>NC_138102.1:171386195-176186195 GCF_964146895.1 Miniopterus schreibersii
AGCCATTGATGTCCTGGAGTCAGTAAGTCCAAAGGAAAAAAAGAGGCCCACAAAAGGAATAAAGGGCTTTGCAACGATACCAGAGGTTGTTGAATATTTCAGAATCTCAGCTTAGATGGTGTTCTGTAAAACTTCCCTCCTGTTGGCTAGGTGCAGTTTCTACTACTCACTAAGGCTCGGTTACTTTGAGGAATGTAGCAGGTTAAAGAAAACTTTTGTGTGTTAATACCAGGGGTATCACCTACCTGTCTCTCTCTCTTTTTTTTTTTTTTACTGGTATGAATTTATTTTATAGATAAAGTCACATAAATTTGCAAAATTATATATACAGGATGTTCCTTGTAGCTTTCTAATCATAAAAAACAAACAAACACATAGATGCTAAGAAATATCTTAAATGTCTCTCAAAAGGTGGCCATGTGTATTCATTATGGTACATTTTTTCCAGCTTTATTGAGGTAGTATTGCCATATGACATACGTAAGTTTAAGGTACATATTGCAAAATGATCACCACAGCAAGGTTACTTCACACCTCCATTCCCTCACATAATTACCAGTATGTGTGTGTGTTAATAACATTTAAGATCTATTTTTTTCTCACCTACCCATCTTGATAGCTGGCCCTATAGTCTCTGATGATCAAAATCTCCCAGAGAAAAATAACTCAGGGAAACACCTAAAATGTGTGCCAGTGAGTATATTGTGTGTGGCCTGAATTAGATCTGATCTGACTGAGCTTTGTTTTTCGCGTTTTATTTCCTTTGCCCTTGCTCAGTACCAACTCAGAGGGTAAGTGCCAGCTTTACTGGGGATTTCCATATTTGCAAAAAGAAGTCCACCATTTCCAAATAAGTCTTGGATAGATAGCAATATAAATAAATCTGTGGAAGCTTGGGAACGTTCGAAGGAGAGACACATCATCTGTGGCTAAAAAAGTCCTCCTTGAAATGTTGGCAGCAAAGTGAGAGGTACAGCCAGCGGTGAGAGACCCACACCAAGGCTTGGGGTGATGGGATATGCCCTGGGCTGTAACCTGTAGTCCAGTTTCTTTTTAACTAAACAGATGATTATTGGGGTCCTGCTCTCTGGGACCCGGTGCTGGGAGGGTATTGAGAGTTCAAGCATAAGAAGCTGAAGGAGAGTGGGTGTCCTTGAGAGGGGGACCTCTTACCCAGGGCCCTCCCCTTCCAGTGTGCAGCCCTGTACTAACCCACTACTTCTCAGTTCCTCCCTAAGCCTTAACCAACCAGCCAAGCCCCTTGCTCTCCTCCGTGATGTGACACTAACTTGGGCCTGACCTGCGCGGGAGTGCTGGTTTCGCCGTTCAGTAGCTGTGCTACTTTGAGCAACCAGCTTACCCTCACTAAATTTCCATTTCCTCATCTGAAAAGCAGGGTTTATAACACTCACTAGTTCAGAAGATTATTATTAGTATTAAAGATGGTTTATGTCAAGAGTTTAGAACGCTACCAGGTAAACACTAAATGGTCAAGACACAGTAGGGACACTCATTAAGACACCCATGGTAGTAGACTTTTGAGCTACTAACAACAACAAATACCGTTATTTGGAATATTATGCAGTCAAGAGAAAAAAGGACATCCTGCCACTTGAGACAATGTGGATGCACCTTGAGCACATTACGCTAAGCGAGCTAAGTCAGACAGAGAAAGACAAGTGTGATATCACTTACATGTGGAATCTAAAAAAGTCAAAATCAGAAGGGAGAATGGTGCCAGGGAAGGGGGAGGGGTAAGAGTGATGGCGTTAAGGGTACAGACTCGTAACAAGATGTAAATCAGCCATAGAGATCTAAGGCACAGTAATGGATACAGACAATAATTTTATACTAGAATTATGTAATGTGGCAAATGCTCCTACAACGGCAATCATGGTACAATATTTAAATGTATCAAGGTAACAGGCTGTACACCTTAAACTTACACAAGGTTACAGGTCCAGTGTATTCAATAAAAATTACAAACAAATACTATTACTATTTATTGCAAAACACACTCTGTCCATCTTGAGGAAATGGGGGTTTATTTGGAGGACACAGCTGTGCCCATTTCCATGCTCCTGGCAGCCCCAGGCTCAGCTCTTTCTTCACACAAGCGTCTTGTTACCGTAATAGCAGCACGCAGGGTGGTCACAAGCCCTGGGCCCAGGGTCAGACCGTCTGGGTTTCAACCCCTGCTCCTCCACGCACACACAGCAGAACCGCTCTCTGCCTCAGTTTCCTCAACTGTTACATAAGGTTAACAGCAGACCCTGTCTTACCGGAGTGCCATGGGGATGCAGTGACCCCATTGTGTGAAGGGCCTGCCACCTAGCACCAGCACGGTCAATGTTGACCATTCCAAAACTTTACAGACTTGTGTTGAGTGGAAAACTCCTTACTTGGAGGTGAAAAGCTCCAACAGGGAGGTCTAACCCTAGAGAGTTCAGTCAAAGGTGGCAATGAGCATGCGTGGCCGCAGAGACCAGGGAGGCTCCACTATTTCCCTCCTGCCCTTTAGGCCATCGGCGAGTGAACAGACCAGCTGGACGAGGGGTCTCCAGGGGCCAAGGGCAGCTCAGGTTTGCCATGATTTTAAACAAGTCCCTGGAGATGCATCTACCTTTCAGACCCCAGTGTGGGAACATCCTGGTTAGGACGCATGGGAGAGTCATGGTGGGATCAAGAAGAGGGGCCGTGTGTGTGATGTCTTCCCTTCACAATCCCCCCCCACACACACACACACACAGCTCACACAGGTCAGCACCCTCATTGCTGTCCTGCTCATTACTTTGCAGAAATAAGTTGAAACACCTTTCAGCCAAAATACAGAGTTCAGTGACCTTACAGAAAAGCAAGACAACACTTCCCTCTGCGCATTGAATCATGTGGCCAAATTCTGGCTGGGTTTGGAGTCATGATTCAGAAAGAAACACAGGCCAAGTAGAAATCAGCAGATTACAAGCCAACCCCTGGTCAAGTACCATAAACACAAACGGCTATTAGTGGAGACCCTGGCCCACTCCTGAGGCACAGGGTCCTCACCGGGGCTTCCACGCAGCCCTCCCTGATCGGGGCCCAGCTCACAGCTCATAACTCCTGCCAGGCCACCCTTTCAGGTACTGGGGGGTGGTTTTGCTTTTTACTGTGATCTGAAATGACTGCATGCCTCGCTTCTATTGTTGTTCTGCGCACGGTGAGTAATGAAACATTTTTAACGGCATCTTTTGGGCGCCTTTGCCTTTGATTCTTCCAGCTTAATGACATTATTGGGAGGGCCTCGGGGACTGTCATGCAGATGTACTTCCTGGCGCAGTTGCTGCTCCAGAAGAAGTCATTACTTATTGTGGGGCCCACCGGCCCTGGAGAGGCTGCTCCTACCAATAGCTTCCTTTCGACAGTTACCGTGTGAAAAATATGTTATGTGTCAAATTAACTTTGCGGCACAGACCTCAGCTAAGCGGACCTAGGACATCTCCCTAACGGAACTTGAAAGGTACCCAGAGTTTTAATTAAAATCAAGAATGTAATTGTGCTTAGTTAACTCCTCCGAGATTACCCACAAAATGATATGAAGTGCTAGCCTTCGGTTTCTGACAGAATAAATGAAACCTGATTTGTTCCTCCCTGTAATGTTTATTACCAGGGAAATGACATTTTAATTGTTGTTGACAAATATTCTGATTTATGGGTGCATCAAATGCAACGCAGGCTAGATAGCATGTGCCCACTTCACTTCTTCTTTGCAAAATTGTGCTCCAGGAGCAGTGCTGGCTCTCTGTCCTGGGTACTCTCTAGGCCACAGCATATTAAAGCAAATCACCAGGCTGGATCTTGACTAGTAAAAAGAACCATCTGTTAGGGATACATGTAAGCAGCGGGCGACAGAGCTGGCACTTGCCAACCCAGGGAAGGCAAAAGGATCGAATAGAAGAATGACAGTGTCCAGGGGATTCTGTGCAGAAGTGAGGTAGCTTTCCAGCATCCAAATCATGCATTTTTAATTCATCACATGGCAAAGAAGACAAGTCAGACACTAATTGGCACCATAAAAGAAAATTTTCACCACACCAGGAACTGTTCAGTCAGGGTGACTGCTCATCCATTCCACATGGACAATTTTGTAGTCTGTTTAAAGTTTTGAACTGAAACCCGAGGATGCACACATGGTGGAAGAATCTATTTCAATCACAGATTCCATTCATAATGCTAGTTAACTGCTAGAAAGACATTTGGAAATGAATATGCCCATGACCTTTTTCCAGACAAAGACAAAATATAGTAAGTAACTAGTATATATAGAATGTCCCAATTTATATATGAATATATACACATATGTATCAGGGATATATTATATTATACCATATTATGTTATTATATATAATCTTTCAGGTGTTAATGACAGAAAGTATTTGCTACCATATCAATAATTTGTTGGTTCTGATAGTGATCATTTTTTACTTACATGTCTTTAAGGAAACTAGGATAAGTATTGATTAATTTTAATGCTAGGTGTCAATGCTATATATTAACATATTTCAAAACTATTGAGTAATCTTTAAGACTCACAGGATTTCTTTCCACTAGGGATTGTTAAGCCTTGATCATGCACAAAATGACTATTCTGTGTTTCCAGGTCTTTGTCCTAGAAAAAGCAAAATGGATGTTGGTAGGGGATCCTCTTTGCCCTCGCTAAGGCCGGGGGTGATGACAGACTTTGCACATTTGGTTTCAGAATTTTTTCTTATGGCTGCTTGCTCAAACTTATGTCCCAGCACACTTTGCTTTTGCTGCATTTTTAGCTCAAAAAGCTCTTTCAGGCATAATTAAATCATTTGATGTTCCTGAGTGTTATCTTCCTCCTTAGGAAATGCAATTTCATGTCATTTCTTTAATTTGAGCGCCTATCAGTGTTTCTGCCTTAGCATATACCTGTCTTTATGAGGTTCCTGCAGGGACATTTCCAACGCCTGAGGTTTTAAGAAGTTAACCCAACATTGCCCGGTCACTGCTCCCACTAGCGCCCTTCCTTTGATACATCCTGAGACCTGAAAATCACTGTGGGGACTCAGCTACATCTCAGCCAAGCTCTCCAGCCCTGTCTCCTGGGGTGAGAACAATGTGACAATCAAGCCTTTTGTTACAGTTGACATTTGTGGGGTTCAGGTAGAAAAATGGATTTTCTCTTCCTCTTACACCTTGAAATTTTTCGAATCTTAAGGCAATCCGGTAAAAAAAGGTTAAGGAATTTTCATCACAGTGGCACGGAACGGTTGGGACTCAGACGGGCTACGCGCAGAACCTGGAGGAGAGTTCGGGAGCCGCTGCTCGTTTGGCAACTTCATCCGAAACGAAGCAGCACCAGAAACAGCTGCTGTCTTAGCCAGCTCGGGCCGCCACAGCAAAACGCCACGCACCCTGTGGCTTTCCTGTTTAATGAGTCAAGTCTCGCTCTTTTTTAAATTTAAGTATAGTTGGTACACAATCAGATACTGGTGGTATTAGTTTCAGGTCTACAAGATAGTGATTTGACATTTTTGTACTTACAATGTGATGACCCCACTAATTCTAGTGATCATCTGTCACCATGTAAACCTGTCACAATATTATTAACTGTATTTCCCTTCACCTCTTTTACCCATTCCCTCCATGTCCCTCCTCTCTGGCAACCATCCCTTTGGTCTCTGTTTCTATGAGTCTGTTTTTATGTTGTTTTGTTTGTTCATTAGTTTTGTTTTTAGATTCCATATATAAGTGAAACCATATTTGTCCTTCACTGTCTGATTTATTTCACTTAGCATAATATCCTCTAGGTCCACCCATGTTGTTGCAAATGGCAAGATTACCATTCTTTTTTATTGCTGCATACTATTCCATCGTGTGTGTGTGTGTGTGTGTGTGTGTGTGTGTGTGTGTGTGTGTATCACATCTTATTTATACATTCATTTATTGGTGGACACCTAGGTTGCTTCCATATCTTGGTTATTGTAAATAATGCTGCAATGATCATAGAAGTGCAAATATCTTTTCAAATTAGTGTTTTCATTTTCTTCAGATAAGTACCCAGAAGTGGAATTGCTGGGTCATATGCTAGACTTATTTTTAATTTTTTGAGGCATCTCCATATGTTTTCCATAGTGGCTGCACCAATTTGCAGTGAGTCTGGGTGGTTTAAACAACAAAAATGTATTTCCTCACAGTCCTGGAGGCTAGAAGTCTAAGATGAAGGTGTCAGCAGGTTTGGTTTCTCCTGAGATTGCTCTCTTTGGCTCCCAGGTGGCCACCTCCTCAATGTGTCCTCACATGGCCTTTCTCCTGAGTTTGTCCATCCCTCGCACCTCTCCATCTTCTTATAAGAACACCAGTCTTATTGAATTAGGTCCCACCTATATGACCTCATTTAACCATGATTACCTCTTTAAACATCTTATCTCCAAATACAGTAAGATTCTAAGGTACTGCTGGTTAGAAATTCAACGTATGAATTTGGACACAATTCAGTCTATACAGCTGCAAATGCTCTTAAGTGTGTAGAGAGCAGCCAGTGGGGAAAAAATTATTTAAATCTGCCCAAGATGCAGGGCCTTCCATTGGAAAGCACGAATAAAGAGCATCCTGTGGACTTGACGTATTTTATTTCTGTACCTAAAAGGGCTGCCTGAGAACTATGGGATTCATAGCCCAAGAGGATATTTTCAAGAAGTAGAAAGATTCAAGAACTGGATCATGGAAGCTGAGAAACTGCTCACAGGCTGTGCCTGTTTAATCTAGCCTCCCGTTTATTCTAAGCTCCACATTAGGGCTCTGGATAAACCCTCTCACAGTGCGCTTCCAGACTGCGGGCTCCTCCGAGGCAGGGGCTCTGTCTTCCTTCCCTTGTGTCCCTCATGCCCAGCGAAGGACCTGACACTTTCAGTGGGACGTTTCCTGAACGGCAGCAGAGCCTTTGTTAGCAGAGCAAATGAGGAGACTGTGGAGAGCCTCGAGTCCTGCTGATTTCATTACATTAGGTGAACTATCTGGTGTTTCTCTCAAATTAGAGCTTTTCCTGCCAGACCGGTATTGGAAATAGAATGCCCAACAACTGTGACTAAAATGAAGAATTCGTTTCAGATGTCAACTTGTTCATTCCCAGTGTTTACTCAGAAAGTATTTGCAGAGCAGACTAAGGCATTAAAAGTTTCAGAGGGATGAACAGCCCCCTTGGCATGTCAGGGGCCCTGTGGAAATGATCTAAATATTTCCTCAAAACTCCCATCAAACTTGCGCACACTGCCTCTTTCAAATGTGCACCCTTTCTTAGAGAAATGGATGACATATCCTTTATTCTCCTGCTTCTGTATCTCCTTACAATTGTACCAGATGGAAATTTCCACTAAGCTCCTAATTTTACCCCTTATTAGTTTTATTAAATACCAGCCATTCAGCCAACTCACCCTCAGACAAATAGTTGTTTTTAGTAATGAACTCTGATTTGCACATATTAGCATGGCAATAATGGGAATCTTAAATGCTTTAGGTCTACCATATTAACTTTTTAGTTGAAGACATAGCTGGTAAGCATGAGGCAGAGCCCATGGAAAAATCAGGCCCATCCTTCCAACTCCACATGTTTTCTTAAAACAATGGGTGGAGTAAACATTGCCTCTACTGTGCGAGGTTTCCTTTATTTCTTCTAAAAACTCAAAGCAATTTCACATGTATTCTCTTTCATCTTTCCAATATCCCTCTCGAGAAAACCAATTGCAGTGACCCCGTTTTTTGAATGGAAACGTTTACACAAGGAGATATGTTTTCCTATAAGCTACAGTGTACACAGAGCTGGGCTCACACTCTTGGCTGACTTCAGTGGCAGAGCTGACTTTAACAGCTTACGATGGAACCTTCCTGAAGACACCTGCAATGGAAAGGGCTCCTGGCATTTTGTGGGCACTCAGTACAGCACAACTTAATATGGTGATAGATTTCAGGTCAACTGAGCTTCCATTAAAAATTCTCCACAGTGGTTCAGGACCACTTTTAAAGCAAAGCCCTACTGTGAATGTCATTTTCGCAAGAGAAAATTAGCAAGCAGAGCGATAGTTAGCAACCCGGGGATGACAGCTGGAAGGTAGTAATCCTGCTCTATGAGGAACAGAATAGTGGCTACTACTTAAAAGATGGAAGGGACTTTTTCTCTCACTATAGACAAGTCATGACTTCAGGACTCTGTGTTCAATGCCTTTGTTAATACCATTTCTAGAGGAAATTTAAGTTAGAATCAGGTAAGCATAGCTGTAAAGGGTCTCAGGGAGCATCGTATCCAGCATTCCATTCAGTGCTTGAATTTCTTCCATAATATCCCCCAACTCATGGTCACTCACTTTTGCTTAAACATTTCCAATACTGTGAGGGGCCATTTCTCCTTTGAACATCTCTGACTGATGGGGAAATTCCATATTTTTCATTTTTGTACAATGAACAGGAATGTTCTTACTCTGACTTCAACTTGTTTATTACAGTTCCACCTAATGGGGTCCTAGAGAGCTGATCTTTCTTCTATGGCGTAATACTTTTAATAGTTGGCGATACCCATCCTGTCTCCCTTTCTCCCAGACAAACAATCCCAGTTCCTCCATGCACCCTAAATAGGACATCAAGTCAGGTTACCACCTCTCCATGTAGCCATGCCACTGAATGTATACAGTTCAATATTTATTCATTTGAAAGAAATTTACTGAGTGCCTACTGTATGTCAAGAACTCACCCAATATGTCCACATCTTTCCTATAGGAAGCCAAGAACTAAAAACCATGCTATAGATGTGGTCTAAAACTCTACCAACAAACTACAAAAACTTGGTTAAATCATTTAGTATCTTCTTGCATACGTTTCTTTGAGAATATCACTTTCCATTAGTCTGGATGCTATCTGTGTATTAATATAACTGAAGACTGAGCAGTTTTGTTTTGTTTATATTTGGGGTTCTTGTTTTTTGTCAGGAATAATAGTGGTGCTCCAAAACCTCTATAGCTTAATTCATGAATGGTTTGCTTTTGCTTGTTTGTCAGGAGGCATGAGGTTGGGAGGCAAGGGCAGGGGAGAGAGGCTCTGCCCCTCAGTCTTTCATGGACCCAGACTTTGGCACCTCCTAGGGCCTCAGAGTGCCCCCACTGGATCCAGCCCTAAGTCAAGGGAAAAGTGAAATTATGGAGAAGGCTCAACACTTCTAATGACCTTGACTCAGAGGGGCAGTATGTTTGCTTCCCATGTTGCGTTAGCAAAAACCTGTCCCAAGGGACATTGGGAAATGTAGTCTAGATGGATGCCCAGAAAGAAGAGAGAAACAGAATTATGTGGATTACAGCGGTGTCCACACAGCTTTTTTGGCAGCTGTCTCCAACCGCTGCTTTATATAGAACTCACTGTCCGTTTAACCCCAAATCTCTTACAAAAAGCCATATGAATTACACTGTCCTGAATTTGTACAGTTGTTTTACTAGACTCAAGAGTAGATATATTTGAATATAAAATAGTATTGAATATCTACTGTAACTGAAAAATAAAGATAAATTATTTTGAAGAGTAGATATATTTAGACCATTTTTGTCTGAATCTATTTAGACCATTTGTTTTGCTTTGATCTCGATCTTTATTGTCACAGGTAATATATGCTATCACTTCCCTATTCATATCATCTTCTGTACATTTCATAAAATTGTTGTTATAGTCTAATCAGAGAGATTAATTAAAAGGTTAAACTATCCGGGACAGAACACTATGCTACACTATTAGAAAACCCCTTTGAAGGCAATGGAAATGAGCATCCTTTGTAGTCTTTATTCTGTTCAGATAATGAAACCACACACACACACACACACACACACAGAGTCCTCCCACAGAAACGCCTATCTGGTCATCATTCCCTTGCTTGATATCCATCATTCGTTTATTGAACGGACAATTTTTTTAACCTTTTCTGTGGGCCAGGTGCCTTACTAAGCTTTTGATACATTTCTCTTTAATCCTCACAAGTACCTATAAAGCAGTTATACTCATCTTATAGATAAAGAAACTCAAACTTAGGGAAATAAAGAAATCCACTAAAGCTTTGTCATTTAGAGTCAGAATTAAAACCCTGATGTCTGCCTCCAAAGCCTGCTCTTTCGTTACTTCCCCACCTGGTGCCTCACTGGCTCCTCTTCTCTGCTCTCCTCCGTCTTGAGGCCCAAAGGGAATGGGGTTGGAGAGGGAGGGGGGACCTCAGTAAACATCTTGATTACTCCAGGGACCACTGTTCCCTTCACGTCACTCATTATTTTGCCAAGTTCCAATGTCAAATAAACCAAACCATGGATTTCTCCACAGGCAGTAGGCCTCCTTGCTGGCCTCTCCTCTTGGCATGCTTTGACTCTACTGGCCCCTCCTGCTCTCTTGAAATACCTTCTTCCCTCAGTTCCAGTGACCCCTCACTGTCCTAGTTGCCTTCTCTCCCTCTGGCCATCCCTTCTTATCTTCTCTACTTAGCATTGCATGTTGTTCTTCCTTCAAGGTGGAATCCAGGACCCGTCTTCTTGTCCATGCCACATCATCACATATATGCAAATAAGTCCAAATGTGCATATGCCATTTTAGACTTTCCTCTGAGCTCCAGACCCAAATATCCAGCTACTTCCCTGACTCATCACTGTAACAGCCCAGAGGAGACATGAGCTTCCCTGGCAAACCTGGTTTTCTTCCAGGGTTCTCTTAGCTCACTGAACAGTACCCCTATGTACCAGAATCCGAGAGTCACCTCTCAGCCCCTACCTGTCACCATCCTGTCATTTTTGCCTCATAATGATCTTGCCATTCATTCATTCTCTCCATCTCTGCCACTTCCACCTCAGTCCAGCCTTTCTGCGCTGTATCTTCTGAAATAGCCCGCTGGCTGGTCTGCGCACATTATTCCTGGTCAGCTCACAATCAACGCCCCACACTGCAACCAGAGTGATCTCACTAAAACCTAAATCTATTTACACCTTCCTCTGCTTTAAATTCCTCAATGGTTCCCCCTGTCCCCTGACCCCTAGCCATGCAGACCTTTTCTCAGCCCCACTTAGATGCCATGCTCCCTCCTGCCACAGGACATTTGTACATGCTGTTCCTTCTGTCTGAAATGCCCTTTCCTATGACCATCCCACCCCCTTTCCTGAAATAAATCATGCACATGCCTCACCTCAGGGCATGACCCCTTCCCAGGGAAGACTAGGTCCATTTCCTTGTCACATGCTCATACTTACAAACCTTCCTCCTTTGTCGTTTGAGATTCGTTCTGGTGAGTTGATATTAATGCCTGCCTTCCCCACAGGACTGTAAGTTCCACCAGGCAATGCCCATGTCTCCCTTCCTCCCCTGTTGTGTTCTGAGTGCCTAGCATGCTTCTGTTGAATAAATGAATGACCCAACCTATGCTCTAACTCTAATCATTTGATTTCCAGGAACCCGTCCTGAGTTAATGAAAACTAAAAGGGCCACGTCATTATTAAATTCTGACTTCGCGAGCATTCACTGCCGGCGGGCCAGAGCCAGCGCCTCACCGAACCGTGGGAGCTGCTCGAGCTCGTGCAGGAATCCACCGCTGCCAAACGGCGCCCGGCGACACGGAGCTCCAGTCTGGAGTGTTCGCCAATCACGAGCTATTAATAATGTAACAAAATTAATTCAGAACACTTCAGTCAACGCTGAAACACAGATGAGGAGGAAATGACGCGCGTGCCAGTCTTCCAGGGCAGAATTAAATACGGCAAATGAAGAAAAAGAATCCGCCGACCCTTGTTTAGAGTGAAAGTCCCTATTTAGAATTTAATACAAACCTTAAGTTTTTCAGAAGATATTAAAGAAAAATCATCAGGGATGTAAATAAAATCTGTGCTTTCCCCAGGTGAATGATTAAACGTGCTAATAGTTATTTGTCAGACCTCAGAACAGAAAAATTGAAAGGAGATTTTTTTTTTCTTCAGCATGAAGCAGTAATCAAGTCAAAGAATAGTTTCCAGTAATTATTATTATTAGGAGTAATCATTAGGAGCAAAAAGTGAGACAGTCCACAGAGCATAGAATTAGCTCCTACTCAGAGGATCCTACGATTTTCACCAGGACAACATGGGGAAGCAGGAGATGTTTACTAGAGAAACAGGAGCAAAGTTTCCCGATCAAAATTTTACCTGGGATGGGGAAGCCAACTGAATTCTCGACCCTAAACACCAAGAGAGAGGAGGAGAGAGAGAGTGAACAAGCTGCCGTAACCATCACTCAGAAGGAGAGGGGAAGGGACAACTGTTACACAGGCGTCAAAAGTAACTCTGGCCAGTGAGAAACACTGGTAGGTAGACCAGCGGTCCCCAGACGTTAGAGCCTCACAGTCACCCAAGGGCTTGTTTAAATGTCCAAGAGTTTGCATTCATAGGTGCTGCTGCTCTGGGGACCACTCTTTGAAAATCTCATGCAAAACTTCTAATAAATATGAGACCTTATTTGTGGGATCTAATGAATAAAATAAATTGACCAACAAAATAAGTCCAGAGGCATGGAGGCATGGAACAGACTGACATATCTCAGAGGGGGGAGCAGGAAGACATAAACCAAAGAACTTACGTACTTAGATGTATAGCCCATGGACATAGGCAAAAGTGGGGTGAAGGGCTGGGGAGGGGAAAGGAGGGGAGGGACAGGGTGGAGGGAGGCAAAGTGGAGGGGATGGGGGGCATCTGTAATACTATCAACAATAAGAAATATATATTTTAAAATAATAATGAGTGCTTATTCTGTGCTGAGGGTTTTACCTGTGCCATCTCATTCCATCTTTATAACAACGCTGTGAAAGGGGAGTAAATATCCTCACCTTGCAACAAGGAAACTGAGGCTGAGGCATTAGGTGGCTGGAAATGTGTGGAAAGTTCTAATTCTAAAATCCAATGATATTAACTGCTACCCTGTACAGTCTTCTCAGCATTGACCCAGTTTTAAGAAACTTCTTTCAAACTAGGGCACTTGCAATTCTAAAAGTCATCATTGACCCCCCCCCGCAAAAAAAATTTTTAAACACTATATTGATTTTCAAAGTGCAGATTAAGTCCACACAGGCACCATAAGGTGGTCTTGGTTACTGGTGCTGCAAGAATGCCCCGTGAGAAGGATTATTAACAGTGCCACAGACAGCAACGGGATACATACATGCCAGGCCCTAGAGAGAGGGAAATGCAATCAGAGAATGGGAGGCTCCAATGGGGTCCGTTAGGGACGGAGAAGAGCTCTCCTCACCTCCAGTGAGGCACAGTGGAGCCAGCGGGGGGCATGAAGGGCCCTGGGGAGGAGTGGGGGCAGTCACAGAGAAAGGAGTTGGAAATGAGAGATCAGGACACGAGGAACGCTGCCTGGGTGCAACATGACCCAAGCGGGAGCCAGGATGAGAGGTGCGGAGCTTATAGAGGGGCTATCCCATGTAAATTACTTCTCACAGCACCCCCTCTGCCCTGCAAAGAAGCCAACATCCTGGAGAAAAGGAAGGAGTCAGGAGAACAGCTTTGGACTGTAACAGACTGTGCCTGGGTGACCTTGGTTACAAAACTCCTCTATACCTCAATTCCTCATCTGTTTAATGCAACTAATAATTCCTACCTCAAAGGGCTGTAAGAATTAAATGAGATAATGTATATGAAGCACTTGGTGCCTGGGGCATCGTACTGGCCCAATAAATGCTGTCTCTGCCTCTTTTATCATTATTGCTATTGTTGCCTGTCATTATCATCATTAACGTTATCATCCTCAAGGGAAGAGCGACTCTTTCAAAGGAAAAACATAATGGCCTAGATAATCTTCAGTGAGAAGTTCACAGGTATTCCTCCCGTTAATCAAAAGCGTAGCAGTTCGGGTCATGTGGTCTCTAATGACACAGGTGGTCCTGATAGAATTAGCAAAAAAAAGTGAAGTAAAATAAATAAAGCGGCATTTGGTGCCCTACTTTTCTCCAGTATGGTTTACATGTTCCCCTAATTAAATTTTTGAGTAAACTCTGTTCCACAGCCGTGCTGGGTTTACTCAGATGCGCTATAGAATAATTCACAGCCTCAATCGAAACTTCTCCGCTCCCGGGGCCAAAATTCCTTGCTGTAGGTGCGAGATCAGAATTAATTTATTATTCCACCCCCCCCCCCCAGCTTAATTAATTCCACTGCCAGCTACCTGTTGGCAATGGCCTTCTGTTGACAATGCTGAGCAAAGTTCCAAGTCAACTAGTTTTAATAACTTGTTTACCACTGGGTGGTCCGCCACTTTTGATTAAACTTCATGAGGATTTATAACCCTCCTTCCCCCCCACACGTCTGTAACCTTTAAAAGATGCCTGATAACAAACAAAGGCCGTGGGTTCCCGAAGCCCTTGTTCTAATAAATATGTTAGCCGGCTGATCCTGGACACGCAGCTGTTTCTCATCCTTTCTCCACCCTCCCCTCATTCATTTTTTTACAGCAATTCCCAACAAGGCTAAAAAATTAACGCGAATAAATTAACGGTTTAATTTTGCAAGAGAAAGGAGAGAGTGTAGGGTGTCTCGCCGGGGAACGGGGCTCCTGTCTCTGCTGATGACCCAAACGTGTCTGCCAAGGAGAAATACGGTGTCCAGTCTCCCATTGAACTGCCACAGGAATGGATTGGCCGCGGCCACTGGCTTGACAGGTGCAATAAATATTAATTAGTGTGCTTGGCTGCAGAGGGAGTAATGATATACACTGCTCCTCTGAAGCGTTAAATTGTAGTGTTAGTCCTGATAATGCCTCATCTTCTCCATCCCGCCGGAAAACATTGGGAGTTACATGCACCCCTGTACAGGCGAAGGAATGAAGGTTTGTCTGTTGTCAGGCATCACGGGGACGAAAGTGGGGGCTGAGACAGCTTCTGAGTCAGGCGCTAGGTAGTCCCTCTGCGATTGCTGTGTTTGGGGTTTTTAAATCAGCATTTCAAGT
Source organism: Miniopterus schreibersii (assembly GCF_964146895.1). NCBI lineage: Eukaryota > Metazoa > Chordata > Mammalia > Chiroptera > Miniopteridae > Miniopterus > Miniopterus schreibersii. The sequence continues at coordinate 171,401,178 of NC_138102.1, forward strand.
GGTACGAACCAATTTCCGAAATGTTTGCTGCCGTTCAGGGATAAAGCCGAAACATTTTGCTATTGTCGAGACATTCGATTACATTGGAAATGGGTTTTAAAACCCCTTGTCTAAAACAGCAGCCACAATATGCATTAAATGTTAGAGGAACTGTGCTTATTAGATTATGGGGAAGTTGATAGGTTTATGGAGTTGGACTGAATTATTAGGATGTTCCCAGGTGTGACTAAGTACCTACAAGAGCCTGGGAACCAGAGGTGGCTGCTTTGGGGAACTAACGATAAAATTGCTCTTAAAATTCAGCTCTGATCGGAAACAAACAAAAGTTAAAAACAGTCGAGGAAGCCACGATAAGCAAATTAACATTAGCACGGATTCTAGGCTCGCGACAGAACACATTTTTGAAACGGGCATGTTAAGTTGTTTACACCTGAAGTTACAGCAGAACAACAGCATTTCACCAAGAAAGGAGGCTCTAATTAAATACTGATATTTTCCAAATCCTTAATTATAATGGCTTTACAGTTCTGCCTAAGGGCTTCTCTAGGAACTAATTTGCTGGAATATTACCATTTACACTTTTTCATTTGTTGAAGATCTTGCTCCCTCGCGAATTGCCTTTTTTAGTTTGTTACAACTTCATTTGGCATTCTCTTTCTGGGAAGGCTTCCTACCCCCTGTATAGGACAGACTAGCAAGAAACTTGGCAAACAGAGTTGCGTTCTGGGTGGAATTCTACCCCCTCCTGCATGGCTTCAATGAAATGTGTTGCTATCTGTTTCTGCACCGCAGCTGCAAAGAAATCGTTTTTGGCAGTGCGGGCGCACGTGTTTCTTATTCTCTCCTGCAGCCCTGAGTTCTAGCAGCATATCCCCAAGCAAGTGTTCGTGGAGCTTCAGGGAAGCAGCACCCACAGGGCACTGAAATATTAACTAACGATGAGTTGTCCTGAATCAGCAGGTGTCTGGGGACTGGGGCCAGATGATGTCTCCAAAGTACAGCCCCAGGCAGCTCCCCAGGATGCAGGCTGCTCCAGTCAGTGGGATACGCCCGTGACCTGCTTCCCTCCTCCCCTGCAACACTTCTACCTGCTTTCCTAGAAAAGGGCAGAGTTCCTCTTCCCCCCAGGCCCTTGGAAAAGGTTTGTCTAGCCTCTGGAAGTGGACTCTACAATTATAATCCTCTGTATCTCCTGCCTACAAGACCTTAAACTCAGGGACCGCCGTGTGAAGGCAGCTGATGGGGAATAGGGACGATTATGTGAAGTCACTTCTTGTCCCCAGCACGGAGTCAGACCTCTAGAACTTTATCCTTGGCGGGGTTGACCAAGAGGTGAACAGGAGGCCCATGGGATAAGGGCAGGGCATATTCTCTAGCCTCAAGGAAAAATGAGCTCCTCTATAATCCCCGGACTAGAAGGTTCGGTCTAGTTCTGTTATGAAATGATTCACAGAAATGGCCAAGTTTCTGTCATCGAAATACAGATAATGAATGAAATCCTTGAAGAAAATTAGAATATGGATGCTATGACCTCATTGGTTTGGGCTTCCTACCTACTTTGGAATTTTTCAAAATTCAATGCCCTCAACAAAAATCAAGGTATGTCCAAAGACAAACCAAGAGATAGTATTCAGGTCCAGTGGTTGAGCGTGGACCTATGAACCAGGTGGTCACGGTTCGATTCCTGGTCAGGGCACATGCCCGGGTTGGGGGCTTGATCCCTAGTGGGGGCCGTGCAGGAGGCAGCCAATCAATGACTCTCTCATCATTGGTGTTTCTATCCCTCTTTCCCTCTCCCTTCCTCTCTTTGAAATCAATAAAAACATAATTTAAAAAAGGGATAGTGTTCAGGGACACAATGGTCCCACGAAAATGAAAAGTCCACCAACTAAATATTGAGAAAATTATAAAAATTGAGCAAGCTTTGATTCTTCAAGCTCCAGGGATTCTTTAAAACTCTCTTTCATATATAAGGTGCAATATCGGCACTAGTCCTGAGCTACCACCTAATGGTTGGAATTACCAAGCTTCCCCCAGGCATGGTTAAGAGACTCAAACAGAAAAACATCCAGTTAGATGCAGTACGCTTTTTTCATAAGAACAAAAAAGACCGTACTGAAGGCTCTAAAAATATATATCTTAAAAGCATGCTAAATAAGGGGGATTCAGAATAAAAATACTAATGGAATTTGGGACCAGACAGATCTGGGTTGAAATATGGATTCACTGAGAGGTGCGCAGTCTTGGGGAAATCCTTTGAGCCTCAGTTCCCCATCTGTAAATTGAGTATAGTGGTATGTCTCTCTCTATCAAGGGCTATTAGGAGGACCAGGTGAGATTATGCTTACAGTGTTTGACAGTATGCTTAATGCTAATAAATAGATGCTACACATCTATTTTACACGTTATAATTAGTAGTTACATGTTATAATTATTGCCATTAAATTCCAAAATCTTTGCCATGACCCATAAGGCCCTGTATCAGCAGATTCCTCTCCACAGTTATCCCATGTGGTAAGCAGAATTACAGCCATCAAGAAGATTCCACACCCCCAATCCCCAAGACTTTGACTCTGATGAGATAGCACGCCCATGAATATGTTACAGTGAAGCTGTTTAAAGGGCTAATCCATTGATTTTAAAATGGAAAGAGATCGGTAATTATCCAGGGGAGTCCAATAAAATCTCATGAGCCTTAAAATCAAAGGCAGGTAGAGCAGAGAAATCCCGAACCTGAGAAAGACTTAGCTTTCTGTTGCTGGCTTGAAGATGGAAGGAGCCACACGGATAATGTGATAAAGTGAATTCAGCTAAGCACCAGTGAGGACCCTGAGCCCCAGACGAGAACTGTAGCCTGGCTGACATCTTGATTTCAGCCTTGGGAGACCCTAAGCAGAGAAGTCAGCTGTGCCCAGACTTCTGACCTTCAGGGACTGTGAGATAATAAATGGATGTTGTTTTAGGCCCTAGGTTTGTGGTAATTTGCTATAGCAGCAATAGAAAACTACTACAGCCATCTACCCCTTACAAAGCAGACAGTTTCTAAATGTAGCATGCTCTTCCCACCTCAGGGCCTTTGCACAGGCTGCTCCCTCTGCCTGTGATCTTTCCCCAGCTCTTCACCCAGCTATCGCCTATTGTTTATCCTGTTGGTGTCAGCTCAAATTTTACCTCCTCATAGAAGCAGTCTTCTAACATCTTATCTAAAGTGGGTCTCCCCCATTTCAACTCTTTCAAGACCATTCTGGTCTCCTCCCAAGTTTTTGTCAGAGTTTGTAATTATCTTCTCTTTTTTCTCATTTAATTTTTCCTACTTGACTGTGAATGCAGCACATACTGCGACTCAATAAATAGTTGTTGAATAAACATAGCTTAATGTTTTACTTCATTCAGTCTTTATGAATTCCATCTACATCACTGAGGTAGATACTACTATGATCCCCATTTTACAGATGAGGAACCTGAAAGTAAAGAGACTGAGTAATATTCCCAAGACCACACAGCCCCAGAGTGATTGAACCCGAGCATGACCCTAAGGTTCACATCCTTAAACTGAGCTTTCATGCCCCGCTTTAAGTTCTACAGTTAGGAAAAAACATCAGAGTGAGCCAACAGCTTTTATTCCCCCCAAATTCAGCTATGTGCAGTCCTGTAAGATCTAAAAGACCCTTAAGTTCAAAATGTTGCTCATGTCACAGAACTTTGGTCTCTCTGTTAGTGATCCAGGGCTACTGAAAAAAAGTAGGCTGCTTAATATAATAGGAATGTACCCTTTCGCAGTCTGGAGGCCAGAAATCTGAAATCAAGGCAAAGGCAGGGCCATGCTCCCTCTGAGACCTATAGGAGGGGGTCCTTCCTTGCCTCTTCTTAGATTCTGGTGGCTGGCTGCAATCTTGGGTGTTCCTTAGCCTGTAGATGCATCACTCCCATCTCGGCCTCCATTGTCACATGGCATGTCCCTGTGTGTCAGTCCAAATATCCCCTTTCTATAAGGACACCAGTCATGTTAGATCAAAAGCCCACCCTCCTCCAGTATGACCTCACCCTCACTAACTCATTACATCTGCAATGACCCTACTTCCACATGAGGTCACATTCTCAGGCACTGGGGGTAGGATTTCAACATATGAATTTGGTGGAACACAATTTAACCCCTAACAATCTCCAAACTACAGTATGTGATTTTGTTGCTGTTGTTGTTACTCCCCACCCAAGGATGTTTCTCCCATTGATTTTTAGAGTGGAAGGGAGCAGGGGAGAGGGAGAGAGAGAAATAGAGAGAGAGAGGAAAAAAAATGAATGTGAGAGAGACATATCAATTGGTTGCCTCCCTCACACACCCTGACTGGGGCTGGGACTCAAACCTGCAACCCACGCACATGCCCTTGACCTGGAATTGAACCTGAGACCCTTTGGTCCGTGGGTCAACACTCTAACCATTGAGCCACCCCGGCCAGGGCTACAGTGGGTGATTTTGAGATTGATCAGAATGAAGTGTGTTCTGTGGCTGTGTTGGTCCTGCTCCCCTCTCTGCTGATGTGTCCTCGCTCCTTCCCGGGTAGGCCACAGAGGCTGAGGCCAGGGGCTGCCGCTGCCCAGGGGGCGGCAACAGGCGGGAGCAATCAGAGAAAAGGCTTGTTTGTGAAAGCCAAGCTCTGTCTCCTCATTACTTTCTCTCTCCCCCTGCCTCCTGCTTGCCCTCTGCCCAGGCTCTGGGGTGGTCATTTATGGGACAGCACGTGACAGGCATGTAGAACTATAAAAGTGTGATCACTGTCTTGGACATTTGATTTGGCAAATAACAGTTTTACAGAAGCACCTGCAGAAATCTGGTTGACTCCCTTCTTGATTCTCTGGTTCTAACTGGAGACGAAAATAGAAACATGTACAGCAGCCACCAAAATTAATGGAGCCAGATTATTAAAACACTAAAATACCCACTCCTGACTCTGCAGCCAGTCACGACTCATATATGTTTTATTGTACTCGCAAGAGACTGCTGCACAGCTTGCAGTGTGACTTTGAGGTCACTGAATATGGGGAATTCTCCAACTGTTTCACAGCTACCACTGGCTATATATGTGGAACCTGCATATTGCAGGGGACGGAAATCCATGTTTTAAAATTAGCCAGTGAAAATTTTCCAATAATAGAAAAATGTAAGATGACACCCATGGAATATGCTTTAGGGAAGCTCATATGTTCTGGGACTGGAACAAAGGACCTCTGGCTTTTAGTAAAATAGATGTGTTTCTTTAGCTGTTTGTTCCCACCCATCTCAGGTGCCCCGCTAGCCCATGGCCATCGAAAGGGAAGCAGTAAGAATAAACTATTCCAATACCTGAACCACATTGCTATTTATGAAGTCCTGGCTCAAGTGTTGCAAAATAATAAATAGATATTTAAAACTGGTGTGGCTTGGGCACTGGCAAAGAGAATAGACTCTGCCCTTTGCAGTACAGGGACAGGCATTAATCCTTCACTGCCGGGATCTCGGAGGAGGTCTGATCCTTCCAAAAGAAGGATCAGGATGACAGCTCTAACAAGGAGCACTCTGGGGACACAGGGCCATGGTTATTTACCAACTGATCAACTGTATCAGTGTGAACCAGATACACACCGACATTGTGCAAATATATACCCCAAAGCTTACCTTGAATGGAACAACCTATAGATACAATTTACCTTGAAAGATATGGGTAAGTATCTTCTTTGGGGTAAGATGTGAGTTCTCCCAGCTGTCCCTTGCTACAGCTCCTCAAGGTTCTGTTAAGCCACTGAGCTATGGCATTGTTTTACCAGAACCTTAGCCGGCCCTGTGAGGAAGGTCTCACTGAGTCAGATGAGTCCCTATGTCACTAGATAGTTAGCCCCCCATTCACAAAAGGTGGCGTTTTCCCAGACATTTCCAATACAAGTTGCAGCATTTTTCACAGGAAGCACTACTTTTACAGGAAACAAATGTATTCAGAGACAGTCATATGAACAGGTTTGCTGCTCGACAGGTGAGGCTCACTTGGAACTTAGCTTCAGAGGTCCCCTAGGTAATTTTCCGTTAAACCCTGTGATGTAGCTGTCACAGGTCAAAATGGAATGGTTAATTCCTAACCACTGGAAAATCCATAAAGTGCTCCTGTTTAGCTTAAAAGAAGCAAACTGATAGCTACAAGAATAATCCATGTTCTTGAATTAGTTGTCAACAATTAAGCCTCAAATGCACATTTAAATAAGATTTGAATTTCCAGATTGGCTTCCCCCCCTCCCCCAGGCGTATATTTTTTTCAAATCCTTTTTTTTAAAATATGTCTTTATTGATTTCAGAGAGAAGAAGGGAGAGGGAGAGAGAGAGAGATAGAAACATCAATGATGAGAGAGTCATTGATCGGCTGCCTCCTGCACGCCCCTGACCGGGGATTGAGCCCACAACCCGGGCATGTGCCCTGACCAGGAATCAAACCACAATCTTCTGGATCCTAGGTCAATGCTCAACCGCTGAGCCACACTCAGCCAGGCTCCAGATTGGCTTTAAAAAGTGGGTCATCGAGCCACCCTGGTCCTCCCCTCTGACATTACAACAATGTACCACAATCAGAGTAGAGTGGGGTGGCCCAGTGGCCAACCTCAATTCACCACAATCCCCACCTACAGGACTCATTTCTGTTACCTGTCTAACCTCTGTGGGCATCTCCGTTTCTGACCCTTGATTTTGTCTATTACCAAGACCAATTTCTTTCTGTAAGGAAAGACTTCTATATTGATTAGAAGTTTTCAGGAAATTAACCTGAATTTTCTTAGTCTTGGTCACTGCATGTGAAATCCAATACTCATACTATCCCAAAACATCTTCAATTGCTATTCAACTCAGATGTATTTACTTAGACAAGCAATTAGCCCTGGCAATAATAGGCTGAAAAGAAATTGAATTTACGAATCTGCTACTTGTCCTTCCCTAGATGGTGCCATTAGTCAGTGTCCAAGTGTCGATGTGTAGCAAACGTTGTACCAATTCTGGTACCAAGAGATTGGAAATAGGAATGTCTAATGTTTCAGAAAACTCAGAGGCAGAAGGTGGGGCTGGTGGAGAAATGGTAAATGAATTTAGTTAATGTCTACTGAGCATACAGAACTCTACCAGGCAGGCTGTGGGCTTGGGGGGAGTGGTAAAGACTGAGAAAAATGAACCCAAAATTTATATAGTGCATATATTACATATATGAATATGAATACATATGTATATTTTTGTACATATGACATAGTTGCCACTGATTAGGAAATAACTGTAGAATATATTTGTAAATTAATGACTGGTATCTAAGGTACAAGTATAACTTCTTTTACAGCTTAACTATTTTTTAAATAAGAAAAACAAATTTACCATGTTACATAAAGAGTCTCTTTATAGAAGATAGATACACTGCCAAATATATGCACAAACATGCTGGAAAAAAATTCAAAAATATATAGTTTTTTTTACCTCTCTGCATGGAAACAACTAGTGTTGCCTATAGAGTTTTCTCTATGAAACCTGATTTGGGTTTGCCAAGAGGGAAAAGATGGTTAAATTAAATTAAAAGACCATACATATTTTACCACTGTATACAGTGAAGGGAAAGAGAAGACTTTGTATGAATCACTCACATGCTATCCTCTCCCTCCTTTCCTCTAAAAGCCTGTACTTTCTATACCCTGGAGGTCATCCTCTCCCAATCCAAGATCCAACACACGTCCTCCCACTGGCAAATCTCATGGACTAAAGGTATTTAATCTCCAAATATAAGGCTTGATCCAGAAATAAACCCAACACCAATTAACCTATAACAAAGGAGGAAAGAATATACAATGGGGTAAAGATAGTCTCTTCAATAAGTGGTGTTGAGAAAACTGGACAGACAAATGCAAAAAATAATAATAATAATAAGGAACCTAGGCCACTTTCTTACATCATACAAAAAATAAACTCAAAATAGATTAAAGACTTAAATGTAAGACCCGAAACCATAAAACTCCTAGAAGAAAACATAGGAGTAGAAAACAAAAAGTTTACTAATTCTTTCACATTGCCCTTGACAATACTTTCTTAGATATGTCTCCTCAGGCAAGGGAAACAAAAGAAAAAACAAATGAGACTATATCAAACTACAAAGTTTTTGCACAGCGAAGAAAACCATCCACAAAATGAAAATACAACCTGCCAAATGAGAAAAGATAGTCACCAAATTTTAAAAGAAACTCATATACCTTAACACCGAAAAAAATCTGATTTAAAAATGGAAGAAGAGCCTGAATAGACAGTTCTCCAAAGTAGACATACAGATGGCCAATAGATATATGAAAAGATGCTCAGCATCACTAATCATCAGGGAAATGCAAATTCAAACCACAATGAGATTATCACCTCACAACTGTCAGAATGACTACCATCAATAAATCCACAAACAACAAATGTTGACAAGAGTGTGGAAAAAAGAAAATCCTTGTGCACTGTTGGTGGGATTGTGAATTGGTACAGCCACTATGGAGACCTGTCAAAAAATTAAAAATAGAACTACTATATGCCCCAACGATTCTACATCTGCTTATTGATCTGAAAAAGTTCAAAATACTAACTTGAAAATATATATGCACCCCTATGTTCATTGCAGCATTATTTATAATAGTCAAGATATGGAGGCAACCTAAGTGTCCATCAATAGGTGAATAGACAAAGAGGTTGTATATATGCAATGGAATATTATTCAGCCATAAAACAGAATGAAATCTTACTGTTTGTGACAACATGAAAGGACCCAGAGGGTATTATGCTAACTGAAATAAGTCAGGCAGAGAAAGACACATACCATATGATTTCATGTATATGTGGAATCTAAAAAACAAAATAATTGGATAAAAACAAAAACAAAACAAACTCAAAGGTAAAACAAACTGATGGTTGCCAGATGGGAGAGGGATTGAGGGGTTTTGACAAAAAAGGTGAAAGGGATTAAAAACACAAATTACCAGATACAAAAATAGTCATAGGGATATAAAATACAGCATAGGGAATATAGTCAATAATAATGTAAGAACTATGCATAGTGTATAACTATCTATGATGGGTAGTAGACTTACCAGGGTGATTACTTCATGAGGTATATAAATGTTTAGTCACTATGTTGTACACTTGAAACTAATATAATATTGTGTGTCAACTATAATTGAAAAATAAAATTTAAATTAAAAAAACAAATATAAGATTTGAAAGTAAATTTTAAGAATAAACACTAATTTTCAAACACTTATAAAGTAAGCCTTTTCTTTCACAATGAAGCACAGACCTGACTAAAATAGATATTGTTACTAAACTGAATGGCCAAAAACCACATTTTGAATCAGTTGTTTTGTGATAGATTGGGGAGGGGTGAGTTGGTGTATATTTACATTCCTTAATTTATTATATAAACATTTAATGAGTACCTATTGTGTGCTTAGGTTATGTTTTAGATACTGGAGGGGTAAAAATGCAGCCCCTGATTTAAAGGGACTCATTCCTACAGGAAAGTCAGACCATAATAAATGTTATAATAACAGTATGAACAAAGTGCTGTGGGAGTACTTCAGAAAGAAGGATACAGATGTATCAGTTAGCTATTGCTGCATAACAAAGTACCCCAGATTTGGATTCGAAACACAAACCATTGATCTTCCTCACATGTCTAAGGATCAGCTGCATGATTCTGCTGATCTCAGCTTGGCTCAAGTATGTATCTTCAGTCACGTGTTGAGTGGCCAATCCAGCATATCCTTGGCTTGGTCAACCTGTGCTGATTGCTCTGTTTCATGTGTTTCATTTTCCAGTAGGATTCCCTGGACATATCTACAGAGAAAAGGCAGAGGATCCAGGGAATGAAGGGGGAAAAAGAAAAAATTGGCAAGTGCTTTTTTAAAGCACCTGCTTAAATCAAGTTTATCACTGTCCCACTGTCCAAAGCAAGCCACATGAACAGTTTGGGAAGGAAATGACAGGTAACAGAACAAAGGGCATGGATACAGGGCGTCATTTAATTAGGGTCATTGATATAATCACTCTATCAGAGTGAAGAAAGAAGAAAGGATATGTGGGACTGTATTCATAGGATGAGTAGAATTTTACATTGTGCAGGCAGGGAAAGGGTATTCCAGGTGTAAGAGGAACAGAAGTATAGTTGCTACACTGGAAAGCAGAGAGTGGAAAAAAAAAGAGGACTTGGAAGCTAGGAGACCAGTTAGGAGCTACTGCAGTTGCAAAAGCAAAAAATAAAATAAAAGGACTTGATCTAAGGTGGCAGCAGTGGGGAAGACAAGAAGGGGAGAGACTGAGAGGCATGGTGAGAGCAGAACCTCCAAGAATGAACGGCTGCAGGAGTGGGGGGGAGAGAAGAGTCAACTGTGAACTGGAGCATGTATGTTAAGCCTCTGAGTTCGTGACCATGCTAGTAACAGGTCATAAAAGAGACGCAAGTTTGAAGGCAAAGAGAGAGGATGGGTTCTGCTTTTGTCATGTTGGTACAGAGGTACCTGCAATAGTAGGAAGATCTCGTAGCCTGCCATGCAAAGAAGAAAATGCTCAAAGATTAATGAACACCACTGAGGGAAGTTGTGGTAAATTGTAAAGAACCATGGATTCAGAGCTAAAATTGCTGCAGTCCCAGCTCTTTCCCTTATTAACTGGGTAAAAATCTGAGGATGAAGCAGAGTAGAAAATACAGCAACACAGGGGGTTACCAATTGTTCATTCACTGATAGCTTTTGATTCCTTGTCTTTGCTTTTGCTTTAGTTCTGCCTCTTCCTACCTGCCCTGCTCAATTTTTACAAACAGTCATGCCTACAAAATTCTACAGAGAGAAAAAAAGATCCTTATATCCAGCGGGACATGCATTTCACCTACAGGTTTCATAAACCATTTGGGATTTCTTTAATATCAACAAGCTCTGTTCAGATAAGCTACTGCTGTAATTTCTTTCTTTAATCCTTTAAGTTACTATAATTTTAAAAATAACTTTAACTATTTTGCATTTATATGAAGACTTATTTTCGCATTATTATTTCATCAGGAAAATCTTGACTCAAATAACTTTTACATATGATTTCAGAAAGGTTACTGAGTTTGTAGACGTGACTTGATTGCATTTGGCTGCTTTAAAACTTTTCCAGAAATACATATGTGCAATTTTGTTTTGAAAGTGTATGGGAAAAGTAGAGGGTCATTATACCAAAACTGACCCCACAGACCACCTTCAGGAACATAAATATTACAAAAATGTAGGTTAACTTTGGAGTGAAGAGAGCACAGAGTTACTAAGGAGTCTTTGGAATAACCAAGTCTAGTCAGGCCAATCATATTCCTGGATGGAACTGCATTTGAGCTGGGTTCGAGGGAGCAGAAAGAGGTGGGTTGAATGAGAGAGAGAGGAGAGAGGAGAGAGGAGCAATGCAGAAGAACTGGCAAGGGAGGCAGTCCATTATGTGCTGTACAACCAGCAAGCATTTGCAACTGGAATAAAAAGTCGAGTAGAACACAGAATCCTGAGACCATTGAAAGCCCCCTAATTTATGTATGAAGATCAAACTCATTATCCCAATTGGCCTTAGTGGATTTCCTAGATCTGTTCCTTTTCTCTCCAAGCTTCTGTCTCCCTGTTCCAACTAGAGGGGTCCAGCTCAATATCCCACCAGCTCGCCACGCTTCAGGGGTTGGCACCGCCTGCAATAGGCAGTATGGGTCTCAGCGCGGACTGTGCCTTAGTGTCACCTGTGAAGTTTTGTCAGCTTTGCTATTTGTTTTTAATATAACTGTCCTCCGTCTCCAAAAGAGGACAGATAGATTAAATTTCTTGGCCTCAGAGTCTAGGTCTAATGCAAGTTTGTGGAGACAATGAAGAAAATCGACATTTGTTTTGAAGGTGATTTTAATGAGTCTGATGATGATTGACACCTCCCTACAGAAACATGATGCCCAGGTCACAAAGAGAGGCATGCCTTTCCCTTCCTGGTGGCAGATTAATGACTTTTTGAAGGCTGCCGTCTTCAAGAGGCTGTGAGAAGTATCACAGTGAGAAGCTACAGAAGAATAGAAGCCAGTGATCCTCTCCCAATCTTTCAGCATCTTGCAGAAAGTCTCAGTTGGTCTGTAGCTCAGTTACATTCACTTTGGGGCTGTGCTCTAAAAAAGGGACTTTGGGCTTCTGTTGTTCTGCCTTTTAAAGGGGCTAGCATGAGAAGAGGCTTGTAAGCAGGACAAAACAGCCCAAGTTTGATTGCCAGATAGCCAGCGTGTAGGTGCCAGCTGTCTATGGGAGTTGTTAAAAAGACATGCTGCAAAGGTGAGTGCAAGGACAGACCCTCCTACTAAAAGAAGGGTGTTGTCCAGGGTCCCAAGACCACCATTATGTTCAATGATTCACTAAACGGACTAAGGACTCATAAAAGCTAAGTTAACCCTAACAATAACTCACTATTTCCGTTAACCACAGTAAAAAGAAACAAATGAAAATCAGCAGAAACCAAACACAAGCTTCCAGTTGACCTCTCCCACCCAGTAGAGATAGCACATAGGCATGAAGCACCCTTGTGGCTGACCTTCATTTCTCAGCCTCCAGTGCCTCCATAGGTCAAACTGATAGAGCAGGGCCAAGACCTCAACCATAAATCATCACAATGTTAGTATAAACCATCTGGTGGGGTTCCAGGCCACAGGTAAACAGCGACACCCTTGTCAAATAGGATACTGCAAGGTCTTAGAGCTTGTCTCTCAGGAGCCAGTCAAGGGCCAGACCTTTCTTTGGAATGTGCAGGGTTTGAACATCCCAGACCTGCTGAGTCAAACCTTTACAGCACCGAAGGGGAGCAAGTCAGATACACTCCTAGGGCTACACATGGAAAATCCTGTTTGTCTTTCCATGAAGGAACGGGAGCGCTGCTCTGAGACCCCACATTCCTTATATTTATAGTGAAGGCCAAAACTGAAGTCCAGCCATACATATCTTTGAGCTCTTGAATTTATGTCCATAATGCATAACACCTCACTGTCCCACATATAAAAGAAGAGCAAACGTATATGCTGAACAACAAGAATGAAAACCGAAGTCTTTCAACACTTTCTATGCTACTTAACTTTCCACTAAATGCTTTGAAAAGTCAAGAAATAGCCTTTAGCCTTGAAATACTCTTTGGCTTTCAGTATTTCCTTCTTCCATACACTTGACTGCCAGGTATCTCTTAAGCATATATTTTATAGAAATAGCCTGTGTTTAACAGAATATTCTGAAGACCTTTATCCATTTTTTGCTGCCTACTTTAACATACTTGCAAATTAGATCTGTGCTCTTTGGTTCAGGTTGATTTCTTTGTGTCTGTAACTTTTACCAATGGGCACCAGAAGATTCTCGATGTGCTAAGAATCCTATCTTTCTATGGGTTGAAAAGAAAGAATCTGCAACACTCAGAGAACTGAGCAGAGACTGGAAGTTTGCTTTGAACCTGGGACTCTCCCACACTGTACCCAAGCCGGTGCCAAATTTGTACAGGTGCGCATCACGCGAACAGATGAACAAATGTGATCATAAGAGCTCTCAGGATGCGCCTGAGCCCAGAATGCATTTCTCCCAAAGTGGACTTGTGCATCTGTTATGAACTTGAAGTATTTGTTTACTTGCCAGCAAAAAACTACTTAAACTGCTAAGCTTGTACCCCATTAGACCTTATGGTTTTAAGAAGAATAAGAGGACATGATGAGACGACATGGCAGGGGTGTCACGGTGCGCTCAGGGAGTACAGAGCGCAATGGAAGAGGCGCACGAGTTGAGGTGTCCTAACTTACGGAATATTATGGTGGTCATATTGCCATCTTTTTGTGCTGGGAATGCACTTGGGAGGAATGATGAATTGTAAAGGTTATTTAATGTGGCTTTTGTAATAAGGATTGTTGAGAGCAAAACTATATGTATGATTATTTGGAAAATAATATCTTAAAGATATTCCCTTTCCACAGTCCTGTCCTTCTCTGTAGCACCCACACCCCAGGTGCTTGTTCCTCTCCCTGCTTTGCAGTCTCCTAAACCTCATTTCTGTTCATACCCTTCTCCAAGTTTTCATCCCCTTTACAAATGGCTTTTAGTGCCCATTCAATCAACCCCTGCTCCTTGGAGCTTAAATGGGGCAAAACAGATCATTAACATAATATATCTGCAAACTAAGTGTGTTAGAAGGCGCTGAGCACTCTAGAGAAAAATAAACCAAGGCGAAGGGGATGAGAAAGTGCCAGAGGTTTGGACCAAACCTGTCCTGTGCTCCTTCCATCTCCCTCCGGGCTTCTCAGCTGTTCCGATGGACTAACTCAGCTTGCCTTGTTGCTGGGAGAAAGCAAATCCTCCTTTCTCCCTTGCCTTTCCCACTAGTATGAACAATGTGCCAATGGTTGAATTATTTCTTTTAATCCTCAACACCACCTATTTGAAGAAAACAAGCCTCAGAAAAGTGAGTAACTTGGTTAAGGTCAAATAGCTACTAAATAACACGACAGGAATCTTGACTCCGGGTTCTCTGAAACCAAGTTCTCTGAAATTTTGTGCACATGGTCACTCCCATTGTTTGACACCCAAAAGAAAAATGAAGGCATGACTATCAGGCCAGGTGGAAGAGAGAAATGTCTCAGGCAAAATAGCAAAACAATCATTCATGAAGGCAACAGGCAAATGGTGCATATTATGGGTGCTCAAGCAACCATTCCACAAATGTTTATTGAGTGTCTATTATGTGCTAGGTACTACGAGTCATCATGTCCTTTGCCTGAAAATAAGATATATTAGATTCAAATCAATATGCAGGAGTCAGCTGAGGAATACATGTTTCAAATGAAAATAGGATATCATATTAATAACTGTCTCATGGGCCTGTTAACTTTAAGAGGGGTCTAGAAAAATGTTACTAACAGATGGAGAAAAAGAAATAAAGGATATAGGAAGTGAAAATACACTAAATTTGGAATCAAGGACAGAACGGAGTGTTAGGTGAGAGAGTGGGTTCAGCAGGGTGAGGTAGGGCAATGGCATTACTCACGGTAAATTCCTCCTGAAACACCTTAGAGACACCGCGAGAGAGAGCTGCGGTGTAATGGATCAAGCACAAATCCTAAAACATTCCAATTCTGACTCTGTCATTTGGCAGTTTGGTGACCTTTATCTATAAAATGAAGTTAACAATCCTTACCCAGCAGGATTGGACTTAAATAAGGTCACATGTGTGAATGTGGCACCAAGGGAGCATTTTTGTCAGGGCTCTTGCAACCGCAGGGGACAGAAATCCAACTCCAAAGGTTATTTACTGACTTGCATGAATAGAAAAGAAACGCAGCGCTAGTGCTTTAGGTGTGTCTCGAGGCAAGAACTCAACTGCCGTCTCCAGGAGCCCAGCTCTCTCCCTCTCTTGGCTGTGCTCTCATTTGTACTAACTTTATCCCCAGGCAGGCTCTTCCGCTGAGGAAGCAAATGGCAGCTGGCAGTTCACACTCAGAGCTTCATAGTTACAGAGCAACTTCCCCATAATCCCACCCAAAACCGTGGCCCGGATCGGGTCACAGGGCTACCCCTGAACCAGTCATTGTAGACAAGGTAATGCTGCGCTCTGGTTTGCCTGGTTTGGGCCACCGGCCTTGCTTTGGAGCCAGAGATCAAGTCAGCCTCAACTGATTACAAACACCAAGGGGGGGGAGGATAATGCCCAGAGGAGACCCAGAATGCTGTTGTGAGAAGGAGGGATACAAAATGACAAAAGCAGGCGAAATCCACCCATTCAACTAGTATTTGTTGCATCTGGATCTGTCGGATTTGGATATCGTCTCTGAATGGATCAGAAATAGAATGCAGAACTCAGTTCCAGGGCTAATCGTGTTTTCTAAATAATGTTTCTTCTGCTGGAAAATATAATAACGATAATAATAATAATAATAATGTTTTCTCTGAGCATGGAGAGCCCACTCAAGAAGCCTGGTGCTTCAGAGAGAAAAAAAGATTCATTGCTATGAAAAATGCATTTCTGGCTTGGCTCATGAACTGGGAAGATATTGGAATATTAATATTTAGTGCATGCACCTAGAAATGACCCTATATACATAAATATGCCTTAGCATCTCCATTTATACCGATATCAAGGAAAAATTAAATTGCAATATACTGCCGTGAAGAACTGAACTGAAACACCACACATATATTAAACTTAAGAAATAGAAATGAACCCACAACACAAGAGAATTTGGAATCTCACACACACCGCTTCCCTTAATACGGGTCCCTGTGCCTCCCTGTCTGTTTCTATTGACTAGCAGTGAGCTCAGTGATATATAAAATTAATAGCTTTTTACCTTTCACGTTGCCTGAGAACACTCGATAAAGCCAGTCGCTCCCATCTTAAGCACAGCATCTTTCTCTGTCTGCCACCCAGTGCCTCCCTTTCTTCACAGCCACGATTCTAGAAAAGGCAGTCTACACGAACTGTTTCTACTTTCTTAGCCCACCCCCATTCGCACACAAGGCCCTGAACACCTAGCTTCTGTCTCTACCACGTGGAAACTGCCCGCATCAATGAGCATTTTCCAAGTTCCATAGATACTTTCCGGTCCTTATTTTATATATCTGAGACATTCTCTGCTTCTGGAAGCTCTCCTTCCTTCAGTGCCTCTTCACCAGTGTCCCTGCTTTTCCCTCCAGTTTTTTGGGTGCCCCACTGCAGTCTCCCTCACAGCCCTCTCTCCTCCACTTAGCCTTTAAAACATGGTTTCCCTGGGTTGCTTCTTGCTCTACAGTTTCTCCCCTAATCCTAGGTCTTCGCTTGCCCCACATATGCTCATGGCCCCAAGTCTTTATCTCAAGTCTAGGCCTCTGGATCAAACTGCCACTGGACATCTCCACGGGACCTTTTCTTGCTCGCACAGACTATAAAAAGGGAGAGGGGACCAGGGAAAGAGCCCTGGGAGACAGCAACAGCTAAAAGATCTACGGAGAACACGGAGGTGCTCAGAGATGTCTAATGACAACCGGAAGTGAGGGATGTCCTGGCAGCCAAAGCGAGAGAGGTTTTTTTGAAAGAAAGAGGGCACAAAGGCATTACGTGCAATATCAAGCGACATGAGGACTGAAGACTATGCCTTTTAATAAACATCTAGGAGCTCCTTAGTGACCTTGATAAGAGACACTTCAAGGGTTAGGGCAGGAGCTAGATTGTGGTGGGTGAAGGAGTAATTGAGAAGAAGATGGACACAGAGAATATGAGCTATTCTTTTAAGAACTTGGCCAAGGCTGAAAATAGCTAAATGAAGGTGAGGAACAAGGGGGGGCTTGTTTATTTGCTTGCTTCAGTGGGTGGTAGTTCTCAAGGTGGGGGAAAGCTGAGGCTGTGTACTGAGGGGGGGAAGCAACATGAATTAGAAATCAGAAATGCAAGGGCTGGAGAGGGGAGAGGGGATGTGAACGGTGGATGAACGTCCCACCACCCTTGTGTTCTATCAAAAACACAGCTGGCACGTTTTCACTGCCTTCACTTCTAATGCCTGCAGTAATTCTTTATGGGGCACAGGTCAAAATATAATCCTCAGCCTTGCGTTTAAATGATCTCCTCAAGCTCTGAATCCATCCCTCCCACATCACATCCCACAAGCCCTACTCAAAATGTTCCCAGAAGCCCTTCCTTACCTCTTTCTGTTCTCTCTGCTCGTTCATAAACTCTATCCATTTCTTAAGATCTTGTTCAAGTTCAATTTCCTCTTAGTGTTTCCCCAACTACCTCAGTTGGCAGCAATTACTCCCTTTATAGAACTTCTGTAGCATTTATATGGTTCTTCATTTTTCCTGACTTATATAATTAGTCACCCAACCATGCACATGTTCCTGCTCCCAAAATTAGCTGTAAGGCCATGAAGGGTTATTGCCTCTCCAACATCTGGCAGAATCCCTCAGCTTAGATTTTAAGGCCCTGTGTATTGCGGTCAACTGCAACAGAGCGTAAACGTTGCAAAAGGTTGGCATTCGCTCTATGAAGGTCAATGGTGACCTTGTGACAGTAACTGACAGGTAGAGTAGGGAGCACGGGAGCTAAATAAGGCATAAGACACAGAGGACAGCGAAGGGGAGTGCACAATCCTAGAAGGGTCCAAGTCATTCGATAAATATTCAATGAGCACCTACTATGAACAGAGCACAGTCCTAGACACGAAAGATACAGCAGTGACCAAAGCAGAACATCTCTCTGCCCTCATGGTGCTTACAGTCCAGAATAGCAGAGGGACATTAAACACGCAGATTCAGATGTAACCAGGGGAGAAAAGGAAGAGCACAGTGAGAGAGGGTTGTGTGCCCTGGGTACTCCCGGTGGCTTGAGCACAGCCCAGGACACTGTAGGCATCCCTGTCTGGAAGGAGGGAGGGGGCAGAGGGCAGGAGGGAGACGGGACACGAATTATAAATCTGAATACTTCGTATGTTATTGATAGGATGGATAAAAAATGCAAAGTTAAAAAAAAGGTTTAATTCATTCATACACAGAACAGATATTTATTAAGTACTTCCTGTATGTGAGGTACTGAGGTGGAGTTATCATTTCTTTATTACAGGTGAGACATCTAAATAAGACATTTCACTTGTGGTGAAAGCGAAAGGAAGCTTTGAACTAGGTGACTCCTAGAACCTCTTGCTTGCTTCTGTAGAATCCTGGACCTCATATCACCCATCAACTCTTTTTAACAGGGTCCTGCACACACTGGTTGTGTGCAGATGCTGCTTGAGCTGAACTGCTTACATTAACGTTATTTTAAAAAATCTGAATTTGGGAGGCTTCATGAATATCCAAATCCTGAGGAAGGAAAGGGTATTATCTGAGAGACACCTCCAATTGAGCAGCTGCTGGTAACAGTCAGCTACCCTATCAACATACGAAGCTGCATCGTGTGTCACGTTATTTGTCATTTTAATACAGTACTATAACCACGAGATTACAAAGTTAAATTTATGTAAATCGTGTTTTGGAAATTACTGGAGCAGACTGTGGGGGCTGTTTGTACTCAATCTGCTAATGAAAGGACCCATCTTACCAACAGAAAAAGCAAATGAAGAAAATATTTTGCTGCACTTCCTTTGGTCTATTTTGAAGATGTAAAAAAGTCTATTAAGAATATTTCCCCCAGAAGGCTTTCATTTGGAAGAGATGGAGGAAAGAGAAAAGTCTGCACTCATCCATTGTTAAAGAGGCTACCTTGGGAGCCAGGGAATGTTCCCCTTGGCTTGTTGTCCATTTGGCAAGGCTGGTGGTCTTTTTGTTCCCAACTGGTTAATTGATCAAAGCCCCAATGTTTTCATGGAACCACAAACTAGTCAGACAAGCCTTAGGAGACGCTCCTGCATTATGAATCTAACATTCATTCTCAGAGATGGTGGCGTGACTGGTGACGATGCTTTGCATTTCTATAGCAATTTACAACTTCCAGACCACTCTCACGTTTGTCATCTCATTTGATTCTCATGGCAACCCTGTGAGGTCTGGGGGCAGGAATTATTGGTCTTCCGTTTCACATGAGGAAGAGCAACTTGAGGCTCAAAGGGAATGTCACCTCCCCAACCTAGTAGACGGCGGAGTCATGAGTCGAACATAGGCATTCTGATATATCTATATATGGATATATAGATGCATGTATAGATATAGATATCAACATATGTCCCTTGATTCAGCCAAGGTTCAGGGCAGGAGACAGAACCACCCTAAGTGTTGCAGAAAAGGAATTTAATAGGAGGAGCAGAAGTCAAGGGCTGCCCCAGGCTATTCAGCTCAAGGGTCCAACACTGTTACCATAGCACAGAAGTCCGGGAGCTGTTACTGTCACAAGACAAAGCCAAAACTATCTATAAACAATTACTTCCCACCACGATGCTGTACACCTGAAACTAATATAAAATAATATTGAATGTCAAAAAAATCGACTTAAGAATATAGAAAAAATGAGGGGACTACTCAATCAACACCAGGCAAAGGCCACAAGAATTTCTGCAGATGATGTCCTCCAACACTGAAATGAGTGGGTGAGACATCAAGGAGAGTGGGATACTTGCCTAGTTTTAAAATACATTTCTCTAAAATTGCAAAGGACCTCAAAAGTTTTGTGTTATCACATATTTGATTATAATAAATAGCCTAATAAATAGCATTTAAAAATATTTTTCTCTAAATATTAGCTAATTACAAAAGGCAAATAGTAAATTTACAGTAAAGAAACCTGGCAAGCACTATCTTAGCCAAATGAAAAAGGTGAACAGCACTAGTAAGAAGACATACCAGTATGGCATAGTTTCCGGTACCATGGCCATCACCACACTGTTGTGTGTGGTGATGGGTTATATATGTTCTTTGGCTGATCCCTTAACCTTTCTTTCATCCAATATGTTCTCCCATACAGTGGGTTCCCTCAATCATATCCCCCCATCCCTCTCCCCTCTGACAGCTGTCAATCTGTTCTCTGTATCAATGCCTCTGTTTCTATTTCATTCATCAGTTTATTTTGTTTTCTAGATTCCACATATAAGTGAGATCATACGGTATTTGTCTTTCTCTGACTGACTTGTTTCGCTTAGCATAATACTCTCCAAATCCATCCATGCTGTCACAAAGGGTAAGATTTCCTTCTTTTTTACAGCCACATAGCATTCTATTGTGTAAATGTAGCACAGGTTTTTTAATCCATTCATCTACTAATGGGCGCTTGGGCTGTTTCCAGATCTTGGTTGTTGTAAACAATGCTACAGTGAACATAGGAGTGCATATATTCTTTCTGATTGGTGTTTCGGGATTCTTAGGATATATTCCCAGAAGTGGGATCACTGGGTCAAAAGGCAGCCCCATTTTTAAGTTTTTGAGGAAATTCCATACTGTTTTCCACAGTGGCTGCCCCAGTCTGCATTCCCACCAGGATTCCCTTTTCTCCACACCCTCGCCAGCACTTGTTGTTTGTTGACTTGTTGATGGTGCCATTCTGGCAGGTGTGAGGTGATATCTCATTGTGGTTTTAATTTGCATCTTTCTGATGATTAATGACGTTGAGCATTTTTTCATATGTCTCTTGGCCATCTGTATGTCCTCTTTGGAGAAGTGTCTATTCAGGTCCCTTGCCCATTTTTTTAATTGGATTGTTTCTCTTTCTGGTATTGAGTTGTATAAGTTCTTTATATAGTTTGGAAATTAACCCCTTATCAGATGTATCATTGGCAAATATGTTCTCCCATACAGTGGGTTCCCTCAATCATATCCCTTTTAAAAATGCATGGTGCCCATTAACATTTTAAGGCTATTTAAAAAAAAAATTTTTTTTAAAAACCTGCAGTAAACTATTAAACTTTAACCTTGCTGAACTCAGCTTTTCCCAACATTATGTGACCATAGGACTCTTTAACCAGCAGCCCTTCATTAAGCAGAACACACTCAGGGACAGCGCACTGCAGCAAGCTGAGGGCACCATATGCAGCATAAACACACGGGCAGCCAGCAAACATAAAATCAACGGGCACCTGCTGCAGGCATAGGGTAGGCGCTGGGGCAGCTCCTAGGCCAATTCCAGTCAACCCAACAAACATATGAAGCAAAATCCCTTTCTTTGGAGTGAATGCCATGCAGTTGGAAAAAACACCTACAAGCCTAGGCCCCAGAAATTTAAGGTGTCAGAATTAATATTAATTGGGAAAGTTAAGACTAGTAACTGCTGTAGAATAGAAATCATCACCCACCATCGAGGGTCAAATCAAGCCAGCAATCCAAGCTTTTTAAACAATGGAGTATTGTTGGGTAAGCCAAGCACTCTCTGTTGACCTGCCTGACCACTCTCTATTGTCCCATATCTGCTCAGATCACAAAATCATGTTTCTTTCTGGTACCTGAAGGCATTTGGGTTTGATGCACAGAGGTGGACACATGCAGGTGAGGAGGCTTTATGGAGAAGGTGCAGTTTGAACTAAACTTTAAAGGCTACGTGGGACAGCATTCTCAGCAGTTTCTCCGGGAGCCCTGGGAGAGAATCTGTGTTACCCAGGTTGGTGGGCATGATATAGCTAAAGGGCAGCCTCAGGCACAGCTACCTCAGCCTCACTGAGGGCTCTGGAAATGCGCCCCCTTATAGTAGGGAAGTTTCTAATGAGAAAAGAATAGATGAGGGAGTTCTCAACTGTGACTTAGGAGAGAGAGCGCATCTTCCACTAAAGCAAAGAGGGTTTAAAAGAGGAACCCAACATACCCCTTCTCACTTATCAGAGAGAAAGAAAAACGTGATATATAATAGCTTTTACATCTCATTCTAGTGGGGTTTCCACTCTAAGAAAGAAATCTCTTCTGCATCCAGATTCAATTTTTGAGCAGCTTAAGTGAAATAATTAAAATACAATTCCCCATGTACCCAAATCTTATCCTATAATAATTTGGGAGTTATTTTCTCCCCTCACCTACTCCCACTTTCTTATACTGCATTGAGGAAACCTAATACTTGTATTCTCGGGGGGGGGGGGGTAATGCTTTCAAAGAGAAATGCACTTTCAAGAGGACTTTTAAAAATCCCTAAGAAGCATTAATTAAGAAACATAAAAATGAAAATTTTCTTAAAAGATAGTAGCATTGCTCAGGGTCATAAGAACTGGCTTTGGGAAACTGAAGAGAAATTGAGATGAATGGAAAACTCTTTTCATACAATCTTTTCATACCATACTGTTAAAATAATTTTCAAGGAGATCACAGTGAAGTAAGAAACTACTCAATGTAAATGTTATCTAGCTGGTTTTATACCATAAACATCAGTGGTGAGGTGACAGAACTATTTGAAAATCAACCATGCCGTTATTGTCTTCAAAATGAAGAGTTAGTGAGTATTCAGGAATAAATACACATTTCATTCATCAGCTTCCTGCAGCTAGATTAATATTGTTTTTTCTCAGGTAGTAAACATGCATGCATGTCAATAGCAAAGGGTATCCCCAAGGCACTGGGCAGGATGTGGAACTCTGGCTTTCAAATCCAACACCCCTCAGATGTCTACTCTTTGTTTATTCAATAAATATTTATTGAGTGACTACTCTGCACCAGGCACCGAGATAGGCACTAGGATACCAAGGTGTATACAAGAGATGGGTCCCAGTCATCATGGAGTTTACAGCCTAAAGGGGAAATCAGACAAGAAGTGAACATTCAAATGAACACATCTCTTTAAGTGTTGGAAAACAACAGAGGGAGGCCGAATTCCACATGAAATGATTATAGAAACAGCCTCTCCCAGGAACTAACATTTGCAAAGAGGCCACAGTGAAGGCAAAGGCACTGCAGTGGGAAAGGGCTTGGCATGTTTGTGAAGTAGATAAGAAATGTGAGTGAAGTCAGAAAGAAAGGGAGAGGATGAGGCCAGAGAGACGGTCCATGATGAAGAGCCCTGATTTCATTCTGGGAGCAATGAGAAGCCACCACCAAAAGGCTTTGTCTTGGTCATCTCAGGCTGCCATAACAGAATGCCATAGACTGGGTGGCTTAAACAACAGAAGTTTATTTCTCACAGTTCTGGAGGCTGCAAAGTCCAAGGTGCCAAGCTAATTTGGTTCCTGGTGAGGGCCCTCTCTCTGGCTTATAGACCACCACCTTCTCGCTGTGTTCACACATGACCTTTCTGCATTGTGTGCACGTGAAGAGAGAGGGCAAGCTCTCTGACAAGGCCTCTTCTTATAAGGATACTAATATTATAAGGACACAAGACCTTAAGACCTTAAGACCTCATTTAACCTTAATTATTTTCATAAGGAGACCTTATCTCCAAATACAGTCACATTGGAAACTAGGACTTGAATTTGGAGGAGACACAAACATTCAGTGTATAACAGGTTTAAAGTAGGAAATAACATCATCTGATCATCTTATTACATTTTTTTTGCAGGTCACTTTGACTACTGTGCAGAGTGTGGCTCATTAGGGAAATGAGAAGAAGCAGAGCCACCAGAAGTCCCAAGCAGAGAAAACACTGACTTAGACTGAGGTGGGTGTGGTGTTGTATAGAAAAAACACAGAGAAAGAACTGGTAACCAGATATCATAAAAGCAAACTTGCTTAATATTTGAAAAAACGAATAAGATCTGGTGTGTTAAAGAAGGAAAATAGGAGCAGAAGATAAATTATCTACATTCAAGTGACTTTTTCAAACAATATCATTTAAGTCACTAAAGAGACCCTGTGTAGGTCCCCACATGGCCATGCTGCAAAATTGTATTGATCATTAGCCTGCTTTTTCGTATTATTATTGTTATTCATAGTCATAGAGACAGTCAGGGAGGTTGCAAGGTTCAGTTAAGATAGGCAATTAAACATACAAATGTTTATTGGAATAGGTATTAGGCTCCTATTGGTGTATAACAAATTTCCACAAAATTAGCAGCTTAAAACAACACCCATTAATTTTCTCACCATTTCTGTGGATCAGAAGTCCAAGCATGGCTCAGCTGGGTCCTTTGCTCAGTCTTATAGGCTGAAACTAAGGTGATATCTAGACAGGGTTTCTTTCTGGGGCTCAGGATTCTACTTTAAAGTCATGTAGTTGTTGGCAGAATTCAGTTCCTTATGGTTGAATGAATTAGGCCCCTGTTCTTTTGCTGGTTGCCAACTAGGAGCCACTTGTATCTCCTAGAAGCTACCTGCAGCCCCCCTTTTAAGGACTCACCAATAATCTCCCTCTTGATTAATTCAACTAATTAGTGACCTTGATTACATCTGAAAAATGTTTTTTCTATATAACATAATATAAACTCAGAAATGATATTTCACTATAGTCACAAGTTCCACCCACGCTCAATAGGAGCACATAATACAAGGGCAAAGTTTATTAGGGGTCATTTTACTCTGCCTACCACAGAAGACCACTGCATGCTTGAACCTTGTGTAAAGACTTCCCATGATCACACCCTCTTGTCATGCAATTCCCCACAATATACTCTGTAACTTGGAAATCATGGAGGTTAAAAAAGAAAAGAAAAAAGTCAATATGTTGACTGGAAAATGAACCTGTTTGAAAACAGTCATTCCTCTAATGGCTCTTTCAATCCACCTCAGTGTCTTCCATATTGCTTTTGTCAGAGCTTTTTGGGAGTCCATATTCTTCTAACTTGGGCTCTCGTATAGACACTGCTGCTCTCTCTCTTTTGGCTGTTTGTCCTTCAATAAAGCAGCAAGAACACATCTCCCTATAAAAAGGGACAATCCTTTCTCATAACCGCTCCAGGCCCAGATTGGGTGACCTGAGCAGCAAACATGTAGACAACTGTCTGCTCTCCAAGGGGCACTTGGGAAATCTAAGAAGGAATGCTGAGATAGGGAAAGGTGACAAGAGATGAACTAGAAGGTCCCGAAAAGTGTGTATGACACGTAACCTGGAATAGGATGTGTGAGGTGAGGAGCCAAGAGAGGGCCTTGGCGGGGCTAGCCAACTTTTTCCATCAAAAATATCAAAACAAAAACTGAGCTTCTGGGAGGTGGGAGGAGACTATGGAATGGACATCCTTCGTACCTCATCTGTCTGACTTCACCCCTGTGCACAGTGTTGGTGGTAGCACTCCTTGTGTCTCCCAGTCTCCGGGCCACACCGACCCCATAAGCCCTGGGCATCCTGCCTCCTTGTCAGAAAGAGCAGACCTCCCCCATTCCTCTAGCCCCAGCCACACCCCATGTCCTGCCTTTCTGACATGACTTCCAAAATCATACATTTGGACGTCACTTTTACAAGCAAACCCTGAAATATCTATGGCCTTCTATATATCCCATATTCTATGAGTATTTGTTGAGCACCTACTATGTACCACCTAGACATACAAAAGCAAACAATATATTACAGATCCTGCTGTATGGAGCTTACACTCCAGTGGGGAGAGAGAGAAAATAAACAGATAAATATAACAATAAAAAATCAAGATCAATTTATATAATGGTAAGATCAATTTATAGAATAGTAAGTGCTAGAAGGAAAATAAAGCAGAGTGAAATATAGTAACGGAGGGTCAAGAGCTCTTGAAGGAGATACAGTTGAAATCAGCCTGAATGCTGCGGCAGCCTACTTGGGGCGAGCTGGAAGGGAGGAGCACCGGGCGTGGGAAGGCGTCCGGCAGAGGAGGGGGGGCTGCAGTGAACGTGGCAGTGGAGGGAAAGAACGCGGTCACTGTGGTGCAGCACAGCGAACAAGGCAGAGCGGGGCAAGGAAGCCACAGAGGTAGGCAGACGCCAGGCCATGAGGTTAGCTCATAGGCCATGGGAAAATTCTGAATTTTAGTTCCTAATTTATATCAAAATTGCCTCGAGCATCGCCTTTCCTCAAACTATTCTTGTTGTTTTCCATCTCTGCCAAAACAGATTTTACCTCCCTTCTGCATATCACTTGGCTCAAAATGTGGGATTTAACCTGACTCCTTGTGCCCCTTCATCCTTTATAATCCATCGATTGTGTCGGTTCTCCCCTCAGACTGTGCTTTCATCTCCTCAGCCTTTTACAGTCCCAACATGACCAATCCGTGGCAATCCTCACGCCTGGACTGTTGCAGTAGCACCCTAACTGGTCCTCTGACTCTTACGTCTCCTTGTCCCAATCCATCAAACATGATCATCATGATGATTGTCTTGGATCATCAAATCCATAATGTTACTCCCCTATTTATAACCTCCCAGTGGATATCTATGACATAAAGGATCAAGACCAAAGTTCTTGGTAGGGGAAGGGGAATTTAAGGCCCCAAGTCCCTCCATAGCTTGAACTTCACATGAATTTAGACCCCCCCCCCCATACTCCATTTTCTTCTCTCCCCCAAAACACGACCTGCTCACCTTCTCCTTCCTGTCTTTTCTCACAGGAACACCCAGTCTTTACAAGTCTAAAACCTATTCTCTAGAACCCAGGTCAGCATCCAGCCCTTTCTTCCCTCTCAGTCCCAGAAGAACAGCTTTCAAAGTGTGCTCCTGGGGGTCCTGACAGGCTGTCAGGGCGTCTCTGAGGTCATCCTTTCCCAACTCTACAGTGGGGTGAGGCCAGGTTTTCTCCACATATTTCAACCAGAGCAACGTATCACAACAGATGGACTGCAGAAATGCACAGTAAACCAGGTATTTAAAAGATTTGCAAAAATGTAAAACAATGTCACTCTTCTCATTAAGTTTTGTTTGTTTTGAAAATCCCAAATGAAAACAAAACTGGATTAGATAAGGAGAAACATTATTCGAAAAGGCTATTGCAATGAGGGAAACGCTTTGACCTTGGAAACTGCAAGTATTTCAAAATCAAACAGAAAAAATGCTTCTTTTATATAGAGGGAGGGAAGTAGGGGCTCTGTGGTGGGGAGGGCCAGCTGACAGGGTGAGACGGTGGCAAAATCAGGACACTTTCATAAGAAATGTTTCTTTCTGCTGATAGCCAGTTCTCAGAATGAGCTTTGAAGGGGGAATGGTCTACACCCTAGTAGGTGCTCAAACGTGGAGGCAAGCCAAAATTTGGGGGCCTGTGGAGAAGAGAGAAGACTGATTCAAACTTGGTGAAGCCAAGTTCAGTGAATAAGTAATAGGCAATTGTGTTTGGTCAAAAAAAACAGTGATTTTTTCATGAAAATGATTCTATGTCTATATGTAATGGGTGTTTTATTATCATTACTTTGAAATGAATTAATAATTATTTTATAATTGTCTCATTTTTGTATTACATGCCAATTTTATATGGTAAACATCAATAGATATAACCCACTTAAAACAAAAGCTCTTTGAAGTCCTCAATAATTCTTAAGAATATAAAGGGATCCTGAGACAGAAATGGTCAAGGACCACTGCTCTACAATGATGCGACTAAGAGAGCTTTCAGTTCAATCCTTTCATGTGACACATGAATTGAGACTTAGGGAGGCTATGTGACTTGCCCAAGACTATAGGCAATAAAAAGCACCACTAAGATTAAAGGACTGACCTCCTGATTCCTAATCCTACATTTACCTTACTATTGCTATTTCATTTTTCAAATGTATGTCTGTGTTGTATTCAACCTTTGAGATCGAGTCTCTGTCATGTACTTCTTTCAGATACTTCAGAGCACCTGGCACACACCGCCAGTAATCAGAGGATAGGTGCCCAAAATTCTTGATGAATGGATCCAGGAAGGAAAAAAAAGGAGGGAGGCCGGGAGGGAGGGAGGGAGGGAGGGAGGGAGGGAGGGAGGGAGGGAGCTGTTCACAGCCCCACAGGCTGTGGAACCATTGCAATCTTCCACCAACACCTACATCTATGCCACTCCACACGCATTAATCTCCTGGTCGTTATTTCCAGACTCTTGGGGCCACAGAAAGCTGGTTGAAGAGAAACTCCCCAAATCTTCCTGAACAGTCCACTGGGGAGCCCGAGGAATCCAGAGGAAAGTCCACAGAAGCAGCATGACTTGTCACCATCCCGATGCGAGGCTGCCACAGGCCACAGCAGGAATGCCGCAGATGCTTTGCTCTCTCCGGCTTTGTTGCCCACGCAGCCTGTGACTGCACAGAGTCCTGAGTCCTGCAGTGGCGCAGGGGACAAGAGGGAGAGAGACAGAGGAGCGTGTCCGTGCAGAGAGCGCCTTCCGTCAGGAGCAGCGAGAGCAGGGCTGCCACGGGGCGCCGGGGTCGGCGGAACAGATGAGAGCCGCCAGGACAGCCTGCTCTTAAAAAGCGAAAGACTCAAGAAAAGCTATCGATCCCTTAAGAAAGAGGAGAGAAAGGCGAGGAAATAATTTCTTAACAAAAGAAAGGCATCCCTTCCTTATTTCAAGGGACAGAGTCTTGCATGGGCTGTACTCAGACACTGTTCTATAGTCCCAGGAAAATTACCCAGACCACAGCTCTGAAACTGAGAATGGAAAGGTGGGAGTCTCTGGGTGGCGTGATGTTAGCTCGGATCCAGTTGCTGACCAGCCCCTGACCACCAATGAGGGCTTCACGGCCTGTGCATGGTGCGTAGGAGGCGCTCCCGTGCCCGCCTGTCTTCCTCAGTCAAGTCCATGCCAGCTACGTTCAGCCAGAGATCCAGGAATCCTGCGCAAGGTGCTGGGAAACTTCATGAAGCGTCAGATCTGTCTTATTTCTTCACTGTCTACTCAGCTCACAGACGATTCCAAGAACCATCTCAAGTCCACATGTTTGCTGTCCCTCAACCGCTGCCCAGGGGCCACACTACCATCGCCGCCCCTTGCATCGGGCAGGATCCAGTCAGGAAGACAAAGCCCAGGCTCTGATGGGAGGGAATTTAATAAAGGGAGCTCCTTAGAAGGGTGTTAGTGGAGCTGAAGAGCCAAACCGGAGGAGATTAGCAATCACGGGGAGCCACTGTCACCTCCACGACTGGAGGAACCCAGGGAAGAGGTAACCCTGCTGAAGTTTAAGAATGGGGAAGCCAGGTAGAAACAGGAAACCTGCAGGAGCGGGGTCTGCAGACAATGGGACTGTCCAGCTGTCTGTCCAAGGGGCTGTCCGGGAGCAGCTGACACCACAAGCAGGGGTGCCCACCACGCGGGGGGAGACAAGAGCAGATATCCTGGTGTCTGCCTCCCTCCAGCTCTGCAGCCTCCCTCCACCGCCTCCCATTGGTCCTGCCCACCCGAAAGCAAGTTGGCCGGAGAGGTTGGGAACCACACCTTGTTTCGCATGGGAAGGGTGGAGAATGGATTTGACAACACACAGGCAAATGACCGTCACACTCCCCAACCCCACGGAAATTTCCTCCCTACTGGTCTCCTGGTTTTTATTCTTGCCTCTCTCTCCTTTCTCTACACTGGGACCCCTATAAATTGATTTTTACCACTCTATTCTTCAGCGGCTTTCTGTCGCTTCCAGGACAACATCTAAACTCCCTACACGGTCTGCAAGGCCCTGTGGGGTCCTGCCTCTGCCGATCTTCCCAGCCGCGTTTCAAGCCAGTCTCCCCCTTGGTCACCAAGCTCCAACCCAAAAGCTGTCTTCCAGTCCCTCTAACGTGTCAAACGGCAGGGCCTTCGCACCCACCCTCTCATCTATGTGGAAATATCTGTTCATTCTGTTTGGGCTAAATCCTACTCATCTGTAGGCCTCCGCCGAAATGTCATTTCTTCAGAGAGGCTTTGCTGAGCTTTCCACATTTCCACAAGATGCAACCTTTGTGTTCTTAATTGCTGTGCTTTTCCTTCATGGCACTGGACATCGTGTATAAGTATATATTTACTTAGTCTGTTTTTTTAAACATCTGCTCCCTACCTGTCTAGAAACCCCGCAGCAGTAGGGGTGTTACTGAGCGTCCTCCAGGGTGGCTGATGTCCTAGCATCGCGCCCGGCCCAGGCCGGTACCCTGAACAACGGCAGAGGGTGGGTGCAGAGAGACACGGCGACCACAGCACATTATTTCATGCACATGCTTTTTCAGACCCGTCCAGTCTCCCTCCGACCCTTCCTTTAGAAACCCAGGGACTAGCCATCTCTGAATAAAGTGTCCCCGAGGGTAAAGAGATGTGCAAACCTGCTGTTGCTAAATTGAGCTTCAAGGATACATTGTTTTGACTTCAGTGTTTAGAAAGACAAAAAGTTCATTGTGTCCTTTAGAGAATAACTCTTGCTGAGAAGACAGGAGAATTCTGAGGCCACCTTTTCCTGACAGCATGTGAAAAAGCTTCTCCCCTTTTATTTCCAGTCAACATTGCAGCTTGTCCTTCTTGCGTGTGTGTGTGTGTGTGTGTGTGTGTGTGTGTGTGTGTGTGTGGCTGTGATTCTGTCATGCTTCGTAATGTTCATTTAATAACATAAGGATATCACAGTATGTTTACATTACTCACAAAAGACAGTACCATTCTTTCTGGATTTGTAGCACATTTTTTAAAAAGCTCTTTTAAGTAGGTTTTGTTTTCCATGCAGGAAAGGGCTGCAGTGTAACACACTCAAGGACACATCCATGGTTGTAACCACGGCCCCTCCTTGTGGCAAAACACAGGCAATGACTCCAAACGCCGTCTCTATTCCTCCGCCTCACCTTGACCAGCAAACCAGAGGAGCCCGACATCCAGGCGATCTTTGTCGAGAACTTGAGCCATGGCTTTGCCACTTTCCTCAAACTTTCCTTACTGCCCTATGGAAGCATTTTCTTCATGGGTCAGCCCTCCAGGCTTAAATTCCAGCTTGCTATTTTTCATCATACTGAGCTAAGTGTCTCATTAATAACCACCACCCCCCCCAAAAAAAAAAATGAAGTATGGTGTGCACACTAATCTAAAATCTTGCGCTGGCAATTAGTTGGAGCGAAATGCAATTAGATGTTTTCCTTCAAGTCCTAATTTACATGCTAGAAAACATGGGCAGCCACTGCAAGCAATTGCAAAAATAAGCCCTGCCTTCTGTGTTTGTGTGCAAATATCCGTCTTCCCGGCACACCTGCCTTTGCCGACACGGAATCGAGTCCCAGGGGTCTTCTTGCTTTATGATCACTGAGATATACAGCAGAGAAGAAGCTGATTAGCCTTTAGGTGAAAATGTGTTCTCTCTTCACTGCAGAAGCTCATCCATTAATTGGCATTGACTGTACCCGTGGAGAGCCTGGGTGTATAAACTAAGTCAACTAAGTCTGACAGCATCTCCATGTAACCCCATGAGGTGAATTAAGGCTCTTCAGAGCTCTAGCACCCCTTTTTGTGCACTTAGAGTAACAGCTAATGCAATTCAATCCATTAAACATTTCATGAGCATCTACCCTATGCAAGACTATTAGGAGCCCTGGAGGGTACGAATTGAATGAGGTGCTGTTGACATCTTCAATAAGTCACAGCCTAGGAGAGGAGATAGGGCACAGACATGAGAGCCATCACGAGACGGGCTCCACGGGAGGTGGGTATGGGGTGGCTAAGTAGCAACGCCCCTGGCAGCTGTACCTCAATGTCTCCTGAGGAATGGTGAGAAGCAGGGGCATCTCAGCTGCCATGCCAGCACCCCAGGAGAATCTAGTTTCAGTTCAGGCCCCAATCAAGAAGTTATTCCTGTAATACTAGGGCAAGGACGGGAGTCTTCCCACCAATGCAGAGAAGCAAAGCGCAGAAAGGGGAAAGTAAGGTGGTTCTGCAAAACATGAGAGCAAACAAAAAAGCAAGGACCTTGGGGTTTCTGCAAATAGTGCTAAGGGCTCTGAGAGAAGAAAGCAACAATGAGGGACACACAGAATCCAAGAGCTGGTAGAACTTGTGTGATACAAAGAGGAAAAAATAATAATCCAGCACAGAACAGAAGCCTGTTGGCCACAGTACTGAGCAGCTTATCAGTTCCGTAGTGAGAAGAAGACTGAGGAGCATCAGAATCACCCCATGTCTAATGTGTAACTCCTTACATATGAACAATTTTGCTTGCTGGCTCCACATAGTTCTCATTGCATATTATGGGTTCAGCTGTTATGTACTTATTTGTACCCCATGTTGCTCCAAGGCAGCTAACATGTCTATCATCCTCCTAAAGTTCTAAGATAAAGATCCCCTTTTAGATATTGTCATATGCATAGGAATCTAAACTGGGTGAACCCCACCTGCCTGCAGCGATTAAGATTTTAATGCTCCGGAGCTTGTAAAACCACCCAAGCAGCCAGCCCACTGCACTGAATTTTGCAAAATGTCGATACTTTGTTGTGCCTGTGGGTGCTAAAGATTATAAAAATGCAGAGTGTCGCTAAACGTTATAGTCAAGATATAAACGAAGAAAAGAATTCCGGCTGGAGGAACCAGGGCGAGCCTCGTGGGGGAGGTGGGGAGGAGCACTTGCAGGATGGATGGGGAGTGGCGTGTGCAAAGGTGTGGAGATATACGTTGTGTACAGATTGTAGAAAAGAAAACAGAGACATGCTTTGCCGTTCATGTTCTCATTTTTTAAGTCTTTGCTCTCTTTGCATACAGGGAATACTCAGGAGACCAAAGATAACATAGCGCCTGTCTTCCCTAGGACAGATGAGATGCTGAGAGGGCCAGCTTAGTTTTGGGTTATGAAGAGATTTTAGAGAGAACATTCTTAAAAATAACCTCACACGCCTATACTCACTTCACCTTAACGTTCTCTAATGGGAGAAAATCTTTCCTTTTACAATTGGTAATAATGCCTTAAAGGCAAATACTCTTGGAAGAGGCTACAGAATGGCCATCATTCCCATGGTAGCAGAGACGATGTCACTGTCAGTTGGGTTTGGCCAGTTTGGCTGGAGAGGGAAGGAGACCACGTAAAGAAACTGCAGGCCAGAAACAGGGACAAGACTGAGGTCCAGGCCTGAGTTAGGGAAATGCAGGGAGAAAAAGATCCAGAAGAAGGTCAGTAGTAAGAATGACCAACGTTTCCAACTTCATAATTGTGTGGGAAACAGTTCCAGGTGCAGAGCGTTGCCCCGGGGGAGATTTAGTCAGTGCATTTTGGTGTAGCTCTCTAATAACCACAAGCTCTCCTGTAAAGCCCAGCATAAAAATGTCCAAAAACCTAAAAATTGCTTCTATGTTCCTTGCTGCCATTCCAGGTTTTCATTTTAAAAATTTATTTTATAAGGGAGACCAAAGCTGTGGACTACTGAACACTTATTTAAAGGAGAACCCCATTTTTAAACATGGATTGTTTTAATTTTAAAAAAAATATTCAAAGGTAACGCATGCTGAGGTTTGGAGGAGGGGGAGCTGCCATGGAAATGAGAAAATGCAGGACCACTTTTTCAGGCCCTCATAGCACAGGCTTCTAAACAGGAGTGGCACGGTTGGAGAGGGCTCCCCGTTTGTGGGAGAGGAAATGCAGGTTGATAAAACCGAGAGCTGCTTTTGTAAAGGGAGCATCGCTAAACGGACAGGGGAGCGTGGAAGCTGTCAACTCCAGTCCCACACTCCGCAGGAGACGGAAGGAGGGATCACAGGTGATTAGAAGTGTTTCGAGCTAACTGCCTCTCCCAGGTAAGGTTAAGCTGAGCAAGAAGACCCCTGCCAGCCTCGCGCTCCAGCTTTGAATTGTGCTCAGTAAGCTGCTGGCATCTCGACCCCTTTTCAAAAGCATGTGTGACTGGATGATCAGATCAAGTGGAAGATGCTAGGGAGGAAGTATCCAGGTGTCCATGGTTAATTGCATGAAACCTCACTTGTCCATCTGTGCATCGCATGGGGCCCTTTTCTCCTTTAAATGTGGGCATCATTGGCAGAAAGCAAAGGCCAGGGGGGTCCGCACTTCCTCCATCAGTGAGCGGGAGATTTACTTCTTTCCAGACATCAGCTGAATTGTTACACTGGCATCACAGTCTCTTACGTCTCCTGCTGGGGAGATGCCTTTTCATAATAACTGACTGTTCTAATAAAAATGCTTCCTGTTTTGGTTTTTGGTTTTTTATATTTTTTATATATTTTATATTGATTTCAGAGAGAGGAAGGGAGAAGGAGAGAGATAGAAACATCAGTGATGAGAGTCATTGATCGGCTGCCTCCTGCACGCCCCCTGCTGGCGATCAAGCCCGCAACCCGGGCATGTGCCCTGACTGGGAATCGAACTGCATCTCCCGATCATATAGTTCGATGCTCAACCACTGAGCCACGCCAGCCGGGCTCCTGTTTTGTTTTAAATTCATTCAAGTCAACAAGCAAGTAAGATATAGCAAGAGCCTCACTAGGGGCAACGTTTTTTTTTTAAATTCAAGAAAAAATATGGGTGTTAAAACCCACAGGAGTTGGTTATGAACTGGATTTGGTTGAGAAGTAGGCGACTGTGGATTGGGTGCCTGGATAGAGGACAGTACCGCCAACTGAGGTGGAAAATAGACTTACCTGCAGAGCTCAGGATGCCTGAGGGACAATGTATTAATAAAGGAAGGTCAAGCTCTGCTGTAGCAACAAATAGCTCGCACATCTCAGTGCTTAACAAACTTTTAGTCCTTGCTAATATTACAGCTCAACGGAGTTTGGGCAGCTCTCCTGCGAAGCTCTCCTTCAAGGAATGACTCAGGAACCCAGGCTCCTCCCATACTGTGACTCTGTCACCTTGGAGAACTTTGCTTCCAGCCACGAGGACGGGAGAGAGAGGTGTGTGGAACTGGTGCGTATCATTTTCGCTCACATCAACCCCATGCTCATTCACTGGACTCAACATAGGAGAGGCGAGCAGCTATAGGCCTCCTGCGTGCCCAGGAAGAGGGCTAGGGTTGGATGACCATGTAGCCTGTCTCTGCCACAGGCATCCAAGTGACAACAGAGTAGGTAGCTGAACAGGCCAGTCTAGGATTTGGGGCAAGGAGAGCATGATTCAGGGCTGAAGATAGAAATTTGGACATGGTAAACTACTTAAACCTAGAAAAACCCATGAGATCATCAAGAGAGCATATATCCTAAGAAAAGAATAGAATTCTGAAGAACCCCAACATTTAAAGAGCCAGAGAAGGAAGATCTACTGACAAGGATGGCCAATGTGCGAAATCACCAGGGACAAGATGCAGGACACAAAAAGTAGAATAAAGAATTTCCTGCTGAGAGTTAAGAAAGATGTATGCACCACTCATTGAAGAGAGTCTGGGTGATAGTGAAAAGACCGTATTTGCAGAGCCAAAAATGTTAGCTCATTCTGATGAAGAATTTTTATTCCTTATGGGTAATAGAGGAGTGCTGGGATTTGTGGTTTGGGTGCTGGAACAACAGAATTTCTAGGACCTCTCAGTTGGATTAATAGAAACAATATTAGGATTGCAGAAAACACATCCAGAACTGTTGGCATCTATATAATGGAAGGTGAGTTGGGCTAGAAACCAGAAAAAAGTGAGTTCTGCTTCTGGCTCTAAGCTCCCCTGATGAAGTCATTTAGTCTCTCTGCACGTCAGTCCCCAAGTCTCTGAATAGGGAGGTGTGCTTCCAGTAACGGCAGTAATGGGGACATTCACTGAGTGCTCATGATGTGCCAGACCTCACGCTAAATCTTTTTGGCAGATTACCCCATTGAATTAATCCTGTTCATTTCAATCCTACGAAGGGGATCATATAAGAATCTCCATTTTGCAGACAGGGAACCTGAACCTGAGAGAAGTTAAGTAAGTTGCCCCAACCACACGTCTGGACTACACATACAGTTCAGGTACTGGCAGACAGAAACACAGGCTTGGAGAGACCGGGATTCCCTAAACACCACCCCCAGATGATGCTGCCAAGCTTTCTTTATTTATTCAGTAAATATTTAATAAGTGCTTCGGAGACATTGTCCCCGCTCTCATGTAGCATCCTTCCAAGAAATGGGAAGCCAAGCGCAGAGGGCCTATCTCCTGACACCCAGGCTGGCGAGCCCACCAGGAGCTACGCTCTCAAGACACACCTCCTTGGCCAGCCTCTAAGTGGAGTAAATTTCAAATCCAGAATTTGAGGGGCTCTCGCTACACTCGAAAAGGTGCTTTTCCATTTTTTGAGAAGGCGATTCCCTGATCTTTGTCAGCTGAGTAGATTAGTAATTAGTCTCTTTATCACTTTCTCAAAATGGAGCAAGAAGAGCTAAACAAAGCTAGACGTCAATGACCTGTAGTCCATCGATATGAAGAAAATGGAGAAGGCGACCCAATTTTTAAACCCCTTTCAAGGTAAGGGACTCAGTCTTTTCACATACCAAAGAAAAAAGTGTTCTTCTTTTACATCTACCTATTTATCAATTTACATAGTACAATATTCTTATTATAATAAACCACAGAATTTAATATATCCTAGGAGATTATGCACATGATCACGTAATGCAAATTATCAAGAAAAAACTACATTACAATAAACTAAACTGGTTTACTATTTTACTTTTTAATTTCCATTTAAGTGCACTCTTTATTCCCCTATAATTTTCAGTAAAATTAAATTCTCTTTTCCAATTAGAGTAAAATCAAAATGTTTAGCTGTTGAGCCTCTCTGAGCTCTCTATAAATCTCCTTTAACAGGTAAAATGAAAGCCATAGCTGGCACACTACCAGTCTCCAGCAGTGTTATTATACGTGGGACACAATAAAAAGATGGTGACTTTTTTTTAATTTTCAGAGCCCAGCAATGCTACAAAAGATGTCTTGCTAATGATGTGTTGTTTTTCCTATTACTGCTAATGAACCTATGAGACCAAGCCTTTTCACTAGTAAAGCCCAGGGTCTAGCCCAAAGTCTGAGTCATAGTATCTATCCAATATTTAGTTGTTAGATGATTTGAATAGATAAAAGCACATTATTTACTAAGGATAGAGCAGTTTAAAAAAAAAAAAAAGACATATAAAGTCACTGCTATCAAGAAGCTTACATTTGTGTGGTGAGGGATGGGAAATGTAAACAAATAAAATACTTTATTCTGGCACAGCTACTGGTATACTGTTGATAAAAATAATAGCGCTTATCTGCGTATGCCATTGGAGGCCATCCTCTTTATCCAAATGAACAACTTCTGGAAGAATAAACATGGTATCGTAGAAGTGGTCATCCCACCGGCCAGTTCTGTCTATTCAAGCCTGGTGAGCCAACTTGACCAGACTTGCATTCTGTTCCTTTAATTAATGGGTGTCCTACACCAACCCAACCCCCATGAAACAACTGGTAAAATAGCCTGCAAACTTCTGAATGTTGCCTGTCTCCCACACAGTGCTGGAGAGTCCCTGAAGACAAAACTTAATTTTAATTATTCCACAAGGCAAAAAGTAAACACTAATGTTATCTGCATCTACAGATAGAAAATCGCAGTGGTTCACTTAGGAATGTTTTCCTGGGTTAGCTGTATACAGGTCCAAGTCAAATGTTTTGTGCATGTAGTTTTAATTTGTCACCATCTGATTAAAGATAAACACAGTAGCCCTAGGCAAAACTGAAAATCAAGACAAGTCTGTCTTAGATGCCTAGTCTCTTCTTTCTATGCTCTGCTATATTATGTATCAGTCAGGGTTTGCGAAGGAAAACAGAAGCCACTCTAGGTATTTCCAGTAGTTTGCATTTTAATGGAGAATTAAGTATTTCCAGAATCATTGGAAGAGCTTGAGGAATGGTAAGCAGTGAGCTCAACTAGAACACAAAAGAAAATAATTGGGAAGGTGGGGGAGGTTCAGATTTAGAAATTTAATTTTCAAATATAACCTGAATGCAGTAGCCCTATTTTCTCAACAGAAAGTGCCGATCAAGAAGTCTATTCCAAAGCTCTTCACCATTCTCAGACGTTCTGCCTTCAAAAGCAAATTCTAAAATTTAAGCCTCACTTGGTACATGAGCAAAGTCTTTACAATGCCATGGAAACAAACATTTATTCAAAAAATGTCATTTGGAATTTGAAAACAGAAGAAATAAAGCTAATACCCAGCATTGAGAGGACTATTTTAAGTAGAAGAAACCAAAAGTCAAAGAGAAGACAATAATTAACCCCAACCTTTGTATTTTGTGTGGGTTTAAGTACTGTGGGACTGTACTGTCTCTTCTCACCTTTTCTAGGCCCTAGAAATCTGTCCCTTGCTTAGAGACCACAGATAGTATTACTCACTGCAACAGCACTAGATCTACAGTCTTATCTTCTCACATTCAAGGATTTGAAAACAATCATTTCATACAGCAATTTATGCAAAATCTCTGTGCCTTTCAAAATAGAACTTTGAAGGGAAAATCGTTTAACTATAATAAATAAAGTACAGTTTAGAACTTACATGCTTCTAGCACCAAAACCTGTTTCGGTTCTCTATTTTTGTTTGCAATAAACAGTGGAGGTTTCCACTTCTCTCTGAAGCTCCGCCCTCCCTGGCCTTCCCTGTCACTGCGAACACCGAGGGCATCCTCTGCTTTCCGAGCTGCACAGAGACTCTGCGCTCTCTTCTCATGGGGCTTGGCCCCGAATGGCTAAGAAAGACCGTGGCCATCTCCGTGGCTGTTGAAGCGAAGCACACTTGGGAACTTTGACACATCTATGCCTTTTTCTAAGTCAAAATAAAGAAGGCATCTGACTGCCTGGACTATTTACTGTCCCCAGGAGAACTGGTTACTCATTATGTAGAAAAATGGTTTTTCGCCTGCCATTTGGTTTTTCTGTTTCCCTTGCTTTGTCAGAATTTGTATACAAAATGGTGCACTCCTTCCCTTCTTAAATGTATTTAGATCAGCTTCCAAAGGACATAAACACAGTAGACCATCCCCCTAGGACAGTGGTGCTCTGACTTTGGAACCAGGTCCAACTTTGACAGAGGAAAAACCCATGACCTTCCTATTCCTAGCATTTCCACAAAAGAACAATGGAAATTAAGAATCCGATTAGAACCAAATGATATTAAAAATGATAACAACACAGGAATTTTCCAAAATGACCAAAGTAAAATCTTTAAAAAACTATTTATTTTTTTATGTAACAGCAGCATCCAGACACCATGACTCATCCCAGACCAGACTGGAGAAGCGCTGATAACAAAGCATCTTGTCTACAATTTCAGAGAATCCATCCAAATGCCTGTAAATATGTAAGACTAGAGTTTTGCAATAATGATAAGCATGACGTAACTACTAGAGCTTTTATTATTATTATTTTAAACAGCAGAAATAAATACTGGCTAATTTCAACAAAAAATTATCAAGAGGAAGAAGGGAAATATTTATTCAAAGGGAAATGAAAGAAAAGCCTGTGTGTTTGGAAAGAACTGGGTGAGGAACATATGTGCTAAGCAGCAGGAAAGAATGGAGAGAAATAAGATGCAGCTGTTTTCATTGTGGCCACTACACTGAGTGAAATTTCAGGAAGACTTGTCTACCCGGCCTGGCTCAGGTCTCATGATGACCCCTAAGCCAATGGAAGGCAGGGCACTATGATTGACAGTGCCATCAAGTAGAAGGGAGAATTGAGTCTATGCTGGCAAAAACACAGGTGCCACAAGTACACCAACATCCTTGGCTGCCAGGCCTCATAGTAGGATGCAAATTGGACTCTACAGAAACCTCAAGTAGCAAGACCACCTTTAACAACTCAATTCAGAGCTTATTTGTAAGTAACTCTTACTAACCCTTTGTTCTGGACTAAATTGTGTCCCCTTATAATTTATTTGATGAAGCCCTAACCCCCAATATGACTATATTTGGAGATAGAGCCTTTAAAGGTGATTGAAGTTAAATGAAGTCTAAGGGTAATGCTCTAATCCAAAAGGACTGGAGTCCTTCTAAGAAAAGGAAGAGACAGGAAGAAACACCAGCAATGTGCAATCACACAGAGGAAAGACCATGTGAGGACACAGAGAGAAGACAGCCATCTGCTGTCTTTCCCAAGGAGAGAGGCCTTGGGAAAAAACAAATCTGCCCACACCTTGATCTTGGACTTCCAGCCTTTGGAACTACAATAAATAAATTTCAACTGTTTCAGTCATTTAGTCTTAAGTCATTTAGTGGTAGTGTGTCATGGCTGCCTTCGCAGATTAATATGCCCTTGGAATACTTTTTTAGTCTAAGGATTTGTGTCTTTTTGTCAATAAAAACTGATGAGAAGAGAAACCTCTTTTGATCATGTCATGGCCTCCACAGCCCTCCAGATGTTCAGCTCATGCCCCAGGAAACTGCTCCAAGAATGCATGTCCAGCTGCCTTTCTCCTGATAGCTGTTCCAACCTGCCTTTCATTTAAACCACAGCACATCTTATAAACCAAATAAGATGAATTGTGGACAATTATCACCAGAGTCATTTTCCTCAAAGATGCTCACAGCCTGAATGGGTCTTTCACAGCCTGAGTGTAAAATAGGAACTAATTTAATTCCACTTAACAAACAAATACCACATGCTATGTTTTGCTATGCAATAAACTAAACTCTGATAATACAGAGAGGAAAATGAGATCCAATCCCTGACCTCAAGGAGTTCCAAATATAATGAAGACAATGTGAACAAAATTAAAATTCACTGCCATAATATTTATATAAGGTATATAGCATCATGTTTTTCAAACTAGAGAATTATTATTCTACAAGGATGCAAGAAATGATGTCAGGATATACCCAAATTCGCAGTGTACACATGGTTCATTATCCTGCAACATCAATTGTATTTGAAAACTTGAGCAAATGTTATTTAACTGGTGATAGATGTTATGTTTATAATTTAGTCTACAATGCAAAATTCAAGTTAAATAGCAGACCTTATGATCTACTATTAATCACTTTATTTTGTTATTGAAGCTTCTTAAACAGAAATTTTCGAAAACCATCTGAGAGGGCCCCAAAGTCTTCAGCCCATACTTCTCCCCACCCACCTTCTTCTCTCTCTGTAATGATAATGTAAAGTTTTATGCTTTGTAATCTTGTGGAGTTAATGAGTATAATACTATGTTGGCTTTTAATGATGTTACCCTCAATTAATTTTTTCTATAATTCAATGTTCCTTGAAAGAAAGAAAATTCCCCTTGCCCTAGTACATGCAGGTCCACAAAATAATATTAAAAAGCATATGCTGATGAATATTCAAATCCCATTGAAAATGCACAGAAACTTCTTTGCAGAGTTTAGTTTCAATAGCAAAAAAATAATCTCATTATGAGATAGCTGTTGTATTTATAAAGATGCCTGCCTAAAAAGTATCTTACCTACCAAGAAAAGATTAATTTGGCTAGCATCTAAATGCAGTTAGATATCTTCACAAGTCAAGGACAAGTATGAAATTATTTAAAAGGAAATAACTAACAGGATTTGCTATCTGAAGTCATACTTTTATCATACTTATAAAATATCTCTTCAAAGTACATGTTAACTAGACTGAATTTAAAAGTTTCTTCTAAAACAAAGAAAATTACTAAAAGAATAAAAGATACCAAAATGAACAAGGAGAAACTCTTTTAAGCTGTTTCTCCCATTGTGCAGAATCCCTTGTCGATTTCACAATATTCTACATTTCCAAGTCTGAAAGTCAGTCCATAAACAGATATTTATTAAGTAGCAAATGGGTATTGAGGCTGGTTCTGAGACTGTGGGGAAATAAGAAAAGCAGCAGAAGGCATGGTCCCAGCCCTGGAATTGGTTCAATTGGAAGAATAAAACCTACCTCTGCTTCTTAGAGTCTCTAATGGCAAAATTCTTTTTAAGTTGCTTCAACATCATATCATATCTTTGACTCTCAATGGAAAGCAGGTTAATAGAGTTCCAGAGAACCAATAGAGACAAATCTGCATAAACCGACAGGGTTACAGTTGACATGATCTCAACCCCCAACTTCCTTCTGAATAAAAAGAGTTCCATTAACTAACTTAAGGGAAAATATATACCATACAGTTTATGTTTTTATAAACTGCACATTGTTTATTAGATTAGCCAGCAAATTATTCCAGGAACTCTCTTTTGTTTGTAGATGTAAAACAGCAATGAGAGTAACTTCTATCTTTTACATTTTTCTTATTTGTGACATTTGTTTTCATCTTTATTTGTATTTCCTCAACTTGTTCCTCAGGCATCATGTAACATTATTTTCTTTCTGCTGGTGAGTTTTAGAAATACTAAAGGAAGAGAGCAATTTGAAAACACAAAGGAAAAACAAAAACTGAAAATGTGGGAGACGTCTTAAAAATGAACTCTTGGGTACCAT
Source organism: Miniopterus schreibersii (assembly GCF_964146895.1). Taxonomy (NCBI): domain Eukaryota; kingdom Metazoa; phylum Chordata; class Mammalia; order Chiroptera; family Miniopteridae; genus Miniopterus; species Miniopterus schreibersii. The sequence continues at coordinate 171,443,752 of NC_138102.1, forward strand.
TTCACCACATGCCATAGGCAATGGGAAATTTTTTGCTATAATACCCAACAGTAACCATGCATAGTTCCTTTTTTCAGAAAAATACTGCCACAAAACTCCCTAATTAATGTTCCAATCTTCACTGACTCATTTGATGGGAAAAAATTAATTATTATACAATGATGTTTGGTGTGTGTAATGTGGTGTTGTTTGTTTGTTTGTTTGTTTGTTTGTTTGTTTTGTATGGAAATGAGTGATATTATAGATAAGGGTGAGTCAAGATATGACTGTGGGACCAGGGAAGGTGAGGAAGCACAGAGAAGAGAAATAGAAATGAGCCATAATTTTTAGGACCAGATATTTATATTTGAACTAGATATTCTTGTGTCATATCACATCATGAAAGATTCTCCTGAGAGGCAAGACATAGTTGAAGATGGGATATTATAATCTCAAGCAAACAATAAACCGTGATGTGCCAAACATCCCTCCTCACTTATATTTTAGGTCATTTTAGGTCATATGAGAATAAATTTAGCTGATGCTATTGAAAGTGCCTCTGTTAATGGATTCACAAAACACAACTTGTCACAAGGGGTAGAATAAACTTTAAGAATTTAGTGTGTGAAACTGTAAAATTTTTTTCAGAATTTACTACCTTTCTTAAAAAGCACCCACCTCTGTGCTATTACTTGGAGCTCTTATAGGAACAGTATCATGGAGCCTGAGGGTCTAGATATGATCCTTGACTTAGCCAAGATTACTACCAATCTTGAAAAGGTCACTTAACCTCATAGGTTTTTTTGTGTAGATTAACTATACTATGGTATGTAAAGTACTTAACACACACCAATGGCTCAATAAATGTTACAAAGAGAGACAAGGAGAGGGATGGAAGTGACAAATGATAGATAGATGATAGACAGATTAGTTAGATAGATGATAGATAGATGATAGATAGATGATAGATGATAGATAGATAGATAGATAGATAGATAGATAGATAGATAGATAGATGATAGATTAGATAGATAGATAGATGATAGATTAGATAGATAGATAGATAGATAGATAGATAGATAGATAGATAGATAGATGATAGATAGATAGATAGATAGATAGATAGATAGATAGATAGATAGATAGATAGATAGATGATGATAGATAGATAGATAGATATAGATGATTAGATAGATAGATAGATAGATAGATAGATAGATAGATAGATAGATAGATAGATATAGATGATTAGATAGATAGATAGATAGATAGATAGATAGATAGATAGATAGGTAATAGATAGATAGATAGATGATAGATAGATAGATAGATAGATAGATAGATAGATAGATAGATAGATAGATAGATAGATAGATATAGATAGATAGATGATAGATAGATGATAGATGAGATAGATAGATGAGATAGATAGATGATAGATAGATAGATAGACAGATAGATAGATAGATAGATAGATAGATAGATAGATAGATAGATAGATGATAGATGATAGACAGATGATGATAGATAATTGATTGATAGATAAATGATAGATAGATAGATGATAGATGATAGACAGATGATAGATAATTGATTGATAGATGATAGATAGACGATAGATGATAGATGATAGACAGATGATGATAGATAATTGATTGAGAGATAGATGATAGATAGATGATAGATGATAGATAGATAGTTAGATGATAGATAGATGATAGATAGATAGATGATAGATAGATAGATAGATAGATAGATAGATAGATAGATAGATAGATAGATAGATAGATAGATAGATAATAGATAGATAGATGATAGATAGGAAAAGGAGAGTTTTCTCATTCACTATTCAATGTTTACTTTTGAAATAAAGGCTTATATTACATGGAATCTCAAAAATGTTGCCACTTGTGTGAAGTCATAACATAAATTGGGGGAATTTAATTTAAAACTTTAGAGGTGTTGATTAACTTATGAATTATGCCTGAAAACCCTGTTGAGTGGAAATGCTGCCTAGTTGCATCTCTTTCTCCTTAGGTCAGGGCGGCCTCCTTTATGGTCGTCCAAACTTGCAATCTAAAATCAACATCTTCCATTTCTCTGAAAATTTACTTTTCAAATAAAATTCATGTTTGGATAGGTAGTTTTAAGCAGTGATATTAGACTCAGTCTCAATGTATCAAAACTGTAAGGAATAAATAATTTGTGTATAATTTAAATTTTTAAAAAATCTAAATAAGTACTTTTTCTTTCAGTCATTACAAAATAGCTAGTACCAGATTTGCTTCCTGCTAAAGACAACTCTGAAACTGCACAAAGTATGGACAGCAACTGTTTTAAGGCATCAACAGCAGAGAGCACAGCACTATTTTCTCTGAGAGAAGGGAAAGACAAAGTGAGGCCAAATGGAGATTGGTGATGTACTGAGGGGAAGAAACCATTATTGGTGTCCCAGGTGGCTAAAATGATTGAAACTGATGGGGCAGAGTGCTGGAAGAAGGAAGCTGCATGGATAATGTGATGCTCAGAAGCAAAGCAAGGCTTCATTGTAGCTTCTTGGTCAACGTCTAGGTTGTGCAGGGTAAAACTTCATGAGACCTAGAAATGATTGCCTGCTTTGGGGCTGAGCCATGATTTGTAAATAGATATTTTAAAGGACATTTTTAAGGAGATCTTGGAAAGACATAACAGAGGTCATGCAGGACTGGCCCAGCCAGAATGGAAATACTTTGCATCAGACTGTAGAGTAAGGGCCACACACTATAACTAAATACAAGACTGAAATAGACTCAACCTAACAAAGAATAAAGCCAAGTCTAATACATATGTCCCCAATAGCCAGAGTTTGTCCCCTAACAAGAGCTCATGGGAGAGTGGAGTACACTCTAGTAATGTAGCATCTCTTAAACTTGCCATCATATGTCATCAGAGCACCACATCCTTCCCTCTTTCAGTATTTATCACAGTTTCAATCTTACCTTTATCCATGGTTATATGATAAAGACCTTCTCACTTACAGAATGCAAGTTCTGTGTTTGGGTTTTCTCCCCATTGCGCCCCAGCATGTAGTGCAGTGCCTGCACATTGTAGGTACTTGGCAGATATTTCTAGGATGAATGAATGCTATCCTACCTGCATGTTCTCCAGAGCTCTTCCTTTATTGAGTTTCTCCATAAAGTCCTTAGGCCTTGGGGTAGCCAGGGTTCTCCAGAGAATCAGAACCAATATTTTACATGTAGATATATATATAACTGTAGGGTTTTTTTTAATAGAAATTGGTTCAAAGGATTATGAAGGCCAATAACTCCCACAATCTGCCATCTCTTATCTGGAGAACCAGGAAAGCTGGTGGTAAAATTCAGTCTGAGTTTGAAAGCCCAAGAATCAGGTGCTCTGCTGTCCAAGGACAAGAAAATACAGATTTCCCAGCTCAAAAAGAGAGGAAATTCACCTTCATTCGCCCTTTTGTTCCTTTCAGGCCCTCAATGGATTGGATGATGCCCACCCACATTGCTGAGGGTGATCTTCTTTACTCAGTCAACGCAATCAAATGCTAGTCTCTTAAGAAACACCTTCATGGACATACCCAGAAATAATGTTTTACCAGCCATCTGATATCCCTTGGCCCAGCCAAGCTCACCCATAAGATTAACCATCACAGGCCTCCGCTGTGACTCCTCTACTCAGAGATAAAGTTACTCCAGATCAGGAAACTATCCTGGAACTACTGAAGGTAAACAATTTAGAAAGCACTTTTGACCAATACCCTTCTATACTTGGCATGATTGAAGCACCCAATTTAGGGATGAGAAAACTAGGCTGGTAGAGAATTAAAGAGTTTTTAGCACAGTGAGAACTAAAACTCCTGTCTTATGGTTCCTATTCAGTTCTCTCTTTGTGACAACACAGCTTTGAGTTGAGGAGAAAGAGACTAGTGACCTGGGCTGGTAAAAGGGAGAGGGGTCTTGGGCAGATCATTAAAATGCAGCCATGAGCAGTTACCGGGACTGCCTATAGGAAGGGTGCTGGGAAGAGAATAGACTTGGTATTCCAGACATACAACAGGACCCTGCAACTAGGACCAACAGGCCTCTTTTCTTTCAAAATTCAAGTTTTTATTCACTAACAATTTGGCTTTTAAAAGAGCTATATGTGTTAATACTCTAACTTGCACAAATCAGAAGAAAACCTTACAATATTCTTTTTCTTAAACTCCAGGATTATCCTAAACCAGAGCAAAGTATGTAAAACTTCATCATACCTGGTGGAGTTTTTAAGACTTCAAGAGCATGTTCCCTGGGATTTGCTTGGCGATGCACTACCATGCTTCTCTAACATGTTTGTGTAATTATTATACGAATTATTGATTTTGCAGGATTCATATTCTCTGCAATTTATCATTGATTAGTCCAGGGCTGATTTTATTGAAGGCTGAACAACGACCTCCAGGAACTGAAGCAGCACATAAATGAATGCAATTCTGGATTTCACTGTATCTACCGAGCCCCGTGTGGTAACTTTGCTAGCATTCATGAGTGGAACTTCCTAAGTACCAGCACAAAGCTGGAAGCTTCTGGCAATTTGAAGATTTTTAAGTTCAATAATAAAAGTTTATTGAATTCAGCACCTCTGATTTTCTTTTCCTGCCCTTTTCTATGGGCTTGGTTGTTTTGCTAAATTAGGTTTGAGGTTCTCTTGATTTGTTACAGCACCGCGTTAATGAGGCCAAAATGTCAGGCTCCATCTCTGTAATGACAAGCTGCCCCCCTAACCTCAAGGAGCTTCCCTGGTAGATGAAAGCAGGAAGGATATTTCCACAACACTAGATAAACAATTTTAGGCTCTGAGCACGGAGACTGGCATCACCTTCATTTATACAAAATAGCAAATTGTTCCCCTCCATTAAAAAAGAAAAACCCAAAGGAAATTATTAGTGTCATAGAAGAAATGAGGTTGAAGGGAAAAAAAAATTAGAAGGTCCAAAAATGATTAACAGAGAACCATACCCATGGTGTAAGAAGATGGAAATTTTCAGCCATTTGGCTTGAGATGCCCCAATGATTACTCTGCATAAATGTGCTAAGCAGTCCAGGTTGCACATTGAGCAATTAAAATCTGATTAGTTCTTATTGGGTTAGCAAAGGGTGCTGCTTTTTACCCCCCAAACAAATTGGCGATGTACCTGACCATTAAATTTAATTTGTCATTTTGCACATTTCACTGGCTCTATTGTAATATCCTGAGAAGCACATTTGCCACTCTGTTCCTTTTTGATACCAATTCTGCCTACACTATGTATATTAGTTAAATAGTATAATGTAGACAGGTCCAAATACTTTAAAAATCCTCTCATTTATGAACATCACAGTGAACTAATTGTGATTCAAAATATCAACATTGCTTCTTGGCAGTTGCTATCAGTAGAAAATAATAAAATGTGAATGAACAAATTATTGTTTAAATAGTAATACTTCTGATAATTAGCAAGTATATTGAGAGATAAATACGGGGGGAATGTCTGAAAAGGGATTTAAATTTCAATAGGATTTCCTCTAATGTTTCCCCCATTGTACAAAAGTCCATCTTTAATTCATATTGCAGTCAGTAATTTGTAATGCTGTGTCAAAATAGATATGCAAAAAGGATGTGCATTTGAATTTTAAATCTGATCCCTAAGTCTGAATTTAATATAGTGCCCTAACTGAGTCCTGTATGTGCAATAGGAATTTTGAATCTGTTTTGAATGTCACCGGGATCAGCAATCATGCACAGTGTTATCATTGTTCATGATCTGGCATGACTTGTGAAAGGAACATGAAATGGCATTAATCATTATTTTTTTTACTACTAATAATATACTTTCAATGCAAATTTTGCCATTTTCTAAATATCTGGCAGGAGGACATTCTTTTCCTTCATCATACCTGCAAACTACCCCCTCTGTTGTATTCTTGATTTGCATCTGGAAGCCTTGGTGACTGATGGTCATGACAAAATACATCCCTCCAAAGGGAAGATTTAGACCTTATGACATTAGAGAAAACTTGAACTCCTGACCCCAAGCCCAAACACCTACAATCATAAAATCATTGAGCTCCAAGGGACCTCAGGAGTCATCTAATCCAGCCCCTCGTTTGTCAGATGGTGAAATAAAGGCCCATTTGGTCAGTTGACTTGCCCGAGGTCACCCCGCTGGTTAAAGGCAGACAGGGTGACGGGAACCAGAGCTCCTGACTTCAGGTTGAGTATCTTTCCCAGTGCACGGAGTGGGCAGAAGAACATCACCTTGAGAAGCAAAGGCTTCGGCTTGAATCCTGATTCTGCCAATTATTTGCTTTAATTTCTTCATCTGAAAAATGTGTAAGCTAATGGTACACACTTCGTTGTGTCATTGTGGGAATTAAATGATATATATAATGCACATAAAGTACTTGGCCATAGGCCTGGCAAAAAGTAAATATTCAATAAATAATAACAATGATTCTTATTATTAACTCATGTTGCCTAAACAAGAATTTTTGTCCATATAAGTGACTTAAGTCTCCTACTCCCCATATATATAGTATATATTGCATATATGTATATAGGTTGTAATGCCGGAGACCCAGAGTGGAATAAGACCTTGCTGAATTTTCTATTGATCCCTGGTGATAACAAACCAGACCCCATGTGACACTTGAGGAAAGCTGCCAGAGCATGACTGAACAACAGTTTTCAGCTCCCCCACACTGATATATCACAGTTAATAAGCCATAATAGAAAGCTTTCATCATTGTGTTTCAACATTAAACAACCTCACAGAATAGGTAGAGAAGATACTCTTAAATCCATATCACAGATGAGCAAATGGAGGCCCAGAGAGGTATCAGTGACTGGTGCCAATATTGGAAAAGTCCAGTGGTAAGTTTGGCTTCAAGGATGCCAGAACCCAGTAACGCCTCCAAGATTCCATCTCTCCCTCACAGGCCGGCCCGGTTCCTGTAGTGGCCTCTGGCCCCTCCAGGCTTATATTCTGCATTCTAGCAACATCAGTTTCTCCTTGAAACACCCTACAAAGTCCCAGGACAGAGCTTCATTGGTCCTCTTGGGTCACAAGCCCATCCTTGACCCAGTCACCCTGGCCATGAGGGAATGGAATAGGCTGACTGCTCAAATCCAGATCATAAGGCCACTTCTGAAATTAGGGCTGGGGAAGAGAAGAGTCATCCAGCCACACCACATGGACCAAGCTTGGGCATGGTGTGACTGCCCAGTAGAAAAGCAAGGCATAAATTTGCAAGAAGGGTAGTTATACTGGGAAGGTAAAACCAATCATGTTCACTAATTCCAGGACTTTGGTTAGGCTAATAATAATAGATAACACTTTTTGCAAGACCCTTGTATGCCAGGACCTATGTCAATGGCTCTATATGGATTATCCCATTGAAGCTTCAAAACAATCCTATAAGTTAGATAATATTATTATATGCATATTATACATGAGGTAACTGTGATATATACAAATTAAGTAACTTGCCCAAGGTCACAAACCAGGGCACGAAAAGGCCAAGACTGGAAGATAAGCAGTTGAATTTCACAGCCCATGTGCTTAGCTCTTACCCAGGGCACCACCCCATGCAGGGTGTAGCCAGCACATTTGGTTAGATCTCATGGCACAACAGAGGAGAGGCTCTGAGCTACCACCAGTGGTCCTCCACTTCCCACATCTCCACATCTCTAACAAGATGTTGAACAATTATTTGACATTACCAGTGTAAAGCAATGCTCAAAAATCCTCCTGCCCAGAGCATCACATTATTGGCCTTTCCAGGACACTTATGTGTTTGGGATTAGTTGGATTTCTTCTAATCCAACTCTGAGTGGATTAGAAGAAAGAACCTAGAGCCAGTCAAGAAAAGCATCCTCTCTATTGACTTACAGCCCCAAAGTCCAGATACAAACTACCTCAGTACCTGACAGTCCCGAGGCCCGTCAGCCAGCCAGCGTCCTGGGATAAGAGAAACTGGAAGCAGCGTTATCTGTCTGGCTTCATCTGTATCTCCAAAATCCCAGCCAGAGGGAATCGCTCAACACAGCTGAGAGGGTGTGCTCCAGCAGTGGGTCCTATGAATTCAAACAGCCGCCAGTTAACAAAAAACAAAAATTTAACCTCAAGGAATGAACAAAAAAAAGGGGGGTAGAGGGTCTTTTGCAGACTACTATCTTAATAGCAAAGAATTTCTATTTACAGTTATACAAAAGGCACTTTAAAGAGTCCAGAACTAACTTGGCAACTTTTAAGGCAAGGGTATTTAAATGTATTTGGCCGTGTTTACCTGCACATCCCTAAATTAAACCTGAATAGCTGATAGATACATAGTACAAAACAGCTTGTTCCTAACAGGAAAATTGTTCAATCTATCTTCTTTTTAACTGAGCCTCCACAGCCTTGATTTATTGGTGTGGTTCAGGAAATTTGTCCCACATAGAGTTATAGGGAATCACTTTCATTTGTATGCTAACTACTTTTGATTTTTTTTCTTTTTTAGCATCGTCAATGGCCCTGGTGATTGATTTTCAGTCTAGCTAAACCAGTTTGTATTATACATTTTCCCCAGTAGGAAAGAGATTAGCTTAGCAGACAGTACACCTCATGGCGCAAAGAAAGTTCTGATTCATTCCATTGACATTTGAAAGTTTCCCTGGAATATGCCGCATGAGCATGGCTTCGGGGCTTTTGAAGGAAAGATGATAACCACAATCAAAAAAAAGAAAAAAAATTAATTCTTTAACGAAATGACAACATACTTACAGCAAAGGTACACATAATAGCTTGACAATTACTCAGGGCTCTGGGGTCAAGACTCCGGGGTTTGAATCCTGGAAGCACCACCTACCAGTTATGTGACCTGAGGCAAGCTACACAACCTGCCTAAACCTGTTTCCACACCCCAAAATCAGAGCCACTAACAATATTAGCAGCATTGAATTATATGAGGAGTAAATAAAATGATGCATGGGTAACATGCACGTTTAACATGGTTTTGGGCTCATGGGAAGCCCTCGATAAGACGTTGCTGTTGTTAGAGCTGCAAAGGAAATAAACACAGAGATATCTCCCTGGCCACCAAATACCTAAGCAACATAAGGGGAAGGGACACGGAGTCACCCAAACAAGAGCGACTGTTTCCATTCAGCCCATTGTGACTTCTCTGCACACAGGCCAGAATTTTTTCTTTTGACTATTTTCAATCCATATATTTGTCACAATGTCCCAGTCAGGGAATGAGGGGGGATCATTAAAGCCAAGCTTCGTCACTTAAGACAGCAGTAAATTTTCATTCTTTTCAGAGATTTCCTTCCTGACCCATGTCAAATTATATCCTGACGACAGAAACAAGGCCTTTGCCCTACACCTTGCCTTTCTGTATCTTGTGTCACCCACACCACCACCAAGCCCCCCCTCAAAAGACTTGCAGCATTACCAGCTGTAACTGGGTAAACTCTGAGGGTGGGCTCTACACTGCACCTGAGCACAGTGCATTTCCCATCTTTGTCCCCCAGCCTCCCGGGGGCAAGTAGGAATGAATGCAGGGAGCGGTCTTTAATGGTTCATGGTATGTAACAGGCATTCCTGTGGTTTCTACCCACCCATCCATGCCACGCTCTTTTCTTCGAGGACAACCACTGGAATTTATTTTGGGAAGTCGCTCTAGACCTTTACATACAGTCCCAGTGAGGCTGCCCATTAGCCTGCCTGCCTCTCCTGGATGAAGAATGGACAGATGACCTGTCCTAGTTTCCTGAGGATAGTGAAACAAATTCCCACAGACACGGTGGCTTAACACAGGAAAAAACTTATTCTCTCCTAGTCTAGGAGGACCCAAGTCCAAAATCAAGGTGTCAGCAGGGTGGTTTGTTTTTCTGGAGACTCTGAGGGAGAAACTGTCCCATGCATCCCTTCCAACGTATGATGGTTGCTGGCAATCCTTGGTGGTCCTTAGCTCCTGGACCCATCCCTCCAGTCTCTGCCTCCACGTCACATAATCCCCTTCTTGTCTCTTTGTCTGCTCCTTTCTTCCATAAGGACTCCTTCATCAGGTGCAGGGCCCATCCGAATCCAGAATGGCCTCATCTCTACCCTACCTTAATCACATCTGCAAAGGCCCTTATTCCAAATAAAGTCGCACATTCTGAGGTTCTGCATGGACATTAATGTTGAGGAAACACTATCCAAACCACTCCATGGCCCAAGATAGGCCAACATAACTCTCTTTCCCTGGAAAACTGAAAGAACGGAAACCATTGCAACAGATTCATTTCACCAACAGAATTCTGAAGAACCTGCCCACTAGTTCCAATTACCCACATCGCAGAAACTTCCCTGGTCCCCTACTTTGTATGGCCGAGCTGTTCAAAGTCATGCATTATGTGTAATACCCAATATCCTGCCAATAAATTCCCACGTAGCGTAACCAGGTTCCACTACTAGACACTGGAGAGGTCTAAATAGGAGACCACAACACCTGAACCACCTTGGTCCTGAGATGTAGAAATAAGAACATTGGGATGTCCAGGCCTGCTTTCTCACACTTTCCGCTGACGAATATTCCTTTGGTCACAACTATTCCATCCATCTAACGTAGAAGATTTTATTTCTGGAAACTTTACCTGCTGCTCTAGTAATTTTTCTGAAAGTTTTAAAAGTTTATGTAAGTGTATAGGTGATAGCTCTGACATCCTTCCAAATTCTGAAAATGCTGACAGACTGACTAAGAAGTTATATGATAATCCTAGGACAGACTAATTAAATCCTACACATTGACATTTTTGCTTAAGAAAATGATAACTATACTAATTAGCCCGTTAGAAAATGTTTATATCTCATTGTGCCAAATGAGAGGGGATTCCTCATAATTGTTCCTACAGGACATGATTTAATTGCAGGGAGCGTCATTACCTTCCAAGTTCCATCACCCACTTAACTACCACAGGGGTTCCCACCCGAACAGCGAGGAGGAGTGGGAGCTGGATGGGCTTCCCAGAACCATGGCTCATTACCACTGCACTCCAAGTTTTTAGGAATATAATGAGTCTTTGAAAGTGAAATGAATGTGGCCTCTGACTTCCTAGCAGATCCCACACTGTCTCGGGACACAAAGAAGCCAAAATGCTAACAAACTCGTACAAAGAGTAAACAATTAAAAACATCATAAACTTTTGAAGATACTGTGGAAGCTGTATCATATGTTTATGAACATTTGGTGCTTTTTGAGAAGCATTTGTTTTTTTTAATATGTTTTTATTGATTTTAGAGAGAGAGGAAGGGAGAGGGAGAGAGAGAAACATCAATTGGTTGCCTCCCACATGTGCCCTGATGGGGAATTGAACCGGCGGCCCTTTGGTGCATGGCACAATGCTCAACCAACCAAGCCACACAGACCAGGGCCTGAGAAGCATTTATTTAAATAAAATCCCTAAGGATTTACTAAATGTCAGGCAGTGAAATGAAAATGTCAGTAAATGGCAGAGCTAGGATTAGTGACATGGAGGTAAATTACTCACGCCAATACAATATAACCAGTCTGTGTGGGTCCCTACTATGGGAAGGCACTGCAGATGGCCCAGCAGGGGAGAGAGATGACCAAGAGGCTCTGGCTCCGGAAGAGTTAACAATGCAGTAAGGGGTCAGAGAAGAATGCTAATTCCAGAAATACAAGAAAAATAAATAAATTACATAAGAAAGCAACAAATACAATGCTGGAAGAATAAAGGATTACATCGATTACAAAGATTAGGGAAGGCTTTCAAAGAGTAAGTAAAAATAGGGATAGTCCTTGGCTGATAGGTAGGTAGAAAAGGTTACCCAGATGGAGAGTCAGCCCAAGCAAAATCAGAGATAGGAAAACTCATGATATATTCAGAGGCACAAAAATAGTTTCATTTACCTGGCATACAGGACTCAGCCATGCTGGAAAGGTAGGTTGGAGCTACCCCAAGGAGGGCCTTAAAAAACAGGTGCAAACTCTTTTTATTCATGGAGGGCAATGGGGAGTCAGTCATTGAAGGTTTTTGCCATGGAGCAGTCTGTTCAGAACTGGCTTTTGAGAGATTAATCTACAGGCAACGTAAACGATAAACAGGAGCCAGAGAGATCAATTAATTGGGAATCTGATTCAGTTTTGAGCAGAAGAGTTTGGAAAGAAAGCAGGAAAGTGGGCAGGACACCCGTGCAAGAGATAGGACAAAGTCCAAACCCAGAGTAGAAATTCTCAACGCTAGCTGCACAATAGAATCTCGTGTGTAACGTTATTAAAATACTGAGTCCCAGGTCCCACCCCAAGCCGATTAAACCAGCCCACCTATGCTAAGTGAAATAAGCCAGGCAGAGAAAGACAAATACCACATGATCTCACTTTTATGTGGAATCTAATGAACAAAATTAACTGACGAATAAAACAGACTCAGAAACATTGAAGCATGGAACAGTCTGATATATAGCAGAGGGAAAGGGGCGGGGAGAGGGGGGCCAGGAAGAGATTAACCAAAGAACCAATGTGCATAACCCATGGACACAGAAAATAGTATGGTGAAAGCCTGGGGAGGGGGTGGGAGGAGAGAAGGGGGGTTAATGGGGGTAGAGGGGGGAAGGGAGACATCTGTAAAATTTTCAACAATAAAAGTAAATTTTTAAAAATTTTTAAAATAAAAGAACACTGAAGGTGGGGCCCAGCCCTGGGATATTTGAAAAGCTCAGCGGTGTTTCCAATATGCAGACTTTCCTGACACTCACTTCCTCAGAGTGTAGTCCAGGGACCAGCAGGCCCACGCCACCTGGGAGAGGGCTGGAAACGCAGACTCTCAGACCACTCCACTCAGAATATGCACGTTAACAAGGGCAGGGCGACACGTCCACGCGCATACCAGCTACAGCAGCCCAGGCAAGTGCTCCGGGGGCAGGCCCTGGAGCGCTCCTGCCTCCAGATGAAGCCCGAGCTGGTGCACAGGCCACACTGAGGATGCGTTAGAAATGCAAGCTCTGCACGCGGCAGGCTCCTCGCCGGGGCTTCTGCCCCCTCCTGGCGCCGTTTCCTCCCCTTCACGCTGCTTCCCGGGGCCGCCCTCGTCTTCACCTCTCCACACCTGCCCCCTGCTTCACAGTTCTCAAGAACAACTCCAGGAAGAAAGTTGGGCTGTTCCTTTAAATGAGAAATGTAGAATCACCGCAGGAACCAGCAGCTCCACCCCTAGGTATCTGCCCCAAAGAACTGAAAGCAGGGGCTCAGACACTTGTCCGCCAGTGTTCATTGCAGCATTAGTCACGACGGCCAAACGATGGAAAGGACAGGACTGCCCACTGATGGAGAGTTGGATAAGTAAAATGTGGCATATAAGTATATTAATATATAATGGACTATTGCTCAGCCTTAAGAAGCAAAGAAATTCTGATACATGCAACATGAAAAACTGGAAAACATGCTAAGTGAAATAACCCAGGCACAAAAAACTAATATTACATGATTCCATTATGTTAAATATCTAAAATAGACAAACTCATAGAGACAGAAAGTAGATTAGAGGTTATCAAGGGCTGAAGGGAGGAGAGAATAGGGGAGTTATTGCTTAATGATTACAGAGTTTCTGTTTGGGGTGACGAAAAAGCTTTGGGAATAGATAGTGGGGACAGTTGCCAAAATTGTGAATGTGATTAATGCCACTGAACTCTACACTTAAAATAGTTAAAATGGCAAATTTTATATTATATAGAGTGTCCCAAAAAATGTATACACACTTTGAATAATTTTAATTCCAATGGGTTAATCAGAAAAGAAAGAAACATCAATTGAGCCATCAAGAAATGTATGTGTATAGTTTTTTGGAACACCCTATATTTTTCCACATTTAAAAAGAAAACAAACCCCATCCCTACCATTTGAATGGGGAAACTGAGCTTCCTGCTCCTGGTCCCTGGCTCTACACCTCACTGCTGGACTGCTCTCATTCCTCCAGTGGTACCTGGGCTCCAACCAAAACTCACAGTGACACCAAGGAGACAGAGTCTTTGTTGTACCTGGATACCTCAAATCAAAACACTGGGCGTTTAACCCCACCCTGCAGGATACCTGGATTGTCACATGCCTTTAGACTTATTCTCTCTGCCAGGGATGCAGCGGTGTCCATTTCACCCCAAACAATCTCCAGTTGGTCCAAGACAGAGGGTACCCACAACACTCAGAACACCAGTTTTTGTGACAATATCAAAAAGACCCACATTCAACAAGCCAACACTTTTAAGGGCAGGGGGTAAAAAGTTTATTTCAAATAGCATTAAGGCACTCCTAATGCCCAGAACCCATGAGACCTAAAACGACCAATATGAAAAAAGTAAAAATATGGCCCACACACATTCCCTCCTTGAAACAGAGAGGGACCAGCTTCATGTTTGGTACAATTGTTCTGGGCAGATTTTCCAGAGTAATCCAGGACCTCTGAGTCCCTCTACACAAATTGTCTACTGTGGTGACTTAATTCCACATTTCAAGTTTTAAGGAGAAGGGATTTGGATAAATGTCCTAATGCAGTAATTAGCAGTTACATTAATAGCATTGATTTCTCATTATGTTGGCCCATTATTCTAATTATATTTCTCTTTAAACAATTTTTCAGACTGTAATCTTCTACTTAGATGAGCCTGATACCCTAAATAGCCTCCCCTCTCCACTGTGTACCCTAATTGGTAATGAGTCCTGTGCTATTTAACCTCACATCACCCATTTTTTTTTAAATCACTCTAAAGAGCCCTGGATAAATGTCCTCTCTTGAGCGATTTCCTCCAGGACCCAAGAGCAACATTGCTATAGTCAAAGCAGGTGGTCACTTGGCTAGGCTCTCTACACAACGCTCCTTGACATCCCACCATTATGCCTGAAACCCTACCCTTGAAGAGCCCTTTGAGGGGACCTTTGGGGTTTTTTCAGTCTTCAATAGTTGCTGAAAAGAAGTAGCCATGTCAAGCAAAACCTGGAGAGAAAACCCTTATCAAGAGCCTATGAGATGCACCAGATGCTCTCCGATTAAAGATACTTGTACACCATTCACTCTGTTTTCGGGCATTATTCTAAGTGCTTGCATGTATTAGCTTATTTCATTCCCCCAAAACCCCTGTTATATAGGAAACACAATTAGATATTTAAGTACCCTTTAAATAAGTTGGACACCCATGGAATTTCTATTTAATGTAAATAAGACCATATGAAAAAATTTTAGCAAAGAAAAATTTGATTATCTGATACATGTCATTTCTCCATACTCAGCTTCTTTTTGAAACCAGTCATTGATCATAAACAATAGTATTCTCAGAACCAACAGCAGTAACTTTGTGTGGCCTGGTGGCTCAGAAACAATCTTAGGAGAACCATGCATCATCGGGCTGTGGTAGGTAGGAGAGCCTTTATCCCAAGAATTCGCTCTTTGTGGCCAGTGGAAGCAGTCTCCTAACTGGTTGTCTTGTTTCTACCCTTAAGCCCAGTGTATTCCCAACACAGAAGCCAGACTGATTCACCTAATAAGAATTGATCATGTCACTCTGCTACTCAAAACCCCCAATGGCAGCCCATTTCATTTGGAGTGAAAGGCAGCAGGCATGTGAGCTGCCTTCCAAGTTACTACAGGGACAATTTTACCAAATGTCTTGTGGATACAGATCGCATGATCTATAGCTTTCCAATATGAGTTGTTTATTTCTCAACTACTCAAAACCCAACTGTATATTTTAAGTTTTTGATTACAGCACTCAACTTCTTATATTAGTCAAAGTAACACTAGTTACTATAAGAGATAAATTTGAAATCTTTGTGGCTTAAAACAGTACAAGTTTCCTTCTTGCTGACACAATCCTCTGGGTCTGTTCCT
Source organism: Miniopterus schreibersii (assembly GCF_964146895.1). Classification (NCBI taxonomy): domain Eukaryota; kingdom Metazoa; phylum Chordata; class Mammalia; order Chiroptera; family Miniopteridae; genus Miniopterus; species Miniopterus schreibersii. The sequence continues at coordinate 171,459,622 of NC_138102.1, forward strand.
TATTGGGCAGCCATCCACATGGTCAATCAGGAACCCATGTCTCTTCCCTGCTCTAGGTTCTTGGAGCCTCTCCACTCAGTCAGAGTGTGAGGAAAGATGAGGAAACTGAAGCTCATCCAAGATCATCCAGGAAATAAGGGACACAGCCAGGATTCAGGCCCAAGCAGGCTGGCCTCAGGATCTGTGTGCTTAACCTCTGCTATTCTGATCTCTAATACATTTCTTATCCAATCATCTCACAGGAAAGGTATTGTATACCTGTTTGGACAGATGAATTAGCTAATTGTCAGAGAGGTTAAATAACTTACCCAAAGGCACACAGCTAGTAAGCGCCCCAGTTATGATCTCAGCCCAAGTGTATCTGACTCCAGAGACTTGCTCTTTCCCTTCTGCTGCGTACCCAAGGATGTAGCACAGCATCCAACCATGATGGCTGAACAACTGGGAAATGAGAAATCATGTAAAAGGCCACATGTCTACTACCTAAGGGAAAGAATGGCAGAACCTACTAGCTGATCAACAAACCTATTTTCTCTTCCTCCCAGGCACACACTGCATATCTCAGCACCCCTTGTAGTCAAGTGTGACCAAGTGACTGAGTTTTGGCCAGTGGAATGTGGGAAGAAAATCTTGTAGCACAATTCCCCCTTTTTCTTTCCTCACACTCTGGCTTCTGTGTTGAGAATACACTGGGCTTAAGGGTAGAAACAAGAAAACCAGTTAGGAAACTGCTTCCACTGGCCACAAAGAGTGAATTCTTGGGATAAAGGCTCTCCTACCTACCACAGCCCGATGATGCGTGATTCTCCTAAGGTTGTTTCTGAGCCACCAGGCCACACAAAGTTACTGCTGTTGGTTCTGAGAATACTGTTGTTTATGATCAATGACTGGTTTCAAAAAGAAGCTGAGTATGGAGAAATGGCATGTATCAGATATTCAAATTTTTCTTTGCTAAAATTTTTTCATATGGTCTTATTCACATTAAATAGAAATTCCATGGGTGTCTAATTTATTTAAAGGGTACTTAAATACTTAATTTTGTTGCCTATATAATTATGATCACTCTAAATTTTGGATGCATGAAAACAGGCATGGTCCTTAGGGGTCTGCCAGCTGCAGCAGGAGCTGAGAAATTTACACTTGGCCTTCCTGAGATGGACACACACAGTTCACTCCTACCGTGGGTATAAGCACAAAGCCCATAAAGCCACATAGTAGGATTAACATCTCTCTGTTCCATCCCCCCCCCCATGTACCCATGTAAGCCAAAAACATGCTCCGCATGGATACACTACATCTATTTTCCAGTTACAAATGGCTGAATCCAGTTTATGGTATCTTTGCCTATGGCTGTTTTCACATACCAGTCAAATTCTAAGAGATTCGCAGGACTAGGAGCAGGATGTTTGGAAAATGATGAAGAAATAGGAATTCTAGTAAGCAGTGTTTAACATTCACTTATATCCAAATTCCAATTTAACCAGTAGTTAGAGACCAACCACAGCACTCCGTGCACTAGATTCTGCTCAACTGCCTAAGCCTGAGGGTAGGCCTATTTGTCCACAACTTATTTCTGACCCACGTCATTAATGAATTTACATCCTAGAAGTTCAGGCTTCCATGGTAGGGGTGGTTTGTAAATTGGTTTAAAATTAGAGTAAATGTCCAGGGAGACACAGTTTTCTGCAAATGAGGGGAGGAAGGACTCTCTTCCAAGTCAGTATTCAGATCCCTCACACACTTGTCAATAATGAAATGATCCCTTGAAGGCCCTGAGAAGGAAAAGGCAAAATGGGACACCCACTGTTTTCCTGTTTGCTGAGCATCATACAAAGGTAGAGTTAGCTGTTATTGAAATAACTTAAACTGTAGAGAAAATATCAAAATAAGCCTATTACACCAGGACCTGACCATTACAACCAAGGAAATAATACAATAAATCCTTTGAAATGAAGAAATACAGCAAAAGGCACTTGAAAACTGAGAAAGGTGTTCTGTCACTAAATTGCAGCATTAATAGTGCAATTGCCAAATTGTATATTTCTTTGATGTTCCTTGCTAAATTGTATATTTCTGACACTCAAAATGAATATTAGGAAAATCATACTTATTTTCAACAACTTGTTAGCAGAAAGCAAGAAAATGAGATGATGTTTTAAACCCATAAATCTCCTCTATAACTAACTGAAGCTGATGATTCTGAAAGAGGGAAGCAAATTGAAAGGGAAAGGATGACTTTAAACTGCGTTACAACTGCTTTACAATCTTGGGTGTAAATGAACTATTATCTTATCAGCAGAGGAAAAGTTCTATTTGGAATATGGGGCTAATGTTGACAATATTCCTTCTCTGATCATGATAGAAAACTAGGAATCATAGAAGTTACTTCTTTCTTCATTACCATCAGGACGCTGGCGTGGGTTCTATATACCTGTGGACTTTTTTTTTTTTTTTACCAATTTTTTCTTCCCTAGAGATATACCCATTTATCCCAACTAATGAAATACCACTTGAATTTATTCTATTTATTAAATAAGACAAATTCAAAGAATCCAAAGGAAATTGGATGCTCACCAGCACTGGGCCTCCATAGGCAAGGCCCAGCTGATTACAGGCACCATTTCCAGGCTCTCATTAATTCCCTACTATTCTAGATGCCTGTTTACTCACTCCCATTTCAATTTGTTACAGGAAGTTGAAGTCATGACTCAGCTATAATATGGCAACGTTTGAGTATTACACGAAAATGCAAATCTAGCAGTACCTCCCTAATGAGATGTAGCAGGCTCATTTTTCTTCGTGTCACTTCTAACTCAGTCTCGCTGGTTCGGGGGAGCATTTATGGAGCACGTGATCAGGTTTAAACTTTGTATTATTACTCCTAAGCTACTCCTACATTATTAGTCAACTTGAAGGCCTGATTCTGAAAACTACCGGCTTAGAGGCATGTGTAAACTCTTGGGAAAATACTTTTTGCCACACGAACACTGTACTGAAAAGGGACAAGCGTCCGTGTTGTTCTAAAACTCCCTGTTCAGCCCATGCCCGAAGGCAACTGCTAGGCTTCAGAGTCCCCAGCGTCTTTGGATATATGCAATGCGTCTCGTCTCTCATCTGCCTTCATTCTGCATAATTCTGTCACTGGCCGGCAGCAGGCAGGGGTGCAGAGCTGTCTTCACTTGGGTCCTGGGTGAAGGTAGTATCTGCGAGGTGATCTCAGGAAACACCGTGAGCAAACGGGGGAGCACGAGAGAGGGAAGGAAGGAAGAGCAGGAAAAAGCGGGTTCATGAGATTACCTTGTGGCCACTGGGACTCTATGCCGCAGGGGAGGCCCTGAGAGGTTGTGTAGAAAACCCCTCGGGATTGCTGACGGGCAGGGAAACAGGGCGCTAGTCTTTCCATTTCGAACCTTCGGTGATGGAGGTTGCTCCCGGGGGCATTCACTCCTCAGTGCTTCCCACCTGCCCTGTGTTGTAACCGAGCACACACGTCAGTAGCCAGAGAAGACTCTGGGTCAGAGAGACGCAGAAAGCGACCTATGCGGCCAAACGCAAAGGACCCTCTATGCTGTGAGCTCCTGGGGGCCGAGGGAACATAAGCAGCGGCTGCCAGCAACTGCTCCAGCACTGAGGCAGGGTGGCCGCAGGCTCGGCTTCGGTCCGGGACCTCCGAACCCCACCCTGTACACGAGGTTGATAACGCTGATCTCTCGGTGACAGTAAGGGTTCGATATAACGATGTGATACTGCGGGTAAACTCCCAGCACTGGACTCAGCATGCAGATGGTGCTCAGTGAACACTAGTTATTTTGCTTGTGATGATTATAATCTTTATTAATTACGATGCACAAAAAATATTCTGCAAGTGCTGCCCCTGCGAGCAGAGCTGGGCTGTCCTGCCCCTGCTCCACCCGGTCCCCCGACGGGCCGGCGAGGACGGGAAGTGGCGGGCTCCCTCGGCGCCCACCGCATCGCCTCCGAGCACACTTCTTGGGCATAACACCTCCCGGGACATGGTGTGCTGGACACGGTCAGGCAGGTCTCCGAGAAACCCCAGCTGCAGAGCAGCAGGGAGATGAATCCTCCTCTAACTCACCACAATCCTTTGAAAGAAAATGTCATGTGATGAAGCCTGTGGGCTGCGGATAATGACATTATCTAAGGGAGATGCTGACCCCGATTCACATTAACCGTAACACTGAGGCCCACTCTTGCCCCATCCCTCCAGCAAAGCTCCGATGCCCTTGGGCTAACGGTACCACCAGGCTTCCTCACACCAGCCACCTCTGTCCCGGCCTGCAGACTGCTGTTCCCACAAGGTGCAAAAGACATAACAGTAGCTGCCATTAGGTAGTCCTGGCTGTTATTAAAAAAAGGAATGCTGTTCGTAAGTTCTAGAGGATGTCTGTTGATTTCATTTTTATCATGCCTCGCTTTTCATATTCTAGTCTTACTTACCTTGTTTCCCCTCTTTGGGAAGGAAGGAAGGAAGGAAGGAAGGAAGGAAGGAAGGAAGGAAGGAAGGAAGGAAGGAAGGAAGGAAGGAAGGAAGGAAGGAAGGAAGGAAGGGAGGGAGGGAGGGAGGTTGGGAGGGAGGAGGGGGAGGAAGGAAACATAGGAGGAAAAAGCAACAAAGTGATGCTCCCAAGTTTTCTCTTTAGCAAAACAATGCCTCCCTGAATCTGGGCTGTGACCATGTGCCAAGTGTCAATGAAGCCTTTGCTTCCCCAGACCACCAGGATAGGTGGCGCTTGTTCCTGTTTATACACATGGCTAAATACTGCCAAACTACTCATCCCACCTCTGCGCTTACAAACAAATGTCCCAGGGAAGGATCAGAAATGAGAAGAGCACGCCGTCTGCTATCCCTACGGGGCCTGCTCTGGACGTGTCGGAGAAACCACAGGATGAAGGAAGGAGAGAGAGGGCAGGGGACGGAGAATCGCATCATCAGTGAGTTTTTGCGTTGTTCAGCGGCGTGCGCTGGAATTCTCTTTCTACCGCTCTGGGCACCTGAAGAGCACTCTGCCCTCTATCTATTATTTCACATGGGAAGACTGAGGTGACAGAATTAATTCTGTGGCCCTTGACTTTACAAAAGGAAGTGAATAGTTACTGAAAGCCTGCCCACTTGGCGAACGTTCGCGGCTCGTTCCACGCGGCCGTGCCTGCAGGGCGGGCTGCACTCTGAATAGTTGATGCTCCGGTCGGGTGCGGCGGTGCCTAATGAATTGTTGCCTCCTAATGAATTGTTGCCTCCATAAACTTTTTATACGGTGCACAGTAGACGTGAACCAATTAAAAAGTTTTACTAATTTGAATCTTCCATATAAAGCATCTTATGCAAGAAGATAAATGTCTTTGACACCTTTGGCTGCTTGGTGAGCTAAAACTTTATTCAAATTGGCTCTGTAATATCTTTAAATGTACATTCCTGTGATGTGGTGCTCTTACATTTGTCCTAAATGAGTATTTGGATGCCATTAAATTAGAACGCTCGCTGAACTTTTTTGTTTCCTCTTTTGTAAAGTAAAATTTCAGGACGGACTTTTTAATTTGTTTTGGGCCGCCTTTATATTAAATTTGTTTGTATCTCTAACTATTCCATTCTGACCTCCCTGGCATCATTGTGGAAAAACGCTTTGAGAAAAAGCTGATAGTTACGTTTCATGGAAGCCAAAGTTCTCCTTGCAAATTAAAATTACATTCCACTTTGCTGAACACTAAGAAAATCGGCTTTGGAAAATTACCTCAGCCCTAAAGATCGGGCTGCCACTTACCAGTCAAACCCTGTTCCTTTAATGCGCATCTGTGAGCAAACACGCTTGGCTCTGACTCACACTGGGCCCAACTAAATCTCATTAATGGACTTGGCCTAAAGGAGCACTTGAAAAGACAGCTAATCATGTTCTACATGATGGGAAATGTCACGAGAAATCAGAACGGAGGTGGATTTTTGGACAAGTACTTCCATCAGAGGACTGCACCCTCTTCCAAAAAATGGTTGAGAATGTGTCAAAGCTGGTCTCCCAAATGTTCCCGGCTCTTCACTGAGATTGTCAACAAGCCCTTTCTCAGAAGAAAAAAGAAAGAGGGGAAGGTGGCAGCTTGCATGCCACAGGGAGCAAAGGGCCAGGAGCCATAGCCCAGGTGCTGCAGGGGGCGCTGGAGTTAGGCGTGGGGATGGGAAGGCAGTCCTGCCTCCCAGGGGCTTGCAGCTCAGAGGGGAGGCAGGCTGACAAAAGGAAATAAAACCGAAACAAAGCAGTTACAAAACAGCAAAGGCCTACTGAATTTGGGACTAAAGCAAACAAAGAAGCGCTAAAGTCATCTGGAAGGGGTCAAGATCTTGCAGAGGACTGACACTCTGAGTTGAGTCTTCGAGAATGAGGTCTTGAGAAGACACATGGAAGGACACTGCAGGCTGAAGGAACAGTGTTTGCACAGTCGGGATTGCTAGAGCAGAGCGTCAGGAGGCTGGGGGGAGGTGAGGCAGGCAGGTAATACGGGGCCACTTCAAGGACTTTGAGTGCCTTGAAAAGAACCTTGGATTTGCTTCCACAGTTAATCTAGAACCAGGTAAGATTATTGTGTAGGGGAAGAGCATGATTATGCACAATCATTAAAAATCTCTCTCTATGCACAGTACAAAGAAGACATTTGAGAGTTGCAAGAAAAATGGTCAGGCTGACCTCTGGGAAGGACAGGATCCCTACCACAAACATAGCAATGAAATTCATGGGTCACGTCATTTAACATTCCTCTATAGAGGTCTATGGCAAGACTCTAAATCTAAATCACTAAAAGCAAACTTTATGAGGGGCTGACTGCTCTAAATTAAGGCTCTCTGGTAGACCAGCTTAAATCTGACAATAAATTATAGAATTTAGACTTCCCATCAATTCTCATAAACATTATTTCTTAAGTCAAGTTTTGACAAGTTTTAGATAGTTGTGAATCAAAGGTTAGTTGTACTCCCTGACACTTTCCTGGCACACACAGATTCCTTGTGGCTGATGAAGGCCATGCACATGCCATAATTTCAGTGTCATGCTACCTGTGACAGACCTAACCTTCCAGTTATTTGAGACTGTAATTCAACATGCCTTGATATATTTAAACGGTGAACTCTGGATTTCCTCTCCTGTCAAATCCTGACTGAGTGTTATCTTGCCTTTATCCAATCTCAACTTCTCAACAAACCAACCAATCCAATTTGCTTTCCTTGAGCACTTTTGGCAAAAAAAAATCAAGGAAAACATGAGGAGATAAAGCTCAAACTAGTACATTCCCCTAATTATCTGCATAAAAGAAAGTTAGGTGAGGAAAAATTTAGAACCACCACGGCACTTTGCGATGGATATAACGTTAGCTAGGTCTTCGTTACTCAGGTTATACTGCCGGTCTGTCTAGTAACACATGCCTAAGATATTGGGTGGCTTATATGCAGTCCCTGTGTAGAAGCAGAAGCTCAGAGAGGTTAAATAGCACCTTGTAAGCAGCAGAGTAGGAATTATTGCCCAGGTCTTCCTGGAGCTAAAGCCTGAGACATTCCACTATTTCTTTACACCATCTTGGAAGTAATCCTCCTTCCTAATTCAGCTTTGGCTTTCATTCAAGAATATAACTGGCCCTGGCCAGGTTGCTCAGTTGGTTGGAACATTGTCTGATACACCAAAAGCTTATAGGTTTGATCCCTGGTCAGGGCACATATGGGAAGGCAACCAATAGCTGTTTCTCTCACATCGATCTTTCTCTCTCTTTCTCTCCCTTCATCTCTCTCTAAAATCAATAAAACATATCCTCAGGTGAGGATTTAAAAAAAAAAAAAAAAAAGAATATAACTGAATTTCATCAAAAATATAATGTGAGAAAAAATGGCTCAAACTTCACAAGTGTATCCTCACACCTAAGTTCTCAAAGTTTGGGAGCATACCAAGGTTTTTGGTGTTTATATTTTTCATATTTCTTCCCTTAAAGTCTTTTTGTGTTTTTCTAGATAATAATAAGTCAATTCCCATACCACTTTCTTATTTAAAAAGTTGGGCTTTATGTGTGTTATGACAGTTAAATATTTCATCTTCTTATAACTAAATATAAAAACCAATAAATAGAAGTATGAATTTTCACAATTTCACATGAGAAAGCATCTGCCTTTGGTTTCATCAATTTATATGTGGTTATTTCTTATCACAAATAGGTTTGGAGCTGTCAGGATGATCCTTTCTTCACACATTTCCCAAACAAAAATTTTGCACAGAGCTATCTACAAGAAGCGTGAAAAATACAGGTTTCCTGACAAGGAAGAAAACATGATAATTGATTATTGAGATAGGCTGCCCTTCTCTGGAGGTTTTTAATTACCACCTTTCATTTACATAACCCCTGAAGCTCTTCCAAGAGCTTCCAGGTACTTCATCACATTTGTTCCTCAGCACAACCCTGAAAGGAGAGAGAGTAAATATTATAATCATCGCTTCCAAGAATAAGCCCCTAAGAATGAGAGAAGTGAAGTGACTGACAAGGTCACACAGTATGTTATGTATGGAGCTGGTGCTAGAACTCAGGACACATAACTCCTAAACTGCTATTTTTTCTTCCATACCTCCCACAATTCCACTGGCTGGAAAGATCCAGTGTGAGCCGTCCTAATGAGTCCAAGGAATGCACAGCTGATGGCAAAATTAGGATTATAATTTCTTTTATGAGCATTTGTTATCTTTCCGTTGGTAAACATCAAAAAACTATGATTTTGTTAGAGAAGAGACAAGAGGTGGGGTTGTGTGCCTCCATTCCAGCAAAGCCTGCTCACTTTGGAGTCAACTCAATCACTTCCTAGCTAAGCATCCTTCAGCCTCATTTCCCTAGCTATAAAATAAACATGATAGTAGTATTTTCTCATGGATTATTGTGAGCATTGGAAGAAATGATATATATAAGGTTCTTTGCACTGTGCTGGAACTTAGTAAGTGCTCAAGAAATGGTTGCTGCTATTTTTAGGGTTATTGTTTTAGTCACCATCATCGTGATGAATATTATTATTATAGATCACGGTGAGTGTAATTCTGAACTCTGTGGGTAAGAAGCTCCAAATATTGCCAAGATGTCATTTGGGGGTTATATTGCCTGTACTTTTCTAGCCCTTACTCAAGTAATGAGATTTGCAATTTCATTGACTGGATGTGCTAATGAGAAGCTTTTTAAAGATTTCCCTTGTCCAGTGAGGTCACTAAATAATCTCCACATGGGTCAAGCTCTGTAATCACCCCGCTGACTCATCGATTGTACAAGTCAGCAGTCGGAGCTATGATGGAAGATCTATGGTGATCAGAATGAAGAGTCTAAAGACCCAGAATCAAGCTTGTCTGTGGTTTGGGTCATTCTTTCATTACACTCAAAATTCAACTTTTATCTACCTGATAATTAAATAATAAGACATTTTCTTAACCACCATCTTGCCCATTTTTAAATATATCTTTTATTAGCCAGAAGTGCTTATAAAATATTCATCAACACAAGCTACTGTAGGGTTTTTTTTTCTGCTGACCTAACCTCAGAGCTGCTCAAGTGGAAATTAGATTTTTCTTTTTGTTACCTCGCTGAAACTGTCTGCATTTGCTAGATTTCCTAAGGAGCAGGAAAAAAGTAATTCCGTAGGATTAATAAGGGCAATATACATTCTTATTCCAAAAAGGCACACAAAAAGGGGTAAGAAATGCTATTCAGTGAGGATAATTGATATTGTAGCACAGCCTTCTGCCTAAGCTCATTGTGTCTTTGAATGAGTGCACAGGGCCTTTGAATCCCTATCAAGAATAACTCGTGTGTCTCCCACGTCTTATCTTGAATTAAGGAAGACTCTTAGGACCTTGTGAAATGTAAGATGCTTGTGATGTTAATCAGCAAAAACAGACATCTGATTGCACTTTCAAAAAGAACAAAAAAGAGAGACTGTGATTTTTATAGATTTCGCTCCTAACTTAAAAGTAGGAAAGGCTAATAACTGTTCTTTATCTGTACTCCTCTCAACTCATGAATATGTTCCCTATTCTTTCTATTCTCTCTTCTGTCCTTGGTGTGTTTTGCTCCTATTTCCTTCCCTTAATTAAAAGTTCAAGGCTCCAGAAGGTTACAGGTCTGTTATCGTTCTTCTGTGATGATTATAATACTAGGAGCTCAAAGTAGCCTCTCCATAAACCCAGGTCTTTCCTTGGTGTCCTGGTTTTGAGATAAACTTTGCTGCAGATACTAGGAGACCCTTTTGATGAAAATGTTCATGAAAACACTAAGAGTAGACAAAAATATTCAACTTCATCAGGCAAGTCTCTGACTCCACTATAGTAAAAAAATAAATAAAATTTTAAAAATGGCAGCCAGCCCCACTCCATGGCACCCTTCACGCACACCCAGTGTCTCAACCAAGACGTGAGCCCAAGCTTAGTTTCCCCATTTTAATTTCTCTCATTAGAAAAGAAAGAAATCAGCTCAGCATTTACATCACTGAAAGGGAAGCCAGCTTTAGCTTCACAGAAGAGCTTGAGACCCACCCCCTTTATGTTAACAATTATCGCATCAACATTTTCTTGCAAAGAGATGTGTTTCTTGCCTACATGGACACTAATTTTATGATCATTGAAATGTATGCCATTGATATTAAGAAAACTGAACCATGCAAAATGTAATACAGTATTATCCTAATGGTTAAGTTTTCAGTTTGTAGCTTCAAGTCCTCAGGGACATATACCAATAATCTATTTGAAACTTTTCTATCTCTGAAGTAGCCTTAGCAACAGGATGTCAAAGAGTGGTATTTCCACGGACATGCTTTCCATTTGATTGGAATGTTTATCTGGGGTTTGAGATAAAATGGAAAGGTGATAACTATGCATTCTTGGTGAAGCTTTCTTTTCTCCTTTCGGTCTCCCATTCTCAGGTCACTTTCTCTCTTCTGGATGCTTCAGAAATGGAGACTCCATGTCAGACTCCATAAGCTACAAGATTTGAGGGAAGCTTCAGACTTACTATACTGGGTCAAACACCCAGATGCCCTCCAGGCATTAGCTCAGTTTTGTCACCATAAGCAACCTAAAGCCATGAGCCTGCAGCTTTGAGTGGAGCTGAGGAGATAACCCCACTTCTGAATAAAGCCCCAACCGTGTGGGCCTGTCCTGCTCTATGAGACCTCGGAACCCAGCACATCCATCTGGTTCCAATGACACCTTGAGGCTCGACTCCAGACCCAGGGTCATTCATCTTGATGCTCAAGAGGAAATCCTCTGTCCGTCCAACATCAGCCCCTCCAGCCTCAAGAAGAAGAATACTCTGACTGGGAAAGAGAGGAGGAAGAGTGACAAGAAAAGGGATAGTGCCATCTGTTTCTTTTTTCTACTGTGTTCAATAAACAGGCTTCTCCCCACCCCACTTCTTTGACAAGTCTTAATCATTCACTGTGTAGCTGAGTTAGGGTTCTGTTTACTGTATTTACTATAGTTTACTATAATTTTACTTTTTCATTTTAACATTTCTGAATTCTTGAAGTGCCTAAAAATCAATGGGAACATAGATTGTTGTGTCTCTTTCTTTCCTAAAATGCTGCCATTAAACCAAGAAGTGTCTTATAATCCACATCATCTTGAAATCAGGTCCCTCCTCTGGCTGACTTCAGAGCCATCTGGACTAAAACCAAAAGGTCTGACTGTCTCCCAAGGTCTTTAAGGCCTCCATGCTGCTGTGATGAAGCCACTCAACTCTGTAAATTCAGTTTCATTTTTGTGGCAAATCAAGTTACACTTATACCCCAAAATTTCAACATACGCAGGCTACCCTTACATCCCAGTTGAGGTAACTGAGCCCTTATCTGTCTTGCTTTTTGGCAGCGTGGTTCTCCCACCACCACCTGCTTGTTCTGTGGTTCCTGTAAGTGAATAAATGCACCTCATCTCTGCTGAGTATCCACCAGGTGTCAGGTGTCAGGTGTCCTGCTAGGTGTCTGCAGGAACAGGGGAAAAAGAGAACTTCACTGAACTTTTTTACATTTATTTTTTATGCTCCTTGTGTTTTTATTTTGAATTGATATGTCAAGGGGTATTATAATCTCCTCAGCACTTAATGACAGAAGGCTTATTCCTGTCTTTTGCCTATTACCAGATCTTCATGGCATCCTAAGCTCCTGGTCTCTTGGGGTGCTCACAGTTTCCTACATCTTGTCCATAGCAGCCTTCACTAACCTTGGCTTTGGCTTTCTCCTATTCCTGCTAATAACTATTTTTCCACCCTTTGCTTTGCCCTTGGAGCAGATTTTCAGGACCCACACTGGCCATTTTACCTGGGGCAGCCTTGGTTATCAGTTATCCATTGTTTCATGAGTAGGCTGAGGGAGGAAGCTCAGTGTAGAAGTTAAAAGTGCCGGTGTAATGTCACAGCGACCTTGGGTAAGCTATTTAATTTCTTTGAACTTTAGTTTCATCTGTAAAATGAGGATACTAGTAGTAACTACCATTAGTGCTATATGAAGATTAAATAAGAAAATATACATAAATACCTGAGCACAGTTTCTATCATACTAAGTATTTAAAATCAGTAACAATTATTAACTATTATTAGGTGCCTTCCAAAGACAGAAAGCAAGTGCATAACAAAATTCTAAGCCACTAACTCTCCTGGCTTCGTTTGCAGAGCTGAGCAAATGGCGTTTGCAGAGCTGCCCAAAGTCTAAAGTCCCCTTTCCCGGATCCCTCTGATTACCATTTCATAGCTGGGAAGCTGGGGGTGGCCAAGTCTGGGCCTCCCTTCCCTTTCTCAGGAGAAAAGTTGTCATGGAAGGGGGTCATTGAACACTGCCTTGTATTGCTCATACTGAGGAAAACTTAGATCTATTGGAGGAAAATAGAATGGGTGGCTCGAGAAAATAAAAAGGTTCTAGTCATCTGTGCTACAGGACAGTGAAACAGACCACCGCATATAGTGACAAGTCCCCTCTCACTGAAGGTGTCCGAGCCGGGACAGGTGTAGAGTGTTAAGAACCGGGGGCCTAATCTTTAGCTTCTTCCCAACCCTGCGAGCCTACCAAGCAGGCAACTGTCAGCCTCACAGAGTTCATGCATTTGCTCAGCACTCGCGTCAAAGGATGAATATAGCACGACTCCGAGCTGCGCTTTGATTCGGGGTCAAAGCACCTTTCTCCAAACCACTGCAGAGGAGAAACCACAGGCAGAGTTTCTCCCTCAAGCACCAGAAATTAAACTATGATTTGTGTAGTTTTAGAGAACAAAGGGGTTTTTTGTTTGTTTTTTTCTGGATAGCCAAAGAATTAAAACCTAGCAAGTTCATTGTCAATTTCTTTGTTTCTAAAGCAACTGACAATAAGTTCAATTTATAAACTACAACCACTTTTTACATTCGTCTTGTTTTTTAACTTTCCATCTTTATTGAAGTCAGACGTGTTTCACAAAACTTGGTGAAGAAAACTTATGTCACTTATGATAGAGGAGAAAATAGTTTAACTGGATATCTTTCCTTAATTAACTGATCAGCCCAACGAGGCTTTTTTGTGTAGTTCACTGGGTCATAAACAAAGCTTCCACGACACCAAACAACAAAAAAAGGATTTTCAGCACATTTCACAAAAATAAAGCACTTTTATGGCTAAAAGATTTGCATTGCATTTTTCCTTTAATGGAAAGTCCATTTCATTATTAAGGGGATAATCAGATTTCTAATGACACGTTTTTCTTTTTCGAAGGGGTTGTGGCAGAGGCTGTCATTGCGCGTGAAGCCCTCCACGCCCTCCTTCGTGAGCACAGGAACCCGGAGCTGGGTCTGGTTCCTTGGCCGTGAAGAATGAGACTCGCTCCCCAGCCTTCCTTGTACATGTACCTTCCCAGCTGCCCATGTCCATGGCTGAGTCTGTCTAATGGGATGTAGGGGAGATGATGTGTTCAACTGCCAGCTTGTGCCTTGAAGGAGAGGGTTATGCCCGCCTGTTCCCCTTCTCCTCCTGCCATGAGCTGGGTGGGATGCCAGGATCGTGGACAACCATCTTGGACTATAAGATGCACGTCATGAGTGAGGAGAACAGAGCAACAAGCCAAGGTCCTGCGATGACCTACGAGGCCCTCTGTGACCCAGCCTTGCGTAAGCCCTCTGGCCTCAGCTCCCACTCTCTCCCACTATAGGAACACTGGCCTCTTTGCTGTTCCCAACAAGCCAGACCCTCTCTTGCCAGGGGGCCTTTGTATTACTGAAAACTCTTCCCCACATATCCTCATGGCTCACTCCCTCACTCTCTCCAGGTCTGTACTCAAATGCCACCTTTCCAGTGAGGTATGCTCTTGTTGAGAATTTCAACAGTATCCACTCTCCCCAGTTCTTCCTACCCCCACACTTGCTTTATTTTTCCCCCCCGCAGCACTTATCACTATATAACATGATAAACATATTACTTTTTATTATGTCCAGTTGCCTTGTTGATCCCACTAGAATTACAGCTCCTTGAGGACAGGGATTTCTTCGGTTTCATTCACCACTGTGTCCCCAAGGCCTGAAACGACGTCTAGAATATAGCAGGTGACTGATAAAGCTGTGTTGAACGAATGAAAGGGATAGAAGGAGGCCAGGTCCCTGACACCGTGAAGTATCCATATGACCTTAAGCTCAGGGAGGAATGAACCACGGTTTCGAGTTCACCATTACATTCTCTTTTGTTACAGCAGCCATACCAGTACTCAGCTAATACAGATACAGCAGCTCTCTCAGTAGAGGTGAAATGGTGCCCCGCTACAGCATCATGCTCAACTTCCAGGTTATGCTCTGCCAAAAGGGGGTAAACCGGTGAGCTACGACAGACAAGGCCACTCCACCCACATAGCTCACATCCGAATGAAGAGGCGGGCTCTCATCGCACCCAATCCCACCAACAAATACAGAGCTGCAAGTGAGACAAAGGAGAGGCGGCAATGAGAATGGATAAAGGGAAGACTTGACTTGTGGGGGCCTTGAGGGAAAGATGGGTGGAGGGCTGATACTTGGAGAGTGAGGATGCCTTTACTTGGGAAGGAGCAGAGGGAACAATCTTCCAGGCAAAGGGAACAGCAGATGCCAAACCCCTGTGGCGGGAGGAAGTGTGGCAAACATAAGAGACTCGGGGAGGCCTGTTAATAGGAGCAGACAGTGGGGGCGTGCTGTCTGAAGAGGCCCGAGAGGTTAAGAACTGAGAACTTTTAATTTTTCTCACAAACAACAAAGCCCAAGAAGTGTTTTAGGCAGGAGGGCAGGCATATCTGCTTCCTGGCTTTCAGGAACATCTCTGGAACCTGTACCCCTCTCTCCAACAGAACCTCTCCCCTTCTCCCCTGAGATCAGGAGACTGGGGCCCTTATCCAGCGCCTCAAAAATGAGTTGCAAGAACTTGCCCTGGAGACAACGGGATGCAAATGCAGACAACGTGGAATTGTAATAACATAAACATTATGAAACAATGCAAACCAGTTGGGCCCCCCGTGGAGAACTAATCCCCATGCTCTTTTCCGAATTGTCTTTATGGAAATTTCATAAAATCTGCCATTATTAAAACTGAGTAGCAATTATTTTTTTCTTTGGTTCATCGGTTACGGGAGGAAAATTAATTGCGTTCTCCTTCTTTTCTGGAGTCCATCAGATTGAAATGAGGCAACAAGGGCTGACAGGCCTGGGACCTCTGCTGCTGGGAAGGAGGCAGGAGAACCTGGGGCGGCGATCACAGACGTGGCCGTAGAGGTGGGAGCGGTTAAGAGTGGTAGTGGCAGCTGCGGGCCCGCTAACAAGTGCACTCAGGAAGCCGCCGTCGTTACGGCATGTTGACATAACATTTGCCAGCTTCGCAGGGGCCATCATTGTAAATTAGATTTAATATTGATCAGGCTGTTCACAATCAGGGCCAGGAGAAAATTGGACATAGAGTTCTTAGTCAAAATTGGCTCTTAAGAGTCTGCTTTCTAATTAACATAGAAGAACAGAAACCCGAGGCCTGTCTGGCTGACCCTGTGTGGCAATGACTGCGCTCCTGTTCCCTGCGGGCAGGGCAGAAGTGACGGCAATTTCCACTGTCTTTCTGTTTTCTCTCCCAGGTTGGGTCCGCTGTGCAGGCAGAGAGGAGCGAGGAGGGGTGAGAGGTGGGCTGCGGAGAAGGAGATGGGGGGTTTCAGGCTACAGATGGCTGCGTTTCTCTTCTCAGTCTTTGCCTCAGAAAGCCGAGAAACTTTTTAAAGGAATTTTATTTGTCCTTTGTCTAGTTTTTACAACAAGATGACTTGACATCTCTGAACTTCAGTTTCTTCTATGAAATAGAAATGATACTACTCCTCACCTCAAAGGGCTGTTGTCAGGACTAAATGAAGTGATGCATCGATTGTACATTCAGCAAAGATCAGCTATATTTTTCAGTATTATTATATATGCTTATTATGGCCCTTATCATGATATGATTTGTCCTGTTAGACAATAATATTAATACTACTAATAATAACAATAAGAGCATGACATCTAATTTTTTACTATAAAAACAACTGGCCAGGACAATGCCAATGCAAGTCTAGGAAAGCAGCCCCAGGGGCCGATTTAGACCCCTGTGCTTCTCTCTACCAGCTGCAGGTCCCATCCAGAGGCTTTAAGGATCCTCAAACTGCTAGTTTCTCTTTTTCACATCCCTTCCCAGATACTTCTCACCATCCATGGACTTGCCAGGCGGGGAACTTACTGGGATCAGAGATTGTGTCTGTATATAGAGCAAGGGCAAACTTTCTGGGCATCTTTGACAATCCGATATGGAGTCACCATCAGCCATGACGGTTATGTCAAGTGCTATGTCAAGACGGAGGGAATGGGGTGTAATGGGAATGCATTTAAGAGGGGCTCAGAAAGCCCAAAACCACAAGTCTGGGCACTTGGATAAGGACTCCATCTGGACACTGACATGAGTGGGACCTCCACCCCTGGTGGGCTATAAGAAATCAGAGCTTCAACCATTTGACGCTGGAGCTTGGCTATACCACAGGACACGCTCTGAGCCCTGCTGGACTTGCATTCCACTGGTCACCTATGGCCACTACAGCTACCTGGCTTGACACCCACATCCACACCCACACCTGCAGGTAATGCCAGTGACCAGGACTTCACGCCAGGATCCTTGCTCTACTCACTTGTATTATGTAAGCTCCCCCTCTCTGTGTATAACCTGCATGTGATTCTACAGGCTTATTGGTGAGGTCTCCCCTAATAAACCTGGCATTGTAGAAAAACACAAATGTGTGTGAGTGACTCCCTTCAGGAATGATCCCTTGCTCACGACAGTCTGCTTTATCTTTGGATCTCTGACGCCTTACTCAGGACTCAGCCTGTAAAGCAGAGCCAGCACTGGGATGAGGCAATGGAGGCTCCTTGGGCATAAGATCTAAGGCACAATTGCACTCAAGCACCAACTCTACACTTTTACAACCTCCTTAAATCTTGTGCCTTAGGAGCCTCGCTTGTGTCACCTGGGTCCTGGCTCTGCTTAGAAGAGATGCTCCATGGAGATGAATGAATAAATGAATGCAGTAAGAAAAGGATCCCCCAATTGTTCTCGTATCCAAACTCCCGGCCCTTGGACCTCCAGACGCTACCACTCCTTTGCAGGCCTGCATATGCATGGGAAGCTCTTGAGACGAGAAAGATTTTAGGAATTTGCTTTACTAACAATAAATGCAAAAATCTCCATTTAAAAAAATCTAAACAGTAGTCCCAGGTTTGTCTCACCTGCAAAGAGTTCTTCCTCTGAGCTTCATGGAGTTATTGGTCTTCAGAATTAATTGCAAAACTCAAGTCCAACCAAAAGCATGTGCTGCCCTTCAGTAAAAGGCTAACCAGAGAACTGGAAGAAAGCAAGTCCCAGGGCTCGGCTCCCCATTTATTAATTTACAAAGCCTGCTTCCTCTGGCTCCTTCTAACGATCTCCAGGAAGAGTCAGGCAGGTCTTGGTTCTGGTGGGATTTTATTCTCTGTCCCCCAGGACCATTTCCTGCACAATAAACATCTTTCTGTAGGAAAAAACTTTTATTTCCCTTTGACTGTGACCCCTCATTGCATTCCCGCCTCCTCCTTCAACTCCATTAGCTCTCCTTAGAGCCGCAGGCCACGTCCACCCTTCCTGTTTCTTGTTTTAACGAGCTATCTACTCTTGGGCATCAAACTGCAACTGTGGAGATTTGTTTATAGAATAATACTATGCATTCAAAATGCTCAGTATTTTATCATAAGCACAAAGCATGAAGTAAAATATGCATACAAGGTGGGGCAAAAGTAGGTTTACAGTTGTTCGTATGGAAAATAATATGATAACAAATAAATAATAATACAGGAATAAACTCTGCGTTTTACATACTCACAACTGTAACCCTACTTTTGCCCCAAACTGTATATGCAAAAGCGTCCAGACAATGATAAACCACTAAAATCGCAATCATTGTGTATTTACTACAAGCCAAACCTTATTTCATTTTATCCTGCTACTAACTCCGTTTTCTCTCCTATAAAATGTGCTGCATGAACTGCTTTTACATTGTCTTCTTTAAATTTGAAGGCATCCATTGCCATGCTGCCCAGGTTCCTGACGTGCTCAGGAGCCTGGGGCCTGCCTTAGTTACCCACTGGAGAGGATATCTGTCCATTTTTCCTACCCAGCCTCCATCCCCGTTTCTGGAAATACGTGCCCAATTTTCTTTTGGAAACCGCTTCTCCCCCTCTCTGAGACCATGTGCAGTGAGCGGGCTGACTCCTCTGCGGTTTCAGAGACGGGCATGGGTCCTTGGTCTGGCCAATCAGAGTGGTGCCATATCTCAGCCCCTGCGATCGCCCACGTGTGGGCAGTGCGGGCGAAGGCACAATGCTGGGAGGCAGACCCAGGCCATCAGCTGCAATCGCTGGAGAAGCGAGTCCTTTTCTGCACAGATGACTAGAAGCTGGGAGTTGCTAAGATACGACTACACCTTCATGCAGGAGACGCTCCCTGCAGAAAGTGGACCTGGAGCTGGGGAACAAAGGTTCCTGAACCCCTCATGCGCTCTTCTGGAGCCATCTATGCCAGAAGCGGGACTTTAAAGTTACACAAACCAATTTGTTTTCACTTAAGCCAATGTGTGATATATGAGACACTCGTCCAGCAATGATTTTAACCAGTTGGAAAGTAGCGACTTCCATAATAATCCAATGACTTTGCCCAGGCCAGCGACTGCCACTGTCTTCCCAATCAGATCTGTCAGGCACGCACCCAAGTGATCAGTTTAAACTGACCCCAAGCCAGGCTGCTGCATATTTTTTCATTCATTACCCTTGAGTATGTGATGGTGGGGTGGAGCAGGTCCCACCCCCTTTCAGGGAGAGAAACATCAACGCAGACAACACCAGGTTCTTTATAATCACCCCCCCACCCCCCACCCCCGCGATGGGACTGACCTGCATATAGGAAACCCAGTTTTTCAGGCTCCCGTTAAACAATTGGGTGACAAGAATGGGGGCCAAATAGAGGTATTTTATTCTGCACTCCAGAATGGCAGAGATTAGGTGAGTGCACCTCCACACCCAGGAGCTGCAGAAGCTAATGAAAGCTGAAATGAGCCAGGAGCCGGCATGCTGGGCGAGGGGAAATGGATGGACTTGGGAGGGCGGCTGCTGCAGGGAGCCTCGCGCAGACAGCCACCCCTAATTGTACAAGCAATAATGCTGACACGGCAGGGGCTGCAGGCTCGGCAGAAGTCGAACATTGCCTAAATGAGACCACACTGAGCTCTTAAACTTCTCACTAGGTCAATAAGACCTGACTGGGTTGAAGACAGAGGCGATGCTAAAACGGCCTTTCCATAAATCTTCAGCCTATAGGGCAGATGCTGTGAGAAAGTTCCAGAAGTACCACGAGAGCTGAGGGCACAATCACAGTCCTAAAGGACGTGCAGGCAGGTGGAGCTCAGCCTTGCCTGATGTATTTACCAGATTGCTGGTTCTATTTAGGTCTCCCTGAGTCTAAATGTATGTCTTTTCTTTCTCTTGGCTTCTTTGAACTGAGGCATCTCCTGCTGAACAGAGTGAGGGAGAAGGCAATGCGGGATCGAGTGACACATTTTTAATGATGTGAAACAAGGCTTTAATCGCCATAGTTATTTACAAAATAATGTCTTTCTTGCACTTGGTTTAATAGCGCTTTGTCCACAGCTTTCATCAAAACAACTACCCATCTGACTTATTGGAAGATTATATTAAATGTCAGAAGAGCTCCCCAGACTCATAAAGTGCTTCCTTGCCAATCAGGATTTTAATTTTGGATGGGGAAATAATAAATACAATAATTATTGAACACTGTGACATTAACTGATAAAGATACCCGCTTCCCTTGAATTATCAATTTCATTTTGGCATAAAAAATAGATTAGTGACAATTTAATCCCACATCTGGTGACCTTTAAGTAATGTCGTAACACTTCACAGCTTTGTCATTAGAATGTCATCAGGCTCCTCTCTAAGAGAAATGATACCTAAATGCTTCATTTTAAAACTGTCTCCCAAGTTCACTAGTGTTTAATATCTGGTAACAAATCCAGAGGGGAAAAGAAGACCCAGATGTACCAGGCAACTCCGTCAGTAGCAATTTTCAAAATAATCCTGTTATAATTTACCATGTGAGAGAAATTCAGTGGAGTCAAAAAAAAACAACAACAAACTCATAGAACCATAATGTCCATGGGGAGGCCTGCTCACTGCTGTACCCTCCTGGTGGGTACATATATTGATATCAGCATTGGAAGTGTCAATTGGCCAAATCCAACAAGATTTTAAATGCACAAACCTTGCTACTCAACAATTCTACTTTTAGAGCCCTAGTCTATGGAAATATTTCTACATGGGCACAAAAGACTATCCATCATAGCACTGTTTGATTTCCCCCATATCAAAATTGTAAACAACCTAAATGTCCATTAAAAGAGGAACGTTAAATAAACTGGTACACCTGCATAATGGTATATGATGAAGCCACTAAAAAAATGAACTGACAAATGTACTGACATGGTAAGTTCTTTGTACTATACTGTTAACACTCCATTGCCCACTTATCAGAAAACCTTCTTGGACTCCTTTCAAATTATGACCAGAATCCAACCACTTCTCACATCTCCCATGCTCCCACCCTGATTCAAGCCACCACTGTTTCTCACCTAAATGCCTGCAATCACCTACTCACAGGCCTCCCACTTCTACCTTTTCTCCAAAAAGTCTATTCTGAACACAGCAGCCTAAGTTATTTTTCTCAAATGTAATTCAGATCAGTCTCTTCTTGGAATCAGAGCCTCATAGTGACTTCCCATTTCACTCAGCATAAAAGCCAAGTCCTCACAATAGTATAGGAGGCCCTGCATGATCACCTCATTCCTTCATCCCCAAAAATTACCTCTCTGACTCCACATTCCTCTACCTGCCTCCTTCCAGCCTTCGCTCATTCTGCTTTAGCCCGACTGACTTTCTTTCTATTCTTCAATCACGCAGAGTCCTCGGGGTCTTTGCACTGGCTGTTCCCTCTGCCTGGAACACTCTTTCCCAGATACCCACATGCTCACTCCTTTACCTCCTTCAAATCTTTGTTCTGATACCGTCTTCTCAATAAAGCCCATACGTCAAATGGCAAAGTATCAGCCCCTGCCACTTCAATCCCGTTTTCCTAACTATCCATTTTCTTCCTTCCAGAACACTTATCTCCTAACCTTCTGCATAGTTTACTTAGCTGCTGCGTCATTTGCTTACTGTCTATATATTCTCTCCCCACTAGAATGTAAACACAAAAAGAGCAAGGATCTTTGTCTAGTTTGCTCACTGATATATCTCAAGAGCCTTGAACAGTATCTGGCATATAGTAGATGCTCAATAAATATTTGCTGAACAAATGAATGAATGAACATAATAAAAATCATATGCCAAGTACTAATCTCTTTATAAGCACTAAACTAAGCACTTTACATATATTATGTCATTTAATCCTTACATCAATGCCAGGGAAAGCAGGAAGAGCAGAAGAGTGGGGGAGGTGTTATGATTCCCACTCTGTAGCTGAAGGAAACTGAAAACCAGAAGGTTAATAACTCGCCAAGTCACACTCGAATGAGCAGCCGAGAGAGGAAGGCGCCAGTGCAACTGTCCTCCCGCTAAATGGGAGACCTTAACCACTTGGCTCTAAGGCAGACCGACCTATTAAAAAGCTACATATCCCCTCAACCTCCATCCCTTTTTGGATTTTCACAATACCAACTATTTAGATGAATGTCATTAAATTGAACAGTGCTTTAGCTTTATATGCCATTAAAATTAAGTGTGATCTTGGGTAAAAGGATAGATGAGGTCATAGTCTTTAAGTTTCCTTCAAGCTTTCTAACTTTACTATTATGTTCCAAATCATGTTTTGCTTCTGGGGGTAGCGCTTTGGTTTGTTTATTTTTGCTGTGAGCGACTGTATCTCTCCCTCTTGCCCAACTTATTGGCTTTAGTCATAAACAGCAATCAGTGAAACATGAGGGGTTTTTTATGAGATAGTTAAATCCAAGTGGGACTCTTGGTATTTTGTAACATTTTTAATGTCAGCATATTTGCTTTTGGGTCTATGAATATAATTTTGTTCTGGAGGACCCTGTTTTAAGAGTAAGGTTAATTTTAGTTAGGTCATGGGTAAAAGAATAGGCTATCTTAAATTTAGTATAATATGTTAAGAAATAATTTCTCTTCCATAAACTAAACAAGTTCTGGCTTTAAAAAAAACAACAACAACAAAAAAAAACACTAGTAATATACCTAGGACCTAGGTGGTGAAGTTAAATTGGAATGTGTTGAGGAAGAAACACCTTCACTGATTGTTTAGAACTATTTCTAGGACCAGCGATTCGAGGTTAACCCCACAACTCTCAGTACTGATTGGGAGAATTCGCTGGTGGGTAACGAAGCAGATTCTGTGGGTGCCCACCATACCCTCTGAGCCATACCTCATCCTACATGCCAGCCTGATTTCTAATGGCCAAAATCTGCATCTTTTGCCTAAGAAGTTTCTTTGGCCTCTGAGCCTCTTCTGTCCAAGCACCCAGACCAGAGAGTCAGGAAATGTATACCCCTGGGAATGTCTCAGGTTTGGGGCTTGTTATAGAAATACTCCCTCACTCCATAGATGACTGGGGGGGGGGGGGGTCCTACACTGGCTCCTAGTGGGTGGACCAGTGAAGCTCCATTGGTAACTTGTCTGACAATATGTTCTTTATAAGCTGCCTTCCTTTCCATATCTCAGTTCTCCACTCCCTAAGCCATGGGACCAGGATCCACCTCTGCGGGGACCTAGAACAGCTGCCTTTATTTGGGAGCTTAGCTGTAAGTCAGAAAAAGAAGGAGGAGGTAGAGGAGGAGAAATAATAATAATATTATTATTATTATTATTATTATTATTATTTATTCCTTCAGCAAATGTTTATTGAGTACCTGCTATGTTCCAGGCATCCTTGCCACTGGGTATCCAGAGTGACCAAATAAATAAAAACCTCTGTCTTCACAGGGTTCACATTCTTGTGGGAGAAATAATAAACAAAATAAAAATATACTGTTAGGTAGATTATAATAAGAGCTGTGGAGGAATCCCAGCAGTTGAGGTGTGTGGTTGTAAATAAGTGGGCAGTGAAGGCCTGAACAAGAGAGTAAAATGTGAACAAAGACCTGAGGGGGGCAGGTGGAAAGCAAGCCAGGGAGGAAGAGTGTTAGTCTAGGCAGAAGGAAACAAGTGCAGAGAGACCAGCCTGGAATGTTCTGGAACCAGCAGGGCCACTGGGGCTGGAGCCGAGTGAGGAAGGGAAGAGACAAGAGGAGATGAATGGTTTCTGTAATTGTCATTTTTAGTATTGTTATTGACTATAGTTTAATAGGTTTCTTTTGTTCCCATATTTTATTATGAAAATCAAAGAAGAGTTGAAAGATTTTACAGTGAACATCATATACTCACCACCTGGATTCTACCGTTTTGCTATACTTGCTTTGTCACACATCTATTCTCCTATCCATCTATCAAGTCATCTTTTTAATGCATTTCAAAGTAAATCACAGACATTTAACAAACAGAGTCATTATACAGATATCATTTCTAAATCTGACAACAGCCTTACAAAGTGGATGGTACTACCTCCTCATTTGTCAGATGAGGAAACTGAGACTCAGAGAGGTTGAATAACTCAGCTCGGCAGTAACACAAGTGAGTGGCTGAATGGGAATTTCAGTCTACATTTGCTCAATGCCAATGCTCATATTCTTTCCACTATTAACACACCTCCGCTCTTGGCCAACAGATCAATGTTGAAGAATAGACAAGGCTCTTCTCTGGATAGGGTTGTTTCCCTTCACTATTTCCAGGAAGGTGGGGATCCTGTGATGTGCTGGTAAATATTTACCAATCAGCTCTTTGGATGGGGGGGGAGAGAAAAGAGAAAACCTGGTTTGCAACATATGCCAATTTCTGTGGTGTAAATATTCCTACCATGGCTGATTTCAAGCTACCAACCTGACATCAGATTGCAAGCTCTGTGAGCTGGTGCAAGCTGGCTTCAGCACACCACTGCAGATTTTTTAGTTTTATTCTCTGGGTAACAAGTATCATTGGCCCTTATGACTAGCACCAGCCTCAGGAACAATGCTCAGTGGCTGTACGCAGTGAGTGCTCATATAGGTGGTGGAAGTAGTGGTACACGTTTACACACACGAGCACACACACACATTCTACCCAGTATGCATGGTAGTGCATGTGAATAATGAATATAGGACAGGACACTATATACAACACACTCATATATGCAAACTTCTCCACAAAAAGTAACTAAACCCCTTTCTCCAGGTAATTTTTAGCCCTTGGTCCATTGTGCTTGCTTTCCTTTGTTTCTCACCACTCCTGAACCTCCCTGCACCTCCCTGCACTGCTGACCATGCTTTTCTTTGGCAAGAACAATCAGGGTGTGCCTGATACCAGAGAGTACCATATTTTACCTGGGTTGAGATTATAAATCACAAAAAAAGACAGGCACTTGGCCTGAGAAGCGTGCCTTTCTCCTCCTTCCTGAGCCTCCCTCTTTGGTTGAAAGTTCTGTCACCTTCCGAACATTTCCCAGTGCAGCCCTCACAAGGTTCCTCCTGTTTCTCCATCGCACCATTGTGCCACCTGAAAGCTTGATGGCTTTTATCCCCTCACTGCCCCTCCCGGCTGACTGCTGTCCCTCCCTGATTCTTCACCCAAACTTCCCGCTGCATCCGTTCCCCCAGGGCCTCACGCACCTGAGATGCCATCCCGGGTCCCCTCTCCTAAAGCCCCTTTGTCTTCCAGGATTGCCTGAGGCCACTTGCATCCACTCTGGTAGGTGATGCCAGGTTCAGCTTGGCAAAGACAAGCTTTTCTGAATCGAATCCCTCCATCATTTCCTCCTACCCCATCACACCCCACCTCTTACCCCTACCCCACCCCACACCCTCTTGCCCGGTGCAGGGCACACCCCCAGCAGACTGTAGTGCAAATAACAATCGCCGCTCACGGAATCTGCATGAACAAAGTCTGACACTTAATGACTTCAAAGCATTTTTTTATAATACGGCAAATCCCATTACCATGCAACAAAGAACAGCTAATTGTTAGGAATTAATAATGAGCGATAAGTATAGATAATGGTTTAGCTGACACTGTCATCTTTTAATACAATATGTTCTGAAATATTTGCTCCTTTGGGTTGTGGATGTGCTATTTTTGTCACTAATAGGCATATAGAAGCCGGGTAGAAATGAGAAGTTTCCTCAAAGAAACTCATGCACTCTGAGATTTCTCTGATAAGGGGAAGGCAGGGGTCAGCGTGCCTGTGGTTTCTGGGCTTCATTAAGATTCCGCTTCCGTACTGCATAATGTGAGTAATATTAATTTTCTAAACATCCGTGTACAGCAGCTGCTAACTAATTTCCATAACAGTGTTCCTATTCCACAGGCATTTTTAAAAGGGGAAAGATGACTGCTGACTGTCTGCCAGAAAGAAATTCTCACCCTAACCCATTTCTGAATCATTCTAGACAAGAAGGACAACATCAGGGATGCTGAGTCCCCGCTGGGGTTGAACAAGCTGCCTTACACCCAGAGCCCGTGTACGTGGAATGAGCTGTGGGCATCTCTCTTCCACACGCCTTCACCATGGTGACCTAGACTGGCCAATAATCTGGACATTTCTGCAGCCCCAGTCATGCAGGGTACCCACTGCTTCTCCTTTTCCCCTGGTCCATGCCACTGAAGTCCCAGTGAGACAGGCTGCAGTTAAAGCTGGCCACGCTGCTTCCAGGAAGACAGGCCACCGTAGCCGGGCCACCGTGCACCCCTTGCATTTAGAGGCCTGCCCTCAGAGCACCCTCCTTCAGAAACACGAGGAAGCTCAGGCTCATAGCCAGCATAAAATTCCAAGTGTTTTCATTATGATCATTCCTTGGCTGGACTTCTCTTCTCCTTCTGTCCTCTGCCAAGATGATGAACAGCTAGTGTCGTGAACCTGAACCCTATTAAATCTCCCTTTCTTCTCTCCAGTAGTCCTGTCCCTTTGGCAATATTACCCAACTCTGCATTCATTCACCTTTGCAACCCATCGCCTTTACCTTCACACTCTAGCTCCCACATGTCTCTCTAACCTTGCCTTCCACTTCTCCGTCCCAAGTGCTCAGCATCCCGCCACGGCAGGCTACTTGGCCACCTCCCCAAAGAGACCATGTCGGGCCACTCCTCAGGTCTTTACTCAGCCTGCATTGCCAGCTGGATAGCTCAGCGCCCTTCCATCCTAATAAAATTGCACTTTTCATCCCTTTTTAATCCCCTAGACAAAGTTAATCACTTCAATTTTCTTTTTCTTTTTATTGATTTTTATTGATTTCAGAGAGAGGGAAGGAGAGGGAGAGATAGAAACATCAATGACGAGAGAGTCATTGATCGGCTGCCTCCTGCACGCCCCCGACTGGGGATGGGGCCCGCAACCTGGGCATGTGCCCTGACCAGGAATCGAGCCTCGATCTCCTAGATCCTGGGTCGGTGCTCAACCACTGAGCCATGCCAGCCAGGCACGTCCATTTTCAAACTCTCTCTGGCTTTTGTTCGTACTCATCAACTGAGCACTTGACTTGGTGGTGGTGGTTGGTTGACTGGTTAATTGGATAGTTGGCTGATTACATGCAGATCTCTTTCCTTTGCTTATTTGTGACTCTTAGGATACATAAGCCTGAGTTTTACTCCTCTTTATATGCACTGTGATCTTAACATTGTGGCACTCAATAAATCCTTATTGGGTGGAATTTACAAAATGTGCCTGCAGCCCTGACCAGTATGGGCATCATCCCATTCACTGAAAGGTTGGCAGTTCGATTCCTGGTCTGGGCACATGCCCGGGTGGTGGGCCTGATCCCTGTTAGGGGGCATGCAGGAGGCAGCTGATCGATGTTTCACTCTCACATCAATGCTTCTCTCTCTCTGTCCCTCTCCCTTCTTCTCTCTCCAAGAAAATCAATAAAAATATTTTTTAAAATACATCCCTGCACAGGGATATATAAAAATAGGTGACGCCCAGCCGGGCGTGGCTCAGCGGTTGAGCATCGACCTAGGATCCAGGCGATCGGGGTTCGATTCCCTGTCAGGGCACATGCCCGGGTTGGGGGCTCGATCAATGACTCTCATCATTGGTGTTTCTGTCTCTCTATCTCCATCTCCTTGCCTCTCTCTGAAATCAATAAAGATATATTTTTAAAAAATAATAAAAATTTAAAAAAATAAATAAATAAAAATAGGTGACCATAAATTTTACAAAGTCATATGTATTCATAATTAGAGTTTTCTCAAGCAAAACTAAGTAATGTTTGCTCCTATTCTGTACCTTTGCCATCCAGAAACTCTACATGTGAGATGAATCAGAAATGCAAAATCCCTATTCTCAGGTCCACTATCATTGAAGATTCTCTGACTACATTTTTTTTTCCTTAACTCTAAATGTGGAACTGGCCTTGGCAGAAACATTCTGCAGGCTCCCTTGGAGGCCAACTATGTAACTGCGGAGATGTTAATATTAACATCAGAGCTTCAAATTCATCAATAGAGTCACAATGAGACTAGGTCCCAAGTAATAAAGTAAGAGATGAACTTCATAATTCATTTGGTGAAATCTCCATCGCTCTAGACCATTAACTAAGAGGTGATAGATTATTTTGCTTTTTAATCTACTGCTTTTTGGAATACATTAAATTTAAACACCCATCCAAAAAGCACTTAAAGTGTGAGTGGGAAAGAGGCAAGAGCTGAAAAACGAGGCTTCCACATAGCTAGAGCCAAAGGATCAGGCATTCACTTGGCCAAGAAGGTGCCTGAAGGAGAGATGGTCAACTTCAAGTAGAAGGAAGGAAATCAGCCCAGGGAATCTGGACATGTCCTCAACCAAAAATGTTTTCCTCAGCAAGTGGCCCAGGGTAGACACTCAATATACATTTGCTGAATGAACAAATGAATTTAGAGTAAAATAATTAAAATTATGAAGTGTATAAAATGTAATTAGTTACTTCAGTAATATTTTTCAAAAGCTTGCAATAAAGTTTATTAAGCATTCAGAAATACCTAGACAGAAGCAACATTAAGATGAGATCTATCCTAACCGGTGTGGTTCAGTGGCTGAGCATCAACTCGTGCATCAAGAGGCCGCAGTTTCAATTCCTGATCAGGGTACATGCCCAGATTGCTGGCTTGATCCCTGGTGTGTGCAGAAGGCAGCCAATTGATGTTTCTCTCTCATCGATGTTTCTATCTCCCTCTCCCTTCTTTCTCTAAAATAAATAAAAATAAAAAGATGAGATCTAAATATGTTCTTTAAATTCTGTTCTACAAATGGCTTTTGAGAATTTACTGTGCCCCAGAGCCATACACAAGACTCTGGAAGATGTGAAGGTGAACTGGCAGTGGTCCCTGACACCCAGATGACCACCTGTGATGGTCCCTCAAGTAGCCATGGCAGCAATTCCTCTTGGGTGACCAAAGGAACAATTCCTGCCCAACATTATATCCCCATTACCCCTCACAGGGCCTTAAATTACACCATTAAAGATTAATTCCTTCAGGTCTTGAAGGTTAATTGAGTCTCTTAGCAAAGGTTAAATACTCCTGGGATGAATACCTTCTTAATCCATTATCACCTGAGATTGGACCCAAGCAATAGATCACAGCTAGCAGAGAGCATGCTGGACAGAGAGAACAGAGGAACAGGGAGGGAGGGGTTTCAGGAGAGAAGAAGTGGAGAAAGGAGGCACCTAAGAGCATCACTGGTTCACTTTATTTGCAATTTTCCTCATTTGTCCCATGTCCTAACCAATTGATCATGGCACAGAAAATCTATACACGACTGATCAGCTCACAGCCTCTGAAATGCCTTTCCCAGGTCCTCACCACTGAGTTTCTGGGCTCAACACCTGCACTTTGTATCCTGACCCAGTTCTAATAATAACACACCAGCCACTATCCTATGAGCTTTACAAGAATGACTTCATTAAGTCTTACAACCATTCTATCCTCATTGTACAAATGACAAAACTGAGGATCAGAGAAGTTAAGTAACTTGTTCCAATCACCGAGCTTTAACTTGCAAAGCCAGGATTTAAATTTATTTAAGTCCAACTCCAGAGCTCAAATTCTTAATCTCCATAATATAATTCCCCATAACAGGCTGGAATCATTACAATAGTCCTATTAGATCTAGTAACGGTCCCACTCTAACCTGGGTTCAAGGTCCAGCTCAAAGGTGGGACCTTGGATCTTAGTGTCCTCACCTATAAAATAGAGTTGATAAAAGCTCATGTGAGAGCATGTGAGGATCAGATTGGTTCATGAAGAAGGTGTTTGGCCCAGAGTAAGTATTCCATAAATAGTAGGTATAAGTTATAAATTCCCTGCCTATGCAATTTTGTTCTGATGATCTTCCTGCTGGCCTCTAGGGGTTGCTCAAGCCCTCAAGCCCTGCCTCTTACACCATCTAGTTGTCTGTGTCCTCAAGCTGACTGTGCATTCAAATCTCATGGGGATAAATTATATGCAATACATATATACATGTGTGTATGATTTTTATTTATATATACACATGTATGCATGAGGGTGTATATATGTGTCTGTTTACATATACACAAACATATCCAGGGTGGGGCCTAAACATCTATTTTTTTAGAGTAACTTTAGTGACCCTAATCACTAAAGTTAGAAAGGGTTAAAAGACACTGCAAAGGCAGATCTGCTGGAAAGGGCTAAGGTCAAGGACTTTTTGTAGTTGAAGCAACTAGGAAATGGATGTGTCTGAGTGAGACGTAGTTAAAAGTTCTAGCACCCACATAACAAGTTTCCAACTTGGGAATCAGGTTTTTGGGCACCTCCACTTCAGATTCTTCATCTTTATAGGAGGCCACTCTTGGCTTATTAATGCAAATCCTAGCCACACTCAGGCCCTGGGGTCTGAGCTTACTCTGCCCCCAGTGGCACCTTGCCACAGCCTAGATTCCCTGACATTAGGCCCTGATGAGCACCGAGACATGTCCCTGTCCCTGGTGCTGCCTTCGGATAGCCCTGGTTAGGAGCTAAGGTAGTCCCCAGAGCCATGCCTTCACCCCCATGGCAGACCTTTTCAGCATCAGTGCCAGCCTGCAGGACAGATGTTCCACTTCCATCCACCCCACACGCATTACAAGGACCACTTTAGCCTTGCTTCAAGTGAAGTCCCTTTTAAATCCCAGGCTGAGACAACTCCTAAAAGCGGGCTCTCTTTCCCCAAAAGTAAAAATAAGCATGCATTAGACTTTGTTGATGATGGCTGCAGGCTGGTCACACACTCACAATTCCAAATCCTGTCCTTGTCTACCCTGAGTTCAGCTGGCAAGCCCATTAGCCTCCCCCAGGTGCACCTGCTGCCATCAGAATGCAGGATTCAAGCATTCCCTTCCCACCTCCCTCCCCAGATTCTTCAGTTCCTCATTTATTATTTTCCTAAATTATGAAAGACCCATGGAGGAAAGGATGCTCCCTACCCAACCCCTGCCCTGAATCGGGAATCCAAGCAATTAAATTATATCTGGATACAAATAAGAACCTTACATTTTTATCATAAGAGGCAAGATGGCCCATTTATTCACACACTTGTCACTCAAAGGGGGCTGAGCATATATTTACCAAACTTGGCAGCATTTCACTCTTAGAATGAAAACAAACATGATAAATTTCTCCTCCAGAGATAATTTTGGTGATGTGTATAGGCCACTGAAAATGAGAATGTTATGACTTTAGTGCTGTGATAATATATGGTAGTAATTATATTAACAAGGGAAATTACATCCCTTCTCAGCGATTTCAGCTCATACCACCCACATGAAAAGTGGGCAGCAGCAAAAATGCTGAAATGGTGCTAGTAAAATAAGGGAAGCAATAATTGCTGAATTTAGAAGCTACTGTAATCACTTTTGTAAAATGTATTGAGCTCCTACTATGTGCCAGGTACCATGTGAGCACAGTGGGGAATGAATCCAACATGGCCCCTGACCTTAAAGGAAATATGACATAAATCATTGTAATGTCAGCTAGGACAAGAGAGTGATAAAAGAAAGGAACAGATAGAGTTCTATAAGGAGTGAAAAGAGGAAGCTATCTCTTCTAGATGAAGCTATACTGAAGCTCTAACCTGCCCAGAAAGCAATCAGACACCCAGGAGGAGACAGGTAAGCAGCACTCCACAGTTTTCCAGCATCGAGATAAACTGCAGCCAATTAGCACTGGAAAGTCTGCCCACTGGCCTGGCCCCAGAGAACACCCACCAGAAGGCTCCGTAGCTGGATGCACACAAAGGCAAATCCCTTAGTCCATGGCTCCAGAAATCCTCCTGAGGAGTCTTTTGCCAAGAACTTATAAATGTGTGGCTTAATGAACTATAAATATGGATTAAGTGCATGAGTAAAACTCCATAATTCATTTTGAAATTTTATTGGAACCAAATTTGAGGTACTCGCTGTGTTCCCGTCTACCAATTCGATCAGCTTTTGTTTTGTTTCTCCTGTGTGCAAGAAGCTGTAGGGGATTCCAAGAAAAATAAGGCACGGGCCAGACCCTGAAGGGGCTTGGAATCTCATATAGGAAAGGGAGACATACAAATCATCGTGAAGATGGTCTGCTGTTTTATCAGCATGACCTGGTGGGAAGAGTATACAGTTTCGAATCAGACAAACTTAAGCTGAATTCCTACTTTGCAGTCTACCAGCTTTGTGACCTAAAAAGAATTATTGACTCTCTCTCTCCCAGGTTAACATTCCTTTGTCTATAAGCTGTTCAAACCATAGGGCTGTGGCAAGAATTAAATAACATAATATCATGAAAGCATTTTGTTGAATGCCTGCAAATGTCTAATGTATTGGTTGAATGAGTCAGAAACCTGGGATTGTCAGAAGATAGTTATAAAGAAAAAACATAGTTATCCTCAAAGAAAGAGCTCACCTTGGAGTTGGAGGGATAGGAAGTCTTCATGTAGAAAGTGTCATTAGAATAGGACCTTGGGGGGTAGGTAGGGATTTATCCATATGTGTCCTCTTTGGCTGGTAGGGATGGGGTGAGCAGGCCTGGGCTAAGATACGACATTGGATTTTTAAGAGGCTAAAAATTTTGTATGTGAAAATATTCAGTGGATGGATTCACTCTAGGCAAATCAGTAATTTAACATATAGAGCCCCCAAAATGCCAAGCTGAATTCAGTGTCCTGAATTTGGAATTGCCAGTGGCTTATGTTCATTGTGACTTAGCACTAACTTATATGTGTCTGGTTCTTTATAGTTAATCACATTCTATCACATGCACAGTGTAGCTCATTCTAGCTAAGTAGAAAAACCATCATTATTTCTAATTATAGATTAAAACCCTGCCCAAGTTCATACAACTATTGCTAAATTCCATTCACTTTCCGTAGCCCACAAGGTCGTTGTCAAAACACACTCATGGTCAACCCTTGACATTGGTGGGGAAACAGCTTTGTTCTATGGAACAGACATCAGATTCACTTCTCTACACGGTTAGCCTCCATTAGACGGCACCCACTAAAGTTGGGTTTGTGCTAGTTCCAAATTTACACTTTATGAAGAGAAAGAGAATATGTATTTTGTCTCCTCTATTGCTTATTTCTGTAACATCCTATGCTTAGTAATAAACTTTCCTACGTAATTGTGTAAGGTGTAATAGGTTTGCCTGAAAATTCTTCTCGCAAGTAATAAAACTTTCTGGGGGGAAAAAATCTCCTGTCCTCATTTCTTTTTTTTAATCTTCACCAGAGGATATTTTTTCCATGCTTCTCAGAGAGAGTGGAAGGGGTGGGGGGAGAGAGAGAGAGAGAGAGAAACATCGATGTGGGGGGGAAACATCGATGTGAGAGAGACACATGGATTGGTTGCCTCCCACACGCACCCAGACCAACCAGGCCGGGGAGTGGAGCCTGCAAATGAGGTTCGTGCCCCTGACCAGATTCAAACCCAAGACCCTTCAGTCTATGGACAGACGCGGTAAGCACTGAGCCACAGGCTAGGGCTCCTTTCCTCATTTCTAATTTTTTTTTTCCCTTTTTAATCCACTTCCCTGATATATTTTATTTAAAACATTTCACGTTTTGAAAGATAACATTATCACATTTTTCTTAATTCCATCATCTTCTCATCTTTCTCACCATTTACGCACTGTGCTTTTTCCAAGCCCTTTTCATGTTTCCTCCCTTTTGTTTTATTTCCATGGGCGCTTTTATTGTCACCTCAGCCTTCATTTGAAGGTGTCTACACTGAGGTCTGACCCAACAGCCAGGAAACGCAAAGGGAAAGGCTTAACAGCCACGCAGCAGCGGAGGGGCCCAGCAGGGGCAGAGGGAGAGAAAAGCTGGGTGAAGTCACGATTGTTTACCTGGTCTCCAAGGTGCGATATATTTGCACATGAAAAATAATGACATTTACACAGGCACCTATACAAAAATGTGACTTGCAGAACACAGAAATGCAGAGAAAACAGATTCCTTTCATTAGAGTCTTGGTTCCATGGCCAACAGACTACGGCAAATTTACTTAGGAGGCATGAGAGTATCGCCCTGTAGGAGGCCAGACTTGACAAATGAGCTCTGTCTCTGTCTTGCAAGCAACTCACTAGCAAGTGAAATTCAGAATCCTGCTTGAAGTTTGTTAACGTTGAGTTAGATGACGCAGGCCCACGCTGCTTAAAGATCTCCAAAGCAAGACATGCATTTGTTAAATTAGTGAGAATGGCCACAGTCTGACTCTCAGGCAGAAAGAGCAACAGACAGTCAATATTAGAAATTTTGGCAAATAGTTGTTCCTATTATGTTTCCGATACAGTTCTTCACTCGCCCCCTTTCCTTGGAGCTGGTCCTGGTTCGATTTCTCTCTCTTTCCTGTCTGTCTTCCCACCAGTATCGCCTGAGTCTTTCATGCATCTTTCATTGCTCCCCGCGTATCCCATAACCCCCGGAGCATCTACAGATCAAAAATACACAATTAAAATAAGAGACAAGTCTCTACTGAATGATCACGTAAATTATTTATTGCCTGCGCAGTGAACTAAATGAAATCTGAAAATTTCATCTCACAAAAACATCCAGAGAAAAAAGTGATGCAAGTGTGTGAGTGTGAGTGTGAGTGTGCCTGTGTAGGCGTGACTGTGTTTGTGTCTGTGCGCGCGTGGAAAGTGCGAATGATTGTGTCTGCATGTGAGTGTGTGTGTGTTTGCATATGTGCCATGAAGAGGTACCAAGGAAGAAAATAAGTAAATCAGACTATTTTTTTTTTAATCTACTTGGCTCTAAATGTGCAGTTACTTGCAACTATGTATAATTGAATGTTTTCTTTCCAAATAAAAGCCTGGAATGAACATATAGCAAATGTAAATGACTTTCCCTTTGCCTTAAACTCTTTTTTTCATCTGTTCCTCTTCCATCCCTTGTCGGCCAACTTGCACCCCCGTTTGGCTTCTCCTGTCTGGAGTTTCCTAGATGTTCTGTTCTGTTTCATTCACCCAAGTGTCACGCGCAGTAAGTGGCTGCATTCCCAGGCCCCCAGGCCCCCAGCCCTCTCTGAGTGGCTGTGCTGCTTTAAAGAACTTGCAGCTGCCCCTGATTCTCCCGTCATTTCCCCCCCCTGACTTCCCGCGGGTGGGCCTGGCTCCAGCCACTCCTGGTCTCCCAGTTCTGAGCCACTGACGCAGAGTTAGTCACCCTTTCTGAATCTCTCTGGAAACGCTGGCCCTGGGCAAATTTGTAAAGTAGGTCAGCTATATGGGTGCCACCACACACACTTTTAGCACTTTCTTGCTCACGTTTGTCACCCCCTGAGACAGGTGCCCCACGCTCTGGGCCTTCCCGTTCTTTCCCTTTAAACTCTACATGTCAAGCATCCCTTTGCGCGTCGCGTCATTTCTAGGAGAAAGCCGGCAGGAAAGTTCCATAAAAATATTTTACTCATAGACAATGAAACTTTAATATTTGATCCTCTAAGGCATAAATTGTAAGATTTACATTTCTGTGTTCTATTGTTCATACAGACACGGGGCAGGGCCAGAAATGTAACCAGCTGCGATGGATTCCAGGGACTTGTAGCAGAGTTGGCTGCTTTCTTAAACTCCAGAATTTGATGGCATTTTAATAAAAGAAAGGAAACTAACATTCCCCAAGTGTCCACTCTGTGCCCAGTACAAGCTGTATTTCATCCCCATTTTACCCAATGAAAAGCTAGGATGTTTGCCCCAGGTGAAAAATTCCTATGGCTATGAGTAGAGATATGATCCTACGGCTATGGACAGAAGGGATGCCGGGTATGGCGCAGCAGCAAAGCCTAGTGCTCTGTCCACTGCACCAGCTGCTGCTTGGGCCTAGGGTCATGGACTGCTGGTGGTCCTCTATTTTGGATTTCCAATCATGTGATGTAAATTAAGTGAGCATTGCCTTGGCCGATGTGGCTCAGTTGGTTGGAGCATCGTCCCATGGACCAAAGGGTCTCAGGTTCGATTCTGGTCAGGGCATACACCCAGGTTATGTGTCAAGACAAAGCAGGAGTGAGAGACAGCTTGGAGTAGATGATGAACTATTGCAAGAGCATAAAGTCAGGAGCAGGGACGTGACCCAAGAAGGGTCAGCTGTGACACTTCTGAAGGCTTTGTAGTACATACTATAGAACTCAGGCTTGACATCAAAGACACTGGGGAACTCTTAGGGTTCCAAGTAAGGAAATGAGATGAGTAGAGCTGAGTTCTAGATTTATCATTCTAGAACAGGATACATAGGTGCTTCTAGAGGGACAAACCTGAAGTAAGGTGACCACTTGGGAAGCTACACTGCTATTGCCCAGGCAAGAGATGATAATAGGCTCAAATAAGGCAATGGGGGGATGATATTTAGGAAGTAAAATCAGTAGGACTTGGTGATTGTTTGGTATGAGCAATGGAGAAAAGAAAGAAATCGAAGACGTCCATTTTTCCTTTGTATTTGTTCGCAAGTTTCATATTCATTTTCTAAGTCAAAGGAAATTGTAATAAACTGGAGTGCCATAGAGCAGATTCTCTAGCTGAATTTTTAAATGTTTGAAGCAGGCAAAATTATGCCTAACTTGACCAGTGACACATTTGGCAAGTATAATCTATGACCGGGAAATAATGCAGTCACACTGTTAACATATAAGTTAGCCTAAGAAAGGGGTGGAATTCCAACCCGTATTTGGAAACTTGTATTTTCCTACCTCAAGAGGTGTTCTTGACAGAGATCATCTTTATAATTCTTGGTTATGTTTACAGCAATGTGATTTTAGAAATTATTCTAAAGACGGATATTTCCATAGTAAATAACTCCCAGCTGCTGTCTTTGGAATGAGGAACTTGATTAGTGGTACTGTGTTGAACTGAATTAGAACTGGTTTCTTCAAATAATGTCTATTACCTACATACAGAAAAAAAGATATCATAAACTAATATTTACGTGACCTGTTTGGCAAAATAGTGATGGCAGGATGGAGCTGACAGGGGTTTATGGAGAGACAACAGGGAGTGATGAGCTCTTGAGTTTTGATGTTCTTTAAAGAGTTTATTGGGATCTCATAGAGCAATAACAAATGATCTAATAAAGCCAATAAGATTAAGCAGTTCCAGTAAACAAAATCATAATAAAATTCCAGAAGAGCAGATGCAAACCATTTTTATTTTTTTCATTCTCAAAAAAATCATATTAATATTTCCAAAGCTTATAAAGAGTTTTAGAATTAGGACCCTATTTGAGATTGCGCATAACTGTTCAACTCATGATTCCTAGAACTTATGAATTCAGTTAATGGACTATTTAGCCAGATTAGCAAACTTCTTAAAGGACAGTAAATTTCCTAACATGAGATAAGGAGGAAAACCACTGAAAATCGATCAGCAAATAAATGGTGTGTGCTGGCAGAATTCTGTTGGAAAAGGCAAACCAAGTAAACAACTCTGAGCTGAAGAGAGGCAGTGAGGGCTGGGTTAGAAAAAGCCAATGTCCTGGAGGAAGAAAGTCCTGCTGAAAGAAGTTATTAGAACGTAGGTAATGTTTTCAGCAGCCCCTTTCTTTACCTGTCTTTCTAAAGGGAACAAATGGCTACAGAGCAAAATACAGGCAGACAGGGGCCATGAACAGCCGCCAGGGATTTCCATATCTAACATGGCCCGGGAGCAGTGAATGACTACTCGGGCCAAAACAAGGTCCTAGGTAACAAAGCAACCTGCCTGAAAGGCCTACGTGGCCAGGAGCAAGGGATGTCTCAGTAGCGAAGCTGTGGACCCACGTCCCCATGGGACAACAGACATCTCAGTGGGCCCTTCCGTGCACAGACAAAATTGGAGACCGAATACTCCCTAAATACCTTGGTGTTACTTGAAGCCCCCTAGAACCTAGGAAGTGATAATATATTGACTGATACTGAGTTTCTGCACCCTGGCAAAGTAGGCCTTGGACTAAAATGAGTTGAGAAAATAAAAGTTCTATTTCTTGCCCACCTAAATAGTGGACTAAGGCTCATATATGCTCCATATGGGAATCTTTGGGCAAACACACCTGCACCGAGGATTTAGGGCCAAGTTATTCTGAGATACTTGCCCAGATGTGCAGAATGGGGTGGGCACCCAGAAGCCACTGTTGGTTTTAGAACTAGTGAAGGACACTGATGAGACTGAGTTTGAAAGAATACTACAGAACGCTTTCAGTCTCCTGGGCAGACATGAACAGGCTGGCAGAAAGAAAGAGGAGCAGGTGAAGGCAGCCTGGTAAGAGATCGGGGGAATTTCTTGAGACCCAGGAAGGTACCGAGAGAGGCAGCAGCTCTGAGCAATGATTTTTAAAGCCCTACCTGTGACCCCGGGTGGCTGAACCTCTTTCTGGGTGAAGGGTCTTATGGACTGGATGTTTGCATTCTCTAAGATTCAAATATTAAAAGTCTAACCCCCAGTGTGAGATTATTAGAAGGTAGGGTCTTTGGAGGTAATCAGCTTTAGATGAGGTCATGAAGGTGAAGCCCCCATAATGGGATTGGCATGGCACCCTTGTAAGAAGAGAAAGAAACTAGAGTCTCTGTTTCTCTCCCTGTCCCCTATGCCATGTGAGGATACAACAGTCAAGCAGCCATTTATCAGCCAGAAGAGGATCTTTACCTCCTGACACCTTGATCTCAGATTTCTAGCCTCTAGAACTGTGAGAAATAAGTATTTGATGTTTAAGCCACCAGTCTGTGGTAGGCTATTACAGCAACCCAAACTGACGAAGACAAAGGGCAATTCCAGGGGTGACGCAGTCTTGCAGTTGCGGCAGATAAATACTTAGACTGGAGTTCCTCACTGCTATCCGGAGATTGGGTTTTGAATTTTTATCTCTAGGCTTCCTGTCATACCCCAAAAATGAGAAATAAGAGGAAATTATGTGATTCACAACTTCTTTAAAAAGCAATATGTGCCAGTTGTTCTAAATACCAATAAAAAATTAAATATATAGCGCTCAACATAAGACAATACTCTGTATGACAATTTTGCAGAAAATAAAGGTAGCATTTCCATGATTTTTCTTCAAACTCTTAAAACCTTCAATCTTAATATTGTCATTCACCTTTGCTGTGTTTGTGTACCCATTTTTTCTGTTGGATTAGGTTTTCTGCTAGGATACAGTCTGTGATTTATTACAGAAACCAAGTCCCTGGCACAGTGGCACATGTGAGGGCTTCAAAAATGTGTACTTAACCAAAAGTAATTAATGCAGTGGAATTACTTTTATTGGTGGTGGGGAGTGCTGACCTAACCTAATAAGCTTCTGATATGTAAACTTCAGGGATCTGTCTCAGTTGCTTGGGCTGCTATAACAAAAACCAGTAGATTTGGTGGCTTAAACAACATACATTTATTTCTCACAATACCAGAGGCTGGGAAGTCCAAGATTGAGGTGCCAGTAAATTCAGCTCTTGGGAGAGGGCCTGTTCCTGGCTTGTAGAAGGCTCCCTTCTCACTGTAAAGTCACATGATGGTGAGAAGAAACTCTGGTGCCTCTTCCTCTTCTTATAAGGGCATTAATCACATCACAGGGACTACACCTTCCTGACCTCATCTAAACCTAATTACCTCCCAAAGGCCCCAACCATCACATCGACATATGTTGGGGAATACAAACATTCAGTCCATAACAGCATCTAACTTGAACTCTTGATAAAACCTAAACCACCTAGAGTCTAGCACATAGCTTCCTTAACACACACTGAGCAGAAGCTTATTATATCTACAATTTATTTTCTAGATACATAGGAATGTTTCCTTATTTTGTACAAGGGCTATAAGAATCTCTCTACATTCCCAGACTTTTCAGAATTTATTTTATTGTTGAGAGTATTACAGATGTCCCCCTTCCCCTCTTTACCCTCCCCCACCCATCTCCCACCCCACCCCAGGCCTTCACCTGTCTATTGTCTGTGTCCGTGGGCTATGCATCTATGCTTATAAATTCTTTGGTTAATCTCTTCCTGCCCTCCTTCCTGCCTTTTTTAAATGATGGATCTTTTATTCGTTTATAAAATAAGATTTGTTGAGTCAGGACAAAAGCACCTATCACAGAAATAAAGCCCAATGTCTAATTCAATGTTTGAATATATGAAAGAATTCATTTTCAAACTTTTGTCAGTTACACAGCATGGACATTAGCTAATCAGCATGGATGCCAGCTGTACACAAGTACTATAACCATCTGGGTGTGTGCCAGGCAAATATCTGTGGGTTACCAATGGGTAAATCCAAAGTCCTCCATATAGAGCTCTCTAGAAGTAGCAGCTGTAAGAACATTCAAATAAAAATCTAAGGTCTTTGCTCAGGTAAAAAATTGTTTTGTTTTTCAACTATTGAAACCACCTAGCCAACAAATCTATATGTATAATTTGAACCTCAAAAGGGCACTCAGATTTCCCCAATACAATTAAATGTTGGAACTAATGAGGCAGTGACAATATTTCCTTTATACAAACAATTTTTCAATTATACAGGACAGTGGCATCTAATGACTGCTACCAACACAAGCTCACTGGGCAGCCAGCTTCTCTTTTATGCAGCGAGGTTAGCAATTATTCTGTAACACTTAATTTCCTGTTACTGACGCTTTCCCAGAAGCACTTAGGCATGATGTCCTTATGAATATAGTTATAAGTTGAACTATGTTCAGTGTTTGGATTCTTTTGGAAATCTGATAAAGGTAATATTCCTCCAAAGATTACTGTCCAGATTACAAGGCATTTTATCAGCAGGCCTGAGTTCTAGCCAGCTGTCATTAAGAGTGTCTCGTTAGCCAGTGAAGGACTTTGTAGCTGGGTCAAGGTTGCTAAGGTAACGAATCTGACCAGACTTCTCTCAGCATCTACCTTTCATCTTGTTAAATTTATATAAGCAAAGCACTGTGAGGAGAATGCTAATAGACCAGATGACAAAAACAAGTGCACGAAGATATTTTTCAGCTTGATAGGTGTGTGTTTAGCTCCTTTACAAAGGAACAACAATATGTGTGGGTTTAGAGATGTTCGTGGAAATGAGCTAAATTATCCTGGGCCCACATATTGTTTACATTAGGATGTGAAATATGTGGCTCTACAAAGCAGAATTTAATTCAACAATGCATATTGATTGAGTACCTGCTTGGTACCTGAATTTATTTTTCAGTGTAATATTTGAATCTGAGAAGAATTAAATTCTCAAGAGAGTGAAGCTTAGCATGCCTTCCAAAGAGTTCAGACTCAGTAACCTAGAAAATCCTTAATTCTTGCATTAGGGAGCGATGGCTAGGTGGAGTA
Source organism: Miniopterus schreibersii (assembly GCF_964146895.1). Taxonomy (NCBI): domain Eukaryota; kingdom Metazoa; phylum Chordata; class Mammalia; order Chiroptera; family Miniopteridae; genus Miniopterus; species Miniopterus schreibersii. Next base: position 171,501,061 of record NC_138102.1, read on the forward strand.
AGGCTGTTATATTAAAAATATGTAGGATATCAAAGACTAATGGGGTCACGTCAAAAGGATATAAGAGCCAACTTGAAGGACTCTCTCTGGCCTAAGATGGGACAATTTGAACATTAAAAGGAATAATAATAACAATTATAACACATAAAATACATAAAAATCCATGAAAAAAATACCTCCTTGGCCACTATTAGGGGTTGCAAAGGCCACAAACTCATTTCTGAAAATTGACAAATAATAGGAAAAATGAGATATATATTTAGCCTTTACTGTATGAACTGTTTTTCTATATAACCAAATAACTGATGAGAAGATTTTTCTCCTTTTTCTGTCTTTCCTCAACCCCTCCACACTCCCACCCAGCACCCCCCCAAGAGAATAAGTTTTTAAAAAATAATTCCAGAGAATAGTTGTAGAATAAATAATGAAATTAAAAATCACCACTTTGCAATTCTTAATGAAATCGCTTAAGTATCAATAAACCAAAACTAAGGTGAACTGTTGGTGGGGAGCCGACTGGGGGGATTACGGTGACAACCTCTGAACTCACTAATCAATCACAATGTCATTAAAGCTGGACGATCAGAGTGAGGTGTCTCGCGGTGTAACGCAATGGGAAGTGCCCACGTCGCCTGTGCAATGGACTTGCCTAAAAGCACTGAACTTGAATCTAATCAATCCTCTAGTTCTAACTACAAGGAGTAGAGGAAGAAGTTTTTTAAAAACACAACACAAAAATGGGGACATTTTAAAGACAAATGACCCAGTCTCTCCAACAAATCAATAGTGTGAAAGAGCGTGGGAAGAGGAGTTTCATTCTTACGGGCCTCCAGAGAAGCAGCAGCAAATACAGCGGGGAGAGCCTTTTTGGATTCTGCGCTGAACAAATCAGATGTAAAACAACATCTTTGAGAAAAATTAGAAGAAATTAAAGTACTTGAGAATTCGATTATATAAAATTATTAATTATGTTAGGTATGATTATATGTGCTGGTTCTCAGCAATTAGAGACGTACACTGAAGTAAGTATTTACAGGTGAAATGATATGGTGTTAGAGACTTGCTTTCAAATGCTGGGGTGGCAGGGGGATGGGGAAGTTGTATAAAAAAGGCTGGCAAAATGCTTATGATTGTTGAAATTCTGAAAATAAAACACCTGTGAAAAACTGGGTGCCTTAATTACAGTGTTGGCACTGAATGACAAACATTTTTTTAAACTTTAATACTGGGAAAACCAGCAGCACCTGCCTGTCGCCTATGTAAATTATTCTTACTTCCAGCAAGAGTCTGTCTTGAATGGAATCCGCCAAACCACCAGGTTTAAAAGTTGATATTTATCCTGGTTGTTATTCTGAACGGTTGTTACTCTGTTCCTAAAGAGAGCCTAAACTCTGAAACTTGTCCTCGCCTGAAAATACCAACAAAGGGAGAATTTAATGCATTGGAAACACTGTCCTCAAAGAAGGTTAAGTGACTTGGTAACTCTGAAGAGCACATCATCTAACTACCAGCAGTTACCTCGGAAGATTCTAGGCTTTCCGTAGTTTGGGCAGCTACCAAGCTACTGCGGCTGCTTCCTCACCGTGCCAAACATTCGGGGTTCTGTCAACAATGCAAAAAACTGAAGAACGGGAGACTAGAGCGATGTGGTCACTCTATCTATTAAGACAAACTGAAATCCCAAAGTAAATATTTATAAGTTATTATTTAAGGACAAAAGTACTTTTAAAGAATTGTTATTTATAATGAAACAGTGATAATATATAAAGGGCTCTTACAAATCAATAAAAAGATGAACGCTCCAATAGAAAAGTGGGCAAGGGACACAAAATCAATTGAGAGAAATATAAATGGCCAATAAAAATTCTTGTATTATTTTTAAAGTTAAAAAGCAACCTCAAAAATAATCAATAAATGCAAATTAAGACAAGAATATAGCATTTTGTCTATCAAATTCACAAATTTTTGCAATGACGAACAATATTGATGTTTTTTAGAGAGCACTAATTAAATTTGGTTCAACATTTCTGAAAGTGAACTTGATAACATGTCAAAGCACCCTTATCTTTGAATCATCAATTCTACTTCCTGGAATTAATCCAAAGGAAATAATTATGGATATGGACTGAGATTTAAGTAAAAGGAAGTCCATTCCAATGAAATATATAATAATAAAAAATGAAAATAACCTAGATATCCCAGAATAGGAATTGGTTACGTAAGTTACAACATATGCATGAAATAGAACACTGTGTTGTCATGAAAGCTAACCAGGCACTTATGAATGATTCAGAAATTTGTTTATATTATACTGTTAAGTATAAAAATAGGGCTATTAAAGTAGTAAGAATCATATGTGCATATGCAACATATTTACCAATAAAATGTGCTCAAAAATGGTGACCAATACTCTCTTCCATTAACGAGATTGTAATTATTTTCATTCTCTTTCTTTTCATTGGTCAATATTCTCTGAAGCTTTTACAGGGAACCTATAAAAATAAGAGCTATTTTTCAAGGATGCAAAGAAAGAACTCTCTAAGCACTAACTCAACGACTCCAACTGCGCTTGATTGTTCTTTCACCTGGCCTGGGTTTATTGTACCCCATTTCCACACTGAGGGACACAGAGGGAAATCACAGCCCAGGCCCAGGTCCCACCTGCTCGCCCGCCAGCAGCCCTGGGAGGAGAGTTACTGGGAGCAGGCCACTAAGTGTGGAAAGCCTTTATCGCTCAAGTTGCTATACTTAGTGTTTCATTCTACCTCACGATTGTCCAGCAGTACCAACCCCTCTGTCTTTATTCCCTGGCTAAAACTAAAATTCAACCATCTTATGAAGCCTCCGTGCCCTTCTCTTCTCTGTCGATGGCCCCCTATCAGAAATATCCTACCACCAAAAGACTCATTCTTCTAGCCTGACTTCAATTCCAATAAGTGCTTAATCTAATCTACTGGTTACAACTTTTTTATAACCTTAGGCTCCTATTTCCAGGACAAATCTATATCACTTCTTAGCTGTATCTATGTGGGGCTCTTAATGTCTTTTTCACCCCTTTGCTAAGTTTGTTTTAATACTGGAGCTTAATAAACGGTTTTTAAACAAAGAAAATAATTTTCTCATTGAAGGTTATCCTGTTTCCAAATTAAGACATAATTTTAAAGTTCTATCCTTATAATAAAACAGTTATTAAGCTCATAGAGATCAGTTAAACTGGACATTATAGAAAGCAGATTAAGGACGTTTAATCATTGTATTCTGGAATCTTATGATTTCAGGCAAATCACTCACATTTGTATAGCATAAATGTATAATTTTGTACATTAATTCAACAGGCATTTGTTGAGTAACTACTAATGGCCAGAGACACCTTTTCTACCCATGTCCTGGGGGTACAAATATGAACAGGCGTGGATACTATCTGAGGAGCCCACAGGTTAATCAGGGACATAAACAAGTAAGCAACACAATCCAGTGGATGAGTGCAATAATGAAAGTGTGTACAGGGTATTATGGGGACGGTTAAGAGTCACTTAATATTCATTAAAGGAACGTTTCTCAAATGAGGTGTCACTCCAGGTGTTAGTAGGTGATAACACAATAAAATGTTGCTTAAAGCCTGTAACAGACTAGGTTAAACTGAGTTAAACATGCTTCTTTGCTGTGTAAGTCATCAGAGCATTTACTATCTACTGTTCATGGTGAATTTCCAAGGATACAGCATGCCCCAAGCTTATTTAACCATAGAACCCTTTCTCCACAGATCATCTTGACCAAAAGCTTTAGAGTTTACAAAGTACTTTTCCATAACGTGATTTTAGGTGCCCAACACCGTAAGCTTCTCCAGGGGAGGAACTAAAGAAATCTGTGAGATCTGGGAATAGGAACGTGCCTTCATCTTTGTATCTTTGGAGTTCAGCACATAAAAGATACTCAGTAAATGGCTGGTCAATTTTTGACCCAGTATACCTTCTCAGTTGAGCCACCATAACCTGGGGGGACAAGTGATCCAAGCATATATTATCCTCATCTTACAGAAGAAAAAATACAGCCCAAGGACATTAAGTGCCTCAATCAAGATCACAGAGAGAGCTAGTGACACAACCAGATCCACTTCCAAGTCCAGTGGCCCCTTTCTTATACTTGTCTGACCGTACAATCTGAATTTTCTAGGTTAGTCTTAATTTCAGATATTCTGTCCCACTTTTAAACCAGGCCAGGTAACATCCTGTTTTTTTGTTTGGAAAATGGCCTCTATAACCACAACTTGTTACGTTTTATAGACATTTAAAAGATAAATATCTACCTAATAAATATGGTAACATAAAACAAAGTCATGATATAAGTGAAATCCACATGATATTGAGTATCAATGATTAAACAAGAATGACCTTGAACTAAACAGGAATGAGTTTGGTTATTTGGGGAGAGAAGGCCATTTACAATAATGGAAAGGTCCATTTTCAGTTCAGATTCTAGACAGAAATGGCCATGGCCTTGCAAGATGCTGGGAGGCTCCTCCCACACAGACAACACCCAGAGAGAGAAGACACCCTGGGTGTGGGTCCCCCGGAGATTGCACAGGCACAAAACACTGTCATTTATCATCCCGCAAGGCTGGTAGCGCCCTAAGACTGCACTCAGGAAAGCATATAAACAAAGATGAGACTAAAATGGAGTAACATATTTACTGAAGCAAGCCACCCCATATGTTGCGCAGGCTTCATGGGATAACAGAAGGTAGTCCATACCACACCGGCACTAAGACTATCTGCTTAGCAATAAGTTCAGAGTTATTGCTGAGGAGGACCCAGAACAGAATGACCTCTGTTCTGAAGTCAGAGACCCTCTAACTTAGAGCTCTGTCTTTACTGTGATCTCTTGGCCAAGTGAATTTATATCTATAAACTTTCATCTATAAAATAGAAATAATAATTTTAGCTTCCTCAAGGGATTACTGTGATTTATTTGAGAAAAAAGGACCAAGTGCTTACCAGAGGGACCTAAAACGCAGTGAGTACTCAGTATTTTTATTACGAAAAGTTTTTTTTTATTAACCAATAATTCTATTATCATAACCCATAACACACATTAGGCTGTGCAATCGCTCCCATGAATGAATGGAGCTCAGTCATCTTCAGTCAGTCCTTTTGTCTTCCCCTTAGCGTTCCCAGCTCAAGAACCTTTCCAGGAATCAACAGAGAAATTAAAGTAAGTGGACCCTATCTAAATTGTCATCACACAGGGACCCAGAATGGGTAAAACCTTGGAAGTAGCCTCCTTTTGAATGCTATCTCAACAAAGCTTAGTTCTGTGTGGGAATTCCAAGTTATAAATAAGTACTAGTCCAAATGACCAAGACTTTAAACCAGTCAGAGACACACAGTTGGAATAAAGCAAGCAGTCTCTCTCTGCTGTCCCTCTCGGTCAATATCTTGCTCTTCAAGCACAATCACAATAACCAGTTAGGAAGTGGGCCATTTCTGGGGCTAGGATCACAACACAATTTCATGGATCACAGGGTTCTGTCTCACCTTAAACAAGGTATTTCTTTATTTTAGTTTCCTTATCTGAATAGAAATCCCTGACAAATTTTTAAAAAGACAAATGAAGGTAACAGGTTGATAAGTGGAGCCTTGATCAGTCAGCATCTAATTCCTGCTGGGTGTCTTCAGCCTAAGCCGTGTATTGACTGAAGAACACCCCCTCCGGTCACATGCAATGGCTTGCCTGCATCACAGAGTTATTTGCAAGTTAATATATATTAAAATCACATATGCCCACACACATTACTTCTGTGTGTCAGGGGACCTCAAGAGATAATACATCCATCTTCATTTGTGACAGTGTATGCACCCATGGTTCATAAATGGTGATAAATGAATTGTCATATCGTCCCAATGGCATAATACACTCATCCTCCATTCTTGCCATATTAATACATGTTCATTTCAGTACCAGTCAAGTCTTTAAAATGAGTGATCCAACATCTGCCTCCTACTGGTAAGCACAGAATGCTAATTTCACCTCTCAACACCCAGTATAATTTGTTTGGTATGTAAATCAACAGCAGAAACCAAAAAAGTTATAATAATTTCAACTCATTATGCCACTCTGATACACTAAGGCAAATTGAGATGGAAAATGCCTACTTGGTTTGTATTTCAGTAAATCTAGGAAGAGACAGGCCTGGGCATCCAACCCACCCTAAAGCATGAACCAACACAGAAGGGAGGGAGGGGAAAGGGTTGATGAATATGCCCGGGAACTGTTTTAAACCAGTGTAATTGATGTGTTTATCACTCTAGCATCTGCCTTGTATTAAGTGATTATTTATTAATAATTGCCATTCTTTCCTTGCTTTATACAGCCAGCTTTCAATTTTTCAGGGGTTAGTGGCAATTTGAAACTTAACCCCGCCAAAAACTTTTTAAAGAGTATGAAATACTTTCAACTATTTGATATTTCACAGCCTTTCAGCAACTACACGCAGGGATGGCTGGGGAAAGGAAATATAACCTGGGGTCACTAAACCTCAAGGCCAGTGGGGAACGAGAAGTAGTGGACGCCACACTGCTCTCATTTCTCCCTCCTCTCCCTATTGCCTCTTCCAACTCTCTCATCTCCCTCCCTTCCCTCCCTCGTTGCCTTCCTTCTTTCCCCAAAGCATGTCAGTTTGTTTGGCTGATAAAATAACATTTAGGACTACAAAAGTAAAACAAAAGGCTGAAATGAGGGGTTGCATTAAGAATGAATCTTGTTAACTAGTTCTCACTAAGAAAGAACTCAGCACTAATCACTTGTTTCCAAATTTTTCTGATAATGCACACGTGGGTAAAAATATTAAAGCACACACCATATATATAAATAAATTCTACACTATAGAACTGTTCTAATCTATTGTATGCATTTAAACTGAGACCAGAGGAGATAGATAAAAATAGGAATAGACCATCTATTTTTTCTTTTCACATGCACCCAGCTTGGAGCCCACAGACCCAGATAAGCCACCCCTGAGGAGATGTTCTGTTTTTAATAAGTTTGGGAGTAAAACTTTCTTGGAAAGCAAACATCAAACCTTCTGCAACTATATATATGCATTAAAAATGAACATTTTCTCAATCACCTCTCTATCTGGGGCTAACAGGTGGCCCTGGGATGCAGCCAGGGCCAGCCAGAGGCTTCAGTCTAAAGCAAAGAAAGAACAGGTGGAGCTGCTCTCCCAGGGTGGTCTCTGGGGCGGCTGCCTGCAAACTCCCAGAGAAAAGACCGCTGGAGGAAAACATGGAACTGACAAAGTTGGTGATTTATAATCTCTCGTTCCCATAAAATGACTCTCATTGTTCTTGGGAGCTTAGATTCTGAAGCGAGCCGTAATGGGCCACTGGGCAAAAAATGAAGTGCAGATTTATTTCTATAATCACCACCAGCCAAACCCTTCCCTGGGAAATAACTAACGGAGTGCTAGGATACCTTTAGAATGCCTGAGATTTATCTTTGGGATTGAGTGCTGTGTTGCTCTGGGAAATTCTAACTATTTGAGTTGTAGATGCTCCAATTGGTGTGCTGGGGAACGTTGGAGAGACAACAGAGAAGTGAACTCTGCTTCCCTCTCACGCTCTGTTCTGAGAAAATTCCTGTGCCTGAGAAATGGTAAGTAAACAGCAATTACAAACATATCAAACACTGAGCTAAGAGACTCCCTGATACAACTGCTGTCCCGGAGACCAAATGAGTTCAGCCTCAATGTAAATTTAAATTCCGAAATTGAACTTGACTCACGGTGGGCCCTGCACTCATGGCTCTTGGCTGAAGGAGAGGTGCTTCCCTTGCTTGTCAAAGAATCGTTGGATCTAAAATATATTCAGATATAATTGTACAGCCACGAATCTCAAGAGTTAAGGTAAAAGACGCAGATGAGAAAGTAAAACAGATAACTAAATAAATGAGAACCACAGGGCCCTTAGTTGAATTCCAGCTCGAAGCACACTATGTATACTGCCTTAGTCTGGCACATGGGTGATGAAGCAGCCACTGCCGATCTCACTAACGCCTCTTGGCAGATGTCTTAACTCATAACAAATTCATTTATTGCCTACGTGCATGCAAATATTCTCTTCCTGGCTTCCTTCTGTTTCATCTTTAATGAATCTTCCCAACTCTGACTTTGTACAATAGCAACGGGTACTTCAGTGTCTGGAACTAAAAACTACAAATCTCCATTTGTGGAATTACCAATATGTTGAGAAGAAAAATCAGCGAATTTTAGAACTGAAAACATTCTGGGGAGCATTTACACCCCTCTTTACAGACAAAGTCATTGAAACCCAGTGGGAATAAATGAGTTGCCCAAGGTTACCCAAGCAGTCAGTGTCAGAGTTGGGAGTGAAATCTGGTCCTTTGGCTCTGCCATCATGCCCCCTTAAAATACTTTAAAGGATTATAGACCATAAGGAATGACAGAAGGAGAAAGATCTTTCCTTGCATTGAATGGGTCGAAAGTCCCAGCAGGTCAGAAACTGTTTCTGACATCTAGAGAGTTAGCCTACAATGAGATAGACTGCCACCATTTGCTGAAAAATGGCCTCTTCTTTCACTGGCCAATTAATTTTTTTAATGATTTATGATGATTCTCAAAGAAAATGCATTTCCTGCAAGAGGAATTAATATGCTGGACTTAAAATATTTGCACTAATTACTAAAGGTCAAAATGGGATTGTGCAGAGACATTAATCAGAGGGCCCAAGGGAATGGGAATATATTGGACAAATAATGTGAAGCTCTAATCAAAATATTGAGGAAGATGCACTTTGTTACTTATGTAACTGAAAACTGGAGCAAGGACATTCTCCCTTAAATCCAGACCATGGGGCCAATGGTGACTAGCAAAAAATAACTGTAACATCAAATTCCCTCCATGGCTCTGAAGGCCCTGAAAAGAAACTCCAAAGTCAGTTATGCACATGGTAGATAAGGCTCTTCTTTATCTGATCCTACTCTCCTCATCTTCCCACCATCACTTTCTTCTATCCGTCCTCACTGGCCTTCTTTCCACCCTCCAGTTCGCCATGCCTCTAGAACTGTCTACTTGCTGTTCCTCCCGCCTGGAGCGTTTCCTCCCCTGACTGTCCCGCCTACCCCTTTCCTCTGGATAATCCGACTCATGCTTTAGGTCTCATTAGGTGCTCATGTTCCATGTAGGGATGTCACCTCACATACCCCAATTCTTCATTCTTCACTGCATCCTCACACTTTTTTCTGTGACTTTGCAGTTTCTCCAACTAGTGGGTAAGAGAATATTCTCCCACTCCTTAAATTTGGGTTCAGCCATGTAGCTTTCTTTGGCCAACAGACTGAGGAAGGACTGGCAATGGACGGGTTCTGAGCACAGGCATTAAGAGGTCTTGTGTACTTCCACTTGCCTTCTTTGCTTCTGCCATAGCTAAGAGAAGGATAATCTGGGCTACCCTGCTGACCCCGAGAGGGGGAGAGCCACCCGGGCACGCCTCATCTACGAGACCAGGTCAGCTCTTCCCCAGGTGACCCACTGACATGCGAGCCAGTCCAGGAAAGATCTGCAGAGCTGCTCACCCTAGGTCAGTCAACCTGCAGATACCTGAGGAGTTACAAATGATGGCCATTTTAAGTCACTAAATTGGGGGGTGGTTTGTTATACAACAATAGTGCTTTCCCTACCATAGCAGTCATAAAACCTTTTTTTCAGTCCTTGGATAAATTTTCTCTCTCTTGAGGACTGTATATTCCAATATAATAGAAACTATGCCTATCTTGCTCACCATATTATTTCAAGTTTTAGTACAGTCTCCTGGTCCACAATCAATACCCATCAAATAAGTGGTTGTTGAATGAATACCTTATCATTGCAAAACATTTTCTACCTTCATTCTTCAGTCTCTCTCTAGCCCTGACAGCAAACTGCCCACCTCCAATTTTCAAAGCCTTCCCACAGGAGGTACAACATTTAACCTGATAAGCATTCTACAAAGTAGATTATGCTTATTTGATCACCTGCTAGGCAGAATGACTGTGAACACAAGGCCCTCTTTTGCTCATCTATTATTGTTTATCTCATTGTGGTTTTATAGTCAGTACTAAACAGATGGATGAACATTTACAAATAAAGCATATTCTTACATTTGGCATGACATTCTCTGTTCCTCCAAATCCCTCCAACCTGTATAAATTAATTCAAAGTCAACCTTTGAATACATGCAAACCTGTTAGGAATTAAGATCCCGTTTTTCTGCAAATAGTTATTGGAAGCCTGAATACAGTTGTGAGAATTGCACTTAAACAGTCATCAAAGAGCCCATCTCATGCACCTGTTTTCACATGGTGCTTTGGAAAAGGAGGAGCTGCAGAGAATTTAACAATCATTTGTTAATCCCTTGTGCCTTTATATCATATCCCACCATTTCACTTGCATTGAAGGTTCAAACGTAAGAGTTTGGCATTGTCAAGGGCTCAGCAATCATGAACTAACACCAAAAAAATGGAGATTTGATTTACTTAGCCCCCATTTTTTACTTTTTATTATTGTGGTAACAATGTGAATATACTGAATACCACTGTATGTACACAGCCTGTTTTTGCTACTGTATGATCCCAAAGCCCTTAAGCTCTAGGCCCTATAAAATAAGAGGAACTGATTATGTAGAGAGGAACACTGCTGATCTCCCCGCTGGAGACCTACACATTCTTCTCATCCAGTCTCCATGGTCTGCTTCCCATGGGAGAGGGGAATGAAAGAAAGTACACTTTGTGCTAGAACATTCCAACCAACCACTAAAGGTAAAATGACCTTGATACAACCACCAGAGTCAGATGTGAGCTGAAGAGAAAAATCATTCCATTAGGCATCTCTCTTATGAAAAGATCAACAAACACATCCTTAGCATTTGTTGGTAATGGGGGGGGGTGCTCATTTTCTGAAAATTATTGTTGCAAGGCCTAGAATCTTCCAAGAAATTACAAAAAAACAAAAACATAATATGTCCTTGGAACACATATGTGAGACTAAAGGGGAGAGGAAAATTCCACCTCTGGGGAAATAATCAGCCCCTCTTGAATATCTGAGCTGGTTCCTTTAGAACACGGCCAAAGATATTACCAAGTTCAACCGGGAGCAACCTCGTCAATAATATTGTAATAACTATGTATTACAGGTGTCAGGTGGGTACTAGACTTATCTGGAGATATCTTCATAAATTAAATGTCTAACCACTATGCTGTACACCTGAAACTAATATAATATTGAATGGCAATTGTAATTTTAAAAATTTTAAATAAATCCATGTTCTAGAACCTACTAGTGTGACCTTGAGTAAATTAGTTAAATTTTGTAAACTTCAATTTTCCCATGTATAATGTAGCAATAATACTGTACCAGGAAAGTAATATATTAAAAAATGGTTATCAGCACGATGCCTGGCACCTATTAAGTTCCCCATAAAGGACCATGATCATTAAGGCAGCGGTTACCACACAAAATACAAATTGGGGAAGAAACAGAGAATGGAATCCAGACAGAACATGGAGCAGTGTCAGGGGGTCAGGCCGACAAAGCAGTGCCACAGTTCTGCTGAAAGAAGCCTAGCTGCCATCTACCTTGCTTAATGCACGTGGGCAAGGAACTAGGCAGTGGCCACATCCCAAAGGGAGTAAGACTCTCGGGGACCGACATCCTCCCCACACCCCAGGTGGGGCATCCAGTTACACTCCCACAGCTCCCTGTGCTTATCTTGTTCTCAAGTTAGAAGTACCTGCGGGGGGTGGGCACCGTATCTCTCCTCCCCGGGTGCCCCCACTGCCTGGTGTATGCAGGGAACCCCATCACGTTCATTGAGTTGGCGCTGAGGACTGAACAGCTGATAGAAAGCTGCTTTCTCTGAAAGAGTCTCAATTCCAATACTTGTGTCTATAGCCCTCAATTTAATTCTCTCATCTACACTTGCCAGTATTACTTCCTTGGCTTTAAAAAGTTTGGAATTACCTTGTTCCAACTACAGAGTAAACTGGATTCAAGCCCTTAGCCTTAGGCTGTGTGGAATTTCTGGGGACCGCAAACCTAAGAGAAAGGTCAAACTGCTTCTGCCCCCTTCACCCCTCCATCCCCTGGTCCCCCAACAAAAGTTTCTACTTTTGAAATATCATTAGTACTGCATCAACTACTAAAAATAGCTATTTTTAGCCCAGCCGGTGTGGCTCAGTTGATTGATCATGGTCCGGAGAACCAGGAGGTCCCAGTTCGATTCCCAGTCAGGGCACATGCCGGGGTTTCCAGCTCCATCCCCAGTAGGGGGTGTGCAGGAGGCAGCCAATCTGTGTTTCTATCTCTCTCTCTCCCTTCCTCTCTCTGAAATCAACTTAAAATATATATATTTTTTTAAATGGCTATTTTTTAAATAAACGTTTCTAATCAATTTTCCCACAGAAGAAAGAAAAAAGCAACACAGTGTTTCATAATCATAGATATATACACAGCCAGAAAATGTGGTTCCTCTTAGTGAAGGCGATCTCTGTGTGTTTGCGAAAACTCAATTTGCAGCCTGGGAAAGTAAAATTTATTTGAAGGAGCTTATTGCCGAAAGTGGATCATAAATCTGCTGGCTGTTGAGACTTCAAGGTAAGAAGAACAGAGGCAATTATTAGTCTGAATGTTCCACCGACGCTACGAAATCTTTGTCTTTCAAAGCATTTGTTTAAGTAAGAAAAAGTTTGCCTAGCCTCGAGATGGTTCTGTTGTGGGAAATGAAACTTCTGAAACCTCCAAAGCTTATTTATATATTTGCTAGGCTTCTCTCTGCCAACTTTCTCCTCTCCCAGAGCGTCCGTTAATGCTAAGAAAAGCCTTTGAAAAGCACACATTATAAGCACGGGAAAATCTTAATGAATGTGATATATTTGGCAAATCTGTTTTATCTGCCAAGGAGATTTCCTTCCTCTCTTCATCGCTCATCTCTTTTCTGTGTGTGAGAGTGTGTGTGTGTGTGTGTGTGTGTGTATTAATGTTTTTCACCTTGATTTATCCTAGGGAGTTTATTTTCTCTCCTCTGAAAAATAAAAATAGAAACCCAATCTCTTGACTTTCATTGCCTTGCTGTCATTTTTTTATTTCTTTCTATCTACCCCATTTTTTTCCTTCTGGGAAACTAGGGGGAGAGGGGTCAACCTTAAGAAGCCTGTGTTAACTTCCCTACTCCAGCTCAACCAGGCAAGCAAAAGCATCCACTGCAAAACCCGGCTCCCGACGGAGCGCATGTGGGCTGTGCACTCTCTAGATGGTCCTGGCGAAGGTGCACGCCAAGCCCGCCTCCCCCTGCAGCCCAGCACGCCCCTTCCCTCGGCGGGCGTGTACCCAGGAATTGCTATGCCATCTTAATATAGACCCTAACAGCCCGCCTCAGCTCTCAGCTCTAGAAGGATTTTTTTTTTCATCAAACAAGGCCTTCCAAATCCAAAAGATTTAGGAATTATCTGGGCAGTTTCCTCCTAACACTGGTCAGGTTAAGTTTGAGTTGAATGTGTTTGTATATCTTTGTACATAATTTGATTCTGCTCCCTACTGAAGCTGTGCTACCTGAGAGCTCGCCTGTGACCCAAGACGCTCTAACACCTTGCTGATGAGAGCATGCGGGCCAGCAGCAGAGGCATCATCCAGGAGTTTCTCAGAAACATAGCTTCTCGAGCCCCATCCTCCGACCTACAGGATCAGAAACTTCATTTTAACAAGGACTCCTGGTGGCTCACGTGCGCACCAGGGATTGAGAAGCTGTCAACACCAAGGGCACCGGAGGCTCCTGGGCTTGGGGTTGGAGAAGTGAGGGGGCTGCACCTGTTAAGCTCTGCTTCTGCTGTGCTGGGCCCTCGGCAGGCTGTTTGTACCTGTGAGGTGTTGCCAGGCCCGCTACCCCTTCCACACCTCTGTCTGCACCTGTCCAGCTATTGTCTACACCTGATGGCTGGGGCCTTGGTCTCAGTAATAGCAAGTGACGCTTATTTGTGGGCCAGCCATGCCCTGCCTCCCTGCCGATCTGCCGTGCCTGCTGCGCTATTATCTCGGAGACCGAGGACTTGACATTTACAGTTCCTTTCCCAGAGAGGAGCGGAGACATTTCACGAAAGCTGCTGGTAATCCTCCCCAAGCCCTTGTGGGATGGAGAGGGGGATGCATTTTTAAATAACACCATTTGATTCATCCCACCTCTATGGCATTCTCTCCCCTTCTTGAGTAGAAAGAAAACAGCTGAAGATGCACTGCCCCTAGGGAAAGAGAGAGAGACAGAGAAAGAGAGAGAGAGACAGAGAAAGAGAGAGAAATAGAGAAAGAGAGAATGTGTGTGTGTGTGTGTGTGTGTGTGTGTGTGTCCAATATTTTTGAGTTTAGAAAAGGCTTCTAGGTTGAAGCACCCTCTGTAGCAACTTCAGGTTTTTTGTAGGATTTCTTCTGACTCTATGAAGATAGGCACTTACTTCTCTGGGCATCCATTCCCCACACCCCAAACCCTGGCTGCACCTCAGAAGCCATAACCTCAACCACCCATATTCCTGTGGGTCCCTGGAGCTTAGTCTCAGCTTTACCCCGAAGACACAAATTCAAACCACACCTCTAGCCTTTCAGCAGACACTCTCCGAGCCCTGCCGAGGTGGCAGGAGCTCCCCTTTGTCTGGGTCCCCTGCACTCCCAGCAGCCTCGGGGGCTGGGCGTCAGCTGGGCAGCACTCCCTCCCTCGCTTTCCCACCAGGCAGGCCAACCACGCCAGGGCAGCCCCCTGAGGCACACAATCAGCTTCTCCCAGACATCAGGCTTCCCGGTCAGCTTGCCCTGGTTTTGTTCCTCTGAGTAACCTGACACAGTCCTGAATGGCCTGTCACGCTCATCTGCTTGACACTCGACACCTCGGCCCTGCAAGGACAGCGGGGTCTGGAAGCTTCCAAAGGGATCACATCTCCTGTCGGGTCACGCTCGGGCATCACACCTCCAGCGGCACTTGTAAGAGATGTCAGAGCGTGTGCTTCTTGACAGGTGGCATCAGGGCTAAGGTTTTAAAATGCCTCCAAGAACACAAAGAAGACGATGCAGTCTCCCTCTGCCTTAGCATGGCCACAGGCATGTTTCATGGGAGCCCCCTAGAAGCTCAGGGGTAAGAGGGATGGAAGCGGGCAGCTAAGGAAAGGGACCAGGCCTTTCCCAGAGGTGCCCACTGTTCGTTGATGAGCACTTGGTCCCCTGGAAGTCTCTGGGGTGGCCTCTGTAAGAGCAGAGCAGGGCCCCCTGAACTCCCCACTGAGCCATATAACATTTGCAAACTCTGGGACCCCACCCTATCACCAGACTGATAGAAGAGCCTTCCCTCGGAATGAAACACAGCCTCTCAGAAATGAAAGTCTTCAGCCAAGAGTCCATTTCGTTGAGGCCCAGTTAATTCAGCTGAAAGAGAGACCACAGGGATGTGTCCAGAACGAGGAGGAATGCCATAGTTTTACTGAATTCTAGCAGGGAGGCGTAGCTTGGGCTTTCCACTTATGTGACTTTTCTGTGAGTCTCAGGGGTTTCAAAAATAATCCAATTTGAATATTTTAAGACCTGGCTGGTAATAAGGAGTGACTTGCTTTTCACAGGTTAACTCAAATGGAAAATAAGGGCAGTCTAAATGACCTCCGTGCTTATTTCTGCGATAGCCTCAAAATGCAGTGGCCTTCTCTCACTGTGCGTTTTCTAACACCATTCCTTAAATCCACTAAAGAACAAAATCTAACAATGTACCTCATTTTAGTCCTAATTCTTCCCATATTTAGAAGCTATCGGATTGAACAGCACACAATCTTAGGCTATCGCTGTTTCAGTCTGCGCAACAAATATTTGCTGGCCCTGCTGGGTGCTTGGGGGCACTGGGGAAGATACCAAAGAGTGAAATTCAGTCTACTACACAAGGCAGTAACCCATGTAAGGCCGGACTGGCCTTTTCTCACCTACCTAGAAGTCATCCTCAGCCTGAAGTCTCATTCAAAGACATACAGCCAGAAATAACCAAGAAGTAAGTTTTATCTTTATTGAAATCTATTAAAAATTGTCCAAAGCAATTCCACTCATAACACAGAACAAAAGTGTTGGAAACCACTTTCTCCTGTCACTTTTTATCTACATAAATATCTTATCTGTGCATCATGTGTGCATTCATATGCATTGCACCTGCCCTCCCCCAAGTTCTCTTCTCCCTCTCCAAGCACCCCAAATCTTGCAAACTCAACTCCCACAAGATTTCTTCTCTGTCTCCCTTCCCAGTGTCTGTGTCTAATACTTTTCTTGTTCGTAGTTCCCTGACATATTTCCAATGTAAACCTGGCTGGCTTCTCCCAACTTCTCCAGGTCTCCCCATCACCAAATCGGTAAGTAATTGGCAGTGAGCTCACCTGGTAGGACACAAGCTCCTGCAGGAGGAGGTGCAAGCAGCTTCTTTTCAGCAAGCTCAGGAGGGGAAATGCTATGAATATTTAAATGACAGCCTTTCTTTATCAGGAGGGAACCATTTAATAAATACTAATTGACTGCTTATTTTATGGGCTAAGCACTACCCAATATGAACTTTATTGCTAAAACAGACATGGTCCCTGCCCTCAAGGAGCTTATTGTCTACAGGGAGAGGCAATTCCCAATAATTGAATAATTACCATTGTGATGAGTCCTGCAGCCTCCAGCAGGGTATGACTCTAATCCAGATGTCCCTTAAGATGTCAATTAAAGTGGTCAAATCCCATACCACATCCAGGGTTAGGTCGAGAGCCCTCTTCAGGATGTCTGCAAAGTTCCCAAGGAGAGAACGTTGGCGGCATGAGGTATATTATCCTGCCTCTGCTGAATTCTCTCTCATTCCCTGCCTCTGCTGAAATCTTCTATGCTTTGCATCTTGAGGACACTCCTCTGTCTCCCTGAGTCTCCACTCAAGCAACAAGGGAACAGAGCCTGCTATATAGAGCAAAACTTTCGCTGAAGTTTTCTAGGTCACTGCCAAAGAGTTATATTTCTGCATGACACAGAAAAGAGCTTAAAACTATATATTAGTCATATCATCATAAAAGTCCCTTTGGCCACCACGGCTCAGGGGATTTCTCACTGGTCTCCCTACTCCAATTAGCATCTAGGCGATGAACATCTTGTTGTTTTGCAGTCTCATGTGCACACACTCACGCACACCCTTCAAGGAGTTTCAAAGTCCTCTTACTCTGTTACATACAGAAATTCTGTTCTCTCTGCCCCTTAAACCCGAACTCAGCTCCCAGCCCAAACCTGTATAGTCCAAACCTCAGTTACTCAGGTGAACAAAAGAGCTAGCTGTAATGTTCAAAAGCCAAAAAGAACCACAAATTTATAGTCTTTCCTCTAACGGGATATGCCTCCTTTATTAAGTGACAAAAAGAATTATCCCTACACTGAGAGATATAAAAGCTGCCCCTCTCTGTGTAATAAGATTAGACCAAAGACGCCCCGAGACCCACTAGGCTATTAAGTTCCAAAACAGCAGGGACAGCGTTTGTCTTATCCCCTGGTTATCTTAGTATCTAGCCACCTCAACAAATGTTCTTTGAATAATTTATTAAAATCCCATTCAGTGCTGACATTCTGTGATTCTTTCATATCTGCAATACTTTTATCTATTTTTATTTTCCTTACACTTCTCTTACATTTGGAGGAAATATAGAAGAAAAGTTTTAGTCAAAAAAGTTAAAGGATTAAATCCGTTTTATTACTATATCAGCTAAGATTACTTCAGCTACAAGTAACTGAAGAACCAACTTAAAATGGCTTAACTGATAAAGGAATTTATATTTCATGAAATACAAAGTTCACAGAGATGTGGTTGTCCAGGGGCTAATCAAGTCAGCAGCTTGGCAACATTATCGTAGCGATGTCCAGGGTTTTTTCAACTTTCTATTCGGCCACCCTCAGAGAGGTCTTTGAGAACTTCTGCTCATGGCTGCAAAATGCTGCAGCTGCACAAAACATCACATCCACACGCAGCAAAGCGCCCCTCTGGGTCCTTCACTGAGAACAAAGTTGACCGTCCCAGAAGCCACTCCACAGACTTTACGTCACATTTCACCAACCAAAACCACATTACATGCTCAGTCCTAAACCAATCCACGGCAAGGGAGGTAGAATAACCATGGCCGTCTAAGGTGAATCGGGATTCAGCTCTTGGAGCTGGGATACCAGGCTCCCAGAAGAAGCCAAAGTCTCTGAAGAACGGGGCCTCCCCTTGCCGGGATAAAATTGGGATTCAGTTTGCGAGGCTACAGAAAGGAGGCTCTCCTAGGCAGTCGACCACTGGAATCTGCCATAATTACCACCATTAAAAAGACATTCTGCGTGTAATGAGCACTATTTTCAATGAGGGCGTAATTCCTAATAAAAGGAATATTTTAGAGATTGGGTCACTGATTGACCTGAAACTGTCAGTATTGATGCACTGATCTCTTTTTCTACAAGCCTTCAATCATATTTTGTGTCCAAATTATTTGCTTAGAGATGAAAACTGTCAGTGTCTCCCTTACTTTGAATCTTTAGGATTCCTGTTTTAACAGAAAACTTTTCAGAGAAATGTATTCCTATCCTCTATGCCACGACATCAAAACAAACAAAATCCACAGGCGATGGATTACACCCAACTCTAAGAAGCTGTTATTTATCTCAAACACGATATAACCCACCCTCTTAGAAATATTCATTATCCTGTGGACGTTTCACTCCTGGATACCAAAATGTAACACACAGGAGCTAACCATTAATGTTAGTGACCATGGCAAACAGATATGAACACTGAGGTTACAAGTACAAAGCATCAGGCCACGTAGTAGTGATTGAAAGAGAAAACTACATATTCTACTCCATCTCCATGGCCCTTGATAAGTCAAAGACTCTTCTGGATGCAAGTGACAAATATCCGACCTAAACTATCTTAAAACAGAGTTTTTATTGACTTATCAAGACATTCTCTGTGCTTCTCCTTAGAAAGAAAACTTCTTTCCAATTTAAATATTTGTATCATTTTCTTTTGGGATTTTTCTTTTTTTGGAAAGAGCAAAAAGTTTAAAGGTTCCTACTCGCTTGCCAAATAGCACAGCATGATAAATATTACAGCACCCAAATTACCATCAGCAGAGTCCCAGTAGCTCACATCTGCTTGTGGAGTTCGCTTTACAATCAATCAGATGTATTGAAAAGGTCTTTGTGATACACAAGGGAACAAAAGTCACCTGTGTTTGTCAGTTTACTCTAATTTGTATACAAGATATAATTTGCTACACCACAGGCCTCTTGCTCAAAGAGATGCAAAACAACAAAAGCAAAAATAATCACTATTATTCTGAGAGTAAGATAGGCGATAGGGAATCTAACTGTGATCAGCTGGGAATTGCATTAAATCTAAATCATACATAGGAGCAAAGATTTTTCGTGGAGGAAAATGCTTTAAAGTTTAGCCACTGGAACCCTTCACTTCATAGATGAAGAAATGAGGTCAGTGGCCTTGTAGTGAACATGGCCAGTTGAATATGCGTAAGTTGATTTTTATTCCATGCTCAAACTCAACTAGACTATCAGTAAAGGAACATGAAATATGTAAACCAACCAAGCAAAAGAAAATAAGAGAGGAGATACACAGTAGACAAGAGACCGCAGGCAGGTGGACGAGTGGTGGTCATCAACTTAGCAAGCAGAGAAATCTGGAAATGAAGTGGCTCCGGATGGAAAATCCTATGGCGAGAAAACCTCTTATGACTTTAAACCCCAGAAACACATGGGAATTGGTGACACCAGGAACCTTTGAAAGGGTCCTAAGGATGGAAATGAAGATCTAGAAGATTAGTTAAAATTCAGGATAAGGAACCGATAAATCCCCTAGGTCCTGTTCCCAACCCTACTTAGCCAAAACACCGTTCATCCTCACTTTGGCAGAAGGTGGGAGATTTCCACTCTAGGAACACTGGCCCAGAGAAGCTCCATGCTAGGCCAGTGAAGGGAGGGGGAAGGCACAACAGGGGAATTATACTGATTTAATAATGATGACAACGCAGATAGTAAAAATAGGTAACTTATTGAACGCATTATGTTTCAAACACTGTAGGTACTTTATATTTATTGATTCATTTAATCTTAAAAACTATCCTATAAAGTAGGTACTATTAGTACTGCTATTATTTTACAGATAATAAAAAAAGTAAACCAAATAAGTGACAAGTGACAGAGACCTTTGAGACTATTAGTCTGATTTTAGCATCTAATTATTAACCATTGTACAGGGGCCATCACCCCCCAGTCATGGTTTCCTGAATCTGTCATTCAGATGTACAGCTCCAACGGTAAGTTTGAGTATTGATCATAAGAGAAGTTGAAGAACCAGAAAAGGCCTACAGGTCTTGCCTCATCAAAGTCACCAGTCAGCTCAACCCACCAAGCACCCAGAGCTTTGACTCAACTTTTTAGAACCTTACAATTGCATGTGAAGAGACAGCCAGGACACCATATAGTTGAGGAAATTCTCTAACATGAAAAAGAGGAACAAAAACAAATTGGAAAAATGAAATTCAGAGGAAACAGAAAAAAAATAAATGTGCAGAAGAGAAATCAAAAAGAAACTAGACTATCCTCAAAGAAACAAGAAAAATATTGCATCTAAGAAACAAGTGCAGAATGATATTTTTAAAAGAAGAAATACACACATACAAAATACAGGGTGGGGACAAAAGTAAGTTTACAGTTGTGAGTTCACAAAACACAGAGTTTATTCTTGTATTATTATTTATGTATTATTTTCCATACAAACAACTGTAAACTTACTTTTGCCCCACCCTGTATTTTTTTAATGACACTACAAATTTAAAGTTTGAATAGAAGAATCAGAAGTTAAAGTTGAAGAAATTAGAAAATAAATAAGTGGAACAGGAAAAAAATAAGAAAATTACATAATTAATTATTTAGGACTCTAATATCTTATTAATAGGAAAAAAAGAAAACCAAGAAAAGGGAAGGTGAAATTATCAAAGAAATAATACAAGAAAATTTCTCAGATCTGAGAAAAGTGAAAGGGCAGCTCAGTGTGTGACAAAAATAACTCCAGTGCACATCATTATAAAATTTCAGAATATCAGTGATAAAGAGAAGATCCAAAAAACTTCAGAGGGGAAAAAGAAAGCATGTACAAAGAATTAGGAATCAGAAGGACATTGGATTTCTCAAAAGGAACTCTAGAAGTTAGTAGACAGGAGAGAAACAGCTTCATAATTCTGAGGAAAAAATGATTTCCAAAGTAGCTTTGACTATTTCTCTAACCTCTCATGCTCTGCCCGACCTTGCCCCGTCTAACTTGCAACCAGCTTCAAATCCAGAACAAATGAAGTAAATTTCCAGGGACCCATGGGCTGGGGTGGGGACAGCAGCCAACCCCACCACTGCTGCTGTCACCGTTCCTGGGAATCCAACCTGGGCAACTTTTCAGTGGCTTCCTCTTTGGAGGTTTTCCTCATCTGTTGTGGATCCAGGCTATTCCACCTTTATGATAGTTTCCAAAATCTGATATTTTGGAGCTAGTAAATTAATTTTCATATTTGTTTTCTGTTGGCTCCCATAAAAATTACCCCAAATTTAGTGATATTTAGCATCACAAGTTTATTATCTCATAGTTCTATAGGTCAGAAGCCCAAGTACACTAGACTGTCTTCTCTGCTATGGGCCTCACAGGATGAAATCAAGGTATAGTTCAACCTGAGCTCTTATCTAGACATTCTTGGGGAAGAATCTGCTTCCAGAGATGACCTACCTGTCACCTAATGGAACTCAGATCAGAAACCAGACCATCCAGATCCAGTTAGAATGTCAGGCACTTATTTCACTGCAGGGCACAGCCTCTACTTTGCAAGTTCCATTCAATTTATTTAGCTCTTTCTTCACTTTTTTAAAAGCATGTGATATGATTATAGATTTATGAAATGCCAGAAATGACACCAATTGATTCTTACTTTTTTCATTTGGGCTTAGGGGACAAAAGGGGAGCAAAACCATATGCTTAGTCAGACATTATTGCTTTGTAGATTCTCATGTTTCCCAAAATGAATAAGTTTTGTAGTCCTCTCACAGTCATTAAAAGAAACAGAAGATCTGATCTGCGGAAATACTGTGATTGTCACAGGAAAGCCTCAATTTGAGCTATTGATATTGTCTCCTCAAGCCAGAACTATCTCTGGAGACCCATGAGAAACACAGAATCACAACAAAGAGTGGAAAACAAATTGATGAAATCAGAGATGGCTGCAGACCCATAAATAGCTTTTCACGCTGTTACCATTTCAGTTTTTTATTATACTTTAGTTTTGCAAACTGATAGAGGGGGAAAAAATCTACTTTTATTTTGGTGTGTTTAACTTTTCAGTTAAAAACCAAAATGATTCCTTTTGGTTGCTTTGTTAAAAATCACAAAGCTCCTTCCTCCAAAAACGAGGCCCATTCATTGCACTGCAATGTTAGGAGAAACTCAGAGGAGACTACACGACTTTCTCCGTGCAGAGGCTTTAATATCTCCATGAAGATCCCCTCTTCAGCTCCTTAAACATTTGCCTTTCATTTTGTTTTATTGCATTAGGCTGCAAAGCACTCAAGCATGAAGCTCTATGTCATCTCTAACCAGGCCTACATTGATTCCACATATCCATATGCCTCATCTTGGTATATTAATCTATACATCTATTCCACTGAAAAAGAGAAGTCTCTAATGTATTATGTAAAAGGATAAGCCACCTCCATAGCCCATTTTGCATGCAGGTATGCCTAAAAGTAAATCTGTTTCCTCGGACTTAGAGCTGGCTCCTTTAGTGGCATTAAAGCAAGGGAAAATGAAATTATATTATGATTTTTACGGTGGATTATACTACAGCCATGACAAAAGTAGGCCAATATCTCGGTTTTTATTTCTTTAAATATAAGCAAATTTTAATACAAAGAACTCTAGATCAGTATAAGCAAAACTCTGCACACACATTCTCAAAAATGCAAATCACATTAATTCACCACCTACTACTCATTTAGGTTGGGTTGTCCACAGTTCAAGCATAGGATTTGCTGGGGTGGTAAAGGGATTTATGCAAGTGGCCCAAAAAAATGTATTTTCCTCCTAAATATTACTCTTTCAGATACTAATGAGAGAAATTTATAAAATAGGCAATAAAATAATTGAGAATTTAAAAGTCCGAAGACCTTGACTACTGCTTATAACTCATTGTCAGTTCAACCTTTCACCAACGTTCTTGCATTTGAAGCAAGATAATTAATTAATTAACATGTACTAGAGACCCTCTCTTTTGTCAGAAAATATTTAGGTGTCTTTTTAAGCTTCTCTTTCACCTTATTCTGAGTCAGAGGCATCTTTTCTACTAAGAAGGATAGGTACCCGGTTTGTCCATCCTACTAATATTTATTGAGTGTTCCTCTGTGCCAGGCACTATGCTGGGTGCTGGAAGTAGAGTCATGAGCAATTCAGATGAGATTCCTGCTGTCGTGGAAGATGGACAGCAGTAAGTGCTCTGCAGAAAATTCACTGGCAATGTGAAGACAAGGGCTGACGGAGGAACATTGAATGGAGCGTCATCGGCAAAGACCTGAGCTGAGATCTGAATGACAAGGGCAATCAAATGGAGTTGGGGAACAGTACTCTGAGCCAGGCAACAGCAAGTGCTGGAAAGAAGACCCCAGGCTGGTTCACTCCAGCTGGGCAAGAAGGTGAGTCACCCTCCATTCGCTGAGCCTCCGGTCAGGAGGATCCGGGAACACAGAGGTGAAAACTTCCATTTCCACCCTCAGAGAGCTTAGTCCAGTGGAATGGCAGGTGAACAAGCAAATAAAATGTAATAAGTGCTACAACAGCAGTATGCACGTGATGCTATAGGACAGTATGGAAGAGGTCGGATAGGGTCATAGAACCAGTCATAAATTAGCTGCCAGCCAATGTGGGTTTTCATCCAGGGTCAACTGATAATTAGCATGAACCTTGGCAAGTGAGAGTTATTCATATATTCATGCACTCAATCAGTCAACAAATACTGAGTGAGTGTAAGTCTAGGACTATGCTAGGTATAGGGAACCTACATTTGTTAGGGTGCTTTTGGTTGCTAGGAACAGAAAATCAACTCAAAAATCTCAAATGGGTCCTGGGCAGGTAGCTAAGTTAGTTAGAGCATCATCCTGATAACAAGGTTGCAGGTTTGCCCCAAGGGCACATACAAGAAGCAACCGATGAGTGCCCAAATAAGTGGAACAACAAATTGATGTTTCTCTCTCTCTCTCTCCCCGCCCCCTTCTCTCTCTGCCTTCATCTCTCTCTCTAAAAAATAAATCAATAAAATTTTTTAAATCTCAAATGGCTTAAATAAAAGAGATTTCTTGATTTGCATAACTGAAAAGTCAAGGAGTTTGGCTTCAAGTATAGGCTTGTCCAAGTGCTCCTTTGCTCCCATTCTCCCCCCTCAATCTTCTCCAAGCCCTAATCCCAATTCTACTTTTTGTTTAACATCTTCCATTTATGGAGGGAAGCTCCACGTAGCTTATAACCTCCCAACTTCAAGTCCAGCAAAAAAAGAGATTCTCTCTTCCCAGAAGTTCCAACAAATGTCCTAAAATAGCTGTAGTCACGCTCTCATTCCTAGACCAGTCACTCTGACCAGAGGAACAGCTGGGTCACTTCCTACTCTCAGTCACTCCCTACCCAGGAACCCATTCAATCTACCTGAACAAAGTGGACTGGGACAGAGGCGGGTGGAGGAGGGGATGGTTCTCCAAAATATAGGTCCTAGAAAAGAGAGTGAATGGAAGGTGGGCAAGCAAAAACCACAAGTGTCTACAACAGGACCCTGCAGGAACATTGTCTCTGGGTTAAAGAACTAAATGACCATTGCTTCTGGGTTAAAGAACTCAGCCTTGTGGAAGAAATAAATCACTCCCCACAAAAATCACAATATACTGTAATACATGCCGTGGTAGCTATAGATATTTAAGTCTCAATGGCGTCTTCAGCTCTTGCCAGTGTTGAGCACGTGAACTGTCTTTCTTGTGTGTCTCCTTCCCTGCAAGACACATTCCTCAGATTCTTTTCAGCCTGTACCGGGGGCTCCTCCTCCCTGTGGCTTCTCTATCTCTTTCTTTGTCCCCCCTGCCAGGGGAAAATACCTTCCCACTGCTACTACTCCCCCTTTCGCTATCTTTTCCTCACTTTTTCTCTAGGTTCTTTTAAAGTAACCTTGAAGAACATATTGGTTAAAATCTATCATTTTACTCTTCCTTGAATTTTTCAAAAAGACAAGCTTAAATAACAACCATGTCATCCTGTCCCACAGTCAAAAACTAAATAATAGCTTTTGATTTTTTTTTCTTCTTTACCCACAGCATGTACAGAGGAAGGATTGCTTCCCCCACCATATCTAGTTATCGTTTCTCAACCTCAGAAGTGTCAAATTATAGATAACCTCCAATTATAGATAACCTTGCTTACATTTTGCACATAATTAAAATTTCCCTGCCCTTTGCAATTGCATTCCATCTCTCAGTTTGATTTAATTGGTCCCACACCTTAAAGGGGCTCTGTTCAACATTTGGTGTTTGATAGATCCCATGGGTCTTCAATGCTGACAACAATGCTGCCATCTCTGTCTGGTTTATAGTCAGATGCCTACGTGTTTTTAATTGCTTTTCTTTTTAATGGAAGTTTGATGAGGAAGTTCTCAGATTTTCTAAAACATTTATCATAAAATAACGCCTTGTCCCAAGATTGTGCTCAAAACCTTAAGTCATTTTAACATAGGTCGGCTGGAATATGAGTTTTGTCCATCCCCATATTCGTTAAATATAAAAATCAATAAAGCCACCACTCTGCACATTTATCTAATGTAATAATCAATACCAATACCTTTCCTGATATTTACTTACTATAATAATCAATAACAATACTGTTTGTTTATTTGATGCCATTGATCAAGGGAGAAGGCCAAATCTATGTGCTTTAAC
This sequence comes from Miniopterus schreibersii, assembly GCF_964146895.1. Classification (NCBI taxonomy): domain Eukaryota; kingdom Metazoa; phylum Chordata; class Mammalia; order Chiroptera; family Miniopteridae; genus Miniopterus; species Miniopterus schreibersii. Next base: position 171,527,126 of record NC_138102.1, read on the forward strand.
CATCCTCTGTACATACACACCGGGCTCTCCACTGCTAGCATCTCCCTTCTTTTTCCTATTCCCACTCTTTAGGTCTAAGCAGAGAGAGCATCCTTCCTCTCCTTGCCATGGAAGATGATGCTCAGTAAATTATCATTTTTTTACTAGGCAGCCAGCATTAATTGAACTTCTCTCCACATTATTCTAATTGCTGTGAAGGAAACAAAGAACTATGATATGATTTATCTGTGTACCTGTTAGTGTAATATTAACTGCTGCAATAGATGAGCCACAACATCCCAGTGGCTTAATACATGATAAGTTGCTAAATTGGTGGCTTACCATCTAACAGTATAATGTGGTTATTTCTGGTTGATGGAATACTTTCATATACCACTTCAGAGACCTAGGCTTCTTTCATATCACAGATCCAACTTCTCCTAGAACCTCACGGTCCTCTGTATTCAGCCAGCATATGCAAAGAGAGCGTGAAAGACCATGTAGGATGTTTTGTAAGTCAGACCTGCCACCTGTATTCCTTTGGCTAGAACTTAGTCCACAACTAACCCCAACCAACACAAGACAAGAATATGACCTAGCTCTCTGCCCAAGTGGAACGGGATTTGATAAACAATTAGCCAGTTTCTGGCACCGTGCTATCTTTGAGTTGCTTATAACTCAATAGGTAGACATGATGAAGCAAATGAAATATTATACACATGATAAAAAGGGAAACTAGTTTGAGACTGGATTAATCAGTGAAGGCTTTGTAAGGAGAAACTGGAAAATGGGTAGAATTTGGAGATAACCTGAAAATCCATCCCAGGAAGCAAAACAATAGAGTATAAGCAAAAGCAGAGGTAGAGATAGGCATGCATTGGCCAGAGGACTGTGAGAGACCCCATTCAGACAGCCGCAGAGTCTATGCCAGGAGCCAGAGGACAATATACCTGGTGAAGGAGACTTAGCTGCAACTACCTTGACCACCGATCCTGCCACCTTGAACATATGTTTGCATTGCACTGGAGTTCCATGGATCCAGCCAAGAAGCCCAGTGTACTTTATCACCCTTTTCTAAGTAAGCTCTAAATCTCAGTTGACATTTCAAGTTAGGATGAAAAATGCTGACATTTCCTACAGGAAGTCCCTCACTCATTTTGAGTTAGTTTCTCAAAAATCAAAGAAAACACAAATAGAAAATTCTAAATGAGTAACCTAAGTAACCATCTCACTTGTGAATTTTAAACCACAAGTTTTTGTAATACAACAAAGCTAAGAGGTCACTGACAATCAGATGCTCCAGTCAAAGACACATAAGAGTAGATAATTAAACATCTTGACCATGGACATGTAATAACAGCAAAATCTAAGTAGAAATTAAAAGCCAATAGTTCCCTATTTGGTTTAGCTCCTAAATACCCATAGCATTAGGGGGATCACAGCTCTAATCAAATCCCCCCAACAAATTAGGAAGTTCCTGAAGGTTAATTCACATATGGTACCCAGTAGAAGTCCTTATGGCTGTGTGTTTCTGAACTTTTTTGGGAAATCTCCGGTCACCATGGGAACACACCTCTGCCCTCACCTGTTAGGATACTTGATCCAATGTTTCAGTGTGCTCCAATACTCACCTTGTTAAACTGAGAATCACATATTCAGCTCAAACATGTTTTGCACACAAATCAGGACTACCCTATTCCCTTGCAGAAATATTAGGGCAGTAGTTATTTACCTTTAGGGGATTTTGAATAATTTTGAAAATGTAAAGGAAGTTATGGCTTCTGTTCCCTCCAGAAAAACTTCACATAAGCATAGAAGGGATTTCAATTATATATGAGGGAAGCATTCCCAAGAACCTCATAATTTAAAATCCAATTTTCAACAATTTCCCATAGGAACACCATAAACTCCTACGGAGCAGCACAGCACACTGGTGAAGATTCTCTACTTCCTATACCAACTCAAATTTCCCCATTTTACACATGAGGAAAATAATGCATAGAGACATTACGCAACTTGTCTTCATCACTCACCTCTAGGAATGACAGAGCAGGCCTGAAAACCAAGCAGTCTACCTCCAAAGACTTTGCACATACATATAACCACAGTGAGATAGTGTCCCCACTCCCCATCCTGTTCTAATAATATATCCTTTTTATATCCCCCCAAAAAAACAACAAAATAAGTGAACAAACAAAACAGAAACAGACTTATAGATACAGAAAACAAACTAATGGTTGCGAGATGGGAAAGGGGTGAGGGGACTGGATTAAAAAGGTGAAGAGGTTTAGAAGTACAAATTGACAGTTACAAAATAGTCACAGGAATGAAAAGTACAACCTAGGAGATATAGTCGATAATAATTGTAATAACTATGTATGGTGCCAGCTGGTACTAGATTCAGGGAGATCACTTCATAAGTTATCAAATGCCTAACCACTATGCTATCCACCTGAAACTAATGCAGTATTGACTGTAATTGAAACATAAAAATTAAATAAGTAACATTTCTATCTTCTCCATATTCCTGACATTGGCCCTCGAGGGGTTGCGGATTACACATCACTAATCCTCCAGCTCCCTCTGTGCTCTTGGATCAGGTTAGCAATGAGGTCGACCTTCACACAACCTCAGAAAGAAGTCCTCACTTTCAAAAACTTAGGCAGATACAGGACCAAATTCTGTTTCTCCTCTCTCCTGAACTCAAGCCAGGCTTCTTGGTTTCTTCTAATGCTGATTATTGAACCATCAATATGGAGGTCCCAGACGTCTTTATTTTTAATATCCCTGAATTTCAACATGCACACAGGACAAAGTCCTTCTGGACCTAGTATTGTTTTCTACTCTCCAGACACTGTCCCCGGAACAGCAGCATTCTCCTCTTCATTGTTACAGCTCCGGAGTCCCTAAGGTTTCTAGGAACTGGTCAGGGAAAGACTATCATCAAAGCTCTTTCAATCCAAGTAAATGAAAATCTTCTTTAGTTTCAATTTAAACATCCTTTTCTTGGTTTTATATGAGGATAAAGATCAGGGTCATATCAAACTAAATTGGGAGATTTAAAAGTTTTTATTATTTTCAGTAATCTAACACCTCACACTTAATTAGGTCAACTGTGTTATAATTCACAATGAACACTTACAAATTAAAAATAAAATATATATTTCTCCTAAGAATTGAAGTCCTAAAGACCTCAAGAATCGCATATTTTACGTTCACCTAAATTTTTTTCTGAAGTGCCTCTTTCACCTTACCTGGGGAAGAAAAATCCTTAAAGAATTCTTGTTCATTATAATTCATGACTTAAATAATTATCAGGATCAGCACACTGCCCTTTCACTAAGAAAGTGACTTGGAAAGACACCTGCAGAGTTTACTCTCACCTGGGGAAAAATGTGCATCTGTAAAATAATATTCTGGGGATTTACTATACTAACTAGCCACTGTTGCCTTAAAGAATCATTTTTACTTGAACACAAGTAGCTAAGAACTTAATTTTGCTTTTTTTACTTAGTGTTTTGAGAGACTAAATTGCAATTCACAAAGGCAGCTATTAAGGTCTGAAGAGAAAATGTTTAGATTAAATATGCTCACAGTCAAGAATCGTTGTAATTGGTCCATTAAACAGCAGCATTGCAGTGAGGTCTATATTTTTATTTGCTTCATTACTTAAAACTAAATAGCAGTTATTAACTCTATTACAGTGGTTAAATATTCTACATTGTTGATGTTGAAATTTAGCTTAGTGTCAACTTACTGACATTTTTTTCTATTTGCTTAACATCGACTAAGTGATAAATGACGGTTTAGCTGAATTCCCTGCTCTTACATCAATGAGTCTTTTTAAAGAAAAAGTGGAAAGGATCCAATGAAAAGTACTTTGTATTAGTCAAAATAAATGGGTTATGAATAATAAACAATTCCAAAATCTTAACAAAAACAAGGGTTTATTACTACTTCGTGCCCTATATCCGCTGCCGGTTGGCCCTGAGTCTGCTCCACATCAGCTTCCCTCTAGGGCCTAGAAAGGCAGAGCGGCCCCCCTGTGGGGCAGCACTAATCCCCCAGCAGGGGGAACAGAAGGCTCAGCGCCAGGACAGTCCCTACCTTCTGCTGGCACCGGCACCTCGGCTCTTACCCCATCGGCCAGGCCAAGTCACATGGCCAAGCCCCCCCTCAACAGGAAAGAAAATGTGCAGTCCCCCCACAGGGAGAGACACCCCAAGGAGCCAAACTGAGATATATGGTATGACCAGGGCAACATTTTTCATTAAAATGAGGGGGAAATCACTTCAATCTATTGTGTCCAAGGCAAAAACTGTCTTGTTTCATCATAAAGAGAAAATTTCTTTTATTTAAGAAAATATGCAGCCCAGCCGGCGTGGCTCAGCGGTTGAGCACCGACCTAGGACCCAGGAGATCGAGATTTGGTTCCCGGTCAGGGCACAGGCCCGGGTTGCGGGCTCGATCCCCAGTGTGGGGGTGCAGGAGGCAGCCGATCAATGCCTCTCTCATCATTGATGTTTCTATCTCTCTCTCTCCCTTCCTCTCTCTGAAATCAATAAAGATATATTTTTTTAAAAAGAAAAAATCCAGATAAATTAATCACCCGAAAAACAAATTTGTCTCAAGATTACAAAAATTAAATTGTCCTCTAACTTCCTATTCAACAAGGAGTGAGAGGAAATAGAATGTTCACAGTAACGGAGAACTTTAAAGGACATGCTCATTAAGAAAAATTTTCCAGAGAAGTCTTCTAAGGGCATTTCAGCCAAAGAAGCTTATATTTCAATTTCATCTTTTCATAAGGGATGGAGAATATGCTTGAGAGGCAGAAGCTAAAAAAAGTGAAATTTTAACTAATTTTGACAATTTAACACTGCCAAAATCAATTGCCACCTCCAGCACCGTATCATTTGTACTTCAGAAATCTTGAAGAGTTTAAGAGAGCTAAGAGTATTCATTTTAAGTCAAAAAATGTTTCAGTGTTGTGGACAACATTAAGAAACTCCCAAATTCTAAAATAAATTGTCAGTATTTGAGACTAATCTTTTTTGTTTTTATCTGAGGAAGTAAATTTTATCACAGCAGGTACTTGATGTGATTATTAGAGGAAGGTCACAAATTAGAAGTCCCGTGAAGCAATTTCCCTGGTTTGTTTAAATGCCAGTCATCATTTACCATAGGAGCTTTGTAAATTTGGTGACCATTAAGACCCTGTTCTTTTTATTACCACATACCAAACCAAAAATTAAATCTACATGAGCCCAAGAGGCTTCCCAATGTTCAGATTCAGAAGATTATACAGAAACTTTTAGTACTATAATCACAATCAAGATCAGGAATTAAAAGAAGTTCAAATGTGTAGTGCACCCTCAAGCCATTCACTCAATAAACATTGTTTGAATCCCATTAATAAGCAATTCTGTTCATTCTTCTAAGAAATTTAATATCAGCCACATTAGCTTTGCTCAGAGTACATCTTGTAAATTGGTAGGATTTAATTGATGGTTATGTGACAAGTAGATTTTGTAATTAAATAAGTTTGGGAAACACTAGGTTAAACAAAACAAAATAAATTTATTGACAATTTCTCAAAGCTATTAGAAGACCAATATACTTCAAGAACCTCCAAGAGAAAACTTGGAGGCAGCACTTCCCAAACTTATTTAACCAGTGAATCCTATTTTCCTTTTTAGAGACATCAAGTGGTAATGTGGTTCAATGGACTATACCTCAAAAAGTTCTAAATTAGATTCTTCCAGATAACGTTTGCATTAAGTTATTACTGTAAATGTTATCTAGAGTTAATGCTTTAGTCACAACATCTGTTCAAAAGTAATAAATCACTCCGTTTAGACAGAAAATGATTAATTAGACAATAATGACCATTACACAGCTGATTCAACCGTAACATTGCTGATTTCCTTTTTCTCCATCATCTTAAGACCAAATGTAAAGGACTGTTTGACAACGTGATCAATTGCTCCATTATCAGGAATTTATAAACAGAGGGGAAATTTATGAACAGAGAAGACAAATTAATCAGTGAATGTTTTCCTTACCCATATCATATTTTACATCCTACTGTCTAGACCCAGCCAATGAGAATGCAATCTCAGACGCCCCTTTAATGCCACTGAAACAATATATATAAGTGATAAGAAGCGGTGGTTTTTACCAGAACAACAATCTGGCAGGAACGGGGATTGCTCACATTTTGTGAGAAGGAGCCAATCTTGATTTCCCTTCGAAGGTCAAAGGAGTCAGTCAATAGGATGGAGTGGCTGATAGTGAGGAACATAAGAGCTGGGCATTAGCAGCCCTCTTAGCTCGTTTGGAGAGAGCTGATGTCATGATGTATCTAGTTAATGATGTTATAAAATTATCAAGGTCTTTTAGCCACCAAACCAAAATACCTTCTCAATGAGACCTACCTCTGACCACCCCACTAATACTAAAACCTGCCCCCACCCAGACCCTGGAACCCCCACTCACCTTATCCTACATATTTTCTGTAACTCTTGTCACAATCTAACAAGTTATATAATTTGCACATTTGGGATGCTTAATGATGGTTGTCTGTTTCCCCCACTAATTTAAGCTACACAATGGCTGCACAAATATTTGTCTAATGAAAAAGAAAAGAAAAATGCTCAAAACTTTGGTCCCAGGAGAGTTTCCATATAGACCTCTAGAGATGCCCATCCCAACAGCGCCTGTGTCCACCTGCACCTTCCCCCAGGAGGGGAAACAAGGAAGGAGAGTCAGCTGAGATTCCCACCCACCCCAGCCCACTTGCCCATGAGGAGGCCACTGTCTGCTACCACCCTCACCTTCCTGGTACTTATCCTCTTTCACCTAAAAGGAATTGCCAGGCGAGAAGGGCAGAAGTTCCCCTTCTGCCAGTGTTCTCGAATCAGCTATGAAGCAGGAGAACACAGTGCAGAAGCCTCCTCACTGGACTCCGATTCTGTACCTCTCTTCAATCTATTCTCAACAGCTGGAGTGATCCTTGGAAACATGTCAGATCACATCACTTCTCAGCTCAAATGACTCCCTTTCCCCCTCAAAGTAAAAAAAAGTCTTCACAATGGTCTGTCTATAAGACCCTATACGATCTGGCTTTCCGTTCCCTCTCAGACCTCATTTCCAATTACTATCCCCCTCACTACACTCCAACCTCCCCATTATTTCTCAAGCATCCAACCCTGCTCCCACCCAGGGTCTTTGCACCAGCTGTTTCTTCTAACTAGAACGCCCTCCTCCCAGCAGATACCCAACGGCTCACACCATATCTCCTTCAAATTTTTGCTCAAATATCACCTTTGAGGGAGCCTTCCCTGAGTATTTCAACTGTCCTCCACTTGTCCCCACTGCGTGCCAGCTCTCTACATGCTCCACCACCTTCTTACTCACTTGTGTAATTTTACTTACAAATTGTGTTTATTGTTTTAATTCCCCACTAGAATTTTGAAAAGAAAGGAAAACATCTTCAGGTGGGACAGAGAATTTTTGCAATTTCCTGACGTTTTTTATCCCTAAGGCCTGAAATAATGCCGGCACATAAAACTGTGTAAATATGTATTGAAGGAATAAAGAGTGGTTAAAATAATGCATTTTGGTTGCGCAGACCTTTATTTGAATCCCAGCTCTATCATTTAGTAATACCTGTATAATCTTTGGTACCTCTCAGAAGCTCTCTGAACCCCAATTTCCTCATCTGCAAAGTGAGGGTAATGATCACTAACTCAGAGAGTGCGATGCCTTCGGTGTAGCCAGTAAATGAAGGCCATTGTTATGCATTGTGGAGGCTTCTGGAGCAGCATATAAATGCCAGTGACAAGGCGAACAGTCTGGGGCAGGGGAGGGGTAGTACGCTGGGAGATGGGAAATGGAGATAGAATGTACTCGGCTCTCGTGCATCTCTGAGTATGTGCCTGTGAAACCAACATATATTAAGGATTAAAATGGGCATAATTTAACCAAAGTGATCTACTACACAATGAATCTGATGAATAATGCAGGTAATAATTAAAGTAACTGACCAGTATAATGCTTGAAGGTGAGAGATTTGCTCTATAGACTTCATAAAATATTGTTGGTCACGTGAAACTAATATAATATTGTATGTCAACAGTAATTGAAAAATAAAAAATTATATATAGTTGGTATTCATTGTTGAGTATTTTTCTTTTTAATACTTCAGAGTCAATACCTCTACAGGACGTCAAGGTTATTCAGGGTGTCTCCATTTCATGCATTCTAGAGTGTCATCATTGACTCTGCACTTGCCCTTCTTCTCTGTCTGCCAGTTAGACTGGCCTTGGCAGCAAGGAAAGGCCATATGGTGCCCACCCATCTGGATGGGCTGGCTGAGTTTTACAATCTTATTTCCTCTTGATGTTCCTGTTGTGTGAACAGAATAACTTCTATTTAAGAGTAGAAGATATGGAAGTCCAGTCTTGCATATTGTATCAGTTAAAAAATGTGCTCAACTGTGAGTAGCAGAGACATGAACAGCAGGGCTAAATTGAATTAGGTGTGATACGGTGGCTCCACGACCTAATCATAGACCTTCTATTCCTCTTCTCAGTCTTCTATTTTGTCTGACTTGTGGCTTCCCTACTCAAAGCTGCCTCATATTCACAAAGTGGCGACTGGAACTCCAGCCAGCACTTCCTCATTCCAGGAAGGAAGACAGGATAAAACAAGGAACAAAGGGATCATACCAGATGAGCCACTGCCCCTTTTTAAGGAGCTTTACCAGAAGACCCACCCAATAACTTCTCCTTACATCTCACTGGCTAGAATGGGATGAAATGAGTTCCCCTGTGGTCTGCTGCCTTGTTGCTGTTAGTCATATACCCCTCCCATCTTCCCAGGCAGGCTAGAAGATCTAGCATATTCTAACTAAGCATGAGGCTGCTTTAATAAAATCAGGGTTCTATACACAAAAAGGGTGGGGTGAGATAATAGTTATTGAGTAGGTATCTAGCAGTCTCTTGTCCAGACAGATAATTAATTTTTGCAATAAATAGAGGATATGAAAAAGATGACTATCATAGCTTGCTAATGACTTTCTCGTTGCCTTTGCACATGCCTAGGAATTAAAATTCTTCCCTGAGGTCTCCAAATAGTGGTTTATAGAGATTATATTTTTAAAAAGATGATTCTTATATTGGTGTCTACCTCACCCCAAGACTCCAGGTCACCTTTTGCTGGCCAGATCTCCATTTTGCTGACTACATAGGTGATTATAGTTATTCCTTACTGGGCTCTGTAGGAGGAAACACTTCTTAGAGCCCCTTCATCAGGACCATTCCTGCTGCTGCAATGCTCCAGGATCAGAAGCCTCTCTGTGTGACCAAGAACCCTGCCTGCCTCTTACCCCTACACAATACATACTGTAGAATTGATATTTGGGGAGCCATATTTGTTCTTCACTTAAGAAACTTTCTAAGAATCCTTTAAGCACTCATTAGCTCTTCTGGGTCACTAGGGAGTGATTTTGGTACCTCTCACCCTAGCCAACTACTGCTGTGGCTACTATTCCAAGGACTAATTTACTAAATAGACCTTTAGTTGCCTGAAAGAGTTACACAGCTTCAGAAAGTGCCTGACGTACTCTCATGCAGTGACCCAACCACTGAGAAGATCTGGCTGCAAAAGAAAAACATTATAGAATTCCTGTTGTTGCTAATTATTTCCTAATACTACTTGAGGAATGGGAAAGCGTGAAAGTCAGCAATTTGTTCTAAAGACCCAGTGTGGAGCCACTTGGGACAGAGCCATGGAAAAAAAACACATGCGTACCCATATCCCACATCTTTCCCTCTCTTCCAAGTCCAGTGCTCTCCTTTTGTTCTCTAAGTAAAATAGGGTCTTCATCATCCACTATGAGAAAGATAAGCCTTCGATCTGGGGTCTGAATTATTTTTTTCCCCTCCTTCACGGAGATGGCTCCGTGGAGCTTTCAACTTGTCAGATGTAATCTGTTCTGCACACACAGCCTTGGGAGGGCGACAGCCCCAGAATCTGTGGTGGCAGGTGAAAATGGTGTAGAATGCAAATGCAAAGACATCACAGAGATGCCGAACACGAAGCTTTCCCTCCCTGGGAAGGAATATACAAGATGCTGGACCTGGAAGGAGCAGTTGCAACAAATGACATGGGTCTCTGTGGACAGAGTGTGTAGCCCAGAGCCTCAGCTGGTCATGTGGATAATTCCCAACGGCTACATGTCCTCACATCTCTCTTGTCACTCCCACCGAGACATCTTGGAAAGAAGGCCAAATCGCCCTTCATCAGGATATGCTGATTCAGACAGACAGCTAAGCCGAGATGGCTCTGCTGAACACACTCTATGGGATGAAATGAGTTCCCCTGTGGTCTGCTGCCCTGTTGCTGTTAAACTGAAACCAGAGGAGCTGGGAGTTGCTAAGAGATTGTCACATTGCTGCAGGAAGAATTTACACGATTGGTGCCCTCAGGCAAGTCGTGCTGAATCTGTCAGTATTCAAGACTGTGTAATTTTTTCAGCTATTTCTTCATTCCAACCTACATGGAGTACTTCCCTCCGCACTAACAGAGTGGGCATTTACAGCACTGTCAGTTCTGAAGGAGGGTAAAGATTGGTTACCAGAGGTGTGGGTTCAAGGGCTGACTCCAGGGACAAAACTGGGAAGAAGGCAAACTGTCAGAACTGGGGCTGTGGACAGCTCCGGGAGTAGGCAGGAAAAGCCTCCGGAAGGAGGTGCGCCAAGGCAATGGGAGAAATGAGGGAGTGTCCCTAGGGACAGGGAGTCATTACACAGCTAGGGTCTGAATCTTGCTGAGCAGTCCAACAGTGGGTTTGCCCTAGGAACAAAGATCAGTGCTCAATGGCAGGGCAGAACCAAGATGTAGCATGTATGTTGCTCAATTTGCCCTTCCCCTTTTCTGCTTAATCAGAAAATCAACATCTATTGCCCCAACTGATAGAGCAGGCTCATGTAGCTTCATACAGCTTTGCCACAGCTCATTGGACCAGAGGAACATCTGACTCAAATACAGCCAATCCATCAGCTGATCAGGGACCATCTGATATCCTCTCTCATATTTAAAAAAGAAAAAAAAAGACACTGATTGCAGCTAGTCAGATAGTAGCAGGTATCAGATCCCTAAAGTCATAGAGAACTGGGACCCGAGTCAATGTCACAACAATGTCACATGCAAGCAAGAGTCTTGGAGGACCCTTTGAAGGAAGCCGATGTGGAAAATAACAAAGATACGCAGAGTAGCAAAGGTGAGAGATCATGTGTCTGCAGAGAGAAAGGGAAATGCGAGAAGAGCTGACAGTTTTCCCGTTCCCAAGAAATCTAGAGGTTATTCCTCCAGTCAGGTTCTCGGATGCCCTGCGTCCTTACAATCTAACTGAAAACACTGATTCTGTATGGTCCCCGCATCCAGCACATACTGCAGTGTTGTCACCGGCCAGCTGTTCAAACAGAATCTTTGAATTGCAAAGAACAGGGACTCACTCAGGCCACCCTAAGAAAGTGAATTATCATAAAGATACCTGTGAACTGGCTACAGGGCCGGAGAAACTTCTGAGAACCAAGACAGGCTAGGGACCAACTGCTCACCGTCTCTCTCTGATGGTGCCTCTGTCCCTCTCTGCCCTGCCCAGTTCTCCTCCTCATACCAACCAAAGCTGCTTTATTCTTTCCTTCCATTGTATGTAGCTTTCCTCTCCTTCAAAGATTCTGCTCCCTTGCAGCTTTTGTTTCTTCATAACCTCAGCTTGCCGGGACCCTCCATGGCCTGCCTTACCTCCTACCTTCTCTTTATGGGTTCCTTCTGCTGCAGATCCCATTGCTAACTTTACTTTCTAGTTCAGCTTCAAAATGGGGGGATATGATTGGCTCCTCCTTTTGCACCAAGTAATGGGCTGGCCAGCATCTGGTTTGTCTGTTCTGGGATCAGAGAGCCCAGCCCTGATAGAATCAGCCCCAGCCAGCAGGGCAGTCCCACAGCACAAACCAGCAACGTAGCCCAGCCCACTGAGAAGGGGCTCTGAGCACGGCAGACACTCTGACGGACGTGCTTAATATTCCAACCCCTCCTTGACACAAAAATCCTTGAGATTCTGTCCCCCTTTTCCAAGAAACAATAAACTAGGTAATAAAGCAATCTATCTTGTGATATGAACAATCATGTTGTAAATTTTTTTATTTCCTTCTTTCCTTTTTAGAAGTTACCAAATTTTCCATAAGTAATATCCCTACTTTTAAAATCAGGAGTACTGCATTAAATATTAAGAAATCATATGGTATCATTTATATAACAAATATATATTGAGCATCAACCACGTAACTGGCTCTAGGCTAAACACCACAAATATAGCAGTGAGCAAGGAAAGGACCTCTCGTCGTGAAACATGAGTAACCAAAACATTAATTAGCCAAATGAGGACACTTTTGAGGGTGAAGAGGGCTGCTACTAATAATCAGATGAGGACAGCCCTGGCTGGTGTGGCTCAGTGGGTTGAGCGTCCTCTCATGCACCGAAAGGTTGCTGGTTTGATTCCTGGTCAGGACACATATCCAGGTTTCGGGTTGGCATGTACAGGAGGTAACCAATTGATGTTTCTCTCTCTCTCTCTCTTCCTTCCTCACTCTTTAAAATTAATAAAAGCATATAAAAATAATCAGACAAGGAAAAACTGGAACTGTGCTGAGAAAACTGGGGCCTATGGTGACTGTTTTCATTTACGAGTGTCAGCTAACATTTCAGCATCCCTGTGTATTTGAGCAGAGGACCAAGGCCTTAACTCTCCCCTCAGAAGTTAATTTCTAAAATCAGGGAATGCAGAGAATATGCTGGGCAGTTATTAGGTACAGGGATACCCTTAATAGTCCTTCAACTCTCAGCACCCTCATTCTACACTTTGGAGAACTTCCAGGGCTCCTGTTCAACCAGGAAGGACAAGAAAGGGAAGAGGGGGGTGCAGACAGAGAAGGGGTACTAGTATTTATTGATCACTTACCCTGTGTCAGCTGCAGAGTTGGGTACTTGCCATATATAATCAAAATTAATCTTATGACAACTTGGTGATGTATCATTATACCCATGATGCTGATGAAATAACCAAGGCTCAGAGAGTTTAATTAAATCACCAAGGTAACACATCTAGCATTGGGACTGAAATTTGAACCCAGTTCTAGCTAACTCCACTATATCAAGTGACCTCTCAAAAATTAAATTGGAGCCCTAGCCAGTTTAGCTCAGTGGTTAGAGTGTCGGCCTGAGGAATGAAGGGTCAGGGCTTGTGCAGGAGGCAACCAGTCGATGTGTTTCTCTCATGTCAATGTTTCTTTTCCTCCCTCTCCCCTCACCCTGCCCCCTCCCTCTCTCTGAAAGGCAATGGAAAAAATATCCTCGGGTGAAGATTTAAAAAAAAAAAAAATTTAAATTGGAGACATTAAAGCATTGAAACATTACAGTTCCTAGTTTCCCCTAAAGTAAATGTGAATAGTGATGGGCTGTCATAAAAATGTCAAATTATAGTGGTCATTTCTTCCATATCATCAGTTTCTCAGCTTATATCAAGTAGAAATGTAAAAAATGAGCTTAACGGGAAACTGCTTCTTGAACTATTTCTCATGGTCCTCATGTAGGTGGTATCTGAATTTGCCATGTAATTTGAAAATGAGATTCTAGCAGGCAAAGGAAAACTTCTGAAGAGTGCAGTTAGCCCAGGGGAAAACACCCAACAGGCTGAAAAACATTTGGAACTAATTTCCTATCAGTTGGGTCAAAAGAGAATAATTCCATTGATACCAGATTAGTTTATTAGAGAGAGAAGTCAAATTCTGTTTTGATCAGCACAACTCAAATCTCTGTTCACTTTAATGGAATTTGACCTGCATTGACTTATTCCAAAGCATGAAAGTGGAAAAAAAGGGATTTTTTGCTGGGATGATTTTGCTATGTTTGTTTGGGCTTTTCCAATTGCCGTAGTCTACACATATTGCCAAATGAAAGGGCTTTGGGGCAAAAAAACAAAAAATGATTCTTGAAATAAAATCACCTCGAAGACGTTTTTTACTGTCCTGTGTTAGCAAAATTTATTTACAGACTAACATTAAAAGAATGTCGGAAAAACATAAAAACAGCAGGAAAAAAAAATTGCATTTGTGATTTGGTCTATCTCCGCTTCAGGTCACAATCCTACATTTCGGACTAAATGCCTTTGGGGGAGCCGTACCGTAGCTACTGCCTTTGGAGGCCCCTCTGAAACAGAACAGTCTCCTTTTATCCTAAGATCTCCCTTGAAACTAATGAGCTTCCTCTTGACATATTTTAGAAATAAATGCTACAATTAAAGTTCAAGCTTATGTCTTCATTGTACTTAGATTTGAGAGATGAGGAGGTGGAAGACTACAGATCTGTAAGGAAAGGAACATCCTTTAAGATTGGCATGTTTGGGTTTGGTACATAAATAGAATGGGTAATTTCATTTCATGTAAAAGAAAGCAAGACCCTTTTGTCCCAAGTAAGTAACTGATGCATCTATTCCAGAACTTGCACTGTTCTTTACCTTTAAATTTCAAGGCTGCAATTCAAACCAGTGTTTTAAAATACTCGGGGTCTATGTTCGCCTTCAGTCTCTCCCATTAGCCGAGAAATACAATCCTCTCTCACGTTGTGTAGCTGATAACAAAAACTGGCTAGCGCAAGAATGCCCCGCTGAATTCACAGTCGGCTTTGCAGAGCTGAATTGTACAGAAATAAATGCAGCTACTTACTGTCTCACTGAATTATGGATTTTAGAAAACTGTTTAATAAGGAGGAAAACACTTGAGACAGCGTCTATTGGATTTTGCACACACAGAAAACTAAGATGAAACGGGAGCTGATAACAGATTTCGGGGGGAACGTTAAATTGGAATTTTAGGATCATTTAGGAGCCTAGATATCTTCACAAGGACAAGCCCCACAATTATCTATATGTTGGTAATCCTGGAAGCGTGTAATTACAGCTTTAAGTGGTCAAATCTTTCTTTACCTACAGCTTTAGATTAAAAACTTTCGATACTTCTGTGTCCTTTATTTAGTCTACAAAAAAAGTAAAAAAACCCTCCAAATGTTTGCCATTTCCTCTCCTTTGATTGCTGTTGTTCAGGAGACTGGAGTATCATGGGACTCACTGACTCCTCAGCAGAAGGCGAGCCTCTGAAAACCTAAAATGTATTCATATTTTGTATCTTCCAGGGCACTTAGTAAAGTCACAGGCACTAAGCTTGGCCCTCAGAGAATGTTTTCTAGTTGATTCAAACTAATATGGTAAACTCAAAGACTCACAAGAACTCTCACATTTGTTTATTTTTAAACTGTTGATTTATTGCCCTGGCCAGGTAGCTCAGTCGGTTGGAGAGCCTTCCTGACGTGCAAGGCTGCAGGCTCCATCCGCAGTCAGGACACGGCAAGAATCAACCAATGAATTCATGAATAAGTGGAACAACAAATCTCTCTCTCTCGCTCTCTCCTCTCTCTCTAAAATCAATAAAATAAAAAAATAATTTATTGACTTAGATTTGCTGATAGCCCACCAAATGCCAGTCCACTAAGTGATTAGCTAAACCAACCACAGTCTTCGTGCCGCAGCAGCCCCCAGTCTAGTGGCAGGAAGCGGGGACTGTGACGCTGCGTGAGAAGCACCAGGCGGGACGGGAGACGCACCTAATATTCAGAGGAGGGCGCCGAGCTTTGGTAGGAGGTGGCGTCGGAGCCGAAACTGTAAAGCACAAGCAGTGAAAGAGAGGGGAAGGAGATTCTAGGCAGAGGGGAAAGCATGCTGCGAAGACCAGGGTTTAGGAGAAAAGCCATGTGCTGGGGAACTGCAGACAGGAGTAGAGTACGCACGGTAGGTAGGGGCAGAGGCCAGGCTGGAACTGGGGGCGAGGGGGGGCTTTGGAGAGCTCCGGGCACCGGGCTAACGCATTCTTTACATACTACCTTGGAATACAAATTGTTGATGCTTCTATGGTTTTGTCCTTGGCAAAGAGGTTGAATCTCCCCCGGCCCCCAATGTAGAGCCATGACTAGAGCCGAGAGAAATGAGAGAATATGCTTTAAAATCAGGTACTGTAATTCAGCAGCTATTCTTCGAGTCTAGATGGTTGAGCATGTGAAACAGTATATACGAACAGTATATACGTCTTTTCCTACCGCCCCTCTCCTTCCCTTCCCTCCCTTAATCCTTACTAGGCTCTCACCCTAAGCATAGGAAGTCATCCTATGAAAGGAGGGAGGGTGTGGAACAGAAAATAAGTATAAGAGGATATTAATTTTGTAAAGGTAATTATAGGTACACTATCCACAGGAGTCTACCCTTATGAGTCCCCAAACTGTTTTAAAAAATAATTAAATCTATCTTTTCTAGGTGCTGAATTCACATAGAACTAACTTCTGTAAGCTTCTGCCAAACCATAAAACAGAAATACTAGCAATATCCCTTTTTGATCAAGCTGGATATATCCACAATAGGTCTTTGTTTTTGAGCAAATGAAATGACTTAAACTTTCCGGTAAGCAGTTCAACAAAACATATCCAAAACTTTAAAATATTTATCTCAAACTTTTTTATACTCTTTAATCTCAAACTTTTACTTCTGCAAAGTTACTATTAAGAAATAAATAGCCCTACAGAGAACATCACATGATCTCACTTATATATGGAATCTAAAGAACTTAATAAACTGATGAACAGAAATGATTTAATGACAAGTAAGCATAGATGAGACTGACGAATGTCAGAGGGATGGAGGAGGGCGGGTGGGTGGAGGGGGAGAGAGTAACCAAAGAACTTATATGCATATATGCACAACCCAAGGACACAGACAATGGTGGGGAGAGGGACTGGGGAGGGGGGCAGGACCGGGTGGAACGGGTCATTGGGGAGAAAAAGGGACATCTGTAATATTTGGAACAAACATTTAAAAAATAAAATTAAATTAAATTAAATTAAATTAATAAAATAAAATAATAAATAAATAAAAATAAACAAAGAAATAAATAGCCCTAGCTGGGTTTGCTCAGTAGTTAGAGCGTAGGCCCTCAGACTGAAGGGTTTTGGGTTCGATTCTGGCCAAGGGCATGTACCTTGGTTGCAAGTTCGATCCCCAGACAAGGCAACCAATTGATCTTTCACGTCGATGTTTCTCTCTCCCTTCCACTCTCTCTGAAAAGCAATGGAAAAAATATGCTCAGCTGAGGATATAAATAAGTAAATTAATTAATTAATAAAGAAATAAGGCCCAGCCGGTGTGGCTCAGTGGTTGAGCACCGACCCAGGAACCAAGAGGTCACAGTTCAATATCCAGTCAGGTCACATGCCCGGGTTGAGGGCTCGATCCCCAGTTGGGGGCGTGCAGAAGGCAGCCAATCAATGACTCTCATCACTGATGTTTCTCTCTCTCTCCCTCTCCCTTCCTCTCTCATATTTAAAAAAAAAAAAGTAGACACAATCATTTGGTCATCAGTTTTCTTGTCACTCCCACCCAGTACGTGTGACAATCTTCCTTTATCTTTAGAAGTTTCTCTTCCATTTTGCCTTGGAAACTTTACTTGGCATTGACTGGCAAAGTTCCTTAGAAGTTAGATGTTGTTATAGGTTTCACTTTACTCCAGTCAAGCACCCCAGGCTCCTCCAGGTCACTGTGCCTCAGGCAAATCTGATTAATGTCCTCTCAACTCCTCCCAGGGCCACCAGTTAATGTAAAAAAAAAAAAATGGAAATTATTCAAGGAAAATATGTTTTCTCATTTTCTCCATTAAATTGTCTGAAGAAGAATATTTTTCATAAATAAATTTGGTAGTCAATTCTTTGATTTTCATTTACCATCTCATTTCCATGATCTGAAACTTAATCCTCAGGGTAAATAAGAAGGTTTTCTCCATCTATGAAAACCCGGGGGTGTAGAGGGTTGCTCAACTGGAAAAAAAAATACCTTAAATGCGCAACGTGGGTGAGTGCACTTCTGAAATCTAAACTTTTAAATACATAGGAAGTATTATTACTATATTGTAGTATACCTAATATTCGTTTGTACTTAGTATACATGAGTTTTCTAAGACAGGTTGTTACTTATGCACAAACTTCTATTTCTTTTAATATCATCCTTCGGTATAATGCATTTGTTATTGGTTGTCTTTAGTACTGGAATAATAAAGATTTGCATCTACATTTTTAACCTGGAATAAATTATTTGCAGTCTCTGTAATTGTTTACTTGCAACCCAAGTTATTTTTCAAAGTGGATTCTAAAATAGCAAATGCAAAAATCCAAATTATTTTACTGAAGGTAAAAATAAAGCATGAGGACAAGTTTATAAACATTTTAGAGATGTTTGGAACAACTTTATTACCGCTGCAGTATTCCCCTACATATCAGGTAGGGTGTTTTGTCAGATAATAGAGGCATACTCATCGACCTGAAAAGAGCTAGAGTACAACATTAGATTACAACTTTTACATACAGGGGAAGTACATCACAGCAATGCCTTTTCTTCCTTTCATCTGCTTTCCCTTTCCCTTCAGGCAAAAATATAAATGAAAAATGCCTTCGACCTTCAATCAAATATCAAAGATAAAGTGCGGCCTGCTCGCCTGGCTGCTCGCAATGGAGGTACAACAAATGCTCATGTTTCTGCAGCCAACAGAGGAAGGTGGCTAGAAGGGGAGAGGGGCTCAGAAGAGCTTTTCCTCAGTGGCATTTTTGAGACTTCAAAATGCTCTTAGAAGCTACTTAACAACAAAATCGGTTGATCCTGTGGTCGGGGCTCGGAACTCTGTTTCAGTATATCTCAGGTGAGTGAGGAAGCTAAGGTGCGGGAGTGGTAATAATGTATTGCCCATGAATATTTCCAAAAACTTTTAAATATAGCCTTTTAAAGAAGCCTTATGAAAATTCTCCAGACTGCTACAAGACCCGTGTCTCTAGGGCCAGGCCCAACCATGGAGAAAATCCAAGCCCAGGTCACCATCTCAGAGGATCCCACCAAGTTTATTTCTGAAACTAATTCTACCCATGCTCTGGTTTCAACTCCTCTCTATGGTGGGAGCATGTGTAGGCGACCCTCTCCCCTCCATCATGAGTTCCATATGGCTCCCCATTGCGCTGTTTCCTGTTGCTGGTCTCAGTCCTTTGCTGCAGCCACAAGTGCCCAGCCATGAACATGAATGCCACTGGGGCAGTTCTGACCCACCACCACCACCGCCACTGCCAAAGGTTCAGATCCTGCTCAGCTGCTGGTGAGGAGAGGAAGAAGAGGAATATGAGAGAGAGCATCCTTCCTCTCTTCCTGTGATGGTTAATTTTATGGGTCAGCTCTACTAGGCCATGGTGCTCAACTGTTTTCTCAAGCACCAATCTAGATGGTACTATGAAGATATTATTTAGGTTAACATTGAAGTCAGTAGGCCTTGAGTAAAACAGATTGCCCTCCATAATGTGGTGGTCCTCATCCAATCAGTTGACAGCCTTCAAAGAAAAGACTGAGGTCCCCCAAAAAAGAAGGAATTCTGCCTCCATACTGCCTTAAGACTCAAGACTACAACATTAACTCCTGCTGGGGTTTCCAGCCTTCTGGCCTGCCCTGCAGGTTTGAGATTTTCCAGCTCCCACAATTAGGTGAGGCAATTCCTTAAAACATATATATATTCCTATTGGTTCTTCTGCTTCTTTTGGTTGGTTCTGCTTCTCTGAAGTTCCCTAATACAATTGCCCAGCAGTTTTCCCCTCTTCATGGGACAGCATATCAGACCTAAAATATGGACTTATTCATTCAGGGTTCCAATCCCCTCAACAAAGGGATCATCCAAAACTTCAGAGTGTAGGTTGGGAAGCGCAATCGTGTGACTCCACTCCAACCAACTTCTGGAGCCTTTTACACTGACCCATACCCTAAGGCTTAAAAGGAAATCAGTAGCAAGAGAACCCTCCCTTCTTGTCACATGGCTGCCTCAGACCTACTGATCAGAGAACTTTGGCTCCTCTCAAAACCAAAGGGCACACTTTTCTTCTCTCTCTCCCCTTCTGTTTAGTGAGAACATACTTACAGACCACAGAACCAGTAGTTAGGCCACTTTTGGACATGATGATTGAGTCTCAGTACAGACAGGGTTTCCCCTGGTCTTACAAAAAAGTGAGAGATTCCCATGGGTATTATAACACCAAACTGCATTATTCCATTTCTCTGCTTGCCAAGAAGTTGAACAAGAAAACAGACCCCCACTCTACCTCAAGGCTTTTCATTCTTTCTATCTCTTTAGTCTGAAATCTAAGTTGTTCTCTGCAGGCATAAGTTAAATTCAGGTATCATCTAAATTCGTCACTGGTAATGCAGAGACATGCCGATCCAAACCAGGATGAATCGTCTTCATCCACGCCCGACCCATGTGACCTTAATGTGTTTTATCACTCTCCGTCCTTTAAAAGTCAAACCAGGTTTTCATATGCTTTGTTCTATATCTTTCCCTGTTCTCTGTTCACCATTTTCCCTTTCTTGGTTCAGACTCTTTTCAATATGGATTTGACCTGAATTATTCCAACAACTGCATTTTCCTTCTATTTCATGTTTGCTCTATGAACCAAACCAAACATATTTCTTCTCCATTCATTATATTTTGCACATTTTTTTCTCTTATATCATAAGTTCATGGACAATCTAGGCAAAGCTTAATTACAAGTAGCCAACTGGCTTATCTACCTCATGTATACTTATTATTATCTTTATTCACATCAACAAAGCACCAAGTTCTCTCGGAAATCGGCTCTGCTACTCTGAAGGTACAAGAAAGAAATTGCGTAAGATTCCCTGAGGGATTTAAAGCTATTATTGTGGTAACTTGAAAATAACCGACACAACTGTTCCACTGAGGCCCAAAACTCAGTTAATTACCACTGCTCAATTAATCCAATAGACTCTAACTGAATGCCCAACTGGGTTGTGCAAATAATCACTAAATAACCAAAAGGTCTTTCAGAAGCTAAGAGACTAGCACTTGGGTCTGCCTATAAAGGCAGAGATTGAATCCCTCCCCCCCCCCCCAGTCTGCTTTCCCCTGGTTCACTGGAAAGCTGGTTACCCCTAAGGAGAAAGGGAAAGAAAAGGGTCTCTGAACATAGGAGCTTCACCCAGTAATGAGGCTCCCCCTAAAGAGTGAGCCACACTTCCTAGAGAAGACACAGGGGCTCATGAATCATAAAACAGAAGGAAAGATCTGCAGGTAACCAGTGTCTTGACCCCAGAAGGAAAAGATTCCCTGGTTAATTACCCTGACAAAATGTATGGAGGTAACCTGACAAGGCTAAAAGTAGAGCTTACTGTCCAGTGATTATAAACAATTTTTAAGAATGCAAAATATAGAGATGACCTGAGTTCAAATGTTGACTCACTGTTTACTAGATACGTCATCTTGCTAAGCTTACCTAAGCCTCAGTGTGTTTATCTGTAAAGTGGGAGTAATCAGAGGATTGTGGTGAGGCTTAAATAAAATCCTCTAAATTAAGTACTTAACTAAATAAGTTACATATGGGAAATGCTCTTAAAATGTTATGACTGATTACATTTAGCCCATGCATCAACCACTCTCAACTACTACTGAGTAATTTTCAGAGGGAAATGCACCATCAGAAAAAGCCTTGGATTTTGAGCTACTTCTCAAAGACTAGACATGAAACTGAAATAACTGAGGGGTAGCATTAGTGGTTTATACCAGGTCATGGTAAGAAATTTGAAAGATAAAAGAGGAATCAGGGTCAGTAAGTGAGCAGCTGGTATTATTAGATGGGTTTGGCTTCCTAAATAAATGTTTAAGGGCTCAGAAAAATACTTGGCTGGTGTATGGGAAAATCCACTGTCCATCATGAAAATAAATAAACAAATGGTGGTCTGTTCGTGTAATGGAATTCTCCTCCCACACACACACACAAAAGAATTAAGTACTACGCACACAGCACATGGATGAATTTCAAAAACATTATGAGTGAAAGACGCCAAGTGCAAAAGTATATACTGTGTAATTGCCTTTCTATGATGTTCTATAAGGAACAAAACTAATCTAATGATGACAGGCAACCAAAGAGTGGTTGTCTCTGGAATGGGAGGAGGGGGGATTGACAGGAAGAGGCAATTTGGGGAGGGATAGAAATGTCCTGTATCTTGTTTTGGTGGTGGTTTACCAAAACTTATTGAACTGAACTATGTCTACTTCTACTGTATCTTAATTATCACTCAAAGACAAGATAGTGAGAGCAAAAGATAAAGACATTTCAGATTAACAAAGACTGAGATCAAAAGAATTTACCCTTCACAGCCCCTCTTTGAAAATTGTTTCTCAGGAAGAAGAAATTTAAAAAATAAGAGGAAAGAGGGGAAAACCTGGGGAAGCATCAACTGTATAAAAGAATTCCAAAAATATTCACTAATGTTATGTGCATGTTTAAAAGATAGAATTAAATAACTATATTATAATAACATGAAAGGCGAGAACTACTGCTTTATTATAAAAAGAGCAGAGATATTGATTAAATTTAGACTTTTTAGGTCAAGTATGCATGCAAAAAGGAATGTAGCACCTAAAAAGTTAGAATGGTGGACAACTTCTGGAGTAGAAGGGGATGTGGGAAGGAGCATAGGGGTAAACAAAGTTCAGTGAATCAATACATCCCGTCAAACACATACATAAACAAATGCGCGCACACACAAGAATGAAGAATCACAAACATGGTAATTATAAAGTACAAAACAAAATGGTAGAAACAGTGACATCAGTAATCACAATAAATAAGCACAGACTAAACTCATCAGGCTTGCACTGGTTTTTAAACATATATACTCTCCAACTGTACACTGCTTACAAGAAATCCACCTAAACATAATGAAAAAAGACTCAAAGTAAAGAGGTGAAAATTATGTAATGGGCAAGTACTAATGAAATAAAATAATATATTCATGTTATATTAAATTATTCAAAAGTAAACTTAAGGGAGAAAACATGTGATTAAAAGTGTTACTGAGTAGTGATAAAATTAATAATTTTCCAAAAATATAGAATAATCTTGAACCTGTATATATTTAATAACATAGCTTCAAAATATATAAAGCAAAAACAAAAAACTCACAAGGAGAAATGAATAAATCCACAATCACAGGGGGAGATTTTAATATCTGCAGTAACTGCTATTTTTATAGCAGCAAAAAAGGGGGGCATCTGTAATATTTCCAACAATAAAGATAAATTTTAAATAAATAAATAAATAAATAAATAAATAAATAAATAAATAAATAAATAAAACAAAATACACATTTTAAAACAGCACAATTAATAAACTTCACCAAATGAACTGCAACTTATATTCTACACCGAAATTAAAGATTACATTTTATTTTCAAGAACACATGAATAATTGACCAAAAATTGACTGGATACTTGACCACAAGAGTCAGTAAAATAAAAAATATTCTGTAGCATACAGACAAATTTTGTTACCAAAGCACTACAATATTAGAAACCAATAGTTTAAAAATAAACCTTAAAACCATGAATGTTAGGAAATTTTTAAATATCTTATAAATAATTTATAGAACCACAAGTAAATCATAAATCACAAAAGAAATTCTCACTATTCAGACCTGAATGGCAATAAAAGTACTAAATATCAAAATTGATGTACACAACTCAATACTCAGTTCTTAGGGGAAATCATAGCTTTAAATGCATGTTAGATAAAAAGAAATATCAAGAGGTTATGATTTCAGCATATTTTCAAAAACTTAGAAAATGAAAAACAGTAAACATTTGGATGAAGACATAAAAAGAAGAAAGGAAATAAAAACTATAAGGGCAGAAATTCATCATATAGAAACAAAGAACAAATAAAGAGTGTCCACAGGATCAAAGCCTGGGTCTTCGCAAAGACCAAAAACAAGCCAATCACCTGGCAAGGCTGAATGAGAAAAAGAACCAGGGTACAAATTAGCCACATTACACATGAACAAAAGATATATAATTACAGATACATTAAACATTTGAAGCATCTGAAGAGAACACTTGAACAAGATATCAATAAATCTGAAACCTAGAAAGTCATACATTTTTTCAAAACAATACTTGAATTACCAAATTCTCTCATAAAAAATATAAAAAACCTGAATAGACTTGTGATTATTTTAAAAATTGAATTAGTAATTAAAAGCATATGCTCTCCCCTGCCTCAAAGAAAAAGGGCCACTGCTGGTGGGAATGCAGATTGGTGCAACCACTATGGAAAACAGTACAGAGGTTCCTCAAAAGATTAAAAATGGAGCTGCCTTTTGACCCAGTGATCCCACTACTAGGAAGATATCCTAAGAATCCTGAAACACTAATCAGAAAGAATATATGCACCCCTATGTTCATAGCAGCATTATTTACAATAGCTAAGATCTGGAAACAGCCCAAGTGCCCATCAGTGATGAGTGGATAAAAAGCTGTGGGACATTCACACCATGGAATACTACGCAGCTGTAAAGAAGAAGGATCTTGTACCCTTTGGGACAGTATGGAAGGACCTGGAGAGTATTATGCTAAGCGAAATAAGCCAGGCAGAGAAAGACAAGCATCACATGATCTCGCTTATATGTAGAATGTAAAAAACTTAATAAACTGATGAACAGAATAGATTCAATGACATGGAAGCATGGATCAGACCGATGAATCTCAGAGGGATGGAGGAGGGCGGGTGGGTGGAGGAGGTGAGAGTAACCAAAGAGTTTATATGCATATATGCACAACCCAAAGACACAGACAATAGTGGGGAGAGGACCTGGGGAAGGGGGAGGGACAGGGTGGAATGGGTCATTGGGGAGAAAAAGGGACATCTGTAATATTTTAAACAAAAATAAAAGAAAAGGGCCATAATGATTGGACAGATAGATGCGAAACCTGCCAGGAACAAATATTTCCTAACTCATGAAGACATTGCCAAGCATGTAGAGAGAGGAAAAACTCCCCAACTCATTATATGAGGCTAACGTAACCTTAGTGCCCAGTTACTGGAGAAAGGTAGTGCAAACAAATTACAGGCCAAGCTCACTCACGAGCATAAATGTAGGAGTCTTATTTTATCGACGACCAAATGCAGTACTTAAAAATAAATACCTCATGACCAAGTAAGGCTTATTTCAGAAATGCAAGGACAATTTAATATTAGAAAATCAATAAAAGCAATACACAACCCTAATAGATTATGGGAGAAAACCCACGTGAGATTCCCAAAAGATGCAGGAAAAAAAACAGATGAAATCCAATATCCACTCAAGTAAAAATTCTTAGCAAGCAGGAGTGGAGGGCAACTTTCTTTACTTGATAAAGGGTATCTGCAAAAAGCTTTCAGCAAAGATCACGCCGAATGGGGAAATGTGGACAGCATTCCCTTGTAAGGAACAGGAGTGCCTCAGCACCGTGGGTATTCAGCATTTCCCTGGATGTCCCAGTAAAGCAAAAGATGAACCGAAGCTGCCATTACTCACAGACGATTTGATTGCTGATTGTCTACATGGAAGAATCTATAAGCTTATGTAAAGAAACTATGCAAAGCAATAAGCGCTTGGCGGATACAAAATAATATAAAAAATCAATAATACCTCCATACACCAGAAGCATCCAATTATAAAATATAATTTAAAAATCGTAATAGCAACACAAAAATCTCAGTAGCAACAAAATATAAGGTGCGTAAGAACATAGCTGACAAAAGATATTTATTCATATTCTGGAAACGGTACAAAATTTTACTGAAGGGTAGACATTTTTTTAAACTGAAAAAGAAAACAGAAAATGCTGCATGTTGTAGGTAAAAATGACTCAATATTTTAAATAGCTATTCTCTCCAAATTAATCTATAAAGTCAAGGCATTCCATGCAAATCTTCCCAGAAGGTTTTTCCTGGACCTCATCAAGCTGATGCTAAATTTCCCATAGAACAACAAAGGGTAAAGGAGAAGCAGGACAATTTTGAAGAAAATAAATAAAACAAAATATACCTAGATGATATTAATATTTATTATACAGTAGTCCCCCGCCTTATCCATACACTCCCCATGGATGCTTAATAGTACCAAACTGCATATACTATGTTTTTCCAGTACATACACACCTATTTTAAAGTTAAATTTCTAAATTAGGCACAGTAAGAGACCAACAACATAACTGATCATAAAATAGAACAACTGTAACAATATATCATAAGAATGTTATGTGAGTGTGGTCTCTCTCTCAGCAAACTAGCACCAAGTTCGTTTTCCTTCTTCACAGTTTCACAGGAAGAAAATTCTTTCTTACCGTAGATATTAGCGAACTCAGCGTATGATTTTTTTCTTTCCTTATGAAGTCGAGAATGTTCACCTTTTCAGGAGGCCCTTTATGGCTGTACTTTGGGACCATCGTTAAGTAAAATAGGGTTATTTGACCGGAACTGTGAAAAAAATAAATTTCTGTTAAGCCAAAAAAGTGGGGGGCCAGTCTGGTACCCGAGGTGGCTACTGAGGGGCTAAGGGGTGGGGACACTGACAAAGGGATGACTCGCGTCCAGGGCGGGACAGCGCGAGCTTTCTCCACGCTGCTCCGAACACAGTGCAGTTTCACACTTATCAACTGCTTATTTCTGAAATTTTTCACGGAATATTTTCGGACTGCCTTTGACCGCGGGTAACTGATTCCATGGAAAGCAAAACTACGGGTAAGAAGGGAATTCTGTAAAGTCACCTCATGGGGCAAAGTAAGACAATGGACAATTGCAACAGAAGAGAGAGCCTGGAAAGACCTGGGTTTATGTTTAGGGACTTGGTATGTGACAAAAGAGGCTTTAAAAATTAGCGGGGAAAGTATGATTTATTCTACATCAATATATATAAAATCTTTTTTACATGGTAAACCTATTAACACAAACTGTTGCAAGTACGTGGGAAACAGAAACTCACAAGTTCCCTCATTGGGAGGCAAAATACCTAGTGAGTTTGAAAGCGACCCACACTTTCAATCTGGCAGTCCATCCTTGCTTATCTGCCCTAAAGAAACCTTGGCACATGCCTACAAGAAGAGACGTATTTTTTAAAATCCACTCTATTGTTTGTGGAAAGAAACAACCATAACAAAGTGCTCATCAGAATGGACTATAAAATGTAGTTTATTCTCAAAATAGAATACTTTAAGCCATTACAATAAACTAAACCTCGATAGAACGTTGATGGAAAAATAAAATTGCAAAATGATTTGCACACTATATGCAGGTTTGTCATTTATGTAAATTTTTTTAAACACACAAAACAGTACTGCACATTAGTGGAAAAAATTTAAAGTAAGTATGGGAATAATTAATACTCATTCACCTCAAGAATTCTTTTTTCTGTCATTCTCTTGAGCGGTCTGAGATAAAAAATATAAAATGGGAAACTGTGTTAAGTCTGGGTGATGGTACTTGAGTGCCTGATAAATTTTCTGTACTGATCTGTATGCCTGAAATGGGTGAGACTAAACCACTGAAGAAGTCGAGAACTGTCTGTAAAGATGTGGCCAAGAAGATCTGAAAAGACCTGCATTCCACTGAGGTGAGGTGGAGGTGAACACAGGGGGCAGGATGGAAGGCTAACTGGGTGGGTTAAGGTTTAGACAGGGGGCTCAGAGTGTAGGAAGGGGTCAGAAGGGCCCCGCTGTCCTCGGCAGGGAAGAGAAGCAGTGTTGTATCTACTCTTTTTTTCTGGAAAAGACATAGTTAACCAGCCGTTACCTTATGAACCCTTGCAAACTCATAAACTACTCCATCAAAATTCCTTCCCTACTTTTCTCAATTCCATTTTTAGTTAGCCACACCCTGTATTAATCCAGCTTCCCAGGCACCCTAACCTTCTCCTGTGGATAGTCTGAACAGCGTTCACAGAAAAGAATATTCCTGGCACTGAGAGCATGATAAACCAAGTGTGGCTTGGCCTTTGAATTAGGATCCAGAAACCCCTAAACTCAGCTTTTGTTCTACCAGTATCTGCCTGACACTGGGCCTCAGTTTCTTCATCTTCTGAGTACTGTGTGTTTTTAACAAGCTCTCCAGATCATTCTGATGACACAGGAGTTTGAGAGCTACTGGGTCCAAGTAACCATGACTTCCCCCAAAGCGAAGGTCTATTAGTTTCCCCTAAAGGTCTATTAGTCTTCTTCCATGGGCTGCATGGAAGAAGAGTGAATATCTGAATGAAGTTAACCTGCCTTTAGGAAAGAGGAAAGGGGATGCTGGGTAACTGGCCAAATGCACACCAACATTCCTTCGGTAAGGCTATAAACAGGCCTCGGGTTAACCACTGTGCAGGCATCACGTAACAACCGACAAGACAGGCAGTGTTTTCACGTGCATAGCAAATACAAAGATTGAAGCCCAGAGGACTTATGCAACTTTCCCAAGATCACACAGCTACCCAGTGAGCCTGGATGCCCATCAAGCATTCTGAGGAGAGGTTGCCTTCTAAACCATGCTACCACATGAGGTTTGTTTTCATTTTCAAAGTTTCTCTACTTGCATAACGGTGGACTAGCTCCACCATTGCACGGTGACCCCACCCTACCTGGAGGAGGCCAGCTGGCCTGGGTCACCTCTGCAGCTTGCCTCTCTCTAACTCCCTTTGCAGATAAGGGAACTGAGGCTAAAAGGAGCTAAAACACCTCTAGAAGCCACTGAGTCACTCAGCACCAGAACGAGAACTTGAAACCCAGTTCTCTTAGAATGAAAAGATTTATGGTATCTGTTAAAG
Organism: Miniopterus schreibersii; assembly: GCF_964146895.1. Lineage (NCBI taxonomy): Eukaryota > Metazoa > Chordata > Mammalia > Chiroptera > Miniopteridae > Miniopterus > Miniopterus schreibersii. Next base: position 171,555,933 of record NC_138102.1, read on the forward strand.
GTACGCCTGTCTTAGCATGAGAGATTTACTCCCTTTCTTCTCTTCATTTAATTTGCTATTAAATCTCGACTTTTATTTTTTATTGAATTTATTGGGGTGTCATTGCCTAATAAAATTATATAGATTTCAAGTGTACGATTCTATAATACATCATCTGTATATTGTATTGTGCGTTCACCACCCCAAGTCAAATCTCCTCCTGTCATCATCATTTATCCCCGCTTCACCCTCTAAATCAGGAGTTTTAAACAATTGAGCTATTAGCAGATTTTTGACTGCAATAGCAAATGCTGAAGAGGAAAGATACTAAATGAGCTGTTTCACTTAGAGAGGAAAGGTCCTCTTTTTCCTTCATAAAATCTAAAAAATTGTCATCTGTGCTGTGGTAGCAGCTGTTCCATTCTCATATTTTACTCCGTAGGGACTGACTTTGGGCTCCTTTTTTAAACATTGGAAATCAATGCCAAGTCAGGTGATGCAGAGAGCAAATGAAGTTCTTCTGTTCATATTCCCTTGCTATGGGACACAAACACTCCTCTCTGCACCAGCACTGATCTGATAGCAGACAATTGTCTGTATTGCTTATGTTGGCATAAGTACTCTTAGCCTGGCATAGGCAGGACTTGCTTTGAACTAGAAAAAAAAGAAATCAATATTTCTTTCTATAAAACTTCCACTTGGGACAGGATTCAGAAGCCTTCTGTTTCTACAGCTTTGGTCCAAATGACTGAAAGATTCAGTATGAGACATCCACTCTATTTTCTGTAAGTTGCTGCCCTTAAATTCCTAAACGGACCAAGGAGTGGGGAGTCACGGCAATGTCAGCCAAAGAAAGGGTCAGCAGAAACAATGCATCTTCTCAAATTATCACCCTCTGCGATTTGGGTACATCACTTACCATTGGACCATTGTCTAGCTTCGTGACACTGTCTTTCCAGTTCTTCACCCTCCCTTGCCATGGCTTCATCACTGGCCAGATATTTTCTGCCCTTAAGTTGGGCTCTACTACGTGACCTGCTTTCGTCAGTGGCAGAAGGAAAGAGGCAACGACCCAACGCCTAGACATGAATATTTCTATTTGCCGTCTTGCTCCTCTGCTATTGCCACAAGAAGAAATTGTCTCTCTAGATGGAGCTAGATGGCTGCTCCAGGGAGCACGAGAGGCATGTGGAGCCGATGTAGCCTAGACCTATAGTGAGAAGCAGAGCCGCCCCAGAGACTGCAACGTGACGGCTGGCACCCAGCTGAGCCAGCCCAGATGAGCTGGCCTCCATCTAAAATACACATCCATGAGCTAAGTAGGTGCTTGCTGTTGTATGCTACTGAGATTTGCATACAACACTGTATGCAATGATAGCTAATTAAAAGACTCTTTTTAAAAGAAACTTAGATAAATCCATACCTAAAATGAGCCTATTAAAAAATGTGATTGCTGCCCGGCCAGTGTGTCTAAGTAGTTGAGTGCTGACCCAGGAACCAAGAGGTCACTGGTTCGATTCCCAGTCAGGGCACATGCCAGGTTGTGGACTTGATCCCCAGTAGCTGGTGTGCAGGAGGCAACCTATTGATGATGTTTCTCTCTCATCGATGTTTCCATCTCTCTATCCCTCTCCCTTCCTCTCTCACTAATAATCAATAAAAACGTTTTCTTAAAAATGTGATTGCTGCCCGGCCAGGTGTGGCTCAGCGGTTGAGCGTCGACCTAGGATCCAGGCGATCGGGGTTCGATTCCCGGTCAGGGCACATGCCCGGGTTGCAGGCCCTATCAATGACTCTCTCATCATTGATGTTTCTATCTCTCTCCCTCTCCTTTCCTCTCTCTGAAATCAATAAAGATATATTTAAAAAAAAAAAAATGTGATTGCTTTGGAGGCTCTACAGCACCCAATAAGAACACATCCATGGCAATTTGAGATTATTCCCAGCCTGTTCTGTATTTCACAGCAATGAGCTATGCTTTAGAATTAATATATTAATGTAAATTTAATAGCGTGTAATCAATATTAGTTACTAATAAAAATCTCAATTACCTGCTAAGTGCCATTGTGCCAAGCCCTGTATTATATGCTGCAATAACACTGTAAGGTAAATGGTATTTTTCTAGTGTGGAAGAGTAAATAAAGGATCTTTCAACAGCTGGCATCAGAAGACCTCTTATGAAGGGACTGCCTTGGTTAACGGCCACTTCCATAAAAGATAGATAATATACACTCCCCCCCCTTTTTTTTATTCCTTCTTTCCTCCTTTCTGCTTCTGGGAGCTTAGAGTGATGGCTGGGACCACATTTGGGGCCATGAGAACAGGCACCAAACCCTAGAGGGAGGGGCCAGAAGCCATCTGAATTCCTGGGAGTTGGAGCCACCATGCCAGCCTTGGACTGTCCATCCCTAAACTTTTATGGGAAAGAAAAAACTTCTTCTCTTTTTATCTTTAAGTCTATGAATCACAGCCAATCCTAATTCTAACTGGTAGAAGAGGGAATTGGACTTGAACCAGAAGCTGGTCTTACTTAGGGTCAAAAAATAGAGTGGCCTCAGCTGTCATCTGCATCACAACTGTTTTTGAGATGTAGAAACAGAGGGTAAAAGAGATTAAGTGGCCTGCCCACAGCTCTACACATGGCAGGACTAAATTTGAGCCCAGGTCTACCTGGCTTAAACCCCATATTCTAACTTACTCCCTCTGTCCTGACTTCTGCCCCTCCGTGGGAGCTAGCATGAACACTGCTTTTTGAATACTGAACTTGTCTCCCTTGTCAGCTACCATCTGTGCTCTCACTCCTCCCTCCCACCACTGGGGGTTAGCCTCCAGACCCTCGAGAAAACCAACCATTTCCCCAAGCTTCCTTGACTATCTCCCAGGGTAAATGCACATGACCAGTATTCCTGCTAGAGCTTCCCTACAAAACAAAATTAGACACTAATTCAGCCATCCCTTTCATAGGCTTTTATTAAAGCCAGGCATTTTCTCCTTCAAGTTGAGTCACAGGGAGATGCAAGAAGAATTTCTAAAAATATGAGGGTAATACATTCAAATCAGTCAGTAAATGAAGCTAGAGGTGTTTAGGGTATGTCCTTCAACCTCCTGAGATTGATATCAGGGGAAAACATGCCCTTTCAAAAAATATTCTAGAATGCCACTGTGGGAGAGAGAATGCTAAGGTAGCCTGACCCTTTTGACATTTCTTTGGATCAAGTCTAATAAATTCATTCTTAAAATAAGTTCTTTCTGTTATGAAAGTAGTTGCTGCTCATTATAGAATAATTACAAAATAGAAGATTATAACTCAGTAAGAACCACTGTTAATATTTTTGTGTCTTCAACTTGCAGTCTCTGCTTCATAAATTTTTTAAAGCCCTGCAATCACATGGCAGATAATAAACTTACACAGGAAGTCACTGTTAAAAATAACTTCTTATTTCTCAAGTTATGAATGCAGCTTGCAAAAAAAATCGGAAAACAGAATAAATACGAAAAAATAAAATCACCCAGGATGTCAATGCCCAGAGAAAATAAAAAACATTTTAGTGTTTGTCCCAGCAGCCTTCCTACTATATATTTTTTCATGATTGAAATCAAACTGTAGAGGCTAGATTTTTAAGTAAATACAACCCAGAAACACCCAGGTTCCAAATAAAAGATGTTGCAAAGAGTCTTTCCCTTGGAAACCCAATGTCCAAGGTCATTAATATGAAATTTAAAGAGGCAGAACATTGTCACTCATGTTCTTTGCCAAAGAAACTGGCTAATTTTTTACTCTTTGCAACTTTGATTTTGTGGAAGGAAAACAATATGATTTGTTTCGCAATTTTTTGGCACAGTATTCCCAGCACGTGAATAGTTGTGTCATTCTTAGTAAGTGCTTGCAAAATAACACCAATTACTGCTTCAAGTGCTTTTCAAACGTGGCAGCAATACTCATCTGAATTAGGGTAGGAAGAATGTGACCCAAAAAACACACATTTTCTGGTATGGAAAAAACAGCAAAAGCAAAAAATGCAGAGCTGAGAGATCCACTGTCTTTGTTCGGACTGCTCTAACAAAATACCATAGACTGGGTGGCTTCCACAACATTTATTTCTCACAGTTCTGGAGGCTGGAAGTTCAAGATCAAGGTGCTGGTAGGTTTAGCGTCTGGTGAAAGCCCACCTCCTGTCCCGCAGATGGCCATCTTCTAGCTGTGTCCTCACACGGCGGAGGGAACAGGGGAGATCTCTGGAGTCCCTTTTATAAGGACATACATTCCATTTATGAAAGCTTCATTGTCATGACCTAATCACCTCCCCCAGGCCCACCTCCTAATACCATTACATTGGGGATTGGGTTTCAACATAGGAACTGGAGGGACACATTGAGTCTATAACACCTTCTTCCTTCCTTTCCATCTTTTCTCTTCCTGCTGTCCACTACTACATCTGCTGTGTTTGTTTACAGAGGACATGACTTCTTGTTACATCTGTGTTTCCTTCTTCCCATGTCCTAGTCCCACAAATTTCTAGGGGCTGCCTCCTCTGAACAGAGAAAGACAGAAGGGGGAGGCAGTAACTCACACTGTGGACCTACACAGAGGTGCAGTCGAAACCCTGGGGCAAGGATCCTCAGGGTTCCTGCACTCTGGAACCACATTTGTAATAAAATGAGTCCCAAAAAAGCCACATGACCACCGCCAGTCCTGTAGGTCAGCCCATTGCAATCATAATGCGTGAGAAGTACATTTTAACCTCAGAGCAGTATTGTGTTTAAAGCAGCAAAGCCCAGGAGTTTCTGATCTTCACTCTTGTCTTCTTCAAATATTAAATATCCATAAGAACCATTTAAACTCCCAGGAACCATTTAAACTCTCTCTACTTCTCCAAAAGATCCCCGTCTCTCATCTACACCATCCATCCCCACCAGCCTGGCGCCTCACTGGCCTCTCTCCTCCTTGGCCTCAGGGAGCAAGCGGTTGGTACACCTGACTCCCACTAGACTCCTGTCATTATTCCAGGCTTCTGACTGCTATTCTCATGAGACTCCACCTGGTGTTTCTCGTCTTTTCTTGGAAGGAGATGGGAAGGTGAGTTAAGAGAACAAAGTGCAGGTGAAAGAAAGCTGTGGCTTTCATCACATCATATATATTATGGTGCAGGACTGAGTGATTTATGAGGAATGAGATGTTGGAGGTAAACAGAAAGGAAACCAATGAGACTGGAGCTCAAAGCATCACCACTCCAGGGACACAGAATGCAAAGCACTCTTCTAAGACATGTCTGTCCTTCTCATGTTACAAAACTCTTGCCCAAGAGTTGGGATTGGGGGGGCACTGGGAAACAAGCGCATGTCATGTGCAAAGTTCGCACGGAGGGTGTGTGAGAACATATATCGCACCAGAGACACAGCACTAACAGCCTCCACCAACGCTCCACACCACTTCCTCCTCGGCTGCCACCAGCTGCCACCACTCGCACCACCTGTGCCACCACCTCGGTGCAAGTTACAATTTTTTTACCCTTTTAAAGAGAATTTTAAAATATCAAAAATAGAATAAAAGCCCCAGTGAGAAGATCGTGTGCTTTAGTCTTTTAAAGATTTTATTGATGCTGAGTTGGTAAGACATTCACATGGTTCAAAACATAAAAGGTAAGAAAGGGTACGTGGTGAACATCTCCCCCCATCCACTGTTGCCCAGACATCTAGTTCTCTGCCCCCAGAGGCTACCATGTTTTAAATAGTTTTAAAATAAAAGAAATAAAACATTACAGATATAGCTGAAGTCTCCTTTTTTCCCATCCTCCTTCAACGCTCCCGAGAGACAACCATTACCATGAATTTGATACGCCTCCCAGTGCTGTTTACACACATGCATGTCCCTGTGGGCCACAGGAGTTCCGTGCTGCGTGCCTTTTGTAATTCGCATCAGTGGTGCCGTGCCTTGAAGCACGGCCCGATTCTGCCAGTTCGGTCCTTTCAGCTGCTATCTGATATCCTAGTGAACGACTACTTTACTTTATTCATCCGTTTTCCTATTGATAGATAGGAAATTCTTCCCTATCTCTCAATAATACGAACAACACTATCACTTTGGTTTCTTCTAAATTAAAACAGTGTTTAGGACCATTTCTCCCCAGACGAATCTATAAATTCAAAATAATTGAGCTAAGATCTAATAGGATTGTAGGAAAATTGATAAGCTAATTCTGAAGTCCATCTGGAAGAGATAACAAACAGGAATTGGCAACTATTTCTTGATAAAAGGCAGGGACAGTTGCCCTTTAGTTTTATGATCTGCTTTTTTTCCACTTCAGTATGTTCTGCTGGGAGAGGAAGGGCCATCCGGCACCTCTAAGAGAGAAAGGTGGCTCTTCTTTCCCTGGAGGTTGCCCTGTCTAGTTGGGACGCTGGAAACGGTGCCTGAGAATGAAGCCAACACAGCAAGTGCCAAACAAAAAGAGTCGAGGGGAACTGAGCTGGCCCCTGAAATACCACAGCCGGAGCCAGTCCCACCTCTGCCCTTGTGTTTACTTAGATAATAAGTGTCCTCGCTTGCATACCCTACTTTAAAGGAGCAAGGGAGGGGACAATTGTTCTATTGTAGTCAAAAAGCATGCTGATATTTAAAAAAAAAAAAAAAAAAAAAGCATGCTGACTGCCTTGGCTGGTTTGGCTCAGTGGTTAGAGTGTTGGCCCACTGAGTGGTTAGACTGAAGCGTCCCAGGTTCGATTCTGGCCAAGGGCTCGTACCTCAGTTGAAAGCTCAATCCCCCGCCCCAATCTTGGGGCCCCTGTCGGGTGCATGTGGGAGACAACCAATCGATGTGTCTCTCTCACATCGATGTTTCTCTCTCTCTCCCTTCCACTCTCTGAAAAGCAGTGGAAAAAATATCCTTGTGTGAGAATTAAAAAAAAAAAAAAAAAAGCATGCTGACTGATACAATGTCTTACAATCTTATCTATCGTGGACTATTGGACTTTTTAGAAATTTAAAATTTTTTTCATCCCCAGCCCCAACAAAACATTGCAAGGAATATCCTTGTTGCTAAATCTCTATGTAAATCTATAATTATTTTGTTATGATATGTGCCTAATAATTCCTAATCAACCCAGAATGTGGAAAAAAGAGGTTTGCTTGATAGAAAACAATGTAACAAATTCTAATTCAATAGAGAAAAATGAAAACTAAAATAATCTCTGAGTCCTAACCCTGTACCGAATGTCTCCTGTTTCACTTATCATTTCAAACAGGTCAGGACATCTTCCTGCCTAGGACCCCAAGGCCTCTACTATATTTGCTACCAGTAGAATAACAATAGTAATAATGATCATAGTTAATATTTATTAAGCATTTATTCTGGACAACAAGGTATTAATATATTATCTCATTTAATCTTCATAACAATCCTATTAAGAAGATAATATTATTAGTCTTATTTCCTAAATAAGGGAATGAGGCTTAGGGAGAGTTGGTGACTTGGCCAGGGTCACGCTGCTGCATGAAGGAGCTGGGATTCCAGCCCGGGTCTCACTCTCATACTCCAGCTTCCCAGACTCTTTTCTGAGAGTTCAACTTCCAGATCTTTCCATCCAGTCTCCTAGCTTTGTCATGTGTTCTTTTAGTTTACATTAAAAGAATAAATATTTTAAAAATCTAAAAGAATAAACGCCAGAGTTGGCAAAAGGCAAGTAAGCAGAAGTGCTCCCAGCAGCCTCACGTCCTCCCCCAGTTACCTCAGAGGCGGAGGCTCACCTGGGGGCTGCCTTGGTCTTGGTGGAGCCGAGCAGGAGAACATGTTTCCCAGGAACGCTGCTGTATCATTGTGATCATGATCCCTCCCTCTCTTTCAGAACAAAGCCAAAACCCTCGGCAAGTGCTACCAAAGGCCATGCACAGAGATCGCCTGTTCCAGACACTGTTGTTGCTTCCCCAGCATTGTGCTCCCTTCCTGCTCCCCCAAACCCCTCATTTCCCCTGGAGATCCATGTGGTCGCAGGGACGCGGTTTCACTGCCAGCTCAAGGGGAACGGCACGCGATTTCGGGTAGGCCCTACAGGGTGCGAGTGATTCAGAGATTGTCCGATTGGAGCGGCTCTTGACCAAAAAGAGCCTTACTATTCCTCAGCTTCACTAACCTTTAGACAGGCTTCAAGGCTCTAGGCCCCTGACCTCCTTTCGTTAGTCTTTCTTCTTCTTCTTTCTCTCCCTTTCCTTTACTTTAAAAGACTTGCAATTGTAAATTCTTTCTCTTCCCCTTTGAGATGTAAACCTACAACCCAGAAATGTCTTTCTGATGGACCTGGGGGCCATCTCTTTAAAATGTAATCATCAGGAAAGACAGAGCTGTGGTCTCCCAGTCTCCCTGGGACGGTAGGGGTCTAACTTTGATACGGGCCCATTAGCAAACACAGATGCCCAGTCACATTGACCAGCCTCCCTCCTAATGTCCTGCAGCACTTTTCCACCAGCTCATCCCAGCACTTAAATATTCTCCAGTCTTCTGTTTCAGTAGAGTTGAGTTCAATCTCTCTCCCTTATTGCAGTTGTCAAGATGAAGACAGTCTCCCACTAGACGTGAATGAGGAAGCATAGGGTCATGGTGGCTGCTAAAAGCCTTCTTGGGATCTGGATGCAACCCAGTCTTGGGATGAAGCTGGCATCACTGTGGATGGGCAACATGACAAAGGGACGGGGGGGGGGGGGGAGTCTGATTCCTTGAGAACATCACTGATATACTGGATCAAGAATTACCCCAAACCTGCTCTCCCTCTCAAACTTTCAAATACATGAGCTAATAAATTCCTTTTATTGTTTCCGCCAATTTGAGTTAAGGTTTTTGTTCATTACAACCAAAAATGTTCTAATTGGTTCCTCTCCTATCTGGAGCTTTGAGCACAACACTTGGGTCTCAGTCTCCCAAGAAGAGTCAAGCTAATACTTACATAGCACCTACTATGTGCCAGGAACTCTCCCAAGCACTTTATGCATTTTGATTTATTTAACCCTCACAACAGCCCCATGAGCTAGTTGGAGGGTTGGTGTTTTTTTAAGCCCATTTTAGAAATGAGGAAACTGAGGCACAAAAACAGGTGAAATAACTTTGCCAAAGATAGTAAGTGGCAGGGCCAAGATCAAACTCAGGCAGACCCTCTGATTCTGGAATTCTTAGTCTTACCCAGGCTGCCAGCAGCTCACCCAACATCATCTTAGACGGGGCAAGCTGGGAGTGGGATGTGGGTGGGGGATATACAGATGTTATTTCCACATTTGCGGGGGAGGGGGGACTTGAAGGTGCATGTGTCAGGTTGCATTATCCAAAATGCAATTGTGTATTCGACAATGTCACTCTCCCAAGTCACTAATGAAACTTCTTCGGCCAGGTTATTTCTCAGCTACTGACAGTGGTTGTCCACAGCTGGGTCGATATTTTCGTGTCTACTCATAATCCTATATGTCAAGATCACTGAAAAATAAATGCCAGGGTTTTTTCATCATGTTCTAGCAGCTGCTTTGATTCTAGACACAACGTCTAAAGTCTATCTCCCAGGCATTATGTGTGTAGAATTCAAGAGTTGTAAATTTATGTGGAATTTGTTCACAGAAACTTGGAAGTCTTCTTGGCTGTTGTGCTTTTGTGAGGAAAGCAGCCCCTGCATCCCTCTCATTTTGCTGAGGTGGCTGTGGAAGCTTCAACCAATGACTCTTGGGTTTCAAACTCTGCCTTTATCTCCACACCAAATACTCTTAAAATTTTCATTAAAAAAGAAAAAGAAAAGCCAGAATACTGTGAAAATTCTCCTTGCCATCAAGAGCTTAAGATATTTTACCTTAATAATAATCTTTCATGTAACTGAATGGATACTATTTTCTTTATTACTTTATCTGTCCCTTTCTTTGGCTTTTCTTAAATATATATATTAACTCAACCCAAAAAAGCTCTCAAGAACCGAAAGGCAAAAAAGAAGAAAACATAGACAGCATTTCCAAGTTCAAAGCCCAGAAACTAGGAAATCATAGTTCAAAACTAAAAGTCAGAACTCAGATGTTCGAATATGTACATTTGAAAGTGAACCGACCTTTCCCTGGGAGCCGGGGGGAAATGAGGTTTCTGATATTCTTGCCCTGTGCCAGTGATTCTCACAGGGGTCTGTGGAATGAATCAGACCAGGGCAAAAATATACAATTTAGCCACAAGTACATATTGCAGCCCTACTTTCTGTTTAGTTATATAAGCCTCCATTTTTTCACACTTAAAATTTTTTCCTAGTTCTGTTGAGATATAATTGACATATAACATAATTATTCTTTATCATTTTAACACGAGTTTTCTCCCTATAATGCCTCCATTTTAAATGAAGTTAGAACCTACCTGGCAAATACAGATTTATTCTGCACCATGGCAGGGAAAAAACCCAAACATTACTTCTCAGAACCTTCCTTTATTTTTCAGTGTCTACATGCAGGCCAAACATAAAGAGACATAAAGTGAGATGAATTATTGAATGTCTACTAAATGCTAAGTTCTAAACAAGACACTTTAATACTCATCTCATTTAAAGCTATTATAGCTCATGAAACATTAGTCATCCCAGTTTAAAGAGGAGAGAACTGAAGAAACTTGAACTTTACTGCAGTAACTTTACTTTACTGTAGGCTTATAAACTCTCTGATTGGTGTACTTCCCGCTACCACGCCACTTTTCTGGAACTATTTAAACACACACACAGGGCCAGTGACTTCAGCACAATGCACAATCCAGTATGAGACAGTTCTCCATGCAGAGAGCTCTCGCCCAGCCTCAGATCCTCGGACAGCCATAAAAGGCAGGCCTATTTGCAAAATGGGAATTTACTAAAGTTCCAGTATCACATCTACTAACGCAGCAGCTAATAGGAACAGGAATATAAGTAGTGTTACAGAAAGCAGTTGATTAGGACCTCATGCTTTAAATCTAATTATTAAAAATGTACAGTCTAGGGACATTCACTGCTGTCTCCATCGCTGACTGATCCCTGGCCTCTCTGTGTTGCTATATTGCCAAGATGTCGCTTTCTAACAAGCTGACTCTTGACAAGCTGGACATGAAGGGGAGGCGGGTTGTCATGAGAGTGGACTTCAATGTTCCTATGAAGAACCACCAGATAACAACCAACCAGAGAATCAAGGCTGCCGTCCCAAGCGTCAAATTCTGCTTGGACGATGGAGCCAAGTCTGTTGTTCTTATGAGCCACCTGGGTCAGCCTGATGGTGTCCCCATGCCTGACAAGTACTCCTTGGAGCCAGTGGCTGTAGAACTCAAATCTCTGCTGGGCAAGAATGTTTTGTTCTTGAAAGACTGCATGGGTCCCAAAGTGGAGAAAACTTGTGCTGACCCAGCTCCTAGGTCTGTCATCCTGCTGGAGAACCTTTGCTTTCATGTGGAGGAAGAAGGGAAGGGAAAAGAAACTTCTGACAACAAGGTTAAAGCCAAGCCAGCTAAAGTAGATGCCTTCTGAGTTTCACTTTCCAAGCGAGGGGATGTCTATGTCAATGATGCTCTTGGCACTGCTCACCGAGCCCACCGCTCTATGGTGGGAGTCAGTCTGCCACAGAAAGCTGGAGGGTTTTTGATGAAGGAGCTGAACTACTTTGCCAAGGCACTGGAAAGCCCAGAGCCACCTTTCCTGGCCATCCTGGGTGGAGCTAAAGTTGCAGACAAGATCCAGCTAATTAATAATATGCTGGACAAAGCCAATGAGATGATTGTTGGTGGTGGAATGGCTTTTACCTTCCTTAAGGTGCTCAACAACATGGACACTGGCACTTCTCTGTTTGATGAAGAGGGAGCCAAGACGGTCAAAGACCTGATGTCCAAAGCTGAGAAGAACGGTGTGAAGATTACCTTGCTGGTTGACTTTGTCACTGCTGACCAGTTTGATGAGAGTGCCAAGACTGGCCAAGCCATTGTGGCCTCCGGCATACCTGCTGGCTGGATGGGCTTGGGCTGTGGTCCTGAGAGCAGCAAGAAGTACGCTGAGGCTGTCGCTAGGGCTAAGCAGATTGTGTGGAATGGACCTGTGGGTGTATCTGAATGGGAAGCTTTTGCCTGAGGGACTGCATGGATGAAGTGGTGAAAGCCATGTCCACCATGGGTGGTGCAGACACTGCCACTTGCTGTGCCAAATGGAATACACAGGGTAAAGTCAGCCACGTGAGCACGGGGGGTGGTGTTACTTTAGAGCTCTTGGAAGGTCAAGCCCTTCCTGGGGTGGATGCTCTCAGCAATGTTCAGTGCTTTCCCTGCCTTTTGGTTCCTGTGCGCATCCCCTAAGTCACCTTAGTGCTTTCCGCCTCTCTACTTGACATTCGCTAAAATCTTCCCCCATGTCAAGATTCAGCTAGTGGCCAAGAGATGCAGCCCAGGAACACCTATACAATTGCACAGCATCTCAGCTCATCTTCACTGCACCCTGGACTTACCTCCATTCTTCAGGATCCCATTTGAATTTCTTAGTGACTAAGCCATTGTGCATTCTAGAGTGTGCATGTTTATATTTTGTCTGTTAAAAGAAAGTAAGCTGTTAGCCTAATTCTCTTCTTGGAATAGCTTATTCTGATTAGCTTTGTCATTGTTTTGCTACTCAGCATGAAAACGAGGCGAAATTCCAGTTGTAGGGAGGGAGGGAGATGAAGTTGGTGATTTGTTAAATAAATAATAAAAGTATTCATTGAAACTGGGGGGGGGGGGGGGGATGCACAGTCTATTTAAAACAAACACACAGCAACAACAAAAACCCCTAGAAACAACTCAAATGTCCAAATGGATGAATGGATAAATAAAACATGATATATACAAACAACGGAACATCACTCAGCTACGACATGGATGAACCTTGAGGACATTATGTCAAATGAAATAAGCTAGACAACAAGGGATAAATACTGTATAATTCCACTTATAGACGTATGAGGAATAGTCAACATTAAGTAGAACAGTGATAACAAGTGGCTGGGGGTGGGGCTATTGTTTAATGGACACAGTTTTAATTTAAGACGATGAACAATTTCTAGAGATGGGTGGTGGTGATGGTTGCACAGTGTGAATGCAGTTAACGCCACTGAAAGGTACACTTAACATAGGCAGTTATGTTATGTATATTTTACCATAATAAAAAGTGATCACATTTTAAAAACCTGAAAAAAAATGTACTGAAAGACTGATAAGTCTGCTTCGTAGATCCACTTGGATATGTGCACCACCACCGGAGTGGGCACCAAGGTGCCAACAGAGCCAGGCTGTGCCCTTGGGTATTTTATTAATACCCTAGTGTAGAAGGGTTGCTAGGAAATACCCATAGCTCTAGACTAGGGTGCTATGTTTATCAGCGTAATTTGTTAGCAGCTTGATGTTCTGTTGTGTAGACTATATCAGACTTCCCTTGGTGTAGATTCAGCCATTCTCAAATAATCATTAGTGATCTTTTAGAGTTCCGTGTTAAAAGAACCACTCCAAACAACAGAGAAGTACCAGGAATCAGGGATATTGCTCCTACTGCTGTCACTAATCATAATCAGACCCAACTGACAATTGCTCTAAAAATTCTGGTCCCCAGAAGGAGGGAGAATATAAGCAGCATGAACTCTTCCTGAACAAGTCTCATTTCCATTTGACTCCCTGAACCAGGTCCATTACATATTAAGTAAGTAATATTTTTTAAACCTACAGCACTGAAAGTAAGATTTATCTCAAAAGCTTCACTCACTCACTAAGAAATATGCTTAGAAGCCTAATTCTGCTACAGATAAATCAGATTAAAACATGTGCCTCTGCACTGTTCTTCCAAAGCTTTGTTGGATGCTGGAAGGAATGGCACAGGAATGTAAAATGTCAGAGACTGTTTTGTACCGTGAATGATTGGTGTCCAGAGAAGGTTCCAGATTCTTCTAAAAGTTACTTCATCTTAAAAAAAAAATTTTAATAGTTTGTACATATTACATGCCTAGTTTCCCCTTATGAAAAATGTGTCCTTTCCAAGGCCAACTCCAGATACATTAGCCCCAGGTTTTCTGACACATCCTCATGAGTCAGTTGCAAGTTTCCAGAGTGTAAGCCTGGGATGGAGAGGCTTTGTTTTGTTTTATGCAAAACCTTTGACTCCTATAATGTACATCTCACACTTCTGGTGTCAGATAAATGACAAATAATCATTGTTAGAGGCAATAACACATTCAGATGTGAGGTTTTACAACTATACCTGTTCTCCTTGAGCTGCTAAAATCATTAAATTTATGACATTGGTGGATAAGGAAGAACTATATGCCTCTACTCTATTTACTTAATTTTTGAATTGACTGGAATGTGCTCGTAACGTAAAAACCGTATTACGGTGTTCAAATATCGTGTGCTCTGAACAAGATTATTAGCTACAGAAACCAAATGGGATTGTATCCTTTGTCATTGTCCTCTATTTTCCTTGACATGTTTGTCCCTTCTATTCGCAAGCCAAATTTGATGTCAGAATCCACCCCCAAATACTAACAGCGGGTTTTGTAATTGCAAAGCTAACATCTATGAATAATAAAATTGCAAACAAGCAGAGCACCATCAAAAATTCAAGATGATTATTTTTTAATGACTATACTACTTCCTGTGTGTGAGAGTATACAAACCGTGGGGCATTGTCTTTCTCAGCATTGAATTCTAGGGACTGTCTGAGCCTGAGGACCAGGAGGGCAGGGGAAGTATTTTTTCCATCAATCTAATAGTCATGCATGTCTCGAGAAGCAGCAAGCGGGGTATGAGAGAAGGACTCCTGGCTCATTCCGCATCGCCCCTCAAACAATTTAAGCTAATTGCATGAAGACTGCATGAAGGATTAAGGGCCCTTTGCCTCCGGTGCTAGTTCAGGGGTAAGAAGACAGAATTCCAATTCTAGTCCTGTCATTGATCTGTGGACTTATTAACATTCCCTTTAAAATCTATCTCATTTTCAGTTTATCCTAGAACCATGATATATTAGAGACAACCTGGTAATCTAACTCCCTCATTTATTTTATTTTTTATTGATTTTAGAGAGAGACAAAGGGGGAGAGAGAGAAACATCACTTTGTTGCTCCACCCATTTATGATTCATTGGTTGATTCTTGCATGTGCTCCGACCAAGAATCAAACCCACAGCCTTGGCGTATCTGGATGATGCTCTAACCAACTGGGCTACCAGGCCAGGGCTCCAACTCCCTCATTTTTAAGTGAAGAAACTAAGGCTCTGTTAGTTTAAGGGGCTAGCCCAGAGCCATGCTGCTTGATTCTATATGATGTGTTTAAGCTCAGACTCATCCCAATGCTACACAGCAGGTCTCTGCATTCACCTTAGGAGTCACTATCTTGGTCCCAAACTACCTTCCCTGACCCAACTGGAGCTCCACACCCAACTGTCCTTCAATCCATCGCCTTTTCCTATTACCACATTTTCTTCAGCTCTAACAGCAGAACTAGTTCCCTTTAAGTTGCTCTGTTAAACTGCAAATACCCTGGGAGGTGTAATGGCCTATTATCTAACTATGCCTACCATTTATTGAATGCTTTTTATGCCCCAGACACTGTATCAGGCATGCTGTAAACACTCTCACATTTAATCTTCCCAACACTGCGAGATTGGTATCATTATATAGATGGGAAAACCAAAGGTCAGGGAACATAATTAACATGCTTAAGGTCACACAGCTGCTAAGTGGTACAACCAGAATTTGTGCCCACCCCTCTCTGGTGCTCTTAACCACTGTGCTCACTGACTGTCATTTCCTCCTAAAGCATTTGGCTGTTCATTCAACACGCATTTTTCAAACATCAAATGTATGCTGGGCACAGTGCTGGAAGCACAGGTAATGTAGAGATGAATGAACACCTTGGAGAATCAGGGGGCAGCAGTAACACTTGGGATTCTCAACTATTGCTCCCCAGAGTAGTGACACAGTGCCTGAGCCTAGCCATACCAAGGGGCTTACGAAGGGGCAGATCCGGGGACTGTTCCAGGCAATAATAAATTAGACCTGGTCTGAAGAGGGCATTCTTCTAAGCCTCCATGTACTTAGGAGGCTCCACAGGTTCCCAGTGTTTCTTTCTGAATGTCCACCCAGCCCTGGTTGCTACTCCCCTCCAACTCCTTGATCTGCAGAACTTGCTGTCTCTCTTGGCCTGGGAGGCTAAGGAACGGTGAGGCTTTTCCGCTGGCAGGATGTTCAGCAGTTCACTGCTCTGTCTGTCTGTATTTGTTATGCACTGTGGGTATTTTATAAATCGCCAGTGTGTGCAGAATTTGGTTCTCTGGCTGCCTCTCGGTCTCCTCCCTCATTCCCCGACTGCCAATGTACAGGTCTTCCTCCCCTCATGTTTGAGCCCTGGCCCCAAATCTGCTCTTTCACATGACTTCTGCTGTCAGCTCACTTAGCAGCCTGGGGTTTGCCTTTTTCTTTTTTAACTTTCTTCCTTCGACAACGCTTTTGAAGACGGCGTTCTGGGCTTCTCCCGCTGTGTCCTGGTCATTTGGCACTTGCACCCGAATGTGTTTCCTCGGCCATGTGCTTCTCCTAACTGCCACTGCACCTAGGCAGATTTGGGAAGTGTTCTGTAATGGGAGATACAGGATCACGGGGGGGGGTACCTTGCCTTTGGTTCTGAGTTCTCATTTGAGTTTCCACATTTGTCTTCAATGGGTTCATTGAGCTTGGGAAAAACAGAAATTGAAGCAACTAAGTATCCATGAGATATAAGCAAAGCAAGACAGTTAAGCCCTACAAAGATGAATTGTGTGTAAAAAAAAAATCAGATGCTTTACTCATGGCAAGAAATTAAAAAGTCGAATAGAAAAGGAACAGTGAAGTGTGAGAGGGAAACGCTGACAGCTAAATTACCCTTCAAGTGAAGAGAGCTGCTCCTCCTGCCAGGGCCTAGACGAGGGGGCATTCGTGCCAGAGCTCAAATTTCAATTCCGACTGCCCTGTGTGGGCCTCGAGACCACTATTCTCTTTCCTGTATTTAGCTATCAGTTCTTTCTTTGTTGCAGTAAATGTGTGGAAGCACTCCGCCAGAGGCTTTTTGGATGATGAGGACATCTCTACACAGCAGAGAAAATAAACATGCTATGGTGGCCGGCTGTTTCGAGAACCCCATATGGCCACTTTTAGCCAAGGCTGCCCACCTCTGGAGGCCAGCTTCCTGTTTGAAAGGGTGCTCGGCTCTTCCTAAGACCAGCTTTGTAAATCAATTACAAAACCCCAATCTCATTCTGTCGCTCACTTCAGCTGTGTAAGAAAAGAAAGCGGGGAAGATTTTAATGACTCCAGAAACTTCCATATGTGCAAAAGCTGAAACCAGCAAATATTCATTTTCTTTTTTGGCAGACAACTCTGGTAATTAAGGTAAACTACTAATAACCCTTTTCAGAGTGCAGGAGATTGTTCCCAAACACACTGAGAGGGCTCACATTGAGCAGCTTGCCGCCCAGACAGATCCTTAGAGACAGCTCTGCCAACAACAACAAATTGCCCACAAGGATAAAGCTGAACCTGGAGAAGTGAAAACCCAAGTCTGTACCAAGGTTTTAATCTGCCCGGTGTGTTCTGTGCTGCAATGCTTTTATAATCATTTGTTTGTGTTCTGGTTCCTCTCAGTGTTGCTACACATTTGACCAGCCCCTCTCTAAAGCGGGCGTCTTAACGACTGCATTCGCCAAAGAGTCTTGCGCAGTGGTTGGCAAACTTACGCTGTAAATGGCCAGAAAATCAGTATGTTCAGCTTTACCAGCCATGTTGTCTCTCTGGCAACTAGAATTCTGCCGTTGTAGCAAGAAAGCAGCCATAGCCTTCACTGGTGTGGCTCAGTGGTTGAGCATCAACCTAGGAACCAGGAGGTCATGGTTCAACTCCCGGTCAGGGCACATGCCCAGGTTGCAGACTCGATCCCCAGTGGGGGGGTGTACAGGAGGGAGCTGATCAATGACTCTCCCTCTCATCACTGATGTTTCTATCTCTCTTTCCCTCTCCTTCTCCCTGAAATCAATAAAAAACATATTTAAAAAATATATTCGGGGGTGAAGATTAACAGAACAAAAAGAGAGAGAAAGAAGGAGAGAGAGAGAGAAAGCCATAGGCAATAATGAACATGTGAGTGGGTCTGCATTCCAGTGAAACTTATAAAAATGGGGTGGGCTGTATTTGACATGAGAGCTGTAGTTTCCTGATCCTGACTCTTGAGGAGAAGGTAAGAAGGGATGACACAGAGCAAGCCTGTCGCTTCCTCTCCCAGGGCACAGGCTTCCTGGTTCCAGACATGAGCTGTACCACCTGGGGAAGATGAGCTCAGTCTACGGGAAAAACAACCCATTTGGGGTGTCTAGACTTCCTCAGCCCCCTGACAACCATGACACATTGCAGCATTATTTAGTCTCTTGCTCATTTCCAGTGACTCACTGCTTGATTTGCAAGGTTCCCTACTTCGGTGATAATATTGAAAGCCCACTAATATTAGTCACAGCAAGAAGCTGCCCCTAAAACCAGGAGAGGAAATTACTTTACAGTTTTAATTTCAGACTATGCACTAAAATGACTATATATCAAATGGCTTTTAATGCTGCCTTTGGTGCTAATACAAACAAGAATGATCACTTTCAAGTTATAGTGTTTCTCCAGAACAGAACAGGATCTGGAGTCTTGAATTGAGAAACTTGAACAAATGTGCCCAACAATATAGAGGCAAGCAAGCACTTTGAACTCAGACAGGCCTGGGATCTAACCTCTGCCCTGCCATTTACTACCCATGGAACCCAGACTGTGGTTCAGCCTCTCTGAGTTTGCTTCCCTGATTGCAGAATGATGAAATTAGCTCTTCCCTGGCCCTCTCTCTCTCTACCTGAAAATATTCTTGGCCAAGAATTATGGTATTGGGGCCAGAGGGCTTTAAAAAATGATACAATGGCCAAGGAATAACTTTGTCCATTGTACAGTGCTCCTCACACAGGAAGAGTGATAACTTTTGAGACTGGAACCAGTCACTAGGCACAAGAGTCCCTCTACTTAAATTTCATCAATTTATACCTCTGGTATGATCCTCAGAGTAGATTTACCCATTGAAAATCCATCTGGCCTCACGGATTAAGTGTTGAGAAGCATCCTGGTGACCAGGCATTGATACTAAGACACAGTAAAACTCAGTCCTCTTTCAGCATTTCCTATCTTCAGCTCTTAGGGCAAAAATCACTGAATAACTCTAGAGATAGATAAACAGGCAGGTAGATGATGCAGGCTCAGTGAGGAAGTCACCTCTTCCCCTTTCTGAACTCTCCTGTCTTTCTTGTATATTCTTCCCTGGAAATCTGCAGAAAGATGGGGCACTCTGCCATTCTCTTGATGACTGACTTATCCCTAAGCCAGCCATCTTCTCACACAGAGATTCCCACTCAACTCGAGATGTCCCCTGTCTTGATAGTTCCATCTCTTCTGATTATAATAATCAAAAAATAATCATTGCTTTCTTGCCATGATATTATGTCTTTACAATGATCAGAAGCAATTGGTCAGTTTCAGCTTGGCCCAGGGGATGGCATAGCATTTATCAAAAGCATCCTGCAGAGAAGAAAATGTAATTTAAATGGGATGAGCAGTGGGGATGCCAACCCTGTTCCTGGTTGATAAAATAAATATTGTCAAGTTATCTACTTCTTACCCAATTAATGTCATTTCTATAATTTATATAATCCCCAATCAAAATCCCAATGTGGGGATATTTTGTTTTATATACCTTGACAAGATTATTCCAAAGCTCATGTGGATGAACAAACAGATGAAACCAGCTGAGAAAAGTTTTAAAATGAAGGGTGATAAGTAGATGCTTGACCTAACATTTCTAATTTTAAGACTGTGTTACTCAGATACAAAATAAAAATTAAAAGCCAGATCAATGGAAATAGTTTCCAACTAAAACAGATTCCAGTGTATTTATGGTACAGAATCAAGGATATATGGTAAAAGTAAATGGATAAAGATTAAGAGCTACCTCCTACAGGAAGTCTTCTTTGGTTGCCTCAGCTATGGATTAAATGTCCCTTTTTGGCAATTATATAATGTTCTGTGAATGCTTTTTTTTTAATTATATAATGTTCTGTGAATGCTTTTTTTTTTTTTTTGGCATACATCGAAGTATGCCATAGAGTTGACTGCAAAGCATAAGGTACATCTCAATGAATTCTTACAAAGTGAACACATCTATGTAGCCAGCACCAGGTCAAGAAATAAAACTCTATTAGAATGCCAGAAGCTGTCTCATTCCCCTTCCAGGGGTCATCTCCACACCCCACCACCAAGATCTCTGATGGTCACTATTATTCTGACTTCTGACAAAGAGTTTTGCCTGTTTTGGAACTCTATAAATAAACTCATATAGTACATACTCTTGTGCTATATGCTCTGGCTTCTTTGGTTCAATATTATTTTTGTGAGATGTATCGTGTTGTTGGAGTTCATTGTTCCTCATTGTTGTAAAGTATCCCATTAAGTAACTATACCTTGATATATTTTTCTAATTAACCATAGATTATTTTTGTCTTGCTTCCATTTGGGGGCTATGGGCTACTATGACATTCTTGCTCAAGTCTTTGGTGGAACACGTATACACATTTCTGTTGCTATATGCTTAGAGATGGAGGTGTGGGTCAGATGGTATGTGTTCTTTGGTCTTCACTAGATATGCTAAATAATTTTCCAAAGTGGCTGTACCAATTTACACGCCTACCAGCAATGTATGAGAGTTCCCTTTGCTCCACAGCCTCACCAACACTTGATATTATCTGTTTCATTTTGGTGGGGCTCTGGCACACATCTAAAAGTACCGTCATACTGTTTACTTGTCTATCTCCCTCATAAGTTTGCAGAAATCCATTCTACAAAGTAAGACACCAGGCCCAGAGAAATTAGAAGATGTATGTGCCCAAGGTATTCTTTACAGCACAGAAGGCCCTAATGGACAATGTTCATAGGACCAGGGAAGACAGGCTGCCTTCTTTAAAAGAGCTAAAAAACCTATTTCCATATAATTAATGCAACCTGCTCATATAACCAGAGAGTCACTCAGACACACATGTGCATGTGCACACACACACACACACACACATACACACGCACATTCAGCATTTCTAAATGGAAGGTTTAATTTGGAAGCACACTGCTGTTAGTTAAATGATCCTGCAACCAACAGCCACGCATCTCTCCCTTATCTTTCTTTGGTTAAATGTTTTGAAATGAGTTTCAAATGGGGTTGGCTCCAATGACAGCTCTTCATTTTACCTTGTTTCTGCAGATGCCATTTGTGGGACTGTTTTATGGTTCTGTTAATTACCCATGTCAAGAGGTTATTTTATTGTTTCTAGTAGAAGTGGAGTTATAAATGTTAATATTCTGAGGCAGCAAATTTCTTCAGCAAACTAAAATTCAGAGTTCTTTCTATATGAATCAATTATATAATTAAAATTTGCATTATTTTAGTTATTACTAATATTCTAAAATATTTTTCAGGCACAGGCCTATGTGTGGAAGAGCAAGGGCAGAGGCTGTGCTTTAGAAGTAGACTGAAGACCCAAAGATGTGATCTGAATCCCAGCTGTAGTGTTCACACAACACCCTTCACTTCTTGGGACCTTAGTTTTGTCATCTCTGAATGGGAGAGTATAATACTAGCTATCTGCTAGTGTTGTTATGAGGTTAAATGACTATTGCATAAAAAGACCTGACGATAGTAAATGCACAATTAGTGCCTCTTGATGGTTGAGGGCTGAGGAATTTTGTCACAATGAGTGACATAAAGAGCTTATATCATAATGGTTGAGAGGTAAAGTCCTGGAGCCATACGACCTGGATATATATTCTGACCTTAACATTTAGCAGCTGTGTTACTTTGGGCACGTACCTACCCCCTCTGTGCTTCAGCTTCTGTGACTATAAGATGTGTAGCAATAACCCTGTCCCATGTTGTTCAGTTGATTGGACATCATCCTGTGCACCCAAAGGTTGCCAGTTCGATTCCAAGTGGGGCACATGCCAAGGTTGCAGGCTCAACCCCTAGGAGGGGTAGTGCAGAAGGCGGCCAAGTGATATTTCATTCTCACACTGATATTTCTCCCTCTTCCTCTCCCTCCCTCTCTCTCTAAAAATCAATTAAAAAATCTTTTTTTAAAAATGGATAGTGATAGTACCAGTTCATGAAGATTGAATGAGATAATCCATGAAAATTCTAAGAACAGGGCTTGAAATATAATGAAGTAAAAAATAAATGTTAGCTACAAACAGGTGTGTGTCTGTCCCAAGGATGATCATTTATGTTTACCTTTAGGACCTGACAGTGTGGAAATAAAGCTGATATCCTTTGTTGCATTTCTCTGGTCCCATCCGGCCAGCATCCTTCCAGTCTAATCTTTCTTCTGCTATGTTCCTCGAAATGGAAAATAAACTCCTTAATTATGAATAAAAACAGAATGTTTCTCTCCTAGGTGTCAATAAAAATGATTTTTCTTTCCTGAGAAAGAAAATACTCAGGCCTCCTGGCAAATCCCAGCGTCAGAGCCATGCTGTGCCCAGCGTGAGGGCTTGGCACTTGCTAGGAACTGCGAAGCGTGTGCGCCTCAGCAGCTCCCAGCACAGCCAGCGACCTCAGCACCTCGGCGGGCGGCACTGCGAGCCGCTCAGCATTTGACACAGACCAGTGCCCAGCACAGAGCCCCTACAAAAAGGATGCCGGAGGAGACAGCCTCTCAGGCCCCGGCCACGGAGACACGGCGCACAGCAACATGGCCTCGCCGCACCATTGCCTTGCTCCAGGAAGGACACTTCCATTCCAGCACAGGGAGACAGCCTAGATTCTTTTCTCTTTTTTTAATATATCTTTATTGATTTCAGAGAAAGGAAGGGAGAGGGACAGAGAGATAGAAACATCAATGATAAGAGAGTCATTGATCAGCTGCCTCCTGCACTCCCCCAACTGGGAATCGAGCCCACGACCCAGGCATGCGCCCTGACTGGGAATCGAACCCCGATCTCCTGGATCCTAGGTCATGCTCAACTCCTGAGCCACGCCCAGCCGGGCAGAAAGCCTAGATTCTGAAATCAGTCCAACGTGGATTCAAGTCCTAACTCCACCATTTATAAAGCATGACTTGGGGCAGGTTACTCACCCTCTCTGAGCATCAGTCTCATCATCTCTAACGTGGGGATAAGAGTGCTTATCTCAGAGGTCACTGTGATGTATAAATGAGATTAACTATGTTTGTAAAGCACTTCTGCCAGTAGCTGGCACAGAGGAGCTATGATTATAACTTTCCAAGCTTCAGCACCAATGCATCTGGCCCACTCCACATAGCACCTCTCCAAGAGCAATGGAAGAAATGGGAGGTTCTGCAAAGAGCTTGGACTGCATCTTAGCGCCTGCTTTTTGGAGCACAGAAGCAATTGGCTATTTCGGTCCTGAAGGGCCTCGCATGATCAGACCCTCAGTCAGTTCAGGCTGCGGGCCACAGGCAGAGCAGGCAGAGCAGGTGGAGCCTTCCTTGGCACAGCTCAATTACCTTTCGTCTTTGCTGACAAACTGGCCAGATTTCCTGCTTATAGAAGTTTGCTAAAATTGTCAAGCAGGAGCCAACACAATAATCTGAGCTTTTTCAACCGCTTGCCCTAGAGGAGCAGGCTGAGGAGGCACTCGGTCTCACTACCAAGTTTGTCATAGGCATTTGTTCACTCATTGCAGCTTCCCAGCCTGCAGTCTCTTCATTCCTACCGCCCGAAACATGGCCCCTGCCCAGGAAGTTGAGGCCGAATATTTCTAGGGGGTTTACAGCAGTGTTTGAGTCCTTGTTCCAGTTCCAGACTAGAAAGGGTTCCGGTTCCAGCTACTTTAGCATCTCAGGAACTGAAACAGGGAGCATGCTCTGGAGGCAGACAGCCTGGTTGCAATCCAGACTCCACCATTTACAACGGCATGACCTTGGACGCCTTATTTTAGTGCCCTGAGCCTCTTATCTCACCTGTAAAATGGAAATAGTAATCATAGTACCCTCCTCGTGGGGTTGTGCTGAGCATTACATGAATTGATGTAGAAAAAGTCCTTGGGACCAGGCATGTGATGAGCTCTCGACAAATGTTTGCTCTCATTGTAATCAAATGCCACGTGTGTTCTGGGCATTGTACTGGTTATTGGCAAGGTCATGGCTATACATTGCTTCTGGTCTCAAGGAGTCTACAGTCTAGAAACAAAATTATTAAATACATAATTACACAGATAATTATTTCTATCGCAATAATGATCATTGCTATGAAGGTGTTCCAGATTGTTGACGTCCTTGGTAGACTGGGGCGTGGGAATTGAAGGGAGATTTACTGAGGTGATCTAGCGAACACAGAACCAACCTTTGTAACATTCTACATGGAAAGTGAATCTAGAAAAAGTCAACTCTGTTCACTTATCCCACTTTATATCACACCTTAAAGTAGTTTGTGTTGCATTTTCACATCTGTATAGAGGAACGGTAGTACTGTGACAAAGAACCGCCTCAGGAATCAGACTGCCTGGATTCACACTCAAGCTCTGACGCTGACCAGCTTTGTGACTATGGATAGTTTCCACACCTCTCTGTGCTTAAGTTCCTCATCTGTAAAATGGACATAACAAGGCTTCCACCATGTTATTGGCAGGGTTGACTAACTTGGCTGATACCTACAAGTAACTTAAGACAGTCCTTAACACATAGTAAGCACTCAATAAATAGTAGCTCTTAGTATTATGTGACTTGAACTTCCCAGCAGCCCTTCAGGTAGGGTAAGTATGGCCTCCGTTTACAGGTAAGGAAACTGAGCCTCAAGAAATAAGCCAGTAATTCACAAAGCTGGAACACAAACCCAGGCCTCCTGGCTCCATATCCATTGCTATTTCCCCTATTCCCAACAGCCTCTCAAATGACCAAAAAAAAAAAAGTTATCTTTAAAAAGTCAACATGTAAAGGGTGTAGGTTAAAGTGTTTCTTGAAGAAGGAGAGTATTGTGACATAACTGAGCAAACTAGCAAAAGAAAGCTACAGGAAGCCAAAGGTTTTATTTTAAAAGATAAATGAGTAGCAACCCAGCTGACTTAAAATGAGAGGGGTTAAGAATATTTTCCTGCATAATTAAATCTCTAAAGATTTAGTTAGAGGAGCATAGTTTACATCAGGTTAAAATAAAAGATCACATTAGCAACTGCACAAGCTTATACGCAGTCCTCTATCCACAGAGCAACATTAATAAGTCAATTTCAGGGAGTTTCTTCAACCTTTTACTGAAAGATAAAAGAAACAGGCCATTTAGGGAGCAAGATTTTTAATACAGTACACACCCAAGGAAAAAACTGCATTTATTTTATCACCAGCACTTCCCTGGGTATAATAAATGTTTTTATTTTTAAATTTTTTAATTGTGGTGAAGTACACATAACATTTAATTGACCACTTTAATCATGCTTCAGTATACAGTTTGGCGACATTGAGTACACTCGCATTGTCATTCGGTCATCACAACCATCCATTTCTAGGCCCCCTTCCATCTTGTAAAACTAAAACTCTGTACCCTTTAAATAATAGCTTCCTAACCCCTCCTTGGAATTATAATTTTAAAATCAAATATTTTTTTTAATCAGGACAATTTTCTTTCAAGTACTTAGTTTTTGTTTTTTAATAAAAAGTTAACTACAATTTAAAAGGTTTTCAAGAATTCAAATATTATGCAGTTCATTCTAATTTTGATTTTAGAATGAACTTCGTAATACTGAACAACAGAAGACAGCTGTTTGTAAATCCAGACCAGATCACAAGGACAGAAGCCTCTAGAATCCACTGTAGGGACAGCTTATCACTTGATGTCAGTTCCATTTCCATTGAATATATATAAAGGACGGGAAGTTTCCTGCACACAAACCCACCGACTATCTTGTCGGTGTGAGAGAATGCACTGGTCACCCCAGCCCACACCCCATAATTATGCCTTCAAATGTGTTTATCGCAAGAGACAGAATATTCTATCTACCATCAGAGCCCTCAAAGAGACTCATAGCATCCAGTTCTACAGATAACAAGTCACAAAGAGACACTATTCTTTGCAAACGACAAGGAATTTTCCATCTTGGGCTGTTGATGTGGAAAGACATACATTTAGAAGGAAAAGGTCTTATTATATGGCTAACCAAAGAAAAGTGGCTTTTTTAAAAAGAAAATTTTATCAGGAGTTTCTTCAGGACAAGCAGTGTGACCCCAGGCTTTGTTCCTGGAGACGATGTGTCTTTGAGGACAGTGGAAACTGCCTTGGGACTGTCCGATGACCCCCTCCCTGTCCACACCAGGCAGCCCCATATAACAGGGCTCCAGCCCGCCGTGCAGATAGTGATGAAAATAGTCAATCACATCACATTTATGGGGCACCGTGGGGTTCCCCCGGGGTATCATTTCTCTGCTCTGAGCTTTGCACATGCTGCTGTTCCCCTTGCTAATAACATTAACAGGAGTGTAGTGTCTCGTCTACGAGCAGGGGTCATTTTTAGCAAAAGCACTCGGTCTGGGAAGCTCCAAACTCACTGAATATATGCAATAAAAGGTTTCCTTTAGAACAGACTGCTCTTTGTACCAGATTTGCCTTAAAAAAATACTTAGCCCAAGCCAGGGAGCTCAGTCGTTCAGAGCATTGTCCTGATGCGCCAAGGTTGTGAAGTCAATCCCCACTCTGGGCACATACAAGAATCAACCAATGAATGCATAAGTAAGTGGAAAACAAATCGATGTTCCTCTCTCTCTCTCCCTCTCTCCCTTCCTCTTTTAAAAACTGAAGTAGTAATGTGTGTGTATGTGTGTGTGTAAAATCATGGACATCCATTATAAAAAGCAGATATATTATGAAGAAAAAAGGAATTGAGCTGTGCTCCTGGACTTGACCAGGTTGACTTTCTTTGCAATTATATTACTATTCTGTCGAGGATGGGGGGCTCATCCTGTGAGCCCTTTATCGATTATGCATCAAGCACCTCCACTCCCTTCCCTTTTCTGGAGGAAGTTGGGCCAGGGCTCAGGGTAACCTGCCAGGCTTGCCTCTCCAATGAAGCTGGCCTCCTCAAGCTCTGGCAACAGTAAAATTTCCATCTGCTGGCCTCAAAGATTCAGTGAAAATAGAAGCATCAGAGGCATCTCGGTTCAGGCAACGCTTCTGTGAAATGTTCGCTTTAATGACACTGTAATGTCGTGCCCCTTGGTGTGCCGTTTTATTGTGAGACTTAATCAAAGGCAAAAGGAAAGAAAGCTGTCGGCTCCAGTGCAGGTGCTTCTTTGTTGAAGTGTGTTCTGGGGGAGGGGGAGGGGTGCGCAGTAGTAGTGGCTTCTGCACAAAGGCTGAGCTGTCCAGGATCTTGGGGGTTGTTTTTATGTGAGTCCAGAGGTTTGCTCTGTGTCTGTGTGTGTGCTTCACATAGCCCCATATATATGGACCCGAGGATTAAGAGACCATAAATATGCACACACATACACATATATAGAGAGAGAGACAGAGAGAGAGAGAGAGAGAGAGAGAGAATATGAACATGTGTCAGGGAGCTTTCTATAGCTCCTTGTAGGACCTGGGGTTACATGTGCATGCAGTGGTATATCTGTGTGTCCATGCATGTACAGTGGAGTAGGGGGTTTGTGTGAGTGGTCTGTATGTATGCAGTGTACATGTGGTATGGGTGTGTATGTGTGCTCATGGTGTGTGTGTGCATGGGAAGTGTTCGTGTACTGTGTATGTGCATGTGGGATGTGATATGGGGGCGCATATATGAGGTATGTATTTGTGCGTGTTGTCTGTATGTAGTGTGTGGGTGTGTATGGTGTGCATTCATGCTGAGATTTGGGTGTGTGTTCATGGTGTGTGTGATGTGGGTGTGTTTGCATGTGGAATAAGTGCATGAATGTACCAGTGCATGTGCCTGTGGTAGGTATGTGAACACATGAATGTGCACATATATGCCCATATATATTTATAACCTGCCAAGTCCTTTACAGACCTGGGATTCAAGTGTGTTCATTATATACAAGTGTATTATATTTGTGGGTATGTGTATCCATTTGGGCTGCCTGGGGCCCTATGCATTGTATTAGGGCCAAGCATGGCTATTTAAAAGTAAGGACAAAGCATTTAACTTAAGTGCCAAAAGCTCACAGTGGTCACTCAGTTTGGTAAATGTTTTGGGTTTTTTTAATATGTCTTTATTGATTTTTTTAGAGAGAGAGAGGAAGGGAGAGGGATAAAGAGAGAGAAACATCAATGAGAGAAACATCATCGATCAGTTGCCTCCTGCATGCCCCCTACTGGGTATTGCACCCAAAACCTAGGCATGTGCCCTGACCAGGAATCAAACCAGAGACCTCTCGGCGCATGGCACAACTCTCAACCAACTGAGCCACACCAGCCGGGCATTTGGTAAATTTTTTTTAAAAAAAATAATAATGGAGACAACAAGAAAAGAAAATTCCAAAGAACCTCAAAATTGGGATGTTTACCTTGATGTGGATGTTAGGATTTAAGGGGTGATGATAATTAATCACTTCCCTATGGGTTCCATTGAGGAGATAGACCCAGATCAACAGAGTTGAAATGATCAGCTTTATTTATAATAAGGCTGCCGTGGAGAACTTGCCTTCACCTGCAACTAGAACTGACTTCCAACCAGAACACCCAACCAACCTCCAAAAGGCAGAGCTGCCTTACTGAGTTTATGGTCTGGAGGGGCAAAGAATGGGCATGTGGTGAGGACAAGCTTCTGGGAAAGAGAGAACCCACGCAGCTGGACTTCCACACACATGACTCTCTTTGCAGCCAGAGAAGGGGACAGGAGAGAGGACAGACCTTATTCCCAAGTCTTCCATTCTTCCGCTAGGTGGGAGCTCCTACTTCATGGATCAAGGCAAAAAGAAAATAGAAAAAAGAACAGGAGAAAGAAAATGCTTTTTCCCTTTGCTCTCTGAACCCACTAGATTTAAGCATCCAGGCTGTGGTCAACCAAGAGTGCATGGAGAGATTGCGGGGTCCCCAGGGGGGAGTAGATGGGCAGTTAACCAGGACACTCCCACGAGGCCTCCTTCTCAACCAACTGACCCTTAATGTTTCTTCCTGAAACTGCTGCTGTGCACCTCAGCTTTTGCCTTCAAATCGGCAAAACCAGTTCATTAAATAATTCCTGTGGGGTGGTCTAGGCCACAGGTCCCACTCCCAATTCTATTCTCATCTTTAATTATATCCAGCAATGCTGGGGACATCCATCTCCCTCTTCTGCACATCTGCACACTACTGCACCCTTCCTATCGAGTAAGACTTCTCACCCATCCTACCCCTTGTTCATTCGTCCCCAAACACTAAGTATCCATGCATCTCATTGGATGGTGGGAAGAGCCCACGTTTATTACCAAGGTGGCTTGTGTGGTTCTCTGTTCACACTATCAGGGACCCCACAGCAGTGGCCAGGGTAGTCGCCGACTTAGGCTCTCCCTGCCCTGGGTTGTCCCAAGGTCTAGATAGAAAACCTGTTTGACAATGGTCCAAAGCCATGTCCTCCAGTCCACAGCTGCCGGCAAAAAATCCAAGGTTTGCCCTCCGAGTTCTACATTTATTTCTCAATTGGTTTTTTACTCAGGGATCCTCTTCAACTACAAGATGCCAGTTGCATGGACGTTAGGGAGCGAGAAAGGAAGTCTGTATTTATGTTAGTGTCGGTGATAATGTCGCCAATGTGACTGTTCCTAGTGCCACTCAGGCTCACAGCACCCTCCTTTCTCTCCACAACATCTCTCTGTGCTGGTTCCTATTCTTTCTCTCACCATTTCTAGGCCTTCCTTGCTTTTCACCAGACTTTTGCCACCACCTCCAAATGGACTCCAAGGTTCTCGTCTTGGGTCTCCAATCAATTCAGCCTACATATTAATTGCCACGTTTGGTATTCTTGAAATTTTTCTCTCAAAATGGAAATCCCTTGGTCAGACAAATGTCACCCAAGAGGATTGAGTCCAAATGCCTTATCCTATATACCATGGCTTTCCACCATCTGGTCACTTTCCAAATTTATCTCTATTTTCCCCCCAAATCCTCTTCTTCCAACAAAACCAGACATACTCACATGAATCCCTACCTTTCTACTTTTACACTAATATCACATCTCAGATAAGTTAAACTTACAAGAATTCAGCATTATGCAATCTTCCCACTGCCCTAGTCAGTCCCCCATTCCACTGGGTGGCACATGGGAAATATGTAGATTGTAGTTTGTCTCTAGTGATTATAGCAATGTTTATTTTGTTCAACACCATCCCAAACACAAGCCAACTATAGAAATTTGAGAGCCAGAAGAGGGTCTATAATCCAAAGAAGTAGCAATTTGTGCTAATGCTGCAGGGAAAAGTGACTGTGCTGAGCCAGCACCCCCCACAATCAATATAAGAGCCTACACTTTGTTGTCTATTTAAGGGAGTTTAATGGTAAAATCTGACTTGCAGTGAATTTGTGTTTATGTGTTCCTCTCTTGAATGCAACTCTAGCATTAAGCATGACACTGCTGGGCCTAAGCTGAGTGTCCATCCCAGTGCCCTCTGTTCTAATGCACAATTGCAGTCTCACCTACTCCTCAGTGCTGCCTCTGACAGGGAGCCTTCAGGGATCTCTCTCTCCTCTGGATTCACCTGATACCTGCATCATTTTCTGGGAATGTAATTATGCAACCTTGTATCACCTGGTTATGGATGGTGTATGTGTAGATAGACAATCTGTCTGATGGGATTATAAACCCCATCAGACAGAGACTTTATCTCTTAGTCTTTGCATTTCTGGCATCCAACCAGAGTAAATTCTGGGTAAATCTGTGTGCTATCAATGAATAAATTACAAAATGTGGTTCTTTGGAAAGATCCTAAAGTCAAGGTGCCAAAAAAGTGTTTGCATATCCTGTCCACATAGAAAATGTCTGCTCATCCTTAATGATCCAGGTCAAATGCCTGCTCCTCTTCAGTGTAGCTGAAACAAACACAGGCTTTAGAGTGAGCCAGACAGGGATCCAAATCTTTTCTGTACCACAGTTGGCTGAGTGACTTTGAATGGCACACAGTCATTGAGCCTTGGTTTCTACTTCTATTAAATAGAATAGTAACATCCACCTTAGAAGGCCAGGGTAAAATAAATTCAAAATAGGCAGTGTCTAGAACAAGATAGGCATGGAATTAAAGGCAACTGTTAATATCTTCTTCAGTGTCCTCTCCCCTGTGCTCCCATCATACTTTGTACATGTTGCTGTCAAGGTCCTTATATAGTACATTGTGAATACTTGGGTCTGCATCTGTCTCCTCCACTAGGTGGGAGCTTCTCAAGGGCAAGAATTATCCCATATTTATGAGCACTTACTTCAGGCCATGCTCTATGCTAGTCCTTCCACATGCATTATCTTATTTAACCCTCACAACAAACAACAATTATTCCCATTTTAAACATTAGAAAATTGTCCTTGGAGGATTTAAGAAACTTGCACACAAGTTCGCACAGGTACAATGAGTGAGGGTGGTCTCTGCACCTATGTTACTCCAAATCCAAGTCTGTATCCTTAATCTTCACTCTGTTTGGACCAGGGAGGTCTCGGCCATCCTTGGTCACCCTTTCAGTACTTACTGGCACATGAGTGGCATGAATAAATATTTACAAAGTGATTATTCAGTGAAGAAAGGGGTTCTGCTTTCACATACATGAATATTTATGTTCCACCTTGAGATGAGCCCACACCTGGGACAGTGCCTGAGACATAGGCACCTTTTTCAGAAAAAGGCTCTCAGCTCCCCAGCTTCCTGCTTCCTAGGAGGCACAAGTTTAGTGCGTACAGGAAAATCACCCCATGTCCTGAGGGAGGATGTTCACTGCAGCATTATTTGTAGCGGCAGGAAACTGGAGCATCATCACTGGAGAGTAGAGAAGCAGTATGTGAAAGATGTTCACCCTGGGTGCAGCCACTGGAAAAATGGATCATAAGTGTACAAAGCAACATGGGTTCTTAAAGACTAAGTGCTGAGTGAAAGAAGAAACAAAATGAGATTTATAGCAGTACCTTTTACACAGGACCAATTACATAAGTTAAAAATGCATACACACCAAGTATAGTACACATTTGGGTGGTGTGGTTGGTAATAAGAGCATGATTCAGGAGCTCGGCTGCCTGGGTTCAAATCCCAGCCTCATTGCTTAATAGCTGTGTGACCTTAGGCAACTTACTTAACCTCTCTATGCCTCAGTTCTTTCATCTCTTAAATGGGGGTAATAAAAGTGCTTAACTCATAAGGTTGTTATGAGAATTAAATGATTACATATAAAGAGCTTAGAACAGCGCCTGGCATGTAGTAAGTTCTATACACATGTTATTTATTATTACATTTGTTAAAATGCATACAAAGAAAAGATACATATCAAACCCATTAGAACAACTGTCGATAGGGAACAGAATAGGTGTGAGATAGAAAGGAATAGAGACAAGAGGGGCCTGACATGAAAAGGTGATGCTAATTTACCATGAAGTCAGGAGTGTGCTTAATTTAATTCTCTTCAGTTTACTTTTTTTTTTTAATCGTAAGACTTTACTAGTCAAGCTACTATCAATCATTTGCCTTTCTGAGTAAGTGATTATTTCCAGATCACATCTGTGGTAACTCAGCTGTTCATCATTCAAAACACTCACCCTAAATTAGGGTCAACTTAATCTTCAGATATGACTACAGCTAAGCCCAGCCTGCCCCAATGCCCATTCTGAGTCAACACAGCCACCGGGTAATAACTAAACAAGCATGGGCTAAGGGCCTACTATGTGAAAGGCACTGAATTGGCTACAAGGAAGCAAAAAATATATAAAATACCATGTTTAGTCAGTGCCCTGAATGGTCCCCTGGATCTGTCTCTTGCTTCAACAGTGTTTGGACGGAACAGACGCAGGGAACAGACCCTCCTTCCAGCCTCCAACCACCCTCCAACCTCTTTTCCAGTCACCACCTTCAGAACTACCTCAGCCATCCTCAGCTTCTGAGACCAGCCAACAAACACCGTTTTGGGAGCTTACCTCCTTATTGCCCAGCAACCATGAGCTCCCAAATTCGTCAGAATTATTCCACTGCCATCAACCCCCTGGCCAACCTGCATCTGCGGGCCTCCCACACCCACCTCTCTCTGGGCTTCTGTTTCCACCACGACAATGTGGCTCTGGAGGGCATGGCCACTTCTTTCCAAAGTTGCTGAGTATCTCTTGAAGATGCAAAACCAGCACGGTGGCTGTGTTCTCTTCCAGGACGTGCAGAAGCCTTCCCAAGATGAGTGGGGTGACACTCAGAGGACCATGGAAGCCGCCATGGTCCTGGAGAAGACCTTTTGGATCTGCAAGCCCTGGGTTCTACCTGCACAGACCCTCAGCTCTGTGGCTTCCTGGAGAACCACTTTCTAGGTGAGGAGTGAAACTCATCAAGAAGATGGGGGACACCTGACTCACCTCTGCAGGCTGGTGGCCCCCAGGCTGGGCTGGGTGAATATAATGCTTTCCAGCTAAATCCATGCTGTCGCAAAGGGTAAGATTTCCTTCTTTTTTATGGCCAAGTAGTATTTCATTGTGTAAATGTTGTATCACTGGAGTCTCAAGGTCATTGACTTCATGATTGTAGCAGAAGAACTGAGTGTTTAATATACGCCAGTGGTGCGGAAATATCTATCAAGTAAAATGGATTGCTATGATTGTTATTGTCTCCATTTTATAGATAAAAACACAGGGCCTAAGAAAGGTTAAGCAACTCGCCCCAGCTCTCACAGTTAATATGTAGAAGAGCTGGGACTTGAACTTGTCTCTGTTTGACCAAATAGCTCATACTCTTAACCCTCCTAGAGTGAACCCGGTACTGGCTGAGGTGTTGGCAACACAGCAGGCGTGTGAGTTCCTGTCCTGGGGGGATCGCCGTCCAGTGCGGTAAACAAAAACATTGCCTCCCATTTTACTGCGCTGTGACAGGCACGAGGACTGGCTGAGACCCATGGTCATTGGCGGCAATAAAAAGGAGTGGCTAAGCCCACACTCAGAACTTAAGACCTTGTGTTGTCACCTCTGTTCTATGTCTCTCTACCAGGGGACCAGAGTCTCATGCATCTTGGTTTCCTTAGCCCCTAACCCAATTCCAGACACATCATAAGTGTTCGTGAAGCAGTCTGCACTATAAAATCAGCTCTGTACAACCCAGATTGAAGAGTGGGTACCTGACTAATAAGGCAACTTAGCACTAAACCCACACTTTCCAGGCATTGGCAACACAGCAGGCTAAGATGTTACCCGCCAGATTTACACCAATTTCCAGCTAAAATGTTACCCGCCAGATTTACACCAATTTTATTTTTCACCTAGTGGTACTTGAAGACATTCATGTGCGACAGAGTTGACAGAAAAACCACAGTGTGAGCATCAGCTGGACGGTGTCTGATCCCTGGGGCTGCTTCTGGCAGCGTGAGGACAGACATTGGTCATGTGAATGAGGAAGCAGCCAGAAGGCAGAGGCTTCTGAGCAGTGGGAAGAGACAAGAAGACAGACTTACAGGAGGTCAGAACACTGTTTCTAGCAACTGGTCCAGGAAGCCGAACCATAACCTTATAACAACTGGCCCCAAATGGCCAGGACTTGATTAATAACTGACAGCTTCCCTAATTTTTATCCCCACTTCCAACTTAGGACCAACTAGAAAGAGCCAAATATACACCCATAACCAATCACATAAGATGTTCTACTTCTAGTTAATCCGCCTACAGCATCCTCATGCCAACAGCCTTCCCCCACCACCCCACCACCACCACCCCACTATAAGGCCTTCCCTCTTCTCTGCCTGCCTTTGAGTCTACCAAATGCAAGTGATAGTGGCTGGCTCCCTTGCTACAGCAAGCTCTGAATAAATGGCCTTTGCTTGTACTCATTTGATTAGTCTATGTTGTCCACACGGGTCACCATGAATTTTCCCTGGGCTATGCTAATTCTCTTTCATATGCCACACCCATCCGCTTCCCACGCTGATTTACACGGATTCATGTTTGACTGGGCTTTTGTTTTAGATCTGAGCTGTCATTCCAACTGCAGAGAATTGTCAGTCTCTCTGTCTGAAGTTGCTCATTGTGAAGACTTAAATGATCCATTGACTTCATCTATAGCTTTTGCTATTTCCGCTCCAATTTGCTACTGTGGGGACCTATCCTCCAGTTCTCTCAAGCATCCACTTGGTGAGTGCATAGGGCCTTCATCACTGCTTCTGGAGAAACAGCAAAGGAATGCAAGATGATAAGAATCTCATGACATCCTCTGAGACAGGTCCTGTAATTATACCCATATTACAGACCCAAAGACTGAGGCAAGGAAGGGTTATAACGTGATGGTCATAGTTAGGATCCAAGGAGAAAACTTAGAACTAAGTAGAAATTTGCAGCAAAAAGGAATCTAAATGGTTCTGTTAAGAACACACCACAGAGAGATAGATGCTTAGGTACAAATGAACCTAGAGGGTGGGACACAATAGTTTATAATGACCAAGTTGTCTTGTCAAATTTTTCCTATTTGTGAAATGCTGGCATCTTCCATTTTAGCACTTAGGGAACCACTAGTATCTAGCTATATTTGCTTCCCATATCTTGTATTAAGTTTCTCTGAAGTGTTATTCACTTTTCCATGGGAGAAGATGCCTGAAAGAGCCAAATTATTCTTTTTTCAACAGGACCTAACCTTCCCATCTCCCCTCAGCCCCCAAGTTCACTAGGACCTCATCTAAGCAGCCAACAGTAGGGCAGGCTTTGTTTCAAAGAGCTCCAGTTTGTACAAAGAAGAGGCACAGCCACTAAAGATGTTTGATTTAACGAGGCAGTTTGTACCTTGTGAAATGTACAAGTTATTAATAAATTGCATTTCTTCTCTTTTTATAGAGTACATTCTTAGTGTGGTGTTTGGTTTATGTTTTATGATAGGTGCTATAGTTTCAGCGTTTGAATATGCGTTTCATTAATCCTTCATTTGTGCCTCTACCAGCAGGAACTGAGTATTCTAGCACACAGTGCCCTCTCCTGGATGAAGCGACTTCGTTCTCTGCAAAGCTCAGAGATAAGGAAATGGATGCCAGAGAAGGGGAAAGCTCCAGGAGCCCTGCATGGTAGGGATTGCTCGCCTCCCCTGGGGACACCAAGAGGAGTGTTCATCATAGTCAGCAAGACCCGGGCCCAATCCTGTCCCAATGAAAGGTGAGAGAGCCCCCAACTTCTACGGCTGTAAAGAAAAATAAAAAAGCCAAGGGGAGGACACGGTCGCTGTCTAGATTCCAGACATCTAACCAGAAATCCAAACACCTGAGACTGAGCCAGATGGATGAATTTAATCTCACTTTAGATTGGTGCAGGGGCTCACACAGAATTTGGTGGGCTTAAAGAAAAAGTGCCACACCCTTAATGCTCAGAATGACTACTGGAAATTAGATCCTGCTCATCTCCTGGATTTGCTCAGCTCCCATCAAAGCAACTGAGTTATAAAATATGTAGATTGCATTTTTTAAGTGCTTTAAGAAGTGGTCGCCTAGACATTGAGGAAAAACTGGCTTCTCTAAAAAGAATAGGAAAGGGTGTGTGATCATTGGTGCTGTTAACTGGTATTTCATGAGGACTGACCTTCCTGCACCTCCGTGAAGTTAGGTGTGGCCATAGGGCTGGCGGAGGCCAATGAAGTGTGAGTGGAAGTTAAGCCTTAAAGAGACTGTGCAAGATTCGCCACATTTCCTTCCTCTCCCTACCGCAGGGTGGACACGCGTACAGCCCACAGACCAAATCCAGCCTGCTGCCAGTTTTCATAAATAGTTTCCTTGGAACATAGCTGTTTGTGCATTGCAAACGGCAGAGATGAGTTGCTGTAACAGAGTTCATATGGGCCGCAAAGCCTAAAATATTTACAGTCTGGCCCTTTACAAAAAATGTTTGCCAACCCCTGCTCTGGGTGGTGGGGTCCCTGAGAGAAAAAATCACGGGGGCATAGCCCATGCTGGACATGATAGGCATGTAGCACGAGAATGAAATGCACCTTTGTTGTTTGAAGCCATGGAGATTTTAAAGTGGTTTTGCTAACCGGCATGACCAAGCCCATCCTGAGTGACACACGGGGTCAAGAAGAATCGGTAACAAAATTAGAAAATGAGAGGGTATACACCCAAGATCAAAAACGTCTTAAAAGAATCTCTCCAAACATTAGTGATGCAAAATGTCCAAATTCAATGCCACTGACATTGTTCTTTTAACCAGGTGGGAAATAGCATGATCCCCACGTGCAAGTGAGGCTATTTACCACGTAAGCCAGAAAAACGCATAATATATTTCCCTCTACTATCAAAATGAATTCATTTCCATACCTACGGAAGGCCAGCCAGCCTTTAATCAGACATTGGTTTGTTTTATGAGAGGAGTGAAGAGGCTCTTTACAGCAAATCCCAGGCACACATTGATAAATTCCCGAACTTGGGCTCTTATTGAAACTCGGGAACACACTTCCCATTGCTCTCCACGCTCCTTCTCAATCACTGAGCCCGAGGCAGCCACCTGATTTGTGACCTTCAGCCGCCCACCGTCCCTCGTAGATCATTTCCACCTAATAGAGCCTTAAAATTGTCATCATTTTCTTTACTTCAACATTTGAAAGAAATGTTAAAGATTGATCCACCACTGGGTTGGCTATTTTGCAACCTCCCAAGCTGGTTAAGAGGGAAGTCATTGTAAATAAATGCAGCTTTCCTGGACGTTTTAAATGGTAGTTTCAACAGCAATTTCAACAACATGGAGAGGAGGGGAAGTAGGTAAGGAGAGGACTGGATAAAAAGGGCCTTGGGCAATGGATATCACCCTTAGGGAGCCAGGGTAAAGCTTTCCCCAGTTCCCCTGGATTGAAAATTGTAACCACCTCTATAGCTTGGAGCTTGGAGGGAAAAGAGCCCTCCCTGCCACATTTTCTATCAGATTTTATGTCAGATCTGCCTAAATCTAATAGCCCTTCTGTGTCCCACGGCAGGATGCCGAAGATTGAAGAGGTGTGGATGCTTGTTGACCCACTGTCAGTTTAGAGGTGGTTCCAATGAACTCTGGTCAAAAGAGACAGCAGATACCCACACAAGATCACTGCAGATAAACAGGGGCTTCCACCTGAAAGACACCTGTGGACCTAGGAATCAATTCACCTGAGCAGGGTGTGGAAGAGAGGAGGGAGCAGGAATGACATGCTCAGTCTCCGGGATCAGCCTCCAGGCATTCCATTAAGCAGTTGGATGCTATGGATTTGTGCTGCTCATGACTGCTTCATCCAAATTCAGCTCAGAATGGTAATTCTTCTAACTAATACAGAACCCCACACCCCCTCGGGCTATAACAAGCCTTCTCTACAGGCCCAGAAACTAAGGAAAAAGAAAGGAAGGGCTGTGGTTTTTTCTTTTGCCATTAGTGCCAGTCTTCTCTGCGAGCCTGTCTGATTCCTTCCCATCTATTCAGGACAGTAAGTAAAAATGAGTTTCCCAGCCCCTGCAGGGCAGGTAGGAGTCATAAGAATGGAAACAGAGCTGGGGGCCTCCTACGGAGGTAGTTGAACTGGGTCCAGCATTTTGTTTTTTCGGTTGCCTGGGGTAGCTTTTTAAGTTCACAGATAATTTGTAACTAGGGCAGCTGCTGAACACACTGGAAAAACAAAAGTTCAAAACGGCTTCACTAAATTAAAGGTGAGATCCAAAGTTCACCAGCAAATCTAGGCTAATAGAGGAATTTGGATTATTTATTCTCAAGAAAAGGAGTCCGTGGGGAAACTTAATATAGTACCACATTTTAGTAGTAAGAGAAGAGCAATAAAACTAGATTAAAACAAAACTTATATTAAGGGAGGAAAAATAAAACTAGATTAAAACAAAACTTAGACTAAGGGAGGAACAATTAAACTACCCAAGTACAAACAGCCTGTGAAAGCACTGGCCATTGGTAGTATCTGGCAGAGGAAGATCTGAAGGTCTTAGTGGATAAGCTCTTTGAGCCAGCAAAGCAACAGAAGTGCTAAACAAGATTATAGAAGGCAGAAACTATAAAATAATTTTCATAAATTCAAGCATTATTTTATTCAACAAACTTTACTAAATGCCTACTATGTACCAAGCACGGTGCTAGAATCTAGAGCAGGGATCAACAAACAGCACCTACAGGCGAAATCTGGCCTGTTTGCACGCCCTGGAGCTAAGAATGACTTCCACATGTCCATAATGTAGAAGATAAAAAATAATATTAGCCTTTCAAAGAGAACAGCTATTCAAAAAGTAGAGGGCATTGCCTCTTGGCCTCTAAAGCCTAAAATATTTATTATCTGGCCCTTTTGAGAAAAAGAAAAGTTTGCTGACCCCTAATCTAGGGAAACAAAGTTGAGTAAGAAATGACCCCGGCCCTCAAGGAACTCACAGTTTGGCATTAACTCAATAATCAGTATTATAGTACTTTGTTGTTTCTGGCTTCACAATTTAGAAGCAAGATAGAAAATTTGAAGAAAACTCATGGAAAGTTGTAAAGATTAATGAAAAAATGGGAAGAAAATTTCATAAGAAAAGTTTGAAGGAATTTGGGTTATTTATTCTCAACAAAAGGAGTCTGTGGGGAAACTTAAGAACAGTCTTCAAATCTCTGAGGGGATATTATTAAGCAAAAGGCTTTTCCATTGTGGACATGAAGATTAACAGAATGTAGGCTAAAATTTTTTTTATTATGAAGATGGTAGGATTTCCTGGAAGGCTTTCAAACTTCTACAAGGAACTGAGAAATCCATTTTCTTTAATCCTCTAAAACTATTATATTTTCTCATCTTTCTGGGAGCTGTTAAGTGTTGTTTGTTGTCGGAGCTAAAGGCGGAGGTGGACTAGATGTCCTGTGTTTAGGCTAGCTCTCCGATTCTCCCATCCAGGAACAGGAGCTTTTCAGAAGGAGAAAGTCTTTTTCCCCCTCTGGGTCTCGTTTTCCCCTTCTTGCAAAATGAGAGCCTGACTTGTTCTGAGTCTGTGATTTTTTGGGCGAAAACTTTGAAATGGTTCAGCAGCTAAGGAAAGCAAAGGGCTTTCAATGATCTCATCTCACCAGAAAGATGCTGTTTTATTCTTAATGTGAATATAAAAACTTAGATTCGATATTTGTTTTAATTTAAACGTAACTATTAGCTGGGGGGAAACTGAATATGTTCACTGGAGGGAAAAGACCAAAGCAAAGTTGACTAAATGACTAAAGATCATAAAAAAAAATAAAAGGGGAGCCAGGCCGGGCGTGGCTCAGCAGTTGAGCATCTACCTAGGATCCAGGCGATCAGGGTTCGATTCCCGGTCAGGGCACATGCGCAGGTTGCGGGCTCGATCCCCAGTCGGGGGCGTGCAGGAGGCAGCTGATAAATGACTCTCTCATCATTGATGTTTCTATCTCTCCCTCTTCCTCTCCTTCCCTCTCTCTGAAATCAATAAAGATTTTTTTTTTAAAAATAAAAATAAATAAAGGGGAAATGTTAAGGAGACATACACAAAGAAACACAAAATTAGAAAACAGAAGTAAGAATTGAGATTCCACAATCACAAGTGATGGGGTTATAGATGCCTCTTTAAAAGACAGAGACTCTTAGAATGTATCTAAATTCAAAATTCAACTACATGTTGTTTACAAGACAGCCACTGAAAATGAAATGATCTACATGTGTAAAAACTAAAGGATTTAATGTGGAACTTGGTTAATGATTCTCATGCTAAAGTCTTTAGGGGTGAAGTGTAACAATGGCTGCAACTTAACCATGGAATGTGTAAGAAAAAAGATGGACTAATGGATGGATAGAGGGGTGGATGGATAGATATGTGAATTAGGAGATATAGGGAAATACTAATGGTAGAAGCTGGGAGGTGGGCATATGGATGTTTATGAACAATTCTGTATGTCTAAAATGTTTATAAGAAAAACTTGGGGGGGAAATATAGGGTTGACCAAAAATAAACCAAACAAGTACATAAAGTGAAATTTCATTTTTTGTTAACTCTGAAGATGAGGTAAGAGAAAGAAAGCTTTTTATTTTTTTTAATATATCTTTATTGATTTCAGAGAGAGGAAAGGAGAGGGAAAGAGAGAGATAGAAACATCAATGATGAGAGTCATTGAGGGGCTGCCTCCTGCACACCCCCAACTGGGGATCAAGCCCGCAACCCAGGCATGAGCCCTGACTGGGAATCGAACCCTGATCGCCTGAATCCTAGGTCAATGCTCAACCGCTGAGCCACGCCCGGCCAGGCGAAAGCTTTTTAAAAAGTGATATTTCAAGTAGGCAGAATGTGAGTTATTTGGGCTTCTTTGTTCTCTTTTCATGACTTAGATGATAATTCCAAGGGCCACACCAGGAGGTCAACTTATTTTGATGTGTTCTGTGCCTCTCTCCAAATGGGACCATATCTTGCTTTTTAGGGAAGGTCATAACAAAGCCCAGCTAAAAGACAGTTTTTAGGAACTGCTGCTATTAGAGACTTCTTTCTTTATGCTGATTTATATCAAGAACTTCCCATCAGTAGAAGGACATTGGTCTTAGAATCAAATAGAGTGTGATGTCATCCCAGTTCCATGACACTGTAGCCATGGGCATGTAAACTAAACACTGGCCTTCTGTCAAAGATATGATACAGCATTGGAAATGTCATATGCTCCATGACATAATTCTACATCTCCACTCAGGCATGTAATAAGCACCTCACAGTAAACATGTTCAAACCAGAACTCCTGGTTTTTTTCAGCTCTAACTGGCTCCTCCTATAGCTTCCCCATCTCAAAATGGGGAAGTTTCTCAGGCCAGAATCCTTACAGCCATCTTTTTCCCGCTCTTTCTCTCCTACCCCACAAATGATGCAAAACACTGTTGACTCAATCTTCAAAAGATACCCAGATTTCACCACCTCCAATGCTACATCTCTAGTGCCAACCACTACTGGTTTTTTTAATCTGATGATTGCAACCACCGCGGAACTGGTTTCCTGGCTTCAACCCTTAGCCCTCTAGTTGCAACACAGCAGCCAGACTGATCTTTTAAAATTACGTCTGATCATGGCACTCCTCTGCTCAAAACTCTTCAGTGGCTCCCCATCTCAATCAGAGTGAAGCTCAAGTCCTTCAGTGGCTCCCAAAGTCTCCCTGCTATTTCCCGCCTCCTCCCACCCACTCCCTGCTCACTGCTCAGCTCCAGCCATGCTGACCTCCACGCTGTTCCTTGGCTTTGACAAGCACACACCAACCCCAGAGCATCTGCTGTCCTCTCTGCCCGAAACTCTCCTCCACCTGATAGCCGCATGATTTACTCTCATCCGTCCTTCATGGCTCTGCAAAAATACAACCTTACCTGTTAGACTGCCACCCCACATTCCCTATTACCCTGCCTCTGCTTTACTCTTTTCCATGGCACTGGTCTTACTCTGAATATTACATACTTGTTTCCTTACATCTGTATCCCTTGCCCCTCGTACATAAGTTCCAAGTGGCCAAGAGCCTTTGTTTCCGTCACTACTGGATGCTCAGAACTAGAAAAGA
The DNA here is from genome assembly GCF_964146895.1 of Miniopterus schreibersii. Lineage (NCBI taxonomy): Eukaryota > Metazoa > Chordata > Mammalia > Chiroptera > Miniopteridae > Miniopterus > Miniopterus schreibersii. The sequence goes on from NC_138102.1 coordinate 171,598,580, forward strand.
ACCTGGCATTTATTTTGTCCTCAATAAATACTTGTTGGCGGAATATGAAAGTGCTCTGAAAATTTATATAAAGCACTAAGCACATGAGGTGTGGCATTATTACTATTATGTTCATGGGTAGACCAAAGGAGAGCCTTTAAAACAAAATCCCCAGCCTTTCTCCTCAATGTATCCTCTTTGCTATGTGACAAGGAGATTCCTCCTCTATCATCTGCCAAATTTGATTATGTGACACCAGAGGAGATACTAAAAATAGTTAACAATCTGCTGTGCAGGAATCCATCAGAATGGACACAATGACCCATCGAAATAAAGCCCGTTGAAACTAGCTTGTACCGTCGGCCTGGAGAAACTTATGATCAATGACAGTTCCACTACATTGTTATCTTTGAAAACTTGCAAAGAAATAAGCACTGAATTTAGAATTTAAAGAAACCTGGGTTCACTGCTACTCTCTCCAACTCAGGGTTTCTCAGCTTCAGCATGATTGACATTTGGTGACGTATAATTCTTTGATGGGGGACAGGGAAGAGAAGTCCTGTGCATTGTAGGATATTAAGCAGCATCTCCAGCCTCTACCACTAGATTCCAGTAACATTTCCCCTAGGTTGTGACAACCAAAACTACCTCTACACGTTGCTAAATGTCTCCTGGGGGGTAAGAACCACTAATACAGCTCTCAGCTCCGGAAACTGAGATAAATTAGTAAACCCCTGTGGGGGTTAATTTCCTTGTTTGTAAAAGAGGATTAGCTTAGGGTAGCTTTAAGGACTAAAAAAAAATAATGTATATAACAAGTACTTAGCAAATTTTACTATAATTTTTCATACCTATCCTTTTTTGCTCCTGACAAAGAATGAGCTGTATATCTTGCTCTAATAAATGACTTTGCTTAGGTAGGCTACATCGATGATGGACATACTGCGTTTCTACAATCATAAAGTTGAGCTTTTTAGTGCCTTATCAGGTTACACCTGCAACCCACAAATTATCTCCAAATCCGTTCCCTGGTTGGTTTCTCCTCTTAAAGAGCATGCCCTTTGCAGATTGCAGTCAGAGGCAGTCTGCTCACCCATGGTTAATTTTATGGGCTGTTTATCTACAGTAGGATTTACTTGAGTCTATCTTGGTAAACGTAATGAAGCCTGGGTGTGCTTTCATGGGGATGTGAGGCGAGGCTAGGGAGAGCACAGAAAAGTCTCAGGCTAGTTTTGGAAATGTCACTTCTGAATCACTTAAATTGGAAAAGTTCTAGACAGTTCTAAAAGAAGAGCTTCAGTAAACAAACCCATCACAACAAACAAGACAGAAAACCCTTATCTGCTTTTTGGAGGCAGAGAGTAGTGCAGCATTTGGTGTGAATTCTATCTTGGAAACTATTAATAACCTGCTCTGCCAATTTTTCAATCCCCTCGAAAGCTAGACAGCTACATTGTACAGTAGGCTATTTCCACCGTGATGTTAATTTACGTCTTTCTCTGGTGAAAAGGTTTCAGAGGGTGGTAGGAATCTAGGAGGGATGGGTAAAATTACCTTCATTTTACAAATGAAGAGACTAAAGAGGTTTGGTAGACTACACAAGGTCACATAGACAATAACTGATGGAGCCAAGACTTGATCTCAAGTTAGCTGCCTTCAGATTCCAGTCTTTTCATTAAACTGCACTGAAATAACTCAACATTCTTGGAGTTCATTACCTGCCCTCCATTACTTCACCACCCGCCCCACCAAAAGCAATGGCAGGGAGTATAAGTGGGTAATAACAGGAACAGCGCTTTACAAAGGGCCAAGTACAAAAAGCTGAGACAAGTTGGGTTAATGACAGGAAAGACTATGGGCCCCTCCCTGAAGCAGCCATCCATGAAGGGACACCAGGAAGAGCATGTCAACCTGACACCTCCTCTCACTGATTTGTGCACTCTCTTACAGAGTGGCTGGGCTTCCCCTGCCCCCTGGGACGTGTCAGGAAAACTACCTCCACCAGAGATGAGATTCAAAATATGTGTACCTCGTTCAGCAGAGGGACCAACCAATGAGAGCAGGCTCTGACCCTGAAGACCTCCTGCTGGCCTAACCCCTCTTTAGTTGGTTGATCATGGGACAATCTGGGGGGTGAAAGGTCTCCTAGGTGGGGAGACCCTCAGAGGGGCTTGTAATAACTACTTACTAGAATAGAAACATTTAGCAATTTAGAAACATTTCAGCATTTTAATGATGTGTCCAGGTGTTCTGGTACATTGAGACATTTAGCCCTGCTCCACACTTCCTGGATACATGACCTTACACAAATTACTTAACCCTTCCAAGCCTTCATTTCATGGATTTGTAAATAAAGATGATAGCATGCTAACCACTCAACATTGTTGTGAAGATTAAGTAGGATGCAAGTAAAGTGCTGTGCATGTTCCTGACACATACTAGATGTGCAATAAATATTAACACTCATTATTATTAAAGGGGAAAGCTTGAAATGTGCAGCATATCAATTAACTCTGGCAGAAGTGAACCCGAGTCTCCCATATTAGGAGTAACTATTTCCTGAGGTCAGACAAACCTGCGATAGTCTGCCCCTCACTGAGTCACACCTTCCAGTCCTGGTAACTGAGTCAGCCACGTTCCCTTTGGGTTCTATTCCAGGCACTGGTACTAATTTTGTCCCCAAATGAGACAAATAGGATGACCTCTCTTGTCACCAGGGTGCCTTATGGAGTCAATCATAATTCATTCTGTTTCTACCAGTGGCTGAGACACCACTTTGCATCTCAAATTTTCAACTGTAAAAGCCCAAGCTTTCCAGGAGCTGAACACAGAATATGCCCCAGCCCTCGATGGCTACGTTTCCTGTCCCTCAACGCCAGTCATTAGCTCCCTGGCCTCTGTTCCCCGGCTTTCTCAGTGCTCACTGCCAACATGATCAGAACTCAACCTCTTCAAAGCTGTCAGAGTCTCGGCCCAACATTCTTTTCCAGACCTTGGATCCTCAGTAGACCTCATGCGTTCTTCTAGACTCAGCTCCTCATGGTGCATCTTCTAAACGTCCCTGCGTGCCAACCCTGGACGTGCTCCTGTATTTGGCCAGCATCTCCCACTGACCTAGACTCCAGGCCGTAAAGCGTGGTGGTTAGGAACATGGTGATGGATTCGCACCAAGGAGAGTTCAAATGCTGTTTCTGCCACTCACTAGCTGCTTCCCAAACCACACTATAAAATTGGGAAGAAATGCATAATTCCAGAGTAACTGTGGAACTGAAAGAGGTAAGTTGGGCTTGGTTCCATGATTGGCACATAGAAGCATTTAAAAAGTCAGTATTATTTTTGAGGGAAAGTAGCATTCCCCTTCCTCACTGCAACTTGATATCCAGCCAGTCTCTACAAAACTACTTGGAGCCTGGCCAGTGTTGCTCAGTGGTTAGAGCGCCGGCCGGCACACCAAAGGGTCAAGGGTTTGATTCCCAGTCAAGGGCATGTACCTGGGCTGTAGGTTCAATCCCCAGTCCCAGTCGGGGCACGTGCAGGAGGCAAACAAATGATGTATCTCTTTCACATTGACGTTTCTCTCCGGCCCACCCCCCCCAATCTCTCTAAAAAAAAAAAAAAAAAAAAATCAATGGAAAAAGTATTCTCGGGTGAAGATTAAAAAAAAAAAAAACAACAAAACTACTTAGAAATTACTCAATAGCCAGATAGCTGCTCATGCCAATATTTTCAGGTCTCTCAATCAAAATTATCCAAAACTCAAATTTGGACCTACACTGTGTTTACTAGTTAATTACAACTTTATTTCCCTCAACAAATAGATAGTGAGCATCAGCCATATGCCAAGCACTGGGCCATGTGAACAAGACAGATCTGATACAGTCCAAAGTTCCCAACCAGAATTAAGGGAGCTTTTGTGGAAAGCTCCTCACTCACCCAGGACAGTGTCTAGCCCAGTGCTAGCTTGTGAAATAATTCTTTTACTAGAACTTTTCCAATATTTTAAATGGGAGCATATTACTCTTATAATTTAAAAATTCATTAAAATTCAAAAACACTTGCTGAGAAGTACATAAAGTAATTTTTCAGCCACCTAATGAAGCAGGGAAGTCCTGGCCACCTCACCGCCATAGCGCTGTTTCTCCCAGGTAAACTCCTGAGCTCACAGCCACTGCTGGCTCACTCTTAGCTGCAGACATCTAGTTTCTTCCCTCCAGGTACTTTGCCTTTTTTTTCCCGTGGCCTGAACCACCCAGCGTTCTGAAATAAATAATGTACTTAAAATCCAACCAATTTCCTCTGGACATTTAGAACAGACACCAGTTACTTTATCTAAATTCTTTAAACAAGAAAAGATTCCAACTGGCACAGTTTTTTTAAAAAGCGAAGACACTTCTCTCTTTGGGAGCTGCTATGTATGACGCCACTGTGTTTTAAAGGGTCTTAGATAAGCCTTCAATTTTGTGAAGTTTAGAGATTAATAATATTACCTTAGGGGGGGCACATGCTGAAAGGTAGGCAGGTCTTGTCACAGTCAAAGAAAAGATTCTTTCCTGCTTTGCAGCGATTAGCTGTGTAAATTGTAGTGCAAGTTGCAGAGCTAAATGAATTAGTATGCATCCCACCCAGACTCTTCATTTGTTGGAGTAAAATGCTTACAATCTTTGCTTGGGGGAAAGGAAAAAAAAGAGGGTATGTCATTGAGTGAATATGAATTAATCAGTACTTTATGGACAGAACCCATCATTTTAAAGCAGTGGAAAAAAAAGTGAGGCATTTATCAGGGTTCCACTCAACAATCTCCCTGTCATTGCTAATAAATCTTTTATGAAATGGAGTTTTGCAATCTTTGCAGGAACATTTCCCCTCCTCCACATTTCCTTGGAAGAAAAAAATAAGTTAGCATTCATGCCTAAGATTGTCTTCTCTCTTCCCTATTTGAATTTTCTGTCCTCGGAAAGTCTCTGAAGCTCTTTATTTTTAAAGCTTCCCCCCCCCATTTGTAAGTTCAAGACCTCTCTCATCAGAAGAAATAATTTATATAAATCTTCTCCCAGGAGACGGAAGGAAAGAAGCTGAGTTTCAGGGAAGGGAGACCATATTTTAGTGAGTATAACATCCTGGGCTAAACAATCAGTATTTATAGATGGAGGGATCCAGTCTATTGCAGGCCAAAGGAATTTGGAAATAGATAAGATAAAGGACACGACATTCCAGCTCTAATGCTTCGTCACTTCCCTCTACCTACCCATGGAAGCAGGATTCTGCCGAATAAACAGCCTGCCAAGAGACCCCCCATGCCCTGACTTAATTAGGATTTTGTGCTCCTATGTGAAGGGTAGGTTCATTAGCTGTGAAATATGCCACTGGATGTCTGGATTAAGATTTAAAGGAAACCCTAAATATGGAGTGGCATGTAGCCAGCTTCTAGCAGCTTAAACTGCACAAACGAATGTGTGATCATTCTCCGCGAGGTTGGTAACTTTTTATTTTTAGCCACAAATCCACAGGCCATTTCTCTGGGTTAGGGATGGGGCCCGACGGCTGGTCGAAAGCTTGAAAAGGCACAGGACTGAGAAAGAAGTTGTCAAGAGGCTCTCATGAAGGGCTGGCGGGAGGAGGGTGGGGCGCTCGTAATGATTTTGCCGTGAAGCTTGCGTTCCATTTTACAGCTTGGATTTATTTACAACAACAGGTGGTGGTATTTGTGGGGAATTGCTTGTTTTTTCATTTGAGAAGGGCAGCTCCATACATCTGCTAGGAGGCGAAACAAAACCTTTTCCAAACACCCTTTCCCTCGCTTTCCACATCCCCATTAGGAAGGAAGAATTTGTAGCAAAAGGCCACCCTGCCATTATTTCTTCCTGATGACACTCATTTAGCAGCCATTAAAATGCAAATAGAACTATGATTTTTAGATCACAAAAATTAACATTAACGGTTGAATGATTGATTAAAGGTCATGGCGACGGTATAACTTAATTTCTTAGATAATTGTGTTCGGTTTTCTGCAGACTGTTTGGGTTTCTGAATTAATTTTATCTGTTGTTGAACACTGACAGGTGCAGTAATTGGCAGAGTCTCCTTTGGGCGCTTTTCTTCCCGAGCACCAAGCCCTCTTCCCTTGGTCCACGCCATCGCCTGAAACAGACGAGACGGCCCACCCGCCACCCCGCAACCAGCGGATTTGTGAGTCTGGGTGAGGTCACTGCAGCGGTTATTCCAGATCTGCAAAGCCCCAAATAGATTTCCATCGGCGCCTGATGAGTTTTCCCTCTAAGAATTTCCTGCATGCAGCTCAAGGAGAAATAAAATGACCCCAGCCCTCCCCAGGGGTAGAGGCTAGCCTCCTCGGAGCCCCTGCCACAGGAGCCTAGGTAGGCAATAACCACGCTGACAGGTATTAACACCACTGGCTTTTCCTGTCACCTCTGTAGGTGAGAGCTCAGGCAGTGACCTAGGAAGCTGAGACGGGACATGGCCAGGGGTCAGGTCTATCTGCTCTGCTTCTCAAACGTCGAAAATATAAGAAAGATAGATGGTGCTCACCTGGCAGGCTATATACCTTCTTTAATCCCAATAAGTACATAACTCTGTGTTGTAAAGGCATGAATTCAGAGGAAAAGCACCACAGTGCTGAGAGAATTGAGTTAAAACTATCATCATCACCACCACCACCATCATCATCTTCTCTTATAGTAATTTCTCCTGGAAGTTTCAGGGGGCTTTGTTTTATTGTGATGGATTCCATTTTGCACACTTCTGCCCATCAGTTGCTGGATTCTGGCGTGAATCATTTCCTTTCATTCTTATGAGTTCTTAGACGAAGGCTGCACAGATGATCCCTAACTGTCCAGTCCTGCTCTCTAAGAGCTTACAGCCTAGTGGGAGAGACCTCTGTGCATGAAGCAATTAAAGACAATGCAAAGCAATATGTAAACCAGGTACCAGACATAAGCTCCTCAAGGTCACAGCCATGTCTCATCGGGCTTTCATTCCATACGAGTATTCATTCAACAAACGTGTACTGAGCACCTCCTCTGTCCTAGGCTCTGTTCCAGGATGTAGGGCTACTCTAATAAAGAGGACAGACGATCACATCAGCATGCAACCTACCTCTGATGAGGTGCGGGGAAGGGAGAGTAAACAAGGCACAACACTTAAAAGTGGGCTGAGCACTGCAAAAGGGGAAAGCTTTAAAAAGTAATACAAATGTTTATGGAGGCTTTATATTCCCATTGCCCTTCATGGCACATCATAGGTCCTAAATTAATGTTTGCTGAAGCCATCAATCTCTTTATTAATGAATCAATAAGAGGACATAACCATGTCATCCTGAGGAGTTCTAGAAGAGTCCATGGGAAGAAATGGGACTCGCAGGCCGCCACACTGGCTCCTGGCTGTTCCTCAGACATGCCATGCTTCCTCTACCCCAGGGCCTTTGTACATGCCACTTTTACTGTGTGACACTCCCTTCCTTCCTCTATGCCTACTTAATAACCACTCATACCTCAGGCCTCGACCCAAAAGCTAGACTGCAGAGAAGGTGTCCCTGACCTCCTTTATCCCTTCCCCAAGCCCAGACCAGGTCCAGGACCTGGTATAGAGGCCCCGTCAGGTATCCAGGTGCAGTGCCCACAAACCCCAATGCCCCAGCCTCCTACTTCCACATCACACAACTAATGCTGCATTGGATGATTATTTGATGAATGTTGTCTCCCCACTCTGGACTCCGGGCTCCATGAGGGCCCAACAATGCCTGTTCTGTACCATTGTGTCCATTTCAGACCCTTGATAAACAGTTGTTAAGTGCACAGGTGGTGTTTACCTTGTTGGGTTTTGAAAAATTACAAGTATCTGAACAAGGAAAGAAGAAGAAGAGCAGGCACGGAGGGTGAAAACAGTTCAGAGTGGGTCCCATGGGGCTGTACAGGCTGGATGCAAAATATTTCACCAGCTGTCCAGCCTGGGCTTGAACCAGCAAAGTAGACTGTGCTTGGTCTGGGGTTCCCTGCATTGCCAGGCAGTTACCCTTCACATTCCTGGGTTGTGGAAGAGTGGGCTGGTCCCAGGCAAAGGTGCACCTGGGGTTGGAGGGTAGGGGTGTCCTCCAGGCAGCAGCTATCTGCCAACATTTTAACAAGCTGAAGACTCCATCAGAGGATACGAGCTGACTGAGAGCAATCTCAGAGGTGAAAGGTGTCCCTCAGGGGCTATGCCCATGTGGTTGGAAAAGAAGAGAAGCTAAATCATAAGCAGCCTTAAAATTCAGGCACAGGCTTTTGATCTTGAGTTCATCAGGCAACCTAGGCAGTCACTAGATCCCTAAGAAAGGAAAAAATGATGAAAGGCATCTTTTGGGGAGGACCGATTTCAAAGTTTGAGCCAGATGCTGTGACAGGTGCCAGAGAACTAAAGATGATACACAGACATCAGGCTTTGCCAAAACTAAGTTTCCCCTTTTATAGTGCTCAGAGGCGAGTCTGGTTTTCCTAAACTGCTAGTCTCCATGCTCAGCCTCTGTGAGGCTGGTTCTGTGTTTTCCTCCTCTGGTCTCTGAGCTCCCTAAAGGCAATTCCTTACGTCCTTAGTGTTGAGGATGGAGTCCAGCCCTTGGTAATGCTTTTTGAATGAATAGGTGAGTGAATGGTTTTATTCAAAACAAAAACATAGAAAGTCACCAGCAAGTCTGTGCTACTATGCAAATCCTCTCTCCCTTCCAACTCTACCTTAAGCAAGTTTCCCCGACTAAAGCTTGTCTTTCAAAGACGTCCTAAGTTTCCTCCTTCCCTGTCTGCAATGAAACTGAAGCCCACCTGTGGGTAAGATCGCCTGCCCCTCCCTGAAGCCAGCCCAGTCCCCCCCTTCTTGGCAAACACTGGCTTGGCGAGCTGCATTTCATGAAGTTAACTAGGCTCATTACAGAGAACATATTTCCAGGAGGAGGGATGTTAATTTCTTCCTGGTACAAAGAACAAAAATCAATACCATAAATCCAGGAAATCTCCCCTGAATGTCTCCCCCGTCATCACTCTGTGTAAATACCATTATGACAGGTTAGCTATAATTTTTCTCCGGCAGTATGATATTGAGGTGACTGTAGGACAAGTCACACTGCTGAAGTAAGGAGTATTGGCTCAGATATTAGTCCTCAAGGTATTTTGTGACATTGGAATTCCGTCAGATGCAGCTGAATGTGCCTTTGTCTTTTGAACAAGCCCCAGTTCCAATGCTCAGCCTGCTTAGAACATGCTGAACTTGATTGGTGAATCCATAGGGCAGCACCTATGGATTTCAACATTGAGTTAGAGGTGAACGAAGAGGAAGCAGTTTTCTAGGGCGTGTTTATATCTCAATATAGTCATTTACTCAAACGTGTAATAAACACCAACTGCACACACTGTATGAGTGACCCATAAATAGTGGAGACAAGGCACCAATTTTGCAGGAATTTACGGTCTAAGCAAGCAAATAGAGTTTAAACTAAGGCAGTTTCAATTTGAACACACACACGTCAGAGCCTAGTAAATTCCTGTGCGGAAATGGGGAAGCTCCAAGTACAGTAATGTTTTTCCTACCACCTTTTGAGGGTTCCTTAACTCATGCAGCCCCAGGGGGAAGAACACAGCTTCATTTTAGGAGTAAACAAGAATATCATTTTAGCCCTGGCCGGTGTGGCTCAGTTGGTTGGGCGTCATCCTGTGCTCCAAAAGGTTGTCGGTTTGATTCCTGGTCAAGGCATCAAACCATGGGCTTAATCCCCAGTACAGGATGTGCAGGAGGCAGCCAATCAGTGTTTCTCTCTCTTTCCCTTCCTCTCTCTCTAAAAAAAAAAAAAAATCAATAGAAAAGCTTTAAAAAAAAAAAAAGGAATATAATTTTAGAAATCCTCCAAGATGTTGACCTTTGTGTAGGGGTCTGTCAGCATAAGACCCAGGGTCTTGGATGTGTTATTATAAATTAAAATATAATAAATCTGTCATCCTTCTCTCTGGATCTATAATGCCCCATTCAATCAGCAACATCCAGCATATGTGTGTAATTCAACTCCAAGAGGTTGACTGCACAACATAGTGACTTCAACATCCCAAGGGCATAGGCAAAATTAATTAAGGCATTGCCACTAAATATTATCCCTCCTTGAGCCCTCCCTCCCAAGTTCATTTCTAATTATCTCCCACTGAGTCATGTCCCCAGTGAGTCAAATTTTTTATTACATTTTTAGGAACCATCTCCTGACAGCTTCAAAGGATTTTTATATTTTAGCATAGTTGATTCCCTCTAATATGCTTCCGTCTCTTAACTAATCTCTACCCTGAATCATATTATAAAGCCATAGAATGGAAGGAGTCTTTTGAGGTCACCTAGCCCAAATCCATCTGATTATAGGCAAGGAAACTGAGGCCTAAGGAAGCTTGATATCTTGAGAAATATGAGTAACTTATCACTGCAGAAACCTAACGCTACAGAGACCTACTGGGAGGTCCTATCAAGACAAACTAGAAATGGTCCTAGAATAAAGGCCTAGATATTTTGACTTTGAGGATATACCATGAAAAGGTTATCCTACGCTCCAATTATCCTCCATAAAGTCCCTCCCCCATCAACAAGCCCAGCCCATGCACTCAGAGCTTCAAAACGGCCTTCAGCACCTGCCCCTTTAATATGGACAAACAGACAAGGAGCCATCATACCTATGAGCAAAGACTGCACCATGAGAGACAGTAAAGCAAACTGAAAACAAAACAAAAGGAACCTAGGGACAACAGAAAATATGGGAAAGAGAAGCCTCAAAAAATATATCCTCAGAGCGATATTTTATACGTAAAATAGGATGCTAAAGAAAGGAAAGCTAGGCCAAAAAAATGATAAGAATGCTAGGGGGATTAACCCAGATAACCTACTACGCACCCAACAGGCGTTCCAGAACTATCAGAGGCATAAAACAAGAACATTTCCCAAGACTGCAGGCGAGGAGTCTGCCGAGAGAGCTTCCTGAGGGCCCAACACCACAAGGCAGCTCTGTGGAGGTTTGGGAGGCCTAGGGCCCAGGGAAGATCTGGAGAGCTTTGGAGAAGAGGGAGTTTTCATCAAGGAACCAGGAATTATGACGGCTTTGGACTTCTAGACATTGGAAATGAATAAAAATTGGAGCAACACCTCCAAAATTCTGAGAGATGACTTGAAGCCTAGCATTTCATGCCAACCAAATGATGAATCAAAGGGGAAGGTGGAATAGTGACAATTTCACACAAGCGAGGTTCAGAGCACGTATCTCCTATGCATTATTTCTCAGGAAGCTACTGACGGATTGGGCTTCTGGGAAAGGAGAGGGGAAAAACGAGACGGAGGAAAAGGTGGCATTCGGGAAAGGGACCCAGCAGAGGAGAGTCATAAAGGGAAGTCCAAGGGCTGCGAGGCAGGCCATAGGAGGAACAGGGGACTAAAGAGGGAGGTGTCCAGGAGAAAAAAATAGGAACCGGTAGATTACCTGCTGCTTTGGAGAAAGGGAAGCACTTTTGCCTGCGTACACAATAGCCATTTCCCTCTTTGTCCATGCCACTCGATTTTGTTTGGGCTGCAATCTGCCCAGCTCCCAGGATGAACTGGGATTGGCCTAAACCAATCACGGAGTCATTGGACAATTCATCTGCCCACAATTCATCTAATACAGACATTTGACCAATTCTGGCCTATGAGACAGAAGCACAAGGCTTCGGGGGGATTCTAAGAAAGAATGAGTTCCCCGGTAAAAGAGAGCAACCAAAGGCAGAGGCCCAGTCAATGGACAACCTACTTGCTGGGGATGGTACAAAAACAACCTTGAGGACTTTCTATCCTGGTGGTTGTTTCCATTGACCTTTTCAGTGCCTGGAACTGCACCACTAGCGACATCCCTGGACATTAAAGCCCTGTCTAATAAATGTCATTCTAAAGTCACTGATATTCCACATAGTAAAGAAGTTTGCAGCGCTCTGTGGATGGATAGGAGTAAGCAGATGATGCTGGGAGATGGGGGGGCAGGGTGCTGGACCCCTGAAGGCCAGCTCTCATGAGGCAGCCCAGCTGGGAGCAGAGGAAGAGCACAGAGGCTGGGCATCTGAACCTGGGGCAGCAGGTGGGCAGGGGAGGGACCTCGGGGCCATACTGTCTGGGACCCAGGAAGCAACATTTGCACAGTTGCCTTTGCTCCAAGTAGATGCCACCTGCTGTTGGGAATGAGGCTTCCTCTGCAGTTTCATCTTCCCTGCCTGAGCCCCAGGAAAAAGCTGCGAACTAGAGCAGGCTTTGGAAATGTACACATGTAACCACTTTCTCACCCTTTCGAATTTAACTCCACAGTATAATTAAGCACATATACTGCACACGCACAGCTATAATACAAGCTGTCGGTTCAATTTGGAAGTGTGCATTAAACAAATCCAAGTGAGGAGCAACAATCTGTGAGCCTTAGAATTGGGGGAGGAACCAGGCACCAGCTCCATAAAATTAACATTTCATGGGACACACTGCCACCCAGTGGCCACTATGGAAATTGTCAAGACCAGGAAGCGCAGTCAATGCCCAGAGCCTGACAAATGTTCCTAAATGTTTTAAACCAAATTGAATTAAATAGAGTTGGAGTGAACTGAAGTGAATTGGATGAGCATAAAACGGACAGGGTTATATTGGAACAAAGACCAGGGTTCGATGACCTACTCCTGAACCCACAAAAGCACAGTATATTTTAGACCAGGCCTGCATCAAGAAAAAGTAAAGTTTAATCAGAAAAGATCTCAAGAAGTCAGGCTGTGGTGTGTGCCTGGCCCAGATGGTGATCAGATGTGGTCTGCCAGGTCCACAGTATAAACCTGGTTTCTGACACCATACAAATATTCAGTAAATATGTACAGAAGTAAATTTTCATATACGAACAAGATATAAACCCAAACGCTTAATTAACAGGCCAGAATGGAAGTAACAGTTTCCTAACTGCCACTGTCAGTCAGGAGCCCCTTCCTTGATGTCCAACTATGCCTCGAACACCCTACTCCCATTCTAACTCTGCATCTTGCAATATGGGTGGGTTTAAGGGTCTCTGTCCCCTTTGGACTGTGAACTTTCAGAGGAGGCCTTTGATCCCACGTGCCTAGCACCATAGCTATCACAAAATAGACAAGAGAGGGAGGGAGAGAAATAGGGAATGAAGGGAGGGATGGAGGGAGGGAAGGAAAGGAGGGAGGGAGGGAGGGAGGGAGGGAGGGAGGGAGGGAGGGAGGGAGGGAGGGAGGGGGGGGGAGATCTCAGCTGTGGAGGTCCCCTCTGAAGAACTAGAAGTTCTAGTCCCATACTAGGCCCCCCAGCCCAGAGTTCTAGTGCTGTGAAGAGAAGGCCCCATAACTTCTGGCTGTAAAACACAGCAATATTTCAACAGAAAGTTTGCAGGCCAGAGGTATTGGCACAAAATATTCAAAGTGATGAAAAGCAAAGACCTGAAACCAAGATTACTCTACCTGTTTACACCATGGAATACTATGCAGCTATTAAAAAAAAAAAAAAAAAAAAGATCTCTTACCATTTGAGACAGCATGGATGGACCTGGAGAGTATTATGCTAAGCAAAGTAAGCCAGTCAGAGAAAGACAAGTATCACATGATCTCACTTATATGTGGAATCTAATGAACAAAGAAAACTGATGAACAAAATAGATCCAGAGACACAGAAGAGTGGAACAGACTGAGTGATCGCAGAGAGAAGGCAGGGGTGGGTGGGTAGGTGGAAAGAGATTAACCAAAGAATTTTATGCATATATTCATAACCCATGAACACAGACAATAGTGTGGTGAAGGCCTGGGGTGGTGGATGGATGGGGTAGAAGGGGTCAATAGGGGAGAAAAAAGGGGACATCTGTAATACTTTCAACACTAAAGATTTAAAAAAAAAAAGGCACAAATTGGTAGTTATAAAATAGTCATGGGGATGTAAAGTATAGCACTATGTATGGTGCCAGGTAAGAATTAGGTTTATCAGGGTGATCACTTTGTAAGTTATATAAATGTTCATACACTGGTTTGTAACCTGAAATTAATATAACACTGTATGTCAACATAACTGAAAAATAAAAAGTTCTTTAAACTAAATAAATTGTTTAAGCTACCCAATCTGTGGTAATTTCTTATAGCAGCCCAAACTGAGTAAGACCCTCCCTCTAGCCCCTTGTACACCCTGCATAATCACTGACCATCTACACTTTGGTTGCCCCACTAGCCCGTAAGCTTCTTGAGGGTGGGATGGTGTGAAAGCATAACTAACTAATCATCGCCCTTCGGAGTCAGAGAGCCATCAAGATGATGCTATAGAATTATTAAGCCAGTCCTAGGCTCACAGCTCTACCCCATTACTGCGCTGGACCTGATTTACTGAGTTGGAAACCAGATTTCTTATAAATACATCATCCTCTCAGATATCTGCTTGCGGCTGTTATCTAGGGAAGGAAAAATACCCATCCATGGTGCCTTGGAGGATATTACAAAGACAATGATAAAAGAGCCTTCTTTTAAAAATGAGAGGGGTGCATCTGTCACCAGCCGATCCTAGAGAACTTTGTTTTTAACCCTTGTAAAGTTCTTATCCCATATTACATTGTAGGATAACTTTTCAGGCTATGAATTTACAAGTTCCTTGAGGGCAGAGAAAGATCCTTCAAAAATATATTAGTAATTCTTAACCTTTCTGAGACGTGGGTTTTAGAGACTCCAATAAATAATGCCCTCTTTTCCCCTTCTGAATTCCAGTCAAGTGAAAAAAGGGTACAGGAGTCATGAAGATCAAAATATAATAGCAATTGTTAATAATACTATGTCCTAGGAACCGTAAGTACTTAGACATGTCAAGGCATTTAATAGTACCACAGAATAGAAGGCTAAGGGACATGAGGTTGAATCACTTGCCCATGGCCACGTCACCAGTAAATGGCAGCCAGGATTTGTACCTGACGTGGTGCAGGCCACATTCATAACCACCATGCCTCTCAAACATCTTAACATGCCAATGAAGCTGCTTGGGGAGCAAGCCTTGGTTCTCCGGCCAAATGGTCTTCCTAAAGACATCCCTAACTTGAAATTTACCCTGCAAAGCTGCAGGCCTCTCCTTGCAAGCGCAGAACCTTCCCCTTAGTGGAGAGCTGATGAAGATGTGCCTTCTCTCCAGGACCAGCCATACAACTTGCAAGGACCAGTGCAAAACAAAAACGCAGGGCCCCTTGTTCAAAAATTATTAATAGTTTCAAAATTGCAACAGCAGAACGTTAAACCAAGTACAGGGCCCTTCTGAGCACAGGGCCCTGTGCAACGGCCTGGGTGGCACACCCACAAAGCTGGCACTGCCTCGGCGCCAGGTAGATTCCAGTGAGAAAGAGGCCAGGAGGCTCCTGAGGAGCACACTCAGACTGTCCAACCAGAGAAATCCCTTCCTCGTCTTCAACAGAAAATGAAGACTAAGGAAGAAGCGAGGCATTCGGAGAACTTTTTTGAGAAGGTAGTGAAAGTTATACAGATGCACACTACACTTTGCACACTTCCATGGGCTTCACAAACACCTTTAGTGTTGTCTTAGTCGGCTCAAGCTGCTATAGCAAAACACCACAGACAACAGACGCTCATGGCTTTTGAGGCTGGGAAGTCCGAGACCAAGGTGTCCTCTGATTCAGTGTCTGTCTGGTGAGAGACTGCTTCCTAGTTTGCAAATGGCCACTTTCTTGCTGTACCCTCACTTTTTTCAATGGGAGAGAGACAGAGACAGAGAGACAGAGAGACAGAGAGACAGAGAGACAGAGCACTCTGGTCTCTTCCTCTTCTTCTAATGGAACTTGTCCCACCACAAGGGCTCCAACCTCTTGACTTCATCTAAATCTAATTACCTCCCAAAGGCCCCACCTCTTAATACCATCACATTGGAGGGTTAGGCCTTCAACATATGAATTTGGGGGTGTGGGGGATACAAACATTCATTCCATAGCAGGTATGTCTCTGCAAATCTACTGCCTTAAGCATAGAAGGGGGCGGAAATGGGTACACACACACACGTATACATACATATATACACAAGAGATCCCCTCAAGATCTCTTTTACCTTTCAAGTTGATCTTCCTGAAACCTTAACCCCAGCAGACCCCCACCTGGCCCAGAATGAGTCAGCTCATCTCCTTCCCCAGGTAAAGGTCAAACCACATCCACTGTTCGTGCGCTGGAATCTTCCGTCTCTGTCACCATGGCTGTCAAGCCAGAGGACCAGATTTACACTCAGTGTGGTCTAGGTTCTCATTAACCTTGAATCACCTCCTCCAACATAGAGCCATGACATTTAAAATCCTATCAAAGTAGTCCAAAACCAGCCTCAGATTGAACCTTTAGGGGATAAAATAAATGACCCATAAGCCCAGGATAGGAAAGAAATAAAAACAGGCCTTAGAGAAGTAGGTGCCTATTGAACACATCACTCACAACAAATCACTTCGGGTTGGTCTCTTTCTGTGGTATATCTGAAATTGAGTGATAGTCATCAAATTTAGCCCTTCAGACGGAATTTTGGTTCCAAATGCCACCTTGAAAATGTTGACCAGTAAAAGTTTCTAAGGAGGTATATTGTAATTTTCAATGAGTTTCAATAAGTGTTACACAAACTCCAAAGATAGAGGTCTTATAAAAAATACATACATATACAATGATTCATGTGGACCATTGTAAAACAGACTGAGGTTCCAATATTTTTATACTGCCTCAAATCCATCTCTTTTCCCAGCCGGGCCGATGGGCAATGTGCATCACTTATACTCGTTTATTGGTTGAAAATTTATTGAGAACCTACTATGTGTTGGATGGTGTGGTAGGAACTAGGAATATAAAGAGAAATAAAAGCTAGCTTCTGTCTTAAAGGACTTTCCAATGCAGGGAAGCAGGAGTCAATCACATGGGGACAAATGCTGAGACATGGCGTGTTTGTAGTAAATGCTCTAAGAGGACCAAAAAGTGACTGACAGAATCTGGAAGGAGACCTTTTGATGGGAAGAGCATTTCAGGCAAAAGGAAAGGAGATGAGCAGAAGCAGAGTGATGCAGATGTGAATACATTTCAGGGACCCCTAAATGCCATCCAGCGTTGTGTTGGAAAGATGAATCTCACCTCTGCCATTTGCTAACCTCTTGAGTAGATCGCTCAACTTTCCTGGACCTCAGTTTCCTTATCTGTAAATTGGGATAATGACCCCTATCACGAAATTGCTAAAATTTAATAAAAATTTATATAAAAGTGACTTGCAGATTTGATGAACTGTACAAATGTCAGCTGTAGTTGTCATTCATTATTCAGCCTACTATTTCTCTTTCCTCTTACTCATGAAAACATACTCTCAGAAGGGATGTCATAGGCCACCTGGTTCAAGACACTTACAGATAAAACTGAGGCCCAGGAAGATGGTCATTGGCATCACCATTACAAATAGCAGCCATGAGGCCACCAAGAACTTGGAACTGCCCTCTGGGAAGGCTTCCACCTAAAGTCCACCCTCCAAATCATAAGCTGTTGGATGTAGTTGGAGAAACCTAAATCACATGAGTGGCTCTAGTGGCAAGGGAGTCTGTGAAATGTTTTACTTAACTTTCTAGCTTCCATAGTTTAGGAGGCACCCTAAAGAGAGGTTGGGTAAGAAGACTGATAATAGGTTCCAACTTACCAGACACCACAAGCCTCTGAGGTCAGCAGGGAAATGTGTATCATCACCACCTCTACAGATGAGAAACCTGGGTCTTAGGGAACTTAAGTTACAGTCCCTGTTGACTGGTTCTCAAAATTTTTTGTGGGATGAATGAGGGTTAGTGATTTGCCCAGAGTCAAAAAACAAACTCCTATTGTCCTTCAAGTCCCAAGTGAGAGGGGCGTCCTCTATGATGCTTGAACTTACTCCTTGAGTCAAGGTTATGTGCACACACACACACACACACACACACACACATGCAGAGACTCTGATACTTCCATTACAGTGCCTACTGCCATGTATTTTAAGGACCAGCTTACATGTCTGTTTCCCTGTGTAGACTGTGAAGTTCTCAAGGTCAAGGATGGCGTCTTACTCTTCTCACCAATCTGGGCACTCGCTGACCTTAACTCATAGGAGGTAAAATAAGTAATTGGTTCATTGATTTAATAAAGGTAAAGCTCTGGGCCTTGGACTCCAGCTCGGTGCTCTTTCCACGATGCCACACGGCTTCTAGCCAACTTTTCCTGAAACCCACTGACTGTTACTCATTTTCTCATTTGTGCAAGAAATATTTATTAAGCGCCTACAGCGTTCCTGTGTTTGGCTCAGGAAATGTAATAGTGAACAGAAAGAGACCCATTCTCAGCTCTCATGGAGAGTAGAGTCTAGTGAGAGAGACTGATATTATCTGATCACAAAAATAAATGCAAAACTACAGTGACAGCAATGGCACCACAAAAGACACTCCTCTTAGCTCTACCACTCGGAAACCCCAAGGGTTTTAGGAACTCTGTGCCAGAAACCGAAGACAAAGACCAAATCTGTATTTCTTGTTCTGTCAAAATATCAGATGTGCATGTGATAGATTTGCCTAAAACAGTGATGCTAGCTGAGACCTAAACCATACCAGGAGTTACCCAATGCAGAGGGTAGGGGGGAGACTACATTCCATGAAGACGGGAATGGTCATGGAAAGGTCTCGTGGTAGGATGAGCTGAAGGAACACAATTAGGACGGTACCAGATGGGGCTGGAAAGGGAGAAAGGAGCCAGATCCTGCAGGAAGGAGAGGTTGAATGGACGTTTTCTTTTTCTTTTAATGTGTTTTCATTGATATTTTTTTTTTTTTAGAGAGAAAGGGGAAGAGAGACAGAAACATCGATGAGAGGGAAACATCAATCGGCTGCCTCCTGTACGCCCCCTACTGGGGATCGAGCCCACAACCCAGGCATGTGCCCTGACCGGTAATCAAACCAAAGACCTCTCGGTGCATGGCACGTTTCTCAGCCAACTGAGCCACACCGGCCAGGCAAAGGATGTTTTCTTTCTTCATTCAGCGGAGAGGGAGTGACATGCCTACATGTGTGCTACAGAAAACTTCAGTGTGGAGAGTAAATTATTCATAGCATTCATGCATTCATCATCCCACAGTGCACCGCCCTGGACCAGCCTCAGGAAAGGTAAGCAGAGCTGCCTTCAACAGCAGCCTCCACAATCTCAGTCCATCTTTCCAAGACTGAATCTCATTCTGAATATTATATAAACATATGCTATGCACAAAAAAAGACACGCGTTCCCAAAGAACACCTTGGAGAGAAACAACTTGGCTATATCGCTCACATGCAGAGGCATGGAGAGGTTTATACTGGCTTCTTGCATTTAATTTACTTTGCAGAAAGAAATGTAAACATCGTTGGGACTGGAGGCTTCCTTTGAACTAACATCAAACCACCAGACCTCTTAAGGAAGGTTCAGCGGGCTTGATATGCCTCAGCACACACATAGCATTTTGCTTTGGACACGAAAAGGGAAGGGAAAAAATAGTCATCTGCATCGAGAACCACTCCTTATTAAAAATAATTAGTGGAGATAGTGCATAGGTCACTTTTAAACCCCTCCTTTACTCTAATTATCCTCTTGAATACATACCAAGACCAATTCACTCAACACTGCTTCGGATATTTTAGAAAATATCTTTTTATTATATCCGACAAGAGCTTAAGCAAGAAATTGTTTGCACTCAGGCCAAACAAAATAATAATGAAACTGACTTTCTTCCTTGTTTTTAAATCTCACTCCCTGTCACTCTTAAATGTTGTCTATTGTGTTTCAGCTGAGAATCAAGTGAATAGCTTTCCTCCCCACCACCATAAAAAAAAAGTATAATTTCATTAGCAGGCATGGATGGATCTACAACCACCATTAAATTCTTGGGGGATTTTGTAGACTTTTCTGGAGATTAAGCACAAAACAGGCAAGTGTGCTTTGTGGGATTGATTTTTTTTAAATATATTTTTATTGATTTTAAAGAGAGGGAGGGAGAGAGAGAAACATCAATGATGAGAGAGAGTCATTGATCGGCTGCCTTCCACACACCCCCGGCTGGGGATCGAGCCCAAAGCCCCAGGCATGTGCCCTGACTGGAGTCAAACTGCAATCTCCTGGATCCCAGGTCAATACTCCACCACTGAGCCACACCGGCTGGGCAGATCGATATTTTTCAAAGCTGCCTTAACACTGACTTTCCATAAACTCTAAATCAATACTAATAAAATCCATTTTATGTTCATGGTCATTCTAACCCGGCTCTGCTCCTTACAAACCACATGACCTGGCCAAACTCTTAATCTGCCTGAGGTTCAGTTTGTCTGCCTTGAAAATGGAGATAATAAAAGTCAGATAAATGTCCAAATATAGTATTTTTTGCTCATTACTTTTTCAAAATAAAAAGGAATCGTATTAATTTATAAAATACATACACATGTACATACATAACACGAGAATGATAATTAAGCAACCTAGTTAATTTTGTCATTTTTTCCATCAGTTTGGGGACCTACAATACTACTGGCCAATCATATAACTGAGAAAAAACATTACAAAAGAATACTTTCTATACTCTTTTGTCTGTCCAGCTTTGGCCACACAGGTTTACCCTCCAGCCTCCCAGCCAAGTTTGCTCTGATCAGGCCCAAAGCACTTCCAGCCACTGAGCTGCCAGGGAAGGTAAGAGCCTTGCTTTGTCAGCAAAAGCCACACAGGATAGCCCTTTCTTAAATATCTGAGATCCCCTGTTTTGAAATTACTCTTTCCTTGGATGGCTAAAGGCCTTGGGGATTCTCCAGAAGCAGGGCTCTCTGGCCAGAGAGAGGAGGGCAGGTGGAAAGCAAGGAAGGGCCCCTGAACGTTGTTCAAGAATACTTCGAGAGAGAAACCAGATGGCCGCGCAGGTAACAGCTGCACCCGCGCCTCCCGCAACCACATCAAAATCACAACTAAAATACAGAACCACCGTCACTCAGAAATCCAGCTGAACAGAAGCCCCACAACCAGGGAACTGAAGCAGCACCGAGAGCGGGAGGAGGGGGGAGACGCGGGCGGATCGGAGCTGAATCTCAGAGACGGGGCCGCAGGCCCACCCCCAGTGCCACAGGTTAAACCCGGGAGGGAATCTCGGCGGTGGGGGTTTCCCGGAGGAGGGAGGGGTCCCAGCCCACAGCAGGCCCCAGCCCAGGGCTCCAGGGCCGGGAAGAGACGTCCCCACAACTCCGGGCTGTGAACCCAGCGGGGACTGTCCCTGAGGGTCGCGGAGGCTGCGGGAGCCCCAGCAGCTCCTCTAAAGGGCCCGGCACGGACTCACTCGGACGCTCCCTCTGAGCCCAGCGCCGGGCAGCGGCCTGAAAGGACCTGGGACACTCGGGGAGGAACTAACCTGCCTGAGATCCGGGCGAGAGGCGGAGGGCGGCTTCCTCCCAGGCAGAAGGGCAGGCGGAGGCCATGGCTCCTGTGGCGAGTCCTCCCCGCACACAGCCGGCAGGCAGGCGCCATATTTGAGTCGCCAGCACCTGACTCGAACCTTTGGCCCCGCCCCGTGACTCCCGGAGGCCCCGCCCCCCCACCTGCAGCTCATCCAGGCCATTTCCAGGGGCTTTTCTGTGCAAGTGGCCTCTCGAGCCTCATGCGTAGGACTTTCCTAAAATCTCTCAAACGAGCAGCAGCTGCCCCATACGGCTTGATAAGCGGCCCCAGGCCTGGCACTAGCGGCAGCCTGCAGTGGCTCATAGCTTGGCCTCTCCTGGAAAACCCCAAGCCCAGCACAAGTAGCAGCCAACTAGGGTTTGCTGTGTAGCTCATGCTGGGTGGCCCTGGGCAAGGCACTGGCAGAGGCTGACTTTGCACCTCCCGGGAGGCCCCAGAGACAGTGCACCTGGTGGTCAGGCTCAACCACGCTGGATTACAACCCTACCACATCCACGAGGGATACACTTAAGGGGTGCACTTGGTGAACACCAAAGCCCCACTGAAGTAAATCCTGCTCCATAGGGGTGTCTCCAGCACAGCAGCTCTTTGGCAGTAGTTGCAGCTGGTCCTCCCAGCCGATTGGCCGGGGGGGGTCAATTCCTCCCAGGGACGCCAACAGCAACCAAGGCTCAACTACAACAGGACAGTGCACACGCCCACACAGGGGAGCACCTAGAAGGCCCAGCTCAGGTGACTGGGGAGGCTGAACCACTGGATCCTACAGGACACCTACTACACAAAGCCACTCTACAAATTCCAGGAGACATAGCAGCTCTACCTAATACATAGAAACAAACACCTGGAAGCAGCCAAAATGTGGAGGCAAAGAAACATGTCACAAATGAAAGAACAGAAGAAATCTCTAGAAGAGGAACTCAATGAAATAGATCCAAGCAAGCCAACAGATAGAGAGTTCAGAATTTTGTTTATAAGGATATATAAGCAGACTATTAGGGAAATAACTGAGAAAATCGATAACATAATAAAGTACCAATTTGAAATGAAGGCTACACAAACTGAAATGAAGAATAATTTACAGGGAATCAACAGTAGAGTGGAGGATGCTGAGAGTCAAATCAGCAATTTGGAACATGAGGAAACAAAAAACACCCAACCAGAAGAGCAAAAAGAAAAAAGAATCCAGAAATATGAAGATAGCATAAGGAGCCTCTGGGAAAACTTCAAGAGGCCCAACATTCATGTTATTGGGGTGCCAGAAGGGGAAGAAAGAGACCAAAAAGTTGAAAACTTATTTGAAAAAGTAATTACAGAAAATTTCCCCTACCTGGGGAAAGAAATAGACTTACAAGTCCAGGAAGCACAGAGGATCCCAAACAAGAGGAACCCAAAGAGGCCCACAGCAAGACACATCATCATTAAAATGCCAAAGGTTAAAGACAAAGAGAGAATCTTAAAAGCAGCAAGAGAAAAGCAATTAGTTACCTACAAAGGAGCATCCATATGACTGTCAGCTGATTTCTCAACAGAAACCTTGCAGGCCAGAAGGGAGTGGCAAGAAATATTCAAAGTGATGACAAACATGGAACTACAACCAAGATTGCTCTACCCAGGAAAGCTATCATTTAGAATTGAAGGTCAGATAAAGAGCTTCACAGATAAGAAAAAGCTAAAGGAGTTCATCAGCACCAGACCAGCACTACAGGAAATGTTGAAGGGTCTTCTTTAAGAAGAAGCTAATGAACAAAAGAATCTGACAAACTAAATAGATCCAGAGACATTGACGCAGGCAACAGACAATCATATCTCAGAGGAAAGAGGGAAGGGGGGTGAAGGGTGGGAAGATACTAACCAAAGTAGTTATATGCATATATGTATAACCCATGGACACAGTCAATAATGAGGTGAAGGCCTGGGGAGGGGGTAGGAGTGAAGTGGAGGGGGTCAATTGGAGGGGAAAATGGGACACCTGTAATATTCTCAACAATAAAGATAAATTAAAATATAAAAATAATAATAATAATTTTTTTTAAAAAAAAAAAGAATACTTCTTCGAGATGCCCAAAAGAATAAACTCTAAAAAGTATTTTTCCCAGATTTCTCAGGCCACTGGGAGCAGAGAGAGCTTCCGTGGAGGGGTGAAAGAGAATTTTTCGCCTGGCAAAAGACAGGAAAACTCAAATATAAATGGTTGAAGATTTGGTCTTTTCGGGTGCCTGCCTTTTGAGCTCCAATGGCAAAAAGTAAAGGGAGTGGTAGGGGGAAGGCCCTTAAAACCACTAAGAAATTTTTCTGTTCTGCTTTGCTTTTCCCCTTATAGAGCAAACTCTTATGTTACATCCCAGCCTGGAATAAATCTTCCTGGCTGAAGGATAAATCAAGGATTGTAATGGAAATCACTACTGACCTTTAAAAGGGCACTGTCTTTATATTTTCACGCTGTGCTGTTTGAAATGTCGACTCAGAATCAGGAAAATAATATGCCATCGATTTCTCTCCATACCTCCGATAGCAGCTTGAGATTGATCTGGAGAGCATTGCTATGGGTTTTCCCGTTACGGTTTCAGCAGCATCGGAAATGGTGATTAACGATCCGGTCTTGGACATGGCATTGTTGGCCTCGTAGCTGCCTTGTGAATCGTGGCCGAACAGCGACTAGCGTCCCCTGTTCATAACACCTCCCAGAAGTGGGTGCACTTCCACCCCAGTGCAGTGAAACTTTGTGGCTCTTGGTTTAGAGCCTATGCGAGATGGGAATATTATTTCCCTGTGTTAATGCCTCTTGTTTACCGCCTTCTTCTTGTCCAGTTATTCCCTTTCCATGTCTCCTCCCACTTCTTAATGTACCAGGCCTCTCCGGCAATTTGTTCCTGCTGGTGTTTCATGCTCTCTTCTTCTAATTTCTCATTTTTCTCTCTATTTTTCCTTCAGTGTCATAGTCTCTCTCCCTCTAGCTCACTGGTCTATTTAGCTCCCTTTTTTTTCCTGTCTGATTTATCCGCTCCATCTCTCATTCGCTGCACAAAACCCTTTTGAAACCACCCAGATTCTCAGCTTGCCCACTTTGACAGAGTATGGGCCGTCTTCCCTCGCCTGCCTCATCTTCGCATGTCCCATGGACGGCACTAGCCTTCCCTTACCGCCAGCCCTCCTAGCAAAACGCTGTTGAAAGGGACATCCACAGAGCATGACCTCTCTTTATTATTAAAAAAAAAAAAAAAAAGGTAGCTAAGTAGAAATGGTTATTATTTTTATCTGTTACAAGTTTTTTTGCCCCGCTGGAGTGGCTCAGTTGGTTAAGCGTTGTCCTGCGCACCGAAAGGTTGCCCAGTTGATTCCCACTCAGGGCACACACCCGGGACTGGGGTTTGATCCCCAGACGGGGAGGATACAGAAGGCAGCTGTGGATGTTACTCTCTCACATCGATGTTTCTCTCCCTCTCTTTCTCGCCCCCCACCCCCTCCCTTCTGCTCTCTCTGAAAAGCAATTACAAAAAATATCCTGGGTGAGGATTTTAAAAAAATAAATAAAGCCCAACCACATTCTCAGACCTAAAGCATAGGGAGAGAGGGAGTTCCGCAGGGAATCTCTGTGGAGGGTCGTGGAAAGGAGAAGTGTCTCCCAGGTGTGCTGAGCTCATTCGTGCAAGCTCTTGTGCCAAAGGACCCACAGAAACCTAATGTCTGACCTGAGTTAAAAAACAAAGAAGAAAAAATAATAATAAAAAATAAAATAAAAAATAAACAAATAAGAAAAGCGCACCCTGCATATGGATGAAGTACTTGGCCACCCTCAAGATGTCATTTGAACTTCACAAAAAGTGCTCCCTTGCCCCAAAAACCTTCTGTCTCAGGGATGCCCTAGACAGAAGCCTATACAATAAGTTCTATTTTAAATTCCAGGGTCAAAG
Organism: Miniopterus schreibersii; assembly: GCF_964146895.1. Taxonomy (NCBI): domain Eukaryota; kingdom Metazoa; phylum Chordata; class Mammalia; order Chiroptera; family Miniopteridae; genus Miniopterus; species Miniopterus schreibersii. The sequence goes on from NC_138102.1 coordinate 171,623,958, forward strand.
ATTCCCATTATGTTTAGAACAGCTCTAAAGAAAGCATATTTTGTGGACCAGGATTCAAATCCTTCACCTGCCATTTTCATGACCTTGGGAAGCGTACTCATTTCTGAGCCCCAGGTTCTGCTTCTCTACGATGGGGATACAGAAATCATACTACATTTCATCAATTCTAAAATATACATCTCCTTGCACTTTAGCATCTCTGAAAACTTGATATAAACAAGGGCTTCTTATAAATACTAATTGACAACTTTTTTCATGGTGGCACATAAAATAATTGTGCATGTTATGATCAATGGAATCTTAGATCAATAAAACACAGTATCAGAGGGCTTAGAAAATGCAAATGCAAAGACATTTTATTCATGATAAGCTCTATATAAATGTCCTATACACTTCCTTGGGTCTCATTTTCCTTATCTGTAAAATCACAGTAATAATGGCACTAACTGGATGGAGTTGTAGTAAGGGTCAAGTTAGTTAATACACATGAAGTGTTCAAAACAGGGTATGACTCAGGACAGGAGACCTTAGTATTGTCATTATTCCAGGACTTTCTCCAACTCATTTGAACCCAAGTTGGTTATTGATGTGTTCCCCCAAACACGGAAGGTTCTGTAGGTGCCAGCAGGGCGCTAGAGTCAAACCCAGTGGTTCTGAATCCTGGCTCTGTCATGTACTGACTCTGGGCAATTTCCACAGTCTCATTCGGCCTCCTCTTTGGCATCTGTAAAGTGGGAATTACAGCACCTGCTTCAGAAAGTGCAGGTTAAGTTTTAAATGAGTTAGTTCATAGAGAGAGCCTTGCATAGTGCCTGGCAAGTGAAAGTCCTCAATAAATGCTAGTTATCATTTTTAGCAAGCGATTCCGCGTTGAAGCATCTGGTCTACTTCAGAGTTGGCCCAGAGAGAGAGTTACAATGCCCCACGTGAAGGGTGGCCCCGCTCACACGCTGCCCTTGTGTAAGTCCCATCAATGTCCTCTGGTCAAAGACTGTCCAGGAGCACGCCTGAGGTCAAATAGAAGTGAGGTTGCTCAGTGCTATGGGGACGCCTCACGCCATGAAGAGCCATGAAGTGTCTCAGAAACAGGGTATCAGGAAGGGCTTGTTCTAGGAGTTGGGTCTGCATTAGTTGATTTGGGAGAGAGCTCAAGGAAGTGAACTGGAGCTGTCAGAAAGTAGGGAAATTTATTAATGATCTTAATTTTTAGCTGGTAGGCAGGAAGAAAGAAGGAGGATTAGAGGTGTCATTGAAGAAGCAGGGTCACTCCCATTAGCCAGAAGAGGGGGGTGTTGGGTCATTTTTGTGGTTGCATGGTGTCTGTCTTGGTTTGGGCTCAATTATGGAGTGGTCTTGTTTTTGGTTTGTTCCACCACTTTTGTGAAAGTCCTCATCTGATGTTGACAGTCGTGAAATTGCTTATATTTACCAAGGGAATGGCGTGATCCAATTGGTAGCAACTAAGCCAGCTACTAGGTACCAGCTAGTGGGATGACCAGCCATCCTGGTTGGCTTGGGACTGAGGGGGCCCCAGGCTGAAGGACTGGAACACAGGGCTTTCGGTGCTAACCTGGAGAAAGTCATGGGCAAACGTGGATGCATCGGTCACCCCAGCTGTCAGGGCTGCCTTTTTGATAACATGTTCTGTGCATTACCTAGTTTATACTTTGCTTATTGACTCACTGGTCTGCATCTGAGTAGCTGCTCTGGAGGCACAGCTCTGTCTCTTACTAGCCCCAAGGCCTTGAGCAAATTGCTCAGCGTCTCTGAGTCTCAGTTTCCTCCTCTCTAACATGAGTTCGGTGCACACTTCATCTGAAGGCTCAAGGACATAACGGCATTTCCAACAGTGACTTGCACGGAACAGGTGCTCCTCCTGCACTCCCAGCTCTACCCCTTTCCATACGGGCTTTGTGCCGTTTCATGTGACAGCCTTGGATTATCAATTATGTCTTAGCCACGTTATTTTTATAGCTCTTAGCATGGTTCCAGGTGCCTGTAAACACTTAAAAATTGACTTTGTGTTATCGCTGTTCCTTTCTCTTCTCTTCAGTACTCCCACTTCTTATATTTCTCTATTCCCTTTTCCTGCAGGAAACTTACACCTGGAAATAATGAAAATAATAACTCTGCATTTCTGGAACGCTTTACAATTTGCAAAATGCTTTTCTCACACACATATACACAGAAAAAAACCCTGAGAGGCCAGTATTATTAGTCTCCTGTAGATTACTCTCTAATTTCTCTCCTACAAATTAGCAAACCAAGGCTTGGAGAAGCCATATGCCTGATTCAAGATCACGAGGCTAGTAAAAAAGAACCTCATAGACAGGAAACAGTATGGTGAGTACCAGAGGGAAAGGAGGGCGGGGGAGGCAGGAGAGGGTAAAGGGGGGAAATAAATGGTGATGGAAGGAGACTTGACTTGGGGTAGTGAACACACAATACAGCATGCAGATGACATGTTATAGAATTGTACACCTGAAACCTGTATAATTTTATTACCCAATGTCACCCCAATAAATTCAATAAAAAAGAAAAAATAGAGCAAAACTCCTGAGTTTCCTCTTGGCTCTAAGACCACTTTCCCCTGGGGCTCAAACTGGGTGCCAAGGTACCCCCATTCCTCCTGTAACAGGGGCCCTGGGTTGGGCCTCTTGGCCAGATGCAGCTATGGAGACATGCAACGGTCATTTGTAATTTCCTGTGCCGTCCCCCGGAGTCCACAGCTTAATTTCTTTTTAAATCCAGCATGGCGCTTGCCAGACCCAGGAGAAAATCCCATTTGAGGTGGAACCACTGCAATCGGATTCAGAGCTCTCGGCTGGGTCTTCTCTAGCAGTTCAGCTTGGGCCCTGGCAGCTGGGCTCAGCTGGGGCCGGATAAAGCTAGCTCCCTCTGACTTGCCATCCCTTTCCCCATTGCCCCAAGAAGGGATGACAAATGGACTCACAATTGTCACCCTCTGTGTCAAATTGTCAAACCTTTCAACATCATGGCCTAAGCAGAAATTACAAATACGGTTTGGTATTTAACTCAGACTAGTTCCAAAATATTTCCCCATCTGGAGTTCTTCCAGGGAAAAAGCATCTGCAGCATGCAGATGGAGGGTGTGGGGCTGGAGGGGACCCAGGAGTACAAGATGAAATGCTCTGAGTCCTCCTAGCTGAACGTGTGTGACCCTTTCCAGGGTTAACGGAAGCCAGTGGAATGTGTGGTGAAGCAGAAAGAGGGTAAGATTTGGGGTCAGCCGACCCAACTTCAGATACCAGTTACCATTCTCACACAGTGGGTTTGCCACGTGTTACATACTTAGTCTTTCCAAGTCTGTGCTCTTCTTTGAAACAAAAACAAAAACAAAATGCCTGTCCTGCCCTTCTCTTTAGGGAGATCCTGAGCTAATGGACATAAAAGCGCTTTAGAAACTGGAGATCTGGCAGACAAGCACGGGCTGTTAACAGGACAATGCAGGGCTTGAAGCTTGCAGGTCTTTCCAACAGGTTCCTGTGCACTGCCGTTCTCCCCTGTCTTTGTTTTTTCTTCGGGCTCCTTTGATCGCCCTGCACAAGCTCAAAGTAGCCAAAGAACAGGTCTACGTTTGTTTCACAGTTCACAGTTATTCAGGCCAGTGTGTGGTATTCCAACCCAAAAAGATAACCCAAGAAAGCTGAAGTGACTGAAAGGAGGGAAAAACACTTTTTGCTTGAAATATGCTTTTTGTTTTTCGTTTCTCTAACCTATAAAGAAATCTTACATTTTGATTTAGAGAAGAAGGAAATACAGGAAAATAAGAGACCTTGGGAATTGAAAAGGAAAATTCTGCCTTATGCACTTAAGGGTTGAAAAAGATTACATTTGTAAAGCTAATTGGGAATGTGGTCAAGCAGAAGGTGAGTTCACAGTGAAGAGATAAAATGGTCAAAGAGATGCTCCAAGTATTTGAAAATCATTCCCAAGCGAAGATAAACTTGCTTATCACAACGCAAGTCCTAATTCTAGTAGGGCCTTGCCCAGGGAAAGAGAGATTCTGAGAAAAATACCACTCACCTTGTTCTTTACATTTTAACACTATTTCTCTTTCGCCCATGCAGGGGTTAATATGTTTTGGGAACTGACTATGTAAATAATCCACAAATGACTGAGACTAGGAAGAGTCCAAAACGCTGTTTCTCTCCCTCTATGTGCCGTCCTTCCCATCTGGCCTGCTTCTGTTACCGCGCCCCTTATTATATGTTTCGGGCAGAATCTTTGTGTTTTACAACTTTCCGCTTCAACAAGGCGATGAACAGACAAGCCTATCTGTGCAAGGGGACCGGCGGGGCCTGTGTGCACACACTGACCACGCAGCTAGACACGCACAGGCTGTTAACATGACCGTGCAGCGTTAGGTTTGCATCGCGTGAGCTCCTTTACAACGCCAACCGGCCCACATACGATGGAATTTGGACTTGGCAGTTGACTCCTGGACTCATTCCAGAAGATTTCAGTCAGGAAATACCACAGGTCCTCACCGCCGGCTGCAGCTCCGGTTTCAAGCCCAGGCCGCAGCCCGAGGGGTGCAGTGTGGGGACGCAGGCCACGCTGGGGTCAGACACTGGGAGCTTCTCTGCGTGGCCACAAGATGGCCTTGCTGCTCGCTGACATCACACCGTCAGGTTGCAGGTTTTCAGTCCTGGAGGCAGGGTGGCGGGCGCAGGGGTGTATTTTAAGGATTGCCGCTGAAATCCTGATCAGGGAGTGACAGTGTTTCTGTGGGTCTCCGATTCGTCGCCTGGGTTACCTATAACAGCGTAGGGGTAGAGTCTCCAGTGGAAAAAAATAGAATATTATGCATCTTTAAACTCTAGTATGACAGTCACAATGTTTCTGGTCAACACTATATACTTTGGTGAAATTTCCCTGGTATCTCGGCCTGGCCGGGTGGCTCAGTCGGTTGGAGCGTTGTTCCCCTACACAAAAAGGTTGTGGATTCGATTCCAGGTCAGGGCACATACCTAGATTGCTGGTTCAATCCCTGCTCGGGGCGCATATGGGAGGCACCAATTGATGCTTATGTTTCTCTCTCTCTCTCTCAAATCTATAAGCATATCCTCCAATGAAGATTTTTTTTTAAAAAAAGCAGAGCAGGGAGATCAACTGAGCCACGAGATCAAGCCTCCCAAAGGAAGCCTCCTTAGGATTTTCAATTACATGAGCCCAGGTATGTATGTTCGCTTGCACACACTGGAATAGCCGTCCTGGTTGGCATGGCTTGCATCCGTTCTTCTTAGGTGTCCGTTCTAATTGGTCCATCAATACCCATGCTGCACAGGTTGTTAAATACTTTTAATATCATCCCTATATGTGCCAATAATTGTCCTTTATTATTAAACTGATTTGAGTAAGGTTTAATTTTTGTTTAGTGTGTTAGCCACTGAGTTTTGGGGGTTTGCATATTACAGCAATTAGTGTTGCCTTAACTAGCTAATGTCTTCTTACCTAAACATAGTGTTGCCTTTTCTTTTGAGTACCAGTTTACTAAATTAGAATTCTGTACCACCTTTTTTACCTAAATCAGATCCATAATTCATTGGTATTTCCCACTTAGTTTCTTTAAAAAAAGAATTGCAAGTGTTCATAAAGCAATATGCTTGCAGAATTTTTCTGTACTTGTGTGACTTTTTCCCAAATTCTATAGAGCTGTCTCATCTTTTTTCTTTAGTGACTCACTTGTACTTTCTTCCGACAGAGTCAATTTAACTTTCACAGGACTAATTCTTTTTCCATACTCATATTTCATCAGTGTATATAAATACTTAATGAGACTACATAACTGGTTTGAAAACTGGTTTAGAAACCTGTTATTATCAGAACAAAACTGCAAGAACACATGGTGCAAATTAGTCATGAGCATTCATCCTTCTGTGGACATCAGACAGTATGTTTTACAAAGGAAATTATGAACTTCTCTTAACCCAATGATTTGGTTAAGTGGAGATTGTTCAACTGAACGCACTGAGGTTAATCCCTTTATTTCACTTAGACAGTTCCCATATATATTTGCACATAAAACGGTTCTCTACGTTGATATTCTTGTTGTTCATGTATCAGGTCCTAGTGGTAAGGTTGTGCTAACTTTTTAGAATAATTTTGATAGTATCATTTATCTCCATATGCTTTACAGAGCATAAGAATCAGATCCTAGAGTCTCTTTTGGAGATAATCCTTTTATAATTTCTTCCAGGGTTGTTGTTTCTACTCACATTTTCCACTTCTTTAGTCAGTTTTAGCACTGTGTTTTCTCAGAAAACTATATACTTCATTAGGGAGATTTCCAAATGTATTAGCATAGAATTAGACACAACATTCTCTTATAAATTTTTCAAACTTCAATTGTTAATATTTTAAAGCGTACAAAAAAGGAGAGCCCAGTCGGGCATGGCTCAGCAGCTGAGCATCAACCTAGGATCCAGGAGATTGGGGTTTGATTCCCGGTGAGGGCACATGCAGGGTTGTGGGCTCGATCCCCAGCAGGGGGTGTGCTGGAGGTAGCCAATCAATGATTCTCTCATCATTGATGTTTCTATCTCTCTCCCTCCTTTCCTCTCTTTGAAATCAATAAAAATATATATTTTAAAAAAGGAGAGAAAGAATAGTATAATGAACGTCCACAGATCCATTGCCCAGCTTCAGCAGCAATCAAGATTTTTCCCAATATTCCTTCACTTATTTCTCTATCACTTTTTTTCAATGGAACAATATTTTTTCACCTTTATTGAGGTATATTTGACAAAACTGTAAGACATTTAAAGTGCACATCATGAAGATTTGATATACATACATCTGCATTCTGAAAGGACTCCCCCATCTAGTTAATTAACACATCCTGGCCTGAGACCACAGGCTGATGCGATCAGGAAAGGAGGCTGAGAACAGCTGCTACCAAGTGCTGCCCGCAACCATGGCTTCATGACGCTGCAAGCTTAGGAAGGCCTGCTGCGGCCTCCGCGCTGGGCTCCGCACAAGTCATCTGAGGGCTCCGCGGCTGTATGTGCGATTATCCCAACATCCCTGTGCAGCGGGAGCCCCAAGCAGCCAATACAAGACCTGGTGACTCCGTGGACCAGAGACAAGCCTCAACACTGCTAGAAAGGGGGGGTGCAGGGGATAGAATAATAAAGAAATGAAATCTTCCATCCAAGAAGGCCTGCAAACTAAAATCCAAACCATGGGAAGAAAACGATTGTTAAGACAACCAACACTATCACAATTATTATTATGAAAAAATAAAAAGGCCACAAATTTTTTAACAATATTTTTAAAAATAAACAAACATATTCTAGTATCCTCAAAGATATAAAAAGATAAATAGCCAGTTTAAAAAGAAAAAAAAATATGGAACAAAAGAGGCAGAAACAAAACAGGAAAAGATTGATATAAAAAAAGAGTACCAGCAAATAACTCTTTCAAGAAAGCTCTCTGCACGGTACTTCATGAGCCCTTGAGTATCTACATGTCATTCTGCTGTATTGACACCTGAAAAACTACTTGACTGGGTATAAAATTCTCAAGCTACACCTTTTATCGCCCAAATATATAGCCATCATCCCATCTGTTTCTGCCATTTACCTTTGCAGAAGAGAAGGCTGAGGCCAATCGGTATTTGTCCTTTAATATAGATTTGCAAGGGGGCTGGCGGGGGGTTGTCCCGAGGCGTCTGAGTTTATCTTTGCAATTCAAAGAAATTGAGTGTATCTGGGTATGATTTTCTCCTCATGAGCTTTGCTAGTAAATACTGAACCCTTTTCATGTTTATTCTCATCTGGTTATTGCGTCTGTATCAGCCAGTGTTCAACCGTAGAAAACACAACCCACCGTTTAAGCAGAGAGAAATTTATTACAAGGTATTAAATAATTTACTAAACCACCAGGAGAACTTGGGAAAACAGACCCTAGACCTGAGCTGTCCAATGCAGGAGCCACATGAAGCTACTGAGGACTTACAATGTGGCTAGTCTCAAATGAGATATGCTTTCATACAAAAAAAAAAGAATGTGATACATTGACTACAAGTAAAAATTATGATATTTTTGTTGGGTTAAATAAACTATGTTATTAAAATTAATGTCACCTATTTCTTTGTACTTCTTTAACTGCAACTACTAGAAATTTTCAAATCACCTATGTGTGTCGGGTTACGTGTCTATAGGACAGAGCTGTTCCTGACGGGCCTTCTGTGAGAGACACCTGAGAACTGGGCTGCCAATGGGGCCGCCGCTCCAGTCCCAGTCGGACAGCACAGAATCAGGAGCCACTGTGACATCTGATGGCTCCAGGACTCTGCCACCCCTGCCCCTACCAGGAAGCTGATTGCTACATGGGAAAGCTGCCTCTGGCCTTGTCTCTGCCATCGGCAGCACCAGCAAACTGGGTGCCCCACGACCTCCCCCTTCCCAGGGCGACTCAGCTCTCAGTTCAGTCTCACTCGAGTGCATCATCTTGGCAGAACCTACATCCCATCCAAAGCTGCGAGCAATGCTGGGCAGAGCGGGTTTGGGCTGTCCAGCCTTTGCACACGGCTAGAGGGCAGGAATGCGTTTTGAGCAAGCCCATCTACAGCACCCAGCACTGTTTCTATTACAGTCGCTCTCGTTTCTTGGCAAACACAAGTACTTCTTGGATTGAATCACTTTATGTCTACGATGTTCTTTCCATTATCTTTCTCTGCATTCTAGGAAAACCTCTAAAGTTTCTTTTTAACAGTACCCCTTCTGTTTTCTACTGTATCAGTTTGGCTCCTTAATACTTCCAAGAAGGATTTTAATTCTCCTATTAAATAATAGCTGCCTTGGAATTCTGTGATGAATGGTACAAAAATGAAAGTGATGGAAACTGATAGCTAGGGGCCCCAACCAAGTCTAGGGGTAGTGTACTTTTTTCCTTTTAAAGCAGTATTTTTCCCCTAGACCCCATCTTTTGTTTCATTTTATTGTTTGTTTATCTTTGGGGGAAGAAAGACTAATCCTTAATTAGCATTTGCCAAATATTTATTGTCCCATTCTCTGTCTACCATCAATGCCTTCAAATCAAAGACCATCAGTAACACGTTCAACAAGCTGGATGTATTATGAGTTGCAGTAAGAAAGACTGAACGCCACGGGGAACAAAGGGGTGTCTCAGTAAGAGAATGTTAGAAAGGACTTATTATAGGATTTGGGCTTTGGTTGGGTGGTTTGGTGGACTGGGCACTGTCAGAAAGCAGGAACAGCCCAGCTGGTGTGGTTCAGCATTTGAGCGTTGACCTAGGATCCAGGAGATCGTGGTTCGATTCCCGGTCAGGGCACATGCCGGGGTTGCGGGCTTAATCCCCAGTGGGGGTCGTGCAGGAGGCAGCCGATCAATGACTCATCATTGATGTTTCTATCTCTTTCTCTCCCTTCCTCTCTCTGAAATTAATAAAGATATTTAAAAAAAAAAAAAAAAAAGAAAGCAAGAAGAATTTTATAACTGGTTATCTCAGTAAGTCTTATTTATAGGGGAGGCAGACTACAGCAAGACTAAAGGTGTAACTGGCAAGACAGCAGCCATTACTCATTTGAGCTAGCAGAGGATGTTGGTATTTTGTGACTTGGACAATGTTCATGTGTTGTCTGTGTTCAGACATAATTACTGAGTGCTCTTCTTTTGGCTTTGAAGCGTTCTGGTTATAGAGTGGCCTTGTCTGATGTTGATGTTCTGTGAAATTTGTTATGTCCAACCACATCAAGTCTTAGCTCTGAGTTCCAGGCCAGTTATAACAACATCAAGGGCTAGTTCCTGGATGTCAGGGACTGCTTTTCTCTCCTTCATCACTTAGGTGCTAGTATAATTCTACTCTGAAATCTACAGCTGGACGGAAAGCTGTTGTTGACTGTTTCTTGGCCCGGTTCCCAGAATTAAGGAGATGTTTTTATCTGGTATCAATCAATCGCTCTATCTCCGTTGCTGGTTCTCTCCCTCACTGAGTGAAAGCAAAGTGTTCTAGCTTGAACTCGTACAAAATGAAATGTACCATCACCAGTTTCTTTGTGCTTCCTGCCATTCATTGCTGGAAGGAACAGGCTCTGAGATTGTGAGGTAAGAGAGGTACCCATGGGAACAGAGACAAAGTCCTCCAGCCCTCCCCTCCAGCAATACCGGCACTGTGCAGGGAAGGCCAAAACATGCCCTGCTTTTCAAGCCAGAGTACAAATGGGAGAAGACTGATAAAAGTATATAAAATTATTTTTGAACAAAATCCTTGCTCTATTTTGGACATATGGTGTTTCTCAACCCATTTCCATTGGCTGTTCAGTAAACAGAAGGACTCCTAGATTCTGCCAACACACTGAGAATTTATTTTAACTTTTGCAAATATATTGACCTTTTTTTTATTTTGAGAAGATATACCAAGAGCATCTAGCCAGTCACCATTTTCAATGGGAATCTTGCCAATCTTGCCAATCTTGTATTGAAAACACACATATTTGTCCAGATTTCCACCCCAGGATAGGGTCTGTAGAAGAGTTAACAGTATTGTATCAATGTTAATTTCATGGTTTTGATCACTCTACGAGGGTTATACAAGATGTTAACATTAGATGAAGCTGGAGAAAAGGTATATGGGAACTCTGTACTATTTTTGAAACTTTTCTGTAGATGTAATCTTATTTCAAAATAAAAATTTATAAAATTAAACAGCAATATCAAAAACTCCAGAAAAGCGAAGAGTCCATAATACCAAAGTTCCAGAGAACAGGCTGTTGCCCACCTATCCCTCGGGCCTGGCCTCCCTGGAATTTATCTAAAATTACTTTTTATTTAATTGGTGTACAAACAGAAAGCAGTTTTATTTTCTTCTAATCACCCTGTCCCAACATGCGCTGTCAAATCACCCTTCCCCACCTCTGGGCAACATCTCCGGCAAATCTCATAGATTTTTAAGTTACTTTCAAGAATTAAAACTCACAAAAAAGCCCTATCTAAAACTTCAATCACTTACTCAATTCAGACTCCCCCATCACCTAGCCCCACCCAGCCTGTAGCATGGTGACTGCAGCCCCACAGCACAGAAAGGAAGTATTGTCTGTCCTTCCTCCATCTAATTCACTCTCCTCTCCCTCCCCCTGCTGGTTTGGGTTTCTCCATGATCAAGGCATGGGGCACAGGGTTCACAGAAAAAGGAGTGAATCCACCTTTTATGTTAGGTGCTATTATAATACACTAGACCATGGCCTTGATGTAGGATGAGCCATATGCTGGCTCTCTCCAATGGAATGCATCTGCGAGCTTTCAGAGGTTCACTATGGGGACCACCTGCTGAAACGCACCCCCCCTTCCAAGCCAGTGCACTCTCCCTCTTCCCCCAGAAGTTCCCTGCAAATTTTGCAGCTCCTGACCAGAAATATACCATATAGCAGCTTGCTGCTGGGCTGCCTTCACCCCATACACAACCCCCCTGGTTCAAAGCCAGCTATTTTCCATTCTAATTCCTGGGAAGCACATATCCTCACCATTCCAAATTCTGGTTGTGCAAACAGATCTCACTGCTGCCCTCATCACTCATTTAGGGGTCACTGGTGGTCCTGACCAGCCTCCCACATTCCAGATTCGTCAGGCAGGAAGCAAGCATGAGTCTCCATTCATTTCTGTCCCTAAATTCCAGAGAACCCATATCCATATCTCCATGGATTCTTTCACCTTGCTCTGTTCCAATCCCAGGGCACTTTAGGGGCCCCAGTTCTCTCGAGAGCCCCTCATGAGGAGAAAGGAAATGCAACAGCACTGTTCACTACCCCAAAGTCTCTTTAACCCCCTTCCTCCTGCACCAGCTGGAGGTATGTGATGGAGGTTGATAATCACTGCACCAGTTTTGCTGCCTTTTCCCAGTTTCCTCATGGGTATGTCTCGTGCTAGAACTCTATTCAGAAATCTGGAGATACTTAACAACTTCTGTTCTCAGCTTTGGGGCTTCAGATGAAATTTCAAGTCACCATGAAAAGTCCCATTCGATATCCTGTTACACTCAAAACACACTTAAAACACACCATGATGCCCTCCATATAACCCTCAGTCCTCATCAGGGCTGTCTGCCGGCTCCACAATGGGAAACAGAGAAGCTGTGACTATTGGCAAAGTCCTGCGTCTGGGCTGCTGAGATAAGACTTTTGGAAAGATTGAAACTTCTGCAATAGTTACACAATCACTTCCGGCCCACCCTCACGCTGGTTGCATTCCAGAAAACTGAACATTCCCTAGGAGGCTATCATACAACTCAAGTAGAAAGGGTTGTAATCGATGTGTGGGAATATCCTTTGGGAGTTGAAAATACATCAGATGAGAAGAAAAGACTTAATTAGGATAGGACAGCCTTATATAGCTAAAGGCCATTCTGTAGAGAAGAGATTTAAGTCATTCTGAATCATCCCGAGGACTGCTTTATGGATGACACAGGAAAGCCAGTTTGGGGCCCAGTAATATTCGTTCACTCACTCATTCACTCACTGAGGCCCTGCTGTGAGCTAGGCTCTGAGTTGGCGCTGGTGTTGCCACAGTGGATGAGGTTTGGTCTTTGTCTTCAAGTTGCTCAAAGGCCACCTCCATAGTGGAAAAAGCTGCCAGCAGAAGTAGTAAGATCCTGGTGGATCTCACACATGGACATCCTGGAAGACAGTGAGGAGCAATGATTCAAGAGTGAGGAGTGGGAGAAAGCAGCAGCAAAACAGCTGATCTTCAGAGTCCCCTCTACCTTCCCAAGCCTGAGGTTCCATCTGTGCTCTGGAGAGCCAGGCATAATGCATGATGTCCTGCCAGCGATTTGCATAAAATAAATTAAGAGACTGAAAAAAATTGACATGGTCAAAGAAATTAACATTTTAGACAGGTAATAGGACCAAAAGTGTGCAGAGTCCAACGTGAGGTATGTGTTTATCCAAATGCAGAGGACAGACCTGGCTGGTTTGGCTCAGTGGTTAGAACGTCCGCCCGCTGCGGACTGAAGGGTCTCGGGTTCAATTCTGGTCAAGGGCATGTACCTCGGTTGCAAGCTCAATCCCTGCGTGCGGGAGGCAACCAATCGATGCATCTCTCTCACATCAATGTTTCTCTCTCTCTCTCTCTCTCTCCCCCTCTCTCCCTTCTACTCTCTCTGAAAAGCAGTGGAAAAAATATCCTCGGGTGAGACTTAAAAGAAAAAAAAAATGCAGAGGACACTCAGTAACAGGATTTCTATCAAGAAGACCTAGTCTAGCAGAAGAACCCAGATAGCTATTGAGTAGTAATAATGTGTGCTTGCACTGAAACATGGGACAAGGGACAAAGATTTACAAGTGTTATTGTCCAGCAATGTTATATGAGACTTTTTCTGACTGAGAGAACGGGGTGCTTAAATAAGGTGCTAGACACACTAGGACATCCCCCTCCAGCCTAGATACCAACCAAGCTGTCAGTTCAGTGGCATAGAAAAGTATGCATTGCCTTCTCTAACCATGTGGGAGAAGCTTCCAGAAAAGCAATGGTAAAGGATTCCCTGCCAAGGGAAGGACTCTGTCTCACCTCCCTCTGACCCCATGCTCACTAAGAAACAGAGACCAGTAAACCCAGGGAGAAAATCTGGGGGACAGTATATTCGCTTTTTATTGTAGCCATAATGAATTATCACAAATTTAGTGCCTTAAAAAAACCCACAAATTTATTATCTTACGGTCTGTAGGGCAGGAGTCTAGTGTCTCACCCAACTAAAACCAAGGTGTCAGCAAGCCGAGTCCATTTTTTGGTGGCTCCAGGGAATAATCTATTTCCTGCTCATTTAGACTATTGGCAAAATTCAGTTCCTTGTGGTTGTAGGGCTTGGGTTCCCGTTTTCTTGCTGGCTATAGCTGAGGACCATTCCCAGCTTCTAGAGGTCCTCACATTCATTGGCTTATGGCCCTCTTCCTCTGTCTACAAAAAGCAGTGGTGGGGGGCCTCATTCTAGTGTCACATTTCTGACCCTTCCTCTGCGGTCATCTCTCTCTCGCTGACTACAGCCAGGATAGGTTCTCCACTAGTAAGGACTCGTGTAATTAGATGATTAGATTAGGCCTACCCAGATCATCCAGGATAATCCCCCACCGCAATGTCCATAACCTCAATCACATCAGCATGTGAGGTAACAGAGAACTATTAGAGTTTCTGAAACTAAGCATTGGAACGTAACGGTGTTCTTAAAAAATAATAATAAAATAAGCAAAATGGATTAGAAGAGAAAACTGGGGTTCAGAATACCAGCTAGGAATCTATTGCCAAATTCTTATGGTAACTCTATCAATAGAAGTTGAGGCCTGTGATCTGACAAGTGCAGGAGTAAACACAGATCAACAAAATATAATATTTGAATTGAGGACGTCCCAGAAAATCTTTAGTTACTCTAAGTGCTCCTGGCATGTGGCAATAAGACGGTATGATTTCTTAACCCCTCCTTCTTTGTCGTAGCATGTTGTAAAACGAGATCTCCCCAATCCCTCGGAAATTGGTCAACTTGGAGTTAAGCAGGAAATTATTTGGCAACAGTTGCACCATTGTGAGATTTCATTCTTTCCTGGACCTATGTTTTCGTTAGATTTCTATTTATAACCAATTCATCTCAAACAACCAAAACAAAACGGATTACTCTGAATGTGAATGGACTACCTAGCTGCCTACCTGAAGCTGAATTTGCCATAAAGTGCCACGCTCCCCGCCCTATTCTGACCGCACAGTTGGGTCTCATAGGTACCAGCCACACTAAAGATATTAATACTTCTCAGAGAGGATAATATAATGCCTTTATGGGAAAATGTTTTTCGCACACACACACCGTTGAACAATACAGCTATTGTGTAACCTTAGGTCCACCTGCCCTGATTTCCTCGCCTCCTGCCACCATCCAGTTCCCAGCACGCAGCAGCACCAGGGCCTCGTGGCGTTTGACACTGGGCTCAGCTCAGATCTCTGGAGGAGTAATAACTTCCTAAGTTTTGAAGCGACAGAACAAACTACAAATAAGATGATCGATAATTTTATCATTAAAAATCCAAAACTTGTGCTACACAAACCAAAAAACTAAACTGGAAAGAAATACAATAGGCTAAATAATATTTACAGTAATTAAACAAGCAAAGGGTGAATACGGACGTTAAACTAAGCTTGTGAAAATCAGTAAGAACAGAGAGCCCTCAGCGGTCCCCCGGGTCTGTCTCTTGCTTCAACAGTGTTTGGACGGGACAGACCCAGGGACGAGCCTTCTTCCAGCCTCCGACCACCCTCCAACCTCTTTTCCAGCCGCCTTCAGCCTCTGAGACCAGCCAACAAGCACCGTTTTTTTTTACCTTAACTCCTTCCTGCCTAACAACCATGAGCTCCCAACTCATCAGAATTATCCCCCGAGTTGGAGGATGCGGGCAACCCCCTGGCCAACCTGCATCTGCGGCCTCCCGCACCCCCCTCTCTCTGGGCTTCTGTTTCCACCACAACAAGGTGTGGCCGCACTCTCCTCCAGGACATGCTGAACCTTCCCAGGATGAGAGGATTGAAACTCGGGACGCCATGGCAGCCGCCGGGGCCTTGGAGAGGTGCCTGAACCAGGCCCTTTGGGACCTGCAGGCCCTGGGTTCTCCTTGCACAGACCCTCAGCTCTGTGGCTCCCGGAGAACCACTTCCAGAGGAGCATGTGAAACTCAGCAAGAAGATGGGGGACACCTGACTCACCTCCACAGGCTGGCCGCCCCCAGGCTGGGCTGGGCGAGCATCTCCTCCCAAGGCTCCCCCTCAGGCAAGACTAGGAGCCTTTGGGGTCCAGAGGCTTTTAAGGGGCCCCTCTGCATCCCCCTGGTGTCTGGTTTTGGCCCGAGCCTCTCCCTGAAACCACTAGGCATCCTTTTAACCACCCTGGAGCCCTCTCCCATGCACTGGGCCATATGGAAACAATAAAGCTTTTTGCAGCAAAAATAAAATAAAATAGTAGGAATGTTATTAAAGCTCCCTGGACACAAATGAATATATGACATAATCAAACAGTTTGCATCAAAACAGAGAAATTATAATTACTAAACACAAATATGGGGAAATGTTCAATCCCTCTAATAATCAAAGAAATAATCATTAAAATAACGAGGCACCATTTTATCCCAATTTGATTTCAACTTAGAATGCCCAGGACCGGTGAGGAAGTGCACTTGCACCTACATAGGATAAATGAGGATGATGACACTGTTTGAAAAAAGAGTTAACATGGTAAAGAACTATTAACATGTTATGTCCTTTGATTCAGAAATCCTATTTTCATGTATTTATTCTAAGAAAATAATCCAAAAGTTTTTACTAAACTTGCATAAAGATTTTCATGGCTAAGTGGGAGAGGGGTGGATGAGGGATATCTGTAATAGTGTCAATAATAAATTTTCTTTTAAAGATTTTCATGGCAATATTTTAATACCAAAACAAAACAAACAAACAAAAAACCTGGGCTGTGTGCCTGATGGTTTGGAAATGGTGAATAAACAATATTCCACCTAATTAATGGAACAAAAGAATCCTAAAAAAAAAAACAGAAAAAGAACAGAGTGATTTGGGGGGGGTAGCAGGAGTGTGAGTGTGTTTTGTTTTGTTTTTTTATTTAAAGTTCCATTGATGTTGCCATAATAATGTTTATATAGTAACTTCTTTCTTAATCAACGAGCTACTATGGTACCCAGGATAAAGAACCTTCCTTTCTTCTTTCCTTTTGCCCTTTTCTGTAGCATTGGCAATTCAAAACAATCACAAGTAAACTTCAGTTTACATTGTAAATGCTCCACAGAAAGACATTTCAAAACACGCTATTAACTTATGCTCAGATTTTAACTCTCCAGACCAGCCAATTCGGAGCTTTCTCTGCCCAGTGAGGCTCCTGATTTCTTTATTATCTCTCCATCTATTTCATTTTGGTTTTTTGGAAGTTATCACCCTGAAGTAGCCTGTCTTTTACTTTTAAATTCAGGGAGAAAGCCATCTGTGAAAAGCAGAGGTGTCTTCTTGAATCATTAACACTTTCCATAGATAACTGACCACTTTTTACAGTGAAGTTGGCATTCTGAACTAAGAACTAAGCCCAAAGAACATGATACAGGTAAGAAGTTTTTCAAATGGGTCCAATAATATATAAAACTGCTTTAAAAGGCATTCCTTTCAAATCAAATCAAAAGTACTAAACAATAGGCCTGGCCGGTTTTGCTCAGCAGTTAGAGTGTCAGCGCTCAGACTAAAGAGTCCCAAGTTCAATTCCAGCCTAAGGGCATGAACCTTGGTTATAATGGAAAAAATATCCTCTGGTGAAGTTGAAGAAAAAAAAAGTACTAAACAATAGTTTGCTTTGTAAGTCATAGCCTAACATCAGCTTAGAATTTCTCAAGGAAATCGTGCCATTTAAAACTGAATTATCTTTATCCTAAAGGAATATACTGAACCAATCAGGAGAGGCAACATCCTTGGAAGACTTGGCAGAGTTCAGACAAAAAAATCTTTGCAAGTCTCCTTATATACTTAATATTGAAAAAATGCAGTAGAGCTGAGGCTTTTATATAAGAACACAAAAACACTTAAGTGGCCTCAGTACTTGAGAACTACAGCTCTCTTCATACATTCTTTAAAAATTCATTCAAGACATAACACTTTAAAAATATATTTAGAGCCCCCAAATGTTATTAGTTTCATACCATTTCATACAATACCATGAAAGTTAGCACCAATTTTATCATATTACTGATTCACTTTCATCAAGGAAATGGCCTCTTGGTTTATTAAAAAGACTCATCTCTATTTCACAAGCACCAGGTTTCCAAGAGAGAACTTTCACTAGAGCAGTTCTCAATCTTTGCTATAATTGGAATCACCTGACCCTCTTTAAAATACATAAGGTTTCACCAAAACTTATTAAATCTGAAAGGGGAGGGCTGGGAACTAGCATCGAACTTTATAAAAGCTTCCAATGAGATGCTAATGATTATCCAGTGTTGTGAGTCACTACAATAAAGTCATATTACAGTCCTCTCTCCCCACCCCTCACTCACTCATCCCCGAGTGAGGCATTTACCTGACTTCTGAGTGTTTGGAGTATAATATACTGTACACTGGTTCGTGTTCCTCCATTGGGTAGAATTAATATTTTAAAAAGCAGTATACCATTTCTCTACAAAGTTAAACATATACTTACCATATGATGCAACAATCACATTCCTAGGAATTTACACAAGAGAGAAAACCTAAGTCCACACAAACACTTGCAGACAAATGTTTATAGCAACTTTATTCATAATAGCCAAAAACTGGAATCAACTCCAAGGTCCAACAACTGGCGAATGGATAAACAATCTGTGATACATCCATGCACTGGAATACAGTTCAGCAATAAGGAGAAACAAACTACTGACATATGCAGCAACATGGATGTTACGTACTCTGCAATTCTGTTTATATAGCATTCTAGAAGCAAAACAGAGGGACAGAAATCTGATCAAGATTGCCAGGGCCTGGAGCTAAGAGTGAAAGGAGAGGAGATTAACTGCAAAGGCGTAGGAGGGAGACTCCTGGCATGATGGGAATGTTCTATATATTGATCGTGATGATTATGCAATTCCATATATTTGTCAAAACTCATCCAACTACACACTGAAAATAATAAGTTTTTCCCAGACAAAGTAAAGCTAAAGGAGTTCATCCCCACCAAACCAGTATTACAAGAAATGTTAAAGGGTCTTCTTTAAGAAGAAGGGAAAAAACATTTTAAAAAAAATACGAATAATAAAACGGCAATAACTACATACTTACCAATAATTACTTTAAATGTAAATGGATTAAATGCTGCAATCAAAAGACATAGGGTGGCTGAAGGGAGAAGAAAGCAAGGCCATACATATGCTTCTTACAAGAGACCCACTTCAAGTCAAAAGACACACACAAATTGACAGTAAAGGGATAGACAAAGATATTTCAGGCAAATGGAAATTAAACATGGGATAGCAATACTTAGACAAAATAGACTGTAAAACAAAGATAAGGAATGATATTTCATATACAATAGCCAAGATATGTACGGACCTAAGTGTCCATTGATAGACGATTGAACGAAGACGTGGAACGTACATACAATGGAATATTACTCGGCCATTGAGAGAATGAAACCTTACCATTTGCAACAACACGAATGGACCTAGAGGGTGCTACACTAAGTGAAACAAGTGGGACAAAGACAATCACCATACGATTTCACTTATATGTGGAATCTAAAATTAACAATCAAAACAGAAACAAAATCATAGGTACAGAGAACAAACTGATGGTTGCTAGATGGGAGTGGTGGTAGGGGGTTGGGTGGAAAAGGGGAAGGGATTAAAAGTACAAATTGGCAGTTACAGAACAGTCATGGGGATGTAAAGTATAGCGTAGGGAATATAACCAGTAATATCATAATAAGGATGTAGGGTGCCAGGTGGGTACTAGATTTATCAGGGGATCACTTTGTAAGTTATATAAATATCTAACCACTATGCTCTACACCTGAAACTAACATAATATTAAATGTAAACTATAATTGAAAAAAATTTTTAAATAAAATTATGAATTTTACTGTAATTAAATTGTTTCAATTTTTTTAATATTTCAGTTTTTATTAAGATAGTACCTAGTTATGTTTCTTTTCTTTTTCTTCTTGCACTAATTGGGGCTCACAGAGTATACAGCAACAATTCTGGGTACACGAGTCTGCTCTAAACACTCAAACTCTTTGTCAGGTTGGTTAACTCAAGGTGTTGAATTTGGGGAGAGGGTGCCTAATGGTGGATCCAACAGCATTTTCCAATCCACTTTACAATAACAAGACTGATGTGTCCATCTCCTTAATGACCCCTAAATCTACTTCTTAAATAGTTCTAAATTCAGAGAGTCAGAGCGGAGATGGAATTAATCATCACTCCAACTCCCCCCTCCAATATATGACCATGTTGATCAGGGAATGCTGTGAGATCAATACTACTCTAGGACAATCGGAATGGCACATGGGAAGATGAAGGAAGTTAGGAGGCCTTTGACCTCAGTACTTTTGAGTGTTGATTGTTGTAGGCGGCAACACATTATATTTTGGCTGAAGTTTACAGACACAAGGCCAGCTTTTATTGGCATTAGTAAGAAGTTTTTCTGGCAGACTTAAATCTAAGTAGATGCGACTGGATCAAACATTAGGTTACCAAAGCAATGTATTTTCATACCATGTAAAACTTATAAAACTTCATTATATAGGATTATTATGCATTGGTGGAATAATTTTTGCACACTATAACGTTTTTCTTTAAAAAGACAGTACACTAGGGCTAGAAATTACAAAAGACAGTTAAGTGCACATAGAACACAGAGGACTGGCATTTTAATTGTAGCATCTGGGTATTAATAGGTAGCAAATAGTTCAGCAGACCCAGGCCATTCTGGGGCTGCAGCTGCTCCTGGGAAGGGGGTAAAAACTTGAGCAAGGTGATTCTCTTCAGCCAGGGGAAACTCCTGGAAAGGCCTGGAGCTGGAAAGTGTCAGCCAAGTATAATCCCAGCAGCTGGGGGCACATTCTTCAGCCCTGGAGGAGGGATCTCAGCTGTGCAATACAGCTTCCATGACCTACATCTTTCTCCCCTCAAAAACCTTCTAGCAATGATACATTATTTATTTAGTCCCTTCTGTGTTTTCAGCATGTGCTAGGCCTTAGAGGCACAGCTACTCTTTTTGAAAACTGTCCTTTGATGAAAAGAGAGAAGCCAATCTAAATATTTGGTGAACGTGTTCTCAATTTTTTATATTAAGATTCTTATACTTTTCCTCTTGGTCTTTAAAAATGAGTAGATTCTGTTACTGTTTTTTCTTTCAAAACAATTTTTGAGGACACATTTAATTCTATATCCCAGGGGGGATAAGATACTTTCTTCATTTGAAAAGGGATGACTACTAAAAACTTAAAACAAGTCTTGCTGTTTTTTATTTTTCAATTACAGTTGACATGCAATAATATATTAGTTTCAGGTGTACAGCATAGTGATTAGATATTTATGTAACTTACAAAGTGATCCCCCCTTAAGTCTAGTACCCACCTGGCACCAAACAGAGTCAATACAATATTATTGACTGTAATTCCCTGTGCTGTGCTTTACATCCCCATGACTATTTTATAACTTGTTCTTGTTTTAATTTGACTATTTTTTTATTTAACTGTTTATTACAGAAGTTTTAAAACATACACAAACCCAGAGAAAAAAGATTAATAAGCTCTATATATCTACCACTCATCTTCAACAATTATCATAATTTTGCCAATTTCCAAATATCACTCTGTAGAGTAAAATATTAGACCACATCATCATTAACATCAGGGACAAGATATAATGATGCCTACTTTTATGGTCAATAATTTTGTTCTAGAATTACTGGTCAATTCAAAAAGATCGGGAAAAATAAATAAATATGAATATTGACAAAGTAAACATAAACATAGAAAATTCAAGGCAATCACATATCTACATGGATTAATTAAAATTTTTGGAAAGGTAGAAACAAGTTTAACACATAAAAATCGGCAGTTTCTCTATCATCAGCAGAAACTAATTTGAAAATGCAATAGAGAAGAAAGCTATATTTAATTCCAGTGAAACCTTGAATTACTCAGGAAAAAAAACACTTAAAAGTATGAAATTTATTGAAGATAACCATATAACTTTAATGGCCATAAAAGATATTCCTAGATAAAAAGGTTCAATATCATACTGACATTAATACTCTCCAAATTAAATAAAAAATGCAATGCAATTTTAATCAAAAATCTCAACAGGACATTTTATAGAATTGGAAGCTAATTCTAAAATTAATCTATGAGATGTGCCCAAAAAGTCAAGACTTTTTAGAAACAGAACAAAAAAATAATAACTTACTTTACCAGATATCAAAATGTACCATTTCCCATGCAGCTCACATTGTATTGACTACATTCTGTGTAATACTCCCTGGAACGCTATGATGTATGCATTGCTGCGCCTAGTTTACAGATGGGAAATCTGAGGTTCATAGAGCGTACGTAGCTTGCCTGAGGTCAAACAGTGGCAGAGCCAGGGTTGGAATAGACACTCCTGACTTCAAAGACCAAGTTCTTTGTCTTGCACCATTAGAGGCATTCTTCCCCTTCCTGTATTTCTATACTTTTTTAAGTCTTTACACAACATAATAAAGAGATTAGGAATGCAAGTTCTAGGGGCAGACTGCCTTGTTTGGTGACCTGAAATAAGAGCTACTTAACCTCTACTTATATGATCTAAGTTACTTAACTTCTCTAAGCCTCAGTTTCCCCCTCTGTAAAAGAAGAATTTTAATAGTAACACCTGCCTCAGAGATTTCCGGACTGGTTAAACGAGACAGCATTTAACACAGTGCCTGCCCATTGGCTGGTGCACAATAGGTGTTAGCTGTAGAAGTCCCACTCCAGGTCACCTTGCTGGAACCACCCAGGTCTGCTTAGGAAACCCTCCTAGAGTACTTCCAGGGATCTACATCCAATTACAAAATTTCTCTGAAATTTCTTAAATACATATTTTCCCACACTGTTTAGACGTTTTTCCCCTCACTTTTATGGACTCCAAAATGACAGGGTTGAAATGAGGGAGACATAAAGGCCATCATAACTCATAAACTACCTAAGACACAGAAAAAATAGAAAGTTGCTGCAGCTATGACTCATCAAGGGCTCTTTGCATCAGTTCCTACTGCATTACAACTCACTCCCCATATTGCTCAGCTCTCCACAGTTATCACCCACAATTCACATCTGAGGGCACTAATTACACAGTGTTCTTCTGCACATTAAGCCAGCTGCCACCAGCACCCCACCCCCACACGCGCCAACCTGAAATTGGTTCAGACAACTAAGGTTTCGGTATTTCAACACTGAGGGGAAAGGAACTGGTCATCCCACATAAGTTCTTTGAGATATCTATTACTGTCCCCTTTTTACTGCTGAGGAAGATGGGGCTTCTTAAGGCCATTATTTGTATTTTACCCAAAGTCACAGAGTTGATAGGGATGGAGATAAGAGTTGACCCAGATCACCCACAATGCTGCTCCAGGTGGAAGGAGCCTGTTGCAAACACAGTGCTCCCCAAACTGGTCTCCAATCCACATGCCACCCAGGGCCGTTTAACAACATCTTCCTTCCTCCTGTGGGATTATTATTTAATTTTTCTGAGTCAATGCACTTTGTGCTACCTAAATAAATTAGGAAATACCAGTCTAAGTAGGAAGAGCTGTGAGATCGTGTTTTGCACACCATGTATTTTTTTGTAGAATACATTTTTAAGTGTATTCATTTCCTAGGGCTGCCATAACAAAATACTACAAACCGGGTAGGTTAAAACAACAGAAATTGATTCTCGCACAGTTCAGGAAGCCAGGAGTTCAAAATAAAGGTGTCAGAAGGGTTGGTTCCTTCTAAAGCAAAACTGCTCCACATCCCTCTCCTAGCTTCCTCAGCTTCTAAACACATCATTCTGATCTCTACTTCCATGTTTACATGACCATTTTTTCTATGTCTCTGTGTCCAAATCTCCCTCTTCTTCCTCTTATAAAGACACTGGTCGTTGCCCGGCCGGTGTGGCTCAGTGGTTAAGCGTCAGTCTGTAAACCTGGAGGTCACAGTTGGATTCCTGGTCAGCGCACATGCCCAGGGTTGCGGGCTTAATCCCCCGTAGGCGGTGTGCAGGAGGCAGCCCATCAATGATTCTCTCTCATCACTGATGTTTCTATCTCTCTCCCCCTCCCTTCCAAAACATATTTAAAAAAAAAAAAAAAAGACAGTAGTCATTGGATTCAAGGCCCACCCTAAATCTAAGATTATTTCCTCTCAAGATCTTTAACTAATTACATCTGCAAGGACCCTATTTTCAAATAAGGTCACATTCTGAGGTTCTGGGTGGACATGAATGCTGAGAGGGACACTATTCAACACACTATAACAAGTAAATTATGATTGCAATTTTTTTGAAAGTTTATCCATGCACCACCTAAAATAATCCTGCATCCTGCTAGTGATTTGCAAACCATGCTAGGGAGTACACATCTGGAGGCCCTTGGGCACCTCTCCTAGTTTTGAAAGCAGCAGATTTTATAGTCAAGGTAGTTTCTAATTTCTATTACTGCATTTGAATCAGCATATGTTTTGGTAAACTAAGAAGTTGGTTCCTGCCCTGGCCAGTGTGACTTGGCTGGTTGGGTTAGTTATCCTGTGCACTGAAGGATTGCCAGTTCCATCCCCAGTCCGGGTACATGCCTTGGTTTCAAGGTTGATCCCCGGTATGGGGCATGCAGGAGGCAGTCAATCCAATGTTTCTCTTTCTCTTTCCCTCTCCCTTCCTCTCACTCTAAAAAAAAAAAAAAAATCAATTAAAAAAATAAAAAGGAAGTTGGTCCCCTAGACAGACCCAATTCTCTGGTTTTGAGAACTTAAAAAAATGTTATTAATAATAGATTGTTTCAAGGGCTTTTCAAGAAGGTAGATGAACACAAGCTTATTGCATGATTCATTATTTTCTGAAATCACTAGCTGTGTAAGCACTGGTCTCTGCAGGGTTGTATTTGGGGGTTTATTAAATCTTCTCTCCATAGAGACAACCAAAGGATCATAAGATGGATTTTCAATTTAAAAGAAGCCATTAGGTAACACTGGACATTGTGAAACTCCATTCTGAACACAAGGACAGGAGGATTCCAGAGAGCACTACAAGCAGGAGCCCCGAGTAAGCCCAAATGTTCAGTCTGGAGAAGGGTAGAAAGGAGAAAATTATTCTCGGCAGCCTTTGTGCGACCTGGACTTCCATGTGAGCCACAGGTTGGATAAACTTGAGTTTTTTCCATTTGAGATAACATCCAGAAGACCTTACTCTTCTAAATGCACAGACTTCAGCTTTCCCTAAAAAGTATGCTCCGGAAAATGGCCATTAAAGATCTCAGGGAAGGCATTTCTGTTGGTCATTCTTTTTGATTTAGATGCTTTCTTGCTCCAAAATATTAAAAATTTCCATTTATCAAAAACATAAGGGGGAAACTGTCATAAGTGAAGAATTATCAGATGGTAAAAATCAATTATTGCAAGGGCTCGATGCAAAATATTATAAAAGATGCATAAGAGCAGATGCTGTGCTTGGAAGCATCTCAATAAGCACATTTCCATAAACACATATGGTGTAGGAGCTCTCACATCCATACCTCAGTGTTTATACCCAGTTAAATAATTCAAGATGGTGTAACCAGCTTACAGAAATGTGACAAAACACTTTAAATAAACTGGGCCACTGCTATGGCAAATAACCTAAACGAAAGAAATGACAACCTCCACAACAACGAAAACCACTTAGAGGAGGTGGGGGAGGTCTCAGAACTAAAAAGGTTTAGCATTTCTTTGCAACAGCTCAAAGCACAAGATGTTACTAACCGTTACCTTGTGTTTCCACCAACAAACATATCTTAAAAGAAAGACCCAAACTTTCACGTGTAAGTGATTGCTGGCCTCCAAACAGTATTTTTTTTCCCAGCTACAGTTTACACTCAATATTATTTTGTATTAGTTTCAGGTGTGCAGCATAGTGGTTAGACAATCATAGACTTATAAAGTGGTCCCCTCTCCCCGATACTGCAAGTACCCGCCTGGCAACACACAGAGTTGCTACAATGTCATTGCCTACGCTCCCTGGGCTCTACTTTACATCCCCTTGACTCTTTTGTGACCACCGATCTGTACTTCGCCCTTTTCACCCGGCCCACTTCCAACATTGTCAGTGTAGGACTCAGCGTCGCCCAATACCACTGCCAGCAGACTGACCTGGGTGGCACGTCTCTGCAGGATCTCTTCAGAGACTGGCCACTCGCCTCACCAGAAAACCTGTTCCTTTACTTTTTCCTGCCCTTTATTTTACTGGATTTTTGCCGTCGCCGTTTATCCCCCTAAGCCCCCTCCCACCTCCCACCCCCGCAATCACACACCGTGACCGCGACCGTGTCCGCGACCGCGAGTTCCTCCTCCTGTCCCTGCACTGCCCAGTCACTCCCGGGCTGTCGTGGAGGGCACTGCCCCAATGAACTGCAAGGCTCCAGATGAAAATGTGTTGCTTTGCCAGAAACATCCATTTGTAAGAGCAGAGAGGCAGCTTTCCAGCAAGCTTTTGGGGGGGGGGGGGGAGGGTCACTGGAGGACAAGTCGGAGAATGAGGCAGGAACTATATATTATTCACTCCACTCCCCTTCCAGGAGTTCAAAGCAGGCATCAGGTACCAAAAGCTGTATGGAAGCCCCGCAGGAAAGAAACCCGTTTAACTTGGTTTAACATATCCTTTCTCCCGCTGTCTCCACTGCAGATCCCCTTCTTCACGTAAGAACTTTTAACACCCCAGTTCCCCGGGATGTGTTTTTGGGGGGATGTGGTCGCCTGAGACAGCTCCAAGATGTCCCCCGGTGATCCTCACCTCCTGGGATTCCCACCCTTGCGCAGTCCCCTCCCACGTTTAATAGAGCTGATTCGTACCGTGAAAACCATACTGCAGATGTGATGGAGTGTGACTCTTGCGGACGGGCCATTAAAGGCACTGTGACCGTCCCTTTGTGCTCTTTTGGATTGCTCACCTGGGAAGAGCCAGCCACCGCGTCATGAGGGCACTGGAGCGGCCTGTGGAGGAACTGGGCACCCTGTGCCTGAGCCCACGGAGAAGCTAATCCCGCAGCCCCAGTCGAGCCTTCAGGTGACTCTGGGCCCAGTGGACAAGGGGACCGCCGCCTCGGGAGAGACCCTGAGCCGAACTGCTCAGCTAAGCAGGCCTGAGTTTCAAACCGCAGAGACTGTGTGAGAGCACCAATTGTTATTTTAAGTCGCTAAGGCAACTTGTTATGCAGCAACAGATAACTAGTACGAGGAGTATTACAGCACTTGGTATCAATCATTTTGGTTTGTCATTTAACCATCGTGAAGCTGTAACGTAAAATATATTTTTGCATTATTCTACCTCTCTGGACACGGTTAGTTGGTTAAGCAACGGATTCATATCTAAAGTCAAGCCAATAAGAGCCATTCCTCAAGATTTTTGTCACTGAAGCTAGACAAAGAGATTTACTCTATGGCGGTGGGGCAAAGAGATATGAGACTCGGGAGCTGCCAGTGACCATATTTCATGCTGTATAAAGAGAGCTTTTCTCAGAAAGACGCTGACGCCTGACTGGCGTGGCTCAGCAGTTGAGCATGGACCTCTGATCCAGGAGATCTTGGCTCGATTCCTGGTCAGGGCACGTGCCCGGGTTGCGGGCTCGATCCCCGGGGGGGGGGGGGTGCAGGAGGCAGCCGATCAATGACTCTCTCATTATTGATGTTTTCATCTCTCTCCCTCTCCCTTCCTCGCTCTCTCTGAAATCAATAAAAATATATTTTAAAAAGAAAGAAAAAGAAAAGAAGGAGGGAGGGAGGGAGGGAGGGAGGGAGGGAGGGAGGGAGGGAGGGAGGGAGGGAGGGAGGGAGGGAGGGAGGGAGCAGCTGACAGCTCATATTATACTTCTATTGGGCAGCACTGCCTTAGAACCCGAACGACATTAGGGAGTCACCGCACCACTCCCACTGAGTAAGATAAATAAATCTCCATTGATTTAAGCTGCTGTTAGTCAGGTTATCTGTTTCTTGCAACCAAAAACATTCATGGCAGATACTAGAGTCCTTAAGGTGGTGTTTTGGGAGGGGTGGACATCAAAGAACCCCTTTAAAGTTCATGGAGCTGAAAACAGAGAAAATGTGGAAGTCGAGTGTCAGCTGAGGAGGTATAAATGCTCCAGTGTTGAAAGTGGCCACCATGTCTGCACCTGCAAAAACTATCTTGAAACCATGAAGTGACAATCATGAAAAGTCAGTTTGCTAAGGGTTGCAGAGAAGAAAGACCCAGGGGAAAGAGTAGGAAGAACCCAGAGCTCTTGATGACTTTGGGAGCTGCTGGACCACCCTGACAGAGAACTGTAGCTATGAGTCAAAGATGGGAGAAAGGCTTTCCTCTGTATACCCTTTGGTACTTTTAACGTTTCATACCATACGCATGTATCACCTATGAAGGGTGGCAGAATATGCCACCCCAAAATATGCCACTTTGGCATAAGGATTATTTTAAGCAAAAGGCACTTGAAAAAACAGCAGGCGTAAGAACAGAGCTCTGACCTCCCCTTTTTCTTCCAGAAAGCAGGAGATAAAACTCCCATGTGAAAGGTGTTGAGCCTATACCAGGAGGAACGAAACATTCTTGCCACCAGAGACAAAGTGTCAAGGCCAAGAGAACTCTGTACAAACAGACCTTGTTAAAATAACTCTTGTCTTCCGTTAGCCTCCCCATATATTTTGGTTACTTTTCCGCAATTGCCTCTCTTTGTTCGACTTAATATAAAAACGCTTAGGTACTGCCACTTCTTTGGGTCTTCATTTTCCTATGGGGGCTCCTATGTACATGTAAAACCCCGTATGTTTTCTCCTGTTAACTCGTCTTATGCCAATTTAACCCCCTGGCCCAGCAGGAGAGCCTAGAAGGGTAGAGATGAAGTTTTGCCTTCCCAACATCTATTCAACTGAAACTGCAATGCCTGGGATCCTGTCAATCCTTAAACGTTTAAACCAAAAATATTCTTTGTCTATATTGAGGTAGGGTTTTTTTTTTTAGTGAAAATATAATTTTAAAAAAACAAACGTAGTTTGATGAAAATGCAATACAAAGAAGTCAATTATAGACATAAAGGACCTTCAGTATCAACTGTCTCATTACATGGATAAAGCTCAAAGTGGCAGACGTTATTATCAGCAAACAAGCTAACAACTATGTAACCAAACCCCTTTACCTAATTCATCTGCAATTAAGCCCAAGCACTGATTTATGTCGAAATTATAGGACCCAATTTGACCAAAGTTTTAGAACCCAGAAAGTTGTGTCAAATGCTTTGAGAATTGACTTTGCTGGTAACTTTTTTTTCAAAAAATCAGGACCCACCCCTCTCTGGTTTCAAAGAGTAAACCTGCCGAAATTGTCAGTGTGTGATTCCTTCCCCTGAAATTCCAGGCATTCTCGCGTCCAGGCCTCGCCCCGCGGGGAGAGCGCAGGGATCGCTGTGGGTCGTGTCCGGTGATACCTCCCGCGGACGCCAGAGGGCGCACGGGGCGCCGGCGCTTGTTTTTCTTTAAATCCAGACTCCAGGTCGCTGCCGAGAAAAACAAAAGACGAGGAGCGCCGGGGCCCGGAGACAAAGGGACTCGGAGAAAAGGCTACACGCCCTGTTTTACGAGGGTTGCAATTGCTCCCTCGTCCCACCCTCACCTCCGTGCCCTTCAGTAGCAACTAGAAATAGAAACTAGAAACTAGAAATAAACTTAGGCTACAAGATAATGAAATCTTCCACCGGCAAGCAAAATCGGAGCAGAATAGATTGCTTAGAAGTCACCTGGGTCTAGGGAAGACTGTCACAGGTGTGCATCTGAGCAGTTTGCTGGCCTGATAGTAAAAACTCTAAAAATATTTTTTTATTGTTTGTTTTTCTGAGTTTAAGAATCATTTACGTCCGTAAGTAGAAAATTTAGAAAAATACAGAAAAACAAAAAGAACAGAGATCATCATTTCTCTAACCCAGATAGTACTATTTTGAGTATCTTCCCTTTTCTTTCTTTCCAGACTTCTTTCAGGACTGTTTATAAAGGCACAGGAAAATAGGGCTCTGCCTTGCTACACCGTGCTGGTTTTCTTCTCATGTATTGTATCATCTTCATTTTTATGAGTAAACTTGGATAACATAATCATGCTACTCCCTTGAGTGAATCACTGGTATAAAAGTAAGAAATTTAAAAAAAAAAAAATTTCAAATGTGCTACAGGCAGCTTTTTCCCCTAAGGTCGCAGCAGGTGGTCAGACCCGAGTCATGTATTTGGAGCAGGAATGTTTCTGTTGATTTGCATTTAGAAGATGAAACCGGTAGACTAAAGAAGTAGAAACTATTTCACCCCACCCCAAATAAGCAGAATGAATCTGTCCTTTGCGGGAGCCTGAGGACTGACCCCAAAGCTCCAGGGGAGAACGTAGGTGACCGGGACCCAGGGGTCCTCCCAGTGAGGCCAGTGCTTGCCCTTAAGGTCATTAAAAATCAACCTGCACAGTTACTGACACAGGCAGGCCAGCAGGTGGTCAACAAGACTTAAAAGAAAGTCAGGAACAGGAAGGTCACTGACTTTGAGTCTTGGGGACAATGTCAGCAGGAGGTTTTCTCAAAGGAGAAGCTGAGACCAGCCCAGAGGCAGATAGCCACGGGGAAGGGGGTGCCCAGAGGCCTCATGCCCTGGAGCAACCGATGGACACCTGGTCACCGAGCCTGCCAAGTTCCTTGCATTACTGCACCAGGTGAAGGGAGGAGTGGTGATGTTCTCGGCCCTGAGGACATCAGAGAAATCACAGGAGCGCTCTGGGCCTTATCTGTATAATGAAAGGGTCTGAAAGATCTGTAAGGTTCCTGCCAGCTGGCCATTGTGTGATTTTCCACGGTCCCCAACTGTGCACCGTAATGAACCTCGGAAACATTTCCTGCAACCCTATCCCGTGCAGCAGCCCGTCGCGTTGGTATTTCCAAATCTCCACACACTCTTTCACAAGCTCTGAGCCTCTGCTTCCTCTTCTAGAAGTGCTGGGAAACCTTTACGACGCCTCTTTCAAAGTCCATCACCTTTCGAAGGCCCAGATGAAAAGAAGGCCTTTTCCACCGTCCCCAGCAGAACGAGTGCTTCCCTCGCCGTAGGCCAGCTGTATTTTGCATTCTCATCACTTTCGACCTGTGTGACCTTAACCTTCCTGTGCCTCCCTGTCGGCACCTGTCAGTGGGGGACTTTACTATACTGCACTCATAGGGGTGTAACGAGGATCCGATGGTGAGCATATGTAAAGTACTTAGAACACAGCCTGCCCGTAGTTGGCTCCGTAAACATGGATTATACCTCACAGTAGCACTTAGCACACTATTAATACTATCGGTTAAAGGGTCCGCCTCCCCCGTGAAATATGAGCTCCTCCAGGGCAGCAAGTGAGTCTCACTTATATCTTTGTTCCCAGCGCTTAGCTCCATGCCTGGCACAAATAATAATTCAAACAAGGTGTTTGGGTTTTTTGTTTGTTTTTTTAATATATCTTCATTGAATTCAGAGAGAGGAAGGGAGAGGGAGAGAGAGAGAGAAACATCAATGATGAGAGAGTCATTGATCAGCTGCCTCGATCCACTGGGGATCGAGCCCAAAACCCGGGCATGTGCCCCTCCAGGGAATCAAACCCCGATCTCCTGGATCCTAGATCACTGCTCAACCACTGAGCCAGACCTGGCCAGGCAGGGTTTGTTTTTTTAATGAGAAGAAAAGGAAAGGGTAAAGTGTCAAAGTGTTGATTGACATAGAGGGGGATAGACTTTAGCCTCTCAGTTTTAACCTCAGATTGCTATTTAAATAAGTTAAAATAGGCCCTAGTAGGTTTAGCTCAGTGGTTAGAGCACTGGCCCGTAGACTGTAGGGTCCCAGGTTTGATTCTGGGCAAGGGGCACATACCTGGGTTGGGTTGCTGAGTGCAGGAGCCCTGCATCAATGTCTCTCCCTCCCTCCTCCTTCCACTCTCTGAAAAGCACCAGAAAAAATATCCTCAGGTAAGGGTTAAAAAACAAAATTTAAGATAGGAAACAGTGAAGTACGAGAATCCTCAGTAGATTGTTTTTTCCCTTTAATAATCCAAACTGTACCCACCTAGGTCTGTCTTCCAGGCCCAAATCATAAACATTCACCTTTGAATTTGAATGTTTACGGAGGTTTAGTTCCCATATTTGCATGGGGAGTTTTGCATTTTAATAAATGTAAATAATGTTTCTGTGAATGAATGACTATAAAATCCAAAACTACCCAGAGAGAAACTGAGGCTCTTCTTTAAAGAAGAGGGAAAAAGGGAGGGAAAAAGGAAGGTTGTACAGTTAGCTAGCCCAAGTTCAAAGGTTGAGTTGAGGAAGTGAAAATAATTGAGAAAAAAGGGAAGAAACACAAGAAACTGGGTTGTGTGCTCTGATAAAAAGAAAACAAAAGTTCTTTAAGAGAGTAAAAAAACAAGACACAGCTCAGAAGAACATACATCTCCCAAGATATATATGTGTTGATATATTACAAGATACATATCAGTATGGCTTGGAACACATATCTGATTTTCTAAAAAGCCTAGTAATTAGAATATATAAAGAACTTTCAAAACTCAATAATAAGAAAACAACTCAGTTTTAACATAGGCAAAAGATCTGGATGCTTAAATAAATCTATGAAAAGATGCTCAACATCATTAACCATGAGGGAAATGCATATTAAAACCACAGTGAGATCCCACTACCCATCTATTAGAATGGCTTGAATAAAGAAAAAAAAAAAATACAGCACAATACCAAGTACTAGAAAAAATGTAGAACAACCAGAACTGTCATGTAATGTTGGAAGGAATGCAAAATGCTACAGCCACTTAGGAAAAGTTTGGCAGTTTCTTGTAAAGGGAAACATACATTACCCTAAGGCCCAGCAGGTCTGCTCCTAGGTATCAACCCAAGAGAAATGAATGAAGATATATGTCCACACAAAAACATGTACACGAATGTTTATAAAAGCTGTATTTATAATAGCTGAAAACTGGAAACAACCCAAATGTCCATTAGCTATTGAGTGGATAAACAAACACCCACACAACAGAATACCAATTAGCAATTTAAAAGGGAAAAAGGAACTAGTGATACCTACGACAACGTGGATGACTCTCAAAAGCGCTAGGCTAACTGAAAGAAGCCATAGTCAAGAGGGTACACACTGTACGGTTCCATCAATATGACATTCTGCGCACGGAAATCACATCACTGGTTGCCTGGGGCTGGAGGGAGGGGACTGACTGCAAAGGACCATAGGAAACATGGTAATGAAAGCGATGAGTGTGATGGAAATAGTCTAAAACAACCAAAATTCATAGAATGATATACCTTTTAAAAAAAGTGAGTTTTACTCAATATAAATTATACCTCAATAACCCTAAAAATAATAAAGAATAGATAAATAGTCATGAATAAGGGGGGGGGGAAAGTTCTTCACACAGCCTGAGAGCCCCTGCCTTGTGCGACTCCCCGGGCCCTTCAGGCTCCCCTCTCCCAGGTGCTCACTTCCCGCAGCCGCCGGTCTCCTTTCAGCCCCTCTGCTCACCATTCCTCGTTCCTGCAGCCTTTGCACATCCAGCTCCATCTACCCAGAAAGCTCCTTCCTCATCTTCTCAGGAGCTGTTGCCGCTGGAATGTTACATTTTCGTTACTGTTGTTTCCCTTTGACTAGGCACCTGCGTCTCCTCCCGGCTCTGCGCTCTGTGCCTGCTCCTGGCTGTACCCCGCTCCCCGCGCTGAGCTGGCCTACAGGACCAGTGAATGCTCAGCCCTTACATTCGACTCCACGTCTTCAGCTCCACACGTCCCAAATGCAAATGCTGATCACCCCTGGAAACCCCGCTCTGCAGGCAGCGCTGCCACATTGCACACGGGTTTGGATGGTGTCCTCTGAAGCTGTGACATATTCTTCTCCGCTTGAGTCGGTGGCAGCTCTATCCCTCCGGTGGCTCAGGTCCAAATGTTTACAAGTATCTTCAGTTCCCCTTTTACTCTCACACCTCACACTCACTCTATCAGAAAATTCTATTAGCTCTACCTTCAAAAGGTGTCATCTGCCCCTCTCGCACTCTCCGCTATCCCCCCCCCCCCCCCCCCCGTAGCTCACTGCAGTAGGCCTCTTACTGCTTCTGCTCTTCACCCCTACAGTCTACCGTCCACCGAGCAGCCAACAACCCTTCAAACACATAAATCAGACACTGCCACTTCTTTGCTCAAAACCCTAGAGTCGCTCCCTATTTCCTCTCAGAACAAAAGCCAAAGTCTTTACAGCAGCCTCTAAGGCCCTACAGGCCCCCCAGATAGCTCTAGGACTATGTCCCTTACTCCCTTCAAGTCTGTTCAAATGTTACCTTCTTAAAATGGTCCTACTTTTACCATTCTATTTTACTTGCCACTCTCCAAGGCCCCTTACCATGCTATTTTTTCTATTTCCACTCTTTTTAAAAAGAATTTTTTAATCATCACCCTAGGATTTTTTTTAATTTTTTTTTTTTTTTTTTGTGAGAGAGTGGAGGGGAGGGAGGAGAGGGAGAAAGAGAAACACTGATGTGAGATGAGAGAGACACATCAGTTGGTTTCCTTCCACATGTGCCCCGGCAGGGATCGAGCCTGCAACCGTGCCTGATCCCTGCAACCGTGCCTCTGACTGGGACCCGAACCCTGGAGCCCTCTTTGGTCCATGGGCCAGCGCTCTAACCACAGAGCCACACCGGCCAGGGCTGTTTCTACTCTTGCAACCATCTCACATTTATTTATTATATCCATTGTTTAGTGTCTGTCTTCCTTCTGTTAGAATATAAACTCCACAAGAACAAAATGTATCCATTAAAACCTCCCATACATCTAAAGCAACATCTGGCATATTGTAGGTTCAATAATGAATGAATAACTAGCTATGTATTAGACATTAGTAAATATTTATGCTGAAACAAGTGTGACACATATGTTGACACTAGTAACAAAGTTTTTCTCTCCATGGCACATACTTACTTGTTAACATATATCTTTGTGGCTTGAGTGGTTCCTGGCCTCTCTCTACTTCCTACCTGTTTGACTCTGCACAAGGTTCTCTTTATCCGCCTGTAAAATAGGAATGAAACACTTGTCCTACGAACCTCACAAGGGCTGTTTGGAAAATGGAATGAATGTGCATGGTTTTGCAAGCTGTGACAACTGTGCATTTATTTAGGCGGCGCGAGACTTGAAATTTTCAACATCAGTGGCCATCATGCTATTTACTTCCCAAGGAAGCTCCGTGCTTTCTGCTCTGCCCGTCAGGTTTTAACCTTTACCTTCTCCCAGTGCTGACAGCGAGGACTCTCTGGCTCCCTCGCCCTGTTCAGGTTAATTCCTCTCTTTTCCTTTCCATTTTAGGAAGATGGAGAGCAGGTGCTGGGTTCCCTGCTGGGTGATCTCTGCTGACTCAGGCCACTTCTTCAATTCCCTGGCCAGGGATAGAGAGCAGCGGCAACACGTGTGTGAGTACCAGCCTAACTTGGCCAGAGCTGAGGCGCAAAGGATGGTGCCTCTTCCCAAGGGACGAAAATTAAGCCTAAGCCTCTTCTACCGAAGTGTGGAACTTGGGGTGGGGAGCCTAGGGGGACGCGGCAGGGGCAGTCCGGGGACCTCGGTGTCCACTGCCCTGGGGCTTGGACAGCTGAGCAGCCTGGGCAAGTCCCTTCAAGTCTGCTCAGCCTTCACCAGGAGAAGGGCATCGCCGCAGGCAGCACAGTGCCCTTTGTACTCACAAGGTATTGGAGGACCAGAAGGAGGAGGAGCCTTCAAGACGCTTTTATTGAGGCTTTTGGTGTGTTTAAAAGGGGGGGGGGGCAAAGTAGGCCTCAGAAATTGCCCTATTTTAATGTCTGCACTAAACTCATTCATTTGATGGAAAATACCATGTAGCCTACGATCTAGAAAACTATATTAATTCCTAGTACACTACAAGGGATGGATTACTTAGGACACAAAAGTTTTTCCGTAATGAAAACTCTCAGTCACCTCAGTTTGCGATCCTGAACTCGCTTAGTTTAGTCAGAGAGGTGAAGTGTGTGTGTGTGTGTGTGAGTTATTTAAATGCGTTATTATTTAACAACTTACGTGCTCATTTGTCATTTTCAAGTAACTGTAGCCGCCTCAGGGAAGAGACGGAAATACGGGAAAAGTCGGCAGTAAAATGTCCTTTGGTTTCAGCCGGTCAAACGCGGAGCCCTTTTGTGCCACAAATGCTCACAAGTTGGGAAAGAGAAAGCTCGGCTTCAACTCACACACTCTGGGTCACTATTAAAACAAAAACCTCCTGCCGGAAGCCTAAGTTAACCGGAAAACAGAAAGAGCCCGGCAAACTATTTTCAACAATGCACCACCCCTAACATTGGAAGCGCATTAGTTTCATTTATTCTAACCCATTTACTGATCTTTTCACCGCCCAGGCCAAGGTACCGGGGAGAGCAGTCAGCGCAGCAGTGACTCCGGTGTCTGAGTTTCGGTACTTCCGGGCTGCGGCCGGAAGGGGGCCTAAGGGGCGCGGGGGCGGGGAAAAACCTTTCCTTCCCTTGAAGAGGCACTTGGGAGAACACGTAGCAACAGCTCCTCGTTAGTATAGTGGTTAGTATCCCCGCCTGTCACGCGGGAGACCGGGGTTCAATTCCCCGACGGGGAGGTTGTCTGTTTTTTCTAATCCGCTCCCTACTTTCCTTCTCATTCAGCTACAAATACAACATGCTAATTTTTTGGTAAATGTGTCTTTTCTAAATGAGGACTTTTAAGCTTTTTGCTCACCATGAACTAAATGCTTACACGGCGAGCAAACGCTTTATATTGTTGGCCAAGGGAGAAGAAGGGGGGGAAAGAAAACGCTCAGACGAGCCTCTGGGCTCGCTTCCAGCCGCCGGCTGGCTAAGGCTGCGCGTGCGCAGCGGCTCCCCGCCAAATTCCAACTGGAGGGAGGTCGCGAACTGGCCTCGCGGAACGCGTGGGGGAGGGGAGCGAGGGCGGAGTCTCCGCCCCTAAGGGGGCGGTAGGAACGGAAATCGCCGGCTGAGGAAGAGGAAGGACGGATTTCCTCCGAACGTGGGGGCGGGGCCAAACGGAAACTCCTTTCTCTGGCCTGGGCTCGTTCTGTCCCAACGTGGGTGGAAGGCTAGCGGTCAGCAAAGCCTTGGTGGCAAAGGTATCACTCTCCACCTCCGACCTGGACTTCTCGGAGGGGCAGGGGGAAAATGAGGGGACCGGTTGGGGTGCTTGGGAGAGACGCCATGTTACCGGAGTCCTAAGAAACTGCGCGAGCCATAGCCCAGCAGGACCTCGTGGCGCAACGGTAGCGCGTCTGACTCCAGATCAGAAGGCTGCGTGTTCGAATCACGTCGGGGTCACGGCTTTCCCTTTTTTCTTTCTCTTCAACCGCTGGTTTCTAGGTGTTCCCGCCATTTTTTGAAAATTCCTTCAATTTTTATAACTAAGCCTTCCGCGTTGAAATGTTACCCTAGAGATTCGTCCTCTGCAAAAAAAAAACACAAGGCTCAGTCTATATGGTAGAGCCTTACGGCTGATGTTTTTTGAACTGTTTCGCCTTCAGATGTGAGTTTTCTGTCGTTTAACATGCATAAGGCGTAGAAATAAGG
Organism: Miniopterus schreibersii; assembly: GCF_964146895.1. Taxonomy (NCBI): domain Eukaryota; kingdom Metazoa; phylum Chordata; class Mammalia; order Chiroptera; family Miniopteridae; genus Miniopterus; species Miniopterus schreibersii. The sequence continues at coordinate 171,661,343 of NC_138102.1, forward strand.
GCTCTCACTGCTGTGCCTTGGTGGGCACTTCAGTCCACGGTGGCCCTTAGCAGGAAACGTACAATGTGCTGTGCGAGATGTTTTTCCAAAAATGGTTTTAGACCCGTTTGCCTTTTGAAAGCAAGAAAAAGGTATGATTTTTTTTTTTTATATACTTTGAGTATTGTAATAGTTTTAGTCCGTGTGTCAGGCACTGTAAACAACCTTACAATATGCGATTAATGTCCCACTTTTACAGATGAAACTGGCACACAGAGGAATAGTGACCTAGGTTTCCACGCAGGTGAGTGACTCCAGATCCCCCTCTTTACTAAACGTTTTATGATAAAGGTGCCAATAAACTGTTGAAAGAACGTGCTGGAAACGGTTGGACTTAAGTGATACACCAATGCACCGTATTTTCACTATTTCATACCGGCGGTGCCAAGTCAGATAACCGCTTCCAACTACTGTATTCATCTCTTTAACAGCAGGGAACGAAGCTGACTCATTCACTTTGTAAGCTTCAGAACTCAGTACTACAGAGTTCCCTACAGGTATGTCAAATATTTGTTGCACAAAAAAATTGCAAGACTATGAGAAATTAGTATTTTTAGATTTTTATTTAGTATGTTCCATCAACTTCCTGAGTTTTTTTCTGTTCAGTGTTTTGAAAATATAAAATGTTAATTTCTCAGGATTCTACCTAATATAGCAGTATAGCTGGAACCTGTATTTTCACTTTGTGTAGTTTGTTCTTCCTTCCCCTGTTTGGTTGGATTGAGATTAGATCATCAATTTCAACAGATATTTATGGACTCCCAGATGTCTATGATGAGTCTGATACTGTGCTAAAGCACTGAGGGAAAGGACACACTGAGTAAAAATGGGTTTGTTTGTTTTTTGAGCAGCAGGAGACAGATATGTTAAGTAACCAAATACCATAATACGTAGCTTAATATCCCAAGAATCTGATTTCTTCAACTACAAAAATCGTGGTTTAAATTACTTTGCTAGGGCTACTATAGCAAAATATCACAGACTGGATGGCTTAAACAACAGAAATTTATTTTCTCAGTTTTTGGAGACTAGAAGCCTAAGATGAAGGTGACAGCAAGGCTGGATTCTTCTGAGACCTGTTTTTGACTTACAGGGGGCCACCTTTTCACTGTGCCCTCACACGGTCTTTCCCTGTACTGGCACACCCCGGTACAGCGGCCCTTAGTTGATCTTAGCTGTGTGTCCTCTTATAAGAGCCAGTCAGACTGGATTAGGGACCACTCTAATGGGCTCATTTTAACTTAATCACCCCTTAAAAGGCCTCATTTCCAAGTACAGTCCCATTTTGAGGTACTGGGGTTAGGGCTTCAATATGCAGATTTCAGGGGGACACAATTTAGCCAGTAACAAAAGTTATGTTCTTTCTCCCCCTGGCAACCTTTGCATATACAGCATTTATCTGTATACAACAATACTTGATCTTAGTTTGGACCAAGCATGTTATTTCATTTGTACAAAATCATGGTCTTGTGAGGCAGACCCAGCAGGTTGTATGACCTTGTTAATCATTTTATTATGGCAGCCCTAGCAAACTAATACAGCGTGTTTGGAGAACTGCTAGTTCTCCAGTAATGGCTGGAGAGGAAGAGAGAAAGCTGGAGAGGGAAACAGGAGTTCAGATCACTCAGGACTTGGTGTGCCATTCTAACTCATTTAGATTTTATTCTGAGGGCAATGCCGAGCTATTATTCAAGAATGTGAAATGGTTGGCTGTGGCTTTACAAAGAATGTGAAAAATGGCCTAGAGTTGTTGTTTCCAGACCTGCATCCTGGGAAAAAGTAAGGAATGCAAATTTTGCGGCCATACCATAAACCTACAAGACTCAGAAAATTCTGGGGATGGGGCTAGCAACCTGAGTTTTAACCAGGCCTCTCAGGTGATTAAGATGCAAGCTAATGTTTGAGAAACACCGGCCTATACAGCAGGGCCAGGCTGGAGGTCCCACTTCACTCACAGAGTTGCTAAGGGAATCAGGTAAGATAAAATACATAAAATTGTAAAGCAGTATATATACAGATTATGAATACTGCTGTAATTCTAAAACTAGCGCTTCATAGGTTCCAGCTTCCTTCCCAAGACTGGGATGTCTGTAGTTTCTTAGAATGGCTGATTTGCTGACTTGCTCCAACACTTCATTTTAACTTAAACTTCTGCAATCATTATATAGGAATGATGTGAGCAAAGAGGCTCTGGAATAGACAGATCCATGTTTGAATTACCAAATCCTGACAATAGCTCTGTGATTTTATTTCATGAAAAATTTTCCAGTCTATCATTTATTCTTCCAAATGGATTTATTCACCAGTACAGAATGCTTTGAGCATTTATTTCACCTGTTTAATAAGCTAGTTTTCTCTTTTGAGATCATTTTTAATCAGTTACCTAAGACTGATATACTCTGGATGAACTGAAAAAATGGAGCCTTTGGAAATGCAAAACTGACAGACTGAATTCTGATAAGCCAAGTGATACTCTGGTTTCTTACACAGTTTCAAAAAGAAAAGTAGTTATGGTTATAAAATCATATGTATTCATTGTAGAAGTCTTGAGAAATATAGAAATACATAAGGAAGAAAATAAAAATCACTTGTGCCCCCAACACCTAGAGTGAATTACTACAAATATTTTGGTCTGTATTTAGTCTTTTTTTCTTTGTATTTTTAAATATACACATATCCATACATATTTTAGTTTTTTATAGAACTGAGATCTTACCCTAATATGGTTCTTTATCTTTTCTATTTGTTTTTTACTTAATGCTGTATTGTGAACATTCTTTCATATTATTAAAAAATTTTTAAGAACATGATTTTTATGACCATGTATTTTGTCACCTCTGTTTGAGGTGACATCCTTAAATTCACAACTAAGTCGTATGCAAAACAAAAATGTTATTTTTATATGTAATGTTTTGATAATGAAAAAAAAGTCAGCTGTACCTTAATAGCATTAAGAAATTCAAACAGGAAAAAGGAAGCAGTCATCCAAGTGATTCAGAAAAAAAGTTCTGGAAGAGTTTTCTGACAAAGTACTTCAATTTTTTAAAAATTTATTTAAAAAAATTTTCTTTTTATTGATTTAGAGAGAGAGAGAAACATAGACTTGTCCCATTTATTTATGCATTCACTGATTCTTATACGTGCCCTGACTGGGGATCAAACCTGGACCTTGGTGTGTTGGGATGATGCTCTAACCAACTGAGCTACCCAGCAAGGGCTTTCAATTTTTTTTAAGCTGTGGCTTCACATAGAAATATCTTTCCACTGTTTGTCCAGGTTTTAGTTATCAATGCTGTAACATTTAAACATTTAAAAATTAAAAGAGGAAAAAACCACCTAATACCTGTTTTAACATAAATGATCATTTAAAAAAATTATTTATATTGGATGAATGTAACATAAAATAAAACACCAATCTTTTTTTTAAATTCGGAAATGTCACAGGAGATGACTAAAAGAATCAAGTTTTTAAGAAAGAGAGAAATATGAGATCCAGAGTACAAGTGGTGAAATTCACTCGGATAGAGGGACACTTCTTCCACTGAACTAAGAAAGTTGCAAGAGAAAATGATTGCAGATTTGACCATCTGAAGTTGAAGCATTCCCCACAGATGTTTTCTCAAGTATGAGGCAAAGTCACCAGTTGAAAATGGGGAGAGGTGGGGGGAAAGGCATGTGAGTGATTTGTGGGAGAGAAGTGAAGGTGTGAATCCAGATAGCTTTTCCAGCCAGTGTTGAGTGCTCCTATGAGATCTGACGTCCTAAATTAAAACCAGCAAGCCCTGTTGTATAACTTCCCCAGGAATATTTGCTACTTGGTTGTAAGCAATGAGGTTTGTTTCAGCAGGGTTCAGTCCAAGCAAGGTTGAGGTTCTTCCAAGTAAGAAAGATAAAGAGACATTGGGAAAAGAGTTAAAAAACTATAAAAGGCTGATTACAAGAATTGACCAGGGAACCTAAGTCAGATGAGTTGGAAGTGATATGACGGCAGAAACAGGATAATCGACATTTTGAGAGTGTTGGGGTTAATGGACTGGAAGTCTGTTACATCAGTGAGAATACAATAAATGAGCCAAAGTGAAAAGGAGAGCAATTGACAATCAGGATGAATGAGATTGAGATTTAGAAGGTGAAACAGTTATTGATGACAAGGGTCAGGTTCTTACCACAGGGGTGGATGTATTGGATGGAACAGAGGAACAAGTTGTTGGAGATGGAGAGGTCCAACATCTAAGAGGCCAAGTGTTGCTGCTGTGTGGGTCATCTGTAAGAATGTTGAATTTATACCCAATAGATAAGCAAAGATGGTGAGGAAAACCTAGAGCAAAGAGCAACAGTGTAATTTCTGAGGGAGAGTGGCCAAGAAGTTGATGATAGTAGTAAAGATGGTAGGGGGTGATTTAGCCAGATAATATGAACTTCAAATATTTTTGAAGGAGGAATGAAAAGAAATAGTTTGGAAGTAGTAATCAGAAACAAAGAGGCCAAATTCTAGACCCAACCTCGTGGCCTTAAGGTACATACAATATGAGAAAAAACAGCCTCTACTTTGGAGATCTACAGCAGAGTCAAAAGGAAAGATTAATTTCATCACTAAAAATAGGGGTGCTAGGGACATACCTGGATGCCTCTATGATATCAAGTGTGATTCTGATAACTCATGAGTATGGATGATGTAGAAAGGCAGTCACAATGATAGCTTATAACATCCACCATGTTTCCTGAGAAATGTAGAAGCTGCAGGTAACCTCCTGTTGATAGTGTCCCCGGAAAAGAAAGGGAGAGAGAACGAATGAAAGGGTATGAAAATGATGTTTTCGCTCAGGGAATATTTATTTCAGGCATCTAGAATACAGTTCTTTGTGAATTATCTTTAATATTGGCCTAATGCTATGCCTATTTAAAACAACTTTCAGATGCAACAGGTGATTTTTTTTTTTTTGCTTGTGAAAAATAGGATTAATTATTGCCTCTAAATATTACACTACCTGGACATTTTCTGGTGCAAAGGCCTTATGAGAAAAGCAGAGTTCCAGTGCGGTATCCTTGGGTGATTCTCTCAGGTGGTTCTGTGACTCCAGCATTGTACTCCACTCACATTAAGGTGAAAGAATATTGCCCAGCTGGGTGTGGCTCAGTGGTTGAGAGTTGACCTAGGATCTAGGCAGTTGGGGTTCGATTCCTGGTCAGGACACGTGCTGTGGTTGCTGGCTCATCCCCAGTGGGGAGTGTGCAGGAGGCAGCCGATCAATGACTCTCATCATTGATGTTTCAGTCTCTCGCTCTCCCTCTCCTTTCCTCTCTCTGAAGTCAATAAAGATACATTTAAAAAAAAAAAAAAAAAGGTGGAAGAATATTATCCTCAAGTGTCAGTAATGGCACCTTCTCTGCAGAGCCACTTGGGGGACCTAGCTGCCCCAGTATGCTCAGACCATAGGAGCCTGGAGACCCTTCCAGTTAGATCAAATTTGGCCCTGGTAACCGAACCTTTTCACTTAGAGTAACAAAACTTACTTCTTAAAAACTATTAGTACAGTTAAACCAGAGCCAAACTCTGCAACTATCAAGGTAACTATTTAGCAGGATAATTTGCAGAGATTATGCTCAGGACTTTGTTGCTCTAAACATTGTAATTTGAGACTATACTGGAAGAAGTAACTGAACTGTAGCAGCACAATGCACAGTGGGAACATGCCACATGCATTAATTACATTTGTGAGGTTACCAGTATGGCAAAAGCATGGTCCTTTGCCACTCAGCTCAGTCTCCCCTCTGAAGATAAACTTTCGAAGCTTGCTAATTAAAATACAATTTTTAATTTGTATTACTGAGTTTAACACTATGGCTTAAATATATGTAAATACTGAGTTTTTTTTAAAAAACAACAAAAAAATATATAATTGCCTCAAGGAAAATAACCCTTCATTAAAAGAAGTGTTCTTCCACTGGAACAAAATAAAGTGGCTTAATCCATAGGAAGCATTTTTAGTGACAGCGTTTAAATTTACTCAACCATGAAGAAATCAGATAAATGTTTAAAAATCCTTTTTAAGCAGCTTATTAAACTAGTTTGGAGATCAGAATCTGGGGAAATTATTAAGATACCCTTAGAGCCAAGGTCAGCTTCTTTCCTTTTTTGGAGGAAAGCATCGTGAAACATAAATTCCTAAGAAATACAAATATTTGCCATCAGTGGTATTTTTCAGGAAGACGTTTTAATTGTAGCAAATTTTTGAGACTCTTACCCAGGTTTTAATTTGAATCAGTAATGAGATTAGAGTTCAGTAATGTAATTAGGCCTAATTATAGGTCACTGGGTATGATTAAAATCTAGCTTGTACCTGCCTCAGTTATCGTAAGTTGCCCGTGAAGGCATTCCTAGATGTCTCCTTCAACTTGGCTGTATTATTAAACGTTAGGTTGGATTAAGTTATGGTAAGATACAGGTGGAGGGATCTAACTCAGACGGCTCCCAACAAAAAGGCAGCTGAGCCCCAGCTAACTTCAAACGTAGTAATTCAGAAATGCCCCAACCTTTTGGGTAAGAAGCAAAAGGAATATTTGACAATGCAATTTTGTCACAAATTCAAGGGCAGTTTGAAGTGCCCAGGAGCCGAGGTCTGGCTTTTCCTGAATTTCGGGAACAAAAGAAGCGTTCGCGAGCCGAGAGGTGCAGAGGTTGAAATGTACTCGGAAGTCAATCAAAGCCGGGAGGCTGAGCGCCCGCCAGCGCGCCCCGCTCCTCCGCCCCCCTTCGGGGCCCGCGGCGGGGACGGCCAGGCTGCGGCTATTCTTCGGGGGTCAGCGTCCGAGGCTGAGCGAGGCCCAGCGCCGGCCTCGCAGCCGTCGGCCGCCGAACCGGGAGGAAGGCTTCTTCCCCAGCGAGGAAGGGGAGGAAACGGAGCACAAAAGCAGCGCGACAGGTTCCTTATCAGCGTCGGAGGGGAAGGGTGGAGAAAGGGGAAACAGAAACGGGCCGGGCGCCGGGGCTCCCGCCCGAGCGGCTTTTAAACTGCGTTTCCACCACCTCTCGCAGGGCGCCGCGGCTAATGGAACCCGCGCGAGGCGTCGGGCCAATCACCGCCGCGCTTCCTCCGGCCGCCGGCCAATGGCGGCGCGCGTTCTTGGGGCGTGGGCGAAGCAGCCTGCTCTCCTTGGCTGTGGAGTGTTGGCTGGGGTTGGTGCGGGCTCCTGTCTGGGCTGCACTTGGTCCGCAGTTCTGCTCCGGGGGCTTTTGTGTCCGGCCTCTGCTTTGCTTTCTGTGTGCGAGTTGGGGTTGTTTTTTTTTTGTTTTTCTCCTGCTCCTCGCGCTGCTCCCCGGCGGAAGCCGTGAGGCTCAGAGGCGGCAGCCCCCCCACCCCCAGGCAAGGAGCGAGCGCGCCGGCGTGAGCGCGGGTGTGACGGCTGCGGGGAAGGGGATTCGCCGCCGAGATGCCGGAGTTCCTGGAAGACCCCTCGGTGCTGACGAAGGAGAAGTTGAAGAGTGAGTTGGTGGCCAACAATGTGACGCTCCCGGCGGGGGAGCAGCGCAAAGACGTGTACGTGCAGCTGTACCTGCAGCACCTCACGGCGCGCAACCGGCCGCCGCTCGCCGCCGGCGCCAACAGCAAGGGGCCCCCGGACTTCTCCAGCGACGAGGAGCGCGAGCCCACCCCGGTCCTCGGCTCCGGGGCCGCCGCCGCGGGCCGCAGCCGAGCCGCCGTCGGCAGGGTAAGGACGCCCGGCTCCGGCCACAAAGGCGGCGGTTTGGCGGTTGTCGCTCCCCGCGCGCTCGAGGTCCTCCCTCCCAGGCGCCCCCTCGGGCCTCCTGGGCGGCGGGGCTGGACTCGGGCCCTTCGCCGCGGGCTTGCAGGCCCTGGAAGGGGAGGGCGCTGGAGAGGAGAGTCCCCAGGCTGGGGCCGCCGGGCAGGCTGCTCGGCCGAGCGTGGCTGGGAGGCGTGAAGTTGGCGCGCGCTGAGGGGCGCGGGGACGGGCGCGGGCGGCCGGCGGCCCTGGACCACCGGCGCGGGACTCGGCGTTCGGACGGCGCGTAACGGGCGGGTTTCGAAAGCGCCGAGGAGGGGTCAGCCCGAGACGGCCCTGGGTTACCTTCGAGCGTTTCCCGCCAGCAGCGACTGGCGGCACAGTCTCAGAGCGCTCCCTGGAGGGCGATTGGCGCATACTAATTGCTAACCAAAATTTGAAATTAATTCCCGCCTTTTTATGTGGGTGGTGGTGGCTTTTTTTTTTTTTTTTTTTGCATCTGGAGGGCTTTTTGAACCGTTTATGTTTTTCTTGTTTGTGTTACTCTTATTACAGCAACAGGCTCTCAGGCGAGGGAGCGTTACTCTAAAATGAGCATTTGAAAGTACGTCATTAAGCGGTTATCATAGACGTGCAAACATTTTAAAATTCTAGAATTCTGGTTATTAAGGGGTTGGGTGTTTGGATATTTTTTTTCTTTTTGGTAAATTTTGTACAAGGAAAGCAAAGACTTCGGAACCTTGAGAATGTTTCTTTTATGACATTCTGATAATGTCGGTGTCACAATTTGGAATATTTGATCCCGGGTAAATCTCAGATTGACTCCAGCAAATGGGTATTTTGTTTGAGAAGTTTGTTTTTTGTTCGGTGGGTGTCTATAGGCTGTTTTGCTGGTGTGAATCTGTCTAGTTAGACTTCAAATCCTAACAGAATGTAGTTAAAAGGAGTGATTGGGGTAAGGGACGGTGCTTTGTGAGACTTGGAATGTGCAGCTTGGAGTTGTTGCTACTAATTACTAGTAAAGCTCAAAAGTACTTCTTTCAAAATTATGTTGTTAACTTTAGTTTTTAGAAATCTGTCTGATGTGCTTTCTGGACTACCCAGATAGAAATGAAAGAAAGATGTAATAGATACGGTGTAAGTTAATTGAAAATCTTAGCCCAGAGAATCTTATATCTTAAGTCAGTGCCTGGCAGATAGTACCAGATAAGTATTTGTTCAGTAAGTAAAAGACTAGCCACACCTTACTGTGTCTGATGTCTTGTTCTGTGGACGTGAAGAAAGCCACTTGACTCTTCCATGATGAACAGAAATTTACTTTTGAAGTAAAGCATATCCCTTACCTGTTTTTCCCCAGCCCCTCTAAAAAAGAAAGTAATGCTCATATTATTTCAGTAAAGATTTGGTTGAAAATGAATTTTTCTCCATTTAAATCTCTACACTTTTAAAATATAACAGGTCTTCTACAGAACCCTATCTTGATCTGTGCAAACATTATTCTTGAGCCATGAAAGTATTTGGTTGTATGTTTTAAAATAGGATTACTGTTCTTATTTTGGTTACTCATTTTATACAAAAAAAAACCACACCACCTTGGTTTTGATGTTTGTCCTTCAGCTAGTTTCTAAAAGAGAGTATGCCCAACGGTACTACCCTGTGTTCTTTGGGTTGTAAGAAGACCTGAATGTAAAAATTTTAAATTTCAGTTTAATTATTCAACGTTTTTAGTTTCTACCATATGCTCTTAAGTACTGGAGATGGATTTTTTGCTGACCCTGTTTTCCACCACAGTTTAATTTTTTGGATATTTTTGTAATGTAATCATCATGTTTGTTATTTTCTCATCTCCACAAAATTCTCATATTATCCAAGTTGTTCAGCACTATGCAGATAAGCTCTGGGTGAAAGGAATTAACATTTTAAGAGAACCTGCTATGTCCAGTGGCATGCTAAGCCCTTTATATATCATTTAATGCTTTGATACATATAGAGAAAAGCTGTTAGGGCCTCTCTATTTGAATATTTAAAACTCAAAAAATGTGTACCCTTGGCTAGGCTTAATAGTGTGAACAACTTGAAGAAGCTAATAGTGATAGTTGGCCAGTAGCATCATCTGTTTTAAAACACATTAAGTAAAATTGAGTTATAATTTAGCTTAGGAATCTAATAGTTTGTCAGGCATAGGAAAAATATGAATATACAGGAAAAAAAGGACCTTAGGGCATTTATAATAATAAAGTTGTGCTCTATTGAACGTTCCTTTTACCTATATAACATTTTATGTTTTAGTCATGGTTAGCCCTGTGTTTAGTAACTATATATAGATTCACATTTCTTAAAGAATATTTACAATCTAGGAGAAAGCCAAATTATGTTTGAGAGTTACAGAAAAGGCAGTTTTTTTAGGTGGTGGATTTTTAACATATTAAAAGAAATCAAACATTTCTGTATGTGGATTTGGCCAAAGGCAGAGCAGCTCAACCAACTGAGCTCCACCTGCCAGGAATATTTTTAAAGGAGAAATTGTTTTTTTCCAGTCATCATCGTGGTCTCTTAGATTCATTTGGTGTAATATGACAAAAATGTTAACGCGTGTCCAAAATTTGGTTTTGGGTTTTAATTTTCCTGTTTCTAAGGTTTTTATTTTATGCATATTGTTGATACCAGTATTTTTAGGTGTTGGGATTATCTAGATTGTCAACACAAAAATAAACATTTACAGAGTTGGTGATCTTCCTGTTCTTTCCAAGAGGCAGAGCACTGTATCTGTTTTGAATCCAGTGGAGCATAACATTCTTCAATGATGTGATCTGGTCAGGATTATGAATTCTTACCAGGAAATATTTGAAGATATGGAACAGAATACAAAAAGTATGCCAATGATGGTAAATAATAATTGAAGATATGGAACAGAATACAAAAAGTATGCCAATGATGGTAAATAATAATTAAGTCATAAATTGGCCATCATACTCTACAATAAAGTGTTAAGTGTATAAGTGTATAGGCTTCTGAATCAGGATTATTGATTTAAATTCTAGCCCTGGCCAGTGTGGTTCAGTTGGCTGAGCATCACCCCATCACCTGGAGGTTGCTGGTTTGATCCGTGGTCAGGGCACATGCCTGGGTTTGGGGATCTCCATCCCCAGTAGGGGGAGTGCAGGAGGCAGCCTATTGATGTGTGTCTGTCTGTGTTTCTCTCTTTCCCTCTCTTCCCTTCCCTTCTCTCTCTGAAAATCGGTAAAAACATTTTTAAAAATTCTAGGTCAATCACTTATTTAGATGATCTTTAACAATGAACATTGTCTATTAGATGCTCAGTTTTCATTTGGAAAATAGGAATAATCTAATAGCTACTTAATTATGTTGAGGCTTGTAATAGGTTACATTTCTGAAAGTCTCTAGTGCTCAGCAATTTATACTATTACAACGTGATTTCTAAGCTTTTTTGTTTTTATTTTAATGCCAGAACAATACAATGTTACCATAATATATTTTTCAGAATTGGGTGAGGTAAATTTGTGAAAGTGATGTATACATAGTCTGTTCAAATTACTATACAGCATAATATGCAGATTGCCTGAGTTACTTGTGCAACTTTGTACTTCAGTTTCTTCTCTTGCAAAATGGGGATTTTAGTATCTATCTAAGGATTTTTATAGTTCATTAATTTAGTACATATGAGTTTAGTACAACTTGGTACATAATAAGTACTCACTAAAATCTACTTTACAACAATAATTATTATACTTCATCTTTGCTATTACGGGTAGAGATTTAAAAGTAAGTAACTCACACATGATGATATGCAACTGTTGGGTTTTAAAGTTGAAAAAGATTTTAGAGATCACCTGGTAGTTGGGAAGAAACTGGAGAACAGTGCCTGGCAGATAGTAGGTACTGAGTATTTTTGACTGAATGCAACTAAGATTAACATGATTTAGTTAAAGGAGCAAAGCTTTCTGCAAACAGGAATCAGTACAACTACTGGTTCCTTCCTCATTGAAACTTCTGGCTTGATAATTATGTATACCACACTACCTGTCTCCCAATTTTTATTCTTATTAAATTTGATATTTCATAAAATGGCATTACTTTTCTGGAATTTTTCTTCCTACAAATTAAAAATAAAATCAAGCAGCCTGTTATGAATCCTGCTCTATTTAACTTACTTATTCCAATTTATTGACCTCTAATATTTCTTTGTACAGCTGTGGTTTTTCATTGTTTCAAGAAAGTAAAGAGAGTTGGTTTCCTGCTTCGATTTTATAATCCTCTATTGTTTTTAATAAGAAATGAATTTTAAAAAAAGTGACTTTTTCCTCCAAGGTTGGCACTTTTTGTTCATTCAACAAAACATCTGTCAGGTGCCTATTCCTGTGTCAGGCACTCTTTATTTTAGATGCTTGGGATACAAATATAAATATAAGGCTCCTGCTTTCTACTACCTTATTAAATGCTGCATTCAAAATTACCTGAGATACTCGTTAAAATACAGATTCTCAGGCCCTAATAGAGCTCATACTGGGGTAAGACTTTAAACGAGGTAAGTTTCCCAAAACTTTTGAGGTTTTGATAACAAACTAGACTTAGGGACTATTGCTCAAATAGGTCACCATCTGGGGAAGATAAAACATTTATACAAATAACTAATAAAAAGTAGGTTGAGTGTCAAAGAAAGATTTCTTGAAAACTTCAGGCTATTACATGAAGTTGAAATTTCTGGATGTTTTGTTGATAGTAGAGTTTGAACATTCTTATGATGGGACGGGTTATCTACAAGTAATCTGTACCTGATTGGTTTTCTTTGAAGTATTTATGTTATACAGTGGAGTTTTTGTTTCTAGCCTAGCCACACATTTTGGAAACTCAAGTAGATCACTAACATGGGAGTATGTCTGTTTGATTTAAAAGTCTTTTCTCTAAAGACTTCAAGGTTTTGATAATACAGAACTTTTAGGCTCTAAGCAACTATTTTGAGATCAAGGTGTGGGTTGCTTCAAGATTTGAGCCTAATCTAGGTAAGAGCAGTATGTACAAGAGTAGGCAAAAGTAGGTGTACAGTTGTAATACAAATAAATAATACAAGGAATAAATAATAATACAAGAATAAACTGTTTCGTGTACTCACAACTGTAAACCTACGTTTACCCACCCCTGTATATTAAAGCTTTCTGAAAGTACCCTCACTGGTTTATCACAGCCAGGTTTTTATTGAAGATTTTTTTTCTTTTTTTAAAAAATATATATCTTTATTGATTTCAGAGAGAGGAAAAGAGAGGGAGAGAGAGATAGAAACATCAATGATGAGAGAGTCATTGATCAGCTGCCTCCTGCACGCCCCCGACGGGATCAAGCCTGCAACCCAGGCATGCTCCCTGACTGGGAATCAAACAACGGTTGGTGCTCATCAGCTGAGCCAGGCCCAGCCGGGCAAGATTTTTCTTAAATTGATATCATTGTTCTTATTAGCAGCTGTCTTTAAAAAATAATGCCTCATAATTTTGTCTTATGCAGTATTCATATTTTTATTTGGTTAAACAAATTCTAATCCATGGCCAAATAATGTGATATTTGCTTGGTTTCTAGGTTTGTAAAAATATCTCCAGACAATGAGTTACTTTTAGGTTAGTCAGATTGCCAAGGCTTAATATAACTATAAATCAACTTGAAGGTGAATTTCCATGTTTATTGTATACAGTGTTATTTATATAGTAAATGAACATTTTAAAATTCATGTTGAAATGATAATGACTTTGTTTACAGAAAGCCACAAAGAAAACTGATAAACCCAGACCAGAAGATAAAGATGATTTAGATGTAACAGAGCTCACTAATGAAGATCTTCTGGATCAGCTTGTGAAATATGGCGTGAATCCTGGCCCTATCGTGGGTAAGTTGATAAAATTTTAAATATATTTTTTATGAAGCGGTACCCCAAACTGTTTTTCGCTCTTGTCTAGCCACTTAAGTTCAGGTCCTATGGGCCAGTCTGTCATTAATCATTTATACGACCAGGACTTCAGTTTCCTTAACTATAAATGATGGAAATAAAATGAAGGAATTGAATTAGACAATCTCCAAGATAACCTCTGTTGTTGAGATTGTTTCATATGGTGTTCACCTTACATTACTTGGTGAGGCACATGGGTCTTATAGGTCAGTTGAGGAAAATCTGAGGTAACATGACTGGCCAGATTCATTCAAATCAGTAATTTAGTACAGAATTGTTAAGATAACTCAAGCTAATCAATTCCCAGAATTTTCAGTTATTAAAAGTACCATTTTATTTTTTAATATATCTTTATGATTTCAGAGAGAGGATGCAAGAGGGGGAGAGAGTGAGACTGAAACATCAATGATGAGAGTCATTGATCGGCTGCCTCCTGCATGCCCCCTACTGGGGATCTAGCCCACATCCTTGTATGTGCCCTGACCAGGAATCTAATTTCCTGGATCATAGACCGATGCTCAACTGCTGAGCCACACCAGCCAGGCAAACAGGAGCAAAAATAATATGTGCACATGGGAGAATCATAAAGTCTTATTTTGGTTGGAATTCAAGAGTGATACCCTGAAGAACAAACTAAAAAGAGAAACCTTGGAACTAAATACATTGGATTTCAGTCATTTAGTTACTTCTGGTGATTTTGCAAGGCTGAGTATGCCTTATTTTTGGAGGGTCTTGGCAATAACCTCAGGGTGAGGAAGGTCTACATATTTTTATCTTCTAAGTTACATAAAAGTTTTTGAGAAACACAAGATTTGTGGGTTTTTCTTCTCCTATAGGTGTAGTTGCAAATAAGTATTTAGAATGTTATCTTTCTTTTTACTTACTTGTTTTTTTTTTTAATATATCTTTATTGATTTCAGAGAGAGAAAGAGAGAGAGAGAGAGACATCAGTGATGAAAAAAATCACTGATCGGCTGCCTCCTGCATGCCCCCAACCGGGGATCAAGCCTGCAATCTGGGCATGTGCCCTGACGGGGAATTGAACCTTGATCTCCTGGATCCTAGGCTCACGCTCAACTGCTGAGCCATGCCCGGCCGGACTCTTTTGATTTACTTAATAACTGCTTCTAAATAGATGGTATTTGCCTATTCATATAAATACCAGCAGACATTTTATACCCTTTTTAAATTTAAATTTATTTAGAATACCAAAAGGGAGATGTTGAAAAATGTGTGTTATTATCAATATACATTAAATTACATGTTAGTATACCAGCTGTTTATTTCCCCCCCCAGCTATATTGAGGTATAATTAACAAAATTGTATATATTTAAGGTATACAACTTGATTTGATATACATAATCATTGTGAAATGATTACCATAATCAAACTAATCGACACATCCATCACCTCACATAGTTTTCTTTTGTGTCCTAGGAGCACTAAAGGTCTACCTTCTTACCAAATTTCAAGTATATAATACAGTGTCCTTAACTGTTACTCATGTTATACATTAGGTTTCCATAACTTACTTATCTTGCATAACTGAAATTTTGTATCCTCTGGCCAACATCTCCCCATTTCCCCCTCCCTAGCTGTTCATCTCAAGGCTACTTATATAACATTTTGAGAGGTGTTGTTTCTAAAAATACATATTAGCATTTTATTCATCTTGTAGAAATCAGAGAAGACATACATCTAGTGTAAAACAAAAAATAAAAGCTATATTTTGGTTTTAAATTGTCATTGACATTGAATTGTGTTAAGAATTTGTTTAGCCCAACCAGAGTGGCTCAGTTTATTGGAGCCTTGTCCTGTGCACCAAAAGGTTGCTGGTTCAGTACCGAGTCAGGGTACATACTTGGGTTGCAGGTTCAATCCCTAGTTGGGGCACATACAGAGGACAACTGATGGATATTGCTCTCCCTTCCTTTCTCTAAAGCAGGGATGGGCCCCTCAAAATCATTTGGTCTGGCCCGGCCATACAAAATTATTGACTTAAAAATTAGCCTGCTATATTTGGTCAAACATTTAATTGAATTTATTGAATTTCGAGTCCCGCTTACGGGTTGCCTTGGCAGGGATAGACTAGATGATTTCGCAGGCAGAAAAAAGGTTTCCCATCCCTGCTCTAAAGCATGTCCTTGGGTGAGGATTTAAAAAAAAAATAATTTGTTTATGTTTGATTTTCCTTTGCCATCTAATTGTTATAATTTGTTACACGTTTTCCATAAAATGTCATTCTAACTGCAGAGTAGTTATATTTAAATGTGACTTAACACCTTAAATTTGCACAATTGTTATACAGTAGATTTCCAGAACTTATCATCTTGAATACCTGAAATTTTGTATCTTCTGACCACCACGTCAAACTTACTTAAGTTTTAAAAATGTGATTTATAGTATTCCCATAACTGGATGGCTATTTATAGGTGTATTAATCTCTTAGAGTTGTGGGATATTTTGTTTTTGTTTTTTAATATGTTTTTATTGATCTCAGTGCAAGAGAGAGAGAGAGAAACATCAGCAATGAGAGATTCATTGATCAGCTGCCTCCTGCACGCCCCCTACTGGGGCTTGAGCCTGCTGCAATCTGGGCATGTGCCCTGACCAGTAATTGAACCCTGATCTTCTGGTTCATGGGTCAACATTCAACCACTGAGCCATGCCATCCGGACGAGTTGTGGGGTTTTGGTCACAGTAGTTGAGTACAATCTATTAATAAAAATAGTTTTTCTACAAAGGCAAGTACTAGAGAAAATATATAAGTCCAAAACTTTTCAGGCAAAAATACTCAGTCGTACATGGCTCTTCATTAGGTGACCTAAAAAGACCTGTATTGATCTATGTATTCCATGCTATAAATGAAATGTAATTACATGTTAGAATACCACAAGGATATCTTTTTATAAGTAAGTTCACTATATAGCCCTAACCGGGTGGTTCAGTTGGTAGGGGCGTGTATGGGAGGCAACTAATCGATGTCCCTCCCTCCCTCTCAAAAAATCAATGAGAACACATCCTTGGGTGAAGTTTTTTTTAAAAGGAGCCCTGGCCAGAGGGATCAGTGGTTAGAATGTTGGCCCGCACACCAAAGAGTCTTGGGTTCGATTCGTTGTCAAGGCTACATACCTGGGTTGCAGGTTTGATCTCTTGTCCCAGTAGGGGCACGTGAAGGAGGCAGCCATTTGATGTGTCTCTATCACATTGATATTCTCTCTCTCTCTCCCTCTCTCCCTCTCTCCCCCTCTCCCCCTCTCCCCTTCTCTCCCTCTCTCTCCCCCTCTCTCTCTTCCCCTTCCCCTCCCCCCTTTCCCCCTTCCCCTTCTCCCTTTTCACCCTAAAAAATTAATGGAAAAAATACCCTTGTGTGAGGATTAACAAAAACAAAAAATTCATTATATAGTGTTTTTTAAAATTTATCTTAATGTTGAAAGTATTATAGATGTCCCCCCCTTTTTCCCATTGACCTCCTCCACCCTGTGCCCCACACCCGGCCTTCACTGCACTATTGCCTGGGTCCATGGGTTATACACATTGATTAATCTCTTCCCGCCCTGCCCCTCCTTTCCTTTGAGATTCATCATTCTGTTCCAAGCTTCTGTGTCTCTGGATCTATTTTGTTCATCAGTTTATTTTGTTCATTAAATTCCACATATGAGTGAGATTATGTGATATTTGTCTTACTCTGACTGGCTTATTTTGCTTAGCATAATATTTTCAAGGTTCCTCCATGCTGTCTCAAAGGGTAAGAGATCCTTCTTTTTTACAGCTTCATAGTATTCCATTGTATAAAGGTACCACATCTTTTTTTATCTACTCACTACTGATGGGCACTTGGGCTGTTTCCAGGTCTTAGCTATTGTAGATAGCACTGCTACAAACATAGGGGTGCACATATTTTTTCTGATTGATATTTTGGGATTCTTAGCATTATTTAGAATTTTTTTTTTTTTTTTTTTTTATCTTTATTGATTTCAGAGAGAGGAAAGGAGAGGGGGAGAGAGAGATAGAAACATCAATGATGAGAGGGTCATTGATCAAGCCGGCAACCGGGCATGTGCCCTGACCAGGAATCGAACCCCGATCACCTGGATCCCAGGTCGATGCTCAACCACTGAGCCACGCCCGGCCGGGCTATTTAGAATTTTTAAGCACTTAAATTTAGAAAAGGAAGAGTGAAAGTAACATTTCAATATTGCTAAAGATAACGTCTGAGCTGGATCTTAAATAAGACGATGTAAGTACTAAAGTGAGTTCTGCCTTAATGCAGGAACGACCAGGAAGCTGTATGAGAAAAAGCTGTTGAAACTGAGGGAACAAGGAACAGAATCAAGGTCTTCTACTCCTTTGCCAACAATTTCCTCTTCAGCGGAAAATACAAGACAGAATGGAAGTAATGACTCTGATAGATACAGTGACAACGAGGAAGGTAAAATTTTAAATGATGTTAATCAAATATATGGGATTTTTTTCAGACTCATAAGATACAGTAACCATGAAGAAGATAAAATTTAAAATAATATTACCAAGACATTGTAGTTTTTGTTCATATCATTAATTTTCCAAGAAATTTGATTTAAATAGCTTTTGTTGAGAACTATAAGAAACAGAAAAGTACAAGTGTCTAATTTTCTATCACCTAAAATTACCAAAGTATCTGTGTCATTTTTGCTTCAAATCTCATTTTTTAAAGAGAATAAAGTATTACAAGTAGACAGTTTCCCCAGCTACCCCTTTCCGAGTATCATTTCCATAGAAGCAACCACAATCATTAATTTGATGCTTATCTTTCCAGCCCATTTTAAAATACTTTTTTATAGCCATCTATCTAATACCTGGTATTTTATACTTTAAAGGATCTATGTAAACAATATCTTGCTAAATTCTGTCACTTTTCTTTATTCTGTTATATTACCAAGATCTCATTGATTTATTACATGTTTGTTTTATTCCTTGTAATTAATATGTAACTAGTATTTACATGTGGCATGTTTTCTCTGTTCTCTGTTGATAGACATTTAAATTTAGTTTTTGCTAGATAATCTGATTTCATGGCAACTTTAGAACAAATATTTTGACATATTTTAGTAGACTATTTTAAGAAAATTTGACCATGATATTTAGAAATTTATAAAATAGTATAAGAAATAAATGACCTTTTAAAATTTATTACAAGAACAAGTTGATATTGTATATGTTTAATTCATTTTTATGATGTTTTTTTATTCATGATTAGTTAATTTTCCCCAAATTGCTTATACTTCCATAAACATTGCCTGCCAGGGCATAGTCTGTCAAATTGGTTGTTCAGAATATGAAAAAATAGAGCCTTTTCCTTCAACAGCACTATGTTAGCAAGGAGGCAAAGAATAAAATCAGCTTAAACATAAGTAATGCTTAAACTTCCTGCCTCTTTTGCCTCTACAGGAAAGAAGAAAGAACACAAGAAAGTGAAGTCCACTAGGGATTTTGTTCCTTTTTCTGAACTTCCAACTACTCCCTCTGGTGGATTTTTTCAGGGTATTTCTTTTCCTGAAATCTCCCCCCGTCCTCCTTTGGGCAGGACTGAACTACAGGCAGCTAAGAAAGTACATACTTCTAAGGGAGACCCACCTAGGGAGCCTTTTATTGCCACAACCTTGCCTGGCAGGGAACAGTTGCAGAAGTTAGCCTCTGGAAGGAATTTGTTTATTTCCTCCAGTTCTAGCCATGATAGATATTTAGAGAAAAGTTCTTCGACATCTTCTCAGCATGAACTCGCTGCCATGTTGGTCTCTGCTGCAGCTTCTCCTTCACTGATTAAAGAAACCACCACTACTTGCTATAAAAACTTAGTAGACAATATTTACTGTGGAGAGAAAAGTGGAATTCAACCATTATGTACTGAGAGGTCCCATGGTTCAAGTCAGTCGATTCTCTCCAGTGAAAGGAAAACACTAGAAGAGTCTGAGAGATCACAAGTAATTTCTCCACCCCTTGCTCAGGCAATCAGAGATTATGTCAATTCTCTGTTGGTCCAGAGTGGGGTAGGTAGTTTGCCTGGGACTTCTAACACTACACCCTCACTGGATGTAGAAAACATATGGAAGAGAATTGATGTATCTAAGTTTCAAGAAACTGATTCCCTGTCTCCTCCACAAAAATTGCCTAGACTCAGTAAAAAGTCAGGAGAGGGAAAGGATTCAGGTTCCTCTGTGGCATTTCAGAATATACGTGGGTCTGAGCTGATGTCTTCATTTGCCAAGACTGTTGTCTCTCACGCACTTGCTACCTTAGGCATAGAGATGCCTAAGCAATCACAGCATGATAAAGTAGATGCCCCAGAACTATCTTTTCCTTTCCATGAATCTATTTTAAAAGTAATTGAAGAGGAGTGGCAGCAAGTTGACAGGCAGCTGCCTTCATTGGCATGCAAGTATCCAATTTCTTCCAAAGAGGCAACACAGATACTATCAGTTCCAAAAGTAGATGATGAAATCCTGGGGTTAATTTCTGAAGCCACTCCACCAGCAGGTATTCAGATAGCTTCAACTGATAAACAGTTGGACTTAGCACTTTGTAGAACATATGAAGCTGCAGCATCAGCATTGCAGATTGCAACCCATACTGCCTTTGTAGTTAGGGCTATGCAGGCTGACATTAGTCAGGCTGCACAAATTCTTAGCTCGGATCCTAGTCATATCCACCAGGCACTTGGGATTCTAAGCAAAACATATGATTCAGCCTCATTTCTTTGTGAAGCTGCATTTGATGAAGTAAGGATGGCTGCCCATACCATGGGATCTTCCACGTTAGGTCGCCGTTATCTCTGGCTAAAGGATTGCAGAATTAATCCAGCTTCTAAGAATAAGCTGGCTGTTACTCCCTTTAAAGGTGGAACATTATTTGGAGGAGAAGTACACAAAGTAGTTAAAAAGCGTGGAAATAAACACTAATAAAGGTAAAATAAAGGCACCCATCTTATCTTTGACATCGGGAACCCAGCAGATTTTCTAGAAATTTTAAGTACTTTTAAACCAAAAAAAAATTTAAGGTCATTTTAGTTTCCATATGGGACTAATTTCTAAGTGTCAAGCTTCTACCCATCAAATTATAGTTTTAAAGTAATTGCCTACATAGAACTGTCTTTTTTAAAACGTTGCACAGATAAAGCCTGATACAATTTAAAGCCTTGTAGATCACAGTTTTATCTCAAATTGTTCACTCCTGTTTTACCTAAGATTTTACAACTCTTCAAAACTAAGAAAATTCTGTTAACTAGAATATAAGCAGAGTCTTCACTGGTCTTAATACCTTTTTATTTTCTATAACTTGTCTACATTTTTTCTTTTATTTTCTCACTTTTGTTTGTTTTTTACTTATGTCTACAGTATCATTCATAATATTCTAGATGATTGCAACTTAGCGTGCCAGTCGTCAAACTGTTACTGATCCACAGACAAGCACGCACCAGAATTCGAATCTAGAGACACTTTAGATCAATGACGGGGTTTATTGTTTTGGTAAAATTTTATTGGTAGAGAAAACGGTGTGCTCACCTACATTCTATTGTAAGTGCCTCATTTCTTCATGGACTGGTGGCAAATAGTTCGTGGACCACACTTTGAGAAATACTGCTCTTGACCATAATACTCTAGAATAGTGCATTCTTACTATCACTGTATTTTATTAGATGAACTAGATACTGGAAAGATGGGGATTTTAAAGTAACACTTTCAAGCTATGTTGTAGTTCATAGGTTTAATCTAAATTCTAAAAGCAAATTTAAGTTAGTTGGGGTGTTTAAGTCATAAGAAATCATACTGTACCCCAGTGTCTTTGTGTTTATATAAAACAACATTATCTTGTGTTTTCATTTCTATGATTGTAAGATGAGAGAGTCTAACTGTAGAGGCATTTGATAATCGAATTTGCTTGTATTTTTATGGAAATAGTAGTAGTAAGTATAAGCAAAATACTTATACTTGGGTACTCGTAGCTATATTCCTAGACTATACATGTCCATCTTTGCAGCTTTCTGGGAGTAATTTTATTTGTCATTTGTCTTCTGAAATGTACATGTATACATGTACCTAAGTGCTATGTGACTTTAAAAATGTATTACTGTAGAATGCTTCTGCAAATTCAATAAAGTTGTTAAATTTGAACAGTTTTGTGTGGTCTCCAGCAACATGTTGTATGTGTGTTTAATTCTTGGAGTTAAAATAAGTTAGATATTTGTGGATGAACATCCTTTTATCATTTCATCATTGAAACTCACTTGACATTACTAGGGTATAGTTGAAAATATTCTAAATGTAGTTGTTTTATTCTGTTTGAGAACCATGTTTTTATTGGCTTTTGGAATTTAAAATTTGTAAGAGGGATTAATCTGTAACCAGATACCTTATTTATTTAAATCAGTTCCTGCTCAACTATTGGGTTCTTTGTATGCTTTCTAATTCTTAGAACCTGTGTTAACAAAGCTTAAGATTTTATAATGCTAAGGATTGTCCCAAATATACATATATGTGATAGATTTATTAATAGGAGCTTTGGGAGGGTGGGGGACAGAGTTGATTAAATCCTAAATAAAGATCGAACTGTTTGAACTGTCATGCCACAAATAAAAGTCACTTTATTTGGGGGAAACTTGCAGGTAGACGCTGGACTGACTAGGGCTAGAATAGATAGCAAGACACATGGCTATCTTGATTACTTTTTAGTACAACTGAATTGAGTTCATGCAAAACTAAGCTTTTAAGAATTACTCCATTTCTTCTCTGGTAAGAAAGTAAAGGTTTTGGTAACAGGTTTTAGAAGTAACTGACATTTTGCTATGTGATGATAAATGACCACAAAATGTGGACGTTAACTAAAATTTATATCAGTCATTTAATAAATCCAGCTTTCCAAATGGTGCTCTAATGAAGACTAGGGGAATGGAATACTGAAGCCTATAAAATGACATACATATTACTTGAGTTATTATGTTAATAACTATAATGGTGGTATGCTAAGTAATACATATGCACTACTCTCCAAAGAAATGTTATCTTTGTATTACGGGGAGGAGGAAGAGAAGTGGCCTGTGATTGGCTGTACTTTTTTACCAACAAGATTCCTCCTTACTTCCTCAATTGTACTTAGTTCTTTTTATAAGCACATCAAACAAAGAACGTAGGAGAGACTTTAACTGCACTTACGTATTAAATACATCATTGCATTTCCTGTCATTAGAAGCCTAGTACCATTCGGGTGTTTTTTCATTCTAATGTTCTTTTCCCAAATCTAAATTGTTTTTAGTGAAAAGCCTCCATGGGTGCAGTTTGAATTCACTTTGTTTCAGGCTCTTAGTCCCAGAAAAAGGGAAAGAGAATAGGAAGTTGTGATCAGATTAAGGAGTGAGGGAGACAAACAGAAATGGAATAAAATAAGAATGGAAAGGAAAATTATTTAAAGACATAACTGCAGTTAAACTGTTTTGGTCTGTTGAGGTAATACCAGTAGACAACTTGTTTTACATATTAATGTACCTAAAGCCAGCGTTCCAAACTGATGTTAACATGGTTGTAGTTTATGTTTCAAAAAGTAATGGTTTCTCCAATGTTATTTCCAGACTCTAAAATAGAGCTCAAGCTTGAGAAGAGAGAACCACTAAAGGGCAGAGCAAAGACTCCAGTAACACTCAAGCAAAGAAGAGTTGAGCACAATCAGGTATCTTTAGTTTTATGGTCGCTGTATTCATGTCTAAGCAACCTCCAGGCAACACTAATTTATTTGCCTGTGTTCTAGCCTTTGGTTAATAGTTGACATCCAGATTTCAGCACACTAAATACTGTTCATCCATTGTTCATTAAATGGCATCAGAAATCTAAATTTTGTGTTGTCTGTAGTGTAGCCTGTGTTTACTGCAAAAGCAAGTGTTTAATAAGTGTCTCATTTGTGTTTGAGTCTGTGCTAAGCATGGTTCAAAGCCAGTCATACTGCTTTTGAGGGGTATTTTGGTTTTTATATCTTTTTTAATTTTTATTTTTCAATTACAGTTGACATTCAATATTAGTTTCACATGTATAGCATAGTGGTTAGATATTTATGTACTTTACAAAGTGATCCTCTCAAAAAGTCTAGTATCCACCTGGCACCATGCATAGTTACTGCAACATTATTTACTACAATTCCCTGTGCTGTACTTTACATCCCCATGACTGTTTTGTAACTAGCAATTTGTACTACTTAATCCCTTCACCTCTTTCATCCAGCCCCCTCTCATCTGGCAACCATCTGTTTGTTCTCTGTGTCTGTTTCTGTTTTGTTTGTATGTTTTTTAGATTCCACCTATAAGTGAAATTATATTGTATTTGTCTAAGAGAAATATTTTAAAAGGTGGAAATGCCTAAGCAAGTCTGATATAATTTCGTTAAAGGGCAGAGGAATGGTTTTATATTTGTGTCTTTGTCTCCAGATTTGGGACTTTACTTTTGCCTGTCTTAACCTTCTGTGACTTTTCCCTCAACTCTGAAGTTTTTCTGGTCCTTAGATTACACTGTTTTCTATCCTTGTTCTAGATGAAAATTTACCTTTTTTATTGTGGGTGAGGCAAGATACGGTTAGTGCAGAAACTAGGAAAATGGTGAAGGACACTGTAATAGACAAGCAGGGAGAATTTTGACCTAGAATACGAAGGCAGGATGGTATAGAGCTAGCAAGAATGCAAGACAGGTTAGATAACAGGTTAAAAGGAGGGAGGAAGGATGATATTAAAGATAGTTTAAAGGGTAATTGTTTCAATTAGGGAAGCTAAACTGAGGGACAGGATAAATAGTCAAAGGAGAGTAGATTTAGGAGACGACAGGTAGAATTAGACAGTGGCCTTATATACAAAATTTAAAACGTAAAAGAGTGGAGGGAAGAGTTTCAACAGTTGTCAACATCTTACCAGTTTTATTTCATTGTCACCCATACTCTAGCTTTCTTAATTCTTTGGTTTTGTTGTTTTGCTTTTCACTGGAGTACATGAAAGTAAATTTCTGACATGTCTTTTCACACATTAAAATTTTGGTATATATCTCTAAAAGATAGAAGCTGTTTTTATACACATACGCAATGCCATTATCATCTTAATAAAATTGCTTTTCATACCTGATCTGTGTTTAAACTCCTTCAGTTTCAAAAATGTCTCTTGTGATTAAATTATTCAAATCAGGATCCAAACAAACTCCATATATTTGTTTTTTGTTTTCTCAAATTTTAGCTGTTTCCTCTATAACTGTCCCCACTCCCTCCATTTATTTGGTGAAGAACCAGGTTGGTTTGCAATACAGAATTTCCCACACTCTGGATTTGGCTTCTTCAAGTGTCATTTAGTTTGTTCTTCTATACCCTTCTATTTCCCGTAGCCTGGGAGTTTAGACTTATAGTAGGGCAGTGCGGTAGACCTTTCTGTGATGACCGAAATGTTTTTTATTTGCTGTCCCGAGCCACATGTGGGTATTGGATATTTGGAATTAAATTGCCACATGTGGCTAGTGACTACCATATTGGACAGCACATAGGGTTGGTTAGATTCAGGTTCAGTTTCTTTGACAAGAACATTTCATACATGGTGTTGTGGCCTTCACACTGCATCATTTCACATAATGTCCTTTGGTTGTGCTAAAATGGGTTCAACTGTTGAAAGCCTAATCCATCCATTTTAAAGTTCCGTATCACTCTTTCATTTAATGGTTTTGACAGCCACTTATTATTACCCAGAACCATTATTTCATTTGAAGTTGTAAAATGATGATTTCTCTCATTCCTTTACTACTATAATTGGAATTTCTTTATAAAGAACTTTTTTCCCTGATAAACTGCTTAGTTACCTTGAAATGAAATTCATATAGAAGAGCCAGAATAAACGCTTGCTTCTTGTTACCTTTTCTACTTTTCAAATCAAAGTGCTGTAATCACTTTATTTTTTTTTTAAATTTTTATCTTTTTAAAACATATCTTTATTGATTTCAGAGGGAGGAAAAGAGGGGGAGAGAGAGAGAGAGAAAAACATCAATGATGAGAGAGTCATTGATCGGCTGCCTAGCCTGCAACCCAGGCATGTGCCCTGACCGGGAATCGAACCCCGATCTCCTGGATCCTAGGTCAATGCTCAACTGCTAAGCCACGCCTGGCCGGGCAGTGCTGTAATCACTTTAAAAGGTGATCAATAAACGTCTTTTAATATTGTGGGGGTTTTTCTTTTTTTAAAAAAAAAGATATATTTTTATTGATTTGAGATGGAGGGGGAGAGAGGGAAAAACATCAATCAGCTGCCTCCTGCATGTCCCTGCTGAGGATTGAGCCCGGAACCCCCAACATGTGCCCAGAGTTGAACTGGTGACTTCCTGGTGCATGGGATAACTCTGAACCAACTGAGCCACACCAGCCAGGCAATAGTATGGTTTTTATATATTTTATGATCAATTGCAGTCATTCCTCTTTCATGTTCAAATTGTGCCATCTTTAGCCATTGGGAATTACTGAGCTGGTTCCTGTTTCCCTTTATTGATCTTGTTGGTCTTTGATAGTTTCTTGTTTTCTGCCACAGTAAGATGACCCATGCTCATATATATTTCCTGCCTCTTACCATATCAGCCATTTTTCTAAAGAACCCTAAAACTTTTAATAGAAAATATTAATTTGGAGGCTACCTAC
The DNA here is from genome assembly GCF_964146895.1 of Miniopterus schreibersii. Taxonomy (NCBI): domain Eukaryota; kingdom Metazoa; phylum Chordata; class Mammalia; order Chiroptera; family Miniopteridae; genus Miniopterus; species Miniopterus schreibersii. Next base: position 171,687,751 of record NC_138102.1, read on the forward strand.
AATCTGGAATCTAAGGTGTTCATTCCTACTGTGTTGTCATTCTTCTAGGACTTCACAGCTGGTAGAGGTAGGAGTACTTATCTTTTAGAAAGAAAATAAATTATGAATTCATCAAATTAATGAATGCAGGCCTATCTGACTTCAATGTGTTTTAATTTTCTTTCATATATATTTTTAATTATTGAGAACACATGTGGTTTTATTTCTGGCTTCTATCTTTGTTCCTTCCATCAATAGGTAATCATTTTTACTAAGTTTTGGTTTATATTATTTATGCTCACCTACTTACTTTACAGCCTATTTTGTACATTTCTGTCTTTCTGTTTTCATCTAAACACACATCTTCAGAGATCACCCCATATCAGAATATAGTATAGCCATCTTCCTCATTGCTTTGTAGCACTGCATGGTACTGCATTTTATGGTTGTGCTGTAATTTATTTAGCTACTCTTCTTTTGGTGGGTATTCGGATTGTTTTTGTTTATATGCTATTTTGAATAATGCAAAGATGAACCAATGAGTAGCCTTTTCCATGTATCATTTAATATTTTAGCCAGTTTATCTTCTGGGAATCTAGAAGTGAAATTGCTGGGTGATTTCTCTAGATGTTACCAAATTCCCTTGCATAATAGTTTGAAGCATTCTGCATTCCTACCAGCAATATATGAGTGCCTATTTCTTCTGCAGAAATATGATGCTGCTTTTTCAAAAAGTTAATATAAATAACCATATTGGTCATATTTTACCTAAATCGTTAGTCCTTTAGAGTAAGGTGGCTTTTAATTAACCTGATTGTTTCTTTTTATAATCTAGTTTTATGTAAATTTTTTGTTTATAGCTTGTATTTTACTCACTGGGATTTTTAGCCCCTTTAATAACCCAGCTTCCTCATCATCATGTGCCTCAACTGCCTAAGTTTTCTGAATAACTTTTTACCTGATAGCTTATTGAATGGCCCTGTGAGAAGGTTTTTGTTTCTTCCCCCTGTTGACTTTATGATAAATTCAGGAGTTTTATAGAATATCTTGCTGAAAATAGATGACATTGCAATTCTTGTTTTGGCCACAGAGCGTATAGCAATCCCATTAACTACTAATTTTACATAGCAGTGAGCTTCTTTTCAATCAGTAATTACTTAGTCATATTCCTGAGTAGTTATAATATTGAATTATAATCTTATAAGTTTTTAATTCTGTTTTCTTCCTGACGTCACTTATAGTGGATTCTGGTAGAAAAAAATTCTTTTTAATTTCAGAATATCTTTTCTGGTTGTATGAAGGGTTGTCAGTTAGTTTTCTGTGAAGATTAATTTTTTTTCTTTTTTTTAAAAATATATCTTTATTGATTTCAGAGAGAGGAAAGGAGAGGGAGAGAGAGAGATAGAAACATCAATGATGAGAGGGTCATTGGTCGAGCCCGCAACTGGGCATGTGCCCTGACTGGGAATCGAACCCTGATTGCCAGGATCCTAGGTTGACGCTCAACCGCCAAGCCACGCCCGGCCGGGCAGTGAAGATTAATTTTAAATCAGATAATAATGGTCAAAAATAAAATTGGTGGGTAGTCCTCAACCAAAGAATTTAATAACTTGAACAAAGGAAAGTATAAATAACTTTTAGGGAAACGTGTCCGCCCCACTCGTTCCCAGCTATTCCCACAGGTAACCAACGAGTTTCTTATGTTTCCTTCCACAGAAGAAAATAATCGTGAAATGGTACTTGGCCTTTTTCTATTAACCATAACAGTTTTAATAGATGTTTGATAAAAAAATTTTTGATGAAGGGATTATTTCAGTTATTTATTCAAAATAAAACATAACATGGAAAGTCCTGGAATTTGGTAGACAACTAATTTTAAGGAAAAAGACATTGTCTCCCTGACCCGCTACCTTCATGGACCTAGGTAAAATGTCTGGTCTTACATTGTATCAGTTGCATAAATGGTAACTTGATTAGACCTTTTAAGCAGTGTAGTTTTAAATTTTTAGAGTTTTAAAATACTGAGTATACATTGATAATACCAGATAGACTATTTTAAACTAGAATATTTTAAAATACTTCTAATTATTTTTATTGGCATTGAGCAGTTGATTGTTAAAGAGGAAGCAATGGGATGCATCATAGATCAGTTATATCATTTTATTTTAAACGATTTGTTCTCAACTCTGGCTGCACAGTAGAATCTCCCCAGGAGGTATAAAAATTTACTATGCACAGGCCCTTCTAGATTCTGACTTGATTGGTCTAAGGCGGGGTTGGAAGCATTTGATATTTTTTTAAAAAGCTCCCCAGATGATACTGTGCCACAAGAATTGAGATTAAAACTATTGTTTTCTTCTATTCAAATAATCAGGAACTTAACTATTAATAAGCATTTATTATATGTATATGTAATTTGTTCACAGATTCGTCTTTTAACATTAAGTTTGCATTCAACAAAAATTTTCTAATTGATAGCAGAAAAAGGACTCAGAGGTTCAGATTGTGAGTCAAAGGGAAACTACAAAATCAGTCCTCTGAGACTGTGTCTGTACCTTGTGGGGTTTGGTACTAATACTTCCAGCCAAATAAGCACACTTACTGGGTGACCACTCTTGTCCCAGGATAAGAGTAAAATGTATTCGTCTTTAAAATTAATAGACACTGATTCAGATATAAAAAAAATCCTTTATCTAGATAAAATATTAGCTTGAAAGCAAAAGTAACAGTATGAGTGCACTCCAATATAATACTAATCGTAGATGGCTCTTTTCTAGTTAAAAGAATTTAAAAGTATCATCTGGTAATAGTGGCTTCAAAGTTGAGTAATTTGCTACTTGGGGTGCAAAATCTCAGGCCCCACCCCAGAGCCACTGCATCAGAATCTGCATTTTAACAAAAGCTCCAGTTGGTTGATAAACATTACAGTTTGAGAAGCACTAGTCTAATGACTTTCAAGCTATTTTATAAGAACTGGTAACTTATTTTTAAATGAGGGAAAATTACTCAGCTTTCCAGGGAGAAACGACTCGAGGACTGGAAGGTAACAGTGGTCTATCACTGTTACCTTTCTGTAGTGAGGAGCGGGTAGCACTTTGTGAAGTTCGGCAGTGACACTGGAGGCATGCATGTTCACGAGAGGTGACACCAGGTTTTTGTTGTTCAATTTTAATGTCTTAGAAGTGTGTGACACCTGGGAATTTTTAAGTTTAGATAGCTGTGCATGGATTATAATTTAAACTGATTCTATTTAATAATCCTAACCACACGAAAAGAATGTTTAACAATTATAAAATTTGTATTTTATTTTAAAAGGAAATTGACTTGTAGCAGATAACTTTCTTATAAGTCAAAGAAAGTCAGTCATGCTCAGCCTCAGCCTGCTCGTTGTTTAGACAGCTGCAGCTGCAATAGTAGAGTCAAGTAGCACACAGCAGTCACAGGAGGAGTCAGTGATGAATTGATGCACTTTTTCTCCCTTCATTTCTATTATAATTTGTGAGTTTCTATAGTTGGATTCTGGGCATATTTTTACCATATGTTAAGTACTTGTTTTCTGATACCTACATATCAGTTCAATCAATTCATATAGAAATATATTGAGGGCATAGCATTGTTTGCAAATGCTGGCATTTGGAGATGTCATGGCTTCTCAGTGTGCTAATATAGCCATTGTTAAGGTGTTTGATGTTAGAATATGACTTCTTAATGTGTCAATGCTTGATTAGAGCTATTCTCAAGCTGGAATAACTGAGACTGCCATTGTTAAGGTGTTTGATGTTAGAATCTGACTTCTTAATGTGTCAATGCTTGATTAGAGCTATTCTCAAGCTGGAATAACTGAGACTGCCATTGTTAAGGTGTTTGATGTTAGAATCTGACTTCTTAATGTGTCAATGCTTGATTAGAGCTATTCTCAAGCTGGAATATCTGAGACTGACTGGACAAGTGGATCTTCAAAAGGCGGACCTCTGCAGGCATTAACTAGGGAATCCACAAGAGGGTCAAGAAGAACTCCGAGGAAAAGGGTGATGCAAGGCTTATTGCTTAGAATTGGGTTTTCAGATTGGTAGGGTTTTAGTGATTATTTTATATTTATTGTTTTTGTTTTGTTTTCAAACTAACAGGTGGATACTTCAGAACATTTTCGTATAGATGGTGCAATAATTTCAGAGAGTACTCCCATAGCTGAAACTATAATGGCTTCAAGCAACGAAACCTTAGTAAATATGTTTCATAAACTATACAAGTGGTATTCTTTGTAAATTACCCTTTAATTAGAATTGGGGAGGTGGTAAATTTTGGCAAATCTTCAACTTACATGTTTTAAAACATTATATGTTAAACTTATTTCCCCACATAATTCTGGATTTTAGATTTTTTCGATATAGCAGATTTATATATATAAATTTAATTCATTGTGCAAGAATTCAAAGTAGTATAAGGGTACTTTTTTGCTAAAATATTTAAAGCATGATAAGGCTTCACATATGAGAACCACTGAATATGTTCATTTCTGGGTCCTTTTGCCTAAATTTTTATTAAGGGAAAGTTCAAATATTACAGAAATAAAATATCTTTTTCTTTTTTTCACATGTCTTTGTTATGTTTGGATAATTCTGAGTCTGAATAATTTGAATCTTGGCAGGTTGTCAATAGGGTGACTGGAAATTTCAAGCATGCAGCTCCTATTCTGCCAATCACTGAATTCTCAGACATACCCAGAAGAACACCAAAGAAACCAATGACAAGAGCTGAAGTAAATGAATAAATTTAGATCGATGTTATCATTGATCTTTTAAAGAGGAAATACTTATATTTGTTTTTTGGAGTGGGAGGGAGCAGAGCTTTATTGGGTGGGGTGTGTGTGGGGGTGTGTGTATATGCATATATTATTTTAAAGACATACTTTTATTAGTGACAATGAAAAGTAACCAATGCAGTGTGACACGCTAATATTACCTTCTTGCTGCTACTGTGTTGTGCCTCTTAAGCTCCAGTTTTCAAGGGAGCGGTTCATTCGTGTGCTGCTTATAGCATGTTCTCTTTGTTATGGATGAGAGTTGAAAGTGTAACTGGGCAGTTATGGAGGCTATACTATCTTTCACTGAAAGGTCAAATAATGGGACTTTAAAGTGACTTCGTATGATGCCTCATTTGATTAACTCCTGTATAATTAAGCTTTAAAGTACTAACTGCATGATGCATTATAGTTTCAATGAATTTTTACCAAAGGTTATTTTGATCGGGGCATAAAGGTAAACAAGCAAAACAGTCAGGTTGTTAAAAAGTATGTATTTTATGTTTTTTAAGTTAGGAAGATTAGATTTACTCTGTTCTAAAATATACAAATATTTAATATATAAAAATATACTAAAATTTATTAAAGATATATGTAAATTTGATACCTTCTATATTTGATCATTTTATTACAAAATATTTTTTTAATGTTTTTATTTGAAGAGAGAGAGGAAGGCGGGGTGGAGAGAAACATTGATGAGAGAGAGGCATCGATCGGCTGCCTCCTGCAGTCCTCCTCCTGGGGATTGAGTCCATAACCCTGGCATGTTCCCTGACCAGAATCGAACTGGCCAGCCTCTAGGTACATGGGTCTGCACTCAATCAATTGAGCCACTCCAGTCGGGCTTGTTACAAAATTTTTAATAGAGGAAGAAACAATGTACTCTTAATGAAAAGCATGGGACGTCCAGTGGGGGAACTTATACTGCCATATTAACTGCACTGAATTTTTGGGTTTTTTTGACTTGTTTTTAATGTGACGTGATTTTTTTTCTTCCCCAATTATCACATTAACTTACCTTAATTTTGAAGAAATTTGAAGAGAGCCATGGAAATGTGTGGATACTTAAATGATAATGAATTTAGAAATAGCCATTAAAAGCTAGGAGAGATTTAAGTGCATTCTCTTCTCTGAAACTTCTATTTAAAATATATTTTAATTGCACATTTACACTAATTTTTAACTTTGTTTGTTTCTTATTAGGTGGGAGAAAAAACAGAGGAAAGAAGAATAGAAAGGGATATTCTTAAGGAAATGTTTCCCTTTGAAGCATCTACACCAACAGGAATTAGGTATTTAGATACATTGAAACAAGTATTAGTGTATTCTATTCTACTGGGGCATTTTTATTTATTCACTTATTTATTCCCACATTTTTTGAAGTATAATGGACACATAAAATTGCATAAATTTAGGGTATACATCATCATTTAATACACATAAACAGGAATTTTAATTTTTAATTCTTCACAGAGTTATGCCTGTTTTCTCAGAATTAAACTGTTTGTTTGCAGCAGTTTAATTTCTCTAAGCCACTAGTTTGTATTTCTGGAAAGTTGAATCAGTTTCAAAATTAACTTTGTTAAACTGAAGGATTGTAAATAAGTCATTTACTTACTATTTAATTCCTATTTTTAAATCTAAACTGAAACCTAGTGAAGAAATCATTGTTTTCCCTGAGAAATTGTTTTCTGATTGAAAAGATATCTGTTGAATTATTTCCTGACTGAAGGAATCACAACCAAACTACTGTGTTTCTTCTCTCTTATTTCCTAAATATATTAGCTTTGAAAAGCCTCTAAGAAGGCAAGTTTAGTGAATATTTATCAAAGAAGTTTTAAATAGGTTGACTGACCTCACTGTTTATATGTGACAAGTACCTGTTGTTACCTCAAGGAATGTGTTTGGAATAAGGAGTGCTAATGACATTTTATAATTTTATGTAACTCATGACTTTATTTAAAACTTACTGTTTTTCCTTTTATTCCCAACAGTGCTAGTTGTCGCAGACCAATCAAAGGGGCTGCGGGGCGGCCATTAGAATTCAGTGATTTCAGAATGGAGGAATCTTTTTCATCTAAATATATTCCTAAGTATATTCCTTTGGCAGATGTCAAGCCTGAAAAGACAAAAAAGGGACGCTCCATTCCCATGTGGATAAAAATTTTGCTGTTTGTTGTTGTGGCCATTTTTTTGTTTTTGGTCTATCAAGCTATGGAAACCAACCAAGTAAATCCGTTCTCTGGTTTTTATCCTGGTGACTCCAAAAGTCTCAACTGAATGGTATCTCTTTGGCACACTCAACTTGGTCTCCTATTTTTAATAATCATATAAAAACACATTTGTGTACACTTGTTGACGCAAGAGCTAAATATAATGTGATTTCACCTCAATAAATGTAGTATTCCATTGAAAAGCAAAAAAGATATATAAATGGACTTCATTTAAATGTTTTGGACTTTGGACTAGTAGGAGATCACTTTGTGCCATATGAATAACCTTTTTTAGCTCTCGAACTTTTTTGTAGGCTTTATTTTTTTAATGTGGGCATCTTATTTCATTTTTGAGAAAAATGTATATTGTTTCTGTGTATTTGGGAAACAAGAAGGGCAAAATGTATAATGTGAAGCTACACATTTAAATACTTTGAATTCTTACAGAAAAGATTTAAGAATTATTCTCTGCTGAATAAAAACTTTAGAGATATGTGAAACATGAAATTCGGTAAGAGAAAATAACTTGGGGTTGTACTTTTTGTAACAGCAACAAAGTTCAGTGGTGTTTATGAGGAAAAGTACAGCAATAATCTCTTCTGTGACTTTTATTAATAGTAATGCTATTATTGTAGCCCTATTGTACTCACTTTTTAAAAGATTTCTAGTATCATGAATGTCCTACTTCAGTAAGACCCATTTAAATACAGCTGAATTTTAGCAGGGATCTTTTAGTGCAACATATATGTACATGTTTTAGAGAACTGTTAGCTGGCTATACCTGTTTTTTAAAGCTGTTTAGCTAGCTAGAAGGCTATAATTGGAAACCTGTACTTTTTATTTACAGCTAAAAATATTGTCAATCCAATTTGCTACCAAAATATTTTTTAGATAAATAAGTGTGTGTCTGTTTAGAAGTTAGAAACTTTACACACTGGTCTTAGCTTCATTTGGATTCCTTATTGCATTGTCTTCTGTTACCAAAAACAAATTTTGCCAAGTGTTTTTGCCCTCTATTTCCCAACATAATTTGATTTTAAAGTGCAGAAAGTATTTGCTTTTAAATTACATAAACTTTCTTTGGATACACAGTGAATATATGAATTTGTGAACTCTGAATATGAGGTGGGCATTATGATTTTTGTGTACTCTTGAAGTGGTTAACTTTATCTTTGTGGTTGATTTATTTTTTTAGCTAAAACTTACCTCATGTATAACTTGGTTAATTAATTGAAATTTCAATAGAATCAAGTAAAACAAAAATTTTAAACTTACTCATTTGAGTTGCTAATTTTGCAGTCTTTGACCATAAAGTACACTAAAACTGTAAGTTATTTTAAAATATCATCTGAAATAAAAAGATACTTTGAAAAAGGGAAAGAGCTGAAAGTGTATATTTAGACCAGCACACAATTTTGATTTGAATTAGCCCTATTGTGATATTTAGCTTGTAGATATTTTGTAGACATTTTTCACTTGGCATTTTACCAGAAATGTTTATAGGCCTGGTACTGCAGAGGGAGTGCAAAACACTCCTAGGTCAGAAATGCTTGCCTCTGAGTAAAAGTGTTTCTTTGAGATGAGCCACACAGGGGGCACATTTTACTCAACTTTTCTGCTGTAAGGTAATAGCAATCTCATTTTCTTTGTTTTTAAACTTTCCCATTTTGTTTTCAATCTTTTGTTTATAGTGAGAAATTGTGAGAAGCTGCATTCAAAGTTTAAAAATGTGGGATGATAAATCAGACTTTCTATGTATGTAAGATCAATTTTCTAATAGGAAAGGTATGGTCCAAAATAGCAAAAGTAGGACCAGGTAAAACTTTTTTTTTTCTTTTTTTTTTCAATGTGTATTTGGTCTTTTGTCTGTGTCTGTTTTATTCCACTAGAATTAATGTGTCCTTGATGTAAATGCAAAGCATTTCTTCCTGATTAAACTGTAGATGTAGAGTTTACAATATGATTCAACAATAAAAAAGTAGTTAACCTCTAGTTTTGTCATTGCAATAAATGATTTTTAGATAGCACAAACTAAGATGTCCTGATAACATTTCTTATGTGATATTTATGATTGTTGAGTTTTAGTTCTCATTTTCAGTCAACTCCTTTATGTTTTGCTTCTCGTGACTGTGGTCATCAGGCCCTTGTTTGTTCGTAGGTAGTAACGGAGAGCCATTCGATGGACTTGGAGAATGACGTAGGGAACTTAGAGGCACCTCTCCCACTCTCTACAGTGTGGTAACCACTTCTTTTCATTCATCTTCTCCCACCCCTTCTCCAGCTTTACTGTCTTAGTGCTTTTCTGTGGCACTCGTGCCTGTTAGTCTTGGTTTGAGACGAAGCAAAGGTGCTGTGGTATATTTATCATGGAGCTGTGTCACAAGGATCAAAGTGCCTTTATTTGTTCACCACTCGTGTGTTCCCCAGAGGTGATTTTTAAATGATTCTCACAGTAATGTATACACTATAATTACAAAGAAAATAGCATCAAAGGTTTAAAATAATAAAGTGTGCTTTTTTGCATGCTTACATGTGCTAATAATACTGTTCTATGCACTTGATATGTATTGACTTGCTTAATCCTCATGATAATCATATGAAATAGAATTTTCTTACTCTTATTACAAATGAGGAAAACAATGCTCAGAGGGGTTAAGAAACTTGCCCAAGTTTGCAAATAAGGGGACCCAAAAGACCACACTGTGTTCATTCATATTTAGCCTTGTTCTTTGCATGACTTTGGTGGTGCTTCTAAATTCCAAACCTCTAGGGATTCTTTAAGGTTCACTTCTAGTTTTAATCTTTCTCCATGGCCATTTAAGTTTGAGCCTTTCTTTAGTTTTGTTAATTCATTTTCTATTTTTAGTCTGTTTTTCATTATCCTACAGTTTTTTGAAATATATTGTCCTGGATGTCTCACTTCTCTTCCATTCTCTGTCGTCGTGTTAAACATTTTAAAATTCCCTTTTTAGTAACAGAGGCTCAACAAGAAGTTATAAACATGTAACCTGTCGCCTTGAATTAGCAGTTACTCAGAGCTTTTCAGGATTCACATACCAATCTCCCACCAAAGATTTGGGAAGAAAGTTGAGGAGGAGACACGGAGTTTTGAATGCAGGGAGCTCAGAACAGATGAATTCTGTTGTGTTCTAGAATCATTAGTTGAACTGGCATTTGATGACATTTATGCTATAGTCACAGTGCTTTGAAATTGATCGCTTATAAATTTTTACCACCCACTTCAACAAATATTTATCTGATGCGTCTTCTGTACCAGGTATAATGTTTGGCAGTTCATGGATGCAGTTTTAGAAATATCTTTAAAATTGTCTTGGGCATTCTTTTGGGGAGTTTAAAAAATTTTTTTTTGGCCTGGTTGGGCATGGCTCAGCGGTTGAGCGTCGACCTAGGTCCAGGCGATCGGGGTTCAATTCCCGGTCAGGGCACATGCCCGGGTTGCGGGTTCGATCCCCAGTCAGGGGCGTGCAGGAAGCAGCCGATCAATGATTCTCATCATGGAGGTTTCTATCTATCTCTCCCTCTCCCTTCCTCTCTCTGAAATCAATAAATATATATTTAAAAAAAAAATTTTTTTTTTGACTATTCCTTTAATAGCAATATAGGTTTATTAGCAATTTAAATATTATTAATTGTTCTTGATTGTGTTGAGAGAAAATAGTAATGTTTAACTCCTGGAAGTCAAAGAACCAAAAGTTTGTCAGATCTTGTTTGGAATAAATCAGAGGTGATTGTGAAAATACAGTCCTAATCACATGCTTTTATGCTAGACCACTATTGACTTTATTGTCCAGAATTTAACCCATTGATCTTGTGATAGTGCAAAATTTGAAACTGTAAAGCAGTGCAAAGGGTACTTGTTTTATTTGTCCTAGAAACACAAATTGTATGGTCTATCACATCTTACCGTTTGATTGGGAGAAGAAATGTTACCTATGCTATGTAACCTCAAATTTAAGCAGCTTTAAAACAATTATTGCAGTTCCTGTGGGTCAGAAATCAGGGAGTGACTGCACCCCTGCTCTGCACTTTTCACCCACCTAAACATGACTCCTCTGCCTCCTCCATCAGGCTGAGGCAGTGTGGATGGATGACAAATTCCTTCCTTCATTCCTACGTGCCACCTGCCCAGCAAGGACCACGGAGGGCTTGAGGGCCTGGGACTAGGAGGGCCGGCACTTTTCTATGGCACAAGGCTAGCAAGGCCCCCTACTGCAGGTGGTGTCAATTCTAGGGTGTGGCAGAAGGGGGGAAGAGGGGACAATTGTGTGTCCTGGTGTGAAAGGATTGAACAAGAAGATCGAGGTTCCCTCCTGCCTCTTCCACCAGTATCCAAAGACCCTAGCTGGGCCAAATTACATAAAAATGTATTGAATCCATTCATCTGTAAAATGGGCCGATGCCCACCCACCCACATTGCTACTGCTATCTCAGAGAAGTTGTGCATATGAGAGGGAGATTGTGAAGGAGAGGGAAGTGGCTGTGGAGGTCAGGGATCAGAGGGAGGTTCTGCAGATCATTCACAGGGCTTGTGACAATCGCAACCTGATTTGTGGTTGTGGTGGGACAGGGACAGGCAGGGAGGAAATGAATAGCTGCTCCAGGTGTCCAGAGGACCAGAAACAAAGCACTTGATTCATGCTGGAGAAGAGGTTGAGTGTGATTTAATTTCACTGGAGTACCAGGCTTTGGACAGGAAATCAGTCTGTTATCACCCTGGGAGGAAATGAGGGCCCAATCCCTGGGCTGCTGTATGGGAGGTGATTTATTTAAAACAAAAGCTGACTTAATAATGGCACCTTAAAGTGGCCCTGGGCACTGCTCTGGTCTGAGCTCAGTGTGGCAGTCACAGAGAACTGCTCAGTGACATGGGGACAGCTGAGGGCACGTGGCCTCGGCTCAGCCATGTCTAGCCACAGAAAAGAAACACCCCAAGGCAGGGCCTCCTCTCCCGTTATTCCTGGGCCAACAGCCCTCAGACCCTAGAGTCATAGTCTTGTTCAGATGCCTTTCTCCAGAGCCAGACAACCCAGAAGCAATAACACCCTGGGGGTAATATGCGTATTTTGCTCCCAGATCTTTGTTTCTAAATGCTACTCTAAACAGTACCTGAGTTCTTTGGAGAAATGGCTGATTCCAAAGTTCCCGTAGAAAGTGTAAGCTGAGCCTGAAACATCTTGCTGTACCAGAAACTAACAAAGTGCTCAAAAAATGACAGGGACTTGTCAAAATAATACAAGATCAGCTTAAAAGGGTTTTTCCTGGCTGAATTTGGGACAATATAAGCATCAAAAGAAATAATACTGGTCGTATAACTCATTGAATAAAACAAATCCATTAGTCCATACCGATATAAACAAATGAAGAATGAACTAGATAAATGAGGGTAAAGGAAAGCACTTCCTTACATTAGAATACTAATAAATGTAAGACTGATGGAGTTAGAAAAATCTCATGAGAAAACATCAGACGAATTCAAATTGAATAGCATTCTCCAACATGCCTGTCTTCAAAAATGCCAAGGCCATGAGTGACAGAGAGAACTGTCCCACACTGAAGAAGCTTTAAGGGACATGAAAGTTAAATGCAGTGTCCTGGACTGGATACTGAGCTAGAAGAAAAAGTAATTCTGGTTTGTTTTGATTTGTTTTTTGTTATAAATGACATTATTGGGAGTTTGGAGAGGCTCTATGAATTGGGTGGTGGTGGTCTATCAATGTTCCTATCCTGATTTTGATGGTTGTGCTTTGCCTTTTAGGAAATACACACTGAAGTATGTAGGAGTGATAAGGCATCCTGTATATTCAGGAAAAACACGTATGTGTATATATAGGTACATATATGTATGCACTTGTGTGTGTGTATGTAATCTATACAAGTATATTGTGTGTGTGTGTCTCGCTATATGTGTAAGAACTGACGGGAGCCTGGCCGGGCGTGACTCAGCGGTTGAGCATCGACCTAGGATCCAGGAGATTGGGGTTCGATTCCTGGTCAGGGCACATGCCCGGGTTGCGGGCTAGGCAGCCCATCAATGACTCTCTCATCATTGATGTTTCTCTCTCTCTCCCCCTCCTTTCCTCTCTCTGACATCAATAAAGATATGTTTAAAAAAAACCAAAACCTGACGGGAGAGACAGGATGATGAAGCACATGTGGCAAAGTGTGAATCGGGGAACCTGAGTGAATGGTATATAGAGGTTCTTTGCACTGTCATCTTTTCTGTAAGTTTAAAATTACTTCAAATATTTAAAAAGTAAAAAGCCAAAAAATATAAAAAATATTGAAAAATTTCCCATAAAGGATAAAAAAAGCTAATAATCTGCATGGGAAGTAAAGGAGGTTCCTGGGAAGGGAACGTAAAAGAAGAGAGGCCAAAAACAGAACTTTGAAAATATTCACAGTACCCTAAACTAGGTTTCCAATAGATCTTAAGTAAAAACATAGCCTAAACTAACCTAGGTATTATATCGCTTTTTAAAGTTACTGTACTGCCCTAGCCGGTTTGGCTCAGTTGCTAGAACGTTGGCCGCCTGGGTTGATTCCGGCCAAGGGCCTCGGTTGTAGGCTCGATCCCCACCCCAGCCGGGGTGGGCACGGGAGGCACCCATCGATGTGTCTCTCTCACATCGATGTTTTTTTCCTCCCTGTCTCCCTTCCACACACACTGAAAAGCAATGGAAAAAATACCTTCAGGTGAGGATTAAAAGTGATGATAATTGTACTAAGACACTTTTATTTTTCCTACACGTATTTAGTGTCATACTACGTTAGACATTTTAACAGTTGAAACATGCCTATGGGTTTTTTCAATTACCCCTGAATCCATTGTGTTAAGGAAATATCTCAAATGCTTCAACAATTAAAAAAAATGTGATGTTACTTTGTCTTGTTCTTATTTTTTCAAAAATATTTCTTAGAGTGAATGGTATTCCAAAAACTTTTAAGCTGTCTAGATCAGCAATTTTCAACCAGTATGCTGCAAGAATTTTAAAACATGCAATACCTGACTTTTTAGTCGGGCACTGATTTTTTCCCCCCTGAGATTGTCAAATAAAAAAATGACAGCCAACACACAATAGCCGTCTGGTGTGAATGAATGAAAATTTAACTTTTTTTTTTTTTTTTTTTGTCAGATCAGCAAAATATATTTTTGTGTACCACAGAATTTTAGTAATTAGTTTATGTGTGCCATGAGATAAAAAGGTTGAAAATTGCTGGTCTGGATTACTATCACACAGCAGTTTCAACGTACATATACTGACAAGTGGGCAAATAGGAAGGATGCTTACTTTCTGAAAGATTGGACCTAGTTAGGAGATTGTCTTAGAAAAACAATGACTACAAGTAGCCAACAGGACTAGCACATGGCAAAATAAGGTATAACAAGTTCTTAATGTTTAAGACGGAAGCTTTTCCACATAACTCAGGAGATTCATGCAATGAAAGTTATGAAAACTAATATAATACATAAAGACAGTTCAGGTTGGGTACAGTTTGTTTGAAAGACAATAGTAATATTGGAACAAATTATACTGTTCATGTGCAAGAACACAGTATAAGGAACCCCAGACTCCACCAATGTACCAAGAATGTATAATGACTTAGTTCTAAGTGTAATTATATTTCCATTTACACAGGCTTCGGGTGTTTAGTCATGTTTTTGAAAAATAGAAAATTGGTTCCTACGTTTCATCCATACCACTTAACGATGAAGTGAATAATGATGATAATATTGTTCATTTAATTCAGACATCTAATTTGATCATTCAAACACCCAGGAATGAACTAGTAAATTAGGTCGTTGACAAAAGTCTAATTTTTATTTCCTCCTACTCTGTAATTTAAATGAGGGATGACTTATATACTTTTCAAGGTTGACATTATTGAAATCAAAAGAGAAAAAATACTGTTTATTTTCCACAATGTTTCAAGTCAGCAGAAGTTACAGAACATTTAAGTAATTGCGAGTGTTATGTAGGTTAATTGTAATTGTGTAACAGCAATATTTAGTTTCAGAAGAATAAAGTCAGTCAATTTCACTAACATTTGAAGTTACTGCTCGCTAAAGGGTATGTTTGATTCCTTCCCAATGGACTACCCTCCAAGTTTAGAGATAAAATAACAACTAAAAATTTTTTTCCTGAGGTTTCATTATGTTTGCAAATTTTAATTTCATTTAGGGCTGACTGCAATTGCTGTAAACTGTGCTCATTTGTGAGTAGGCCCCTTAGTATCTATGGAAAAAATATCACAAGTAGTATGAGGTTTGAATTAGGACAAAACTACAGTACATTTCAGTTATAATGACCCAGGGCATAAACAGAAACTTAGGGTTAGGTATCCTCTGTCCCATGTCTCTAGGGATGGACAGAACTATTTCTACTCCTTTTAGTAAAACTTAATCCCTTTATTTTAATCATTTTTCATATTTTCTGTTCTTCAGGTGTATATATTTCTCCCTAAAATTTCCTGTAGGAGCCCATCCTTGGCTCACTTCTTTCCCATAACTTTTTTAGAGAGCCAAAGCAGCCCCCCCCCCCAGTCCCTCTCCTGTTGCTGCTTCTATCCTAAGCCCTTCCTTGTTTCACTGTCCTCAGCTTTAATAAACATACTCTCTAAATAAAATTTCCTGTATGTTACACTCTTAGTGTACACCACAGCCTACCACCTTGCTCTTGCACATGATCAAAGCAGATCAGCAAAGATCCTTTTAGTAACTAAGCACTTTGTATCAGTGGTAAACCAGGTAATTCAGGATATTGTCTCAGTTTACAGATAGGAAACTTGAGTCAGGCTCATTCCACAGGCTCATGTTTATCAGTTCCTAAACCCGGCTGTGTATAAGAACCACCTGGGGAGCTTTAAAAAATGGCAGATTCCAGGACTCCTCATTGGCCTTAGTAAGTATAATCTTTTGAGGCCTGAGGAAAATCTGTGTTTGAAAACTCGCCAGGTGCTTTGATGAAAAACCAGATTTAGGACTCTAATTTGTGATGAACAGGCCTCATTATTTATTTATTTAAAATATACCTTTATTGATTTCAGAGAGAGGAAGGGAGAGGGGGAGAGAGAGAAACATCAATGATGAGTCATTGATCAGCTGCCTCCTGCACGGTCCCCCTACTGGGGATCAAGCCTGCAACCCAGGCATGTGGCCTGACAGGGAGCTGAACCTCGATCTCCTGGATCCTAGGTTGATGCTCAACTGCTGAACGATGCTGGCTGGGTGAACAGGCCTCATTTAAAAGCTGTCGGGGTGATGGATTGTAGCCATTGAGTGACTAAAGTTGCCACATGTGTGTGCCCCTTCTATGTGGACTATTTTAGGGTCTGTCCTATCTCTGTATGCCTCTCCTGTCTGGGCCAAACCAGATTTCATTCTTTTAATTGGAGAAAGAAGGACATTTATAGATGTCAAGAGATAAAGACTGGGTACAATAATGCACCTGCCCTTTATTTCCTGTAAAATACAATGTCCCTAAATATTCATGTATAACTTTCAGAGTTCCAAGCCCCTGCACAAAGAGGGGTGACGTTGAGTCTGAATATGAGCTTCAGAGCTGGGTCTGCTCAATTGGGGTGCACTGTGGTAAAGGCGTTGCCCCTAATCTTACAATCAAGGTACTCTAGGCTCTACCTAGGATATCCCTCCAGAGAAAATGGGGATGGTTTGACCTTTTAAAACTTTCCAGAATGAAAATTATGGCCTCATGATGAAGTCCACTGTATCTTATTTTAGATAGAGACAAATTTCTTTCTGCTCTATTTATAGAAACATGCCAAAAAAAAAAAGTAAACAAGATTTCTAATAAAGACAACAACTAAGTGGATGTTATTCTTTTTTCCTCAGGACATAATTTATTATATCCCTCTACTACATGGCTGTACTAGGAATTATTTAAGGATTTTCTTGTGATTCCCCATGAAAAGGATAGACCTAAATGCAAACTTGACCTCCAGCTCTAAGTTTATAATATCTGTTGGAAAGTTTCACTTGAATGTCCTATCTTGCTAGTATCTCAAATTCTGTTTATCTCCCAAATATGGTTCTGGGTTAGGACTGGCCACGGGAAATTTGTGCAAGATTTCAAAGGCAGAAGAAAAGCAGCAGTCATTACATTTTAGAGGTTAGGAAAGGACATGAGGTACTACGGCAGCTCAGGAACACTGTTGCCAATCTGCTGGCTCGCCTTGGAGTGGGCAGTGGCCAGGTGTGGAGCTCTTTCAGCAACTCTGGGCCGCCTCCAGTTTCTCTGAGTCCTGGGCCACATGCCTGTGTAGTAGCACCATGGCTCCTGCAGATACCTGCATCATCAATGTTGTAGGTGGTAAGAGACAGATGCACAGTCTAGTTTATGCTCAGGGGGCCCAGTTTGTCCCTGCTTGCCCCCACTTCATGTCCAGCTCTCCTGCCTTGACTGTAACCCCTATCGATTTATAGCAATTTTAGGTCCAACCCCAGATACAGAGGCAACTTCTCCAGCTCCCACAATTCCATAAGGCCTAATCCCTAAAATAAGTCTCTTATTGCATATGACTCATACCAGTTTTGCTTTTCTCTGGTCAAACTCTGATACAGACAACAGTATTGGAAATAATTCCAGGAGAACCAAATGTTAATAATGGGTTCTCTGAATTTGGGTTATCTAATCTGACTGGATTTAAAGGCACCGATGACCAGTTGTCAATGTGACACTGGTTGTCTATGGCATGTATTAACAAAAACAGTTTCTTAATATATCACTTGTGGCCCCAGCCGGGCGTGGCTCAGCGGTTGAGTGTCAACCTAGGATCCAGGAGATCAGGGTTCATTCCCGGCCAGGGAACATGCCCAGGTTGCGGGCTCAATCTCCAGTCTGGGACGTGCAGGAGGCGGCCAATCAATGACTCATCATTGATGTTTCTATCTCTCTCCCTCTCCTTTCCTCTCTCTGAAATCAATAAAGATGTATTTATTTAAAAAAAAAAATAAAAAAATATATATATATCACTTGTGGACACCTGTAATCAAATAGCTAAAGAACTCGAGGTTTTGAGTGACCAAGTAGATACTTCCATAGAATATTTATGTGAAAATACGACATACAAGGGAGTTGGTTGGTTTCTCCTGATTATGTCTGCTGAGGGAAAGGAAAGGACAAGCTTAGGGCTTTAAAGCCTCAGCTCAAGATAAGACACAGGGCCCAGCTGGGCATGGCTCAGAGGTTGAGCATTGACCTAAGATCCAGGAGATCAAGGTTCAATTCCCGGTCAGGGCACATGCCCGGGTGGCAGGCCCAATCCCTAGTCAAGGGTGTGCTGGAGGCAGCTGATCAATGACTCTAATCATTGATGTTTCTCTCTCTCCTCCTCTCCCTTCCTCTCTCTGAAATCAATAAAAATATATTTTTTTAAAAAAGATGAGATAAAGGACCAGAAAGTCTTATAGGACTGCCTTCTAGTATCTGCAAGGCTGTGATTTCTAAAAACCAAACCCAAAATCTAATCCTGAATACCCAATCTTGCAGGTCTCATGTTAAAGTTAGGGAACTTATTTTATTTTACTTTATTTTTGAGCAGCAGTGAGCCTCTGAACATTGAAATGGGAACATCAGATTCACATGATACTGGGATCATAACCCCCTAAATTCCGCTGAGCCTCCTTTGCCAGGAGAAACAGCCCTTCCTCCCTTGCTGAGGAGGCTCGTCTCTCCTTATCTGTAAAACCTGTAATGGCCTCCCCTGAGTTAGTTGCCTTGTAGGGTTTGCTGATCCTCCTCAAGACCACTTGTTGACACCTCCCATTGCTTCTAGAATCCATGGCAGGAGATCCTAGAAGGTAAGAAGACTCTCTCTTTGAACAAACTTTAGTTAGGCTCTTCTGAGCCCTTTTTCCACTAGGCCTGTCATTGGGCATGTCCTTCAAGAGCCCAAGTATAACAAGAATTCTGTTAAGTCAGTTTAGTCAGAATCCTCCAACCTTGATAGCTGATCAAATTCCTCACCCCCAAGTGGTATCTGATCACCTTAGCCTGCCTGCAGCAAAGATCCTGTTAGGCCAATTTAGCAAGACTTGGCCTACCCTCTTAGTAACTTCCCATCTACTGACCCCTTCCCCAACCCTGCTCCCTGGCTATAAATGCCCACTTTTAGAAAGACATTACTCCCATCCAGTTACAGCTACATAACTGCAGGGCCCAGTACAAAGATACAGGACATCTTGTTTGCTAAAGAGAAAACCATAGGCCCAAAATGGCGTCACTCATGCTAAAAACCCAATGTACCAAACCTAGATTTAATGCCTGATTTAACTGCAGTTTCAACCTCTCCCAGAAATGTAATCTTAATCAACTAGTCTGGAGTTTCTGGTTAATCAACAGTAAGGTATTTCTGTCATTATGGCCCCTCTCTACCTCCTCCCTACCCCCCCACCCCCCACCCCCCCACCCCCTATAGTAAGAAGAGGCAATCTGCTGATTAAATAAAAAAACCTTGCCTTTCCTTTACCGTAAAAGAAGATACCCTGGTCTAAAAATAATTTTCTTTTGTTGATAGCCCCTTGCCCCTGCGTCTTCCTATAAAAACCTTCCATTTTCTACAGCCCCTCAGAGCACCCTTCTAGTTGCTAGATGGGATGCTGCCCAGTTGGCTTAATTCAGCAAATTAGATCTCCAAATTTACTCGGTTGCATTTTGTGTTTTTTTTTTTAACATGTTCATAGCCCAGCCGGGCGTGGCTCAGTGGTTGAGCGTCGACCTAGGATCTAGGAGATTGGGGTTCGATTCCCGGTCAGGGCCCATGCCCGGGTTGCGGGCTGCAGCCGATCAATGACTCTCTCATCATTGATGTCTCTCTCTCTCTCTCTCTCCCCTTCTCCCCCTTCCTCTCTCTGAAATCAATAAAGATATATTTAAAAAAATAACATGTTCATAAATTATTGAGTTTCAAACAGTGACAGCATGGCATTACACCAAGCACAGAGTTCTGTGTAAACTGTACAGGTGGCAAGCCCATGGGGCCGGCAGCACTGCTTCTTCCATCTTCCATTTAAGAAACAGGTTCGTAAGAGATCAGGTGAATTCCCACTTTATCAAGAGCTGGGAAAGCGTCCAGAGCCGGAACGCTAACAGAGGTGTGGAAACACTCCAAAAAGAGTCTGGAGACCGACTAGGAATAAATGACAAAGATTTATGTAAGGGTCTTAGAGTCCGCAAACTTGAGACACAGCTAGGCAAAAACCCTTAAGTGTTCCTCCCAAAAAGGAAAGAAAAGTTAAGGGCTCTCGTGGTACAATGTACATTCTAGAGAATTATCAGCCCCGCATTCTTAGCCCTAGGATTGGTCTAGGATGACCAACAGCAGGACGTCAGGCAGTCTGGACGATGGCTGTCAGGTGGATGTCAGGTCCTGGGCCAAGTGAGTCCTTCAGGGGGAATCAGAGGTCTGGTCTGTGACCAGATACATACATCTGAACACAGGACCTTAAAGTTCAGGAGCTGAAGTTCCCAGGCTAGAACTGAATCACGTTAATTTTAGCAGCTTGGTTAAAGTGACTCCGTGTTGTGTGTCTCTTATTTTCGCGCTTTCCTCAGAGGTCTGACCTCTACTAAACTCTCCCTCGTTCAAGTAGGCCCTTCTCCGTCGGACTGAACCTAATGAAGATTTCCCAAGTTTACTAAACACACAAAAATCTCTTGCCAGTCGCTTTCACGCCAGTTCCTCTCTGGACCCCCAGGCTTTACAAAGCATTTACTGAGTGTGTTAACGTGCTCTATAAAATGTGATGACGCGGAAAAGCTGTTTTGTCCATCTTTAGAATTCCTGCCGCACGCCTGCCTTCTAAAATCCTCTCCTGAAGTCCTGCAGACACGTCTACATGTCCTGTCAACGGATGGAACTCAAACAACAAAGGCACCAGGACGCCAGAAGCCGGGACACGCCACACCGCGGTGACGTTCCGGCCGCAACGCCCGGACGATTGATATCACGCATTCCGTGTTTCTTTCTTTCTTTTTTTTTTTTTAAACGACTATTAGACTGGAACTCACTTAAACGGGAAGAACTGAAGCGCCGGCGTCAAGGAGAGACTCTTCAAGGTGAAGGGACAAAACGAGGAGGTCACGGGCGCCACGGCCACACCACCCCACCGGCCGGCCCGCCCGCTCGCGCACCTGCGCAGAACGGAGCCTCCTGCGCAGAAGCTGGACCGGAAGGGCGGGGGCGGGTGGGGCGGGTGTAGGGTTGCTAGGAGAACGCGATGACGCTACGACCGCTACGCTCTTCTCCGCCAATGGGTGCCGCCTGCCTGCGGTGACTGGCTGTGTACGTCACGCTGACGCTGCGCGAAGGACACACATCTAAGGGCTCGGAGGACGTTCGGCCTCTGTGAGCCGCAGCCTTTCCGAGGAGCGTCGGTGTGTGCGCCATCTTAGGGAGTGAGTCGGCCGCGGCCTTCCGCGCGGCAGGTGCGGGGAGCGGGGAAGGAGCCCCTGTGGGACGGTGTTTCGGCTGTAGGCCCGGCCGGCCTCCTCTTTTGGGGAGGCGGCCATGACCTCCTCAAGGGCGTGGAGGCGGGAAAACGAAGGCCCGGGTAGGGGTCCCTGGGTGCCGGTGACTTTGGCCGCCCTGACGACTTCCTTTGCCTTTCCTCTCACCGCCTGCCCCTCTTTCCCTAGGAAGATGTTCTCGTCCGTGGCGCACCTGGCGCGGGCGAACCCCTTCAACGCACCCCACCTGCAGCTGGTGTACGATGGCCTCGCGGGTCCCTCCAGCAGCCCCGCCGGGCCCCCGGGACCGCCCCGCCGCTCCCGCACCCTGGCAGCGGCGGCTGTGGAAGGTGAGGTCAGACCCACCCTGCCCCGATACGGTCATTATGCCCACTCGTGGGCCGCTCGGCCTTGCCGGCCTGCGCGGGGCCTGGAGGACAGGGAAGGACGTGCGCAGCGCCCCGCGGGATGGCGCCCGGTTGCTTGCGGGAGGATGTCAGCCCCCTCTGCCCAGGCCGGGTGTCGGATCCTTGGCCCTCCCTCAGGGGCGTGGAAGTAGGCACCGCTCCCTCCGTGACCTCCACGACCTCAAGGGGTAGAGGCATAGAGGCCTTGACTAGCTCCTTATCTTCGCTGTAAGTCCGCTTGGTCAGCATTGGGTAAAGTCTCCTTCGTAGCCACTGGCCACCTGAACTTGTAACTGCATTATCTGATCTTTGATTTGGCTTTAATTTTCTTCTTAAAAACACTCCCTCCTCCGTTAGGCATTTCCGAAGTCTAATATTAGTTGACCCAGGGTCTATGAGATAACTCGGTCTCTTGTAATACGATTTGTGTAGGAGATAACTTGCATCTTCAGATGGGCCATAGAAAGGACATAACTGGCACGGATCCCTTTGGTCTCGTTTCTTGGGATTCTTGGTGGTTAGACCCAATTTAAATAAATTGTGTGTACTTTAAGTCAAATCCCACTGGAGTGGATGTAGAGAGAATCCTGAAAACGGACTTGTAGTTCTGGCAATGTTATTTACTGTTGTCTAATGTGTTGGGGTTTTTATTGTTTGTTTTTACTTAAATTACGTATGTGTCTCTGTTATGTCTGTAGTGTGGGTAAAAAAATCCTTACACTAGCATTCCGTCCTTTCATTTAGAAAGTTAAAGCTAACGCTGTTTGTGTAGTAAATGTATTTTACTGCAGGATTTATGTTTCTCTAGTTTTATGCTATAGGAATCCACAAGTGGGAATAGTATTGGTTAGTGGTTGGGGTAAACCTAGAAGCTTGCAAGCTGAGTGCTCCTTCTAAGTTTGATTTGTACTCTGAAGTGTGTTCTTATCAACGATTAATAATTTGAAACTTTATTTTAATCATTAATGTAGAAAGCTTTTGTTTTCCCCACAGATAGAACCTTTATAATCTCTTAGTGATTGTTTTGATTTAGACAGTGAATTTCTTGTTACTCGAACTAGGTGGAAACTCATCTTTTAATTTAATCATAAACAGGTGGCCGAAGCTGTTCACTTGTTCTAGGACTTTCACAGGGAAACAATTCTCTTTCATTCCCATGGTCTTCGTCATCTGAAGAAATACTTACTTGATTTTTTTTTTTTTCAATCAAACAGAGGAGTATAGCTGTGACTATGGATCTGGCAGATTCTTTCTCCTTTGTGGAATTGGAGGAATTATTAGCTGTGGCACAACACATACAGCATTGGTTCCTCTAGATCTGGTTAAATGCAGAATGCAGGTTTGTTTTTGCATGTGGGACTGAATAAATATTGTTGAAGCATGGCTGTTAAGTTATAAGATGTAGTCATCTACTAACAAGCTGTGTGGAAACCTAACTATGCAGGAGGTAAGTTGAGAAATAGTAATAACATGAGTTTTATACTAAAATGCATGGTGTGTCTTATCTTATTACAGAGTACAGTTGTGAATATGGCTCCATGAAGTTTTATGCACTGTGTGGCTTTGGTGGGGTCTTAAGTTGTGGTCTGACACACACCGCTGTTGTTCCTCTGGATTTAGTGAAATGCCGTATGCAGGTTTGTATTGAGATGACAATGTTGAAAGTTTTCATGTGGGACTTAATTCCAAATAATCTTAAAGGACTTCACAAATGAGAATTTGAAGACATAAGAATTGCTAGAAGCTTTAGTAGGAAACCAAACCTGAATTTCTTTAACTTACGACCTTTATTTTGATTAGTATTTTAAATCCAAGAAATGCCTCTTTTAAAATAAGAGTGGGTGGATTGCTGGGTCTTAGACTCTGGCTGTAAATGGATTTTTGCTGTTGGGCTCAATTCTGGCTAGAGTTCTTCAAGGCCTACTGGTTCTTTATGTTCCAAGTAGTCATTTTATAAGCAGTTACATGTCAGTGGGTAATCATTCTTTGTGTATTATGTGAAGTAATTTTACATCTCTTATTTGAAATATTAAGGCAGAGAGTTTTGTGTACATGAAAAAATGTGCTTTCAGTGTCTTAGTATTAAATTTTTGTGGATATAGCTTTTTGTATATTCACTTACATAAAAGGTTGTTTTACAATTATAATATATTAATTAGGATTATTGAAGCAAAAATAATCAAACCTCAAAAATTTATTTGTTCCAAACAGGATTAGAAGTCTACTTACCTTAAAGAGAAAGGAAGGTGAAATATTAGCAGAGAGGAAGGTGACGTATACCGGCCCTTATAGTACTGGCAGAAATAGTGAGATAAGATTCCCCCCCCCATTTAGTTAATAGAATGGATATGAAATACGCCTTCTTTAAAACTTCTTACACATGTCTCTTGAAGTGAATTTAAGTCAAAAGACAGATTCTCATGTCGATGTACCTTATTAACTTGTATTTAGTTTGATTATCTTAAGTTCACAAAACTTTACAGTATAATCTACGTAATGGGCTGGCCTATATCAGATACAGGCATACCTCACTTTATTGTGCTTTGCTTCATCGCACTTCAGAGATACTGCATTTTTTACAAATTGAACACAAGGCCCTTTACCAGCAAAAAGGTTATGACTTGATGAAAAGCTCAGGTGATGGTTAGCATTTCTTAGCAATAAAGTATTTTTTATTTCAGGTATGTACGTCTTTTTAGACATAATGCTTTTGCACACTTAATAGATTACAATATAGCAAACATAAAATAGATTACAAAAAGTAAACATAACTTTTATATGCACTGGGAAACAAAAAATGTGTTTGACTTGCTTTATTGCAATACTGTCTTTATTGTAGTGGTCTGGAACTGAACCTGCAGTATCTCCAAGGCATACGTGTAGAGTTGTCTATTATTTAGGCAGAAGCTTTAAAACTAAATCTTTAAATCTTTAAAAGTGGTAATGTTGGGTGGTGACAACTCTTTTAATCAGTTTTATTATGTATTTTTGTAGGAATTTTACCCTTTGAACTAACCCTCCAAGAATTAAGTCTAACTGAAAGAAAGCTGGCCTCAGTATACATATTTACAAATATAATTATAGATATTAAGCTGATACCATGCAGTGAGTTTGTTTATCTACCTTTTGTGTAGTTACTGAAGTTTATTTTAGAACCAAAAGGGAAAACTAGTAATAACAAAATATTCACGAGAAACGTTAGCTCTTTGGTACATTTAATTTCTTATTTTTCTCCTTGTTTTAAATATAGGTGGACCCCCAGAAGTACAAAGGCATATTTAATGGATTCTCAGTTACACTTAAAGAGGATGGTGTTCGTGGTTTGGCTAAAGGCTGGGCTCCAACTTTCATTGGCTACTCCATGCAGGGGCTCTGCAAGTTTGGCTTTTATGAAGTCTTCAAAGTCTTGTATAGCAACATGCTCGGAGAGGTAAATAAGTTAATTTTGAAATTGAAAGCCCTGAGCTTTTAACTTAAAGTTTAAGACCAAAAAGGATCTTAGATTTTTGTCTGACCCACCTCGTTTAAGAACTGAGGAATTGGTCTCAGAAAGGGTAAGCAACATGTTTCAAATCATGTCTTTTTTAGCAACAACAAGATGGAAAAAAGTGTATCATTGGATTTCAGTACTCTTTTTATTATATGCTGCTGCTTTCCAAATAAGTTGGATTTTGAGCTTATATCATTAGTCTATTAAGGGAACTTACATTATGAGGCATGTCTCAGGTGGCAGCAAGATAAGACATGGATGTCGTCCGTGCTGCATGGCAGGCACTAAGGGGTTACATAGGACTGGGAAAGATGGATTGTGTATGGGGGGGGGGGTGCTTGCCAGTGGCAGGGCAACAGAACCAGCACACTTGGGTGTAGGGGCTGGGTCGATCAGGCAGTCTCTGAGGGGACTTTCAGGAAGCAATTTCTATCCAGGATCTAACTGGATCTAGCATAAGTGTCCTGGAGTGGTAACTCATGGAACAGTCTCTCCACAGATTCCTTAGTGTAGTTCAAGGGCCATCCATTCTTGGTACCTAGATATTAAACAAAACTATTCACATTGCACTGTGGTTGATAAAGGTATGAGAGATAAACGTATTCAGTCTCATAAACACTTAAAATGTCTGAAATTTAACTGTTTCCTAGAATTGTCCCTCAATCTAAAATTGGAAATAGCCAATCGTGTCCCTGGTGTTTTTCGATTAGGAGAACACCTATCTCTGGCGCACATCGCTGTATTTGGCTGCCTCTGCCAGTGCTGAATTCTTTGCTGACATTGCCCTGGCTCCTATGGAAGCTGCTAAGGTTCGAATTCAAACCCAACCCGGTTATGCCAACACTCTGAGGGATGCAGCTCCCAAAATGTATAAGGAAGAAGGCTTAAATGCGTAAGTAAACATTTGCCTAAACTTACAGTATAAAGTACTCATTTGAGGGAACCGCATTTTTTAGCATTAAGCCTACCAGACTAAAAAAATTTTTTAATGTCCACCCCATCCGCCTCTTACATAGAACATAAACTCCAGGGGCAAAAATAAGTTGATAACATGGCTTGAGCCCTGAATTAAGGATTTTTTTCTAAAGTAGGAACCATTTGTCAGTCTTCAAGTGACATGGTATTTGACCTAAACATTAACCTGTTTACTTTTGGGGAGAGCTTATTCTTGTCATCTGTGTTCACAGTTAAGAATTTGTATATAGTCAAGCCACAACATGCTTCCTTAGATCCACCTTTGCGGATGCCAATCTTGAACTGAGTTCTACTCGTAAACTTACTGTTTCTTGTAGTTCCAGTCAAGAAACATCCAGCAACTTTTCTGGTTGTACAGTCAAAGGTGCTTGAGTCATTGGCATGTGAGATAAATATACCTGCATGTTAGTCTTAGGTTCTGATAGCAATGACATGCAATTGTGCTGCCATTTTTTTTACTATCAGAACTTGACTGGTGTGCGGACACTTCTGTTAATGATGGAAATTGTGCTAGATGAATAGATGCAACTGAGTAAAGTAAGTCGTCTGATTTCCTAGGTTCTACAAGGGGGTTGCTCCTCTCTGGATGAGACAGATACCATACACCATGATGAAGTTCGCCTGCTTTGAACGTACTGTTGAAGCATTGTACAAGTTTGTGGTTCCTAAGCCCCGAAGTGAATGTACAAAGGGAGAGCAGCTGGTTGTAACATTTGTGGCAGGTTACATAGGTATGAATTATTTAGAACTCACTTGTCTGTGAAATGAAGAAAGATAATGATTTTCACTACTGACCTCTTTTGTGAAGAAAATGTGTTCTAAAGGAGTTGTATCTTCTCATAGCATTTCATACACCCTTTGGGATTCATAAATACTTGCTAATTAGTTCCTGAAAGATTTGTTTTCATTGCTTGCATCGTTAAGGTTGGGAATGCATTGATTTGACTGCTATACTATTTTTTTGTTGTTTAGTTTTTCAAGAACAGATTTTTTAATACAAGAGAAAGTGTTGATTAAAAGCTGAATATAAAAACTATTGAAGGATTTGACCCCATATTGAATCATATTTCTTGACTTTTTTCAGCTGGAGTCTTCTGTGCAATTGTTTCTCACCCTGCTGATTCTGTGGTGTCTGTGTTGAATAAAGAGAAGGGTAGCACTGCTTCTCAGGTCCTCCAGAAACTCGGATTTAAAGGTAGGATTGTTTTTCCTCTAAAGAAAGAAGAACACTCTTGGGTATATCTATTTTTCACTCATGTTTCATGTTTCAACCAGGTGTGTGGAAGGGACTCTTTGCCCGAATCATCATGATCGGCACTCTGACTGCTCTACAGTGGTTCATCTATGACTCCGTGAAGGTCTACTTCAGGCTCCCTCGCCCTCCTCCACCCGAGATGCCAGAGTCTCTGAAGAAGAAGCTTGGGCTAACTCAGTAGATAGATCGAAGCAAATATGGACTGAATCTGCTTGTTGGTCAGTGTTGAGGAAAGTGGCTAAAGGAACTTTTATATATTTGACAGTGTAGGAAATGGTCTATTCCTAATATAATCACTGTAGTACTCTTGCCTACGGCATGAGTTTCAAATTTGCTGTTGAAATAAATCCAACTGTTCATGATTTGTCTCTGACTTGATAATTATTTTTAAAACTTGTTTTTAAAGATTTAACCCTAAAATGGAAAGACTTAGTATAAAACCTCCAGACAAAAATGCAAACCACTGTTGGTTCAGTACTCTGATCCCTACTCATAAATTGTCATGTCTCAAGTTTTGTCACTAAAGAGAGTTCCTATATTTTTAGGAAACATACTGTAAATTTTTCTTTTCTTTTTTTTTTTTAATATATCTATATTTATTTCAGAGAGAGGAAGGGAGAGGGAGAGACAGAGATAGAAACATCAATGATGAGTCATTGATTGAGCCCACAACCCGGGCATGTACCCTGACCGGGAATCGAACCCCGATCACCTAGATCCTAGGTCGACGCTCAACCGCTGAGCCACGGCTGGCCGGGCCATACTGTAAATTTTCAAAAATTTGATGTGTTAAATCTAAATATGGATATTTGTTACTACATTTTGACAAGTTGATTTCAGCATATAATGGAATTTTTGCATTGTGTACTATGCCTTTTAAAATCCCTTTGAATTTGGTAATCCTTATTTGTAAAAGAAGGTAATCTAAATTAGGCTGATTCTTAGGATGATAGTTTTCAAAAGGCCCAAAGCAATTGATAGCTAAAAACCATTTCAGAGAACTTAATCCTCTTCCACACAAACCTGACTTTTAAATTTACAGAAAAGTTGCCAGGCATAGTTGTTTTCAGTTTTGTTTTAAGAAAGATACCAGCTTGACGACTGAAGTAAGTGAATGCCCCTGGGAAGGCACTCTGGTGTACTCGGACATCTGAAATTTGGTTGTAGGTTTAAGCCCAAACTGATATTTTAAAAGCTTCCAGGAAGTAAGGCACTCTAGTTTTTCCTTATATTTGTGTAAGAAGTATAAAAGCCCAATCTATAACATTGTTAAATGTTTTTTGAATCCGATGACATTTTAGCTTGAGGCCTTTGATGGTAGTATTGCGGTTGGGTTGACAATCACTATTGAAGTATACAGATAGGGCCTCAGGGAAAGAACTTCCAAGGAGTCTTATCAGGGAGATATGCTTTCATTACAGATCCATATTGTGAGGTCAGCAATTTAGAATCCAGATGCATGTAGTTGCATGTTAACTTAGCTATCATCATTTGGTCTCGTGTAAGGCTCCAGCCTTATTTTACCTGTATTGCAGAGAGAAAGGAAGGGTTATGGGTGCAAATTTGAGCCAAACTGTTAAAAGGTAGAGTGGCAGTCTGAGCCCAAGCGAGTGATGGCCATAGTAAATTAGCATCAGCAGTATGCATTAGTCATTGCTGTGCAGCAAATCTGAAATGTAACGGCTTGAGCCAGTAGCTTCTGTGGGTCAGGAAGTTGGGAGCATCTCTGTTGGATCCTTCTGGCTTTGG
The DNA here is from genome assembly GCF_964146895.1 of Miniopterus schreibersii. Classification (NCBI taxonomy): domain Eukaryota; kingdom Metazoa; phylum Chordata; class Mammalia; order Chiroptera; family Miniopteridae; genus Miniopterus; species Miniopterus schreibersii. The sequence continues at coordinate 171,717,106 of NC_138102.1, forward strand.
GTCCTGAAGTTATAATCAGATGCTAGCTTTGGGGTCATCTCCAAAGGCTTTTTCACTCATCCAGGCGGGAGAGAGATTCTGAGCATCTCCCTGTTTAGTGGCTTAGTCTTTCCTCAAGTACAGTTGGTGACTCAGGGCAGCTGGACTAATTTCAGGGCTCCAAAGTGGAGCCAGGCATAAGCTGAATCTTTTTTAGGATTTAGCCTTGGTAAACAGTGTCGCTTCCACTAATCTTGATCACAACATCAGAAGTCCCAGAAAACCAAATCCCAGCTTCAGGGAAAAGGAATGCAGACACCACATCTCGCAGGGAGGAATATCACTGTAAGAAGAGCCCATGGGATTGGATATATATGTGTGCTGAGCCAACCCAAAGGAGGACTGCATCTGAAAACCAGGGAGTGCAGTTCAGCCAGCCTTCACTATGAGGCACTTCTGCTGATCTCAGGATTCAAGTTTTATTTGTGGGTATTGGTATAAAGTATGCTGTGTTCAAGCTGTACCTGTAATACCTGTAGTTAGATATTTCAGAGTTTCTAAGAGAGAGAACCATTTCATCCTCAAAATTCAAATAAAATAACCTACTTAAAATGTGTATTGCCATAATTTAAAATTTCTTTATATTGAAAACAAAGATCCTAATAAGGATATTTTAATAACTAGGTTTTTACATTTGTTATAGTAACTTGTAAATTCCATGAAGTAGAGCCCAGTAGGATGAATATATATATATGCCATTAGTACTTTAGCTGAATTATGTCATAATGCCTAGGACAAGATAGTATTGTTTAGTAGCTTCCAGAGGAATCACATATGATTCAAATAGTTTTGAAGAGCAATTAAATCCTGGCCCTGGCTGGGTAGCTCCATTGGTTAGAGCATCAATCCAATATACCAAGGTTTTAAGTTCAATCTCCAGCCAGGGCACATAAAAGAAGCAACCAATGAATGTGTAAATAAGTGGAACAACAAATCGATGTTTCTCTAAAAATGAAATTTAAACAGAAGGCATGAGTTTTGCTAAATTAAGCATACCTAGTGACATTTAAAGTAAAATTGAACAGAAAAAGTAACAGCTTAAACAAATCCCCATTTTGTGAAAGATGAGTGAAATGTTTTGACCATATTGTAAAATGAGTTTAACGTTTCTGAAACACTTTTTGGGATAGAAGTATTCATATGTTCATGAAGTTTGGTTACATGGCAGTCTTGCTGCTAAATGAGAGTGATACACTTTCTGTAGCTTAAGATTATATAATTGTTCATACAATGTTTATGAGATAAATCACAAAATTGTTAAAAATTTCAGATACCACGTGGAGCGAACTAATTCCAAATTTCAAGGAATCTATAGCTCAGTTAAATGCTGTGTCTCTCCTCATATATCAGGTGATAATGTACTACCTTAAAGTCAGCTCCTCCTAACAGCTCTTACCTCAGATATTGAATCATTTATCTCTAAAAGGCAGCACTGACTTCACATTCTTAGCAATGGTCATAGGAGTCCTTGAGATGTTAACTTCACCACTGGTATAGTTTATGAATCTCTCAGTTATTACAAATGTGACCTGAGTTTCCTAGCAACAATTTTAAAGTTTTCGTGTGTTTTTATAGACTCTAAAGTGCCATGCTTGCACCTTAATAAACGCTGGCTGGAATGAACACCTAGGGGATGTGTCTCCAGAAGACACTGTAATTCTTATCTACTACTGTGATTTGGCGTACAAGTCTGCTGGCTGGCTTTGTGGAATGTGGTGTACGCAGGATTCGAAGATGGGGGATAATTCATGTGAGGGGCAATACGTTATTTCAAGACCCCTGAGTCAACCCCAGGTGGCTATACTAACCAGGTTAAAACTACTGAGACATCAACATCTGAAAAAATGGTGTGCCCCACTTTTCCTTATGAATAAACAATGCTTTACTGATTTTATTGACTGGACAGTTGGTTAGACTTTAAATGACATTAGTGCAGGGAAATTTCATAGCTGAAGATGACTCATAAGAGATCATATTTATTTATTGAAATAAATAATTTTACATTTTCTACTGTTAGGAAACAAAGTTTTTTGTACTGTATTTGCCACAGAAGCTATCTGACTTGAGGAAAAAATAATGACCATGAGCTTGGTGACATCCCAGATTTTAGGGTTCCTTCTCAGCATGGCTACCAGATTACTGACAGATTTGTAAAGCATTATTTCAATAATACGTAGAACTAGGGCCAAATAAGATGAGTGCCTCGTTTATTTGGCACTGATAGAAACAAATACTCTTCATAAATGAATTTTCAAATAAACATGTTTGTATTTTTAAGTGCTGAAATTTGTCTTTTTTCATGTCTAAAATGCATTATTGTGTCTTATGAAGATGATTACATGGAACATAATTTACAGTTCATTTGGTATCATCATTATGAACAAATACTGCTTAGACGGACCACAGTGATGATACCCCTTTGTGATACAGAGCTGTTTACAAAAGAACAGTCCCCTACTACATAACTTTTTGTTATGTTATTTGATGGCTTTGTTCTTTGTTAAATGTGCCAGGCACTTTAGGTATGCTAATGCTAATATTCACAGCAGCCCTGTAAGGTAGTTATTATTATTATTATTATTAACAGATGAAGAAATTAATGTTCACAGACACTAAATTTCTCTGAGGCCACAGAACTAAGTGGTGGTAGAGCCAGGATTGGGACCCAGATATCTCTGATTTCAAGGTCCTTTGCTGTTTCTACTATGTTACAACAGTTACACATCAAACAGTCTTCAACATGCCTGACTTTTCCACTCTAATTATGGAAAATCTATCAAAAAATTATTATTGTTTGGAACAAGAGAACTTAAATACCCCAAACGCTAAGAAACTCAATCTAGTTTCAGACATCCCTGAAACCATCTGAAAATATGATGTACACCCAGTGCTTAAATAAAATGTAAGCAGTACAATTGTGAGGGAAACTTCAAGTGGAACAGCAGTTCAGGAAAAGAAGACAATAATATGGAATCAAAGCAGCAGAAAGTTAAGTTTCTTTGGGCTCAATTTGGAATTATGTGAATCAATTTTAATACTAATTATAGAGCTAATATGTAATCCGGGACTTAATCTTTTAAAAAATATGTTCATAGAAAAACTTGCAAGGACATATACTAAAAAATGAATAGTGTTGCCTGTCTGTTGTGGCTCAGTTGGCTGAGTGTTGTCCCATGCACCAAGAAGTCAGTTTGATTCCTGGTAGGAGCATACGCCCAGGTTGCAGCCTCAATCCCCAGTAGGGGGTGTGCAGGAGGTAGCCGATCAATGTTTCTCATAAATGTTTTTCTCCCTCTCCCTCTCTCCCTCTCCCTCTCCCTCTCCCTCTCCCTCTCCCTCTCCCTCTCCCTCTCCCTCTCCCTCTCCCTCTCCCTCTCCCTCTCCCTCTCCCTCTCCCTCTCCCTCTCCCTCTCCCTCTCCCTCTCCCTCCCCTCCCCCTCCCCCTCCCCCTCCCCTCCCCCTCCCTCTCTCTCTTAAATCAATAAAAACAAATAATAAAAAAAGAATAGTGTTGACTGAGTAAAGACAGGTTCTTGAAGAAGTGTGGAGATGCGGGATAAACTTCATCAGAGGCATCCCAGCCTCTGGTCAGGTCAGCCTCCCGCAAGTTTCTCTTACAGCAAAAGCCTTCTCAATCTTCAATGTCCACATGAATTTCCTCAGGATTTTGTTACAAATACAGATTCTAATTCAGCAGCTCTGAGGGGGAGCCTGAGATTCTGCGTTTCTAACAAGTGCCTAGGTCTAGAGGTCAATGCTTCGTCCCTTCAAAGGGGAAAGAGAGCTCTGTCTCTACTGGTACTGGCCTTGTGGTCCCAGGTCCCATGAGCACTGGTTATATACCACAATTCTTTCCTTGAGATACTCACAGATTAATAAACCCTCCCCCCCGCCCCATGAGATAACTTGGGTTACTGTTTCTTACAACCAGAGCCCTGATTAAACCCCCTAGTAGCCAACTCTTAAGTTCTGTAAGATCAGGGGGTACTTGTTAGCCAGCTATGCATCCCCCGAAGCACCTACACATGTGCTTGGCACACATTAAGCACCCAATAAATGTGTTCAAACAAATAAAACAACCATGGACAAAACTACCTCTTCCTCTAAGCGAATAATGAAAGCCACAGCCCTGATCCTGAATAATGAATGCCACAACCCCAAGCCCACATTCTATGCTCCCTGGCAGTCAGCGAGCACAAGTGGGGGGTTCAGATCCTGCCCCACCTAGATTTCCCAGCGCTAGACTGCAGACCCTGCTCTCCCCACTTGTCCGAGTGTGTGTGTGTGTGTGAGAATCAAGGGGACGCATAAGGTTCTTGCTAAAGAAAGTTTCAACTATATTTTTAGCATACTTAATTTGAAAAATCAAGTGCACAACCCTTTTAAAAATTTCATTTTTACTGTACAAAATAGAATCGTGTACAAAATGGTATTTACTCCGGAATTTCATTATTTCTAACTTGTCAGTCTTTTCATAACATGACAGAGGGCCCATTTAAAAAACAAGTTGCTTCCATCTAATCTAAATAATTTCAAACTAATCAGTACCTGAAATGTGTGTTATTTCATCTTTTATATCCTTAATCTCAGCTTGGACTATTGTTAAATTAGATATTTTTTCATTTAAGAAAGCAATTTCTTTCTCTCTTTGTAGTAAGTCAGTAACCAATCTCCCAATGCGTAGCGTTAAATCATTTATCAATGGTTCCAAATGGGAAAAGTCCTTCTTTAGATTATACACCTTTGGCTTTAGATCATTTGCAAAAGTCACTGTCTTCAGAACTTTAGCTCTGTCACTTTCTAAGCTTAACAACCTATCTGTGTGCTTGCTGAAATCACTCTTGAGCTCCGAAAGCATCTTCTTAACAGAGTTAATTCTCTGTGCATTTTCAGATGCTGTCTTTCGGAGCGTTGCTGTTCGGTCAATGCTGCTTGAAAGAAGATCACCTATGTTTTTTACTGTATTTTTTTCTGCCTTTTCTACTTTATTTTCCAGTTCTTGCACAGAATCTGTCAATGATGTTGTATCAGTTACTAAACCAGAGATACGTCGTATATCTGTTTTTATACTTGCAATCTTGAGACCAACATCTTTTGCAGTGGAAGTTGTACTTTGGTCTACTTTTGTAACATCTTGCGAAAGAGTTGTCAGATTGTTGTTCAATACATCCTGTTTTTCAGTTATCCTGTTGGACCAAGTTTTCAACTCATAAATTTCCTCCTGTAGACGCTTTAGACGAGCAATTATTTGAAAAGACTTCAATTGTTCCATGATAGCTTCAGACTTCTGATACTATAAGAAAATATAATATCACAATAGTTAAATTAAGAGCTTAACATTTAAAATTCAACTTAAATTTTATGTTAGTTTTAACTGTAACTTCAGGGCTCCTCTGGAAAGCACTGGGTAAAAGACTCATTAAGTATATTACTAATGCATAAGAAGGAAAACATTAAGGAAATATAAAATATTACTGGAAATGGCATTTTTCAGTTATTATTTTTGTACTATCAGTCCTCTGTGGCCTCAACTCAGTTTATTGGTTTAGTAGAGAAGACAGACATGTAAAAAGCAAAACAACACATAAACAAAGAACTCTCCAAGGTTCTAAAATGCCGTGATTCCAAATACCAGTGGTTCTCAGCTCTTGTAAGCTTCAATGCCATCGCCCTTCCCCACCATCCACTGTATACTGATATCTCTGAATTGCCTTTTTGGTTTAACTTGGGCACATTAGCTGATGAACGATCTGAGACATAGAAGTGCCTGGCAACATTTCAAGTTGTTGTTTTTGTTGGTGGTGGTGGTGTGCGTGCATGTGAGTGTGTTTATGTACAGGTATTGGGAAAGTTAAATTGTTCTATTGCATTTTGAATACTTTACATTTTATTGCATTGTGTCATCAGTTAATAAAATTAAGAGGGGAAGGGGGAAATGAAAGTGCTAATAATAGTGATAAGATGGGTTCTCATAAATGATACAAAATTGAAAATTAAAACAAATTTAAACCAATGTACTCAAGATCCATCCATGTTGTCACAAATGGCAGGATATACTCCTTTCCATGGCTGAATATATAAATTTATCAAAGTAACATGTTGTATAACTTAAATTTATGCAATGTTATATGTCAAATATATATTCAATTAAAAAAATCCCACAAAGATAGGAATCTTCAGGTGATACTATTAAGCTTTAATCAGATTAACTTAAGCCTGTGAACTGTGTGTTCAACTATGAAGAAAAAAAATTACAGAACAAATGTAAAATATATTGGCAAAGCCTGTGTCCGAAGACAGATATACACCGTGATTGCACTGAAAAAGGGAATCCCACTTATAATGTGGCAGCCAATTGTTTGGCTTTTGCACATTTAACTTCCAGCTCATTTTCTAGGAGAGCATTGTTTTAAAGTGGAAATTGTGTATAGCTTTCTCCCAGTAATCAAAACCAGTTTGATTCAACATTTATTGTGCCGGTATGATCAAGAGCAGCCTCTGCTTTCAGGGAGTTTGTAGTTTAGTTGGGAAAGAAAATGCCGATAAATGGATTTTTTTTTTAATTCAGAAAAAAACACAATAGAAAGCAAATATGCAGGCTGAAAAACATTTTTACAAAATAAGATATGTTGTTTAATTTAAAGGCATCAAGTTTCCCCCCCCAAATAATTGTACATTTCTTCAATGACTTTATGAATCACCTTTTTTTAAATCTTCACCCGAGGATATTTTTCCCATTGCTCTTCAGAGAGAGTGGAGGGAGAGAGGGAGAGAGGGAGAGGGAGAAACATCGATGTGAAAGAGGCACATCGATCGGCTGCCTCCTGCACATACCCGACAGGGCCTGGGATGAGCCTGCAACTGAGGTCTGTGCCCTTGGCTGGAATCGAACCCGGGACCCTTCAGTCGTTGGGCTGCTGCTCTAACCACTGAGCCTAACTGGCCAGGGCTGAATCAGCTCTCTTAAGTTGCATTTGCCTGGTTTACTCAGCTAAGCTTTGGAGGCTATTTTGGTAACGATAGCTTAGTTTTATTTATGCAAATAAAAGCGTAATATACCTGGAATATTATTTTTATGGCAGCTTTAAGAAGGAGCAGCTATGTAGTTGCAAAGAAGCAACAAACTGAAATGGGGCAGTAGAACAGTTCATTCAACGCAGCAACTTCCTTGCCCCATCATCATATATGTTTAGTTTCAAAATATATTTTAGAATTTTTCTCCTCAAAAGGTTTATGCTACATTAATTATTGCTGGGGGAGGTGGCCCCCATTTTTTTTTTTTTATTGGTAGAGAAGTTAAGATTGTGAAAATGTTACTGTGAGATGGGACTAGAAACAGCCACAACTAGGAAGGAAATCAAGTGGCGATTGCAAAACCACATTTTATTTTTAAGGGAAAAGTTTTGCAATAAAGTGTATTTGCTGAAAAAGAAATTCCCAAGGGCGAAAAGAGATGGCTTACTTTCATCTATTTCATTACTAGGTTATCATTTATTAATGTATCTAGTCTGCAAATGTTGCTTAATGACATTACATAATTAAGACACCTCAGAAAGAGCTGTTTATTCTTAAAAGATCAGATCATTAAGAAGCCGGCAGTAAGCCCTTTTGTTTTACTTGGTAGTTACAAAAGCAGTTTATCAAGAACTTTCAATGATCTTTACTAAAATATAAACTCAATACAGTGTAGGAATGGTCAGTAATTGTTTTATGGAATTATTTTTTAAAATTACTTATGGCTTGCTTAAGCTACTTGGCTAAGATGGAGAGAAGACATGGAGAGTCTATCAGTAGCTCAAAAGATTCAGCCAGTAATTTGAATATTTACCAAGTTCATACCTATATATATATGCAAAGTACTAAGCTAGAGTGTCCTTTAATGATAAATATTGTCTAGATCTACAAACATAGCAACATGGTTCCAGGGAATGATTTCTGGGTCCAATTGCCTTTCCAAAAACTTTACTAAAGGACCTTTGAACTGCACTAAATGACCTGGAAATTGTAATGATCTCTAAAATTTAAAACCACTTTAAGCTGGAAGGAATCTCACATTATTTGGTACAATTTCTCACTTTACAAATTAAAAACAGCCTCAAAATCAAGTGCCTGAGGCAAAGCCTAGGTCAGAAGATTCCCATCTAAGGTTCTTTCCCCACCACTGCTTCCCCAGTCTTCCCTACACACTGATTAAATCCTTCTTATGCCCAAGGCCCAAAATTTAGGTCACGGTGACAACTTTTGAGTGACTCACAGTCTAGTTTAATGGCCACATGGCCGTCGTCATTGGGCTACCACCAAATTCGGCTGAATTACAGCTTTTTGAATCCTCAAGGTAGCTCTCCTGACAGGCTCCTTGTGATGTCTTCTCCCTGGTTGACCAGCAGCGGGCTGCATTGAATACAGTGTGAGGTCAGTGGCCTCTGCAGCTGGACAGACCCAGCAGCTTGATTGCAAGACTCCTGATCCTGCTGAACCTCAATTTCCTCATTTGTAAAATGAGTCTCATCGCTAGCAAAGCTGTGGTGAGAATTCTAATGAGCAAAATAAACTAACAAACAAAATAGAAACAGACTCATAGATACAGAGAACAGACTCACAGCTGTCAGAGGAGGGGGTTGAGGGGGTGGGTGAAATAGATGAAGGGATTAAGCAAAAAAACAAAACAAAAAACAACAACCCGAAACCCCCATAGACACAGACAACAGGATGGTGATTGCCAGAGGGAAAGGGGGTGGGCGAGGTAAAGGGGGTAAACGGGGGATACATGGTGATGGAAGGAGACTTGACTTGGGTGGTGAACACACAATACAATATACAGATGATGTCTTATAGAATTGCGCACCTGAAACCTATGTAATTTATTAACCAATGTCACCCCAATAAATGCAATAGAAAAAAACAGCTTCTGATCAAAATTTAAGGAAATATTAACATAAATATACTTTGAAACTTAAAGTTAAAAAAATTAGGTGTTTGTTTTGTAAAAGTGATTTATATGTGCTTAATGTTTTTTAAAAAATGAATCTAGTATTCTCTATCAGAAATCAACTGATATAAAATTTACTAATACAAAGACACAAAAGTGTGTCTCAGAGTATGGTAATCTTCCTTAAAGGAAAGACCAACTAATGTAATTTAATATTTGATATACAGGAGAGTTTTTGAAATTTCAAGCATTTGTGTTAAATAAGTTAGTTTAGGAAACAGAGGAGCTCTGGCCTGGTGGCTCAGTTGGCTGAAGCCTTGTCCTCTGCACCCAAAGGTTACGGGTTCGATTCCAGGTAGGGACACATAGCCAGGCTGCAGGTTTGATCCCTTAGCAGGGCACGTATGGGAGGCAACTGATCAATGTTTCTCTGTCACATCCATTTTTCTCCCTCTCTCCTTCTCTCCCTCCCTTCCTCTCTCAATAAACATATCCTCAAGTGAAGATTAAAAAAACAAAACAGAAGAAGACAAAGTAGGTACATCTAAAACTCTTTAAGAACACTTTAAATAGGGAAACTCTGAGTATACATGTGTACACACACAACAGTTTTCTCCTGAAATCCTTGTCGAAGGGCAGTCTTTGTTGCCCTTGGAACTGTTGCTACAGACTAAGGAGCACATTTTCTGTAACTGTTACTATGATATACACAGGTTAATAATAACGCTGATGCTGAATCAAACAAGGCGATGGGCCGAAAGAATAAATAAATAGAAGTGCCGAATACAAGACAGCATGTCTCTCTGACAGGATGGAGGCTGAAAGAACAAAGATCCAGCTAACTTTATAATCTATTTTATTAGTACAAAAATAAAAGCAAACAAATACAACTTTGTCAGTGCACAGACAAGAACTTAGACATTCAGGATCGAGAAGTTTAATGTCAGGAGTCCAGAAATTAATGCTCTGCCTTTTCATTGTAGCACTCTTCCATTTTTATGCTCCATGGCTGTCCCCCATGGAGCATAGAACTTATTTGGGATTTTCCCCCAAATGTGCAAATGTACATAGTAAAACTACCCGACCTCAACTCCCGTTTGTAACAGACTGCTTCCAAGTTCTCCGTCTTCACTGCGTTGAGATTGCCTTACGAAGCGGGGACTACAGGTGGCCACCGGCAGGAATAAACAGGGACAGTGCCACCATGTGCGCTGGCTCCGTTTTCCACACTGTGTTTGGACACTCGTGACACATCACTTTACCAATAAGAATCTCATGTGTTCCCCCAACCCTGCACATTTCTGATTATCGCTAACGGAAAAATGCAGCCAGATCTCTGCTTAATCACATCTCAGCATGTCCATGTCTTATTCCTGTGACTTCATTATATAATTTTGAGTAAAATAAAATCACTATGCGAAACAAATCTGGTTGGGTAATTAGCTTGGGGACTCTTTAAAATAATGTACTTTTAATTACCCTAATTGTCATTTCTCTTTTTTAATTTTAATTTTCTGTGTACCCGGCCTGCTGTGGGGAGAGGCCCTGGGGCAAAGGAGAGTGTGTGGAGCCTGAAGAGAGGGCCTTTTAAATGTGTTTCATTAAATCCTGTGCCTGCGTGAAGAGGCCGTAAGTTGTACCTCTGGATGAGTGAGGAACCTCTCAGGCTTGGGGAAGGCGAGTGGGCCCTTGCTCCTCTCAGGAATCAAGGAGATGCCTGGAGAACTGCGTGATGGGGGGAAGCTGGACTGGTCCCCAGAAAGGCGGAGCTAGGGCCTCGTCCTCTGAGCATTTGGCAGGCTTGCTTGTGGCCTTAGGTTGCAGTCCTGTGTTGCACCTTTTTGTTTGTGGTGCAGTCCTCCGTCTGGTGCATTCAAGGTGGGGACAGTGTCCTACTTGATTGACTTTAACAAACTTGGGACAGGCCAGCTGCCCAACAAACATCTCTTAAGTGAATGGCACTTTCATGCATTCACCAATATTTACTCAACTCTCGTCAGGTAACTTGCACTGTTCTGGTCCTTGGGACGTAGCGGTGAACAGAACAGATACGTCCTTGCATTCCTAGCACTTATATTGGGGATAATAGTTAATAAAAGAAGTTACATAGAAAGTTTGTTAGGGGGGTAGGGAGCTGGAAGTTTACAGTTTTACATGGGGGGGGGGGTGGAGGGTTAAGGGAAGGTAACACTTGAGAAAGACCCTCAAGGAGAGGAGGGAGCATTCCAGGCAGAAAACCAGTGTCAGGGTGTGAGCAGGGAGTGAGGGAAGGAGTGGAAAGAGGTGAGGCCGGAGAGTTAAGGAGGTGGCAGGCTGGCTCTCATCATTTCTCATTCTGCTGCTCTTTCCTCTTTAAAATGGCTACAGGCTTATTGCTGTATGTTCACTGCAAGTGGAATAATTTATCTAGAGATCCTGTATCTAGCAAACTCAGGAGTCTGCAACAGTCAGAACCTTTTTTTTTTTTTTTTATAAAGCCCAGCTATACAGAGACATTCCAAAGGTCCGTACTTCAAAGCATACACACTTAACTCATAGGAAAAGTCTTAAAAAAAAAAAAAAAAAAAAAAAAGACCATATAGGGTGGGGCAAAAGTAGGTTTACAGTTATTCATATGGAAAATAATACAATTAATAAATAATAGCACAAGAATAAACTGTTTTGCTTACTCACAACTGTAAATCTACTTTTGCCCCACTCTGTATTTACTTTTAGTTAAAAATTCTTAAAAGTATCTGTAACACAGTTTAGAACCTTAACAAAAAGTAAAAAAGTTTCCAAGTCTCCATAGTTTTCAAAAAGTGCAAATTAATTCATAGCAAAGTACCCCAGGCTTGCCCTCGGGGCCTCAGGGTGGTTATCTTTTATTTTAGAGAAAATTCCTATGAACTCCGTGGTCTGGATTCTTAGCCTGTAGTAAGTTTACAAAGGAAATGAAGATCTGGCCGAAGCCGGCATTTCACCAACTGACCCCACGGTGGGTCAATGGGTCACCTTTCTGGCCACAGGGAAGGTATAAGACGCAGACATAAGGTTTGAAAACCAGCAAACTGGGGTCATTTAGTGAGGAGGTAAACACTCCTTGTGAGCTCCTAGAGACATTAATATATTTGGGTTCCATAGGTGAAATTCACAATAATGACCATTATTAGAAAAACATTTAAAACATTAAGTACGTTGCTTTTTAAAAGGTAGGGATATATATTTTAGAAATATTTCTATTTAAAGTGGCTGAAATGAAATGAGTGGTATTGCTTAAAGAGATAAACTTTGTCTGGATAATACATGTATGTGGACATCTCACTTGGAGACATCAAAATAACAGAGGCACGGAACTCCCCCAGGGACGTGTAATAAGGCTCCTCAGAATAAACGCGGAGCATTTAGAAGTCGCTGTCGATTCCTTTCTTTTCTAGAGCCCGTTCTTTCAGGGCCCCCTTTTCTCTTGCACTCGAATACGCTACGAAGTCGTGAACCTTTCCCTTCAGAGCGCGCAGCTCGTTCTGCATTTTCAATATGCTGTTGTCGTAGTGCAGGCCTTCGAGCGCCTCCCGCAGCCGCATGAGCTCGGCCACCGCCCTCAGCATGTCCTCCTCCGCGTTGAACACCCGCAGCGTGAGCGCTTCCACCTTCCTCTCGGTGCCCAGCAGGTCCCGCGACACCCTGAGCACGGCGCGCAGCGCGCCCTGGATGGCCGGCAGGTGCGCGGCGCACGCGGCCGCCCGGGGCCCGCAGCTGGCGAGCCGCTGGGCCAGGTGCGCGCCGCCCGCGCCCAGCGCGCGCTGCTCCTCCCGCAGCGCCGCCACCGCGCCGGCCTCGGCGCGCAGCTGCTCCTCCAGGCGCCGCAGGTCCTCCTCCTCCTGTGCCCTCACCGTCCGGATGTTCCGGAGCGTGCTGTCCTCCAGGTCTCTGAGCCTTTCCGTGAGCCATCTGACCCCTTGCTCGGCGGAGTTAATTTGGACAGTCACTTGGGAATGCATGTGCTTTGATTCCGATTTGAGAAGGTCTGTCCGAGCGTTCATGTCTTCCAGGCTCCTCTGCCAGACGTTGGTGACATTCCGGAATGTGTCATTAAGGCTCTGCATCTTGTGCCTGAGCACCTCTTCACTGTGCTGAATGGCACGCGTGATACGCTGGAGGCTGGATACTTCCTGCTCAAACTGGGTCACCAAAGCCATGGATGATGCCGCTTCCTGCAGGACACGCTCAGTAGGCTCAAGCTGCATTTGCGACACAAAACAATTCCCGAGGCTGCTTAATAACGTTTATAGGAGGGAAACACACTTTCATCATCAGGTGCCACGTTCAAATTCCGAAGATGTCCAAAATACCAAGTATATCAGAACCATACTGGCAAAAACATTTATTACTTGAACGCTGTTTTAACATATATATGTATATTTAAATATATCTTTATTGATTTCAGAGAGAGGAAAGGAGAGAGAGAGAGAGAAACATCAATGATGAGAGTCACTGATCGAGCCCACAACCCGGGCATGTGCCCTGACTAGGAATTCGAACCCCGATCGCCTGGATCCTAGGTCGACGCTCAACCGCTGAGCCACGCCCAGCCAGGCTGTTTTAACATATTTAAAACAAATTTAATACATTAGCACTATGGCGGAAAAATATACACCTGAATTTATAATCCTAAATATTTGCAGATTATTATGGAGGGATATTCAAGTGAGGAACAGTGCTGAGGAGACTGAAGTCTATCACATTTCTTTCTTTTCTTACCCCAATGGAAAGCAACTCAGTTGTTATTTTTATGGTTATTTGGCATTTTTAGAAACTGTAAATCAGCTATAAAATTTGTTAACTTTTCTAAATTCAATGACTCTGGAAGAGTTTCTCCCTGGGAAAAAAACATATTCCATAACCTCTCTCTATGCTTGGCTTCCCTCCTCTTTGCTTAGCTATGTTCTGTGGAGAAGGTACCAGAAGCAGATCTTACAGATATCACAAAGGCAAAGTGAAAAAACAAAACAGTTTAGTGAGACAACTTACATGAAATACCAAGTATATCAGAACCATACTGGCAGAGTGTCCTAAGTATCTGTAAATTATGGTAATCTCCTGGCATGTCCTAATATGTGCCCGGAACACAGATGGGCCAGGCTGTGGACCTCTCTTTGTCTACACTCACATGGATAACAGCCTTAGAGATACAGAAAGACCTAGAAATGGGCATTAACTTATCAAATGTGTGCAGCCTTGTGTTGAAGACTTAATACTGTACAAGACACCACTCTGCCCTTAAGCAGCTTAGTTTAACTGGGGTGGAAGCTAAGTCTATATACGCTATGACGGGAAGACTGTGGCAGCACTTATAGGGGGCACCCACACGAGACTCTGATGATCGAGAATATTCTAGAAGCAGTATGTAGTATCTGCTTCTAGTTACTTCCTCCCTAAATCATCCTACACACTACAGCCAGAAAAGCTTTTAGAAACTGCTATGCACATCACGGTATAACAAAACCCAGGATGTTTCCAAATATTTCTAGGATCAAGTTCCAAATTCCATAACCTCTCTCTATGCCCGGCTTCCCTCCTCTTTGCCTAGCTATGTTCTGTCCTTCCTTCGAGGCTCAGACCAGATCTCAGCTCATCAGCGCAGCATTTTCCGGTGGCCCTAGCCCGACAGCCTGAGCTCCTGCAGCAAGTACTGTATAATGTATGTTCCACCTATATGGCACTTAGCACATATAATTCAAGAACTCTGAGTGTTCACTGTGTGCCAGGCCTGTGCTAGAAACTGGATATAAAAATATAGATACAGCAATAGACCCTGGCTCTACAATTTGGTAGGGGAGATGGTGTTTTGGATCATAGATTCTAGAGTTTCAAAAAGATTTATCAAGTGTCCTCTGTTCCGTTGTTAGGCAATAGTGGTATAGAGAAAAAAGACCTTGTTTGTCCTAAGGATCAGTAAAGGTGACAAATTAACAACAACAAAATCACAACAGATTATAATTCGTGTCATGACAGAATTAGCACAGGAGAATGGATGTTTAAGGAGAGGTCAGAAGCCTGGATGTCAATGAAGAAAGGCTTAGAAGTGCCTCGGAAATCTGACCCTTTAACAAACTGATGAGTGAGCCAGGTGAAGACAGGAGAGCTTCTAAATTCCTTCGGGGACGAGAGCATGTCTTACACATTGTTGTAGTCCCCGTATGTATCTCCAGGCATAAAGAACATGTTTGTTGAAGTTTAGGAAGAAGAATGGCCATGAACCTCCTGGGGCCACCCCCATCATACCTGAAGCAGTTCCCGGTGACAGCTGGGAGCCATGAGCAGCCGTACTGAGCAATACAGTAAGAGCACTCTGAAACCTTGCTTACAGATTATTTTCAGTGCACACGTGTAGCCATAATACAAATTCCTTTAAAAACCAATTCTGAGAAATACCTGTACACTGGTAACACTGCTAGGTTTAGTTGTCTTGTTAGCAGCATTTCCAGGAGGCAAGCTTATCTTCACCCGCCGTTTGGGCTGTTCATCAATCACTATACCCCGAGGCACTATATCCCAATACCCCCACAGGCTGAAAAGATAAACTTCATAAGATAATAAGGTCTCAAGATTTAATCTGCAAATACATATACAGTGACCAGTATTACCACGATAGCCATCGTTTATGGGCTGCCAGTATATTCCAGTACTTTTTCATTTTTTTTAAAAAAGAGCCAATACCTTAAATTTATTACTGCTTGAAAGTTTTCAGAGTTTACATATATATTGTATCTCATCTGATCCTTATAAAAATCTTGTTATTCTCATTTAATAAGTGAGGAAATGGAGGCCAAGAAAAGTGAAAGTGATTTTTCCCCAAGGTGACACAGTTATGACAGGAGCCCACTGCATTATGCTGGCCATTGGGGTCAGCGCTGTGAAAAGGCAGCTATTGCTAAACTACTCCTAAGGCAGACTGGGAGGGAAAGAGCTATACAAAGACTGAATACTTCCTGGATCCTATGATAATATTTTAAAAAATCGGCTTTAAAAAGTATTTTAATTGCTACCAAATTTTTCATTTAAAAAGGAAATCTTCCTTCAAAAATTGTTTTACAATAGCTTTTAAGCACACAAAGTTTGTCTGTCTCCTGGAAAAATTTTTTTTATTATGCTCCCTCTGATGAGTGCCCCCCAACAAGTATAACCAGATTCCAACTTGAGGAAAATTTTTTTTTATTATGCTCCCTCTGATGAGTGTCCCCCAACAAGTATAACCAGATTCCAACTTGAGGAAAATTTTTTTTTTATTATGTTCCCCCTGATGAGAGTGCCCCCAAGTATAACCAGATTCCAACTTGAGCCCTACGTCAAAATACCAATTCTTGCAGCTCCTCCCCAGAGGCCCCTAAGTTCACATTCACTCCCTTGCACGTCCGAAGGGATGCATAATTTTCACCCATGGCTTTTATCTCCTGAAGGAATATATGCTCATCCAGCGCATGAGGCTGCAGGCACTTAGACCCTCTATTTCTTTTCCCTTTATTTTTATAACATCCTTGCTCACCCTGGAGCCAAGCACAAGTCCTGTCTACCTTCTGACATGAGCAAAGAGTTAGTGAATGAATAAATGAACAAACAAGACATGTTTCCCAGGGATACCTTGGTCCCGAGTGGCCAGGCAAGGCCCACGGATGCCTTACTGATTACAGCAGACCCTCTCCTGAGAGTGTGGTACATTTTTTAAAAACCGTCTCCTGTTTCTAAGAATCACAGAAATAATGCATCTGCATTTGCAGCTTGAAGGAACGCAACAAAGACATGGATTTTAATTTTCATTCAGCTACAAAGTCTCTTTATTTTTAGGTTAGTAGGTCTTATATGCACATGTATATATGCTTACCGGTGGAAAGTAAAGAAAAAACCACTGATGAATCTTTGTCCAACAAACACTTTTCCTATTCTAACAATCATATTTTCAGTGCTCTAGACATCTGATATTTAAATAGAAAATTAAGATCACCTCAATATAAGCATATTGGTCTTTTCAAACAATAACACTAGTTATGTTTAAAAAAATCCCTGTCGTTTCAAAATATAACTTGTCTAAATTGGATTGAAGGGAGAATGTAAAGAGGTAGGAAGACCTGTGAGAGTTAAAATAGGATTAACTAAAAAGTAGGAAAAAAAAGAACTTGTGAACTGGGATAGAATGGTGATAGTGAGGAAGAAAAATGGGAAAATCTTCCCAAATGAGCCAATAATTACCTTTTCTGAAATTAAACTGATTTTACTTTGAAGCTGTTGGAATTCGTTCGTTTCTTTTTTCAGTAACTGGTATTGGTTTTCTACCTTTGCAAACTTCTCCGACTGCTGAAATACAAACCTGGAAAAGAAAAAAAAAAAATCACTACCACCTAATTCATATCTATTTTAGTCTGAATTTTAAAGGACTATTTTATATTCACTTCTGGTAAGGACAACATAAATTCTGGTATGGGTGGTGGCAGCTTTTATTAGTTTATATCAGTAAACATTTAGAGAGCCTGCTATGTGGTAGGTAGTGATTTAACAGAACTTACTACTCATGCAAAGATGAGTGAAACTCTGCCCTTGTTAAAGTTCACAGCTCAGTCAGTATGAGCTGCATAGAGGTATGCAGAAAAAATATTTTGGAGAAAGAAATAATGAATTATTTAGGAAAAAATATGTGATCTCTACTATTTTACAGTGGAGTGGAAGAGGCCGTGATGGTGGTTAAAAGTTGCAAAATATCCAGACTCAAAACTGATGAAAACAGGAGTCACTGTCAAAGTGATAACAGAACACATATGCAGTGCAAGGTGTACAATATGTACAATTGTTTATAGTAAAAAATACAAGTCATATAGGTGTACTTTAGATATCCTTCTAAAATTGGAGTATGTTCTTCATCTGGTAGATAGTACAGGGTAGAAGCATAACAGTTATCCCAGTCTTAAAAACAATGAATGGACTGTTGTGTGTTTAGAACTTGAAATGCGCAAGCACGAAAGAAATGCTTTGAATTTCTTCATCTACTTTGACTCAATTTTTTGGAATCAGAAAGAGCAGCAGTTGAAATTCTTCGTGTATCTGAGTCATCAAAAAGCAGTGGAGCAGGGCCTGTGAAGCCAGGGTCTAAATCAAGAGTACACAGACCAGTGATTCAAAATCTTCCCTGCATATTGGAGTCACCTGGCAGTTTAAAAAAAGTTTATATCTGGGTGCCCCCACAGAAATTGATTTAATTGGTTAGGGATTTGACTTGGATATTATAAAATTTAAAGGCTCCTCAGGTTATCTGAGTGCTCAACAAAGTAAAACCCACATACTGATGCTGTTTTGTGAAACTGACTTCCAAAGACATTTAAAGATCCCAAAATTCAATGCAGGGGTGAAAGACTTATGAGCTTTGTGCATCATGGCAAAGGTGGTGGTGTTTCAAACTCATAAATGTTGTCATTACGCTGTTTCTATAAAACCGTTCAAAGCTAAAACAGATATTTTGCTTTTTAAACAAAGGTTTACAATGTCAGATGAAATAAATTTCTTTTAGTGATGGCTCCTGTCTATCCTATAACACCAAATGAAGTCCAGGCTACATAATTTATACAGATTTTCTCCTGTGTGCTAATATGAACTTTTAAAAAAAACTTCTGGTTATTAGAAAGCACCATTATCCTAATTTTCAAAGATGGATATGTAGACTTAATTCTCTTCTGACTGGTTGATTCATTCTTGGCTTTTTAGAGGTTCTTTTCAGAGTATAGGCTTATCTGAGATCAGCAGACAGAGACCTAGAATAGAGACCATTCTAAAGAAATAAGTCTAATTTCAGGGGCTAGTTTTATCATTTGGTACTCTACAGTGTTACCTTATAGGTTTATCCCATACATCACTGTGTATATTCAGAATAAAATCATTATGATAAAAAAGACTTTTTGTGAAGGTTGATCCACTACAGTAACACATTAGGACTTTCCATTTTATTAAGTATTTTTAACGTTGTTTCTCTCTGCACTTCTCTTTAAAACCAAGCAAAAGCTTGACAAAGACTGTGTAATGTTAGTGGAAAATCACCTCTGATGGTAATTTGTAGGTTTTTTTCATGGTTAGCTTAAAAAAAAAAAAAATTTAAGACTCACCATTGCTACATATGAGTAGCATATATAAGAAAAAACAATCATAAAGTTGACTTACTGCTAGTAATGAAGAAATGAAAAGTGTTTGTATGCTGGAGTATTTTTCCCTTAGATGTGCTGACACTATTTTAAGGGCTTTGTCAATATTAACTCTTTAACATTAAGGAAGAAGATCTTCTAGAGCCAAAAATGTATGCTGAGAGAAGGTGGCTTTGATTCTGAAGCACGAATTTTTAAAACAGGCGTTCAGATTAGCCCCCAAGATGCTTTGCTTCCTTTTTGTGTGTCGGAGGCATATTTTAACAGGAGCAGATCAAGGCCTTTTCACGCTCATCTTCCCTAGTTTAGACGAGACAAACAATTAGGGTCTGCTAAGGGCTACAGCTTGTGGCTGAAGAAAGAAAACTATAAATAGTTCTGGAGCAAGGACTTCTATTTCTAGGGCCTTGGCTCTTTTTGGATTAGTATCAAAGGGGAGGCAGCATATCATGCTGGGTGAGTGTGGAGCTGGGCAACTTTGGCTCTGCCTTTTACTAGCTGTATAACCACCTTGGGCAAGTTATTTAAGTTTTAAAACTTATCTTTATTGTTGAAAGTATTACAGATGTCCCTTTTTTCTCCCCCACTGATCCCCACCCCACATGCACCCCCTCCCAGGCCTTCTCCACACTATGGTCTGTGTCCACGGGTTATGCATATAGGAATATAAGTTCTCTGATTAATCTCTCTCCACCCACTCCCCCACCCCGGCCTTCCCTCTGAGTTAGGCAAGTTATTTAACTTACCTCTGCTAGTTTCTCATCTGTCAAGAGGGGATACTACTACTGAGTTCATAGGGTTGTTGCAGAGGTTAAACAGGTTCGCATTTACAACGCTCCCAGACAGCGCCTAGAGCGTAACGCCTCAGCTGTTCTCTGTAAGTACCCTCGCCTTCGCTTCCCGGCTACTTTGTGCAGCGGCTTCTCCACACTTCTGCCAACCCTGTCGTGGTCGACAGAACCCCAGGCCAGTCCCTCTCTGAAACCAGGGTTGGGTTTATAGCAAATGAAGGCTGCATTGAGTGGATGAGACTGCTAACAGGAAAGAGAATCACTCTCTTATCCTGTTTTGGGGCCCCTTCTTATTATCATATAGGTCATGGTCTTGAAGGACCCAGGTTAACTGGCTACCAAGTTTACAAAAGGAAACTTTCAGATTCCATAACCCATTGCGGTCTATAGAGGCCTCATACAGACTCAGGGCCCTGTAGTATTAAACTGTGCATCTCCTTGGAGTGTTTGACTCTGCACAGCTCCTTCAGGAATCTTCCATGGTGGCAGACAGCTGACTGAGGACTATTATAGGAGTTTCATTGGCTCTGTTTCAGCTTAATGAGAAAGAGGCAAATAACCAAAGGCAGCTGTTATTATGGACCTTCGGCAAGAAAGGAAGTTCCAGGGCCACTGCTAGAGTCAGGTAGCCCCTTAGCCCTGTTTCATACTACAGCTTCATTTTTAATATAATACTGAATGTTCAGAAAAACATTGACTATATTCCGTTTTTAAAAAGCAGGACATTTAGCCCTGGCTGGTGTGGCTCAGATGGTTGGAACATCATCCCATACAGCTAAATGTTGTGGGTTTGATTCCTGGTCTGGGCATATACCTAAGGTTGTGGGTTCCATCCCCAGTTGGGGCATGTATGGGAGGCAACCGACCGATGTTTCTCTCTCTTTCTCTCCTTTCTTCTCTCTCAAAAGTCAATAAACATATCCTCTGGTGAGGATTTTTTTTTTTTTTTTAAAGAGGTCATTTAAAGAATAACTTTTAGATAAAACTCCATTAACAACAAAAAGCTGAAAAATTGGGTTGGCAATTATTTGGCTGCATAAATGATTTATAGCGTTAGATGATAAAGAGAAAAAAACTATCTGATGGTTTAAAGAGCTTCTGACTTCTTATACATAATTATCACAAATGTGATGGAAAACTTTTATAAAGGCAATTTAGAAATCTGTTGAAATTTCCAGAAGAAACATATTTTTCACAATGGAACTTTTCTGCTTTTTATGTAGTTAAATAAGCTTGTAAAGTATCACCTGTGTCTTGTTTAGTAACTTCACAACTTTTAAACTTTTTGAAAGCAGAATTTCTTCAATCTTCTTATTTGAAACATCTTAAGAGTTTACAAACGAAGTATGCAAACTAACACTCAAAGCCATTTAGTTTTGGGCAACTGTTATCTCCATCTTATTGTTAAACTGACAAATCAGGACTTTATCTGTTACACATGATCTTTATTTACTTTCTAAACAAGAATTCCAAGACTTTAAAAGGCCTGAAGACTCTGAAATACAGATGTCTTTATTTATTTATTTTTTTCATTGCTTTTCAGGGAGAGGACGGAGAGAGGGATAGAAGCACCGATATGAGAGACACATCGATTGGTTGCCTCCCAACCTGGGTAGGGGATCTAGCCTGCAACCGAGGTACGTGCCCTTGGCCGGAAACGAACTGAAACCTGGGCCCTTCAGTCTGCAGGCCAAGGCTCTAAACACTGAGCCAAATCAGCTAGGGCATTTGGAAGGGTTTAAACTTCCCCTCTCAATTTAATCTAAGTGTAAGAGGGTGGATAGGATGTGTTGAAAGGCACATATATTCAATGTTGTATTTTAACAATCAGGACAGTGTCAGTATAGTAAGCATTCAATATTTGATGAACTGACCTTTAGATGCTGAAGTATGTGTTCTAGAGGTAAAAATCTCGATGGCTTTGTTATAATTCTTGTATTTTGACATATCAAATGTTTTTATAGGGAAAATGCTTGCAAATGTCTTCCAAGAATAATTTTTTATTCCCAAATTTACTACGAATATATATTTGCTAGAAACAGTGACTGAAGTATTTATACTTCAACTCTTGGGGCAAAAGATTTCACAAGAGCAATTAACAATCAACTATTTTAATAGCAATCATAGAATCTGTCCATTTTTAGAAAAAAATCTTTGAGCATTTCTTTATCATTTTGCAAAGACACAGTTCAAACAAAATCTTCCTACTGAATGTAACCTGTTTGTGTCTTTACTGTAGGCACTAACAGTAAATTCCTGAGCTGAAGCGTCTGCTTTTCAACAGTTTTTTGCTTTATAGATTTGTGGAGAAAAAGGGGTTCTGTGGAAAATAACTTCACAGGGTGATCGGATCATATATTCCTAACTGGGCAGGTCATGGTGGGTAGTCACACCCAGGCATATAACTCTCTTGGTAAAAGTGTTATCTTTGCCTTAAGCAAACCCTGTCCATTGTTTCTATGTACCTAGGTTAGCACACCTTTCAAATGAGTGGTTACCACCCTTAAGAGAATTAATCTTGTTAGCTATCCTGTAATCAAATCCCCACCTTGCTTTTCCTCACCTTTATGCAATCTTCCTTAAGTTCTCTCCTTAATTTCAAATGCATAAAAGAAACTGCAAAACTGTTATTCTCTGGAGCATTTGAGATTTGGCTTTCCAACAACTGTCATCAGTTTTGGCTCAAATAAACTATTAATACAAATTCTCTACAGTTTTGGACATTTCTTATGTCTACAGATTAACTACTAGTGTTTTTTCCAAGGACAGTAATTACATTTTTGAAAAACTGAACATTTTGTGATATAACTCACATGAATATGCATCTTTGGAAAATTAATGAGAATTAATAAACTGAGGAAGTAAAATTAGTTGTATTAAGTTACAGGGAAAAGCAACAAATATCTCTGAGCAAACTAAGTTCTATTACTGAGTAACTTTCCCAATACAAAAAGGGTTTTAATATACCTAACGGTCATGCATTTTAACATATAAGAGCAGTTTTCAAAAGTTAATTCAGTACATTTATTATTTTAAGTTCAAGGTCAAAATATTCCATAAACAAAAATAACATATTAGTAAAATAACTATATATTTTTTTGAAGAGAAGAACATTTAATAATCAACATTTCACATTATTGTAACAAATCTTTTATTAAGTTCCAACTCTGGATGAGTCACCACTAAAGTATAAGTCAAAATTTACTAGCATAAGTGTTCTAGACTAGAGGATGTCCAGGGCCCCTTCTAGAATTCGATTACTTTTTAAGATGAATAACTATCTTCTAAATACTTTAAAAAAAAAGTGAAAAATGGAGGGCAAGTCTACTTTAAGGCGTCGGCCTTGTCACAAGGGCCACGCTTTTGCAGCTTCCCAGGACTAAAATTCAATCTGCAGTTTAGGAACAGACTTTAAAGTCATAAGGCATGCACCCGGATCAAAAAGGGAAATCCTCCGAGCTTTAATATAATCACTGACGTTTGTTGCTTTGAGAGCATAACGAATTCTTTTGAGGCTGCCAACGTAGCCATTAGGCATTTGCGGGGTGGGGCGCGCCCGTGGGGGACGCGTGCACAGCGGGCTGGAGGGAACGGGCCCCAGAACCGCGCAGCCCTGCGCGCCGCGGGCGCCGAATCCAGTGTGCCCGACTCTGTCTCTCCCAAGAAACGGCTGACCCGCCGCAAACCGGAGCCTCAGCGCCCCGGAGCGATCGGGGCAAGATCCTAGTGCCAAGTTAAAGGGAGCTACAAGAAAAGGGCGACAGAAAAAAAGGAGCTGGGCCGTCCCTTCTCGGAGGTCGAGGCAGAGGCTCAGAAGCCGCAAAACGGGGGGGCTGGGGATTAGTGGAGGCCGAGCCGGGGGTTCCCGGGGCGGGATCCCGACAGCAGCCGAGCGCCCGCGGGAGGCCGGACGCGGGGCCCGGGCGGCTTCGCGTCCACTTACCAGGCCAGGCCCAGGCACATCCCCAGCGACAGCAGGCTCACGCCGGTGCGGGGGTCCACCCGGCCCCCGCCTCCACCGCCCCGGGCCTCGGGGCTCTTCCCGCCCTCGCTCCGCTTCCCGGGGTCCGCGGGGGCTCCCTTGGGACCCGATTTTTTCCGGTTCTTCACCTCGGACATGTCTGGCGGCCCTGAGGACTGCAAACTCGGGGCGGCCCCTACACCCAGAGGAGCGGGACGTGGCCGCCTGAAGCCCCCGCGGGGACCGCGCCCCCGCCCAGACTTAGCACCGCCCAGGAGCCAGCCCCTCCCTCTGCCGCCGTCCTCGCTGCTTCGCGGTCCCCTCGGGTCTCCTAGTTCCTCCGGCCGAGACTGGCAGCGACCCCACCACCCCCTTCTTCTGCGTTCACGCTGCAAACCCGAGGAAACCGTAGGTCCGGGCGCCAGCGGGCCGCGGGGACGCCGGGAGCGGGGCCAGACTGCGCAGCGCCGCGCGATCTCCGCCCCGCGCGCGGCTGCCGGGGTCCGCCCCTCACCCGGACGCGGCGCGCCCCCGGGGCTTGGCCACGCCCCCGCGTTGGGGACGCCGCTCGGGGCGCTTCCTGGTGCGTGCGCGCGCACAAGCCGGAGCGGGAGCGTGCGCGGCGGCGGCCGCCCTCCGTGCGGCGCGGGCGCGCGCGGCCCGGTGGGCGGGCTCCGCGGTTTTGGGCTGCTCCGGGGTCCTAAGGCCAATACGGGGCGGCATCCAGCGGACGCGGATGCTTCCCTCTTGGGCTGAAGGGGTGAGGGAGCCGAAGGTGAGGGAGGAGCCCGGGCCGTCGGCTCCCCGCGAAGACTTGAAGTAGCCGCGGCAGCGTCCGGGTTGGCCCCGGGTGCCCAGGGTGCAGCTGCCGCCTGAGGGACGGGGAGACGGTCCGAGTGGCCCTGCTTTCTTTGTGTCTGGGGTGGGGTCCGCCGACGGGGCGGGCGTGGGGCCGGGCCTCGCCTCGCCTCGGCGCCCCGGGACCGTGCGGCCGCCCGCGGAGGTGACGCCCACCCTGCAGCTCGGAGCCCCTGGCGGCGCCGGGCGCCGGGACCGCGGAAGCCCAGGTGAGGCGCCTGGGAGGACCGGGCTTGTCAGGTCCTGCCTTTCCTCTCGGAAGTCCCGGTTACCTGCCCCCCGATTTGGTTCCCAAGTCTGTCCCCGCGGGGCTGCCCTTCCAGTGAGATCTTGGTGCGAAGGTTCGGGTAAGTTCGCGCCCCGTTTTTCTCCCTGAGCCGGGGTGTTGGAGGTTCAGTGTGGATGTCAGGGACTCGGAATTCCGGGACGGCAACCGTCGCGCCCAGGAAGGGGACCGTCTGAAAAGGAAGCGGCCGGCTGTTAGCGGTTTTCCTGGGCGAAGTGGCCCTTCTTTAGAAAGAAAAATAGATTTTACATCTATGAAGACTTTCGACTTTTCATTTTGATGTGGCTCCAAAAGATGGGGTACTGAGAATTTGTTCAGGATATTTCAAGTCACAAAGGATGGGATACTGAGAATTTGTTCAGGATATTTCAAGTTGTGCACTTTAAAATTTACTTATTTTTGATGGGTCTAGGTCAAGCTGGAAATTAGTTTCAGATGGTCAGTGTCTATTTGCTAGGCAATAGGACATAACTTAAAAAACTAATTTTTTGTTTTGTCAAATCGAGTGTTATTACTTAAAATTAAGGGATGTTTTACGTTTAAGTTGAGATCATAAAAACGTTATTAACATTTTAAAAATCTGATAGGCGTGTTTCTAATAATAACTTTTATCAGTTTCATTTTAGGCCTGGGCATTTTATGAACCTTGACTAGCATAGGCAAATGCTCTACTTCCTTGTGTTTACAAGTGCCACATTTGGTGGCCATTTAAAATTATATAGTCATTATTGAAGCCTAATGATTTTTGCTCTTTTGTGCAATTTAAATTACCTGTGCTTATCTCTGATTTTGCACTTAGACGTCACATTCTAATTATCTATTTTTCTTTCCCACTAGATTGTGAATTCCATCAGGGATATGATTTAATCTTCTCTGTAGACACAGGGCTTGACACATAGGAGAGGCTCAAATGTTTATTGAATGAATAAATTAATATACATATTTAGACACTCACTGTAATACATTGGATGGAGTTCTGTTAACTGTTTTAAACACTTGCATGCATTTTGATCTGGGTTTTATATCCATGGAAAAAATTGCATTGTATTCGAAATAAAGTCTGTAGAAACTTAGAGTATTATACTGTGAAGAATACGATTCTTTCTTTGTGGTCTCTTAATCCTGTAAATGACATCAAGAAGGCATTTCCTGCTGCTTTGTCATCCTTAGCAGCTCTGCTGAAACATTAGTGGAGTGAGCATATGCGAAATGTGTTTACCGTTGAAGACGTAGAGCTGACACACACCTTGAGGGAGAACTAATATGCAATACCAACAGTGCTCTATTTAGTCTTACGTTGAAGAAAGTTTTTAAACATGAGGACTTCAGTATGATCATTGTCTATAAAATCTTAATTTGAAAAGGAAGTTTGTTATTGTAAAAGTGATAATGTGCATTGAGAAAAATTAAGACAATATAGAACAGTACAAAAAAACAAATAAAAAGATGGGAGAAAACCCCCCCAAAGTCTTGCTACTTAGAAGTAACCCAAACATTTTGTTGAACAAACTTTTAAACACCTCTCTTTGTATTCACATGATGCCAACACGTATTTTGTGTTGTATGTGGGGTCATATTTCTAATTTTTTTTCAGTGAGCAGTCATTAGCAACCTTCCATGTCAGTACATGGAGCTGTGTTTTATTGTAAATGGGTGTATAATATTCCATCTTATATACTTACCCTAATTCTTAAAATCTATACTCAGAATGGTACTCAGATGGTGGGCATTTTTTAAAAAAATATGTTTTTATTTATTTCAGAGAGAGGAAGGGAGAGGGAGAGAGAGAGAGAGAGACATAAATGATAAGTCATTGATAGGCTGCCTCCTGTATGCCCCCTACTGGGGATCAAGCCTGCAACTGACCACATGCACTGCACTGACCACAGAATCGAGCTGTGCATATGCACTGACCACAGAATCGAGCTGTGACCTCCTTGTTCATAGGTGGACACTCAGCCATTGAGCCATGCAGGCAGGGGGCAGAATGGTGGGTATTTTGGTTGTTTTCATCTTTTCTTTCTCACCTAAGCACTTTCTGTTAACTCTTTCTGTGGATATTTTTGCATACCCATGTGAATGTCTCCTTTGGGTAAATTCTTAGAAGTGACATTTCTGGGTTAAAGAAAATGCTTACTTTAAACACTTTTGTATCCTATATTGCCTTCCAAACATTTTGTACTCACCTCAAGTAATGCATAAGAATACCCATTTTCTCACACCTTTAAAAGCACTGGGTTTTGTCCATTTAAAAAAATCTTCACTCCTGGCAGCTGGGCGTGGCTCAGCAGTTGAGCATCAACCTAGGATCCAGGACATCAGGGTTCAATTCCTGGTCAGGGCACATGCCTGGGTTGCGGGCTCGATCCCCAGCTGGGCATGCAGGAGGCAGCCAATTAGTGACTCTCATCATTGATGTGTGTGTGTCTGTCTGTCCCTCTTCCTTCCTCTCTCTGAAATAATAAAAGATATATTTAAAAAAAAAATCTTCACAAAAAATAAAATCTTATTTTCTTTACATTTCTTGATTACCAGTGAAATTACACGTCTTTCATATCTTTATTGGCCTGATGTATATTTTGATGTTTGCCTGTAGCTCAGAGAGAGAAAAATTTGAGGGAGAATGGATGCAAAAGCTCGAAATTGTTTGCTTCAACATAGAGAAGCCCTGGAAAAAGACATCAAAACATCCTACATAATGGATCACATGATTAGTGATAGAGTTTTAACACCTTTGGAAGAAGAAAAAGTGAAAAATGAGGTAAAGCCCTCAGAGGCAGTCTATGCTTCCTTTAAAATTAGAACTTATATGCATATATGCATAACCCAGGGACACAGACAATAGTTCCATGAAGGCCTGGGTGGGGGAGCGGGGTCAATGGGGGGGAAAGGGGGACATCTGTAATACTTTCAACAATAAAGATAAATTTTTAAAAGTAAAATTTTTAGAATTTATTTCAGAACTTGCACTGGTCTCCACTAATTTGTTGCAAACATATTTTATAGTACACTGAACTACTGCTTTTTTTTTTTTTTTAGCCCACTCAACAGCATCGAGCAGCTATGCTAATAAAAATTATACTTAAGAAAGATAATTATTCCTACATATCATTCTATAATGCTTTACTACATGAAGGTTATAAAGATCTTGCTGTCCTTCTCCATGGTGGCCTTCCCGATGTCTCTTCTTCCAATGACAAAGATTCAGCTGGTGGAATAACTTCGTATGGTTTGTGTGCATAATACTTGTACCTTCTGTCACATTGCTGTCACAGTGGCTACATTGCTGCAGTTTTGTCTTATTGTAGATGGAATCTGCTAAAGAGACTGATTAGTTCACTGAAAAATGTGTGTGAAAAAATTACATTTTCCAACCTAAATATTTTTATTTGCATCAGTATTAACTCACATTTTCTTCTTGCCCCGTGAGCTATCTACTGCTCCGAGGTAATAATAGATATATCCTAATTTTTAGAGATGATAGGATGATTTATAGGCCTTTATTTAAGTTCCTCTCCAGTTCTGTGTTTATCAAGTTCATGCATAGGAAAGAATAAGAATCTTTAGAAATCTAAGTGTTGTTTTTTTTAAAATATGTCTTTATTGATTTTAGAGAGAGGAAAAGGGAGAGAGAGAGATAGAAACATCAATGATAAGAGAGTCATTGAGTGGCTGCCTCCTGCATGCCCCCTACTGGGGACCGAGCCCACAACCCGGGCATGTGCCCTGACCAGGGATCAAACCCCGATCGCCTGGATCCTAGGTTGATGCTCAACTGCTGGGCCATGCCCAGCCGGGCTAGAAAGCTAAGTTATTGAAAGGAATTCCATATCCGTCCCTTTGCACTCTCCTTCCCAGCCTTTAATATGAGAGAAAGAGATTGGAAAGTCAGAGAGAAATAGGGTAAGGGCAGATATAGATGGAGATTTCCATTGTTTATAGTCGTCTTGAAAGGTATATATTCACTTTTGTTCTGAGTTTTCTGAAAAATCAGAAATTTGAAGTTAATATGCTAGCCACATTCAGCCTGTTGTCTTTGGTTATTATGATACTGTTTAAGTAACCATTTCAAAGTTCTATTCATGCTTATTTTGCTTTGGATTTCAGTAAGAACAGTCCTGTGTGAAGGAGGAGTACCACAGAGGCCAGTTGTTTTTGTTACTAGGAAGAAGCTGGTGAATGCAATTCAGCAGAAGCTCTCCAAACTGAATGGTGAACCGGGATGGGTCACTGTATATGGAATGGCAGGCTGTGGGAAGACTGTATTAGCCGCAGAAGCTGTTCGAGATCATGTCTTCTTAGAAAGTAAGTTTTGATTACTATGTGTTGCTGGCTAAGCAGATATTCTTTAGTCATCCTGTTAATTTCCTGTTGCTGCTGTGACAAATTACCAAATATTTGGTGGCTTAAAATAACACAAATTTATCGTCTTATAGTTCTGGAGGTTGTAAGTCCAAAATAAATCTTACTGGACTAAAATCAAGGTATCAGCAGGACTGAGTTCCTTCTGGAGGCTCTAGGGTAAACTATTTTCCAGCTTCTAGAGGTGGCCTGATTCCTTGTCTCATGGTCCCTTCCTCCATTTTCAAAGCTGGCAGTGCATGGCATTTTCAAATCTTTCTCTTTCTCTCTGATCTTTGCTTTTGTCAACGTATCTCCTCTGACTCTGACCTTCTTGCCTACCTCTTACAAAGGCCCTTGTGATTCCATCATCACAAGGATGATCTGGGATAATTTCATCTCAAAATCCTTAATTTAATTGCATCTGCAGAGTCCCTTTTGCCTTGAAAGATAACTTTTACAAATTCTGTGGAATGGGATGTGGACATCTTTGAGGGGCCCATTACTCTGCCTACTATAGGTATGATTAAATTTGAAATTTATTTTCCACCTAGCCTGTCACAATGAAGCGTGGCTAGCCAGGCCATTCATATATTATCAGATGGAAAGAAGCTAGTTCCCCTTTATCTTAACAATTGAAGGGATTAATAGAGTTGAAAAAGGATCTGGAAAGATTATATACGTGCCTTTCACGCAGTACTAGACTTAAACCTTCCTGTCATAGAGTGCTGTAGGGAAGGAGATTCTTGGAAACTCAGTTCCATTAATGCCTGTCCCAGTGGGTGATTGTCTCATGAATCTGGCATCCTGTATTAAACTATTAATTCCATTTCTATAATTAATTTTATCAGTTGCTTATCTTTAAAAGTAAAAATCTTTAGTAACTGGTCTATCTATGGTAAGCCCCAAGCAAAAAAAAATTGGGAGCTGACTGTAGCAACTGATAGGTTTTTCTGTAGGTGGGCTTTCTAGATTCATTTGATACCTCGTGACTGACTTTTCTTGATTCAGGTATTCATGTATTCAGTAAATGTCTGAGAGCCTGCTGTGGTGCTCGGCACTGCTTTGGGCACTGGGGGTCCAAAAAGAAGGCACAGTCTGCTCATCTAAGGAATTCACTCATGTTCTAGTAGGGGAGACAGACGTGTAAACAAATTATGATATGTGGGGTAAACTGAACAGTAGAAACAAGTATACGGTACAGAGCTAGAATAAAGGAAGGAAGCATTGCCTCTCTAGGGAAAGAGGAGATGGGCAGAATAGGGTTCCTGAGTGAGATGACATGTTGGTGATGTGTTAGCTGGAGTTTGGAGGAAGAATAGGGGTGGGAGAGTGGGGGCGGTGGGCAGGGTATTGGGTAGTTCCTGGAGTGGGGAAGGCCATACTGTACAGAAGAGGGTTTAGGACATTTGGCAGGTGTACTTCGGCCTTAAGGAGTCTGATAGGCTCTCAGGGTGTTTGTCAGGAATAGTCCATAGCTCCTTCAGTCTTTGGTCACCTCTATTCTTTAGTGAGTTCTAGGGGAAGTTAAGGGCAGTTCCTGATTTCTAGTTGTCAGTGACTTTTAAATTTATAATACCTAGTTAGCCGTTCAGACCCTTTATGATGACAGAATGAATGGAATAAATATTGAACCTCTAACAGATTTGGAGATGTGGAGACTAGGGCACACCTGTTGTATACTTCAGGCCTTTGTCAGCAGTGTTGATCTTACTCTTGTTGGGAGTAGGTCCAACTCCTAAAGCCTGTTTTTTCCCCCTTTATCATTATAGAGAAGTTTCCTGGAACTCAGCTCTATGCAAGTCTCAGGCTCAAGGATGATATTAATTATTTAATTAATTAATTTTTACCTCTGCTGCAAAGTTGATCACCAAGGATATTTTAGGATAAAATGGGATTAAGTTCCTTTAGTGTGAAGAAATCCCCCCCCCGACATTATGATGAACTTCCTATAAAATACACATATAATGTACTGATTTATAGGATTAAAAGCGTAACCCTCGGCTCAGTTGAAATCACTCAGTCATTGGGGTGAATTTTCAATTTTAGCAGTTAAAATTGACAAACAACTTAGGAATTAATTGCTTGGAAATCATATTGTACAAATTTTGCTGTTGGAATAGATTTTAACTATTTTGTTTTGAGAAAATGTCAGCGATAGCAATTTTCTGGTGCGTAGTGAGCATAATTTGTATTCCTCATATGCTTTTTTGTGAGATCTCAAGTACAGAGGTTTGAGTGTTAATCGTATTTTCTAGATCACAGTCCTTATCATATTAAGTCTGTATAAGACTTAGCTTCTTGCTGTTTTTCCTTTTAAAAATTTCCCATTCTTATTTCCCTTCCCCTCCTCTAAGGAAAAACATACTCCTATCTGTCTCCTCTACACAACTACAACACTACTTCATTTCTGACACCACATGTGTGAGTTTCCCACACGTGCAGCAATTCTTTAACACCAGCTGGTGTCCTATGATTTAAACTTCATCCTGACACTATCTATCTGGAGGTAGTGTCGGATCCCACTGGTTAAGGGTTCAGTCCCACAAGACTGCCCCCCTACCCCTCACCCCCACCCTCCACTTTAGATGCCAATCACAATTCCAGATTGTTACCTGTGCATCTGACCAGAGGTTCCCTCTCCTTGGGTTTAATTAATTTGCTAGAGTTGCTCACAGAACTCAGAGAGACATTTTCCTTACTAGATCACTGGTTTATTATAAAAGGTTATGTAACTCAGGAACAGCCAGATGGAAGAGATGCGTAAAGACAAAATATGTGGGAATGGTGTGGAACTTCCATGCTCGCTCTGGGTGCACTACTCTCCCCACACCTCCTTGTGTCCACCAACCCAGAAACTCTGAACCCCACCCTTTTGGGTTTTTATGACGGCTTTATTACATAGTCACGATTGATTAAATCATTGGCCGTTGGGGATTGAACTCATTCTCCAACCCCCTCCCCCTGAGTTTTTAAAGAATGGAAGCTTTCTCCAGAGGCTGCCTACCTATTTGCTTCTGTCCTTCCCAAGATTTTCTTGATGCTATTAGATTATTAATTGCTACCAGGATAAACCTCGTGTGAAAGTAGGATGGGGTTAATTCTCTCTGAATACAGGCAATTTTTCTCTGATTAAGTTTCTCTGAGTGAATTACAGAAATCATTCAAGGCTAAATTGCTCCCTCTTGTGCCCGTAGTTAAGATTCTTTCTGAAATGTGGATTGAATTCTTCAGTATTTGTCATTTTGTGATGGTAGGAGTTTTGCAGATCTTTAGGTCATTGTCTTTGTCTTTATTTTTAAAAAATAAAACTTTTTTTATTGCATATGTTTATAATGCCCTCATCTAGTTTTAAATTTAGGAAAGACCTTTGGTGTAAGCAATAGGTACTTAAAATTAAATCTAATGAGTTTACTAGCTAGTTATATCAGGATACTTTCTTAGCCTTGTCTTTAATCCTGAAATGATTTAAAAAAAAATTTAAAGAGAAGGCACAAATTAAAAAAAAAGCCATAGGAACAACAGGTAGTTTGAAATTTTGTTTTAAATATTATAGTAGTAGTATTTTCATTTAAAAAGAAGATAAAATTTTTTTCGCTTGCCCTTCTTCCCTTTCTCCTGAATTCTTCATGAGAGAGGATCATGGTTAACAGTTCAGAGTGAATTGTTCCAAACTTTTACCTTTGCATTTACAAACATGGACACTCACAGAACACAGCTACAACGCTAGGTGGAGCCAGAAAATGAAACAAATCAGGGATTTACTGCTTTGTAACTGTTGACTTGTACACTAAAGGAAGCCTAAGGGAACTCAGGAAGCTTTCAGGAGCAAATCGTAGGACTTGTCTACCTTGTAAGACACTGGCACTGATAATCAAACCATGCTTCATAGTGCCGTCTTTGCCTCAGTTATCACA
The DNA here is from genome assembly GCF_964146895.1 of Miniopterus schreibersii. Taxonomy (NCBI): domain Eukaryota; kingdom Metazoa; phylum Chordata; class Mammalia; order Chiroptera; family Miniopteridae; genus Miniopterus; species Miniopterus schreibersii. The sequence goes on from NC_138102.1 coordinate 171,750,388, forward strand.
GAGCTCTCTGTCTCCTGGTCATTTGTTCTGTTTACTCAGTACATTACCAAATTTTGATCTAGGTCCCCTCCCCTCATTCCCAAGCCTTTCTGCCATACCCTTTAGACTTCCTCCTCTGTGATCAGGAAACTCCCCTATATCATCAACCCCTTTTTAGAATGTTTACTTTTTTGCCTTATCTGAAACTGTGACAACATTTTTCCTTTATATCCCACATACGTCAGCACCAGAAAGTGGGTAGATGTTGTTCTTGCTCTCTGTTGCCTCATTCAGACCATTAATACTCTTTCTCCAGCTAAATTCTTTGTCCTTTTTCGCTAGTCTTTCCCAGTTATGTTACTGCCCTCTCATTCATTGATGACTGGAGTTCTTAATTATAAATTTAAACCCTTCTTCTTTTGGCATTCTTCGTGACTTTGGTATCTTTGTAATGAGTCATCTAGAATCTTGGCCTCTCCCTTTGTTGACTTCATTTCCAGTGACATTTTCTTTACTTCCTTCCAGACCCCGGCCTGAACACTTGTCCTCGGCATTACCAGAAGGGATGCTCCACTTTTGAAATCTTGATACAAACGTTCTATTCTACTCTTTGCCTACCTCCACCTATTCTGTTCTTCACGTTCACTGTTACAGTTTTCTGACCTATCAAGACGTACCCATTGATTTCATACCATCCTCACTGTTTATCCCAATATTCTCCTCCTAGGCTTGGGCCTAGATTTTTATTGCCCGTCATTCAGTTGCTCCTTAGCACATACTCTTGGCTCTTAGGCTCTCTCCTTATCTTGGGTGAAAGCTGATTCCTTTTTTATGCTCGGAGGTAGAATTGGTAGTCCTTCTTACTCCCTGTTGCTCATGCAGATCATTATTTGCTTCCTTTTTTGCTGGAGAAAACACCTAACCGAGTTTCAAGTTAAATTCATGATCATAAACCTTGGCAGTTTTACCAGGTTTATTTAGTGGATGTGTCACCATTGCATTGGGGTTTGTTGGGTGTAATCAGAAAACAACTGGACTCTTTCCCCTCATTTCCTTTTTAAAACTCCTCTGGGACTGATTTTTTCACTGGCCTTGTCCATGTTCAGAGTCCCAGTCTCATTTCAATAATTAAAATATCAAGTCCTATTTAATATTCCAAACTTCATTTACATATGGGGTTTTCTCCTTGCTCAGTTGGGCCTGCCTCTGGCTTTGGAAACCTCCATGGGAAGAGGAGATTCAGGTGGACATTGCAGGTGGTTTCCAGGTGTTTCCTGTTGCAAACGGTGCTGTCGTGAATGTCTGTGTGGAGGAAGAGTAGTGTAGAAGTTGAGCATTGATGCTGGAGTTTTGAAATCCCATCTCTGCTTTATTAGCTGTGTAACCTTAGACAAGTTACTCACCCTTTCTATACCTGTTTCCTCATCTGTAAAGTGGGGGATAATAATAGTGTCTGCTAGGTGGTCTGCTGTGAGGATTAAATATAGATTAATGTGTAGAGCTATTAGAATAGTGTTCAAAAAAATGTCATAAATACATCTTTGTGCTTATATACAAATGTTTCTTTTGGATGATTAAATTTTTAAAATAGTGATTTCATTTTGTACTTAATTATTTCTGATACCGGTAAATAAAGTGCCTTTTGGTAAAACATAACTCATTTATCTTTTTATCTATTTTTTGCTTTTTCTCAGACTTTTATGATCACATAATATAAATCTTTATGATTAATGCCACTGGTATTATCTAATGCTAGTGTCCCGCATATTTTACACATAGGGACCCCTCTTACATTTTCTTCTATCTATGGGGAACTGGTTAAATATAGTCTTTGAAGGATTACGATTTTTGGCTCCTAATATCAAAGTAAAAAAATACATACTTTAAGAAAATGCTATGGCTTGCCCAGCCAGTGTTGCTCAGTGGTTGAGCATCACTCCATGAAGCTGGAGATCATGGTTCAATTCCTGGTCAGAACACATGCCCATGCTGTGGGCTCAATCTCTGGTAGGGGGTGTGTAGGAGGCAGCCGATCGATGATTCTTTCTCATCATTGATATTTTTCTTTCTCTTCCTCTCCCTTTCCTCTCTCTGAAATAAATAAAAAACATTTAAACAAATGTTATGACTTAATTAACAATAATGATGATGATAACAGTTGACAGTAAAAGTAATAATGATGTCCACTCTTATATAGTGCTTACTAGTTCAAACCTTACTCTGTGTAAGGTGATCTTAGATTCATATCACTAAGAAAGTCTTACAGCCCTTTGTAGTTAACATAGCAAATTCACATATTTTATAGCATTAATTTCTCAGAGTAACTCTGAAATAGATAGGGTAAACAGTTTTATTTCAGTATAATAAATGAGACTGAGGTGAAGTGATTTGCCAGAGATTACATAGTTAGTAAGCATTAGAGCCATACTTAAAGCTAGCTTCTTTCTTTAAGTCTATACAAAAGCCATAATGGGTGAGTTACACCTTTCTAGACATCAGTGGTTCTCAGTCAGAGGTGGTTTCCCCTCCAGCTGACGTTTGGCACTGTTTGGAGACACTTTTGGTTGTCATAATGAGTGGGAATGCTCCTAGCACCCAGTGGATGGAAGCCAAGGAGGCCTTTCAACATCCTGTAGCGCATAGGACATCTCCCACAGCAGTGACTTGTGTGGTCCAGAATGTCTAGAAGGCTTAGGTTGAAAAGCTGCTATACAGTAATGATTGATGACATGGGACAAAGATTGTGAAATTTTGTTTGGTAAAATTTTACTGATAAAAAGCAGATTTACTCCAAACTTCAGTTTCTCCCTTTCTTCAACTGGTCTTAGATTTAGGCTGTAAAACTCAGTAAATACCCTACAAGTAAAATTCATGATCAGAAGAAGTTGAAGATGTGATGAGATTGAAGATTGGAACAAATCTGCTGCCCATAAGTAAAATCTTTGAAAGAAGGACTCCTGTTTAGAGGCCTTAAGTTTATTGTTCTTTTCCTCACCAGGTTGCTTCCCTGGGGGTGTGCACTGGGTTTCAGTTGGGAAACAAGACAAATCCGGGCTTCTGATGAAACTGCAGAATCTTTGTATGCGGTTGGACCAGGATGAGAGCAGCTCCCAGAGGCTTCCACTTAATATTGAAGAGGCTAAAGACCGTCTCCGCATTCTGATGCTGCGCAAACACCCAAGGTACAGACGGTCAAATAATGAAGTCCCAAGGAGACTTAACTACTGACATCTTGAGAGCATCATATCCTTTCCTTGCTGTTTGGTAGAGGGTCTAAGAAAGAACCATTGCTTTCCTGCTGTTCTCTCGCACGTATTTAAAAAAAAAAAAAAAAAGTAGCTTCCACTGGCCTAAAACTGCTACTTTTCTCTTCTTCGTCTCCTACCTACCATATCATCTCTTATGTACCATTGTCGGCTCTCAGGAAATGTTTCTTAAGTAGGTGAGTGGTCTTTGCTAGAAAATGCAAGCTTCTTGCCCTGACTCCGTTGTTTCTAATGGGTTAGCATAGAACAAGAGAGTAAATGCAGGCAACTGGTAGAAGACTGAGCCAGGAAGGAATTTTTATTTAATGGGACCCTTTTATTGTGTTGTCTTAATTTTTGGGTATACTTGTAACTTATATTTCCATGTACTTCAAGTTTGTTTTATTTGTTTATTTCAATAATTCATTAATTCATTCAACTACCAATATAATTATGTGCCAGGCACTGTTACCAGCTATTTCACAATTTCCACTAAGCCAGAAGGAAGACAGCAGCTTAGTTGCTGTTTGTGTGGAGAGTATAACTGGTGATTCAGTCAGTAGTTTTGTTTCCATGATCTAGTGGCCATTTCTTTCATTTGCTCATTTAAGGAGCATCGAGTGTTGTGCCTTGGTCAGTGCTGCAAGTACAGAGGTGATAAAGCATTCCTTAGGAGTAGAACAGTAAATGGGGCAGGAATTAGGTGATGACATGGGTACACCTGATGATGTAAGACACTGTCCTGTGTAATAGTTGCTAAGTATGGCAGTGATTCTCAAATTGGTAAGGGGGTTGATATTAGAATATTAGGTGAGGAGTACTTTTTGGAAAAAGCCTTTTCTAGATGATTATGATGGATACTCACTATAGAGGGAAGCTCTCTTTTCTCTGGCTTTTGTCTCCTCCAGATCCCTCCATCATCTCCCCTTCCCCTTGATAGTCACTAGTATCTATTTTCCTGGAGGAGTAGAATTGAGACTACTAACCATTCCCACCCCCACCCCCCCTTTTTTTTGCTCAGTAACTTCTCCCTAATCCCACTTCTCTTCTTTGCAAATTAAAAGTGACTTCTGTTTAGGAAAATATTGTCACCACTTTCAGATGCATCAGACCATGGCTTATAACACCAGTCATTTTGTTTCTCTCTCAGCATCATTTTGGTTTATGCTTTTGCAATTCTCCAAACTGCATGTGCACCTAGAGTCTTCTTTTGTAGTGTTCAGAAGTGGAGTGCCGTTCATACAAAAACACTAGTGTGTAATTATGCTATCAGGTTTTAGTTGTGTGTTTTTTTTATTTGTTCTGGTGAGTTTAAAAAGGTTTTTGGAGAGACCAGTTAGGAATTGGCACAGAGGTTCTCTGTCGTCATGAATAAACAAACTGGTTTCTTGGCTGGAAAATACCCCACTAGAGTATCACATGAAAAGTAATCTGTTGGTGCATTCTATTAGGTCGGAACATATGAAATTGCTAGCTTTGTAGGTAAAAAAAGGTTAAGAGTCATCATTGTTCTATGATTCATTCTAATGCTAACCTGAGCCCCGTTCTCATTAGGTTTTGGTGCTTAAAGACTGAATTGGAAAAATCCCATCACATGGATAGTTCTTTTTAGGCACTAGGTGGCTGATTTCTAATACTTACAGCCCTCTTTTTAGAGATCCCTTAACTTTAATATGCGTTGATTTTGGGTGGGAAGAAGGGGAAGGTTCACATTTTTTTGCCTGAATTTGGATCAATATACAGGGATGGGCAAAAGTAGGTTTACAGTTATCTGTATGGAAAATAATACAATAATTAATCAATAATAGTACAAGAATAAACTTTAGCCTCCTCAGGACTGTAACCTACTTTTGCCCCACCCTGTGTTGTGAAGGGGATATTAGCAAAGAGGAAGAATCATGAGACATCTCTTTTTTCTTTTCTTGTTTTATAAGTTTGAAAAAGTGGTGGCATTCTCTTTTTTAAAAGGAAGCTTAAAATAAATGTCAGTGACTCAATACAGTTCTTTTAATTAGGTCTCTGCTGATCTTGGATGATATTTGGGATCCCTGGGTGTTAAAAGCTTTTGACAGTCAGTGCCAGATTCTTCTTACAACCAGAGACAAGAGTGTTACAGATTCAGTGATGGGTATGGATTATTAATTTACTCTTTACTACCTTTGTGTTTTAAGTCAATTGCATTTAAATATTGGCACACCAAATGACTTCCTGTGTCTTGTGATTTTGCAGGTCCTAAGTATGTCGTCCCCGTGGAGAGTAGCTTAGGAAAAGAGAAAGGACTTGAAATCTTATCCCTTTTTGTTAACATGAAGAAAGCGGATTTGCCAGAAGAAGCTCATAGTATTATAAAAGAGTGTAAAGGTAGAGTTACTTACTTTGTGTATGAGGGGCTAGAGAGATGTTAATTTACACTGTGGTATAAATTAAGCTAATGAATAGGACAGTTTAGCACATGAACATCCAAACACTTCACTAGAATACTTAGTATTTTAGGTTCTTTTCTGATACCCTAAATGTGTAATAACTTAATGTGTCATGGTATCTTGGTATTCATTCATTCATTCATTAAAACATTAATGAGCTCCCACGGTATGTTAGCGTGAAGACATGACCTCTGCTGTCAAAGAACAAAAAAACGTAGTGATAGTTTTCAATTTTTTTGGTTGGGATTTTATAAAAATAGTATTCTAATTGCTAAGTAAAAACTGGTTTTCTCTTCCTAGCTTGCAATTTTTACTAGTGAAGTTAAACTTTTTACTTATTGAATTTTTGCATTTTAAGAAATTATCCTTGACTCACTTTTCTTTTGTGATATACATATTTTTAATTGACTTTTAGGTAATCTATTGAAGCTGTTAGCCCTTTTTCATGTTTTTTCAAACATTTTCCCCAATTTTTTTGTTTGCCTTTTAATTTCATTAGTAGTCTTTTTGAAATACAGAAACTTAAACTTTTTTTTTAAATCCTCACCCAAGGATATGTTTTTATGGATTTGAGAGAGAGAGAGACAAAGAGAGAGAGAACCAGAGACACATCGATAGGTTGCCTCCTGTATACTCCCTGACTGGGGATCAAAACAGCCATCTGGGTATGTGCCCTGACTGGGAATCAAACCCGCAGCTTGTTGGTGTGCCGGACAATGCCCAACCAGTTGAGTCACCTAGCCAGCGCCAGAAGTTTAAACTTTTATGTAATCAAATCTATTAGCAGTTAAGATTACTTTTTCCATTGTGGTTAATGCATGGAAATACATTTTGTTTTTCTTTCTGCCATCAAATAGGTACTTGGATTTGAGTTAATTGATTTAAAAAAAAATCTTAAACTTAGGAGAAATACCTGATTTTTATTATTATAAAGCTCATGCATATCCATTTTGAAACTGTGTGAATCTATAAAGAAAATATAGAAACTATTCATAATCTGATAATTTTTAGTATCGTAAGAGTATTTCTTCCAGTTTTTTAGGACATATAAAACTTTGGAAAAAATATCAAGATTATAATGTGGTATACATCATTTAAAACCAGGTCCTTATTATATAACAAACTTGAGCATTTTACCATGCCATTAAATATCTTTTGAAAAAATTTACCAATGGCATAATATTGTGATGTACTTTAAATTGAGTCATTTCTGTTATTGTTTGAGATTTTTCATTGTTTTAAATAATTCTGTGATGAATATCCTTAAACGAAATATTTCTTATTTCTAATGACTTACTTAAAATAAATACCTAAAATGAACCCAAGAGTTAAAAATACTTTAAGGTTTTGGATATCTATATACAGCAATAAATTGATTCTTAACTTAGTAGTAATTCTGAAATGAGACAGTACTAACACAGTGACTTTCATTTAGGTTCTCCTCTTGTAGTGTCTTTGATTGGTGCTCTTTTACGTGATTTTCCTGAACGCTGGGGGTACTACCTCAGGCAACTTCAGAATAAGCAGTTTAGGAGGATAAGGAAGTCTTCATCTTATGATTATGAGGCTCTGGATGAAGCCATGTCTATAAGTGTTGAAATGCTCCGAGAAGACATCAAAGGTTATTACACAGATCTTTCCGTCTTGCAGAAGGATGTTAAGGTGCCTACAAAGGTAATAGAAGGACCAAGAATCCTCACCCGTGGGTATTTATGGCATGTAACCAAGGCTATTATTACAGAGGATTTTGGAAACATAAGATCCACGTGACTGAGGTGGTAGGGTGGAAGGTTCAGAAGTCCCCCTGCTCTCAGTCTCCATCAAGGGCTCGATGTTGAACTGCGAAGGGTTATGTATTTTTCAGTGGTTCTAATGAAGCTGGAGAAGCAGCCGGCTTCTTTCTGTCTTTCTTTTCTCTCTTGAGGATTGGTTGAGCTTCTTTTTATGAAATAGATTCTTATTCAGGGCTTTGAGATGTGATTTACTTTGTGTGTTAACACCTTGTCTGCAGTCCTGATCATTGTACTTTGACTCCTAGGTGTTATGTGTTCTCTGGGACATGGAAACCGAAGAAGTTGAAGACATACTGCAGGAGTTTGTTAATAAGTCTCTGTTATTCTGTGATCGAAATGGAAAATCATTTTGTTATTATTTGCATGATCTTCAAGTAGATTTCCTTACAGAGAAGAACCGCAGCCAGCTTCAGGTACTTGCACCTCTATACATTCTTTTATTTTTTAACTCTTTATTTTGAAATAATTTTAGACACAGAAAAGTTGCAAAACAGTGCAGAGATTCTGCGCATATACCCTTCACTTAGCTCTCCGAAAGTTAAAACTATAATGTTACTAATTCACAGATTTTATATTTGGTGTTTACCAGTTTTCCCACTAATGTCTTTTTTGTGGTCCAAATCCAATTCAGGATTCCATATTGCATTTAATTGTCATATTCCCCTTGTTTTTCTCAAATCTATGAAAATTCCTCAGCTTTCTTGTATATCTTTCATGGTCACTTCTGAGGAGTACTAGCTAATTATTTTGTACATTGTCTTTTAGTTTGGGTTTATCTGATGTTTTCTCCTTACTAGATTAAATTACATATTTTTGGCAAGAATACCACAGAAATGAAGTTGTGTCCTTCTCGGCACATCATATCAGACTGTTGATATATCTGATTATCAGTGATGTTACCATTGATCACTTGGCTAAAGTGGCATCTACCAATATCTCCACTGTAAAGTTGCTGTTTTTTTCATTTTGTTAATTATAATTCATAAGTATCTTGTGGAGAGATTCTCTGTATATTCTTAAATAGCTTTGGAAGCTGGAGTTACTGTGATGTTTAGGTTATGAAATTGTTTCTTTCCTCTGAAATGTTTCATTTATGTTTCAGGATCTGCATAAGAAGGTAATCACTCAGTTCCAGAGACATCACCAACTACATACTCTTTCACCAGATCAGGAGGACTGCATGTACTGGTACAATTTTCTGGCCTATCACATGGCCAGTGCTGATATGCACAAAGTAAGATGACTGATTTAAAAATTATTTTCTTTCATCTCACTTTAATTTAATCCTGTGTTTAGAATTTATTTTTATTTTTTAACGAGCTTAATTCACTTTATTTTTCTGGTAGCCACAGCTGGAGCATGGGTCCTTTGCACAGAAACTCCGGTGTGGGTCTTTACAAGATGGTCAGTGAGTTCCTGATAGGGAGACTTGGTGAAAAACAGTCTCTTTCCAGAGATCTGGTGTGAGATAGCTATAGGTCTTAGAGATGGCATCAAAGGTGGCCTTGGTGACTTTCCCCACGGTAGCAGTGCAGCCCCTGGCCAAGCATAGCAGTCATCGATACCAGCCATCATCAGCAGCTTCTTGGGCACGGGCTGAGATGATGCCAGTGTCCCTGGGGGCGAGGATGAGGCACACCAGTACAGAGCCACAGCTGCCAGTCACCTTGCAAGGGACGAGTGTGGGGTTTGCCAGTCTTATTTCCCCAGTAGCCTTGCTGCACAGGGACAGTAGAGAGCTTGGCCAGGATGATGGCCCCACGTATGGCAGTGGCTACTTCCTTTGAGCACTTAACACCCAGACCAACATGCCCATTGTAGTCCCCAATGGCGACAAATGCCTTGAACCAGGTCCTCTGGCCAGCCTGTGTCTGCTTTCGCACAGACATAATCTTCAAAACCTTGTCCTTGAGGGTGCCCCCAAGAAGAAGTCAGTGTTCTCAGATTCCTTGATGGGCAAGGAGAAGAGATAGATCTTCTCCAGGGACTTGATCTTCATGTCCTTGACCAGGCGGCCCAGCTTGGTGACAGGGATCCACTCCTTGTCCTCAGTCTTGCCTCCGTGAGCTCCGCAGCCTCGGCCCTGACCCTGGCCACGACCTCTGCTGCGGATGCTGCTGCCAAATCCTCTATGGAAGCTTCTGCTGCCTCTGATTCCAGGGCCCCCGGGGCCACCTGGCCCTCCCGCAGCACTGGTGTCATCTGCCATTTGGTCTTTCCTCAGGAAAGAACTAGAATTTTTTTATTAGTAAAAATAGAATTATAGACTATGTAAGTATTTTTGTTACTATTTTTACCTGAAGTTATTTAAAACGGTACCTTAGTAACTATTGCAGTAAATGAATCACCTGAAAATTAACTTTCTTTTATGAACAGTAGCTTTTTTTTTTTTTTTTAATATATCATTATTGAATTCAGAGAGAGGAAAGAAGAGGTAGAGAGAGACATAGAAAACCAATGATGAGAGAGTCATTGATCGGCTGCCTCCTGCATGCCCCTGACTGGGGATCAAGCCCACAACCCGGGCATATGCCCTGACCGGGAATCGAACCTTGATCTCCTGGATCCTAGATTGATGCTCAACCACTGAGCCACGCCCAGCTGGGCATTTCTTTATTAATTTGTTTTTAAGTTTTGAGAGGAAATGGAGGGTGGGAAAGTATAGTCATTCATTCAACAAATATTTTTTGAGTGCCAGTTATGTACTGGTATTGTTACTCATTGTGAGGCTGTGCTACAGCCACAAAGACCCTCCTGTCATTGAGCTTACATTCTTGGGGGAGACTGACAGTGGACAAATAAATGTATACTATGTCAGGGGGTAGTAAGTGCTCAGAAGAAGAAAGCATGGAAGGAGAAAGAAAGTGATGATATAGGGGTAGCAACATCATGATTTGCTGATGAATTTGGTGTTCATTATTAGAGAAGAGGCAAAGATGACTCTAAGCTGTGCAGTGGAAGGATTAGAGCTGCCATGAACTGAGATAGTGCTGTCTGTGGGTCGAACAAGTATTTTTGGGGGTGGGTAAAGGTTAGTAACTCATTTTGAGTATATTAAGTCTGATATACATATTAAGACATCTAATTGGAAATATTGAGCACATAGTTGGATATATAAATCTAGATTTCTGGGGAAGATTATGGATTAAAGATAACATTTGGGAATCATTAGCACATAGATGATATTTGAAGTCCTAACTACCAACTAACTACTACAAGTGTTAACATTTTGGAAAACCATATGTACTTTTGAGTAATTTTTCTATGCTTAGGTACATTATTTTTTGGTTACACAAACAGTGTCGTAGCCTGTTTTTCTTTTTTATGTTTAATAATCTACATTGGAATAAAGGTATTCCAATAAATATCAATGTCCTAATTGACTTAGCTAAACTGTTGTTGAACATTTAGTTTGTTTTCCGTTTTTTGCCTGTATAATGCTGTAATGAATATTTCTGTTTGTCTTTACACCTATATTATTTCCTTTGAAAATTCTTTGAAGTGGAATTAATGGGTTCATGCATTTAAAAAAAAACCAACTTTTGATATGTATGATAGTGTGGCAGGATTCAGTTTCTTCTCGCTTTTTTAGCCTTTTTTTCTTGATGATTAAAGATAATGATTTATTTTCATTGGAACAATATGGAAAAACTAAAAGGAGGAAATGAAGGTTGCACTCAGCAATGGCCAGTGCTCTTGTGGATACCTGTCTAGGTCATTTTGTTGCTCCATACACACACTTGTTTTTTAAAACCCAAACTGTATTACCATATGTAATAGAAATAGAGTCTTATATCTTGCTTTTTTTTTGCACTTAATTATATATCATCCTCTTTTTATGTCAATTTATATAGAGCAACATAATTTAAAAAGCGGTGTTCTATTTGATTGTGTAGCTACATTAGATTAACCAGTTGCTTATGAACAATAAGCTTGCTTAAGCACACGCACCTGATTATTTTCTGAGGACACATATTGATTTCTAGGTCAAATGGTGTATACTGCTTGAATTTTAATACAGGTTGCCAAACTGTCCTCCATAAGGGTTGATTTGACTTATATCACTACTAATAGTGTAAGAGAGTGGTCATTTCCTCTGATTCTAGCCAATTTTCTTATCACTCCTTTTAGTCTTTAGAAATCTGGTTGATATTAAAAAATAGTAAATCTTAAGTGATGGGTAAGTCTTAGTTACACAGGCAGCCCTGCACTGAAGTTTTCACCAATTCAGACCCTGTTTCAAAGACCCTTTTAAGAAAACATGATGAAAAAGAATTCTTTAAAAAGTTTTTGTTAATCTTTTACAATTAATTAAAATGGTATCAGTGTTCCCATCCAAGATTAAAGTGAGTTTAGAGGGAGAGGGTGAAGTAATGACCTTGCACTTCTCGTGTGCACAGAGAGTTTAGGTAACATGTTACTTTCTCATGAGAGTGCTTTGGGATGAGTTTGTCCTAGCCTTTAATCCTTGCTCCTGTAACTAACTGCCTATGAGCCATTATAGGTAAGTGGAATTAGCTACTGCTTGAGATAAATTATATTCCATGAAAGCAATGGTAATGGTTAGGCAGTGAGAATTGTTATAATAATAGCAGCTAAAATTTACTAAGGATTTGCTTTGCACCAGGATTTGTTCCAAGCATTTTATACATACTAACTCATTTAAAGTTTTATCACAACCCTGCAAGACAGACTATTAGTATCACCATTTACAAAATGAGGAAACTAAGGTTCCAGCCTGGTGGTGGCAGAAAAAAAGTAAATCTTTGTTGTTTCACTTTGATTACTGGTGAGGTTTTTTGCCATTTGTACTTTTTATTTTGTGAGTTGGTTCCCATCCATTGCCTTTACCTATTTTTATGTTGGGATGTTTATCTTTTTCCTATTTTTAAAGAATTTGCTATAAAAATGAATGATGAGTATTATTCATTTTTATTAATACTGTCCTCTGTCATACTTGTTATAAGTATTTTTTCCTGCTTTATTTTTTTTGTCTTAAATTTTATTTACATTGCTCTCTACTATATTGAGGATTTGAGTTTTTATGTTGTTAAATGCACCACCATTTTTCTATTTTATATTTAAGTCTTTAATCCAACTAAAACTTATTTTGAGTTAAGGTGTGAGGTCCATTTTATGGTTCTTTAAAACTATTTATGTGTTCCTTTTCAATAGCTTCCTTTCACTCTGCCTGCCGCCATCTTTAATCTCCTATATATAGCATTTTAAATGAATAAATCAGGAGACCTTGGTTACCACTTCTTGCTTCAAAGTAAATTTGTTTATTTTTGCATTTTCCTTTTTGCTGCTTGTTTTCTTCTATACCTGGGAATTCTTAGTTGTTCGTATTTACTCTCTGGCAAACTACTATTCATGAAACTACCCTTCGTGAAGGATTGCCACCTTCAGTAGCTTCCTCTTCATCCTTAAATTTGAGATACTGGCTAAGTTTTTCTCAGTAGCATTAGGATAATGATGGTAGATTTAAAATTCTTTGATCTCTTTAACAGGGCTCCTGATCTTATTTATTTATTTTTTTTGAAAAGGAACTTTGTGCTTTAATGTTTTCCCTGGATTGGATTAAAGCAAAAACGGAACTCGTAGGCCCTGCTCATCTGATTCATGAATTTGTGGAATACAGGGATATACTGGATGAAAAGGTATATATTCAAACGAAAAATAAGTCCTGAAAGGACGTGGCTTTTTTGACATCTAAATCGAGGTTCAGTAGTGGGGACGAGCAGAACGGGAGGAATGAAGAGAGAAAGTTGTCTTGCTTGGATGTTTGATCCTAACTAGTCTGATTCCTCGCCCATGGGGATGTGGATTTGATTGAGGTGTGAAAGCTGAGGAAGTAACGTGTTCAGGGTTGGGCTTTTTACTTTTAAAGAATGTGATAAGAAAGTGGTACTTTGATAATGAGATTTTTAGCCTGTGTTTAAAAGATTAAGAGGGTCACTCTGTATTTGTTACCTAAGTGGTTAGTTATTCCGTTTTAGCTCATCAGAGAATATCTCATTTACGCCTTCAAAGTGACAAGATCACAGAGACAGAAAAAGGTCAGGTCTTGGCTCTGGTTATGTTTCTAAGAGATTTCAGTTTGTTCACAGGATTATGCAGTCTGTGAGAATTTCCAGGAGTTTTTATCTTTAAATGGACATCTTCTCGGACGACAGCCATTTCCTAATATTGTACAACTGGGTCTCTGTGAACCAGAAACTTCAGAAGTTTATCAGCAAGCAAAGCTGAAGGCCAAGCAGGAGGCTGACAACGGGATGCTTTACCTAGAGTGGACGTAAGTAGGTTAGGAGAGACCAAAGGGAGCCGTGTGCGCTATGTCATTATTTTTTCAGGTAGTGAGTAAGTTCACTCCAGGAAGACGTAACAACAGTTCTTTGGAAAAGACTGGCACTTTTAATAAGTGTTCTTACTGAAAAGTTTTAGAGAAGTAAGCATAGGAGAAATATACATGTTCAAAGAGTCCATAGAAATAGATGCTTGCCTGTATGGCATTTTGACAAGTCATTCTAAATATTCACACCAAATGCTTTACTTGGTGGATGGAATGCAGCAAGCAGTGAAGGACATGGGCTTTGAAGCCACAAACCAATGTTTGAGACTCAGTTCTAAAACCTAACAGTTCTGTGATGTTGAACAAGTTATATGCTCCTTTCTTATACGTAAAATAGAGATAACAGTCCTTTGAGGTTGGTACTGTTTTTGTGAAGTTAAATGAGGTATTGGATGTAGAGTGATTAACACTGTCTTGCACACAGCCCTTGTTAAACTTCCCCTCAACCATGGTTCTTCTAATGCCTAAAGAGGCCCATTTTGCTCTCACCTTAATTTTCTCAATTAGTAAAAGGAAAGCTAAACTACCATCTTTTTAATGCCTGTTACATACAATAGGCTCACATCTTAGTCATTTTATCTTCAAAACAACCTTATAAGGTAAATATTATTTGCCCTATTTTACAAATGAGAAAATTAGGCACAGAGAGGTTGAGACTTGATTATTGATTAGGCTCATGTGGCTTGCTGAATGGGATTTAAACCCTGGGTCTGTGTAGCTTTATTTTCCATGCTTCTATATGCCAAGCTACTCTTATTGCTAGAAATAAGTACAAGTGCTTGTCTAATCACAAGTATAATTTATATATAAATTAAACTCTAGGTTGATGTCAGTGATCTCTATAGCCCTGGGCCCTCTTTCCAAATAAGTCAGGTTGCTATGGATGATTTCCCTAAATTAGTTTAGTTCACACATTTGAACTTCTCTTCTGATGTGCCAAGTAAGCAGTGTTACTAGGTTGAACGCTCTTCCCAAGGAGCTCACAACCTAGTAGTGTAGAAAGAAGTTTAAGCAAGTAATTATCATGTGATGAGTGCAACAAAAGCATGTATAAAAAAGAGGTAGAACCGAGAGGTAGGTAATTCACTTGAATGAGTGAGGAATTCTGGGAAGGTTCCATGAAAGAGAGAGTTTCTTTTTTTTAAGTTTCCTCTTGACGTTAAAAAAAAAATTATTTATTGATTTGAGAGAGAGAGAGAAACATCAGTTTGTTGTTCCACTCATTTACAGATTCACTGGTTGATTCTTGTATGTGCTCTGACGGGATCAAACCCACAACCTTGGCATACCAGGATGACACTAACCAACTGAACTTTTACAAATTTTTTTATTTAAAATGAAAATTTAATTTCTTGTTGATTTTATTTTAATTTTAAAGTAGTTCATGTTCTTGATTTAAAAAAATCAAACAGTATTAAAGGGATGTAAAATGAATAGTCAAAGACTCCCCTGCTTACCCACCTTCCCACTTCCTAGAGTTAACCATTGTCTAGCATTTTCTCGGGAAGAGGTTTCACTCTCCCTGGAAGCATCCCCTTAACTCATTGAGGTTAGGTTAGATCTGTCTGTGTTCTAGAATACCTGTTTACCCCAGATGATAGCATTGCCTCCTCTTATGGTGATTGCCTGTTTACTTGTCTGTCTCCCATAATAGTCCATGTGTTCTGAAGTATAGAATTGTTTGGAGGCTAAAATAACAGGCTGTCTCCAGACTGCCTGGGCTGAATCCCAGTTCTGCTATCTATTAGTTGTGTGTAACTAGGGAAAGTTACTCAGTTTCCCTCACCTAGTGCTACTATTTCATCGCATTGTTGTGAGGATTGAATGAGAGTGTTTGTGTGTACAAACAAGCACACATACATAGTGTGCTCAGAACAGCACCTAGATCATAGAAGGTGCTCAATAAATATTGGTGGTTGTTTTTAAGCATAGCATTTTGTATATTGCTTGGTCCATATAGTTGGTATTCAATAGAAATTTGTGGAAGATTGGTTGAATTCATGTCATAATTAGTGGCTGAAATAGAATTTTAATACTTGGTTTGATAATTAAATGGGTATAGTTCATTATTTTTACTCTTTTATGCTGTTTCTTTTTTTTCATTCTATCAACTGCATTTCAACCTGTGATGTTCTTTCATAGAATGACTAGTCATTCATAGCTGTATTTTTTAACTGGGTTTGACCAAGTCATATTTAAATAATGTTTTATTTTTCAGAACTAGAAAACCTTTTTTTTTTTTTTTTTCCTGTAGAAGGATTTAGGTTGGTATAAGCTTAATTTAACTGAGTTTTAGCTTTCAAAGAAATTATATTTTCATAAATTCATTTGTTATGTAATACTTTTTGGCCATCATTGTGACAAGGTCACTTTCTGAGCTTTCTTTGGGGAATTGAGTAGATAAAGGGGAAAGAGTATTTTCTTAGTCTAATGTTCTCTCACCTTTGCTAGTAACTTAACCTGTTTTTCTTTCAAGTTTTCATCAGTCTAGTTCTTATATTATAGTTGTTTGTTTTTTCACTTCTAGTAAAGTGTAAAACTTTCCAGGCAGGGTCTAAGTCTGATTTACCTCTGTGTTTCCTTTTTCTTTTGGTCGGTCTTTTGGGTGGGTAATTTTTTAAAAGAATGATTACATTGGCATCTTTATGTGAAAGGCACTATTTAGAACAGATACACTCCCATTTTACATATGAGGAAAGGAAACTTACTAGGTTAAGCCATTTGCTTAAGTTTACATACCTAGTAAGTAGTAGAAGTGAGGTTGCTTTTTAGGTTTATATGACTTCAACCTTTGACTCTTAAACACGATACCATTTAATATATTTACTTGTACTCAAAGTGACTGACACTGAAATTCTGACACTGTTCTGATACTTCTCTTATTTCAAGTATTCGTTATGTTCCTTTACCCTTTATCACATGAGAAATAATATAATATTTGTACCTGTGGGATAGCTAGTATTCAGGAGATTTAAGATACACAGAAAATGACATTGCTTTATTTTTATTTCTCTAAGTCTGAATAATTGTAGTTAGAGAAGAGCGGTTTTAAAAGTACATCATTGTAGTGGTGGGTGTAGTGTCATACTTCAGTTAGGAAATGAGCTTCATTTTGCTGTCTCCTTTCCTTCTAAAAGATACGGAGGTTTTTTTGTTTTTTCTGAGGGTATCCTTACATAATGTTTTCTCTGCACATGTTAATATTAAAGTATCAAAGGAAAATAGAAAGCGATGTGTATTTGATTAACTGGATTTCTTCCAACTCAGTGACATTTGTAACACATGACAAATTGCTTGATATAGGGTAGTCCTCTTACAATGCCAATTTTGTTATATTTTGCTCTTTTTCTACAGGTGATCTATGCTGTCATTTACATGTTGGTAATTTAATTTTGAGAATTTTGTATTTGGGAGAATATAACTAAGTTAAAAGACAATTGATTACCGAAAGGAAAGAATTGCTTTTACTCTCATTTATTGGGTTTCTGTTCCTTTTTCCCTTGTATTTAGAAACAAAAAAAACATCAAGAATCTCTCCCGCTTAGTTGTCCGCCCCCATACAGATGCTGTTTACCATGCTTGCTTTTCTGAGGATGGTCACAGAATAGCTTCTTGTGGAGCTGATAAAACCTTACAGGTAAAATATATCCCTCGGGAAACATTGAAAAGGGCATGTATCTAATACCGTGCATATTAGAATATATTTAAATCCTAAAAGTCATGTAAATTGCACATATTAGAAATAGAGAAACCCAAATCTCTCAAACAGTTTATGAAAGCTTTCTCTAGAGATTTTAAAGATATGGTAGTGTGTTTTCATAATTCTAAACTTGCCAAGTGACATAGAAGTGCTTTTCACTCCACCAGTCAGTTGTCATCACACATGTGCCAGCTAAAGGTAATGAGGAAATGATAGTTGTTGAAAGACATAGGACTTTCTAGCACAGCAAACAGGGCTCTGACTGAAAAACAGTGATTATGTAAAATACCTATTTTATAACCAGCTCAGGCATAGATTTCTGATAGTAAAACATTTAACAATGGACAATTCTCTATTAAAGCATACGAATTCGGACAGAAATTCTGATATTTGGAGTGATTTTGCCAAGGTTCATTTTTGTTGAAAAATAGCAGTGATTAGGATCTTTTAAGGAAATATTTTTATTAATAATGGTTTATGGTTAAGTGATACATAGTAAAACAATTTTGTTGTTGTTTGTGTAGGTGTTCAAAGCTGAAACAGGAGAGAAACTTCTAGAAATCAAAGCTCATGAGGATGAAGTGCTTTGCTGTGCATTCTCTACAGATGACAAATTTATAGCAACCTGCTCAGCGGATAAAAAAGTGAAGGTAGGGAGACATTTTCCTCTTGAGTTGTAATCACCACAGAATTCATTTTCTTTTTCCATAATACAGGGACTAGGATAAGAAGGGTTAAAGAACTCTTGCCTGTTGATCTTCTAACTTGAGGCAATTCAGTTTTTATCCATTGTAAATTAACGCTGTCTGAAAAACCTTTATATTTAAGCCCCAGCAAAAATACCTAGGTTGATCAGCCTGAGATATTTACCAGGCAGCCGGGAAAAACAATTTAAAATTAATAAATTTGCCTGCCATTTATTAACTGGTCTGTGGGTTAAATATCAGTTGAAATCTTTGAGTCTACTGTGATTGGAAATGTTACTGCATAAAATTATTATCTGAGATTGGATTCTGTTGTAAAATGCGTAATTTGTGAAGTACAGCCCACATTTTTTACTTTTATAAACTGGCTTATATTCAGTGCAAAACCACATGGATAAACAAATTAAGAATTAGGTTACTAGTCTAAAAAGTAAATAGAGAAAAATAAAATACAGGATAATTTTTATCTTTGTGAATTTTTCTTTCTTGTCTCTTGTCCCTAAATTTGGCTTTTAGCCAGAGCATTTATGCAGAATTTAAGAGAAATTGAAGTCCAAGGGAATGTTTTGTCTGATAAATGGTGGGGGAATGTCACTTTACGCCTTTTTCAAAGGGGTGTGGAGTGCTAAATCTGACTAGGTGGGGTGGGTCTTAGTGGACCTGGGAGTAAGAACGTTGGCTTGGGAGTTATCCTGGAGTTTCTACCCACTTGAAGAAGGCTCTGGAGTGTCCAGAATAAATTGAGATCTTAGAAAAATCTAGTTCTTGATATATTGGACTCTCATAGGTGACTTTACAACCAGCTAGTTAACATACTCTGTAACCTCTACTCTGAGTCAGACTTGCAGTTGGCCCTCTGAGCATTTCCAAAGTCAAAGTTCTATGGAGTAAAAGGAAATAATACCAAATTTCTGTTTTCTAAGAATTCAAAATTTAAAGCAAGAGGCAGAAATTAAAAGAACTTCAAAATAAAGGAAACTCTCTGGACCTCTGGGGAGTGCTTTGATGAGATAAAAAGAAAATGCTATGAGAGGGGCATTAGTACCTCTGAGAAGTCCAAAGCCCAGTGAAGATTGATTAGGTAATTTATTTCTTTTGTTTGTTGTTAGATGGATTAGACTGCTTAGTTAGTCATCTTACATAGTAATTAGAACGATGATTATTTTTTATTGTGAACTCAATACTGCATGAGGCTTTATACTACACATTTTCTTGTATTACATTATCAATTTACACTGCAACTTGCAAAGTAAGTATTGATCTTATTTTTCACATGAGGAAATAGGTTCAGATATGAAGTTATTTGTTCAAACTCATATTAACTAATAACTAATGGAGCCAGGGTGGAAAGCTAGGCTTCCCTCAGAATCTAAAGTCTTTATTTTTTTCATCAAGCCATCTGCCTTTACTTATTTATTGTTCCTTTTAAGTCAACAGAACACTTACCGTATCCTTTTTCCTATTTGATACCATGCTTGTGTAGGACAGGTATGAGTATCCCCACTTTATAGAGGAGGGAACTGAGCAAGGTGAAGGTAAATTAAGGACTTGACCAGGGATACACAAATTAAGAGTGGTAGAGCCAGGGCTTGGATTTCACCCTTCCCAGCTGAGGCCCATTATTCCATCCCCACTTCGCACTTCTGTGCCTGCATTTGTTCATATGAACATCTGAAATCTTGCCCTTGAAGAATGTAATGTTTTCAGGAGATTCCAGTTATGCTATAGAAAGACACGTGCATAGACTTGCAAGTAAGCTTTTTAAAAAACATCCTGGCAAAATATTGACCTATTTTAGGGAAGCAGCAGTATTTATTAGCATCATGTGTGACTGGGAAAATCTGGCAGACAGGACAGATAGCACCCACAAAGCAACTCACATTTTCTTTGCTTTATTTGAAAATGAAGGGTAATGGTAAATTTTATTTTTTTAAAATTTTCTTTAGATTTGGAATTCTGTGACTGGGCAACTGGTGCACAGCTATGAAGAGCACTCAGAGCAGGTCAACTGCTGCCACTTCACTCACAACAGACATCACCTTCTCTTAGCTACTGGGTCAAGTGACTGCGTCCTCAAAGTAAGTGTGGATAATGAGAATTATGTGGATAAATTTGTAAACACACCAGAACATCTCCTTTGATTTTCTCATGCATTGTATTAATCAGTGTTCTTCTGGTTGCAGTGAAACAAACTCTCATATTAGCTTAAGCAACAACAAAGATATTATTGGCTCATGTAATTGGAAAGAGTAGAAGGAGCTGGCTTCAGGCAGAGCTGATTCCAAATGCTTAAACTACGTTCTCAGGCTCTAACTCCCTGTCCATTTCTAGACTCTGCTTCCCTCTTTGTTGGTTCAGGCATGTTCTCTCTGTGTGACAGGAAATGTGGCTATTCTCAGCTCGGTTTATATAGGTCGTACAGCTCATAATCATAGAGGAAGAGAAACTTGCTCTTTCCCAGATCCAGTAGATTTAATTTTCGAGAAAGCTGTAGTTGACCTGGTTCAGGTTATATACTCATTGCTAAATAACCCTACTGGTCAGTAGGGTGGCATCCTTCGATTAACCAAGGGTCAGAAGTGTAGTCATATAGAAATTGGACAGAGGAAGTGAAGTCAGCTCCATTTGAATTTTAAGTGGGATTTGATTCAAAAGAGAGGTTTTTGTTATCAGAAGAAGGAAGGGAAAGGTGCCAATAGGAAAAAAATGTAAAAAACCCCAAAACCTCTAAAACAAAAAATACTCATTTCACATGTTTCATAATGTTTTATAATTACAAATTATAAAAGATCCTATCTTTTTTTTAAGTGCCATACTAAAGAAAGCTAGATTAAATTTTCTTGGATCCCAGAAATACCTGCTTATTTCTTTTGTATTCTGTTTTGGTTTGGTTTCTGCCCTTCTTTTCTAAATGTCACACCATTTTTGCAATGGGATATTGCATTTTTGGGTGGAGTGGGTAAAACATTTTAGTTTGGAAAACCTCATAGACTCTATGTTTTGACATTTAAATAAGATTTTTAAAAAAAATTTAAGAAAATATGGAAACATTTGTTGAAAATTGCCCCCCTTCCCTTTTCAGGAAGCTGAACCTTTTTCTTTTTTTTTTTTCCCTCCAAAAGAGAACTTGCATACCAGCTCAGTGTGCAGAAGAGATAAAGCCCACTTTTCTTGTCGATGTGGGGGTATGGGCCTGCATTTCTAGTCTTTCTTGTTCCCTTTCTTACTCCCCCCCCCCCCATAGTGCCTTTTTAAAGCATGTTTCTGGAATCCCTGGGTCCTGCAGAGCACAATTGGAAAACACTAGATTAGATCAGAATAATGCAGTAACATAAAATTATCTCACAATTAGAGATCACTTTTACTCAGTAAAGCTTACCCTATTGAGTAAACTGCCTTTAAAAATAAAACTGTTGTACTATTTCAGAAAAACTTTGGCATGTTTGAATGAACCCACTTCTAAAACTACAAGACTTGTAGTATATATGACTAATTTTGATGTTACTTTTAACATTTGGTAGGGTGAGGAAGTTTATATTTCCGCCTTTCAAATGTAGACAGAAATCTCTAAGAAGTGGGAAGGGGTTATTGTTTATTCAACAGGTTTAATTAAGGGCAAATTTTACTGTAAGACCTGTCATACCACACCTGCATTACCATGAGGGGTATTAGAATTCACTTATTATGATTCTTTTTTTTTTTAAATTAAATTTTTTTTTATTTCAGAGAGAGGAAAAGAGAGGGGGAGAGAGATAGAAACATCAGTGATGAGAGAGAATCATTGATGGGCTGTCTCCTGCACACCCCCTACTGGAGGGTTGAGCCCACAACCCTGGGCATGTGCCCTGACTGGGAATCGAACCGTGACCTTCAGGTTCATGGGTCGACACTGAACCACCGAGCCACACCAGCTGGGTGCTTCTTGTGATTCTTGAGCTAAGAGAAGCCAATGAAAATATGTAAATCTAAAGCTGCCCCTAGTATAACTTGCCTTCTCTGAGGAACTGGGTTTACCTGGTCCTGGGATAAAGGAACCAAGGATGGAGATAGCCATGAAGAACAGGACTCATCTGACTTACTGATCATTTTCAAAGGATTTTTACCAAGATTAGTTGTGGGGGATAAATGATTTATTCTTTTGTGTTTGGTCTAGCTAGCATAAATCTCCAGTGATGAGTATTGCCCCTTTTATTTACATTTTTAAATACTTTTCAAGCATATCCAGAAGGAGAGGAGACAGTAATGAACTCCTCTGCTATCCATGGTCTAGCTCCAACAATTATCAACATTTTGCCAATCTTCCCCCCCCCCCCCAAACTTTAATTTTTTTGGACTAGAGTCTTTTTAGCAAATTCTAGATATCATCTCATTTCACCTAAAATATTTCAGCATGCATCTCTGAGATTGTAAACATAAGTACCATGGCATAATAACACCTAACAGAATAAACAATTTTGTAATATACCTGGTTCATGTATACTTTGTCCCATTAGTCTCAAAACATATCTTTCTACTGTGAGCTTATTGGGGTCAGAATCTAAACTTCAGGTGGCATTTGGTTGTTATGCCTCTTAAGTCTTGTTTATTCTATAAAAGTTCCCCTTCCCCTCTGCCTCTTTTTTTATGCCGTTGATTTGTTAGATAAATTGAGTCATTTGTCCTGTGGAATGTCCCACATTCTGGATTTGGTTGATCGATTCCTGAAGGTGTTGTTTAATTTGTCCTTCTAACCCTTCATATTTCCTGTCAAATATGTTTATATCTATCTTTGCTATCTTTGTATTTTTGAGTCACTTTTTAGAACATTAATAGCTTTTAGCTTAATTAGCACACTCAAGCTTTGCTTTGGGAAATCTTAGAAATGACCATTTTTTTGAGTTGGATCATCTAGCATCTAAAAAATTTGGGGTGATTTATTTTGCATATTATCATTTTAGAAATGAGTGAAATAATAATGACTCCAAACTACTTTGTTAAAATAAGTAGTAATTGTTGTTACTTAGTGCTCAGTCTAAAAGCCTTTTGAGTTCCTCAGTAGATTTAGGTGCTGACCTAAGGGCTGCCCCGTTACTTGTTAATCACGAGTTCACTGTTGGGTTTCACCCCTTTGTGTTACTTTGAATTGAACATCTGCCTGTAACTGAAAAAGCTTAAATGAAAAGGAAGAAAGAACTTCACATGATTTCTAACTTCTCCCCATTCAGTACTGTTTTTTTAGTTATTTTTAAAATCTTTCTCAAATAGCTCTGGGATTTGGATCAAAAACGGTGTCGAAATACCATGTTTGGCCATACCAGTTCAGTCAATCACTGCAGATTTTCACCAGACGATAAGCTTTTGGCCAGTTGTTCAGCTGATGGAACTTTAAAGGTATGCTTTTGTTCATCATTGACATGGGTTGTAATTTACAGCCTTTGGACTGGGTTTTGGAATTAGGCTTCTGTTTTTCACATTTCTGCAGAAAGAGCTTCAACTTCCAGGAGCTTATATAATGTAACTAATTGCTTGTCGTAATGATTGTTCATTAAATGGTTTACTACCTTATGCTTATGTTCATAAATTTGAATTCTTAATTTTTAAGCATATACTTTGTTTCATGAGAGAGAAATATCCATGTGAGAGAGACACATCAGTTGGTTGCCTCTTGCTCCCGTGGGGATCGAGCCTGCAACCCAGGCACATGCCCTTGGTCACAGTCAAACCCGGGGCCCTTTAGTCCGCAGGCAGATGCTCTTACCACTGAGCAAAACCAGCTAGGGCCATAAAGTCTTTTGAGATCTATGGGGTCAAGTCTGTAAAGGTCCTGCTTTTATTTATCATTTTTTATGTTGTGTTTTATGTTATTATTTTCCTGTTTTTATGAAGTCATATTGAGGAAAAACTCAGAGCCAAGGAAACAAGCTTATTTCAGCCCCTTGAAATTATAGTTCTAAAAAACCTAAATTCTTCCTCCTTACATCTTCACCTTACTTCTCCAGTAAGATCCTAATCCCACTTTCTTTATTTTTCTTTTCCCTACAATTATTCTAGTCTGTTTATTGACTCTCCTTTCTTCCTTTGGTCTTAAGTCCAGTCCATCTTTGACTTCCCTGTCTTTTGGCCTACCTTTCCCCTTCCATTCTGTAGTGTTTGCTGTGGTTCATGCTGTCATCCCCTCATGTCTGATGGCAGCTCTCGGAGGTGCACTCTCCATCCCTCCTTAGCCCAGTGCAGAGCTGCTAGCGTACACCCTACCTCTATTTTCATCTTGCCACTTTTAGCTGGGACGCAAAGGTGCCGTGTTATAAATTGTGATAAACCCAGTTTCAGTCATTAGGTGTTAACTCTAAGGCTCTTCACCTTCCATCATTCTGCTGCCTCTGTTCCTATCAAATTTCTTTCTTCTTGATCCAATACATACATTAATTGTCATTTCTGGGCAAGGTAATTTTGGAGGCTGTTTCAGCTACTGTTTTTTCTCTCCTCCAGTTTACTTGTCTATCCTTTAAATCTTTATGCAAAGCCATCTTCAGAAAGTGTTCCCTTACAGCATTCATCCA
Source organism: Miniopterus schreibersii (assembly GCF_964146895.1). Taxonomy (NCBI): domain Eukaryota; kingdom Metazoa; phylum Chordata; class Mammalia; order Chiroptera; family Miniopteridae; genus Miniopterus; species Miniopterus schreibersii. The sequence continues at coordinate 171,775,123 of NC_138102.1, forward strand.
TCTGGTTCTGACTACATATATACATATCTATCTGTATACTTACGTCTATAGATAGATAAATAGGAAGAAAGAAACTGCTTGGCCTGTCAGCTCCACTTGTAAATGTTTTTACTGTTCAGTCATTTTCATGTGTCTTCTATTTCTTTGGTCAGGTTGAATACAGGCTTATAACCTGCAGAGACCCTGTCTTCTTCTTGTATCTCTTTGATGTTCATAGAACACAGTTATACTCAAAACATGTGCCCAATACATTTTCTTGGCATATACCTCTTCCAGGCAAATACTTGAACTGTCCTGGGTACTATTTTTGTTAGACTCTCTAGAGAAGGAGATTTGTTAATGCTACTAGGTGACTCCTAATCACAGTAAGGTAAACTCTCTTGATGCTGATCCTCTGGCTGAATCTTTGATTTCTTGTCTTTGCTGACTGAGGATAACTCATTTTTATATAAATTCAGGGTGTCTAGGAATCCTCTCTGGGTAGAAGTCTACTTTATACAATTTCCTAGCTGTTATTAAATACTGGGAGCATTCTTAAGTAGAATGTTTTTCTCATGGGCTTATTTTTTTTTTATGTGCTTATCACTGGTTCATCTTCAAACCATCCCTTGTCTAAATTACCTCTTATATCATTCAGACTTACCAGGTATTTGAAACAGTTCCTTGTCTTAGAAGCACCTTTTGTGGAGGGTTCTGCCTTGCTCCCTTCTGGTTGATGGTACCACTCCCAGTGCCCAGCTGCTGTCTGGGGCCTGTCTTTCCTGTCTCGCTGGGAGTTCCTCTTTTGCTGAACTCTGTCTTCTTTCTCAGCTTCCTCTCAGCTTGGCGGAGAGCTCCTCCATTCTCCCAGGGAGAGCCTGTCGGAGGCCAGTTGTGAGGCCTTGCCCGTCTAGACGTGTCTTTGTTCTAGCTTCATGCCTATTTGACGTTGCTGACTGCATACAGAATTCTAGGCGGGAAATAATGTTCCTGTAGAATTTTGGAGACCTTGTTCCCTGTGCTCTAGCTCCCAGGATTCCTCTTCGTACATTCGAAGCTGCTCTGTTTCATAAGTGATTCATTTGCTTGTCTTTAGGCTTTTAAGACCTCTTTGTCCCCAGTATTTTTTCTGTTTTAGAATGTTAGGATGATGTGCCTTCGTGTGGGTTTATCTTCATTTCTTGTGCTTGGTGCTTGGTGGCGTCTTTCAGTTTGGAAACTCCAGTTTTGAAGATTTCCTCTAAATTATTTGACCTGTTCTCTACTTTCTCTTTCTGGAGTGAATGTTCGTTTCAGATGTTTTCTTATTTTCCCCTCTCTTTCCTTCTCTGTATGTTTGTCCTACTTTCTGGAAGATTTCCTTAGCTTTATTTTCCAGTCCTATTGAGTTTTTAATTTCTACTATCATATTTTTTAAGTACTCATCCTATGATCTGTTTCCTTTTTAATATTCTGTTCTTGTTTCATGGATGCAATATCTTTTTGTGGGTATTAATAATAGTTTTTTTTAAAGTTTTCATATTTCTGTATAGTTGCTGTTCTTTCTTTTTGTTAGTCTTGGTTTCTGTCTCTATTTAGTGATATATTGTATTTGCCTGATCCTTGGATATTTCCTGTATTTGGGAGTGCAGCACCAAAAAACTGAGAGGAAATTGTGAATTTTATTGTGAGTTTTTCTGTAGGGTTATCTGAGAAGATGTCTAGGCAGAGCTTTCAGCATTTGGAATATAGACTATCTTCTAATTTCTCTGTTTGCAGGGTGGTGTCTCTGGGTGCTCTGCTAGGTTATAACTTGGCTTGGCCTGGGTCCTGTGTGTGTCCAAGCTTGCTGTGCATTCAGTAGATGCAAAGTGCACAGCAGAGGGCAGCAGTGGCAGGTTGTAAGTTTTCATCTCGCCTTTCTTCTGCGCTCATCCTTCCTGTCCACGCAGTCTCCTCCACACCACGCAGGGCTCTTTGAACATTTTATTTAGTTTTGCATTCTGTATTTCAGACAGTGCTTCTAATTGTTTTCTTTTTAGTAATGTACTGATGTGCTGATTAAAACTGGAGTGTTTTTTTTTAGTTTTTTTTTTTAGGTGTTTTTATTGATTTCAGAGAGAGGAAGGGAGAGAGAGAGATAGAAGCATCAATGATGACAGTCATTGATTGGCTGCCTCCTGTACGCCCCCTGCTGGGGATCGAACCCACAACCCGGGCATGTGCCCTGACTGGGAATCGAACCTTGATCTCCTGGATCCTAGGTTGATGCTCAAACACTGAGCAAAACCTGCTGGGTGAAACTGGAGTTTTAAATTTAAAAGTTTTATAAAAATGTATCACATAAATAAAAATAACCATTAGGTAAAGTGAATAATTTGTGGGATATTTAATACAGGTGTGATTCTAGAGGTGTGATTTGGGATTTAAAAAAAACTTAAATTTTTAAACTTATTTTTTTAAATTTAAAGCTTTGGGATGTTGTGAAATCAGCCAATGAGAGGAGCAGCATTAATGTGAAGCAGTTCTTCCTAAGTTCAGAGGAGCCTCAGGAGGAGATGGAAGTGATAGTGAAGTGTTGTTCCTGGTATTCTGATGGCTCTAAGATAATGGTGGCAGCAAAAAATAAAATCTTTGTAAGTACCAGTATTTAAAAAAGCCAAATTTAGTCTAACTTAAAGAAAATTAAAACTTCTGTTGATTTTTGTATTTTTACACTGTTTACTGATATAAATAAAGTGTAGCTGTCTGATTTGGAGCAGGCTACCTGACCTTTCATAGTTCTCAGAGCTATGCTGTAGGGGATGTCGATAGGCCTTGTGAGAAAAGGCCGCCATGGTCATACAGGTTTGGGAAGTGTTATCTATTGCTTCCCTTTACAGGTACTCCATGTGTACTAACCTATTTAAGGCCTCAAGAAGTCCTACAATATAGAAACAGTTTATGTTGTTTAATCTGGTGTTTCTCAGATTCATTAAGAACATGGAATACTTTCTGCATCACTTTTTTGTTGTCGTTTTACAATTTTGAGTACATTGGTTTAGGTGATTAAAAAAAATTCTTTTTATCCTCAGATGAGGATGTGTTTTTATTGACTTTTAGAGAGAGAGGAAGGGAGAGAGAGAGAAAAACATCGATGTGAGAGAGAAACATCGATCGGCTGCTTCCTGTAGCACCCGGACCTGGCCTATAACCCAGGTATGTGCCCTGACCCGGAATTGAACTGGCCACCCTTTGATGTATAGGACAAACTCCAACCAACTGAGCCACACCGTCCAGGGCTTAGATGCTTTTCAAGTGTTTTCTTACCCCTAAAATTTTATGATTTTGTGACTAATAAGCAAGAAATACCAGTGACTGCAGGTGATTGTGAGATTTCTGTGAAGTAAATGAGGAAGATATACAAAAAAGTAAGACAAGGAAATGCCTTCCTCCTTTTTCAAAGCTAATAGCTTATATTTGTAATTTCTTTTCCTATAAATACCTAAGGGACAGAGCAGATTACACTCGCCCTATGATAATAATGAGGCAACTGAGGTTTAGAGCAGCCAAGTAATTTGTTCAAAGTTACATCATAACTTGAAGAGCCAGGTTTTCTGATTTATGGCTCAATGACATTCCATTCTAATAGTAATTTTCAAAGACTTGGATAAGAAATATTACAATTTTATTTTTAGCTTTATTGAGGTATAATTGACAAATAAAATTGTCACATATTTAAAGTGTATAGTATGATGATTTGATCTATGTATGCATTATGAAAGGATTCCCCAGACCTAATTAACACAACTGCTATCTCACATGTTTACCTTTTTTTTATGAGAACATTTACGTTATATTCTCTTTGCAAATTTCAGTTATACAGTAGTGTTCTTGACTATAGTCACCACGTTATACATTAGATCCCCAGACCTTAATCGTCTTACAACTGAAAGTGTATCCTCTTACCGACCTCTCCCTTTTCCCCTCACCCCAGAGATTATATTTTAAAGAACACAGTTGAAATCTACTATATAGTTATATAAAAACTCACTGAGGGACTGTTTGCTATTGTTATTGATCTAGCAGCTATGACCTGTGGATCTTGGCTGCTTACAGGTTTATATCCCTTTATCAGGAAACTAAAGGAAAGTATCTCTTTTTGTCTTAAATTTGTGAAAGACTGTAAGAACAGAAAAGGAACTTCTGCATTTACAAGATTTGAAGATTAAAAATATTTTTTGTTATAAAATATATAGATGTAAAATTGCCACTTTAACCTTTTAAAAATGAATCATTTAGTGGCATTAATTATATTCACAATGTTGTACAACTGTCATCTCTATTGCTAAAGATTTTTGTCATCCCAAACAGAAACTCTGTAACTAGTAAGTCAAAACTCCACATCCCCTTCTCTCCAGAACCTCTAGTGACATCTAATCTAATCTATGAATTTGCCTATTCTAGATATTTAATGTAAGTGGAATCATAAAATATTGGACATTTTGTGTCTGGCTCATTTCATTTAGATACTCTCTTCAGGGTTCATCCATATTGGAACATGTATCAGAACTTTTATGGCTACATAATATTCCATTATATGGCTACACCACATTTGGTTTACCCTTTGATCTGTTGGTGGACATTTGGGTTGCTTTCACCTTCTGGCCGTTGTGAGTACTGTTGCAGTGAACACTGGTGCACAGGTATCTGTTTGAGCCCCTGCTTTCAGTTCCTTTGCATGTGTACCTAGGGCTGGAATGGCTGGCTCATATGGTGATTCTATATTTAGCTTTTTGAGGAACTACCAGTTGCATCTGCACCACTTGATATCCCCACTAGCAATGTACAAGAATTCAGTTTTTCCACATCCTTGTCAACATTTGTTATTTTTCTTTATTATATTATATCACCCTGTTAGGTGTGAAGTGGGATCTCATTGTAGCTTGATTTGCACTTCCCTAATGACTAATGGTGCTGAGCAGAATTTGAATATTTTCAAAGATATGTTGTAGTGAGAGGAGAATATATGGCATGAAATGCCTTCTTATTTTAAAAATCCACACCAGCTCCTTATTTTGCCTGCTAAAATAAAGCTACCCTAAGATCACCCTTAACTACATGTAGATCCCAATTTTTTACTTCTGGTCTCTCCATTCTCCTCTTATTTCTTCTAACTCTTTTGTGTTGTTAGTTTATTACTCTCGTTAGGTATCTTCTTTTTGCTACCCAATAATTGGGACAGCTGCTTGTTTCATATTTGCCAAGTTTCCTCTATCACTCTCAGCCACTCATTTTTAAGAACGACCTGTCCTAGAAAGCATTTTAAGTATGATTTCCTGTCCTTTGTGGTTGGCGCCTGGTGCTGTGCTGCGTACCATCTGTGTGTGCTCACGGAGCTGTGCATTCCCAGAACATGTTCATGGCTCCTGCTGAAGCTTCTTTTCTGTCATTAAGACTGCCTTGGTCTTAAATAGCTATACTGTGTATATTGGTATAAATGTTTTTATAATTTGGCAAAAATTTTTGAAGAGTATACTCAGCATTTTAAAATCTTTCAAAAATTGAAATGAAGCTTGACTTACTCAGAAATAGCTCTTTTTTGGTTCAAAAATGGGAAAATGATTGATCTTAATGGAGTAATTTGGTAGCTCTGAAGAGAACTAGAAATGATTGAACTAATTTCATTTTCGCAAGCCTGTGCCCTGTGATTTTGGTTATCTTCATTTCTGATTATCTATTTTCTTTTTTGAATAAACAAGCATCAGGGGAAACTGGTCTGTATGTTAATTTGGCTACTTCATTCATTCTTTTCACAGAGGTTTTATTCTGCTCCGGGCCAGCTTGAGAGATCATCTGTGATAAATTTTCCTCTATAGGAAACATGTTTCAAGATGAGCAGTATTTAAAAAGCATATGTAAATTGATTTATATCTTACTTATGACTGTTAATAATATGCCAGTTATCAGTAATTACAGTATTTCTTCAGGGTTTATACTTTATATTTGAAATGGGAGGATATTCTTTTAGAAGTAAACTTAGATTCAGTGTGGGTATTGCTTATTTAAAAAATTATTTTACTTTCATAGATCTTTCTCTATATTTTATGTTGACAGCTTTTTGACTTTCGTACCAGTGGTGTGTTGGCAGAAATCCACACAGGCCATCACAGCACCATCCGGTACTGCGACTTCTCCCCCCATAACCATTTGGCAGTGGTGGCTTTGTCCCAGTACTGTGTGGAGGTGAGTTGTTGAATTTACTCTGTGAAGTCGGGATCTCCAGAGGTACAAGGTTGATGAAGAAAGGCTGCCTAAACTGTTAACTGCTGAGGGTGTTTGCTTGGGAAATGATAGAGTATTTCTTCATAGCATAGACTTAAAGCTTTAGGATATTAAACTATATGGCCAGCTTTATTACTTTAGCAGCGGTTAAAGACTCAGTTTGACGGTATGGCAGTTCATACTGGGGATGACAGTATCATGCATCAAGTATTTGTTGGCTGGCTAGTATGTGCCATGGTCTGAGGAGATGATGGAGTGATCACTGGTTTCCTAAGCAGAAACATAGCATCTCTTAAACAACATAGGCGTAGACTCTTCTGTAAAGAAATGATGAGAGGTGAGTCCAGTCAGGTTTCTTAGATCACTGAGAAGGATAGGATGGAAGATAAATTTGTAATTGGTTAACCTAGGATGTTCATCACTAAGCCCTAAGGAATAAAATGACTCATAAATTACTTGTTTATATTTATAACTTAGCACTTACCTGATAGGTTTTATATTCAGAGTCTGTGCCTCACTGACCCTGGAAGAATCCCACCCAGTGAATTGCTATATTAATTTTTTCAAAAAGCAATGAATTCCTTGATACTTTTCCCTCCAAAGATGGATTTGTTTTTCCAAGCTTTGTTACTACTCATTCTTTGAGTGGGTCTTACCACCAGGTAATGTGAAGCCCCTTGTGATTATGTCCCAGGAAAATGGGGATGGGGCTTTATCTGGAAAATAGGGAAATTCACTTGCTTCGCAGGCTTTCTTCCAAGGAAGTTTGACTATTGCAAGCATTTTTTCAGTGTTCTGTGCTTATTTCAGCAACTTTAAGTGAGTTTGCCAACCTTGCCCTTACTATGGAGGTTTGTGTGTGAGGGTGGGGTTGGAGGAGAGTTGCTGAGCTATAGGCCTTCAGTATGAAGATTCAGATAAAATGAGAGTGAATGTATGAGTTCTGTGAGCTCCTCCTAATTCTAAGTACAGCAGTGCAACTAACACTGAAGAACCTCCCTGCCAAGAAGCATTCCGTTGGGAGCAGAGGCAGTGAGTGTGAACAAACCAACCCTGTTTGAAACAGTGGGAAGAGGCAGGGTGCTGTGGGCAGTGCTCTCTTTGGCAGAGGCCTTGGATTGAAAGATTCAGATCTGCTAGGACATCTTGCACCTTACCTCTAGATCCTCAAGGTAGGTGTGGTTGGAAATTTCCCCTTTCTGGGTTTTTTCTTTTTAAATCCTCACCTGAGGATACATTTTTATTATTATTATTATTACTGATTTTAGAGACAGAGGAAAGGAGAGAGAGAAACATCGATCGGTTGCCTGCCGTATGCTCCCTGACCAGGGGATCTAACCTGCAACCCAGGTATGTGCCCTGACCGGGAATCGAACCCAAAACCTTTTTGGTGTATGAGTCAACGCTCCAACCGACTTAGCCACCTGACTAGGGCCCTCTCTGGGTTTTATCAGGATTTTTAGGTGGTGTGGAGGTGCACCCCTCTTTTTGCCTTTCCCATTCTTAGGAAGCTCCCGGAAACACTGTCTTTCTTCCTGAAATACAGGGACTTGGTTTGGGAGGCTCTGGGTGACAAAGAAATGATGAGGGGAGAACCAGAAAGGAAGAGAGGGAAGGATTTCAAGGGAGATTTTTCAGTAGCCGAACCACTTTCATCCCTGTGCTTTAGCTCTGTGTGACCCACCTTGGACTCTAGAGATAAGGCAGAGAAAATTTCATGTGCTTAATTTGTAACCATAGAACTCACTGGTTGGAAACCACTGGGCATGTGATGAAGCACTTGTTTGTCCGTGCTATTCTGAAATCATAAAGTAGGTCTGTAATTGAGAGTGTAATGAGAGGAACTCAGGCACATATGGTACTTCATTAGACTGGAATATAGCTGAGTAATTTACAGCATACTCAGGACAAAGTACAGCCAGTCTGGTGGCAGACACTGACAGTTTGTAACAAGCATGGATAACAGGAGAAATGTGTACATGTACAATTAGTGCATTCATTTGTTACAGGACTTTGCAATCAGTTGAAATGAGGATTAGATTACAGTAGAAAATAGTCTGAATATAGAAGCTTCATCTATTTTTTTTTATTGATTTAAAAAATACATATAAAGCATTTATATGATTCTAAATCAAAGCTTTATGATAAGTTATATTTAGAGAAGTCTTGCTTTCATCAACTGTTCCTTCCCCTCCACCCTTTCCCACCCCTGCCCATAGGTAACCATTTTGGTTTTTGTTTAACATTCCATTTTTGCATATATAAGCAGGTATTTATAGGTATTATTGATCTAGCTCCACATTTGTATCCATTTATATATTTACATGTTTCTCATCTTTTATATTGTATGGTGTAATATGTATATATTCTTCTGCAGGAATATATATACTCTGCTTTTCTTTGTAAACAATGTTGCCCAGAGACTAGTCATTTCAGGGTGTTTTTCTCATTACTTTTTACAGCCTCATAGTATTCCATTATGCATATGATAAATGTAGTTTCTTCAGTTGGTCCTATGGCTGGTCATTTGGGTTATTTCCAGTTTTTTGCTATTAAAAATAATGAAACTCCCTGGCTGGGGGGGCTCAGATGGTTGGAGCATCATCCCGTACACCAAAAGGTTGTGGGTTTGATTCCCGGTCAGGGCACATACCTAAGTTGCGGGTCCCATCCCCAGTAGGGGCATGTATGGGAAGCAGCTAGTCAATGTTTCTCTCTCATGTTCACCTCTCTCCCTCCCTCCCTCTCTTCCTCTCTCTAGAATCAATAAACAACATGTCCTCAGGTGAGGATTTAAATAAATTAATACATACATAAGTAAAAATAGTGAATTGATGACTACTACTCTGCGCGGCATTTAGCGTACATCTGTAAAGTGCTTATGAGTGCGGCTTCCTGTGTGCTGTGTTTATTCCGTAGCTGTGGAACGTGGACTCAGGTTTAAAAGTGGCTGATTGCAGAGGACATTTAAGTTGGGTTCATTGTGTGATGTTTTCTCCTGATGGATCATCATTTTTGACATCTTCTGATGACCAGACGATCAGGGTGAGAAAGACTGAGATTTTCATTTTAAACATTTACTGATGGTCAGCTAAACCTCCTATAAACTAAGAAATTGATTGGGCAGTATTGGGGGAAGTAAAATAGGAAACTGCTGCATTCATCTTTATCCTTGAAAAGTGCTGTTAAATGGACTGTAACAGTCTCATTCATCTAGAACGTGTTCATTGAGTATCACCATGGGCCTGATGCTGGAGAAGTCCAATGATTAAACTCTTACTTTGGTTAATTTAAATATATTACATTTGATTCCTCACTGTAGTATTGACTCTTTCCTCCACCTTGAATCCCCACATCTAGTTTCTTGCCAATTCTAATGGATTCTGCCTTTCCATTTTCTATCATTTATTTCTACTTTCCCATTTCAAGTTTAGGTGCTCATTACCTGTTCCCTCTCTTATATTACGTCTGCCATACATTTTTTCTTTCTTGGTTTTCTACTAGCTGCCTCCAAGATGTTTTCCTCGTGTACATACATAGTCATGCCATTTTTGCTCAAAAACAGATAACAGCTCCCCTTGCCTACCAAAGTAAATATGTCCTGCTAAGTCTCCTTTCAAACTTCTCTCCAGCACAGCCTCATTCTGCTGCAGCCTGTCTTCTAGTTTATTTCTACAGGTGACCTTCACTAAACTCACATTTCCACACACCCTGTAGTTCCCTGCCTCTGCACTTTAGCTTATGTGGTCTCTTACGTTTGGCATACCCTGCTTCTCGGTACCTCTTCTTGATGAAATTCTAACGACCCTACAAGCCACAAGACTCCTGGGAAGCCTTTCCTAGTGTTCCATTTGGGGGATGGTCTCTCCTCGTAAGGCCATGTAACTCTGTGTCACTTTCTCATGGTACTTGTCAGATCTCCCTTGGACTTGAGTACAGGTTTGATTTACCCCTAACCTCTAATACTCTTGCTCCTCTGACCTGGTCACATGTTTTAAATTACAAACTTGTTGATGTCAGGGACCCTGGTTTTTCCCTGTAGCATCTAATACAGTGTTTTCTACAAATTGTACATAAAATTTATTTAGTATTTACTGTATGCCTGATATTGTGCAAAGTGCTGTACGTGTATTTGGTAATTCTCACAACCGTCCGTTTTGCAGCTGAGGAAGCAGACACAGAAAGGTTAAGTCAGTGCCACTTAAAAGTGCCCATCTCAGTAAGCTTGAGCCAGAATGTAAACCAATGCACTCCTTCTTTCATCAAGGAGTCTTGTTAAAAAAATCAACTTTATCACTAAGTATACTGTTAACAGTCTATATTGTAATAGAGTTGATTTACATTCTGGTTTTACATTACCTTATCTTGGTATCAAATAGCAGAAGGTCCTTATCTTTGAGTCACACTGGGATAAGTAATCTGCCCAAAGTTGCAGGTAGAACTAGAATTCATACTAAGGCATTTGGGCTCTGGCACCCATTACTTTTAATACTAACTGCTTCTTACTATAGCATGTAATTAATAAATGTTTACTGTTGAATTACAAGATAATAATGAAATTTTTTTAGCATCATAGGCATTTTGAGTGTGAAGCTTGTTTTGTATCTTGCTTGGGCTTTATAGTATTTTGGAAGATACAGTAATCTTATTTTGTTTTTCTAAATCTCTTAATCAGCTCTGGGAGACAAAGAAAGTATGTGAGAACTCTGCTATAGTGTTAAAACAAGAAATAGATGTTGTGTTTCAAGAAAATGAAGTGACGGTTCTGGCAGTTGACAATATACGACGTCTGCAAGTGAGTATTTTTAAGAAAACAATTGGAAAAATTGTTTGTTTTTAAAAAAAATGTCTTTATTGATTTCAGAGAGTGGAAAGGAGAGGGAGAGAGAGGCAGACAGAAACATCAATGATGAGAGAGTCATTGGAGATAGAGCTCGCAGCCTGGGCATGTGCCCTGACCAGGAATTGAACCTGGATCTCCTGGATCCTAGGTCGATGCTCAACGGCTGAGCCACACCCGGCCGGGCGGAAAAATTGTTTTGATTGAACTCACAATTCACAATTTTTCTTATTTGCTTTTGGACTTGGAATTAGGCACAACTGTCTAGTATCCAACAGATGCTTGATAGGTATCAATTGGCTAAGTATATAGGTCTTGAGCTGAGGCTCAGATAGTATTTGGAAATAAAAAGGTGATACCATGCCCTACGCAGTTTTGTTAAGTGGTTGGAGTGTTGGCCTACAGACTGAAAGGTCCTGGGTTCGATTCGGGCCAAGGGCACAAACCTCGGTTGCAGGCTCTATCCCCAGCCCCGATCGGGGCACGTGCGGGAGGCAACCAATCGATGTGTCTCTCTCACATTGATGTTTCTCACTCTCTCTCTCTCCCCCCCTTACACTCTCTCTGAAAAGGAATGGAAAAAATATCCTCGGGTGAGGAAAACCAAAACCAAAACAACAAAAAAAGGTGATGCTGTGCCTCACTCATTCCTCTTGGTATCAGTGATCACATTCTTTGCTTTGCCTGGAATCTAGGATATCATGAGGACAAACTTGACCTTGTCCACAGTAGTGATTATGACATGTCTGATGGAGTACGCAAGGGGGATGGGCAAGCACACCAGTGGAAGTGTTATTGCAGGGGAATGATAACTAGGTCTTTGAAAGAACAGAAATCACCTCAAGTGAGGAAGGAGTCTGACCCATTGGAACTGAGGTGGAAGGAGCTGGGCTTTACATACTCAAGTATACCTGCTCACTTATTCATTTACCCACGCATTTGCTCAAGAGATATTTCTTGAATGCTTCTGATGTTCTCTGAGAAGGAAAAGGTTTTTGAGGTAAAATTGAAAAGGTTATTATCATTTAGGGATCCAAACCGTTGTATTCTAGACACTGCCCCTCAACAAAGAGTGGGACACATAAGAGGAAGGCATTTCTTTCTCTTTTTAATCCCCACCCGAGGATATTTTCTCCATTGCTTTTCAGTGAGAGAGGCACATCTATTGGTTGCCTCCTGCATGCACCCCACCCGGGGCTGGGGATCAAACCTGCAACCGAGGTACGTGCCCGTGGCCGCAGTGGAACCCGGGACCCTTTCAGTCCTCAGACTGATGCTCTAACCGCTGAGCCAGAGCAGCTGGGGAGGAAGGCATTTCTTGACTGGTTGAGGAAGAAAGGAGCCCCAGAGTCAGGGTTATTGGTAGAGAATTGATAGGAGTTTTGAGTGGTGGTAATTGAGAGCAGATGCCTTAAGGACCATTGCGGCCTAAGATGAAGAGCAAGAACCATGAGGGAATGCAGTGAGATAGTGAGGCAGAGCTAGAGCGGAGAGAGAAACAGTGGAGAAGAGAAGAAATAGAGGGCGTGCATATTGAGGGCATGAGCGATCGCGAGGGCTTGAGACAGACTGGCAGAGAGCAGGACAGAGCTGAACAAGTTCTAAAGCGGCAGAGTTCAGCTTGATGTAGTGGAGGAAACAGTGACTTCGCTCAGGAGATCCAGGTACAAGCTGCATATTTTTCCCTCCATTGCTTTTCAGAGAGAGTGGGAGGGAGGGGAAGAGAGAGAGAAACATCCATGTGAGAGAGACACATTGACTGATTGCCTCCTGCACAAGCTCTGACCAGAGCCAGGAATCAAGTCTATAACCAACGCATGAGCCCTTGGCTGGAATCGAACCCGGGACCCTCTAGGCCACAGACCAGTGCTCTAACCACTGAGCAAAATGACTGGGGCTCTAAGCCTCACTTTCTTCAAAAGTGTGAGCTGGTTATACGGTCAAGGTGGAATTAAATTCAGGAGACAAATAGGTGGGAGTAAATTGTCTATGGCATGTGGCAGCTTTTCCTTGTCTACTGTGGGGATCAGAATCAAGCTGTGAGACATCGCTAAATATGGCTTGTTCTGTATTTTACAAGTTTTATGGTGATCCTTAGTATGTTGATGAGGAGCTCCTAATGCCCTGTATCTCAGGAATGAATTGGGATGTGGGATTGAGTGTGAATTCCTCATTAATTTAGCAGACTAATTCTTCCACTTGGGATATTTTCCACGGCCATTTTCTTGTCGAGTTCAGAGCCCTCATGCTTGCATTTCCTTCATTAAGTTTGTGCAACCTTTCTCTAACAGTTGTCGTAACTGTGAGACTTAAAAAAGAAGTCATCTGATTATAAATGAATTGACTTTATTCTGTGTCAGTGATTATGAGAGACTGTAATAGTCCATTTACATGAACAAAATATTATTTGGTTACTTCTTTAAAATATGAAAATCTATTTTTGAGAGAAGATATTCAGCTTTTAGTAAGTTCAGTCTTTATTTTGAACATGTAATAGATCAGGACATGCTGGGTAAAATATTGTAAAGAAAAAGCTACCTTGATTGATTGACTCTATAATCTTGTACCTGAAACAAAGGTTACTGCTTATTTCATATTGAAAAGTAATTGAAGACATTTAGGTTGTAACACGTAGTTAGAGAGAGGAATCTGACAATTGATTTAAGCTTGAGAAATATTTTCCTAGGTCACATGTTTTAGTTAAGCGATAAGCTGTCTTTATTAGTGGGATTTTAAAAAACAATTATTAGCATTGATGCATACTATGAAATTGGGTAATCTTAGTTTCAGTTTACAAGTCCTGGCACCCAAATTATGCTCATGGGTTCTTCTCCAGCACCCCCACCTCCAAAAAGAAAAAGGGAAATAACCTTAATTTATACTGTTTGGTGAGTGGAGGGTATAAAAACCCATTTTAATTGTAATAAAACCCATTTTTATGTAATATCTGTCTCAGTCTTGTTTCCCCATCCCCCTTGAATAACATCAGAAAAGTGTATTTTTATGAACGATAGCCCTGTTAAAATGGGCTTGGTGAAGAAATGGAAAACAGGGTGTGGAGTTAGCTGTGGGATTGGAAATCAGACAGCTGTGTCTGAGGTGGTGGGCACAGCAGCTGCTTTTTAAACCTTTTAAAGCTCGTTTTATTTTATGAAAATGTATTTGAAACCAAAAAAGTGAAATGAAAGTGTGAAGTGCTAAATGCAGCTGCTGAGACTAGGAAAGGGCTTAGTTGTTCCCCTGGGCACTCTTGTTGGTTATTTTCTCTGTTTTATTAGTTTTTTTTCAACTGAAGTCTCTGTTCTAAAGAGCAAAAACTGCTCTTTTAGCCTAATAACTGTGCCTTATTTTTCATTAGCTCATTAATGGAAAAACAGGTCAGATTGATTATCTGACTGAAGCTCAGGTTAGTTGCTGCTGCTTAAGTCCGCATCTGCAGTACGTTGCATTTGGAGGCCACGACGGAACCATTCAGGTATTTGGTTCTCATCTTCAGTCATTCTGTGCAGTATAGCTATTTATTTAAAAGTAATCAAGTGTCTGGCATTGTGGACATGTATTAAATAAATCTATTATCTGTGAGCCATTCTCCTGCTAGGCTAAAGATACTCTTACAATCCTGTTGGTTGTATATATTCAGATTGCCTTTACTCCTGTTTCTCATACTTTCTGTCTTTTGTGGTCCTTACTCTCTACTTAATTGTTTTGCGGTTTTCCAAGTATATCAAATACTATCGGAGCTTCAGCTAACCATGCAAAGAGCATTTTTTGCCTCTCCCTAGAAGCTCAGCCCTTTAGGGGTTGTTTCCTTTTTGGTACTGATAAGGTTCTTTGGGACTATCAGTGCAGGTTGCCTGTGCTTACCTGTTTCACCAGCCCTGGCTGTTCTCACACAAGACCAAATAAATAATAATAAAATCAGGTTATATGACCAAAAGATAGTATAACAAAAATCATTTTGGATAAAAATGATTTGCTCACAAATGAATTCCTCACAAAAGCGTATTTTCTCTAGTTATATAATAGTTTTTCAAAGAACATTGGCTCCTTCAACTGCTTCTCACCCAGGCTTTTTGGAATTAGTTCTTCATGTATTTATTAATTATTTCTTAAAATATTAATAGCTACACTTATTTTACTTTGTATTCATTTTCATAAGGAATTGCACAAATGTTCTCCAGTCCATATTGACCCCCAAAGCGGAGACTGTAGGTTTATACACACAGGGAGGAGGAAAGCTTTTGGAAAGTGATGTCCTTGTTACTGAACGTTTGCTGTGGCTGTTGTGGCACAGATTCAGAGCTACGGCTTTGGGTTTTTTCCATTGTTATGAACAGTGATTTATGAATTGTGAAGATGGGTGCTACATGAAAAAAGTGTATTGTGGATGTTTGTTAAGCAGGGAACGCTTGTACATTTATGGGTGAACCTCAGACTCATCTCTCAAACTGTTGTATACAGGTATTATTATTTATTCCTAAAGGATCCCTGGCTCCCCTTTTCTTTTTTAACCTGTTGCCAAGCCAGCACTACATCCTTCTTGTTTTTACTAAGTATCTTGAAATAAGCCTTACAGGTAGTTTAAGAAAATAACTCACACAACCCGCATGTGCCTCATCCATACCCCCTGTCATGTGGGGGCGGGGAGGACAGTGCTTGGCCGTGGGGACTGGGTTGGCGATGCCACATGGGGCACTTCCATCTTTGCCTGGGGATGGGATATAATCTTATCCTTAACCCCCTCAAAGTCATCAAATAATATAAATAACATAAATGAATCATGTAAAATTACTAATATTTTACTGTTTTTAACCTATAAAATGGCAATTTTATGTGATTCAGCCTATTATTATCAAATAATAACAGCTATCAGGTGTTTACTGTGTCACAGGCTCTCACTGGACGTTAGGTATTATTCCTGTTTTATAGATGTCTAAACTCCTGGTTTCCACAACTTTATAAAATTCAGTAAGAGGCAGAGCTAGGATTCAAACCTGTCTCTGAGCCTCCGTGCTCAACTGTTAGGCCCTCTGATTTCATGTGTTACTACTTTCTTAGTCTCTGCATTTGGCATTTTAGTCTTCAGCCCTTTTAAGTCTTCTTAGCACACTGCCTTCCTGCCTACTCACGTCCTCTTTTCCTTTACCGGTCTCCCGCATTATCCTCTATCCCACCTTGTCTCTGTGTTGTTTTATAAAGACCTTGCCTTGCCTCTCATCCAGGATTCTTTTTTGTTTCTTGCATCCATCTTAAATATAATTTTCTTCTTGGAGGCTGAGCCCAGACTGCCACTCGTTTGATGAATTGGGTGGTTGAATACTCAGAAGGACCACTGGTTCCCACTGCCATGTGGTCCTCCAGTGAGTGTTTTATTTTAGGGTGTGTTTGTGCACATAGATGTGCACATATGGATGTGTACCATTCATTTGTGTGTCTTTATTTAAACTGAAAGCATATGAGATGAAAATTCTGTACCCTTCTGTAGTCGATTTAATATCTTTGGGGTGTAATGCTTGGGTCTTGCTGAGTTCCTTTGTATTAATTTTCTGTGGTTTTCTTCTTTGAAGATTTTAGAACTCCTAAACAACAGAATCTTCCAATCCAGGAATGGGCACAAGAACACTGTATGGCACATCCAGTTCACAGCTGATGGGAAGACACTCATTTCAAGCTCTGATGATTCTACAATTCAGGTGAGAGGGGGGATGAACTCCTAACACACGTAATGCTGACTCTAGCAAAGGGACACTTCGATTATGGCCCACATCTGGTGTGCATCTTAAACATTTCTTTAACATCCTATTACTGTAGGCATACATTCAGACTCTGCACATGGGTTTAGAGGAAACCCATTTGTGTTTCATATTTTTCTATGGGTGAGGCAGGCAAGGAAGGTTGTTTATTTTGAAAATCAATTATTCATTTAAATTCTCCCATCTCCCTTGGTATTTGGATTTGTATCAACAGATATATATTTTTGCCACGTTTATATAATGTCTGTTTTTTTTAATAGCAGTAAAATCTCAGAAATAATTCCATTCTTTCCTCTTAAGGATAAGCTGTTTATTACAGGGATAAAATCTTGTGAAAAAGAACAGTTTATGCTAATGAAGGATTGTGGATATAGAGGCCTTAAGCCTAACATATGTTCTTTTTAAATTTATTTTTATTGAAGTTTCAATGCACATACCTTTAAGACTCAAATAATACAGTATTATAAGGCTTTTTATGAAAAATAGACTTCTGTTTCTCATTCTCCAGAAGAACCATGTTTAGCTTTTAGGTGTATCTTTTGATATTTACCATATTTACCTTCATGTCCCATATTGCATGCTTATAATGCTAATTCTTTTTTTTTTTTTTTAAATATATCTTTATTGATTTCAGAGATAGGAAAGGAGAGGGTGAGGGAGAGATAGAAACATCAATGATGTGAGAGTCATTGATCAGCTGCAGCCTGCAACCTGGGCATGTGCCCTGACGGGAATCGAACCCCGATTGCCTGGATCCTAGGTCGATGCTCAACCACTGAGTCACGCCCGGCCAGGCTATAATGCTAATTCTTGATTTTTTCTTTTGAGGCTTTATCTGTTGACCTCCCTATATGAAAATTTGGCTTTTTTCTCCTCTCGCCTATGCTACCTGTGAGATGGGCATATACCCTTTTATCAGTCCTCATTATCTCTGTATAATTATAATAAAATTTTATTTGGGTCATTAGTGTCAGTATTATGACTAAGTAGACTGAGTGTACTATGCATGTGTTTCTTGACTTAATGCAGCTTAGGAAAATTCTACCTCTGAGTGGATGTAGCTGGAAATTATTTTACCCTAAAACTTTGAAGACCTTGTTCCATTTTCTTCCAAGTTCCAAAGCTCATGTTGGAAGTCTGAAGCCATTCTGATTCCTAATCTTTCTCTCTGGAAGATTTTAGTTTTCTTTTTCTACAGTGCTCTATTTTCTGGGAGTTCTTCTCAGCTTTATCTTTCAACCCCTTCATTGTTTTTTTTTAATTTCTACCATTTTATTTTTAATGCCAGAGAGTCCATTCTTATTATTTACTCCTTTTTAAGAGCACTGTGTTTATTTCATAGATGAGATATCTTCTGCTCTCTGAGGGTGGGTGTATATATTAAATGGATATTTGGATATAATATATAATTATATCTAAGTTTTCTTTTTTCTCAAAATTTAATTTTTCTGCATAGTTGATACCCCCTCCCAGTTATTTTCTTCTGTTTGGTGGTTTTGGCCTTTTATTTTAAAGGCCTCCTTCATCTGTGTAGTGATCATTTGCCACCAGAGATGGGCACTAAAGGTGATTGAAAGTTTTATGTGTTGACTGAGACCTTCTCTGAAACGTGATTTGGATGGGGGGACCTTTGTTGTCAGAATCCAGAGGTCTTTTGTCTTGGTCTTGTCAGGCGTGGCTGAAGTTTCTTAGAGCTAAGTAGGGGAAGAGAACTGGAACTGGGGGAGGGTGCAGGGTCTCGATGTTCAGTATGTAAATCTTCGCTGGGTCCCCTGTTCTCCTCTGTCGTCTGCCTTAGTTGGGCCGGTGCCCTTTAACCCAGGGAGTCTTCTTTCTGGTTCGCGTTCCTCGTCTGTAGGAGCATTATTCTGCACTTTATTCTCTTTTCTTCCAGAGTAACTTTGTTAGGGACTCAATGACAACTTTTTTCTTTTTCACACGAACTTATTTTCCTGAACTGTTTGAAGGAGCGGGGGAGGCCAGCACCTCTAGCTTCACAGCTCTGCAGCTCCTGTTCTGCTGTTTCCAAATAGGGCTTATTCTTCTGAGATCTCTTTGCTTTGTCCCCTTGCCTCAGCGTATTTAGACCTTCTCTTTCCTTTGCTGCCACCATCCTTCTTCTACTCAGTTTGGATTCTGTTCCCAGCAGTTTCTCCTCATTGTAGGATTGTCCTGGTTAATTTTGAGTCTTCACTGAGCCCAGACTGCTGTAGCCCTTCCAGACCACAGTGGCCTTGCACTCAGTGTCTGCTGCCCTTCTCCTGTTGCTCCACTGCACTTCCCGGTGAATGTCACTTGGCTCTTTGGGATTCTTCTCTTTTAGATTTGTCAGACCCCCCCTCCCCCCCATGCTGCCCTCTGTTTCTTCCCACACAGGTGCTGTTGCCATGCAAGTCTTTCAGCTCTCAGTTTGCCTCACTCACTTGCATCTTGGGGTTTGTGAGGATGCTTCATCATGTAACATCATCTCATTAATGTGGTCTGTGCAGTTTTGGCTTTTCTATTTTAGTTACTTTGTCTGCTTTTAATGGAGGTTTTAGGGAGATTAAAAAATACAAACACCCATGCCTGCTCCCCTGCCATCTTCCCAGAATTCCTAATACTTTTGTTTTTAGTCCCACCCTCATTTCCACCTCTGGATGCACTTAGTGTCCTAAGTTTCTGAGCACTTTGGGAGTTCTGTAGTGTCGATTTTGTTGCGTTTGTCTTTCTCTAATGCTTTTCAGATTCTGTTTCTTGGTTCTGCTGTCAGTTATCTTCTGCTTTCCAGCCTCTAACATTTTATCTTCTTTTCCATTTTCAACCTTGTCATTCTAGTGGGGTTTTAGAAGGGAAGGAGATTAATACATATGTCCAACGGAAGTTACTGTATGTTCTTTAATTTTGTGTGTTTGTATATATGTGTGTGTGTGCGTGTGTGTGTGTATTATGGTGGCAATATTAATAATTTAATAATAAGAATGAGCCCTGCCGGGCATGGCTCAGCAGTTGAGCATCGACCTAGGATCCAGGAGCTCACAGTTCGATTCCTGGTCAGGGCACATGCCCAGGTTGCGTGCTCGATCCCCAGTCAGGGGCCTGCAGGAGGCAGCCAATCAGTGACTCTCACATCGTTGATGTTTCTCTCTCTCTCCCTCTCCCTTCCTCTCTCTGAAATTAATAAAGATACATTTAAAAATAAATAAAAATAAAAGAACCCAATTCTAAAAAAAAAGATAAATAAATAATAATAAGAAGAATGATTTAAACAACTAAAAGCCATTTTGGAAAAAAACTTTTGTAAAAAATTTTTTATTGATTTTAGGGGGAGAGGAAGGAAAAGGAAGAGAGAGAGAGATAGAAGCATCAATGATGAGAGAGTCATTGATCAGCTGCCTCCTGCACGCCCCACACTGGGGACTGAGCCCACAACCCAGGCATGATGTGCCCTGACCGGGAATTGAACTGTCATCTCCTGGATCATAGGTTGATGCTCAACTGCTGAGCCAAGCTGGCTGGACTGGAAAAAAACTTGTAATGTTATATCTTTGTGAGTCCTATATGATTAGAAAGAAATTTGGCTTCAGTACAGAAACTTACTTATTATAGGCTCCCATGATACTGGTGTATTAGCTGTGAAACTCAGTGTAATACTCGTCTTTCTTCCTTTCCAGTGGCTTTATTGATTTCAGAGAGAGGAAAAGAGAGGGAGAGAGAGAGATAGAAACATCAATGATGAGAGAGTCATTGATCAGCTGTCTAACCTGCAACCTGGGCATGTGCCCTGACCAGGAATCGAATCCGGATCGCCTGGATCCGAGGTCGATGCTCAGCTGCTGAGCCATGCCTGGCCAGGCTCCAATGGCTTTGAAATGGGTAAAACTAAGCTATGTCTGATGAAATCCTGCTGAGGCATTTTGTACTGTATAGCCTTTCTGTCAAAGCTAAATTCATGGGTTTTATGACCTGCTTAAAGACCGGGCATTTAGGCCAGAGGGAGAAATCATTGCTAGGAATATCTTTGGTATTGCAGTTGGATTGTTTTTAGAAATATGAGTGGTGTTTCTTCCTCTTTTTCTGCTCCCCTTACAATACTTTTTACATTTAAAATGTTTTAGGAGTATAGGAGTATACATTTACGTAACAAAACTCTGGGTAGGTATTTCCAAGAATAGACTGGTTAAGTTTTGTTACAGCATTTTAGTATAATTCATTGGAGGCTTGTTTTCAATACCCAGCTTTCTTGAGGCATAACTGAGAGAATTGTGTACATCTAAGAGATATAATGTGATGACTTGACGTGTGCACTCGCTGTGAAATAATGCCCACAATCAAGTCAATTAACAAATCCTCACCCGCCCCACATAGTTACCATTTTGGAGTTTTATTTTAATCGTCTTTGTGTCCTCAGCTCCTGGAATATAGAAAGAAGGGGCTCAGTAAATCTTTGTTGAGGTGAACTAAAGTTATTGCCAACATTAGAAGAATCGCTTGCCTGATTATAGCGTCCAGAGTTGTGAAAGTTGAGGTCTACCTTGGTGTTTTTTGATTCTTTACCTTGATGTGATAGCCATTGTATGAGAATATGTGATTTCTTGGAGGTACAGGAAGATTCTTTAGCATTTTTTAAAATTTAAATTGTATTATTTATATAGTTGAAAAAATTCTACAGTGTAAATACATTGCAAAAATTACACCAGTGGTAGAGAGATCTCCAAACTCAGCCTTAATACATTTGGCAAAGGCTGGTAGAAGTTTAGCTATTATATAAGGTGATTCAATTCAGTATGTTTGAGTCCTGACAAGAAAAGTATCCCTGTCATCATTGCCTTATCAGAAAGCTTCTGCATTTATCAGAAAGAATATATGTACCCCGATGTTCATAGCAGCACAGTTTACAATAGCTAAGATCTGGAAACAGCCCAAGTGCCCATCAGTAGATGAGTGGATAAAAAAGCTGTGGAACATTTACACCATGGAATACTACACAGCTATAAAGAAGAAGAATCTCATACCCTTTGGGACAGTATGGATGGACCTGGAGAATATTATGCTAAGTGAAATAAGCCAGGCAGCGAAAGACAAATATCACATGATCTCGCTTATACGTGGAATCTAAAGAACTTAATAAACTGATGAATAGAATAGATTCAATGACATGGAAGCATAGATGAGACTGATGAATGTCAGAGGGATGGAGGAGGGCAAGTGGGTGGAGGGGGAGAGAGTAACCAAAGAATTTATATGCATATATGCACAACCCAAGGACACGGACAGTGGTGGGGAGGGGGAAGGGACAGGGTGGAATGGGTCATTGGGGAGAAAAAGGGACGTCTGTAATATTTTAAACAAAAATAAAATTAAAAAAGAAAGAAAGCTTCTGCAACATAACCTGTTAAGGGCATCTTAGTGTCCCCTCAGTGATTGTTAGATTCTTTGTTGTGGCTGCTCAGGAAGGCTGTCTGGTTTCTTGATGTGGAGGGTAGCAGTAAGAACAGATGGCAGGAATGAACATTGAGTCAGACACAGCTGGGAATGGCAGTGCCTGTCAACCAGGAAGAGCTGTCAATAGTAGCCACTGATCCTCTAGTCCAGTAAAGCCCAGAAAGTAGGAGGAGGGAACTAGAAATTTCCCGGTGGGACTGGTGTAGAGTACGTTATGTTGAGTTGCACAGGAGCCTTTCCTTTCTGATACGATTTGGGGAGCCAGAAAAGCCTTTTTCTTCCCCTTCCCCCGACATATCACTGGGTTCTTAAAATACTGAAACTCCTAGTTCATTCTCTCTAAGTTATTCTCACTTCCAGCTGCTCTTGCTCTCATAGAAGATACCCTGCTTCTGTGAATGAGCACTCTGAGGCAGCAGCGGTGGGGAGCTGAGTGCAAGGGCTCGGTGGGGACAGTGGCTGCTTAGAGTGTAGGATAAAGGAGCAAAGGAAGGGGGTAAGGGAGATGTCCCTTCTTTTACAGTTTTGCCTATGTCTGACAGGAAAAACCTTACAGACATTCCTACTGCTTAACCTTCACCAGTCAAAATCAGATCCAGAATATTTCTAATATGTGTCCCTCTGTTGGTGGCCGATTTTTAAAAATAGAAGAAAATTCTTTTGGAGCCTGCCTGCTTGTCCACAGCTCAGAAACCAAGCTTCACCGGGGCTCTGGGCTGTTTTGTCAGATATCTTCCTGGCCTTTTTCTCCTCCTGTTCCTTCTGCACACCCTATATTCCAGCCAGATTCTGGACTATGAGCAGGTCCTTATCATAATCTGACGACATTTTCCTGCTCCTGCACTTTAACTCCAGCATTCATTTCCTTTGTTTGAAATGCCCTCCACCATTGGTGAATCATACTTCCAACCCACTCCTCAGGCCTGCTTTGAATATATTCCCTCCATCAAGCCTTCCCTAAGGCATCGCTTTTTCGACTTCTACAGAACTTTTATCTGTATCGATATAGCTTCTGTTGTTCGTTTGTTTGTTTGTTTTTGGTACATCTCATTTTCTTTGCTAGACCTTTGAGTTTCTTAATGCTAGGTCCTTGTTTCATTCATATTTGCTTCACATGTAGGTGCTAAGTAAATATTTGTTACATTAATTTCAAGTCAAGAATTAATAAGGCTCCAAATATAGTTGCTTTGATTTAGTAATTAAGAGTTGTTCTATACATGGACATGACATAGAAATAAGATTTTTGTTCACCTCTGTGACTCACTTTTTTTTTTTAACCTATATGTCCACATATTATTTTTAATTGAATTTATTGGAGTGACATTGGTTAATAAAATACATAAGTAAGCTCCAGGTATACATACAAACATATGTTTGTATGGCTTACTGTGCACAGTTACTTGTATTATTTCAGTTTCTTCTTCCATTTTGCCTGAGGAATTCTTCTTGGAGCTCTATGTGAAAAGTAATGTACTGTATCACCTCTTTTGTCATTTTTGAGGATTGCATTAGGTTATAGCTAAGATCTCTGTAGCTTAGAAATCCCATAACCTTCTTTGAAGCTGCTCTGGTCAGTTGACCTTGCCAGGCAAGGGCCAGTAGGATTCAGTAGCTATAGTGGAGCTAGAATCTGCAGACTGGCCTAGCTTGTGAGGTTAGAAATCTGTGACTATGTAATTGGGATAAATTTCTCTGGAAATTTAATCTGATGGTGAGCTCACTAGCATGTTTGGCTTTCGCTATCTTCTGGTGTAATTAACTGCTCTCCAAGCAACTGAGGAAAACATTGTGTTTAGGAGGAAAAGTATTTTATTTTACCCCTAGTCAAGTTATTTAGCCTCAGGTTTTCTCTTCTCTGTCTGTAAAATAGGGCACCGTATTCTTTCTTGGTACTTGGCTTTGCTTTACTGAAATGCCACAAGGACAAAAGACTCCAGACAGGTGGTCACATTCTCCCTCACCCTCCGATGGGAGACTATGGGAAGAGGATTATACAGACTTCTTTCCTTGGTGTTCAGGTATGGAATTGGCAATCAGAGGAGTATTTCTTCCTGCAAGCCCATCAGGAAACAGTGAAAGACTTCAGGCTCTTGAAAAATTCAAGACTGCTTTCCTGGTCATTTGATGGAACGGTGAAGGTAATTTGAAGCACAGATTTCTTTTTTAAAAAGTATTCTGATGTTGCAGGGATGATATTGTGACAGCCAAAAGCAGATGGATGGTGAGCCACTACTTACATTTTCAAACTTGTGTTCTCTTGCTTGGTGTCAGTTGACTGCAGTTACCTACATGTGCTTTGTGTGCATGAGCATTTGTAGTAAAAGGCATGTAAAGAGGTCAGAGCAACCAGTGTGCTAGAGCTCTTGTTGTATGGTCTATCTTTCAGCTGATTATGTTCAGTAGCACAGAATGGTTTTAAAAGTGTCAACTTCTGAGTTTTTCTTTGAAGGTGTGGAATATCACTACTGGAAGAATAGAAAAAGACTTCGTCTGTCACCAGGATACTGTACTTTCTTGTGATATTTCTCCTGATGCTACCAAGTTTTCATCTACCTCTGCTGACAACACTGCAAAGGTAGGTCGGCCAATTGAAATGTGCATGCATAAAACTGTGGTGTTGGTTATGTATTAAGAGTCCAAATAATGTGTAAATTTTCTCAGTTTTTGGAGGATTCTCACTGGCATTTAGTTGGTGTGAAATAGATTCAATGAATGACGTTAAGGACTTTTGATTTCTCCGTTACTGATTACTTGTTGTCTATTACGAATCAAGTGCAATCTCTTCTGCATATCATAGGCAATAAAAAGCATTGAAAGGGGTTTACATTTAATTGCACATCCATCTATGGTAGGTTTTTATATAATTGATATAAGTTGATGCTTCTGAAAATTGCAGTCCAGTGAAATGATGTTGCCTATTTTGGAACACTGAATACTCCATTCTCTTCTTGTTTATCCATCTTGTTAATGGCATTATTACCTACCCATCTTTCCAAACTACAAACCTTGGAATTGCCCCAGACTCTATCCTGTCTTCTGTGCTCTGTTGATTACTTCTCAATGTCTTTGGGATCCTGCTTCCCCTCCTTGCCCCACCCTTAAGACTAGGCTTTCTTCCTTCATTGGTGGGCCTGTCTCTGGTCTGTACCTCCTCCAGCTGATCTTCCCTCCTGCTGTCCGAGTCCCTGCCGAAGTACCTCCATGACCTGATGGTTTGTAAGCCAGATTCCTTAGCTCATTGCCATCTCTTTCTGCAGCATTTCTCCCGCTGTCCAGGCTGTTCCTCCCATGGACTTTTTGTGCACACCGTTAACTGTGGCTTGACACAACCTTGGATTCCTTTTTACCCTGAAGCATGGTGACTCATTATTTCAGACCTCAATTTGGTGTCAGCTCTCCAGCAAGCCCTTTCCTGGCCCTCAGGCAGGATTAGCTGCTTCACCGTCAGTGTGCCCTTTACATATTACACTTATTAGAGCATTTACTTCATACAACTGTTCACTTAACCACTCATTAGCCAGCATTCTGATTAAATTAGAGACTTTTCAAGGACAATATCCAATTCATCTTTGTACCACCAAATCTTAGCTCACAGTGCCTGGAAGAGGGTAGTTTTCAGCCTATGCTCGTTGAATGGTGATGACAGAAATGTAAGGGAGAATATCGGAAGGAAAATAACGGCATTTGACTGTTGGAATTGTAGGACAGTAGTGACTGACCTTTAGAGCACACTTGCCATATGTTAGGCCTTGTGCTAGGAATTTCACTCTCTATCATCTCAGTTGACCTTCACATCATAGGTACTTTTATCCCCATTTCACAGATGCAGAAACTGAAGCTATAGCAACTTATGTGGGTTGTCCTAAGCCACAAGTATCTAGTAAATAGTGGAGCCAGGACTCACATTCAAGCCTGCTTCATGCCACAGACTGGTCTTAACTCATTTACTCTTCTTTCTTCCAAATCTAAAGTTAAGAACTTTGATTCTTGAGCTGAAGTTAACTTGAGTAATTAAAGGGAAACTCAACAATGAACAAGGTTGCAGTGGGAACTTGGGACTCTCAGGAAGATTTATGAACTGTTGAATGTTGCAGCTGCCATGTGATCAAGGTTATGGCTGACTAACCCTCAGGGCAAGGTTTACAGATGCTTATTTTGAATGTATTTACTGTTCCTAACCTATCTTAATTGCCTTCCAGATTTGGAGTTTTGAACACCTTTCCCCTCTTCATGAATTGAAGGGCCACAAAGGCTGTGTGCGCTGCTCTGCCTTCTCTGTGGACAGCACCCTGCTGGCAACTGGAGATGACAATGGAGAAATCAGGGTAGGGTGTCTGGGGACATGAAGCGCTGTTCTCCGTGTAGCTTGGGCAAGCCCTCTATACCACACTGGGGGCCTTTGTTAGCACCAGCCCTGGTTCGGGGTGGAAGAGTCGTTCTTTGTTGTGTTTCTTGTGCATGGTGTGTTCATAGCTGCATGCTACTGCAGCAAAGAATTCATTTTAGAGCAGAGCATTTCCTATGTGTGTGAGAAGGCAGATGCCCTAGTTATTTGTAGTTGGTTCTCTGCTGTTATCTTGAGAATGAGTCATCTTAATTCTTGGACCTGAACCAAAGGTTGTTTTTAGTGGCAGAATTTGAGGAAAATAATTTTGTAAACCATTATCTAGATTATAAATGAATTGTATATTCTGCTGTTTTCAGTACTGAAAGAAAACATCTCTTTAGCATTATACCCATTAGAAAGTCAAGGTTTACAGTGTGGCCTATGGCAGCCCTCATGGGACTGCCTGCCTCTGGTTGTGTTAGAAGGAGTGGGTACTTGATGGGAAAAGTCTGGGCATTGGGATTGCTGCTATGGTAACCAGTATATTCAGAGTGTCTTGTTTTTTTTCTCTTTTTCTTTTTTACAATAAAAGGATTTAAAATTCAAGGAGCAGGTATATAATGCAGAATGAGAGAGTCTACAGTTGGCAGGAGTACAGGTGTCATCAGATAGGCTTCCTGACTGGAGATCAAACCCGCAACCCAGTTATGTGCTTTGACCCGCAATTGAACTGGCAACCTTTTGGTGCATGGGTTCATTGCTCAACCAACTGAGCCACTCTGGCTGGGCTATTTTTTAAAATCTTATATGCATTTCTTTGAAAAATTAGAGTACTGCTAAATATTAAGTGTCACTGGAAATAAATGGAAATATTAGCATCTGTAAGTAATTGGGTTGTTTATAAGAGTCTAGTAAAATTATCATATATATTTGGAACCTTACTGGGAGTTCTAGGTTTTTTTTTTACTTAGTGCTTAAAATACGTATACATTACATATTTGATTGACATCTGTCAACATTCTTAGTGGTAGATCTTAGAATTCTTTTGTTTTAATTAAATGTATTAGGTATTTCTTTGTGTTTTTTTTAAGGTAGTTTATATGCTACATCTTTTTTATTCCTTGTTTCTCCCAGCCTTCTCTTTTTATTAAATGAAGAGAGTCACAGTATTCTAATCAATCACTCTAAGTCCTTTTGTTTTCTTTTTTGGAATATAGTTAATGATAAACATTGTAAGTAATGCATTTGTATTATAATTAGAATTTTTTAAAAATTTGAACAGGAGAGAGTGCAATATAAAAAAATCCCTAAGGTATCACTGAATTGTAATTACATTTTTAAGAAAGATTTCCAAATATGTTTCAGATGAGATAAATATACATAAAAATGTCTGGGAAACCCTGTTAATGAATCGTGTGTTTCATGTTTGTGTAGATATGGAGTGTCTCAGACGGTGCGCTTCTTCATTTGTGTGCTCCTGTTTCCATAGAAGAAGGAGCTGCTACCCACGGAGGCTGGGTGACCGACCTCTGCTTCTCTCCAGATAGCAAGACGCTGGTCTCTGCTGGAGGCTATCTGAAGGTCAGAGTTCATTAGAGACTGTGAAAGGAAATAACAGCCTGTATCCTACTGTCCAAGCTGTTTTCACCTCCTGTTTCTCAGCTGGTCTTCATACAGCCTAGCAGAGTGGAAGTGCAACTCCTGTTATCCCCATTTTGCGGTGATGAGACTGAGGGGTGCAAGGCTACCTTCCTCAAATCTTTTGGAAGTTTTGGTGGCAGTGTGGGGGCTGTTCTCATTCCAGAGCTCTCACACTGCCCCGTACAGTCTTAGAATATCAGAATGACTAGAGTGGGGTTTTAACTTAGTTTCATTTTCTACCTCATAGTTACTAATTATTTTGGTTGAAAGTCTCTAAAAAAATTTCTGAAATTTTTTTCTTAAGTATTAGTAGTAGCAGTGGTAGTAGTAGTAATAATAGCAGGAGCACATTGCTTTATAGTTTGCAAAATGCTTTACTTACATCATCTCATCAGCCAGTTTTGTAAGGTTCGAGTTTTATCACATTTGGCTTATAGGTGAGGAAACCGATGTTCATAGAGAGTTGTCACTTCCCTGAAATTGCGCAGTTCGTAAGTTGGTATATACAAACTTACTATGAGTGACGACTGTGGCCAAGGCTGAGTGTGTTGTAGAGCCTCAGGGTCATTTTTTGGTGCTTGCACCTATTGACCCACCCACTCAATAAGGACTTGTTGAGTGCCTGTGTGCTGAGACACTGCTGTGGCACAAGGTTGAAGACTTGGCTCCTGCCTCGGGTGGCGTACAGCCTGTGGGAGAAGCAGACAGTAAATAAGACCTCTCGGGTATAGGAGGGGTTCTGGGACAGGTTTGCATATGGATAGTGGAGGCGCAAAGGAGAGGCGTGAACAGTTCTTCCTTGGGGAGTTAGCAGAGGCTTCCTGTGGAGGGGATGCTGAAGTGAGGCTTCTCAACAGTAGTTTACTTAGAAAAGGGGTTGAAGATAATACTACATGTTATACTGACCACTTAAAATAGATCTCTAGTAAATTATATCTTGCGATACTGTTATCTCTGAAGACATTCAAGTGTAGGAGATGATTCTAACAGTCTAACACAATGTAGATATTAAAAAATATTTGAATGAGTTTTTTGGTTATATGGCACCCCATGTAATTGTAATTTTACTCAACATAAAAACCTAGCTTATCAAAAAGATAAATAAGCCTGGCCAGCTTGGCTCAGCAGTTGAGCATCGACCTGTGATCCATCGACCTGTGATCCAGGTGATCACAGTTCAGTTCCTGGTCAGGGCACAAGCCCGAGTTGCGGGCTCAATCCCCCAGTGGGGGCATGCAGGAGGCAGCCAATAATGACTCCCTCATCATTGATGTTTCTATCTCTGTCCATCTCCCTTCCTCTCTCTGAAATCAATAAAGACTTAAAAAAGAAAAGAAAAGAAATAAGAGGGCAGATTTTAGCTCAATGAGAGGATATATGTATGATCCCTTTACAAGTTTGCATTTAAAATACCATGCTGTTTACAAAATGGTGCGTGCCCTATGCTTTTTTGGGCATGCCTTTATTTAGTTATTAGGGAATTGTGAGGCTGTCACCACTGGTCCTCCTTTAATGTAAAGATAAGCTTAGTCTGCTCTGAGGACGATGCTGAGAATAGCGGCATTGATGTTTTGTGTTGAGAGCTGGGAATCTTAATCTTTATTAACTGCTAAAAAACTGCCATGGCACTGAGCTTCTAGAGACCATGTCATTTGCTGCTCTGGGCACCTTCAAAGGCTATTGCATATTCCTGAGTGTGGCGTACAAGATGTGGTAGAGATCAGTCATCAGGTTTCCAGAGTTCTTGGGGAACCTTGAAACAGAGCAGCAGAGCAGATACCTGTATTGCGGAGGTTATGGGTGGGAGAACCTGTAGCCTGTTTACTGTCTCTGTATTTAGGTGACAATCAGGCAGCTCTTCCCTCCTGTTAAACTGATCATGATGCAGCCCAGCCCACATCTACACAGCTTGTTAATGAGGCTCTCCAAAGCACAGAGCAAATTAAAAGTAAAAAGGAGCAGCTGCTGTAGTGTCCAAGAAAATGGGCCTTTTTAGTCTGTTTACTTTAGAATCCAAGCTGCATAAATTGAATGTCAATAAGATAAAGTAGGCATCCAGTAGCTAAAAAGCTCTTAACTTTCAAAATTGTTTCTATTTGTAAGTTAAAAATGATATAATTTAGCTGTCTACCTGTGTTATGCCACAGGGTATATATACTGGTAGAATGACAAGAAATCCACATTAATTCATACTCACAAGGGGCAAGGCTGATTTGAAATTGGAGTACATGGTGATAAATGCAGGTTTGCTGTTACTCAGAGGCAGCAGAGTGTAATGGTTGAAGAGTGAGCCTTGGGCAGACTGCCAGAGTTCAAAGCTTGGCTCTGCTACTCATTAGCTTTAATACTCTTATTAATCACATGATTATTCAAACTCTCTGTGCCTCTATTTTCTCATCTATAAAATGGACACAATAATTTCTACCCCAGGGTTGGGAGCTTTACAGAAATTAATACATAGCAGCACATAGTGTACCCTGAGTAAATGTTAACTGCAATTTTTTCTTAAATTCACTTTATTTCTTAGAGCAGTTTTAGGTTCACAGCACAATTGAGCAGTGTGTACAGAGTTCCAATACACCCCAGCCCCCATGCATAGAGAGCCTCCCTCACTATGACCAGCCCCCCACAAGAGTGATACATGTTACAATTGATGAATGTTCATGACACATCCTAATCACCCAAAGTCCATAGTTTACATCACGGTTCACTCTTGGTGTTCATTCTGTGAATTTTGACAAATGTATAATGGCATGTGTCCACCATTATGTATAAAATGAGGCAGTTCCTGGGTGATCTCTAAGGGCCTACTGCCTCTGTGATTTGCCCCTAGCAACGGAAAATAGTCTGCTCTCCGGTAGGTGGAATGTGTCCTCTGAAGTCTTGATTACACTGCTGTTTTACAGAGCAAAATTGTCAGCTCTGGAAAATGTCAAGCAAGTGCATGTTGCTTCAGTGAGGTTTACTAAAGTCCATGGGGTGTACTTTTACCAGTTATCATTACTGGTAGTGAACATCGAAAATTGACCCAGTCACATGTGCAAGGCAGGAAAGATCCTCATGTATGGTGTCTTGTCTGCCCTTGTGGAGCTATATGTGTAAGCTTTATGATTTCCATTTGGTAAATGAACGTAAATATTATTACAATCTTAGTGAATTCAGTGATTGGGAGGAGAAAGGAAGGACTTGGCCAGAGCACCTGCTGCATTTGAGATGTTGGCTATTTACTTAGCGAATCCATGTATAGAGTAGTTTATGAAGAAACTTGGTTATAAGCTCTTGAATCACTCCTGAGAGAGAGGATTCAGTAGACAGGACACTGTCCTATCACCTGTATTATGAATAGTCTTGGCATCTGCCAGAATACCAGTTCATGTCTGCAAAGGGGCATTTTTAGAGAAGAGAGGGCATTCTTCTGTCCATTCCACTGAGAAGGACATGCAGACAGGAGAGCTCAGTCCAGCCACAGCCATAATGGACATTGGATGGCCTTGTGGGCTGCCTGTTTCTCCAGCACACCTTGAGTAGAGGTGTGCAGGGTGGCTGTGAGGCAGTCACCAGGGTTCATCAGGAAAGGATGATCTGGCTGATGATAACTGTATTCAGCATTGACCTAAGACTTCTCTCTGGCTGTTCGCTTAAAATTTGGGCATGGGGAGGTGATGGGGTGAAGGCTCTGGGTGGCACACAGATTGTCACACAGTGTAATTACTGATCTAATGGGAGTTTTATTTTTCTCTGAACAGTGGTGGAATGTTGTCACTGGGGAATCCTCACAGACCTTCTACACAAATGGAACCAATCTTAAGAAAATACACGTGTCCCCTGACTTCAAGACATATGTGACTGTTGATAATCTTGGTATTTTATATATTTTACAGATTTTAGAGTAAAATAGTTAAGCACTAATGTAAGTTGAACTCTTACATTATTGGAAAATATTGTGGTGAACCCTGTATTTGAACTTTTTCTAAAGCTGTGAATTGTTTACAGTATTGCATTCATTATGGAAGTGTTTGTGGTTGGGAGACTGATACTAATGTAGCTTTTTCCCAAATGAGCACACCTTTAATCTTGTTCTTCATAATCATCATCATTATTTTTAACAGTTTGTCTTTAAGATGCAAATGAAAATGTAAATACATACCTCGTTATACTGTTGGTAAAATTCTCTCTTGATACGTTTAAATTGGTTGACATAATTAATGAGGATAATTCGAAGGAAATACATGTTTTAATACTATCATTATGCAGGCTGTGCCACAGAGTAGTGCTGGCCTGCTTTCTGAGCCACACTTACCCCACCGGGGTATACTTTTCCCAAATACAATCTCAGCGCTTATTTGCACTCCTTAAATTAGCTTTAAAAATATTGTGTCTGTGTGCATAATTTGTAGTGTTTCTTTTAATTCACTAGACAAGTGAGTCTTGGATTTCAAAGTTCTTTCTGAAGAGTGAGAATTATGTGTGTTGGAGAGAGTTGATTTTATTGGCCTGCCTTTCCTTTCTAGCTGAGGACAGCCCGTGCCATAGCGGACTCAGCCTCTGAGCTCACTGGGCACTGTCCTGCTCTCTCTGGTTTTTACACACCAGACCTTCTTTCATCTTCACTTTTTTCTTTTTTAAAGCAGTTGCTCCACAGTGAGACATTAGTAAGTCAGATTAATTGGGGAGGAGCCCATTTTAATAACAGAATTTTTCTAAGAAATATAGAATAGTAAAAAAATAATTTTCTTCTAATTCTACTAACTTTGAGATGAATGGCAACGTCAGTGCTATTCTTTTAGTGAATTTCAAGAGAATTCTCAGAACCAGAAGTCATCGTGACTCTGGTGTTACCTTTAACCCTCCAACCAGCCCGTCTCCCTTCCCTTCTCTCCAGATCTGCTTCTCTCCCCCCCTCCCTCCTTCCCTGGGAGGTTAATCAGGAAAGGTAGCTTCTGACTGGAAAAAAGCACGTCAGCGTCAATAATTAGCTTTTTTGAACTCTTGATTAGGAAACTTAATTGCAGCTTAAATCTAAACAATGTATTTTCCCAGAAATATATTGTTAAGGGAAATGCTGATAAATTAATAATAGATGTGGTTGCTACATAAAAAAAATTAACCAAAATTAAAAAATTGTTGTTGCTGTAAATCAAATGGGTATTGTCAGCAGCAGCAGGTAGGCCAGTTTTTATTATTATCACATATTAGTAGATATGGGTAGGCAGGAGGAATAGACCACTCCAGATGTATTTTAGATTAGATATTCCTATTTAGCATTCCAGAGAACCATAGAGTGAATGAAATCTTTTACATTGTTAAGGAATTTTTTTAATGGGTTGAGGAACTAGTTATAGTCTTACTGTGATTTAAGCAAATGTGATGTACAGTCTTAATTTTATAAAAGAAATGTCTGGAATGGTATGTTCTGCTTAGAGTATCCTCATCATAATTTGATCTGCATACAATGTTTAGAAACTCATTCGTAGCTCAGAGTATAAAGTATTAACTTTGGAATTGAACTCACTTGACTGTTAAAGTATAACAACAAACATCAGCTTTTAAAAGGCCTTGATTGGCCTTTGTCTTAAAAATAAAAAGAAAAATGGGAAGAAAGACAAGGTAAGATGAGGAATGAAGAGAAGCTAGTAGGATGCAGTTGCAAATTCCATGGCAGCTTGTGGCCAGTTTGGGGAGGGGGGGATTTCTTTGTACTTGCAGATAAGCACTTTGCCCTGCTTTTTCTTTTTGTATGGAAAAATTACATTGCATTTTATATTAAAAAAATTTTTTTTTTTTTTGCATTGTGTCTTATATGTTTTGAAAATTGTTCGTTTTGTATTTATAATACAGTTTACATGATTGTTTTTGGCCTTGGTACACATTTTAATACATGAATGAAAAATGTTTTGTAAATAAAATTCCAAAAATATTTTTGAAAAACATTTTCAAATTGTTTCAGACTCCTTGCTTGTCTTCTGTTGATTAGAAAACAAATGAGAAGGGTTCTTCACCTAAATCCATCAACCTTTCTATGATGCGTTTTCAGCTATGTGTAGTTCACCTCTATCTAAATTTTGTCTCTCCTTTTCTGATGATTGCTGCCTGATGTAGCTGGCATGGAGAAGATCTTGTAAAGGATAGAACTCATTTATTCATTTATTCATTCTTTCATTCAGTAAATATTTATTGAGACCTGCCATGTGCCTGGCATTTGTGTAGGTAATGGGGATATAGCAGTGAGCAAAACAAAATCCTTGCCCTGTTGCAATTGGGTGCTAGGGAGAGGTGGTCGAAAGGTAAATAAGTAAAAGCTATAGTGTATTAGTTGCAATACTGGGTATAAA
This sequence comes from Miniopterus schreibersii, assembly GCF_964146895.1. Taxonomy (NCBI): domain Eukaryota; kingdom Metazoa; phylum Chordata; class Mammalia; order Chiroptera; family Miniopteridae; genus Miniopterus; species Miniopterus schreibersii. The sequence continues at coordinate 171,809,662 of NC_138102.1, forward strand.
TGGGAAGGGGGAGGGTTACAGTTTTAGATGGAGTTGCTCACTGAGAAGGTAACATGCGCACAGACTTGAAAGGTGAGGAACTGAGTCATGCTAGTATCTGGAGAGAATACCCAAGCAAGAGTACAGCCAGCAAAGACCTGAAAGTGGGATGGGTTGGTCTGTTTCGGAACTGGCAAGGTGGCCAGTGTGGCTGGAGAAGACCGAGTGAGGGAGTATAACGGGAGGTGCACTGTGGAGGGCATCCAGGAGCTCATGGAGGGGGGTGTGAGCAGTGAGTCATCTGACTTAAGCTTTAACTTGATCACTCTGGCAAGGGTGGGAGCAGGGAGACCTCTGAGAAGCTTTTGCAGTAATCTGGGCAAAATGAAGGCGGGCAGACTAGAGTAACAGCTGGAGAGGTTGTGATAAGTTGGATTCTGGATATGTTTTGAAGATAAGTTAATGGATTGGATAATGGTTGTGAGAGACAATGCAAGAATGATACCAAGGTTTTGGCCTGTTGACCTGATCAGGTAGAAGAATAGAGTTGCCATCAACTGAGATGAAGAGAATGAAAGGAACAGGTTTTTGGACGTAGTAAGTTTAAGGTGGCCATTTAGCATCCAAGTGGAGATGTTGAGTAGCTGATGAGGAAAAGGGTCTGGAGCTCATGGGAAAATCTGTGGTGGAGATACAGATCATGAGAGTCATCTGAATCACTGGCACTTGAAAGGACAAAACCAAAAGAGATCAGCAGTGAAGTGGGTGGAGAGGAGGCCTGGGACTAAGTGCAGGTCGGTGAGATGAAGGAATGAATGCACAGGGCACTGAGAAGGACCAGCGAAGACTAAACATTGCAAGTTAGCGTAGTAAGTGTAGTGAATGCAGTGGGTGGGTGTAGGCTCCTTCAGTCAGTGCGACCTTGCGCAGACTTCCTTTATTGGTGTGTTCGTCCAGCCACCTGTCTCTCCTGTATGCCCTGAGTGTCTGCGGTGTGCCAAGCACTGTTTTGAGCAGCAGCCAAGGCAATAAGTACATACATTTTAGTTGTTGGGGGAGATTGGGGACAATAAGACAGCTGCTGATAGTTTCTTGTTTTCTAATTACCTGTAAAATGCTTCTCAGGGTTGCTGTAAGGATCTAATAAGACAAAGCTCATGAAGTACTTATCCCAGTGCTTGGACAGACAGTGCTCAGTGAACAATGCTTGCTGTTATTTGGGCCCCATCTTCAGCCGGGAAACAGGTCTCTGCTTGATTTTCCTATCTTTTTATTTAGTTTTAATCCTTACCTGAGGATATTTTTTCCATTGTTTTTTCAGGGAGAGAGTGGAAGGGAGAGAGAGACACATTGATCAGTTGCCTCCTACATGCACCCCAACCTGGGCCGGGGATGGAGCCCGCAACCGAGGTACATGTGCTCCGCTGGAATTGCACCCAGGACCCTTCAGTCCACGGGCTGACACTCTAACTGCTGATCCAAATCGGCCAGGGCGATTTTTCCATCTTTTCAAAACCCTGGGCCTGCCGTGTGCTCTCTTGCTTCTGTGGTTTTATATGCATTGTCCTCTCTTCCATACTGCCCCTCTCCAGCCTACTTTTTTCCTCCAAATTCCTTCTTTCTCTTTATATATTCTGAGGTGACCCTTCTGCTATCTTGTAGTGCCCTCTTTTCTCTTACATGGCTTCTATGGCCCTGTGTCACTTACTTATTGGAGTCCCCTGTTCGACCAGAAGCTCCATGGAAGCCAGGTCTCTGTCTTTTATACCAGAGTCTCGCGCATAGGCCTGGCTCCAGTTGGAGCCTCAATAAGCACTTATGAATGATTGGCACTCCTGTTTGCCTGCATGCCCACAGCACATTCTGTGTTTCCCCTCCGCACTAGGGCACCATAAGGCTGTCAAATTAAGATGCAACACATCACCGGCGTTTTCTTCATCTCCCCGGTTTAGTTTGGCATTTTATTGTGAAGCCGCATTAGGGAAAAGTAAAACTTTTCTTGGACAGAAAAGATTTGCTTCCAAATTATATGAGATAAACATAGCCCTGGAGGGGTTAAGTTGGCAACTATGGCAATCTATGACCCAGCAAATGCCCTGTGTTATCATAATTTACTTACTTTTACAGCTGGAGATAATGGCTTTCCAATAATTCTTAGTCCCAGAAGATTGTCAATTGAATAGACTTCCTTGCCCATAACCCCTCCTCTTAAGACTATAGATAAATAGTTATTAAAATTCCTGCATTAGGGAACCAGCTGCTGTTGGGCTGTGAGTTTAACCATAGAATCATTGTGTAGGTGTAACACATTAATGTGGAAGGGTTAGAATTTGCATCGAACCTGGGACTCATCAGAGACCAGACCTTTGAAGTCATTTGGCATCAACAGCGACTTATTTCTGAGTCAGGTGATGTGAGGAGACCAAAAGTTGGGAAATTTTCATTTTAGTTATGATTTAGGAAAATGAGTTGCTGGTATTCATTGTAGATTCATTTATGAAATCAGGCTTTCAGACCTGGGAATACTGCTTATCACACAGAAGTGAAGAGAAAAACCTGCCTCTGTGATTTCCCATCACCCAGGGCTAGAATAAGAAACGAGAGCATTCCAAGCCCAGGGGTTTCTGCCTGGGAGTTCTGAGTAACTGTTCAAACTGGAAAACACCCAGCAGGCGAGTGAAGACACCTTCTTAGGACCAAAGTGGCTGTTCTGAGGAGCTGGAGGAAAAGTTCTCATTCATCCAATCAAATCTCCATCACCTCCCCGCTCTAGGCACTGCCCTGCCCTTATTTTATCTTCACAGTTTAGTGATTTGCAAGACTGCGCAGTTCCAGTGTATAGAGGAAGAACCACACTCCCGGCTGTTAATCAGCGACAAAGCCAGGGCCAGAATACAAATCTGATTTTTTCCTTTTTTTTCCAAATACAAGTGAAAGTTCATTAAGAAAGTCACAGAGGTAGAAAAAAAATGAGCCAGATGGGCTGCGTGGGCTCAGGAAACAAGTTACAGAGGCAAAAGAGGGTCCTCAGAGCTTAGGGGAGAGAGAGGATTTTTATTTTATTTTATAGAAAGACCCAGACCACTGGGCCACACATTGAGTGTCAGTTGCAATTGGAAGTGGAATTCTCTGGGGTTCATGGCAGATGGACATCAGTCTAGGGGCCAAGGCTTGGATTTCAGCAGCTTGGATCTCATTTCCGATTTGTCTTCAGTTAGCAGTGATTCTAAACACTTCGCCTTGGTTTTATTTGCTTGTGGATGAAAAAAGGGGGTTCTAGGGGGGAAAACAAAGCAAATGAAACAAAACAAAAGGGGTTCTAGGGAATGAAACCTCAAAAAGTGATCAGATCATAAATTTCTAACTGGGCAAGTCATGGTGGGTAGTCATGCCCCAGGCACATAACTTTCTAGTAAAAGGTTTATCTTTGCCTTAGTAAGCCCTGTCCATTGCTCTGTACACCTAGGTTTCAAGAGAGCTCATAACCTTAACTATCCTGCAATCCAATCCCCGCCTTGATTTCGCCCACCTTTATGGAGTCTTCCTTATGTTCCCTCCTTAATTTCAAGTGCACAAAAGAAGCTCCAAAACTGTTACTCTCCAGAGCATTAGAGATTCTGCTCCCAGCATATGCTGTGAGTGTGGCTCAAATAAGCTCTTAGGAAAATTCTCTACTGGTTTGGACGTTTCTTATGTAGATATGCCCCATTCTGTCAAGTAAGTTTCTGAGACAATGAATCCTTTTTAGGAGGAAGGAAGGGGGAGCCACTTTTTTTTTTTTTTTTTTTTACAGGCCTTTTATGTGCCAGGCCTTGTGCTGGGCACTTTCCACACATGTAATTTAAACCCCCTATCTAGTAGTGGCCAGTGAGATGTAAGTGGAAGTTGTGGGGTGAAGTTCCCAGGGAAGCGCCTAAAAGGTTGCCTTACTCATTTGGGAGGCAGGAGCACTTTGGTCCTTTTTCCTGCCTGGAATGTGTATGTGCTGGGTGATGCTCCAGCAGCCATTTTGTGATCATGAGGTGAACTTGCAGCTGGATGCTACCTACACGCTAAGGACAGCAGAGTAGAAATATCAAAGGAGCTTGGAATTTTGATGACAGCTATGGAGCTACCATTCCAGCCCTGTACTCTCTCTGAAATTCATGTTACATTAGAAAAAAACTCAACCCCTCCCTTTTTAAGGGATCCTTAATTCTGGTCTTCCAGTTCCTGATACTCCCATAAACTACTGTGGTGTATAAGATCAGTTCAGCAAACCAGCGACCCTGCATCCCTCCTTCCTCCCCCACCTCACCTCAGCCACACACACACTGTTCCTCTTCTGATAAGTAACCGGACATCGAACTGTGAGGCTGTTGAAACTTGGAAGATTCTCAGAAAGTCTGAAACAAGTGATGCACAGACCACGCCCATTCCACAGATGAGTTTTGTTTGGCCTACACTAATTTTTTAAAACTCTGAATTTGTTGCCAGCGTTTGAAAATCTGATTTTGCATAAAAATTCTAACTTATTCGAAAATCCGTTGACTCAAGGTCTTCCTTTCTGCCTGGCAAGAATCAGTGGGAACTGAGAAGCAGCTGCCCCGAGATGCTCTGCGGATCATCATCAAAACCCTCCCTTCCCTCATGCTACCTGTGTGGCCCTGACGCCATGTGAGTTTGCAGCCTCTCCCCCCACCCCACCCCAGACCAACACTCCATCCACGGCCTGCTAAAATGGAATTCCTGGATGTCCTGTGCCTTTCTTCTCTCCTAGTTTCCCAACACTTAGCACACTGGGTTGTTTTTGTTTGTTTTTTGTCTGAAGACTGAGCGCACAGTTTTGAGAAACAGTGAGAAGTCAGCTTCTCAAATGTCAGAAAACAGCTGAGGTTGCCTCTTACTTGGAGGCATCTTGGCTCCCTCCTCACGTGCCTTGTTGACGAGAGGCAGGAAGAGGGGAGCGGGAGACTCCCCAGGAGCAGCTGTAGGGGTGCCTGATGGAGGCGCTGGGACTCCAGAGGCCAGGTCAGCGGAGTGTTGCACGGGGGGGACTGCTTTGACCAGCTCTGTCACCATGCTGTGAGCTGCCTGGCGGTGAGAGCGACCCCATCTCCACTGAGTAACTGTGGCACTGGGATAACTCAGTTTCCTAAATGGCAGGGCTTGGAAGATGCACATTAGCTCCGCTGTGCTCACAAAGTCTGTTATGTGAACTGCGTGCTCCTCAGCCACCTGAGCCAAGTGACGACCCCTGAGGAAGCCTCAGCTGCTGCGGCTGTCACCTTCAGCTGCGGCGACCCCCTTGGAGCTGTTACATGAAGACTCGATTTCAGTCTGCTGTATGTGTAAGTCTCTGCGTCACTGGTCATTACTCTTGGAAAGCCCATGCGGCTTTTACAAATACAGGTCTCTGGGGTTTTGCAGAGGAAAACAAACACTGGGCGGTAAGTAATTTGTGGCTGTGATTTGTCATGAGTTACACACAGAGTGCAGTGTGCTGGCTGGGAAGGGTCGCCTTTGCATTAGCAGCTCTAAGGACAGTGGCGCCACCCCCGGCACAGAGTGTTTGCGATGACTACGTGGGCCTGAGCTGAAGACAGGAAACAGCTCCTCGGAATCGGTGTTCCCGGGTCAGCACCAAAGTCTGAGGATTAATCCCACGGCCAGAAGGAAGTTCTGGTTCGTGGGCACTGAGGGGGCTCACCGTCCGCAGGCTGGTGATTGCATAACAGGCCTAAGGACGCCCGGGCCTGTGGGCATGGGGTGTGTGGGAAGCGGGCCCTGCGGCTGGGGCAGGCCGGTGCCCGGTGCACGGGGTGCTTGCTGGGCAGCAGCAAGCGGGTGTGGGCAGGGACGGGGGTGGGCAGGGACGGGGGTGGGCAGGGATGGGGGTGGGTGGGGTGGGGCGGCCTGATGCAGCGCCTCGCTGCAGCGAGACTCCGCTGGCCCGTGTTGGTCGCTTGCCCAATTTTATTTTTAAAAAATGTGTTTATAATGGTCAGACTGCTCAGTTTCCACAAGAAACATACTCGGTGAATAGCTTGTACAAAAAGGGAACTGAAAATCGTAGTGTCTAAAAAATAGGCTTTATTCCACATAGACTTCTGAACACGGTCATTATATTCCAATTTTGTGGAAGAAGGAAGAGCCCTGGAGGCTAACCCACTTCTCACATTTTCATTTCTTTTCAGAAACAGCTTAGGAGCAATGCTATCTGGTCCAAGTGTGAATTTTCATTGATTTTTGAGAATTGGCCGTGTGTTCTTCATCTAAGCCTGTCTTCTGCCCCATCGCATCCAGACATTATATGCACTAGCATTATTACCAAATATTCCAACAAAAAATCTGGTATGTCTTGAGAAAAATCACTTCCATGACTTATAAATGAACTAACGAGGCATAATTTTCATAGGGTTCATTTACCCAAATTTATCATAGAATATAATTTAAGAAGAAAAAAAAATTAATGGAGTAATTGAATTGAAGTCCTTTTTGGAATAATATTAGCACTCAAGGATCCCCACCCTCACGGATATGGCAATTATCAACTTGTCAGATTTCCCCCCTCCAAGAAAATTAGCTGCAAATCCCTTCTTCAGTATGTGGGCTGGCTCTCTTCTCAGATCCACTCCTCCCTGTTCCCGGCCCTGATGGGTGACTGGAGGCCACCCTGTGTAGACCGTATCAGTGGGCTCCTTGCCCTCTGGCTTCTGCCAATTCAGGAAATTCAGAATGGAAGGTGGACAGTGAGATCAGGATCAGGGTATTTTGGTTTTTGTTTTTTAAATAATCACCCACTTTGAGAGAGGTAGGGAGAAAGAGAAACATAGATGTGAGAGAGCAACATTGATTGGTTGCCTTCTGTACGTGCCCAGACCAGTGACCAAACCCGAAACCTGGGCATGTGCCTTGACCGGGAATCAAACCGGCGACCTTTCGGTGCACAGGAGGATTCTCAACCAACTGAGCCACTCCGGCTGGGCTGAAATCAGGGTATTTTAATCCCTTGCTCCCTTGCTGAGGGCCCCTGCACCTGGCCATGCCCCTCAACCTGTATGGCAGCCCCTCATTTCCCATTCCCCCTCAGACTGTCACCAGCCCAAGGATACTATTTTACCCCCTGTTACCCTACAGGCTGCCAACACCTAGGTAAGTATTTTATTTATTAACGTCTTAAATTATCCTAATTGGAGCGTGCCATCTGCTTTGTGTTGGGACCACAACTGATGCAAATAAGCATTTGATCCACAGAGATAACAAATAAGAGGATTACTGACCTTTTAGTGGGTAGCAAAGATAAGGGGCTAAAGCAGCCCAGCTGAAGCGCTGTCACCTAAATTTCCAGCCCAACCTTCCTCCAGGAAACCTGCCCTTCTGCAGGAATGTCATCCCATCGCAGGATGGTTTTAGCTCTTTGGGGTTCAAAGCCCTGGGCTTCTGCATGTCCGGCCGGAGTGCCCCGAGACTGCTTTGGTGCGTGTTTTGCAGGGTAACAGACTTGGATCCAGAAGCAGGGAGATCTTCTGAAGCCATAGGATATGGAATATGAATCACTGACCTTCCCAGTGCCTCTCTAACATGGCCCTATTATCACTCAATTCACAGCTGGCACATGTGCTTTAGGAAAAATGAAAGGATTGAATGTTGTTATGGAATATTTGTGTCCCCTCAAAATTCATATATTGAAGCCCTAACCCTCCAATGTGATGGTATTGGAAGATAGGCCTTTGGGACATAATTAGGATTAGACGGGGTTTTAAGGGTGGGGCCCTCGTGATGCATTAGTGCCCTTATAGGAAGGGACACCACCCTGGGCTCACACACACAAAGAAGAGGTCATTCCAGCTCACAGCAGGATGGCCTCTGCCTACAGCCCAAGACAAAAGGCCTTCTATGAAAACCACCTTGCCGGCTTCGACTTGGCGTTGGACTTTCCAGCCTCCAGAACTGTGAGAAATAAATTTGTCGGGTAAGTCTGTCCGCCTATCGTATTTTGTACGGCAGCCTGAGCCAAGACGAACATGCGTTTTACCCAACCTGCCATTACGTGATCCTATAAAAGCGACCCCGTTTGTGGTCCTTCCTCTTTTAGAAATCTCTGTTCTGGCAAGTCCTCCCCAAGGGCCACTTGAATATTTCCACAGAGGCAACGGGAGCATTTTGGCTGAAATTCAAGCTCTAAAGGCCACTGTATCTTTCTCAGATTGGTTGAACGTGGTGGAAAGGAGCAGATAGTCTTAATAATTCTGCCAATGAAAAGATCCCTTTAGCTGTGAAGGCTGAGAGGGCTGACCCTTTGGTTCCGCTCCCAAACGGAAAGCAGGACGCTGCTCACAGAACGATGCCAGGCACCAGTGGCTGTACAATTTCCTTTTTATTTTGTGTGCTTTTTTTTTTTATAGGATATAAATAATGACAAAAATTACAAAATTTATAACTGGAAGCCCAAGCATATTTACACATATGTTTCTGTTTCAGCAAAGCTGCTATTCACTTTGCTCCTGTACAGTTTCCTTTTGGTACCATATATGTGTTATTTTACTCTCCATTGGCTACATACATATCAACAGTGAACAGGCAAACTATGTACAAGGAACTGTTCAGTTCAAGTAATTTAATAGTGTATTAAAATTCTTCCACACTGAACTAAAACCAGACACATCTGTCAGTCTGAAATAAAATTTAGTCATCTTTCAGAACTCACCAACTGATGAATATAACTGATAATCTCAGGTTTAAAATAATATTGGTTAATAATTTTAAAAAAAGCAACATTAAGACAATCCCACAATTTATCAATATCGCTATCATGAACTTCAAAATGATTCACAATATGATCGGTTAGAACAATATACGTTAAAATGTTATTTTCTTCTATAATGATATTGGTACTGTTTATATAATTTGGTTCTACATAAATATACATTATGGTATTTATCATACAAATACTCCACAGAGACATTAAAAAAATTAAAATAGCTTAATGAAATGTAAGGAAATTTTATTTAATCAAATAGTAAGCAAACATTTATTTTTCTGTTTCAAGAAAAGAGTTTTATTACTTTGGAAGCTCTCTCTCTTTTTTTTTTCTTTTGTATTTATTTTTTTTCTAGAAAACAAATTTTTGCAATAGAACTTTATTAACACCTTTCTCAAACAAGGTTTCCATGACAGAAATCTTCACAGCAGGAGCCCTAGATTTCTTTTTTTTTAACATGTTCTTTAAAACACTGTGAAGATTTTAAAAAAACCCATCTCTGCAGGCTTATGGCTGCATCAGCACGTTGGGTTGGACGGCCGTCTGCTTGCCCGAGTCTCCTGCCCTGGGGAGAGGCGTCGGGACTTTCCCACGCCCGAGCCTGCCCTCTTGGTAGTAGCAGTAGAAATTTAGTTATTTGAAATGAAACCGGAAACATCCCTCACAACTAACCTAGTTTTCTTATCAGTGCATTAATGAAACATTCTTTTAGTAAAAATATTTAATACAAGACACGTTTTTCTGTGCATAATAAATTCCTGTTTTAAATCATTCGTAAATTTTGAATCAGTCCTTAAATGTAAAGGTTTTCTTTATCTGACATAGTTGATCACATAAAAAACCACAAATATAGAAATCGGGAGGAAGGAGTTCCTAGCAACCGTGGGGTGGTTTTGTCCTGTTGCGTGAAAGGATGCTCAGTGACAGAATGATTTTACAGATGCGTTATGGGGGTGGTTCTGTCCTGACTCTATCTTTAAAACAGCTGTCAGTGAAAAACCCAAGATTTTTATACTTTTAGGCAGTATTAGACATCCCCTGTACTTTTTTAAATTTTATTTTAAAAAAAGGTGTTATCCCCAACAACAGCAAAGCAAGTGGGGCCAAGTCATTAGAAATACCTTGGGCGGTGACAGGGAGGGGAGTCCGGAGTCAGCAAAAATCTCAACTCGTGCCTCTCAGGGGTCAGGGCTGGAAAGTCTCGGTTGCACTTTCTGTCCCTGGTGCAGAAAGAACGTCCCCGGGGAATGGCCAGTGGCCTGTCGCCTGTGACAAGGCCACGCAAACAGAGCAGTCTCCCTCCTGGGCTGGGTGGAAACGGAGGCGGGAAGGAAAGCCTGCTCCGGGCGGCTGGCGTGCAAGGCACCGCGAGGCGGGGGACCGCGGGTATCAGAAAATCGTGGTCTCATACTTGGTGTTAATGCCCCTCTTGGCTTCCTGTCCCGGCTCCACAATCCACGGCAGGTTGGCCAGAGTCTTTTGCTCAGATGGGTCGATCTGCTTTGAGAGAGGAAGGCTGATGCCTGTTAGTGGTACCTGCAGGGGTTCGCTCCTGCAGCCCCCCTCTCCCCCGCCGCCCGGCCACGCCGCGGGCAGGGTGGCTGTGAACCATTTGTTCGCTCTTTTGACCACATTTATTGCATATGGACCTCGTGTGAGGCCCTGGAGAAGGGACGGTGAGTGACACGGCCCTGCTCTTACAGGCACGTGGGTGGGAGCGGACGCGGAAACACTCGATACCGAGAAGGGAGATGGGGGGGAGGAAGGTGCTCTGTGGGGACACAGGAAAGCCGCTGACCCCACGTCGGGGAGCCAGGGGCCTTCCAGGAGGCGGTGAACCCGGTGATGCCACTCCCTGATTCTCAAGCCTCCATGGTTTCCATCACAGAATAACCCCCAGGTCCCCAAGGGGACCCACGGGGGCCCCGCCTGCCTTTCTTCACTCCAGCCACACGGGCGCCCCTGCTGCTCCCCAGCACCAAGCCCACGCCCAGGGCCTCTGCTCCGGGGGATGCCCTCCTCCAGACCCCTGCGCGCTTTGCGCCCCAACCTACTTCAGGCGGCGGCTCCAGCAGCACCTCCTCACCTGGGTGCCCTAGGGAACAGCGCCCCCGCCTGCCTGCTCGCCTCCTACTCCCGTGTAACCCTCTGCCACCCACAGCCTGTCACGTCTATTTGTTCAGGCCCCACTGCAGTGTGGGCTCGGGAAGGGGGGCTCGTCTGTCCTGTTCGCCACTGTTTCGCCCCAGCTTAGGAAAGCTCCTGGCCCAGTAACCGTGGGCACAGCTTAGGAAAGTTCCTGGCCCAGTAACCGTGGGCACAGCTTAGGAAAGCTCCTGGCGGCCCAGTAACCGTGGGCACAGCTTAGGAAAGCTCCTGGCGGCCCAGTAATCGTGGGCACAGCTTAGGAAAGCTCCTGGCGGCCCAGTAATCGTGGGCACAGCTTAGGAAAGCTCCTGGTGGCCCAGTAACCGTGGGCACAGCTTAGGAAAGCTCCTGGCCCAGTAATCGTGGGCCCAGGATAAATACCTGCTGAGTAGGTAACATGGAAACAACGAGGCACCGTCTACGCAGAAAGCTGCGGGAAAGTAAGAGTCTGCCTGGCGAAGGTAGGGGAGGGGGAACAGCATGTGCAAAGCCCCCAAGGCAGGGGAAATGGTCCGGTCAGGGCTTGTAGTGAGCTCGCAGAGGGGGAGACGGGAGGGGGGACACTGGGGGGGGGAGGCGAGCAGGACTAGGACAGGCTGAGCTGTAGAATCGTTAAGACGGGTCTAGCAGTTCACATATTCTCAGGGATCACTGAGTATTTCTCAACAATAAACAACGGGGACGGAGGGGCGCTGGGTGCGGACACCAGGTGAGGGGGGCAGGGCTTGAGGCAGCTCAGGCACATCAGTGTTACCACCGTGTGTTCCCCTAGTGCTCAGTGAAGCCTCTGGATGGATTTCTACGAGCCTGTAGGGCACCCAGCCCTTAGTGCTCTTCTGGCAGAGTCTGTGGGGACCAGAGTGACATCAGATGGAGGCACCTGCCCTGAACTGATTTACCCAGCCCACAATGAATATAAGAGCCTAAGAGAAATCACAAAAGGCTCCTGAAAATTCCTGGATATTTAACTCATACTTTTTTGTAGGGGAAGATAGACGATAAATCTCCATTTGCAAATGCTCCACAGAATTAAAAGCAGGTGATAGGCTTGAGTGTGGCAAGTGTGGCCCAGAAAAGGCCCCTTCATGGTGCTGAGACCTGAACGACAGAGTCAGCCGTGTGGAAATCAGGGGGACACTAGGCCAGGTAGAAGGATCAGGTGGGATGGAGGCCTCAGGCAGGAGTGAGCTTTGTCTTCCAGGAACAGGAAGGCCTGAGCGTCAGGGAGAAGTGCGGTGGGAAATCGGGTATTATGGAGTTGGCAGTGGTGCCAGGATCTGATCTATGGGGTTTTAAAAAAACATGTTTTTATTGATTTTTTAGAGAGAGAGAGGAAGGGAGAGGGAGAGAGAGAATCATCAATGAGAGAGAGAAACATCAATGGGTTCCCTCCTGCACGGCCCATACTAGGGATCGAGCCCACAACCCGGGCGTAGACTCTGACCGGTAATCGAACTGGTGACCTATTGGTGCCTGGGGTGACGGTCAATCCACTGAGCCACGCCGGCCGGGCTCTGGTCTATGTTTTAAGAAGCGACTCTGGGTGCGGTGTGGAGGACTGGGGTCTGTGAGGAGGTGCACTTCCGTGGGTTGGGGGGGAGCAGTGCTGGAACCTTCCCCGGATGAGAAGAGTGACAGAGGGAAGGAGAGGAGGGTGGGCGGATCTGAGATATGTTTTAGAGGTTGAGTAGATGGAAGCTGCTCATGGGTTGGACGCAGGGCCTCGGGGAAGCCAGGAATCAGGTCACTTCTAGATTTATGGCTGGAGCACCCTCACAGAACTTTCTGGGGCGCCTGCAGGTTCAGGCAGATGGTGTCCCATACTTTCCAGGAACTGGGTGAGAGGATGGCAGACACGTGCCGGGTAGAAGCCAAGGACAAGACGGAGAAGGGCAGGCCCTGATTCTAACCCGCACCCGCACCCCGAAAGGGCCCGCGGAGCCTGCATCTTTTCTACTTACCACGGACTTGCGGATGCTGACGCGGGGCTTGGGGATGGGCTTGGAGGGTTTGTTTTCAAAGCTTTCGGGGAGCGTGGAGGAATGGCCCCCTTTCCTCGCCTGCAGTGCGAGCTGGTAAGCGACTTCGAAGGCCTGTCCCAGGGTCAGAATGATTTCGTAGGCTAAATTCTGCAAGAGAAACGAGACAGCGGTTACTAGGGCCCTCTGCAGGTCGGAGGGGTCCGGGGGCTGAGGCGCCCGTGGGGGGCGTGAACCAGCGAGGCCCAGTCCGCAAATCTGCGAATGGGACACTCCAGGTCCAACTTAGAGTCCGTACGAGGCATCAGTCTCTGATGTGCACGCTTGCTTCAGCCGAGCTAAGGAGCCTACTTCCCACTGCACCCCGCGGGGAGCAGTGCGCCCCAGGTCCCTGTTCCCAGGGCCCCCACGGGCAGCTGGCTTGCTCCCCGGCCCTGGAAGGGGGTTCCTCCGGCCGGATGCTGAGTCCTGAGGGCACCACAGCCGCGTGTGACAAACCCACAGGCTCCACAGGAGCTGTTCCTCAGGAGTTCGGGTCTTTTTACCTCCAACATCTGCGATTCAGTGACCGTCTCCCCGAAACACAATCAGAGCCTAATTGGGGCGGAGGGGAGAGGCATTAGTCATGCTGGCGCGGGCCCGTCGCAGCAGCCCGCCTGCCAGCAGAGCCAATCACCCGGCTCCTGCTCCAGGCGCTCGCTCCCCCGGTGGGTCCGCCACATATTTTCCCATCAGATCAGCAGGAGACAGGAGATGGGGGGCCCCCAAGTGCCGCGCCCGAGCAGTGCCTGGGACAAGGGCTCTTTCCTTCAGACCTTCCAGCTTCCCCTCTCCCCTTCTCTTCCCCAGAGGCCCATCTCTGATTTCTGCCTCCTCGGAGAATGGCTCCACCCTGTCCTCTCTCGCTGAGAAAACGGCATTGTCGGACCCCAGAGAGGCAGGGTCTCGACAGCATCTCCGAGGTCACAGCACATTCAAACTGGCCATGGAGAGCAGGCGTGGTCTGCCCCAAGTTCGCATTCTGATGACTGTCCCCGGAACGTCTGTCCGTTGACAGTTTTTCAAAGCCACAGAAAGAGCGTTCTGCTTATGAGACCTACGCCCTCCCCCTCCCGCCACGTCCCCCCAAGTCAAGCACATGGAGCAGCTTAGTTCCCACAATTCTCAGGACTGTTCCCACGTGACGACATGCAGGTGGGAGACGCAGGGCGCCCTTCAGGGGCCACGTGGAAGGGCCCGCGGGTTTCCCGAGCCACCGGGTTTCCTATCAATGCCGGACTGACACGGACTTAGACCCGAACGGGGACAACGCCTCCGAGCGTGAGAGTGGGTGTGACAGAGGACGTGTCTTCTCTGAGCTACTTGTTGGGAAATGTCTGCCGCACACGACAGGATGTGCTCCTTGGACACGGCGAACGCTGCGCCCTGCAGCGAGCAGCGCGCTGTCCTCTGCGGGTGTCGGGCTGGTGAGAGAGCCAGGGACCAGCACAGGACAGCGGGAGGGCTGGCGGGCGGCTCTGGCCAGCCCTGCACCGGGGGCGGAGCCCGTCCAGCGCCCAGGGTCATCGGCTCCGCAGGGGGTCCCCCCGAAAGGCGGGGTGGGGCTTCTGACTTCTGTGGTTGCCACGTGAAGTCCTGGGCTCGTGGCCTCGGTCGCCTACCACGGGGACGGCCGAGGTCCACCTGTCAGGGACACGCAGCAGGTATCTGTGCTCCGGGTGGGCAACCGGACGAAGGGAATTGGCGATTCAGAGATTCTGCACCTGCAGCTTTGAGGGAGCTCGGTGAGTGTGAATTCCTTTATCATGAATCTAGAAACAAGTTCCTCAAAGTGAGAGTTACTCAAAGCTCCAGTGTCTGCACATGGAAGTCAAAGATGCTCATTTGAGCAAGTGAGACTTTTCACAGGACTATTACCAGAGGCGTGAAGGTTCTGCGAGGAGCCGGTACGAGGCTCGGCCCTTGGATTTTAATTAGTTCCTGGTGTGAGAAAGCTGCTCGGATAAAGACGCGGGGACCAGGCCGCGGGGCAGAGGCTTCCTGCCAACGGCGTCCTCCGGTCTGGCCTGCGTTCTCCTCGACGTCTTGCTTTCTGTTCTATTTTAGGACGCTTTGTAGAGTTCTTCTTTCGTGATTCTGTATTGTGAAGAACTGGACATTGTCACCTTTCCTATGCTTCCTGTCTCCTCGATGTTCGAGATGTCGGCTCTGGTAGTGAGGGAGGGCCCCTGGGCACCCAGTGCGAGGAGCTGCTGGTTGCATGCTGGGTGCTGTGCCACCAACACGCCAGGACCCTGAGGGGGACACATGCCAGTCAGATGGCACCTGGGACACAGTCTGACCCGGGGGGAAGGCTCATTTCTCCTGCTTCTCCTTAGTAACAGCCCCACGACTTAAAACGGGAAGAGAGCCCGGCCTGTGTGGCCCAGTGATGAGAGCATCAGCCCACACACTGAAGGGTCGTGGGTTTGATTCCCGGTCAGGGCCATGTCTCTGGGTTGCAGGTCCCATCCCCGGCCCCTGGTCGGGAGCATGAGGGAGGCAACCGACTGATGCGTCTCTCTCACATTGATGTTTCTCTCTCTGTCGCCCTCCCTCTCTCCCTTCCACTCTCTCTAAAAATCAGTGGAAAAAATATCCTCAGGTGAGAAGTAACAAAAACATTTAAAATAAAATTAAAATGGGAAGAGAGCTGTTACTGTAGCAGGAGACTGTACTGTGACAAGGCCGAAGACAAATATCAGGGGGGCTCAGGTGACAAGCCCTTGCTTCGTCCTTCGAGCCAGGCCGGCCAACCCCAGCGATGCTGGACGGCACTGACCAGCCCAGTGACAGTGCTGAGGAAACCTGAGAGCCCAACGAGTCTCTGCCTTCCCTGTATTGTCCTTGCCACTGTGGGGAGGCCAGAGCCTGGGACTGTGCCTGGCACACCGCGGGCACTTAGCAGATGCTGGCTGAATGAAGAGCGAAGCGACAAGGCAGAGAAATGACACTATTCAGTCGCTGCTAGAGGTAGGATACTGACTATGCCGGGAGGGCTAGGTTGGTACGAGGCATTGTGCAAACGGCACTGATCTCATTTAAGTCCTACCATAACCATCTGCGGGAGCGTATTACCCTCATTTTATAGGTACGAAAACTGAGGCTCAGAGAGGTTAAGTAACTTGCCTGGCATCACAGAGCGAGAGGGTTCCCGAGCTGCGGTATGCCTGTGACTTACAGCCCATGTTCTGAGCCCTCTGTGCGTGGCCACCTGTCTCCAGGCCGGCTGCCATGCTCCCTGCTCAGAGGGTGCGTCTGCTCCTCCATCCCCTTGAATCTCGACTCCCAGATAGCAGAACGCAGCAGGAATGAAACGCTGGGACTTCGAGATTAGACTGCAGGGAGTACGGCAGCTTCCACCTGGGCCTCTGGGAACACTTGCTCTGAGGGCAACTAGCCACAGGAGAAGGTCTGACCGCCCTGCAAGGACGTCCGAGCTGGCCCCGGGGGAGGCTGCCTGGGGGCAACAGCAGCCATCCCAGCCCAGGCTCCGCATACAGAGGGGAGGAGCCACCCTGGACATTCAAGTGCCAGGAGATGCCACATGGAGAGGGCCCAAGGCGCAGACAGATGGCGCTGTCCAGCTGTCCCAGCATCTGCAGCCATCTGAGCCACCCCAGCAGAGGCCCTGGTATTGTCGGGCAGAGCGGAACTGCTGTGTTCTGCCCAGATTCCTGACTCACAGAATTGTAAACATAATAAAATGGGTGTTGCTTTGTGCCACCAAGTTTTGGGGTGGTGTGTTAAGCAACCACAGGTCACTGGAACACCGTGCAATCCTAAACAAGGCTGCCGGACCCTCGTCCAGGCACCAGGAGGAGGCCCGTGTGTCTCAGAGCTGGGAGGAACTGGGTGCAGTCACAGGAGGCCGATCCCAGAGACGCCAGCCCCGGAGGCACCGCCCCAGCCCTGGCGCGGGGAAGTGAACCCATCCTGGTCACAGGGCACAGCAAGCACTGAGGTGTCCCTTCACACAGGCCACAAACCCAGGGCTGGAATGTCCTTTTAGGTGGCACAACCACACTCTCATGTCTAGTTACTATCTCCCAAACTCACTAACCTCGCCTCTCTCAAATGCAGAGACTCGGCCATCTCCGACCTTGGCCCCTTCTGCCCCTCCTCGCATATTGGAAAATCCTGTGTTGGCCTTTCCAGCATCAGTCTCCTTCTAGAATCACACTTATCATGGCAATTGGCCTTAAGTACCTTACATGGACCGCCAGTGAAAGACGGAGGCCCAGGTGTGTGTGGTGCTGGGTGGTTGGTGCAGGTGGGGGTGATTACTGGGAAGAGCATGCTCTGGGCCTCAGTTTCCCTATCCTGAAACGGTGAAGCAACATACACAGTACCCACCTCACTGGATTGTTCTGAGAATCACTCAGGGTGACAGTTACCTAATGACAATCTCAGCCACATTTATTATTTACTCTGCTCTACAGGGACTCTCATTTAATCCCGACAACTCCATGGGGTTACTATTATTTGTTTTGCCTGTGAGATAATTAAGCTCAGAAAGGTCAGATAACTTGCTCATGAAACCAGCACCTGGCTGAGCTGGCTGAGCTGGGCTGGAGTCCAGGTGTTCTGACTGGCCCTGCTCTTGGCCACTACACTTCAGAATCACACTTAAGATGAAAGACTTCTGCAAACTTCTGTTAAAATAACCACCACCCCACAACTTGAAAACAGTAAATCCAGAAGCTCCTGGGAGATCGATGCATCTTGGTTGGGGTAGGGTATGCAATTTGCCTGGGTCTCATGTCAGGACCAGTGGGAAGGTAGCCTCCAGGCAAAGGGTGTCCTTTGTGACTTGACATGAGCCACCAGCATGGGGATTCTCACCCTGCAGTGGCCCCGTCAGTCATGTGAGGATGATGTGAGATGCAGGCAACACTGTCCCAGCAGAGGCTCTGTGGGGTGGAGGCAGGGAGTCACAACTCAATGGGGACAACTGCCCTCCAGAGCCCTGACCTTCCCTACCCCCTCTCTCCTCCCCTTCCCCCCAGGGGTTTTAATTGGTGGATTAAGAATTGGAGGAAGCTCAGGAGCCATCCTATTTTAAGGATAGATCCGGACTGTAGTCCAGGAACCTTGTTTTTGTTATGCAAACTGGAGACTGTGTAGGCAGCTTATATTTACTGTGGGCCCCAGGACTGCAGCTGAACACCCCTGCGGGCGCAGGCTGAGCTGCTTCCCCGTGTCAGGGGCGAGGCCTTGGGGCCTGGCCCGCAGCGAGCGCCCAGGAAGTGCTCAGCGAGTGGTGGCGGGCAGAGGCGGCTTATGGAGAGACAGAGAGATGTCCCCATTGTTCTGCGTCCTAATCACAGGCTGTGCCCAGCACACTCATCGATGTGGCGTTAGAAAAACTGCAACAGAGACCATGCGAAATCTGCCCCCTAGGACAAGCTCTGACCACCAGCTAATTAACTTACATTAACTGGTGCATCACTAGGATTTTTCTGTGTTAGAAACTCTGGGTTTGAAAATTTTTGGCTCAAGGCTTCAATGGCACATTTGCAAGAATATTCATTATAGTGCTTAAAATTTTCATTAATAGGGGACTGATTAAGTACTCTACACAGAGCCTCCCAGTGGAACACTGGGCAGCCACTTAAAATGAAAATGGAGTCATTAAAAAAACTAGTGAAAAGACTGTAAGTAAAAATCTATATATAGATACAAACATGGGTGGCATCTGTCTATGTGCAGAGAAAACAGAGATACTATGTATCAGCATGTTACCAGTGGTTATCACTGAGTACTAGGACCATGGGTGATTCTTCTCTTCTTATACTTTGTATGTTTTGAACTATATTCAAATGAAGATGAAAAATTTTACAGTCATAAAAAGTAAGCTTTTCCACTTGGATAATTAAAAGCAAGAGAAAATGTTCTGGCTCAAAAGAATTGTATTTGTTCTTTGTCACCTTGGGGTTCTTGCTGGCGCCTCCTTTGCTGGCAGGAAGGGCTGGGAACTGCTTCCCAGGTGACCCCAGGCCCTGTCGCAGGTGTCACCGTGGCTCCCCTCCACGGACCAGCGGGCTGGCCGCTCCTTTGGCCGCGGATCTCGCTTAGGCGCTTCCGTTTCCAAGTTGGCTGTCAATTCTAACATCTGCTCAGCTGAGTTTCAGAACACCCAGCTCTTCTTTTATCCTGGAACTCCAGGTACTGGGCAAAGAGTGAACCCTCTGCTGTACAATTCCTCTCAAGCCCAGGTGGGAAATGCTGTCTGTGGACATTAACTTAGGGGAATGCAGTCAACCCGCCCTCGGAGCTGTGCTAGGCCTGACCCCTGCACCGAGCCAGGCCACCTGGGCCGGACCCACACTCTACTTCCTCTCACAGGGATGCTAAAGCAGCAGGAGCCATGGTGGCCACATGGCACTGCTCCCCACAGCCCCGCGACCAGCCCAGTGCCGGATGTGACCGATGATCTCACCCTCACAGCCACGTACCAGAGGAGTTATCAGCCCTATTTACAGGGGAGAAGCTCACGATCCGTGAGACGGATGAACTTGGCCAAGTTCACAAGTTCACGCAACTAGGAAAGGGCAGGGTCAGGACTCAAACCCGGATCTGACTTCAGGTTAGCCAGTGTTTTGTGCCACTGGGCTATCCTGCCTTGTTGCTTTCAGAAGTCTGCTGGGGTTCTGCCCCCCGCTTTTATTGAAGGGCCCTCTAAAGACCCATCTTGTGTTTGGGAGATTCCCTGTGTGAATGCTGCTTAAGACAATATCCCCTCATGGAGACCCAGGACAGAAAGTCCTTCTAGTCTCCCTGAAGTTCTGTTTTCTGAGAGGGTGGAGTATACTCAACAACGACAAAAAAGTCAAGCATGTAATGACCGTATTTCCCTCGTTGCCTTGACCTCCAGGAAGCTGAGAGCCGGCTTTGCGGCCCAGCTTCAGTGAGGATGTAGACCTCTCTGTGGTCTGCAAGTCCGTGTTAAAATCTTCCCCTTGGTGTCAGTCTTTCTCTTAGTCTGTGTTTTCCCTGATTCACACCTGTGTGCCTATATTTTCAGGTTTCTCATTCCTCTCTGTGCAGGCTGCCTTGACTCCTTATGGAAGGAGGCACAGCACTAACGGTGCCCGTCTGTTCACGGAAGCATTGATCGACAGCTAACCTGGTCTAACCCGTTACTGCCAACATTGCTGAGAAGCTACATCAGACACAAGCCTCCATGTCACCTGGTGAAAGTGACAAAAAGGGAAGTGAGCCGGGAGGGGAGGGGAGGGGACACCCAGGGAAAGGGCCCTGCCGGGAGGCTGCTGGTTACAAGTAGACCATCCTGACCTGTCTACCGGCACTTTCCATTGGATGAAAAAATCCACCACTACGTTATAGTGAGTAGAAGTGAAGGAACAAATAAGTGTGTTAGTTCCACAGACTTGGAAAGCTACAGGCCCAAACCTGGCTCTTCTCTGGCCTTCCAGGGGTCGGCAGAGGCTATGCCTACCCACACGTGAAGGGGGCGCAGACACAGACACTCAAGGCAGGAGCTGAGTCTGTGCAGGGAAGCGCTGAGCGGGGTGGAGATGCCAGTGGCGTCATGAGCGGCCTCGGAGGTTGCTACACCTGTGCTGGTGAATAAAGACCAGGCCTAGACCACCTGCCTGCGCTGAATCCACCATGGGCTACCTGCCTATGGCACCCATCACTGCCCCCGGGGAGATGGCCCTGAGAAGGGGGTCTGGTCCAGGTGACCTGGCCACCCTGGGAGCTCCCGGAGCCTCTGATTCGAAGCTGTTGTCTGTTTTTCACCCAGCCGACTAGGGGTGTAGTTTAGAGATGTGTGTACAGTGGGCACCGTGTTCCACAGCAGCACATGACACGAAGGCCAGACCGCAGGGCTCAACAATCCGCCCGTCAGTGCTCGAGGTGCAATGAGCAAGGGTCTGGCTTTCATCTCAGGCGATGGCCTCGTTGCAACAGTCACCCCAGAAACTACTCCAAACGGCCAAGTATCTTGCCTATTCTAAAATGGCCCATACTGGCAACACACCGTTCGGACATCTCTCCCCTCTGCCTGGTGCGTGCTGCTCATCCTGAAGGCTCGGCTGGGGCATTCTATGTGCCAGGAGCTTTCTCTGCACCCCTTCGCCCCCTCCCCAGGCCCAGCCAGGCGCCGTCCTCGGGAGGCTCCGCAGCACCTTGGGCACACAGCTCGGCTTGCTGCGTGGTGTTAGGATTTTCTCTTTATAGGTCCAGCTCTGCCAGGTGCCTGGGCTCCTTGAGGGCTCTAATGACATTTGACTTTGCATCTCTAGGGCTGAGGTGCTCCACAAATGTTTGTTGGAGGAATTGAGAAAAGAAAGCTGCCTGGTAGGCCCCTGAGATAAGAGGACTTGCACCTTAAGGATAAGAGTGACTGTAAATGGCCAGAGTCATTTCTTTCCTTCTATCTTCTCTCCCACAGGCAACTTTGGATGAACAAATGCAGGCAACGCTGCTGGGCTGGGGGCCTGAAGACAAAGGAGAGTGGTTTTTGTTTTGTTTTTAAAACAAAATTTTTTTTAAAATTGATTTTTAGAGAGAGGAAGGGAGAGAGAAACTTTGATGTAAGAGAGGAACATCGATCGGTTGCCTGCTGCATGCATTCTGCGTGGGGATCGAACCCGCAACCTGGGTATGTGCCCTGAGGGGGAACTGAACCTACCCCCCTCTGGTGCATACGACGCGCCCACGGATTGAGCCACCTGGCCAGGGCGAGAGGGTTTTCGATCTGGGCCCTCTGCAAGGTCTCCGGAATGAAGCCCCCCTTCTCCTTTGGCTGTTTGGCGTGTCCTTGTTTTTTAGGACTAGGGTAAGCATCGTCTACCACTCGCTTCACCCACGTCTTGAGGCAAAAATAACTGAGAATATTCTGGGCATAGTCACAGAATTCATTGACATCTCCTTAGCTCTACCTAGAGTTAGTTCTCTCAAAGGCAAGCCAGAAGTTAATCTTGATAGATTATAGAAATAAATACTGCCCAATCACAGGTCTTCGGCATTTAGACATAAATATTAGGCGTTCTGCTAAGATGCTGATCTGGTCCAGAGCAGACATGCACGTGGCCAAAATACACATCGCTGCTGCTTTCTTTCCCCCTTCCTTCCTTCCTTCCTTCCTTCCTTCCTTCCTTCCTTCCTTCCTTCCTTCCTTCCTTCCTTCCTTCCTTCCTCCCTCCCTCCCTCCCTCCCTCCCTCCCTCCCTCCCTCCCTCCCTCCCTTCCCCTTCCTCCTCTTCCTTCCCCTTCCTCCTCTCCTCTTTCTGTTCACATCTGAGATAGCTTCTTTAGGGCTAATTTCAGGTAACTAAAAGAATCATGAAATTAACATTGCCCCCCAATTATAATGGGGGTACACGTAGAAAAATTTGAAAATACATAAAGAAGAAAATAAAAAATCACATGTAAAATCCTACCGCTGGGATACGGTAGTGGGATTCTGGTGTATATCTGGTGCGATATTCTGGTGTATTTTCTTTTTTACGCTTGTATATATCCACAAGTACTTTTATATGCTATACGAGTATTTACGTATGTGAATTTATAAATAAAACGAGAACCAGGCTTTAGGTGCAGTTTCGTAAGTTGCTTTTCCACAAGACGTTAAGTCGTGAGTGGTTTCTGCGTGCCATTAAATGTTCTGCAAAAACTGGGTTTTTAGAGGTGGCAGAACAGCCACCGTATCTGCTAAGGGTTAATGTCATGCTTCACATCGGGTCCACGAGGGCCCGTCGGCTCAGCGAGACTCGGGCAGGAGGCTGGGTCCCGCTCACTAGAGCATGACCTGCTTTCTTGTCTCACTCCAGGCTCTCTGTGGAGGGCGCCCACCTGTGCTCCACGCTCACCTGTCCTCATGGAACCACAGCCTCAGGTGGCCGGACAGCACCCATCCTGGGGGCACTGGCTCCGGAGGGCAGAAGGGAAACATGACCTAACGATTTTAGTCCTGTTCTTGTCAGGGATTTGGGAAAAGGGTGTGCAGAGGAGAGATCTGCTAGAGCTCAACCTCGCCCCATCCTTCAAAAGTCAAAGCTACGGCCAGCCCTTCACCAGCTTGTGCAAGCGCGCTTATCAAAACCAAGCTCTTCTCGCCCTGGTCGGTTTGGCTCAGTGGTTAGAGCATCAGCCCGTGGACGGAAGGGTCTCAGGTTCGATTCTGGCCAAGGGCACGGACCTCAGTTGCAGGCTCGATCCCTGGCCCCGGTCAGGGCATGTGCAGGAGGCAATGGAAAAAACATCCTCAGGTGAGGACCGAAAAAAACAAACCAAAACCCAAATCCTTCTCACTGTAACCCTTATTGCTGAAAATCTTTCTCAAATGGACAAGGCCATTTCCTCGGTTTAGTAAACACAGTAAATATAAATGACTTTTTCTTGCTTTATTGCAGATGCCTATCTAATGCCCCGAGCTCATCACTCCAAAGTGAATTAATGAGCTGTTGTGCCTCCAACTAACCACATGTTGACACTCAGCTTCCAAGCCCGAGGGCCTCCTCTGGGAGCCCCAGCCCTGCCGGGTGCTGGACAACTCCAGGATATAGTGGATATGACTTTATTTCAACTGCTGGTTATGTCCCCACTTCTCTTACTGAACTATGAGCTCCTGGAGAGCAGGAACCTGGGCCTGCCTCGTGGTAGGCACTCAATAAATGTGTTTTATAGGGACTTTGACTTTTTTTCCCTTTGACTTCACTGCCACAGCAAATATATATTGTAAACCCAAAACTGGGGCATAAATCCTCAGGAGGGGGTCTGACAAGAAGGAGCACAGCCACCCCCGTAACTGCTGTCCCGTCCTCAGCATTAGGACGGGCTGGACTGTGCGCTGGAGATGGGCATGGGCCATGCCACAGGACCCCTATGACAGCCACAGGCGGCGGACGCTACTGGTGCTTTAGAGACTGCAGGTGAGGAAACCGAGGCTTAGAGGCATTCCTGCCCAAATAATGAAGCTAAGGAGTGACCTGGGGCTGAAAACCAGGCTGATTCTAAAGGTCATGCCCCTAAACACAACACTTGAGCTTGTTATTTGGGAGGGGCTACAATAAATACATGTATGAATGCTACAAAACAATCTGTAAAAAAAAATTCAAAGTGCCTACTTCTGTCTAACTTTACAAAAAAGGGGATCAATTTAAGGCACTTATAACATCCATTCCTCCCATCCCTTCCCTCCAAAATAGGAACAAGAAAAAAGGGACTATGAGTCTCTGATATCCACCCATTTTTGGCTTTATGGCTTGGTTTATTCACAGTGATTTATGCTAATGGAGAGGAAAAGTAGGTAAATGCAGCCCAGTAGTGATGATTTATTTATTTTTGGTGGGGGCGGGGACAGTGGTGGAGGACCATGGTGCTGGGGTGCTGCCTTTTAAGTGCAATCAGAGCCATTTACTGATTTTGGGGAGCAGGATGCCTTCTGCAGAGGCCAGGGAGGGCTTCTATTTTACCTGTAGTTGCTACTTTGTAACCGGGAGACTGACCAGGGCCAAGTGTTACAGTTTAATCTTAAGGATTCTATGCACTTTAGCATTTTCTTATATTGCAATGTACTTTCGTAATAAAGTCAAATAGGCTGAGGGCCCCTTTCAGGTGGAGACAATGAGAGACAGAATGAAAGAGACCACCTAGCTCCATGTACACAAAGTTAGTTGTCAGAGGTCAACTAACATGAACAACAACGAAAGTTCTTTTGCATCTTCAAGGTCTCACTTTGTGGACAACCTCTGCAACATAAGCCATAGATACTTCTTGTCAGGAACCTCAAACTACCCCATGGGAATAATCTCAGATTTAAGAAAGAGTGAAATGGGTGTAGGGGGTCAAAAGGCACAAACTTCCAGTTATAAGACAATACGTTCTGGGGACATGCTGGGCAAAGTGGTGTGACAATCGTTAACAATACTGTGTTGCATATTTGAAAGTTGCTAAAAGAGCAGATCTTAAAGTTCTCATCACAGGGAACAAAATTTGCAACTATGTGAGGTGAGGGATGTTAACTGATTGTGGTGATCATTTCGAAATATACACACATTAAATCATTACGCTGTATACCTAAAACGAATACAATGTTCGATGTCAATTATGTCTCAGTAAAACTGCAAAAAGAATAAAGAGCTCAGGAATTTTAATTTCATTAAACTGATACGGAAACCAAGACGGAAATTTGTAGCAGAGCCCAAGTCAGAAATTGGCAGAGGTCTCACTGAACGTGAGACTGTGGTTGACTATAGTCAACTCGAGTCCTCTCTTCTTTGGCTTGCTGCTACTTTTTGATGGTCGACTACTATAAAATGTCTGCTGACCATGCTTTCCTGCATTTTGCCATTTCTCTTTCTCCAGTTTAGATCCTTTCATGGCCCACATTCAGCCAAGAAAGCACAGGAAAGGAAGCTTCCCACCAGCATCATGGCTGCGACATCCCTTCCACATTCCTGGGCCGGCCCAGGCCACACTGACCATGTGCTGCACGCTGAAGATTACAGAGCTTGGGAGTTGCAAGCAGGAGAAAATGAGCATGGTTAAAAATATCAAAGACTGCAAACATATTCTTCACAGAGAAGTGAGAATTAGCAAGGGTCTAGCAGCAGTCACAGTTTTAATGCTATGAAAAAAATCCCACCAAAACGCTTTCCTGTCTTAAAACCATTGAATGAGGTCCTTCTCAGATATTTGAAATAGATCCAATACTCCCACAGAGAATGCATCAAAGTCTTTCTGATCTACCTACCTCAATTCTCTGGCTTAGGGATCTTGACTAACCCAGTGAGTAATATACTGAAGGCGAGAGTTTCCAAGTTACCTTGGTTATTATGCATGTCCCTTACCTACTGTGGCCTCTGAAGGAGGATCACTGCAGCCTTGGGATCTGGTGGCCACTGAAATACTCATTTTTGCCCCCCTCCCCCTTTTTTTTTAATTTTTAAAATTGATTTCAGAGAGAGAGAGGGATAGGGAGAGAGAGATAGAAACATCAATGATGAGAGCAAGTCATTGATCGGCTGCCTCCTGCACGCCCCCTGCTGGGGATCGAGCCTGCAACCCGGGCATGTGCCCTGATCGGCAAATGATCCGTGACCTCCTGCTTCATAGGTCAATGCTCAACCACTGAACCACGCTGGCTGGGCTCATTCTCCTCCCACCCCCTTGTAGTCCTAGCAGCAGGGAATCCCCTTCACTCATCCAAGATGAGAGAGGTGGAGAGCATCGCAGAATCCATGTCTTTAGCCCCACAACTTCTAGTCTCATAACAATCCTTCGTTTCTACCCAGTCCTACTGTTCCTCCTTCCCCCAAGTTTTCCCTGCCTGGGAGGTGGCGTCCGGGAAGCCTGTTGTCCTAGGAGGTGTGTCACGGGCCTAGCAAGTTAGACATGCGAATAGAAATCAGCTGCCACAAGAGAGCGAGTCTCGAAGGCAGAGTAGGCCTGGTGCTTATTGGTAGGGACCTACTGGCTTTTTTTCCTTGGGAACCCTAATTCCATTTTCGCTTTTGTCTTTTCATTTTCATCTACCTGTCATCTAAAACTGAAAAAAAAAAAAATCACAAGCTGAATTTAGCATAGATTTTAAGAAATGGAAAGAGGCTTAGAAATGATAAAGTATCGCATTTCCTGAGGTGTGTTCTGCAGACCACCCCCTTGCAGGGGGCTCTCCCCCAAAAGGCCACTGCAGCCTAATGAATTTGGGAAACAGCACACAGCACCCCCTCCTGGAGTCTGAGCATATTAGACTCAAAATGTCCCATAGTAAGTGAACTAGTTCAACTCATGTGAGCTTTTGTAGTGGGCTTGCGCCTCCCTTCCCAGGTCACAGGATTTCTAGGGGAAAAATGCTCTGAATTTCAAATCTAATTCTCCATAAACTGGAAGCATCCTAGACGCCATTGAATTTTCTTGATGGAACAGACGCTCATCAAAACATTTTGTGACCCCATAAAAGGTCTACAAGGTCAAAGTGGCAATAACTTTGCAATTAAAAATGTATATGTATTCATACATGTCAGCTAAAAGATTAAATGTATACTTAAGGCACCTTCTTCCCTCCTTCCTTCCTTCCCTCCTTCCTTCCCTCCTTCCTTCCTTCCCTCCTTCCTCCCTCCCTCCCTCCCTTCTTTGCTATTTGGGCAGCCCAGGGGACTGACTTGTATCAAAAGAATTTTAAGGCTTCAGGACTGGACTGAATGTTGAGCTGCCCTACATAAAGACACAAAATCCATGCTCAAAAGGGCTTTTTTTAGCGCCAGCAAAGCTTGTTGCATCTCAGAATTGCTCAAAGGCCCGGGTCAAGGCTGGTGGCCTTTGTTACTATTTCTGAAGTGAGACAAACTGCTCCCCTAGAGAGGATTAGAACGGTGGCTTTGTGGTATAAGATGAAAATCGCTTGGAGCTGATACCGGAATCCTAAGCTAGTGAATCTACTTGAAATGAAACACCTGGATGAGGCCATAGACGATGAACCCATTCTCTACTCGGTTTCCAGTGGCTCGGGGACAGCACGTTGGGCTTCAAATGAAACACTGGACTACTTTCCCCCCATATTTCATCGCAGTATTCCCATGTCACATACATATTTAGCTAAAAAAACTCAAGGGGGCAGATGGTCCACGGATATACTTTTTAGTTTGAATATAGAATAAAGTTTGGATACTCTTATGACGAAAAATTATATATTTTTAATTTAGAAAGAAATGCTGCAATACTCAAGGAAAGGCTGGACTTCATCCTGTAAAGTATCGGAATATTAATGTTGACAGTCAACAAAAACACTGTATGGAAGCAATGCACCAATATGAGGCCTGCAGGGTCAATATTTTCCATTATTTCTATTTTATTTACTTATTGCTTTCTGTTTTTTTCAGTTCTTTTACAAGGGCGGTGGGAAAACTTTGGACCATAAATACACTTCTGGCAAATCTATCTTAGGCCTTTTAGCAGGAAGAGAGGCCAGACTGTCAACTGTGATGTCAGCAGGCGAGGAGAGAGAACAGGTGGGGACGGGCTGACATGGAACACCGCGTATCTATGAGGCACTCCACATATGTTCCTTCATTTCTATCTAGAAACCTGTGAGGTATATATCCTTGGCCCTGTGTTACACACAAAGGAAATCAACTCAGGAACGTCCTACACTGTGTCTAAGACCAGGGAGCAGGGAGCTGCACTGGGATGTGAACTCTGATCCGCCCGTTCCTTCCCTGACACCAGCCCCACTGCCACAGGGAAAGGTGTCCACGCAAACCAAAACATATGTGGACAGAAGGGAATTTTGCTGTTTAAAGAGACAACTGCACTGCACGAGAATATGCTTAAGTCACCAGAAACCTCATGCTGAAATGACTTTAATCAACACTGTTGATCCCGTGTGGAGAAATGCATGCAGAGATATTCAGAGTGGCCCTGGAGGGCTTGGCTTTGCAGGCCTCGCTGTTACCACATGTCCCTTTTATGCTCTTCTCCCCATGCCTCCCAAAATAGAAGGAAGTTTTTAAAGGCACATGAACAGTCTCTCCTGTTTCCAATCCTCAAAGACGGAAAGGAATGGGCCACATGCAGGACGGTCCATGCTCTGGGCATGAGCCTGACATGCCTTAGAATGGTGCAAATTCCCCATCACCGTGGTCCATGGTCCATGCGTGTTTGCCAGAACTCAACAGACTGTTTCAAGCAGTCTTACCCATGACACCGCACTCCCAGGAATATATGACACTCAGTATCGATGTAATTATTTAATTATGTATGTTCCAAACACATTAACAGAGAAGAATTGTCAAATTAAAATGACATTTTAGAATTCTCCTGATCATAAATTATTTCATGGTTACAGCCATATCTGCTCTGTCTGCTTCAAACACAGGATGCCCAGTGCACCATAGTAGAGCTCTCCTTAATCAGCTGGTACCATCTTGAGGGTATGTGGGGGGTGTGTGTGTGTGTCTGTGTGTGTGTATTAAAGGAACGTCCTACACTGTTTTCTAGAAATCCTTTCATTGTCCAAGTTTGTAATATCCGGGCTACTTTTGAGGCTCAATCACAAATAGGACTATAAGCAGTAAAACCCCATAAGGACATCATTACAAGACCAACTTTTGCATAAGCCAACGGACCCAACCTTGATGCTCCCAATGATGTTTTGTAGATGTCTAATCTGACTGATATTCAATATAGAAAACCACAAATATTGTATGAGGCACTGAAATTTCTTTTTCTTCCAAACAAACCCAGACTACTCTGTCCTGCTATTTGGAAATGGCAACCAGAGAAGCCGACAGACACAGTGAAGGAACAAGGAGACTGGAAGACATCTCCTGTATTTCGATACCAGAGAAAGAAAGGAATTCGTCAGCTCTGAAAAGTGAGGTCGGTGGCTGAGCAGTGACATGTCTGATACTAGGTAGGAGTGGAGTCCTATAGAGAAAGCTCAGGAACACCGAGTCTGCAAAATGCCGTACACTAGGTATACCTTAATTCTTGGTGAGTGTGCCAAGTATCTTAACTGCAAGTTGGGCATTCAATATGTTCCAGGTGCATTTGGGGAAATAAACTGTCCAAAGAGGGCAGCTACTCACCACATCAAAGGCGGTAAACACGTGACAATAGTGGTGATTGGACTTCAAATCTTTTGTGATATAAGCAAACGTGGAGAGGTCTTCTGGGTCCTGGGCGGCACAGGAGATGTTACGAATTTCATGCTCAGCAATTATGTTCTGGAAGAAATGACATAAACAAATGACCATTGCCAACCAGCATATTTTGGAGCCAATGCAAAGGACCCGAGAAGCAGCTGCTTTCTCCCTTTCTAGAATGTTCTACACCAACAACATTCGAAGGGATCCAACACACTCTCTGTGGGTATATGTATGCCAGGTCTGGAAGGAATGTCTTCATTTAATTAATAACCACCTAAAATAGTCACATCCTGGAGCAGCGGTTCCCACCAGGTGCGCACAGAAGCAGTCTGGGTGGCAGACGCTTCTTTAGAGAAAGTAATTGCTAATCGTTTACTGTTCCCATTCCCCAGGTACCCCTGGAGGTAGGCAGGGGGGCCTCCCGCTGGCGGTCCAGAAAGGCCCACCTGCCACGGTCTGCAGGCCGGGAGCAACTCTGCCCCAGAGGCTGGCCTGTACCACCTTCCCGCCCCGTCTTGCTCCAGAGCAACGGCAGGTGCAGAAGGCAGCAGGCGGGTGGAAGCATCAAGGTGCTGCCTCCCTCTCTCTTTTTAAAAAAATATGTTTTCATTGATTTCAGAGAGAGGAAGGGAGAGATAGAAAACATCAATGATGAGAGAGAATCATCGGTCAGCTGCCTCCTGCACGCCCCCTGCTGGGGATTCGGGCGTGTGCACTGACCGGGAATCAAACCGTGACCTCCTGGTTCACGGGTCAACGCTCAACCACTGGGCCACGCCAGCCAGGCGAGGAGCGGTCCCTTTGGAGGGAAAGGCCTTGGATGCCTTGCGTGACGTGGGGCCCTGGGGATGATGACACTTCACTAACTGTATCCACTGTGCACAATCATAAGTGGTGCTGTGGTTGTCATCAACTTATAGGTGGAGAAATTGGGACATAAAGTGTGGAAGTGCCTTACCTAAGGCATGTGGTAGAGCTGAGACTGATATCGGGGGTTGCCTGACTGTAGAGTTCAGGCTCCTTCAATGTCTGCAGTGCCCTCCATCCCCACCCATCTGTCACTGGTTTCACGTAATCTCATTTGTTTCTCTGTAGCATTTCTTGACGCCATCTCTCTGCCAGTCCCCTCATCCTAACCTGCCTCTAAGAATAACTGGTGGGAGGTGAGCGAGGAAAAGTGTAAGTACCATTATCCTGAAGCACAAAATGACTAAGGACCACCACTGGCTGCAAACCCTGCTGGAAACTTCTTTTGATACATAGATGTATTTAAAAAGCAAAAAATTTCACATAGTGGTGCAGTCATTTTTTTTTTTTTTTTATCTTATAACATCCCATTTACGTTTTCTGCAGTTGTCATAGATCTAACACCCTCAATGCTTTAGTTACCCTAATTAGGTTTTAATTGCACAGTCTTAAATAACCTGTCAGCAATACAACGTTCCGTGTACACCCATCAATGCCTAGAGACGCGTACAAAATGTCCTTCCCTGCCAGCACCCCCAGCAAGGACTTCGTGTCCCTCACTCTACTGAGCTGTGTGGCTGGGAAGCAATTACAGAATTAACACATAAAAGAAAATTAAATTAAGACATTCTTCACCGGGGCCTGTCTGCTGACACTGCATGCAGCACTCTGTCAAATGTAACTCAAATTGAAATTGGAATCCCATAGACAAGTAACATTCTATTGCAAGGTACAGGTTCAAAACAGAAGGTCATGACCCTGTTCTGGCATTCAGATGGCACTTCATCAAGTAGAAATCTAAATCAGGAACAAGTTTTAAAATGAGTTAAACAATAATAAGATCTACAAATCTTTACAGGTATGTTAGCAGGTGCTGAGAGCTCCACCATCATTTTAATTGGGGGCTGTTAGCACCTTGGGAAGTCTGGGTGGATCCGGTCTCACTTGGAACAGAACATTGGCTCTGACTGTTAACTAGATTGGCATTTTGTGTTCTTGAGATCATTTACCAGCCTAAGGTAGGTCAACTTCTTGGGAAAGCATTACAGGGAAAATTGCCCTGTGATTTTTATGGCACTGAAATCCCTGAATCTTGCCAAATCATACGATGTCAAGCTTGACCATTTCCAATGGTGTGTGACAGCATTGTGGCCCTGGGGAAAATGTTCAAGTAGGTGAAGGGTGTCCTTGGAGAGCTCTCTTTCTTAGGGACTGCATGTCGGTGTTCCCCCCAATTCATGTCTTGAAATCTTAACCAAGGTGATGGTGTTTGGAGGTGGGGTCTTTGGGAAGTGACTGGGTCGCGAGGGTGGAGGCCTCACGAATGGGATTAGTGCCCTCCTGCTGAGCTGGCCCTCTCTCTCTCCGCCAGGTGAGGACACAGCAGGAAGGTGGCCACCTGTGAACCAGGGAATGGGTTTTCCTCAGCGCTGAATCCGCTGCCCACTGGATCCTGGACTTCCCAGCTTCTAGAACTGTGAGAAATAAATATCTATTGTTTAGCAACCCAGTCTGTGGTAATCTGTGATAGTAGCCCAAAGGGACTAAGACGTTTTCCCTATGTCTTCTCGATGGTCCCCCGATTTTCAGGAAGCCCCACTTCTCTACTCCCTAGGAGCCCAGAGCTGTCTTTTAAGTGCCCGCCCAGGCTGTCCTCTGTGCCGCTCCGCCGTCCACAACCAGCCTCCTCTCCCACTGCTGAAACTTGTATCTCTGTTCCCGTGGTCTAAACTGGAGGGAAGCAGGCTAATAAACATATTCTGTGCTCAATTAAGAATAACTGATATGTTAACCAACCTAAGTGGCACTTAAAATACGCGGCTAAGATTCATAGACACGGAGAACAGGCTGATGGACGCCAGGGGGCAGAGGAGTTGGGGGATTGGGTGACAAAGGGGGAAAGACTGAGAAGTGCAGGTTGGTAGTCACAAAAGAGTCA
This sequence comes from Miniopterus schreibersii, assembly GCF_964146895.1. Lineage (NCBI taxonomy): Eukaryota > Metazoa > Chordata > Mammalia > Chiroptera > Miniopteridae > Miniopterus > Miniopterus schreibersii. Next base: position 171,842,076 of record NC_138102.1, read on the forward strand.
CGGGCTGTAAAGTACAGCACAGGGAACACAGTCAATCGTATTGTCATAACCACGTGTGGTGCCAGGTTGGGACTGGAAATATCGGGCTGAACTCTTTGTAAAGTATATGATTGTCTGACCGCGACGCTGTACACCTGAAGCTAATACAAAATAATATTGAATGGAAACTGTAATTGAAAAAAAAAAAAAGCCTTTAAATGGATGTATATTGATGGCCTGTGCAGGGAGTATTTTTCATTAGAACTTGATATATCTGCGATGCCAGAATGTGGTGAGGACCTGGGACCCCACTACTGAAACCCTGACATCATCATGAGGGACAGGCTATGCACCTCAGTTTAAAGTGAACTCCTACGTCGCTCAGCCTCCGCACCTAAGCACATCTAAGGAGCCCAGAGCTTTTAAAAGGCTTAAGAGAAGGACAGGAGGGACTCACTGTGCCCCTTCTTTGGGACAGAAAATTGGGCAGCTCCCTTCAACAAGGAGAGGCTGTCTTTTCACCTGTTGCCTTTCATCATGTTGAGAAACAGCCACAGAGGGGTCTCGCTGGCAGGTGTAGAGTAGAATTTTGGGTCCAGACAATTAATAAAGAGGTTCTGAGAAGGATGTTTGATAATGAAGTGATGGAGCCCAGAAACTGGCCTCTCCCTGCTTTCCTCGCTTTGGTCTCTGACAGGTAGGGCCCCCCCAAGTAGACACAGCAGCTCCAGCCCAGGGCTAACTGGCGACACCTGCGGAGTGGGCGCTGCTAATGAGAACAGCACGCATGGCTGATGGGCCCTTAATTTGACTCCAAAAAACAACAGGCACTTGTTTAGGCAAATATTCGGAATTGATTTGTGCCTAAAAAACAGCATAAGCCAGCCCTGTTTGAAGTTGGCATTCAAAACAAGCACACAGAAACCCAACCATGGCACCGCTTCTTGTTCCTAATTGGGCCGGGTGGGAAGATGGGTGAGGGGTTGGGCCGGGAGGCCAAATGCAGCCCACCCTGGTCCAGGGGCTGGACGTGGGGACGTGTCATCTCTGGAAGACTCTGCGGCCCGGAGGACGGGCCTGTAACTGAACGGTCGCAGTCCTCGGGGCCCCGTGCCACCTCGGCCACGCTGGAGCTGCCTCTGAGCTACGGGTCTACACAAAGCTCCTGTGCTTCATCGACAACATTTTGGCACTAAGCCGATTCCAAGTCCTGTTCTCAACTCAAGATGGTTTCCCACTTCTTCCTTCTTGACCCAGGATTAGTGATTCGTTGCCTAAGTTACCAGGCAACACATTTCAGTTGACAACTAGGCATCGCTGAGCTCAGCCAGAGCCACTTGCTTCTTAGAGTAAAAGGAAAGGATCGCTTTGCGGAGGGTTCAGCTTTCACACCGTCTGATGGGGGCGCAGGGCAACGGGAGGCTGACTAACACCATCACCTGGCTGGCGGGGGCAGCGGTGGAGCAGCAGGGACAGTGTCAGGCGAGGGGGTGGCAAGTCCAGTTTCAGTCCTTCTGCAAGACCGACTGGCCGTGTCACTGCGGGCAGGGTCTCGGGCCTGGGCTCCTCTGCCTGCCCGCTGCGGGTTGAACGACCCTCTACTGTACCAGGGCAGGGTGAGAGAGCTGCGGTGGTTAGGAGAGGGCTGTTTATGAAGAAGGGAGTCCAATGAAAACATCACGTACGAATGTTCAGGGGTGACTTCTGGTTGTGCCTTATTACGGGCTCAGTGGCCACTAGCCGCTAAGGTTGCAAAGTCCCCAGTATGTCTACATGTCCCAAGTAACTTCACTCCAAACTGAAGTGCCCCCCAAGGCAACACTTCCCGGGGGAGAAATCTCCGGTACAGACCAAGAGCAGGACCCTGGAGTTTATCAACCTGCTCCTTCCCTGCTGTGGGCGTTCGAGGTGGGTCTTTGCTACAGAACAGAGTGGCGCAGGAAGGCCGCTGCAGGCCCTGCCGGCTTCCAGGTGTCAGCACAGTTCCCTCCACGCCGCAACTGGAGGGATTGGGGTCCTTCAACGGTGGGTCCTTCATGACGCCTGAAACCAGGCCTGCAGCCCTTCTCAGCCTTGCACCTGCAAACTGCACCAGGGGGGCTTCACACCATTTCTTTTCTCTACCCTTCTAAATACTGTCTGTCTACTCAGGCTTCTCACAAAGCAGCTACCAGACTGCTGCCCCCGGTCACCGGCTCTCTTCCTAGCCACTGTCAGACGGGGGTAGATCAGCTATGTTGCAGGACACTGGGATGGGGAACCCGGATAGCCAGTTGAGGTCAATGTCCCCACATTACTAAAAAATGCAAGCACATGTTGTCATCTAGTCATAAAGAGGTTGGCTCCCCCTGCCATCAACACACACACTTTGCCTACGCTCTAGATTTGAAAGTATGCTGAGGACCACCCCGGGAACTTAAAGAAGAAATGCTGGCCTTCTTTATTCAGTGACTTTAGTCACCTAAATTACCTTTTGCATATCTTTTGGTGCTTATACTTCCAAAGAGCAGTCATCTGTGAGCAGAGGTTTATCTAATTATTGGCCGTTGAAGCAGAAATGTCTCCTCAAGGCATACAGATCTAGTTCTACGATCTTGATGTGTCTATGAGCAAAATGCAACAGAGCTGACGAAGCTCGCTCTCGTTCCTCGGATCCCGGAGAGTGGGTCAGAGGGGATGCTATTCATACAGACGCATCCGGTCGTACCCCCAGCTTCCTGGGATGACAGCTTAAGGCTCCGGGAACTTTGCAGGGGAAATGCCACTTGTTTAGAAATTGTCAGAATCCAAGGCCGCTAAGGTTGTTCATCTAAGAGAGTGTCAAGCTCATACACTGAAAATACATTGCTATTCATGGTTTTCAAATGCAAATGGGGTAGAGACAGTTGCTCCAGGTTAGAAAAAAAATCCAAATGCCAAAGTCTTTCTTGAAATTTAGACACAGAGATAGCAATGGTATCACCAACGAGAGTTCCGTAAAGTTTTGAAACTTTTTAAACCAACCGACTATAATTTAAGAATAATGTAGTTTATGCACCAGTAAAAATGCTTCCAATAAATAAAAAAGCAAATCAATTGGGATTTTTCTAATTAAGTCTCCACAACTGTGATCTGACAATAGTAACTGTCACCAGCCCGCTGCAGAACTGAAGCTAACATGCCATGTAAGGCACTGACTCTAACTGTCAGCCAGCACGATCATGCTGGGTTATGAGCTTTCTGCTTGGTTTTCAGAACTGTTTCTAAAACTGGGAGGTTGTTTCCCTACGTAAATTTGGGGAGCTTGGGCATACCCGACTGCTAGTGCAGCAATCTCCTTCATTACAGAAAAAAAATCCAGAAAACTTCAAATTGGTTGACTCAGATGCTCAGGTTTAGTGTAGACACCATGGGACTTCCCCTGGTATCTGAATCTAGTTGCCCTGATCCTAAGGCACCATTAAGTTCACCTGTTTCAGGCCTCTTGGTCCCAGGGGGAGGTCTGGGTGGGCAGTCCAGAAAACAAATGGTATTCACCATCGGGGCCCACCTCATTTCCCCTCCTTCTATACATCAGTTGGAAGGTGTAGGAATAAAACACATGGACATCGGAGGGTTTTGTGAGGAGGAGCCAGTCAGCTTTGAGTTTAGGGAGAGAGAGGGTTCACACCCAGCCTTTCTCGTACTGTCATCTTTGCCAAGAAAGGAAATTTAGAGACAACCCAGCTGTCCACACTTGACCAGGGTCCCCCAAACTCTGCCCACCATGAGTACAAAGTCCCAGCAGACTCCCAGCACGGCCTGGCCTTCTTTTCTGATTGTGTCTCTTAAGAAAACAATATAGTGGAAATTCTTTTCCTTCTCAGCAGCTGAGAATTAAACGCAGTTATAAAGTACCAAAGTCGGGAGAATGTGTTCCTTGTGTGAGGTGTTCATTACATGTATCAAAAGAAAGGACATATGTATCTCTAGAGAAAGAGAAAGGCAGATGTTCTAGCCCTTCACCGGGGGACAGTTCCTTTGATGGGAGAAAGATGCCATCGCTGCATTTTCATTCTAATTATTTTTCCAGTTCTAATGCTCTCTACATCCAGTGAGTGGCCACAGTCTATTAGAGGAGGCTCCGTGGAACAGTGCAAGCAGCCTGGCCGGGCACGGCTCAGAGGCTGAGCATCGACCTGGGATCCAGGGGATCGGGGTTCGATTCCCGGTCAGGGCACATGCCCGGGTTGTGGGCTCGATCCCCAGTCAGGGGCATGCAGGAGGCAGCCCATCAATGACTCTCTCATCACTGATATTTCTATCTCCCTCCCTTTCCTTTTCTCTCTCTGAAATCAATAAAGACATATTTCAAAAAAAAGTGCACGCAGAGCGTGCGTAGCAATCCTAGGTCAATCTCCCCAAATGAAACGTGCCCTCCTGTATAATATGTGTGAGTGTGTGTGTGTGTGTGCGCGCAGTTGTGTTAGGGAGCATGGAGTTCGGGGGGTGGGGAGTGATTGAAATGCGGCATGTTGGGCATTAGATCACACGCTCAGGACCGATCTGGTATGGAAGCCACGGAGAGGTGCGGTACCCACCTTATTTGTTGCGTCAATAAATTTGACTCCTTTATACGAGACTGAAAGAATAATAGTAGGGACCTTCTTCATTTGCTCTGTGGACTTCTGAAATTAAAATTAGAAAGCGGTGAGAGCAGTCTGTGTTGCATGGCAACTGAAGCACATTATTTTTTCTCTTGAACGATTAAAATGAGCTCAATAACAACACACGCGCACACACACTCACGCAGCAGACACGCTCTAATTTAAATGCAGATCTCCCTTCTCCTGGGCTTAGCTGTGGTTGGGGCTTAGAAAGGGTCTGTCTTGCACTGGAGGCTCTAGAAAGAGCTTGCCCTGCTGCTGCGTGTGGGCGAAGGAGCACCCCTCCCCGACGCCGAAGGGAGAAAGCAACGCTGCCTCCTACTGCAATTTCAAACGGCGGTCCCTCTGCGCGCCGGGCCCTGCCAGGCTTACCTCCAAGGGCGCGTGCAGCCTTAACAAAACAGGTACCACCCCTCCCTCGTCCTAGCCACTCTGTCTTCAAGGCACAGGTATGCCTAAATACATACTTTAAAAAGGGGTTTAAAATACATCGCTGTGAATTTTTCCTGAACCTGCCCAACTCCGTGACAGTCGATGGTGTATTTACAGCGGAATCGCCGTGACCGCACAGGATAGGAAACCGCCTGGCACGCCGAGGCCGCCTGGGTGCCGCCTGTGTTTTGAGCCGCAGCGGAACGGGCAGGCCCAGGGCACCCGCCTTAGCAGCTCACGAGGCTCTGCTCCCTGAGGCCAGGCTCTCAGGCAGATGCTCACGCCGGCTTAACGCGCTCAGTCCGCAGCGTCCACGGCCTTGCGCAGCTGCGGAGACGTCCCGCGCCATTCAGCAGGTGCCCTTCCCGCTCTGTCTGACCCCTCACCCCGGCGCCGGCCGTCTGTTTACTGTTCCCGCTGTGGAGACTCCCCTCATAATCGCGTTAGACGTGCAGAGGGACCTACCTGACAGTTAGCCTGGTTGATGTTCCAGACAGGACAGGTGGGCGCGTAACAGGAAAGAAAACACATACGAAGGTGAGTGGGTGCCGTTTCAGTCACTCGCCAGCAGCACACATTCATTAGAAAGTAAACAGAATCGGCTTTACGGCTCAGCGTGGATGCAGAGAAACGTTATTTCAGAAAAGCCCAGGGCTTTACAGACCCGCCTCTCCTTTCCCCCGGCTGCTCCCTCGTCACTGTTCACTGCACCGCACGGTCACCTTCCTACCGTAGGGAGTTGGGAGGAAATATGAACTTTATTTCTTCATTTATATGTGTTTCCCAATTTTCCAATTTTAAATTCTGCCATGTGACGAGAATTAACGGCGGCCTTTAGTTGTATGGTGTGAACGACGCCGTTGACCTCGATAATGATAATTATACTGCCTCTCACGTGAGCCACCAAAAAGGTATTTCACGTCCTGATTATTTTGACACATCGTTTTGACAGTTACTACACCTGTTTCAAAGAAAGATAATGGACTTCATATTTATTAGGTGTTCCATATAGTATAGAAAAAAAGCTGCTCTTTTCAAGGGCTTTTTAACTAGTTTTTATTTATTTGATTTTTATTGTTGAAAGTATTACAGATGCCCCCGATTTCCCCCCCATTCCCCCCTCCTCCCAGCTCCTGCCCCATCCCAGGCCTTCATGACACTACGGTCTGGGTCCCTGGGTTATGCATATATGCATGTAAGTTATTTGGTTAATCGATTCCTGCCCCCCTCCCCCTTTCCCTCTGAGATCCCTCAGTCTGTTCCATGCTTCCGTGTCTCTGGACCTATTTTGTTTGTCAATTTATTTTGTTCATTAGATTCCACACTAAGTGAGATCATGTGATGTTTGTCTTTCTCTGGCTTATTTTACTTAGCATAATACTCTCCAGTTCCCTCCATGCTGTCCCAAAGGATAAAAAGACCCTTCTTTTTTAATAGCTGCATAGTTTTCCACTGTGTAAATGTCCCACAGCTTTTTTATCCACTCATCTACTGATGGGCACTTGGGCTGTTTCCAGGTCTTAGCTATAGTGAATTGCGCTGCTGTGAACATAGGGGTGCATATATTCTTTCTGACTGGTGTTTCAGGATTCTTAGGAAATATTCCTAGAAGTGGGATCACTGACTGGGTCAAATGGCAGGTCCATTTATAATTTTTTGAGGAAACTCCATACTTTTTTCCATAGCGGCTGTACCTGTCTGCATTCCCACCAGCAGTGTCCTAGGGCGCCCCTTTCTCCCAGACTCACCAGTTTTCTCTTGTGATTGCCAAAAAGAGATATTATGAAATTGGAATGTAAGGTTAGATACTTTTATCTTTTTAATGTTTTATCCAACCAACTCTTAATCATGTGCAAGATAAATCAAAGGCAAGGCTAGAAGAAATGACATGCAGTGCACTGATTTTAAGGCAATGTGGTGGGCTGAACTCTGGAAAGAGAGGACCGTGGCAGGCACACGCAGTGGTTTGGTGGACTGAACGTGTGACTGTGAAGAAGTCTTTGCAAAAAGTAACAATGGATTATAACAAAACAGTTATCTCATCTCTTGCCATGAATATATTCTCCTGAACAGATATATTTGTAACATGAAACAATATTTAGCTAACATAAGGTTAAAATAACATTTATTTAGCAATTAAGACCCCCCCCCCAAATTAAAAATTAAAACAAGAAAAACCCATTTCTCATTCATTTTAGCAGTTGAGTGGTTATATTAGGCAGCTCACTGAGCTCATTGCTGGAAAAACTCAGAGTCTACTTCAGGGGACGTCAAACAGACTTCAAACCGTGTGCCGTCTGCTGACAAGGGCTGTCTGAAGGGCTGTGTTGAGAAGGACCCTGAGCCTGTCTGGGCTCGGTGGGGAAGAGGGCTGGGGGTGATGTCCGCCCTGGGAGAGGGAGAGGCAGAGGAGCACATTCCTGGCCTGGTCTGGTACAATGAACAGCTACCATCAAAATAGCCACTAATGTGGCAGAGATATGAACAGTGTCTCCAGAGCAGGGAGAGCCTCATTTTGCGTGAGAGAGTGGGGCAAGTCTTCTTTCATTCACTCACTCATTCATTCACTCAACAAACACTAATTGCTTGCCAGGGGTGATTGAACTTGTTCTTAAAAGACAAATAGGAATTTTCCAGGTGGCAAAAGAAGACAAAAGAGGCTGCTTTAGCAGCAGAAGCAACATACGCATACACACAGTCCTGGAAATCAGAAAGAATGTGGTGGGTGTGGGCGACTGGTGGGAGATGAGGCTGGTGCAGTAGGACTGGAAGACTGTGACTTGCTCTGCTGAGCTGGGATCCACCGGCAGCTTTTAAGGAGGGAGTGACAGTCAAATCTGTGCTGCAGGGAGATAGCTCCAGTGGTTGGATGGACAGGAACAAGGAGAGGCTGAGTGCAGGGAGGCAGGAAACTGGTGCAAATCCCAACGAGAGACCCCAAGCACCGGGGAGAAGTAGAGGAGCTGGAGAACGCGCCGGGGCCATAATTCCGATCAGGAAGACTCGAGAAGATCTGCTAACTGATCCGCCAGGAGATGAGTGGGCGGGAGGATGTCACAGGTAAAAAGGTCATTTGCTGAGATAAGGAACACGGGAGGGGAGCACGCTTTTGCGTTAAATCCTGTTGATGTGCTCAGTTTGATCATCAGGTGGAGATGTCCAGGAGGAAATTAGAAATAAGAATCAGATCTGGAGCCCTGGCTGGTGGGGCTCAGTTGGGTGAGTGTCATCCCGTGTACTGAAAGGTCTCCGGTTCGAGCCCCGGCCAGGGCACATGCCCAGGTTGTTGGTTTGATCCCTGGTCAGGGTGCATGCAGGAGGCAACCCATCAAAGTTTCTCTCTCACATTGATGTTTCTCTCTCTCTCCCTTCCCCTTTCTCTAAAATTAAAAAAATTTACATATATTTTATATATATATAAAATGGATGGATTATATTAATAAATATATATATCTCAGATCTGGAAATCCATCCACATAGAGGGGGTGGCTGAGGAGATGGTAGCAGAGGGATTGGCTCAAGGAGTGAGCAAAAGGAGATCCAAGAACCACCCCTCAGGGAAAGAGAATATTTACAGGCAGGGGCAGGACGGAGAGTCAGTGAGAGACCCTGACAGATGGAAGCAGCCTGAGAGCCGGGAATCAAGAAGATTCTTTAGAAGGTGGGCACAGCGCCCAAGCCCTGAGGACTAAAAAGGCCGAAAAACCTGTGCCTAGCTCGGTGGCGGGCACACGGAGGAGCTGCCGCCTCTCCTGGGCTTCCTGGGTGAGACCTCTGGCTTTGGCAGCTGGCAAGCTTGTTGCTGGGCTGACGAAGGGCAGCTGCAGGAGAATGGAGGCGGCAGGCAAGGGGCAGGGCCCAGCGATGCCCGCGGACGGCAGTGGGTCCCGACGCGGGCCCCCGGGCCGAAGCGAAGGCACCGGCGAGGGGTTCTGTCCTGATACAAAGATTCCGTGGCGTGTGCTCAGCCAAGCTGAGCAAAGAAGAGATAAAGGGTGGCCATTTCTCTCCCTTTCGAGGTGCCAAGGTCCCTGCTTTCCCCACTGGAGGCGGCACCGGGGTGCCGATGACGCAGGCGGTGTACAGGCTCCTATGAATGACGGTGGTGGGGGTGGCCATGCATCTCTTTTTCTTTTCCTTTCCATTGACTAACATGACAGCTTTTTATTTTATTTTTATTTTTTTTAATCAGGTCAGAAAAATGCCCAGCCGGGCGTGGCTCAGCGGTTGAGTGTCGACCTAGGATCTAGGTGATCGGGGTTCGATTCCTGGTCAGGGCACATGCCCGGGTTGCGGGCTTGATCAATGACTCTCTCATCATTGATGTTTCTCTCTCTCTCTCTATCCTCCTTTCCTCTCTCTGAAATCAATAAAAGATATATTAAAAAAAAAAAAATCAGGTCAGAAATGGCCATCGGTGCTTTTACGTTACCCTTAAAGCATGTCCTGGGCGTCAAGTTTCTCCTCCGATGCAGAATCGACAGTGTGAGGACACCCTTCGGAGCGACGGCGATGCCGAGCTCCCAGCGCGGCCCTCACCAGGGTGCCTGGGGGCAAAGAGGCTGGCGGCCGGGGCAGTGCGTGCCGAGCCGCAGGGCTGGGGCTGGCGTTTATGTTCCTGGTAAGAACAGTTTGTGCCGGGTACTCAGCACAGAGAAGCAAGAGAGCGAGGTAGTCCGTGGGGAGACTGTCGCTGACCCTTCATTCTTACAACAGCCTGATCATTTCCAGGGCATTTGAGGCACAGATGGGGAGTGGATTTCCCGATGGTCTACTGCCGTCCAACTTAGAGTATATTTTTAACCTACACATGGCCACCCTGAGAATGCTTCCTAGTTGGATAACCAGTGCTGAGTCACACTACTGACTTCGCCATATAATATTTTCTTTTTTTTTTTTTTTTTTAGGATATGCTTTTATTGATCTTAGAGAGAGAGAGAAAAACATCGATGGGAGAGAGAGACACTGATCGGTTGCATCTGTACACGCCCTGACCAGGGACAGAACCTGCAACCTTTTGGTGTACAAGACGATGCTCCAACCAACTGAGCCAAGGCCATGTAATATTTTCTTTAGTCTCAAAGCTTAATTATTACATTTAGTTTCAGCCAGTAAATTAAAATAGGATCAAGCAATTATTTTTGGTAGCCCTAAGTGACTTTCAAATGATTAAAAATACACAAAACAAGCATTATTGTGGTGACTCTGTAGGCAGTGAAAGTAGGTATGTTGTAGGAGGTATGAGAGATAGAAGCTGACCACAAATCAGCCATCCAAACTCAGTTTCAATGCCACTTTCTGGGGAGAGCCTGGCCTGGCCTCCCGACTTAATGGGACGGCTCACCTCTTACTCCTGCCATTCGCCCATGACCTCTGCCCCGGGTCTCGGGGTTTTCTGTTTCCCTCACTACAGGGGAGCTCCTGGAGACGGCCTACACCTGTCTCGATTTCTCTCCCCCATAATGACTAACACATGGTCTTAGGCTGGACCCTATGAAATTGCCATTTTTATGGGTCAAAAATGGCTAAATATCAGCAATTTCATCGGGTTCAATCTACCAGCTGCTGAAATCCGTGACTGTTAAATGAATGAGCAAATGAACTCACGAATGGTAATGGGCATGACGCCGCGTTGCAAACTTCTCAGAGAAACCTAGTGCCTGGAGCCAGGCATGGAGGCCTCGAAAGAACTTGGAGAACCTCAGATGTGATTAAAGATAAACCGCGAGATTCCCATGGGGTGGCAAAAGCTCCACAGATCTTGTCATTTTCCAGCCTCCGGGAGAGAAGCCTTCATTTCTGCAACAGAAACCCAGCTCCAATTGCAGCACCGAGATGAGGGCAGACTTCCTGAGAGGGCACAAGGATCACTGGGGCAGCTGGGACGTTTTTCCCTCTGGACGTCTTTAGAAATAGTTTGGACTTTTACCTGTCACTGATGACTTAGGGATAAGTCTCACTTGGCTGGGAAATCAGGTTAAATGACCTCTCAAGGGCTTTTCTGGTCATAGGAACTCTGATACAGAGGCTGGGCGAGCACAGAGCCCACGGAAGGCCACGTGACGAGACCAGACCGTGGGCAAGCAGCCATGAGAACTGCTCCTCTGGCATTAGACACGGCTGCTGTCCCCCAGAGTGACTCACACCCGGGCAAATCTGGCACAGTGCAAGGCAGTGCCCTCTATCTCCACTCCTCCAGCTGGTTTCCAGGCACCGTGGCAGAGGGATTCTGCCAGGGCAGCCTGTCTACACAGCAGCCTCTCACTGGATGCCCAGTGGACCAAGGCAGGGGCTCTCCGACTCTCCAGTGCATTTGAATCACATGGAGGGCTTGGTAAATGACAGACGCTGGGATTCACCCCTACAGTTTCTGATTCAGTAAGTGCTATGGACTGACTAGTTGTCTCACCAAAATTCATATGTTGCATTCTGGCACCCAGTGTGATAGTCTTAGGAGGTAGGGCCCTGGGGAGGTGGTTCTGGCATGATGGTGGAGCCCTTGTGAAAAGGACCAGTATGCTTATGAAAGGGGTGCCACGGGGCTCCCCTTCTGTTCCTGCCCTTGGAGGACACAGTGAAAAGACTGCTCCCTCTGGACCAGGAAGAGAGCTCTCACCAGACACAGAGCCTGCCAGTGCCTCGAACCCAGACTTCCCAGCCTCCAGAACTTCGAGGAGTAAGTTTCTCCCAGTGTGTGGCATTTCTGTTAGAGCAGCCTGAGCAGAAGGCGACGGTGAGGCTGAGGTGGGGCCTAAGATTCTGCATTTCTAACCCATTTCCAGAGGCTGCTAGTCTGGGGACCACACTTTGAGAACTTCTGCTCTCAAAATGCGGCTGATGAGTTTGATGGAAAGTCACTGTCAGAACCGCTCTCTGCCACTGTGCAGGTAAACTCAGATGTACTGCATCCTACATTAAGGCAGAGAGAAGTTAATTTATCAAAACACACTATTTTCCACTTGACAAGTGATTTCCAAAAACCCTTAGTTAGCACTTAACTGCAGCTCTTGGTCTTCAGAGCAATTAAGAGTTATTGAATTCTCCCGTGATCTCTCAGGGGCTGTGAAAATATAAACATTCTTCATAAAGACAGACGGTGGAGTTACATCTAGAAGAGATGTCGGTCAGAGAGCCGACAGGCCCGGCGGTCATGCTGAAGATGTACGGTTTTCTCATAAAAGTTCCCTATTCTCCCTCAACTAGGAGCACATTCAAGATATTAGGTGTATGCCCCTGAGACATGGGGCAAGCAAATGCCAACATGCTTTCGTGTCCTGCTTCTGGGGGTCTGAACTGGAACAGGTTTTTTGGAAGGCAATCTGGCCATTCTCACCCAGTTTCAGGATGTGTATAACCTTTGACCCAGCCATTCTACATTTAGCGGCTTATTCTAAGAAATAATCAGACCAGTTTAAAAGAGTTAGGCAGAGGGGTATTACCCATAGTATTGGTTATAATTTGAAAAAATTGGACACGACCTAATGTCCAACAAGAAGTTTGGTTCAGTGATAAATTGGAATACTGATCAGCCGCCACAAATAATATTGGGGATGAGTATTTATTAAAATAAAAATGTTTCAAATTATATTGTTGTGTTTAAAAATAGACTATAAAACAGCCCACACAGAATATTTCCACTTTTTGTAGAAAAGTAGTGCCCTTAAAAATAGACTTATATAAAACAGCACACACAGAGTATTTCCACTTTTTGTAGAAAAGTAATGCCCTTGAATGCATAAATAATCAGTCTGGGAGTTACATACGAACAAGGTGTTAACAGAGAAGAGTTTACCACCTCTGGGTGGTAAATTTACAGTGGTTTTTAATTTCTCCTTTCTGTATCTCTATTTTAAAATTAGATGACAATCACTGTGTGTTGCTTTTGTAATTAGAAAATGTAAAGTTTTAAAAATTTATGAACTTTTTAATTTGAAAAGCCAACTGTAAATGTGTGTGTGGGGGGAAACACTGACTTTTCAATCCATCACTTGTAAGTACAACTAAAGAGTTTGTGCGTGCGCGTGTGCGTGCGTGTGTGATCATCTTGAATTTACCAAGGGACCCACTGATAAGCTCCTTCCTCCAGGGGGCACCGTTGTGCAGTGAATGAGAGAGCACAGGAGGGTATATCTGGATCCCTGTGTAAGCCCCACCCTTTCTGAGCTGTGTGGCTATTTAACCTCTCTGTCTTACTTCATCTGGAAAATGGGTATGTTAATAAAGCGTCTGCTTTGTAGAGCTGTTGTGAGGATTACATAATGTAGTGCTAAGCATAAATGAACACCAACAGATTTTAGCTCTTCCTATTATTCTGAGAACGAACACGTTCGCTTAGCTTTTTAAAGCACAGCACACCATGGCAAAAGAGAGCAGAAGTGAAATCAAAATCTGTGAGCGTAACTGCATAATCTCTGGGCTACATGGCAGGGAAACGGTGGTTGCAACAACGAACATTCAGCAGAGCAATATATCTGGACCAATGACAAGTGACTCAACACATTTAGAAAGAGAGCTTAAGACAACTGGGAATTAAAAGATAGGAGTGGGTGTTAGACAGGAGAAAAGCCATTAACAAGAGCAATAAACTCAAAAATAAACAATAAAGAGAACAAGGGTATGAAGAGCAAAAAGTACACATGACCAAGACTCAGCAATGAGAAGTTAGAAATGGGGTTGTTTCTTTGTGCACAGTGCTATTTTAATACATACACACACACACACTATTTACGGGCTTAGACCTGCATTCACCTGGCTTGTGTAGTACTTGGGAGAGAGTGAAAGGTAAAAGATTTTATTCTTCCTTGAAACATGGGCAACAGAGACTTTTTAAAAAAGTTGTTCATAAGATTTTCCCAGCTTGGTTCCTAAGAAGTAGTCCCTAAAATTATTCCTAAAAATGACAATTTCTCATTGAAGGAATTTGAGGGATTTGTATAAGAAACAGAAGAACTGAACACCACTTCAGTTTTGAGTCTCTTCTAAGGAGAGAGGAAAGACTGTCTCTAAGCACCGAGTTCGCTGGGAAACCCAGCCAGCAACAAACATAAAGGCATCACTCAACAACTATGTTCGGATTAAATAAATATTTTTTACAACTCCTCACACATTACTTATAAATGTTTTTAGATTTTATTTTTACATGGAAATGTCTTCAAAGCTGTCATGGTAAAGGAAAGAAGCAGCCAAGTTGCACTACTAAGGAGCAAAATATACAATTCATAGAAATCATCCTTCCTAAAAGTGTGCCTCAATATCAAGGCACATCCAATCTTTTAGGCTTTCCTTAAAGAAAACTCTAAAAGACAAGGCAAACATTGCATTGTATGTAAAAAAATCATCAGGGTTTAACGCAAGTTCCTATGGGTTCTTCTTCACTTGACACAATTCAGAAGATAATTTTAAGAGGAGAATTATTTAGGGTTTGAATTCAGGGGGGGAAAAAAATCTTAAGATGAAAACCTGCATGTAAATGTTTACAGCCGTTCTATTCATAATCGCCAAGACCCGGAAGCCCCTGAGATGGCCTTCAATAAGTTAATGGACAAACAAACTGTGGTACATCCATACAATAAATATTATTCAGTGATTAAAAAAAAAAAATGAGCGATCAAACCACAGAAGACATGGAGGAACCTGAAGTGCACACTGCTAAGTGAAAGAAGCCAGTCTGAAGAGGGACCATACTGTACGATTCCAACTATATGAGATTCTGGAAATGGCAAAACTACAGAGACAGTAAAAAGGTCAGTGGTTGCCAGGGGCTAGGAGGGCAGGGGAGAAAAGAGGTAAATGGAGGAGGGAGCACAGGGCATTTTTAGGGTGTGAAACTTTCTCTATGATATTGTAATGGTGGATACATGGCATTATGCGTGTATGCAATACCCAAACGCTGTATAGCATAAAGCGTGAACTCAAAGGTCAACCATAGACTTTAGTTAATAACAGCGTCTCAATATTGGTTCATAACTGTGACAAATGCCCCGCGCCAATGCAAGATGTCCATAATGAGGGCAACTGCAAGGGGGGTGGGGTGGCGGGAGTGTATACATGAGAACTCTCTGTGCTTTATGCTCAAATTTTCTGTTAACCTAAAACTGCTCAAAAAAATAAAACTCTATTAAAAAAAATCTTAAGACTGTCTAAAGAGGAAAAAGACTGGTTAACCTGAATGAACAGAGAAGTGATTCCATATTATGGAATGATGTGAATTACTATCATCTCACAAATGTTAGCGTATTATGGCATATTTTTAATTGAAATAATATGTGCATAATAAAACACCAGGAAGATTAGTGCAGAATTACCTTCATTTCAGAATTGAAGGGGACCTTAAGGATGAGTAAACAGGTTTAGATACACTTAGAAATTAACCAATTGTGATTACCAAACACTCCAAATGATTCTGAGAAAACCGTGTTTAGTTTCTGCTGGGGCAAAGTGAATGTATTAAAGTTAACTGTTGCAGAAAGAAACATTTTCCAGTCTCTACAGATGCAATAAAAAACTCTCCTGAAGTTTTTATTTATGTTAACACATTGGAATATAGCCCAAATTACTACATATGTCTGTACCTAAATGGCTTAATTTAGCCAGTGCTAATCTTATAGGTCCTTTGAGGGTTTCTAAAGCTATTTCTTTTTTTTAAAAACATGTTTTTATTGATTTTAGAGAGAGAAAGGGAGAGAGAGGGAGAGAGAAAGGGAAAAACATCGATTGGGGTTGAAACAGAAACCTGGGTATGTTCCCTGACTGAGAGTTGAACCAGTAACCTCTCAGTGCATGGGATGGCACACAACCAACCGAGCCACACTGGCCAGGGCAAGCTATTTCTTTATCAACATAAATGATCTTTTCAACTATTTTAAAACACAGGACAATAAACGTTGTTGTACTGGCTCACTAGAGAGCTGGTACGGCCTGGGTTCGGAGTGTGGGTGGTGGAGTTAGACTGTCTAGGTTCAAACCCTGGTTCCACCACTTGTTGGCTGGGTGACGCTGCTCTCCTTGGCCTTTGTTTCTCCATATGTAAAGTGGGGACAATAGCAATACTTTACCTCATGAGTAAATGCATTAATGCATATAATCATTCATGTAGGACCTGGCACACAGTTCTCAAGTGTTACCTGTTATCAGTCCTAATAAAATGATTTTATGAGACCACACCTGTATGCCATTTTTGGGATCATTGGTGCCAATCCCTCAGGTTGATGTCAACATGAAGATACCTCTATGGTAATACTTCTGCTCCTTTGGGGTAATGAAACGTTAACATGTCAGACTCCTTCCCTGGGCTGTAAACTCAGTGAGAACAGGAGCCACATCTTAGTTATCTTTGTCACCAAACTGCACATAAGAAAATATTTCTTAGAGTAAGGAACCACACTGATTTATTTCTTCCTGGAAAAGAAATTTTAATTTCAGCTAAAATGCAGACAGCTGAATTGAAAACTTCCTTTTTCCATTAAGAGAGTAAACCAGGTAAAGTTTGAATCTACAATACTTTTGTCTAACGATCTTATTGTATATCAACTTTTAAGATCATCTATGTCCTAAAGTATTTCCCCCGGGGAGGCTGATTATACCGGGACTTTGAGCTGCACTGCCGGAAAACAGAGGACACAGCAACTTGAGGTTCAAACTGAAAATGAACTGCATGTTGAGATCCACACCGTTTTCAGTCGGCGAGGTTCTAATTCACAGCCCAATAGTCCCCGATGGCATCTAACCCCTGCTCCCCCGTCTGCGTGGCTCTGGTGAGTACAGTGACTGCAACTCTAGCTCCTGTATCAAAGGCTGACACTTATTCAATCAAGATGGGGGAAATAAGGGCCTGTGATATTCTAAGAAGCAATAAACTTCCTATTTTCATGTAAACTACTCAAAATAAACACCAAGAGCAGCAAACCAGAAAAAAAGGCCCCAAAGAAGAATGGCTTGTAAGTAGAGGGCCTTTTCTGTTTCATTTTAAGCAACAAATGAGTATTTAACTAAATCATTTTCCGCCGAGACTATTAAAATGGCTCTGCTATAGCTAGCAAAATGAAATTTCAGATCCACTTAATTTCAAGAAACTGACTGAAATTCAAATCACAGATCGGCTGTATTGTAAATGGTGCTGTGTGCTCTACCCACTATTTACGCTGATTACAGCATCGAAGTAGCCGGACCCAGAGAGCCGAGTTAATAGAACTAAATCAGAAATGCCAAATGAACTTCTTAGGTATGTTCACAAATAGCTCTAAAATCATCACAGGGCTTGCTGATTGAAAAACGTTCCCATTTTCTTATTGTGCATTGGTGACATCATTTAGATCGTATGTATATTTAGAATACAGGGTTTCCAGAATTATAAAAACTGGAAGAATCTTGAAGGGCATCTCGTCCAATGCTCTCATTTTCTGAGTAGGAAACGAGGCCCAGGAGAAGCCGGGCAATGTCGCCAACGCTTGGGCTCTGGTGTCAGATCAGCGTTCCAGTTCCAGACTGGCAAATTATTCACTGTGCGACCTGGGGGCAGCTATTTAACCTCTCTAAGCCTCAGTTTCTTCACCTGTATAATGGGGATAATAGTCATATTAATTCACGGGTATGTGGTGAAGATGAAATAGATGAACATGCACAGGACTCAGCACAAAGATGGGCACTCAGTAAACGTTAGCAGTTATAATAACTAAAAAGTGACTCCTGAGCCACATCAGCAGCCACAGAGCTAGACTTAGAGTTCCTGAAACAAATCAGAGTTTTGTTTTTTTTTTATAAACACAGTACCTAGAATAAAAACTCACTGGTGCTGAGAATTTATGTATAACTCTACATCAAATAGAAAGAAAACTGTTTGGGGCTGCCTGCTATTGAACTGGCCATCATCTTAAATCGGCAATCCCACGCTGAGGTCGCAACTTCATGAAGAATCGCACACATTTAGCTTTCCATGAGCGGGTGTTACATGTTTACCTTCCTAACTGTTTTAGTTCAATTACATGTTTTTAAATATCTCCCACCAGAAGCTGCTCATATAAAATAAATGACGAGGTAACTGGCCACAAATAAAAGTTAGGGTTCGCTCGCTAACGATGTTAAAGTTGACTCTGGTTAGTTGCTACGTGGAGTAAGTCCAATATTCTTAATTTGTGCTGTCAGTCAGATGTTGCTATAATCCCTATACATCTGCTCTGGAGGCAGCGAGACTAAGGGACACATGAAAGAAAAAGCGAGTGTGGTTCTGCAGTCCGAGGTCTGGCTTGGCTAATACAGACTCCGAGGAATCCAGCAGCGACCAGCACGGGTGCTTGGAATGGCCATTTCTGTCCACAGTCACTGTTATATGGTTCAACTCAGTGTTGAATGTGCTGCTTATACTAAAACACGAATAATTAAGGAGCCTCATAAAGAATGTCAGCTTTATATAACATGCTCTCAGTACTTCTGCATTTGATAAATTTTAGTTAATTGGCTTCCTTTTAAGGAAGATTCGGTATCTAGAATGCCAAGTGGGTGCTGGAAACATTTTCTTGTAGTAAACTAAAGATAATTTTCCTCCTAATTTGGAGAACGACCCATGTATATACAGTTCATTTTCGATCTTTAAAAATAAGAGTAAATGTAATATGTATAAATACATAAAAAAGACACCAGCTCAAGCATAACCATGAACACAGCCCAAAGCCCGCCCCCTGTGCCACCAGCGCGACTCAGCAGGCCAGCACGCCGAAAAAACCGTAACGTGAAAAGCGGCAATTTGTACCCACACCCAGTATTTAGTCTTTCAGCGACTACAAATAAAATTGTTTGGCAAACTTACCCGCATTTTTGCACAAGCATCTTGGGTTGATTCCGTCCCCCTGAGCTCTTTTATCAGCATAGAACCTAAATACTAAAATACAAAAAAAATGCAACGATTTATAAGTACAAATACGAGCATCGCGTTCAAAACCACCCGTGGAAGTACCACCGGCTGGGTGAGCTGGTTTCCTGGCTGGTAAGCTGGCGCACAACTTTCCAGAAGGACCGGCAACTAGTCCTGACAAACAAATGCTTCTGCAGCGAGGACACAGCAGAGGGAACCGCAGCTCTGAAAGCTGTAAATTGCTCTTGATAACAAGACTGCAGCCTTTTCTAAAGGCTCCATCTTTCCAATCATATCGAACTGCAAAATGGGGGCATCTAAAAATGTTTTCCCTGTCGCTGTTTTTTTTTTGAGGCAGCGACGTCTGCAAAAATAAATCTCACTGGCGTCTCTGTAATGACAGGGCTGTGAGGCAGCTGAGAAGCCGGGCACCAGGCACCCCGGGCCGCACGGATGATCAACACCAGGCTGCCCCGCGGCCCAGAGCCCTTTTGGACCTTCCCCTTCCCAGCCGTGTGCCCCTGAGGGCTGATGCCCCTGAGAAGGGGAGGGACAGTGTCATCTCACTTGTCCCACAGTGGAGGGGGCCGAGTCCCTGGTGCAAACGGACCGCGGGGGCTGAATGGGGTACAAAGCAGGCTGGGGGACTTCTCCAGGAATCAGCCACCACTTGGCTGCTAGGTGATGGGATCCATCCTGCCTTAGTACAAAACGCCGCTCACGCTCCAGGCTGGGGCAAACGGTTTTTAGCAAAATATCTATTTTGCCTTCCTCTCAAGGGACTCCTCCTCAACTTTCTGAAGCTTCGGTAGGGTGCTTTCCATCTGTCATCTTTCCTTCTCGAATTTCCTTAAAATAAAAATAAAAAGAGCTCTATGTGTGGTAAAGTGAATTAAGAGAATCCTGTCCCTGACGTGACTGAGGAGTCCCTCCCCGGCACTCTGAAAAAACAGGGTTGGCAACCAGTTCTGTATTGGAGTCCCCAACGAGGAGAGGGTGGGCAGGGGCACAGCGGCAGAGGGCGCGGCCCAGGGCCCTCGGAAAGGCCCGTCCAGGAGGCCTCGGGGTGCGGCGTTTGAACTTTGGAGGGAAAGGGGGCATTTCAGTCCTCCAGGTTCGGGGGGATGGCTATGGAAACGGGAGCGCATGCTTTGAGATAAGCAAGCAGTGAAAGAGGCGCAGATCACACGGAGTGACAAAAACGCCCAACCTGCTGTGAGACAACCAGAACGCCCACATCTTAATTAAGGAAAACGATCCTGGCGAAACCCTTATCTTTTAAGGTATCGGGAAAGTTTGTCCTAATTGAAACACTTGAGAGCAGTTTCAATGCACCTCCGAGGGTTCAGCTCCTTTTCCTGCTGTAGCCATGACAACCACCTTGCCCCCCACACCTATGGTATCTTTTGATCATTTATCTGTTTAGATTACTCACAATTCTCTGCTAAGCCCGACTCCCTCTCCTATTAAAAAAATACCTAGTAATATAATCCTACCGATAATGATGAAGAGAGTCTGGAATTTTTATAAGGGGGTAGGCCCAGTGTTTTGAGACCGCTGGTGGATGGAGATGTCTCTATGTGCTATATTTATACTCATTTCCATGTTAAGATTTGATTTTATGACATTGCCTTTAAAATAGACAACTATATAAAAAGGGTAAACAGATCTTAAGCACATAACATTAAAAGGGTCATAAAGCTCTATTTTTTTGGACTTCCTCTGCGGAGAGAGGGCTACTTTAAAAAACAAAAAGACAGGGAAACATTTTAGTAAGATAGACATTTTGGTATATTTTCAATATAAAAGTAAAGAAGCCAGAAATCTACCCTCTATCCCTGCGCATACCCAAATGCTGAAATCAAGGTAACTTACAAAAGCTTTGTAATCACACGACTGGAAGATGAGCTTCTCCGGGTGGTGCTGCCAGTATTGGACTGGAGTTGAGGCTGTAGCTTCATTTGGAGGTCGCAAGGTGATGGAAGGTTCCCCCCAGTCTCCTGTCTGAAAATCACATTTATTCTAGAGGTAACATGAGCAGCAGGCAAAATTCATTCCCTACAGCTGGCCTGAGGTCATCTTAAACACGTGTGCTGCACATGTGCACATACATCTGCGTGTATTATATGTACATAAGGACTTTTCCTGATTATTATGGTTTTATATGTTAGCTGAGTTAATTTTTGAGGTGTGAAAGGAGTTCTTCTGTTTTTAGAATGATTCTGTAAAGTAATTTAAAAATAAAGATACTTAAGATATGAATAAACGATTTACTAATTCATATTTTTCTGTTACAGGAAAAAAGAACACCCAATCTTTGAAAGAATTTTCTGATTTTTAAACTTGACTGTATGAAATTTTTAGCTTGAATTGCTTTTATGTGCAGAGTACTCGGTTCCATAAATTTCCATTCCCAAATACGACATGTACCATGTCCTTTGAATAATTTTATCTCTGGAGAAAAGGTACTGTGTGATACTAAACAACATTTTAGAAGAAAGATTTACCAATGCATGACTAACTCCCCTCCTGAATTCATTTGCACTGATGTAATGCCACTGTGATTGTTTGGGATGTACTCAGCTACTTTCTTCAGAAAACCTGAAGCACAGATGGAGACTAAACATTAAAATACCATGTTTGGTCATATATGCATATGCATGTACTTGAGGATCCTGAGTCACAAATACAAGCATATTCGCATAGAGTGGGATATCACATAACACATATGCCCACTAAGGCAGATCCATTATTTTATTGACCATTTTCCATGAGGTTCGCCTCAAACTGTTTTATTGCTACAGGCATACCTCAGAGGTACTGCAGGTGACCCCAGACCACTGCAATCGAGTATTATCGTAAAGAGAGTCATAATCTTTTTGCAGCGGAGGGGCTTGCCTTCCATTTGTAAAAAACACGACTTCCATGAAACTCGATAAAGCGAAGGGCAATCTTCCGAGGTCTGCCTGGATAAAGGTTTAGTGGGGGACCTATAACGTCAGAGGCCTGTGCTGGCAGCTCTTTTCCGGACTCTAGTCTGATTTAGATATTACACACTGGAGATCTTTTTACTCTTTTCCGAATTTTCAAAATTCAGTTCTTTGTTCTCAAACAGACATAAATAAAACTAGACAGTGGGCAGATGTCCAAAGCCACTCTTTCTAACCTGAATCTGGCTGGTCTTATAGGATTATGAGAGATTACCTTTCTTAGGAGTCGAAAGAATATAAAAAGGTCTCATGAGCTCCAAACCAAGCCAAACCTTGGCTAGAGACCAACTTCCACAGAAGTCCTAGCAAACGTGGGATTCCTTAAGCAGGATTTTCAAGGAGCCTAGGCTAACAATGCAAAATTTTGGACGTAGGTGTTTGTTTTGTAGGAGAAAGAAAACCCAGAGCGCTCCCTAAATTCTCTGAAAGAACCTCGAAATCCCCAAAGGTTAATAAGCACAATTCTCAAGGAACAGCTTAACCAGGATGCATGCTTTGGGGAAGCAGACCAGCATCCCAGTTTCCCCTGTGCACTTCGGACTTCCACTAGGCTGCCTGTAAGGTCACAGACCATGCTGGAAAGTGTCAGGCACAGGCTCTGCCTTCTAGGGGTTTCTAAGTGGCTTTGAAAAAACAGAAGAAAATTCTAGAGTCCCTCAGGAATGCACAGGCCTTTTCATAGAGACAGAGAATCTGAAGCTTTTCCCTTGGAGGTGGGTCACCCCAGGCCCAGGAAGAGCAAACTCAGCCTCATGCTCTTTCCCTGGCTTCTCACTGGAGCGTGTGACCAGCCAGAACCCCCCCTCCCCTCGGGCTCTGGTCTGAGCTACCCCGAGAGCCAGCTTTCTTCCAGGTGCTGGTTTACGTGTAGATGGCGTGTTCTTCTATCCGTCTGTGGATACTGTTAGGACTCTACCTGGGATATCTATTTTAGCATTTTTTGGTCTGTTTTATGGTCCACCCCTGATTCATTCTTGAATTTTCTCTTTATCGTTATATGAATGTTTATTACGTAAAAACAAGGACCACAATTAGGTTCAGGATTAAGTTTTCCTCTGCTTCCTATTTTAATCTTTCTCTTCCTTTTTTCTCAAACATCTGGATCTTTATTACTCCTCCAGTCTTCAGTGCAACTGGCTGTGATTTGCTCTAAAAAAAATGTAGTATAAAATTAAAAAATGCAGGCTATGCGGATTTCAATATTATTTTGAGGCTGAGTGTAATAACCTCTACGTGATAATTGCTACGACTCTGGAAACAGGCAGCTACGTGTTCTTAATTAAAAGCTCTCCCAGCATCTAGCAACTCATCCTCTAATCTCCCCCACTAACTTTCTTCCCCTTCCTCCCTCCTCTCCCCCCTCCAAGCAACAACAACATAGCAAACAGGTGTCGTACACTTAAGTCACAGGTAACACTGTTAACAAAACAACAGAAGTTTGCAAGCACCTCCGTGGAATGATACAAAAGGAGCTGGTGGACATCAAAAGATCCTTCGATCCAGGGCTGCTGATGTGACAACTCAACTCAAGCATCAGATCTTCATGTTAGCCCTGTCACAATTTAGCAGAGGTAACCTTGGCCGAGCTCACCAGGCAGTTATCACAACAGCCTAAACAGACACAGCAGGAGCTGGGGGCACCGTGGGTTGCAGGAGGAGGGGATGGGTGGGGTGAAGCCGGGGTTATGGGGACATTTCAGGTGTTAGTATATTAAGCATGCAAATCATATGCAAACTCATTCTCTAATTGTTTCATTAACTCAGGCACTTTTATAATTGAACCTCAACGTGAGTTCCATACACTTAAAGCAGAACTACAGCCAAATGCTAATCCAAATATTGACATCATCCAACATAAACTGTAGCAGCCATTTGGCGAATAACAGGCGCCAGCATAAACCACCTCCATCTAAAATGCACCCGGACTTCTTATGAGATAACCACCTGAAGACATTAGTGGTGCATCCACTTAACTTTGCTTAGACGGCATCATCATCTGCTCTCCTATGATTCTACTTTGTCCAGAAATCATAAACCACCAGCTTTGACTCCCGAGTGATCAGACAGGATGGGGGAGATAATTACAGGGAAGAGAAATATAATCCTTACTTTATTTTCTTTCTGGCCTTGGAACATTGCTCCGGTTCAAATATTTTAAAATTCTCTACCGTGGCTGAATCTATCTCTCTGGAAACAGAAATTGAGTTTTGTTATAGTTAGTGCTATTTCCAGAAATTCGTTTGCAACCTGAGGGCAAAGTGTTCTTAAGATTGAATCCGTAAGAAAATAAGTTTCTTTTCTTCCTGGATATTCATCAACTTCTTTGTTTTAAACCTTAGATCTAAGAATGCTTAGAAGACTTCGCTCAGATGATGAGTTTTCTCTTTGGAATGAATTTAACAGGAACGGATGAACTTGGCATTACGCTGTTGTAAAGGGCACATGTGGCCTTGGCCCTCAGGTGGGATTCAGCTTCACCTGGTTGACTGACAATAAAAACAAAAGAGTTCAGAGAACAAGGGTGCTTTAGGTCTCAACCCTTCTGGAGGCTGAATTACAGCAGGAATGAGCTAGGAGGAGCTAGGTAGAGTATTGACGATATGGGGTTTTGCCTTATATGTAAAATAAACTCAAACTGTGAAGCCCACTATTAGCTTCTGTTAAATAGTGCATTCATACCCAGATAATACCTATGTTTTTTCAGTTAAATTTAAAAAATCAATAATCTTTCAGTAAAAATGTTTATTAAATATGAAATAAAAATCAAACAGACCTAAAAGGTCTTTTGCCTCAAATAACGGTTTATAACAAAAGCTTATCTTTAATGAAGTAGATCTAAACATGGGTACAATGAAGCAATAATATTTAATTAGAATAAAAAATAAAATAGGAAATGTCTGGGGTATATTCTGATGTATTTCTAATGATCACTGACTGACAGTACTCTTTAAAAAGCTTAAGTAGTTACATAAGAAATATGAAAATAATTCAAGCCACTCTTCCTAAGTGTGTTCAGGCTGTCTCTTTACAGCTTAAAATACTTGGAGGAAACGTTTCCTGTAGGTTCTTGTATTGAATGATCTTAATATTCCAATAACTTGGTCATGACTTAAAACCTCATTTCCTTGGCATGTATGTATTTCTTTCTTTCTTTTAGGATACATCAGTTACACAGAGGAAAATGTACTGTATTAACTATCCCTTCAAACGCAAATAAAAATCAACCTTCTAATATAAAGAAAAAGTATACTTTGAGATTAGAGTTTTAAATGGAGAACTGATTCGGTGTAACAGGTATTTGCCAACCGCCAACTAGAAAGAAATTCATCGTCTGGCTGAGACTGAAGGATTTATAATTGGGTCGTACTTAGAATGATGTCATTAAATTAAATGTCTCATACCACCAGCTGAAAAATATAAAACCAGTAGCTGAATTTAGTCATAACACTGGAAAAAAAAATTCACAAAAGTCTACAGATAGATTTTTATTAGATGGCAGAGTCCAAAATGCAGCTTTTAAACTTTGTATTATTGCAAAAGGTGGCAAAGCTGCATGGTTTCAGTTCGTATGCACTAGATGCCTAAGGCAGAGGCTGACACATTTCATCGTACAGCTTTCTCCCCAAAAGAGGGAAACTGAAGACACTACATATTTTATATGCTTTAAGAATACAAAGGGGAACATTGTCTCTATTCTTATTTTCTTCTTGAGAAAACTTATTTACATCCTAAGGATGTCAGTAAATAAAAGCCATGGTTATGACTTAGCTTTCTTTCTTCCTTTTTTTTTTCTTTAAATATGTTTTTATTGATTTTAGAGAGAGGAAGGGAGAGAGAAACATTGTTCAGCCGCCTCCTGCACACCCCCTATTGGGGGTGGACCCCGAAACCCAGGCATGTGCCCTGACCGGGAACTGAACTGATGACCTTCTGGTCCATGGGACAGCACTCAATCAATTGAGTCACACAGGCCAGGCATGACTTGGCTTTCTCAGATGAACAGTGAGGTATGGTATTATCAAGCCCTCTATTAATCTTAAAAAAATTTTTTAAAATTACAATTTAATTGATTTTTTAAAACTGAGGCTTTTTCATCTTTTCTATTAGGGACTGCTCCCACTTACCTGCTTGTAAATTTAGATCTGGATATTAACAAACATTATTTCCTACTTCTTCAGAACACTTAATGAAAAATTAAAATGATTTTAAATGACAATTGCTATTTTAAGGTTTTACTTTCAATAATTCTGACGAATATCGGAGATGGGCTCCCCAAACAATCATACATAAGATTTCTGTGATTACATTTACTTTCGGTTATCTCTAAGGCTTTGAAGAATGCTACATCTAGCTCTATGCTTATAAATACGTATATGGATATCTGGGTGTGAATGGAAGGAAAAGCCTCCTCCAAACATTCACACACACAGCAGCAGGATGCTGCAGTAGTTCCTTTAAAAAACTTTCAAGAATAAAGAATGCTAGTTTGGTCAAACGCAGTTGGTTTTAATAAGTTTGTTCCTTTGATGATAAAGAGCAGAGATGGCCACTTCTGAACATGAACAGCAGGTTTTAGCATTTATAGGCTCAGGAGAAACTGCCCGATCACAGAGCACCAGCACCAGGCAATGTAGAGACCCCAGAGTCCCCCAGAGCCAGAAGCCCCATGCACAGGAGCAGGGGTGTGCCTGATGTGGCACCGAGAGGGGCCCTTCGCATGCCACCCCAAGAGCTCTGCTTAGTGATTCTCAACCCCATGTCTCAACCTCTCAGACAGTAGGCTGGCCAATGGGAATAATTTAACAAGATGTGCAGATAGGACTGCATTTTAAACTACAAAATCTCGAAAAACCCAAACATTAAAATGTTCCCTTTCCAAACACGGAAGAATTTTGCTGAAATGGGAACATTTGAATACTATTAAGCAGCTCAAAGTAAAATAGGTCATGGTTTCACACATGTTCCAAAGATCAATTCAGTACTGTCGGATGGAAAAAGGCTGAGAACCACTCTTGGCTGTCACAGGCCGCCCCTGGCTAGCCTCCTCCCACATCTGCAGAAAACTTAGTCAGAACATCATGCAAATCACACCCAAATACTTCTCACAAGGAAAGCGCATGGGCCTTGGAGAACAGACACAATGGGTGGACTAGCCCATGGACAGGGGGAAGTACAAAACGGGGCAGAAAAACACCGATATATACATGTGTATATATATCTGTTTACCGGTTTCCTTCTTCCTGTAAAAGCAAGTTACGCAGACACCCGGGGTGAAAGCCAAAACTGACACGGGACAGATTGGAACCGCAGACTTCAAAACCAAGTCTTTTTCTCACTTTAGGACAATGTTCGCACGCCAACTAGTCACAAGGCACAGTGAATGAAGTATAATAGACAAAAAATAATAATAATTAAAAAAAAAAAAATCTCAGGAGTCATTAGACATCACGAATTTTCTGCATTGCCGGGACACGGTCCCTAGGGCCATCGACAACACTTTGCAACACGGTACACAGCGCGAGTTCAGGACAAGCAAAGACCCGTTGGTAGCCTTACATTATGAACCTGATGGATGGCTGAGAAAGGAAATCCAGCGTTCTGATTCGTCCATATCTCACAGACAGACGACTGCTGATATAAACAGAAAACTATCTCATCTTGTCAATATTTAAAACACGGCAGCTACCGAGGTAGCATCAAGGAAGGGAAAGAGCAGGGTAATAAAAAGCAAAGAATCACATTTCTTTCTTTTTTTTTAAAAAAAGCTGAAACAATGCCCAAGGTTTAATAACTTACTTCTAAGTCATTCTTTTGCTTAAAAACATTCTGGGTTGGCTAGAAAAAAAAAAGATCATTTACGTACTAGCTTTACTTCAAGGGAAATGACCAATCGTGCCAGGAAAAGCGAGCTGTGGTTTACATTTGCAGAAGAGAATGGAAATAGCTTCCCGGTTCACGTCATTCATTTCAGGGGATCAATAGTTTCCAGAAGGGTGGGCAAACACCTTCAGCACAGGTCCAACGTCTTTATTGTCTTATCTTAAATGACCGTGAGCAAACAATGCAGCAAACCGACTCCTGTAACTTAGTCACCGCTGAGCGTAGGAGGCTTTTCCCTCTGGAGGTCTCAAGGGCAAATCTGGGCGGTTGACAAGAAAGTGTCGGGGTGCCGCGAGCAGCCAGAGCCTGTGGCGGAGGTGGAGGGAGGGGGCTGGAGCAGGGGGGGGCTCAGTTCTGTTATTCAAGCAGAGACTTTGGGGAACAGCATTTGCACGCGCAGTGAATCAGCTCCGTAATGTGCTCTCTCCGCCCCATCGCTGCCCAGCTAATGAATTATTAGGAGGCTGTGAGGCCTGCTTAGGACCAAACGCCAAATCCCAACACCCTCTCCCAGGAGTCAGAGCAGAAACCACCAACTAAGGTGACCAGGCGCCGGGCAGACCTTCCACGGTTTTTTCCTGAATTCCAGCTTTCTAAACGAGCGTGAAACTGAGTCAGACAGCGGCAGGCGCTGTGGACATCCCGAGGGTTCAGAGCAGGCCGCACAGAGATCCGTGCGGGGGGAGATGGAAACGTATCTGACACGGTTTGGAAACCCAGCAAAGGACCGCATCATTGCGGAGGGCTTAAGGAAAAGCTAGCTTCTCCCGGCTAAATGTTTCCCCCACCTCCACCCTCCCAGAAGCGCTCACCAGAAATGTAACC
This sequence comes from Miniopterus schreibersii, assembly GCF_964146895.1. Taxonomy (NCBI): domain Eukaryota; kingdom Metazoa; phylum Chordata; class Mammalia; order Chiroptera; family Miniopteridae; genus Miniopterus; species Miniopterus schreibersii. Next base: position 171,870,653 of record NC_138102.1, read on the forward strand.
TCTCTCTCTCCAGTCACATCTGCACAGACCTACACCTTTGCCTTCCATCCCTTCTGTCATCTGGATGGCTTGCTGGGGACAGGCTGTCAGGTAACTGGCATTCTATTAAGCAAGATCCCCGGGGTCCGGCCAAAAGGCACCTCCAACCACCTTCCACTTAACCAGCTCTGCTCTTCCCAGTCCCCTCTCTAAACTTCAGGTTATTTTCTCCACAGGGGCATCTTCCTCTTGTTACTTTTCAAAAATTAAATCTCTTGCAGTTTAAGTCTTGGGCCCAATATCCCCCCCAGCCTCATGTCCAGTAGCCGCCATCTGATTTAAATATATTAACTCCATGCTTTCGTGGGATTACCACCCTAACAGGCTCAGACATACTCCCAGGATCCCCTTGGCCTTTCTGGCACTCTCCCCCACAGTCCTGAGCTCATTCTTTTACATAAATCACATCTTCTACAACCTTCACAGACGTTTAGTGCTAGAAGCAGCCCAGGGACCACCTGTCATCTGGCAGATGAAGACATGGACATTCCAAGAGGTGAAGTGTCTTGCTCAGGTCACAGGAGTGTCACAACACATCAGCCTGCTGGGATAGCTGGCAAGGAGTGCTGGCCCGGGACCGACTTCACAGGAAGGCAGAGGGACTCTCCAGCTACACGGAACTTGTTTGACTAATCCTGGCACAAGTACATATTCATGGAAGCCATTCGTGGAACAGTCCCAACTCCTCTGGGGTTCAAACACCTGAAAGTTTTATTGTTTTCCTATCATCACTCCCACGTGGGCCATGCCCAGGCCCTCCTCCCTGATGGGAACAGGCTAACTGACATTTAGGGAACAATGTATGACTTCCTGGTCACTTTGAGTCTTGAAGAATCCATTCTGTATAAAACTCCGATGTCATATCTGATTCAAACATTGCTCTCCCTCACCACATGCCGGTCTTGGGGCTTAAATAACCTGGGGTGTCATGTCAATCTTGGATGCATCCAACCCCAAGCTCTACCTCCTTCGTGTGCTTAGTTGGGGAGGAGGGTATAGGAGGACCTGGGGCTCTTTCTTATCTGGCAATGGCTGAGTTGTCTCTGGCGGTTGTCACTAGTTGTCAGGGTAGTGCTAACTTGGCCTCTTGAAGGAACAACCCTGCCCCTGGCTGTACTGTATCCATAGGAGTTCTTTAAAGGGCTCTTCAGGCGAGGGGTGCGGTCCCCACTGCACGGTCCTGACGTGTGAGATCTCGCTTTCTCCACTCAGCCCTCCTTGAACACACGCACGCACCTTGGGTGGGACGCCCAGCCTCCCTCTCCATGCCCACTCGCATCACAAGGACACAACCTTGTCGCGCAGGGCAGGCTGCTCGGTGACCACCCCCTCTCTGCCAGGACATCTCCCTCCAATTCTCTGTTCTTCAGCTCGGGTCGGTGCTACGTGCACCTGCCTGCCAGAAGTCCCACTGTGGAAGGAGAGGGGCTTCCCCTTCTTGCAGGCTCCCCCGCTCTGGGCAAGTATTCCTCATGGAGCCCTCTCGCCAGGCTTAGAGTGCATGGGGACACGTTCTCTCCTCTCCCATGGAAGCTGAGGGCAGGTTCCACCCCTCGGTAAACCCCAAACGGGGTGGGTGCACCTTTCTCTTTAGAATGTGCGGTATGTACTGGAGAATTCCCACGTAGCATCCTGTGCCATGAATATATCTTCCAACAGTCACTGAAAGTTACCAGAGAGTTAAGGAGCAAAAAGAGGTCTCATGCCATAGTTATATTTTTAAAAATTCATATAAAAATTTTCTCAATGAAAGAAAAAGCCCCTGCCTCTAGTCACATACACTGAAGAGTCTACACGTGGCTTACATATCTTTTAAAGAAGCTACAATGACGATTTCCCAATTATAAGCTATGTTTCAAACTTAGAAAAAGTAAAAACACTCTTATTTCCACTAATTATGTGACTCAGTGCGAATGGTAAAAGTCATATTTTAAAAATAGTTTAAAATAGAGGCAGTTAATTGTATTTTATCATGAGGGTTGTTTATAAAAGCTGATACATTTCAGACATCACAGTAATTCAGCTAGCAGTAAAGGATTTATCAGGCTCACTGAACAGTGACTTCAGGTGGACCCACTGTGACCAATGTCTTTATAATGTGAAATGGCTCTTCTAGAGACATGGTTATTAGACTGCGTGCTGGGGTAAATGTGTTTTTTTTTGTTTTTGTTTTTAAATATGTGTTTTAATTGATTTCAAAGAGAGGAAGGGAGAGGGAGAGAGAGAAATAGAAACATCAATGATGAGTCATTGCTCGGCTGCCTCCTGCACGCCCCCTACTGGGGATCAAGCCCACAGCTTGGGCGTGTCCCCTGACCGGGAATTGAACCGTGACCTCCTGGTTCATGGGTTGACACTCAACCACTGAGCCACGCCGGCCAGGCTGGAGTAAGTGTTTGAAATGCAGAAGTTTCCACTGCAGAATTTCATTATATTTATGAAGATAATATTTCACGGTATAACATGCATTAAAGTATGGGTTTTGAAAAGTTTTGAGAAATATAATACAAGAAATAAAATTTCACCTAGGGCCCCAATTCCTGGAACAGTCATGATTTAAATCTGAGTTTTAATTAAGCCTTAGAATGTCCTCTTCTGTAAAGACAAGTAATAATAGTACCCGGCCTACATATTTCACTAGGTTGTTGTGCAGCTCAGGGCAAGCTTCATGAGAGAGATACCTTTTCCACAATTTCCAGGACCTAAATTCCTAGGATGTCTAGAACACAGAAGGCCATCAAGCATATTGACCAAATGATGGAAGCATAGAATGTCCTCAAAGATGTCCCATTTAATGGTAAAGCACCACAGGATCATTACTTGATGTTATTCATTCTCATTTGTAGTTGGTCCAGGTGGTTGTTGCCACTTGTGCCTTTAAACTAGTCACTGCAGACACACTTCTGGTAAAAGGCACCAGAAATTACCCCTGCAGACTTCTTGTTAGAAAAGTCCTCATTTTTCCTGGTAAGGGCTGAAAACAGTGCAGCCAACTTGGTTGACGAGAGTAGGAACATTTGTAATGAGCACGCCTGTGTGTTATAGGGCTGCTTGGAAACAATTCTATAAAAAGATGTTCAACATCCCTTTGAAATTTCATTTGCTTATTAATTTTCTCTCGATCCCTTTTGCACATATACTGCAAAGGCACATGTCATTTATCTGAACCCGAATTACCATGAAATCCAAATAAATGGGGGTTAAGTAAAGATAGAGTCTTATAACTGAGATGTAATTAATAATTTAATGTTTATTTTTTTGATGATGAAGTCAACAGAAATTTGAAGGTGTCTAATTTTATCTTTAGTTCAAACCTGCCTCCTGACTCTGGAAATGTTTTCTTAAAATACAACATACATCTTGCTTTTGTTACCATCTGTCTCTCAGGTCATCATGAATTCAGTTCAGAAAATACAACATATTTGCATTGAAATCTAAGAATAAAATAAAAGCATATGACCTATCTCCAAGGTTTTCCTCTTAACAGTGGACTTCTTTTCTGCTAGCCTGCCAGTAGTTACAATAAGGTCTCTCTCCTTCATCATCCATGTTCCCCCCTCCTCACTGGAGCATTCCCCAAAAGTGCTATAACATCTTCCACTCAAAGCAAACAGGCCCCTTCCCTTGACCTAACGCCCTCCTACGGTCTTGCTCAATTTCTGTCCTTTAAGGAGCTAAACTCCCCAAGAGGTATCCATACAGTCTCCACTTTGTCTTTCCCTGTCCTCACCTGAGCCCACTCTACTGAAATGCTCTTCTCAACACCCTCCACTCTGCCAGATCCACCTGGTCATTTGCCCCGACCTATCTGACATACTTGGTCACTCCTTTCATTTCTCAGTCTCCTTTGTTGGTCCCCATGATCTGATCATCCTCTGATCCCGGGAGCATCAGTCCTCAATCCCTTTTCCCTCTCTGGCTATACTAGGTGGTCGCATCCAGTCCCCACTCTCAACCTTGTATCTCCAGCCCAGATCTCTCTTTTGAACTCGACTCCGATATCCAGCTGCTCTCTTGACACCTCTACTTTGATGATTAATAGGCATCTTCACCTAACACCAAGTACCTGATTATCTCACCTCCGCTTTAAGCTTTCTTACCTCAGTAAACGCCAACCCCCTTCTTCCAGTTGGAATTATCCTTCCACTCCCATTTCGAACTCAACCCAGCAGGAACTGCTACTGAATCTCCTTCTAAAATCTCTCACCCTCCTATCACTACCTGGTCCAGGCCACTACCTTTTCTTACTTGGATTATTTCATTAGCCTTCAAAGTGGTCTCGCTGCTTTCATCCTTGCCCCCTTAGTCTTTACTCTCAATACAAGAGCCACAATGACCCATTTAAAATAAAAGCCAGATGACGCCACTTTGCTCCATGGAACTCAAGAAAACTGAGTCCTAACAATGGCCTGCAAGGCTGTCCACCCTCTGGCACCATCCCTGCCCTCCCTCTCTGCCCTCCTCCCCACTACTCTTCCTCTTGCTTGCTCGGTTCTGAACAGCGAAGCACATCGTTGCCTCAAAGCCCCTGCACTTGCTTCCCCCTCTGCTGGAAATGCCCTTCTTCCATACATTATAGGACCAGCTCGCTCACTTCCTTCAATGCCGCTTTCTCAGAGAAGCCTTCCCTGAGCACCCAGCATTTCACATCCCGATCAAGTCTGTGCTGTTCACACTGTAAAGGGCTCACTCTTTCAAGCAGAAACTGAAAATCTGAAGAAAGTTTAGAGCATAAGAGCCTGGCACCCTGGCACCCAGGCATTCACTGAAAGATCGTGACTGCTCATCTACTGGCTGCAAGGCCTGGGTCGCAAGGCGAGTCAGGATCCGCCCATTTTCTAGTCGATGTTTATGGATGGAAAGTGCCGTGGACACCATCCTTTCCCCACGGTCAGGGCCAGTGGTAAACGGGGTCAGAGGCGGATGGCGGGCCTTGGAACAGAGCGAGCTGGCGAAGCCTCCGTCACCCCAACAACTCCAGTTAGGCTCTGAAGACCTCCCGGGAGTCGGCCGGCGCTGCGTAGCTAGTGTAATAAAGACACTTGTGGGAGCAGAGCCCTCCGGTCAGATTCCAGCAGAGAGAAACTTTCCTGCCTCGTTCTAGCCCTGAGAAAAAAACGGGCTTTTCCGTATGCTGTCTTCATTCTTTACCACTACGGGCTGTTCACAAACCCACCAGAAAGGATCCAGCGAGAAACAGGAAAGGTTCCGAGCAAAACCCGCAGGGAGAATCAAGTCGATCCCTTCTCCTGGATGACAGCGCTTCCAATAAAACAAAAACAAACTTGAAGAGCGAACGAAACAGCTGCAAAGGCAAAAGAGAAAGGGCACGTGCCGCCCCCCGGGGGCCTCGGCCCGCAGCCCGCAGCCCGCAGCCCCACGGCGCCGGGCAGAGACTCGCACGGGACAGGCCCTGCCAGGGGGCGTCAAGTTCAGCTCCAGCACCTCCTGCATCCTGCATCTTTCCTTCCAGCAGGGACAGCCCCGCGGCCTCTTCTTTCACGGGCACTAACTGACCCCGGCCTGGAAACCAAAATCACAGCCCTGTCTCTCCCGAGTTTCCCGCAGGCCAGCATCTTGTCATTTCCTCTGCGTGGGTGCGGGAATGAGCCCCGTCGCCTCTCAGGTGCCACCTGCGATACGTCCACGGCCCTGCACCAACTGCCCGCGGTTCTTCTCTTCAACTGCATTGTGGACGACTCAAGTTCAGGGTTTCTTATCACCGACCTTTTTATTTGTTTATTTTTTACTGTTATAATTGAAATTTTTTTTATCTTTCAAATACAGTTGACATTCAATATTACATTAGTGTCAGGCGTGCGGCACAGGATTAGACATTTATATAACTTATGAAGCGATTCCCCCAATAAGTCTAGTACCCACCTGGCGCCATGCCCTACCGATCATTTTAATAAAAGGATTCTGATGAACTATTTTATTTGCAGGGAATGCCGGAATCAAGAAAATGCTGCTTCCTGTCATTTTCCCATCTTTGTGAAGAGCAGTCCTCGCACCCTTTGTGATCGTGACCTTCCCGTGTCTACGGGGAAATTCTTGGACAGATCGGCACTCACCTGCCGGAAGCTAAAAGCCAGGCCAACAGTTGTTTCTCCACGTGTGACCCGCTATTGCTGGTGTCAGCATGAATTAATCTAGCAAGAGTGGGAGGAAGCAAACACCACGCCTGGGCCCATCGTAAGTACATTGGCATAATATATATTCTGATATCACCTGTAGTCTGCCCAAGTTTGTGGTTTTCCCCTCCTTCCCTCCCTCCCTGAGGAGAGAACTATAGGCTATGTGATTCCTGTTACTCATCTGTAGAGAGATAATATATAACCTGCATTCCTAATAGGACAGTTGTAGTCCCAAATAACATTACAGAATTATTTATGAAATCTCTTCCCAGGGAAAAAAAAAATAGATCAGAGAAAGAAAACTGGAACAGTAACTCCAGATTCTGCTGTGCAGCTCCCCAGGTTCTCCGGGTGTTGCAGGGAATTTAAGTCAATTGGGACCATGCTATGTATCGCAATACGGGCTATTTTACTTGTTGTACCTCGAAGTTCGGATGCCATCACAAACGTTTTTCAGGACCACTAAAAAGCAGAACTATTAATAACTCACTCAGAAAAGCAGTGATCAGCTTTTTATCATGACATGAATTGCTGCAAAGAAACTCGATTTTGCAAAGTAATGCTGTTCTTTGCCTGTAATATCTCTTTGAAATATACATTATGTGCCTTTCTTGCAAACCGAGGCTGTCATTTTCTTTATTTAAGCCCATTTATTAGCTATATGCTCAACACTGCTTCCTGCCTCTGGTAAAAAGAGAGGTATTGGACAAAGCCATTCATTCAATACTGTTTATCAAGGTCCCATTATTTTCTCATTTTATCCTTGTGGAAAAAAAAGTCTAGCTGAACTATTATCTTGAATGACACCAAACTAAGAGGCCTCTGGTAGAAGGTTACAGTTTTGTTTTGTTTTAAAAAATGTTTTTATTGATTTCAGAGAGAGGAAGGGAGAGGGAAAGAGAGAGAGAAACATCAATGATGAGAGAGAGTTATTGATCGGCTGCCTCCTGCACGTCCCCTACTGGGGACTGAGCCTGCAACCTGGGCATGTGCCCTGGCCAGGAATCGAACCGTGATCTCCTGGATCATAAGTTAACACTCAACCACTGAGCCATGCTGGCCAGGCAAAGGTTACAGTTTTTCCCTCAGTTCTGTCTGCTCAGCACTGAAATCAATAAGTTGTAGGGTTACTTGAAAGGCATACTTTTTTGAGGTAAACGTTTAAAATGAGCATATTACATAGTGAGGAAGGATCATTGATACACAGAGTGTTGGCCAAGCTTTAAAAAGACATTGGTTGGCTAGGATTATTGGATAAACTCAATAAAACTATTTTAGCTGGAAAGTAATAACGTCAATGTAAAATCCTGCATTAAGGTTACACACACACACACACACACAAGCCCCACTGCTGAGGGCTGAGAAGGCAGGCATGACTCACGGCCGTTAATAAAGGCTGGAAAACTTCCAAAGCTGGGCCCTCAGGATGCTGTGCAGCCCACATCCCACTTAGCAGAACGATACTGGCAAGGAGCTGGCTATGGTGATGCAGTGAGGGGAAGACATCCAACTGTCTTCAGTCTGAAAGAACTGCTCTCGGCAAGACGGAGCAGGCTCCTCCTGTTGTTTCAGGAGGCAGCATTAACTACACAGGAGCTTTAGGAAGGCTTATTTCAACTCAATATAAGACAGAAGTCCTACCAATTAGAACGTTTCCAACGATGGGGCTGCCACACTAAGTAGCGGCCACCTCTCCAGGGACAAGTTTAAGCAGAAGGTAGTGGCTGCCTGTTAGGGGTGCATTAGAAAGGGTGCTGCATCACGGGACAGGACTAGATACATTTTCTGGATCGTTCCCACACTAAGATCCTCTGTTTCTCTTTAACAGAAGAATCTTCTAGGTATTGATGCATACAAACCGTGTGTGATGCTGTATTCAAATCTCATTAAAACAGAGACCCATACAGAGAGGGGGTCACCTCATTTTGCCACTGTTGACGTGAAGCAATTGTTTGCTATCCCTGATTTGTAAAGAATGAAAAATTTGATGTCAAGAGGGAAGAATTTTCTTCAAAAACAATGTTCATCTGTGCCCCCTTAGACATTCAGTTCTCTACTAACCTTGCGTTTACATCAGGTATTAGGTATTATTACCAGCAGAATTTGTCAAAGGACTCAAAACACTACAGTGGAGCCTTTAGGGGAATTTCTAGAGTGTGCCATGTACCCAGTTTGTAGAGACAACCTGGGTGTTCAACATAGTGGTTAAGGCACAGGCTGTGAAGCCAGGGTCTGAATCCTGGCTCTGATCATGATCTGTGTGGCTTGGGGTGGGCAACATAAACTCTCTGTGCCTCAGTTTCCTCATTATAAAGTTGCATGAATCAGTGCTGGCTCTGACAATGAACTACCAGATCATGTCAGGCAGGTGATATACAGCAGTGCAAGGTCATTTATTTCTCTAAAAAATTTGAGACTATCCCAATCCGTGTCCAATTTGCAGTCCTAGAAACCTATGGTTTTTTGATGCCTATAACCTTGTGTAAAGTAACCTGATCAACAGGCATTTTTGGAGTGCTTATTACAGGGGATTAAAAAATGCCCAAGGAAGGGTCAGTCAGGCCTTGCCCATCCCCAGTCAGCATTTTAAAAGAAATAAAATATTTTGACATAAAATATAATAACATATTTTGATATATGCTAACTCAAAGTATTTAAAAGTATTTAAGTATGCGTATCATTCATAAATTCTTTCCAAAGAGCTCCAATGCTAATGAGGTTATGGCAGGATAGTGTTTGCATCCCTGAGAACTACTGCTTCCGTATCAGTGCACAAGTATTACTTTGGGCTTACAAGCTAGAAAATAGAAAAGGTTTTGTAGAATATAGCCAAATATTACAAGCTTTACTTTAAAATACATTTATTCCCAGTTACAGCTGAAAAAGCATAATGCAGAAGAAATGAGAAGCTATCTCAAAATAATAATTTCTAAAACAACCCAAACATACAGCTTTGTAGTTTGTAAAATACCTTGACAAATATTCCTTTACTTGTGCCTGAACACAATGATGTAAGTAAGGTGGGCATTAATCTTACTTTAGAAAGAGAAATCTAAGGCTTTGAGTAGCTAAGGGGCCTGTTCAAGATTATAGAGGTAACAGATACCAGAGATGGAATTTTTAACTCTGATCTCATTACTTCAAATCTGGTATTTTTTTTTTTTTAAAAAAACTAACCTCATCAAATTAAGTATGAAAAAGGAAGTCAATATCTGTGATGATATAACAGTTTTCCATCAGATATTCTCATTCAAAACTCAAAGTGGGTTTGTTCAGGCACCTGCTATTGCTACCTCAGCCTGCCGAGAAGCCATACCCATTTCTGGCCATGGCCCTTGACTGTCCATGGGAGGAGCTCCCTTCCCACCCCTCACTGCACGCAGTTCAGGTGGAGCTAAACCACCTCCAGGCATGTGATTTACGCCTGGTTAATGACCCCCCCCCCTTCATCGGCCACTCCTCTCTGAGTAGCTCGGGGCAGATAGGTGATCCAGACCAGGCTGATCTGAACCAATGGGACTCAATCCTGGGACTTTTGGGGGGAACTCTTGGAAAGATAAGCCCTCTTTCTCATAGGCTCAAGTTTAGCAGGATTTGGACTTGAAACTCCCCTCGTGTAGACAAAGCCTGTTTGGGAAAAGAGCCAACCCAGAAGAGAGCAGAGCCACAGGGCAAGACATACAAGCACCAGGATTAGGTCTACGTGGACTTGTAGTGAAGTGACTCAAATACATGCCCTTTTATGCTTTAACATCCTGAGATGGATCCAGAAAAGTCCCTACTAATGCATTACTTTAGTCATATACAAATGGAATGAACTCAGCCAGTACTGTATAATCAGGCATTTCCTCTAGACATTAAAACACCCTCGCTTTATTTTTTTAACACTGAGGAAGAAAAAGAAGAGAGGGAGGGAGAAAATAAGAGAATTTTCCTACCCTTGAAAACTGAGCAAGGTCAGATCATACCGGCCAAAACTCTGACCCGTGGGCCCAAGAACTGGACTGAATATAATGAGAAACATTCCAGAAATTTAACAAGTGGAAAAATAGCCTGGTGTGCCTCTTTGTCAGCAAGCCTAAGGCACCATGAAATATCACAAGGTCAAAGCTGCTGAAACAGGGTTTTATATATTATCAGATTTCTTATCCAGTTGAAAATAGGATCTTTTCTACTGATTAAAAAAAAAATCCATGGTCTGGTTTTAATTGGAAACATTCACCTTGGTGAAGTCCCAGCGAGTGCAGGGAAGGCGGACACATCAGAGCCTCCCTAGTAAAATGACAAGTGGCGTTTAGGTCCAGCAGATGCTGGCCGTCTCACTGATGGGCTTAATAGACAATAAAAGAACCAAAACTTTTAAGATCAGTATCAAAACCTAAAAAATCTCCCACTTCCCGTTATTTTTTAAAGACGTATGGACAAGATGGACAGTAACGTCAATGGGGCCCGAAGGATACTCATCATATTGGAATTTCCACCCAAACTTCTCACAGGGAGAGCAAAGTAAACTTTGAGAAAAGGCAACTGATTGACCACAGGAATAAATAAGGTGTACAACTCATCAGGTTTAAGTCTCAGGTACGAAGGCAACATTTTCCACTTTTGCTCGGTGTGGTGCCTTTAGGAATAGATGGCTGGTGGTCTAGTTCCTGGCCTGAAACAGGGCACCAACGTCCCAAGTTATCTCTGAAGCTGATGTGTCAGCTTGTCAACGTGACAAGCTGTCACATCGGGAGTTCCTGAGGGAAGAGCTTATTGAGTTTGTGCTTAACCTTCATTTTCTTTTTTTTGGTTATATATTATCTGTGCTTAGTATTAGAAGTTGCTCTTTAGACCTTCATGGAAGAAAATGTTGAAGTCATGGACAGGATGAGCTTTTCTGAGTAGTGGCTAGATGATGAAAATCTAAATTAAAAATAGGCACTAGCTTATGGGCATTAACAAAAATCTGATCAAACACAGTAATAAGAAAACTTGTGGGGGGAAAAAATCACTTGAAATGCTGTTGCTCTTAACATAGTTGTGCTATATTCTGAAGGTTGAGTTTGTGAATCCCCATAATGTCAAAGCAGTGGGAAGAATTTCTAGGAACAACAGGCTTTGCCTCCCAGGGAAAGTGTAAAAGAATAAACTACAATGTTCCTTCCTTTCCAGAGATGGCCAAGCATTTGCCTCCTGGCTTTCTGAGCTGTCCAAGCTTCTCTAGCGAACAATGCCGTGAGAGTGTATTTCAAACGAGTTCTAAATTTCTTTTAAGGAAAAACAATAACCCCTTCCTCCCCAGTGTTTTACCTTACCCTGTTACAGGACAACATGCCATACTGTGAGGGTTCCTTTGCCGCTCACTTCGTAACCTGTATTTCCAGGGAACTGTTCCATCTCCCCCTCCCTCCCTCCCTGTGGCGATCATTCTGCACAGATCCCTTCTCCACCACGCTAGATGCTCCTCGGCAGCCTTCATATTCATACAATTAAAATAAAAAGAGGAAAATTCCAATTCCACTCTCAATATGTATTCAAAGCACAGAGAACGCCAAAACAAAAAGATCGTTTTTATAGAATGCTATAGCCATCTGATAGCTTTGGCATTAATGGGCTCTACAATGAATCAGGACCTTTGAATTAGGGACTGACAGTCATACATGCTAGTCATCTATCTATCTATCTATCTATCTATCTATCTATCTATCTATCTATCTATCTATATATGTATGTGTGTGTGTGTGTGTGTGTAGTGACTTATAGTTTGAAATATGCTTTTACATAAATTATCTTATTTAATATACACAAATCGGAGGCAGGCAGGCATTATTCACATTTTAAAGGCAAGAACACGGAAGTTCAGAGAACTAGCATGACTTGGTACAGGTCACACAGCCAGAAAGAAACCAAATCAGAATTCCAACTGAAAAAGCCACTAAAGAAACAGCATCTGTTATTTGGAGAAATCCCACAAGCAAGAAGTTCCCACACTTATGTGCAAAGCTCTTCGCAAATACAGGAGAAGGGCAGAGTTCTACCAAGATGCACAGGGTGGGTTCCCACTACAAGGGTCAACAAATAACCATGGTAGTTCTGCATTTAAAGGGTCTTGTGGTGATAACCATGAGCTGATTCAGTAAGTTTCCATTCAACTACTAGTGATTTTATGCTCGATCTGCTCGCTGGGCCTATGTAAGAGTAATCTATCATAGCATGTGGGAAATTGGTGTTTGTTGAACTGTTATTAAAGCACTTTATATCACTGTAAACAGAGGCAGCCCACAGGGGCATCAGGACCATGCAGGTAGCAGGATATGACCTGGTAGCACAGAGCCCAAGTGCTGGCTCTGTCATGTACCACCGGTGAGGTCAAGCGCTCACCTACCTGGGCTTCCTCCACTACAGAACGAGCTGTCATGGGGATTCACTAAGACACAGCACCTGGAGTCCCAGGCGTGGGTATGACCAGGGCAGGGCTTCTAATGGCTCAGTTTCCATTTCTCGTCTTCTATCAATATCAAAAGAACGAACATTTGTATAACTAATATAATTTGTAAAACGCTTTCAAATAAAGAAGGAATTGATCTAGTCAGACTTATTAGGTAGTACTGTTTGGACGAGAAAATGCTGGACTTTGAACTGAATCAACTTTCTATGATTTAGAAGCAATTTAGACAAAGCTTTACTGAGCCTCACATATAGCTCTGGGTAAGGTCTAATTTGGTTTCTTATGGGCTGTGCTACCCGGACCAAGTCATGTAGTTTCTCAGTCTCCTTGCCTTTAAAATGTGGCTCATGCCTGCTTTCAGGTTTGTGCGCATCAGATAGGGTCACTGCCCCAGGCGATATTAATATTTTCGTTTAGATGAGAGTATTCAAAGCCCCAGGGCTTCTACATTATGAATTTTCCTCATTCATATTAAGCCAAAGTTTGTGCAAAAATATGCATTTCTATTCCTGTTTAGAAGTCTTTTTATTTTGTGAAAACAGAAGTATTATTTCACTTTTCCATAGGTATCTTACATAAATGGAGGACTTCTATAAGTGGTTTGAAGTTCCGCACCAGGGAACTCTCCTTCCTTTTTCCGTGACCTTGCAGAAAGTGGTCTCTAAACGTTATTAATTCCATCTCTCCTTTAGTATTCATTCTAAGAGTACTTCGACTCCTAAATATCATTCAAGAACATTTCTAAAGATTGAGCCAGGCTGTAAATACTGGAAATCTTTTTCCTCCTTCTGATACTTTTTCTGTATTTTCATGTACTATCTCATCCCCACAGCACTCGACTTAAAAGCCGATCTGCCACATGCTACACGCACATCAGTGGTTGTGCGGGATACCTTGTTTGTGCTAAAATGAGATAACAGATGTGATGGTATTTTGAAAGTTAAAAGCTCTACCTGCATGAAGGTATTATTATATAAATGTGACAGCAACGTTTCTTTATTAGGCGTATAAAGATAGGGGAATATTTCAGCACTTCCGAGCTAATGTGTCTAATTTAGAATTACAGGCTCGAAAAGCTGTGTTTTTAGCGTAACAGGAAACCTGCTGTTTAGATGTGTTTACATCATTGCAAATCCTATTAGTACTAAACTCAGCTTTGTTTCCCACATATTGATTTAAGACAATTTGAGGCAGAATATTGCTTTTATCAGAATAAAAGCAAACAATAGCCACAATATTTGAAAACCACCTGTATTCCAAGACAGGTCACTTTAATATTGGTTTAAATGGAAAACAAGTAATTAAACACCACTCTAGTGTTACCTTTTAAAAGTATTTGCCAACAAATGAGCTTAATGGGTGGAATGGACATTAAATTTGTCTTAATTTAACTCTCAGCATTGTTTTTCTAAGTTAAGCAAAGCATTTCCAAGCATCTGTGGAGCAGACCTTAGGAAGGCAAAACTCCTGTGAATTCCCGCAGCCACCAAGAGCTTACGGGTTCTGGCCTATGGCTGGAAGTCCAGGTCACTCCGGTGGGGGCTCAGATAAACCTGAAACAGTAGGGCGTTTTCTGAAAACATGGATCTGTCTTGGTGATTCTCTTTTAACTGCATTTTCCTTTCTTTTAGCAACAGGAAAGGAACCCTGAAGATGGACGTCAGCGACTTAGAAAGAAACAGGCTGGCCAGGCAGGCAGTAGCCGAACTCCAGCAAGCCTCTGGGGAGAAGGGCCTTGGGGAAGCCCCGCTGGCACTGGGCTCCTGGTGGGCAGGAGGTGTGCCAGCTGCTTGCTCACCGGGTTTTAATTGCCAGTGCAAGCCTTCAGGGAGACTCAGCTTTATTGGCTGAGCACATAACTTTGAGAAAGAATGTGGTCTGGAGAGAGTACGACAGGTTTTAAAAAAGCAAGTGAATTCTAAAAATTACTATAGCAAAGGACCAAAAAAAAGGAAAAATAAAGGAAAAAACATCAACTGAGTGGTCAAATGGTGGAAAAGTCACATAAATAAAACTGTTTGACAACAAAATAATGGACTATTTAATACCTTGTCAGGTTAAAATCTTTGAAGTTTTAAAAAGGTACATACGTGTTCATTTCTCCCTGATTTTTTGGCATTTCCAGACAAGGAAACACTCTTAAAGCAAACAAATAAAAGGCTGCAATTAACACAACCTAAAGAGTGCCAATCCCGGAATGCCTTTCCTTATCGATCAGATTCTTGTAGGACCACCTCCTATTTCCTCTGCAGGAAAAGTGCTGTATTGAACAGCAGGATTTTAGGAAGTTTTAAACAAGCTCCTGGGTGCTGACGGAGGCCCGTGTCTACAGTCAGTCACTTGCTCACTGTAAGCTGTACAGGTGAGGCGAATGGGCACATTCACAGACCCTCCGCGGCTCACACGCCCCACCCAGCCGCTTGTCTACCTCTTCTCTCTGCCTTTGGGCCTTTCTCACCTGGCCAGATACAAGTTCATTCAATTTTCTCAAGGGCTAGACAAATCCCGAAAGTGATGGATTCTGACTGGGGTGACAAGAAAAAGACCCAGGCTATTCAAAGGGTACCAGTGCCCCAGCTTGTGAATCTCATAAAGAAAGTAAGGGAGCAATCTTGCTAGAGTACCTCTGAGGGTTCATCCATAGGAGGGAGGGTAATTAATTTCCAGTTTGAAAAAACTACCATGTGGAGAAATTTCATAAATTCTATGAGCAGCTGAGTTAGGCGATTCTGTTCCTGAAGTCGGCACAGTCAATAACGTTCATCAACACGCAGTCCTCCCTTACCCAGCAAAGAGGAGGGTTCGGAAAAGACCCCGTTTGTATTAATACATAGAGACTACATGGTTCAAGGTGCAAGCGCACCATGTCTCTGAAATGCGGTCTTTAGAGAGATTTAAGCACATACGTGATCCACAAATTCTAACAAGTAGCAGGAAACATATGAACAGCTTGAGGAAAAAGGCTGTGAAACTCTTTATTTAAAAGAACATCAGTGAAAACAGTAATAAAGATTAAAAGACAATACTTAACCAGAGAGAAAGGAAAAATTATTTTTCTCCTGTCTCTCCTGCATTTTCCATCTCCCTTCAACAAAGGATTCTCCATAATCCCAACACTGCCATTCCCTGCACAAAGAACTCTGAGAACAATTCAGAACTGAGAGCGTGAAGAGGAGACGCAATATATCAGGTCCTTTCTTCCCAGGGCATTTGCAGGCAGAATAACCATGGTTTCCAGAACACTCTCTTCACATTTTTTCTTTTGTGACTGGCAGAATGTTTACCAAAGGCTTTTAAAAACAGAAGCTCACCAAACCATTGAGAAAAATATTTAACGACCGAGGCGAAGCAATTACAGTCAAATTTTCACCTCAAACTTTTCATCTTAGGTGTGAGAGGCCTAGAGAAGCCTCTCCACACATCAGTCTGAACCTAGAGTGAGGATGGAAAGAGTCGAAAGTGCCAATTGTTGCCCACAAACCCGCATCTCTGACCTTGGGGCTGAACCGCAGGGTCGCTGGCCACCTGAGCGTGCTTTTAGCAACAGCGCAGCTGTTCCTTACGGCTGACTAGAGTTTCTGAGCTGCCCTCTGAGGACAGGCCAGACACATGGACGTCCGTACCGAAAACAACGGGGAGGGTCTGAACGTGACAGATGGCTCTCTTCAGTTGAAAGTGTCGGGCAGCATCATCATTTTCAGCCACTCAAGGTGACAACATGAGATGACGCAACTAGTCCCAACAGTGCAATTCTATACAGGTATGTAAACTTGGGGGGAAATGAACAACATTATCGGAGTGAATTCTTTCCCCTGACTTCCGCCCCGTCACCCAGCCAATTCACGTTAGATAACTTAGACTTTTATTATTCGATTTCATTATGATTTGATTCTTGCCCGGTAATAATTCCCTTTAGGGCAAAGGCTTTTCTGGATGCAATGAGATCGGATATAATTTCTCCAGCAAGAACAACTAACAAGGATCTGTGTGTACCTTCCATTCCCAGAAAGGTCTGTTTCAATCTAGGTCAAGTGAGCAGGGAATAAAAGCCATGGCGTAACATGGTAAAACTCCGGCTGGCGAGGATGACAGGCACCGGCAGCTATCGCTCAGTGTTAGAACGCATTCCCCAATACGGGCGAAAGGCAAAAAACGTCAGAGGCTTTTAACACCTTACCTGGGCCATCTGCCTCTCCAGCTTTGATCGGGGAATATCATCAAAGTAGTTTTCATTTCTTCTCCTCCTTGCATCGCCCTGCATGATAATGTGAGGAACGTCTAGGGAGCCACCAGTGGTGTAAGTGCTTTGGCTAAGTGATGGAGACAACTGAGGAGGAGTGTGATTACCACTGGGTTCCTGAATGGAAATACATCATGAAGTAAATACCACATTTTTTTTTTTGCGCCTAACCTTTGGTTGCAAAATAGTGAAATACTGACAAGACAGGCTGCGGGGGTGGGGACTCGTTTTCGAATCAACTGCCAAGGAATGGATGGTCTGCCACCGTCTTGGCATTATCTAGTCAATACCTCCCCCCCTAAGTATTTCAGGCCAAAGGTTTCAAGTATAAAGAGTCAGGCTGTTTTCTTCAACCAGCTGGTTTCAGGGGAGAGGACACACGTCGGGCAACCTTGACACGATCACGTGTGTTTACAAGGGGAGGAGCTGTGTCCTCACCATGGTAGATGCCATGTCGAGAAAGCTAAATGGGAACCAATGGGGCTTGACTTTCCATCAGACAGTGGCCTGGCATCAGGTGGGGAAGAAGACACAGTGAGGAAACAGAGCATGTCACATGTATAGACGGCAGGGAAGTGCATATATTGACTTTCAATGGCAAAGATGACAAGCTGGGGGAAACTGGCCAGAAGGGACTAAGGGGCAGCTGGCAGGTGGGCCTAGTGTGTGCCCGTAAGAGGAGCATTGGGAGGGTGCTCCTTCCCAACCCTCCTCCCCCCGCCGCAGGTTTTGACTAAGTAAGGTTCTGCACTTTTTCTCGGGAATCTCTGTTCTCCTGAATCTCTCCCAGGGAGTCAGAGGGACGGGTTCAGAAGGGGGAGGAAAGAGAGCCCCGTACGTCGCAGGGAGTGACTCCTCTGAACAGTCATTCTAGGGCAGTTATACCGATGGTGCCTACATCTTTCTCCCGTTCGGTGTAGCAAAACAAGGGCAAGACAATAATCCCTTTCTAGCCCCATTTTCCTCCCAATTTATTTGAAGCTCCTTTTATTGAGGGAGGAAAATAGGTCCGATTTCCACTTTCACTGCTCCTAAAAAGCTCCCAACTAGCCTCCAAATGTCCCATTGTCACCCAGCTGCCCCAATCATCACTTTTCCTAAGGGGTCCCTCCTGGAGCCAATTCTCTCTCATTTCCCGAGATCTTTGTGCATTTTCTTCTTTAAAACGGAATCAGACTCACATCTTAACAGCCCTCTCCGGCCCGCCCCCTCTGCTAGGCCGCCAGCAGTTACGCTGTTTGCTGAAACTCCCTGGTGAGAGGCACTGGACCGCATGTCCTCGCTGGCCCTGCCGCCCGGGTGCCACGCTGTGTTCATCGGGCATTATCGCTACCTTTTCTGACACTTGCAGAAAGGGAATCAGGAGCATGCGAGTGCGGGGCCAAATAGAGAGCACAAAGTTGGAACTCTGCAGCCGCTCGCGGAGCGCCCAGCTTTCTGATGAATTTTAGGAAAGTTCCTGGAGGCCCCAGGAAACCCAGTGAATACGGGCGGCTCCTCCCCGCTCCACTGTGCCTGGCAGTCATCCCTCATTCTTTCTCTCTGCTTTCCCCCTCTCTCCCACATCTAGGGTTTCTCTCTAGTTTTACTACCCTCATAATTCTAAAATATAGCTGAAATCATTTATTAAAGAGAGTTCTAGCTTCTCTATCCTTAATTTCTAAGTGGGTAAAGCTGAGCAATATTTACTTCATAAAACAGAAGACCCGAAGGTTAATTTCAAATTGATCTTCACTTAACTGTGGCCTCTGTTCGATTTCCTTTCTGTGGGTTTGAGGAATCTGACAGAAAACTCATTTCCTCTCTCTCGGTGTAGACGGGCGTGTGGGATGGCAGTGCGGGAGGGGCTCCTTAAGGGTGGAGGCTTGTCTCATGTGTATCTAAATCTCGAAAATATCCATTTAACCAATCGAGAGAGAAAAATCTTGTCTCACAAAACACAATCGGAAGGGAGGTTGTTTCTCATACGGGTAAGGTAGGCCATGTGGAAAACAGCCCGTACTTCCCGATTCGTTCAGTCAGTTCATTTTATTGCCCAAAATAAATTCTGGGGATAAGAGAGGAGAAAAACATGAATGTCCTGAGCACTTACCCTGAGGGTGATGGAGCGAGGGGGCTTCTGCGGCGGGTCCTCGTGCAGCCTGTCTCCCAGAGATGCCAAAATCCGTTTCCTGTGGCCAATCAAACTGATTTTTAAAACCTGAAACGAACATACATTTGGGTTAAATATTTCATTTGAGAAAAATAATTTCTGTATGTCCTAAAAAATGAAGGAGCGAAAGGAGATTTGTGCAAAGCTACCTCTGCCCCGTGACAGATGTGTGAAATCGTGCGAGCCTGGGAGTCCAGGAAGATAGAAATACCGAGGAAAAAGTGGGGGGTGGCAGAGTGTGGCGGGGGGGGGGGAGCGGAGACGGTGCCCCTTCTACTCAGGCTGCCCCGAGTCGCGGTGTCTACCCAGCCCCACAAGACCTTTCAAAAGCATGAGTCCAGCCTCCTAAGCAGCTGAACTCTGATCGCTTGCTATTGCTCCTAGAATAAAACCTGAGTCTTGACTTGGCCTCGGGCCCGACAGGGCTACGTGCCCGCTGTCTGTCTGTGTCCCTGCCTCTGTCCCCTCCATTCAAGAGCTCAGTCACACTGGCCTTCTCTGTTCTTCGAACGTTCCGTACGCATTCTCACCTTGGGGCCCCCTGTTTGTTCATCTGTCCAGAAGGCTCCCCCTGAGATTGTCACATGATGCCTTTGGACACTGCTCAAGTGTCATCTCCTCACAAAGGCCACTCCACATCTCCTCACTGAAAGCTCTGTGCCCTCAACACCATCACGCTCTCTCTACCCTGTGTTCCTCTTTTTATCACTCTCAGAAATGACCTTACAGGGTTAGTGTTTGTGTGCCCCCTCCCCCAGGGAAGCTTCCTGACAGCAGGGCCATTGGTTATCTTTATGGCTTATTTCCCAAACTCCTAAAGCGATGCCTACAATAATAAGGGCTCAATGAATAGGACAGAATGGATGTTAATATAGATAAAAGTAGCAAAGTAGGGTTATAATCAGGCGCTGCCTACCTGGGGGACTCACGGTCTCCCCGGGGTGGGATTTTAAGTCTGACAATGCTGCAAAGGGCACCTTGGACAAGCGATGACAAAGGCAACCAAGATTTGAAAAGAGCCTCGGTCCCTGCCCTTCCTGGGGCTTTGCACCTGCTGCCCGTTTCAGTCCTCCCAACACCCCTATCTGGAAGGGGTTCTTCTTGCTTTACGGATGAGGAGACAGAGGTTCAGAGTGCTTAAGCTGCCTATCCAAGAGCTAGTACGAGGTGGCTCAGGGATTTGAATCAGGTTTGCTGATTTCAAAGCTTGTTCTACTCCAAGGTAAACTGCAAAATTTGGGCAGATCTCCAAACATTAATAAAACATATAAATGCATTCATGAGAAATGTATTTACCCCATTCCCTGCCCACGTGCCATTCCAACAACTCTTTTTGGGTAACCAGTTCCCAAAGTATAGTACCCATTTTGCAAATGATTAAAAAAATTTTTTTCTCTCTTTTCAAGTTTTAAGGGTGAGGGGTGAGCTTTTCTTTGGGCATTTCATTCTATGCTACTTTGAATTTTTATTTGCCTATTTGTCAATTAGCTTATTGGCTTTCCTGTCTAAATTTATTTAGATTTTTAAACGAGTGCTTAAACTCAAATATCCACATGCACCCACAGCCCAGTGATTTTAGAAACCTTCATCCTTCCAGGCTGATGAATCCCAATCTTTGCAGTTTGTTTTCGTAAAGCAGGTCCTCTCCCCATAGGTCATTTTAGTTCACTTCCTCTGCACCATCTCCTACCCTAGCACAACTGCTTAAGGTGTGTTGAAAAAAATTGCTCAGGATATTCCAGGTATAAGTGAGCCATGGCTTTGCATTTGAGCAGGATACTATTTTCTGCTTTAATCCCCTTTAACTTTTTTATTATTTTTTAATTCTCACCCTAGGATCTTTTTTCCATTGCTTTTCAGAGAGAGTGGAAGAGATAGTGGAAGAGAGAGAGAAAGAAGCATCGATGTGAGAGAGACACATCAATTGGTTGCCTCCTGCATCCCCCCACCCCCGGCTGGGGTGGGAGATCAAGACTGCAACCGAGGTATGTGCCCCTGGCTGGAATCAAACCCAGGACCCTTCAGTCTGAAGGCCGGCGCTCTAATTACTGAGCCCAAACGGGCCAGGGCATTAATCCGCTTTTAAATGCCCTTTTTAAGCACATCTGATTTCTGGCTGGCCTTTTAGCTGCAGTGGGGATCACGAGAGACACACACAGACACTGATCGTAAAATCTCTTAATTTTGTTATAGTTGATAGTTCAAAGCCCTTTGATCTTGGAAAGATGCTTTGAATTATTTCTCCCCAAATTCTTTATCTTACAGTTGTCCACACAGAAGCCCATCTGTCATCCCTTTGCCCACTCACAAAGCCCCGTGTACTCTCTGCATCAATATTAGTCAGCGTGGCATTTCACTACCTGGAGGAGCTTGGCAGTTTCTGCAAATCTGGAATTTGACCATAAACTCCTTCTTTCAGATGATTTACAAATATGCTAACTAAGTGTGGCCCTGATGCTGCTTATTTGCAGGCGACACTGTTTATATGATCCAGAGAAACGCTTTTACATTTTTGCGTGTTTTTTTTTTAAAGCATCAAGATCAAAGAATTCTCCCATTTCAGAAAAACACATTACCCTTTTGAAATGTATTTTGTAAGCCTAAAAACACTATATTTTCTTAATCCCTTTTATTCTTATTCTCAATTACTTTGCCAAAGGCTTCTATTGGATATAAATTCCTTCCATAAAATCCCACTGCCTTTCTCCCTGTAGGTAATTGGATCTGATGCTGATGGTGCCACCTCAGGCTCCTGAATCCTGCTAAGAAATGCTTTTCATAGTAATGCAGACATCGAAAATTATTTCAACAAATAACAGATACCGAACAACAAATAACTGGTAAAACTGAGTGGGTGCAACCTCCTTAGCTGCTTCTGATTTACTCTCTCACAACTCAACTGTGGGCAAGTGACCTGACTCCAGTGGTCTCCGTTCTCTCACCTATAAAGAGAGAAAGTTCATGCCAATCTCAAATGTCGCTGGGAAGACCAAGAATGAAATTGTGAGCATAGTGCCCGGCACGGAGAAGAGGAAACCTTCCTGGTGTGCTTCTTCCAGCTGATGGACCCAAAGGAGGCACAGAAATCCTGCCCCAGAACAACAGAGACCTGGCCATTTTCATGGTCATGTCAAACAGACTCGCTGTGCTTTGCACGAAGAGATGCGGGTCACCTTGGAAAAGCCCCGATTGAAGTGATACATAGTGATAGGAATGGGTCTAGCTTCTAGCTATTTGTTTAAGCCTTGACCTAATCTAAATGAATGTATGCTATTCTTCCATGCACACCATTTAATCTCCGACAGGGGGTACACCAAGCCATTCACTGCAGCTCCACACTGTCTCCTCCACAGAACTACCCAGAAGAGGACAGATGGATGGATGGATGGATGGATGGATGGATGGATGGATGGATGGATGGATGGAGGGATGGATGGATGGAGGGATGGATGGATGGAGGGATGGAGGGATGGATGGATGGAGGGAGGGATGGAGGGAGGGATGGGTGGAGGGATGGATGGAGGGAGGGATGGATGGAGGGAGGGATGGGTGGAAGGATGGAGGGATGGGTGGATGGAGGGATAGATGAGGGAGGGAGGAATGGATGGATGGATGGATAGATGGAGAGATAGAATGAAAAACTTAACACAGAGTGGTGATTCATATCAAGAACATCTGGGTAACTCTCCTTATTTATTAGAAATGATCCCATTTCACAGAAGATGATAACTATTACTTACTGACCACTTGCTATGATCTAGTTCTATGTTCTAATTGTGCTGGAAACTGTGCCAAGTGCATTATATATGTGTATAAACATCTCATTTCATCTTTAAAATAGCACTGTCATTCCCATCTTAGAGATGCAAAACCTGAGACTCAGGAACACTGAGCTCCTTGTCTGTGGTCAGGTTGCAAACGGGCACCATGCTAGGATTTGCACCTGACTCAGCCTGCTCTTCCCCGCTCACCATGCTCGTCTTCGTGGTCTTAACCTCTACACCTCAGCTATACTATTGTTTATACCGTATGGTGCATCTTACGGTGGTCCTTTTTATTTTGGGTTGCCATCTTCCAAGCATTTATACTGGGACTTGACATCTGGAAAACATGAGAATCATACGGCCTCAGTTTCGGATGAGGCGTGCAGCAGTGGGAAAGCCAGGCCAAAGGCGATCAGGCAGATCCCTGTGAGATGCACACACAGGTGTCCTCCGCTTTTCAAAAGTTCGCTTTATGACACTTTGCTTTTACGACAGACCTACATTATTAGTTCCTGTTGTTAACTGAAAGAAATCTAAAGAGGATTTTTACTTTATGCAAAAAGGTGAAAACTGAAAATGGTGTTCAGTGTTTGCTTGCAGGGGGCCATTGGAGGCAGCTGCAGCCGGGCATCTAAGAGTGGCCCCCCAAGCTCCTTCCCTGGGAACCACACCGAGCATCTCAGCAGCAAGCCGCCACGGCTTTGAACTGTGAGCATCTGTGCTTTACCTCCATTTATTATGTGCATCCGTTAGCAGGATGTGTCCATTGAGGCTTAGGAAAGGTCTCATAGGAATGCTCTACTTTCAGAGAGTGGGGGAAACTGGTATAGACTAAGGACAGGGAGTCCTCATCAACCCAGGATTCAGTCCAAGCTGGCTAACAGTAGAGTGGCAGGGAGGGTGACATTTCGCTTCAGCACTTCCAAGTCAACAACATGAGACTCAATCAGCAAGACAACAACAGAGTATTTCAAAGAAAGATAGTCATGATGGGAAAGTCAAGTCCAAAGGCAGTCGGGTTTGCCTAGACTGAGATCATGGGGAAGTAGTAAAATCCTACCACCCCAGGCACCAGGACTGATGACCAGTTTACAAACATTTAGTTTTCAAGAAGCCAGAGCAATGGTTACTGTGGCAGAGAAAAGTTCTGTAGGGTTTTCATTATTGTTTGGGTGAACGTTAACTGCATGTACAGGGAAAGCCAATGGGAGTAAAAGGTATAGCAATGGCAATCTAGTGGGGGTTTAGTTATTCTAAGATATTGACACAACTCAAAAAACAATATTGAGTTTCTGCAACAAATTATTTAGAGAATTCAAAGGGAAAACTTGGAGAGATTGGGCACAAATAACTATGTTGTCAAACCATTAACTAAGAAAAAGTTATTGTACACATGAGCCTAAGAATGTGGTGCCAGCTGCCCAGTTCCAAGAAATGAAAGTTATTACACGTTTTCTTAATGGTTTCTGCTCCAACTATCACAAGAATATTGATTTGTGAATCAAAGGCAAGGGATATTGTAACAACACGGGCCTGCCGCATATTGGTATCCATTCATCAGAGGAGTCGCTACCTCAACAAATTTTCTCCAGTGTCAATTAAACAGGAGAACTTCAGAAACAAACGTGGGTAACAGAAGAACTGTGCTGGGTGGCAACGCCATAACATGTCACCGTCACTTGTGCTTCTGGGTTCAGCTGTGGGAATTCTGCTCGACATCACGACAGCACCCTTGCATCGAACAACTCACATCAGAATATGTGTCACAGCGACACGGGAAGTCAGCGAACTTAGACCTTTTACTCCTTTTAAAATTTAATGTGCCATGAATCAAACATGCTAAATTTAAGGTGATGGAAATAAAACATGTTTTTTTCTTCATCTGCTTTTTATAAATTAACATTTTGATTATAATAACAATAATGGTTTCCCATGGCAGAGACAGAAAACACAAAAAAACAAATAAGAGAGCGAGGTATCCATAGGCTATTTGCACTTAGGTGTATTTCCCTTCATTCTGTCCCCCCATGATTACGTTTTGTGGTGGCCATAATGTAAGTACAATGTTCACCTTAAGTTTCTCATCCAGTATGAAAGCTGATGAGCTTTCCTACATATTCAACTCTCAGTAGACATTTTAAGTAACCCCATATTACCATATTATCACTTTAGAGAAGCATGTCATAACTCACTAACTCCCCTTACTGTTGGAAATTTAGTTCGTGGTTCTTTTCCAGATATGAAATATTCCACATCCTTAAAAATATCCCATCAACCTACAATTTCCATTTTCTCTGCCATGGTCTTATAGACACAATATGAAAAACACCAGCGAAAACTGCAAGAACGCACGAGTCTCAAAGGAAAGTCATGTAGCGACAGTCTGACTCCATGTTCCGCATGAAACCTCAATCCTTTTATTGCCGGCTGGATGGAGTCCTCCAGGGACAATGGCAAATCCACATAATCTTCCTCGGTGTCACATTTTTGCATTTGTTATGTTCTGGAGTTCAGATTTAGCTGACAGACGTGAACTAACACATGTAGCTGGAACCCTCCAGAGGCTCCACATGCAGCGTCACCGAGCACACGAGCCGGCCTCGGTATCGTGGTGCCTTTTCACTTCTGGGTTTTCACGTAGGGAGAGATTTTTATTTTGTTTTTATTTAAATGGTCTTTAGGATGAAGCAGCTTCGTCTGCATTCCGAATTCCCCTTCCATTTTAAGGGGGTAGACTGTCCCCCCTTTCCCTTTCTAGATACTTGCCAACTAAGGCCAGCAGCTCCCAGGCAAGTCTAGAGAGCTCGTGGGGCTTCAGAGGGGCCTCTTCCAGCAAAACTGCAGGCGTTGCGAGGCTGGCTGGCGGACAGGGACACCCAGACTGGAAGTCCAGGACAAAGCTTATCTGCCTTGCTCTCATCTGCACAACTAAAACTGCAATTAAATCGAAATATTTCCCCCTCCCTGGTTATAATTTCTAAACACTTTCCACCTGAGAGCATCCAGGCAGACGTGCCAGGGTGCCATCCAGTCTCCACTCCCGTAATTCCGGCAATCCTCGTTTGAAATGGCATCTGATTTCCGACCGTGGCGTTTTCTCTCTTATTTCTTGGAATGTAATAATGCGTGTCTGGCACGGGTGTGGTGGACGGAAGGACCTCTGAAGCAGAAGGTCACGATACATGTTTTTTTCTCTCACTCTTCTTCTAGCTACGTGATCTTTAACACCTTTGCATTGTGATGCTCAAGGGTCAATGATAATCTTATGCAACAAAAATTTATTGAATGTCTTTCACATATAATCACCGTGCTATGCAATTTGTGAGCCACGAAGAAGAAAAAATATCCAGTCCTCCAGGGTTCTCAATCCAGTAGTTGAAAAAGTATTTTTAGAATGTGTGTGTATATATTTCTACCTATTATGTGTCCATCCACCCACCTATCCACCTATCATCTATCTATCTATCTATCTATCTATCTATCTATCTATCTATCTATCTATCTATCTATCTATCATCTATCTATCTATCTATCTATCTATCATCTATCTATCTATCTATCTATCATCTATCTATCTATCTATCTATCTATCTATCTATCTATCTATCTATCATCTTTCTTTTTCTCTTTCTTTCTCTTTCTTTCTTTCTTTCTTTCTTTCTTTCTTTCTTTCTTTCTTTCTTTCTTTCATCTATCATCTATCTATCATCTATCTATCTATCTATCTATCTATCTATCTATCTATCATCTATCATCTATCTATATCTCTATATATCTATCATCTATCTATCTATCTATCTATCTATCTATCTATCTATCTATCTATCTATCTATCTATCTATCATCTATCTAAATACATGTGTCTCACAGCCTTCCAAGACTAAAAGAGATTTCTGTAGATGGAATGACTAGGAAGCTGCTCTGAAAATTACAAAGCACTGAACTAAGGCATTATTTCTCTCTTGAGTATAACAGAAACTTAAAACTTTCTTACTTTATCCTTGAATAACCCTAACTGCAAAATTCTGAATATTATCTTTACTTAAATGTGCTATTTTATAGATATCTCTGGGTAGATTTTAGATCAAGAACCAGCCCTCTCTCCTATTATCTAAAATTTCTTTAACTCCAGCCAGTCTCCTCCATGTCTCCAGCTGTGCCACACACATCCCTTTGGCCCACACAGACAACACCTCTGCATATTCTACAATGTCTCTGCCCTCCTTTTCATTAGACTCTTGCAAGCACGAAATCAAGGTCCACCTAAAGCCTTCCTTGCTCACCCTGGATCACAGCAACCTTTCTCCAAATTTCAGTGGTATTCAACCAGACTATTAGCTCTGGAGGATCAGATACAGTGTCTTTGCATCGTAGGGTCCCTCAGAGCACCCAGCACACAAGATACCTTCCAGGGGCATCCCTGAAGTCTCAGATCTCACCCCTACACGCAGACAACAAATAAAGTAGGGAAGATGTCCCCGAAAGGCGGAGAGGAGAGGAAAAGAACACCCATGTCCCATTTCTTTCCCTTTCGACTCTCAACAGTTTTCTATTCCTTCTGAGCTTTGGCACCTTACTCGCTTCCTTTACACAGTCTTGCCATGGGTGACGCAAGACTTCCTCACCTCCCGCCAGCTGTATCTCCTCCCCTTTACCTCTAAGGCTTCAGCTAAGGAAAAAAAATCACTCTGAGTAGGTTTTCCCAATTTTCTTTGCCTTCTGCTACTGCTTTTCAAAGAAACTGCTACTAAATAATCAGCAGATAATAGTTTGTATGACAGATGCCATCGAAATGCAACTGTGTTAACTGATAGGAAGGACAAGAGGTTCCAAGTTATAGAGCCTCAGAGAGGGCAAAGGACAGTGAGAAGGGGCAAGGGGGGTGGGGGACACACGTGGGTTTCCTGAGTGTAGTCTGTCTCAATAAACAGGAAATACTAATTATGGGAAAATGGGAAACTCTTTACACGGAAAGAGAGGCCTTAATGGTATAATTGCCTCCGAGCATTGAAGGGTTCTGGA
This sequence comes from Miniopterus schreibersii, assembly GCF_964146895.1. Lineage (NCBI taxonomy): Eukaryota > Metazoa > Chordata > Mammalia > Chiroptera > Miniopteridae > Miniopterus > Miniopterus schreibersii. Next base: position 171,898,440 of record NC_138102.1, read on the forward strand.
GGTAGGAAGTCGTCTTTTGTAATCAAGGAGAATCTTAGGTTTATTTGTAAAGCTCTCTGAATTACTTCTTGATGAAGGTACTCATTTTCTGATTATATTTTCACATAAACATCACTCCAGAAGATTTAAAAAAAATACAAACAGACCAACCAATCAGTTCCTAACTGATTTCCCTGTAAGTTGTTTTTAAGTACAGTTCGTAGGAAATTCAGTTTTCCTAGGAAAAACCTGGTTTGCCTTGCTCAATAACCCGATCGTCAAGATTGCTGAAGGGAAATTTCGTTGCTGAAGAAAATGGGAAGTGTGTGCTACAGTCCACGTCTGAAGCTATTCTTGCAGACGTGAGGATGGGCTAATAGCACCTGATATCTGCAGATCCCTTCGCAGTGTCATTAATACATAAAAACGCTCTGCAGTTTAAAAAGTGGAGAAGCCTCAGTTTTGCTTATATTTAGCTTACCATGCAGGATATTTATGGCCATTAAGGGTATTTTTCATCTTATTTCTTTTCACTTTTTGAGATCCTAAAACTTAGGATCTATTACATTGTATGACCAATGCTCTTAGTAATGTAAATAAATTTATATCTAACAAAGTTCATTATTAACACATGTCCGTATATTATAAATTAAACTGAAATACGTAAAGTACGTAAATATACGCATATTGGTAAGAAGAAGCTTTGAGACAAACTGAATCTCAGGGGACAGTCCTAGGTAAGCAAAGGCCTGATTAGTCAATGTTTGGGTCATAAGTGATCTCAGTAATAAAAGGGAATGGACTGCAGATCCGTGCTCCAGCAGGGACCACGCCAGACAGATGAGATTACATGTTGTATGATCCCATTTATATGATGTCTCTGGAAACTATAAAAATGTATCTAGAGAAAGCAGACCAGATGAGTGGTTGCCTAGGGTAGGAATGGGAGTGAAGACTGACCACAATGTCATCGGGGAGCTTTTTAGGGTGATGAGAATGTTGTAAAACCGGAAGGCCTGGGTGGCTGGGCGCTTGTATACATTTACTAAAACTCACTGAGCTGTATCCTTTAAATGGTGATTCTGATGATCTTTAATTATATTGCAATAAAGCTGTTAAAAAATGAACGATGCTGGGAGAGAGCACACAGTCTTCAGCTAAGTGTCGGGTAAGGAAGGCCATTCCTGAAGGCTGTCACTCAGGTTGCTCCACACAGAAACTACTGTCCTCCTGAAACGTGCCGTTTGCCAGCGGGACTAAAGGGTGGGCAATGCAGAAACTGCAAGGTGCCCAGGATATTTCAAGGGAAGCAGGACCCAGAGGGAAGCTCTGCTCTGGGTGCCTACTGCTGTTTAGCGATAGGTTAACGGCAAGTAGGATATTCTTTATTATATGTGCACAGGAGATTAGTACCTATGACTTCCCCCACGTATATCTGAAGAATCTTAATCCTCTTAGCCATGGCACTTGGGTAAAATGTTTATGCTTTCCAAACGCTTACAGCAAACGCTCTGTGAACGTTTGAAAGGAGTGTAGCGATCACCAGGAGCCAACTTGGATTCTACAGGGGTAATGAATGGGTGGTGATAATGAGATTCCCTCGAGCCCTAGAGAACAAGGCTGCATTCTAAGCACTAATCACATCCACAGAGTGGATGGATGGAGACAGAAAGAGCCAATGGAATAGACTGGCAATTTGACTGTAGTTTAATCAGTGATACTGAAACCCAGCTAAACAAGGAAGGTATGTGTCAGGGTGGGGCAGGCATGGAAGCAAGGCTAGGGGGCAGATTCAAATGAAACAATGGCTAGAAGAATTAGAAAGCCTAGCCTTGGCGGTATTGGTGGGAAACAGTGCTTGAGTCTGGAGTAAGTAAGCTCTTTGATCACTTAACAGGTATTCTCTGCCATTGGGTGCCGGCTATTTCACTAGTCCTTGTACTGATCCAAATAAGACATCCCTCAAAATTGCCTTTCCTCCAATACCAGGTGTAATCATAGAATCAGTTTTTTCAGTATCCAGATACCAGGAAAGGAAGTGCTGAAGATGGGGAGCTTTTGGTCACAGTAAGAGAATCCTTCCTACCCTTCAACAGCAGAATGGAAACCTTTTTAATCTTTTTTTTTTTAAATCTTCATTGATTTCAGAGAGAGGGAGAGGGAGAGAGAGAGAAACATCAGTGATGAAAGAATCATTGATTGGCTGCCTCCTGCACATCCCCTAGAGGGGGTTGAGCCGGCAACCAGGACATGTGCCCTGGCTGGGTATCAAACTGTGATCTCCTGGATCATAGGCTGATGCTTAACCATTGAGCCACACCAGCTGGGCTGGAAACCTTTTTTAAAAAAATTTTTATTTATTATTTTGAGAGAGAGGGAGGAAAGGGGGGGAGAGAGAGAGAGAGAGAGAGAGAAATCGATTTGTTGTTCCACTTATTGAATCACTGGGTGATTTGTGTATGAGCCCTAACAGGGGATTGAACCTACAGCCTTGGAGTATTGAGACAACACTCTAACCAACTGAGCTACCCAGCCAGGGCCCAGATTGGAAATCTTGATACACTTTTCTACTGTCAATGAACTCAGCACCACCAAGGCAGAAGACTCTGATCCGTAGGCACAGTGATTAGAGCAGGGCTCAGTGTCAAGGAGACTTGGGTGTGAGCCTTGATCATGACACTATTTATGACTCTGAGTCATTTACTTAACTTCTTTGAGCTTCACCTAAATCATCCAAAATAATGGTGTTAAAAAATAGTGCATATACTACTAGAGTGTTGGGATTAAATGAGATACATGAGAAGCACTTAGCACAGTGCCTGGCATGAAATGAGTCTCAATAAATGAGAATTCACTCAATTTTTTGAGGTCAGTTTTCTGCACTGGGAGAGCTGAGCTCACTGCTGGAACTTGGTCAGCTCATCCATGTGACATCAATGCCACAACCTGAAACACTTCAGCAACTGGCCAGAAGTCTTTTCTCTGGCAACAACCCCTGGGCCATCAGCCACTCTTCTTTCCCAACTTCTGTGGTCTCATTAAAAATAAGTTTCTGCTGCACTGTATTAATTTCCTTTTTTTGACAGGGTTATTAGTATGAGGTTGACAGATCAGGAGAATGCCATAGACACAGTCTTTTATTCCAATAGAGCACGTGATGGGGTCTTTCATTGTCTATAAGACGGGGGGGCACTATGAAAAAAGAATTAAGTGGAATCACAGCTGGCTGGCTATCTATCCCCAAGAGGCTTGATGAATGACGCTGTTGCAGCCTGTAGGGGGACCACTTATTGGAGGCCACAGGGCTCTGCCCCTGGATTCTGCTCTATTCAGTATTTTTATTAATGGCATCAAAGCAGACATAAGAGGAACATTTATCAGATTTTTCAATGACGTAAAGCTGTGAAGGATATTTAATGCGGTAATAAGCCAATGCAAAATTCAAAATTCCCTAGACAGGCTGAAAGGCCACGCTGACACCAAAAAGATGCAACTGAAGAGGGAGAAAAGTAATGCCCTACATTAAGGGTCCAAAAGAAATCAAGTGCAAGTTCAAGATGGGAGAAGACATGACTTTGCCATAGTTCAAAGAAACATCTGAGTTTTCAGTTGGACACAAGAAGAGGTTTAGTGGAAAAGACCCAAGACTAAGGGTCAGGAGGGGAAGGGAAAACACACACACACACACACACACACACACACACACACACACACACACGTATAAAATAATCTCATTTGCCTTACCACAGTCTTAAAGATTGGTAATTATCTCTATTTTAGAAATGAACAAACCAAGGCTCAGGAATTTTAGAAACTTGTCAAAGTAGGTGACAAAGCCAGGATTTGACTTCCAAAATTCATGCTCTTTATGTTCATAGTACCCGGCTGCCATTTCTCTCCCAGAACTGCTGAGGCTCCAGTGAGACACTTTTTTTTGGTTAATCCACAGGCTAGGGTATTTTTTCCACTGACTTTTAGAGAGAGTGGAAGGGAAGAATGGAGGGAGGAAAGGAAAGAGGGAGAGAGAGAGAAAGAGAGAGAAGCATCGATGAGAGAGACACATCGATTGGTTGCCTCCTGACTGGGCCAGGGATAGAACCCGCGACCCAGGTACATGCCCTTGACCGAGAATAGAACCCACGACCCTGCGGTACTCAGGCAGACGCTCTAACCACTGAGCTACTGGCCAGGGCCAGTGAGACAATTTTAATAGAAGTACCTCGCACAGTGCCTGGCACACATCCTCTGTTCAAAAGTCTGTTCCCAGGGACTCATTTAGCTGTAAGGCTGTGTGTTTATATCTAAAAGACTGGTACTTTATTTATTATAGTAGGAGACCTGCAGTGTATTCTCTTTCCAAGTTTATCCATTAATACAACTACCACAAAAATGATTACATTTTAAAATATTCCTTTCACTCTTTCACCATTATTCCAAAAAGCTTAATTCCAGGGGAGGAAGCTCTGGCCGGGAAAAAGGTAGCGGGAAATTCGAGGGCAATCTGAAATCTCTCTCAGTCAGTAATGATTCCCGGTAATGAAAACTTTGTTTCTTAAATGAAGGTAATTTGCAAGGGCTACATTAGTAGTTAGTGGTTTAATGTTGCATTTTTACATGATTAAACCTCAATTACCTTTAGATAATAAGGTGGTGTGTTAAGTAATCTCAGTATAATGATTTGCATGTAGAATGTACAAAATTTTCACTCAATTCAGTGATTAATTAGTGTGTTCTATGGTTAAACATTTCCCCCCCGTTGTTGCTGGAGTCCTTCTTGGATCTCTTCCTAAATATGTAAATATATGTTATATATAAAATATGTTTTACATGCATTATATAACATTTGGGATTCTTCCTAAATATGTATATATTCAGAAACATATATAAATATACAAAAAATATATACTTAGGAAGAATTCCAAATATTATATAGTACATAAAATATATTCTTAGGTATATAATATATATAGCCAATATAAAAATATATAAATTTTAGGAAGAATTATAAGTATTATACACAATACATCACATATATGATAATCTCTATAGATCTAATATCTACAGATAAGCACATTTCCCCCCCCCCCGCCTAGGGCAGTTTATCGATGGTCCTTCATTCTTTCCTGGAAACTTGGAACACTGCTGGTATCTGAGCCGTGCTCCGTGAAGACCATCAGTCACTGGGCCACGGGCTGCTGCAGAAGGTGGCTGAGGAAGGCACATGGGCCCAGCAGTGTCCCAGGAGGTTTGGCTCTTTTTAAAAAATGCTTAGGAGCAGTAGTTTGTCATTGCCTCTTGCATTAAAAGCAAGGGCTGACAACATTTGCTATGTAAGAGTTCCAGTTAATGGAGGGTTTATTGTAAAAAAAAAAAAAAAAAAAAAATTCTTTTCTTTGGGGGGGGTGAGCTCCTTTTAATTTTCTCTCCTTTCTTCTCTTTGCCTAGGCTAAGAATTCACAAGGCTGCGGAATGGAGAGTCATTAGAACGATGGAGTCACTGGCTGCTCACGGTGCCCATCCTGCCCCCTCATCCTGGCGTGGAGAGGGGTGGCCATGGGGAGTGACCGGGCTGCCCTGTGCAGCGGACGAGCTGAGGACCTCTGCTGTAAACTGTCCTACTTGGATATGGAGAGAAGTGACATTTCTGGGGATGGAAGATTCTGCAGGGGCCAGGGCACTGAATCTGTGATAATGTGGGACCCTCCCTTCAGGTTTTCAAGACATCTGATGAGCTTTGCCTTCTTTTTGGAATGTCCTTCATCTCTTCTCCATCCGGTGAATCCTATTCATCGTTCAATAATTCAAGACCAAGTTCAATTATTACATTTGTGAAAGATAAAACTTCTATCAACACCCTTGGCATCCATCCCCTGCCACCTAGCACACTGTGCTAAAGCCAGGTATTCACGTTTCCTTCTCTAGGCCAAAGTCTTCTTGCGAACATGTCAAAAACAACCCTGTAGCTCTTTAAATTCCTAGCATGCAGTATATTAGAAGGTGGCTAAAACTAAACCCAAGCAGACCAAAACAAAGGAATCTCCAAAAAATAACGGCAACAGGCCTTCTGAATGACAGTATCAAATTTGCCATACGCCAGCAGCAGCAAAAAAATCTACTCAGCACACTGTACAGATAAATGAAGGATATTTATTTTGTGTCAGGTTTGCAAGCTTGTTGATCAAATCTATAGGCTCAAAGCAAAAAAAATTGAAAAGAAGGGCAGTGCTTTCCAAAAAGTAGATGCTGAGCTATCACATGAAACGGTAATATTCCCTACTTGCCAATGTAATTCAATATAATCTACAGGGCTCCGATGAAAACCAAGCATTAAATATGCTTTAGTATTTGGCAGAAAATGGGGTTTAATGTGCAACTGTCACTAAACGCATTACCCACATACGATGTCATTCGCCCAGTGAGAGATGATTCATTTTTACTTCTAGGTAATTGTAAGTACTAAGTTGGACAGAAAAGCACATGATAAAAAATTGGTAATGTATGCTTATATTGCCCTAGAATGATGACAATATGGGGCATGTCATTAATTAATTAATATGATGTTATTCAAGTAGTGGGCACTTGATACCCATGAAATATGTAATTAATGATGAAAATGCCACAGTGTTAATATCATATTTATTGATTATATCAATTTTTCCCCCACCCACGCTTAAATTAAATCTTCCTGAAATTTCTGGTTTAATCTTTACGGAATTCAAGTAATTTGTAAAGAAATAGAAAAGATAAAGAATTTAAATACCAAAGTTTACTTCCAATATTTGAAAAAATGATTGTTTGCTAATTAGAAAAATTTTAATCTCAACTTTTAAGGAATTTACTAACATTATTTCAGGCCAAAAGCCTCAAATGTTGAAATCCTGTATTTCAGTTCCTTGAGATGAAAGTAGCTTGCCTTTCCCCAGCGTTTCTTGTTTTTATTTAGGTTTAAGCTCTTCCCTCATCAAGGTTCATAGAAAATGGTATTTATATCTCATGAACATGGACAGAATGTGTTGAAGGCTCCCTGCGGAAAGCCATGAGCAGAGGTAAAAATCTTTGCAGAATCCTTAGCTCCTTAACTGCAGTGTCCCTTAGAGAAATGCCACCTATGAGGGATGCTAATTAAGGAGCCCGGGAGAAAAGAGATGCTACCTTTCCAAACTCAACATTTAAAAAACAAGTGTTATTAACATGGTGCTTTTATGAAGCATGTGAATCTTACATAAGTCTGGCTTATTTTTTGTTTCCTAAAAAAGACAGCATTAGTGCAAACCAAAAACCAAGTAATTTAAATCATGAATTTCAGAGAGAAAAATTTGTATCCAGCTAGGAATTTAATAAAATGAACCTTTTCAAACATCCCCCCCCCCCCATTTTGTAATCTTTACATGGCTATTTGCAAAATCTCTAGTCATGATGCTAAAAAAGATGATTTTAATTTTAAAATAGTAACACTACGCTCATTCATGAGGATTTTTGCAGGGAGAAAGGTTTTATAAACCACTTATCTCAATGTAAAAGGGCATAAATTCAAGAGTGTCTAAACCTAGGCTGTGAATTCCTTGGAATGGCCGCATGGCTAATACCTTATCTATATGCAAGGTCAAATAGATGTGTATAGTCAGTTAATTTGAATTGACCACCAAGCAGTTTATTAGGAAGCTGGAGGATGTGAATTGATCAAACAACAGAACAAATGAACTTTGATTAGTTCAGTTGGCTTGATGATTAAATCATCATGTGTGCAGAAAATTTACTTGGCTTCCAAAGGAGATAGACAGACACTCCATGACATACTTACTATTTAGAACCCTATCTCAGTTAAATAAAAAAAATCGATTTCCTAAAGCTCAGCATTAAGCATGTCTTGCTGCTTATGTCTTTGCTGAATTACCTCTCAGGAAGTGGAAGGGCTTCTGGCTGCCATACTTTCCGATCTATTGTCATAGTCCCCACAGCTGGGGGCTCTGGAAGATGGACATCAGAAGTTATAAGTGCCTGGTCTCTCTTTAGCAAATCCTCCTCTTCCAAGTGTTCGGTTGATCTTTGATTAAAATTTAGGCAAAATGCTTCCTTTGGAGGCTCTTTTCCACATAATGTAGGTGATGGAGTCCACAGAGGCAACATTAAAGGGGGAGGGATTCTCTCCAATCCTGTCACCACTTCCATCTTCACAGCGCCCAGGCCCACCAAGACCTAACCGTGCACTGAACCAGGGCGCAGCGTTTTAACTAAGCACCGAGTTGCATCACTTTTGTTACTTAAAGAGCAAATCACTGAAGAAAGCAAGCTTAGTGAGCAACCACAGCGTGCTTTATAAAAGCGGTCACTGTGCCCTTAACAGAATTGCTACAGTCCAAAGTTTTAGGGCCTCACTGGAAGCTTCTGTTCTGAGAGGGACTCCTTGGTGGCGGACCCCCAGAATGCAGCCTGTAGCACAGTTATTCATCAGCAAATACGCCTCCAGGATCGACTGTGTCAGCCATGCAAGGCTGCTTAGGGACGTGCAGAAAAGAAGGGGACATAATCATTGCCCCGAGGAGCTTCCATTCTAGTGGGGAAGGTGAGGGATTACTAGGCAAAGTGACAGCTACTCCAAGGGAGTACATTTAATGCTATGAAAGTGCAGGGTAAGGAGTGACGACCTCGGCCTGGGGGAGTTGAAGATGGCTTCATGTCATAGGTAGGAGACAGGCTTTGAGGGATGAGTAGGAGTTTTCCAGGTACAGAACTAAGGGAAGGAAATTCCGGGCAGAGGAGATACCATGTTCAAAAGCACAGAGGTGTGCAAGTACATAAGAACATGACATGTCTGTTTATGGTTTTAAAATTTTATTTATATCCCTATTTAGTTTCGGCAAGTAAGGACTGTATGTGTGAGTGGCAGGACTGGAGGCTGTGAAGGTGGGTTACGGCCAGAATTAAGGGCATTCTAAAGGTTTGATCCTCCAACCTAATTAAATTAGAGAACACATATAAAGTACTTCCAACATTACTTGGCATAGAGAACTCAGTAAATGTGGCCTGTTTTTATAATTTTGAGATCTTTGGGGAACCTCCCAAGTTTTAAGGAAGGGAAACAATGAGATTAGAGTTGATGAGATCCGAGATCAGGGCTACTTAAAACAATAATTTTGACGTCGCTCTTGAGAGTGAATTGGAGTAAGGAGGTTCTGTCCGCAGATCAGTAAATTAAAATAATTCAAGTGAGTGAGGGTGACAGCCAGGAATGAAGTCTTGTCCAGTACTGTACTGCCAGAGTCCAGTGTAGTGCCTGCACGTAGTAGGTACTCAATAAATAGTCACTGAATGAATTAGTGACTGGCAAGGAGAGGAAGGAGCGGGTCTGAGAAATACCTAAGCTGCAGAAAGGGCAGGGATGGTGAGTACTGAATGTCATAGTAAAGGGGGGGGATTTTCAGGATGACTCCAGAGCTTGGGAGAATGGTGGATGGTGCTGCAGAAAGGAGGGAGACCAGGTTCAAGGTGGTGGGAAGGGGACAAGGCTCTGTGATTACTCCTTTCCACACAGCTGCCGGGCCCATTCTCTCCTGAGTGCCAAGAAAAAGGGGCCGAGGGAGGGCAAAGGACCCCCACGCAGGCACTGAGCTGGGTGCTTTCCCTGTCGCCTCATTTAATCCCCATGAACGGCCCCTGAGTTTGGTATTGTTATCGCTGTTTACAGGTGGGGAAACTGAGGCTTCAGATAACATATTAATTAGGTGGCAGAGCCCAGATTAAACACACACTCGTCTTTCAGCCACAAAGCCTCTGCTTCTATCACCCATCACACTGCCTCCCCTGTTAAAACGATCATTTGAAATAAGGTATATTCCAAACTCAGAAAGCTCCTGCCTGGAGAGGGGAGGTATTTTGCAAAGAAACCAAAGCGTAACTTCTGTTAACTTTTTGCTTCATTAATAGTCCGAACATGTCTTCCCTATTCACAGAGTCATAAGGAACCAAAAAAAAAAAAAAAAAGATGTGAAAATCTTTTGAAAAATATAAAGCATTCTATAAAAACGAGGTGACATAAAAAATGAGAAAAAACAACCATGTTCAGATTCTCATTAAGGAATTCTAGACAAGTGCAGAAGATATGGGAGCTGGAAACGGTATTAGGGTCCTTTGACGGCAAAAGCATCTTTTCAACCCTGCTTCTGAGAACCCACTGAGTGGTTTTGCTGCCTTTATGGGTCAATTTTCCTAAAACATGAAAATCTGGATTTGAGGTGTGGGAAAAGAATACATTTTGCCTTCCACAGTCAGAGAGTTTACAACGCTGTTTTCAATGTTTTTTCAAGGAGATCGGTTCTGAATAAACCTAAACTCATACCACTTGTGTCGGCAAAATTCCCTCAGAGACTGGGTGGGGTGGGTGCTGGTGGGAGCAAGTGGCTGCTGGGTGGGGAGTGCTTTCTCCTGTGCTGGGCGAAGCCTCTGAACACCATGGGGGGCCTGTGCAGAGGGTGGTGAATCTGCGTCTTGGTCCCATCGCACTGTTAGCAGGCTGCGCGGAGGCTGCACCCACATTCCTGTGGTGGCCATAGCGCCTGGCATTAAATGACATCACTGTGTGTCATCAGGTCCTTCCTGACACTCTCGCTTACTGCACTGCCCATTTCTCACATGGTTTTTCTTTTAGAATTTGTAATCATACATCTGCTTGTTTGCTTATCTGCTGCCTTCCTCTCAAACTAGACTGCAGGCCCCATGAGGGCAGGGAGCATGTCTCCTTGGTTCAGCCCAGCAGCCAGCATGGGCCTGGCATGCTGTAGGGTATTAGAACGCACCTGTTGCTTTAATGAACAAGTGATGCTAACCCCGAGATGATCAGACAAGTGACAGCAAAGCAGAGGGCCACTGAGCCCCTGGGGGATCTTGTTCCACAGTTGGGCTTGGTGATGATCTGGGACCAAGGAATGGAACAGTGGATTGGCTCACATGTGGACTGAGGCCACCTCTCTGGTCTCATCAGTAAGACGTGCCAACCAGATGAAGTGCCTGGTCCACACACAAGGGCCCCCCAAGGAGCAGCACATGAACGTCACTATTCCTCAACCTCGGAGTAGTTGCCTTGCTCTCCCAGTTAAATATGCACAGTATATAAAAATAAATGTGCAGACAGAAGGGCTCACAGTTGCTCAAAGTAGACCAGGGAAGTGTCTGAACCATTCAGTGGGCGGTGAGACCGCCAGGGGAGTCAGGAATGTGCCAGGGGCGGGAACAGAAACTACTCCAGGAAATGGTACCGTAGGAAGCAATTGACATATTTTAGGGCACGGGAGGTTCTGGAACTGCATTTGTTCCCCTGCATTTCCGCCACTGAAATAAATTCCTAAGGCCTGAAACGAGCAGATGATAGGTAGTGATATGGCTGGAAAGTCACACACGACTAGTTTACAGGTGAGACTTTTATGCATAATTTACCACATCAGGTCCTTACAACCTGCATGGAAGAGACAGTAACCCTTATTTTACAAATGAGGAAACAGGTTCAGGGAGGTTATACAAGCAACTAAGTCTGTTAGGTTTGAACACTTGCACTTTCTTTTTTTCCAATCCTCACCTGAGGATATTTTTTCCATTGCTTTTCATAGAGAGTGGGAAGGAGAGGGAGAGAGAGAAACACTGATGTGAGAGAGACACTTTGGTTGGGTGCCTCCCGCACCCGACTGGGGCCGGGGATCGGGCCTGCAACCGAGACACATGCCCTCGGCCCGAACAGAACCTGGGTCCCTTCAGTCCACGGGCCGACGTTCTAACCACTGCGCAACCCAGTCAGGGCATCACTTGCACTTTCTTTACCATGGAGCCAAAGCCAGATAACAGAACTGTTTAGGACATGGTTCTAAGTTCCTTATTGCAATGCTATTTCTTACATATTTCTTACGCACGCTTCAGATACCAGGAATGTATTTCTCAGGGTGCTGCAAAAATGATGGCTTTCCAAGGGATGGGATGCATTTCCCATTTGGAAACACAATTAGGGGAATGACGATTTTATTTCCTCGGTGTTAAATAAAAGGGCAGTCATTTTATTTCACCTATTTCCTACTGAGTGATTTTAATCCTTCTAAACAGTTCTTTTTCTTTTTAGAAACTATATCCTTACAAACTCTCTTCTTGCAAAATACTTATTGTTTTTTTAGTAAGTATCTTCTCTGACAATTCTTAAGGTACATGAATTCTACATCCAAGCTACAGTTGTCATGAGAGTTAAAATATGCGGTAGCCGTATTTATAGGACCAAAACCTGTTCATCTGATGTTGCATTTTGCTGACCTGCTCATCTTGAAGGGCTTTGGTGCCTTAAATATCCCCACACGTCATTTATTGCTGCTTAATGTGCTTATTCATTGATTTTTGAAAACAGAAGCATATTTAATTTTCTGATGTTGAAAATGATTACTTCTTGTCTTTGCCCAAACTATACAGAAGACATGGCATATAGAAGGTGCTCAGTAAGTGTATTACCAAATGAAGAAAATAAACAGAGGCTAAGAGATTCTTTAAAAAATAATTCTATCTATATATAATTTCTTGGATTGCATTGGCTCAAGAGCTGGGACTTCCTATATAAATATATAATCAGTGTGAAAAGTTTGGGAAAGGGGGATGTAGACTTCACAACTGGCTCTTGGCCAGTGACTTATAAAAAAACAAGGTCTTCAAATATTTCTGAACTGAAAATGCCTTGGCTGCCCCGCCCTTCCCATCCCCTCTGTGCATCTGGCATGGTCATGTGATCTTGGCATCCCTTTCAGATTAGTCTGTTGTCTGAGATCCTTAAGCATGGGGGTGTCAACTCTGCTCCCTGGAGATGCATGGTGCTTCTCAAAAGGATGGGCAGGTGGACCTATACTGTCAAGTCCAGGATGGGTGATGCTCTGGGACTCTAGCATGCAGACTTTCAGGAAGGGTCTGCTCTTCTCAGGCTTTGATTTTTCTTGTTTGAATCATGCAGAGTCCTCTGTTTCAGAAAAAATGTTGCAAATATAAATAATTCCTCAGTGAATGATGTTTCATGAGGTGCAGATATCAGCATTTAAGAACATATCTGAGCTTGATACCTCATGGTTTAATAAAAAATTTATATTTTTTATGATGCATACAGTGGAGTTGTAAATAATCTACCACAGTCACACATACACGCTAGACAATCATTAATGTTAATCAATTCTCCCTATTTCTGAAGCACTATGAGTAACAGAACGTGCACTGGCTTTGACGTGAAGCAGACCTGGACTTGACTCCCGGCTCTAATATTTAGAGGCTGGGTCTCAGGGAAGGTATTCTCCTTTCCTAGCTTCAGTTTCTGCATTTGTGAAATGGAGACAATAATGATATCTCCTTCATAGATCTACTGAAAGCACTTAATGTGTTGATTATATGTGTATAAGTTGATGTTAATAAAAGGAGATGATTTCATGTGTTTGTGTAATACACGCATGTGTGCATGTGTTTGGTGCAGGATTCATCAATGCTGCCCTTCCCTTATTCTTTATTTTTTAACATGACTGTGAGGACAGTGGTCAGTGCTATCAATTACCTCTTCCTGCTAGAGGTTAGAGAGGGTCCCGTCGGTAAGGGGACATGTGGCGCCAGGCAGATCCTGACTAATCTCTGTGAGCCTGAGGACAGATGACTGCAACTAGCTAGGGGCGAAAGAGGAAAAGCCAGAACAGTTTCTGAAGCATGTTTTCTTCTGTGTCTAGAACAAAGACTCATCATCAAAAGACAGTTTCTCCTTGAGAATACCAATGGCATGGTATGACACGAGTGTTTACTTTTATTAAGTCCTATCTGGTAAGAAGGAAAAAAAAGTATTCCACAGACCCTGGATAAAATGTCAACCACGCAAGAAAGCCACGCAACGGAGATACGATGATTCGTAAGACATGGCCCGTCAGGCAGTGAGCCCTCCCTCTAATGGGGAGGCAGGAATGGACACGAGGAACCAGCCTGGCCGCCTGGGACTGCTCCTATATTAAGACTGTTTGCCATGGGAGGACCTGAGAGGACCGAGGGCATTTTCGAGAAGATGGGGGTATTTTCAGCTAGGTTTGGAGGGGCTACAGGGTGTTCAAGGACAAGGGAGATGTAAAGCCACCTGCATGAGGCAGGAGTGGGGCACGGCGTGAGCAGTGCGTGGAGAATCGCAGAGACTCCGATGTCAGCAGAGGGTGCGGGGGGACGCTGCAGGGACCCCTGAGGCAGAATAAGAGCAGAACTGGTGTATTTTGGAGAGAGAGGATGGGGATGGGCCCAGGGCACAGGTGGAACGGTTAGCTTTGGAGAGATGGAGGGACACATGCTTTTCAGAGCAGGTGAGTCTGGGTGTTACTTGGGTGAGTCTAGAGATGGAGAGGCAGTGAGTTTTTTCTAAACTATTTTATTGAGGTATGATTAATATATTAAAAAGCTGCTCATATGTAATGTATACAATTACATGCTCGATGAATATACACCCATGAAACCATCATCACAGTCTATGCCATGAACATATCCATCATCTCCAAAAGTTTCCTTCCACCCTCTGGCTGTAAAATCTAAGTTATGTTCATCCTTTTGGTGAGATGAGAGGCAATGTCGTTGACTGAATGAATGAAACTGGCTAGGGCAGAGGCTTAAGAAACATAAAATAAAGGTCTGAAGAGCTATTTATGGGGATAAGTAAATGAATGAAGGCATGGCTTCCAATCTCAGGTATTTGCAAATAAGTGGAAGAAACGTATGTAAGGACATCATACATAGTTTCAAAGCAGAGAAAGTGCAATAAATGGTTCATACATTAAGAGTGTCCAAAGGGAAAAGTATGCTTATGAATTGCTTGAAAAAGAAGACTGCAGCTACATTTTGTATAAGACTGTACATTATGGTGTATCCTAATTTGGGGGGGTATGTGTTCCCTTCTTAATGTTAAAAAATATAGCTCAATCATGTGACAGAAGTTAATACTTTGTTATATTCAAGGACCAAGGGCATTTTTGAGAAGATGGGGGTATTTTCAGCTAGGTTTGGAGGAGCTACAGGTTCCTGATGGTGTTTGGTGCACAGACAGATTTAGGCCGTTTCAGGAATTCAGTGGCTTCTCCACCTACTCCCTGGGCCCCGATCCTCCATTCCTGGGATCTTCAGGTCACGGGTTTGGGACCTATTACCCTACAGTGCTCCCCATAAGCAAATGAGGATTTCACTGAGGAGACAATACTACATGGTAGCCCTGAAAAAGGAAGCACCTGAATCAATGAAAAAGCCTAGTTCAGAGTAGAAGAGAGGCTGAAGAACAGGGTGGGGTTAGAGTCTGCATCTTAATGCTCTGTAGAGAATCTGAGCCTCACTTATGGGCAGCAGGAGCCAGGGAACAGGGCTGGGTCGTTGTCCTGCTCTGCTGGGAACTGTGAGGTCCAACCTAAGCTCTCTGATAGATCTAACTAAACACAGCCTTAGCACTTCTCCCAGTTTCCCTCGAGGAAGCGAGTCTTGAGAGCCATCTGTTTCCCGTGGGAAGAGAGAGGAGCATAGATTATCCAATTATATTAAGTAGACTTCCGGCTGCTCTTAGGGTTATTGTCTCTTTCAGGGATCTCAGGCAAGTGAGTAAAACACTTATGTTCATGGACTTTCTATTTGCCAAAGAATGTTATGTCTAGTTTGTTGTGATACATTTTGCCCAAGGCATCCTCATTGCGGTGCACCGATTTGGTTCCTGAGGAAAATAAGAGCTGGGTTCTAGAAGAGCTTTGGGTCTAATGCCAGCATTTCTAACCCTGCAAGTTACAATAGACAGTTACGGGAGCTCAAGCTACAAAGAACATTCACACGTGTGAGGATATCTGAGCCCAAGTCTTCAAAGAGAAATATTTTGAAAATTTCTCCCTGGTTTCTGGCAAGAGCAGCAAATCCTGCTTTTTCAGTTCTTTATAAAAATAAGAAAAGACTAACAATTTAAAACCTGGGCATTAAACAAGTATTTAATCATTCCAACAAATGAATTGAGTTCTACTGTAATTCACTGTGGTGAGATTAAAGGAAACCTAAGAGCTACAAATAAGCCATTATGAACAGTTTATAATGATTGAACACATAAGCTGTGATTAACAATGAATCAGAAGTAAAGCTCTGAATGACAACAGAGAAGACTCGTTAGATTAAGAATTTCATCAGAAAAGTATACCTTGGACGTTGATTCAATGTTTTCACTGGTAACAATGGAGAAAATAAGTGATCTCTTACGCAATATGTTTTAGTTGACCCAGTTCAAACGGACAATGAGACAACATTTAAATCAATACAGCCCAGGAGATGTAAATGCATAGGCTTGTGTAGTCCTCTAAACAACTGGCATCTATATATTATTTTTCTCAAGATCACTGCAAGTAAAATGAAACGTGCCCTAATATTGTGGCTTTTCGGGAAGCAGGCTTTTCAGTCTTGCTTCTATTTAGGTCAACATACTGACATCTTTGATTTGTGACAAAAAACATTTTCCCACCCATATTTTGGGCTCATCGCTGCTTTATTACACAGAGAATAATTTATTGCACAGAGAAACAGCAGCTAAATTGAATTGATTTTATAAGCTGCCATAAGTACAGCTCCCAGAAACAAACGCAAATGGAATGAACAGTTCTTACCATATGTTTCATGCAGGCTACTCCCGCTCTCCCTCATTCCAGGACGCTTTTCAGCACCTGTCCTGTTAATGTATGTGTGCAATTCCTGCAGTCTTAAAGATTTAAAAACCCACAAGTTTTCACAGTCCTGAAGATCCTAATACACACAATTTTTGCACCTGGATGCTGAACACGGACACTGAGCTAGAGGCTACGGACAAAGGGATGTGTGAGGGCCCATGAATTTCTCATTGCATGCTGAAGCTGTCCTGCGTCAGCTCGTCACATGCACGCCAAACTCAGGGCATCTGAATTTTAAGGAAAGGAGCCATACTTTTATTTCAGTAAGTTTGACCCTTTGTTGTCTAGCTCTGCTCCTTAGAGGTACAAGCATGCCTTGTGCTTAGTGAATACTAATGTCTTAATTAAACCTTGATAGAGAAGCACACTACAGCCCGCACTTAAAACATGCACAAGATTAGGGGTAAACAGAGCAGGATGCTGTAGGCCCAGTAAAGGAAGAGACAGCCAACTGTCAGTGGTGCATTAAAAAGACTTCCTCAGACTGCTTTTCCACTAAAGGCCCTAAAATGAAAATGGCTCTCATTTCCCCTTCACTGACCTGAGTTTTTTGTTTTTTAATTTTTTTAAAAAGGTGAAAGGGGAACAGGAACACGATGGTTCTAAGTCCATAAAAGACATGGGCCCTAGCTGGTGTGGCTCAGTGGTTGAGTGTCAACCTGTGAACCAGGAGGTCAATGGTTTGATGGCTGGTCAGGGCACACGCCCGGGGTGCAGGCTCGATCTCCAGCAGGCGCGTGCAGGAGGCAGCCGATCCATGTTTCTCACTCATCGGTGATGTTTCTCTCTCTCTCTCTCCCCTTGTCCTTTCCTCTCTCTCTCAAATCAATAAAAAAACATATTTTAGAAAAGAGAGCCATGTGAGGCAATCTCAAAGACTTCCCAGTTCATCCATTCCCAGCCCCAGCTCCTCTGCGGGTTCGGTCAGGTGGGAAGGGCCGTAACTTTTCATACTAGATTCTCCTACGGTAACATTTAGGCTGCTCCTCCTGCAGAGTGTATGCCACGTTCATCACTTCCAGCTCTGAACGGAGGTGTTGTTCATATAGACCGATCAGGCTTTTGCCTCCATTTACCATCCCGCATGTCAATTTTCTGGGAGGACTTTCTTGAGGCCTAATTTCTGATAGAAAGAAAACAAATGTAGTGTCTCCGGGGGGGGGGGGGGGGGGGGAGAGCAAGAGGGAGGAGGGGAGGGGAGGGAGTGTTGCTTATTTAATAGATCATCCCTGTTGCTTGTCGTTCTAATGGTTCCATATGGCTCTGTACTGTGTGGAGATGTGAAAGCGCCTTCTCGGGGGAGAAAGAGATTTCACCAGCTTTAGCAAATGACCCAAGATCCATTGTGATGCTGCAGTTAATATGATCAATTGACAATATTGGGGGGGGGAAATGCTTGCCTAGTTATTGACCTCATCAGGGAAAAAAGCCCACAATAGTTTAGTTAGTTTTCATTCTAAGATGGCAAAAGATGTCAATGAATTTCTAGTCTGAAGATATTCATAAAATAGAGCTGGCACAAGCTCTGGTGATTTCCAGGAGAAAAGGATTTTAGGGGCTTGGAAGTCGAGACTTGGAGGGTGCTGTGTTCAAGGTCACCCAGAGTTAATGGAAAAGCCAGGAGAGAATCCTGGGGGCTTCTGGCTTCTGATATGCTGCTTTTCTACTGCAAATCACAGCTTTTGAGGTTCACACATTGGGAAAGAATGACATAAAGTAACACTGTCATTTTGGGGGTAGCTTTTTCTTGTGACAGATAATTTAAAAGAAAAATCTTGGCCTTCCTGTTTCTACATGTTTGAAATGCTATTAATATTCTAAATTTCCTTTTCTTTCTTTTTAAAATTCATTAATGGTTTTCGAAAGACAAATGTGCTGTATCAATTTCTAAAGGTTAAGAATTTATGCCAGTTCTCTTTTACTCTAAATTGTTTTAGTCATCTCTCGGTGTAATAGGATTGTGGTGTGGTTATGCCGATGTTAAAGTTCCTTTTCTTAAAGAATATACTGATGACCTTGACGTGGTCTAGGGGCACAGGCTCTAGGGGTCCGTCTGGCTGCATTCAGACCCCATCCTACCACCTCCCAACAGTGTAGCCCTGAGAGAGTTACTTAAACTTGTCTGCATTTCAGCTTTCTCCTTTGTAAAATGGGAATAAGTTCTTTCTCAAAGGGTTGTGTAGGCGAGAATCAAATGAGCTGATACACAGTGTGGAAACAGTGACTAGCACAATTAACAACTACTATTATTATTAGAAAACAAAAACTGACAAATTATTTTATGTAACTATTATTCATACGTGCAGTGGGAACTCAGCTTCACAACACACTATGAGGATATGAAACTTTATCATTAAATCTGTATAGATATTTTAACACAAAATCCTTTGCCCAAATAATGTAATTTAACAATTTTAGAGATTGGTGAAATGAATTAATATGAATAAGTTTGGCAGTCTCAAAGTTGTTCATTGAAAACAAATATAGTCCAGACATTATGTATATAACTCAGGCTCCCACTCTCAAGCTTGAATCAATAATGCACCCCCCCGCCACACTCCCCCCAAAAAACTGTTCAGGACAACCTTGCTGTATATATTATACGTGTTAATGCACATTCAAGAATCATTTAGAGTTCTCAAATGTCATGTGCAAAGTGAGCATCTTCTAGGAATATGTTCCCAAAGGATTTTTTCTTTTTGGCCCCAGTAGCAAATAATAAATCTCTACCACAGACAGTTACATTTAATGGTCCAATATAGTCCCTGCGTGAAAACCGACAAATCACTGAACATGACCTCCAATGTATTTGCAATATACCATGCAATCTAAAAGCCATCATGTCACTGGGGTTTTCACCAACTCTTACATCCATGACTTACCCGTAACTGGGGGACCCTTTTCCCAAAGATAAGCTTTTTCAGATACTTCCAGAGATACCAGCAACTGCAGTCTTGCCCTGTGTTTTTATTAGGCTCAGTAAGTGGACTTCACCTACTCATCCTATTAGTAAATGCTTATTAACCATAATGACAAATACTAAAGAGGCTGTGTCCTCTCTCACCTGAGCAGAACAAAACAGCAGGGTTTTCCTGCAGCTCTGTGGGACCCCAGCCTCTGTGACCTCCGCTGCTAACGGGCTCGCCACAGGCAATGGGCAGGAGATGCCAGCATGCAAATCATAGTCCTGATCTCACTACAGGCTGCAAAACCCAAATGGCCCTAAATGTGAGCCAGGGGAGGCACTTCTACGCCCTGTGCCTGGTTAGGTGGGGACCCTGATTAGTCTAATTACGCCCACAAACTTTTAATTCCCTTATGGGATGCGTAGAAATTACTTGCTAACCTCTTTTCTAAAGGAGGGGTGGAATAAAGTGTGTTGGTTGTAGAGGTTCACTGGCAGGGGGAGGAGGGAGAGGAGGCATTCTCATATACAAATAGAATTTGTTACTCTTCACGTCAACTTGGTTGACAAACAAAACATGTCTTCTCGTGACAACTAGCTGGAACTGAAATAAACGACTACATTAGCCAGTGAGGAAGAAAATGCTAAAGATGTAACTGGAGAAATTCTGGAGGTAGGGAAATAGTCTAAAATGTTAGTGAATTCTTTTTCCATGGTCATTGTGATAGAAAATTAATTATAATGTGAATGATACAAAAGGGTAGATAAATATCTTTTAATATTTTGCATTATCCACACATGCATGCACTATACCAGATTTATCTTAAACATAAAAATGAGCTCGCGCTCTTGGAGGTGGCTGGAAGCACGCTGAGCCTCATGCCACCAGTGTGACTCACTTCAGTACCGAGATCCAAGACAGCGGCAGAGGAGGTGGGCGCTACACTTACCTCCTCCCAGGACCACGCTGGAATTCCAACTAAAATACAGAACGACCAACCTGCACAACCAACGGAAGACTAGACTAGCTGAAGAGAAGTCTTATAACCAAGAGTTTATAGAAGAAGCCACAGCCAGGCCGGCAGGAAGAGCAGAGACGTGAAAAGGGCTGACCCTGCTCCCACAGGCTGTGGCTGAGATCCCAGAGGGATATCTCAGCTGCCAGGGTCCCCCCTGAGAAGCATAGGGTCTCAACCCCACGCCCGGCCCTCAGCCCAGAGCACCAGGGCCTGGAAGAGGTATCCCCACATAACATCTGGCTGTGCAAATCAGTGGGGATTCTGTCCGCCAGGGAGGGACACAGGTGCCCTCTTAAAGGGCCAATGCACAACATCTCATTCACAGCCACTCACTCTGGGCTCCGGGAGAGGGAGGGTGGAGCAGACTAGAGTGGTGTGAGGAGAGCCTGGGGTATGTGGCTCTGGGGAGAGAGCTGCAGGGACAGCCGCCAGGTCCTCTCCCACACTGCAGACTATCTTTCTTGGGTAGAGAACTCCCCTCCATATAGCATCAACCTGGGGAAAGGCAATAGCCCCACCCTCTGGACTCCCTGTCGCCCCACCCTAAGATGCTTGCACCCTGCTGAGGAGTCAGTTGCCTGGGCCAGGGTACAGAGGTCTGGGTAGACTCAGAGGGTGTCAGTGACTGAGTTGTGTGGCTTTGAGGTATGGGCCATTTCCCTCACTTTCCCAGTGAACCTGACTTGTGTCCCCCCCTCAAGGGAGATCCACTAGCCCCACCCTCCAAACTCCCGGGGGGCCCAGCCCTGCTGAGATTGGCCTCTGGGCAGAATCTGGGACAGACTGAGTTGCGTGGCTCTAGGCCTAGAAATAGTTTCCCCCCGCACGCCCAACTGGTGCAGAGCCCTCCCTTCACATGGCCAAATTGTGGTCTGACTGGGCCTGATAAACCCTGCTGGCCTCACCCTGATGACTCCCTGAGACCTCGCCCCACTTAAAAGGTGTGCGAGCACCCAGCTGGTGGCAACTAACCTTGGTGTATCCTGGGACATTTGCTGAGTAGACTCAGATCCAGCACTGGCACCAAGTGTGAACCTGCACCAATCCGGTGAACACCACTCGCCCCTACCTGGTCATTCACTGAGAACCTACCTCATGCAACTTGAATACTTCCAGAGGCTCTTCCAGTGACTGAGCCTAAAAGGCAGCTGGCAGGTGGAGGTGGATCCTGGGGCACCTTGGGACTTTTGCTGACCTGTACCCGGGCATAGTGCTGGTAAAAGCCAGCCTTGGTGCACAGCTTGGTCTTTCCCATGTGCATCCTGGCCCAGCAGGGGCAGCCACAAACTGTGGAGCACTCTGTAGCTACAAACAAGTTTCCCAGGGCCAGTCACAGGCAACGTCTAACATTGGCATGCATCTGAGTCCCTTCAAAGAGGCCCCAGAACCAACACACCTGGTGGCCGACTTCAGACAACATCAAAGCAGGATCCAATTAGCTTAGCAAGTGGCATATGCAAAGAAAGATCTCGGCAGGCACCAGATCCACTTCATGTGGTCAGCACCTGCACAGCAACTCACACACTGTGGTTGGGGTGATCCTCATAGTCAGCCAGTCCGAGGGCTGACCCCAGGCATGAACTGTCCAATAGCAATCAAAACTCAATTACAGCCCACCCATCATGGCTCAGCAATTGAGCATCGACCTAGGATCCAGGAGATCAAGGTTCGATTCCCTGTCAGGGCACATGCCCGGGTTGCAGGCTCGATCCCTAGTAGGGGGCGTGCAGGAGGCAGCTGATCAATGACTCTCTCATCATTGATGTTTCTATCTCTCTCTCCCTCTCCCTTCCTCTTGCTGAGATCAATAAAGATATAAAAAAACAAAAGTAACTCAATTACAACAGGAGGGCCCACATAACCCACATAAGGGACATTCCTGGAGCATCCAGCTCAGGTGATCAAGGAGACTGTGCCACTGGGTCCCACCAGACACTCACTACATAAGATGTCCTCCCAAGACTGGAGTCATACCAGATCTACCTAATACATAGAAACACACACAAAGAGGCAGTCAAAATGGGGAGATAAAGGAACCTGCCCCAAATGAAAGAACCGGAGAAATCTCCAGAAAAAGAGCTAAATGAAATAGAGACCCACAGCCAAGGATTAATATCTGAATAAACCCACTAGAGGGTTTTTTCCTTTTTTGAGGATGTCTTTCTTAACATGTGCATCCTGCACAAGATTTTGAAACTATGTCTCTACACTACGCACCACTCATATTCTTCCACCTCCAGACAGCTGGATTCCTTCCTAGTCAGTGCCCACATATGTGGTCAAACATTACTGAGGATGTTTCTGGGAGGGTATTTTTGGATGAGACCAACATGTAAACTGGTGAACATTGAGTAAAGCAATTGCCCTCCATAATGTGGGTGGGCCTCGGCCAATCAACTGAAGACCTGAATAGAATGAAAGACTGGCCCCCTCCAAACAAGAGGGTATTCTGCCAGCTGATGGCCTTTGGGATTGGACTGCAACATGGGCTCTTCCCTGAGTGGTCAGCCTGGTGGCCTTCATCTGGAGAAAGGTCCTGCCACCAGCCACTACATATTCATGATGGCTAACAGTGGCTGGGCCTTCAGGCCACTCAAGACACCTTCCATGGTCTGTAGTCAGCCCCTGTGCTCTGCCCCAGACCTTCCTGCTCTTCCTCGGGTCCTCGATTTCTATCTTGAGACGCCTGATGCCACCAGCTGGCAAGTGTTTCAAACAGAACTCGTTATCTTCCCCGTCTCCTGCTCTTCTCTCTCCCCCCTTTTGGTGAATTCTCTACCTACTCTCCCCACTCATCTGCCCAAGCCAGCAGAAAACCGGGTATCTCCCATGCCTCTTCTTTCATTTTCAGCCCCAACATCCATCCACTTATGCATCCAACAGATGTTTTTTGAGTGGCTATCATGGACCTGGCATTGTTCTAGAGCTTGGGATATAAGAGTGGACAAACAAAACTAAGCAAAACAAAAACATTGCTGCCCTCAAACATCTTAGAGTAAGTAACAGGGAAAATTAGGGTGACAAGACTTCAGGGGTCTGGGGAGGTGGTGTACCATTTCAAACACAGTGGTCAGGCTAGGCTTCAATGAGAAGATGGCACTGGGGTCAAGATTTGAGGAGATTAGGAGAGAATCACACAGATATTTGGCCACAAATCACTTCAGGTTGAGAGAACAGCTAGTGGGAAGACCCAGGTCAAGAATGTCCCTGGCACCTTTAAAGAGCAACAAAGAGGCCAGTGTGGCTCGAGCAGATTCACCATGCTCCTTCACTGATAGCATTCAGATGAACGCCAGTCTTTCCATCTCACTGACACTTCAGTCCAGGTCCTGTCCTTTCTCACCTTCACGAATATGCTGATTTTCTAGGTGGTTTTCTCATGTCTAGTCTTGTTCCATCTATTTCTTACACCATGGCTAGAATGAGCTTCCAAAATTGCAAATCTCACCTGCTCAGAATTCTTCCATGGCTCCCCGCTGCCTACGGGCTGATGTGCGTGGTCCTGAAGCAGGGGTTAGGGACCCTGTCCCACCTGGCTCCAGCCCACTGCTCCAACATCTCCTGCCATGTTGCCCCATCCTCAACGCTTGGCCACACGACCCTACACAAGATGCTCAGAACATGCCATGTTCTCTCGGGCCCTCACGCCTTTGTGGGTGCTGCTCCCTCTTCCTGAAATCTCCCCACTAGCCCTCCTTCACCACTTGCTGCAACCTTCCTCATGCTAAGAAGTGTGGCCTGCTCAGCTCAGCCTCAGCTCCTTTTCTTCTTATAACATCACTTCCCACAGGGTGTTTCTCATGACCTTCCTCTCCCTGGTTCCCCTTCACTGTGCTTCCATGAATGCTCTGGCCTATCTCCACAGTGTCTTTTCTCTTGGTCTCCCCACTAGGTTTTAAGCAGGGGTGGGGATGCTGCTCTTTTTTATAGCCCAGCACCTAGCACCTGGCTCGACACATAAGAGGTGCTGCATACACGTTTGTTAAATGAATGAATGAATACACGAATAATCCCCATGTGGATGAGATAGGGGAAAATAAATGTATAACCTCCTCAAAAAGGAATTTCCTGGAGAAGCAGAATCTGTAACTGTGGGCGATCATCTAGAGGAAGGGAGAAATGACCTGAGCCGCTTCTGTCGCTGGGGGTGAGGAGCTCCCAGGTCAAGTGGCTTACCCTGATCCCTCTTTAGAGCAATTACAATGAGCCTCATCTCAGACAGAGACGGTGCTAGCACCTGATCTCTTTAGTCCACACAGTGTGAGGCCATCTCCAAACAAACACTGTCTTTGGTTTCACAGACAAGAAGAAAGTCATCCATTTCCTACATGTGACAACAGAAGGAAATCTACAATGGCATAAAAATGTAATGGTAATATCATCTAGACAGGAAGGAGCTCACCCAAAATGAAATACAGCCAAGTGCAATCAGCGGTTAGCAGGAGGAAAGAGGCAGCTGTCATCTTCGCTCCCTTCAAAACCTCCTTTTTTTGGGTTTCTAGTCGTTTTAAAATTGAATTTATTAGGGTGACATTGGTTAATAAAATTATATAGGTTGCAGGCGCACAAGTCTGTAACACATCGTGTGTATACTGTATTGTGTGCTCACCGCCCCAAGTCAAGTCTCCTTCCATCACCATCTATCCCCCCTGTCCCCTCTCCTGCCTCCCTTACCCCCTTCCCTTCTGGTAATCACTGTACCACCGTCTGTCTATGAGGTTGTTTTTTGTTTTTGCATAAACTTCTTAAAGCAAATTGTATCTTCTAGACTTTAAGTCAGTTTTCTTTCTGGATTTTACTTCTTAATGCTTCTGCCATTTGTGGGAGATAAAACATTCTCAACATTCCCCAAGTGAGAGGCTGCCTCTGAATCCCACTGAGGAGCTTCATTCATTCGAGTCCACCCTCGGTTAGCACAGCATCTTCCCCGAACACCTCCAAGTCTGACAGTCTTCTCCTTTCGTCTCCTACCAAACCACGGATTGAGACACATTCTGTGTTGATTAATAAACACATTTCAGCGGCTCTGGGAGCTCTGGGCCTACAGGGGGAAAGGCCTCGATTCAGATACACATAGCTATAATTCAAAGCGGAGTGCGCCCGGGCCTGAGGGGGCTGGAGGACAGGTGCCAAGCGTGGGCTGCGCCTGGAGAGGGAGAAGGGAACACTGGTGTTAGGTGTGGGCTGCCTGGAGCTCTCGGGAGCGGCTTGCCTTGTGTTCCAGACGAGGAATCCAGCTGTCTGGAGGTGGAGGTTCCGTGGATGCTGCGTACTGTGCAGACATAGCTTCAAACTCTTTTGCAGGGTGCACATATTAGGAAAGATGCCCTCAACAAACAAACAAACAAGCAAACAAACAAACAAACAAACCCTGCTGATGGCTTCAAAGGGGAACAGAGCATTCAGATATTAATCTTTGGCTGTGTAGACAAGGTGTTTCCCGAATTATGTCAAATCCTGATGGCATGGCTAATTGTCACTTAGGAAAAAAAGACCAAAACCATGAAAAACAGACTGCCCCAAATGTGCTGTTTATCTCTGGGAAAGAAGAGAAGAACCTGAGTAGAGCTGAAATCACCCAGAGTAGACCTACAAAATGAGGTGACGCCACACATGAGACCTGGCCCTGCAGGATACATGCCCAACAATGGGGGATTATGATTATAATTTATTACTGTTTATCCAGTCTTCTGCCAGCATGGGACAAGCATCTGTGCTTGAACAAGAGAAGGGGCAGGGACTTGGAGCCTGAGAACTAACCTTTGCTCAGTAACTTGTCTCAGGCACCATTAGCTGCTCAGTGTGCTGTTTTCACTTTATCTCCTACTCAGCCCTTCCAGAGACTGTATACGTGTTTTTGTTTGTTTGTTTTGTTTGTAAATATGTTTTTATTGATTTCAGAGAGAGGAAGGGAGAGGGAGAGAGAGATAGAAACATCAATGATGAGAGAGAGTCATTGATCAGCTGCCTCCTGCACGCCCCCCGCTGGGGACCGAACCCACAACCTGGGCATGTGCCCTGACTGGGAATTGAACCGTGATTCCCTGATCGTAGGCCGATGCTCAATCCCTGAGCCATGCCAGCCGGGCCGTATATGCGTTTTGTAGAATAAATTCAAGGAGGCTCTGGAGCTGTTAAGCGTGTCCAAGGGCACGAAGGTGGTTGGTGGGGAGTGAAGATATGGACACACACAAAGCCGGGCAGGAGCAGCCCTCGGTGTGGTCAGAACAGCTCGTTCTCCTGCAGAGCAACCCTGCACCTGTCCCTTCTCTCGTGATGTGTCCCCAAAGACACTCAGGCTGTCAGCTCCAAGAAAACAGGACTTTTTTATGTGTTTGTTCATCATTAATTATATCCGCAGTGCCTTCCACAGTGCTTGTTACATGCCTGGTACAAGTATTTATGGAGAGATGAGCAGACCCAAGGCCTTGGGAAGAGCTGTCTGCCTCCAGCACCGCCTTCCATGCACGTGACAGTGGGACGGATCGTCCCCTAGGACGGCTGGGCGTGAGCCCGAACATTCACGGGAGGATGTGTCTAGTGGGGCAGTACAAGGACTTCTGCCTCAGGACGAGGCTTGTGTCAGCCCAGATGACAAAGAAACTGGGAGACCCTGGATGGAGTTTCATCCTAAAGATATGTCCAGGGGCCCATCTTTTGGTGTTTAATTCCCAGTTTGGATGAAAATTAAAATAACGAAAATCTCAGAACTCTACAGGTTCCCAGAATTGTGATGACCGTCTTTAAGGGGCTTAACAACCAACAATCTAATTCAAGTTTTGCACTATTCTGATTCTGAACTATAAGAGCACAAAACAGCATGTACATGCTCACACACACACACCTGCCAACCTTTGTCTTACGTGGGAAATTCAAGTTTAAAACAAACAAACAAAAACCCATGTCCATTACTACTTTCCTAATAATGTGGTCCTTCAGCCAGTCACTGCCATGTAACTGCTCTGAGCCTCACTTCCTTCTGTAAAATGGTGTTAAACCCCTGCTGCTTCCTACAGGAGCACACGCTGAAATCTGCTAAACCGCCCTGCCACCGGGAAGCAGTCCTGTCGAGGGCAGGGCTTTGCCTCTCTCTTCCACTCTGTGTGGTAAGTAGTTAAGATGAACCGCTTGGGCCCCAGCCCTGGCTCAGCCACCTGGGCTCTTGAGGGAGTTTAGGAGGCCTGCACCTCTGTCACTTTATCTGCGACAGAAGGGTGACCAGTACCCAGCTCCCAGAGCTGTGAGGGAGATTCAATGAGATAAGGCACCTACAGCATTTACAAGAGGCCTGGCACATGAGAAATGCTAAAAAAATAAAAAGTTAGCTGTGGTTATTACTTTGCTCGCAGGACCAGTGTCCAAACGTTGACTCTAGCCGGGTTCAAGCTTCCTGAGCAGCAGAAGGAATTGTTGACGGCTGTTCTCAGTAGCTGGCCAGGGTGGGGGCGGGCAGATCCAGGCGCACAACCCCAAAAGGTGGTTGTTGCACAACTCATTTTGCCAGACAGAGAGGAACCAAATAGAAGAGCTTTCAGGGTGTGTTTCCTTTCCCTCCCTCCTTCCCTTCCCTCTCTCCCTCTCTCCCTCCCTCCCCTCCTCCCTCCCCTCACTTTTCCCCTCTTTCCTATTTAAATAAGCCACAGGATTGGAGACTGCCTGGGAGGAGATGCTGGGCAGCTGGGAGTCCAGCTGCGAGATGAGGAGGAAACCCGGCTGCACCCCTGCTATTTCCCCAATTAACTGGCCGGGAGGGGCGATCCCCTAACCAGTTCCACTTCCTGCTGCTAAACGAAGCTTGCACCACACATGCAGACACTTGGCTGCCAGCGTCCAATGGCCTTGATGTCCCTCACACCCCCTGCGTGTGCACTGGCACCCAGGAGGCAGGCCCAGGACCACGACGCCCTTGGTGCCACGCTCAGTGCTGTGCCAGGCTCCGGAGGCGCTGACAAAGTGCTTTTACACGACAAAACCAAGAATGGTCCCTGATGGGAGATGTTATAAGAGGAGACTTACTCCTCTGTGCCATTCCTTTGACTATTCAGACTTGGCAGAGGGGCAGGCAAGGTGTCGCCCTTTCATTTCTCCCTTTCTCGACTAACAAAGTTCCCCTCACCTCTTTCAACTGGGCCCAGGTCTCTTTCCCTTTTAAAAATCCACCTCAAAGACATCTTTTCCATTCTGCCTTAAGAATGACTTTAATGGACTAATTTTTTTAACCGTTTCTTCATGTAATAGAGTGATCCGTGAGGTTTCTTATATCTTACACCTTTTGAACTTTAATTTTTTTTTCTAAATCCATTCCCTTGGTGAAGCATTATTACTTTCTGCCCACATAAATACTGTTGTCCCCAATTTTCTCTCTTCCACCATAAAGCATGACTTTTATTTTAAAAATAAGTTCTTATATTTAAAATCTAAATACATATTAATTAAATAACCTACACTAGAAAATGTACAAGAATATAAAATATTAGATAAGCTTGATAGAAATATAATTGTCTGCACTGGACCAAGGAGGAACCAAAAGCTCAGGAAAAACAAATGCCCTGCATAAGTCAGGCAGCGAGTGGCCCAGCTGGAATCAGAATGGACATCTTCCAATCATTGCACGACTTCTCCTGGGAGACCACAAAAACGTACACTAGGAAACTCATGAATGTCTGATATTTCAGACATTTCAAATTCTTTCACATTCAACAAAATACATTTTCCCCCCATAAAGGACATCCAAGAAACAGGTACATTTTTTTTGAGGAGTTGTGTGGGTTTTTTTTAACTAAATTCTTATCTACATTGAAATTCTATACAGTAATCCATCTAAATCAAGATAAATTAATTTATCTCTACAGTGGGATCAAATTACTGGAAATTAAGCAATTTAAGGCCTAATCATTTTATGCATGGAAATGAATGTGGTGTGACTTCCACTGAGGTACTGAAAGGGTTCATACGATGTCACGTGCCCTGGGTCTGTAGGGACACGGTTCAGTATTTAATGAGGTATGACTTCTATAAATAATATTTTAATTCTAAACAGAGCTACATGGGAAATCTAGGACATTTATAGTAACATTTAGTGTAAGTTTAAAACATTTAAATAGCTTTGCTCAGCGGATACAGCTCATCATGTGTCCTTTTAGTGAAGGCAAGTGATTCCAAAGTCCAGTTATGCCAAAGGTTTAAACACTACCAAAGACTAAATACAAACTGTTATGGGCCGAATTGAGTCCCCCTCCCCCAATTGCTATGTTGAAGCCCTAAGCCCAGCACCCCTGAATGTAATTCTATTTGGAGATAGGGCCTTTAAAGAGGTAAGTTTTAGTTAAAAT
The DNA here is from genome assembly GCF_964146895.1 of Miniopterus schreibersii. Taxonomy (NCBI): domain Eukaryota; kingdom Metazoa; phylum Chordata; class Mammalia; order Chiroptera; family Miniopteridae; genus Miniopterus; species Miniopterus schreibersii. The sequence continues at coordinate 171,928,375 of NC_138102.1, forward strand.
GGGCTTGCTAGGATGAGCCCTAATCCCGTATGACTGATGTTCCTATAATAAGGGGAGATTAGGACACAGATAGAGAGATGACTGCGTTAGGACACTGTGAGAGGTGCCCATCTACAAACCAAGGAGAGAGCCTCAGAAGAAACCAAACTTTCTGACACTTTGATCTTGATCTTCCAGAATTGTGAGAAAGCGAATTTCTGTTGTTTAGGCCCCCCAGTCTGTGGAATTCTGTTACAACAGCCCTAGCAAACTAACATACATATATATTGCTTATTTTCTCACTCCAGCCGCTGTGCCTGTGTTTCCCATAGACTTTTGGCTTCTCCTTTCTGCCAGTAAAACAAAGAGGGGCAGATCCAGAAGGAGGAATCAGGACAAGTTGAGAATACCCATCCTGTAAGACTGCATGAAACGCCATCTCCCCCTCGTTCGCCTGGGAAACTCATCCCGATTGCCCCCGACTTACAGTTAGATTCTCCCTCAAAGCCTCCATCTCCTCAGGGTGGTCCCCCGCGCCCCCTGTAAACCTGTCACAGCACCCGGTTAGAAACGTTTCCACTGCTGATTCCTTTGCCATGTTGTGCTTGAAAGGAGGGGCTCATCTTCGTAGCCCAGTATCTGACGCCTAGAAGGTGCTCATTACATGTTGGTTTAATGAATGAATACCTGACATAAGATTAGATTTCCACTCCTCCTGAAATAAGCCTGGAATAATTAAGTCCCCAACACAATTTGAAGTATAGCTGAATGTGTTTGTTGAGAAAAGTATTAGGTGATACAAAGCTAAAAAAATGTAATAAAACGTACAGAAAGAAAGTAACTATTGATGAGTTTAACAGAAAGCACAGCTGACCCTTGAACAGTGCAGAGTTAGGGGCACTGACCACCTGCGCAGTTGAAAACCTGGCTGTACTGGATGTAACGTAAGTTTCCACCCACCTCCCCAATACGCCAGGTGACCCTAGAACAACACTGGTTTGAGCTGTGTGGAGAAAAGAAAATCCACGTGTAAGTGGATCCATGCAGTTCAAACCCATGTTGCTCAAGAGTCAACTGCAGCTGAGGATGAGGTCATGAAAGAGGTAGAAGCAAAGACCTTGGGGCGGAAGAGTACAGCCGAACAGGGCTGCCCCAGGGCGCGGGCTTGCTCAGACCTGGGACAGGCACCCCGGGCCGCGGCTCTGAACCAGGCCTTCCGCGCCCCTCATCGTGAGGTTCAGCGCGTCCACGCGAAGTTCAAGGAGCAAAGATCGAAAGAGCGCTCCACGTGCAGCTGGAAAAGACAGGGATAGTCCTGGAGGTAAAGATAACTTTACTCTCCAATGAACAGAGTCACGAGAGAACAGGGAAGAGCAGATAATGAGCTGGGTGTGAGCTCTCTTCTAAGGGGCAGCAAGAGCAGGTGAGCTAATGCTACTGGATCACATGAGGGGGGATGGGGGGAACACATCACGGCACCCGGGGTGCGGCCGAGGCCCAGGCCCGCTGGCTCGTGGGAAGGTCAGCCAGGGCGACTGGGAAAGGTGTGAGGTGGCAGCCCCAGGGACCAGCAGGGAGGTCACCTGCTCCCTGCCTCTCCCCACTGTCACCGCCACCCTCTGTAAGTAACGAATCTGGCTGCTGTAAGACGTAGAATCAACAAGAATCGCACGTTTAGGCGCTGCACAGTGAGGCAAAAGGAAAAGAGGGTCCTGACTTTTCAAACAATGAAGGTGACCCCAGAAATCGTAATTTGGCAAGTTGGCGATATTGTGAGAGCAATAAAAAATCGGTTACCATCTAGATGGAACGGACCCAAAAGTAGTAAGAAGCTGAGCTTTAGGAAGGAAACAAATTTTAAAAAAGGCATGCCAAATTTGATAGCTATTCTGATGGAATTACAAGATTACTAGTTTAAGAGACTGGAGCAGATGTGATATATTTGAGTTTTATTAGAGCATCTGGAAGAACATCTCACACAATTTCCTTCATAAAACGAAGTGACTTGGGCTTGAACATGGACTCAGGAGATCAATCAATCTCTCTGGGAGGCAGGTGTCTAAGCGGTGGCACAGGTCTCCTACTGTTTGGGGTGCACAGAATATTCTTTTTAATGATCTGTAAAACAGAAGGTTGAGAGTGGTAGACAAGAAACATGAAGATTTATTGAACAAAGGGATTAGAAACTTGTCTAAAATCATCTGAATATAGAAAAAAAATGAAAGCTCACAAAGATATTTAGAAAAGTAAATATACTTGGAAAAATATTTGCAAAAATGCACACATAAAAGGAGAAAGAAACTAGAGATTAATAACAGTGACAAGTACCTAGAAGAAGCTCTTTGCTATAAACTTGAATTGTAAGACAGATACAAAACAGAGATTTTAATGACTTAACCATGCCGTAACAAAAGCAAATTTTGTATCTTGCCCCAAAGTAATTTTTTTGGGTGCAAAAGAGCTGATTTTTTTTTTTTTTTTTTTTACTCATCTTTAGATTTTACTCTTATGAATTTTAACCCTCAAGTTTATCAATAAAACTATTAAAACAGATTAAATGAACCATTCTGGGGCAGGGACAACTCGCTCCTGCAGAGATGCTGTCTTGCTTTTTATCTGGTCCTCAGTGAGGCCCAGCTCGACTGAGACTATTTCTGGATAAATGAACCTTCTCCAGGGCAGTCATGACCGTTTCTAAAAGGATCCTGAGCACCACTGTGAAGGTTTGCTGCTCCTGCTGCTGCTTTCAGAAATATCTTTCCAAAGTTTAAAAAAAAAAAATCTCTTACACAAATGCTCCTGAGCAGGTTTTGAAAAATAATGATTATGTCCTGCAGTTGTGCACTCTTTAGCTCATGTATTTGTTATAAGCTAAGTGAGAAGCCCGGAAGCCTCTATGCCCGGGTTCAATCCCCAGCTCAACTGCCTGTGGCTTGGGGACTGTGGGCAAGTTACTTCCCATTCAGGGCCTTAGTTTCCTCATCTAAAAAGGGGGTAACATTAAAGTCTACCTCACAGCACTCAACGATTCAATGAATTAATACTAGGCCAAGCTCACAGTGAGCTCTCCAGACACGGGAGCTATTCCAAAATAGACTCACTGTGAGCAGATAACACATTTGAAAGAGATAAGCTTCGGAGAAAAACTTTATATTCAGCTCTAGAGGCTCCACAATGACTATTTGCTGAAAAAACAACAAAAAATGAATTCCATTTTGTCAGGATTACACAATCGAATGACTTATCTCCAAAGCACACAATGCAGTTTAGGGCGAGGACCCTAAGCCTGCTCCGCCACACAGGCTGCGTGCTTCTGCGTGCGACGGATTTGTACCTACACAGCGAGGGCATTGCCATTGCCCACCCTTCCTCAGAGGTTTGAAAGAAAAATGATACAAAAGAGGTGGGAACAATTTGCAGGGCTAAAGGAGACTTATGAAAGGAGTTTTACTTTGAACAAGAATATGAAAATGAACCAAGGAGGAAAAGGCATATGATGGGTGTGTGACTGTCGTGTGGCCCTCAAACCCACGCAGCAGGGTAACTCATAGCACAGCAGTGGCACCCACTGAGAACCTGTACCATCTGTGGACCGTGAGCCCCTTTCTTCATCCTTGACCTCGCCCTCTTACTCATCTCTACACCCATGATCCCCAACCTCAGGGGAGTTCGCCCCCTCGCCTCTCCTCTAGACCCATCTTTGTCTCTCCGTTCCACAGATGCCCACTTGGTTACAGCTCCCATTACCTACCAGAATCAGAGCTCAGCAACAGGGAAACAGGAGCAGTCTCCCTGTCTCCAGCTTGTTCCTCTCAAATCTGCTCTCTTCCTTCTCAGAACAATCTTTCTGTAAAGCTGACCGTGTTAATTCTCCCTGTTTAGACCCCCCACCCCACCCCGTGTACAACCCCTGGAGGCTCTGGTCCCCTCTGTTCTCTTTAGTGCCATCTCTAATCACCTCCCTCATCTCCTCCACAGCTGTCCTGAGGAGCTTCCTGTTCTCAACAGCTCTTTCGTCTGCCTTGCACGTGGACATTCCTGCCCACCCCTCTTTGCTACCCACTTTGGAAGATGTAGCTGCCACCTCCTGCAGGAAGCCTTCCTGGTCTCTCCCCTTCCTTTCTGTTCATTCAGTTCCTCTACTATGGCATTCATTGTACTCTACTGGAATTGTTTACATGTCTGCAATGGTAGAAGGCAGGAGCCGTCTCATTCCTCTAGGTTGCCAGCCTGGGACACATAGTAGGCCCCAGGTATATGCTGAATGAATGGGCCCAGACCATCAGCATACTCAGGGACTGCATCCAATAACAACGCAAGTCTGGGCTTGTAATCAAAAGCTCATTGGTTTTATGAGCAGTGTACACGACATAGAAATGGCCCACAAAAGGACTACAGTTATGACACAACCGAAACATTGGTATAACAAGTCAGGGGACAACTGGAATAGGCGACCTGTTGGCCTGTGGCCCTTAAATTCAGCCTTTCTCAGTTCATTTGGCTTAGAACATGCTAGAACTTAGATCAAGCCCTGCAGGAACTATAATGAAAACGGACAGAGGCTGGTGCTTAAATACAAACAATATAGCTGAGGACCAGGAATGCAGAATGCACCGAAGTGACCCTCCCACCTACAAATCTAACCACACCACATCTCTGCTTAAGGTCTCAATGCCTTTGCGTCGCTGGAAGGCTACGCACCTGTACTACATTACTAGTGATTCCTTTAATCACCAGCACATTGCTATTTCTTTACCTACAGTACTCTTTCCCTCATCTTCTTCTCAGGTTTTCCTGGGGAGCTCCTAATCATCCTTGAAGACTCATCTCAACTGTCACCTCCTCTGAGATGCCTTCCCTGACCTTTCTAGGGTGCCTCCAAAGCACCTTGCTATCTACCAGTGTAACTGGACAGACTGTTCACATGCTTGTTCCTCCCTCACATGGCAGACATTACATACACACCTTTGTATTAAGAACTCAATAAAGCATGTGTTTAATTGAATTTATTGAATTCACATGGAAGAGAACACTTATTTAAAGCCTGAACGGTGGTAATCTTTTGTTTCATTTGACAATAGGGGACATCATTAGAATGAACTACAGTGATCAAGAATTTGAAAAAAATCTTCACAATCAGAAACTATGGGGATACCAAACTCTTTAGTTAAATAAAGACAAGAGCCATCACAGAAAATAATATTTAATGGCCCTAGAGTACAGGTAGAAATCACATGATATCTGTAGATTGCTTTCTTTAATAATGCATCAAAGCATTGTAAAGAGCTAAAAACCAGCTTTTTTAAAGCGGTGTGTTCCAACAGGTATTTCGATTCTATTTTCGCTGCGAGTTTATTCAGCATAATTGTACAATAAAGAAAAGCACTTGGCCTTCAGGTCACTACGCATATACAGCTAAATTATGCAATTAGATGACTGTAATCAACCGGAATAGCAACAGAGCCAATCTAATGGGGCTAGTTTGGGTCTGAGTGACTCATAAAAAAACATTATGTAGTTAAGTATATAGGCACCTACAAGAACACTGGATTGCGGTCCACCCACAGCCTAACCAATCCCTCCTGCAACTAGAGAGGAAATGGGAAGAAAGGCCTTAGAGATGGGCCACATCACTGGGGACTCTGCCCAAGAAGGAGCTGAGGTGCCACCTTGATTCTTACTACCCAAAGCTGCTACTGAGTCAGGAAATCTCTCCAAACATACAGCTGTCAGCATTCTCAGGTTGACCCTCCACTACTAGAAATAAGAGGAGAACAACATTAATCGAAGCTTATTCTGAATCCCTTGAAGGGACCCTTCCTGACCCATCACTCGGGCACTACAACAGGCTGACTCTTGAGTAAGTGAAAACCGGTATCAGAGGAAGAGCGAATTCGCCTTCTTCCCTCTTCAACAATTTATTTGTGTCGAGCATGAGTGAATTAATAAGGTCACAAGCAAGAAATGCTATATATATTTTTAATAATGAAGGTTTTGTTGTTGTTGCTATTTTTGTTTCTGGGGGGTGATTTTGGTTTTGGGTGCTTGCTTAAAATACGGAAGCATTCCAGTTTTGAAAGGGTTCAAACTAGAAAGAGAAGCACGCTTCAGGAATCGCCCAGTTACCCTCCTCTTCATCAACAGCAACCTAGCAAATGTCATACTTGCGAAGACGGCAACACAACTGTTTTCATCTTAATTTTTAAGTGAGAAATAAAACAATCTAGCCATGTACTCACAAACCCATCCATCAATCCCCAACGTGACTTATTCCACACATACTTACTGAACACAAATATACGAGGCCTCAGAGGGCACATGAAAGGTGTGGAGGTCAGTACCTGCCTTTAAACTGCTTACAGTCTGCCAGAGGAACCAAAGCTGTTAGCCACCCTTTATTTTCTACTTCAAAATAGCTTGAGTATATACATATACCGTAATGTTTTAATTAAAATTATATATATAAAAATCTGGAAGGATACATACTAAAATGTCACCTGGTAAGAGGGATAGCAAATTTTCTTCTTTGTGCTTCTCTATATTTTCTAATATTTTTCTATAATGAGGAAGTATTACTTGTGTAAAAAGGCAAAAAAAAGTTACTTTATAAAAGATGAGCCAAAAAATCCCATTCTAGGTGGCCTTATATTTTTTTTATTTATTTACCCTTCATCTGATGATATTTTTTCCATTGCTTTTTCTTCAGAGAGAGGGGAAGGGTTGATGTGATAGAGAAACATTGATCAGTTGCCTCCCACATGGAATCTGCAAGCCAGGTACCTGGCCCTTAGCCAGGAATCGAACCCGCGACCCTACACTCTAACCACTGAGCCAAACTGGCTAGGGCACCTTAGACTTTTGAACACTTATGAAGCCTCACTGCCTAAACTCTGGAAAAGCCAACCGAGAGTTTTGCTGATAACAAAATCGACTGTAATTGCCAGTCTACTTGTCTGCTCCCCCACCCAGTGAGGAGGGTCCTTGAGGGCTGGGAGCCTGTCTCTGCTGCTAGAGCTAATGCCCAATACGGATGGAGGCACATTCCAGGCACATGATACATGTATGGGAAAGAAGGCTGGGTGACAGGAGAGCAGGGACAGAGGGGAAAAGCTGGAGACAAATGTTTCTGAGGGTTTTATGGAAACAAGTAATGAATATAATCAATTTGGTGAAATAAAATCAATTAAACAGATGGGAGGCATGTAGATGACATAATTGATATGACGACCAATACTTTTTATGGTTCAATGAACTTTACTGTTGGGAAGAGTGTCCCGTTGAGAGATGACAGTTTATAAGACCATGCCTGAGACAATAAATCTGCGAGCAGGTTGTTTCCCCACCTTTTATACAAGGGGATTTTCAAAATCTAAGTTGTTTTAGAACCGAAAAAATTATTTTTCATGCCTTGATTTTTATGCTTTTGCAAAAGGAGAGACTAACAAAGCAGATCTAATGAACTGAGCATGACACTGTACATACTGTGTGAGCGGTGCCCCCTGCGCCACGCACGGCCCACCCGTGTGCGTGAGGCCACTCCGGGCTTGCTCGGGGCCCTAAGTACTTGTCCTGGGTATGATTTTTCAGACCCATATGGTTTGAAAATATTGCTTGACTATGGTCCTAACTGATGATGTATTGGCACTGGCAGGCTAAAGATGAAGGCAAATGTCTGTAAGGAACATAGGGACCTTCAAAAATGTGTTTATTCAGCACCTACTGTGCGCCAGAGGACTGTCCGTCCGTCTACCTGTCTATCTTTCAGTCTTCAGAACAACCGTGCGGGCTAGACATTTCACCATTTTACAGATGAGGAAAACAAGGCCCGGAAAGGTCAGGCAACTCTTCCAAAAGCACACACTGCTCATCGGCGGGAGCTAAGGTGTAATTCAAGGTCAATGCCAAGCTCCTCCTTCCTTGCCATTCCTCTAAAGAAATGCAGCAACTTGTACCAGGGGTGTTGTTGGCCTGTCACACAGATTTCACCTCCTTGCTCTTTCTCAGTTTACTGTGTGTTCTCTTCCTGCTCCCGGTCCTCCCATTACCGTTTCAATTCCTACTCTTTCTATGTTTTCATGGCATTTGATAAGCCTTAGTTTTAAATTCTTTAAGCAGTGTCTGCAGGCCTTCTGAGAAAAAGTGCCATATAATAATCTTTAAATCCTTAAAAGTAATCTTTAAGCTGCATAGCACGGATAAATATACTTAGGCTTTCAGGCACCTTGAATATCACACCAATAATTCTTTTGGAATTTTCATATTGATATGCACGCACGCACGCATGATTCGAATAATTTGTTTTCAATCAGAAATGACATTTGCTTTTGAAAGGATTATTGAATATTACTCTCACCCTCAGTCAAGATTTCCACAACGACTGATAAACAAAAAAGGGGCTAAATACTGAGATTCTCCAGCTTTTTCCTTTTGCACTGTGTTATAGGTGATGATTAAAAGTGTAAAACATGTTAACAATACACAACAGAACCATCTCCCATGCTTTTCAGAACGTAGCCTTGATACCCCGGGATGCCAACCTCCTGAGCAATCTGTGAGTTTCATTTTCTGTGGCTACCGTGCTCCCTCTTTTTAGTTTTTAAGTAAGTAGAGCCTCAAAGCGAGACAATAACAAACAGCTCATATTTAGGGTTACCCAGTTTCTCTATGGAAGATAATCTCAGGTATCAAGAGGGGGGAAAAAGATTTCCATTAAAATCATTTAAAATGATTTAGTAATAACCACCACAAAAGACAAAAATGATGGTGAAAGTCCATTTAAATAACAGCATCTAAAACAAGACACAAAAGCAGTCAGCAGCCACAGGAGCTGGATTTTGGTAACAACATCCCAGTTGGAAAAAACAATATAAAACAAATCAGCCTAAACTGGAATTCACAGGTATATCTAGCTTTTATAAGACGGATAGGCTCCTACAAAGTTCTGTATAAATATTTTTTTCCATAAATACTGAGAGAGAGAAAAGAACGTAATGAAATCTTGCAGTAAATTTCTCCACAACAGAGAAATGTTGTTATAAGGCAAACAGACATATGCTTGGATTCCCTCGGCCTGAGAAGATTTTGTAAATTTTATAATAAACGATGATTTGTATATCAGCATGTTTTCTAAAACTGCAGCAAACCTGCATGTCACTGTGAATATGGAAAATGGAGAAAAAGCCAGAGGGGTGATTTCCATTTTACTTTTGGTATTTAAATGCCACAGTGATAACTGAACACTGCAGTGTAAGGAGTCAAAGAAATTATTTTTCAGTTGTCTTGTAAATTGTTCAGGCCTTCAGTCCATACTCAATAAAATATATGCGTTGCCCGTGGTTTATTCAAGACTGCAGAAGCTCAGAGTAATCAATCACTCCAGGTGGCTTTTACAGCTTCCTGGGCATCGAGGGCTGTGTTTTATTGAATGCAGGCATTTAATTAGTGGTATTATTAAAGTGCAATTTTCCATATTAAACTATTTTCTATATAAACTAGCTTCCTGGTATGCCAACTTGTAAAGACAAGGTTATCTGGAGTTCACCCACCAGACAGGTAGTGCCTCATTTGTGCCTGTGTTTTCTGATTCTACAGCATGCATTCTTTCGGCTGTCATATAAAAAAGTCTCTGAACAAATATTCTCCAAGATTTTTCCTGTGTTACTGTCCAATAAACGAAATCTTTTAAGACGAACCTGAACACTAACATTATACACTGTGACATTTCTCACGCTGTAAAGAAAACTGTACCCTAATTTTTAATTATCCTTGGCTGATGGACTAATGACAGCCATTCTACCACAAAAGGGCATGTTCAGCAAAGACCTTTTTTCCACCACAGGATAAAATACCATTTTGACTTTCATTTGAAAAAGACTGCAACAATCCTGGCAGGCTGGCTCAGTTGGTTGGAGCGTAGTCCCATGTACCAAGAGGTTGTGGGTTCGATCCCAGTCGGGGCAAGTATAGGAAGGAACCCATCGACGTTTCTCTCTCTCTCTCTCTCCCCCCCTTCCTCTCTCTCTAAAATCAATAAACATATCCTCAGGTGAGGATTTAAAAAAAAAAAGACTGCGACAAATGACTATTAATTCAGTGCATAAATTCTATCTAATACTGATCTAAATTTATCAATATAAATGACAGGAGGAAAATGAACCTGGAATGAGTGTGTGCTTCACACAGTTCCTGGCATATCCGAAGCATTCAAGCAAATGAATCCATTTGATTAAAGGCAAATATTATAGACAAAACCCACAAACAATTGAAAGAGATTGTTATTTTTTTCCTTCCTTACTACGGAAATTCACTGCTTGTAATACTTAAATTGCAGCTCTTTTCTTTGATGGTAACTTGTGTTAAAAGATCTCTAACAAGACACCGTTGCTGATTATGTAACACGGATGACAAGCTGCTGTTCTTTCTCAGCTCTGTACCAAACGATAAAAAAACAATATATTGTAATGCTTTCAAATGAGAATATCTCCCTCATCAAGAGCACCTTCTCAGTGTAGAGCTGGATGTCCTGAACAATTATAGTATGAGAAATGACAAGTGATATAAAGATGAACATCAATTTTCACAAAATTCAAACTTTATAACATGCAAGCGGATACCAGGGAAGAACAAAACGTCCCTTCCCAGATGACGGGCAATATAATTAGCTGCAAAGGTGTGGCGACGCTTTTGGTTATGATCAGCCAGTTGGAAGGATTATCAGATAAACAATCTAGCTATTGTTGCTTTTGCTAGAAAACTGATCCTTCTTAGTGAATATTAAAAATCGCCTTTTAAAAAGATTAGAACAAACCTAGCTTTTGAATCACTGCATGCTTTCTTGCAAATACACAGTAAGTAAATCAACAGTTTGTCTAATCACCAATACTGCATACATTACTATGTTGGATATAAATAATTGTCCCTAAAAAATAATCCGCTATGTGTTCAGATAAAGCTATAGAGATCTGGCTTGTTACCTAGCAACTGGGCAAGTAACTGCCATACTGAAAAGAAAAAAATTCTTATTTTTTAGGTAGAGAGAATGTTCATAAGACTTCACATTAAGATGTTAATAAAGCCAAGATATACATTGAGGTAAAATTGCGAAGTATTTTAGATACATCTGTGATCTATGTTCTGCAATACCACACAGTAATGAAAATGGTCAATATTTAGATCTATTATTTGAGCTGGTCACATACAATAACACGCTGCATGGTTGTTTTTTTAAAGAATCACCACACATTATTAATTTTATTTGTATTATTTCATAGACAAAGGAATGCCAGCAAGATCTTATGGACTGATCTGTATTTATTGAAAGGGCGCTGCTGGCTTGTTTAAAATACAATAAAACTGTTCTAATTAGTTCACTGTCGGGGATCCCAATTACTTCGTACATTTCCCGTAGTAACAGCTTAAGGCATTAGATTTATGCCGTTTGGGGGAGTCTGACTTGCCAGTGGATGCACGTTCTGTTTCAATTTCGCGAAAGGTCTGGATTCCAGGGCTGCCGGGGCCCGAGTCCCTGCCACAGCAATAGGATTTGCGACAATTACATTATCGACTTCTGACGTCTACGGACTTCAGCTCGCGGCGCGTCTCCAAGTCCCCACGTGAGAGCAGTTCCTTTGGGCGTGCGCTGCGGGCTGACCGGCTGGCGGGCCACAGCCGGCGTGAGGACGGCCGCAGGGCCGGGCCGTCCGGGGCCGAGGCGGCTGTGTGGGCCGGTCCTCCTGCCCCGCAGGCCACTGCCGCAGGCGCTCCTGGGCGACGCACCGCGCCTCGCTCCTGCTTGTGCAGACACACGGCTCAAAGGAGCCCTTCAAATGTCCGCACGGAATTAAAATAAAGCCGCGTAGTTAAGGAAGGACTAGGCTGTAAGTTAGGTATTTGGTGGCGGCATCCAGCCCACTGTTTTCACTGGTTCTCGCTCATTCTCACCTTACTCCCAAACCCATCTTCTCCGATTTGAGAAGTAATCCGCACCTTAGGTGCTAAGTAAATCACACTGGCTCGAAATCAAGAGGAGGCCAGAAATGAGACGGTCTGCGTTCGGGGTGCGGGTTTCAGGAGAAGCCAGCGGCTGGCACACCCCGTTTCTGGGACCTGGCTGACGGGGACGGGCCCCGAGCGCCACATCTGGCTCGAGAGGAAGGGCGGCGTTTTATCCGACGGCACCGTTTTCCTTCGAAACAAGAGCTTCGCACCCACCGTCCCATCCAGTGCCCACAGCCCTGCGACCCAGGGAATACACGTCTCGGGGCTGCCGTTTCCCGGCCAGGGAACCGAAGCCAAGACGCTGGCCCATCTGAAGGCGACACAAGCGGGTCAGCAGCAGGGCTGGGGCTCGTGCTTTGGTTCCCGGGTCAACGTCTTTCATAAAATATTATGCTCTTCCTTTGAGTAAAACTGCTTCGCTTTGTAGAGAGACTGGATTTCCGCTGCCATGTGCACAGTCAGACAACTGAACTTATAACGTGCTGAACGAGGTCACGAGGTTGTCCCCGCCCCCAAGTAGCTCAGAGTCCCACAGAGAATATCACAACGTGGGCAAACACCCCAACACGAGGCCCACGGAACTGGGAGCTCAGGTCAGGGCTGGTGAGCTCTACCTGAAGGGCCGCAAGGAGAAAGCGACAGACGCGACCTGGAACAGACGCCAGGATCGGGAACAGCACGAGCAGGAGCCCGAGGGACCTGCGTCTGTGACAGGTCCTCCGCGACCAGAACCGCCATCGCGCCCTCCGTAGGCCGGCCGGCCTCGGTCACACAGCGGCGCATCTTCCCACGGACCGGGAAAGAACCCGTTTCCATGTGCTTGGTTAGCAAGATCATTCAAACATTCTCACATTTCTTGATAAAACCGTACAATTTTGGATAAATGATGCTGGGTTGCAGAGCCAGAGGGAAGGCTGGCTTTACAAGCGAGGAGCCGAAAGTCTGGGGAGATGAAGTAGCTGGGAGCTGTGTAAGGACACAGCTCCTTGAAAAAGTAAATATGTGTAAGGTGCTTAGAACGGCGCCTGTCACACCGGAAAGAGGCTGTGTGTTTGATGGTGTTACTTTTTGTTACTCTAAGTATTACTGGCAGAGCTAGGATCCGTTTCTTAGTTTCCAGAACAGTGTCCTTTTCACTAAGCAGGTGCCCTCGGAATACAGCTGGATTTCACGGTAGAAGTACGTGTTCGGTAAAAACGTACACAGCCCTGGCTGTGGGGCTCAGCTGGCTGAGTGCCGTCCACGCACCCAGAGGTTGCTGGTTCGATTTCCAGTCAAGGGCGCATGTCTGGGTGTGGGGCTCTCTCCCCAGCAGGGGGGTGCAGGAGGCGGCCAACTGAAGTTTCTCTGACATCGATCGATGTTTCTGTCTCTCTCTCCCTCTCCCTTCCTCTCTCTCTAAAATCAACAGAAACATATACATGCACATATAAATTCACTTTGGAAACAGAAAAAAAAACTGAGTCTTCATCACTAATAATTTACTGCTATTTGTTTAAAACCAAATCTTTATCATCTTCAATTGTGTATAACCGATGTGTGAATAGCCAAAGGTCTAAATGATCTCTAAAAGGCCACACTTTCCTAGTGTTCCCGTCTAGACGTAAAAAAGTAAAATTTCCCATCTGTAAAGATGTTCTCTGATCCACATTTCTAATTCACACCAATCATTAACCTGAGACATTTACCCTGAAAGCAGTCAGACGTTTGTTAGACTAAGAACAGTCTCCGCTGAGCCCAGAGTTTGCACATATATACACCTCCACCACTCTACGCGCTCGCCTACATTCTCTCTCCCTAGGCGATCTCATCCAGGCACATGCCCTTAGATACCATCCATATGCCCGGCCTCTTTCCCGTGAGTTTCAGGCTAGTAGATCCCACCACCTGCTTGACATTTCCACGTGGATGTCAAGTTTCTCAAACTTAAAATGCCAAAGCAGAACTGGTTCCTTCTCCTATCACTAACCCAATCCGTTCATCATCCACCCAGCTGCTAAGGCTAAAAATTGAGGAGTCATCCGTAACTCCTCTCTGTTCTTCATCTTTCAAATTAATTCATTAGCAAGACGTCTATCTCCAGATAATCCCGGAATCTGATTTAAGAGGACACATTTTAACTGCCTCACAGAACTTCCCTTCCGAAATACCTAACACAATGCAAAAAAAATTAGTAAACATTAGTAAAAAAAACAAAAAAAACCCCAACAGTAACAAATCAAGGAAAGGAACATAGACAAATATAAATAAACAGGAAAACTGACAGCCAAGGAAAGAAACGGCAAATTCTGGAGCAGGGTAAAGGGGTGCAGTGGTGGCTGGGACTTAATCCTGTCCTCACTCCCCAGAGAGGTGAATCAACAAAATGCTGGGAATTCTCACCAATGAACCTAAATTTAGAGAAAAGCACACTCACTGAATATTCTTTATCTGCTTCCTCCCTCTACTCAGGAGCAATGGAAACACATGAAGTGGGAGAAAGGGAGTAAAAGGCTGACTCCACATCGTTGAAGACTCCAGGGCCCCGCTCTAATGAGGAAACCCTTGAAGTCCTAGGTTATCTCCAGCACAGCCAATAGTTCATGTGAGCCCTTCGGTTAATTATAAAAAGGCTGTCCTTGGTATCTCCCACTTCCCCTCCCAAGCTGGTGAAATGAATGCTGATAATAGGAATATTCCACAAAACCCGAGAAAGCACAGCCCAGGAAACCTAACCAAGGCCGCATACAGCCTGACCTACCTCTCTGCAACTTCTGCCTCCTTCTGCAATTTCTTCACACTGCACAAAAGTGGACAGATTTAGGCAATAAAACAGCTCAAAGAAGCAAGCAAACTGGTCCCTCCAAAAAAGGTAGGATGTGATTTAAGAAGTTACACTATGTCTGGGCAAAGCTGCCCAGGCACCAGCAAGGCTGAAAAAAAAATTGCATAGCAGATATGCAAGGAAGGGAGGAAGGTGGAGAGAAGAGAAAAAGAGAGCTGGAAAGGAAGGACAGATGGAGGAAGAGAGGAAAAGAGGAGGGGAAGAATATAAAATGCCAGGGTCTCAGTGTAAGGACCTAAGTCTAGAAGGACTTTATTCAAGCAAAAGGGAGAAAATCCTCACACAAACTTTCCGCTATGCAAGAATGCTTTCAGTAAACACTGAAGCTTAAAGGCAGAATAAAGAAACTATTGCACGAGACGAAAAGAGAGACTGTGGACCCAAGGAAACAAATTAAGGACCAAAGACATCATTTTAGAATCAATAAATAAATTAGAAGCATCAAGAAACAGAGCAGACATTTCTGAAATTGAATTACTGGCTCAGAAGAAAGAATCGACATACTCGCTGTGAATACAGATGAAAATAACAAAAAGATTAAATTACAAAGAAAGTAACAGATACGAAAGGGAGACAAAGATGATCCAAAATAAGAATAATTGATGTCCCTGAGTGGTCACAATACACATGGAATCAAAGGTATCTTTAAAGATATGATACAGTATCATCAGACTTAAAGGGCACATTGTATTGCAGACAATTTTGACACAGAACATTGGACACCTAGACGCAAACCTAACTTTGCTACTGAGCCATGAGGCTAAAGGAAGAATTCTTTGGGATCCTGGCAGAAAAGCAGATTACCTACAAAGGGCATCCCCAGACTGCATGGCAATAATGAATGATAACCAACAATGGAGTACGGCTCCAAAATTAAAAGGGGAAAAAAATCATAACACGAGAATAGTGTACTCAGCCACCATAGTGTTCAATTTTATTTTATTTCATTTTTTTATTGTTCAAAATATTACAGATGTCCCTTTTTCTCCCCATTGACCCCTTCCACCCTGTCCATATAGTGTTCAATTTTAAAGTAACAGGAAGACATCCTCAAATTTTTTTTTTTTTTTTAAAGCCCTCAGAAATGCAGTAGCCATGAATGAGTCTTTATCGAAATAGGAACCGAAAGCAACCGGCAGTGAAATCTAGGCAATTAAGAGATGAATCAAAGAACTCAGCCAGAAATGGAGAAGCTAATCTAAAGGACTGAAAACCATTGGGTCTATATTTTAGTAGAAGAATTTGTATACTAAATAAGCTTAGTGATTATGATTACAGAATAGAAAGTGCTAGAAACATGATCCATATAATTAAAAGTATTAGCTCAGGGGAGGTGATGAGCACCTAAGTGACAACACAAATTTTTATAGCACGGAATCAATCTAATGTATTTAAAATGGGAATATGTAGTGAAAAAAATAAAGATTCCACTCAGCCAGTGTGGCTCAGCGGTTGAGTGCTGACCCATTCACCAGGAGGTCACTGGTTCGATTCCTGGTCAGGGCGCTCACCTGGGTTTCGGGCTCAATCCTCCAGTAGGGGGCGTGCAAGAGGCAGCAGGTCGATGATTCTCTCCCATCAATGTTTCTATTTCTCTCTCCCTCTCCTTTCCTCTCTCTCCAAAATCAATAAAAACATATTTTAAAAAAAATGATGATTCCAATCCTGAGGTGGGTTTACTGTAAAGCTACTGAAGCTTAAGTTTCAGGCCCCTTCACTGACATGAGTGACCTGCTTTTTCCCAGTCTGTGGGAGGTGTCACAGCAAAGCTGTCACATGATTGTGTCTGTATAAAATTTGTAAAATATATGCCATTTTCTTTCTTTTTTTTAAAAAATATATCTTGATGAGAGAGTTGTCATTGATCGGCTGCCTCCTGCACACCCCTGACCGGGAATCGAACCAGGATCTCCTGGATTCTAGGCTGACGCTCAATCACTGAGCCACGCCCTGCCAGGCTATGCCATTTTCTTAAAAAGGAGTTCCAAATTGTATAATCTTCCCACAACATCTCAATCCACTCCTGCTCAAACATCTTAGTGTTTTTTTCATAACCATTTCTCTTAACCATAAGGAGAGATCTTTTAGGAACTAACTCTTGTAGTGAGGAGACATTCGTTTGAAGTTCAACCATAACTTAGCTCTTCTTGCTTCCATTTTTTTCTGCTGTTAAATACAAGAAAACACATTTTTATGCTTTTTATGTAAAAACGGCATCTCCAGTATGATTCCATGGTTGCCAATGTTGTAAAAGCATTTCTTCCTACTCATGCATTCAGGGATCAATCCCCTTGTATAGAAGTAGAAAGATGCCTTAAATGATATTAGCCTAATGTTACAGATGGTTACTTCTGGGTGGTGGGATTTAGAGTAATTTTAAAAATTTAATATTTGTATTGTATGCACTGCCTGAATTATTTATTATGATCACATATCAAATATCAAAAACAACAGAGTGATTACTTTTGCTTAAAAATGCCAAGATATTAACAGATATTACTTCGGATGGTCAGAAATATAAAGAATTGATTTTCTTCTTTGTATTTCCTCATATTTGTAAAATTTCCAAAAAGCTGCAATTTTATATTCTCTCTCTTCTTTGTTTATGGCCACTGCCCCTGTCCAAAGGACCACGGTTCCTCACCTGGACTGTTTCTACGTGGTCGCTCTTGTTTGCATTCTTGCCCTAGCAATATCCAGTCTTCACAGAGGCCAGTGTATTCTTTTCAAAGGCAGAACTATTGAGCATCTGCTTTAAATTCTCCACTCGCTCCACACTGTTTTAGAATAAAGCCCTTTGCCATGACGGGCAAGGCTGACCTGGGTTGGCCTGGGCCCAGCCCCACGGGACTGCTGCTCGCCGCCGCCCAGCACACTGCCCTGCTCCCAGGAGGGCTTTCACCCCAGGTCCCCTGTGCCTGGGCGGCGCTTTCCCGCCATCTCTGCACGGTGGTCCCTGCTCACCATGCAAAGGTCTGTGTGAGGGGCACCTTGTCAGGGTCACCTCCTCTGAACCACTTTTTAAAGGTGGAGTCCTTCCCCCCAGCACACTCTCAAGCCCTGTTATAGGCCTTCATAGCACTTACCACTATCTGAGATTATCTTCCCCATTTACTTAGTCGCTGGCTTTGTGCCACTCCTCCCTCACTGTCTGCTCTAGATAACAGGGACCTTGTCTCTTTTGTTCACTGTCATATCTCCTGCCCTAAGGAGGGTGCCTAGAAGATAGCAGACAATGACTGTTCCTCAAGTGAACGAACACACACGGAGATTGTTTCTCAGCTTAAGAAAGGAGGCTGCGTTTGCAAAGCTGTCTGCTCAGCCAGTAGGTTAGAATTCAGGACACACATTCCTTCAAAGAAGCCTCAGTATAAATAATAATTAAACATCAAGGTCGGCCCACAAAGTCTACTGGGCCCATAAGAGCCTAACGTTCTGTACATATGCAACGAAAATACTAGAAAATCAACATGGGGAATTATCATTGGCATAATGTACACAATTAAAAGAATAATTTTAATTTATTTAAATATGGTCAAATTAAGTTATTATTTAGCTTTCATATTGGTGGAGACGTTTGTGGGAATTCTGAAGGGGAGTTTAGAGAGTTTTAAAGGGCCATAGAGCTTTCTGGTCCTGTCTTTTTATCGCCTAAAACCCCACTTTAAAATTGACGGCTTTCTGCTCCTTTGGCAACAGGCAGGTCACTAGTATCACCCTGAATCCTAATCAGTCATGACTTGAGCCACTGTATCCAAAATGTAAATGAGGGAAGAGCACAGCTATTTTCTGGAGGTATCAGGAGAGAGGGGCCTAAGGAAAGGCTCAAAGAGGATGTGTGATTTGAAAGATATCTGAGTTAAGAGCAGCGCATGAGAGAAGAGAGAAGACGTCAGTGCTGAGTGGTCAGGAGAAGGTGGGCTAGAAGAGCTGCTTCTGCTAGTTGGTAGGGAATTTCACTTAAAAAAAAATTAAGTTTTTAAAAATTATTATTAGTAGGGAATTTCATCTTCCAAGATAGCTTGGTTCCCAACTAGAGTGGTTCTAGGTGGGTAAGGGAGGGAGAGCCAGGGTGTAAATGTTGAAACTTGGGAGGGACTATCTTTCTAATTGGAAGCTTTGTCCCAAATTTGGTTTGTGATGAGTTTTTATGACGAAGGGTGAAACAAATAGCATCGTTCATATGAAGAGTATGAACCAACCCTTGGGAGGTGTTTAGGAAGCCATGTCAGACCTTCCATTCTGGAGGGAAAGCTATACTACCAGAAAACAATTTGAACCAATTATTTCTACACTAAGCTGACAGTTAAGACAGAAAAAACACACACAACGTATTAAGAGCCAGGAGATACTGCATATGGTCTGCAAGTCTTTTCTGGAGAAATGAATCATGGAGATAAAGAGAAGCAGCTTATTTTTGCAGTCACATTTTACATTTCTAGAAAAATAACTACAACATGGTCATGGTTTCTAAACACAGGGAAACGAGACTTTTATGAACGTTACACAACACAAAACATACCACCTGTTGCAGTGACAAATGTGTGCGAGTTGCTCTCAAGCCTTAACACCAGAAACAGACCATAAAACACGGTTACCAAAACATTATCCTAATTGAAACGCGCTAAAATGACAGGACGCTCAAATAGCCTTAAATATAATTTTCTTTTGCCAAATGTCTTGGTTTAAAAATGGGACCAATACCTAGCCCTGGCCAATGTTACTAGTGCTAGAGCAAGTCCTATGAAGTTAGGAATTTTAGTCTAGTTACATTAAATCCAAACCCCAAAGAGATGTATCCATAAAAGCTATTTATAGAATAGCTCTTGTTTTGAGATTTACTTAAAAACATACTCTAAAGTATTTCATAACAGAGGGGATCAGAACAGGCATTTTTGCTTCTTCCAGTTCAGGTCTTGTGTTGATTTCTGCATTTCTTCCTGTTAACATATGAGAAAACGACCAATAAGTCTTTGCTCTGTAAATACCAGAATTGAGAGATACTGGCTAACCATATTTTTTTTTTCTTTAAGGAAATTAATCTTGGGTTTTCATCTAAACCAGCTAATATATTCTCACAATTTTTTAAAAGAAGAAAAAAATGACTCAGCTTAACCATATTTTGACTTCTAAAAAAACCATCTCATGATTCCAGGAAGAGAAAGCAAAAATCAGATGAACAAGAATGGTTTTCATTTCATGCTAGATTTGTAAGAAAGGTTCATTTCTACATGAAAATTACATCTACATAAAAATAGAGCTCTGGAACAATGCATTATTGACAGTTACATGGGAAGACAAATGCACTCATGTAAATGTTCTTTCCCAAGCAAATTATTAAATATACTGACAGCACTGCATTTTGAAAACAATCATTTTAAAGAAAACAAATATTAATACAAAAGTAAAACCATCATAACTAATATTATCTTTCACTCAAAGAAACATGCACACAACAATTTTTCTAAGGCTTGGTGATATACTCTGCTATTAAATTCAATGGCATTTATGCTTTGTTCCTGGCTTTTGTCCAGAGAAGAAAATAAATAAGTAAGAAATTGAAAAAATTGGATTCTGCCCACACTTCTGTTAATTACTGGTTGCCTACAGATGACCTTTGATTACTGGTATCGGTACCTTGTAAATGCTAACCAAGACTAAGTTACTGCTACAAATACAAAATGTGTAAAAAAAAAAAAAATCAAACATATCTATGGAAATACAAATATTTTATTCATGGTTATTAATGAGTTTAATCAAGCAGATCTCCTAATTAATTTTGCTAATTGTTCATTCCTCCTGGGACATTAACTGGCTTGATGGATATTACTGTGACATTTGTTGACACTAGCATCTGGTCAGAAATAGGGACATCAAAAAACTCTACCCCGTGTTTCTAGAGACACTGCCAATGATATAAACACGGATGATGCCAAAGCATTTATTTTAATATAATATTTGGAGAACATGTCAGACTTCCATTTACAGAAAGGATGAACCTGCTTCAAAACACATGGTGCTCAGAGATGCCTATTCAATGAACGATGCGGCGAGAATGGCTCGATAATAAACTGGGAAACAGCTGCCTGCCAACACTAAAAGAGGGTAGTAACATCAAAATGATTATTGGGAATGGCTCTCCTGTACAGTGTACTGTTTGCTGGTTTGTACCCTATTTAGAATATGCAGGGTAACTTTAAACAAATACTGCTCTTTTAAAGAAAGCAATTCCTTAACATGCCAGACCACTGTACCCTACGCAGTTAATAAACAATACATGTATCAGAATTCAGTACAGGTATACAGATTTGATTAAACCTGCGGACTTTTTATTAGATTGCTAATAACTGTTCAGCGATTATCATTTTAAATTGCTGACAAATAAATGCACTTACAAGGTTTTGTTAAAAGCTAGTTACCCCGGAATATCTCATTAAATACTGTAGCATGCTGTCTCTATACTTCAAAATTATTTTACTGGAGATTTCCTCTTCAAGTAGAGGCAAGACACTTTGTTCTCTCTGGTCCCCCTTAGCAAAACTGTAACAATATAGGGTCTTTCGTGCCTGGTACATGGATCTATTGCCACTCCACCGTCCCTGATTAAGAAAAAAAAAAAATATTGCTTTGAAGCTACAAGTGTCAAAGTGCATCAAGCAAAGTAACTCCAGTGCAGTCAAATTAAGTTTTGGCAATTAGCAACTGCAGGACAAAGTTCCCATCCCTGGACGCGGAGCAGCGGCCCGTCACTGCGTCTTCCAGCATCACATTCCCCCCTGCATTCTGACGTTTAAAAAAAAAGCCTTTGCAACAATGTTTCCGTATGGCCGGGTCACAAGCATCCCAGGCAGTGTGTATCTGTTTTAACTTCAATTGTACCATTTACTCCTCTCTCCTCCATCTGAGCCCGGGAGGGTCCCTGCCATGGCACCAAGCACTGCCCAGGATGGGCAGACAATAGAACAGAACACTTGAAAGAGGGCTTTACAGTGGGACAATGCCAGCACCAGTCATTATACCCTGTTTTGTCACAGAGCCATGGACACTGTGGACTCAGACAACCCAGACACCCCCAGCATCTCCTTGCCCAAGCACATCTGCTGAGTACAAAAGAACACAGGTTTGGAAGGAGCCTCAGAGAGGTTTTCTAATCCGCCTCCCTTCCTTCCAGCTCTGAATTGGCTCCGAACCTCAACACAAGCCTGCCCTATCGCAAAGATTCCCGAAGAGGATTACAGACTTCCTGGGAAACGCGTCAATGTTAAGAAAAGTCTTCAGTGTGCAGAAATTCCTCACGTTGCCCTCCCAACACCGTTTCCTCTCATTCTGTCTTTCCGGATGCAACAGTCCCCATAGCAAGCATACGGATCTAATAAGCGCCTCAGCACCCTGAAGCACCCCAAAGTTCATACGCCTCCCACCTACCAATGCAACACGTTAGTGCTTGGATGCAGCAAGGAGACTGGATTTTCAGTCTTCTAAAACTAACAGTCTTGCTCACGGAGGAGAAATGGAAACTGCGGCGAGCACTAGCCTTCCTGGCCGATCTCTGAAAATGCAGAGCCTTCCAGTGAACTGCCCATTTCATTTCAGGGGCTCATGTTTACAGGGGGCTAGTTTTCTTGAAGGAAAAGAAAATCGAACCTCCCCTCCCCCCCAAAAAAAAAACCCGCGGTGG
Organism: Miniopterus schreibersii; assembly: GCF_964146895.1. Classification (NCBI taxonomy): domain Eukaryota; kingdom Metazoa; phylum Chordata; class Mammalia; order Chiroptera; family Miniopteridae; genus Miniopterus; species Miniopterus schreibersii. Next base: position 171,950,853 of record NC_138102.1, read on the forward strand.
TGGCAGAATCCTTATAAAAAGCAAGTCCTCGTTTAGCTTTGGCAAGTTGTAGCCTGGAGTGAAATTACAGCCAAGTTACAACCACGGAAACCGGGATTCCAGTGGAAACGCTGAGCCGACCTTCAGGAAAGCGGCGAGTCGCAGCCTCTGCGCCCGGGACGTCCATGCCCACTCCTCCCGCCCCAGGCAGTGCAGAGAACATGGGGGGCCCCGGGACGTCCATGCCCACTCCTCCCGCCCCAGGCAGTGCAGAGAACATGGGGGGCCCCGGGACGTCCATGCCCACTCCTCCCGCCCCAGGCAGTGCAGAGAACATGGGGGGCCCCGGGACGTCCATGCCCACTCCTCCCGCCCCTCAGTCAGTGCAGAGAACATGGGGGGCCCCGGGACGTCCATGCCCACTCCTCCCGCCCCTCAGTCAGTGCAGAGAACATGGGGGCCCCGGGCGCCCCGGCACCAGCCCCTCCGCGTCCGGAGCGGGATCCCGAGCGCGCCTGAAGTGACAGGCTGGCGTGGCTGTCTAACGCCGAAGACAAATGACCTTTGGAAAATACATACTCATGAAAGTCAAACCGTTTGCAAAGACAGACATCCGGCAGTTTACCGCTCCAAACTCCTGGCGACGCCGAGGAGGGACAGGAAAGGAAAATGCACCCAGCGCGAGGGGAGAACCAGCAACCAAACCACTTAAAAAAAAAAAAAAAGCAGCCCACACAGCAGAGACCAGCAGCCTGGGCTGCAACAAATGCCCCCAACCCTTCCGCAGCCGCCCGGGTTTCCGCCTCGGCCCCCCCCCCCAGGTGCCGCACCACTTCTCCCCCCGCAACTCGGCGCGCGGGGGCCGCGGGAAGCCGTGCCCCGCGCCGCTACTCACCCGAGCCGCCCGGCACTAGCGACGGCCGCGGGCTGGCGGCGGGCTGCGGGCCCCGAGGACGCGGGCATGTGTCTGCAGCCTGCGCTCCCCTAGCCGTCGCCTCTGAGCATCTTTCGGGGGGGGCGGCGAATGCGAGCGCCCGGGCGAGGGCGAGCGCGCCGCGGAGGCTGCGAGAGGCGCCGAGCGCCCGGCTCTCCCCGCCAGCTCCCCGCCCCGCGCGCGCGCCCGCACCCCGCGCGCCCTCGCCCGCGGCCGGCCCCACGCAGCGCGCGCCAGCCCGGGCGGCGCCGTCCCCGGGGCCGCTGGCGGCGCTCTCCATTGTTCTGCAGCTGCCCCCGGGGGTGGGCGGCCCGGGAGGGGGTGGGGTGGAGGTGGGGGGTGGGCGGCGTCGGCACAGCTGCGGGGGCGGGCTTACCCCTCGGTCGGACCCGGCTGAGAGCGACGCGGGCCGGGCGCGGCGCGCGGGGGCTGAGGGGCGCCTGGCACGGCGGGCTGCGGGCGCGCGGGGCCCCCGCCTCCCGCCCTCGCGCCCGGCGCCCGGCGCCGCCCGTGTTACTATGGATATCTCGCTCCGCGCCCCCTCCGCGCTCCGAGAGGCCCGGGTGCGCGGCTCGGCCGCGGCGGCAGGGCCCCCGCCACCGTCACTGCGCGGCCGCCGCGGGAGAGGGGGCGCAGGAAGCGGGGGGACGCGCAGGTCCCGGTCTACCCCCGAGGCCACTTCGAATTTCCTCCCACTCGTCAGGCGCCTCCAGTTCTCGGCGCCAGAGAGGCCGCCGCAGTCCTCCCCGCGGACGGACGGACGGACGGGCGGACGCCCCCCCACCCGGCGGCCAGCGTCCCGGGGGCGCTCGGGGGGCGCGATGGGCCCCAACAGACCCGGAGGCCCGGCGTTCCGACCGGGAGTCACGTGCTGATGCGGTCCCCACCCCCCTCCCCAGGTGCAGGCGTTTACTTTGGCAGAGGGGTCTCTTCGAAATGATGCCAATTCAGTGAAGTCGATCTGGCCTTAAATGACAAAGCTTCTCTTCCCCCTTAAAAGGCCCCCCACAAAAACACAAAACCAAAACCCTGTGGTTTTCCCTTGCTCTCGACCAACAGTGTCACGGCCTCGGAGCGAACGGCCCGGCCACCCACGCGCCTCGGCTCCGCGGTGCGTCCACTTTGCACCCAAAAGTGCCAGCTGCCCACTTAGTCTGAGATGAGAGCCACAGGCTTCCACAGGGGGCGACCCAGCCTCCGAAAGCCAGGCGGCAGCACCCAAACAGTCTGCGAAAAAAACAGGTCGGAATTAAGTAAAAGTACGGAAGGAAACTTAGGACGGGATGAACTCCAAGCAGTGTCCAGGGCGCTTCTCTTCCCCAACGTGAAGGGTATAAGCCAGTCCTCACTTAGCTCGCGGGCAGGTTCTTGGAACCGCAGGAGAGGGACGTGTAACAAGCAACTTTACCAGAGGCCAACTGATGTAAACAGCAGTTAAATTCCTCTGGCATCCTATGGACATCCCGAGGACCCTCTGTACATTCATTGCCTTAAAACCAAATAAAACAAAAACGTTGATCAGCCGCAAAACAGCGGGCGCTGAGATAGAAGTGTGAGCCAATTCTTGTGCAGTAGGGAGCCTTTGCTGAGGTGTTGTCAGGCGTCTGTGAATTGCTGAATTCTCACGATCCTGTGAGGTAGGTTTTATTATTATCTTCACTTTTCAGATGAGTAACAACAACGAAAAAGCTCAGATCTGCCTCTAGTTATGGGACAACATTCACTTCAACAAGAAACACTCAATGCCGCTGTTCTGTGAGCCCTCCTGTCATTGTCTGCTTTTGTGACGTTCAGGTTGGCAGTGTCCCCCGAAGCCACCCTGCTAGCAAGGGGCAGGACCAGGACATAAACCCAGGCCTGGCAGGCTCCAGAGTGTGAGCCTTCAACCGTATCCAAACGATTTCTCATTCACATGAGGACCTCGTGAAGCTTTTTGATTTTATGTCTTACTCCTACAGAAAAAGAAACAGATGGGGCATGACCTGCCTTCTTGCCTGGAGCATGTTTGGCTATCTCTGCTCTGTGTGATCAGAGTTGGGTTTGGAAGGCAGGCCATTTAGTTCTGTCTCTCACTCTGCAATCCAAACGCATGGGGCTTGAGGCGGAAAGGGTGTTTTTTTGGTTTCCCAGTCACACAAATGCCTGAAAGGCATGACTCTCTTCTGAATGTTGCTCTCTGGGGTCAATACAGTATTGGGTTATCTCAAAGAGATGTCATTTGTTAGGACTAAACTACAGGCTCTTTGGGAAGGAGGTGCGCTATCATTTTTGTATGGGGTCTAGAGACTGTTTTGTGTCTGCGCCACCTCTCGAGGATGGTGGAGACCTAGTTCTCTGTCAGCATTTGTGCTTGGCTATTGAAAACTTCCTTGAAGGAGCTCGGTGGGAAAGTCACTGTCCTTCGTGGCTGTAACGGATGCTCCCATTCAGCATAATCAGCTCATATATTAAATGCTACAGTCCTAGAAATGAACTTCAGCACGGCACTAATGAAATCTGGCGATAAGCTAAAGATATGAATATTAAAATACAAGTTCTTATGGGTGAAATCTACTGGTTGGGGTAAAAACATTAAATAGTTCACAGAAGAATGACTTTTTACTCTTTGGTGCTGAAATAGCCTCTACCTATCATTGAAATTTTAGACATTTTAATGTTCTAGAACAGTACAAAGGATATAAGAGATATTTTCTGAAACCCTTTTATATTGAAGAAAATGAAGTTGATGCCTAGAACAATTAAATCACTTGCTCAAGGACCTACCCAAATTAGAGGAAGGAGCATATCCACAAATTCTTACCACTTGCTCAGACACCATGATACTATGGTGCCCTGGAATATTCAATGTCAGAATTATTTTTCCCTCTGTAATTTTATTTCTTGCTAAAATATCAGTCAAGTTCCAATTTATGTTATTTAAAATATGAATAATATACAGCCTCATGTTCCTTAACTTGGAGGGTATCTATATCTTATTTTTAATACTCTGGTTATATTAAGTAACATATTGTTCCTTAAGAAATGAGACAATTTAGAAAAACTTCTTATAGTACCAATTTCCACCTTCCCGGTATCCTCAATGAAAAGTAAAGCACTCATCCCATCATAGGTAATCAAGGACACAACCCCTCCGACACAGGCTGCTTAAGAACAGCAATTTAGATTAGAAAGGACTAACATTTGGGATTCCCCGATTCCCTGCATTCATCTTTTGCATTAGAAAAAATTATCCAGAAGGTCATGTTGAATATTCTAGTCTTATAAAGTTTAAATATTGTGGTAACTTTAAAAAAATTATTGATTTTAGAGAGGGAGGGAGGGAGAGAGAGAGGGAAACATTAATTTGCTGTTCCACTCATTTATGCATTCATTGGTTGCTCCTTGTATGTGCCCTGACTGGGGATTGAGCCTGCAACCTTGGCGTATCGAGACAATGCTCTAACCAACCAAACTACCCAGCCAGGGCCTGTGGTAACTTTTTAAAGAGATGTGTAAAACACTGATATCAGTCCTTTTGTACAGATTTAGGGAAATAGAATTATTTATTCATTTGTCTGGGGGTAGTGGTATGCAATAGTTAAGCTCCCAACTGTGAAATCAGACCTGTGGGTTCAATAAATGGCACTTAATAGTTTTGTGTCATGGGGATGTAAAGTACAGCATAGGAAATGTAGTCAATAATATTGTAATAACTATGTATGGTGCCAGGTGGGTACTGAAAATATGGGGGGAAACACTTTATAAAGTATATGATTGCCTAGCCATGATACTGTACACCTGAAACAAATACAAAACAATATTGAATGTAAACTGTGATTGAAAAAATAAAAATAATAAGGAAGGAAAAAAGAAATGGCTATTGCAAGTAATACTTTTGTGATCTTAAGTTAACTTTTTCAGGCCTCACCTTTTCAATTTGTAAAATAAATATGATAATAAAAACTACTTCACAGAGTTGTGGTTAGGAGGAAATGAGATTAACCATGGGGGCTGGTCTCTTCGATGTGCTAATTTGGTGAGGTTATAGTTCCTACTTACTCAAACACACTAATCTAGGTGTTACTGTGTGAAGGTATTTTGTAGATGTGATTAAAGTCCATAATCAGCTGGCTTTAACTAAGGGAGATTATCCTAGGTAAGCCGATTCAATCAGCTGAAAGGCCTAAAAGCAGAACGGAGGCTTCCCCAAAGAAAAAGAAACTTCACCTGTTAATCGCAGTTTCCACCCCAGCCCTAGAGTTCCAGCCTGCCCTTCCCGATGGCTGCCCCACAGATTTCAGACTTGCTGAGCCAAGCCCCCACAATCACATAGGCCACTTCCTTGCAATACATCTCTTAGCATATATCTCCTATTTGTTCTCTTTCTCTGATTGAACCCTGACTGATACACTTTGTAAAGCATTAATGGTAGTATCTGGCACATAATAAGCACTCCAAAAATATTAGCTAAACTGTCTTTTCAAAACCTTTATAGAACACCTCTCACATTCACAGAATTGAGACATACCCGACACTCTGGTAAAAATGTCTGAAAGTTTAGACATAGACACCTGATACCTTCAAGCTAGTAACCCCAACCAGGAAGGAATTTACTGTTTTAGTAAAATTCCCAGGAAAACGAGTGGAAAGCACCAACAGGGTTCATTATTCCTTCTGGAGCGATGTAGGGGAATTATGCAAATCCAGCATGAGGACTGCTTCCTGGGTGAGGAAGACAATGTATCAGTTTAGCGTCTGAAACTAGGAAGATCCGTTTTCATGGATCACCGTGAAATTCCATGATGGAAGAAAAATTCATCTAAGACTGTTGGTCTTAAGCCAACTAGAATTACATACTTAAGAGAACTGCTTTGAGATTCTTAGGTTAAGAAATACTTTTATATTTAAGAGTATTAAAGCAAAAGATCTTTCTTGTCTTAGTATTCTACATTCGATCATTTTTAAGCAAAGAAAAAATATATTTTTTAAAGTACCATTAAAAGCAGGCATGGCACATATCTAATAGGAGCTGTCTTTGCCCTTAGGGTTATAACAGCTGGAAATATCTCACAACAGTAAACAAAGCCCGGCGAGATAATCTAAGATATAAATAGGGTTAAAAGGTGATGAGGAAGCAAAAGGGAGAAAAAAACCCACCATTTTGACTTTATATCAAAGCTTTGATAACTTCGAGTCAACCTTACAAAGTACATGTTTGAAATGGTGTATTTGTGTCTGTGCATGCATGCATATTTGCTAGAAAGGGCTGTCCCATAATCCTTAATACCATGTTAGTGATTTTTAAAAGGTAGTGACATAAAAATACTTCTATCCATTATGCCACGATTTATTGAATGCCTATGAGGTCAAACATTGAGCTGGGTGCTGAGGGATAGGAGGGTAGATTAGAGTCGGACTCTCACTTTGTAAAAATCTTTCTCTGGGTAACTCCAGTTTATCCTATGGATTTAAACTAACATGTAATTTACTCCAGGAAAATTTTTATACATCCCTTGCCCTGCACTGGCCTCAGTAAAATTCTTTTGTTTTTACAGTAACTCTGCTTCCTCTAATGTAGCATTTATCATTTTTTGGTAATTACTTGTTTAGCTATGTATCTCCATACATGACTGCATGAGGTCAGGGACCCTGTTTATGGAATGTTCCATTTATGTTCAGCTTCTGACTCCCAAAAGGCATTGGTAAATATTTATTGAACAAATGATAGAAAACTTGAGCTATGTTGAATTTCAGTTGCTCTCCAAATAGGCACATGCAGAAAGCAGGTAGAATGTGAATCTGGAGCTCAGGTGAGGGCAAGGGATATAGATTTGCTATGGGCTTATTCCCAGCAGTTGGAAGGTTTGGGAGTGAACCATCATCAACTAGAACCACGTGTAGAACTGAAAGAGAGGTTTGAGGTCAGAACCTTGGACAACGCCTTCATCGCCAACTCACACCGAGGTCAGATCCCGGACAGAGACCACACAGCCAGTTTTTACAGAGGTCAGAACCCTGGACAGCGCACCCAATTCCACGCCGGAGTCAGCACCCGGGACAGCGCACACCCCATTCGCTCTGAGGCCAGGACCCTGGACAGCGCCCACGACTCCAAATTTTACACTGCGGGATGATACCCGGCCCACTGGTTAATACAGAAAAGTGTCTGGAAACCCCACCACCAAAAAATCTTCTGAACCAGGTGAACAAGTTTGTAATGGGCAGGCATTTCAGAACTAAGCTATTGTAGAGATAGGAGCACTACAGATACGGACTTATATTCATGATATTGTGGAATTTAACCTTCCAATAATGTAGAAAGCAGGGCTTTGAATTTTGCAAAAAACAAACAAACAAACAAAAGGTGGTATGTGTAGTTAGAAGGAATAGCACCCTAGTTAGAGAGAGAGAAAGTCTGTGTATGTGATGGTGAAGCAACGGAATGAGGTGCTCCATAGGAGTTAGGCACCAGGAAAGGCTCTGAGTGGTGGACAGGCCTGTGTGGCTACTGGCGTATGTCCACCAAGAAACTGTATGGTTCTCCCTTATACTCAGGGCTGGCCTGTCACTCATGAGACAAGTAAGGCATAGGCCAACTTCCAACACTTATAGATTTTTAAAATTTTTATTGTATGATCATACTTTTGCTGTGGAAAAATTCTTTATTTGAATAGCAAATTTAAAACAACTCATAGAGTGCCTACGAACCATGGGCATATTTACAGATCTAACTACCAAGCTAACACCACCCAGAGTGAGCAGAAGGGATGTACACTTTTTCCTGAAGGCAAGCAGGCTTGGAATCCAGGGGGAATGAATGTAAACACTGAGGCCCATCTGCCAGGAATGTTCTGGCCCAGTCTTCTGAATTAAGACCTAGAGACTTCTTTTGAGTGTTCACTATGTTCAAGTCCTGAGCCATATACAATTCCAGTGAGCCATAGCTAAAACGTTTGCTTGCAGCCTTTGCTTACAACCAACCCCTGAGAATCCATTTTAGCCTCACAGCACAGGTGTTAAGTACCTCGTCCCTCTAACACCTTTAAACAACAGAGCAGCTGTGCTCAACACTCGCAGCAACCTTCAAGGTTATCCATGAGAGAAGGCTCCAGTAATCTGATCTGAATGCCTGTTTCACCAAGTACCCATCCGTTCCACATGTCCCAGGATGGCCCACTTTGAATAAGTCAGGCCACGAGATCTGATCTGAGTTTGGGAAAATATGATTTATAGCATTTTAAGGACTCATACTTGGAGTCTTCAAGGAGGGAGTATAAAGTATAGGAAAAGGCTGTTGGCTTAGACCTGGGTTCATGCCTGACTCCATCATTTACTAGTTGTAGACCCTGAGTGAGTTGCTTGACCTTGCTGCACCTTAGTTTCTGCATCAGTCAAATGGGGATAATCATTCTTTAAGGATTGAATGAGTGCACCCACATAAAAATATTCTTTTTTTAAAAAAATATATCTTTATTGATTTCAGAGAGAGGAAGGGAGAAGGAGAGAGAGAGATAGAAACATCGATGATGAGAGAGTCATTGATCGGCTGTCTCCTGCACACCCCCAACTGGGGATCGAGCCCGCAACCTGGGCATGTGCCCCGACTGTGAATCGAACCTCAATCTCCTGGATCCTAGACCGACGCTCAACCACTGAGCCATGCCTGGCCGGGCCACATAAGAATATTCTTAATATCTGGAGCACAGTAATTATTCAACAAGAGAATTAAGTGCACCCTAGTATTAATTCATAGGCCTTAGGATCAATAGGCCCCACCATCTTATCAATTGAAATAAATAAGTTCCTTTCCATAGCACCTTCTAGTGTGCTTGTCAGCTGTGTAAGAGAGGAAAAGCCCATGCACCTGGGAGTGGAAAGTAACTTCTTGTCTTGTAGACTCATAAAAAAGGTTTGATTTTTTTTCTCCTCTGGATTTTGTGGAGGACAAGATAGCCTATCATTTGATGGTGATTATGTACATATATTATTATACAAATGTCCAGCCATAAGCATCAAGGGTGTTGAAAATACCAGAGGGACAAAGGGAGAAAGAATTATATAATAAATATTAAAAATAATTTTGGGTTGGAATAATTGAATCTTAGGATAGGAAGGTGCGGTTGATGTCCACTGCTTTGTTCCTGCTCAACACCCAGTCCCTCTACTTCTGTTAGCAACAGTCTGATTTTTTGTTGGGAACCCACCTCTCCAGCCCTCTGACATGAAATCTGAGAAAACGCTAGAACATCTGACCATGGAGTGGACCCATGATCCGCTGGCCAATCAGAGCTTCCCATCTGTCGGTCACAGTGGTTCGTTCACTGAGGGTGAAGACCAGGGCTCAGTGGGAAATATTGGGAAAGAGGAGCTTTATTTTCACTGAGGTTTCTGAGCTGCCAAAGTGCTGAACTTTGGCCTGCCTGAAATTATTAGATATTGTTTCATTGACAAAATACATTCAAATGTTATCTCAGTCAGTCCTCAAAACAACAACCTAGAAGCTGGTACAACTAATATTGTTCCTATTTTATGGATGAGGAAACTGAGTCCCTGAGAGGTTCACCAACTTGCTCAAGGTCACACAGCTAGTAAGTAGCAGAACCATGACTGGAATCCAAAATACTGAACTCCAAGTCTCATGTCTTTTCCAATGACACTGCAGCTCCTGCACTGGTCAAAATGCTATGACGTGAGGCCTTGTCAGACAGTGAGAACAGCTTTGCTCTCAAACATCCCCTCCCTGGCAGAGCAGTGCCCAGCCTGATCTTGGTGGTAGTGCCTGCTGTCACCCTCCCTGGCTCACAAGAGAAAGACCCCGGGGAAAAAGGAACATAGGCTCATGGTGTGTTTGATGGGCAACATGGTGGGTGACCTGGCAACAGCCTCTCACTCACAGCACACTCTGACGTAGAGACTGTTGTCCCTTGGTGGGGGCGGTCACTTGTGTGCCATAGGCTGGGGTGGTGGGACTATGGGAAGGGGAGATTGACTTTCCTGCCCCTGGCCAGACCCCACATTTTCATCTTATACTGGGTCCTACAAACTGTGTAGCCGGACCTGTTGTTGACACTCATTGTGATAGCCACGCAACCTAGATGGGGCAAGGGTGTCACTGCTCTTGTTGCTCCTTCTGGTGGAGGCCACCACTGCCTTCTCTGTGACTCACGCTGGAGTAAGGCCTTAGCAATACATCATCCTATTTGGTCCTCACAACTAATACACAAGGTAGGCCCTGAACACGGGGTGGTTGCCTAACTTCTCTGAGCTTGTTTTTGCATCTGTAAAACTGGTACAGTAATGCCCACTTCACAGGGTATTGTGAGGATTAAGATGGTGTGTGCATAGAGGGATGAAGCCAGCTTTACTGTCCGCCAACAGTAAAGCTAGCTTCATCCCTCTGGACAACTTTAATGTTCGCCTGCATTCCTCTAGCACTGTGTTGGTTTGGAAGAAACATTTGGTAAACTGCATGAGGAGAGGGTGAGGACACCGCCCTCCCCCATGGGCCTACTCAGGTCACTGGAGACGGTTGCTTAACTTCTGCATTTGTGACGAGAAGAGGAGTCTGCACTGTTCCCAGGAGGAAGGTGGTAAGGAAAGAGGGGACATGGGGGGGGGGAGGGAGAGAACACGAGAGACCATATGCCCTTTAGAGGACAGAAATGCTGCATGGGGCTTTAAATGAATCATCTGTGTTCTGTTTATGTTGCAAACACCCCCGCCTCCCATCTTCACAAAATCTGCAGTAAAGGCAAAATAACTGACTAAAGTTTTTGTGTGTGGTTAGATAGATGGGGCAGGGGTCTCCAAGAGGTATTGAGGTTCATGTCCGTGTTGGCACAAATGACAAGAGGCAGCAAGGGCAGATGCGTGTGCCAGAAGATGAGTGTAGAGCGACGCTGGGTTACGGCATTATTCTTTGATTGTTTCCTCCCAGTGATCTCACTTTTTGCTCAGGCCAGGCATTTGCAGGGATGTGACAGCAGCTATGTATATTCAGTTTAGTTTGTATTTTCCCACAAACCCCACCACCAGGTTCTGCACACAGTGGATACTCAAATGTTAGGGGCTGATCAATGTGAGTAGTAACTACTAAGGAAAGGAAACTTATATAATTTTGTATAATTATTTCAATGACCCTTTGACATAGGAATTAATCTGTCCAGTTTACAGATAAGGTATCTGAGGCTCAGAGAGGCTAAGATACTTGCCTGGAGTTACACAGCTTCTAAGTGCCAAAGCAGAGATACAAATTTATGCCCAATCCTTAATGCCTCCCTGGTCAATGAAACTTTAGTAGACTACCTAGCGTTTCAGTGTTACATAAACCGAGCATTACTCATATATGTATATTCTTAAACCCCAACGCCATCAGAAGAATGTGACAAACTGACTTTGAAAACATCCCTAGAGAATGAAAAGTTTTCTTTTTAAATGGGTGGAGAAAGAACAAGACCATAAGGGAAAACTATAGCATAACTCAGTCATCCCTTAAATAAGTGTAGGATTGTACCAATATTAGTCACTGTACTGTAAACGACACCTAAAGGAAAAATGTGCCCTGTAGATGCAACCTATTGTGCAAGAAAAGGCTGACTCAAACGCGTCTAAAAGCATGGCTCCTCCTTCAGCCAAGTCAAGTCCAAAGGAGCGCATGAATAATTGGCTGCAGCTACCCTCTAAGCGAGTGCCAGCTCTCTGCGCTCAGGTTGATACATCTCCAAACCTCAGGGAGCCGGGAGGCAGCTGCCAGCAGCCAATGGGCTTCCGCGCATCGCACCCAGACCAGGTGCTGATCCATCAAGCTAATTAGCAGCCTGTGGGCCACAGTTAGCTGGGAAGGTGGAGGGTTTTATTTGGTTGATTTTTTTTTAACTCTTTTCTTGATAGACTCTGTGCCTATCTGTGCTTTTTGAACAAGGTTCTATCAGGAAAACCGCACCTATACACAAAAAGCATTTAAAATTCAAAAGGAGGGAAGCTTAAAGGAAATCTAGGCTTGCTTTAAATAAGATGAGAGAGACTAAGAAACAAAGTGCACTTTGACACACCCCTATGGCGTATACACGGTGCTTTCCCCCATTCTATGTGTCTTCATTTATTTAGCACATCATCAGCACAGGATGGACATGCGAGAGTAATAAATGAAAGGAGGACATGGAACAGGATTACAAAAGCTTGCAAGAGGTACAGCTTGTTGGCACCTCAGATGCATTTAACCATCAGGATCTCAAAAGAGCAGAGGAAACAGAACTGGCGTCAACAGGAAACACAGACAACACGTTGAGAGTCCAGAAAAGTGGAAAACGTACTTTAATGAGATGGAAAACATCAGAAACAGTGTGACTGCAAACTACCGGGCTTAAAAGCCAATGTGCAAATCAGCAGAGGAAAGAACCCAGTGGATCTTAATAAATTTGTAGAAACTTGTTTTAAATAGTGCAGTTAGCGTCGGTTTGAATGTAAGGACCCCACAGTAAAACAGAATCACCCATCAGTGAGGCCAACACCACTCCAAATGCCTTCACTGACACAAGAAGAGCATTCTACAGCCAATGTGTCCAACATTTCCCACTTCCGTGGGGTTCTGTTTACCATGGACCCAGCACGCCCCGGCGGAGCGGTGCCAACACGTGATCTGGGGATACCACAAAGAAGCATTCTAGTCCTCGAAGTAGCCAAACCTGGAAATCGGAGAGGATGGTAAGGCGGAATCCTGGCAGGCGTCTTAAAACACAGAAGCAACGTTCATGGGGATGTCTGCACGAGCTCTCTCTCAACATATGGAGGACTGAGGACGGGCCACGGGATTTCAGTGACGCCCCATCACCACCATCTGGAGACGAACACCCTGTGGTAGATTTTCTTTCAGCAGTGACATCTTACTGATGAACTTTATATTAATGACAAGAGCCTCGCCAGAGTCTCCCTGGGACTACGTACTGTAAAACTGCTTACTGCTTGATTCTGGGGTTAAAAAAACAGATTTATTGCCTCTGCGAGGAACAGCTGTCATTGTGTTTGTAGAACCAAAGAGTCAAGATGATGAGACCGATGATGATTCCAGGGTCTTCAGGGACCTAAAGAAAGCAGCACACAGCCCAGGGAGGGTTGGATGTGCTGGCTAGAATGTAAACTGTACTGCCTCGGGAAACGACCTGCATGCTGAGATTATGAGCATAAATCTTTCCCCAAATATTAACTGAGTAAAAGCACAGGGACTGCGTCCTTAGGAGGAGTAGAGGCATGGGTTGGATTACTTTTGCTGTAAGAAACTAATGCACTGCCCTGGACTGTAATCAGTTTCAGGATAGCAGCCCCTTAAACAGAAGACCGCAGTTTATCCAGCCGTTGGCTTGAAGCCGAACGACAATTCTCCACAATGCTTCCTACAGCCTTGTGTGTGTGAAGCAGATGAGGTCACAAGTCTATTCCACAGCCGCCCCGCCTAGAATGTTGGTTCTGGTCATTGGCCTAGAAAATCAACTCCCCTGCTTCCCGCCCACCCCCACGCACAGCTAGTGGTTTGGTCAGAGCTACCTCTTAAGTTCTTCCTGCCTAGGTCATCTCTTACCAGCAAAGGAAGACAGGACCGTACACTCCTGACTTCATCTCCCTCTCCAGCCTCGACTCCGGTCTCTCCTCACTTGAATCCTTTGCTGCACCTGCAAGGATGGTGCTGAGACTCGGCGCCTTTGCCTGTGGGACTCCCTCGACCTTGAACGTCCTTCCACCAGCTCTCTGCATGGGACACTGTTTGTCCTTCATGCATTGCCTCCTCCTGAAAGCTTTCCCTGATTGCAGCAGCAAACACACAGCACTTACTTGGTACCAGGTGCACCTCGAGCCCTACTAAGCGGGTGCCATTATCACATCCATTTTAGAGATGGAGAAACCTCAAGACAGAGAGGTTAAGAAATGTATTCAAGGTTACAGGCAAGGGGCAGAGCTGAGGTTATGGACTGAGGCAGTCGGGCTCCAGAATGTCTATTCTTTATCCTGAGGACAGCGGTCCCCGGAGCTGGCCACGGCAGCCTGAGCTCACACTGACTGCTGGCACTGTAGTTATGTTTCCAACCCTCCCCTCTTTCTGTGATAGCTCCAATTCATCCTTCAACGTTCAGCCCAAGCATCCTTTCCCCTTTCCCGTAACCCTTCCTGACCCTGCTCCCCCAGCCTGGGTGTGGTGCTAGAGGCCATCGCCATGTGTCTGTTCACCTCTCTGTCTCTTCCATCAGTCCATCCAGGGACGGTCCCAAATGTTATGGCAAATAACACAGGGCCTGGAATATAGAACTGTTGCTAATACGTATCTGTCTGCTTGATGAATGGACATCTCTATTTTGCAACTCTGGTTTTCAGTGTTTACAAGCAGATTAAGAACAAAGGGGATTCTATCGCAAATCAATTACCAATTATCCCAGGAGAATCAGGACAAATGCTTAACTCCAGTTTGGAAAGAAGGCTATTTATAGCTCAGGGGCTCAACAGTGCATGACCTGAACTTAATTTTTCTTCATGGCTTAGCTTGTAGAACTTTACACTGGAAGGGCCCTTGGAGATCATTTAGTGCGGGTATTAAAAACTGGTGGCTTCGAGATAGGTTTTATTTATTTATTATTATTATTTTTTCAATATATCTTTATTGATTTCAGAGAGAGAAAGGGAGAGGGAGAGAGAGAAACATCAATGATGAGAGAGTCGTCATTGATCGGCTGCCTCCTGCACGCCCCTGACTGGGGATCTAGCCCACAACCCGGGCATGTGCCCTAATCGACAATCGAACCGCGATCACTTGGGTCCTAGGCCGATGCTCAACCACTGAGCCACGCCGGCCAGTCGAGATATGTCTTAATTAACACACTATTAATTAAACACTATTCTTTCTATTTTGATTAGGACATGGGTAGGCCAGACATTCACTCTTTATTTCTCGGAATTCGGCACCATATTCTACCATAAAGTACCAGTTCGCTTACTTATATCATCAGCCTGACCCTTTATGGCATTTGAGTAGGAAATATCTGATCTCAGTTCAGCCCATTTTTGGTCCCCTTGGACAGCAAACGCTTCGGGTCTGTACTCGTGGCCTCCAGTCCTCTCACGAACTCAGTCCGAGCAGGCGTTCATTCCACCCTCTACGGGTATGTCAAAGTGGCCAGTGACCTCCACTTGCTAAGTCCAGTCCCCAGGTCTGACCTGAGACCCTCCCCCTTGATTTTCAGAACCATGCTCCCTTGGTTTTCCTCCTACTTCTCTGGCCTCTCCTCTGTCGCCTTTGCTGATTCTTCCTGATACCCCTGACCTCTAAATACTGGATGCCCCGAGGTGCTGCCCTGAGCCTGCTTCTTTTCTCAATGTGCTCTCATTCCCTTGGTGATCTTTTTTTTTTTTTTTAAATCCTCACCTGAGGATATTTTTCCATTGATTTTTTGAGAGAGTGGAAGGGGAGGGAGGGAGAGAGAGAGACACACACACACATGAATGTGACAGAGACACAGTGATTGGTTACCTCCTTCACGAGCCCCAACTGGGGTTGGGGATCGAACCTACAACCCAGGTATGTGCTCTTGACCAGGAATCAAATTCGAGACTCTTTGGTGCACGGGCCAGAACTCTAACCACTGAGCCTCGCTGGCCAGGGCCCCTTGGTGATCTTGTGCAGGCTCTTGGCCTTGCAGACTGTCAACCTGCTGACACTTCCTCAGTGTGTATCTCCAACCCCCTTGGTTGTCTAGTGGGCCTGTGCAACTTAGAAACCAACTCAAACTCTAACTCCTGATTTCCAGCCCAGACCTGCTCTTCTTATAGTCTTCCTCACGTCAGTTATTGGCCAACATCCATCTTAACAGCTGCTCAGGTCAAAGTCCACGAGGTCACTCCTCCTTGCCCCCTCTCTATTATATGCCACCTCTAAATCCTTGGCAATCACTTCTCTACTCAACGTCCCCAGCATCTCCCCAGTTTTTTCAGAGTAAAAGCCCAAGAAAGCCTATTTCAGTGTCCAGGAGCCTTGATATTCCACCCTGACCTTAGTTCCACCCCACCTTTGTTCCCGCGACCCCTTTTCTACCACTACCCCCTTATTGACCGGCTTCAGCCACACGGGCCTCCCTGTTGCTCACTGGACACCCCGGGCTGCCCCCACCTCCAGGTCTTTGCACTACCTGTCGCCTCTGCCTGGAACATGCCCTCTCCAACCTTCTCCCACCCCCCAGGGATCTCCGTGGGTTGTTTCCTCACTCCCTACATGACTACAGAAATGAATCTCCTCATGGAGGCTTTCCTAGACCCGCCCTATTGAACATGGGCCCCCCTACACCAGGATTCTTTGCCCCCAACTCCTTTCTGCTTTACTTTTCTCTAAAGCACTTCACCACCCTTTAATATGCTGTATAATTTATTTACTTATTTTTTCTGTCTTTCCCTACTAGAACGTAAGCACAATGAGAGCAGGCATCTTTGTCTTTCTTGCCCACTGCTATGTCCTCAGCAACAGAATAGTAATCAGGACTTGTTGTGGGTTGAATTGTGTGCTCCACCCGCCCAATTCATATCTTGAAGTCCTAACCCTCGGTACTTCAGAATGTGACCTTATTTGGAAAGAGGGTCATTTCAGATGTAGTTGCTTAGGATGAGTTGGAGTAGGATGAGCTGCTAATCCAATATGATTGGTGTCCTTATAAAATGAATGCTATGTGAAGAGAAGGCACAAGCAGAGAAGGAAGGCAACGTAAAAAGTCACAGGGAGCCCGGCCAGTGTGGCTCAGTGGTTGACGTTGACCCAGAAACCAGAAGGTCATGGTTCAATTCCAGTCAAGGCACATGCCCGGGTTGTGGGCTCGATCCACAGTAGGAGGCGTGCAGGAGGCAGTGATCAAAGACTCGCCCTCATTATTGATGTTTCTATCTCTCTCTCCCTCTCCCTTCTTCTCTCTCTGAAATCAATAAAAACATAAAAAATTATATTAAAAAAGAGTCACAGGGAGAAGATGGCCATCTATAAGCCAAGGAGAGCGGCCTGGAGTAGACCCTTCCCTTACAACCCTCGGAAGGAATCTACCTTGCTGACACCTTGATTTTGGACTTCTGGCCTCCAGAACTGTAAGACAATAGGTTTCTGTTTTTAAAGCACCCCCAGTTGATGGTATCTTGTTATGGTAGCACTGGCAAACTAACATAGTCCTCAAAAATATACTCAAGAAAAGTGTATGGATGAATAAATGAGTGAATTAATTTTTCTAATGAAAAAACAGAAGCCCAGTGAGGTTAAGGAACTTGCCAGAAACACACAGGGGTGAACTGGCAGAACCAACACTCAGCTTCCCTAATTCCTACTGAGCTCTCGGCCACCCCCCCTTGACACAACCTCAGACTGTCCGGCACACACTGAACAATGCTTGCATGTCTCAGGTCTCATCCTTCCTGCTTTCCTACTTAACACCCCCTCTACCATCCCTATCCTGGCTGCACAATCACTGACGTGTGTTTGCTAAGCGTTCTGCTCCCCTCTCAGAGGAAAGCCCTGTGCATGACTCTTCCATTAGTCAGGAAGTAACAAAAGTTATAGTCATAATTTATAGGGGGGAAAAATGATTCACGGCTGAGCCACTGAGCCACAGGGAGCAATCCAAGGTTTCGAGTAGACAATCAGCTCAGAGAAGTCACTATGATGTCACAGCGGAATATACAAACACCTCGGTGGGCTGATCCAGGAGAACATCACAATTAAATCAGCTTGCTGCTGAGCACTCCTCCACATCTGTGACGAGCGGCTCCCCATTCTGACAGCTGCATTCAAGGGGAGGCAAGAAGAGGGGGTGGGAGGCAGCAATCTAGCCAACATACTCCACGGAGGAAGGAATAATTCCAAATTGCTGCAAGTAACTGAACATCAGTCACATAGAAACATTCTGAAAGAAGTCAAACATGTTTGGACACTTACCAAACAGGCTGGGAACAGTGTTTTTCTTTTCGGAATGGAATTACAGTGTGACATCAGGCATGAAACATTGATGAGGGCCATCAGGGGTGAGATTTAAAATATTTAACAAAATGTCGACAGCACAGGCTGTCAACCACTAGCAAAACCTTATCAGTATCTGGCGTGGGACATGGTCTTTGGTGAAACTCACTCAGAACAGCAGAAATGCTCTTAACCTCTGTGATCTTAGCTTCAGTCCCTTTGTCACAGGGTGAGATGCCACCTTCCATTTCTCAGTATTTTTTAGGAAGATTAAGAGAGTATGTTTGTGAGACTTCTTTGCACATATCAGTCCCTCAATGATAAGAGTAAATACTTATATGTTCTTATTATATACCAGGCATTGGCAAGTGCTAATTTACTTAACCCCTACAACAACCCTAAGATTCGGCTATTGTTATCACTATTTTACAGACGGAGAAACTGATGTACAGAGAGGTTAAGCAACTTTCTCAATGTCACACTGCTAACAAGTGGCAAGAGTGGGCCTTTGGAACTAGGCAGCCTGGATCTCCTCCCTACACTACCTCATAAATGTCAGAGCCCTCCCCTCCCACTCTGTGCTCCAGGGAGAGCCAGTGTTTCTGAGAACACAAAGTTTTATTGACTCTAAGTCTCTGGTAAAAGAAAGAGCACAGTATCTCAGTGTCCGGTGCTCAGTGATTGAGCCTTTCTTTCTTTTTAAAAAATGTTTTTATTGATTTTAGAGAGAGGAGATGGGAGAGGGAGAGAGAGAAACACTGATGTGAGAGGGAAGCATCACCGGCTGCTCCTGCACACCCCCTACTGGGGACCAAGCCTGCAGCCCAGGCATGTGCCCCGATGGGGAATCGAACCAGCAACCTTTTGGTGCCTGGGACCATGCTCAACCCATTGAGCCACACTAGCCAGGGCTAGTCTTTCTTTCTATGTCTAGTCAGCCTCCACATGCATGAAGAGAGTCAAATAAAACAAACAAAAAAACCCAAAACGAAACAGAACAAAAAAACCCCCAAACAGTCAAATTAATACGAAGGTAAGATCAAAGTGAGGGAGTCTTTTTTTTTTTTTTTAATTTCAGCATCAGCGGAACCACTGTAAGCATTCAGGGTTGAAGAGTTATTTATCACAGCTAATGAATCTCATGATAACATAAACGTCTTCCAGCTCTGAGCTAAGTGAGTAGCTCTTGTCTGGGGACCGCTTAGTGGAGCAAATCTGCATGAACAAAGGAGGAGTGGGATTTGGGAGAATGCGAGGGGCGGAGGGAAGGAGGGAGCTTTTGTTGAGCAGCTCCCTCACGCCAGGCACCCCACTCCGCGCCTCACCCTCATTATTTCCATTTATTCTTCTAGCAACTCAGTCATTCAGCGGACACTCACTGAATGGCAGGCATCATAATGGGCGCTGGGGTTACCAAATTAAACGAATTATGGTCTCTGCCCCTTCTAAGTAAAATGAAGAAAGAAAACACGCTGGGCAGCCGTTTGAGTTCGGTGCCGTAACGCTTCGGTGTGAGTATGCACAGCCGTGGAACCCCGGGAGACGGGCCACCGGGGTGCCAGCCGTGTTTCCAGGCCCCTCCCAGGCCTCGTCCTGGAGAGGGCGCTGCTTCTGGGCCAGGGGGTGCCACCACTGCTCCTCCCCGCTGCCCTCCGGACCTTGCCCCAGATTCTCTCCCTACAGTTTACATTTGGGGCAGAGATAGAATCTGACACTTGGTCGTAGGGACAGAAACTGAGAAGGTGATAAAAAATGAGCCTGAAGTAGAGATGAAGGAGGCCAGGTGAGACCAGGTGCAAGCGGAAATAAGGAGTAGGCAGAAGCTGCGAGGCGCAGGACACAGCGGGTGGGCCCGAGGAAGCTGGTTGGTAGGAGGAAGAGATTTATGGAAGCGGAGCAGGCCAGGATCTGTGCCCCACCATTTGTTTATGCATTCCCCCAATGTTAGAGCACTGTCACTTTTTCTGCATGACAAGGAATCCTAGGACAGGTATCCTTGTATGTCAATTTTTGTAGCATTTCTGATTATTTAATATGTTCTTGGAACAAGGGCTATGCACATTTTAAAGCTCTTGAGACAAGTGTGAATCTTGCTTTGCAGAAAGGCTGTACTGATTTTCCCTTCCCTTCAGTAGTATATGAAAGGGACTATTTTTTTAAATAGAATGATAGTTACTATTATTATTATTTTAAATATATTTTTATTGATTTCAGAGAGAGGAAGGGAGAGAGAAAGAAGCATCAATGATGAGAGAGTCATTGATCGGCTGCCTCCTGCACGCCCCCTGCTGGGGATTGAGTCCCAACCCGGGCATGTGCCCTGACGGGGAATCGAACCGCGATCTCCTGGATCCTAGGTCGAAGCTCAACCACTGAGCTGGTTGGGCAAAAGGGACTATTTTTTAACACATTATACCAACACTAGGTCTGGGGCAATGAACCATTTAATTTTTCAACGATTTTCATATTTTTCATATGTTATGGGGCATTTGCATTTCTTCTCTTGTGACCTGAGCCTATGCACGTCTTTTGTCCATTTCGTTGGGGCATTTATATATTCCTTATTTATTTATTAAAAACCCTTCACACAATAAGACCTGTGCCCACAGACACATTTTGCAAATACTTCCCCAAACATTGTTGTCTGCCTTTTACTTTTTATTTGAGGCACAGAAGTTTGATATTTTTCAAGTAGTATAATCTACTGATCTTGTCCTTTCTTTTTTTGCTAATAAAGTATTTTGCTACTTTCTAGATCAGGAAAATACTTGGCTCCATTTTTCATTTTCTTCTCCTAGTTTAAATAAATGTTTTTGTTTTGCATTTAACTTCTACTTCATTTAGAATTCATCTTAATATATTTGATTCTTTGTGAAGGAAAGGTTTATACCAAAAAAAGAGACATAATTGTGCAATCTTGTTCCAGAAAGATCCCAGCTGTGTTAAGGCTTGTTCTTTGGTACAGTCCACCACCAATGACTCTCGATGACCAATGCTATTACCTGAGCATGTGCAGACCCATCCTAGTACATACTGAGGGACAGGATGTGATCCAGGGTCGGGGTGCTGTGTTCGTGTGCTCCGTACAGAGCCTTCTCTTACTAAATGGAATTCTTGGGCAATGACTAAGACTGTGTACACTCTTAATTGCTTCTGAGTAGGAAGCCAAGCTACTTGGGCTCTTAGAAAGAGTCAGAAGCCCTCAGTTCTTGACCTGGGTCTGTACTGACTTACAATGGGACAAACACGTTGTACCTCCTGGATCCCAATGCCCACTTTCCAATTGCCTGTCTTTCAAAACTATCTAATTAGATGTCTTCAAAAAGAGGACACTTTGTCACTGGGAGAAATTTTTTCTTTTCTCTTTAGCTTGTACTAACTTAGTGTCCAGGGCGACGTCAACTTCTATTTTCAGAAGGTCTTTTTCAAAGTGTGATGATTGGCTACAAGCTGATTGGTGCCACAGTTAGCTGGCTGTATTTCTAAAAATTTGCAATAATGAGTGTCTATAACAAACAGCAATTTTCACAGGAGAGTAGAAGAAAGGGGAACAATCTAAAGAATGACAACACTCTAGGCTTCCCATTTCAACAATGGTAGACTTCAGGAATTGGGAAGAGTCCACCAGCTCAACACCCAATTCTCTGAAAGTGATGGTGTATGCGTTTGCTAGGGCTGCTGCAACAACGAACCACGAGCTGGGTGGCCGAAGCAACAGAAATTTATTGTCTCACAGTTCTGGAGGCTACAAGTCCAAGATGGAGATGTGTTATCAGGGCTGGTTCCTTCCGAGGGCTGTGAGAGAAAATCTATCCCATGCTTCTTGCTTAGCTTCTGGTGGTTTGCTGGCAATCGTTGGCGTTCCTTGCTTTGTAGAAGCATGACCGTGATTTGGGCATCTGAACTTGTGTTTACTCTTTGGAATATGTGATCCAGGTTGAAACCAAGTAAAAAAATCAAAGCATGAATCAATTCTTCAAGAGGATTTGTAACATTTCACCATTCGCTAAATTTCATGTTTTATTCACTGGACCATGTTTCCTCCAGTATTGCATTAACAAGAAATATCTTGCTTGATTTTCCATGGTAAGCTGGGAAATATGCCAAGGAGAAAACTCCTTGTCTAGAAGCCTGTCAAAATCTCCTTTTGCCACACATTTGCCTTTCCTGGGAGCAGAGAATCTTGTTCTTTCTGATAAGATGCTTTTTAGAAGAATCTCTAAGGCACTTTACTTTGAACTTTTAAAAATTATTAAAATAATAATTTTAATACTTTTTATTTTTAATTTGGCTGAGTTGGTTAGGTGTGGGCCCATGCACCGAAAGGTTGCCAGTTCTATTTCTGGTCAGGACACATGTGGGCTCAATCCCCAGTAGGGGGTGTGCAGGAGGCAGCTGATCCTTGTTTCTCTCTCACATCGATGTTTCCCTCTCTCTCTCCCTCTCCCTTCCTCTCTCTCTAAAAATCAATAAAAATATTAAAAAATTATTATTTACTTTCACATGGGGGTGCTATTTTTCCAAAGAAATCATATTCAAATTCCCATATTTATGGTTAGTGCAGGGTAGAGGTCCTGGACATCCTTTCTTAGTCTGGGTCTCCTGTGACTTAGAGGAGGTCGTGCCCAAGGGATGTCTGCAGAACCCCGGGACTCCCCGGAGCACAGTTGGGGAGCCGCTGTGTTAGAGCTTGGCCTACAGCAGAGAGAAGAAGCAGGTCTTCCACTCTCTACCTGATATCCTAAGGTAAAGCTCACAGGAGGTGACGCCGAGGAAGAGAAAGGGAACAACATGGTGCATAGGTCCTGCGATCCACCCGGGAAGTCCAGCAGTGATGTCCGATGACTTACATATAGGTTTCTTTCCTCTTAGGCAGGGAGGGTTTAGTGTTAGAGACTGATTTAGGACACCTATGCCAGTTTCCCCGGGGAGTCCTGACTGATCCCACAAGTTGGAGCTGAAGCACCTGCTTTACCTGCACAGCCACCTGTCGCTGCACTGACACTGTGTCTGTATTATAATGCAGTTTGCTTACTAGTTGGAACCTCCAGTAAAACTCACTGAGGACAGGAGCCATGTCTTTTTTACTTTTATATCCCCAGTAACTAGTCCAGTAGCTGGATAATAACAATAATTAATAATAATAATTAATAATTATGAATTAATAGTAGTCATCATTTTAAAAGCAACTGGCATTTTTTGAGCATAGTGCCGACCTGTTCTAAGTAGTTCACATATGTTATTTTTTTAAATCCTCAAACAACCCAATGAATTAGATCCCATTACCAGCATCCCGTTTCTTAGATGGGAAAACTGTGGCACAGAGAGGTGGAGTCGCTTGCCCCGAGGTCATGCAGCTAAGCAGAGGAGCTGGATTTCAAACCCAGGAAGACTGTTTTTTCCTACTACATTATATAATATCACTCAACAATGTTTTGAGAGGCCTCTCCAAGGGCCACACACTCTTCCAGGCACTGAGGATATATGGTGGTCACAACCAAGTCCCTGTTTTTGTGAAGTGTGCATGGGGAGATGCTCTCTAAATACATGCAGTTAATGTTTATTAAATCAGTGAATTCAAAGATTATATTTCTGTTATTAATACCATTTTACAGAGGAGGTGAGCCAAGGAACTTTTTCAAGGTAACACAGTTAATCTGTAGCGGAGCCTGATTCAAACTCAATTCTGCGATCTCTCATCTCTGCCTTCTGGTCAATCTATCTAACTGTCCAAAGCAATCCCACCCTACTGGGTCGGAGCTATTTTCAGAAGTATCTCAGGGACAGGGCTTACGACTTCATAGCATCTGCTTTGCCTCTAACTTTTGCTTATACTAAGCTGTTTCCTCCTGTTCGGTGCTCCGTGATCCACGACTTCCTTACAATAACTTTTAACGCACACACTCGTTTGGCCCAAGTGCCAGATAGAGGAATGCAAGTCGCAGGCTGAGGAGCCCTGGAAAGCAGAGGGAGACGCATCGTGCCTGTGTTGCCGACTGTTTCGGCTTCCTTACGAGTTTCACATCTTGAAGAACAGAGGGCTAAAACCACGCTGTTTGCTCCGATTATTTGATGAAGCTCTTTCTGATGTGTTTCAAAGGCCGGGCCTGCAGCTCTGGATACGGCTCTGCCGGCTGCAGGGGCTCTTGTTTGAGGCTGAGCATAGAGACGTAGGAGCCCCGTGAGAATCACCAAGCACACAGGACACTTAACTGGTCCAACTGCCTCACAGCGGCTCGCAGCAGACGGCTGGCTGCCTTGCAGCGAGCTCTCCTCGGCCATCTCGCCTGCCGTACATTCACCCCGCCGATCTCCGCGCACACCTCGTTCCTGAAAGCCGGCTGCTTTACGAAGTGCTAAGGAAATTAAATCCCACAAGAGTTACAGAGCAATTTCATCTGCTGGTGGAAGCTGTGGATGGCGGCAAGTGAATACAAACTTTAATTTTCAAACAAGACCCAGCACATATATATAACGTCCTTGGCTAATCCAGGGAGACAAAAAATAATTACTAGGTCTTAAAAGTATTTCTTTCTCCCGTCCCTGCCACTTATTCTTCTCTCTCCTTTGTTTTTAAAATTCCCTTTCCCTCTCCCTCTTTCCTTCCTTCTTTCTTTTCTTTTTCTTTCCCTTCATGCTTTTCATTGACTCAACAAACACGCCGGGAGCACTCGCCACATGTCAGAGCCTCTACCATACGCCACCATCGCCCAGACGCTGAGCTAACAGAGCTCCTGCCCGCAGCAGCTGCACAGTGAGCCCAGGGGAGGCCTGGAGTGATGCTTCTACGACAGTGGATCAAAGGAGTCCCCTCACGTCCCTTGAATGTGTCCCATGATTTTCCTCTTCGCGTTGGCCCCTGTTTTTCCACCTGGAAGTCATCTCAATAGTCATAGGAAAGTGTCCTACTACTCCTTCAAGTCTGATTTCTATAGACCCTGCCAATTATTGCTGTTCTAACGAGGGTCTAAAGTAAATGTTTGATGTTTGGGCCTCTTCCTGACATAAGGAACATCTCCCGATGCCCACTGTCGCATGCCTAGGTCTTCTACCCTCCAAAGCAAGAAGCAGGGTGACTTCAAAGGGTTACTAGAGGGCCCGCTGCTGCGACCCATTTGCCTGCTTTGCTTGAGTCTATTTAATTTGGAAATCAACTTAAAGTGATTATAAATGAAGAGCATTTCCATCTATAAAGATGGTAACACTAAGGATTAATCTGAAGGGATTTTTTTTAACATTTTGTATAGAACCTTCCTTTCACCGAGCTTGAAGTCCTGGATTTTAATAAATTTCACAGTCTGAACCAAATTTCTCTACTTTTCAGAATGGATCTTAAAGACAGAGCAAAAATATTTTCTTCCTATAACCTCAAGCAAAGGGAAGGGTTGTCTGCTCTCACAAATTTTTTTTTAATTATTATTTCAAGATACCAACAAGGAAACAGCACTGCAGTCAGTCCCTTTCTTTCACACGCTCAGAATTACCCTGCAACTGCTCAGCGCCGGAGCATCTACCCTCAAGTGGCAGCTCTGCTGGGGACTGCAGTTCGCATTACTTAGAGGGTTCTGTAATTTTATTTCACGATGTTAACATTTAATAATATCATAGCCCGAGAGAGATCCTTGTGCAACTTTAACATATACACATCTTGCCCTTTTTTAAAAGCAATAACTTTAACCTTTCATTCCCCCAGCACTCTGGATGTAATAATGGAATCTATATGCATTTTAGTGAGGATTTTTTGATCCCCGGTTCATCACTTGTACTGATTGCAGGCTTTCCATCGACATCATAAATTCCTGCTCCCTGTACATTGATTTTAATGACATCATCAGAAAGGTAACTTTGTTGCTGCATAAGAAAAGGAATTAATTGATGTAACCCTCTCTTGAGATCCTGACATAAATGTTGCATGCACACCTCTGATGTCTTTGCGGACTTTTGCGTAAGGATGAAATTTCCTTAGAAATCCCTGGAAAACCATGGCGGTTCTCACTGTACGTGGCAGCAGATTCCCTGAGCGCTCCGCTCCTCAGGGTCGGAGAGGAGCTTCGGTACCAGGAGGTGACCTGCTGATGGATGAAGGAGGCTTTGGTCTGCCCGCTGTAAAACAACGTGTCAATAAACCCAGCGTTTCTGAGAGGCTGAGCTTCCAGTGATGTTCGTTCTGAAGTCACAGACACATGCAAAAAGCATATTTCCTGCCCGAGCAGAGCAGGCGCGCTATAAACGCAGAGTGAATGTGTAGGAATCGCTTTTTGGGTGACTAATAAAAATGTTGCTGATCGCTCCATCACTGCTCTGATCCACTGATCCATATTTGGAGAAAAAAAAAAAATCTCCCACCTCCCACGGACAGCAGGGGAAAAGCAGGACTTTGTTTCAGCCTCACGAGGAAGCAGAGCCCGACAGGGTCACCACTGAGTCCCTGAACGAGCCGTTCCCCATTTTTCATCTTTCCTACTTTTATCAGAGCCATTTACTTTCTTCTAATGCCCCCCTTCTCCTTGCCCTTTTTGGCTCTCGGTATCTCTGGGGCACACCAAAGGAGGCATTAATTCTGCATTCATTAGATATGGTTCTACGCGTTGCCTTCTCGTTCGACTCCCTCTTGGACCGCAAGCAGGACACACGCGGGAAAGCAAGTGACAAGCTGGACACGGTGGCCCCTGGACTCAGATGCTGCCGCTTACGCCAGGACTCTCCCCACTGCTCAGGATGGGAGGGAGGCAGCGGTGCTCTCTTTACGGCATGAACACCCCTGCGAAGAAAGGCCTGCAGCGCAATCCCAAGGTTAAATGCACCAATAGCCCCCCCACGGTGCCGTTTCCACACGTTACCGGACGCCGACCTTCCAGTGTCTAAAAGAGGTGCCATTGTTTCATTGTCATTTATTTCTCTGCTCAATAAGGTAGATAATACAGGTTTTAAGGATATAATCCCCCTCACGGGACTCTACTTCTCTTTCTCTCTGTACAAAAAGGCTGCATTTGCTTTTCAACATGCATACTAGCTCCAAGAGTTTTGTGTGAACTTGGCCTTAGGAAACCCAATAGCTTCTCCCAAGCCACCCTCTGCCTCTCCTTTCTATTTTGTTCCCCACAGGCCCATTTTACCTTGTTCCTGTGCGCCACCAACCCAAAGACACCGCACCAATGTGGAACTGGTGAAGTGAGATTTATTTTGAGGTCATGCAGTCCCTCGGCTAAATCTTAGGATGTCTAATGGCGTTGGGAAGAAAATTTCCTTCTGTGACGAGGCTTTCAGAACTCCTGGAAAGGAAATCATACTCGAAGCTGGTTCCTTTTGTTTCTTAATCAATTCGTTAAACTGCTTCCATCACAGAGGGAAATGATACCCCTCTCCCCCCAGCTGAGACTGTATTTTGAAACAGATTATCAAATAATAGTGCAGACTAATTTCCATAGTTCAACAAGGAGGAAGGCAGAGTGTACTATCTGATCATGCAAATGCTGAGGCTGTTTCCCCAAATTTAATATTCATAGTCCAGACAGGACAGGCGACACCAAAGTGATTGCTTAACAATTTTCCAAACCGAAGTGACCTACAGCACACAAAATACAGTCCATTACGTGCCACTGACACTTTCTTTGTTAAGAATTGTGAACTGCGGCAGAGTGGCATCTGTAGCACTCGTGCAGCCCATGAGCTTTCTGTATAAGAACAGAAAGAACATTTCTTAAACAGTTCTGGGTCTGCTGCTTGCCTTGAGGAGGCACTCAATAGCAATTACTGTTAACAGGAACAATATAAAACTAATTGGCTTATAATGAAGGAGCAGAAAATACTGACGGTGAGATTGGGACATACAAAGGGAGAAATAAACATCTATATTCAAGGCTACGTAAAAATGATGCTGAAAACGTGACTTAATCTTGATATTTTATTCATAAAGGACAGGTTTGTTCACCGTAATGAACATTCCCTAGGTGACTCATCAAATCTCATCTCTAAGCTGGTGATTCTCAAATTTTTATACCCAGTTCCGAATTCTCTCGCAAGCACCAGACTCAGGTTTCCAACGGCTCGCTGGACGTCGGCGCTGATGGAGCTAACAGACACCTCAGATTTAACACGCCCCAGCTCACCCCCCGATTCTTCCCTCGGTTCCTCGCTCCCTTCTCCATCACTGGCACCTTCGTTCACTCAGTTGCTTGTGCTGACAACCAAGGCATCACCCTTAACTGTTTCCCTCTCTGAACATTCCCGCAGCAAGGTCTGTTGCTTTACCTTTGAAATGTCCCTTAAACCCAAGGACATTTTGCCAGCTCCACCAGCACCTTCTCATCAAGGCCACTGTAATCTCTCAAATAGATTAGCCCCCTTTCTTCTACTCTGGCCCCTCTCATGTCCTTTTTCCACAGAGGCAATCTGTGATCTTCCGAAAATGGAAATCAGATCATGTCACTTCCCTGCTCAAATTCCACCAGTGGCTTTCCTAACCCTAACCCTTTCCCTTACCCTAACCCTTTCCCTTACCCTTGCCCTTTCCCTTACCCTTACCCTTACCCTTTCCCTTGCCCTTGCCCTTGCCCTTTCCCTTGCCCTTGCCCTTGCCCTTGCCCTTGCCCTTTCCCTTACCCTTTCCCTTTCCCTTACCCTTACCCTTTCCCTTACCCTTACCCTTACCCTTTCCCTTACCCTTACCCTTGCCCTTGCCCTTGCCCTTGCCCTTTCCCTTTCCCTTACCCTTGCCCTTTCCCTTTCCCTTGCCCTTGCCCTTGCCCTTTCCCTTACCCTTTCCCTTTCCCTTACCCTTTCCCTTGCCCTTGCCCTTGCCCTTGCCCTTGCCCTTGCCCTTTCCCTTGCCCTTTCCCTTACCCTTTCCCTTACCCTTTCCCTTTCCCTTGCCCTTTCCCTTACCCTTTCCCTTACCCTTTCCCTTACCCTTTCCCTTTCCCTTACCCTTTCCCTTACCCTTGCCCTTGCCCTTGCCCTTTCCCTTACCCTTTCCCTTACCCTTTCCCTTACCCTTTCCCTTACCCTTTCCCTTTCCCTTGCCCTTACCCTTGCCCTTGCCCTTGCCCTTTCCCTTACCCTTTCCCTTACCCTTACCCTTTCCCTTTCCCTTGCCCTTGCCCTTTCCCTTTCCCTTGCCCTTGCCCTTGCCCTTGCCCTTTCCCTTACCCTTTCCCTTACCCTTTCCCTTGCCCTTTCCCTTTCCCTTACCCTTTCCCTTACCCTTTCCCTTGCCCTTGCCCTTGCCCTTGCCCTTGCCCTTTCCCTTGCCCTTGCCCTTGCCCTTGCCCTTTCCCTTACCCTTTCCCTTTCCCTTACCCTTGCCCTTGCCCTTGCCCTTGCCCTTGCCCTTTCCCTTACCCTTTCCCTTACCCTTTCCCTTACCCTTTCCCTTTCCCTTACCCTTACCCTTGCCCTTGCCCTTGCCCTTGCCCTTGCCCTTTCCCTTACCCTTTCCCTTTCCCTTACCCTTTCCCTTTCCCTTTCCCTTGCCCTTTCCCTTGCCCTTGCCCTTTCCCTTACCCTTTCCCTTACCCTTTCCCTTTCCCTTTCCCTTTCCCTTGCCCTTTCCCTTGCCCTTTCCCTTACCCTTTCCCTTTCCCTTTCCCTTTCCCTTTCCCTTTCCCTTGCCCTTTCCCTTACCCTTTCCCTTACCCTTTCCCTTACCCTTTCCCTTTCCCTTTCCCTTGCCCTTTCCCTTTCCCTTTCCCTTGCCCTTGCCCTTGCCCTTTCCCTTACCCTTTCCCTTACCCTTTCCCTTTCCCTTTCCCTTTCCCTTGCCCTTTCCCTTGCCCTTGCCCTTGCCCTTTCCCTTACCCTTTCCCTTGCCCTTTCCCTTGCCCTTTCCCTTGCCCTTGCCCTTTCCCTTACCCTTTCCCTTACCCTTTCCCTTACCCTTTCCCTTTCCCTTACCCTTTCCCTTTCCCTTACCCTTTCCCTTTCCCTTGCCCTTTCCCTTGCCCTTTCCCTTGCCCTTGCCCTTGCCCTTGCCCTTTCCCTTACCCTTTCCCTTACCCTTTCCCTTGCCCTTTCCCTTGCCCTTTCCCTTACCCTTTCCCTTACCCTTTCCCTTACCCTTTCCCTTACCCTTTCCCTTGCCCTTGCCCTTGCCCTTGCCCTTGCCCTTTCCCTTACCCTTAATTACAGTAAAACTAACCCCCCTTACCCTGGCCTACAAGGCACTCTCTGAGTCATGCTTCTTTGTTGGGCCTCACCTCTCATCACCCTCTCCTGTACTTTACTCCCAGCCTTTCTTGGGTTTCATTGAAAAGCCCATTTTTGCCTCGGGGCTTTCAAACTTGCCTTTGCTCCTCCGGGATTCGCTGCTCCTCGAACCTTTGGGCGCCCTGCTCTGATTCAGTGACTGTGCCCCCTCAGAGGTGGCTTCCCTTGACTGCCTCCACACAGCCACCTTCTGCTCCTGGCTTCAGAGCTCCCTCTAATCCTCCATTGCCTTCTCTTGCTTAAATTCACGGTACTTATCCCAACCTAAGTCTATAGTACGTATTTAATATTTTTCCTTATTGTATTTCTTTTCCCCAGGAATATAAGCTCTATGAGTTCAGGGTTATTGTGTGGCTCCCAGTGCGTAGAACACTCAATAAATATATTGAATAAATGAATGATTGACGTCTCTATTTAAGAACTTTCTATGGCTTTTCATTATTTAAAGAATTAAAGTTTAAACTTCTTAGTCTCCCTTAGCCAAAGCCTTCCTTGGCCAAAGTCCCTCACTGTCTTCCTTCATGCTCCCTTTCTAGCCAGGACTTCTTCCTGGGCATTGGTCGCCTTGTACTACCAGGTCCCAAAAGTTGATGAGCTCTAGGGATGCCCTGTTTTCCTGGATGCCTGCCCTTCTCTGTGTGGTAAATTATAGCTCATCAGTCATGCCCAGCTCTTATATCATCTCCTTCTCAGACTCCTTGCATTAAATGGATTCCTCCCATCAATTTGTTATCATATTTATTATAATAAATACCACATCCCCAGGGAATTTGTTTAAACAACCAGCAGCACTTGTTTATCACAGCAGCCAGAAGCAGTGATACTAATTAGAACTAAATAGAGGATGACCAAAAACTTTATAGAAAAAAAGCAGAGAATGATATGCCCACAGGGGCTTTGAAGAGCTCCAACACGGTCCTGGTGATCTGCAAGGCCATGCACACGCTGTGCCGGGCTGTGTGCACGCCCGGGAAAGACCTGAGAAGGCCCTGATCTCTCGCCTCTGTACAAGCAGAGGCGATGTTAGTGAAGCTGCATCACTCCAAAGCTTATGGGATATAGCTAAAACAGCTACTAAAGGGAAATTCATGCCTATATAAAAAAAGAAAAAGGAAAATATAAAACTAATAAGCTAAACATCCATCTTAAGACACTGGGAGAAGCAGAGAAAGACAAAAACCATATGATTTCACTTATATGTGGAATCTCATGAACAAAATAAACAAAATAGAAACAGACTCATAGCTACAGAGAACAGACTGACAGCTGTCAGAAGGGTGGGTGGCTGGGTGGCTGGGTGAAAAACGTGAAAAATTAGGCAAAAATACCCCAAACAAGCTTATAAACACAGAAGAGAGTATGGTGATTACTGGAGGGAAAAGGGGGTGGGAGGTAGAAGAGGGTAAGGGGGAATAAATGGTGACGTAGGAGACTTGACTTTGGGTGGTGAACACACAGATGATGCATTATAGAACTGTACATTCAAAACCTATATAACTTTATTAACTAATGTCACCCAAATAAATTGAATAGAAATTAAAAAAGAAGAGCAAACTGAACCCAAAGTAGGAAGAAGGAAGGAGATAGTAAATGTTAGAGTAGAAATAGATAATATGAAGAATAGGAAAACAATAGAGAAAATAAAATTCAAAGTATATCCTTTAAAAATTTAGAAAATTGACAAATATCTATCTGACCAAGAAAAATAGAGAGAAGACTGAAATTACCAAGTTATGATTAAAAGGGGGAACTATGACCACATGAAAATGAAAACCATGGAAGCAAATTCTATAACCATTGTATGCCAACAGATTAGATAATCTAGATGAAATGGGCACATTCTTAGAAAGGCACAAACTATTAAATGGACTCAAAAAGGTTAAAAATTTGAATACAAAAGTATAGAGATTAGATTTGTTAATCAAAAAAAGCTTCCCACAAAGAAAAGCCCAGGTCAAAATGGCTTCACTGGTGAATTGTACCAAATACTTAAAAAGAGAATTAACACCAATCCTTATAAATTCTTCCAAAAAAAAAAAAAGAAGAAGAAGAAGAGGAGGGGGTACTTCTGGACTATTTCTATGAGGCCAATATTACCCTGAGACCCAAATGAGATGAAGACTTCTCAATTAAAGAAAACTACAGGCCAATATCTCTTATAAACATAGAGGCAAAAATTCTCAACAAACAAACAAACAAACAAACCAACCCACTAGCAAACTGAATCCAGAAACATATTAAAAGGATTCTACATGATGAACGAAGGAATGTATCTTAAGAATGCAATATTGTCAACATACAGACATCAATGTTCTATTTTACCGTATTTAGATTAAAAAATAAAAATGATGTGATTAACTCAATAGATGCAGAAAAAGCCTCTGACAGTCCAACACTCTTGCATGACAAAATTATTTGACAAACTTGGAAAAAAGGGAAATGTCCTAAAACTGATAAAGGCCAGCCATATACAGAGACTGCACAGCTAAAGCCATACTGAATGGTAACAGATTGCATGCTTTCCCCCTAAAATCAAGACCAAGACAAGGATGCCAGCTTTTATCACTCCAATTCAACACTGTACTAAAGATTCTAAACAGCGTAATTAGGCAAGAAAAAGAAATAAAATACATCCAGATTTAAAAGGAAGAAGTAAACAATCTCTTTGCAAATCACATTATCTTGTATACAGAAAATCCGAAGAAATACACACACAAATTATTAGAACAAATCAGGTTCAGCAAGATGGCCTGATGTAAGATAAATACACAAACATTAGTTGTATTCCTATATATTAACAATGACCAATTCAGAAATAAAATTAAGAAAATGCCTTTATACAACAGCATTGAAAAGAATGGAATACTTAGAAATAAATTTTTAAAAGAAATATACATAATGCAATATACAGATGATATATTACAGAATTGTACACTTGAAACCTATATAATTTTATTAACCGGTGTCACCCCAATAAACTTAATTTAAAATATCATGTATAAAAAAAGAAATGAAATACTTGTTCACCGAAGACTACAAAACATCATTGAAAGAAATTAAGGAAGACCTAAATAAATGGAAAGACAACTCATGTCCATGTGTTAAGATGGCAATACCCCCCAAACTGATGTGTAGGATTCAGTGTAATCCTTATCAAAATTTCAGCTACTTTTATTATTTGTAGAAATTGACTGGCTGATCTTAAAATTCACATGAAAATTCAAAGGACCAGAAAAAGTAAAAAAAAAAAAAAAAAAAATCTTAAAAAAGAAGAAC
The DNA here is from genome assembly GCF_964146895.1 of Miniopterus schreibersii. NCBI lineage: Eukaryota > Metazoa > Chordata > Mammalia > Chiroptera > Miniopteridae > Miniopterus > Miniopterus schreibersii. Next base: position 171,984,191 of record NC_138102.1, read on the forward strand.
AAAGTTGGAGGAATTCACATTTCCTAATTTCAAAACTTACTACAAGCTCCAGTGATTAAGACAGTGCAATACTGGCATAAGAATAGAAATAGATCAATGGAACAGAATAGAGAGCCCGGAAATAAACTGTTACACAGATAATTGATTTTTGTTTGTTTGTTTTTGTTTTTTAATCTTCACATGAGGATATTTTTTCCATTGTTTTTTTCAGAGAGTGGAAGGGAGAGAGCGAGAGGGAGGGAGGGAGGGATGTCTCCTTCACATCGATTGGTTGCCTACAGCACACACCCCAACGGGGGCCGGGGATCGAGCCTGCAACCCAGGTTCGTGCCCTTGGCCGGAATCGAACCTGGGGCCCTTCAGTCTGCAGGCCCACGCTCTAACCACTGAGCTAAACTGGCTAGGGCTCGATTGATTTTTGACAATATGCCAAGACAATCTAATCAAGGGTGAAAGAGTCCTCAACAAATGGCTCTGGGACAGCTGGATATCCATACGCAAAAGAATAAAGTTGGACCCCTATCTCACACAATATGCAAAAATTACTTCAAAATAAATCAGAGGCTTAAGTGAAAGGGCTAACACTTTAAAACTCTTAAACAAAACAAGAAGAAATCCTCATGATCTTGAATTAGGCAATGGCTTCTTAGATATGACATCAAAAGCATGAGTTGCAAAAGAAAAAATAAATAAATTGGACTTCATCAAAACTAAAACCTTTTTGCTTCAAAGGGCATCATCAAGAAAGTAAAAAAGTCTACAGAAATGGAGAAAATATTTTCAAATTATATATCTGATAAGAGACTCTATTCAGAATATATAATTAACAGTTATAATGCAATAATAAAAGGACTAATAATAAAAAGACAATTAAAAAATGAGCAGAGAATTTGAATAAACATTTCTCCAAAGAAGATATACAAATGGCCAATAAACACATAAAAAGGTGCTCAACCTCGCTAGTCACAGAGAAATGGAAATCAAAACCACAATGAAGTACCACTCTGCACTTATTAAGATGACTAAAATAAAAAGACAAAACAAGTGCTGACAAAGATGTCGAGAAATTGTAACCGTCGGACATTACTAGTGGGATTGTAAAATGGTGCCGCCTCTTTGGAAAATAGTTTGGCAGTTCCTCAAAAGGTTACACTTAGATTTACCATATAACCTAGCAATGCCACTCCTAGGTATATACTCAAGGGAAATGAAAACATACGTCTACATGAAATTTGTACATGAAGATTTCTAGCAGCAATATTCATAATAGCCAAAAAATGAAAAGAACCTGAATGTCCATCAACTGATGAATGGATACATAAAATGTGGTATGTCCATACAGTGGAATAAAAATCTGTCAGTAAAAAGAACGAAGTAAATACTTACATGTACCACAATCTGGATGAACCTTGAAATCATTAGGCTAAGGAAAGAAACCAGCACAAACACTACATCTCGTATGATTCTATTTACAAGAAATGTCCAGGGGATGGGGGAAAGAAGAATGGGGAGTGACTGTCAATGGGTTCAGGGTTCCTTCTGGGGTGAAATGTTCTAAAATTAACAGTGGTGATGGTTGCACAGTTCTGTGAATACACTAAAAACTGAGTCGTCCCTCTTAAAAATGCATTTAATGGTATGTGAATCATATCTCAATAAAGCTATAACAAAATTTGGGCACTTCTAGTTATTATTAATTATTATTATTATTAATTATTATTATTATTATCATTTACTAGTGGGAAAATTCAGAAGTTACTATGCTGGCACCTCTGGTAGAAAATGATGACAAGAAACGACATTTCAGGAATGGCTGGTAAGGCGCTGGGAGCGAGAGCCGGGGCTGGCCAGGGTTAGGCCACTGCGCCGCCCCGGGAAGTGAACCCCGCCGGACTGTCCGCCCCGGGCGCTGGCGGCTTGGGCGGCTGATGAACGCTCTAAAGTGTCACACCCCCGCTGCGCTTTAAATATAGTCCCATTAACAGTATCTTTCAAACTCAGGCTATTTGGAACATAATGAAAGTAGAACTTTAACGTTAGAGGAACTGGAGGCCCTCTGGTCACACTGGTCAATGAGGGAAGAATCATTTTTTTGTGACCTGGAAATTTATTTGGTATTAAAAGAAAATGACTTCTTCAGATGAAAACAAGGGAGAGGCAAAGTAACAAAAACTGAAGCTCTGGGCAAATACAAAGCAACAATTTCTGCTTTCTCTCTCTCTTCTATTAGGATAATATTTGGGGGTACTGTGTCTTCAAATAGTGGCTCTGTGTACTTCAAAGATAGGTTAGCTCTTTAAATCTGAGCTAGAACACCTGTATTGCTGGTTTAAAATTTATATTGACATCCTGTTACAACCGTGTGTTTTTTGCCTCTGGGAGGGGGCGGGGGTGGGGGTGGCGCAGGGAAAGGACCCAAACCCAGGTCATCGCGCTGTGAAACATCCCCCAGCCAAATCTGGGTGGGACAGCAAGGAAAAGTCCCTCACCGCCGTTTCCTCAGCTGGCACTGCCCTTCGCCACTGCATCTGCCCCCTCCCTCGAGCTTAACCAATTTCCTGATAGGCTTCTCAATGTTCCAAACCAAAATTCTCTTTCTTTCAGGAAAAACCCAAGGAAGCACTTTTCCCAGTAAGAAACTGGTGCCTCTGACTAGATGTCCTCCAAGCCCCTGTGGATTACTGGGGGCGCGTGGGCACCCCTGGGCTCCTGATCTCAACAAGCTCTAAGTCTACGTTGCGCCCAGTAGTGGAAAAGTGCGCCCGGCTCCGCTTTCCCAGCTTCAGGCTGCGGTCCCCTCCAGCCCTCTCCGCACCCTCCCCGATGTCACGCCCTCGCCTCCAGCCCCAGCCCAGGCAGGGGCCACGGGGCAGTGGGGAGTGGCCCAGTCCCCCGGGTGTTGCGTGCAGCATCTCCGCAGCTTCCCCAGGCCTGCAGCTCCCCGTGGAGCATCCTTCCTGGGGAGCAAGCCTTCCTTAGTCACGGCCTCCCGTGTAAGGAGATGTTCTCTCTCACCAGCCGCTTGGTAGGCAGCACAGTCACTCCTTCTGTTCCCGAGAGCTCGCCCTGAGGATGGCGTAATCCCAGGACGTTCAGAACCATAATACCTTTAGCTCTGTGTTTCTCAAACAATTTCATGTTTGTGAAAGGGACCGAGTGGGATGAGCGGCAAGCAGCGAAGACTAAAGGCTTCTCGGTGTGAAATCGTTGCTATAGAGAAGAGCCATGTATCTTCCCTCTTCTGTGCCTGCTAAATCTTCCAAAGGGTTAGAAAAAAAAAGATTTCATCTGTCTTTGGCTTTCTGATAATACCAAATAACATATTTCGTGGAAGTAGTCTTACAGTTCCTCCAGATAAGCATTTCCCAAACTCGTGGTTATTGGGAAATGTTCCTGGGTGACGTGAATATTTATTCTTGGGAGCCAGAAAGGTTTCCATGGTCAAATACATGTGAAAAGTTTGGGTTAAATGAAAATAAATTTATTTCCTTCCTGAAGATCTTCATAGAATCTTTAATAATACTAATGTTGTTGTTGTTGTTGTTGTTGTTTAACGTTTTTTGATCCAGCTATGGTAAACAGTTTGTCTCTGGGATGAATACTGATATCTCAAGGAGCTAGTGTTCTGTGAAAGAGTTTGTGAAATGAGGTTTTATATTCATATCATTTAACCTAATATAATAATTAAGGGAGAAGATTTTGAATAAATAGGACTAGATATTAGTTGTGGGCCCTCTGCCAATTAACTTCATTTATTAAGGAAAGACAGTAATACTTGCTGCAAATTGTGTTGTGAAAATTAGATGAAATATTATATGTATTCTAGCTAATAAAATCCCAAGCACCTACTAGGCCTTAAATAAATGGGAGCTATTACTATGTATAGAAAAAAAAAAAGAGTTGTCAACACTTTTTCCAACAAGAAGCAAGCATTTCTTTAATTTACAAAGTTTAATAGAAGTTCCTGAAATACCTTCAGCATGATGCAAGAAGGATGGGATTATATCTGATTTCAAGTCCAATTTTAGCGATTGGCACAATCTGTGATGGTCTATGTGTTGAGGATGGGAGGGGAAAGAGCACCTGTGGAGAGTTTATTTTGAATTCACATCAGTTTTATGGCGTAGAAATTATCCAGCCCCACTTCGCTGGTGAGTCAGTTTAAGCGAGTTGCCCAAGTTTGCATGAAGCACAGTAAGTGGCTGAGTTCGGATCCAAGCTCAGGTCACCTGACTCCAAAGTCAGTGCTCTCTCCATCTGCTAGGCCATATCTCCTTTAAAAATTGATGATTCATTCTTTTTGTTTTGTTTTGTTAGGACACAAAGTTTTCTTTAATTACTTTTAGGGGGGAAGGGATACCACACTTCTACCCAATTAAGAGAAATATTTTTATCAGTACAGAGGTCTTTTTTTTTTTAACACTTATCATGCCATGAATTCATAGGGAATGGGTTCCAGCAGCCCAGGCTCCTTTCCACTGGTTCTCACGGAGTGGGTTTCCCTGGGTGGCGCAGGCTGAGGCTTCAGGGGAACCCAGGGACCTTTCCCTTCAGCTTCCTTCTTTTTCTGATCATCCCCCTTCACACGTTTCAGGAAGCTGTCTCGGCTCTTAGACCGCTTAATATGCTCAATATGTACATTAATTCTCTTGGCAAGAATCTTGCCCTTGTTTGTTCACAACAATGCTCACCGCATGCTGGGTGACATTGTAGACCCTTCCAGTTTTGCCAGGGTGACACTTGCGGGGCGTTCCTTTCTGAACAGTGCCCATCCCCTTGATGTCTGCAATATCTCCTTTCTTGTAGATGCGCATTTATGTGGCCAAAGGAAAACTCCATGTTTTCTAAAAGGCCTAGAGAACATATAGCGGGTGCCTCTCCTCTTTCCCTCTGCGTTGGTCGTTTTGGCGAATTACTGGAAGGTGGTGGTTCCGGCTGAAAGGACGCTTGACGATTCATTCTTACACGAACCTGGTAGCTCTCTGCTAACTAAGACCCCGTAATTTCTCATTCCATACAAATCGCTCCCCTCCTAGATCTCCATACGGTGATACTGCTTCAATATCATTCCAGTGATGCTTTATGGCCCCTTTGGCAAAATTCCTCTCACATTCCGGTAGCATGAGGACGGATCACATCACTGAGCACCCAGCTCTAACCTGGCCCACACCTCCTGACTTCAAGGAAATCGCGGTGAGGAGCACAGCCCCGGGAGGTGACGGGAGGTCGGGAGCGGGCGGAACACCGCCTGGGTCCTAGGGGTGAGTCCCCGCCCTCCCTAGGCTATAGTTAGCTGCATGACCTGGACGAGTCACTCTGTATCTCTGGGGCTTGGGTTTCCTACTTTGGGCCTATCTACCGCACAGGTGCTGCCAAGTGCAGATTAAGTCCCAACTGCCTTCTCCTGCCGCCTGGTGCAGTTGTCCCAAAGTGGGGATGTGCATGGAGATTCACTGGGGTGAGGGACAGTACCAGAGCTTCCATTTATAGTGATTTTTTAATCTTGTCCTTTAAAAAATTTCAATCTTTTGCATATGTTTTGTAATATAACAGAGCATTACATTTAGGTAAATTATAAACAAACCAGCAAATGTTGGAAGTTGTGCTAAAGTTTTCAGTTAATAGGTGTATGTAATCAAAAATGTGGGAGTTCCAGTGACCTCCAGGATAAAGCTCACATTCTTTAGTATGGAATTTAAGTCCCTTGTGAACTCTCTCCTTCATTTCTTCTGCCTGCCCCTCCTACCTAATTAACCAAATACACCAGTATGTTTCATAGCTTTGTTGCCTTTGTTTATACTATTCCCTCTGCCTGAAATTCCTGAAACCTCTCTCAGCCCCCCACCTTCCACTTGGAGGCCCCCTACTCATCTTTCAGGATTCAGCAAAGGAATGACTTCCTGGATGAGCCCTTTCCCAAACCTCCCAGGTATACCAGATGACTCCGCCTTAGGCTTTCACTGAGCTCTATGCGTGGAACCTGCAACTTGCTTGGAAGGATATTTATTTGCTTGACTTTATTTACTAGTTTGTACATCTCTGAAGGGCAAGGGCCATATTTTCTTCATCTTTTTTGTTCTAGCAACTAGTATGTCTCTAGCACCTAGTATGATTAGTGTTTCATAAGATTAATTATGCAAATAGCAAATGAGCTGTAAGAGTAGTACTATGAAGTGTTAAAATCTGTAGGCAAATGCAAAGAGTCATTATTACGCACTAACATTTGTTAAATTTTGATGGCCTTCAGTGGAATATCTTGCTGAAAAATTTTGCTCAGGCGATGTGAGCAGATTAATTCTAATTGACACTTGGAGGCATTGGCTCTCAGCCCTGGCTGCACATTTCAGCCGGGAGCTATCTTTTGATACCAGTGTTCAGGCCCTACTCACAGGAGTTCCAATTCAGTTGGTAGGGGGTGAGGTCCAGGCACCAGTGCTTGTTTGTTTTTATTGATTTTAGAGAGAGGAAGGGAGAGAGAGAGAGAAAAACATCGATGAGAGAGAGAAAGATCAATCTAGATAGGCTCCCTCTTGCACACCCCCTACTGGGGATTGAGCCCATGACCTGGACATGTGCCCTGACCAGAATCAAACCGGTGACCTCTTGGTGCATGGACAATGCTCAACCAACTGAGTCACACCGGCCAGGGCCAGGCACCTGTAATTTTTAAAAGCTGCCCAGATGGTTTTCATGAGCAGCCAGGGCTGAGACCACTGCTCTAAGTATCATGGGTAAACAAAGAAAGGTACCTGGGTAAACCTGCAGTTGTGAAACAGTCTTTAGTACTCTGTTTTTGTAAGGTTAGAATCCCTCCTTGGCTGGGGTGGGGACACACACACACAAACTGCAGTTACTTATTGAGACCGAACTACAGAGTCACTGACAAAAATGTGAGAGTTTAAGACTCCCCAGCATGGCTTCACTAAGAATATATCATGTCACAGAAACTGGAACAATTTCTTAAGAGGAATGTCTAAAGATATTGACAAAGGCAGAGTATAAACTTTTTGTGAGGTCCCTCATGGAGTGTGAGGGCTGGGCCAGGTGAAAACGTGCTTGCTGACTGTAATGAAATAAAAAAGGCCTTGGGGAGAAGGTGGTAGGGATTAATGGCAATACATTGTGTTGAGGTTTTTAAAAAGTTAAAAAAAAAAATATATGTATTTATTGATTTCAGAGAGAGGAAGGGAGAGGGAGAGATAGAAACATCAGCGATGAGAGTCATTGATCAGCTGCCTCCTGCACGCCCCCTACCAGGGACCATGTGCCCTGACCAGGAATCGAACCATCAACTCCTGGTTCATAGGCTGACACTCAACCACTGAGCCACGCCAGCAGGGCAATTGTGTTGAGTTTTAAGGAGACGACTTATAGAAAACTATTCTGAGAACTGTAAAGGATGACACATCTGTAAGGAGTTATTATTGTTATTAATGTTATAGTCAGGGTGCGTGGGCTCTATCTAAAAAACTCCCTGGGAAAGAAAGCATCTCAGACTACAGAGAAAATAAAAAGACAAAAGTTTGTTAAGTCTGATCCTGATTTTGCAACTAACATCTTTTCCCCCCTCCCTCTCTTTTTCACCTGGGGATTGTAAGAAAAGTGAGTGAGGCGTCAAATTAGCTTCAAACTGTGTCTCTGGGTCACAACTTTAGGTGAGCATCAGCTAATACTAGTCCAGAAGTTTCTATCAGGATGTTTTTGAAAAATCTTATTAGGATTTGTGTATATGCTGTCAATATACACCAATCTGTTATATTTTTTAGAGAATCACAGTGTCTATCTGGTAAAGAAGCCAATTTTAACTTGTGTCCAGGACATCAAGGCCTTCTGGATAGGAGTGAATGTTGGCATTGTGTACTGAATTGGGTATTGCTGCTTTACAATAGAAAATAATTTAGCTTATAACCAGCTGAAGTTTCTTTTGTGTTAAGAAAGAACTTGCTAAGCAAATTTGTGGTCAGCCAAAGGTCACCGAAGTTAATTTTTAAAATAAAACAAGTATTTTACAAGCACTTAAGTGACACGTGTTACAGATCACACCACTCAGGGACTAGCTACAAGGGAGTCTTATCTGTTCATTGAAGTTGGGCAGGCGGGGCCTCTCGTGGCAGCGGCTAGTTAGCCGTTAGGGTTGGGGTTAACATTTTAGAAAGTACAAACTGTATTTCTTTTATATCCTGCTTGATAAAATTCAGACTAATACCCCCTCAATAACTCCCAAATAATTACGCTTTGCATGTTCCACTTCCTAGATGTTCAAATTTATCAAGTTCTGTGTACACATTTCTTGGGGGCGTCCTCTCAAAGCAAATGGGTTCAAAGATTCCCTGGCAAAGCAGACACTTGGACCTCTTCAAGTAGTGCTGCCCTTAAGGCATGAAGCAAGGTCAACTAATGTTTTCAAATTGGTTCCTGACTTGAATGCGGACTACCGACTTGTTCTCAGATTGCGCACGGAGATCCCTGAATAGCCATTTCTACTCTGAATCTGATCTTTGAAAGAACAGTGATGGATGGTTTTGAGCAGCGGCTCCATTGTGAGAAAGAGCATGGGTGTGGGTGTGTGTTTGCGGTGCACCCCACAGGGGAGCCCGGGCCCCACCCCGGGCAGGCCTGCAGCTACATCTGACCTCTCTCTGTGCCAGCCGGGTCCTGTGGGCCTCCCTGGCTGGCAGGTGCTGCCACCCATCCAGACAGGTGTCCTGAGCCTAGCCCGACGGTCCCTCTGTTCCCGTCTTTGCTCCTCCGTGGTGGGAGTGGGAAAGAGGTGGTACTGGGTGTGGGCTCCAAGGAAGTCCTCTGACGTCAAGGCCATGCTCTCTCCTGTGCTTTTGTAGCTCCTGTACTTGTCCCTGCCAGCACGTATTACTATTATAACATTATTTGTGTAAATACTTATTTATTATCTGCCCCTCTCAGTTGATTATAAACTCCAGGAGGGCAGGGGCTGGTGTCCGTCCTATTAATTTTTGTAGCCTTACGCACGAGGCCTGAAATATGGTTGGTACTGAATAAATATTTTTTGAATGAATGAATGAAAAGCACAAAAATGAATGTATAAAAATGATCTTTGGAAATCTCCTAACGTCTAGGAAGAAAAATCAATCAATCACGGAGATCCATTTGGTCGAATACATCACTAAAAAACATATTTAAAAAATACGTAATGACGCTGAGAAGTGTTCAGAATGTAAGGTTAAGCGGAAAACAGTAGGATACAAAAATCAACACATGGCATGATTCTGTTTTCCTTTTTTGGCACAAAGAAAATAGTCGATTCTTAGAGTTTGCGTAGTTATGTTCTATAAAGCCGCCGGGAACGCTGAATTACCAAACACTGACTCACGGCTCCCAGGGGAACTACAGCCTTGGCCACACATTTGTCACCTGAATAATTTATAACTAATGTGTGTTCTGTTTAAAAGCACCTTTCTTGCCCTGTGTTGCCTTTCATTAGTGCGAACGTGCAGCTGACAGCACTCTGCCCCTAATCCGTTAGCGCGTCCCAGCCTTCCGCTTAGCGACACTGGGCAGCGCTTTGGCACTGTAACTGGGGGTCATTTTAAACACCGCAATCACCAAAACGGCACAAAAAACGAGAACCAAGTGGCTCTAAGCTGACTGTGAGAAGGACACTGTTTACGGCCTGAGAGCAGGGGCCCGGAGCGGAGCGCTGCCTGGCCCAGCCTCGGCTGGGACGCGTGCGGGTGACTCGGGTGTTCGGCTCCGCGTCCACAGCGACCGGGGAAGCGCTGTGAGAACTGATTCTGGGGCTACGGTCAGGCTCTGGTGTGTGGGTGAATTTGCAAGCATGGAATCTGTGATAGTGAGGACTGACGGACTGTACTCAAAGCCAGAACAAAACTGAGGGCACAGGTGCCCTCAGGGGAGTAGGATTATGGTGAGAAACGTGTGTTTTTTCTCTCTACAGTTTTCCACAATTGCCCAAATTTCAAATATGAACTTGTATTATTTTATAGCTAGAAAAATAAGCATTCTTTTTCTTATAGTAAGAATTAGCAAAATGCGATGGGCAGGACATACAGAAAGATTAGCAAAAGGTTATTTGGGCAGCTGTTGCATAGCAAGTTTAAAAATAAAAAGCCAAAACCACACTCAACTGTTAGTTTAAAAGGCAAACTGAAACATGATTTTGAAAGACGCATTGAACCCCCCCCCCCCCACGATATTTTTGAATGGCCAATGTGCTCTTTTGTAGCCAAGAGCAGGGCTTCCAACCGACCATGAGAAAGAGAGAGAAAATAAGATCCAGCTCTGCAAACAACACACCGCCGTCCGACGAACACGGCGCAGAAGGACCTGCTTCCTCTAGAAGGCCTTCAGCTACTCATCCCCCAACTCTGCCAGGTCTGAGCTAGATGCCCCTCAGCAGAGTGTCCCTTCTTTCACTGTGGCCCTTCCCACACTGTGCTGTGATGACCTTGGTATGTGACCGCGTTCCCAGCTGGCCTTGGAGCCTGAGAAGGCGAGGCCTGGAGCAGCTTCCTCCCTGGGGCGCTCCACCTGCTAGCACAGCCTTTGCCCAGGTGAGGCTCAGTAAGTACATGCTCACTATAGATGGGAGGGTCACCCCCGTAGACAGTGACTCCTGTCAGTTATCTTTAAATCTGAAACACCAAAACCGCATCCAAAGATGTCAAGCAGTTCAAATGAGAACATCTCATAGACTTAAAAAACGGACAAAATGTCTTATATTCAGGCAAACAGAGACCATGGAAATAAGGATCTGCCTCTGGATGGAAAGCAAATCACGTTCTTGTTTCCTTTGTCACCCTCACAATTGTACGTTCTGTTTAGCAGTCTTCTGGTGTGTGATTATGGGGGAGTACACGGCTATTTCTTGAAGTGTCCATAAACACAGAAAGGAGAGCGCAGTCCCGGACACGTGCTCCTGTTGGATCAGTCGGGTTGGGCTGGTTCATTTTCAGCCTTTAGTCTATTTCCTTAGGCATCTGAGAGTGTTCCAAACCCAGGGCTATTTCAAAAGCTTTCTGTTTGCCATGTGTGATTTTTAAAAAATGATCGCAGTATTAGTTTCCTATGGCTGCTATAACAGGTTACCACAAAATTAATGGCTTAACTCAAATTTATTACCTTACAGTTATGCAGATCAGAAGTCTAATCTGGGTCTCACTGGGCAAAGATCAGGGTGTCAGCAAGGTGCACTCTATTCTGGAGGCCCCTGGGGCAAATCCATTTCCTTGCGTTTTCCACGGTTAGAGGCTGCCTGGCTCCCTTGGCTCCTGCCTCTTCTCCATCTTCAAGGCCACCAACACCAGGCTGATTTCTCCTGCTCCCGTCTCTCTGTTCCCTCTTCCAACACTCTCTTCCATTCTCAAGGACCCTGTGATTACATTGGGCCCACTGGGATAATCCAGAATAATCTCTTTATTTTAAAGCCAACTGTTTAGCACCTTAATTCCATCTGCAAACTTAATTTACCTTTGCCAGGTTACCTAACATGCTCACAGATTGTGGATTTAAAGTGTGGACATCTTTGGGGCCTTTATTCTACCCACTACAGCGATATGCATGCAATTAGATACACACACAATCTAAGAAATATAATAAGTCATCTTAAAAACTGTGCCCCTATCCCAACTCTGCTCCCCCCAACCCCCCTTCCCCAGAAAATCTATCGGAAGAATCAAACCACAGAAAGAAAGAAAAAAAGAGTTTAAAAGTTCAAGTTCTGCTGCTGTTCTATGGATTTAAGCGATTTAGCTCCATAGTATCACGTGTGTGGGAGTTTATGTGTAGGAATCTAACTGCTCTTCAATGACTTCCATGAAGTCCTGCTCACAGTACGAACGTACGCGATCCTGTTATGATCTGCCCACTGTTTGCTGGAGCTTGTGCATGAAAATTGTGTCTAAAAGTTTTCTTCTTAATCATTTTTTTAGAATCTTCCTCGTTGGTGGACTCAGCCTCCGTGCACGGGATGTTTCCCCTGCAGCCTTGCGATGCGTCATCTTAATTGTCTGGCTGTTAACTGCCTCGTCACTTACCCACCGGTGTGAGACAGTCTTTAGCTCTTCATCTGGAGCAGAATTACAGCCTCTATCTTTAGACATGATCTATGCCGAGGATTATTCATGTTTGTAATTACAAATCTTCTAGCAGGAGCACAATTATTAAAAACCTTTGGAAACAATACTCTGTCTCACATCGCAGAACTTGCTGTGAGCGTCTCGTTTGGGTGTTTCTTTGGTTGCTCCAATTTCCCCCTGCACTTCAATTGCAGTTTAACATGGTCATTTCTCTCCCTCTTTCTACCTGGGTGTAATGGTTAGGTCTCCGGCTGTTTATTCTTAAATACGTTCCCCTCTGTTCTGAATCTTACCGGGCTCTTTTCTGTGGTTGCAGCCTAGGAGACAGCTGCGGCAACACTTGTCGCCTTATGGTACCTTGAGGGGGGGGTGGCTTCATCTCTGGGGTAGAACCAGGGAGGGGAAGAGCCGAGGGAACTCTGGAGATGGTTCATTTTAAGGATGAAGAAACTGAGGTTCTGAGAGGTTGAGTGAATTTGCTCAAGGCCACCTAGTTTCTCATTGTTGGGTTAGGCTCTGGAGTCGCAGGTATGGATATATTCAGGGGTATTTTAAATCTTAGCAACTTGAAGTTAAAACTGATTAACCAGCGATCTGGGTAACAGAGCTGGGCAGGAAGGGAAGCGACCCCGCAGGCTTCTCCTGAGCCACACGTTGTGTTAGGCGCTTTGTATCACGGACCATAGGCACATCCACAACCTGATGAGACAGGGATCGTTGTGCCTATTGCAACGGGGGAAAAAATGAGGCTCTTGGAAGATTAAGCAACAGGCCTGAGAACACACAGATAGTAACCTGACCTACTTGACTTCTCACCCCTTCTTTTTATAATTAGGAACAGAATAACAGACAATATTCTGAACCCTTGAGGCACGAGCCGTGTGAGCGAGTTTGAAAGCGTGAGTTGCAAGCATGGGCTACTTTTCGGGTGGCCTGGGAACCCGAAGTGTTTGGGAAAACGTGAAGACGATGTCAGAGACTGTGCCTCACAATATTTGCCGTTCCCTCAGGTCTGTGCAGCTGCCTCCGGTATTTTGTCCTGAGCAAACCTGACCTGGCTAAGCAATGCCACCCAACTGTTAAAAAAGGAAACTCAAAAACTAGGACGTAGGAAGCCAGAGTATTTGCTTAATACATGAATTTCCAACTTTAACTCTTTGAGGTTGTATTGTGCCTCCTGGGTGCACAGTGTTCCAAAGTGGTTCAGTTTGGCTGGTGGGATGAGCGGAGGGTTAGAGGAGAAAGGAACTGGAAAAAAAGAAAAGAAAAGGTGCTGTCAACGTCTCTAGAGAAAAGGAGACTGCCCGAGGTTGCCTGTCAGCGAATCAGAGAGCTGGGCCCTACAATGGGCTCTCTTCCTGAAATAACCAGAAACACTGGGCATCAGAGGCAGGAGTTAAATGACCGCCTTCGTATTCTGCAGTTCTTTAGTGTTTAGCTCTTTCCATTGCTGCTGCAGAACCAGAGAGATGGCCAGAGAATCAAGGTCAGGAAATAGCATGGAGGTCAAGGATCAGTTAAGGGGCTATCTGAATGAGTCCCCTTGAATTGCAGTAGGAACCCAGTATGCTTCGTTCTCAACACTGGGAATAGCATTATGTCCTGAAAAGTCAAGAGCCATGATGACGATGCTGGAACTAGAAACCATAGGTCCAGGTCCAGCGGGAAGGGGTGAGATTGTGAAAGGCTGAATTAGGGAATGGTTGTCTTTCAAGAGGGCATGGCGATGGTGTTGAGGGAGGGATGGAGTGAAAATAGCAAGTGAAGACGCATTGAGACCTGTAGGTAAGGTTTAAGTAGTAGCTCCCTGAGAGTTCAGTCTCATAATGACACGCTGAAGGACCCCTACCAAGATCTTCAGAAACAGCAGAGTGTCGCATCTGCCTAGGAAGGGGCATAGCTGGGGTCTTAAAGAAATGAGATCAGAGGTTTCAAAATCTGCTTTATCACAATGACCTCAGTTAATTAAACATTCAGATTTTAGTCCTGATTCTAAAAAGTCTGACTCACCCATGGGAATAACCCTCAGGGAATTGTGGCAAGGATTCTCATTGGAAACATCTGGGGCGGGTGACCCTGCTTCTGTAGTTGTGGGTATTTGTGGGCTACTTCTTATAGTGCTTCTGGAACGTCCTTCATTTGGTCTTTCCCAGCTCAGAGAGTCTGAGTTTCTGGGGCTCAGTGGATAGGGTCTCTGGGGGGACCGTGAACCCCCTGAAATTATACACAGAATTTCACATATACAGGGTGTCCCCAAAAATGTATACAAACTTAACAGCTGATAGCTCAATTGATGTTTCTTTCTTTTCAGATTTACCCCATTGGAATTAATAATTATTCAAAGGGTGTATACATTTTGGGGGGACGCCCTGTATGTGAGCTATATGCAAAGTCTCAAAGGAATCTCTGGTCCCCAAAGACTTAGAACCACCTCTTCAGCTGTTGGTCGTGTCCATCTCCTTTCTGGCCCAACCATGGGTGTGGGCCAGTTGCTTCCTGCCCAGACAGTCCCCCTGCCTTCAGTGGGGGGTACATTTTCTCCTTTTTTGGAACTTTGCATTCAACTATGACACATAGGACGATTTGGCAAAGACAGAAGTGAACCTCTGTGCTTCTATTGAAATTAATTTCCTTTGGAAGGATATGCCTGTGTCAGGTTTCACAGACTACTGCTGTCCCATTTTAATGAGCAACTTAAAAAAAAAATTTGTCCATTGTCACCAAAATCCTAATGTCCCCATTTTTTCCCCTGAAGCCTACCTCTTTGCTGAACTATTTAAGCAACAGCCCCAGTTGCTTTACTTGGCTTTTCCGGGTCCTCGGTTGCCCTCGTTGTGATCCACTGTCCACAGAACAAAGTCCTGACTCCTTGGCCTGGCATCTGTGCCCTTTACAATCGGACTATCTCCTGCTGTTCCCCTAATTGTTCCGTGTTCCCAGCTGACTGTGTCCCTTGCCGCTGTCCAAGCCCTGTCTGTGCCCTCTTCCCTCTGGGCCCACACGAGATGCCCTCCCTGTCCTGTCCATCTGTCACAGTTTTACTCTCGTCAAGGCCTTCCTCCTATCTACCCTTCAGCGAGAAATTTCCTCTTCTCCGAACACTGATCGTACTTGGTTCACATGGGCCTTATGGCATTTACTACATATTGAGTCATGTTTTATTATTCATGACGTGTTTCTCTTCTTCCTAGATTCTAAGTCCTTTCATAGCAGCGCCCATGTCGCTTTCAACTGTGTATCTGGCATGAGGTGCCCCAGTACTGAGCCTGCCTCAAGCCCTTACTAAAATTTGCCGAATACGTTGAAAACCTAGATATGGCTACATTAACTTAGAAAAATAACTCTGTTTATCTTTTGGTAACCTAAATTGGACAGTAGCTTTAAAACTGCATATAAACTACATTTATTCTTAATGAATTAGAAAAGGAGCCTGATGGCTTCATTGACATTTATACTGTAAAAAGATATTTATAACTGCATTTTACATAACACCCGTGAGTCTTGTTGTAGTGTTTTTATCTCCTTCGGACTGGTGATTATATTGAGGGGAGAGGCTAAGGGAGTCATCCAAGGCCACAGAGCAGGCAGGAGACAATCCTAGGGCTGGAACCCAGGCCTCCTGGGGATGTATCAGCAAAGCATAGCATTGACTGTGCTCAGAATGGACTGCAAATATGCTCACACACTGCCAAAGCCAATAAGATAATCCTGTGGGTCAAAAAATTTGGTTTAATGTGGACCGTATGGATAATGGGCTATTTGAAAATTTCTCTTTTGGCATTGCTGGCTTAGCTTTGCCTTGTTGTTCTCCAAAGACAGACATGCCTGTAAGTCTAGTCATCAGCCCTCCTGCAGGCACCTACCTCTGTCTCATGGCTTCAGTTTTCACTACTCTGCCAACCTTTCTAACATCTCGTAGTGATGGCCCCTCCCCTGTCTCCACCTCACACCTCTTAGGGTCTGCCAGAAGCTTCCACTTGGAGTTCTGCCATCACTTACACGCCCGAAATCTAACTCCAGACTCCTCACCCGCTCTCTGACAGAACTTACCTTGTTCTCAGTCTCCATTCTCACATTGCCATTCTAATTAGCCAAGTTCAAAATCATTGTTACCTTTAACTTCATTTTTCGTAGTGTATTCAACCGCTGAGCCACACCGGCCGGGCTCCACTGGTCTTTTCAATGGGATAAGATCTATACCCTTCATCCTGGCATACACCAAACCTCCCACAGTATGACCCAAATGATCATTTCACCTATTTTGTCTAATACTTCATCACAGTAATTCTTGCCCCGGGAAAACCCTTCTGTTCACTGTCCCAGAGTGCATCTCCCGCTGCCTGGCTTTGGTCCTCGGTTTACCTGTTTCTTTTTCTACTCAAACTCTTCAGATCCTTCTCATTTTTCTAGCCCATCTCATGTCTCATCTTTTTGGTAAGGCTCTTCCTGAGTATTTAAATTCACATCTCTTAAGTTCTTTGGTGCCAACTATCTATCTTATCAAGTCTTCCTTCGAAATGTCTATCATGTCCGCTGGAGAATCTAGAGGCTTTTGGGCAAAGATCACATCTTTCTAATAGAGCCCCTCACCTCACACGAATTCTTTCCTTTCTCTTTCCATCAGCACAGTTTATTCTAGGGGGTCTGTTTCTGTTGCCTCATCCTTAAACCACTGCAATCATCTTTGCCTGATTAATGTTTCCAAAATATCAAAGAAGCATGTTACTTCTCACACTCTTCCTCCCAATTCCACTGGCCTTTTTTATTTTATTTTTACTTTTTATATATCTTTACTGATTTCAGAGAGAGGAAGGGAGAGGGAGAGAGAGAAACATCAGTGATGAGTCATTGATTGGCGGCCTCCTGCATGCTCCCGGCTGGGGATGGAGCCCGCAACCCGGGCATGTGCCCTGATGGGGAACTGAACCACAATCTCCTGGATCCTAGGTCGGTGCTCAACTGCTGAGCCACACCGGCCAGGCTCCACTGGTCTTTTTAATGGGATAAGATCTATAGCCTTCATCCCGGCATATACCAAACCTCCCACAGTATGACCCAAATGATCATTTCACCTATTTTGTCTAATACTTCATCACAGTAATTCTTGCCCCGGGAAAACCCTTCTGTTCACTGTCCCAGAGTGTATCTCCGCTGCCTGGCTTTGGTCCTCGGTTTACCTGTTTCTTTTTCTACTCAAACTCTTCAGATCCTTCTCATTTTTCTAGCCCATCTCATGTCTCATCTTTTTGGTAAGGCTCTTCCTGAGTATTTAAATTCACATCTCTTAAGTTCTTTGGTGCCAACTATCTACATCTTTGCCACTCAAAGTGTTGTCATGATCAGCATGACCAGCAGCACTGGCACCACCGGGAAGCGGGTTAGAAATACAGAATCCAGGGCCCTGCCTCAGACCTGCTGAATCCGAATTTGCATTTTAGCGGCATCGTGGTGATTCAGGAAGGTTGAGACCCCTGGTCTCCTTCACTTAGATGCATAGATAATACTTAACTATACACTGATTTACTATATACTTATATGCACTCCTCAAGGTCCTTCAGCCTAGCAGCCTGAACTATTCCTTTTGCATCTCTCTCAAACACAATTTCATGGCAAAGTAGACGCTTAGTAAATAAATGTTAGTGTCCTCCCCTTAATTTTCCCATTAAGAAGAAAAAATCCCCAAGATACCCAGAAAGTGGATACTAGCCTTAGTTGGCGTTTTGGTGACTAGAAGGTCAATTGCTGCCACCTCAAGTTGGCAAAGCAAGCAGTGGCAGGTCTCCTATGTGACGATCTCTTTGGGTTCCTGCAGCGCCTTGGGGTCTCCCCCAGTAAGGCACCTCTCTCCCTGCGTTAGAGCTGCGTGCGGGCCCTTCTTACCGCCCAGACAGGGGCTCCTCGAGGGCAGAGACCGGGCCTTTGTCACTCACCCTTTCCGCAACAGCACCTCGCCCATCGAGAGAGCAGACATTCAATAAATGTTTATAGGTTTGAGTTAATAAATAAGTGAGTCAATAACTTGTTACATGACTAAATTAGAGAGATTAAGCCTAGGCCTCCGCTGGCTGTTTCTGTCGTCAGCCAGGGTTCGTTTCTCGCCACAGCCTACATCAGTGATTTTCCAGTGGTGTGCCGTGGCGCGCTGGTGTGCAGCAGGAGTTTTAAAACATGCACTACCTGACGATTTGTCAGGGGCCCTGCCCTCTCTTCCCTTAGGTTGTGAAATAAAAAAATGACAACAGCCGACACATCAATAGCTATCTGGTGTGACTGACTCAAAATTATACCTATTTTTTCAGTCAGATCGGCAAAAAATATATTTTTTGGCATGCCGCAGAATTTAGTAATTAGTTTATGTGCCACGAGATGAAAAAGGTTGGAGATTGCCGCTCTACAGGGTTAAACTGACAAGCCTCTCCCAACCAGAGACCTGCTTCGTTGTGTTCACTCCATTGCCAGCGTAGTTCAGTTTTTAAGGGCTGAAGATGAGAAATGCGAAGGCTGAAAGCAGAGACGGGAAAGAAATTACATAATCTCGGGTGAAGAGTGTATTACATCCAAACGGCAGTGGCTTAAAGGAAGCCTCAGATGAAAAGAACAGTCAACGTCTCAATACCCACATTACAAAGTGTTCTCCTCCACCAAGTTCATCAAACAAAAGGAGTGATAAGGTAAATGGCTCTGGAACAAAGTGGTGCTTGTGTAGCCTGACGGTACATGCTGGCTCATCATTTCATCTCGCGTCTGAAAGATCCATGAGGTTTCGCTGAGCTCGGTAGAGACGCGTCTGCTTTGCGGCAAATGTTGCCCATCAGCAAAGCGAAGAGAAATCTGGGAACAGTTAGTGTCACTGTATTCTTGCCCTCGCCGAGGTTCATGAAAGCTCAGAGAACACAACAGCACAACAGGGCCCCAGCTGTGTACGACCCCAGCATGCGCTTGTGTTGTTACTTTCTTCCTGGGAATGTGTCTTATTTCCGCCAACTGACTGTAAGGAGGGCGGGCATATGTATTTTGTAATTCTGTACATATTGACAATGCTCAGCATATGGAGCTTTAGCTCTATCTCCCCTTCATTTCCCCCCTTCCTTCCTTCCTTCCTTCCTTCCTTCCTTCCTTCCTTCCTTCCTTCCTTCCTTCCTTCCTTCCTTCCTTCCTCCTCTCCCTCCCTCCCTCCCTCCCTCCCTCCCTCCCTCCCTCCCTCCCTCCCTCCCTCCCTCCCTCCCTCCCTCCTTCCCTCCCTCCCTCCCTCCCTCCCTTCTTTCCAGTATTTATTGAGTGATTGAGGAAGAACATTGAAGTATTCTATTTATAAAATAGAGTATTTTATTCTAGTTGTAGTATATCTGCTGGGGGAGAAATCACCCATCAAAACAAAAACCCTTCTCTTCATGGAACACTCATTGTAGGGAGAGAAAAAAGACTATAAGTAAAATATATAGCTAGATCACAATATGCACTGTCGAAAAAAGCATTAGGGAAGGATGTTAGAGAGTTGGGGAAGTATATATAGTTTTAAATAAGGAGTCAGAGAAGATCCCCTTCAAGAAGGTGAGATTTATGGAAGGATCTGAAGGAGGTGGATTATGTTGCTACCTGGGGGAACAGCATCCCAGAGAGTGGATTAGCAAGTGCAAGGGCCACAAGGTAGGTGTGTGCTGGAATGAAGAGGGAACAGCAAGAAAGGTTTCCTGGGTTTGGAATACAAGGAGCTTGGAGAATGATAGGAGAGAAGACATCAGATCTTGCTGATATTGAGGAAAGCCTGAAGGGGGGTAAGGGTGGAGGCAGGAGGCCAGTTAGGAGACCTCTGCAGCGATACAGACAAGAGGTGACAGTGGCTTGGATCAGAGAGGCAGCAGTGGAAGAGGTGAGACGTGGTCAGACTTTGAATATATTCTGAGGGCAGAGCAGGTAATTGGATTTTGAGTATGAGAGACAGAAAGGCATCCAGGACCCAAGCATTCAAGATTTTTGGCCTGAGCAACTAGGAAGATGCAGTTGCTATCAAATGAGATGGGAGAAGGGCTGTGGGTGGAGACGTTTTCAGGGAAAATTAGAACCTTAGTTATAGCCATGTTGAGTTTGACATCTTTTAGACAAGTGAAAGTGTTGAGGAGGCAGGTGGATATTTGTGGAATGAATGGATAAGCAGGGTCTTAATAAAATGTTTTAACACCCTCAAACACAAATCAACATATTCCTCTAACTATTTCTTGAAATGCAAAACATTTGGGGAAGTGACACTGGAAGTTAGACACTTCTGACCAAGATCAGACCTGCCTGAATTCCAGACCTGGAGATCTCACTGTCTCCCCTTGAATGTTCCCTAGACTCTCAACATATCTAAAATGTCACTAGACCCTCAACATGTCTAAAATGTCCCTAGACCCTCAACATGTCTAAAATGTCCCTAGACCCTCAACATATCTTAAAACAGAACTCATTCTTTCTCACAAACCAGGCCTCCTTCGTGAAGGGAGTGAATGGTCCCAACAGGCACGCAAGCACGAGTCACACCTGCTTCCCTCCATTTCCTCATGCCTATGTCTCTGGCCAGCAAATCTTACCAATGCTACCTCCATGCCATCGCTAGAATTCACCTCTCCCCTCGACCTTCACTGCTGCTTTTTTGGTGATTGTGTTTTCATCATCTTGCACCCATATTTTACGTCAATCTCCTGCTTGATTCCCCAGTCTCTAATCCACCCTTCCCATAGCTCCCAGAATGATTTTCTAAAATGCAATTGTGGCCAGTGTGCTTAAAATTTTCTCAAAGGCTTCCTTCTGTCTATGAAGCCCCAAATCCAGAGCTTGGCCTACAAGGATCATCAAGACCTGGCCCTGCTTCTCCCTCAGATTTACTGCTACACACACACACACTTCCATCCATTAGCATCTTGAACCACTGGTAGTTAACTGATTTATTCATTCAAATTTTAAATATAAATGGAATGCTTCCCACGCTAAGCTCGGGGGATGCAGCGCTGGATGGGGCTCTGCTGGAACCACACTTTCTGGATCCCCTGGCCTTTGCTCTTTGATCCCCCAGCCTTGAACCCACCACTCCTCCCCCCTCCGCCTCACTGACACTCAGAGAACACCAACTTACCTTTAAGAGTCAGCTCACTTTGTTTCCTTGTATTAGCACTTTTCTTAATCTCCTTCTGTCTTCTAAAAATGTTTCCTCCCTCAAAAGGTATGACTGAATAAGTTAGCAGCTCTAGAAGTGAGGATATCTCTAAGTACACTCCAGGTTCAGTTCAGAATATTGTATTTTATACAGGAGGTTACAGCTCAAGGAATAGGGTTTTCTTTTTGATCCCAGGAGGTAGAAAAGCCTCCTTTTTCGGGCTTTGTAGGCTCCACAAATGGGATAACTAACTGTTAACTTGCTACAGAGGGAATTCAAGCGCACTGGATCACCCAGACAAACACTCCCGAATGTTTACAGATGAGCCTTAGGGGTGGCGATCCGATTGGAGGGCGGGGGTGCTCGGGACTTGCCTTGAAGCTGAGTTTGCACAGCAAGCTCACAATTTTCACTTAGATTAACATATATGCGGGACTCATAAAGATGGGGTTAAAGACTCCCTTTTAAGCCAACCCAGAAAGATGCAGAATGCCTGCCTTACATCCGCCTGTCCATACTTCCTGACGGGCCTTGCTTGCAGCTCCTAGGGGAGGCACATGGTTTGGGAAAGAAAAGACATGGGTATTCAGCACATGTAAATAGACGGGGAGGGGTAAGTGTGAGTACCAAGAAAAGTAAAAACCTTTCTCATTTGTCTGTACTTGTCACTTCAGGCTGTTTCAGTCTATGAGTGAGCCTTTTGCTCAGGCTGAGACATCCTGGAAACGCTGGTCCAACCTCTCTCTACATCTCTTCTTTCTTCCCTCTCTCTCTGTCTCTGTCTCCCCACCACTCTCAGGATAGTCACACATTTAGATGATCTTAGAAAGCTCCTTGGGGAATATCTATATTTTATCAATATGCAACAGCGCTAAAACCAACTATTCCAGAAAAAAGCCCCAAAACACCATCACTCCTTGTTTCTCTCCCTCTGATTGACTTACAGGCCGCGTGTGGCAGTGCATCTTATAATCGAGCCACACAAGTGAACCTCTGATACTTTCTCACCTCACGTCTGGTGTGATCAGGAGACAACAATCCGATCACCACTGTAGAAGCATGTTGAAGACTTGCGCAGAGTCACTCTGGCTACGACAAAAGTCACGGCCCCCAAGTGGCACGGCAGGGTGGGCCTCCCACGGTGCCTGCTGGCGCATGCCTGATTACACACGTGCACACACAGATGCACTCATCTAACATGATAACCATATTTATCTTTTCCTTCTGTACTGTACTAAACATCTGAACTTGTATTTCATCGGTGACTGTCAATCAGAGTTACAAAATCATGAATGTATTTATAAGCTATCAAGACTTTAAATACTTTATGAAGGACACCGTTTGCTGCACAGCAGAGCTAGCTCAGCCACTGTTAGTAGGTTTCATTTATTCAAAGAGATGCCTGCTCTGTTATTATTCAAAATATAGTCACAACTACATGTAGCTGATTATTTATGAATTTGCCACAACAGACAGATACATCAGTGAGGCATTTTATAAATTAAAACCCTATCAGAGTAAGGGGACTATCCTGATTTCTGGAGGCTCATGATTAGGTGGGGATTCTGAGGGCCTTGTTTAATTATTATAATGGCTTAATGACCCCTTTGGTTACACTATAACAAAAATTGCACAGTCAGTGACATGGGGAGGGGTGGTATACAGCGAACAGACAAGAAAAAAGTGTCGATTCTGAAGCTTTAAATTAGATTCCTATTGATTTGACATATGAAATTTCCTCGCTGTAAATATTTTCATGGTTGTCAGTCTCCATTGCTGCAGGTTAGCGATTTTATGGGCTGTGTACGGAGACAGATTAAACGCCAGGGTAGGGGCACAGCCAGGACCCAGCACTGACGACTTGGACCTAGTACTGAGGTTCTTCCCTGCCTCTGCTCCATCGGCTCAGGAAGCCCAGCCACAGGCTTCTGGCATGTCCCAGACACATGCCAGGCTCAAGGTAGGGTGTCCTGCCTCTTACCTGGCAGAGGCTGGGTGGCCTGTCTCTTCGCACAGCCCCTTAGCCAAGATTTAGACATCTGCTCCAAGGCCTGTCATCTGGGCAGGAGCATCTGATGGATAACAGGAGTCAGATTCATTTATTCATCCTGTCACTCAAAAGGTATTTACCGAGTGCCTAAGTGCCAGGCATTGCTCGGGGGCTGGGAATACAACAGTGATCCTGACTTCAGGAACCTCCATTGTGATGATTGCTTAGGTTCAAATCCTGGGTCTAACTCTTAACCTTGGGCAAGATGTTTTATTCTCTGAACTTCGGTCTCCTAATTTGTACCAGACTCCTGTCTGTTGGAAGGATTAACTGAAGCAATGTGTATAAAGCACCCAACACTGTGCCTGGCGCATTGCAAAGGTCAGTTATTTTTATTGTTGGGCAAAAGTCAGATGCTGGCCATATTTCCACCATGAATTCAATGGCTTGTGAATGTGACTTACTAGCTGAAATGACTCTGACTCTCTCTGCTTTTGAGTCTAGTGTGATGATCATCTGTGATACAGCAATGACCACACGACAATGGAAATGTCATTACTGTCTTCCCAACAAGGGTTTGCCCTTCAGATAACACCCATGAAATGAAGATCCAAGCTCCTTTCCCTTCCGGTGCTGAGACTAAGGATAGAAGCTGATTTTTTTTTTTTTTTTTTTTCTGAGAGCTGTATACACACTGTATGAGACACAAAAATGGAAAGAAAAAACCCCTCACAAGATAATATTTAGTTTAAATGTTAAAGCAGTGGCCTTGGGCCAAGGAAGTTTAAACAGTAGAATTGTCCTTTTGTCAGAATCCTGTCCTTGAAAGAACCCAAGAAAAGCACACAAGCATCTATTTGGCTATAAAAATCTAATTAACTATTGAACTGCATGATGTTCCTTAATGATAGAATTAGTTGAATCAAAAACCATGAGGCACTTTCAAGAGTTGAAATGAAGGCCCTAAATTGATCACCTAAATCATGCACTGTTTTATAAAAATGCCTGGAAACCTGTCCAGGCTGGAGCTTGGTTAGTAGCATAAATCACGCCGTCCCAGGAAGGACTGATTTGTTTTCCTAAGTTGGTAGCTGGTCCTCATCTTTCAGGGCGTCACCATGGTCTGTTTCCCATGGACCAGAAGCTATTCAAGAGGGTATTTGGGGGAAAACAGAAGGTGGCACCAGAGAGCTTCTGATGGAAGACACAGAAAATGCCAGTTGAAGCTCCATTCATTCCAAAGACATTCACCAAGAAGAGAAGCTGATTGAAAATGGGGTGCTGACACCAATGTGTCTCAGAGGGTTTGAGGCACACGTGGAAGAATCACCTGGAGAAGTTTTAAATGCCATTGTCTGTCCCTTACCCGCAGACCAATGAATGAGAATCGCCGGGTCTGGAATCCAGCACTGGTCTTTCTAAAAAAGCTCCTCCAGAGGTAAAAACACACACACACACACACACACACAAACCCCCACTGATTACGCCAGTAGCTCTCAAAGTACAGTCCCTAGACCAGTATCACCCGAGCATTTGTAGAAATGCAAGTTCTCAGGCCCCACCCAACCTACTGAATGAGGAGCTCTGGGGGTGGAACTCAGTAACTTGTGTTTCAACAAACCCTCCAGGTGATTGGGGTGCTCACTCAAGTTAGAGAACCAATGTCCGGGACAAGTCATGTCACACAAGGAAGTCAGAAATGCAGTGAGGCCCAAACGGCTCGGGGTGGAAGTCCACTGTGGAGCGAGTTCTCTGTTGTACTTACAGAAAAGAATTGAAAACACACATTCTCATTCCCACACAGCCTCTGAGAGGAGAGGGAACTCAGATTTTGCAGCTTAATCACTCTCAAAGCTCTCAGGAAGCAACCACAGACCTCTGGGTCCCAAAGGGCCATATGGTTTTTAAATAAACTGCAGAGACTAATAACGGAAAGCTGACTGACTCCCAGAAAAGACAGTTGGCCCTTGTACCTAGGAGGGAGGCAAGGGGAGAGGGTGAGGGATTTCCAGACCAGGAAAAAATAACCTAAAAAGAAAAAGACAAAAAAGTCCTTAAGACCGAACCTGGCTTTCCTTTTTCATTTCATGAGAGCAATGTCTTTGTTTTTTTGGAGGCACAGCACTGATATGTTAATAAAACTGAGTCAGGCCCCTTGTGCCGAGTTTTCAGGACGAGACGAGAACGCATAAGAACAAGTTCTAATGATGCGCCGGTTTTCTCACTGTCACACCAGCCCCAGAACGTTCCCCAGCGGCGCCCACTCTCCTGCGCCGGGAAACCTGGCCCAAGCTGCCGCCCGGGGCCGGCTGGGCTGCGCTGTGCAACCGGCTCTGCCCACTCGGGACGCGGGGAGGTTACCGAGCTTCTCCTGACCTCAGTTTCCTTAAGTCAGAAACCGCCCGGACCGACCGCAATGTTTCAGGGCTGGGGAGGGAGCCAGGTGTCACAGCCAGGCAGGGCAGGAAAGGATTGCTCAGACTCAGGGTGTCACCTCCCGGCAAGCGGACCCAATGACACTGAAGCTGAAACACTGAGACGTTTAGTTATCCAAGGTGGGCCAAACACTTGCAGTGCATTTTTTGTTGTTTATTTTAATTATCTTTTTCCCCCCATGCTCACGCACCTTGCAAAAATACTGCCTCTCCCAACCAATAATCAAAGTAAACCAAATGAACTGTTACAGATGAATCAGACACTAATAAGTAAAGAACCTCAACCAAATCCCAGGTAATTCACTTTGTAGGACAAAAATATCTTTTTTTTTTGCTTACTTTTAAGTACACTTTATGAGAAAACAAATACCACGTGGGATTGTTATTTTAAACAGAGATTGTATTTAGAGAGAGTGTCTGGTAAACTTTCTGGTAAAATAATTGCTATAAATTAGCTATTAATTTTATTCGAATGAAGGCTGTGTAATGCATTTTTGGAAATTATTGTACAGAGACATCTTCCAATACTTTATAAGATGGACTTCACTGGGCTCCGAGAGGGGATGGAATCCTACTCGGTGTACTTGTTATAAAACTGAGGCTACCCAATGACCCCGGCTCTTTCTATCTAACTAGACAGCCAGCTTTTCTGGATTTACAAAATATGAGATTTGGGGAAAGAAAATGAGAAACAAGGACACATAACTAGCCATTTGAAACTGGCATGCAAACCATCTGATCCTTACATCGCCTCCTGTCCCAGGTCCTGCTCATTACCTACTCTGTTCAATCCAGTTGTTACAGTCAATTACCGTCTTCTATTTTCTCTAATGGTATTTTGCTTTCAAGACTAGTAACAACTCTCTTCAATATATATTACATTTTTTTCATTTCTTCATACGAGTTCCATCACCTCTTTATTTTTTCACTATATTTTTCTATTTTTTTAAATCCTCACCCAAGGATATTTTTTCCATTGCTTTTCAGAAAGAGTGGAAGGGAGAGAGAGATCAATTAGTTGCCTCCCCCCCCCCCCCCGACAGAGGCCAGGGATTGAGCCTGCAACTGAAGTACTAGCCCTTGACTGGAATCGAACCTGTGACCTTTCAGTCTGGGAGCCGATGCTCTAACCACTGAGCAACCAGCTAGCGCTTAATTTCCCTGTTTGAGTAACTTGTTTTTAGTATAGAAATGAAATTGTTTGATTTTGTGTCCTGCAACGTTGTAGAATTCATTTATTAGTTCTAATTTTTATGTGTGTGGATTCTTAGGATTCTCTACATATAGATCATGTCAGCTACAGTGATAATTTTACTTCTGATTTGGATGCTTTTTCTTTCTTTTTCCTGTCTAACTGCCATGGCTAGGATTTCCAGTATGCTGTTGAATAGACATGGCGAGAATGGGCATTCTTGCCTCAGAGGAAAAGCTCTCATTTTCTCACCATTGAGTATGGTGTTAGCTATGGGATATTCCTATATGGCCTTTATTGTGTTGAAGTAAATTCCTTCAAGTTGATTTTACTGATTTTTTAATGTGATTCACATGGATTCAATTGAGTCTATATACTACACTAGGGCAAAGATGTATCTAGATTTTAAGATAAGGAACTTGTGAACTCCATTTGTGGGTGAGGAGTGAGCACATAAAACACACACCAACTAGGATGTAAGCTCCTGGGAGAGCAACTATTTCCATCTGTCTCATTTTGCTATATGCTCAGTCACTCTAACAGTGCCTGGCAAAGAGGAGATGACCAGTAAGTACATACAGAATGACTACACATGGGTGATCTCCTACGTGTGGGTGATAATCTGTCCCCACTGCCTGAAAGGTTAACCACTGTTGAGGAGACGCCACCTCTGGGCACACTATGACAACTGCTACAGCTGAGCAGCGGCATTCTTAAAGCCTAGGGGCCTCCAGAGGTTGGGTTTCAAAGAATCTGTTAACCCTTGAAATTATATGTGGGTTCTGGGGTGAAAGTCCCGATTTTTTAGTATTCACAAAGGAACGTGTGACCCTCACCCCAAATTTCAGAACTATAGTGTGTGACAAGAGTCTTCCCACTGTAAGAGTAATTAAGAAGCCCCGACAAACAGAAGCTTGGGTCAGGCCGACGTGGGTTGATATTTCAACTCTACCACTTGCTGGCTGGTGACCTTGATGAAGTTTTCAAATCATAAAATGGAGATGATATGGCAAATCTCTAGACTCAATATTTCAGTCTCTAGCCCAGCTGGCATGGCTCAGTGGTTGGGCATTGACCTATGAACCAGGAGGTCATGGTTCAATTTCCTGGTCAGGGCACATGTCTGGGTTTTGGGGTCAATCCCCAGCAGGGGGCGTGCAGGAGGCAGCTGATCAATGACTCTCTCATCATTGATGTTTCTCTCTCCCTCTCCCTTCCTCTCTCTGAAATCAATAAAAACATTTAAAAAAAATAAAAATTAAAAAAACCTCTGTCTCTAAAGCCCATAATCTTAAGAACTATTGTCTCGCTGTAATTAAGTGGGGCCGTGGATGTGGAAGAGCCTGCAGTGGAGTAGGCGCTCAGTAAATATTTATGAAAGCAATAACAAAAACAGACAAACAACCAAGAAGAAAACACCACTCTAGAGGTTCCTCTTTGATTTCAGGAATGTCCAAATTAAAACTATGTTTGTCATTGTGACTATATAACCAACTCCAAAATTTGGGGAAAGAGAGGGGGTAAACCGTTGTAAGTTTGGATACATAGGGAGTAAGGAGATTTCAGAAAACCTAGGGAAAGCTTATGATGCAGTTTAGACAGGGAACGGATAGCTAGGCTCACCTAACAGTAAACTGAAGGGTTGTGGGAGTCTCCTAGACTTTACGGACGGGATTTACTCCTGGGTCATTCTCTCCTAGATCTATGGAGCTCCCGTTCTGCTAGGATCCAGCAGGTGTCAGGGTCCTATGGCTGTTCCTCTGCCTGAACCAAAGGGTAAAGGACAAGCCGCCATGGAACAAAGTGATCCAGCTATTGCTCACCTGCAGAAAGGGGTGGCTTTACGGCTCGGCAGGGAGAGGAGGCGTGCCTGGCTCCTCCGGGTAATTTCGTGGTAGTGAGAACCAGGGGGATGATTCAGGTATGAGCTGTTTCATTGCACTGACCAGTGACGAGTTACAGGAATTAGGTTTACTTCCATTGAAACAATAATATTACTCATTGCTTTTGACCTTTTAATTTTTTCAGAACCTTTTATGGTTTTGAGATGTGTTTATCCAGTTGGGCTGGAGTATGAATGGTCCCATCTGCATTGCTGAGTCAGATTTGAGCAGTTTTCATCCAGTGGCTACCTTGTGTCAGGCCCGCACATTAGTTCATTTAAGACTCAGAACAACATTGTAAAGTGTCGGACTATGTCACGATCTCCTCTGATCAGACACAGAAACGGGCTCAGGGCAGTTATCAAGTTGAAAACATTGCCCATCTGTACACGGCCAATGAGTGGGAAAGCTGAGATGCCAGCCCAGGGCGTCTGGGTCCACTTCCTTCTGCACTTTACTATGTTGTGCATCCCTGTAACAGGATGGTAGTTTTTAAAATGGCATTCTGGCAGCCAGAAGGGGATCAAACAAGCACTCAAGGCAGTATTGCTAGAAATGGAAGTCTGGACTGGCCAAGAAATGCCTTTAATGCTATGTAATAGGAAGGCTGGAATTAGCTTGATACGGGAGTGTCTTAATATCATCTGCTCCTAAAATGCAGCCCAGGTGCTTTCCGGGACCTCCTCTGAGGAGTCTCATGGACTGTGGGTCATGTTAAGCATTTCCAGAGAACAGGTGAAAACTGTGTGTGTTCAATACTGTTCCAAAATGATGGGGGCACTGGATTTTCTTGTTTTATTTTATAAAGCAAATGTATGGGCACAAATAAAAGTTTAATACAGACCTCAACATTTCTCAGCATCCACTTTCCTTGTTTGTTTGTTTGGTAACATGGACATCTGTGTAAAACACCCAAGACTTGTACAGGGCAACAGTGAGAGGGAAGTGAACTTCTGTTGGGTACCTATCATTTACCGGTCATAGTTATATACTTTATCTCTTTAAATCTTGGGGAAACCCTGGTGTTTAATTCAAGCCGAGGTGCCTGTTCCTAAAGAGGCAGACTGGGGATATGGGTGGGGGTCAGGGGTCGGGGGTCGGGGGTCGGGGTTGTGGCAGGGCAGACAGGCATTCGGATGGGCACTTCCTAGAAGCAGTTACCCACCCGGAGTGGGCATCCTGAGTCCCGCAGACACTTCTAAGCATCTTTGGAAAAGCAGTTGCTTCAGTCTCCTCGATTATTTTTTTTTTTCCATTTGGTTTCAGAAAATGCAACAAAGAAATGGTGCCTAGGCTAACCTTTCTGGTGAGAGATATTTACCTTAAAATGTGACCTTGCGCAGGCAGTGGGTTTTGAGTCAAAGTGGAGCCCGTGTGAAATAGGCTGAAATCGAGCCTGGCCAGCCGCTCGTCCTCTTTTGCAACTGCGAAGGTATTGATTGAATAGGCCCGCCACGCTGCAGGGGCGGGAGGAGAGGCCGGGGACACAGGCTTATATGAAACACCCCCCAAAAGCCCTCAGAGTCTAGAGGCACATTTCTGATAAAGACTGGAGAATGTGGTTTATGTAGCTACCACAAAACTTCACCAGTAAAAGAAATGCACGCTGCTCAGGAAACCATCAAGAGGGAAGCATGGAAAGGCTTCCGTCGTCATTTCGATAAACAGGAGCCCAATCCAAACTGATAAAGGTTCTCAGCTAGAAAAGTTGTTCATTTGTAGTTTGGGATTTAAAGGCTTTTCATTCATTTATTTCTGTTTTGTTTTGCCCGAAAGTAATTAGCTACTCGACCTATTAAGGAATTCTCTTTTCATGTCCTCAAAGTCAAGTCAAAGTTGAGTAGTAAGAAAATGTACAGAGAAGTCGAATGAAAAAACTGACATTTCTCAATCAATCAGTGAAAATGTCAGCACGTGAGAGCATGTTTAGCTGGGGATAAAACAATGGGAATAAATAATGTAAGCAAGAGAGACAGCATCCATGGCTATTCACAGTGTGGATTCACTGCTGTATAATGAAATTCTGAGAGGCAAAGGTTTAAAGTGAAGGAAGGCTGTCAGTTCTAATGCTTGAAAATTCCAGCAGCAGCTCACAGAATATTTTCAGGATGCTTTCTGCGCCCTAAATGTAAAACTTAACGTTATTTTATTAAGAAAAATCTCGTTCAATCTCTTGAGAAATTTGCATTTCACTGCAAAGAGGGAACACAGCATCCTTGGCTGAGCTACTTTCTGTAGACGTCAGCGCCGTTCTGTGGTATATGATTAGCACATTCTAAAGGCGAAGATTCCAGAGTTTAAATTTAGTTTTGAAAAACTGAAAGCATTTACCCATTCGTATATAAACATGAAAACGCAAGCTTCACTTTCAGTGTGTTTAAATGCCATATATTATAATGGAAACTCTACAAGATGTGATCACCAAGATCTGATTTCACATTTAAAAATCAGATTTAAAGAGAGGCTGGTCCACAGTTAGTGAAACAGTCAGATCTGACACCCCAAATGGCTGTCATAAAAGGACAAAAATCTCTTATGCTTTGAGGACAGTAAGCTACCATTCTTGATGGATACTGTAGGTCAGTAGAGATTGGAGAATCTAAATATAGGAATAAAGTGTTAATTCACTCTAAAATTCCAATATTAGAAGTAGCAAGTGATACTTCATTTACATGTAGTATAGACATATAGACATTATTGGTAGCTTAAAAAAGAACTTGGTGACTGATAATGGAGAGATTGATATAGATTCAATAGTATTCAAGATACAGTTGTAATTGATGAGCTCATCAAACTAGGGTACCTTATGGTGTATGGGAGAGAAGTCAAATATCTATAAAGATCTTAAATTCCCATACCAGGAAAAGTATAGAACAATTTGTTTTACTCTATTTTATATCTTTATATTTAAAGTAGATTTTTTCATAGACAGCAAATAGTTGGGTATCGTTCTTTTAAAATTTAATCAAATTTTTGCCTCTGAATTTACATTTAACGTAGTTATTGATATAGTTGAATTTACGTCTATTATTTTGCTATTTGATTTCTCTTTATTTCATCTGTTCTTGTTCGGCTCCCACTCAGTTTCTGTTTATTTTGGGTTAATGGAATATTTATTTTAGTATTCCATTTTATCTCCACTATTGACTTATTAGCTATACCACTTGGTTTTATTTATTTATTTTTAGTTCTTGCCTTAAAGTTTACACTATGCATTTTCAGCTTATTGCAACCTGTCTTCAGTTAGCATGCCACTTAACGTATAACATGACCCTTACGACACTGATAATCTTATAACATTCCTCCATCCTTCACTCTCTTATCATACATTTAACCTTTATGGATGTTAAACTCATGACACATTGTTATCATTTTTGCTTTAAACAGCTAAGAATCTATCCAGTAAATTTTTAAATGAGAAAAAATTATTTTATATTTACCCACAGATTTACTATTTTCAACCCTTTTCATTTCTTTGTGTGGACTTGTCTATCTGGTATCATTTTCTTTCTAACAGAAGAATGCTTAACCTTTCTAACAGTGTAGGTTTGCTGGAGATGAATTATCTCAGATTTTATTTGCCTGAAAATGTTTTATCTTACTCTTATTTTTGAAGGATATATTTATTGGATACATAGCATCTAAACTGACAGTTTTTTCATTTGGGAATTTTAAAGATGCTTGTTCCATAGTCTTATGGTTTGTATAGTTTATGACAAGAAGGCTGCAGAATACATATTTTATATGTAATGTGGTTTTTCTTCTCTGGATGCTTTTAGGTTTTTTAGTGATTTGGTTATGCTGTGACTTGGTGTGGGCTGTGTGTGTGTGCGTGTGTGTGTGTGTTTATCCTGCTTGGGGTTTGTCAGATCTGGGTTTATAGTTCTCATATCAAACTCAGAAAATTTGGTGGCCATTATTTCTTCAAATATCTCATCCTTGTTATTTAACATTTGTATAACTGAAAAAAAGGATACATATGTTAGACTGCTTAATATTCCACCGGCCACTGAGGCTTTGCTAATTGTTTTCACCATTGTTTTTCCCGTATGCTTTATTTTGGATGATTCTATTACTATGTCTTCGAGTTCATGGACTTCTTTCTTTTGCGGTGTCTGATCTGCTCTTAATCCCATACAATAAAATTTCCATGTCAGATATATTTTTTCATCTCTAGAAATTTCATTTGTGCTTTTAAAAAATATATTTTATTTCTCTCCTTATGTTATATTTTCTTTTAAGTACTTACACATAGTGATGACGGATATTCTAACATCCTTGTCTGCTAGTTCCATCATCTGTCAATTTAGATGCTATATATCCAATAAATACATCCTTCAAAAAGGCTGGTTCTTCCTAGTTGGCTTCCTTTGAAAAGACCCTCTACTTTATAGGTCATGCTGACAGCTCTTCTGTTTCACTCTCCTTTCCAAATACTTATTGGCCAAATTGCAAAAAATGAGGTAAAATTACCTGTTTTTGAAGATGGCATGATCTTACATGGAAAAACCCTAAAGATCACATGTGTGCATGTACACGCACACACACACATACATACACACACACACATACATACACAACCACCCCAAACCATCAGAGCTAATAGACAAATTTGGCAAAGTTGCAGGATACAAAATGACATACAAAAATCAGTTGCATTTTTATACACAAACAATGAATTATCCAAAAAGGAAATTAAGAAAACAATCCCATTTACAATAGATTAAAATGAAAAAAAATACTTAGGAATAAATTTAACCAAGGCAGTGAAAGACTTGTACACTGAAAACTGTAAAAACACTGACTAGAGAAATTAAAGCAGATACAAATGGAAACACATCCGTGTTCATGGATTGGGAGAATTACTATTGTTAAAATGGCCATACTACCCAAAGCAACTTGCAGATCCATTGCAATTCCTATCAAATCCCAATGATATGTTTTAAACAAATAAAAAAACACAATCCTAAAATTCATATGGAGCCACAAAAGGCCCTGAATAGCAGAAGCAATTCTGAGTAAGAAGAACAAACTGAAGGCACCACACGTCCTGATTTCAAAATATAATGCAAAATTACAGTAATCAAAACAGTATGGTACAGGCATAAAGCAGGCATGGGAGAGAATTGAGTGCCCAGAAATAAATCCATGTAAACAACCATCAACGGATCTTCAACAGGGTGCCAAGGATGCACAACGGGGAAAAGCCAGTCCCTTCAATAAATGGTTCTGGGAAAACTGGAACCACATGCCAAAGAATGAAATTGGACCCTTATCTTACATCATAAACAAAAACGAACTCAAAATTGATTAAAGACTTAAATATAAGACCAGAAACTAAAACTTCTAGAAGAAACCAGGGGAAAAGCATCATGACATTGATCCTGGCAATGATTTCTTAGCTATGACACTAAAAGCACAGGTGCCTAAAAGCAGAAATAGAGAAGTGGGACTACAAACTAAAAGTCTCTGCGCTGCAATGGAAACAATCAACAAAATGAAAAGGCAACCCATGGAACTTGAGAAAAAATTTCAAAACATATATCTGATAAAGGGTTATACCCAAAATATATAAAGAACTCCTGCAATTCAATAGCAAAAAACCAAATAACCCAATTAAGAAATGAGTAAAGAAACTAAATAGTAATTTCTCCAAAGAAGACATAAAAAAATGGCCAAAAAATACATGAAAAGGTTGTCAATATCACTAATCATCAGGAAAATGCAAACCAAAACCACAATGAGATATCGCCTGACATCAATCAGCATGGCTTTTATATATATTTAAAACCAAAAGATTACAAATGTTGCGATAATGTGGGGGAAAGGAAGCCTCTGCACTCTGTTGGTGAGAATGTAAACTGGTGCAGCCACAAACCAGGATGAGGTTCCTCATGCTGTTAAAAATTAAAAATAGAATTATTTTTTGATCCAGCAATCCTACTCCTGGGTATATATCCAAAGGACTTAGAATTAGGATCTCAAGGAGAGACCTGCACCCCCATGTTCACTGCAGTATTATTCACAAGAGCCAAGACTTAGAAGCAACCTAAATCTTCATCCTGGGTGAATGGATAGAGAAAGTGTGGTGGATACACGCAGTGGAATATTACTCAGCCTTAAAAAAGAAAATCCTGCCATTTGCAACAACATGGATAAACCTGTAGGACACTATGCTAAGTGGCATAAGCCAGACGCAGAAGAACAAATACTACATAATATCACTTATACGATGAGTCCAAAGGTGGTTGGCAAGGGACTGGGGGAGAGGGAAACCAGGAGGTTTAGTAAAAGGGTACAAAGTTTCAGTTATACAAGAGGAATACGTCCGAGAGATCTTCTGAAGAGCACAGTGCCTAGAGTTAACAAAACTACTTTATACTTAAAATTTGGTAAGAGGGTAGGTTTTTGTGATGTGTTCTTATCACTAATGGTGATGATCATAGTAATAAGAGGGTGGGAAGGGACCTTTGGGGGTGGCGTATAGGTTTGTAGCATAGATTGTGGTGATAGTTTCATAGGTGTAGACTTATCTTCAAACTCATCAAGTGACATTCATTAATAATATACAACTTTTTTTTTAAGTCAAAAAATTTTAAAAAGGAATGTATACTGGAGGATATTAATGCAATAATGGCATACTGTTTGATAAAAAAGTTAAGTGTGTAAATGCAAGGACTAGAACATATACATAGTATATTTCCATTATTTTAAAAAAAGGAAAATACCAAAACATGGTAAAAATGTACCCCAAAATATAACCACTATGCCAAAAATGTACTACATACCATTATATGCTAATAGCCATTTAAAATAATTAGAGGGCTATATTCCAAGCTATTTTTTAGTAGCAGTTACCTCTTTCTCTTGGGACTGGTGTTGGGCAGGTAGGAAGGGGTAAGAAGGTGGCAAGGAGATTCTTTCACCTTGTATTCTATGTATTTCTGTGTTGTTTGAATTGAAACAGAATTGTTACTTGTCATTGAAAATAAAACCAGATATTAAGGGTTACAATCTTCCTATTAGTCACAATTTGAGAACATTTAAGTAGCATAGTAAGTAACCAATGGACACTTAGAATATGCTAGTGTTTGCTTTTCCTACCACCTCAGACAACTCCATTCTGTCACTCTTTGTTATTTGAATGTATTTCAGGGTACCGATATAATTATTATTGAAGTTTTCCTAATTTTTTTTGTTTAAAGCTTGCATTTCAAAGTTATCTGGAGTTTGCATTCATTTTAGATTTGGCAACGATGTTTTTTCTTTTAAAATGAAAAAGGCTAGCTATTTTACCTGCCTCTGAATGACGTTCACGCCGACTGCCTTGGCCTTCCTCTGCTTTGGCACCTTCTCAAGGGCAAATGTACATTCGTCTGCTTTCTGTGTGCAACCTGCCCTTGTGCCACTTTTCAGTGTGACAGGGAAGGGACAGCTGCCATCTGTCCTTCTGGGAATTCAGCCTAGAGTCTGGCACCGTGGGAATTTACCCAGGCTGCTCTGGGGCAGACATCTGACACTTCGTGAAAACTGTAACCGTAAACTGGGTGGGCGCTGGAACTGGAGGAATTAAAGGGAGATCTGAGAGGACTGAGGATTTGAGACGACTTTGGCGGGCAGGATCATTTAAGCATAGCTCGAAAGTCAGCTTTATTTATTATTATATGCTAATACACAAGAGAAGATCTCCTAATAAGGGCTCTAAGAGGATCCTGTAAACCCGGGTCATGCTTAGATAAGGTTACTAAAAACAATAATGAAAACAATCACTGAGGATGTTAAAATGGGGACGGGGCTGCTTTGAGTTGAAGGACAGCTGTGCGTATGAAAGTACAGCCCACCACTGGAAACGGGCGTCCTTAATGAGAGAGGGACGCGTGAGTGGAGAGGAAATGGCGAGGCAGAGGCCATCACAGGACAGGCACATAGATTAACAGGTTTTAGTAACCGTGAAAATAAGGTTAAAGGATTAAAAGGTAGCTTCCACATGTCCCAACTCTCTAAGAAGCTTAGTGTCTGATCACCCACGACAAAGACCGACCGGCTCAGGGGCCACCTGGGACAGACACTGAGTGCCCACAGCGCAGCATCTCCGCTCTTATCCTCTGCTCTGCGTTTGGAATAGAAACGGCGGCCGGAGCGCCAGCCGCCTTGCTCCTGGTTAGAAGAGCACCAGGGCCACCTAGTGGGCTTTCCGTTTACTGCGCAGCCCTCGCGCTTGAGCCCTGGAGGTGGTGGCCGCCGAGGGGAGGCCCTGCGGTGAAAGCGGTGGCTGTGCTTTCTGTGGCTTCCTAACAGAAATCGTCATCACTAACCTTCGGCAGACAAAGCTGTCCCCGAATGTTTGGAGAGAAGCCCCTCCCCGCCGAACGCTCACCAACGAGCACGCGGCCGCATCTGAAAGTGCAGAGTGGGACACGGGCCCCCGAAGCCTGTTTTTCCGTGAACGTCGACCAGCAGGGAAAACCGCGGACACTCATCCGCATTCACGGCAGAGTCCTCCTCTCGCCGAGCAAGAGGAGAGCCCCTACGGAGCACAGTCGGGGGGTTACACCATCAGCCGACCTTCACACAAACCTGTGGTCACACAGGCCGGAGTGTGTAATCAATTTCGTTTGGGGAGCAAAGGAGCTGCGACGTGTGCCACGGCCCATCCTGCACCCCAGGACCCAGCCAGCTGGCGCCGCGTCTCGGCGGTGGCAACAGATGTTTCATATATTCTGTTGGAATTTGGGATGATGGGTCCGAGAAATAACAAACATTCTGGGCAAAGACACTTTGGGGAAATGCAAAAGGTTATAAAATGCCAAGTTTTAGTAAATTCTGATGCTGAGTCAAAGGTCAATTAAATGCCATGGCTTAGTTAGGCGCCGAGAGAAAGAGCGCAGTAGGCTCTAAGAGTTTAGGAAAGTCCACGCTGTGAGCGGGGAGCTTCGCTGTCAAGCGGGTGGCCGGCTTGGGGCACGTGGGTGGGCTGGGCTCTCCCAAGGCTGCACCGCCGGGCCGGCGGCCACCGGGGGAAGCTGGCAGTGTCTGAAGCTGCCACTCTCCGGCCTAAGAACGATTTCCACCCGATTCTCTTCCTCCTACAGCGTGGAGGCGGCGAGGTGGACACTCGCCCAAGACTGAAATTTCCGACCGTGGTTTTTACAAGCGTGTGGATCTCCTCCTAACTCTTCAGACGCTAAGACAGGAACGATTTCAGCTCCCAGGAATAAAACCCAATTCCTCTTCTTGTTGGAGCTTCCAGTAAAATGCTAAGCGAGGCACGAGCAGAAGAGAAAAGAAGAAGAGGCACAGAGAGGAGAGCTCGGGATGAAGAGAAAAGTGGAAAGGCAGAAAAAGATGATGCCCGCAAGTAATAGCAACAGCAATAGAGTGGAGTGCGGGGGGGGGGGGGCTACAACCTCATACAAGTCAAGGGGAAGGACTTCTCCAAAGACAGGCTGCTGGGCTTCT
Source organism: Miniopterus schreibersii (assembly GCF_964146895.1). NCBI lineage: Eukaryota > Metazoa > Chordata > Mammalia > Chiroptera > Miniopteridae > Miniopterus > Miniopterus schreibersii. The sequence continues at coordinate 172,022,357 of NC_138102.1, forward strand.
CCCGATCAGTGCACAGAACAGTGAGAGATTGATGGTCAGCTGTTTTCAATATTCTGAAAAGCCTGCTATTCTATCTCTTACCATTTACAGGATTCGAGATTATAAATTGATTTGTGTGCGTCTTTGTTTTATGGCTTCACGAAGGCAGGGCCGTGTCTCTTTTCCATGGAGGGAGCAGCACCACGGGCATGCAGGAGAGCCCGACGGTTAGGGCCCCTGGGTCCCCAGGCCGCTTCAACCACTTACTACCCACGGCATGTGTCCTGCCAACTGGCTGACCTAACAAACGACCAAGATCCCTTTTGCCTCCTGCCTTCCAGTATTCAGGCTTGAAAAAGAAAAAAAACCCCAAAACCCACAAACAAAACCAAACCAAAAAATCCACTTGGATTTCACTCTCCCAGTCCCTCTTGCTGCCAGGGGCGGCCACCTGGCACAGACTTGGCCAACGAGAGGTGAGTAGAAAGTGGCCAGGACTCGGGAAAGGATCTGACAAGGACAGAAGCAGGGGACACTACCCTTTCTCCCTTCCTCTAACAGAAGCATGGACATGACGCTTGGGCCCAGGCCAGCCACTGTGGGCTCCCGAGGGAAGGAGAAGGTGAGGCAGCCCTGGCCTTGCTGAGCCCGGAACCGACACTAGGAACAGATGATCTCCTAGTTTATTGTTACGTGAGGGAAATAATTGTTGACTTGCTTCAGTCACTGTAACTCGGGCTTTCTGTTACTTTTAGAGAAAAGCATCCCTGTTAGAACAGTGTGCGACTGTGAGCGAGTTTTTACTCTGTTGCAACGTCCTCACTTGAAAATGAGGATTGTAGCAATCTCTTCCTTATAGGATGGTTGCAAAGATCCGACGAGACAATGTTTAGAGAGAGCACAAAGCAAACGCTACACAAAGGCACATTGATATTTTATGACTCTTTTGGTGATGCACTCTCAATAAATCTTGGTGGCACGAGTGGAGTAGGCGGTCAGACCCGAAGGGCACGGCTTGTACCAGCAGCAGCAGGACGGCTCAGTTGTTCCCCTTGAGAAAAGGGGGAGAGATGAGAGGACGGGCGGAAATGAGGGGGAGCTAAAGAGAAGCCAGGTGGGTGCCGCGTGGGTTGAGATGGGCCGGGAGAAACCTCCCATGGTGGATGGTGGGTGCGTCGGTGCTAAGTATAAATGGATGGCCCACGCACACCAGCGTCAAGTAGACGCTGAATAAACATTTGCTGGCTCGCTGACTAAATGAATGAACCGTTAGGGGGTTTACTAAAAAAGAAATTGCTCTCTCTTCCTTGAAACTAAAGACTTCGAAGCAACAGCAGGCTTTCCTCCAGCGCCATCTGCACGCCTTCCCCAGTATCTGCCCGACACTCCGTGGGTGAGGACGTATTGCTCTGTAATTGCCGGCGCCCTCGCGAGGCGCAGAGAACATCCGGTGGGGGCAGCAGAGGCAGGAGGAACAGGTTTCCCGCAGAGACATGTTCTGTTGTCATCAGAGCCCTTTGCTGGAACAAACGAGAAAATGAGAAGAGGAACCCATGGAGGAGAAGCGGACACCCCCTCCCGGGCAGGTGTGTCCAAAGCTTCCCACCAGGAGCCAGCTGTGTCTGCAGCAGGAACACGCCACACCGAGGCGGGGCCCTGAGCGGCTCTGTCCCAGGACCAGCGCCGGGGCTGGAGAGCGTGTGCGCGAGAGCCTCGCTTTCCCTGCTGCGGCCCCGGGGACAGCAGGGCGGTCGTGTCAGAGTCACCCTGCACGTACAGCTCCTTTGCAGCTGCATCCACCCCGGCCGCCAGGAGGAAGCTCAGTGCACGTCTTATGCTCAGCACAAATGTGTGCAGAAAGCCGGGAAATCTGAAACGCATAACAGGCTTAGTCACGGGACTACAGTGTGGGTGCCTCGGCTCGCAGGGGGGTGTCTGATGGCCCTGTTCCTGAACCGTCTGAACATTATTTGCATCCCAATGTAACGTGGATGCCTCTAACCTCGCTCTTCTTCTCCCTCTCCGCTCCTTTCCCGGCCTCTCCTCCCTCCGGATAACTTTGCTTAAATTCTGCGTGCATTGGCGGTAAGTAAGCAGGAGGCAAGGCCCCGTGCGCATAGTGAAGGGCCTGCACTGCTGTTCAGGGATGCGTGTTTGGCCTCGGGCTCTATAAAGATGAGACTCATAAAATCAAACCTTAATACAGATGGGAAACACACACACACGCGCGCGTGTTCAGAGCACATGTGAGTTGAAGACGTGCTGACACACTTCACCGGCTGACGGCATTCTGAGCACCCGGGACAGCCGCGGGGTCTGGAGTAGTCACTCTTCACGGGAATAAACAGAAAGCTGGGATAAGGGAGATGCTGAAAGCCTTCTTCCAATGGCTGAGTATGTAGAAGTCAGCATCTCTTCTAGTCCCTCTAACAAAGGCCCGCGGTTGAGGCTTATAAACCGAGGGTCTTCTAAATTAGAGGGTCATGCCGTCTCCTAGGTCAGACCCTATAATCGGGGTCCCGTCACAACTCAAACACGTCGGACAGACTACCTGGGAGCTGCGGGGGGAGGCGGAGCACAAACCTTCAAAACCGGGGAGCTGTGACCAGAGCTTTATCTCTTTAGCTTGTCGAGTCTGTGCCGGAGGAAGGCCCGTCTCTTCCAGCCGTAACTTACTCCGCAAATGCTTCCTGAGCGCCTGCCGTGAGGGATTCACAGCTAACCGGAGCTCCGCCCGGGGTCAATAAACCCAGACTTGGTTCCGTATTAGGGTAACAGTGAAGTCCCACAGGTGGGCATGCCCGAGGGGTTTATTGCCTCCTCCTGTAAGCATTTATCTGGGGCCCCCCTGCCTGAGGGCTGTGCTGGGTGCAACGCCAAGGGGCAAAGCAAGTTGAAGGGCGACAGTCCTATTCCACAGCCCAGGGACCGGGATCAGAAACAGGCCTCCTCGCTTTTGTTGCAGCTGTTGCCGTGTGTGGGCTCAGCCCCCAAACTGTTTTGGAAATCCCAGAAACGGGTGGAGGCTAAGAATCTCAACTATGCTTTGCGGCCTGCCCGTAGATCGTGATTACCATGACGGTGATGATGATGATGCCAGTTTATACAATAAAGCTAATATTGCGTTCCGAGGTACCAGGCGCGGTTCTAAGCATTTTAAGGTCCCATTTCACTCGCTCCCCTGTTACTTAGTATAAACATCACCGCTGCCCCGTTATTCATGCAAGGAAACGACGGCGCTGAGTTCAGACCACTCGCTCGTAACTGTTCGCCTGTCACACAAGCTAACTCCAGAGGCCACGTAAGTCCTTCGTGACCGAGCGAGGCCGCTTCTCCATCCCTCTGCCCAAAACCACCTGACCCCGAGAGGCTCTGAAACTACAGTTCGAAACACTGAGGTGATGTAATAAAGTTTCGAAAGGAAGTTAGGAATTTTTCTCTTGCTTTTGCTCCACTGTGTGTGTTTCTCTCCAAATCAGCCCCGCTTTTTAACGCACAGTTGCCTTCAGGGGGGGAGGTGGGGGCGGGAGCGAGCCGTCTACCTACCCGCCAGCGGTTTCCAAGGAAAGGGGCTCGGGAGCTAGTTACGAGAGAAATGTGCTGTTTAACACAGTGCCTGGGAACCACAGACCCGGTGAGCTGAAAACACGGAGGCAGAGGCGATGCTTCTATGGAAACGTGAAGATTCCACTGGACGTTCCACGGAGGCAGCGGTTTTATAACCTGCTTATTGGTGCGGGCCAGGCTAGAAACACATTTCTCTCTCCAGTCACTGCTCCTAACTCCACCACATCAAATCCCCCATCTCTTCTGGACGACCCTCTTTTAAGACATTTTCGGAGGGCACCCTCCGTCACCGAAAGTCCTGTACAGTCCCGTTCAGTCCTGCGGCCTCATATCGGGTTAAATAGTCCCCACTGCCCCCTGGGTGGCCAGACTCGCGGCTCGAGGGCCCGGCGCGGGCTGCTGGGGGCAGCCTGTCCATTCTGTGTGCGGCTCGGAGCTGCTCCGGCCCTAGGCCCCCTCCTCGCGCAGCCCAGTGCCTCTTGTTTTGGAGGCGGGGAGGGAGATGGAGCGAGCTAACAATAACTGTTCTTTGCTCTTCCCGTTGCTTTCGTCGCTTCTCCGCAGTCACACAGGCAACCGCGGGGACTCCCTGTGGGCACACGTCCAGGGGTTAGCTCTCTCGGGGACATTCTTTGGGGCCCCTCGCGTGAGATTACACGGCTCCAGCACAGAGGCACTGAGCCCCGTCAGCCTGCGGCCTCCCACCTGGCAGGGCGGCTGGTCCACGTGGGCGGGAGGCTGGAGGGGGCCGGCGGTGGGGGGAGCTCGCCGCCCTTACTGAGCCCTGACCGAGGTAGTTGGTGGGTGCTCGGCTTGTGGTGTGAGATACTTAGCACCCTTTCCTCTGCTTTGGTCCCTAGGCCCAGCTCTCAGACAAAACAATTCTCCCTTACATCCTACTGTAATAATAAACTTTGATCAAAGCTTTAATAAGAAAGCACCAAGATGTTTCTCTTATTTCCTTCCTTCCTTCCTTCCTTCCTTCCTTCCTTCCTTCCTTCCTTCCTTCCTTCCTTCCTTCCTTCCTTCCTTCCTTCCTTCCTCTCTCCCTCCCTCCCTCCCTCCCTCCCTCCCTCCCTTCCAACAACCTTATAAACCAAAATATGAGGAATAAAAAAAACCTAGAAAATCCATATTATCGTCACGTCAATGAGAGAATTTTAACAGAGCAGAGGAACTTGAGATATGAGAAGGCAGGAAACGATCTTCGTTTCCGGGGGAATTCCGGGGGCGTTTCTACCTGCCCCAGCCTTGGACTGTGCTTTTCCACTTCTGGACGCCTCCTCCAACCAGGCCGACGTTGCCATCAGCCACCAGGACTTTCTGGCTCTTTGAGCTCAACCCACTTTTGTTTGGATCTGAGCTTTCCAGTTCCGGATGCTTGATTACCGGTCTAAGGCTATAATTTGAGGCGACACGCTGAACTCACACCAGCCTCCTTACACGTTGCTATTGAAATGCTCCAAAGATATAGAGGAAAAAGATTTATAGAAACTAGGGAAGGGTGTTGTTCATGTGCCAGAAGCCGTAAATTTTGGAAGAAATGACCAGACAAAGAAGTGTCAGAAAGTCCTAGTGGCGGTTTTTCCAAAATTTATGGCTTCTTTGTCTAAAAAGTATAAAAGCTGCCTGCTTTAGTCATTTACTTAGGTCCCATTTTTATGAGACCTCTGTATATATGAATTAATTTTTTTCCTCCTGTCTTGCGTCAATTTATTTGTTAGACCTGCGAGAAGAATTAAGAAGGGTAGGAGGAAAATTTTCCCCTCCCCAACAACGTGAAAGTTTTGAACACAGTGTCCCAGCAGAACTGACTGCAAATACTGGGATCTCTGTAAAGGTGAGCAAGCAGAGAGAAGTGAGTGGACATGTGAGTGACTCTGAAGTTTACAAGAAGAGGAGGGTCCGTGTGGGGAACTGATTTGCAATTCCTGGTTCTATGTCCCACAAGCTTCCTCCCTCAGCTATGGTCCCCCCAGATTCAGCATTCATCTGTGACACTCCCTTATTCATCGGACCCCAGTTCTGGAGAGGGGAGGCATATTTTTTTGCTTTATGTAGTTCTTCAGCCCAGTGTCTCCTATGGTCAGGGGCCAAGGATTTCTTTCCTAGTCATGCAGAAAGCTCGTTCTCTCCATGGAGTGCGGGGGGGAGGGGGGGCTGGCATCCACAAAGTTGGGGGAGAGAACTTGAAATAAGTGAAGAGAATCGAAGTGTGCTGGAAATTCTCCTGTTAAAACTCCTACCAGAACCACAGTTTGAGAAAACGGATGGGTGTGTTCCCTCGCTCTACCTTTAGTGCCATGGATGCCAACAAGAATAAATATCTATGAAAAATTTGGAGAAGCAAAGAGCCTGGATAATTTAGTTACTGTGGTCAGCGGAATTCTCAGATGGCCTCCAAGATCCTTGCCCCTGGTTTACAAACCCTGAATAAATCACCCCTCCTGGAGTATGGGCAGGATCTGTGACTTTGAAGGGATCCTCACACTTTTGATTAGGTTACGTGATAAAGACAAGAGGCTTTGCAGGTTTAATTAAGGTCCTGAATCAGTTGACTCTGAGTTAATCAAAAGGGAGATTATCCTGGGTGGGCCTGGCCCAATCAGGCGAGTCATTTAAAAGAACTTGAGGTGTTAGTGAGGTTATTCTGCTAGTCTGAAGGAAGAAACAAACTGTCTATAGAGGGAAGTGGCCTCTAGGAGTGAAAACATCAGTCTTACAACCACAAGGAACTGAGTTCTGCCAACATCCATTAGAGTCTGGAAGACGCCTCTGAGCCTCGGATGAGATCTCAGCTGCAGCCCACACCGTGTTACAGCCCATGAGACCCTGAGCAGAAGACCCAGCTAAGTGGGGCAGACTCACAGAGGACACTCACTATGGGAAACAAATTATGTTCTTTTGAGATTCTCAATTTTAGTAATTTGTTACACAGCAATAAAACCAAAAACATTTACAAAGTATCAGATCCTGAACTAATTATTAACTAATCCTGAATTGCTAAAATTGGTTGCATAAGTGGGAGAGTAAATGTGTATCTGAGTTGGAAGAGCTGGGGTTTTCAATGAAGAATGGAGTGTGAGTGAAATAACCTCAGAGTAGCTATTTGGGAGATCTTTTACTCAAACGTGATGGTGGAAGGAGTACTAAGATTATGGCTATAACACCTGATTTTGAAGTCTCAAGACTAGTTTTCTATAAGTGTAGAAAAGCTAAAACTCTGACTATAAAGAAAGTGGTATTTTTCTTTCTCTTGAAATAAGAGACACTATTCATTGTACTATCCATAGCCAAAAGATCATGTTACAAATTACAAAGCGCTTTCATACAGATATTTCCGTTATTAGGCAACATATATGATTCACTCTGTTATGAGAAATAAAGCAAAAAACACAGGATATATACATGCTACAATAAATATAGCACTTTCCTTTGAAAACGACCTTCAGTTTGCTTGTGGAAGTGGGAGTCGGACGAGCTGCAGCTTGTGAGCTTCGGGGAAGCAGTGGAAGAAAGGGGATCTGACATCAGAGGGCAAGTTGTATCGCCAGATGCCAGATGTGGATGCGTGTGGCTCATAACACCGATGGTGAACCGAGGTAGGTGGTAAATGTCTGAGGTGTGTGAGTCCGTTTTTTGTATTCCCATGTGGCTGGGTTCCCCTGGGTGCAATTTCCTGTGTTCACGTGGTGACTGCCATGGACTAATGACAGTGCATAAGCAAGCCCAAATTCCTATGACGCCCCAACCGTTCCCTAATGATATATTAATCGTATTGGGAAAACTTCTGTCTTCAAAACAAGTCTCATAGCAGAACTGACTGTACATTATTTTATTTGAATCTTAAAATAACAGCAAGCAACAGGGAGGTAATAGAAATGACGACACTGAGGTGCAGGTGAGGGAAAAAAGCCAGTCAACAGTCCAGCGAGATTCAGTGCCCGTCCCCCAGGCCCATCCAGGAATGCCACAGTCTGGCATATCTGGAATCCCCATAATCTAATAGTTTCAGGACCCCAATTTTTAGAACTTTATATTTTCAAGTAGAATTTTTTTTATCTCCTAGAGGTATCTTGGTCCAGAGGTAATATCCCCCCAGCCACGGAGAGTTCCTCCGAAAGACAAAATTTCATTTTTGTTAATGAAAATGTAAATAAAACTGATATTTCAAGATATATGCAACTTTTATTAATTATTTCCATTACGTGATTATGATCAATTTAAGAACTATTTCAAAGTTTTTACTCTAGTCTTTTCTTAATTTCAATCTAATTTCCCCCCTGCAATCTGGTAGTATTTTTGAACCATTGGTTATGCCTATATTGATGATAAGATAACCACCTAAAAGATACCTCTTGCATATATTTATTTTATAATTTAAGACCTCATTTCAGATTGTTGACGTCCAGTGGAGTAGAAGGATAGGTTCAGTTCCTAGGAGCAAGCAGCTCACACCTGCAACACTAGAGCCAATATGTTACTTTCCTAGGCATTTGTTATGAAAGATCCCTGAGAAAATTCTGTATCCATGATGCCCCTGATAGGGCCATGCCATTCTGTTTCCTTCTCAAGGGAACAGATAAATTTCTTAAGCAAAACAGACCAATCACAGTTGATAGACCTTTTCGGGTTAACTATTCTGCCACTGTCACCTGAACAGGAAATCCATTGTTTTTGCAAACAACTTAAATACAGGCCTTTTCTGCAAGGAAAGGGAGGCGTTCAGCAAATTCAGATTTACTGTGGAAAAAAATGTACAAATCTACAAAACAGATCAATTAGAGGGATGAATTTGCATAAAAAAAGATTCCCCAGAGGACTACCAAAATAGCTAGGATCTCACTGTGTTCTTGGGCATCCAGGAGGACGTGTGTTACATAAAGCTGTCTGGCTTGTAGTTACGGAAATGCCAGGACAACGAAGCCCTTTGTAGAGCAGAAGGTCCCTTCTGTACCGTGAATCATCCCTCTCTAATTTACAAGTATCTTAAGTTTGGGTCTTTGTGTATCTGGGCTTTTACATTTGGCTTTAATAATAGAGATCGCGAAAAAGTCATTTATATAGATGAGTCCAGGGCTAACACTGCTGTTTCTTCTGTATTAACATCAAATAATCAAAACAATCTGCGTATTTAAAGAATGGAATCAATCGATACTTCAAATGTTTAATATGTTCATTTCTATATAATTTCTCACGGGTCTTGTTAGAAATATGTTGAAGACAGGTTTCCCACATAATAATTGACTTCTTTTGGTATAATTTACTTAAATACACAGTAAAAATAATCTTGACCAGAAACAATACTTGTTAATTCACTGTGTTCAACATAATTTACGGAATTAATATCACTCTCCTGAATGCTATTACATTGCATGCACATGGATTTCCTTCACTATTGGAAATAACAGTACTATAAGCACTATGTATCAGACATTTAGTCTGAACTTTGTTTTGAAGCATGATCTGAAGTGAGGTTCCCTATATCTCCGACCCCTGCACTTACAACACTAGACAAAGATGCTGCCACAGAACAGCGACCTTGAGGTGCTACTATTCCATCAGTTATAACTAAAAAAGATGCCATTTTCCTTTACTCGACTTATCATTAGGTGATTGACTCATATATGTGGATGTAAAACTGGTACATTGAGCAGGAGTGATTCATGGCTGTGATCACAAGGCAACTGTACTCCCCAACTATTACTTCAATTTTTTTTCAGTGTGGCTGGCATTTCCCTGCTGCTGGATAGACAACTTGGTCAGTCTTACTCACTCTCAGGTTAGGAAAAATTACTGTGATCACTTTAGATAGAAAATCACCATCTCAATTTAGCGATCGCCAATGTTCCTCCCATGTCACGCTGAAAAACTTTAATCCTGATGGACAGCCGAGGCTTCTCCCTTTCCGCCTGGGGCCCTCCCTGCAAAGGGGGAGCCTCCAGTCAGGGGTGTGGGGTGTGGTTGGGATCCCCTCTCTTTCCTTCCCCCTCAGCACCTGGCACCTGCGGCGCTTGGCATTTTAGCAACACCGAAAGCTCAGCGTTCCCTCAGTTGTTCCCCACGTCCCTACAGCTAGCTAGCTGTGCCCCCATCTGGGCTGCTCTTTCCTTCCCTGTTCACCTGGACTCTAATCTGACCTTCAAAGCCAGTTTGGACCTCTCTCCAGGTTCAGCTCCTTCCATGCTCAGTGTTATTATGGGTAGGCTAAGAGGTACTGAGTTAAAAGTCAGAAATAATACAGTTAAGTCTATTGAAGAAGGCCGGAGGGCTTCCGTGTGCGGATCCGTTATCCAGATGAACAAGCTATGAGGTCATTTGACCTGTTAAACTGTTTCCTGGCTGCTTAGGGGCCCGCAGGTCCAGGGCTCTTCCCAGCACACTGTACTGCTTTCTTCACTAAAGTGAAATGTTTCATTCACTAAATGAAAGAAGTTTTAAGTCCATGCATGAACAATGTCTGCCAAAGAGCCATGATTCACCCCACAAGGTGCCAGGCAGGGATGTGGCACAGGGCAGAGCACCGAGAGGTGGACTCGGGCCGGGTCTGCACTTCTTGCAGGGCTTTGGGCAATTTATTTAACTTGGTCTAAGCCACGGTTTCCTCATATGCAAAGCAGAATGTTCATGCTCTTCTCGTCTTCCTGAAAGTGCATTGTCAGAAATGAACAGTTATATGGGATCCACTTTACTGTACAATCTCCAAGGGCTTTAACGCGTGAATTGCTATAATTACTGCCACAGCTCTTCTAGAATATGCATACGTCAAAAGGTCTGTGGGCTTCACAAACACTTTACAGAATTATCAAGGAAGGAGTTGCTAATCTTCCCTGCAGAAGCAATACAGAGAAATTTAGACTCAACCTTTATAAAAAAAAATGTTTTTTATGATTCAGAACTGTGTCCAATGTCGTTTGCTATAGTTATCTAAGTGGGTTACTTAAGTAATTAAAAGTGATGAATACATATAAAGCAATTAGAAGAGCAATTTGCACACAACAGAAGTTTGGTAAACACTTGTTATTGCTGTTGCTGTGGGTCCGGTACTTTCCTGTTCCTCCCTGGATTGTGAAAGCTGAGCCTCACTGTCTAGACGGAATGTCATTTTCCATTGTTTGAAATGACAAAGATCGTGGGTGACTAACAATTCAAGCGTTGCTTCTGCTCGCTGGGAAAAGCAAGGCGCTGCTTCAGGGAGATGTATTGGGAAGCACCGTTTCTAACAAACACCTGAGGCAGATGCAAAGGACAGCGTGCTTTTTAAATGCGTGTATGTATTTATTATACATTAATTATCATTTAGCTTCTATTAGAAAAGTCCTGAGACATCCTCTGGGTCTTACTCTTTTTATGGGTCCAGATGTCAGGGAAATGATGAGAGCAAAGGTTAGAAAATTTTGTTACTAAATTAAGAATGACAGGTAAGCCTTTTCCTACGGAATTATTTCCTTCTGGAATTTCAGAACAGGGCCACCTCTGAAGGTTATGTTATGTTATTTCACTATGAAGAATTGTAAGAGAAAGAAGATATCTGCACAAAGGAAAACAGAATTTAAATCATGTACAAGAAGTTACCTATAGTCTCCAAATCCCTCATTGTGGGAGGCAGCGCAGAAGTCGGTGAATGGCCAGGACGGCTACTCCTGTATTATACACATGTTCCAATATGAACGTCAATTGATTTTTGAAGAAAGAACAGTTAGAAGGGGTGCAGCCATGGGATTTTGATAATTCCTTTAACAAACACTACATGATGTTTTATTTTTAAAAGGCACTGCGTGTGCTGGTAATTGCAACCAAGTTCATCACAATAAAAATGTTCATGTAGCAGCCAGAAAAATATATATTTTAAAAAACCAGGGAAAATCCAAACTGCGGTTTGTAGCTATTGTCTTTGCTCCATAAATCAAGTCCACTTGCAAATATGCAGAGTTACGTTTTTAATGAGAAAAGAAATTAAGCATTTTGCTGGCTCAACCAAAGGGAGGCAATTATATTAAAACCGACGTGAAAGTGGGCGGCTGACTCACGCTGCTTCTCCTCTGAGGTGGGATTATCCGAATTGGAAAAAAAATCCCCGTTTCCCTTGCAAGGTACAGCTTGTACAAGGCAGGGATCCATCGTTGACATGGGAAAGAGCCAACAGCACCACCTTTTCTTTCCATTTGCTCCCATCCTGAGCCGCAGGCGATACATTAAATAAACCACTGGGCCTCCTTCCCACTGGCGAGGGGCGTTACCACCCACAGGGTCCCCAAGGACACGCGGAGGGAGTCGCCAGGCCTGGCGCTGGGTGGCAGCTTCCCGAGCCGGCGGAGGTAGGAGGGTATTGCTCATGCCTTGGGCCCCGTTTCCTTTCTCCTGTGCACAGTCAACAGGGCATAGGTGTCAGGGAAAGGGGTGGGAAAGGCAGGGAGCAGCTGCAGCCGGCGATCGTGAAAACAGGAGCAGAGGAAGGCTTCCCCGCAGAAACCTAGCAATGCGCAAGGAGGATACTTTCGGTCTTTGGCAAGAAACCCAGAAGCGTGAGGCGTACTTATGTCTCACAGAAGTTCTGGGAGAAGGCAGCTTGAAACACAATGCAGCTAAGAGGAAAAGAATTTTAACTGCAGGGACGCCAGGGACTTGGGCTCGGGCAGGCCGGGCTCGGGCTCCGCTCTCCCAGGGTCTGCGCGTGGGAACAGGCACGCACTCCCTGGTGTCCCCTGCCCCTCGGCTCCCCTGCGGTGAAGTGGGGGCGAGAACAGCCCCCTCGCCGGGCGTTATGAGGAAACAGCCTTCTGAGGCACGTGGAAGCCTTACAATGCTCCCGGAGAGCGGCAGGAATGCACCCGGACACCTGCCTCGGAACAGGGAGCGCGAGTTGTTCCAGCCCTGGCACGTTCTTCCCTCCGGTGGAGGGGCCTTGCTCCCGGGTCTCTCCATTACTGGCTCACTCCTGTCCTGCGCGGGGTGATGGGTTGTGGGCGTGGGCACACTGTGAAGGACACTACCCTGGTGGGCTCTGTGCCCAGTCACCACGCAGGCAGCCTGCTCGGCTCCCGGCGGGGGCAGGGGCTGGAGGACGCTGCTGCTCCCTTGGGCCTCCTGCTGCTGTGGCCACGGGCGATGGTGGGGGCAGCTGGTGCTTCTGCTTCTGACGGTGCAATTTCTGGGTCCCTGTAGCTGTGCATGGGGCCAACAGCCCCCCCCCCATCAACGCCAGTGCGTTCTCCCAGCTCCTTTCCCTCTCCCGTCCTCTCCAAAAGGAGCCAAATTCCTCTTTCATCACCCAGTCGAGCTGCAGCTTCCTCCCAACCAGGCGGAAAGCTCCATCCCTCCTTTCTTCTGTGCGCCTCCTGGAAGAAGACATTCCTGCCCCTGCCCCTGCCCCAGGCTTGTTTTAAGGCCTCAGCTAAATGTGTCCCTGTACAAACCTTGATCACGGCAGTTACCACCCTGCACTGTGCCTGTCTGCTCTCCGCCTCCCCACCAGAGTGTGAGCTCTCCGAGGGGCCCCACGAGTCTTACTCTCCGGGGTCTCTCCAGCATCCAGGGCGGTGCTCCACACACAGTAGGTAGACAGCAAATGACTACTGAATGGGAGCGACTAACCCCCTTTTCTGCACCGATTCCCACTGACTTACAGCTACACTTATGCCGAGGGAGGGCCATTTTGAGGCCACAGTGCAATAAAGACGCCCAGGCCTCTCCATCTCCGCGGCTTGCCCCCGTCCGTATCCCCCCACGAGAGGGGCCAAGGGAAGGGCAAGGCCAGCGGGGCGCAGGCAAAGCAACATCAGCCACAAATCAAAGCACCCCTTCTTTCTCTTTTCACTGATCTTCCGTTTGACTTTCAAAAGGAATTTAAAGATTTCACTCTGTTTCTGGCGTTCTTAATTTAAAATGCCTAACAGCCTCCACGTGGATAAAAGACTTGGGTAACGGTTGTAAATTTGATGGGGTTATAGGGAAAGTTTGGAAATCATTCTACACCTTCTAGAAATAGCCCGTCAAGTTGATGACAGAAACTTTTTTTCTTCTTCTTTAGCTATACATCACGTATCCAGAAATTCAGGGTTTGGGGATTTTTCATTCGATTCCATGTTATTAATAAATAGTACGAGGCCTTCCAGAGGATCCACTGTTTTCTGAGACGACAGAAAGAAGGAGGGAGCCGGGGAACGAGACATGAAGCCAAGTATGGAGAAAGGACTCCTGAGACAGGGATCCAGCTGAGTCCATTCACTCTGCGTCGATCAAGCATTTACTGAGCGTCTTCTCCGTGTCCCAGGTGTCGGGGGTACGAGGCGAGCAGGCGTCCTAGCGAGCGCAGCAGACCAGCAGACAGGTAGGTGAGGAGGCTGCAGGGCTCAGAAAACAAACGCACGTGCATTTCAAGCAATGCGAGGGAAACAGATGGAGGAAGGAGAAGCGCTGCCTGGAGGCCTTGGCCCCAGAGGTGACGCCTGAGCGGACAGGAGGAGGCAGGGGAGAGGCAGGGGGGAGGCAGGAGGTGCGTAAAGCCGGCTGAGGGAACAGCAAGCGTAAAGGCCCCGCGGTTGGAGCGTATTTGGAGCTTGCGGAGAACCAGGCAATACCCAGTCTTGGAAGCAGAGCAAGGGCACGTCCGGAAGAAGCGGGAAAGGCCACTGAGTTTGGTGAGGAGCTGAACGGCTGAGCTCCTGGAAAGGTCGGGCTGAGGTCCTGTTGCTCCTGGTACCGAGGTCCCCAGTGAGCAGCTCAGGGCTGTCCTGATGCTGACAGCCTGTCACTCTGACAGCTGCAGCCCTCTCCTCCCAGTAATGAGGCTCCACGCCGGCAGTTCCAGTAACACCGGGCGCAGCTCCGTTCCCCGGGGCTGGGTTTGATAGTTTCCCTACGAGTACAGTGATTTCCACGCGGGAGCTACATCGGGGCCCGCGGCCGCCCAAGTCAGAGATGTCAGCGCCTGACAACTGCCATCACCGAAAAAGTCAGACACCTGAATGACTTCATTTACGCAGCCACGTCCTGGCGGAACCGGAGGCCCCTCTCAGGACAGGAGCACAGTGTAATCTCCTATCTATGGCAATGAAAAGAATGGGACTTCTTTTTCCCCCTAAGCAACAGGAAAGGATGAACTCCAGACCTAAATTCTATTTTATTCGCTGTGCTCTCTCCCAGAAGACCTTGCTTGTACCGCGTTTTGTTGATTTCAAGACACCTGCTTTACCTTCATTCTACGTCTCTGAGCCGGTCACGCGTCTTACAGCCAATGGCGCCTGACCATCGCTGTGACCGTCACCACCCTGCACCCACATTTGGTCACAGTTGTTCCCGTCGTCAGTTCAGCCCAGGGGTGAGTGTAACCAGCACGTACACTATGTTTAAAAAGATGACACTGTGTTTTGGTATTAATACGGACAGTTACTTGATACTTAGGTAGAAATAGAGAAGAAGGGCCATTGGATATTTGGGAAGCAAATCTCTTCGTTGGGTAAGAGAATGAAATGCTGCCCGGCCGGTGTGGCTCAGCGGGTGAGCGTCGACCTGGGACCCAGGCGATCGGGGTTCGATTCCCGGTCAGGGCACATGCCCGGGTTGTAGGCTCGATCAATGACTCTCTCATCATTGATGTTTCTCTCTCTCTCTTCCTCTCCTTTCCTCTCTCTGAAATCAATAAAGATATATTTTTAAAAAATTAAAAAAAAAAAGAGAGTGAAATGCAACTGCATATTTTCTTTAAAAGCAGCAGCCGCAAGCACCGCAGGACTGAAGAGAGGGGGCCAGCCATCAGCACACGGCGTCACACTCCGCTCCGCTCCTGTGACACGCGAGAAGAATGACGTACTGCAGGCCGAGGAGCCCAACGCAGTCAGGACAAGCTGACCAAGCCCTCTAAGTGGAAGGAACGTCCAAGCCACTTGGGCTGTGGTCACGGGTTTACAGGTTGGACAGAATCACCATAAGGCGCTGTGTCCCAGTTGATTTGCAGCATATATATTTTTTTCTTTCTTTCTTAGGGGTGTAGAAAATAATGGTGCATTTTACAAATAGATAGAATTTTAGATTCCATGAAACACAGAACAGAGCAGAGGTTTTGTCTTCAGACGACTAGGGCTACGCAAACACTAGAGCCCGTCTATCCCATTCCGTCCGGAACGTCCCTCGCAGGCCCACTCACGCATTACCCACGATCTGTCCACTCGAAACCGGATAGCTCACCACTGGGTCTCACACCTCGGCAGGCTGAACAAAACACTCCTAGGGCCACTTGATACCCTTGGCCAGTGAGCTGAATTTAGTCAAAAGCCTCTAAGTACTTAGATAAATATGAACCAAAGGCAGCTGATTGCGAAATGAGTGGTCTCGATGGGAAATCAGATAGTTTTGCTAAGGTCGTTATTTAAAATTCAACTTAAGAAGGTCGCTGTGTTTTCATGGCTGATTCTGAAAAGTTGGGACGACAGGCCCTGAGGTTTTCCCTTTCAGGGCGCCCTCAGATCCCTGTGAAAAGACAGCTTGGGGAGAGAATCGGCGGCACAGCTACGGAATAATTCACAGCCCTGCTGTGGGCAGGCTGTCAATCTGCGCGCGAAGCCTGTCCGGATATTTTCTTCAGGGCCCAGTCATTCTTCCATCTCTACTCAAAGATATTGCCCCAAAGACTCAGTCAGGTTCTTTGACAAATAGCAGGTCGAGAGCGGGGGCGGGGGGGGGCAAGCGGCCTGGCGTGTGGAGGTGCCAGGAGGGCACAGCTCCCCCGCCCCAAGCCCCAGGCTGGGTGTGTGTTGTAACAGCAGGTTCTGAAGAGAAAAAGCTTCGGCAGAAAAGGGTAGCTTTATGGAGGGGGCAGGGTACAGGCGTGTTTTTAGGCCACACTTTGGTTTTTCCCAGGCATAGATCATAAATATTTATGTCAGAGGCGAAGAAGAGCTGAAATGCTATATATATCATTGCTTCCAGACATTTCTACTTGAAATGTGTGATAGGTACTTCACTCTTACCATGTTCAACAGAACTCTTTCATTTCTCTTCCCCCGCTTTTCCTCCCAAATATCCCCAATCTCAAGAAGTAGCCCAGGCCCAAAGCCTCTGACTCACCCCCAACAGCTCATTCCTCTTACACCCAACACCTCAGTCACCAGCTCTGCCTTCATCGCATGTTCTGCTTCGTCTTCCTCACGATCGCACTAGGACGAGGCACCAGCCTATCTCGCCTTGACTGCTGGGAGAGTCTCTCAGCTAGATTTTCACTCTCCCCGCCCTGCCACCCCTCATCCTGCCTCTCTGGGCTTCCAGGACCAACGCAGGAAGGAGGCTGGGCACAGCTTTCCCCCTTCTTTTTACTACATCTCCTGAAGGGAAGGTGCTGTTTCATTTTTGGCATTTGGGAGGTGGTAGAAGAGGCACCTCTCTCCCTCTCTCCCTCTCTCTCTATCTGCATGTGTATGCCTAAGCCCTGATGGACCCAACAAATAGTTAACAATCTGGATAACAAAGGTCATCTAATAGTAACCTTGAGATGTTTGTGAACTGGGTAGACCTCAGGAATAAAGCCACAGTTGCGTACTTGGCAGCCGTCTCCTTGAAGGTGCCCGGTGACGCCTGTCCACGGGCGATGCTGTCCGAGAGAAGAGCGTTGGGGAAAGAAGATCTGGGGAAGGAATCTCGAGCAAGGTTGACATTTAATGAAGGGAAAGATGAAGATAGAGGCACCAAAACTTCTCTCATTGTTATTATTACGATTATTCCCTGTGCCTGTCTAGAGGAGTCAACTAACCCAAGGAACCACCTTTAATTTAAAAATGTTCGTTGTTGCTGCAAACCCACCCTGAGCGGTGGGTGAGAGTGCAGCAAATATTTGGGAAAGGCGTCAAAATGATTCCCTGTCAGACACGTACTTTAGTGTTTACTTTTGTAAAGTAAGTTAGTTTGATGATCAATAAACTAAACAAACAAATTTTCTGCTTTTTATAGATCTAGCAAGCCCCTTATCACACAGTGTGTTTGTCATCTTTGTTGTTAATCTCTGATTGTTGAATGGGTGGGGGTTCCTGTCCCTAGCTTTTTCATCCATTTACAACAATGACCCCATCCAAGGTCTTTTCCGCCTTGTAGGCCCCCACACTTTATCATCACTAATCATTTTAGATTTTCTGAGAATGTTTTGATTTCACATATTCTGGTTGGAGGCTTAGAAACAACAATAAGACCATCCAAAAATTTAAAATTCGCTCTTCTTTTCTCTAATCAAAACTTCTCTTTTGCGATGGACCGATTGAACCAATGGCTTCCGTTCACCCTGACCTGCATCTAAGCCATTTCCATAGGAATCTTCAGCTCCTCCTATCAAGAGGTGAAACATATCCTTCCCTCTTAACTTGATTTTCCGTTGGTCATGTAGCTTCCTTTGGGCAATTGTTAGCAGATATGTTAGCAAACAGAGGCTTGGAAAAGTGCTTGCCCATTTTCATTTCTCTGTCTCTGCCACAGGACGTCCCGGGGGAGAGCATATTGCAGGATGGGACACGTGAGCAGAGCCAAGCTGCCCGAGCTGTCTGAGCTGAGATAATCCCAGACCAGCCGACTGTCACACCCCAGCAGTCTAGAGCCAGCTGCCAGAAGTGAGGGAGCCAGCTGAGATCAGAGGAGATCTCCCGTCCAGCACTGCCTGGATTACTGACCCGCGGACTCACGAGCTAAACAAATGCTTGTTGCTTGAACCTCTGCATTTTCAGACAGTCTGTGGCACAGAAGTGCTGTGGCCATAAATCCTGGGAACGTGGAAGCTGCCCCTCCATTTGGCTGCTATTAAATAAGAAATGGAGTGAGTGCCTTCTGTTAGCAAAGCATTGTGCAGAAGGCTTTACTAGATAATTTTATTGAATCCTGACAACAGTGTGATCTAGAAGATAGACAATGTTATTATCCAAAATTCAGAGGCAAGGAAACGGCAGCTTAGAAAAGGTTAAGTGACTTGCCCAAGGTAGTAAAACAATAAGAAATAGAGTTGGGAGTCAAACCCTGGACGATGCTTTTAGAGCCTCTGTGCTTTCACCATTGATGCTGCTTTTACTCTACTGGTCCCTCCATCCCACCTTCTCTCCTGCCCAGAGATTCAGGGACCACTTTCATACTTAGGTCCCCTTAATTCTACTCTTGTCACACACAGCGAGTGTAAACAGCCACCTTCCTCCTGAGTCTGGAAGTTCTTCGGAGGGTGAGGGCTGTAAAGTACTTACTGTACTCACCACCCACCCCAGCTACTATGAAATATAATTTTTTAAAAGGTAGTGATCCTCTTCAAGTTCAAGGACGTCTAATTATCCCCCAAAAGCAACTTATGAAAAAGTAAGAAAAAACTTGCCATCGAATATATATGTAAACATACATCTCTTTAAAAGGCCACCCCCATCCCATGTTAATTCATTTGGCCGAATGCATAGTAGGGACTTCTCCCCACTTTTGTAAACAGTTCTAGGTATACGGTGTTTGACTTTTGTGTCTACAGAAATAAAACTCTCCCGACTCATGTTTTCTTAGTGTAATATTAAAAACAGGGGCTGACATAAAGCTAGCAGGGACCAGCTTCTATTTTGCAGCTAGTTTCTGCATTTAAGAAATTGTTTTCTGACTGAGCCGCGGTGCTTCAGGCACGCTGCCACCAGGTGGCGACGGGGTGCCAGACAGAAAGTCTGCGCCTAAGGGACGGGCCTGTTTCCTGAGGTTCCAAGTAATGGCTCTTTTCCTGAGTTCGAAAGTAATTTGAGGCCGCAGCTATTTAATTTAACAAACTACATCTCTTTAGTAAAACAGCTGAACTGAAACTCTAAATCAACCTTAACCATCTTTCAAGCAGATATAAATCCTAAGCTACAAAATCAACTGCCTCATCTCTCTCCTCTCTGGCTCTGAATTATTTTCATAATGGGCTGATTCTAACATTCATCTTACATACTCATTTGGGTGATGATGTTAACCGTTATGATTCACCAAGTCTATATTTATTGTCAGTGTCTTCCATGGCAGCTCGTATGTCAGGCTTCAAAATTCTTAATAGTGGTTTTTTTTAAATTAAAAAAAACCTCTCTGGCTTCCATTTCATGAGGTTTACCTTTCCTGTATGATCTCAGATCTTCTCCCAAGGTAGACCCAAAGCATTTCTCCACCAGAATAACATGAGAAGTGTATTTGCATTTTATGGAGAACTTTTTTTATTTCTTACACTACAGAATAATCCATTGGAATTTTCCCCCTCTCAAAGCTCCTAGAAGCACGGAGCCAGTTTACTGCATTTACCTATTTAACTGCAATGGAAATGGATCTCCTTAGCAATAGGCTCTGCCCCAAATATCTTAAAGAAACAAAAGTCCTCATGCCCTATAAGAAACCTGAGCAAGATATAGAATAAAAAATTAACCGACTTCATTTTAATGAACGATACTATGTATTTTAAAAAAGCAGTTTCAATGAAAAGGAAATACTGAGTGACTCCAAAAAGCCATCAGAAGTTCCTACTCTTATGCGTCATCAAGCTGAAACTTTGGAACAGATTCTAGAAAGGTTTAAGCTTATGGAAAATAAATTAAGAAGGAGCACAACCCTAACCTCTGAGCTACCACCCTGCTCTGCCCCGAGGTCTTTTGCATCGAGAATAGAAAGGACTGGGTGACTGAGAGTCAAGGGTTCATGCTATGCCGCTGGGGGGAAGAGACACCAGCACTCTGTAACTAAACATAGTCAGAAAAACAAGCTGTGTTGCTACACAAAACCGAGTGTCATTCCCTCTCACGTTCGCCTACTCCAGGAGTGGGAGTGCTCTGAGCAGCACTAAGCAGTCGGGGTTTTGACAGAGTTGGTCGGCAAAGACGATGCCTGTTGGGCGAGACGGGAGAGGCCAAGGTGGGAGAGAGGGGTAGGAGCTGGGACCGGGGGAGAGAGGCCGAGCGGTGATTCCTCCAGGCTGGAGTCGGCACAATAAACAGGGCTGTCTACGTTCTGACCGGTGAGAACTGAGAGGAAGGAGCAGCTGGCAACTGGGCAGGGAAAGCACGCTCCAAAGACGCGGGCCGGCGCCCAGCCTAACTCTGGGAGGGGGCCTGGGGAAGAGAGAGAAAGGTAGAGGCATCATTAAAATAAAATAAGGAGAGAGGAGAACAGCAAGGATCATCAGAGGCTCTCCTGTGACTTTGAGTCTCACAGGAAATGGGTGAAACCAGTGGGGCAGATACGATTATCCTCTGTTTACAAATGAGAAACTGAGGCCCACAGGCGGTAAATGACTTTTTACAGGTCCCACGCTGGGTGACAGGTATAAGACTCAAAATCAAGTGACCTGATTCCAAGAAAAAGACGAAAGAAGAGAGAGAGGGTGTGTTCAAAGCATGGGTACTCACCATGCGCCCCACTCTTTATTTTATAAACAGGGAGTACATTTTTCACATAACCAAGGCTTAGCCTTTTAAGGGTCAAACTGAGACAATCTTAGCCATGACTGAAAAGCGTTTCTGAAATGTATTATACTCGCCCTTGAATGCGGACTGTCCTTTACCATCTTGATGCCTTTACCATCTTGTTAACACGATGGAAATGGACTCAATCCGTATGGACTTCCAATTCTCTGATGCCCTCAGGTTCTAGCGAGGCACGTGGATTTCATCGCTGTCACGCCTAACACATTCATGGCTAGAAATAGCTGTAGAGCAGGACTGCTGACTCAGCTCTTCACACTCCCCTCTACTGATTAAGTGTGTCGGCTTCTGCCCCAGCAGACTGCTTCTGATCACGTCATTCCTCTGATTAAAATCCTTTTAATGGATCCCTACTGATTACAGCAGCATTTTTTTTTAAACTCCGGCTGCCCATTAAAATCACCTGGGGAACTTTTAAAAAACGTCGAAATGCCCAGATGCCACCCCCAAGGATTTTGATTCAATTATTTAGGTGTGGGGCCCAACCCCACAGAGCTTAATAATAAGTTGTATGGACTTGGGCTTCTGGTAAAGATGGAATAACAGGGAATGTATTTACCCCAACTTGACACAATAAAAAATCTAGACAAAATAAATGAAACATTGGTTTTTAAGACAGTGGACATGAAGGAATGAAGGACATGGATCCCTGAGAGATGAAAAATAAACAAAGTCTGGCCTACAATTGCCCTAGTTTATCAGCTTGAGAGAATTCCCAGGCCATATGCAGGAAAGAACCTAGAGAGCCTGGAAGATGCTTTGAACTGAGAAGATGGTGTGAGAGTCTAGGGAGACTAAGCAGCTAGAGTTTTCTGGGCAGAGTACTATACAGGAGAGAGTGCTGATCAGCACATGCATATAAGGAAACTATCTGAGGCCAGATTTTTAAAAAAACACCTGAAAAGATTACTGAGGATGGTCCTCAGAATTCAAACAAGGTTGGTAAATAGCTCGCACTATTCAGACTGGGCATCTTGGAAGGAAACTCACAGGGCATTGTTGGAATACTCAGGAACGTCCTGCCTCAGTAGTGTGGAAGTATTAGCTACAGACTAAATGATGCTCTAGTCTTGCCTACCAAATCGAGACCTGGAAAACCAAAGCTGAAAGGATCAAAGTGCATACAAGGAGCTTCTCTGTGTCCCAGAACAAAGTTTAAGAATATTTATAGGAATACAAAAATATCCAGCACCCAACAAGGTAAAATTCATAACGTCTGGTGTGCAACGGAGAGGACCGGGCATGCCATGGACAATGAGGAGAAAGGTCAATCAACCAAAACCACCCCCAAATGGACACAATGTTACAATCAGAAGATAGAGGCTTTAAGAATCATTATTATAACCACATTCCATATATTTAGCAAGCTAGAGGACCAACTGAAACCCAGAAAACAAGGACTTTAAAACAGCTATTATAACTGCATTTCATATGTTCAACAAGTTTGAGAAAAGGTTGAACAGTTAGACAGACATTAAAAAATATGAAAGGGAATCAAGTCCGACCACTGGAGATGAAAACGTACAGTCTCGGAGATGAAAAATGTGCCAGATGGTAATAATGGCAGATTAAGTATTACAAGAAGAAAGCATTCGTGAACTTGAAGACAGTGATACAAACTATCCAAATGAATCACAGAGAGACACATAATGAAAAAAAAACAAACCAGAGCATTGGTGAGCTGTGGTCCACCTTCCAATGGCTTAATATACATGTGACAGGAGTTTCCAATGGAGAGAAGAGAGAAAGATGACAGAAAACAATATTTTAAGAAATAACCACGGGGCAGTTGTTATGGAGGTTCCTCAAAATGTTAAAAACAGAATTACTATATGACCCAACAATCCCATTGCTAGGTAGATAACTAAAATAATTAAAAATGAAATCTCAAGGAGATATTTACACATTCATGTTCATTGCAGTGTTACCCATGATAGGCAGGAGATGAAAGCAACCCACATGTCTATCAACAGGTGAATGGATTAAAAAATGTGATATTACAGACAATGGAATATTATTCAGCCTTAAAAAGAAGGAAAACCCTGTCATATGCTATACAACATGAACGACTT
The DNA here is from genome assembly GCF_964146895.1 of Miniopterus schreibersii. Classification (NCBI taxonomy): domain Eukaryota; kingdom Metazoa; phylum Chordata; class Mammalia; order Chiroptera; family Miniopteridae; genus Miniopterus; species Miniopterus schreibersii. The sequence goes on from NC_138102.1 coordinate 172,045,410, forward strand.
TGAGGACATCATGCTCAGTGAAAGAGGCCAGTCACAAAAAGACAAATACTGCATGATTCCACTTATGGGAGGTATATAAAGCAGTCCAACTCTTAGAAACAGAAAGCAGAATGTGGTTGCCAAGGGTTGGGTGAAGGGGAAAAGGAGGGTTGTTGTTCAATGGATATAGAATTTCAGTTTTTCAAGATGAAAAAGTTCTAGAGATCTGCTGAGCAATAAAGCCAACACTATACTTAATGCTACTGAACTGTATAGTTAAAATGGTTAGCATGGCAAATTTCATGTTATATGTTTTTGACTATATAATAAAATGATTTTGGTGATGATTATATAGCTCTGTGTATATACTAAAAATGATTGAATTGTATACTATAAATGGGTGACTTGTATAATATGTAAATTATACCTCAATAAAGCTGTAAAAAACAAGTTGAGGATAATACACAGCAATGAGAGAGAATGACCAGTCCTGCAACTACATGCAATGTGATGTAAATGAAAGAAGCTACATGAGAGAACATTCTGTACCAAACAAGAAAGTTGAGCTTTGCTGTTAGAAATAAGGATGGTAGTTGCCTTGGGGGTCACGGGAAAACCAGTGACTGGAAGAGTCCATGAGTGACCTTTTGGGTGCTGGTAATTTTTTATTTCTTGTTTGGGTGCTAGTTACATGTGTGTGGTCTTCTGCATAAAACGATTAGGATGTACACTTATTATATATATGGAGTTTTAATGGATCTTATAATTCTATATAAAAGTTTTGAAAAGTTGAAGAGAAAACAAGAAACATGTTTCGTGGAAAACCAAAAGAGGAAAAGAAATAGTAACCACAATTTTTCCAAAGTTGATGAAAACTATAACTTTATAAGAAGCACAAAAATCTTCATACAAGAGAAACATGAAGAAAACTGTATCAAGGTGCGTCATAATCAAATTGCTCTAAAAAAGTGATATAGAAAAGTGTAGCCAGGGTGAAAACAGCACCAGCTAAAACAACAACAAAAAAGAAAGCACAATAGGAGATTTCATGTCAGAAATAATGCAGAGGAGAGGATGGTGGATCAATGTCTCTAAAGAACTGCTACCCTAGAATTCTATACCCAGCAAAAATACATTTCAAAAATGAAGGTAACATAAAGTCTTCTACCAGCAGCCTCACACTATAAAGCCGTTGAAGGATGGCTTTCAGATAAAGCAAAGGGACGGCAGGTGGAAATAAGGGGATACACAAAGGAACAAAGAGAAGGTGTGGCTTCACAGGGGTTTAACCTATGCAGGCGCACATGGTCCTGCAACTTTTTTGAAGGGTCCTGTATTTGGTTTAATGTTCTGATGTCAGTGACTCAAAATTTTTAATAACCATTGAATAAGGGGCCCCATAGTTTCATTTTGTGCTGGATCCCCAGATTATGATGAATGAATTGGTGATCCTGATGAGGAAGACTTTGTAGCTGTGGGGGTTGGGGGAAGGCTGGAGTGCTGAGCCTGGCTTAGATCTGGGTCAGCTGCTCAGGCTTAGAATGGGGAAGCGATGGAGCTGGCTTCCGCAGAGGGAGCTTTGAATGCTTTAATTTTAATCAGCAGAAGAGTGAATGGAATCTGGGTGAGGAAAACCCCCCAAATATCCACTAATATAACTTTTCTAAGGTAGACATTTCTACATAATCAGAACATGATTTTCTTTTTTGCACACAAATGGCTATATTCAGAGGGCTTCAGTTCTCCACTTGTTGCTGAGTGCCCAAGACTGCCTCCGCAGGCCAAATGCCTTGCTTACTTTCAGTGTGTGTGTGTGACTAATTGCAATACCAACCAATTCACTTTAAATGCAAACAGGAAAAAAAAAGTTATATTCCTTCCAATGAAAATTTAGAGTTTAAGTGCATATTATTGTGATGTAATTCTATCTCAGTTTAGGTCACGGCTCTAAAGTTGAGAGCAATGTAATAGGTTCAGATATACAAAATATGCTGACAGAGAGCAGAATCAATAATGCTAGTCTTAGTCCATCACCAAACTCCGGACAGTATTTGAAAGGGTTAAAAAACACTGGAGAGTGAGAGTTTGCTTAGGAGAAGATTGTCCATCTCCTATGAGGAAGGGAAAAGGGTGTTTTTCCAAAAACACAGGCCAAGTGAGGGAAGCTTCAAGAGAATGCCTGGAAGAGTTTGCCATTTAGACGCAGTGAGCGTGTGGTGGAGTCCAGGAGCTTCACCTGACCCAGGCCTGGAAAAGCCTGAAGCTCAGACATCATGTCCAGCTGTCCTGAAGGCTGGCGAAGAGCTGGCTGCACTATGTGTGGGTATAAATGAAATGCTTAAATCCAAAGGTAACTGATGAAGTTTGTTTTACACTTGAATACTCATATCCAGTTACTTAGTTAAAGCCTTTGGCTTTGATTAAAGTTTTCAACATTTGAAGTGTTGACTGATGAAGCTTCCCTGGTGAGGAAAATGAGTATGTTTCTCATTTATTAATGTCCTATAGTGAAGGCATAACCTTTTACTTAAAATAATTGATTTGGAGATGGAATTATTCATCCCACCACTCTCCCCCAGCAATTTGTGGATCTGTGGATTGCCCTTAGTTGGGAGTTTAGATTTCCATTTGCCTTTTTCCAATATGCACGCACACAGAGACAGACAGACAGACACATGCACACACACACACAATGCAAAAAAGACTTTTGGGGAGTAAATTTTATTGCCTTTATAGCAATGAGGGTAGAGTAGATAGGAATGTGAGCTTATAATGCTGATCATAAGGTAAAAACATCAAAGCAAGTAATGACCCTAAATTCGATACTGATAGGACTATATTTCTACAGCATTTAAGCAAATACAGTCACACAATTACAGACTTAACACAAAATTAAAATTAGAATGTTTCCTTTGAAAATGTCTCAGCACATCTCCAAGTGATTAGATTATCACAATATTTCCTCTGGAAAGGTAGAAATTAAATCAACAACACTGCACAAGGGGAAAAAAAAAAAGAAACCTAAACAAAAGGGTGCTGCGAATACAGTTTCAGCCACCACTAGGCAAGAAGCAGATGATCTTTTAATCAATTTACTGTTGCAAAATCGTCCAAATGATTTTCATGGGACACATGGATATTACTGCCATGGTTATTTTATCTGTTTCTACCCAAAGGTATTTAAAACACAACCAATCACTGCAGTTAAATTTTTAAAGCTATTTGTGTACTTATGAGCAGAGATTTAAGAATGCAGTGAGACCTGAATTTTATTCTGTTCATTCAGTGTGTACATTTATCATGATCAATGCCATAGACTATCATAAGCCTAAGCTAGAATTATTTCCTTAGTAAATCCACTGGGAAGAAATTAATGATATGTTCTACACTGTGTTCAAATTTATTTGGTCTTACCAAAATTCCCTTAGTAGGTACACAGTGGTAAAATAAATTAACACTGTTTTTCATAAGTGCAGGATGTTTTTCATCTAGAAAATAGATAATTTCATGGAGATTTAATAATTATCCATACATATATCATGCAGGAAATATGGAACCCTTTTATCTAAAATTTCCCCCCTTGCAGGGCTGTTGAGGTTGTCAACAGCAGTAGAAACTGCCGTGCAAACTTGGTAATACCATAGGCAAGGCCTGACAAACCTTCGGATTTAAAAACACTGTTGTTCTTACACTGTTAACTTGTCCTTAATCCTCTTAGCAAGCCTTTGCCGACGACTGTAATTCAAGCTCGAGTTGCATTCACCCAGCATCTGCAAAGGGAACAATCTGCCTGACAAGTTCTCCCAACATATTAATATTTTAACACTAATATATCAATGCAAAAGCGATATTAATGGTGTTAATAATGGTAGTGGCAGACACAAGGCGAAAACAGAGATACTGATAAAAACATCAGTTTCTGAATATAAAGCATGGATTAGGGAATATATGGAACAATTATTGGCATATACATCACGGGCCTGTGAAATTGGCAATTCCTGATGTCGTAACCGTTTTTCTATGCTTTACTTCCCCTGCTGACAATATTGGCATCAAGATGTGAGATGCCTACTTCTCTCCCTAGGACCCCCTAAAACTTGGGTAGCTTTGTAACCAAAACTCTAATCAGGTTACTGAAATAACCTTGCTTTTCAAATTTCATAATGTACTCCGCCAAGAAAATGATCTTTGGATAATTTTGAAAGATTACAATTTCAAACGTATTTGTGCCTTTAAGTCACAACTTCGTACAGTTTTTGTTTCATCATAAAAATAGTTTGAATAAGCTTATTATGCTCACTGAGACCGTATCATTCGTCTAGTATCAAGTGTAGCACCATGTGAAAGTGGAGGCTTAATCGATACTGTGGAGTGATGCTGACGTTACCTGCGATCGTGTCAGCAGCCAGGCTCCTGGCCCTCCGCTCTCTGTCCCTCCACCCCCAGACCTCTGCACTGAAGCCAGGCTACACTCGCTCTTCCCTCTTCAGTTTACAATAACAACAGTCACCGGAGCCATTTTGGTTCCTTAAAACTAGCCAGTCATCACCAAGATTCAGGAGGTGAATTTCCCTAATTAGCTTTGCTCTAGCTCAGGGTGACTGTACGTCCCCTTCAGGCTAGAAAACAAAAAATTATGGGGACTTAATACAGAATTACTGGGCCCATGTCTTACATCGGACGTTATCTTATAGTTGGACACCTTCCCCAACTAGTTGGGATAAATAAACGTCTTGACTCTGAGACCAGTCAAAAGTTCCGTAAGCCAGAAGGCACGTACATACCGTGTCCATCTTTCATTGAAAAACCCCAGCAACCCTAACCCATCCAATGGATAACTTCCAGCCGCGCTCGTGGACACAAACATTTTGTTCTCTGATTTCCGAGTAAGAAGGTGAGGATCAGTTTTTGTCCATCATCGATATACCTGCTGAGTTACAGGACTTGCAAAGCCACTTCATCAAGGGTGTGACCTTGCCCGTAAAGGTGTCACAGGGAACTCCACTTTTTTTTTTTTAAAATATATCTTTATTGATTTCAGAGAGAGGAAAGGAGAGGGAGAGAGAGACAGAAACATCAACGATGAGAGAGTCATTGATCAGCTGCAGCCCGCAACCCGGGCATGTGCCCTGACCGGGAATCGAACCCTGATCACCTGGATCCTAGGTCGACGCTCAACCGCTGAGCCACGCCCAGCCGGGTGGGAACTCCACATTTTACCAGCTTATTTTAAGGACAATGAATGAAACTAAACTAAATAAAGAGAAAGGTTGGTGTTAGAGGCAGATGTTCTCCAGGCTGAGGGATTCGGCTGCTGGGTGTCAAACACAGCGATCATGTTTTCCAGTTGTGACACAATGCTCGGGACGGGCGCTTCTGCCCCGCAGGCCGAAGTCAGATTGCGCTACAGCGAATGCGGCTAAAGGGAAAACCCTTCAAGAGCCAGCACGGGTGCGAAAGGCCGTCCTTCTGTCCCAACTCAGGGCTGGCCGGCCCCGTGGGCGGCGGTGGTGGATCAGCCCCTGAGCCCTGGCAGTAAACCTTCTGGCACCACTGACCTGCTGTCAGCGCAAATGTCCTCAAGGCCTGGCCATGGGGACTGAACAGGGATTTCCAGGCTGCTGGGGCCCAGCCACGGGGACTGAACAGGGATCTCCAGGCTGCTGGGGCCCAGCCATGGGGACTGAACAGGGATCTCCAGGCTGCTGGGGCCCGGCCATGGGGACTGAACAGGGATTTCCAGGCTGCTGGGGCCCGGCCATGGGGACTGAACAGGGATCTCCAGGCTGCTGGGGAAGGCGTGGGTCCAAATACGAGCCTCAGCATTTGGATCTTGAGATAATATCGTCTCGTTTCGGTGACACTTGCTTCAAACATTTTATAGCACAGTTCTCCTGGTCCACCCTTTTCAGTGAGGGATCGCTGCTCACGCCTGTCAGGTGAGTGGCTCACGCACCATCTATGATGTCTGTTCTCCAGCGGGGAGCAACATTATTCAGACGATGTTACGTAGAGATATTTGTCGCTTACATTGTTGGCTAGACTGCAACTTAATTGGAAGCATGCTTGTTTGATCTATGGAAGGCCCCCCTGTAAAAAGTGGCTAAGAGCAGCCGTGAGATGAGTATCGAGTTCCCAGTGGAGAACTGAGATCTGCTTGATGCCACCAAACAGCGGCCCGGTTTCAGCTAGTCCCACCGCCACAGGCGAAGAGCAAACTTAATCAGGGGCTTTAGTCGGTAAGTTCCTTCTGACAGAAGGACCACTTTTGTGAGGGATGAGCAGCGACAGCTAAGAGTGAAAGACTGCAAATTGGAAGGAGCCAAGAATGTGTCCATTTAAAGTGTTTTTTAGATTAAAGAACAGTTATTTTGAGATGTTCTAGGAAAGGTATTATTTTTAAGACAGACGTTTAAAAGCAAAGAATAATCAGTTGCTACTAATGGCCATCATTTAAAATAATTAATGACGCGCATTATGTGGAGACGGGACTTTTAGAGAGTAGAACAGAGCACTTTTGAACCAGCAGAAATCACCCGTTTCATCTTTCAGTTTCTGAGTACTTTTTCAGTTATTAGAACATAGAGCTTACATGTAAGAAAGTCTCTAAAAGATTAAATGATTTATCTCACTTTTAAGAAGAAATGTTCGTGATGCCAAATATAATGCAAAGATGGGATCATTATGTATCATCTCTTTATCTCTTTCATTCCTCTATGCTACTAGAAATAAAACAGCAGTAAAAATAAAGTGGGAAAAGTACCAGTAACAAAAATATCTGTGCACATTCAGTTGATCTCTTTGGACGCGAATACATGGCAACATATGTTGGCCAGTTTTTATAGAAAATCTCTGCCATGTGTATGAATAAAGCAGAGACAATATTAGATATAAGCTGTGAGAAATAAAATTTTGATATTACAGCACCCTATTTAATAAGAACAGAAGCAGTCTCTTTAAGTGTAGGCTTTGCATAGGCAATGAAGGCGTACAGGCAAGGAAACATAATAGACAACTAAGAATGATAACTTTCATCTTTAGCAATGATCTGAGCAAAGATCAAAATAGGAGCCTATTTGTTATCACGCCCATCACCTAAACTGACAAAATTTTCTAAAATGGAAAATCCAAAAGTACCTACAAGCCTTTTTTAGATAATGCAAAACACCCTGAGAGTCCCTTTTAGTTCCCACCTCAAAACAGCAAAAGACCGTGACTGTGGAGCTTGACTGGAGCCAAGAGAGACGCATATTTAAAACCAGAAGGCATATCTGTAAATCCTTGGATGTCCAAACATTTACAAAGAAAGAAAAAAATTACCCATGTATAATAAGAATTTCTTTTATCAAGAGTTGAATGACTAAGGTGTCTTTATGAGACCAACTTACATTAATAAGTTCAACCTCCCAGATTTTTTTCAACAGGTCCATCGATGTGTAGCCATTAATCAGAAAGGCTTTGGTGTAGTCACCAAGTTCAATGGAATCCAGCCACTCGGCGACAGAGGTGGGGTGGTAGCCGTCATGCCCAATGGGTCTCATCTGCAATTAAGAAATGCAAATTAGGATTAATTTCATCTGGATACTTTGTGTCCCCAAAACAGACTACATCTTGCCACTTGGAAATATATCTGATACGAAGCAAAAGAGATCTTTCTGGATTAGAAAATGAGGAAAACCAAACTACTCTATGCACAATTCTAATTCATTAATAATCTTCACACTGAATTCATTTTTTTAAAAATGTACCCCAAATTTTCCCGTTTAGCTGCTACATCAACTCCATGTTTGAGAGAACTAAGTATGTCGAATTTCTGTTATAGACATTATTGGCACTCTGTTGGATGGAATTTAAAATGATGTCAGTCGCCCAGCCAGCTCCATCCCCAGCAGGGGGCGCGCAGGAGGCAGCCGATCAATGACTCTCACATCATTGATGTTTCTCTCTCTCTCGCCCTCTCCCTTCCTCTCTCTGAAGTCCATAAAAACTTATAAAAAAAATAAAATGACGTCAGTCAAGCAGTATAATTCAATGCCGAAGGCACAAGGGACTGCGCTCCCAAAACGTAGATGACCATTCTCCTACGCACAGCAGCAAAGCATGTGAAAATACCGCATGACTTGACTTAAACTCCAAAGGAATTCATCCGTATGCAAGACACGCATTGTCGGGAGTGCAAACGTGCTGGAAAAACACACTACTGTGGGGAGCCCGGAAAGCCTGGCTTTTTAGTGCTTCAAGGCCACGTGCTGTTCTTCTTTGAGTCCACGGTATGTTAGACATGAATAGAGACCTTGCTGGCAGACAGGTTCCTATTTTTTGTCAGCTATATCCAGATTATTATATACATATTTTTTTACTTCAGGAGAACAAAGAAGTGTGACAGCAGCAGCATGTTTCTGAGTTTAAATTAGAGTGTGAAAGTAATTTCAGCAATAGAAACTTCTGGCTCTCAGATTCTGCATGGATTATTCCAGTCCTTTGGCTTTTAGGTGGCATTTGAGCTGAATTTGTGGTGCTCGGTCTTTGAGGCAACTCCGCCCTCAGGCTCGCGCTGCTCTGCACGCGATGCCGTGTGTATCTAATGCTCCCATTACTGAGGACAGTCGGCGCCGCATCGCCACGATGTGCTCCTCCCGTGAAATTCGTGATGGGGACAGAAAAACAGGGCAACGCACAAAATAGATTTCCCCCCTTCCTTCAGATCCACGGAGATAAATATTAATGGAAATCCATACGACTGATTTGCGAGCACAGAAAAGATTAGCCTGGGCGTCGGGGATTCGGATTTTAATCTTAAACATGTTAGGCTTTCTGCCACTACGCAGTGTTCTCATTTTTAAGATTCTCCTCACGCCTTCATTTTAAAGTTATGTTTTCTTTCCTGTTTGCCAGTGCTTCACCCCCCAATCCACTTTCCATTTTGAAGTTGAAATGTCCTGTTTTAAAACTATCGCGCAATTAATTCATGATGTGCGCAGAGTCTGAACTGCACCTGACGTTGGTACATCACTTTTACATGGACTAACCCGTTACAGCGACTTGTTAAGTGTTTGTTCGTGTAACACTTAGCTCGGTGTTGATTCCACAGTAGCTACAAACGTAAATAGCAACTCAGGGTTTGCAAAATGGAGTTTAGTGGCGTTCCCAAATTACCAGATGCTGTGCATGTGTAAAACTGGAGACCAGGACCCAAAGCAGAGGCTCAAAGGTATTAAAGTACCTTCATACTCTGTAGAAAGTTACAAAAATACTAGGCTAAGCGAATCCTCCAGGACTTATTAAGAGGTGTTTGAACCAATTCTCTGCTAACTTGAACAATCATCCCCCCCCGCCCCAGAAACTCCCTGGCTGCCCCAGTCGACATAAGGAGACAACTGGAGAAAGAGAAAGAAATAAGGAGAACTCACTGGAGTAGAAATGAACAGCCTGGCCACTCAAGAAACTGACCACCCCAGCAGTGGATACTGGGGACAAGCTCAGGGAGTCCTGATGAATCCAGTTGGGGCAGAGTCAGAGAACTGCACAGTAGGGTTCCCACAGGTCACCCCCAAGTGACACATCACTCCTTTGAGAGAGCAATTAGTGTCCACCTGCCGCACAGAGGTTGTTGGCGGTCTGTTGGCCAAAGAGCAGTGGCGGGGATACCCACCAGAGCTCTGCAAAGCAAACCTAATTAAGTATAAAAATGTTTGCCTTTCCCCCAATCCCTTCTTCTTGCCCAGTGCCAGGGAATTTAGAATAAAAAAAACCTGAGAGATGCCACTTCCCCAGGGAAAGCCTAAACTTGGGCATGGGGAGCAAAGAAAATAAAACTGGAGCCTTCCATGGATTGCACTGAATTTTCAATATTTTACATGACTGGAAAGTTATTGGATATCTTTGAGATAACATTAAAAATTAATAGAGAGAATCAATTTAGTTTAGTTGAAGGCAGGATTAGGGGAAAAATCACTTGAGTATCTCACGAAATGCAGACGGCTCGGCCATCCGTGAGGCGAGGTCTCTAAGACCCTCCTTAGGGCGGCGAGCGGGAGGGAGGCATTTGCGGGGCTGTGACAGATGGGAGGGTGGGGAGCAAGGGCGCAGAGCACCTGGAAACGGGCACCGTGAGGTGCGCAGGGACAGCTTCATCCAGGCACCCGCCCAGCAAGTACTGAGCGCCTATTCTGAGGGATGTTGTGGAAATAGCAGAGAAGAAAACAGTTATAGACTCTCCCTCATGGACATAACTCTAGATTAAAAAATATACGAACAGGCCCTGGCCAGGTAGCTCAGTTGGTTAGAGCATCGTCCCGATACCCAAGGTTGCGGGTTCAGTCTCCACCAGGGCACACGTAAGAATCAACCAATGAATGCATAAATAAGTGGAACAACAAACTGATGTTTCTCTCTCTCTGAAATCAAATAAAAAAGATTTAAAAAATATACAAACAGGTGACCAATAAATTATAAAGGCTCTGCATACCTGAAGAGAGGAAACGTTTAGGGCCATATGAAGTTACAAAATTAACTTGACATGTATTTAATGATATGCAGAATGGTTACTGTCCTACACAATTTCTTTCAAAGCAACTCTCCCATCTGTTCCTTCATTTCTGTTCCTACTGTCACTACCCTGTTTGGGTTCTCATTAGCATTTACGAAAACTAATGCAATAGCCTTCTGCTTGGCCTCCCACCTTTGGTCCAGCTTGTGTCTCGCTGCTCCATCAGTCTTCCAAAACCCCAGGCTCTTAAGTCAACCTTCGCATGAAAACCTAGAGTGGCTCCTCCTTGATAAAAGCCCAAATGTCTTATTCCAGCATTCTAGGACAGCCGTGATCAGGTACAAACTTACCTTTTCAACCTGATCTCACACTACTCTGCTATGTGCAGCCTAATACATATGATTAGACGCATGTGTGTGTCTGACAGCATGAGTGATTGAAGACCTACTATATATTCAAAGCACTCTGCTAGGCAATATACACGCCCTATACCATGCAATTCTCACAACAACACTTGGGGTAGCCACTGCTGTCAGAATCCAAAGTCCATTTTGGAAGGAGGAAACTGAATTGAGAGAGATTTTGGAAGTCAAATTTGTAAGACTTGGTGGCTTAACTAGATATGATGGTAAAGCAGAGGAAACTAAGACGCCTCCTGAGCATCTACGTGGTCAATGGTGTGATGGTTCCCATTAACTGAGATGGGAAACACAGAGGGAGGGCCAGTGTGTGAGTTGAAGGAGATAAATTTGTTTTTGACTCCTGTTGGTGATAGCTATAAGACGTCTAGGAGAGAGAGTCCACAAATGATCGGAAATGTGTGCCTTGGAGAGCAAAAAGGGAAGCCAGTCCTGGAGAAACAGTCCGGAAATAAAGACAAAAGCATTCCAAGCATGAAAAATGAGATTAGCGAAGATATGAATGTGTCGTGCATAGTTCGTGTTCATGGAACGGCTAGCAAGTTAACTAAGAGGGGAAATTATAGGAAACCTTGAGTTTCAAACTTGTACACCTGTGGACACGGTGGTATCAGTAGCTGATAAAAGAGCATGGACTGAGACGACATTAACAATTTTGAGACATGAGGGATTCGTGATTAAATCTGGGGGGGAAGCCTGAGGAGAGGAGACATAACTTTGGGGATCATCAGCAGTACCAGCGGGAGTCTTGGCTCCTCCACTCATCAGCTGTATGACACTGACTAAACTATTCAACTGTCCTAAGTGTCCATTTTCTGATGAGTGATGTGAGAGACAAAAAGGACATTTACCTCATAGGACAGTCAATGAAATAATGAAAGTACAGTTTAGTACAGTACATGGCACAGAGAAGCACTCAGTAAATCTCAGTTTTAACTTATTTGATCATAAGGGGGAGCTGAAATCAAGAACAGGGCTGCAGAGGGTAACGCTATAGCCTGAGAAGAGAAATGGCCTTGGGGGAGCCAACACTGTCAATAAATAAGGAACAGCTAGGAATTACACCCAGCAGGCCAAGGAAAGGAATGGCCAAGATGAGACAGGGAGGGAGCAGAGTTTCAGAAAGGGTACGGTCAGCAGTGAGGAAATGCTGCCGAGAGGCCTAATGGGACACGGATGGAGACGTGCTCATGGGGTCTGGCGAGTTAATCACCGGGCCCTAACTGAGGAGAGCCCAGAAGCTGGGCTGTGCTGGATTCAGGGGCGACTTCGAGAGGGGGAATAGCTAGTGCCTCTACACTGTTCTTCTGAGTTCATGTGGGAAGAGGGGGAGGAAGGTTTTAGAAGGCATGGGAGGGCTGAGAAATGAAGACTCAGACTTGAGGAAGGTCAGAGATATAAAGGGATGTAATGGAGATGGGGTGGGGTGGAGTGGAGGGCTTCTCTTTTGCTTTGGGGATTTTGCTTGTCTCTTTGCAAATTATAGTGCTAGAGGCACAGTTGGAGCTAACTTTGGGGTAAGTTAGTAACTTTTCTGTGAAAACAGTTGTAAGGGTTTAGAAGCTACCTGGCTTGGACTTGGTGACAGCTGGATCCTTGTATGGTAAAGGTCCTCAATGGGCAAGGACAGCCATCCATGTGGCAAACACACAACCTTGACATTTGTGTAAACCCATGCAACAGCCCTGGTGCACCAGGTTCAGCTACTTAACCTTGCCCAGAAAGCTGCAATAAACCACGGCTTCTCTTTCCCCACCTGGATGTACTTTATACTCTCAGACTCCCTGATGTGACTTTTGTGATAACAGACAGCTGATATTGTCGGGTATCCCCCTCTATTCCTCCTTCTTCTAGCCCTTTCTGCTCTGTCCTGCTGCTACCCAAGACTTGGACTAACAGCAGCCCTGAAAATAAACCGGGGCAAGCAGTGCTAGCAGACAGTGCGCTGCCAAGTCCAAATGCAGGTCTACCCAGGAGTGTGAGGATCAGATCTCCAACAGGCTTTGAGACCTGGGCTTAGACATCACTGCGCCATTTCAACAGTGGCTCTTAAAAGACTGATTGAACATAAAAGAGAGAGGCAGATCCACGGACCACGGGGCCCCCGAAAGAAGTCTATCCATCACCATCCACGTGCTATCGCAGTGCAACTTTGCTGGGACAGACATGTCTGCAAAACGGATGGGACTGCTAATGATAAGACCACCACCGAAACAGCCATATGCGAAAGGGCCCCAAACTGTTTCACACACATCATCTCACCTGTGAGGGGTTTCAGGGGATCTCTGAGAGAACGTCCTTTATGAAGTCTGAGACCCTGGCTGATCCGTGCAATGATATCCTTTCTGAGAGAATTAAAGGGATTAATACACTGCGGCTATTGTACACAAGCAAGGTGTGATAAGGTCTCTGCGGCAAGGGAAGGACACAGGTAACATGTACAAACGTTTCTTGAAGCCCCTTTGTTTAGAGTCAGGCTCTGCCACGGATACAATTTCTGTGAAAGAACAGAGAGGAAACCTAAACCCTTCGAGGTAAGTGAATTGCATTTGGATGTCACTATGCACCTACAATTGCAGGGAGCGGTAACCTCTCTATTTTTTTCCCACCATCAACTGAGCCTCACTGACTTGGGGTGCCTGGGGGGTTCAGACAAAGGGACACTCCTAGCTTTAGGCCTAGGGCAGGAACAGTGAAGAGGCACCATCTGGATATTACTTGGCACTACATTTTGGGGGAATAAAGGGAAAGTAAAGCTCTTTGGACTGAACACTGTCCCTTAATGCCAGGTGATTTCTAGTCTATAAATAAAAGAAACAAATGGAGGTCTATCTCAGAGAGGACCTGAGGTATCCCTTAGTTTTTTACAAGTCTCAGATCATGGAGTAAACTGAAAAGGAGGCGATGGACAGCAAACAGTGCGTGGGTAAGACATGTCCTCAAGAGGCGTGGAGACCAACTTCGGGCAGCACAGAAGTCAGGTAGTGAACGAAACAGAAGCACTGGCCCGACTAACCCAGCCTCTGGGCATCCGGGGAAGGAGGGGGCGCCCTCTTTGATCAGAGTCTCTGGGCTCACCACAAGTTAAAGAAGTGAGGCTGCCAACAAACAAGGTCAATAAATCATGGCAGGGAAAAAATGACAAGAGCAGCAGCAGCTCCAAAGCAATCTCGGGATGGTCTGCGAGCCCTGCGCGCTGACTGCGAGTCGGGCCCTGGCCTTCGCTTCGCCGGTGCACACGGCTGGCTGCGGGCCACGCGTCGCCCGAGAACCTGGCAGGTATCTGCCCGGCAGGACCTGCGGGCTGCGGACGGAAGGACACATAAACAAGGCCCTTGGGCTTGACTGATTTTATTCAATGATTTTACTGTACTGCCCATGAAGCTTCTGGTAGAAGGGGTGCTTTTAAAAATTCAATGAAAGGACACGTGTTTTGTTTAGTTTTGCTCTGACCGTCTTGTCATTTCTAAGATCCTTATTGAGACAATGTTGACCCTAAAGCCCTTTGTTAAATACCGCTGTTTGTTTTGATCATGGTCTCGTTGTTGCGAAGCACTGTTATGTGACAAGGGCTCGGGTGACGACAAAGAGGGTTTGTTGCAGCTGGAACAAGGCGCTGCCCAGCGCTCCCCACCGGTCCCATTTCTCAAGCTCCGCCATGCTGGGAGCTATGTTTAGAAAAAGACACGGGCTCGCTCTTTTCCTCCGACCCTACGTGTTTCCTGCTCTTCACGTGGCGCTTCCGTGGTTCTGCAGCACACGGCTTTGCTCTTAAAACAGAAACTTTAAATGCTACTATCAATCAGGAAAATTGTTTGCAAGTTATTAGTTTGAACTAAAAAAATTTCCTCTCTTGAATCTTCAGAAGATTATGAATGCTCTGAATGTCAATTCTATTTATTTGATATTTAAAAACCATGTCCTTTCTCAGCGCCTCCAGGCATGTGCATAATAACATCACCCACCGAAGTACTTCAAACAGATAAATCTGCCATAAAGCCAAAATTAGCCGTTTATAAGTGAATAACTTATGTTCTGACCGGGGAGGGCAACATGAAAGATATCCACAGGGTGGAGTTACAAAAATGAGAACCTACCACCCCATCCATCCCCCCCCTCCCTCCCTCCCTCCCTCCCTCCCTCCCTCCCTCCCTCCCTCCCTCCCTCCCGCCCCCCTTCCTTCCTTCCTTCCTTCCTTCCTTCCTTCCTTCCTTCCTTCCTTCCTTCCTTCCTTCCTTCCTTCCTTCCTTCCTCCCTCCCTCCCTCCCTCCCTCCCTCCCTCCCTCCCTCCTTCCTTCCTTCCTTCCTTCCTTCCTTCCTTCCTTCCTCCCACAAATACTTATAGCACTTGTAGTGCTGTCCTGGACACATCAGTGAACAAAACATATACAGGGGCCTGGCCAATGTTGCTCCGTGGTTGAGCACTGACCCATGAACCAAGAGGTCATCGGTTTGATTCCCGGTCAGTGCACATGCCCGGCTTGCGGGCTCAGTCCCCAAAAGGGGATGAGCAGGAGGGACGAAATGGATGTTTCTCTCTCATCGATGTTTCTATCTTCTACCTCTCTCTCTAAAAACCAATAAAAACATATCTTAAAAAGACATATACAGGTGCCAGTCCTTGTGGAGCTTACATGCTAGTGGGGGAGACAGATCAAAATCACCACGCCTCATAAATAAGGAAACTATGTCCAAAGGTAATAAGTGCTGCAAAAAAAAGAGAGAGAAAGTACAGCAGGAAGACTGAAAGTGCTGGAGTGGGGGGGGGGCAGGAAGGTGTAGGATTCAATGGGGTGCTTAAGAGAAGCTTCATTCACAAGGCAAGGTTTGAACACAGATTTTTCAGGTGGTGAATTGGCCGTGCTGGCAACTAAGGGGAGAGAATCCAAGTGGAGGGACCCTGCAGAGCAAAGGACCTCAGGATGGAGTGAGCCAGGCGGCTGTTCAAGAAATAGCAAGGAAAGCGATGGGGTTGGAGCAGCTTGTGCAGGCAGAGAGGTAACCAGGGGTCAGACAAGGTTAAGCTTTGAAAGCCTTGTAAGGACTTCGACCTTTATTTTGAAGGAAATGGGGAGCCAGTGCAAGAATCTGAGCAGAGGTGTGACATGCCCTGGCTTATGCTTCAGCAAAATCACTCCGGCTGCTGTGCTGAGAGAGTTAACGGGGGGGAAGGGCAGGAGCAGGGAGGCCTGTTCAGAGGCTGTGGAAGTAAGCCAGAGAAAGAGGAGATGGCCTGGGCAGCGAGCGAGCGCAGAGGTGGGGAGGAGCGGTCAGATTTAGGATGATTTCCTGAGACACAGAATGAAATGTTCCTGTTCTCTAGAACAGGCTGGGAATCTGTCAGCTGATGGCTGCAGCTGCGTGGCACGGATCTCAGCTCGGACAGAACTGTGCCCCTCTCCTGCGCGGGGATATCTGGATGACTGGCAGGCTTGGTCTTGCATGGGTATGTATTCACTGAGGAATCCAGGGTCTCAGAAGACTCTTCTGTTCAAAGAAGGTGGTCAAGGCATATGTATTTGATCCAAGGGACAACAGACCAGTGCCAGAGGGGAAGGGAGATTCTGAATGGATTTCAGGATCTGGAGCTTTGACTAGCCCCTGGCCCAGCTCCCAGGAACCATGCCTGAAGAAGAAAAAGCTTCAATAAAAGAGCTGTATCGTGAAACATTTACGGGACATTGGGAACAAAAGGAGTCAGCGGAACTGGCACCAGCAACTTCATCAACGAGCAGAGATGGTGCCACATTGCAGTCAGGGGTGCCCTTGACACTGGCACCTGCCGTTGGCGGCGGTGCTCACACTGGCAGGCTTCGGTGGCAATGGCAGAACATTCCATTGGCACTGGCGAAGGTGCCCCTGAGGGGAAGATTCTGGGCACTGCAGCCAGTAGCACAGACATGAGTACCTGTGCTCTGAAGCAGCCTTTGGCGATCCGTAGTAACAGATTTGGTCTCCTCAGTGGGTGTTAGAAACATTGAGAGCTTTTGGTAAGTTCTGGGGGCATTGTTTCAAGCTTTGGTGACAGGAGCCATCAACCATAATAAGCTAAGGCAAGAGAGGCGGCAAAGGGGGGATGTCACAAGGTCAGCGGATGGTCTGGTTAATGGCACATGTGTGAGGTGAGATACCCAGAAAATCATTAGGAGGAATCTCCATAAGGTCTGGAACATGTGGATACGTGTAACCCCATTTGGAAGCTCTGCCTGGAATTCTAGAGAAACCCTTTTGTGTCTACAGTAAGGAGATGATCTGCAAACTGTTTTCCCACCATTGGGGGGAGAACAGCAGTCACAATAAACGATAGGTTGGCCCTAAGGAAAACGTTTCCAGCCTCATAGTCTGCTGGGGGTTTTGTTTGTTTCTGTATTTTTTTTTCAGTTTAGAAAATTTAAAACCTAAGGCATCAAAGTGACTAAGAATTTTTAGCTCTACGTATGTGAATCCCAGTAGAGAGTCCGCTCTAACAAGAATTTTAGTGGTCATTATTTATTTAACTCAACAAGTATTTTTAAGCACAAATTATATATGTACCATCGTCCTATTGTACTGTAAAAATGTAAGAGGGTCTAAGGTTCCTTCCTTCCAGGAATATGTGATTTCCTTGGGTATATATTTGAAATATATATAAATATGAGAAAATTATTAAGTGCCAAAGTTTTTATAAGTTCTAGAAAAGAAAAGAACTGAGTGGGTTGGAGAAATTTGAGAAGAGTTTCTTCTATGGTTTCTCTCGGGGTGAATATATTGGGAAGTAAGTGAATGCCTGTGAGTGTGTGTGAGGTGTTTGTTTGTATGTGAGAGTGAGCGTGCGTGAGAGAGGTGGGGAGAGAGAGAGATGGGGAGGGGGCACAGAGGCACAGCACCCACTTCTTACTGTCTCTAGATCTGCAGGAACACGGGGAGCACCCGCTGTCTGAAGCGGCTCCCTAAGTGCCCTGCTTGGCTAAAAATGCATATTAATTCTTTGAGATTCAGTTCAAGCATCAGCTACCTGTTCAGAAAACCTTCCCTGACCCCCATGCACTTAGCTCTTCCTCCTTTTGTAGCTTTATTTTCACAGAAGTTTAGTTTTTGACATACCTGTCTCTGTCTAAAACGAGAACTCCTTGATTCAGGGACCAGGTCTGACCCATTTTTGCATGCCCACCTCTGAACCTAGCATAGGGCCAAAGCGAACTGACTGACTGAATGGATGAATTCACAGGTGACCATCGGGCAGGTGGGTGTTTGCAGACATTATGTGTCTGAGTTGCACTGGCTCTCTGTCACCTGCTCCAGTCCTACCGGGGGTGCTGAGGTCTCGGGATGCAAGGTCAGCTGTATTGCATGTTTACATCAGTAGCTCTTAGAGAAGTGTTCTGTCAAAAGTCAACACCAGAAATGTTATAGATGAAGATGTAATTGAGTCCCAGAGGTGAGAGGCAAGGAAATCAATCTTCTCTACACTTACTGCAATAATCTCTTGTACATTTGTGGAGAAAATTTCACATTTGGAAAACTCTAGACTTCTTAGTATTAGAAAATTATAAATACAACCCTTTCCCACCAAGCAGTGGCCACTAAGTAGAGAAGGCGTTGAGGGTTAAATCTAAGGATGTGCCCTGGCCGGTGTGGCTCAATGGTTAGAGCGTGGCCTCTGCACAGAAGGGTCGTAGGTTTGATTGCTGGTCAAGGGCACGTACCTGGATTGCAGGCTCTATCCCCGGTCCCGGTAGGGGGTTGGGGCTCATGCAGGGGGCAGCCAATCCATGTGTCTCTCTTACAGTGATGTCTCTTTCTTGTTCTTTTTCCCACTCCCTCCCTTCCACTCTCTCTAAAAAGTCATTGAAAAAAGCATCCTTGTGCGAGGATTAACAAAAACAAAACAGAACAAAACAAAACAAAAAAACTAATGATGCATTGAAGAAAAAGCTTTAACTTGTTGGGATTCTATGACTCATCAATTATAATAAAATCATAATTGAATCATAAAGTGAATCTCGTTAGCACTTACATTTCATGAATTCATAGAACAAGTAAAGCTAAAATATATTTTCTCTTGGAGATATGAAAGAAGGAATCTGGCAGTTTCTTGAGTATGAATTTTCTCTGATAAGAGCAGTAGCTATCTGTTAACTAAAAAAAGTAAAGCTGAACTTCTGTTTACTAAAACAGGAGATGCTAGCTCTGTGGGAGACAGTGAAAATGGCCAGTTGTTTTCCAGAGGTGAAGGCACTGATAGGTTATCCGTGGAGAACAGAGGTGTGATCCTCGGGGGATAGAGGGGAGCAGTTCAGAGCTCAGACTCGAATCAGGCTGTCTGGTCTGAATCTTGTCTCTGCCTCTTAGTAGCTACGTGACCTTAGGCAAGTTACTAAACTTTCCTTGGCCTTAGTTTCTTCATCTGTAGAATAGAGAATTAATGTTAAGATTTAAGTGAGTTAATTTAGAGTTAACCTAATAAAACTTAGAACAGTGCCTGGAGTATACTGAGTTTCTGTTTTAGTGTCGATTATTATAATATTATAATAACTATGTATTACATTACAATACAGTGTCAGAGGAGTACTAGATTGATAGGAGTGATCACTTCGTAAGTTATATAAGTGTCTAATCACTATGTTTACACCTGAAACTAATATAATATTGTATGTCAAGATAATTGGAAAAAAAAAAAGTGTTGACTCTTAACATAGGGGTTTGCCCTGCGGTATCTTTCTGAGCATGCTCAGGAACGCCTTGGGGGAATGTGGATTCATAGGTAGAGTGTTCACTGTGGGTCCACAGAAGATCAACATCAGGTTAGAACCTGAAGCGAAAAGATAGAAATCTAAAATTCCACTGATCATCAACAAAGAAAGTAACCACAAAGAAATACCATGTAATGAAAAAGTTTTGGCTTAGGGGTAGAATTAATATTAACTCTGTCCCTTATTTAGCCTGCTCCACTGAAGCTGACTACAGGTATCTGCTTGGGCTTGAAGAATTTGACTCATCACAGCTTGAAGGGCAAAGTGACGGGTGAAATCCGTAGCTGGATTGATGGCACTAGCTGTATTCCAGGGGATGGGTATTACAAAGGAGAAAAAAGTAGCATATCCATCTCCCTGAATAAGCTAAGCAAATGTTCTGGGTCACTTTTTGCTTGGAGTGTCATGAGCTACCTTAAAACTCCCCACAATGAAGAAATTTTCAAGGTGCATGGGATGGCTTTTGGTTTACCTGCCTCTTCATCCGGAAACCCTTCTCTGAACAAAAGAGACCCTCTTTTCCATTTAACATACAAAGCTTGTAATTTTTCTTACTTCTATTTTAGCTCCTTCATGCTTTGCTCTGTATTAAAATCACTAGAATATTGGTCCAACCTTCTTTGCGAGATTGTAATCTTTGAAGGCAGGCGCTGTGCAATTTCGTCTTTTTTCTCCTTGCACTGTGTCTGAGACATAAGTAGATGCTCAATGCATTTGTAAACAGAAACTGAACGGAGAGTTCCCACTTGAGTGCTTTCGATCAAAAATAAGAAACACAGCCAAACTGGATTCAACTAGTAAATTAGAACTTAATTCACTTGTATTGCAAAGGGAGGGAATGACAGCTCATTCAAACTGTTGGAGGTGCTTCAGAGCTGTTGTGTAAAACCACATTTCTGCTTTTCTATGAAATTGCAATGCCTTTAGGAATTTAATGCAACTGCACCTGGTCAAGATCTGACCCTCAGCTTCCCGGTTCGCTTTCATTGCATTCTGTCCCACTTGTGTTTACGGGGCCCTTGACCTTCAAGCACTCTCTTCATTTCCACTCTTCTCCCCCTTTCCACTTGGTGTCGGGAACTGATTAGGTGACCTCCGAGAGATACAGGCAGGAAGCCCTCTCGGTATTACGCTTCTTCATGTCTTCGCTTAGGTAAGAAGACCCGAGTTACGATTCCAAACAACTTCTCTCCCAGGGCCTGATGAGTTCAACGATAATCCCAAGTGTATTAAAAATAATATAGTGGCCAATGCACAGATTTTAAAATTTTGCCCTTTTTTTTTTTTTTTTTTTAAATCTGGAAAAGGAATGCTGTGCTCTGTGAGTAATCCACGCGTGGAGAGTGGGCAGCTCACCGGGCAATGCGGCCACGGGCATTTTTAGTCGCAGGCTCTTTTATATCCGTCACTGAATCCCTTTGCGTTAATTGTTTTGGTCCAGGCAAGAGCAACATTAAAAACTCATTGAGCTTTGTTCAGAGAGCATTTATTGAACAAATATTTAGTCCTTCTAAGTGCCAGGCACTTCATATGCACTTTTAAATCTATAACTTACAATAGCCTACTGTGGTAGGTTCCACTATTATCTCCACGTTACGCGTGAAGAGACAGAATTAGAGAATTTCAGTGACTTGCCCGTGGTAACACAAGTGGTAGGTGGCTAACCTACGATTTGTTAGATGAATAGCTCGGGAGAGTTCATTTGTCAGCCTCCGCAAGACCGCAAGCTCCTTAAAGGTGCCTGAAGTGGATTGCTCAGCTCACCCTCTCAGCATCTCCTTACTCTCCTCCTTGGGCTTTGAAGGGTGGTGTGTAGACAATACTGTGAGGTGGCTGAGGACCCCAGTGTGAATCCTGCCTGGGTGTGAATCCCAGTTTCTCTTCTACAACAGCGTTCACACATCCTCAATACTTTGCTCCCTTGCCTCCTATTTCTCTGTAGCACTTGGGACCTGACATTACATATTTTTACTTCTTTTCGTCTGAGCCCCCCACTGGAATCAGCTGCCTGAGGACAGTGACTGTGTAGATCTTGTTTTTCAACAACAAATCCTCAGCCTCTAGAGCAGTACCTGACAGGCAGTAGACATTTCATAAAATATCTACTGAGTGAATGAATGAAAGGAGATGCATTTTGCTTATTGTTTGTGCCTGAAGCAGTAATTTTCAGATACAATTAATGGATTGAAGGAACCTCACTTTTTTCTTGGTTCGCCTTCAATCTTCTTTTACATTTTTATTTAATGCGAGCTACTGTAGCACATACAATGTGCCAAGCTCCACTATAAGTCCTTTACAAATACTGACTCATTTTACTCTCACAACAACCCTATGGGGTAGGTAAAATCAAGCTCAGGGAGTCTGGTCATGTTCCCAACCATTACACCATGCTGCTTCCTGGCTAAATCCCATAAAATGTCATCTCCATGGAGTTTAATGCTCCAAAGAGGGGTCTTCACTCTCTCCTATAGAATGCCCTTCCATCTTGTCCAGCGTTCCCTCTTCTCTACCCAGATTAAAGAAGAAAATAAATAAGTTGTTTTAGTTCATTCCATTATGCCTGTCCTTCTTTGGAACAGCAATGCCCACTGTTAGTGAAGCTTCTCTCAGGCCACCTTCAAGGACAGACAAGTGGTGTGATCCCCATTGGCCACTGGACAACTGACATGGTCTAGGTCTACCTTTTTTCTTTCTCATGTTTGTCTCCTTCCTGTTTTTCTGGGGCTTTGGGATCCCTGCCACAGCCCTTCCCTTCCAGCCTGGACAGGGGAGTTTAGTGGTCTACAGAGGGTGCAAAAACTGCCTTTTAAGCCTGACACTTAAAAAGAAGTCCACTTTTATAAACAATTCCTTTTCTTGCATTTAGTCATTTGGTCCTTTCCTGTCCTTTTACAATTTTTCTCACAAATACACAAGCATCCTCAGAGCCTTGCGTCACTGATATAGCACAGTCTCCACCCAGGAGCCAATAGTCACGAACACAGACACCTGGGAATCAGTCCCAACTTCGTCACTAAGGAACAATCTGCCTGGGGGCAAGTCATTCAATATGACCGGGACTTGGTTTCCTCAGGTGAGAGGCTGAGCAGGTATTTTAAGGTCCTTTCCAGCTCTAAATTGTGATTTTCTTGAATGCTATAAAGAAGAGAAAGTGCTCAGATATCTGGACTTCTTTACTCTCCCTACTGATTGCAGTGTCACTCCAAGGGAGTCACTGTTCTTTCCTAACCGGGAATGAGCTTCTCCAAGCTGAAGGATGACAGCTGCTGGGGATGGCAATAGGTGAGAACCTAGTTACTGACAGGATCCCTCCCCTACTTCCCTGTAAATATTCAGGGGAGCTAATGAGTCAAACTGATATTTTAGCCCTCTGGTTTATATAATAAACTAATACAAGATAAATTTATTTAAAATAAAGCAGTAAAAATCCTCCCTCCTTCATTTAGGAAGAATGCAGCGGCCACCTTGCTTTCTGAAACTGCATACAACCTAGTAACAGAGCATGGGTCAATACAAGGGGACTGCATCCCTCTTACCCCTTGCAGTTCTTTGGATATCTACCCATCCCAAACAGCAAGAGCTATCTTGTATGCACTGGATTTTGTCACTTCAAAGGGGGCCCAATATATTCCTAAACAACAGACTAGTTATTGGTCCCCACTTGTAGACAGAAAGCATGAGGCATGGGGCAGGAGGTCACTCTAATGAGGGAGGAAAATGTAGGCCACTAGGATTGTGGGTGTTACATTCCTGAAGGACCTGATTCCCTCCTTTCTAAAACATTTAAATATAAAGGTGCTCAGCTGGGAAATGCCTGTTGAGAGCCCTAACCTGACCCATGCAGGACTGACCTCTCACCCGCATTCTTGTTTGGCCTGGTCCAGTTTAATGAACATCAACTGAGCATTACTATGTATGTCCGGTACATTTGTTATGTAGACCAGAGGGCTAAAATATCAGTTTTACTCATTACAACTATGTCCAGGTGCTGAGTGCTTCATGCTTAGGAAATAAAGATGAAGGTGACAAAGATCTTAATCTTGAGTGAGAGAGACGATCTAGTTAATTGACAATTTTACAGGGTGTAATGGGAGCAGAGAAGAGTTAAATTAACAATGTAGCCCAGACCGAGAATGTCATAAAAGGTTTTTCCAAGGAGTACATCTTAAGGAATGAATAGGAGTAACCCTTCTGAAGAAAGGCAGCGGTCTTGGTGCAGAAAGGAGATGGTGTTTCTGGCACAGAATGGCTAAATTCTCAGGAATTCTGGTGCCTCTTCCTGGGAAGGGAGATGATATATCTTGGCTTACCTTGCAGTTTAGTGAGGATAATTTAACTGAGTCCTGGTGAAACAAATGTGGTCTAAATTAAGTGATGCACTTCTAGGCCCGGCAACACAACATCCTGTGTTCTAAGCTCCGCTCTATCCTGCTCTGATGGCAGCCCTCAGAGAACTCCGAGATGGGAGAGGCACATGAACGAAGAAGGCTGGATCCCTGAGTCACTGACTGGAGGAGAGCTGCCTGACCTCCACTGGAATTAGCATGAGTGAGAAAATAATTTAATACTGTTAAGGCCCTGAAATTTTGTAGCTGTTTGTTATAACAGCTAGAGCTCATTACCTGACTATAGAGTGTGCCAGGCTAAGGAGGAATAATAAGAAAGATCCAAATGACTTGTTGTCACTTCAAAATTTATATACTCCAAATTCCCCAAGTTTTTCACCTTAAGGCCTATCACTCTTTCATCCTTCCCTATTCCCCAGTGGCACCAACATTTCTCCTGAAAAATAAGTGATGTTTTACACTGATCTAAGTGAGCATATCTGCTTATCTCAGAACCATGAGACATTTACAGAAAAGAATGGAGCTTGAAAGGACTCTAGGACCACTGCAGCTTGTCTCGCCAAGGACCAGACCTACGTAAAGCAGAACATCCTATGCCCTCAGTTAGACTGTGGGTCCCAGTGTGTATTAACTTTACATTCGATCCCCCATGCTAATGGTGTGTATATATTTGTGAGATTCTGTTTGTGAGTATATCTTTAACTAGAGGTCCACAGAGTAGTAGGTCTACACTGGGTGGCACGAAGTTTAAGACACCAGGTGATGAAAAGAAAGAAACAGAAGTAAAATCAATGAGGGTAGATGGAGGGTGAGTGATGGCATGGGAGTATGAAAAGTTACCCTGTCAGAAAGTACCCCGAGAGCATCTGTGCCTCTAGCCCACATTCTGTCACTGCCCTTTTGAAATATAGCAGAAGAAATAGGAATAAGTTTCTATCATTTTTCTAAGTGACAGGGAGATAAGACTGAACCTTCCTTTCTAGATTCTTAAAGAAATTACATTGGTTGTACCCCTTTCCCCTAAAGCTTGCACACATCTTCACCAACCGTCAAGACTAGAATTAAATGCCATCTGAATTTTAAGGGCCTTGGAAGAGCCAGAGTCTTTAAGAACAGAGTCCTGAACAGGGAGCCATATGAGATAACGTCACGTTCAGCATACTCCTTTTGAACTCTGAAATAATTTGTCATCCCATTGTATTAAGACTTTCATTTCTGGAGCTATTCTCTTTCCCTGTGACACAGGGGTAGCCAAGTGACAGTTATGACCACATGTGGTCCCCAATACTTTGCTTTATTAATAAAGTGTTTGGGAACAAAGTCGGTAATTTTTGAGGGGCAGGGCTTGTGCTCTCCAGTTTGCCAGTTCCCACCGCTCCATGCTGTCTTGCCTTTAATAATGTTAAAGTTCTCCGTCCCTGCCAATGAGTTTCTATGTCCTTGCTCACAAACTTTTTTTTGAGTCAACTGTTGTCTTTACCTATTTGCTCTGATCAGATCTAAAGTTAAATAGCCCCTTTTTCTTTCTCACTTTGTTAGCTTTTTAAAAATGTGTTTTCTTTGCTAACATCCTTAAAGTCTTGGCCAACAGACTGAACAATTAACTTCCCTAATGTAGACGGAAATGCGCTATTTTCAGTAATGAGGCATCAACCAAGAATAAAAATGTTTTTAAAATTTGTAGTGTTCTATGGGATTACTTATTTGTGTGACTTACTTAGTCCAGTGGTGTTCGATCATGAAGACTTATGTGCAACTGACAAATATCTAATATGTCTAATTTCTGTAGCACTGTATCATAGTGTGCTATGATAGATATCACTCTACAGACCAGAGGCATGTGCCTCTTTTTTGAGTGATATCAAATGTGGCTTCTAAATTATCTAAATATGAATATCACAGTCCCATGAAGATGGCCCACAGATATAAAAGACACTTTTGTTGTTGCTGTTGTTAATAAGTTATTATATTTTAACCACAAATGTTGACATGGAAAGTAGACTGTATAGTGGTAAACCTCCGAGACTGTCCCAATGATCCCACCTCCTGGGATTCCCATTCCTGTGAAAACAACTCCTATTGTGGGGGGACTGGGTCTGGTGACCTATTCTAATAAGTAGAATACAGCCAAAGATGGGATGTTTTCATTGCAGGAAGAAAACTGTTTTCCCTTTTTCTGTCTTTGTTTAAATTGTATCTATATGAGAAGATGGCTGTTAGCTGAACCTATTATGGTAATTATTTCACAACATACGTAAATCAAACAATCTTCCTGTACACCTTATGCTTACACAATGATGTGTGTCAATTATTTCTCAATAAAACTAGAAAGAAGAGAGTAAAAGAAAGGATGGGATGTTGTAAAAAGACCGTGACTTCCACCTTGTGGGCACTTTCTTGTCCTCCCATGTGCTCGTGCTGCTGAAGCCAGATGCTTGTTGTAGATACTTTAAGAGGGGCCCACGTGACAGTGAACTGAGGGAGGCCTTCAGCCAGTGGCTTGTGAGGTACTGAGGCATCGGCCCAAAGACCCTCAATGAATGGAATCCTGCCTACAGCCACACGTGTGACCTAGAAAGTGGTTCCTTTCCACTTGAGTCTTGAGATGACCGTAGCTCTGCTAGAGACCCAGAGCCGGAGAGCCCAGCTAAGCTGCACCCAGCCTCCTGACCCACAGATACTCTGAGATAACAAATGTCCTTGTTATATACCACTGAGATTTGGGAGTAATTTGTTATATAGCTATAGATAACAAACATAGAAGCTTGTTTTTCTATTGGAATAACAGATAACTCTTTCTTTTTAAACCAATATCTCAAACTGAGGATGGGAATGGGGGTAATTTAATCCAATCAGAGGTGGTCAGTGCGAGTCGGTGAAAAAATAATTAAAACTATGTAGCCCAACATAAATTGGTTAAATTGAACTGAACTTAAAAATAAAGGCAGCTAAAATGCACATGTTCATTATGCAGTAAAGTAAAAGTAGAGTAGCAATGAACAAAACAAAAGATGCCAGGAACTGTGCTATGATCAAGAATCCCATGATGACACCATTCAGTAGCCCTCAAATATTTTTGAATTTGAGGTGTGAGGAACTGCAACATTTCACTGGGCAGAAGGAACAGGCAAGGAGAGAGGCAGGAAGATATTCAGATACCGTGGAAACCAGAAGAAGACAATGTTGACAGGTGACAAGAGTAACAGAATTTACCAAAGCTAAAGTCAGGTGAAGGTGAAAAGGGGCTTATGAATCTCTGCTCTGCTGGTCATGGGTGACCTTAGCCTTGCTTGTGTGGTGTGGCAGCAAAGGAACTAGTTACATCCAAGTAGATGGACAGATGAGTGGGAGCAAGGGAAAGGGGGATAGCAGGAAGACAATTACTTGCGAACAAGTATTTAGACAACTACTAAATAATTCCAAAAGATATTATGGAATAGGAGAATATCAGAAAAGGAAATATTGAAAATTGAAGTGAGCATGTGATGAGGTCAAACTTGCTAATATGCTGAAAGACATTTTCAATTCAGGATGAGAGGTCTCAAGAGAGAAGATCAATGTGGGCCTTGCCATGAAGTCTGCAAACCTTTAAAATGAATATCTTTTGAATTCCTGACCTCCAGTTGTTACATTGTCAGGGGACAAAAGAGATTATGTCCTTTTAAAAGGATTTTAGAAGATCATCCAAAGACTTGGCCACAGAGAATTTTTATCTGGTAAAAGGTAAATTACCCGTTGCAAATAAATAATCAGATAATTTCCCTGTGTGAAAGGGACAGAAAAAGCACAGTATGCTTACAGTTTCTAAGAGAGTAAAAAAATAAGTCATCTTCTCATTGAACTTTTGGTATGTTTCCTTTTCTAAAAGTGAGAAGGGTGTGCCTGGCCGGCGTGAGTCAGTGATAGAGCGTCGGCCGGAGCACTGAAGGGTTCGATTCTGGTCCAGGGCAAGTACCTGGGTGCAGGTTCGATCCCCGGCCCCAGTCAGGCGCACGCAGGAGGCAAACAGTTGATGTGTCTCTCGCACATCAATGTTTCTCTCTCTCTCCCTCTCCCTCTGCCCCTCCCTCTCTTCCACTCCCTAAAAAAATCAATGGAAAAAATATCAAGTGAGGATTAACAACAACAATAAAAATGAGAAGGGTGAAATCCGATCTTCAGAAGTCCAGGGAAACTTGTAGACCTAAAGACTGAGTTGGGGTTGGCGAAGGAAGTGGGTGCTGGGTGGACATTGAAATGAAGAGTTGCTACTAAAGGTTGAGCTTTGCTAAAGGCAGAGGGAAAGAATGGGGGGGCATTAATGTGATTACTCTTCTAAAGATGTCTATGCTTAGAATCTACTGAACGTGTTCTACGTGTTGATGCATCCAGGGCACCTGAGAACATGCAGACCTTTGCAGTGGTGAATGTTGCAATAGGAAAAGGGCATATTACAGAAAAACCATTCTTTCCAAGGGAATACACTTTTGTCTTTGAAACTTGAAGCAACAGATACACATAAAGCATGGAAAACATGCTTTGAAGTGTGCTTACAGATCGAGATTGCACTTAGGAAACCCCCTCTTCTCTGGGAACAATCTCCCCAGCTCTGAAACACAGTATGTGAATGAAGGGTCTCAGGTAGCAATTACAGAATATTTTTCCTGACAGATAAAGAACACAAATATTCTGAAGGCCCAAACTACATAAACAAAACGAAGAGACGTTCTGTCCATTCTCTGGCCCTGCAAAGTTAGACTGAATGCAAATAAATGTGCTGGCAGTAAAATTACACTATTAACCATCTGAAGATTGGGCTCATTACCTAAGGAAGCAAAGCATCAATCTGTAGCACTATAACATTCTGTCTGTGCTGCCTGAACACGTGTTTGGATGTTTTTATATATTTTCTGTTCATTTGGATGCATAGTAAGCACTTTGCATCAGCCTCTTGATAGAAGCTTAATTTTGTATTGTTTTTGTTATATTGTTTTTCTCTGATGGGAATGATATTCTGTCTTAAAAGTAAACACTCCATTTATTCTCCAAATAATTCTGAGTTCAAGTTCTCATTATCAAATGGCTGGATAAGCTTACAGATATACTTTAAAATTGAGGCGCTCTTTGATATTAAAAAATTGTACTTGAACATGTGAGGAAAATATTCATTCATTCAATCAATCACTCATTCTTTCATTCTTTTAATGTGTAAGCACAGGGGAAAATTCAAGAATAGATATGACATTGTTTCTGCCCTAGGGATGCTCATGATAATATTATTAGTACCTTCAGACAGAACAAGCAGAGAACTATCAGATCTCAGAGGGAAGAGAGAGCAGTGTATTTCTTTATTCCACAAATATTTCGGCCACCTACTAGGTGCCAGGCACTGTTCTAGGGAATGGGTAACATAGAAGACAGTCATGGTCCTCGACCTTGCGAACCTTGCATCCTAGGGGAGGCATGGGAAATAAGAAAGAAAAAAAGGAACTAGTACTATAACTTCGGGTAGCCATCAGCGCTATGGAGAAAAAACTAAAAGTAGGGCAATACGAAGGACAGTGCTAATGAGCGAGGAGTGTGACTTTGAGATCATGAAGGCCTTTGTGGGAGGTGACAGCTGAGTAGAGATTCGAAAATATATGGAAGCAAGTGAATGAAGATCTGAAGGAAAGGCTTTCCAGGCAGAGCCCAATATGGAAAGACCTTGAGGCAAAAATGAGCTTGGCAAGTTTTGGAAAAAAAAAAAAATCATATGACTAGAGAGCAGGAAAAGGGGACAGTGAGGGATGAGGTCACAGATAAGGGAAGGGGCCAGATTCTATTGACTCTTCTGTAGGCCACTGGAGATTTTTTATTTTTTTTAATGTATGTTTTTATTGACTTTAGAGAGAGAGAAAGGAGATGGAGAGAGAGAAACATTGATCGGCTGCCTCCTGCATGCTCCCCACTGGGGCTCGAGCCTGCACCCTGGGCATGTGCCCTGGAAGGGAATCCAACCGGCGACCTCTTGGTGTGTGGGGCGACGCTCAACCAACTGAGCCACACCAGCCAGGGCTGGCCATTGGGTGTGGGATGTGGCATGATCTGACATACATTTTGGAAGGGTTGTTTTGGACACTGTCCGGAAATTCAGTTGTAGAGTGGTAAGAAAGGTACCTAGGACAGAGATTTGGCATCTGTGTCCTGCCCAGGCTAGAGAGGACCAAGGAGAAATGGCACAAGTCGTCTAACCTAGAGGTGACAGATGAGACTCTAAGAAAACTGTGTGATTAAACTCCTTTGTGTGCTTGACTCTCCTTGAATTTGCAAAATTGTGTTAAGTTTCTATCTGTAGCAACCCAGTTTACTGTCACTTGGCAAACCTCATCAGATCCCTTCCTTAGAAACAGTGGTTAATATTTATCTTTCCCATTCTGCTACCCTGCCTCAAATCCCCCCCACCCAGAATTTTTTCCCAGCTGGATGACCCAACTTCAACTTTCCCTCCTTCTCATTCCGATCGCACACTCCTCCAGAGTTAACTGACCTAGAGCATTCTAGTCATGTCTGTTCCCCGGTGCTTACAGAATACATTTCAAATTCCTTAGCCTGACACCAACTGACCCAGCCTGCTTTTTCTGCTTTATCTCCGACTCCACTCTCCAATTGTTTTAATCACATTGGATTTTTTTGGGTCTTTTAAAAAAAATTATTTGTCAAGTTGTGCTGAAAAAAAATAACAAACCTAAAATTTACCACCCTAACCATTTTTAAGTGTACAGTTTAGTGGCATTAAGTACATTCACACTGTGGTGCAAATCCCATCGGATTTTAAATCACACTGTATCACTGTTTCCCTAATGCTTGGGGCAATTCGTTGTCTTGACCATACCTGTATTTATATGGTTCCTGCTGGCCCCTGAAATGCCTTTCCCTTTCATTACCAATTAAAATCCTGCCTATCTTGAAGAGCAGTGCTCAGATCCTACCTCTTGCTTTAGGCTCCCATGAACCAGAAGGTCAACTCTGTTGCTAGGTAACATACAGCTTACAAAATGCATCTGAACTGGGAAGATTCATACATGAACTATAAATACCTGATGGGGATGCATACTTTGGACTCCCCAAGTGATGACCCTTGTAATTATGCAGGTCCCTTGTCCCTGGAAGCTGAGCCTCTGGAGTTGTTGTAAGAGATATTGCAACTGAGCGAATGGCTTCTAATCCAGAAACATTCCCGAATCCTCACCCACGTAGGGCGAGGGTAATAAAGCGCTGCTTACCTTTGGAAGGAGCTGGATTGCCTGTAGGATTCTTTGCCTGTGTCCAGAATTAAGGATCCCAATTTCCAATAAATCCTGATCTTCCATAACATTGCTTCCCTAAAACAAAACCAGAGATGTTGTAAGTTAAATCAGGCATTTTTACTATGGATAAATAATGATTTATTTAAAGCAGAGACACATGACCAACATGTGGTCTGAGTTTTACAGGCAAAAACATGGAGTCATTGTTCTGTGAGGGTGGGGTCAGAGGGGGTCACCTATGTTGAAAGTTCTGGGAAAATGTCCTCCCCCTCCCCAATACTCTCATGGTTTACTATTTCTGGTTGGATTCTCTGCACTGGGGATTCATTCCTATGACTTAAAACTTTGTCCCTCTGAAAATGTAAATGCTTCTAGGAAGCGTTGCCATTTAGACAATCCATGACCTATACCTTGATGTGAATGAATCAGTTTTGATTTTCCCCCCAGGAAAACAGAGTTTGGGAGGAGGGCTGATGGAGAAATTGCATATCTGAGGCAGGTTAGAAGTGAGAATTAATCTTAAAATAGTGAATACCTGTGTCTTAGAACAATGACTAAGACACAGGTTCCTGCCCACAGCTGTCTTCATTCCCTCTAGTGCAGTGATGGAAACCTATTGTTCAAAGGCAGTTAGAATGATGTCAAATTGCTATGATGGTGACACATTCTTGGGAGCCCCGAGGGGATCAGGGATATATATGTTTTCAGAGGCGATGATGTCCACTCAGATATCTGAAGGGTGGTTAGGACTTAGCATTCCAAAGAGAAAGGACAAAAGAGAAATGACGAGTGATGTCCTGTGGCTGAGAAAGAACAGCGTGTCCTTGGCAGCACTGAGTTCTGGGATAAGTTGAAGAGAGGAGCGCAAGGTAAGGCTGGGAAGGCAAGCAGAGGCCAGACACACAGACATTTCATAGCACCCTGAGGAATTCAGACTTCATCCTGCTCACACTGGAGATCCGTGGACAGATTGTAAGGAGTTACATGATGAGATCCCAAGCTTAGAAAGATCAGTGCTGTTTCTGGGGCTGGGCCTCAGTTTCCCTGCCTATAAAATGATGACATTGAGCTCCATGGTCTCCAAGGACCAGTGTAGTCCTGAAATTCTCTGATTTCAATGATGTTTTAGACCTCTGATTAACATAAAAAATTTGTCTTTTGGAATCTGTAAGCTAGAGTTTCCCTTTAAATTGGAATCTACAGAGGAGTTCAAGACTTCAGATCACTACATTTCTGGACAAATCAAACTCTGTCCTCATAATGTATAGCACAAAAACACTTACGAATAGAAATGACAGAATACCCATTTATGGAGAGCAGTGGGTACTGATGAACACTTAAAGCAAAAGAGAATGAATTGGAAAGGGCAACATGGAGCACGGAGACCCTGAGGAGGCTGCTGCAGTGGTTTTAGAGATGATGTGGGATTAGACTAAGGTAGTGGTCACAGGAAACAGAAAGAAGGAAGGGGATTTGAAAACTATCAATAAGGTTGACTTAGTAAGTGAATGCGTGAAATGATGGAGAAATGCAGAATACACACTGGTTCCAGGCTTGGGCAAGGGGGGGTGACTCATGATGCCTTTTCTCAAGATAATAAAAGAGAAGGGGCCAGTCTAGAGTGTGCAAAGTGAGACTAATGTCCTTCTCCGGACAGGGACAGAATGGATGGAGGCCAACAATTGAATATCAGACTATATTACAAATGGATAAATGACTGGTCTTAGAAAAATGAAAGCCATTAGGAGGGTACCATAGCTAGGGATTTAAAATGGGCATTCAGTGGACAAAAACATTCTACCTACTCCTAGTACCAGTCCTATTCTTGAGCTCCCTGGTGCTCTTGGAT
Organism: Miniopterus schreibersii; assembly: GCF_964146895.1. Taxonomy (NCBI): domain Eukaryota; kingdom Metazoa; phylum Chordata; class Mammalia; order Chiroptera; family Miniopteridae; genus Miniopterus; species Miniopterus schreibersii. The sequence goes on from NC_138102.1 coordinate 172,078,492, forward strand.
GAGGCAGAACGATCCAGGTACACAGCAGCAGGATAATGAAAAGCCTAATGAAAAACAATAATAAAAACAAACAAACAAAACCCCCCCCCCCAAAAAAAACACAAAAACAAATAAAGCCAGTCTTGGCAATACGCCACAGGAAACACTGCTCTCAAGAAACCACTCAGCGCACACAATAGAGCATGGCTGAGAATATAAATGACTTCATTTTGGAAAAAGTGTTATTATTTTCAGAAATGGACTAGTGTGTTATGAGCGGGATATGTGATACAATTCACATTTGACTTTTACTCTTTGAGGGATTTTCCAAAAGGAGTTACCTAGCCCTTAAAACCAAATCAAAACAGAAACAAAAAAAACACACCCCTCTGGTCCTCTATGTTTTAGATCATTACCAGGTTTTCCATGGACTAAATTACCAGCCTCCAGCTTCAGCTCGGAAAATACAGAACCTGGTTTCTTTGTAGAAACCCAAAACACACCAGGATCTTATAGTCTGAATTAGCTACTATCCATAGGTAATCCTGAAAACTTGGTTTCAGTGTTTAAATACTGAAATGTGAAGAATTGGAATTTTAAAGACCACTTTTCTTCCTCTAACCTACCAATATACCACCTTCCCTATCTCCAGTAAGAGAGGAAACTTTTGGAAGAATTGAAAGGAAGTTAGACTTCTCCTTGGGTCAAATTTCCTAGCGTACAGGATAATTACCAAGCATTTTTGAAAAATGAGTCAACATTATGGGGAGCACAATGCAAATGGTAAGGATGTGCCCAAGGGGGGAATGGTACTAATTGTAGAAATGTGAAGAAAAGGATTCACTGTCCCCAATGACGCATGCTGTTAGAAATTTTCTATTTTCTCTCTTATTGTCATATACAGGGGTACAAAAATATCCCGGTGCATCATCTAGCCGGTCTTTTTTTCAAAACGGCACCAGGCATGGAGTCTAAAGACATGGGTCTGAGTCTTGTCTGGGTAAACTTGGCTAAAATGCTATGATTTCAATCAGGTCCAACTTTAGATTAGTATCATTATATAGAAGTATAGACTGCATAATTTGGAATTCCATTTTATTCTTTTAGAACTTGTAACCTAAAGGTACCTTTAAGAAGTAATTATAAAAAAAGTGCAAGAATGCATGATTTGTGGGGGTTTTTGACGAATGCATCTCAGTACTAGGAACTTAAAACTTTTTTTATTAAAAGAAATGATAAAATACCTTATTTTTGTAGTGTCATGGATTCTTACAGCTTTTCAGAGAAAAATTAAATATTTCAAGTCTTACAACTAACCAATTTGTTCTTGGGTAACAGCTGCACCATTAAGGACAATAAATATTTCCATTTTTCTTAGGGAACTGGAATTTTTTCTCACATTATCACTTGTCTTCACTAAATGTCAGGAAATCGAGCCTAACTCATTTTTTTCTTGGTAAAAGATAAAAACGGAACGTGAACTCTAGCTTTCTCCCCCTGCCTCCTTTTTCACGTGGCTGCCAGATCGGTGGTTTCTGAGTGCAGGTCTGGGAGGCCCATCTTCTGTGTAGTCACCTCCGCTGCACTCGTCGCCTCATCCCCCCGGCACACAGGCTGTCCCCATTCCTCATCCCCCATTTGCTCCCGACCCACCACAAGAAGCTTTTACCCCCCTCGCTCCATAGGATCTCTCTGCCCCGTGTTAAGAATGACCCCTCAGTTGCCGCATCTAGCTGTTCTTTTCAGTTCCGATTTCAAGGATTCACTGGCCACATGTGGCTGTTGGAGGCTGCACTGGATGATGCAAATACAGGGCATTTCCATCATCAGACAGTGCATCTCTTTAGTCCAAGACAACGAAACTGGCTGAATCACAAAAATGGGGCAAAAGTGGTGATGTAACAGGGAGTCAAACACCAGGAGCCAAAAGCACTCAGGCATCATCCTCAGGGTGTAATTGATGTGCCTTTTAGTCAAGTTCATGAACATTAAATGTAGGGTCTTCAGCACATTCTCTTCTAAGTCTTCAGTCATTAAAACAAATTAGTAACTGGTTCTACTTTTGTTAGTATTTCTTTATTACGAGGTTAGAAATCTATGCTATTGAAATGACAGTCCAATTGAGAAATGATTTATTTTCTTAGCATGTAACCAGGCCCGGTGCACAGGGTGTTTAGGGAATAACAACTAGTAGGTAAAGTTGTTTAGTTAATGACTTACTAGGAGGACCAAAGGCCCAAGGCAGTGTTTTCAGAACAGATGTTCCTTTACCGACAAGAAATATCTAATCCAGCGGGTCCTGATCGCTCTCTTCAATTACGGAGAGCTGAAAGCTGAAGTTTCTCTGGCCATGGGGGGAGTGACTTACGAATTAAATTTTTCTTTCAGCCATGATAAGCTAACTAGATGACCAAATAGAATAAAAAGCAGTATTTTGCACTTAATGATCCATTAGAAATAGAACAGCTATTTACTGAAATCATCTCTCAACAATATCTGTGTCGATAGCTTCTGTCTTGTAGAACAAACTCCAGCTTGAAGACTGCTCTTATTTTAACAACCTCAGTACCATTCATTTAGAAACCTTTCCTTCACATTGCAAATTATATAAAAATGCTAGGGAAACATATTTAAGGACCATAGAGATCTGTCTCCTTCTTAATATAAGCTTGAGTTGGAGGCTATTTATTCTCTCTTTTCAGTCCAAGACTGAAAAAAGTCAAGAGGATGCTGTTATTGGAGAAAATCTCTTTTGCTCTATAATGAACTAAATGAGAGTCTCCATAGTTTGTGTGGCCTTAAATATTTAAAATAGAATATCTAACAGAATGACCCCAAGATCTTGCAAACTCACACATGGAAAGACTCACATTTTAGTTTATTCTTACTATAATTTTTGACAGCATAAATGACATGTGGCATAAAACTATAGGTATCCCTGCTTTCCAAAAGTTTACCTCACGCCGCATCGCTTTTATGAAAGACCCACATTACCACCTGTTTTTGCTAACCAAAGAAAAAGTCCGAAGAGGGTTTTCCCTTTTAAGATACACGGAGAAAAGTGAAAGGAGCGTTCGGTGCTTGTTTGCAGGGAACCACCGCAGACGCAGCTGTGCCCCAGCGTCCGAGAGCGGCCCACCGAGCTCCTTCCCGGGACCCCACTCAACATGCCCGCGTCCCGGCGGCCCAGCTCGCGACTGTCTGCGTGCGCCTGGGCTTGAGCTCAAGTATTCTGCGCATCCCTCAGCAAGACATGTCCTAAGGCAGAGAGCCCATAGGGGCGTCACACTTAATGTAAAACTGGGCACAGGTAAGCATTTCAATCACGGGGCACAAAATAAAGACATTAGGCCTTCGTTCAATTTTGGTTCTGGGGATGCTAAAAAATGTCCCCATGTAAATGAACAGTAACTGCTTCTTCGCTTTATGCCACTGTCCACGTATAAAAGGTTTCAGAGGCACACCCTACTTTTGGACAGCAGGAAAATGCTGCCTATATACAATTTTCTTGGAATAACAATGCTACCTGTTAGCTTCTATTGAGGCTTTGAGTCAGTTTGCTGTCAATTTGCAAGTATACCCAATGCAGGTCTTTATCGCATGATTATGGTAATTGCTATTGTGATAAATATCAGATTTATAATTCCCTTACCTGGGTTGGAACAAAGCTTTACTTCTTTTATCAGAGAGAAAATGGGTTACCATAAATGCTTCTTCCAACTTAAATTCCTTCTGTCACACTAATGAAATGGCAGTGGGAGAAAATTTCATCGTATTTTTTTTACCTCTCTACCGGAGCCCTCCAATTGAACATATTCTGTCGACTGCAATGAAATTTCTTGTGCATAACTAAATTTTCATGATTTTAGCTTATAAAGAAAGTTTTCCAGATTCTTCAGACCACATGAATTACTGATTCAAATAAATGTCATGTTTAAGCAATACGTTAGAGAGTAGTAAGTTAGAGAAATCTTATATATGTAAGTTACATATCTTAATAAATAAATTAGATATTAGACATTTTTAAGATTAGCATTTAATAGCTAACATGATTACAATGAGTTTTATACTTTCATATTTTCCCCCTCATTATTTTTCAAGTCTATTTTGCCTTTGAAACACCTGTTCTGAAGCTACAGTGGGGGTGTGGGGTAAGTTATCAGGTATTTAGTTGTTGAAGTATTGAGCAAGGTTTGATGATATAATAAATTACAGCTATAATTCCTTTGAGACATGTATTCATGTAGATTTTAGAATCATGTATACTTACAAAAGACCGCAAAGTCATTTATACACTAACTTGAACGGTCTTGGTCAAAAATTTCATAGCTTCAAGAAGCCTGTTCATTTTTAAGAATGCTAAGTCCTACAGGAAGATAAGCTGATGTGAACAAAACTTAGTTGTTTGCTCGTATTTTTCTCCGGATACATGCATATGAGAGTAGAAAGCTTATGGACACCTACTATCTTCTTTCCATTTTCACACTTAGAGCAGCTGGTGTAAGTTAGCATAAAGTAATTTGCACACCTACCGAGTTCTCATTTGGTGCTAGGCACTGTTCTAAGTGCGTCAGAGATACCAGCGTATTTAATTCTCACAACTCTATGGGGTAGGCACTTAAGTAACTTGCTCCCATAGCTGGATAGAATCTTTCTCAGAAGTCTTACTTGAAACAGCTTCCAGCAGGGTTAGTGTAAAAAAAGGTTCAGTTTAAAATGTGGCCAGACCTAAATCATCTGCATTTCACTTTAGCGCCTTATGAAATTCATGTTTGAAAGCTGGTGTCCGCACTCATTTCACGTTTAACTTCACAGTGTTTAAGCAGCAATGACTCCCTCTGCACAGAAGAGAATTTGGAAAGCTGTCCGACCCATTCTCCCCTTCTCGGCTCCAGTCTTCTTTGTTCACTGAGTCATGGAACCAGGCTCGGCAGGAACTGGGGGTTTCTAGTTGAAATGATCCCTAACTAACCACGAAGCTTGCACTTCCCTCCCTTTGGAAGCCTAATGTGTAGCCTGGGTTGCACCATTCCCAGAGGGGTAGGGCGGTACTGAATGCTTTACATGGTCTCTCCCAGCAGCCGAGTCTGAGCAGGGGTGGGGACAGGGTTGGGGGACACCTCAGTGCTACTCTTTTTGCTCCCACTGTGCTGCATACTGAGTGGGACAGAAGAGGTATTAGAAGAAAATGCCAAAAGTGGAGATGAAAGAAAAACAGTTCTGAAAAGGAATTTTCCTTGGGTAGGCTGTCCATAATCTTGGCAGGTGTCTGATTTTGTTGTTCCATCTAATATGCTGAACATGTCTCAGCGTCTCATAAAAGAGAAGTGAGCAGCGATTAGGTTCGTTTGGACACCTGCTCTTTTTTATTTATTTATTTTTTTAATCTTCACCCGAGGATGTTTTCCCCCCCATTGCTTTTCAGAGAAAGTGGAAGAGAGAGAGAGAGACATCGATGTGAGAGAGACACATCAATTGGTTGTCTCCTGAACGGGCCTGGACCAGGGCTGGGGATCAAGCCTGCCACCGAGGTCCGTGCCCTTGACCAGAATCGAACCTATGACCCTTCAGTCTGTGGGCCGATGCTCTAACCACTCAGCCAAGCAGGCTAGGGCCCTGCTTTTTCTTTTTTTTAATTGAACTTATTGGGGGTGACATTGGTTAATAGAAACATACAGGTTTCAAATGTGCAGCTCAATAAAACATCACCTGCACACTGCGTCATAAAGCCTTTCAGTCTCCACCTCCCCCCATCTCTTTGCCTCTGGCTATCACCTCTGGCGTCTGTGTCTATGTCACACCCTGCTCTCAATAGAAGAGGGACATGGCTCCTTTGTATTTACAACAGGCCCCTCTTGCAAGTGACCTCTCTCTCACAGATCTCCAAAGGGAGGGCTCCTCCTGGGAGAAGCAAGAAGAATTTGCTCCAGGCTATGACCAACACAGCCACACCATGAAGCAGGAAAGACAGCCGAACATAACTGACGACCAGCCATTAAGCCTTTACTGAGTATCGGTGACTTTGTTCATCTTACTTATAAACCTTACAATGATCTTGTAAGATAAGTAACGGTAGCTTCATTTTGTAGACAAGGAAACTGAGTCTCAGAGCTGTGAAACGAGGGGCCTGGGGCCAGCATCTTCTTCTGTCAGACTCTGATCTCATGCTTCCTTCGCTACAGAAGGAGAGCCAGTGTTCAGTAGAGGACATTTTCCGGATGGAGTCAACGGGTGGGTAACCCCGCCAAGAAGTAACTCTTGTGACCCTATTTTCACGCACAGCCTGACATATAGATTGACAGGCCATCGAGAGCGACTGCCATAGTTTCTCCAACACATTTTATTTCAGATAAATTACCTTCTGAAAAATTCAGCAGCTAGTTCTTCCAAAGACCTTAGTGTCATCTAGAGCCAAACCTGTTAAGATAAGTGTCCCAGGACAGCACCAGGTAACCTGCCATGTTCTGAGCCAGGATATGTTGGGAGGCGGGGAGTGACACCATGGCGCTGAGCTGGCACTTCTCAGCTCTTCTGTAGAGCCTGTCCAACTACCTGGATAACCAGCTGCTAAAGTGAAGTACTCAGGGTCAGGGCCATGTTTGGGTATCTTTCCTTTAGGTCTCTTTCAAAGCCAGGATTTAGGATGGAGGATTTTTGAAAATGAACTAATAAGGTAGTGGATGTCTGGAAACAAATTAAGGACACTTGTGTCCCTAACTTAATAGGTTCTGAATCCAGAGAACAGAGGGTCAACTGCAGTCCCTGAGAAGGCTGTCATGGCTAAGGGAGCCTGTGATGGTGAGGGTGGACAGGCTAGTCCTCTGGGAAGTGGTAGGCCATCATAAAGGCGACTCATCAGTCCATCAAAGACAGGTTGTCCTCAAAAAGCAAATACCTTGAGATTTAAGGGTGATGGGGTATCCTGACACCAAGAACTAGATTCAGAAATAACCAAATAAGCTTAACAGGAGAGGAGCAGAGAGCAAGAGAAAGGCAGGGAGGGAAGGAGAGAGAGAAAGTATTGCTTGTTAAGGATGAAAGTGGTAGTGAGGCAAGTAGGGTCACCAGGCGAAACGCAGAAATTCCAGTTTATCTGGGATTGTACATTTTTATTTGCTTAATCTGGAAGCCTTAGAGAAGAGGCCACTGAATGCTGGAAATGAGCTGCCACTCCTTCATTTATTCAACATATATTTGTTCAGCTAATATTTTGTGAGCACATACTATGTGCCAGGCTCTGGTCTAGGTCCTGGACACACTGAGAACAGGACAGAAAAGGTTCCTCTACTTTTAGAGTTTACAGTCTAGTGGAAAAAACAGGAAAATAACCAAAGAAAATAATACAAATAATTATCATTTAGCAAAGTTTTATATATGCTGAGCACTATGAAGTGTTTTACCTTGTTTACTGCTCACAACAATCCCTGAGGTTGGTATGGTTATTACCCTTATTTATAAATGAAGAATTAAAGACAGAGAAGCTAATAATTTGCCCAAGGCCACACAGCTAGTAAAACTGCTCTAAAGGTGGTGTAGTAAAAAAAAAATTATAAGGGAGACCTATGTTAGAGGGACTATCCAGGAAAGCCTCTCTGAGAAAGTTGAGATGTAAGTTGAGATGGGGGGAATCAGAAGGAGTAACCCAGCCATGAGAAGAGTCATTAGAAAAACATTCAGGGCAGAAGGAACAGCTGGTGCCAAAGCAATGAGATGAGGAAAGAGCCAGGCACATTCTAGGAGCAGACAGAAGGCTAGTAAGACAACTTGGTGACTGAGAGGAAAGAGCCTTGTAGGGGAAACAGAGCATAGAAAATAGATAATGCAGGGCCTTGAAGATCCTGCTAAGGACTTTTATTTTATTCTAAGTGCAGTGGAAAACACTGAAGGACATAAACTGACTTACACATGGTGTGGATGATGGATAGAGGAATTGGGTGATATTGAGCTCAACAACCAAAACTGAAGTGACAGCTAGGAAGCATCAAAATCTGTTGGAAAGATGACCTACTAGAGAGCCATGGGAACTGGGAGTCAAGTTTTCAAACCAAATATAATTTTTCATTTGAACTAAAAAGAAAAGCCAGATGGCAAAGAGAAAAGTCAGAAGGGTCTTTGATACAGGGCCTAAGTAGATACAAGTGTAGACAGAGAATTGAGTATAACAACACCCATTCTATTTCTTGGTTGTGGCAGACATTGTTGGCAGGCCCTTCCCCCTAGCTACCTCCTACTATGAAGGCTGGACGGACTAAATGTTCTCAGCCTGCCTTGAAGCTGTTGTTGGACATGCGACAGTGTTTGCCCACTGGGCAACTTCTGGAAAAGCTTTTGTTTTTTCTGATTGAAAGAGTAAAATTCACCTGGTATCCTCCAGTGTCCATAAGAAAGTGGTGGTGGACTTCCCACAGGTTGAGTGGGGCTAATTGTTTATACAGAGCAACAGAGGTGGGTTCACAGTCAGTTTATCATCAAAAACAAATATCCCCATTGGACATCTGTAAGCAGGCAGGCATTGGCTGTGAGAGTTAGTCCCCGACTAAGAAAGCTCATTTAAAGCTCTCTCCGTCGTTTGCATCCAAGTTGCTCTGACCAGTGTTGACTTGTCAATGAAAATAGTGATGCGGATGTGAACTGTGGCATGTAATAGAGTCATAACGGAGGCAGCAGTGTATTTACAGTTTACCCCAGACAGACTGGGTGTGATAACCACAAAGAGCAGAGAAGGGATATTAGAAAGAATAAAAGTTATCAGAACCAAACTGGGAGGAAGGGGTATCAATCTATAAAATTGTTTCTTCTCATTTTGACTAAAAATTGTGAACTCTCACAAAATGATTAATTAAAGGAATTTACTTCCTGTGGATTTTTTGTTTCTGTTTGATTCACTGGATGGGAAATGACCAAAGTGTTCATGGGGTTGAAAGATTTTAAGTCTGGGCGTGACTTTCAGCTTCTGATCAAAGATGACATGAATCCAGAGATTGAATAGAGTCCTTAGGGTCTAAAGAACAAACATTTTTTTTTTTTTACATAAGTTTGATTTATTTTTTTTTTAATAGGAAAGAATTTTACACTTGAAACTTGAACACATCTTTTTTTTTTTTTTTAATATATCTTTATTGTTTTTAGAGAGAGAAAGGGAGAGGGAGAGAAATAGATAGGAACATCAAAGATGAGAGAGCCATTGATCGGGTGCAACTTGCATGCCCCGCACTGGGGATCGAACCTGCAACCCGGGCATGTGTCCTGACCAGGGATTGAACCTCGATCTCCTGCATCCTAGGTCAATGCTCAACCGCTGAGCCACAGCCAGCTGGGCAACACATTATAATCTTAACAGAGCAGAAACGAGAACTTTGGGGGTATGCTAGGTTAGCTTCAGTGTATGGCTGTTACTTGAATTCTTGAGATGCCCAGTTTATGGCCAGGTCCTTTGTCACTTGGAATGTCTTTGGTGAGCAGTGAATGATGATTACCCTATTTAAACAGTTGACCAGGAGATACCTGACTTTTCTCCACATTTATTTTTGGTTTTGAAGACATTTTTCTTGAAATGTATTCAGTAGAAAAACAGTTTTCCCTCCAGGAAAACTTCGTTTTGGTTTGCTTCATAGTTAAAATTCGGTGGTGGGAAAACACACTTGCACCATGGTATAGACTAAATGTTTGTGTACCCCCCCCCCCCCAAATTCATGTGCTAAAACCTAATCCCCAATGTGATGGTATTTGGAGGTGGGGCCTTTGGGAGGTACTTATGTCTCGAGGGCAAAACCCTCCTGAGTGGGATTAGTGATGTATAAAAGAGGTTCAGAGAGTCCCCCCATTGCCCTTCTACCATGTAAGGACATGGAGGAAAGATGGCCATCTATGAACTAGGAAGGGGGCTGTCATCAGTGGCCTAATCTGCAGTGCCTTGATCTTGGACTTCTAGCCTCTGGAACTGAGAGAAATTTCTGTTGTTCATAAGCCACCCCACCTACGGCATCTTGTTATAGCAGCCCAAAGGGACTAAGACAGATAACAACACTGGAATTAAGTGTGAGGAGATGGTCACTGTGGGTTAGACAGGCAGGAAGTGAACCCAGCCAAGGGGTTAAACTGAAAGCTAAACAAAATTACAACTAAAAAGAGTCCTTTGAGCTGTTGGAGAGCCACCATTTGGCCTTGGGTTGCAAACAAAGGGAAAATTTGTGCAAGGCACACAAATACCCCTTTCCATCGCACAGCATCTATACCATGAAGGATACTCTCTCTTCTTTTTCTCCCCTGTTTTCTTCACTAAATAATGTTACCCAACCAGAACGAGAGACCGGTGAAAGAAAAGGGAGATGCCATTTCTCCTAATGAATATTAAATGTCTGCTTGCCTAATTTTTCTAATTAAAGAAAGAAGTTCCTGGGTTTTACTTCCAAAATATTCAATTGGTACTAAAAACATCGTAAATTCCTTCATATTAAATTGTGCACTATTCGCCTGGCTGGGTGTGCCTCAGCCATGAGCATTGACCTAGGATCCAGGAGATCGGGGTTCAATTCCCTGTCAGGGCACATGCCCGGGTTGCGGGCTGCAGCCGATCAATGACTCTCTCATCACTGATGTTTCTGTCTCTCTCTCTCCCCGTCCTTTCCTCTCTCTGAAATCAATAAAGATATGTTTTTAAAATAAATAAATAAATAAATAAACAAACTGTGCACTATTAAAGATGAACACATATTGTCTAAGTTAAAGCTGATGCTAAATAGGCCACAGAGTCCCATGTCTTTGTATGTGGTGTTACCTGTCCTGTCTTCTCCACTGGATAACAAACTTTTTGGGAGAAATGATCATGCCGTAAGCATCTTTGCTTCTTCCCTACCACCTATTTGCTAGACTTTGAAGAAAATAAAAATTTGAATGAATGCACAAGTAAGAACGTGAGGCAGAGATTTACAAAAACACCAGTCTAAAGATCACTAAGCAAATTTGTAGGAAATGGATTTAAAAGTTTGAGCTAAAAATTCTAATATTTAGGAAGTCAATTTTTTTCCCCTTAATTGAAGAAAATATAAAGATGGAGTTTCCGGTACATAATAACACCAAAATGTTCTTCTTTTTTTTCAGTTTTGCAAATTCTCATGATTTGAGTTTCATCCAGGACTGTCAGTTGAGACATCTGATAATCTAAAAGCATTCAGAGAATTAGGATCCCATATGGCTCAAAAATATTTCCTATCCAGCAGTGAAGAAGAGAACTTACTGTGAAAATAATACTGGTATAGCCTTCAATTTATGTGTACAAGAAGCACAAATGAATTTAAATAATTATTTATGATATTATAATCATTATAATCACCATCGAGATCAATTACAGTGAGCAAAATAAGAAGAATATACAGTTCTCATAATCATGCCATGTTATGAAAATGCAGAGGTGTATTTCAAGGCCATGGTAGCAATGTAGTTACACTTTCTCTTACAGAAGCAACACTCATTAGAAATAAGTGCCAAATCAGGAGTCCTGGCTTATCACCAACTAATTGTGTAAACCTGGAAAAGTCATTTAACTTCCTTGGAACTTAATTTTCTCAACTGAACAATGATAAAGTTGAGCCAGATGTTGGCTTCTAACATAGCATTTGTTCTTGAGGTTCTAGCAGAAATTAAACCTACTCATCTACTCATATTGTCTGAAGAATAATTCTCCATGTTTGGGGGAAAATATTTTCTTTAAGTGAGTGTTCAGAGAGACATTTCTCTAATGATGAGAGAGGACAAGGACTTGGGCTCAGCCAACTGCACCAACTGAATTAATAACAACAACAAAATAATAACAGCTGTTAATATTCATTGAGTGTTGACTGTGGGCTGGACACTGCTTTAGTCCTCAGAAAAATTCAATGAGATAAATATTACTATTAATATCTCCACTTGACACATGAGAAAACTGAAGCTTAGAGCTAACTGGGAACTTGACTGAGATCACAGAGTAAGTGGTAGAGCTGCTGTGGTGACAATAAAGAGGGTAATGAAAGCAGATAATCAGATGTCCCCCATATCCTGCAGTGTCTAGACAAGAGTCTTCTACATGGAACTGGATGTAGATGGAAGGAGTCTCTCCCTACTAGTCCAGTGATCTGCATTGACCTCTTCCCCACAATCTCTCCTGAGAAACTGGAGATTATGAAAAAGACCACGAAATCGCAGTTCCTGGGTTCACATTACAGTCTTTCTCTTCACTAGCAGAGTGACTGGGCAGCTAAGCTTTCTGTCTTCATCTGTAAAATGGGGCTAACAATGACACTTTCCTTTAGAGATGTGATGCATAATGCTTATGAAATTGCTTTATGAACTAAAAAGTAAAATTGCTAAAAATGAAGCATGCCTGCCAGGAACTACGTTTTTTCTTGTTAAGAGCATAGAGCTGTAAATCTTCTAGTTCATGTGGTTTTTGCCAGAAATAGTTTATTCTGAAAGAGGCAGCATGTATGGTGGGAAGAAATGTAGTTTTCCTTCCTAGCTCTGCCATTTACATAGCTTTGTGGTCATGGGCAAGACACTTAATTGGGCATCCCACAGGGCCCCAGGCTCAGAAGGGGTTTAATGCTTGGGCTTTAAGGCTTTGTGGTGACTGTCTTGAAGTTCTTCATCATTTTTTCCTTGAATTTATATTTCATAAGTGAAGACTGATGGGACAAAGGAATGTGTGCTGGGGTTTCTCACCACCTCTCAGGATGGGTTCTGCTCAAAACCTCTGGACTGCCTCCTGACCCTGAGCCCTGCTTGGACTTCCCCTCTGCTCCCCAAACTGCCACTCCCCAAACTGCTGCTGCTCTTCCCTCCACTCCCAGCAGGGGTCTGGGCACTGACACAGGGAGGGTTAGGGTTGGGCACTCATACTCCATGGCACCTTGGGGTGGGATATGGTGTCCCCTATCCACCTCCCCAGCCCTGGCAGGACTCTGGCATATCTCTTGGGCAGTGGGCCTGAATTTACCTTTGATCTGGGTATCAAGCATGTCCTGACACAGACATAGAGATTTAAAAACCCCTGGACGTCCCCTGTCTCCCATGGGTTGGAGTCACAGACTCCAGGGAAAGGCTTGGCTTCCCAGACCCTGCCCAGGCCAAGGGGCTGCTCATTGGTCAGGGGCTGGTGGGAAGTGGGGCTCAGCAGGTGTCAGGGTCTACAGTGAGGCACCTGTGTCTGCATTAGGAGGCAAGGTCCCAGATGTCTGTGGGGTGTTCTCTTGGCTGGTGCTGTGCCTGAGGGCCTTCACCTTCCCTCCTTCCAATCTTTAACCTTCTTGAGTTTGGCTTACTTTTGTCTCTTGTGGCCAGCTCAAGGCATCCTTTGGATGCCCTGAAATAGGAATTCTGTCATTTTGGTGATTTTGCCTATGAGTTAGAATGCTCTAGTATTTGCATTTAACATCGACATTGCACAATATAAAAAATGGCAAAATTTATGCTAATAACATAAAATTTTAATTTTTTTACTCAGAACATTAAATAGAAAATTAAAAAGCACTGTGGCAAGTTCAGAGGAAGACTGAGGAAGAAAGGCAAAAGCTTCATGTGTAATTTTCATGGTACTTTTACCCCTGCTTTTTGAATAAAGGGCCCTACATTTTCATTTTAAACTGGGTGCCACAAATTCTGTGGGCATGCTCCCAGCATGCAAGCTCTGTATAATCACCTGGTCCCACTCACTCCACAGGTGTACCTGCACCAGGTCTGCAAGCTCAGTGAGGAAGCAGCTGGACTGGCCCATGAACTGCTCATCTCTACCCAGTTATCTCTAAGTCTATCTGCACCTTTCCAAGAGGGTAGAAAAGGAGAAACAAGGACCACTCCCTTGGAAACTATGAAGGTCATTTAACCCTAACAAGGGTGGTGCTTCCCTAGACATCAACTAGACATAATTTCCATTTGTAACCCTGTAGGTTGGCCTAAAAACATGAGGATGAGAAATACTGAGACTTGCCTGGTCTTCTGGGACCCCTTCATTCATTCATTCATTCATTCATTCATTCATTCATTCATTCGGTCGGTCACTCACTCATTCACTTTTACTGTTATTTTGCAACATGTACTGAGTGCTCACCATGCTGCACACATTTTGTTAAACATCAAGAATTCAAACCTGCCCCTGGCTGGTGTGACTCAGTGATTGAGTGTCGACCCATGAACCAGGAGGTCACAGTTCGATTTCTGGTCAAGGGCACATGCCCAGGGTTGTGGGCTCGATCCCCAACAGGGGGCATGCAGGAGGCAGCCGGTCAATGACTCTCTCTCATCATTGATGTTTCTATCTCTCTCTCCCTCTCCCTTCCTCTCTCTGAAATCAATAAAAACATATTTTTAAAAAAAGAATTCAAAAGTGCTGAAAACATTCTCTCTCCTACAGGAGCTGAAAGCCAGTGCGGGTGAAGGCAGGAAGCAGGAAGGCACATAAATAGGTACTCATTTTTTATGACAGCAAGTACAATGATTGTGGCTATACAGAGAAAAGTTTCCTGAACTCCGTAAAGCATGGATCAGGTAAGAGATCTGGGGGAGGGTGACATGTGTGCTACCCGCTAAGTGATGAGTAAAAGTTAACCAGGACATAGAAAACATTAGAGGCAGGAAGGGAAGGACATTATAGCATAAACAAAGACACCGGGACAAGAAACGGTGTAGAAAGAGTGAAAACCAGCAAGCAGTTCCCTGTTAATCAGGCTGGAGAACTAGCGAAGGAAACAGCAAATAACAAGCCTTTTAAACCTGTATATCCCTAAGTTCCTAATGGGCGTCATGGGTAGGATCTGCTAGAACAGATACACACAAAAAATTACCCACCCTTAAGGGACTTGATCATTTTGAAGAGGAATGATGTAAGAGTCAAAGAGACAAAGAAGAGGAAGATGACAAGATTTTAAAAAAGGGCATCAGAGAAATTGGTTGGTTAACTGAATCCCTTTTTTTGTTCAACAAGTATTTAAAATAGCTTATAAAAAATAGGAAAGACATCAAATAACTTAAAATGTGCATGTAAGATGAAAGCAAAACAGAGATGAGGGATATCATTTGAGATGGACCTTGAAAGATCAATAGAATTTTTAATACTGCAAGAAAAAAAAAACTGAGATGAAGGTGAGGACCTAAGAAATTGAAATAGAAAGGAGAGATGCTGAAGGGGTTCAAGATGGATAACCTCAAATCACTCAAAACGGGAGGGGAGCTTGTAAGATGAAGGGATCTAAAGATTAGATTAGAGACTTGGAGAATTGTTAGCAGGGAGTTTTTGCAGGAAAGCCCCCCCAAAATGACCTGCCATGAAGTGCAGTCTGTTAGTGGTTTAGCAACGTGAATCTGTAGAGAACTCACTCAGCCCTGTGGCCCGACGTTTTCCTGCAGTTTGGCAGCTCAGTTTCAGGACCAGAGACAGTCTGAGGACTTGCCATGTGCCAGCCAGGACAGAGGTGGCAGCAGGAAGGACCCCAGGAGCACAGGGTCTGCCTCCTAGGCCACCCTCACATCCTCTCCTCCAGGCCCAGGGGAGGCGCTGCCTTGCTCAAAGCCTGCCCCTCCCACCTCCTCCAGTTTGCTTCTCTCCTGCATCTCAGGCTTGCCCTCTCTAGTATTTTCCTTTCTTCTGGCTGTAAACTTGCTTAAGTGTCTCCTGTTCTAAAGAGAAAAAAAGAAATAAGTAAATAAAGCGACTCTCCCTCGCTCCTGGTCCCTCTGCAGCTGTGCTCCAAATTCTCTCCTCTCACTCATTCTAGCTTCTCAGAAAGTCGCCTGCACTCACTGTCCCCGCCCCTTTTATTGCACAGTGCTCCTAGATTTGGCTTTTGTTCCCACAGTTCTCCTAAGAAGACCCCCCTGTGATCCCTCCTGAGCTGCCCTCTATCACCAGATCAAAGGAGCGTCCCCACTTCTTTTAGGATCTCTCTGCCGTACTTACCAGCCAGTTCCTGTCCTCCTGTGGGAACGCTTTACCCTCCTGGCTCCTGTGACAACGCACTCGCCTCTTTTCTTCATGACCTTCCTCTTTTCCTTCCCTCTTTCCCGGTGTCCCATACGGGCCCTCTCATTCATCTCACACCTATACTACCACCTAGATCCCGATCATCCCCAAATCGACAACTCCAGCCCAAACGTCTCCCCAAAGTTCAGCCTCCTCTGCCTGCCCTTCCTATAAGCCCCTCTGCACCTGCAAAATTTCCACCTCCTCTGAGTCTATTTCTCCCCTGACCCCCCACCCTCAGTCACCCAAACAAGACACCCGACAGCCATCCTTGCTCCTCGCTTCCGCTCACTCCTACCTTTATTCAATGAGTGCAGCCAGTTTTAACTCTTTAGTATTTCTTTAATACAGAACCATCCTTGCCACGACTGCCCTAGTTCAGACTGTCATTGCCTCTTGTATTATTTGCTGGAAGAGCTTCTTAAATAGGCCCCCGTTTCTAGCCTCCAGTTTTATTCCTTCAAGTCCATACTTCAAGTAGCCACTGGAGTGGGCTCTCTAAGTAATAACTCAAACTATCTCCCTTCCAGGCACAAAACCATTCATTCACCTGCTGCCCAGAGCGACAGGATGATGCCCCTTAGGAACTTAGTGATCCGAGGTTCACAAGGCTTGTTATTGGCGTTTCCTTCCCTAGTTCTCCAGCCTCATTAACGGGGAACTGTTTGCTGGTTTTCACTCTCACTACTCTTGTTTGTCTCAGTGTCTTAGTTTGGGCTATAACCAGATAAAGAAGTTTCCCATTATTCTAGTAGCTCCAGAGCCAAAGTCTGCTGTGTTTTCTTTAACATCATCAGCCACCATCATGGTGTCATGGGGGGAAAAAAAAAATCCTGAAATAGGTAAAAAAGCCTGGATTAGAAGTATTCACAGCTTAGATACCGCTGTGTGCTCCGAAGGCTAACTTGGAAAGCGACTGAGAGGCGACTAGCTCATTGTTAAAATATAAGACGAAGACAAGGGTCAGAGGACACTCACCTGCTACATTTGAATGGCCAAAATCAACGTAAACTTCTAAATCACATTTTGGATTTCTCCTTAACAGATAATCTCTTTAAAGTGCTGATCTAATTAAACAACAGAAATAATATGCGTGGTAGGGCTGGGCAAGGAGTGCCAGTTTCCAAAGGTGTCTTTTAATTGTTAAAATGTAATGACTCATTGATAATAATAGAATTGTAACGTGTATCCTGCAGAGCGTTTTTCAGTTTAGCTTTCGGTTATATTTTCTTACTGAAGAGCAAGGGCTGACGGGTTAGCTGGCTTGGCTCCGACTGTCTTGATAAGAACTCTTAGGGCAAGAACAGGTACCCGGATCCCTGTGGTTTCCCCTCCGCCTCCACTACATGCTAATGATGGATGCTATAGCTGAAATAATTATGATAAACTCAGGATACGAAAACAAATGAACATACTGGAAAATGCAATGGAGAGCAAGCCCATCGCCCCACCTTTATACCTATTTCCCAGGAGCCATGTCTTCTTTTTGAAGGGGACCAGTTACACCCTAACTATTTGAGTAATGACGCCCTGGAAAACAGCAAGAATGAGCAGCTGGCACACTCCTGCACGGAGG
Source organism: Miniopterus schreibersii (assembly GCF_964146895.1). Lineage (NCBI taxonomy): Eukaryota > Metazoa > Chordata > Mammalia > Chiroptera > Miniopteridae > Miniopterus > Miniopterus schreibersii. The sequence goes on from NC_138102.1 coordinate 172,096,038, forward strand.
CGCCAAGCGGAAAACCAGATGATAAATCAGGAACCTTGACCATGTTGCTTCAGACTTAGAAACGAAGCCCAAATTAAAATGTTCAGTTAGTACCTGACATCCCATAACTTCGCAAGGACTGCCTTGGGGGATATTTATTTCTATAGAAAGAACACCCGGCATTTTTATTTATTTTTTGGTAATATTAGACCAAAGTATGGAATAATGAAAATATGAGGGTTCAGTGGAATAAGGACCTGATTAAGATTAGCCTTGCACCAAGACTGAGCCTGCCAGGAACTGCCAGGCCCGGGCTGCAGACTGGAACCCTTGAGCGAGTTCCAACACAGGCTCGCTTGTCAGTGAGCCGCGATCTTCTCGGGACTCAGTTTCTTCCCAGCTGAGGCTGCAGTGAAAAGAAGAATTCCTGCAAGAAAGTGCTGCCCCAAAGGCACAGGGAGGTCTGAGCAGATAAATAACATAGCTAGCTAGAGCATAGGAGCTAGAGGAAGAAAGAAATGAAAACACACGACTTTAAAAATATTTTTAAATTGTAGCGATATAAAACTGAACTCTCCTTTAAGATCAAGGATAGCTCTCTCTACTTCTCACTGGAACTTTCCCCAGGCCTCCCTGGAAGAATAGAAAGAAGTGGTCCAGTCCCTTACAGGTGAGACTTGAGGTGCAGCCAGATCAAATGAGCATATCCTGCTAACAAAGCAAATAACTGCCAGAATAGCAGTTTTAACCCCTCTGACTTGTACAATGACATTCCTTCCCTTGCACCATCATGGTGTGACAATTCTGAAGTAGCTACAGTAGCTTCAGTTCATGGAGATAACCCATTATGTCAGACGATGCCCTCTGTGCAAGGTTGCATGCACTGGTCACAGCGGGTTTTAGCCAGTGGTCCAGGTCTCTCTCTCCCCAACCAGGCTGTGTGAGTCTTGAGGGTAAAAACTTGTCTGAGTCTATCCAATATTCCAGTGGTTAGCATAATAACTAACATATAATAGATAGCCAAAAAATAGTTGAAGAATGAATAAATGACTGACTGAAAACATAATGGAATCTAAAAAAATTACCTTCAGGAATTGAGGCTCTGAGAAAAAGAGTGGGGTGCATGCAAAAGAATATAAATAGTGTTGAGTGATCGCAGTCACTGAGTTGGGTACTAATACGGGGGAAAGCAGATGAGGGGCAGCAGAGGGACTGTAAGAAAGGTAGTGTTTGATTTGTTTGTTTTTGCTTTTAAAATGGACACTTTTATTTATGAATATTGCGATTGAATTTGAGCTGTAAAGAGAACAGCTAAGAAGGTAGGTGACTGTAGAAATGGCTCAGGAGAAAAAGTGGAAAGCAGAACACAGGAGAGGAGAGAGAGGGAACTATGAAGATATTCAACAGGGAAAGGAGGGAAGGGAAAAGAATAATCTTTCAGGGGGACATCCTTGGGCACAACACGGTTCTTCTCTAGAGAATTCCAGAAGCTGAGAGCACGGGGCGGAAGCCAGAGTCATGGAATCGACAAAAGAGAAGGGAGGTGATACGTACGGCCCGGCTCACCCTTAGGGAAAGAGGGAGGGGAGAAAACAGCCACAAAGAGGTCATTTCTGTCATCAGGCAGGACACTCCTGTCATGCAGGTGGAAATCAAGGCCCGAGGGTGAGCTGGCGGCCTATCTTCAGCTGCGTCCCCTGCCACTTGCTACCTGCTCCTCGGGCTGCCCCTTGGCTGGCCAGGGAGCTCACTGGGCTGTAGAACTTTCCCCAGCTGCGGACCTGCCTCTACAGTTTCCCCACCACCGTCAGAACTTGCCCAGGCTCTATGCTCTCGGGACACCTGTTTCTACAAATACATAAGTAAGTAAGTAAATAAAACAAAGAAAGCTAATTGGTTCAAGTAATTCGTGTTCCAGGCTTCGCTAGCTAGCCCTTCCCTTGCCTGTCACGTACACCGGCCTCGCGATGAACAGCAAGGTAATGAGTGAACGGAATTCCTGGGTGTCGGCTGTGAGCTTGGGCGGCGGAGGGCGGGGAAGCGCGCGGGCCTTGCCGAGAGGTCAAAGGCAGAGGTCCAGCCCGCCACGCCCGACCTCTGTACCTGGGAGAAGGGGTCTCCTCCGGATTCTTTATCCAACGCTTTATCTGCAAGGAAATGAGTCCTCCCCCGTTTCCTCCTCTATGAAACAGACATAATGCTACCTCCTTGGCAGCGTTGTTTTTAGAATTCCAAACAGGTGAAAATGATACTAATGCTATTTACTATTTCTTCATTTCTCTTATTCATTTATTTACCTAACAAATTCATACATTCACTTACATTCATTCGTTTATTCCCCTTTAAAAAGGGAAAGCTGAGGCACAGAGAGGTAAGGTGGCGTGACTAAGGCCACACAGTTGGGAAGTTTCAGAGCCAACATTTAAGTCCAGGCAGTTGTTTTTCTATTCCTAACAAATACACAAAATCGTCTAGGTGAACAGATGCTTCCCTCTACCATGACCATGACCGCTGGTATAGCCCCTCAGAGTGGAGGGACACTTGGGGCTCACTAATCTCATTTACCCCGAAGCCACCTGTACAGTGCCACTATCCCTACTTTAAGGCGAGGAAAGGAAAGCCCAAAGCAGGTGACTCACCGGCCGAAGCTCAAACAACTAATTAGCAGCAGAACTTGAAATCACAAGCAGGATTTATGACCATAAATATAAAGATACGACAGAGAGCCAGCCCTGGGTCCAGGGTAGGTGCCTACATCATTACAATTTATCCAGGTGGTCTTTTGGCTTTTCTTTTAAAGTTCCTTGCTAGCAGAGCTGAGGTCTGGCTAGACATCATCAGGCAGATGAGAAACTGCAAGCGAAGGCATGAGTTTATGAGTGGATTTGAACCCCTTACCGCAGGGGTGCTGGTCAATTATCTCTTACTGAGTGGTGCTATCAGCTCCGGGTAAAACAAGTTAGATTTTTAAGAAGGTGCAAAATTGCCACTATAAAATCAGATAAGCCTCCTGCAGCTGGGAATAGATTCTATCATAGAAATACATCCTGCCTGGTATCAAAGGCGGCCAAGAAACCATGCCAAGAATTTCTTGGATAAAAACTGACATTTTCTGCTGTACAGACAGAAGTGGAAGCCCTGGCTGGAGATTTATATTATGAAGGGTTCTAAAATATTTATCGTCATCTCAGGTCATTTATTCATCTACCCCTTTAACGCTCACTTCTTTTGTGCCACTGGGCTGAGCTTAAAAGCAAAGACTAGAAATTCATTTTATTTTTATACATTAATATAAAGCAGGAAGCTTCTCTGTTCTTTGGATTGAAAAATAATAGCGTGCCTGAGAAATATTAAACACTAAATTGTTCTTTCAGAAATATGACTCTTGGTGTTTAATAAGGATGTTGGATTGACCTCGGTAGGCTGTGAATTTTTACTTTTCTTGGAGGGGGCGCAGCTTCCTGCAACTGAAATACTTTAAGAGGGGGAACAAATGACAAAGACAATGAAACTTGCCCTTGTTTCACTGTATTGATGATCCCATTATGCTTCTTTCTAGACTCGACCCAGGCACCTCCTTCTGCAGGTGGCCTTTTGTGACTCTCCATTTGAATTAAGATGTCCTTCCCCTGTGCTCCAGGAGCACTCCCAGGCCACCATCCCTCACTGCCCTCAGCTCGAGGGAAGCTGCCTGCCTGCCTGCGCATCTGTGCCCTCGGGAGATGCTCCGGGCAAGGACCCTGCTCACACTCACCCGGGGCCCTCAGCACCCGCTCAGAGCCGGGGCTCGGAAAATGTTTACTGAGCAGCAGTGAATTTTCAAATAACCCGACCGTAGAAATGCTCCCTCTGATCCCATCAAAGTCCCTACATCAAGTGCATCCAGTATATTAAAAATGTCATTTTCTAATGGTATCAAAGACTTTCAAATGAAAGAAAAAGGGAGTCTTATTTTCTGTGGGCTTATGTAATATGAAAAGGTACTTCCTGACAGCATCATTTCTATTTCTCAGGCTGGAAGGATACTTTTGCTGGTGTCCTTCTAGCTTTCTATTTTGGCTCTGAATCCAGAGACATGAAAGAGGTTTGACTCAGCTTAATACTGCACAAGCCTGAGAGAAGACTATTACATAAGCTAATGTGTATTTTAAGGTGTGTTTTTCCCCCATAGCCAGTACCTACATGCTACCTTTCAATCTTATGAAAGTGCTGAAACCCAGTGTGTGGGGAAATGAAGTCCCCTACTTGCTCTGTGTTCCTTATAAGTATAAAAAAAATAAAAGCAGTTGATGAAGGGTTAGCAATTTTCTTTTCTTTCTTTACACGTACTTGTAATTCATTTAATGCAGGAAGTGGGCTGAGTTTTCTTGTTCTTTCCGATTCAACTGTCAGGCAGCTTTCTCGCCAGCCTGCTATGGTTACCGTGGCAACAAGGGGATGGTGGCAGCAATGTGATCTCATGTGCCTTGTGTCAACAGCATCAGATCATCAGGCTTGAGGATAATTTTGACAAAATTCAGTTATAGATTCAGGATTTATTGGCATTTGATTGATTTACTGGAAATACTGGACCATTATAGCCCTAAACGGCTCATAGAAGCATGTTCCCGATGTGACATCTTATATGGTATTCCAAAATATATAAAGTGCTCTTATGTAATGAATCTCCTTTAACTTTCATTAGGCAGGAAAGACATTACTAACCCCGTTTTATAGAAGAAGAAACAAAGGCTCATGCCACGTGCTTGCGGAAGGCAGCCCAGCAACCCTGCAAGGAGACTTCACCGGGGGGCTCCTGCCAGTCAGAGTCACAGCCCTTTCCCTATGCCCGTGTGGAGGGTCGGTGAGTGTGAGGAAAGTGTTCTTAGGTGCACATTAGACTGTGGAATGTCTGGATTAAAATAATTAAAACGTATGTATGATAATCACTCCTAGGTTGAAAATACAACGATTTTATATTTGGGTGATGCATCAGACTTTATACATCTCCCACGGCAACCTCCCCTCCTGAGGCTTCTGATACCACATACAATTATACATGAATAGACCTTCTCCTTCCCTTTGCCCGCTGACCATGGCCTTGCTTTTCAACAATTATTAGCTGCATTTGTTTTTCCACTGTGACTTTCTTGAAGGCAGGAATCATATTATTCACCTCAGGTCTGCGTTCCTGGCACAGGCCCTGGTACACGACAGATACACCGTAAGTGCTGTTGCTGTTGAAGTTCACTCATCGGACGCTCACACAACTTCAGGAGGCAGGCGCAGCGGCCATTATGATCCACCGCTTTAAGAATGAGTACGTAGGAATTAGGAAATTTAATTCTCCCAACCCCAGCCAGGTGCTCTTTCCACATCACCCAGTTTCCTTTATTACTTCATTCATTCATTCATTCATTCACTCATTCATTCATCAAACACTTGCTGGCTGCGCCTCATATACCAAGCACCATCACAGATGCTGGGATACAAAGATGAATAAGGCACAGTCCTCGCCATCCCAGGACTCATAGATATTGCAGATAATGTTCTGCCTGGACAAGCAGGTAAAATAAAACCTTTTATGGAACCCTAAGTATGCATTAGATTATTTCCCAACTTAGTTGGCTCTTTAAGACAGTATCTTCAGATTCTATTTCAATGCCACCCTTCAATGTAAGATTTCAAAACAATACAAGCCTTGAGCCATCACCAATATAAAACCAAGTACCAATTCTATGTCTTGATTTTTTCCCCCTTGAGTGTGAAATCAGCATTTCCAACTTGTTAGAGAATCCCCAAACTTAACATGACTGAAAAAAACCCCTAGTATCTGCCCCACACAGATGGGGTGCAGTAGAAAGAGGCAGGTGATGAAGTTCAGACTCCTGACTCTCCTGACTCTCTTTGATTGTCACCTTGGGTCTGTTACTTATACTCTACAGGCGTTTCTTCATTTCTAATTTCTACCCAGCACAAAACACAGTGCGCAAAATACTTCCTGAATAAATGGATGAATGAAAAATGTATCAGTGAGGATTAAAATGATAACACATAATAGTGAAACCTGGAACAGTGCTAGCATTAGGAGGTACTCAATAAACATTTGTTAAATAAATGAATGGTCTAAATAAATATGATTAGGCCCATTTCCTGAAACATACTCAATTGCCAAGAAAAAACTTGTGAATATCTTTCCTTCTCTTTCCTTAATCTCCACACCGTGCAGTCTGGTTTGTTCCACGACCCTGCAAAGTCCCGGATTGGCTCCTTCCTTCCCATCCAATGTCAGGCCTCCGTCAGCCCCCACCTTCCTCAACTAGACTTTTGTAGGCAATCGGAATCCTTCCAACGGTGACCTTCAGTTCCATTTATGACCAATGCCCTCCCCACACTCTCAGTTTTAGCTTTCCAATTCCCTAAACACGCTTTCAGACTTTAAAATTTTGTGTCTTTATGCCTAGTTAGTGGAATGATAATAGCTCTGTAATACTTGGCACATTCTTTGCAATTTGTAAAGAATTCACAATTTGTCAAGTATATATTGAAACTTCACAAAATCTCTGTGGTAGGCAGACAAGCTAGCATTTCATTCGCCGATTAGGAAATTGAAAGTCAGAGAGGTTAAATGATTCTGATCATCATAGTCTTTCTGAGAATTATGTTGGAGAATTCTGGCTGTGACGACTGTTGAACAATAGAATAAATACAAATATTTAAAATGACAACTGTGACTTCAAAATGTTAATGCTCAGCATTTGTCCGGCTCTTTAGCACAGAGGCTAATAATAATGCCCTGAAGCCACACTCTCTTGGTGGGAACCCTGGCTCTCCTACTTCTTGCTGTGTGGTCTTAGATAAGCTATTTGACCTCTCTGCCCTTCAATATCCTCATTAGTATAATGGGGACACCAACAGTCACTAATGCACAGGATTACTCTAAGAGTCGAGTGGGTTTATTATGTATAAAGTCTTAGAATAGTATCTGACACATAGTAAATACTCCTAAATGCTGTTGTTGTTGGGCACCTCAAAGGTATAGCATAAAGACTTCTTTGGAGTATTCTCTGATCTCAAGAAACAGAATCAACTGCTTCCTCACAGGTGCCCCCAGCACCTTGTCTGTATCTTCTATCTGGGGGATGCTATAGCTGCTCCAGGGTGTTGGGTCAGGATGGACTCAGAAGGTTTACACCTACTCCTTATGAGGTCTAGTCACTCAATTTTTTCTAAGCCTCAGTTTAACATCTGGGAACACCAGGATAATAATAGCATTTATGTTATAGGGTTGTGGTGATTTATACTGTTAGCTAGAAGACAGAAGTACTTAGTGCTTGGCATAGACTCATTACTTAATAAAACTTAGCTACTATTACTGTTGCTCACAGGAATGTTTCACCCATGATATTTTGAATTTCTTGTGGTGAGAGTCTGTCTTTTTTTGTTGTTGTTGTTGTTGTTATCCTTACTCCTATCTTTATTCTTCCTACACAGATTTTTTAAAAAGAAACATTTACATACAAGGGATTTTAAATCAACATGATTTAATTAGAAAGATGTAACAGAAAGATGTAACTTGACCTTTGTAGAGAAAATGCCAAATTCTAAGTAGATACATACTAGGATTCAAATACAAAAACTGTAAATTCTAGACAAAGCTATCTTTTAAAATATCTATTCTAATTATTACATAGTATAGACCTAGTGGTTGTCTGGAAAACACAAATGCAACATATAACACATTAGTTTAGGTGATAAAAATTCTATTATCTTGTCTGCAAAGGAAGCAAGTATAAGCATCTATAGGTATAGATGACTTTGTAACACTAAAAGGTTTGAAAATTTTCTTCTGTGAGTTGGCATATCTCAGTGAGGAATGGAGCTGGTTATGCTGCATATGAGAACATTTTAATGCAGTAAAATCTTTTATTATGCAGTTTTATATAGCACCTGTCCCTGTAACTAACTACACCAGAGTCTAGTGCTAAATTCAGTATCCAACTCACATCTTCTCACTTTCATAAAGAGGTTTTAGGAATGAGGTTAATATTCTACTTAGCAAATTAAAATACAATATTATGTGTTGCGATGTTGTGCACCCACCCACCCATCAGACTGCAGATGAGCTGCTGTTCATATGCTCGAATTAAGTACTATGCATAGTGCTAGCTCACTATCGAAAGTAACCACACATACACACAAAGAAAGGACAGAAAAAAATGAATGAGCAGTTCAAATTGACTGCAGGCAACTTTAACAATACCTGATCGGACACATTCAACAAATATTTAATTTGGAATTCACTAATCTCTTACTGTTACACTCAAGGGCTGGCAGGAGTGAAGAAGTTCCTGGGATTTTCTTATGTTTGTCCAGAAGTCCTGGATCAAAGTTTCGGGTCTCAGGGTAACAACAGTAGCAACAACAAAACACAAAGAGCAACCACCATTTGCTGAGCATTCATTTAACAGGGCCCTCAAAAGTATCAGGTCCGAATCCCCAGAACCTGTAAATATTATTTTATTTGGAAAAAAAGGTTTTTGCAGGTGAGATTAAATTAAGGATCTTGAGATGGGGAGATTATCCTGGAAAATCTGAGTGGACCTTAAGTACAATCTCATGTGTCCTTTTAAAATAGAGATGGGGAGGAAATTTTGACAGACAGGAGAGTTGGAAGCACTATGACCGTGGAGGCAGGAATCGGAATGATGCAGCCACAAGCCAAGGAAAGCCGATTGGCACCAGAAGCTAGAAGAGGTAAGGAGCAGGTTCCCATCCGGAGCCTCTGGAAATAGAGGGACCCTGTTCACACCTGATTTTGGCCCAGAGATACTGATTTCACACTCCTGGCCTACAGCACTTTGAGTGCATAAATCGTTTTTGTTTTAAGCCACCCAATTTTTGGTAATTAATTACAGCAGCCACAAGAACTTGATAGAGATTTTAAGCATCTAACCATAAAGCAAATATCAGAATACTGCTGATACTTTTCATAGACTCCAAATCCTTGATTTCTTGGTTGTATGGGGGCTGCTGGTGGTAAGAACAGAGCTATTAAATAAAGCATCCTCCCAATGCTAAGCATCACTTGCTGACATTTCAGTCAAATCTCTTCCATTGTCAGCCCTGCCCACTGATCAGGTGGAATTGACACATAGGTGCAGTGAGTCAGGCTGATGTAAACGCCTTGTTTTTCCCTAAGTGGATTTCCTTAAATGTAGCACTTCAAATGCTGTTATTTCAGTGTTTCTTGTTTCATTTCATTTATTTAAACATTTTGAGTCTACTAATAATTAAAAAGAGCAATATCTGTGGCTATAATGCATAAGAAATATATATATATATTTGCTAGCCAATGTTAAGAAACTATGTATAAGGCACTGATTCAGGTGGTAGAGGTTTACTGATAAACATGACCTATTTCCTGACCTCCCTTAAATTCTCCTTGAGATAAAAAGAAATCAGATCAAGTCACAAAGAGTCATCAGCAGGGTATGGAAATGCTGTAAGGAGAGAACAGAGGCAAGGGTGACACTTGGGTTTTCTCGCTTGGATGACTGAAAAAACAGCAGTGTCGCTTACTGACACAGAAACTCTGGGAGAGGAAGAAGATTCGAGGAGGGTTATGGGTTTGAGGTATGTGTAACCATCCACATGGAGAAATGGGCCTGGCTTTACAAAGATAGATCTAGGATGAAGGTATGGGTTTGGGAATTATCTGGACATTGGTGGTAATTAAAGCCCTAGGAACAGAAGCGATTGTCCCTGGACATTGTGTGCAGGGAGAAGAGAAGCTTGAGGAAAAAGTACAGGGCTCACATACAGCAAATGACACAGTAAGAGAATGGTCACTAAGTCAGTTTGAGATTTAAAGGGGTCTGATGGGACATCAGCTGAAAAAGTCTATCCACCAATGAGCGTGACCTTAAACGCCAGATTCAAAGTTTAGGATTTCTTTTCATAAGTGAGAGTTAGGTGTTTTGATTAGGGGCCTGATCTGACGATAGCTATGCTTCCTAAGGTGAACCTGGGAGTGAGGATGGACATGGCAGAGAAAAGGCTGAGGGTGAGGAGTTTAGTTGAAGGGTTAGTGTGGCAATCTAGGACAGCAGGTGACAGGTGGCAAGGTCCTGGAAGAAGTCCCAGATAGACTAAATGAAACTGGTCTCGAAGGCACACCTCTGAGTGTGTAGGCCTGTGTTAAAGGTCTTGCATTTCGTTCACATGGTAGGAAGGGAGGAAAGCCGGATGCCATGAGGAACAATCCATGCATGCCTGACCCAGTTTATTTACAGAGCTCGGTGGCTGCAGGACCGGCGGGGCGTGCAGTGCCGTCTCCTGGCAGTTGAAAGTTAAAAATAATTATCTCCACGGGACTGACGGCGGCGCTCACTGAGCGTGTTGCTAAGGGCCAAGGGCCGCAAGAAGTGAATGAAGTGTCCCTTCGCTCCCTTTCTGGACATGCTGACAAATGAAGCCCCTCTGACTCAACAACCGCAAAGTCCAAGGGCAACGGTTTTAGCCGGTGGCCTGCTTCCTGGGGTCACTGCTGAGCTGATGGGAGTGATGGGCATGGTGCCTTTGATCCTGGACTTCTTAATGCCATTTTCAGACTTGGCCAAGAGGTCGTGAGGTCTTAGGAGTAGCCTAGTAAAGGCACTCCGGGTGGTTCTGCAGGTGACTGGGATGATTCTGAAATATTTAAAAAAATTGTGAGGCCATGTGGAACAGTGGAAGTGCACTCTTTGGAGTCAGGCAAACCAGGGGTTTAGTGCCATTCCCATTATTCTGTGATCCTAAGAAAATTATTTAGTCTACTCGAGCCTTAGGTAAAAATGGATAACAGATGTTGTGAAAATTTAATAAAATAATATATGGAAAACTCAGACTTAACAGATATAGAATAAAAGTTAGTTTCTTTCCATATTTGAGGTCACATCAAAATATTCTTTGAGAACATGCTGAATTGTAGACTTTGGAAAAAAATCATTCTGGGGAAAATGGAAGGAAATTCCCTAAGAAACAAAATCTAAGATTCTGTGGAGGTTATTCAATTTGGTTTGTTACAACTCTGGAGATATTTTCTTATTTACATGAATTATCAAAGATTTCTAATCAGCAGGCTTTCTCCCAACTTCTGTTCAGTTTTCAGTTGGATGAGGCAGAGATGTGGGTATTTAGAACAACTAATGAAACCCTTTTCTAGGGAATATTGCAGGGTACTTTAACTTAACTGTGTGTGCAAGGTAAATAACTCCTAATATGAGACAACAAACAAAGTGTCTGTCTAATTAATTTATAAAAATGTTTAGGAGGCTCCATAAACATGTTTTCATAAATGCATGCTGCCTGCCAACTTGCCTGACTTGAAGAGTTGCTATAACAACCATCAGTCGTCTCAGCAGTCTTGGCACTCTGAATTCTTAGATTTTTGTTTTTTTACTGAGAAATATTATCATTTCTGGGCCCATTAGCTCAATCTTTTAAAGGATGGTGCTAATAAAGCCAAGGTAGAGGATTTAAAAGTATACATTAGCAACAAAATTCTATCCATGTGTCCTCCTCCAAGGCAACTTGTTCAGTCACTCAACTCATTCAATCAAAAATATTTATTGAATGCCTGCCTGCCATAGGGCAGACTGTAAAACACAACAAGACAGACAAACAAAAAACAATGGAAAGTGCTTGTGGTGATGCTTACAGTTGGGTGTGAGGGGCAGGGGGGAGACCAACACTAAATAAGCAGAAATAAATATACGAGTAGGGACGTACATAAGGTTATGTGCACAGTGAAGGCAAGGGAGGCAGGGAAAGAGGGGAGTGCTGCTTGAGGCCTCTTGGTGTGGCGATATTTTAGAGCGAGAAAAGTTGTAGGTAACTTGCAGGAGACCATCCCAGTGGAGGGAGGGCATGTGCACAGGCCCCCGAGCAGGGAGTGTGCGTCGCTGCATCCAGACCCGAGTGATTGCAGTGCAGTGCTCAGGGCAAGAAGGTAGGTAGGTGGTGACACCAGAGATGAAAAGGGAACCTGCTCACCCAGGGTCCCAGAAGCCCTTGTAAGGATGTTAGGTTCTATTCTGAGTGACAGGGGAACTGATGGAGGATTATGAGCGGAGGAGTAACATGACCTGGTCTGCGTTTTGGGAAGGGTCACCTTTGCTCCCGTGGGAAGAAAAGACTGCAGGGGGTCAAGGTGGGAGGGAGAGCGATTAGGAAGCTACTGCAACAATGCAGGGGACAGGGGGTGATGGCTTAGAGCGGGTGGCAGACGGTGAGAAGTCAGCAGACTCTAGGAGCCCTTTGGAGGTAGAGCCAGTGGGGATCGCGGAGGGAATACATGCGAAGTAGGATAGAAAGAGTGAATTCTACGATGGCTCCAAGGTGTGTTTCTCTTGGGTACTGGAAAACTGAAGACAATAGTTTTCTTCAGGGGAAGGCTGAAATAAAAGCAAGTGTGTGTGTGTGTGTGTGTGTGTGTGTGTGTGTGTGTGTGTGAAGTAAAACCTAGGGTGGAGTCTGGGCATGGTAATTTTAAGATTTCTGGGAGACATCAAAGTAAATATGTCAAGTAGGAAATTAGATATAAAAAATAAAATTCCTTTATTGATATCAGAGTTCAGACAAAAGGACTGGGCTGAAAAGTCTAATTTTTACAGCCATCGGTGTAGAGATGGCACACAAGGCCATGGGCTCAGCGAGGTCACCTCAGCAGTGAACAGGGACAGAGAAAAGGAGGGAAGGACTGAGCCTTAGGCCGAGACCACTCCGACGTCAGAGGGGGAAGGTGAGGGAGGCGAGTCCAGCAAGAGGGGACGCAGAGGAATGGGCAGCAAAGTAGAAGAACTTAGAGATCATGAAGAACTGGAAGGGAATTGCTTCAAGATGAAGGAACTTTTAGCTGAGTCAGTACTCCTGACGGGCCACATAAAATGAGAACCGAGAACTGACAGGCCATGAAGAGGCCACTGGGTACGGTTTAGAGCAGTTTTGATGGAGCGATGAGGGGAAACAACTCCCTTTCAAGACAGAGCAGAAAGGGAGGCAGCGGTTACTGACAGAACTTCTGAGGGATTTTAATAAAAACGAAGCTGAAACATGGGGCAGTAACTGAGGCAAAGTAGGGTAAGGAGAATTGTTGAATTCAACCTAGAGTTCCTGGGTCTATCATGACATGTTTGCATGCTGCTGGAGATAAGCAACAAAGAGGGGAGAACTGATGCGGTGGGACAGAGAGGGGACAGTGGCCAGGGGGCCACATCATTTAAATGTGATAGGTTTCATTCATCAGTTCAAAAAATTTAAACACACATCTCTCATGTGCCAGATATACAGCTAAGTACTTGGATGCAGAAGTGAACAAAACATGGTTCAAAGAGCCCGTTTTCTGGAAGAGGGGAAGAAGCATTTTTATAAATCAATTGTTCACATTCAATGTGGCAATGGTAATGTCTGAGAAATGTACCCAGGGCTCTGTCTTCGTTCCTGTGATGCGTGGACATGTTCGGGATTCCACTACTGGCTGGACTACTCCAGGCAAGAGATCTGAGTGTGGACTGGTGCTGTAACTGCACACATCAATTTGAGGTGACAGATTTAAGAAATGTTTAGGAAGTAAAATCAATAATACCTGGTGACTGGCTGATTTGGGGTAAGGTAAAGCACAGGGAGGGTCAAGGATACCTGCCAAGTTTCTCATATCCAGGATCCTGGGGGTGTGGCTGCTGAGAACCCAATTACTAACAGGCAGCATGGATGGGTGAGAAGACCCTGGGACCTTTCCTTTACACAAAAATTAAGGTCTACTTGACATTTTCAAAGCTTTAAAAGGAGCCAGCTATTTTTGCCTACAAAAGGGAAAAAACAGACCTGCTCTTTCTGTGATGTCACAAACACAAAAGAAAAATAAGACAGGAAAGAGTCTAAAGTACTTTTTGACAAAACATAAGAGACTCTTAAAAAAACCAACAACCCAGAGTTCCTGGATTGATGTCTTCATTTTTCCATAGAATAGCTTGAGAAATCCAATGAAAGTTCCTTGAAACGTGTGGTTGCAGTTCACAGTGACCCCAGGCTGCCTGGGCCCTATGAAAATTGTGAGTATCCTAGAGCTCGGGACCTTCTCTCAGCTGAACTCCTAGCAGGAAGCTCCATGGCGCCACGCACTGCTTTTCAAATCAGAGTGCCCACTCAAAGCCTCCCACTGCCAGAGGGATGAGACTGAGTCCCCTGGGTGGCAGATGAGGAGAGGGGGTGTCTGAGGGTGCAACCTGAAGCAACCAGTTGCATACATGATATTTCTTTGAAGTCTGGCATTTTAATTTTAACATTTAAACACATTTTATATTCAGTTCCATGAAATATCCATTTTCTTTTGTACAAAAATAATAGATTATACTCCTTCTCCCACCTTGCCCTGCCTCAAATCACTGGATAAAACAGATGCATTGGAAAGATCTGTGACATTTTAGCCAATGTCCCTGAGTCCTGCCACTCTCCCCTGGATGTATTGAGAAGCCCAGGGGAAAGGGAAAGACCAAGTTTCAGGAGGCTTGGGCTCTTCCATCCCAGTTCTACATTTATTTTTCATTTTATTTCTACCCTCTATATTTCCAATAGGAGTTTGGAAAATCACAAACACTCTGTACCTTGGTTTCCTTATTTATAAAGATAAGGGGGTTATTTTATGTGATCTCCAAATTTCTTTCTAACAGACTTGAATCTAGTCCCTCATGGTCCAAACAAAATGTGGATGGAGTGAGTGGATGGCGGCATCACATGTATATTAGCAGATCCAGTGAACATTTCTGGGGGGGACAATGAACATTCAGCTAAGGCTTGAGTTATAATGGAAACTTTGAAAAATAAAAAAAATAAAAAACAACCCTAACCTTGGAAGATGATTATAGCATAGAATCCATATACTTGACATGTGTTATAAAAAGAGGTTATTTCTTGAGAAGCAGAATTGCAACTTTCTGCTGAAAAGATATTAATCCCCCAAGGCATCGTCAGCAAGCCCACAGGCAAAATTCCACCTCAGGAGACTGAATAATTTGAATATCACGTTGAGATTAGCATGCTGAACATGCTGGAGAAAGGCTCATGGAGGAGAGCGCCTGCCCTGAGACATGCATGGAGATGGCAAATGCAATTTGAAATATTAGGTAGTCCACTACTTAGCATCATCCCATTCTCAAGTACTTCTACTTACCTAAATTTTTTTTAAGTCTAACACCAGTAATGCTGTTACTTCCATATTCTGGGATACTAACAATGATCCAAATACACTTTCATCACTTATCAGCATTCACAATGCAGAAAACAGCTATGCATTTCCAAGGGGGAAAATCCTAGAACCAGACAAGCAAAGGGTGAATGATGCTTGACGCAGAGAAGACTTACAGTAGTATGGTATAATGTGGTATAACTAACATCACACCGCCCAGAAAGGATCGCCTCCAACAGAGAACTGTTTTCCTCTTTGAAGGGAATTCATCAGCCATGCCCAAAGAATAAAGTTGACTATAAAAAGGGCCATGTGGTCTTGGAACAATTTGGCCGGCCTTCCATTCTCTCTATTTGAAGACCTGATGATCCCTTACATGGGTATGTGTGTGTCTTCTAGGCCTCCTGGGCGATGCCAGCTTTGTATCAGAGGGTTTTCGACCACGAAGGCCATTTTCCTCCACAGACCATACTTTAATAAAACTGAATCTTCTTTGGCCAAGACAAAGATGAACCCAATTTATTTAAAAAGACACATAAAATGTACAGTGAAAGATGATATATGTGAACCACACGTTGAAAACTAAAAACTAACATCACCTATGGAGAAAGTCTAAGTTCTTCCACCAGGGGGTTGAATGATCTTGGGTAAGCCATTTAACCTCTCCGAATCAATTTCTTCATCTATAAAACGTGCAGAATACTTTCTTGCTTCATGGGACTAATTAGTTAAAGACCACACAGTAGCTGCATACTGTACTGGATTCCAAAAAAGCCTCGTTCAAGTGCAAACACTCTATAAATAGCATCGTGGCCTGCCGTATGAAGAGATACATCATTAGTGTCCTGTCTCAGCTGCAGTGGTTGGCAAAATTAGGACATGGACCACGAATGGGTTGTCTAGGGCTCTGATTCAGATGACCAAGCCACAGGGAAGGAAGTATTTATCTAAATGCTCATTATTTCCTATTGGAATGCTGTTGTGTATGCTTAGATCAGGGTGGAGCCCTCAGCCACACCGATGGCTGATTTGAACCTGTTTGAATAGCTGCAGGGATTCTAGTCCATAAACAGGATCTGGCCAGTTCATCTGGACATTCAAATTGGTGGAAATAAATCCTCAACACTTGGTTTTCTGACCTGATTCTCAGCCACTCAGCACCAGCATGAGGTCTGGCATTATGAAAAATTTTCCAGTCTGTTGGGTAGAAGTAATCCAATCTTGTCACTGTTTCTGGTAGAAGGGAGAGATAATATAGAGACAGGATCCAAGAAAACAAGAGAAGTTCTGAGGCTCAGGAGCAGTGGCATCATCTAGCAGCAATCTGGAAAAATATAGTTGGAGGTGACAAAGAAACCCAGAAGATAGACTGTCCCAGAGAACAGAGCTGCTCTTTGGCTGGGAGCTTGGAGGTTGGTTAAAGAGTAGAACGCCCCATGTCTAATTCCCCTGGGTGTAATCAGGTACTGCAGCAGGATGGGGCAGGTGGGAGTGTTTCAGGGCCAGAAAAAGGGGGCCTTCCTCCTTTGGGGACAGAACAAGGGCTCAGGAGCTGATCTGGTTGCAGATATGGCTAGAGGAGGTTCAGCCTGAGGGTAGAGCATGGTGCCCACGGAGGGTGTAACAGTAGCAGAGCACAATTCAAGCGGACAGTTCTGACAGGTGGTCCCAGCTAAAGAAGCATTCAAGTGCATGTGTGTGGGTGGTGTTTCCTTCCCAGTGATATGGGAGACTCTAGGTTGGGCAAAACTCACAGTTCCAAGCAGAGGGAACAAGTCTGTGAATGGGTAGCAGGGCCTCAGTCTTTTAGCCCAGAGCAAACCATTGGCTAAAGCCTTTGATAAGAAGAAATGACATGGAGAGTAGAGCGAGACTCAAGGAGGGGGCCTCGTGAATGAAATAGGGTCTACTACAGTGATCAGAACTGGGACAGTGTAACAGGGCTAGCTTAGCAGCAAGAATCTGCTGCCTTAGGCATGTCTTGACCTTAAGAGTGTGGGAGCAAGGCTCGGTATTCAGGTGGAGAGGTGGTGATCTCAGCTGTGGTGAGGAGGAGGCGTGCTTAAACTCAGAACCCAGATGGGGGCAGAGATGTGGAAGGTAGTTCTCTCGCCTCCGTAGGCTCCACCTCACTGTCAGTCTGGATGGAGGCTCAAAACCCAGTTTAACACTTTTAAGTAAGCCTGTCTAACTTGGATATAGAGATAAACAAGGTTCTACTGTTGGTTAAATAGGGAAAGAAGCTATCAAAATGGTATCAATTGTCCCAACAAAGACTATCCATCACCATTCACCCCCTCAACATCTGAGAAGGTGTTCACTATAACATTTGGGTTTTAAGAGATGACTACATCAGAAATAAAAAACTCAAAAACTTTTAAACTTTTAAACTTACACATGCACATGGCTGCTCATCCAGGATTTATTCCTGTATTTACTATTTGAGTAAATAACAATAATAGTCCCTTATCTAATTTGACATTTTAGGCATGGTTAATTTTAGAGGGATGTGACAATCCTTATCTTTATCTTCTGGCCAGGTAGGTCAATTTTGTCAACTCATTGTCTAGTTTTACCCGCACGACTGTGTGACCTCTGCCACGTGACGCAGCACTATGAGCTTCAGTGGCACATCAAGGTATGTGGAGGATTGCCCCAGGCTTGCTAACTTTAAAAATAATCTCCATCCATTTGTTCCTCTTTCAGATCTTAACATGTGGCTTTGCTTTGTGAAACACAAAAGGCTGACCTTATATTTATGATCCATTGGGTAGGGTAGCTGGTAGAATATAATTCAATTGATTTCCCCCCTGCAGCTCTTGAAGAACTAGGGTATGAACCCAGATTCGGTGCCAACCTACATATTTCTGTAAAAGGAACTTTTACTTGCTCAGGCTGAATTCATACGTGCAAGCCTCAGTCATCCTCGCTTCTTGTTTCCCTTACTCCTAAAGTCAGATCTCACCATGTCGCATCCAGTTTTCCGCCACAATCTCTATGAATCTGCCTCTTTCTGTCCATCACTATAGCCAGTGATTTCCTCACATCACCTAACAGGCCCTCCCTCTTTTCCCTCCCTCCATTCTCAGCATGGCCATACAAATCTTATGGCACCATGCTAGTCCAAACCCTGTATGGTGGCATCTGAGGGACTGGTGATCTGGTCCTATTTTATCTTTTCGACCCCGTCTCCCGCCTCTCCCACTCCTGACGCACACACAGCCTGCAGCAGCATCTCTCTATTTTCTGAACAAGCTCTGCCCCGTCACATCTTCATGCCTCTTGGTCCACGCGGCTTCCTCTGCCCAGAAGTTCTTCTTGGGTTTCTGTGCCTATTGATCCCTTCAGCTCATCCTTCAAGGACGAATTCAAAAATCGCTGCTGTGAACTAGGGCCTGATTTCCAGTGCGGTGCTCCCAGCTCGCGGAGCGCACCTGTGCTGAGCGCGGCCCACTCTGCGTTTATGAGCCCGTCCCTTCCACTCGGCCGGGGGCCCCAGGAAACGGGGGGCTGTCGCTCACTCCTTTTTGCTTTACCCCTCCCCCGGCGTCCCCACCTATTCTCTTAGCCTCCAGGGTCTGGTACAGTTCCCGACACACTACAAACCCTCATTGGTTTAAAGAATGAGTGATTAGAGTGCGCGGGATTTCATGAGTCCCCCTAGTTTTGCTTTCTTTACTTACCTAGTGCTTATTAAGGTAAATTCACCGCCAGGTCTGCCTTACTGACTCTTTGAGCCCAGTTCTCAGTCACTTCTCCCCCTCGGCACAAAACTGACGGTGCGGTCTTCGCTGAAGCCCTCCTCTTTAAAGTCGATGAGAAAGTTTGAGGGTCCCAGCGCCTTTGCCCAGCACAAGTGATACATTTCTTGAAGGCACAGACTAGAATACCTGGCAGTGAAAATGCTCTGTACTTGTCTCAGTTGTGTTTGCAGAACAACCATTCCTATAAGGCCCCATTTCCTAATTTTTAGCTTAAACTTTTCATTAGATACAGGTCATTTCTTCCCATCTCATCATCTTCTGAGACTGTAAATTATCCTGTTACTTTATGTATAATGGGAACATATTTATTTTCTGTGATGATGGCTCCCATGAGCCTTCCTTTTTTCTTAGCTACATGAAGTTAACTTCCTCGGTGGCAAATTAAGGACAGATTACAAGCAGCCTGGGAACCAGGCTCCGTTACCACAGGGGGCCACCCACCCAGCCTCCTTCTGTTCAGCCATCCGAAAGAAAGACGCAGCTGCGAAGCCAGCCGGGCACTGGGCTGCTCTCCCCCTGCCTCTCCATCCCGGGGGGTACTGGAGGGGTCCCTCGCTCCACCAGCAACTGCTTGGGTTCCCATCCCGAGTTCTCTGGACTCTCCCCCCTCCCCCTCCCCCTCCCCCAGCTGCCTACCATCTCCCTCCCACACCAAGGCCAGCAGTGACTGTGCTCCAAGACTCCCCCTCCTTCCAGAACTGCCTCTCCGTTTCCATAGCAACAGAAAATGTTGGTGGGAAGCAAAAATGCTGAACTGCAACTAGTGTTGGGGCTGGGAGGAGGCGGTGAAACATGGGCCTCTCTGGGGGCCGCAGAATGAGGACAGGGGAGCACTCGGTGGAAGCTGGCCTGGCGGGCGAGGCCAGGTGAGGGGCGCTCAGAGGAAGGGACAGGAAGGGGCACTGGAGAGTGGAAATCCCTTTGGTTAGAAAAATAAGATGGGAGGAAGAACTAGGAGGAAAGCCTCAAAGCAACGGCGGATTCTATATATAGAGGTTGATGGAGGGGTTATGTTAGGTGTCAAGCTGGGAATAGGCGGTTTTTATTTCAAAGGTGAATAGTGGAAGGCAATAGTGGGGTGGCAAAAAATAAGGGATTGAGAGCTTAATAATCAT
Organism: Miniopterus schreibersii; assembly: GCF_964146895.1. Lineage (NCBI taxonomy): Eukaryota > Metazoa > Chordata > Mammalia > Chiroptera > Miniopteridae > Miniopterus > Miniopterus schreibersii. Next base: position 172,116,101 of record NC_138102.1, read on the forward strand.
ATATATGAAATAAAAGTAAGGATCATGTACCTGGGCTTGTAAATCGGCACCTCTTCTTAATAGCCACGTGCTACTCATCTTCTCTGAGCCTCAGTTTGCTCCTTTGTTTGCTCATCTATTAAAATCGAGTTTTTGATATCTACCCCAAAGAGCTGTTGTGAGAATCAAGTGTACTAAAGCACATGAAGTGGTCACTTAGAGTAGCAGGTAAGGTAGCTGTTTTTCTTAATCAGAGTTTGAGGTTGAGGAAGGGTATTTCAAAGGGCACATGGGCAGGACATTTAAGTTCAAGTTCGCTGAAAACTGTGCGTTGTTAAGTGCACTTATTTCAGTGTTCCATATCTCCTGAGTAGATGGTACCATGATCACATGCACCTGAGTACATGGTGCCACAGTGACATTCAGGTCTAGCCCTTCCATCACAGAAAGGGAGCCATCCTTTACCTTCAACCAGCTTTCCTACCTGCGCTTTCAAAAAAATCTTCTATAATACTCGCTCACTTCCTCTCCTAGAGTCAGAACACTACTGATCTCATCACCTCTCTTTTCTCTCCCCTTAGTTCGAGAGGTTGCTGCAAACATAGCATTCCCTGTTCATGGTCATGTCGATGGGAGTCTATCAGTAATTTTTGCATGAAGCTCTTTGCCATCACTTCCTTCAAGACTCCAAGGCAAGAAGCTAGAGGAGTGGCCCACCCAGAGAGGAGTAAAAGTCCATTTACTCCAGGCTGCCCTGTCTATCTTAGACGAAGGACAAGAAATTACTGCAGAGACTCTTCTCCATGCCTCCCTGTCCTGACACTGGGACAATAATAGCAACGATGTCAACTAACACTGGAGCTTGTTGCTCCCAGTGCCCTATGTGAATGGACTCAAACCTCACCTTAGTCCGGTGGGATTAGCATACAGTTATCGCCATGCCTGCTTCCACATGCGGAAACCGAGGTGCAGAGGCACTGGGAAATTTACCCCAAAGTAATAGAGCTTGGAAGCGCCAGGGCTGGGGTTTGCATCTAGGCAGAGCCTATCTGCTTCTCTATGGAAGAAACATCTGGGCTCTTTTAGGAATTGTGGTTCAGTGGTATTACTACTGCTTTTTAGAGAGAACTGCTTGTTCCTCACTTGGTGTCACCAAATGAACTAAGCAGGAACATGTGGCTGTACCCTTGGCTTCTATTTCAAGATGTGCACTGAGTCCACTGGTTGATGTGTTTTCCTCTTAGATCCCAGTAAAAAACTTGAAAAAGGAATGAAATCTCATGGTCTCACAGTAATGAAGATAACTGGAGATAACTTTGTGAGTATGAGAGGTATCAATGTGTCCAGAAGTCAGAAAGAGCATAGAAGAGCAGTGAATGGTGCAGTGAGGTGGAGGTAGCTTTAGTCTGGGGTGTTTAGTCTTGGGTTCAGAACAAAGAACCCAAGATGCCCATTGGAACCCCAGAGGTTTCAGCCTGAGAGAAGGAAGGCGGAGTGAGGGAAGAGATTGAGAAGTGGACAGAAGATGGGGACAATAAGTGCCCGTGTACACAGAGCCTCCAGCCAGCCTTTCCACGGCTTCTTCCTGAAATCCAAACCAAAAACCACACCCTACCAGTCACTGCAGGGTAACCTGTGGTATGGCAGAGAAGGGTCAAGTTAAAAACAAAGCATCGAGAAAATCTAGCTCTAGAGGTAATTCCACGAAGAGAATTTCAAAACAAAAACAACTAATGTCTCACTGGTATCCCCTAACAGAGCCAAAAGAATGTCACATATAAGGAAAAAGAAAACAGTGCCATGAAAAAGGAACAGAAAAGAAGAAGGGACTTTGTGAAATTCAACATATTATTGCCAAAATTAAAAATAACCAATTTAAAGATGGAACTCAATCTCTTAGGTATAAAATAAAAATAGAGAGATGGTAAATGTTAGAGAAAGGACAAGAGACACTAAGGAATGATTGAGGAAGACCAAAGTCCAATGTCTATCTAATAGGAGTCAACAAAAAGGCAACAGAAAAAAATGAAGGGATAGAAATGATCAAATAAATAATAACAGACGGTCCCAGAATATATCTTTAAAGTGCCTAACAAGTATGGAATAGGATAAAACAACACCCACTTAGTCACATGTTATGGGCTCATCAGGACACCAAGGACAGGGAGAAGATCCTGCAAACTTCCAGAGAGAGAGGAAAAGGTCATCTGTAAAGGAACCAAGGTCAGACTTCTCAATAACCACATCAAATGCTACAGAAACAATAGAGCAATGTGTGCTGAGCTCTGAGAAAAATCAGATTCAGCCTAGAACTGCATCCTAAAATACAAGATTAATCAGCCGTGGGGGCAGGATACAGGCATTTTTAGAATCACAAGGGCTTGGAAATTCACCTCTCATGTATTTCTCAGCTTTTTCTCATTATAAAAGTTATTCGAGTGTATGCTCCAGCAATATGAGAAATCAAATCAAGAAAGAGGAAAACAACCAAGAAACAGTGGATTCAGCCCAGGAGTGCAAAGAAGAGAGTCCCAGAATGACGGATGTGAGGCAGTCCCAGAGAACGGCTGAGGCTTGGGACAGGATGACCAGGGCAGGGGTCTCTGGGAAAAGGTGGGTCAGAGAAATAGACAGTATGATAGACAGCATGGAAAAACCCAAGGGCAACATAAAGGCAGAAATGTCAGAGAAAGGAGAAATAGTTGGAAATGACAGGAAGAAGAAAACAATTATTAAAAGTGAGTGGATAACTCCCATGTTTGTAGCTCGGTAACGGCGTGAGTGGTGTGTGGCCATCATCATCGATGCCCAGCCTCATCTGGGTGGAACAGTAGCTCAGGTTTGGGTTTTCACCCCGATAAACGTTCCCACATTCCATGAGTGGCATGGAGGCAGAGAAGCACTGGGCTTCAAGATACCACTGTAAGGTTGGACAATGAGAACATCCACCACAAAGCACAGTTCCCCTCTCTGCCTGGCAACACTTGGGTCTCTAGTATTATGGAGTGAAGACAAAAGCCAATACTGATAGCAGTGGAATTTCATGCTAGCTTTGGCATGGGGTAAAAACCAAGTTGATTTAAAACATTAAAAAGTGGTATTTCATAGCACCCGAGAATGTGGGCTAAGATTCAGTGTGCAACTCCACTGGGGGTGGAGACAGGTAGGAGAGAGAAAAGATGATGGCATAAATGAGCTAAATCTTCATCGCTCACATCAAGATGTCAGTAAATGACATCTGAAGTTGACAGAGTGAGAACCAAGGATATACGCATATCATATGGAGATAACCTTCAGAAGGACCAAGTCCAGAACTGTTTAAGGTATTTGCTTCTGGAGAGTGGGGCTGGGAGTGGGGGAGAAGAGCACAAAAAAATTGTTTGCATTTAAGTTTTATTTATACTTTTGTTTTGATGTTTCAAAAATATATGTATTACTGAAAAACTTTTTAAGATGGGTGCTCCTGTCAATCCTACTGTCCAAATTCCCTTGTTCTAGTGTAGTTGTTTAAATTGTCCATGTGTTGCCCAGCCAGCGTGGCTCAGTGGTTGAGCATCGACCTATGAACCAGGAGGTCATGGTTCGATTCCCCATCAGGGCACATGCCTGGGTTTCAGGCTTGATCCCCAATAGGGGGAGTGCAGGAGGCAGCTGATCAATGACTCTCTCATCATTGATATTTCTATCTCTCTCTCCCTCTCCCTCTCCCTTCCTCTCTCTGAAATCAATAAATTGTCCATGTGTCTGTTGTAAACCACCTTAGAAGAGGGTGAGTGAATAAATCAAATAACTACCCAGTCATGAGCACCTACTTGTCGGCTTGCCAAACCCCTTCCTCTCTCTCACATCCAGGAGTGCTTTCTAGAACACAGGGGAGGAGCTCCCCAGTCAGCGCTGTCATTGTCTCGGTTGCATGCAGGGTAACTGGAAGCAGAGGAACCTTAATTTATAGCATCTAGGCTTTGGCTCTGAAGACCGCCATTGAACTGGTAAACTCTGATTACAGCCTTTTAAAATGCACTTTTTTCCCTGAGCTGAGTGAGAAGGGTCTTCTGAACTAGTATCAATAAAATGCTCTCTAATGGGATCCCTGACACCAGAAGTCACCACTGATGCCAATGTAATTACCACCTCTGGACTCGGCTTTGCCAGGCAGCACAGATAATCACCTTCGACCACAGGCTGATGATTAGCCAGTCAGTCAATGGACACTGAGTGCTCATGGAAGTTCCACAGGGGTGGCAGGGAAGAGAAGACCCTATAATGACGTGTCCTCAAGGCACTTCAAATTAAAAGGGGTTACGGATGCAGAGGGGGAAGGAAAGCGAAGAGTCACACAGATCCCAAGGCAAATAATAAACATATCATTCTCAGTTGCATTGAGAGGGCCCTGGAGATCCAAGTTGGATTGGAATAAAAATGGACTCTCTCTGCTCTGGCCCATGATGACTTCCCTGGTTTTGAGTATTACCTCTTTTCGTTTTTGCCCTCTGCCCCCCAATGACTGGATATGTCTCTATGATAATTACATGCTGTTCCATTTGCCTGAAAGGCTGCCCCGTCCCTCAGCCCTTGTCGGGCTGAGAGTTTCCCCAATCCATCAGGAGTTAGCGTAAGCCTGGCCTCTGCTAGCGAGCTTTGCCTGAGTTGCTAGTTTTGAATGCCTCCACCCTCCACTGAATTAGAGTTCCCATCAGCTATAGCCCTGGCGGAATCTCACTGTTTTCGTGTTTGTTCCTCTAGTACATTGGAAGCTTCATGAGAAGACAGGCTGGGTATAGCATTCACTCCAAAATAAGTAAAATAGCTCATATATGTAAAACGCTTAGATCAGTACCTGGAATATAAGCGCTCTATAAGCGTTTATCATCATCATCCTCATCCTCATGATCAATCTCTGTATTTAGGGGCCTCGCCTAATGTCTGGCACATGCGAGTGACAGCCAAGCAGATGCTTCTTCACTGGAATTTTGGAGCACTTCAAGCCAGCTGAGCTGTAAGGAGGAGGCTGACTGCAGTGGTGGTTCCAAGGTGAGAGCGAGAATGGTGTCTGTAGGTGCTGGTAACTGAGAGCAACGGATCTCTTCGAAGAAGCAAAGAATCTAATGGTGGATGCATTTAGGTTGGGAGGGTAGGAGGTGATGTGAAACTATTGAAAACAGATTCGTTGTCAGCTTTGAGACAGTACAGTGGCCCTCAGAAAGATGGGCTTGTTTGGAGAAACACTTAATGTAACTCAAGGAACTTCAATTTCTTTCAAGATTGTCTAGAAATAGAAGGCCACTCAGTCAGACAGAGGTCTCCACGCTCATCCTTGCTGTCTGTATGTGTGACGTGCATGTGAGTGCTGCCATCTGGGCGAGCCTATCTGGGCACAGGGATGGATCACTGGTCTGTCTTTCCGTGTGGTGCATGCATAGCATCTGAACCACGACTTCACAGGTAGGCAACACTTCCATTCACAGTGGCATCACATGAATGCTAGGATTGTTGTCAGGTCAGCGTCCCTTCTGTTCCTCAAGCACTACGTGCATTTTGCAATCTCACCACCTCTGTTCATGATTCCATTCAATCTTATATCATTGACCCTGCTCTTCACAGTTTACACAAAACTCACACAAGCCCACTTTCTCCAGAGAGGCCTCTCTGATCAATCCAGCTCACAAACATCTCTTCCTTCTCAGGACACACAGAATTTCATAAATCCTAACACTTATTTCTCCCATAGTTGTATTCTATGCTGTGAAAACATTCACACTGCTGTCCTTGATTGCTACTTGAACATGTATTGCTATTTCGCTGTTAGGTATGCCAGTCTTAGCTCCCTGAGTGGACTGCAGGATCTTTAACAGGAGCCTATAGGATGCCTCTCTAGTCTCCACCACAACTGGCAGTTTGATGAGTATAGTAGGCACTCAATAGATGTTTCCTTAGGAAAGAATGGATGAACCTCCCAGGAATCCATTCAAAAAGATTTTCCTGGGAGCCCCCTCGCAAATGCTTATCTATTTTCTACTTTAGATTGTCAACACATGTTAAAGAATAAAAGATGCAGATTTGAAAAACATAGATTTATATTTTAAAATGCTACAGTCTTCACCATCTGGGTTTGTTAATATACTTTATAGTCCGGATGCAAGTTTACTAGTTATACTTGAGGACAAAACTGCTAGACTCTTTGGCATTAAAATATTCTCATAAAAATTAATTATCACAATTTTATCAACCATAATGAAGGGAACATTTTATTGCTGTGAGCAGGTGGGTGTCCTTGGGTATTTCTTAGAGAAAACACTAAATGCCATCTAGTTCCTTGGAAGTCCCACAGTGCCCTGCCAAGAGCATTGCACTACCACATGGCCTGCAAGGCTCAGTTCTTTCAGTGAAAATGCAGTCAGTTAATCAAGGTCTGTGGTGAGTAGAGTGAATTAAGGTGACATAACTTTCCAGCACCCTTTAGAGTTATTTGATATAAGGTCACCGAGATAGGTGGGTTTGGGGTATTTCGGTGTCCGTAGCATAAATCATGTAAGCATTTTCCCTGTATCCCATGTATTATGAGGGCAAGAGCAGTGGCACCTTGTAGCAATTTCCGTGTATCATTGTGCTGTCAGTAATTGCAAAGTGGCTTTGCCAGCTAAATGGCACAAGCAATCCTGTCACCGTCATGATTCACTGCCTACTGGAAGCACACGGCTAGCCTTAATCTAACTCTCACCAGAACTCTGGGAGCCACGTGCTATCATGTCCTGCTTGTACTTGGGAAACTGATGCTCACGGAGTGAAGTGACCGGCGCAGGTGGCAGAAGGAGCAAGGCTATGAAAGCAGCTCCGAGAGCGATCATCTTTCCAACTCCTGCTGGGCACGGTGGCTGCAGATCTCAAATGCGCCCCCAGCGCGGCCCTGGAATCCCACTCCCTCTTCCCAGTAAAGCCTGCTCCCCACTTTCTGAAATGCCTCTTTACTATCTCCTATACCTTCACATCTTCCACACTCTTGTCTCATAATCCACGGGAAAACAGAAACCGTGGGAGGGAACATAGAAACATACCTTCATATTCTCACGCCCCGATATACAAACCATATGGTTCCCCTCCCCTGTCTCCCCTCCTGTTACAACAGGAACGTCCTCAAAGACAATTCCTCCACTCGTCTCTGGCTCCCAGACTCTCTCCATCCGGCCAATCCCTCTTTCTTCTCCAAATCGATATCTCTCTTTCTACTGGATTATTCTTTTCCATAGCCAACCATGACTCCAATCTCTCCTTGTCGAAAATCTCTCTGACCTTCAAATCACCCTTTGGCTACTTGCTTGTTTCTGTGTTTCCATTCTCGGCAAAATTCTTTCCAGAGCTGTCTGCTCTACGCCTCCTTCAGTCCAATGCAATGCGGTTTCTGCACCCCTTACCCCGCTGAATGGCTCTCGTCAAGTTCTCCAGCGGCCTCTAAGCTGCCAAATCCAGGGGCCACCTCTCCAGTCTTATCTCACTTGATCTCTCATCATCATTTTAACCTACTGATCGCTTTCTGGTGAAACAAGTTTTGGGGGAAAGATGTCTCCACTTTTAGACACTTTAAGTTTGAGGAGTCAGTACAATACAGGAAATAAAGGACTCCTGCCTGTGTCCAGTATGAATGAGGTCACCTAAGGTGACTGTGTGGAGTGAGAGGAGAGGAGGGAAAGGGCCAAACCCTAGGGGACAGGCAGGGGCAGGGTGGTCTACCAAGGAACCAGAGAAGTGCTGGCTCCTGGGCAGCAGATGCCAAGGACAGTGAAGCTGCGGAGAAAAAGAGTGGCCAATAGAAGCCAAATTCCTTTTCGTAGCCAAAGTGCATGGCTTGCAGATGGGGTATACAAGCCAAAGAGGGAGAAGATAAGGGCTGGAAGGAGCATCTTGCATTTTGGGAACTAGGAGCTCACTAGTCACCATTTACAGATAACTTCAGGGGGCCGACAGAAGTGAACTGCATGGGGCCTGCCTACTGAGGCGAGGGGCAAGCCCGGGAGCGTAGACATTTGAGAAGCTGGGTTGTGGAGTGGGGTAGGGGGATGAGCATGTAGCATCTCGAGCAGACACAGGACTGAGGGAGGGAGTTGAAAACAACCAGGTTATGAAAGGCTTGTTCAGAGACGGCAAAGAAGAAGGGTTACCTACTTCCATACCTCTTATGCTAACTGAAAATAGAAGTTATTTATTTGGTGTGTCCTGAGTCAATTGAGATAATATATGCATAAAAGTTCTGAAGACTATAAAGTGCAATAGGAATTTAATATGGTATTATTTCCACTAAGAATAATTACTTGCCTACTAGGAAAAATCACATTTTTTGACTGGATAATATAGCCTTCGTCCAAATCCCCAGCCCTTCTCCCTCCCCCCCAAACCTCGTTGTTATGTATTCTGTGGTTTGTAAGTGATTGGATTGGTACGAATGACATTTTGCTTGCTTCCTTTTGAAAGAGGGATTTCTGGAGTAGATGTTGGCCAGCCTGTCTGCTTCTGTTCCCTTGTTCTGAGCTGGCAGACAGCTAGACGGGCTATATAATTGCAGAGGCCTGATGAATACTAAGTGCTCAGCTTCTTTTTTACAGCATTACTCCTTTCTGATAAAAGGATGTATAAATCCTGTCAAATAAACTCGAGTTACTTTAGATTCTAGGCCTCTTATTCCAAGATCTCCTTCACAACTCTGGAAGGACAAACCTAATTCTTCTTGCCAGCCATCTAAACAGACACTGACTTATACACCCAAGATGTTCCACGATGCTTTGGATATGAATCCTAATCAGCTTCGCTCAGTCTGACAGAAGGTAAAAGTTTAGCCATCTGAAATGCAATTTTGTGAACTCAAAGGGCAGAAATCCATGACCCGATATTAAGAGGCCTGTATTAAGAGGCCTGTATTAACTATTCACTGTATTTTTCTCTCCTCCTAATGTGCCTCTGTGATTTATAAGTACAGACAGAAGGGCTCTTCTTTCTCAATATTCTTTTAGATTACGTGCTCTTAAATGAATGGATAGTTCCCAACATCTATGATATGCACACAGACGAGATTAGGAAGTCTGGGATGATGTCACGGACACGGATGCAATGACCTATCAGGTATTGTTTCTACATCTCTCTAGCTTGAGATTTTTTGTGGATAAAAATGTGTAGCAATTCATAATGGCAACTCATCATACCTTGGAAAGAATTAGACGGAAAAGGGCAAAGCATGTGTTCCATGAACTGCTCCTGCTCTGAGGCAGTGTCTCCTGTATACACAGAATGACTCCCACTCAGAGTCTGAGGACAGGCCTGGCCTGGAGGTGCAGCTGCACATTTATAACCCTGGGTGTGCAGGGAAGTTTTCTCAGTCGGGCTGCCCTGTCTCTGCATGACACAAGGTCCTTCTCTCCCCTCTCCTCCTGGCTCTCCTCTGAATCATCACCCCTCCAGGAAGAAGAAATGCTGATGCTCTTTGTGTTTGTCGGGAACACATACCTTTCTCAGTTCACGTACATTATGTTGCCCCAGCAACACAGTCAATAAACTACTTTTTTCCCCTTCAGACTCAGATTGACCTGGGTTTGAAACTTGAGTGCTTTGGGCCAGATAGTTAGTCTCTAAGTTTTGTCATTTGTAAAACTGGAAGAACACTACGTACTTGGTAACGTGTGTGGGAGAGGTAAATATAACGTATGTAAAAAAGCATGAAACAAGTTCTGATAAATAGTAGTTATCTTATTAAGTTGGCTATATTTCCTTTCTTTCCTATAAAACACTACTGATCTAATCCTCAGTTCCCTTGGGACTCTCCTACCAACCATAAGGATGACAAACAAATGAATAGTTCTTATAAATGTGATTGATTTCGAAACTAGCAGGGCTGCAAAGTAAATTGGAAAGAGCATTGGGCTAGAGAGGTAGGAAGTTCGTTCTTGCTTTGCTGGTTCTCATATTAACTAGCAGTGTGACCTTGTAAATGATCACCCACACATGCAAAGCTGTAAGTTCTCAGGAAGATTGCAATTATCAGTAATGAAAGAGTAACATCAGGTTTGCTAAACATTTTAAATCTCACGTGAATCTCAATTAGATCAGGCATTTATTGCATGACTATTATGGACTGTGCTTGGTAACGGGAGGGCTAACAAACAAAGGATGCACATGCACATGCATTTACAGGGGACTGTTACGGGCTGACCTTTGTTCCCTCCGGATTTATAAGTTTAAGTCCTAATCCTCAATACCCCAGAAAGTGACCTGATTTGGAGATAAAGTCTTTACAGAGGTAATCAAGTTAAAAATGAGGTCAGTAGGGTGAGCCTTAATCCAATATGACTGGTACCTTGTAAGAAGAGGAAATTTGGACACAGAGGTAAAATGATGGGAAAACACAGGGAGAGAACTGCCATCTCCAAGCCAAGAAGAGGGACCGAGAATAGACACCCCCCCCCCCCCACAGCCCTTGAAGAATCAACCCTGCTGACACCTTGATATTGGACTTCCCAGTCTCCAGAACTGTGAGACAATATATTTCTTCTGTTTATGCCACCTAGTTTGTAGCACTTTGTTATGGCAGCTCTAGCAAACTATACAAAGACCTATTATGTGCTGGTGACTGGGATAACAACACAGGGCAAGGAGTTAGGGAAAGAAGCAGATCAGTCAGCCCTGTATGAGAAGCCTGCTCCAAAAGACGTGTGTCTAGGGTGCCAAGGGAGGCCAGCGAAGGACAGCTGAGCAGCACGAAAGAATTTGTTAAAGCCTCCCCAGAAGGAACCTCTGAGCTGGGGCTTTGAAGGAGGAGTTGCCCAGGGTCAGGATGAATGCAGGAAGGCAGCGTCCTGGGCAGAGAACAGTGTGCACCGGATGAATGTGTGCAGAGACATGGATTTGCGAGCAGTGTGGCACAGTTGTAGGACTAAGTCATTCAGCATGGCCAGAGCTTATGGGGGTTAAGAGATGAAGCTGGAAAGGTGGGCAGGGTCCAGATCGATGGAGGAAGGCTCCACAGAGCAGGAGGAGGGACCAAGGCCTTCAGGAATGGGTCTTTGTGGAATAGACAATTCGGAAGATGTAGGCTATGTGAGGTAGGAGGGCAATTGACCAAAAGCGAAGGTAGATATTGGTTTGGCAGCGAGGGTTCTATCTGGTTGAAGTAGAGGCTCTCTTGGGAAGCAGAGGGGATGAGGTGGGAAGGGAAGGAGAGTGAGATAAAGAAGTCCCTCAAAGGACCAGAGGTATGACAAACTGGGAGTGCTTCGCGGGCAGGGCCAGGGTCTTGTTCAGAGTCTGCAATCTAACAGGGGCTCTGTGAACCTGTGCTGAATGAAGGAAGGGTGGAATGATGAAATAATGTGGTCTTAGTGAAACGAGCAGGGCCTTGTAGGTCCTTTTTTGGTTTGGTTTTGAAATCCAGGCGGCGCGGGCAATTTCCTTTCACCTTTCTGAGTCTCATTCTCTTCATTTATCAATAAAGGGATCATAAAACTTAGTGACAGGGATATGGTAGGACTTTCATGAGATAATTTATATGAAATGGAAGAGAAGGGAAGAATTCCAGCCAATCAGTATTTACTGAGATGCTTCTATGTGCCAGGCACTGTGCTAGGCTTTAGGAACACAGAGACAGGCAAGACCCCGGCCCCTCCTCTAAGGAACTCACTATCTAGGTGGGCAGCAGGCGCGTGAACAGTTAACAGAACTGCAGTGCAACCTGATTAGGCCCAGGGTGGTGTCAGGGAGCACTTCGGGGAGGAGTGACGCTTAAGCTGAACCCCGAGCAATCTGCACGGCTAGGTGAAGAGGAAGAGGGAGGAACTCCAAGCAGAGGGAGCAGCGGGCTTCCTCTGCAGCTGTGTTTTCCCAGTTCCTTTGCCTGTGCGGTTCCCTTGCTGAAAATACACTCCAGGCTGATTGGCTGCCGCAAGAACACCCTCTCTCCCTCTCGTCAAGGCTCCCGAAGGCTGCATCTTGAAGTCTGAAGATCCTCGGCTGCTGCCTGGGTTCTCCCGAGACCAACAGGCCTCCAGGAGCCTGCTGCGACCACCTGCCCGATCGCCCCGCGGAACCTCCTCCGTCGCTCCCTCCTTCCTTCCCCTCAGCCTCTGTGCTCTCCCTTCCTCTTTTCAGCACGTTTCCCGTGTCTACACAGGCAAGCCATGGGTTGTACCTGAAGATTCGGAGGATTCAAGTGTATTCCTAATTCTCAAGGAGTTAAAAAGGTGCACGGGGGTGGCAAACTATGACCCAGTGACCGAATCTGCCTGTTTTTGTAAATGAAGTTTTACTGGAACACGGCCATGCCCATCATTTACGTATTGTCTGTGGCAGCTTTCATGCTACAAAAGCAGAGTTGAATAGTTGCAACAGAGACCACGCGGCGTCCAGAGCCGAAAATATTTACTACCTGGCCCTCTAGGGAGCAAGTCTGCCACCCCCTGCTCCAGTGTGTGTGTGTGGCAGAGGCGGTGGGGCCCGTGGACAAGTAAATAGGGTAAGACAAGTGGTAAGACACGAACGACAGAAGAAGGGTCCATAACCCATACTCGGAGGGTCAGGGAAGAAGTGACACCTAAAAGAAGTGACAACTATGCTAAGAATTCAAGGGTAAAGAGGAGTTTAGAGGGGAAGGAAGGTCATTCCTGGCAGAGAGAACAGCCTGTGCAAAGGCCAGGCAAGGAGAGAAAATATGCAGTTCCCTAGAACTGGTCAGAGAGGAAATGCTAACAGATGAGGCTGGAGAAAAGGGGGGTTGAGGTTTGGCAAAAAGCAGCTCACAGATGACTTAAAAGAGGACAATTTTAGCAGAAGAGTTGGGAAGCAGGCAGGATTATAAGGGTTACCAGGTGACCAGAAGTGAGAAAATGAAGGTCGCTGCCATTGAACGCTGGTTTGAGAGAGACTGTCTTTTTAAAGCAAAGAAATATGATTGTGGCTGGATTTCCTAAAATGAGTCTGTAATTCCATGGTTTTAATACATTTTCTGATTCATGAACTAAATTACTCATCCCAAATACCTGGTCACGGGGAGCAACAGTGAAGATCAAATCATGCAAACCATGCCACGTGACTAAATTAAAGGACCATGCCCATGAGCGTCAGTGAGTAATGGGAGTGGTAGTGCTCCATTATCAGAAAATGGGGCAGCATATTTTAATGCTTAAAAATGTAATAGGAGGAACTTCCAGGTGGACGAAAAAAAGGCTCTCCTTTGTATCACCAGGTTAGAACTGTGGCTAATGTCATTTCCGAGAGCTACTCTGCAAAGGTGGTCATCCCTGAACATGCCCTGGTGTCTGACTTTCTCCCGCACAAGCAAGCAATCAGTGTCCCTCGAGGCTAATGAGATCTACAGGAAGAATTAATAGCCCTGCCAGCACCAGTGCTGTACCCTGCATCTTTAAAGAGCTCAAAATATTAAATAACAAGCCCAAAGAACCTTGCTCCCAGATCCTCATTAGATTGATTTTACAGATGAGTAAACTGAATCATAGAGAGGCAAGACAGTGGAAATGAGAAGTCTTTCTTTAGTTTCTCTCACACCACGATGAGGCTGTTGCCCATCAGATTTCTAATCAAGCTGTTGTCCAGAAAAAGAGTAACTCCCCTCCTGGCTTTGACTCTTGAATAACAACAGATTTTATTTTATTTTTAAAAATTTTTACTGACTTGCTCGGCTGGCAGTGGTTGAGTGTTGAGCTATGAACCAGGAGGTCATGCTTCGATGCCCGGGGCTGTGGGCTTGATCCCCAGTAGAGGGCGTGCAGAAGGCAGCCGATCAATGATTCTCTCTCATCATTGATGTTTCTGTCTCTCTCTCCCTCCCTTCCTCTCTCTGAAATCAATAAAAAAACATAAATTTTTTTTTTTTTACTGAATTCATTGAGGTGACATTGGTTAATAAAATTAGATAGGTTTCAGGTGTACAATTCTATAACACATCATCTGTATATTGCATTGTGTGTTTACCACCTCAAGTCAAGCCTCCTTCCATCACCATTCATCCCCCTTTTGGATACCAACAGATTTTAAATGCCTGTAGTTGAAAAACACAATGTCCTCTTTTTTTCTTCTTTTTTTTCAAAAGTGGGTGTGTAACTACTTGCCTAAATAAGTTTGAAAAATTACAGCTGTACTTTCAATATAAAGCAACCCACTCAACTCAAGAGTCTCACCTGTTTCAGCAACAGGAAGGTGTAGAGAGCGTGGAAGGTGTTTTTTTCTCTTGTACCTTTAAATCTCAGTAACTTTATAAATTGTCTTTTTAAAAAAAAAAAATTTCTTTATTGATTTCAGAGAGAGGAAGGGAGAGAGAGAGTGAGAGATAGAAACATCAATGATGAGAGAGTCATTGATCGGCTGCCTCCTGCAGGCCCCCGACTGGGGATCAGCCCGCAACCCGGGCATGTGCCCTGACCGGGAATCAAACCACAATCTCCTGGATCCTAGGTCGATGCTCAATGGCTGAGCCACACTCAGCCAGGCTATAAAATTTTCTTAAACAATATCTGGAGCAAGGAATCATCATGGGGGTTATTAGTCTTACCCTGTAGGGACAATTCATTTTTTTGCTTTACAAGTTTAACTTCTTACTTGGATGATCATGATTTGATGCTAAGATACTTAAAAGGTCATTTTATCGGGTCAACCACAAATGGTGCTCTCATTACAGAAAAGTTATATAAAAGATGAAAAGAGAAGCGAGTCCATTAGCATGAAAAATGCACCACAGAAAATGGGGGAACTTTTCAGTTACATACTTGTAAGATGAAGCTTGCTCAAATCTTTTGTTCAGATGGGGGGCTTCCAAGAGCTCTGAGGCTCCACTCCAGAGTCTAACAGACATTACTCTCTTTGACCTTCAGCAGGTCTTCTATGAACGCTACCCACCCAGGTGTACAACAATGCCAGTTCACGTGAGGTTCCTGGTATGATTTTTATTTCTTACTCCGTAAGGGCTGCATTTGAACATTTTAATAATGGTGAAGCGTTCCTAGTCAACCTAGAGGGCAATGGGTAGAAACAGAGTAGGTGCTAAAAACAGATAATTTGGTATGTCATCCTCCCCACCCCACCCCATTTTTAAATCCTTACCCAAGGATATGTTTATTGATTTTAGAGAGAGGAGGAGGAAGGTGGAGTGAGAGAGAAACATCAGTGGGAGGGAGAAACATCAACCGGCTGCTTCCCTTATGAGCCCCGACTGGGGATCAAACCTGCAACCTCGGTGTGAGCCCTGACCGGGAATCAAACCCGCGACCTTTTGGGGTACGGGACGGCACTCCAACCAGCTGCACCGCCTGGCCAGGGCTTTCCCCCTTTCGAGGTGAGGTGACAACTGTAGCTGTCAGCCAGTTACCCCGTGAGGCTCTGAGTGGGTCCTCCCTCAAATAACGTGAACTTCTTAATCGAGTCTCTGGTTTACGGAACGACTGTACCTCGGCCAGTGTTCTGGTGTTATCCGTATCTTTATTTTCCACACGCTACCACAGATCTCAGCTCGTCATTGCTCACTGCAATTTGTTGCTGGAAAAGCAACACTATTAAGTAACCCTGTCCCTAGCATGTAGCAAATGTTCAGGGAGTATTTGTTGCAGGAATGAATGAAGGGTGCCAGTGCTCCGTGTTCCCAGTGGCAAAGCAAGGCCCCCAGGTTAAAAATGAGGCTGGAGGTCCACCTACAACAATCCGCTGGGCATCCAGTGCTTACGGGTGATCTTTACGTGCACAGCATTATGCTAGGGGTTGTGAGAGAGGCAAGGAAACTGGGTGAAAGAGGTGAAGGGATTAAGAAACGGTAGCTACAAAATAGTCTCGGGGATGGCATGTAAGTAAAGCATAGGAATTACAGTCAATAATGTGGCAATAACTACGTATGGTGCCAGTTGGGGTACTGGAAATATCGAGGGCAACACTACGTAAAGTATATGATTGTCTAACCACTAAGCTGTACTCCTGAAACCAACACACAATAATAAAAGGAAAAAATAAATAGCAGTGACAAATCTTTCAGGAAAAAAAAATAACAAAGAAAAGTGAATGCACAGAACTTGGACTTGAAGCTTCCTGTCTAGCTGAGGAGACAAGATGTACACAGGCGAACACATAACTCCTAATTCCCGAGGTGAATGATGGCATGCCAAAGCTAATTTTTCATACCAAATACAACCACTGCATGAGTTCAGAGACGAGAGAGGCCGCTGAGGACAGGAGTCGTTAAGGAAAGTTACAGAAACAAGGCAGGAATTGAGTTAGACCTTTGAGGATGAGAAGGGGAAGGAAGGGAAACAGCTGTCTGGAGAGGGGAGGCTGGCAAGTACAAATGAGCTGTCATCAGGACGACAATCGAGAGTTTGAGACTTAAAATGAAGGAAGCAGTCATCAGACTTGGAAAAAAAAACATGATGATAGAAACATATATGATAAGGAAGTAAATACGTATGTGCATGTTGTAGGGTAATCATTTCACACCTAAACTCCTTGGTGAAATAAACAGTAACTTTGAAAGTTAGATACCCTCTATGGTTGCAAACTTGAGCAAAACAGGTGGATGGCATAGGGCCCCGGCTGCACTCCCAGGGGCCCGTGCGTAGCAGGCAGACAGGCTAACTAGGGGGGAGCTGATGTATGGCTCGAAGGGGATGAACAGGTGGGCGGGGGACTGTGTGGCTTTCGGCAAAGGATTCTGTGCTCCAGGGGCTCAGGATTGCAGCGTAGCTCTGACTTCCCCAAAGTCCTACATGACCTGATGTACTTCTGTAGCTATTCATTGATTGTATCAGTTTCCATTTATCTTATATATTTAAGGACACACAAGGGTCCAAGCTGTGTGCATAACTATTCTGCAGACCAGAACCAGATCCATAAAGAAAAAGTTTGGAATTTTGACTTTCAGATCCACATATCAATAAAATCAGGGATAAGTATTAGAGACCAAAGGAGAAGCAATGATTGACAGAAATTTAAAAATAAATGGGGGTCCTTGCCCAGCTGGCATGGCTCAATGGTTGAGCATCTACCCATGAACCCGGAGATCATGGTTCGATTATCGGTCAGGCCACCGCCTGGGTTGAGGGCTTGATCCCCAGGAGGGGGTGTGCAGGAGGCAGCCGATCGGTGACCCTCTCTCATTATTGATGTTTCTATCTCTCTCTCTCTCCCTCTCCCTTCCTCTCTCTCTGAAATCAATGAAAAACACACACACCACATAATAAATGGGGGTCCTTCTTTTCTAACCATGTCTAGGAATTGATGTAAGAAATCTTTAGTAAAGTTAATCACAGCAGTGTAGATACATCACCCACATATTGTGTTTATGTGTGAGAGTATGTAGAACCGAAGGAGCAAAACAATTTTGTTAAAGATTTCAATAAACACTTTGAAAGTGACTTATACGGACCCTTTAAAGCTCCCGTTCATTATTGGAGTACCGGTTAAATGAAAAACCAACTCCTGAGAATGTTTCCCAAGTAAAGGATAGCTATGCATGGATGTACTACTATGATGTTTTAACTAACATTAATTATATCCTTTTGATGTCTCTACTGTCTTGCTCTCAAAAGCTAATAAGACCTGCACTACATCATAGTTAATAGGAGTGTGGTGCTTGTTGCTTAGGCAACAGGATGAATAAATGCAGGTCAGAATGTGCCTCAAGAAAAACAAAAGCTAGGATATGATGCTGAGTGGAGACTGAGCAGGTCTAACAGATTTCCACCACATTAATGAAATCTGTTTTTTAAAGTGGGCTGATCATATCCGTGCGCTTTAAGTTCGTAATGAAATAAATTAGATTATGGAGATCAAGAAATAATTTTTATAAAGGCAAAACTGATTTTAATGATAGTGGTAGCAAATAAATGGTAGACAGCAGCATATAAAGCAATAACCGATGACACCATTTTATGATTAACTTCATTTTCATAATTAACTAATTCCTCTAAATGATCATTCAAAGTAGTTTTTTTAAATGGATTCTGTCCCATGAAGAAAGTGTTTGGCTGACTGATCCGAATTCACCATGTTTTCTTAATTCCTGGAAAATTATCCACAATACTCGGAATACTTGGAACTGAAAAAACAAAGACAATGATCTATGGAGAAGACGGGACCTTGGATTTGTCACGTAGGGACAGGGTTTCTGCCTCCCGGGTCCATTTTGGAGTGCTCATACATATTTCATTCATGAATGTTTCTAACGATCTCCAAATGCTTGTTTGAAACCTGTTTGATTAACCTTTCAGTTCCAGGCTTTCAAAAAGGGATTATGTTTGCCAAGAAGTGTTTAACATTCAGAGGAAAATCATGCTGAATTAAAATCTTTCAAAGCAGCCAAATATTCCAGAGAATCTGAAAACCCACCTAACTTCTCATGGGACCAGAATAAATTTCAACGAGGGTTTGTGGAGTGGGAAAGAGAAGGTCTTATCTCGAGTAGAGTTGGGGAGAAAGAAAACTTATCAAAATGTGCAGTCAACAGAAGTAAAGACCCGAAGACTTTCATTCTGTTGGACAGTTCCTCTAAATCTTGGTGTCACCTCTGTAGTCTCCTAAATCTATCCTAAATCTGCTCAGTGTCCTAAGACTCTCACGGCAATTGGAGAAATTTCACTTTTTTTTCCTATTTCAATACCCACAGTATCTCCTTGTCTAATAAGTGATGGTTATTCTTAAACATGATAAAAATAACGGTAGCTGCATATCTCATTGCAAAAAAGATAGGTTCCTAAATTCTATGTACACAGTTACTTCGAGCTCATATGTCTTGATATGTCTTCAAAAGCTCCTGGGGCTTACACATTTTGGGAGCAGAGGCAGAAGTTCAACAATCTGAGTAATCTTCAAATCTGTAATAGTTAAGTCAGACTTGGAAGAAAATAATCTCCCATGGAGATAAAAAGACTTGACTAGCTTTTGGGGTTTTGTTATCAATTCTGGGATTAATAAGCTTCAGGTGCTGGCCCCAGCATTTCATTTAGAAATAGCTATTAATTATTTCTGCCTTTCAGTGCTACCTGCCTATATTACAAAGCTCTCTCTAAATTGAGGGATGGGCAATATGTGTGTGATGGGACCTTAAAAGCAAGGAAAGGTAATGGGGATGGTGACGTCGCTTAACAAGGGCGAGTGATGAGCACCGGGGGAGGCATGGAAATGATTAGAAAGCTGTGCTGCGGGCCTGCGCCTCTCCCCACCCTTCCTTACCTGTATCCGCCACACTGAGAAGTTTGCACACACCGGGTTTAGGCTGCATGCAGACCAGCACTCAGAGGTACACGAATGCACCCCGTCCGTTAGCCTCTCTTTCTGAATATTGACAGCTAACCCACGCAAGTGTTTGTTTTCTACCTAAAGTAACAACCAGTGCTTCCATGCTCCTCAGTCAGCACGTGTAAGTGAGCGACTGCTCTCCATAACTGACCATCCGAAGCAGTTTGCTAGGGAACCGAAACGGTTGTCCACACAATTTGAACTGCTCATGGGATGGTGATCAGGCAAGAAATGATCACACCGTAAACACAATAAACTGTCAATTAATCACTGACTGCTGATGCTCAGATAAAATCACACGTTTTTAGGAATCTAGAGTCAACGGGAGAGGGCTATCGTCTCACTGGGTATCCTGAGATTGCAAATGTATAAAAACCACACAAAGAATGACAGGGAGAACAGAAACGTTAATCTCCTCTCCCTGCCTATAAAGAGTCCCCTCCGCGGTTCATTCATCTCGTCCAGCGCCTATGGATGCCTATAGACCTCATTTCTCAGCAAGCGTCTCTACGGCCCCGGTTAAGTTCAGTCGGGAGGGCATCCGATTTCCCGATGCGGCTACACATATAAAACTGACCGCTTTGGGTACAAATCAGGCTGCCCCTGAGCCGTGTCAGACACAGAAGAAGCAAAGACAGACAAAAGGCAGCCCCGCGGACACAGAGCGCGTCTTACCATGAACTGCACATTGTCAAAGCCGTTAGCCATCAGGTGGTTCTCGTACTGAGGGAGCCCAATGCTCTCCAACCATTGTCCCACTGTTTGGACGGGGCATCTGGGTCCTGTAAGGGGATGAAGAGGGAAGCGTTTGAGCAGGGAGTAGCCGTCCACGGGGTAATAGCGGTAGTCCTGGGCTGAGAGGTGGCATTGCCACATCATGCTCCTGGGAAAGTTGCTTTCAAAGGAGCCCGCCAGCTTGACAGATCAGCGTTCCGGCGGCGAGAGAGCAAAGTCAGAAGTGAGACATAGTTTGCCAGGCAGGCGGCGGAGGGCGGCTGGATCCTAGCTGCACATTTCTTACATATTAATCTTCCCTAGCGCCCAGGACGCGGTGCAGCCCCGAGACCAGGCGGCGGCGGAGGGCATGGCAGGCTGGGCTCGGCGGGCGCTCGGGTGGCGGGGGCTCCGGGAGCGCGGCCAGGGTCCCCTTAGCGCGCACTCCCCCTCTCCTGGCAGGCGGCTCGGGCGCCCCTGCACCGCCCAGCCCGGCTGCACCTCGCGTTTTCAATAATAGCCAGCAGATAAGGCAGGGGTTTTTTTTTTGGGGTTTTTTTTTTTTTTTTTTTTTTTTGTCTGCAGGCTGTAAGCTGCTTCCTCCTACACACCCATCCAAGCGTCAATCTTGAATGAGGAGAGCGGTCAAAACAAATGCAGAAAATAGCAAGATTCAGAAGCAAACCAAAGTGCTTAAATC
The DNA here is from genome assembly GCF_964146895.1 of Miniopterus schreibersii. NCBI lineage: Eukaryota > Metazoa > Chordata > Mammalia > Chiroptera > Miniopteridae > Miniopterus > Miniopterus schreibersii. The sequence goes on from NC_138102.1 coordinate 172,136,757, forward strand.
GGAATCGAATCCTCACACCGGTTATACGTTCCAGAGCTATTTGTTGGGGAATTTTACGTTTCAAAAGACACCAGGAAATGCAAAGCTTTAACTCGAGCTTCTAGCGGAGCTCACTCCAGGTTCCCCTTCCCTTTTTCTTCCCTTCCCTTTCTTCTTTTTAAAATGCGGCACGGATAAACGGTTCTGATCTAAAGCTTTACAGTGTTTGGGGAATAATTATGCTCTTTCTTACCCAAGGCTGTATCAAAAGGAACCTCTCTGAGATTCTTTCTTTTTTTCATTTTTGAATTACTGCAAAATACAGAAACTGCATCGCAATCTTGAAGTCAAGATAATTCATTTCTCGTTTGCATGGCTCCTTCCAAACAAAAATATTATTAGGAGCACGAAATACTTTCCCCCTCTGATATTTATAACCCCGTCTGCCAGGGTTGCCATTCTAAATTAGCTGTAAAGGTAACCTTACTGGGGAGAGTTTTTTAATAAAGAAGAGGAGCCCTCACCAAAAATAATTCAGTAACAGATGTGGATGTGTGAGTTTTACTGAATGGCAGACAGGTTGAGTAATTTATTTAATAATTGAGAGAAAGGAGAGATTAATAATAGAACCCACAGGGCTAGATCATCAGAAAGAATAGACTCTTACTAAAGATTGGAAAAGAACTTGCAGAGGGGTGAGTCTCACCTCCCCCTTACCACAGGAACCCCTTGTCACAGTGTTCCTGGAAGAATAGCATCTAATTTATGTTTGAATACTGCCTGTGACAGAGCTCTTACTACTTATCAAGAAGACTCCATTTATTAGAAAGATATTTTACTTCCTACCTGACTCTACTCACTGGCTCCAGCTCTGCTTCTGGAGACCACACAGATTGGGAATAGCGCCTTTTCCATGCAAAGTGTTTCAAAAATTAAAGATAGCTCTCATCCCCCTAGAATGGTGCCTGGCACATAGTAGGTGCTCAATAAATACTTATCGAATAAATGAAACATCATTTTCCTTCTTTGCCTCTGATATTTTAAAAATCTATTTTATATGTGGGGCTCAGAATAAGTTCTCTAAGATACCACTTTTGATTACTACTTCTTTTTCCAAAACTCTTCCACGGTTTTCAGTTGGCTTCAAAATAAACTCTCACCTTCTTTGATAACATTTTGGGGCATCTTTATGATCAACTACAAAATGCCCACCTTTATTTCCCTTTGCCCTGGGTTCCAGTCGGGTGGGATTACTGGCTGGATTCCGAAGGTCGCCGGTAACATACTCCAGTTGGTTTTATTACGTCCCCACATTTCTGCCCCTTCGTTGGCTTTGGATCAGATGGCACTTCCTTTATGAAAGCTCTCTAATCCCTCCTAACAGGAATGAATCTTCCTTATCTGTCTTAGTGGCATTTTTAGAGTCTCAATTATAACAACTATTTTCTGTCTCACACTGCAGTGTAAAGACTTGTTTCTTGAATGTAGGAATGTGTCTTCCTAATATCGCACACAGTGAGGGATCGGTATGCATCTGCTAAACCAAATAATGTAACTCTCATGTCACAATCCAAACGACCTACGATCCTCCTAGTTTCTATTTAAAATTTCATTTTTGCTTTTAAGTCTTTCCCAAGTATCTGAATTCCTTATAAAAGAAGAGAGTTGGGTTTCTAAATAGAATTTTCAGGTGCATTTTCGCTTATCACCCTCGCTTTAATTTATCCCTGACTGGTTCTAGACCTTTTAAGAAGGCCAAAACCATTGCAGCAGTCCAGACATCGATTTTAAGAGGTCCTGGTTGCCCAACATCACCTGCACGAGAAGTTAAAAACAAAACACTATTTGTCCTTGGACAGCTCTACAGCTGGTATGAGGTGAAGTCAAATATTAACTGCAGCCTTTTCTAGGGTCACATCCATATTCTTCCTCCTGATCATTTGAAGCTGTGAGTAGGCAAATAAGCTACACAGAGTGAGCAAACACCGCAACAATGTGTGGCTTGGTCACGGACATGCTGACTGGCCAGCTCCTCAATTCCTACCTCATCTCCTAAGATGCATACCAGGGCTGACGCACACGGCACAGGGCCACTCACATCTTAGGCATGAAATCATCTTTGTTAAATGAATGAGTGAGTGACAATGGAAAGGACTTTCATGAGATTTTTCATTTCTTAATAGAATGAGAGACTCTATCTCCATCCATCCATCATCTATCTATCATCTATCTATCTATCTATCTATCTATCTATCTATCTATCTATCTATCTATCTATCATCTATCTATCTATCTATCTATCTATCTATCTATCTATCTATCATCTATCTATCTATCATCTATCAATCATCTATCTATCATCTATCTATCTATCTATCTATCTATCTATCTATCTATCTATCTATCTATCTATCTATCATCTATCTATCACCTATCTATCAATCATCTATCATCTGTCTATCATCATTTAGGTGGGTTTGGGTTTTTCAAGGTCCAGACTGCTATATAAACACATAGCTCAGAGGGAATCCTGGTTACTGGTCACCTGGCAAATCTGATTGAATTTTATTCTTTTAACTGTTCAACATTGAATTTCTACTCAGTCATTCTCATATGTTGGTGAAAGGCCATAATGCAGAAGGGAAGTGAGTTAGGAGAGAACGCGGGGGAGGGAAATAGGAGGGAGGGGGGAAGAGAAAGGACCTTGAGTCATGTTGTTAAAGTTACTTAGTTAAAGTATTTTCTCATGAGCCGGATCTCTAAAAGAACCCTGGTCCTGGTCTGAAGGTCATTTTCTTAAAAAGTGTTTAAGTATATTTCTCACTTTACCTGAACCACTTTCTTGGAGTCTTAAAATTCTTAAAGCACATCATCCATCGCATTATTGGGCAGGCACCTTTATTCAACCAGAACTTCTCTAAGTCCCCAAAGTGAGATAAGAGGAGGGAAAGGGGAAAAACTAACAGTTATTCTGGGCTACTCTGTCCTGAGCAGTGTGGCGTGGATTATGATCCCCATTTATAGATAAGGGAATTGAAGTTCAGAGTGTGTGATGGACCAGGAGTTTTCTTTGACACAGTCTTAAAAATAATCCTGGGGTTCCATTCTAGAATAGCCCTGTAAAGAGCTCCATGGACCCTATCCCAAGCCAAACAAACATAACTGCATAAAAAATAAAATAAAACAACCATTTAGAGTCTCTGGAAATTGTCTCAAAAACATACAGAGGGTGAAGAAATATTTATTCAAGAAAATCTGCTAAAATGCAGTAAGAAGAGAGAGAATCTATGGCACTGAAGCCACCACATGTCCCCCCATCCCCTCCCCAGCTCAGCTTGAAAGAAACTGCACTCTAGGTGGGCGAGCCCCGCAGGATGGGGCTCTGTCTGTCCTTCGCTCCCACTCACGGGAGACTGTATCTTATCCAAAGGCGCAGGCCAGTCACATTTCTAATTCCCTCTAACTCCAAGTTGCAGAGGTTACATTTCTGGGGTATGCGGATGAGATGTCATGGGGTCCCTTTGCCCATCCAGCCCCATTTATAAAGTGGAGGCTCTAAGCCACTGTGGGAGGCTAGGAGCAGTGAGGCCCTGATTGTCTTCACCCAACTCAAGTATAGGGTTGAGGTGCGATACCCAGAAAGGTAAGCTGAGAAAATGGTAAGGCCAGGGGGGAGGCTACCATCCCTGCGCAGTGCCCAGAACAGTGGTTCAAAGACCTTGCCAAAGAGGAGAGTCAGTCCCTAAGTACAGAGAACTCTAAAGCTCTCTCCCAAGAAGCTGCTTTTATTTGAAATAGAGTATGGGGAAGTTCAAGCCTGAGTTATTGAAAACAATGGAGATTTTTATGACAAGCAAATATAAGGAGACTAGTAGCTTCATTAGGACCAGCTAAGTGGTAGGCCAGCTAGTTTTAGAGAATCAGGAAAAGAGTTTAAAAAATGCCCTTCTGGGGTCATAACGAACTTCAAAGGCAGCCTCAATGACTATTCCTGCCCAGATTTAATTGAAGCAGACTCTGGAACAAATCCTATCTCAGGGAACTGTCAAAAACAATAGAGCAGTCAGCTGGCAATTAGTGGAACCTAATATCTGGGTGTGAGGCATATAGCGTAAAAGAAAGATTAGGGAAAGAGAGAAAGAGAACTCTGCTATAACCAGTCAACCCAGAATGACCGTGCGCATGGGCAAGGCTGTGCCCTTAAGTGGGTAAATACCATGTGATATATGCATAAAATGGAATATTGTATGGCAATAAAAAGAAATGAGCTGCTGATAGGTGCTACAACATGGATGAACCTTGAAATATTATTAAAGAAGCCATTCACAAAATAGCATATATTACGTGATTTCATTCATATGAAATATCCAGAATAGGCAAATCTATAGGAATAGAATGTAGATTAGTGGTTGCCTAGGGACAGGGAGAGAGGCTTGGGGGTAAAAGGTGAATGACTGTTAATAGATATGGAGCTTCTTTTTAGGGTGATAAAATGTTTTAAAATTGTGGTGATAGTTGCGCAACTGTGAGTATAGTAAAAACCAATGACTTATACACTTTAAATGGGTAAACTGAATGATATATAAATTATATCTCAATAAATTTGCAATTATTGAAAAATAATAATAAAATTAATAAAAATTATTCTTAAATTTACAAAAACAAAATACACACAATTGCATATGTGTACATTGTTATTGTTTATATATACTGGTATTTTAAGTGCCCTGTTTTATTTCTTTTTCCATTCTTTTGGGTTACTTCTCCCCCTGGTCCCTTCATACTATCTGTGTGATCCATCTTCTCCCCAAGGTAAATTTCATGTACATTTACCCTTTGCCAAATCTCTGTCTCAAACACAGATATGCACAAATATATATATGCATATGTATATGATATGTATATGTGGGGGTACTTTTGGAAATTATTTCATAAGAATAAAATCATATCACACTCACTTTTCTGAACCTTACTTTTTTCATTCGACAAAGCCTTATTGAAATTCAACCAAGTAAATGATGAACTATAATTTATTCTTTTAAATAACTGCATAATAGTCCACAGTGTTGATGCTCTGCATTTTATTCATTATTCTATCTCCAGGCTCACCCCTTCATTTTCTTTTTTAAAACTTTTTATTTTGAGTTAATTGTAGATTCATATGCAGTTATAAGAAAGAACAGGAGAGGGATTCTGTATAGACTTCAACCTGTTCCCCCCAATGGTAATATCTTGAACACCTACAGTATGATATCACAATCAGTAACTGGCATCAGTGAAATCCATTGATCTTACCGAGATTTCACCAGTTTTACAAGGCATCTATAAACAACCTAGAGCTTACACTTAATTGTGAAAGATTGAATGCTTTCTAGCTAAGCTCAGAAAACAAGGCAAGGATGCCCACTCTCACCATTTTTATCTAACATTGTACTGGAATTCTAGCTACCACAATAAATCATGAAAAAGAAATAAAATCTGTCCACATTGAAAAAAAAAGTAAAACTGTTTCTGTTTACACACGATACAATTATCTATGTATAAAATCTTATGAGATATACATAAAAAGCTACTAGAATAAGAGAGTTTAGCAAGGTTGCTGGAATCAAGATCAATATATAAAAATCAATTGTATTTCTATATACTAACAATAAAAAATCAGAACTTGAAAAAAAATTAGCATAATTTACAATAGCATATAAAACAGGAAATTTTAAGAAATAAGTTTGTCAAAAAATTTGCCAGACCTATACACTTAAAATTACAAGGCATTGCTGAATGAAATCATATAAGACCTAAATAAGTAGAAAGATAAACCACATTCATGGATTGAAGGACTTAACTTCGTTAACATGTCAGTTCTTCCCAAATTTATTGATAGATTCAATGTAAGCCAAATCAAAATCACAGGAGGCTTCAATTTGTGTGTATGTGTGTGGAATTTGTGAAGCTTCTCCTAAAATCTCTATGGAAATACAGAGGACCAAGAATAATCAAAATAACTTGGAAATAGAACAAAGTTGGAGAAGGTATACTATTTGACTTTAAGACTTAATATAAAGCTATGGTCATTAACACAGTGGTGTATTGGTCTTAAGATAGACAAACAGATAAATGGAACAAAATAGAGGGTATAGAAACGGACTGACACACAGAGGGCCAACGGACTTTCGACAAAGGCGAAAAGGCAGTTCTGTGGAGAAAGGAGAGACTCTTCAATGAATTATGCTACAACAAGAGGAGATCCATATGCAAAAAACTGGATTTATATCCATATCTTGCACTATATATAAAAATCAGCTCAAAATATATCATAGTTCTAAATGTAAAATCTAAAAGTATAAAACTTCTGGAAGAAAAATTAGGAAAAAAATTTAGAGAAAATCTTGAACTTGGGCTAGGCAGCAAGGCAGAATTCTAAAAGAAAAAACAATCACTGCAATTCAACAAAATTTAAAAAGTCTACTCTTTGAAAGACACTTAAGAGAATGAGAAGACAAACTGCTGACTAGGAGAAAGCATTTGCAAATTATATCTGATAACAGACTTGTATCAGAATATATAACAAACTCTCAAAACTTAGTAATAAGAAAACGACAAATCAACTCTTTTAAATGAACAAAAGGTCTGATTAGACACTTTACCAGAGAAAACATATGCACAGCAAATAAGCACATGAAAAGATGTTCATCATTAGATGTTAGAAAAATGCAAATGAAAACCGTAATGGGATGCGACGTATTAGAATGTCTAAAACTTAAAAGGCTGACGACACCAAGTGTTGACCATTTTGTGGGTCAACTGGGATTCTCAGACACAGCCAGTGGGAATGTAAAATGGTACAACCACCTTGGGAAGCAGTTTGATAGTTTCTTTAAAAGTCAAATATACCTCTACTACATGACCCAGCTATTCTACTGCTGGTTATTTACCCAAGAGAAATGAAAGCATATGCTATCCAGAGACTTGCATAAGAATATTCACAGCAGCCAACCACTGGAAACAGCCTAAATGTCCAACAACGGATGAATGGATGAACAAATTGGGGTATATTCATACAATGAAATATTACTCAGCAATAAAAAGGAACAAATTCACACATGTATCACGTGGATGAATGTAAAAATAATTTTGCAGAGTAAAAGAAACTAGACCCCCCTCCCCAAAAAAGGATTACATTGTGTATGATTCTATTTATATAAAAATCTAGAGAATGCAAACTTATCTATAGGGATGGACAACAGATCAGTGACTACCTGGGGATGGGAAGGAGAGTGGCAGGGATGACAAAGGGACATGAGGAAACTTTTGGAGGTGATGCATGTTTATTTTCTTGATTGGGGTGATGGTTTCACGGATGGATCCATCTGTCAAACATCAAACTGTACGCTTTAAATCTGTGCAACTTATTGTAGGTCCATTATATCTGAACAAACCTAGTTTTAAAGGTTTTTTTAAAAATAGGAAAAGGGGAATGCCTCTCTGAAAAGGTGACATTTGGACAGGGACTGGGATACAGTGAGGGAGCAAGCCATTCTGTACGTAGGGAAAGAGCACGAGGCCGTGGGAACAGTAAGTCCAAAGTCCACGATCCTGCCCTCTATTGTAAAGGCTGGTGATACTGGAGGGTGGAGCGCTAGCTTAATCTTGACCTGTCCTTAACTGTTCTCACTGTGTGTTGTGTAGCCATTGAGGGAGATTGAGATGAATGTATACTTACTCCAGGATACTGTCTGAAAACTGTTATAATTGCATTAAATCAAATCTATGATATCAGTTTAGGTTTCTAAAAATCAATTTTCTCTTTTAAAATAGGAGGCAGCTAATAGTCTGATTAATTTTAGATATCTCTGAATTAGGTTCTGGTCAATGCGGGTGGGGGGAGGATACTTCCTTTTATATTTTATTCCCTCCTTCAGCATTGACTGACATCTTTAGCAAATACTTATAAAGGACCTCTTGTTCCACACATTTTTGCTAGGGGGTGGGGCTATAGCTTTGCACATCCTTGCATATATGTAATTTATAGGCTAGTGGAGAAAACTGGTTTACCACCTAGAAAATGTCATTTAAAATTAGAGGAATTAAAACTTAGAAACATGCCTTTTTTATTGTGACCATATAGAGAGGAGAAATGAATTAGAGAATGAACTGCTTAAGTGACTCTAGTTTCCATGAGCACAAGAGAAATCTAATACACTGTTTCAACAGGTGCTATGAGATGATACGGTTAACGTGGGTAAAATGATTTGGTAGAGGCGGCAGGTATCAAATTTGTTAGGTAGGAAAATGGCATTTAGGAAGAGACAACGATGAGCCCCTGGAAAAAGAGTTAAAAGAAAAAGAAACTGGCTAATCCCTAAAAAATGTAATAAACACCTGTTCTTTGCAGCATCCAAGGTAACAGACAAGAGGCGCATACTTTTCAATGAATGTGAGTCTTCCTAGTGATCTAAACCACATAAAAGAAAGGGAGCCTGTGTTTATTGAGCACCTACTATGTATCTGGCCCTTTAAGTGTTATCTTATTATGTAAAATAACAGCAAACATGCATTTATCACTCCTCAGGTTCTAGATGTGCTACATGGATTAGCTCATATCCCTTTCACGACAACCTTGTGAAATGCTACTGTTTCCATCCTTCACAGGGGAGGAAAATAGGCCCCACGGGGTCAGAGGTTGTGAGACGTCACCCAGTTAGACTAGGGCGCCGGTGGCCTGGTACCGGAGCCCCAAGGCTTTTAGCCGCGACTCGGTGCTGCTCCTCTGGCCGGTGCGCAGGGTGGGAACCTCCCTTTCGCAGGAGGGAGAAGGTGCCCCGCGCCGGCAGGGCTTGTTTTCATAGCCTTTCCCAGGGTTTCTGGTCACTCCCCCCACCCTTCATCTTACGTTCATTATTCTTGGCTTCTAATGCATAAGGCAGCAGGAAAACGCGGTAGGGAACGAGAGGCGGGAGAAGGGGAAACCTGTGGCTTGCTGTTTCCGCTTCACTCCAGCGCAGGGCTTTTCTGCGACTCTGAAAGCAGCAGCTTCCAGCCCTTCCACCAGCTCGGCCTCAGGGCGCGCAGCAGGCGCCCCTGCGCGTGTCTGGGGGGCTGCCTCGAGGACAGCGCCACGGTCATGAGCCCGGACCCCGCAGTGGGCCTGACTTTTGGCTCTTCTCCATCATATAAATATTTGCTGTTTTTACTCCATCGCGTGGGCAATAGAAAGAGCGCCCTTCTGCTTGGGCAAGCTTCCACGGCTACGCCCTTCAGCAAAGTGAGGGTGGCACCTCACCCCACCTACCTCACGCTTTTGTGTGAAGCTAAAATGAAATAACACGTGGAAAAAAATCACTATGACTTCCAAAGCCCTATTCAAATGCTAGAGATCCTTATTATCTTTACTGTCAGGAAAATATACACCTGTGTTGTTCATTCAGTCCTTCGATCAAAGGGTCTGGTTCTGAGTCATCGGTCCTGTCTTTTGCCCAGTTCTCTTTGTTCCAAACAAGACAGAAATGAATGGGGTGAGCAGTCTGGCCAAATAAGAGAGGAAAGCTAATTGTACTGTGAAGTGATCAGAGTCCCCAAATCAGTGATGTCTTAGCTGATGCACCAATAACCAGTTCTCAGCACAAAGCAGCCCGGTCGCCGCATCCATCTAAAGGCAGAAACAGAAGGAAGAGGTGGGGCACCCATGGCTAGAAAGAATGGTTCCTACACCCAGCTTCAAAATGGGAAAAAAGGGACTATTGATTACTTAGTCCAACATATTTCAAATAAAGACGGTCATTTTTGAAGAGACTGGTAAAAAAGCCCACTGAAATGAAAAGCCTAGGCCCATATTTTGGAGAGAAATCGCACATTCGAGTAGTAACAATAGCGATGGTCCATGGGAGCCTGCCTTCCTGCCTGTGAAAGCCTACAATCAGGTGTAGGAGCAAGGAGTAGGATAGCGTAAGAAAGAAAGAGCCCAACGATTCTATTTTTAACTGAAAGATATCAGCATCTCATTTTTCCAATCCTAAAAGTCTTCTGAGCTGAGAAATAGAAGCGACATATCTGTTTTCCTTATGGAGAAAATCTGACAATGAAAATGAGCTTTAAGAGAGACAATGCAAGAAGGGCAATGTTCCTTCCCCTGATGATTTCCAGCCACTGGGAAATGCAAACAGAAATGCAAGGCAGAGGTGGAAGACCAGGGAAATGGAAAGAGGTAGTCGTTCCAAGAATTGTGGAATGCCTTGGGTCAGCGGAGCTCTGGAGCATCACGCCAAGATTTAGGTAGGAAGATGTTCCAGGATTATGCTTTGATGTTTAAATGCTAAGGGGAAGTCAGGAGCTCAGATTCAATTTTCCCTAAGGCCTTGGATTTTATTTTGAAATAAATACTTCATGAAACACTTAAGAAATACCAGCCTTTACAAACCAGATCTGACAACTTACGCACTGGGGTATGGTCTAAAATAGGAAATGAAATTTAAGTCTAAAATGCTAAAATCTCCTGGCAGACTATATATATGTATGCCAAAATATATATATTTAATCAGGGCATACCTGATTTAAAAGAATAGTAATTCCACTGGTTTAATTCTCATTTCTACCTTTTTTAAGGCTTCTGGCAAATGTTTGAACCTTCTTTGAGAAGAAACTGATTTCAGCAATAAGTCACTGAGGCCTCCTGTGTGCCAGTCATCGTGTGAGGCGCAGGGAGGAAAGGGAGCTGTCCTGCCCTCAAGGGTCTTATAGTCTAGGGAGAGAGAATTACCATGGAGGAGGGTGAATGCTGTAATGGAGATGCGTACGAAATATATAAAATGCAGAAGAAGGAAAGGACGCTTGGTTTGGCTTAGGTAGAGAGCTTAAGAGAGTTTACAGAAGAGTTCATTTGCTCTGTGGCTTGAATATTTGGCAGGAGTTTGTGAGGCAAATAAAAGGAAGATGGTTGTAATGGTTAATTTTATGTGTCAAGTTGACTGGGTTCAGAGATGCTCAGAGGGCTGGAAAGATGATGATTTCTGGTGTGTCTGTAAGGCTGTTTCCAGGGAGACTCACATTTGAGTCTGTAGACTGAGTAAAGAAGATGACCCTTGTGATGTGGGTGGGCATCGTCCAATCCACTGAGGGCCTATCAGAAAGACAAGTCCAGGAAGAGTGGATTTACCCTCTGCCGGAGGTGAGACATTCATCATCTCCTAGCACCCCTGGTTCTTGGGCCTTCAAACTAGGACCAGGATGCCCACAGTCAGCATCCGAGATTCTCGGGCCTTTGGACTTAAGACTGAATTCCACCATCAGCTTTCCTGGTTCTCCAGCTTGCAGATGGCAGAGTGTAAAAGTTCTCAGTCTCCGTAACTGTGTGGGCCAATTCCTATAATAACTCTTCTCCTATGTATATCTCTCTGTGTGTCTTATTGGTTATGTTCCTCTAGAGAATCCTGACTAATACGATGGTATTCCAGGCAGAGCAAAGGAAACGAGGCAAAGGTATATTTGAGTAAAAAATGATTCGAATGATTATTGCTGAATTCAAAGGCTATATATGCATGTCTAAGGAGGCAAGTATCACAGGGAATGGGGTAAGATATATAGGCAGGTGACAGATAAGAAATTTGTATGCCAAGAAAAAGAGCATTTTCTTTCTCAAGAACAGAGAGATACAATCACATTTTTTGTTGCACGAACAATATCTGGGAGGACGAGAGAGAGAGAATAGTGCGGGGAAGAAACAGAAAGTAGGGAGACACAGAAAGCCTGCAAAGCTCTCCTATAAAGCAAATAGACTAAATAACACGGCTAAATATTTTAGGGGACAGTCTCTAAGTAGATGGAATTCCAAATATCCTCAGTCTCTTAGAACCTTCCAAAGTAAGCCCTGGTTCAATGGCTGACTGAATTGCCCATGAAAGGAACTTAGCCCGCCATGCCTCAACTACAGAAGTCAGACACTGGGTTGAGTCTCCCCATAGAGACCTCGTCTAATTGGCTCAGCCTTAGCTTGATAGTCATGGCAAATGAACACTCTGGCCAGAAGGACATAAAAATTCCAAGTGTTCTGCATATATATTACAAAGTGGTAAAAAGGAAATGATTACACGATATTTTTCAAAAAGATGAGTGCTGGGAAGATTAAAAGAATTGATTACTCTGGAAAGTGCTTAGATGAGTACTTGGCATAAATCATTCATTGAGCAAATATTAGTGAAAAAAATAAAAACATTCAAAGTAATAATAAATATCTGTTATACATTATTAGCTATAATGGTATTTATAATAAACAATATATAATAGTTATTAATATTAATTGGCTCCTGAGTTATAAGCAAATTTCAAAACATCAACTTGCTGAATCAGTCAAGCACTGTCTAAAATCCATGAAATTCATGATTTTGAAAGAACTTGCCAAGAAACTCTGGGTCAGATTTATCACCCATCACTCTAACAGATGCATTGTGATTAAGTATGAAAACAGATAAGACACTGAATCCATTTAATCATCTTAGCCTGACAATTTTAACTGTTATGAAATCTCATGGGTAAATACCCACTGTGATGAAGACTTGTTTACTTTCTTGATAAAGTCAACTAGTAAATCTATGATTTCTATAAAACAGTAGCCCCTTCAAAATATTTTTAACCTCAAGGTTAATACTTATTTACATTTTCTACTAAAAGCCTGAAAAGTCAGGGCTAAAGACTTGGTTTTGCTTAATTTTCTCAGCAACCATAAAATGTTTCTTTAGATAAAGTAGGATGGGTTTTGAGAGAATTTGAACCTCAAGCTTGCCTATAATTCTCCATGCAAGACAAACTCAGCAACTTAACAAACAGAAATTTTAATCTATCTTAGGTAGAGGCACTGGCTAAAAATGGGAATATAAACCCAAAATAGAAAAGAAATAGAGCTGGCTTAGATATGTTGAATTAATAGACCAAAACAACTTCATCCCATAATATAAACATATAATTAGGTAATTTAAAATAAGCATTGAGATTAATAATGATTCAAAGTTATGAGGATAGAAAAAGAGCTTTCTCTTGTTTTCTAAAGAACTCAGACCCAAACCTGATAATATGTCATGAACAGTTGTTTTTACCACACAGCATCCATTCCTCTCTTCTGGTAATGGTCTAATTTTCTATTTTCCTTGGGGGTCTTAACCCTTCACTCACCCTCAGTTCCTGTGCTTTGCAAAGACTATCTTTCACCCCATCTTCATGAAAGAACATGTAACTCAAATCTGGAATACAAATCCTTGAATAACCTGCTTCTAACCAACAGAATACCTCACCATTGTGAGTTTGTCACTTCCAAGATTAGATTACCAAAATTCAGACTTCATCTTACTAGGAAACCCCCTCTTTTGATGGCTGTGATGAAGCTAGTTGCTCTGTTGAGTCCCATGTCAAGGAACTGAGGAAAACCACTGGCCAGCCAGGAAAAGCGGCCCTCAGCCCAGCAGCCCAAAAGGAACTGAATCGTGCCAATGATCACGTGAATGAGCTTAGAAGCGGATCCTTCCTCATTTGAGCCTTCAGATGAGCCCTAGCCATGGCCAAGACATAGACTGCAGCTTGGCGAGAAAGCCTGAAGTAAGAACCCAGTTAACCCATGCCCAGATTCCTGACCACACAGAAACTGTGAGATTTAAAAAAATAAAATAGAATAAATGTGTGCTTTAAGTTACACATAGTCACTTTTCTAAGTTTAAGGATGGGCAAAACCTCTCTGTGGGGCCATGTCTTCATCTATAAAATTAGGAGAATCTGTATGTGAGTTTTTACCTTATAGGATTGTTGAAAAATTAAATGAGATATTACCTAGAACAGTACTTGGCATATGATAAATCCACAATAAATGCTAACTTCCATTATTATTACATAACTACTATGAGTATTGTTATTTATTATTAGCATAATCATCATTACATGGCTTTCAAGGGTCTCCATTATTTGGGCTTACTCCACCCCAAATTCACTCATATTCCCTTCCCTCATGTTTGAGTAAATGCCTCCTTGTGCTCATTAGCTGCCTGATGCCTTCTTGCCCCTGCTTTTTGCTCATGCTAGCCTCTCTGCCTGCCATGCCTGTGGGCTCCCCCATCCTCATTTCCAATTTCTTGACGGCTTTATTCCATTGGTTCTTCAAGGTCCTCCCATGTCCTCCATAAGACCTTCTGGGACACTCCCAGGAGGAAAGTATTTCTTCTTCCTGTAAACCCCACAGCACATTATTTGTGCCTCTTACCTGGCACTTCTCTCTTTTGATACTGTGTAATATTTAGGTATATGTCTTATATCTTTCATCAGACTTTAAACACCTGATGGAAGCCGTGTTTTAATTACTTCTTTGTCCCAACAGTACCTAGCAGAGTGCCTTGCACAAAGCTGTATTTTTCTTATTGTTTTACTCAAACATTTTTGAATGAATGAATGAATAAGTGCTTATAGGAATTGGATATATAACTGTAGCTTCATTAGAAAAGCTTTCTAAACAACAGGTCTATGCAGCACTTACTTTTCTAAATGGCTGAATAGAGACTCATTCCTGGAGGTTTATTTCTTAGATATCTAAAGCTGGTCACTGGATTCCTTTGATTTTCCCAAAATTGGAGGTATAATCTGAAATCGAAGGAAGTTCCTTGAGGGCAAGAGAATTCTACCCCCCATCCTCCACCCCCCATCTTTCTATCACTTAGGTACAGTGAATGCTTCTTGATTTGAATGGAGTTGAAAGAAATGTAGAATATGAGTTTCTGAGTTGAAAAAAACCTTGAAATTTTTCGTTTTCAATACCTTACTCTTGGGGCAAAACTTTATCATTTTTTAGGCGGGTATGTCGTTTTACCAAAGCTCCAACCACCCACTGGACTTGAAATCTATGATTCATTCCTGCAGGCTTACTGTTCTAGGAGATTTCAGCTTTCATTTGGAAACTGATCAAAGGGAACTGGTGTTCACAGCCTCTAAGTGAAAGATGATAAACAGCAAGTTAATAAACAAAAGTATTTTCCTTTGATTTTACCTTAAATGTAGGAAAAATCAAGGTAAATTTCACAAAAGTAAATAATACTTTTCAAGATAATATTTATATATTTGAAAATTGGAGAGCCAAACAAAATTAATTTAAATTAATTTAAATTAAAATTAGTGAGGAAAAGAAACTTTCTCAAGAGAAAGTTTTAATTAATTACTATATTTAGAAAGAATAAAAGTAGTTGCATCCAAAACTGAAGGATTTAGGGACAATAATGACATGATGAACTTCATTTACTATTGTCACAGGTGACCTAGATGTTGTTGGACACATGAAAGGAACTATTGTAGGTAGTACTCAACAATTGGACTGGAGCTAACACAAGGTTTGCTAAAGTTTTTCAAGTTCTATGCGATAATAAAAGAAATAGTGTAAAATAAGGACCTAGTGGTCAAGTAAGTTTGGGAACTACAAGGATAAAAGAAGTTAAACAGGTTTCTTTAACACTGGTTTTCTAAAAAAAACTTCGAAATACTGATTTGCCTCATGAAATCTGTAAGAAGGGGCATATAGCATTTCTGTTTCCTGACCCTATATGGCCATGGGAACCTCTCTACATTTTTATCAGAGCACCTTGAGAGGAAAATGATGTACATTTTGGGAAATTTATCCCTAATATTATCCAAAGAAAGTTAGGGACAACATTCAATGGGAAAGCAAATATGTCAAATGCAGGGCTCATAAACACATTTTATTTATAATATCAAATCTAAAAGGCATAGTCCTGAAATAAAATGGGCCTTATCATCTTAAAGGAGAGTGTTTTCTAAAGAACAGGGAATAATTCTAGATCATTTGGGTATAAATTCATCTATTGATTAGAGTGTGATCATTTATTAAAGAAGTATTCTGTTTTTACCTTCTTGAAGATAAACACTGTTCCATATCATGAAAAATAAAAGACAGTAAGACAGTATATCTTCACATTTAGGTTGCAAACAGTTAAAAACATGTCAAGAATCTATCAATACTTTATGAAACCACTGAAAATGAAAGAAATGGAAGATCAATATGGGAGAGAAGAGACTGTTTCATGGAGGATGTGACTCTTGAGTTTGGCCTAGGAGACTAGAGAAGATTTACAGTTTAGCTCTATTTGGGCTCAAGCAAAGAAAATGTCCAGAATAAAGAAGAGATTTGGGGCCCCAAGTTCATGGTAGAAAAGTTTCCTAAATGTGGAGTTAGAGATCTAGACTCCAATTCTAGTTCTGGAAGTCGCTTGCTATGTGACATGCTTCAGCTTTCTTGTCCACAGATTATGGAGGTATGCCTGTCCTGTCCACTTTAAAGTACTATTAGCAGGAACATCAGTACACTGCATAGCAATGGTATTAAGAGTCAGGGTTCCAAGCTATTCATCTCAAATTCCATCAAGACAGAGTGCAAAGCACTGAAATACACTGTGCCTCAATAAACATTTGTTTCATGAAAGAGTGACTGGAAGACTGACATTAGACAGACTTGAATCTCTTCTGTCATTTAGTAGCTGAGCGAACTTAGTCAAATTACTGAGCCATCGTGAATCTTAAGTTCTTTTCTCTAAAATGGGGGTTAAAATTATACTTCTATCACAGGATTGTTCTGTGGTTAAATGGCAATAACTCCCAGAAAGTGCTTGGCATAGCAGTTGGTACATACTTTTCAATACATATACATTTTATAAATCAGACAATTGACAAGTACTCAGCAAATATAAAGTACGGTGATTGTGTTTATAATAAAAACCGTCAAATGGAGAAGTTATAATAGCATGTCCAACATGTAGATATGACCTGATGTTTCTTGTCCAACAGCTACGCAGAATGGATAAGTGACACTCAATGTACCCAACAGCATCACTAAGACTGTGGGTTTAGAAAGAATCAGGTCATTGACTTTAATTCTTCATAAGGGCCCTAGATTATTACGCTATTTAAAAACATGTGAAATAAAATCAGAGTTCAAAAATAATATATAAGATCCAGAGACAGAAGCATGGAACAGGCTGAGGGATCTCAGAGGGAAGGTGGGGGTGGGGGAGTGGGTGGGGAGAGATTAATCAAACAACTTATATGCATAAATGTATAACCCATGGACACAGACAATAGTGTGGGGAAGGCCTGGGGGTGGGGCGGATGCGGGGTGGAGGGGATCAATGGGGAGGAAAAAAACAGGGATATCTGTAATGCTTTCAACAATAAAGATAAATTAAAAAAGGAAAAAAAAAAGAATAGCATTTACCCCCAAAAAAGGTCATGAAGGGAGCTTTCTGGGATGTTGGTAATGTCTGGTGGTGGCTACATGGATTAATCTGTAAAAAAAATCATCTAACTGTATACTTAATGATTTGTGTATATATTTTACTCCTTAATTTAAAAAGTTTACTTAGCTCTGCCAGCGTGGCTCAGTGGTTGAACATCGACCTAAGATCCAGGAGATCGCAATTCGATTCCCAGTCAGAGCACATGCCGGGGTTGGGGGCTCGATCCCCAGCAGGGGGCTTGCAAGAGGCAGCCGATCAATGACTCATCATTGATGTTTCTCTCTGTCTCTCGCTCTCAAATCAATAAACTTTTTTTAAAAAGTAAAAATAAATTTTCTTTCTATGATTACTATTTTTGAAGTAGTTTGAGGGGGGCTCAATAAATTAATAAGATATATAGATTATCTAATGAGAATCTATTTGTTTTTTCAGGACATTAGCTATTGGCAGCATATTAATTCAATTTTTATGACTTGTTCTGATGTATAAATTTATATTGTCTAAAAGTTGAGTCCTATTCAATACATTATTAAAGTCATATTATCTGCTCCTAAAAACCAGAGTTGGTGCATAATTATTTCTTTCTTTAGCATTTCACAAATATAAATGGGCTCATTTCCAATAACAAAGATTAACCACTGCACAAGGCATGCTAGAAAGACATACTCGTAATATCACATTTTAAATAATTGGAAAACGTATTTAAATATATTTTACCCAAAGGAAAGTGTGACATAAACCATCTGTGTATAATATAAAATTGCATCTGCTTAAATTCTGTGGCTACAGATTATAGTGACTATTATGTAAAAAATTATCAAATTATTCTAATAGTTATAGTTTTTAAATCATTAAAAAGTTTTCTGTCCTTGTTTTTCAAATGTAATATAATAACAGAATTTGGGTGTGATATTTTAAAAGTTTTTATATTCTAGTTTACATATAATAATTACATATAGTACTACTCCACTCTTCTAGTATTGAAAGCTAAAAATTTTGGAATTAACTCTTTCCTATTTTCATCTCTTAGAAAACCTGTCATCAAATTCTGACATGTCTTCCTAGTTCTTCAGATTTGACTTTTCCTTTGATTCTCATTTTTATGTCATACCTGGAATTATAAATATCTTTAATATGATAAAGCCTTGTACATAATAGTTGTAGATACTCAATACACGGTAAACGAATGAATTACCCATTCAACTTTCTTCCTGGTCTCTCTTTCAGCCACTGAATCTCTGGGTAACTAGTGTGAGAAGACAGATTCCCCATTTATTATTTATGTCAGGCTCTATGTGTGATAGAATAATAAAAAATAATTTTAATTAGAATACATCTGTTCATGGAAATATTTCTTATTTATGCCCATTTAAAGCTACATTTGAAATTGATGTCTATATTGCATAAAAATAAAGCAAGTCCTCAACAAGTATTTATTTAATAAAAGAGTAAGTGAACATTATAATCAACGTAAATGAGTTTAGACCATTTCCTGATGGCTTCAAGGGGCTCATCATCAGTGTGCTAGGGGCTAGGATTTCAGTCGCTTGCTGTTATGGTACTGCCTTTAATTTAAACAGGGATTTAATTAGTTTAAAAGTACATTTTCATATTTTGAGAGAAGCCAAGTTTTAAATAACAGATTACTGAATTCATAAAAGAAGGCTTTAAAACATTTTATTTGGCATGACTTCAACAAATAAATTTTAAGGAACAAGATAGAAAGAAAAGGAGTGTGAACTTATATATGAAAAGAGTCTTAAGAGACCTATCAACCAACCACAATATATTTAATAGCAACCTGCTTCAAACAAACCAAAGGTTAAAAAATAAATTATGAGACAGTTGGAGACATTTCAAAACCAAGTAGATCTTGAGTGACATTAAGAAATTACTGTTTTATTTTCCTTTAGGTATGATAGTGGTATTTGGGTTATATTCTTAAGTCTGTACCTTTTAGAGTTTTATCCAAAATATTAACAGATGATATGATGTAATGTCTGAGATTTTCTTTAAAATGATCCTGGGTGTGTATAGGAAATGAATGGTTGGTATAGAGTAAAACAAGATTAGTCATGTGTTGATAGGTTTTGAAGCTAGGTGATGGGCATACGAGTGTTTATAACACTATTCTCTTTATTTTTGTATATATTTAAAAATTTTCCATAATAGGAAGGTGTTGTTTTTTTAAGTCAGGTTGGTAAAACTACAGGAGAAATGCTGAAAGCATTCTATTTTTTTTTTTTAAACATTCTATTTTTGACTTTTCAAGAAAAAAGTGGCACAAAATAAAATGCTGTCATACTTCATTCCCTAAATGCCTTAACTGATGAATTTTATTTAAATATTTTATTATATATATATATTACTGAATTCCAAGTTGGCTAAGTCAACATATTAAATAGTGGGATTACTATCATCTTAATTACCTAGCTAATATTATTAACAGAAAGAGAGCAAAGAGGAGGCCAGACATTATAAGCATGGTCATCTGGGCACCTTCACCAGGAAGCTACACTTCACGCTCCCCAGGGCACCACCAGTCTATTCCCTGCAAATCACGGGGGAAGGGGTCCAACAAAGGGGGTGACGGGCGCACACACAGTGCAGTCGGGGTGATGCAGGGATGGTGCTTGCCTGTCAGTCTAACCCGGGACAAGGGAACTGGCTAGGAGTTTGGAGCCACCGCAAGCTGAAGGGTTAAGTGGTTAAGCTCCTAGTTCTAATACCCAAAGAATTCTCGTTCTCTCGTCCTCTTGCTTGCCCTGGTTTCTTCTTGTACTCTCTTGCTCTGTGACCCACACTTGCCCACCATGTGGCCTTAATCATGGGCCATGCACACCCCACACACAATGAATTGAAGCTGGGAACACAAGCCAACCTAGTTAGATGCTGGACTGGACTGGACTTCAATATGGAGCGAAAATGCTGGGCAGTGGCTTTAATCCTAGCCCTGCTGAAGACAAGATTGGATTTTTTCCATGGCAGGACAGAGGGAAATGGGACCTTGGAAACTCAGGAGTTTATTTCCACAGAAATAAATATCATTCATCTGCTGTGCGAGTCTCAGGAAATTCCTTTCCTTGTAACATCGCAAGAATTCCACTTCCACTGGCAACAACAGGTGGGTTCACAGAGGGTACCCCACCGATAACAGAATCATGATCTTGCCAATATTTTAATATTGATTATATGTTCCTCATAGATATAATATTTAGTTTGAAAGGTTACAGAACTCCAAAAACATAATAAAAATGTTAGTTCCCTTATATAGATAAATCTACCTTATCGGTGATTTTGAATATGAACTTCTAGTAACGGAATGTCATAGTGTCAAATGTTGATTTGGTCAAAAATGCTGCTTTTGATGGGTTCAGGCAGAGCACTTCCCGAAGCACAGCAGCATCAGCACAATCTGTTATATTTGCAATGAGAAAAAATTGGCAAGGATTATAAAAGTTACTTAAGAAAGAACTTCACAGGGAGATGAAGCAAGAATGGAAATGCCACATAAAGTGGAATGTAGGGCAAATTCCTGAGCAGATCACAGAGAAATAGCAGAAGCCAGTAGGAGTAGGGTCAAAAAGCTCAGTAGGAAACAGGATGCCACATCTAAGAGGCATAAAAGGAAACAGAAAAAAGAATTTTTCTACTATTTCAGGAACAAAAGAAAGCTAAATGACACATTTTGCTCCTTCCATAGAGAGAGAGGGAAAGCCAATGGCTTGTGATAGTAAAAATGCATATGCAAGTGGTGATTTGTTAAATTCCTCCTTAAACTAAAGATTACTTGAAGCAGAATTACTAGTGCATTGTTGATTGAGAGGTACCAATTTAAGGCACAAAAAGGAAAAATATTTTTAAAGTTATTCTAACATAATTTGCTATTATGATCTTGTAATTGATGTCCAAAGTTATCTAAAGAATTGACATATGATGGAATATTATGCAACCAGTAAAAGTCCTATTTTCAAGGATACTTCATGATAAGAATTGTTAATAATATCATATTAAGTGATAAATGCATAATCATATTACTGTCTGGAAGGGAAAGAATAAATCATCAATAGCAGTTAATCCTGAGGAGGCTATTGGTGATTTTTATTTTCTTCATCTTTGGGTACATTTGTTGGATATACTACAATGAGAATTACTTTTATAAACAGATATTACAATAAAAATATTGTTTAAAGAACCATCTCAATCTCCTAGAATTCAACTCCTACTAGCCCATTTAAATAATTCCTGTTAAGGTTACCAACAAATCAGATGGATGCATTCCCCTGGTTCTCTGCAACATTTGATATTGTTGGCCACCCCATGCTAAAACTCTGTGTTCTCTTGGCTTGGCTGTTTTAATCCAATCACACATCAGCTGTCGCCTGGAAGACTGCAATGGCTGTCTGTCTTTACTAAAAGCCATTCAGTACACTGTCACCAGGGCAAACCTGACCACACCATTCCATTGCTTTCCTCTTTGAAAGACTTCTCACAGCGCATAAGGTGAGTTACTTAGGACTCTTTCGGTTGCAAGTGACCCCCTAAAAAAAAAAAGGACAGTTTCAAGTCCAGGGATTTAAATCATCCCTCAATTCTCTATTTCTTGCCTCTCTTTTCTCTTAGAAAGCTGCATCTCTTATAAGCTTCCTCCCAGCAATTGGGATTTGAGAGCAGAACCACAGATAATTTGAGGCTTATATCATCCCAGCTAGCAACCTCAAAGCCAAGAGAGACACCTTTTCTACCAGTATCTGTGTATGAAATCCAAGGAAAAGTCTCTGGTTAAATAATATGTCCACACTTTGGACTAATTACAAAGGCCAAGAGGGCAGGCCTGAGTCACAGGTCCAATCCTGTGGAAGAGGAGTAATACATTATGATTAACAGCCTGACCAAAACCACAGCATGTAGAATGCCCAAGGGCAAGCTCTTCAAAGGAAACTAGGGATACTATTAATAAGAGAAAAGGGTGTGTAATGCTGGGCAGATGAAAAAACAAATATCCCCTATACAAGGTAACGTCCACTCTTGGACTTTCTTGGACTGGCGTCTTCAGACTTCTGTAGCCTAATCTTTTGCCATTCACTCCGGAGAACCCTGCAATCTAACGGTGCTGAACTCTTGGCTCCTTTCTGAACAGACTGTAGTAGGCAGAATAGTGGCTCCCAAAGATGTGCCTGCCCTAATTCTCAGAACCTGTGAGTGTTATCTTACAAGACAAAAGGTAGGCTGCAGATGTGATTAAGGTTAAGGACCTTGAGATGAGGAAATTATTCTGAATTATCCAGGTCAGGCCAATCTAATCATACGAGCCTCAAAGAGTAAAAACTTTTCCAGGATTCGGAGAACCAGACAGCTGGCAGTGTGAGAAGGACTGGACCCCCAGCACTGACTTGGAAGATTGGAGAAGGGGGCACAAACTGGAGAGTGTGGGTGGCCTCTGCAAGCTAGAAAAGGCAAGGGAATGGGTTCTCCTCTAGAGACTCTTGCAGTCCTACTTAGATTTTTATTTAAGCCCACTGGAAACTGTGTGAGACTTTGGACTTGTTAAGGAACTGAAAGACAGCAGATTTATATTGTTTAAGCCACCACATCTGTGGTAATGTGTTACAGCTGTAACAGAAAGGTAATGCACAGGCCCTGGTATTTCATGCTTTTGCAGGGGAGATAAAATTTGTCTTGACCCTCTTAGGGTCCCTGGCTGGATCTGAAAATTAAACTGATAAGGACATATTAGCAGGAGAAAAGCATACACATTTATTTAATATGATACAGAAGCCATCATAAGAAAGTAAATACCAAAGAAACATTAGACTTGTCTTTTTATGCACAGTCATGGAGGAATATGACAGGTTAAGGAGTATGAAATAATTGCTGTAAACTGGGAGAAACTTAGCCAGGCCTGTTTCCTTGAATTCTGCCAGTCCCTTCGTCTTTGGAAATAAGGACACTCCCTTCCTCCAGGTATAGGGAGGACGTCTCCCACAGGGGGGGTTTAGGACCTGCTTTAGAGAACAGGAGGAGGTCAGAGTGACGTGCTGCTTCTGCCATTTCTCAAACTCCTTCAGCTTAACACGTTCAGTGTGCCAAGTGCCATATTTTGGGGTAGCACATCCTGATCCCCATCACCTTCTTGGTTTTGCCCATTTTTGTCATTTCATGTAAAATGTCTTCCCTACAGAACCAACCCACTCAATCCCAGTCCACTTGTTGAACTCCTACTATTGTTCAGATATTACTCAGGTGTTATCCTCACTCTGAAGCCTTCCTTAGTATCAGCCCCTAGGACTTCTGTGTACTTCTGCTCTAGTATTTAACAGACAGTATTCAAATGGTCTCAGAACAGGTATATCTTTTCCATGGTGTTGTAAATGTCTTATAGGCCACAGACTATATCCTGTTCCCCAATGTATACCACAGGTCAAGCAAGGTTGGGCTCACAGTAAATTTTAATGACTTTGGTGAATGCATAAAAAGTCATTGCACTGATCACACACTTTGAAATTTACACAGGAATGAGAAAGAGTTGGAAACTGGAAAATGTCCATATTGTAAAGATAAAATAAATATAGCATTATAAATGTAACATTTACTGCCATAAGAATGCTGGAAATTAATCAACACTAGGTCAGTTTTCAAATGCCTTGAGGATAGCAGGCACATTATTATAAGAAAATCTTGTCTTAATTATTTAATCTAATTTTCCCCTATGTCATGACTGGACTGATAAATTTGGGGGTAGGGATGGGTTATAATTAATCTTTCTTGATGTCACAGGCTTTGGAATGAATCCTGTATATGAGTTGGAATATGTGGTCTTTTCTCTAACGACATTAATTAATAATATCTGATGTTATCACGTAGAATCTGGACAATACATTTATGTTGAGCTAGCCTGCAAGATGGCCCCCAAATGATTTCTTGCCTCCTAAAATTCACTCCCTTGGGTAGTTCCCTCCCATATTGTATAGGGCTAATGTATGTGGCCAATAGGACTTTGCAAAGTAGCAATGTATGACTTCTAAGGCTAGATCATAAATGCCATTGCTGCTTCTACCTCACCCTCTTGACTTGCTCATTCTGGGAGAAGACAGCCCCATGTTGTGAGGCTGCTCAAGGAGCCCTTAGAGGAGCCCATTTGGGAAGAACTGAAGTCTACCAGCAACAACTAGCACAGTAAGGCCACTTTGGAAGCAGATCCTCCAGCCCTGGTTAAACTCTCTGACGCTCACATCCCTGGCCAATTTCTTGACTGCAACCTTATGAGAGATTCTGAACAATAATTACTCGGCTAAGCGGCTCTCAAATTCCTCACCTACAGAAACCGTGAGAGAACACAAAAGCCTATTGTTATAATCCATTAAGTTTGGGGGTAGTTTGTTATACAGCAACAGATAACTACTATCTATGTAATCTATAACCTGTAGACCAGAACATGGAGACAAAAGTCACCATAAAGCGCTCCTGGTGTTGTTAACTATGGATTTAAAAAGAAAAAAAAAAAAGGTGTTTACCAGTCTTACCACAGAAAGCAGATAATCTCAGGGTACCTCTATTTCTTTTAAATTTTATTCTAAAAAGCATGAGAAGGAGAAGGGAGAAGAAAAGGAGGGGGAGGGGAAGTGCCAGTCTCGATACTGCACTGCCAGTTCTCAGTAATCAGTGATTAGTAATGAGGACTGATCAGCGCCTCCCTGGTCCCTAGATTCTTTTCTACCATTGGGGGATGTGAGGGTGGATGACATGACTGTTAATTTTATGTGTCAACTTGACTTATCTACAAGGTACCCAGACATTGTCCAGACCAAACATTATTCTGGGGGTGTGACTGTAAGTGTATTGTGGGTGAGATTAATATTTGAATCAGTAGATGGAATGAGGCAGATTTCCCTCCCCAGTGTGGGTGGGTATCATCCAATTAATTGAAAACCTGACCAGAATAAAGAGGCTAAATAAGAACCAACTTCTCCTGCCTGACAGTTTGAGCTGAAACATTAATCTTTTCTGACCTTCAGACTGAGACTGAAACATCAGCTCTTTTTGGGTCCTGAGTCTGTTGACTCTCGGACTTAAACTGAAACTACCCATCAGCTCTCCTGGGTCTCTCCAGCTTGCCCACTGCAGATCTTGGAACTTCTCAAACCTCCATAATTGTGTGAGACAATCCTTTATGACAAATCTCTTTATATATAGATAGCTACATCTGCATATATCATCTATCTATATATTTTATTGGTTCTATTTTTCTGGAGAACTCTAACTCTAATATGATTCTCAATGACCTCATGCAATCAGAAAGACATGACACATTGTAAGTTTTCCACTTGACAGGGTTCAGAAAAAAAAAATAGAACTTTTGGTCTTCTCTATTTTCCTGAAAGAAAAAAACTGAGACGGTATATAGCCACCTGCCATCTTTCGGGTCTAATATTCTTGTGGCTCATTGTATTTTTCCTATTTTAGGGAGTCTCTGAATGGACACACACTCAGTGTGCCTGTGTGATGGCTGTTCTATGTGTGACCATCAGAGAACAGAACAATGCCTTGATGTCATCACATCAAAAGCAGAGAGGCTGTTTTAGGCAGAGAGAGGGGAGGGGTAGGAGGAAGAGAGTGATGAAGGGCAGAGGAGGAACAGCATCGGCCTAACTGTGTGGAAACAGAAAGCAATGAACTGGGTCAGGCAAAGACCAAAATTGCTCCTTGGCTGTTGAGTTAACACAGGGATACTCTGGTTAATGCCCTAAAAAAGATGAATTGAATGAAACACTTTGGCTTTAAAGAAAGTGGTTTCTGCAAAAGGGTAAGATGGGGCACAAATAGAAGAAAAGGGCCTGCATTCTAGCTCAACTTATTCAATCCTGAGAAAGTAACACATTACAGTTGAAATGCTTCCTATTCATATGGTCAATTTTGAATGAGATAAATATTTACAACTCTGAGAAACTTTTTCATATGAATCCATAAATATCCAGCCTAAGGTTTACTGCCACCATTGTTCACAAGGCAATTAGAGCATTTTTGCAGACTTGCTAGAAAATTGCTTCAATTTAGATACAATGGCGAGATGGTTGTCTTTCGCATCCTGAAATTTAACAGTGGAGCAGATTTCAGACTTTCTAAGCAGGAATGGCAAAGTGGTTTCAAATTATTATTTTTGTCATATGACTGCTAGCATGTCATTAGTGTTTCATTTTTATAAGTATCTATTATCAGGCTGCAGAAGTAACTTTTCCCCTTGTTCTATGTACATTGGGGAAGCTGGTGACCTCTGCAGCATGAGAGCAGTAGTTAATGGGGTGTAGCCAAGACCTCGTGCTATCTTCTCAGCTTGTCTAAATTCAGGGAAATCACTGGAGAGTAAAAAAGGTACAATCTTACTACAGTTGAGTGAAGAGTCTGGGCATTTCTCAGGATCAGGTAATAAATATAAGTTTCACAAGGGCAGAAATCTCTGCTCTTTCTCTTTCCTGATCAAACACAAGCACCTATACATTCGATAAGCATTTCTTGGATGTTTGAAGGAGCTAGGGAATGCTTGGAAGAAAATGCTCACAGGAAGAAGTGGCACCTATGGAAGTCAGGTACTCCCAACAGCTCGGGAACTGCTCCTTGGCTCCTGTCCTGGGCTGGGTTTTGAAGTGTGTAGCAACAGAACACTTAATTGGTATGGCCTCTACATTAGGGCTTTACTTTTGGATCTATAGACTCCACAGAGGTATACGGAAAGGTTTCAGAGGGGTCAGTAAAGATCCCAAAATGATATGCAAGATTTTGTACGCACTCACACATTTTTCTGACTTTCATCAGATTCTCAGAAGAATCTGTGACCCATACAAAGCTAAGAGCTACTGCTCAACAGAGAAAGTTAGAAGGGGACAGTGTCCCTGGACGTGCCATTTGAGAAGACATCTGAAAGGAAGCTGAGCCGTGGGGTTGCCTGGAGGAAGAGTGGTGTGGGCAGTGGGAACAGCATGTTGAGGACTTGATGAGGTGGTGAGCTTGGCCTGTTTGAAGAGCAATAACGCCTTTGTTGTGGGGCAGAGCAAGGAAAGGGTGAGTGGTAGGAATGGCTAGGAGAAAGAGCTGGGAGCCAGATCATGTAGGCTCTTCTCGGTAATTATACAAATTTTATCATATTCTGAATATGACAGAAAGACGTTATTGATTAAAGAACATGCTCAGGGAGCCAGAATAAGTATTCGGAATCCATGAGAGCAACAGGCTGCCTTTGAAATACGTTGTTTCCTGGGTAGGAAAAAACCTAGGAATTCTGAAGATACATTGAAGTATCTCAGGAGCACTGAATAAATACTCTTAGTTCACTAGTAGGTAAATGTGTTTGAAAATGATTAGTAAGGAATATACTGTGTTATTCTTTAAGCTGTCATATTGATTTAGTTCTTTAGAGAAAGCTTCTTAATTTTGAGAAGTTGAATCAGTTTATTATATTTTATAGAGACCTAGTCCTTAGAAAGAAAGTTATTTTAGTGTTGTGCCAATACGTAGGGATTTTTCTCTTAGATGATCTTTCAGGGATGCAGGGAATTTGCATAATAAATTTTGCATGTATATATTTCCTCCTTTGCTGCAAAAGAAGCCAGTGATAAGTATTCTTCCTCCGTAAAGGGCCTAACAAAGGAACACAAATATTTACAATAACCAAGTCGCATGAGATTGCTGATAAGGAGATGATAGGAAGACTTTATAGTGTGTGCCAAAAATTTTTATCTGGAGGAAATAACTCAGCTGGCTATTTCCAATTACTCAATAAACAGGTACTTATGAAGGGCTGTTAGGTCAAATGAACACTGCCAAGTGGCACAGGAAGGTCGTAAAATCTTGGGCCTCATGCATTCATTCTTCATTTATTCAAGTTAACATCTAGCATGCGTGCATCATGTACCAGGTATTAGGTCCTAAGCTAGGGGCCAAAAATAGAAAGTTTCCACTTTAACTAAAAATAATTAATAGTCTAATAAGAAACTCAACAGAGTAACAGTGGCTTCTTCTAATTCTAAATGAAAATAAGAGTCAGCATATTTGTTCACAGTCATGACAACCGGCATAGACTGTTAATCTCTTTGGATTGACTATCTCCCTCTCTCTGACTTTGTTTTTAATCATCAGGGCTTTCAGCATGACTGGACCCACAAATGAGAATCCAACGGGACGAATGCCTAATTCTCACGGTCAGTTGAGATGACTGCCTTCTGTCCCCTTGTGCTGTACAGCTCACTTCAGTGGTTTCCCAGCCATCATCTCTCTGTGGTTCTTTGGATGTGTACACATGCTGGCTACGTCATGGAAAGCCTTATCTCTGTTCATAGAGAAAGTGTATGTGACTAAAATGATGATTAGCTCTCACTTCAGTACTTGGACATCGGGCAATTAGTTCACTCTTGCTCTGCAGTTGGAAGCATTCCACTCCATACCGATGCCTCGGCTGGACACAGTTCTTATCTTGTTCGCACACTGGAAGATTGAGATGGGAATGGGAGGGTAATAATTCCTCTAGCCCGCAGACGCCTCTCATGCTGTCTCTAGTATTCATATGGCTTTTTACAGACATTTAGTTTCAGGTATCTATTGCTACGTAACAACCCCGAATCTTAGAGGACTAAAAAGCAAACATTTTAGTTTGTCACGATATTGCAATATGGGCTGGGCTTTGCCAAGCAGCTCTTCTACTGAGGTCACTGGCGTGGGTGTGTTCAGCTGGTGCTGCTGCTCCGGCCGCTGAGGCGGCTGTGCGCCCCTCTGTCTTCGTGTAGCCTCAGGCTCGCTCTCTACGCGCGCGTGTGTGTGTGTGTGTGTGTGTGTGTGTCCTCTCTGCGCTATCTCACGGCAGGTTGGATGGCTTTCTTCACACAGCACTTTAGGGCCCTCAAGAGTCCCAGGACTTAGTAAGGCTTAGCCCCAGACCTGGAACACATCACTTCCACTATATTCTATTATGAGTGAAAGAGAGTCATTGGGCCAACCAGGTTCAAAGTAGGGGACCACACAAGGGTACAAATACTCAGAGGCCTGGTTCATTGGAGGCCTCTAATGTAACCATCACAACTACCTTGAACTGAATAGTCTGTAAGCCTGTATCACATACTCAGGTTGAAAGAGAACTTTAGGATGGTAGGAGTGAGCTACTTAGCAAGGCAAAGGGGTGCTAGTTAGTCTTCAATGATCAGGGTCCCACCTGTTTTGCATTTCATGGCTCCAACAACACTTAACTTCTGGAAGTCATCTTTCCTTTAATCATTCTGGTCCTTTGCTTGGGAGAGCTCTCCCCTCCTTTTTGACATCTGACAAAGTCTCTCCTCCTGTAACTTGCAGTTACTTTTTTCAGGGCACCTTGCCTGAGGCTCTCGGGTTCTATTAGGTCCTTGCTCTGAGCTTCTGGCATCTCTTTCACAGAGCTTACCGTATTGTAGTAAATGTCTGGGAATTTGTTTCATGGACTTGTTTCCCCAGATAGACTATAAACAACTTAAAGGCAGGGGCTGAGTCTTATTAATGTGATTCCTGTGACTTTGTAAGTGGCCAGTAACCATATGTTAAAACAGAATTGGAACTGTAGAAGTGCATCTTGTGTACAGCATCACCAAGTTATCCAGAATAGTGCGGTGACATATTAGTGGTTTAATAAATATGAATGGTTAATTGAATAAGTAAATCTATTTCTTTTAGTTGCTATGAGAGACATAAACCCTGATTTCAGTCGCCTGGCAAATTTTCGGTTAAGCTTCCTAAAAATTTCAATTCTTAGCTTGGAAGAAAGAAGCAATATGCCTTAGGCGTAACTTTTCAAGAAATATCAATGTTTAACAGCATAAACCTTTCAGGTAGGGGCATAGGACTAAAAATAAATCCATATCCTTCTGAAGATGCTGGCTAAAGTTCTGAGGGCACGTATCCATGCCACCAAACACAAACTGTTCTCTTGCCTCTACAAAACAGAATTAAACCTGCAGGAAACAAAATTATGTTGCTAAAAGTGTGACAAATCCACACTGCTCCAGAGCCAGAGATAACATAAATCAATGGGTCTCAGAGGGGAACACCAGGAGTTATTTTGAGGTGAGTGAAATCCAGTCTTCATCCTGGAATCATACTGCATTCCCACAGATCAAGTTTTATGCTATATGGAAAATGGTTACACACAATGATTTCAGCCACCTGAAAGCCTGAAATAAATGTGATAGCAACAGGGTTCCATTCAGGCACATGCCTACATTTACTGGCCTCTCTACCTTTTGAGTACTTTGAGGTGAGCTGTATGCCTGTATTTGACAACTGCCCCCTCTAAATCCTAAAAGCAGAGATGCTGCAAGGGTTTGGATCACCAGCTGACTCAAGGTGCTTGAATTTGATATACCGTTGCCAAGGCAATGAAGTGTCATAAACATATTCTCCAGCTACCATCTTTTCCCTGTTTTCAGAATCTACTGTTCTAAGAGAAAGGGATATAGAGAAGAATTCTTGATTAGGAGGCAGAAAAGTTGGGTTTAAGTACAGCTCTGCAACTCCTTAGTCACGTGGCTTTAAACTAGTCACCTGACCTCTATGGGTTTATAAGATTCCTCACCAATAAAATACTGCTGCAGAGAGGGGGGGAAAAATCTCCTTCTAGACGTCTGTTTTTCTCTCTAAGAGTATTCGACTTTCTATAATATTACGGCCCTAGTACCTTTTAGAAATTCAAACTGATTGTTAAACTTCATTATTTTAAATCATGTTCACAACCTGGGCTATTAGGAGTTTCTGGCTGGTACGTTTGTAATCACTGAACCAGCTCAAAATGGTTCTATCCTGTTTGATGAGGTACGGGGTTGTTTTTCAGAGACAGCAGACCGTGAATCATGGGCCTGCAGCATGCACAGAGGAGAGGACTTTGGCCTCCAGCTGCACCTGGAACCAAAGTCTCATCCCCTAACCCTCCACACACAGAATCAAAAGATCAGGACATAACCAAAACTTGAACACCAGAACCTTCTCAGAAGCCAGGGATCCGCTGTCCAGGAAGATCCTGTGTTGACAGCACTTTACCATAAATGGTCAAGTTCCAAGGTCCTCCCATTAAAACTTGTCCCACCAGCACTTCCACATACCTATCCCTCATCCCCTTAAAAGCCCTTGGCCTGGTTCAGTGAGCGAGATGGATCTGAGGCACCACTAAGTCTCCCATCTTCTCAGTTGGTGCCTTCTCAATCAATAAATCTTTCCTTACTCCAAATCTTGACATTTTGTACTTTTCAAAGCATTGGACACACAGACTTTGCTTTGCTAACACCTTTGTCAATGAAACCCAGCCCCTCAGTCTTGGCACCTGACACTAATGTACACAAAACTGATTAGGAGTCAGGAGGTCATAGGTTAATTGCTTAAATTATCTGCTTTTCACTCTCCTCATCTATCAAATAAAGGGGTCTGGTTTGATAATCTAACATCCTTTCGGTTATAACAATCTTCCCAATGAGTCTTAGTGCCTATTTTCCCTCCTTTTGACATGAAGAATGAAGTCCTGAGAGTCTACACAGACTCTCATGCATGTGTGTGTGTGTGTGTGTGTGTGTGTGTGTGTGTGTGGTTTGCCTGAGGCTACACTGCTATCTAACAGGCAGAGGACAATATCAAAATGTTAGATCCTGTTAGTTTCAGGGGATCCATCGGCATCTGGGTCCCCCATGACCATCTGGGTCCCTCAGGACTTCCAAGGGCCACTTGAGTACCTGATATTGTTAGCATAGGTAGCTGGCAGCATTGCCCCACCAAAGGGATTAACACTCCTCCCTTCCTCCCCCCTCAATCCCTCCCCCATTCTGGGAGGAAAGACCACCAGCTTTCCATTCTCCCCAGGATACAACCGCCATTATCCCGGGTTACAAAGGGAAAGATAAAACAATAAAGGGGAAATTCCTCTGCTAGGCACATGCCCAGTAGAAGCCAAGATGGTGCAAAGGAGGTAAGCCCATGTGTTGTAGGAACTAAGATGGCAACCATAAGGGGCAAAGTCTAGCCTGGGAAAAGAATCGGATTGGATAGGGACACAGAACCCCATAAGATCTAGAAAATGGGTTGGTTACGGGAAAGACCCAACACAAGCCTTTGATGGATTGGGAATTGGTTGATTAGTTTGTAAAAATGCCTGGTCCATCTAAGCTTAACAAAGTGCCCTACCTCTCTCTCTCTCTCTCTCTCTCTCTCTCTCTCTCTCTCTCACTCTGTCTGTCTGTCTGTCTCTCTCCCTCTCTTGCTGGATAGCACGTGCTTGCCCCATGCGTTAGTGTGTTCTGTCCCCATAGCAGCCATGCAGGCCTACCAGCAGCCTGGGGCCCAGCAGTCACATGAGCTCCAAGTGTGGGCTCCAAGTGCAGGCTCCACGTGCGAGCCTGCGTATAGCAGCAGTGCATCTATAGCAAGGCAGCGACAGCCAGAGCACAGCTAGCTGGGCAGGGATAAAGGCCAAATTGGACTAAGCTTTAATATGGGCTGAACTAATGGCACAGAATCTCTGGACCTTGGCCTTTCCTCTGGGCTTGATGAAGACAAGACTGGACTTTTTCCACAGCGGGGCAGACTGAGATGAGACACTGGGAACCTGGGGGCAGCCTTCCATTTCTATCTTAATAAATCTTACCACAACACCTCAGCCTCCTAAACCCGGATCCCCAGATACTTTTTCTGTGACTCTGTGAAAGGACCCCATTTCCACGGGCAACATCATGGCCAAGATTTCCAGTTTCCAGTATAAATTGCTCTTGTGAAACTTTACCCAACGATATAAAAACCACAATTATTAATGTTAACTTAAACTTACTATAGGCGAATCACTTCATTCAGTAAGCGCATTACATGCATTATTTCTTTGAATCCTCACATGAATCCTATGAAGTAGGTGGTTGCTATCCCCATTTTGTAGAGGGCAAGAGAAATGAAATGCTACTGGAGTCAGTTTAAAATTCTTTCTCTTCTATATTCTTCTGATAGTGTTGTAATTTAACTTAGTTGTTAATACCTGGACATGAGTAAAGGGGAGGCCAAATATTATGGGCATTCATCTGCGCAGCATTGCCAGGAAGCTGCAGTTTATACGCATGCCCAGTAAAGTCTGGGTGAAGGTACTTCTCTGTCAGTCACACCTGAGAAAAGGTCATTAGCCAGAGCAGGCGAGGCCACTGCAAGCTTGGGAAGATCTGAGATACTCAAGTTCCTAAACAAAGGAGTCTCCTCTGTCTCTTCCTGGCTTGTGCGACTCTCTAGCGCCTGCATTTGCCCACGTGGCTCATGGCCATGTGGACCCACACACAATGGACTAATGGACTGCAATTAGCCTCATGCTAAACGGGACCCAGCTCCAGCATGGAACAGGGACTTTGAGCACTGGCTTTGCTTTTAGCTCTATTCAATCCCCAGCTGCCCATCTTCCAGGACTGGATTAAGGGAAATGGGACTTTGCAAACCCAAAGATGTAATTCCACACAAACAAAAGTCACTCATCCTACCATGGGAGTCTCAGAAAATTCTTTTTCTCAAGAGATCGTAAGGACCCCACTCCCACTAGCAACAGAAAAAGACCATCCACACATTTCTCCCATAACACTTCCTCCTTCCGTATGGAGCATCATCAATAAGTGAAGTGTTCCTCCTCTGAGCTCCTAATGTCCCATTATGTGTGTTAATCTAAAAATAACAGGCCAAAGTAAGAGGCAACAAGTGTTTAGTTGAGATTCAGAAGAATAGCTCTTTGGGAAACACTGATTCAGGCAGAAATCTAAATAGTGTTCTGATTAGGAGGTGAAGGCAAGGGGTGTTTATGAAGAAGGGAAAGAGGATTACATGAACAGAAGGAATTTCTATAGGTGCAGATAAACTAATATAGTGATGTTCATTGTAAAGAATGTCTTTAATTTTCAATCCTGTAGTCATTATGTCTGCTTTCTTGCTAGCTTCGCAAAGTTGTTTACCGCACAACAGGTACACGGCTGCTATCAGCCCAGCACAAAGGTTCTTTTGCCCAGTTGTAACATTCCAAGGGCTCAAGAAGACCTGCAAAGCAGTTCCTCTGGGATGGCAACTCTGACTCCATTCTGAAGTGGCTCTGATGTAACCCATGGGAATTTGTCAAACACTGTCTTATCCTTATGTGAATACATGTCATTTTTCTAAATTAAGCATTAATCTTCCTAAGGACGGAAATGTTTTCTTCGATTCCTTCTGCCCTTCAAGAATCTCTGCACACAGTGAGTGCTTAAAAACATTTGAGAGCCCTTCTGGATTAAATTCACCTCAAAGGAGAGATACTATTTTATTTTAACTGGGGAGCACTCCTCAGTTTGCCTGCTGGTTGACCATTGTCACCAGCAGTGTGAAACCAAGAACAAAGCAGAACAGATGACATCCAGGGGAGGGCAAACCATGCTAATTTCTGTTGACTGGCCCATTGAAGTGGTAATGAGGCAGAATTACCGCCTTGAGTCAGAGCAGACCTGGAGCTCTGCTGCCTTGTTGTTCCTCTTTTCCTGGGGGATTAGCAGCCCAGGCAGACAGTTTCTTCCTGCCAGGCAAACCCCAAACCTCTTGGTGAAGTGAAAAGAAACATTCACCCCCGTGTGCACCTTCCCAAGGAGGCCTAAGGCAGAGTGCTGGCTTTCTTCACCGTTCCCGGGCAGTCCAATCTGCCAGAAAGTACAGTTCAGAGCATCATGCTACGGGGAAAACACGCAAAGAGAAAAGAGCAAAGTCCATTCTGCATTCTGGTTTTGACTGATGTGGCATCTGCACAAGGGGCGGCCACAGTTCTTCCAGGCTGCTGCCAGATTCATTCTTCCCAAACATGCTCTGCGGATGGAGCCTGCACTAGCTCCACCTCCTGAAAAGGCAGCCTGAGGACGGAAGGTTGGCCAGTTTGCCTCCAAACTATATTTTTGTTACTGGACAGGTCCGCCTAGGGCCGGCCAGGAGTGTGTGGGTTCTTGACTTTATGCAGGAAAGGTTTCAGAGCATGAGTCCAGGTGATTGAGGGTACATTTATTAAAGCTGGGGACAGAGAAACAAGAGCGAGCTTAGTACAGAAGAAGCAACAGGACAGACCAGGCTGGGTTGCTTTAGGTCAGTGGGAAATCAGAGAAAAGGGGACCTTGGATACAGGTTCAGGGGTTTAGTCTGGGATGAGCTGCCGCTGCCCATTGCTCCCCTGGGCGCAAGTCTCGTGGGGTCCCCTAATGTTTAGGAGATGTGTGCCTGTAGAGGAAGACGTAGGGGAAGAAAAGGGGAAAGGGAATGGCGTGAGTGTGCTCCCCAGAGGGAGATCACATGCTGGGTCCTTTGTCTTGAAGGATTTTATCTCTTTCTTATAGGTGGGAATCTTAGGGGGAGGTCTCAGGGGAGGGCTTCAGCAGAATATTCATCCGTTTCCCAGGTGTGCTGGTTCAGGGTCATAGTCTCCCCGATTGGTCAGCCCCAGGGCAGGGGATCATTAGTCACTGCAGCTGGCCCTGGCATCACTCATCTGGTTTTTTTCTTTTCTGGGCCTGGAGCTGCAATACAACTGAAGCCTAGATGTTATTTCTAGGGAAGAAAGGTCAGGGGGTCTGAACTGTATGGCTAGCAATATGAAAAGCCAAGGGGTCCAAAACCACATGACCAGCCATATGCTAGGGGAGAAAAGGCCACCCTGGGGGTGAGGTCCTTGTTTTGCCCATTGCTAGGCACCTGGGGCTTTCCACCCTGGTGGTCTTCTGTACCTGGCCCATGGTCCTTGCTCTGTTCATGCCTAACTATTTACCACATTATCATTTTTGTTCCTATTATTTCAAATTCCAACCAGCGATGTCCTATATTTATTCTGTACTTTCTATGCCTTTCTATGTGTGGCTTTTCTTCACTTGGAAGTCAAAAGCCTGGCCATGCTTCAAATTCCAGCAGCTCACTTGTCCCACCCACTATACAAACCAACTCCGAACATGCCTGTTGGCAGAAATGTTGCCTCGTCTGCTAACAATGGTTTTCTTGTGGCATTTATACTTTTCTTGTCTGGTTCATGTTTTTTCACTTTCCAGAACGTAGTCCAGTGCCTAGCACATAAGAGGCATTCAATAAATGTTTGTTGAACAAATGTTGAGTTTTTACTCTTGTGGCCTTTGCATTGATGGTCTCTTTGGAAACCAAATATAAAATTTACATAAACTCATTATTGTCAGGGGTCAAAGGTAATTCCAGTTTTCCAGGACTGAGGACTCTGGAGTCTCTTCCGAGCTTGCAGGACCTACTGCTGTTCTAGGGTACCTGAGACTTCCCTGTTACAGGCAGATGACACCAAATAATATTAATGTGCATGATGTCCTGCGTGCCTACTGTGTGCTACTTCACAGCACATTCACACTCCTAAAGCTTCTGGTGACATCCTGATGCTGCCTTATCTTGTTTTTAGAGAAGACAAATGAATCACGCTGCAAGATTAACATCCTTGCTCGCAGTCTTGCCAAGGGTGAGTGACAGAGCCAGGATTCACACTTTGATCTGTTTGGCTCCAAATCTATCGTTTTTTCCCCCACCATCCCACCTGCACAGCAGGTTCTATGGAAGTTTCTGCTATTTCTCTGTCACTTTTCTGAGGTTCACTTCCCACTTCTGCAGGTTCACAAAAGGACACCTGCCAGTGACCTGCTTCCTCTAATAGGGGTTCCGATGGCTGCGGTGCCATTTCAGCGTGTGCAGGGGCCACTTCTCTCTACCCAGAGTAGGCTCCCAGGAGGTGCTGGCAGCCGGGCCGGAGGTCATCTCAGCTGCTTGTTTCTGCCGCCCTGTCAGCCCCAACTGCTCACTTCTGACTTTTCTGTGATACATCACTCACGTGCCCTGGATCCCACTTTCACCTGCCCTTCAGTCCATCTCAGAGGCCTGTAAGTCACAGGGAAGAAACCTTGGTGTCAGACTTACTAATTGGGATGTGGGGAAAATTCCACTGAGACCCGTCAAATGAAGATTATGTTTGAACTACCTATAAAGAAATGGTTTTCTGAGCCTTGAGGAGACTAATGATAGAGATGTGTGTGGAGAGAAAGTGGGAGAGGAATTCTAAATTGCGCAAGCAGATCAATTTGCAAGCGCCAAAACATCTCCTTAAATACAGTTAATGAACCAAATAGAAATATTATTTCATCAGCTCTAAGATGTACTTTTTTTTTTTTTAAACATTTGAACATTCCTGTAATTGGAATGCACCTTACGATTAATTGATAGTTGTATAACCACTGTTGGCCAAACAGTAGTCATCATAGTTGTTATTCATTGTCTATACCTGTGTAATCATCAAATGTACTAGCATCAAAATCGGTAGAATGGGTTGGAAAAGTAGACTAGCTCTACATAATTGCAAAGCCAACTTAAAACCCAAGCTTTTGGTTCTTTTATAGTTTCATTTAGAAAATGCTTCATCACCAGAACTTTTGGTGGCACAGAGGACAATACTGTGTAGCAGAACTTGGACCTCAATGATCAAAACCGAACACACTCAGAAGAGTCAGATTTAGACCCTGAGAAAGTTTTAGAAAAATCTGAACCAATTTAGCCTGTATTTTCCTTTTGATGTATGCCTAAGAACAATATATAACATTTTTAAATAATTTTTTTAATCTTCACCTGAGGATATTATTTCATTGTTGTTGTTTTTTTCAGAGAGAGTGAAAGGGAGAGAGAGACAGAGGGAGAAACATTGATGTGAGAGAGACACACTGCTTGGTTGCCTCCCACACATGCCCCGACCTAGGTCAGAGATCGAGTCTGCAACAGAAGCATGTGCCCCTGGCCAGAATCAAATCTGGGACCCTTCAGTCAGCAGCCAACGCTCTAACCACTGAACCAAACCAGCCAGGGTCAATATATAACTTTTTAATGCCTAAGTATATAAGAGTTCTTTTAATAAATATAAAATAAAAATTTTAAATGACAAAATAGCATATGTCATTGTCAAATTGATATTTTTCTCTAATGCAGGTTATAAAACTGTTTAAGTTACACATGGGAAATAACTTGTACTTTTGCATCAGACAGACTTGAGTTTAAATTCTGGTTTTACCCCTTACTAGCATGGGGACATGCTGGGCATGTTACTAGGTCTCACTGATGAAAATGTGTCAAATGTGGGTAATAATTGGCATTCTGTAAGCATTTAATGATTTATTTAATCATTGCTTTCATTTGATAAGACTTCGTAAACAGTTTTACTTTTTTTTTTTTTTTTACTAGAAAGTCAAAATATACATTTAAAAAATCTATAGCTTTCTTTGCTGGTTGATTTTGTAGTTTCAATAAAGTAGCATGTTTTTTTATAAGTAAGCTTTGCTGCCACTTTAAAGAGTGGAAATAAAACAACAGTCTAGGAGGTTGGGTAGAGTCCAAAGGCTTGGAGACTGGTAGGTTTCCTCTGAATACTAGTGGAAATACAGTATCTGGCAAGGCCCTGACTTCCTCCCTTTAAGAAAGCATGGTTTGACACAGCATCGTGGTGCGGGGGTTTCAGGACTGGACTTTTGTTTTACTATCCATGGTTTAAATGGACTGCTAGTTTAAATAATTTTAATGAACAGTAACAGGATTTCTGAGGGGCTTATGGCTGCCAGCCAAAGACCACATCTAGCTTCCTTTGCAGCTTGGTGTGGCCATGTGGCTAAGTTCTGGCGAGGAGATGTGAGGTGTGCAACTTCAGGTTGTGTTCTTTAAATGAAGATGCTCCCTCCTTCCCTGCCGTCGCTTGAAATATGGATGACATGGGGAAGGTGGAGGCATTATCCTGGGTCAAAGACGGGAGCTACGTGTTCAAGGTGGCAGGACAATAGGACAGAACACAAGCCCTGATCATTCCGGAAGATTTTTGCTATATCACCTTAGACCACTGATTCACACTAATGTTTGAGAGAAATACATTTCTATCTTATTAAAACCACTATTATTTTGGGTCTCTCTACTCCAGCAGCCAAAAATTATGTTAACTGCTCTGCTTTCGAGGTCCTGTTCCTCTCGTCTTCTCCTCCCCACGACACTGCTTGTGTGCCGGTCCCATAAAGGGCTTCTCTGAGCTCTTAATCTGAGAACCTACTCGATTTTCTTGAAATCTGGTTGCCTTGCCAGCCCTCCTCCCTTGTGAATGGAGTCCTGCCCTAAAGCTGGGCGCCAATACTTCTGGAAATGTTTCTCAAAATCTGGTTCACGTTTATTCTGACTACCTGAATTCTGTTTTGTTGCCTGTCTCAGCTTAAGAGCCTCAGCTTCCCTAAGCTGGGCTCCATGCTGACTGTAACCTTAGGTTGTCTTTGCCTTGCCTTCCCTCTGTGATCCTTTTGTTCGTCACCTGCCACCGTGAAGTCCACAGACAGCTGTTTCTATGGCTCCCAAAATAGGCCTGGTCCCTGGCTCAGATCTCCCCCTGCTTTGCTCTGAGCTCTTCGCTGACCATGCCTGGAAGAAGCTTGCTAAAGCAGACCACCAATATTCATAATGTTGAGTGGCTACTGTGTAAGCAAAACTTTCTTTTTTTAAATCCCCACCCAAGGACATGCTTATTGATTTTAGAGAGAGGGGGAAGGGGGAGAGAAAGAGAGAGAAAGAAACATCGATGGGAGAGAAACATCAATCTGTTGCTTTCCCACACGCACCCCCGACTGGGGATGGAGCCGGAAACCTGGGTATGTGTCCTGACTGGAAAGCGAACCAGCAACCTTGCGGTGTGCGGGAACCTTGCGGTGTGCGGGACGACTCTCCAACCAACTGAGCCCCCCGGCAGGGGCTAAGTGAAAGTCTTTTATATGTTATCTCTAATCTTCATAACAACTCTAAAAAGACTTATCCCTACTATACAGATGAGAGCACTGAGGTTCAGAGTGGATAACTGTCGCGCCCAAGATGCCTCATGTAATAAGTAATGAATCTTCAATTAAAATACAATCTAGAATTTTCCCTCTATCTATACTATCACCCAAGCCCAGTGATAAGACAAGGGTCCAAAGATAAGGGCTCGACTGGAAAGAAGAAAAGGGAATCTTCAGTGATCCCGCCCTAGCACAGGTACACAGACTCCAGAGACGTAAAGGGACTACCTCGCATCCTGCTTTAGAAGCCGTAGCAACACCAGTGCGCTGAAGTTAACATTTCAAAGCTGCTCAGAAAAAAGGATGCTTTCCTTCTAACTTTTGCTTTTTGGATTTAAAAAAACAACCACACACACAATTTTTCTCACCTTTTCTCCTCCAGGAGTTTTGTATTTCCCTGACCTTGACAGATGTTCCTCGCAAGTCCTCTGAATTATTATGGAATAATATGGCTTATTTTAATTTCCCTGGGTGTCTCTATTGAATTCTCTCACAGTATTTTATGGAAAATATCTGATTACTCATTCATAGAACAGACTATTATGAGATTCTCTGCTAAGTGGCTGCCTCAGTGGTATTCAGGCCGGGGAGCCTCTGGAGTCACTGTGCCCACGGGCTCAGAATTAAGGAGGCCAGCTGAACTCGACTCATGCGGTTTACCTCTTCTATCAGCCCCTGGACAACGCCTAATGGAACACTCCCCAGCCCCCTGGCAAGGCATTTTAACGTAGAAGATCTTAGGATCTGGAATCAGACTGGGTTGCAATCCCATTGCTTCTATATAAATGGCCTTGATCCCTCTGTTCCTCTGTTTTATAGTCTGTAAAGTGAGGGCAGAGTATTTGTGAGGAATACATAAGTTAATACCAGTAAGGTGTTCAAACAGTGCCAGGCTTATTAAGTGCCTCCTTAAAAAAGTTAATTATTATTTCTCTTATAATTAAGAGTTAGCGAGAATCCTGTGAAACCTGGTGCAAAATACCACAGCATGTGGAAGGCTCTGGGAGTGCCTGCACCTCACGGGCATTTTCTGGCCCATTATATAAACACTCATAAACATAAAATCATGTGAAACCATTGCACTTAGCAGTGTGATTCCTCTAACTTGGCTTGGTTGATGGATATAGCACACCACGTGGAAATGTCCTGAGTGCTCAGACAATTCTCTCAAGGAAGAGAATCCTTGATACTGTTGTAATTACCTGGTTATTAATTAATAACTGCAAAGGAGCAAAGGGAAGCTGCAATTTAGATGCATGCTCAGTGAGGTCTGGGTGACGTGGGAAGGTGCCTGTCAGTCACAGCTGGAGCAGGGCCACTGCGCGCGAGGAAGATGTGATACAAACTCCTCAACTAAGGCAGTTCGCTCTCTTGATGCTCTTGAGTTTGTGGGGCTTCTGGCCTGTGGGGCTCCTGGCCTGTGGGGCTCCTGGCCTGTGGGGTTCGTCCACTCTGCACTCCCTCCCGTGGCCCACAGTCATGTGGACTCCACCCAAGGTTCTGATGGTCTTGAACTTGTCTAATGCTCTATCAGATCCAGCTCCACCATGGAATGAAAACTCTGGACACTGGCCCTATTTTTAGCTCTACTAAACCCCCAGCGACACATTCATTTTCCAGGACCGGTTTGAAGACAATGGGACTTTGGAAACCGAGAAATATAATTTCACAGAAATAAAAATCATTCATTCTCTCATGCGAGTCTTAGAAAATTCTTTTTCTCAAGATATTGCAAGAACTCCACTCCTACTGGCATCGGAGGAACCTCACGCGCACAATCCTCGGGCGGCATCCGCATTAGGGATCTGGTAGCTACAGGCAGAAGGAGCTCCTGGATGAATTACAGAATGAGCTACCAATGAATAGATTCACTGTGGTAATGTTCCCCTTCATTTCACGAAGCTTTAGACAATTTTATTCCTCACGATAGGCTCCTAATCTCGCTTTTCTTAGAGCATTTACTTTAGAAAATTTACAATTGTAAATTCTTTCTCTGCCTTTTTGACATGTAAATCTCCTAGTCCCTTGCTGGTTTTACAGCCCAGGAATGTATTTCCCAAAAATCTGGAAGCCATCCCTTTGAAATGTAGTAATCAAAGAAGATATTACCCTAATCTCCCAAGGCTCTGTGGGAGGGTAGGAGTCTAATTTCAATAAGTATCAATTAGTAAACACAGATGGTCTAATTGCGTTGACCAATCTTCCCCCATAACTGTCCTTCAGTACTTTTCCACTCGCTCATGCCAGCACTTAAAATCTCTCCCACCTTTGTTTCAGGGGAGTTGAGCTCAGTCTCTCTCTACTGCAATCGCCTTGAATAAGTCTCTCGTGACCGTTTAGCTGCATCTACTGCAATTTTTCTTTGACACTACAATCAGCAGGTAGGATACAACTGGGGAAAAAATGTTTCTAGGCATAAGGAATGGTGATGGCACAAAAGTGGCAATGAAGAATAAAAGCCCATTGCTCTCCCTCCCCCGGCCACCTGCCAACAAACAAACAAACAACAAACAGAAACAAAACCAACAAACAAGATTTTGCTTTAGAGCAAAGGAGGAGGGAGGAAGTGAACTGTAAGGAGTGCTGAGTGTGACTCAGATTCAAGCAGTAGATTAATTACAGTCGTTACCAAGAAGTTACAATATACAATATGTTCATTTCTTAGAAGTTGGTTAGGCTTTGATAAGACTCAAAGTTACAGACCTTTGTGAAAAAAGGAGCAGAAAAATTTTTCTTGCAATGACAGTCAACTTAGCTCTCCAGGGGATGCCTAGTTCCTATGAAGCTCCATGTGAAGACCAGCCACTCGGTCTCCAAGGGCCCTCCGAGTGTGCAGGGATCTTCCACCTACCCAGACAGCCTCTCTCTAGGAACCCAGTCTTTGAGCACAGCTGTCAACAAGAAAGAAAATTCTGGCTGATGTCTGAGTCTGCAGCACTGGGTCATTCACATGCCCTATAAGGATAAATTAGGCATCTCTGAACTTTGATGAAACAGAGTGGTAGTGGGTGCTTTCAAATATTTTTTAATGTATTAGAGCACCAGCATGAATTTACTGGGTAAGAAAACATGAATTCTGAAAATGTATATTACGATATATTATAAAGTATAAATAATTAAAACAGTATGGTGCTCTAGGACATGAGAAGATACAGATATATAAGAGAAACACAACAGAAAGTGAACAAAAACAAAATGTCATTGGACATCAAGTATATAATAAATGTGTATCTCAGATCAGTGAAGACCACATGGACTATTAATTAAATAAATGATGTAGGGGCCACTGAGTAGTCATCTGTAAAAATAAGATCTTCCCAAATGGAATAGAGGCTCTATATCTTTCTCTGAGAGACTTCGGTGATATATTTAGCACTAACTGTGGGTATGAAAACATTCAACTCTGGAAATCCAAAATCCGGAGTACTCTCAGGAGTTTAGGAAATTGCTAATTCTTCATTAACGCTTACATATTCTTTGCCTACCAGCATTTTCCCTCCCTCCAGATGGATGGATGTGTGCATACACATATCTACACACACACACACGAAAGGAATTGAAAATAAAATGTCTTTTTTTAAGTGTATTTTCCTTTTTTCCTGAGAGGCTGCACACTTTCCATGAGACTCTCAAAGCAACAGGTGGCTGAGAAAGGATTAAATATCAGTAGATAATGGTCATTATCCCTCACAGACACTGCTTTCCCTTTTTCTACAGCTACTGAAGTCTAGGTTGTGAATTTCCCTTGGGTCCAGGTGACTGAGACAGCAGCA
The DNA here is from genome assembly GCF_964146895.1 of Miniopterus schreibersii. NCBI lineage: Eukaryota > Metazoa > Chordata > Mammalia > Chiroptera > Miniopteridae > Miniopterus > Miniopterus schreibersii. The sequence continues at coordinate 172,180,638 of NC_138102.1, forward strand.
CAGTTGGCCTGTCTGCCTTCAGGCTCGCTAAGCTCCATACTAGGTACTCAACCAGCCAGAGGTTGGCATAATCATTTTCTAAATAATTTATAGCCTAGTTTATCAGATTTTTTTAGGCGAGTTTGATTGTAGGATGAAGAACAATTAGACTGTAATCACCCATGTTCCTATTTTTATTAGCAGGGAAAATTGTCTTATTTATTATATTCATAGAGTAAACAAAATTTTCTTTAATATATAAAAATGAACTAAAAAACCAAAGTGACTGGTCACTTCTTCAAGAAGAAAAGCCTATTTTAAACAGAAATTAATTTTAGAAAACTTACAGAGGGTGAATGGGCTACATGTGAATATAAAGCAACTGTGCCTCTGGGTGCTTACAAACCGCGTTCAGCTGCCTGGAGAGGGAAAGGAACGCAATGACCTCTAATCTAAAAGTACTGAGCTTTCTGAGAAGGTGACATCCTAATAACGGACAGACCTTTACAGATTACAAGTGCTTTCCTGGAAATTATCTCATTTAATTGTGACCAGGAGAAATGTATTATTATTCTCATTTTTAGGAATAAGGAGATGGAAGCTCAGAATGATGAAGTAACTCATCCAAGGTTACCCAGCACGTAAGAGATGGAACTGGGGCTCTAACTTACATTTTCTGATGCCATGTAGCACCCCAATCTCATTGTCATGCAAAATTTCAGAAAATGTTTGTAATTTTATCAAGTCCCCCTGAAATCCTGGTACTCAAGTCATTGACACACAGAACAAGTTAAATAAAGAGGGCCTTTTCTGAAAGAGCAAGAAAAAACACACGCCATTGATACTTTAGAAGCAATGCTGCTTATATCATGGAGAAAGCTAGAAGTCACAGGCAGAAAGGCCTTTACAGAGGCACCGCCTTATCGCTGCAACCCGGCTATGGCTACGTCGTAGGTAGAATACGCCCCCTTCCCCCTGCATTCTAATGAAAGCACTGTTCCTAATCTAGTTATATAACTTTTGTGTTTTTTTAAATACATCTTTATTGATTTCAGAGAGAGGAAAGGAGAGGGAGAGAGAGACAGACAGAAACATCAATGATGAGAGAGTCACTGGGGATGGAGCCTGCAACCCGGGCATGTGCCCTGACCGGGAATCGAACCTCAGTCTCCCGGATCCTAGGTCGATGCTCACCCGCTGGGCCACGCCCGGCCGGGCTAGTTATATATCTTCCATAAAATAATCCATAAGGAAAATTCCTCCTAGCGTTTCAAGCTCAGGAAGAGTTCCCTTCTCTGCAAGTCTTGAGAATATTTCCCCTATGACGACAGTTCTGTAGCCAACTCGTAAAGAGCCTAGTGCATTCAAGAAGCAGGCAAAGTAAACTATAGTAGTCCCACCCTACCCGCAGCTTCGCTGTCTGCAGTTCGGGGACCTGCGATCCAAAAATATTACATGGCGCAGCCGGGCATGGCTCAGCGGTTGAGCGGCGACCTAGGATCCAGGCAATCGGGGTTTGATTCCCGGTCAGGGCATATGCCTGCGTTGCGGGCTCGATCAATGACTCTCTCATCATTGATGTTTCTCTCTCTCTCTCTCTCCCCTTTCCTCTCTCTGAAATCAATAAAGATATATAAAAAAATAAAAAAACCAAAAAAACCCAAAAATATTACATGGAAAATTCTAGAAATAAACAGTTCATAAGGTTTAAATTGCGCACTGTTCTGAGTAGCATGATGAAATCTCACGTCGTCCGGCTTCATCCTGCCCAAGATGAGAATCATCCCTTTATCCAGCGTCCCCTGTTCGTCACTCAGTAACTGTCTTGTTTATCGGATCAGCTGTCGAGGTATCCCAGTGCTTGAGTTCAAGTCACCCTTATTTTAATTAACAAGGGCCTCAAAGCACAAGAGTATTGATGTTGGCAATTTGGATATGCCAAATAAAAGCCATAAAGTGCTTCCTTTATGAAAAGGTAAAAGTTGTCAACTTAATAAGGAAAGAAAAATAACTGTACGCTGAGGTTGCTAAGTTCAAATAAGAACACATCTTCTATCTGTGAAATTATAAAGAAGGGAAAAAGAATTTCTTGCTGGTTTCGCTATTGCACCACTAGCTGCAGAAGTTACAGCCACCGTGTTTGGTAAGTGCTTAGTTAACATAGAAAAGACATGAAATTTGTGGGTGGAAGACATGGATAGAAACTGTGTTCCGACTGATTGAACATGCTGCCCCAGAAAGCACTGAGCCTATCTGAAGACTTCAGAAGGGATCCCCTGACACGAATGACCACATCCTCATAACTTTTAGTGCAGTATATTGTTATAACTGTTTATCATAGGTATGTATGCAGAGGTATAGTAACAGTATATATATTATATACACACACATGTGTATATTTAGAGTTCAGTACTATCCATGGTTTCAGGCATCCAGTGGGGGTCTTAGAATGTATTTCCTGTGGATGAGGGAGGGACTACTGTATCAGAAATTCTGCATTTATTTCCATTTACATCACTAAAGTGCACATGATTTCAGTTAGTCACTTAAGTCTCTGACAAATCAGCCTAAGATAAGATTTATTAAGACAGCTGAGATGCTTAGGAGAAAGTCAGTTTTGCATATAAAAACAAAGAACTCATCTTACAGACATATATCAGTTAAATTATGCATTTAACATATTAATATATTTTAAAAGCATTGTAAAATGAGAATCTGGCAATGTTCCTAGAAGAACCTACTTGAATTACACATCCTTGAGATTTACTGGTCCTTTGTCCTTAGGAAATTAAGAAGCGGAAAACTTTAAAGAAGTACATTCTGCCAAAGCATAGCCAATTAAACAAAAGATAAAAGTATGAGTCATGGAATTACAGAGTTGGAAAGGATCTACTGTCACCTTTTCATCTTCAAATAAGGAAACTAAGGCTCGTTGTTAGCTGTTATTTTCCAAGTCACACAGCAAGTCAGCGCCGAGGTCAGAGGAGTAACCAGGTCAGAGCCCTTTTCCTCTCTAGGGGTGAGCTTCACAAGTGCAATTTTGTTTCATAGGTTATTTACTTTACTGATTATAAAAACAAGGTAAAGCTATGATATGTTGTTAAATGGGAAGAACAAATTGGAGGGAAATGTATATACCATGATTTCATGTTTTAAAAACATAACAGTTATCTATCTATCTACCTATCTATCTATTTATCTGTCATCTATCTCCTACCTGTGATCACATGAAACTGGAGAAAAGAGTGGAAGTATATACATCAGGCTAACACTGGCTATTCACAGGAGGGATAAAGCAAAGGGATAACTTATCTATATTTAGATATTATCTATATTTAGAATTATCTATATTTAGAATTATTCCTAATTATTTTTTGCTCCTACTCTCTTACCAGTATGAGGTCATTAGTAGTGGCCCTTGTAAAATGCACTGACATTTATATAGTAGTCATTCAACTATTTTAAAGTGTCTACAAAGAAGACTCTTTGCAACTGTTTTCAACTTTACATTGAATGTGCAAAGGGTATATTCTATCAAAAGTATTATCCATATCCTGAAGATACTTATATACTATTTGAAATAATGAGTTACTATCCATCCTTTGTTCCTTTGGAAATTTTTTGAAAAGAGAAAAACGGACAGTAGGGAAGGGAGATGCCATCTATTACAGTCTACTACATACCAGGAATGTAGCTAACTACTACCCCATGCAGTAACTCATTCAATCTTCCCAATGATATTGGGGGGAGGTAGATATTACTTGTTATCGCTGCTTTTTGTATGAAGAGGTCAGGTTTAGGTAGATGAAATAAATTTCCCGAGGTCCCACTGCTAGTAATTCTTAGAGTGCGTATTCAAAGCTGTCTATGTAGGTAACATATTTGCCTCAAGAAATAAGTTTTTAACAATTTGAGATTCCCAATGATAGAATATATTGTCTCTCAAAGTAGTGAGTTTATCATCATGGGGACTATGGAAGTAGATGTTGTTGATGTTGGTTGATCACACATGAAAGATGTGATGGAAAGTATTCCAGTACAAGTGGAAGACTGTACTTGCTCACTTCTCCAGACCTCATCGAAAAGGTTAACTATTTTGTTAAACTGAAAACAATGTACCAGTTGTAACTACTGATATTAGGCCACAGACTGATACTTGACTATTTTATACTCAAGAGAAACCTAATTTCACATATGAATATTACTTGTAATTTCAAAATCAGAGATCTCAGCCATATTCTAATGAACAAAATCTATATTATGTAGGTTATTTTAGTTTGTAGTGAAATGACTATGTATTTGGAATGAATGGTATTAAATAAATTTTAGTGTCTCTTGTGCTAAGAACACACTGCTTGGTGATTAAACACAATCTCGATGAGATCCAAGACAGCAATGGACTGAGTGGAAGCTACATTGACACTCTCCCGAGACCAATCTGGATTTACAACTAAAACATAGAAAAACCATCCTGAAAAACAACTAAAGACAGGCTGGAGAGCACCCTCATAACCAAGGAGGAAAAGTGGAGACCGCACAGAGACTGGTAGGAAGTGCAGAGGCCCGAGAGGGCTTGCTGGGCTCCCACAGACAGCAGCTGAACGTCTGGAGGGAGATCTCAGCTTTGGGGGGTTCCCACTGAGGACTCTGGGTCTAAACCCCAGGCTGGGCTCCCCAGCCCAGAGCACCAGAACTGAGAAAGGTGCCCATATAACATCTGGCTGTGAAAAGCAGGAGGGTTTCTGTCTGCCAGGGAGAGGCGGATGGAACTGCAGGCACTCCCTGAAAGAGCCAACGCACAAAGTTTCCTGTGCAGCCACTCACCTTGAGCTCTGGCGGAGGGCGAGTGGAGTGGATGGGAGCTGTGTGGGGAGAGTCTGGGGTTGTGGGCTCTGGAGAGTGAGATCAGGGGACACCTACTGGATTCCTATGCCGAGTTATTCCCCCAGACTGTGGAGGACATCTCTCTTGGGCAGCCAATTTTCAGGTTTGCCTGAGGGAGAAAGCAGTTGCCCCACCCTGCTGGAAAGCCTCTAGCCCCGCCCAGAGGAGTCTCTACAGCCTGGGGCTTGTTAAGAGACTGATAAGAACCAGCTGTCCCACCCTGTGGAGTTTCTATAGCCTGAGGCTCATTAAGAGAATCAGATTAATCAGTCTGCAGGCACAGGCAGACCTCAGGGTGCTTTGAGTCTTTGCCAGATCTTCTTCGGGACCCGGGCCTTAGAAAAGCAGACTTTGGTGTGCATCTTGGTCTTATACAAACCCACCGAGCCCCAGGAGTGGAGACATCAAGCCTAAGGTTGTTGATAGCTCCAAACAGGGTACTCAGGGCCAGTCACAAACTGTGTCTGACATTAGTCTGTAACAGAAACCCTCCAAAATCACAGAGAGTCCTAGAAGATTTATCTAACATTTAAAAACAAATCCAAAAAAGTAGTCAAAATGAGACCAAAAAACAAGCCCCAAATGAAAGAACAAGAGAAGTTTCCAGAAAAAGAGCTAAATGAAATGGAGATAAGCAATCTCTCAGATATAGAGTTCAGAATACTGATTGTAAGGATGCTCCACAGCATGAAAAAAAGATATGGAAACTATGAAAAATGACCAGTCAGAAATGAAGAATGACATAGCAGAAATAAAGAATACATTGAAAGGAATAAACAGAAGCTTAGAGGAAGCTGAGGATCGGATCAGTGAATTAGAAGACAGGGTAGAAAAAAGCACTCAATCAGAGACCCAAAAACAAAAAATTATTAAAAAACAGGACAGTCTAAGGGAGCTTGGCACAGCATGAAACGTAACAATATTCGTATTATAAGAATGCCAGAGGAAATCAAAAGTAAGCAGGGGTTAGAGAACCTGTTTGGTGAAATAATGGCAGAAAACTTCCCTAACCTGGTCAAGGAAAAAGTCACACAAGTTCAGGAGGCACAGAGGGTCCCAAGCAAGAAGAATCCAAAGAGGCCCACACCCAGACACATCATAATTAAAATGCCAAGAATCCAAGACAAAGAGAGAATCTTAAAGGAAGCTAGAGAAAAGCAATCTGTTACTTACAAAGGAGGCCCCATAAGGCTGTCATCTGACTTCTCAGCAGAAACTCTACAGGCCAGAAGGGAATGGCATAAAGTATTCAAGGTAATGCAAAACCAGGATCTAAATCCAAGACTACTCTATCCAGCAAGATTATCAGTCAAGCTGGATGGTGAAATAAAGAGCTTTCCCAAAAAAAGGCTAAAAGACTTTATCACTACAAAACCAGCATTACAGGAAATGTTAAAGGGACTGCTATAATTAGAAGTAGAAATAAAGACAATGAGAAACATAGGCATAAAGAAACAAAATGGCAGTAGATAACTATCTTTCCGAAATAAAAACCTTCAATGTAAATGGATTAAGTGCCCCAATAAAAAGATACAGGGTGGCTGATTGGATACAAAAAAATGAAAATATATGCTATCTACGAGAGACCCACCTCAGAACAAAAGACTCACACAGGATGAGAGTGAAAGGATGGAAAATTTTTTTCCATGCAAATGGAAATGAAAATAAGCTGGGGTAGCAATACTCATATCAGACAAAATAGACTTCAAAATGAAGACCATAACAAGAGACAAGAAAGGTCATTACATAATATTAAAGGGATCAATCCAACAAGAGGATATACCCTGATAAACAAATATGCACCCAATATAGGAGCATCTACATTTATAAAAAAAACTTCTAGAGGACTTTAAGGGAGAGATCGACAGCAATATAGTCATACTAGGGGCTTTAACACCCCATTGACTTCACTGGATAGGTCTTCCAGACAAAAAATCAACAAGCAAACAGTGACCCTAAATGACACACTAGATCAGATGGATTTAATTAACATTTATAGAACATTCTACCCCAAAACTGCAGAATATACATTTTTCTCAAGTGCACATGGGACACTCTCAAAGACAGACCACGTTAGAACACAAAACACGCCTCTACAAGTTCAAGAAGACTGAAATCATATCAAGCATCTTCTCGGACCACAGTGGCATGAAATTAGAAATCAACTACAATAAAAACACTAAAAAACATTTACACACATGGAAGCTGCAAAGCATGTTTTTAAACAATGAATGGGTTACCAATGAGATCAAGGAAGAAATAAAAAACTTCCTGGAAACAAATGAAAATGAACACACAACAACTCTGAATCTATGGAACACAATGAAAGCAGTCCCGAAAGGGAAGTTCATAGCACTACAAGCCTACCTCAAAAAACAAGAAAGACTTCTAATAGACTGTCTAACCCTACAACTTAAAAACTTAGAAAGAGAACAACAAGAAAAGCCAAGAATAAGTAGAAGGAAAGAAATAATAAAGATCAGAGCAGAAATAAATGACAGAGAGACTAAAAAAAATACACAAAAGGTCAATGAAACCAACAGCTGGTTCTTTGAAAAGATAAACAAGATTGATGAACCTTTAGCCAGACTCATCACGAAACAGAGAGGACCCAAATAAACAAAATCAGAAATGAAAGAGGTGAAAATAACAACTGACCCAACAGAAATACAAATGATTGTAAGAAAATACTATGAACAACTAACTATATGCCACCAAGCTGGACAACCTGGATGAAATGGGTAAATTCCTAGAAAAAGACAACCTTCCAAAACTCAATCAGGAACAGTCAGAAAACCTAAATAGGCTGATAACTGCTGATGAAGTTGAAGCAGTAATCAAAGGGCTCCCAGCACACAAAATCTCTGGCTCGGATGTCTTCATAGGGGAGTTTTACCAAACATTCAAAGAATTAACATCTATCCTCCTCAAACTATTTTTAAAAATCCAAGAAGAAGGAACACTTCTGAATTCTTTTTACAAGGCCAGCCAGCATTAGCCTAATTCCAAAACCAGATAAAGACACTACAAAGAAAGAGAATTATACGCCAATATCCCTGATGAACATAGATGCTAAAATCCTCAACAAAATATTAGCAAATCGGATCCAGCAATATATTAAAAAGATCATACACCATGACCAAGTGTGGTTTATTCCAGGGATGCAAGGCTGGTACAATATTCGCAAATCAACAAACATGGTACATCACATAAACAAATTGAAAGACAAAAATCACATGATCATATCAATAGATGCAGAAAAAGCATTTGATAAAATCCAACACCCATTTTTGATAAAAACTCTCAGCAAAGTGGGAATAGAGGGATCATACCTCAACATAATAAAGGCCATATATGACAAACCTACAGCTGACATCATACTCAATGGGCAAAAACTAAAACCATTTCCCCTAAGAACAGGAACAAGACAGGGGTGTCCACTTTCACCACTCTTATTCAACCTAGTACTGGAAGTCATAGCCACAGTGATCAGACAAGAAGAAAACATAAAAGGCATCCAAATTGGAAAGGAGGAACCAAAACTGTCATTATTTGCAGTTGACATGATACTGTACATAGAGAATCCTAAAGACTCCACCAGAAAACTATTAGATTTAATAATTGATTTCAGCAAGGTAGCAGGATACAGTATGAACACCAAGAAATCGATGGCTTTTTATACACCAATAATGAACTCTCAGAAACAGAAACTAAAAAAACAATCCCATTTACCATTGAAACTAAAAAAATAAGATACCTAGGAATAAACTTAACCAAAGATGTAAAAGACCTTTACTCGGAAAACTACAGGACACTGAAAAAAGAAATAGAGGAAGATATAAACAAATGGAAAAATATACCATGTTCATGGATTGGAAGAATTAACATCATTAAAATGTTCATACTACCCAAAGCAATCTATAAATTCAATGCATGCAAAAAAATGAAACTAGACCATCAACTTACACCATACACAAAAGTAAATTCAAAATGGATAAAAGATTTAAATGTAAGACATGAAACCATAAAAATTCTAGAGGACAAGATAGGCAGCAAAATCTCAGACATCGCTTGTAGCAATATGTTTGTTGATACATCTCCTAGGGCAAGAGAAACTAAGGAGAAAATAAACAAATGGACCTGCATCAAAATAAAAAGCTTCTACAGGGCAAAAGAAACCATCAACAAAATGAAAAGGGAGCCCACTGTATGGGAGAACATATTTGCCAATCACACATCTGACAAAGGGTTAATATCCAAAATATATAAGGAATTCATACAACTTAACAAAAGGAAGACAAACAATCCAATTAAAAAATGGGCAAGGACCTAAATAGACACTTCTCCAAAGAGGACATACAGATGGCCAAGAGACATATGAAAAAATGCTCAACATCGCAAATCATCAGAGAGATGCAAATTAAAACCACAATGAGGTTTCACTTCACACCTGTCAGAATGGCTCCATCAACAAGTCAACGAACTACAAGTGCTGGCGAGGGTGTGGAGAAAGGGGTGCCCTAGGACACTGCTGGTGGGAATGCAGACTGGTGCAGCCACTATGAAAGCAGTATGGAGTTTCCTCAAAAGATTAAAAATGGAGCTGCCATTTGACCCAGTGATCCCACTTTTAGGAATATATCCTAGGGAACCCAAAACACCAATCACAAAGAACTTATGCACCCCTATGTTCATAGCAGCACAATTTACAATAGCTAAGATCTGGAAACAGCCCAAGTGCCCATCAGTAGATGAGTGGATAAAAAAGCTTTGGCACGTTTATACCATGGAAAACTATGCAGCTGTAAAGAAGGATCTCTTGTCCTTTGGGGCAGCATGGAGGGAACTGGAGAGTATTATGCTAAGTGAAATAAGCCAGTCAGGGAAAAACAAATACCACATGACCTCACTTATATGTCAAATATAATAAACAAAATAAACTGATGAACAAAATGGATCCAGAAACATAGAAGCATGGAACAGACTGAGGGATCTCAGAGGGAAGGTGAGGAGGGGGGAGTGGGTGGGGAGAGTTTAATTAAAGAACTTATATATTTATAAGCATAACCCATGGACACAGACATTGGTATGGGGAAAGCCTGAGGGTGGGATGGATGCAGGCTGGAGGGGATCAATGGAGATAAAAAGGGGACATCTGTAATATTTTCAACAATCATGATAAAAAAAAACTTAAAAAAAATTTAAATACATTCAACAAAACTAAAATAATAATGATAATAAAAATAAACACTATCTCTTAATAAAGATTAGTTACTCATGCTAGCCTGACAATTATGATAATTCACATTTCTACATAGCTATTCTATTATTAAGGGATTTCTTAGATTTAATCTACCTAAAAAATAACTAAATCACTCAGTGTTGTGTTATATAAAATGATAACAAAAATAGTGTAATTTAGACAAAATAGTGTGCTCGTGTGCTAACATATTCTACTACCCACCTCCCCCAGTTGGTTCTATTAAAAATAGTGCTGTAAAAAGAAATAAAAATCAAACTAAATTATGCCTGCTGCAAAGCATTTCACAGAAAGACTTTTATGTACAATTTAACAGTTCATGGAAAAAAGAATATTACTGAAGGCAAGGAAAATTCTTCCTCTGAAAATAAGTGAAACCCATGTCTTTATTAGCATTTATGTGTTCACTTTTGGGAGGTAGAAGATATCCAGAGCTGTGATCCACTTAAATATATGACCACATGGCCTGCGCTCTGGTGTCTGAGCTAACACCTTCCATACCAATAGTTGAGCTTTGCTGAAAGAAGTGATTGGTTCTACATCTAAACACCCTCAGATAACTCCCCTTAGTTCATATGAGTATGATCTGAACTGAAGAGAAAGAGGCAAAGAGGTAGCTTCTGTTATTCTGGGGAAGGCAGCAGATTTTATCAAAAGGAGTATGGACTTCAGGAAGAAGAAAAAGTACATTTGAAGCAGCTGACTCGACAAGTTACTTAACTTTTCTGAGCCTTTCTTCATCTATAAAGTGGGTATTGTAAGACCTCACGGAGTTATTTTGAGAACTGAATGCAAAAATGTTCACAGGAGTAAACCGCACAGCATCTGACACACAGTAAGAAGAGAATACATTTCAGCTTCTTTCCCCTTTGCCGTTTCTCTAATAGAGCAACTCTGGGAAACTGTAAATACATCTTTAAAAAGCATTCTCCTAGAGTCTGAGAAATGATATTCTCATCAGCAGTCTCAGCAGGAGGACAGCTATCAGCTGCATCGGTGGCAAAGTATCTCCTGATGCAGATCTAGAGCTACATGAGCAGAAATCAGAGGCTGGAAGCAACCAAGAGGGGAGGGAGGAGCAGCTTCTGGAGCCCAGAGATGCTGCCCTGGCCAGCCCCTCTTTGGGGAAAGGGCCCTGTGAGCTCTCACTGTTCCTGCAGACCAAGGGGAAGGTGAGGCTGAGAGCAGGAGGGGAGAGAATACTTGCTCTGCTCTAGAGAGTTCCTAAATTCCTAGAAACTCTTCATGGAGGGTCCCTACAGCTACGAGGGACTCTAAACTCTAACCAGGCCCTCAGACTCTGGGAGTAAGAGGAGCAAAAGCTTAGAAAGTGGGGTTGTTAGATTAATGTTAGCTACTGGTTTTAGAATTAAGCATTTTCCAGCAAATGGCTTAAGAACTGTGCTTTACCCAATACAGACAGTGTAGCCTACGATGAAATCCTTTACAAATTCATTTTAATAGCTTTCGTTTATAATTAAAATTTAGATGGAATTCATGTATTGACAAAAGTAGTTTTTAAAAGGATAAGACTGTAGAATATTTCTCTTTGAATACAATTTAACCTTAGGTATAAGGAAAAAGTAATCGCAGCCTTAAAACAATACCTTTAACTAAATACTATTTTTCACATTCATCTAATGCAGTCCATACACCTGAAGTCTGTTTAGTGTAACAGGAGATTTTTCAAACCAGTTTAGAAACAAGAGGGTGTTTCTAAGATTATCTGCCCCCCCCCGGGTATTAAAAAGTCTGGGCACTTGATTATGCTGCATACTTGCTGCTGAGTAATGATAAGTCGTCTGGAGCCAATTATTGCCTCCTCTTTACTTAAGTGATCCTCAATCTCATTTAGAAGATCATCAGACTGATTCTTAGAAAGTGTGACGATCTGAAGTAGTACTTCTAAGGAACATGATAGATTTTCCAACTTGAGAGGGCTTCCTTGTGATACAATGGTCAAGAAATAAAGCTTCAGGAAAGACTCCTCATGGAAGCAGCTTAGAATATGAGTAGTTGTCTCTCAACTACAACCCTCAGTGATCAAAAAAATAAGCAAGATTTCCCAAGTACCCTCCTGTGTGGGGTACACGCTAAAGGGAACGATAGTCATGCATACTTAGATGAGAATTTATATTTATTGATCACCTGGTCCACTTCACGCTGACGGAGTACAACTGTGTGATTTAATCTTGCAGCAGTCTTATGAGGTGATTGTAAAAAATCTGAATTGATAGGTGAGGAAGTTGACATCAAAGAGCTCACAAAGCAAAGCTGGGATCTCAATCCAAGTCCATATAATGTCAAGACTTGTTCTCTGAAAAAATCCTATACATGGGATTTCATGATTCTGTAGAATGTACTAACTCATCACAGCATCACCAAAAAGTAGGATGTTCTACAGAATGTGAGGTATTCAATATAGTTGAATCTTACTGCCAATGCTGGCTGGTTTGGCATTTAACTCTGATTTCAAGTGGGAAGCCAGAAATTATGTTTGTGGAAATTATGTGTTAATATCTTTCTGAGTAAAATGAATTCCGTAAATTTTATTTACTTTTATTTCTATCTTAGTCCTGGACAGTTGAGGACACTGGATAAGTTTCAAACTATTATGTAATTGGCTGAGGAATTTTTTTTAGAAAGAAGAGAGTGGCTTCTATGAGTAGAATTAGCTCCATGATTCGTAGAGACTGCTTGAACCAGAGCAGAGATGAGAGTGTTCCAAATCCCTTCCTGGTCCAATAAGTTTTTTGTTCACAAAGAACCTGAAATTGCAAATGCGCAAGTTGGGAGAAGGGCGCACAAAAACACTAAATGAAATGGGCAAGGGCATGGGAAGCTAACTGGCAATGTTTGATTCTCCATGTATTTCCACTGCTCATGATGTTACGCCCCTAATCATCTTCCGAGGGCCTTAGCAGCAAACACCATCAATGCTCAGGAAACTGTGCAGCGCTGCTGAAGCCAGGCACAGTGCTTGGCTCAGTGGCCTCCCAAAGCAACATTCTAGACGCTGGCAACAGTAGTATTTCCTCTTGCTTATTCTAAATTTACCGCCTGTTAACATCATGGCACATCTCTGTCCCATTGTCAAGCAGAAAGAGGATACTCAGATTTCAGAAAAAGAATTTTGACCATTTAAATCAACATGTTCTAGAATTTTCTCTTTTCTTTATGAGGGCACCTTGGAGCTTTAAGCTCTTATTTATTTATTTATTTATTTATTATTTATTTATTTATTTATTTTTAATATATCTTTATAGATTTCAGAGAGAGGAAGGGAGAGAGAGAGAGAAACATCAATGATGAGAGAGTTGTCATTGATTAGCTGCCTCCTGCATACCCCCAACTGGGAATCGAGCCCACAACCTGGGCATGTGCCCCAACTGGGAATCGAACCTTAACCTCCTGGATCCTAGGTGGACGCTCAACCACTGAGCCACACTTGGCTGGGCTAAGGTCTCTTTTAGTAATTACTGTTCTCTAGTACCATTTGACTGCTGGGCTTACTACCACCTGTATTACAACTGGCACACTACAATTTTAGGAAGTACAGCAAATTTAGATGAAGACCATGAGACTAGCTGACATCATGAAGCTCTTAAAGAAAGGGCTGATGTGTGTTTATCTTGCTGTGCCCACAGTGTCAAGCACCACATCTCCCTCATGGTAGGGCAAGGGGGGAGCTGAAATAATACATATCTACAGTGCCAGACTCTACATATATTCCACTGCCCCTCTCTACCATTATTCAATATTAATATCCCCATTTCTTTGATGGGGAAACCAAATGAGTTGCCTATAATCATGCAGCTGGGAAACAGCAGAGCTGAGAGTTGAATTCATGTTGGCCTGACTTTTAATTTCACCATGTGATTCCCCAACCACACTTAGTACCTGATACATTATTTGTGGGATGTCATCTTCACAGGGTTATTACCTCTCTAGTTCCATCCAGCTTCCAGAGGGACAAGCTGACAGCCCACTAAGGCAGTAATTCACAGATGGCCTAATGGCCAGTTGGAATGCCAATTGTTACGGTCAATCACACAATCAGTGTGTAATCAAGAGGCGAAAATGAAGGTGCATACAGCACTCAGTCTCGGGGACTGAGTCTCTACTTTCATTTCATTATCACCGTAGTAAAACAGTACATACAGGCAGCAGGTAGGACAGCAATGTGAGAAGACGAGAGTCTGGATTTGTTTATGGCTGAAATGGCCAACAAAGGCAGCTTTGCCTGAGTCGCATTTTTAACATTTGCCCTTATTTTCATTATAATCATGTTTGTAACATTTTTACAATTTTAATGGTATATGTGTTTGAAGAATTTGAGAACACTAGAGAAATGTTCAATGTCAAATAAGTCTTCCAACAGAGAAGTACTAGGGCTCGGCTTGAACATTCTCAGAATCAGGGAATTCACTATTTATAAGACAATAAATTCTTACTTTTACATGGACCAGGAGTCTGCATTCCTACAGCTAACTTGGAATTATTCTATAAGAACATCTGAAAGAACTGTGTGGCAACATACATTCCCAAACTAGTTCTTCCGACACAAGAAAAGTCTTCGATGTCCATCAGCATTTCTAGGTAAGAGATCTGGCCACACATGCTAGTATATTTGCATCACTAAACATATGCACACAATTTTGTACTTTTTCATAATGTTTCAGTTTTTAAAATCTAAAACAAATATGCATTTCATAAAAAATAGTTTAATCTTTTTAAAAATTATCACTTAATTAACATGGGGACCAGTCAGATTAGAATAATTTAAGTTCTTACTTCTCCCAGCACATAAGACAAATGAGGTACTCCTACAAGGGTTTCATTTAGGCCTGAATATTCCCTCCAGTGACGGCAACCCCTGATTTCAGTGTCACTTCTTATCCCCCCAGGCCCAGTCCACCACAAGAGGACCATTCTCCATCTTACCTGTGAGAAAGAGTCCCTTGGAGTGCTGTTTCAAAGGTGCTGGTGACTAGTTAAAGGGCCACAAAATCCCATAACTGTTTGCCCAGTGATATGTATCCGGGCTTCTCACACACAAATCTTAATCGTCTTCTCTCTGCAGAAACCTCAACTATTACTGCTAATTTAACACAGTTGTTCTGGGAGCTTAGAAATCATCTGTCTTAACTCCAAATTCTATAGACCTATTTAATTTATAGTTACACCTCTACTTAGTGGGAGGGGAGAGATGGAGCCGGATCTTCTCTTTCCAGAATGGTAGTTTCTTTAGTATGACTGTTACTGCCATTTTTAGGTTTCACTATCTAGTATTTGACATCACCCATCATTAAGCAAAAAGTCTTCAAAGAAAATTTCAAATGGCCTTTTACTCTGACTCTTCATTGTAGGGAAGGAAACAATGCTTCATAAGAGTTTAACATATTACATAGCGATTGCGAAACTATTTGTGAGACACCCTGCTAGGTATTCTGGAATACGTGAAGATGAGGAACACAGTTCTTGCCATACTGGAGCTTACCACTTAGAAGCTGTTAATCACTCAGACCAGGATAAATGCGACATTTCGCAGAATGAGCAACAGTAGTATAGTAAGTCATCATATTCTACAACACTTTGAAGAGCTTCATAATTAGCTCTACCTAAAGTTGAAACTCCATTGATGTTAACTGGCATAGTGAAAATAGCACATGGGAAAAAATATCTGTTTGCTAAATTAATATGCTTATAACTGATACTGTTTGGAGGTCATGGTTGTTTGATATGAATAGAAGGAAATCACTTATAGCTGCTGTTATTATGATAAAACAAAATTATCTAAAGACTCCTATCCTTTTATAGCGAGTTCTTAAGCACATTTATTCATTATAACATACAGGAGAGGTTTCCTTACTTGTGGCCCCACCGTTCATTTCTTCAAGTTCGCTGTTAATTCCAACATCTATGGAACTCATTATTTTGTCAATCTGCAAGAAACAAAAACCATGTAACTGAATTATTACCTTCACCTCGAGCACTGCATTTTTAAAAACCTTCAAATGCCAGAAACATATACAGCGTGAGGCAAACATAGGTTGACAGCTGTGAGTATGCGAAACAGAGTTTATTCTTGTATTATTATTTATTAATTATTGTATTATTTTCCATATGAACTACTGTAAACTCACTTTTGCCCCACCCTGTGTTCTTGATATTATTACCACTGCAATACCACAATTAAGAGATTAACAGAGAAAGGTTTAAAGGGAAGCAGGCATCTTGTGAATTGCTTTTAAAAACATAAATTATGTTTCCCTTTCTTAAGCTCTCAGTGTCAACTTGACTTTTATTTATATTTCCTAAAATGAACTTGGTATAAACCTACATGGGTCAGCAAGTTATGGAACTGTGCATTCTTTAAAGTCAGGAGGGGAAGGGCTGAGAATAAGTTCACGTGAGGATCTCTCTCCCCTGGGGCACGTGTCTCATCTGACTGATGAAGGGGCGGGTTTCAATTTGTAGGCACATCCCTGGGAGCCAAGTTCTTGCTAAATGGTCTGACCAGCCACTAGGTGATCTGTGGCATGTAATCACAAGAATTAATCCATGCAAACAACTTAATTCTAAGAGATAAGTTAAATGTTCATTGATCCTGCCTTGTTCCAAAAAGAATTTCAGATGTTATTCACAGAGTTAATAAATAAAGTAATGGATAGGCCTGAACAAACGACTGGTCTAGTAGAATGGAATCCATAGGAACAAACGGCTGCCTAAGCTTTAGCCGTTTATGGTTCAACCCCCTCCTCGTCACCCTAGCATCCCTGGTAAGACAGCAGGTTCTAGAAAGGACAGTCAGCATTACTTAAAGGTCTCATTTTGTTCAGCCTGAAACAGATGCAGGGAGATCAAGTGATCCTCCCTCCCCAAAAAAACAGCTCAGTTGAGAATGTCAATATCAGAACCACTTCCATTTCTGGTTCTCGGAATACGAAGGTGACCTACTGTGTTTCAAAGCCCAATCCAACTGGCACAGTCTTGTGAGAGACAAAATGTAATATGTTAGAATAAAATGTCAAGGGAGGCTGTGGTCCATGCTTTGAAGAAATTCAAGAAAAAGCAAGAAACACAATCTCATGATGCAGTCCTCCTTACGGGCAAAGGGTGATATTTCAAAATCTTACAAGGGCCCTTGCATTCCGAGGAATTCTAGGGCATTAAAGGCTCTGTCTTTAGGCAGAGCTTAAATTACGGATACTCGACTTAAACATATTTTTTCTTTACTGTCTCTCTGACAGTTATAAAAGGGAAATATTAAGTAATTTGTAAGATTATAAGGAGGTCCCCTGAAAACCTAATATACTTTAAAGAAGGGAGACGAGCTAACAAAGAGCTTAGCAAGTAGCAAAATGATATAGGGCAGCGAAAGCACACGGATTTTTCTCAGTTCGTCAGCTGCAGCGCTTGAGAGGACAGACCGTGAGCACTCTCTTGCACCTCCTAGCTGGCTATTGCTTCGGCTTGATGTCAACTTCTGCGGAAACAACAGATGTCCCCACATGTGAGGCGCTGTGTATGTTTTCAAGCTCGCCGTGGAAGTGCCACGCACTGTCCCTAGGACCCCTTCCTTCCACCAGGAGCTATACGCGGTCGTGAATTCTTTCTCCTTTCTGTCTCTGAAAGGCTTAAACACTGGAAGCCCTGCCCCCAGGCCTTCCTGGACCCCGGGCCCTACATAAGGAACCAGGCTTACCTCCTCCCACTCAGAGGTGAAGGACGGTGTCCTCTCGGAATTCCCTTTGGAGCCGCGCTCGGCAGCTGAAGCTTCGCTCCAGTTCACTCTCGACGTTTTCTCATTCGAAGGGTAGGCAATGAGGTCAGAGTCTGACTTAGACACATTTTTTGATAAATGCATGTCAATCAGGGCTTTGGGCAATGAGCGTATTCGTCCCAGGGTGCAGGCTCGCTCCACGAATCCTCCTGTGTTCACAACCCACTGGTCCCCATTCCGGGATCCACTCCCACTTGTTCTTGAACCAACAATGGTATGGTTTTCGACTGGGTTGGGTTTTTTGTAAAAAATGGTCCTACTGACCACTTTGGGTTTCACTTTCTTGCCCGGAGGCTCCGGGGGATTTTCTATCGGGGACTGCTTGAAAGGCAAGGGGCTGCTGGCCAGGCTGGCTGCCTCCCGCCCTCCGCGCTCCTCTCTTTTCCCGTAGAGATGAAACGGATTTTCAGGGGACTCGCAGGCTGGAGAGGATCCATGGAGAAGGCCTGCAAATTGCCCGGGCTCATATTCTTTGGGGGGATCATTGTCCTCCTGTTGAGAGAGGTCATCTGCAAAAGAAAAGAAAGACGTCAGGAGGCTTGTTTATAAAGGACTCCAAAAGCCCTGATACAACAGCGGTGTCCTTTTGAACTTGGGCTATATCCAGACACTTGATTTACTGCTCCAGGATGGTATCCTCACTTTGTGAAATACTTGTGACTCTGTAGTGCTGCCTACAAAATAAATGTGTGTGTGTGTGTGTGTGTGTGTGTGTGTGTGTGTGTGTGTACCAAATCCTCCTGACAGATACCTTAGGGGGCATTTCAAAGGTATGAATTAGGTATTAATTGAGTAATTGCATACCCCTCTCCCTTGTCCCCAGTGTGTATGTTTTATATTAAATAACAAAATTGGGTTTTCTTAGCATGAAACCCACATCCAAACCCTGGCAATAAATGAGTCACTGTTCAGGTGGACATCAGGCAAGTAAATCAAGGTCATGCACAATGACATCGCTCTGGCCTTCCCCCAGCAAATAAATCCAGAAACAAAATCTTGAAAAGAAGTATTATTAGGCCCTGGCTGGTGTGGCTTAGTGGTTAGAGCATTGGCCTACGCACCAAAGGGTCGTGGGTATGATTTCTGGTCAAGGGCATGTACTGGGGTTGCAGGTTTGATCTCTGGCTCCAGTCGGGGTGCATACAGGAAGCAACCAATCAATGTGTCTCACATCAATGTTTCTCTCCTTCACTCTCTCCCCCTCCCTCACTCCCTCGCTTCCACTCTCTAAAAAATAAAATCTACGGAAAAAATATCCTTGGTGAGAATTAACAAAACAACCACAAAAAAAGAAGTATTATTAGAAGTAATTTAAGGTTAATAATCCTAATAGTGTTACTTTAAGTATAAAATTAAGAATAATTCTACACAGATTATATAATTTAGAAAAAAGGACTTGTTCAGGCTTAACATAGGTAAACAATGTGATCCAATATCACTAAAAAGACTCTTTTACAAGAAACTAATGCTGAGCTATTAACACAAAGCTCTCGTTTTCTTTCTTCTCTAAAATAACATTAATTATCTTTGAATTTCTTTAGGTCTTTGAAATGTAATGCATAAAAGAAACCAAAGAATGCAAATTTTTATCGCTTTACATTTTTTCTAAGAGAAATCATAAATGTTCTCTGAAATTTAAAATATACCATGCTTTTTTTATGACCTAATTTGTGTTTTAAAGATACTGTGTTAAAATCTTGGCCAAAGAACTTAGCAAAGGAAGTCAGTTAACTTTTTTGACTGGCCATTTTAATTCATATAGCTAAATATTTGCTACAAAATTACCCAAGAAGCCCATAACCCAATCTTGTGAATAAAGTACTGTACAGCCAATGTGGTAGCTAATAACCACAAATCCAAAGCTGACTTGCTGACTCACACTTTAAAGAAGTTAGTTGTTATTACAAACTCCAAACACCAACATTTTTATAAATTAACAAGTAACATTGAATAGGTACATACTATTTATTAGGTACTTAATTAGGGATTATATTTACAGCATCTCCTTTGATCTCATAATAATTCCGTGAAATGATTAATAATCATCATGCTTTTCTGACAGAAAGAGATATGGCGAGAACATTGAATTCAAGTGTTTAAACAAATCGGCAAACACAACAGACATGTGCCCAGAGGATGCTACAGGCAAATTGACTTTGTTCATTGAAGTTGGGTCCCAGGTCCCTATACTGTTCTCACTCTTGACAGAAGCATATCTCCAGATCTCACCCTGGTTCCTATTTGGCTTTTCCAAACAGAAGAGATCCCCTGAGCAAATCTATCACAACGATACCCTGAGATGGAACAAGGAAAGTGACAGGAAGAAGGGTCCAAGGGAAGAAAACAATCTAAAAGAGAAATAATTTGTACCCATACAGTACTATTACAATCACTTCGTCTTCCCATAAAAACTCTGTCCCTATCTAGTGTAGCAACACCATGTCCTTGAGAAAACCCCATTATGTCTTCCCCTTGCAACAGGGACCCTTCTCAACGCAGAAGAGTGGGTGGGGAGCAAGGCAGCTCTGAACTCTCTCTAAAGGTGAGTGTTCATGGCCTATTCCACACATTCTGTTAGAAGTCAAAATTAACACTTAGACAACTTAAATTGCTGCAGCTTCCCGAGCCAGGAAGTTAAGCTGAGATTCGAACTAGGGTCTACCAGGTTCCCACACAGAACTGTCCTGGAAAATGTTTCATTATGAAGAACAAATAATTTGGGTTCAAGGCCAAGCAAGCAGGCTCTTCACGAACAGGGACATGTTTCTCCCGTTTATGACAGTTTCTGGAATTTGGGATAAGCGGACTAAGAGATTACTTTTTCTGCTCCATGGAAGTAACTGACACTAAAAGGAAATAAAACCTGGCATTCTGTCCCAATTTATTTTCTCTTTTATCTTCCGCGGCTACCTGGCTCCCCATGGTGCTTTAGGACATGAGCAGGTTGGCTCGGAATGACAGCAATGGGTGAATAACTGTAAACTGAAGGAGGAATTCTGAAAAGGAAGTTCACAATTTTACTTTGAAAGTTGCTGAAGAAAGCTCAAGAGTTTGGAAAACTGGAAAGAATCAGCCTACTACTATGGGAAAAAGAGTGTAAATCTGTCAAAAGGTGTTGACCATGTTCATGATACTGAGAGTTTTAGGAGCATAATACTAAAGTTTTCTGTGATGATGATTATTATTAGGTTACAATCCCCTATGTGTTTTGACAAAAATGACTATAATCACCACCCCAAAATGCTTTATATTGTCTGAGTCCTCTAGTTATAAGAAGTCACTTCCCTAAGTAAAAGAAAATTTAGTTAGTTTATAAGATTAGTCTTTTTAAATAACAGTTCTTAGCATCATGACAGCGGGTAACATTTTTGCCAAGAGATGAAAAGGCAGATATTATCTGTTTATTTCAGTGGCCGAACTCTAAGGATGTTTCAAGTCAAAGACAAAGAGAAGTTGACATGAAACCTCCTGAAACACCCCTTTGGTGGCCCCGATCGGCAGTGGCTCCCTGCAGCCATTCCTCCCACGTGGATCTGGTGTGGCCCTGCCGCTTGCTTTGGTCAATGTGACAACAGCAAACGTGGTATGAGCAGAGCCTTGAAAACACCTGTGCGGTGGGGCTTGTTCCCTTGCTGCTCTTGGAAACTTGCTGCACGTGAACAAGCCCAGGCTGGCCTGCTGGTTGATGAAGTGACACGTTACCCAGCGCTTGAGGTTGTAGGTTTTACTATTTTTCAAATATGAAAGGGCTAACAGATTAGGAGTTGCCCCTTTGAAAACACAGATCGTTATACTCATAGACCCCAAAAGGAGGGAGCAGGCCGTGCTACAAGGGGGCACACAGGGAGGCACCAGGATTGGGCAGGAGGCAGAATGAGGGAAGGAAAAGACGGGCAAGAGCCTTTATTGTGGTTTCTATGGGAAAGAATGGTTGAAGCATCATAAGCAAATTTAGGGTTGGCTAGTTTGAATCAGTCAGCTGACTCTGGGGTGTAGGGACTATCCTCAGTGGTCTGGCGTGTGGTGTTGATGTGAGAGCAGGTGGGTGAGAGCCTGATAAAGGGTGTTGTTGGGATATGGCTCTGGACTGGCTGGTTTGCATATGAAAGGCGTGTATGCAGGTGAGTTTTCTATCTCTAAGAATTAGCTAGCCCTGGGAGGGGCGGCCCCTTCAGAGTCAACAAGGTCCCAAGGTGTCAAAGCGTCAGACAACCAAACAAATAAAAAGGTGTGGCTAATACACCAGCCATCCCCCTTACCTCTGTCCATAGTCAGCAACCTTCCAGACGGGTCTAGGTAATTTTCCCATAAACATCTTTGTCACAAGTGTGTTTGCTGCAAACATTTTCGTCGCACAACTAATTGGCCATAAGGCAATTTTGCCATAGAAGATAAAATAGCTGGTTGACAGTCTGGTTTGCATTTGGCAGACTTCATGCATTGTCAGTGTGGTTCCATTCTCCATTGACGGGGTTCTCTCAGTCCTCTCATTTGTATTTTATATAAATCCTAGCCCTCCTAAGGGTCTATATCATGACCAGTAGATGTGGTTGCATTAAAATAGTGGATGGGAACAACTACGAATAAAGCAGATTGCAAAGCTACGTGGAAGGCCAGATAACATGCCAAACTAGAAAATGATCACATAGCAGTTTTTGCAAATCCTTCTGTGAGCACAGTCATCCCTCTCACCCATCAAAAGTTTACCGAGCTGTGTACGGCAAATACAAAAGAGGCAGCTGCTAATTCACAAATCTTCCAGAGCATTAATGATCAACTCTTTAGGTAGAAACTGATACCTCTTTTAAATTTTTTCTTATTTATTGATTTTTTAGAGAGAAAGGAAAGGAGAGAGAGAAAAGGGGGGGACATCAATTTTGTTGTTCCACTTACTGATGCATTCATTGGTTGATTCTTGTATGTGCCCTGACTGGGAATTGAACCCAAAACGTTGGCGTATTGGAACAACTCTCTAACCAACTGAGCTGTTTGGCCAAGGCTGATACCTCTTTTAATAAAAGAAGAAATGTAGCGAAAAAGAGAAAAGTGCAATGCCAAAAGAGGAGACAAATCCATAAGCAAAAAAAAAAAAAAAAGGTATAATACAGTGAACAAAAAACTTCAAAGACAATTTATTTTCATTTTTCTCAGTAAGATTTTTAACTTTGTTATTAATGTTTTCATGTTTCATCATTTCTTTTTTAATGTTCCTCTTTTATTTTTTGTTATTTCATCTTTTACCATGAATTGCCTTATGGCCAATTAGTTATGCGGCAGACATGCTTGCAGCAAAGATGTTTATTGCAAAACTACAGGACATGCTTCCAAATATGCGAGTGAGGCCATCAGGACTGTCCAACCCCAGGCCAGGCAGCCTGCTGACCACAAATGCATGCGGGGGCCCAGCCAAGACCAGCTGAAGGGGACCCAGACCACAAGAAAACACCTGCCAGGACCATGAGCTAAACAAACGGCTGTTATTTTAAGCAATTAGGTTTCGGGGTAGTTTGATATGTAGCAATACATAACTGATTCGGCCTGTATTCCAAGTTTTAAAGAAGAATTAATACATTTTTCAGAATAAATTCTGGCAATGTTTATATTTTCACATCTAGCAACCATGATAGTAACAGTAAATACCTGTAAGTGTTGTGAACACTGAGTGAAATGGTAGAAGGAAAGCAGTTAGAACAAGCCTGTGGCACAGAACACATTAAACATATGTCTCTGTTATTATAACAATAACTTTTAATCTAGATTAACTGCTGTAGTAGTTAATTGTATTAGGCACGCAATACTGATTGGTATTTTGACACGGTAAACATGGGATTTACTCCTTTGTTTCTGCCTGTATATTTTTTAAAGTATACTTTGGAAAGAATTTTGGCATTTTCTTACTATTTCTTTAGATGAAACTGAGGAACAGTGTAGAGATTAAACTGTTTTTATAACTTGTCTCATTTAATTTCACACTTTTCTTTTGATAAGTGGATATTTCATGCCAAGGTACAGAACTAAATACGTGTGAATTTCAATCTAATAGTTATTCAAAGCACCATTAGCATTTCAAAGAAATGTCAGAGTAAGTATCCAGCAGCAAGCAGTTCAATCTCTTTCTATCCATCTTTGCCCTTGATCTTATCTTTATCACCCATACAAATACATGAATAACAATAAAACCAAAAATTTCATGTTAAGATAGAAACAAATTATGGAAAACAAATGATTTCTTCTTCTACTGTAGGCCACAGCCTCTGTGTATTGGGTCACTGCATTCCTCTATAGAAAATTTTAAAAATGTCTCCGTTTTCTGGGATCCTACTGCTGATGTTGATATTACAGAACTTCTAAATTCACTTCACAAATATGTGTAAGTGCCTTCTGTGTACCAGGCACTGTCTATGTGTCAAAGTTTCAGTAGTGCCAGAACAGTGTCCTGCCCTCAGGGTAATGACACCCCAGTGAAGGAAATACTAGCAGGCAAATGGAGAAAGTATTTCTGCTGATGGTAAGTTCTGTACAGAGAACACGGCAAAATAGTGAGAGAGGAACTGTTACTGCCAGCAGGGGAAGAAGGTATGGAAACCCTCTGAGGCTATTGTGAGGCCAGTGTGGCCACAACAGAGCGGTGAGAGGGTGGTGTACAAGCCAGGTTTCTTCAGAGAGAAAGGGGGGAGAAAGAGAGAAGTGTAGCTGCGGTCTGGATCCAAAGGCCCACGAACCAGAATTAATGGCATATCCAGTTCTAGTCTGAAGGCCGACAGCCTTGAGATCCAGAAAGAGTCAATGTTTTGGGTTGAGTCCAGCAGGCAAGAAAAAAAGCTGATGTACTAGTCCCAAGAGTGTCAGGCAGTAAGAGTCCTCTCTTGCTCAGGGTGGGGGCCAGCCTTTCGGCTGTATTTAAGCCTTCATCTGATTGTTCGAGGCCCACCCATATTAGGGAGGGCAACTGGATTTACTCCGTTTACCAATTGAAATGTTAATCTCATCCAAAAACACCCTCATAGAAATACCTAGAATAATGTTTGAGCAATTATCTTAGCACCCCATGGCCCGCTGAAGCTGACACACAAAATTAAGCATCACAGGTGGGTAGAAGGGTTGAAGATGAGATCAGAGATAAAGGTAGGGGTAGGGTTTACACGATCTGATTTACACTTTTAAAAGATCATCTGCTATTTCTGATGGCCAGAATATGACAGTAATGTAGTATCTTAAGACATTAATCTCCCTTGTTCCCTCATAAGAACAATATGTGGGAAAGTAAAAGAATAAAATGTCAGCACATGAAGCAAACAGCAACAACAAAACCCTACAGGCCGACTGCAAGTGATATCTTCAATAAAGCAGGGATCAGGAATCCCATGGTCCTGGAAAATGGGTGGCATAGTCAAATCATGTGATGGCAGCTGGGTCCAAAACTAGACCAGCAGCTGTGCAGCTGTAATAGTAAAAAGAAAAGGAAATTTGGTGGAGCCTACAAGCCATGGGACCCAGAAATTGCCATCAGACTGATTCCCAAAAGGAGAGCACCTGGCACTAAATGGGACATGAGAACAACCAGCGGGACTTGAAAAATCCTGCAAAAGGACCGTGGAAGTAGCGTAAGCCATTGAGGATCTCAGAAATTCCCAACAAATCCATGCTTTTGTAGGTGAGAAACTCACTCTGAAGAAAAACTTTCAGAAGCAGAATCCAAATTGAGCAGGGTGAAAACACCAGAGCTCTAAGTGAGCAAAACGTTTCACATAATGAGGAGGCGCGAGTGGCAGGGAAGCCAGAGGTCCAGAGGCGGGGAACCTTGAACGCACTAACAGCAAAATACAGCGTTCAATTGTGAAAGCAGTACTTGCAAGGCAAGGCACACGGAACTCTGAAGGATGCTGAGGTTAATGCCAGGAAGCCTTTCTGAATAGTCCAGGACATCTCTTCTCATTACACATGGGGAACAAAAACAGATTTTGATGGAATCCCATTTAAAGACATTGCAAGAGAAAGACATGAAATGGATGTCTAATAGCTAATGAAAACAAACCAAAAAATGTAGCCTCAAAGCAACTGAAAGCTCTGACCTAAAATTCAAAGTTATTTAAAAGAAATTTAAAAAGTGATCAAAGCTCTGAAAGAACAACCTAAACTATAAGTAGAAGAGCTCAGACACGAGGCGGCTGGTCATTCTTTTTGCCCTTACCCTCTCACTCCATGAGCAATTCAGTCCTAAAGTCATTAGATAGAGAAGAGTGAGCTGATATCCATACCTTCTGTGGAGAGGGGGTTTGCAGTGGCCCAGAGTAGGGTATCAGAGCCCAAGCAGGGCAATGGGAATGCTCATGTTTGGATCCAAGCAGCTGCACAGTATGGAGAGTCAGGGCCCAGAAAGGGTGAGGGAATCCAAGAGGGGGCAACAGCCTAGTGCCAAAGGAGTCAGAAACTGAGCAAAGCGAGAGAGTATCCCTGCAGAGGGGCAGCCTAGTTAGGGGGCCAGAACCCAAACAGGGTGAGGAAGGTGTCCGTGTCCGGAAGGAAGGTGTTCTTGCATGGGGGGGCTTGGCATGAGATCTCAAGGCCCAGCAGGGGAAAGGAGGTATCCATGTGTGGGGATGGCTTGCTGGGAGGTGCAGGGCCCCAGGGGGGTGAGCGGCGTGTCTGCACAGATAGAGAAACTGGCCTGGGGAGTCAGATCTCAGTCAGGGTGAGGAAGATGTCCGAGTGAGGAGGAGGTGGCCATGGACATGGGAAATTGGCTACTTACACAGGAGCTGATCAAATAAGCAACTACATTAAGGGTCATGGGAGCCAGATTTCTCACGGCTGAAGGAGGGATTTATAAATATGAGGAAGAAAACTAGAGGGAACTTCATGATGTTAGATTAGAACTGAAGGTATGCTTTCAAGATAGAGATATAGATACACATGTGAATATGTATTTACGTATGTGTATGTACATATATGTATTATCTAACTCTGTCCACTAAGAGGGCCTGGGAAATGGACATCCCAATAGCAACAAGTAAAGCCCAGATTTTGGCCTGTGGATATATTTTCCACTAAAAGAAACAAGGATTCATTGAGAAATGACTGATACCAGGCCAGGGCAGGGCAAGTGCAAGGTGAGCCTGGAATACTTTGTGCCAGAAAGCAAGGCAGTGCTCAAAAAATGATGAGGTGTGTCAAGAGCATAGGGAAGCCAGCTTGAATGGGCTCCCGCTGGTTAAACTAAGGACACTTGTAGGAACAAAATAAATAATAACTGTAATGGATTATAACCCATTGAATAAAATAGAAAAACATGGGCCCATTAGGAATGGGAAATTTAATGAATTTCAAATCACCTCCCCACTTATGCTGCTTTCACCAAGTATGATATTTAGTATTACATTTTTGTTTAATTCTAAACATTTTAAAGTTAGAATTATGCTGTCTCCTAATGCATTTTTCATGAGTGATTTAGAAATGTGTATTTAGGTTCACAGATTTATGGGGATAAATATGAGAATCTTTCATTTAACTTAAATGAATTGTGGTCAGAATGAGCAAAAAAGAATTAAAAAAGAGAAAGAACTCATGGACACAGACAAGTGTGGTGATTTCGGGGTGGGGAGGAAGAAGGGGGTTGGGTGGAGGTGGAAGAGGGGGATTAATGGTGATGAAAAAGATAAAATAAGGAGAAAATTAAATTAAATTTACAAAAAAGAAATTGTAGCTTGGATGAATCTGCATCTTTGACATGTGTGGAAACTTCATAGCCAAGTCAAGATCTATCCTTATCAATGTTTCATGAGAGTAACATATGTTCTCTAATTGTTAGGTACAAAGCTCTATGCATTTTATCAGATTAAGTTTATTAATTGAGCTATTCAAATATTCTATTAATTGAGAGAAGTATGTTAAAATCTTACAGCTTTAGAGGATTTACAGTTGTTCTATGTAGACTTATGTATATTTTATTATATGATGTATATTATATATATAATTTTTAAATGCATACATGTTTAGAATTTTTATATTTTCCTGGTGAACAGAACTTTGAATCATTTCATAGTAACTCTCTATATCCTGGTAATGCCTTCATTGTTGAAGTCTATTTGGCCTGATACCGACGCAGCCACCCTAGCTTTTGTTGGGCTAATAGTCCTCCAGTATAGCTTCTTTCATCGTTACCTCTGTGTGTGTGTGCGTGTGTGTGCGTGTGTGTGTGTGTGTGCGCGCGTGCACCCTTAGCTATAGATATGTCTGTTTTAAAGATCATAAGGCTGGAATTCGTTTTCCTACTATCTAACAATCTCTTCTAACTGGTGAGTTTAGCTAATTTATGTTTATTTTGATGATTTACATATTTCAACTTGGTTCTATTATTTCACATTTTGAAATCTATTAATCTCTTTATCTTTAATATTCTTTTTATGCCTCTATTTCCCCTTTTGTTCTTTATTTCCTATTTCATTTTTTCTCTCTCTATGGCTTGGAATTTATATAACTTATTTTTATTCTTTAGGTGCCTTTAAAAGTTTCCCATACATTTTTAATTTAACAAAGTCTAAAGTGAAACTATACCTTATCCATCCACTTCCTGAACAATTTTGAGATTTTAGATCACTTGAAATTCACTTACTTTTTCTCTAATAAATATTCTTGTCATCTTTTCATTCTGTTTGTTAGCTTTCCAAATCAGATGTTATTATTTTATTCAGACTATTTTTACTTGCATTTGCATACATGTTTACCATTTTATTTATTCACTATTCCTGCCTCAGAATGGCCCCAGGTCATCTTCCTTCTTGAAGTAATCCTTGAGGTTTAAATTTTTTTAAAAAGTCTCTTTGTGGTAAATGTTTCTAGTTTTTCAATTATGAATGTCTTTATCTTTTACACTTTCATTTATAAAAAGTAGTTCCTTAAGCTCACAATTTTAAGCTGATGTTTATTTTCTTTCACACTTTGAAGATATTATTCTACTCTTTTGGCTATCATTTGATAAGTTGGCTCTCATTATACCTGTATTGTTGTAGGTGATCCATCATTTTTCCACCTGCTTTGAAAATCTCTTCCATATCTTTCAATTTCACAATAATGTGTTTCAGTATGGATTTATCTTTATTTATCCTGTTTGGAATATAGTGTGTTTCCTGGATGTATGAATTCATGTTTTTATCAATTATAGAAAAAAATCAGCTGTTATCTATTGAAATATTTCTCTCCTATGTAGTATTTATGATTTCATCTTGAGTCTCTGGTTAGATGTGGATTAACGTTCTTATTCCATCCTTCACATCTCTTCATGTCTTCCATAATTTTTGTCTCTTTGACCCTTTGTGCTATATGTTAGATAATTTCTTCAACTCAATTTTCCAATTCCCCAATTCTCTCTTCAACTCTGCCCAATCTATTTATGTGTTCATTTAGAATTTCAAAAACAATTACAAGTGTTATATTTTTCATATCTAGAAGTGGCACTTATTTTTCAAATTTGCCTAGTATTTACTGATAGTCCTTGTTTTTATTCATCTTTTTATTTCTTTAAACACTATATATATAACTGCTTTATTTTCTATTTTCAGTAATAATACCAATAGTCACTGGGGACTAAATATGCCTGTTAGTTTTGCTGATACTTACTTATAGTGGTTTGCTTTCCAAGGTGATTAGAAATGATTTACTGTTATCCCATTAGTTGATCTTAACCTATGGATCTTGTCAATCTGAACAGAGAAGGTTTCTTCCACAGATTTATATTTGCCTTCAGTTTCCCTGGATAGTCTTGACACAGCCTCCTAACCTTGCCACCGAACCAAGGTACAGTGTCCAAACAGCAGGGCTATTATTGACAGCTGCTCTCAGAGCAACATGGACTCTTGTCTTCCAACATACTATTTTAGAGGGCAGAGGTTGCTGAAGCAGGCAATGTCTCAAAGAACATGTCTTAGTTTTCTTCTGAATAGGGATCTCTCAGTCTACCATAATACTTTGTAGCAAAATATTTTTATTGTTAAAATGTACATTCATAAAGGTTCCAATTTTTAAAAAACCCAGTTTATTATGACTCGAAAGTTAGAATGTGACTCTTTAAATGATTTGTACCCTACCAAATAGGTAGAGGTCATCATAAATTGCTTGACATGCATGTTAGCATTGTATAATGTAGGATGCAATACACAAATCAATAAATTATCTTGAGAATATATTAATGAATAGTAAGCTTACCATAATTATGGACTCAAATAAAGTAAATTCTTTTTTAATATGATCCCTCTAAAATGTATATTTATAAAGAACACAAATAAAATTCTTGGAGGCTTGGTATTCTTTAAAGTATTCCAACTATTATGATAGTCAGCAAAAAAGATAATACACAAATTAATCATAGA
This sequence comes from Miniopterus schreibersii, assembly GCF_964146895.1. Classification (NCBI taxonomy): domain Eukaryota; kingdom Metazoa; phylum Chordata; class Mammalia; order Chiroptera; family Miniopteridae; genus Miniopterus; species Miniopterus schreibersii. The sequence goes on from NC_138102.1 coordinate 172,210,912, forward strand.
CTATGTTTTATATTTAAATTCTAGATCAACTAAAGAGAAGAAGCAGCTAAATTTTGATAGCATATACTGCCCACATGTCTCACCAAGTTTTTTAAGAAGTTCTGAGTGTTATCAGAAAATTTTGGGAGAAATGCTACTTTTTTCATTTATAATGTAAATTATATGAACTTATTTTAGTCTATTTATTTGCCTTGCTTCCATAGTTATGGAGCTCTGTGCTCTGGCTAGTATGTCCATTTATATCCAAATATTAAGAATGTCTTTCCAGCTCACCTACATGTTGAGATAGAAGTGAGTCAAACAAATAATGAGTCACAGAGGCAACTATATAGAATTTATATTCCCTTAATTCCTCAAGGTCAAAAATCAATGAACGTTTCCAAAAATATATAAAATTAATTCAATAAATGCAAACTCCCCAGAAAAGAATTTATTTCAAAAATTACAAAGGCTAAGATTCCATACTAGGTAAAGAGAAGGAACATTTATTGTGTGCCTTCTATGTTCAAGGTCATTCTATCACATTTAATCCTCACATAAACCTCTCCCTTATCTGTGGTTTCACTTTCCATGGTCTGGAAAATTCCAGAAGTAAACAATTCCTAAGTTAAGATTGAGCACTGCTCTGAGTAGCTTGATGAAATCATGGGCCATCCTGTTCCATCCCACCCAGGCTGTGAATCATCCCTTTGTCCAGAGTATCAATGCCGTATAAACTACCCACCCATTCATCTCTTAGCCGCCTTATTGGTTATCAGATTGATTACCATGGTATCACAGTGGTTGTGTTGAAGTTACCCTTATTTTACTTGTGATGGCCCCAAAAGTACAAGAGTAGCGATGCTGGCCATATGCCAAAGAGAAGCCGTAAAGTGTTTCCTTTAAGTGAAAAGGTAAAAGTTCATGACTTAATAAGGAAAGGAAAAAAAATTGTAAGCTGAGGTTGCTAACATCTAGGGTAAGAATGAATCATTTATCTGCGAAATTGTGTAATCTACCAACTAAACTTTATCATAGGCATGTATGTATGGAAGCAAACATAGCATACAGGGTTTGGCAGTAACTGAGGTTTCAGGCATCCACTGGGGGTCTTAGAACATGTCCCCTGTGAATAAGGGGGGACTACTGTATTATGACCTTTAAAATGAAAAGGAATCACCTAGCTACTAAATACAGCAGCCGTATGGGACACAAATGTGGCTAGTCAAAGCCTGCTTTTTCCTGTTCCATTCCAAGGCTTTGTGCTTATGGCTCACTCCAGAATTTCCTATGGCATCAGCACAACGTGCTGCACCCTGGGGTGTCCTATCTGAGTACTACTGGAGTTTGAAAACCACCCATGTCCTTTTTCAGGTACCAGCAGTGACCTTTGGGTTTTTTTCTGATTGTACAATTAGCCCAAAGGTTGTTGCTATGCTTGGATGCTGTATGACATTGGATACAGCATGTAATAAAATTCCCTCCCCTAAACAATTTAAGATCAGCAGCTGCCGTTCAGAAAATGCATCCAGGTAAAGTCTGTTGTTTTCTGCCCTATTAGTCCCACACTCTGCCAAACTCAGCATTTAATGCGGAAGGCAGAGAATGCTGGGGTCTGGCAGCTCCTGGACCAGAACAGACCATGCTGGTTGGCTCTGATTTCACACATTTATAATCTTTTCTCGTGCTCCCTTTGCTCAGTGTAGGAGAGGGGCTATCGGCCAATTTCCCCACCATTTATAGCAAATCCCAAGGCTCCCTGGGCAGACTGTATTACTAAATTATTGTATCTTTTTGGTAGAGTGCCTGATCGGTCTTGGCAAGCACTTCTCATTGAAAGAAGCTCCTGTTGCAAGCAAAGGAAGCTAGCTACACTCACCCTTCTCACAGGCCTTTCCTCTGTTACCCTGGACCACTAGCTTCTTTGTTCCCCATGTAGGAGCCAAGTTCACAGGGGCAGTTTCTCATCTATCTCTGACCCCCTAGGGAGTTACCGGTTTCAAAGAGAGTTCTGTGCTGGGAGTAATTCCCATAGCCTAGAGCCAGATGAATAAATGGCCCATAGTGAATAACTGCATTTAGAACTAAGAGGTTTTGTTTCTCTTTCCCCAAAATGTATTTCTTTGTAATACTGCGGTCACTGTATCCACGTATTTTCCCTGAACAGAAGACTCTGTATTGGGGGAAGAGAGGAAAGAACCCCTTTAACTCAAGTTTATTGTTTTCACATGTGTTGGTCCTTTGGTTTAAAATTTGTATTTATTTATTTAAATTGTTGACAGTATTACAGATGTCCTCCATTCGCCCCCTTTGCCTCCCTCCACCCTGCCCCCCCCACCTTCATCACATTGCTGTGTGTCCGAGGGCTATGCATATGTGCATATATTCTTTGGGTGATCTCTTCCCATCTTCCTCTCCGCCCTCCCCTCTGAGATCTGTCGGCCTGTTCCATCTGTCCATGCCTCTGGTCCTATTTTGTCTGTCAGTTTATTTTGTTCTTTAGATTCCACATATAAGTGAGATTATGTGATCCTTGTCTTTCCCTGCCTGATCTGTTCTTACTTTCTCCCACTGGTTATGAAAGTGAAGTGAAGAACTGCTCTGGAGAAGTGAAACAAGCAAACAAAAACAGATCTACCTATAATCTTTAAATAAAAAACAAAGTAATTTCAATATATTAAAAGGATAAAAATTATGCTACATTACTCGAAAACGATTGCTCTGATTCAATTTCCAAAAGATCTATCCTAAATGTGAACTCCAAGTCACCCAAACATCCTCAATAAAAGCTCTGGGAGTGAAATGCATTCAAACGTATCCTATAAATTTTCTATTCCTCTAAGCGATGAGCAGCCTAGATTTTTTTTGTCACATGCATCCCAAGAGATGTCCCACTTCAAAAGAACAGGAGAGTCATCAAAAGCATGATCCTATTAACAAGACACACCATAGGAAATATACAGAAATGTTAAAGATAAATTACATCTAGTGAGTTATGTTTCAAATCAACACTGCTGTTGCTATGGTAAGAAATATGCCATGTAAAAGAAAAAACCCCTATCAGGGTTTGGTGCTATAGCCAAGGCCATGATGAGACGAGGACTCTGCTAGTGTTTCCATCTGATCCAGACAGAAGAACAATGTGCTTTAAATGTATGTAAAACGGCCTAGCAAAGCGGATCGCTTATTGCTTTCTTTCCCATCATTCCTGACTGATTAAAGAAGACATTGTAAAAATACAAGTCAGGTAGTCTAAGCAAAGGGTCTAAGTCTGGGCGTCTCCTGGTTGTGGAAGCAGGAGAGCTCCACTTCAGCTAAGTGTTGGAAAACGGCACACTCATTTAACAAAGCCCTCCCAGCATTTCTCAGGTTGGGGGCAATATGTCATTTTCCATGGAAAAAGACGCAATGCAATCAAAACGCAATTTCCACTCTAACAGAGAAAATTTTGACTTAAAGAAAGGAAATATGGAAAGCAGTGTTCCAGCTCTGCTACTTCTCATTTCTCTCCTTCCAGGCTCTTAAATCCACTCGATAGGCTTCTGTCCCACCTTCCTCCCCTGGAACAGCCCTTACCAACGTCAGCAAATCCCCACGTTGCTAAAGCGAACATTCTTGTGCCCATCCTGCTTGACCTGCCAGCCATACAATGAACGCCTGGAAATGGTAAGTGACTTCCCAAGGTCGCACAGCCATTAATTGGTGGAGCAGCACAGGAGCCAGGTAATTATGCTCTTGACTGCTAAACCAGTTTACATTCCTAAAATGAGAAAATTAGCATACTCACCTAGCTCCCCAAACTCCCCCACCCTTCCCAATTTATATTAAAATAATCTAGGGTTTTAGATAGGCTGTCTATACTACATTTTTCTATATTTTATATCTTCTCTTCAAAAAATGTTAATTTATATTGTTTTAAAACTATATTAAGAATAATTATTTGGGGAATTATGTATTACAAATACATAATTATTTCTAAATAATTATTTTATTTCTAAATAATTATTTGGTTCTATGTTTTGCATGTATTCTATGTATTACAAGTTTCATTTTATATTCCGGCATCTCTTATACTGATATTTTCCTTGCCCATTCTTGAGATTTTTATTATTCATCCCTTACTCAACTGAAGTATCTCTCTGAGCAGTTCTTTCCAAAGTGCTGGTTGTTTTCTAAAATACATATGTGATAATGATGTACTTCCCATGACCTTGCATATCGTGGCTGGGCACATAATTCTTGAATCTGGAGTTTTAACCCACTTCTCCAAACATTCTTAAACTCTTCTCCACTGTCTTCCGGGTGCTTTAGTTGAGAAGTATTTGATATCAGATTAAGTTTTATTCCTTTGTGGATAACTTATTTCATTTTGGTAATGTCTGTCTAGATCTTTACAGGATTTTTTTATCATTGAAATTAATGAAATTTCAAAATTTCCAGTAAACGTTTGCTTCTTTCAGAAATTTTACCTGTATTTAGTAAATCTTCTGTGATTTATTATTCAAGACTTCAGCTCAGGGAAGTTTTCTTCCATTTTCCCTTTTATTGATGCCTTTTTAAAATGGTTATGCTCTTACTTCTGACATTCTTCCACCATATGCATATTGGATTTGTTGGAGTTTTCCTTTGTTTTCTCTCTTATAATTTTTCTTCCTCTCTACATCTTCTGTCTACTGACTGTGTTGAATTATCTTCTGTTTCATTAACTTGGGATTCTCACGACCCACATATTTTTGCCTCCATTATAATTTTGAATTTGACATGAACTATTATTCAGTTAAAGCCTTTATGATTTTATAACTCTGACTTCATAACTGCTGCTTCTGGCTTCACACAGCATTAGCCTGCTGAATACTACTGAGGTCGGTTTTGATATTAGTAGTTTGGAAAACTGTTTCTTAAGAGTAATTTTATTTCATAAAATGTCATTGTTTTGATTCTTTAGAATAAGCACCTTGTTTTGAGGTAACATTTAATATATCTAGTTGTTTGGTTACTTGCTCACTGATGCAGAGGAAGGTTTGGCTTGTCTGCTTTGGAAAACTGAGATGAGGTCTGTCAGAGATTGAGAGAGTCCTTCTTTGTAGCTTTAGGGTCTAAAAAATGTTCTATATCTATGCTGTCCAATATGCTAGCTGCTAGCCAGAGGGAGAGGGAGAGGAGAAGGGAGGGGAGGGAGAGGAGAAAGGAGGGGAGGGGGGAGAGAGAGGGAGAGGGGGAGAGGGAAAGGGGAGGGAGAATGGGGAAGCTTAGGTGGACTGCCAGGCCTGCCACCCTGCACAGTTCAGGGGCCTTCATTCCCACACAGCACAAACATGCCTCCTGCAGTTGTGCATGGTGCCCTGTTCACTGAAGTTTTACTTCTTAATCTACAGCAGGGCTGTACTGTCCAATACAGTAGCTGCTAGCCACATATGGCTCTTATGCATTTGAGATGTAGCTGTTGCAAATCAAGAATTGAACTTCCAATGTCATTTACTTGTATTAATTTATTGTAAAGGGCAGAGCACGTCTAGAGCAGTGGTTTTCAAAGTGTGGTCCCCAAACCAGCAGCATCAGCATCTCCAGGCGGCTTATTAGAAATGCAAATTCTCAGGCTCTGCCCTAGAGGACGTGGGGGTGAGGCCTGCCAATCCATGCTTGACAAACCTGCCACGTGATCCTGTGATAAGAACCGAGAACCCCCGATCTACTGATCACGAGTTAGGAGAGGATCAGAACTAACAGCAGTCGCAAGAGGGAGTTTTCTCTCTGTTCCAATGTTTCTTTTCTGTATCTGAGGTAGCAGCCAGGAGTTAACTAGGACAGTGTCCCCTTCTTCACCTGTCACGGCTGTCCTCATTAGGAACTAACTGTGGCAATGTGTCCCCTAAGCGTAAGTCGGGAGTGAGCCTGCTACCTGACCCTCGCTTGCAGCTGGTGTGCTTCCCTGTGGCCCTGGGTAGAACTCAAAGATGCCTCCTCACTGTGCCCCTGCATGTGTTCGGTCCCTGCCCTGAACTTGCTCAGGCCTCTTCATTTCACGCCCTGAGCGAGGCGTTGCCTCTCATACGGCGCATCGTGTATCTCGTAGGTCTTCAATCTCACCTCGCTTTCTATTTTGAACAAGCTCTTGAATTACTGACATATAGGCGTCACTCATTATTAATTTTCCATGCTGATGTAGTTTATTCCTCCTTATTTTATATCTGTTGGTCATTTATGAGGTGCCATGGAATGAGATGAACCAGAGAAATGCATTCTTGCTTTTCCAAAAAGAAATAATCCTTTGTAACCCTCTTAATATGTTACTTTTTCATATAATTTTATAGTGCTCTTTGAAATGTATCACCTCATTTAATCTCCCAAACGTTCATCTGATGTGATTATTCCCATTTTACAGATAAGGAAACTGAGGCTTCGATGGTTTAAATGATCTGGGCAAGAGAAATGGCTAGAGTGTCTGCTTTGTAAGGGTCCCTGATAGGCAGAAAGCCATGGCTAACATTTACTGGATCTTTATTACGGACCCATCATTGCATTAAGTGCTTCATATCTATTATATTTTTAAGCCTTACAATAACCTTATGAGATCTGTTCTATCATCATTTCTATTCTCCAGATGACAGGCAAACCCAGAGAGGTTAAATAACTTGTTAAACTTATACAACCAGACAGTAAAACTCCAGGCAACTTATTTTCAGGCCCTGGTCCATCTGACTGTAGAGTTTGTGCGTTTACTGACTATGCTATACCGGTTTCTTCGCCTGGAGAGTAATGAAACAGTCTAGGCAAAGTAAAGAGTATTACTTTTTCATATCTCATCCTTTATCACACAGTGGGTTGCTTTATTACTTAGTTTCTATATGCTACCAAGTTCAGATCATGTGATTAGTAACTTAGAGGAACATATAGATCTGTTGTAATTTTAATATTTGCTTATTTTCTGTTATTCTGACTAGAATCCCCAAAACGATGCAAGTCCCGACCTCCACCTCCCATTCATTCTAAATATTTATTGTGTAATTTGTTGCATGCCAGCTGCTGTGCTGGGTGCTGTGTTCCCCGTGTTTGCTAGGCTGCAGAGTAAGAGCCCTGACAAAAGGCTTGGGGGTGGCCTGACTACTGCTAAACTCTCCTGCCCCCTGCCTTTGTCACCATTACCACTGATAGACTCACTCAAAACGTCACTAGCACTTGAAATAAAGTACCATCAAAGAGTATCTGAAACAAACAGGCAGTTTGAGGTCACCTATGAGGAACTCTGTGGCTTCGCAGCTGCAAATTTGAAACAGAACTCTGTCTCCAAATCGCTGACATTTGGACATGTACGTCCATGGAGGACAAGTGTCAGCCCTCACTGTCCACACCAGTTTGATAGGAATGATCTGGAGGTGGAAGAGCTGCTTACAACTGACCAAGCTATGAATTTCCCGTACAGTGCACTTTTCCACAGTCATGATCAAAGGGATGCTTACGAATCCTGCCTCATTACAAAGCGGAACACTTTTATTCCCACTGTTTATTTTCTCCCTTGACTCTATGTCAGGATCAGCCAGTTCTACTTTAATTCCTCTCATAAGATAGTATTAAAATACTTACATTTTTGTAAAAATATTTTTTTACAGAGGATATTCATTTACAATACTAATTAAATGTGATATTCCGGACAATCTATGCAGTAGGTAATCTTTCCCCCATTTTATCAAAAATAAAATAAAGATTCTTTTGGCTGTTCATCCGTCCGTCCGTCCGTCCGTCCATCCAATCTTTCAACAAATACATGTACCATACCAAAGCACTGGAGTACACAAATTAATCAAATAAGGCCCATCCTGTTGAGGAGATAAGAGTCAGGAAACACGCAGTACATTGTAGCATGTGTACCGCTAAAGAAGTTTTGAGGGCTTCAGGGGAACACCGAACTCTGATAAAAGATTTGAGCTTTGGAGGATGGGTAGGACTTAGACATGTGGAAATGAGTGACAGATATTGCAAGCAGAAACAACATACATAAACAAAGACAGAGAAAAGGAAGTCCAGATGTCATGGGAAAACTGAGTCGGTGTCATTTGACTGCTGGGAGAGGCCTGGAGAGGAATGGGGGGAAATTAGGAGCAAAGGTAGGTTCTAATGTTTAGGGGTGTCAGTAATCTAACCAAAGTAATCCACAGGAGTGGAGCTCAAACCCAGGTTCTCGTACTCTGAGGTTGGAGCTCTTTCTAGCATCACCCAGCTACCTTCCTAGCATTGTGTTTCAAATTTATTAACACAGTATAGCTCCATAAAGCTGAACAATAGGTATGGGGGTTTGATAAGAAACTCGACTTGGTTTAGAAGTGCAAACTCCAACAGTTATGAGAGTCAAGGGCATGGACTCATTCAAGACAAAAAGAAAGTGTGGCTGAAATTTCCAAATAGTCTGTATTTTAATTATCTTTTCCATTGGGAAACTCCTTTTGAAACAATAAGCTCTGTCTCTGGAATAAAATCTAGCTTAGGGAGGCGAATGAAATTTATACGCATTATGAATTCCTTGTGCGTAAAATCAGGTGCCGTTGGTTGTTATGCAATGGCTTGCTGAAGTGTATTAAAAATACACAAATGAGTACAATTTTAATATTACTTTAAAATCAGCTTCAGATTAAAAATAAAATCCCCAAGTTATTTATAAAGATAAATCCTCTGATTCTTATCTGGAAAGTAGCTCCTAATGAACAGATAATACCTTTGCAATTTGAATTTATGAGATGTTTATTTGCCACCAGGGCAGTTAATTATGACTATCAGTTGATATCAAGCAAATTCATTTTCCTGTTTTAAATATTATTTTCATGGTTGCATTTATTTAAGGAATAAATAAATTCCTTATTTTCAGTTGTTATCAAGTGTTCAGTTGATATCAAGCAAATTCATTTTCCTGTTTTAAATATTATTTTCATGGTTGCATTTATTTAAGGAAAATTATCTGTGGTTTGCAGATAAAAGAGAAGCATCAATTGAGCAAATTATGGCATTCATAATTAAATGCTTTTGGTATGCAGTCTCCAACACTGCTAAAGGAACCTATCACTTCAACATAATACTGAATATATTTAGCATAACATTGCAGTCAACAAACCCTTAGGGATTTTATTAATTTATTTGACATGGAATCAGCAGATATTTTCCTATCAAAAGTGGTTTTTTTTAATTCATTAATTCAAAAGCTTTTAAAAATCATATTTTCCATGGTCTATACCTGGGTGGACTTGATAACCCAACAGGCCATTGTTTCATTTGAAATAGAAATATGGAGACATTTTCAGATGAGAATTTTTTGGCATTAAACCAAAGGGTAATAAATAGTAAGATTTTCAAAAGACATAGCTTCAATATTCAAACATGTAACAGATAATCAAATTCTTCAATTAATAGAGAATTGGAGTGAAAATGAGGTAAAGCTATATAGAACTTGAAAACAGCCCAATTACATTGATCAATGAGATTCCAATTTAAAATATAACTTTAAAATCAGGTAAGTTTTAACTTCTCCATCTCTTATTTAGCATCTTAGCCCATCTGACTTTACCTACTAAATATTTCTAAACTCCAATGATCTCACTCTCCTACTCACGATTGGCTCCTTATTTGACATCTCAGCTTAAATGTGACCTCTTCAGAAAGGCCCACTCTGATCCCTAAAGTAATCACCCTCCGGCCCTCACCCCGCTCCCCTCACCGCCCCCTGCTCCTCCAGTCAGTTACCCTCTAACGCATGGTCTTCTTGTTTACTCAAGATCACTAACCTTTTGTTTTCTGCTTATTGTTTGTCTCCTCCCTACCCCCCAACTAGAACGTAGCTTTATGGGTGCAGTGACTTTATCATCAACTACCGAATCCCTAGTACGCAGACTCTTTCCTGGTTCCTGGCAAGTACCTGACATAGTACCTACCTCCAGTGTCCTAATTCAGACCCTTGTAATATTTCGCCTGGGTGACTGTAAGAGTTTCCTGACTGGTCTCCTGGACATCAGACTCATCTGCCTCAAGGCTGTTTTCTTCGCTGTTGTGGGTTGTTTCCTGTAATGCAAACTAATCAGATCACTCTGCTCTCAAGGCTGTTCAGTGATCTTTCTTTAGCTAGATGAGCAGTCCCGAAGCACACAGAGTGGTATGTCGTAGCCTTTTAAGTAGTTCAAGAAAGAACATTTTGATTGAATAGTTACTTTTATTTATTTTAATGTGAGTTCCAACAAACCATCAATTAAATTGCACATTAAACTCATGGTTTCACAGATAATTATTACTGAAGGTGAGATAAAAACCCAAACTATAAGTCCATTCAGACATGAAAAAAATAATGTGTCCTCAAATAAGTCTTTGATGAACAGATGTAGAGTTAGAGAAGCTCAGAGTGAGTATTCAATTTTACTAGAAGGTTTGGAGCATTAAATTGGGGGCATTAAGTCACTTATCGACACATTGTACATAATGGGCTAGACTGGGATGTGTAGAGTAGGACACACATACTTGAGTTGGAATTTCAGTTCTGCTATTTATGAGTTATTTGCCATAAGTAAATTAATTTCTCTGAACTTCAGTTTCCCCATCAGTGATGGGCTGAACTGTGTTCTTCCCAAATTCATACATTGAAGCCCCAACTCCAGTGCCTAATCCCTGTGACTATATTTGGAGTTAGGGTCCTTATAGAGGCAACTAAGTTCAAATGCGGCTGGTAGGGTGGGCCCTAATTCGATATGACTGCTCTCCTTATAAGAAAAGGACACTGGGACACACTAAGTGACACCAGGGGTGCCCATGCATGGAGGGATGACCATGTGAAAAGGCAGCTGCAGGATGACCACCTGCACGCCAAGGAGAGAGGCCTTAGAAGAAAGCAACTCTGCCAGCACCTTGACCTGGGGCTTCCTGCTTCCAGAACTGTGAGGAAATTAATTTCTGTTGCTTAAAGCACCCAGTCCATGGCATTTTGTTATGGCAGTCCTAGAAACCAACACAACACCTTTAAATGAGGGTACTGATACCTACTTCATAGGGCTGCTCTGACTATTGAATCAGACATTTATTAAACATCAAACAGTGCTTGGCATTCTGTAGGGACCAGGTGAAGAAACCATCCCCTCTGTGATAAGATTGTGCTATATATCCATAATTAGAGAAATACAGTCAAAGTATCAACCAATACTGAGACCCTTTTATAGTTTTCAATGTTCTACTTTTTTGGATAAGTTATGTGATCTAGTTATAGTTTCCTAATATTTTATTGGATGAACACTGTGGCCTCTTTTTGAAGTTGGCTACTTATATCTATGTTTCCTCCCTTGATGGATATTACTAGCTCCCTTCTCCCCTACCTGTTATGAGGACCTTCTCCCTTGATGACCACAAGGCAATTCTTGAAAGGGGTAATGGGATGTATTCACATATAACAGAGAACCTGCAATTCTGGTGTGTTAAGAAACTGGGGTGTGATGATCTCCATGCTTGTGTGAGCACTGCTCCTCTGAAGATTCCTGTCTGCCATGCAGTTCTTAGTAACTGACAGTCTCATTTTAAATTGTGAGTTTGTTTGTTTCCTACAAGAGTACCCAATGAAGGGAAGTTCATTCCTACTTATCCTTCCTATGACCTGAATTAAAAGCAAAAGCAAAAATAAAAACAGAATCATTGGATTCCTTCACAGACCACCTAAGAATCACATCATCAAAGCAACTTGGATGCCACAGAGCACAGTGGCAGCTGAGGAGCCAAGGAAATATTAATTTTACCAGCAGTAGGAATTTGAAGGAATTGTTTCTCTAAACGAAATCTAAGGTAATAAAATGGGAGGGAAGGTCATTGGCTACGTGAATACATGGAACATGGGAGGTGGAACCAAAGATGCACCTATGGCTCAGTAAAGAGTCCTTCCCTTTACTCCTGAGGCATCAGGTTATACAGAAGATACCAGAGTTCTCAGTGATGTTCAGAAGTTTGAGAAGCAAAATCAGACCCTAGGCAATCAGGATTTTGCTCAGGGTGCTAAGTGCCTTCAAATTGGTATGTGTAATTCATTGGTGTTAGATCTTGTTTGAACTCAGATGGATAAAGAAGTGACTTATGGATCACCGTAAGATTGAACACACTTCCTAGGGTGGAACAGACCATTGTGAAGTTTTGCTCTACAAACTGTTTCCAAACAGTTCTCATCTAGTAGCCTGCACAATGGACATTTGTCTTTTCTACTCAAGGGATAATCTGAACATGCTCTGTAATCATTCTCAGCAGATTCATGTGATTCCCCAGCATAGCGATGAAGGCCTATAAATGTAATTCTACACTTTGTGATATAAAAGATAAACTATTCAAGTGAGAATGTCAGAAATAAAGCTGTCCAACAAAGATTTATGTTTTCTCCCATGGAATAGAGTGGTTGTGTTGCTAGGAAGTAGCTGCCAGTCCATGAACTACTTTTTCCCAGCAATGCCCTAAATATTAGCTATGTATTATAAGTCTTTTCTCTGGCTCTATATTACCTTCTGTTAACCTAAATTATAGCACCTAAAGTATAGCACATTGTCCTTCACACAGTCCAACTCCTTCACTAGATTGTGAACTTCTTGAGGACAGAGGCCATGGTTTTATTTGTGTTTCTATTTCCAGGTCCAAGCACGGTTCCTGAAATAGTGTAGACCCTCCATAGTTGTCTACTGACTGATGCGCTGACTTGGTGGCTGGCTGACTGCCATAGTTTAAGAAGTCATCTCAAAGATTTTATCAGTAAGAAAAATTAAGTGAACAAGATTAACTCTATTATAAGGGGGGGGGGAACTATTGGGATATAATCTACATGCCATAGAATTCATCTGTTTAAAGTGTAAAATTCAATGATTTTTGCTATGTTTAAAGAATTGTGCAACCATTCCAATAAACTAATTTTAGCATATTTCCATCACCCCAAAAAGAAACCCTGTAGCAATGACTCCTCATTCACGTCCTGCTTCCAGCCCTACGCAACCACTAATCTAGCCCTTTGCGGTCGTATTAAATTTGGACATGGGTGTCATACTGGTTGGAATTAATTTCCATTGAAAGAGCAGTGATACATACCATGCAAGACTATGAAGGATAAACAAGATTTATGAACTGATACATGAATGAATAGAGTTAAGATTCGTACAGTTCCTTGCTGTGGTGGCTGAGAGCAGACATATGACCGGAACAGTAAAAAAGCTTTGGTGGCTGAGAGTAGACAAACGACCGCAAAGGGCTAGTTCCTCTCTATATATATTCCCCTTGTCTGGACATCTCATGTAAACAGAGTCATTCAGTCTGTGATGGTTTTTAAAAACAAGTTTTATCTTTTGAAAATTGCTGATATCTTCTTAACATGCAGCTGAATATATGAAATATGTTCTTAAAATTCACAAAAAAAGAAACAGGATGGGGGATCCTATAACTGGCTGAATTACTTAGAAATAAGAGTAAAAGGAGCCAGCTGTTGAAATTTTATTACCAATAATTCTAAAATAGGTATTTTTTCTCCAAATGCTACAAAATAGCCTTCATTTTTTTGTAGGCCAATTATGCAAAATTTTATACCAAGCACTAACATTGAGGAATACTAGCAAGTAACTAAGCAGCTATGCTGTTTGGCAGGGTTTGCCAGTACTTTCCAGTTATGCCCTCTCCTTGTCCTTCTGGACAGACAGTTGGACCCTTCCCCTGGGCCTCTTACAGTGATGTGGCCATGAGGTTTAGTTCTGGGGCATGGAGTGTGAGCACAAGCGGTACAGGCACACCTATATGTGCCACTTCTGAGCTGTGAGGGTTAATTTTACATGTCAAATTGACTGAGTCATGGGGTGCCCAGATCTTTGGTCCAGCATTATTCGGGGTGAGATGAACATTTGAATCTGTAGACTGAGTAAAGCAGGTTGCCTTCCTAATGTGGGTGGGCCTCATCCAATCAGCTGAAGGCCCAAATAGAGCAAATGGGCTGAGTAAGAGGAACTCCTCCTTGCTGACCGCCTTGAGCTGGCACGTTGATCTTTTCCTGCCTTCAGGCTTAAACTGAAACTTGGCCTTTTCCCAGATCTTGAAAGCACACACCATTGGTTCTATTTCTCTGAAAACTAATACATGGGCCCAGAACATAAACCTTCCACAGAGGATCCTTGCTCTCTTCCCTCGTCTCCTGAATGAATGGAGAGGATTCTAAGGGGCCAAGGGAAGGTGGGACAACACACAGAGGAAGGTATCCGGTCCCTGGATAAAGCAGGAGAAGAGAGCCGGCCAGCCCGCACCATGACTGAGAAATAAACATCTGCAGTGTCAATCCCCTGAGATTTGGGGGTTATCTGTTCTAGCAGCCGGCATTATTTACACATACTGTATGCTGGATTTTTATAGAACTGAAGACAAATCCATTTCAAGTCAAAGTGCAACTAAAAGTTAACTATCTCAGTTGAATGAAAAACTTTTTGCCTCTGAATTTTAAAAATTACCACAAGAGAAAAATCTGAGCCATAAACTGCGAGTGGGGAGTGCTCTGCCACAGCCAGCTCCTGGCTCACATAAAGGCTATAAGTCTAGCCCGAGTAGCTAAAATCAGGGGCCGTGCTTGAAGTTCAGACCTGACTCATCCAGTCTGGCTTTTCTTAAGAGACAAAGAACAAACCCTCTCTGTCGGTAGGTAACTCATAGCAGTGAGCAAGTACAAGAACACTTTCACTGGTAACTAATGTACCGCACTTCGTGACCTTGAACACAAGAAAGAGCTTCTGAAAAATAGGAAATACTTTGTCAGAAAGCAAATTCATCAACAGAGAAGCAGAACCATATACTAGGAAGAATCATGAGCTTTGGAATTAGGCCAGCATAGTTTTAATTTATCCATCTATTAAATAAATACTTATTGAGGACCTATTGAGTTGAACCAAAAGAACGCTGATGTTCAACACTGTCTGAACTATGAAAAATAATGGTTTCATATGGCTCAACCTAACTCCTGCGGACACTGTTGTAGGTGCTTGGCATTCAGTAAGAACAAAACAAAGTCCCCGTTCTCATGAAGCTTAGGCTTTAGTGGTGAGAGACAGAAGGGAAAAAAAGTCAAATGTATAGTATGTATAATGAGAAATGCAGCGGAACAAAAGAAAGAAGGTAGGGGGGTGGTAAGAGCAGGAGAGGAGTTTCCACTTTATGGTGGTCAGAGAAAGCACCTTCGATAAAATAGTATTTGAGTAGGGAACTGTAGAAAGTGAGGGGCTAAACCGTACGGCTATGTAAGGGGAGGGCATTCTAGTCAGAGGAAAGAGCACGTGCAAAGTCCCTGAAGCATAAATGTCCTTGGTATGTTCAAGAGCCAGTAAGGCCAGTGTGACTGGAGCACAGTGGGCAAAGGAAAGAGCGGCAAGAGATGAGGCCAGCAAGGCAGCAGGGCCAGCTCGGGTGAACCCTGTGTCACCTCACAAGGGTTTACATTGATACACGAGGTGAAACACCTTGGAGAGCTTTGGGGGGAGAAGTAATATGTCTTTTCAAAGCATCACCCTGGCTACTCTGTTGAGAATAAACTGTAGGAAAGATGTGTTTAAGAGGCTAATATAATAATCAAGGTGGGACAAGATTGTGGCTTGGTCTAAGACATTAGTTATGTAGCTTGTGAGGAGGGGTTAGATTTTGTTATAATATAAAGGTAGTAATAACAAGATTTGCTGATGTATAAATGTGGAAGATGAAAGAAATAGAGGTCCGAAGGACATTATGAGCAGTGAAAGGGAGAATCTGTCATTACCTGAGACAGAAAAAACTTGAGGGGAAACAGGTTTTGAGACTGCGAGAATTAGGAGTTTAGTTTTGGCCGTGTAAGATGTTGCCATGCCTATTAGATGTTCAAGGGGAGATGTCAGGGAGGCAGCTGAATACAGAAAGAGGAGAGGGGGGCAGATGAGAGATAGAAACCTGGGAGATCTCAGTGTGTATGACAATAAACTATGGAGGCTGACTGAGATCTAGAAAGAGATAGAGAAGACAGTCAAGAACTAAGCCTAGGCTGCTTGGGTACTTAGGGGTGAAATAACCTGCCAAAGAAAACGAGACGGAGCAGCTGCTTAGGTAGGAGAAGAGCCACAGAGCTTTGAACGCATGTCTCCATTCTTGTGTGACCTCCAAGTTTCAGTTTCTACAAATGAAAAATGCAGATAATAGTTCCTAAATCATAGGATTAGAATTGCCAAAGTCTAAAAGGAGGTCTCATGGGGAAGCAGACACAAGGCTTAGAACGTCCTCCATAGATGTTCATGCCTGACCTTTGGTGAAATTCTGGATCAATGTTAGATTTCTTATGCTTCGCTCCACTGTTTGCCTCTCAGTAAGATCCTCAAATAGGAACCCTGTAGCTCCACAGTGTTGGCTATGGAAACAAGAGCCTCATTTTTTTCCCATTATTAGTTATACATTTTGTTGCTGATTTCAGAGAGAGGAAGGGAGAGGGAGAGAGAGGGATAGAAACATCAATGATGAGAGTCATTGATCGGCTGCCTCCTGCACACCCCCTGCTGAGGATCGAGCCCACAACCCGGGCCTGTGCTCTGACCGGGAATAGAACAGTGACCTCCTGGATCACAGGCCGATGCTCAACCACTGAACTGGGCTAGTTATACATTTTTAATCACAGAGCTCACTATTATTAGGTATGTGTCTTTGTTCCTCCCTCTCTTGCTCTGTTTTGTAAATGGACCCAGGGTTAGAGGGGGAGTAGTCACTAGGATGGTGACGGAGAGGGTTTGGGAGGGTGGGGGTTGGTGATGGGTTCTTTATCAGCTGGTATTAGTGTGTCATTACTTCAACATTTAACTGCTCACCAAATAATTTAATTTCAGATTTTTTCAGTGCTGCGGAAGAGCTGTCTGTATATAAATAGCCGGGCTAAGTACACCTTTCACTGCAGCTGTTGAAACCTATTGTTGTAGCTAGACATCTTGTAGTGATTCAAGATCGTCTGTCCTTGGAGAAAGTCTATGCTTTGATTCAAATGTGGGTTCGTTTTGCTACAAAAAAACAAAGAAGCTTTACTTAGAACTGATAGAAAAAAGTGTTTACTGAATAAATAAGGGGTAGCTGAAGTAATAGCCACAATCACTTGTTTTTATTTCATTTCTCTGCCTTCAACACATACCACTAAATGCTTATTGAAAGAATGAATGGAAAAACTAAATGAATGAATTAATTCATTTGTGAATGGGTTTTCTTTTTTTTTCCTTCTGGTCAGAATCCTTCTAAATAATTCTGGGTAAGTTCTGGATTATGCTGGGGTCTGTCCTTTACACCAAGAATCACTAAGTAGGGATACCTTTCATTAAGAAGAGATAACTCCAAAGCTGACATAGTAAGGTAGTCAGCAGCCTCTAAGGCATCTCGGGAGATCCCCTGATCCTAGCATCTGGCTCAAGCAGATTCTTTTCCAAGTATTTCTCTCTCTTCCCTTCGTCCACCTCTCAGAATTGGATTCAAATTACATAGGGCCTTTTTGGAAGGGAGGAACTGAGCAGCAATAATGAGAGAAGGCAGGCCCGTGAGCTTTAACCTAGTGCTAGTACTTGAGTGCCCAGAGTAGGGCCTCTAGAAAAGAGGCGACAAGGAAGATGGATTGCAGGAAATGACACCAGTGTATTGAGTAAGCTGAGGCCTAGACTACAACAGTGCTCTGCAAAGAATATTCCAAACCATACATACTTAAAATTTTTTTAATCCAAAAAGCCATTCATATTTTTGGAATAGTTTGAGAAAGATAGGTGTCAGTTCTTTGTTGAATGTTTGGTAAAAGTCACCTGTGAACTCATCTGTTCCAGAACTTTTATTTTCTGGGAGTTTTTCTTATTACTGCTTAGATTTTATTAGTTGTCACTGCCATTTGATAAGTTTTGACATTTGTATCCACGCATGAAAACATAATCATAACCAAGACAATAGACACATATATCATTCCCAATTTTCTTCTGCCCTTTTGTAATTTCTCACTCATGTCCCCACCCCAGTTCTCTCATTCTCCAGACAACAAATGATCTGCTTTCTATGACTATAGATAAGTTTACTTTTTCCAGAATTTTATGTAAATGTAATAATATAGTATGTGTTCTTTTTTAGCCTAGCTTCTTTCACTCAGCATAATTATTTTGAGGTTGTATATATCAATAGTTCACTCATTTTTATTACCAAATGGTAATCCATTGTATTAATACAGCACAATCTGTTTATCTATTTACCTTTGATGAACATTTGGGTTGCTTCTAGGTTTTGACTATCTATACAGACATATGCTTTTATTTCTCTTGAATAAATACCTAGGAGTAAGTGGCTGGACCATATGGTAGTTATATGTTTACTTCTAAAAAAACTGCCAAACTGTTTTCCAATATGGTTATATGATTTTACATTTCCACCAGAAATGAATGAGACTTCCAGTTGCTTCACAATCTCACCAATATTTGGTATGGCCAGTATTAGAAATTTTAAACTGTACTAGGTGTGTATTAGACTAATGACTAGTAATGTTGTCTATTTCTTCATATGCTTATTTTCCATCTGTATATCTTCTATGGAGAGAAGTCTGTTAAAAACTTCTGCTCATTTTAAAAAATTGATCTGTTTATTTGATCATTACTGAATTTGAGAATTTTTTATATATTCTGATCAAGTCCTTTCTCATATATGATATTTAGAAATGTATTCTCCTAGTTTATGATTTGTCTTATCATTGTCTTAACAATATCGTTCTGGATGTAGAAATTCTTAATTTTGATCAAGTTCAAAGTTATCAAACTTTTTTTTATCGATTATACTTGTGGTGTCATTTTTAGACATATCTTTGCCTAATCCAAGGTAACAAAAATTTTCTCCTATGCTTTCTTCTATAGGCTTTACATTTGTATCTATAATCCATTTGACTTAATTTTTATATGGTGTGAGGTATGGATCAATACTCTTTTTTTTAAAAAAAAAGACATCCAATTTTATCAAGAATATTTGTTGAAAAGACTTTCCTTTCTTCACTGAATTGCACCTTTACTAAACATCAGTTAGCCATGTAAATGTGAACCTATTTCTGGACTCTCTATTCTGTTCCATGAATCTATTTATTTATCTTTATATTGAACAATATTAGAGATTGTGACTCAATAATAAGTCTTGAAGTTGGTTAGTGTAAGTCTTGCATCTTTAACTTTTTCAAAGTTGTGTTGGACTGTTCTGCATCCTTTATACTTACATATGAATTTGAAGATCTGCTTGCTAATTTCTACAAAAAAAGCCAGCTGGGGTTTTTATTAGGGTGCCATTTTTCTGTCTGTGTTTTTTTGTTGTTGTTGTTTGTTTATTTTTTAGAAAATTAAAAGTTTATTATCACTTTAAGACCTTTAACTCTTTTGTTTTCTCTTTACACAGATTTCCCCATGACTGCGTCTTTTGCACCATTCAGATTTCAGCTCCAAGATAATGTCCTCAAAGATAACTTCCCCTGACTACCCAATTTAAATCAACACCCTCATTCTCTTTCTATCAAAACACTTTGTTTCACTGACTTCCCAGAATTATTATTATCTGGAATTAATCTTGCCCATTTGTTTATTTAGTTGCTTATTAGCTGACTATCCAACTTTAGAATGTAAGTGAGACCTTGCTTGTCTTGTTTAGTTTGAATCCCTCAACCGGAAAAGTGCCTTTGACAGGCAGACACTATTTGTCAAATGAATGAATGACTATTTGACAAATGTGCCTCTAAGTAAATATTCAACTAGAATGGAAATATCATAATATTAACTAGCACGTATTAACTTATTATGAAATATTTCTCTGGGCACACTACGGAACGTGCATGTTACTTAAGGCTGCCGGTCTAAGGTTGCCAATTGTGTTTGTTGGGCTAGATTATGGCATTTCAAAAATATAGATTTTTTTCCAAAAACCCAAATGTCTTCAGTTTGGCTCATGAGCTTTGTTATTAGAGTTTAAAAGTGATCTCACATAAGAAGGAGATAAAATGCACAGAACTTCAGGAAAATGAGTAAACTGGACAAAATAAAATCTTTCCCAAATGTTGTATAGATAAAAGTAGAAAGTTTCAGGTCCATAAGAAATGACAGGTATTTTCAAAATAATATTTGACTTAAAAAGAAGAGAAACGAGCCATAGATTTTACACAATGGTGGCAACAATTAGAAAGTATTTTATTAATGTGCTCAATGGTTTGAAGTAACAGATGACAACAAAATCAATTTATTTTGCCCTATGCATGTTTCAAATGTGTGAACAGAATTCCATCCTTGAGGAGCTCATACAACATAAATATAAAACCTAAAGCTGGCTCAAGATCTCTGTGGTAACATAAACATAGCATTTTCATCGTTGGGCTCTTTTCCTCTCTCAGAACCTTCATTCCTTTAACCCAGTAAGCTTGTCCCGAGCACCAACTATGTGCTGGGAACCGTGCTAGGCAATGGGGTAAGAAACAAATAAAACTGAGTGCTGATCCTTTAAGAAGTCACAGATTTCATAGTTTCACTGACTGAAGGAAAAAAAAAAAAACCACAATGGAAAGAACTGGAAATCATAAAAGTGGTGATTCTTTCCAACATGGTTTTTAGGTAGTTTTCATTCAATACTTATGCATCGTGGTGGGCTTAGCTTTCCCCTTCCTCAGCCAAGTAACTCAGAGGCAACTACGATCTGGTGTTCTATTATTAGCCTTCTCAAATCTGGTGATTCTAAGAAGCGCTTCCCACTGGCAACATGGTAATCATGTTTAAATATAACTCTCCATGATCAATCTAAATCTCCAGACTTTTAACCAAGTTTCCCTGTGGTTTAGAGACTCTGCTTTTTAAAAATAATTAATCCACATTTTTATGATCTTTGGTTACTTTACCGTGTAAGGGATGTGTGTGTGCATGTATCCTTTTACTCTAAAGTATTATACAGAGACTGAATAATACTTTATTATTAGAAGACCTTAGGCTCTTCTAGGCAGTCTTCCTCTTTCCCCATACTCTGTGCTGTCCAGAGATTCTAAAGTTAAAGCTGTCAGGATGAGAGCTAATAGGATGTTTGTATAACAACTCATAACTCATGGTTTGTATAATTATAGCAGCTAACATTTATTGAATGTTTTTTATGTACCAGGCACTGGGCAACATGCCTGTTCTCATTTTATCTTTGCATTAATCCTGTGACGTGGGGAGTCTTATTTCTCCATTTTATCAAACAGGCTCAGATAGGATGAATAATTTGGCCTACAGTATATTTGTAAGTGATAAGAATAGGATTTTCACTTAACTCTATCTAGTCTTAGCCTCTATACTTAGTCACTGTATTAACATAAACACATACTTTTTGTTGTTGTTAATGCTCACCCAAGGGTACTTTTCCCCACTGATTTTTAGAGAGAGTGGAAGGGAGGGAGGGAGAGCGAGAAGGAGAAACATCCTTGTGAAAGAAACACATCTATTGGTTGCCTCCTGCATGCACCCCGACCTGGGGTTGGGGATCAAATCTGCAACCCAGGTATGTGACCTTGATGGGGAATCAAACCCTCGACCTTGCAGTGTGCTGGCTGATGTTCTAACCACTTAGAAACACTGGCCAGGGCATGAACATATACTTTAAAGTTAGAAAATACTAATAATGAAAATAAGAGTGGTTTCTATATCCTTTGAAACTCTACTTTCCAGGCTTTTAATAACTGGGCAATGAGACTGAAACTGTTCATTTAATGCCTTCTTAGACATTTCTGTTTTTTAAAACAAGCTGTTAGTAGAAAATTTCTGCTTCTGTGAATCTGGAAACCCAGGGCTCCAGCTGACCTTTCAGTGAAATTTTGACCATAGGCATTTATTCTATTTCATGTTTATAGCTTCTGTAGAGTGAGAAGGAGAGCTTATGAGTTTCTATAAAACATAAAAATGTCAATATCCTATGAAATAAAGGTATAATTTTCATAGCAAACCTTTCTATAAATCATCTCACTCTTTTTTTCAAACTGTAATAAAAATGAAAACTATAATTACTTTTCACTTTTTCTTGGTCCTAAGCTTCTATTCTATTACTTTTGAATAATGTGTTTATTTGTATGTGGTTGCTATTGTTAACCATATAAACTCAACTTTAAGTTATGCACCTTTCAGAGTTAACAGTTGCCCAATTTTCTGAAGATCATACTCTGAAAATGAATTTAGGACATATCTATATGCATGTCCATATTCAGGGAAAAAAGATTAATCAACTGAAATAACAAGTTTTCCTAATAAGTAGTTTTAAAATATATCTTTGCTTTTTTTGTTAAGCACATTGCATTTTCTTGATATCAGATGTTGACATCCTGCCGTCACGGTGATGAGCACTTGCTTTCTTGCTTGTATTGATTTCTTGCTTCTCCTAGGGAGGGACAATAAATGATCTGAACCTATTGCTGCTCATATTCTTGGTGGGAAAATAACAGTTCCTTTCATCTGTTTATTGAGTTTGCCTTTATGGTCAATAGAGATGGCTGTAACCAAATCAATTCTGAGACAAGTCACACTGAATGGAAAAAGTTTGACGTGAATGGTTCAGCCTAAAAGATGATGGAATCTATGCAACAGCCTGACAGTTGGTATGCTTTAGAAAGTATAAAATGTCTTAATTAATTTACTAGGAGAAAAAATATCTATATTAAAAGGAGTAAAATTAAAAATCTAACTAAGAATAGCAAAATCCCAAAAGAATTTGAGGAAAGGATTCCGATAAGATTCACAAATGATTTTTCATACAGACATATGGGTCCATCGAATGAGTGGTTGCTAACTACGACTAATGCAGTTCATTATAACTTTAGAGGGACATGAATTAAAGATAATTATAGATAAACTATCATTCCAACACAAAATGTAATGTGGATGACACATTATAGTTTTTGATTTCTCCCATTTATTGAACATCTGGTCTGGTTTAGGGCATAATGTGAAAATTTGGAGGTTTAGTTTGGTTGTGTAGTTTTGTTGAGAGTTTGATGTGGATATAAAGGCTGGAAAAAGTGAAAAAGTAAATGCTAGTTGGTTACCAGAACAAAGAAATCTGTGAAAAACTGAGCTCCTTTAATAAGAAAACAAAGTGATAATTAATAGGAATTATGTATTACAATGCATTTGGTGTACCATTTTAGGATTGTGGAAAGGAAATCATGGGAAACCCTGTGATAAAAAGGATTTTTTACCATGTACTTATTAAAATTCATGTATGTATTGAATGTATGTAATATATTCACTCATTCATTGGTTCATTCAAGAAAATTGAGTATATACTATGAGCCAGGCACTGGGTGAACCAAATACACTTTGTTTACTCTGATGAAGTTTTCAAATCAGATAGAGAAGATAAACTCTTGGGGAAAATAAACACAAGCCCAGCTGGTGTGGCTCAGTTGGTTATGCATCGTCCTGTGCACCGAGAGGTTGCCAGTTCGATTCCCAGTAAGGGCACATACCTGGGTTGTGGGTTCAATGCCCAGTGGGGGCATATACATAAGGCAACCGATTGATTTTCTTCTCTCACATCGATGTTTCTCTCTCTCTCTCTCCTTCTTCTTGCTATGTCCCCCGGTGAGGATTTAAAAAATAATAATAAAAATAAACACAAAAAGAAAACATAACCATTACAATAAAAAGGAAACATCAAAATTCATAAAAACTATGAAAACTGTTCAATAGTACTTGTATAAAGAAGTGTTCAGTGTTGTGTAAACATTTTTTAAACCAATAGTAAGGTATAAATGAGACTAGGGTCAAATAAAGTTAGTTTGAGGAGGCCAAGTAAGAGACTGCATTTAAAAAGGGGAAAAGGCAGAATTTGCTCCAGTGGAGTGGGAAGGGCATATCAGGCCGACCAAAAAGGTAGGAGAAACACGTGCAAGTGAAAGTTTTCCTAGCTGACACGCAGAGCACGGGTGTGGAGAACGTACTGAGTTCTTGACTCTGCGTCAGTCTCCATACAAAGGAGAGAGTCACATGGTGTTGATCAATATAGAGATTCTCATTCCAATGGCATAGCAGTGAGAATTTGTTCCACTGTGAAGAGATTTCATCAGATTTTTCAGAATAAATGAGGTGTTGGCTATTTACATGACAAAGGAATTGTTTGTGATTTACAAAGAAATTTTTGCCACAGCATTGTTATTTAAAGAGTAAAATTCTTTTACATATTAAAAACATAAAGCTATTTTCTAAAATGTGCTTTATATCTTCTCCTGGGAACACATATACTGTACAAAAGAATGTATCCATCTGCCTTTCAATAAAACAATAGTGGTCCTACCATTTCATTTTATTTGGCTATTAATGTCAAGAAGGCTCAAATAAAGTACTTTTTTCTGATTCCCCTTGAAAACACTTTCCAGAGGTCATTGCAGGGTACATTATACAGATTTTTGGAGAGGGAATGAATGCAGGGTAAGCATAACACTGTTACCAATGACATGCCAGGTACAGGAATTATTATAATGGCTTGGGAGAAAATTTCACCTAAGCATCTTTCCAATTCTCCTTCACTCAGTGGCTTTCCCAGTGTCACCTATCAAATATTTCAAACAAACAACCAAAAAACACCAATTGTAAATTTGGGAATACGATTTGGCTTTTCTCCTCTTACACAATAAAATATAAAGTTATGAATACAAACTAATTTAGTTTAGACTTGCTTCTTGTCACATCTAACTAATAAAGCACATTTCATAGAATATGAAGCATGCTAAAAGTAGAGAAGCTATCTATAATTCTAAATTTCACAAGGACTTAAAAACCTAGTGCCCTGAGAGGCCCAGAGGTTAGTTAGCATGCGCTTTAGGCCAACTGGGTTCCAATATTTGCCTATGTGAAGAGTGCAGAAGGCCCCACTGATTACAAAGCAGTCTCAGCAAATGCGCATCGCACGCTGGTCAGAATGGTCACGTTTGAATAAAAGTCACGTAATATTTTTATGTGGCAATAAAGCAACCTCTGAGAGAGTCGTATTATAGGAAGTGTACACTTCAGTTATTTCTGATCTAAAACATTTTACACTTAGAAAATTTAGAAAAACTATCATAGATGGAATGTGAGTTGTCAGTCACTTGGCCATTTATTCTAGATTATATTTTTGTTTTAAGAAGAAAAAAGATCTATTCTAGTTATTTTCTTAATCCACACCTATTCGGGGCTCTAGTTAACTATCCATCCATCCATCCATCCATCCATCCATCCATCCATCCATCCATCCATCATTTCTATATCTATATCTATCTATCTAGAACAAATGTTAATTGAGGGTATAGTGCATACCAGAGTTGTTCTAAACCCTTCAGTTTCAGTAGTGTAAGTAGACAACGAAAAAGTAATAAAACAATTTCAATACTGATAAGTTGTATGATGAAAAATAATGAGAAGTAGGAGGAGAGGAGACTGTTCTAAATTAAGGGGACAGGGAAGGCCTTCTCGAGCACAGTTCTTTCATGCTTTCCCTAATCTGTCATTTTTCCGTTAGCTGAGCCCTTCCTGTGCAGTGCTGATTCTTGGCTCTTCTCTCTCCTTCTCACTGTTTAATTTTACTTAGTTTTTGCCTCTCAGAAAGAGTGAGTTAGGAGGTAGAAATAGTATGTGACAATGTTGTTCTTGCTGACAGCTCTACAGAGAGATTTGGTTCAAAGGATGCTGACAATAATGGATAAAATGAGATATTCTTGGATTCTAACAATATACTTTTTTTTTATGCCACCCTAGGCTCATATATCAATAGATAATTGAGAGCAGCCTGGTTTTCTGAGTGACCTCAGCCTACCTAGGTTCTGGGAATATGCCTGGCACTAGTCATTTATAATACATTAAATATTATAGTTTAGTGGTCTGTTTTAATTTGTTCATCTCTCAATTTGCTAGGAAGTCATCTTGAATCTTTAGCAATGAATTTGTACTTTGAGAATCCCTTGAATTCATAAAAAGGTTAATGTACCTATTTTACATATTGCATATTTTCTGAGTATGTCTTTCTGTATATTTTTTCTGTATATATTGTATGTTTTCAATTTAATGGAATTAAATTGCTTCCTAATTATTTGACTCATTTATCAAGGACTATCACTAAATTGATGGCAAAAGCTTTGGACAATGTAACAGTTGCAAAGTACTGTTTATCTAGAATTGTGATGTCTACTAGCAATAGGACAGCCTGTGGGAATATCTTACATCAGAAAGCAGTACTTCCTTGCAGTTACAAGGGTAGAGAAAAACTCTTTTAATATTTCTAATGAGAAAGAGAAGAGATATGGCAATTTAGATTCTCAGTCTTGGAAAATATAGACACAACAAGGAATTCTTGTTTCACTAAAATTCTTCTTGGGAAGCTAAGTAATATTCTAGGGCTAAAATCAGAAGTCAGTTCTCTGTATGACAGCTGTCAGAGGGGAGGTGGGTTGTTGGGCTGGGTGAAAAGGTGAAGGGATTAAGAAAATAATAATAATAACAAAAAACCTCATAAATATAGTAACAACATTGTGATTACCAGAGGGGCAGGAGGGTGGGGGAAAGTAGAAGAGGGTATAGGGGAGATAAATGGTGCTGGAAAGAGACTTGGGGTGGTGAACACACAGTACAATATACAGATGATGTAGAGTATTATAGAATTGTACACCTGAAACCTACATAATTTTATTAACCAATGTCACCACCATAAAGTCAATAAATAAATAAATAAATAAATACATAAATAAATACATAAATAAATAAATAAATAAGTCAGTTCTCTGTCCTAGGGCATTTTTTTCTTACATAAGTACTCAAGACAGCTTAAAAAAACAAGAAAATTTTCTTAGAATCAAAGAAGCCTGCCATGGGAAAGGAACTTAAAAATCAACTAGCCCAACTCTCCATTTAAGACCTGAACCCTCGGGCAATTTCCCTGCCATAAATATTCAGACTGCAGCAATGGAGAGCTCATGTCTTCCTGAAGCAGTGAATTCCTTCAGTGGAAGCCTACATAACTGGTAACCATCCTCCCTTATGGAGTGGAAATAGATTTCTCTTTGACTTCTATTTCCATAACAAAACTGAACCACACTTTGAGGGGCTCTTTTGACTTTCATGTTACATTTTAACTACATACGAGCATTTGCTGGAGCCATAATTTCGATTTTAGACCCATAGCTTAGACATTTGGAGGGCGCTGTGAGGGCAAGGTGGGAGGGGCAAGAGGCCTTAGTCTTGTGCTCTAATCCCAAATTCCTTGAAGTTCTTCACCAACAGTCACTGGGTGTTCATGTGGAGCTGTGAAATAAGTGGTTCTCTCTCCATCCTGCTATTGTTTCTTGTGTCCTGTGCCCTCAACAGCCTCACGAGGTGCAAATGGGGGTTACTGCCTCAAAGATGATCTAGCCTTACCTTCTTATTTAACTCTAGTGGAAGGCAAATTCTCAAGAGGCTAATTCTTGCCCAAGGTCAGTCAAACAGCCCATTTATGTCAGAGTTGAGACTAGAAAACCCATGTTTCTCAATCACTAGTTCAGTACCCTTTCCTATGGAGGAATCCCAAGACCAGAAGTTCAAACAACGTAGCATCGATTAAACCTAGCTATCAGCCTAGCTCATCTTCTGCCGGCAGTTAATTAAACAAATGATCGAATGACCAAAGGATAACTGTAGCTTATTTAACCATATCTAGACCTAAAGGAAACTATTTGTTTTTACATTAACATTTTACAAAAAGATTTAAATATTATAATTTATAGAAACGTATAGAGAGTAAGAATCAATACAACTGCCACACAGCTTTATGAATTTGCCTCAGATTATTAAGACGTAATATATTACAGACACATTTGTAGCTTCCTGTGCGTCACTTTCTGATCTATTTCCCCAATCTCCATCCCTAAATTTGTTGTCTATCATTTTCTATGGCTTGGATTGGAGAAGAGTTTCATAAGGGGCTTTATTTTTTTAAATTAAGCAATATTATAAAATAATGTTTGATTATACTAAGAGCTACACAGTGTTTGTTCTTAAATTTCCATTTATGCACAGGTTTCACTCCTAAGCTCCCTTTTCCATGTCATCATCACTTTGTCTATATTTGCACCAATTCCACATCATCTTTATTACCGTAGTTTCATGATAAGATTTGGTATCTGGCAAGACAAATCCTCAATATACATTTCAAAATAATTTTGACTTATTTTGGCTCTTTGTTTTTCCTCATTAATTTTAGTGTACCTTGTCAAGTCCCACAAAAATTCAGTTGAAATATTATAATGGCTTTAAAGTTTAAATTTTTTAGAGTTTAAATTGGAGATAAATGGCATCTCTATGCTATGGAGTTAGCCCATGTTGGATGTGGCCCATTGCTTCATTTGTTCGCACCTTTCATATCTTCCACAAATGTTCTGTAGGTTTTTCCCCACAAAGATCTTGCAGGTCTTTTATGTCTAGGCATTTAGAGATCTGTTGTTATTGTGATGGAAAGGTATTTCATATCATGAGAAGGTATGTAGGAATGTCATTGGTTTTTGCATATCAATCTTATGTCTAGCAGCCTCACTGCACTCCATAATAGCTTGTAGTTTCCTTTGGACACTCTATGGATACGACCATATAGACCATATGTCATTCCAGTTTGTGTCTTCTTTTACCATGGCTATGCCTCTTGTTTCATTGGCCATGGCTCCAGTAAATTTGAATATAAGAAGTAATGTATTTTTCTGTATGTTTTAGATAGGGAATTTTTATTAGTGTAAGGATACTGTCTTCTTTTTATTTTTAATTTTTATTTTTTTATTGTTGAAAGTATTACAGATACTATCTTCTATTCATAGCTCGTTAAACCGATTTTTTAATCTTATGAGTGTGGAATTTTATCAGATGCATTTATTATCTCTACAAAAATAATTATATGTCTTTCTCCTCTAATCTGTTGACAATAATTTTCCACATGTTGAAACATTCTTGTATTCCTATGACAATGACTAGTTAATTTTTATAGCCCTGCGAATTCTGACACTATCAGCTGAAAGTCATGTTTCGGGAAAGGATTTTCAAAGTAGAATCTTGCCATTAGGGATCAAGTAGGTGGTACTTCTTAATGTGTATGTGTGTATGCAAAGGTATACACACAAATTTACATAAACACACATATAGCTGTTCACACATAAGCAAATATATACATACATATTTACACACACATATAGAACAGAATATAAAAATACTGCGTCCATTTTATTTCAGGACAATTGCTAAACTTCTCATTGCTAGTAACACTGAATTCTAATGACCATTTATAATAACCACATTTTATAATCAGTGTAGCAGTGAGCAAAAATAAAGTGAGGCTCTACAGAATTTTAAATAAACCTAAGCAAAATTATGAACAACATTCATTTGGCTGAACACCACGGTGTCCTCTTAGAAACATCACTTAAAATCTTTAAAGCTCATTTTCTCTCTAGTAATCATGACTTCAGAGTGAAGTGGCAGTGTAGGGGGGAAAAAAAGTCTTACTATAAATAGTATTTGAAAATTCCTTTATATGGATTCGCACCATGTTGCTAGGGAACATGGATTCTTAGCATTTGAAAACCTAGAAAACCAAGTCTCTTACCTCTTTCATCTCACCCTGATAATCAAAATGTATTTCGTTTTACAGAGAACTATTCTCCATGAACTGCCAGTCAACTGGGGTAAAGCAACAAAGCACGTGACTTAAGAGGCCAGAGCCTCGGGTTCAGGTTCTGACTCTGCCGATTGCCAGTCCGCCTTGGCTTCAGTCTGCATGCTGCACAATGGCAGTGCAACTAGAAACCGTGCAGGGTTGTCATGAGATTAATGTGCGGGAGAACTTTTTTTAAAAAATGAAAGGGCAGCACAAATGTGGTAGGATTTATAGCTAAAAGGTTGGCCTTTTAAAATACATATAAGTAATGTGGTTTTGGAGGAACAAGAATCTTTCTGATTCAGTATTTTCACTACGAAACACTTAGGTGCTATTATTCCTTCATTCAACAACTTTTTATTGAACAGTTACTATACGCACTCTTCTAGGGACCAAGGAATATGGGAGTAAACAAAACAGGCATGGTTCTTAATCATGTGAGGATTAGTGTTCAGTGGCAGTCATTAGAAATAAAAAACTGCACAGTCTGGCGGGGCCTGGCTCAGCGGTTGAGTGTCCACCTAGGATCTGGGGGGTGGCAGTTCGATTCCCGGTCGGGGCACGTGCCCGGGTTGTGGGCTGGATCCCCGGTTGGGGGCACGCAGGAGGCAGCCGATCAATGACTCTCTCATCATTGATGTTTCTATCTCTCTCCCTCTCCCTTCCTCTCTCTGAAATCATATATATTTTTTTAAAATTCCACATTAATGAAACATAACTTTTATGGCATGTGATATGACAGAAATATACACGAAAATAAGAGAGCATATAGATGGGGGATTGAAGCTAATTCTGGAGGACAGGCAAAGAAAGTTTTCCCTAGGTTCGTGACTTGAATTACAGAGACTTGTAAAATGAGCAGGTGCCAGGCAGAGCGGGGGACAGGTTCTGGGCAGGGAGTGTTGCAGACACGTGGAATCACGGAGCGTGAGAAGGCCTGGAGGAGGAAGGGAGTTAGGGGGCAGAAAGAAGGCCGGTGGGGCTGGATGCAGGCAACAAAGAAGAGGCTGACCAGGGACACCGCCGAGGCGGTGGGGCTCACCCAACGGGCACTGAATGGACGTGGGCACCAGTGGGAGCAGCTGGGGGCCTCTCGGCTTCCCTTACACTGGGGTGCTAGGACTCCAAAAAAGCCAGCAAATGAAGAATTGTTTAAAATGGAAAAGTGAGGGTCATTGGGGAGAAAAAGGGACATCTGTAATATTTTGAACAAAAATAAAAAATAAAATAAAATAAAAAGGAAAAGTGAGGCCCGAGTGGTAAACTGCCCTAAACTTATTAGAGTATATTGATAGTCTATCTTAACAGTTCAGAATTAATCACTTTTGTGGGTGCTGCGGATTCTACAAGGAGAAAAGTAGAATGGACCCAATTATCTGACACCTGAAAGTAAAATGGTAAAACGAAAAGAACTCGGTGCAGTTAAAATTAAGCAGGTGGTTAACTTAGCCTTTGAGATAACATTTAAATGACCATTGAGATCACATTTTGTCTTGCTGAACAAACAACAATCTTTAGGACTTTGCTTAAAGCTCTTGTTCAAACAATGGAGATGCACACAACGCTTCCATTAAGAATACTATGATTTGCTCCTTAACATGTTTTTAATCAAATAAAAAATCAAATTGCCCTATTTCTTTCAAATAAATAATTCAATTATATTTCATTTCTGTATGTAGCAAAAATCCTCGAAACTACTCCATCAATATCTAATACAAGCTTTCAAACTTCTCAAAGATTTACATTATATGATCCAAAGTAGTGGTCAAAATCATATATTCATTGACACGTATAACTTTTAAGTCTACAAAGGAAATGTCTGGCTATTCAAACACATTCAGTGACTGGGAGCCATGTTCAGTGAGGAAAATTTAGTAGCCTTCTGGGCTCTTCAGGGATAGATACAATATCTCATCATTTGCAATTGTTTTAAAATAGATGGCTTATTTCTCTATTATTTGAAGCTTGTGGTCATAGGCATATAGTTGAGCCTCAAACACTGTCCTTGACATTCAGGAAACAGCCTTAAAGTTCCTTTCCTTTTTTATCTGCCTCTCTCACAGGTTAGTGGACAAGCACCAGGCCTGCAGTGTAAGGCTAACCCCTTTATCTGTCCTCTGAATAGCTCTGCCTCCGACTCCATTGGGACTCTGCTTTCTTCTCAGCAAGGACAACCTTTTCCTCTAAACTAGTTCTTTCCCCCGAGCAGATAACCACGCTCTCTTCTTTCTCGCAGCAGAGACAAAAACAAGTAATACAACAACCCCTCGAATGTCTCCCTGGATCTATAACCCTGGTTTTCTCTTTTTCTTCACATCCAAGATTTTTAAAGAGTAGTTGGTACTTACTGGCCCCTCTTTTCCACCTTTCTTTCACCTCTCAACTGTGCTTCTGCCCCTGTGTTCCAATGAAACTGCTTCTGAGGGCCGCACCAGTGACCTCTTCGTTGCCATACTTACTGGGCACTTTTCAGGTCTTTTTGGGTTGACCTCTCAGCAGCATTTGACGTTAACCAGATACTTAGTGAATCTGATGGCACCACGAGGAGAAATAAGCCAGATTCTCCAGAATCACCACACGGAAGGGCGCCCACCTTGCACTCAAGTGAACTACTATGCGTGTAAGAAATAAACTTTGTGTTGTGTTAAGCCACTGGGGCTGATGAATTGTTATAGCACCCAGCATTTCTACCCTGGCAAACATGGATCTAATTAAGTCATTCCTTATCTGGTCTCCCTGATTAGCCTCAACCATGAACTTCATCTCTGTGAACTCTATGCCCTGGCTATACAAAATACTCTGCGTGGGGGCACGCATGCGTGTGTGTGTTTGCCCTATTGCCCTTGGTAGTCTTAATTCCTTTCTTCCTATTATCTGTTGACACATTCATTCTTTAGCCTCACTCACCGCCTCTGAGAAAGTTTCCCTGTTCCTGACAATCGTAGTCACTCCCACTGTACCTCATCTACCCCTGGCTATGGACTGAACGTTTGTATCCCCCAAATTCTTATGTTGAAAACTATTCCCCCAGTTTGATGGTATGTGGAGGTGAGGTCTAGGGGAGGTGACTGGGCAAAGAGGGCAAAGTCCTCACGAGTGGAATTTGTGCCCACGTAATAGAGATCCCAGAGAGCTCCTTCCCTTCCGCCATAGGGGAACAATGAAAGACGGCTGTTTATGAACTAGGAAGTGGGTTCTCCCCAGACACTGAATCTGCTGGCACCTTGACCTTGGACTTCCCAGCCTCCAGAACTGTGAGAAATAAATTTGTTTATAAGTCCCCCAGTATATGGTGTTTTTAGAGCAGCTTGAGCCTGAGCTAAGACACCCCTCTATTGTAGTACTCATAATATTGTATCAGTTGTTTCTGTCCCCACCTGAACATTTTGGGGCCAACCCCATGTATTTGCAGTAGTACTCCCGCTGCCTAGCATTATGTCTGTCTGCCGCATGATAAGATCTTAGGTTCACGGAATATATGAATTTTAAGAGTAGCAGGTATGCTGTGTGAAATCAGGTTGAAATGATAAACACTGGTCCCTTAAATGAAATTTTATAAAAACATTAGATTCTGTCAAAGAAGGACACATTCATAGTTTTATATTTTGTTTTCCTGTAGTTAAACCCTAGCTCTTAAAAACGTATAACTTTCTAAAAAATAAACTCTTACCTACCACTGGTTTTAAAGATTACTGTCGGCAACTACATGAACTAAATAAATCCCTGTATCTAATTTTCTTAGAGGTGATTTTCTATGCACAATAAATTTATCTGCAGCAAAGAATATTTGCATATGATCAGTCACCTTTTTTGTATTCCAAATGTATATTTTAATTAGCTATAAGCAATGGGAAAGAGATTTATCCAGTCTGCTGTAGACGTGCTAATATGATTTTTTTTTAAAAAAACAACTAAGAGCACTAATTTTGTTGTCAATTTCATATCCTTATAATTGCCCCTTAAATAGGCAGCACTTTTCTCATGATAATCACTACTGTTTTCCAATGGATTAAAAAGAAGCAAAGCATTTAAGCTAATTCTCAGAACAGATGAAACTGCTTATTTTGACATTTGTCGGCTGTGGACCATGTCCTTTCCAGTTCCAAAAAAAGACAACCTGGCAATGTCTGTGTTTAGAACAAATAATTTTAATAACTTTAGGAGTGATTTAAAATAGAGCGATATTTAGGTGTCAGATAAGGCGATCCTGATTCATCTTTTCTCCAAGATACTGGCCAGTGACACTGGTGGGGGTATAGTCAAATTGTTACTGTGCCAACGGCTCCATAAAGTGACATGAAGGGTAGGACAGGCAAGATCTACTGTCTAAGTTGGGCCCTTGACTTAAACGGGAGGAAATGTAGGACGCTTCTTTTAGGCAAGGTCATATCAACTGGAAGAAAGACAAACCGGTTTAGGAAGTGGGTTGTAATTCAAGATAGCTTAGAGGGACAATGGAAAGTGATGTTAGTATAGTTCATGAGGTAGAGGTTCAAGTGTTAAATATATATAAAGAGAACAGAAGAATATAAAGATTCTAAACTGTGTCGGAAGGAATCATGGACTTGAAGAGTATAAAGGACTTTAGAGAGACATCATTTTAACTCAACCCTTTCATTTTAAAGGGGAAGAAACTGACCTTCACAAAGGGGAAATCACTTGACCCAGGCTGCGCTAGGGAAAACAGTGTCTGTGGATTCTTACGGTGGGGTGGGGAAGAGCACATAAGGGAAGAAAGGAAGTGGGTCTCCTTTCATTCTGATCCAGAAACGCAAATCCTTTCAAAGGATACGCAGACCTTTTAAAAAAAACACCTGGCGCTACCTGGGGAGCTGGGCCGAAAGCTGTGGTTGGTACCCAGGACAGGCCAGAAAACTGTGCTTTGTAAATTTTCTTTTTTGTGTATGGATAACCTTCATAAAATTAGTTCACGCTTGCTTTTAAATTACTTCACACCTGTTTTCATCGCACCTGGGTGGAAATGGCCCAAGAGCTATTGGGCTGCGGGCATTATTTTGGGGGTCATTCTACCTCACTTGGCTTGGAAAACATTTTTCTGCTCCTGACTTTGATGCTTCATGGTACATAATTCAGCTGTATGTTCTCATCGTGTTATCGAGAAGCAGTGCTTAAAACAAGCGCATAAATGATGTAACCATCAAACATTCTGGTGAATATCTGGAAGGAGAGACTCTCAGCCCCAGAGCAGCTCACTCAGGCAGAGAAACATGGAAAGACCAGAAACAAAAAGACTTGAGTCCTGCCATAAACACTTTCCTGCACCACCAAAAATTCTGCTTTGTCGTTAATGAATATGAGGGGATTATACCATAACCCGCTTTCTAATTTCCATCCTCTCTTGGAGTCTGCTACCTGTAACCTACCAGGATAGAGTATCAAGGAATCAAGATATCTTGAGCGGCAACCCCCATTAGGCAAAAGGCTCATCTAAAGATAAAAATCACACCATTTATAAAGACCTTAGGGAGATCTCACAAGACCATTAATTATTCACCAAGAAGAATAAGCTTCCAGAGTTCCTCAAGCTTCATTGGAAATTTTATTTTTTTGGATATTGGTCCCTTAAATGTTTCCTGAGGCAAATAAAAGCTAGTTTTCTTAAGAATCTAGACATTTTTTAATACTCTAGTTACAGGGTCTATTGTAGCTACAGCTAAAGATTCCCAGTAATTCTTAAATATTACTTCATAATACATTCACATAAAGGGCAGGTCTGACCTTGTAATTTCCTCATATTTTAAACCAACTCCCACTCCCAAACAGGGTTCTTATATAACCCCTGAAGTCCAATGTAAACAAAACTGGAACACAGTACTCAAGCCCAGGTTACCCTTCTCCTAACTGGAATCTTTGCTTCTTGCCAGTAAAAATCTTACGAGGATACCGGACTGATCTTATGTGAGACAGCACAGGACAATGTGATCTTCAGATTCAGACATATACAGCTGGAATGCAGGCTTCACTCCATTTTATTGTAAATCTTGGGTGAACCTCTTCTCTCTCTTAAGTCTTAGTTTCCTTATCTGCAAAACTGAGAATACTGACCTCATAATTTATGGAGGAGAGGAAATGCACATATTGTCCATAAAAACCCTGGCATGCAGGAGGCACATAGTAAATGGTAGTGACTGTTAACTATAATCGCCTTCTAACATATTGATCCTCATGTTACTTCCTACTAAAAAACCTCTAATGAGTCCTTCTGGCCATATCCAATTAAATTTAATCTCTTCCATTGTGCTTTTCAAGCTTTCCCTATTCTGGTCCAATTTCACCTCCTCTCCCAGGGTCTCAGGTCACAAACCGTGACTCGGGTCAGTCTAATTTCCTTTTGACTTCTTTCACTCAGCAGGCCAGTTTCTGGACGTTGTCACTGTCCTTTTCTTCTGCTTGCTATATCTTCCATCCTTATGCCAGGGCTGTCCATTCCTCAAGGTTTCAGCTTGTGTCCCACCCATTTTCTCTCCAGAACATTCACAGAATAGGTGGGTCTAGCCTATTGCTTTCTTCTCCAGCTCCTCCCGCCAGCTCTCAGGGGGGCTGGGAAGAGAGTGGAGTGTGCATGGAATGTACTCCCATTTTCTCTACCAGAGCCTGCTCTTCTTTCCATATAATTCTACCACTTCAGACATCCACTTTACACTGTAATGGAGAACACTAGATAAATACTAACGTAATTTTCTTTTCCATCGAAGTTACTCAAATTATAGTCCAAAGAAAAGAGGAATTATGTTTGTGCAGATTATCTTGATGTCACCTGAGTTCCTCACTGGCACACTGGGTTCTCTTCTGCTTCATGCATAACACAAGTATCACAAAAGCCTCATGAACTAAATAGTACATATAAATTGAAAAATAGCACAATGTGATGCATTGCATCCAGAGAATATTAATAAATGGATCTATATAACCAGAGGAGATCTTTAGTAGTACGCCACAGGGGTCTGATAGGAGCCATAGACCCTTCCCTGTTTCTTAGGGACATCGTGGAGTAGGGTAGCAATTCTCAAATACAGATTCCTGAGTTTTACTCCAGACCTGATGAATCAGACACCCTTGGAGTAAAGACTAGGAAATACATAACTGTTTCTCATGTACCGGGAACCGTAAGAATAATGGTAAAAGCATGTGCTTCAAAATCAAAGATCTGCATTCCAAGTTTGTCCCTATTGCTTTCTCTGTATGTGATGTTGAACCTGAGACTCGGTATTTCTCCATGGTGAGCATTAAGAGAGGTGATATACATAGAGTGTCTGGCATATAACAGGCACTCACTAAACAGGAGCCACCTCTAATTTGGATGAATACCCAAAAGAAGTGCTTATAAAATCCACGGTTGCCACCACTGGGAAAGAGAGCTAATACACAAATGCCCAAATGCCCTTGAGTCCTGGACACCCACAGGATTAACACGGGTAAGATCAGGCAGTGGATTTAGGTTTAAACAATCTTTGGGACAGGGAATTAGGAAGCTGGCAGGCCACAAGCAAATCCAACAATCTTATATATCTTCTACCATTCCTAGTAGAGTAGTTTCATAGAAAAGAAACTCAAAGGCATTTTGAACAAATAAATAATAATGTGTGATGCCAAGAAAATATCGATATGATCTTTGGCTGTATTACCATTAATAGCAGTATATCTAATATCATTGTGTGCTGATTACATGCAATATAATATGCTAACTGTTACATTTTTTATCTCAATATATTGGTAAATACCATTTCTCTGAATCCTCAATTTTAAACCCAGGCCATTCAAGACCTAAGCCAGTGGAATTTCTACATCCTATCAATAATTCCCATGAAACAAGGTAAATGTGCTTCAGCTTTCATAGTTGGTAAAAAAACAACAACAAAAAAAAAAACAGATTAAAAGGTGCTAGAATTATTTCCTTAATTTCAATGCACATTTCTCTGTGTAACTCATTTTAATAATTACTTCAGATCTGCATTTGCAAAATCTTATTTTTTTCTGTGGCAGACTTACTCCTTAACTAAAGTTTGGGTACATTCTATTCTTTTTATAACTTTTTTTATTGTCCTTTGAATAAAGGGTGATTAATACTAATTTGAAAGAATCATATTATTCGGAATTAGATAAGCACCACCTCCCTGAAAAAAGGGAGCTCACTTCTGCTTGCTTGGCTTTCTGGTTTAGTAGCCTCTCTATGGAAATTCAAATTTATTTCTTATTAGCATATTTTATTTTGTCTTCTGATAGCTTTCCTCCTGTAACTCCTTGTTTGACAGTAGCTCTGCTTTCATGCTGAACTACTGCAGAAGGGGATATTTCCCTTTATTTTATTTTTTTTCTCACCTGAGGACATTTTCATTGATTTTTAGAGAGAGGGAAAGGGAGGGAGGGAGGGAGAGAGAGAGAGAAACGTCAATGTGAAAGAGAAACACTGATCGGTTGCCTCCTTGCACTCGCCCTGACCACGCAGGGGATCGAACCCACAACCTAGGCATGGGCCCTGACAGGGAACCAAACCTGCAACCTTTCGGTGTATGGGACAACGCTCCTACCAACTGAGCCACACCAGCTAGGCTGGGAAATTTCTCTTTACTACTAACATTTCCTCCTTAAGAGGTATTTACCCGGTTACACCATGCACCTCCTCATTGGGAATTTTATATGCTTGGAGGAGGTATTCTTTGTATCGCCTTTTCCATATTTGAATAAATATGGTTCTTGACTTCAGTAATAAACATGCCCCTTGCAATATTGTAGTTATAGCCTTTCCCTTTTTTTAGTAAAGATATGAGGATGAAAATGATAATAAAATGATTGAAATTCACCACACCCAGGTGTATCAATCAGGGTCCAACTGGGAGGCAGAAACCACAGAGTAATCTGAACGGGGAGAGTTTAATAGATAAATAACTGCTTACAGGGGCCTGGCACATGGAGGGGCTGGCCGGTTAGCAGCACAGGGAACCTGACGGAGTGTAGGGGTCGCAGACCCAAGGAGCAGCCACTACCCTGCGGCTGAGGTAGACGATGTCCTGAGGAAGATGTCCCCTGCCCCCAGGCTGACCCAGGCCTGTCCGGGAGGGCACAGCCATGGCTCGCTGCCTGGCAGGTACTGAGGAAGGCGCCACGCCGGGGTGAGCTGATGCAGATCTGTCCTCCAGAACTTGCTGGCAAACTGACCATCGGGAGGGGTCTTGCTGGAGTCGCTCTACCATGCAACTGCCCAAGCGGGGCGCTGGGGTAAACCGCAGGCGGGGTGCTGCTGACCACCGTGCACTGGGCGCCTGCTGAGTACGCGCCCCAGAGCCAGGAGGGAGAACCCCCTTTCTCCTGTTGTCTCCAGTGCCCTCAACTGACAAAGCTTAACATGACGCAGGCTAGCAAAGGACAAATGTTGAAAGGGCTCACCTCTATTTTGCAGAACAGGCAACAGAGTGTAAATTTGCAGCTGAAAGACAGTAAGTCGATACCTGGCATATCACACAAGGATATCTAACAGGAATCTCTGGGACCATCGGGTTCAATTTCCTATCTTCCAGCAGGTAGATATTTAAGCCATCTAAGACAGGGGGCTGTTAATCTTGTTAAAGACAGGTTCCCTCTATAGCCTGCTCCACTGTAAGAACTTAAGTCAGTTACATCTATGCGTGTTCACCACAGAGAACTTTAGAAATACCTAAACGTATAACAAAGAAAATTAAAATAACTCACTATTCCAGAATTAAGAGAAAACTACTGCTAGCATTTCGGTGCACATTCTTCTAGACTTTTTTTTCCCCATTCATTTACTTAAACTTATTTAGTATTTATTAGGTCCAGGCACAGTGGTAATTGTTAGGTATACAGTTGTATAAAAACCAAGCACCATCTCATCAACTCAGAATCTAGTGAATGGAACAAACGTTAAATGAATGTGTCTATAGAAATGTGCCTAGAAAACAATGTGACACAATAGAGCCTTGTAACTCCCAACAATGGATGAGCTCGAATTACCTGCCAGTCTCTACAGGTAACTGAGGCCTAGAGAAGTAAAGTTCTTTGCCCAAGTAAAGTGGCTGAAGGTCAGGAAATATGATTTCAGAATTCAAACTCTTCATGTTAAAGCGCTTTCTAAGGAACGGAAGAAATGAAAATGTCCTTTCAGGTCACAGCCTAAGGTTTAAAAATACTAAATATCATATCCAAAGTTACACAGCCAGTTAGAAGCAGAAATTAAACAAGAACATGGGTTTTCCTTTTTACCATGGTCTTCTATCACATTATACCACATATTTTATTACTATTCTTTTAATCTTCACACAAGGATATTTTCCCATTGATTTTTAGGTAGAGTAGAAGGCAGGGAGGGAGGGGAGGTGGGAGAGAAGGAGAGAGAAGAGAGAGGCAGGGGGGAGGAGAGAGAAACATAGATATGTAAGAGAGACACATCAATTGGTTGCCTCCCGCACATGCCCCAACCGGGGCTGGGGATCGAACCTGCAACCCAGTTATGTAACTTGACTGGGAATTGAACCCATGACTCCTCAGTGCGTGGGATGACACTCTCACCACTTAGTGCACCAGCCAGGGCTATACCACATATTTTAAAAAATAATTTCTATATAACTCTTGAAAGTTTATTTCTAAATATGTATTTTATCTACCAAGCCCTAGTATAATTTTTATAGTCACATGCCCTTAATAGAATCAATTAATCTGCTGATTTCTACATTTTCTCCCCTGAAGAGTTCAATAACCTCTAAAAGATACATTTTATCCCAGTAGGGGTCTAGGCGGATGAAAATAATTCACTCCTAAGATGTCTTTGTTATTTTATTCATATTCTTTCCTAATTTTTTAAGCTGATTTTTTAGAGAGTGAGAGGAAGGGAGAGAGAGAGAGAAACAGTCATGTGAGTGAAATATCCATTGGCTGCCTCCTGCACGCCCCCTAGTAGGGATCGGTACCTGGGCATGTGCCCTGACCAGGAATCAAACCAGCAACCTTTTGGTGCACTGGGCACCGAACTGGGCCACACCAGCCAGGCCTTTCTCATATTGGATTACTAAATTAAGGGAATTGTGAGATACATACCCGAAGTAAGTTGATCTTAGATTAAATAATTATGTATTGTACTAGAGTCAAATTGTACATCTCAAAGATGTCTGAGAATTATTAGAAACTAGAAGAATTATTAGAAACTGTCAAATCTTCTCTGAAATCATTAAATAATTTACAAAGATTAAGTGAATCTTCCTCTCACCTCTTTATGGCCAATGCAGATAAAGGACACGTTCCTTTACCTAGCTTATAAATAAGTCTTTAGCAGACTTCCCAGTTTCCACTTTTAGTAAAAAAAGAGGAGCTTAGTATGGTAGGAAGTTCGACTTCAAAGGAGAAAATAGAAATGGGGTAGGAAAGGAGAGAAGAGATTATTTCCCTTACTAACAGATATTTCCTATTTAGTAAATAAAGCCTATTTAGTAAAATCTTCAACTGACTTATTCATTACTGCTCACAGTGACTTAAATAAAATCACAGGTTAAATCTTAATTTACAAATGACATGAAGCCAAGAGGAATGTACACCAAATACAGGATCTCAGAGGTAGAAATTTAATGAGGTACAATTTAGGAGAGACAGATAATATTTTGCATCAAGAATTTTTAAAAAATCATCATTCCAGCAATGGCAGATTTGCCATGAAGCTTGTGCTGCTTAAGCTTCAGGACCTTTGATTTACCAGCACCTTCCAGAGCCCTGTACCTAAATATTCTTCTTAAAGTGGGCTTCCAAAACTATGTAAGCTCCAAGCCCCACAAAATCTGAATTTGCCCTTGAGTTTCAGTTCTCAGAGGGTAATATAAGCTGCCTAACTGAATCCCTCCATTGTCATTCAACAAATCTTTTAGATCAAATCAAGGAGAGCAGATAAAGTCCTCATAATTCATGCCAGAGCATAATTCGGATGGAGTCAAGTTCCATCTAAATGGGGAGAATAATTATCTAAAACCAAGAAGGTGGGGAGGAGGGAAATTGCACATACAGGAGGCAAGTGAGGCAAGTTTCCCACAGTAGTAGAACACAAGGAGTCAGCAAGCGTCTCCCCACAAAGAAGATCCAACCAGGTTCAACTGCATAAGGCATGCAGGGCCCCAGGCAAGTATCTTGTTTCTGTGGGACTCCTGTCTATATAAAGAGTTTGATTTAAATGTATTACAAAAGGCATGGACCCACGTGAAGTGCAGTGATTTACCAAAGAAATAATGGGTAGAGAAAAGGTGCTTACATTTTTGTTTACTGGACAGTCAGTGCACATGAAGATTCTTTACAGTGTCTGGTCTGCCTGCTCACTCCCCTACCTGTCCAGATTCAGATCTTCATGCTCTTATTGTCATATGTGCCATTTCCAGCCAATTTCATCTCTCCCACAATGAGAAAAAGGTGATGATGTGGTTATTGTTATTGTCACAGCTCTTTGGAACCTGTGTACAGTTAAACAACACATATCCTTTGCACCTGCCGTCCTAATACCCTTTACTTAGTGCTGGTTACATCATTGCCCAGGACACTGCATCACGCACCAGGCCACCTGTGGATTCTGACTTCAGTGCCTCTCGAAGTCGTTCCTGTGCTTCAATAATGATGACCACAAATGCAAGTCATTCCCAGAGTACCGCAGAAAATGAGAATGATTGTTTTCTGGTCATGTTAAATTTACTGATTTCGATTTTATGGCACAAACTCAATGTAGCTTCCAACCATATTTCTCTTGAACTACTTAGGCCAAAATCACTGCATTCTTAAAAATGGGATTGCTTTGGATTTTGTCCGTACTCTCACCTTCCACAAACTGCCACTCACGGGGAAGATAGACAAGGGGCCTAGGGGCAATGTGAGAAGTGCTGTCTGTGCAAAAGAACAGTCCATCTTTCCTTCAGTATGGCTTAGGCTTGTCTCTGGAGAGCACAAGAGCACTGAATCAACTGGAGAACATTGGTCAGAAGGGCCCTTTGGCAGTGCTGAGCAAGAGTCCTCATAGGTCTTGGAGGACAGCGCCATGGCTATCCCCAGAGGACTGACTGCCTGACATGTGGCATGGAGCCTGCAGAGGGACTGGCGTGAGCATTCTGAGTGCTAGTGGCTGAGTGTGTAGAGGGCCAAGGATGCTTCCTGCTGTCCCTTCTGTTCCCAAGTGCTCTAGACTGGAGGTGGCACAGTGGTCAAACATGTACCAATGAGAGCTGTTGCACAGGCCCACAGCTCATGCCTAAGGTGCACAGATGGTTGGTAGCCCAGAGCTCTGAAACTTTTCTGACATGAGTGGGAATATGTGGGCTGTTTCCCCAAAACTCCAAGTCAGCTAGTTTCTAGGTAGACTTGATTACCTAATGGGAAGCTGTTATGAGAGACTGGAAAGTGTTAGGTAGGGAGAAGCCAGGGGTATTTCTCTCCCTCTCTTTCTGCCTTGGGAGCATCTCCATTAGTGACTGTTTCTTTTCTATGGTTCCATTATTATATCCTTGGTTTTGTTGGTCCCTGGGCTCTCATAACGCCACCATCTCCTTTTGTCTCTCAGCTCAGCATGCTAATGGCTTCCTGCCTTTGCTAGTCCTTAGGTCACCTCACTACTCCCTGTTTGGCTTTTCTACTGTTCCATCATCTACAGAACCAACCCTCTGCTTTATATCCCTCTGTTGTAAAGCTTCTATAATTAAAAGTATGGTATTGGCCCATGAATAGACAGAAGGACAATGAAAAACAGAAAGTCTGGAAATAGACTCAGGTATATAAGGAAACTGGGTACATGAAAAAGGTGGCATCTCAAATCACTGGGGGAAAAGATGACCTTTAGAATAAGTGTATTGGTACAGCTTGATAACCATTTAGGGGAGAAAAAAAAAAAAACCCCACGAAAAACTGAATCCTTCCTAACTCATTACCTCCAGATTAATTCCAAGATTAATTTTGCATAAATGTAAAATTTAAAACAGCACAAGTTCTAAAAGAAAACACAGTGAATTCTATTATAACCTGAGAGTTGGCAGAGCCTTTCTGAGTTAAATTACAGAAGCAATAAGAGGAAAGAGTGAGAAATTGTACTACTTAAAAAAGAAAAAGCATTCCATCATAAGCAAAATCAGAGGACAAATCAGGAGAAAATATTTGCAATTTATATAACAGACAAAGGCCTAATCCAGTGTTTCTCAACCTCAGCACTGTTAACATCTGGGGCTAGATCATTCTTTGCTGTGGGGCTGTCTTGTGCACTGTAGAATGTTTAGGGGCATCTTTGGCCTCTATGCACCAACCAGTAGCACCACCACCTCAGGAGCGACAACCAAAAATGCTTCCAGACATTGCCAAATGTGCCAGGCAGGGGAGCAGGGAGGGGGGCAAAAGCATCCCCACTTGAGAACCACTGCTCTGTTCCAATTTATGAGAGGACCTTAAAATAGCAAAGGAAAAGTTGGAGACCCAAATAGAAAATTGGGCAAAATACATGGACAGTTGATAAAAGAAGGACACTGAGATGTTTCTTCCCTATCAGACTGGCACATATCCAAACATTC
This sequence comes from Miniopterus schreibersii, assembly GCF_964146895.1. NCBI lineage: Eukaryota > Metazoa > Chordata > Mammalia > Chiroptera > Miniopteridae > Miniopterus > Miniopterus schreibersii. The sequence continues at coordinate 172,255,098 of NC_138102.1, forward strand.
AAAACAACGAGGCCAGGCACACATTACTGAGGGGAGTGCAAAGAGCACGATCCCTCCGAAGGCGGAGTTGGCAACATCAACCAAAATCATCTCCACGTTTTCCTTTGACCTAAGACCCTTCCAGGAATCTCCCCAAAGAGACATAGCTCCACAAATACAAAACTACACACACAAGGTAATCTACTGATGTTTGTTTGGTTTGGTTTGGTTGGTTGGTTTACTTGTTTTGGTAACAGCAGAAACCTGGAGTAATTCAGATGTCCATCAGTAGGGATGGCAGAATAAACTATGACACCTCCCCCCAATGAAGCACTCTGCAGACCTTAAAGGAAATAAAACTATCTCTGTGTATTGATATGAAATAATATTCAGGATGGATTGTTAGGTGGATAGAGCACAGTGCAGACTGTGTGTGTGTGTGTGTGTGTGTGTGTGTGTGTGTGTGTGTGTGTGTGTGAAAAAGAGAACTTCAAAAAATGGTGACCTATAGCAAATAAATAGGAAGACTGAAGTAGAGAGTAGCTAGAAGGAAGCAAGGATTTCCTGAGTACATCTTTCTCTTTAGATAATTTTGATTTTTGGACTAGGTACATGTTTTATATATTAAACAGTTTTTAAAATAGGAAAAGTTAAACCCTGAAATGAAAAAGAAACAAAAATAAATAAATATAATTCCATTTTAAATTAGTAATACAATCGAGAAAGAAAATTTCAAGTGACTTATGGCACAGTATTCTGATTATATTTATTAAGACTATCATGTTAAAATATACCCTGAGCTCAAAAAGCACTTCAAGTAAATCTTAAATTTACTCAATAGTTTTATTGTTATTAGTAATTATCAGTATCATAACTTAGAATCTATTTTACATAGGCTAAAGCAAATAAGTAAATATCTTAGGGACCAAAGTTCTCATTATAAAAGATAAAATATAAAATTAAAATCCCATAATATTAATTTTAATTAGTAAAAAATAATTTTACTGGCACTCTTCACCATCATTGTAAAACACTAAATATATAAAACTTCACAAGTCCACAGTGGTTCTAAACGAGAGAAAGAGAAAGAAAATGAGGGGGGGGGAGGGGGGAGGGAGACCTGGCAGTTGGGAGAAGGGAGAGGAAGAATCTATTTGTCATTACTGGTGTTAACACACCAATTTTTACCTTAAAAGTTGATAACTAAAGGAAAATAAAGCAGCATTTCTCTGCCTTTTTGGGAGAAGCTGCTGCCCATGCCCACTTCACTGTGGAAAGCTCTTTATAGAAGATGAACAGCCAATAAATGCAGAAGAAATGATATAATAAGAGAATCACAATTTTGCAATCCCAATGGAACAATAGCACCCAGAGAGGATCATCAAAGAATACCAAACTCTTATGTAAAATGTCACTGGAAAATGCATGGTGCCATTCCTAATAGTTCACTCATCCCACAGTCCACTTGCTAACTGCGAAGGGAAAAGCAGATCTTGACAATGAAGAAATCTAGCAGTAACTACCAAGATGATCAAATCCGCATAACCGAGAGAGGAGAAACCTGGCACTGACATGCCTCCTGATGTGATTCAGTGTAAGATGCTCAGAATCATCTAGGAATCATGCTTGCAAAAACCTTAATAACCAAGACTTCAGATCTAACTTCCAGGTTATAAGAAATACAGGGTATAAACACACACACTATCTAAACCCAACAATCAGACAAATACCAAATGTCAGGTATTTTATAAGGCAATTGACTTAATCTCATAAAAAAAGTCAATATCATGAAAAAATAAGGCTGGGGGGATTGTTCTAGATTAAAAGAAACTGCAGTGATCTAGTAACCCACTGAAATATGTGAATTTTGATTGAACGCTGGTTTGAAAAAACAGCTGTAGGAGTATTTTGGGGAAATTGGGTAAATTAAATAGATTGGTAGATTAGATAAATTGATAGATACCAGTTGATTAAAAAGTATTACTATCTTATGTGTTAAAGTGTATTATGGTTATGTAGGAGAATGCCCTTTTTCTGTATGCACGCTGAAATATTTACAAATAACATTATCTCTGAAATTTATTTTCAAATGATTCAGCAAGATAGATGTATAGATAAATGATAGATACAGATAGATAGATAGATAGATGATAGATAGATAGATAGATAGATAGATAGATAGATGATAGATAGATAGATGATAGATAGATGATGATAGATGATGATAGATGATGATAGATGATAGATAGATAGATAGATGATAGATAGATAGATAGATAGATAGATAGATAGATAGATAGATAGATAGATAGATAGATAGATGATAGATAGAGTGACTGAACAAGCAAATATGAAAACGTTACCTATTAACTATAGGTTGTTGGATGGTGGGCACATGTTCATTACACCATTTTTTTAACTTGTCTGTTTGAAAATTTTTGTAATAAAATTTTGGTTAAAAGCATTGTACAAATACAGGATGAGATCTGACTGAATATAAAGAAGACTTGAGTGTGTAGGGGGTTAGTGGAACACGATTGTTCTATCCTTAGACTATCTAAGGAGGCATAAAAAATTGCTTAGTCTGAGACAGCTGCTGGGATGGGGGACATGAGGGTGGCTCAAGATTCACCTTCTAGAGCCAAAGGCATTTGGGAGTTGTCTCGGATGCCAGTGGGGACTGTGAAGCTGATTAGACTAAGATCTATGGATCCGAAGCATTTGGCAATGACTTACAAAATCAGGTAGCAGCACGTGATGATGCTGGCGGGGGAGAGTCTCCCTCAGCTATCACTGTTATGGTTTATGGAACACGGTCAAAGAGACAAGACGGAGAAATCCAGAAAAGCAAATGTCACTCAGGAGACCCATCCCCAGGAATGGTTCAGGCTGACACCCAAGCAAAGGGGTATAAAGGAACTACATAGAAGAAACCTAGGAAGGCCAGTGAACCCAGATGAGGTCTAAGGATCTCTTTAAAAGACAGGCAGCAGAGAATCAATGAATCATTTAGAATTATATAGTTCTGGTTCCCTTTCCCAGGCCCAGACAGTGTGTGCACTCCGGGTGAAAGGCAACGGTCTGTTAATAAGTAGCTGGCCTCCCCGCGCACTAGTTTCAGGGTGAAAAGGAAATATTACTTTAATGGACTAGTTGAAAATTTCCCAGGTCTGGAATTTAATTATCACAGTCTCCTAGCATTTTCGTGCCTTTTAAAATGACCATAATTTATCTGAACCTTGGGGGGAAACTGCATACTGAAATAACGTAAGTACTAGACTATAACTAACTCTAAGGCTGAAGAAGAGACTTTAAAATACTTTGATGTTTTGAAGTTTAGGGGAGAAGGAAGGTTCTGTCGAAATGACAAGGATACACCGTGCTTGAGAGCTCTCCGTTGTCTTCAGGTTTTGCAACCCAGCTTCTGGTTTCGGATCCCAGGGCACACCTGAAGGTGGCTGAAGCTGTTCTTTGTGAAGTGAGCCTGGCTCCTTTTCAGAGTTAGCCCACTCTACAGGCATTTGGACTCTGTCCTAACCTACCTCTCAGGCACAGAGGGAGGGCTTTGTATTGCTTTCCACGTCTCACTCCAGTGTCATTGTCTACTCAGCACAGGTGCTCAGGCTAATGTATGATACTGTGTGTTTCTCTACCTACTTATCTCAAGAATGGGTACATGGGGGGTCCCAGACCCTTGGTGATAGCTTGATGAACAAGGGAGAATACAGCTAATATTTATAGTCCTAGTCCCGAGTCTGTAAATTCACAATGTAAGAGACAAGATTCATGAGAAGAGGTATGTTTGCAAAGGCAAGGTTAGAGATCAGATGAACTAGTTGCGAGTCCATTGATCAGATAAGTAAATTTGCCTCTCGATATACTTCCTCACCTGTAAGGACCTTCCAAATTCTTTACTGTTATCATTTCATGTGTAAAGAACAGATCTCTGCTGCCAGATTGGTGTCTGAAAATAGTCAGCTCTTATTACTAAAGAAACAAACATTTCTCTGAAAAATGTTTTCCATTTCCACTGATAATGCAAAGGTAAACTCCACCAGTACATAATAACCATAAACTCTTAATAAGCAGCCTCTGGACTAACAATGCTTTTGCATTTATTAAAATATTCCACAGTGATGAAGACATTTAGCTACATGAACAAATGATCCAAATGAACACTGGTATTATTTCTTTAAAATTGATAACCCAAGTGTGAATAACACCCGGATTACATAGGACTTGAGCATTTAAAATCAACTTGCACCACACTGATATCACTCGGGGTTCTTCTCACGCTGCGCTGCTTATGATTCAGTTGTAATTAGTCAGAATATACTGCAGCTGTTTGTGATTTCAGGGAAGAATAAAATGTTTATAGAGAGAAAATGTTTCATTATCTCTGCTTTTGAAAACTCCTTTCTTTGCAAATGGTATTTTATGACATGTTTTCTCATCCTTTCAAATCCTAAACAAGCCTGTTAAATAGGTTTTTATCATACATGGAAAAATTGCTACATATAAGCTTTCTTCCCCTCTGCCCCCTCTAGTTCTAAACATGCACACACAGGACTCATTAATTTTATGTACGACAGTTTCTGTTCTGCACGTTACTGAAAAATCCAGTGTGCCAGGTTTTCTCAGCTTTTTATATTTCTACCCTGGTACCACGGCCAGGGGTTCAGATGTACTATTATCTCCTTCGGTTTTTCTTTTTCATTTTAGTGGTTATTTTGAAATTAAGAACCATGTCTTATCAGAACATGTGAATGTCTGTATTCCCATGGTGGTGCCTTCTGTATTATGCTGGGCTGCCCTCTTCCTCTGCTTTCATTCCCTAATTTCTGAGTGATACTGGAATCAGTCGTGGGTATAACACGGGGGGTCTATATTAAAAGCAAACATAATCCTTTTACAGGATGGAACTCTGAAGCCATGAAACAGAGTAAAAAGAACCATCTCAAATATCTAGGAAGACAATTATTAAATTTCAGCTATGGTTTTACCTTCATTATACAAGTTCTACATATACCTAGGGCCTACCCCTGGATTTCCACAGAGGGGGTCATAGTGGGGAAAAAGGAGAAACTATGGGGTAACATAAGGAGAGCGCTGGAATAGGCCATTATGTGCATGTGACAGTGAAGAATCAGTAGAAGCATCAGGAGATAGAGTATGAAAATTGGAAGATGCAAAAATGTGCTTCTCAGGGTTTCAAAATAATTGGGAGAGGAAAAAAAGGAATGCTAATGTAGTACACAGCTACTATTTCTGCATGACTGGAAGCCTCCTTCATTTAGTAACAATCATGGTTTTTCTCTGAGAAACATCCCCTTTCCTATGAGATAGGTGAGAGTGTCAGTCACAGTGCTCTGTCTTCCCCTGGCCAAGAGCATGGCCCAACCAAAGAAAATCAGATACTCCCTGGAATGTGAATTAACAGACACAAAGATTGAAGATTTTTTTAGTTGATTTAGTTCAACAATGGGGTTTTTAAGATGCTTTTTAAATCTGTCTCTGCTCCCTAGATATCCCTAGTTGCTCTGGTGTTCCTTTTGAAACCTTGTTTTTTGATCCTGTTGATGTCATTGCTTATAATAGTACAATCCTAACTGATATGTCCAGACCAAGGAGTTAGGTCTCTTTAGGGATCTGGAGAAGTAAGAAAAAAACTCTGACTTTGATAAAGCGTAGAATGAATTAAAGAATGGAGACTTTCTGCAAAATAGTAGAGAAGGATTTTGATCAGAAATGAACAGTTCACCTTGAGATAAGAATACTAAGTCAGAATATAAATCAATGCACTGCTTCCTTAGTTGATAAAGTCATACCATAAAAGTGCGAGCTGCACTAATCAGTATGCTTAGTGAGGTGTTTGGATTTACATTATGCTGCCAATTCTGTTAGAGAAACTCTGATCTAAACTAGGGTGTTTTAATCTAAAGATTGTGCTGATTGAGACCATTTGTTGGACAATCTAGAGCTAATAATACGATCCATATAAGTATAGAGGATCTTGAGAAATATATAAATCAATGAGAAATATAGCGATTTTTCTAGCTGAAGAGAATTACAACAATGGACACTTTCTTAACTTCATCTTAAAATACATAAATTCACACACCTTCTTTGTGTTTCTGATATGCTGTTTTGTTGCTTACGGGTTTTGAATGTAAACTTAATATAAATTTAACTTGGATTTTTTATCTTGATTAAATTCCAACTCATCAGTGTTTGTACATTTTTTAAAATATTTTTTCTGCCATAATGGTATGAAACTAGAAATCAATCACAAGAAAAAAACTGAAAGACACACAAAGACATGAAGGCTAAATAACATGTTACTAAACAATGAATGAATTAACAATGAGATCAAGGAAGATATCAAGACACCTTGAAGAAGAAAAAAAAGACACCTTGAAACAACTGACAATGAGACTACAACAACCCAAAACCTAAGGGACACAGTGAAAGCAGTCCTAAGAGGAAAATTCATAGCATTACAGGCCTATCTCAAGAAACAAGAAAAATCTCAAAAATCTAACTCTACACTTGAAGGAACTTGAAAAAGAATAACAAACAAAGCCCAAAGTGAGTAGAAAGAAGGAAATAATAAAGATCAGAGCAGAAATAAATAAAATAGAGTCTAAAAAATATAAAAGATCAATAAAACCAAGAGTTTGTTCTTTAAAAAGATGAACAAGATTGACAAACCTTGAATCAGACTCATCAAGAAGAAAGAAAAGAGGACCCAAATAAATAAAATCAGAAATGAAAGAGGAGAAGTAACAACTGACACCAGAGAAATAAAAAGGATTGTAAGAAAATATTATGAACAACTATATGCCAACAAATTGGACAACCTGGAAGAAATGGATAAATTCCTAAAAACATATAATCATCTAAAATTGAATCAGGAAGAATCAGAGAATCTGAATAGACAGATTACAACTAGTAAAATTGAAGCAGTAATCAACAAACTTCCAATAAACAGAAGTCCTGGACCAAACAGCTTCACAGGTGAAGTTTATCAAACATTCTAAGAAGAATTAACACCTATTCTTCTCAAACTATTCAAAAAATTCAAGGGGGGGTGGGAGGACTCCCAAACTCATATTATGAGACCTGCATTATCCTAATTCCAAAACAGGATAAAGACACTACAAAGAAAGAAAATTACAGGCCAATATCCCCGATAAAAATAGATGCTAAAATCTTCAACAAAATATTAGCACACAGGATCCAGCAATATATTTAAAAAATCATACACTATGATCAAGTGGGATTTATTCCAGGGATGCAAGCTGATACAACACTCACAAATCAATAAACGTGATACATCACATAAACAAAATGAAGGGTAAAAAAACACATGACCATATCAATAGATGCAGAAAAAGCATTTGATAAAATCCAGCAGCCATTTATGATAAAAACTCTCAGCAAAGTGGGAGTAGAGGGAACATACCTCAATATAATAAAGGTATATATGATGAACCCACAGCCAACATCTTGTTCAATGGCAAAAACTCCAAGTGTTTCCCTTAAGATCAGGAACAAAACAACGATGTCCACTTTCACCACTCTTATTCAACATACTACTGAAAGTCCTAGCCACAGCAATCAGACGAGAAGAGGAAATAAAAGGCATCCAAATTGGAAAGAAAGAAGTAAAACTGTCATTTTTCACAGATGAAATGAAACTGCATATAGAGAACCCTAAAGATTCACCCAAAAAACTACTAGAACTGATATGTGAATTCAGTAAAGCAACAGGACACAAAATAAATATCCAGAGGTCAGTTGCATTTTTACACACTACTAATGAATTATCAGAAAGGGAAACTAAGAAAACAATCCCATTCACAATTGCCTAAAAAAACACCAAAACCTAGGAACATATATTCAGTTGTCACAGAATAAAGATGCCTACTTTACAGCGAAACTTAGTCTGTTTTCCAAAGTCAATGAATTCAAGTTCAGCTGGAGTCTATAAATTTGGATAGGTTTTATCTTGAAGGTTACATGGTAAACAAAGTCAAAGTTTCAGGATAATCCATAAGTGTTTGGGTATATCAGGGTTTCTCCACCTTGGCACTACTGACATTTGGAGGTGGGTAATTCTTTGCTGGGGGTGGCTGTCCTGTGCATTGTAAGATATTTTTCAGCATCCCTAATGTGCATTCACTGGATACCAGTAGTAACACCCTCCATTGTCAAAGTTTCCCTGTGGGGGGAGGGAGGGTAAATCACTCCCAGTTGAGTACCACTGGTACGTCATTGTGATGAAGGGCATTGGTTTTAGAGGCTGACATTTTCACATTATTGACCTGGAAAATGACTCATTTTTCTTAGCTGTGAAATACTGCTTTTAGGATGGTCTAACTCCTCGATTCTTGGAGAGGTGAAATAGGACAATGCACTTAGCTTGGTGATTCACCCATAGTAAAAATGCAATAAAAGTAATCATTGTTATTAATAGCAATAGTATCATAGTTCCTAAATCCTAAATGCAAATTCCCTGACTCAGATCTGCAAAAATAATGACTAATCACATTTCCAATTGTTTTACAAAGGTATAATAAACTCAAACTCTAATAAAAGTAAACTAAGCTTTAAATACATAACTCCAGAATAGGACAGAGATGGACTTTGTAGTCAACTCTTTGAACCTAAAACTACTCTCATGTAGATTTTTTTATTGTTGACACTATTACAGATGTCCCCCATTTTCCCCCTTTGCGCACCTCCATCCAGCCCCTGCCCTCCCTCCCCTGGCCTTTACCACACTGCTGTCTGTGTCCATGGGCTGTGCATATATGTTCTTTGACTAATCTCTTCACCATCTTTTATCCAGTCATTTTCATAGAAATAACTGGAGTAATGCTGCTTTCCATACATGACTGCTGAGGAAAGTATAAGAGGAGAGAGAAAACTGAGTATGAGTTATATATCAAAGCTCTAGGACCTAAGAAAAGAACGGTGATTTCCTCCTTTTTCCTCCAAATGCTCAGGTGTTGGCAGTGAAAGATACCAAGAAAATGAAGAACTGTAATGTGAAATACTGTCACCTGGAAGTAACACAGAAGTACAACCAAAGACAAAATTTAAAGGAAGGAATTTCGTACATGTGCGTTTCAAATGCTCTCAACTGCATCATCAGAGAAATGGCAGATGAATACATGGATTGTCAAACCACTTGCTGTATAAAAATAAAGTTCTGAACTTTTGTTTTGCTTGATAGAAAATCTTTTCTTTCTTTACTCAATTATGACCTCAGATGATCATCAGAACTTAATGCATATGAAAGAGCAATTTCATGCCAAACTTGGAGGCTGTTAAAAAAAATTGCATGGGTAGAATGACATTTAGAAATACTCATTTAAATCCCTTAGCAAAAAATTCAACCATCTGGGAATTTTATGTGCTTTTTCCCTGGACCTGGGTACACGCTCAGGTGAGTACAGCTAGTAACCATAAACAAATGGTTATTCTGAGGGGGCAGTTTTATGGCTGTTTTAATTCCAAGTTCACTTTGTCTGGGATGTTCAGATAGTGCTTTCGTTTGCAGGGAAGGGGTGTGTGGAAAGGGTAAGACATGGAAAACTCAAATTATTTTGTTAGGAGATTCTGCTGAGAAGAGGAATTCTGATTACTGCTTTGTACTTGCAAGTGTATCAATATCAGGGCCTCTCAGAAGCACTCACTTGTGTGTACAGATTGTGCTGAATAATCTTAGAAATCTTGTCTATGAAAGTAAATTGTATGACCCAAGCAATGTACTACTCTCGTACAATGAGCCATGCCATGATTAAAACTGCTTTAACTAAAATGCCCAAGAATGCCTTGTACATAGAAGATATCCAGCAAATAATCTTGATGGCGGTCCCATCTCCCCTCATTTCAGCGAATTAAAATGAAGCTGCAAAGGCTTTTAAAAAGCCATACAGCTAGTTGACTGCAGAGTTTGTCCAGGAAACACACTCCCGAATCCCACTCCAGCTCTGGGTTGGATGGTTAGGTCATGGACACATTGATTGTTCTGATGAGAGAAGTTTACACGCTCATTTAATCTAAGACATCCTGCACTTAACATATCCCACCCCCACACATCTTTATTTAACTTCTGAATGAGCTGAAGTGTTGAATGGTTAAAGCCCTTGGTCATTGTTTTTTAGGACATCATTCTTGAACAAAATAAACTTTCTGTTATACTCTGGCTTTTGCATGGCTGGCACATCTGAAGAAGCAATTGAGGAAAACACTGCAGACTATATTCCCTGGGATCCAAAGAGGTCACCAGTGAAATTTCCAGAGTCTGGAAACTTAAATCAGGGCAAGGAAAATTAAACTATCTTAGAAGTATTCCTTGTCAACAAATTGTGATAATAATATATAGTATTTAGTCATAATGAATCTTTTTAAGATTTCTAAAGTAACTCTAAAAACTAAGTTCCAAAACTGATTTACACAAAAGCAAACTTATAAGAAAAAGCATATATCTTCCCAAGGTAACTACTTATAAGGCATTTGATGTTTAGGTATCAGTCCATTTGTTTAAAAATGCTTCATCATGCTGTAGTGATTCTTTGAAGTAGATTGCATTTTCCAAAGATGGTTACCACAATATTGCCCATTCCATATGTTCTTCTAGAATTTGCGAATTTCCCGTTAAGAAGTACAGCCTGTTTCCTATCCCCTTAAATCTGGACAAGTTTGTGGCTTGCTTGTAATAACATGTAACTTCCCTGGCTAGGTCCGAAAATGCAGTGCAAGTCCATTTGTACAATTGAACACTCAGGCCATTCCCAGACTCTCCAGATGGCCAATAATTCTCTAGTTAAGAAAGCCTCAAGCCAAAGATCAAGTCCTGTAAGACTGTAAGATCACTTGGTAAGAATTCAAAAAGATCTAAGTCTGTACCTCATAGAATATTTAAGAAATAAAAATGGTTCTTGAGGATCTTAAAGGCATGCCTCATAGGTCCTCTCTGTTAAACATTTATAGGACTTTTAAGGATCTTAAGGATGTTGTCCCTCAGCAGACTCACAGGGAACCTGAGATAGAGGAGTATCTTTTTTTTTTTTTCTTTTACTTTTTAATTTAATTTATTGGGGTGACAAAGGTTAATAAAATTATATATGTTTCAGGTATACAATTCTATAATACATCATTTGTATATTATACTGTTTGTTCACCACCCCAAGTCAAGTTTACTATCACCATTTCTCCCCACTATACCCTCTTCTACCTCCCCCTGATTCCTTTCTCTGGTAATCACCACACTGTTAGTTGTGTCTATGAGAGAAGTTTGATTTTTTTCTTAATCCCCTCACCTTTTTCACTCAGCCCCACAACCCCTCTCCCCTCTGACAGCTGTCAGTCTACTCCAGAAGGATTATCTTGAAGAGATCTGTGACTGCAGCTTTTGTCTACTAGAATGACTGCTAATAAGATTCCTAGAAAACCCACAACATTTTTAAGAGTTATATAGTAAAAATACTGCCAGATTAAAAATAAAAGGAACAGAAATAGTACAAAATGAAAGGAAGCCTTTGGATGCTAGAACTAGTATGGGCAAGGATCAAACTGAGATTATTTAGTTTTATACATAGGTCACTTATTATAAAAAAGAAGATGACTCAGAGGGGATAAGACGCCAGAAGGCAGAGCCAAGAACCATGGAGGAAAACTCTCAGGGAGCAGAGCTGAGCCCTACTCATAGAACTGGCAACATGTGCCTGGCTGGAATTCAGAATTTCTATAGACCTATATGATTTTTCCATCTCTTTTTAATGGAAGTTTTTATTTTTGTTAATCTATGCTTGCCTGATTATTACATGATGAATATGTGGGTAGCAGATAATGGTTTTTAACTCATAGGCCTTCCAACCAAGAAGAATGGTACTCAAGCACTTTGCGTAAGTCACATTGCCTTAGGAGACTGCACCTGGACCTAATTAAATGATAAACCAGGCCTGAGACTAATGCTAAGTGAAATGAATCTTCTGAAGAATCTTGGGGAGAGGCAAGCATATTTTGCTTATGGGAGGAATGTGAATTGTTGGGCTAAAGGAATACTGTATTTTATAGAGATAACCACCACTGTTATCTCCTATCCCACATGTTCATCTAAAGTCTTGCCACTCCTCCACCAAGAAGTAGAGTCTGATTTCTCTTGTACAGAATCACTTGTTGGATGAATGAATGGAGTTACATATGAACCTGAACTCATCTGTAAAACAAAACAAAAACCAAGCTAGAGACACTATTTTACCTCTCCCTCCATGAAGCAAAACTTATTGGACTTGTAATATTTTTAGGTAAGGGCTGAGACTTTTATGTCTGTATCTTAGAGACTAACAGTGACACAAGCAAAGGAAGTGCTCCATCGATCCAGGCTGAATTAAGGAAAAAGTAGTTCTGCAACATACTTCCTAAATGTACAAGGATATTGCCAGCATTGGGGGGAAATCCGAGAAAGAAAAGGTCTGCTTCTCTAATCCACTTAACACTCTTAAGCATTCCGAGATAAGGGATCAAGTTTATGTGAATTAATAACAATTATAAGTGAAAGTGGTACATACTTTCTAAAGTATTTTTAAAATATATATAATAAGATTATTGAGACGCAGGATAACATGACGGTTAAGAGCACAGACCCCAAGTCAGAATGTGTTTTAAAAATCCCTTTTCCATTCTCTTCTAACCACAGGGACGTGGGCAAGTCAGTTAAAGGCTCTGCACTTTACTTCCCCATGTGTAAATTATAGGTAAGAGTGTCCCTACCTAGGTACTATTGTAAGGCTTAAATGAGTTAATAAATGCAAACGTGTAGAACATTTCTCAAGAATAATAGAGATGATTTCTCTATAGAGTCTAGCTGAAAATGACATTTTTCATTGCTAAAATAAAGGAGACCATTTTAAGTACTCTAAAGTTACTCAAAATTCAGAAGTGCATCTTGTTGAGTGAAGAAAATTGTTACACAAGGCTTTAGAAGTGGTTACATAAGTGCCTAGAGGCCCCCACACGACACACAATACGGTAAAGCTAGAATCTTCTGCCTTGAATTTGTCAAAATGACCTAAAAATAGATGAAGACTAATAAATACTGAGCTGTGAATGCTAGAGTCTACTTAGGATAATTTAGAGACAATAAATCCAAGCAGACTCACTGGATTATGCCAAGACATTTTCCTAACTAAATCTAATGTGGTTGACTTTTTCTGTTTAATTAGTGACTATTAAAATGATGTGTTCTAAAAGTTGTATGAATTTAATACCGGTAAGTGGCACTAAAGCAATGTAGAGCAAAAACCTAATGCTCAGAATTTCTTCTGAGGACGTGCCTTCCTGTAATGAATAGAATGAACTCCCTGGAGCAACCCTTAGTCACCCGCATGATGAGCGCTGTGAGAAAGGGAGGCTTTCCTGCTTTCCTGCTCATGGACATCTGTAGGGACTGAGCTACACCAAGGGCATTTCCAGGCAGCACCAGCACAAGGGGCTACCACAGATGCTCTCACGGGAGAAAGTTTATTAATGTAGGCAAAGGTACAGTACAGCAGGCCTAACCCCTTTTAAATTCTTGGCTGCCTTAATATCCACCCAAAGCTTTCACTGGCTGTAGAGAGACCTAAATGTTTTACAAAAGTAAGCAGATAGAGCCCTGGGCAGGGAGCTCAGCTGGTTAGAGAAGTCCTAATACCCCGAGGTGTGGGTTTGAGCCCTGGCCAGGGCACATTCAAGAATCAACCAATGGATGCATAAAGAAGTAGAACAAATCAGTGTTTTTCTCTCTCTCTCTGTCCCTAAAATCAATCAATAAAAAATTTTTTTTTTAAAGTAAGCAGATATAAATTACAAATGGTGCTTTCTTTCAGGCTATTGGAGACATTTTGTTATGATATAGTTTTTCCTCCCCCCCTTTCTTCTCAAATTCCTTTTCTTCTTTTTGTAATTAGGATGCTAGCAATTGCTTAAGCTTGTCCTTTTTGGAGATATGTTCAAGAAATATTTAGAAAACAATGTCACATCCTATAATATAAAAAAGGCAGGCATGTTTGCTTTAATAAATGGGTAGAGAGAGCCAGTTATGAAATAGCCAGTGAGCAACATAACTGTATCTATGAAACCATGGATTTTTGTTACAATAGAAAAGAAGACTTTGCATGAGCTTAAACTAAGGTTTGACTGACCGATTCTTAATGTATTTTGTTAGTACACTGACTAGAAAAAAATTCCATTAGGTCACATTTGATAATCCAGACTTAAACTTACTTGAGCTTATCTTTTTTTTTTTTTTTTTCAGATTAGTTATTGTTGGTTAATTGTTCTACTTCTGTTCTTCTTCCTTCTTTTCAATAAATTTTGGGCAACAATTCATTTGCTGACACTGGGCTTGGTGTCAGAGACTCTAGTAGAAAGGCTCTGAATCATGATAAAATAAAAACAAAACGAATAAACAAGGCAGTTAGGGTGGGCCCCAAATCCAGTGGCTGGTGCGTTTACAAGAAGAGGAAAGGACACAGAGGTATAGAGGCACAGAGGCACAGAGACACAGAGACACAGAGACACAGAGGCACAGAGACACAGAGGCACAGAGACACAGAGGCACAGAGACACAGAGGCACAGAGGCACAGAGACACAGAGGCACAGAGAAGAAGGCCATGAGAAGATGGAACCAGGCTGCAGATGTGCTGCCACAAACCAAGGAACACCTGAAAGCTAGAGGCAAAGATGGATTCTTCCTGGAAACCTTCAGAGGTAGAATGGCCCTCCTTGTTCATACCTTGATTACAAACGTCCAGCATCCAGAGCTGTGCGAAAGTAGATTTCTATAGTTTTAGGACACCTGGTTTGTGGGAGTTTTTGCAACAGCCCTGGATACTAACACAGACATGTTGGCTTTGAAGTACCTGTGAGACATCTAAGCAGAGGGGTCAAAAAGATGGATGAATTTGGAGGTATCAGCCTCCAATTTGGGCTGGAGATAAAACTTTCATGAACATCAGCATACAATTGAGCAATAAAGCTATAGACATGACTGAGGTCATCCCGAGGAGAAGAGGAACTAGTCTAGAACTGGACCCTGAAGAACAGTAACCTTGTAGGAGTGGGTGGGGACAGGTATCCACTCGCAAAAGGGGAACAAGATGAAGACCTGAGAGGCAGAGGAAGGCTGGGAGAGTGTGGTGTCATAGAGACACATGCAAAGAGAGTTTCGTGGGTTAAGTGAAGCACTTTGGGCAAGTAAGATCAAGGCTTTGTCCATTATATCTAGGAAGAGACAATCCAGGGCAATTAGTGGCATCGTTTTTTGGGGAGTGACCAACATATGAAACAGTGAATCCAGGAAGTGTAGACAACTCTTTCCCAGAGGTTGAAAGTGAAAGGAAGGAAAACCTACTGTAACTAGAGGTAGACAAAGCATTAAGGGAGGGCCTTCTGTATGACTTAATCATAGTATTTGAATTTCCTTACAGAAGATTGTTTTTATCTTGATATTTAGACAATGAAGACAAAACAAATGAAACAGTGCCTTAATTGTTGGCCATCAAACTGCTGCTAAATTATAGCAAAACAGCTAGAACATGTTTTACAGATACAAATCAGAGAAGCCAGTAAACGAGAATCTGTTGTTGGTAGAAGTTTTCTGCATAATTTATAAAGAGGGGAGTTATAGGCAGGATACTGTTTGGAAATGCAAAACCTCTGACTCATAGGGGAGAGAGGAGCAGCGAATGACCCAGGAAAGAGAGGTATCTCATTGTTTACATACTGGGGAGAGAAAATCCAAAACCAATAAGGCATCAGTCATTTCAAAGCAAAACTACCTTAATGAGGGTGAGTCATGGTGCCACTCAGGGAAATGAATCAGGTGCCCACATGCCCAATCTTCTTCATGATTACAGTTTTTATTCCCTTTTAAGTGAAAACCAAAGTCAGGTAACAGCCAAAGTCTCGGTAGAACAAAGTTAACCAAATGGAAATATACAAAGGCCTAAGAAGTAAAATGAAAATTACAAAAGGATGCAGTTTTTCCAGCAAGGTAAAAAAAAGAAAGAAAGAACCATTACTTTAAGTGTTAATGTCATGCCTGCTGGCCCCAAGGACTTTTAAATGCTTTTATCGCGTCCTCTATTCCAGCTGATTTTGGCACCTTCCCACCGTGGAATAACTCCAGTAGCTTTTTCTCAACATTAAAGTCTTAGATATTGTGCCCAAGGCTCCTCTGGTTTTCGGCTCCAGCCAGGAAAGTGAGGGACGTCCCTGTCTCCTCCCATCCCCTTCCCCTCCAGCTTCCATGTCGTCCCAAGTCCTATAATTTCTACATCTCAATATCTCATTTCTCTTCTCCCCCAGAGCTACAGCCCTGATCTAAGCTGCCGCTGACTCACCTATGCCAAGTCTCACTTCTACAGTCTCGTCCCCTCTACGAGAAGCCACAGCATGGCTGCAGTGAACCTGGAACAATGCAGACCAGATGTCATTCTGCTGCTTAAGACCTTGGGTGGTTTCCCACTAGGGCCAGAGCAAGCCTGTTTGAGCCTTTGTGAGGGATTTTTAAAAAAGGAACCATCCCCTCTCCGAAATAAGCCAAGGATGAGTCAGATTTGAGACCAGATTTCCCTCCTGGTGAGGCTTTTCAGGCAGTGCAGAAACTCAGAATAAAATCCAGGTGCTTTAAGACGGCCGTGCAGCCCTCTACAGCCGCGTCTCTGCCAGCCTCCGCAGTCACCTCTTGCCAACCTTTCACTCACGCTCCCTGATCCCGCTGTCCCGGATCAGTGTCAGTTCCTTGAACAGCGTCTTTTCACTCACATCTTCGCCAGACCTCCTGCTGTTGGAAAAATCTTCCCTCTGTGCAGATAACTCCCGCTCGCTCTTCAGGCCCCGACAGAAATACTTCCCCTCACAGGACTTGCCATGTTCCTTGATTAGAGCACGTTTTCTTGCCACACATACCCCAGAGCCCTTAGCTGTGCCCTTGCGTACCACTCCCTAGGACATATTGAAATGGCCATAACCGACCTATAATTAAGGCCTCAACCGCAATGGCTCATATGCTTGAGGTTGCTAAGGTGGTACAATGAACAATGACACCAGCTCTCTCCAATAATCAACATCTGCCTTCTCTGACGGACTCTCCGCTCAATGAGGGCACGCTTATTTGTTCCCCACTGAATCGTCTGTGTACGGTAACATGTCTGATACTTAGTAGATGCTCACGAAATACTTATTGGCTGAATCAGTGCATGGAAAAAGCCTGGAACCCTTGTAGCAGCACAGTGGAAAACGTTTTATCAAAAGATGTAGGTTCTAGTCCTAGCTCTGTCACTAACTTACTAGTTGTGTGACCTTAACCATTGTGAACTTACTTACCTCGGCTTTAAAATGGTGAGAATAGATCTGTCCTATTTACCCACAGGCTGAAAGTAGATGAGAAAGGACAATATTTATTGATTGCCTACCATGTGCAAAGTCCCATGCTAGGTTTGGCCGCTTACATTATCTCAAAAGAAATAACATGTCTCTGAAAGGTTATCATTCACCTAAATATGACAGTAAGTGACAAAACTAGGACTTAAGTCCACATGTCTCTGGCTCCAGAGGCTCCGCTTTCTTTACCTTTCTTGTTTTCTTTTCCCTTTCTCACTACATTGCCTAAGTATCCATCTGATTAATTATTCAAGTCACAGGACAAGCGTGACTTGTTCTGTGAAAACACCTATACGCTCTTATCTCTAAGTTCACTTTATACTAATGTAATCACATTAGACTTTAATTATTTACTTACCACATAGTTTTTTGGAGAAGGGACCATGTCTTTTTCTTTATTATATACCCAGTATCTTGACTCAGTGTTAGTTCTTTGTAAGTACTAAATGAGTATTTATTAAATAAATGAATAAACTTTATCTAGTATTTTAATAAATTTGGTAATATAACTAATTTTGCTTAGTGTTTATATATACTTTTATGTTTATATTTATTTTTCTTAATTTTTAATTGATTTTTAGAGAGGAAGGGAGGGAGACAAACACTGATGTGAGAATGCAACATCGATCACCTGTCTTCTGCATGCTCCCTACTAGGAACTGAACCTGCAATCTGGGCATGTGCCCTGACCAGGAATTGAACCAGCAACCTTTTGGTGCATGGGACAACACTCAACCAATTGAACCACACCACCCAGGACTACATTTATTTTTAACCAACCTATAATTAAGGCCTCAACCACAATGGCTTATATATTGAGGTTACTAAGATAGTATAATGAACATATGACACCAGCTCTTACCTAATAGTCAACATCTGGTTTTAGATAAATATATTAAAGATGAATTTTAAAGAATAGCTAATAATTGCCTGAAAGGAAATATATCAAATATGAAGAATGGGGAAATGGTTCAGGTTCATTTTGAATTTCATATTCTAGTTTAAATTTTCTATATGGCAACTTCAGGGGAACAAATATATTGTTATTACATAGCAAACTACTTAGCCTAGAGAGCTTGACGTATTATTTATAATTAATAGTAGAAACAAAACCCAGTTGCAAATTAATGCCCTACAGCACATCAATGGGAGAATAAATAGAACTGAAGGTTTCCTTCACATTTAGAGGAAAATGAGAACTAATTACTTGAAACTCAAATCAAAAAAGAAATATTAAAAAGTACTTTGAACTTTTATGTAATATATAATCTAAATACTCCATCTAAGACAACAGCTTGTCAAAATGCTAATTATTAGGAACTGAGAGATTTGTTTAGCTAATAATGCTTCCTTTCACATGTGCTGTGTGCTTTCCAGAAGGAAATCTGAAATCTATTATTAGCTTTCCATAGTCAACTCTTGATTATCTGAGTTAATAAGGAGAACACAGACATCTGTGCTCACAGAAAGAGCATAGACATACAACAGACTTATTTCAGATCTGAAAAGGTGGATAATAAAAAAATTACACCTTTGACTCTGGAATAAATGTTGATTCTTTGCAGCATGTCTTCCTACTCTATGCCATTAGTTTTCCTAAGGAAGGAGAGCAATGCTCTGGAGAGCTGACATACACAAGCAAGTGAGAGGTCACTCTGTCCTGTAAGCTGCTGGCCAGAGGTCAGAATTCTGTCAGTGATATTCATTCTGCACAATGGATTCTAGTTTTATCCTTACCTGTGGATGTGTGTTGATTTTAGAGAGAGGAAAGGAGAGAGAGAGAGGCAGAGAGAGAGAGAAAGAGGGAGAGAGGGAGGGAGAAACATCGATGTGAGAGGGAAACATCAATTTGTCGCCTCCCGAACACACCGCGAATGGGGATAGAACTCGCATCCAGCTGTGTGCCCGGACCAGAAATCGAACCCACAACCTTTGGGTGTACTGGATGACACTCCAACCTACGGAGCCACCCAGCCAGGGCTGCACATTGTATTTTGACCATTACTGGTATGTTAGAAGTTCTCATTCTCAAGGCTCCAGGTCCTAATACAGTAGTTTCAAGCTCACGTATGGCTAATGCAGAAACTAGCAAAAGCAACAGTGAAAAAAAGTTAGTTGTGGGAAAGAAAAAAAGAAGTCATAATATGCCTTGCTTTGACTTTGTGAAAGAACAGAGATCACTAAAGTTTCCCCTGTTGTCTTAAAGATTAAGCCTTAGACATTGGTCCACTAAAACAAACAAGGGTAGGGAATGAGAAATTAGTGTACACTGCAGAGACAGTGCTTTCTAGAGGGATACGAATGGTCTTGGCAATGCTGGGGCAACTGCTTTATAGTGATCTAAGAAAACTGAATAGCCTCCCAGTAAATAACTGCTATCTTTTCATCTGTGAAATCAGATCAATTATGTAACAAAAATTTACATTAAAAATGACAATTGTCTCTGAGGCATTTTAAGAAATAACCAATGAAAGGTGGGCTCCGTGGCTCAGGAGAAAGCAATGTAGTTAAAAGAAAAGCTGGCCTGGCCTTACTGAATAGATAGAAATAGGCACACAGTAGGCAACAGAAGCCCAACAAAGCAAATATTCTGTTTTTCAATCATTTACTGTTTATTGGGCATTTATTGTAAGTCAGTCACTATGCTAGGTGCGGGGATATATCTTAACTGAGAAATGGCCCCTGAATTTAAGGGGCTCACAGACACACAAACAAATATTTTTATATAAAATAACTAATAGTAAAGGTGTGTTAAGAGCACTGAGGAGGGCACACGGATGAAAGAATTGTTGGAGCTACAGAAGGCTTCACAAAGAAGATTATCCTTAGCCAAATCCCACACAGAACTGAAGTCTACCAGGCAAATCAGGTGGAAAGGCAGTACAAATGGACAGAGGCATGTTCTAAATCAAGAACCAGGAATTCTGAGAACAATGTACTTAGGAATACTCGGTGTATTTGGGGAGAAGTAAATAGAAAGTTGCAGCCCAGATTATCAAGGACCTTGTTGGACATGCTAAGGCGCTGGGGCATTCTTATAGAGATAAGACATAAGAGGCAATTAAACAGTGGAGTGGCATGATCAGATATCTGCTTGGAAAAATTAACCCTGTTAGAGTTGAGAAAAAGCCAAGTCCTGGAGGAGGGAGGCCTGGTTGGAAAACATCAATAATTTAAGGGTTTCAAGTCTATGTGTCTTACTATAGTTTTCAACCATCTGGTTTATGTCTTAAGATTTTACTATTAGAGCTTTAGCTTCACAACTTAGTACCTATTAAAATAAAAACCAATCTTTTGGGGGGAAATGGTGTGAAGGATATGCATAAGCACATTAACTGAGCTGGTCTTGGGGATGTGGGACAATTTTCAAATTCTTTACTCTCAATTATGTCTATAATCTTGGTGACAGCAAGGGACTAGTGCTGATCGGGGAGGTTCTTCAGGCCAAAGCAGATGGAGAGAAAGTCTCCCTTTCTGACAAAGCAAGTGAACTTTCGACATTGTATTCATTTTCTATCTCTGCAAAACCATCACCATAAACTTGCTGGCTTCCAACAACATAGTTCTATACTATCTCACAGTTGGGAGTCTGGGCACATCTTCACTGGTTCCTCCACGAGGGGTCTCACCATGTTGCAATCAGGTGTCAGCCAGGGCTGCAACCTCAATGAGCCTCGGGGTGCAGGCTCTGCTCTCTGTCCAGTAATAACAGCAACACAGATAATGCTAATGGTCACAGTCATTAAGCATTTATGAAGCTATGTTAATTAAGCATGTGTTACGTTCGTGTATTTTTTATTTAGTAGCACTGGCTGAATGTCATAGGGTTAGTATTTTTCAAAGAAGATATGAATATATTTCCATTCTTAAATTGAGTTCTATTGGGAACCTCTCTTCCCCCAGGTCTACACTGGAGATGTAACGCCCAGAAGAGGAAGGATAGAAGCCTCTGAGAAATTTTAATAGGGAGGAGAGGGCAATAGTTTTACATGTGTGTCCTGGATTTTTTTTCTGGGCTTTGCCTGGAGAGGTGATAGTGTAATAAGTAGGTAACAGGAGGACATGAGGAAAGAGGGGCCCAGGTACCAAATCCCATCTAGATTCTGGGCATGGTCACGTCTGAGTAAACCTGGAATGCCCCACGGTACAGACTAGACAGGTCTTGGGGATGAAATTTTCTGAGCCCTGCATATTTTCCTTAATTATGAACGAGACCGAGGTTCCTGTGGCCTCCAGAAGGGGGCCTCAGGGGTATCTGGGCTGAAAGTCAAGGAGGCTGCTATGGTGCCAGCTTGGCAAGGTTGCTTTGGTGACTCTGCTGCAGAGGCCAGGGTGGACAGAGGGCAGATGTGGCAGACTTAGAGGGCCCGCCTTACCAGTGAGCGACAAGCTGAAGTGAACCAGCCAAAAGAGCTGGTTCTGGCTGGACCCACCCTCTACGGTCCCTTCTTCCATGCTCACCTCAGGCTCCACATACTAACCATTTGCTAGGAGTTTAAATAAAAAGCTAATTCAAACTTGCTCCACTCTCCTTAATTGTCTGATTTCTGCCCTCACTGGTCACTCTCCAAAGAAGACTTTGCTTTTAGTTCATAGGGGGGAAAAAAGGGGGGGGGCATCAAACAGTAAAAAAAAAAAAAAAGATCCTTTCTCTCTGCTTACAAACCTGCCAATGACTTCTCATTGTTCTTAAGACTTTATCTTAGGATGCAGACCAGAATCCTGAGCACAGCCTCCAAGGCCCTACACAACTGGATTCTTACTGCCTTGGTGGTCTCACATGGCCATATTTGGACAAATAAATTTATCTCTTCTCTGGAAGTTTGGCAGACCCCACATGAGGTCAATCACATTCTTAGATACTCTCACAGCACCCTGGACGTTCTCATAATGCTACACACCGAGTAAATATAGTTATTTTATGCTGCCCAAATAAACCAAAATAGTCTTATTTCAACCAATTCAATTCAGAATAACAAGTTCCCACCCAATTGCATGCCCCAACTAAATCGCATTACTCCAACATCTAACTAGGTAAGATATTTTCATATTTTTAAGCATCAGAAAACAGTGAATGGTTTCTTTCTTTGTCAAGCACCTACTAATCTCTGTGAGACAATGTGCACAGAAAGGCATCGGAGAAGAGCCATGTGGTACCAGAGGGGGAACAGGAAAAGGAATCATAGAGGAGGCGTTATACATATGACATTTGATATAAAAATGCTTTCCTTTTGGCTACCTCAAACTTAGTAAATTTCAAGTACTAAATTTAACAATAAATAATTCAGATAATTTATTTAAAGAAAATAAACCTCAAAGATATAATTACACATTATTTCACTAATCCTTAACTCCCTCCGTATCAGCTCACCTTGACTCTCAGCTTGGAGCTTAAAGATCATCATCTTAGCGCCTGGCCTTGGCCTTCATTCTGGCTGGAGGCCAGAGCTCCCTTCAGCTGCCTGTGTCCAACGGAGGCTGGAATAACACTGTCCCAGCTTCAGGAGGCCTATTTCCAGGCCGTGTGAACTAATTAAAAAGAAGGCCTTCATTTGCCTCTCAGGCAATCCCTGAGCAGCGTGAAAGGTCCATGCCACCTTCTCTGTTCTAATTTTAGTTCTTTACTAATGTTGCCTCTCCCTTGCAGAAAAGCATCCTATGCTGCTAAGCACTTAAAAGCTTTTGTTTTTGTTATTTCTCCCATTTGGAAAGAAGTACTTTTCCACTACTCTTTTTAGATTTCCCCCCTCCCATCAGCTTTCTCCAGCAGGAGGCAATGGTTTGAAACTACTAACAAAACTGGAGATAATTATTTACCCAGGGTAGTTAAATTCCTTAGCAGGTGCCCAAAGATGCTAGCCAAAAAAGTCTTCATAGATATAGAGCTTTCTGGAAATAACTTTCCATAAAGAGGAAGCGTCTTTTATTACTGGTGGTTGCCAGCTTCTTTTCCCTCAGTAATTCACAACACACCCATCCAGGACATTTTCACTGAGGAACTCAGAACTCACAGTTCACTCACTGTGGGCTAAAGCACTGTTTCTCAGTCTTTTAAAACAGATACCCTTTACTATGACAAATATAAAATTATCACATAGCTCCCTCCCACCCTTCCCTATCCCACTAAAGAAAATCAGTGTCTCAACTATCTACTGAACTTATCTACTTGGATATCCAATAGTGTTTCAAATTAAAATGTCCCAACTGAGCTTCTTCATCTCAACTAATACCAAGTCCATCCTTCCAAAGGACACATGGGCCAAAAATCCTTGAGCCACACCTTTGGTCTCCTTCACTTTCTCATACCCTACCACCCAATCCATCCAAAACATGTTGCCTCCATCTTTCAAATCGATCCAGAATTCCACCACTTCTCTTTTAGAAAACTGTTACCTGAGGAAAAAGAACACACTGGCAACCACTAGGGGTACCCGATAGACTGAATTATTTTATCAGCTAGGCCCTCAAGTGATTCAAAAGTTCACAGGAGAAGGAGACGTGTGGTGGTCAAGATCAGAGAGAGGGCCCCATGAGGGAGTGATCCTGAAGGGGACGCCGCTCTCAGAGGGCCCTTAGCACCCAGGGAACAACGTGAGAGGTCTTGGCATCCCAAGGGAGAGTAGGACAAAGTGTAGAAGAGGTAAACTCAGCTAACGTTCATCTGTATCATAATTTGTTAAAAAAATGGAAAGATAAATTTAAGTATGAATGGAGATCGATGTAGAAATAAATATGATTCTTTATATCAAATATTTCTTTTAAAAATTGTACTTATTTAACTATAGGATTTGAGGCCAGTTTTTATGGGGAAAGGCTAACTCAGCTGCTCACTCCCACGGTCTTAAGACCCTGTGATTACCAATAATTATAATAATTCCTGGATTCATGTGCATCCCCCTCTCTGAATCCACCTTCTATCACTCCAGCCCAGTTTTTTTTTTTCCATTTTTTCAATTGCAGTTGACATTCGATATTATTTTATATTAGTTTCAGGTGTACAGCATAGCAGTTAGAAATTTATATAATTTACAAAGTGATCCCCCCATAAGTCTAGTGCCCACCTGGTATCATACATGGTTATTACACTATTATTAACTATGTTCCCTATTAATTAATCCCTGTGACTATTTTGTAACAACCAATTTGTACCTCTTACTCCCTCTGCCTTTTCACCCAGCCCACTTCTTCAGTACCTTGACCCCAGCAGTCCTTTGGCCCACTGGAACCAGGAATCTAACGATCTTCTTTCGTCTACTTCTCCATCTTAACTTCTATGGTCAAAAATTACTCTCATTCTCTTGCATTCATATTTTCTTGCCCTTTAATCACATCTATATACAAAACCACAACCTGTGTAAAAATCAACTTTCTGAATACTCTGACCTGTGCCCACCCTCCCCCACCTGAACTGGGTTGCAGAAAAACACAGAAAACATTAGCTAATCTGACTTTAAGTTCATGAACAGAAACCTCAAATGGGCCCTTAATCCTGCTAGGCAATCCACCAGTACCTCCTCTGTCCATTCATTGTCCCTTTTCCCTAAACAACCCTTTCATTCCTTATCTCTTCCCTCCACCAACTAACCTCCTGCACCATCTTTGTTCTCAACTGATGCTGCTGCTTTCTACTTAATAGAGAAAATTAAAATAATCAGAACAGCCAGATCTTGCACAGATTCTCACCATGTGGATCCCTTTGCAGCATCTGTACCCACGCAGAAACATCTTGCCTGTTTCTCACACTCCTGTCGAAAGCCAATCTCTCATCTTAGTTAACAGGACTCATTCTTTCTTTCCCCTCTTTCATCGTAATTTTATAATTCTCCTCGGAAGAAATCGTTTGAAAGGGTAGTTTATATTTATTCTAAATCTTCTCCTCTTTTTCTCTTAAACCCACTGTGTTGGGCTTTTGCCCTATCAATTTCAACCAAATTGCTTTTGTCAAGGTCAGCAGTGACCTCCACATTATTAAACCCCGTAGTCAATTCTAACTCAGTCCATGTCCTACTCAACTTATCAGCTACATCTGACAGAGCTGATCACTCTGTCCTTCTTAATAACCTTCTTCATTTGAATTCAGGACACAACATTCCCCGGATTTCCTCCTGCCGCTCGGGCTGTTTCTTCTCCGTCTCTTTGGCTGGTAATGCCTTTTACTCCCTCTTTCACCAAGCTCAGGCTTGGGCTCTCTCTCCACACCCGCTCCACATCATCTGCACAGTGACCATGTTCACATTTGTATCTTCAGGCTGCACCTTCAGTCACCTGCTTGACACATCTATTCAGATAACTAATAGGCATCTCAAACAAAACGAACGCCTGATATTCCTCCCTGTTCTCCAAATGTGCTCCTCTGACGACCTCTCCCTGTGTCTGGTGACAGTAAGTCCATTCTCATAGGTGTTCGTTTAGGACAAAAATCTGGTAGTTTTCTTTAATTTTTTTTTCTCATACACTATCCACTCCACCATTAAATCCTACTGGATCTACCTTCAAAATACGTCTACGATCCATCGATTTCTCTATACCTCCACTGTCTCACCTCTGATCTTAGCTTCCTCCATCGCCTTACTGCAATGCTATGATGGCCTCCTAAGGGGCCTTCCTGCTGCCACTCTCGTTCCCCTTTTAAAGTCCATTCTCAACACAGAACAGTAATCCTCATAAAACATAAGTTGTATCGTGTCACTTTTCTGAAAAACCATTATAATTAGCTCTTTATTTCACTGGAGTAAAAGCCAAAGCCCTTTAATGGTCTGTTAGGTCCTACATTGACCTAGCTGCCTCCTTCTTACTTACAAATATTCCATACCTCAGGGAATGGCAGTCCAGTTTGACTCATCGAGTTGAACCAGAACCTTTATATTCTTCCTTAAACTTTTCACCACCGCCATCTCACATCCAATCAGTTGCTATAACCTACCGATTACTCTTCCTTATATCTCTTATTTTCCTTGTATCTCTCAAATCCATTTACATGTTTCCCTTGCTGATGACACTGTTTCTCCCCACCTCCCATCTGACCTCATCTCGAATCTATCTACTACATATTAATAGTAGAGTGATCTTTCTAGTTAAATGCAAACCCATTCATATCACTCCCAAGTATGTCCAACCCCAAAGGTCTCCCCTTTTAACCACCTTTTTTGATGATTCACAAGTTGATCCTTGGATCACACAATACAGTGCCTTACAAGTGGGGAGCTTTAATTGCAATTCAAACTACTTTTGAAATTGCCCCGTTACATAAATTCACTGGGTCATTTGTTTCAAGTGTTTTGTAGCATACAATTCACTTTTGAGGGCACATCAGTCTTTGTTCTATTGAGCAACATTTTGTCAGGATTAAATTTTTTGTGTATACAATCATTTATAAAATGAAATTTGGATTTACCTGTTAATTTAGACTATACTTTTAACTGAAGAAAAGGTCAGCTACCTTGGCATAAGTACAGAGCTAGAGTAGGTTCTTTCTATCTTAAAACTATAAGTTTCAAATAATAATATTAAACGCTAATGATAATAATATTGAAAAATATTAGTTTTCATAGTTTACAAAATCCATCCACATAAATAAGGTCACTTTTTATGACAGCTACCCAAAGCACAAATATTATTTTACTTTTTCAGAGGAGTACATTAGAGATTAAAGAATTAAGTGATTTGATGGAAAATACCTAGGAAATTCAGTGACAGAACTGACTCTGGAACTCATGCTCCTTCAATATATACCATGTGTTAGCACCTGTGTGTGCAGGTTCCTAAATGCAAAGTATAATAAAGCATCGATGTGTTAATGAAACGCTACTTTTTCAAGTAGATAAATACCGACCTTAAAAGTTTTACTTTTTTGCTTTAAAACAAATCATAATTGTCCGTCTGCATTATTACTAAATATCAGTCCACTCTAAAATTTTTGATGTAACATAGAGGTGACGTATTACATTTGAAAACCCTAGTAACATGCATGCTATTTGAAACTATTTCAACTTTTAAAGGTTAGGTTTTGGTTCTGTTCAAAGGTCAGGCCTAAAAATATCAATTTGGAAATGTGTGGAAAATGACAATTTCTCCACACATTCTGGACAGTGCCGCTGCAGTCCCAACAGAGGTAAAACGCGTTCTTACCCTCGCCCTCCAGTGGTCAGAGTGGAGAGAGCGCACTGGACCCACAACTTCTCTAAATTTAATTCTAAAATAAATAAATAAATAATAGTATCGACCTCAAAGCATTGTTGAAATTTTTCCAAATTAATCATAAAAAGCACACTAATTACTGCACTAACTAAAATAAAGCTGAGAGAGATTTTCCTAGAAGCAAGTATCAGAGTCCTTTCTTCCATTTTAAGATTTTAAATCTGGAATGAGTCATTTAAATAAGTATTAATGAAGTAAGAATTATATGCCTACAACCCTTCCTGGGGTTCACATACCACTTTTATTTACAATTCATATCCCATCTCTCCTCTCCTGTGAAACTGTATCTGGTGCATGGCAGACATATATACTAAATGTCCATGCTCACTGAATAATGCTAGGTTTCCTTAATATCATGATGAGGGCTACTAATAGTTGCTCACCTTTTTTTTCTGTTTTTGTTTTTTGTTTATTTAAGAGAGAGGAAGGGAGAGAGAGAGGGAGAGAGAGAGAAACATCAATGATGAGAGAGTCATTGACTGGCCGCCTCCTGCACACCCCCCTCGGGGCTTTGAGCTGACAACCTGGGCATGTGCCCTGAACTGGAATAGAACAGCTGCCTCCTGCTCATAGGTAGATGCTCAACCACTGAGCCACACCAGTTGGCCCAGTTACTCACATTTATTTAACACTATGTACCAGACATGGCACTAATCATTTTACTTGCATTACTGAACTATGGGGTAAGCTAACCTAATTAATTAATTGTCCACTTAATTCTATAGATAAAATCTACAGCATAAAGAGGTTAAGTTTCAAAGGTAGGTAAGAAGTTCAGTCTCATAGTTAGTAAACAAGCTTAGGCAGCCTACAATGTGGCGGGACCTGTCCACTCTAGCTCACAATTCTAGAAAGAGGAGAGAAGGCAATAAATACGTAAACAAGTGAACAATATAATTTTACATAGTCAATAGCCTCTGGAAAACAAAAACAAAAACCCCAAAACAGATGATTTGACCAAAGTAACTAGAGCAGTGTTGAAAAATGGTTAAGAAAGAACATGGACTCTACCACCAAGTTTGAATCCCAGCTCTGTTATTATGGGCTATTATTTAGTTATTTAGCCTCCTTCTGTGTTTCCTTGTCTACAAATAATAATACCTAATTCATATAACAGTTATGAGGTTTACATGAATTAATGTACCCCAAATGCCTAAAACAGTATATGAAGCATAGTATTAAGTATTTACTTAAATACTTATTGCTTATTAATAGTAAAGCTATTAAATTCAATATATTAAGTATTTATAATTTTATAAATTTAATTTAATATTAAAAACATTATGAAAAATATGTAAGCATTTGCTTAAATATTTATTATTTATTACTATTATTACTATTTTTCTTTTCGAATCTTTGTTACTATAATTATCATATTGAAGGCTCTCCTTAAGGTAGGGTGACCTGGGAACACGTCTATGAAGAAATAAATGCATTTGAGTCAAAACCTGAATGACACTCAGTCACATGAAAATCTGAAGACAGAGATTCCAGGCAGCAGGAACCAAAGCACAAAAAAGCTCCAGGGCCAGGGCCAGGCCACCTAGCAAAGCAGGCAGTGTGGGCCAGGATGAGTCTGCTAAGGGTCAGATTAAAGAGCTAGTCCGGAGCGAGGTTATACCGCACTTCACTGGCCATAGTCAGGAGTTAGATTTTATTCTAAGTTCAGTGAGAAGCCATATAGCATTTTAAGCATGATGATGACATACTCTGATTTACATTTTATAAACATCATTCTAGTTGCCATGGAAAGATTGGATTATAGCTTCCGCAGAATATCAATCTCACCATTTCCATTCATCATTATTTTTTTAAAATCTTAGGTTTTTTTCCTAGGGGAAAATAATTCTCTGGCTATATTTTTGAAATGCTTTTATCAGTGTTCTCAAAAGTAGAACCAAAAGAAAAGGATTTAAATAAGCACATGTATATACTTTCATATAGTTATACACACACACGTTCTGAACAATAACTACATGGAATACACACACGGACGATAACCTATGATTCTAAAAGTCATATTAATCATATTTCCAGGATTTTAAAATCATACCTCTTTGAAGAAAAGTAGTTGAATAGTCCATTTACTTTAAATTAGATATAAAAAGAAGATATTCTTTAGGCCCTGCTTCTCATATTTCTGTCCACCAGTTATTAGCTCCTAGCCCCCAAAGAAGGGAAGCGTTGCACATCCGACTGGATGGAACAGGGATGTTTCACTAGTGGGTGTGGTTCCTGCCCTAATCTCCCCCGTACCCCAGCCTTATTTCTTCCCGCCCTCTTCTCTAAGTTCACTTTGGTTTGAGTAGACTGACAGCCCACTTAGGCCACACTGTCCAGCTCGATCTTACCAGATAACCTGAACCAGGGTCTCTAGCCTCAGGGCTGCATGTCCTACTGATGAGTTGCTACCACTATGTGGAGAGGGGTAAGTAGCAGTGGAAGAAGAACAGTTCTAGGTCTCTGACTTTTTACCACCATAATAGCATTATAGCATCAACTTTAATATCTAACGCCTAAAAGGCCACTAATAGATTCACAAAGAATATTATGCCCACACACTGAAAAAAATCATAAAGCCCTACCCTGCCTCACATGTAGGTGAACAAAGAACACAGTGCCATCTGTACGAAGGATTCCCCTTAATCTAATTCATAAAGACTTTAGTTTTAAAAGTGCAAAATCACAGCTGCATGAAGTGAGTGGCTTTACCTGCATGGCCTGTTCCCTCGCTCTTGACCTCTGTGATCCCCACAGCAGAGGTGGGTGGGCTAACAGGAGGGCTGGAAGGGAAGCTTGAACACCCTGTAGACGTGTTGATTTCGAAATATTCTTGGTTGTGATTGTTTCGATGAAAATCCACAGAAGACACAATAGAGGTCCGTTGTTTGGGCTAAAAGAAATGGGTGACGACAGCATTAATACGAGCATGTTCATCTTCAGCCCAATCTCCCCCTATGTTTAATCTAAGTCGTCATTTTTTTCAGTTACACTGTCTGGTTTTTATACTTAAAATAGAACTGTGCTTTACAGAGAGACGCTAAATAATCCCTCGAGAAATTAAATAATAAAAAATTATTTAATGAAAAAATTGTATGGTAAGGTTGATAAAATCATTTAGACTTTTTGTTAGATTTCCCCAGAAGAAGGTAAATATGTGGTGCCTCTTAATTGAATACCTCTTAATGATCAATTAGGAACGTTGCAATTAGTAGTCACCTTTCTGTCAACTAACATTTATGAAACATCTGGCACTTGCCAGACCCCGAGGATATAGAATCTGACAACGAAAGGGCCCTCACAACACTGAAGCATTATTAGGGCAGATCCTTTTTTTAAATTCTTTATATAGCCCAAGGAACGTGGCATTAGATACTGTCCCCGAGTACCCTATGCTGAGATTCTATCATCAGAATTAAGTCAAGTTACACAGGATATTTTCCAGGATGTAAGAGTCTGCTTGGTATTTGTGGTGAACTTTGATTTTCTTTTTTAAGGATTTTTAATTAATCCCCAAACAGCAAGAAAAGTCCATTTTAACATAAAAGTTAAAATCATGGAGTAATGACACCTATAATCTACACCCATTGTCAGGAATGGGTTGCTCCCTACAGCAGTTTTCTGTTTTCCCCCCGTTTTAATTACGTTCACTCATTTTCCTGCCTAGCAGAGCTTGTAGCATAGTCCTTCAAAAAACATGCAGCCTTTCTGGCTCTCGAAACTGTGTACATTTCCCAAGAATCCGTTCAAGTGTTTTACTCTTTACCTCCCTCATTTGTATTACTGAAACAGGAACAATCTCACAATCATGAGCTCGGCCTTAGCTGCAATCTCTTTACAGTAAGTTCATTTCCCCAAAGCACGGTTACTTTTGGTCTACTAATGTTTCCATTGCCCTCAAATACTTTCTTAATTTAAGCGCTGTACTTTGCAGACGATTTTCCTGCATAATATTCCAGTTACCCTGTCTCTTCCAATTCAAGTTTTTTTAAGCGGATATTTTGTCTATAACCTAAAATAGATGATGATATTGAAAATATCTGTATTTTACAGGTTTTTTTTTTTACATAAAAGGTACAAATGATCACACTATGCTTTCTTCTTTCACCATTGCAATATTTTAATAAAAGAGGCTGAGAGGCATAAAATATTGTTATACAAGAAGCTGCAAGTCATTTATTACTGTGACACATCAGCTCAGTAATAGAATTCAAATGAGTACCCACAGGACCCAGACGCTTTTGAAGTATGAAGAACCAGGGTTCGACGTCAGCCTTGATTTCCCCTGAAATGTCTGTCCTTGAGGCCACTGAATCCCTATTTCACATTCAGCGTTCTTTCCTCTAGACTGTATAACAGCAATTAAGTCACGAACTATGGGCGGCTCTCTCCGTGGAGCGCGCCCACACCTGTGCCCGCAGGCATTTTCCTTGCCCCTCTCTCTCTCTCTCCCTCTCTCTCTCTCTCTCCTAAGCTCCAAGGGCCCTTCTTTTGCCTCTGTAACTTGTTTCCTGAGCCCATTTCTTCTACAGCCCACTTCTTCTACCTCTGTGACTTTCTAAATAAACTTTCTCCTACCAAAAAAAAAAAAAAGTCATGGACTATGACCCTGGCTGCAAAGAAAACACAGGTGTGTCCATCATCTTGGTTTTGTTTTATTGTGTTGTGTTTTTGTTTCATTTTGCGTATAGGCAATAAACCAAATGCTTCTAATTTTCCTTCTCATAAACTTTATAAAGGTCAAGCTAACTGATGTATGTGACTTCTTTTAAATGTTTCTTAAATACATGTTTCTGAACGTGGACCACCCAAAGTTCTATTTACATTAAAAACATAATTTGTTGCCCTGGCCAGTGTTGCTCAGTGGTTAGAGCATCAACCTGCACACTGAAGGGCTGCGGGTTCGATTCCCGGTTGAAGGCTCATAACTGGGTTGCAGGTTCGATCCCCAGCCCTGGTCTGGGCAAGTGTGGGAGGCAACCAATCTACGTGTCTCTCTCACATCAATGTTTCTCTCTCTCTCTCCCCCTTCCCCTTTCTACTGTCTCTAAAAATCAATGGAGAAAATACCCTTGGGTGATGATTAACAACAACAAAAACATAATTTGTTATGCAATTATGAAAGCAAACAGGCTATTTTTTTTTTTTTTTTTTTGCTGCATTAATTCATTCTACAAATATCTGCTGAGTGACTAAATTGCAGATACCATGGTAAGCACTGTGATAGGAGCAGTCCAGGTGATAATAGACTTTTATTGGAGGAGGAATGGTGCATGAGGGAAGAGACAAGCCATCCAAAGACTATGCTTCAGTACAGTATAGTACAGTGAAAAGGGCTATGATAAGTCGGGGCACAGAATATAAAGGGAGCCCAAGGTAGGTCTCTACTTTAGGGAGGGAATCAAGAAAGGCCTCCATGAGCAGGTGATTGATGGCTGAGTTGAATCCTGATGAGGCAAAGGTGGGAGGCACGTGGTAGGAACTTTGCAGGATGGGGGAAGGAAAGTACACACTGTAAGTAGTGCAGGATGGCAACGGCGCAGATTATGTGAAGGTAGTGGTGGGTTCAAGATGTGAGATATTGTAAGTTGCAGGGGCCAAATCATAAAGGGCTCTAAAAGCTATGTTAACGAGTTTGGTCTTTAACTTCAACATTTTACAAAATCCTGGAGTCATTTCCAAGCAAGGGTTTCATAGTTGAGTTTGCATTTTTTACAAACTCATTTTAGCAATTTAGAGAACAACTTGGTCAGTGCCCAACTTGAGGAAGGAAAAGTAATTAGGAGGATGTTACAGAATTCCAGCCCATGACATAATGAGGCCCTGAAGTCAAGCAGTAGCAACAGGGTTGGAGACAGCAGATGTTTTTAGGAGATGCTAATGAAGTCAGCTCTTTAGGCCCTGGCATCTGATTGGATGGGAAGGTTGATTTTTAAGGGAGGTTAGGGTGACTCACAGATTTCTTGCTTGGTTAAATACCAGAAGATCTATTTTTTTCTGTATACACTCCTATACAGAAGCATGAAAGATGTATGCTTGTATGCTCTTGGGACTCAGTACAGGCTGCCTAATGCGTGGTTAAGCACAGGGACACGCACAGACACCCAGACCCCCACCCTCCCCATGCTCAGGGTCTCACTGCTGGGCTCTCAGCAGTTGCTGGGCTGGTTGGGAGCACAAGAGTTGGGGGACCAGGTGGCTAAGAACCCCACCCAGCAAGGTGGGGAGATGGTGGGAGGTGAACCACACATGCGCCAAGGCTCCAAGCCCCAGCACATGCTCCATTTCCCCACAGACTTCACTTAGAAAACAAATTCAGAGATAAAAATCATTAAAAATTTAGACAGCTGACCCGGCCAGGCATGGCTCAGCAGTTGAGCGTCGACCTAGGATCCAGGCAATCAGGGTTTGATTCCCGGTCAGAGCACATGCCTGGGTTTCAGGCTGCAGCTGATCAATGACTCTCTCATCATTGATGTTTCTATCTCTCTCTCTCCCTCTCCTTTCCTCTCTCTGAAATCAATAAAGATATATTTAATAAAAAAAAAAAATTTAGACAGCTGACCAGGAGCATTAAACCCCAAGCATGAAGCCCTTCTGAGGGTGGTGCCCATTGAGACTGCACTGGTCCCACATCCACGAAACCAGTGGCATCTCAGGTTATTACCTTAAAGGGGGTATTACGCGTATTTACTGGTGTCACATGCAGGATGGCCTACACTTCCTACCATTACTTTGATTCTCTTCATCAGAACCTATGATCATAAGAATCTCTTTATGTTCTGTAAAGATGTAAATCAGCTAATATATTCCAATACATTACGAATTCCATGGCATTTCTTCAGCCCAGACAGATATGATTCATTTTTGAGTAAAATGAGAACAAGTGACTCCTGACTAGGATGAGACCGAGGTCATGTGTACAATGACTTCCAAGTGTTTTCTGGATTAGAATGTAAGTGTCAAATACCTTCTTTTATGTTTCCTCCTCTGTTATTTTCAACTTATTTAAACTAATGGACATTTTTCAAATCCACTTACTTGGATTTAAAATCATTCAAATTCACTTAATTTCATTATAAAGGGACCTCATCAACCTCCTAATAAAATGTCAAGTAGGACTACAGGGACATTCTGGTGTCAGTATAAAGACACAGTGGTGCCAGTGAAAGTCAATGGTGGTGTTACATTATTCAAGCAAAACCAAGGTTCAGAATGCTCTCTAGGAGAGGATGGCTGAATGTCAGAAAATTAGTAAGTAACGTCAATAGAAACATGTGGAAATGATAGACTTTCCATCCAGACACTGGCCCGTTGATAAATTATGTCAGGTCAATGGTAATAAATTAGATGCTTTCTTAAATACTTTCAAAAACTGGGATGGAGGTGGTGTGGTAAAAATGTAAAGATAGATCGGTAGTATTTCCTTTTAGAATTTTAATCAACCTAGAATATCTTGTGTATCTGATATATGGTGAAAATTTTTAATTCTAAATATTTTCCCCCGAAATGTCTGCCTACTGTCCCAATACCATCATTTCTTCACTGATTTGAAATGCCACCTTTATTATACTAAATTTCCAAATACAGACCGGCTTTACATTTTTGTACTCTGCTACATTCCCACTGATCTACTTGTCTATTCCTGTGCTAATACCACACTCTCCCAATTACTACTGTGGCTTTTCTTACCTCTAGAGCTTCTAGTAAATGGCTATTGGATCCTTTGACCCTTCCTCTTTTATATTTTGGGAGTATCCTACAATTTGGTGCTCTAAAGCACTGTCATTAACTTGTTCAAAAAACTACTATTGACCATCAGCCATGTTTCAGACACTATTCTAGGCTCTGGGATACTTCAGTAAACAAGTAAGATAAGGCATGACACTTTTAGACATTTTATTATGACTTTAGGTGCAATGATCCTATTTTTAACTTTTTTAAAAATCCATTTTTAAAATAGTCTCTTCTTGCCCAGCCAGGCGTGGCTCAGCGGTTGAGCGTCGACCTAGGATCCAGGCGATCGGGGTTCGATTCCCGGTCAGGGCACATGCCCGGGTTGCGGGCTTGATCCCTGGTCGGGGGCGTGCAGGAGGCAGCCGACCAATGACTCTCTCATCATTGATGTTTCTCTCCCTCTCTCCCTCTCCCTTCCTCTCTCTGAAATCAATAGACATATTTTTTTTTAAAAAATAGCCTCTTCTTAATTTTATGAATTCAATAACCTCTTAAGTCTTTCTGAGGATACTGATTATAATCTTTTCTTGCATTAACTCTGTTTTCTCAGAGGTTATTTACTTTGTTCATTGAGCTTGGTTCCTTTCTTTCTGGTTGAACTTCTTTCAGAAGTTCCCAAATGCCTCTGATAGTATCACTCTCTGGCTTTCATCACTGCTGTGGATTTAGTCTTATATTTGTACTTATTTTACCATCTTAATTGCATGTCAGGAGGGAGAAGATGTAATCAGTTGGGATCAGCTCACCATCCTGTTAGAATTCTCATATTTCTCTGTCTTGACCACTTTTAAAATAGTTTAGAGAAGGGATCTGAGGGAGTCTAGACAACAACTGAGTAGGGGTAAACATTATTAAACTTTTACTCAGATGTCATACAAGTTTTCTTCCTTTTCAGTAAAAGGAAAACAGTCTTTAGTATGGGATACAGCTTTTTACTTTTTGGTCATGAATATAATAGTTGAGGCTTATTCTAAAGATGCAGAACTTCTTACCTTCAGGTAAACAAAATACTGTTCCTCTGCTGTGTGGCCTATGGACAAACAGACAGGACCAAGAGTCCATAACCACCCCGAGGGGGTTGGAGCAACTGTGAGCAAATACCAAGTACTTAAGGGGAGGTGACTCACTTCTAAGGACCTGAGGTTTGTTACTTCATCCAAGCCTAGAACATTGGTATTAAAAGCAGCTATTCCCCTTTCCATCTGCAGTGAACCTGTGATTTAGAGACAGTCTTTCAGTTAACAAATGGGAGAGCTGAAATTAAAACACAGTTATATGGAATTTTAAATTGCATTTCCCCCCCTAGGACACCACACTATAGATAAAGCAAACTGAAGCAACATAAAGTACAGGTAGAACCAGAGCCTAATGGCTCTTGAGTTTCTTATATTTATATCGATGGAAAAGTGTCCTACTCTTCAGTCTACTGACAGCATTGATTTTTTTTTTTTTAAGTCATTCTTTTAAGGGGTGTTGAAGAAAATACAAGTGAGTGAAAAACAGGAACAAATGGAATCTAATTCAACTATGCATTAAGCCCCACAGTCACTTGGTGTTGAAAGGCAGAAATTTTTAAAATCTTCATATTTTATGTTTTTCTCTCTCAATTCATATCATTTTTATATTGAGATTTATTTGGCTATGGGCTAAAATACTCATCTTCTATTAAAAGAGACAGATTATAAAACTGTTAGTACATCCCTAGTATTTAACATATATAAGCATGAGTGTAAAGTTTATAAAATGGAAAATATGTAATATTTCTTCATATGAATGAGTTTCTTCATACAAGTTTTTCAAATCTGAATTGAAAAGACCGCATATAGATATGAGAAGGTCATAAAAGTTTTGGTTTTTATTCTAGTTATTTTCAATAAAGTGTTAACTTGCTCTGGACTGAATGTAGATATTAAAAACCTGGAGAGCATTTTCACCTCTAAACCATGAAGTTTATTCTCAGAGAAGCTTCACAACTCTCTTGCAAAAAATGTTATTTGAATTAGGCATTCAAATATTCAAATATCTGTTTTTCCAGACTCATTGTACCATTTTCACTTTCCACAAGCAATGTATGTGCTTCTGCACATACTTGCCAGCGTTTGGTGGTGTCACTACTTTTTATTTTAGTCATTTTGATAGATGTTGTAGTGAGAGCCCACTGTGGTTTTAATTTGCATTTCTCTAATTGTTATTAATGTTGAACATCTCATGTGTTTTTGCCATTTGTACATTCTCTATAGGGAAATGTCTCTTCATGTCTTTTGCCCATTTTCTAATTGGATTGTTTGTTTTTATACAACTGTTTAGTTTTTGAGTGTTCTTTATATATTCTAGAAACTCTTCTTTAACAGGTGTGTGGTTTACAAATATTTTCTCAAGTCTCCACTTGTCTTTGCATCACTTAATAGTTTCTCACAGAGAAAACATTTTTAATTTTGAGGAAGCAAAATTTTATCGATTTTTTTTCTTTTACGGATGTTTTTGTTATCAAGCAAAGAATGCTTTACCTAGCTCTAGATTCTCAAAATTTTCTTATGTTTTTTGTTTTTTTTTTTTCCTAAAAGTTGTACAGTGTCACATTTAAGTCAGTTACCCATTTGAGTTAATTTTTGTTTAATTTTTGTTTTGAGTTAATTTTTTTTTGCCTATGGATGTCCAATTGCTCCAACATCATTTGTTGAAAAGGATCTTTTCTTTATGGAATTGCTTTGGTACCCGTGTCAAATATCAGTTGGGCATATTTGTGTGGGTCTATTTCCGAGTTTTCTCTTTTGTTCCATTGATCCATGCTCTGCCCCTTTGCTAATAATACCACATAATCTTGAATACTGTAACTATAAAATAAGTCTTAAAATTGGGTGGACTAATAACTCTCAGTTTATTCATGTTTCCAAAATTGTTTTAGTTATCCCAACTCCTTTATATTTCCATGTAAATTCTAGAATAATCTTTTATATATATATCTTCAAACAATCTTGCTGGGATTTTGATAGAAATTACATTAAACTTGTATATCAACCGGGGGAGAATTTACATCTACTATACTGAGTCTTCTAATCCACAAACACTGTCTTGACACTTATTTAAATTTTTTATTTCTTTCACTGCCATTTCATACTTTTCAGTATACAAGTGCTATACATGTTTTATTAGATTTTTCTTTTCTCTGTATGTGATTATAAATGGCATTGCATTTTTTAATTCCAGTGTCCACATGATTATTGCTAGTTCATAGAAATACAATTGATTTTTAAAAATTGATCTTTATTGCTTAAAGTATTACAGATAACCCCCTTTCCCCCCCATTGACCCTCTCCAGCCCACTCTGCCCCCTCCCCAGGCCTTCATAGCTCTATTGTCTGTGTCTCTGGGTTATGCATATAAGTTCTTTGGTTAATCTCTTCCCAGCGCCCCTCTCCCTTCCCACTGAGATTCCTCAGTCTGTTCCATGCTTCCATGTCTCTGGATCTATTTTGTTCATCAGTTTACTTTGTTCATTAGATTCCACATATAAGCGAGATCATGTGATACTTGTCTTTCTCTGATTGGCTTATTTTGCTTAGAATAATATTCTCCAGGTCCCTCCATGCTGTCTCAAAGGGTACGAGATCCTTCTTCTTTACAGCTGCGTAGTATTCCATGGTGTGAATGTCCCACAGCTTTTTTATCCACTCATCTACTGATGGGCACTTGGGCTGTTTCAAGATCTTAGTTATTGAACATAGGGGTGCATATATTCTTTCTGCTTGGTGTTTTGGGATTATTAGGATATATCCCTAGAAGTGGGATCACTGGGTCAAATGGCAGTTCCATTCTTAATTTTTCAAGGAAACACCGTGCTCTTTTCCATAGTGGCTGCATGAGTCTGCATTCCCACCAGCAGTGTACTAGGGGTCCCCTTTCTCCACACCCTCGCCAGCACTTGTTGTTTGTTGATTTGTTGATAGCAGCCATTCTGACAGGTGTGAGGTGAATACAATTAAATTTTAATGTTTATTTTTCATCGTGTTGCTGAATTCACTTATTAGTTGCAGGAGGGTTTTTAGGGTTTTTTGTAGATTCCTTGGGATTTCCAACCTAGACAACTGTGTCATCTGCAGATGGAACAGTTTTATTTCTTCCTCTCCAATCTGTATGCCTTATGCCTTTTATTGCCTTTATTTTTTTAAATGCACAGCTAAAATATCCAGCCCTATACTGAATAACAGTGATAAGAAGAGTGGACATCTTCACTTTGTTCTCAGTCTTAGGATAAAAATATTCAAACTTTCACCATTAAATATTAGCTGTAGATATATATATTTAAATATATCTTTATTGATTTTGGACAGAGGAAGGGAAAGGGAGAAACATCAATGATGAGAGAGTCATTGATCGGCTGCCTCCTGTATGCCCCCTGCTGGGGATGGAGCCTGTAACCCAGGAATGTGCCCTGACCGGGAACCAAACCTCGATCTCCTGGATCCTAGGCCAATGCTCAACCACTGAGCCACGCCGGCCAGGCGATGTAAATATTTTTTATAGATGTTCTTGATCAAGTTGAGGAAGTTTTTCATTTCGATTTCTGAGAAGTTTTTAAAAAAATCATGAACGGATCTCAAATTTCGTTGGTTGGTTTTTCTGCTTCAACAGATCTTCAATAACCATGTGGCTTTTCTTCTTCATTAATTTCCAGACACTGAATCAGTCTTGTATCCCTGGAATAAACTCTGTTTGGTCATGGCATATAATTCCTTGCATATCTTGCTGAATTCTACTTACTAGTACATTGTTAAGAAATTTCGTGTATATTCATGAGGGATATTGCTCTGTGGTATTTGCTTTTGCTGTTGTTGTGAGTGTGTGTTTGTGTGTTTTGTACTGTCTGGTTTTCGTATTAAGAAAAGACTAGCTTCATAAAATGAATTGCAAAGTTCCTCTCTTGTTTTAAGAAAAAATTGTTTAGAATTGGATTTAAATCTTCCTTCAATATCTGTTATAATTCTTGAGCAAAGCCATGGTTTTTTGAAAGATTTATAAATTATGAATTCCATTTCCTTAATAGCTATAGGACTATTCATGTTATCTTTTTCATACTGGGTGAATTGTGCTCGTTTTGAAATTTATTTAAGCTAAATTGTCAAATTTATGTGAGTAGAGTGGTTTGCAACATTCTGTTATTAACCTTTTGATGTCTACAGAGTCTGTATTAATATTCCCTGTTTCATTTCTGATATAGGCAATTTGTGTCTTTCCCTCTTTTTTCAATTGCTGTTCAAGAACAGCAGGAGGTAATTATATAATGATTTATAGAGGATATGTTTTGAGCAGCCAAAACACGAAGCATATGCCACTGTGTGTATGAGAGCAAAGAATTTTTTACAAATAAATGTGCAGTACGCATTGCTTGTTAACCCACCAAAAATCGTTCTGCTTTCCAATTCTTACTTTACACCATTACTAATAAAACCTCTCATTAAATACACACCATGGCAGGCATCCTACAATATACTTTTCATGCAAATACAACAACTGCAAAGGGGAATATTATTTACCACATTTTACAGATTGGGAAATTGAGGCTTCTCAAAGGGTACTCTGCAACTTCCAGAGACAGTTTTACAATCTAGCTCTCTCAGCACTTCAAAGCAATGCATACACTTGCCATTGCGCTATGCTGTATTTTTCTCTATAATTACCCCAAATGTATTTCTACATAACAACAATAACGGTGCCTTTTTTTGTTTGGTAAGAAAATTACAGTTTAAAAGGATATTTTACCCGAAGTACATATATGTAAAAACAATTGCAATGAAGGTTAGCTAGGAATCGTGACACTAGGAGGCCCAGGAGCCTCTGCGGTGACCATCAGGCAGAGTCAGGAGCTTGTTAGGAGTTTGAACAGCACGCGCCAGGTAGCAGCTCTGGAGAAAGACACTAGTCATCAGATATATTCCGAACCCAAACAAAACATAAAGTTGGATATAAATGTTATGGAAACATTCCCACCGTCGGTCTGTGAGAATGTCCGTATCCGTGCCTTTACCATGTGCTTCCCATAAGCATTTTCATCTTTAAAAAAAGTTTTAACTATTTCTTAGCAAAAATGTTATCATTTATTTTGAACTTGTGAAGCAGGGCTATTAAGCATTTCTCCTTTTGCTTATTAGATATTCATAGCTTCCTTTTCTGGATCATCTATTCCTATTTTTTGCTTGTCTTTCTCTGTGGGTGTTTGTATGAGCCTTTAATGATCTTATAAGAACGCTTTGCATATTCGAGTATCAACAGCTTGACTGTTGATATTTATTATAAATATCTCTAACTCATTTGTTACGTGTTTTCTATTTTAATTGGGATTTTTTGATGCAGTGTAACTTTTAATTTTTATGTAGTCAAGGCTCTTTATCTTTTCCTTCAGGATTATTTTCACAGCTTTGATATTAAGTAAATGCTAGTGTCTCTAAGATTAAGTTTGAAATATTGACAGTCAGTGTCTCCATCATTGACTTTTTTTAGTTAATAGAGAAATGACTGCTAAGCTAATCATTTGTAACTGTTCTGACAGAAAGGAGAAAGGGGAAGTATAAGGATGAGTGGATAAGAAAATATCTCTTTTACAGTTGTTATTAATCACTGTCAATATTTTGTTAGAGTGCATTGCCAGATGTTTGTTTATATGCTAACTTATTTAAAACAATTTTTTTCTCTCATGTTTTCACTAAATTAATGATCCTCTTAATTTATTATTTCATGTATAATTACAATTATTATATAGATATTCATTTGTATTGACATCTTTGTTTAAATACTTTGGACTCCAATGGAAGATGCAAGATGGTTTTAGAGTGATCTGTCTGATATTCAAGAAACATTTGAGAGAAAAGTAATCTTCATTAAAAAAGCAATATGGCTTGGTACTTGACTCAATTTAATTTAGTTTTATGGCTTGTTGTCTTATACAACTTTCCTAAGAAGTCATGTCAAATTAGGTCAGTCATCCCTATGCCCACTCAGCAAATAGTTATTGTCAAGTTCTTTACTAAACACCAAGAATCAAAGAGAAGAAAATTCACAGACTAGTGGGGGATCGTTTTCAATTTCTGCTTTTATAAATAGTAATGCAATTAAAATTTGGATGTGTAAATATATTCTTACAATAACCATATAAGAATAATATGGAAGTACATACTTAATGCTGAAGGAGCCGATGGGAAGGGCTAGAAACCCTTACCTCTAACTGTCTACTTAACACCTGGAAGGTATCTCAAACTTTATGTAGGCAAAACAGACCTTTGATCCTTGCGTCCTAACCCAGCAGCACCCAAACAAAACAAACACACAAAACCCTGGATTCCACCCAGATCTCACCATTTCAGTAAATGGCACCATGATTTTCATAATGACTCAAGCCACAAACCTACACATACTTGAATCGCATCCTGTGTCCCCTGCCAGGTGTGTGACACCCATGCCAACTCAACAGTAAATACTATGGGTTCTACTTGGAAAATGTGTCTCAACACCATCCACTTCTGTATAGTTCCACTGTGCCACCTTCATCCAGGCCACTGCACTCTCTCTCCTGACAAATGCAAAACCTCTTAATTATTCCACTCACTTTTCCTTGCTCTCCATAAGGTATTCTCTAGCCAGAGTGATACTGAGAAAATGTAAATCAAATCAAGTTGCATCTACTTAAAGCCCTTCGATGGTGTCTAATTATACTTGGAGCAACATCTACAATTCTTATAAAGACTTGCTTGGTTCCCCATCTTTGCCAGCTTCATCATAGCGCTTTTCCCTAATACACATGCCTTTTTGTCTGTTCCTCTATTACGAGGTCATCTCATCATCGGGGCCTTTCTATCGCTATGTCCTCTCCTGGGAACATTCTCTCCCTGA
The DNA here is from genome assembly GCF_964146895.1 of Miniopterus schreibersii. Taxonomy (NCBI): domain Eukaryota; kingdom Metazoa; phylum Chordata; class Mammalia; order Chiroptera; family Miniopteridae; genus Miniopterus; species Miniopterus schreibersii. Next base: position 172,298,338 of record NC_138102.1, read on the forward strand.
CTCTGCACATTGGCTTTTTCTCTTCATTCATGTTCCAACTCAAATGTCACCTTCAGACAGGCCTTCTGTGAACTGAAGAACTGGCTACTCTTCCAATTTCTGTTTTACTATTTAGTTAATTCACATCATTTATCACCATCCAAAATTCTATTCTTTATTTATTGTTTTACTTGATTGTTGTGTATCTGCCTCCTCTGAAATATAAGCTCCTTGAGGGAAGGGTCTTCTTTTGTTTTACTTACTAGTGTATGTCCTGTACCTAGCATGAAATCTGGTCTATGGAATACACTCAGAAATGGATGAATGGATAAAGGGACCCCACTGAAGATGAACTAAGGAAGGGTTATATGACGTATGCTTTATCCTATCTTGAAGGAAGAATAGATGTTAACCAGGAATAGAAAGGGGGAAATGTACTCTAGACTGTATCAGGAAAAGTGAGAAAACAAGTTTCCTCTGGAGAATTGCAGGAGTTTAGCAGGATCACTTTAGGGATGTTGGTCACAAAGAGGAATCTAGTGTCAGAACACACATGGGCTTTCATGCCTTACTGAGGAGTTGGGATGTGATGATGAAAGTAATAAGAAGCTCAGAAGGATTTTATAAAGGTTAATAACATACTCAGGTTGACAGTGTAAGAAGTTCACTCTTTTCCCGGGAGCAGTCTGGCATTGGAGACAGAGCCCAAGCGAAGTGAGGAGATTACACAGAGGAGACGGCTAGCGTGGCTGTCACACACCCGGCAGCGTTTGGGGGCTGCCCACCTGTGCGGGGCACTGGGGTGGAGAGTCGAAACACTGCCAGGGTGAGGAGCAGGTCCCCCAAGAGTCAGCCGAATGTGAGGAGTCAGAGCACACAGACGGCGAGGAGGGCGGACGGCATGGTGGGTGTCATACCCTGAGCACGGCCAAGACGGGGTCCATGTGGGAGTGGGCTGGCATGGGGAGGCAGAGCCCAAAATGGGGCAAGGCAGGTGTCCACACAGGGGGATGGCCATATGGGTGTTAGGGTCAGGTCAAATAACTACATACACTTAAGATGTTGGAAGCTAGGTTTGTGACTGTCAGAGCATAAACTACAATATGGAAATGAATTCTGTGATGTTTACACTGAAGTCACATTATCACTATAAACTCATGATTTTCAATATATGTAAAGATGGATATAGAAATACAGATGTGTGTGCATATATATTAATATATACTTTAAATACACACCCATACCCACCTACATGCATACATATACATACTGTACATACATATACATATTCCCCAGCTCTACCCACTGAGGGGACCTTGGAACAGTGACATCCCAATAGCAATAAATGTACTTAGTGACCAAATCATGGCATCTAACTACCACATTCCACTAAAAGGAAATAAAGCTTCTTGGAGAAATGGCTGGTTTCATATCTGCGACTAGAAACATATACATGAGATAAGCCTAGAACATGTTGTTCCAGAAATCAAGGAAGTGCTCAGAGAATGAGAAGAATGTATCAGAAGGGCAGAGGAGGGCTCCCTTTGGCAAGATCCGGAATCACTTAAGTATCAAAACAAATAACGATAGTAATGGAGCATATAACTCATGGAATAAAGTAGGAAAATATGGGACAAAACAAAATATATATATATATATATATATATATATATATATATATATATATAAATAAGTTGAATGTTTTATGAGAAATGGGATGTTAATATAGTTTCAAAGTACACACCACAGGTGCTTATAAATTACAGAAGGAAAGAGCAACCTCATAGTAGATAAGCCTGGGAAATGCAAACTTAATAGAGTGGTCAAGGCAAACATCATCAGGGTAAGGCCAAATCAAAATCACGTCCCACCTGAGAGGATACAATAAAAAAAAAGTCACTTCTAGATCTTTCTGCCAAAGGTGAAAATAGCCTGAATCCAATTATGAGGAACTATCAGACAAACCCAAATGGAGGGCATTCTATAAAATAACTGACCCGCTATCTTCAAATGTGTCACAGTTTTAAAGTCTAGAAAAGACTGAGGAATTGTTCCAGGTCAAAGGAGGTAAAAGAGAAATGAGAACTGGACACAACGTATGGTTCTGGGCTGGGTCTTATGACCATAAAATATAGTGTGATGACAACTGGTGGCATGTGAATGGGGTTGTAGGATTAAATGGTAGTAATATATCAAAGTTCAATATCTGATTTCGATGGTTGTTTTCTGGTTATGGATAAATGTCCATGTTTGTAAGAAATGACTTGCTAAAGTAATTGGGGCTGATGGAGTCAGCAACTTACAAAGAGTTACAGGCACAAAGGTCTTTACATTGTTTTCTACTTTTGCTGTAACTCTTTGTTTCAAAATAGTAATAATAAAACATGAAAATTTCTGTGAGAAATGTGGAAGATAAATTAGAAGCAGATGAGATGCCAGCAAGGGAGCCATTATGGGAGCTATTTCAGTAATCAAGTCAAGAGAACGTGAATTAAGACATTTGCAGTGAGAGCAGAGAAAGAGGAAAGTTTGGGGAGATACTGAGGAAACAGAATTGACAGGTTTGGTTTGCTATTCAGATTTAGGGAGAGGAGGCTCTAAGGCAGTGGGGGGGAACCTTTTTTCTGCCAAGGGACATTTGGATATTTATAACATCATTGGCGGGCCATCCAAAATGATCAACTTAAAAATTAGCTATGAAAAAAGCTCCTAGATTTACTGAATTTCAAGTCCTGCCTGCAGTGGCCTTGGCAGGGCCGGACCAAATGATTTTTCAGGCCATATACAGCCCGCGGGCCAGACGTTCCCCACCTCCGTGTCTAAGGCAACTCAGATTTCTGGTTGGGGAAACTGATGAGATGGTGGCGCCATTGATATAAGGAAGAAAAAGCAGATTTTTGGAGTAAGTAAGCTGATGTAATGGCAAGTAAGTATAGTGAACCTTATTATCCAAACACTCTAGGCTACTTGACCAAATAAAATATATTTTATTATCATGTTGTTAAGCTGAATTTGTACTCTCTGGCCTCCTATTTCCATAAGAAGGGGAATTCCATTAGAATAATATTCTTGGCCTTTTCTCCCTTCACTTGCTCAGCTGCAAAATGACTTTGGGGAAGGAACCAAGCACGCTCAGCTGTTGCTCCTTCTGGGCTTCTCGTCTTCAGAGCCAACATGTCAGCATCATCCACACATTCCTGCTCTTCTGTGGCAAAATCACCTTGTAGATGGTTGTGATGTGTGTTTAATTCAGGGACAAAGTTACAGCAAGCACATTTGAGCACATATCCAGAATCATACTGTCCTATCAGTTCTACCAGTAATAATAAAAAATTATGACATTGGTTTTAATTTTTCTAACTCCCCTATCCTCTCTCTCAACTCGTCTGAATCTGGGAGAGAGAGAAAGCAGTGTAGATAATTTGTATATCAAACTTGAGCAATTGTGTACACTTTTTTATTCCTCATAGTAGCTACTATGCTTGAAACAAACTCATTGAACTGAATTCGATCAATATAAAATATAATGATGCTAAAATAATACTGTATTACAGTGGAAAATGTGGTCCTCCTGATGACTGGTATTTCAGTTCTAGTGTTTAGCACCATTGATTTAAAACCTGTTTTTTAATGTGGTACAGTACACAATATGCTTATTAAACTTCTCCTCATACATAAAGTAGGAGTTTTAATGGCCCTATCACCTCATACGCTTGCTCCGAGAATTAAGTAGGTGATGTATGGACACCACTCTGTAACTGACGAGGTGAATGACACACATTTCCTGCTCAGTCATCATGCTCCCTTTCTCAACAGTGAAATTTTGTGCAGAATGAGTGGAAAAATCAAACCAGAATGGACTTGCTGGGGTCAGCTAGAAAGAAGCATATCAAGTGACCTAGATCATGTTTCCCAAAGTGTGTTTTGTGGCTCACCAGTCGTGAAAAATATTAATGGGTTTCCCAGGATGGCAGTGGGGGAAGGCTATGAAAAATCCTTCAGTGCGGAAAAGTATTTAACCCTGTAGTTCCCCACTATAGTTGACCAAAAACCCCACTCAGAATGAGTGTGTCACAGAGATGAAGATATGCTGATTGAGGGGAAGAGGGTAGAATATGTGGCTGGGATTTCTTGATTTATCAGAACACCCTATGGTGACTTTGGTACAGCATTAAGTCAAAAAACTATACACACTACACTCATCCTACTCTGTTCCCTGGACAGTGTGTACCCACCACTTCTTCTACCAGTTTCTATGCAAACATAAAACTCAATTTGAATACCCTCTTCCTAGAATAGTCTTCCCTGGCTTTTACCTGATCACACTCCGTTAATTAATTCAAATGATACTTACAGAGCACCAATTACGTACTCAGTGCTGTTCTAGGTACTAGGATCGAGCAAAAATAATCCCAATAACACATTGTTCTTACTTTTACAGAACATCCATTCGAGTGGGAAGGACATCAAATCAACACATAAATGCTAATTCAGGTTTAAAATATGCTACAGAGGAAAAATTAACATAAAGGAGGTAGAAAGGGAAGTGGTGGCCACTTTCTATTCGGTGGGCAGAGAAGGCCTCTCTCCTAAGGTGACATCTGAATAATTGGTTAAGGGAAGAAAGACAAGGAGCCCTGTAAGTCTCTGGGAGCAGGGCACTCTAGACGATTCCGTGATGAGTATGCAAAACATGAGGCAGGAATTGTCTGGCGTCTCTGAGGTAATGTAGCGAAGACGGCGTGGCTGGAGCAAAGTGAGTTAGGCAGGAAATGACAGGAGATTGATTGCAAGGTTAGCGAGAGACTCAGATTATAGAAGGCGGTGTATGATTTTACTCTGGGATGGGAAGACACTGGAAGTTTGAGCAGATGAATAACATGATCTGATTTTTGTGAGTTCACCTGCCAATTTGTAAAAGGACAGTAAGAGCACAACAGTCACTGCCAGGAAACAGGCTGAGAGGCTGTTTCAAAAGACGAGGCAAGAGGTAAGTCATGGCTTATACGAGAGGGACAGAGGGGAGATGGTCGGAGGGTCCTGATTCAAGACAGATTTTGAAAAGAAAGCTAAAGGAACAATTTTTAAACTTTTTGATCTCAGGACCATTTCATGCCTGAAAATTACTGAAAACACTAGAGAATTTTTGTACATGAGGGTTATATCTAGAAATATTTAGCATATTAAAAATTAAGTCTGAGATACTTTTTTTGGTTTTTAATCCTCTCCTGAGTATATTTTTTCCAGTGATTTTTTTTTTTTTTTGGCGGGGGGAGGGCAGAGAGAGGTGTGAGAGATACACATTGAAATACTTCTAAAACATAAGGATATAAATGCAGATTTTATTAGCCATCAGAGCTGTAATGTCACTGCAACCATCACGCAATGATAGAAAACTCCATCAAGCACCCACATACAAATAAGAGAGGAAAAGGCAACGTGGGTTTGTATTATTATGAAAACAGTTCTGACCTCACAGGCCTTCGGAAAGTGTCCTTGAGACTGCCAAGGGATCCTGAGCCATGGCGGGAACTGTTGGCCTAGAGGGTTTTTGATGCATCACATGTGAGAGAGTGAGAAAAAGGAACCTAGGATGGGGCCAAGTCTTTTACCCTGAGCTGCCATTAACTGAAATACAAAGTTTAGTGCTACATGTGTTAAGCTTAAGATGCTTTTTAGACTTTCAGCTGAGGGTTAGAGTAGCTGGCCGGATATGAGCCCGGAGTTCAGGGAAGTGGGAGGCGGTTGGAGATACAAATTTAGGAGTCAGCAGCACCTAGATAGCATTTAAAGCCCTGGAACTGGACATGAGTGCACAGGGGGTGCGTGTAGATTGACAGACGAGGTCTGAGGATAATCCCTGGGCTTATTCATTCAATCAATGAATTCCATCAGTGAAATCCCAAATGTGATCTGTTTACAGCACAGTCTCCCTCAGTTGATTAAAGGTTCTCTGAGGTCATGTTTATATGGATCATCCTCTTGTGACGCCCAGCATACAGCAGGCACTCAATTGCTTCCTGAATGAATGAACAAATAAAGTAACAACGTGCTCTGTGGTAGGTTCATAGCTAAACTTCCTAATTTTAGAAGAGGCAAGATTAGGAGGTTGAAGTGACCGGCTTGAGATGTGTGTATTAGGTCGACTGTTCGTCATGTGGTCAAACAACGTTCCAGGAACTCAGAGGCAGAGGCAGCCGGGGGGATTAAACTTTACCCAGCGCAGGTCGGTAACAGGCGGCCAACAGGAGGGATGGGATTAGGTTTCAAATTCTAGTTCCCATGTAAGACATTTAAAACAATAATGCCAACTCTTCTTTGTAGACATTTTATTTTGTAAGGAATTTTTCCCCAGAGAAAGTCCCTCTATGCACTCTTGTTCAGCCTGTTTAATAAAGTCTCCTGCTGATAATGGCAACGGAGGCACAAAATTCAGAGAACTGTATTTTATGTGTAGAAAAGGAAAGGAATTTTTGTACATGTGTCAGTAAATAAAGTGTCAGTAATAAAAGTTCCCCATTTTCCTAGTGGGCAAATCCAGCCAGAGTTGCATCAAAAGGGAGTAATATTCCGCTGGCATATGACTGGCATGGCTTCTGTAAAGAACGGCGGTGATTTTATTCATGAGTGCAAGATGCAGCCCGTAGCGGGTGCATTCTGGATTCTGGCTTTTCCCTTCCCCGCCCTGGGTCGGCCTGACCCAATCCTGTGTCTTTTTTCTTCACTGGCTTCTCTCACATCCCAAATGGCAGGAGTTCACATCCCTGCGTCACTCTTATGCAGACACCTCTAAGGAATGAAGTGCTGGAGGCTGGGATTCCCCCCCCCCCACCAGTTAGCCAGCATCAGTCTAGGTAGATTCAAATGATTTAAGGAACTTAAAAAGGCTCCCAGACACATTTCCTAAAGGCCGGAGTTGCTATCATCAGAGCCACTGTGGATGAGAGGCGGCGAGAGCGAGAGGATTGTCTCTCAAAGGTCATACTTCAAATATGGGCAAACACCACGTTTTTAATCACTCTAACAGCAAGTTGGGTCGCTACAGGGCTTTACAATTTACACAGCACCACGGCACATTTTATCTGATCTGAGCTTTACTTACATCCCTGAGAATGAGGCAAGGCAAATACCATCCTCACTTTCTCGACAAGTTGAAGGATCAGAAAGGTCACGCAGAGGGGCTGTGACAGAAGCATGATGAGAGGTGAACTCCTAGAAAAAGCACCCATGGAACATTTTGCATATGTTTCATGAGTTTTGTATATCATCCTGTCCAAGAACACCGGGTTAAAAAATACCTGTCACCCTGGCCGGGTGGCTCAGCTGATTGGAACATTGCCCCATACTCCAAAAGGCTGTGGGTTCGATTCCCAGTCAGGGCACATACCCAGGTCGCAGGTGGGATCTCTGGTCTGGATGCGTTCAGGAGGCAACTGATTGATATTTCTCTCTCATATTGATGTTTCTCTCTCAAAAAACAAACAAACAAAAAAAATCAATAAAAAAACACACATATCCTCAGGTGAAGATTAAAAAAAAAAATGTTTGTCTTTAGAGATCTTGGTTTCATTGGTCTGGGGTAGGGCCCAGGCAGTTTTTAAAAAGCTTCCCAGGAGATTCTGATTTGTTGAGGACTGCTGGTCGATTGCTGGGGCCCTTGAGTTCTTCTTTTTTTCCTTTCCAAATTGTTCTTTGTTTCACCTGAGATTACTTTCTCTTATTTTATTATCTTTCTGCTTTTATCTTCCACTTCTCACTTCGCCTTGGTTGCAAGACCCCAGGTTACTGCATAGAGTCTTCTTTGGTTTCCCCTCTAGGCTCTGCCTCCTGCTCTCCCTCCCTTCCCCTCTCGTGCTCTCCTCCCCGGCTCCACCATCCCTTCCTCTGGACCACAGATGCCCATCTTGATGATTTGCTTCCCGGGGAGCTAACTAACAGGAGCTGGCTCTGGAGTTAGGAGACCAGAGCCCTTCCAGTCAGTGGCTGGGCAACACTGGGAAAATTATTCAACCTCTCTAAGTCTCAGACCCAATCAGTAAGACAAAGAAAAACAATACCTACCTTGTAGGGTTTTTATAAGAAATGAATGAAGCACATGCTCAATAATAGAAATAAATGGCTCAATACTCAAAAATATTTTAAAAGATTATCTTTTAAAAGGTCATTTTCTTTCTTACCTACTTTTTTGCTGCAATGTAATTACAATATTCTGTACTCTTTCTGAGTTATATGCCTCTGCTTTTTACATACCCACTCTCATTTCTAATTTTAAAATTTAGCATATGTATTGTATAACCCCCCCAGTGCCCAATAAAATATTATTCTAGATTTGGCAAGAATTTTCTATACCCCAAGTTCTAAAATCTTCATAATGGAAGGGAGAGATGGTATGGATTATTATTAAATTATCTTATATTAGCTCATTAAGCACACAAAAAGTCCAGAAGAATATCTAAAATATTTATTCCCTTCAGGGCCAGGTGTCACTGATTTAAACAGAGTTCACCGTGGGTAGCAGTTCAGGAGCAGCTCATCTTTCCTCAAATCACCTCCCTTAGTCTCCTGAGAGAACTGGACCCCTGACTTTTTCTTTTGTTTACCCCTGTGGCTCCTTTGCTTCCTTTTGATAGGCTCCCTGCTTAGCTGTGAAAGAGTGCAGCCTGCTCACTTCATTGTGTCAGGTTCTACTATGGATGGGATTTAAAGTGTGTGGTGGGATCTGGACAGTAACCAGGAGCACCCTCGAGATAATCAGAATTGCCAAATTTCCAGGTTGACTTCTTGTTAGCATTCACTATATTCATTAAAATATATTATGATAATATTCAATATTAAGCACCTATTAGGATGATTTATCTGTGATATTATGCCAATATAGTCTTTTTCCTGCCTCCACCTTGGGTCACTTCTCAAACATTCTCATGTCATGATAGAAGGAGTAGAAAAATCCATCCAGCTAAAACTACCACCAAGGGTGCAGGCCAAGAATCCAATGCTTGAACAGCTAATTCCTTATCAAACACTCCGGTAATGCCAGTGTTTGAACTTTGGAGCTAATTAGATTTAGTGACTCCTCCTATTATAAATTTAACGTTCAGTCACCTTCACTCATGTCTCTCCCATCCACTTTTAGTCTCCCCTTTCCCATTCTCTATAACCAGATTTAATTTTCTGCCTTCTAAAATAAAAAATTAAAAATTAAAAACACACAAAAAACTGTTTCCTCAACTTTGTCCATCCTTCAACACCCTGACATACTACTTTCCTTTACCACCAAATCATTCAAAAGATTAATCCACACTTGGTGCTTTGCTTTTCTCCAACTCTTCAATTCTTTGCATCTTAAGCTTCTGCATTCACCACTTGAGTTAATTGCCTTCTTGAAGGTCTTTGCCCTCATAATCACCAATGGAAGTGACATTCGGAGCTCCCTGCAGTTTTGCATCCCAACAAGTTTTGACACTGTTGACTAATCTCTTCTTCAATTTTCTTTTCTCTCTTCATATTTATGATAATGCTTTGTCTTCCTTGGTTTATCTCTCAATGCCCCTTTCCCCTCTCTCTTTGCTAAGGCATTCTTTCTAGAGTATATGTAAAGAAGTTACTTAAACTGACTGATTCCCAATTTCCTCTTCTGTAAATTGAAAATAATGATATCCATTCCAAAAAATTCATGAAAATTAAACTGTATTATGTACTTAACAAATATTAATTGCATTCCTTAAGTGTAAACATTTCCAGCATTCTATCTTTGATACTATCTCCCTTCACCATCTAATTCTATAAGCTTTTACCTCTCACTAGAGCTCTACACCAATATTTCTAATTTGTATATCATGACTCACACTCGATAAGATTACAAAACAAAATTTATCATGTCACCCTCTTCCTCATTATAATAAATTTCTACTCAAGTCTTTCCTGTATTTATCAAGATCATTTCAAAATCCCAGGCAACCAGGACCAACCAGATCATTAGTCATCTTTGACTCCCTTAGATTTAATCCATCTCTTTACACACTAATGCTTTATCCAAAGTATCTCTTGTACATCATAATCAAGTTGTATTTACTCCAGAAATGCAAAGTTGGATTAACATTTAAAAATAAAACAATGTATTTTATCACATCAACAGAACAAAGGAAGAAAAATCATATGGTCATCTAAATATATACAGGAAAAATTGAAAAACTTTGACACTCTTTTATGCTAAAACTCTCAGCAAATTAGGATTAGAAGGGTACACACAATTAACATAGGTTATATTATACTTAATGTTGAAATACTGAATGCTTTCCCTCAAAGATAGCAAATAAGGCAAGGGTTTGAGTTTTACCAGTTCTATGCATAATTGCCCTGCAGTCACAGCAGTAAAATAATAATAATAATAATAATAATAATAATAATAATAATAATAATATCTAAAGTCTAGGAAAAAAAGAAATAAGATCATTATTCTCAGATGACAAGAGAGAACCATTAAAAATTATTTTTAAAAGGAATTACTATAACTTTTAAGTAAAATTACCCAGGTGGCAGGATATAAGGACATGAGGATTATATAAAACTCAGTGGCATTTCTGTATACCAACAATGAACAACTGAAAAGTGACAGTAACAAATAATACCAAAGCATTAAGTCAACTCAATGAGGAGAGCCTTTTTCCATGTAGGAAAAAATAAATAAACCTCAACTCTTACCTCACACTCTACAAAAACAATTTGAGTAGATAATAAAACTAAATGTAAAAGCCAGAACCAGAAAGCATCTAGAAAAATTATAGGAGGACATATTCACAACCTGGACAAAACACAAAAAGCACTAACCATGAAAGAAGAAATTGATAAACTGGATCTCACCAAAATTAAAATATTCTGTTCATCTAAAGCCACCATTAAAAAATAAAGTAGGCAAATCACAAACTAGAAAAAAACAGTTGCAGTGCATAAAACTAACAAAGAACCCATATCTTTTGGATTACGGGAGATTTGTAAAGAATTAGCACAAATCAACAATTAGAAAATTGAACAACCCATTAAAGAGACTTGAACAGACACTTCTCAAAAGAACATATAAGAATGGTCAATGACCACAGGAAAAGGTGCACCAGGAAAATGCAAATTAAAACCATAACGAGAAATCTTTTCACACCCTTAAGAATCACTAAAATAAAAAAATTTAAAAAGCCTAATATACCAAATGTTCACAAGACTGGAGAAACTAAAATGCTCACACATTTCTGATGGGGGTTATACAATGAAGCAAGCAGTTTGGAAAACTCTTGGCAAGTTTCTTATAAAGTTAGCTACTCATCTGCCCTATGACCCAACAAGTCCACTCTTTGTCATCTATATGAAAACATGTCTATAAAAAACCTTTAACACATGAGTATTCACAGCATATCCATCCATAGCCAACAACAGGAAACAGCACAGTATTAAGCAACAGGACAGTGGATAAACAAATTATATCAAATTAATCCAATGGAATATTAGCAAAAAAGAACAAGTGAATCCCCAAAACATTATGTCCAGTGAGACAAGTCAGACATTGACATATTCAAAATACACACACACTGTAGGATTGCATTTATGTAAAGCCCAAGAGCAGGCAATCCTAATCTACAGTGATAAAAATCAGAAAGAAGCTCCCTCTGAGGTAGGATTTGGGGCAATTGATGGGAAAGAGCCACAAGGCAACTTTGGGGGGTGATGTCAATGTCCTTTATCTTGCTTTGAGTGGAGTTATACCTAGATATACAATGGTCAAAATTCATCAAACTGAATTTCCTTCTTCAATTAGTGAGAAATAAAGATGCTTCGCCAGGAAAACATAAAAAAGAAAAACCCATTACAAATAACATAACTATTTAGTAGAAAGAAGAAAAGGTATATGAATAGGCCTACCTAAAATTTTATGTCAAAGGTACCATTTTTTCAAGTTTAAAAATAATTTTATTTTCAAGTATAAATAAATGACCCCAGCCTTGTGACTTCATCCTAATAGAGAAACTCAGCCTTGTGGGCTAATATACTGGAGAAAAACAAAGTGAAACCAGAAGTATATAAATATTTCAGTCTCTATGAGTTGAAAATAGAATGTTTCACAATCTGAAAAACGTTAAGGCATGAAAGAGTCCAAAGGAGCAAAGGCAAAAAGATCGAACACGGGATGGGGAACTAACAGCTGTGACTTAGCGAGCTACTAAATACACCAAATAAAATCAAACTCAACAAAACACTGCAAAGGCTGTAGCTTCCAAGTAATTAACGCAGTAATCAGAAGCCTGCGGCGTATAATCAGCCCTACCACCTACTTAATGCAAGGAGGCCTTGGTTACAAATGGATACGCTCCATGTATAGGGAGAGCTATGGAGAGCAGACCAGACAAAGGCCTGCCAAAGGGGAAAGTGACCCAACTGAACTTGCTCTGCGTAGTACCTACTTACAGTAAGTGAGATGAAGGTTATGTTTTTCTTTCTCATCAATTCTGTATCATTCTCACGATAAGACTGAACACAGGCAACGCCCATGCAAAGAAATGTCAATTCTTGAATACGGGTAGCACTTAGGCTTTTATTGTCAAGGCTCCTCACCAGTTTTAAGAGTGAAATGATCACTTCGACCATGTTATTAATTTCTAATTAGTAAATTGAAAAAGTGTTTTCATAGCCACAGGTCAATCTAACTTCACATTTCTTGCATTTCCAGATAGAAAGCCAGAGCTGGCAAACACTTAGAGGATTAAACTTGTGATGAAAATACAGGCTCTTATAGAAGCTAACCGACAAGTATCTGCCCTTTGGAGCAGTTAGCTCTTGACTGTGCTTCATCCCTCGCACACCTGTGACTTGTCAGAACACACCAGGGAGTCCCCCGTTCTATCCATCCAGCTGTCCTCCACCCACACTTCCCAGTGTCCAAACCCTCTCCCGAAACCACATATCCTACCCCAATTCCCCCTCATAATTACTTCCACTGCAATCGTCTGCTCCCTGTGCTCCACAATGACTGAGGAGTCCCAGGAGATCAGGGGTCATGGGGAGAAATAATTAATGCACCGAAGTCTCTGGGGTGAAAAGAAAAGTAGCCCAACCGAGGTTATATTCTTTCCCAATTCTATAGCTTAGCAGTGATTGTTCTATTACGTAGATACTTACAGGCTGCATTGGTTCTCATTTAAATACCATAATTCCTACTTTCCTGACTTTCTTCATTTTTCCCCTCTTTAAATCATCACTATAATTGCTAAGAAAGGATAATGGAGTCAGTTACCTTCATAAACATTTAATAACAGACAGAGCTGAGGAAAGAGCCAAGGTGGAATCCGTGGCTTTAATACTACCCCTGGTTTTCTTCAAGGTTTACCAAAATAAACTCATCTAAAATAAACCTGTAAAGAAGGATTTATGGAGGAAGCTTCCTTAGTGTTGCTTAGATTACAGATATGTAGAAAGTAATCTGTTTTTCATTCACTGAATTCCCAAATGCCTTTGCGTTAGAAAATTTACGTTGGTCTTCTAAAAGTAAGTATGTTTATTAATGGATCTTATTAACTTATATATAGGACAATCTCCTCCCGAAGGAGCTAAAAATGCCAGAAATGTAATAGCAGCACAGTAACACCAGAAACAGCTTCATATAATGAGAGAGCCGATGACAATAAACGTGGCATTTAGCATCTAAATCTGAGGTTAATGAGGTTATTTCTTGAAGCAAATGAACTAGATGAAATTTCCCTGGAGAGGAAGAAAGGGTTTTTGAGGACATTTTTTCTCCTCTGTGTACTGGGACACTGTGTAAAATGTGACTGTGTCTAACTGACCCCGAAACTATAGGTTCCTCATAAAGATGTCAAGTTGTACAACCTCGTGAGGATTCGTCTAACCTCTGAACAGGACGGAAGGAGACACTATTATACGACAGGAAGGCCAGGGACTTCAAACCCGCTGTCCCTCGGCCCCTTGGGAGGGCCAGCACCCTTCTCTGTAGCACCAGCATAAACATCCCCTTGGAACTCATGAAGGTTAAAGGAAACAATTGATCTGAAAGTGCTGTATAAACTGAGGCGGGGGCTAAAGTTTAAATGCCATTTCACTGATGAGAATGAAGGTTATAATAAAAATCACCTGACACAGGTGACACTAAAGAAGATACGCTACTGAGGAAATCGTGGCTCATTCACAACGGAACGGCCTTCAAGGACACATTTGCTCCGCGAGGGATTTGTTCACACGCTCCATCTAAGTAGATGGTGAAAGGCATTGGCTGGATCCAGAGTCGCCCTCTCCTGGGTTTTAGAGGCCCATTGAGAGCCAGGCAGGTTTAAACGCCGCCAAGCCCACGCTCCGGACTCTTCTGTTGGCAGCAATATCATGCTAACAGCTTTGTAAGCGCTATTTTCAATGAACTGTCGCAGAACAGCTTGTCCCTCCCAGTGATATTTCTAAAGCTTGCCTGCAAACCGCCTACTGGGAAGAACAACTGAAAGAGGAGAGGGAAGAGAGAGGAAGTCCTACAGACAAAGGACAGGGATGGGACAGAGAAGGCAGGGTAGAGGGCCACCAGCTGGGCGGGAGTGAGCCGGAGGCAAGCCGGGAGTATGGGACCCAGGCAGAACCCAGCAGAAAGCAGAAGGAACAGGGCAGTTACAGAAAACATATAGAAACAACTGGGGCCAGAGGAGGGGGGAGCAAATTTACAACGCAGCGCGGTCAGAGACGGGGACAAAAGGAGCGGGAGATGCCAGAAAACATGGGACGGCTCAGCCACTGCAGCGCAGTTATTAAAATGTTATGCGAGGAAGGCGGCGTGAAATAAATAGCCCTTTTCCTAAGCATCGCTTGTGTTTGTCGTGGAATATACAAATTCATTTTTCCAAAAGCTAATACAGATTTCAATGTCTTTCATCAGCTCCAAGGGAAGAAAACATCCTGTTCGAAGGCCCTGCGTTTAACCTAAAAATCAATTTCCATATCATAAAATCGGACAGGCATTGCAGTGTGAGCTTTGCATGCACCGGTTCGAAAGCAAAATACATTTTAGTGCAGATAATGTCATTCTGGGCACTTACCTGGGGTCGAATAACTTTTACAATATTTTTGAGGGCAGTGTCGGGGGATGGAGGTGAGCAGTCAGGCGTTGGGCCTGTGGAACTGTTTCTATGGTTACTAGTTCCTGGAGCAGTAATTGCTACCTCAGAGGCATTATCTGCGAATAAAAATAGAACTGCCATGAACCTAATCACTCAGTTTACCTTTTAAGACTAGAAATTAGTTAGTGAGCATGAATTGAGATTTCAACTTAAAACTGGTATGAATTACGAGATCACATGGAGGAATATGCTCTGCAGAATATTTTAAAGATAATGTTTATTGACTGATTTGTTTTCTGTTAGAATGATTATCAGCCCCTGGAGTAGTATCCCAAGAAGGAAGAGTATTATTATTCAATTAATAATGATAGATTATTAATTATAAATTACAGCATAGCAATTAAGACTGTCACTGTTAGATGAATGGCTAAAGCCTTACCTTAACTAAAAAAGAACATGACTTCTTATATTATTGGACTAAGTTTTCTCCATAAACTTTCAAATGGGTATTGAGCTTTATTAAAGTAGATGTTTCCTATCTCCTTGATTCATAAAACCCACACTCAAGCCTCCTCAAAGCACTTTTCCATGAAATCCCTCCAGCTATAGAAAAAGTATCTCAGTGAATTAACCTTGCTGAGAAACTGACATTTGTGCAAAAACGGTTTTATAATGGATACAAGCACAAAACTATTACCCTCCCAGATAAACATATCTTCCTATACGGTCAAAACTAAATGAATGAAATTTCAAAAAATCTAAATTAGTCTTCCCTTATGGCGACTATTTTGAGCTAAGAGGAGATAAAGAAAGTGACATCTTCAAAATCAGCAACACATGTAACATTTTCTTAAGTTTATATGAAAACAAAATAACATCAAGGATGTAGTTTGGAATGTTTAAAAGACTTGGAAAAAGATGATAAATGTTTTATAAATAACTTCTGCTAGCACAAAGAGAAGTTATATTATTTTAACAACAATTTGGCAACCCTCTATGGCTCTTTATGGAAACTATTGCAAGTTCAAATCTGCAAAAACTGTATTTCCTGTTATATTTTTAATCAGTTCCCAATACTTTTCTGACCTAGACAGCTGAAATGATGCAAAAGACTGAGACTGTGAATTGTGGATAGACCAGCAAATCTCTGTTTCATGCCCAGGGTCTACAGTTCCAAGTGAAAAGCAACAATTTAGGAAGGCACCTCTCGCTCATAAAAAGCGAGGTTATAAAAACTCTACCCACCACATAAAAATATAATTCAGTCTCCTGGGAATCCGGGCATGGGCTTGTGAAAAACACAAGTGTGGCACACTGAATTAAATAGATCCTTCATTAAATACGTCTTAAAGGTATCCAGAGCTCACTCTTGACTTCAACTTAATGGATGAGGTGGGAATGAGCATCTCAAGAATAAGCAGGTTTGTGTGGGTGGCCTTCCGAGTAGAACAGAGTAGTATGAGAAATTATTGAAACAGAGACAAAACACCCATCAGCAAGACGATGACAAAGATGCCCTGATTCTCTCTGATTTGTCCATTCCTTCTTTCATTCATTCGACCCTACATCTAAAAACATTTACTTGGGGGCATGTATGTCAGTTATTACGTTTCGTTCTAAGGATAAATTTAAAAGAATCTCTAGCCAGGGATAAATAGGTGGAGCACAGGGGATTTTTAGGATAGTAAAACTGTTCTGTATGATGCTATAATGGTGGGCATATGTCGTTTTAATCTGTCCAAACCCATAGAATGTGCACCACGAAGAGTGAATCCTAATGCAAACCATGGGCTTTGGGTGATAATGATGTTTCAGTGTAGGTCCGTTGATTGTATCAAAGGTACCCCTCTGGTTGAGGCTGTTGATTAGTGGGGGAGGCTGTGCCCACGTTGAGGCAGAGTGAATACAGGAACTGTCTGTATTTCTACTCAATTTTGCTGTGAACCTACAACTGCTCTAAAAATGTGTGCATATAAAATGAAAAAACACACATGAAAAATAACTAGCATGTTACAGGCACAGAGTATAGGTTTAATAAATCTGAGTTTTGTTTTTCCCTATGAAACCAAATAGCATCCGAATTAAAAATAAAATATGGAAGTTGAAAGAAAATCCAGAGGGGGAAAGCAAAAGAATAGTTAGTAATTTTTTTTGTAGATAATACATCTAGAATAATGACTGTGAGTCATTGGGAGGATTTGAGACCAGTCCCTTTAAGCTATTAACACAAATTGGTAGGGACAGAATTTAATTCTGGGAATAAGGAATGACCCATTGGGGGATGATTTACTGCAAGGGCTGGCCCCGTTGACTGCCTTGGCATCAAAGCCAGAAAAACTGCCGGGTATACCATGCAGACTGTAAGGCAAAAGCGTATGAATGTTTCTCATAAGTAATTCAATCCATAGTACAAGACAGTGCATAATACAGCACTAAATTATTCAGAAAAGACTATAAGTGCCTCCATCTTCTGAATCCCTGATCTGTACCATTACACTGATAATTTGATTTTATACTACCCCGCATTGTTCATTGTCTCTTCTAGACTAGATTCTATTTTCTCAGAGACTTCTATTTCCCTTATCCCCTCCACAGCTCCTAGCTCAATGCAATCCTTTAAAAATACTAAGTGAAATAAAGTGAATAAAGTAAAACCTGTGTGTCAACGGCAACCATCACAATAGCCTTAATTACATGGAGGAGGGTGACCTGGCTTTTATAATTTAGGGTCCTTTTAGAGAAAATCCGAATGAAAATCCGACAGAACACACAAGCGTCTTATGAAACCCATTTGTTCCTTAAAATAGCCTTTATTATATTATTTATTTTAAAAGTACCAATTATCCAGTGGTCTTTATAAAACGACAGTCTGTGTCGAAGATAGTTTTGCATGATCAACCTACATCTCACACCTGCAGCTACAAAACCCTGCTGATGAAAATGAAATGAGGTGTGTAAAAACTGCTTAGAGAAAATTACTGAATATATTGCAATCTTCGGCTGGAATAAGAAACTTATCGTCTCGTCAGAGTCCCTTACCACGCATAAGGCCATGCATTATGAGTGTCAGTTTCCTCTATGATAATAACCTTAGGAAAAAACCTTCGAGTTTACTTGAGCTTTTAGAGGAAAAGCATTGTATGAATACAAAATAACTCATGGGCAGTGTTCCAGTGCAGAATTTTAACATTCTCTAGCATGTACAGAGCAGTTAAAGGACACCAGAGACCTTGTTAGCTGCTGTGTAGCTGACAAATAGGACTGAGATTACTTCTGGCTGGAGATTCAGGGCCGGTGTCATGGATCAGGCAGTGACTAAGGAGGCCTCTGAGAGATTAGTGAAATTTAGGCATGAAGGAATGGGTGGAAAGGGCATTCCAAGAGTTCCAATGAGAAAAAAGCAGAGAGACTGGAAAGAGTTAGGCATACTGGTGGAATAAGAAAGAGTTCGGTTTGAATAAAATATAATACTCATGGGAAATAAAACTAAGAAAGGGAGGCGCCATATACTATGAATTAGGGCTTTGGAATCAGACAACCATAAAGGGCAATCCTGGCATATTCAATCTCAGTTTCCTCATCTGTGAAACAGTATTTTCTCATAGTATCATAAGAATAAATGAGGTGTCTGTGTATGTAGGCGTGTTTAACATATTGCCTGGCACATAGTAGGTGCTCAAATAAAAGTAGCTATTATCATATGTAGTAATAACAATAATAAATATAAGTAGATAGGTGGCTTAAGGTGTTTTTGTGGGAAGTCCTGAATGTAACACTAAGTAATCGTCAAGTAAGTATTTAATAATTATTAGTCTAGCAATTCATGAAGTACAATTTTTAATTTTGGCCTTAAGTCAGGAGTCAGAAAACTATTTTTGCAAGGGCCAGATAGTTTGTATTTTAAGCTCTGTAGGCTTTATGATCTCCATCATAACTACTCAACTCTGCTGTTGTAGCACGAAAGCAGCCACAGACAACATGTAAGCAGATGGATGGGGCTATGTACCAAGAAAGCTTTATTTACAAAAACAAGTGGGGACCAGATAGCTTGTGGAACCATCATAGTACCCGTCACTATAAAAGTAGAAATGTACTTATCATTTATACAAAAATAAAGTATATAAAGTATATTTAACACAAGGGCCATGCCTTGTCCACATTAAGTGTTCAAAACATGCTCATTGGATGGATAAATAAATAAATTAATAACCAAACGAATCTTTGTATTTTAAAATAACTTTGTTTTAGTAATGGGACATGGCCATCATTTCTGGGACAGGCAGTATAAAAATCATAAGCAAAATAGTCTAAATATCTTCTGTTTCGATATTTCCAGTGAGAAAGTGCTCACTATGTAATAGCTGAGGAAGTTAATATTTAACAATTGTTTTTAGAGTATTATTTAATATTACAAATAGTCATTACATTTTTACTTTCTCCTAGCAATGTGTGGTTTGTTTTTAAGAATTAGCAATTCTTTGAAATATGTTGAAAACTGAAACACTTAAACTTTCATTACTGTTCCCACAACAGCGATACATATTTCATGGTCTTGACCAAGCAGCTACTGGACCAGATAAAATGCATGGTGGGCAGCTTCTAGGATGGGCCTCACTGGTCCCTCCCTGCCTCATGGCATTCATGTCTTTGTTAAATTCTCACCCCCAGAGAGTGGACCGAACTTGTTGATGAGCTTCTAACAAATAAAAACAGAAGGATGAGATATTACTCCTAGGGCTAAGTTATAAACAGGCTGCAGCTTCTGTCTTGGGTGTGTCATCTCGAGCTCTCCCTCTCTAAGGTATCTTACACTAAAGAAAGCAAGTACCACACTGTGCACAGCCTTTTGGAGAGGCCCCCATAGCATGGCAAGGAACTGAAACCCTCAGTTCAATAGCCCATCTGGAACCAAAATTTGTCAACAGCCACATGAGTCAGCTTGGAAGTGGATCCTTGCGGCTTGGTCAAGCCTGGAGATGACTGCATTTCACAGAGAGCCTGAAACCAGAGCCACCCACCTAAATTCCTCTTGGATTCCTAACCCACAAAAACTCTGACATAATAAATATTTGCTGTTTTCAGCCACATGCTTTAGAGTAATTTTCCCTGTGTGCACATATACAATATAGTTCTGAAAGTATATTTGTCATGTAAATTAAATATGTGCTGAGCATTTCATGGAATTGGTGATCTTTACTCAAAATGTCAAAAAGTTCTAGGAAAACTGGATGGAAATCACCACCTATATAGAGTTTTGCTTGAAATCTACATTAGTCAGGAACCCATATTTACTTTGGTCATCTGGTATTTTGGTATAAAATGTAGCGACAAATTAGTCTTATTTATTATTAATATCTGAATTTATATTTCCCTTGATTTGCTACTATGCTCTTCAAGTTATGTGAATACTCATGATGATAGACTTCACACATTGTTTATTGTATTCAATTACAACTTGTTTAGGTAACAAACAAAGCAGCACATCATTCTGGGCCTTCTCAACCTTATAGATTTGGGTCATTTTTCTAAGAACAATGAGAAAATAGTAAGTCACTAAAAGTTTTGAATCAGAGTGACACATTCAGACTTGCGATTTAAAGATTACTTTGGCTGCAACATAAATAATAAATTCAAGGAAGGCAAATAGGACAATTAATTTGTTATTATTAAAGTAATCCAGAAGAGTGGTTGGTGAAGGTAGAGATTAAGAGAAGATAGATTTGAGGGACAGTTGGGGATATAAAATAAGTTCCAGAATTACCCTCACCCTCCTACCTATTACAGGTAAGAACTATAAGAACTGGTGACTGGTTGAATATAGGAATTGATGGAGATGGAGATGGCAAGGAAGTCCAGGTTTCTGAAGTCAGGTAAGTGATTAAATCATTTACTGAGATAAGAAACCCTGCATGAAGAACAAATCTGAGGGGAAAGATAGGAGCTTAGTTTTGGACATGTTAGGATTGAGGTGCCTTTGAGACACACAGGTGAAGATATTCAGTAGACAGTGGATGGATGGATGGATGGATGGATGGATGGATGGATGGATGGATGGATGGATAAATGAATAGATGGTGGATAAATGAATAGATGGATGGAAGGATGCATGACTGGATGGATGGATGGATGGATGGATGGATGGATGGATGGATGGATGGATAGATAGGTGGGTGGATGAATAGATGGATGGACAGAATGAAGAATGGATTAATCTGGAGTTGAGAGAAGTGGTCTGGACTGGAAAGAAGTATTTGGGAGTCCTTAGCATGTTGGTTGTAACAGAAACTATACTGTGGATGAGGTCACTTAACAGAGAAAAGTAAAAAGAATAGGGAGGACTTTGTCTGAGCCTTGAGGAGCTCCCAACTTTTATAACTTTCAGAAAAATGTCAGCTGTCATGGAGGATGTTAACAAAGTTCCATCTGATGGCTTCAATTTTCTTTATTAATTAAAATATGAGAACATATGCTGAGAGTGAGTGACAAGGTTGGAAAAAGTATCAGAGGTTTGAGGAGAGTAAAGGAGAGGAAGAGTGGAAGGCCTGCTTCAATTTGGTGAGCATGAATTATGATTAAGGAATGTTAACTTCATTACTATAGATATAGCCTGACATTGTAGGAGAAACTCTGTTCCACAAGATACCATAAATGGCATCATAAAAATCCCATATCCTCGACAAAATCACTTTAATGAGTTTGCTGTATTTTTAAAAATATTTTTCTACAATTCATGTTATTCATATAGCTATAAGTAAAATTGGTCTGAGGGAAAAGAGTATAATTTTGTTTAGGATGTTGTTTTCCACATAAAGCCAAATTCCACCCATTTGAGCAAACTGAGATGACTCCATTTTCAAACTGGCCCACTGTCCATATGGGTAGAAGAGCAAACCTACAGGATTTGGCTGCAGGCACTGGTGCCCTGGTCTCCTCTCTTTGCCCCTCTATAAACTAACATTGGGTTAAAATTTTACCGAGTACCAGTCTGCTTTAATAAGTGGCTAAGACAGCACTGAGTGCAGAACAAATGCCAAGTAAATAATTGCTGTTTGATAAAAATGGTTCTTATCAGCAAGGCCAGTATTTGTATGTAAAAGAATGATTCCAGGGGGCTTAAAAATATTTGCTCTCTTAAATGAGTTACACATACCCACAGCAATTATGTTGACATTACTCACTTGCTAAGCAGAGACAAACATTAGTCCTGGTCCAGTCTGAATCCTTTTCATTTCAAAATTTTGGCATTAAAATTCAAAAAGCTTCACCATTTCACAAAACATTTCGGTATAAAAAAGTTACAGAATCACCATCACAACCCCGTATTCCAGGATATTGGGGGAAGTGTAGTGGGGGAGGGGAGGATGATTCACCAGATGACCTTTTCCTTTCAGGGTGACCACAGCCAGCAAGCGCGTTAGCAAACTGAATGGAGGTCGCCGAGATCCACACCACCCTGGAGCGCGGCTATGATTGTGTCCTTTATCAGAGACCATCTATTCTCTTCCAACAAGATTGGAAAGAGACTTCACTGGTGGTGTTGTAAATTGCTCATTAATCAAAATGGATTTATTGAGCATCCATAGTGTGCAAAGCCTGTACTAAGTGATTCAAAATAACAGGTTGCCTAGTTACCATAAAATAGAAAAATTCCCCTGTGAAGGTTTAAATTAAATGAAAGGCAGATAAGAAATCATTATCTCTGATGGTATCTGACAATTTCATAAGGGCTTTTTCTGTCATTACAGCCATTTTCTTTTAAAGATAATATTCATTCATTCATTCATTCACTCATTTGGTTATGCTACTGAGTCACCACTGTGATTATATATGTTGTATCAGGAAAAATTGCAGTGGTGATTTTGCAACAGGGGAAAATATGACTCAATATTGACTGCATAAACACGAGTCTCAGCAAATTACCAAGGGAGTACTGGACTTCTGCTGTCCTTTATTTAAGGAGCCTCGTACTACAGAGCAAGGCCTTGACTCCGTCTGAAATCTGTAGTCACTGAGGCATTAGCTAAGATGCCCCTTGGGAAGAGCGTCCCTTGTTTTCTGGGTGAACTGCACAATTGTGTTGAATACAGATTTACTAATAAGTTGCTTCATATTTAAATTAAACCAGTAGACATGCTGGATTTTTTTTCTTGTGGTCAGGATGAGATATATTTTGTACTAGCTCATCTAATTAATAAACAAGAGAGCCCACAGGAAGGTAACTAACATGCATACTTAATTGTGATTTTCTGAGAAACTACATATTCTGTATCTGTGAAGGACACTGCCGGTCACAGCTAAGCCCCTCAGGGTGCTTAGCCTCAGAGATGAGCAGGCCAGGCAGAGTCTGTGCTCACAGCCCCAGGCATCCTCAGTCACCCCTCCATTCTCTGCAGCACCGAGTTTGTGTGCTTAGTTTTGGTCCCCGTATTCATTCTCGAGAGCTGCTGCAACAGAGTACTCCTAACTGGCTGCCTTAAACAACACAGGCGTATTTTGTCACAGTTCTGGAGGCTAGACGCCTGGAATCAAGGCTTTGGCAGGGCTGGTTCCTCCCAGGGCTGTGAGAGAGGGGGCTCTGCCACAGGCTCTCTCCTTGGCTTGTCAGTGGCCGTCTCACCCTGTGCCTCTCCACATCATCTTTGCTCTTTGCATGTCTCCTGTGTACCAACTTCCCCCTTTATGTAAGGACACCTGTCGTGTTGGATTAGGGCTCATCTGATGACTCTGCTTTAACTTGATGATCTGTATAAAGACCCTATCTCCAAATTCTCCAAATGCAGTCACATTCTGAGGTACTAGGAGTTAGGGTTCCCAAAACAAAGGAGGGGGGCACAACTCAACCCTAAAAGACCCTCTAAAGACCTGGTCATTCCTTCATCATATCAGTCTCCTATCTCTTCCCTTCTCTCTCCCCGCCTCTCTCTCCTCTCCATCTCTCCCCCTCTCTTCTTTTTCTCTCCCCGCCCCCCCCATAAGCTTCAGAATGCACCTCCTGTGTGTGTAGAAATGCCCATTTTTTCTGTAAACTTAAGCCATGTTACCCAACACAGTTAACCAAAAACTATAAAACACATTCCCTAAGATGTAACATTTTAGTTCCTGTGGCTACTTATTTCACAAATGGGGGAATCCCTACAGCAGGATCCCTTCACTCTCAGCTTTGTCACCCCTTCCCTCTCTGGCTGGCACTGGATTTGTCCTGGTCACCATCATTTCCTGCTGAGACTGCGCACTGATCTCACTGCCTCTAGCCTCATCTCTGTCCAATATATTCCGCCACATTGCTTCCAGAGAGATCGTTCCGAAACAAAAACCTATCACGTCACATCCCCACTTAGAGTCTGTCAGTGGTTCGCCCCTGCTGTCAGGTAAAATCCAAACTTCTGCATGTCACTTCTTGTTCTGTTATACATACATCTTCCCCACAGCATCCTATGCTCTAACCATGCTGAGCTGGGCATAGCCTCTGAATGCATTATGTTCTCCATGCGACACACTGCTCCCTGGCCTGGAGAGCCATGCCAGTCCCGACCACCCACCCAACTCTTCCTTCCCTGAGGCTCGGATCAGGCAGCACCTCCCCGATGAGCTTCCACTCACTCTCTCTCTCCCACCGTATGCTCACCTCTCTCGTTGCACTTATTACCCTTGACTTTAACACACTCTAAGCTCCTAAATGTCAAGACTCGCACTTTTCACTGTTTCCCCTGCAACATGTAGCACAATATCTAGAACACGAGAGGCACTCAATAAACGTATATTGAGTGGATGAGCAACTGTAGGGTAGCAAACTGGTTCTTTACCCACCCAGGGCAATCTGAGTGCCTTTAAAAGACTCAGGCGCCTCAAGAGATGTCTCTGTACCCAAAAGTCCTACTTCCAGTCAATAAATGACTTAGTAACAAAGGAAAAACATCAGTAGCTCCAAAAAGGCAGTACTTCCCTGAGTTCATCAGCTTAGTTAGTTGGCCCTGAGGGTACAAGGAAAACTAGGGGCAAGGCATCACAGAGTGAGAGACTTGGAAAAAATTGGATCCACGCAAAACCTAAGCTATAGGCCAGTGGAGTCAACAGAGAAAAAAGATACCAACTGCTTCCCCATGCAGGCAGAGGACAGCCCAGTCGATGCTCTCCTCACCCTGCGATGGTGCTCATGGAGGCAAATTCCGTGGAGTTCCAGGTAAGGCCCATCTATAATTGGAACAGAAGCCACTCTGACTTGTATTCATCTCTATTCCTAACACTAAATGGATTTCTTCCACTTTAATACTGGATTCCCTCACCTCTGGAATTCACAATCATAGCCCAAAGTGCACAGATGACTAACGATTATGAATGAAGCCTGGGTCAGGTGAGCAAGCTGGTTCTTTCATGCTGAATCCAGATGACTGAACACAACTGGGGAAAATCATATCCATGCAAACGGATTGTCATCCCACTTAAAAAAATAACAACCACCACCAACTCAGGCACTGTGGGATTTTGTATTTTCTAAATGTGGCTACAAGAGTATATTCTTATAATGTAGCTTGAGAAAAATTTTTCCTTAAAGGGGTGGGTGGGGATTAAATTCCCTCCACTTAAATAAAGGCAGCCTCTTGACTGCAACAGAAGTGATGTTACCTTCTGAGGCTAAGTCATTTAATGCAATAGAGCTCTGCCTCATTCCCTAAGGGTGCTTGCTCTTAGTACCCCATCACATACCACGAGGAAGTCCAAGCAGGCCATGTCAGCCATATGAATAAAGACTGACCTTGAGAACAGATCCTCCATCCCCTAGTGGAGTTGCCACAGTTGATATCACTTGGGGCAGAAAGAAGCTACCCCCACCAAGCCCTCTCCAAATTGCAGATTTATAAGCAAAATAAATGACTGTTGTTTCAACTTACTAAGTGTTGAGGTGGTTTGGTATGCAGCAATCAATAACAAGAACAGCCCGACTGGTGTGGCTCAGTGGTTGAGCATCAGTCTATGCACCAAGAGGTCACCGGTTCAATTCCTGGTAGGTCACATGCCCGGGTAGCAGGCTCCATCCCCAGTGGGGAGCCTACAGGAGGCAGCTGATCAATGTTTCTCTCTCATCAATGTTTCTATCTCTCTGTCTCCCTTCCTCTTTCTCTAAAATCAATAAACATATTATTAAAAATAATAAGAAGAAGAACAGATTTTGATTCTTGGAAATTGTATGCTGCCATAAGAAAAATCTAAAACAAGTGGCATTAACTTGGTGACTGGGCAGCACGCACAAGCTGGAAGGGCCTCCAAGTGAGTGACTATGAAAAGCTAAATAGCCTTTAGGAGAGGATTCGAGGAAGCCCAAAGAGCTATAAGAAAGCAGTTGGTAAAGGCTTAAAGGACAGCAAATGTAATTGGAGGCTCAAAGCAAGAATTCATTTGCCATGTTGTAGCATAAAGTTTGGCAACATTGACATCTGCGGTAACATGGAAAATAGAAACTGAACCAAATGAACTCTATAATCTAGCTAAGGAGATTTCTAGCAGAATATTTAAAGAATAACTTAGCTTCTGGCTGCCTATGATAAAATGTAGAAAGAACTGAAGAGTCGCCTGCTAAATTCAAAGGAGCCAGGCATTTCTGGGGATAAAAACAAAACTGGTTTCTTATTTCCAGCTGCTACAAATGGGGAAAAAAGATCTCAAATTAGGAAAGCCAATGATCAACTCTGGGTGGGACGACAAGGTCTCACCCAGGTGGAGCCACATAGAAACATGAAGCCAAACAGAAAGACCCTTTAAGGATTTTTTTTTTTTTTTTACTTTTTAAAAAAATATATCTTTTTTGATTTCAGAGAGAGGAAGGGAGAGGGAGAGAGAGATAGAAACATCAATTATGAGAGAGTCATTGATCGGCTGCCTCCTGCACACTCCTGACTGGGGATCGAGCCCCATCGCCTGGATCCCAGGTCGACGCTCAACCGCTGAGCCACGCCCAGCCAGGGCTAAGGATTTTTAAGGGCATGCCTCATAGACCCTCCCTGTTCAACAACAGGATTTCTAAGAATCTCAAGAACATTGTCTCACAGAAGTCGCCCAATATTCAGAAGAGCGTATCTGGAGTACAAGCTTTTGTCTACTAGAGTGTAATAGAAATGGGAACACAAAAAGTCTACAAAGTTTTAAAAGAAATTATATCAGCTTGACCTGGAAGGAACAGATAGTACACAATGTTTGACTTCCCAAATTCTACAGGCAGGAAACAGGTGAGAAAGAGACTCAGCTGTAACTATGGGTTACTTTTTATAGAAAAGGAAGAATGTCTGAGAGGCTGGAACCAGGAGCCCCAGAGAACAATCCCTATGCCATAGGACTGACCCTTAATCAAGGACCTGGGCCTGATTAGTCTCATAATTGCCTCAGGCTGTGACTGCTGTGTGCCCTGTTCTCCCTGTGTCTGAACAGAAATGTCAATTGTGGTTTTCCTACGCTTGTCCCACTATTGTATGTTGGGTGCGTAGGAGAGGAGACTGATAAACTGTCTCTTTAGTTCACAGGTCATCATGGCCAAGGGCAAAGGTAATCAAGGACCCACGGACACTCATGCACACGTGAACCTAGACTTGGAGCCCATGCTGTCATGGGCTGATGTGTGGGGATCCTGAAGGGAAAAATGTGTGTAATTTGCAAATGAGATGATATAAATTATTGTGTCCAGAGGGCCGTCTGTGGCATGCTAAAAAATGACAGAAAATCTCTCCCATTCTATAATCTCTTATTATAAAGAAACTCTGATGCTCTTTTCATCAAGAGCTGGGGTCCATGTTTCTTCCCCTTGAATATGAGTGGGCCAGTTACAGTAGCAGCAGTGACGATCTGTGACTTGTAAAGCTAGATAACAAAAATGAGACAGCTTCCACCTGGTTGTTTTGGGGTTTTTCACTCTCAGGAGCCAGCCAGCATGTCATGAAGAAAATCAAACAGTCCATGGAGAGTAAAAGGTCCCCAACCCATACCCTGAGCCACCACCTCCTTGCCAGCCATGGGAGTGGGCTGTCTTGCAAGTAGGTCCTCTATCCCCAAGTTGAGCAGCCCCAGCTCATACCATGTGACACAAACAAGCTGTCCCCATCAAGTAAACTCTGCTAAACTTGCGGATTGTGAGCAAAATATATGATTGATATTCCTCTCAGTCAGTATGTTTGGGGACAGCTTGTTTAATAGCAATAGATAGCTGATAGACACACCTTGGGAAAAATCCTCTTTTCTGCTCCCAAAGCACTCTTTGTGTAATATTATCTTAGCACTTATTATACTCTATTGAAATTAATTGTTCATGTGTCTGCCTCCACATAAATAAGGGCAGGCTTGTGCCTTTTAGGGAAATCAGCTTATATACATATATATATATCATATATACATAAATCTATGACCATGCTATTTTTAGAAATAAATGATAAGCTTGAAGGTATTTTGAGAAACTATAAAAAATTACCTAACATATTTGAGAGGGGGAAAAACTACTAGATATGACATATATATACTTTTGCCCCACTCTCTCGCTCCTCTCCTTCTGGAAACCTGATTAGACAAGTTAGAATGTCTTAGTGTACCCTCCAAGGCTCTTAGCTTCTCTTTCGTATTTTCCATCTCTCTGTCTCTCTGTGCAATGTTCTGAAAAACTTCTTCTGACCTAATTTCCAGCTCACTAAACATCTCTTCAACTGAATCTAATCTGCTAGTCCATCCATCCACTGCTTTTTAAATTTGGGATTGTTTTTCGTTGTGTGTGTATGTATGAGAGAGAGAGAGAGAGAGAGAGAGAGAGAGAGAGAGAGAGAGAGTGTGTGTGTGTGTGTGTGTGTGTGTGTGTGTGTGTTTTCCTATCTAGTAGTTTTTTTCCCCCTCTCAAATATGCTAGGTCATTTTTTATAGTTTCTGTTCCTCAAAATACCTTCAAGCTTATCTTTTATTTGAAATAGCATGGTCGTTTTAGAGTCTCCATGTGATAATTCCAAATATGAAGTCTTCTCAGATGTGGATCTGTTCTTTCTTGTTTTCATTGATTCCCATTTGGGATTCCTTCCCTTGTAGGCTTAGTTATTGTAAACTGCTCATTTTAATTGTAAAAGTACTTATAGGAATTATTTTGGGCCTAGAAACAGAGTACATTCCTCTTTAGAAGGATTACATTTGCTTCTGATTGATGCCTGAGGGTATACTGCTTTAAACTAAATTCATAGATTGTTTTTTGGACCATCTAAGGTGATATAAATTTGGGGTACAAATCTGTGTGAGGACCATTTTGTGGTAACAACTTCTTGGGAATCTCGCCCCCTTCTTCTGCTCATGACAAATTATCTTTCCTTGCAGTCTCCTTGGGGTCCCGATTATGGGGCAGAATTATTTCTGACTACTCTGAGGTACAGCCCTTGGAGTCCCAGCTCTATGGAGGAAAGACTCCTTTTAGAATCTTAATGCTGGGCAGGCACAGAGATTTATTTTCTATAAACAAACCCACAGAGGTCTTGAGCACCAAAGTTCAACAGCAGGTTCAAAAAATTTCTTTGGGACAAAAGTGGCTTTAGTGCACTACTGGTTTCCCACCCTCACCAGTGTTTTGGCTTAATTATTTCTTACTAACCTACTGATAAAAACCAAAAAAAAAACAAAAAATGTTCCTAATTTAAATGTTATTTGGTTTATATAATTTTCGTGTCGTCTTTCTGATTCTCTTACAAAGTTTTTCTTTTCTGTGTTTTTCCCCACATTTATTTATTTTAAGCAGGAGAGTTGTTCTCAGCCTGCTTTGTTCGCTGGTTTATATGACAAATAAATAAAATAATGGATCTTAAAATACCATCAAAGATATAAAATATACAAAGTAGCTGAGTACACTTTGATAACATGAAAACAGATAGGATATAGAAAACTTTATTAAAGACTCTTGCCACCAAATCTGCTATAAAGTTCTGAAGGACCCAAAGCTTTGCACCTGATCTAGAAGTTTCGAAGTGGCTTCACCTAGGTAGTACCATTCCTGTGAGAGTTCTTGCCAGGAAGTTAAGAGACTTCATATCAAATCCCTCTGACTTACCTGGACTTACTTCAATATGCAAAAAAAAAAAAAAAAACACAGATTACTGTGACTATATTGGAGAATTTTTTCATTTTGAAAATATTGTGGAAAATCAAAACATTAATGACACATCTTCACATACACAAGCATGCAGATCAAACTGTGAGTAAGAAATGTTACCAGTCCTTGGGGAAGGGGCTCTTGCAATTTCTAAGGAGCAGGGTTTCTTTGTGACTGCTGTGTCCGTGAGATCACAGAGAAAGTTCTCGTTTTCTGAAGGAAACATATCCAGAGAAGCAGATGGTACGATTTCCATAGTGTAATTCCTCTTCTTTGGATAGGATTCCTGAAAGGAAGGGGGAAGAATAAAAATAGCTTTGTGATAAAGGCACAGCCTGTTGAATTTACGAAAACTAGAAAAGACAATAGGGTTCATCAGTTCTCCCCAAAGTGATTGACAGGTGATGATTCATCTGTTTGAATAAGTTATACAATCATGTTACTCCAATATCACCAACAATCTTTTTAGAAGGGTCTTTCCAATTTGGTTCCCCTGAATTTAGCACTGAACTAGTAAAGTTCATAATCTCTTGGCATGATCTCTTTTTATAATATATGTCTATTTTCTAACCATGGCATAAACTGTTGTTTAATCAACAGTCATTCCCAAGACTCTGCCCCTTTGCCTGCTTCCTTGAGGCAGACAAGAGACTCAATTTTGGTCAGTTAGATATGAGGGGAAGTTTGCTGGAAGGTTTCTGAAAAAGTATTTTTCCCCAGAGAAAAGAAATGCTAGGAGGCTGTTTCAGAGCCTTGGCCCTCTGGTTCCTTTCTCTGGATGCAGTTTTGATGTCTGGCACTAGGGCAGGAACATTGTAACCATAAGGCAATAAGCCTCAAATAAAAAAGGTAATAGGCAAGAATGGCTACAGAAGGATAACAAGAGCCTGGGACCCTGAAGATATCAGTGAGCTACTCAAATAGCCCCAGGGCCAGTTTCTCCAGGCTTAAGTAAATAATGAAGTCCTTATTGCTTCAGCCATTGAAATTTGGGTTTTCTGTCATTTAGAGGTAAAAGTATTCCCACATAACACACCAGTATTTTCCTTTGTGAATATGAATATTATTATAACATAATATTATGTTAACTAATACACTACAGTTCCTCTTTTCAAGTTCGGACAAAATTAAGGTCCAATTCTACATTACTGATTCTTCAATATATTCTAAAAATTAAAATTTATCTCATTTTCCAAGATCTTAATTTCTTGTAAAGGCATTAATTGAGCAACAAATATTTACTGGGCATCATCTCGTATATCTAGGACTATGCTAAGTGCTGGAGGTTTTTTAAAACTAATAAGAAATAATCCTTGCCCTCTGAAAGTTCCCAGTTCACTAGAGAAGAAAAACAAATGATCTGCATTGTGAATTTAACAACTAACCACGTTTTGTTTTTGATAATGGTTACCTTTATAAAGTGCAATTCACTGCCAAAAGAAAAAGACAAATAAGGGAAAATAAACTCATTTTCAAAAAATCTCCCAAGACCTAGCCAAGGGTTGGTAAAGATTTAGTAGAAGATCCTATTTCTTTCCCGTAATGATATTTACACTACAGAGAATACGTAGTCAAGGTCAGTGCAGTTGCTTTCAGACTACACCAGGCCCTCACACATCAAAGAGTCAGTTATGTTCACTCTACTCTAGTGAAAGCAAGAAATTGGGGGTAATTTATTTTTAACAACAAAGGGAGACAATACAGCAAGTGTCCAGAGGAAAGCAATCTGGATGGCATATGATTTAAAAACCATGTCACAGAAGATATGATGAAAGGACCTGCAATGTCCTAACCCAGAGGAGCCTGACAGCAGGCAGGGTAACCGTGTTCTCACCATGTTTGAAAGGCTACCCCTCAGGAACTAGCTCACAGAGTGGGGGAGGAGAGAGGCTGCTGTTCTGAAAGGCAGAACAAAGACCGATGTTTGTAAGTCAAGGAGGGCAAAGGAGGGTCAATACAAAAAGTAATTTTCTATGAATTGACAATATTGCTTATCTTTTAAAATAAAAATTCACCCCTGGCCGGTGTGGCTCAGTTGGTTGAGTGTCATCCCATGTACCAAGAGGTTGCTGGTTCAATTCCCGGTCAGGGCGCATGTCCCAGGTTGTAGGCTCAATCCCCAGTAGGGGGCGCGCAGGAGGCAGCCGACAGATGTTTCTCTCTCATTGATGTTTCTCTCTCTCTCTCTTTCTCTCTCTCTAAAAATCAATAAAGATATATGTAAAATAAAGATTCATTAATACAACAATTAGCTAAAAAATAGCACTAGAAAGCAACAAAAGGAACCCCTCATTACTGGAAATCTTTCAGCAGAACTACCGACTGATAAAATTACATATAAAACACATTGCACAGTGAATATACCAGTGGACTGTGAGCTCCTTGAAGGCTGGAATTGGTCTTTCTCATCACTCTATCCCCAGAGTCTAATATATGTCCTGCCACATAGTGGGTGCTCGATAAATGTTTATTGATCCACTGAAGCCTCTAATGTCCTTTCAAACAAATCTAACAACCGGTTAGGGAAATGATTATGCCTTTCTAAGATGTAAATTTCTTTGTTTATCAGCTTGGTTATTGTTCTTGTTTACTGCTTTGCATATTAAAAGTGAAAAAACTGAGATTACAGTAAGATTATAAAGAGTCTATGAAAAGAAAGTTTCTAGTTTAAACCCTGTTTCATCCTAAAATTCAATTAGTTAGAACAACTCATTCCACATGAATTTGGTTAAGCTGGAATTCTACTGTGCTCATAAAGAATTATGAGCATTTTAAAGGCCTTGAAAAAATTTTCTGAAATTTAACCACACAGAACAAGTTAGTGTGCTTTCCCCTTAAAGAAAAAAGATATACATTTATTAGAGAAGTATTAGAAACTATAAAGAAAGAGAAAAAAGTCTCAGTATAAGTGCCAGCATATGCCTGGTAATAGATCAGAGGGATTAAAAGAACTGTCCCAACGATTTGTGACTTGCCTTCAAGTCTGCATTGTACCCAGTCTAGCAAAAGTGGGCCCTAATCTGGAGAGCAGTTTTTTCTTTCACCTTGATATTGAGACTCCATCTTTATTCTAATGCCTGGTTCCAGGGTCCCAGGCATGTTTCTGTGCTTGCTTTGTTCTAACATTAACATGCCTAAGACTGTTCTTTGCCTGGGTCTTGACCAGCTCTCTTCTGAGGGACTAATCATCCTGTCCCTAAATCCTAACCAGGTCCCTAAGGCCCTGAATGCCTAACTTCACAGCTCCTGAGGGAATGTCTGTCTTTGATGCCTAGAGTTACTCAGCTGGCTTCCTCCTACCTGCTATAATTGATGGTGCAGTGTGTGGATCAAATAGTATTTCTTTAAAAAGATGCCCACAGAAAGCACTGAATCAATTAAAACAACATTATGCCCCCTCCCAAGAAAAAAAATAAATATTAGCAATTAAAAGTCTACAAAATAAGTTTTCATGTGTTGTTTATACTGTGTTCCTATAAAAGTTTACAATCATCGGTGGTAGACTACATCTAACAAGTCAGAGTTTATTAATGACTAAATATGAGGTCTTATCATTCATTACAGAAATGAAGTATAAAAATTCGGTATGGGGGAACTGAGATTAGTGATACCATGAAAAAAAACTAGGAGTTACAGCTGATAGAATGACTCAGAGTGTAATACACCAGTAAAGACATAATGTGACACTGGCTGATGTAACACAAGTATGACATTTGGACTAGAGAAAGTGACAGCCTTCCCTTCCTCTGTGTTAATTAGAATTGGGAATGACCTGATTTAGTACTTTCATAAAAGACAGATTAACTGTATCACGCTGACCATCCTTTGTAAGGTAGTGCAAGGTCCTATTCATCAAAGGGGATGAAGGATACGTGGCCTTGTGACTTATGGAAAGCCTTAGCAACAACCAGGGGCCCAGGTATGGGCACAGCTGTTTCCCCAAAGTACCAATGATGTGGCTTTTCATCAGAAATAAAGTGGCTCAGAGGCTTTTCTAGATGACTCTGACAGGGCCTCTCTGTGAACTTGCCTCTAGCAGGGCTCTATTCTTAACCGCACGGGGAAACGTAAACAACTGAACCAACACAGCAGTCAGGCCGCACCTGGCATTCGGCTGGCAGGTACTGCGGCCCACATTTGAGGAGCTGCAAAGACCAAAGGGACTGTTTTCTCTGGACATGCGTAACGGAAGTGTTGAATGTCAAACCCATGTCATGCGAGAAAAGATTGAAGAAAACAGGGCACAGGGAATTGTGTCACAAGTACTTGAAGAGCAGAAGGGTGATGCAAATTGTTCTCTATCTCTGAGGGGGTATAAACAGTGCAGATGGAGAGATGGTAACAAGATTTCAGCGCAAGGTGAGCTTTCTAAAAATTAGAGCTTCCCGGTAGGAAACTGGCTGCTTAGGTAGCAAGTTCTCTGCCACTGTAAGTCTTCAAGCCCAGTGGGATCAACACAAGGCATCTCCTGAGAACAGAAGATGGTGGTTTGACTTAGATGAGCTTTAAGATTGTAGTTAAGTAAGAAGATGGGAATAGAAGCATTGCCTTAGCATAAGATACAAGCTACCTGCACACTTTCACTGCTTCCTGAATTCTTTTCCTAATGATGAGAAAAGCAATACCAACACAAGGGAGTGTGGGTTTATGACTCTCTCGAAGTTGGTGATGATTCATGATTCCAAATGACTCAACACAGGTGAAAGCTTTTGGAAGCAGTCTTACTGCTCTGACATGTCCTTCAATATCAAGAAATTATACCCTGAAGACTTACAATGACATTTAAGTAAGAAAGACTGTAACAGAAATATGAAATACTAAGAAAAATAAGAAAATTATAAAGAAAGTAGTTAAGTAGAGGGGAAAAGATCATCCTGGATTATCCACTTATAAGTGAAAGAGAAAAGGAGAGTCAGTGTGAGAGCGACACATGAGAGATTTGACTGGCCGTGGCTGGCTTTAAGGAAGGAAGGGGATGTAGCTCATAGAAGCTAGAAAAGGCAAGAAAATAAATTCTTCCCTAGCATCTCCAGAAAAAAATGCAGTCCGAGAGACACCATGAATTTAGCTAAATGGGATCCATCCTGTACTTCCAGAACTGTAAGGTAATAAAGTTATGGTGTTTGTTTGTTTTTTAATTTAATTTAATTTAATTTTAAATATATCTTTATTGATTTCAGAGAGATGAAAGGAGAGGGAGAGAGAGAGAAAGAAGCATCAATGATGAGAGAGTCACTGATCGAGCCCACAACCCGGGCATGTGCCCTGACCAGGAATCGAACCCGATCGCCTGGATCCTAGGTCGACGCTCAACCGCTGAGCCACGCCCGGCCGGGCAAGTTATGGTTTTTTAAGCCACTAAGCTTGTGGTGATTGGTTGCTGCACAATAGAAAACTAACACAGTAACACCAGCAGAAGGCATCACATACAGAGGCAACAGAAACTATCAAAGGCTGAGTGAGGGACATGAAAATTGGAGTCCAATGAAAACTACACCATGTTATATTATGATAGGAATCAATATTTTACAGATAGTGATTCTTTCACTTTCACTTAGTCTTAAATTTAATGCAGTACTATTGCAATAGAGGCTCCCTCCCATTCCATCTTGGATCTTGACAAGTGATCTTGAAGTGAATTTGGAAACCTGATCGCCACGTTATCAATTTGAAAAGAGAAAAGCAATGGAAGGGATACTTATCAGCCTTGATCAGACATTTAAATAAATAATAAATGGCTATGGTATAATAATTGAAAGGCAATAGAATAGAAGAGAGAATTTTAAAAAAGAACAACAAAGCTCAGTGCTCGTGGAAATTTATAATATTATGAAGGGGGTATTTCAAATCAGTGGAGAAACAATGAGATAACTGACTAGTCATGTGGAAAAAAATAATAAAGCTGGATTAATACTTCACTTCTTACATCAAAATAAATTCCAGAAAAATATTTAATAAACAAATACACCTGTAATAATAATCTTAAAATAGGAATGACCTTGGACCAGGAGCCATAGAGAAAAAAATTGCTGAATTTGAGTACATACACATACTAAATTTCTATAAAGCCACTAAGATATCAAAGATTGAGACAAATGACAGATTTGGGAAAGTTCTTTGACGCACATAACAAAGTGTAAATGTCTTTATTATATGAAAAGAATTAAAATTGAGGTGATTGAGGTGAAAGAGATCACTAACTTTAGGGGAAAGGTGGGTAAAGGATAGGAGCAGCTCACGATGAAGAGCCAGAGTTTTCTTATGTGAACAGATGCTCTATCTCATTTATAACTAAATATATGTAAATTAAAGTAACACATGATACACCATTCTTGATCAAGTTGCTGTAGCTAGCAGACAGTATTAGTGATGATTTGGAAAACTGGGTACCATTAGGTGGAGTGTGAACTGGTCTAAGACTCTTTTAGGCTCATTTGTCAATTTCTACAGGAAACCTCTAGAAGGCAGATCTTTAGATAGCAACAACTTTCCGACCTCTGCCATGATAAAAATGTTCTTCCCTCACCTGGGAACAGATGGGATGGATAAACTGCCATCATTATTCCTGGAGCACGGTACTGCAAGGCACTATTTATATGCACTGCATAATCATCACTCTTTCTTTCTAGAAAATTATGTACACTTGCTACTTTTTAAATATTTTTTATTAAATTTACTGGGGTGACATTTGTTAATAAAATTATATAGGCCTCAAGTGTACAGTTCTAAATACATCATCTGTATATTGCACTGTGTTTATCACCCAAAGTCAAATCTCCTTCCGTCACCATAAACTTGACCCCCTTTCCCCTTTACTACCTCCCCCCACCCCCCTTTCCCTCTGGTAACCGCCACACTGTTGTCTGTGTCTGTGAGTTTTCATTTATTTGTCTTGTTTGTTCATCTGTTGCTTTCAGTTTATATCCCACATATGAGTGAAAGTATATGGTTCTTGGCTTTTTCGTCTGACTTATTTCACTTAGCATGATAGTCCAAGATCTTTTAAATCTTCTATTAAATAATGACACGGAGAGAAGGTATGTGACAGGAAGCTTGCCTCTTAGTGTCATGAATGAGTAAAGTTGTAATTAGATCTTACCAATATCCATCACTGGAGTTGCAAATGGGTGTCAGGATATTTCCTCCTGTGGAACGTGTTACCAATTCATGTCCATGGAGCTTGATTCCTAGCTAAACCTCTCCTGATCGGCCACTTCGAAGGCGGAGGTGTCAAACATTTGAAACCACAGCAGAAAGCTCGCCGCCAACTTCTGAGAAACCAATGTGAGCCTACCTAGCAAGCATTACTTCAGGTTGAATTGTGTCTCCCCAAAATTCATGTGTCAGAGTCCTATCCCCCCTACCTCAGAATGTGATCTTACTTGGAAATAAGGTTGTTGATATGTAATTAGCTAAATTAAGATGAAGTCATAAGGGTGAGCCTCTAATCCAGTGACTAGTGTCTCAAAAAAGAAGGGAAATTTTGAGACAGACATCTACACAGATATGTATATATATAGTGAAGATTGGAGTTATGCCCCCACAAGCTAAGGAATG
Organism: Miniopterus schreibersii; assembly: GCF_964146895.1. NCBI lineage: Eukaryota > Metazoa > Chordata > Mammalia > Chiroptera > Miniopteridae > Miniopterus > Miniopterus schreibersii. The sequence goes on from NC_138102.1 coordinate 172,336,063, forward strand.
CCGGTAAACCATGAGAAGTTATGGTAAAGGCATAGAACAGACTCTTTCTCACAGTTCTTAGAAAGAATCAGCCCTACACACACCTTGACTTTGGACTTCAAGCTCCAGAACTGTTGAGACAATAAATTTGTGTTGTTTAGTCACCCAGTTGGTGGTACTTTATTAAGGCAGCCTACCAAATTAATGCAGAGTAAACAAGTAAGTAAAAGGAACTGGCTGAAAAACATTTTTGACTAATCTCTTTTAGTGTTCTAAAATCTTCACTCCTTGGAAAACATTAATTAACCAGGGACTAGCAAGGAAAGGAGAGCTATCTCTTTTCTTAATAAAATTCCCAAAAGTGTATCAAGCTTTAAGTGCACATACTCTTTGACCCGGGAATCCTACTTCTAGAAATCTTTCCTACAATTACAAATGCAAATAAAAATGTACATGTAAGATGTGTATTGGAGCATTGATTATAACAGTAAAAGACTGTAAATTATTTTTAGATTTATCATTAAGAGAATGTTTAATAAATAACTATCATTCATACAAGGAGGTAATGTAGTATAACACAGAGGTCCATAGATTTTACCCTATATAAAATCTACTTGGATCATTATTAATAATTAAGATTCATGACTCTCCCCCCCAAATAGTTACTAAATCAGAATCTATGAGAGCAAACCTGAAGATCTATGTTTTACACGTATCCCAGGTCATACTGATGGAAACGGTTGGTGAAATGTGCTTGAAGAAGACAGTTAAAGAGTGTGGGTTCGGAACCCTAGCTCTGCCATTTATGGCAAAGCTGCCTTGGCAAAGTCTCAGGATCCTCATCTGCAAGATTAGAATACTAACAGTATCTGTTTCAAAGGGTTGTTGTTAGTTGTGAATGACATAACAAAATTAATGAAATAAATTTGAAATAAAGTGAAATGAATTTTATAAACCACTTAGTGTAGTGCCTAAGTTTCTTAATGCTCAATAAATGTAGCCATTATTACTATTCAGTCATTCCCAATGAGATGCCTGTGTAGATACTGATATGATAGTTAAAACAAATAAAGGGAAGGATAATATATAATGTACGTTCGTGTCTGTGCAAAGAGAAAGTATGTACATGTATATGATATGCATGGACTAGCTCTGCAAGGAATGATGAAAACCTTGCTGAAGAACACTGGGGACTGAGATAATATTCTCTTTTGTTTTACTTGGTCTTTTTTTGAAAACTATATATACATGTTATTTTCAGGGGGGGGGAAATCCGCAAGTCTAAATACCACTTGAGGGAGGTGATGATACCATTTCAAATATAAATGAACTCTGATTTTTATTTCTGGTACTATTGTGTAGAAATTTGCATACCCCAGGTGAAACTGAAGATGGTGAAATCCCAGAAATAATCTCCTTAATAAATCACACAAATGCAACTGAAAATATGCCAAATGCCAAGAGAAACTAAACAGGAGTCAGCTCAGTACGAATCTGCAAGAAAAGACCTAGATAATCTACATAAGAAGTCAAAAGAAATAAAATATAATTCACCAATAACAAGATGACAAAGAGGAAACAACCTTGAGGCTAAAAGACCAAGAGTGTTGTCTGGGAAGCATTAATGTGAGTCAAAGAGAGAAGAAAAGAAAAAGAAAGAAGCCAAGACTGTTTCTATAAAAGGATTTCTTTATAAGATGAGGAGTCCAATGCCTCGCATTCTTTATTGGAAAGAGGCAGAAAATAAATTATGAAAACCACAGTGTGGTGATGCGGGGGGTAGGGGGGTGGGGGGCAGTGGAAGACGGCATAGAGAGGATGTATGGTGCTGGAAAAAATAAAAGAACGTAAAAGAAAATGAAAGAGAAAAATGGATTAATACTGAACAAATAAAAGGACTAAAAACTTGAATATTCAAACATAAATAAATAAACAGGTTTCACGGCTAGGTATAAGGAGCCAGTAGGTAAACCATGTGTCTGTTAGAAAAATACTGAGATTTACCTTAAGTACTGAGAAGACAAAGGCCATCACCATGTTCTTAAGAACAAACTGCTGGGTGGATGCTGAAGTTCCACAGACCAATGCCCGGTGTTGGCATGTCTAGTAATGGCGAGGGGTCCTGGGTGACTAACGTTACTAGGCTTGGAGCCTTTGTTCCTGACGCTGGTGAAGGTGTGACTTAAGGGGCCAGGGGCAAGGCGGACAGAGTGACAAATACATTATAAATTGCACCCACGATAATCACCCAGTCACCCAGGCGTGACCTCTTGGAGACATCTGTTTTTTTCCTGTTCCATCATGCTTAGTGTTATTCTGAAGACGCAATCACCAACTCCCTTAAACTTCACCAAACTACTTCAAACCTCATTAGCTCATACCTAGGCCACCTCCAAGCCCCCATCCCTGATTCCACTTCATTTTTACACCAAGGGTTTCTACTATTTTGAACAATAAAACAATGTTTTCAAAGTAAAAATTTTTACAGATCCCTATAAGATAATGTTGGGATTAATTTAGGAATTTAGGGAGTACAATAAATGACTTCCCTGCCCAAATTATAAATGAGAGCCCGGGGGTCGACAAAGCTTTTCTGTAAAGGGCCAGATAGTAAATATTTCAGGCTTTTCAGCCCTTCTGATTTCTGTTGCAACTACTCAATGCTGCTGTTGTAGCAATAAAGCTACACACAGCTTGTAAATGGAAAAGCCTGGCCAGATTTGGCCTGCAATGAGTCAGATTTGGCTGAGAGATAGTCGTTAGCCAACCCATGAATAAAACAAATGGCTTAGGCAACTGGATTAAAATGTCAACTAGGTTAGTGATAGAGCAGATACTAGAGAATGTAGTTGCAGGGCCATATAGCTTCCTACTACTATATTCCAGGATTAGACAGAGAGAACTAGCATCAGGTCTCCCAAGCCTGAGCAGGTTCTTCCCTGCGAAATTTAACGGATCATACTCTCTGCAGGTGAGAAGATAACAGAGTATTAGTGACAAGTGCTCAGTTTCTGCTTCCAAATTTACAAGTCAATTAACTCCCTTGAGGAGTAAGAAGGAACAGAGAGAGGCTCAGTTCAACTAGTCACCGTCTCTCCACATGAAAATATGACGTAGAGAAAGAACACTGCATTCTCTACCGAACTCCAATAGTAAGTTATCAGTTTTGGATTTGTTGCTTGAAAAAAAATACATGAGCAAAAACAGCAACAATAAATTTCTATTTTATTAATCATAGCAAAACTTATGCACATTTGAAAATAATAGATATGTAGATGGATATGAAAGACTTATTATTTATGTAACTACAGACAGGGTTGGTACCCATATGAAATTGCAAGTCCTTTACAGTACCTTCCCCATAGAGTGGTCCAGTTTCAGATCTACAGCTTCATACCGTTCCCCAAAAGTATGTGCTATAGCCTCACATTATACTATTATTAGAGGACAGTAATAATAATTTGATAAATACTTGTTGAATGAAAATATAAAATTTTATAATAATTATTCTATTTTTTCAAACTTCTGATGCCTCCCCAAGAATACCTTTCAACACTCTGCTCCCATAAGACTGATGTACTCAGTAGCCCCAATCCTATGTCGTTTTGCTTATGCAGTCTCCATCCCTTCTGGGGATCAGGGGCTCTTCTGAGCCTATAGAAATTCTCCTTTTCTTTCACAACTAATCATAAATTCTACTTAGTCAATGAAGCATTTAATGATGAGTCTTGCCTACATGGCTTGCTTTCTTCTCTGAATTGAAAAACAACAGTAATATTCTTTATCGATAATTCAGTATCTCATGACACACTAGGTTTTTCAGGTCCTATATTCATATTTAATATTTTTATTGTTAGATACTTCTAAATTCTGTCTTCCTAGAGGCCAAGTGCTCTAAGTCATCTCTGTATGTTTCACAGAACTCAATACAGTATTAAAGAGTTGAATTAATGAATGAATGAAAAGGATGACTAAATAAATAACATAAATAACCAAGATTTTAAAAAATCAAATATTAAGAACAGGGAGAACAACTTGAATGGCCTCCCAAAGCTTTCCCATCCCTGTGCTATTTTAACAGAAACATTAATTATAAGATAACTCTTTTGTAATCATTTACTTCTTTATCCACAAAGACAAGTAAGATAATATCCTAATTGAATTTTCCTTTTTTTAGCTTCTAAATAAAGGTAAATGATACAAATCTGTAACTTAATGCTTTAAAAAACCTAGATGAACACAAACATTGATAAATAATTAGTTAAAATACTGAAGACGACTATGGCACAATGGTAATGTGGAAAGATGGACTGTTGTCTGCAGTTTCAGCCTTGTTAGAATTACATACAGAAGTTAATGACTGAAGGAGAAATGTTCATAGGGTAAGAAGAGTCCAAAAATCTGACTTTGATGCCACATAGAAATGAACATTTCTCAAGTATATGGATTAAAGTGATCATCTCATTGATAACCATCTCGCTTTTCATTTATTGCACTCTCTCCTCGAGGACTGTGGAAAAATAAAGGCGGGAAATGATTTGAAAAATAATAATGAATCCGCATGCTGACAGAACATTGTGTTTTAAGTAACAAGCAGTGCTTGAACACAGGACTCTTTTCTTTATAAAAGATACACTATTAATACACATTCTATTAATACACATTCAAGGCTGTGGACCTACCATTGCCATATATATTAATAAAATCCCATTAATATAACATTAGCATTTTGACATCTGCTTTTCCATGGAATCACAGGTCAGGAAATTAAGTTAACATAATTAACATTTTGCAATATCTTTAGACTTTTACAAAAACTTTCCTTTTCTTTTTCTTTTCCTAAATTAATGTGATTTAGGAGGCCTCTTGATGCTATTTAGCTTTTGAGAGCATAAAACCCTGGTTTTAATAACCTACACCTATTCACTTGATCTTTATGATCACATGTCTGCAAAGAGCTTAAGAAGAGACTTAAATGAAGGAATCTCTAAGATATCAAAATAAAAATTCCTCACATGGCTTCCATTATCCTCATTATCATTACTCTACCAGTATCCCTGTAAAGCAGAGCAGCAACATGTACATCTGAAACTCCTCTATTCCCTTATTCCTCAGGTCCAGTCTATCACCAAGTCCCATGACTGATTCACCTTTACATTTCTCTATCCATAGCTGCCACATTAAGCTGGGCCTCAGCATCACACACATAGATTACTGCCGCTGCCTCTGAATTCATCTTCCATCTCCTACAGCTTTATTTCATTCTATCGCAACCACCAGGATAATCTTCAGACATCATTATCTTCACATTATTTATGGTCCAAGAACTCAAGTACCTTCTAAATACTTTTTATTCAAAACTACTTCATGTTACTTTTCAGTCAACTCTATGCCAGCAATCTGCTTCATCTGAGTTCATCTGCTTATCAGTTCAACTTAACATTGAATTTGAACTTGATGTACTCTCCACCCCTTAAGGATAGTGAAGAAGCACTTCTGGAAACTGTAAGTGTCTCTGAATATCTACTCCTCCACAAAAGTAACAAGAGCATTCACAAAAAATAGTCAAAGTCAACTTTTTCAGAACTCTAAAAATTAACCAAAGGTTTTGAACAATCTGTGCAGAATTTATTCCAGAAAATCAGCAGAATCATTGTTCAGACAGTAATCATTGTGGCATTTTAACTTGCCCCATTCCCATTCCCACTCTCCAGTTCGACAGAGAGAAAACTAGCAGCCTCGCAGTAAGAGTAAGTCTTAAAAACAGCAGCCTAGAAGCTACTGGGGTAGGGTGGGTGTGGGTGGGGAGCAGGGGGCGGGGGTTGGAACACTGCAAACATCTTCACATCCACAGAGAATTCTCATGAATCAACATGTTCAGTAGCCCCCTGGAAAAGGCTCATTTATAGGGCCTATTTGACCTGATATAGAGCTCACTCAGTGGGAAAGGCCTTATCCTCTAGATGCTTGTTAAAATGAATCAGCAGCAATTGCTTAATGTTGTAACTGTTTAACATCACAGCAGCTGTAGTCAGTGATAATAGCAGCAGCAAACAAAAGGCTGTCCAAAAAGCTTTAAAAAAATCTTGGAAATAATATATCCATATAAGTCTCTGAAAAGTTTCAACATATTTCTATGGACCAAGAAGACCACATATATATGCATAGCTGTGTGCATGCCCAGGAAAGATCTGGGAAGATTCTAATTTCTCACTTGTGGTTGAACTTGAAGCTCTATATAAGGAGGAAATGAAGGCTAAGGCAAATATGTAAACTGCCAGAACTTGAAGACATCCCTCAACACACACAGTCCCTGGCAAGGGGGACTTATTGTTTCAAGATATTTAAAGAAATTTCTCTCAAATCATAAGGTAACCAAGCAGATACTTGAGTGGCCCCCAAAAAACAATTCAGACTTGTCTGAATTAATCCAGGAGAGTCACTAACCAAACAAACAGTAGCAACAACGAAAACAACAACAAAACCCTGGGAAAAGAAGAATCTGATTTCCAGAGTTGCCACTTTATATTGTTTCAAACTTCCAATTTTCAACAAAAATTATAACACATATAAAGAAACAGAAAACTATGGCAGAGAAAATAAACAGTCAATAGATACTGTCCCTCAAGAAATAAAGATTTTCAACGTATTAGACAAAGCCTTTAAGTCATATATCATAAATATATTCAAATAACTACATGAACCATGTGTAAAAATTAAAAGAGAATGGATGTTAAAGAAAAATAGAGATATATATTATTAAAATGGAACAAAATAAAAATTCTGAGTTATAAATTATAATAATTATATAAAACATTTGCTAGAGGGACTCAATAGTAGATTTGAACTGGCAGAAAAATAAATCAGCAAACTTGAAGACAAGTCAATTGAAATTTTCCAGTCTAATAATAGAAAGAAAAAAAAATACAAATAACAGAGCACTAGAAAACTGTTCAGCACCAAGAAACATATGCATTCTGGGAGTCTTAGAAGGGAGGAGAGATAAAGGAAAAAGTAACAGCTGAAGAAATAATGGCCTGAAACTTCCCAAATTTGATGGAAAAAAACATTAATCCCTATACCATAAGAGCTGAACAAACTCCATGTAGGATAAATTCAAAGAAATCTGCACATGGACACATAGTCAAACTGTTAAATAACAAAGATAAAGAGAGAATCATGACAGCAGCAAGAGTCATGGAGTCATGGTGCCCAGAAGGCAGTTAGTTGAAATATTCAAAATGCTAAAAGAAAAAGAATGACAACCAAGAATTCTGTATTCAGCAAGACTATCCTTCAGAAATAAAGACTAAATTAAGGCGTTCCAAAATAAACAAAAATTGAGAGAATTTATTGCTAGTAGACTTGCCCTAAAAGAACTACTAAAATACTGGGCGGGGGGGGGGGGGGGGGAAGACATAGGAATAATGAAATTATTAATTAGCTATAGCAACAAGGCATTTATGGACTTAGATTTGGTTTTTCTTATGCAGGCTGCAGGACATTAGAGCCACCTCAGTCTAATAGACTCTTGCAAAATGCAGAGTTTATTCTTGTATTATTATTTATTATTGTATTATTTTTCACACAAACAATTATAAAACTACTTTTGTCCCATCCTGTATATGTTGCTCCACTGCCATAAAAAAAGATGGAAATCTCACCATTTCCAACAACATGGATAAATCTTGAGGACATTATGCTAAGTGAAATAAGTTAGAAAAAGATAAGTACTATATAATCTTACTTATATATGGAATGTAAAAAAAAACTAATAGAAACAGACTAGATTGGCATAATTCGGAATCTAATATACATATGTATATATTTCTTTTTAAAATTGATTTTAAAGACAGGGAGGGAGGGAAGAGAAAGAAAAGAGAAAGAGAGAGAGAGAGAGAAAGAGAGAGAGAGAGAGACATCAATGTGAGAGGGAAACATTAATTGGTTGTCTCCCACAGATGCCCTGACCAGGATCAAAACTGCAACCTGGGTGTATGCCCTGACCAGGAATCAAACCCACCACCTTTTAGTGTATGGGAACAAAGCTCCAACCAACTGAGCCACACCACCCAGGGCTGTATTATATATGTTTGATGTGAGCAAAATGTGCTTTTTTTGCCCAAACCATGAAACAAGAAACTATTAAAGTTTAGACCTTAAGAATTATATTGTATTCATACCAGAAAACAGTATCTCCCTATAAAATCATATAATTTTTTAAAGAGAATAGTTTTAGAACTCCCACATTGTTTTGTGAAAGAATTAACTTTTTTCTCACAGTACCTAGAATCCCTGAATTGTTTCATTTGTCTCTGGAATAGTGACCTGAGTCTCACTCATATACATACAGAATCACCAGGATTATACTATCCTGAAATGCACATTTTCCTTTCTGATGGTAGATTTCAGTCAGAAATTTTAAAAAAAAAGAAAAAGCAGCAGCTACCTCTGTTTGAGAGTCTATAAAAGACATTTTTTTCAGCAACTTACAACTCTTCCATCCAAGATTTATGAACACAGAGACATTCATTTTCAAAGCTACTCATGGACAATTGAGCTGTGTGATTACTGACCTCAGCTTTGGCTTACAAGGAAAAAAAAAAAAAGATACTTAAAAATTCAGTTAAGAATCTGTGTGAAATAACTCCTTAGGCAGAGTCCAGGTATTATAAATGGATTCCTTCAAAAAAATCTATATTATGTTGCTGAAGGCTGAATATTAAAAATTAAAGTGGTAAAACTGTCAAAAACTAAAAGAACATGGGAGTAGGATATAAACCTACAGTGTAGTAGTCACAGGGTTAAATGCTGTCACTAGTAACAAGAACAAAAGTTACTGCCAAATTCCCCCACCTAAACAGCACAGTCTTCAATAATTCACTAATGGGTAAGAACATAAAACGCAATAATGCCAGCAAACCCTTTAAGAAAAAGCACGGCACTGACAGGACAAATTGATCACTAGACTGTGTATATCCAAGAGCAGTTCTAATGAATAGGCCTCAGTCCCAAGAAAATTGCAAAAGATAGAGTTAATTAATCAAAAGCATTATATAAAGTGATTATTCCTCAGTGTATTTCTGTAGACCTGTGTGTATGTGAGTAATCAATAATGGCTAGTGGGGACTGTGGCAGACATAGAAGTCAGGCCAAAAAAGTCCCTGAGCATGAATTCACCTTTTCCTGACAATCAAAAGGCAGAAGCTAACCTCCTGGTGGATAAAAAGAAGGACATTGTGGGACTCAAGCAAATAAGCGATAGTAAAATTAAATTATCAGCCTAGGAAGCACAGGAGGAGCCTGTAGCATTAGCAAGGCAAAGATCAAGATCAAATGACAGAGAGATCCAAGATAGAGGTGGACTGAGTGGAAGCTACATGGACACTCTCCAGGGACCAGTTTTAGTTGGATTTACAACTAAAACATAGAAAAACCATCCTGAAAACCAACTGAAGACAAGCTGGAGAGCACCCTCATAACCAAGGAGGAAAAGGAGAGACCGCACAGAGACTGGTAGGAAGTGTGGATGCAAGAGGGCTGGCTGGGCTCCTACAAGCAGCAGCTCAGGGTCTGGAGGGATATCTCAGCTGTGGGGGGTTCCCACTGAGGACTCTGGGTCTAAACCCCAGGCTGGGCTTCCCAGCCCAGAGCACCAGAACTCAGAAAGGTACCCACATAAGATCTGGTTGTGAAAAGCACTGGGGTTTCTGTCTGCCAGGGAGAGACAGCTGGAACTGCAGGCACCCTCTGAAAGAGCCAACACACAAAATTTCATGTGCAGTCACTCACCTTGGGCTCCAGCGGAGGGAAGGCAGAGTGGATTAGAGCTGTGTGGGGAGAGTCTGGGGTTGTGGGCTCTGGAGAGTGAGATCAAGGGACACCCACTGGATTCCTGTGCCAAGTCATTCCCCCAGGCCATGATCTTTCTTGGGCAGCGAATTTTCGGCTTTTGCCTGAGGGGGGAAGCAATTGCCCCACCCTACTGGAAAGCCTCTCGCCCTGCCCAGAGGAGTTTCTACAGCCTGGGGCTTGTTAAGAGACTGAAAACAACCAGCTGCCTCACCCTGTGGAGCTTCTACAGCCTGAGGCTCATTAAGAGAATCAGATTAATCAGTCTGCAGGCACAGGCAGACCTCAGGGTGCTTTGAGTCTGCCTCATCTGCTTCTGGAACTGGGCCTTAGAAAAGCAGACTTTGGTGTGCATCGTGGTCGTGTCCAAACACACCCAGCCCCAGCAGTGGAGATGTCAAGCCTACGGTGGTTGACAGCTCCAAACAGAGTACTCAGAGCCAGTCACAAACTATATCTGACATTGGCCTGTACCAGAGACCCTCCAAAAAGACAGAGTCCTAGCAGATCTATCTAACACTTAAAAACAAACCCAAAAAAGTAGCCAAATTGGGGAGACCAAAAAACAAGCCCCAACTGAAAGAACAAGAGAAGTTTCCAGACAAGGAGCTAAATGAAATGGAGATAAGCAATCTTTCAGATATAGAGTTCAGAATACTGATTGTAAGGATGCTCCACAGCATGAAAAAAGATATGGAAACTATGAAAAATGACCAGTCAGAAATGAAGAATGACATAGCAGAAATAAAGAATACATTGGAAGGAATAAACAGCAGCTTAGAGGAAGCTGAGGATCGGATCAGTGAATTAGAAGACAGGGTAGAAAAAATCACTCAATCAGAGACCCAAAAACAAAAAACAATTAAAAAACAGGAGAACTGTCTAAGGGAGCTGTGGGACAGCATGAAATGTAACAATATTCATATTATAGGAGTGCCAGAGGAGATCAAAAGTACACAGGGGTTAGAGAACCTGTTTGATGAAATAATGGCAGAAAACTTCCCTAACCTGGTCAAGGAAAAAGTCACACAAGTTCAGGAGGCACAGAGGGTCCCAAGCAAGAAGAATCCAAAGAGGCCCACACCCAGACACATCATAATTAAAATGCCAAGAATCCAAGACAAAGAGAGAATCTTAAAGGAAGCTAGAGAAAAGCAATCTGTTACCTACAAAGGAGCCTCCATAAGGCTGTCAGCTGACTTCTCAACAGAAACTCTACAGGCCAGAAGAGAATGGCATGAAGTGTTCAAGGTAATGCAAAACAAAGATCTAAATCCAAGATTACTCTATCCAACAAGATTATCAGTCAAGCTGGATGCTGAAATAAAGAGCTTTCCCAAAAAAAGGCTAAAAGACTTTATCACTACAAAACCAGCATTACAGGAAATGTTAAAGGGACTGCTATAATTAGAAGTAGAAATAAAGAGAATGAGAAACATAGGCATAAAGAAACAAAATGGCAGTAGATAACTATCTTTCCATAATAACATTAAATGTAAATGGATTAAATGCCCCAATAAAAAGATATAAGGTGGCTGAATACATATGAAAACATGACCCAAATATATGCTGTCTACAAGAGACCAACCTCAGAACAAAAGACAAAGGATGAGAGTGAAGGGATGGAAAACATTTTTCCGTGTAAATGGAAATGAAAAAAAGCTGGGGTAGCAATATTCATATCAAACAAAACAGATTTCAAAATGAAGACCATAACGAGAGACAAGAAAGGTCATTACATAATAGTAAAGGAATCAATCAAACAAGAGGATATAACCCTGATAAACATATATGCACCCAATACAGGAGCACCTAAATTTATAAAAAAAACTTCTAGAGGACTTTGAGAGATCAACAGCAATACAGTCATACTAGGGGACTTTAACACCCCACTGACTTCACTAGATAGGTCTTCCAGACAAAAAATCAACAAGCAAACAGTGACTAAATGACACACTAGGTCAGATGGATTTAATTGACATTTACAGAGCATTCTACCACAAAGTTGAAGAATATATACTCTTCTCAAGTGCACACAGGACATTCTCAAAGATAGACCAAATATTAGGACACAAAACAAGTCTCTACAAGTTCAAGATTGAAATCATATCAAGCATCTTCTCAGACCACTGTGGCATGAAATTAGAAATCAATTACAATAAAAACACTAAAAGACATTTAAACACATGGAGGTTGAAAAACATGTTTTTAAACAATGAATGGGTTACTAAGGAGATCAAGAAAGAAATAAAAAACTTCCTGGAACAAATGAAAATGAACACACAACAACTCCAAATCTATGGGACACAATGAAAGCAGTCCTGAGAGGGAAGTCCATAGCACTATAAGCCTACCTCAAAAAAACAAGAAAAACTTCAATAGACTCTCTAACCCTACAACTTAAAAACTTAGAAAGAGAAAAACAAGAAAAGCCCAGAGTAAGTAGAAGGAAAGAAATAATAAATATCAGAGCAGAAATAAGTGACATAGAGACTAAAAAAACAATACAAATGATCAATGAAACCAAGAGCCAGTTCTTTGAAAAGATAAGCAAAATTGATGAACCTTTAGCCAGACTCATCAAGAAACAAAGAGAGAGGACCCAAATAAACAAAATCAGAAACGAAGGAGATGAAATAACTGACCCAACAGAAATACAAAGGATTGTAAGAAAATACTATGAACAACTATATGCCACCAAGCTGGACACCCTGGATGAAATGGATAAATTCCTTGAAAAATAGAACTCAATCAGGAAGAGTCAGAAAGTCTAAATAGGCCAATAACTGCTGATGAAGTTGAAGCAGTAATCAAAGGGCTCCCAGCACACAAAAACCCTGGCCCAGATAGCTTCATAGGGGAGTTTTACCAAACATTCAAAGAAGAATTAACACCTAACCTCCTCAAACTATTTTAAAAAATCCAAGAGGAAGGAACACTTCCAAACTCTTTTTACGAGGTCAGCATTAGCTTAATTCCAAAGCCAGATAAAGACACTACAAAGAAAGAGAATTGCAGGCCAATATCCCTGATGAACATAGATGCTAAAATCCTCAACAAAATATTAGCAAATCGGATCCAGCAATATATTAAAAAGATCATACACCAATTCCAGGGATGCAAGGCTGATACAATATTCGCAAATCAACAAACATGGTACATCACATAAACAAATTGAAAGACAAATCACATGTTCATATCAGTAGATGCAGAAAAAGCATTCAATTAAATCCAACATCCATTTTTGATAAAAACTCTCAACAAAGTAGGAATAGAGGGATCATATCTCAACATAATAAAGGCCATATATGACAAACCTACAGCTGACATCATACTCAATGGGCAAAACCTAAAACCATTTCCCCTAAGAACAGGAACAAGACAAGGGTGTCCACTTTCACCACTCTTATTCAACCTAGTACTTGAAGTCCTTGCCACAGCAATCAGACAAGAAGAAAACATAAAAGACATCCAAATTAGAAAGGAGGAAACAAAACTGTCATTATTTGCAGATGACATGATACTGTACATAGAGAATCCTAAAGACTCCACCAAAAAACCACTAGATTTAATAAATGAGTTCAGCAACGTAGCAGGATACAAAAGTAACACCCAGAAATCAATGGCATTTTTATACCACAATAATGAACTCTCAGAAAGAGAAACTAAAAAAACAATCCCATTTACCATTGCAACTAAAAAAATAAGATACCTAGGAATAAACTTAACCAAAGATGCAAAAGACCTTTACTTGAAAAACTACAGGACACTGAAAAAAGAAATAGACAAAGATACACCATGTTCATGGATTGGAAGAATTAACATCATTAAAATGTTTATACTACCCAAAGCAATCTATAAATTCAATGCAATCCCTATTAAAATACCAATACCATATTTCACAGATCTAGAACAAACATTTCGAAAATTTATATGGAACCAAAAAACACCCAAAATAGCCACGGCAATCTTGAGAAAGTAGAACAAAGTTGGAGGAATCACATTACCAGATATCAGGTTATGCTACAAAGCCATTGTAATCAAAACAGCCTGGTACTGGCACAAGGACAGACATATAGATCAATGGAACAGAACAGAGAACCCAGAAATTGACCCACTCCATTATGGTCAATTAATATTTGACAAAGGAGGCAAGAGCATCAAATGGAGTAAAGACAGGTGCTGGGGAAATTGGACAGGTACATGCAAAAAAATGAAACTAGACCACCAACTTACACCATACACAAAAGTAAATTCAAAATGGATAAAAGACTTAAATAAGACATGAAACCATAAAAATCCTAGAGGACAACATAGGCAGCAAAATCTCAGACATCTCTCGTAGCAATATGTTTGCTGATACATCTCCTAGGGCAAGAGAAACAAAGGAGAAAATAAACAAATGGACCTGCATCAAAATAAAAAGCTTCTGCACAGCGAAAGAAACCATCAACAAAATGAAAAGGGAGCCCACTGTATGGAAGAACATATTTGCCAATCACACATGTGATAAAGGATTATATCCAAAATATATAAGGAACTCATACAACGTAACAAAAGGAAGACAACCAACCAATTAAAAAATGGGCAAAGGACCTAAATAGACACTTCTCCTAAGAGGACACACAGATGGCCAAGAGACACATGAGAAAATGCTCAATGTCGCTAATCATCAAAGAGATGCAAATTAAAACCACAATGAGGTTTCACTTCACACCTGTCAGAATGGCTCCATCAACAAATCAACAAACAAGTGCTGGCGAGGGTGTGGAGAAAGGGGTGCCCTAGGACACTGCTGGTGGGAATGCAGACTGGTGCAGCCACTATGGAAAACAGTATGGAGGTTCCTCAAAAAGATTAAAAATTGAGCTGCCATTTGACCCAGTGATCCCACTTCTAGAAATATATCCTAGGGAACCCGAAACACCAATTAGAACTTGTGCACCCCTGTGTTCATAGCAGCGCAATTTACAATAGCTAAGATCTGGAAACAGCCCAAGTGCCCATCAGTAGATGAGTGGATAAAAAAGCTGTGGCACGTTTACACCATGGAAAACTATGCAGCTGTAAAGAAGAAGGATCTTTTATCCTTTGGGACAGCCTGGAGGGAACTTATGCTAAGTGAAATAAGCCAGTCACAGAAAGACAAATACCACATGATCTCACTTATATATGGAATATAATAAAATAAACTGATGAACAAAATGGATCCAGAGACATAGAAGCATGGAACAGACTGAGGGATCTCAGAGGGAAGGTGGGGATGGGGGAGTTGGTGGGGAGAGATTAATCAAAGAACTTATATGTTTATAAGCATAACCCATGGACACAGATATTGGTATGGGGAAAGCTTGGGGGTGGGATGGATGCGGGGTGGAGGGGATCAATGGAGATAAAAAAGCGACATCTGTAATAACCTCAATAATAAAGATAAAGAAATAAATTTTTTTAAAAAAAGATCAAATGACATAGAAAGAAAAGTAAAATCAGAACTTCACTGGGGATCAAGATTTGGTAGTTGAAATTGAAGATGCTGCCACATGTGTGTGTTTGTGTGTGTGTATAAAAGAATGACTATGAAATTTAAAGTGTTATGAAAAAAAGAAAAGAAAGCAAATTCCTCCCCTAAACTAATTTGTATTTGGATGGTGCCACCCACTGCAGGGCACTATCTGGGTAATATGTAAATGAGTGTACAGTTTGTTGCCAAGGACAAATATTGAAACCAGTAAATTACATCAGTTATCAATTATTTCAGTTCTCCCTCCTCAATTCTGATATCAGTTACACTCAATCTGGTAGATTTTTTAAATCTCAACCTGCCTTAGGTTTTTTTTTTCACACCCGTGTTCTGGAGCAGGTTTCAAAGTGCAACCATCCTGGATCTGAGTCCTCGCTACTGTGCTTTGCTATGTGTGGCAAGTCACTGAAGCACCGAGGGTTCTCTGCCTCTTTTATAGGATGGAGATGAGCGTATCTTTCTGAAAGGGCTGTTCTGAGAATGAAATTAAATACCCTGTGTGCGAGATCTAACACCACGCCTGGAACAGTGTGAACCTCCCTTCAGGAGAGCTTCACTGCCACTGCCTCTGAGCTGTGCTCATCATTTCCTGACAAGAGACCCTGAAATATCAGGAGTCAAAACACCCACATATTTAGTCAGTCGTGGTGGGAGACTAAGTGACAAGAGCAATTGTTCCCAACCCTGGCTGTGAGTCTGGAACATCAGCAAAGCTCTTAAGCACAGAATCTGAGCCCCACCCACCCACTACCCCCACTGACATGCTAATTTGGGAGCTCTGGGGTTGGGTGGACCTAAGCACCTGGATTTTTGGAGAGCTGCGCATCTGATTTTGACGCACTAAGGGCCCATGCTGCTAGCCCGTCTACTGCATAAAAAGTCTTTTCTAGTTTTCAAAGATACCCTTTAAAAAGCCCTCTGTGTTGTCTTCCTCGGGCTGAAAAAGCCTGCTATTTTAACCCTTTCCTCTGCAGAATATTTTCTACTTATTTGTCTATTCTTGACGTTCTCCTTTGAGCCTTAGCTAAGTCACCTGACTGTCTCTTTGGATAAGTGGCTCCATTTATCATCGGGTGAGCTTAGTGGAGGTGAGAGAGGGGGTTACTGTAGTCCACAGAGTTACAGATGTACTCCTGAGATACTGTTCATGCACGGGACATTGTAATTATTTCACCCTGTCTTCTTGAAAGGACAGAAACAGGTCACTCTAGGCACCCCTGGGCTAGCCTCGTTTCTACATCTGGAAAAGCCACTGAACTCGCTTTTCTCTCCCCTGTCCCAGTAACAGCGTCATAGCACACGCCTGAGTGCTGATAGGACACAGCGAATGTACCCAACATTCAACCAGCGCTGATGGACCCCTCCAGTTCATAAGGGACTAACGGAAGCCCAGAACTTTTCCGGTTTTCTTTTCCTTGAATTTTTCCCCTCGGGATAGAAACAACTTAGAGAGGAAAACAACATACAGAAAACATTCCCGAATTATCCAAAGAGCCAACCCCAAGCCTTCCCTCACCGCTCTCCTTGGCGGGCACCTTGTGAGGCTGGATGGGCTTCGGTTGTCTTTACGTGATTATCCTACTCTCGGGCAGAGGGAGCCGTGGGCCGTGGAAGGTTGTTTGCTGTTTGATGAGAGAACTGAACCTCAGGTAAGCATTCCTGCATCCGCATTTGTCCGTTTGCTTCCTGGCTCTTTTACTTTAAGCAAGTCACCTAAGCATTAAACATAATTTTCTTTACCATTAACTTCGTATGATAACATTTATGTCAAAGGACTCTTGTGCGGATTATATATGATAACACGTGAAAAATGCCTGGCACTGTTCCATCATTCAGTCTACTTTTTATTTTATTTTTATATAAAATGCAAGGTCTAACCTTACAAAGTTTATCTTTCTGCCCAGGGGAGATGACCCAATTCCCAGTTCACAAAAAAAGAAACAGGGAGAACATGGGAAATTAAACACCCAGAGGGGCCGTGTATGGTTGTGAGCACGCACTGGGCCTAAAAGGCAACTGGGGGCTGAAAGTGTAGCCCTGACTCCACAACCAACAGTAATTCTGGGGTTGAATCCATGGAAAGTGGAGTGCCCTTTTCTAATCTGTTCAGAGACTCTACATGGGGCCCCGGGTGACTCCGAAAGCGTATCCCTAGGAGACAAGCCTTTCATGTTCAACACACTAACACTTCAGTCTTGAATTGAATTGAAACAAGCATTGAGTAAATGAATAATCCTCGAGTCCTGTGTACATAAAAAATCTATTAGAAATACATTGTTCAAATATTCTAAAATATCAAGTACTTTCTTTCTCATTGCTCTAACATTTCTCTCTCTCAGAATCACATTCCAGAAGCAGGCCTTAAAATCAGGAGGCAGAAGAGGTGATTCTATATTTATTATTCTATATTTATTCCTTCATGCAAAATAAATAAGGAATTACAAATTGCAAAAATATCTGTAGGAGAGTTTGGTTTTGGTTTTGATTTATAATCTTATGCCCGTGTCTGATGTTTTCCGATGCTGCAAAGAGCTAAAACAAAAATTATAGTTAAATGGTGTGAACTATGCATCTGTAACAGCAACAAGATTTGCCTTAAATAATCAAATAAAAGTATCAGACTGTGCAGAACAATACTGAATTTTCTATTGTTTAGCTAAAACATTGGGTGTATCTTTCTCTAAATTTTGTTTTATCTTCTGAAAGGTAAGCACCAAATCTATAAAAGCAGATCATCAGAACTTGTTCCACTGACTTCGGCTAACTAACTTCTGGAGATTTTGCTAGCACCCCCTAGCAGAAGAGGGCAGTATCTCCTTGGCAGGGACATCCCATCCAAATTCCTCTGCCCTGTCTTTGAAGGTTCCCCACTAGCTGACCTTTCCCTCGCAGCCTTTTGCTTTCTAATCCCCAACAGTTCAGCACATTAGATGCTCAAAAATCATCTGTGGAAATAAAGAAGGGAAAGAGAGAGGGGGAGAGGCAGAACTACAAATCTGTTTTTCAGGGAATATAGGAATGCCCCCTCCATTCCACAAGATGCTCTTTCCATCTCAGATAAGTGTATGGAATTTTATCATTAATGATATACCATCTTTCTGGCAGTAAGTTTTTTTTAAACATAAATATTCTTAGAGAGTCGACATTAGTAATGCAATTTACTCAATACCCTCCAGAGAAGAAGTTTCAGAGCCTGAACAAGAGAAGGTAAGTAGATCTGAGAAAATAAAAAGCAATACAGAAAAGGAGTACTCTTGGTTCCTGCTAAATATTTTTATTCCTTTGGCCAGTCATTCAACAATTACTAGGAATATGGATGTCTGATTATTAGAAGTTGGAAAAGTATTCATTCTACAAATATTATTGGGTTCCCATTCTATGCCAGGTGCACCCGTGTAGGGAGCAATATTGTCTAATCAGAATTATAAACACTCAATAAACAATTCCAACTGTGATGAGCATAATAGAGAGTTGCCATGGGAACGTGTAATGAAGAGAAGTAATCTCGGAAAAGCGGAGGTGAGGGTGGAGCTCAGGGATCATTAATAGGTAACAATTCACCCATGTCTTTTTTTATCAGATATTGTTCATAGCTGTGTTACATCTATCAGCTAAAATCCTTCCATTCTTGCTCAGCACCAATTGACTATTTCTTACTCTCCTTTTGCCCCATAGTACTGTACCTGAGTTTTAGTTCACATAATAGCTTATAAGATGCTCATATCCAAACTGAGTGATATAATACATAAAATTAAAAATAAATTTAAGATATACAAAAATATAGAATGATTTTCCAGATTAGGAGGACATTTTTACTTAGAAAAATCTTTGAAATAAAAAGATACCATTACATAGTTAAACATGAGTTCTTCAAGAAAACGACGTGTAAATGTTCATCAATTTCTTCAGTGCAACAATCATTATGTTAACAAATAATGTAGAACAACGACTAGGAGGTGAGACAGAGGTAAGTTAAGGTTGCTTAATAAAATATCCTGAAAACATAGTTTAACCTTGCGTTCTGCATTCCTAGTTCTGCAAACTAGACTATTTTCCTCAAGCATCTGAAACCCCTATGCCATTTATATAACTGCTGTAAAGATATAAACAGTGACAAAAGCCACTGTTAACCTGGCTACATCCATAGCTATAAGAACAGGAAAAGCATATACTAACTGCTTGAACAAAATAATTTTGTTTTAATTTGACGAGGTGCTGAGGTCAAAAGCAGTCCAAGTACTATATCCTGGGTCAAAACTAATGCTGAGAAGCTGGAGAGGAAAACAGAAATCAACAACAGAGACAGAGAAGAAAGGGCCACTGAGGTCAGACAAGTACACAAAATAACAATGAAACAATCATAAAAAAGGTAGAATTTACTGAACTGGAAACTAAGTGATGAAAGCATGTCAAGGAAGAAGGAACGACTCTGTCAAATGCAGCCAATACAATAAAGACTGAGGGATCTTGTGCAGTGATGGAATTGTTCTAAAATAGGACGGTGATGCTTACACAGCTGCGCATTTCCAGAAATATCAATAAACTGTATATTTAAATGAGTGAATTTATGATAGTACATTATACCTCAAGAACACTCTTTAAAGTAAAAAACAATTTAGCACATATCTACCCAGCATTTCTTACTCCCAGGTATGTATCACTCAGGTAAATGAAAAATACATTGATTTTAACAAATGACAGCCAGCAGGCAGAATCAATCATAATTAATTTTCCTTCTTCCTGTTCCAATAAGAAGAATGATCTCCAAACTGGAAACAGAATATCACTTACTGTAAAGAAGAAACTGAAACTAGAGATGGCCATACAATAATTAGAGAGCATCAAGCCACGGGAACAAAGTCCAAGATTCCAGCGTATATATACTATACCTCAGGGCAGTAAAAGAATTTACACATACGGATTGTTGTGAATATTTTCTGCAATTCTTCAAAAATCACAGTGAATGTGGTGGATGACAGAAGACTAGATATGGCAAATCTTTACTCCAATTTTCAAAATAGAAATTGAGGCAAAAAGAGTAGGAAGTTTGAGATCACTCCCTGCCAAAATTTTTGAGTTAAGTAGATGGATTGTTGAGGTCTATGAACAGGTATTCGTGAAAACCAATGGAATTTGCTAAATCAAGTTACATTAACACAATGTATTTCCTTCTTCCTCTCCACCTCCCGTTCCTCCCTCCCTCCCCTCCTTTTATATCTCCCTTTATGTCTGCATTACCTTTATATTACTGCATAACAAGTTACCATAAACTTAGCAACTTAATACAACACCCAGTTATTTTCTCCCTGTTTTTGTGACTCAGGAGTCCGGGCATGACTTAGAGCAGTCCTCTCCCTGCTCAGGGACTCCAAAGCTCCGTTCAAAGTGTGGGCTACAGTTCTGTGATCCTCATCGAGAGCTTAGGGTTCTCTTCCAAGCTCATTCATGTCATTGAAAAAATTCAGTTCCTTGCGGTTGTAGGACTGAGGCTCTCAGTTTCTATAGGCTACCTCTCTCCTAGTCATAGGCAATTTACAATCTGGCTCATTTCTTTCTTCTAGGTCAGAAGAAGACCATTGCTTTTTAAAGGGCTCACTTGATTAGGTCAAGCATGTCCAGTAAACTTTCTCTAACTGAAAGTCAAATGATTAGGGTCCTTAATTACATCTGATAATCCTTTTAAATGTACATATCCCTTTGAGTTAGAAAAAATTACTATCTCCCCACTCCCCCATACACACTTATACACAAACACAGACCTAGTTGTAGATCATAAAGTTGTCCTAAAATACACCCATTTGACTGTATGATTTTCTTCAGGGGTGCTAAACAGCTTTGGTTTAGCAGAACATGTTGGTAGTACAACTAATCCAAAGAAAGAAGATAAACAAGTCCCTAAAGGATTCTCAATATGAAGCAGCAAGAGATATTCAAAGGAGGAAGAGAGGTCTCCATCAGACATTCAAGAGTAGATTAAAACGTCAGGACCAAGACAGTGAAACTCAGGGGCAGCCAATCATCCTGCAGTCTAAGTGGAAGAGAAATCTCAATAGGAAGGCTTTCCTAAGACATTCTTAGAGGAGCATCACTGCCCATACACAGCACCAGAGCTGGTAGCAAAGAAGTGGTAATCAGACAAACCTAGGAAAGAGCTTATCAACTGAGACTGCACTTAATCTGGAGATGGGGAGAGGTATCCTAAGGCACACCCAGCCTCCTTCCAGGTGTGGTTCTTAGATTTGACAACCGGACAATTTATTATTTCATATGGACCAAGATCCAGTGGTTAAATGAAATAACAGTCATGTTGTATTAGTTTCCTATTGCTGCTATAACAAATTAGTACAATTTATTGGCTTAAAAACAAAAAAATTATTATTTTATAGTTCTGTAAGCCAGAACTCTTACTGGACTAAAATTGTGTCATCAGGACTCCTGGAGGCTCTAGGAGAATCTATTTTCTTGCCTTTTCCAGCTTCTAGAGGTGAACTGCACTCTTTGGCACATGGTCCCTTCCTCTGCCTCCAAAGCCAGCAGCATGCCATCTTAAAATCTCTCTCCTATCCTGAAATTCCTATCACCATTTTACAAGAACATCTGTGAATACATTGGGTTCACCTAGATTACCCGGAATAATATTCCCATCTCAAAATCCTGAGCTTATTTGTATCTGCAAAGTCCCTTTGGTCATGGAAGGTGACAGTTCACAGGTTTGGGGGATTAAGATGTGGGCATCTTTGAGGGTTATATTATTCTGCTTGCACACCTATCAAATGCCTTTCTAATATTCAAATTCAAACAGTTCATTTGGCTGCTGACAAAAATACCCAGTAATGTATTAATGAGCTTAAGTTTATTTGCAATATATTTCTACAGAATTTATATATTCTCTAAGAAAATTAATAGAGGAACCGTTTTAACAGATTTGATTAGCTAACAGAAAGTGTTAAAAAAATACAAACAAAAAAACCACTATCATGTTCTTAAGGAGTTGTTTCAAAGCATTCACAAAGCATCTAATCTACTCTTATAATTGTCATTTAAAGTAAGAGAAAGGTGGATATCATTATAGTAATTTTCAAGTAAGGAAACTAAAGCATGCAGTGGGTTAAGTGGCTCTCCCTAAGTCACTAAGAGAGAAACACTGGAGGAGTTATGAATAGAACTCAGCTTCCCCAGTTCCCATTCAGTCGCTGAAAGGTCAGGAACAATGGTTGTGCTGATTCATACTGATTATCTAGTGTCTCTTCTGCAAAGCACAGCAAATCGAAAAGAAAAATCATCACAGACACATTAATATGCCTTTGGTTAGCTTGTCTTACCTCATGGTTTCAATAAAGCTCTAAAGTAGAAAAATCATGTCCCAACCTGTCATCTCACTTGAAGTTCAAGTAGGTTTGGAAGGCCTTAAAAAAACATGACTTTAAAACTGTAAAACATACAATGCTAACCTAACTGGTAGACAAAAACAAAAAGTAAAGGGATATGGGTGTGCTGTCCGAGGGCTCTAATTACAGGTGCACTGACACAGTAGTGGAGACAGGCTGTGCTGGTGGAAAGAGCTGGGGGTCGGACAGAGTTTGATTGAAATCTCAGTTCTTCCACGTATACCAGCTGTGTAACCTTGGACAAGCTACCTGCCCTCTCAGATTCAGCTTGAAAACAGTAAAGCTATTTTAAGGGGTTGACGCAAAGATTAAAGATCATGCATGTAAAATACCTGCTACACAAAAGCATTGAGTAAGTTTCCAACTTAGGAATAACCAAAAATGTAGGAACAGATTTTCCTGCTCAAAAGTGTTTGGAGTGGATGCTCTGATGTGCTGCCCAGATTCCACTTCAGGGAGGAAGGATTTATGCTCCAAGCTCCTGGGAGTGGCCCTGACGGAAAACGATTTGTTGTCAGGCCCTACGGGGATTGCCCTGGCTGAAGAGAGTCTTCTCATCCAATGTTCACCCCCTTCCAGGGTGAACCTGCCCCCGGTGACTGATCAGAAGGGCCATCATCTCCGATCAGAATTTGCCAAAGGGTTGGTTGAGGCCTCTGTTGAGAATCTTACCAGCTCACCTCCTCCTTCTGCCCCCCCCTTGCTCCCTGCTCTTCACTTCCCTCCCACAGGTGTTGGTCTCAACAGCGCTCCCTAGAAGCCGTCTACACCGCAGTCAGAGCTGGAAGTTGGCTTCCCAGGGATCCCCACTCAGAACAAGGTTGGAGGGTATGTTGCTCAGCCTCTCGGGTGGACCTTACCGTCATCATTCCCCACAAGGGCAGGAGGGCACAGGACCCAGCCAAGCGTCGCTGGGCTGCTCTGGCAGGAAATGCAGAATACGGCTTAAGTCTTGAACGTTACTTCTGCTGCTGTTTGCCAAGAAGCCAAGATAAGTAAGAACCCTTCCCCCAAGGTCTACTCTACCCCGTCTGAGCATGTTTCACTCACCGGTTTGTGTCAAGATTCAGCCGGTTACGTAAGAAATGTTGCGAATGTCCCAACTGAGAAAATTTAATATTATTTATGCAGTGAATTATGTTAATAATTATTAATATTGTTGTCTGGGGTTTGCTTTATAATAACCCAGGAAACAAAAGAGGGAGTATAAATGAAACAAGATTAGCAAAATGCTGATCACTGATAAAGCTGGGTGATTGGTACACAGAAGTTCATTATACTATTGTCTTCTGTGTGTGTTGGAATTTTTTTTTTTTTTAATCCAGCTGCATTTATTATCATTACAAATATATTTCATTTTCTGTATTTTATACTTCCTTTTAAAATGTACTTCATATCTTTGTGGTCTTCCTCCTACACCCTTTCCTCCCTCTAATTCAGAAGGTTTATGAAATATTTTAAATTTGGCTGTGCTTACATTCCCTAATTAAATCTACTTTGAAAATGTGTTCATTTTTTATTAGCATGCTGTATTATTTTTATGCCTTTTCCCTTCTACAATATCAAACATGTTTGCCTTTTGTAATTACTTTTCTGACAAGGGCTGATTCTACCTGAGCTGATAATTCCCCAAAAGTGGTGTCAACTAATGGCTGTTGGTGCCAAGTCAACGCCAACAAGAGTCCCCTAATTGGGGTGCAGTGAAGAAGGAAACCACTCAATGCAGTGCTCCAGCATGGCTGTGAAACAGTCGCCATGGGGCAGCTCTGGGGGACCAGGCTAGAGAGCTCTGCTCCATGGTCTGCTCTGTGCTTTGCGGGGTGCTGGTCTCTGCTCGCCCCAATGGTCTGCCCCATGGCACCACTGCCCCACTGCCCCACTCTGACCCAGCCAAATTCTGTTATTTCAGGTCTAGCTGGGGAAAGCCAGTCTTCGGTGGAAAGTGCACTCTGAACTTTTCAATAATAAAAAAAATTGGATATTAACATGCTTTATAAAAGTGCATGCATGTAAAAGTATGTATAATGCATGTACTTCAATAATCAATTTTAATATGGGTTTAATAACATGTCTAAATTCTGTTTTGCTTATGTTAAGCAAATAAATCTATCAAAACATGGAAACATTTATATTTTCCAAAGCAGATAAAATAGAGCTCATTAGGCTTCTTGCTAAGTAATTCTCAAATTTATTTTTAAAAACTGCTAAGGTTTCCCTTAAAAGCAAACCCCATAAGGCATTCAAACTAAATTTATATTTTAAGAGATTTTTATGAGATTTACTTTTTATATTAAAGCATAACCTACAGCTTTTCTGTGAATTATACAGAATTTAGATAATAAAGACTTTGTAATGCAAATTATTCCAATTTCATTAAGCCCAACTTTCTACATGTCTTTTTTTAAAACAATACATGCGGATTATTATAGCATTAATAAAATCTAGCCTAAAAAATACCTTGAAGGCTCAACAAATGGTGCTATCTATGCTGTTGAAATTTTGGTCAAAACAATTCTGTTCTATATTTATATACAATGATTAAGAGTTAATTCAGAATCACAGAGAAGGTAGTGTCTGAGACAAGTATTCAGTCTGTGTAAATGGTCTTATTTGTCTAACTCTCAAACGCTGTGAGGAGAACACCCGCAAGGGCCCAAATATGCTACACGAACACATTTCCTAGGTTTCTATTCTTCTACATTCGAAGGTCTTCCTGCATTTTGAGGTCTGAGGTCTCATTCATTCGAGGCGACCAGACCCAGTGCTTTGGGGAATCCATCATTCAGAAAATAACTCCTCTCAAAGAAACTTGATCATTTCGAAAACCATAGGTGCCCTCAGGTCTTCCTATAGCCAAGTTATTGTTATATCCAGGTATTCTTTACATAAGTAAGACTTGGTGGGCCTGAAATAAAAAGGAGGAATGGAGCACTCTAAACACAAACACATAACTGGCGTGATTAGGAGCTAGTCTAATAGTCAAAGAAGGCTGAACTTTCAAAGCATTTCGCCTAGCTCTCTGAACTGCCTCAAATGAACACACAAGGAAACAAAGCCTACGTATGTTTAAATATGCCTGCTGAGCCCGGTGCCACAGAAAATAGGACAGATTTGAGAAGAACTTGGTGCAAAATAAAACCGAAGGAGATGGGATGACAGTCAGGAAAACTAGGTTCTTGTACTAGATTTCCCACAGGCTAGCTCTGTGACCCTGGGCACTGTACCCACTGCATCTCAATTTCTCCATCCGTAAGATGAAGGCCCCTTACAGTTATTATATTCCAAAGTTCAGGGGTCAAGTATTATACTTTCAATATTAATAAGCAATCATAAAAATATTAAGTAAGCAGTGGGATTAAAAGAGTCTTGAATGGGAATTAAACCAGAATTAAAATATCAAATTTTTCTAAAAGTTGAAAATAAATGTTTCCTATTATATAAGAGTTTAGGTTTCCAAATATCTGTGTTCTGTCTGCCATACTACATTCTCCTAAAGTTTTCCAAAATAACATGAGATTGACCTTATACCAGGAATTCAGGTGGGTGCTCTGCAAACCTGGCTCTAGAGAAACTTGATCACTCAAATCGAAGCCAGCAATTGTATAAGTCAAATCAATTTTATAATTCTAATGTATTATTATAAGTTAAATTCTACTGGAAATGATCTAAAGGAATGGGTAGTTCCAAGTCAGGAAATGAGTAAAAATAAGTCTCGCAATCAGGGATGGTTAAATAAGTATCCTACTGTATTCCTGTACTGGAATATTATGCAACCATGAAAACGTTTAGTCACACAGCAATGTGTTCACGACGTAACGTTAAATGAAAAAAATATAGTATGTATATAAAAAGGTTCCAATTTTAGGTACAGTACATGAAAATCATCTGTATATGTACGTGAATGAATATGAAAAATGCACATTAATTGTTCACTCTTTCAGTGCTCATTTGCTTAACACACACACACATGTGCTTACTATCTAACGTCTCTAAACAAAACAGAAACGGTCCTTACCTTCGGGAGATGATGGTCTAGCAAGGAAGACACGTTTACAGGTAAATGCAACAAAACTATACGTGTACATTCCTCTCATTTGTCTGTTTCCTGTGTCCACTATAATTGCCACGACGGTAGCGACCCTGTTACCAAAATAATACTTGTCACTGTATTCCCAGCACCCACCAGGGTCCAGGATCATAAATATTCTATGAATGTGGAAGAAACCTGCAGACTACACAGGAGCATATTCTCAGGAGGACCTGAAATAGTCAGGGCCTTTGAAAACTTTTTTGAGGCAAGAGCCATTTAAAATAAGGCCCTGAAGGATGAATGAGAAATAGCCAGGTGAAGAGGTTTGGGAAGACGGTTCCATGTAGAAAACTGCCACAAATAAAGAGCATTCGTGAAATTCATAGAAGCAAATAATGGTTATCTCAGGGTAAGGGCATGTAGGCAATTTCCTTTTCAAAGTTTCCTCAAAGAATATGCATTTTTGTGTTAATCAGAGAAACAATATTCTAAGCAAAATATATTTAAAATCTCTGACTTCTTGGAGATCACCCCGGACTCTATATGTTCTTTTTTTTTTAAATTGTCTCTGCACTCAACATATAATACTGAACAAATTATTGCAAGTTCAATGTTCTTCTCTAGAGGTTTCCTCCAACAGTTTAAGTACTTCCTTTCAGGTCAATCATAAATTTTCTTTCCTTTATTTTGTAGCATCCATAGCACTGGTACTATGCTGCAGACCCAATACGTATTTAAAAGCTAGTTAAATAATTTATTCATATGGATACAAATAGTAACTGAGCCCATAAAACCTATAATTCTGATCTTATTATATGATGGCTAGTTATTGTTCCAATCACTTTGCAGAACTAGTCCCAGAGGAATCAAAAGAATTGTTAAATTTCCTTTTAGATATCTTTGCTGAAGAAATTATCTCATTTGATATACTTTATATGTGAATTGGAACAAAAATTAATACTATTTATTGTCCTAAAATCTCAGAAACAGATATTTTGATTTCTTTCTAGGATAAAGAGGAAGAAAAGAAATTTTAATGGTCAAGTAACAGCGATTAGTTTTCCGTTCATAACAAGTATTATTTTCACACACTCTGTGTTGGTTACATAATAACCTGTTCTTATAAATAAAATCTGGTTTTGGTGACCCTTCCTTCATACTGCAACAAAATATTTAAAATCATTCATCAGTTCAACACTAAATAGCTTCTAAGAGTAATTATTTTTCCACAGTGTAGAGAACTCCTAAGAGAATAAAGGGGGAGTGGGAGGGGGGAGATTAATCAAAGAACTTGATTATATGCATATGTTTATATGCATAACCTATGGACACAGACATTGGTATGGGGAAGGCCTGTGCAAGGGGATGCCGGGGGGAGGGGATCAATGGCGGGAGAAAAAGGACATCTGTAATACTTTCAACAATAAAGAGAATTTTTAGAAAAGAGAGAGAGCCAGGCCGGGCGTGGCTCAGCGGTTAAGTGTCGACCTAGGATCCAGGCGATCGGGGTTCGATTCCCGGTCAGGGCACGTGTCCGGGTTGCGGGCTCTATCAATGACTCTCTCATCATTGATGTTTCTATCTCTCTCTCTCCCCCTCCTTTCTTCTCTCTGAAATCAATAAAGATATGTTTAAAAGAAACAAAAAGAAAAGAGAGAGAGAAGCTCCTTGCCTCCAAAATATTTAGGATTGTTCCTTTGGTCAATATTAAGGCCACAAATCCCTTTTCACATCAGTCTCTCCATTCTCAGGGGTGAGGGATAATTCTCAGCGTCCCCATTCCAGACCCACATGGGAATGGGGTGCACATACGATAGGATGTTCAGGAACAAAGACGCACAGGGCAGCCCTAGTCACAGCCAGTGAGTCTTGCTCCCCACACTAAAGTGGCATATAAACCCTCATATCTATGATGACATTTCACAGCAAAAATACTGGGTATACTTATTTAAACTAACACTCGGCTGGACTGAAAGTGAGTTCACGTATCCAAAGAACCTCTGGATAAGCAGAGCTCGTTACAATACTCCAAGACAGTTCCTCTGTTTCTACCAACACAGGGATGGCTTTATTACTAGAAGCAAGATTCTTCCAAACTCCATACCTACATCTCCAACCCTATTTTTATCACTTTTATTTTTCAGGTACAAATCCTTGGTCTCAATGTAAATAATTTATGCACTGCTTCCTGTAGGCCATAAGAATTCCTGCTTACCTCCTCACGCCGCTCCTTCTGCCTGGGATGTCTTCCCTTCTTGCTGCTTTCTAAGTTTAGTCTTCAGATTGGGTTCTATTTAATTGATGGAAATTTTTGCTTAGACAGTAATACCTCTTCAATATTTCTGCCATAATTGTAAAATTTGGAACTTAGCAAATGCTGTGTGCTCAGCATGTGAGATCGTATTGTGGCACCAGCATCCAGTGGGTCTCAGTAGATGAGTAAGGTGACCTCAGAGCAGATTCCAAAATATAGCTCAGCCTTCTACTGTGGCCCGTGAGTATGATCTTTTCGTTTTTTACCAAGTTTTTTATTCTGTGTAAACTTTTGCAATTAAAATTTCACCTCTTTCTTACAAATACAGTTTTATTTTCATAAATGAGATTTCCTTGGTATATTTCCTTTAATAACTCTATTCCATCTGTCAAATTTTAATACTGCCTGGAAAAAAATATTATTTTCCAGAATAAGAGCGTATTGTTAGCTTAATTTTCACAGTATCTCATTATATTACGGCACTAAGGGGGGGAAAACAGAAAAGGGAGCTAACAGGTTGCTTTTGTGGTATTTTACAAATACAATTTGCTTCACATGCAAAAATAACAATTCATCCTAATTTGAAACATTAATTTGTAAGAGTCAACCTTTCTCTATCAGAGATGCCAGCTGGGCAAAGGCCTGTAACCTGAGATAGGTGGTTTAAGTGGTGGATTAGGCACAGTGGGATGTGCCCAGCGCCTCCTCGAGGAGGGATCCATGCTCTAGTCTGCCACACCCCAGGCGGCTGCTCACTCAGACACCTCGAGGAGGAGTGGCTGGAACTAGGACATGTACCATGTTCAGTGAAAGGACTCCTTCTTTAAGTTCTATTAGACTATTTTATGGACTATACTATGATCCGTTTTCTTCTATTGCAACATGTCATTAAACAGAACAGCATGGAAAATAATATGATGTAACTTATTTCTCATAGCCCACAACACCTGGGTCCTTCCAAGAGCTGAACAATGATCAGTATCCCCAGAATTAATCTTGTCGTGTGCCCCAAGAGCAAAGTATCATGGAGGTATTTAAAACTAGTAGAAACAAAATCATTTTGAGAACCCACTAAAAATGAAATATATAAGAATATATTTTAAAGGACTATAAATATGGAAAAGGAACTCTAAAGACAAGTTAGAATTAGGAAATTAACATTCATATTGACGCGTTAGCATAAAATAAAACTATTAAATTAAAAGACAGATAAAATTGGCAAGCCACTGGGTATCCTGTCTCTCCTTCTGAGGCACAAAACAAAATGATCCTCAACAGAAATCTCTAATATGCCAACCCATTTTGGAGGCTAATTTAAATACACAAGAACTGAGTAGGTATAAATCTCATTGTAAGTAGATGAAGAAACTGGGGCATTAATATAAATCAGGCTCACTGTGTCTGAGAAGCTATATAAATAGTTATCTGTGAAATACTCTGACCTGAGAAAATCAGGCTACATTAAAAACTAAAACATACATTTTTTGGTTCCTAAGCTAAATATGTGTTGCTAAAGTACAAAACAATATGAGTAAATTATAAACTTAATTATCATAACATGATCGGTGCTTTTTCAACGTATTTTAGATAGCCAGCTGTCCACTGTTGCAATGAAAAATGTCTCGCCAAAGGTATATAACGTTCTGTAATTTTTTTCTCTACATTCCAGTGACACTGACAAACGGCTCAAGTTTCCACCTTGTATTCCCATCATCACTACGTGTTTGAAAAATTGGTATCTCGCCTGTGGCCAAGGATTACCAACGCAACCCACGTTCTCTCTTTTCATTTCTCTTTCCTCTCCATCTACCCTACCATTTCCCTCAGTGCTGCCCACCTACCTTCCCCTCGCCCTTTTCACTTGTTCTCTGCCTAAAGCCACACGTGTCACCTTCATTACCACCCCCACGTCTTCACCACGGTGCCCAACAAGAAGCAGTATTTTTACTCACGTTTCCGAATAGCTTAAGCTACTAGCTAGGAGCCCAGGGACTGAGGGCCACACATCCTAGGACGCTGGGTTTGGTGAGGGGCGGGACAGAGGCCCGTGGGGAGGGCAGGCCGGCGACCCAGCCCCAGCGGTGCAGAGGCTCGCAGAGGAGTCGTGTCGCATGATCCTATCTAGGCAGGTAACACGCCAGAAATTAAAAAACGGACAAGGTGGGCGATACAGTTCATCTCTTTGCGGTTGTGTCTTCCTTCCAGTACAAGATCTGTACTGGCCATGATTAGTATATAAAAAGGGCACAGGCACCTCTCTCTCCTTTCTCCAACAAGCTCCCTTATAATTCCTATTAATTTCACCCGTTCCCAGCATGAGGCGCCTAATCAGCGGAACCAAATCTCAGTTTGGCCACAGAATGAAAGCAAGAAATAGAACTCCTTCTACAAGTTCATTCAAATTAAATAAAGCTTTGTTTTTGCTACTATGGTAACTTTTAAAAGTACGATGGATTTAAAAAATGTGTTGGCAGATGCAGGAAACAACAAAACATTTCACTAATTCATGCTCAAAGGAGAGGTCAGTGGCTTTTTTCATATTGTTGACATGTACTTAGGAAGAAGTTATTGATTCGTCATTTTAAAAACAATTACGTCCTACAGTGGGTAAAACAAAGAGAGAAACTGAATACATCCTTCGGGCATAATAAAGGCTACTGTTTTATGTGTTTGTTTTCTGTGAGGCACTGGACGTATGTCAACTCATTTAATCTTCACCAAAGAACGTTGGAATTCACCTCATTCTCCAGATGAGGAGACTGGGGCTGATTCATAGGTTGAGTACACTGTAAGCGATCAAGCAGAATTAGAGTTCATACTGTCCAAGAGAAGGCTTTTAACACCATCCCAGCGTGCTTCCCTGTGACGAGAGGGAATGAAAAACTCAGAAATCAACAAGCACAGTCCGCGTGCCTCCTGCATACGAGGCATAACAGGGTGTGAGCTGGAGAACAGACACATTTGTCAGACACAGACACTGCCCTCGGGTACCTTACAAGTGCAAAGAACAGATATTACCTAGCAGCATAACTATAATATAAGGGAAAATCCACAGATGTCAAAACTAAGTTATTTCACTATCAAGAGAAAAGAGACTGTTTCTGGCAGGGGAAGACCGAATGAGACTTTGGGAAAAAAGCGGCATTTGAGTTGGGCCTTAAATCCTATAGGATGAATAGTTTCACGCCAACTAGCTGCTCACTAACATCTGGAAGAAGTATGCATCTCACATACTACAGGAGGTGTCCATCTCATTTAGGATTTACTTTCTAAAGATCCAGAGTGGCCCTATATGAACTCTAATCTGGTTTCGGTTGCTTAGAAATGTGTTTAAGCCGGACATCTAAAGTGATTTTTGTGAAACTGTGCTTTGAGCTTAAAAGTTTAGAAACTGGCCCTTTGGAGACTTGTTACATGTGGAGAATGCATTTTTGTGTTTTCTCTAATCTTCCATTTTTCTATACAGGATAAAACATTTTCTCACCTGAAAATATTTTCAATTAGACACATACTGATATGAATTTCATGGTATTAGCGGTCTGCTTTCTTTACTCTGTAGAACCGAGGTCAGTAAACTTCAGCAACAATCCAACCTGCTGACCATTTTCATAAATAAGGTTTTATCAAAATGCAGCCATGCCCACTCGTTCTCCTATGCTCTGTGGCTGCTTTTGTGCTACACTGAGTAATTGCAACAGAGACCATATGGCATCAAACCTAAAATATTTACTATCTGACACTTCACAAGAGAGAGTTTGCAGACCCCTGCCATAGACAATTCATTCAGCAAATATTTATTTAAGGGCTTACAAGGGTAGGTGGCTGGTGGGCAGCGAGAGTGGGTTGCCAGCTAAGGACTGTGGTAGCCTCATTAAACCAAGTTAAAAATTAATTCACAGTGCATTGTATTCTTCATTATAATTAATCATCACACAGAAGGGAAAACTGGAACAACTTCTGCTGTGAAAAAAATACAGCAGGTGACAAAATGTAGTATTTTTAGGAAGTGTTCCATGGTTTGCTAACATTTATTGAGCATTTATCGAGTGCGAGACACTATTATAGGCATAAAATAAGCATATATGCCATTGAGTCCTTGCTACAACCCTAGGAAGTAGGTACAATTATCATCCTCATTTTACAGAGTCAACGTGATTTATTTCTGAGGTCCCACATCTTGTGCTTGTCAGAGCTGGGGCTTCACAGAACATGCTTTCATCCCTGGAGATATTCAAGCAGAGACGGGATGACTCCCTGAAAGGTATAATGGTTTATACTTTTAAAAGGGAGCAAAAAAATAATGGCTACCATTTAATGAGAGGCAGCTATGGGTTTGACATTGTTCTATGTGCCTTAAACACATTCGCTAATTTTCATGTCACCCTACAAGGTAGGTGTAAGTTCCCTCTTTTACAAATGATGAAATAGTATAGACAGGTGATTCGATTGGCCAAAGGCATATATCTAGTAAGTTGCAAAGCTAAGATTAAAAGGAGGTCTACTTGGCTTCCGAGTATACCAAACTATATTCATTTTTTTAAAGGTCCTAGCTGTACTTCTACAATGTATGAAGAGGAACCACATTTAAAAATGAAAGCATCAGATAGTCAACAGCTAAACAATGAAATACCAGGGAGGGCAGGTAAGGAAAGAATAGCCTATGCCATTAAAATAGCAAAGAGAAAAACAGGGAAATAGGAAATACATTGCTCAATGTAATACAGAATCTACTCCTAATTGCAGCCAGGATCAAACTCAGACTAAGCCACAGTAGAATTTGCTGGAGACACTAAAATAATTGGAAACCTTCACTCACTCTTCTTCTAATAGAAATGATGACCCATTAACATTTAGCTTATGGTCTCTGACATAATCAGATACCCCTATTTCCAAGGGAGATGGGCATGGTCAACCCATTTCCACACTCTTGTTGAAAGAACATCTGAAGACGATGAACAACAGTCTACCATTTAATCATGCCTTCTAAGAGAAAAGAGATAAAGAAAAAAAAATGAGGGGCTCCAGGCATTATGTCTAAATAGGCCTGAGTTGGAATAGTCACTTTGTTACTTCATACCTGTCACCAAAAACAAGTTAACTGATCTCTCTGCACCTCAGTTCCTTGTCCAAAAGGCTGCGGTGGCGGATGCCGCAGAGGCATCAAGCGTGCTTTCCCAGGCCCCGTCCAGCCCGGGAATTAGCATTCCCTCAGTGATAATCACGTTTCCTATAGGAAGATCTTCAAGAAAAACTATTATTTTCTCACTTATTCCCTCTACCACTATCGACTATACAACATTGCTTTATAGGGTGCTTAGTCAGATAACCAGAGAATTAACAAAGTTTGTTAAGGGATAAATTAGAAATAACGTGAAAGGGCTTTGTTATCACAGAGACTAAATATACAGTGTACACAGAATAAAAATTGAGATTTTGAAACTTATGTTCCAAAACCAAAAACCCTTGTATAAGAACAGAGATAGAAGAGAATTTAAGAGTAACATTAGCGACACTATTTAAATGTGCATGGAGGTCTCCGGTCTTAGATGGCTAAGCCCACACTCCCAATATTGAACAGTGCAATGGTCCATGGATCCAACCAATTCATTAAGAGGTAAAAATCAAATGATTATGAACATTGAAAAGTCAGAGACATGATTATTAGTCTTTCCAGATGACATAACTGCCTAACTAAAGAATCAACTTTAGCCTTTTTATAAACCACAATGTAATTCATAAGATAACAAAGTATAGAATAAGTATATGAAAATCAACAACTTTCCTATCTACCAGCAACAGCCAGTTAGAAAATACAGTGGGAAAAGTATCTGTTTACAATAGAAACAAATATTGTGACATAAGCAGGAAGAAAAACAACAAATGTAGATAAATGTGCACTTTAAAATAAGTATGTAACCACTTAACATAAGAAGAGACTTGAAGACATAGAAATTTATACCATGCTCCTGAGTGAGAAGATTTGATATTGTAAAAATGACAATTTTCTCCTAATTGATCTCTAAACTTGACATTGTTCTAATAAAAAGCTCAATAGGTAAGGTCTAAAACTATAAAAATCTTAGAAGAAAACATACGGGGAAATCTTCATGACATTTGACTTGACAATGATTTCTTGCCAAAAGCACAAGCAACAAGTATAAAAATAGATAAACTGTACTGAATCAAAATAAAAAACTTCTCTGCATCAAAGGACACAATCAACGCAGTGAAAAGACAACCTGTAAAATAGGATAAAATATTCACAAATCATATATCTGATAAGGGATTAATTAAACTCATGGTTAAATAATGAGTCATCATGATTTTTTACAACTCATGGCATTTATTGTTTTCACATAATACAAAATCTTTATTACAAAATAAGATCTTGTTTTCAATAATTCAAACAATGTACAAGTAAATGAAATAGGAAGTTCAACTCCCTGGAATATTAAGCCTTAGACATAACAATTATTAACAGCATAGTCTATACACTTGCAGACTTTCTACACACATACAAATAAACATTACATGGAACTTACTGCACTTTATATGAGGTTGTTTGTACTACGCGTAGTGTTCTTGAACCTGTGAATGCTACTCAAATTTCCAGAGGCCAAGAAAACCTAACAGAAAAAAATCAATTTGCATTTGTATAGCAAGGAATTTACACAGAAACTTGCTTTTATGTTGTAAGATCTTCCTAACAATCCTATAAATAGGAACTAGCCTCCTCTTTTTAAAAAATAGGAAGCAGAGGGTAAATTATTTGTCCAAGGTTATACAGACAATACATAGCAGTCAGGACAATTACTTCAAATAAATTGTAAGGCCCATCAGAGCAAAATCTATATAGTACAATTCCCGTTTTATATCGTTCACCATACCTGGCACGTGATTATAAGAAACATGAGGGTACGATGAATGTTTATGTTTTCTGCTCTGCATCCTACATGTAACAAATAGTCAATAAATATTTGTGGTACAAATGGCTGGGTGAATGCATAAAATAGGGAAATGTGAAGGGATTCTAAATGGACTGAGATTCCTATTGAGCCATCACTTTTTTAAACCTGTAGGATAAATAATATATTCAGCAGCTCAGCCACCCTGGAAGCACAAAGTAAAATTGAATATACATTTGGCAAGAGCGATTTCAGTAATGACTGATACCCTCTTTAACGGAGAAATGCTATGGTGAAAAATGCTGGGCACTAGGCAGTATACACGTTTACCTTCCTGTGAGAAAGTGGGCCCTCTTCACAAAAAATTATTTTTAATTTCATAGAAAAGTACTCCCATGAGTTTTGGATCAAACAAAATAAGGCAAACTTGGTCCAATTAATCTCTTGAAACTCCATTTTCTCAAGGTCAAATGAAAATATTTCATAGGGTTGTGGGGAAATTAAAGTGAGACAAGGACTTTATAAGCAAAGTGCTTATCACTGTACCTGGCACATGCTGGGGACTCAATAAATGCTAGATATTACTGTTAACATTATTACTATCATTATCATAATACTTTCCTAAGACACCTGAAATGGAGCCTTTCCAATGATAAAGTTTTAGCTGTTATTTTAAAAGTTATAAAAATGACTGCATAAATACCTAGATCAAATGAATGCTTGACTTTAAAGCAAAAATGCATTCTTCTGTAAATCCTGCATCTGCCCAGATACAGCCAACAGGCATCTGCTCCTTGAATAAGTGCATAATAAATAAAATGTCTACTGGCCTGATTTCCATAGCCAGTACATTCATTTCCTCTAGCCACTGTAACAAATCACCACAAGTTAGTAGCTAAACACAACAATAATTTATTCTCTGACAGTTACTGAGATCAGAAGTCTGAGAGGAGTCTTACAGGGCTAAAATCAAGGTGTCAGCAGCACTGCTTACTTCTGGAGGCTCTAGGAGAGGAACCCTTTCCTGTCTTTTCTGTTTTCAAGAGCCCACTTGCATTCCTTGGCTCATGGCTCCTCCCTCCATCTTCAAAGCTAGCAACACGACATTTTAAAATTTCTCTCTGCTTCCCTCATCATATCATCTTCCGTTTCTAGAAGGGCCCTGATGATTACATTGGGTTCACCCACGCAATCCAGGAAAATCGCCCCATCTCAACCTCTGTATCTTAATCACGTCTGCAAAGTCTCTTTTGCCAATATATTCCTGGGTTCTAGATACTAAGACGCTAGACATTTGGGGAGGGAGGGAGGCATTATTCTGTTTCTCATGATCCATCCTCTGTTCCCCAAAGATTGACATCCGTCCACATGTAAAATCCATTCACCCCATTTCAACATCTCCCAGTGTTGAGGCTATTGAGATTACAACATAAACTCAAATTCTCGTCTAGATTTCATCAGCTCAAAAAAGGGATATCTGTAATATTTTGAATAAAATAATAAAATAAAATAATAAAATTAATAAATTAAAAAGTCCAAAGTCTCATCATCTAAGTCAGGTATAGGGAACACTCTAGGTTATCCTGGGATAAGATTCCTCTTCATCTGTGAATCTTTGACACTAGAAAACAAGTTATTTGCTCCCAAAACACAATGGCAGGCATAGGATAACAGTTATAGATACTCCCACTCAAAGGCGGAGAGATAAATGGGAAACGGGGAGTCAACAATCACAAAAAATTTAGAAAACCAACTGGGCAAATCCCATTAGGTTTCAGGCCCAGGAATAACCCTTCGTAGTTCTCAGCTCCATCCTTTGGGCCCTCAGCTCTGTCTTCTAAGTCTCTCCTCCTAGTTCATAAAGGGTAATATATATTTGCAACTGAGTAGTGTTATAAGCCTTTTTCTTTTTCTGCAAGAATCCATTCCTTTAGGAATCTAACAGTCTTCCTTTATTTTGTCTTTTTCCTGTTCCTTTCGGTCCAAGCTGGCGGCATCTCTACTGATACACCAAACTAAAAAACCTTGTGAGTCTCCCATGTATGTCACAGGAGGTCATTCCAGTAAACAAAAGGCTCTGCCACAGATCTTGCCTGGTTAATCCCATCCCTAGACTGTGCTAAAATGAAGGAGGAGATCTATGAGACACGTACCTAATCTCTTCAAAGAACCCTCTGGGTGACTGAATAATATGATATTTTGATGCTACGGAGGCACTAAAAAAAGTTATCCAGCCACACTTTTGTCTTCTTCTCCAGAACACACTTTCTTGACAGTGAATCTACACAATTTAGCATCTTTTTTCAGTCTGGATAGGCTGAGAAAATCCCAAATCATCAAGTCCTGGTTCCTTTTTGCTAAAAAAATTCTTCATTCAATTTCTCTCTTTCCTCTCCCATTTCTCTAAGGCAACCAGAAGAACAAGGGCCACACCTTCAAAACTTTGCTTGGCCATCTCCTGAGTTAAATATCCAAGTTCATCACTTGCTAGTTGTTGCCACATAACTATAGAAGGCAATTCTGCTAGGCTTCCTACCATGTAAGGAGTGCCCCCTTTCCTCCCGTTTTCCGTAACATGTTCCTCATTTACTCCTCAGTCCCTGCCAGAAGCATCAGCTTGCATGTCTACCGACATCCCCTCTCTGATGATTTAGCTATTCTCTATGCCAGCGATTTTCAACCAGCGTGCCACAAGGGCTTTTAAAAGTCAGGGGCACTGACCTCTTTTCCCTTACATTGTCAAGTAAAAAAAATAACAACAGCCAACACAACAACAGGCATCTGATGTGAATGATCAAAATTATACTTTTTTTTTTTTGTCAGATCGGCAAAAAATATATTTTCTGGTGTGTCACTGAATTTTAGTAATTAGTTTATGTGTGCCATGAGATGAAAAAGGTTGAAAAATCGTTGCTCTAAGGTAATACAGGTTTCCTACCATTCTTCTCACTTTCTTTGGAACCCTCACTAGCAGTGCCTTTAATATCCATGTTTTTACATTTTTACGGCAATTTAGGTATTCTTTAAGGCAAAATAGGGTTTCTCTACCACAGCACTCCATTCTGAGAGCTCAAGGCGGGACCTTTCAGATCCACATTTCTGTTCCAGGCCGTCTAGTCTTAGTCTCCCAGGCTACTCAAAACCCTGCCAGCCTCTCGCCACAATTCCAAAGCCACTTCCACGTTTTAATGCTTTTGTTACAGCAGCATCCCACTTCCTGGTACCAAAACCAGCATTAGCTGCTACCACAAATTACCACAAACTTAATAGCTTTAAACAACACATATTTATTCTCTTACAGTTCTGCATGTCAAAAGTTCAAAATGATCCTCGCTGGTCTAAAATCAAGGTGTCGGCAGGGCTGGTTCCTTCAGGGGGTGCTAGGGAAGAATCCACATCCTGGTTTTTAGCCAGCTCCACCCATTCCAGGTCCATGGCTGCATCACTTCCACCTCTGCTTCCCTCATCACAGCCCCTTCTCTGACTAAGGCCCTCCTGCTCATCTCTTATAAGGACCATAATGACTACACTGGGTCCACCTGGATAATCCAGGACCTCTCCCCGTTTCAGGATCCTTAACTTCATCACATCTGTAAAATCCCTTTGCCATAAACGGTCACCTACTCCCAGGTTGTAAACATGAAGAAGTGGACACGTTTGGGCAGGAATAACCTGCCTGCCACAGCCATGCTCAGTATCATCAACTGGATTCTGTTTAAAATACTTCACCCATATCTTCAGCTACGTAGTTTTAAGCACTGCCCCCACTGACCACCCAGCTCATTACTACACTACCGTTTGTGTCATTTCCACGTTTCAAATGTTGGTTGGCTCTTTGAAAAGTTTCAGCATAGAAGAAATTCAGCAACAAAATAAGACTATGTATTGAATCGCAGTTCCCAAAGCTGTTGACGTCTGAGTAATTCCTTGACTCGTAATTACTGTTGGAGTATCTGAACCCCTAGCGCAATGCCGTAACTACCGTGGAGTTGAAAGATACCTAAAGGATCATTGCAATTTCAAGGATGGTGAGAATGAGGCCTTGGAAGGTTAAAGGATTTACCCAATGGCACAAACTCCAATGCAGAGGAGAGGAAGCATAAGCTTATTTTAAGAGTATCTAATGACTAACTGTATGGAAATCCGTTCTAAGAGCAAGCACACTTCCTAGGAAGCTGTGCATTTACAGAAAAAGAATTTCTTAATCTCAGGTTCAGGTAGATTTTTACTTAGCCACCTGCGTTTCTTAAGTATTGAGGCAAATACTAATAAGGTAGTTTTCTAAATAGCTAGAGGAATTTCAGATAAACTTCATCAGATTCATGAAAATAGAGACATACTTGCCAGGATGCTACGTGTGATGGTTGTCAAGCCAAATAATGGAGGTTCTCCTGTTGTTGGTCTAATGACTAGATTGGAAAAAATTATGAAAGTCCATGGGCCCTACAAGCAAAGCAAAAATAGTTTCTGGTTTCTCTGGATACAAGCCAATTTACTCAGTGCTGTAATGGAAACCTAAGATAAATATCTGGTAATAAATGTGTATGGCATATAAGTGTTTTTAAGCAAATTGGTATATCTTCACTTAACTTTTCAAAAAGCACCTAAATTAAATCCTACTGTGCCCAATGCTACCTATTTCTTTCAAAAAACACCAGAACCACTTGATATAAGGACTTTGAACAGGCCAGTAGGAATTGCTATTGATATGTGAAGAGGCCTTTCAATAAATAAAGGAAGAAAACTCAGGTTACCATAAATATCCAGATATTTTAATACGAAGGGGATTAAAATGTTCATTTTCACATACAGAACAAACTAAGGACTCAAAACCTATAACTTCAGGCTGACATCAGAAGAAGGCAGAGTGAGAGTTTCCCTGGTCTCCCCGCTTGAAGCTGCAACAAGCTGAACAGCTATAATCCAAGAAAGGATTCCCTGCGTGGCGCAGGACATGGCTGAGAGATCAGCACGTTGAAACATCTGAAGGTGGGCACGTCAGAGGGAACAGGGGAGGGGAAGGGAGAGGAGCAGAGATGGGTGCCACAGACACAGCCCAGAGCTCACTGTGAGTCTCTGGAGAGGGGAAGAGTCAGGTGCCACCTGCACTGCCAGGAGCCCTGGGGAGCAGAGATACAGTGAGCATTCCTGCCTGAGTGGTCCCCATGGCTGCAGCTGAAGCCAATGACCGGGCCGGAGACAGAGTGCAGAGGTGTGGCTGCTGTTGACCGGTGGCCGCCATTGCCAGGCAGAATAACAAAGCCATGGAGCCTGGTCGCCTCTCCTCACCCTCTCGCAGCTAGCAGCGGGTCCCAGGAGAGCTGTAGCAGTGGGTGTCAGGCTACCTATTATTGGCAGCCCTGAGAACTAGAGAGGCAGAAGCATGCTGCCACTAATCCCAGTGACAGGGGTGGAGATACAGAGGTGAGGCCACTGAGGTCTGACAGTTGCCATTAATGGAAGAACAAATCCACAAACACACCAGCAGGCCTCTCCCAGCTCACCCAGCCCCTACCCACAGCAGCGGCCCGGCCCGCAGTGTCTGGTTGGCTGCAGAGGGACAGCACTAGGATTTCACAGGATCAGAATCTCATCACCCACCACATCCCTCCATGGGGTTGGTGCCCTGACGTGACCTGGTTACAGAGGAGATGCTCACCTCCCCAGGGAATACAGGGCATTGTCCCACCACCCCTGCAGAGCTCTGAGAAGCCAGATCAGTGCAAGAGAAACTAAAAAAAGGCATGCTTCAGCGACACCTACCGAAAAACAAAAGAAAGACGTCTTGACCCTCTAAATAGAGAGGTGCCGCCCTTAAAAAAAAAAAAAAAAAAAGCCTATAGATCCCTATGTTCATTGCATCATTATGCATGGTGGCCAAGACATGGAAACAGCCAGTGTCCTTCAGTTGAAGATGTGGTGCACAGATATACAACGGAACACTACTCAGCCATAAGAAAAGATGAAATACTTCCATTTGTGACAACACGGGTAGATCTTGAGAATATCACGTTAAGCGACTTAAGTCAGACAGAAAAGGTC
This sequence comes from Miniopterus schreibersii, assembly GCF_964146895.1. Taxonomy (NCBI): domain Eukaryota; kingdom Metazoa; phylum Chordata; class Mammalia; order Chiroptera; family Miniopteridae; genus Miniopterus; species Miniopterus schreibersii. The sequence continues at coordinate 172,378,034 of NC_138102.1, forward strand.
AAGAACTATATGATTTCACTCGTATGTGGGATATAAAACTAAAAACAACAAATGAACAAACAAAAACTCACAGGCACAGACAGCATTATGGTGGTTACCAGAGGGCAACCTGGGGGGAGGGACTTAGTAAATAGTAAAGGGGGTCAAATATATGACGATGGAAGGAGAACTGACTCTGGGTGGTGAACACACACTGCAATATACAGATGATAGTTATAGAGTTGTACACTTTCAACCTATTTTATTAACCCATGTTACCCCAATAAATTTAATTTTAAATCTATGGCTTTATATATATATGTGTGTGTGTATGTATATGTGTATGTGTTGGGTATATTGTGCCAATAAAGATATTTTAATCTTATTGAATTGACAATATTTTAAATAGTTGGCAAAATTCCTCAGACCTTTTTTATATACAATCTGAAGGTGGGTAGAGAATAGAGCATATCTGTGGTGTCTGAGGCCCTTTTCACTGTAGAGTCAGAGCACAGATGTCTGCAGAAAAGGCTACACATCTTGTCAGCAGTTTGAGGGTGTGTCAAAATATAAAAATTATCATGGCTGTAAAAATAGACATTGCTAATAAAAACAGCCTTATTCTCCCTGTTCAGAGAAATAATAATTATCCTAATAAAAATAGAAAGTACAAAAGAGAAAATTAAAATTACAAAATTCAGATAACCGCTTAAAGATTTCACCGAAAATACTTTCAGACCCAAACACACACACACACACACACACACACACACACACTCACGTGCGCACGCGCGATTTTACATAAGTTGGACCACGCATACAATGCTAGTTTGAAATCTGTTTGCTTCTCTCCTTTTCTTTAAAAGTCAGGGATATCTTTTTTCTTTCAACAAATATAAAACTACATAATCATTTTTATGGATATAGAATATTCTATCATAGAATGTTCCGTAATTTAACTAAATCCCTCTTGTAAGGTATTATTCTTGGTTATTGTTTTTTTTGATACAATCAACCCTGAAAAACATCCTGTACTAATCTGTTTACCAACTTGTCCAATTCTCTCTTTAAGGTAAATTCTGCAATTAATACTAATTGTCTACAATTAAAAGTGCTGGATAAGAGACTATGGGTATTTTAAACTCATACTTAACAGAAAATTTGCCTGACTCTTTTTGAGAACAATTTGCCGGCATGTATTAAGACCCTTAGATGGGGGGCTGGTGGAAGGGGGTTGTCTGCTGAGCTGTGGCAGGACAGGTGAGGTGGAGAGGACAGTGTCCCTGAGATGAGGGCGGGGCTCTTAGGCAACAGGGACAAAGGGGTATGTGGTAGGCACAGGTCACAATGGGCAGGAGAGTTAAAAGCAACCCCCTCGGGGTGGTTTGCTTGTAGGTGGAGGTTTTGGTTTCTAGAAAAGGGGAGCAGTGGGATTAGGATTGGCAGTTAAGGTTGCTGAATCAAAGAGCAGAAGTTTTGCAAACCAATGTGTCTGGCTTGAAGTCCTGCCCAAGTGACCGCCAATATCGGTGCACCTGGGCTTCTGCGCACTCTGACATCTTCGGGGACTGGCGATCTGCCCACCCCAGGTAGGGCACGGTCTGGTGTGGCAGTGATCGTCTCTAACTAACTCAGAGAAGTCGGTAATCAGCGCCCCCTCCCTGTCCACAGTCACTCACAGACAAAAACCTGCAGACGACCACTGCTAGCCACCTGCTAGAGAGAAGGGGGAGACAGGACAGTCTGCAGGTGTGATAAGGAAGGTGTGGAGAAGCCCCTAGGAGCTCTCTGGATAAAAGAGAGCCATGGCCAGCCAACCCCTGTTACCTTATCACACAGCCAGAAGGGGCCCCCAGCGGGCATGTTTAATGCCCCCCTGGGGAAACTGCAGCGACAGCTATGCAAGGGGGAGTATACTATATTAGGTACGCTCCCATGTTTGAGCGCGACTTCATACAGGTCAGCAAAAGAGGACAAGGGACTGATGTGCACAACAGCGTCCAGATGGTGACCATGGGCGGCGTCCACACCAGCCCCCGCCTTATGCTACCTGATGTCCTGCTGCTGCCGTCCTGGAAAGAGGCCACAAGCCTACACAGACCTTAGAGCTTACGAGGCTGCTTCCCTCGGCGTTTGCAAAGATATCCAGCCCTAACATGAAAAACAGCAGCTCCGCCTGAAGCTTGCCGCTGGCCACTCTCTCTACCTTCACCTGTGTCCCATTCAGATATAAGAGATCTTTTTGCTCCCTGGGAAGACCCGGTTTACATGCTAAGACCACTGGTGGAGGTTTACAGTGGTACCCACGTCACTCCAGCTGATGACACACTGGGCATGCCTGTGTCCGAGGAAGACAATAGCCCAGAGGTAAATCCTTGCAGAGTCTCTAGAAGATGGGGCCAGGGTGCTTGGGGTGGGGGGTGGGGGGGTGTCCTGAGGTTAATTTTAAACACATTGGGCTCGGGGCCCAATGAGCCTCTGTTTGGAAACCACGCTACATCAGGGAAGTTCCACTGCTTCTCCAAAGTGTTCCCCAAGGCTGTATTTCCGAGATCCCTTAGCTGGCAGCAGCTCTTAATTTCATATTCACTATTTCATTGCCACTGCAGCATCCTCACCGTCCAGCCTGTTCCTGAACACACACTGCTCCAACCCAGGCGGCTGACACGTCGTGGGATGTAACATATCTCCATGGCTGCCACGTATGGATCTCTGTATGCACAGTGGTGATACGATGTGCTGTGCACATCTGCACAATCTGTTAGTAGCTATAAAATGTTCAGGTGCCTGTCACTTTACCAGTGGAAATACTAACACGAGTGTATTTTTAAAAGCGTAAGAGGCGCTGGTAGCGGTCAAGCAAAACTGGAATGATTGTTGGGGTCACGGTGGAGATACTGCTTCAAAGGGGAGGCTGGACTTGAGACTTCAAAACCCTTCCTGTAAGCTGTTGTTTAGCTATAGGAATAGGAGCGAGCAGGCCTTTCTGGGCTCACTCTATTTCCCTTGTGTGTCTTCCTCCAAGGCAAATGCCTTTCATTTCTACAAAGCGGATCAAGATCAAGTCAGCATCAGGAGCCTTCACATGGTCCCACAGTGTCTGGGGCCACCTCTGCAGTTATGCTGCGGGGAATGAATTCAACGTGCCTCCACACGTTGCATTCGAGACATCACATTCTTGTCACAAAGCCTGCCGTGCCCGATAAAAGGGCGGGACTGGTGGCAGTAGCGGGGTAACAAGAGGCAGTGTCACAGGTGCCAGGGGTGCGGCTCAACCAGTCTGCAGATTCAGAAGAGAAACAGAACTAACAGGAGCCACCTTCGCAGATCCCTGAGAGGCACGGCCAGCGTGGCCAGGGTGGGTGCTTTCGGCTCGTGTCCCCAGAGGGTGCTTCCAGCACATCAGGAGAGCTGCCGGCCTCTCCCCGAGGGCAGCACGGTGTGGCCACCGCAGGAGCAGAGACTGCCGGCAAGAGCTTGGGGCTCTGAACTGTCTTTAACTTTCCCTTAACTTGATATATGTAATTAAATAAACCGATGACAAGAAAACGCTAAAGATTGCTCTCAAAGATCCTCATTCATTTATGATCTCTACCTACTGGCCAAAGAAAACTCTCAAAATGTCCACAGTATATAACCAGGGACTGGGGCAACCAGTGGGAAGCAGGGTGAGGGAAATGAAGGCAGGAGAGCAACATGGCATCATAGGCTCTGTTCATCATTTTAACATCACGACCTTGAACAGGTTACCTGTTTCCTTCTTCAAGTGGTTGCTTTGAGAATTAGGCATTATACATGCAAAATACCTGGCACATGATAGGCACTGTGTACATGGTAGTGATTATGACTGCCAGAAGTGCTGAAAAACAAATTTGAGTGTAATTATACTTTCTAGAAAGTGCTTCATTCTCCCAGTCTCTTCATTCTTGAATTCTCTTTTAATACTTGGCCTGGCTTAAACTGAAATTAAAGGACCCAACATAATCTATTAATCTTAATTTTAATCTCCTGATGTTACTTAGAATTCTGAATTTTCATGAATTTAAAAGTACTTGCTTCCTGTGAAAACTTCAATAATCCAGTCACCATGGAAGTAGAAAATGCCGCATAAAAACATAAAAAGTTAGATAAAACCTGGATATAAGATCAATTCAAAATCTAGACAAAAACTGAAAATTAAATAATCTTAGAAGTATAGGATAATTGCAAGTAAAACTTTTTAAGGATCTAGAAATGATACATCACATAGTTTTACATCCCAGAACCAGAATGTATACATAACCTGGCGCTCAATTAAGTCTTTATTTCCATAATCCTCATGTTCTGAAGCTTAGGGCTATGCTTTGAATATAGAAGATATTTGACACATTGCTGGATCCAATTAAATGAAGAGTTATAAATGTGAAATAAATACAATATTCCAATCCAACAAACCTGAGTGTATAGAAATTTGCAATGGCACTGTACTAATTCCACTGCTCCCAAAGTCCCCTGTACCAAACTGCAAGGTGGTGGTTTTTCATGAGGCCCAAGACGCAGTGCTATGGCTTTAGTGATTATTAATGGTCTCACAAAATATTTCAGATCCCTAAAATAATGACTTCAAAATGAAGTTTTCTTAAAATTTCATAAATAACAAAATCATTTGTCTAGAAAATCCTGAGTTCAAATCTGTTGAAAGCTGTATCATAAATCGACAGTATCATACCTCCAGCATCATAACAAATGTATTAAACTATATTAAAGGAATTAACCATTGTGCGTTAATTCTATTGTAAAATATAAAAGCATTTTTATAATTTTGCACCATCACACATTAAACAATCTTACTGAACTATATGCACATGCATATATAAGCACATATAAATGTTAAAAGCAAATCCATCAACAAAGTGTGAACATGAGTAAAAGAAGACTAGATGAGAACATTGGTAAAAGAATTCTAATCTTGATTTGTTAGATTAAATACAGTAAAAAATAAAAAAGAATACTGGATCTCAGGTAAATTTATAGATCTAATGCAGCAACAATTAAAATCCTAACAATGATCCTCTTTAAATTTGACATAGTAATTATAAAATATAAATTTTTAAAGCAAGCAATCATGTCAGCTAATAGTTTTAATGCAATAATGATTTCTCCTGTCACATATTATATATTAAAATATCATAACTGAGTCATATGGTTTTAAAAATAGGAAAACACAAACCAAATAGGATGAAATATAATGAGGAATGTGAGTTATTGTCCAATGGAAAGTCATAGAAAAACCAGGTATCAGCAAGTGAAAAATAAATATAGAGCCACATTTGGAATTGGTTAAAAGGAACTATAGATGAGATGAATTAAACAACAATAACAAAAAATAACTGAGAAGTGTAATGAATTCGATAGTTTTTTAAAACTACACAATATACTCACACTTATACATACAAAAAAATTAATAGAAAAAAAAGACTGCAGACTAGGAAGAACTGTGTGGTAAATGTAACTACTAAGTAATACTCAATATTGACTGAGGCAATATCAGTCTTCACAGGAAAATGGCAAAAGAAAAATATCTAATATTATAAATTTTTATACCATAAGCAAGTTGCTATCAATCTTACTACCAAGTCTAATAAAAATAAAATAAATCAAAATTAAATGTTAGCACAGTGGTCACAACAAATGTATTAACCTATAATATAGTCATATATTAAATATGTAACAACTAAAATATAGTAATATATTAGTGATGGCTTAGAGCCCTGATACTTTCCAAGAATTCTATTTTTTAAAATATAAGATACAAAGAAGTTAATTATATGAAACAAAAAATATAAGTAAAGGCATTCAACTATTAGGAAGCTTTTAAACAGATGAGGGTATATTACTAAAATAAAACCTATGCTTCTTAGTTTCCTTTCTTCTATACCCTTAAAGATACGAGGTAAAACTCTGTATGTAAAAACCATAAGTGAAGAAATGAACCCCTAGAATACACACATGTTCACTGTTTTATTCAACTATTCCTTGATTCTGACAATATACCAGGAACTATGTTGGCATTGGAACAGATGGTAAGCAATGCACACTCTACCTTTATGGAACTCCCAGTCGAGTACATACTGACCACAGCTGTGCAATGGTTAGGATGAATTGTCTTAAAGCTCTGTAAACAGTTCCTACTACAATGAAGAGTCTTTGAGTACTAAGTGTTGATTTGATTATCCCATTTAGCACTCCACAATAAATTAATATTGGAATTTGAATGGATATCAAATTGTCAGTAACACTGACATGAAAAATGTGATGGTTTCTTAGGCACAATTGCTTCACATTTGTTACAAAACAGAAAATAATATTTTTGAGATATAACACTATTCTGGACAATTACTGTGAATTATTTCCTATCCTGGACTATTTTTCCACCATGCTTTATGTAGGTGCACATACATACCTTTGCCATTAACTGGTTTTTGGGGTTTTTATAACATGCTTGTAGAAATATTTTCACTGTGGCTTCAAATTTCCTAACTCTGGCTTATTTTACTTTTTCTGAAACTCCCCTAAGGGCCTGTGGTCCACAGCATACAATAGGAATTTGAAGGTGATACAATCGAATTAAAATGGACTTAATGGATAGCAAAATGGTTTCAAAACTGTAGTCAATGTTTTCGCGCCCTCCTCTTGTTTTTGGGGCTGTACTGAATAATGATACACATTATTCTACAATGTTCCATTGTGCTAAGAAAAAAAAAAAAATCACTATGCTTTTAAAGTGCCCTAATAGGTTTCTTTGTAAATCATTTATTATTTTTATTTTAATATAAAGTATGATTTAATTTCAAAATAGCATATTTTAGAATAAAATATTTCTGGATCATAAATATTAAAATCTCGTAAGCAACTCAATTTTTCTGGAACTAGCATCATGACCAAAATAAAACCACCACATAAAGTTATGTAAAGTATGTGTTTGCATATGCATGTATGTATGGCAAGTTATGTAAATATATTACTGACCTTCACTGAAGAAAAACTATAAAGTGAACAAGATACTAACTGGATTTCCAGAGGGGGGGAAATGATTTAATTAAAATCATAGGCAACCATGTGTACGTTTCAAAGCACCTTAAGGAAAGCAGAGCAGTACCTGCGCAAGCGTGGGGAAGCCCAGGTTCCTACATCCATTGCAGGGAGTCAGCGCTTCCCAGAGTCCCGAGGGTCCGCACGAGCTTCCATCGTCCTCCTCTTCCACTTCTCCTGGTGACAAATTTATTGTAGATGAAGTTCTCTGAAATTAAATTTATATTATACCAATATATTATATCCATGTTTTTTTGATATCTTAACATCAATTAAATTTATAATTTTTATGGTGCGTTTTCGCAAGCAAGCCAGCTTCATTCTAGCCATAGGTACGTGGCTGTGCCATGTGACTCAGCCAAAACACAGGTATAGTTCAATTTTAAGTCGAAAGTAAAAAACAACAAAAAACTGGGTGGGAAAGATTGATAAGGTACAAAGTTTGTAACGAAGAACAGGACATGAAAATAACCCAAGAAACAGTTGAATAGCAACAAATGAGAAAAATCTTGATTTCTAAACGGAATCAGAAGGATAGCATGCAAATACGTTTTTGAAATAGAAATTACTCAGAAACTCCATTTTTTCACAATGTAGTCTCCTTGTTGAAAAAAACTGATTCATAAAATTTTATATTATACGTATAAAGAGGGGTAATACTTTTTAAATTAATCGCAGGTGTTCCATTTTGAACATGGTCTAAACTATAAGGACAAGGGCAAAAGGAGAGATGTTAAAAGCAGATGAGCCCTGGCCAGTGTGGCTCAGTTGATTGAGCTTTGTCCTGTGCACTGAAAGCTGATCGGGTTCGAATCCCGATCAGGGCACATGCCCAGGTTTTGGGCTTGATCCCCGATACGGGTGCCTGCGGGGGGCAACCGACGAATGTTTCTCTCTCACATCAATGTTTCTCTCTCTCTCTCCCTCTTCCTCCTTACCTCTCTAAAAATTAATAAAAACATTTTCTAAATGCAGATCAGCGATGTCAAGAAAAGTTTTGGATAATAATAAACATGTGTAGATATTACCTCATTTAGCAAACTTGAGAAAACTGAAAGCAGAGTGCCTGCAAGAGGAAAGCGGCAGCAGCAAGCCTGTTCACGACCCAACACCCTCCAAAGGGCTTAACAACTGGAGAAACTCACTACCTTTGCAGGTGTGGGCGCGATGGGGCTAAAACAGGATGGACACTCTATATTAGAAAGAGTTGGACCATCCTAAACCCACCTCCTTCTTACCCACCCAAGATACTAAACCTTTACCACCTGACAAGAAATTGAAGATTTACTTTCTGTTGAGGTTGAAGCACAGGGATTACGAATTTTAAGAATCCATGCACAGTGAGCAGAGGGGCATCGGTCTAAAAGCAAAGGAATTAAGTGAATATGTATGTAGTAAATGAAGAAACCCACTCCACCCCAGTGCCTACCATATGTACCTTAGAGAATATGGCAGCTAAGTTTATATCCCCGCAGAGAGGAGAGTAGAATATATTCTACAAGAATTAACCGCCTCAGAAGAAAGTCTTCAAGTACCTAGGAAAATGGTGGGCTCTGTGCCTTAGCACCTGCTGTGAAGCCCACATCTCGACAAACTCCACCCACATATACAGTTTCTAAGTTCTTAGTTAAATTTAAACAAGAACCAAAAGATCACCACATAGTTAAAGGAAGTCTTTCAACAGGGGACCAAAATAAATAGAGGAAAAAGTTATAGAAATAGAAGGCATTTGTGTCCCTGAAACAAGAACAGGATACTACAAAACAAATACATACAATCCCGTAGAAAAGTTGGAAATAAGTCTGAGGAAACTTCCCAGAAGATAAAATAAAAGATGAAAATAAGTTAAAAGCTAAGAAAAGTAGGGGGTCAAACTAAGACTTCCACGTAGAGTTGGTAAGAAATTATCAAAGAAATAATTCAAGAAACTTTGCCAGAACTGAAGAAAATTTTCATATTCAAAGAGCTGAATTCAAAAATTCAGCAAGGGAATTTTTATTTATTTATTTTTTATTTTTTATTTTTAGAAAAAAAGAAAGACAGCAAGTTTGCCTAAAAATCTTTGGAATGTAGCGTTCAGTACAATACTGACAGATCATGACTATAAAGTTAGTAAAGCTATTTCATATACTGAATTGCAAATAGCACCCCTACTCCCCCAAAAAGTTGTTGCTCTCAAAAATAGAAGACTTTATAAGACTATTTTTGGCATTCACATCTTAAATTTCCATTCATTAGTTTTCAGTAACTGAGAAATTATGAAATTTAAATAGTTTCTTAAAGAGTTACTGTCTATAAGATACACTAATAATAATAGCTACAATCTTTCAAGCACTATTACTCATTATTTTAATTCACACAACCACCCCTTGGGGCAAATACTAAACTTAGACAGAGAGGTCAGGTAAAACCCAAGATCACAGAGCTGATAAGTGGCAGAAAAAGGATTCCTACCCAGACTGCCTGACTCTAGAGCTTGCCCCCTTAACCATTGCGTTACATGGCCTCTTACTCAGCACAATAACCTGTAAACGGCAGGATGCTGAACAACCAAGCTGATGCAATTGCAGTTTAAATTGAAGAAGCATATTTGTTGATATATCTCTACTGTCTGATGATACTCCCCAAAGCATTTTGTTATCTGACAGCCAGTGAAAATTTCTGTACTTTGGTACACAGCAGCCCCTACTTTCACACGTACACATTTCTCAAATTGGTAATAAAAGGTGATTATCACTGGGATTTTTGATCCTACGGGTCATCCAGGGTGAATACATTGGGGGATGTCTAAAACTTTAAAATAGCAAGAGCATCAATATGACCAACGCTGTCGACAGAATTAAATAGAATGATCAGCTAGGCGTCTCCCTCAGCAACTCATGATCAATTATTGGATTGACCACCAAGGTGGAGAGGGCATGGCGCTATAAATCATTACATTCTTGGCTAGGAACGATCACCGTTTCACAGGTTAACCACTTCTTCTCTTCCTCTGTCTCTTTCTCCTTCCCCCCAAAAAACTCTTTATGTCTCTTCCCTGTTCATACATCTCCAATTATGTCCCATAATCTTATTCTCAGCTTCCTTACCTGCAAAGTAGGCATAAAAATAATTTTTACTCCTTAGGGCTGTATGAAAATAAGATTGTTTGACAATGACTGGTACATAAAAATAATAAATATTGCTATTTTTATTATTATCTTTCTCCTAAAAGAGGTGTGTACATACACAAAGTACACACAAATACACACGCACAGAAGTATGGCTTGCTTATCCTAGTTGTAAGTTCTCTGAAAGCAAACATTGCCTTATGCACAGTTGTATCTCTTACAATTTGTTATGCAAAATGGAATTTAATAATTGGATGAATTATGAAATGACTGAATTTCAAACTATCATTCTCATTTGACTAGACAATTGTACATATATTAAAAGGTGTAAATAATTGCATCATAAATCTCATTATTGTTATTTTAATTTGATGTTGGCCATTACCAACAGCAGTAGCAGAAATAACAAGATTTATCAGTGGTTTAGTACTGCCCCCTAAAGACAGTACATAAATTAGCTGCTTAAAACCATAATTTCCCACTTCAATTCTTTACAATTAAAGAGGGCTGAGAAAGATTTTATCAACCTAAATATAATCTTCAATTATATATGGGAAAGAAGTCCCATGAACATACTAACTCCTAAGTTTCCTTTATTTCAAATTACTTTTAAGCTTTTTACTGAGGTTCCAACTTTGTTCCTAAAGTTCTAGATGTCAGGAAATTCTTCCATAGAATATAAACCTAAACTTACTTCAAGTTTGAGCCTATTAGCTTTCTTGGTTAATACATAGAAATTGTGCAGATGAAATATTAAACTAGTTCTACATTGTTTCAAAGAATGAATGTCATGACACATAAATACCTTGGGGAAACAAATTTGAGCTCAACCAAAAAAAAACACTTCTAGAAAACTACATCAGTCTAACATTGAAGAAATGAGATTTCCTTGTGAGGTGATATCTACATGTAATGTAAAAAATTATGTTATATGAAAATATTTAATATTTTTATTTAAATAGTTTATTATATTGGTATTTATTTTTTAAATAGTATGTATATTATAATTATACATTATATTATATATTCTATATATTATATATTTTTCATATATTTTCTATAAAACATGTTTACACCATCATATATTATGTATAGAACTATATATGAAACAGCATAATTATATATATGTTATATGTATAGATAAACATAATAATTATGTAATAATTGTTCATAATGGAGCTTTATAGTTTCGAAAATGTTTCCAGGTATAGAATAGCCAAATAAAGTAGGGCTTCATTTTATGCATGAAGAAACCAGTGCTCTCAATGTTACTCAATTTGCAAGATCATTTTACAAATGAGGCCAGATTACAACCTAAATTCTTTGACTCTAGGTCCTATGATCTTCCTACTATTCTGTGGAAGAAGTTCCCAATTACTAGAGCTTTTCAAAGGGACAACAGATGTTCAAGATGTTCAGAATATCCACAAAGGAATTTCTGTGTTATATGATAATCACTGATGGCCTTTAAATTCTTTTTTTTTAAATTCTAAAATTCTCTAAGTCTATGCAGTTAAAATGCATATAGTTCAGGAAAGGGATCGAGGACCATTTATGATCCCAAAGAGCCCCATGGTATTTTATTTTTTTATAATACTTTAAAAAGTGGGGTTCTAAGAGACAGAGAGAGGAGGAAAATTGTAAGATGTTAGGGTGGTTTATTTACATCAAAACTACAGCAGTGCCAATGATCAAACACATAGAGGTCAGGGGTGGGAGTTACTCTAAAGGAGCAGGCTCGCTTATCTTACATTCAGTCCTGAGAAGGAGATCGCATGCTGCAGTTTAATACATCAGTGATGCTCAAACAACTCAGTGTCGAGTGTTATATCTTTATCAGCTTAAAAACACTACACATCTGTTCAAAATGTCCTGAAAATAACCCTGCCGTGCTCCCCTACGCTGTGTGTTCCCCGCAGCCATCTCCTCCAGGTCACTGAAATTCGCAAAACCTGCAACACGGCAGTCTTCAGAAAAACGGAATTTGTCTCGGACCCATCTGGAATTAGCCATCGATTCTAAGCTGCACTGACCTCTCCCAGAAAAAGGCAGGGAGGAGAAGAGCAAGTCTTCCTGCAATGAGTCCACGGTCCACCTCAGATCCGGCGCCAAACTGAGGTCCCTCTGCATGCTGGTATTTTAAACGGGGATTTGCCACTATCAAAAGGACTTCACATTTATTGAAAGATAGAAGTGCTATTAAAGCAATTATTTTAGTTGCAAGGAATGCTGAAGGATGGATTAAGGAGAGCTGTTCTCTTTTTAATAGCGTCACGGCATTCGTTGTAATTCCTCTAAAACGCTCAGTCCAACACAGCGTGTCCCCACCTGCTACCTGTTTCTATACTTGACTTCCTTTCATAGCCACCTGGGAAACTTCAAAAAAGACTGCATTTGGTTTGCGACTGCACTTTAATACAATCAATTTTATGTTCTTTTTTTAAGTTTTATTAAATTTATTGGGGTGACTAATAAATTATATATGTTTCAAGTATACAATTCTAAAATACATCATCTGTATTTTCTTTTATCTCTTAAAACTTTTGTGCATTTCTCAGACTCTAGCTTAATGATACTATTTATTCCAAAATTAGAGAAGAGTCTAAACTAATGTGAGGTTCATGCACAAGAGACAGGAGCTAATTTAAGGTTACTGTTACTCTAGAAAGTTTATTCAAGTTTGGTTTGTATTTTCAGCAAGATTATGAAAGGCAAAATGTGTAACTTTTGGAAAGCTAAACTAACCTTCATGACATCATTTTATGTAAACAAATACTATTTTTCAATAGTTTCTTAAAATAAAAAGTATAGAGATCTGATTTAAATACATAATATGCACCCATTTTAAATGTACAGTTTGACACTTTTGATAAAGGTGTACACCTGTATCATCACCACCGCTATCAAGACACTGAACATTTCCATCACCACAAATGGTTACCTCATGCTCCTTGCCTGTCAGTGCTTTCCTACCTCTGGCCCCAGAAATATTTTTTGTGTCACTATATTAGACATGCCTTTCCCAGAATTTCACAAAAATGGAATCACAAAATATACACTCCATGTTTGGCTTCTTTCACTCAGCATAATCGTTTTGGAATTCATCTATTTTTTGCATGTCATTAGTCTACTCCTTCTTAATGCAAAGTAGCATTCCCCTGTATGAATACACCAAAGTTGTTTTATACATTCTTCTGCTGATCGATAGTCATGTTGCTTCCAGTCTGTGGCCACATAAACAAAGTTGCCATGAACATTCATATACAGGTCTATGTGGACATAGCTTTTGTTTCTCTTGGGTAAACACCAAAAATGCCAAGTCACATGGCAAGCATAGCTTCAACTTTTTAAGAAGTTATCAAAATGTTTTTCCAAAATATTTGTATCATTTTACATTCCCATTAGCTGTATATGAGAGTTCTAGTAATTCCACGTTCTTGGCAACACTTAATGTCAGCCATTCTACTGGGTGTGTGCTTTCAATTTCCATTTCTGTGCTTACCAGTGTGTTAAGAATCTCCTGTGCTTGGAGGCCACCCACATAGCGTGTGTGTGTGTGTGTGTGTGTGTGTGTGAGAGAGAGAGACAGAGAGACAGAGAGACAGAGAGAAGAGCCTTTCAAATCCTTTGGCTATTTTTTATTGGGTTAATTTGACTTGATGAATTGGAAGTTTTTTTTAAGAAGACTTCTTTTTAGAACTGTGTAAAGTTCACAGCAAACGTAAGAGGAAAATACAGAGATTCCCCAAATACCCCTGACCCCACATATGTATAGCTTCCCCCATTATTAACATCCCCTACTAAAGTGGTCTGTTTGTTACAATTGATGAGCCTACACTGATTCAACATAATCACCAAAGTCCATAATTTATATTACTGTTTACTCTTGTTGTACATTCTATGGGTTTGCACAAATTTATAATGACATGTATCCATCATTTTGGTATCACAGAGTATTTTCATGGCCCTAACTCTCCTCTGTCGTCTACCTATCCATCCTTCTAATCCAACCACTGATCTTTTTTACTGTCTCCACAGTTTTGTCCTTTCCAGAATGTCATATAGTTGGGATCATACCATATGCAGGCTTCCTTCACGTAGTAACATGCATTGAAGTTTCCTCCGTATATTCATGGCTTGATAGCTCATATATTTTCTGTTCTGCATAATATTCCATCGCCTGGATGTACCACAGTTAATCCATTCACCTACTGAAAGACATCTTGGTTTCCTCCAAGTTTTGGCAATTATAAATAAAGCTGCTATAAACATCCATGTGCAGGTTTTTGTGTCGGCATAAGTTTTTAATTCCTTTGAGTAAATACCAAGGAGTGAGATTATCGGATCATATGGTAAGAATGTTTAGTTTTGTAAGAAATTGCCAAACTATCTTCCAAAGTTCCTGTACCATTTTGCATTCCTACCAGCAATAAGTGAGAATTCCTCTTGCTTTGCATTCGACCAGCGTTTGGTGTTTTCAGTCTTCAGTATTTGGACCATTCCACTGGCTGTGCAGTGGCATCTCATTGTGGCTTTAATGGGCATTTCCCCGATGACACACAACACGGAGCATCTCTGCGTATGCGTATTTGCCATCTGTGTATCTTCCTGAGGCGGTGTCTGTCAAAGTCTTTGGGCCATTTTTTAGTCAGATTGGTTGTTTTCTTACTGCTATGTTTAAGTTCTTTTGTGTACTTTGGATAATAGTCCTTTATCAAACAGGTGTTTTGCACATATTTTGTCCCAATCTATGGCTTATCCTCTCATTCTCTAGACATTGTCTTTCACAGAGCAGAGTTTGAATTTAAATGAAGCCCAGTTTATCAATTATTTCTATCATGAATCGTGCCTTTAGTACTGAATTTAAAAGTCATCACCATACCCAAGCTCATCCAGATTTTCTCCTGTTATCATCTGGGAGGTTTATAGTTTTGCCCTTTACATTTAGGGCCATGATCCATTTTGAGTTCATTTTTTGTGAGGAGTGTAAGATCCGTGTCCAGATTCATGTTTTTGCATGTGAATGTCCAGAGTTATAAGTTTTTTCTAAAAAAAAAAATATTCTGTATTCTGGGCATGTATCCTTTGTGCTGTTTATGTAACAGCTAGGAAATCTTTGCTTACCCCAAACACACAAAGATATTCTCTCATATTTTCTTGTATAAGTTTAATGTTGTTACTTTTCCACTTTGGCCTGTGCTCTGCATTTATGAAAAGTGAAGGTTGAGGTTCATAAGTGTGGAATCAGAGAGCCTACAAGTTCGTCTTTCTCCAAAGTTGTTTCGGCTCCTCTAGGCCCTGTGGTTTGCATGTGGATTTTATAATATGCCTCTCACTCTCTCATAAAAATAGCTTGCTTGCGTTTTGTTTGGAATTACATTGAATCCAAAGTAGAACCGGGGAGAAGAGGTATGTTAATACTTCATCTTCTAATTTATAAACATGGTATATCTCTTCATGTTTTAGGTCTTCTGTAATTTCCATCAACAATGTCTTTTCTTGCACATATCTTTTTAAATTTGTAGGGGCTAAACATGTATTTCATGTTTTTGGCAACTATTTTCAATGGTATTATTATTTTATTTTCAATTATGAATTGTTCCTCACATAAAGAAATACAACTGATTTTGTTTACTGACCTGGCATCCTGCTAAACATACCTCTGAGTTCCAGTCGCTTTTCTGTCGATTTTTGAGGCTTTCTGTGTCAATGACAGATGTCACCTGTGACTAAACAGACTCTTTCCTTTAAAATCTGTATGCTTTTATTTCTCACCTTTGCTTTATTGTGCCGGCCAAAATGTCCCGTACATTGTTGAACAGAAAAAGAAAAGAGCGACCACCTTTGTCTTGTTTCTGATCTTAAGCAAAAATAACTCAGTCTTTCTGCGCTGTGAAGTACACTGAGAGCAGCAGTGTTTTTGTAGAGACCCTTCTATAGCTGGGGAAGGGCCTTTTAGTCTCAGTTTACTGAGAGTTGGCATCATGAACAGATGCTTTCTCTACAACTATTTATCTGACGATGTATTTTCTTCTTTATTCTATTAATATGGTGAAAAACATTAACTGATTTTAGATTAAAAGACCCCATTTGGTCATCCTGTGTATTTGTCATGCATTGCTGGTCTTGGTTTGTGACTATTTTGTTAAGGATGTGCAATCCTGTTTTCCTGAGTGGCACTGGTGTATAGTTGGTGTGTGTGTAAAATGCCTGGAGTATTGCAATAATGACGACCTCACTTAATAACTTGGGAACAATACTCATCCTTTATTTTTAAAAAAGAGTTTTCAACAGTAAACCATCTGGGCTTGGAGTTTCCTCATGGGGAAGATTTTAGTTAATGTCAAATGAATTAATTACCTCTTAAATTTATTAATTAAAATTATATTGTGTATGTCCACTATTTCAAACAACTTCATCAGACATTTTTAGATCAACAACTGCTGTCTACCAGACTAAGCTTGAGGGTGAGGGAAAGGGGTGAGAAATATGCCATGAAGTCTGAACTCATGGTATCAAGAGACGTGTAGATAAGTCATTAGTAAAACTAGGTCAACATGAGCATTACAGATACAGAAATAAGGTGTTAAGAGAATATAAAGAAGAAATTCTTTCCAACCGAGGTGTGATGAGGAGAGAATTCAGAGAAGCACCTGCATTTAGCAACAGCACCTCCTGAGATAAAACGTCTGAGGAGAAAGGGGTGAGAGGAAGGGGTGGAGGCATCACATGGTCGTGGCTGTGAGTGCGCTGACCGTGTCTGACAAATCAGGGGTCAGGAGGGGCGTAGCAAGGAGAAAAAATAAATCGGGGCTCTACGGGGAAAATGGTTGGTTCAAAACCAGTTCAACATTTGCCAAGGCATAATTTCCTACTCTTACTCCTATGATGATTATAAATCAAAAAAGCCTGTATGTGGCTGGGTACAAAGAATACAGAGACTTTCTCTTGTCTGAATTCTCATGGAACAGATGGTCTTGGCAACTCCAATCTACTGTTTTGAACTACTGACGACTCCTCACCGCAGGATATCTTATCTTTATGATTCAGGGGCAATATTTTCTATTTGTGTCACCTGCAAAATGACTAGCACTGTTCTAGGCACATTATATGCATATATTTTGACTAGACAACTCTGCTCCATTCTCATTCTCTATACCCTCTTTCACCAGTTATAAACAGGAACGCCCTCAGGGCTGGTGTGTAAGTAAATATTTATATGCTCGTGTGTGTGTGTGTGTGTGTGTGTGTGTGTGTGTGTGTGTGTACGTACTGGACTGAAAAACAGAAAATAAAAGGTATGTTTGACCTGGAAAACATGTGAAAAAAGACTTCCAGTAAGTCCACAATCAAAAAATAAAAATTATCCTTCTTAAATGGCAATATTTTGCCATTTTCAATATATAACAGCATATTACTTGCATTCCTCATCTTTATATTATATACAATGGTATTTCTATTACACTATATTTTCAGGGGAGGCAATTGTTCAGTTCTGTGAAAATAAAATTTTGGAATAGCAAAGAATGTGATTGAAATGTATATTAATTAAACCATCAAAAGTAACAAAACTTAACAACTGAAGCATTTTATATTGAAAAGTAAATGAATACAAATTAGACATTAAGTCTGTTAGATCAGCAGAAAACTGATTAACTCTAGGTCATACTGACAGAAATCAAAGTAGAATAAATAAAATAGGAATAGAAATTGGGGATTTTGCACACTCTATTAATATTAATGTAGCCAAGGATATGTTAAGGACATAACACTGCAAAGAGAGGTAAGACGTGGTTTAGACTAATGATTTGATACTTCTCGGTGACTTCCATGATTCACCCAATTTTCTCTATTTGATAGAGAAAATTACACAATAAAGTAATGGTCCTCAATTAAAAAAAAAGGAAATATACTTTACTACAAGTCTGAAGGCGAATATAAATTCTTAACTTTATAATCTCAAAAGAAAACAGAAATAAAGAGCTAATATAATCAGCTTGGGTTCATGAAAAACAAAGCCACAGAAAGCAAGACTAAAATATTAAACCCCATTTTAAAAATACAGATGCTAGATATGATAGTATTTGCAAATGCTATTGCAAGATCAAAACATTCTCTTAACAACCACAAAGTCGAGAAAAGAAATCTAGTGAGTTAAAAAAACATGGAGAACATAACAGAGGAAACCTATAAACGGTGAAAAGAATAACTGACATTGAATCTTTCAAATGCATCCAATTAAAAAAATTCTTTGCACCATAAGAATAAACTCATAATAGATTGAAGACTTAAATATAAGATTCAAAACCTAAAACACCCAGAAGAAAATATAGGCAGTCAAATTTTGGACATTTATCTCAACAATATTTTTTCTGCTATATCTCCTCAGGCAAGAGAAACAAAAATAATAATAAACAAATCGAACTACATCAAACTAAAAAGTTTTTGCACAGCAAAAGAAACCATCAACAAAACAAAGACAGCCTATTAAATGTAACAAGATATTCAACAATGATACATCCGATGAGGGGTTAATAGCCAAAATTTATAGAGAACTCACACATCTTAACACCAAAAAAAACTAACAATCTAATTAAAATACAGGCAGAGGACCTGAATAGACACTTCTCCAAAGAGGACATAGGGATGGCCAATAGACAGATGAAAAGATCCTCAATGTCACTAATCCTCAGAGAGATGCAAACTAAAACCACAATGAGGTGTCACCTCACACCCGTCAGAATGGCTGCCATCAATAAATAAACAGGTGCTGGAGAGGGTGTGGAGAAAAGGGAACCCTGGTGCACTGACGGTGAGAGTGCAGACTGGTACAGCCACTATGGGAAACAGTATGGAGTCACCTCGAAAAATTAACAAAAGAACTGCCCCCATTTCTTTGGGTATATATCCAACAAAACCCAAAACACTAATTCGAAAGGATATACAAGGTGGGAAAAAGTAGATTTACAGCTGTGAGTACACAAAACACAGAGTTTATTCTTACATTATCATTTATTAATTATTGTATTATTTTCCACACAAGCTACTCTAAACCTATTTTTGCCCCACCTTGTATGTACCCCTGCATTTGCTGCAGCGTTATTTATAATAGCCAACATATGGAAGCAACCCAAGTACCCATCAATAGAAGAGCAGATAAAAAAGTGGTGGTACATATATACAATGGAATATTACTCGGCCATAAAAAAGAATGAAATCTTACCATTTGCAACAGCATACATGGACCTAGAAGGTATTGTGCTAAGAGAAATAAGTCAGACAGAAAGACAAATGCCATATGATTTCACTTATATGTGGAATCTAAAGAACAAAATAAACAACAAACAAAATAGAAACAAACTCATAGATACAAAGAACAGACTGATGGCTTCCAAAGAGGGAGGGATTTGAGGGGCTGGGTGAAAAAAGTGAAGGGATTAAGAAACACAAATTGGTAGTTACAAAATAGTCATGGGGATGTAAAATACAGCATAGAGAATGCAGTAATAATTATGTGTGGTGCCAAGTGGGTACTAGAAACATCAGGGGAAACATTTTGTAAAGTATATGACTGTCTAATGACTATACTATCCACCTGAAACTAATACAAAATAATATTAAATGTCAACCGTAATTGAAAAATTAAATTTAAAAAAAATTTTTTTAAATACTTGATATTCACAAGCACTTTCATTAACAATTACTAAATGCTTTTTAACCTAATGAAATAAAATCATAATTCCCCTGATGAGGTATGTGTGCTACTAACTGCTATGAATTGATATGTTACTCTCATACAGCACTTTGTTTTTTGCAGAGGCCCTTTCATAGGGCACTTCTGATTTTTAAATAAACATTGCTTTCACTTACATAACTTTAGGACTAATGCGTCAATTGCATAAAGAACTAATGCAATTAAAATTTAAATAGTTACAAAAGAAAAAGTCAGATTTTCTTTTAAACAATATAAATGCAACAACCATATGTCTAAATAATCCCTCACCAATCAGAGCACACAATTTACAGAATCTTAATGAGTCTTACAAACATTAACAAAATAAGCCTCAAGGCCCCCTCAAGAATAGCTATGATTTCCACTCCTCCCAGTTTATACACAAAGCCAGATCACAGTAGTCAACCGAGTGAAGTATGTACATGGTATGTGAAGGTCATAGGTATGAACAAAACAGGAATCTAGATCACATTTCAGAAACCATCACTCAAGAGGCAAAAACTAGCAGCCAAAAAAATAATAAATAATAAATTTTTAAATACTTCAAAACACTTGAACCCTTTTTGAAAAAAGATGTGACATTTCTTTTCAAGCACGTACAACATCGCAATAAAAGAAATTGTGTCTCAACCAAAGGTATTTCGTTGCTTGTTTTGTGTATCCGTCTGTCTGTGTGTGTTAAATAAACCTGCTGAGTTTGTTTTCCAGTGAAGAGACATTCGGTTGTTGATTAAGTTTTAAATGCTGTGTGTCCTTGTAGAAATTTTCCAGGTCTTTGGTCTTGGTTTATGGTTGACGTATATGCAGGATAAGTTTAGAAGTAAGTTAATTTCTAATCCTAAAAACACCTTCACTGTATCGGTCACAATGAACATGATGGTGTACATACTGGGCAGAAGACAAAGGTCTAAATAAAAGCTTCAGAGGTAAATCTTTGAGATTAATTTCTCACCTCAAGGTCCAATTCTGAACTGATTTAAAGTACAGACAATATGACCTGAAACAGCTTTCTTTCTCAGGGGTAACAGCTGGTAATGGGGAGGGTCTGTACCTCACTTTTATGTCTGTGTTCCTAGTATCTACAGTAGTATGTGGCACAGAGTAAGGATGTGAATGCTGAATTTAATATGCTGCTTTTGTATACTTAACAGCACCAATAAATACTTATTGATTGAAATATTTTGCTAATTTACACTAACAGAGGAAATCAACTGATCATGCTTTCTCCAAAAAACAAAACAATCCTACCTTTAATTAACAACCAGCTTAACAATGCTGAGGGTTTTTAAAAAACCTTTCTCTTTTATGAGATAATTTTTTTTAAGTAGAAATGAACCTTCCAGATACACCAAACAGAAAGGAACCTTCCAGATGCAACAAGACAAGTTGAAAAGCACAGCCATATCCCTCTGCCTGGGCACCATTCTTGCCATCTGCCAATATTTAATGAACTCTTCCAAATCCAACATCAAATGCCTGACTTGAAATGCCTGCACCACATCCCATCTCACTGAGGCATTAAACCCACGCTGGATAAGTCATCTGTCTGAGATACTCAATTGGGAGGTTCCCAGGACAATCAAAAACATCAGCAATTTCTGATTCACCAGATGCTACCGCTGATTCATTCCCCAAGGCTCCACCTTGACCATCCTAATGGAAAACTAATTTCATCTAGAAGAAATGAATTTTTTTTGCTCCCCAGCTATGGATTTCCATCATCTGAAAACCCCTTTCAAGTACACACAGCTCTGACCAAACAGAGCTACTCCAGACAGACCTGACCCCATACCATTAAATGTCTCTTACATCTCCAGGGAGTGCCATCCTGGCATTGCCAAGTCACAGCCTCTTCCTGGGGCAGCCTGCATGTAATAACTGGTCAATGAAGTCCAGCCACCTCCCCCCAACCTAGGACAACTCTGAAGGGCCAAGCAGAGAGGGACCATCTAGTGGGCAGCAACGAATAACTTCTCCAGCGAGGTCTCAATCACAGACTTGCAGAGGGGGGCTCTCCTCCACGGCTGTCCTGTCTTGGGTACCCTCCCTCAGGCATAGAATACTTTCATAGTTTGTTTTCCATCTTTATAATTACTCCTATCATAGTTTTTAAATCTTTTATTTCAAGCTTTGCCTGTTTTGAATTACTGTGTGGCATCTGTCTCCCACCCGGTCCAGACTGAAACAATACCTTCAGTAAGGACAGAGTCAAGCACGCACCACGGCTGAACGCAGAAAGCGATGAAGAGGGCCGGATCCTAGAAAGTGCCATCAGGGGCCGAGAAGCAGACTGAACAGCTAGAGCGTTGCACACCAAGGGACACATTTCTTAAGGTACAACAGTTTTCAAAGGACAGAAAACTATATTTGAGTCCCTGGCTTAACTAGAAGAAACACAAAAGTCAGAGTGAGAGGTCAAATTTCATCCTAGAGACCTCTTTAAATGGATGGCTTGCGAGGCATCACAAACTGAGCGCTCACATCCGCCTGTTTTTAAAGTTTCGATGTCAGAGTGGGGACCTATTAGACACAAAAGTAAGACAATATTAAGAACATTAATAACCAATTGGAAATATAAGCTCTATAAGGACTTCGTTTAACAATGAACAAAGAGCGAAACAGTTCTCAAACAGGAGACTACTAAAAGATGCTGCAGCAGAGGAAAAAAATATTTTCTAGAATACATGCTTATCTCTAAAATTAATTTGATATTACAAACAAAAGGAAATCCTAGCAGATATTTGGTATCTTTTAAAAGATTCAAAAACCAGCCAGTATGAAACTGCAGGAGAGAGCTCACACAGCCCGCCGGACTGTCCTTTGAAAGGCCTGCTCACATGTTTAGCCCTTGACTGGCGCCTGGGAACCTGGATTCCTGAAGAATTCCCCCCACTCTGACATGAGCGGTTCACTGTGCCTAAGCTACTCGTGAGAACAGTGATTTATGCTGACCACCTGAGCTCCTTTCTGGGAGTCTGGAATTTTGTACATACTAGGCAGGGAGTGTCTACATGACTAGGCCCTAATAAAAATCTGGGATGTGAATCTTCAGCAAGCATCCGAGTTGGCAACATTTCGCAGGTGTCGCCACCACTCGCTGCCGGTAGCATCCAGTGCACCCCGGCTGACTCCGCTGGAAGAAGACCCTGAGAAGCAAGTACCTGCTTTCTCCAGACTTCACTCTATTCACTTCTCCCCTGAGTTTCCCTCCTTTCCTTTCCCTGTAATAAGTCGTAGCTTTTAGTACAAACCGTTTGCTGAATCCTGTGAGTCCTCCTGGGGAATCATCGACCTGAATGTGGTCTTGGGGACCCTCGACACAAAAAAAACAGGCCCGGGATGGGAAGAAAAGAAAAGCCCAAGGCTGAGGCAATGACACATCAAACTCGTTGAGTAAGAGAAAAATGAAGCATAAAATTTAAATTCTTTCTGGAAGTCTCTAAGAGCCAAAGCGATGTTACATAAAATCAAATTAGTGTTTTGATCACAAAATTGGAGAAACTGGCCCAAATTCTCGCGCGTGCGCGCGCACACACACACACAAAGATGAAAATATGTCAGAAAATTTGGTGGAGCAAAGGAATCAAGTCCAAGAACAGATAATCCGAGATGAATAAACCTGAGCAGTGAACACAGAAAAAATAATCCAAAAACAGAAGAGAACTTTCCAGAAACAAGAAAGGGCAGGTCTACAGCGAATGCCTGGAAAAAATTAATGGAAAAGATTCGTATCTCGACATAGGCTGGCAAAATCTTTTAATTCTAAGGAAAAATAATAATCTCAAACTCTCAGAATGAGCATTCAGATTGCCTACAACTCTCATCAGAATTTTTGGATGCAAATAACAGAAATTGACTCTGGTTAAGTAAAGCAGAAAGTACATTTATGTAAGTATTGGGTAGCCCTCGGAATCATTATGAAGCCTAAAAAATCAGGCACTTAACACGCCACTGGAATCTCAACGTGGCTCTAACTGTAGAAGTAATTTGGAGATCTTTGCCAGGGGAGGAGTTTCACACCCCAAGTAGTCAGAAAACAGAAAATTTAAAAACCCAATGTCTACCATATCTACCAATGGGAAATATCATGCTGACACTACATTTTTGCAATATTTGTGATAATAAAGGCATAAAATAGAAAATATCAACAGATCATTCATGGTGCACAGCTTTCACTCAAGAACTTTATACCTAGCAAAGTTACCCGTTATGTTTGAAAGCCAGACTTAGGAAATACAGTTCTCACAGATAACTCTTGCAAGGGCAAATTTATCCCATTTGAGGATAAATTCTATCCCACCAAGAGACAAATTAAGGAATCAATAACATGCAACAGTGAATATTTAAATTAATTTCATACAAAGTTCTAAGTATAATAATGTTTGTTATGAGGGTTATAATTTTGAAGGTAAAAGCCAAAAAGAAAAGGTTTATAAGATTAAAATAACATCTATATTATACAGGCAGCTTCATAGATATCACATTTTAAAATTCTACTCCTTCTATAAGTTCTTCTCTAAGTAGTGAAAGCACATCTCTCCCCGGTGCTTTTTCCTATCTAGAATAGCAGCACCCTTGCCCCAGCCAGCGAGGCTCAGTGGTTAGAGCGTCGGTCTGTGGACTGAAGGGTCCCAGGTTTGATTCTGGCCAAGGTCTCTTTCACATTGTTGTTTCTCTCTCTCTCTCTCCCCTGCCCCTCTCTCTGAAAAGCAATGGAAAAAATATCCTTGGGTAAGAATTTAAAAAATTAAAAATAAAATAGTAGCAACATGAATCTAACTCTCAAACAACTCTTTTGATCAATATTGTAATTACTTATTTAATTCATGTATTCATCTGGTATTGCATCTTTGCCTGCTCAGTGTTGCCTCAGTTCTTAAACAATAAAATCCTAGAGAGTAAAAAAATATGCCTTTTTATCTCCTTCGTCCTGAGTCCAGCAACTGAGAAGACTTTCAGCAAAACTTGATGATGATAACACTGCAGCACTATGCACAGTGGTGGTACAGTAAGTGTTGACTGACGGAATGGAAATAATACCCTTGATAAATGTTGAAGGACAGGGCCTTCTTGTATTGTAGTTTCAAATACCCTATAACTTCTAGTCAAATCCCTTTACTTGCTATAAGATGCAAAATACATAATTGGCAAGACTTGCTCAAGATTTTATACGTTGGGGGAGAGAGTGTATATTCATCAATGCAAGTAACCGAAACAGAATACAGTAAAATGAAAGAATTTTGATGGAGTTATTTCATTTTCATTTCAACACACAGGTGCTGGCACTGATAAATGTAACCTGGAGATTTAATTCAGTGAAATCTTCTCTTCAGGCATATTTTATAAGGAGCTGTTTGCATTTTCCTGCATATGATTATTCTAACCCCGAAAGCACCTTTTAAATATGAATTATAAGTCCAGCTGCCTTGAAATGAAACTAAAAGAGTTTTCCCCCCTAGTCTTTAGTAAGAAATTGATGCCATTGAATTATTTTTTGCTTAGAGGGTTACACCACCTCCTCACTAGATAAGTCATGTTTAATTTTTTTAACATACTGTGAGTTTACCAAAGTTTGTACAGAAGATAATTTTTAAAATGTTAAAATATTGTAACATTTGATTTTTTTAATGCTGTAATTTTTCTAATGCGTTATCCTTCCTCCAAGAAGAACATTTTGCAAAAGTGGGCACCCCTCAATCAGGCAGGGTACCTTCAATAAAGTTGTTGGAATGAATTTAGGAGACCCCAAGGCCCAATAATCCTGGTATTTCCAAGATATGGCCATTCTAATTGCTAGGAGCCACAGTTCCTAAATCAGAAACTAACTTCAGAGTATACCAGGGATTTTATCTTCTGTACTTCAGCAAAACCCAGCCATGACAGTCTCGGATCACTGGCTCGAAGCAGAAAGAGATCTTAATGACTGCGGAGCATTCTTCCATCTCCATCTGCTGAACTAGCACGCATCACTCGATTGCAACACGCATGAGTAATACAGGAAACCTACACACTCTACTAGTCTGAGTACTTCCTACAAACATGCACTTTGGTGGGCACATGAGTGATCATCCTAAGTCAGGTATTCAGGTTGATGTTTCTGTTTATGAAGGAGTCGGAGGTAGGGTAGTGAGAAGTTCCTACGATGATACAGACAAGGCCATAGATATCCACTAATTTAATACTGTATTGATGGGCTGTGGTAGATTACAAAAGTGGCCGCAGTTCTTTGAATCTACTGTAATTAAGAGGTAGAGTCTATTTCTCTACCCCTTAAGGGTAGGTTAGCCTTAGGACGTGTTTTGGCCCAAAGCAATATTGTGTTAGTTCCAAGCCAGTCCTCTTGAAGGCTCTGACTTGTCCTCACTCTCTCAAAACCTGAGACTACAATATTAGCCATCCCTGGTTAGCCTACTGGAAGGCACAAGGCCACAGAAGAGCGATCCTAGGCAGTCCTACCATTGATTTGGCAGCCCCAGCGGATGCTAAAGTCACATAAATGAGACCAGCCAAGATCTGCTCAGCCAGCTCACACCAGGATGGCCAGCTTATCCTAGCTCAGATGGGCAAACTGCACAGTAAGCTTACAAATGGTGGTTGTTTTAAGCTGCAAAGTTTAGGGTGGTATGTTACACACTAAACACCAACACACACTTTGACCTGTGAGACTGCAGTTGATTATTTGCCATAGTAAATGTAACATGTCTAATGTTTACAGAGTGCTTAGGATCTTTTAAAAAGAAACAACGAACCAACTGGCTTCTGTTGCTCCTCTCAAAATGTTTATTTTGACTGGTATCTAGCGTATGTTATATCTCCTTTTAGCTTTAGCATTCCCAAAATATATTACCTGGTTTTACCTCATGTCTTTACATGTGCTAGCCCCCCCCCCCCCCGTGTTCACATGTTACATTCCCCCTCCTCATTTAAACTCAGCTTTGGGGGGGGGGGCGGGAGGAGGGCATGGGGGGATAAATGGTGATGGAAGGAGGCTTGACCGGGGCAGGTGAACACACAATACGGTGTGCAGATGATGTGTTGTAGAATTGTGCACCTGAAACCTGTAAAATTTTGTGAACCAGTGTCACCCCAATAAATTCAAAAAAGGGAAAAACAAACAGACTCAGCTCAGCCATCACTTTTGTGAAGTCATTCTGAACCCTGCCCTCGCCAGGAGATTCCTTGATTGCTACTCTATTCCCAGGAGATATTTTTATCTTTAAAATCTCATTAATCCTGTCTTAAAATAACTTCTTTACAAACATGTCTCTTTGCCATCCCATACAGTCAAGGAAGCCCCGGGTATGCCCAGGAACTAACACAGCAGGGCACAGTGTAAGTGCACCATAAAAGTTGGATCTGCTGAATGAGAAATCCAAAGTAGAACGATTTTTAACTTGGTTTTGGGCATAAGGTACCGTGTGCTTTTATTTCTGTGATTAGTCTCTGAGTAACAGCCATTACATTTGGCAAATTGTATTAACATTTAAATTACAAAGGACAATGAATCAGGAAAAATAACTGCTAAAATCAGTAGCACAATTTGAGCCTTTTAAGGAGTTAATCTCACCCGAAGTTTATTACTTGTTCCCAAATGGAAGTTAAATAATAGCAATGTAGATGTGTAACTAAGAACGGAAAGTATGAACGTAATCAGCCCAATTCTCTGACAGGTGGGTTGGAGGCTGGGATGCATGAAACAGGGAAAGTCCTCTATGGGCTAATGTGGGGGGGGACAATCTGGTTTCCTCTCTCCACGGGCAGGTGGAGGCACCTTCCCCTGCACAGTTTCTGAGAATGCAATGAGGAGGGGTGATTGGGATGTCCATGGGGAACAAGCATAGTATTTGGCTTAGATTTAAAAATAGAATGAAATGAGTATCCCTGGAGAGAACTAACCCAAGACAAGACATGTCAACATTGCTAAATTCACTTCCCTGTTACTGTGCACACAACAGCTACTAATATATAATATGTAACTATAAATATTAAATATATATACACATACATTTTCTAATGGAAATTGTGACAATTTCTAAATAAAGCTAAATTGGATTTCAATGCTGCCTCCTCTCACAGGAAAATTAGGTTCCCCAGCTTAGCGCTGGCATTTCTAAGCCAGGGCAAGAAGCTGGAAGCTCAGAAGCTGTCTGGCAGTTCTCCAGTTAAATCCCTGGAAGCATAATACACGTATGATATTCCTTCAATTTAGAGGACTTTTCCATGACTTGACAGAAAAAAAAATGACTGCACACACACACAAACACCCCCCTACCTTCCCCGCCTCCTGAAATGCCATTAAAATAGCAGAAATGTATTTGTAAAGGTACAAACACATAAAGACAAGCAGAATGAAAGAATATAATTTGTCTAAATCTAAAGTGCCAGTTCTTACGCATGCTCTTGTATAAGCTGAAATATTGAATACTTGGTAGCCCCTTATAACTTCCTTCTGTTTGGGGGACCTGTGCCTTTGAGGAAGTCAACTGTCCTATGGAGAGGTCCACGTGGCAAGACGCTGAAGGAAGCCTCCAAACCGAGGCTTCAGTCAAGGCCAGAGGGCAGCCAGCAAGGAACTCAGACACACCTCGGCTGACAAAGCACAGGAACTGACTCCCGCCAACAAGCACGTGAGCTGGCGGTGGACCCTTCCCGGCTGAACCACAGAGGAGAGGCCCCTGCCTCGGCGGGCACCTTGATCAGCCTTGTGAGGGACGCTCTGGTTGGATTCCTGAGACACAAAACCCGTGACATGATTTAATTTTACTTTTTTGCTTTAAGCCACTACATCTGCAGTAACATTGTCATCAGATTAATAAGGGACCTAACCAGAGGAGACCATGACGCCAGCACCTCGCCAACCCTTGTGTTAGAAAACAAGGACTGCTGGCTTCTGCTTGTCACAGGGGTGTGAGCCCTGACTGCGGGCCCAGCCTCTGGCCCACCTGTGCCATCCTGCCTCATGAGCTGACACCACGACACCTGAGGATCAGCGCTGCCACCTCAGCTGATTGCATTCCGGTTACGTCATCTCATCATCAGGAAGCCATAAAATTATCTCCCAAATACTAAAGAACTGAAACAAATTACTATTTTTAGCAGCGTCGGTCAAATGGCACCCTAAAGGTAAAGTAATAATCACTTCAGGATTTTAGAGGGGAAAGCTGTAAGAGGTGACACACCAGCAGAAATCTTCTATTTTATAAAATGTGCCCTGGCTGGGTGGCTCAGTTGGTTGGAGCATCGCCCTGTATACCAAAAGGTGGCGGGTTCAATTCTCAATCAGGACTCATACCTAGGTTGCAGGTTCAGGGCACACATCAGAAGCAACCATTCGATGTTTTTCTCTCTCTCTCTCTCCTCCCCTCTAAAATCAATTTTTAAATTAAAAAAAAAAAAAAAAGACAAAATAACATTTGGAAAAAAAAGTCTAGTTTTTGACTCTCCAAAAAGTATACACTCTAACTCTAGCACACTGAATATTTAACAAGCTCTGGTTTCTGGGTAAATGGAAAGTTCCTTTGCTTTTAATCTAGAATAAAAGGGGACGTGTGGGTGGCAAACTGGTGCAGTTTACAGAGGACACATTATTGCCCAGGGAGAAAGGGCAGGAGGGCCTAGACCTACAGAGGCAGGAAAAATGGTGAGGCCACTAGGTGGGCAGCGGTGGCCATCTGATGCCACCTACCAGCTCTCCTCGACTTTCTCACTTCAGCGTTATCACAGCCACGTTGTTAAAGAAAAACTGTAGCTATTTGGCGCCTCGAGGTCCTTATCACGCCGGCTCAGAAACCGTGTGCATGAGTGGGAAACGCTCCAGAGAGACTCCTCCGACAGCTGCAAGCCACTCGCCTGGGGAACAGCGAGCCGCGCGGGCAATCTCCGGCAGACTGTCACCTGGCAGAACGACTTCGGCAAGGGACGTGCAGGTGCTCGTGGGGGTCGGGACCCGTCAGCACTCAGCTCTGGCAGCTGTCACACTCGCACAAGCTGTCGCCATCACGAGGCTCGTGAGCCAGATTCAACTGAGTGAGACCCAGGGAAAATCTGAAATTCGACAACAGCAGCCCTGCTACCTGGATGGTTTCATAATAAAGCTGGGGACGCGGGGTTGGGAGTGACAGTCCTCATCAGGGTGAAGTCTCTCTGCAATGACTCCGTGTCATGACGCATAAACAGCAAGTCACTAAACATGCTGTTCTTATCTAGCACCGTATCGAGGGCCAAAATACATTATTTTATATTATTCTCGGTGGGTATTATTCAGATCCTGCATTACTTTGCTTTGCTGGTATAATAAAATACCACAAACTTGGTGGCTTAAATCAGAAAATTTATTCTCTTACGGTTCTGGAGGCCAGAAATCCAAAATCGATTTCACTGGGCTAAAGTGAAGGCGTCGGTTGGCAGGACTGCTTCCTCTGGAGGCTCAGGGGAGCATCTGTCCCAAGCCGCCTACAGCCTCCAGAGGCCGCAGGAGCTCCTTGCTGTCCGTGGCTCACGGCTCCTTCCGTCATCTTCATCTTCTTCCAGCATCACACCCCATTCTTTCTTCCTTCTGTGGTCTACTCTCCCTCTGCCCCCCTCTTATAAAGACCTTTAGGGTCAGCCAGAAAACCCAGCATAATTGCCCCATATTCATGTCCTTAATTTAAATCACATCTGCAAACCCCTTTTGCCGTATAAAGAAACCTCCACAGTTTCTAGGAATTAGGACCTGGGTACTTTTGAGAGCCGCTATTCAGACCACCAGAGGTCCTTGTCTCATAAAAGTCTCAGTAAGAAGCTATTTGTCTATGATAAAGTAACTCATTACTCACATACAAAGCCATCCAAAAACACAATAAATTTAAATTGATTGGAAGTTGTGAGTCAACATATTTAGTCTCTCCAACTCTTTAATAAACTGTTCTGAAAATTTTATGATTCATTCCTCTTGGTAAGCAAGCACAAGGTGGAAAACTAAACAAGAGCAAATCTAATGGGTCGATATCTCCTTAGCGGCGACTGAAGGATTCCAATGACACCTGCAGGCTGTAGGCAGGGCACGATCCAAGCTATAATAAACCACCGTGGCTGCTGAAAAGCAGCAGGCAGTTTTAATCCAAAATACGCACTATGAGCAGATTTTGAAGCAGTTGCTCCGACACCTGAGAATCTAACTATGTTTAAAGGCACGTGGGATGCAGAGAGGAGAAGGGACTAACTTTTATTAAATGGCTACTGTGTGTCAGGCACAAAGCGACAGGCTTTACACATTTTAATGTTAATCCAGTTAAGGCCCACACTACCAGAAGATGCAGGTATTCAAAGAAGAGAAACGTATACCCAGAAAGAATTAGGTAACCTTCTGAAGTCTGCAAGCTGGCTAATGGGATACCTAAACTCAAACCTGCATTTGCTGAAATCTAAAAATCCATAATGGGCTTTTTCAGCGTACTTAACACACCGAAGAGGTCAAGAGTCAAGGTAGCAGAAGTGATTCTTTCAGAAGAGCTCCCCCCACCACACACACAAACGATGCGAGGGGGGGACTTCAGAAACATCATCACCCGCTCCACGAGCTGACCCCCGCAGGAGCTCATGACTGCATAACCAGGTGCTGGGCCCCACGCACGGATAACATCACAATACGCAACTCTAAAGAGTGTTCCCCACTTCTGGGTTCCGGTCCCACTGTTCTGACCCTCCTTCTCTTACCTAGGCACAGAAAAGTCATGGAATCCTCTCTCCTCATCAAAATGGGCTCTACGACCAAGCCCCATGTCTCACTTCATCTCAGCTGCAGCTTTATTCCTTTAATCGAACTGAGATTAACTGCATGGATTTTCCATAGTGGGGCTCATGCATTTTTCCATATTATAGTATCTATTTCCTAAAGCTGCTTTAACCAAGATCTAATATTCCAGATCAGGCTCCTATAGAGATGACAGCGAAAAACTTGATCCAACAGGAATCTGAGTCATTAACACAATGAAAAGGCATTTTACTCATGATGTTGACATTATACACAAAGAAGACAAGGCCTCATCATAATTGTAATTTCATCAGACTACCTTTCAACTTAATTTTTTTTAATATGTTTTTATTAATTTCAGAGAGAGAAAGAGAGAGGGAAAGAGAGAGAGAAACATCAATGATGAGAGAGTCACTGATCAGCTGCCTCCTGCACGCCCCCTAGTTGGGATCAAGCCCTTAACCCGGGCATGTGCCCTGACTGGGAATCGAACTGTGACCTCCTGGTTCATGGGTCTACACTCAACCACTGAGCAACACCAGCTGGGCTGCCTTTTGACTCTAGACCAGCGTTCTTTGATGGTATATTTGCAACTCATTTACTGGAAGAAAACCGAAGATAAACCCACTGATATACAGATAATTTCTTGGTGAAAACAAAGCTTTAGGGTCTATCCCTCCAGGAACAATGAAAGAAGTGACTGTTTAAATTTTTATTCTGCTTGACTAATCTAAACTTCTTTGGGTAGAAGCGACAGACTCAGGGAGCAAATCCAGGCCAAGCGTTGACTGAGGTGTCAGGTGTACATATCTGTGTGTACGTGTGTATCATTAGGAACGGGTTAGGTAAGGCATGTCATGAAAACAAGAACTCAGAACCAATCTGCTTCTCCCAGGCAAAGTCTTTGAGCCTAGGCTCAGGACCTAGGGATATAGACAATGGCACCCAAGGTACGTGCTCTTGGCTGGAATCAAACCTGGGACCCTTCAGTCCATGAGGGCTGACACTCTAACCA
Organism: Miniopterus schreibersii; assembly: GCF_964146895.1. Taxonomy (NCBI): domain Eukaryota; kingdom Metazoa; phylum Chordata; class Mammalia; order Chiroptera; family Miniopteridae; genus Miniopterus; species Miniopterus schreibersii. The sequence continues at coordinate 172,410,676 of NC_138102.1, forward strand.
CTGAGCCAAACCAGCTAGGGCTAGACTATACTTCTTAACTTCCCGTGCAGACTGAAATGCCCATGTGACTATAAGACTGGGTACTAGTCCATGAACTATCAGTAGAGGTGATGTTTGCTGTTCCTAGGCCCACCCCCTAAAACCTTGTACCTGTGCCCTCCATCATGTTTACCCTTTGTCACCTTTTACAGATGAGCCAGGTGCCCTTGGAGCCCCGTGCTCAAGATGGCACAGCCCTAGATGGAAGGAATCTAAGTTCCTGAATTCCCACTTGGAGGAGAGCCACCTGCTGATCAGGAGCACCTATTATGGACTTTCAAGGAGTGACAAATTAACTTCCATGATACTTAAGCTATTACTATATGATTTTTCTCAATTTTTTCTAAAATATCTAGCATTATCTTAATGAATATAGCTTATTACTGTATATATCACTAACATACAACTATCAACATTCATGATTTGTTGTTAATCTAAAATTTTTAATATCTCAAAAACTCAATACAAATACATTAACTTCAATTGAAAAATATTTTAATGTTCATAAGTCATCTACATTTAAATAAAATTACTTTTCAAAATTTATTCTTTGCTTAATCCTAGCAGATCCTAAACTTTCTTTAACATTTAATTAATAACATTAACCTTATTAATGGCTTTAGTGAGCAATTAAATCTTTAGCCAAAAGATTTGTCTTTTTTTGAAAAAATCAGATCATGTAACCTCTTCTACTAAAACAGAAAAATAAAAATAAGAACCAGTCTCTTCCGTTTTATCACATTCCTATAAAGCATCTAAAAAAGTAACAAAATGTTTAGAGAAAACTACCAGAAAATAACTTTAAAAGAAGTAAAAATGGTCCCACCAGACTAGCTATATTTGGTAAGAATAAGTGTGCAATCATTCAAAACAAAGAGATGAAAAAATACACACCACTAGACAAGATTTTGAAGTAGGGGAATTTTTTCCCAATTTCCAGTAAAGCACTAGTGCTCACCTTTCTAACATTTATCCATCTCTCCATCCACCCATCCATCCATCCATCCATCCATCCATCCACCCACCCATCCATCCATCCACCCATCCATCCATCCATCCATTCACCTACCCATCCATCCACTCATCCACCAATCCACCCATCCACCCATCCATCCATCCACCCATCCATCCATCCATCCATTCATCATCCATCCATCCATCCATCCATCCACCCACCCATCCATCCACTCATCCACCCATCCACCCATCCACCCATCCACCCACCCATCCACGTACTCATTCATTCTTTCCTCCATTGATTCAATGAAAGTATAATGGTCTCCTTTTTTTTTTCCAGTCCTCACCAGGGATATGTTTATTGATTTTAGAGAAAGAGGGAGGGAAAGAGGGAGGGAGGGAGGGAGGGAGGGAGGGAGGGAGGGAGGGAGGGAGGGAGGGAGGGAAAGAGAGATCAATGTGAGAGGGAAACCGATTGGTTGCCTCCCATACATGCCTCAACCAGGGATTGAACCCAAAATCTAGGTGTATGCCCTGACCAGGAATAGAACCCACAGCCTTTCTGGTGTATGGGATGATGCTCCAACCAACTGGGCCACCTGGCCAGGGCAACTAGTCTTCTTTTATGTGACACTGTATGGGAATCTGTGGATATAAAGATGAAATATACATATAATGCCCTCGAGGAGTCCATAGCCTAGTAATTTCAAGAATAAGAAACCACCAAAATTTATAATTACTCACTACAATCACAATCACAATCATAGTAAGTACTATTGCAGGGCACTGGGAAGAGCCGGAGAAGCAACTAATCCAGACCAAGGAGAGGGTTCAAGGGTGGGCTAAGGTGGGAGGGAGGTCACATCAGAGTCAAGCTTTGATGAGTGAGGAGAATTTAAAAGAATAAAATTGGCCCTGGCCAGTGTTGCCAAGTGGTTAGAGCGATGGTCCATGGACCCAAGGGTCGTGGGTTTGATTTGCTGTCCATCAAGGACACATACCTGGGTACCAGTTGGGGCACGTGAGGGAGGCAACCAACGAGTCTCTCACGTCGATGTCTCTCTCCTCCTCTCCCTCCCCTCCACTCTCTCTAAAAATCAATGGAAAAAATGTCCTCGGGTGACAATTGACAATCGAAACATAAATAAATAATATTTTAAATAATAATAATAATAAAATTGGGATGGCATGAAGGAGAGGCTGAGAACTTCAGGTATATAAAGACAGGTGAAAAAGAGCATGGAAAATTCACGTAAGTACTGGTTAGTGGGAAAGCGATGAGAGAGGAAAACAGAACTACACTAGGGTCAGTTCATGACATGCCTTCCGTATTTCCTAATCAAACAGTCATTGTCATCCCACTTTTTAAGGCCCCTCCCACACTCTATTCAAACGAGACAGAATCACCTTTCCATTTTCATGGACTAAAACACAGCGATGTCTTTTTTCAACATACTTTCTTTGAATAGCTAAAAGGTGTCAGGCAAGATGCTAAATTCTGGAGATATGAAAATAAATAGTTCCTCTTTCTCTTTCTCCATAGCATTTCGTACAATCATTTACTGGACTGTTTGGTAAAATAATTTATCACTCTGCGTTTCTATTCTTCAGTGATGTGTATGCTTTCTTTGCCAAACTCTAAGCTCCTGAGAACAAGACAAATGCCTCATTCATTTTTTATCTGCCTTAAAACAGTAGCGGGTGCATAGTAGAGGTATAATGGATGTTTACCGAGTGAATGAACTGAAGTAATGCAGAAAAATGGATCAGCTGTAAAACAAAAGGCTCTCATGTTAGTTTTCTCCAAAGCATAATGAGGCTTTTCAAGAATATAAAATGTTAAAATGGATATTTTATATTTTACAGAGTATTTGCACTAGTTTATTGGTAAATAATATTTTCCTACTGTAGCACCCTTTCCCAATATACATTTATACTCATAATTCATAATTTTGATAATTTCTGAAAATACATTTACATTTGAACCTTACTCAATGTTATTAAAAATATGAGTAGAATTCATGTTTCATCCATACAAAAATATTTATTGAGCACTTGCTATTTGCAAGGCCAAATACTATGTGAAGGGGAATTACAGCAATGGAAGGACAATTAATAAGTAATTATGAACATAATCCCTGAGACCTTACCTAGAACTTCACTTAACTCTTATGAAGGATGCTACTGAGTCAATATCATCTTCTAAGATGATCCTGGAAAAATGACCTCATCTATTGATATTGCCCAGAACCTGACAGGATTGGGGGTGGTCATAGCTATGAGGGGATGGAATGAGTTTTGATTTGATATAATAGAATGAATGAGAAGGAAGACATTGGTAATGTCAAATTTTAAAAGACTAATTAAATGACAAACATTTATTGAGCACGTATTATAAGCTAGGAATGATAACAGGCCCTTGGGGTAGACAATGAAAAGTAAGAGACTGTTCCTGGGCCCACAATTTCAATCTTACAGAGTTTTATTTAGATGGGGAGGAGGGAGTATGTTGTAAAGAAAGTAGAACTTCAAGAAACAAGTAAGCAGCAGCCAAGGTCATCTATGAGCTTGAAGAACTGAAAAGGAAAGTAAGATAAGGGTGACAATATATTCTTTTGAATACCCTTTTATACTTTATTTGGTACTTTAAAGCCACTGTCACTTAATTTCAAGTATAAAAATCACTAAAAGGTAAGTGATATACAATGTAAGATAAAAATCGCATGATCGTCTTAATAGATGCATTTGACAAAATACATTCTTTCGTGATAAAAATGTTCAACAACTTGGGTACAGAAGAAACATACCTCAACGTAATACAGGCCACATGTGAAAAAGCCACAGCTGCCATCGTATTCAGCAGTGACAGGTTGAAAGCCTCTCCTCTAGGGACAGGAGTAAGACTAGGATGCCACCCCACCCCCACCACTTCTACTCCACATAGTTCTGGAGCCCTGGCCAGAACACTCAGGCAAGAGAAAGAGAGAAATGCATCCCAATCCAGGAGGAAGAAGTAAAACTGTCTTTGTTTACAGATGGCATCATCTCATATATAGACTATCCTAAAGACTCCACGAGAAACTGTAAGAACTAATCAAGTCAGTAAAGGTGCAGGATACAAAGCCAACCTACATAAGTCAGTTGTGTTTCTGTACACTAACAATGAAATACCTGAAAAAATAATAATCCTGGCTACAACAGCACCAAAAATGATAAAATACTTCGGAAGAAATTAACCCAGGAGGTGAAACATCTGCACAGTGAAAACTGCAAGACTTTGGTGAAAGACATGGAAGCACAAACAAATGGAACAGTATTCTGCATTCATGGATTGTCAGAACGAATATTATTAAAAGTTCCACACTGCTCAGCGCTGTCGACAGATTCAATGCAATCCCTAGCAAAATCCCAATGGCATTTTTCAGAGAAATAGGAAAAACATCCTTAAAAGGTCAGTTGTTTTACATCCATGGGAGCACAAAAGAAAGGCAAAGGCAAATTAGGGTCAAATCATTGGAATGCAAGGTCAATAGATCTGTGTGGGCAAAAAGAAAATGGGTCTGAGTCGTTGACTATCTACAAAATCAACATTTTAAAAATGTTCCAGTGCAGTGTGCACAAACTATCGAGCGTAAGCATTACCCAGGGAGTTTATTATTCTGGTTCCATAGTCAAGGGGAGACTTTCTAGAAACTCTATTCTTGCCTGGCTGGTGTGGCTCAGTGGTAGAGCATCAACCTATGGACCAGGAGGTAACTGTTCTGTTCCCAGTCAGGGCACATGCCTGGGTTTCGGGCTCGGTCCCCAGTAGGGGGCACGCAGGAGGCAGCTGATCAATGATTCTCTCTCATATTGATGTTTCTATCTCTCTCGCCCTCTCCCTTCCTCTCTCTGAAATCAATAAAAACATTTTTTTAAAAAATAGAAACTCTATTCTTCAGATGAGAAATACAAAGATCAGGGTAATATTTACCTAAGGAGTAGAAGTGGGATCCAAACAAGCCTGTTTGACTTCAAAACTACTCATCTCTACACTATAACGCCGCTCCAAGTTACAAATACATGTTACTGAAAAATTAGTATAATTCTTTAATGTGGGGAGACTCAGTAAGTTGGTGAGGGTGATAATAGTAACTATGACAATAAAGATACTTTAAATGTTTAGAGAAGTGGCTCCAGGCTAAGAGACAATAGGATTACAGGGCTAAAAAAATCTTCAAGGCGGCAACAGATTTATTTGGGCAACACAGAATGGATGATTGCAGGAAAAAACACAACATGTCAATGTTTGTCTCATTTATTCTGGGCCAAGCTATTTCCACTTTACTGATACACGCTTCCCACTGCCTCGTTATTGTTTTTCGTTGTTGAGCTTTTCATTTCCGTCAAATTCGTCTTCTTGGCTACCTCGCTCCTTCTCCAAATTAAGACTTTGTTTCCCATTACCCATTACGTGGTCGCACAGACTGGCAGCAATCAACTACAGGGAACTGTTGGGAAACCGTAAGCAACCAAGACACTAGAGCTTTAAAAAGCATGGCCGGTTGAAATAAAAATTCTGGCAAAGGAAAGTGAAAAGAAAACCAGAAAATTTTAAAAATCTAAGCCTGAGATTGAAGCAGGCCACCTCGTACCTTTTCCGCCTACTGTTACGGACTTTGTATCAGAGAGAGCCCTAATTCTTCAGCTGGAGGGGCTAAATGAATTCCCACATTCCGCAGTCACGTCCCAAATGATCTCGTGATAAAATGTGCTAGAAGCGTGAGCAAATTCAGTCACTTTTCCTGGGCTACCGTTAGAATCAATTTGCTCTTCAAAGTCAAGAGCATCTCCCTAAACACAGAGGTAAGTGATTACTGCCACTGACATGCTCCTTTAAGCTCGGGCTCCAGGCTGATTTCCTTCGGCATCAGGAAGCAAATGGGGTTCTTTCATAATAGCGGGCTGGCCAAGGCCTTTAGGCCCGAACAGAATCAAGAATTCTCAAGTGTGTACCCTGAAAGAGAATTACAAATTAGGTGCTTTATGGCAAATGAACAAGGTAAATGTGGCATGAGGCTGAGAGCTGTTGAAAATTAACTTTGTCATCATCCGGAAAGTGAGGTTAGGAGAATGTTGAATTATTATTAAACTTTCAAAAAAACATTAAAATTCGCTCCTGAGTGTACAGTATAGCTTCTCAGGGAAAGCGTCATAGCTGAGTTCTTCTGTTAGGAAGATTAAATTCAAGTCAAAGACTTTAGAGAGATCAGAGAGAATGGAAAATATCAAAACAAAAACTGGCTGATGCTATATCTGCAGAGTAGAAAAAATAATAACTTCACAAACTTCAAAAAAATTCAAATGTTTAAGAGTTTAAACATTTTTAGAGAGGGAGTTTACTGCCTTTGGACAACTCACAGAATGCTCATAATATTGAGGTATTTTAGCATCAAGCACAGTTTAAGCATGTGCACACGATAATACCGTGCATCAGCTGGACATGTCATGATCAGCAAGAATCATTAACAACTGGGGAAAAGGCAGGGTGCAGGCGTAAGCCCATTTTCTTGATGATTAACTGAAAAAAAGCTGCTTCAAAATAGCCCACCCCAACTTGTACAGAAAGCGTAACGGATGAATTTTTAAATGTTTATCACAAAATATTGAAGAATTTGAAAATTAATAATATGAGACATATGTTCCTATATCCTTACAGTAGAGTTCCATTATATATATTATCAGGAATCATAGTATTTGTAATATAGGATTTTTCTTGTTAGCACTGAAAGAAATGTATTACTACCTAAGAAAGATAGGACTTGGCCTAAGATGTTGGTGTTTTTATGTTGTGGGGAAGTTTATAATATAGTTTAACCAGATATTTCATTTCATCGTCAAAATGAACGGTGAGGCACGCATTGTGTGAAGCATCGGCCAACAGAGGGAGTCTTCTGAGAGTAAAATGACTCCTTCTTGGAGCTCTTCCCCCTGGTCTGCACCAGTTACCAAGCAGACTTGTTGATGTCCGTGGCCTATCATATCAAGTCAACGAATGTTTATTAAGCTTGTAAGTGAGGAGCTATGCTAAGGACACACACACACATGCAGATCAATATGTACCGTCATCAAGGGGCTTACCATAAAATCAAAAATGGAAATTCGCTTATAATACAGAGCAGAATATGAAACTATATAACAATTTATAAAGTGTAACGATATCTGATCCCAATCATTGAATCTAAATAGGAGGGTCAAAACAATGTTTTGTAAAGAATGGCTCTGAATAGGAGACACAACAGGGAACAGAGTTACATATGGATGAAACACTGTGAACCATTATTGCAGGACATTTGGTCCTGTCCAAAGCGCCCACACTCAGATGTCCCTGGGTTCAACTAGCCCATAATTATTTCTACTTTTGGTTCATAGAATTAATATATAAAAAAATACTAACATGTTTTACTGGTCCGATAATTGTGTTGTGGCTATATGGGCAATAAAAACCCTTCTTGCCTCAGTAGCCTAGTTGGTAATGGCACGTGGGGTTAAGTGGGTTCAAATATTACAGAAGAGAGGGATTTACGTTAACTATGAGCAAAATGTCTTCATGGACATTTTAGATCATATGTCTCTGCTGACATTTTGGACAGGACCAAATGTCCACTAACTTTGTCAATATGGGCAGAGATAAGGAAAGCCAGGCATACTTAAGAGTAATCCATTCACCAGAACATAGTCGTCTAAGACATTTATGGGAGAAAGCTGGAAAGAGATGATGAAACTAGAACATGGAGGGCTTTGAATGCCAGAGTTAAAAGTCTCTATTGAATTTTTACAGTTAGGACCAGTCTGGCTTTGAGAAGGAGAGTGACATGATCAGAATTACACTCAAGGCGTGCTGACCAGCAGCAGCGTAGGAACAAACTGAAGCAGATGAAGAGGAGGGACTAGAAGCAGGTGGAAGGACAAGAGGCTCTTGCAACAATTCAGGTGAGAGGTAATGAGGGTCTAACCCTGCGAAATGGCAGAAATGATGAAAAGATGAGGGGGTCAATCTGGAAAGTATTAATGACAGGCAGAACGACCTCGTGGTTAGGAAGGATCATGGCCTTGTAAGACATCAGTCCTAAGTTTAGGTCACCTTTACCTTCTGGCATCTCTATAGCCCTGGGCAAGTAATTTTACTCTTGATTTCCACATTGAGGGTAATAAAACCTACCTCATGGCACTGTTGTGAGAAATAAAAGAGATAATGATTTTAAAATGCTTACCACCGTGTCTAACACGTAGTTAAAACATAATAGAATAAAAACCTAGCTCCTAGCATTATAATTAATTTCAGAGATCATAGCTTGGCAACTTTATTGATTTTTTAGCAGCCATATCTCACTGTTGGTTTGCATCGCAGCTGCGGTCATTTAAACACTCCAGACCTTTCTGCATAAACTACTGCCCAATTCCATCTAAATACAGGAATCTAAATACAGGATTTTGTTATAACTCCCACTGAATTCTGTGTTTTTTACTGTAAGCCAAGAATCTCAGTTTACTGAGATCTTTTTCGTGTAAGTTCAATTATTTCCCACGTTTGCTATTCCCTAACATCTGGGAACCTGATTATAATAGAGGACTGTCTTTTACAAAGTAAAATATTGACTAAGACCAATCCAAGAACAGAATACTTAGCATTTCACTAGAGAAATCCTTCTATGTAGACATTGGGTGATTATACAAAGTCTGGACAAAGTTGGATGAAGTCTATGAAACATAAAAATCTAGATGGTGTATCTTCAGCAACACAAAAGAAAATAGCTCTTCTTCGGTGGCTGACAGAAAGCCATATTAACTTTTTATAACTAATGAGGAAAATAAGCCTCAGGAATATCAAACAACTTCCAAAGGTCACCTACTAGTAAGTGGTAGAACAGGGTCGCCAACCCACGCCTGTGTAATTCCAATCTCATGCTCTCAACTGCCAGGCTAAGTTGCTTCCCTAAGAAAGATGGTCGAGACTCCTTGCTTGATGAGAAAAACCTGTCCTTGAACTCTGCCACGCATCTCAAAATAAACAGGTGTTTCAGTGAAAATGGTCTAATTACAGCAATGTCTTATATGCCCTCTTACATGCAGTGTTTGTTTTTTTATGCAATTATTCATTCAGTGGATTTACATGAGAGACCACTACATGAAGGCACTACAGGTACAAAAAGTTCTTCCTTGAGTGAGAGAAGGGACAAGAATTTTACCATTCAGTTTCTGGATTTTTCCTTGCATGTACATAGAGTATATACATAGGGTTAAAGGTATTAGTCTTAAAATATTAACATAGGTCAACAGAATCTACACATTCCCTAAATCCTGGAATAATCTGTCAGGAAATCCGAAGCTGGGCTTAGGACTCAGCAGCCTTGAGTCACCACTTCCAAAAAATGTGTTCAACTATATAAGACATGAATTATTGAAATTAGAATATTCTCTGAACACTTTCTTCCCAGTAAGACAACAGTTACCACTGCTTAAGGTTCAGCACCACTATAAAAAAAAAAAAAAAAAAAAGCTCATAGATGCTAAAGAATCCGTTTTAATCCTGTAAGAAGAATCTTCTATTTCTGTTTCAGAAAATCCATTTCCCAAAGTGTTCTGCATCTGATGGGAAATGGAAACGGCCACTAAAGTCTCTCACAATTCTGAAACTGATGCACTCTTGATTTTAAGGGTTTGAAAGCAAACTTTGTTTCAGAAACACCATTTGGATTTTAGGCATCGTAATTTGATTCTACTGACCTTTAAGACTTGAATTCGGGCACCACATTAAGTATATTTTCTATAGATACTTCCCACCCCACGCCCCCCTCAACCCCCAAGATTATTCTCAAGCAGTTCATGGAAGCTTGGTATAAACACTGAGAAGCTGAATTTGAAATCTTGAATCCTAAGGGAAAAGACCTCTCACTTCAGAAAGTTTACGTGTAATTTAAGACTTTGCATTGAAAAAGAGAGTGAAATAATGGGAAAGAAGCTCAGTTGGCTCAGTAAAATCGCACAAAACCTGCAACTGCACAACCACTTTTAAACAGTAAGTCTTAGATGCTGCTTTTTTCTAGTTTTTTTCCCCCAGGCGAAAAAATATATAATGCATTTCATCCCTGAAGCCTCCTATTTATTTCCTAGAGAATAGGCTGATGAGGCAATAATGTTTTTTCTATTTTAAATCTTAAAAGTATGCTTTCCTGGAACCTATATTCTGAAATCTGCTCTAATCTTTGTTATCAAATTTCTCTATGTCATGGTGTGCTCACATTTAAGAGTTGTGTATGGTCTTTATACATGTAGAGGGTAAAAATGAATATATGATTGGGAAAATAACTGAAGACAATATAAAATTTTTTCAGATTATTTTATATTCTCTCCAAAACCTAAATTTTGTAGGTTGAAAAAAAATGAAGATATTTATATTTCTTCAAAATTTATATTCTAGATTATATAATGTCCTAATTCAATTTAGAAAATAGCGCCACATGCATATTATAAAAACTTTTAAAACAGACTCACTTTTGAATCAGAATTTGTGCAAGAGAAAATGTAATTTTAACTTGAGCTGGCTTTCACATTAAATACAAATTCTTCAATCAAATACATTCAGTCATAATAAGAATTTAATTTTTAATTCACTTATATTAGTAAAATTGCTCAAACTACCACCTTAAGGCTAATTTTATATTTCAATAAAACCAAAAACCTCCAATTCAAAAATAAAAGTTCTTACATAAGATAACTGATTTTGTTTTAAATTACTGAATTAGAGTGCCCTCTATTGGAAGAAAAAAGTCAATAAAAGTTAAACTGAACTAAGAATAATTAAAATACCCCCAAAATTCAAGCCATGTCATTAATAGGTAAATACATTTATTAATAATATGAATGGTACACAACACATTTCCTTGTATTTTAATTCCTTCAAAGTTACTTTTGGATTTATTTGTCATATTACGATGAGCAAGTGAGACGTTTCATATCATCTAAAATTAAATTTTAACTGAAACTAAATGCCTGTCCTTCAGCCAGTGATTCAATAATAAACAAACAAAAATGTCTATCCACAATTTTAATTTAGGACTATGGCTGAACTATCGTTGGAATTTTGCTTGATGAGAACCTTAAAATGTCCCTAATTCAAGACATTTTTAGAACTCTCACTCTGGGGAATGGGAGGATTAGGCTGGATACCAGAAGATCTATAAGACTGAGTCTGCTTGTAAAAGTCTATAATTTTGTGGTGTTATCAAGAGCTCAGCTCAGACGCAGCATCTCAGGCCTGAATTACCTCAGTAGGGTCCTGGCAGATTCTGGGTCCCCTGGACCAATAGTGTGCATGTTAGAATAAGCTCTTTAAAAGAGTAATGCTTAGAGCCCGCCCCCCTCCCCCCCCAAACAGTGCTGATATAATTGGTCTGACATGGAATCTGAGGGCCTCAGTATTTCTCGAGGCCTCATCGGATAAGTCTAATGTCTAACCACTGCCGAGAGTCACTGCTTGAGTTTCTCCCCAGAACACCTGACATGCAGTTACCATTTTCTTCTTCCCAAAATCTCACTTTCATGATAGACTCCCCTTCTCAAGCATTTATTTTCCCAGCATCAATACTAAACTTCTGACTAGCTTTCCAAATCCAATTATCTGCCCCTAGCAAGATGTTGAGTGATAAGGGTATGGCTCCAGCCCCAGGCTCTCTGTATTCAAATCCTGGCGCTGGTGTTTACCGTGTATACTTGGGAAAATCATAAAAGTTCTCTGTACCTCTGTTTTCTCATCTGCAAAATGGGAGGAATAATACTACCTATCTCATAGGATTACTGTGAGGATTAAACCAGTTAATAGAAATAAAGTGATCCGTAATGTTAGGTATTGTCATTACTCATGCAAATTTCTTTCCCACTGCTTTCTCAAATCAATTCTCATGGTAAACCACTCTCCTCAAATTAGATGTTATATCTCACCTCTGTGGCTTGCACATACTGTTTCTGCAGGCTAGAATCCTCTCTCATTCATTCCAATACAAGTACAAGGCACATCTCCTCTTCCTCCAGGGCCCAGCTTAATCTCTCCCTACATCCAGGAAGTCTTCAGTGAATACCAATAAATCTTCACGAATCTCTCCCTTTAACAAAAAAAATTCCTTTGGCCACAGGACAGTTTATTATGAGAAATACAGCTGGGAATCAAAGACTTTGGCTCTGAGTTTGAATCCTAGATCTACCACTTGCGAAATCATTTCCCAAGTCTATAATTCCTTTATCGGGATTATTATGAGGATTAGAGTGGCTTAAACCATAGAAAGCATTAGAATAGCAAATAGCAAACACCTAATAAATGTAGATCTTTTAATATGTATCTGCTATTCTATATGTGAGCATTGCCTGCACACTATGACTAAAGACTCCCTGGAAAAAATATTTTGAATTCCTTGAAGTCAGGAACCATCTCTCATTATTGCTATTATAAATTCTACAGCTCACAACATGGTAATGTCCACCTATATTAGGTGATCTGTAAGTACTTGATTTAATTTCAGAGTATAATTCATAATAAAACCCTGGGAAAACATTTTTGATGAATGGAAACAAATATTCAACAAAACAGGGAATGAATCCAAATGAAACACAGGCTGCAGGGAAGGGTCAAAATAATTGGATTGCTTTTTAAACATTCCATAACAAGTTCTATCAGATCAGTCTTCTGGAAGGACACCTCCATTGATGTCTTACCTGCCCAAAATCCTTCAGATTTTTCTAATTTCCTAAAAAATAAATACCAAAATTCTAAGTCTGACATTCAAAATCATCCATGGCCTGACCTCCACCTATCACTCTAATCTTATCCCCCATCTACCCCCTTTATAAACTCCGATATTCCAAATAGAACTCCTTACGCTTACCTGTTCCCTCTGCTTTTCTGCCTTGTGTAAACTTTAATATTTAAAATGACAATATTGGAGAGAAACAAGATGGCGGCGTAGGTAGCAGCTGCACTCGCCGCCTCCCACAACCACATCAAAATCACAACGAAAATACACAACCACCGTCACTCAGAATCTCCTGAAATCCGGCTGCACAGAAGCCCCACAACCAGGGAACTGAAGAAGCGAGACCTGGAGGAGGGGCGGCAACGAGGGCGGGTCCGGGCTGAATCTCAGAGACCCGGCCGCAGGCCCACACCCGGTGCCTCGGAGTAAACCCGGGAGGGAATCTTGGCGATGGGGGTTTCCCGGAGGAGGGAGGGGTCCCAGCCCCACAGCAGGCCCCCAGCCCAGGGCTCCAGGGCCGGGAAGAGACGTCCCCACAACTCCGGGCTGTGAAACCAGCGGGGACTGTCCCTGAGGGTCGCGGAGGCTGCGGGAGCCCCAGCAGCTCCTCTAAAGGGCCCGGCACGGACTCACTCAGACGCTCCCTCTGAGCCCAGCGCCGGGCAGCGGCCTGAAAGGACCCGGGACACTCGGGGAGGAACTAACCTGCCTGAGATCCGGGCGAGAGGCGGAGGGCGGCTTCCTCCCGGGCAGAAGGGCTGGCGGAGGCCATGGCTCCCTTGGCGAGTCCGCCCCGCACACAGCGGCAGGCAGGCGCCAGGTTTGAATCGCCAGCACCTGACTGACGCCTTTGGCCCCGCCCCGTGATTCCCGGAGGCCCCGCCCCTCCCCACCTGCAGCTCATCCAGGCCGTTTCCAGGGGCTTTTCTGTGCAAGTGGCCTCTCGAGCCTCATGCTTTGGACTTTCCTAAAATCTCTCAAACAAGCAGCAGCGGGCCCCATATGGCTTGATAAGTGGCCCCAGGCCTGGCACTAGCGGCAGCCTGCAGTGGCTCATAGCTTGGCCTCTCCTGGGCTCCTCCAAGCCCAGAACAAGTAACAGCCAACTAGGGTTTGCTGTGTAGCTCATGCTGGGTGGCTCTGGGCAAGGCACTGGCACAGGCTGACTTTGCACTTCCCGGGAGGCCCCAGAGACAGTGCACCTGGTGGTCAGACTCACGTTGGATTACAACCCTACCACATCCACAAGTGACACACTCAAGGGGCGCACTTGGTGAACACCAAAGCCCCACTGAAGTAAATCCTGCTCCATAGGGGTGTCTTCAGCACAGCACCTCTTTGGCTGTAGTTGCAGCTGGTCCTCACAGCTGATTGGCCTGGGGGTCAATTCCTCCCAGGGACGCCAACAGCAACCAAGGCTCAACTACAACAGGACAGTGCACACAGCCCACACAGGGGAGCACCTAGAAGACCCAGCTCAGGTGCCTGGGGAGGCTGAGCCACTGGACCCTACAGGACACCTACTACACAAAGCCACTCTACCAATTCCAGGAGACACAGCAGCTCTACCTAATACATAGAAACAAACACCTGGAAGCAGCCAAAATGTGGAGGCAAAGAAACATGTCACAAAGCAAAGAACAGAAGAAATCTCTAGAAGAGGAACTCAATGAAATAGATCCAAGCAAGCTAATAGATAGAGTTCAGAATTTTGTTTATAAGGATGTTTAAGCAGACTATTAGGGAAATAACTGAGAAAATCGATAACATAATAAAGTACCAATTTGTAATGAAGGCTTCAGAAACTGAAATGAAGAATAATTTACAGGGAATCAACAGTAGAGTAGAGGACGCTGAGAATCAAATCAGCAATTTGGAACATGAGGAAACAAAAAACACCCAACCAGAAGAGCAAAAGGAAAAAAGAATCCAGAAATATGAAGATAGTATAAGGAGCCTCTGGGACAACTTCAAGAGGCCCAACATTTGTATTATTGGGGTGCCAGAAGGGGAAGAAACAGACCAAGAAATTGAAAACCAATTTGAAAAAGTAATTACAGAAAACTTCCCCCACCTGGGGAAAGAAATAGACTTACAAGTCCAGGAAGCACAGAGGGTCCCAAACAAGAGGAACCCAAAGAGGCCCACACTAAGACACATCATAATAAAATGCCAAAGGTTAAAGACGAAGAGAGAATCTTAAAAGCAGCAAGAGAAAAGCAGCTAGTTACCTACAAAGGAGCACCCATACGACTGTCAGCTGATTTCTCAACAGAAACCTTGCAGGCCAGAAGGGAGTGGCAAGAAATATTCAAAGTGATGAAAAACATGGAACTACAACCAAGATTGCTCTACTCAGCAAAGCTATCATTTAGAATTGAAGGTCAGATAAAGAGCTTCACAGATAAGAAAAAGCTAAAGAAGTTCATCACCACCAGACCAGCACTACAGGAAAAGTTGAAGGGTCTTCTTTAAGAAGAAGCTAATGAACAAAAGAATCTGATGAACTAAATAGATCCAGAGACACTGACGCATGCAACAGACGATCATATTTTAGAGGAAAGAGGGAAGGGGGGAGGAGAGTGGGAAGAGACTAACCAAAGAAGTTATATGCATATATGCATAACCCATGGACACAGTCAGTAACGGGGTGAAGTCTTGGGGAGGGAGTGGGAGCAAAGTGGAGGGAGTCAATTGGTGGGGGAAAATGGGACACCTGTAATACTCTCAACAATAAAGATAAATTTTTTTTAAAAATGACAATATTTTCAAGGAACAAAATATAAACTTTGTCACAGGAACAAAGAGTGATTACTTATGTGAAAATGTGAACTTGAATTTGAAGAACTTAATTTCAACTTATGAGCATTAATTTCTCTGATGCTACTATCATGATACAGTCTTCAGCTTACCAAAAGAAACCCAATTTGGCCACCGTTTCCTCGAATTACATCACCCCAGCAATGCGGGATGCCCCTGCCATCACTACCTGAAAGCTGCAAGCTTGAATGAGCATGGTCTCCAAGGAGTGCACAGACCCCGGGGCACAGCATGCCCACCAAGCGAGTCAAAAGCTAGAGCTTCTACTTACTTCACTTCAATTTCTTCTGTAGTATAGAACTCAGAATTTGCAGCACGTGTTCTTAGAATACGAGTAGATAGATATAATTTATGAATAAATGCATGCGGATGTTCGCTCAAAATTTGTTTACTATATGGTACATACAGCAAGAAGTTTAGAAACCGCTGGCGTAGACAATTAGGGCTTTCCAAAAATGTGTGGGTTTAAACGTTGAGAGACATGGAAGCACGGAGCAGACTGAAGAATCTCGGAGGGAAGGGGGTAGGGAGTTGAGAAGAGATTAACCAAAGAATTTATACGCATATATGCATAGCCCGTGGACACAGACAATAGTGCAGAGAAGGCCTGGGGTGGGGGCGTAGCCGGGTGGAGAGGGGGAATGGGGGGAAAATGGGGGACATCTGTAATACTCTCAACAATAAAGATAAAATTTTTTTTAAAAAGCAGAGAAATAGCAAATTTATCAAAACCAGAAATAGCAAATTTATCAAAATCTTTAGGGGCAGATATAAAAACCTAAACAGCATGTATTGTTTATGTAGGATAAATACGGTCTCATTTCTAAGCAACTCTCAAGGGAATATTGACGTGTAACTGGTTTGCAATTTGAAGACAGCACATACCTGTTTTAAATTTTTAAACAGGGAATTTTTTCCTGACATTAAAGTTACAACCATAAATATTTCATTAATATAAAATTTTCTTTTGGTAAAACCAGAAATTATTTACTTCAGCATATGTATAACTAATCATCAATATTCATAAAGACCTTTTATTGGAGCCAATAATGTGATGTTTTACACAAGACTGTGCAGCAAAGAAAAACAGGCAAGGGCAAACGCGGGCTCTGCGGGCCGCACTGCCTGGGACGCGGCCCAGCTGCACCAGGTAACCACATGAAGTAAGTGTTCTCGTAACAGCCACTGTCCTTAGCTGTTTCTTTTTTCATTTTCATAAATAACATGACATCCCTTTAACACAGTCCACCCTATTACCGACTTTAGAAGAAAATGTTTCCGAAGCAAATTAAGTTATAAAAGTATCACAATATATTTCCTTTAATGCCACTGCTATAAATGTTACAGCTATAAATCCCTCTCTAGGACACAGAACAGATATCCAAATCTTAATTTTAAACGGCGTGATTCTCTACAGTTTGTCTTGCTATTGCACTAATATAAAAATCCAAATGAGCAAGGGCCTCTGACTCGGGGTTTGCATTCTGAGCTTGCGGGTGCCAGGCCCGGCCCTCGGATGATACAGACACGGAGGTGCAACCCCCCCCACGTCTCTCTCACGCGGCTCAGCTCTGTCTTCCTTCTTCACGATGCGGGTAGACTCAGTTCACAGACACCACGGGGAGTAAAGACAAAAGGAAGGTTCTCCACTTTCTATGTGAACCAGTATCATGATGCCCAGTAAAACTAAAAGAGCGCAATCAAAGACACCAGGAAACTACGAAAGTCTAACAGTGATGTGATCGCCACAAACCGCAAGCGATGCGGCAAAGCAGGCCTTCCCCTACTCACGCAGCGACAAGAAAGCACCAGTGACCGTCGGGGCAAGGCCAGCGGGGAGTCTGACGTTTGACACCGGCCAAGCCGGCAGGTGAGACGACGCAGAAACCCCACGCCTCTCGGGGACGCCCTGAACTACGGTCGCCTCGCCCCCCTCACTTACTGCACTCTGGCTGCCGTTTCTCCCAAGCCCTTCCTCGGAGGCCTTGCTCAGGTGATCCAAGCAGGGGTCTGAGATTGTGTGGCACAGGTCTTCAAAAGAATAATCCTTTTCTTGACACAGTTTTATTTCGTCCAAGAGTTTTGATAACTCTCCAGTCACAGTTTCACCTGTAAGAAGACAGTGAATGTTTTTTCAAAGTTTCAAGAAAGGCCACCGATAAAACGTCATGTTAAATAATAGAAATGTGACTAGTTATGGTAACACAACTAAAAACATGGCAAAGGAGATCAAGTACTCAGAAACTGTTCTGCTGAAAACAGGAGAGTAAAGTATCATTAGTACAAGAATATTAAAAGACAAAGAGAAATTCTAATTTTGCCTCCAATTATTATTTTTCCAAACAAAAATAAGTATTCAAGGTTTACATATACATAGGACATAAAAGTATCTGAAATTACGATTCCTAAAGCTTCATTTGTTACAGCATTTAATCTGCCACAATCTTTTATCAGCATTACACTTCACTGACAGAATTCATTCAACAATTCATTAGCAAATTTAAAATGGTACTAGGATCCTACTTCCTAGGTTTAATAAGAAGAAACAGCAGAACATATTTAAACAGGTAATTATATAAGAAATTAATAAACTAGAATTATGACCTGGTATCAAGGGAAGACACAGAAGGAACAGATAAATAATATGCATCATCTGTCAAAACATGGATATTTTGTAGGTTGCATGCAAATATTCATTTTTCTAATCACTCTAAGAATGGTACTTTACACAGGTAATTTATTCTGGAAAAAAATTACAGCATTTACAATCGAGATACCAGTATTTTTATTCTGCATTAAAAACGCATTTTAGAAAAACATCTACTATGAAACATCCACTCCGTGTAAACTTCATGACAGCTGGGGCTGCTCTCTACTCTGCTCACTACTGCATCTCAGGGCCCAGAGCAGTGCCTGACAAATAGCAAGCTCAATAAATGCTGGCTTATTAAACAGATAAAATATAAAGTATAAGATAGGACTTATTAGACTTGAAATTTTCACAAGGCTTAGGAATTTTGTACATATAGGACCCTCTTGTACGTAAAAGTCCAGTATCAAGGGTTTTATAATTAGCTACTCACTTTTGGTCTTTTGGGAAGGAGACTCAGGAGGAGACGAAATGTGTGTTTCTTGCGTTGTATCTTCCTGTACATGTGCTTCCAGGACTGTAGGTCTTCCCGTGCCTTCTAAGTATTCTGCATATGTAAGTTTTTAAAATCACATATTTAAATTCATTTATTTTAAAAATCTTTAACTAAGATTACCTCTGGTGATCATTTTTCATTTATTTCCTCATATCCTAAATATATTGCAAGTTTTTAAAAGAACATCATAAAACCAAAAAACCCAAAGAACTTCATGGTGAGCTATTAACGTAAAGCTTTTAATTAAAATAAAAAAGATATTTTTGGAAGACACTTTTGAATGCTTTTTTTGAAAACTAAACTCCATTCTTTCCTTAAAAATAAATTCACCTGTTGAAAATACAATAGCATCCGTGGTTTCCTTAAATATATTCTACCTGAAGATTTAAAACTCTGAAAGATGCTTTGAACAGACTTGATCCCGAAACAGGAATGTCAAATTCAGACGGCTGCAGCGACCAGTGGAGTCGGGTAACATAAATGAATGAAGCGGAGTAAGCGTATGATATAATGGGGTATCATCTTGTACTATACTCATGATGGCATATGGAACTTTATTCCCACAAAGAAATAATGTCCTTTTCCATTGTTCTTGAAGCAATGTCCCACACTCGGTCTCTCTCTCATTTTTCCAACTTTGATGAAGGCATAACAGTGACAGCAGCTAAAATGTAAATTCTGCTTGCTACGCACCCAGCAGGGTTCCAAGTATTTCACACAAGTTAACTCACTCAATCCTCACAAAACTAGGACACAGGCACCATCTCCGTCGTAAAGATGACAACGAGAGGAGAACGACTTTAACTTGGCGACGTTCACTCAGCTAGCAAGTGGCAGAGCCCAGCAGACACGGGGCAGGAGGACATCTCGCTCCCAAGCATCAAGAAAACAGCGCCCAGCCCCGGGCGCGGGGACAAACGTCCACTCGTGTCCAGCTCAACGTCATGAAAGGACAGAAGGCGCACGGACCCCGAGTCACCGGAGAGCAGGGGCCACATCCAGGGCTGGGCAGTGAAGGAAAGCGAAAGCCTGCATTTTTTTGAGAAACCAAAACGCTGGAGTTTCAACTGAAATTGTAGATTTTTAAATGCTGAAAGCGAACTTGATTTTGTTTTAATGGCAACAGTGTGGTGTGGGCCAAAACTATGTGACCTAAACATGACCTGTCTGCTACCTGCCCCATGAAATCAACAGACCCCTTCCCATGGGGATCTTTTACTTGCATTTCTTTATTCAAAAGGAACCTTTTTCTAAAAAAACAAAAAAAAGCCAGTTAAGGAAGGTTGTGCTCTCCTGCCAACCACATCTGTTCTCATTCCATCCAAACGGCTTCTACCTAAGGGCAATTCTAGGCAAAGAAAGCAACCTACGGGCTCCTAGCTTTAAAAGCTTTGACCCCTGCAGCAATTATGTAAATTGAATTCCTCCAAAGGACACAAACAGTAATTTTATCTACTATAAATCGGCTTTATTGCTATAATAAACTTTTTCATAAGATTTAAAATGCACCAGTGACTTGAAATCCAGGAATGTAAAGAACAGAGAGAACGTGTTCATATTCTAAAATTTTCCGATAATTTTAAAAATTCAAAGATGTCCCATATACCCTATCACACTTTGGCATACCTAATGAATCTTGATCATTTAAAAGAACACAGTTATTCCTCTACAACAACATTTTTATCTAAGTTGAACTAATGCAGCATCTTATAAAAAATGTCTGTAATTCTGTCATGCTCCCTTTTTAGTGGTATTTATTTTGCTTCTTCCAAAAGACACTATGCGCAAGCCTCAGTTGTGTTTTTTTTTGTGGGGGGGGGGGTGTTGTTTTTTGTTTTTTGAAAGTTCAGTTAGAGGCCAAAATCCAGTAGGAAACAGAAAGTGCCTGGAGGGGAAAGACATAAAAATGATGCATACTACTTTTATGTTTTAGCTTTGATTCAACTTGATTTTAATTCGACTTGATATAAAGAGCCACTCTTGTATTCTTCTCTGATTTATCTCTATCAGCACTTGACTTAAAATTAACTTCTTTATTGACAAGAAAATTGTAGAGGCCTGAACTTCCCTGAGAGGTTTTGGAAATTCAGAGAGAAGAGAGCATAATGACCTCCTGCAGTGGATCTACCCTCTTTACCCCTTTTGGGCCCTTGTTGACTCCTAGATCTACGTATCTCCAGCCCACTCGGTTTTAATTCACTTATCTCCCTGCAGGACAAAGCTGTTTTCAGCTTCCCAACTGATAATCCAATGAAACCCATCCCGCCTCCCTCCTCAATTACACTTGCAGCCAATCTGTAACAATTATAGGGGATAATTGCCGCTGAACGGTGTCCGAGCTAACGGGAATGGATGGAAAAAGCGGCTGGGTTTTTAAGGAAACATGTACATGCCAGGCCTAATCACCAAGCAGAAAGGGAAAGCATCTAAATCTAGATTTTTCATAAAAATTTTAGTCCAGGCATGGCTCAGCGGTGGAGTGCCAACCTAGGATCCAGGAGATCGAGGTTCGATTCCCAGTCAGGGCACATGCCCGGGTTGCGGGCTCGATCCCCAGTCAGGGGCGTGCAGGAGGCATCAATGACTCTCTCATCATTGATGTTTCTGTCTCTCTCTCCCTCTCCTTCCCTCTCTCTGAATTCAATAAAGATATATATATATATTTTTTTAAGTTTTAGATCAAATGGGGAAGTATGCAATCCTGCAAGCAAAATAGCAGTGCCTAACTGGTTGTCAAACCTTCAGTATACCTAATGACTGCAACTGACTACAGAGGTACTTAAATGACCTTTATCAAAACAGAGCTGGAGAGACTGAACTATTGGCACTACTGGGTTGGGGAGCAGATAATCTAAGTGCAGTTTCATTGTTGTTAACCCAGCATTGATGTACCAGCTCTACCACTTTGAATAGGATACATGCGTTTGAGCAAGTCAGACACTCAGAGCTTCAGAATAATGCCATCTGACTTACCTACCTCACAGAGTTTTAGAAATAATACAAAATAACTGAAATCTCTTAAGAATTATTCAAATGTAAGAGAATACCTAATCATCACTTCATAGCCTTCTTACTTTCAAGTTCATAACTGCATATTTAATACCCGTGTTTAAGAAAGACTAATACCAAGTGCATCAAAAAACATATTCGCTTTTCTTAAAATACCGAGTAGTTGAAAAACAAAAATAAAACATTACAAAGTATTTTATTTAGTTTTAAAGTCTACCAGAAAAAAAATGCAAAAAGTTCATTCAAAGTAAACATTAACTCAAACCCCAAGGGAAAACTAGAACGGGTTTTAATTTAATCTTAACTCTAAGGCAAACTCATCCATCATTCAATATTGTTTACCTTGTAAGAGTGTTGCAATCTGGAGAGATTTCTGAGATGGATGTTCTTTCAGAATGTCTAAGACAGTTCTACCTAAGCTATCCTTTATGTTGGCATCAATTCCTGAAAGAAAAAGAAAACCCCAGTAGATGGAGTGGCCCAGAAGAAACTGTTAATATACAACTGCTCTAACCTCAAACATATACAGACTAAACACTTTTAAAAAGTCATTTTTAAAAAATTAAGTTATATGTGCACACGCACACATGAAAGATTTTAGTAAAACAGAAGGTGGGGGTCCACTGCCACCAAATATTAGAAATAATTGATAATGAATTAACTCTTAAGAATGTTTTTTAGGATTATAGCTATTTTAAGTTGTAAATTAAACAGTGCAAGCTGAGAATATTGATTTAGAATATGAATTCCTAAAGTCAAATGGTCATGTGATTTACATATTCTATATGTCATAAAAATATTTTTCAAATTATAATAATGTACCATGTGAGTCGTATAAGAGCAGTCTTAAAATACTTGAATATGCACGAAAGTTGAAAGACCATGATGACTTTCAACTCTTATCTAATACTAAAGTCAGCCCCGGCTCGTTTGGCTCAGTGGTTAGAGCATCAGCCTGCGGACTGAGGGGTCCCGCGTTTGATTCCTATAAAGACAAATAAACCTACTTTGTTCCTTCAAAGCAGTCCCCCTAAAAGGTTCCCTTTAAATCACTGCCGCTGACAGACGATAGCAACTCAGCTGATGAAATAACCAGGAAGGAGAGTCTGCCTTAAGAATAGGGAGCTCTAATTTCTGGTTACCATGGTTCACAATATGAAAAGCTAGGGAAATACGTTCTTTAATAAACAAAGCAGTTGTTTTGTTTTCTTCACAGGGATCAGTGCCTTCCTCTTGCAGATGGCAGAGATTTCCTTTTCCTTTTGGAAGTTTCTCTAGAATATTTTAATATGATTTAAATGTATAAAACTATAATTTTCAAGAGACTTTTACCAAAACATCTCTTGAGTGAAAGAAGGTGCACATTTATATCAATTTTACCTAAACACTGAGGCTCATTTCAACATGATATGAATATATTACAGCAATTTGGAGAAGGGATAAGAGGTAAACGTGATTATGTAAAAAACAAAAACACCCCCCCACCCCCAAAAAAGGACCAAACGGTGTCATTTTCCTTTACTCCTGAAACAAAAATAGTATTTGGCAGAGTACACGCCATAGGGAATCATGATAGTTACCCGTTTCTAACAGAACTCTCACAACATCCACCTTTCCAAACAAAGCTGCTTCATGAAGTGCACTCCCCTTTTCTGTCTGGAAAAAAAACAAATGAATAAATGAGAAAGAGAAGCACAGCTGCATTAGGAATGATCACAGGTTAAAAATCCTGTCATTTGATAGATTCATACATATTCACTCCTCGAGAGAGGGATGGTGTAGAATAAAGGAGACATTCCAGTCTCGCTCATTACCCAGGCAACATCCAGCCAATCCCTGCCACAGAATCGCTTAACTGACTTACAACTGACCCCAGACACATGAGGGAACCCAGCTAAGATGGAAGAACTACCTAGCTAAGCTCACACTAAATCACCAACCCCAGGATCTTGAGCTAACTACACAGTTATTATGGGAAGCTATTACATTTTGGGATAGTTTGTTATGCAGCAATAGCTTACTAGTACACATGGGGGAGAAGGTCACAATCTGAAACAAACCAAAAGAGTCTCTGGCAGATAAGAATGCTGCCACGGACTTGGGAGCCAAAAAAAGTCAGAAAAGAATAAAATAGTTTTTAAAAAACTTTTGGCTAACTTGGGACAGATAGTAAAAGCAGGTTGCCTTTTCCTTGTGGAGAAACAAAATCTATCCTAATGTTGTCCATCCTTCAAAGCTCAATTCAAACTAATGCGTCTCCGATAAACGTTTTTCTGATAGCCCTTTGTTACAGTGATCTTTCCTTCATTAGTCACGTATATACAGCACATTATTGTGGAGAGAGGCCTGGACTTTAATCAGTAAATCTAAATTCATATTCTGGGTTTATCAGGTATATGTCCTTTGGCACATTTCTTAAATCTTTGAATCTGATTGCTCATCTCTTAACTGGAACTTAATAGCTCTCAAGTCCATAGGACAGTTGTGAGAATTAAGATTCTAAATATGTCGACATATTAAACATAGAGTACATACTCGAATTGTTCAAGTGAATTTTGTTTCATTCATTCATTCGTTCACTCACTCATTCAACTTTGACTGGATTCCTAGTGTGTGGTAGGTACTGGAATAAAGGAAACAACGACTAATGCTATCACACACAACTGCCCTCTAGTAATAATTTTTTGTGTGCACAGCCCTCTACCTGGAATGAGGTCAGAGATTATGCCTTACATCTCTACATATTTCCCAACAGTGTGTGACAGGGTGCCTTGGATTTAGCAGTTACAAAAATACTTGTGGAGCCCGGCCGGGCGTGGCTCAGTGGTTAAGCATCGACCTAGGATCCAGGCGATCAGGGTTCGATTCCCGGTCAGGGCACATGCCCGGGTTGCGGGCTGCGGCCGATCAATGACTCTCTCATCATTGATGTTTCTATCTCTCTCTCCCTCTCCTTTCCTCTCTCTGAAATCAATAAAGATATATTTAAAAAAAAAAAAAAATACTTGTGGATAATTGGGCTAATCAAAAACTGGTAAGATTTCTACATATAACTTTTCATATCTGTACTCAAAGCAAAGCAACGTCCTTTCACAGCACAGCCGAGAGCAGGCCCACCTGACAGCTCACGTCCATGCCCGCTTCCAGCAGCACCTGCACGACCGCCTTGTGCCCGTTGCGGGCGGCCAGGTGCAGCGGCGTGTGCTTGCGAGTGTTGCAGCTCATCAGGTTGGGGTGCGCGCTGATGATCATCTTGACCACCCTCAGGCGCCCGTAAAGTGCCGCCAGGTCCAAAGGCGTTTCGAGCTTGCTGTTCCTGATGGTGGGGTCGGTGAGCTCGTCCAGGAGGACAGCGACGACCTCCGAGTGTCCGTACTGAGCCGCACAGTGCAGGGCCGTTTCGTTTTCATTGTTCTGTTAACACAGACATGTAAAATGCAAGTTTTCAGAAATTTAGTGAGGTGTCAAAACGTAAACTCAGTCATTTAAAACCTGAGATGCTTTGAAAATATGTTAAGATTTCTCTATTTTGGTAAGTATTCCTAATAAATTTTATATCTGATAAAAGTGTGTGTCATTTATTGCATCAAAAGTATTACATTTGATTTTTATTTCTTCAATAGGAAAAAAATCTAACTTTTCCCCACATTATTTATTCCAGTTTCCAAGAGTGATAAATGATTTAGCCATGTAGTCAGTGGCCCTGCTGGGCCCAGATGGTCAGTGTGCATCACCCTCCATGATATTTGTTCATGAGAGAGATTAATAACAATTACAACACACTTTCGACAGACTGGCTTTCCAAAAGACAAATGACTTGGTAAATTCTTTTTTTTTTTAGGTACACTGATGCAGTCTCAATGTGGCTTCTTCTTTATATCCTTAGTTATAGGACTTCTGTTTAGCTAGTCTTCAGATGGTTCCCCAGCTTGACTATTCTATAATTTAGTTGTAATTTTGCTGTGGTCACAGGAGGAGGAGAGCACAGTGTTCACCTGCTCTGCTGTCTTGACTGGTGTCCCCCACTAATTAGGAAATTCTTGATAATCAAAGATTTACAGAGAGGTCTCCAAAATTAAGTTTCATTTTATTTTCCATGTAAGTAAGAGAACAAAGACATACTGATACCCTTATATGAAACCAAATAGAAACCAAACCACCAAGTAATAGGAGAGAAAAAAGAATCTCCTTAAAAAAGGCTTTTTTAATATTTCAGTTGAATCTGTTTATCACACAAAACAAGTGTTTTTCTTTAAAACATAGGCTTACAGTCATATGCCATTTAAAATCATCAAGTTTCAAATATAAATGAATTCTAGGTGTTTGTTTCTTTCTTATTTTCATGTCATTTAAAAAATAAAAATATTTTTATTTTGTAAAAACTAATATCCTTCTGCTTAACCTTGGATAATTGTTCCATCTTACTGTTTCAGGTTTGCTTTGGGGCATTCGGGCAGTTTTAAGAGTGACCACCAGATGGCTCATACCACAAATGATCTTTTAATTTGGTTTTCTGTAGAAGAGACCAGCATTCTCATAAATTTCCTTTTAGCATGATATGCTGATAAAGATAGCCATATCTGTCATTTCTTTAAAGATCAAGTTTATAAGCGTACTCTCACAAAAAGTATTCTGCATTTAGTAACCTGTAAACACAGACATTTTTTAATTATATTTTTTAATTGTTGAAAGTATTACAGATGTCTCCCATTTTCTCCCTTTTTGCCCCCCTCCACCCAACCCCCCACCCCACCCCAGGCCTTCCCCACACTATTGTCTGTGTCCGTGGGTTATGCATATATGCATATATTAAAGACAGGCATTTTTATTGTGATAAGCATTGATAGGACATTTCCAATTAATAAAACATTTTTCCTGATTAGTTCTTTCTACAGTTGCGTTTTGGGGGGAAAATAATATTTTTCTTCCCGTTGCTGTTTATAGCTAGTGCTGGTGTTACTTTTTACTCCTTAGTCTGAATTTCAGCCAAAGGCCTGCAAAGTCTGTATCTATTTGAGCAATGTGCTAATTATACTTTATTAGATGTGCTTGCCCCAGAGTAACCTACTTGCATTGATATTGGACAACTGCCAACCTGCAGCTTAATGCCATGGTTGAAATTCAATTGCTGGACTGCACGCTGGTTTGCAAATATAGTTTTACAAAATGGGAACAGTAGGGGGCATGCAGAGCTCAGGATGTTTGTTATCCTACTGTTTTAGGAGACCTTATTTTACTTTCTGGAATCTGTGGTCTTATTTATTTAGAATGCTGACAATGGCGTTCCTTTTTTAATATGTCTGCTATGTGTAATAAGGATATTGTATCCTTGTAAATATTATGACTTTATCTGTCAGTATCAATGGCTGCTGTGTTTTATTCAACTTACTCTGGGCATGTGTGCACATATATACATACAGGACATTTTTAACATAATTTGTGACTAGCAATGGTATACACTGTACTTAGCATTTTGAGTCACAAAATTGTACTTACTGTGAAAGTGCTATGTAAATGGTAAAGCACTATACAAATGATAGTCATCATCATTCCTTTAGCATTTAAAATTTTATTAAAAATTTTAATAGAAGACCCCGAATAGCCACGGCAATCTTGAGAAAGAAGAACAAAGTTGGAGGGATCACATTACCAGATATCAAGTTATACTCCAAGGCCACTGTAATCAAAACGGCCTGGTACTGGCACAAGAACAGACATATAGATCAGTAGAAGAGAGAACTCAAATATCGACCCATGCCGTTACGGTCAATTAATATTTGACAAAGGAGGCAAGAACATACAATGGAGTAAAGACGGTCTCTTCAATAAATGGTGCTGGGTAAATTGGACAGGTACATGCAAAAAAATGAAACTAGACCACCAACTTACACCATACACAAAAATAAACTCAAAATGGATAAAAGACTTAAATGTAAGACGTGAAACCATAAAAATCCTAGAAGAAACCGTAGGCAGCAAAATCTCAGACATCGCTCGTAGCAATATATTTGCCAAAACATCTCCTAGGGCAAGAGAAACTAAGGAGAAAATAAACAAATGGACCTGCATCAAAATAAAAAGCTCCTGCACAGCAAAAGAAGCCATCAACAAAATGAAAAGGGAGCCCACTGTATGGGAGAACATGTTTGCCAAAGACACATGTGATAAAGGGTTATATCCAAAATATATAAGGAACTCATACAACGTAACAAAAGGAAGACAATCCAATTAAAAAATGGGCAAAGGACCTGAAAAGAGGACATACAGATGGCTAAGAGACATATGAAAAAATGCTCAAAATCACTAATTATCAGAGAGATGCAGATTAAACCCACAAAGAGGTTTCACTTCACACCTGTCAGAATGGCTCCATCAACAAATCAACAAACGACATGTGCTGGCGAGGGTGTGGAGAAAGGGGCGCCCTAGGACACTGCTGGTGGGAACGCAGACTGGGGCAGCCACTATGAAAGCAGTGTGGAGGTTCCTCAAAAAATTAAAAATGGACCTGCCGTTTGACTCAGTGATCCCACTTCTAGGAACATATCCTAAGGAACCCGAAACACCAATCACAAAGAACTTGTGCACCCCTGTGTTCATAGCAGCACAGTTTACAACAGCTAAGATCTGGAAACAGCCCAAGTGCCCATCAGTAGATGAGTGGATAAAAAAGCTGTGGGACATTCACACCATGGAAAACTATGCAGCTGTAAAATAGAAGGATCTCTTATCCTTTGGCACAGCATGGAGGGAACTGGAGAGTATTATGCTAAGTGCAATAAGCCAGTCAGAGAAAGACAAACATCACATGATCTCACTTAGTGTGGAATCTAATAAACAAAATAAACTGACCAACAAAATGGATCCAGAGACATAGAAGCATGGAACAGACTGAGGGATCTCAGAGGGAATGTGGGAATGGGGAAGTGGGTGGGGAGAGATTAATCAAAGAATTTATATGTTTATAAGCATAACCCATGGACACAGACACTGGTATGGGGAAGGCCTGGGGGTGGGGTAGATGCAGGGTGGAGGGGATCAATGGGGGGAAAAAGGGGACATCTGTAATACTTCCAACAATAAAGATTAAAAAAGAAAACACAGTAAAATTTTATTAAGTGGTAATTCACATTACAAATGTGAACTCCATTCTATCTTTAAATATTCAAAAACTATAAAATGGATGGCTCTATAAGGCAGGCAAAAATATCACAACCACTTCCTTTACATGGGGTTTTCTTGTCAACAAGGACCTTTACAAATGCCCAACTCAGTGCCTATGTACTATACACAAAGGCCAAAGAATTTGTCAAATTGTCCTTCAGAAAATTCAGCAGTGGAAGAGTCTTGAGCAGGGTAAAGCCAGAGGCAACCAACATTTTCCGAATGCATGTTTCATCTCGCTCTTAAGCTGCTGGACCTGCGGCCCTGGCTCTGCCTCCTCGGGGCCCGGCCCGGCCGGCGCACCTGCTCGTTGACGCGGGAGCGCGACGGCCCGTGGTGGATGAGGATCTTCACGATCTCCTCGTCGCCCTTCCAGGCGGCCAGGTGGATGGGGAAGTAGCCTTTGTTGTCCGCGACATTTGTTGATGCCTCATACTGAAGTAATTTGAGGACTATTTCCCTAAGAGGGGAAGAAGGGAGAAAAGAAAAATAAAAACAACAGAGAAGAAAAGATGCTGAACAGCAGTGGTTTGATGAAAAAGATCGTTATACAAGGACATTAGCTGCTAGGTGGCAATTTGGAGGAATCATCGAGGTACCAAGAGGTAAAGTTGGGTTCAAGAACCTGCTTGTTCAGCATCTGGTGGTTGTGCTGACCTGCAAAACCCCCCCGGCCACACACACACACACACACACACACAGCCCTGGCTAGTGAAACTACTTGATAGAATTCATTTGGGAGAAATTGATCAGATTCCATGAACTGAATGAATTAAGTAAAATAACTGAAAAGCAGACCTTTTCCCATTTTTTAAAAGTAGTTCTTTCCAGCTAGCCCATACCTGAGATTTAGCCTAAAGAAAAACTTGAGGTACGAGCAAACTACTTGCTAAAAAACAAAAAAAAAGGTCATTATACTACCAAGAGGCATTGAGGGAGTCTCTGCAGCATTCCTGTTGGGAACTGGAATACTATGGAGATGCCCAGGCAAGAGAGAGCAGACAGGGCTGTAAGAAAGGGATCTTACAGGCTAGCTGCAGTACCAGCCCAAGGCTGAAAAAAACTTCAGTGACTTTCCAGCCATGGCTCACAGTATATTTTGTATACATCAGCACTCCTTCACCTTTGTCTTCTCAAGCCTAAGAAATCATTTCAAGAGGGAAATTCATTTTTGAGGCAAGTTCTACCATTGATACAATTTCAGTGCATACTCAATATATCCTACTTATAGGAATGTGTGCTAAATCCCACTAGGTTTTCAAAGTAAGAATTCTGAATTGCAATACACAACTTCAGGAGGAATTAATTCATAATTATTGGTACACATGACACTGAATTTTGTAACAAACAGTCAAAAACAGTCATTCTGAACAACTATATCTTAATTTGGATGCATTTAAAAACCAAATTCTATCAATTCACTAAATAAAATCCTCGATAGACAAATACAGACAGACAGACAATCATAATATATTCTAAAGTTGTATATAACAAATCACCAGTGGTGAGAGTGAATGTAACATAGAGAGCCAAATTTAAATATTTCCTAAAGCCAAGTTTTAAATGCAACAAATGAGAAAAGTTGGAGGAAATGTGAATAGAGGTTCGAGCTCTGAGAGCCCGCTGTAGGGGTTTGACTGAGTCACTCAAGAAGTGTCTTTGTGGTATGCGGACTGTTCTGAGCCAAAGGCAATTGAGAGAGGAAGAGAGACAGAGAGTAAAAGACAGGTCTCTAGCCTATCTATTGAAATAATTTATGTATAATTGTTGCCAGTGGATTTTGTTCTACTGACCATGATTTTTCTGTCCTTTCAAGGTAATAATTTTCTAATCTCCAATTACAAATAACCCAGGAAATCATCCACAGACTATATTTTCTATTGTGTCCTAATTTGGCTAAGTGGAGATGAATTGTCCATTATAAAATAATGTATTTCAGGTACAAAGTGCTGCTCCACTTGTGGATTAATTAGTGTTGATAAAAAGCGCTACCAATAAAACACACAAAATAAGAGGAAACGGGCTTAATATGCAGTAGGAAGTCCTTAGATTATATGTTGGGAGTAGGGAAAAAAACAAAAGCCTGTGTTCAAAGCAAAGGAATTAACTATAGGACCCTGTAACATTACTTCCAGATCTATGATTCCATAAACTTCAGCCTAGAAATCATAATGCTTATGGAAACAATCTAGAGCTGATGCTACAACAATAGCAACAAACATCGAAATGATGTGTTTCCATGCTGACTGCTAAGGCTCGCTGGGAAAGAACAGAATAATCCATTGTGCTTTACCTGTGCCAAGTGAGAATAGCAGAGGCAAGGAAAAGAAAAACCATTCTTCTCTGGCTCTGAGATATGCTCTACGACACTTTTCCTCCTTCAAATATCTTTTCTTAAGACAACAGTAAAATTAGCATTCCATGTGCACGTGAACGCACTGGTTGATAATAACACGAGGCAGGCAGAGAAAAGCCGGCAGGAGTTTAGAAAACTGATGTGCAAAGATCCACAAAGGGGAGAAAATGGAGAGTGCTGGTAAAATCATATCCTTTGAACTGGGACACTTAGACTCTGGGCACAAGCCCACCTTAATATCCAAGTGGCCACTAAGTCACTTATCCAGAATGGCCTTGCTTTTCCATCTATAGGTGAGGGAAGTGAGGAGGGTAGAGCAGAATAAATGATTTCTAATTTTAAAAGTCCATTGGTAATTTAAATGATTTACAATAAAGCAGTCTTATACTCTAGATGAAAATCCAAATTTCAGGGACATAGCATCATAGTACATAACTGACCCACAAATAATACCAAAACAGTACATCATAAGATATTATAATTGAAAGAAACAAGGAAAAATACCCATTCTACATATTCAGTGCATTAAACTGAGGCCTAGAGGGGTTAATTAAATGGCTCAAGGTCATATAACCAGCAGAGACAGGGAGAAGGGATTAGAAATTTCCTGCTTTTTTCCAATGCCTATAGAATGACTCTGAGTAAAATCTTTCTAGAAAGTGTTAAAAAGAAAAGATAAATGAGATCTTCCAATAAGCAAAGCAAAGATATATAATTCTCAGAGACTATCTGCAATTAAAGAGGTTTTAAAAGATAGCTAGCAAAATCCCCGATCTCTTTATGATGATCTTAATGAATGCTATGCAATTCACTTAAATTAGCTTCACTTTATATGTTGCTAATAGAAACTAAACATTATGCATCGGGCCGAAGGGCAATATATCTTAATGATCAGAATTTCATAGGCCATTATGGATACATCAATAACATTTACTGAACATTTCGAACCAAGGATGGAAAGGAATGCTAATCTATTTGGGGACAACACTATTTTGAGAAGTGCTTATACTGCCAAGCTGAGATAAAAGAAGAAAAGTAGTATAGGTCACTCGGTCAGGCCTGAGATCTTTGGTCCATTATGTGTTAGTTTGTGTTCCCAATTAGAACTTTCTGGAATCCAAACCTAAGATGGTCAGAGAAGCCATCAGCATTGTGCACCTTGGGCTGATCTAATCTGACTTCATTCCTGACCATCCAGGCACAAAGAAAAGTAAACAGTAACTCCTTTAAAAGATTTAGATGGTAAGGATCTGGACACACTTTCCACTCTACAAGATAGCAAAATAGTTGAGAAAGACCTGGAAGAATAAAACAGTTCTAAGTTAGATGACATAAGATACTATGTGATATAGAACAGGGAGTAGATGAAGACAAATATAATTTGGAAATTGTGATACTAAGCATCCAAGTGATGAAGCACTAAATTTATGATAGTTTATGTAATTCAGATGATTCTTCAAAAAGAATAGCCATGTTAGGTGTATGCGGTAAGTTTTAAGGCTAAAAAACAGTATAGTGTTAAATAATGACAAAAATTATAAGTTTCCTGTGTGAGGACTTTAAGGCCATAAAATGTGATCCAGTAGAACTAAGTCCCTGTGTCTCAATTCAGAGTAAAAAAAAACATTAGGTGGGAAAGCAAAAAGTAAGTAGCATTTTTAAGGCAGTAATTACCACATCTAAAATAACTGAAGTGAAATGAAATGATCCAGATCTGAGAAGACAAACTGGGATCATGAGAACAAAGGAAAAACAGATAGGGGGAAGAGACACATGAAAAGTGTCACTTGTCCTCTGGTGGGCAGGGAAGGACAGAACATCGAATCATTCAGAGGATGCCTTGCACTTTACCCTGTCACTAAACCATGAGGTTACCTAGCTAAAACACTGGGAATGAAGTCGTTGCTATGGTTACACATTTTTTCACT
The DNA here is from genome assembly GCF_964146895.1 of Miniopterus schreibersii. Classification (NCBI taxonomy): domain Eukaryota; kingdom Metazoa; phylum Chordata; class Mammalia; order Chiroptera; family Miniopteridae; genus Miniopterus; species Miniopterus schreibersii. Next base: position 172,443,881 of record NC_138102.1, read on the forward strand.
CTTCATACTGTATACTATTACATTATCGGAAACATAATTCCATAGGTTACACAAGTTTAAAACCAGAAAAGCCATCATGAATGACAAAGAAAAAGCATTTGAGCTAAATGTGAAGGATTTTGAAGTGGTTCGCCCGTGGCTCATAACAGCAAGAATAGATTAAGATTTTACTCCTAGCCCAGCCAGTGTAGCTCAGCGGCTGAGTATCGACCTAGGATCCAGGAGATCGAGGTTTGATTCCCGGCCAGGGCACATGCCCAGCTTGCGGGCTTGATCCCCAGTCGGGGGCGTCCAGGAGGCGGCCAATCAATGACTCTCTCGTCATTGATGTTTCTATCTCTCCCTCTCCCTCTCCCTTCCTCTCTCTGAAATCAATAAAGACATACTTGAAAAAATAAAAAGATTTTACTCCTAATGAATAATGTTAGGTGAAGACACCAAAAAAAAGTAGGGTGGTATGATTAGGTGGTCTTATCCCACTGCCTCCCCAAAGCCACGCGATTAGCATGTCCTGTCCCTCTGCCATCTGACCAGCGTAAAGCCATCCTCTCGGTCTACACTCCGCCCATCATCACCCTCAGCAACATTCCTCCCAAGTTCAACCTGCAGGTGTCGCTATCCGATGCTCCCCAAATTCCTGTCGGCCCAGAGGAACTCATGGCAACATGAGACAGCCATCGCCAGACATAATTAGCTCCATCGCATGTAACGAAATACACAGGGATTCCCGTCCAAAGAAGTGGCACTTACTTATGTCCATTTAAGGCCGCGTGGTGTAAAGCAGTGTAACCCGAACTGTCTGTGCAGTTTACGTTGGGGCCTCGCCAGATGCTGCAAATAGAGCACAGCGCAGAGTTAACGGTCAGGCGGAATCGTGCAGTAGAAAACAGAAAGCAGCCCGGTGGTCCCGCAGCCAGCAACCTGTCACGTGAAAATTCCAGTCATATGAAAAATGATCGCCACCTTCCATACATCCCCCTCGGAGCAATAACTTCATTTATTTGATGCAAGGAAATTATTAGGGAATATAACTACCTGCAGACATTATTAGCAAACGCAGGCCCACTGCCATACATTAAAACCCGGATCCAACATTTCCCTGTTACTATATATCATTACTCAAATATTGGAAGCAATTTACATTCGGCCACTATATTATAGACTAAAGACTAAAGATTTATGACACCTGCCTCTTCCTTTTTAACACGCTCATTCTAAGATGGCACTGATTTATGTAGCTTTTAGGATTATTTTTGCATTATGGGAAGAATCCTAGACATAATACAGAACTATAGAAAAGAGTCCATTGTATTCTTGATCACTAAAATTACAGAAACTATGTTTAGCTTTTAAATAAATAAGGCATCGAAAGCCACTTTTCCAAAAGTAGACCAAAAGATGACTTTATCTAACGTTCATGATGATATTTAAGACATCAAAACTAACATCTAATGACCAGCTAATTCATGTATTCACACAATATTTATTGCACCCCAATTGCGCATGTCACATATTAAGCCAGGCACTGAGAGTACAGAATCATAATTCAAGTCTAATGGAGAAGAGGGACACATAAACTAACAATTACAAGGTAGTCAGATAACTGAAGGACCAGAGAGCACACGGGCTTCTCAGAGAAGAAAGAAATAGCTATTCCGAATGAGAGGTCATAACTGACTTAATCTAAGGTGGGCCAATAAAAATGAATGGAATGCACTTATTCAAAAGTTAATTAAAAGGATAAATTTTATTTTTCAATTACAGTTGACATTCAATACTATTTTGTATTTGTTTCAGATGTACCTCATAGTGGTTAGACAATTACATAATTTATGAAGTGATCTCCCTGACAGTTCTAGTGCCCACCTGGCACCGTACGTAGCTATTACAATATTATTGAGTATATTCCCTATGCTGTACTTTATATCCCTGTGACTATTTTGTAGCTTCTTAATCCCTCCAACTTTTTCACACACACCCCACCCTCCCATCCGGCAACCCTCAATTTGTTCTTTGTATCTGAATCTGTTTCTGTTTTGTTTGTTCATTTATTTTGTTCATTAGATTCCACATACAAGTGAAATCATATGGTATTTATCTTTCTCTGTCTGACTTATTTTCTTAGCATAATGCCCCCTAGGTCCATCCATGTTGTTGTGAATGAACAGTACCTGATTTTATAAAGCTCTAGTAAACAAGACGGGTAATATGGTATTGGAGTAAAGACAGATCGACAGAACAGAATGAAGGAACAGTCAATTTAGACCTTCACATATATGCAACTGATCTTTGACAAAGGTGCAATGGCAATTCATTAAAGAATTATCAAAAATTTGTTCTGGAACAAATGAATCAATATCCTTAGGCAAGCTAAATAAAAAGAGTCTCGATCCATACCTCACCATACCATATAAAAAAATGAACTTTAAAATGAATCATAGCCCTGGCTGGGTGGCTGTTAGCTGGAGTGTCATCCCACCCACCAAAAGGTTGCGGGTTCCATTCCTGGTCAGGGCACAGACAGGAGGCAACCGATCAAGGTTTCTCTCTCATATCAATCAATCTCTGTTTCTCTCTCTCTCTCCCTCTTCCTCTCTTTGAAACATATTCTTGGGTGAGGACCTAGCTGGTTTGGCTCAGTGATTGGAGCGTCAGCCTGTAAACTGAAGGGTTCCGGGTTCAATTCCAGCCAAAGGCACGTGCCTCAGTTGCAGGCTCAATCCAGGGTCCCGGTCAGGGAAAGTGCAGGAGGCAACTGGTCAATGTGTCTCTCTCACATCGATGATTCTCTCTCTCTCTGTCTCTGTGTCTCTCTCTCTGAAAAAGCAATGGGGAAAATATCCTCAGGTGAGGTTAAAAAAAACCACAAAAAGCAAATCACAGAATGCTGTGTGTGTAAATATCCTAAATGTTTTACATACATGTCTTAACTCATTTACATGCACACAACTAAAAAAACAGATACTATTCTTATACAGATGGAAAAGATTTGCATTCACATAGAAAAATGCATGCCAAAAATACATATTCACCTCTCAATTGTGTGAACTGTCAAAATTACCATGTAATTCTTTGAGGAAAAACCAAGAGACAATAAAACCCAAGGGGAGAAAAGCATGGTTTGCTCCAGGTTGTGAAGAGCCTTATAACACAGACAGCTGCTTAGTCTTGATCGTAGGCAACCTGGACCTGGGGGGTTATGGTGAAGGTATTAAGATGCTTCCCACGCGTCAGGCCAGTGTTGGGGTGAGCGCTCTGGGGGCGGCTGGAAGGGAAACTGGACAGACTGGGGGCAGCGGCCTCGGGGAGAAACAGGGAAATCGGAGCTGCCGGAGCTGCAGTGGGGATAAAGGAGAGGGGAAGATTCACACAGGTCGTCTAGATAAGACCTCTGGGGAACGGCATCCACACGACAGGGTGAGAGAGAAAGAATAACTAAGGCGCCGGCCGTAAGGGAAGCGCGAGCACGAGGAGACATCTCCACTAGAGCAGTGGTGTCCTGTGGGAGAGCCAAGTTGCCTTTTTTTTTTTAATTTATCTTTATTGTTGAAAATATTACAGATATCCCCTTTTTTCCCCCCGATTGGCCCCCTCCATCCTGCTCCCATCCCCTCCCCAGGCCTTCACTGCACTTACCTCTGGCACAGGACAGAAAAGAAATGAGAAAATATTGTAAATTAACTCAAATTATTTTTTTAAATTTCCTGCATGTTATTAGACCTTATAAATATTTAGTGAGGAAAGAAACTGATATTCATAACTAAAATAGGCTCAGGGTCGATAGATTTCATTTACCTAAACCATTTCAGTTCCCCATTATCAGAAAAAGAAGGAATTAATTATAACAGCATGAAAAAAATCTCCAATGTATGTCTCCTTTCCGAAACAGAATGGAAGCAGATAGACCTTTTTTTAAACAAGGAAGTTTAGAATAGAAATTTAGCATATATATAAATATATTTGACTATACCTATTAACAGAGCTGCTAGGCACATACCCACATATTCATAGAACATCCACACCACACATTTTTAAACACTATAAATAAGCCAGACCCAAGCCTTCCAATTAAAAGCTTAATTTAAATAAACCTTGATGTTTAGAAGCTCAATCTGTGAGCTAACACTCTACTTTCATTCCAGCTTTTCACACTGCTCTCCTCTTGTTTCTCTTTGATAATCCTCAAACCTAAAAAGAGGGCCTGTATTAACTTAAAGCTGTTCTATAAAATGCAAGAGTTCTAAGTACCTTGAAAGGATTTCTCAAAAAAGTTTAAAATACTTAATTACATATTTATTCCCCCAAAAAGGCAATTTATAGACCTATGGTCTTATTTTAACATACACTCGATCTCAACTCCTACACCTACTTGTCAATATTTTTAAATTCTGTATGTGAGAATTCTTGCCCAGATTGAATGCTCTGAGATAATTGAAGATCCCCAATGACCAAAGATTCAATTTCCTTTGTTATAGTATTTGTACTACTGTAACATATTGGATTAGCAAGTTTTAGAGCAAATATAAGCAAAATAGGTCTTCCACAGAACTTTCAAATAACCAAGATATTCATTAGTCAGCATGTTTTATTCCCTGAGTTTTTACATATTAAAAAAGATTATTCCTAAATAAATTATAAACCTAGTTTCTTGGGCCAATATTCATATGTATAGCAAGTAAGATTTAGACACAGCTACTTCACAAATTGATCACGTTATGCCCTCTACCAACCTATGGGAAACACGCATCAGGAGCAACATCCGAGTGTTTCAGCTCTTCTTGACTTTCATCTGACTCTGGACACCTGGGGTCACTCCAGGGCTCCAGATATGGAAACTCCTATGGAAGGTGCATCGAGTGCCGCAGGCAGGGTCAGAGTGTGTAGGAATGGTCTTCTGACTAATCAGATAATTTCAAGCAATGCAAAACAAAGTCCCTATTCTTTTCTATTTGTATCTTAATAGTTAACGCCCATGTTTTCAAGAACTGGACAGATGTGCACAGGCTACTGAGTACTGTAAGTACTCAAGGGGGTCCTTATGATTTTGATTAAATTTAGCTTTACATCCTAGCTCTAAATATCCTCTCTCTCTCTCTCTCTCCATATATATGACCCTCAGAGACTTAGTCTTTCCCCAATAATAAGTAACCCACAAGGCAGCAGAAAACAGTAGCCCTGACCTGATTAATGGTCATAAGGTCAGGACCTCTAGCAGGTTAAAGATAACATTTTGACCTAAGTTATGTTTCGGTTCCTGCGCCATACTTTCCCATGAGACTGGACAGAGGGACACTGGAAAGGAGCTTAGAACTGTCCTCAAGACCTGAAGAAATGATTCATTACCCTCACCTCCCACCAATCAGCTCCCAGCATGACCCTGAACCCTTAACCTACAGTGTCTTGTGATTTTTCCCTATATAATCTGTAACCTATAGGCCATTGGGGAGTTGAGCTTTTGAGCATTAGCTTCTCATTGTCCTGGATGGTGCCGTTCATAAAAAAATAGCGAGTATTTCTCCACTGTAATTCTCGGTGTCTAGTGTCACTACTAGCACCGGGTGGACAAACTCTTTCTGTTCTATAACACAGGTCTTCATCTTCTGTAGCGATGGTAAAAAGTGTCTCATATGGGTCAAATGGGCCTAGAATAATGCAAGCCATATATTTAAATGTAAATTCCTATTGGCCACATTAAAAAGGTAAAAAGAAAGAGGGACATTCATTTTAATATGTCTTATTTAACCTGGTATATCCAAAATATCATTTCAACACATAATCGATATAAAAATTATTGAGGTGTTTCTACATTCCCTTTTGTACTGTTTTCAAAACCAGTGTCAATTTTCCACTTTATTACACACGTGGCAATAAGGCTGCCATGTTTCAAGTGCTCTTTAGCCTCATGTGGACAGTGGCTACTCCACTGCACAGCACAAGGCAGGTCCTATGTAATTATTTCCAGGGAAAAGAGAAAACTTAAGGTTAACTCTGATCATTTTAAAAACTTTCTAAAAATAACTGAAAATGTTAGTCTTTAGTAAATAAGTGTCCATTTGATTGAGTCACAGAAAATTTAACAAATGTAACAGGATTTCTTACATTTTGAGGAAAATATATATAATAGACTTAATAAATAGTCACATCAGAGACTGTAAATGCGCAATTTGACATAAGTGAGCACATTAAGGAGCACCACTGCCAAAGTTATACTAACCACACATTTTCTAATGAAAAATATGCACCTCGAATTGCTTGATGCAACTCTCAGCAACATGTATCCACACAGCAAATCAGGACTGGCTAACTGTGAAATGACTCCTTGAGTTATAATCACACAACCTACAATCTCGCTACTATATATGTGGTCTGGGCCCCAAGACAGAATTTTAAAATATGAGAAGAAATTTATAACTGTACAAAGAGCCACAGAGTTAAGAAAACATGAGCCCTGGTCTGTTTGCTCAGTGGTTAGAGCGCTGGCCAGTGGACTGAAGTGTCCTGGGTTCGATTTGGGTCAAGGGCACGTACCTCATTTGCAGGCTCAATCCCCGGCCCTGGTTGGGGTTCATGTGGGAAGCAACCGATTGATGTCTCTCTCTCTCTCTTTCTCCCTTCCACTCTCTCTGAAAAGCAATGGAAAAAAATATCCTTGGGGAAAGGAAGGAAAGAAGGGAGGGAGGGAGGGAGGGAGGGGGAGGGGGAGGGAGGGAGGGGGAGGGGGAGGGAGGGAGGGGGAGAGGGAGGGAGGGAAACTAGCGCATCTAATCTCAACCCAGTTTCAACTGTCACTCGTGCTAAAACATATTCCTCCCGGCCCTCATCTTCTCTCCTCCACCTGGCTATAATTCCTGAAAAATAAACCAAGAGGCGAGCAGATGAATCTCTCATTATGCAAACACTGATTTTGGTGGCAACTGTTCTTATCCCATGCTCGTTTCCTAGGGAATAGTATTTCCGAGGGTACCGCGGTAGGCAGAACAATGGTGTCCCGAAGACAGTCGCGTTCCCACCCCTGGCACCTGTGAATATGCTCCGATGGGCATCGGGCTGCAGATGGACTGAAGCTGCTCACCCCTGACCTCATCCTGGGGTTTTTCCTTCACACCTGCCTTGGTAGGGCCACTAAGGTAACGAGGGGGTCATTCTTGTCCTGATGAACTTGATGACGCGCCTGGTAGGGTTCGCTCACCATTCGCTACGACGTTTGCCGGCTGACTGGATTCTCACGGGCCCCTGACCTTTTCACCGTATTACGTAATCTTTCATTCCCTCGGTAATGAACGAAAACAGGCAGAACAGCACAGTGACTAAGCACAGGCAGGGTTCAAGCTGCCCGGGTTCAAATGCTGGCTCCACCTCTGACAGCGCGACCTTGGGGAAATCACACCTGAGCCTCAGTTTCCCGGCCTATAAAGTGAACGTACCAGCAAGAGCTCCTTCGCAGGACTGCTACGAAGATCAGACAGTCCGTGTGAAGTGCTGGCACGGGGCCCGGCACGGAGGACCGCATTTCTGCGGGAAGGGCAATCCGAATGCGCTTGGGCTTGTTAAATTTATTGAGGACGCCATTCAGGATGATCGTATGCATCCATGTGTTTAATTCCCGATGGGGACCATCTTTACGCTCCTGGGAGTAACTCTGTCTACCTGCGGTGCGTATTTTTTAATGTGACCCTGGATTGCTATTTTAATTTGGAGTTTTGCCTCCATATGCGTATGTAAAATTGGTCTCCGGTTTCCTTTCCTCTTTTATTTCAGTGTTAGTATCAGAGTATGTAAACTGAAGGGTTTTATGCCTTTTTCTAATCTCCAGAATAAGTCAGCTACCGCAGACAGTGTCTATTACTTGAATATTTGAAAAGGCAAGCATGTAAAGTCATCTAGGACTAGCACTTCTGTGCAGTAAGCCCCTAAAGCCTCCGTTTTTATTTTTGTCTATGATTACTGCTCTGTCACTACAGTCACTTTTGTCTTGCACCAATTCTGTGATTTACGTTTTTCTAGGAAGTCAATTATTTCCATCTACATTTCTAATTTATTAAATAAAAACGTACATGTTTTATTATTATTGTTCTCTTTTATTTGCAATTCTATCACCGTTTTCATCCATAATCACAATGTTTCATATGATTTTTCTCTTCTTGGTTTGCCTAAGTGGCTCTATTTTATTGTCATAATCAAAGATTCAGTTAACTTTATTTTTATCAAACATCTGTTGGATGTTCTATTTATTCATCTGTTTGTTCACCTTCTAATTCATTGCTTTCTGTTCTTAACTATGAAAATGCAATCACTTGACCATTTATTATATTATATTCTTTTTCTAGCTCTTCAAGTTGAATGCTTAACTCATTTTATTCTTTCTTATTTAAAAGTAAGAGCATTACAAGCTATGACATTTCTACTGAGCATGATTCTTGTCCACATCACTTAAGTTTTGACCAGTCATATTTTCATTTCAATTGTTATATACATAATCTGTTATTCTGTTTTTATCTCCTTTTCACTCTAAAAATTAGTGCTTGTGTTTCAATTTGTAAGTGTTTAGATTCATTGTCTCTTAATGATTCATTTCTAGTTGTACTATATTATACTTAGAGAACAACTGTTTAACTTCAAGTAATTTCTTTAGACTTTCTTTGAAAACGAGTATGTAGTTTTCTTATATTACATAAGCACTGAAAAGTGTATTTTCTGTTTTCAAAGGTGAGCTGTGTATTTTTCAAGCTTATTAATTGCATAATTCATACTGTGAGAGTTCAGAAGTAGTCACCCCAAGATGTGCCCTGTGGTATGCAGATTGTTTTGAGCTAAAGGCAACTTTAGCTGCAGGCTCAAGAGAAACTTTTGCCTCTCTCTTAACTACCTAGAAGAACTAGAATTAAAGGCCTTGCCCCAAATAAGCAATTATTAGAGATAACCTCTTTTGGCCTGTCTACAGGGCAGGACAAATTGCTCTGTACTAAATTTGCTCTTCTTAATGTCCTGCAATGACCCTTTGAAGCCCCCAAGGCACCTTACCTCATCCCTAGCTTGTCTTACTACCCAAGTTCCCTTTCTATCTCTGACCTCTGGTGCATGTGGGTCTGTGACTCTCTCATGGAGGTGGGGTTCCCATACACATGTGTATTGAATTTGGCTATTTTCTCTTGCTGATCTACTCATGTCTAGTTGATGATCAGACCAGCCATAAGAACCTTGACGACTGAAAGAGGGTATGGGGGATAAATAGTGATGAAAAAATTAAATTAAATTAAGGGGGGGGAAGAACCTTGATGGTAGAGGAAAGTTTGTTCCCCCCCCCAATAATACCATCTACAGTATTTAGTTTGTCTACTTCATCATCAAATTCTGAAAAATGTTACCCTACACTGTATATCATTGTGATTGAACTATTACCAAATTTTCTTTGTATTTCTAAATGTTCTTCATGAGTTTTGTTACGTTAAGCAAAATCCATCATCTGTGAGGATTTCATATTTTATTACTGTGAAAAATTCAGCTAATTCCATATAATGCTCCTCATCTTTAATTATATTTTGTCTGTTATTTATTTATTTATTTTTAAAACATATCTTTATTGATTTCAGAGAGAGGAAGGGAGATGGAGATAGAGAAACATCAATGATGAAAGAGTCATTGATGGAGCCCGCAACCCGGGCATGTGCCCTGACAGGGAATCAACCCCGATCGCCTGGATCCTAGGTCAATGCTCAACCCCTGAGCCACGCCCGGCCGGGCTATATTTTGTCTGTTATTTATATTGCTACCTCGGCTTTCTCTTATTACATTTACATTTAACCGGCATCATTCTATCAATTTTTTCTTCTGGTCTGTCATTTTATCTTGGCTCTATCTCTTGAAAACAGCCATAGCTGCAGTTGGCACTTTTTGTTTTATAACCTGAAAAGCTTTATCTTTTAATGTGTTCACAGTTGTATTATTCCTGATTTTATGTAGTGTCTTTATTACATTTCCTGTTCTTTTTTTTCTTTTTGTCTTTATCTGTTTTGTTTTCATGATTAAGCTTTCTTCATTTCTTTATTCCTCTCTAATTATATTTCTTTAACATTTTATTTCTATTACGTTTTGCAAATATATTAAGCCTATATTTTTTTGAGGTAAAAAATTAAATTGTAACTATGTACATCCTTAACAAAGTATAACTTGCATCTTTCTTTTCTCACTTTCACCCCAAAGGCTTGATCATAGTGTGGAACTTTAATGCTATGTTATTATAATTTTGCTTTATCAGGGCACTTTTATTTTGGACACATTTCTCAATATTAGTGTTATATGTTACAGACATATTTTCAAAAATGATTTAGGTTTTACTAGTTTCATTGCTCATCATGGTTTCTTATATATTTAGCAGAATTATATGAGATACGACTAATATCTTTTACTGTCTTGAGGCAACCAAAAGTCACAAGGATTATAACAAAGTTAGCCACATTCATGAAAGGCGTAGGTATTGGAATAAATTCTCCCACCCCAGAGCTTCCAGGGATCTTTAACTTTGAGAGAGATGAGAGAAGAATTAGGGGCTTGATGTGCTCCCATTTCGAGGAATTCAATCTTTGTAAAGAGACTACCTGCTCTCCTCCCGTCCCACAGGGATAGAGGAAAAACCCTCAACTGGTTTCCCTCCCCAAAGCCCTGGGAAAAAGGGGACCAAGATGGGGAGTGTCTCCATGAAAGAACTGACAAGTTCTTCCATGGTTAGATACTCTTTTGCTGACCTACATCAGAGCTTCCCGGTTGAGGCAGGGTGGAAATGGAAGAAGCGATGGGGAAACATTAGACTCAAATGACAAACTGTTCCTTGTCGGAAAATATATTTTCTAAAAGTATGGAATACGGATTCTTTCCAGACCCAGGGAACCCGAATTGGGGCAGCATAAGTGGTAGATGAGATTGGGATCCATAGGCTGGCCGTCAACCAGGGCAGCAGGAGGGATACAGCCTGAGGCCACCTGCTGGGTGTGACAGCTTCTATCTGTGGGAGGCTGTTGACAAACCAGGTTAGGATTTAGAAGAAAAGGGTCAGAAATCTTGCCCAGGGCTATCGCATTGTATAAAAAGACATCGCTTTCTGCCCTCTGCCCTCCTCCCTTCAAAGCGGAGGGCATCAGGAGCAGAGAAAATGGGAAGGCCCGGGAATGAGTGTGTTTGACTGCTCTGCCTATTACCCGCCACACCAAGCTGCTTATGAAAAGGGAGAATCTAATCTTGAATGAAGTTTTCAAATGAACAGGACCAGCAAAGCTGGAAGACTTAAGCTACCATATTATCAAGACTCGGCGTGAAACAACATAGTTCAGACAGTAAGATACTGACACAAGGGTACATAAATAGATCAATGGAACAGAATAGAGCCCAGAAATAGACCCCAATCTACACGGCCCCTTGAGTTATGGCAAAGGTGGCACAGAAGTACAATGGGGCAAGGATGGTCTTTGTATTAAATGATGCAGAGTCAACTTGATACCCACATGAAAAAAATGAATCTCAACCCCTGCCTTGAGCCATATATAAAACTAAATTCTAGGTGGATTATAGATATAAATATGAAAGATAAAACTTTTAAAAGAAAACATAACATAATATATTCATGACTTTCAGGTAGACAAAAATTTAACATATAAAAGCACCAATAAAAAAAAATCTGATCAATTGGACAATAGCAAAAGAACTGTTTTTCATCAATAGACACCATTAAGACAATAAAAGAACAAACCATAGAGTAAGAGAAGATTGTGTGTGTGTGTGTGTGTGTGTGTGTGTGTGTCTGACAAGGCACTTGTAACCAGAACACATGAAGAGCTCCTAGAAATCAATTTTTTTAAAAATTTAAGACATACAACCCAATATAAAATGGGTAAATGTCTGAACAGGCATTTCATAAAAAGAGAACAGTTATATAACAAATATATATGTATATGTACACACACACAAGCACACATACATAGCTGCTCTACCTCAGTAGTCATCAAGAAAAGTGTAAATTAATAGCACAATGAGATACTACTACATATCCACCAGAATGACTAAAATGAAAAAAGACAATACCAAGTGTTGGCAAGGAAATGAAGCAACCAGAAATCTCATACACTGTGAGTGGAAATGTAAATTGGTAAAAACACTGAAAAGTTATTTTGTACTGTTTATCAAAACATGTGTATTGAATCATATGCATACCCTATGACCAGGAATTCAGGAATTCAGGAATTTTTACCTAGGTTCACCAAAAGACATGTACAAGCAAGAAATGCACTATTCATAATTGCCAAAAATTGTCCATCAATAGCAGAAAAAATAAAATGTTGTATAGTTACAAAGAAGATTATGCAGAAATGGAAAGGAACAAATTGTTTCTCTACTAAAATGATTAAGTTTTACAAACATAAAGTTGAACAAAAGAAGTGATATACAAAAAATACATACAGTATGATCCATCTGAATATGTTCAAAAGGAGGAAAACTAATTTATTCTGTTAAAAGTCAAGACAATCAATACCTTGGGGGGGGGGTAATAGTAACAAGGCACAACTAGGGTTTCTGGAGTATTAGCAATATTCTATTTCTTGGTTTGGATTTTGGCTACATAGAAGTAATGACAGAAAAGTCACTGTGCTTTACATTTATTTATGTGGGTTTATTAAAACAGAAGGAGCAGGAATAAGCCTTAATAGCTAAAATGTGACTGAATAACAGAAAATTAAAATTATGGAATTAGATTCAGATGTCGTTACAAAGCGTGCTATTCCGTGAGAAAGGGCATTTCCATAGAACAGTGGTAGTCGAAATTGGAAAAAAACAATTGTTTTGCGTTTATACCTCATGGCATACAAATTTTCGGTCATTTCAGTGATATTAATCTTTCCTTTACTTGAGATATTAATTCTGATTCAACTTCATTTGGCCAGAGAACTTCCTTGAGGAAATATCTGTCTTGGTACCACAAGAAATAGCTACCCATCGATAAACTGAAGGTATGTAACAGAGTGGACATATTTTTCCCCCCTTGGAACTCTGAAAACGCTGCTCCACTATCGTCTGGAATCCACGGAGACAAGACCGATGTCTGTTTGATTCTCTCTCCTTTTGGACAGCACCTGCCTTTTCAGTCTAGAATCTTCTAATATGGTCTTTGTCCATAGAACTCAGAAATTCCCCTGGGACGTATCTAACCGCAGATTTCTTTCCCCCTCCATAGTTTTGGTTACCACCGTCTCTGCATTTTCAATGGAAAGGTTTAAATTTGTCTTCACCTCAGGGAAATGTTATTTTATTTTGTTTTTATTATTGTTTCTTCTATCTACTTCATTTTCCTTTCTAGAATATCTGTGACTAGGATATTAGGTCCCAAGAAATACCATATACATCTTTTTTTACCCTCTCATTTTTCTCTATTTTTCCCTGTCTTCTGAAATAATTGTGTTAATTGTGCATTAATCACTGGTTTATTTTTCAAAACTGTCCCTTCATTCATTGTCTCTGAATTACTTTTTATAAGCTCTTTCTTTTCTGTAACACGTTACATTTCCTACATGCTCCAGAGTTCCACCCTCTTGCTGTAGCCTTTATTGTATTTGCTTAACTTCAAAGTAAACCAAATTCATCTAACTCAAATCTTCAATACACAAAACACATCTATAATTCCAGGTTTTTATAAATATAGCTATTTTTGTCTTCATTTCACATCCCTACAAAATAGTTGGAAGCATTTTACAATCCCAAGCAGAAATACCCCAATTATGTTAAGTGACTCCAGGGAGAGAGTTAATTTTGTATGAATAGATTAAATGTGCTTCGTTGCTTCAGTGGAGGCTGCTCATACCAAGTTTAGCGCTGATAGCTTTATTTGCTTTTGACAAAGACATACGGGGACAATTTTTCTCAGCTAGCTCAATACACTCTAAATCAACCCCAAATATAAAAACTAGTCCAAGTTCCCCACAACTAAAAAATCCAAAACAGCCCGCCTGGTGTGGCTCAGCGGTTGAGCATCGACCAGGATCCAGGAGATTGAGGTTCGATTCCCAGTCAGGGCACATGCCCGGGTTTCGGGCTCCATCCCCAGCAGGGGGCGAGCAGGAGGCAGCTGATCAATGACTCTCATCATTGATGTTTCTCTCTCTCTCTCTCTCTCCCTTCCTCTCTGAAATCAATAAAGACATACATTTTTTAAAAATCGAAAACACCTGATAAAAATCCAAGAATTCGTATATTGGAAATCAAAGGGTACGAGAGAAATTCAATAATATGCTCTTCCTTTCCATTTCTTTCTGTTCGACTTTCCATAGAAATCCACACTAATGGGAGAGACATCTAGGTTTTGACGCTGAGTATAAGTTTTAGGTCCCTATGACGTGACAATGACCAAACGTGCTGATCGGTGGCCACTCTCCAGCTCCAAGCTCTCCAGCTCCAGAAAGCAGTCCTGTATAGAACTGGGGTGTTTTGATCCTGACCCTTTGAAACCCTGGGAATCATCAAAATACAGGAAACTACCACGTTGGCTTGGTCTTCTATGGCAGAAATATTGAAAACAACTTGAGGAAAGTCCTAACCAGAACATGTTCGGGGAATTCTCATCTAAAATATTTATTCAGAAGACTAGAAGCCCTCCTGTGCCACCATCCTTTCCAGTTCAAACCCTTCCACACTAAGTTTTCTGCACTCGCCCTACAAAAACATCCCAAGTATGAACAGGCCTACTACTCCATGTCACAGACCCAGGCATATTAATCAAGGGGCAGATACTCAATATTTAAGGAACTTTTTTTAATCTTTGGAATTTGGAACATGCGATGTCCTGGAAGCTACTCGAGCAAAACTATTTAGTAAGTTGAAAGGGGTGGACTGTCCTTCCTAAAGACGTCACAGGTAAGTAAGTAACGGGAGAAATAATAGCAATGCCAATGCACTATCTTTAATAACGAAGGACGGCGGCGCTAACCCGGACGGGCCAACAGGCACACGGTTGGGACGGTGGCATTTCACTGCCAGTCAGGTGTACGGAAAATCTGCGGCAGGACCGTGGGGCACGATGACCTCTGCGGCCTGTGCCAAGGGGCCCAGGAGCGGCCGCGCTCTGTCCCTGAGGCGCGGCGGGCTCGCGCCCCGTGGGACCCCGCTCACCCGGGCGCCACCCCTTCATCTCCAGCAGGCACTGCCCACCACATGCCTGCACCTGCGCTGCCAACTAGCACCTTCTGGGGTCACAGCTGTGAGAACAAATCATTCCTGCCCTCGGGGAGCTCAGCCAAGAATGAAAACACGAAGCAACCGTACAAGTAATCAATGTTCACAGGTATACACGCCATAAAAGACAGGTACAGGGCGCTATGGGAGCATGCAACAGGGAGTCTTGGGTGAGTTTTAGCCATTTCGGGGGTTTTCTCGTAGATTTTAGCTTCAATAAAGGTTACCTGCTCCCAGGCCAATGAAACAATGTAAGCTAACCTGGCATTTGTGGTGTTAACAACAAAAATCTAAACTCTGAGGCCCTGCTTTATCATGACGCTGGTTCGGAAGAGCCACAGATTCAGTCATTAAAGTGTCTTCAGTATCTCTGTGTGCCAGACACTATTTTGGATGCTTTGGGACTACAAAGAAACGTTCGCTTAGGAACTGTGTCGAAGTATTTTCTTGAGTGTCTAATATGCTAGGCACTGGGGATTGTTTCCCTAGAAGAATTCCTCTCCAGCCTTTCTCAGAAAACCTGTTTTTCTAAATTCCAAAGTCCTACAAAAAACTGCTTAAGAAATAAAGAACATCAGAAATAGGAAAACTATTAGAATTCATCTGTGAGAGCTAAAGCTTAACAACATGGGGACAGCACCGGTTCAGAGGAACAGGCCGATGTCCAGCTGGAAGCAGGAGCAGGACGTGCTGACACGGCGCCGGGAGGGGAAGGGGACGGTCAGCGTGTCCAGCATCCAGGGCGGCGAACGCAGGAACCCAGGGTCACAGTTTAATCGGTCACTCTTGTCTGCAGCGGTTGTCAGCTTTTAAGAGTGTGTTCACGGCCCTGTCTGCTGCTAAGAGTGGATCGCTCTCGCCAATAAAAGAAATATTAACACGATCATATGTATAATATACTTTATACAAGTCCTATGAGCGATATTTTAAGAAATAAGAGGTTTTGGAAGCAAAGTAAGTATTTGCATTGGCAATTCTGACATGTGATTCTGTGCACCGCTGTTAGCTTTTCAAGGACGTCTGAATGTTGTATAATTTGAATACTGGTCAATAACTACGCACTGGTGTTTTCTAGTGTTTGAATATAGGCTACAGTTCTTTATAAATACTGCTAACCTTAATATTTCTCATACATGAAACAAAATTTTAGATATTCATAATAATGAAGATCGCCTATACAGACTGTCAGAAGCATTTTTAAGAGTAACCTGATTTCAGGAATTCCCCCAACGTCCTGGGAATTAATGATCTCTTGTTCCCGAATTCCAAAGATGAATATTCACTGGGGATTTGGAAATACTACTGGGGTTAGAAAGCTGACTAAGAATGTTTCCCTGCTTCTTCGGAGTTCAGAGCTTAGAAGAGAGACAAAAAAACGTGGAAACCAAAAAAAAAAAAAAAAAAGATTGTAGGTGTTGTGGTAAAATCCTATTTAAGGTACAGTGAAGACACAAAGGCAAAAGGCAGCCCGGAGAAGTCTGGAGGCGGCTTCATAAAAAAGGAGATGAGTGCTTGGATTGCGTCCTGAAGACAAAAAAAATTGTATTTTCCAGGTACAGTCGAGAGAGGCGTGAGGTTGCTAACAGGCAGCTCAGACAGAGAGAAGCCCTTGTGCAAAGCCGGGGTCGTGAAACACGTGGGTTGTTGTGTAGAAATTCAGTGAGGAAGGGATTTAACTTTCGGAGAGTCTCCTCACGAATGAGTAGCCTCAAGAATCTGCAGCCGTTGCCTGGCTTGATCGGATTTGTGTTTTAGAAGCGATGCCCCCGCAGGGCACACGGAGACCGGCTCCAGGTGGCGCGGCCAGAGGTCAGCGCCGCAAGCAGGCACGCCGGGCACGCCCCGGGCAACGCAATCCGAGTGTCAGCGACCCATAGGTACCCAGCCGCTGCGAGGCGGGAAACTACGAGGAATCGGGAGCAGGCGTGGGTATTAAGTTATAAAGGAACAACAAATACATTTTTAAAAGAGAGAATGTTGCTGATTGTACCTAAACTGAGAAATATGATAAACCCAGTTCCGCAGCTGAGGAACCGTCGCACACACGAATAAAGAAGGCAACTGTATCTTTTCTATTCTTTTTATATAACCAATTAAAATAAGAGGAGAAAAATCAATGTTTTTAAAAAAATCCTTTGAAGGGCAATTCCTTTTAAAAAAGAGCTATCTAGTTATATGGGCACCGGTTCTCCTAAGGAATGTACAGATACCTTATTTATCTTCTAAAGTCTTGTTACCCTCCTGACCCAGATTAACCTGCCATCAAAAATATAGGCTCCATAGAATTATTTCAGTTGTCCATACATAACTGTTTTCATTGCTATGTTTCTTTCAGATTATACTTAGGGAAAGCTATTTATTAGAGGAACATCTATGTATCATCAGGCGAAACACCCTGCGTCTCCCTCCCCCATCACCCCATTCTGTTGACAGTGTTATGCAGATTTTGTAAACAATTAAATCTGTTCACATGCAAACAATTTTGGTTTAATCGTGACCAACAATAAAGGAGTTCACACACTTCTTTCGTGTTCTTCGTGGTCTACCCCTGCTCCCTTTAAAAGCATACTAATATATCTTATTATGTATTCCAAAGCTGTTCTACGCAAATGAGTGTTCTTTTCAAAATTCTTTTGACGTGCCACTGGAGCAGCTCCAGAGGAAAAAAAAATGAACACTTTTGGGGATTTTTACTGCATCCCTTTTAGTAGCCAAATAGGAAGCTGGTGGGGGAGTGAAGCCAAAGATTAAAATAAATGCATTATTCATTTTTAACATAGTAGGTTTTCTCTTACTCTTCAGTGTAATAGCTCAAGAAGTAATTTCACTGTTAACACGGAAATTTTAGAGCGGTGTTGTATAAATCATGTTTTACAAAGAAGGAAGCTAAGAAGATTTTCTGCTCACCATCAGTGAGCAAAATTGAACAAGTGATAATCCTCACATACAATATGCTTCCAATGAGCATGCTCTTGTGCTTAAAAAAAGAAACAAAGCATTTCAGACTTGTACTTGTAAAAGGGTTATTTTAAAAAGAAAGAAAGGAAGGAAGAAAGGAAGAGAGGGAGCACACAGCAAGTTTCAGGATGGAAAATCATGAGAGGCTGTCCAATAGTCAAAAGCAGCACTGGATTTTTTTTTTCCTAAGGCAACATTTAAAGCAGACATCTGTGTTATTTACATACTATCAACAATAAGAAAAGGCACAAAGGTATATTTAAGACAGCTAAAGAACCCAGCTACTGTGCTATAAAATATTTTCATTTTTGTCTCTCTAGCAGTAACCTGAACAAGGGTACTATTATTCTGCCGTGGCCAATATGTCCTAAAAATTGTCTCATGTTTTCTGTGACACCGACTAGTCCAGCCTGTTCCTATGTCCTGCTCAAAGCAGCTAAAGATACTCTGAATGCAACTCAGTTACCAAAGCTATAAAGTACCATTCGAGTATAGGGAAATGCTAAAATCTTTCACACAGAATAACAAAGTATTTTCAGGCACTGCTTTCATCTTCCCACTCAACATCCAAATGCTACAATCCATTCTATTTTTCGCTTAGGCCACAGCACCGACATTTTTTAGTGCAGCAGTGAGCGTGCGAACGCAGAGTCCAGCAGGGGACTGAGAGGCGATGCGAAGGTGGACAGGCTGATGTGAGGAAGAGAAACTAGCATTCACCTCCCTTGGGCTCAGTTTCAATTCAACAAACGTCTCAGGGAGCTCACCCAGGACTCCCAGACCAGATGCAAAGGACAGTAGGCAGAGTCTTCCCTGTCCCTAGGCCCAGCTGTCACAAGGAAAGGAGAGGCAATCCTTGTTAGGAACCAACACTTAACACCGCCTTTCATGTGAGCTGAGTCATTCATTCATGCATCAGCTGACCTCTAGACAGTGACTGTTTTTTTTTCTTTTTGCTGGTTTTCTATGTGGATGGCTCTCAAATTTCTATATTAATCCTTGACCTCTCTCTCCAAACTCCAATCATGCATTCCCAGGGACTGCCAATGACCTCCTTGAAACATCTAACTCAACATCCCAAAAAGCAAACTCATTTTCCCCAAACTGGTAAAAACAGGTCTACCTCTGACATTTTTCCCATGGCTGGCAAAACATACTCCCAATCCTTCAAGCTTTAAATTTCAACATGATCACAAAGTTTCCCTTGTTTCCTGCCATCATATCAAGGTATTGCTAAATTAGCCCTGGCCGGTGTTGCTTAGCGGTAGAGCACTGGCCCATGCACTGGAGGGTCATGGGTTCAAGTCCCAGTCTAGGGCATGTACCTGGGTTGCAGTTTCCTTCCCAGCCCCAGTTGGAGTGTGTGTAGGAGGCAACCAATCGATGTGTCCCTCTCACATGAATGTCTCTCTCTGTCTCTCTCTCCCTTTACCTCCCTCTCACTGTCTCTAAATATCAATGGGAAAAAAAACCCTCAGCTGAAGATTAACAACAAAGAAGGTATCACTAAATTACACAAAGTCTAATAGCAAAAATTTTTCAAGTGTATATCCCCTCTTTTCCAATTTCCATTCTAATGCATCCCCAAGTCTGGATTCTCAAGACCTCTCAGTTACAAATATCTAATTGTTCCCCTTACCTTTACTCTCTTACCCCATTTCATTCTATCCACTGCAGCACAACTGTGATCCTGCCACTCCGATGCTCAAAAATCTTCAGGGGTTTCACACTGACTGTTGAAAATGCTTAAAATCTTTGGACTTAATCATCAAAAGGTTTGATGATCCCACCTCAACCAAACTTTTAAAATGATATCACACAATCTCCTTTACATACTCCCTGTTCAAACCACTGGACTACATACTATTACATGGAATATACCTGAGCTTTCCTACCTTGTGCCTTTGTTCATATTGTTTCCTCCATTAATCTTCCCTCCTTGCTTACCTTGAGATAGATAATGGGTGGGACAGTAGGATACAAAGATGGATAACAGATCTTATACAAGTTCTAAGCTTGTTGGAGAAAGGAAGCATGGGCTTTGGAGTTACACAGAACTGGGGGGTTGAATTTAGACAGTGCAATTACTAGCTATTTAACTTTGGGCAAGTTCTCAACTTTTGAGACAGCTTCCTGACCTGTGAAATGAGAGTAACATCACCTACCTTGGAGAGTTGCCAGGAGATTTAAATAATATATTTTAAAAGCCTGAGATAGTATCTTTCGTATAGGAGAGTCTCCATCCTTAGCGACCGTCATCAGCTTCCCCAAGCAGAATGCACTGAAGACACTAATGTGTTACCTCTAACCTGCCTAGACCCTGACTTACTGCAGACAGAGAGGAACCACAGCTTTCCTCTATACCTTTTCCACAAACATGGAATTTGCAGAGACAACTAAGGCAAAGCCGGCAGCTTATGCCTCCTGATCCTTTGCCCAGTGATCTTTCCACTGTCCGACACCAGACAGTTTCAGGCAAGAAGCATCAGCGATTAGACAGCGTGAGAAACTGATCTGCAGATTCAGACAGTACAGGGATATATTAGGCAAATAATTTGGTTCCTCTTAAAACCTATATTCTTTAAACAAGGTTCAAAACTTATTTCAATTGCAACATTTTTTCCACTCCAAGATACTGTCTACTTCAGTGGACAAGGGACACATTTAGAGTTTCCCATATTATGGAAAACTGAGTTAATGAGTGCATGTTTCTAATCTACTCCATTGATGCTTGAGCACCCTTTATAGACTGGCCTCTGCACCCTTAATATGAAGTCTGTATTACTTCAGAAAAAAGTGGGTTACTTATCCTGTGTTTGAAGATGTCCAACAGTGCCAGTCTCAACTCCAGGAGCAGCTAATGCCAAGGCACCTTGGGCAGAGTGGAAAAGAGTAGTTGGTATATCCTGGCAGCAATGAATGCTTAGAAGCCAAGTAAAAGCTGAAAGTCAGAGCTTTGGGGAATCTGTATACATGTCACTGTACCTCTGAAGGAAAGTAAGAAGCAGGGAAAAGGAGCTTTGCATAAAGCAGACTTTTGAACTCATCTACTGATTCCGTAGAAGCTCAAAAAAAATAAAAAATTGGCAGAAACTAGCTTAGTAACTATCTAAAAAAGAAGTTTTTGTGTGTTTGGTGTTTTGGGGGATGTTTTTGTTTTTATTCAAATCTCAATTAGAAGTTCTTTTACTGAGGCCTTTGCCTTACCTTGGGCTACATAGTGAACATTTATTGGACTCTGGCTGCTTAGAATCCATTTCTTCCTTCTTCTGGTAACAGCGCATTGAGGGGGGGGGAAGAGGGGAGGGGAGGGGGAGGGGATACAGAGAGATGAATGATTTGAAGCTGCTGCACAAAGTCGGCATAACACTCTGGAATTTAGACATACACCCAGGGGAATCAGTGGCTCCAGATTCTCTAGAAGATATCCAATAGTTTACAAAATACTTTCATTTAGTCTCTCTGTTAATTACAACTAGCCAGAGAGGCATAAACGCAGTGAAGTTTAGAACTTGGTTAAATATTTAAATTGAATTTCGAAATGCTGGATTTGGCAAATTCAAAAATAAATTTTGCCAAGTCCTTGACTTTTTTACTTGCACGTATTGAATGGAAAGCCAGCTTGTAGATGTGAATCATTTAGATTTGACTCATTAAAATGTATAGCGCGTTTTATCAAGCCACGAAAACTCTGCCCCAAATCACTCACAGTTTAACTCAGAAAAAAAGAAAGTCTTATATAAACCACAGCTCTCATGCACTAAGTTGCTGAGACTTGGAAGAAGAGATAAACTCAGAAAGGCCTCATGAAAGAGAGAAATTTCGAAGAGGTAATTAAAGGAGTAAAATAGCACCGAATGTGCAGGAAACGGAAAACCATTCCAAGTGTGCAGACAGAAGTGATGTTACATAAGAGCTGACAACGACCCCTTACAAATCGCAGTTATTGGATTTTGACTTAAAGATTTTTTTCTAAAAATGTCTGGAAGAACAACTGGATCTTCGGAGCATCCACAAAATTACTGTCAGGATATGCGGACTCGACAAATGCTTCCTGTGTGTCTCCACATGCAAGTCCCTCTAACAAACCCAGGGGAACAGTGTTGCACAGGACAGACAGTTCTTGTCTTCTGAAAGCTTGCAGTCTATAGAGAAAATAGATTTAAAGAAATAGCGAAGATACAAAATAATCACAAACTGCAGTAAGAGCTGGGAAGGGTAAAACTGCAAGAACTAGTCTTTATACATAATTTTTTTTTTTTAAATGCCCACCTGAGGATAATTTTCCATTGCTTTTCAGTGAGAGAGACACATCGACTGGGTGCCTCCCCCACACCCGGCCTGGGCCCGGGATCGAGCCTGCAGCCGAGGTGGGTGACCTTGGCCACACTCCAGCCGGGACCCTTCAGCCCGCAGGCCAGTGCTCTCACCACTGAGCAAAACTGGCTAGGGCTCTCCACAGGTTTGCAATTTTAAGGTAATTAATAAAAAAGAATAAGAAATTTTCGAATTCTGCTTTCCCTCTTCCTATCCTGTAGGTGGGGATTAGAGATGCCTCCTAGTTTTACTAAAAGATGAAATATCTGTATCTACTGTTACTGTTTGTTTTTAAGTGATTTCTGGTAAGGACAGATGTATTTTTTTTCCTGCCATTTTTAAACAGGTAAGTCTCTAACCATAAATCTAAAACTTAAAAACATTCATCAATATGAACAAAATGTGCTCCACAGCAAAACTCTACCCGCTAATAACAGAAAGTATCGGTGATCATACATCATCAGTTTAAGAAGGCTATTATAGTGTTGATTTTCCATTTCTAGAAATACGATATATTAGCATGAATTCTGAAGTCAAACTGCCTTGCCTTAAATTCTGTCTTCATTTTAGTGTCCATATGGTCTTGGACAAATTCTCTTTATATCAATCTGTGAATCTGGAAAATGTGGAAGGGTGGTGAGAATTAAATGAACAAAGTACTCAGCACATAAATAATCAATAAATACTACTTACTATTATTAACTCCAACAGATCCAATTTTCTAAAGTAGGGACCGTGACAAGCACTGTTCTAAGTGCTTTACAGGTATTAAATTATCAAATCTTGGAAACAACACTGTAACACAGGTAATATTACCAGGCAGTCTCACAAAGGGTGAAAGTGCTGCACAGATAGGTTAAATAACTTGCCCAAGGTCACACAGCCAAAGCTAGATAATCGGGATTTAATTCTAAGTAAACTGGTTCTAGAGACTTTGATTTTAACAACTTATACTAGGCAACCCAAGGGCAGCACCATTCAAATCTGAGTCCCCAGGTTCTCCTTACTTCTCTGAGGGAATGTCAATTTAGTTATATTCGGTACCATAAACAAACTTAAAGACACATCCCAAAATGACCCTGCAAAATCTGAACCAAATTATTTCTCCCCTAAACTACCTTCTCTGTGAAGGCAGAATGGGTGTACACGTGATGCTCATTTCCACGAGCAAAGAACACAAAACATAGAAAGACCACACGGTGTGTAAGCCTGTTGTTCCCAAATCATTCGCTGTGGTTATGTCCTTTATCCTATGGAAACGTGTTTGTTTGCTAAGTCTATCTTCCTTGTGTGAACTGAACAATTCATAAAAGTGAAAACTCACCTTCCTCTGCCAAGAGCCCCATCAAAACAGAAGTTCTTAATTAACTAAGCAATTAGTCAGGACAAGTGAAAGCTAAAATGAAGCACAAATACATAATCTTGTGATTGTTTTTCTTCCACTAAAGCCATCAGCTGGAATTTAATAGTATGTGTCCTTTGGGTTCTGGTTCTGAGTCAGATGGAGAAAGCATATTCCACCCTGTCTTTCCTACTGAATGCACAGAGCAGCCACTTGAGAGCGCCAAGGAGTAAACAGTAACAGGTGGATTCAAAAAAACGACCAGAATCCAAAATTCCACATTTCTTCTTGGTCCTTTGGCATCCCCCGCTGGACTCAAGGTTCACCAAAACCAAAAGTACACACCGAGACGCGAACAGACCGAGTTCCAGAGAAACCCTCTAGCTCTGGCTCAACAGGTGGGAAGAAGGGTCCCTCACACGCAGAGAGCGTAGAGGAAATTCCCATTTTCCCTTTACTATTTTTTTTTTCTTCTCTCATGCCTTGGTCTCCAGGTAATCCTGGGGCAGCAACAATGACAGGGAGGGACCCATAGGTGCCTAAGGCTTGAATAAAAAATCCCCTTCCTGTGCCAGCCAGTTTGACTCAGTGGTTAGAGCGCTGGCCCGCTGACTGAAGGGTCCTGGGTTCTATTCCTGCCAAGGGCATGCACCTCAGCTGCAGGCTCCAGCCCCCAGGAGGCAAACAATCGCACATCGATGTTTCTCTCTCTCTCTCTCTCTACCCACCCCCACTCTCTCTGAAAAGCAATGGAAAAAATATCCTCAGATAAAGATTTTTAAAAATCCCTTTCCATCAGAGGAGCTAGGGCCCAAGAGGGAAGGATAGACTGCTGTGATTTTTCTTCTCTGTCTATTTACCTCTTGGCCCTGAACATAGGTACAGCCATGGGATGTGTGTGGCATAACTGAGTAACTAAAGCCCCATTTTTTTGGCCAGGGGACCAAAAATCACTGGGGATCTATTATAGAGAGGACAAGGCTTGGGCCATGGGCTCATCCTGAGCTGCGTGGATATGATCCTAAACACCACAGCAAAGACTTGAGCATCGAGCTGAATCATAGACTACTGTCCAGATCTTAGACTGAACACTTGGCTGCAAACACATGGGACAGATCAAAATAGAACTACAAAGGCTTTGAAAATGGAAGTGACACTGAAACCACAAACCACAGGAGGGCTGGTCAGAACTCTCTGGGTTGATTGCCTGCTAAAATAAAAATATCAACACCCTTCAAAGGATATAAATAGAACCCTGAGTCTCCTATACGTATTCAAAATGTCCCGAATACAATACAAAGTTACTCAGCGTTACAAAGAACCAGGAACATTCCGGCGTACGTGGGAAAAGAAAATTTACAGGTATCAATGTCAGGATGACACATACATTAGAATTACCTGACAAAGATGTTAAAGTCGGTATTAAAAACACTCCTAGCCGGCGTGGCTCAGTGGCTGAGCATCAACCTATGATCCAGGAGATCGTGGTTTGATTCCAGGTCAGGGCACATGCCTGGGCTGTGGGTTCGATTCCCAGTGGGGGGCGTGCAGGAGGCAGCCGATCAACGACTCTCTCATCACTGATGTTTCTGTCTCTCTCTCTCCCTCTCCCTTCCTCTGAAATCAATAAGGACATATAAAAAAAACAAAAAAAAAACCACTCCTGAAATGAATGTAAAGATAGGAGTTTTAGCAAGGAAACAGGATATAAAAAAGAAACAAACGTAAAATTCAGAACTAAGAAATACAGTCACCAAAATTTTAAAACTCACTGAATGGGCTCTATAGGAGAATAAAGACAACAGAGGAAAGTGTCACTAAACTTGAAGACAAATCAATATAAATTATCCAATCTAAACAACACAGAGAAAATAAAAAGTATATAAACAGGGTCTCAGAACCTGTGAGGCAATATCAAAATGTCTAGTATTCATATCATCCCAGTCCCAGAAGGAGAGGGGAAAAACTGTAGTGTAGAAAGAAAAAAAAACCTGAAAAAATAATAGCTCCAAATTTGGCAAAAGGCATAAACCCAGAGATTCAAGAAGCTCAGTGAAATCCCCCAAAAATAAACCCCGAATTATCCATGCCTAGACATGTGATAATCAAACTTCTAAAAACTAACAGCAAAAAATATTAAAAGCACCCAAAGAAAATGATGCATTACTTACGGGTATTAAATGATTTCAAAGACTGCAGATCCCTCAGCAGAATTCTTGGAGGACAGGGGAAGTCGCATACATTTTTAAAGCACTGAAAGAAAACAATGCTAAGCCAGAATTCTATATCTAGTGAAAATACCCTTCAGGAATAAAGGTGAAATAGACATTCCTAATGAAGAGAAACTAAAAGAACCCAGTAAGGATGGATGTCTCTAAACGAACTGCTAAAAGGAAGTTCCTCAGACAGCAGAGATGATGCCAGAAGAAAACTTTGAACAGCAGAAGTTTTATACCAAAAACTAAGATAAATGGTAAATATCTGGGTAAATAGAGTAGACTATTCTTCCATCTTTAGCTCTTTAAAATAATGTTTGAGAGTTAAGAGCAAAAAATATAGTATTGTCTGATGGCATTTTCAATGTATATTAAATAGAGTCCAAAAATAGACCCACATCAGAATGATCAACTGATTTTTGACAAAGGTGCAAAGGCACATCAATGGAGAAACGACAATCTTTTTCGTAAGAGGTGCTGGAACCAAAGAAGTGGGCATCTCTAAGTAGAAAAAAAAAAACACACACACAAAAAACGAAGAGCCTCTAACCATGCTTCATACCTTATACCAAACATAACTCAAAATATATCATCAACCTGAATGTAAAACACATACAGCTTTTGGAGAAAACACTGGAAACAACCTCTGTAACACTGGTTTTGGTAGAGATAAAACATCAAAAGTGTGGCCCATAAATATATATTTTTGATAAATTAAAGTTTATCAAAATGAAAAACTTTTGCTCTGCTAAGACACACACTAAGGCAATGAAAGGAAAAGCCACAGAATGGGGGGGGGGGGAGGGGGTGGAATCTGCAAATCATATATTAGACAAAGGACTTATATCCAGAACAAAAAGAACTCCCAAAACTTAACAAGGAAAGAAAAAACTTACTTTAAAAATGGACGAGAGATTTGAAGAGGTAACTTTACCAAAGAAGATACCCAGATGTTAAATAAGCTCATGAAAAGATGCTCAACATTAGAAAAATGCAACTGAAAAATAAATTCACAATGAGGTGCCATTACACACCTACCAGAGTGAGGAAAATGAAACACTGGCATCTGACAGTGCTAACCAGGACGCAGAGCAGCTGAAACTCCCCAACACTGCTGGCAGGAATGCAAACTAGCACAGCCGCTTTGAAAAACTGTGGATTTTTCTAAGTTCTGTATCGATTTTGGATATTAACCCCTTCTCAGATATATCGGCGAATATATTCTCCCATTTAGTAGGTTGTCTTTTCATTTTAGTTTTGTGTAGTCCCATTTCTTTTATTTTTTTCTTTTGTTTCCCTTTCAGGGGAGCGGGAGGAGGGAGGTGTAGGGGGGATACATGGTGACGGAAGGAGACTTGACTTGGGGTGGTGAACACACAACACGGTGTACAGATGATGTGTTGTGGAATTGTGCACCTGAAACCTGTATCATTTTGTTAACCAACGTCACCCCAATAAATTCAATAAAAAGAAAGAAAAACAAACAAAAACCAGTTTCTAAAAATTTAAACATCCCATATGATAAACGTACACTGATCATATGACCCAGTAATTCCACTTTTAGGTATTTACCCAAGAGAAAAAAATATTTATTTTCACCAAGCCTGCACATGAATATTTACAGTAGCTTTATTCATAAACACCAAAAACAGAAGAAAAAAGTAAATGTCCTTAAAGTGATGAAAGAATAAACGAATTGTGTAACATCTATACAAAAGAATACCATTCACCAATAAAAATGAATGAATATTGATACAACGTGAATTACAAATGCTTATATAAGGTCAAAGATGCCAGATACAAAACATTATACACTATATGATTCCATTTATATGACCTTCTGAAAAAAGCAAAATTACACAGACAAAGAAAGGTCACTGGTTCCCAGGGCTGGGGTTGGGGAGAAGAGCTGATTAACAAAAGAGTAGGATGAGGGCATTTGGGGGTGATGGAACTCTTCTGTATTCTGACTGTAGCAACGGTTACACAATCATGCATTTGTCCAAACTCATATAGCTGTACACCAAAAACAGTAAATTTTCTTGTATGTTACTTTTTTTAATTTAAAGCAAATGTACCTATTTAAAAAAACAAAGACATGGGCAACTTAGGATCCTATTTACCTCCATTGTTAATTATGTGACCTTAGACTAATGACTTAATATCAAAGAGCTTTAGTTCTCCAACTGTTAAAATGAAAAAATGTTATTTATCTCACTGGTCGTTGTCCCTTTCAGTTCCTTAAAGGCTCTGAGATCCTGCATTTTCATATTCCACGCCTTCTTTCTGGGGTGTTTCTTCCCTTCCTCTCTTTCCTACTGTGCTTGGCTAATTCCTATTGATCCTTTAGGCCTCAGTTTAAATATTATTTCCTCATAAAAGTACACTGAAGAATGTACTTTTATTTCATAATGCCTCATATCTATATTTAAATAATCATGTTCGATGCCTTGTTCACAAAATGGCAAGCTCCACAAGGAAGGAGGCTGTTTCAATTGTTTTTATCAGCATCCCAGCAACCAGAGTGCCTAGAACACTGATTAGTATTCCATAAATACTCTTAGATGAATGTGCAAAGACCAATACAAATAGCATTTTCTTTTTTTTTTAATGTTTTTTTATTGATTTCAGAGAGAGGGAGAGGGAAAGAGAGAAACATCAGTGATGAGAGAGTCATTGATCAGCTGCCTCCTGCACACCCCCTACTGGGGATCAAGCCTGAAACCCCGGCATGTGCCCTGACTGGGAATCGAACCATGATCTCCTGGTTCATGGGTTGACACTCAATCACTGAGCCACACTGGCCAGGCCAAATAGCATTTTCTATTGTCTCTTATTCTTTCTTAATATTTTTATCTTTCTCATATGTATGTATATATTTACATGCACACGTATCTCAGATTTTATCTTTCTCACCCTATATACATACATATATGTGCATCTATATGTATGCATATGTGTATATGTGTATATGTATATATTTATATATTTATATATACACCAAAATATAATTGTATATAATATACATACCATCAACAAAGTTCCTTGGTAAATTTCCATCAAAAGATAAATATTAGATTGTGCATAGGCTGACATTTTCACTAATTTTTTCTCATTTGTAATCATTAGCATTAACTGAAACTGACAAAAATGACAATGTGATAGACCTACTGTATATCCATATGCTGAATTAACAAATTAGCTGGTACTTGGAGGATACATATGCATATGATATGTATATGTCAGATCGCTGTCGGGCACACATTGTTGGACACGCACACTAATTGCAGATCATTGTTGGGCACACATCCAAACAAACACACAGACAAGCACTCAGGAACCAAACCTGTTTCTTCGTTATAGGAGCTGGCAAAAATGTTAAAACTGTGACTTTCAAGAAACTCAAAGCATGACTTATAGGTCGCCTTACATACACTGTGGTGACAAATCGCTCTAGAGTGGACAGCCGTATTAATAATGAACTGGAACTCAATTATGGATGCTCCCCAAAATATATTCCCAGAGAGCCATTTTAGATCTTTAAACTTGGCCCTCTATAAATTATCTACTGCAGCGCCCTTACAGTCCAGGCATGTGAGGTATTAATATCCCCCAGTTAATAAGTCAGTAACTAGTACCCTGAAAGGCTCGATGCAGACCACAACACTAACAAATGGTCCGACGGGCATTCACACTCACTGCCAAGCTGTCTGATATGGCAGCCTTAGCCACCCGTGGTACCGAGCACCTAGAACGGGACTAATCCAATCAAGAGGCCTGTGGGTGTAAAATGCATACCAGATGTCAAACACCTGCTACGACATAAAGGATGTACAATACATCATTAGTAAATGTGTATAGTGATTACATGTTGAAATATTTCATGGGGATCACCAGAGGGAAAGGGGGTTGGGGGGAGGTAGGAGAGGGGAAAGGGGGGAGAAATGGTGATGGAAGGAGACTTGACTTGGGGCGGTGAAGACACTATAAAATATATGGACGATGTGTTATAGAATTGTACCCTTGAAACCTATATAATCTTATTAACCAATGTCCCCCTGATAAATTTAATAAGAAATATTTAAAATATATTAGATTAAATAAAATATATTAAAATTAATTTCACCTGTTTCTTTTCACTTTTTTAATGTAGTTACTTGAAAATTTAAATTTATGTGGTTTGCATTATACCTCCATCTGGCACTGGAAAAAGCACTCCTGGAGCAGGGTGATTCAACAAGATGAGATACTTATAGGCAAGAGGCTCAGAGTTACATCCCAGACTCCACCACATACTTACAGACTGACTGCAGGAGATTATTTAACATCACTGAAATGAACTTTCTTGCATTTAAAATTAAGGTACTAAATTGATCATACAGTACTATTAAGAGGTTAAATAACACATGGAAGGTCTAACAATGTGTCCTACAATTAACAGCTACCCATGTTAATTTCTCTTCTCCTCTTTCCTGGGCCATTTCCCTATTAATATAAGCTGGAGTTAAACTTCTGTAGGGGGCCTGTTAGTCTCAGCGCCTATCACCCCCCAGTGTCTTGTTCTGGCTGGGGATCCCTGATTAGTCCAAAGATGGACACGGGACTCAAGTATGACCCCTCTGAAGTCTGCTCAATGCATAGTATGACACAATGGGCCCAACCAGTGGATCAATGACAATCTGCTCCATCGGTCATATTTGTTCCCTGTGGAACTCATCCCAGCAACAGACAGAGGCCAGTTAATAACAAGAGGATAGTGCAGCAGACGGGGAGAGAGAGCAGAGGTAACGAGAGAAAAGCCATTCGTTCATCCCACAAAAGCAGACTGTCCATTTATTACGGCCGTGTGAGCCGAGAGGCGCCCGGAGGGCAATGAACTCCCAGCGCTTTGAGAGATCCGGACACTTCTGGTTTCAGGCCACATTTCTCTTTACAGCCCCTTTCCCCTTAAGATGGATGGGAAGGCTCTTTCCTTGAAACCAAAAGGATCTAGCTACCACAATTTCATAAGGGAAGGCACAGAAAAGTGGCTTTCGTTAGGTTCTTTTTAAAAAAACAAAACACAGAGTCTTTGCCCTAGGTAATAACTCAAGAGAAAAAAGGTGCCTCCTCAAAGTGTGCAGTGCCTTTCCTAAAACGAATCAAAACAGAACAGAAAACGACAAGTGGAAATAGGAAGGGGAACACCCTAATCTTTTCTTTTTTTTAAAAGAATAGTTTATTGATTTTTAGAGAGAGAAGGGAGAAGAGAGAAACATCGATGTGGGGGCGGAACATGGACCGGCTGCCTCCTGCACGCCCCCCACGGGGGACCGAGGGGGACAACCGGGCGGGAATCGAACCAGCAACCTCTCCGCGCAGGGCTCGCCGCCCAGCCAACAGAGCCACACTGCCCAGGTTCCTAAATATTCTTTTATTTCTATATATTTTTAATCCTTACCTGATATTTCTTCCATTGCTTGCTTTTCAGAGACAGTGGAAGGGGGGTGGGGGGGGAGAGAAAGAAACATCGATGCGAGAGAGACACACCGATTGGTTGCCTCCCGCATGCACCCCGACCGGGGCTGGGGATCAGGCCTGGAACCGAGGTGCATGCCCTTGGCCGGAATTGAACCTGGACCCTTCTAGCCACTGAGCCAAACCGGCTGGCCTAAATATTCTTTTTATATAACAATCACCACCAGAAACATGCCTTTGTCTCACCTCCACTGCATAGAAATATGCAGGCAAAAAGAAAAAATGTCTGCCAACTACAAATACCGACTATAAGTTCTTATAAAAGACTTCTTCACTAACACAAATGTAACTCACTGCATCAGAGTCCCCTGACCATTTTTTGCAAGGGAGTCTATGGACCTCACTAAAATAATTTGGGCTCTAAGGTGAGGGAAGTAGACATTTCCTCGCTATAATGTATTACTGAACAGGCTTGAAGTTCAGGACAGAAGTATAGTTACGTAATGGACAAAAACAACTAGTTGTTTTAAACTGCACCTTTTTTGATAAAATATTTCAGTGATTTCAGCAGGAGAACAGGATCTGGTCTCTTAGCTCTAAAGTTCCAGCCATTGAAAAATGGCTTTCCCTTGATGAAAGACCCTAGAGGCTGATATGTAAACCAAAATTTATTTACTTATTAAAAAGTAAATTTGCTTTATAATTATGCACAAGAATCACCATGCTAAGAACGCAAGCTGGTTTTAATCACTGCAAGTGGACATTCCCACTGGACCTTCCCATGCTCACTCTAGAGAAGCATTGCTAAGCACATACTTTGTACCAAGCAAAATCCCAGGCAATTCTGTAGGTATCAACAAACTGATTCTGAAGTTTAACGGAGAGGCAAAAGCAGAGTAGCCAACACAATACTGAACAGAACAGAGCTGGAGAACTGACAAAGCTACAGTAATCAAGACCGTGGAACTGGCAAAAGAACAGGCAAATAGATCAATGGAGCACAGCACAGAGCCTAGAAATCAAGCCCTACAAATACAGTCAACTGATCTTTAACAAAGAAGTTAGATGGTACAGCCATTTCGGAAGACAGTTTGGTAGTTTCTTACAAAACTAAACATACTCTTACCGTAAGATCCAGCAATCACTCCTGGGTATTTACCCAAAGGAGCTGAAAACATGGCCACACAAAAACCTGGCCCAGATGTTTACAGCAGCTTTATTCCTAATTTCCAAAACTTGAAAATAACCAAGATGTTCTTCAGTAGGTGAATGGATAAACCGTGGTACATCCAAACACTGGAATATTATTCAGAACTAAAAAGAAATGAGCTAGCAACCATGAAAAGAAATAGAGCAATCTTAAATGCATATTATTAAATGAAAGAAGCTAATCTGAAAAAGCTACATACTGTATGGTTCCAACTATATGACATTCTGGAAAAGGCAGAACTATGGGGTTGCTGGGGAAGAGAGGTGATGAATGCAGAGCACTGAAGATTTTTAGGGCAATTAAAATAGTATGTATGATACTATAATGATGGATCTATATCGTCCATTTTCATAGAACGTACACCACCAAGTGAACCCTAAGGTAAAACTATGGACTTTGGGTGATTATGGTCAATGTAGGTTCATCCTTGGTAAAAAATCAATTCAATTCTATTCTGGTGAGTGATACTGATAATGTCATGTGTTGGGGCAGAAGGTATCCGGAAAAATCTCTGTACCTCCCTCTCAATTTTGTTATAAATCTAAAACTGCTCTAAAAAAATTAAAGTCTTATAAAAAATGATTCCAGGAAATGGAATGGTAAACCAAAGTATAGTACAAAGAGAGGTAATTTTTTGAAAATCTTCTATATGAAGCAGTTCCATGCATACAATAATAGGAGAAATATTTAACATTTATTTGGAGAGCTATAATTTACAGAACCCTTTCAATCCTTACCATAATCCTGCAAGGCAGGCAGGTCAGGCTACATTATCCCCACCTTAAAAGCAAGGAGGAACCATGGCTCATACAGGATACTTGCCTCCACCAAAATCAGTTACCAAGGAGAAGAGCCAGGATTAGGACCTTGGTCTTCTGACTCCTGGGTCCTGTATACTTTATACTCTATTGCATCCTTACTTCTCATATAAAAGAAATATTCAGTTAATGTTTGACAAATGGATGTATGCAATGCATGAGTAAGCCAGACCTCATCAGAAAGAAATGCTAATCTCTAAATTCCAGCCCCACATTTTACCTTTCTATATATGTCTTCCCTCTAACTATATTCTTCATTTCTGAAGAATGATGCTTCCCCTTCTAAAGCATAATTCTCTTCTGGAAAAGTAAGTTATCCTTGAGCCTAAAAGCTGATAGAAAGCTGATGGACAAAAATCACCAATATTTCTTTCTAGATCAAAGTCACAGACTAAGCCTGGCTGGGTGCTCAGTTGGTTAGAGCGCCGTCCCGTACAACTAAAAGTGGCGGGTTCAACCCCCGGGTCAGGTCCATACAGGAGGCACCGATCAGTGTTTCTCTCTCACATCAATGTTTCCCTCTTTCCCTCCCTTCCTCTCTCTCAAAAATCAATTTTAAAAAAACCCATATCCTCAGGTGCGGACTAAAAAAAAACAATCACAAGTTAAAAAACAGATATATGTTCTCAAAAATATCTTATACCAGGAAAACCAAGTGCTATAACCTTTAACCCTAGTTTACAGTCTAGCCAGAGCACAATTTCTATATATCCTAGATACACTTTCAGAAGTGAATGGAGTCAATTGTACTAAAGGGAGAAAAAAATGCCAACATCCAGCCCATCCATGATTTTGCATCTATTAAAGTAGAAAATATTATCATATTCTCACAACTGTCAGTCTGTGCTGTCAGACTTCATATTTAGCAATTATCTTGATGCCAGCTGGCCCCACAGTTTCATTCCAAATTTAATATCCCTTAGAAATTATTGCATTTCAAAACTTCAAGCGTCTTGCAAAAGACACTGACAAAAGAAATGGCCCCTGAAGGAGAGGTGTGTGTGGCCTCAGTGCACAGGGGGAACATGCCAGAATCCTGAGGCGGGCATTTGCCACCCCCCTGCTTTACTCCAGTCCTCCAGTGCGGCCCCCAGTTACTGTTTGTATAACATCCCTCCTCACTCTCAGGCATGTGGACTGCATGGGGTCTTCTCAGCCCAGTCAACAGAGCCAGCAATGAACACAAGACTCCTGACACCATGCCCAGTGCCTGCACCACGCTGCGCCCGCCGCCCGCCGCAGCATCCCTTCCTGTGCTGTGGCACTTAATAACGGGGCTCTCCAATCGAGCTGCCTAGGTTTGAAACCTGTTTCCATCATTTCACACTCTATGACTTGAGTCAGTTATTTGCCTTCTCTCAGCCTCAGGCCCCTCATCTGCAAAATAAAGGTTCATTCACACGTGCCACAACTATTTATTGAACACTTACTATGTCCCCAGACATTATCCAGGTGCTTGACTTAGAACAGTGTAAATGAGATATAAAAGGCTCATATGACCACCGGGTTCATATGAGGGAGTCAGATGATACACAAACAAGAAAAATACAGATTATAAAAAGCACTACAAAAGGAAGTGTGACAAGGTAGTAAAAGAGAAACTGAAGATCCACTTTCCATAGGATGTTCAGAATAAAGCCTCTCTGAGGAGGTGACATTTAAACGGAGACATAGCCCGGCCGGGTGTGGCTCAGCAGTTGAGCGTCGGCCTAGGATCCAGGAGATGGTAGCTCGATTCCTGGTCGGGGCACATGCCCGGGTTGTGGGCTCGATCCCCAGTTGGAGGTGTGCAGGAGGCAGCCGATCAACGACTCTCTCATCATTGAGGTTTCTCTCTCTCCCTTTCTCTCCCTCTCTCTCTCTGAAATCAATAAAGACATATTTTTTAAAAAAATGCTCTCCTAATATTCTAATAACCATCTAGATTCAGAACAAGTAAATTGGATTACTTACTAAATCAAAATAGCCACTCCCCCCCCCCTTATTTATCCTCTATTCTATTGATGCATTTATTTCCTGTTTTGTATTTATTGAAGTGGTTGCTCTTTTAGGACACAAACCATACTGTATTCACCTCTGTATACTTAATTTCTAGCCTCGTAGTGGGTGATTTTAGGTAGACAATAAATATTTGTTACATTAGAATAAAAACTTAAAGTAGGCTTTTAATGTGACAGCTATATTTCCAATATGGCATCTAAAATAGTCCACAGAGGTGGAAGGTAGTAAGGGG
This sequence comes from Miniopterus schreibersii, assembly GCF_964146895.1. Lineage (NCBI taxonomy): Eukaryota > Metazoa > Chordata > Mammalia > Chiroptera > Miniopteridae > Miniopterus > Miniopterus schreibersii. Next base: position 172,479,642 of record NC_138102.1, read on the forward strand.
GGACTAAGGTTGGGTGACGGCCTATCTCCCCCATTGCTGTTCTCCCTAATTCCACGGCTAGGTTGAATTGGGGGGAAAAATTAATTGCTGGAATTCCTTTGACTAGTCACACAGAAAGTGCCCTGTGACTGCGTTCAATTCCATGTGGTACCAGAATTTCAACCTATAGTTAGACAATTCTGCTTTGTTGACGTCACTCATATCCAGGGTGCACAGAAGCAAGCAGAAGTCTGGACAATTAAAAATTAAGCACTAAGGATACCAATGGATTCCTGCTGAATGAGGGTTGTAAGAAAGTCATTCTAAAGTCTGCAGGCAACAGGAAAGAGGGCAAATCACAGCATTCCTGGATGGCTCCTGGTTCCCCACCCACATCCTTCCTTCTCTCCCTCCACACGCACAAAAGCCAGCAATATTCTGGGGGTTCAGTAAAGGGTTTGTACAGCGCCTTGTACATAAAAGATACACAACAATGATAACCACTGTATTAGTTTGCTACGGCTACCATGATAAAGTACCAAATACTGGGTTGTTTAAACAACAGAAATTTATTTTCTCACAATTCTGGAGGCTAGAAGTCTGAGGTCAAGGTTTCAGAAGGTTGGTTTTCCTCTGAGGTCTCTCATTCATTGGCTTGCAGGTGACCATCTTCTTCCTGTGTCTCCACGTGGTCTTCCCTCTGTGCATGTCAATGTCCTAATTTATTCTTATAAGGACACCAGTCCAGTCATAGTAGATTAAGGCCCATCCTAATGACCAAATTATAATGTAATTATCTCTTTAGAAACTTTGTTTCCAAATATAGTCACTTCCTGAGATAGTAGGGGTTAGGACTTCAACATATAAATTTGGGAGGAAACACAATCCAGCTCATAACAAGTACTATCTAGGTATCCATCCACTTTTTGAAAGATGTTGCAAGAATCCAGGAACAGCTGAATCTTGAAGAGGTCATATAGAGTTATTTGATCACAGGGATATATTAAAAATTAAAGACCCAAACCAGTGGTTTCAAATTATGGGGTATGTAAAAATTGTGGGTGTTCTGACCACGCTCAGAAATTCTTAAGAGTAGTCCAGACATCTATATTTTTTTTATCAAGCTTCTTAGGGATATGGCATGCACTCAAGTTTGACAACCATTGACTGAAACCTGGGATGAATAGCCCCATAAAGTTGTGTGCAGCCTGGGATGAACCAAGTCTGGCCTCGGTCCTGAAGGACACATCAACTCAGAGAGCCAGAAGTGAGGCAGAACCAGGACTGGCAAAGAAGGGCAAAAGATCCCAAATAATCTGGATATGTGTATCACTATGTTCTCTTTACCATGAACCCTCTCTTTTATTTAAAATTCACTCCAATACCACATTACTCTCTCTGTGCCATCTGTCTAAACAAAGCCTGTCCAGAGAAGCCATGTACAATGAGCAGAAATTTGTGGGTAAGATATTTTAAAGGGGAGGGCTGGCTCGAATCACGAATGGTGACCATTTGCTTCCTATCTACTGGATGGAATTTTTTTTTTTTTGGCCAATGGATTCAAAACACTGGGCCATGCTCACCTCATCTTCTTTCCCTCTACTTCGAGGTGCCTCTGAGACAGCCGGGGAGACATTTTCACACATTTTTAGTCTGAGAGCTTATTAAATAACATCTGCAGAATTACATTTCTTTACATTGTTAAATGGTACTGAGGTCCAAGTAAAACCCAGTGAAACAATCATGGTTTTAAAAATAATGCACTTCACTTTCATATTTTACCTTTTGTGCACTTGAATATTCTATCTCTGCCTTCCATCCAACAAACACTTTTTGTAGGTCACAAACAGTGCCAGGAGTGTAAAATATAACAGTGAATAAGACATAATCCCTGCCCTTCAAAAAAAGTAAAGTTTAGGAGGGGAAATAAGTGTAAACGATAACCAGAAGGGACCATGCCATCTTATAACAAGATATCCACAAGGTGCCAGGGAGCGCGGAGAAGGCAGCCAGCATTGCCTGAAGGCAGAGCTTCCAAATATAGAGTGAAGGGTAAAGTCAAGTATCCGGGCAAGGATACAGTGTAAGCTCAGGAATAAAGGCAAGAAAATGCAAGGCATGTTTAGGGGACACAAAATACGACGGTGGCTGTAACAAAAGGCTTGTAGGGAGGGGCGTTACGGTGGGCCTTCTACGCTATGCTAAATACAAGCACTTGACCCTGTCAGAGGAAGTCACTGGCCCTTTTTTTAGCACCACCAGTACTGTGTTTAACTTCCCCAAGGTACAAAATTTCCCTAGATTTCCCTAGGCTTGCTTCTGCTCCCACCTGCCCAGGCAGCCACTCCCTCCCCCAAGCCCGTCGCTGCCTCCCAGCCCTGGGCTGCCCGCGACAGCCATCAGAGGCGGCTGCTGCTCTCTAAATACGCCAGGCTTGTTCTCAGTGGCTGCTGATGTCGAAAGCATGAGTTGAGGAACATCTGAAGGGATGGTAAGGCCAGTGAGAGCAGGCCTATGGTGGAATTTTCAACAATTAAAGAGGAGAAATACTAGACCACTGGTGTTCCTTAAATCGTTTCATTTACTGTCCCAGTTGCCTCTAAGAAAAGTTTCAACATGTTCTTTGTAAATTTGGTACATCCTCATGACTATCAGCAGGGAGGGACACTCTTCCCTTCCCAGGAGAAGCTGGATGGAAAGTGATAACATTTAAAATAGTGTTCTCTGCTATTTTTGCTTTATTTTTATTCTCTCCTTTTGAAATCAGACTTTAGTTTTAACAAGAGGGTAAGTGAAACGTTCCTTTTGGCTTTTGATGCCTCTTAGCAATAATTTTTCTTTTCTCTATAGACATTCCTAAAAAAAAAAAAAAAATACTTTCAAAACCAGACAGTCCTTATAAATACCTTGTTTAGTTAATAGGGTGTTAGCCTTAAAGCTCACCCAAAAGAGTAACAAGTAAAGCAGCATAATAGGAAATCTGAGAATTTTAGACCTGAAAAGACTCATGAGGGAATTCAGTGCTGTGTATGTTTAAAAGACAAGGACTCCCTTCTTCTTTAAAGCATAACTACAATACTCTTATGTCCGCTAAAAATATTAACAATAGTATCTTACTATAATGGCCTAAATAAACTGGGGGAATCAATTTAAATATATAAATGACAATAAATAAAGTATTTTAATTCAGCAACTTTATTTTGAATGTTAATTAAAGCTGTCAGCATATTCAAATTTTCTATCACTATTATTTGTCTTTTAACCAATTGTTTTATATATGATTTGTTACTCCTATAATTAACCTTTCTCTAAGTCATAAAATGTCACATGGCACCATCTCTAATGTATCCAAAAAAAGAGTATGAAACATTCTACATACATTAAGCTGATCAGATTCTCTGTACTCACCGAGCTTGCCTCGATATCACAAAGCTATTAAGTTAGTTTGGCCTGAGTTGTTTGTGATTAACCTTTGCTGTCTTCCACGGTTCAATTTATTTCCCTCTTGGTGACACCAAATGACATTATTAATTGTCCCGGCAAGCTGCTATTATTATTCTCCTACTACATACAGTACCCAACTGAAGTATTAATATAAACTTTTTTATTGTGACCTTTCTTTTTTTATAACTCCTACCGAGCATTCTGCTCCTTCCGCACTCACTCTTGCTCACCCTTTCCTGAACTCGCCTCTCCTTCCGAAGTTTCCACTATAAAATTATTGATACTTTACCTTCCACTCTTTGCCTTAAAGCGTTCTTTTGGAAAATTTATTTTAAAAAAGTGAAAAATTAACTTCACTTCCTCAATCTAACTGATGATAAAATAATGAGGAAATCAAATGAAATAGAAACACAATAATTCAAAAATAGGAAACATTATATGTTGTGTTCTAAATTTATACCATCGTCTCGCTAGCACAACAGACATTTCCCCGGAGAACGAATTATAACTGCCATTTGCACTTTAAGTGAGGATTTTCCTGAGGCCTAAGAGACCCATAAAAAAACACAGTTTCTTCTGAAAGAGAGAAGAATAGAAATTTTCATTTTCTTTCATCAACTTAACAAGAAGTGAAAGGGATCACAAAGGCTGGGTGGAGAGATTAGCTGGAAACACCTGCACTGCAGGGCCACAATGCTGGGCTAAATAAGGCCAGTCATCATCTCATTGTCACAGTTCAAGCACGAGTCAGGGCTCACGGGAGTGCCCAACTTCACAAAAACCAATGTATTTTGGAAAGCTGGAAATGTTTGGAAATATTCACAAATCAAGCCCCATTTCAAATGCATTAGGAGACTTCACTGCTGAAAGGCATCCTGAAATGAATCCTTTCATAGTGCAAAAGCAAACCAACCAAATAAAAACTACCTGTATTATAATTAAGCACCAATAAAAAGAATAGCTGAATTTATTGAGTGCTTCGTGTGTGCTCATTTCTATGCTCTTGCCTTGCATCTCTACTCCTCATAACAACCACATTAGGCCACACAGGCGACTGTCGATGCCCACACCACATGCCCTGGGCCCACCTGAATTCTCTCGCCACAGCTACGGCTGCTCATACTGATGATGCTAAAGGACCCACAGCTCTTGCCCCACTTCCTCCCCAGACTTCCTGAGATGACTTCACAAACACACTACCTGCACCTAAATCCTTATTTCAGGGTCTGCTTTTGGAAAAAACTCTAATTAAGACTGTTGGTGACAGAAGTGGTGTCAGCAAACAGACCCTCCGAATGGGACTTGGGAATGCTTTCACCAGCTGGTTTGGGGACAGCCAAGGATTCCATTTCTAATGATGAGCGGTTATGCCCTGCAACATGTAATAGCCGTATAAGGACTACAACTTCTACCTGAGTTGGGTTACAATGGGGTACAGGAGAAAGGAGGAAGTCCAAGCTTATACAATAGCTCCAATACTTGAAAGACGGGGGTTAATCATAACTACAAAGATTTGGGAGTTAGTATTGGTTAACCACTCTCGCAGCTTTGAAGCATGGGACTGGCAGGGTTGGGTGAGCCAGCTATTCATTCAGGGCAAACCGTAGAAACTCCATGTCAGCATTTAAGTGAACCGGATCTCCTGCACCCAGGGAGCAGACAATAGTTAAAATCAGGTCTGTGATTCAACTGAGTAGCTGAATTAAAAGAAAACTGAATGCACAGCCCCAGCAGGTCTCCCACATAATTAGGGTTCTGATAGGGAGATCTGCAGGATCTATAACTATGGCTAATAAATCATTAGCCATTGTATTTTGGAGGGGCAAAAGAAGTGGGTTAGTATAGTTTGCTAGGGTTGCTATAACAAAGTACCACAGACTGAGAGAAATGTACTGTCTCCCAGTTCAGGAGGCTAGAAGGCCAAGATCAAGGTGTCAGCAGGGTGGGTTCCTTCTGCGGGCTGCGAGGACCTGTTCCGTGCTTCTCTCTTGTCTCCTGGTGGTTTGCTGGCAATCTTGGGCATTCACTGGCTAGTGAATGCATCACTCTGATCGATGTCTTCGTCTTCACATAGCATTCTCCCTGTATGTTTTCTGTGTCCACATTTCTCCTTTTTATAAGAACACCGGCCATACTGGATAATAAGGTCGCATTCTGAAGCACTAGGTTTTAGTACTTCAAGATATGCATTTGATGAACGGGACAAAACTCAACCCATAACAAGTAGTGAACGAGGCTACTTCTTGACTTCCATGGCCAAAAAAGACCAAAAAACTGGGCACGGTGTAAGATTTGTGTACAGTTCCCTTTTGTAAGCCAGTTCAGAGACATAGAATCCACAAATGTAAGGGCAGGCTGAGTCCTCTTGAGCAAAAAAGTCAATGTTTCTCCAATGATTCTCCAAGGGAATGTGTAGCCATTCACCCGAGCAACTCAACACTGGTGAAAGAATAATACCTAAGCCTCCAGAGACTGTGGGATATAGGATCTAAGCTCACGTTGGTACCCAAAATATCTTTATGGCCTCCCAATTAGAGTGGAAGCATATGGAGGCCAGATGATAAACGCAGTCGTGGCCCAATGTGTCTGCAGACTCACCATCTGGTTGTACCTTGTCCCCGGGTACATAATTGGGATGGATATACTTAGCAGCAGCCAGGACACAAACACCGTGAAAGAGGATCATTATAACAGAAAGGGACAACAGAAGCCCCTGAAACAGCTTCCCCTTGCCCCTGGCCCAGATCATAAATCAGAGGGAACACTGCAGCCAGGAGAAATAAGAGATTTTGTGCAACTCTCAAAGAGTGGCTCCTGCAAAAACCATCCAGCTCATGAGTGGGTCAGCTCAATATGCTGGTACAAGATGAAAACTGTCGTCACACTGTAGCCCCACGCAGGAGTGAACCACCGCGGTGCTACTCAAAAGGCAGCCCACAGACGAGGGGCCATTCACAAACTGGTTTTCATCATTCCACAACAAGATATAACAAGTATAACAAGTGAGATACACATTTGGAAATATCTATAGCAAATTGTTGCAATAACAGAGTGTGCGGTTTTATATTTTACAAAATGATCAATCATGATGAACTGAAAATAAAACCAAAAAAAAAAAAAAGGTCCTTCCCATGATCAGTTGAGTAGCACTGTTCTAAAGGACAGTGGTGAAAGGAAATTCTACCATCAGGCAGAGCTTCATCAAATTTGAATGAGAGAAGTGGATTGAGGTAAGGATATATATGAATTCTCGGGCAGCGGCTAATGGCTCTGCTAATTGATCACAATAACAAATGATCAGACACAAGGAGGTCTGAAGAAAAAGGCATATGGATGACTGTAGAAGTGGACACAAAGTGTAAAATACGCAACAGAGCATCTACAGCTGAAGCAGCACTGAACAACCAGGTAGGAAAGATGACTCACCCAGCGAACGCCAGCCAGGCTCTATCCCTGGCCACATCAATGCTTACGGAGTGACCCTGTGACAGAGCAGCCATGGTGGCAGGATGGATGCTCTGCGTGGGCACAAAGGCATGTGCTCTCTCTCACCAAGGCCCATCCAGCTATCTTACATTTATCAATTGCCTGTCTGTGTTAGGCACCAAAGACGCAGACATGTGAACCATAGCCCTGGGCGGTAACGTCTGTTCTGAGTGCTAATGTTTGAACAGAAGTTAGCTGGGGCAAGAAGGGAAGATAGCAGATGCAAAGCCATTTGGAGAACCACACAGGGTTGGGTGAGTCTAATGGGAGAATGCCAAGATCAAGGCAGAGGTGGGATCATGAAATGCTTTAGATGCAAGGCTTCTATAATGAAGGCGACTGGTAATTATTACAGGATTTTAAAGAGGAGAGGGCCATGATCAGGCCTGTGTCTTAACAAAGCCTTTCTGACATCAGGCCAGTCGGGAGTAATCCAGGAGAGAAAAGAGCTGAGAAAATAGCATTAATCATGGGGATAGAGAATGGGAAGGAACACGTTCAAGGGGGATTTTGAAAGGAGGTCAGCACTCGGTCAGAGTAAGGAAGACAGAGGCACACGTCTCGGGTGACTCGGGCTCTTTCCTGATCCCTATGTTAGTAGAAACATCTCCTTTGAATCCCTATTTTATCTGTACCGCAGTGGACTTTTATTTTTGTGTTATTTACATGCCTCTCTCCGCCCGCTGGGAAAACTCATTATGGGCAGACATTAGGGCTTTTTGCCCAACTCTCATCAGCGGGGCCAGGACTAAGGGCGGGAAACGAGGCCCTCGCGTTTGGGCTCATGCCGGTGCAAGTTTGAATCCCTTCTTTACTTAACGGTTTATAATTCCTTCGTCGCAGATATTTTTGTATACATTCTGATTTTTTAAATGTTGCCTTAAAACATTATTCACCTCATTTACTGAGTATTTTGTACCCTCTTACCCGGTTCTCAGTGCCTAATACAAGCAGGTGCTTAAGCGCCCACCGAGTGAAGGAAACGCCAGCGGGGGGCACAGCAACGCGACGGGCGGTGCTGGGCCCGGCACAGAGGCAGCGAGCGCGGGAGGGCCAGCAGATTCGGGAAAAGATGAGTTTATAATGCACGTCAGGGGCTCTGTGCAGTGTATTATTACCTTATAGACTCATCTATTATTCAGCGCTGGCAGCATTTACAATAGGAAACAGTAAAGACTGACAGTACTCAAGGAATTGTCATCAGGGTATTTCCCCATTATCTTTTTAACTATACATTAATATTTGAGATATTGCAACAATATCCAATTTCTCAGCTCAGCTTATGGGTTCACGCTACTTAGGATACCAAGATGAGCTGCTCATTGGACAAATGTATCATTAATACCTGCAATCTTTGATATTATCCTGCCAAATACTCTATCAGTGAGGCCTAATCTGGCCACTCTGTGAAACACACCCCATTACTCTATTTCTTTATCTCTGCTCTTCCGAGAATTTATATCACCTGATAGAGTATATGTTTATTATTTTTCTTTCCCCTTAAAAAACATGAGCTCTGTGAGAACATGGGATTGATCTATTTGGTTGTTTTGTTTTTTGTTTTTTTGACCCTCACACAAGGATATTTTCCCACTGCTTTTCAGAGAGAGTGGAAGGGAGAGAGAGAAAGAAACATCGATGTGAGAGAGACACATCGATTGATTGCCTCCTGAACAAGCCCTGACTGCAGCCGGAGATCGAGCCTGCAACCGAGGTATGTGCCTTTGGCCTGAATTGAACCCGGGACCCTTCAGTCTGAGGGCCGACGCTCTAACCACTGAGCCAAACCGGCTAGGGCTTGTTTTGGTTTTTTCCTGGTTGTATGCTCAGCACCTAGAATAAATACCACAGAAAGTCATGACAAAGGGTGGGAGGGTGGCTGTAGGAAGACATACTGGTGCAGAAAGAAGACAAAGAAAATAAATGATGCCCTGTGTGGATAGAAAACTGGAGGTAGGAGCTCACAAGAATGTCATTAAAACCCCTGGGGGGCAAAAACAAAGACGTAATTGCTAACGAGAGCAATCACCTTGGGAACTTACCTGTAGTCAGTCACCTTGGGAGGGTTTCTAGTTGGGTACGCAGTGGGCTTGGGTGTTTATAGCCTTTGACCAGATGAGATCCAAATCTCTATAGAAAGCTGGTACCTTTGAAAGGCTACCTGGTGGGCTTCACTGGCATATGAGAAGATGAAAAACAAGTGGCCACGGTGGGGAACGCCACGTGACCAGGAACTGCAAGAGCCTTCCAGGAGCTGACGCTGTGCTGGCCTCAGCTGACAGCCACCAAGAAACTGAAACTTTCAGTCCTACAACCACAAGGAACTAAATTCTGCCAACAACCTGAGTAAGTCTGGAAACAGCTCCTTTCCCAGTCAAGTCTGAGTTGAGGACTATGTCCCAGCAAATACCCTGACTGAAGATCTGTGGGACCTTCAGCAGAGGAGTCAGATAAGCTGTACCCGGACTTATGTCTCCCAGAAATGGTGAGACCGTAAATGATTTTTTTAAACCACTAAGTGTATGTTAATAGTTACAGAGAAACAGATAACTAATATACCTTCCTTCTTATATTATTCAGGTCCTCACATATCATAAGAGGTGAACTTGAGTATTCTAAACACCAGATCACCACTGGCAATGCGAAACCCCCGCTGACACCAGAATCAGTCACACACTCACACTCTTTTATAAGACCTAAGCCCCAATTTGTTGCCAATATTGCCAGAAGGGCCAGGCTGGTTGACTGATTAACGGATTAAAAACCAAAGATCACTGCTTATTCTTAGAGAGTGAGCAGCTTTCACATCCTGACTCTTGGAGCAGGATGAGCCATCAGGCCTATTAAGTATGAAAGGAAAATCCGAAGGGTCAAGGGACACCACAGAGGCTGGTAGAGATGAGAAGCTTAAGGGGAAGAAGAAATCTCATTCACACTTAAGAAAAGTAAAAATACATACCTTGTAGTAAAATACATCTGTTTACTTTCACATCTAAAAGCCACCTTTGTTTGTCTGTTTCAGCTTTACTGAGGTATAACTGACAAATATTTCACAAGGAGAAGTGATATATAGCATAATTTTATCAGAATCATAAATTTAACTGAACACAAATAATTTAACAAGTTTTTTTTTTCAACAGTGAGATGTGGAGAAAGAACTCAACTGTCACTGTACTTATTTAATGCTCACATTAAAGAAATAAAGTCAGTTACTTGTAAAACACAAAATATGTGACAAAATATATGCTTAGAGTAATGTACTTTTCTTCTTTATAAAAGCAGATTCACTGCATTATTTCATTTAATTTTTCTATGCATAGAAAAAGTGAATCAACAACCCAGTTCCAAATGGGCAGCTAATAAAATTAACTTTTATTGCATATTTTACAGTTATTTTCATTTCCTTTAATTACACACAATAAAAAAGTCCTTTTTGCAAATCATTGATAATTAAGAAGTACTTTCACTGACAATATTTATGGTTGTCTGAGAAAATCATCTCTGTAACATTAGTAAATGCATAATCACAGCACCAAAACTGCAGGAAGTAAAAGCAAAATAATTGCAAACAATGTACATTTTCTCTAAATAAAGCTGAGGACGTGACCAGAGGTGAGTGTGCAAAGCAGAACTTGATCTACGCTCCCACAGTGCCTCCAGGCATCTCTTACTGCCCTGCCTGTGAACATCTGGGTCAGTCCTATGGCTGAAACAACAGTGTCCCAAATAGGGCGTGAGAGTGAATGGAACGCACAGCGATGTAAACCAGCATAGCTCCCGGATACAATGAGGCACTAAAGGTAATAATGTCAGAAGCCAGCACACAGAGACTAAAAACAAAACAAAAATATTTCTAAGGCTTTCCAGAAAAAGAAAGAAACCGGCAGAATAAAGGAAGGGTGACCCACATATATCTATTCTTGCCTCGGTGAGGGGCTAGGGTCACAAACTGGTCCCTCGCCTGCTACTTCCAGTTATGAGTAATAACCTGGTGAGCCAAACTCATGAACATCCAGCCCACGGTACAGAACAATTAGAGAACCTGGCCTCATCCTAAAATGACTGCTCTACCCTATTTGCTGGAACCCCTTTAACAGGCCTGTGAACTCTGTTTTTTTAGACCTGTGATATGCTCTCATAATTGGCTTAGTCATTGGTCTCTGCTACTAAGACCTGCAATGGCACACGTGGCCAGTCTGCCTCACGACTGTGCCCTGACCTGCAGTAAGCATCTCACATATTCAGCAGAGCAGCCTCATAGGTCTCTCATTATATACAACCGGGGTCTACAAACTTTTTCTGTAAAGTGTCACGTAGTAAATACTGTAGGCTTTGAGGGTCACATAATCTCTGCCAGAACTACCCAGCATCACAGCATGAAAGCAGCCTTGGAGGATTTGTAAATTAATGGGTATGGCTGTGTTCTAGTAAAACTTTGTTTACAAAGGACAAGCTAACGGCTGGATCTGGACCGCGGCCCACAGTTTGCCAACCCCTATCAGGGAATCTCAGAGGACCCCACACCTCAGAACTTTCTCAAGTCTAATAAGTAGCTGAAAAATATGCCTTTCGTAAAGAAGAGAAGAAGCCTAATCATTTTTATTCCTCCTTTAAATTGCCAAAACCACAAACTGGCTGCACAGCAGACCCAGGGATCTTTATGACTCCCTGAATGAACAACCTAAGTCATTATATTTACTTTATATTTAAGGAAAAAGGAAGGGAAGTCCAAAAAATGAGCTTGAGTTAGGAAGGGAAAATTATCTTTGTCCCACCTCCCTTTGCTGCGTCATCAGGAGGTTAGCAAACCACGGCCCACAGGCCAAATTCAGCACTCCATCCATTTTTGTCAATAAATTTCTACTGGAACATAGCCATGTCCAACCATTCATGAATTGTCAATGACTGCTTTTACCCTCTAACAGCAAAAAACATATGGCCCATAAAACCTAAAATATTTACTTTCTAGCCCTTAACAGGAAAAAATTTGCCAGCATTTGCTGTAGCCCCACACCTTATAAACCACTGTTCCAACTTTTTGAGCAGTTTGTTCTGGTCTGAATATAAAGCTTAAGATACAGAGAACAGACTGATGGCTGCCAGAGAGCAGAGGGGTTGGGGGACTGTGTGAAAAAAGTGAAGGGATTGAGAAGTACAGATTGGCAGTGACAAAACAGTCGCAGGGATATAAAGTACAGCACAGGGAATACAGTCAATCATATTGTAATAACTATGTGTGGTGCCAGGTGGGTCCTGGAAGTATCGGGGGAACACTTTGTAAAGTATAAGATTGTCTAACCACTATGCTGCACACCTGAAACTAACAGAAAATAATACTGACTATAAACTAATTGAAAAAAAATTTTTAAATAAAAAAAGAAATTACAGTATAACACTAAAAAAATATGAAGTTTATATGGATATCTCTTGACTGATCCATTTCTAAGATTATCATTTCAATTCCTATTATAGTAATTGAGAATCTGGCTCTCTTACACCATCAGCCCCCTTCTCCCCCCACGCACACACACATGCTTTTTTCTCCCAATATATAAATACATATTTAAATCACTAGTCAGTGTTTACAACATCATTATGACTACATAAATATTCTTCATCACAGAGCCAGGGGATGTAATGTGATTATGTTTCCATATTTATAAAAAATGTCTTTCTGAAGTTCATAATACTCATTTGTTTCATTTGCTTAGTTTTCCACTGCCTATAATCATTTTTTTCCAAGTCCAACTAATTTGCCAGCTGTCAATTTTTTCCCAATGTTCAAACACACCAAGCACTTCATTGTGTCTATTTGTTCCCCCCCAAGCCCTCCCCTAGTGCTCCATTCTTTTACCCCGACCTGGACCGGCTGCTCTCCAGGCCTCGGGAACAGCAGTTTTCTCGAAACCTCTTTTCTGTGCTCTCCTGTGTTGAACCCTTCGCTCCCTGCATCCTGTACACTGTCTCTATTGATTCCCTCCCTTGTTGAAGCGAGCTCACCCTCCAGAAGCGTCCTGTCCAAGAGCACACAGGCATCATATGTCCTAACCCTTCTATGTCTCAGAACTTTATTCATATCTAATCAATAGTTTGGCTGAGTAGAAAAAGCTAAGCTGACAACGATTTTCCCTCATAATTTTGCAAGCACTGCACCACCGTCTTCTACAATCTAGTGTTGCTATAAAAAGTTTGGTGTCATTCTGATTTCCGTTCATGTCTGTGTGACTTCTTATGTTTTCTTTTCTTTTGCTGCATACATCCTGCACAAAGCTTTTAGGATTTTATTTTAATCCACGATGTTCTTCAAATCCAAAATGATGTGTCCTCAGAGTCTTCCTCATTCATTATGCTGGATACTCGGGGGGGGGGGGGGGGGGGAGGAGCCTTTCAAGTCCAGAGACTTGTACCCTCTGATACTAGAAAATTTTCTTGTAATATTTCTTTGATAATTTCCTTCACAGCTTTTTCTTCTCTATTTGTATCAGTTGTCAATTGCCACAATAGTGATGTATAAAAAAAAATCTTAAAACTCAGTATGTTAAAACAATTTTGGCTCTGGATTTTACCAGTCGGCTAGGCGGTTCTGATGCTCTTGGCTGGGTTTGTTTAGATGGTTCTTTCTGGCCTTGCTGGGCCTCACACACACCTTTGTGGTGGGCTAGACACTAGCTAAATTAAATGCCTCTGGGACACGGGTGCGTAAAGTGCAGCATAGGAAATATAGTCAATAATATTGTAATAACTATGTATGGTGCCAGGTAGGTCAGATAAGTAAACTAGACTTATTGGAGTGATCACTTCATAGGTTATTTAAATGCCTAATCACTATGCTGTACACCTGAAACTAATAAAATATTGTATGGCAACTGTAATTGAAAACTTAAAAATTTATTAAAAGGAAAAAATAAAATGTTACAGGGAAGGATAGGCCCCTATTCCATGAGTCTCATCCTGTAGCAGGACAGCTTGAGTGTGTTCTCATGATAAACACAGAGGTTTCAGACGGAAAGCAGACATGTATTTTAGGGGTCTGTTTGTGTCTAATTTCCTTCTGCCCCTTTGGCCAAATTAAGTCACAGAGCCAAGTCCAAAGTAAGTGTCAGAGGGCACCCCCAAAGGGCTTGGATTCATGGATTCATGAGTGGAGCCCCTTTAGTCAGATCTTGAGCATGCTGAATTGTGAGGTAGGTGATGTCAGGTGATCAGGACAAAATACCCCCAAATTTTAAAAACTTGGGTTTTTTTTTTAAATTAAGGGATTTATTTTCCTATTTTACTTTTAAAAATAGAAAATTAAAAACTAATAAAAATAAATTCCTCAGACTAATCAAACTCTAATTCTGGGCTAACTAAACCTTCTAACTGATCTTCAAAGTTCACCTGAAACTATGGCTAACTATATACATCAACTCCAATGTCCTTTCTCCAAACACTGTCTCCACTACCATCTAAAATTCTTCACAGCTCCATGCATTTGCAAATGCAAAGGCTTCTTTCTTCCTGGTGTCTATTTCATCTTTGCCATCCTGTGTTCATGATTAGGTTTACGTTTGGTCCTGATTCCTTCTGGAATTCATATGAAAAGAGGTAACATTTACAGAGTCACTTATAATCACTGGCCCCCTCACCCTTTCTTTACTCAACAGCAGCCACTTGATTCATAAACCTCCAAAACGCTGCTTCTCAGCCAGGGGTGAGTTTGCCTCCCAGGGAACACCCAGTAATGTCTAAAGACATTTTTTGGTATCTAGTGGTTATAGGCCAAGGATGCAGCAATCCTACAATGCAAAGGACAACCCTTCCCCACCCTCAGTAAAGAATTATCTGGCCCCAAATGTCAATTGTGCCAACGTTGAGAAATCCTGCTCAAAAGCTACTTCACTCTTTTTTAAAAATATATATATTTGTGTTGATTTCAGAGAGAGGAAGGGGAGGGAGAGAGAGAGAGAGAGAGAGAAAGAAACATCAATGATGAGGGAGTCACTGATCAGCTGCCACCTACATGTCCCCTGCTGGGGATCAAGCCTGAAACCCGGGCATGTGCCCTGACCAGGAATCAAACCTCGATCTCCTGGATCACAGGTTGATGCTCAAACTGCTGAGCCACACTGGCTGGCAAGGGTTACTTCACTTTTATTCTAAGACCTACAAATAGCTCAGCAATCAAGCAAAACCTGCCTTAGGCTCAAGGTCGCTCCCTGACCTACTGTGGTCCCAGGCCCTGTTTGCCTTGACCATTGAGACTGCACTTTGTCAGCAATGCTACGATATGCTGGGCCTCCTGACATCTGACACATAAGACACCGTTGCCTCCTGTCCGGTGCTAGAACTCCCCGACTTGTTTCTAATCATGGAAAACAGGGAGACTTTAACCCCTGGTTTTCTGAACTTGGATCTCTACGCAGTCTGGTCTCCAACCCAACCTCACTAATCTTAATCACCTCCCTACATCCCAGCTGATGATATGGTTGACACTGCACATCAGAGAGGCCTTTGAAAGGTCTCCTCCTGTCTAATTCTGGAGTGCTGGCATTTAATCTCTTCCTTCTGTAGTAACCTTAGGAGCTGCTGTCTATCTCTAGAACAGCCACCTCTAGGTTTTAAGAGTTCGTTACATGGTCACTGAAGGAATACATGAGCCAATAACCTGCAGGCTTGAATTAGAAAGAACATACATCTAGATTGACTAAATTCTGAGTTCTTTAATTCAGTCCCTAAAATGTTTATTGAAGTACTGTGTTAGGCATTGGCGGTCGAAGGCATACAAAATAATTCATAGTCCCTACCCTTAAATAGCTTAAAGCTTAATAGATGTCAAATATGTAAATAAATAATTCATAGTTAACTGATTACAATCAGATCATCCCTGTTCTATAGCTTAAAAAGAGAAAAATCCTTTCTTGGAATTGACAGAGTAACAGTCTCAAAATGAATGTATACAGAAAGATCGAATGAGCAAAGGAACACGCAGATGGAGAAATGAGAAACCAGATACCAAACTGGTGAAACTTTTCTTGGGTCTTAGGCGAGGTGGTGCATCGTGTAAATGAGAGCTTCAGTATTCTACATCTCCCATTTCCCTTAAATGTCATTCAAACTATAAACGCTAATTGGTTTAGCATATATAACAAATTAATCTAGTGGTAGAATAATTCTACAACACAATCCATGCTAAAAAAAAAAAAATCTTTGTTTCTTAGCTTTATAGACAATGGCGCTTCTGAATTGATCCAACTCACTGGTGGCGACAGACGAGACTGATACTGGGCTGGAATGCACCATACGGCCTCTCCCTACGTCCCTCTGATTGGTCGGTGTTCATGCCTTCTTGGTTGTTCAACAGCTTTAATGTTTGACTGGTAATTCTCTCAATATTAGAGCAACAGGCAGGGTTTTCAAGAAAAAAGATCATAACTATATTACATTTCTTCTCCTCTAAAAGTATGAAGATATCCATTACCAACTGAGCCAGCACTGAGGATCGGGCTGGTGGGACTGACTTTGTCTCTGTAAACACCCTAACTCATCATGACAATTTATACTGCAGCTGCACTGAGATACCTGATGTTGCAACTGGGATTATCTCTATTCCTCATGCGATGGAGTCACGCAGGGCTGGGTTTGAATCCAAGCTCCATTGGGTTCTGTCTACGTGACCTTAAACAAGATGTTTAACCTATTTTAAGGATAAAGAGTATATGGGACTTTAACTACATGCAAATGTGGAAAATAATACTTACCTCATAAGTGTGCTGTGGAATTGATAAGGAAATGAAAAACCTGTAAGGCTAGCATATTCTAGGCGCTCAATGAATACTAGCACTGTCTTTAATATAATATAAATTTGCTGAGCAAAATTACCTTAACTCTTTTCTCTCTTTCTGCTTGTCTCTAGCTCCCTCCACTTTACCAACTCTTCATTCTTTCATTTATTCCAAGTTAGAAAGAGCATGAACCACTGCCTCTGGCAAGACATCACCCAAACATCTCTGGACTCCACAGTGAAAGTAGAAGTTACGGTTCCAAACTAGCCTGTACTCTGAAAACACTGCTTTGCCTTTGTTTTAAAGTGTCTCCCCCGCCCCCATCTCGGATCATTTTCTAGCACCGAGGAAAGAACAATGGCTTTTGAGTCATGGATTCCAAATCCAACTCCATTGCTTCCTTACTTAGTCAACTCACTAACTTGCTCCCATTACTAAATCTCTATGGGCCTCAATGCCCTGTAAACCGATACATGTGTGGCAATGAGCACCGTGCCTAGCATATAACAGATGCTCTAAAAAGGATTTAACATCTCTCAGCACTGAGCTGCTAAACCAACCTCTGTTCTCAGTCAACAATTGCTCTCAAAGCCATCACCCCAAAAGACAGACACAGTCCAAACTATGTACCTTTAGGACGCCCTGTGCCAAGGTTACTCACTCACTTAGTTATCCAACAAATAATTTTCTGAATGCCTTATATGTTCTAGGCATAAAATAATAACGTTTGTACAGCACTTTAAAAGGTAACTAAGCCAAGGTTTCCAGCCTGAAGGAGTTCAGGGTGTAGTTGAAGGCAAACACGCAAACAAGTAATTACAACGCAGTATTCAAAGTGCTAAAAACAGAGGTGTGCACAAGGCACAGGGAGTGCACAGAAGAGGGAGAGCAGGCAAAGCTTCCCAAAAGAGACGACTGCGCTGCGACGAGACTACAGGCGAACAGGGCCTTGCTGAGCGCACAAGGGAAAGACGGGTGTCCCCGGGGAGCCACAGGAGCGTCCACGACGCCTGCCGACAGCACCCAGTTGTTCTCGTGCGGTTGGAGGATCCTGCTGCAGAGGACCAGCGGAAAACGAGGCAGGAAAGAAGCAGCCAAGTCACAAACGACCTCAAATAATACTCCAACGACTCCGAACTTTATTCTGTAAGCGCCAGAGAGCCACTAATTTCTAAGTCCGAAAGTGCCGTGTTTTAGAGCAATTCCTCCACGGCAGAGGAAGGAATGAGCGCGACTGCGTGGCTGGGGGTGGGAAGGAAGGGCGCTCGGGGTTCCCAGCGAGACGGGGTGCACTGCAGTCCCACTAGCACAGAGGAGCACGCAGGAGGCAGGCAGAGCTGGGCGCAAAATCACGAGCGTTTCGACTTGAGTGTCCGCATCGGGGGGAGACGCTCAGTAGGCCACTGGGAGTAGCATGTCTAGAGCCCAGGAGGGAGGACTGAATTAGAGATCTATATTTAGGATAGATATTAAGAGTAGTAATTTTTTAAAACCCAGGAACATACTTTTTTAAAAGAAATGTCATGTGTTTGGACTTTTCTCCCAACTTCAACGGAAAAGATTACAAATTTAAAATCTTAATTTACTGTCCACTGCACATATATTAAATTTTAATGTAAAAAAGATATCGACATATTTAATGAAAAATATAAACTCTTACCGAAGATAAGTATTTTATATTCATGTATTTATCAGTTGTCTTAAGCAGTCTACTAACTAATAATATATTTCCAAAATACTGTTCCACGGCGCAAAAAAAAAAAAAAAAAAAATTCAGTACGTTTCATCTTCTGAATAAACAGCATGTTTAATTTCCTGAGTAAACATTACTCATACTTGACATTGAACAGAGGCCAAAGTCACTGAAGGAGTTAAGAAATTTCTAAAATCCCAGGAGCAATAAACCTCACCCAGAGAATCTAGTCAAGGGCTTATTATAAAGGACTAAAAGTCAATGTCATATCAAAATTTTAAATAACATCATGCATCCCACTATTTAATAAATTATTTCAAAATCAGGTCACAGTTGACAGACACACTATCTTGGGCAGACGGGAGAGAGTAGATAAGCAGGGAAAATTTCCTTTTCTCTACTGAAGCATGTCCACCAACTGTCATATCTGGAAAACAGCCAAAATGAGCACTTTATTTGCAAAAAAGAACAGAGAAGACTCTCAAAGTATTAGCAAAATGTGTGATGTATAAATGTGGAATGGGGAGAATTCTTTTGAGGTTCATGTTTATGAATGTTTAGAAATCATCTAAGACATAGATTAAAAACACAAGTCCATCCATGTAACAAGCTCTAAAAGCCAAAGAGAGAACCTCTTGAGTCCCTGGGGATAAACGTGACCCTCTTCTTCCAAGGCTGTGACCTTCTAACCAGGGTAAGGTTCCCTTTCAGGCTTCCAAGACAGGTGTGTGACCTCATAGATATTTACCTGAATTAGCGACATTGTCAATCCGTGTCTCTTTCTCTTAGCAGTCTTTTGGTTATGTTTCCTCCCCTTGCCATCCCTCCTTTGCCACAGAGCATTTTCGGGTTTCCTGGCCACAGGGTTTACTAGGGAAAGCTGACACGGCTGAGTTGCTGAAGGAAGACAGCTGAACCAGTAAGGAGGCGATCAGAGAGGAAAGAGGGAGGCCACCTAGGCGTGTTAACTACAGGGGACACAGAAAAACCTTGGACTTCATCTGAGCCTATAAACTTGCAACCCTCGATTAATGTTCCCAATTTAGATCAGGGCCCAAAGTCAACCAAAGGTCACCAAGGGTTTCCTAAATGGGCTTTTCACTGATCTCTAAAATAAATACATATTTCTTAAAAAAAAAAAGAAGAAAAAAAAAGGTAGGACTCTGGATAATATTTTACAGCAACTAACCAGTGAAAAGATATGGATAGGCATTCGTTCCAGTGACTTTACTACTGAAAACACCCCAACAGTTATAACATTGCTACTATCACCACTGGCACCCGGGAGAAGGCGCCCAGGTGCATCACACAGTAGTCTGGCTCTTTACAGAGGTAAGGGAAGCGTAACAAGGACAAGTGGGGAAGGGCAAGGGAAGAAACACTAATTATGACTTGGCTGTTCTCTCCTGAAGTTCACAAAACAGTGAAGGTAATACATATTTTTCACTTGCCCCTTTTCTGAGATTTCCCCCCCTCTCCTCTCTAACCAGGAGGCTGGGCCCAAACCAATCCAGCAGCCACTAATATATGCTCCATGATCCTGGCCCCCCGTCCTTGCTGCCTCGATTCCTGGTCTTTCCAACTCCTGGCAATTCTTTTCCTTGATTCTAGAGGGTCTATATACTCCTTTAAAACCCCATTTCCTGCCCTGGCTGGTGTGGCTCAGTTGGTTGGACCATTGTCCCGTACACCGACAGGCTGCGGGTTCAATTCCGATCAGGGCACATACCCAGATTGTGGGTTCACTCCAGTCTGGGTGCATATGGGAGGCAACCGATCGATGTTTCTCTCTCACATTGATGTTTCTCTCTTTCTCTCTCTCTCTCTCTCTCTCTCTCTCTCTCAAAGCAATAAAAACATATTCTTGGTTGAGGATTATAAAAATAAATAAAACCCACTTCCCTGTAAAGAGCAAGCAAGCAAGACTTCCAAGGAAGGTCACATTAGACATGGATCTTGTCCCGTTTTCCTCAACTCCTTTCTACCAGAGAAACAACATATGCATTACATTTCTGAGAAAAAAGCATCTGCCAATCCCACCTTCAAGAGTTTCGTAAGGATACTGAAGGGACTAGGGAACGGGTTGGAAGGACGCTGTGTGGCCCCTGGTTCTTCTAATAAATAATACCACAACTGCAAAGTTCTGGAACCATTTCCATGAAAGCCCAAGGATTCCATCAGTATGGAAACCAAGATACAGAAAGAAATACTATGAAAAGGTCAGATGTTATTAGAGGTGCTGATGATGCTAAGAAAAGGTAAGAAGGTAAGAAAAGAGCAGGACTCACGATCTCTTTAGACCCCTAGATGGTACCTTGTGCATTAAGCATGTTGTTTAAACCCAGGCCTGTTTCATTCCCTTCTTAGGTAGTAAAACCAAAAATTTTTGTCATCTTTCCATTGAGCTTGTTTTCCCAGACCTACAAAAGGACAGCAGCAACTGATAACACTGCCTGCTGCTTATTTTTTCTTAAACTTGGCATGAAACGCCGAATGGTCTTTTAAAGTACAGGATATAACTGCAATGAATTACTGTTGCAATGCTCCCAAACTATTTTTTCCCAATTCTTGCACATAAAAAGGGTATTTTTCAGCTATACCAAATGCTTACTAAAGGGCTTCCTGGAAGTTTCTTTGCTCAGATTTGTTTCTAGAAATTATGGATTCTTGGTAATAAAGTCTGAGAAATCCCCAGTATAAATTAATTACCGTCCTGGTTCATTTAGATCCCTAGATGATTTTTGTAAGACCTGTGCAGATTTACCATATTTTAAAATATACTTGGTCAACTTCCTGACATAAGACATTTTAAAAATCATAGCGGGGATATCATATGACAAGAAAAACCTACCTGCAGATACCCTTATCTCTATCAAATTCTGCAAACTCAACTTCCTCGGCGAGGGACAGCGACTACCTCGGTGCTTTTATAACTCTTCTTTGGCATTATCATCATCTTACTGAAATTCTTGGGAAGGCATTTCACTGACAATTACGATCAAGACTTTCGGCTAAACAGCAAAAAATATATAAAGATTTTCTGTCCTTCGGTCCACCTAGAGGCCTACCGCACACCCACGACAACGCACAGGAAGGAAGAAAAGCTCACGAAAAAAATGCCGAATGCTGGCCAGCCTGGCAAGTCACCATCACGTCTCCCCCAAAGTGCAGGAGCAACAGCGTCCAGAAGAACTGCCACGTAGCACGCGAGCTGCCTGGTCACCTCCTTGTCACCTGGAATCCTTAGTTGCTACTACAGGGGTCGATGGACGGCGGACTCGGAGAAATTGACTCTCATCAGCACCTGACCATCACCATTAGATGGCAAAGAGCATTATGTTCCGCTCCTGCCTCCCCCACTCTTTTCCTTCCTTATTTCTCTCTTCTTCCTGAGCAATTCAGCCCTATGCCCATTACGCAGGGCAGAGAAGGGCGGGCACCCACCCTGGGGGAAGGCGAGTGATGGAGCCCGAGCCAGGGGCGGAGAGTGTCCACGCAGGGGAGCTGGGCCGGGGTGCCAGAGCTCAAGCACGTTAGAGGGGCCACCCCATAGCGGGGTGCCTGGTGTGAGAGGGCCGGAGCCCAAGTAGGGTGACAAGGGTAGCCATGTGGTGGTGGCACAGGGGAACCTCCAGAGGCAGGGTATCTGAGTCCAAACAGAGAGGACAGGGCACCCACGTGCGAGGGGGACCCAGTGCGGGGGGCTAGGCCCCAAGCTGGATACAAAGGGCATCCCTCTGGAGATAACGTGGCACAAGGAGTCAGGGACAGAAAAGGGCAAGAGGGTGTCGGCGTGGATTTGTCCTTCTGCTCATAGTGTTCACATTAATGACTTGCTTACGATAGTGTCAGGCTTCATGTCCAACTGCGCTTTTACCTTTGTAACAGCTATTCTGTGCAGAGCTACATTTAAACTAGTGGAACATCCCTTTCTTCTGTATAACTCTGGTACTGAAATTGTCCCAGCCGTGGCCAGTTCAAGCCCCGTCAGGCTGGCTTCGCAGAGTCATGCTCTGAGCATTTTCTTGCTTTGGGCACATCCATCTCTGCTTCACCCCTAGATCGGTCATTTCTCCAAGAAACCATCGTTCCTTTTATTGAAAAATGGTAATTAAAGGCCAAGATTTGGGGGCTAGTTATGCTCATTAGTGAAAACAGTATATCCACACACAAAAGCACACATGTTTACATCTATATCTCTATTTATTGAGAACAATGATTTGTCTAACTCCAGTCCAACTCCACAGGCAGGATTCATTCTCCTTTTTCCCTTCCTGTATGTGTAATTCCCTTCTCCAACAGTGAAAAACCTGGGTTCTGTTCTCCTTAGTACATATACTTATTTGATAAATCCTATGCATGTAACCCATGCTCTCCACTGCCACAACCTCCTGTGTCAATGTCTTCCCCACGCCACTCAGGCTTTGACACCATGTGAGGCTGCAATGCCCTCCCCCACCTGCCAGCCTGTAGACTCCTATTCATCTAACACGATTCAAGAATCACCTCCTCTCTGAGGTTTCCCCTGATTACTCCTCCCAGGCAGAATTAAGGGCACCTCCTTCCTGCTCCTCATGTTCCTGTAGCAATGTTTGGTACTTGCATTACAGCATAGATCACAACATATTTTTTTTACATTAACTTACTGGGGTGACATTGGTTAATAAAGTCACATAGGTTTCAGGTGAACAAGTCTATAATACATCATCTGTATATTGTAGTGTGTGTTTACCACCCCAAGTCAAGTCTCCTTTGAATATCACAATATATTTTAACTCTTTGTTGACCCACCTGTCCAATTATTCTACAAGTACTAGGGGGTAGGTAGAGATGATCTGATTCAATTTTAGAATCCACAAGGTACTCAATAAATACTTGTTAAAATAAATAGTAATCATTCTTTGTTATCACTGTTCTTAGGTCAGTTCACTATAAAATCCTGCCTGACTTTGGTTACTTGGAAGTAGTTGCTTCATTGATTAATGTGTTGGTCTTACTACACAGCATAAAACATACCATACCAGTAGCCCAGCCGGCTCAGCAGTTGAGCATCGACCTAGGATCCAGATGATCGAGGTTTGATTCCCGGTCAGGGCACATGCCTGGGGTTTGTGGGCTCGATCTCGGGGGGGGGGGGGGTGTTGCAGGAGGCAGCCGATCAATGACTCTCATCATTGATATTTCTATCTCTCTTTCTCCCTCTCCCTCCCTCACTTTGAAATCAATAAAAAAAATATATTTTAAAAAAAAACAAAAACAAAAAACATACCAGTAAAAAATCTTATAGGAGATAGTTCTACCATTGTTCCCAATCCTTCCCCTTCTCTGACATGTCCTCAAAGTTTCTATTGACATTCAGAGTGACAGACCACTCTGGTCACTAGCCAAAGCACGCCCCCAGGAAGCAACTCTGTCCTAGGGCTCCCCCACTGCTGGCGTTCACCATGCCAAAGAACGCCTCTGCGTAATTCCCGCTGCTCCCCACAGCCACGCTCCCACTCACTCCCGCGTCTCCACACTAGCGGTGAAACCGCTATACAAACCAGGGACGGCTCTGTACGTAAATATAGCAGTGTTTCGGTATATTCCCAACACAAGATGCTATATTTAGCATATTTATATGATACATAAAACATTTCAAATGCAGATTAGATTAGTAACTGGAGGTATCAAACAGAGACTCGAAGTGGCTAAATAGTAATTAAGGCAAAAACAAAAAAGGAAAGAAAACTTTAATGTGGAAGAATGGAAACTGGGATCCAGGGCTCAGAAGGTCCAACGCCTCCCTTATAAAGTGAAACACAGGTTTATGGAATAACCTAGATGTTGAAGTCAACTTGCAACATGAAATTTTTTTTTTAAATAGCAAGAAAATGTATTTAAAAGAATTTGAATCTCAAACCACATCAGATATTAAAGCTCTTATACAACTGCATTCCATGTCTGTCACCTGTGATCATATAATAAATATATGCATCTAAGGAATAACTTCTGGGAACAGGCTGACAGCATGCCATATGCTGATATCTACCGTGGGTATAACCTATAACAGGTATCCAATAGAGTAAATAAGTAGCAGGAAGAAACAGCTTTTCCAGCGCCAGCCCTATGTTATCCCATCGTGTCTCCAATGAGAAGGAAAGACAAATGGCCACCTTTATCCAACCCCCTCTCGCAAACCTAGCAAAATCCACTCCGTCAGCTCCACCACAAGAGGTGCAAAGCTTAACTATTTTAGCCTAAAGTTTTGTTTCCTCTTTCCACGAAAATACTAAAAGAGCTCCCTCTTCCTAAATGCATTTACCAATCAACCACAGTTCCGTGTGAATTCACCGCCAGCTCCCACAAGCAGTTTTCGGTGACGGTGTAAAGCTGGAAAGAAATGAGGCTGCTGAGTCCGTGAGGTTAGAAATGAACATTGAAGGAGGCAGGAAACTAGAGATGACGAACGCGAACTCCGTACACTCAATTTTGAAGGTTCGATATTTGTGTGTTGTTGTTTTTTATTACTGATCTTAGAGAGAGGAAGAGAGGGAGAGGGGGAGAGAGGAACATCAGGGCGAGAGAGAAACAGCGACTGGCTGCCTCCCATACGCGCCCTGGCCGGGGATCGAACCCGAAACCTGGGCGTGTGCCCTGACCGGGGCTGAACGTACCACTTTCTGTCGGGACAACGCTCCAACCAGCGGAGCTACAGCAGCCGGGGCCGATATTCGTTCTTCCTAATCTGCTTCTCCCTACCCAGCCCGTTCCAGCCCCACTCCTCACACAAGCCCTGCCTCCCCTTAGGAGAGGCGCGGGGCAGCTGGCACAAAAACGGGAGCCAGGGTGGGCCTGTAGTAATCAGAACGGAGGTGAGGCTTCTTTCTAGAAACAGATCTGGGCAGGAAGAGTCAAAGGAGATGTGGGGTGTGGGGGACAGAAATATCAAGCAGGCAGAGAGAAATGAGGTGGGCCAGTCCTCAAGGGTCGATACAATTTGGTCAAAGAGTGGTGACAAGTCTAGGCTGGCTGTCTCGCTTACTTAACTAGAAGTAACCAACCGCTTTAAATAAAGCTGCCCTCTCAGCACCGTGGGACCCGAATAACTCCGCAGCACAGCTGAGTCCAAGCTCGATTTGCAGGCAGATTCGTGAAGACACCCTGTTAAATAAGTCACACAATTTTAATCCTTGCCCGGGTTTAGCACAAACGTAGAGATCGCTTGCTGCCCTACTGATGTAAAAGGAGAAAAACGGGACTTGAAGGAGGAGTTCCTAGGTCTGCGTTACATGAGGAAATTCACTGGGTTTTCCCCTGGCACGGTGCCTCTGCCCGCCATATGGTCCGCAGGCCGTGTCATCACATCCACAAGAAACAAGTGGAACACCAGAGTCTGCTGTGCAGATTCCTGCTTTTCCAAGTATAAAACATCCTCTCGTATCAACATACGATGAAGAACCAACTCATCATATTTTAATCAAACTATGCTGCAAATGTGTTCAAAACGGAAACCAAAGGCAGACTAACATGCATTAAATGTTAAATCCCTTCAGGTTCTGTGGGTTGAAATTAGTCTTTTCTAATCCTTGATTTGAATTATAGCCGGCTTCCATTTCTAGTTAAACGCCCAAGACGAATGTTCGGTAACAGGCTCCTTGAAAGAATTTTCCAAAACTATCTCACATGCCTAATTAACTATTTCGTTACACAACTGAACTCATCAAACTGTCCTGTCACTTAAACTGCTCGAGTCAGTAGACGCGCGACTGACTATTGTAAGCTCCTGAGTTCGCATCAGGGAAGACCCTCCACCCTCCATCAGCTCTGAGACCCCTGAGACACCAGGGGCATCGGGCGACGTAGGGCCGGACAAGGTGCGTAGCCCTCGCAGGCCGGTTGTCCTAATTCCCTGCTACATACACATCAGCCTCGCCATTTTGAAGAGGGAGCTGAAAAGCCTGCTTAGCAAAGAGGTCAACACACCAAAATCCCCTCTCCCCTCTCCCCTCCCCCCCTCCCCCCCAGGCAGCTGGCACTGCTCTGGCAGACGCGCTCCCTGCACATAATGGTGCAATCACCGCTTCAACCATCATTACTATCCAAAATAGATAACCCACTTGCAAGTTGACTATTTTTATAGATACAACATTTTCGTGCCGTGTAACTGCTCTATTCGTGATTTATTCCACCAATGCGGTTTCCCTAGAAGTATCTTATATCCGAGTCCCGGGAGCCACAATTGTTCAGACAGTTGTGAAAATTACACTGCTTCCGAGTTGCCTCTTACCTGCTTGTACAAATCAACAAAACCTTCATGAACTGAATCCTGAACCTAAAAAAAAAAAGTGCATAAGCTATCTGGTTGATATGTCTTTGGCGACCAGATGATTCTCCCTCCACTTATTGATCTACTTTTTCCCACAGGGGTCTTGAGAACTGGATTCTTTATGTTCAACAAGAATTTACTAAATACACTTTTATATAGTGCTCGGCTCTTTGAGGCATTAAGAACATCAAGTAAACCTGAGGCATTCACAAACTTTTTATTGCTTTATTAAAATACAAATAACTCGTAATTGAGACACACTACAAAAGTCATAATTTAATATACGTTTTAAGTGGGAATTATTCCTATTTGGATAAAAGGCAATTGCGCCAAAAGAAGAGACCTGAAAAGGCTTTGCAGCTGTCTCATGAAAGATACCTTAAATAAACTGAAATTTCACATATATTACGACGAAGGGAGGCAATCATTTCAGTGCTCTGATGAGCTCTGATGAGCTCCGATTTCTTCAAGGATAAAAAGGGGGTGGTGAGGAATATAACTGAAAACAAACACATATAAACAGAAGTACATACTTGTCCTGAAAAATGCTAATGTCCCTTTCAGCTAAGGGAGGTAAAAAAGTTCACTGCTACGGCAGCTGATGTAACCTTGAGCTTGGACAGAGGAACAGTTAAAAAAAAAAAAACACACATGGATGGTTTTAGACCACAAGAGAATTTCCTGTGACATTGAACAAGGCCAAGAATCCGAGTCTGCCCAACTCCTAGTCTGCTTCTGCTTCCCTGGTGACAATCATTTCCAAACCAGAACGGGATAAACAAATCATGTTAGGAGATTACTGAAGCTCCCAACAGAGATCCTAAGAGACACTTAGCTGCTTCGAATGGGTGTAAGTCTCCAGGCCCAGAAGAATTAGACGCATCGGTATTAGGCGTCATCAGGGGTTCACCACCGGATACAAGCTGTAGTAAAGTAGCCTGATTTGGATGGAATTTGTAGACTTAGCACTAAAGGGGCAGAGCAAAGGAAAGCCATACACAGAATACAGCGTGAATGTAGAAAGGCAGTGGGTAAAACGCCCCATAACATTCTCACAGGTGTACTGGAGAGAAGCAGCTGACAGTTCTATCAAGTGGCTTCAGTGCTGGTAGAAACACCACGCACAAAGATTGCCACCTTTAAATATACGCCACGCTGCAGAGGGGCTCTTCAGAGATACATCGCGGTGTGCTGAACTCCCGTTATAGAAAGCATGCTTACTCCGTCTACAGATGACGCAGAGGAGAGAGGTGACCGCGCAGGAGGGCAGACTCGAGAGTCACGAAGATCTAGGCAGGTTATAAATATAGGCGAAAACAAATAAGATGAAATGTAACAGGATTCATTTAAGCTCATGCAACACACTTACAAGCACCAGGTAGGGGAAGCATGGCTCCACCGGTCATTTAAAAAAAAAAATACCTGGAAGTTGTATTTGTGAACCAATGTGAACGAATGCCACTATACAGCTTAGAAAAACACTACCTGTGTTAAGGTAGGTCTCAGATCGATAACAGTAAGGTGATAACTTCATTGTATCATGTTTTAAATAGCTGCTATTTTATTTTTGTTTACATAATATACGTTCATTGAAAAGTAATGGAAAATGTACATAATCGAGAAGAAAATAACCATCGTGCACAATCCCACCGCTTGAAGATGAACACAATTTACACTTGGGTGTCATCATTCCAGGCTTCTTAATGCGCATTATAAATGTTCACACAAAATTCTTTTTTTTAAAAATGTTTTTTAATTGATTTTTAGGGAGAGAGGAAGGGAGAGGGGGAGAGAGAGAGTCATTGATCGGCTGCCTCCTGCCTGCCCCCCACCGGGGATTGAGCCCGAGACCCGGGCATGTGCCCTGACCGGGGCTCAAACCAGCAACACTCAGCCAACTGAGCCACACCGGCCAGGGCACACCTATTTTTTCTTTAAAAAACAAAACAGGATCATACTACAAATGCTATTTTGTAACCTGTTTTTTGGTTGTTTTTTTAATTCAGCAGGACGTCAAGTCCCAGTATATTCTACTCTGGTCAAATGACAGCCAGTGAGTTTTCTTCATTTCTGCTCACTACACATAAGAGAGTCACTGCAAAATTTGAGAATATACAAAGAAGGAAAATATAGTAAAAAGTATGAAAATCTAAGTTCACCCGTGCTGTAATGCCACATGACAAAAGGTTGATGGAAATAATGGAACTTACATAAAAAAAAAAAAAACACACACAGAAGATTTATAAGAAAACAATGAAGCTAAACGTGTACATCTGAAGAACTGCCCTGGTAGATGAATTAAACGTCTTTATATTGACCCATATAGCCAAATTAATACCAACTCCTGGAAATTAAAGGGAGGCAGATTTCAACTCAATAAAAGGAATTTTTAAAAATAATTAGCGCTGCCAAAAATGGAATGGATCTAGTCACTGGAGAGTCTAACAGGGCTGGAGGAACTAACTGGTGAAGGATGCTAGAGGTAAATTCCTCCAGGTGAGGTGTTGAATTAAAAGGCCCCATTCTACTTGAAGATCTGTGATTCTAATGGAAAGCGGGCTGCAGAAATTTACTCCCAGCCCAACATGAAGCAAATCTATGGTCATGAAGGTCTTAAGGAACAGAGTCCAGTGCTCTACACCAACGGGGAACACCAGTGTGCTAAACGCTTTGCATTCACTGCTTAACGCCTCATTTAATACTTGCATCAGCCCCGAATGGTAGACACCGTAACTATTCCCATTTCATAGAAGAGAACAGTGAGGCTTAGGGCAATTTTTATCTTTATTCAAGGTCGCCAAAGCATACCCAATTCCCCACCATATAGCCGCTGCTCACTTACTAGGCGAAATGTAATCAGAAGCATCTTCACAAAGGTGCTTACGGAATCACGAGGTGGTTGTTTTTTTAATTAGGAAAAAAATTCAGGATTTTAGGTTACATTATGCATAGCCTAAAAAAGGTTCAGATCAGACTATCTCAACCATATACCTTAAACTTTTGAAAACAAAACATTCAATGAATGAGACATAAGATGTGGTGGAGAAAACCTGAATCACATCATTTGCCAGTACTGACGATGGGACCTGGGGCAAGTTCTTAGTCTCCGGTTCTTCACCTGCGACATGAGGATCTACCACTTAAGGTTGACATAGAACTGAATGAGATGACACGTGCAAGCATGTGGCACAGAAACTAACACTATTATTGCACAACACAAGTAATAAATGGGGGAGGGGGGCGGGAACAAATCTATTCCACAATTCATTCCAAAATATTTTAAAATTTCCAAGTGTCATCATGTTTGAAGGGGAAAAGGCCACATTTTCCACTACCCTGTAAGTAAATTTCTGGTGACAATCATTTATGAAATAAAGTGACAACTCAATACATGGTGCCTTTCCTTAGGAATTTCACTTTACGCAAACGATCATCCAAAGAACACAATTTCAACTCCCGTCTTCTTCAAAGACACGGTTTTAGTTGTTAATTCAGTATGAGATAGATAAATGCAAGTTTAAAAGGCTATTGGTTCTGATTCTGATTTTTTACAGCTTGGTTCACAAGACTCTAATGAGCACGTGTTTTTAGTTTCATTGTTTTCCACTTGCATTCTTGTAGAGCTACTGCTGCTAACCCTGATAAAGCCAGCAAAGGAGAAAACCTCTCATTCAAGGAGCACACTGCGGGTCACAATTTTGATATTTAATGTTGACTAACATCAAATAGTTGGTGTTTTATTCCTAAAATTGGACATCTATTCTTTTTTTTTTTTAATGGCACAACTGAGAAAGTATTTCACAGATATTTGCCTATCACAAAAATAGCTTTTTAAAATACCATTTATCTCTATGAAATTAACTGAAGTTCTCGCTGCTCTCAAAGAATTCTTTAATATTATTCCAGAGGAGCTGCTTGTTTTCAGAAACCTCTTTCCACCACATAGGTTTCTGGCCATATTCACTTTTATAACTGATACGATACCCTGGCAAACATTTATTTTACCTGCAACTTAAAACTGTAACCAGATAAACTGCTTTTGTATAAATTACCTGTGACTAAGGGCAATTACTGGAGCTATAATCTGAAATACGTACACACTGTCTACTTGTGTATGGAAGTGAAAATCTTTCAGCAAGGGACACAAGAGCCATCACTTCTAAGACCTCCTGGAAAAAATGTCCCATAATTAGTCATTGTTCTGATGTGAACTGTCATTCCAATAAAATGTCGCTGTCAACGACTATAGGTGATCACCTATAGAGCTTTTATGAATCCCAGCGACTATTTTCCACCTAAATTCATTTCACTGTAACACAAATGTTTTCATTTCCCCTCTTAGCCAGGACTGTAATTCATTGCACTGTCTGACCGCTACAACACATGAGAGCTGTGCAAAGAATACAATGTTATCATCCAAAAGTTTGCAGTAAGCATTTGTTAGAAGTAGCACAGAACAGCTTTTTTTGAACCATGAAAATCACTTGGGCTTTAAAAAAAAAAAAAATGTTAAAGTACAGCTGAGTTGCCTAAGAGATGGGGTGAAGATATGAATAATGCCTCCCAAAATATCCAGGATAAATGGGAAAGCCATCATTTCAGAAACTAAAGAGCTTTCCTCAAATTTTATCTAGTGACTCTTCTTCAGGCCTCCTCCCTCCCAACTGATTTCATTTTCCATCAATTCAACTTTGAAGTTAATAGTTTTTGAAACATGGAAAACCAATCCTGCTATTGCTAAGGTACTGCTTGCTGAATTAAGACCTTGACTTTTTTTTTAATGTCATCTTAGAAAGATTCTCCAAGCAATATTAGTCTCACCTGAAACATCTCCACATTAAAAGGCCTCTATCATATTCCCAATCCAGTATCCCGATCCCAACCTGGCATCCTTCATCCTGAGATGCAAAACAACTAAGTTTTCACTCCTCTGTGTCCAAGGAGCTGAGAGTGCTGCTGGGCTGCCTCCTCAAGTTTTACACACACCCTGCACTGCTTGCCATCTCATCGGCGGGTTCACTTTCTTCATTCTGTGGGCTCCTAACCCACAGCAAGGCGAATGCCTCCTGCAAGAGAAAGGAGCAGCCACCGAAGGCTGTGGCTTTTGCAGGGAAACTGCATGCACGCAGTAGCTGCTCTGCCAATTTCACTTAAACAGACCCCAGAAAAGGCTGAAATGACAGAATAAACACTGATGGAAAGCAGGTGGAACGCCGATTTTCTTCCAACAACGCCAGTACATGTCCAAGTTCTGCACCACGGCTCTGAGAAAAGTAGCTACGGGCGCATTGATGGAAGGCTATTTTAAAATTACTCGAAGAATCCACGGCGTCCATCTGACCGGGAGGCTCGAGCCTCCGTCCCCACACACGGATCCCCAGCCTAATTTAAGAATGAACCGCGGGCAGCCAGCAGGTGCAATCGCCAGGAGGGGCGGCACGCACCCACCACCAGGCATGGGGGGTGCAATCCCCGAGCAGGTGCCCTCCCTTACCTTAGCAGGTTAGACAGGGGCAGGGGTCCGGATCCACCGCCCAGGATCCCTCCTTTCCTGCCAGACAGGAGTTTCTCCACCAGAGCCACATTGCCGGTGCGAGCAGCTTCCAGCAGCTCCTGGTCCTTCCCCATAGTCTCTCACCGACTCCTTCGCAGAGTCCGCTCCCCCCGCGTTCCTTCTCCCCGCCCACCCCACTCCCCAAAATCCAGGCCCTCCCCGCCCCACCCTGAAATACTGCGCCCGGGGGCCTCGGGGGCGCGGGCGGGGCCGGAGCGCAGTCCCGGCCGCCGCGCGGCCCTCGCGCCCCGCGCCCTGGCGCCCCGGCTGGATCCCGCCTCGGCTTCCCCGCGGGCCGGCTGGGCGGCGGGAGCGCGGCGGCGGCGGTCGGGGGCCGGGCCCGCGCCGAGGCGGGCGGAGCGGGAGCGGGAGCGGGCGCGGGCGCGGGCGCGTGCGGAGGGCGGCGGGCGGGCGCCCGGTGCGCCGCGGCGGCTCCGAGGCCTGGCGCGCGGGGGGCGTGTGCGCGCGGCAGGTGCGGCCGCGGGTCGGGCCCGCGTCGGGCGGGGGAGGGCGGAGGCCGGGCCCGCGACGGGGGCGGGGCCCGGGAGGAGGGGATCCTGCTGGTCGCGGGCGGGGGCCGCCCTGCTCCCTGCTCCGGCCTCCCGGGGAGAGGTTTAACCGTGTGAGCACTGGGGCTCTCCGGGCCGCCGCCGCGCCTCGGGCCGGTCACGGCGCTCGAGGAAAATCCTCCATGACGGGCGCGGGGAGCGCCGCGGGAGGGGCCCTGCGCCGCCGCGTCGCCCCGCGTCCAGGCAACTCGGGCCGCCTCCCCCTGAGGCTTCCCCGCCCCGGGGGACCGAGACGGGCCCGCGGCTTGCGCTATCCTGCTCCTGCGGCGCTGAGCAGCGTGCGCCCGCTCCAGGTTTTCTAGGGCGTTGAGGATCTGCTGACTTGTAAAAATACCAGAAAAAGGGCTCTCGTTGAACACCCTAAGGGGACAGTACTAGGGGGCACGGAGGAGAGACCCGCCGCGACGTGCGCGTCCTCAGCTGCTCGCTGACTTGGTTTGTCAGGTGCTCCCCCTGCCCGGAGTGAGAACGCGCGTTTCTTTTCTTTGGAAACTTCCTGTGGCACCTTGGCCTTTGCCTTGCCCTTGGGATACACTTCACAAATGTATCGGGAGTAAGGGGGCGTCCTAGGCGGGCAGCCGCCCAGCGGCCTGGATATCGTTACAATGTATCCATTTTGGAACCGAGAGAGTAGTGGCACAAAGGGTTAATTAAATTTCTCAGGAAGTGGTGACAGCTAAACCCAGAACTGATTCAGGGCACAGCCCATGCTCTTCCAAGGATACCTTTCTGCCTCCAGAAAAAGGAGTGGACAGTAACGACCAGTCTTGTGATGAGCAGCTGCTGCGTGCCCGGCGCTAGGTAAGTGCTTCCCATTCGCTGCCTCAACCCTCCTCGCCATCCCCGGAGTAAGGACCATAGTCATCGCTGTTTTACAGATGAGGAAACTGACTGTTCCAAGATCATGCGGCTAGAAAGTCAGCCAAGGCTCAAATCCAGGACTGCCAGCTATAAGCAGAGATGAGGGGGGGGGGGGGGCACTTAAAAGATATTTAGAGGTAAGTAACAGCACAAGTATATCTTTAAATTTTTTTTATGGAATTCAGTATTCTGAGATTTCATTTGAAAGGTTCAAAGTATTAGGTAAATTATTATACTCATGGGAGGCTTCCTGAAGGAAGTAGATTTTGAACGAGTGTGGTTTTTACTATTTTATGTTTTAGAATCTGTTTTAATGATATTATACATGATAATCATATTATCCCTGACATAATGGGACTACCAGTCCAGTTAAAGAAGCAACACATTGAATTCATTTTGAAAGTTGCATACAGAAATCCTCGTTCCATTTTCCTAATGTTGCCACCTAAGCAAAACACACTTTTCCCAGCATATACTATAAGCGTTCAAATGGTCAGAGCTAAAAATCACCCTTCGTTTTCATAAGCAGCATTTGCTCATGGCTGAGTTAGTGATGGGGAGGCCCCTGAGTCATCTTATCAGAACCGACTCCCAATGGGATAGCCATGCGTGATGACTTACTCTAAGACTCAGTCCCACAGTCCCAGGCACTCTGGTGTGCTATGATCCTCAAAGCCAGTTTTTCAACTCCAAACCCTTTGTTTTTAGTCACGTCATAGCTTCTCATTGTAAAGGAGAAAGGCTTGGCAGCATGGGAACTAGCATGCAAACAAGGTGAAAGCATTCTTCCGAAAATCTGAAGAGGCCAAAAAATAAAAAACAAAAAACCTCCAGTTTTTTAAACATCCAGATTTCATTAAGATAGTCTGCATCTGTACATAGTGGAAAGAGCCAGAAAGTCTTGGAAACCAATTAGATATCAGTTATATGTGTAATTGATGTTAGGAATCAAGCATGGGATAGATTTGAGATCAATTTCTATTGTTTTTAGTTACAAAAATAAAAATATACTACCCATTCTCCAGGTTTTTCTAATTGAATATTTTTATCAAAATCTATCTTTGCGCCTGGCCGGCCATGGCTCAGCAGTTGAGCATCAGCCTGTGATTCAGAAGATCGAGGTTCGATTCTGGGTCAGGGCAGGTGCCCGGGTTGCCGGCTTGATCCCCAGTAGGGGGCGTGCAGGAGGCAGCTGATCAACGACTCTCTCATCATTGATGTTTCTACCTCTCTCTCGCTCCCTCCCTCTCCTTTCTTCTCTCTGAAATCAATAAAAACATATATATATTTAAATCTATCTTTGCTATTCTCAGTGGGCAATATTAATATTTGTAAATGCATATTATATACCATATTAGATTCCATATTATATACCATATTAGATTCTTTTTCTCATTTTATATAGCAATATCATTGTATATATAGTATATATTGTATTATAGAGACGAGCACACACACCTGACAGGATTAAATGAAACAAAGTAAAGAATCTAGTATTGTTTTTGGTACATAATAACATAATATGCATTATATTTATATATGCATGATGCATATTGTATGTGACCATATGATATCTACCCTATGAGGTAGATATTATAATTTCTGAAGAAACTCTGAACCCCTTATTCTAAATGCTGACATACACAGATCTAATTGTGTATACTTTTTGGCAAGCTGAGAATTATTGCTCCAATATACACATATTGCAAGTCACTCCTCTTGGGGTTGATTAATAAAAGAAGGTACTAGGGATTGAGACTAGAAAAGGGAGGTGACGCAAATGACAAAGCAAGTATAGAAGTGTTTTCACACTACAAAAAAGCCTTTGGAAACATGAATTGAAAGAACATGAATCTAGATCAATCTTAGAACTATATACCCGAGTCTGTTTTCAGTGAGAGGAAACGATGATGTTTTACAGCATCAAAGTGTCAACCGAACTAAGCTAGGATAACCCTATGATTTAGGGAGTGGGTTTGGAAAATATCTCCTTTCTTTATCTTGAGCTCTGCAGTTACCTATAACTGGGGCTATGACAGGCTGTGGGACAGAAGTCAACAGCTTCAGGTTACAAAATATGAAGATACTAGATACCTAAAAAGACCAGGTTTTTGCCTTCTGCATTTCATTTGTCTCCCTCCTCATGCCTACATGGCACAAACTCTGCCTCCCATCATCTTCTTGAGGAAGCCAAGACACCAAGCGTTGCATCATGTTTGCAGTCTGAGTTTACGGTCGTGAGCGTTGAAGGCCATGAAATGTCAATGGCCCATCTTCCCCAGGTTCTAACCAACTGAGAACAGACACAGGGGACCAGATGAACACCTCATTAGAGCATCGTCTTTATTACTAGGTCAGGTAAGTATCTCATATCTAGCAAAATGCACGGATCCCTATTAAAACTAGACTGAACGTGAGACTGGGACCTACCTCTCTGTAAATGTGCACCCTGAGACCTACCTATGGACTAAGTTGTATCTTCAAATATGACTTTATATACCCAGTTAGAGTAAAGCCTGTTCACAAGTGGGGTCAGAGGGCTGGAGAAAATGACCGGTTTCCAGGGCTGCCTCTGGAAAGCATGCTGAGACAGGTCCTGATCCAAGCGTGCCCACTGTCTCGGAGTCTGAAGCGGAAGGATGCTCACTGGCCTTCTGGGTGATTCATGACACGGGCGCGTCAGGACAGAAAGAAAGCCAGAGGCGGACCAGTATCTTGTTTAGAAAGCAAGGTAACCCCACCCACATAGATCTGCCGGGAGGGAACTCTAGGAGCATGGTATTGGGTAACTTTGGGCAACCAGTTGGCCATACATTTGACCAATTCTCGCCCTTGCAGAAGTTTTCATTGAATTGAACTGTAATGCAAAATCCTTGCCTTATATCAGCAGTTATAGGCCATCTGTTATCAATGGGATGCAGGAATGTCCTTGGAAGTATTGTCCATTACTTCTTTAGTGGATTCTATATTGAATCCCACGTTTACAAAGTCATTAAACTATACAGGAAAGTTTTGCTGCCTCTAAGGAATTTGTGTCCTGGAAATATTAACTGGTAAGTTGACTTTCACTTCCCACTCTGGCTCTCAGGAAACTAAGCCAAGTTTAAGGTTCAACGTATTTGTGATCTTTTTGCACCCTGGTCATTACTCTTTACATATCTTTGCCTTGATTTTTATTGCTTTTTGATGTATTTTATCCAGTGCAGTTTTGTTATGAGAT
Source organism: Miniopterus schreibersii (assembly GCF_964146895.1). Classification (NCBI taxonomy): domain Eukaryota; kingdom Metazoa; phylum Chordata; class Mammalia; order Chiroptera; family Miniopteridae; genus Miniopterus; species Miniopterus schreibersii. Next base: position 172,516,520 of record NC_138102.1, read on the forward strand.
ACATATGCATCTATTACTGAATTTGCTATATGCCAGGTACTGCTGCTCTAGGTAATACAATAACGAATAAAAACAAACACTCCCACTCCTCATGGGACTTCAACTGCAAGTGGTAAAAATGCCAGAAGTCAAGGAACAGTACCCCATTCTCTATTTCTTTTTGTAGTTAGTTCACTTATTCTCACATGAAAGCAGGCATAGGGAATATCTGGGAGCTTGTTCCTCCTTTGAAAGGTACTATAAGAAACAAACTTGCCCAGCAGGGCCAGTGTGGCTCATTGGTTGAGCATCGACCCATGAACCAGGAGATCACGTCTCGATTCTCAGTCAGGGCACATGCGGGGGTGCGGGCTCGCTCCCCAGCAGGGCCCTGCAGGAGGCAGCCCATCAATGACTCTCATCATGGATGTTTCTCTCTCCTCCTCCCCCTTCCTCTCTCTGACAATTTTTAAAAAAACAACATAAAAATAAAAGAAACGTACTTGGCTTTAAGGATACAAATAAAGTACGAATTTATCACCTTTTAGTTCACTCAGCACTTACTCTCTTGTGACATGCCAGGGAGCTGGCTAGGCGCTGGCGACTGAGCAGTGAGGGGGCAGATACGGTCACAGCTGTCACGGAGCTGAGTCCAGTCAGGCACAGGGACAGAGGACAGGTATTCACCAACGTGCCAAGCGTCATAAAGATGCCCTAAGGGCCACGGGTGTGAAAAACAGGGACGCCTGAGTCTTCGAGGTGAGCAGGAGTCCTGAAGCCTGAGAGATACCGGCAAAGAGGAGCGGGAGGCGGGAAAGAGCGTCCCAGGGGGAGCTGCTGGGGACCAGGCTCCGTCCTGTCCTGTTAGAGGGTGGGTGGGACTTCCGCGCTCAGAACTGAATTCCCACGTCACCTCCTGCCGCCTCTCTGTCTACCTTTGTTTCTACTTCGTTTTATTCCCTCACATCTCCCAAGAACGTTTGCTATTTTTATGGAATTTAAGTTTATTATTGTTATTGAATGTTCTTAATTTCAAAACTAAAGTATTATACAAATGCTTTTTCTAAAAATAAAGTTTTTTTCACTTGTGTATGGCCTCTGATTCTTTTTTTTTTTAATGTTTTTATTGATTTGATGAGAGTCACTGATCGGCTGCTTCCTGCATGCCCCCCGACTGGGGATCGAGCCCGCAACCTGGGCATGTGCCCTGACCCGGAATCAAACCGGGATCTCCTGGATCCTAGGTCGACGCTCAACCCCTGAGCCATACTGGCCGGGCTCTGATTCCTTTTTTAACTGATACTAACCCCCTTCAAAGAAGTTTCCTTCTTTCTTCATACGAAGAAAACCCAAAAAAGTAAACCTGAGCTTGTCCCTTTTTAATGTCTATGTATATTTTATGGGTCAACAAATAGGAATGGGAATTAGCTGCATGAAACAACATGGGAAAAAAAGCTAAGCTGAATATGAAAAATGAAATAGTTAATTCTAAGTATAACTGTCCAGCATACATATGCTTTTTAATTCTCTTACCCTAACAAAGAAACATGTGCAACTAATTATTTATTTGTCACAATCCAAAGTCCTCCCACCTTCCATATTCATGGGCCAGCTTCTTCCTGTCACCCAGCTGAGGTCCGCGCCTGCCAACTGGGGCCAAGCTGGGCTGGATTTGCAGCCAAGAACAGAAGGGGAGCAATTGTGAGATTTTCCTGGACTCAACAGCTACCATCATCTGTCTAAATGTGTCATCTCCTACGTTAGTAGCTGAGTGCTTTCCGAAGCACTTTCCATTATACAGTAAGTTAAGGTTTTGTAAGTGAAAAGGCACAAGGACTGTGTTCAGAAGACCTGGGTTTCAATCCTGGCGTGACCTCTTTTTAGCTTATAAAACTTCTAGAAGCCATCAGTGTCAACAGAGAAGTGTAGGTGTGTTAGTTTGCTAGGGCTGTGATAACGAAGTACCACAGACCGAGTGGCTGAAACAACAGAAATTTATATCCTCACAGTTCTGGAGGCTGGAAGTCTGACATCAAGGTGTCCGCAGGATTGTTTTTTAAGGCCTCTCTCCTTGGCGTGTAGAGGGTCGTCTTCTCCCTGTGTCTTTACCTGGTCTTTCCTTTATGCGCGTATGTCCCAATTTCCCTTCTTATAAGGACATCATTTATATTGGACTAAGGCCCATTCTAATGATCTCGTTTTAACTTAACTACCTTTTTAAAGACCCTTTCTCCAAATACAATCACATTCTTAGGTATTGGGGTTAGTAATAAGGGCTAATAACTTCAACATATGTATCTGCAGAGGACACGATTCAGCCCATAACAGGGTTGCCTGATGTTTTGAGAATCACATTAAATGAGACTAAAGAGCCCTAGCCAGTTTGGCTCCGTGGTCAGAGTGTCAGCCCCGGGGACTGAAGGGTCGCAGTCCGACACCAGCCAAGGGCACGTACCTCGGCTGCAGGCTCTATGCCCGGCCCCAGCGGGAGTGCGTGCGGGAGGCAACCAATCCACGTGTCTCCCTCACATCAATGTTTCTCTCTCCCCCTCTCTCCCAATCTCTTCGAAAAGCAATGGAAACAATATCGAGTGAGGATATAAATAAATAAGACTAAAGACATGAGGCATGAAGACATTAGCTACAGAACATACACGCATAGCCCAAGGGCACAGGCGGTGAGGCCAGGGGAAGGCGGGCTGGGTGGAGGTGGGCAAAGGGAAGGGGGAACGGGGACATCTGTAACAGTGTCAACAGTAAAAAAACAAAAGTGAAGGCATGATTTATGAGATTTTTAGGCAATCATACAGTTTACAAAAAGTTCCCTCCAGGACTTCAGGTACCCACCTGGCACCGCACATAGTAATCACAGTATTACTGACTATACACCCTTTGCTGTACTTTGCATCCCCATGACTATTTTGTAACTGCCGATCTGTACTTCTTAATCCCTTCACCTTTTCCACCCAGCCCCTCAGCTCCTCTCCCCTCTGGCATCCATTAGCCTGTTCTCTTGTGTCTCTAAGTTACATTTTGTTAGTTTATTTTGTTCATTAGGTTCCACTTGTAAGTGAAATCACATGCTATGTCTTTTTCTGCCTGGCTTTTCTTTCAGCATAATGCCCTCTAGGTCTTTCCATGCTGTTGCAAACGGTAAGATTTAATCTTTTTATGGCTGAGTAATATTCTATTGTATGTTATGTACGACGCTTTATCCACTGGTCTACTGATGGGCAGGTGGCTTGCTTCCACACCTTGGCTACTGTAAATAATGCTGGAATGAATAAAGGATGTCTATATTCTTTCAAATGCGTTTTGGGTTTCTTCAGAATACACCCAGAAGGTGAAGCGCTGGGTCATCAGGCAGCTCCATTTTTAATTTTTTGGGAACCCCCATACTGCTTCCCACAGTGGCTGCACCAGTCTGCACTCCCACCAACAGTGCACGAGGGTCCCTTTTCTCCGCAGCCTCGCCAACACTTGTTTGATTTATTGGTGACAGCCATTCTGACAGGTGTGAGGTGACACCTCACTGTGGTTCTAGTTTGCATCCCTGATGACAGTGATGCTGAGCATCGTTTCATGCATTAGGACTAGAGAGATAGACGGATTTATTGCATCTTCCCCTCTTCTTCCCATCTCCTTCCTAATTCTTTGTTTTGTATTTTGATCCAACAGGCAAATGACTTCTTTCAAGACAATACTCATATTTAGTTAAAAAGGAGAAAGTGTTTTTTTATATACAGCCCTGTAAATTGTTATTTTAAATCTTAAATTTTTGTGACTTCCCTCTTAAGTGACTGTTACAGTAATAAGCTATTATTCTAGAAAACCATCTGTGAAATGCATCATTGATGGTTGGCAATGTGTTCATTTCTTTGTTAACAGAAATGCCGTTCTTTTGGACTGCTGCTAAAGTCTTTAAAACTTTTGGTTCAAAATCAGAACAAGTGCAAAAATGTATTCTTCTACTAGTAGATGATAATAGTAGTGGCAAAGTTGATGAAAAATAATAAATAGCTAAATATAGATTTATTCATTTATACATTTTTATTTCCTGTGTAAACTATTCTATTCATTTTGGCAAATAATATACTGTATTTTTCAGTGAAGTGACCAACACCTTTAAAATGTCTAAAATTAACATATAGACATTGTGATTTCAAAATCAGCTATAAAATATATTTCTGACTATTTACATACTCCTGAATTTGTTACAGCTTAACTTCAAATAAATGAAGTTTTACTGAAAACTTAACTATATTAAATTTATAATCTCACAATTCTATAACTCAAATCATGATGGCTATCAAATTATTTACAATATGATTAGGATTTTTAAATATTACAACTGTACTGAACAAAGGCAATTATGTTTTGTACAAAATGGATTGGTAGGCATTTTAAACTGATGTTCATCTACAACGATTTATTTGCTGAATAGTGATCCTTTTTGATTTTAAGAGAAACCACCTTGAGGTTTAATGGACACACCCTTAAAATCATTACTGAAGTGTTGTAATGAAGTATTTGTATGAGTTTTAAGTAATTGTACGTGTTTAAGTAAACATACAGCGTTGCGCAATCACCACTGCAACCAAGTTTTAGAAGACTTGAGTCACACCCGAAATTCCCCGATGCCCCTTTGCCATCAAGTCATCCTTTATCCCCAGCCACAAAGCGAGCACCAATCTGCTTTCTACAGTTATATTTTTGCTTTTTCCAGAATTTCATATTCATATTTCATGTCTTTTGTCTCTGGTTTATTTCGTTTACCATTATGTTTCTGAAATTCTTTCACATTGTTCTTCTGTATATCAATAGTTTATTGTTATATTGGCTAAATTGTATTCTATTGAATGCATATGCAATATTTTGTTTTTACATTGACCAGCTGATGGATATTTGAGTTGTTTCTGTTGTTTGGTTACTATGAATAATGCTGCTAGGGACACTCGTGTATAAATATTTGTGAGGATGTGTATTTTCATTTATGGGTAAACACCTAGGAGTGGCATCACTGGGACATGTAGAAGGTGTATGTTTCCATTTTTAAGACACTGACAAATTGTTTTCCAGTGGCTGACACATCTTCACCAACACTTGGCATTTCAGTCTTTCTAAGATATTCTAATCGGTATGTATCTCATTGTAGGGCTTTTTTCCCCAGGCATTTCTGTAGAGCTTTAATAAGAAATATCTACAGGCTGTCCAGATTTTGCAATATTTAGTGCTTGATTACAAAAGCCTTCCAAAAGAGGCAACGTTAGCATTTAATTTGCATTTCCCTAATAACCAATGAAGTTGAGGTTTTTTTGTTAAGCGCCAGTACAGATCTTTCTCATTTTTTAATATTGACTTATCTTATTATGTTGCAAAAGTTCTTAATCACCTCTGGATATGTCTTTTGTGAAATATATGTTTTGCAAATATTTTGTCCCAAGCTATAACTTTTCTCTTCATTTTCTTTTTATGGTTTCAACAAACAAAATAGTTTGTTTTAAACTCTATTAGTTAGCTTTTCCATTCATGGTTCATGCTTTTTTATACCTTATCCCAAGGTTACGAACGTTTTTCTCCTATGCTTTGTTCCACAGAATATATGTGGTTTTGCCCTTACATTTAGGTCTATGATCATTTTGAATTAATTTTAGTGTATATAGTATGAAGAAAGATCAAAGTTTATTTTTTTCCATGAGGATATACAGCTGTCCCAAAAACATTTCTTGAAAAGACTATTCTTTTTCTATTAAATTTCTTTGACATCTTTGCTGAAAATCAATTGACCACGTAAGTGTGGGTCCACTTCTGGATTCTTAATTCTGTTTCATTGATCTACGTGTCTATTCTTATGGACCCTTTCATTTTAATCCTGCAGAACAGGACCATATTTAGAGAAAAATAATCATGTTCAATGCCTTCCACTGAAGCATACAATTTATCAAAATTTAAATACAGTAATACGCAAACAAGGATGATTAATCTTTCTTAAAATGTATTCTTTACTACACAGTTTAAAGCAAAAGTGGTAATTAGATCATTTTGGACTTTTTTTTTTTTTTACTGGATCTGAAATAAATGAGAAGGAAAAGCCTATTGCTTGAGGTAGTAAACTATTATTAAATACTATGTTGCTTATATTCATTACATTCAAATTTAAGAAGGTTAAATAAACATGGTTATGAGATAATTAAAGCATAGTAAGAATACACATAGTTCCTTTAAACTGGTCCAAGTCTTCAGCCACAGATGAATTACATCCATGGGTATAAAACATAATACTAGGTGATGTAATGATAGAATCACTGTCACTAATTTTGAGAAATGGAGAACACAAGAGTTGCCGGAAGACTGAAGATGCACAGATGTTTGCATTTTCAAAACAAAAAAAAACAGATTCCAGAAACTAAGTGCTAATGAGCATGATACTGAAAGCTGGCAAGATTACACAACAAATGAAGCATACAGTTTATCAACATCTTTTCAAGTGATCACTAGGAGATAAAAAGATTTCTTCACCAAACTAAATTACTTAAATTACACACCTGAAAATGACAAACATAGATCCTGATTTATTGTGACTAGTAAATATTCTTTTAAATAAAACAACCTCAAAACTTCCTGAGTAATCGTATAATGGGAAGAAATAAAAGAAATGAAGTAAAAATCAATGGTACCTAAACAAAATTATTTTAAAAATATCATGTAATTTCTACAGGTAAAATATAGAAAATCTTGATGAAATAGACTTATCTCAAATTATTAAAACTGATGCCCCTCCTCTGCGCATGGTTAGCCTACTGACACCAAGTATAAACTGAGAAATGCCAGGTAGAAGTTAAATATATGAATTTGAGTCCAGGTAAGAAGTCAGAACTGAAAATATGAATTTGGGAATAGTCAATGTATTTGTGGTATGTAAAGCCATGAGACTGGAAGAGATCGCCTAGGAAATCAGTATGGACAGAGAAGACCAAAAACTGAGTCTTGGGACACTTAGGAATATAAGGAGGATTCATTTAAAAAAGATTGAGAAGGGGCAGCCAGTGAGGTAGGGGGGGAACACAGGAGAGTGAGCCCTGAAAACCAAATGAAGCATTTCGAAAGGAGGAACTGATCAACTGTGTCAACTGCTTCTGTGCGATCAGGTACAATGAGGACTGAGACCTGAAGCAAAATAAAGACAGAATAGTTTCAGTGGAATGGTAGGCACAAAACCTAACTGGAGCTGGTTCAAGATAAAATGGGAAGGGACAAAAAAGAAAGACAGACAGACAACACTTTGAAGAGCTTTCCTTTAGAGAGGAGCAGAAAAAATCAGAAGCTGAAGGGGAACGTATGGTCAAAGGAAGCTTTTTGTTTTTTTAAGTTGAAAGATTTTACAACATGTTTGTATACTGGTAAAAATACTACTATAGAAAGAGAATAGATGATGAAGAGAGAGGAAAACACTTCAGGAGAAAAAGCCTCAGATGATTTAGAAGCAACTGTATTCACGCAAATTGAGGATCTGCCCAAGTTAGCAGTCCACACGTTTCCCTTGTGCGAGGTAGTGCACATAGGCACAGACACAGCTAGGCCAACAGATTCAGGGTATTTCAGGTCCAGAGGGTGTGTAAGTTTCCCAAGGAGCAGACACTGAGACAGGTAGGGGCCTAAGATGATGACTGGGAGGGGACGCCTATGAAAGGAAAAGACATGGGAGGGCAGAGCCATCACATTATGACGTGGACTTCTGCAACGTTGTCCCAACGATCTCTGCCCGCCCAAGTCCAAGGTCAAGGCTGCCCATTAGAGGAGCCCCACCTTGAACGAAGTGGAGATATCCTTGCACACCACCACGCTCTGTCACTGGCCGGGGCCGCTCAAGAAGCCCGAGGCCTCAGCTGGAAAGCTGAACTGGCCCTGAAGGCATTCATAGCTGGAAGCTATCGGCCAAAAGCACACCTAGCAACCAGGCAACTCGTCCTTTCTTGGAGGGGTATCTGAGTGGGTTCACATCTTCATGTCTGACACAGGTAAGAAGATGTAGAAATTCTCTTTTGATGACTTCCATCCTCACAGTGAAATAAGCAAAGCCCTGGATTTGAGTGGGAGGAGAGGAAGAGGAGTGTTGAAAGTTTGTGGAAAGAAGAGCAATCAGGAAATAGTTGAAGACTATAACTGTGAATACTGACAGAGCCCTGACGATTACTTAGTAGTGTTTCATAGTCATTAAAGCAAAATCATCGGGAGCGGGATCAGGAGAAGCAAAAATTGAAAAAAAAATGAAAACTTTTAGTATCAGACTTGGATCTGCCAAATTAAAAGGCCAAGTGTCAAGAAAAACAGAAACCAATGGCTATACATGCTATAGAGATTTTTTCATTTTAAATTTATTTTTTTAAATATTGCAGCGGTAGACAAAACTTATATGTAAAAGAATAAGAACCATGCTGGCCTTATATTTCCCCAGTGAAGCAATGGAACAACATATAGAATTAAAAGTCGTGTACCAGGAGACTTTCAGCTCCAAGAAACAGAAAACCCAACACAAATAGTATAAGCAATAAAGCAGATTTATTATCTCACATAAGAATTTCTAAATTGGCTCGCAGTCTGGTTAACTTAGTGGCCCAAGGACCCGAGTTCCTAACATCATCCTGCTTTGCCAAGCTCGAGGGGCCAGTCTGGTCCTGAGCTATTCATTATTTTATTCACAAGATGGTCCCCCAGTCCCAGACATGACAAGTCGACATGACAGTATCAAGCAGAAGAAAGATCTCACTGGTCAGACCTGTGTCACACGCCCATTCCTAAGCCAATCACTTTTAAGGAGAAAGCAACTGGCTTAGTAAAGTGCAAGGCTGAGAGAAGGGTGGATTACCCTAACAAAACCAGAGTTCTCTAATAAAGGGAAATGGCTGTTGGGCAGGCAACCAACAGTGCTTCCTTCATGAGGATGAAAATACTGTAACCTGAAAATAAAAACCCACTGTCTTTTTTTTTTTTTTAAATGAGGACACGTTCTCAGACATAAAAATACTTAGAAAAAATATATCGCCCATATATCCTTCCTGAAAATTTTTCTTGAAAATATTACAATGACTGAAAGAACCAAAACAACTCCAAAAGGAGGAAGTTGTGTTATAGAAGAGCTGGTGGTAACCAATGAATCCAGTAAAACAAAGGTAAGCCTAATTACTTGCTTTTAATAAGTGTACCTACATATTAGATTAAAAGCCAAACACTTAAATGACATTTAAGCAGGGACCTGAAAACTGAGAAGCATTTAGACAGGTGAAGAATTGGGAGAAGAGCATTACAGACAGAAGGAACAGCATGCGAGAATTTCCTTAAAGCCGGAAGAGAGATAAGCACAAGATAGATTAGGCAGAAGTCGGATCATGCTGAGCCTTGTGAGACATGTTAGGCATTTGGAGTTCTATTTTAAGTATATTGAAAATCAATGATGTATTTTAAGTAGAGGAGTGATGTGTCTGTATTCTATTTCAAGATCATTCTGGTTGCTCTTTAAAAAGACAGATGGGAGGGGAACAAGGATGGAAGTGGAGAGGCTATTGAAGGTAAGAAATTATGTTGCCTGGACTGGGAAGGAGTGTGAAAACAGTGAGCAATTGATACATTGGAAATATGTGTAGAGAGACTCAATAGGACAAGGTGATGGGTTGCATGTATTTGAGGATGAGTTGACAGAAATTATAGATACAAAGATCCAAGCTTTTGGCTGTGTGGATGGCAGTGCTATTTACTAAAACGAGAAATATGCAAACACTATCAGGTTGAATGTTAACATGTGAAGGGGAGAGGGGAAGTGGGACCAAGAGCTCTACTTTGAACATTTTAAGTGTGAGATCCTGTGGCACATCCAAGTGAAGATGTTAAGTAGGCAGGCTGAGTTCAGGCAGTGGTCTGAGCTGGAGATATATTTTTGGAAGTTTTGGCACATAGAAGATACTCAAAACCCACAGGAAATGAACAAGATTACTGAAGGAAAGAAAAAGAAAGGGAATCCCAGCATATAAAGGTTGGACAGAGAAGAAAAGACAGGAGATGGGAAAGGAACAGGCAATGAACTAAAAGGAAAACCAAGAGGGTGCTAGAGCCATGGAAGCCATGAACAAGAAGGGGGTATTCAATTGTGTCAAAAACCCCCAAAAGTCTACTAAGGTGAGGACACTCACATTTTCATTAGACAGGGCAACATAAAGGCTGGTGGTAACAAAAGCAGCTTCAGTTGAATGGTGGTGGCGGCTGGAACTCCAGGCTGCAGTGGAATTGAGAGCAAGGAGCGGGTGAGGATATGGAGACAGCTTGTTTTAGAGAACCCTTCTGCTTCTGCGAAGTCTGGCCATGAAGACTGGAGCAACAGCTGGAGAGAGATGAAGCCTCAAGGGAAATTTGTTTGCTTTTAAAGATGAGAGATACGAAAATATGTCTGAATGCCGATAAATGATCTGACAGGTTGAAGACAGGAGGGAGAGGGGATGAACTGAAGGAGCAAGTGCATTCAAACCATCTGCAGACTGGAAGGAGGGGATCGTCATGAGCCCATCCGTCAGCATAGTGTTGAGCGCTATGTGCCAACACCATACTTTACTCCTTGGTCCTGGAACATTTAGCTCCTGGATCACTTCACTCTAACACTTCTTTTGTCATTACTCTTGGGGACTTTAAGATCCTCACTGTTGAGCCATTGACACCCCGGCCTCTCAGTTCCGTGGTCTCCCCTCCTTCAATGAGGTTGTCCTTCACTCTTTGTTAACTACTTACTCCTAGTCATTCTAGATCTTTCATTGCCATTAATTAACTCCTAATAATCTCAATTTCAAACATCCTATCCTTCAATCTCTGCCTTATTTCTAGAATCTCAACTCCAAAAACCCTTCATTAACACTGGGATCTACAATCTATTATTCTACCACAATTTCATTATCTTATCTCCCTTATGTCCTTACTTCTCTCTCTCTACTCAGGTGTTATGGGTTGACTTGTCCCCTCCCAAGAGATATGTTGAAGTTCTCGGACCTGTACCTAGTATTCCCCAATACCTATGAATGTGATCTTTGAATACAGGAGCTTTGCAAATGTAGTCAAGATGAGGTCATTAAGAATGGGCCTTCATCTCATATGACTGATATCCTTATAAAAAGAGAAAAATTTGGACAACCATATGAAGACAGATATAGAAATTTGAAATCTGCTACCAGAGCCAAAGAACAAAACAGTTACTAGTTTTCAGACTAATAATTTTTAGTCTCAAATATTGTAGAAAAAAGTGGAGTTACACAACCATTATCACAGTAGTATCTTTTATAAGTGCTTATGCTTTTACCTTTACTGACATTACTTCTTTATATATCCCTGAGTTATTGTCTAATGTCCCTTCATTCCAACCTTTGTTTGCTGTGTTCTTAAGGTAACACTACTGGTGACCGTGCTTCTGAGGATACAGACTTTGCTGAAGCCTTTTGGAAAGTAGTTTTGATAATAGGAAATTTATGGCCTTTGATGCAGTTATTCTACTTTGGGGAATCTATCCTAATAATACAACATGTAGACAATCCTTTGGCACAAAAATGTTCACTACAGTTACTTATAATAGTAAAACATTGGGAAACCCCAAATGATTAATAATACAGCAATTGTTAAATTCTTAAATCTACTCAGTGAAATATTATACAACAATTAAGATTATATTTAAAAAGAACTCACAGTGACATGGGGAAATCAATGTTCATGTTATATTAACGGGATAAAGTATTCCATGATTACATAAATGCAAATACCAAGTAATTTGAGAACTAACATTAACAAAATACTTACTATGCTCATAAGACATATTAAGAAGATATTTTAGAACTAGTGGACAATCCAAGCAATTATGCTAAAGAAATAAAAAACAGAGCCAAAAGTACCAGAAGGCTGTGATGTAGAATAATGGTACCCACTTCCATCCCCAGAACATTATGTTGTTTTACACGACAAAAGGGACTTTGCAGTGTATATTTTTATATTATTTGTGCTTCAGTTTCTAAAACTGGTCACACTATAATGGCCTGTAGACATAGTAATGGAACTCCACAAAAAGTGGATCAAGAGAAAGTCAGAGTTGAAGCTTATTCAGCAAAATATATTAACAAGAAACTGAATTCTGAAGGCTAACAAGGGGGGAGGGGACTTACTAAAATACAGGGAAAAATTGCAAAGTATTATTAACTAGGCTCCCACTAAGATTAAAGGAAAGGCTTAAACACATAACAGTAATTCTCAAATATGTATGCTAATGCAGCAAGAAACTACCACTTTTAATATACTTGGCTTTCGCATGTTTTTATATTGATATTATAATATGAAAATGCCTTAAGTTCTGGAAATTTCTAGAAATAGAATATTAAAAAGTTGCTTTATTTGCTCATTTTGTATCCCTCTTTAGAACTCTTTTGCCTTCATAGCTCTAATGTTTTCTATAGAAAAATCTTGTTTGACTGCCAGGAATGGAGAAAGTACAAATAAGCCAGAGAGAAGCACCAAATGATTATCATATCTACGCTAATTATGCTAATAAGAATTATGAAGTAAATATACTGAATTCAGACAAAACGCTAAGATGCCACATTATTGCTATACCAATAAACTGTCGCCAACAGCAATGAGTGGCCTATTAATGTCAAAATTGGAATCTTAAGATTTCAATATAAAACATTTTTTAATCCTCAGCTGAGGACATTTTCACTGATTTTTAGAGAGGAGAAAAGGAGGAAGGGACAGAGGGGGGGAGTGAGGGAGAGGTGAGAAACATCAGCCCGCTGCCGCAACCTTTCAGTGTATGGGACGATGCTCCTACCAACTGAGCCATACTGGCCAGGGCTCGATAGATATACTTTTGTGAGCATATCATTATTAAAGAATTTCTGCATGTGCCAATTTTAAGTTCTTCAAGGGCTTAATCAGTGGAACTTTGTTCAACATATTTCCTTACACTGGATTTGTACACTGTGGTTATTTTAAATGCTCCTATATACAGAAAATGCTCTGATTTTACTGTATATCTACTTTAATTGGACTTAAAATACTGTGAAAGATGAACTTTGACCACAGCCCTACAAATTTATTTCACTCATATCCTACAAGGATTCTTCTAATCTCTACTTATTTAAACCTTTATTCACGTGCCTATATCTTTAAAAATATTCTCATTTATTCTTGATGACATTTATGATTCAGTATTTGAGTTCCTGTCATACCAACCAAAACAATTCTGCTAAATAATCACAAGAAAAAGGTTAATCACCTCACAGTACTCTCCTAACCACCATAACACCAGGTATTTCTTCACCTAAACAATTTCTTCACATAAAAATTAATAAAGTCAAGAATGAGAAATTTTACTTACCATTCAATCAGTTAAGTATAACTTATAAAGAATGAATTGACTTTTGATTAATGACACAATTGAAAATAAAATCTAATTTATAAGTATTAGCCTCTTTCTCCAAGTATTTTTTCATAAGTTTTAAAACCCAGGTTACTCTTGATGGTGATTTAGATACCTTTTTCCCCTCTAGGATCAAAAAATTATGTTTTATTAAATAAATAGACATTAAGTTGATTTCATATCTCTTAAGTTTTTTCTCTTAAGTGTTTCAAACTCTGAAGCCTGCCAAGACTACACAGAAGTGTTGCCAACAGATACTCTGAATTTCAATATTGTAGCGTTAACATGAATTTCCTTCCACTGTATGACAACCCATTAGGTAATATCTAATAGTTTATAAAAACCATCATGCTTACTTTTTATGTTACCTAAATTTTTATATTTCAAAAAATTTGTGCAGATTTATGAAATAGTTTTAAAAACATTACTGTGTTAGTGTTTTTATATTCTGTGTAATTTCAACTTTCGGTATCTTACGTATTCTAAAAGAAAACTAAAACAAGTTCCAAATTCACCTTCCTTAGCATCTCTAAGCATAAGCTAAAGTGAGATTATTTGCACTTTAAGGAATTAGGCACAACAGATCCTGTGTATCAGTCAATTTCTCAAAGTCTGAAACCTTCAGCCACTACTCTTTGGGCCTTGTTTCTACTCTGTGTAGCGGACCGGACAGTACATCTTGACAGCCACAACACCGTATGCCAGTCAAAGCCAGATGACACTCTGGCACTACAGTAGTGTCATGAAGTGATATGCTAATTTTGTTTTGTGATGGCTTGTGATAAATTAACTAGAAGTTCAGCTATTCAAAATTCTGAAGAACACAATCTGGCCAATTTCTCCATTCCCCACCTTTTCACTACGGACTCTGGGAGTTTGTCCCTTAATAACCAGCACCTGTTTTCCTGCCTTTGCTCTACCTGCCCTCAGTCCAACTGAGAGGAAGAACTCAATACCTGAAAGCATCCTTGACAACCCATCCGCTTTATTCTTTCAACAAATTTACTGAGCATCTACTATGTGCCAGGCACTGAATGAGGCTTAAGGAACACAAAGTTGAACAATGACAACAAAAACATGATTCCTGTCCTCGTGGAGTTTACAATCTAGAGGGTCTACATTAATCAAACAAATACAAAATGACAAAGGTGTCCCATGCTGACTAGAGGTATGTGTTCATGTGATGCCATGCCACAGCAGTCTTCCTTTGTGATAGAAGTTAGGGCAAGAGCTGAGATCTGAAAGACCAATGGGAATTAACTAGGCAATGAGTAGGGAACTGTATTTCAAGCCAAAGGCATAGCATGAGCAGTGTCCAGTGTAGAAGCAGCACTCTATCTCAGGTATTCAGACGCTTAAAGTGCAATGAAAGTAGAACACAAAGTAACTGAAACACAATGAGGCTAACTAAGTGTAGTAATAACAATGAACTTCTACTAAGTGCTTTTTAACAGTGATGTGTCAGCAGCCACTGTTTTAATTTTATGAGACATTAACTCTTTCAGTGCTCGGAGTTACTCTATAAATAACAGTGGGCCTAATATATGTGACCTCATAGGTCACAAAATATTTTTATTTTCATCATAAGAGCGATGAAAAGTCACTGAAGTGTTTTAAGCCAGGGGTAAGAATGAGTGGGTTGGCCCAGCCTGTGTGGCGGAGTCATTCCATGCACCAAGGACTCCTGGTCAGGGCACATGCCCAGGTTGTAGGTTTGATCCCCAGTGGGGGGCGTACAGGGGGCAGCCGATCGATGTTTCTCTCATTGCTGTTTTTATCTCTCTCCCCCTCTCCCTTTCTCTCTCGCTAAAAAAATCAATAAAAAACTAATTAAAAAAAAGAATGAGTGGGTTGCCTTGATTAAAACCACTTCGAAAATGAGAACTCTGCCTGCATATAGAGAATGAATCAGAGGAGGTCCAGAGTAGCTGTAGGAAGGCCAGTCAGGAGGCCATTCAAGAAATGCAGGCCAAAGTGCTGATGGAAGCTTAGGTTAAAAAGGTGGGGTGAAGTGAAGACAAGTGGACAAATTTAAGAGATGTTTGCAAGTTAAAGTGACAGGACTTGGTAATGAATTGACAGAGGGCAACAGGAGAGAGTGAGTTAGGGAGAGGACAATGTCTAAGGTGAATTCTAGGTTATTGGTTTGAGAACCAGCGTGATGGTGTTGCCATTCACTGAAATAGAAAGATGGCTTTAATAAACTGTTATTTAATAAAATAACAATTTTTTTTTAAATAAAAAATTGTTAAACCCACATATATTTGCCTGCAATCATACACAGCCATTCTAACATGGCTTATCTTAAAATAATGCTTCAGGGGAGGAAACAAGATGGCGGCGTAGGTAACAGCTGCACCCCCCGCCTCCCACAGCCACATCAAAATCACAACTAAAATACAGAACCATCACTCAGCTGGCTGCACAGAAGCCCTACAACCAGGGAACTGAAGGAGCATTGAGAGCAGGAGGAGGGGGGAGACGCGGGCGGATTGGGGCTGAATCGCAGAGATGCGGCCCCGGGCCCACTGGGGTGGGAATTTCCTGGAGGGGGGGGGTCCCAGCCCCACAGCAGGCCCCCAGCCCAGGGCTCCAGGGCCGGGAAGAGACGTCCCCACAACTTCGGGCTGTGAAACTAGCCAGGACTGTCGCTGAGGGTCGCGGAGGCTTCGGGAGCCCCAGCAGCTCCTCTTAAAGGGCCCGGCACGGACTCACTCGGCCGCTCCCTCTGAGCCCAGCGCCGGGCAGCAGCTTGAAAGGACCTGGGACACTCGGGGAGGAACTAACCTGCCTGGAATCGGGGCAAGAGGTGGAGGGGCGGCTTCCTCCCAGGCAGAAGAGCTGCAGAGGCCATGGCTCCTTTGAAGAGCCCTCTCCGCACACAGCCGGCAGGCAGGCACCGTATTTGAATGGACAGCACCTGACTCACACCTTTGGCCCCGCCCCGTGATTCCCGGAGGCCCCGCCCCTCCCCACCTGCAACTCATCCAGGCCATTTCCAGTGGCTTTTCTGTGCAAGTGGCCTCTCCAGCCTCATGCTTAGGACTTTCCTAAAATCTCTCAAACAAGCAGCAGCAGGCCCCGTGCAGCTTGATAAGCAGCCCCAGGCCTGGCACTAGTGGCAGATGCATTGGCTCATAGCTTGGTCTCTCCTGAACACCTCCAAGCCCAGTACAAGTAGCAGCCAACCACAGTTTGCTGTGTAGCTCATGCTGGGTGGCCCTGGGCAAGGCACTGGCACAGGCTGACTTTGCACTTCCCGGGAGGCCCCAGAGACAGTGCACCTGGTGGTCAGACTCAACCACACTGGATTACAACCCTACCACATCCACGAGTGACACTCAAGGGGTACACTTGGTGAACACCAAAGCTCCACTGAAGTAAATCCTGCTCCATACAGGTGTCTCCAGCACAGCAGCTCTCTGGCTGTAGTTGCAACTGGTCCTCACAGCTGATTGGCCTGGGGGTCAGTTCCTCCCAGTAACACCAAGAGCAACCAAAGCTCAACTACAACAGGACAGTGCACACAGCCCACACAGCCCACACAGGGGAGCACCTAGAAGGCCCAGCTCAGGTGACTGGGGAGGCTGAGCCACCGGCTGGACACCTACTACACAAAGCCACTCTACCAATTCCAGGAGACATAGCAGCTCTACCTAATACACAGAAACAAACACCTGGAAGCAGCCAAAATGTGGAGGCAAAGAAACATGTCACAAAGGAAAGAAGAGAAGAAACCTCTAGAAAAGGAACTAAATGAAATAGATCCAAGCAAGCTAACAGATAGAGAGTTCAGAATAATGGTTATAAGGATGCTCAAGGATATTAGTAAGAGTATGACGAAAATAATTGAGAAAATCAATGACATAATAAAGCACGAATTTGAAATGAAGGCTACACAAACTGAAATGAAGAATAATTTATAGGAACAGTAGAGTAGAGGACGCTGAGAATCAAATCAGCAATTTGGAACATGAAGACATAAGAAACACCCAACCAGAAGAGCAAAACGAAAAAAGAATCCAGAAATATGAAGATAGTCTAAGGAGCCTCCGGGACAACTTCAAGAGGCCCAACATTCGTATTATTGGGCTGCCAGAAGGAGAGGAAAGGGAGCAAGAAATTGAAAACCTATTTGAAAAAATAATTACAGAGAACTTCCCCTATCTGGGGAAAGAAATAGACTTACAAGTCCGGGAAGCACAGAAGGTCCCAAACAAGAGGAACCCAAAGGGGCCCACACTAAGACACATCATAATAAAATGCCAAAAGTTAAAGACGAAGAGAGAATCTTAAAAGCAGCAAGAGAAAAGCAATTAGTTACCTACAAGGGAGCACCCATACGAGTGTCAGCTGATTTCTCAACAGAAACCTTGCAGGCCAGAGGGAGTAGCAAGATATATTCAAAGTGATGAAAAACATGGAACTACAATCAAGATTGCTCTACCCACCAAAGCTATCATTTAGAATTGAAGATCAGATAAAGAGCTTCTCAGACAAGGAAAAGCAAAAGGAGTTTGTCACCACCAAACCAGCACTATAGGAAATGTTGAAGGGTCTTCTTTAACACGAAGCTAATGAACAAAAGAATCTGATGAACTAAATAGATCCAGAGACACTGACACATGTAACAGACCATCATATTTCAGAGGGAAGAGGGGTAGAGGGTGGGAAGAGATTAACCAAAGAAGTTATATGCATATATGCATAACCCATGGACACAGACAATGACGGGGTGAAGACCTGGGGAGGGGGTGGGAAAGAGGTGGAGGGGGTCAATGGGGGGGGGGAATGGGACACCTGTAATACTTTCAACAATAAAGATAAATAATAAATAAATAAATAAATAAATAAATAAATAACACTTCAGCTCTGGCCAGTGTGGCTCAATTGATTGGAGCATCATCTCATACACCAAAAGGTTGAGGGTTTGATTCCCAGTCAGGGCACATATCTAGGTTGCAGCTTCGATCCCCGGTAGGGGCACGGCAGGAAGGTAATCGATCGATGTTTCTCTCTCACATCCATGTTTCTCTCTCTACCTCTCTCTTCCCCTCTCTCTCAAATCAATAAGCATTTCTTCCAGTGAGGATTAATAATAATAATAATAATCACAACTAGTGTCACAAGGTGGTCTTTTGAAATTCTAGTATAAAATGAGAAAAGAAAAAAAAAATACAAGACACCAAGAAAATGTTTTTGACATACACAAAATTAAAATGCAAAACACAATTTCCATTTCCTTACCCTGGTCACTAACATCATTGCTAGAGATTTAGAAAAAAAATTTTTTCAAGATATGGCAACTTTATTTCTAATATGTGATAATTTTCTTAAGAACTCTGGTAAGTTTATTAAAGGTTTATTCCTATATTTCTCACACCACCAAAAAGGTTGAGATTCACTTAATCAATGAAGAATCCTCACACTATCTTGTAAGTAGTTTGAATAATACAACTCTCTCTCTCTCTGTCTCTCTCTCTCTCACACACACACACTATTAAAAGTATTATATTTATCTTTAAAAGGAAAACAAATAAAACACAGTGGTTCTCCCCACCCCTGGCAAAATCTGTGAATTAATGACTAAAGTAAAATAAAAGCATTTAACTGGGATTCAAGTCAGAAGACCAGGTTATTAATTGTGACTTCAGTCAAGTCTCTTGTCCTTTCTGAACCTTAGGGTTTTTATCTAACTTGTGAATACCTACCTCCCAGGTTTTCTTGTGGGAATTACATGAAATAGTGAATTTTAAATCTCTATAAAAACAGCACTCACTATAAATTTTTTAAAAATTCAACAAAAGCATACAGAATGTTCAGATCCACATTAATTATCATCTCTACTGTTTGTATGATTTTAAGAGGGCCAATGAAAAGGATTAAGAAAAACATTGGGCTCCATAACACTAAATGGTTATAATATACCCTAAGTTTAAAATTTCTATAGAGCAAACAGGATAATCCTGAGCAACACTGTCAGCTCTGCAGAGGTTAATGTCCCATCAAACCTGCTTTTCTATGTGAGACTGCATTTACTGACCATACACCTACAAATCAAAAATACTCCTCAAAAAGAGGAAAGGAGGGTGGAGGATGGGAAGATATTAACCAAAGAAGTTATATACATATAAGCATAACCCATGGACATAGTCGATAACGGGGTGAAGGCCTGGGGAGGGGGTGGGAGCGAGGTGGAGGGCGTCAATTGGGGGGGGGGAATGGGACACCTGTAATACTTTCAATAATAAAGATAAATTAAAAAAAAAAAAAAAAGAAAATGTTCACCTCGCTTACTTAAAAAAAAATACTCCTCAAAGGATATTAACTATTCATTTTAAATCTTTAATTAGACCTTTGCTTTTAAGTTAAGACTATTACATAGTTTTAGATTAACATGGTTAAACATCATTTTTAAATACTGTTGAGGTAAAATATTAACGATTTAAATTTGTTCGTTGCTTTTTCCTCAGCTCCCAAAACAAGACCTGTATTTTAAAGTCATGACAATGCAAATGGATGTTATAGAAGAAGAAAAAACAAAGGCCAGTACTGTTTTCAATAAAAGCTAAGTCACTCCAACACTTAAGTAAATGAAACATGACTTCTCCTCCAAGTACTCAGATAGAGGGATGGCTACATGAGGCCAACAAGCAAAGCACCATAAAGTGTCACCATGTGGTCTAAAATTTTCAAGTACCTTAAAGAAAAAGTAGTCTAGCTGTTTCATGTTCTATCTTGGATATATTTATGTTTAAGAATGTGAATTTTAAAATAGAACCTCCACTTCATTTAATTTTATCAGAAATATATTTTAAAAATCTTTAAAAGCCTCTCTTGCATAAACATTCATAAACTTTTGTTTCACAATGTATGACTGAGATTCTATCTCAGGTTGGCTTCAACCTCAAGATTCCTAGAAAATAGAATTCAAAATTTACCAATTATTCTTACTATAGAAGACAGTACATATGTCACAAAGAACTTTAATCAAAACTAGCTATATAAATTGGGTATGTGCAAACATCCACCTAATCTGATACTACAAGAATGGTATGAAATTGTTTTTTGTATGTATAAAGAAAATTCTCTGAAAACATTCCCTTCCTTAAGTAGAGAAAAGATAAAGGTAAAGAAATAATATAAATAGTATTAATTAAAATTCTTACAGTTATAAATGCTGCCAAACTTAGCAGGAAGTTAAATTACTCTTACTTCTAACAATAAACGTTTTAAGGAATGTACAAATAATGCTTTTTAAGTCAGTTGGCCATATACACTAATGTTTTGCTTTTTTACAGTTTGTGCTTTTTATTTTTACACTTGTACCATCCTTTTGTTGAAAATTATAGCCTCAACTTATACAGTTTCCACCCATCATTTAAAATGATTTTTCCCCCCACATTTCCAGGTTACTTTGTAAGTTCAGTAGGGTGATGATTTTCCAGAATTTTCAAACCCAGTAATTATATAATTTATTAATCTGATCGGACTTTTTACAGTAATTAAATAATTACAGATTTAAGTACATTATTTTAATCTCATTTAAAATGTACGCCTTTTATTTTACATTGGCCCTAAAAGCATTTGAATCTTTGTAAATAATAGTAATCATTAACAGATAGTGATAAATTCAGCAATCTGTGGAACACAACAGGTTTTCATTTTTCTCTTTAAAAAATCCCTATAGTATGATATCAAAATTAGGAAATGACATCTTTTCATTAGGCGAGTAATTACTTTACAGTATATGTTGACTTCCCTATATCACACCAGCTTAAAAGAGGGTTAAACCCCAAACACAAAACCACCGGAAGACTGTAATGCCCGTACCTAACACTTCCTAAGCTGACTCTGGAACAGTCACTCTTCGTCACATTCCATTTCATTTTATTGTCTTTCCATGACAAAGAAATTCTCACGCTCACTGGTAACATCCCACTGGAAATTCAGCCTCCCTCCTCCGGAGCTACAATCGGAGCTCTGCCCGCCAACCCTGCTGCTCAGCAGTCACCTTCTTGATGTGATGAAGAAGAGCATCTTTCTCCAGCTGCGCCTCTGCAAGGGCCATCTTGGCTTTAGCCAATTCCTGCTTAAGAGACTCATTCTCTTCCAGGAGCTGAAAGGATACATTTGAAAGGTCCGAGAATTTAATCATTTTCAGAAAATACAGACAATTTACATATCAGCTAAAGGTGTGACACTTGGAACAGAAAAATACCCAATGCGGGTGAGGTTGCACTTATGGGAGAAGCTATTTGGAAACACAGTTCAAACCCTTAAAAATGTTCATGAGTTTTGACTCAGCAATTCAAAACATTAACTAACTCCTCCTTTCGAAATCTCACAGTGATTCAGTCTGATTTTAATTTCCCTGGATCACTCCGTGGCTGTGGACACTGCTGACACCCCTCCTTCCTATGTGTCTCTCCTTTCTGCCTCTTGCACCACAGCTCGTGTGTTTATCCCTCTCCACATGCGGACTTCTCATCTCTGCCTCTGCTATTCAAGAGCCCTTACATCTTAATGTCCTATTAGATTCCATAATTGGCCATCTTCCTATCACTGAGTCACTCTCTGGGTGATCTCATGTACTCCTGTGGCTCCAACTATCACACATAGCCTGATCCAGCATCAATTGCTCTGGAGCTTCAGGCCCACGTTCTGAATATCTCATTTAGACATTTTTTATCTAGATGGCCACTAGGTCTCCCCTTCTCATTAAGACTCAGTTCAAGTATCTTTCCTCTTAGAAGTACTCCCTAACCCTTAACTATGAAGATTTGATAAAACTAAGTACTTTCTCCCCCAAAAATGCATTTACAGATACATTAAAATAGATGCATTTAATTTCAAAAAGTTCTCAGACTTCCTCTAGTCCCAGCTTAAGAATTCCTGCCTTATAAACCAAGCTGGGTCCTTTCCTGAACTTCCTCAGTCCCCAGGATGGCTTTACACAGTATGTGCTAACGCATCTGCACACCCGTCTTCCCCACTGGACTCCAAGTTTCTTAACAGATAAGGGTGGAATACTGTTCAGTTCCACACCCTAGCTCAGAGCTGATGTCCAACAAACTCTGTTGAACAGATGAATGAACTCATTCTGTGGCTCTATCATAGGGAAACTTCTGCTGGATATTTTACTTATTTATAATAGCAAAAAATAAGAAGCAACTCAAATGTTAACAAATGTTAAAGTTTAGAAATGGCAGTACATCCACATTCGTATTACTCTGCCATTAAAAATAAATATGAAGCATATGTAGCAATAGGAAAAAATAACTGTTAAACAATGTTAATTTAAAAAATAAAGTATATACATCAGAATAACAACTGTTTAGGAAAATCATGGAAAAGAGCCTGAGAGGAAAATAAAGTAGTACTAATAGCACTGCAGAAGGTTAGAATGTATTAAAGTTGTTTTAAATATATTTCTGAAATATTACAATACTTTTGCAACTTAAAAATAAGACATCAAAATGAGTATGTCCTCCAGGAAGTGCTCCTGGATTCGAGAAGCCAGCACTCTCCCACTTACTCCTCTACTTCCCGTTAGACTGCAACCTCTCTGAAGGCTGAGCCTGCCCCCATCTTGCTCAACACTATGTCCACAGCATCTAACACAGTGTGGGGGTTCATAAGAGGCACTCGAAAAACATTACTTAAATAAGTAAATAATTTAAATTATTTAGTATCTAACATTTATTTTAATTGCTGAAATGGAATGAGAATGAATTCATTTTCCCCAGTACCTGTTCCCTAGTGACGTCAAAGGAGCACTCAGGAAAGGGAACTGACTGAGAAGGCCAAGGAACCTTGGGACTTGTCTGAGTGGCTTGAGTGACACTGTGCTGTTTCTTCAGATCATACTTTCCACTGGGAAGCAGCACTGATTCACTTGTGACATTTCCTTTCAGATGATTTCCAGTGTTAAACATCTGAGAATCTGATCAAACAAATAAAACGCTCAGATAACATTTTCATACACTTGATAAATCTTAACTTCTACTGTGAAAAACTAATTTAAAAATGAGTATGCCTCTATTAGTATGAAGACACTATTATGAAATAGAAAAATAGAGAAAGTCAATAAAACCAAAAGCTCATTCATTGAAAAGATGAACAAAATTGATAAAACTTTAGTTACATTGACAAAAGAAAAGTATTAGAACCAGAAATGAAACATGGGACATTATTATCAACCTTAATGAAATAAAACTGATTATAAAGGAATACTATGAACTACTGTATTCCAGTAAGTTAGATAACTCAGATGAAAGAGAAAAATTCCCAGGAAGGCAAACTACCAAAACAGACTAAAGAAGAGAGACAGTGTGAATAAACAGGGAGCAGGTAAAGAGACTGAATCAGAAATCAAACAACTACCCCCTCAAGAAATGAGGTGCTGACGCGTGCAGCATGAATGAATCCTGAAAGTATGCCAAGTGAAAGAAACTAGTCCCGAAAGGCATTGTGCGATTCCACTTATATGAAACGTCTAGAATAGGCAAGTTCCACAGAAGGATAGCAAATCGGTGACTGCCGAGGGCTTGCTGGGGAATGGGGAGAGACTGCTAGTGGGTAGGGGGGATTTTTGAGGGTAATGAAAATGTTCTACAACTGATTGTGATGATGGCGGCACCATTGTGAGCATATTAAATATCACTAAATTGTATGCTGTGTGAATAGCAGGCATTTGAATTATATCTCAAAAATGTTTTTATTAAAAACAAATATAAAGAACAAGGCAGGGGATATCTTTATACATCAACATTTTGTTCTTACTTTTTGGATCACAGAGCACTTTAGGTTGCAAGTAAACAAAAGCCCAACTCAAACTTGCTTTTTAAAAAGAAAATATATTTGTTTCCATAACAGGAATCCAAATGATGATGCTTCATGCATGGCTAGATACTAGGATTCATATAATGTCCTCAGGAGTATAATTTTAGGAAGCTGACTCTACTTCTTAGGTCCACTTTTATTTTCCTCTGTGTTGGTTCAGTCATCTGATGTTAAAGGTAACCACTGTGAAACAAGTTTGTTTCACTGCCTATGACCCCTTCTCTCTCAGTCTCCTTCTCAGTTCACAAAAAAGACTCAGAATGCTTGGGTCACAGTCAAATCATTTACCAGTAACTATGTCCCAAGGGCTGAAATCTCTTGATTGGCCCAGCTGGGTCCTATTCCCACTTTTGTGGTAGTCATATGATAGCCTGGTCCACAAAAATCCCATGGAATGAGAGAAGGGCAGTTCACTAAATCATATTAGATTATGTAAATGAAAGAGCAGCAACTGCTTAACATAATTTCCACCCCGTAACAAAGATTCCCAGAAGGGAATAACCTCAATAGACTAATAGCACTCCAAAATACTAGTTGATTAGTCCTAGCCGGTTTTGCTCAGTGGTTAGAGCATTGGCCCGTGGAATGAAGGGTCCAGGGTTCAATTCTGGCCAAGGGCATGTACCTTGGTTGCAGGTCTGATCCCCAGCCCTGATTGGGGTGTGTGCAGGAGGCAACCAATCGATATGTCTCTCTCACATCAATGTTTCTATCTTCTCTCTCCCCCTTCCATTCTCTCTAAAAAGCAATGGAAAAAATACCTTCTGGTGAGGATTTACCAAAAAAAAAAAAAAAAAAAAGTTATCTGATTAGCCATATTTCACAGGAACAAGAAATTGCAGTGTAGTTTTCTAATTTTCTGAAAAATTATTTGACGTTTCTCTTTAAAGTCTTTTCTAAGAAATTGGTAATTGTTTTTAAGACTCTCCGAAGAAGTGTGGAGTAGTATGAAAAGCAGAAAAACAGGTATAAAAGCACCTATTCTTCCATGATGGACTTTAATCACATCCAGAACAGCTGCAAGTATACCTTTGAACACACTAAAAAAAACAGGAAGGAGTGAAGAGAAATATTAGACAAACTGCCATTATCATAGCAATAAACACCTACAACTAATTTTTGAAATAGCTACTAATGAGATTAGTTTGAATGCTCCTGCTTGCTAAATAAATTTGCTTCAAAGGAGGAAAAAAACAGCTTATCTCAAAATTTCTTAACAAGCTACTTGAGAAATTTGGGCCATTCAAAGCATTCACCAAAAGCTCTTCTAAATTCTCAAAAGCAAATAAAGTTAACTACTTGTTTATCATGACTGATGCATTAGTTTGAGTCATATTTATGATACATGATCATACTAGCGTATGTGGTACATTAGGCTATATGTTACATCATACACTTTATACACTGAAGACCTTAATACAATGAATTTACACACAAGAAAAATAACATAACATAAAATGCTTCCTGACACTGGTTTTCCTTTAATCCTTACCCGAGGATATTTTTTCCACTGCTTTTTAGAGGGAGGGTGAAAGGGAGGAAAAGGAAGGCAGGAGATGAGGAGAGAGAGAGACACATGGACTGGTTGCCTCCTGCACCAGCCCTGACAGGGCCAGGGGGTTAAACCATGACCCTTGGGTACACAGGCCGACACTCTAGCCACTGAGCACGTAGGCCAAGGCTCGTGACACTATTTTTAAAAATACACTGGGCCGGGCCGGGCGTGGCTCAGCAGTTGAGCGTCGACCTGGGATCCAGGCGATTGGGGTTCGATTCCTGGTCAGGGCATATGCCCGGGTTGCGGGCTTGATCAGTGCCTCTCATCATTGATATTTCTGTCTCTCTCTCTCCCTCTCCCTTCCTCTCTCTGAAATCAATAAAAATATTTTTTTTTTTTTTTAAAAAGAATACACTGGAAAGAAACATGAGAACTCTATATAAAACAAAGCATACTTGTTTATGCTTAAAGTATGTTGTTCGCTACCTGAACTTTTAACAGTAATGAAGCTGACATTTTAATCTTTGTTGGTCTTTCTTTTTTTTCTTTTCTTTTTTTTAATATATCTTTATTGATTTCAGAGAGAGGGCAGCAGAGGGAGAGAGAGAGAGAAACACCAATGATGAGAGAGTCATTGGGGATGGAGCCCGCAACCTGGGCATGTGCCCTGACCAGGAATCGAACCCCGATCGCCTGGATCCTAAGTCGATGCTCAACCACTGAGCCACACCCGGCCGGGCAGTTGGTCTGACTTCTATGTTTGCTCTAGTTGGCCCCAAACTCCAGAGGGGAATACTCTTCGGTTAACAGTTCCCCACAAAGTGCTCCTACCCCAGCAACAGTCCCATCTTTTGTGGGCTTATGGCTACAAATACTTCTCACGTTCTCTCTCTCTCTGGTTTGCTTGCTTAAGAACTTCTGATTCACTAATGGTACTTATTTTTCTTTTGCAGTACTATTATAACTTTATTCTGTTAACATGTTTTATGTCATCTGATGAGATTTTGGTAGGAAATGAATAAATGCATATATCAGTCATCACATTTCACCCTCAAATAGCTACTAACAAACTGAGGAAAAGGACACCTAAGTCTACGGACTCAAGCTCTTTCCACTATTCCACACTACCTTAAAGATATAATCTTACATTAAAGACCTTAAAAATCTTGCTACAATGGATAATAAACATTAAAGCAGAACCAAACAAACAGCAATATACTGTACGTAACTGAGTTCGCTGAAAAGGGGACACTAGAGATACCCTTGGAGGGGAATGAACAGTTCAATGGAGGAGTAACAAGCAAGTACGATTACAGACAGGAAAGTGGGAGACAAATTCCAAGACAGGGAGGGCAACGGGGTGGCTGAGTAAATATAAAAGAGTGAGAAATAAAGCTAAGAAAGAGATCCAGAAGGAGCCCCAAGTAAGATCAAGAGTCATGTAAGACCACAAAACCTCTCTCACTTTCATTCAAAACACACTTGTAGAACAGGTACTAAATCAACTGTAATGAGTTATGTCCGAGGTAGAGAACCATACGTAGGCAGTATTTTATTACAATGTACTGAAAGTGTCCCTCAGTCCTCTACTTCTACACGTGTACAGACATACAGCAGTAAGTGTGAGGGGAAAGAAACAATCAGCTTGTAAATAATTTAATTGCAAATTTCAGTAGGTATTCGCTTAAACTGTTTTTCACATATACCTCTGATATGAAAAGAGCCATCGTCATTTCTCTCTACCACAAGATGATCAATGTGAATGGTTACAGGAGCGGGTTCAAGGGATACTGTACTACTCCGAGGACTGTCATCCTACAAGAAAGAGGAGCAGGATCAGCATGTTGTTATTAAAGTAAGTGAACATTTAAACATGAAAATGTGAAAATATTAACATACCTTTAAATTTATTTTTGTGTTAGAAACTTGTATCTTCATTGGCATTACTGTTGCAACAGTATCATCTTCCAAAAAATGTTGAATATTCGTCAGAGAAGATGTAAGAAATTCAGTGCTAAAGTTTTCTATATGGCATTGCAGAAATCCATTTTTTTCTGCAAGCAAAGAGTGTATGACAGCACCAGGCCCACTTTCAAACCTCAGCGAAATCTCAGGAGAGGATCTGGCATGAACAACAGCTTTATGATCAGAGCCTACAGAAACGAAGAAGTAAAAACTGTAACTTGTGGCACTACACCCAGCGTCATTCTCAGTTGTCATCAGAGGGTACAGTCATTTTGTACAATGCAAAAGCAAGAATAGTTTTAATATTTACCCTTCATTTAAGTGGTAGTTACAGTACATATACAACATTCCACACACAGCCCTAAGTTTGTATCTTATAGACAATCTTCTACGGCAATCATGCTTACTTATCTCTATTTTCTACTTTTTAGTAACATAAACAACACGCCATGATATAAATCTGATACCATGGGTGACTCTGATACTTAAGAGTGTGTCTGGGAATGTACCTACCTATAAATCTGTAACATAATGAACAACTGTCATGAAGAAATAGTCATGGCATTTAAAATGACTCTTAAGCCATTTCTCAAGAAGTAATGAAAGCCTGAAGTTTTGCCCCTTCCTCATTAAAACTGGGTATTAAGTATTTACATTTATTTATGCCTTGGCCTTGTTCCCAAAAAAATTTCAGGCAGCTTACAGAGATATGAATACTGGAATTCAAAAACAAATTTTTAAATTTCAGTAAAGCACCCATAGACTATCCAATTTTTTTTTTTTTTTTTTTTTTTTTTAATTTCTAGTGGAACCACTGAAATGAACTGGGCCTTGTGGTAACTATCTTGTTTATTTTACTTTATCTAGCTCCGAGTGGAAGAGGAGCACCATGCACATGGCATAATCAGGTAAAAAATAAGCAAGCAACAGAAAAATAAGGAAAGAAGGGAAAAGGAAAAACTAGGTTGGAAGGTTAAGAACTCAGAATACGTTATTTAAATTTATGTACCACGGTAGACAAAATATGAGCTTTCCAGCAGCAAAGAGGAAAATACAACCCAATTCACAATTCCTAAAGCCCGTGAGTTAAAAAACAAATAACTGTTCTGGAAGGACAAAGCTGTTTCAATTGTGAGGAATCAAAGTTATCTGTCCAGTGGGGCCTCATAAGAAGACCCTACTAATTAAATCCATGATGGAAAATGTTTGTTTTCCCTCAGCATAGATGTGAATATGTACTTAGATATGTTAGTGTTTTTTTCCTATATCAAGAAAAACGAGAGTTAATTAACTTGTCTATTTAAAAATAAGAGCAATTAGAAACAAACAACTTGGCGTATGTGATTTTATAGTGTCTTTTACTGATCTATGTATCTACATATTCATGTATGTACACACCAGGTACATACTCCAGGGAGCTGAGAGCCAGAAATAATTTCAAACAAAAAGAGTATTTACTGGGGCAGACATTTAAAAATATCCTCAGTAGTCAAAAACCACTCCTTCCTACTACCTCTTTTGCCATGAAACTATTATATTAAGGTCTTCCTAATGAAGGAATCCAAAATCCACACATTATAGAAAAACAAAAGCAAACGAAAGCAATCAAATACAATCTTTGTTCGTATGCTTATTAACGTTTGAAATGTTAAAGCTAATGTTTTCCTCTTTTTCCATTTATCCCCTTTCCCTCTCCTTTCCCTCTCCTTTCTCTCTCTCTTTTTTCATTTTGGTTTGTTTGTTTGTTTTAATCCTTCGAACAACCAATTGAGACAGTTGGGAAAATAAAAAGTATGAGAAAGCACTGACTATACAACCCATACACACAAGGCATTTCAAAATGACTTCTTCAGTTAGGAACAACATGAGAAAAAGTAATAAGCCATGGTACTAAGTGAGCTATAAAGAGTGAAAAAATAATTGTGCAACTGGAAATAATCTAAGACTACAACTTGAAACGTGGTTGGGCTGGGTATAGAACATGGTCTAGGTTTTGAAATTTTATGTTCAACCTTTTTTAGTTTTTTCCCCCCCGCTATGAAACCTTTCCAATTATATACTTAGCTTCCTCCTTTTTGCATACTATTGGAATTCACACTTGCTAATTAATTTAAAATTCTTGAAATTTTTTTAGCAGATACATTGTAAACTTGCAAGGCTTACACACAGAAAAGAGCCAGGAGCCAATTTTTTCCAATGATGCTGGTTTATAGGAAAATGGCACATTTACCAGTAATTCCCATGATGTGAAGTGATAGCACACTTATTTGAATATCATTTAGGACTGTGTGTATTTCAATATGTTATATATCAAATAGCTGCAGCATTCTGTATATACAGCAAAGAAAAATATTACAGGGCAGTGACTTTTTAAAAGATTTTAAACTGATGAACAAAATAGATCCAGAGACACAGAAGCATGGAACAGATTGACGAATCTCAGAGGGAAAGCGGGGGTAGGAGACAGATTAATCAAAGAACTTATATGCATATATGCATAACTCATGGACACAGACAATAGTGTGGAGGAGGACTGGTGGGAGGAGGCAGATGCTGGGTGGAGGGGATCAATGGGGGGAAAAGAGGGGGACATTTGTAATACTTTCAACAATAAAGGTAAATTTTTAAAAAAGCGGATCATTAAAATCCATATTTAATCTGTCATAGTCTGTATAACTATCAATAAAATGCTTTCATGTAATTTATATAGCAAAGAATATTTTAAAAATTAAATATCATTTTAAGTTCTTAGTATAGCTATTCTAATAAATTCATTTGTTCAAATGACTAAAAACCATGAATAATAACTTTATTTAAACTTTATCTAAAAAAGGATGGTTTACTGTGGTTCCCTCTTCATACCCTGCACATTTTGTTGCTTGTATCCATCTATGTCCAAGGGAAGGTGTTGGTCATAGAATAAAGAATGAAAATAGGATTCACGATTTTTCCAAATACCAAGTATTTGGAAATATTTGCTTATAAGCAAAGCAATAGAACATAGAATTTGACATTTATTTTAGTATGAAACTAAGTTTGATCTTCTAGGATTACTATAGCACTCTTTTCATATACAAATAACTCAGTTTTCTCAGACCCGTTATCTCAAAGAATGGGAAGATTGAAAAAGACAGAACTTACAATAGCATTAACAAAAAAAATACTGGAGAATACATCACCAACAGATTAAATTTCTAATTCCTTAATCAACATGAAGATAAGGTGGCCTAAAAGAACAAATCTCTGATGTAAATGTAATTTTCCTCAAATTCATTTATATGCTGATGAGTCATAGGTATAAAACAACAACAATTTAAGTCATATTAAAGTCTCACCTACTGAACGACTGCTAAGGTAATGCCGAAGACTGATATTGCCTAACTGATCCGGTGTCACTTGGTCCACTTGAAGACAGACTTCTGTATCTTTCCCTCGGATGTCAATTTTCCCATTAACACCAATAATTTTAAACATCACGACTGACATCTAACAATGATTGCATAAATAATATTAGTATACCAAATAATTAAAACAAAAATTTAAAAATTAATACTTTTTATAGCCTCTAAAAAGTCAAATGTGGCCTAATAAACCAAATATATACTTGTCATCAAAAGAATGTGGTTATTACATTATAGTCATAAATGTCAGCCCCCTTTCTTCTTCCTCAGTCAAGAGAAGACTTTTTTGATGACGAAGACTAATTACACGACATTTCCATGTAAAATTATTTTCATTAAAAGCTGAAAATATTTTCTAAGTCATCCATAGGATATTTCACTTAAATAAGCCAGTAATATATTTATTTTGTAGAAAGTCCCTCATAGGAACTAACTACCATCCTTACCACCAAACTTTTTCGAAGTATATTTAAGTGGAAACTAAAATAAAAGTTGAAAAATAAAAGATGGAACAGCCCCTCTTCAATAAAAAATTTTAAAAAGTTTTAAGTGAAATTCAGAGAAAAACAATTCAGTAGGAGGGAAGAATTTTCAAGAGCAAAGCAAATCA
The DNA here is from genome assembly GCF_964146895.1 of Miniopterus schreibersii. Classification (NCBI taxonomy): domain Eukaryota; kingdom Metazoa; phylum Chordata; class Mammalia; order Chiroptera; family Miniopteridae; genus Miniopterus; species Miniopterus schreibersii. The sequence continues at coordinate 172,548,256 of NC_138102.1, forward strand.
CCCACAATCTAAGTGACCTCATTTTATATATTAATGTCTTAATGTGAACATATTAAGTATGAGATAAAGTTGGTGGCATTTCTCTTCACAGAATCTCTGAAATGATTACCAGATCACTATGGTTTTCTTGAGCACCCTCTGAATTCGTACTGATGGCATCTGGAGAGGTTTCACCACAATTCTGTAGATTTGCACTATCTGCTGGGCTCTGATAATTTGTACTCGAATTCTTTTTAATACCTGAAATAACAGAAAACAAACTAATAAATTAAAATGATCAAAAAATGTTACATTTATCTAACCAAAATGGGCTATCCCTTTAACTCTTTTCTAAGCATAGCCTTGTTTACAAGACAATAAACGACGAAAAGTTAAATTGTGGTTAGTGAGCAAATAATAATAAATAACTTCTCACAATAAAATGTTAGAGATACTTAAGCCCTAAACTTAGACAGTCTGAAAAGAAATCTACCACAGCTGAACATGGCCTGTGGTCTCTGTGCAGAAACGGTGCTGTGTCACTAGCAGGTTCGTGATCAGCGAGCATGGCTCCCTTTACTCTGTCCTACACTGAACAGTTCCAGTCAGCCCACTTAATTTTTCTTTTCAGTACCCTACAGTACTTTCCAGTTATCTTCTACATGAAGGTAATGCTACTATCATCAATGTAATCATTCTCTAGCCTTACCTACCTGCCTTACTTTCTCAATGTGCTTTATTTCCATAGTTCTCAAATTCTTTGTGCTAAAAGAGAATTTCTTAAACAGTGTCCGTCACAGATCAATACTTTTTAAAAATACTGTAAAAATAAATTACTACAAAAATTAGATTAGAAAAGCCAAAGACATACAAAACACGGTATCAATGTTTTTACTATTCAATTTATTACTATATAATTAACAGCTAACCGAGTACCTGGCTACATAGAAGGTGCTCAATAAATTATCTATTGCAAGAATGAATAAAACTGTATTTAGTGCCAGGGAAGATGTACATAAATACAATTGTGGCATGAAGAGATAATAAACTTTCATTTTACAGGGAGTTCCTAACATAGTTAGAGGTTAAGGAGGGTTTCTTGATAAAGTAATATTTAAGCTAAAGTAAGAAGAAAGAAAAATAACATTCTACGCACAGGTACAAAGAGCCTGAGGTGGAAAAAACTTTGTCGCAGTGAGGAAACTAAGAAAGGACTAAATGTACTGAAGTAAAGGTGACATACAGCAAGCACGTGGGGCAGCAGAGCTGATAGGCTGGGCCTTGTGACACAGGACACTGCCAGCAATGTTAAGGTTTTTAAACATTAGCCTTATAGCAGTGAGAAGTTATTGGGATTAAAATGGAAATCAACATGAAAGCATTTACATTTTTAAAGAGTATTCTTCCTATTGAATGAAGAATGAACTGAAGATGAACAAGAATAGAAGTGAGAAGACTAGTTAGGAGACTGTGGTAGGGGGTAGTCCAGCTATTTGTATGTCTGTATATAAATATGTAAATATATATTCAAAAATATATATACACAAATATATATACACATGCATATCTGCTTATACACATATATGTCAGTGTATATATGTTTAAGTATATACATGTGTATAGAAAAATACATTGAAAAGGTCTGGGAGTATACAATATATATCAAAAGCTGAGATGAGTATTATTTTTAGAGGAATGGTATCAAGAGTAAGAGTAAGGGTGGTTTAAAGTGATACCTTCATTTTTTACTCTAGATATTTCTATAATACCTGGTTTTTTTACACTGAGAAAATATTCATATATTTCTTGTAAAATTAAAAGAAAGGGGAAAAAACAAGAGTGTTCCTAATGAAAATCAATTCCTCTAACATAAAGAAAATCCTGCCCGGCCGGCGTGGCTCAGTGGTTGAGCATCGACCTATGATTCAGGAGATCCTGGTTCAGTTCCCAGTCAGGGCACATGCCCAGGCTGTGGGCTCCATCCCCAGTAGGGGGCATGCAGGAGGCAGCCGATCACTGACTCTCCCATCACTGATGTTTCTATCTCTCTCTCTCCCCCTCTCTCTTCCTCTCTCTAAAATCAATAAAGACATATTTTTTAAAAGAGGGGAAAAAATCATAGTTCAGGAGAATTATGACTATATAGTCACATATTTAAATGTTACACACAGACTCAATGCCCTAATTTTTTTCAAGATCCTAAAAATAGTCTATTGCTGGAATCTATTCTAAGACACTAATTAGAAATGCAGACAAAACTCTGTGAATGACATTAATGATACCATTTTATAACTGAAACACTATAAACAATCTAAACATCCAATATCAGGGAAATGATTAAAAGGTCATTACATTCTTATGGCAACTTAATATAGACTTCAAAAATATTTTAAAAGGAGTTCAAATAATATTAGAACATGCTTATATGTGATAAAAAGGTTAAAAAACAATATATGTAATATGACATCAAATGCATATATATGTGAATACATATACAAATTTATAGAATAAATGATAGTTGATATCACTAGATTGTGGAACTTTGGGGCTATCTTCCAAATTGTAGTAGTCTGTATTTTTCAAATTGAGTGACAGTCACTTTTATTAATTATTTGATATTTAGAAGTAACAAGAAAATCACTGACCCTTTTTGAGTATAATTAGGGATACTTTCCATAGGAACACTGTTTTTTTTAAGTATATTTTGGCCATAGAACAGAAACCCTCTCCTAAGGTAGGATTTAAAACCATAAAGGCGGCAGAGGAACTAGCAATAGAGCTCTGTGCATCTAGAATTAATTTTTATGACCTATATTAGTACCTCTTCTCCATTTAACTGGTACAGTATGCTGGAAAGGAGATTGTTATGAATTGCCTATCACAGGGTTAGATGAGGGCTTTTTTGTATGGTAGCCATGTCCCATGTCTAGGGAGCTAGTATAGCATAGTGGTTGGTTAAAAGCTTAGATTCTTGAGTGAGACTGGTTGAGCTCCAAATTTGCCTCTATTGCTTCCTGACAGCATTCTAATCTTCTGTTTCTGAGGCTATGAGTCTTTCCTTTTTAAGTGGCCTTCAACTACATCCAATAGGCGTGTTACTCTATATACACAAAGTAATTTGTACGCCTCTGCTTTTTTATGCTTCAGTGTCTGGCAAAACTACTCCCTGGCTATGGCCCATGCTTTTATTCCTGTTCAAAAAGTCCCCAATGCCTTGGTGGTGGGGATGCATGTAATTCTTTCTAAGTCACTCCTAGTGGTTCTTTACAGGGGCATTAGTATCCTCCATCAAATATTATCATGCATGTGAAAGAATCCTGTTATGGAAATAAGTAGATCCAGTCTGGACTCCAGTCCTAGGATCACATACTTAAAAATCCATCATGCTAATTAAGGTCACCTAATCAAAATTCCACATACAGAAGTCTCTGTAAGAGAGCTAATAGCCTTAATGCTGTCTGTTTTATGATCTATATACAAATAAATGCTTGATGTCAGGCACAAAAAAAAAAAAAAAAAAAGAGAAAGAGAAGTATCTGGTTAAAAGCAGCACTGGAACAACTATTAGGAAATTAGGTACAATCCTCTTTGTATTATGCACATGTGTGTGTATAAATAAAATGTCTTTTTGGGGATGTAATTATTGAATATAACTAAAAATACTTAAACATCACTTCTAAGGTACATATACGTAATATAAAGCCTTTCCTGTACTGCTTACCTTTCTCTAGAAAACTATCACTTCCATCACTTTCTAACAGCTGTTCTTCCAGTATCATGCTGTCCAGTGAAATGGTATCCAATGACGTTTGTGAGGAGCTTCTTTTCATGTTCTTATCAGAAGTACAGAGTGGAGCCAGGTTTGGTGGGCACCGTTCCTTAGGTTTCCCACTGTTAACAAACAAAATTACTAGAAAACCATCACATATAAGGTAAAAAGCTTTTTCTAAAAAATACTAACAAAATAAAAATATGCAGATAGTACCCACAAATTTATAAATTATAGTTTTTAAGTATCAGCTCAGAGTACTTTCATACTTTTAAAAACCCACTCTTCCATGTGTTAGCTCTAACTGTGCCGTATTTTGTAATGACATTTTTGGTCCAAAAACAAAATATGCGCGTGCGCGCTCTCTCTCTCTCTCTCTCTCTCTCTCTCTCTCTCACACACACACACACACACACACACACACACACACACCCAGTGCGCACACACAGCCTCCTCTCCATTCCAATAACACATTGTTACCTTAAAGATGACTGTGATTTAAGTGTTCTAACTGTGGGTGCTTCTTCTTTACCACATTCCAGGTTCTCAGAGAGTGAAGCTGTTTCTGGAAGCAAATCTTCAGCTTTAAAGATCGATTCTATGGTTTCATTTCCTTTACAAGTTAAACTATTTGAAAGCATGTTTTGATTACCATCATCAAATGGTAGCATACGTGAACGTTCTCTGTAGTTTAAGACACTATTTGAATCTGTATATGATAAATCCTTTTTGTTCCTTGTTTCTAATCCAATTTCCCCTGAGCCACTTTTGCAAAGAATTCCACTACTTTCATCTTCACTTATTTTCTCTAAATTTTTATCTGATAAATAATCCAGAAAAGAAATACCTTTTTGCAGATTTGTATCACTAGCTGATTTAAAAAGCAAAGGATCCTTCAAAGAGGCATGGCTAAGGTCAACACTCATAGATCTGTTGTCTGACATATGATTAACAGTTACACTTCTAATTTGACTTATACCATTACTAACTTCTTTCCTTTTTGAAGACAAGAGTTCTCTATTTTCTGTAGGCAAATAATCGGGAACCACTGGGTTCACACTTTCAGAAACAGGAGACTTAAGAGTATTTGTTTGATCCACCGGATGTAGTAAAAGAGCCACTTCTGCACTTTTAAGTAAAATTCCAATGCAAATGGATGTCTGACTAGCAGGACTGCCAGTCACAGCTTCTACATCGTCCCTTAAGTTCTCTGAAAGCACAATAAGTGATTCATGGAGGAAAAGCAGGAATAGATACTGGTAGTGATTGATCTGCATACTGACGTGTTTATGAACATGAACCAGGACGTGAATATCTGCATCTGATGATGAAGAGGAAAATCTTAAAACTGTATCTGAAGATTTCTGGCTACCATTTGTCCAGGGCTCAGACTCTGTACTGTAATACTCCTTCAAGAGCTTTTTCCGCTTCAGTCGGCCAGCCAGATCACTAGATTCACTTTGTGATGTATTTAGAGGTTGATTACGAGTCTGCACCTCTTTCTGAGACAGTGCGTACCTTGTTGGTTGACAAATCCAGATGGAAAGAGGGAAAGAGTCTACAAAACTTATTGGTCGCCCTTTTCCACTTTTCATCCCTTCATAATCTATCCAAAATTGGGAAAAGTACACAGCCCACACATCTGTGGCAGCAGAAGTTTTAAGAGTGTGTTTATTCAACTTGGGAGTAATATTTCCCTTATAAACTTCGTGCATTTTGGTATCCTGTTCATGAGCATGTCTCTGGAAGATTGGATGCAGGAGATTAAAACTGTCACCTGACTTGGGGAAGCTGGTATAATTTTTACTGAAAAAGTCACAATCTTTAAAGTCTTGAAACAAGGCTTCTAGATCAGAATGTCGACAGTTTGGACAGTGCCTTGTATTCGTGGCAATCATTTCAGAACTCTGAATAGAAATTGCATGTGGTTGATCCTGATGACATTCAGATTTCATTTCAGAAGGAATAACAACCTAGAAAAATAAAAAAATATTCAAATCCATAGATCTTGCAGATAAAATAACAAGAACATGACTTAGCTCAGGAATTCTTTTTGACATTCCCCCACGAAATACTAATTTCCTATCCAGACATAAAATACTCTCTCCCCCCCAAAATCTTTTTATTAAGCTGAGTAAAAAGGACTTAAATTATTTACCATGATGAAAAACTTAAAAAACAAACATAAATAATGAATAAGATACATAACATATTTCCATATAATACATCACAAAATTTTAAAAAACAAAATTATTAAATCAGTATTACTAAATGCTTACTATGCTCTGAATATATATAAGAAAGCACCAAGTTTACAAAAGGGAAGTTTTTGTTAAGATATTTTAGATTCAAGCAATTTGGAGTATGAATAGATGAGTAAATGGAATGACTTGATCAATGTCTTTAGAATAACTTTTCTGGGGGAAAACTAGTATTAAGAAAATGAACTTATGTGTATAGGTCCAACTATTTACTAAAATAATTTTCTAGAGATAATTAACCTCAGTGCTAAAAATATTCACATCAAAGTGTTCAAAGTGGCTGGCTTTAAAACTGTCCATACACAGCAAATGTAAAGATCATTATACAATTGTATCATAAATTATGTTACAAAATGTGTCTTTCTATTGAATATAAGATCTTTAAAACATGTCTGTAATGTAATTGAAGTATTATTAACCTCGTTTTACAGAGAAGAAATTAAAGGTACATAAATTTAGTCTACCAGACACACTGAAATTTTCATCCTTGCCCAAGTCTTATTCTATTTACTACACTAAACTGCTTTTTAAAAAATTTTCTTCCTGAGATTAACCAAAGAACATATATGCATATATGCATAACACATGGACATAGACAATAGCATAGGGAAGGCCTGGGGTGGGGTGGTGGTTGGGTGGACAGGCGCAAAAAGGGAGACATCTGTAATACTGTCAACAATAAAATAAAATTTTAAAAAAACTTTCCTTCCTTTGAAGTTTAAATACCCAAGGCATTCATATTACCAATTACCGGGCTGTAATATAAAACAACTTTCTATTACCTTTGGATATTAATAATAGAATAAAAGTGAGTAAATAAAGCCTAGATATAACTTTAAAGCTTCACTGTTTTATTTACCCTCCTTAAAAGAAAATTTTTATCAGCTCTGATAAGAAGGAAAAAAGTGACATTTAAATTTTACTTCTACTGCTTACCTCCAAATGGATAAGCAATGAAAAAAATAAAAGGGAGAGAAAGCAGCAGGAAAAAAAGAGTCTCTTAAAGCTTCTATAATTGAAAATCAGAAAACTGAAATTTCAAAATCAAAATTAAGATTGCAATGAAGCTGATTTATATTTGAGCACCCCTCTTAAATCCTGGAAATTAATGGTGTTAACTTTTCATCTGTAAAAATGGTTTTGTTCTTGTAGCCACTTGTTTATATGGTACCTTTAGCATTAAGCCATCAACTCGAATATCAACATGCTCATCAGATTTTGAATTGTCATTCAACTTGTATATAGTCATAAATTGACTAAGGCTCTGTTTTAAATCCAACAGAAATTGATTTAACCACAGAATACTTCTTTCATCCACAGTAAACTGTAGTGCATTCAGCTGGCTATAAAGGTTGGGAGATGGAACTGTGGAGAAAAAAATTTTAAAAAGATTTTTAATAAACAGGTAGTTTGTAATCTTCCTTGAGAACAGAAAAGACATTTTTAAACAAGTTTTATTCTTTTTTTAGGTGAAAAGTTTTTCAGATGTTATTTACAAATTTAAAGTGACATGTGTGAATATAGCAAACACGTTTAGACAAAAAACATTTTTCTGTTTCAGTAACTGAAAAATATACAACTTAATCTAAAACTAACTGTATAAATGGGAAATACTGTTTAGATCTCTTTTCCTAATGTTATAGTCACCAACAAGCAAACTTCAAAAAAACCTTACCTTTTTAATGAATTATTACATCAAAGTTGTGATCCTTAATCCCTTATTTCTATAAGGACTTCTACTACCTGAATCTTAATCTGAATCCTCCACAATGAAAGAAAAAAGTCTTAATGATTAATTTCTTATGAAAGTAGTAAACCAGGCCAATCTCCTTAAGAGGAGGGCCATGTGCAGGTTTATTCTCTCCTTAATCCTAAACCTAGAAAAGTGCTTGGTGCAAAGTAAAATCTCAAGTATCCCTTAAATAATCAAATGAATACACTATCATAGCACCCCCAAAATACTAAAATGCCTAGGGTTTGGATAAATGTTTTAGTGCTAATATATGCTAAACTAATATTTATAATTAGAGTATATATCACTTCCTGAAATCCACATATATTTGTATCATAAAAGCCAGTATCATTTTCAGATCATCTTGATGAAGATATTTTATTCTAAAAATTCAGACCTATTTATTTCTACCAAAGCAAATAGTATGCACATCTAGAACTTTTATTTATTTATTTTTAAAATATGTTTTTTAAAATTGATTTTAGAGACAGAGAGAGAGAGAAACATCGACTGGCTGCCTCCCGCATGCCTCTTACTGGGGATTGAGTCCATAACCTGGCATGTGCCCTGACGGAATCAAACCAGCAACCTTTCGGTGCACGGATGACACCCAACCAAGCCACACTGGCCAGAGCAGGCTACCTTCTTTTTATGTAACAACAAAGGCATGAGCCCTTTGAAACTAAGAACCTATATTAAGTCAATATTAAACAAATGGGCAAAGGAGATCAAACTATTTTGGAGTTCCACTTTTAAAGACGTAAAAAAATTTTTTTTCTGATAACATAACCTATTTCATTTAAACACTTTTTCTCAACTATGATTTTCAACTACAATAATGAAAAAGGTACCACATAAACAAAGGCAAATTTTAGTTTGAAAGACTCCTCGATTAACCGAGACAACTAGCACAGAATTTTAACATTCAAAGAACACAAATGTATAATCATTTTAACTTTAGGCCCCCAAAGTAGTTTATAAATAAAAATTCATAGAATTCAATATTTAACTAAGGACAAGTGCAAAAAGTTGTCCAAGGTATATATATGGGCATTAAAAAAAGGCCAAAAAATTCTCTGTAGCTTCATTAGTCATCCTCTCAATGAAATATATAGTTTTATATTTATATACCAGAAATATAAATAGGGTTTTACTAACGGAAAAAATATGATCTTATTCTACAAATAGCCTGTCATTAAACAAACTGCTACTCAGTATAAAAATGAGTCAAAAATCAGTGATAAAATGAGGCATGAATACTACATAGTTCCTGACATCAAGTATGCTACAAGCTAGTAAGGGAAAAGAATCCATGAACAAACAATGATACACAAAAATGCTATCCTAGAGTTATGTACTACATACAATGATAACCAGAGGAAAGAACAATGGACCTTTGTTTCTTTTTTCACATTTATAAGACTCAACAACTTAGCAAGAAAAGAAAAAAACAACTTCCCAAGTAATGGACAAATAACAGAATAGGAAACCCTCTTACTTGGAAAATCCTTTCCATCTGGATAGTAATATTCTGTGAATTCTATATAGACAGCTGACATTTCTTGAGGAAGATACAGGGATTTTTTATTGCAAGAAATCATACTTTTGGGGGAAGAACGATATTGTTCTGCTGTAGAGACCTAAAAAAAATAATTAAGTTTCCTAAAGTAACACTGAGTATCAAAGCCCTTTACAAAGAATTTATGCAGCATAGACATCACTTTAAACTCTTAAAACTGCTCCCAATAATTTATGAATGTTTAATTTCCAATGAAAACTTTAACTTCACATTAAATTGTTTTTGAATCGACTATTCAGAAAACTATTCCCTTTGGATTCTCATCAATTACAAAATCAACTCTTTACAACATTCCTTGCAAACTTATTATTTTGAGCCTTAAAATAACAGATAGAATATTTCTATAAGATAATATAAATAAGTAAATGGCAGAGTCTGGACATAGTTCTAAGTCCTCAAGACTACAATGCTTCTTCAGCATGTACTTTATAAATCCTCTACCCAAATTTCTTTATTAAGAAAAATAATATAGTTATATACAGAGTTTCAGTTTGAGACGATAAAAAATTATGAAAATAGCCCGGCGAGACGTGGCTCAGTGGTTGAGCGTGGGCCTTGGATTCAGGTGATCGGGGTCCGATTTCCAGTCAGGGCACATGCCCAGGTTGCTGGCTGGATCCCCAGTCGGGGGTGTGCAGGAGGCAGCCGATCAATGACTCTCTCATCATTGATGTTTCTATCTCTCTCCCCCTCTCCTTTCCTCTCTGTGAAATCAATAAAGATATATTTTTTTTTTAAATTATGAAAATAAACAGTGGTGAGAGTTGCACAACAATGTGAATATACTTAACCAATGAATTGTACACTTAAAAATGATTAAGATGGTAAATTTTGTTATGTATATTTTACAAAAATAAAAATAAAAATACAATTATAAATGCTTCTCATTTAAATTTTTTTAAAAAGTTAGTTTTAAGGTTCTCATTATCCTCACCCCAAAAGTGGTAATTTATAATTACATTAAAAATGTACATACTAATTTCTCCAAAGTTCAAACGAATTTTATCAATTTCACTTATTTATGCTTAGTAGACCCAAGGACATATCTCAAGGTTTTTTTTTTCACCTTCATTCAACATACATGTATATTTCTCACACAAACTGAAATGCTTTTTCAATGGTTTATTTATGTTTTCTCATGTAAATTGCTAATCAAACCTATTGATTATTTGTCGTCTATAAATTTAAGTCAGTTCCTTACATTATCTAATTAAGCTTTTCTCCGCATGTATGAAAATAAATCCTTTTCAATTCAAAGTGTCAAATAATTTTAATAGAAAACGGCTTATTCCCCTTTTCCCTTATTATTTAAAGAGTGATTCAAAATGTAATGAATATACTGTTTTATTTTCTTCCTGTTGCTTTAGTTTTGTTTTGTTATATTTGTCTATCTGGGATTTCTTTACTATATTTCACCTTCAACAATTTGAGATTGTGGATAATTCATTACCATTTGAATTTATTAAATCTCATAATTTAAAGTCTGCTTCAAATGAGATGAGTTATATTATATATAGAATGTAAAGGAAAAAGCAATTGCACAATAAAAAAATAACTGTTAAGCCAGGGTTTCTCAAAATTTGCACTACTGACATTTTGGGCCAGATAATTCTTTGTTGTGGGGGCTGTCCAGTACATTGTAAAATGTTTAGCAGAATCACTGGTCTCTACCCATTAATGTGAATAGCAACCTGTTCCAACTGTGACAACCAAAACTGCCCTCAGCCCGGCCGGGCGTGGCTCAGGGGTTGAGTGTCAACCCAACATCCAGGCGATCGGGATTCGATTCCCGGTCAGGGCACATGCCGGGGTTGTGGGCTCGATGCCCAGTCGGGGGCGTGCAGGAGGCAGCCAATAGATGACTCTCTCATCATTGATGTTTCTCTCTCTCTATCCCTCTCCTTTCCTCTCTATGAAATCAATAAAGATATATTAAAACAAACAAACAAAAAAAACAAAACTGCCCTCAGACAATGTTGAATGTCCTCTGGGTAGTAATCAGCCTCAATTAAAAACCAATGAGTAAAATGAAAACTTTTCAGATAAAACTAAGTCTCAAAGTCATAGGCTTATCAAAATAGAATTATTTCATAAATGCTAATACACATCTGAAATCTTTTAAAAAAAAAATAGGTCACATATTTATTGTGTTGGTCTCAATAAATGAGGTTAGACCATGTTGTGAGATTACAGCCTGAATAAAGTTTTTAGTGTAAATGGGATATAGAGTTCTTAGCTATAAAATTATGTTAACAGTATAGCCAATACTCAGTTCAATAAGTAAAAAGGTATTTTAGTTTCTTCCACTAAGGCAATTGTGTCACAATCTGGACTACAAAGAAAGGGCTGGCCTTTAACCCTGCCAGACCTGGGAGGTAATTCTATGCTATGGAATTTCCTATATATGGTGGACCCCTGGGACCACGATGTGATAGTTTATGCTCACAAGATGTCTCAGAGTTGTACTGGCCATTTTGATTGCCTTAGTGGTGTTCAGAGGGTGGACACCTTGGGTCACCTCTATCAGTCCACCTACAGACTGAATTCAACTATGTGGGCAATATTTCATGCATATTGTTACACATCTAAGCCAGGTGACTAATGTATCCTGAAGAAAAGGAAGTTCTGAATTTAGAATCCTCCCAGACTCCCCTCTATGCCCTCTTCCACTTCCACCACCCTCCTCCCCACCCTCTGCAATCACCACTATGACTGGTTCTAATTTGTATCCTTTCCCCTGTTATAAATGTGACTGAGTATAATTGATTTCAGTAAGTTCTGTGAATTTTTCCAGTGAATTCTCAAATCAGTGGGCAGTTTACAGAACTCTCTAAACTTGCAGTTGTTATGAGAAGTCTTGTGCAGACTTGGCAATTTAGAGGACTATGACCTTAACTTCACAGTATGCCTAATCCTGGGAAACTACATACACAAAAATAATAAACTGATATTTTCTATTCTATTTAGCCATTTCACAAAACTGGTCAAGGTGTTTTTAAATAAAATGGTGGCATTATATTATATATTATATATATATAATATATTATAAAAGTTGCTTGCAGGAGATACTAAATGTATTTATCAGAAAATTTAAAAGTAAAACATACCTGGTATATATTGAAATCGGCAAGTCTGACCACAACAGAACTAGACATTAACTTAGCTTTGGACTGTTTAGATAATACTGAAGGTGTTCTGGAAGTCCCTTTCAGAGCTGAGTCCTTCTCTGTGGGAAACAAAAACTCCTTTCAATTTATTGCATTTTCCCCCAACAGTCACTCTTTTTACTATTATGACAGCTACTAGAAATACAGATAAACTCTGATTTCTCAAATGAGGTAATATATATGGAAATACTTCACATATAAATCGATATAGAAATGTAAGTAATTGTGACTACTTTTTCATGATGATTATCCTTTAAACAGGAATCATACTTGCATCACATTTAAGATACTCTCACATGATAACTTTTGGCTGAAATAGTTACTAAAAAGAGAAAACTCGGCCGGCCAGTGTGGCTCATTGGTTGAGCATCAACCTATGATCCAAGAGATCGCAGTTTGATTCCCGGTCAGGGGGTGTGCAGGAGGCAGTCAATCAATGACTCTCTCATCATTGATTTCTATCTCTCTCCTCTCTCTTCCTCTCTCTGAAATCAATAAATTTTTTTTTTAAAGAGAGAAAACTAGCCATTTAACAGCCTGAAATATTCTACCTGGGTATTAGTCTTTTTGTTCCATCTGCCTATGGTCTGAATAAGATGCAGGATTTTTATACATTAAACATAATACTTATTTACAGAAAATACCCTATTATGAACACATACATGCTCACATACACACACAATATTAGAGGAATGCCATAATGTTGCTATAGGTGAAATACCTGTTTGTGCGTGCTGGGGAGAGGCATGTGTTGGGGATTTAGGAGGTGAACCTGCATTATGATCCTTTATAGCCTGTTTAAGCATTTCAACATTGCACTCAAATTCATGTAACAGCTCACTGGCCCATCCATTTTTTGTCTTGGTTGCATCACTAAAATACATCCAATGATTACAACTATCTCCTGTAAAATGAATAATAAGAAATTGCACTGAAAAGTACACAATTCTCATTTAGGGATTCTTCAATTTTCCAATAAATTTACAGCCTTCACCTACTACAAATTTTAATCTTCCTAAAAAATATGAGCAGACATTTAGAACAAAGGGAAATAAAGTCAAAAGGAAGTAATCTGGGAGGGTTTCTACCTAGAACCAACCCTTGGTAAAAACATCGTTCAAAGTTTCCATTGGGAGCAGCACTGCTTGTGAACCTTCACCTAATGCACAATCACCTAGCCTAGCCCCCCTGGCCAGAATCCCAGAAAACACCAGCAAAGAAAACAGTCTTTTCATCAAAAATCACCTGTAAAGTGACCAAGAAAAACTTATCCACAAAAATGATGAGGATTATTAGAAAACTGAGAAACTGATAAAAATTCTCAAGATGGACATCAGTGATAAAGATATAACTACATCTCTATATAAGTTTTTTGGAGGGAAAATTTTAAAAATCAGGATTATTAGGTTTCTCTGTAGCAACTAAAGGAAGTAATATGTATATAAAAGGATTAAGAAAAGAAAATCTACTTTATAGCTGAAAGTTTTACCTCACAATATGAATGATTTTATAGTTAAAAGTATTTTAGGTACATGTAAGTAACTTATGAATCCGCGGAAATAGATTATAAGAAAAAGCCTCTCAAACAAAAATCAAAACAAACAGTATAACCTTTAAAAGCTGTCAGGTACTGATATAGAATGGACTAACACTGGGAGATAAAAAATTGTAAACAGAAAAATTTTATCACTTTTTAAAATCCTAGAAAACTCATTTGTTATTTGTGTGAATTAAAAACAAAAAGCCATATACCACCAAAATGCAGAGATGGTTATAAGATCAAATTACCTAATTTGGCCACGAACACACATTCTTTTTGTTTTTATTATTTGAAGTGAAAAACCTATCAATATTTGATTATAAAGGAGCCTATTAAATCTCATTCATTGAGATTAAGAAATTAAGAAAATAGAGAAAAGTGGTTTTTTTAAGTACCCAGACTCCTAAGACTTAGCTAAAATCTGTTATCCTTTGCTTTAAATTCTTTTTTGATTTTTTAATATCTAAATATATCATTTAAAAATCCAAACATATTAATAAACTTGTTTGAGTCACAATTAACAAAATAACACAAATATGTGCCCTCTGTATTCTAATTTTTAAAAGTTTTAAATTAGTTATTTCGAATACTGACAATTTCTAACAATTACACTTTCTAATAATCTACATAAACCTCAGCATGAAATGCATAAATATTTTCTATGGCAATTACATGTTCTTGGTAAGATACTACAGGGGAAAAACAAAAGTCCTGATTCCCTTTTGCTTTAAAAATTAAAATAAAATTTAAAAAATGAAACAAATAGCTATATAATTTAAAGCAAGATTTTTCTTTTATAGAAATTGTTATACATACCTGCTTTGTGATAAGGATAATAATCTATAGTCAGTTTTGTAAAAGACAGTTGCATAGCCCCTCCAGTAATACGTCTATTTGACTCTGGGAAAAGAAAAAGATGGATTTGAGAGAAAGAAAAGAATATTAAGCAAATATCAGAAACACTTAATTTACCACACCTACAGTCTGAGCAGTAATAACTGTCTTTCTGTTATCACGAATAATACATTAAGGATTTTAGGAAATGCAACTCAATCTAATAAGTATTAAGCCTCTATCATTTGCAGGTACTAGGCTAAAAAATGAGGATGCAATAAACTTCTATATTTATAGCCCTAACCAAATGTCAAGCACTGTTTTATTTTATTGTTTTAAAAATATATCTTTATTGATTTCAGAGAGAGGAAGGGAAAGGGAGAGAGAGAGAGAAACATCAATGATGAGAGAGTCATTGATCAGCTGCCTCCTGCAAGCCCCCTGCTGGGGATCAAGCCCACAACCCGGGCATGTGCCCTGACAGGGAACTGAACCATGATCTCCTGGGTCCTAGGTCGATGCTCAATCCCTGAGCCACGCCAGCTGGGCAAGCACTGTTTTAAATACTTTAGATATACTTACCTGTTTGCTCTTCATAACAACCCTATGAGATAGATACTGTTATTATTATTATTATTAATTTCTAAATAAAGAAATTAAGACAGAAAGAAGTAAAACAGGCCAAGTAAGTGTAGAGTTGGTTTTGAACCCAGAAAATATTACCACTACACTATACCATCTTGTCTCTTACTGAAGAGGAAATTGAGTCTATTAGGTTGTGCAGGTTGTCCAAGATCACATAGCTCATCTTTGATTTGGGGGCAATACACAGCACAAAACAAGAAAAGACCAAAGGAGGCCTCTTAGGTGCATTGTGATCCTTGAACTTATTTCTTTTAGGAAGGATATAAGTTTTCATTTGTTTCATTAATAGGCCTTGTCCGCCTTTGCCAATGCTTCAAATTTTCCTTTCTCTTTAGCAGACATGGTCTTCTACCTCTCTGAGCACTTCTTAGAAAACACTGAGAAGTTGACTAAAGCATCTGGGTGCTACTTCTTGTGCTCCTCTTGGCAAGTTTGCACAAAGAAAGCATATGATGACATTTTGCCTCTTGGCTTCTTAGGATCTCCATTGCCATGTTTAATCACTTTTCCTCAACGAGCACAGTGTCGCCCAGGGCTATTCCGGTTCACACTTTCCCTAGCGCTGTCTCTATGGAGCTCAACATACTACAATCTATAATGTTTAACATTACATCTTTCATGTATATATCACTTATGAATGGTAAAATTATGACCAGTTATCTTATAGTACATACTACATATTACACATGATAAACAACCCAACTTTATAGTAAATTCTAGAAAAACCAAAATAGTTTAAAATAAGCATCTTTACCTTTTTCTTTAGCATGAATATCATCACATATGTGTAGATCTAGATGAGAAATCACTAAATGATGGGAGGTTTCTTTGACATCAAAGTCATTGAATAGTTTCACAATTGCATCATTTAGATCAGGAGCATTTGAAGTATGTGATGTCTTCACTTGCTGCATAGATGGGGCTGCTGCAGAGCTCTAAAAGATTCAAGACTGCCTTAGCACTGCAAGTTAAAAACTTGAAATTCCCTGCAAAAGAAAACTTAAATATTCTTAGGAGTAAAGTGATGAAAAACAACCTAATACATTTTCTTTTGTATCAATAACTCAGTTTTTCTAAAATACTCTCTGAATTTCATAAGAATAAAACTAAAATTAAGAAACTGATAAACTATACACAATTTGAATATGAACCCAATATATTTTGGCAAATATTTGAATATATATACATATTTATAGCCCTTCTTGTCTTAGAAAATATACTTATTAACTATTAAAGGCAGGTTATTTGAATATAGTTCTATATATTAAAGAGAAAACAAATGTGAGCCCTGTAAACATCAGCTGTATACACTATTATATATTCTGTAGATATTAATCACTTCTTTGTAAAAGAGCTTGTGATATTATTTAGTACTGTAAGTGCTCTGGTGCCTCTTATAAGGTGTGTGTCCTTTGAACTTCAATATCTAAAGAAGCTAGAAAGCAGGAGAAACAGATTGTAAGTTCAAAATTCCTTTCTCCCCAGAGACAAAAAGCATAGAATACTGGTGAAGTATATAACCATGTGTGACCCTCTAATAACCTAAAATAATTCTGCACACATAATCTGAAGATATATCAGCCTTAGAACTGTACCTGAAATGAAATAAAGACTAAATTTGTTTGTTTGCTTTGTTATTCCTCACCTGAGGATATTTTTTCCATTGTTTTTTTTTTTTTTTAGCAAGAGTGGAAAGGGAGGAGGAAGGAAGGAGGAGGGAGAGGAAGAGAGAGGGGGGGAAAAGAGAGAGAGAGAAAAAAAACAACACTGATGTGAGAGAGACATACAGACTGGTTGCCTCCCACATGCGCCTGGATCAGGGTCGAGGACTGAACCTGCAACCCAGGTATGTGTCCTTGACTGGGAAAATTGAACTCACAGCTCTCCAGTGCAGGAGCTGAAGCTCTAACCACACCAGCCAGGGCAAGACCAAATTTTTTATTAAAAAATGTCAAAAACTTGCCCTGGTGGGGTGGCTCAGTTGGTTGGAGCGTCATCCCATACACCAAAAGGTTGCAGGTTTGATCCCCGGAAGGGGCGTGTATGGGAGGCAACTGATCAATGTTTCTCTCTCACACTGATGTTTTTCTCTCTCTCTTCCTCTGTCTCTCAAATCAACTTAAAAAAGATCCTCAGGTGAGGATTAAAAAATATATATTAAAAAAGTAAAATAAAAATATTTTTATGTGATCCTTAGCTCTAGTGCTAACAGAGGCTTCCAAACAAAATAAGCACTATATAGACAGAAATATATCTTTTCATATAGGTATCAAATATATAAAATTATATAGTAAGATATATAAGAAGATTCTTGGACTCAGAATATTATAATCTATTTCACATAAAGGAAACTAACTATTCTGATTGTTAAACCACTTACGTGTAAAGTAAGGTGTTTTTCCTGTTAATAGCATACCTGTGTAGGTTCAGAAGCCATACTCTTCCTTTGTTCCGTTGATTTTTCTATTGCTTCACTAAGAGATTTTGCATATTGTACCATAGCCTTCAACTGAGAATCTGTTAAAACCCATAATAAGTCATCCAATATTAGAACTAACTTTGTTGCAATGACATTGCAGTCCTTTAACTGTCAAAAAAAAGAAAAAAAATTGATTCATAAAATTAAGCCAAGAAATAAAACTTATAATGTACTTTTATTTTAAAATATTTAATTTTTGAATCGAATTAAACATGGATCTTCCTTCACTCACCAAATATTTAATGAGTTCCAAAAGTATGGAAAGAATATTTCTTAGTATTGGCAATAGAGTGGTAAAAAAGACTGACAAGTTCCTATACCTAAACAAGTCAAAGTTACATAGGTACAAGTACTTATATAATTTAATTTTGTATTTATAGCTAATAAATCATTTAATTACATATGTTAATTCAACTAATTCTAGTAGAAAAAGGGGCAATAAAGTTAATTAAAAACTAAAATGCTATTTTAACCACATATTCTAAAAAAGTTTTTTTTTTAGTTTAATTTAGTATATAATAATTTGTGTCTAGTGATACAAAACATGTTGAGACTTTAAGCCATGGTTAAAATAATTACTCTGTCATTAAACTTCATCACAATCCATAGTGGACTCTCAACTTCTGACATCCATAAGTACCTATCTTCCCTATTTATCTTAATTATCAGTCATATCTTAATAACCTTCGAAAGCCAGTAGTTTCAGTTTCTGTTTACCTACTCCTGAGCAATTCAACAGGAGAAATAAAATGATAAAACTGTTCATGTTCAACAGATATCTGGCAACTGAGAAATCTATTTAATCATAAAAAATAAAAATCTAAGTATTAAATCTAGAGGACTGAAAAATGTTATTACAGTAGGTTTCTTCAAATATTGCTTTAGGCATTATATTTTCTTTTATTTTGCACTGCTTTAATATGCCAATATTTTGCCTAAAAATTATTTTAAATTTCCTGTCAATTCCAATAGTTATCATATAAATCACAAAGAAAATTCCATTAACTTACCCTTCTTTTAAGTGTGACTCTGATTTTTGATTGGTTGGTTATTAATCGAACAGGAGCGCACATAATTTCAAGATGTGAACTTTGGGTAGCATCTGCCTCTATTCGAATCATCTGCCAATTTATTTCTTTAAATGTCAAAACCTACAGAGAACACAGAGATTAGCTTCACTTACTCATGCAAAATAGAATGTGAAAAATGTAGATTAAAAAAAGAAATAGAAATGTATCTCTTCACTAATTTTCATATATTTTAGATATAGTCACTATGATTATATTTTTGAAATTGTATACTTCCAACAAATTTAGTAACACACCTTCATAATTATATTCATCATCTGTAAAGCTGTTAATACTTTCATTATAAGCAATTTAATTTTAATATAAAGTACAAAGAGTATTTGAATCATGTGACCATGAATTTAAATGGCATGTTTTAGTTTTGTAAATGTAAAATTCAATTCTGAGTAGCTGTTAAGTTAAAATAGGATCATTAATTCTATGAGTTGAAAGATTTATTACAATAAAAATATTGAAACATGTACACTTGATAATGATTAAGAGTAAAACAGAGAAAAGTATAGTTAAATGGCAAATTTAGTAGTATGTGAATCTAGGTAACCATAAGAAGTAATTATTTTAAACATCTTTTATTTATCAGTGACTAAAATAAATTTTAAACAAAGAAAAAACTATTTACCTCTCCTCTCTGTGGGTCTTGAATACGAGTAAATCTTAAATCTCCATGCTCCCAGTTTGCATTCACGCTATAGATCCGTAGCTGGGAAAGTTCAAAGGATGCATTGAAAGCTTTTGCTCCAATGCGGATGACAATGGAATTTACAGAAACAGTGATTCCCTCAACTACTTTTTCAGCAAAGCTGTATTCACTGGAAAAGTAAAGCAAAACAAAATATAATGTGCTAAAGCCAAAAAAATCATTAAAAGAAAAAAGTTACCTGTTAATATTCTCAAACAAGTACACAAAGTATCATAATATTATTCATTTGTGTTTAAAAAACCAAGTTTTTTGTGAAAACAATACTCTAGCCTGGTTACATGTAAGTTATAAAAATGCTCTTCTCAAAATAATAAAAGGTTTTTAAAATTGGAGGCTATTCCCTAAATTAAATTATTAAAATCGGTATCTCAACAAGCATCAGTCCAGACGACTGGCATCTACACCATAAGTAAGAGCGCTAAATTCTTCACACAAAGGGGGATACAGTCAGTCCAGTGGAATATAATCTCATAATTTAGTAGGAAGGTTAGAAAAAGTGCACACTCTCTAATTCAATTCAGCAAATACTTACTGAGCATCTACTATGTGAACAACGCTGAGACATAAGGAAAACCAAAATACAGTTATGGCATTATAGGGCTCACAAGTTACTAGGGCAGGGGAAAAAATGCCCTAGTTAACTAAAACCATGAAGCAATCTGTAATTGTGTTTTAAAAAAGGAATCATCAGTATACTTAGTAGAGGAAGAAACTGCTTATAACTAGGGAGAAATACATCCAGGAAAGAAAGATGAAGTTTCCACCGGGAGAGATGGGAAGGAAGGGAAATCCTGGAACAGGAGAAAGCATGAGCAAAGGCACAGATAAATAGGTAGGAGAGCAGAGGTTATGTTTCGAGAATGATGAGTAGTACAGTATAACTGGAATATACACTATCAATATATTTTGGCAGGAGGGGTGGTAAAAGTTTGCCCAACTGGTACATTACTTGTATTATCATCAATGACCATTATTCCTAAATCTATGTCTCCATCCAGATCTCACAGGAACTTCCGACTGTAAAATTCAAATGTCCACCACATAGCTCCACCAGGCTTACTCTCACACATTTCAAGTGAATATGTATAAAACTGAACCCATTATCTTTATGGAGCATTTACATGCCTCCACTATACCAACTGCTATGCTTTTTTATTTACTACCTTAAGGAATAAGTAAATCAACTGCACCTTTCTAAGCCTCATCTTTTAAATCAGGTAATACTTTGCAGGCTGTCAACTGCATGAAATAATGCACATGAACCAAACAGTCCATTTCTTGACTCATGATACTTCACAAAATGTAACTATTATTTATAGTATTAATAGTAGAAAATTATTAATACTATTAAAAGTAAATTATTAATACTATTATTAATACTATTGAAAGTTTCATTTGTAAAATGAAAATAATACCTATTTCAAAAGGCTGCTGTAGTCCATAAATGAAAAAGAATATGCGTAGTAATTTATATAGTCCTTGGCTTGCCTGAGGTAATTTTGTTTTAAAAAGAGGTGGCCATCTACCTTGGGTTTAGAAAATTGAGAACCAAAGAGTAAGAACTCATTAGCATCCTAGGGAGGAGCTGCTTTGATCCTAAAGACAAATACTGGTGACTTAGGTAGAAATATTCCTGGAGTTGGAGAAAATATTTCTATAATAAGTACATGGGAATAACTTTTAGAATATCCAACCCCATCTATTCTTATGTATACACATTAAAAAGTGTTACAGCCCTGGCCAGGTAACTCAGTTGGTTAGAGCACTGTCCCAGTACACCAAGGTTGCAGGTTTGATCCCTGATCAGGGCACATACAAGAATCAACCAATGAATGCATAAATAAGAGGAACCACAAATCAATGTTTCTCTCTCTCTCCCCCAAATCAATAATTTTTTTTTTAAAGTGTTACAATTGCATTGGAGGATTTACCATCAGAAGGGTGATGCCTGTATCAATAACTAAGTCTACATGTTTGATTACATAATCCATTATAAATTAAAAAGGTAAAATTCCAGTTTATAAGTAAAGTTTTTCTAAACCTATTATTAGTTTCCCTCTTTTTTAATCTCTTAGCTAGAAACATCAAATAGATCAGTATTTCCCTAAATTACATAACTATAAAGAATTGTTAAAAATACATATTCATATTCTTGACAACCATTATAGTCCTAATGAATCATAATTTCAAAAGAAGGAGCCTGGAAGACTGCAGACTTAGTGAACACTCTAAGTGATTGTTACAGTCAGGCAAGTCTGGAAAGTGTGGAAATAGATGAACCATACTGCCATGCATCCAAATATAAGAATTGCCATTATATGTTTATAAAGCCAAATTTTAAAGCTTACTGATACCATAAAAATGGGAATTTGGAAGAACACTATCAACTACACTTACCACACATTGACAAAATACCTAATTTCTGCCATATCTAATTAAGATAAACCTTTTATTAATAGCAATTTTCCTCTTTCAATAATCTTATAAACATCTTTCCTTTCTAAATTTTCTGACTTCAGCCAATTTAAAGACCAACTGCTTCAATCTACTCTATCAAACCTGAAAACACAATTTAAACTTCAAAATCTCAAATTGCTGGACAATGCATAAACTACATAGAAGTTAATGTGAAGGCTCTTTTCAGAGTCACTATTACCTATAATACAAATATAAATCATACATCTGGTAGAATGCACTAGTCTGAAGGTGGTTCAACCCTGGTGAAAGAGGATGGTGTAAGTGTGTGTATATATGTATGTGCATGTTCATCCTCAGAGGAGTTTTATCACTGGTTTCCTCTGCACCCAGAGTACTATAAATGTTCAGGGCTGGCAAATTATACAATTTGAGGAGGCACCAATCACATTAAAATCTATGTGAACATTTTACACGAACAGTTGCACAATCCAAAATAGTGTAGAAATCCTGCCTTGAGAAAATGATACATAGTACAAGATCCAAAAATACTGAATGCAAAAATAAGAAGGCACTTTTTTAAAGATCTATTTTTCAAGAACTATTCTAATTTTTCAAGAAAGCTTTGTGAAATGGGATTCATGCTTCTACTTTATTAGCATCTGATTTTATCTATCAAAATCCAATTTATGAGCATTCTTTATTTAATGAATTTTAGAGTAATCCAAAAGGTCTATAATTTTTTTAGATATCAATTTAACTCTTTAGAGTTATAAAGGTTCCACTGATGCACTGAATAAATGATATGCATCTGATTTATAGAATGCCCAAGCTCTTTTGCTTTCATTTTCTACTACTGCTCTGCCTTTGTTTGATCATTGCTATTTAAATATCAAGAAAAGCAAGATGAATAAAAGGCTAAAATCAATTTTGCTACTTTTGCAATGTATATACTAAAACTGTACAATGTTTGATGGGAGAGGTGACTGAAATAGAGACTGCTGTAGGTTAGTGGACTTTATGTTCCATTACTGCAGATAACAGAGATGACTATAGGTAAATAAAAAGTAAAAAAATCCAAAAAAAAAGAACGAATGAATGCATATACAAGTAGAACAACAAATCAATGAGAGAAAAAATAGATATGACTAATAGGAAAATTCCCTTTGCCAGTCATACAGATTAATGCAAACAGCTTACCTCTGTCCTGAAGCAGTTGCAATTGGTGATGGGCCATTAGGATTTCGTGGTTCTTCACATGTACTCATTTCCATTATTACTTTATCCAGGGTCTAATAAAAACACATTACAAATGTAATCAATTAGATATTGTATTTTATGTATATTATAAAAATATTTAAGACTGTATTCTCTTTCATTTCTTTAGAAGCTAAGTAAACATGAAGTGATCAGAGTCATTTTAGATGTCTCTCTAAAGGCCTAAAAAAAGACAAATATAAAAACAGAAAACAGTGTATTCAGTCCCTTCTCAAGGCCCTTAATATCTAGTGGAAAAGCTGTGTGTTTTATAGGAGTATGAGAGAAAAACCATAAGAAACAGCCATATACTGCTGAGATCGTCAGATTTCATAGAAGTGCAATTTCTAACCCCAGAAAGTATTAATATTAAAAGAGTAGTTAGATCAGATGCTTATATAAATGTTTGTTTCTGAGGCAGTTCAGAACTCACCAAACAGATGGGATGTGTTTTCAGTTTTGTCCATGGGATCTGGGGGGGGAAAAAGTTTTTTCTTTAAAATGAATCACTAAAAAGATGTAAAATAGTAACCGACACAGTTTCTTTCTTAAAATAGTAACAGACACACCAAATTGTATCAGATGAATTTTTTCTTAAATTGCAAAATAATAAAATGAGCCATTCATACTCTTAAAATTAGATGTGCCTACATTACATAAAAGACTAGTCATATTTTCTTAGTCATCTTTTTAAATGAAAATTTCAGGTTCTCTTAAATATCTTCTTTTCCCAGTCCTTAAAACACATTTTAATTACATAATTTAGCTAAGACCTCCCAGCAAAGCATAATCAGTATTTTGTTCATTTAACAATTTTTTATATTCTAGAATTTGACCTCTTTACAGATATTTAAAACAAATACAAAAGTGAAGCCATTGCTATAAAATGTAGGAAATAGCAAATAAATAATATTCAAACATAACCTGCACTAAAATAACATGTCTTTGGAGATATTTGGGTTTACGAAGGATAGAACAAAAAATAAAGGAAACTATCTTTTTTTCCTACAATCTTCTCTTTGGTGCCTAATTTTAATTTTAAGAAACAAATTAGCATTCAACTGTCTCTACTGAGCAGACTTGCAAACTAAGCCTAGTCTTTAAGAGCAAGAAATGGTATGACATGATTAGTGTCAAAGCAAGTAAAAATAAGTTTTAGTAAGTAATGTATTAATAAAAGAAAATTTTAAAATCCTCAAAATAAGAAACAAATGAGGAGAAGAAATAAAACTTTAAATAAAAGTATAACAAAGAGATGATAATAACTTATCAGTCCTATGTCTTCATTTAAAATAAAGTGTTTATGCCAGGCCGGTGTGGCTTAATGGTTGAGTGTCCACCCATGAACCAAGAGGTCACTGGTTCAATTCCTGGTCAGGGCACATGCCTAGCAGGGGGTATGCAGGAGGCAGTTGATGATGTTTCTCTCTCATCGATGTTTCTATTTGTCTGTCCCTCTCCCTTCCTCTCTCTCTCTAAAAACCAATAAAAACATATTTTTTTAAAAATAAAGTAAAATAAAGTGTTTATCACAAATTTAAATTGTCACATTTGATAACAAATCCAATTAAAAAACTTTGAGTTGTATTAAACTACCAATAATTTTATTTAAATACTAATAATAAATTTTAAACAGAAATTGAAATCTATTAATTCATAAATTAATACATTACTATATGACAATTCATAAGGCACACATTCATGTAATTACTTAAGAAAAAGGTATTTGCCTTTTTAAACTACGTTAATAAAAATGCTTCTGGACAGAATTACCTAAAACAAAATATTTATTTTAAAAGATAGGGATAAAATTAAAAAATAAAAACAAAATGCTTTTCACCGATATCAAAATCTCACCCTAATAGATGCTTTATTACAACAAACTTTGTTGATAGCAAGCCATGTAGGCAAATCCAACATATTCTGGAGCACCTCTTCATCCAACTCCAAATTCTTCAGTTCACCTTCACCTTTAAGGGTGCTTAGGTTTATCTTGTCAGGAGATAAATTTTTGGTAAATCTGAAAGATAATATATATTGACATTTATTTTAGTGTCAGTTACAGTAGAGTCACTCTTGCAAATATACAAAGCATTAAAAATGTAACAGCAGTACTAAGAAACCCAAAACTGCAGTGACAGGCTCTACTTGAATCCACTTGTAACACGGTTTTATTACTTGTTGTTTTCATCTCTCCTGTCCATAGCTCTCTCACAGAAAGCCTACAGTGTTTCTGTCACACATTTAAATCATATTCCCACATGTAATCAAGCTCTGGTTCTCACTGCCTTGCAAATTTATGAGTATCTAGTGAGTATCCACTATTTCCCAGGCACTATGAAAGGCAGTGCATATCACATTTTGTTCACTTTGTTACAGACTACATCACAGGAGGGAATATTCCTATTCTACTAACCAACCTACAAGGAAGGTAGGAAAAAGAGGAACCTTTAAAAGTAGCAGCAGCAGCAGTAGTCACCGCCATTCACCATCCCAAAATGATGATCAGTAGAATAGCACTCCTTTTTTTTTCTTTTTTTACATTTTTAATTTTTAAAATAATTTTTTATTTTCAATTACAGTTCATATACTGTATTATATTAGTTTCAGGTGTGCAACCCAGTGACTAGACATTTATATAACTTATGAAGTGATCACCCTGATAAATCTAGTACCTATCTGACACCATACATAGCTTTTAAAAAATTACTGACTATATTTCCTATGCAGTACTTTACAAGACTTAGGTCACTTGTACAGAAAATCCACTGGAAATGGCTTGGGCAGGCCTGCAAGTTGGGTGGGGTGGGAGAACAGTGTTGCCCAGGTTGATGGAGACTCAGATACGGCGCCTGTCTGCTGGCTCTGTTGGGGGACAGCTCAGCAAAGAAACAATGACCTCTGTCAGCACTTCTGTCTGGGGGAAAGCTGCCCCTCCTGCCCTCGTTGGACAATGTCCCTGGTGCCTTTGGACTGCTGCCCCAGTGCTAGAGCTCAGAGCAAGCGAGTATGAGTAAGTCCACATTAGCACTCCATTTATTTATTTATTTATTTATTTATTTATTTATTTATTTATTTATTTAATTTGAGAGAGAGCAAGGGTGGGAAACATTGATTTGCTGTTCCACTTATTTATGCATTCATTGGTTCTTTTTTAATTTTTTAAAAAAAATCCTCACCAGTGGACATTTTTTCCATTGCTTTTCAAGGAGTAGAAGGGAGGGGAGAAAGAGAAAGAGAGAGAGAGAGATCAGTGTGAGACAGACACATCTATTGGTTGCCTCCCCCCCCCCCCCGCCCGGGATCCAGCCTGCAACGGAGGTATGTGCCCTTGGCCAGAATCAAACCCCGGACCCTTCAATCTTCGGGCCAATGCTCTAACCACTGAGCCAAACCGGCTAGGGCCATTGGTTAGTTTTTATGTGCCCTGACCGGGGATCAAATCTGTAATTTTGACGTTTCAAGGCCCACTCTAACTACTTTCAGAATCATCCAGTGATTCCCAGCTTTAGAAACTGACTCAAATCATTCTAGGAATAAATTATAGTACACATATTTTGTTCTAAAAGGTCTCTGAGGCAGGGGATTATGCAACTCTTTTTAGCAAATCATGTTGGTGTGCTCTATGTGAGACTCGGGTTTACTGAATACCAGGCTCTTTGCAGGAATGCATTACTATCTCACCTAATTCCCAAAATAACTCATTAGGGTCAACACTATTTTTATCCCCACTTTTTACATGAGTAAACATAATGAGTAACTTATTTCCCTAATGTCATAACTAATAATGATAATAACAAAAATTACACACTTTAAAGTACTTACACATACATTATTTAATCCTTAAAACCCTAAAAAATGTAAAATTGCTAACTTCACACAGCAGTTACTTTTCAAAAGTGAAACTGACAAAATTTACTGGCTAACAAGAGTTATTAGCCAGTCTTCTATCTTTTTCTGAAATTAAACTAGCAAAATGTACTAGGTTTTTACATGCCCTACACATCAACAAGAATTATCAATCAATATACACATGCTTCTCCACTGACTCTAAACCAGAATTTCTTGAGCCGTATTTTATCTTTATTCATATCTTCTCACAGAATATCAACTGAGAAACACAAAGTTCATATTTAACCAATAATGCTGGGTTATATAATACTTAGCTACTAATCATGTTTAGTTTAATACTATGAAGTTTGCTGATAGCCCACCATTCCTAATTATACAGGAACGACCTACCCCTTCCTCAAGGCAAAACATTAGAGTTAGAAGGGAGCATTCACTAAGTATTTAATGAGGATTCACTATTCAGACACATACAGTGGCAAGCAAGCAGTACACTCAAGGTTCCTACTTTTGTGCAAGTTTCAGTTTACTTGGTGAGACAGAAGATCAAATAGCAGGACTGAGAGAGCATACAGTAGGGGGTCTTAATCCAGAGCTGCTTTGAAACAAGGACTTTTGAGCTAATATCTAATGGATAAGCAGACACTAACTACAGAAGGAAAGGGTGGCAGGGAGAGAAAGGGTATTCCAAACAGAGGAAAAAAGCATATAAAGGTCCTGAGGCAGGAGGAAGCGTGGTATAAAACAGAACTAAAAAAAAAGATCAGCATCTGGAACACAGCAAGAGGCCAGGACAGTAAAAGACAAATCTGGAAGGACAAAGAGGGGACCAATCATCCAAAGCCCTGACCATTTTGTTCATTAACTCTTTCATTCAATAAACTTTAATTGATATAGCAGGTCCTCAAATAATGTCATTTTGTTAGAACATTGGTGAGATACCACAGTAACTTAACTCTTGTTTATATCAATTAGCCTATGGAAAAACTGGTTTCACCATAAATCCTTTCACCACACTCCCAAGAACATACCACTATTAAGTGAGTTGTTACTGTTCCTATAATGTAAAAGTCACTGGGAATTTGACAATGAACAAGATAAAAATATCTGCATTTATGAAGCTTAATGCGGGGGGGAGGGGGATGCAGAGAATTAAAAAATAAGTTAAATATATAGTAAGCCAGGTTTTGGTATCTATGGAGGGGGGAAAAAAGCAAAATAGTAAGACAGGAGGTATAAAAAGAGGAACTTTTTTTTTTAAGGGTGGGCAGGAAAAGCCTCACTGAAAATTTGACATTTGGGCAAAGATCTGAAGGAAGTGAAGGAGCTAGCAACGTGAGGAAGAATGTTCTAGGCAGAGGAAAAGCAAGGACAAAAACCTGAGGTGGGACCCTGCGTGGCACGTCTGAGGAACAGCAAGAAGGATAATGTGACTGGAGGAAATGAACATGAGCAAGAATAAAAGGAGATGAGGTGAGAGAAATAAGAGGTCAGGTCATGCAGGATCTTTTAAGCTACCCTAAGGACTCTGGCTTTTATTGAGTAAAAATGAAAGTGTCTACAGATGGTTTTGACTAGAACAGGATGCTTTCATTTTTAAAGGATCACTTTATTGAGAATACATAACAGGAAGACATTGGCAGAAGCAGGAAGCCCAAACAGGAGACTACTGCGATAAGGCAGGTAAGAGAAGATGCTGCCTTGGATCAAAATGGAAGAGTATGAAGTGATGAGAAGGGAACAGTTTAGATAGATTCTGAAGGTAAAGCCAACAGGGTCTGATTGTATAGACTGAATTCAAGGATGACTCCAAGGTTTTTGGTCTAAGTAGATGGAAGAATAGAATTGCCATTTAGTAGGTAAGGAGATAGAGGGAGAAATAAATTGAGACTAAGGAACAGAATTTAGGCTTTGAAAGGTTAGTAGTTGGGTATTCAAATCTCACTCAGTAGCTACAGATTTGAATTTTGTAGTCACCAATGTTATAGATGGTATTTATGGTTGCAAGATGGAGACAGAAAATGAAATGGCTCAAAGACTGTGGTCAGGGACCATTAAGAGGCCAAGGCAATGTAAAAGAAACCAATGAGGGGATTAAGAAGAAGGGCCAATGAGGTAGGAGAGAAATCAGGTTTGGTTTTGTTCTAAGGTGAGAAGTCAGTGGGCTTGTATGCTGACAACAATGATGCAGAAAAATGAAAGCTAGTATTGAGCGTACTGGAAGGACAGAGAATCCTTGATTAGGAGACAGGAGATAAAGTACACAAGAGGAGGGGTTGGCTCTGAACAGTTTTGACTTTGGAAAGCATGTTAATAGTCTACATATGTAAAAAGTAAAATAGAATGAAGAAACTGAGACTGAAAAAGAAACCTAAAACTGAAAGCAAACTGAAACAAATGAACCTAATCATACTTCAAAAATACTGAGTAACTCATGAACACAATAGTTGACTATACTAGTGTTGGGCAGGAAGGAACGTGTGTGTGCCCATATACATCCTAGTGTTGGGCAGGAAGGAACGTGTGTGCACGCATGTGGTTAGTGGAGAAATCAGGCAACATCTTGACTGGGTATGTACAATAATGTTCATCTCAATGACATTTACAAA
The DNA here is from genome assembly GCF_964146895.1 of Miniopterus schreibersii. Taxonomy (NCBI): domain Eukaryota; kingdom Metazoa; phylum Chordata; class Mammalia; order Chiroptera; family Miniopteridae; genus Miniopterus; species Miniopterus schreibersii. Next base: position 172,578,159 of record NC_138102.1, read on the forward strand.
GGGAAAAAAGTAAAAGCAGCTACATGTCCAAAAGGGAATAATCCCTTTAATTATGATACATTATGCTATACACATATCAAGTAATATATTTTGCCAATCATATAAAAAAAAGTTTATATTATAATGTCTGGTGAAAATTCAAGGTTCAAAATTATACCCTGTGATTTCAATTACGTAAAAACTGCATTATAAAATATCAAATATCAAGAATACCTATGTTGGTGAGATTTTAGATTTGTTTCTTCATCTTTATACTTTTCGGTATGTTTAAAATGTATACGGAGCATATATCACTTTTATAAAGACAAAAGTTCAATAGAAACCCAAAAAGGCCTGGCAAGAGTAAAAGTGAAAGATGGAAAGATTAAAATATATGTCATTCACAAGAAATTCTATCTTCAAATTAGTTCATAACAAAGGGATAGTATCTGCAAAGAGCAAGAGCCTTAAAGTCAGACAAACAGGTCTGATTTCTAGTTTAGCCACTTACTGTGATATTTCTCTTTAGCCACATTTGTTATAATTTAATTGATATAGAAAAAGCAGACTTTCATTAAATGCCTTCCTTAGGCAAACAAAGGGAAGAATATTCACAAAAAAGCATTAAGGCATGAGAGATGTGTCTACCTAAGCTTTTTCCAAGGGTTGCTGCAGGCTCTTTGGACTAAATTGCCATTTGAAGTCCCCAGATAACTGGATTACTCTTCTAAACATTATAATTGACAAGTGTTATAACACTGGCCTGTTCCTAAAGAGAATAAATTATATCTGAAATAAACCATTTCAGCTCACTAAAGAATCATTTAAAGCTGAATGATTATAAAGCTGAACTTTTAAAAAATGGTGGAAATGAAAGTCAATTAAACTCCGAAAAATTATCTATCTGGTGGAGAAGGGGAGAGGAGAATGAAAGCATGAAATGTATAGAGAGCCAAAGCAGGTATGTTAACAAAGACTCGAAACGAGGGTAAAAGAAAGCCAAATACTGACCTGAATACGTCCAAGTCAGAACATCTACACAGAGAAAGTCAGACCACAGGACAGAGACAAAAACGGCACACCTGCTACTGACATTTTTATAATTCAGAACACACATGAATGTTTCATTACCAGCATGCAAAGAGGTTTTAAAATAAGTACACTTTATTCTAATATTAATATCATATAAAATAAATTTCAGTGTGAATGAATTTTATTGGTTAACTTTCTCATATTTTTAACAAGGTAACAATTTAAAAACATACTTAAAATATGAAAACAGGCCTCCATTTTATCTAAAGTCTTCTTTAATGACACATAATAAATGAAAATAAATTTAGTAGTTTTTTCAGTATTAACAAAAAAAAACAGCTAACTAAAATTCCCATACAAATGGAAAAAATTGGTTTGATTTATATTATTCAATTTACAATCAATACATAATTATGAGAGTCTAAATTATGTGCAAAACACTGTGCTAAACAAACATTTAGGGCAAAACAAAGAGAGTAATTGCACATAATCAAGGTTTATCATTTGCTTAAGGGAATACAGTATAAATGCAAGAAAGGTCAAGAATCCCAGCTCTGCAAGAAGAAAAATACCACTAACTACTTAACCTCTCAATGCCTCAGTTTCCTCATCTGTAAAATAGGGGTAATAATAGTACCTGCCATATAAGGCTGTTTGAGCATTAACTGGGTTAGAGCACTTAAAGTGCTAGGAACTGTCCCTAACACACAGGAAAACTCAGTAAGTGTTAGCTATTACTAATATTAAGATACAGGTTAACTGGGAATATGAACAATACAGAGATATTACATAACCAGTAATCACAATTTTATAAAAAAAAAATTTGGCTTGATAAAACACTAAGTATGCAATAAACCATAAATCAAAAGTACAAATTTTATATCTGATGTTACTATAAATTTTAGTCATAATTTATTTGAGCTTTCATCAGATTTTACAGCCACATCATAAAAATAAAGATTATAGCCCGGCCAGCGTGGCTCAGCGGTTGAGCATTGATCTATGATCCAGGAGATCACAGTTCGATTCCCAGTGAGGGCACATTGTGGGCTCAATCCCCAGTAGGGGGTGTGCAGGAGGCAACTGATCAATGACTCTCTCATCACTGATGTTTCTAACTCTCTCCCTCTCCCTTCCTCTCTCTGAAATAGGTATATTCAAATAAATAAATAAATAAATAAATAAAGATTACATAGTTGCTTTATTTGCTAAAGAAACCTAAAACACATTTGTGAAATGAATCATCTCCAGGTTAACTATATTTGAGGGTAAAATCAGAATCTTAGAGCTAAAAAGAATCTTAGAACAAAGTTTAGAAAAACCCTTTTCTAACCTTCTTCCACACTTACTTCTTTACATTCATATAATAAATTTCTTGATCTACCTTGTCCTGAAATTGTTTATGGGTCCTATTCTTGTATATGCTTTTAGAGATTCACATCAATACCTACTATTTTTCTAAACTTAAGAACTGGCTTTGCTACTTGATAATATTTCTCAAATAATAGCTGTAATTAGAAATAATCATTCCTATTCTGATATTTTATGCTATAGCATGAACTAGACCCAGAGAATTTAATAATGCATGCTAAATTGTTTAATTAAAAAACTAAAAGTAGGAACTCTTAATCTGAAGTTCATGGATGGGCTTCAAGGAGTTCAGGATACTTTATTATATTTTCAAAAGGGTTTTTGGACACCAAAAAGGCCAAGAACCACTCCCTTAAAGAAAAAGAATTTTAACTATCTGGAAAATAAATTATTTCAATACCATAATTTTATTTTTAATACTGTTATTAAATTAAATTAACTTGTTATTAATAAACAAACACCTTTTAGGGTAGCTGCCCAACTACCAGTGATTCTATCTTCCCAGAGAAAGTCCATAGACATAGGAAAAGGTGCAAGTCTAAGACATTTTTACATACTTCTTTGGTTACAGCTGATTGATCTAGAGGTCGACAAGGCTTTTAGGCTGTTAAATCAGATACTTTCCTTCAAAATTTGAAACTAAAGCACTACCTTAGGATCGAGATGACAAATAATAAAAAAGTACATTTGAGGGAGAAACACAGATCCAACATTTTAGAACTTAAAGGTACCAAAAAGACTCTTCCCCTATACTGTTCCAATCTCCCCAAATTGGGCCCAATTCAAACACCCTTGAAATGAACAAGTAATTAAAAGCACTGGCTAGTATCTCTAGATAGTGTGCCCCTACAAGGATTAAATTCTCATTGCATATGAAAACACATTACAAGAAGTAATATCTTTGTGTAAGCAAATTTAACAGTTTCTGCTTGATTTTATTCAAAACAATATTTCTAGAAGAGAAAAATACAGTACCTTATTACTGCATGTTAAAGTCATATAATAGAGAATATTCTTGGAGAGACTTCCCAAAATCTGATAGACTGCCAAGTCCTTTAGCTAGGAACATTAAGTTATTAATCTGCAACTAATTACATCCTTTCACAGTTCATGGGCTTCATCATGTAGCCATAAAAATCCCTCCAATCAAAACTAAGAAACAGATAAGGCTTTTCTAAGAAACTCAAATGTCTCATGTTCTCCCTTACCCAACACCATTTTTTCATCCAAATTGTACCTCCTTTAATCTGACACCCTCCTCCTAGGGCTAGCTGCTTTCTTGCCCTACTCTAGGTCTCATTATCTGCAGGCTCAAAAGTGAATTCGTTATTTTTAAATTTTTTTATATGAGCTGGGTCAAGAAATACACTAAGTTACAATCTAATACACACATTAATTGAAACAAATTTCACATAGTAACAGTTTAATACTGTCTGACATTTTCTATTCTATTTCATTCTTTTAAAATGGTGATCATAACCTACTATAATAATTTCACAAAGCAAGCTATGACCCACAGTTTAACAAACAATATATAAGTACAATACATTGTGACCTAGTATTTATTCCAGGAATTAAGGTTGATTTAACATTCAAAAATCAACTAATGTAATTCACTGTACTAAAAATAAAATCACATAATGATCTCAACAGAGGCATAAAAAAGCATTTGACACAAGTCAACAATATACATGGAAAAATAACTTTCAACAAATCAGAAAAAGGACTTACCCAACATTACAAAGAACATCTACGAAAACTCTGTAGTACTCTCAACAATAAAAACATTTTTAAAATATAAAAAAAATCATAATTATGAAAGACTTTAAAATGCTTTTCCCCTAAGACAGGGACAAGGTAAAGATGTCTGCTCTCACCACTTCTATTCAAAACTGTATTGGAGGTTCTAACCAACACAATAAGGCAAGAAAAAGAAATAAAAGGCATCCAGTCTAGAAAAGAAGTAAAACTGTCTTTTTCCCTAGACAACATGATTATCTTTGGAGAGAACCCTACAGAATCTTAAAAAAAAAAAGCTACTGGAACTAATAAATGAGTGTAGCAGGTTACAGAATATAAGACCAGTTTAAAAAAATTAAATCAACTGAAGGGACACAGAAGCAAAATAAAAGAACTCCTAACAGCCAAGGCTGGAACAATTTGAACAACAAAATAAAATATTATTGGATTATAACCCAAACTATAAAATAAATATACATGAGTCTACACAGATATAAACACGATTGAATAAATAACTGGGAGAGAACATATAACTTTCCCATGCAGAAAATTTCCAAATTACGTATGTAGATATTCCAAGCTCAAGGAAGTGGAGCAAAACTCTCCACTCCCTTTGTGTGCGCTGGATATAGTACGTCCTTCCAAAGCATACAGTATGAAAGTGGGGTAAAGAACAACTTTACAGTGGATAACCTGACAAACCTGACACCAGCCAGGTGATCAGGGTCAGCATCAACAGTAAGACACACTGATGTTGTACAACTGATATAACATATTAAAAATGCACTTAACCTCTGTAGTCTTCTTGCCAAAAACTCATAACCCCATTCTAATCACGAAAAAAAAGTAGACACATCCTGACTGAGAGACACTGAACAAAGTATCTGACCAATACTATGCAAAATTCTCAAGATCATCAAAAACAAGGAAAGTTTAAGAAACTGTCATAGCCAGGAGGAATCAAAAAAGACACAATGACTGAATATGATGTGGTATTCACAGTGGAATCCTGGAACAGAAAAAGGACATTGGGTAAAAAACTATAGGAATTTGAATAAAGTATGGGCTACAGTTAAAAATAATTTATAAATATTGGTTCACAATTGTGACAAATGTACCATACAAATAATGCTAATAGGGGAGATGGGATGCATGGTATATGAAAACTCTCTGTACTATCTTTAAAACTTTTCTATAGCCTTGGTTGGTGTACCTCAGTTGGTAGGGCATCATCCAGTGCATGGAAAGGTTGTTGGTTTGATTCCCAGTCCAGGCACATGCCCAGGTTGCAGGTTCAATCCCCATGATTGATGTCCTGCTCTCACATTGATGTTTCTCTCTCCCTCTCCTCTCTCTTTCCCTTTCTCTTCCTCTATCTCTAAAAATCTTTAAAACACACACATACAAAAAAACCCACTTTTCTGTAAATCTAAAAGTATTCTAAAATAAAAATCTTATTTTAAAAAATCATTTAGCTGCATATGGAAGGTGTATGCAAATTTCACCCAATAAAAAGTATCAATTGGCCCTGACTGGTTTTGCTCAGTGGTTAGAGCGTCGGCCTGCAGACTGACGGGTCCCGGGTTCGATTCTGGCCAAGGGCACGTACCTCCGTTGCAGGCTCTATCTCCAGCTCTGGTCGGGGCTTGTGCAGGAGGCAACCAATCAATGTGTCTCTTTCACATCGATGTTTCTCTCTCTCTGTCTCTCCCTTCCCCTCTCTCTAAAAAGCAATGGAAAAAATATCCTCCGATGAGGATTAAAGAAACAATCAAACAAACAAAAAGTATCGATTGTGTTTCCTTATCTCAGCAACAAACAATTAGAAACTGAAATTTAAAAGTACCACTTACATTAGCATAACAAGTATGAAATTTTTAGGGATAAATTTGACAAAATGAGTACAAAGACTTACATGTTGAAAACAATAAAATGTTTCTGAGAGAAATTAAAGACATAAATAAATAGAGAAATAAAACTACAGTAGATCAGAATACTCAATATTGTTAAGATGTCAAATCTTCCCAAACAGATTTACAGATTGCAAGCAAACATCCAGAAGGATTTTTGATAGAAATGACAAAATTATTCTAAAGTTTATATGAAAATGCAAAAGAATTAGTATGTCAAAACAACTCAAAACAACTCTGAACAGAGTTGGAGGCCTTGGAAAACCAATTTTAAGACTTATGATCAATGGAACAAAACAGAGTCCTGAAATAGAGCCAAATTTAGTCAGCTAGTTTTCAACAAAGGCGCAAAAGCAATTCAATGAGAAAAAGTATTTCAATAAATTGTGTTGGAACAATTGTATAGCCATATGTAAGAGGGAAAAAAAAGAAGGAACCTTGATACTTCACGCCATAAACAAACAAAAAAACTCTAAATGGATCACAGACTGAACTCTAAAAACTGAAACTATAATACTATAACATATAAGAGAAAATCTTGGTGATCTTGAGCCTGATCAAGATTCCTTTAGTGAAACAACAACAAAAGAGCACAAATAATAAAGAAAAATATCAATAAAATATACTTTATCAAAATTAAAAATTGTGCCCATCAAAAGACACTGTTACTAAAGGATAAGCCACAGACTAGGAGAAAATATTTATAAAACCTGTTTGAAAAAGGACTTGAATCTACAATATAAAAAAAAGTCTTACAATTCAAAAATAAGACAACTCATTAATAAAACAGGCAAAATATTTAAACAGACCTTCAAACCAAAAAAGACATACAAATGGCAAATATGCATATGCGAGGTCTCCCCGCCCCCCTCCCCCATCCACTCTCTCTGAAAAACAATGGAAAAATATCCTCGGGTGAGGATCAAAAAAAATTTTTTTTAAAGAAATTACTTTAAGCGAAGTAAAAAACAAACTGAGTATAGCTATAGGCAGCCTTCATACTAGCAAAAAATATCAAATGATTTTAGAATTTGAGCACTAACTAGTTCCTCTAAATCCAACGTCCTCATTTTATAATAAAGAATGGGAGGCCCGGAGAGGTTCAATCAACTGCTCAAAATTACAGCAAAGCAGAGCCAAAACTATAATCAAATTTGTACAATTTTAAGTTAAAAGGTATTTTAGGATCAGTTACCATTCCATTACCATACTGACCAATTTTCGATTCAATAATATTTTGGGATCAATTACCATTCCCTTATCATAATGACCAAATTTCAATGCAACTGAACATTTACTAGGCATTATCAGAGTATATGGCAACTCTCACCCTAAATGTCAATTTGTGAGGCTTATTAAATATTTAAGGCATAAATATTATTTTTTTAAAAATGAAACCTACAGTGTTAACGGAACAAGGATCAAGGAAGGTACGCATATGATAAATTACTTTCTTTCTAGCATTCTCAATTTACAGAGTTTGTTTGGCTTGGTTAGTTTTGTAATATGCACGTGGAGAAAAATCAACCTATCTTGTCTAACCAGTTTTTCCACAAAAACATTTAAAGAATGGAAGAGGTTCAAATTTGGCAGCCTGTGAGCTATGTTTTACCCACAGATATGTTTTGCATGGCCTGCATAGTTTTTTAAAAAACCTGAATTTGTGGCTAACATTTAAAATGGGTGGACCTTTGCCCTGGCCAGTGTGGCTCAGTCGGCTGAATGTTGACCCATGCACCAAAAGGTCTCCAGTTCGATTTCTGGTCAGGGTACATACCCAGGTTTCGGGTTCGATCATCAGTCGGGGTGGATGCATGTGGGAGGCAACTGATTGATGTTTCTCTCTTTCTTCCTCTCCTCCCACCCTGTTCCTCCCTCTCCCTCTCTAAAATCAATAAAAACATATTTTAAAAAAACAAAACTGGGTGGACCTTATATTGAAATCTGGGTTTCTGAATTTTTGACACATACAACCTTCACGGCAAAAACTGAGCACTGATTATAGTCTTGGGCAACTTAGATATAATAAGACATAATTACTGCTTTCAAAGACCTCAGTTTATCATTAGAGACAAGCACATAAACAAATCACTGCAGTACATTAAGTTCTTACTATGTGCCAGGCACTATGTGACAGATATGACAATAAAAATTAAATAGGATAAGATAGATAAGATGGAGGCACATGAGAAGAGGTGATCAATTATGTTAAAAAGAATACTGCTTTGGGAAGGCTTCAAGGAGGAGGCAGCACTTCAGCTGTTTTTAAGAATTTTTTTTTTAATCCTCACCAGAGGATATTTTTCCCCCCACTGCTTTTCAGAGAGAGAGGAAGGGGAAGAGAGGTAGAGAGGGAGGGAGAGAGGGAGAGAGAGAGACACATCTACTGGTTGCCTCCCACACCCACCTTCCCACCGGGGCCTGCAACTGAGGTACATGCCCTTGGCTGCAATTGAACCTGGGAACCTTCAGTCCGTGGGCGGATGCTCTAACCACTGAGCAAAACTGGCTAGGGCAAGAGTAAGAGTTTTTAAGAATAAGACTAAGGTGAATAGGGCAGAAGAGGCCATTTCAAGCAAAGCAGCAGCATGTTCCAGGTTAAGGGTTCACATACACTAGGGAAAGATTAAGTATAAGGCATCAGGTAGCTTGGAAAGAAATGATAAGCCTTGAAAGATAAACTGAAGCCAGATCATGAAGGACTCTTGTTATCCCACGTCAAGAAATGTGGGTTCCATCCTACACCTTAGTTTTGTTTCCAAAGTGCCACTAAGAAGACTGCTCATGATTCAACCCAGGTGGGAGGAAAAATAAAAAGTTGACCCCTCTACTTACTGACTTAACTAGAGGAGCTCTACTTTTATCTACTTTATGCAGTGAAGTTCTACATTTTTTTTGGACAAAAAAATTCTGTTATAAACAAACTTTTTTTAAAAAGCTTAAACATGAGCCACTGGTAGAGGAAACAAGATGACAGTGTAGGTAACAGCTGTCCCCACCGCCTCCCGCAACCACATCAAAATTACCACTAAAATACAGAACCACCATCACTCAGAGCCTCCTGAAATCTGGCCATACAGAAGACATACAACCAGGGAACTGAAGAAGCACCAAGACCAGTAGGAGGGGTGGAGACGCGGGTGGATCAGGACTGAATCATGGAGATGAGGCCGCAGGCCCACACCTGGTGCTGCGGTTTAAACCGGGAGGGAATCTCGGCGGTGGGGGTTTCCCAGAGGAGTGAGGGGTTGTAGCCCCACATCAGGCCCCCAGCCCACAGCTCCAGGGCCGGGAAGAGAAATCCTCACAACCTCCGGCTGTGAAAACCAGCAGGGCCTGTCGCTGAGGGTCTCGGAGGCTGCGGGAGCCCCAGCAGCTCCTCTTAAAGGGCCTGCGCACAGACTCAGACACGGTCCCTCTGAGCCCAGCGTTGGGCAGCAGCTTGAAAGGACCTGGGACACTTGGGGAGGAACTAACCTGCCTGAAGTATGGGAGAGGTGGAGGGGCGGCTTCCTCCCAGGCAGAAGGGCTGGCAGAGGCCATTGCTCCTTAGGTGAGTCCTCCCCGCACACAGCGGCAGGCTGGCGCCATATTTGAATCGCCAGCACCTGACTCACACCTTTGGCCCCGCCTCGTGATTCCCAGAGGCCCCGCCCCCCCACCTGCAGCTCATCCAGGCCATTTCCAGGGGCTTTTCTGTGCCAATGGCCTCTCCAGCCTCATGCTTAGGACTTTCCTAAAATCTCTCAAACAAGCAGCAGCGGGCCCCATACAGCTAGAAAAGTGGCCCCAGGCCTGGCACTAGCGGCAGCCTGCAGTGGCTCATACCTTGGCCTCTCCTGGACACCTCCAAGCCCAGCACAAGTAGCAGCCAACTATGGTTTGCTGTGTAGCTCATGCTGGGTGGCCCTGGGCAAAGCACTGGCAGAGGCTGACTTTGCACCTCCCGGGAGGCCTCAGAGACAGTGCACCTGGTGGTCAGACTCAACCACGCTGGATTACAACCCTACCACATCCACGAGTGACACACTCAAGGGGCGCACTTGGTGAACACCAAAGCTCCACTGAAGTAAATCCTGCTCCATAGGGGTGTCTCCAGCACAGCAGCTCTTTGGCAGTAGTTGCAGCTGGTCCTCACAGCTGATTGGCCTGGGGGTCAATTCCTCCCAGTGACAACAACAGCAACCAAGGCTCAACTACAACAGGACAGTGCACACAGCCCACACAGGGGAGCACCTAGAAGGCCTAGCTCAGGTGACTGGGGAGGCTAAGCCACTGGGCCCTACAGGACACCTACTACACAAAGCCACTCTACAAATTCCAGGAGACATAGCAGCTCTACCTAATACATAGAAACAAACACCTGGAAGCAGCCAAAATGTGGAGGCAAAGAAACATGTCACAAAGCAAAGAACAGAAGAAATCTCTAGAAGAGGAACTTCTAGAACAGATACAGAGTTCAGAATTTTGTTTATACGGACGCTCAAGCATATAATTACAAAAACAACTGAGAAAATCGATGACATAATAAAGTACCAATTTGAAATGAATAATTACAGAAAACTTCCCCTACCTGGGGAAAGAAATTGACTTACAAGTCCGGGAAGCACAGAGGGTCCCAAAGAAGAGGAACCCAAAGAGGCCCACACTAAGACACATCATAATTAAAATGCCAAAGGTTAAAGACAAAGGGAGAATCTTAAAAGCAGAAAGAGAAAAGCAATCAGTTACCTACAAGGGAGCACCCATACAACTGTCAGCTGATTTCTCAACAGAAACCTTGCAGGCCAGAAGGGAGTGGCAAGAAATATTCAAAGTGATGAAAAACACAGAACTACAATCAAGACTGCTCTACCCACCAAAGCTATCATTTAGAACTGAGGGTCAGATAAAGAACTTCACAGATAAGAAAAAGCTAAAGGAGTTCATCATCACCAGACCAGCACTACAGGAAATGTTGAAGGGTCCTCTTTAAGAAGCTAATGAACAAAATAATCTGACGAACTAAATAGATCCAGAGATATTGACGCATGCAACAGACGATCATATTGCAGAGGAAAGAGGGAAGGGGGGTGGAGGGTGGGAAGAGATTAACCAAAGAAGTTATATGCATATATGCATAACCCATGGACAAAGTCAATAAGGGGGTGAAGGCCTGGGGGGGGGGGAGCGAGGTGGAGGGGGGCAATTGGGGGGTAAAATGGGACACCTGTAATACTTTCAACAATAAAGATAAATTAAAAAAGAAAAATGAGCCATTAAAAGATTTTTAGCAAGAAATTAAACGACAAGATTAGCATTTTGCAAAGATTTCTCTGGTAACAGTGCCAAGGATAAAAAAATAAAGTAGGAGACCAGAAGGGAACAAGAATAGTTAGTTGCAATAACTGATGCAAGAAATTATAAGTTAGATCTGGGTAATCACAACAGGGATATTCAAATATTATTTATATCTACTTTGTGCCACGTAGTCAGCTATGTGCTAGGTTTAGGAGAACAAAAATTCAAGAGTTCTTTAAATATAAAGGAATCATAATTGATTAAAATGAGAAGGGAAAGAAATTACCAAGGAATTAAGCTTGGTAGGTGACTTGAATCAATTCATGAATAGCTGTGGTTTAAACTCAGAATAAAACCATAACACCTCATCTTCAACAGGCTAAGTACAAACCAGGCCAAAAAAGATATGTTACACAGGTGCAATCTAGAAAAAGCAAAGGATAGGTTATGACTGTACTTCAGGAACAAAGGTCCCAGAGGATTTGCTAGAAGTATGTACAAAATCAGAACCATCTTCAAACGCTATTATAAACAAGTCCTTAACTATCAATATCCAGGTACCCAAATGACAGTCTGGAATCAAGGCAGACAAGAATACTGGAAAACAATACTTGTGTCATCATACCTATACATTTGCTAGCTAACATATGGCCAATAAGTTTATTAACTGTCCCATTACTCTCGTAGGATAGGTATGTAATGAGCTGTACAATTCCACTCATGGCCATCCTTTAATTATCAATTTCTTACTAGACTTTTAGAATAGGTTCAAAGCATTTATGTGGATACATTTTCCAAGCATTAGAAATGTTCAATGATATTGAGTTCCTAGGTTTTTCATTGAGTCCTAAATTGAAGGAATTTCAGTGACATTTCCACATGAATCTGATTTTATAACATAATTGCTTTCCCTAAAATGAATTTTAAAGAGGGACGGGGAGAGGAGAAAAAAAGAATGGGCTGGGGAGCCCTTACATTCTTCAAAAATGAATCCTGTTCTCACTGCTGTTCATGAGAGTTATTTCAATCTCCTTAATAAAGGTTATAAGTAACGTTAAGTACACAAAATAAAATCTTAAGTCCTTCCGTGAGAACGGATCGAAACATCCTCTTTATCAAAAGAGCCTTCATACCTCATTAATTATATTAGACTATGAAGCCTTTCACATTAAAGGATAGACCAAATGCTAATTACTATTTTCCGAGTATCTGACTCCAAACTATAAAATTCTTCTCTTGGCAACATCAAGAAGAGCTATTTGTAAGCATAAGTACATTGCCAAACCTTATATATTAGAAAAGACATTCTAAGAGATGAATTGTAGGAGCCTGTAGCTACAGTTTACAAAAAATGTAATCAGCATCTGACTACAACAATAAGAATTAGCAATTATCCTCCAAGTATCTTTAAAAAGGGCACAATAAGTGCTCGAATTTATAGAAAGAAAACAAAACCATGGGGAACAGATTTATTACCTGAGGGCAGGAAATTTCAGACAAAAGGTCCCTAATTCCTGGTGAAAGCAAGTAGTCAGTTGCCAGGGTTTCTTAGACTCCTCTGGTACTCATTTGGGTGATTATGAAATTCACAGCACACCAATCTCCACCACAGCCAGCAGGGACCGCTGCAGGGAATGGGTACACAGGGGGCACAGAAGGGAGCAAGTTTAAGGGAAGGAAGAGGAAAGGGATGATATGATAAAAATATTTAGCTGTGACTCACTTTTTAAAAATACAGTTGTATTTCACACTGGATTAACTGAAGGCAAACACTGCTAAAATTCTAAGATAAATTAACCACTTATGATTTTTTCATTCTCCTTACCACTGAAATTACTACTACTCTATTAAATTAATATGTATTTTTTACATTTTATATTAAAATGCTAATTAACAAAAATGAGATAGCTATATTGTACAAAAGTTATACAAAGACTGGACTCTATAATTCAACATTAAATGAAACTAATTAGGACAAGCACTCTAAAAGACACTATCTACAAATACGAATTGTCGAGTTAACTGTCAAACGGCCCAGCTAAAACTATAACCCTAACTTCATTTCACAGAGAATACCTATGAAACATTTCATAAAGTTACCAATGAAAAGTAACCCAAACACCAAAGAAAGATCCAGCATTAAACTACATCTGTATACTTACAAGTAAATTGGAAAAGTATAGTACTTATCAGGAAAAAAGTTTTGAATCTAAATGTTTTGGATATTAATCAACTTTTTAAACCAACCAAAAATGAATTGAGGGCAACCAATTCATGCCCTATATATCCTACATAGACCAATGTATTATAAATTTATTTCTCCAGTCAGCTAAATAGGTTTCTGAACAACTACTAGGCACCACAGTACTGTGGTAGATGTTAAAGTTACAATGTTGAACAAGGCAAGCAGTCACTGTCCTCAGAATTCAGAGCCTAACAGGATGATTCTGCCCTTGAAGAGATGACAATCTGCAAAACTAACAAATATGAAGCTTTTGTTTTATTAAAACAAACAATATATTTTAAGACCTAAAAAATTTCAAAATGAAGATGACCAGTGGAGTTAAAGTTGCCTATGAAAGATATACAAGTAAAATGAAGCCTAAGAGAATGCCCTATCCTGCAGGGACAAAGATAATTTGGCTGCAGGAAATAAAACGAAAAATGGGTGAAAGAGAGGAGGTGGGGAAGAAGTATAATATCGGAAAACAGTGAAAAATGAAATTGCAGCCAAATCTGGAGGACATAAGTCACCCTTAATGTCTCTAAATACCTGCCTTATTAAATACTCCATTGGTATGCACGCTATAGTCAGAGTAAAAAGATTTAATAACTATCCATTTTATATCACTAGCTGTAGTTTATGTGCTTGTATTTCATTATTGCTTTACAATTTTCTCTGGCACTTAGACCACCTCCATCTCACTGTCTCTACTACTTTTTTTAAAGTTGCAGACAGTACTCTGTGACTCTCTCAAAAAACTTATATTCCAGCTTAAATTCTATTTACTCACTCATCTACCATACTGTTGCCAGAAGACATTCCTAGCTCTTAATTTTATTTCTATATCTTATAGAACCTTCTTTAAGTACTGGTAGAAAAAAATTAATGAATGATTTGTCGATGAGGATATTTACAATATTTCTTAAAGACAGGATAAATCTTACATAAAATGGATGCCCCTTTTTATTTCACTTATATATAAAGTACCACAGCAGAAGAAAAATTTGGAGCAGTAATTCAATTTAATACCTAAAAATATAGTTTTACCAAATTTTAATATCTCCGAATTTTCTGGTATAACTACATTTATCCCTATTAATTCCTAACAATTACAAAAGGTTTACAAAGAGGCAACAGTAGATGAAAACATTTGATGCTATCCTATTAGTGACAAAAGAAACCAGAGATCCCTCTCTTAATGGCATTTTTGGGTAGAAAAAGAGTATATATACACATAAAATTAAGTCCTAAAGGATAGACGAATAAAGAATTCAAAATTTATACACTACATTCACTTTTTCTGGGAGAAGTCTCAAAATAAGTCAGAGAATTAACAGACCAGTAATGTTTAATGCCTGAAAAATCAAACAAACAATAAATTACTATATCTTGAATCATATTTGCTTCAGTTCTCAATTTTGTTTTAATAACTTGGTCTTGATATATAACTGTTCATAGTTCACTCATGGAAATAGTCATTAAGTCTTCTACTTATAACTCAGATTCAATCTGAGCTCCAGTCACTAATAGCAACTTATTAAATATCAATATTAAATAGAAATACTAAATTACCCATCCTAAATAATATGCAGAATTTAAAACATGTATAACTGATAAGAGGTCAACTTATTTAGAAAATGTTTACACTGTAAACTGTAGTATTGTGGCAAAGTGCTATATTGTAAAAAGTAATATTGCAAAAAAATTATGCAAGTAAAAAGAAATGGGTGGAGAAATTATGCTTCCACAACTTCAAAAAACTGCTGAGTCAAAGGATTCCAAAGTTATCAAAGAATCTCCTAAGGGATATTGCAGCAGTATGGTGAAACACCTAAGAGTAATAAGGGCAATGCTGAAAACTGAGTAAAAGAAAATGTAGCCATTAAGTGGGAACAACAGTATGAGCAGGCAGCATAGAAAAAATCAAATTAAAAGGGTACTGGATCAGTGACTTAACCACTCAATACTATCTGTCAAACTTTAACCTTAGGCAAGTGACACATCTCAACGTTTTAATAATTAGCTTCTCATAGACAGGAACAAGTCCCTTTGGATTCTAGAATGGTGATACTACAACATCCAGTGGACCTAAAGTTTTCAAATCAATCTCCTGAAAGTAACTTTTGCCAGAATCAATATCTGGTTTTATATGAGAATTAATGTGAAAGAAACAGGCACCTGCTCACTTTCGGATACTTCTACATAGTGCAGTTAATAACAAAAAAATTATAAAAATCCACCCCTTAAAATTATGTATTGCATAAACCAAAGGATAAACACACAAAAAACAATGACATTGTTGCCATACTAAAACATGTAGTGCAAATTAGTTCACAAATAAAAGAGATCTTCAAAGATATCTGAAAGGTATCCAAATTATGTATCCAAAACCACTCGGTCTTCTTCCATAAGCCTGCTCCTCCTGCAGTGTCCTCAAACTTAGTGAACAGCAACTCCACCTTGTCAGCTGCTTATGTCAAAAACTCTGGAGTCCTCCATGACTGCTCTCTTTCTCAATCACAATTTATCTGTCAACAAAATCCTCTAGTTCTACCTTCAAAACACATCTAAAACCTGAGGATATCTCAACAACTTCACTGCGTCCACCTAGGTCCATGCCAGTATCTTTCTCATCTAGATAATTAACACTTAATTGGGTTCCTGTTTCTGCCTTTGCCCTCCTATTATTTATTTCCCACATGGCTGCAGAGTGATCCTTGGCTCCAAGCTTTCCAGTAGATTCCAATCTCACTCAGGTAAAAGCCAAGTCATTACAAAGCCCAAGATCTGGCCTTTGATCTCATCTTCCTCTGCACACTTCACTCCTCAATCCACGTCACCTGTATCCATGGCCTAGATATATATCAAAAGCAAGCAAACTTCCACTTCTGGATCTTTGCATTTGCTTCCACCTCTTTCAGATCTCTTCCCAAATATCACCTTTTCAATTAAGGCTTCTGGAATCAACAGATTTAAAATTGCAAACCCCATCCCCACTTCCATGCACTATTTATGCCCCCTCCCCCCTCACCACAAACTGATACAATGTACTTCACTTATTTATTTACTATCAGCATCCTCTGATTAAAATGTAAACTCCACTGCCCTGGCCAGTGTGGATCAGTTGGCTGGAGCGTCGTCAACCAGTGCACCGAAGGGTTATGGGTTCGACTTCCAGTCAGGGCATATACCCAGGTTGAGGGCTTAATCTCTGGTTGGGGCGAGTACAGGGAGCAACTTATCGATGTTTCTCTCTCCCTTCCTTTCTCTCAAAAAAATCTTTTAAAAATAATCCCCAAATTTATAAAAGTAAATTTATTTATAATCCTAAAAGGGAACATTTAATTCAATTCCCCCCCCCCAGTTGCCTAATCCAAGTAAAACAAATCTCACTAATTTCAATGGCAGTATAGTTCTATAAATAGGTTACATTTAGTGATCCTACTCATGCTTATTATGCTAGAATGGGAATTACTGAAGTTTTCCAAGAGCTGAGACCATAGCTTACCCATCTTTGTATCTCTAATACCAAGTGCTCAAGACTTAATATACATAAACTCTCAAAAATTAGTGAGCTTTACCATAAAAGTGGAAGATGTAAATAATTAGCCTAGCAATAATTATATAAAATTATCATTTAAGAAAATAATTTGACAGTCTAAATAATCTATGTTGTATTTCCTTTTAAGAATGTCCAGTACAGGAATGATTATAGATCTAACACCATTCATCGCCAATTGCACACACCTTAACTTCAGCAATTCACTTCCAAGACCTTATCTGATACCATGTACTAAACCAGGTCTAGCCACCTCTAAAATCTTAAACTTAAATGTAACACTTTCAGATAAAACGTCCAATCCTTCCAGTTCTCTCATTTGTTTTTCTCAACTGCTCTTCCACCTAGATAAAATTTCCAACCCTTGGATGGTTCTTTCCTTTTCTCACCAGGCTATGGGCAGCTGCCCTCCTTCCTTCCACATGCAACCTAAGCTATCCTGTAAATACTTTGTGAGGCAATCTAAACTCTCTCATTACTTTGCCATTCAGTCACAAGATTCTGCCAAGTGTTCAAACCTCCCTGATCTCCTAAACAAATATTGCAAATACTTCCTTTCTATTTGTTCCTTCCCCTTAGTTTAGGGAGCATGTCTTGCTGAGATGTCAGGTAGTTTCTCCTACCTAGATGCTTGAAGCTAGCCTGGATCAAGTCCCTTTCCAAGTCTGGTTCTCTAACTTTCCCATAAATTCTGTGGGATACTGACCTCCTTTGAATACATCACTTTTCTGTTTAAGTTAATCAGAGCCCCTATGCAGACCCTGTATTTCCACCCCAGACAATTGCTCCTGAACCCTGGACTTCAAAAGGCAAACTAACAACCAGGCATCTTTGGTGATCATGTCTTCCTTTTGGCTGGAATTCCTTATTAGCAGTCACCTCCTGGGAAGAAGTTAAATTTCCTGAACATAGCAAACAAGACCCTCTGACATCTAATTTAGTTCAGTGCCTACTAAAGACAACAAGCCTGACTCAAAATACTACTTCTCTCTATGGCCATATCTTTGCTGTACCTATAATCCTTTGCCATTACTAATTGATCCATGGATATATAGAGCTGGGCCAAATAGATTCTCTCTCCCAAGAATCTGAAACTTGACAGGAAAGACCACAGACTGGGAGGTATGAGAGATGGGACAGCACCCTAAAGCAGTGGTTTTTAACCAAGAGCGATTTTGCCCCCAGGGGCAGTTAGCAATATGTGGAGACATATTTCATTGTCAAGACTGTGGATGTGCTATTGGCATCTAGTGGGTGGAGATCAGAGATGGTACTCAGCATTCTAGAATGTACAGGGCAATCCTTCACAACAAAGAATTATCTTGTCCAAAATGTCAAGAGTGCTGAGGTTCAAGAACTCTTCCCAAAAGGTTCCAGGAGCTAGCTAGTTCCTTCCCTTCCCCTTATTGTGTGACCTCACCACAATAGCTTTTGGGTACATTTACCTTATTACCGAAGTTAAACAGAGCAGGGTTTTGTTGTTTACAGACAAAATAACCTTCACTGACACAGTAACCCTAGTTGAATCACCTGACACACATGGGTACACTTTAAACCAGTTTCTCAACATCAAAATTATTTGGACAAATGCTTTATTGTGGCAGAATGCTGTGCAATGCTGTGCATTGCAGAATGTTCAGTAGCATACCTGGCCTCTAACCACTTGACCTCAGTACCCTTAAACAGCCCACCACCACCACCGCCCCAGTTGTGACAATTAGAAATGTCTCCAGACATTGCCAATTTCCCCAGAGGAACAAAATCGCCCTTAGTTGAGAACCACTGCTTTAAAGGCTCCACTCAGGTATGGTGTATGTCCTGCCAACTCCCACTAAGGTAAACTTTGTGCCCATTACAGTATGCCTGGACCCAGAGGGGAAGGGGAAGCATCTGTATCTGAATCGTCCCTATTCCTTTTCAGGTCCTGGCTTAAGTATACCCCATCTTCCAGCTTCTATTTCCCCCCTCTTCGCCTTTGCTTGAGTAGGCACGTACAAAAACAGTAAAAGATATTGAGGCCTTGAGCTGAAAGGTAGCGCCTGCTCTTATTTCCTTTCTGATACTTGTTATAACTTTTCCCTAGAACTTTCCATTCCCATGTGAAAAAAGACACTCCTAGGAAAGCTTCCAAAGCAATTTTGTGCCAATTACAATACAAAAGGTCGGGTAATTTTTCCTTCAAAGACTTCCTGTTTCACTTCTCTTAAAATTTAACAACTTCAGCCCAGCCGGGCATGGCTCAGCAGTTCAGTGTGGACCTAGGATCCAGACGATTGGGGTTCGATTCCCGGTCAGGGCACATGCCCAGGCTGAGGGCTCAATCAACGACTCTCTCATCATTGATGTTTCTGTCTCTCTCTCCTTTCCTCTCTCTGAAATCAATAAAGATATATTTGAAAAAAACAACAACTAACAACTCCAACCCCAACCCCACCACAAACACAAATGGCCTTCTCTCTCCCTCCCTCTACACCTGTCAGTTTCAGATCAGCTCCAAGTACACAAACTAATCTTATTAACAACACAAGACATGCTTGGGATAGAAACTAAACAATTAGGCAAGGAACAAGTTTATAGATTTAAACATCTCAAATAGTTCAGCATTTACTCAGATCCAGTTTCTCCAGGTAACATTGGTTTTGGTTTGAATCTTACTTCACCATGCTTCAATCTCAAGGCTCAGAGTAAGCATTCTCTTTCTCCCGTTGGGTTCCAGACAGCCTTCTTCCTTACTGGAAGACCCCCTATATATAAAGGGTCATTTTCCTAGTCCTTCCTTTCCACAAACACCACATTTATTCAATGATTCAATTACCCATTGCTTCCTGTAAACTACAATAATATTGGTGGCATAGAGTCTTGCCTCAGTTTAAAGAGCAATGTGAGGGAGAGTGAACTGATTAGTGCCACTCATCCATTCATTCCAAAGAATAGTTGTTGCCCTGGCCAGTGTGGCTCCATTGGGTGGAGAGTGGTTCCATGCATCAAAAGGTGGCGGCTTTGATTATAGGTCAGGGTACTGGCACATACCTGGGTTTCAGGTTTGATCCCTGGTCGGAGCATGTTCAGGAGGCAACTCTTTCTTTAGTTCTCGCTTTCTTTCTCTCCCTTCCTCTCTCTAAAATCAGTGAAAAGCATTTCCTCGGGAGAGGACTTTTTAAAAAAGCTGTTGAGTGTACATTATGCGAGACTCAAAACAAAAATCCTGCTGTCATAGAGTTTACATTCAAGTAGAGAAGACAAGCAGCAAATATATGCTATGACAGATGAGGATGGATGCTAGAGAGAAAAGCGTGGTCAGTCAGGTGGGGCCTCCTTGGAGAAGGCGCAGCGGTGGCATCCACCAGCCATATGAAATGTCTATTACGGAAGGTAACGTGCTTTAAGTATTTCCTGTCAAACTATTAAACTGTGTTCTAGATGATCACATTGATATAGTGACATCTTTGTTACTAGATAATTTGTAAAATTAAGCTTGTCCCAGGTAATTTCAAAAGTTCGTCGCTCCTTGAATATAATTTACCACCTTACTTCATCTACTGTCATCCTTTAGATTTATAAATAACACATAAAGATGACAGCAACAGCAGTAAGATCACCCAAGAATATAAACTTGATACTCTTCAGTCACCTGAGTTGTTTTGAAATATGAAATAACTAGAAACTCGAGTGTTTCAAAAACCTCATCTCGGAAAAAAAATCCTCATTAGTATTTACAACACAGACATTAAAAATCATACAAATTCTGAGTAAGTGGTTGCTGTCTACTTTGTGAAGGAAGCCATTCCCTTGGCTATAAATTTTTAAGAGTCCTACAAGAGAATGAAACTCTAATGCTCTACGGCACTCCCTGATTGAATGGCCCTTCCTCCCTTGCATCTAGAAGGAACTATGTACCATCATCCTCGGGAGAGTGAGAAAATGGACATTCAAATCCCTTTCTGTAGGTCTGAACATTCTGGTGGATCTAAGTATAAGAAAGCCTGAAGGACATCTGGTAAGTCAGACATTACCTAAATAATAAACACAAAGATAAAATCTTCTTCCAAAATATGCTATTCATGTGGGCCATACGCACAGTATTAAAAGAAACTTTTAAATTAGTGGTAATATTAAGAAGTGTATATTTTTGATGCTGCTATAATTTTTTACTTAAAACAAACAAACAAACAAAAAACTACGTTATATCTTATTCAATGTTAGCAGGAAAATATTTGCTAAATCACAAAAGTATTTATTTTGTTCCCCAATATGTAACCTGTGGTAAACAACCATCTGTAGAATCAAGAATGGTCATTACAAGTGTATCATTGTCCCCAAGTCTTTTCCTACAATGAGCCCAAAGTAATCAGACAACTTACTGACAACTAACAGAGGAAAGGATCATAACCAAGCGCTTTGGATTCGCTGTTAACAACTTGGAAACAAGATCCTGCGTTTAGCCTGCGTCCTGAGACAAATATGGAGAAGCCAGGAGCAACAAACAAACTGCCAGCTTTCCTGAGTCATGTTTCTGACTAAAACCGCTTATGAAATGGAAAGAACGACGAGTCTTGGGTTTATCACCACAGATGTTAACTCCGCGAATTTATGGGTCTAGGATTTAAAAAAGGAAAAAAGGGAAAAGAAAAAAAAAAAGTAAGAATGACGTGAGGCTAAAACGACTCCAGAAAGAACTTGCCAAAGCTGGGAGCTCTGGTTATTTACCTAAAACAAATCCTGACTGTGCAAACGGGCACACCCTCGAAGGCATCGGAGCGGGACCGGCCGGGCGGCGTGAACGCAGCACGGCGACGAAGCTACCGTTCCCCGGGGGGACGGGCCCCGCCGAGCCCACGCCGCGCCCGGCGCCCTCGGCTAACGGGGCCGCTCCGCTCCGAGCCGACGCGGGCACCGGGCTCGGCTTCGCGCCGCCACGCAACCAGCCCCTGGGCCACGCCGGGACCGCCCGAGAGGTGCCGGGACGCCCCCGCGTCGGGGCGACCGCAGCCGCCGCCTCCGCAAGCCCGCGGGGGAGACGCCGTCCAGGGGCTTGCTCCTGAGGGCAAACCCCGGGGGCCGCGGCGGCGGGGGGTGCGGGGCCCCGACTCAAGCGGGGAGTCCCGGAGCCGCCTCCCGCACGGCGGCCGGCCCCCACGCCGAGCTCTCACTGACCTGGAGAGGTGCTTCAGGATCTGCTTTTTGATGAGCCCAGCCATGGTGCCGGGGCGGGAGGCGCCGCGCGCGCTCTCGGTTCCTCACTGCCTCGTCTCTTCGTGGCCGTCTCCTCTGTGTCCGGGTTAACCAGGCCGAAGGACAGGCGCCTGAGCGCTCACGCCCGGGAGAGACCCGAGGCCCCGGCTGAGGCCACAGCCGCCGCCGCTGCCGCCGAGGACCGGGAGCATCTCGCTCAGGCCGCCGCAGCCGCCGCCTGCGCCATCTTGGCTGCAGCATCACCTAAGAGACCTGGGGGAGGGCGGGGGCTGGGGGCGGGGCTAGCGGGGCTGGGGGCGGAGCAAGAGAGGGCCTGGGGGCGGGGCGAGCGGGGAGGGGCGGGGCGAAGCCGGGCGGGGTGGGGCGGGCCGCTCAGGTTCCAGCAGGAGGGATGCTGCCCACCGGCCTCGTCCTGGACCCGGCGGTGACCTCGGCTGCCCTGACGCTGTTGGGGGCTTTGACTCCCAACCCCAGACCTTCTTGGGCTTCAGTCCACGCTCTCCACCTCTGTTCTTGTTCCTGTCTCCATCACCGCGTCTCCTGCCACAGCCTACTTCTCTTTTTTCATTTCCTGAAAATCTGCTCCACAAACTTCTCTGCTTGCTTGGCTCAGTTTACCTACTCGGCTTCTTCATAGTCTTGCCTCAGTTTCTTTTCCTTTGCTAAGATAGTCTGTTTTCCTGGCTGAATGCTGCCATGTTTCATCTGGCGATTTCCAATCCTAAGGGAAGTAGAAGTTGACAACGTGCCCTAATAGAGCCCAGGACCTGGGGCCTAAATTCAAGTCCTGACTTAATAGTTTCTAGCTGTGTTAACCTGAAGAAAGCAATTTCTTTATTTTTACCCTTGGTTTAATCATCTATAAAATGAGTTAATAATATCAGCCTTACCCACCTCATTAGGGTGTTGTAACTAAAAAAATTTTAAAATTTCTGTAAAAGGGAAGGAAACTATTGAAATAGCTCTGCACTTCCACCCCACCCAATCCCAAACCAACATTTTTCAGAGGTGAAAATGACCACCCAGTGATGTCTAAAAGAGGAAAAGAAATTACACTACCTCTGAGGGATGTATTTGGGAAGATATGTGAGTATGTGGGGGGAGAAGGGGTAGTTTACACATAGTCTAACACCTGTCTCTTTCTGAAGAAGGGAAAGGAGGTGTATATGGGTTGACTGTTTACTCAACATTTATCCTGTACTATAAACCAGGAATTATGCAAATAACTAGAAATGCCTAAATAAAAACAAACATGTGCCTGCCATCAAAGGGTTAGCCTAGTGTGGAAGGTAAATTACTAGTACTAAGACCTTGAGCTCTGTCATTAGACTGGTTCAAGTGCTGGCTCAGCCACATTGTAGCTGTTTAAACTTGGGCAAGTTATTTATATCTCTCAGCCTCAGTGACCACAAATGACTATTGGAGTAATGATATTAACTCAGAATTTTATGAGGATTGAATGAGATTATGCATATAAATTGAGTTCCTACCCAGAGACCTTAGTGCATGTTTACCCTGCCCCCTCCTACTTTCTGCAGGCCCAGACTTGGGGGCCTGGCACCATGTGTGCCCATCTAATCCAGATCATGGGGGAAGGAGATTGTGGCCAGCAAGTGTCTACCATTGAATGGCAGGCAGGCACTTCCACAACTCAAAGAGCAAGTTCCCGCTGCCCTACCGGGTCCTCAGTCGTCAGCACAAATCATGCTTCACCAAGAAGCCTAAAACCTTCTTTTATATGCAGGGCCTCCCTGTCCCCAGGTCTGCCCAAATAAACTATTTGGTGGGGGGGAATTAAAATTAAAAATAAAGCAAGTGCCTAGACTATGTCGAGCTCTTAATAAATGCTATTATCATTAGCATAATTGAAAACAGAAACAAAGTACTATTGTAATAGGCAGTTAGACAGACATGAGCAGAGCAAGGACAGTGGGCTAGGTATAGAAGGCCCTGGCCAGTTTTGGTCAGTGGTTAGAGTGTTGGCCTTCCGACTGAAGGGTCCTGGGTTCAATTTTGGCCAAGGGCACGTAACTCTGTTGCAAGCTCAATCCCTAGGCCTGGTCGGGGAGGGTATGGGAGGCAACCAATCGATGCATCTCTGTCACGTTAATGTTTCTCTCTCTCTCCCTTCCACTCTCTCTGAAAACCAATGGAAAAAAATATCCTCAAGTGAGGATCAAAAAAAAAGGATCATCAGGATGGGAAGCCCCAGGTGCCTAGCTACAGACAATTATAGAGTGAGACTTTGCCCCAAGGGTGGCCTTTCTCCCCCTAGCATATCTCTGGTCCTGGGGTTTGGATCCCCTGACCTTTCCTTCCTAGAGATAACATTTAGGCTTCAGTTATGTTTCAGCTCCAGGCCCAGAAGAGTAACAAAACCAGCCACATATGACTTCAGGACCAGTTGCATTGGATAATGACCCCTCCCGGGCACCAGCCAATCGATTCAGTGGAGACCACAACCCTGAAAGGACTAGAACCAACAGGACAGGGTATAAATCTATTCCCTCAGCCCTGGCTGGGTTATACAAGGCTGTGGGCTCGATATCCAGTCAGGGCTCATACAATAATCACCAGTGAATGTGTAAATAAGTGGAACAGCAAATCTGTGTTTCTCTCTCCTTCTCTCTCTAAAATCAATGTTTAAAAAAATTTTTTTAAAATCTAACTTATTAATATAACTTAATATGTTGTACATGTTCATGACATACATATAGGAGAGTCATGTTTTTAACTTTTAAAATTATACATTGCCAAAGTACATAGTTGAAAAGTAGAACTTATGTGCTTGAGATTATTTGTGCTAAAACCTGGGAGGAGAAAGTGCATAGTGTGAAGGTGAATAGTGTCAGAGCTTTTACTGAACAGTCTGCTGAAACTGGCTTATACCAGCTCATGAGAACCAACTTCCCGGCTCTGTGTTCTGTGTTTGGTTACTTGAGGATAGCTTGTAATCGCCCATTGTAACATCAGGGCTTTCTTTCCTGGAGCGCTGGTTGTTAAACATTTTCTAGCATACACTGTAAGATGGGTTAAAGGGTGATGAGATTGCAAATGCATGCACATTTTTTCATAGGCAATGTGAAGCCATGGAAGACTTCTACAGAGAGTGAATTTGGGGAGAATGATTGGGTTTCTGCTTTAAAAAATATTTGCTGATACTTATGCTGGCAGTACAGAGGACGGATCATGATGAGAAGAGGATGGAGGCAGGGAGGTCATTGAGAATGCAGTGGCATTATTTCAGGTGAGAGGTAAGGCAGTATCAGTAGAGATGAAAGAAAGTCCAGGACGGCTTCCAGAGATTAAGTCAAGGGTTGGAGTTGAAGGTAGTTGAGGTTCCTAGCTTGGGGCATTGTGTGGATCCTGGGGCACACTGCTAATTGAGGTAAGTCATGTAGGTGGAATAAGCATTTTGGAGATAAGATTCAGTTTTGGTTTTGTTGCCTTTAAGATTATTTTAGGACATCTGGGTAAAAATATTCCAGTTACAGTTGGGGGTGAAATTCTGGTTTAGGATTTACCAGCCTTGAATGATAGCTGAAAGCCAAGAACAAAAACGATCCTGATCAAGGAGCATGCAAAGGAAAGCAAAAAGAGAAGTTTGAATGTTGTAAAAGGGCTGGTAATCAGGAGAAACCGGATTGAAAGAATGCGTTTTAAAAGATAAGAGAGAATAGGCATGATTGCTGCTCTATGACGTAAGACTTATAAAATATTCTTTACGTATTTATAGAAAGGGATTTTATCAAGTTAAGATCAGAGAAAATAGAATGACTAAAATTTGACCTAATTTTGGACATTGCATGACTTTTTTGAAACGAAGGGATACAGACCCCAATGGAACAGAGCGCGCGGCTTGAAGGAGTTCGCCGTTTACGCAAGTTAAGAGAGTGAGCGTGTGTTGGAGGGGGTGGGGGGGGGGGTGAGAACCACTACCAGGCGCTTGACTTTATAACTTGCCCTTCATAAACAGCTCTGCAAGGAGGTGTTATTATCTCGTTACACAGGCGAGGAAACGGGGGCGTGGGGAGGTTCCCTGGTTTGCCCGGCCATCCAGGGGCAGAGCCAGCAGCTGAGCAGGAGCTGGAATCCCAACCCCGCCGCTTCACCCTCCCTGACTTCAGCCGCAGTCCCCACTCAGAAGGTGTAGAGATTCGCTTTGCCAACACGCGGGAAGGGCTCAGAGCCGCTCACCCTCCCGCTCGGCGCGTTCATCCGCCGCCTTCGCCGCGCGGGGCCGCACCGCCGTTTCCCGGCCCGTCCGCGCTCCGGTCCCAGGCTCGTTCTCTGAGCCGGGAACACACCCGGAGTTGGCCGAGCGCCTCCGAGGGGCCCTCTAATTTTAGGAAGGGGAACGGAGAGCGAAGATTATTTTAGATAAGAAAGATACAGAGCTGTGTCCTGGAGGACAGACAGACAAGTGCCGTGTGTGCGCGAGGACAGCAGCGGGCGGCGGGCGGAGCGGCCTGTTTGTAATTCAGGGCGGTCGGCTCCTGCAATGGGGACTGAGGCTGCAGCCAGCGCCCCTCTCACACCATGCTCACCATGTGTTCTGTGGTTTTCTTTAAAGTATATCTTTACTGATTTCAAAGAGAGGGAGAAACACCAATGACGAGAGAGTCACTGACCGGCTGCCTCCTGCACGCCCCCTGCTGGGGGGTCGAACCCGCACCCCGGGCCTGTGCCCGACCGGGAATCGAACCCGGGTCTCCCGGGTCCTAGGTAGATGCTCCACCGCCGAGCCACGCCGGCTGGGATGGCCATGGTTTTGCACTTTATTGTACAGAATTGTCACTGTCCGCACAATTCTATCCAAGCACACACACTCACGCAGCACTTCGTTCTGCAGGGGTGAGAAGACGGCTGCGGTACCGAGTCAAACAGTAAAAGTACAACTTCGCAACGGGCGAAAACCCACTCAGCCGCTTCCACGACCGGATCTCGCCCGGACGTAATAGACGTGAACGCGCGGTCGCTGAGGAGCAGGGCGGCTGGGCTCTCGCGCTTCCGGCGTCGTCCGTTGCCAAGGGAGACCGGAAGAGCGCCCTTAAGCCCCACCCCTGCAAACCATAGAGTGGCGGAAAAAAAAGGGAGGAGAGGGGTCGGAAAGAGAAAGGAACAGCGTTGGGTTTCGTTCAAAAATGACGACGTTAGTGTTGGATAACGGAGCCTACAACGCCAAGATCGGCTACAGCCATGAGAATGTCTCGTAAGTGTTCGCTTTCTCCGGGGAGCAAGGCCTGTGCGCCCCGTAGTTTTACCCCCGGACCCAGCGCCAGGCCCCCGCCCCGCGCGGCCCTCGCCCGAGCCTGGGGGACGCTCTGGTCGGAGCTGGGGGCTGGGGAGGCTTTGAGCCGGGAGTTTGGTGTGAATTTGGGGCGGGGCGGCCCCGGAAGTGGGACGTGTGTTTCTTTTTGTCACCGGAAATTGCTCGGTGAAATAGGCCTCTGGGGGAGCGGCTCGTCTTCGGGAAACCGGGGTGGGGTGCGGGGTCCCTGTGCGCGGGGCGCGTGATCGTCAGGAGTCGTGGGCAGCGTTTGCTGTGTATGCGCGTTTTCTTGGAGACGCGATTATAGTTTTCTTCGGGTCCTCTGAGGGTTCCGTTACCGCCCCGAATGTAAAGACCACTGTCTCCGTGGCTGGAGAATTGGAAAGCTTGTATCTATAGTCAATTAAACATATACTACCATGGCGGTTTATAAGACACGCTTTTCTATCATTCACAGAGGATTTTTTTTTTCTTTTCTTTCCTCCTTTACTTTTTTGTTTGTTTGTTTTTAAAGAGGACAATAGAGCTGCTTGGGAATGTAAGTTGTTACATTCCTCTGGAAAATACTTGGCCATGTGTATCATTGTTTTTATCCTTCCACAGGGCAGTTCTGTTATCAGTTACCTAAGGAATACGTTAGAGATCCGTGATTAGACTAAATACAGGATGATCTGCATTATTTATAGACATTGCGTATGGTAGCAAAAGACAGACAAACATGCTAAATAATCAAGAATACCAAATTTATTAAAATTGTAATACAACCATGAGATTGACTACAACACATCTTTTAAAAATCATGTGTCTAAACATAGAGAAAAGGGTACACGTGTGTGTGAATGACATGGATCTGGTTTGTCTTCCTAAACAGATTGTAAGCTCAGGATGGACCGCAACATTTAAAACTACTTTCTACTAC
The DNA here is from genome assembly GCF_964146895.1 of Miniopterus schreibersii. Classification (NCBI taxonomy): domain Eukaryota; kingdom Metazoa; phylum Chordata; class Mammalia; order Chiroptera; family Miniopteridae; genus Miniopterus; species Miniopterus schreibersii. Next base: position 172,606,638 of record NC_138102.1, read on the forward strand.
TGTACCCACAGCATCTTGCTGATTGAAAATCTTTAAAAAAAAAACAAAACCTTTTATTATTTTTAAAATATGCTTTTATTGATTTCATAGAGAGGAAGGGAGAGGAAGAGAGAGAGAAGCATCAGTGATGAGAGAGGGTCTCTGATGGGCTGCCTCTTGCGCGCCCCCTGCTGGGGATCCAGCCCGCATCCCCGGCATGTGCCATGACCAGGAATGGAACCCTGATCTCCTGGATCCTAGGTCCATGCTCAACCACTGACCCATGCCGGCCAGGCCTGATTGAAAATCTTGACTTCATGGAGACTTAATTTTATGGCCAGAATTTTGAACTTGTAAACCTTTTACCAGAATGTTACTAAGAATTTACAAATTAAAGCCTGAAAGACCAGGAACATTACCTAGGTCCCCTTTTCATCTTTGTGGTAGCAAAACTGATACCCACCTGTAAGGATTTCTTGAGGATTATTTGATAAAGTAAAAGGGTCCAGTATATAACCTGGTATATAATAGAGCACTAAAAAAAAAGACATTTTTTATTATTTGAAGACAATGAGAAACATTGGTTTCGGGATATTTCCTGCCACCCAGGGTGGTGAAGTAAATGTATTTACAGCAACTAAGTATTTAGGGAATAATTATATTGTTTGATTCTTTGTTTATAGGGTTATTCCTAATTGTCAGTTCAGGTCAAAAACAGCACGTCTTAAAACTTTTACTGCTAACCAGATAGATGAAATAAAGGACCCTTCTGGACTCTTCTACATTCTTCCTTTTCAGAAGGTAATTCAATTATGTCATTTCTAGCATTATAGACTTACATTTAAAAATAAGTTTTGAATGTATATATAAGATTTTGTATGTATGGAAATACTTTTATATGTTTAAAAAAAGTCATTTAAATTTTATTTTTTCTGTTTATAAATTACTTTTATTGATTTTTAGAGAGAGAAGAAGGGGAGAGAGAGAAACATCGATGCTAGGATGAAGCATCTATAGGCTGCCTTCTGCATGCCCCCTACTGGGGATCATGTGCCTTGATGAGGAATCGAACTGGCAACCTTTCAGTGCACGGGATGACACCCAATCAACTGAGCCGAACTGGCCAGGACTAAATTTTAAATAAGATCTTGTTAAAACCAAAACTTTATTATTTTTTTTATTACTATTTTTTCAAATAATGCATTTAAAAATGTTTTTAATATATCTTTATTGATTTCAGAGAGTGGAAGGGAGAGGGAGAGAGAGATAGAGATATCAATGATGAGGGAGTCATCATTGATTGGCTGCCTCCTGCACGTCCCTAACTTGGGATCGAGCCCGCAACCCAGGCATGTGCCCTGACCGGGAATCAAACTGCGGTCTCCTGGGTCCTAGGTCGATGCTCAACCACTGAGCTATGCCTGATTGGACCCAAAACTTTAAATTAAATTGTTTTGTTAAAAAAAAATGACCGTGCCCTGGCCAGGTAGCTTAGTTGGTTAGAGTGTCATCCTGATATGCCAAGGTTGCGGGTTTGATCCCGGTCAGGGCACACACAAGAATCAACCAATGAATGCAAAAATAAATGGAACAACAAAGTGATGTTTCTCTCCTCCCTAAATCAATAAAAAAAATATATATGTAAATAAATAAATAGATAACCAACCACCATTTAGTGACCGATTGTGGGTATGGGTACTCAATTCTACTTGTTTATGTTAAAGCTAAATGAGATGAACACATTTAAGGAAACACGTATAGAGAAGCATCTCTACATATTGGTATGTCTTTTGAACCCTTAACATTTTGTTTATGGTTAATTTGTAATTTTATGAACTTCTAAAAGGAGAAAAACATAATTGGTTTGAAATTCAAATAGCATTAGACTGGTGAAGGTAACCATAAAGAGATAGAAATCAGTAATTTAGAATATATTAATCTGATTTTTTCAAATTGTTCAAATATTTTTGATGATTAAATTTATTTAAAAAAATTTTTAGGGTTACTTGGTGAATTGGGATGTTCAAAGACAAGTTTGGGATTACCTTTTTGGAAAAGAAATGTATCAGGTAACAAATTGGAGTATGTATTCAAATTTATTTCCATGTCTTATTCAAATGAAAAATTAGAGCTTCTATTTTAAGATTTATAAACTTTTGAATATGCTTTAAATATATATGTAAGTCACTTAATATACTGTGCCTGGCTTTAATTTTTCAAATACTAAATAACTACAAGTGAATAGAATTTCCATATTGAAGTAGAATTTGAGTTTGAGAAGAGATTGTCTGTATAAAACTCAAGATTAAGATTTTACTTCATATTTCTACTATTATTAGACCAACATCTTATTTTTATTTCCACAATAAAATATTTTTGCCTACATATTTGACTGTGTGAATATTACAGTATGAGAAGTCTGTACTTTTAATGTCTGTATAGTGTTACTTTATATAGAGAGAGCATTCATATTTTAGTACTGCTTAAGAATGGGTGGGAGAGAATTATGTAAATATTAAATATCCTCAAGCTTCTTGCCCTTTAACTTTTTTTTTTTTTTAAGTCTTTTTTTTTTTTTTTAATATATCTTTATTGATTTCAGAGAGAGGAAAGGAGAGGGAGAGATTGAGAGAGAAACATCAATGATAAGAGAGCCATTGATCGGCTGCCTCCTGCACGCCCGCGACTGGGGATCCAGCTGGCAGCCTGAGCATGTGCCCTGACCGGGAATCGAACCCCGATCGCCTGGATCCTAGGTCAACGCTCAACCGCTGAGCCACGCCCGGCTGGGCCCTTTAAGTTTTAAAAGCAAAATAACAGCCCCAAAGCTTGTAATTATTCATTACTTTTACATAATTACCTTTAAACAATTTGAAAGTACCATTTTATTAATGCTATCAGTAAGACAATTAAAACTGAATAGTAGCTAAAGTGCATGAATTCTGTAACGGGACTTCCTGTGTTCAAAGCCTAGCTATGTCACTAACAGGTTATATGAACCTTGGTAGCCTGTTCAACTCTTGTGTGCCTCAGTTTGCTCACTTATTAAATGGGTATAAGACTCGTCTCCTGGGGTTATTGTGAGTTTAAAATAAGGTTGTTTATATATGTAAAATGTGTGTTTATAATTATGACCACAATATTATAAAAATGTTGGGAATTTTTCTCTCTCATAGGTTGATTTTTTAGATACTAATATTATTATCACAGAACCATATTTTAACTTCACTTCAATTCAAGAATCAATGAATGAAATCCTATTTGAAGAATACCAGTTCCAAGCAGTACTAAGAGTAAATGGTGAGTTAGAGTTTTGGTTGAAATTGAGTTATAGGACAATGGATATGAATAAGGGTAAGGAACACCTAAAACCAAGAATGTTGGGTCACATTCTTTTAGATTTGAAGGAAATAAAACATGTAATTTAAAAGCTAGGTGGACTTGGACTCTTAGAGATAACTTAGACTTCCCTCATTTTACCTGTTTACTAATATGATATTTCTTCCTAATGAAGTTACTAGCATTTCTAATCTCTGAAAGATTATTGTTTCTGAGGTAGTTATCTTTTCTGTCACAGATGTGTTTGCTGTTGTTATTGTTGATTGAAATAATGTTAATAGTTCAGGCTGCCAGCATGAGAAGAAACAATCTGTAAATATCATCTAGGAGTAAGTTTATTAAAGGTTAGAGTTACATTACATGGCTGTACAATGATTGTATTCAGATACTTAGCTTGTAGAATTAAAATGTATATAAAACAAAAATATACTCTAATGGTTAAGAGTAGAATCTCTAGAACATTGTTCTCAGCCAAGGGCGATTTCGTTCCTCAGGGGACTTTTGGCAATGTCTGGAGATATTTTTGGTTGTCACAACTGGGAGAGTGCTACTAGCACCTAGTGGGTAGAGGACACAGATGCTGCTAAACATCTTACAATGCACAGGACAGCCCCAACAGCAAGGAATTATCTGGCCCGAAATGTCAATATTTCCAAGGTCAAGAAGCTCTGCCATAGAGTCACACTGCCTAGGTTTGAATCCTGGCTGTTTGTTTCTGGTGATTTGACCTTGGGCCATTATTTAACTTCTCTGTGCTGCAGTTTCTGTAAAATGGGATTGTTGTGAGATTAAAACACATATAATCATGGAGTTTAGAATAGTGCCCAGCATATTTTCCCCAAAAAAGTGATGTTTTAAAGTTTAAACACTGTAAAGAACTTTTGACAAAATTAAGAATATAATAAATTAACGTTTTTCTTATAAAGAAAACTTCTGTCTTTGATTGCCTTAGTTTCTACCTTTATTGCTTTATTTTTTATTTAAAAAAATTTTTAAAATATGTCTTTATTGATCTTAGAGAGAGGAAGGGAGAAGGGGAGAGAGAGATGGAAACATCAGTGATGAGAGAGTCATTGATCAGCTGTCTCCTGCACGCGCCCGACTGGGGATTGACCCTGCAACCCGGGCATGTGCCCTCACGGGGAATCAAACCTCTATCTCCTGGATCATAGGTCTATGCTCAACCACTGAGCCACGCCAGCCAGGCAAAAACTACTATTGCTTTAAATTAATTATATTTTAATATTTTTCTCATTCTCTCTCTTTTTTTTAATAGCTGGGGCTCTCAGTGCACATAGGTATTTCCGAGATAATCCCTCCGAATTATGCTGTATCATTGTAGATAGTGGATACTCCTTTACACATATAGTTCCTTATTGTAGAAGTAAAAAGAAAAAGGAAGCAATTATTCGGTGAGTTGCACTTAACTTTTATGTTATTTCTTAGGATAAAACTGAAAAATATGTGATAAACTGATCCAAATATGCATTCTCCCTTTTTAGGATAAATGTAGGGGGAAAACTCCTAACCAATCATCTAAAGGAGATCATATCTTACAGGTAACACTTAGCTTTTAGTGTTTGGGAGGATGGGATGCTGGCAATGATCCTTTTCAAGCCATTTAAAATTATTCCTTACCTTCAGTTATAACTTTAGGGGGCAATTCTGTATTGTTATTGCTTAAAAAGCTACATCACATATATAAATAATGGTGATGTTTAAATAGAAAAGCTTCCTAGCATATAAATGGTAATGTCCACCAAAAAAGATGGTTCCAAATTCTACAGAATTTAGTACATTAATAGTATTTTAAAATGATAAGTGTACATGTGCATTGCTTCCTTCCCCTGTCCCTGTCCCCTGGCAATCACTAACCATTTCTATAGGTTACTTTCAGATTGTTACAGAAACAGAATCATATATTATAGAACCTTTAGCATAGAGTTACATGCAAAGGATACATATGGATAGTTCTCAGACATAAAAAATGTTAAACACCTATAGAAATTACAGATTTAATTCAAATACTTATCAAGTGTTTGTTTAGGAGCTTGGGATACATGAGTTAACAAAACAGACAAAAACTCGTCTTCCTCATGGCATGTCTTAGTAGAGAAGATGCAAATTATAATACCATTTTTACAATCAACGTTTAAGGAACTTTTTTCAAAAGATGATGTTGCATATTTGTGATATGGGCACTCTATTATTTGCTGCTGATCAGAGCACAACTTGAAGTAACCTCTTTGGTGAATAGCTTGGCAGTATACCAAGCGACTTTCATATTCTGTGCCCTACAGTATGAATAAATAATGAAATTAGAGATATAGATAAAAAGACCTATATTTCATTGATTTTGAGTTGTACTTTTTTTACATTTTAACATTTGAAATTGAGGTGAATCTTCCAATTGTTGGTACCTTAGAATTGTCATAGTTTAATTAGTTGTCTTTTTAACCCTCAGCTGAGGATATTTTTTCCATTGCTTTTCAGAGACAGTGGGAGAGAGAGAAACATAGATGTGAGAGAGGCACATCGATTGGTTGCCTCCTGCACGGGGCCAGGGATTGAGCCTGCAGCCGAGGTCTGTGCCCTTGGCTGGAATTGAACCCAGGACCCTTCAGTCCTTGGGCTGACGCTCTAAGCACTGAGCAGACTGGCTAGGGCTAATTAGCATTTTTTTCCTTCTCATTGATACAATTGTGCATCTTGGAGAAGGTGGAATATGGTATATATGACGTTGTTTGTTAAAAGCAAAAAGATAGAATAATAATGTTTTTTATTTATTGCATGCAGGGACTATGCTGAGATTTTACATGTATGATTAGAATGATAAACTTATTATAGCTGTGTTAAATTATTACCTTTTTAGAGTTGAAGAGTTAGAGTCCCAAAAAGGTCAAGTAACTTGGCTACTAATTTGGGATTAAACCTAAGTCTCTGGCTCCCAAGTCCATGTTTGTAAACACAAGCATCTTTCCTCCCTGATTTAAACTTCCAACATTAGGAACATTGACAAATACATTTTAGTAGATCCCTCTGATTGAATATTTTAGGGCAGTAAAAAAACTCATTTTTACAGAATATGTAATAGCATAAGAAAATGTTCATGAGATAATATTTAGTCTAAATCATAAAAAGTAAACATCTATATAATCTATGTGCAGAGAAGAATATTCAAAGGAAATAACTTTGCATTTTTGTTTGTTTTTTTATACATTATTATACATTAAGCCTGTGTTTTTTTTTAATTCACTCATCAAATATTTATCAAGCATCTACTACGTGCCAGGTACTGGGTGCTGACTCACAGTGCTGCTGTAATCAGAAAAGAAAGTGTGAAGAGTTAAGGAAAGATTCTATTCAGAATGGTTGGGTGAAAATTTTGCCCTTTAATTGAGTAAACCTTACCCCTTAATGCTGTTTTAAATTTCCTTCTGTAAACTCGACTTATATTTGCCTTCAGAGGGAGAATGTGGAGATTAAACAAGGTAATGGAAATAAGTATTTCATAAAGTTACAAATATTTTACGCATTCAGGAATTCACTATTTAAAAAAATTAGTTGCCTGAAATTTTAATTCCAGAAAAAAAACATTTTAAATGATAATTGTAAGTTATATTTAAATCTTTTCCATTTAAAATTTTTATAATTTTTATTTCTTTTTAGACAGTTACATGTTATGGATGAAACACACGTGATTAATCAAGTGAAAGAAGATGTATGCTATGTGTCTCAGGATTTTTATAGGGATATGGATATTGCCAAGTATGTATAATGGTAATCTAAGAATTGGGAAGTTGATTCTTGGGAATGTTATATATAGTTAAAATGTTTCATAAATCTCTGTTTTGTTTTCCAGGTTGAAAGGAGAAGAAAATACAGTAATGATAGACTATGTTTTGCCTGACTTTAGTACAATTAAAAAGGGCTTTTGTAAGGTAATTGAAAAATTCTCGATTATATTTCTTCAAGTAATTTTCTCAAATCTCAGTCAGATTTGAAAAAGCCTCTCTGAGGAAGCTGAAATCTGAACAGAAAGGAGATGACTAATTATATTAAGGAATCCATAATAGTATTTTGTAATTTTATTTTTAATGACAGTTTACATTCAATATTATTTTGTATTAGTTTCAGTGTACAGTATAGTGCTAGTATTATATTCTTTATATACAACACTCAATAATAAATTATTGATATATTTTAAGTATTTTTTTACCTATTTAAAGGACTAGGATACACTCTGTTATGGGAGGAAAATTGCATATGTGGGTGAAATGAAGTGAATGTCTGTAACAGTCTAGAAGAGCTGATGATTCTTAGTGAAGATAAGAGGGAATATTATTTTAATGATGTAGAATGTTGTAGAAGGAGATTTTTTTTCTGACCCCTCAGGAACACAGCTCACAGATGGGTGGGTTAGCAGAAAATAAACAAGAATTTCAGTGAAAATGTCCATATATTTGCTTACATCATTTGGAAACAGATTTTTAAATAGAGATTGAATAAATAATAAATTTAAAGATGTAGGCTTTTTGCTCAAGGGAAAGGGCATATCCTAGTAGAACGGAACCACAGTGTTCAGTAAGCATCTAATACGGGAGTGAATGTAGATAATGGAAGAAACATAAGACAGTAAGTGTTCTCTATTGAGAGCATGTTCTTTGTTCTCTAGAAACCGGAATCAGTCTATTATTTTAGGAAGTTTATGAAGTTCCCTCTAATCTGTTCTTCTTTTCTTTCTGTTTTAAAATGTGTGGAATAAAGCCAGATTATCTCTGGGGGAGTAGCTGTATTAGAGTCAGTATTTATTTGCGTAGTTCAGGCAACAAGAGAGACAACCACTTTTTTCTAACTTTTGAGAATCCTGAAACTTCCAAGGACATGTTAATATATTAGTATTACATAGTGCTAAATGTTATTAGTCATGTGAGCTAGATAATGTAGCTTAAATGTTTTATCTTATTTTTCTTTAAGCCAAGGGAAGAGATGGTACTAAGTGGAAAATATAAATCTGGGGAACAAATTCTTCGTCTGGCCAATGAAAGATTTGCTGTTCCAGAAATACTGTTTAATCCTTCTGATATAGGCATTCAAGAAATGGGAATTCCAGAAGCTATTGTCTATTCAATTCAGAACTTACCTGAAGGTACATAGTTAAAATATTGAGTAGTAATGATACTTTTAAAAAACCATAAGCTTTGTGAACCCTAGAGAAGTCATCTGTTTCTTCTAAATAATTTCAGCAAATGGCAAGTCTGTTTTATTTGTAGAGATTTCCAGGCCCAATAATGTACTTGAGTAATTCATTATTGGTCCTAGATTATAAATCTGATACAGGAAAAGTCATGATGGTCCACTTAAACTTGAAGAAATTCATCTCTGCCCGAGTATTAAATTGCCATATCCATTTTAGAAAAACTTTTAACTTAACCCAAATTTGCACTGAATAGAACTTTATAACTTAGCACTTAATGGTTTTCAGCTGTTGGTGGGACTGGTCTATTCTGTTATATTTGGGTTGATATACAGGGAGTTAATTTTAATGAGATTGAAGTACAGTGCTTCCCAGTGATGTCTGGGTTCTCCTGAAGCGTGATTTAACTAACGTTCTAGGCTTTTAAAGTACTTTTATATCTTGAAAATGTCTTCCTAGTTCATAAGGAACACTCTAAGCATTGGAGAAAACCTAGTGTATGCAATTTGCTTTCCTTCCGTGATATAAAAAAAAGAATGAAAAAGAAAGTCACATAACGCCAACTATTTTCATATTAATACTTCATATTTCACATTTCCTATAAAGTTGCAGCCATGAGGCATACAGCATTTTATGCTGCACGCCTTTACCGTCCTGCCAGGAGACTGGGTGTGAGTCTGGGGATCGCAGTCCTTGTGTGCGAGCAGGAGCCCTGGGCAGATGGCCAGGACTCACTGTTGTAATTCCGGATAAGTTTCCCAGGGGTGCTTCGTAGGCTTTCAGTACTGGCTGACCATGTGGCAGTTGACGTTTGCCATCATGTAACTTCAGTGGGTGTAAATCAAGGTCCTTTCTTTAAACATCGTACAGCTGATGAGCATCTTTCGCTCAGTATTCATGAGTATTGCACGGTGCGTGCGCGCATACCCGTCTGGGGGTAACGTGGAGGTTTGGGTGCCAGTTAGGATGGCCTGCGGGCCTCCTTCCACGCTCACCCGTCTTGGGGTAACGTGGAGGTTTGGGTGCCAGTTGGGATGGCCTGCGGGCCTCCTTCCACGCATACCCGTCTCGGGGTAACGTGGAGGTTTGGGTGCCCAGTTAGGATGGCCTGCGGGCCTCCTTCCACGCCCACCCGGCTCGGGCTCAGCCCGCCCGGGCCCTTCCCCTCCGGGAGGAGCGCTCGCGGCGTCAGGTGTCGCTGCTGGAACGCTCCTGACGGCCGGGGGCTCACCCGTGTGACAGTCAGCAGCCCCTAGTGCAGCCCTTTCACCCTGGCCTTGGTTTTCAGTGTCTGTGAGGGCAGGTTTCTGTTAAATAGGCTTATTTGTGTAAACTGTAACATCATAAAACCTTAGAAACTGTAATTTATGTGGCTATAAAAACACATGGCTCCCCGACAGTACCTCTGACCCCCGGTTCCTTCGCCTAAGCCCATGCTTCTCATTCCAGAAAGCGGGGAACGGGTTTCTGATGCTTTTTCCTTCCCTGTCCCCTTTCTTCTTTTAAAGAAATGCAGCCGCATTTCTTCAGGAACATCGTTCTGACGGGCGGGAACTCCCTGTTCCCAGGCTTTAGGGACCGCGTCTACTCGGAGGTCCGGTGCCTCACTCCCACCGATTACGACGTCTCCGTGGTGCTGCCCGAGAAGTGAGTGCCGCCCCGTGCGGGCCGCGTCTGTCCTGAGCGCACTGTCCGGAGCAGCCAGGGCCACCCCTGGCTGCCGCGCAGCCTCATCTCACCTTTGGGATCCTCTCCTTCCGTTCCTCAGAAACGGACGTGCTGACCTTCCGTTTCAGGGGTTCAGCAGGGTGGCGTATGTGAAGCGTGTCCACACCATGGTTTATGATGAGGGCCCTTCCCTACAGTCAGTCCTCGTTCCTAAGAGATGGCACAGGCCAAGCACTTAGGTTACCATCTGCTTGCCTTACCTGAGGTGCGTCATTTCCTGAGTTTCTACATATTTAAGCCCTGGCTGGCTCAGTGGTTAGAGCATCAGCCTGTGGACTGAAGGGTCCCTGGTTCGATTCCGGCCCAGGCTCGTGCCTAGGCTCCCCCTGCTAGGGGCTCGAGCGGGAGGCAACCAGTCGATGTGTCTCTCACATCAATGTTTCTCTCCCTCCCTCCCTCTCCTTCCCACTCTGAAAAAGTGATGGAAAAAATATCCTCAGGTGAGGATTTAAAAAAACAAAGAAGAAATTTAAGAATTGACCATTAAGATAAGCTATGTCAATTCTTAGGTGGTTTTGGAATTTTTAAAGATAATTTAAAATATTTTAAAGTAACTTTTACATTTAACTAGTTTTGCTTGAATTCAAAACTGTTTTATATGTGTCCTATATGTATCCCACTGTCCTGTTTTATGAGGAAAAGCAGATATTTCCACCTTGGTAAAAAAATTAAGGTAGAATTTTAGAGCTGTAAGAAAGGCTTAAACATCATCCTGTTCAACGTGCTTACTTTGTAAATTATGAAACAAGGGCTCATGAGTTGATAGCAGTGACCAGACCAAAACCTAGTTCTCTTTACCTTGAGGCAGGAACTCTTACCAAATATATGTCTAAATAACTGCTCCCTTCCAAGTCTTACGTGGCAGAGCTGCAAACAAGACCCCACGTACCTGAGTTAATTTTAGAGTTTTGTTTTAAAGCTAAAGTGGAATTTTTCAAAATCTATAGCAGTTAAGAGAAAGGCCCTCATCACTTAATTTTATGGCTATGAGATAAAAGAATAAAACGACAATTAAATATTGAAATGACTTTTATTAGCATTAATGTTACTAAACTCTGTGTAGAGTAGGAAGCATATTGGATTTTTATCCTGCATTTTAAATGTAAGTTGTGCACACATTACAGGCCAAGGGATGCACAGAAAGTTTTATTCTTCGTTCATCAAATTTCACATCTACTGCTCATATATTTATATATATACTTATATATATATACACACACACACACACACATATACATATGTGTGTGTGTGTGTGTGTAGATATATATATTCTCCCCATGGTTAGGAAATGCAGTAAACACAGTAAGGAAAATGTTTAAATTTTTCTTTTTAATTTTTTAGATTTGAACCTGAATTGGGGATAGAGGAACAGTAGAAGTAGAATTGAGTCATAACACAAAGTGAATAACCCTTGCTTGTAAATAAAGCCAAACTAAATGTATAATGTGCCTTTTACTTATTGCCCGTGTCCTACCATGTAACTCTCATGTACTGTGTTTACTAAATGTCTCATTTATTAGAGGCCACAAAGTATAGCAGCAAAAGCACAGACTGTGTGATAGTGGTTCCAGGTTGAATCTAGTTCCAAACTTAATCTCTCTGAACCTCATTTTTCAAATCTATAAAATAGGAGTTACAGTAGCTATGTAGTGGGTTGCTGTGTGGTGACGTGTCTTTGTTACATACAGAGTTAGACTCAGTCATGAGAGTGTTTTTCATTTATGCATTTTTAATCTTTTGCTTGTATTCTTGTTACTAGAATTCAGGGCACAGGGAAAGAACCAAATGAACAGTTACTTGTAGTGTTGACCAAGGTGCCTTTCTTTGTGAGTTTGCTTTAGTCCTATGAAATTTATGCTTATTTTCACACTTTAAATGATTTTCTGTTGGGTAGAGATTGCTACATTTTAGTTACTAGTGTTTTTGGCTTTTTTGTTCTATAAGATCATCGGGACTCATTTATTTTATCTTTATTTTTAGCCCGATTACTTATGCCTGGGAAGGTGGAAAACTGATATCAGAGAATGATGATTTTGAAGATATGGTGGTAACAAGAGAAGATTATGAAGAAAATGGACATAGCGTCTGTGAAGAGAAATTTGATATTTAAGAAACATTTCTGAGTGAAAGTTTTGACTGGTTGCAACAAAGGTTTAATTTAAATGTTCTTTTTAAAGGAGGTTAAGGACCTGTGCTACCTTTTATCTTCAGATAAAGACTTGAACTTATGTAAATACTTTGATCCACGGCCAATTTTCAAAGGTTTCTCAGCTAGGTTACTAAGTAAACTGTAACTCAGCCCATATTTTCATTTAGGAGCTAGACTACTGTAACAGTGCTTACGCTGTTTCTGAGAGTAGGTCATCTTACATTAGAAGATGAAAGTGAATGCATTTTAAGTTAATTCTTCATAGCTGAAAGCAGAAACTTAACTGTCTCACAGGTCAGTTTTCCTTAGAAGGAATTTTTGTGTGACTGTGACCAGGAATTGGCCAAAGTGTTTTCAGTCTGGTATGACTTCTCTCTCTTATAGAACCATGTATTTTACTTTAAAGTTGTCATTTTTATTTGTGTATACTAAAGTTGGAAAGGTCAATCTACGTGTGTTTAATGTTTAGTTTTTACGTAGAGTAAGTTTGAAAGGGTGGAGACTAAAGCCAATTTACTAAAGTGTTTTTGATCACTACTGTGTTGGTGGAAATGTATTATTTCATTCATAAAAATACTGCACCATTTTTGGGATGAAAATAAATTTGAAGTTAACTTGGGGTTGTTCAGAAACTTGATACAAATATTAGTATTTAGTTTTAAAAACTCATATAATCTACAGTAAGCATATTAAGGTGTTAAAGGCTATAGCTTTCCAATGGAAGGAAACCGCTTACAGTGACATTAACAAATGGGTCAGGTAGGCTTCTTTGATGGCAAGCAGGAGAAACTCATTAGGGTGATCCTAAGCAAAAGAAAACATCAGCAGGACAGAGGACAGCTCATAAATCTAACGAAAAGCTTGACCAACAACCTTCAGAATAAAAACCAGATAACCTTAGGCATCTAGGTTATAGAAGCTAAGGGACAATCCTTATAGAACCCTGTCACTAAAATATCTCAGCTTCTGTATTTTCTGTCCTTAGCCTTGTGTTCATGAATCAAATTCCTACCGGTCTCTTTTCCCAAGTTAGGATGATGCGCCTATCCCATGGCTTCAGGGACTTTAACAGTCCTACTCCAGGGCCTAGAGTGAGAGAAGGAAGTTTCCCAAAGGCAAATTAAGGTGAAGAGAGGGATGCTGGGCAGGGTGAAAGAGCTGCGTACTACAGGTATATATTGGGTTGGATTGGGTTAGGGCCAGGTCAATCCTTCCTAGACCTAGGCCAGGTATCATTACAGAGTTGCAAATGGAGTGTTTGTCTGATACGCAGTTACTAACATATAATTTGTGGACATATAATTTGTAGCAAAAAAATGCTGGTGGCTTAAGAGACGTTTTTGCAACCGTACAGTGTAACGAAGCTAGAATTTCAAGGTGATGTGGTTGGAGGTAAAAAGAAAAGCCCCCATCTAAAGGGCTTTCCTTGACTTGTCAGGCTCTCATGTTGGACAGGCTGACTATTGTCATTACCAACCTGGTGTTTTTGCTGTAAGGAACTGGGGCAGTCCTCAAAGCTGCGTTCCCAAAACATGCCATCTCCTCTGAAGTCTTCTGTTATGTTCTACTGAGAATGATGCATGTGTTCACATCCTTACTACAGTAGACTGTTATTTCTGTATAGAGTGTAGGTCTCATAGTGCTCATTTTTGAGATCATAAAAGTTCATTACTTTTTTTTTTCTTCAATGTATCTTTATTGATTTCAGAGAGAGAAGGAGAGGAAGAGTGAGATAGAAACATCAGTGATGAGAGAGTCATTGATCAGCTGCCTCCTGCACGCCCCCGACTGGGGATGGAGCCCTCAACCTGGGCATGTGCCCTGACCGGGAATCGAACCCTGATGGCCTGGATCCTAGGTCAGTGCTCAACCGCTGAGCCACGCCTGGCCGCGCAAAATTCATTACTTTTTTTAAAAAAAGAGTTACTGATTTTTAGAGAGGGATAGGGAGAGAAACATTGATGTGAGAGTGAAACATCGATCGGCTGCCTCCTGCATGGCCCCTACTGGGGATCAAGCTCGTAAACCCCAATCTGGGCATGTGCCCTGACCCAAATCCAACCAGCAACCTTTCTGTGCACGGGACAATGCCTAACCAACTTAGCCACACTGGACAGGGCTCATTTCTTAAATTAATGAACATAGAGCCTAATCCTGTATCTGTAGCATCAAAGCTCCCATGCATTTCAACACCTTCTTTATTTTGAAAACTTTATTGCTAGAGGTAATATTTTACTGCTATACAATAAGTTGACTTCAAGGAGAACATTTAACCTTAGCTCTGAATAATAACATTGTCTGAGATGATACATTAAAGGTCTCTATTATTATGGGGGGGGGGGGTACATTTTTTTAAGCCGAGGGCAAAAGAAAAACAAGTTGATCTTAAGTTTGAGATTTATCAGAAGTAGAGAGAGAACTTAGCCACAATAGACTTTATCATTTTTATTGTAATTTGCATGCACTGAAATAACATGTTCCAGTATTGGCCATGCATAATATACGCCTTAAGACAGCAGAGGATTAGGGTTTACAGCAGTGAGTGATCAAGACAACCGTCCTCTCCAGCACTTTTCTATCTTGGTTTTGAGTTTTTTGATTCAGTGGCGATTGGCCTGACACAGTCTGCTGATCCCATTCCCCTCCTCTGCCTGTCCCAGACCCCTTTACATGTTAAATATCCCCAGTGGGGAAGGGAGGTGAAGGAGATCAGGGAGGGACACACGGAACACATAAGTGCTACTTGTGACATATCCTTTCTCAAGCTGGCTGGCAGGTGTTTATTGCATTAGAATCTGTACTTTACTGTGTACGTGGAACAGTTCGCATATCTTATGACAAGAGTAAATCCTGAAATGACTAGGAAACAAAAAGAGTGCTGTTAATGAACAAACATGGAGGAATTTCTAAAATGGAAAACTAATCAGATTAAATGGTTAGAGAAACAAGGACAAGAAAACCCGCATCCCAGCTCAGGACAGGAGAAGACTACTAAAGAGGTAGGAATAATTCCAGAGGTCTTTTAACTTAGGACAGATACAGAGAGTAGATCATGGGCAAGCCATGAAAAGAATGAATTGGAAACAGTTGAGCCCTACTCCCTTTCTTGGAGTTGAGGCTTGAAGTAAGAGTAGAAGTGTTGAGTTGGAGAGAAACAGAACAGAACTTGAAATGATGTCATAGCCACTAAGAGCATCAGAATTTAAAAATATATATATATGGGAATAGCAGATGGTAGCGCTGATCTTTGGCTGAAGACACAAGCTCAGACCGTATTAGAAGGAACCCTGACTCGGCAGGGCCCTGGACTCAGCACACCGTCCTCCTGCTAAGGAAGGCACCCTAATTAGAACTGAGGTTCACCAACAGGAAAACAGGAATTCATAAATGAGAAAACAGACCCAAGCACTGAACATTCGAGGGGTGCTTAACACCACCAGAGAGGCACCCAATCCAACAAACAAGAATGAACCCCTGGGCAAAAAAATAAGCGAAAGAAACTTTATAAGTAATATTCTCTGAGAGACTGGTGAGGGAATTACATCTATTACATTAAGAACAGGCTGCTGTAACTAAGATCTTAGAAATTAAAATTAGGAATTACTTATGCTTAATCAATGGGTTGAATAGCACAAGACACTACTAAAGACTGAAAAACAAAGAAGCTGAGGGAATTTTCCCAGAATGTAGCACAACTGGGCAAGGACTGGGATGGCTGGGGAAAGAGGCTAATATCCAGAGTGTAGGCCGGGGTGGGGAACCTTGTTTCTGCCAAGGGCCATCTGGATAGTTGTGTCATTCTCGGGCCATACAAAATTATCCACTTAAAAATTAGCCGCCTGTATTTGCTCAAACATTTAATTAACGCACCCCTAATGTGATGGCTGGAACTGCTTCTCTTTGGTGAGGACTTGGTATGGGTTCTGCTGTCCACCTAGAGCCTTCCCCACACGAGGACTCTGATGAGCTTTCACACGACCCAAATATCCTTGCACCTGGGGCCTATTCTGAGCTGTCCGTTCACATGCTTCTTTCCTGAAGCTTCCAGTTCCCAGGTTTCCTGTCTTTAGTTTTCAAGTCTCAGATCCTCCGGTCAACCCGTTAGCCATCATTTCCAGCCCTACCTTCAGGCAAACTGAACGGGAAGCGCTGCGCTCGGCTCTGCCGTGGTCGGTTCCCTTGCCCACAGCGGCGGGCCGCGGTGAGGTGGGGGCGGAACGTGCAAGCTCGGACTCGGGCTGGACAAGGCAAGTGCATGAGCGCGCTGAGTATTGACTGCACTGCTTGCCTGCCTTCAACCCACATCTGTGACCTCACGGAGGTTCCCTAATACCAAAGAGGACATTCACACCTGGTGTACAGGTGGTCTGCGGACACGGCTGGCACTGGCCAGAAGTGGAGCGCTGGCATAGGTCAAATGCTGAATCACACACCTGGGAGGGGATCACTCACGCGACAGAGTTGCCTAACAGTGTCACTGATGACAGTTGTTAAGTGACAGAGTTGGAGCTACTCCACCAACTTTCTGGTTTTTATGTTAAAAAATCTTTCTAGCTGGCCGGCTGGGCTTGGCTTGGCGGTTGAGCGTCGACCTAGGATTCAGGCGATTGGGGTTCGATTCCCGGTCGGGGGGGCACATGCCCGGGTTGCGGGCTTGATCCCCAGTCGGGCGCTTGTAGGAGGCGGCCGATCAATGACTCTCTCATCATTGATGTTTCTATCTCTCCCTCTCCTTTCCTCTCTCTGAAATCAATAAAAATATATTTTTAAAAAAAAAATCTTTCTAGCACACAAGCAATTGCATAGTAAAAGCACCCCAAAATCCACTTGTAGAGAGTACAGGGGGGAAAGATTTCCAGAAAAACAAGGTCTCAAGAATGGCTTTCAATCTGGAACATTATGTATTCAAATTATATGAGAGAACAGTTTTGTCTCAAGTTATTTAAGTTAGAGAATCTTTTGTTTACCTGGACAGTACCTGAGAATGTGAATGAGTAGTTTAAGCAGTCTGAAGCACTATGAATCAGGCTGTTAATTCTCCTGAATATTCTATCAGGAGGTAAGCTTTATAGTGATTGGAGCTGGATTTTATTTATACAGGGAAAAAATACACATAAGTCCTTCAACTGGTTTGGCCTAAAATTGAATGACAATACCCTTGGGAATTCTATTTAAGCCTAATAACTGTAATTTATGGAGTTGTCACTAGGTGGAGTGGCACTTCTGAGTTAGAAATTAATGCCTCAACCTTCAAAAACCATTCAGTAAAAGACATTTTTTCTTTGTAAACAAGATTAACTGAATAGTGGTATATATGTTGATAAAAAATAAGCCCCATTAGGAAATGTTATAGGATTCAATTTAACAATCATTTCAAGCACTGCTGAACGACTAACTTCTAGTAAT
Source organism: Miniopterus schreibersii (assembly GCF_964146895.1). NCBI lineage: Eukaryota > Metazoa > Chordata > Mammalia > Chiroptera > Miniopteridae > Miniopterus > Miniopterus schreibersii. The sequence continues at coordinate 172,624,436 of NC_138102.1, forward strand.
TCTATTTCTGAATTGGATTTTACCTTAATCTAGGTCATTCACTTCTGATATTTTCCCTTCTGAACCCAACAGGCCGCGAGTAAATCCAGGCCCTGGACCCCAGGGCCCACCCCTTACTGTCTACCACGCCACGTGCTCTTCGTGCCGCTGATATTTCCGGTCCAGTCTTATAAATACAAACCTAGGCATGTATGTTTTTATTCTGGAGATTAAAACCAAAACTGAGGCTCAGAGGGAAGATGTTTACTTAAGGTTATATATAATCTAACCATCAGATCCAGGGACATGGTAATATACTTAACGTACTTCTCAAAGTGCCAGCCATTCACCTGACTTACACAGAACATTAAAATGGAAATTTTCCTAATAAGAGAACGCCCCCCCCCTTCCAATTAACAGGGAGGGAGGAAAGAAGAAAGTCAAAATACTCTATGGACTAAAGAATTAGAGAAGGCAAAATCATGGTTTTAGATGTTCATGAATTTTAAACGTGTGACTTTTAAAATCTGCTTTCTAAGTCTTACCCTATTTAGTCTTACCCTAAGTCTCACAGTGGTTAAGTAATAGTAGCCTAAGGGGGTGGCTTAAAAATAAGACACGCTAAGGAAAGTGCATGTTTTCTTCAGAGAATTCATGTATGAAATGTTCCTTTCCTGTGGGGGAAAAAAATCTAAAGCTATTACATGTACCAGATCTCTAACAGCACATTTAATACATGACTTTAGCAGCATAATAATTAAGTAAATCAGCAAACATGAATTTAACTTATATTCCCTTTTAAGGTTAAAAACCTCCCTAACACTTTTAAAAATATTTCTCTTTGCAACTTTCAAATATATAATTATTATTAACTATAGTTGCCACGTTGTACATTACATCCCCAGGACTTAACTTTGTAACTGGAAGTTTGTATCTCTGACCACCCCTCCTAACGTTTTAACCACAATAACACTTACAGTGCTTGGGGGCTCTCCTGTCTCTGAGGTGTCAGTATGGTAGTTTGAGAAAACCCCGAGATTTGTTTACATTTACAAGCTGTGGTTTTCTTTCTAAATTGAATGTATTTCGGTGTCATTGGTTAATAGGGTCATATAGGTTTCAAATGTACATTTCTATGATAAATGATCTGTTTGCTGCCCAAGAAATGTTTTTGTGTTTTTGTTGCTGTTAACCCTCACCCAAGGATATTTTTCCCATTGATTTTTAGAGAGTGGAAGAGAGAGAGAGGAACATCGATTGGTTGCCTCCTGCATGTGTCCCTGGGGGCTGGGGATCAAACCTGCAACCCAGGTACGTGCCCTTGATCAGGACTCAAACCCGAGACCCTTCGGCATGTGGGCTGATGCTCTAACCACTGAACACACTGGCCAGGGCTCTGCCACATGTCAGTGCAAAGCTTCTGGATGGTGTTTTTCAAATTCCTTAATTAATTTCTTTTTTTGTTTCAAAGAGATGTTGGAGTTACTATTAATCTCAAGAGCCAACTGGTGAAGACATTGAATTGTCCTTTCCTTGTGTTTTTCAAATTCCTTGTATGTCAGGCGTTGGCAAAATGTGAAGCCTTAAAAAAAGTACAATAGGAAAAGCAAGTTAAAAAAACAAAAAACGTAAAAACAAAAAGGTACTTACCCAAACTGGCCTTATGCTAGACTTATTTTTTCCAAAATACAGTAGGCCATTATACTTACTATTCTCATACTTGCTTTGCTTCAGAGTTTCTTTACAAGTGCTCCATACTTAGCAAAACACTATCTTATCTCACACACATTGTTTTATTTGATCTCCAAACCCCATGCGCTGTAAGGGAAGCGAGGGACACGCCCTGAACTTCAAAGCTGCCCGTCCAGCTTCCCTGCTGAAAATCTCGACCAGGACGTCCCACAGGTGTCAAAAGACCAAAACAGATTCAATCATCTCCCCGAACATGTTCCTTTCCGTGTTTTTCCGTCTGAATTGGTGGCAGTCACCCCACCTGGAACCTTGAGAGTCACCTCCGAGTCACCTTTGTCTCTCAAGCCTGTTCCCTCCTCCCTCTTGCCTCTGCCGCACGACAGGCCTACATCATTTCTCACCTGGACTGCGGTCGTCTCCTAATTAAGAATCACCTCCCGTCCCCACACTGTGGCTAAGCATGCTCTGTCTAAAATGTAAATCTGGTGTCTCTCTCTCTCTCTCTCTCTCTCTCTCCTCACCCGAGGATATTTTTTCCATGGCTTTTCAGAGTGGAAGGGGGAGAGAGAGAGAGAGAGAGACATCAATGTGAAAGAGACACATCGGTTGGTTGCTTCCTGCATGTGCCCCGACCAGGGCCAGAGATTGAGCCTGCAACTGAGGTTTGTGCTTTTGGCCGAAATCGAACCTGGGACCCTTCAGTCTGCAGGCCGACGCTCTAACCACTGAGCAAAACTGGCTAGGGCTCGCTATATCCCTTTCTTAAAAATGACTTTCAGTGTCTTCCAGCTGCCTAGTAAATTCCTCAGTTGCTAAATAAGGCCCTTCATGATCTGACATCTATTTCTCTGGTTTCAATTCCTGGCAACCCCTTGGCTGCAGTTTCTAGCACTTACCCCTTGGCTGCAGTTTCTAGAATATTGCTCACGATGTTCCTTTGTCCAGAATATCCTTCCCTTCACTGCTTTTTTGGTTTAGCTAACACTAATTCTTTAAGATTCCTACTAGGAATTATCACCTCCACAAGCCTAGTCTGATCCCCTCAAATGAGATCAGGTAATTCTCCCCCTCTGGCTTGAACATCTATATCCCTATTATATTTTATGATGACTGCTTTAGAATGGTGGTCTCTCTCATACATCAGTTCTTTCACTGACTTTTTTCACCAAATATCTATTAGTCATGTGTGTGCCAGTCACTCTGAGCACTGAAACATGAGCTTTTTGCAAGCAGGGGCATTATCCTACACGTCTCAGTATTTTTGGTGCTTAAACAAAGTCTAACACATAGTAAATATTCCAAAAATGTTTGGTGAATGAACAATGGATGAGTATTTGGTATCAGAAGCATTTTACATCAACAGGTGAATTTCAAGTATTCAACTGCTTGATAATTCAAGTTTGGGGAAAAGAGCATACACCACAGAACATACAGATGAGTTTTTAAAAATTCATTAAGTTGTACATTGATACAGTGTGACAATTTTACTGAATGAGGGATAAACTTCAAAAAGAGACAGTAGTTAAGCTATTCAGGGAAAAATTTCAGATAACTCTTCACTTCCCAAGTGCTTATAGCACAAGGTGCTGCAAAGCACTTACATCATTATCTCTCTTTAAAACATCTTGTTGAATGAATGTTGAATGGAAATAAATATTAAAATGCCTACAATCCCTCTATTTCCCTCAAAAGCCAAAAGCAATAAAGAACTGAATGTGGAAAGCTAATACAGTAATGGCAGCCAAATGAAGTTTGTTTTGAAGTTAGTCAGACGAGATCTAATTAATCCGAAAAGATTCCTGATATGAGGTTCAGAATACTCAGCATCATTGTTTAATTGCATCAAAACAGACAGAATGCAGGTAGTAACACATCTGTTGCCATATGCTGTGTTCAAAGAAGGGCACGAGAGAAAATAGCTGAGAAATTCCAAGTAAGCCAGGCAAATAAATGTACGCCCTACTCTATGGATGTTTTTCTAAAAATTAATAATGCCTTACAAACTTTTTTTAGAGAAAAAAATGTTACCCACTTTTCTAGTTGGCCAAGTTACTGAAGCTCTTTAAGCTTCAGTTACCTTACGTATAAAATGGGGTAATAATACCTACATAGATTATTGTATGGGATAGTTTCATAAAGCCATGTTAGTGCTCAGCACGGTGTCTGACACATAGTAGGGCTCAATATTAGTGTCAACTAATATTAAACACTAATAGTATATAATATTGATAATATTTATAATTTATACTATACTATTAATATAAATATTACATATTTAACAACTACCCTATGAAGTAGTTGCTATTATTATTCCCATTTTGTAGGGGAGGAAGCTGAGGCAATAAGAGGTTACATGACTTGCCCAGGCAATTTGGCCCTGGCATCCACGGTAATGTCAATTATGCTATTTTGTCTCTCACATGACGATCTTAGGAAATTTGTATTCAAACTGTTTTATAGTTACAAGAAATCCTAAATTAAGGAATCAGATCAACTGCCACAAGACACTGAGTGAAAAAAAAATCATGGAGCCTATTCACCTGTGGGTCAGGCTCCTCCTTTGTAACACCGGGTCATTTCCTAAGGGGGGGGGGGAGAGAGAATGAACAGCAACAGGAAGACTCCGAGAGTCAGAAAAAAGAGACACCCGAGGGCGCGAGAGCACGGAAGCGGCAGGTGGTTGGCAAGCTGAAGGGGAGGTGAGGCTTGGGAGCAGCAATGAAAGAAAGTATTCACCTTTTCCAAGAAAGGTAATCATACAAAGGCCTTCCAAACAGAGCTAGGGAAGAACTTGTTCTGGAGATATTAAAAAATAGACTCAGTGTAACCACCGTGTATAACGTTACATATTCATTACATACTCACCCTTGGCTCCCATCCAACTTACTTGGCCATAACAGTCTGAGAAAGAAGGAAAAGGTCTGAATACAATACCTGATTCAGCATCTGGATCTTCTCCACATAGCAGCTTCTTCAGTTTCTTACTAACCAGGTCCAATAAAGTAACTGGTGTCTACATAAAAGCAGTTATTTTCAAATATTTAATATGATTTTTTTTTCTAGCCAGAAACCCAACATAGAAAAAAATTTAATGTTTTTGACCAATGAGTAGGGGGAGAGAATTCCAGCTGAAGGGGTGGGTTGCAGAAGGTCTGAATTCTTGAATTTTTTTTAGAATTCTTACAGTTCTATTTTCTACTTTCATGTGTGAACTACATCTGAAACTAGGTTAGGCAGTCATCAGTGTAATGTTCTATAAAAAATTATTTATGGTTCTATAATAGCACTGATCTAAATAATCTTACATTGTAATTACACGGTCAATATGTAAATAACAGCTCTAAAACATTATTATCTTAAAATAGATAAATTCTCTTTTTCCAGTTGTGGCTATACAAAGGCAGTCGTGGATTACAACATGTATCTGGGGGAAATCATCCCTCAGCTAATCTTGTTACGGGGGCACCCCTACACCTACGGACGCGGAACCTCGTGTCTGCACAGCTCCTTCATCCTGGACCCCAGCCTGCCTTTACATTAGCTTCTATACTCTTGACAATTTCAAGTCACGAAGCTATCCCCATTGAGTCATTCCATCATTCAATAAAAATTCAGTGAGTGATTGCTAAGTCCCAGGCACTGTTCTAGGTGATAAATAAGCAGATCAAGATTTGAACTCTTGGAGCTTACATCCTCATAGAAGAGAAAGACAATTTTTAAAAAATCGGCAAATACATACTATAATTTCAAGTAGTGACAGTGCCATTAAGACGCATAAAGCAGGGTAAGGGGCTCGAGTGAGGGGCATGAGCGGCCACCCCTGCTGCGAAGGGCTGTCTGAGAGCAACAGAGTTACAGAGGCCTGAGCAGATGTGCAGTGCGCCAGACCTAAGAAGATCCGGAAAAATGTTCCAGGCAGACAGCAGCATAGAAAAGGCCCTGAAACAGGGAAAACTTGGCATGCTTGCCTCTATCATAAAGCCCCCACCTCAGCCTCCCTGAAACCCCTCATGCCCTGATCTCCAGGAAGCAGTCCCGAGAGGCTTCTCCCGGCTCCCTGAGCCCACATGCCCCTTCCTCCGGCAGGCCACGGGGACTGCCTCTCCCTGCGTGGCCTGCAGCAGAACGTGAGCCCGCGTGCTTCATCGTGACGCTGCTGCTCTGGCACGCGGGGGAGGAAAGGAGGAAAAATCCTTTCTAGTTTCTTGGCCATATGTAGGAAAGAGGAGAACTCATCTACCCAGAGGAGGAGGCAGGGTGAGAAAGCAGTGGAGAGGCTCAGTGGTAAGGAAGAGGGGAGAGGAAGTGCTCTTTCTAAGTTCCTAGTTGAAATCTGGGACCCATTTTACGAGGGAACTACACACGAGCTTTGGTTTGGTGACTGTCGAATTAGACATTTATATAGCCTGGGCTCCCTAACCTCCATTATATTTTTTTGATTAAAAAAAAACCTATGCACAGAATACCTAACAACTGACTTACAAATGAGTTTTCAGAATATATTTCATTCAAAATTCACAAAACTGGGACTGTATTATATATTCTTATTACTTTTTTTTCACTCTGAAATAATGGAAAAGAAACTTCAGTTAAGGGTGACAGAACTGCTACAAAATTTGAACCAATATATATTTCTTATGACATGAGACAAATTTTTTAGGCAAAAAAAAACTGAAGAGGGGAAACAATTCTTTGGAGAAATACCACTAAAAGTACCAGTCAGTACTAAAATACAGTAGTGAGGCTAAAAAACAATCTTTTTCTTGATATATTTTCAAAACATATCAAGAGCCTAACCACATTTTACTAACTCTATTGCTATCCCTCGGCTTCCAGCCACTGTCTCTCTTGCCCAGATTATTACAACAGCCTTCTGAAAGGGGTCCCTGCTGCTACCCTGGCCCCCAACAATCTATTCTCAACCCAAAAGCCACAGCTGTCTTTGTAAGTGTCGATCAAATCAGGCCACTTCCTGCCCAAAGCCGCCTGGGATTCCCCGTTTCATTCCAAGGAGAGGCAAGGTCCCTCCAGTGGCCTACAGGGGCCCCACCTCTCTGACCCCATCATCCCCCCCCGCCCACCATGTCAGCACCCAGGCCTGGGTCACCCCCGGGGCCTCTGCTCTAGGACCCACTCTCTCCCCCGAACCAGGACTCCCTCTCCCTCTTCCAGTCTTGGCTCAAATTTCACTTTCTCATTGAGCCCAATCTTGGCCACCCTGTTTCATACCATAAGCTCCCAATCACCCCCATCCTAGCACCCATAAATCCTCCGAACCTGCTCTTTCTCTTTTTTCTATCACATTTATTGCTTTCTATCAAACTATGTGACCTGACTTGATGATTGTGTGTATTTTTTTTATCATCTGTGAACCCCACTTGGATATAAGCTCCTCGAGGGTCTGTATCTTCGTGCTTTGTTTACTGATGTATTCTAAGTACCTAATTAAATCAGTGCCTGGCACATAGTAATGCACCAGAAGTGGGTTGAAGAAATTAATATATTTTCAAATATTGACATTAAGTCGGCTTCCTTCTCTTTAGTGGGTAGGGGAAGATAGCATTCCTTCAAACTTTGCACATTATGGGTACTCAATAAATTATTTATTAAGTGAATTATTTGCCCTTTTGCTTAACAGAAATAGCTTGGTACTAAATGTGCCCAGGCACAGTGCCAGATACCTTGAAGAGCTCGGAGTGATATTCCAGTAGGAACCGGATGAGCTGTTCTGCCCGTACTTTTGATAATGACTTGGTTTGCAAAACTGCTTTGGCAAGAGTCTTGAGGACAACAGTTTTGTTATCATTCTGTAAACAGAAAGAACACATTAGCTTGAACAGTTTATATTTTTTAATTGAATTTATTGGGGTGACGCTGGTTAACAAAGCCATAAAGTTTCAGGAGCACAACTCCAAACACATCATCTGTACACTGTACCGTGTGTTCACTACCCCAACTCAAGTCCCGTCCATCACCATTTACCCCCCATCCCCTATCCACCTCGCCCCTCCCCCCCCAGGCAACCACCACTGTGGTCTGTGTGAACAATTTTTAAAAGAGAGAATAAAAACAGAACATTGTAAAACTGTTATTGTAATTTTTTTACCTGTTTTTGTAACTTGTAGGCATTAGGTTCTGATGCAATAGCCATAAAAGTAAGCAGCCGCCGTAACTCTTCTCTAATGCTGGGCAACAACAATCTTAGATATAGTTGTGTTGCTTCAAGTGCTTCTGCTCTTTTCTCATTTTCTGTTACAAGGGTTACAAATATGACAAAGCATGGAACAACAATGGAGACTGTAGTACTTAGTAGTCAATTAAAATGCTACGCTGTGCCCGGCCGGGCGTGGCTTAGTGGTTGAGCATTGACCTAGGAGCCAGGAGATTGTGGTTCGATTCCTGGTCAGGGCACATGCCCGGGTTGCAGGAGGCAGCTGGTCAATGATGACGCTCTCGTCATTGATATTTCTATCTCTCTCTCTCCCTCTCTCTGAAATCAATAAAGATATATTTAAAAAGGGAGAGAGAGAGAGAAACATCAATTGGTTGCTTTCCCATAGGCATCCTGACCAGGGATTGAACCCCGCAACCTAGGTATGTGCCCTGAACAGGAATTGAACCCACAACCTTTAGGTGTACAGGACGACTCTCCCACCAACTAAGCCACACCAGCCAGGGCTCAAACAGAATTTTGTTTTTAACATGGAATTATATGGCCACCTATGTAGCTAAAAACGTGACAATACTATGATACTCAATTTTTTATTTTACTCAAAGGTCACCAAATACCTCAGTTCTCTAATCCTGTACTGTAGCAAAACATGTTTCTTAGAATGTCCCTGTGACATAATTACCTTAGATCTAATGTTCTATATAGCACATTAGTTATATCTGATAGTACAATTTACAGGGCAGGCAACATTAGTAAAGTGAAAAAGACTCCATGCAGTACCTTGACACCACAGAGGAAAAATAGTAAAATGTTATATAATATATAACATTTTCTTCATCTTGCATCCTTAAAAATATTTTATTGTGTAAAAATTAAAGTTTAAACATCATCTCTTACCTAAAAGTTCAATAATCCCTGAAAGAATATCAAAATACTCATTGGCTAACAGGCAATCTCTCTCTTGATTATAGTATTTTACGATGACATCAAAGAGTATCTTCTTCTGTGTACTCAGCCTGGTCTCTTCATTTCTGTTTTGCACTAACTGCTGACTAACAGAAGCTATGTACTGGTCAGGGAAATACTCCAAGCATTCAATTGCTGCATTAAGCCAGCTATCAATCCTGGAGGGAAAATACAAAACAAAATAAATCAATGGTTATCATTTCCATTTAATTACCTAAAGCACTGTTTGATAAAACGTCATCAAAGCTAGCTGATCTTAATCATTTCAATAAATTTTGCAGGATGAATGAAGGAATAAGAGGGAATAGCTATTTTCCTCACCAAATACTGCCGTATCTTTCTATACCTTTATTTTCAAGGAGTGAAACTACTTTTTGGCCACCTTTTCATGACTGATTTCTAATTTTGTCAGGTTTTGTTCAGAGTTCATCTGTACTGCTCCATTTCACTAGTGGTTCCCCTCCCTTTTCCCACTACAATAATTAGGTGCATATGGTTCTATTATTATTTGAAAATCAGATACCAAATATTTCCCCAAACAAGATGTCCTGTTTACCCTACCACACTGCCTTCCCTTTCTTCTCTCTCCACCCCGATGAGAAAAGGAATTCAGGGTCCTTTCCCTCCTCCCTTCCTACAGCGAGGCCTCTGAAAGGCCTTTAATTCCCCCTTTCCTCGCCTGCCACCTTTCTAACCCCCGGGTTTTGCTGTGATAGGTTACATATACTATAATTTCCTTAACAGTGTGTCCTTTCTATTTTTGTTTTCTTGAATCCTCACTCCGGGATATTTTTTCCATTGCTTTTGAGAGAGTTGAAGGGAGAGAGAAACATCGGTGTGAGAGGGAACATCGAGTGGATGCCTCACACGCCCCCCCTGGGGCTGGGGATTGAGCCTGCAGCAAAGGTACCTGCCCTTGGTCGGAACAGAACCCGCGACCCTTCAGTCCGTGGGCCTGAGCTCTGACCGCTGAGCAAAATGGCCAGGGCTGTCCCTTCTGTTTTGACTTCTTATTTAGTGCTAATATTTTACACATTCCCACACAGTCTTACATAGCAGCTTGGAATTAATGTGTGTGTGTGTGTGTGTGTGTGTGTGTGTGCGCGCGCGCGCATGCGCACGTGTACCAAATGAGAAAATAGTAAGAGCGCACAGATCAAAGCCCACTGCCTAACAACGTTTCCTCTCCTCTTCATCTTCTCCATCTTGGGGTTCTGCCTATTTTCTTTGGATGAGGTTCCTGAGTGATATACTCCATGAATTCTTTTTTTAAAATTGAATTTATTGGGGTGACATTGGTTAATAAAACCATACAGGATTCAAGTATGAATTCTTTTTTGTTTTTCAAGTATGAATTTTTTTATTTTTTTAAAAAATATATCTTTATGGCCCAGCCTGGTGTGGCTCAGCAGCTGAGCGTCAACCTAGGATGCAGGTGATCGCCCTTTGATTCCTGGTCAGGGCACATGCCTAGGTGGCAGGCTCGATCCCCAATGGGGGTGTGCAGGAGGCATAAATATATTCTTATTGATTTCAGAGAGAGGAAGGGAGAGGGAGAAAGAGAGAAAGAAACATCAATGATGAGTCACTGACTGGCTGCCTCCCGCATGCCCCCCACTGGAGATCGAGCCCACAACCTGGGCATGTGCCCTGGCCAGTAATCAAAGGGCAATCACCTGGATCCCAGGTCGATGCTCAACTGCTGAGCCACGCTGGCTGGGCATCGGGGAAGAATTTTTGATAATCCTCAAGAATCTTTCCTTCATCCCTCCTGCCCTTATCCTTCCATCTTTCCTTCCTTCTCTTTTTGCCCCCTGACAGGTGAAGGGTGTATCTTTCCTAATATGTGTGTCATTATCTTCTAGATCCTAGTGTTTCAGATGAAAAGATTAATGGTGGTTGGATTGCTTTTTTTTTGCAGATAACCTATCCTTTCCGCCTGGAAGCTTCTAAAGGCAGACTGGCTGCCGTTTCCTGCAGAGGCCTCTAAAGCAATCCTGTCTCTTTACTGGTATCCTTACACGCTACCTGACTCAGGGGCTGGGGAAGACACAGAACTTTGCCTTGGCCTTTCTTGGCCCATTGTGAATTCAGGAAACCTCCCATGTGCAAACAGGACCACAGGTGACTATCTAATTGGGTCCACAGGTCTCTTGTCACCAAGCTCTTCTCAGGACTGATGCTTTCTGGTCCTCAGCCTTAGAGTCTGACGTTCTTTCCTTCTTTGGCCCACATGGGAGAAAGCATCACATCAGTTCTCTCTGTTGGAATCCCTACTAGTACTCAAGGTCTTATACCAATAGTTCCCTGCAGTAGGAGTGACAAATATCTTAGAGTTCAGAGAAAAGAGAATAGAGTGTCACTCAGGTTATAGGGCTCCCTGAACCTCTTCCCCACAAGTAAGGCTGACTTTATGATAAGACTTATCTCCTTGAACTGAATGTTCTGTTTTGCGAATGTCTCCCCTACTAGCCTGTGGATTCTTTTAGGGCAGGAATAAATAAACTGGTAGAAACTGATACTTAATGTTACATTAGGGTCATGAAATGGGAATCATAGAACTTTGGAAAACACTCAGGGCTGGTGCTGGGAGAATATAATTGTTGAGTCATGACTGAACTCATATGAATGAAACCACTCTGATTTACAGATCTTCTCGCCGGTCATAACCAGAGACTTTCTTTGTTAGATCAAATGAGAATTCACAGTGATTAATTTACGAAACAGAGATGGTGTTAGCTTAAACATATGGATATGTTCTTACCTCTTAAAATACCGAAGGTGAAATGTATGAAAGATCTTTTAAGTTATAGGTTATTTGACAATAAAAATGGTCACTTACTCAAGTACACAGATGCTTGGAATAACCTCTCTGTCTAGACAAGTATTTGAGATAACAAGGTCTTCCTCTTTGCTTAATTGAAGATTTTGTGTTTTAACTGGTGGCTCCAAAATATTTTCCAAGAATGGAAGGTGAATCAGTTGAAGAATACGTAACAATGTTTGTTGTTTCCAAACATCTTCTATAGCTTAGAAAGAAAAATAATGGAACTATCAGATTGAGAAATAACATACACTCAACCAATATTATAAAATTTTCCATTTCTAAACAATACAAAATAAAAGCTACTTTAAAATGTATAATGGATTAATTTTTTTTTTTAAAATATATCTTTATTGATTTCAGAGAGAGGAAAGGAGAGGGAGAGAGAGAGATAGAAACATCAATGATGAGAGAGTCATTGATCAGCTGCAGCCCACAACCCGGGCATGTGCCTTGACTGGGAATGGAACCCTGATCGTCTGGATCCTAGGTCGACGCTCAACCGCTGAGCCACGCCCGGCCGGGCTATAATGGATTAATTTAATGCTAGGATAATTTAAATTTTCTAAATTACAGTTTTTATTTTCAAGATTTACCTTTAAAGAGACATTATTTATGAACATAGTGACTGTATTTTCTGGTTATGTTGATTAGTTATAAAGTGATATTATCTAGCTTTTAAGGCCAACAATAGATTAATTCCAAATATAAAAAGCTACTGGTCATGCTAATAAATTAATTGTATATCTGAGAGAATATGAGATTGCTAATTATAATTTTATTCAAAGTAGCACATTTACTTGTAGTTTGTTGTTTTTAAATGAAAATATAGTATTAGGTTAATCTTAACTTGGGTTTCCTGATCATTCCTGTTAAGAGTTAGTTTTTCATTATCCTAATCATCAGATCATAATTAATATTTTGTTTTTACTTTAAACAAAACAAAATCATAAAGGCAACAGCTATAGTAAATCTCTTGCAAAGCTCCCAAGCCAGTGGCCTGTGTGTTAAATCTGAACCATAGCCATGATTTTTTTGATTATAAGCATTTTTAATAAAATTAACTTGTATAAAAATGGGAGATTTCGTGTAAAATTCTGGGTTTCAAGCTTCTTTTTTTTAAAAAAAGATCTCCTAACACTGAGCTTGAATTAATGCCTGGCCAAAGGCAGCTGATACCAATCAGTGGGCACCCGCTTTGCTTCTGCATGCCATTTCCAGTTCACCACAAACCCCACCCCTCCCCCTGTATCCCAGTGAAGTTGAGTGTCAGTGACCATTTTCATGGTGGTGTCCTGTTGGTTTCGCTACAGTAAAAATCAACTTCCCTGTACTTACATCTCTGTGTTATGTGAGAAAAGGAAAAACAGCCCGAGAGGGCCATATATTTCAAGCAAAATAGCAGTGCCCATTTTTCCTATATATTTGGTAATTAAGTACTCACTGCCTCTCTGGTCTGCCTGGCTCCTAAAGTCATCTGAATTTGCTACCTGTGAGCTATTGGCTAAAATAAATCGAATTAACAATCTTTTAGTAAAGACTTGAGATCATAACTAGCCTCTAACCAGTCAGTCCACATTTGTCAATACCAATCTTTGGGCACAGCACTGAACCAGGTGCTATAAAAATACATAAAATTAGTGGGCCTTCAGCAGCCTCCCACTAAGTAAGGAGGCAAAGATGAAATGGGTGAAGGCAAATTTTATCAACTTGCCAAGAAATATACATGATATATTATGAATAAGTCCAAAAGTGGAAAAAAACTATTTTGCAAGAGCATCAAGACAGAAGACTCATTTATTCAACAACTATTTATTGAGACCTATTTTGTGCTAGGCACTGTTCTAGGTGCCAGGGATACTGTAAGTAGAACAGGCAAAATCTTAACGGGCTTATATTCCAGAGGGGATAGAGAGGCAGGCAATAAACAAACAAAGAAAAAGTAAAATATGTAGTGTGTCAGTTAGTGGTACGTTCTATGGAGAGAAATTTAGCAGAAAAGGAGAGAGGTCATGCTAGGGGGTAATGCTGCAATTTTAAATAAGATGTGTGGGAACTGTAATTGGGAAGATAATATTTGAGCGAAGACGTGAAGGAGGAGCAGAGAAATGTGCTTTCTAGAACATACTAGCCAAATACAGAGATGATAAACAGAATACCAAGCTCTGTGCAGGGAATTACACTCAAGAAGGATACTGTGACAACATACACTATCACCACGGTCATCTTGATGGAGCACTTCATACTCAATGACCAGTGTGCTGAATGATGGAGACACAAAGGGGATAGACTGTGCATTTGAAGAGTGCAATCGACATGCTTAGGATAGCATAGACACATACACGCATGCATGAACATATATATGTTCATATATGTCTGTAACTGTGTATGAACAAGATGCATATGTAAAAGAAAATATTGATAAAAGGAGGAGGCTGTGCGGGAGTCATTTATACACTAAATGTTAACAAACTAACCAACAGCGAGGCGTTGTGCCATTCAGTGGGGAGGACAATGGTGAACAAGATCAGGACTGTGGCTCAGCGGTTGAGCATCGACCTAGGATCCAGGAGATCGAGGTTTGATTCCCGGTCAAGACATGCCCAGGTTGTGGGCTCCATCCCCAGCAGGGGGCGTGCAGGAGGCAGCCGATCAATGACTCATCATTGACGTTTCTATCTCTCTCCCTCTCCCTTCCTCTCTCTGAAATTAATAAAGACATATTAAAAAAAAAAAAAAAAAAATCAGGACTGTTACTAATACCTCACAATCCAGTGGGAAATAAACACAAAATTTCATTAAGTGTATAAATGTTTGAAAGTATGTTCAGTAGGATTCACACTTTGTTTCAGCCAAAGAAACCTTTATACAAACATATTCTTCCAGAAGTGAAGTAAACATTAATAGTGGAGATGCTTTAGCTGCTATCAGGCATTCCCCTAAGTCCTACCCTACAGAGGTGAGGAGAGGTTGTATCTTGCACCTTGAGAACCCCTAACATTTCTAAAATAATGCACATATATTTTTGAAATATTAGTCATTATATTATTAGTAAGAAACAAACAACAGTAAAAAAATTAAACCTCAGCAAAGGTGGTTGGTTCCCCTTAACTCTTCTTGTTACACAAATGCAAATTTGTAACGAAGCCTGCAGTCCTGTAATTGCGCTACTTTACTGCTGCTGGCAGAGTTCTCAACTCAATTTCAGCGAAGGAGGTTTCTCAGTTATTTGGAAACTAAGAAATGGCCTTTTCTGCACTTGGAGAACCCTAGGTAGCTTAGCTAGTTTGTACTGAAAGGCAAATGGCAGGGAGGTGTTGGGAAGGGGTTTATACAATGGTCAGAGGATACGCTCATTAGAAGGTGGTGTTGGATTATAAATAATAAGG
The DNA here is from genome assembly GCF_964146895.1 of Miniopterus schreibersii. Lineage (NCBI taxonomy): Eukaryota > Metazoa > Chordata > Mammalia > Chiroptera > Miniopteridae > Miniopterus > Miniopterus schreibersii. The sequence continues at coordinate 172,639,458 of NC_138102.1, forward strand.
ACTGCTAATGAGTCTGCATGTTTTTTTCTGGTAGTATAGACTACAGCACCTCCAATCTGATCATGGTTGTTGCAAAAACATAAACTAAATGTTATTGGACCTACGTTGCCTCATCTGTCTTGTCTGACGTAATCCCTACGCAGAAGGAAACTCTTACAGGGAAGAGAACAGCGAGTCGATACACCAAACACACTACTTTTATTGTATCTGAAAAGTCAATTCTTGGAGACAGTAAAAAGATCAGTGGTTGCCAGGGGTTAGGGGGAAGGGAGGAATGAATAGGTGAAGCATAGAGGATTCTTAGGGCAGTGAAACTATTCTGTATGATACTGTAATGGTAGATACATGTCATTATATACTTGTCAAAACCCCTAGAATAAACACCACCAAGAGTGAACATTAATGTAAACTATGGGCTTCAGGTGATAATGATGAATCACTGTAGGTTGATGGATTGTAACAAACACACCACTCTGGTACAGGATGTTCATAGTGAGGAGGGCTGTGTGTGTGTGGGGAGGGGGGGCAGGGGATATGGGAACTCTCTATACATTCTACTCAGTTTTTCTGTGACCCTAAAACTGTTCTAAAATTTAAAGCCTAATTTTTAAAAAGTCAGTTCTTCCTTGCAAAGTTCTGAAAAAAATAATGAAAACAAATTACCTTCTTTTGAAAGTGGAAGAACAGGTTTGCCAACTGTGATATTTGGAGGAAAAGCCAGATTCCCACTCATTGTAGGAGTAAGTTCCTTAATTCTTTCCTCACCAATCTCTTGTGCTACAGGATTTGAAATCATTTCATCTTCTGGTCTGTTAAGAAGTAATATGTGAATTTTTTCATAATATACAGGAGCAAATTTTCAAATATACAGTTTTGTTTATTAAATTTATTCATATATTCCCTATTTCTAAAAAAGATCCCAGGCAGCTTACAGTAAAAGACACAAGGAATAAAATTATTAGATAATAGAATATCACCCAAAAAGGACATATTAGGATTGAATATAAAGTGAGAAAATACATGCTAATTATAAGGTGAACACTGTTGCTATCATGAAAAATTTTTGCTCTGAGTTGCCAGAAAACCTTTCCTTTTTTTACTTTGGGTAAGTCATTTTTCAAAATTAGGAAGCATACAATTCATCATAGGATATAAAGTTTTTCCTGGTACAAATTCTGAAAAATCTGTGCTAATGTCCTCCACACGAGTTTTAGAGCAAATGCTGATATGGATTAATTTTTACATGGCTATTTCTTTTATTGATTTCTGAAAAAAACTGAAAGCATAACATTCAAGTTTAGCTCAATGACACTGTTCTCCCAGAATCTAAATACAATATATTACAGTATCTCGATTAACACTAACCTTAAAGATTCCTTTGCATTTATTTTATCTGTTAACCCATTCTCGGCATCCTTTTTTCTTTCACAAAAAACATAAGATGATTTATTGCCTAGAAACCTGTAGAGACTATTGTTTGAATCTTCAAATTCCAATTCCTTCTTGTTTTTGAATAGCTTTACTCCTACTGGTTGAAATACTTTATGATTCATTAGAACTTGGCAAAGACGAACTCCTTTAAGACGAGAGATATCATTACTACTTAGGCACATATTTTGCATAAGATGACTTAATATTACATCAACAGCATCAGAACCAGTAAAACAATCTTTGTATGTTCGTAAATGATGCCTCCTCCTTTTTATTTCCACTTGAGTCTGAAGGGAGTGAATAATACTATCCCATAGCTGAGTAGCTTGAAAAGGACCAGAACATCCTGAAAAAAAAAGCACACAAAACCCCAAACATATACTTAGATTACACAAAAATATTTAAATTTTTTAATTTTGAAAACCTGATGCCTTTTTTGAAGCCTCACCCGAGGATATGATTTTATTGATTTTAGAGAGTGAGGAACATTGATGGGAGAGAAACATTGACCAGTTGTCTCTCATATGCGCCCCAAGCAGGGATCAAACCCACAACCTTTTGGTGTATGGAACAATGCTCCAACCAACTGAACCACCTGGCCAGGGCAACCTTATGCTTTTTTAATAGCATATCTGCTGCCATTGTCTTTATTAAGTTTCTACTCCTTCCATTTTCTGTAAACCATAATATCTTTACTAAGATTGCACCATGTTTGCCAATAAAAACAGAGTAAACCTAGGAAATTACTGATATGAAATATATTATTATGCGAATTTATATGTACCTTTAACGTTCCATGATTAACTACTAGGTATACTTAATCTTGAAAAATATTATTTCAGGACACATTGAAAAGGAACGACACACTCACTGGAGTCCTGATTATCACAGAGCTGTGGCTTCACAGGTTTTTATCTTTTTCTATCTTCTTTTTCCATTTTTGACCAATTGCACAAGTTCTTCATGAGAGAGATCTAGGGCAAGGAGCTGAATAAATCTAATCTATGTATCTGCCATCTATTCTTAATGGGGGAAAAAAGTTTGTGAGTAACAATGAAAACCTGAAAACAACAAAAATGTCCATCACCCAAGGAGTCATTAAATAAATTATGGCATAGCCATACCACAGATTATTAAACAGCCATTAGGAAAAATGGGGTTTATAGCATGAAAGGATATCATTAAATAGGAAAAAAAAAACAAAAACAAAAACCCAAGAGTTGAGCAGAACAATTTGTCTACTATTATCCTACTGATGTAAAAATGAACTCCCAAACTACACAAAATATAAGTAAATAAATAGAAAGAGAGGTCTGGAAAGGTAAACCTCTAACCTTTGGGAAGTAGCATTGTAATGAAAGAGGATGTTTCATTTTTATTCTATATATTTCCAAATTTTTATAACGTACATATGTAAACTTTTCAATTAATTGGAGACAGTAAAATTTTTATTGATTAAATGATATACCACAAAATTCACCCTTTTAAAACGTACATTCAATGTCTTTTAATGTAGTCAGAAGTTGTACAATTACCACTATTATAACTGCAGACCATTTCATCACATCACAAAGAAACCCATACAGCCCTGGCCAGTGCGGCTAAGTTGGTTGCTGTCCCATGCACCAAAGGGTCCTGGTTCCACTCCTAGTCAGGGCACTTGCCCAATTTTCGGGTTGGATCCCCAGTAGGGGGCGTGCAGGAGGCAGCCCATTGATGTTTCTCTCACACAGATGTTTATCTCCCTCTCTTCCTTTCTCTTTAAAATCAACAAAAACATAAAAGAGAAACCCATACAGTTTGCAGTCACTCCTTACTACCCCCTACCCCAGTAATTTTTAAATAAAAAATTAAAGAATAAGCCCGGCCGGCTTGGCTCAGCGGTTGAGCATTGACCTACGATCCGGGAGATCTAGGATGGATTCAGGATCAGGGCACATGCCCGGGTTGTGGGTTCGATCCCCAGCAGGGGGCGTGCAGGAGGCAGCCAATCAATGAATCTTTCTCATTGATGTTTCTCTCTCCCCCTCTCCCTTCCATAAAAGATAATCTCTTTTAAAAAATTAAAGAATGATAAGGGAATAAGTTGAAATACCCAGAATGTTGTTTCTAGATTTTCTTTTTTGTTAAAATTCAAGAATGTAAGCTCTCTCCTCCTTTGATTATGGATAACTGGAAGCACGATGACCAGTTTTACAAGAGTCTGCTGTTCATGGCAAAATGACAGAAATAAAAACCCATCACCTTCAAATGCCTTTAGTTACAGAAGCTGTTTGTCTGTCTATCCTTTAAATATTAGCCCGCGGCCCTTTGGACAGCGCGGAGACAGGCGCGGGTGGAAGGTAAGCAGTGGCGAGGGGGAAAGCGTTTGAGAATCGCGGAGCGATGGGTGGGGTAGGGCGGGGCAGGGTTGCGGTGGGGCGGAGAAGGCCAGCAGTTCATGAGCGGTGGAGCCAAGGGTATTTCCCAGGGAACATTTGCCTTGAACCGTCACTAAACAAGCGAGCTAGAAGAAACAGTCCGCGTGCTCAAGGAACTGGCCACCCGGTACTTCAACCCCTGTAGCTCTAAGTGTAGCCCTCGCCCTCTGGGCACTTGAGAGAAACGCAGAGCATCAGCCTCCTGGACCCACAGGCTGCACTGTAACAAAGTCCCCACATGACTCGCGTGCAGGTTGAAGTTGGAGAAGCGCTGCGTTCCCGGACTCGCCCAGGAGAGCAGCTCGGGAAAGCCCGAGCCACGGGTCCTAGGCTCCGACCCGGGAGAGCAGGTGCGCCGGCGGAAGGGGCGGGGCCAGGTAAGGGGCGGGGCCCCAAAGCCCGAGGCTCAGAGTCCGAACGCCCCGCTCCTCTCAGCCGCCCTTCACTTCGGCACACATTAGGTTAGGCTCTAGAGGGCTACCTGTCCTCCTTTTCCGGCAGACGCCACCTCTGTGACTCACGGAACTCGACCCGCGCCGTCCTGGGCCGGCAAGCTCGCTCTGGCTGCCAAGGCTGCGAAACCGCGGAGTCAAAAGAACCGCCATACGCCCGCGCGCCGGCTCCTCCCCCAGCCCGTAGCCCCGCCCCCACCTGATCCTCTGGGGCGGGGCCAAGGCAGGCCTAACCCCGCCCCTTCCGAACCAGCCGGAAGTGACGTAAATGCCCCCGCCGGCCGGTCTTTCGGTCTTCTTCCCTCTCCCTCACTCTTCCTTCCCAGTCCCTCCCCTCCCCTCCCCCTTCCCTCCTCCGGCTCCAGCTGGCGGGGCCGCGCGGGCGGCTGAGGCTGTGGAGTAAGCTGGCCGCTTCCGCCGGACGCCGAAGCCGAGCGGGAGCCACCGGGCGGCGTTTGCCAGGGCGGGGGAATCGAGCCCCGGCACCGCCCCTCCCGGGAGGAGAGGGGACGAGGTGAGTGGCCGCCGTCGCCGGCCGCGCTCCCGCCTGGGCTCTCCGGGCCGGCGAGGAGGGAGGGGCTGGGGAGGGACCCGCGCCGGGCTAGGCCGCCCGAGACCCCCGGTGCTGGCGGCTGTTGCTAGGTGACGGGCCGGCGGGCCGAGGGCCGGGCTGGCGGGGCGGTGGGCGCCCGCGGCACCCGGGCTCCGGGAGCGGATCCGAGAGGCCCGAGCCCCCGGACGAGGCCTGGACGTGACGGGCGCCCGGGGCCGGAGCCGCCCGCGCAGACAGCGCCCCCGCCACGGCTGCGAGCTTGGGTTTCCCTTCGGGAAATGGGACGCTCCTCTGGGACGCGGGGACACAGGTCCCGTGGGTCCCGAGGCCCGGCGCTGAGAGCCCGGCTCCCCCGGGGCCCGCCGGCGGCGTCCTCTCGGACGGTGGCTGCGGCTCTGGGACGGGAGGTTATTGTGCCTGAGGTGGGTGGGGCAGGTGTTTTGTTGAGACCGAAAACCCCGTCGGCGGCTTCTGCACGCGTGCGTTTCTCAGCGGGGAAGAAAGGGCGGAGAAAGGTTTAGACAGATCAAGCCGCAAAAACTTCTCGGGACCCCGCCGAGTACATACCTATGATTAGGAATTAAGAGAAGCAGTACTGTCAAGTCAGCTCCTCCAACCGTCTTCACGAGTCCTCCAGACTCTTACGGTTGTAAATTGCAAGCTACTTCTTTTGTAAGTTGCTAGCTGGGTTTTTTTTGTTTTTTTTGTGTGTATCGAATTCAGGAATTATCTGTATGATGATTTATTTTACAAATTGGATTCACATGCCCTTCCATTCTGGAAAATTGACTTAGTTTTACAGCCTGTCACTGTAAAACCCCGTCATGCCCTCCCTGGTCAGATGCCTGAAGCTACCTTTTGAACTTTGCAGGCGCTTTTGTTTGGCTTCCTGTCTTATTCTTTAGTCTAAATACTAATTTTTAAAAAGTTCAGAAATGATTTACCAGCTGAGTATAGGTAGAGTTCTTGTCAGTACTCGTAAAAGACGCTTTTGGAGGATTGTGTGAAAGAAAGGAACCTAACGAAGGTAAGGACCTGCATTCTCTTGAGATCCACTTTACACACATGCAGAAACCTCAGAAACCTCTTCCTTTGTCTCTACCATCCACAACCAATAAAATAAATGCAGGCACATTGTACTTCCATACAACGGAACATTTCTGTACAAATCAACCCTGTCATTAGGAATAACTATTCACGCTAACGTGTTTGAAATTCACCCAAGAAAAATAGGCCCTTTTACTTTATTTCACTCAAGTGACTAGCTTCATCATCTGCCCTGTTCTGTAGTAGACGGGTGACAGCTTCCTGTCTCTTGTGCCTCATCATCAGCCTCTCCGTAAGTCCTGTTGGTTTTGCCTCTCGAGTATCTGTCTGTCTTCATCTTCCCCAATAGTAATCTGGTTCCGGCCACCATCGTCTCTCATCTAAAGTATCACCAGCCTCCTAATTAGGGTGTAGCTACATTTACCGTGCCCCCTTCTAGGCTTCCACACCAGACTGAGTAACATTTTAAAAATGCAGATCTAATCATGCTGCTTCCAGTATGTCTCCTCCAGGGGCTTTCATTGTTTTTAAGAGAAACGAAAGTCCTTAACAGCCTGTTGGGGTCCCCCAAATGCCTTTCCAGCCTCATCTGTACAGTGCTTTCTGGCATTCCTTCCCCCCCCCCGGCACTCTGTTGGGCCTCAGGTATACATGGCTTTTGGTTATGCAGCTTCCTCTGCTTGGAAATGCATTTCCTTCCTTTTTCATCCAGTTAACGCCTGCTCATCATTCATCTCCCTTCAGGAGACTTTCCTGATTAGGGTAGATTCTTCTAATTATATGTTCTCATAACAGCAATACAGAGTTGCCGTATTTATTAATACTTAATCATTTAATGAGGTGTTCCTCATCTTCTGGTACTGTGGAAGTGCTTAAAAAATGTTTGTGAAATGAATGAATTCACTGAATGCTTGCTAAATGTTCCAGGACTTGTGCTAAACATCTTACATGCCTCCTGATCTTTAATCCCATAGAAATCACTTGAGGAATAGGTGGCGTTTCCCCCTTTTTAAAGGTTAGAACTAGTGTTAGGGAGGCTAGTTGGTGCTCATGGTGCGAGTATTAAGTATTAGAACTGGCATTTGAACCCAGGTTTTCTTTCCACTGAAGGTTGTGTACTTAATCATATAACACTTAACTCTCACACTGTACATCAGAATCACCTGGGGGAGCTGCTCAGAATACAAATGCCCTCACCGCACATTTATAGATTCTGATCCCAGTGGTTTGAGGTAGTCCATAAGCATCTATATGGTTTAACAAGGTATTCAGTCATCAGATGGTATTAGATGTTCACTAGAGTTTGAAAACCATTGTCTTAGATAACACTTCAGTATTTTTTGTGTCAGTTTTCACACACTGTACTACAGTGTATTTCGATTTTATATGTTCTTAAGTCAAGGAAGAACTGTAGCCCCATGTGTCATTTTGTTAGATTTCCTACCCAGTTATTTCTTTTCCTCCTTTTCTAGCCCAAGAGACTGAATAGTAAGACTTTGCCACCCCAGGGCTTCTATTTCTTTTTTTTTAAATTACCATAATTTAAAGAATCTGATTGATTTCCTGTAGTAAAAACTACACCAGTTACATGAGCTGGAACTGCCTTCAAAAGAGTTGGATATAATCTCTCCTCAGATCTTACTTATGTTCAAATTACTAATTTGATATTTAAGCATATGTTTCCTCATAGTCTCATGTTGCTTTTTAAATTTTAGTGTACAACGATCTTAAGTTTGTAAGCAGTGATGGAAACTGAATGTTTTACTTCTTTCTTCTACTGTATCTAACTAGCATAGTGCTTTCTACTTAGTAGGTTAGGTACCCAATGATTTGTTGAATGGATGTGTACTTCACAGTAGTGATTTATGCTTGTTTCTTAAAATCAGGTTTTTCTTCTGTAAGTAATCTGTTCTAGCTCAACTGATAATAATTCAATACTTTCTGTGGTTTCAAAGAGAATGATTGTACTCAACTGGTATAATTGTTTTCTGAGTAAGATTCAGTGTGACTTCTGTATAGACCAAAGAATGGTAGTAACCAGGTTTTAAAAACTATATCTTTCTGAAACTTTTACTAATCTCTGAATGCTCTAACAGGAAAAAGAAAACATGTATTTCAAGAATGTATCTCAGGATCATTTTACTTTAGGTATAAACAGATAAGCACTGCATATAGATGTATAGGTACAAAAATTCCCCCAAATTTTATGAAGCATTTTACCAAAGGTATTTATGTCATAGTCATGTAATTCTTATTTCAAATTACAAAATTTCATTTTATAAATGCTTAACTATTAAAATGAATATAGAAGTGGTATTCTTTTATTTTTAATTTTATTTATTGATTTTTAGAGAGAGGAAGAAAGGGAGGGAGGAAGGGGAGAGAGAGAGACATCAATGTGAGAGAGAAACATCAGTAGCTTGCCTCGTACATGTGCCCTCCTGACCAGGGATCAAACCCACAATCTGGGTATGTACCCTGACCGGGAAACGAACCACCACCTTTTGGCATACAGGACAGCCCTCCAACCAACTGAGACACATTGGCTAGGGTGAAGTGGTATTCTTTTATTTTCAGACATTTACATAGAAAGAAACCTCAGACCCTGGTGCCTCCTTAAGGAATAAAACTATTTTGAGTTCATTTTTATTCATTTATGTTATTGTTCTTTGTAGTCAATGTGTAATATTTAGTGCTTGTTTAAAGTCTAGTCTCAGCTATGTGCCATGAGACTAACAGTTACTAAACATAATTTCATTATTAGATGTAATTACAATAACCTTTTTATTTGCATTACAATATTTCCAATAAAAATGCAAGCTAATTCTACTTTACAGTATTTTCTTCTTGGCGAATTAAGGGACTCTTTGCACTTGTGTTACTTGAAAATTCAGGACATATTTTTAGCATAAATATAATTTTAGCTACTATATTCTTGCTATATCTAGAGTTTATGAGTAGACAGAACTAAAAGAATTGCCATTTCCTTTCAACTACCTGCCATCAGGTGCTGTAATACTCAACCCACTTTCTGCCAGGTGCATGTAAAATCTTGTAATACAACAGAATCACCTACTGGTTCTACTTAAAGCCAAGTGATGGCTGAGCCAGATGGTAGAAAGGTATAATCTTGGGATCATACTGAAGTCTCAAATCTTATTTTGGCTGAGATTTAGGAGGGGAAGATAGTTGAATTTCAAGTGAATTCTTGTGGTGTACAAGGGGAAATGGCTTATATGAATAAACATTTCTGTCTTTTATAACTTTGTCTTTGGAAAAAATATGCTTATTTCTTTATTCATTAATCAAGTGAAAATTTGAAAAGCTATCATTTAGTTTAAGAAAAGATACTTGGAGTCTAGATTTCTTATATGTCCAAAGGCTATTGCTAATAATTCAAAATCTTGTTTTATAAGCTCATTCAGTTAGCCTGTCCTTGGCCTCTGTTGCTTTCATGATTCTCCTTGGGTCACTGTTTTCAAGCCCACAGTATTAACCACTGTACTGCTCATGGTGCCCGAATTTTGATCTTCAATCAAGAAGTTTTTTCTAAGTTTTGTACTGCATATCTAAAAACCTGCTAGATGTATCTCCATATGAAAGTTATTAAGGCAACTCCCATTCAGCATGTCCAAAGCTGAGTTCTTCCCCCATAAGAGAAACAATTGTCTCCTTTAAGTCCTGCCTTGCTAGGTAGTTTCACTCTCTACCTGGACTCTGAAATTAGAGACCCAATTGGGATTCCTAATGTCGTCCCTTCCCTTTGTCTAATTGATCAGTAAGTTCTCTTAGTTCTAACTCATACTCGTTTCTTAGTTTTCCCTTTCTTCCCTTTCCTTACTGCTACTTCCTTAATTCAGCACCCTCTCTTTTAAAATTTTGATATATAATATATAAAAGTGCACAATGAAATTTAATATGTGATTATAAACTAAACATCCATTTAACTAGCACCTTTGAAACACCCCCTCCACTCACCATCTCTTTCCTATCTTCATCTCTATTTCTGTCTTTTCCTTTGTTTTCTTGCTTTGTATAGCAGTGTGTGCTTGATCCCCCCCCCCCAACCTACACATTGATGTTCTCTTGAGTCTTGCCCATTCCCTACTTTCACCCCTAGTATATCATTCATTCTGCTTAATGAATTGGTCATCTTACCTCATGCCTGAAATCCTTCCGTAGCTTATTATAGCTTGATTTCTTACTACCTTATTCCCTTGGTGATCTGGCTTTTCTGTCTCCTTTCTTTACTTCCTTCTTATACTCCAGCTTTTATCTGAACTGCTTTGTTATTACTCCAGTGCTCCTGCCATTCACTATCTAGTCGACTCCTACTCACCTTTAAAGACATCTCTAGTACTACTGTTTTGGGGAAATTTTCTTCCATCTGTTCCTCTTCTTTTTGCTCCTATAACACTGTGTGTTATATTTTTAGCATTTTATCACTGTAGACTAATGCTATGGTTGGCTTACTTCTCTGTCTCTTGCCCCTTTAATGGTAAGATCTTTCATGACTTATTTTTCCTTTCTTCCCAGTTTCTTATGTGGTATCAGGTACATAGTGAGTATTCAGTAAGTGTTAAATAATTCACTAGATGAATTTCCATGCCTATTCCTACCTTGCGTATACTAGTGTTGGCGCTGTTTAGACAATGGATAGGCATCTCAAATTTGAATATAAACTCTGAAAATATTCTTTGTTTTCATACTAAACTATTTGTAGGTTTCAGATCACATTGGAGGCTTCCTCCCCTTCATGTCTTGGCACATCCTTTCTAGAATGCTCCTTCCATTTTTTTTTACCTGAAAAACACTTCATTTTTAAGCCCATTTTTGTGTTCCCATAATGTGGTACATTTATACCACTAGCGAATTGCTGTAAATCATTGGAGGTCTGAGTCTGCTATTGGACTGAGTTCCTAAAAAGCAGATGTGGTTCCACTTACATCTGTGTTCCCACTGTCCAACAAATGCATGACGTGTAATATGTAACTACTCAGGCGGAGTTAGAGAAATGCCTATGTAGGTTTTAAGTAGGATTTTTGTGTCCTTTCACCTTCCCATCAAAATCAGCAGCAAATGTTCATAGAGAACAATTTGGCATAGCAATAAATGTTTCATAATGTCAACAGCAACATTTTCTAACTGCTTACAGAAACACAGCATTAAGCTAAAAAGGGAAAGTGAATCTGTTTCTATTTACAGACAGTTCAAATCTTTAATAGAAGAAGGTAAGTTATATTTGCATAATATAATTTAATTAACAGAAAATAGGGTATGAAATAGTGTTTCTTCAGTCCAGTGGCCTTTTTTTTGCTTGTAAATAGTTTACTTGTTTTTAGTCCAGTAAATATTTTTACTTGGTATTCTCTAATTTTTAATAACAATGTACTTCTTTGTGTGTGTTTTAAGTTGATGGCATCTGAAATTTTTATCAAGCGTTAAGGTAGTTACAAAGGATCTAACTTCTGTATTGTTGTCTATTTTACTTTAATGAAAACCTTGAAGTTTTGCTTATTAGTTGAAATAAATTTGTTCCTACGCATTCCTGTGATTTCCATCTTGCTTCTTAGTTATAATTTTGTGATAGATAAGACATGGGGTCTTTCTGTCTTCAGTATTTCTTTTTATCTTTATTGTTGAAAGTCCCCCTTTTTTCCCCTGTGACCCCCTTTACCTCACTTCTGCCCCCCCTTCCCCAAGGCCTTCACCATGTCTTCAGTATTTCTTACAGACTTCTTTTTGCTTCGCTCATGAGGAACTTTTTCTCAGGATTAATGCATTCTCAAATTGCCTTCGTCCTACCCCCCAAAGTTTTTTATACCCAAGTAAATGCTGTATAATAAGACTGGTATGGCTGAGAAAAATACTTTTATTGGGTAAAGTGAGAGAAAATTGTAAAGAAAGAAAGACTTGGTTAAGGAAAATTTGCAAGACACAGGCTTGTCCTCAGGGGAATCAATTTTAGAAAAGAGCAGACGTGGAAGATTGGAAGAGTGATAGGGTTTTAAACTTTTTTTTATACCATGGACTCTTGAGAATCTAGTGAAGCCTATGGACCCCTTCTCAGCGTAATATTTTAGTATCAGCTTTTTAATTTCTACAAAAGCTTCTGGGATTTGATTTGATTACATTGAACCTGCAGATTCATGGTGAAAATTGACATCTTAACAATATCGAGGCTCCCAGTTCATGAACACAATCTTTTCATATATTAGTCTTCAATTTTTCTCAGCAATTTTTTTTGGTTTTTATTATACAAATCTTGTCTCTCTCATTAAATTTGTCTATAGATATTTCATGTCCTTGAAATGGTATATTTGAAATTTCATGTTCAGTTGTCTTTCTAGAAAATAGTCTTTTTAAATGTATTATTCTTGTATTCTGTTACCATGGTAAACTCACATATAAGTTCTAGTAGCTTTTTTATAGATTTCTTCTGACCTTCTGTGGTCCTTGATCATGTTACTTAGGAATACAGAGTTTTACTTCTTCCTTCCCAGTCTGAATGCCTTTTATTTTGTTCTTTACTGCTTTGGCTAGGACCTCCGTTAGGGTATTGCATAGAAGTGATAAAAGCAGATATCCTTACTTTGTTCCCAAACTTAGGGAGAAAGCCATCAATCTTTCATCTTGAATTATAATATTAGCTTTAGATACTCAAAGATACCATTTATCAGGTTGAGGAAGTTTTTGTTCTTAGTTTGCTGAGAATTTTTATCATGAATGGGTATTGAATTCTGTCAAAAATTTTATTGCCTTTACTGAGATGATATGTTTTCTTTTCTCCATTATTCAGTTAATACAATGAATTACATAGATTTGTTTTTGAGTGTTGCATCAACCTTGCGTTCCTGAGATAAATCCCACTTGGTTGTGGGGGTTTGGATTTGTTGGATTTGATGTGTTAATATTTTGCTAAGGATTTTTACATGTTGATGAGGGATATTCATGTTCAGTTAACTTATTATGTCATTATTTAGTGGTGGTATCACGGCAGCACAGCCTATATAACATGAAACTTTCTGGAAGAGCTTGTGTATGGACTTGGTATTATTTTTTCCATAAGTGTTTGATAGAATTCAACAATGAAGGCTTCTGAGCCTGGAATTTTCTTTGTGGTGAGGGTTGTAGGTATGAGTTAAATTTCTTTTATATGGGATTATTCTGACTTTCTGTTCTTCCTTGAGTCAATTTTGGTAGTTGTGGCTTTCAAGGAATTTTCCATTTTGTCCAAGTTGTTGAATTAACCAGCATAAGGTCTTTCATTAAATAATACGTGATTCATTTTGAATCTGTAAGGCATAGAGAGTTAGAATCTGTAGGATTTCCTCTATTTCTGATATTGGTCATTTTTTTCTTAATGTAGCTACAGGTTTACCTGTTCAAAAACACGGATTTGGGCTTTGGCCGGTGTGGCTCTGTTGGAGCATCATCTGAATGCCAGAGGGTGTCAGGTTCTGTGCCTGGTCAGGGCGCACACCTGGGCTGCGGGTGGATCCCTCGGGGGAGCACCTTTGGAAGGCAACCAGTCCCTATTCTCTCTCGAGTTGGCGTCTCTCTCCCCTCCCCCCTCCTGAAATCAATAAGCATGTCCTTGGTGAGGATTAAAAACATGGTTCAAACGGACAAACAAAACAACAGATTTGTGCTTCATCATTTTTTTTTCACATCTCTATTATTTAAATAGAGTATAAAATTACATTAAATTTAATGTGTTTCATTTGTTTATACTTTTTTCCACATTTTTGTTTTTTAATCCTCACCCGAGGATATTTTTCCATTGCTTTTTCACAGAGAGGGGAAGAGAGAGAGAGAGAGAGAGAGAGAGAGAGAGAGAGATTGATTGACGTGAGAGAGACAGGGATTGGTTGCCTCCCACAGGGGCCGAGGATGGAGCCCTTGGCTGGAATCGAACCCGGGACCCTTTTGTCCGTGGGCCAACGCTCTCACCACTGAGCAAAACTAGCTAGGGCTTTTCTGAAACTTTTTTTTTTTTAAATATGTCTTTATTGATAGAGTGAGGAAGGGAGAGAGAGAGAGAAACATCAATGATGAGAGAGTCATTGATCAGCTGCCTCCTGCACTCTGCCGACTAGGGATCGAGCCAGCAACCTGGGCATGTGCCCTGATCAGGAATCAAACCCTGATCTCCTGGACCATAGGTTGGTACTCAACTGCTGAGCCGTGCCCGTAGGGCTTTTCTCCGCATTTTTGAGCTTAATTTTCTCTCTTTTTCCCCCTGTCGTCCTAAGGTGGAAGTTTAGACCACTGATTTTGGATTTTTTCTCCTAATGTAAACACTTAAATTAGCTATAAATTTCCCACTAAGCACTGCTTTGCCTACAGATTTCCTGCAGATTTTTCATTTTCATTTACTTAAAAATATTGAAAATTTTTCTCTGATTTCTGTTTTAGCCCTTGGGTTATTTAGAAGTGTTGTTAAATTTTGAAGTATTTACATTTTTTCTAGATAATTATCTATTCTTGATTTATAGTTTAAGTTCATTGTGGTCAAAGGATATGTATTATTTCAGTAGTTTTAAATGTTGAGATGTGTTTTATGCCCAGCATATAGTCTGTCTTAGTGAATGTTCCATGTATACATAAAAAAAAAAAGTGTGCTATTGTAGATTGTTTTAGGTCAGATTGTTTGATAGTGTTGTTCAGGTCTTCTGTACCCTTGTTGATTTCTTTCTACTTGGTCTCTGTCAGTTACTGAGAGACGACCCTTGAAGTCCAACTATAATTGTGGATTTGTCTTTTTAGTTCTATCACATTTCGCTGCATTTATTTCAAAGCTCTCTTACTGAGTGTGTACACAGATTTGTTATGTCCTTTTGAAGAATTAGGAACTTTTTATTATGAAATAAATGCCCCTCTTTGTGTTGAAGCCTATTCTGCCTGTTACTAATGTAGCCACTCCAGCTTGGTATATTTTCACTTTCTTTTACTTCTAAACCATCTTGTAAAGTGGTTTTAAAGTGGGTTTCTTGTAAGCAGCATATAGTTGGGTCTTGCTTTTTTAAAAATCTAGTTTGACAGTCTGTTCCTTTTCATTGGAATTTAAAATGATTTACATGTCATATATGTAAACATATGGTTGAATTTAAATCTACTGTTTTGATACTTGTTTTCTATTTGTCTCATTTGTCTTTTGTTCCCTTTCTCTCTTCCTACTTCCTTTTATATTAACTCAGTTTACTTTTAGGATTCCATTTTATTTCCACTATTGGCTTTTTAGCTATATCTGTATTATTTTAGTTATTACTCTAGGGTTTATAATATGTCTTTAACTTGCTACAACCTACCTTCAAATGACATTGTACCTACCTCACATATAATGTAAGAATCTTTCAAAACTATACTTCCATGTCCTCTCTTGTGTCCTTCGTTTATTTTGTCTTATTATTTTTAAATTTATTTTAAATATCTCTTTATTGATTTCAGAGAGAGGAAAGGAGAGGGAGAGAGAGAGAGAAACATCAATGATGAGAGAGTCATTGATCGCTGCCTAGCCCACCACCTGGGCATGTGCCTCAACCCTGGAACCGAACCTCAATCGCCTGGATCTGGATCCTAGGTCTACGCTCAACCCCTGAGCCACGCCTGGCCGGGCTATTTTGTCTTATTTTTTACTTAAGTACAATACACTTTTGTTGTTTTGCTTTCAGTGATTTGCTGTTTTTTAAAGATAACATGAGAAGTTTTTTTTTTATATATAGCCATATCATATTTCCAGTGACCTTCATTTATGTGGTAGATCCAGATTTCCATCTGCTTATCTTTTTCCTTCTGTTTAAAGAACTTCCTTTAATATAGCTTATAGTGAATATCTCTTGGCAACAGATTCCCTCAAATTTTGTTTTCCCGGAAAAGTGTTTATTTCATAGTTATTTTTGAAAGTATGTTTCCCGTGACTTATAGAATTCTAGGTCAACAGTTTTTTTTAGTACTCCTTCGGTTGTTTTCTGGCTTGCATAGCTTCTGATAAGTATTGGGAAATTTGTATCTTTGTTCCTCATAATTTGCCTGTTTTCTCTGGCTGCTTTTAAAATTTTTCTCTTAACCACTGATTTTCAGCTATTTATATGACATGTCTAGGCATAGTGTTCTTTATGTTTATCCTGCTTATGAGTCATTGAATTTCTTGGTGTTTTCATTGAATTTGGAAAAAGTTTTGCCCGTTATTTTTTCAAATATTATTTCTCCTCTCTCCTCCTCAATTTTGGGATTCAGTTATATATGTTAGACCATGATATTGTCACTGAGACTTCATTTATTTTTCCCCTCAGCCTTTTACTATATATCTTCAGGTTTCACTAATCTTTTTTCCCCCTACACTATCTAATGTGTTAATTACAGCCTCTGAATTTTTTGAGCCTTGTTTTTTTCATCTCTAGAATTTTCATTTGGGTTTAAAAAATATATTCCATTTTCTTTCATTATGTTCATGCTTTCGTTTAAATATTTGGACATATAATAGCTTTTTAATGTCTTTGTTAATTCTGTAAGGTATCATTTTGGAGCTTGTTTTTATTGACTGATTTGGTCTTGATTATGATCATATTTTCTACCTTCTTGGCCTGTCTGATAATTATCGAGTGCATGCTGAACATTGTGAATGTTATATTGTTTATTATCTAAAAATGTTTTTTGTTTTCCTTTAATGAGTATAGGGTTTTGTTCTGGTAGGCAGTTAAGTAACTTGTGATTAGTTTGATCATTTGAGGATTGCTTTTAGTTTGTTAGGGCAGGTTTAGAGTAGCTTTTACTCTAAGAATAGTCTGTCGTACTAGTAAGGCATGGTCCTTCTGGGATTTCTACTGAATGCCTTTAATGATCAACAAGGACTCTTCACTCCAGCTAGTGAGAAATTAAATGATTTGCAGCCTTGTGTGAACTCTGGAACTATTCAGCTCATGGCTCCCTAGTTGGTCCTTGTCTAACCCTGTGGGATTTCACACTATGCATGTGCATCTTAGTATTTAATAAAGCATCAAGGGGACCCCTGCGCACATTTCTAGAGCTCTTTTTCTGCATGGTAGTTTTCTCTCTGTGTCTCTCACTCATTTGAAAAATATTTCCCCCTTACTCTTTGCAATTCTATCCCAGAACTCCCATCTACCTCAGCATCCTTAAATTTCAGTTTGCCTCCTCAACTTTTTAACTCAGCTAGACTGCCTCTTGGAATCTGCTCTCTGCTCTTCGGTTTGCATTGTCTCTAGGCAGAAAGCTGGGGTAGTCCTAGGGTTCACCTGGTTAGTTAGCTTTCTCACTGGGATCATATACCTGTGCTGCCTGGCTGTTCAGTGTTTGAAAATGTTTATTTAATATATTTTGTCCAGTTTTTGGTTGTTTAAGAGAGTAAGTTCAGTGTTTGTTTCTCTGTCATGGCCAGAAGTGTGTAAAATTTTAAATATATTTTTATGACCTATTGTTTGTGCATGTTTTATTATCCTTTTGTCATCAATACTTTTTCTTTTAGAAAATATTCTCAAATGACTTCACAGTTCAACAGCAATTATTTTAATGAGCAAAACTTTTATAAAATACAAATTTATTGCTTAGTATACCATTGGTTCCTTTCAAGTTTTATATGGCTGTTTTTAGCATAAAGTAAGATTCAGACCCTCTACACCACTGTATGGCTTAAAGGGTCCAAGTTATATAGTTGAGCAGCATTCATATCAGTGTCAACTATAAATAAGTCTTTTTCTTCCTGGTCTGTGACAGTTGAGTTTTAAGAGAATAGTTTGGTTCGTAGACTTAGCTTTGCACACAAATTATGTTGGATTCTCAGAAGACCAAACCAACATGTAGCTTTTATTTCTGTAGGATTGTTTTGCTCGTTGTTTGAGTATGTTAGGCTTTTCGGACTAAATAAGGAATGTTAAGTGTTTAAATAAGTAAAAACAAATGATCAGAGCTCCCCTATCCCCCTGTGTTTCTAGGTAACTCTAAGTACCCAATTTTGCAGCCATGGAGTCCATGCTTAATAAGTTGAAGAGTACTGTTACAAAAGTAACAGCTGACGTCACTAGTGCTGTAATGGGAAATCCTGTCACTAGAGAATTCGATGTTGGTCGACACATTGCCAGTGGTGGCAATGGGCTAGCTTGGAAGATATTTAATGGCACAAAAAAGTCAACAAAACAGGTAAGTTTTAATTGAGTCCAGTTGGAAAAAACACACATGCTACTAAGTATCATAATGTGCATTTATGCATTTTTATGATAAGAAATGCCAAAAATGATGGGTTCTTTCTCATTTTGTGTAATGAAGTCATACAAAACCAAATGCTTTTAAACATGCTCTGAATCTCCTGGTTATAAATATATTTTTTGATATATCATCATATTTTATAATTTAATTTTGCCTACGTAATAAACATATCAGCTGAGCAAATGAGTATGTAGTATTAGATTTTAATATTTAGCAAAGTGTATGTTTTAGAATAAAAATTGTCGTGTTCCTTTTCATATTTGTCGTCAAGGTAATGGTAAAATACCCAGTTAAAATTTTCCACCATTAAATGCATTCATATTTAGTGCATTGTTTTTCCCTCTTTAATTCTATAGCCTTCTAGGAAATAGATTCCTGTAATATTTTTTAGTGTTTAACCTGACCGTTTTTACCATCAGATTTCATACCTAGTATTAATAGTTAAAAATAAATAAGGGTATATCTTGTTATCTCTTAAGTCTTCTCAAAACCACCTTATTGTTAACTTAATCTAAATAAAAATGTAGATTTTATTTTCTCCTTTTGAGAAAGGAACATTGGCCTCAAATCACATGGAAAACAAAGAGCATGATACTTGGCAGTCACCCCTGGTCAGTCATGAAAGGCCCATAAAATAGAGATCTCAGGGAACGACTGTGTTTCAAAAACCATCTCATAGGTTAGTGGAGGTCATGATTGTTGTTAGGGAATCCTAGGCATATTGGTATATGTTAACTTAGAGTTTATTGCTTAAACTGTCTTGTTTTCAGCAAGTGTTCAACTTTGCAGTAAGCAAAGTAGCTTTTAAAAATTATAAATTAGGCCTATATCAAAATATATATCCAGTCTCCATTTTGGGAAATATTAGTTTTTAGAATAAATCATTTATTTCATAGCCTTTGTTGTTTAAAAATAGGGTATTGAGAAAAAATACTCTTTAGTGGGTAACATTTATTAATAATGTATTTTAAAGACTATGAAGTGAATAAATGGAGAGTAGAGTGCCAAATATGGCTTACATTTTGTTTTAGTAATTTTTGTGTAAAAAAGAATCTCAGTTTTTATTTAGAATTAACAGTTGATGAATCTTAAGTGGAAGATGTATTGGATGATTGCACTACATTATCTTTTTGGTATGTTTGAAAATTTTCATAATGAAAAGTTGAAAAGGCTTTTAATTCAAGATGATAATTAAAAGCTTCTAGTAATTGCCTATCTTTACTGACTACCTGTAGGCAATAAACATCAGAGTGTCTTCTAGGTATAGATCCTGTGGTGGATACAGAGACACTTAAGGCATGGTTTCTTTCTCCAAGAAACTTGTCATACATATAAGGTGGCAGGAGTTTTACACAAGTGATGTGATATGTGTTAGCAGAGTGGTTAGTATAGTGAAGTACTAGAAGGCAAACAAAAATTAGAAATTAGATGATAGTCTATTCTGATGAAAGGTTTTGAGGTGCAGGCTAAGAGTTTTCTCTTAGGATGTAGGTATGAGGCCCAAAGAGTTAGTTAATTAGTAACAGCTTTGTTGAAATTGGTTTATTTTAATGAACTGATTGGAACAAAGAAAATATTTTTAAGGTAGTTGATAACCTGTTCTGACCTATGTAGGCATCTTTCATCTTTGACCTAAAACAAATGTCTGAGAGAGAATTTTGTGTTGTTTCTTCATCTTTGTGAACTGTAGTGTTCCTCCTTAAGATTTGTGAAACTGTGAAACTCATGAGCCATTTCATATGATCTTTTTTTAAGGACTTAACACATTTTGAAAAAACACACATTTAAATTAGATGCATTTATAAAATGTGTTGTAGCAGAACACTTACTAAAATAAGATTGTGCACATGAATAGTGAGATAGAAACATGAACTTCTAGGTCATTTGTTTCTAGTTCAAATTAATAGTACATAATGCTCTTAGCTCCTGAATATCCTGTGTCTCATAATGATCAAAAGAAATAAGATCATGTGTTTATATATGAGTGTTATTTAAAGCTCTCACTCAAATGATTGTTGTCCTGAAGGCATGTGTCATGTTTTACTGGGGTGCTCTATGTATATTGGCCATGTGTTGTTTCTGGGGTGACAGAGTGGTGTATTGGATGGGAACGTGGACCCTAGGGTTAGACTGACTATGTCTGAATCTTCATTCTTCATGTTACCAGCTTCGAAGTCTTCAATAATGCATTCATCTTCTTCACAGTGCCCTCATCTGTGACTTGAGGATAATAACGTGTCTCATAGGGTTGCTAGGAGGAATGTAGTAATTCCTAAAAAGTACACAGATGCTTGGAATGGGATGTTAAAATTCAGTAACTAAATATAAATAGTCCCTTTATATTACCACTTTCAGAGACTCAGTTCTCTAATATCCATAACTCATTTGTACATATGTAAGGAGTCTCCAACTTAAAACAAGTTGTATTTGAGAAATTTACTGGTTTGGAATTCTGCAGTGAATCTCTGTTATGTGATTAGGTTGCTAAGTTAACTTGTGAAAGCAATAATGATAATGTGGCAAAAATAATCAGAAGAGAATAACAATAAAGTGGAAATATACTGTCTTGCATATTGAAGTTTAGTAGTAGTAGATTTAATTAGAAGTTTTTGAAAGAGACTTTTATAGAAATTCTGGAAGGGCCATTCTGGGGGAAGGTGGAGAAGGGTATAGGGAGATAAATGGTGATAGACAGAGACTTGATTTGGGGTGGTGAACACACAGTACAGTATACAGATGATGTGTTGTAGCGTTGCGCACCTGAAACCTGTATAATTTTGTTAACTAGTGTCAACCCTAGTAAATTCTATAAAAATGGACAAAAATCTTTCAAAGAATTTTGAAAGGCTAGTATTGATTCTTGCTCATTTTTGCTTCCAGCTCTATTGGTTTTATGATGGAGATCTAGCAGTGGTAATATATCAGCTATCAATATGGCTATTTTTTGACTGATTTGTTAAGATTGGGCAACTGGATGATAACTAGTTTTCCTTGGGTAGTGGAGAGAATGAAGGCAAGACGACAGTTAAGGAAGAGGTGTGATTTTAGTTGTATAAAATAAGCTGTGAATGATCTCAAAGAGAGGTGGTAAGAGAGCATCGTCCTGTACTGGTAACCATTCCCATTTCTACCCATAACAAGATGGGGATGGGAGGAAGGAGAGAGAGAAATTATAGGTTATTCATATGTAAAAGGTGCTTGGAAATTGTTTTGTATAAACAGTTACTCCCAGACATGTACAGTCTTTCTTTCAAAAAGCATTTCAAAATTTTGTAGTATATTCCAGGGTTTGAATAGCATTTTGAATAGCATTTTGAATTTTTAAACATTTTAACTTTTATTTGAATTCTGGTTATATAAGAGACTACTAAACAGGGGACGACACATTACACAGTTTATATATACCTCTGATACCAGATTCATACGTGGAGATTTTCCTATGTTCTTCTTAGATGAGGCTCTGGGTCTCATACCTTTAAAAATATTCAGATTTACTAATCATAAAGAAACCAACTTTTTGATATCAGAGAAGTATTACAATGGTGCTAAAATTGCCATGATACTAGTATTTTGGAAATAGTATTTAGTTATTTGTAGACTGTTGTGACACTTAAATAAAATTTTACTACTTTTATATATTCTTGATTAAAATTAGTTACATAATTCTTTTATTAGGAAGTGGCTGTTTTTGTCTTTGATAAAAAGCTGATGGACAAATATCAAAAATTCGAGAAGGATCAAATCATCGATTCTCTAAAACGAGGAGTCCAGCAGCTAACGCGCTTACGGCACCCTCGGCTCCTTACTGTCCAGCATCCGTTAGAGGAATCCAGGTAAATTCTCATAAAAACGTGTGTCAGAGACTTCCCGAGCAAATAGTTCAAAATAACTTTATATATGAAATCTGCCTATACGGTATACTGTCAGTGAAAAAATTTTTATAAACTGAGTGTTGAGTTCTTAAGGATTAATTATTTTCCTAAAATTTATTTGCATATTCTATGTATGTGTCTATTTTTGAAATATTAATGGAAGCTTTCTGCACATTTGCCGTGAGTCTGTTCTTATTCTACGCTCGGCACTCCAGTAGTCAAAGTGGAAGATGCAAGAGGAGCGTAGAATAAATACAGTCCCCATCTGAAAGTAGAGGTCCTTGTTCATTTGCTGGAATTTCTTGTCCTCTCTCCATTGATTCACCATTTGGGGCTATTTTTATGTGTGTTCCAGGTACTGTTATAGACATTTAACCTTCTACTATGCCTAGTGTGTTAGTCCATAGCCCTCAGTTACTCTGCCATCTATTTTTCTCAAGGATGAGCTTGGGAACTGTTGCTGAGAATGACAAGGAAATGACAAGGAAATGAAATTTATGTTGTGTCACCTTAATTGGATTCTCAAGCCTTTAGTGCTTTTAATATTCCATTGATACCCTAGCTGTATAAACTCATAACCCCTAATATATTCCTTCTTCCTTCCTACTTAGCAGACTGTATTCCCTCTCTTAATTCAGAAGGTCTTAACTAAATGGTTTGCCCAATGTGTTTGTGGACCCTAGGACTTTAAGGATGGAGTGGAACAGGCAGGTGGGGAAACAGAGCTGGCAGGTTCCAGCCCTCCCATCTCTCTTCAAACAGGCATTGTTGCTTGTATTTATTTTATATATGGGATTTCTGCATAATTCACTGACCCACTGTCACTCCCCCACCCAAGGCACAAGATCCTTTCTTTCTATCTAAAAGAAAAACAAACTGAATATTTATCCTGTGAAAAAGTGTACTGAGTGCTTAACACTTGTTTATGCTCACAATTATGTAGAACTGAGGAACAGAGGCATTACTTAAGCCACATAGTTATGACACCTGATTCTGAACCCGTGGTTTTTCCTCCACTGTACCCTGCTGTGCCTACTCAGAAGTATGCTCATGTGTCTCTTACAGTAGTATTTTTATTGCCCTTCTTTTTATGAATGAACCCAGAAGACTATAGTTGTCTCTTATGTAGCACTCACTACTGTGATCCTACTATCCCAAAGTGCGCTAAGGTTTGTTTGCCACACTTGTCCTGTGCTTACCTGACTCTGTTTGCTTGTGCTGCCTCCTTGGAGTGTTTGCTGTCAGGGTCTGTCTATAGTGTCCCCTATCAGAATGCTATGTCTTTGCTGTTTTAACTTGTATCAACAATCTCTCTTATTTCACCATTCTATTTCAAGTCTCCTGAAGGGAGGAGGGCCAATGTTTGATGTTTTCTCTGTCTTTGCAGCTTCTAGTGTAGTGGTTTAAATATTGTAGACTAGGGATTTATTGGCAATTATGAAGGAAGGTAATTCAGAGATTACTTTAACACACCTTTACTGTTAAGTTGTAAAAACTGCAAAGCACTGATAGAAATAGGAACACTTAGGGAAGGAAAAAATAACTTCCAGTTTTTAATGAATCAGTATGTGGCGATGACACTGGAATTATCCAAAAGAAATGTGCTGTGGGAAAGTAAATCCAGATCAAAGCCCAGCGTTGGTTGTGTGTGGGGGGGCTGGGTAACGTGGAGGGAGTGGAAAGTGGGTAATAGGTGAGTAGTGGGTTAAGGGGGCCATGGAATGAGGAGTTAAATAAAAGGGCTGTGAAGGAGTCGTCTTGATTCTTGGAAAATAAAAAGAGCAAGGTTAAAGTATACTGAGTGACTTTACACTGTGATTTTATAGAGACTTGGTTTTCTATTTTTTTCCCTTAGCTTATGACATAAGCAAGAAAGTAAAAGAAATTTTACTTGATGATTGCTTGCTATAAGGTTAATAAGGGTTTGCTCAGTAAAAGGTAGTAAGGGTGATAGTTATTGTAGAGGTTGTTGGGGGAAAGTTTTAAAAAAATGTGTCACAACTGTTATAGCACTTAGTATAATTCATATGCAGAGCTTCCTGACTTTGTTTTATTGGTTTGAGTTGTTATGTTAATGATGAAAATAAATCTAAAATAGTTTACGTTCTTGTTGATTAATAGGACCACTAATATTTTATGTATATTTGATTTTGATAATGTGGAAAAAATGATAGTGAATAACCCTTTTTCTTTTTTAAAACAGGGATTGCTTGGCATTTTGTACAGAACCAGTTTTTGCCAGTTTAGCCAATGTTCTAGGTAACTGGGAAAATCTGCCTTCGACTGTGTCTCCAGACATTAAGGATTATAAACTTTATGATGTAGAAACCAAGTATGGTTTGCTTCAGGTATGCATTTTTACTCATCATGTGGAAATAATTTTTTTCTTCAAAGTTGTTTTCGGCTATTTCAAACTTATTAGCCTATAAAGTACTTTATATGAACTTCTGCATTTTTTCAGTAATTTAAAAATTATTTGTCCTAGAATTTTCTGTAGTTTATTTCTAAGCTTAAATTGTATTTTGTGTGAAACATAACATTGGTAACCTTTGGATAAGGGCACTTACTAACTGGTGAATGGGGTGATTCCCTTTTGATTTTTTTGAGTTTTAAACCTTGTGAATTCATTTCATAAATATTAAGTTGAAATAATAAAGTACTTATAACAATATATCCTTAAAGAAATTATTTAATGGGTATCAGGAGATTCAGGTATGTCCACATTTTCTGATTTTTCTTTCCCTGCTTAGCAAAATATCTTCAGTTCTGTAGAGTAAATTTATGCAGTAGATTCTTAGTTCCTTGGGGACAGAGTTCATTCTATTTATTATTTTTAACAGTTTTATTAAGGTATAATTAATTGGCATACAAAAAACTTCACATATTTGAAATACACGGTTTTGTAAGTTTATAGCCATCACTACAATCACAATAATGCATATAGCCCCCCACCAAAAGTTTCCTCATACCCATTATAATCCCTCTCCCCTGCTCGTTCTTATTTTCTATCTCTCGCCCTAATTTGTATTTTCTAGAATTTTGTAAATGGCTTTATACAATACGTACTTTCTTTTTTGGCCTGGCTTCTTTCAATCAACCTAATTGTTTTAAGATCCATCTGTATTGCTGTATGTATCAATACTTTTTAATTGCTGAGTAGTAGTCCATTGTATGGATATACATATCATAGTTTGTTTACGCATTCACCTGTTGATGGTCATTTGGGTTGTTCCCAGCAGCAAATAAAGCTGCTGTGCACATTCATGTGCAAGTTTTTATATGGACATATGCTTGTATGTCTTTTGGTTGAATACCTAGAATTAGAGTGGCTAGTTCAAGTGGTGCATATATATATACATATATATATATGTATATATTTCATTTTTTAAGAAACTGACAAACTGTTTTCCAAAGTAGTAGTGCTATTTTATATGCCTACTGCAGTGTATGAGAGTTCATTTTTTTCATATCTTTGCCAAAATGTGGTATGGTTGGTTCTTTTAATTTTAGCCATTCTAGTAGGTGTGCAGTGGTATCTCATTGGAGTTTTAATTTGCATTTCCCTGATGACTAATGATGTTGAACACCTTTCCATGTGCTTCTTTGGCATCTCAATATCTTTTTTGGTGAAAGCCTGTTGAGATCTTTTGCCCATTTTTTGAATGAGTTGTTTTCTGGAATTGAGTTCTGAGATTTCTTTATACGTTGTGGTCACAAGTCCTATGTTAGATGCAAATGTTTTCTCCAGTCTGTGGCTTATCTTATTCTCTTAACAGTATATATTTTTAAATTGTGGTAAAATGCACATAACATAAATTCTAGTATCTTAATCATTTTTAAGATTGCAGTTAAGTGACATGAAGTACATTCACATTGTTGGCAACCATTACCACCATCCATCTCCAGAACCCTTTCACCTTGCAGAACTGAAGCTGTATTGGCGGAATAATAATTCCTGCACTCCCCTCTCCTCCCCCAAGTTCCTGGTAACTACCATTCTGTCTCTATGAACCTGACTTCTTTAGGTACCTCATTTAAGTGGACTCATGTAGTATTTTTCCTTTTGTGACTGGTTTATTTCACGTAGCATAATGTCCTCAAGGTTCATCATGTTGTAGTGTTCATTCATTTTTTGAGGAACCAGCATACTGTTTTCCATAGAAGCTGCACCATTTTACAGTTTTATCTGTAATTCACAGAGTCCTAATTTCTCTACATTCTCACCACCATTTGTTATTTTCTGTCTTTAGGCCAGTACCACACTGTATAGCTTCGTAGTGGGTATCTGAACTTTTTCCCCCAACCATAAAGTACTTCCAAAGATAACTGAAATAATTATGTAAAAGTACTTATCAAATTAGTGCCCGAAATATACAATAAGCATGCAATAAGTTTTTTTTCTCCTTATAAAGTTAGGAAAACTTTTCTAGGATTGAAAAACTTTACATGATTTATAAATTATATTTGAGGAATACGTATTTTTTTAAAGTTAAATCTTACATGAAATTCATGGTTTCAGATGTGTTATAGAACTGAGAACATTCAGTTCTATAACATTAAGCTCTTACTTGCTTATTGTACTAGTCACTGAGGATAAATATTCAGGCAGTTAGAAGTAGCAGGTTATATCAGAAAGTGGTGAAAAATGAAACTGAAAAGATAGAAAAAGGTCTTGTTGGTGATGGGGAACACTAAAGGATTTTAAGCAGGCAAATTGCTTGGTCTAATGTACATTTTAGAGATACCATTCAAGAGGAATGGAATTTGGGGGTAGGGAAGACATGGGAAATAATTCCTGCTACACAGGGTTATTTTTCAGAATCAAATGTATAAATGTCTAAGTGCTTAGCATAGTGCTTGCATGCAAAAAAGTGGTAAATGATAGTTTAAAAAAAAGTCTTGGTCAAAAATCATAGGAAGGACTAGAGGTACAGAGTGAAGTCACAACGGCGGAGGTAGGATAAGCCCTGATGACTATGGGCATGAGAATTGGGAGTGTTGTGGAGTCTAATATGATTTCCCACATTTATTAAGAAGTTGATATACCATCATTTTAAATAATTTACCAGCTGGGACCTACACAGGTTCAGTGACTTGATCAAAGTTGCAAGACTAGTAAGTGATGAAGTGGGGACAGGAATCCAGATAATTTTAAATTATACTTTTTACACTCTTTACTGTTGACTTGCCTTCATGTTGAAAACTATAAGGGAGTTTTTAGAGACTTCATTCTCATATTTGTTCATTAAGCAAATGTTTACTAGTCACCTTTATATAAATCTGGCACAGTTTTGGGTGCTGAAGGTATGGCAGTGAACAAAGCAGATACAGATTCCTGCCTTTGGAACTTCCATACCCTTGGGGGAAGAAAGACAATAATATATAGTACATTAGATTACAATGATAAGTGCTTGTGGAGAAAAGAAGAGCTAATGGAGAAGAAGGAGTAGTTTGGATGGGGAGGGAAGGGGAGTTGCACTTTTGATTGGGGTACTCAGGAAATCTGTTACTGAAAAAGGGGACATTTGAGTAAAGACCTGAAAAAAGCAAAGAAGCAATACCAGGGGAAAGTGATCTAGAAAGAACAAATGGCAAGTGCAAAGTCCCTGAGACAGGATCTGCATGACATGTTCAAGGAGCAGTGAAATACCTGGAGTGGTGAGGAGTTGAAAATAAGAAGACGAGTAGTAGGAGATAAGGCCAGGGAGTTAATGCCCAGTTAGGTCCTATTAGGCCCTGAAAGCCAGAGAAATACTTTGGATTTTACTGAGAGAAAGGAAAGTCTTTGGAAAGTGACATGGTCTGGGTTATGTTTTAACAGATTACTCTAGCAGCTGTATTGAGAATTAAACTATGTAGTAGAGCAGCAGTTTTCAGCCCTTTTCCTCTCATGTCACATGTAAACTAATTACTAAAATCCTGCAGTGAAAAACACACAACAGGTATAATTTTGATTCATTCACAGCGGGTGGCTATTGTGTTAGGTGTCATTTTTTTATTTGACTATCTAAGGAAAAGGAGGTCAGTGCCCCTGACTAAAATAGTCAGGTATTGCATGTTTTAAAAATTCTTGTGGCACACGGTTGAAAATCGCTACAGTAGAGTAACAGCAAAAGCAAAGAGATAAGATAGGTTGGCTGCTACAGTAATAGAGGCCAGAGATGATGATGTTCCAGGGTAGGGGAGATGGCAAGAGACAATCAAATTCTAAGTTTATTTTGATAAAATTATTGGGATTTGCAGATCGATTTGCCATATAAGAAAAAGTGTAGTGTAAGATAACTCAAAGGTTTTTATCTTGAGCAACTGGAAAAATGAAGGGGCCATTAACTGATATGGGAAAGACTGCAGGAGGAGAGAATTGAATTGTAGGGAAGCTCAGTTTTGGATTGTTTTAAGACTGAGATGCTTAAGCATTTAAGGGGAGAGAAGTCAAGAAGGTAGTCCAATAATGAAGTCTGGACTTTAGAGTAATTTGAGAGCACTTGAGAGTAAGCACCGTCTAGATGGTATTTACAGCTGTGAAAACACAGAACAAGAGTAGATGGAAAATGGAGATGTTGAAACATTGAGTCCAGGAGGTTGGGGTGATGAGGAGGAACCAGTAAAATAAACTGAAAAGCATCACCAATGGAGTTAGAAGTCAGAGAGCAAACTAATGTTTGCCAAAATTTTGGTTTTGGAAACAAAATTCAGTCTTCAATTTTTGGTTAACAAATTCCATGGTAATCATAGGCACAAATATAAAAATTAACAAATACTAATCCAATGTGAGAATGAAAGAACATTAGTTAATATTTGAAAACAGCACAGTGCTCTTCAGAAAAACTGAATTTCAAAATGAAGTGTAAGTATATGAAAATACTAAGAATTAGAATTAAATTGATAAAGGTACCTCTTTATATTTACTATCTGTAACTCAGGAACCAGATGTTCCCTCAGTTTTCAAAATCAGGAACTGAGTAAATTTGGATAGCAAAGTGCTTTTATATTATCTTTTCTTTTGCTTATGTGCATATAGGAAAGTACTTAATGGCCCTGGCCGGGTAGCTCAGTTGGTTAGAGCTTCATCTAGATATGCCAAGGTTGTAGGTCTAATCTGGTCAGGGCACATACAAGCATCAACCAATGGATACATAAATAAGTGAAACAACAAATCTATGTTTCTCTCTCTGTCTGTCTCTCTCTCAATAAATAGTTGTAGTCTGGTTTTATAATTGTGTTTTCCTCATTGTTTCATTTATCCTGGCAACTGAGAATGTCTACACTTTTGCGTTTATAATGAAATTTAATTGTTACCTAACATGTAATAAATCTTTTATTGGGGAAGCAGCAGTTATGATTTTTGAGACTTTTTATTGTAATCGAAAGGAGTTTTATTTAATGTAAAAATGTCTGGTTATTTTCCATTTATAGGTTTCTGAAGGATTGTCATTTTTGCATAGCAGTGTGAAAATGGTTCATGGAAATATTACACCTGAAAATATAATTTTGAATAAAAGTGGAGCCTGGAAAATAATGGGTTTTGATTTTTGTGTATCATCGACCAATCCTTCTGAACAAGAGGTAATGAAGGTGTTAGTCTTCTAATTTTTTAAGCTATGGAAATTTGTGATTCCATCTGGAATGGATTATAGAATTTATAAGCCTGATAAATGTTTAGAAATAGGCTGCATGCTACAATGGTATGTTTAACTGTATAGAAAATTTCTAGAGTTCATTGTACTTAAGAGTATTTTTCAGCTTATTAATTCCACAATAGTTAACATTATTTGAGAAAAAGATGCTGGAGTTAAATAAATTTGAGAACTATTGGGTTAAGGTTTTTTCCTCCTCAGAATGTCTAATACGCTAACATTGTGAACCTCTAGCAATATTACCCCAACTTATTGGACCACAGAATCTTTTTTAGGGAGCACAGTAACAACAAAAGCAACGATAACACTTACTGAAGCACTTTTCTAAACACTTTATATATTTACATATTTAATCCTCACAAAACTCAGTAAGGTATAGGAAAAATACGTACGAGGAGGTTAGGTTTGTAGAATAAAATAAGTGGTAGAGCTAGGATGTATCCAGCCTTTCTGATTCCAAAGCACCTGTTACTTAGTGATTATGATACCTGCTTATTTATACTTGGAAAATACTGCAATATTTCAAGTTTTTACTATATGTAGTTGTTAAAGGAACCTTGATTTGTCCTAAGACAGATTTGTAATTTAAATAAACATTTTTAAGGGAAGCAGAAAGAATTCCTATATATTATGTACTGTGAGTGAAGCACTGTGCTAAGTCTGTTTTCCATACATTTCTTTAATCTTACAACAACCTTTTGAATCTATTAAACTAAATTGCATAGCTAGTTAGGGAAAGAACAAGGTTTCAAACAGTAATCTATTTAAGCCCATAAAACTTGAAGCCTGTGTATCATAAAATGTAGGCCAGACTTTTCTATATTCCTACTATAACTTTTAGTGATAATTGTCTTCTGGAAGAGAGCTCCAGTAATCTCAAAGTTATATTACCTTTTCATTTATTCCATGCACTTTCTAGATTTGGGAATTTTAGGATTTCAGGTGGGGATGTCAGTTTTACTTGCATGACTGAGTATGAATTTAAAGCTAGATTGTTGTTGCTTGATAGAGGTTTGCTTTAATTTGAAATATGTAAGCTATGAAATCTCTTTCCTGTCTTATTATAGCTCAAGTTTCCTTGTAAAGAATGGGACCCAAATTTACCATCATTGTGTCTTCCAAATCCTGAATATTTGGCTCCTGAATACATACTTTCTGTGAGCTGCGAAACAGCCAGTGATATGTACTCTTTAGGAACTGTTATTTATGCTGTATTTAACAAAGGGAAGCCTGTGTTTGAAATTAACAAGCAAGATATTTACAAGAGTTTCAGTAGGCAGTTGGATCAGGTATTTGCCTTTAAATATTTGCTTACATTAAAAATGTATTAAGTGCTTCTCTGATTATTTTTTTTCTAAAATGTATTCTCTGAGATGAGGGTCTTATAGTTTGCATAAAATCAACTTAAAGTAATTCTGTAATTAATGAGGAGCAAAGTTTGTTATTACAGCTGTAATCATGACATGCATTTACTAGACTGAATTTTAAATACGGTCTAAAATACTGGGAATTTTTTTAGGAATAGAAACAATTTCAGGTAATAAAGATAAGTGTTTTAATTATCTTGCAGTAGTAGAATTAGCAATTTGTTTGAATCTAAAAATATATTTTTGAGTAAATTTTAAGTTTCTTAAATGGACTTGCCAATATAAATGAATATCTGAATATTTTATATTCATATTTAATATTATCACTCTTTTGAATAGTTGAGTCGTTTAGGATCTAGTTCACTTACAAATATACCAGAGGAAGTCCGTGAACATGTAAAACTACTGTTAAATGTAACTCCAACTGTAAGACCAGATGCAGATCAAATGACAAAGGTGAGTACACATGAATTCCTGCTTTAGGAGGAGGGACAAAAAATATCGTAGATTAACTGCTTCTAAAACAAGATTTAGTCAGATATAGTCCCCAGATAATATCTGTATTCTTGAATGTATTAAATATTCAGCTTCTTTTACTGTTAAACACTTAAATAATTTATCTTTATAAGTGCTCTGATATAAAATTAGAATTTCAAATAAACAAGAACTCTGTCATAGTTATGCAGAAGTTTTGGACACCCCAAGAATTTATAGCCCTCTTATCCACTCATCTAAGCATGGATTTTAACAGATAAATGATATTCTTTATGCCTTCAAGATATTTTACGTACTCTTGCAATATTTTACTAGTTAAGTGAAGAAAATGTTACTCCAGCCATCTCAAAGGTACTGATTCTGAAAATTTGAACTTGGAAAGGAAAATAATTAGTTACTTTCTTATTCTGATTTTTTAATTAGCATTTTTATGAAGTGATCTTTAGTATTTTGCTAAGTGTTCTGAATATTTTTTCACCAGACTGTGTTAGTTTCAGATATGAGAAGTACTTTAATACTTATCAAAATAATGTTATTTTCCTGTGTTTAGATTCCCTTCTTTGATGATGTTGGTGCAGTGACACTGCAGTATTTCGATACCTTATTCCAAAGAGATAATCTTCAGAAATCACAGTTTTTCAAAGGACTGCCTAAGGTTCTACCGAAACTGCCCAAGGTCAGTTTCTTATTATAGTCAAGACTTTAGAATTTCAAGTTTACTTTCATTTGCTATAATAACTCTTCCAAAGAAATAAATGTAACTAGGACTATAAAAGACTGCTGACTGAGGCCAAAGTTTAGTGAAAGCCCATAATCTGTCATTGTGGAGATCATTGTCTCTCCAGCAATTAAGGGGATACTTTTGTGATGCTAGCCTCTCCAGTTCCTTTAACTCTCCCTCTCTGACTTATTAAATCATGAGTGTAACATAGTATAAATACTATGAATGCTAAAGAAACCACTGGTTGGAACACTAATAATTCCGGGCTACAAAATTATCTCGTGTGTAACCTGTCAGATATTTTTTGACTATGTACTGCTTGTCTAGCCCTTTACTTAGATGCTATGGAGAGTACAGAGGAAACAAAAATTGTTCTTGCTCTCAGACCCTCCCAGTAATTGTAAGTAGGGCTAACACTGCATGCAGCAGCAAGTAAAGTATAGGGCAGTGTTTAAATTGTGTGGCATGAATCCTAAGAGATGAGGGAGTTAAGAGGAAAAAGTCATGAAGACTAATTAGGGAAGGTTTTCTAAAGGAAGGGTGATATATCCCCCTTTCTCTGTGACATTACCAAGTTATGCCTTTTGCCCTGGCATAATTGGTAATAGCACCCTGTTTTACTCTTAAAAGTGTCCCGGTTTCAACCACAAAATTATATGGTCACCTTACGCAAAGGGATTGGCTATTTTAAACTATAATTTCAATGTTAATACTAAAGACCTGAAATAAAATTTAGTTTTATGAAAACATTTTTTCCTTTCAGCGTGTCATTGTGCAGAGAATTTTGCCTTGTTTGACTTCAGAATTTGTAAACCCTGACATGGTACCTTTTGTTTTGCCCAATGTTCTACTTATTGCTGAAGAATGCACCAAAGAAGAATATGTCAGGTTAATTCTGCCTGACCTTGGCCCTGTCTTTAAACAGCAGGAGCCAATACAGGTATGTATGGAGATAATTTTCCTACTTATCTGCTGTTACTCAGTGAGTGACCTTAGTCAACTACAACTGTCATAGAAAACAAAAGGAATGCATATGCGACTTTTAAAAAATTGAGGTAAGCATAAGAGGCTTTTCTTTTCCATTAGCTATTTTGCACATTTGAAGCGAACCATTCCTAAATTATAACTGAAGTCTCCAAGCGAGTTGTCCATAAGTTACCATCTCAGAAAATGAATTGTAGTGAGATTTCGCATGTGTTGCACTGTTCCCACTGGCCTTATGGAGAGTTAGAGGTTTGGGAACAGAAGGTACATAGTTTTCTCTCACACTTGTGTTTTGTTTGTGTTTGTTTTGTTATTCGGGGTCTTTCATTTATAGACTTTATGCTAGTATTATCTCTCTATTTTGTTGTTAATGGTTTCATCAGAAAGGGGAAAGTGCTTACAGCACCCAGAAGTCATATATGTGTGTATCATAAGTGAAAGCATAATTAGTCTCTGATGTAGACTTTTACAGTCCTTATTTGCCAGATTCAACATAGCCTTGGATTTAAGAGCAGTAGGGTCATACAGCTGGGCAGGAATCTGTCCTTTATCTCCTTATCTGCACAAGTCATTACTCTCTTAAAGCTTCCAGTTTGCTCATTTCCAAAATGAAAGAAGTTGTTGAGAGTAAATGAAATTTCCGGGCACATAGTAAATATTATTACTTGCTTCTGCCGCTACATGGCAGTAACTCACTGGTAAACTGTCAGTTACCTGATTTAATTGTTTTGTGGCAGGCAGTTTGCAGTCCTTCCCTCGAAAGGAGGGGAACAGAGGAAGTCTGTGGTGGGAAGGCAGGAGTTCCTGTGGCTAAGGAAAGGGCAGGTGAGGGAACTGTGGGCTTTGAAGCAGAATCCTACGAACACTGTTAAGACGCCAGGAAGGGAAGTAGTGGAGCCACATGCTGACTAAGCTATGTGTCAGTCAAGATAGTTCCCAAGGAACCTACCATCTGAATTCTTATCTGCCGCCATTCTTTGGTACTCTTTTTTCCCCCATAGTAGTCCAGCTAACATTTCCTTCTGAAAATTTAAAAAAATTTTAACCGAGCCTTGGCACAACTGTTCTTCACAAACAGAAGGAGCAGTTTAGGTATGAGGCTAGGCCAAAAAACGAATTGAAATGTGTCTTTCTAGAATTTTCCTGACAGTCCTTTTTATTCCTGTACCTTTTCTTCTCTTGAGCTCCACAGAAGCCAAATAGTAGAATTGACTCTTTTGGGCCATGTGATTTTGCTGCCCTCAGGCTTTTATTTTTTTACCCAGTTGCTTTCCAGATAGTTGGTACTTGTGGGTGAGTGATATGTTACTGAAGATATGTGAGAGTTAGGAAATTAGTCTGTATTTAAATGTCTAAACAGAGAGCAGATGTTAAATATTGTGCTTCCAGAAATGTAAGAGACTTGATTTGTATGTTTTTGTCTTCCATGCCCTCAGGCTAGCAACATGGTGAGTGTCAAAATACATAACATTCTTTAGGAGACACTTTAAATTTTGGCATATATAAAATCACATAAAGATCCTGGGCCTCAATGCATTGTTCCCTTTTTCTACACAGATTTTGTTAATTTTCTTACAAAAAATGGATTTGCTACTAACCAGAACTCCTCCTGATGAGATAAAGAGCAGCGTCCTGCCAATGGTTTACAGAGCACTTGAGGCACCTTCCATTCAGATCCAGGTATAATACTTGATTTTTCCCCCTTCAGTGACGATTCTGATTTTAAAGCAAAAGAAAGAAGTAAAGGACATTTTGGATTTGAGACATAAAATCTTTTTATATAAAACTCAGTAGTATATATTAATCCATTGGATTGCATCATGCACTGTTACTAAAATGTAGCCACTCTTAACTAATTTATTTATTTTTCTGTGAGCATTGCCTTTTAATAGCATAAGGATTGTTACATGGAAGAATTAGCTGGCACTGCACCTCAAAAGTAGACCCAAGACCAATTAATGGCTTCTTCAGAGGGGTACATATATATGTCAGTTCAGTGTGAGGAAGTGTTTATGACTCACAGCTGTTCCTTCTGGATCAGCTGCCCAGTCCTCAGGTTCTGTGATTTGTGATACCACCAGTGGAGCTTGGTGATGCCTTTAACTGTGATCCTTCTAAAGTTGTTATCCACGTAATCCAGTTTCGTAGTGCCATGTTCCAGAAACAGTTCAGCAAACAAAAGTTCCCATGAGTTCTTCATTAACATGCTCACATACTTGATAGCATTATTAATTACATCTTAAAATCCCCGCTTTCTTTCCTGCACACATCACCCAATCCCTCAGCTACTTCTGCTCTTCTTAATTCTCTCTGAAAATGTCCTCAGCCCCAGTTGTTTCTCTTCCCCTTTTTCTCATTTCTTTATCACCAAAGCCCTAATAGCAGTTTGGTATGGAGGGCCCTATGGCAACCTTCAGAATGTGACCATTTTGGATGACAGGCCATCTTTCTTTCTTTGGGCAGAGGTAAGAGGTTCCACTTTCTCCCTCACGCTCCTCATCTAATCCAGTCATCTAATACAAATGCGATGCTTGAGGCTAGAGATGGCACAGGAGCCAATCAGAGGAGGCCTCTCAAATGCCAGAGCTAGAGCCTGGATTGAATGGACAATTGGGAACCAATCAGATTAGCTTCTTTTCTACTTTCTAAACCTTTCTAGAACCTGTCCCTGGCTCTCTTCCACACTATCATAGCCCTAGTTTAGGACACCTTCGAATCTTAAAAGAATTTCTTCAATCCGGTCTCAGAGTTCTGTCCCTTTATATTATAGCCAAGCACAGATGGTTCTGAAATTTTCCTAGAAGTCATATCTGAGCACTCCTCTGCTTCGAGTCTTTACGGTCTTCTAGTTCTCAATTCAATCCAAGCCCCTACTCCTAGCATTTGAGGCCCTCCCTGGTTGGCTCCATGACCTCTCTGGCTTCATCCATTTTTCCAAACACCTTAACTACAGGCAGCTCCCCACCATGCTCCCCTTTGAGCCTTTGTTCAGGCTATGCTCTCTGCTGGGGATGCCTTTCCCTCTTCTTGACTACCTGACAGATACCCACATATCTTTTAGTACTTGACTTAAGCATCACCTCTAGGGAACCTTCTGCCTCCCTCCCTCCAGTGAGTGCTCCGTTCTTTGTGCTCATGTTCAAGACATTTGTTCTCCCAGTGGACTTTCACCTACAAACTCCTCTACATCCATTTCCATCTTCTCACTGAGACTGGGCACTGGTTGTGTCTGGGATCCTATCTATCACTGGCAGGCTGTACCGGGTTGGATCCACCACAAACCCCAGTAAATGCTGAAGGAATGAAAGTACTGTCGGGGCCCTCACATTCTTTAGGGAGACCTGGTGCATTGGAGTTGGATGAACTTGGGTTAAACTATGAAAACTCCCAGAGCTATGTGCTCATGGGCAAGTCATTGGAATTCTGAGCCTATTTCCTTAGCTCTGCCTACCTCACAGGATTCTGTGAAGTAACCTGTGAGGTGCCTGGTACAGTGCCCGGCTTAATGCAAGGGCTTGAATATGTATCAGCCTTGCAGCCAAGAAGCAGAGAAGGAAAAGGCATCCAGTTAGTGAGCAGGGGGTCAGGAGTGGGAGTAAGGGGGCACGAACAGGAACCTCTGAGACTGCAGTTTCTTAACACTGCTGGCCATCTGCTCTGTCCTGAGCAAAGTCGAGTTAGGTGGATGGGAGTGGGGTGACAGATCACAGGCCCAGCAAGGTCAAGCCCTCCAGTGGACCAGCCCCCAGTGACATCACAATCCTGAGTCGTTGCCACGGCACCACTGGAGGTGGACCCTCATTTCTCTCCAAGGAGCTTTAGGGTGTGGATGTTAGCAAGGCGAGCAAGGAAGGCAGATGGCGATGAAGAACAGCCTTAGCCCCATGCCCACAGGCACGGCTCATGGTGATGCTGGAGAGGCAGGAACGCTCTCAGCTCCTGCTGCTGGCATGCGGGACACAAGCTCAGCCACTCAGCTGAAGATGAAGCCTAAGGACGTGCGCAAGGTCAAAGCCCTCATCATCGACCTGGGCTCGCAGTACTGTAAGTGTGGCTATGCAGGTGAGCCCCGGCCCACCTACTTCATCTCCTCCACAGTGGGCAAGCATCACTCGGAGGCGGCTGATGTGGGCGATGCCCGAAAGGAGACCTACGTGGGCCACGAGCTGCTCAACATGGAGACACCTCTGAAACTGGTTAACCCTCTGAAGTACGGCGTTGTGGTGGACTGGGACTGCGTCCAGAGCATCTGGGAGTACATCTTCTACATGGCCATGAAGATCCTCCCTGAGGAGTACGCCGTGCTGGTCTCCGACCCCCCGCTCAGCCCTAGAAGCAACCGGGAGAAGTATGCGGAGCTCATGTTTGAGACCTTTGGCATCCCTGCCATGCACGTGACATCCCAGTCACTGCTGTCCATCTACTCCTATGGCAAGACCACAGGGCTGGTGGTGGAGAGTGGGCACGGCGTCTCACACGTGGTCCCCATCTCAGAGGGCAACGTGCTGCCAGACCTGACGGGCTGCTCCGACTACGCCGGGAGCGACCTCACCAACTACCTGCTGCAGCTGCTCAACAAGGCTGGCCACAAGTTCACTGCCGACCACCTGCACATAGTGGAGCACATCAAGAAGACGTGCTGCTACTCGGCTTTGCTGCCCGAGGAGGAGCTCGGCCTGGGCCTGGAGGAGCTGCGCGTGGACTACCAGCTCCCTGATGGCAAGGTCATCACCATTGGCCACGAGCGCTTCCAGTGCGCCGAGATGCTCTTCAAGCCCACCCTGGTGGGCAGCAACCTGCCCGGCCTCCCTGCTCTCACAGCTGCTTGCCTGGGCCACTGCCAGGAGGCAGGCTTCCGGGAGGAGATGGCCGCCAACGTGCTGCTGTGTGGTGGCTGCACTATGCTGGATGGCTTCCCCAAGCGCTTCCAGAGGGAGCTGAGCCTCCTCTGCCCCCGGGACAACCCCACAGTAGCTGCAGCACCTGAGAGGAAGACCTCCGTGTGGACCGGTGGCTCCATCTTGGCATCCCTGCAGGCCTTCCAGCAGCTCTGGGTCAGCAAGGAAGAGTTTGAAGAGCGGGGCAGTGCAGCTATCTACACCAAGTGCTAAGTGTCAGGACCCCAACAGGCCAGGCCTTGTGGGCAGGGGACCTCGGGCCACTCTATACATTTACAGAATTTCACATAAAATTTTAACACAGTGGCTCTTGTCTAGTCTGGATTTTTTGCTTTAGTCTGATAGCAGGTGGTGGGGAGTTGGGTTTAGAGGTGTCAGCGCCTTTTGCTGTACTGCATCTGGAGCAGCAGGGGTGGGAGGTGGGTGGGAGGGGCTCCCCTTACTGGCCCCACTCCTTCTGAAGGTGACATCATTTCAGAGCCTAGGATGCAGCTTCCTGTTCCATTAGCTAGCTCCTCAGGGTTCAAAACCCAATTCAGCAGACAACATTGCTTGCTCCCCCATGAACCAAGAGGGAAATGAAGGCTCAGTTTAAAGGACTAGCTTGGGTCATGTAGTTAAGTGGTGGGGGGACACTCACAACCAGGTGTCTGACTTCCATCTCCTGTTTCTGCCATATGTTTGTCTGCCTATAGCTTCATCATTCCTTGCTTGCCCCAGGCTCCCTCACTAACCTCCCCTCCCTGCCTGCCACCTTCAAGGGTGCAGCCCACAGGTGTCATCTCCTGAGTGTGAAGGGCCTTGTCTACCCAATTTAAGCTTTTTTTGCAGTCACAGAGTAGAGCCACTGAATCCAGAGGATGTCAGAGGAACCAGAGGGTCCTTTGGAAATTATGTGGTTCTCTCCCTTCTGTAAAGGTGGGGAGACTAAGGACCAGGAGGGAGGGGGGCCATGTCAATGGATGAGTCCAGATCTCCTGACCCAGGTCATGATTATTTCCAGAAGGGCAAACATAGTTGCTTTAGTTTAGGCTGCTATAACAAAATACC
Source organism: Miniopterus schreibersii (assembly GCF_964146895.1). Classification (NCBI taxonomy): domain Eukaryota; kingdom Metazoa; phylum Chordata; class Mammalia; order Chiroptera; family Miniopteridae; genus Miniopterus; species Miniopterus schreibersii. The sequence goes on from NC_138102.1 coordinate 172,678,610, forward strand.
CAGAGCAGGTGGCTTATAAACAGTAGAAATTTATTTCTCACAGTTCTGGAGACTGGAAGTCCAAGGTTAGGTTGCCAGCATCGCCAGGTTTTGGTGAAGGCCTTCTTCTGGGTTGCACACTGCCAACCTCTTGCTGTGTTCTCACACAATGGAAGGTTTCTTAACTAATTTTAAGAATCAGTTGACAAATACCTGTGTTAATGAAGTAAAATGATTCATTGCTGTTGTTTATCAGAAATGTGCTATTCTGGAAGGTTTGATAGATTGTAGTTTATTATATACTTTTTTCCTAAATGAGTAATTAACATATGAATAAGTCAAATATATATGTGGCTTTTTCTTATGAAAACATCAAGTAGGTTCTTCCCATACTCCTAATTTTCTTTCATGCTGGGTAACTTAATTTTCTATTCAGAAATATTCCTTCTGCATTAAAGCTAATTTGTATAGAAGGTAGGTAGAAAAGCAAACAGTAATTTAGTATAATCATTCCTAATTTATTCATAGTCATACTTTTGTGTCACAAAGGTAATGTTAAAACATCATGTGCTTTGCCAAACTTAGTTTTGTAGCTGTGCTATTAAAATTTTTGTTCTAGGGCTATCTGTCTAGAAAAAAATTCTGGATTACTATTAAAAGTGTAATTTAATTTTTTAATATTTTTTTTACTTTGGAAAATAAATACTTATGCTAAGAACATCCCACTATAAAAATGGTTTCATATTTAAAAGTTTATAGTTTCTTTGCTACTATAGAAATTTTGTTCAGATGATAGCAAAGAAAAACATAGAATTTTAATTTTTAAAAGTTATTGACCAAAGTTTGTTTTTGTTAATGTGTACCTGATCCACATGTATAAGGTCACTTTTTTGATGCATTTCAATCTTTGCTGAGTTCTTTTTTTATATTCAAAGTTGTGAAGTTGAGGTGAGAATTTTTTTTTATAAGGTCATGCCTTCTTAAAGGCGAGGGTTGTTGCCTTTGTCCAAATCACGTGGGATGATGCGGGAAGGTGTGCTGCTGCTTTAGCCTCGTCCAAAGGAATTGTCAGGTGTAGCTGTTTGAAGCATCCCCACAGGCGCTGTGTAGCCAACCTGCTTTTATATTCAGTGAGATTAGGAAGGAGAGGGAAGGTTAAGTGCCATAAAAAGGCCATTTTCTTAATAAGGGGTTAGTTTTGCCAGTAGGTGTCAGCCAGTATTTTATTGAAATAGTTAAACCAACATGTATGATATTTTTCATTGTAAGTGTTTAGTCACCAGTCCAGTTAACTTGTGTCAACCTTGCTTGGTGAGAGTCTGATGAAGTTAAAGCCTGTCTAAGCTTTGGGAGACTCCTAGAGCAAGAGCAAGAAACAAAAGTCTTCCTCAAGCTTCATGCAGGCACATGGTTAGAAAGTAACCTCTGAAATTCATTTTTGCAGTGATATTTTTAAAGTAGACGTTTAATGTATTTAAGAGGCTAGAGAGATTAGAAAAACATTTGGAAAAGTAGGAGATGGTTTACAAAGTTAGGGTCCTTAAAGGCATTAATAGAAATATATCTGAATCAGGTTTTTTTTACATTATTTACCTTTAAAATTAAACATAGAAGCTATGTTCATCCTTGTCTTCCCACCACTGATTACAGAAAAGGTATAAATACGAGGCAGAAGCTCCTGAGAAAGTGCTAATTGGACTTCCTTGAGTTTTTGCTTGTTTGTTTCAGTCTCCTGTTCTTGGGTTCTTCATCCTGTCTCTTCCTAGAGAGAGAACTCTCCCCTCCTTTTGCTAAGTGATTTAATCATAATTCAAGATTTGCCTCTTTGTAACCTTCTGCTAGATTACCATAGTTCTCTCTCTCCCCTCAGCCCCCCTCCCCTTATAATTAAAGACTGATCTTTCTTAAGGAGGTGCTCTCCAGCAGCAGGAGCGCGGGATCTCACTGACTGCTCACCCTTGTTCATTCCCTCCCATCTGTGGACATGGTTCCTTAGCTTGTATGTCTTATCCTCAGTAATGCCACCCACTTAATTGTTATAGTTCTGGGTGGATGTGATAAACAGATAACTCTCTTATGTCTGCCTTTTGAAAGTCTGGGATAAGAAGTCAAAATAAAATGCTTTCCAGTGTTTTGATAACAGATTCTTAGTAGTTATCTCGTTTCTAACTAGGAATGAGTGTGCTTAAGTTTACCAGATATTGTCAATAGCTCCTCTGATCCACATTTGTACTTCCACTTTCTTTAGTAATCCCTTCCCCTGTGCTCTGCTACAAAGATCCCTCTGGCCCTTATAAGATATCTGAGATGTTCTTCAGACAGTTCTCAGCCAGTTTTGGTTTCTTTTCCTTACCTCACTTCACTTATCCTCAGTTACCCTGCTTTTCCTGCTACCCACATTCAGGGTCCCCAGTTCCCGTTATTTACACTATGGCATGACATTAGTTAACAAGATTGTCTGAAGTAACTTTTTCTTGTTTCTATGAATTATACTTGCTTAAGTTTTAGAATTTGGAAGTACTTAAAAATGTAAAGAAAATAAAAATCCTCTTCGAGATGCCCACAGTTCACATTTCTAGGTATACCCTTCCAGTCCTACCCTAAGCCTGGAGACAGACACATGTATATACACATCTTAGAAGTTGGGACTATAAAATCGTGTCTTACTGCATTTTCTTCCCGATATTATTATACAGTCTTTTAAAATATATTTAAACAATGTTTATATTATGTTCCATCATATGGATATAGGTAATAGCTAAGAATTCCCTTATTTAAGAGGAATAGTTTTATATAACTTCGTTTTTAATTTTCCCTCTTTGTGAAAGATAGCAAAACTTAGGTGTTTCGAAGTTTCCTACTTTTAAAAACAAATGAAGAATTGTGTTATCAGGGAAAGAAATTAGGAATGAGACCAGGGAATTTTGGTGTCATATGCTAGTTTTATGACCTAGTGTGATTTTGAGTGAGGTCTCCTTAGCTTGTTTCCTCATCTGTAAAACTGAAAACTTAAAATAACTATTCTTTCAAATAGTGTTGAAAGGACCAAATGATGTAATGTACATAAAAGTTTATTTCAAACAATGTGACAAATTAGCCATGCAAATGCAGAATATTTTTTAATACGTGAGAGAAAAGGTGAGACCCTAAGATTGATCCACTGAATTTTCTTAATAGGAACTCTGTCTAAACATCATTCCAACCTTTGCAAATCTTATAGACTACCCATCCATGAAAAATGCTTTGATACCAAGAATTAAAAATGCATGTCTACAAACATCTTCCCTTGCTGTAAGTAATTGCATATTAATTTTTGTTTTTCTTTTGTTTCTCATTGGTTTAAATTTTATTATTGTTTAATAACCCTTTTATAGCTTATTTGTGTATTTTGTCATGGCTGTAGGTACCCTGTAGTATTATAGAAGTGAACACTAGCTGTAATCCTCCCTGATACATAATTTGACAGTAGCACATCCCTGATCCCACTCCCTCTCCCCTAACTTTGGGTGCTTCCATAGAAAACTTGCGTGATTTCTTTTTCTTAACCCTTTTCTGCTTTAACGGCTGTTTTGTTGGTAGTTTTAAAGTAATCATGAGTTTAACTTGGTGTATAAGCCTAAACACTATTTGAACGACTTCCTTTTATAAACTGCCTTTACTTTTAGTCAACCTACTCTTAATTTTTTTATCCCTTACTTGCCTACTTTCAAAAGAAGTAAAGGGTACAGTAATACAATAAATTAATAAGAGTACAAGTGGGGAAAACAGTTGCACTGGAAAATCTAGGGGTAAGGGTAGTTGCCTCCTTGAATACAGAATTTTAATACTAAGCTACTTGGTAATCAAGGTGGTAGAATAAATGACAAAGTTCTCATTATTTCATATTGGAGGCAATAAATGTCCCCAACCTTCTCTCTAACTCTGAGTCATAAGAGTGATCTCAGTGGAATTTCCTTATAGGAGTAACATTGAATACACTCTTCAAATAGCAGCTTTAGAAAAAAGGGATAAATGTCCTTCCTTCACTTGATCAGTCCGAATGTTGGTGTTTGATAATGGCCATATCATTAAGTTCGCATTGGGTAAAGATAGGTCTTTGAGATCTCATCCATTTTTTTTGGTGAAATGTGAATTTAAATAAAAATAGATATTTATAGCTTAATAGATTTAGAGGCAAAAGCAATTTAAGTGACGTGCTTTTACCTTACAGACCTCTAATCCATTTTAGTTCATGTTTTATTTGTTGTTTGTTTGTTTGTTTTTGTTTTTCTGGTAGAAGGGCTCTGAGATGGAAAACACCACCAAAGTAGGAAAAAAAATATCATTGTTTACTGACTTGAACATATAAGAAAAGAAGTAAAAAAAATCTGAGTTCTTATTCTGACTTTGCTACTAATTATCCCTGTGCCCTGGGAAAGTCACTGTACCTCTCTGAGTGTCTTTCTTCATCAATATTAAAAGGATTTGAAATGCAGTCCATTTCTCTGAAATTTCCCAATTTTAAGATTAAGTTTTCAAAGGAGGTGGGTAGTGATATATAGCTTAAAACTCAGTTTTCAGAATGCCCTTTAAAAAAACCACATAAGCCATACTATATTTTACAGCAGAATACATTTTGTCAAAGCAGATGTCCTAGTTCAGTTCTAAGGATGTATGCAGAGTGAGGTGGGAAGCATGGATATTTAAATGGCCTGTAATACCCAGAGGTTTTATATCCCTTTTTAAGATGCCAACCGAGCCCTTAAAGCATGCTCTTTATAAGGAATTATAATGAATGGATTTAGGACAGTAACTGAAATGGATTTGCATTTTACATATCACATTCAGTGCTCTTACCTTTCAAGTGGCAAGTGTGGATTTCTGAATTGCATTCATAGACATAGACCTGTAAGGTTTAAATATTCTAGCTAGGAAATTCCTGAAAAATGAATCCTGAGTTAAAATTATATTTTAATACAGTCCCCTGAAAATAAAGAAGAAATAAATTCTATGCAGAGTTAGGTAAAATGCTCTAAGAGCTCTATTTCTTCATGACTCACATGACTAATATTTTATACATCATAAAAAAAAATGAAAGTAAACTGTTTTTTCTAGTTCCTTCTTATATGTATATATGTGTATATATACATAGACACATTACATATATAAAGAATGCAACAACTTTCCTTTTATAAAACTAAAGCAAGTTTAGCCTTTAAATATCATTTTGAATTTATTATATCCCTTGTGTTTGAGTTTCAGAAAATAATTACTATTTTTCAGAAAATTTTTTTCACTTTTCTTGCAGAAATACAGTGCTTTGTAAACTAAATTGTTTTCTGCTTTTTTTAGTTCACTTTTTTTGAAAAGTGCAGTTTTATTGATAAGATCCTGGCTTAGAGTATTCTATCTTAACAAATTCCAGCTAAAAAAATAGTGTGAAATATTTATCAAAATAATCAAGTAAATGATAGAATTTTGATAAAAGAGCTCCTGAATATCAGGTTTTAATAACTGTATTAAAGATGTATTTAGAAATGTAAAACTTCATATGGGACAAATACAGATTCTCTTTACATGTTGTTAAACTATTTAGTTTAAGAATGAATTGAACCTGAGTTATAGAAAAATACTGGAAGCCCAGTAAAATTGATTACTTGGTGGGAGAATGTAGTCCTTTTCATGATTCAGATTCGCCCAAAGAAATGTTCTTGGTAAACACACATAGTAAAGCTTCTTAAGTCCATACCACTTTATTTAAAATGATACAAGATTGAAGTCATTCCTTACCTTTAGCTGACTAGTGTCCTGGTAAAGCCATTATAAATTTTTTCTGAAACCAGTCAGGGGTTAGTAAGTATGTGAATTTCCTGTGTTAATAAAGAATGAGCACTTTTCAACCTCCTTTTATTCTTGAGTTATCTTTAACATGCATTAATGTGAAGGTTAAGTTTACACTTAAATACTCTGCTCTAGATGGCAAAGACTTTAAATGACTAATGCAATTTACCTCTTTTAATAGGTTCGTGTCAATTCATTAGTGTGCTTAGGGAAGATTTTGGAGTACTTGGATAAGTGGTTTGTACTTGATGACATCCTGCCCTTCTTACAACAGATTCCATCCAAGGAACCTGCAGTCCTCATGGGGATTTTAGGTAGCTGAAAACTTAATGTCATTTGATACTACTTCATCATTTTAAAGTCATGCAAATAAAACTTTCACTCTGTAGAACCATTGTATTTGCCTTTCCCATATATAGCATTTAGTAATTGAAGAATGATGGGATAAATGCCATGATGCAGCTTTTCTTTGTGCTGTGCTAATTTCAGCAAAAGCCGTCGAACCTTGACATTTACAAAGGAATGAGACATTTGGGAATCCTAGCTTCACAAATACCATGATAGCATATAGTTTTCCCTGTAAAATGGTACCAAAAAGGAGGCAAGCAAAGCTACTTGAAATACTGATACTGGTCTTAATGGTAATACCTAATGTTTATTTGGTATCCAATTTGTAAGAAGCACTATGCTAAATATTTTCTCTGCATTATCTTATTTTGCCTTCTCCAAAATCCAGTGAGATATGGGTACTGCTATTTCTGTTTTACAATAGTAAACTGAGGCTCAGAAGTGAAGTAAGTTTTTGAAGATTACAGAACTGATAAGTGATAGGGCAGGTTTTTAATTTATATATGTTTAAATCTTAAGCACTGTGCTTCACTGCTAAGGGATGTGCTGATGAAGCATATTAGCCCTACAGCACGTTCTATTCTATCAGTGTAATTACAGATTACTTTGTTGAGAAACTCTGAAACTGCTTATAAATAGTTAAAACTGTGAGAGTCCAATCTGGAAATGATGGAGGTCTACTGTACTAATAGAAACAGACATAACTATGGAATCACAAAAACAACAAAAAGTTCTCTTTTTACTAAATTTGAAGTTCTTTGTTAATTTTGAAGAAAAATTATATTAGCCATGTATTTTTAACATCTACTGTGGTGTCTGGTCTATAGAAAGCCGTCAGTAAATATTTGTAGGAATGGTCAGCAAGTAATTTATTGTGGACCTCTGGAGTTGTAGAACTTTTAGGGACATGGCATGAAACTTTTGAGCTCAAAGAAATCAGTCTTCTTGAGAAAGGAGTTTGTCATAGTGGACAGAGCCCTAGCGCCAATCTGTTTCTTCATCTGTCAAATGAGGATGACAAAAAATCCTTATAAATGGAGTCTTGTGAGAACTCAGTGAGACAGCTGAAGAGAAAGTAATTAGCATAGTGCCTAGCAAATAAGCATTCAGTAGGTTCTCAGTAAAGATATTCTTTAAGTATATAAGTGAAGTGTACATTAACAGAATAATAAGAGATGGTGTGCTTTCCAGCTTCGGATTATGTACAAAATGCTTACAACACACAAACTTTAGAGAGTGGGGAGTAAATGTGCTCGGTTGGCCAAGGGAAGGCTTTGTGGGATAGGTGTAGCCAGCAGTCTCAGAGGTCCAGTCAATAGGCAGGCATGGGGGGGGATCGTGTGGAGCTGAATTATGTTACTAAGGTTCAGACATGTGGAGCGTCATATGTGTAGGAGCGATACCTGCATACTTGACATGGATGCCTCCATTGAGTGTGAGGTCCGAAATACATCCTTAGATGTGTTCAGGGTAGATGTAACCTTACTGCTGTGCTATAAGGGCTGTTCCTACTTCTGATAGGCTTTTAGTGATACACCGTTGTTAAATGTGCTCTTAAACCAAAGAATGCAGGATAAATATGCCACGGTGTTTGCGTCTAAACTGATGGCAGAGCTGAGATCGTTCTGCGCCTCAGGTAGGAGCACCCTCATCCTAAGCACTAGGGAAAACTTGTAACTGTACTGATTGTCAGGAGAGTTCATGTAGATAAGTTGTTTTTCTAATTTCTATTAATTTGAATTATAAACTTATTCCTTTTATCAGGCATTTACAAATGTACTTTCACTCATAAGAAGTTGGGAATCACCAAAGAGCAGCTGGCTGGGAAAGTATTGCCTCATCTGATTCCTCTGAGTATTGAAAATAATCTTAATCTCAATCAGGTAGGAGTGGCTTTGTGCTTTATTCAGTTTATTCAGGTTACTGTTCCTTGGCACTAACTATATTACAAGGAAAGCTATGTCCCAGGGTTAAGTGGAAGCTTGTGGGTTGGGGTTCCGGAGTGTGTGAGGTGGAGAGCGGGCTGTTGGAGGCTTCATGGCAGATGGAAGACGTGTAGGAGTTGGGGCTACTTTACATTTGGGTCTGGGAAGTTTACATGAACAAAGAAATGTTAATGTAATGTGTCTGGGATGTGTGTTCATTTTGCTACATGGCAAGTCATCTCAAACTGGATGGTTTAAAACAACAAGCACTAAAAAACCCAAAAAACAAGAAAAACAGCAAGCACTGATTATCTCAGTTTCTGAGTCGGCCAAGCCGGAGCATGGATTCTCCGCTCAGTTTCTCTTCTACAGTCAAAGGCAGGGTCTCATCTGAAAGCTCAGCTGGTGTAAGGATCTGCTTCTAAGCTCCTCACATGGTTTTTGGCAGGGTTCAGTTCCTTTCGGGCTGTTGGACCGAGGGCCTCAGTCTCTAGCTCTCTCTCAGCTGGATGCCACTCTCAGTTCCTTGCTTCGTGGGTCTCTAACATGGCAACTTGTTTTATCAAAGCTGGAAAGAGAATCTGCTAGAAAGACGGACGTTACAGTCTTATAGTACAGTCAAGGAAGTGACATTTCATTACCTTTGCCGTGTTCTGTTGGTTACGGGCAGATCTCAGGCCCTGCCTGTGTCTCGCAGATGAGGGTTACACAAGGGCCTGAGCGGCAGAGCAAGGAGATAATTATGAACCATCCCAGCCTGCCTGCACTGGGGATGAATAAGCCAGTTAGACTGGGGTGCCCGTAATACAACAGGTGTAGTGGGAGAGAGAGAGGTGAGACTAGAGTAGATAGGTTTTGAAGGCCTGTGTGGGTTAGACACTTGAACTTTCATTTTGTGGTAAATGTTTGAGCAAAGGGGTAATATGCTCAGAGTATTATAGAATTCCTCTCTGCGTACTTCTGTCATTGTAGTTATCACAGCTATGTACTTATGTGTGTGACTCTCTCGAAAGGCTGGTTATTATACCTTATTCTTCACTGTAGCTCCAGCAGTTGGTACAGTGCCAGGAACAAAAATATTTATTGGGCCCAGCCAGCGTGGCTCAGTGGTTGAGCATCAACCCATGAACCAGGACATCATGGTTCGATTCCCAGGCTGAGCACATGCCTGGGTTGCAGGCTTGATCCCCAGTGGGGGACGTGCAGGAGGCAGGCGATCAATGATTCTCTATCATCATTGATGTTTCTATCTCTCTCTCCCTCTCTCTTCCTCTCTCTGAAATCAACAAAAATATATTTTAAAAAAATTAATTGAGAGAAAAATTGAGGTACAGAGTAATGATGCATTTTGTTCACCACAGAACTGTTGTTTAATGAAGTGTAATGGAAAGGACTGGGAAGGGTTACTGTTAAACTGAGTTCAGAAATGGATAGACAGGCAAGATTTGGAATTAGGACTGAAAGTGAATTAGAGCAAAGCGGGGAGTTAAGCAGGAGAACTTCGGGCATAGGCGAGACTGCTGAGTGCATGGAGTTTTAGAAGTAGAGAAGTGTATGGCATGAATCAGTTCCAAAATTTCAGTGAAGTGATGGGGGTAAACCTCTGAAAGTTTGTGTTCCTAGATTTTAGTTTTTGGCTTGATAGTTTCTTTATATCTTGGGTGGCATGGTTGAGGTTATGATTGGCAAAAAAGGGACACAGTGAATATTGGTCATATGTCCAAGATAGTCTTCAACTTTGGGCCATTTCTGTTCTTAGTTTTTATATTTATGATTTAGGTGTTTAAAAATACTTCCAAATGCTTATTTTAGGATATATAATTTAATTTGAAACGTGGTGTTAGTTTTCTTCAGCTTTATGGTTGATTTTTTTTTTTTTTTTTAGTGGCTATTTTCATCAACAGAAATACTTTGATTCATATCTTCTGCTATTTTACAGTAGTTAGCATGGTCTGACTTAGAATGGTCTGCTTTCCTATTCATTTTATGGACAGAATTCCCAATTCAAGACTGCCCTCTTCTGTCAGTTCTGATTTAAAATGATCTAAATGTATTATGCATTATGTGAGAAAGACAGGTAACAGGAAAATATATTTTTAGCATTTGATTAAAAAACAACAAATTCCATGCAGCAATCAAAACACATACCCAACTTGTATTCAGGGAGGGTTTCTAAGACCACTCCCAGATTCAGGGATTCCCTAGGAGGACTCCCAGGCCTCAGCATATAGTTGTACTCATGGGTGATTTCTCATGGTAAAAGAATAAAAAGGAAAATCGACAAGGGGAGAAGGCTGAGAGGACACAGTGGGAACTGGGGGCAGGCTCAAGCTTCCAGAGTCAGCTCCTGCTGAAGTTGCACGGGATGCGCTTGATTTCCCCGGTAATAAGTTGTGACAATATGTGTGAAATGTTGCCAAGCAGAGAAGCTCATCAGACTCAGTGCCTAGAGTTTTTATTGGGAGCTGATCAAGCAGCACCCTCTGCCCATCATGTGCTCAAATTCCAGACTCCCAGAAGGAAAGTGGGTGTATAGCATAAAACATATTCTTTGTATAGTGCAGGCACAGTGAGCCACTATCCTCAGTTAATGGTAGGAATCCTCTGAGGTCCTGGACACCAGCCAAGGGCCAGCCTTATAAGCAGGGTTTTCCAAGGATAGCAGTTCAAACCTGTGTTAACTCTTGTGCACCAACTACATGCAATATGGATGCATTTCACAAACATAATGAGCGAATGAAGGAAAACACAGAAGAGGATCTGCTGAATGATTCCATTTATATAAAATACAAAAGCAGTCAGAACTACATGCTAGAAACCAGACTAGTATTTACTCATAGAGCGGGTAGTGGGGGAGTGTGTGTAAATGACTGGAAGAGAGCAGAAGGAAGCTTCTGGGTGCTGCCAGTGTTCTGTTTCTTCATGTGCTACTGGTTAAGTTTGTGAATTTTTTCAGATGTGCACTTGTATGTATACTTTTCTGTTAGTATGTTATACTTTATTAAAAAGTTTTAGAAACTAATCAGCAGAGAGTCGTTCATGGTAAGGAAACATGTCTTTTGTTACTCTCATGGTAAGACAAAGGATAGATCTATGGTAGAGCATGGTGAGAGGCAATGTCTGTGGTTGAGAAGAGCAGAGCTTTGGAGACAGTATGGATTCTACTTCTGCCATGTAAGTTATTTAGGATCTCTGAATAAGTTATTTTCTCTCTTTTTCTCTCTCTCTCTTTTAATCCTCACTGAGGACATGCTTATTGATTTTAGAAAGAGGATGAGGGAAGGTGAGAGAGAGAGAGAAACATCGATGGGCTGCCTCCCATATGCTCCCCCACCAGGGATTGAACCTGCAACCTAGGTATGTGTCCTTACTCGGAATTGAACCCGCAACCTTTTCAGTGTACAGGATGATGCTCCAGCCAACTGAGCCCCACCGGCCAGGGCAGTTACTTAATCTCTTGATGAGCCTGAGTTTCCTCATTTATAAAATAGAAATATTAATAAGCCAACTTTGAAGAGTTGTGAGGATTATTGAAATAGTGTATGTATAAGCACTCAGCACAAAGATGTATTTATGAGATTTGGGGAGGGGAAGAAAGCAGTTTCTGGATTTTTCCTGTAATATATGGTACTATTCAAATAAATTATTTATGATGATCCTGAAGGGGACCATAAGAATTACTTAACCAAAGTTTAACCACTATGTTAAGACATAGTGTTAGATTTACTTTATGAACTTTAATTATTTGGAAGTTAGATTGTATACATTTAGTATTTCTAACTTCTTAGAAAACAAGATTTACTTTTATAACAATCTGAATACACAGCAATTTTTTATGCATTATTAAGCAGATTGCTTCTAGATATGCACAAGTTTAGATGTTCAATTTTTGGATTATTCTAGGAAAATCAGTATGTAATAACTGCTGAGGAACTTAAATAAGACCTCTGAATAATAGGTGTTAGACAGTAAGGATGTAAAATTAATTGAGACATGTTTTCTGGATCTTAAAAGTTTCATCAACTAGATCACCACCATACTAAGACATTGTTAAAGCTTGCTATGATATGCTGAATTTAAACACACTTTTTGTGACATCAATTCCATGAGTAGGTCATATTCCAGTAAAAACAGAGATGATTATGTTTCATGTGCTGAATTATCATTTGTTGCTAACTTGAAACATTATAACCATATCAATTTCTTGTTATACCAGTTCAATTCTTTCATTTCCGTCATTAAAGAGATGCTTAATAGATTGGAGTCTGAACATAAGACTAAACTGGAGCAACTTCACATAATGCAAGAACAGCAGAAGTAAGTAGGTTGTATGTGAATTTCGCATGGTCTGGATGTGAGATTAAAGTTAGCTCCTGATTAATTTTCTGAAGTATGGACTAGAAAAATTGATGGATTTCAGCTTGACTATATGTAAAGCATTAAAAAAAAAAATTTCCAGCATATTAAATTGAACTGAGTTAAAATAGACCATTTGTTGAATATCTAATGTCATTCTGAGTACAGGAGTATAATATGATACAATTTTAGCATTTTTTCTACATAGAAGAAATTCTGTTTCTTAGAAAATCTCTTGTCAGCATTACCCACTGGCATTGTAAACTCAGCATGCTGATCATGAAGAGCACCAATACTTTAAAACCTTGCTGTTTTAATTTCCCCCTTTCTCTTTTCTCTAACCCCAGGAACATTTTAGAGCATTCATTTTCTGTTCAGAGGAAGAAGGGAAGGGTGAAAATTATGCACTGGAGAACGCAGATTATTAAAATAAAATCTTCGCTCTATTCTTTGCCTTTGGCTGGGGGAGGGGAATGGACAAACGAACATGGTTTTAGGATACTTGTTAAACTCTCACCCTAAGTCAAAGACATCTGAAAATCAGTAGAATTGATATCAGTCATGAGCAAGGTTCCGAGGTAGAAACCTCTTAGCTTCTGCCCCAGTGTACAATGAAGCTATGGAAGTAAACACACAAGGTGTATTGCCTGGGTGTGCTCCAGGTATCTGTGATGTATGTTTATGACGCTTGGTAGATTGACTGTATAAATGTAGAAATGCTAAAAAATAACTTTAAAAAATTTATAACAGAAAATCTTAATATCCAGTATTTATACTTGGGGTATAAATGGACCACCTTGCCTTCCTCTTGTTCCAGGGTGTGGGTCTGGGCCACATCACAGTGATCTTAGTATTCATTGGAGAGTCACAGATTCTGAACTTTTCCCACATTATATCTTACCTCTCAGTGTGTAAAGAACCTGACGGTAAGAACCACGCTTGCCTGGTTTTATGACATCCTGAGTAAATGTTCCAGTAAATTTCAAACGCCGAGTTAAAAGAAAGACTGCTGTACACATACTCATTTGGGGGCAGGCAGGCATCACTACTAGTAAATAGCACTGGACTCTCTGTAAAGAAAAGTTGCAGTGTGTTTAGGTTCTGACAGATTCCATGTGGATGAACTATTTTTAGCATGAGTATTTTTAAAATATGCTTTTCTTTTTATTGCTTTGTCATAATTCTCAACTCTCCTGCAGATCTTTGGATATAGGAAATCAAATGAATGCTTCTGAGGAGACAAAAGTTACAAATGTTGGGTCTCAGGTATGAAGATATTTAGCTTATTTAAGTTTTTGTAAAAAGTGCTTGACAGTGTGTGTCCTTTGGGGGGGGGGTTTGATCTTTAAGAAGTAAAATCACAAATTTTTTTGACATCATTCAAGCAGTTGACTTTTTTCTATTTCACCAGATTGACAAAGTTTTTAACAACACTGGAGCAGACCTTCTGACTGGTGGTGAGTCAGAAAATAAAGAGGATGTGTTAAAGAATAAGCATAAAAAAGTAAGTTTTCTTTTTTTGTTTGTTAATTCTCACCCGAGGACATTTTTTTCATTTATTTAGGGAGGGTGGGAGGGGGAGAGAGATGTGGAGAGCGAGAGAGGGAGAAACATTGATGTGAAAGAGACACATCGATTGGTTGCCTCCCGCATGCACCCCAACTGGGGCCAGGGATCGAGCCTGCAACCCAGGTAAGTGTCCTTGACTGAGAATCGAACCCTAGACCCTTCAGTGTGAGGGCCAGTGCTCTAACCACTGAGCCACACCAGCCAGGACAAGAGTAAGTTTCTTTACTACTCTTTTTTTTATTACTCACATATATTATAGGACTACCTATAAACCACAGACTTCTGTTGGGAAATAACTGTTTAGCATCTTAACAAGAAACATTCTTTAACTATTTTTATGAAATTTGAAAGTTATCAGTGGAACATGAGCTGATCCGTGCTGAGCATAAACATGCTTACGATTTTAGTTGCTTTGTTATAGCCTCCCACAGGGTAACATTCCTGGACTGTCGAACTCCTTTTTCTTTTCTGCGTTATTTGGCTAGTTACACCCCTTGGTAAATTCTGTCTTTCTTTTCTGCTTCTGATTTTGAATAATAAACTATAAAATTATACTTTCCAAGTAAATATTGGTTAACATCCAGTATAAAGGTACATCAATTTTGAGTTTCTGCTGAGGGCAATTTGCTTCTTTTCATTCACAACTAAGAGTACTTGTGTGTGTGAAGCCATGGAGCTACTGGACAGCGCGGCTTACAAAATCCTGAGACATGCTGTGAGCTTATGTTTAGCAGGGTTGTTAAAAGAAACAGACAAATGTCAGACTTGATGCCGGCATTGGGAAAGAAGCTGTTCACTTCTTCCTTAGCTTTTTGATGAGTTCCTAAAATGTTTTTGGAGTGAGATAGACTAGAGTTGAATAAGAATCTCCCGATTTTGTAAAATTAAATCACCTAATCATAGTCTCATTGTCTGGAAAAATACGATTCTCATGAATGGTTTTAAAATAATTGTTTTCATACTGGAAATAGTTTTTCACAGATTCTTTGAGTTTCTACCTAAAGTTAATTATCTTTTTGTGGTTTGTTTAAAGTTAATTAGAAATACAACTTACCCGTAGCAATCATCAATACAGGAGCAGTTTGCAAACTATTTGGTATTGTCAAACATACCAAGACATACGTGACAAACAAAGAAATCTTCTGTTTTACAAATGGAATATAAAGTTGCCAGTTAATTGTTTTATTTTGTTTTGTTTTAAGGCATCACTTACACTTGAAGAAAAACAAAAGTTAGCAAAAGAACAGGAGCAGGCACAGAAGTTGAAAAGCCAGCAGCCTCTTAAACCCCAAGTGCACACACCTATTGCTCCAGTCAAACAGGTCAGAGCTCATTTCTTTTTTTTTTTAAGCTTAAGGAGTAAGGCAGTGTAGAATGGAATTTGCTTATTGGAGTTTGTATAAAAATGTATTTTAAAGAATACTTTAATATGCAGTTTCTAAGAAGTATGGGCATAAAGGATTTTCCAACAACTCTTCAATAACCTGCCTGGTGTATAATGTTTTGTGATAGTGCTTGTTACCAGTAAAGAGGAAGCTAGATGAACAGGAGGGTGTTTTTTGGTTTTATTAAAAATATTAGGTCTCAGCACTATTCATTTTGAAATGATCAGGAATATAATATTCATGCATTTATGTATTTTTGAGCAAAAAATAATTTTCAAATTTGGTTCTTCAATTATTCTTGGGTTGGTACCTTGATTTAGGAATACTTTTTATATGCCCTGACCAGTAATTATTTCCTGCTATGATCCAGGCAGCATTGTAGGTGCTGGTACTGTGGCAGTGATTAAAGTCCCTGCTTGGAGAGTTTACATTCTTACTGGTTTCAGAAATAACTTTCTCTTGAAAGGTTTCTTTAAATTATTTTTTGTTGTCTCTTAATCACTAGAATTCTGAGAAAAATTTTTGTGTGCCAGGAGCAAACTCCAGAATATTCTCTAGTTACTTATATAATAATTAAGAAAACAAATTTTCACAAAATTTTGATAAAGTTCAGAATATAAAAATAATAAAGTATCCTTTTTTGTAATACAGATTTACTAATGAGAAGAATGCAGTTCTATTTGGGGGAAGGTGGGAGAGACAACATTTCATTTGAGTTCAAAATTAGTGTTCCCTATTAGCAATTGACTACAAATGTTCATTTGTGAAAAAACATACAAAAATATGTATTGGCAGGTTGGATTTGGCCTGTGGACCATGGTTTGACAAGTTGGTATAGACTGTTGAGCTTAATTTTAACTCGTCCTTTATAATCTATCAAATGTTTACTAATTGTGAAGTAATTTGGGATTCTTGGAGATGAAGTAATTCCCTCATATCTTTCAGACTAAGGACTTGACAGAGACATTGATGGATAACATGTCATCTCTGAGCAGCCTGTCTGTTAGCACCCCTAAAAGTTCTGCTTCAAGCACCTTCACTTCCGTTCCTTCCATGGGCCTTGGCATGATGTTTTCTACACCAATTGATAATACAAAGAGAAATTTGACAAATGGCCTAAATGCTAACATGGGATTTCAGACTTCGGGATTCAACATGCCGCTTAATACAAACCAGAACTACTTCAGTGGTCCAAGTACACCGGGAGTGACCACGATGACGATGGGAGCGCCTTCCACTTTGCCAAACTTCAGTGCTGTGGGGGTTCCACCTGCCGGTGCAAAGCAGACTCAGCAAAGACCTCCAGATATGTCTGCTCTTAATAATCTCTTTGGTCCTCAGAAACCCAAAGTTAGCATGAACCAGTTATCACAACAGAAACCAAATCAGTGGCTCAATCAGTTTGCGCCTCCTCAGGGGTCCCCGGGTACGGGCAGCTCAGTAATGGGAACGCAGGGGAACGTGATAGGACAGACTGCCTTCGGTGTGCAGGCGAACCCGTTCTTTAACCCACAGAACTTTGCGCAGCCACCACCTACTATGACCGGTAGCAGTTCAGCTAGCAATGATTTAAAGGATCTATTTGGGTGAGGTGTATTGCTCTTATTTTTGAAGGATTACTTCAATTTTAATCATGGGTGAACTGATTTATATCTTTATATGGTTGGCTTGGAGGAACTACTACTATGGGAAAAGGAATGGTTCTAAGACAAGAAACACCTGTTTCCATGCCAGTGTAGTAGTTGTGTGGCCTCCTCTAACAGTTGAGTTTTTTAAAGCATTGAGGATTTTTTCTCTCTTACCATATTGTCTTCAGGTTTTTAAAAGACCTAACCTGTACCAATCTCAAAGATACCTAAGTATCTTGAATAGCAGAATTTTTAAATCAAATGTTTATTTTGCTTGTAAATCTTAGTGTTATTTTAAAAAATTGAGTTGATGGTAATTGCAAGTTTTATCTATTAAATACTACATGGTGCACAGTCTGCCTTCACAAGTCATTAGTCTTCATTTTAATATGTGAACAATCTTGATGCTGTATCGATCTGTTTGCATTTAGTATGACTGAGAAAATCGTAAGCATAAGAAGAAAGGGATCAGGTCACTTGCTTTTTCCAATCTTCTCAGATGAACTAATGTTAGTACAAAAACTGAGCAAATACTGCAAAATTTAACGTACCTTAGATTTCATTGGTTCAAACTAAATGCATTATTAGCCATCTTAAATGCAAACTAATCATTGTAAATTATATTTTAGCATGGTCTGCCTCAAATAGTAATGTATTTTTCTGCATTCCCGTGGATATATTTAGAACCACTTTTTCCTGTGGTATCACAGACAGAAGAGGTATGTACTGATGTGTACAGATATTTGACAAAGCCCTCTGATGTGATTTGCCCAACTACTGCCTTCATATTTCACTTGAAGTCCAATTTCTGAGGTTGCAGTATATAGGAATTGCATTTTCAAACGCAGATTTGTAAGAATTGAATTATATTTAATGAGTAAACTTTTGAGATTTCTGCTGTATTGTTTCGAATGTAATAAACTTTACTTCTATAAAAATGAGCCGTTGTATCTCCTGGCTACAACAGATTAATTTTGAGCTTACCATGGTAAAGTCTGACCTCATCAATTACTACAACTGAAGCCTGCTGCTTTTCTAGGAATTTCAGAACCTTTTGTTCAAGCGTTGTAAGTGGTATTTTTAGGAAGGAAGGAAGAAGTTCCTCTAGCAGGAAACATGCTTTAGTTTTCAAAGCCTGCCCAGTGCTTTTCTCTGATTTGCCGATTACTCACTCAGTCGCAGATGGAGCCTCGTGCTGTAAATGTGATTTGTGTTTTGTTAGATTCTCTTCCTCGGTTTTGGGATAGCTTTAAAATGACCTCTCAGAGAAATACAGTTAGTTGCTGCTGTAGAATTTGTGGTTTTTTTAAATATCTGAGGCCAGCAATTATTGACAATAAATCATACACTGTTAAGTGTGCTGATACTAAGCTTATTCAATGAAATATATGTGTGTACACACACTAAATATATCATTGGTCATACAGTACTTGATTACAAAGTGTAATTTGATGGTAATATTGCTGGTGGCATTCAGTAAGAACATACTTTAAAAAAATCGAGTCAGCTTTGCCTCTGGGTTCTGTGTGAGCTGCCCTGTGCTACATGGTTTAGAAAAAGGACTCGGAGGGATGCTGACGAAGCAGCCAAGAAGTGGAACACGAGGAGGACCCAGTGTCCTGCCAGAGACGTTCGCACCTGGACCGGATTATGTCTTGTTTGTAACACAATATTAATACTTCTCTTGGGAAAAGTTTACATATGGAATAAAATTGCTTAATGTTAATTGTTCTTTGTAACAATTCAGTAGTCACTGTTCATTAGAAAATTGCTTTTTATTTTGTAAAATACCTTGATGTCAGTGTGTTGAACTTTTAGTTAGAAGGAAAGCTTAATATAATATATACTTTCAACTTCTAAGTACGAAAATAGGTTATTTGAAAAAATATATGTAATTCTTAGGTAATTTTCACATCTTAAAATTTGCTCATTTATTGAGGTAATGGTGCTACATATCTACTTTTTTTTTTTCTTGAAGGTATTTTATTTACATCATTTCCATCAATTGAACTGTTACCATTGCCTTTTTTTGTTGAGAAATTGCCTCTGAAAAAGTTCTATTTTTAGGTTTGTATTTCTATGTGAACAGAATTTTCAAAGTGCTAGATCACCTTAAACGTTATTTCAGATATTGACAGATTTTAAGTTTCTTGTGCTTAGAGTAGAAAATTGGTAGGTTAAAAAGCACCTGTAGACAGAAACTATAAGGTTCCCTCCTATTTGAATTGGCTCCTGTAATGCGGAAGCGTGTGGTATGTGTAGAGGATGCATGAAAGGAAATGGAAATGGACCATGCACTTGGTTGGGTTTGATTTGTTTGTTTGTTTTTGTTTTTATTTTGAAATGCTTATAACCCTTCATTTCACCTGAATGAGTCAAGGAAGTAGATTTTTGTTATGTTGTTGTTTTTTTAAACCTGTGAAATACCTCACACGGTTGCTCTTAACATATTAAAGAGAAAGGTATGTGAAAGTACCTGAGAGCAAGTACAGAGTATGCACCAAATAAATTTAGCTTTGATAAAACTTTCCATATTAAGTTGTGATTTCATGCTTTGCGATTTACTGGTCTTGAAATAATTTTAGAGCAAAACAAATCTATAAGAATTCAAACTACTGTATAGGAATTTAAAAGATTCCACCAGTGGCTTTCAAACTGTGACATTCACTAAGAAATTTATAATACAAATCAGTATATAAAATATAGACCTGAAACAAAAGTTTCAGAAAATGTCATAAATTTTTAATTCTATCCTATTTATTAAAAGAAAAGAAAGAAAAAGAAGAAAGCTGGTTACAGTCTCTAAAAGGATTTCACATTGTAGTTTGAATAAAAGTGAAGTAATTCAGCCCTCTCGTTCCCTAAGCCGCTGAAGAGACAGGGCCAGAGATCTGCATGGCGTTTCCCAAGCTGGTCAGAGCCAGGAAGAGAAGCGGGGTGCTTTTCTGGTCCGTAACCCCAGGAAGAGAAGCGGGGTGCTTTTCTAGTCCATCACCCCAGGAAGGGAAGCGGGGTGCTTCTCTGGTCCGTCACCCCGGGAAGAGAAGCGGGGTGCTTTTCTGGTCCGTCACCCCAGGAAGAGAAGTGGGGTGCTTTTCTGGTCCATCACCCCAGGAAGAGAAGCGGGGTGCTTCTCTGGTCCGTCACCCCAGGAAGAGAAGCGGGGTGCTTTTCTGGTCCATCACCCCAGGAAGAGAAGCGGGGTGCTTTTCTGGTCCGTAACCCCGTGCTCTACCGCGTTGCAGCTCTGTGGCCTTTCCTAAGAACCCTTCTGGAGTTGCTCTTGTTGAAACTGTTCCCTGTGGCACGTTGTGTGTTCATTGCTTATCGGGCACCATAAATGTCCATATCGGAGAAACGGACACTGGAGAGGGAGAGGGAGGTGGCAGAACCACTGTTCAGTCAGAACCAGCAGTGGGCTGCTGCTCTGAATTGTGGGCGAGGCCCGGGAGCCAGGGCAGCAGGGCTTGCAGCAGGGGCAGAATTAAAGCACGTGAAGAATTAAAGGAGGTGCAGTGCAAAAAGCCGTTTCACCCAGATGGAGCTTGTTGGATACCACAGACTGTGTCCGAAGCAGCCAAGTTGCTCCAGCTGCTCAGAGGATTTAACTACCTGGGGTGCAAGCCGTATATGTAATTTTAAATTTCCTAATAGCCACATTGAAAAAAGGCAAAATTAATTTTAATCGATTTTATTTAACTGAATAGAGCCAAAATATCATTTAAACATGGGATCGATATGACGTTGAACAAGATATTTTACGTTGTTTCTTGTGTACCTGGTCTTTGAGATCTGGCATATCTTTTGCACTTGGCACCTCTCGTTTCAGGCTGGGCACGTTTTCGGTACCCAGTAGACAGCGGGACTGGCAGCTACTGTATTCGGTAGAGCAGGTGTACCTGGAAGCGAAGGAGCCCAAAGAGCGAACCGACAGTTACCAGCTTACTGTCTCCCAGCCCCGGACCCCTCCCTCGGCCCTGCTTTGTGATACTGCTTCCCCGCCTGGCAGGGTGGTCGGCTTCGCAGAGAGAGGCCCTGCGGGGGCGCCTCGGAGCAGTGGCAGCGAGGAGAAGACCCTTCGCCCTGGGTTCCTCTCCACCTCCATCCCTAGGAGCCCAGTGCCCGGCAGAGGAGCTCCAGACTGCGCCGCAGGCCACGCTGCCAGCTCCGTGGGCTGCTGCCGTGGCGCCGTGGCCATTTCCTCAGGCAGCTGCCTTCCCTCTGTGGCCCATTCCCTCTGCCAGTTCCTCCAGCCGGCAGGCTGCGGGTTCCTGGGGCGCCGCGTCCTCGGGCTCACCTGGGGGGCGTGAGGAGCCTCCCCTAATCTTCAGCTCCTTCATTTCTTTTACTTGCTCTCGGCTTAGAGGTAGTAGCTGCTTTTCTTGCAACTGTTACTTCTGGATTCCTTTAGGTCCTCTTTTGTCTTTTTAAATAATCACCTTCTGCCAATTAACAATTATATCGTTAAAATTTCCCTGTTCAAGTACCCGGTGTGGTTTCTGTCTCCTGACTTTACCCCCTGATTGACTCCTGAATCTACTAAGCCCTTTTAAACTAGGGCTGAGTGGTATGTATTCATGCTGCTAGCAAAAGCCATGGGGGATTATATATACCTAGCCTATTTTAAAACTTACCTGCCTTAAGAGTTTGTTTGAAATGTGCCTGTAGTGGAAATACGGTTTGGCTAATTATACCTAGTTAACGCAGTTCCAATTTTTATCTTTGTCTTTTTCTTCTCTATATGTTCCTTTATGTGGTGGCCTAGATTATTAGGAAAGCCAGTGCTTGACTTTCATATAAAAGTACATGCGATTGAGACTTTAATGTCCAGAATTTGAAAGTAGGAATCAACATTCATGCAGGTCTCTCCCAAGTCTGTGTCCTTAAAGCTGCCAGTCTTTGTAAATGCAGTGGTCAAAGATACAGGGCAGTCCACGGGCACACGAAGCATGCAAAGCGCATAGACTTTGGAGCCAGATGAAGTTTTCGTTTGTTTGTATTTCTTAAATTCAGGCGAAAATTAAAGCATTTATACTATATGGAGGTGGGTGGGATGCTTTAAGCAGTTGTTCATGTGTTGGAACAGTTCCAGAGCTGTTTTTAAGAAAACCTTGTCTCTAGCAGTGGGTTAGAGACTCTTAAGATCACCTTTGTGAAGAGATGGGAAGGCCTCCATGGAGGCGGCGTCCTCATGGGACTGCTCCAGGTTCAGGGGGGAGACCACCTCTATCCTCAGCTCCAAAGATTATATGGACCTGCCCTTAATCAGTAATAATGTCTGTACCTTACGTACTTGTCAGAAAACAGCCTTTCACACTCTATTGCCCAATGTTCAAATCTCACAAGAAATGTTTATGGAGGAAACCAAAAATTGAATAGTGCATCCGTTTCTCTCGGAATTCAGAATGGAATGAAGCCCCCTATGGAGACCTTTGGGCCTGGTGGCCTTGTTTGGGCCAAGCAGCAAGCTCCTTTCCCACACTTAGCTTTGGGCTGTGTTGCAAAATTGACCTTCATGGCAGGAATGATGCTGGTTCTGACATACAGTAGCTTCTCTGAGGGCCCACAGGAGGAATGTCAGGTTTCAGTTCAGGAGTGCATGTGCTGCTGAGCAACTGGTCTGCCCCGCTGAAGTCTCTAATAATGTAACAAGTCGCACATTGGCAGTTGGGAGGTTCAGCCAAATTTGCAGGCTACCTGTAGCAAATGTATAGGAAGTTAAAAGTATGCATGATTCGGTACTTACCCTCTGGCTTTACATGATTTTTAAAATTCTTAAGTCTCCCTTACTCTGATTTCCTTTTTTTTCTTCTCTCTCCAAGTTTTGTATCATGTTCTTAGAAAATTCTCAATTTGGAGTAAGGTAAAGTAGAAATAAATATATGGAGTTTAAATCTTGTCTCTTTTATTAACTGACCAAACAAAGTTTTTCCAGCTATAAAATGAAGCTCACTCCTTATAGGCTTATTAGAAGTAAATGAAGTAAAAATCATGGAGCAACTTGGAAAGGCTCCTGGCACATGAGGGGTGCTCAGTAGATATCCCACCTTCCTTAAGAGGGACAGAGGCCTCTAACACAGTATCTGCTTGAATGAAGAATGGATATCTCACCCAGCATTATTTGAATACATTTATTTTTCAAAAAAAAAAAAAAATAGGTTTTAGGCTTGGCACTGTAAGATTTTTGAGACATAAGTAGTGATGAGATACAGGCCTTGCCCTCGAGGAATTTGCACATGGTTATAAAGGAAGCTGAGAAGGCAGACAGTTACGGGCAGCATGGTACATGCTGTGACAGATCCTACAGAGAGACGCCCCCCTGAACGAGTGGTGCTGGGAAGGCTTCTCAGAGGAGATGGGCCTGAGCACGGCCTTGCGTGGAGCCTTTTTAAACTTGTTTTGATGCTGTCGAATGTTTGCTTAGGAATCACATTTTCCCAAATTAAATTGGACACACTGGGGGCCCCTGTTAGAGCAGGTAACTCCCAAGGTCCTTTTGAATTCTAAGATTATAGGAAAAGGGCTTGAATTAAGGCAGCAAGTCTGGTCAAATGTCTTGATTACCAGGAAAAGTGGAATTCATGTTGGCTGCTTAAAACATTTCCTATTAGATTAAGGCAGGGATGCCAGCAAGGCAAGAAACAAAATAAGTGCGTATAGTATTATTTTGTAGCTAATAATTAATGCTTTGTTGAAATTTTCAGATATTTAAGAATCCACACATATGAGCTCAGTGAACATATGCTGAATAGACCCGTCTCTAGAGGACTGCCTGGCATAAACGTGTTTAGTCTACGAACTACCAGAAGATGTCACTGTCTCCTAAGTAATGGTCCATCTATTGGCCCCTTCTCAGGTACATTTTTGAACATGTCCAGGACAGGCTATGATAGGTTGATGAGATTATCTTGCTTCTTGAATTTAAACTATGAGAAGGATAGGACCTCACAACAAAAACTTGTTGAAGGTGTGTAGGTTTGTTCCATCTTGATTGTTGATGCCCTAAATAGGAGCCCTGTTCACTGCTTTGTATCTTGAAATTGTCTGGACACTGTGTTCCATCGGCGCTTTCAAGAAAAGTGAAGTTGGTGAGAAATTCTCCAAATATACTCTGATCTTGACTTCCTCCCACATTTTTAGGTTGCATTATTATGATTCAACCGTATTTACTAAATTAGCAGATTTTCTAGGGTATTTTGGCCTTGGACACAACCTAAGATAATCTTGAATCTTTTTTTCAAATCACCATTCATGGTGTGTAAAGCAAAATGACAAATAGTGCCCATACTGTAATAATATAATAATACTAGATGAAATGAACCAGTATTTCCCATTTACTCACAAATAAGTCTGAACCAATATATACTAGGTGTCCACGCAGTAAAACATGTTAAAGAAAAATAAATTCTATGGTTTTGACAGCCAGAAGACCAACTAAAAATTGATATTTGAATGTCTTACGTTGGGGGCTGTGGAGAGTGGGGTTCTCCAAGGTGAAATGATAATTTGTTAAAGGCAACCAGTGGCAGCCAGCAGGTGAGGGTATGATTTCTAGTCCAGGTCGACCCAATATCTCAAAAGAACTGAGTACATCCATCACTCCATGACACTGGTTTCAACAGTTAAGTGGAGTAGTCTGCCCAATCTAGTTCTCTAGGTAGTTACAAGGCCCAAAGAAGCAATGAAGGAAATTAAAAAAGTGATTCATAAATGTAAGGAATTCATGTTCTAAGTAAATTCTCCTGTGACATGTATAAAGGACTTAGAAATTATCCCATGCTGTGTAAAGACATCCTGTATTTTTATATTTTGATTGTTTGACTCTTAAATTTTTATTAATGGGAAAAGATGACATCTAATATTTAGACAGAATGAGGGACTGGAAGTAGAACTTGAGATGTTTCTAGAGTGTCCATGTGTGCAACCGTATCTCTATAAAGCATTATAGAGATGTCCTACTTATTTAAAATAGTATAAAATTACACTCCTATAATTTAGGACCATACTGCCAAATCGAATTCCAGCACCCAACTCACAGTGAGCTTTACTGTGGACTGGAAGGTGTGTGGTATAAAAGTGAACATTTGTAATCAGATGGTTTTTTAATCCCGGCTCCACCAAAAACGCTGTTAAGTCTGGATAATCCCTTGAGTTGGAGCCTCGGTTTTCTGACGTGTGAAATGGCCATAATATCTACTTTGTCACGTCTCTGTTTCATTTACTTTATGAGAATGGAATGAGATAGGGACTCCAAGTCAGAAAGACAGATATAATAAGCGATTACAACAGAATGGGATGCGGGTTCCCGTTCATGTCCCTTGGAAGGGCTGTCTTACCAGCCTTGGGGCACCAGTGCTCTGTGCACCTCTAGTCCGTATGTGAAGGTAGCCACCCCACAGCTAAAGCTCCAGCTCCTGCGAGATTAACTAGCAGTCTTGCAATTCCAACGTTGAAGTACCAGGCAAATCTGCATCTGACTGGTTTAGCTTGGCGCAGGCGCTCACCCTGGTTCATCAGTGAGATGGGAAACATTATAGACTATCCAGACCTTTGGGCCTGTCACCGTAGAAGGGGAGGAGGGACGCTGGAAGTTCCCTGAGAATGAGGACTTGCTCTGATCTGGGCAAGCACCCCTAAGATGTCTTAGTTAATATTACTTTTCTCTAAGGGCAGAGGGGTTTTGTGAAGGTTGATGGGAAGTCATCAAAAATCTGTCAGTGGCTGGATTTGTTTGTACAGCCAGACTCCATATTGTAGCACAGGCCAAAGCTTTTGTGTCCCAGCCCTTAGGGGGTTCTGCTGTGCCCATAATTTCCTCTGTCTGTTATATTTGATCTCTTGAGATAAGAGCGCATGTTTTATTGCTCTTCTGTAACAACCGAAGCTCAAGGTCATGGCTCTGCCTTGTTTCTACACATGGCGCCCGCACCCACCTCTCTGAAGCGCACGGTTCTCCCAGGCGCCCTGCTCTCTCTCGCAAGTCTTTGCCCTCACGTTTTTTCCTTCTGTTTGCCTCACTTTTTCTTATCTCTGAAAGCTTACACTGCCATCCCCTCATCGAGGAGCCCTCTCCTTCTCCACTCAGCAAGCTAAGAGGTGTCCTTGCCAGCGCCCCTATAACCCACGTGTGGCACTCAGCACACTGGGATGGACTCATTCATTTTCTGGTTGGTTGGTCTCTTCAAGGGACATATCATGGTCAACCATTGTCACCAGTGCCTCAAAAAGGCCTGCCACATAGTAGGTGCTCAAGAAAAGGCCCGAATGAATAAATGAATAGCATGAGCCTCGGTTCTGAAAAGTCTGGCTTTGTGTTGTTTCTACTATCAATGGCTCTAGTGTAGAGGTTAAGAGTCCAGGCTCTACTGCTAGACTTCCTGGGTCCAGATTCCTTCTCTGCTTAGTTTCCTAGCTGTGCGAACTTGAGCAAGGTTACTCAAACTCTCTGTGCCTCAGTTTCCTCATCTATAGATGATATAATGATAGTATCTACCTCAGGGAGTCAAGTGGTTAAAGTCTGGCACCTAGAAAGTGCTCCACAAAGGTTAGTGATTATTGTCATCAATCATCTAAATCACTACCAAAAACTTCTGTAGACTCAGGTGTGTTTCATAAGCAATAAATTCTGCAGGGATGGTTAGCGCTGTCAGCAATCATTGACCCTCAAGAAAGAGTCATGTGGTCTTTGCCTAGTAGTGCTTCCATTATGAGCGCTGAAAGATTAGAAACTTAAGGTTGTCCGGGAATTGAAGGAAGGGTTAGAAACTCCACCAGTGTTTGCTTCTGTAGCAAGAGAGTGTGTTTATCATATTTTGATTGTATTTGTTTTTAATGAATGAGCAAGCTTTTTGCAGACAGGTAAGGATTTGGTGGAGTGAATAGATGTGTGAATTCCTGGGGTCTTAGCATTCCCAGCCTTGAGGGTTTGTGGATGGCAAGGTTGGTGGCCAAAAGCTATCCTTTTAAAAGCACAGCTGGACAGGATTTTCCCCCCCCAGAAACTGACAAGCAGCTCCTAAAATTTATATGGAAATTCAGAAGGCTTAGAATAGTTGAAACAATTTTAATAAAAGAACAAAGTTGGAGGACTTTTATTTTTAAATTTCAAAATGTACTATAAATCTATAGTTAAGACATTTTGACACTGGCATAAGGATAGACATAAAGATCCATGGAACAGAATTGAGAGCCCAGCAATAAATCTTTATGTTCAAATTATTTTTTTTTAAAATATGTTTTTATTGATTTTAGAGAGGAAGGGAGAGGGAGAGAAACATCAATTGGCTGCCTCATGCACGCCCCCTACTGGGGGTCAAGCCTGCAACTCAGGCATGTGCCCCAACCTGGAATGGAACCAGCGACCTCTTGGTGCTTGGGAAGACTCTGGCCAACCACCTGAACCACAGCAGCTGTGCTATGTTCAATTATTTTTGACAGAAGTGCCAAGGCATTTCATTGGAGCAGTGATAGCCTTTCTACCAAATGGTCTGAAACAACTGGATATCCACATGGAAAAGATGAACTTAGATGTTTACCTCACACCATCCATAAAAATGAACTCAAAATGGATCATAGACTTAAATGCAAGAGCTAAAAACTTTTAGAAGAAAAAAATAGGAGAACATCTTTAAGACCTTAGGTTGGACAACCATTTCTTACATATATGAACAAAAGCACAGTCTATAAAAGAAAAAAACTTATAAGTTGGACTCATCAAAATTAAAAATTTTTGCACTTCAAAATATAGCATGAAGAAAATAAAGACAAGCAGCAGACTGGGAGAAAATATTTGCAAATCTGATAAAGGATTTGTATTGAGAATATATACTCATAGACTTCAATAGTAAGACCAAAAAAGTCATTTTAAATGGACAAAATATTTTAATAAAACTAATAAAATTCAATATTTGAATTTCATACAAAAAGATAAATGACTAATAAACACATGAGAAGATGTCAGTCATTAGTGAAATGCAAATTAAAGCTATTTCATACCCCTTAGAATGGTTATACTAAAAAAGAGAAGAAACATTGATGAGGTTGTGCAGAAATGGGAGCTCTCATTCATACTAATGGGAAGGCAAAATAGTGCAGCCACTTTGGAGAATAATTTGGCAGTTTCTTAAAAAGTTAAACATAGATTTATGATATGATCCCACAATTACAGCCCCAGCTATTTACTCAAGAAATGAAAAGATATGTTCATACTAAGATTTGCACATGAATGCTCTTAACAGTTTTATTCATAATTGCCCGAAATTGGAAACGACCTAAATGTCCATCAAGAGGTCAATGGAGAAGCATAAGGTAGTATGTCCATATGGTAAAATATTCCACAGAGAAGAAATAAAGAAGGAACCTACTGATATAAGCTGCTACATGGACAAACCTGAAAATCATCATAGTAAGTGAAAGAAGCCAGACATAAGAGACCACGTATTGTATGATTCCATTTACTTGAAAAGTCTAGAAAAGGCGACTCTACAGAGACAGAAAATAGGTGGATGGTTGCCTGGGGCAGTGTGGGGGATGGGAGGCAGGATTGACAATGAGTGTGAGGCTCTTATTAGGGTGACAGGAATGTCCCGTCTGCTTTATGCTTTGTGGGGGTGCTTGCACACCTTGGTCAATTTACTGAAAATAGACTGTCCATTTGAAATGGGTGAACTATATGATATGTAAAATATGACTCATTAAAGTTGGAGGAGGTAATTGGGGAGGGGAGGGGTGGAGGGGGAAGACTGAGAGGGGAGGGAAGAGGGAGCATGGGAATGAAGAAGGCAACGGGGCTGGCTGCAGCCAGGCCGTTTGGATCTGAAACTTGGCAAGTCCAACCTCTCCTAGCTCTAGTTCCCTGCCAGTAAAGTTGGGGAAAATAAATTAACCACAAAACAGTTGGGAAGATGGTGATGACACATAAAGAGTGCTCAACACAGAGTTTGGACCAGAGAGTGCAATAAATATTAGTCATAATGATAATAGTTATTATGGGTAGTAGTAGTTAACCTACCAAGGATCCAGCCCTGATTTAGAGCAACTTAATTCAAGTCTTGGAGACGGGTTTGGACTAGCCGGCAGAGAGCAGCAGCCAGTCCTGTGGAAATGAGTTCTGGGGGACCTGAGAGCCTGAAGCTTGGGGTTCATCAGGCCTGTGGAGGCTGGGGGTGGGGGTGGGGATGGGGGAGCACTGGAGCCTCGAGACGAAGGCCATTTCTTCATGGCAGCATCGTTTATGGGGGCGTCATCCTGATGCTCATACAGGTGGGAGCAACTCCAGTCCTGTGGGGCAGGAGGGCGGACCCCTCACCTTGTCTATGAGGGTTTCTAGAGGATGTGATGTCTCAATGAGACTTAAGAATCCCTTGAAGTTGCCCAGATATAGGGTGAGGAGAGCTCCCCAGGCAGAGGGGACAGCTTGAGAGAACCCCGGGGTCGATAGGGGGTTGCTGAATTCAGGGAGGTGCTGATATGAAGAACAGAGTGATGAGAATCAGTTCTGGGGTACCCGTGGAGGGCTTTGTGCTGCGATAAAGAACTTGGATTTATCTTGAGGACAGTGAGGACCAGTGAAGTGTTCTAAGCAGGCCCAAGGCCGCTCAGGCATCTCCAAGTAGAGGGTCCCAGTTGCACTGATGCGTCACACCTTGAGCGATCCTGCTCTGTTCATGAGCAAACAAAGGCCCCCCGGGTGTTTGGGCCCAGTGTTTTGCATTTAGCCTTCTCAAGACTAAGTGTTCCTCCAAGGACCACATGCACACCAGGGGCTGGCTGCAACTCTGTCTCGTGGCTCCCGAGGGGCCCAAGGGGCATCATGTGGTGGCTCAGAGCCCGTCTGCAGGAGCAGATCTCAGGAAAGCCGAGGACCTGTAAATGGTTCACACTCCATCCTGGGTGCTGCTCCGGCTGAGCCCATTCATGAGCCCCGCGGCGGAGGCCAGGTATTGTGCGGGTTACTATAGCATCACCTTGGAAAGCATCACGCAGGGACCGCAGCCAAGCCGCGTGAGGCTGGAGGGGGATGTGGTCAGCAGCAGCAGGAGGGGCTGGAGACACACCGCAGATGCTGTCGCCTGTCTCTGGTGTGGGAACACCTTGTGGGCTGGAGCCCATTCCCTGTCGCCAGCTGCAGCCCCAGGGAGGCAGCGAGGCTGCGCTCAGCTGACTCAGCCCCCGGCTGCTGCTGAGCTTGGAGCTTTTCAAGGGGCTGCATTCCCAGCCACACCTCCCTCGGCCTCTTCTTTTTTGGGGGGGTGGGGGGTGGAGGGTGTTGTCTCCACTTGGCAGATCTGGGCTGGGTTTCATCTCCTTTTTGATTTGAAGTGGTTACCTCCATGAGAACTGACTCCAGAGTGTTCACCAAGGAGAGCAGAGTGGTCCCTGTGCTGGAAATGAGGAAGGATGACAGACTCTGAGACTGGCTGTTAAACGGCTCTGAGGTGTCCCCCATCCAAAATGCCTTTTAAAGCCCTGGATACCTTCAGAGAAAAAATTCTGAAACCCGGAAAGGAAGGAGTGAAGACTGCCGTGGGAGGTTCGCTGGGGATTTTACAAAGGTAAAGTTTGAATGCAAACTTCAGGTTTATTTCTGAGTGGCTTCGCACTGCCAGTGCTTGAGGGATTTTGCTTGGTGTTTTTAAAGCCGTATTGGAATGAGGAGAAGGTGGGTCAGACTAGATGGCTCTGGGGCCCCTTCCAGCTCCAGCAGACGATGCCTGGGGAGAAAAAGATGCATCCAATGTACAGGGTTGAATCAGGAAAATGCCCAAGACGTGCATCCTCCCTCTACAGCAGGATTAGCCCTTACTGGACGTGGTGATTTATGGAGTGTGTGTTTGGAATTGAATTAGAAAAGACTTGGGGAAATAATATTTCACCGTAATTCTGTAGGAATGACAAATATGATTATGCTTGGAGCTGAAATAATTTTAAAGAATTTTTTTACTTCATTCCCCCCCACTGTAAATAAAAATAAGATATTTGCAAATTGTTTAGCTTGTCATATAAACTATATAGAGTGGTTCCCGATTGTGTAGTTTTCAAAGAGAGGTGTAGTTAGTTACACAATAGTCTGCAGAAGGTAAGTTAAAAAATGAGTATTCTTTAAAGCAGAGAATCTTACATGATTCCAGTGGGAAAATGTTAGGAACTATCATTGAGCTGAATGTTTTTGTCCAAACAAAAAAATTAATATTTTTAAAAATTAAAATATATTATTATTGAAAGGAGAGTTTGCCATTAATGAATGCATTGAGGTAACATTTTAATTTGTGACTTTTTTATAGACATAGTAAATGCCTTCCTAGGTTTTCACTGATGAATTAGTAAGCGGTCCTCACGTACAAGGTAAAACGCCTCCCTTAATCCCTCTGATATAAAGAAATGTGAAAAATCCTTGCTAAGATTCTCACGTGTTTGAATGATTATTTCTAAACAAAGTGAGTGGAAGTGTCACCTGGTATCTTCTTTGAACTTGTCTGTTACCTCTTTATTTTAAAAATGCTGGCATTTGAAGGACTCCTTCTAGGCACAGTGCGGTTCGTCCCACGTCCTGCGTTATAACGGGCTCCTGTGACTGTTACACTTTTTATTGTGTTTCTGTTGATGAGTTTTCACAGTCAGAGAACTGGGTTGGGCACCTTATTAATTTAGTGATGAAACACAAAGAGGTTTCAGTCAGACCTGAATTATCACGTATAGATGAAAACCTAGTTTAGTGAAAGCAGGGTAAGCCTGCCAAACACAGGCCATGATTAAAATAACCTGTCCTAAGAGTGTTTTTTCCTTCTGATGACCTCTCCCGGGGTAACACCTTATTGATGGGGGTGGGTGTTTGTTTGATTAAAAATGCAAATGGGAGGCATAGTGGTTTCACTGGCGCATTCATGTGATGACAAAGGAATCTGACAAAGTCAGGAATAAAAACCACGACTTTGGACCCCAGTCACCATTATAATCACCAGATTCTGTGCCAGTTTATAAAATACTTGACAAAAAGTACTTAGGAATTTTCTTTGCCAACTTTTAAGTTTAATTGCTTTTTGAAATTTAAGTAGTCCCCCCCTCCCCCTCAAGAAGAGACTTCTCCTAGGAACTGGTTTTGCTGTTTGAGTAGATGGTCCACTTAAGGATCCTTTTGGTCGACTTAGGGATGTAACAAAATCACTAATTTCCAAGTTGTGTGACCTCAGCCCAGACACCAGCTCTGTGTTTAGGACTCTGGACAGTTTTCTCGGAATTGGAACTCAGAACAATGGAAAAACGGGTGACTATGCTTGGGGTAGAGAGTACACTAGATCATGCTAGGTGTCAGCATCGTCGTCACAATTGTAGAATGACTTCAGCAAAAGTAAAGCCAAACTGGAGCCCCTTTTTTCAGTGATCCCTACAGGGAAATTATTGGCCAGGGAAGGAGAAAAAAAGCATGAATTGACCAGCGATCTAGGTTGATCCTCGGCTCTAGGGGCCTTTGAACAGAGCTCCAGAATTAGGGCCCCTCCGGTGAGACCGGCTCTGCCGCACACTTGCTGTGAACCTCGGGCCTGTCAGATAATTATATCGAATGCCTCGCCCACAGCCGGGCATCCACTGATGGACAGCCCCCCCTTACCCTTACTTACTTTTCACATTAAGCCAGTTGGCAGAATCCAATGTAAAAAATAAATAAATAAAAATCAAAAGCACTGTTCTCTGTAAGGGACAGGGGCAAGCACATTTGGAAGTTAGAGACACTGACTTTCTGACTTAGCAAGCAGGGTACTTCTAGACGCCCACTGGTGTCTGAGACAGGTCATCATCTGAGCGGGATTCGGGGGATGCCCTGTAACCTGGGGCGTGCCTCAGGGTCACGCTGCTCACAGTCAGGGGCGTGGCAGGCGCCCGGGAGGTGCTTGGAGTTCCCACGCGAGGCTGGGGCAGTCAGGCACTGTCAGGCTTCCTTCAGAACAGTCACTGGTCTCCGAGCCTATGGGGTCAAATTCCCCTCTTCTTATAGGGACTTCAGTCATTGGATTAAGGTTCACCCTAATCTAATAGGACCCCATTTTAACTTGATTGCATCTGCAAAGACTCTATTTCCAAAGAAGGTCGTGTTCACAGTTATCAGAGGTTAGGACTTGAACAGATTTTTTTGGGGGGGAAGAATTCAACCAACCCTCATATTGACGAACTTTCTCATATCCCACTTCATTACCCCTCCATCTCCCTCCAGTACATTCAGGATCCATTCCCAGGCACACTTGCTGCTTCCTGCTGGTAAATGTTAGTGAGATCCTGCTTCTTTGGTGGATAACCACCACCCCCTCCATTGGCAGGCCCAGTACATGCCCAGTGTGGGATTTGGTTCCAGTTATTGGTCTGGCAGCCTGGAAGGGAGGTGGGAGCAGATTCCAAAGAGCATCAGTATTGTCTTGTAAGTCACCTGCCCCATTTGAAGCTTTGCTTAATTTTTAAGTAAAGGAACAAGGGACATATATCTTCCAACAGGGGGAAGTAGCCACTTGTGCAGGTCCAGAGGGTTCTGAGGAATTTAGGGCATTAGATGTTCAAGTGCAGCTATCCCCCAACCCAGTCTCAGGTATCCTCTCATCCCAGGTTCTCAGGATCCCATTTCTTATCAGGATTTCAGCTTTGGTGTAAGAGACCTACCTAAGCTCAGAATTCCACCTTCCCTGGAGTTCTGCTGTTTTTTGAAACTAAGCTTTGTTTTGGAATAACTTCAGGCTTACAGGAAAGTTGCAGAGATAGTACAGAGATTTTCTATATAACCCTTGCTCTGTTTCCACTAATGTTCACATCTTACGTTACTATGGTACATTCATCAAAACTAAGACACCAACATTGATGAATTACTAATCAAACTCCACACTTCATTAAAGTTTCATTACGTTTTCCACCGATGTCATTTTTCCCGTTCCAGGATCCAATCCTGATACCACATTGCACTTAGTCGTCTCGTCCCCTTAGTCTCCCCTGATCTGTGACTGTCTCAGCCTTTTCTTGTTTTTCATTGACCTGGACAGTTTTGAGGAATGCTGATTGGGCATTTTGTAGAATTTCCCTCAGTTTGGGTTTAGGTGATAGTTTTCTTATGATTAGCCTAGGCTTGTGATGTTTTAGGAAGAAATACTACAGAGGCGAAATGCCTTTCTCATCACATCCTATGGGGGGTACATGCTATCGACATGACTTATTGCTAGTGATGCTGACCTTGATTACTTGGTGAAGGAGTGTTTGCCAGGTTTCTCTGCTTTCCATGCTCTGTTCTTTGGTAGCAAGTCACTAAGTCCAGCCCACACTCAGCAAAAAAGAAAAGAATCTGCAAGTGAATCAATTTCCCACTGTATATCTTTTTAACAAGCTCCAACGACATTAAGGTTAAAGTCAAACCTTAGAGTTTTGACTTTATGGGTCCTGCAGTGTGGATGAAGCCTGTTGCTACCCTCCAGGAGGAAATTCAGTGAAGCACATTGTCGGAGACACAGCCTCTGGCCTGGGGCCCGCATCCCACTTCAGCCGACTCAGTTTCCTCACCTGTAAAATGTCAAGATAACACTATCTACCTCGTGGGGTGCTTATGAGATTGAAATGACTTAATGCCCATCAAAGTGTAACACAGTATCCAGAATATCAGTAATTTTATCTTTATAATTTATTTTAGTAATAATTGTGATGCTGGTAATAATATTTAAAAATGCAGGCTGCATCCTACTTCATGTTTCCCTTTCCCTTTCCGGGCACACTTTTTCTTTTTGAATAGTACATTTTGTTTTCCTCTGATCCTGACCTATCCTCCCTGCCCATTCCTTTTCCACTGTAGAAAAATCGATGGGACCACCGAGGAAGAAAATAACATCGAGCTGAATGAGGAGGGAAGGCCGGTGCAGGCGCCCCGGCCGAGCCCCCCACTCTGTGACTGCCACTGCTGCGGCGTCCCCAAGCGTTACATCATCGCCATCATGAGCGGGCTGGGATTCTGCATTTCCTTTGGGATTCGCTGCAACCTTGGAGTTGCCATCGTGGAAATGGTCAACAACAGCACTGTCTACGTTGATGGGAAACCGGAAATTCAGGTGGGTGTCCGTCTATGGTGGGAGCTCTCCTCGCCATGGCTGTGCAGATACTTTGCAATGTGAAAGGACGCGCTGAGCCTCCTTCATGATGTGACAGAAATGCAGAGCGGCCACCGTGTGCTGGGCAGCGTGCAAGATGCTGACCAGCACCGGTTGGGCCCTTGTCCTCACAGGGACGCACAAGCGGTTACAGTTCGGGGTTCTAGGCGCTACGTTGGAGTGCTCAGAATGCTCGGGATCATATAGGGGAGGGGGCCCGATATAGAATTTGAGATTGTGAAAGAATTCCCAGAGAAAGTCATGGCTGGGTCTGAAGGGTGGGAGGAATTTGACAAAGAGGGCTTTGGTGGGGTGGTAAGAGGAGTCTTGGAAAAAAAAGGAACATCTTGTGTCCAAGACTATTGGGGGTGGGGGGAGAAGAAGGGGGAGAGAGAGAGAGGATGGTGAGTTTGGAACTGAGGCAGGAGTTCCTCTTTTCTGTGTCATGTTTGGCAACCTGGTGAAGACTTATGAACCTTATGAATCCTTTCTCAGAATAATGTTTTAAATTCTTAAAATTGAATATATGGGATTATAAAGGAAACATTAAAATATAGATAGCAAAATATTTGAAAATAAAACTTGTGATATAGAAAATAGAAACATGAGCTTCTTTATGAACACGTCAGACGACGAAATCTAGCAATGGGTCTAAAAATCAGTGTAGCTTTGAAGTTTGAACTATAAACAATAGTTTGAGATAGTGGCAACAACTGCCATGTAGATATGAACAGATTGATCATTTCCACTAGAAATGGAGTCATAGGTACTGAGAATGCGACTGAGGTTTGCTGCCTACGTTCATAATTGCAGAAAATGCTAAATTTAGTTAGCAGTTAGTAGAAACAAAGATGCCGATTTTTTCCCATCCAAGTTCACAGATCCACAGGACTCCACTCACAGAGTCCAGGTGAGAACCTCGTGGGAGAGTAGAGTGGGGGTGAGCATCAAATGATGGGGGCAGCAAGGCAAAAAGGGGCCGGGTCATGTCAGGCCTGGTAAACCGTGTCGGGAGTCATGGATGAGCTTTCAGGGGAGGCAATACGATCGGCTCTGTGCTCCAGAATGATCATAGTTTAGCCAGTGATCTCCCAGTGGGTGGGGTTTGATGTGAATGGAAACAGGAGACCCAGTTCCAGGGCTGTTGTAGTCATAAGCGAGCATGCTGTGGTATGGCTTAAATAGTATTGTTTTTATGAATCACTGGAAAGATAAAAACCTGGTTTGTTTCTTAAACGGCAGACTGAGAATCATTGAAAAAGATGCAACTATATGCCCAATAGATACCCAGCAAATACATGTTTCCTTGTATTGAGCACACGCACTGGAATGACTCGTGGAAGTCCATCTGCTTGCAGAGAGGCATCTAATAGCTGTCTGGTCTGGTCCCCACCCGCAACTGGGAAGACATTTAGACCAGAGTTCCCCAAACTGGTGTCTGGCCGGTGACTGTTCCGTAGGCCGTGATCGTGAATGGGAGCCTTCCCTGTGCTGTGTCCCTGAGGAGCTCCCGGGGCGCGGAATGTGTTTCCTGGCCTTGACTGCAGACGCCTTCCTTCAGCGCATCCATTAGCGTTACCTGGACCAGTTCCTGCCAAGCACTGACTTGGGAAAATTTGATTTCAATCTATTAAAAAGGAGTCTTTAGTTGGCTTGCAGGGGTTGTTTTTGTTTTTGTTTTTAATTGAATTTATTGGGATGACATTGGTATATTATACTGTGTGTTCACCACCCAGAGTGAAGTCTCCTTTTGTCCCCGTGTATCCCCCCTTTACCCTCTTCTATCCCCACCCCCTTTCCCTCTGGTAATCACCATACTGTTATCTGGGTCTATGAGGTTTTTTGTTCTTTGTTTTTGCGCAATTCCTTCACCCTTTTCACCCAGCTCCCCAACCCCGCTCCCCTCTGACAGCTCTCAGCCTGTTCTCTATGAGTCTGTTTCTATTTTACCTGTTAGTTTATTTTGTTCATTAGATTCCATATATAAGTGGAAGCATAAGGTATCTGTCTTTCTCTGACTGGCTTATGTCACTTAGCATAATGCTCTCCTGGTCCATTCAAGCTGTTGCCACAGCTTTTTTTTTTTTTTTAAATCTAAGAGATTATTCTGCTAGAGGAAAAGAGCTCCATGGAGATCCTTCTCACTAGTCTCTTTTTGATGTCACAGCTGAAGCTGTTCTAAAGATATCCTGGGTATTTTTATTGTGCGGGGAGGCAGCTGAGGTGTGGGGAGCATGTCATACATTTCTAAGTAAAGAGTGTGCGTATTAGTGAGCTTTCAGGTGTGTATCGCATGCATTCTTCCAGCCTTTTGTGAGCAAGGCCAGCTAATTAAAACTTGTCTGCTGAGGCCAGATCACAACGAGATGGTGGTTTGCATTGGTTTGTTGCCTGAGATGACAGCCCAGGTCAATAGGGCCTGCTTTGGGCACCTGGAAAGGCATTTTGATAAACCTGAGGAGCAGTGCTGGTGTTTGCTCTATAGTTTCTATGGTTTTGCCCTCTGGAGTCTAGAGAAACTGATTAAGATCTAAAATATACTTGACGGTGTCTTCCTTGGCTTCGAAAGTAGAGGCTGAGTGGCATTTCAGAAGCTCTAACCCAACTCTAATTTATAGTAGGCTGTTTCTCTCTTACCCAAACAGAGCGAAGGTTAGATAGCAGCTCCATGTGTTCAGCCTGAGACAAAGCTGTTTCACAAATTGTATTAAGAAAGGCTCTGAATGGCTGGTAATTTTGTTTGTTTGGTTTTTCATTTTATGGAGGGAAATCTAGGTGTTTTGCACTGAGATAATTTTAAATCCCCATTTTCAAAATAGTGAGAGAATTAAGCAGCATGAATAGATAGATGGTATGCAAATATGTGGACATATAGGGTGTCACCAAAAATCGTATGCACACAACGTCTGTAGCCTCGACTACATTTTGAAAATGGAATGTATTTTAATAAACACTGTCTTTATAATTATTCAAAGCGTTTATGCATTTTTTAGGACACCATGTATTTCTACTACTGGTGTAAAAGGTAGTTTTAGCTGTAATGTGAATAATCATTTGGAGTTTCATAATTCTGAGTTTTAAAGCATGCGAACCTAGCATGTGTAAGCAGTCAATGGCTGACGTTTGAGAACCTGCAATTATTTCTCATTACCCTCAGGAGAAGTCTAGACGCCTTCCCATGAATCACGAGCCCGGGAAGGTTTAGAGGGTGGACTTTGGAACTGGCCAGACCCGGTTTCCAACTTGACTCTTGTTTATTAGCTCTGAGACCTTGAGCAAGTTGCCCTTGTGTCCTGGTAAGGGATTGCTGGTTACAAAAGAATAGAAACTCAGTGAAACCAGTTCAAGTTAAAAAAGGGATTATGGGAGGGCGAAGGGAACTCATGAAAGTGAAGGGCAGAGAGCAGAGCTGCTGTGTGAGGTTGTGGGGTCTGTGCCCAGGACAGGGGGTCCAGCTTGAGGTGGAACCGAAATCCAGGCTGTCCTCCACTGTGAGCCGAAGGAGTCTTCATGTCATTGTTTCTGAGGCAGGGACAGAGGCCCCGCCAGCAAGGCCAGCGTGGAGCTGGACCTCATGGGAACGAGGGATCCATAGCTAAGGCCTCCAGCGTGGTCGCCCCTCGTGGTCTCACCTCTGCTTCTCTCTGAGTCTGCTCCATTCTCTGGGTCTCTCCACGGACTATTTTCCCCCCCTTTTCCATGGTTCCCCACTGCTCTCCAAATCGGTAGTTCCTTGAGCCTTGCCTTCCCAGAGAGGTGACTTAATTGTCGCTGACTCCAGTGGGACTTGCTTCAGTCCAGTACTGTTTAACTAGAGCCTCTGGTTAGATTGGGGGGGCGGGGGGAGGAAGCGGATTCCTCTGCATGGGAGCCTTGGTTCTTCAGGTTATTCTGCGACTCATGGCAAAGAAATAGAGTCTCTAGTCTCAGCCAGAAAGGGAAGCCTTTATGAGCAGTGGAAAGAATAGTGTTTGGGGTCAGGCAGGTAAGAGGTCTCAGTCTCGGCTCTCCTTATAACCAGTTGTTGTGACTAGTAACTCGTAACTGGTGTGACCTTGGGTAAGTAAGTTCCTCTCCCTAAGCCTCAATGTCCTCATCTGCCAAAAAAGGAGCTAATAATAATTGCCTGCAGGCGCTGGCCGCCCGTGTGGGAGATGGCTGCAGGCGTGAACGGCTGGTTTTGGAACAGCACGGCCTGGTGCCTGGCCCCGAGAGCAGAGGCCTGTGGAACAAGCAAAGGGAAAGGCGACCACACTGATTCGGGGCCACCGGGCGCCTCCTCAGAGGGAAAGACATTTGCAGGGAGCCTGAGAAGCGTGAGCTGCTTTGCCTGGGGAGGAAAGTGAGGAATGGATCCAGCAGTAGAAAATCACATTTTCAGTGGCCTGAGACTTGTGGAAGGTGTTTTATCGCTCTTGTCTTCATTGTCACAACCACCACCGCTGCTGACCTTGACCCAGACCCTACTACCCTCCAGCGCTAAACGTGTTAAATGCAAAATCTCTAAGCAGACGAGTAACCTACAGAGAATATTCGTGCCGCTTCTCCCCACACATCTTGGGGGGGGGGTAGAACAGGCTTTGTTATCCTAAGAAATGGGACTTAAGACTCTCATTCCCTTTGTGAACACAAACTGGCATCCGAACAACCTAGGAAATAACCCAGTAAACCTAGAACTTACTTTTTGTTTTCTTCATAAGCTGTTTCATTTTTTTCTTGGCACTCAACATTATTTGGTGTACACACACACACACACACACACACACATTTATGTATATATTTTTATTTGGTATATGGTATATATATCAAATATATATACACCATATATATGTTTCATTTCCTTCAGATATATGGTATATATGATATATCTTGTATATATGCATATATATAATAACATATAACGGTGTGCATATATATTTGGTATATATATGGTATATATATTTGGTATATGCACCATATATGTATCATTTCCTTCAGATATGTGGTGTATATGCATATGCATATATACCATAATTTATGATAGTACATATTTATTTGGTATATATGCCATATATATGGTGTATACATGTGTGTGTATATATACCTATATACATATGTGTAAATTGGCACACAATCTCTTTATACCAGGTGTGCTCCCTGAGAGTAGGTACTTTGTTGTGTTCACTCCTACATCCCAAGCACACACGAGGCTCTCTGTAAATAATTATTGAGTAAATGAAGGAAAGAAGGAATTTGTGAGGTTATTATGTGGGATCATGAGCAAAAAATGGTGGTCAAGTGTTTTCTGACAAACACACTGTATCTGGTTTCTCGTTTTCAGACAGCACAGTTTAACTGGGATCCAGAGACGGTGGGCTTTATCCATGGATCTTTTTTCTGGGGTTATATCGTGACACAAATTCCAGGTGGTTTCATTTCAAACAAGTTTGCTGCTAACAGGTAAGATAAACCGATACAACGTGAGTGCTACCCAGATCACAGCATGGCTTTGTACTTCTACCATGTCCGCAGGCCTCGCTCTCAAGTTGGGGGTGCAGAAGGAAAGATAGGAGCCACTCCCATAGAGGTGATTTGCAAATATCAATCCCATATGATCCTGTTTTTCCTGTTTTATTTAATCTAATTTACCTTGTAGTTCTTTAAGTGATTATGTAGTAAAAAGAATATGAGAGGGTAGGTACTGACTCTGAGTCAGGAGAAACAGTTTCTGGACCCTAAGTAACTCACTTGGTGCCCTCTGCTGAGTCACCTTCCTTCCTTTTCTGGGCCTCAGTTTTTGCACCTGTGAAATGGAGCATGGATTAGATTGTGTGTGAGTTCACTTTGACCTGTGACATTCTGTGTGAATATCTTCCAGTACCACACAGGTTTTGTCATGTGAGTAGTAGGGACTGGCCTCGAGATTGCGAGACGTCTTTAATGCCCTTGAGACTCTATAGCAGGTGTTTGAGCAATTACAAGTAGCCAGGGCAGAAGGAGGTGCCTCAAGGAGCAATGAGCTCTGTTACTAGAGGTTTTCAAGCAGAAGAGGGTGGCCACTGGGAGATGTAGAGCGTACATGAACCGGAAAAGGAGTGCACTCAATGTCCCAGGTCCCTTCCAGATGTATGTCCTGTGTGGCTTTACACATATGGATTTTGTGAAGCATGCATTTTATAAAGCAGTGCTTTTCAGATTCTAAAACACAACTCTTTAGATGGCAATAAAATCAATATAACAATTTACCAGTGAGCATTTTCTAAAAAAAGAGAGAGATAAATAGAAGATAATTAAATACAATAAAACAGGATAAAAAATATCTTAGCTCATTACACATTTAAATTTTGGTTTTTGAATCCGGTTTTGGTAACATTTGTGTGTATGAGTATGTATTGGGTTGCAGTATAAAATATATTTTGTTTTATGGGTCAAGGTAAAAAAATTTGAAAGTCACTACCGTAGAATCTAAATATATATAAGCATGACTGTGTCTACTTACGTTCTTACCTAATTTGTCCCTTTTTTATTGTCACTTACCTATTATATTCTTTTAAAAAAGTGATGAAATATTGGCTTCTATGGTCTCTGGGATTACTGCTTACACTTCTGCCCTAAAAAGAAATCATACGTAATTTCCCAGCATGTAAAATGGGCTGAAGCCTCCTTCACATGTGTGAGAAAGAAAGAAGATGCTGCTGCTCCCTTTCCCCAGGACGCGCTGGTCAAGGCAGGGAGAAGGCAGGTGGCACAGGGCAGAGAGGTGGGGGCGGAGACAGGCACACAGCCGGTCGTGTGCCTGGCTGGTCCCAGGACACAGCCTGCTTCTCCGAGACTCTGTGCCCATCCTGGTAAAGTGGGAGCAGAACTGCGAAGCAGGAGACATAGCCCCGATGTTCACAGTCCAAGGTAATAGTCAGAACGGGCCTGTGGGGTAAACCCAGCAGAACGGTGGGTCTCCAGCAAGCTCGCCTCATGCTGGTCGGTGTCCAGGGTCGGGCCCTCATCCAGGCAGGGCATCCCTGTCTTGCCAAGCACATGGCCCTGATTGGTCCAGGGACTGGGGCTTGGGCATCCAAACAGCCCAACAGTCTAGTTTGGGACACGCTGGACTGTAACACACCTATTTTTCTTTCTGTGAATTTCCATAGTGATCTGCCCGTGAACTGTTAGGTTCGTTTCTGGTATGTAGCTGAAGTGCCGCATCCATGAGCAGGCCTGCCCAGTAACAGTGTTTTGGCCCCGCAGGGTCTTTGGAGCTGCCATCTTCCTAACGTCGACCTTGAACATGTTCATTCCTTCTGCAGCCCGAGTGCATTACGGCTGCGTCATGTGTGTCAGGATTTTGCAAGGTCTAGTGGAGGTAGGAGATTCTTTCCTTCACTGTTTTCCATATCGCCGGGGACAATATGGTCCTTTAGAAAATTCAACTTCTGAAGAAAATTACCTTCACTCAGTTTTTCTGTCTTCCACCTTGCTTTGCTATCTCAGCTCTCTGGTTATGACTACCATTATGGATACTTTAAAAACCTTGTGTGTGTGCCCGGCCAGTGTGGCGCAGTTGGTCATGGATTTGATTCCCCATCAGGGCACATGCCCAGGCTGTGGGTTTGGTCCCTGTTTGGGGCACGTATGGGAGGCAACCGACTGATGTTTCCCTCTCCCATCAATGTTTCTCTCTCTCTCTCTCCCCCTCTCCCTTCTTCTCTCTGTGAAATCAATAAACACATACTTTTAAAAAATAATAAAAACCTTGTGTCATTCCAAATTTAAACACAATAAAGGACCATTTCACAGAATTTGAGATGAGTAAGGAATGATCTCAGAGATAACCTGATCCAAACCTTTTCATTTAATAAATGATGAAACTAAAGCCCCAAACAGTACACATCTCAAGGGCTCTTCCCACTGAAACAATTTAAATAGATTTATTAATAAATCTATAAAATTTCGAGAGGGTAGTCTTACACACAGTTTTAACTTGACCAGGGAGATAGCATGATACAGCCAGAGGACTTGGCCAACTACTCAACCCTGCCATTGTAGTGCAAAAATAGCTGGAGCTGATGTTAACAAATGGGTATGGCTATGTTCCAAAAAACGTAAACACAAAGAACCTCATCGTAAGCAACAAAATCTTTGAAATCATGGGTTTGATGTGCTAGTTACATATTTTCCGAAGTGCATTAGAATATATATATGTCATAATGACATTTAAAAATGTAGGTTGTTGTAGCACCTCCCACCCAACTCTAGTCCCACTAGAGGGATATATACCACATTGTTGAAAATATTGATATGATGGAAAAACATGATATTGTAGCCATGAAGAGCAGAGTCTAGTTACTTAATGGCTCTGAGCCTCAGGTTCTGTATCTTGAAGTAAGAGGATGGACCAGGTGGTTGCAGAAGTCCCTTTCTTTTTTCTTTCTCTTTTTTTGTTTAAAAGATTTGAGAGTAATCAAATATCATAGGTGGTAGTTAAAGCCATGAAAAAGTGGTTCTTTTTTTTTTTTTTTAGAGGAGACTTTTTAAAAAATTGATTTGAAAGAGAGAGAGAGAGAAACATCGCTTTGTTGTTTTACTTATTTCTACATTCATTGGTTGTTCCTTGCATGTGCCCTGACCAGGGATCGAACCCATAACCTTGATGTACCAGGACAATGCTCTAACCAACTGAACTACCCAGCCAGGGCTTGGAAGTCCCTTTCTACAGTGATATTTTATATAATATGAAATAGAAAGACCTCATTCCCCACCATGCTTACATTTGAACTAGTG
Organism: Miniopterus schreibersii; assembly: GCF_964146895.1. Lineage (NCBI taxonomy): Eukaryota > Metazoa > Chordata > Mammalia > Chiroptera > Miniopteridae > Miniopterus > Miniopterus schreibersii. The sequence goes on from NC_138102.1 coordinate 172,722,484, forward strand.
TTCAAATTTGTGCCGTCTGTCAAAATAGCCAACATATGCTATTTAGTATCTATGAGTTGGGCTTTTATATTGTAGCCTGTGCTAAAGAATCAGGGTCCACATTTTAAACACAAACAGAAGCTGGAGTCAAATGAAATCATGTTCTTGACCATTTTGCCAGGGTGTGACCTACCCAGCCTGCCACGGAATGTGGAGTAAGTGGGCACCGCCTTTGGAGAGAAGCAGACTGGCCACGACCTCCTTTTGCGGTAAGTGCTTTAGAATCATGACAAGTTTCGCTTAGGAATGCTTTTGGCTTCAAGAGAGGACCCTACTAAATAGAATCTATTTTTTTTTCACATAACAGAAATCCAAAGGTGAGTGGTTGCTGGTGTTGGTTCTACTGCTCAATGATCCATCCATCCAGGGCCTACACATGTTCTGACTTTCGACGCCACAGTCCTCAGAGTGATAGCTTTTTACTCTCATATCTGTTTCTCATGTTCACAAGATGGTTGCCACAGCTCCAAGCATCAAGTCCACATTTAAGGCAGAGGGAAGTGGGAATGGGTATCCTAGACACATATGTTCCATTCATTGGAAAAGCAAAAACATTTCCAAACCCCTCTAGCAGGTTCCACTTATATTTCCTTGGTCCTAATTGTGTCGTATGTTTGACTAACTGCAGAGAAGGCTAGGAAGGCAAGAGCCTAACTTTTCCAGCATCATTAGGAGAGGAAGGTAAAAAAGAAAGAGTTGGGAGTGCTTGTTGGGTTAGCCATCAAATGATATTTTCTGAAGTCAAAAGCCAAAGAGAGAGAATCATTAAGACCCCCACTCCTATTCTTTTTGTAGATGGAGAAACTGAGACTAAAGTTTCAAGTTTAGTTTTGTTAAACTGAAACTAAAGTTCAATAACTTGCCCAAGTTCACATAGCTAACAAGTCATGGAGCTGGAGCTAGACCACCTGCTTCTTGATTCAGAACTTCCCTCACTGCTTGCCACTAGGTATACATTGTCACAGAGACCCTTTAATTAATTTTCACAATTATAGTCCACATAAAAATGAAGCGGAGACTATCCACCTTATCCAAAAGTACTTTAGTAGCTTCTAAGTAGTGATGTGACTTTAATTCCTGGGTCTCCAAACTTCACCTGCTAACATTGCCTCTCTCTGAGCCTTGGGACCAGCCCCTCTGTATCTCTGGGAGTAACCGGTGTCCTGAAAAGTCTACCTAGGTAGCAACCAACCATTGAGCAAGGACAGCACATGCTCCCCCCATCAACACAGTTGTAAAATATATTTTCAATTTTTTTTTTTTAGCAGGGAAGGAGCCCAGGAAGTCCAAAGTACCTTAAGCAGCAAAAGTCACAATGGGGCACCAGGCAGAATTAGGATCAGAGTTTAGGTCTGTCTAGTTTTCCAAGCCAATGTGCCTTTCCTAAGAGAAGCTAGTCTGTGCTTCTTAGCTAAAGGAGAAACAAGGCTTCCTCTTTATTTCTGTGAACATTTTTATATCTCCCTCGTTCTTTCTCTTGACCTCCTTAAATCATCATTGTCCCTGGAATATGGTGTGACATGCTCACCCATGTGCCTATTTTGTGTCTCGTCGGACCTGCGTGCGTAGCTGAGATGTCCTCACAGCCTTAGCTTCTCTTGTCTTCAAAACCACATCTGCCTTCTAGTTTGCAGTCCAGGATCCTCTCCACCCCTGCCGTTGACTTTACACCAACTCTAGAGGAACAGAAGATTCTGCCGCACCTGACCTTGTGAATTGTCAGATCCTTGACCTTGTTTTCCTTGGGTGATTTACTGATGAGGCCCTTTCCTTTTGATTTGCCAGCAAAACCGGCATGACTAGCACCGCTCCCCACTTTTAGAGTCTTTATAGCCCTGAAAAGGGCTGATCGAAGACGTGGTTTGACTCTCAGGGGAAGGGACCTGATCAAAGTCACAGGCTTTATTACATTTCCCAGCTGAGGTGTGGCCTTGGTTTCGAAGAACTGCCAAGGGAATTTGCCACTGGAAGGAAACCCTTCCTGGGGCTAATTGGTTCTTTTTTATTTTTCAGTCCTTGCCCGAGGATATGTTTATTGATTTTAGGGAGAGGAAGTGTGCGGGGAGATATTGAGAGAGAGAGAGAGAGAGAGAGAGATCGATGTGAGAGAGAAACCCCGATTGGTTGCCTCTCATATGCGCCCCAACCAGGGACTGAGCCCGCAACCTGGGTACGTGCCCTGGCGGGGAATCGAACCGGAGACCCTCGGTGTAGGGACATCTCCAGCAAACAGCCACACCGGCCAGGGCACCAGCTGGTTCTTACACTTAAAAAATACTGGAGTTGGAAGGGACTTCAGAAAACCTTGATTACAGCTGTTATTTTATTGAGGAAACAGAGGGTGAGGGAGGGAAAATGTACGTTCTCCCAGCTAGTGAGGACCGAGCCGAGGACTCCCCCGCCGCAGTCGGCCACGCGCCACCCTCGGTGCCCTTCAGCAAGCGCCCAGGGCTCCCTCTGTGCCCGTGCTGAGCGCACAGGGGCCTCGAGGCTCGGGCAGCTCCCTGCCAGGCTGGAGGGCAGCGGGGCCTGTGGGTCGGTGTGACGGGAGGGAGGGTTTGTTTAGCAGGCAGGGAAGGACAGGTCCGAGGTACACAATTCCTGGGTGAAAACCTCATCCAACTACAGCAAGCACAGGACACTTCTGGTGGGGGCAGGCCTGAATTGTCACCTAGATCAGGGTAAAGGCTCTGGGTTTCCACAGACCTGCCTCCTGCCGCTCACCTGTTTCACCTCAGGCAGTTTACGTCCCCTCCTCCAGCCTTCGTTTCCTTCTTGTAAAATGGGGTGACATTGGTGCCCACGACATCAGGTTACAAAGAGGGCTTCATAAAATCCCGGGTCCAGCGTGCACAGCACCCCTGACCCTCCCTGTCCCAGGCCTTTCCCTGCATCACCTGCACAGGAGCCTCCCGCCCCACCCCCAGGCCCCCTCTCCCCACACACAGTGGAGTCCGTGCAGCGTTCTGGAAGGCTCTGGAAGGCCTGCCTTATAGCTTTGAGGAAGCCTGAGGGAAAGGAAAAGTGCGCCGTCATTCCGTAAGTGACAGTAGCAGCTTTAGCTGGCGTTTGTGTGGCACCGATGAGAGCTTATCAGACATCTCCACACGGGTGGTTCACTGGCTCCTCAAGCCAACCCCCTGACGTCGAGATCCACCCTGTCTTCCGTCTGAGGAAGTGGTTCAGGGCGATGGAGGGACCTCCTCAGGTTTGGGGTTCCAGGTCGGGCCTTTCACAGCCAGCCAGGCCCAGCTCGGAAAGATGGGATGCCGTCTTCTCGGGGTCCCCAGACTCCCACTGCCCGAAGGTCTCCCTCAGCACTGCATTCTGCGATACAGAATTGCCTTTCGCTGCTCACTTTTTCTGGAGCAAGGTATTTTTTCATTCACACCCTGCAGGGAATTTCAGGGAGCTCTATATATACATTTTTGATTCAGCTGCTATTTCCTGGGAGTTTGCAGGGCTCCCGCTTCTCCAGCAGACATTAGGGGCTGGGGGAGGCAGCGGAGGCCAGGTCACCGCCTCTGCCCTCATGACCTTGCCTGGCAAGATAAACATCCACCCGTGGGCAAGCGTTTACCAGGCCAAGTATTTACAAAGCAAGAGGAAAACCTGCACATGCACTCATTCAGGAGGGGGGTGGGGACAGCCGCCCTGGTCCCCCTGCCATTTAACTGTTTCCTGGTTGAACCAAAATCGAGACCTCCAATCGTCTGAAGTCCCTTCTTAAAAGACCTAGGTGACAACCCTTCCGAACTGTGAGCTGGGGAGGGCAGGCCCAGTTGCCTCGCTTGCTGTCTTCAGCACTCAATATCGCACCTGGTTGGCTTTTTCAAATTTCCCTCAGCTTTTTCTCATCTTTTTATCCCACCCTGTCATCACGGCCACATTGCTGTGCCTGAGTAATCTTGGCCTAACCCTCCATGGCACTTGGATTAGGCTCAAGGGCGCCCTGGTGAGCTTCCCCCCGGGCAGCCCCGAGTTAAGGCCTGTCCCTGGGCTGGGAGTCCGCCTGTCCCTGGGCTGGGAGTCCGCCTGTCCCTCGGCACGGCACCCAGGCGCTCTGACTCCTGCTCGGTGTGGTTCTCCTCGACCCAACCCCTTGAGCCGCCAGTGGGTTGAAAGGGGCTTGCATGACGATCGGTAAGCGGCCCTCAATCTTTCCTTGTTCCAGGTTCCTACGCGGGGGCGGTGATCGCCATGCCCCTGGCCGGGGTGCTGGTGCAGTACATTGGCTGGGCCTCCGTCTTTTATATTTATGGTGAGTGATCTGACTTCAGGAGTTCCTGTGGGTGATTCACAGAGATGGTATCTTACTGAATAATGGGATAGGCTAAGAGTTTACTGTATGATATCAAGGAATACTTGTCTGCCTGTGATTCGTTTAATAGTTATATTAAAGTTGAGTTTCTTTCTCCAAATACCAGTTAATAACAACAAAACCCTTTCTCCTAGCTGAGCATAGTAACTGTTTGGGAATATTTTGAACATTAAAAAATTTAGAGATGGAAGAAAATGAGACTATATCATCAAACCTTTTGTCTTTTAACTGCAGGTATGTTTGGCATTATTTGGTACATGTTTTGGCTGTTGCAGGCCTATGAGTGCCCGGCAGCTCATCCAACAATATCCCATGAGGAGAGGACCTATATAGAGACAAGTATCGGAGAAGGAGCCAATGTGGTCAGTCTCAGTGTAAGTATCGACGGATAGAGGAAGACTCGGCTCTCTCTTCTCTATGAGTGTTTCTCTTAGTGATGGTGTTGCCCTCTTAAGAGAAATAACATGTGAACTGATGGTTGCCAGATGGGAAGGGGGTTGAGGGGCTGTGTGGAAAAGGTGAAGGGATTAAGAAGTACAAATTGGTGGTTACAAAATAGGAATCTAGTCAATAATATTGTAATAGTTATGTATGGTGCCAGATAGGTACTAGACGTATTGGGGAATCACTTTGTAGATTATATAAATGTCTAACTGGTATGCTGTACACCTGAAATTAATATGGAATAGTATTGAATACCAACTGTAATTGACAAACAAAAGAAGAAAAATGGCATGTCAATATATTTCCCTTAAAAAATCTCGTGGTATTTTTACTCTCTAGAAATTTAATACACCATGGAAAAGATTTTTCACGTCACTGCCGGTGTATGCAATCATTGTGGCAAATTTTTGCAGAAGCTGGACCTTTTATTTGCTGTTAATAAGTCAGCCGGCTTATTTTGAAGAGGTCTTTGGATTTGCAATAAGTAAGGTAAACACACAGATGCTTCAAACGTTTTCCAACTTTAAATCTCTTGCTTCTACTGAGAAAAACCTTTGCTTGATAAAATAATTAAATTGCTGATTGTCATGTAGAACAGTTGTATGACCCCTAACGCCCTGGAGGTCAGACAAGTCACACATTCAGTGCACAGTATACATAGTTATTTAGTTTCTTCCTAGCAAGGATCGGAGCTGTGGTAAGCTGCTTTTAAAGATTTATATTCTACACAACCTCAAAGTGTTTTTGAATCTAACTCGAGGACAGCATATTAGGCAAAGATGAAAAGATTTAACAGCGAGGGGTTTTTATATTTTTCTATAAATTACTCCGTGAACAGCGAGCGGTAAGAACCTTAAAGCTTATTTAGCAGATAGTCCTTGCCTCCATTATGGTGGATCTGACGATGACGACCACCGTCTTGTATAAGAGCCTTTTTCATGTTCCCCAGCCGCTGTCATTAGGTTGCCTATGTTTCAGGGAGGAAGTGTGAATGGTGAAGCTTAACCCATCATCGTAAAAGAATTCAACCTTCTTCCTGCCGGGGAGGAACAGCAGCCTAGTGGGGGTAGATGTCCGCATAGCTCCAGGGGCTGTCCAAAGTGACCAGGGTCTTCCAGCGGTGCCATCAGGGGACACCCCCTCTGTGCCTAGTGTTTACCCTGCACCAGGCCTCATGCTGGGTGCTGGGGCCTCTGTGATGAGCTTCCAGTCTGGTGGAGGAGACAGTTGGGTCTACCCTTAAAATCACCCGCTCATTTGTTGTGTATTTATTACAAAATTCAGGCCTGCCTGGGTCCCATAGAGCTCGATGATTAAGTCTGGTGGTGACGCTGGTGGGCAGTGCGGCTGGTGGGAGCAGGGAAGCAGCTAAAAATCGCTGGTCGCTCCTTTTCACCCAGGTGGGCCTCCTGTCGGCGCTCCCGCACATGGTTATGACCATCATCGTGCCTGTCGGAGGACAACTGGCCGATTATTTAAGAAGCAGACACATTTTGACCACAACTGCTGTCAGGAAAATCATGAACTGTGGAGGTACTGTGGGTTTCATAGGTGGTTTAAGCAGCTTTTAGAGGAGGAGACGAAACTGATCTGCGGGGCATATTTTGGAGGTTATGTCTAATCGCTGGAAAGGATATTAAAAGCCCCTAAGCCCATCCCCCAGCAGGTACTTGAGTGTCCCTCACGCCCCTGCCAAGTGGCTGCCCAGCCTGTACCTGTGCCACCTGCGACATGACCGACTTAGCTGATAAATCAGTGCATACCTGCGACTACAGAAACGCTTCGTTCACCTGCTCTCCAGCCAAAGCAACATGACTTCCGGTTACAGATCTTTTTATTGTTTATTCTTCCAGATACAGAAGCCTTTGCTTATGTCATTGATTCCCTTATCTCCGTCTCCCCTTTCTACATAGAGACACGTTTTAGGAAGAAACATAAGAAAAACAGTTTCTTTGAATAGTCTTCTTTCCTCCCAACATATGCTTGAGTGTGGAGTGTACACACACACACACACACACACACACACACACACACCCCATCCTCTTTCCCGCTTTCTTTAGTTCCTGCTTTAGGTTTTGATTTTGCAAAGACAAAGAAGTTGGGTAGGTAAAGGTAACCATGAACCCCTTCAATGTTTACAACTGCTCACCTTTTAAAAACTCTATGTTTTCTTACTATTTCTCTTGTTTTGCTTTTAAAATGAGCATTTATTGAATGCTTTCTGTGCCAGACACGAGCTGGGTTCTTTACACACATTACCTTATGTATTCCTCATAACCGCTCTGTGGAGCAAGCGCTACTATTAAGCCCAGTTGCATTGAGGGCACTCGGTATAATAAGGTGACTTGCTCAAGTGGCAGGTCATGTACAAGATCCTGGCAAAGGCAAGAGCAGATTTCCCTCCGGAGCCTCCAGAAGGCACTCAGCTCTGTTGACACCCTGGTTTTAGCTTTGTGGGACCCATTTCATACTTCTGACCTCCAGAACCGGGAAGTCATATATTTGTGTTGTTCGAAGTCACTGCATTTGTGGTCATTTGTTACAGCAGCAACAGGAAACTAATACAGTAGGTTAGTCCCACTCCTGTAATTATCAAATTCTCTCCAGCGGAATAGCATCTACACCCGGCCCTGAGAACATCTCTGTCTCTGACTTTGCTCACTGCCTTTCTCTTTACTGTGTGCTCTTGCTCCCCTTCCCCTCTCACCCCGGTCCCCTCCACACGTCCTTCCACATCAGCTCAAGCCTTGCCTCTTGTGTTTCGTTAAGGCTACGTCAGCCTCCAGTGATCACCCCTTCCTACCCATATACTTGGTTGGCGACTCACCACGTGCTACCTTATTGCCGTCTTGCAGGAAAGTGTTTCAGGCAGAGGGACAAGCATGTGCAATGGCCCTGAGGCAGGCATGAAGGTGGCGTGGTAGAGAAAGGAAGGGGGGAAAGTCAGAATGGTGGGAGCTTGGTGAGTGAGGTGGAGAGTGACAGGAGATGGGATCAGCATGGACAGCTGGGGCCGGATCTTGGGAGGCCTTGTAGACATATACAGGGTTTTATTTGAAGTGCAATTGGGAAGCACATGGAAGGGCTGAAGCAGGAAAAGGGATATGATCTAATTTACGTTTTCAAATCTGAGTAATTGAACATAGAACCTAAGAGTAAAAGAAGGGAGACCAGCGAAGAAACTCTTTCAGTCTTTCTGTCAAGAGAAGGTGGTGGCTTGAATTAGAATAGTGTCAGTGGAGGAGGAGAGACACGGGTGGGCTTCTAAGTTCTCTGAGCCTAACGTTATTCTTACTTAAAATCTGAATAATAATATTTCCGTCAGATGATTGTTATAAAGGTTAAACAAGGCAGCAGATACGTGCACCTAGTGTGGGTCCAACGTACGTTAGTGCCCTTTCTCTTGTCCCGTGTTCAAGACACTGACAAAACAGACGTCTTCCCACGGAGACATTCACTAAATATCTGCTATTCAGCCATATCTCCCATGGCCAAAAGTATCAACTTGAGAGAAAATTCTGGATTAAGCTAGACTTGCACAACCTCTTCTAAAGACAGGTGCCCTGAAGACTCTAAACCTATTTTTATAGGACTATCTTGTTCCTAATTAATTTTGCTCTGATCAGCTTGGCCATTGTTTCTCCATTGTTGGAAATGTTGGTGTTTGCTCGTGGTGGTGAGAACTCTCGAAGTTAAGTGCTCCCAAAGTGCCCGAGCTGGTTGAGAGTAAGTCCCCCCTCTTTCTCTCCACCCCCCTCTTTTCTTTTTGCAGAAACTAGAATGCGTATGTGGAGTCTCACCAGCCCCAATCCCATCTTTAAAGAAAACAATTAAAAAAAACCTCTTCACAGGTCTTTTCATTTTATGTTTAGACATATCAGAAACAGTGAGCTCTACATAGGAAAGAAAAAAATCCCACAGTTGTCCCTTTTTGCTTAAAAACAGGGACACCAGACTAGAGGTACATACATGAAGACGGCGTTTTGTGCCCTCGCTGAATAAGCCACCTTGATTTGGACATGATGAAGCACGTGCACGATCATCTAGAGAATTTTAGTTGGTTTCCTATTTTCTAAGCAGAAATATAGAGGGCGTTTCTCATTTGAGATCACACACTTCTCGGAGCTCTTTCCGTGGGCAAGGGATATTTGCTGCCAGAATCATTTAAAGCAAACAGATCACCTTACGACATGAGGATCTATTCTAGTTCATTCTGAGTCAGAGCACGTTTCCAAGGTCCTCAGACAGTTGTCAAATCCTCACACCTCCGTCTGTGTACATGTGAAGTGCGACTGAGGTCAAAAATTCCAGTCTGGCGGAGTCGGTGGTCTGTGGGACTTCAGGTTGTTTTCATATGAAATGAAAAAATTTCTCAGGTGTTTAAATCCTAGTTTTTTTTCTCTTGTCAGCTCTGAATAGGTTCACTTTCAAGTTTCTCTTGATAACTCCTGAAGTTCAAATTTTACCCTTTAGTTCCTGCAACATACAGTCCTGTCTCTTAGCATTTTCACTGTGGACAGGGACTGCTAGGCTCTTAAATGTTTTTTTTCTTTCTTTGGAAATCTATTTAGCAAAGATCTTTTTTTTCCTCTTATAGATGAATCAGTGTATCACTTGTACATTTTATTCTTCACACAATGTCCTCATTCTAATTCTTTGGAGGAATTAACTTTCTGGTACAATCTTTGTTGAGAGTGTTAAGATAAAAGAAGTTTCAGCCTCGTGCCTTGTTATTTCAGACAGGCCATTTCTAAAACATGTCTAGTTGGTATCTAAAACGCTAGCACTTTTGTCCAATGTATAATTTTAATTGCTGAAACAAAATAAATAGCAATGATATAAAGCCCACAGTTTAAAAGACACCTCTGGCCCATGATTTTATGATCCTGTTTAGATGATACTTGCTCTGTTTCTATGATAGTTTTGAGGAAACGAACTCGGAAAGGTAGGCAACTTACCAAGGTTTACAAAAAGTGCTTGTGTTTCAAGGTAATTATCTTAATTTTTCTTTCCTTTGCTTTAGTTCATTTATTTTTTTTATTTTTATTTTTTACCCTCCCCCAAGGATATGTTTTTATAGAATTTAGAAACAAAGGAAGGGGGAGAGAGAGAGAAAAAAACCCCCATCAATGTTAAATAGAAACTTCAATTGGTTGCCTCCCATATGCTCCCTGACCAAGGACTGAACCTGCAACCTAGGTATGTGACCTGACGGGGGAATCGAACCTGCAACCTTTTGGTTTACAGGACAACACTCCAACCAACCGAGCCACCCGGCCTGGGCTGCATTAGCTCATTTATTGAGTGCCCACTACATGTCAGCCAGGCTCTGTACTGTATAAATGGCACCTTCCCTGGAAAATGTCACCGTTTTGTTGGGGAGGCAGAAACCCAAGTGAAAAATCACCAGGCAACCTGGAAAAGCTCTATAAGATGAGTAAGAAGATATTGGCCTCACTGGGTGCTGAGGGCAGGGTGGTCAGAAAAGCTTCCTAGAGGAGGTACTATTGGAACTGGACTTTAAAGAATAGATTTCTCGCCCGGCTGGGCATGGTTCAGTGGTTGAGCATCGACCTAGGATCCAGGAGATCGGGGTTCGATTCCTGGTCAGGGCACATGCCCGGGTTGCGGGCTCGATCAATGACTCTCTCATCATTGATGTTTCTATCTCTCTCTCTCCCCCTCCTTTCCTCTCTCTGAAATCAATAAAGATACGTTAAAAAAAAAAAAAGATTTCTCCAGAAAAAGAGAAATAAGCGGTAGGAGAAGAGGACCCGGGCGAAGGGGCAGCCCGCGCGGATACACGGCCGGGCAGGGGCGGCAGAGGGCTCCGAGCGGCCCGGGGCTGAGCAGGGAGCTGCGGGCTGGCGGGGGCAGGGGCAGGGGCAGGGGGCACTGGCATGTAACCCGGCACGGAGAAGGTGGGGCCCTCCACAAGAGTGTTAAGTAAAGGGGCAACTGCTTAGGTTTGTGGTTTAGCAGATGGGGATGTGGAAAATGGAGCAGAGGAAGAAGAGATGGGGAGACCAATTAAGAGGCCTTTGAAGTCGCCCAGGTGAGGGGTGATGGGCCCCAGGATGGGACAGCGGCAGAGGAGGAGAGAGCAAGGTTGGTTTTGACAGGCATTTCTGGGGCTCACCCTGCAGGTTCTTATGGAAACGCCGAGAAAGAGGGAGATTTTGAGATTTCTGTGTTGGATTTTTGGTTACCGTCTGTTGAGCCGTCCCCATGTGCCAGGGACTCCACGCTCCATACCTTCAATACTCAATTTCACTTCATCTTCCGGTGCCCTATAAGGCTGTGCCATTAGCTCTAGCTTTGGAATGAGGAACCTGAGAGGTGATGTGACTTGTCCAAGGTCACACGATGGGTAGTTTTGAGGTGGAATCTGAACCCAGGCCTGTCGGACTCTAAAGTCTGGGTTCTAAATACAGGTGGATAGAAGATTGATTTAGAGAAGAAAGAGCATGGGGGTGGTGATATGCTCTGTTGGTTTATGAGTAAAAATCAGGACAACAGGCCCGGCCGGGCGTGGCTCAGCGGTTGAGCGTCGACCTGGGATCCAGGTGATCGGGGTTCGATTCCCGGTCAGGGCACATGCCCGGTTGTGGGCTTGATCAATGACTCTCTCATCATTGATGTTTCTGTCTCTCTCTCTCCCTCTCCTTTCCTCTCTCTGGAATCAATAAAGATATATTTAAAAAAAAAAATCAGGACAACAGGACTTGACTTGGGCATGTCGCCTTTGAGGGACCTATGGACGGTGGTGTGGAGACGTCTGGAATCAGCAGACAGCCTTCAGAATGACATGTCCTGGTCTCCCGTTTCCTAGGGCACGTTTTTACCCAGAAATGTACTGGCATCACCAGTGTGTCTGCTGCTGGCTGAGCGTGTGCGTGTGTGTGTGTGTGTATGTGTGTGTGTGCGTGTGTGTGTGTGTGTGTTGTTTGCGAGATGAGTTTTCTGTTGTGCTGGAGCCACTTTTCCTGAATGACAGGCACGGAAAGCACTTCGATCCTGCTGGATTTTCCCTGCAGGTATCTCGGCTTTGCTAAGGAGGCCTGCGAGCTTGGAGAATTTCTGAAAGGGAAGAGCTTGGCTCTCTGCCTTTTGCCTCAGATAGTCACTACAGAAGGCTGCTTTTGGCAACAAATATAGAGTGTGGTCATTTTATTTTTCTGTGAGAGGCCGTAACACGTAAACAAAGAGGACTCACCCACAGAATAAAGGAGAGTTTTAGTATGTAGACATGGCAGGGGCCACACCCAGGAAGCAACTGATGATAAACATCCCCCACCCCAGGAGCTTTGTGGGAATCTGCTAGGCTCTTTTGCATCAGGGTGCACCAGAGGGCTCACAGAACACCTGGGTGACAGTGGCATAGTCCATAGTCAAGAAACACCCGGGTAATGTTGTAAGCGCTGTGCCAGGATGTATGTACTAATTAGGTCCGTGGAAATATTCGTAGATTCTTATTTAATAAGTTCATGAGCTTGGGCTGACTGACACGACAATGACTTTTTTCTCCCTCGCTGTTTCCATCGCAGGCTTTGGCATGGAGGCAACCTTACTCCTGGTGGTTGGCTTTTCCCACACCAAAGCGGTGGCGATCTCCTTCCTGGTGCTGGCTGTGGGATTTAGTGGCTTTGCTATTTCAGGTAAGGTGCCCTTTGGGTGTCCACATCTTTTCTATAGATCCAGCGGGTCTTAGGAGGAAGGAAGGAAGGATATGCTGGCTCACCTCCCTTGAGTAGGCAGGCCATTCCCACAGAGCGGGGCCACTGGCTGGAGAATTTCACCTAGTGGGGACAACTTTGCGAGATCACTGAGGACTGGGCTGGGGAGCCCAGTCAAGCCGGAATTGTCCCTAGTTTCTCCATCTTGGAAAAAGACACCCCGCCCCCCCCCCGAGGCATGGCAGAGGCTCAAGCACATGATCTGGATGGTGCCACTTTCATACTTCTGAACCAGGTTGCACTACCTGCCAGAGGCTCTTGCGACCTTTTCAGCCCTCACCTCCTGTTGGAGAACTGCTAATATCAGCTCAGTTGACATCCAGTAGTGCAATCAAAAGTTTTTTAGACTCAAAAGCTTCTCTAGATTTTGTCTACTCCATGGCCTTCATTTTCCAAACAAGGAAACCCAGGTGCAGAGAGGAGAAATGACTTTCAGAACAGGTTGGGACAGGTAGTAAGAATAATGATGGGAAGAGCTAATGGTGATCCAGCGCACTCTGTCAACTCTTCAAAGGCCTGTGTGTGCATCAGCCCTGTAATTCTCACAGCCACCCTGGGGGCTGTCAGCGTCCCCCTCACAGGAGCAGAATGCAGGCTACTGCGTGTGAGAGGTCCTAGTGCTGGAAGACTGGCACAGTTTAGGAACTGATTATAGACAAGAGAGTCAAGACTAGTGACACTGCAAAATACAAGAGATGGGTGGTGCCTTTGTGAGAAATGTCCTATGTAGAAAAGACAGACTCTCCCAGCTTGTATGCAGAAAAAAATTCTTTTGTATCTGTTACAAAAAAAGAGTATCGTAGTTTCTCAGTGATTTTTCCCCCCCAAACACCAGGATTAGCTAGAAACCTAAATGGCTTTTCTCATGTTATCTTCAGCTGAATGCAGATGCCTGGGTTTTGCATTGGAATATAATGCTTGACAATCATATTAATTGCTTCTTATCTCTGGTTTCTTTTCTAATAAAGTATTTATCACAATGAAATCAACAGCAAGATTAATTTATTTTGCAGCTGTTTTATATTCGGATTGTCTGCCACTTTGATCTGAAAGACATAGCATGTTTATTACAAAAAAAGGTTTTCTCAAAAATATTCCTGAATAGAGGTAGGAAAAAACAACCAGTCAATGTGCCAGATTAGAAAAAAAAATTTTTTTTAAATCTTATTTTCAAGTTTTTTGCACAGAATAGAGAATTAAAAAGGAAAGCAAAGCAAAACAAAAATACAAATAAATAGAAATTGCAACCCCCTGCTGTAATTTCATAGCTAAATTGATAATTAATTAAGCAATGATTTATTGAGTTCCTACTCTGTGCCAGACACTTTGCCAGGTCAGGAGGATAGTGGGAACAAGACAGATGGACAACCAACCAAAAAGATCATGTGTGCTGGTTTCCAGCTATGTCCCATGTAATGAACATGCATGACCGAACTTAATTCTTACAACAATTTTATAAGAATGATTATACCAGTTTATAGATGAAGAAGTGGAGGCTCAGAAAGCTTAAATCCTTTGTCTAGGTTTGCATCTCAATTAAGCTGCCGGAGGCAGGTCTGTCCGACTCTAAAATGCAGCCTTGGGTAGTATTGGTAGCGTTGGCTCTGGGCGCCTGAAACCTCCCCTTTCCGGGCCTGGCCCTCCCCCGCCTTCACCCCACCCCTTCCACGCAGTCTTTTCTCCTGATGAACAGGTGAATAGTGGGCTACTGGTGCAGCATTCGTTTTTGATAGAAATCCCCAAAGAGAGGGAGATGCTTAGCAACAGCATCAAAGCAGGAGTGGTACTGGTAACGGTAGTGGTAGTAGTGATGGTTAGTGATAGTTAGTGGTAGTAGTGATAGTTAGTGATAGTTAGTGGTAGTAGTGATAGTAGAGCTTAGCTGTTTGCCCAGGCTCTCGCATACATACCTGCCCTGGGTCTCGTGTTACAGCATCTTTATGACTTAAGTGGTAATATTACCCCATATTAGATGTGAGGAAACAAAGGCCTGAAAAGGACTTAAGTGGTAGAAATAAGATTAAAATCCAGATTTACAGACTCCAAATCAAGTGTGTACATGGAAGTGTTTTGCAAAACACAGAGGATTCTGCCAATGTCCGTGCCATTGTATTATTTCCATTATGCCATTTGTCCACTAAGGCAGACTCACCGAGAGTGGCCTTTGGGGGCGAGCGGAGGGTTTGATTCTAATCACACTGAATGGGGTTGTGTGATTGTTTACTCTGAATAAACGTGGCCCAGGCTTTCTGCGCTTCAGTATTGCCCCAGACACCGTGATTCGGGAGCTGGGAACCCACAAGGCCCGGGCCGTACTTTCCCCTGGAGCGCCTGGCAGACGTTGCTGATCCATCGCGGCACGTTTTTCGGCTGTGCAGACGCCGCCTCACGGTCCTCGGCCCAGCCCTCCCTGTGGAGGACCCGCTCGCCACGTGCTAGGAGAAACCACATAGGCTGGCGAGAGTGGGGGGAGCTACGTGTTTGGAATTCTGGACTTGGCTCTGAGTTTGAGGTTTGGCTCCGCTGTAGGTTTTAATGTCAACCACCTGGACATTGCCCCTCGTTATGCCAGCATTCTCATGGGCATCTCCAACGGCGTGGGGACCCTCTCCGGAATGATCTGTCCCCTCATCGTCGGTGCGATGACCAAGCACAAGGTAATGGTCTCCTTTTGAGCTGTGAGTATCGGAGGACTGAACTGCTGTGCAAACCTGAGATTTCAGAGCTCTCCCCCAGCCTGTAAATGTGTGTTTCCTTGACCTTGGCTGAGTCATTCGAACTCCTCTCCTCTCCTCTCCTCTCCTCTCCTCTCCTCTCCTCTCCTCTCCTCTCCTCTCCTCTCCTCTCCTCTCCTCTCCTCTCCTCTCCTCTCCTCTCCTCTCCTCTCCTCTCCTCTCCTCTCCTCTCCTCTCCTCTCCTCTCCTCTCCTCCCCTCCCCTCCCCTCCCCTCCCCTCCCCTCCCCTCCCCTCCCCTCCCCTCCCCTCCCCTCCCCTCCCCTCCCCTCCCCTCCCCTCCCCTCCCCTCCCCTCCCCTCCCCTCCTTTCCCCTCCCCTCCCCTCCTTTCCCCCTCCTCTTCCTCAACCTTCTTCTTTGGTTTATTGATGGCAACAGGACTGATTAATCTTGGTTCCATGTTTTGTTTTCTCAACTGACAAATGAAAGGTGTGTGGTGGGGACGAACACCATAAAGACTGCTTAGAGACAGAAAGAAACTGAGGCAGTCAACTCAGGATGAATAAACTACTCAAGATTGTTTTACAATCCTAAGTAATTAAACTTTATAGCCCATTCCCATCTATTGCTTAACATGTTCCAGCATAAAAATAGTGCTGTTATACTTCCTTATTATGCAGAAAATAAACAAGACACTAATGACCCTTCCTAAGAACCTCCAAGGGTACGGCGCCCGGTCATCGCCGAGCCTTTCTGTATTTAGACCAGGGTGGGTGGGGGAGGACCCCAGAGCCGTTGGAGCTCAGCCACAGGCCACATGGCTTCTTAATCCCTGCCGCTGAAAAGGTTTCAGGATGCTGCTTTCTGCAAATAAGAATTTTTGGAATCTGTGGAGTTTTTACCCAACTATTTTTTTTTTAAGGTGGATTGTCTATTACAAATGTGACTTCAGAAATTCTTCCAGCTCCTTGGAGAAGAAAGTGTGGGACAGTTTTCCTTCTCTGCTCATGAGATGATAAGATTGATAACGTGACTATTAAATCTCAGATGCTATCTTCCCCTAACTTGAAACACAAATACCCATTATTATTATTATTATTATTTTAATCCTTGCCTAAGGATATATTTTCCATTGCTTTTCAGAGACCGTGGAAGGCAGAGAAAGAGACACATTGATCAGTTGCCTCCTGCATGGGCCCTGACCAGGGCCGGGGTACGTGCCCTTGGCTGGAACCGAACCCAGGACCCTTCGGTCTGCAGGCCGATGCTCTAACTACTGAGCCAAACCAGCCAGGGAAATACCCATTATTTTTGATACCATATTTTACACAGAAAATATAATTATAAATGACCTATTGACAGTGAAGACTGAGTATTTTCATGGATCAACTTGTTACATCTAACAGTAAATAAACAAGGAGGCCTCGGATATTTAAACTGGTGGGTTTCTAAGGCACATTTCATTTAACCTGCTAGGTGCGTGGAAACCTCATTTGTGTATTTAGAGAGCTGTGAAATGGTGATGTGTGTATTTTACATGATGTTTAGTTTTTATTTTTAAAAATATATCTTTATTGATTTCAGAGAGAGGAAGGGAGAGGGAGAGAGAGATAGAAACATCAATGATGAGACAGTCATTGATCGGCTGCCTCCTGCATGCCCCCCACTGGGGATCAAACCCACAACCCGGAATCAAACCACGATCTTCTGGATCCTAGGTCGATGCTCAACTGCTGAGCCAGGCCCGACCAAACCATGATGTTTATTTTGTAAAGTATTTTTCTAAATTAAAATTTGTTTATTCATTAGAGTCTTAACTTTCATTTTTTTAAACACTCAACTCTGCTTGGATCCTAGACATGCTTCTGACACATCTCCCCGAGAAGCACAACATTGCCTCTGGGGTGGCTGGGGCTTTGTCCAGAGCGTACCGTTCATCTCTCTGCTGCTGAGATGTTAACGGCGCCGTTTCCTTGCAGACCCGAGAGGAGTGGCAGAACGTGTTCCTCATCGCGGCCCTGGTGCACTACAGCGGCGTCATCTTCTACGGGGTCTTTGCCTCTGGGGAGAAGCAGGAGTGGGCCGACCCCGAGAACCTCTCCGATGAGAAGTGTGGGATCATTGACCAAGATGAGCTGGCCGAGGAGACAGAGCTCAACCACGAGAGCCTCGCAAGTCCCAGAAAAAAGATGTCCTATGGAGCCACCACCCAGAATTGTGAAATCGAGAAGGAATGGAGAAGACAGCGGGGAGCGACCCTCGATGAGGAAGAGCTCACATCTTACCAGGATGAAGAGGGAAGCTTCTCAGATACGTCCTAATGCCAGAGGGCACTTCTGTCTTCCCCTCACCTTAGAACCAGAAAGTATCCATACCTGTTGCCTTCCCCGTAGGCCAGCCCGCCAGAGGGTTAAGTGTGGGGACACTGGAGGGGGGGAGAGAGAGAGAAGATTCAATCAGCAATAGGGAAAAGAGAAATATTATCTTGCAATGACACTTACAGGTATGGAGCTTGCTCTAAGTTGACAAAATGGGTATATATATATATATATATCTCAATATCTTGTTGTTGCTTCAAAGAAAATGGGCAGAAATGGAGCAGTGGGCCTGGAGGAGGGAAGGCAGCGGCCAGGCCGAGGAGGGTGTCCTGTTCCTGACAGAGGCTGCTGCTCACGGGGCCTGTGCTGTGCCAGCTGCTTCGTGACGCCCTCATTCAATCTTCACACCACGATGACTGCATTTCTTACCCCCATTTTACAACGAAGGAAACTAGAGCAGCCTGATTGACTCGCCCAAAGTCATTCTGCCAGGGCCAGCGCTGAGGCTGGCGGGGCCCAGAACTGGCGGCGGGGCGGCTTTGGGGGAGAGGGCTTCCCTTAGGGCAGGAAAGGGCGTTTTCACGATGACAGCTGAGACGCGGCGGGCGGTGTCGGGCGTGGCTCCGTACCAGGGGGTGGGGACGGCTGGGCCCACAGGACAGAGCATCCAGACACGGTCTGAGGGGCTGGATTCGAAGACCCTTAGGTTTCTATATGATCTAAAAAGCCAAGTGAGGCTGGGAATGAATAGGGTTTTTTTAAATAATGAGGGTCACAGACTATAGGAGAGATTCAAATAGGTTTGAAAAAAAGAAAGCAAAAGCGAAAGCTCTGCAAGATGGGAAGTTTCCCGGAATCTGGTCAGAATGGCCAAGAAGTAAACAAAGGCTTGGCTGTTAAACGTCAGCCATTCATAATATCAAGAATGTTGTTAAATAACGTCCCAAATTGCTTATAAATCATGAAGACATTTAAGCACTTACAAAACCAGTTCATACATTTTATTAGGTAAAACTCTCTTGAAAAAGTCTTCTGTTTAAAAATCATGTATGTCTTTAGCCATTTCTGCTGGTGATATATTAAGAAGTTTGATCAACTTATACAAAATTATGATTGAAGTATTCCTAATGACTGGACTCTGAATGATATTCAGGGAAAACAATCACAGGGCAGTAGTTTATGGGGAAATACTAGTAGTTTATGGGGAAAGCATCTGGGACGGGACCCAGTGTTGAAAAATTCATATTTGATTGCATAAGGCAACAACATGGATACTTTTTAGATATATTTTAAAATTTAGTGATATTTTAAAATTTAATGTTGGCATGTAAAAGGTTGTTTGAAAATAAAATTATTTTCCTGTTTATTGTTTTTGAAAATTTTATTTCTACTTTCAGAAGAAAATATAATATTGTGGAAAAAATTATACATTTACATGTAGTTTATTATTGTAAAGGGTTTTTTTTTTCCTAATTCTCCCATAAATATATATATATTTTTCTGGTCCTCAATTGTACCAGCAGAGTTGTAGTGTATTTTATAAAAAGAATAATTTTGAGTTAAGAAAAGAATTGCCTGATTCTCCATTAAATAATATTCTTCCTATCATTGGTATATAATTTATGTTATCCTCTCTCTTTAAATCTCTTTAATGAGCGAATTTATGTAAGTCCCTTAAAACAGTTTCTGGCATGTAGAAAGAACTCAGTAAACATTAGCCATCACCATTATCATCTTTGAACCTTTGGGAAACTTTCAGTTAAAAAAAAGCATGCTATGTTATTTTCATTTTCATCCACTAGCCACAGAATTTATTGTGAATGTAGTGCTGTTTTCTGAGTAAAAAAAAAAAAGGAGAGAACTTTATGGTAGCCAGTATTTTACTTTTTCTTCTGTTAATAAAGTCTAGCCTGGCTGGCATGGCTCAGCAGTTGAGCATCAACCTAGGATCCAGGAGGCCGGGGTTCGATTCCCGGTCAGGACACATGCCTGGGTTGTGGGCTCCATCCCCAGTGGGGGGCGTGCAGGAGGCAGCCGATCAATGACTCTCTCTCATCAGCGATGTTTCTATCTCTCTCTCTCCCTCTCCCTTCCTCTCTCTGAAATCAATAAAACTACAGTTATAAAAAAGTCTAGTAACTATTAAAAAACTCATGATAATCCTTAAGGTGATATTGTAGATTGTGACACCAAGTTGTATTTGCTCCAACATTTAAAGTCAGTGTCATATGCAGAAATTTCACATTTTGATAAAGCATTTACAGTACCTTTAACTTGCCCTTATAGTATTTAAAAAATATGGAGCCCTGGACCATGGTATTAAAACTAAAAAGCACTTAATTTTGTTGTGATGGGTATTGTGAAGGTTGCCTTGAACCCACAATTATAATTGAACACAAGTCAGATGCAGTTTGCAAGTCGTTGTATGTTTTGCTGCAAATATCCACTTGTAGATCGGCCCTTAAAGGCAAACCCTGGATTCTTCTAGCAAGAGGGAAGGAGGCCTGAGTGGGCTGGATTCTTGAGAAAAGAGAGGTTTAACTGGTTCCTTTTAAAGAATGAAAGTTTCGGAGACTCCTGAACATGACAAGAAAAAGAATAATTACTCAGGAAATAATGGCGCATTGGTTACCCTGCCTGGGTGTTACATTCAACAGGTCAAACCCAAAGCCTGCTATTTCTATTTCACTGCCTCCTCCCAACCCCAACAAACCTGTTCTTCCTTTTCTGTTTTTTATCTCAGTAAATTGCATCACCCTTTTGCTGGAGCTAGAATTCTTGAAGTCCCCTTTTACTTTTTTTAAAAAGTGGCCCTTTCTCTCTTCCCTGCCAAATCCATTTAACTCCATCTGTGGCTCAATGTCTGACATCAGTTTTGGGAATTTTTTAGCCATGATCCCTCATGATATTGCTTTTGCTCCTTTCTCTCTCTCTGTTCTTTCCAGGAATCCAGTTAAATTGATGCTGGACTGTGTGTAGGACGCTATTTCGCCTGTATTTTCCGGCCTTTTGCCTCTTTCTGAGCCATTCTGAATATCTTCTGATTTATGTTTGAGCTCTTTATTTTTATGTTCAGCGAGGTCTAATCTGGTAAAAATTCATCTATTGTGTGCTTAATTTTAGTGATTGTCTTTTCGATTATGGAACTTCATTTTTTTCCCCAATTCTGCTGTCTTTTAAAAAATATTTCTAGTTCTCTGTTGAAATTTTTATCCCTGTATTTTTTTTCCTAAAACATAATAAACTAATTATTTTAAAGTCTGGTTAGTGCCACTATCTGGAGACCCTGTGATTCTGTTTCTATTTTCTGTTCGTTTTGTTGATTCTTGTCGGTATCTTAGTTCAGTCTGTGCCTGGTTTTCTTTGTATCTGAATTTGTACTTAAAAAGGTGTTTGCAGAAACGAATGTAGGCTTAAAATCATGTTTTGCTTTGTTTTTTCTCTCCAGAGAGGATTTTTGTTTGCTCCTTCCAGGATCCTAGAGCTATTAGCAATCTGGGATCTTTCATCCAGTTGCAAGGCCTGAGATACCCTGGGCTGCCCAGATGATTTGAACCTGGGCCCCAGGCAGTGTGAAAGCTCCTTTGCTTTCAATTCCCCATTAGTTCTAGTGTACAGCATTTCACAGTCCCAACCCGCACCACTGTGTTTCCACCAGCATCCGACTGTTGTATCCATACCAGGCCATCAGACTGCTCAGCTATCAAACACTGGCTTTGTTATACTTAACATGCTCCCAAGAGGAAAGTGGCCTCAAATATCAAGCTCACTTCTCTGGAATTTTACCTTCTCCCAGATGGCTGGATGGTAGCCAGGTAAATTTTCGCTGCCATGCTGGCTCTCCAATGCTTTTGAGCAGTCGCTTAAGAAATATATATTTTTTAGTGTGAAGGTTGGTCTGAATTACCTGGTCTGCCATTAGTGGATGCTGAAATCCCTTTAATTTTATCTTCACAAGTTCTCTCAAACTGATTTGTTTCCCTAGAAATAGTGTGGTAATAAATGAAACCCCAAATCTGAGTGGCTTTGAATGCTGAAATCCCTTTAATTTTATCTTCACGAGTTTTCCTGAACTGATTTGTTTCCTTAGAAATAGTGTGGTAATAAATTAAACCCCAAATCTCAGTGGCTTACTACAGCCAATGTTTATTCCTCCCTTGGGTTGCTAGTTGAATGCAGGTTGGATTGGGTGGACTGAAGGCTTGTTCCAGACAGTCACTCAAGTGTCTAGGATTTATTTTTTCTCCACTTACCACCTTGTAGCTCCCCATTTGGAACATATAGCCTTTGCTATCACCCTGAAAGGGGGAGGGAAAAGGAGGCACTCTGGCTGTTCACTACCTCACTTGGGAATGACACTGTAATTTCTGCTCCTAGTCCATCGACCTACACTAGCCTTATAGACGCAACCTAACTTCAGAGGTGGCTGGGGATGAGTGGGGAGCATGTGGATTACTGAGTCAGCACTAATTCCATCTGCCACTCAGGTCTAGCCTAGGTTCAGGGTCTTCTGAGCTCTCACTTAACATGTTCAAATAGCCTCCTTACCCCAAGTGCCATAAATGATATGACTCTGCTATGTGGCATCCTGGGAGATCTGAACTAGGTTGTAGGGAGCAAATCTTGTGTGGGAGGGAGCTCTGAGCCCCCTCCAGGAGAGGCCACAAAGATATCAACTCACTAGAATAGAATAGAATAGAATCTGGCCTGATTCAAACTGGAGTTAATAACCGCATGGACCAATTTCAAGAGCCAGGAAAGCTGATCTTCTATTCAGATTCACGAATTACTGTGTCCTAGTCCTTATGCTAAGCCCTTTCCACACCTGAGCTCATTTGATCCTCATGGCAACCCAATGAAGAAGGGTGGCTGTGCCAAGGGACTGATTTTTTTTCCAGGTATGGAAATACAAATACTGTCTAGATGCTCAGGACATGGCCTGCACAGAATGGGTGCTCAGTGAATATATTCTCAAAATCTGATGTGGCGTTTAAGGAAGATTATGCTGGAGATGACATTCAGATTGGCTGGCTGAGCTTGGCAGATTAAATGTAGGTAGTTATAGCTGCTTTCTAAAATAATAATAAAGGAGTATAAGAACACATACACTTCCCAGGACAAAGAGAAAAGAGAAAGTCACATGTAGAAGCTAAATGTGGGTACACCAATCTTACAGACTTCAGCAGACCTGAGTAAGGAAAGAAGGCAGCTGTTTTGTGTTCCTGCACCCAGGGAAGCTGCAGACTTGAAAGCACCAGCACCAGGCCTCTGGAGAACATAGTGAGGGGGCAGAGTGAGGTTAGAGGAAGGGGGCTGAAAACACAAGGATTGGTTAAAAGTTAGAGTTGCCAGGTTTAGCAACCCTGCTGAAAGTGCTTGTAAGGAGCAGTTGTAACCCCAGGGTATCCCCCCCACCAGCTCAACTAAGAAACTGCCCCTTCCCATGCCTCGTGGAAAACGGAAGGTTTATTTTCTGGACAGAGGATCTCTGGACTCACAGAACACCTGGAAATGCTGAATATAACCTCCAAAAGTTAGAGATTTTAGGCTATTTTGATCATTGATATATCTCAAATATCTAGAACAGTGCCTGAAATTCAATAATTATGTGGTAAAAATTTATCAAATGAATGAGTGAATGAATGAAGGAACTTTACTAAACACAGGGAAATTAAAAGTTTGCATCCTGAACACTGAAAACTTTCAGTTGCCTTCGTGAGCTGATTTTCCAAAATGTTGGCCATCAGGCTCATATTCTCTAGGCAGGAGATTGGAGGGTTCAGGGGGTGAGGGGTGGGGGAACTCATGAGGAGAAAAGGGTTACAGCCATTGACGTAGTGAATGGAGCCCTGCCCGATCGCTTCCTATGCAGGCCTCGCACCAAGCCCTGCCCATGGGAATAGAATTTCTGTCATTCATTCATTCATTCATTCATTCATTCATTCATTCATTCATTCTACACTTATTTAGCACCTATAATACGAACCTCAATTATTGAGCACCTATAATAACCCAAGCACTGGGAACAGAACATAAGTGAGCAAAATGTCTCTGTTCTCATGGAGCTTACACGTCAGAGGGCAAACACAGAACAAGCATGTGGATGAGTAAGTCCAGGCCATAGCATGTCAGAGGGTGCTAAGTGCTAAGAACAAACATAAAGCAGGGCAAGAGAGCTGCGGAGTGTGGGGCTGGTGCGTTGTGCTGAGTGTTTAGGGATAGAGTGAACTTTGAGCAGAGAACTGAAGGCAGCCAGGGGGCAAGTCGGGAGCATATTTGGCAAAGGGTTCCAGGAACAGGAGAGCACAGCTATGAAGGCCCTGCAGTGGGAACACACTGGCATATTGAAAGAACACAGAGTCCCTTCACGTGGTCAGGCCCTGAACCTATTTTGAAGGAAGATGGAACATTTACTGAGAGGCAGAGAGTGGGAGGATCAGAATTGGTGGGGAAAGGATTCGGGAATTTTTTTAAAAAAATATATCTTTATTAATTTCAGAGAGAGGAAAGGAGAGGGAAAGAGAGAGAGAGAAACATCAATGATGAGAGAGTCATTGATCAAGCCCGCAACCCGGGTATGTGCCCTGACCAGGAATCGAACCCCAATCGCCTGGATCCCAGGTTGACGCTCAACCGCTGAGCCACGCCCGGCAGGGCTGGGATTTGGGAATTTTAAACATGCTTGGTTTTGGAGTTTTTCTTGCCTGTTGATATCCGCGTGACAATATCAGGCGGGCAGTGGGAATACAGCCTGGGACTCAGGGCAGAGCTGGCGCTGGGCATTGTAGGTTGTCATCACACCACACAGATGGCAGTTAAAGCCAGGGGACCGGATGGGATCATCAAGGTTTGAACTTGACTGAGCCCTGGGGCACTGAACATAGGGCGATCAGGAAGATGAGAAGGAGTCGGAAGAGATGGACAATGACAGGGGGAGAAAGAGGGAGGACCCCAGCCAGACTAGTGGCCTGTGGCCAAGTGAAGAAAGAGTGGGCTGGAGGAAGGTTGGGCTAAAGCTGCCGCTCGTTCGAGTAAGATGGGAACTGAGACTGGGCCATTGGCTTTAGCAGCGTGGAGGTCCTTGGTGACTTTGATGAGTGGGCTTTAACTCTCTTGCTCTTACATGTGAAATTGCCTAGAGTTCAGGAAATTTCCAACACAGACAGGAAGGAAGATACTTGGAGGAAACCGGAGGATACTGGAGTAGAATAAACCTTAATCTAAAGGAGGAGAAAAAAATACTGCATGCATGACACAAAAATAGAATTCTATTTTTTAAAAAATGAAGAAATATCCAGAGAAGCAGGTTGGGCTAGAAGGAGAGGATCTTGAGTCTGGGGAGTCAGTGAGGAGCCTGTTACAATACCTTAGAAATGAGGGCCGAGGCCAGGTTCAAAGCAATGGAAATGTAGGAGAAAGGGTAGTTATGGAAAACTTTAAAGTATATTTTAAAAATTGATCTATTTTATTGTGTTTATCAGTAGCTCCTTTTAATTGGTGTGTAGTATTACAGTGTATGGCTATACCAAAACTTGTTCATCCATTCTCCTACCGATGGCCATTTGGATTGTTTCCAATTTGGAGGGGAAGGGAGTTTTATGAGTAAGACTGTTATAAGCATTCTTGTCTTGAAAAAGGGAAGGTTAACCTGACTTTCCATTTCTACAGTATTTGTCATTCACTAAGTAACTAGTTAGTTAAATTTATTAGCAACAATAACAGAACAGATCATGCAAAAGCGTGTCTACCTGAAAAACAATTTCAAGGTGGCTTTGACATGCACTTCTTTAAACTTACATTTGAAGTAGATAGATGACTAAAATTCCAGGGCTTGAAAGTACAGTTGGCCCTCGAACAACACATGGATTAGGGGGGTGCTGACCACCCACACAGTGAAAGTATAACTTCTGACTCCCCAAAACTTAACTACATTTGGCCTTTGGCATCCTTATGTTCAACCAACCACAGATGAAAGCAATATTTTCCATCTGGGCTGGGAATCCATGGTTGGGAATGTGGAAATACCGTTTCCAACCCGTGATGAGTTGAATCTGTGGATGCAAACCCATGGGTGGAAATAGCCGACTTTATTTATTGAAAAAAATCTGCCTATAAGTGGACCTGCGCAGTTCAAACCCACGTTGTGCAAAGGTCAACCGTACTTCAAACATGGGCATAGCACAAGGTACTAGTATCTCGCCCTCTTATCTCTTCCCTTCCCTCTGTCTCTATCTCTGTCAAATGACAAAACTAAAACCATTCAGTCACGAGGTCGATGTCCTTGGCTTGGGGGAAGACAGTGCCTCACTAGCGGGTGAGCATTCTTCCTGACGGGTTTTGAGCAACAGCCAGTTTATGGACCATTAGAAGAGGCACCTGGGAAACAGTGCACGGCTGGCTAGGGGATCAGGGATGACCTTCCAAGGCAGGCAGGCGCTGTTTCCTAGGGTAAGGGAACCTACCCGAAGCTGAGTTGCTGGTTTGTGATTGGTGGGTGTTAGGTTTCCTTGACAGGTGTTTCCAGTAAGTGCAGGCTGACTTCCCTTTAGATTTGTGATGTGAGGGGGCCACTGGGGCAGCCAACATTTTGTGGGTCCTAATATATCACTCCCCATATACATGTCCACTCATCATGTCTGGATTCTGAAATCAAGCTTGAGGTAAGTCAGAGAACTGGGACACACTGCTAACTTGAGAGACACCTGACCCTTTCAGCGGTTAGTAGGGCAGCATTTGCAGGATGGTGGCAACCTGGCTTGAGAGCTGCTGCCAGGTGGGCCCGCTTAGTCTCTCGCCTCTCAGCCTTCCTCGGGGGTGGGGGTGGGGGTGGGGAACCACCCTCAGCCAGGGCTTGTGGCGGAGCAGAGCTGACTTCCCTTATCTAAACTGGGAGAAGAGGCCGGGTGTTTTGGGTGAAGCTCTAACTTTGCCACAAGTTTCACATAGAGAGAGTGTCACAGGGAAGGTGGAGTGATTATCGTCGGATCTGGAAGCTGGATGGAGCCTCTGTTGTTCTGGATGGTGTTGGTGTGGGAGGAGCTGCCCACGTGCCTTGAGGTGAGACCATGAGATTCTCAATTTACGGTCCATGGAATACCCCAGAAAATAGGAGCTAAACGGTAAATGTATGTGTTGGCTTTTACCTGGAGACGGGACTCTATATTGTTTTTGTCATATGCTCAAAGTTGTCCATGATCTAAAAGAGGCTAAGATTTGCCAGAATGAGCTATAGATAGTCTGCAAAATTGAAGGAAAACGAATAATTACGCGGTAGCTTTGTAGTCACTGCCCTGAGACGCCCTTTGTGGGAGTCTGTTCTCCGGCTCAGGCATTTGGCTTTCTCATCTCCCCTCTTTCTTTCTTTTTCTTTTTTTTAAAAAAATTTAAATATTTTTTTATTGATTTCAGAGAGAGGAAGGGAGAAGAAGAGAGAGAGTGAGAAACGTCAATGATGAGAGAGTCATCGATCGGCTGCCTCCTGCACGCTCTCCCTGGGGATTGAGCCCCCAACCTGGGCATGTGCCCTGACTGGGTATGTGCCATGGCCTCCTAGTTCATGGGGTGATGCTCAACCACTGAGCCACACCGGCCAGGCTCCCCTCTTTCTTGCTCATCTGGTTTCCTCTTTCTCTCCCATATTTCCCCTGTCCCTTCCTTCGGATTCTTCTTCTTTCTTGCCCTTTCCACGGGCCTTTCTTCTGCACTGTAATAGGCTGACTGGGGGACCTTGGCTTGGGGTGGTGGGGTGGTCAGGTCGGTGAGAACTTCCCCAATTTATTTCTCAGCCGGCTTTTCCCACCATTTCTAGTAGTGACTACAAGACACTAGAATTAAACAGATACACTCATTTTGAAAGTACTTTCATCGTTTCCTTCCAAGGCACATAACATCAACCATCGTACGTAACCGAGTGTGATGATAAACACCCCGGCAAGGTAATGTTAACATCCTTGAGAAATCACTGGGCAAGACTGTGAGGCACTGTGAATAAATAGCCATAAAGGCGGTTAGATAGTATCACTTAACGAGCCTTTTAAGAACAATGCTATTTATATAACCAAACGAATCCCATTTCTCTGCAGATCAAATAATTATGCACAGCAAGAGCAAGCATCCTGGCTTTTACTAATTACAGAATTTTTTTTCACAAAATAGCTTTCTATATTTTAAGAGTGCAGGGTGTTTTCAAGATTCCATGTTCCAAGACCGTCTTTCCATCGCTCCCATTTTTAAGAGTGATGTCATGAATCCTGGATCATCTCAGCATCGCATAGACTCGACGCTCCACAGTCAGGGTTCACAGACACCCCCTGTTCCTCCTCTTTACGAACACATTTCAAAATAGCTCTGTCCTAAAACGCCGTCTTGGTTTTCATCAGAGAATTTCTCATCGTATTCTTAGCAGAAATGTGGTAAAGAGTCAAATCAAATAACTTTCAGCTCTTTTTTGTGTAGTGTTTGTGCTTTCACACAGCTTTGATATGCTTAAGGATGAGATCTCCTTTTAAAGGGGAGAATTTAAGGCCCAGGTGCACTCCTGGCAGCTTCTTGTAGGAGCTGGAACCGGGCTGGGTATTAAAGAGGAGGCAGGAGTTAGAGGAGCGGGGGAAAGAAGAGGCCGGTGTCAGAGTGGACCGCGTGAGCGAGGCCAGGAGGACGCCAGTGCCACAGGCTGGGCCACGCTGCAGGGTGCCTTGTAAACTGGGTTCAACAGCAGCTGGCACGTGGACCCGCCTTCCTGAATTTTCCAAGCTAGTTCTGATTTGAAACATTTTATTTTGTTCTCCACATAAACCAACATCTTTGAACATTTCAGTATCCGTACTCCATTTCTAAGGCAAAAGCAACACAAAAATCATAGTTGAAGGATGGATCTTTTTTTTCCCCTCTCTCCAGAAAATATATTCTCTGCTATGGGAAATGCCTCAAGGAAGCCAGTGTAGATTCTTCAGTGGGGCACAGGAGTGATGAAAGTGGTGTCTTGTGACTGTTCTGTTAGAAAAGAGCAGAGACTGCAGACAGGAAAGGGAGAGAAGCAGGTGCCCACGCGGGCTGCTGTGCATTCCCGTGTGACGTGGGTCAGGGTCGTGGTGATGAGGCCTGCAAACAAGGTGTGAGAGGCGTGGGAAGGAGGAAGCGTCACAGCCCATGACGGTGTCACAGAGAGAAGAGAAGGGTGGCCTCATCTTGATGACCTTCACAATTAGCCTCACTTAGTGCTGTGTGTTACCTGAGGGCGGGAGAGTGACAAGGCAAACAGCAGGGAGAGAAGGCCATTTTCATGGCACCAGTTTCCAAAAGCCTAAATCCTTTATATATATATTTTAAAAATTGAGACGTAATTCACATACCATAAAATCTACTCTTTAAAGTGTCCGGCTCAGTGGGTTTTAGTACAGAGTGGGGCAAAAGTAGGTTTACAGTTGTAATACAAATAAGAAATACAATAATTTATAAATAGTAATATCAGAATAAACTCTGTGGTTTGTGTTTCACAACTATAAGCCCAACCCAAACCACTGTCTAATCTGGAACATTTTTGTCACCCCAAAGGAACCCGTGCCCATCAGCAGTCACTCCTCATTCCCCTCCCCATCGCTTGGCCGCCATGAGTGGACTTTCTGTCCCTATGGATTTGCCTGTTGCGAACATTCCGTATAAATGGGATCACGTCACATACAGCCTTTTGTCACTGGCCTCTCACTCAGCACGACGCCGTCCAGGTTCATGCATGCCGTAGCATCCACCAGCACTTCATCTCTCTCTACGCTGAATACGTCCCATGGTGTGGAGATGCGAGCATCTGTGTATCTGTTCCTCAGGCGATGGGCATTTGCACATTTCCCACTTTTGGGCTATTATGAATAATGCTTAAGTCCAGAGTTTTTGAGATGTCCTTCCTGCTTTCATGAGCCCTTTCAATATTTCAAGGATACCCCTGGAAACATCCACTTGGCTCACAGAACTGCTAGAACGACGCCGTTAAAATGCAAGATCGTGCCATTCCTCTTTTCAAAACTGCCCAGCAGCTCCCTTCCCCTCACAGTAAGAGCCGATCCTGAGCACCAACCCCAACACTTTCTTCAGCCTGTCCCCCTGCCTGGCGGCCTGGCCGATCCTCAGCCACACTGCAAGCTCCTTCCTCGGGGCCTCTTCCCTTTGTTTTCTCCCTCTTCCCGGGGATCTCGATGGCCCCTCTCTCGCCTCCCCCAGATCTTTGCTCAAATACCACCCGCTCCATTTGACTTTTCCTGCCCTCACTATTGAAAAGAACACCCCCGCCCCCCACTGTTTCACACAACCCGTCTCACTTCCTGCCTGTGCTTCCCGTAGAACTTGCTCTATCTATATATTTTATTTATTTATCCTGCTTATTGTCCAGCCTCATTAGAATTCGAACTCCACGAGGGTAGGAGTCTTTGCGTGTTTTGGTCACTGCTATATCTCTGGCACCGAGGATCGTGTCTGGCAGGTAATAGGTGCTCATTAAATATGTGTTGAATGAATAAATGAATATAGCTCCAATCAGGCTGCTCAGGCTATCATCTAAAACATCAGATTTCTTTGTTCTGGGCTGGAAGGATCGACATGCCGTGTGAAGGCATGTCAGCTCATGAGTCGAACTAATGAGTAAGTCTTTGACTCTACTCATTAGTTCGACTAATGTAAAAAAATACAGAATTATCACTTGGTGCAGGCAGTTTGTTTTTTAGGAAAAAAGTTTGGAAATCTGGGTTTATATGAGAGAAGTTGTGGGGGAGAAAGGGGGCGTGTAGTGGTAAGAAGTTTGGGAATAACTACTCTAAACATCTGTCTGACAGGGTCTTGTTTAGTGCTGCTGGTTAATTACTGAGAAATTCCAGGAAAAGAAAAGTCTGCATTCTAAACAAATGTTTATCAGCACATACCATTTGACTGGTCTCCTGTTCAAAGGTTCCTGTTGCAACTCATTTTGGCAGCGCTTGTGTAAAACTGAGGTAGCAGTAAGTGACAAAGGTTTTATTTATCTGCTGTTATTATCTGTTGACTTTTAAAGGGATCAGTAACAACAGCACAGTGGCAGATTAGCTAACCCATGGGAAAGGGTGAAGCAATGCATTGTGAGACCCAGATTCCCCACCAGCCCCCCCTGGAGCTCTCCAAGCTATGGGGGTCATGGGCTCCTCTGAGAGACAACCTCTCAACAAACCCTTCATGAGATAGCTGTGTGGACCGAGCCTCCGAGAGGGAAGTCATGTGCTCAAAGCCATACTGTTAGCTAAGAATCTGGCCAAAGGAAATGAAAACGAACTTGAGAGAATTAATACTAATTGTCCTCTGTACCAGATTCTTTCCATGTATTGCAGCACTTCATCAGTGCTGCAACCTTGTGAGCCAGGTATTATTTTTCCCATTTTTACATTCGAGAGGCTTGAGACTCACAGAGGCCGAGTAACTTGCCAAAGGTCC
The DNA here is from genome assembly GCF_964146895.1 of Miniopterus schreibersii. NCBI lineage: Eukaryota > Metazoa > Chordata > Mammalia > Chiroptera > Miniopteridae > Miniopterus > Miniopterus schreibersii. Next base: position 172,753,465 of record NC_138102.1, read on the forward strand.
CAGGTAAATGGCAGAGCAAGGACTCAAATCTGGTTATCTTGGACTATAAAAATCTTTGATTTTTCTCTGAAGTCTGATGTCTCATAAGTGAGAAAATCTCTTTCTCTAAAGGTATCATAGTTTCTGTTCCTTGACGTTCAAAAATAATGATGGTAACAATAATAATAATAACGCATATTCCCCAGGTGCCTACAATAGGCCAGGCATTGTTCTAGCTTTTGGGAGTATATAAGTCAATAAAAGGAAGAGAAATTTCTGTCCTTGTAGGGGAAGAAAGACAATATAATATAGAAACAACTTATATATCTATTTTTAGAAAGTGTTAAGTGGGATAAAAAAAGAAATAGAGCAAGGTAAGGAGGACTGGAAGTATCTGAGAGTATGCCACGTTCGAGTAGAGTGGTCAGGGCCTTCCCTAAAAAGGTAACACTTGAGCAAAGACCTGAAGAAGTTGAAGGGAAGATGAAGCTACGTGAGCTGAAGTGTTTGAGGCAGCGAGAAGAGCTGCTGCAAAGGCCCCAAGAGAGAGAAACATGCCCTGTGGGTCTGAGACACAGGAGGGGGTCCGTGTGGCTAGAATGGCAAGAGTGGAAGTGGGCAGTGGAGGAGATGCGCTCAGGAGAAACGGGTCCAGATTCTGCAGGCCCTTCTCCGCTGTTGTACAGACGTTGGTTGGCTTTTACTCTCAGTGAAATGGGGAGGGTCTGTGGGGTTTTGGACAGGGCAGTGACAAACTCCAGCTTACATATTAAAAGGATCCCTCTGGCTGTTGTGTTGAGGAACGTGAAGGGAGAACAATGGTGACACCTGGTAAGAGTCTAGTTCAAAACCCTAGACAAGAAATGATGGTGTTTAGACCACGTTGGAGGTGGCAGTGGAGGCAGAGGGAAGTTATTGGGCCCTGGGTATGATTTGCTGAGGGATTTGAGACAAATCAACGCTTATAGATTTCCTACCAGAGATCTCCCCACTGAAGCCTCTAAGAACTGCCACAAGGGGAGTGGAGGGGTCAAGAACCTTCACAATGTGGGCGTGACACGTGGCAAAACACTTGCCAGTCTGAGGAGAAACCAAAGTTACTAAAAACGATTTCATCCATACAATCACTCTATACAAGTGACAGTGCTTTAAATTCTAAATGTCAAGAATGAGAGTGTAGTGCCATTCTCTCTCTGTTTGACATTAATCAGATTTATGAGCCCCAATTCTTTTCCTGTAAAATGGGATTATGGTCCTGCTGTCTCAGGTGGGAGGTAATGTGAACTCTAAGGAGCAATGACTTTGAATTACTGCTGTATCCAGGCACTTAGAATGGAGCCTGGCACATAGCAGGTGCCCAATAAATACTTGTCAAGTGACCAAGTGAAAGAGCATGCACTCAGAGACCTTAGGAAAAAATATATAAATCTAGGTATTTTCATTTTTAGTTTATTATTTTTATTTTATGTTTATTACTAGTGAACTAAGACAGCTGCTGAGACAAGCAGCTTTTCAAGAAGCCTGAATTAACAGGATAACTACTCTGCTTTGACTCAGCCTGTCATTTCTAGCTGTTCATTTAATGGAGTATCGAGGACAGCCCCTCAGAGTGCCCAGCCTCTGGTGCTCATATGCACTTTCATAAGCCGATAGCACCAGGACAGCTTACATAAGAATGCCTTGGATGAGCATCCATCCCCTTTTTAATTAAGGATATCTGCTTCTTTTATTAGTCTCATTTACACCATAAATCTGATCACTGGCGAAGCTGATTAAAGTATTTAGGTACATAAAGCCAGGGGGAACTGAATTCTAATCTCAAGTCAGTGAGTTAATACATGAAAGCACTTAGAACAGTCCCCGGTACAGCAAATGCTCCAGAAGCACCAGCCATTCTTATGGTTATCTGTAAATTCATTCATTCATTTACCATTCATTCATTTTTTGCCCTCCCTTCTTCCTTCCTAATTCACTAACGCGTTCTTTTTATGACTGTTTTCTGACACCTGTTTTGTTCCTCTGCTCATGAGATACTCGCATGAAGCCAATTAGAAAACAGTGTGGAAATGGGATCTGTCCAACCCACCCTTTCTCCTGACATCATACTAATGTAACATAACGCCTCAGTGGGCGGCCCCACGTTGCCCAGATTTTGAGGTCCCCTTTTCTCTAAATATGGAAACAAAATGGCTCAAACCTTCATCGCACGTACCGTGGGAAATCCAGCGGCCTGCCCTAGGCTTGCTGAGCGTTCCTGTGGGTCACTTCTTCTCACTCCAGTTTTCTTTCCCTGTTCTTCGCTTTGTCATCTTTTCTCCTTTCCCTGTGCTAGATCTGCATGGCTTTGTCGCAGCAACTCAAAGCCCCCTGAACTCAAGGTGACTGCGTGTGAAAGATTTGCATTGTGTGTTGTGTGGATAATGGGAGACGAGGTGTGTAACAAGCACAGAGTAGGACCACAACTTCATATGCAACGTCAGACTTTGGGAGGCCTTGAAATGTATCGGCCGTTGCCTTCAGTTCCCCCATTGGAAACGCTCCTCTTCAGACATTGGTTTGTTGCTCTCTGAATGGGACTCTGGTTTACTCCCCATAAGTTTCTCTGATAACCCCTCCTTCTGGTGCTTCTAGAGACTGAGGTGAGCCTGGGAGGGCAAGTGTGGAACCTAAAAGACCAGAACAAAAGCTGTGGCAGAAATCCAGGCAACCGAGAGCGATTTGGACCATAACAAGGGGAGGTGGTGAGTGAGTGTGTGGATTGTGGGCTTTTGTGACGGTAGTGTCGACAGGTTTGCTGATGGATTGGGTACAGGGTTTTAGACAAAAGAGCTCAGATGGCTCCAAGGTTATTGGCTTGAGCAACAAGAAAAATAGAATTAGTCAAAGTAGCTCATGTTTAATGCAGAATATTTGGAAAATATTTAAAATAAAATATCTTAAATAGAAGCACTTGTTGTATTTCCATCTGGTCATGTTTTAATCTCCCTAGTTAATTGTTCTAGGCTTTTTTTGATGTGTGTGTATGTGTACATATGTACACAAATATATAAATGCATATATACAGCCATATATGTATATACATGCATATATTGCTTTAGCTGTACGGAATACATATTTATCCTGCTTTTTAAGAAAACTTAACATAATGAAAATACCTCTGAGCTATTGCTACCCAACCTTTTTCCGTTAGCAGGCAGCCTAATACAGGCAAACTTCCCTGTAGCATTACTTTCTGATATTCTGGGTACTTCCCTATGTCATGAACTGGTTTGGGGAAACATTTCTACTAGGCGCACAGGATACCCGAGCATAGCCGTCACGTAACGCCTTTAGCCATGTCTCCGTTGTGGGTCTCTAGGTACTTCCCATTTTCGTGCTATGAAAAATGCTGCTGCGATCTTCATACGTAAATATTTGTGTGCGTCTCTGGTGATCTCCTCATGAGACATTGCTAAACGTGAAATCAGCAGGTCAGTATTTTTAAACATAAAACAGATACTTCTTGATGACTGATCGCTTCTCAGCATTCTGCCTAACACAGCGTGATGATAACCTGAGTGTTGAACGTCCCCAGCAATGAGCCATTTAAGCACTCTCTTCATCAGCGTCTCCCCAGGCGCTCAAAACCAGGGCCTACTTCTCCAACTTTGATGAAGCTGAAAGGCTAACTGTAATTACTCCGTGTTAATGAGCGTGGAAAGCATTTGAAACGCATGTAGAAACGGATGATTATGAAGTCTTTTCATCCAGTGCCCTTTATTTCATAAGAGGAGAATTTCCTTTTCCACCGACCCTATGCCAGTCTCTTCATTCTCTGCCCCTGTTTGGCAGGACATGGTCCTCAGCCCAAGACCAGATGTTTCTAAAACTAAGAATCAGATCTAAAAATTATACTTTTTTAAAAAAATATATCTTTCTTGATTTCAGAGAGAGGAAAGGAGAGGGAGAGATAGAAACATCAATGATGAGAGAGTCATTGATCAAGCCCACAACCTGGGCATGTGCCCTGATCAGGAATCGAACCCCAATCGCCTCGATCCTAGGTCTACGCTTAACTGCTGAGCCACGCCTGGCCGGGCTAAAAATTATACTTTTTCCTAAACTTGCAGTGTATCCAGCTGCTAAGTAGGGATGTCACTTAGGATGATGGCAAATTACTGAAACCCAGTAAAACAATCGGGGGGCTCCAGGTGTGCAGGCATGGAAAGGAGTGAGAACAAAGTTAGCTCTCTGGCTATTGGCAGTTGTAGGCTTGACCGGTGAGTCTTGCTGTATGGTTGGGACTTTGATTTGGCTTTGGAGGGCTGCTGCAAGTAATTGTCTTACTTATCGGTAATATAATTAAGTTCATTTGTTATTGTTTGTAACCCATTTTGGGTCCCCCGCCCCTGCCCCATGCATATACTCATCTTAGTTGATGTTGGTTGGTTATTTTTTGGCATATGAAACGTTACCATGATTCTAAGAGTCAAGGCCATCCAAAAGACGTATCCGGAGACGTGTCACTACCCACCTCATCCCGACTCCCCAGTCCCCTCCCCTCTTTCTTCCTACCTCAGTCCCACCCAATACGTGCAGATAATAATTTCATTCGTTTCTGGTTTATCTTTCTCCCATTTCTTTTGCACGAATGAGCAGAAACATATCTTTTCTTATATGCCCTGCTTTCTTCCAGGGTACTATATCCACTTTTGAACTTCGCTTCTCTTTTGGTTGGCAATATATCCTGGAAACCACTCCCTATCAGCTTATAGAAATTTTCCATATTTTATTCTTTTTTGCAGCGGCATAATACTCCAACCAGTCTCCTGTATTTGAGTATTTAAGTTATTTATTATTCTGAAGTTATAAACAGTTATACAATGAATAACTATATGAATATATATATGCATTTCTTTTTATTGTTAAAGGTGTATTTTTAAGGTAAATTTCTAAAGTGGGATTACTGGTTCAAAAGTTAAATGCGTGTGTAGTTCTGTAATGTATTGCCAAATTTCCTTCCTGAAGAGTTTTCCCAGTTTGCATTCCCACCAGCATGCTCGTGGGGACCTATTTCCCCATAGTCCTATCAATGGGAAGTGTGGTCATTATTTTTAATTTTTGTCATTCTGGTAGCTGAGCAATGGTACCTCTCCAACTCTGAATTCTATCTCTTTAACTCAGCAAAATTGCCAAGTTATTTGTTTGGCTACATCTGCCCTGCGCTGTGGCCTGGAAATTGCCTCCCTGCGGGTCAGCGTTAACCATCCTCAGGTTCACCTCATTTGTTTCAACTCTCTCAGGGCTGATAGTTCTAAATCCTATTATCCACTAACTGAACACCACAGTTTCATATATTTAGTCCAGTGTTCTAGTTGTTTAAGGCAAGAGCATAAATTCAGTCCCCGTTACCCCATCATTGGGTGGGGGTGGAAGCTGGTCCAATATTCACCTGATAAGATTTCCAGACTCAGAGAGGAAATTATCAAAGATTGTCAAAGCAACAGAAAAGGTTCTGGAACTGAATGGACACTTGCTCTTACCCTGAAAGGACCCAGAGTGAATATAGCAAAATGTGTCCTGCAAAAATTCTTCACTCTTAATGAATAAAAAGAAAGTTAGAAAACTTTTACAGAGGGACGGAGGGAAAGGGAAAGGGAAAGGGAAACTTTCTTTACAAAAGTAGAGAAGGTGAGACGTTAGCGGCCTCTCACTAGCAGAATGTTGAAAGACAGTGCACCAAATTTTCAGAGGCCTGAAAGAATTTGATTTTGAATCTAAAAATTCTATAACCAGGCAAATTAGAATATGAATGACAGTATAATTTTAAGAGACTACTGTGAACAGCTTAATAGGAACAAATTTGAAAATAAAATTGGAATGGAAAATATAGTAGATTATCAAAATTGACTCAAGAAGATATAGAAAAATTAAATAGACTTATATTTATAGAAGAAATTGAAAATTAATTTATATATATATATATATATATATTAAAAGGCACCAGGCCCAGAAGTATCTTTGTCTCTCACATAGATGTTTCTCTCTCTCTCTCTCTCTCTCTCTCTTTTGCCCCTTCCTCTCTCTAAAAATCAATTTTAAAAAATCAGTTCAATCTAATTCCAGAAATGATTATAGCTGGATTTTTAAAGGAAACCTAATCAATTGATTCTAAGTTCAGCTGATTAAAAAAATTGGGCTAGAATATAAAAACTATTTTAAGAAAGAAGCAATGACGATCTTGCCTGACTAGATATTAAAATACTATGTCAGAATTAATTACAACAATGTGATACTTATGAGAAAATGAATAAACTGAGCAATGAAACAGGGGACACAGTTTAGAAACAAAGGCGTACACACATGGAACGCTAAAGTTGTCATTCCAATAAAGTGTTGGAAAAGAGAATATTGGCTATTGATTTGGGGGGGGGGGATTTTGATCATAACTTAACTAAGAAAGTATTAGGGGGAAATATGCAGGACAATATTTAAATCTTGAAAATGCCTAAGACTTTCCTAAACAAGACATAAACGCAGAATCCAGAGAGAAAAAATGGACAGACTTGACTGTATTAAATGAATTTTTTTTGCCCAAAGAAAGACACTGTATACAAAGTTAAGAAATGTATATGACTACTTAGAAGAGTGTTTTTTGCTACAGAATTAACAGATATTTAGCCTCTATAACCTTTTTTATATTAAAAACAAGCTATAAATGTACTGATTTAGAACTTTTAGTCATTTATCAAAAATGTACTATTAAGCCAGGCACTTGCTAGCTCTTTGCAGACATGGTTTAGTCTTCAGAACAACTCTGTGGGTTGATATCATTACCCTTATCTGGCAAAGGGAAAACTGAGATTCAGAAAGTACAAGCAACGTGCCTGCTTTTTCACAGCTCCTAAGTGGTGGGGCCCAAATTCAACACCGACTCTGTCTGACCTCAGAGCTCTTTCCCATGTCCTTTTTTCCCCCTAGTGCTAAATTAGTTTACCTTGAACATTTCTAAAGTGGCACTATTATCACACATGAAGGATCCTCTGACGTCGTCTTTTATGCTAAGGTCAGTGGCGCATTACCCTCTTAAACCCCAACAGCACCATAAGAGAAAAAATGCATTCTATGGATAATGTAATGTCAGTGAGCCTACAAATATTTATCCTAAGTGAAGGGAGAGGGGTAGCCTTATCATATCCACTCACAATTAAAGACCTGGCAAAGACAGTGGCTAGAGGAGAAATTTGAAGTTGGCTGGCTCATTAATTTAGTGTGTGACGATGGCAGAATTATTCATCAGCCTGGCCCCATGCTGACAAGCAGTAATTTCTCAGGGCCAAGGGAATTTCATGATGTGAACCCATAGGAAACTCTCCAGCATGGAATTTGAAGATGCTCATTTCATCTATCAATGAATGACTCCAAACGAATTCTTGATTGGGATCATGGGGTGAAAAAAAAAGAATAAAACTCCCCGAATTTATTTTTAAAATCCTTTATTTGGATAAAAACCTGTCTCCTGTTTTCCACCTTATCTTTGCTCAAATATTTGAACAGATTTGCAATTAAAGAGCTACATCAACAGTTTTCAGTAACATTTTTTTACCCTATTTTTGAAGGCGCTGCTAGGTTACGGTACGGTTACATTTGTTATATGGGATTATTCACTAACATCCCTTGGGCTGGTCCTTCTCATAGCCGCTGGCAGATTTCTCTCTTCCCTGTCCTTTGAACGTCGGTACATTTCAGACTTCCACCCGAGGCCTTTTCTGCTGGTTTCATCCCCTCTTGAGGCTCCAGTTATCAGGGGTGTGCAGATGGTTTCGGTATTATTTCGGGAGATTTTGGCTGCAGACATGAGTGCACCCGCTAATGGCTTAACAGTGATGATATTTAAGTGCCTGACAGAACAAGAAGTCTGGGGGTTGTCTGTTCCAGGGTTGGCTCAGGGGCTCAGAGATGTCATCAGGTTCCACGACTCCCACCGATCCGTTGTACCGTTTGCTGGGAAAAAGGGAATAAAGCAGAGAAGGAGGGAAACAGGACAGACTGGTGCGTGGACAGGCTTAGGCACAGCTTCTCAAGGAAGCACTGCTAGCTCATGCCACCTCCTGGGCGCCCTCAGGACAGCCCACCGTGGGAGGCAAAGAAAGGCATGGCCTTGGTCTGTAAGCTTGTTTCCATCTCTGGCTTGTCGGTGAAAGTCTGCTCTACAGGGCACGGGGTCTCCCTCGCTTGCCTCCTGTATCACCCAACCCTTTTGGGCAACCAGCAGCTGGGAAGACCAGAGCCTCCACGGGGTTCGGCAGGCTGGGCCTGCACTCGGGGTTCGGGCAGCCTGGGCCTGCACACGGGGTTCGGGCAGGCTGGGCCTGCACTCGGGGTTCGGGCAGGCTGGGCCTGCACTCGGGGTTCGGGCGGCCTGGGCCTGCACCCGGGGTTCGGGCGGCCTGGGCCTGCACCCGGGGTTCGGGCAGCCTGGGCCTGCACACGGGGTTCGGGCAGGCTGGGCCTGCACTCGGGGTTCGGGCGGCCTGGGCCTGCACCCGGGGTTCGGGCGGCCTGGGCCTGCACCCGGGGTCCGGGCGGCCTGGGCCTGCACCCGGGGTCCGGGCGGCCTGGGCCTGCACCCGGGGTCCGGGCGGCCTGGGCCTGCACTCGGGGTTCGGGCAGGCTGGGCCTGCAGCCCCCACACAGCCAGCACGGAGGAGTCCAGGCCTAAGCCCAGGCCTCGTCCCCGGGAAGCTGAGAGAAAGGGGATGTTAGGACATGAAGCGGCGGTGGCAGCAGCCGGGACCCAGCCGGGTCTGGGGTTGCTCCAGCCGGGGAAGGAAGGCAAGTGGCCGGCGCTGGAGAGTGTGTGAGGCCGAGCAGGTCGGGAGTGGCGCACACGCTGAGCTCAGGGCATAAGCCAAGGATCGTATGCCGCATGAGAAATGGAGGGAAGGATCCTAAAGAGACTTAAAAAGGGACAAAACAGAAAATGTACATACGACAGAATTCTTTCAGCTACTGCTGATGTTTTTCTGGACACTCTACTTTCTCAAAATGTGACCACTTTTTTTTTTTTTTCTTTCACCAAATCCTTAGATGTCATAAAAGCCATAAATTGGTATTCCCAGAATTAACACACTTATTATTTTATTTTTTAAAAATTTATCTTTGTTGTTGAAAGTATTACAGATGCCCCCTCTTTTCCCCCCATTGACCCCCTCCACCCTGGCCACCCCCCACCAGGCCTTCACTGCACTATTGTCTGTGCCCAAATTTATATTTACTTCTCCATGGGTTAAAGACCTATATGTGAAAAACAAAACTTTAAAATTATTAGAATAAAATATTGAAGAATATTTTTATGATTCTAGGTAGCAAAGGGTGTCTTTATCGGAAGACAAAAGCACAATTCAAGGGGAAGGACAACTGACATTAAAATGTTTTAATTCTATGCATGAACATGAAATATGGCCCATAGACTGGAGAAGATATTTTCAATGCATATAAATGGAAAAGTTTAAGATCTCAAATATGTAAAGAATAGCTACAAATCAACAACAATGAAAAATCTAGATAGTTCAATAGTAAAATGGGCAAAGAATATAAAGAGGCAATCACAGACTTGGAAAACTGAATGGCAAATAAACCTAACCAATAATTAAAGAATGCAAATTAAAATGAGTTACTATTACATATCCATCATACTGGCAAAAGTTAAAACTGACAATACAGCCCTAGCCAGTGTGGTTCAGTGGTTGGGGCATCTGCCCACACATCAGAGGGTCGAGGATTTGGTTCCAGGTCAGGGAGGCAACCAACTGACGTATAACATTGTTCCCGCTCTCTCTCTCTTTCTCTCACCCTCTCCCCTCCCTTTCACTCTAAAAAATCAGTGGAAAAAATATCCTCACTCCTCTGGTGAGGATTAAAACTAACAAACAAACAAACAACCCCCCCCCCCAAAAAACCCGAGAATACGTATGCTAGTGATGATATAGAGAAATGAAAGTATAAATTTGTATAACAAGTTTGGAGAGCAATTCAGCAAAGTCTACTTAAGTTGAAAGTGTGCATGAACTACTATAACACCACAATTTCATTTCTAGACTCATATCCTAGGGGGGGAAAACATGGATACTGTGCCCCTGAAGTTAGGATGGATGCATTGCAGGAAAATTATAAAACAGAATGCAGACAAATGAACTAGAGCCTAATGTTGAATGAAAAAGCAATCTGCTGAATGATATGCATGACGTTTAAATGAACCAAATACGGCAGAATCTTAAGATTTCTTTAATATGATTGGCTAGGGATTTCTTGGCTATTTAAAAGATATTCTGTTTTTCTGTAGGGTTGAAGACTTCATACTAAAACATATAAAAAGAAAAATATCTGAAATAAATCACAATTATAAACTTCATGAAATTTAAATAGAAAATTTAAATTTAACTAAAATGTAAGCTAAAGTTCAATTCAGAAGCATGCAGTATTCATTAGAAATGGCTGGGGGGGGAAACCCCATTGCATATACAAAATGCTAATATTTTTATTTATAATCCAGAACAATAGAGATCGGCCGACTTGATAAGAGTCAGCAGAATGATTCTACATAAAAAGGGAAAACAAACAAGCAATAGAAAGGAAATGAGCAGACCTTACTCTAATGGATAATCTGATTAGAATGCCTGTCACAGTATTTATCAAAGCTGCTGATGTTTGCCAATATCTGTGTAAAGAGGTATATTAGGCAGAATACCATTTTAACGGCTGTCACCGAGAACCAAAACAAAAGTAACTTAAACAGGGGAAAAGTCTATTTCCCTCTCACATGATCATCTGAGTATACGTACTTCAGGACTGAAACAGCAGCTCCGCAGTGGCCGGGACCCTGGCTCCTTCTATCTTGTTGCTCTCTCTCTCAGCACTCCACCTCCCCTATGGTCCAAGCGGCTGCTCCAGCTCTCAGCATCATGCCCACATTTCATCCAACAGGAAGGAGGTACAAAGAAAGTGGAGGGCATGCTCCGTCCTTGTAAGAACATGACTAGTAAATGGTTTATGTCACTTCTGCCCAAGTTCCATGGCTACACCTGGCAGCAGGAGGCTTAGAGAGAGAGGCTCTATTCTGGGTGTCCATGCGCACAGCTAAAGCTCAGGAGTCCTAGTGCAGAAAGGGAGGGTGGATACTGGGAATCTACTCAAGTGGCAAAATCATCCTTTAACAATAGGCACAAGATTCTTCTTAGGGAGGGAAGAGCCTTGTTTAGGGAAATATTTTATGAGTCATTTGGGTGTGAAAATATAAGCAGTAAGATAAACACCAGAAAGAGAAGGTAGAATAAAAGGAGTTTGGATGTTTCTCTGCATAGGTAAATAAAGGTCTTTGGATTTGTTTTCCTACAAAGAGGAAAGATGGAGGGATGGTACCAAGTTACCTGAAGGAAGTCTGAACACCCCAAGCTTCTTTTAAGTCTGCCACTCATAGAAAGGCTCTGGGAGGCTGGGCTTTGTGGATGGGTGTGTGTGGAAACCAGGAAGGGGTTGTTTCTTGTGTGAGCCATTATGGTGCGTGACCAGGAGACAGACCACTTGAGAAAGTGAACAGTTCATGAATGAAGGGGCTCGGAACCACCCCTCAGCATTCCACTGGCTCGCTGCCCTTGAACTCAATTTTATGGAAGAGTTATTTCCCAAGAGTTTCCTGGCCCTGTTCATATCTTCCAGACATGGAACACGCCTGAGTTCTAGGGAAAACACAAGCTGGGTTCCAGCTGCAGGCCTTACTAAGCTCAGTCTGATCTTTGAGGAGCCCACTCACCCCTCTCTGTCCAAGCTCCCCCTGTCCCTGAGAGAAAGCGGAACACTGTGCCCAGAACACTGTGAGAACTGAGTAAGAGTTGTTCGAGAATTTTGGTGAGATAGACAAACAAATCCAAATGCTGGGCATGGCTTTGAACGTCCTCTAAAAATTGATTCTGGGATTTCAAAAAGTTTTTATTTTGTGGCTTAAGCTAAAATAATTATGTTTAAATTGTTATTATTGAAAAAGTGGACTCAGCTAAGTGATATTTATTCATTCCTTCACTATGATAGGTGCTATGGGAAGATAACACAATGCGTTAAATATGGTCCTTGCCCTCATTAATTGATCGGTGCATTCATTGATTCAGCAAATATTTATTGAGCACCTACTATGTGCCCACCACTGGACTAGGAGCAGGGGATGAATGGGGGATGCCAGCCCTCAAGAAGTTTACTATGCGAGAGGCAGACATGGGGGGAAAACCAACTACAAGACCGTGCGATGCATGATATTAAAGAGGAAAGCGTAAGGTGCTCTGCTCATCATTAGCAAATACACAACTTTTAAAGCCAGTGTCATTTACGGGATCTTTAAGCAGAAAAAAATGCAAACTGACAGAGCCCTCCTGGTTTTCAAAGCATCTGTGATTTCTCTGGTATTGTTTACAGAACAGAGCCTGAGAAAAATCTTTCCTGCTAACAAGCCAGAATTTAGTTTATAATTAGACAAGAGGGCTCAGCAACCAGGGGCGATGGAACGTTGCCAAGGATCTGGGAGCGAACCAAAGGGAAATTGTCTAAAATTAATTAAAAATGTGAGATTTAAAAAACATCATTTTTTCCTGCATGGAAACCAAGCTCAACCCACCTTAGAGTCGGGGTATTTATGGAGGAATTATTTGTTGTATATTTATCTGCTTCAATCACAGGTAGTGACTGTTAAACACTTACTATGTGCCAGGAAGTGCTAGATGCTCTGTATATAGTTTTCTTACTTAATCTTTACAAACATCTTCTGTGAGAATTCTTAGTCCCATTATAGATGGGGAAACTGAGGCTCAGAAAATGTCATTTGTCTCAGCTTACACTGTGAGTGGGCATAACTGAGATATGTACCCAGAGTCTGAGATTCTGAGTCCTGTGCTCTGAGTCCCTATGCTACAGTATGTCCCAGATTCTACAGTATTTACAGTAAAACTATTTTCTCCCCCAAATATATCTTTATTGATTTCAGAGAGAGGAAGGGAGAGGGAGAGAGAGAGAGAAATAGAAACATCAATGATGAGAGAGTCACTGATCGGCTGCCTCCTGCACGCCCCAACTGGGGATCGAGCCTGCAACCTGGGCATGTGCCCTGACCGGGAATCGAACCCTGATCTCCTGGATCCTAGGTCGATGCTCAACAGCTGAGCCACACCCGGCAGAGCTACAGTAAGACTATTTTATCTGTCTGTTCATCATTTACATCTTATACTCTTCTGACTACTTTCAAAATGCACATTTACTAAAACACATCAATAAACATGTAATGGAAAAGCAGTTATAACAAAGACTAAAAGGAAATCAAAAGGCTTTCGAGCCCTGGCTGGTGTGGCTCAGTTGGTTGGGCGTTGCCCCAGGCACCAAGAGGTTGCTGGTTTCATTCCTGGCCCGGGCACATACCTGCGTTTGGGGCTCAGTCCCCACTGAGGGGCATGCAGGAGGTGGCCGATCGATGTTGCACTCTCACATTGATGTTTTTTTCTAAAAAAATAAACTATTCTTTTTAAAAGAAGGCCTTTGAGGCAGGGATAAGATGATCACACTAGAATAATCATTTTCCATAAATGTCTGTTGTATGAACAAATGAATTAAACTAAGATCAGAGATTTTAAGCTTGGCAGTTCCTAGAAGCTGGAGCAAAGGGAGACACATGATGAGCTACATACCTAACGTAAGAGCATATAAGCTGAGCAAACCAAGTTGTTGCGTGGACTCAGTAACAGGGGTGAGAGATGACATTGTCTACGGGAGTATTGCAGAAGAAACAGAACTGACCTATATATGTAAAAGGTACTTTTCAAATGCCTTTAAGAAAGAGATGATAAATCCTATGGACCGTTTCTTTGAGGAGCTAAGCTAGTATGCTCTAGGTAGGTCTTTTTCTGTTATGCTAATACGCTGATTCGGGTTCTTGGCTGGGGGAAAGCCCTCTGCCCAGGGGAGAGTCCCTACGGGGAAAGCGTGGTCCTGGAAGGCTGAGGGGTCTTGGTTTAAACCCACTCTTTGGACTTTCTAGCCCTTGGCTTTAGGCAGCCCGTTAGTTTCCTCAATTGAAAAGAAGGGAACAGGATCTGCTTTGGAAAGTTTTAGTACATAACAAATATGGGGATGATTATTTATTTTTTTCTTGGATTCCTCTCTTTGTAGCCATGGAGGTCTAAGTTAAGATTTATTTCAATTCTCTTCAGTTGCTTTTTGCTTTTATAAAAAAAATTTTCATTTTTGTGTAGTGTGAAGTAGTTCTAGAATTTACTAGGATAATAGGCTTCATGAAGATGGAAAGTGCACCAGTCCTGTGCACTGCTGTACACGCAGCAACGGCCCAGAAGAGGCGCTCAGTAAATACTTAAGGATTAAGCGCATGAATGAATGAATGAGAAGTGGGGAGGTCTTGTGCCCATAACTATACTCTTCCCTCATCACGCCATGCATCCAGGTTCTTACTTGGAAATATTAAAATGATTACGTTGCACCTGAGATAGAGTATAACATTACATTTAATACATTCTTCTGCATTTACACTGTACCTGAGAATGAGCTGGTCTATGTCAAAAGAGGCGGAGGGGCATGGACCTCCCCACTCCCTCACTGGTCTGGCTGATATTCACAGGCCCTTTTTTCCTGCTGTTGCTGCAGATCTGTTTGAATTTTGCAACTCCCTTCCCATCTTACTTCCTTTTACATTTCAGGAGGGAGAACATGAACTCCAGGTCTGGTTACAGATTAGACTTCACATGTGGTCTCTACAGACACGTTTTGCTTATTTTATCAAGTAGCTAATAGCTTTGCTTTCTCAACAGAGTGCATTCAGCAATTAAGCTCAGGGAAGCCCACATTTACAGATAGATGGTTTAATATTATGCTACAAGAGCAATACTTTAATAAACTATCCCTTAATGAAAAAGTCCCTGATTAGATGTATTAATCATTGGCTGTGGACTTACAGGGAAGATGTTACCAAAGTGATTCACAGAGACTGGCGTCTAGAACTGAATTTTAAAAACCAATGGAGAAAAACATGTTAATAAACTAGGTATTTAGTATTCATAGGGAGGGGATAATAAAATCAGGAAAGATAGGAGAATTTTCCAAGAATTTTCTTTAGAGGAAGAAAATGAGAAGAGGTGTCATGGACAAAATTAAGCCCAGTAATTAAAACCCAGTGAGCAACGATCCAGCTTTCTTTATAAAATAATGCTGGGCCGGTTCTGACGACAGCCTCCTTCTCTTTGATGAGTACAGTAGCAGGGAGGGCCAGGGCTTTGAGATGGGCTTTGTTGAACTAGCAAAGCATTCTTTCCTTTTAAGCCTCCCCCCTGGTATCTGATCCCCAAATCTGATAGAGACACACTCTTTCCTTTGCCTGGAGCCAGGAAAGGGGGTGGACTGAAACATCCCAGTCTGAGCCGATTCATCATTCTGCATGGGGCTGTGTCTCACCAAAATGTCACCTTGTCTTATCTCCTCCAAATATAATACAGGATGATGAATCATTGCAGTAGGAGTATTAGTTGACTTCTGAAACCTAAAGCCCCAGAGACTGGTATAGATATTCAGCTCATCTTTTGCCTATTTCTCTACTCCTGCTTGTAAGACACCCTGACAGCTTATATCCATCCAATGGGTAGAGTCTGATTGACTGGGCTGGGGAGAAAATTGCCTCTCAAAGGCCATAGGCAGCATGGTCCAGGAAGGAAGATTTCAGCCACAACTGCAGAAATACCAGGGAGGGGATGGGTCCAGGAGTGAGCAGGCTTAAATGTCAGACCAGAAACTCAAGTGCGTAAAATATCTTACATTGCATTCTGCCATGCTGGCAAGAAGTTAAATCTTGACCAATATTGGGACTGCCCAGTGTTGTATGTTTTACACACGGTGTAAGAGCCAAGCGCGGGACACCAACGTGTTCACCATTGGGCTGTCTGTTGTCCCAGCCTGCAGGGACCTTCCCTGAACACTCGGAGGACCTGAATTTTTGGCGAGGAACCCCTGGGCCTGGAGCCCAGACTTTCTAGAAACTGTTTGAAGTCATTCCCCAGGAATTCTCCCCCCTCCCCAAGGCAGAGTAGGGTATGAGTTCTCGCTAACCTCCTTCCACTTCCCAGTCTTGGGAATACCTTCCCCTTCAAGCAGTAAGGGCCAGATGTGCCCAAAGGCAGCTGAAACACTCAGCTTGGGCACCGGCAATGCGGGGGCACGCACACAGAAGAGTGGATGTTACAAAAAAGTCATTTCGTTGATCAAAAGGAAAACAGTCTAAATTAAATTGAATTTCTTTTTATTAATGTTTTGGACAGTGTTGTTTCTGGTTTGAATTATGTTTGGAGGACAGCCCAGGTCTCTATCTTGCCCAGGAGACATTTCTCTTCTCTTTGACTCTCCGGTTACCAGTAAAATCGCTTTGAAGGCTCTACCTTCTGGTAGGCAGGTAGCTTCTGCTTTCTTCTTTGTTGAATATGTGTGTGTGTGTTTCTGTTTAAGGGAGGTGCAAAGAAAGGGAAATACATAAGGTTTAGCTACCTGCTTGCAGTGGTGGCTTTCTGGGAGGGAGACTGGAGAGCAGAGGGACATCACACACACGATCGTTCCATTAATATCTGCTGCACTAGTCATGCTTAGAAACGATAGAAGCAAAATCTAAAAACCGCATTTACTTCTTTCAGGACCAAGGAGGAATGATAACTGCCAGGTTAAAGGGAGCCTGTGGGATGCATGCTTATGCATAAAATGCCCAACTTATTTCACACTATGGTGGTATCTCTCATTCATCTTAGTTGGAGAAAGAGCTCTTTCACAGGGATTTTTTTCAGCACGCAAAATGTATTCCTTTAAGAAACAATATGTTTAGTTATTTTCTTGTATTTCTGCCCCTTGGAATGGAATATGTTTTCCTAAATCATATTCTGTTTTGCCTCGCCTTTTAAATGGAGGGTGCAGGACATAACACCCCTCTCTCTGGCTCTTGATCACTCACCCTCATCGGGACTTGAATACTAAGTGCAGTCTTCCCATGTTTGGGGGAGCCTTCGGTCTCTTGCATTGCTTCCCCCTCTCCCTTTGCTCGGAAGTTCTTCTCTGGTTTGCTGCTGAGTATATGCCATCAATGGGGAAACCAAGCGCCAGGACCGGAGAAGAACCCTCCAAACTCACAGCGATGAGGCTCGGGGCCGGGCGCTACACCCAGCTTCAGTGCAGAGATTCGTTGCAGCCATTGTCATGATATAATCAACTTTTATTGAGGATGATCTACTAAATAAATATTAGGCACAGTGCATTTGGGGTCCTAAATTAAACTTCCTGAGATACTAAGGTATAGATCACTTAATCCCCTTTTACCCATGTGCAAGCAGATCCTAGAGCAGTTAAGAAACTTGCCCATTGTTGCCACTGGCGCCAGAAGTCACAGCTCTTAGACTTTACACAAGTTGCTCAAGCTACGGGTGACAATACACTGGTGGGCCATGAAATCAACCTAGTGGGTCATCACCAGTGTTTTTAAAAGTCAGAGTAAAATAAAATAGAAAATATTAGCATAGATGACAAGTAGAAAGCCTCAGCATTTTCTTGCACACTTTCATTTCAGTTATGCATATATGAATGTGTGTGTGTGTCCTGTGTTGTGATATGAAATTTATTTATTACTGTGGGTCACAAACCAAAAGATTTGAAAAACTCTGCTCTGCACTGCATTTCTCCAGAGGGAGAGGAGGCTGTTAGAAAGGGGACTTTGGGGAACATGGATGACACCAGAGCTCTTTACAACCAAAGCAGATGAGATGAGTGGTCTAATATTTATTCCAGAAAACTTAGAATTTCATTCTAAAACTGTGGACGTAAAACTTTCGATGAAGGACTTGGGATATTTGCTTGAAACAAAGAGACCTTAAGGGACCATCCCAAGTCACCGTCTAAATCACTTAAGACCTTAATAGTGCCCTAGCTGGCTTGGCTCAGTGGTTAGAGCCTCTGCCCAGGGACTGAAGGGTCCCGGGTTTGACTCTGGCATGTCTCCGTTGCAGGCTCGAGCTTGCGGGAGGCAACACTCTTACATCAGTGTTTCTCTCTCTCTCTCCCTCCCACTCTCTGAAAAGCAATGGAAAAAATATCCTTGGGTGAAGATTAAAGGGGAAAAAACCCCACCTTAATAGTTACTGGATACTATTTTACCCTAAAGCTCAATAACTGTTTATTCAGAATTTACGTTAGGCCCTGTCTGAAATGCTTTACACACAGGATTTCTTTAACCCTTGTAACAACCTCCTGAGGTTAGTATTATTCCCCACAGTTCAGGATGAAGACACTGGGATACAGAAGGGATGACCGGTCCAAATCCAGCTGCTCCTGCGTCGCCTGGTCTGATCCGGAGGGAGGGAGAGCAAAGCCCAGTCTTCCCTCAGAGTCTGCTCCCTCGGGGATTAACGGCTTTGTTGTTTTTCTGATGGACAGGTTTTCTCTGAATCTAATGAAACCGTTCAGGCTGCAGCCGAAGCCCTTACCCTCTTTGTCCCCTTTGTGGAGCAGAGAGCAGCTGGGCGCCATCCCCCTGCCCGGGCTGCGTGGTCAGGCTGGGGACAGCGAGTCTCCTCCAGAACCAACAGCCTCAGCTCCTGAACCCTTGTCCCTGGGCCCTGTTTCCCGCAGCCCTTTAATGACTTCTCTGTGTCTTGCCCATTCCTTAGAGAATGGCCCACAGCTTAGCTCCTTACCAGCCCGGGATGTGGGACAGGACGGGGCTGAGGCCCTTCCTTGGAATTTCCCTAAAATGGGCACCGCTGGGCTGACTCCTAATCAGCACTCAAGGGCCCCTTACAGCCCCTCCCAGCCCCCCCACCTCCCAGATCTTAGCTTCCTGTGCTTCTGCTCACAACTGTGGAGGGCCCAGGGACCTCCAGGGACCTCAGCCTCATTTGGTGGTAAACTCTGTCATGGACTTCTTACCCCTGGCCCTTCCCTTAAAGTGCCCTGCCCCACTCTCCCGCTATCCTCAGCACGTGCCCATCTTTAAAGGCTCTGCTCACAAGCTCAGCTCTTTCTGATGACCTGGAAGATGGACTCTCACCCATCTCTGCCACCTGCACACCTTTTCTATTCCTCTGTCAGCACTTTCCACTTTCTGCTTCAGAATCCTTGTGTACATACCATCTCATTCATTTAAAAAATTAATTTGCTGTTTAATTTTTAAAATAGGCAGTATGTGCACATAGTATACACACAGATATAAATGCACACACACCACACATACGTGTGTGTACCTACAATGGCTAACTACACACATTTTTCTGTACTTTCTTTTCACTTGGTAGTATCGCTTGGATTCCATTCCATCGTGGGTGTGTAAAGAGCTTCCTCATCTTCTTTATGGCTGTATAATATTCCATTTTATGGAGATACCCTAATTGATGTCACTAACCCCTATCGAAGGGCATTTGGTTTTGAGAGCGGAGGCTTTAAAATCAGATACGTTAATAGAATTTTGGCTTTTGCTTATTAGCTATATGACCTTGGGCAACTTACTTGTCTGTGCCTCAGTGTTCTCATCTGAAAAATGGGAACTGCAATAGTACCTCCTTCTAGGGATATTGTGACGAGTAAATACGTTAGTCAATGTAAAACACTTTGAATAGTGTATGGCACACAGGAAGCTCTCAGTAAGTGTTGGTTTCTGATCAGGCTGTTCCCCAAGCTTTGCTATTGCTGCAGTGAACATAGGAATGATGTCCACATATTTAACAACCCTTCCAGCACAAGCCCTGAGCAATCAGAGTGATGCTGGCCACCCGCTGAGGCACGGTCCTGCAGTATCAGGGGTTCCCTCTTGAATTGCTGGGCTGCAGCAAGGTCTGGGGGGTTAGGGGAAGGGACTGGATGACAGGGCAGCGGTGTTTACCAATAAATAAGAATTTCAATATTTTAACAATTAGTACAGCAGCCTGGAGCATAGCAGGTGAATTTATCTCCCTGTTCAAGCATCGGTTTGCACATCTGTGCATCTCTCTGTTAGGGCAGATTTCTGGAGGTGGAGTTGCTCGCTAAAGGGTCATGCACACTTGCAATTTGCCCTCCTCAGAGGTTGTCCCAATTTATATCCCCACCAGCAACACAGGAAAGTGCTTGTTTCTTCACTGTCCCTGGCACAAGATGTTAGTGGACTTCTTTTTATCTTTGCCCATCTGACAGGTG
The DNA here is from genome assembly GCF_964146895.1 of Miniopterus schreibersii. Classification (NCBI taxonomy): domain Eukaryota; kingdom Metazoa; phylum Chordata; class Mammalia; order Chiroptera; family Miniopteridae; genus Miniopterus; species Miniopterus schreibersii. The sequence continues at coordinate 172,773,661 of NC_138102.1, forward strand.
AAGAATGAAACCTGGGTGTGGTTTTAACTTGCATGTCTCTTATTGTAATTGGGTTTGGATGTCTTTATGCTTAATGGTTATTTGTATTTCCTTTTCTGGGTACCATCTTTTCACATGCTTTACCCATTTTTGTTTGGTGTTGTTGGTCTTTTTCTTACTGATTTGTAGGAGCCCTTTGTATATAATGTGCCATTTGTTTGTTTACTTAACTGTAGAGGCTTATTGATCACCTAAAGCAGGCTTGGTGCTGTGCTGGGATTAGGGATACAGAGATGAAAAACACCATAGTGCTTACATTCAAGGAGCTCACAGGCCAGTGAAGATAAGGCGATAAATCACTGCAATAAAGAATAGCACGTGCTTTCAGAGGGCTGAGCATGGGGTGCTTTGAGGACACAGAGGAGAGATTACATTCACGTCATATGACCATGTCATATTTGGTAATTCTGCAAAGTGTGTACAAGCCTTTGAGTAGTGATGCTTAATAAGGTTTATTCTATGTGTAAAGACCAATGTTTTGAGTACCTAGTTGACTGACTTCTTTGTATCAGACACATTTCTTAGGTGACCAGCATATGGTTTTCATCATTTCTGGTTCAGCTCCACAGTCATAACCTATATCCAGCCCTTGAAACACAAAAGGAGCAGTGTAGATACATCATCCCAACCACTGGAAAGCTCTAAAAATATACTTTCCTGGTGATAAGTAGATTTGCCTCCATTGAAGACAGATCTAGCATTGAGCTAGCGGCTAAATTCCCAAACAGATAGGGACCTTTCCAAATATGAAATGGGCCATGTCCCCAAATGTGGCACTTTGTTTTACCTATTAATAATCTTTTTGGCAACCTCTGGGTTTTCGATGCAGGTTGGTCATAATATAGCACTCAAGTCCAACGCTGACCTTCATCTTCCTATCATATTTTTATTAAGAACCTCCCGCAAATGTTTCACATCCAATGAACCCATGTAGCAGCCCATGGCATCAAATGGGCCATCCTATTTTAAGACTGTTTTGATGAGAGTTGAATGCAGTTTGGACAATCCACTCCAGCTGGGGCGGAACAATCGAACACAAGCCTTCGCAGAACAAAGGTTCTAAAGAGCTTCCCTTACGTGCTGTTCTCGCGCACAGCGGACTTTGGAAACAGTGCACATCATGAGCCCTCTAAGCGTCCGGTGCTTTATTCCCCGAGGCTGAGAGTCGCTGCTTCAGCTCTCAGCAGTGCCCAAGGAAAAAATTCCACCGTCCTATCAGGAAGACTTCGTATTGTCCGAATTCATAGACTGCACCAGCTACATAATTTGTGGGGTTCAGCAGAAAATGAAAATATGAAGACCTTTGTTGAAAAATTAAGAGTTTCAAAAGAATAACAGCAGAATGTGAATCCAACAGGGCCTTCTAAGTGAGGGACCCTGTGTGACTGAGCAGGTTACGTGCTCATGAAACGGCCCTGTTAATGGATTGCTGGAAGGTACACTGGGTCAGCTCAGCACAGCTCATGCTTGCATCAGACTCCTGAGATCCAGATGTGGATGGAACCCTGGCTGTCACCTAGTTGAACATCCTCATGGTACAGGTGGGGACGCCAAGGCTTACGGAGATTAAATGAGTTGATTAAGTTCCAAGCACAGCTGGGGAGAGGCAAAGCCAGGTCTATAACCACAGACATAATGTGGAGAGGAAATACGTGGGAAGAAAGGTATGGATTACTTGTCACACACAGAAATGTATCATTTCCCATATTATAAAACTGGCATGTTATACTCTTTTTATTTTTTAATAGATTTTTATTAATTTTAGGAAGAAGGAGAGAGAGAGAGAAACATCTCTCTCAGAGAGTCACTGATCGGCTGCCTCCTACATGCCCCCTGCTGGGGATTGAGCCCGAAACACAGGCATGTGCCCTGACGGGGAATCGAATATCGACCTCCTGGATCATAGGTCAGTGCTCAACCGCTGAGCCACACTGGCTGGGCTGTTATACTCTTTTTAAAGCAGCTAATGTACCTTTGAGAGTTCACATTTCCATCAATGTTCCCCCACTAGAGAGTCTAAATGGGATGTGAGTCCTTTCTCTTTTCTCTTGGTTTCCTTCTTGACCAAATTATGTCCAGAATCCAAGTCTCATGGGCCCCAATTCAATGATCTTTTGACTGATCTGTGCTTTTCAAACTTTCTAAACTGTGACCTTCCTAAGCTGTGTTACACTGAAATCTAGGTCTCATCAACACACACATATAAGTGGAACAAAAGCTCTGTTTGCTGGTGCCTGCCTTTCTACTTGCCATGCAACTATTTGCTATGCTATTTTTTAATATGCTAGTTCATTGACAACAAACAAATAATGGTCATGACCCACTAAATTGACTTTATGAACCACTAATGGGTCATATCACACAATTCAAAAAACGCTGCCTGAATGTCTATGTTGCTTCTCTATTGGGAAGGGCAGGTGAAGACTGGAGGCATTTCATAGGAACGGTCCCCCCAAAAAAAGAAAAGACCCATCGAGGTCCCCATATACTTCCAAAGGGGCAGAAATAGTCACACTTGGATCCCACTGGGGGAATATAAATCGACACAATCTTTCTGAAAGCAGTTTGCTAAATTTACTGTAGAGTCTTAAAAGTGTATTCACTCTGACCTAGTAATCCCACCTCCAGAAAAGCAGGCCGAGGAAATGATCCTAGATATAGCTCAAAACCTCAAATATTTACTTTCTGGCCCTTCAGAGAAACAGTTTGCTGACCCCTGTCTAAGTGAGGGGGAAAATGTTAAAAATGCTGATTAAACTTAAAAGTATGTCATGTTTATAGCTGTTACATTGTGAAGCATTGTGAAGGTCACACAAAAATGTTTGAATAAATGTCGTTCCGGTATTCAAAAACATTATGTAATTCAGCAAAGAAGCCGCTCATGTCACTGACAAACAAGTAAGTTTCCAACATGCGTAGTGTTGGAGCTGAAGGCGGCTTCCAACTGAATGAACATGATTTGTCTATAAGTAGCAGTTTAACCATCGATCACGTGTGCGATTTCACGGTAATAAATACATTGGGAAAAGAGTTAGTGGGCTGGGATGCAATTCCATTTGTCAGGTCATGGTTGAACTGCAGCCGTAAGTGGGCCCCCAACACAAAACTCAGCGAAAGAATTCCGTGAGAATCAATCGCCTACATGGGATTTTACAGAAATGTGCAAAATTGCGTATTCTGTTATTTGTAAAGCATGAATTACACACCTATTGCATCAGAAAAATTTTAAATAAGCGTGGTTGTGTGTGTGTGTGTGTGTGTGTGTGAGCGCACGTGTGCCCCGTCCCCTCGGGGGGCTGGTTGTTAACCATTTCCCAGCACACCGCTGTTCCTACCTGTCCCCCATTTCCCTGCGCCCCCCCACACTCTTAGTTGAAGAACACTGGCCTTCTCTTTGTTTCACGGGATTCTCCAAGCTGCCTCCTGCCTCAGAGCCTTCGCGGCTGCCTTTTCCTTGCCCCGAAATGTTCCCTTGGTCCCCCTCATTACCTCTCACCCCCAGCGCACCCGAGTCCTCAGGCCTAGCCCAGTGGGCAAGTATGAGAGTCAGCGTGAAATGCCAGGCGGCTGGCTCCAGAGTCTGGGTCCTCAGCCACCACCTCCCACCGCGGCTGGAAAGAATGAATCACGACATAGGCTCCCGTCGTCCAAGAAGGGCTGGGCTGGGGCCAGGCAGGAGTCCTCGCGCAGCCCAGAGATGCGGTCATTACGAAGATGCCCAAATGGGCCAGGGAGGGTTTACAGGGCTCGGTTCCCCTCTTCCTTGTGACAAAGGGTGCATGGGGGGGTGCCTCAGTGTAGCGGGACCGCACCGGGGCAGGGAGTGTGAGCCTGTGAGGCCTACACGTGCTATGTAATCAGAAAGGTAAAATATAGCATTACTAACAGAGTTGAGGAACACTGTGCACACACATTCACACAAACACATGCACACACGTGCACAACCATGTGTGTACAGAACACGTTACTTAGGAAAATTGTTATTTTCTCAGCTCACTCATTGATTTAATTAGCAAACAGTTATGCAGTACTCTTTCCATGAGAGGCACTGTGCTAAGCCCAGGGATGGATACCAAGGAAAGTCTGCTACCGTGTTTTTCCTCTAAAAACTCTGCAGTTGTAACAGAGATAAGTAGGTAACTAATGTACAGGGTCTGAGGAGTTAGGGACAGTGAAGGATGGGGGAAGTGGGGTGGGGAGAACAGTGCAGATGAGAGATGGGGTTGGCTTCAGGGAGAACCCGGCGTTCTCCATGGGCCTGGAAGCCGCATGGCTATGAAAGGAAGGGAATTCAGGTCAAAGGGGGAGCTTGGCATCTGTGGGCAAGAGGTGTGGGCCTCTGAAGAGGCAGGGTGTGAGAAAATGCTCGGAAGGTAGATCCAGGCTAGATTGGCAGGCTGTGGAGGGGGTTCTAAAGTCAGGCCACACGTAGCATTTTACCCGTATTTTCTAGGCAATGGAAACAAACCCCTTGGGGGGTTTTGATGAGCAGAATCTGGCGAGGTGCTGGGTACGTGGCGCACAAACAATATTTGTTCAAGGAAGGAAACAATGGCTAACATTTATTGGGTGCTTGCTGTACGCCGGGCAGTTCTGTAGACATTTTACACGTGTTCAGATGCGTGTGATCTCAACGCAGTCGTGAGCTGGTTCCTCCAGCCGCATCTCACAGCTGAGGAAGCTGGGGCCCGGAGAGGCTACGTGTCTGCCGAAGGTCTAACCGGCGAGCAGGCCTCTGAGCAGAGCTCATGCTTATGCTGCTATGCAATTGGGAAAAGAGAAAAAAAGACAGGAAAGAAGAGAAAAGAGTTAGGCGGCCAATGTTTTTCTTAAGAGGGGAAGTTGTAACAGACCCAAATTAGCAGAGGAAAAGGGTGGGATGAAAGTAAGAAACATTCCAAGGACAGAGCCCACGAGGATCTGTTCTTACCCGACGTAGGTCGCCTGGGGAGGGCGAGGTCCAGAAGGCTCAGGGCTTCTAACCTCAGTCCCTGGGAGGTGGGAAACTTAAAAGAAATTGGAGAGAGAGAAGGGAGATGACTGTTCATTTTTAGATGATGTGTATGGAAATCTGGGTACGCGGAACCCCACAAAGCAGCCTCAGGAGAAGTGTTTTAAAAGGAAAGCTTCAGGCTCCTGGGCTTCGTCACCTCCCGTGCTCTGGGGCTCTGGAGCCGGGCCTGGGAATCTCGAGGTTCTCCCTTTCTGTGTTTATATCATTTAGCAGGGAAAGGATTGTTAATGACTAATCTGCGTCCACGAGGCACGGAGCCAAGGAGGAGATGCTGCTGCTGGGCCGGGAGGCCGCCCACCGCGGTCACCCACAGCTTCTGCTGGAGCTCCCTCCTCCTCACTCCGTCATCCCCTGGACTCACCCCAACGCAAACTCGGATTCTGAGCGTTGGTAGAAAAATTCCTGCAATTTGGAGAGGAAGGCTGGACTCGGGATCCTCCCAGGGCCTTGAAAGTTCATCTCCGACCTAGGACAATCGAGTGAGTACCTATCTCTATCTCAAGGCTTCAGAGGGGAGGTCGTCCTCTTTAGCATCAGGAAGGTTGGTCGACAATTAAATTCTAGGTTAGTAGAATTTCATATAAAATCCTGAAAGTTAAAAAAAAAATTCTTAAAAGCAAACCAAAAGAAGCAAAAGTTAATGGGTCTAACCTGACGTTACTGAAAAATAAGCTGTTGACCTTATTGAGAGATTATTTAGAAATATCTTCTTAAATTGGGGTCACCCGGCAGAATCACCGGGGACAGCATGTTTGGACATGTCTTTCTTCTGATTCCACAGATGATGCGACTTGTATATGTGTGATATTTGGGGGATTTATCAATTCCTGGTGTGCGTTTGGGGAATATTGCTAATGTCAGACGACTTGGAAAGCAGGCACAGGGCAGTGATTAAGTTACGCTTAACTGAAATAAAAGCTCTTCTTAGAAGAGTAGGTTTAACAAGTTTCCTGCTTTGACTTTCATTGTAACCCTTCTATCGCTTTTCATTTCTCATATTAATAGCAGATGGAGCTATTTGAGAAGATGGAAAATGTTAGGAAGAACTTCATTATTAAAATTGCCCAGGGTCTGCATCTACAGATAAGGCATCCCCTGGCCTGCTTGCTGCCAGGGGGATGCCAGGGAATTAGCAGCCATGGGGTGAGCCTGGGGCGCTTCTCTCAATGGAGCTTTTATTTAGAAGTGAGGGGGTGGGGAGTGCATGGCTCACCTTGGAGTCTTTCTCTGAGAAACACACCCGGCTTTCAAGAAATCTGCCGTTGCCCTAGCGCCAGCCTCAGGAGCATCTGCCACAGGGATAGAGAAAGGTGCTGGGGAGCCCTTGCTGGGTCTCTAGCTGTCACAGTCGCCTTCATCTTTGCGTTGCCCACCCTCCCCCACCTGCCACCTTCCAAATTATCGACCTGTGCCATTTGCACCGTGGACTTCTCTGTTTTGCTGAGAATGTTGCAATATGGCTGATGCAAGCCCCAGTGAGCTGATAAAGAGCCGGCCAGGGTGACACTCCTGTCCCGAGACCCTTCCTCAGGATTGCCACCGTGTTTTCCACCACGCCCCTCTGTCCTCCTGTCCCCACAGTCAGAGAGGGAAAGTAATGTCATCCTTGCTCTCCCTCCTGTTCCCACATCTCCCATGGAGCAGCCCCTCGCTGTGGGCCCCTGAGAACGTGGGAAGGAAAGGACGAGAAATGAGCGTGTGCTCATGAGTGTGGGGGGGGGCTCGCCCTGAGCAGTGTTTACCGCCCTGTCACAGGCTTGACCGAAATTGCATTTCCTTCTCACAGTAACCCCCCATGGGAGTTGTTCTTACACTCATTTTACCGATGAGGATACTGAGGCTCCAAGAGGACAGATTACCTGTCCCTGGTCACACAGTTAGGACAAGCGGGATCTGAAGGCGAGGGCAGGTCGTTCGGGCTCCAAAGTCTTTTTGTCGCTACTCTGATACTGCCGGAGGCTGGGAGAGCTCGGAATCTGGACCGACGGCAGAGCGGGTGGACCGCCTGCAAACTGTTCAGCGTGACGGGGTGAGCTGTTGAGGCCCAGGACAGTTCTGAATAATCGTAGGGCATTTTCTAATGACTGTACCTTGATCAGGGGAAGTGGAGGGTTTTCAGCACTATTTGCTTTAACCCAGAGGTCGGTCCAGGAAAGGTGATCAGAGACTTCAGTTATCAGCATCTTAATTAAAGACTGCGAGAACTCACATGGTGGCGTGATCAGGGACATCTGAGAGGAGCTCAGAGCTGCTGGGGTTCACAGAGGCTGTGGGCTACGAATGCCAATGCCCTGAGGATGCAAAAGGCTCACGTTGTCATTAGGTGGGGAGTTAAAAAAGAGAATAAAGAATATGTTCCTTTCTTGATAGGGAGTGTTTCCTCTTCATTCTGCTCACCGTCTCATTTTTCTCTTAAGGCCTAGCAACATAGAACACGAAGGGGCGAAAAGAAATAGAAACGATTGTCTTCTTTCCAGGTCTTATTTATCGCCCCTATATTTTCTATCAGCAGAGATGTAGCTACCAGGCAGCACCGTATGACAGTCCTTAGTCACCAAGCTGCATGGGGAGGCAAAAGTCAAACCTTATATAGAAATATCTGCCCTCCTCTCTTCTCTCCCACCCCCCTCTTCTCTCTGTAATCTCCTAACCACTTGGCCCTCCACAGTGGGTTATTTCCTTCCTCGGTTTGCCCCTTTCCAATTTTGGCAAAAAAGGAATATTTATTCCTTTCTCTCCTCTTAGTAGATTTGTGTAAGCACAACGCTAATGTAATGCAACATGATTGTGAAGTGTAATATTGCGCAGGAAATAAACTATCACCCAGGAAAAAATACTTGCCCAGGACAAGAGAGCATGGTCAGCATATTCTTAGGTCTTAGAATTGTAACAGAGTTCTGGTGGCTAAAATTAATATGTAGGAATAAAAAGTAAATTTTTATTAATCTTCATTTTTTACATAAAAATTCTAATAGAACTTTGAGATTTTCATTCCCATTTTTAAAATAGATTTAGAAGAACTTTTCCGGGTTCCAGGGATCCTGAGATAACTTGGATCCTTTATACTTTAATTAATGTCACTAGTTCAAAGCAAAGGAGAAACAGCGGAGCTTTGCAGTTTTGGGTCCTGGCAGAATTGGGTAGCATGATTCTCTGGGAGACACTTGTCCGTGGAGAATATAATCTCGCTGGGGGGTGTCCCTGAGCAGAGAAGAGCCCCCTCTTCTGGGGTTCAGATCTTCCCTGACCAAACAGAGAACTATCTGCTTCCACATCCTAGAGAGCACTGGAAGTTCTCAACCTTGATGCCAAGCCTGTCACTTAGGGAGCAAAAGCTGGTTGTGGCCCGGTGTTAAGAGGCAGGACAGTAATATCATGCCAAAGGGGCTGTCTGTGGGATTCTTGCTCTTTTACAGCCCAGACTCTGAATCTGAGGCCATGATTGGGTTTCAAGGGGCTGGGAACCCTTTGATACTATATTAAAAATGCATGCATTTTACAGAGGATTTTTTAAAAAATATATCTTTATTGATTTCAGAGAGAGGAAAGGAGAGAGAGAGAGAGATAGAAACATCAATGATGAAAGAGTCATTGATCGAACCCGCAATCCGGACATGTGCCCTGACCAGGAATCGAACCCCAATCGCCTGGATCCCAGGTCGACGCTCAACTGCTGAGCCACGCCCGGCTGGGCTACAGAGGATTTTAAAGGGCAGTGAAACTATTCTCTATGATACTATCGTGGAAAACCCATAGAATGTACAACGCCAAGGGTGAGCCCTGATGTAAATGATAGACTTTGGGTGATATGATGTGTCAGTGTAGATTCATCAGGTGTGACAAGTGCACAAGTCCGGTGGATGTGGACAGTGGGAGATGCTGCATCTGTGGGAGTGGGGAGTATAAACAACAACCCTCTCTTCCAGTGCATTTAAATGTGCCTGCTTATGGCATCCAACTGTGTAATTGGCCAAATGGAGAATGGAGAATGATATGCTCAATGAATTCATCTCATAAAAAAATTATAGCCTAGCCGGGCGTGGCTCAGCAGTTGAGCATCGACCTAGGATCCAGGAGATCAAGGTTCGACTCCTGGTCAGGGCACATGCCCAGGTTGTGGGCTTGGTCCCCCAGCAGGGGGTGTGCAGGAGGCAGCCGATCAATGACTCTCTCTCATCATTGATGTTTCTCTCTCTCCCTCTTCCTTTCTCTCTCTGAAATCAATAAAATACATTAAAAAAAATTTACAACCTTATAACTAAGTCTAAAATCTCCCTTTACCTACCCAAAGCTATTATCCTTGACTTTCTTCTTTCAATGACAACACACATAAAACCACCTCAGTCCTTTCACCACAGCCTAGTATTTGATACTGTAGACTGAGCACAGTGTATGCAGTCATTTCACCGTCGATGGTCATTTAGGTGGTTTCTACCTTTTCACCGTAAGAGCAATGCTGCAGTGAACATCCTTGGGGACATGTGTGAAGGTTTTCCAGGGAAGATACCTAAGAATTAGAATTGCATTTTATTTTAACATACACTGCTAAAAACCCTGCAAAAATGAAAGACTATGGCCTCACTAGCAGTGTATAAAAATATGTACTTCTATACATTCCAACTTTTAATATTATCAGATTTAAAAAGGTTTGACAATCTGATAGGTGGAAAGGGTATCTAGTTATATTAATTTGCATTTTTCTAATTATTAATCAGTTCCAGATGTGTTGTATGTTTATTGGCCACTTGTATTTCCCTTTTGGTAAATTTCCTCTTCATATCCTTTGCCAGCTTTTGCTCTGGATTGTTTATACTTTCTGTTTTTATTTATACAAGTTATTTACGTATTGTTTGTGCTTTTTTTTTGCTGTTATTTATGTTGTAAACATTTCCTCCCAGTCTTTTCCATATATTTAGCTTTGTTTATGGTGTCTTGATTTCTGTCGTCTTGATTTTAATGTAGTCAAATCTATTCTTTTTAAATTTATTTTCTGTTGAGTAAGTCCTTCTCGATCCCTAAGTTTATAAAGATCATAAACGTAATTGTCCCAATAATTTCATAATTCTAAAGTCTTTAATTCACCTGAGACCTATTTTCAAGAACGATGCAAGATAGAAACCTTTATTCCACGCACCCCCCGGCCTGCCCCACACACGCCAGAGGAGTAGCCGATTTTCCCGACACTGTTTCTTGCACAGGCCGTCCTTCCTCCACTGATTTGAGCTGGACTCACTAGCTACAGCAGGGAGAGTGATGGGTGGTTGCTGAGAGCACGGCCTGCTATTTTCCCTTCCAATGCCTTTCCTACCGCATGACTTTCACGCAGTCTGATGCCGGCTCCTTCGAGAGGAAGCTCAAGAATCAGCCTTCCACCCTTGAGAAGACTTTCCTCCCTCTAGTCACACCCCTTGCTTAAAGCCCGCCAACGACTTCCATTTAGAATAAACCCAAGCTCTTTACCGTGGTCGGCAGGCCACCGGAGAGCCGTCCCCCCTTAGGCCTGACCTGCCCCCCTCCACTCACTCGCTGGACCTCGCTGGGCTCCTGCTGCTCCTCCACGCTCCCAGCCCTGGCCCTCAGCACTTGCTGACCACCCTGCCTGGACTTGCTTTCCCTTGATGTGGCTTCTGCCTTATCACCCTGTACATCCCAGGTCAAAAGTCCGCTCTTGAGAGCTCTTCCCGGATCACCCTCTCCATCCTCATCTTCTTTATTTTCTTACTATTGTCATGGGAAAACTCGTGTGTTTACTTGCAGATTAGTCATCTCTCCCACTGGAATGTAAGCCCCATGAAGACAGGGACATGCTTTTCTGCCTCAGCCACCACCCTGTTTTCAAGGCCTCCATGAAAGCCTGATACACAGGGGACAGTGAATGAATGCCGAATGACTGACTGGCTGTCCTTGCTGCGCCCCTGAAGGGGTTTGTGCAGCCCCTTTCCATCCCTGTGCTATTTTAATGGGGGGGGGGTCCCCTTGCCTGACTTTTCCACTAAGCTGCTTGAAGGATCATGATTCTTCTTTGCCCTTAAGAACATTCCTCTTGCCTGTGGGCTGAATCCAGAGCTTTCCCTGGGCAGGAAGCGTTGATGGCTGGAAGAAGTTCACTTTTTCCTGCCCTTTAGGAATGGATGACATAGGCATTCAACAAAATGTGCGCTTTGCCATCAACAGCTGGTTTCATCTAAGAAAAATGCCACCAAAGACAGGGCCTTTGAGTGCGATGAGTTTGTAGGCAATCGGCGCATGTGATTGATTTTTATCTTGATCTTCTGAGAGCGGAGATTCTCCTAAGTCAGAGTTGAGGCTATTTAATTGGAACAGGGTGTCTCTGAGGTCTCTATTTGCAACTGGTTGATGATAAATCAGAGGAGCTCCATACACTGTGAACTTCCTGTGACACACAGTGTGTAAACAAGTAAAAACTGATACCCAGAGAGTGGGAGTGGAGGCTGCCAGTCACTAAGTGTCTTATCGCATTCAAAACAAACAGCACATACCATTTCTGAAACTGCTGCTGGGGCCTTAAATTAAGACTCAGCTTACAGATCATACAAATAAACATAAACATAAAGTAAAATAAACATTTTGTCCCTGTTTCCACCAATACTGAAGGCTTAACCTTGGTATCACCAGGCTTCTTCCTTTCTCCTTTCTGTGAACTGGACTCAAGTCCCTCCCTTCCCATCTCCGCAGATACCAGCATGGCAGGCACCTGAGCATCTCACTTTAGCAACAAATTCCCTCAATTTTCCTCCTTCCTTTACTGCTGACCCTTCCTGTCCCACTTTTTCATTAGTGTAATCTTCTTGAAGATAAATTTCATTGTGCGACTCAAAATTTCCAGTAGTGCCTCATTGAACACAGTTAGGACCCCCCAACATCGTATGGGAAGGAATTACTTTCTCTTCAAAGTCATAAAAATGTATGTTTTTGTGTGTGTAAGAGTGTGTCAGAAAGAATCCCTGCATCAACTTGCATATCCTACAGATGAGAAGCTTTTTACATACAGGGTGGGACAAAAGTAGGTTTACAGTTGTTCGTATAGCAAATAACACAATAATTAATAAATAATAACCCAAGAATACACTGTGTTTCGGGGACTCACAACTGTAAAGCTACTTTTGCCCCACCCTGTATATAATTTCATTCAATCTCTTTTTTTTATGAAGTATTCCAACATACCAAAAATTAAGTAATGTAATCAACTCCCTTGTATTTACCCCCAGGCTCACAGGAGGGCATCACAGATGCTGTGGCGATCCCCTGTGTACCTGCCCAGTCACTCCGCACCCCTATTCTGAATGTAGCTGCAACGCTTCCTTGCATGTCTCTATAGGTTACAGCAGGGATCGCAAGCTTTTCCTATAAAGGCCAGGCAGTGAAGATTTTAGGCTTTGCAGACCACATGGACTGTGTTGCAACTGCTTAACTCTGCCACTGTTGCTAGAAAACAGCCACAGATATGTGTAAACAAAAGGGCAGATTCGGCCCTTTGCTGACCCTTGCGTTAGGGTATTAGCATTGTTTTGCATATTTTAAACATATATACAATTTTGTCAAACTGTATGTATTATTCAGCAACCTGATTCTTTTGTTCAATATACTGCGTTTCAGTTTGTCCATATGAATACAGATAGCCCTAGTTTATTCAACGCTAAGTGCTGCGTAGCATTTGGTTGTGACTATAATATTTCTTTATTATATTCATTCTCTTGTTGGTGGACATTTATGCTGTTTCCAATTTTTTGCTTATGAACAGTTCACCTTTTAACCTTTATAGCAGCTCTTTTATTTAGATTTTTAAGCCCTCATGCAGCTGAGGCTCAGGGTGTAGTGTGGGGAGGGGGTGTTAGGTGAGTAGCTCTGAAAGGTTAGAACAGGTTTTCCACCCTAATCTTCTCATGCTTCCTCACCCCCCACGGCATTTCTACTAGACCACAGCTATCATTCATGTGGATGCATAGCACTACTAGCTATGCATGCATGCAAAAGAAATACGAACTATGATTTCTGCCTTCTAGGAGTTTACAATCTGGTGACAAAGTGGAGAAGAAAAGACAGATGAAGTCAAATCGTTAATTACCACATGGTGGGTGAGGGGCGGGGAAGATACATGACAGGGGAAGCATCATGGAGAGGTCAGGCATACATGGAGAAATAGCTACAAAACTAAGAGATGTAAGTACATTTGAGTGAATTAAGATATACTTGCCCCTAAAAGGCAAAAATGAATATTAAGAAGATGTAGATCTTCCTACCTAAATAAGTAAGTTTGGTATCATCTCAAACTCCCAAAGAAACTTTTTTTAAAGAATGTAATACGGGCCCTGGCCGGTGTAGCTCAGTGGTTAGAGCGGGCTCACCCACTGAAGGCCTCGAGTTCGATTCCCAGCCAAGGGCACGTACCTGGTGCAGGTTTGATCCCCGGCCCCAGTTAGAGCGTGTGTGGGAGACAATGCGTCTCTCTCATCGATGTTTCTCTCTCTCTCCTGCTCTCCTTCCCTCCCGCCTCCCTTCTACCCTCTCTAAAAACCAATGGAACAAAGTATCCTCGGGTGCGGATTAACTTTCATTTGGGTAATAGTGACACATTCTGTCCTTGGTGCCAAAAGAAGGGAATCCCTCTCTCGTGCCACTTCTTCAGGAAGAGCAGGCCAAGGTCAGGGAATCTGGAGGAGCTAAGCCAGAAAAGCAATTAATACAAACCATTTCGTTGAGCCAGCATTTCTTGAGGGCTTATTGTGTGCCAGGCACTTGAACTGAAGGTGCCAAGTGGATATGAATGTATGGAGGGAAATACACTAAAGAATCCCAAATGAAGGTGATGGTGCCTGGAAACTACCAGAGAGCTGTGCTGTGCTGGGGAAGTACAGGGAGCTGGGCGAACACGACTGAAGGTTAAAAAAGGCAAATGTGAGAAAAAGTTAGCATGGAGGGAAACCTCACGCAAGAGTCAGAGAGCTGAAATCTCCTGTTTTTAACAGACCAGAGCAACTGGGTCTTAAGTCACAGAGTATAAGTTTGGATTGAATATTAGAAAAAATTCCCGACTCTGCACATTGTGGGTTCCTGGAAATTATTATGGAAAACTGGAATTTCCTATCCCCAAAATAAGAGAAACTCTATCTAGAACAGCAGTTGTATGAATTTTGAGGAACTTTTCAGCCCATTTATTATATAATATGGAGACATATAGATACAACTATTATACATAATTTATACATAAATATATACACAATGAAAATGTATGTAACGATTCATATACACATATTAAAACTTGAGTTTCCCAAGTCCTCAGATAGTCTTTGAGTATGAATGAGGTCCCGTTAATAGCAACAACTGAACTTTCACTGGCTTATCCCTCAGGACCTTCAGCTCCCTACCAGAGTCCTCCCGCCTCCAAGGATTTCAGGAACGCCTGGGGGTCTCTTCATGTTTGTTCATAATCAAGCCGCTCTGGCCACTTCTACTACGCTTTGTGTACATTGGAGAGACCAGCATCCAGCCAGTGGTCACAGCTCCTCTGCTGGGCATTGTCCACGGGTCATGGCGATACCTCAGCTGCTGCTGCTCTTTTACAATTGCCCCAGAATGACCCTGACAGGACTCAGGGTCAAAGTTCCACTGTGATATGTGGCAGAGTTGTTTGAGGGTGAGGGTGGAGTTGAAATGAGCTCTCTCTTGCTTATTGTGTTCTGTTAGAAAGGCCTACCTTACACGGCAGTGTTTCCAAGCTTCATTTTTATTTGTGGCTTTCTCCCTTTTCACACCAGGGTGGCCCAAAGGCCTCTTGAACCTCGCACAGGTTGGTCAAACCCTGTGCTACACTGAGGTGCACACATTCCCCTCATGACTGTGGTGTTGCTTTGGGGTGAAAGTCATGGTTCCTGGCTCCCTCTGACTTTAGAATGAGCTTTCTCCCAACAAGTCTTTTGGCTTACTGGATGGTAGACTTTGGTAGGACTGTCCCATGCCAAATGACACCAGATGGACCCAGAGATGCCTGCATTCCCACAGCGGGCACAGTTTGTATCCTTCCAGAGGGCCTCTCTCTCTTAACTAAATTCTTCAACCTCCCTGGTGTTTTCTCATCAATTCAGATGTACCCTTGTATTGCTTATCATAATGAAATGTCTGCAGGAAGGGTAGATCTTAGTCACCTTTTCATTATTGGACCTTTCAAATTACTTTCTCAGGGAGGTAGAAGACATACGGGAAGGGAGGGAGGAAGGAAGGAAGGAAGAATGGACCAGAGAAATAACTAAAAGCAAACACTGCTGCTCTTGGGCTCTGGGATGAATTCTGGACATCTCCTCAGGATGAAACTTCAGACATCTTGGCGAGATTTACCATTATTTTTCAGTTTATCATAACTTCTTTTTATCCCAAATAAATATATGAGAGTGAAAATGCAAATCCCTTAGCTTTTCTCTAAATGCAAAGATAAAGATCTTGGGGAATCCTTCCTAAATTTTTGACTTGCTGACATAGTGCCTACTCAACTTAAGAAAATTCCAGTAGAAAGTGGTCTTAAGGTACTTTTGTGTCTGTGCATAAACCTGTTTAAGTTTAGAATAAAATTTAAGATAATAAATCATTGATTCATCCCATTTTAAATCAAGGCCCTTAAATTTATTTCTGGGTTTTTTTTTCTATATGTAAAAGAAATAGAGACAACCAAAATGTCATCATGCTTTGCCCAACTCTCCTGTTAAAATTTGAATGAAAACATATGGTGTCTTCCCAGATAAATTAGAGAGTATATACCATGGACATTGATAAGTCCAAATTAGGTGTAAAAGTGATAACTATTGGGAACAAATGCAGACAGAAAGGCCTTGGCAAAACGCCAAAAGGGAGCCATTCCCTGTTTTGTAAATTAGCTTGCGCTCTCCCTCCCTCTCTCTCTCAACCATCTCCCGACTGTTCCCCAAACTCTCTTTTTATTTGCCTTTCAGGGTGATTTTTTGAAGACCACCATAACAGAGGTGCATTCTCAAGTAGACACGTTTGGATGGGATCAAAAATGAATCTCATCCAACACTCCCACTTACCTGCCGCGGACGAATTTTCTCTTTCTGACAATTTATTTGGTAAGTTGTCCAGTTCATCGCAAGCTCTCTGAAACAAACTACAATTTTGAAATGCATGAGAACAAAGCTTAGATGATGAGTGCCACAGAGTCCAGAAAATGGTTTTGTTCTTTCTAAGTACTCAGTAAACGTTAGCTACTAATCAAGGTGAGAGGTAGGTAGAACCTTGGATTTATTGAACCTAATAGTCTTCCCTTTTACAGATGAGGACAGCAAGGCTTTGTGACTTGTCCAAGGCCACGAGGCTAGATAATTAACAGAGCTGGGAGCAGAAACGGATTCCTGCTCTAGGGCTGAGTCTGATCTTATTGCAGCATGAAGTCATGATTCTTATGGTTTAATATTATACCTGTCAAAGGCTGAGCTTCCTTAGGTTATAGCTCTGGGTAGGTTTCCTACCCACCATCCTTCCGGTGTTGGGGGATATATGGCACAGCACCAGGATTAGTCATTGAAACTGGCTTGAGGACAAATTGTACTAACTTGTTCCCAGTAGATCTGTAACTAGATGGTACCATAAAATGATATATTGCTCCACTTTATGCATTTATGAAAAAAATCTCATTATAAAGAGTTTTAATTGGGAATATCAGCAGAGTGAGCCAGGGTAAATTTTGGGTGGGGCAGGGGAACGTTGTACCACTCTTAGAATAATTCCTTTTTGCATAATAGCCCTGCTAAGAAAGCTTGGATGTCCCCAGTTATTCACTCTACACTAACATAGGGACCATGGTGGACAACGATAGTGAAAATGCAAACCCTTGAAATTCCACAAAAGTCGGTGTTTGAAGGCATGATCCCCTATTTGCAGACATCCCAGGAGATGTCAATAGCTTATGCTATTACATACCAGCCATTAGCACCTTGGTGTGTGATGGTCTATCGGGTTCTTTCCAAGGAGAGGTCCTTATGTGTATCCCCTATTTACATGCCTACAAGCCCCCATACAGTATAAGAGCATTTAAGGGCAGTGATGATATTTTATTAATCCTAGTATGCACTTGATAAATAAGAATCAAGTCATAAATAATAGAAGGAAGGAGAAAAGAGGTTATGGAAAATAAGAGATGTTTATTGGTAATTCAGAGAGGCCAAAGGCAGCAGTAATTATTTATGAAATGCCAGCTCTTGGACATACTTGCTGCATTTTATATCCACTCAAGGCAACGGGCCCTCCCTCCATGTCCAGCTACTTGATCATTTGCTTCTGGCCTCTCCTACAAGTCATTAAAATAATCAGTGTACAGACATCTTTATAATCTGTGCCCTACCAATCAGAACGCGCAGGATAGTTAACACTGCAGGTACACAGATCACAGACTAAGGAAAGCTCCACTTCGGGGCTGTTTCCCCCCACATAAAAACTCCATTTTCTGCTCCGAATTATGATTGCATGTTAAGATCTCCAAGCAAGCTCATCGGGTTGAAGGCGGGCCTGGCAGCCACGAGGTGCGAGGACGTGAGGAGAGAGCCCCCGAAGGCGCCGTGAGCTTTGGGCATCGGGAAGAGCTCCCGAGGGAGCCCCCCACTCGCTCACGGCTGCTGTCCCTCATCTCTCCTTTGCTGGACAACATTCCCCTCCAGCTGCCCACCCCTTCATTTAAGGTTTCTCAGACCGGAGAGCACAAGACGCATAAGCTACAGTGCAAGGCAGTTATTCCCCCCGCGGCTTCTTTAAACCTTCCCCTGGCCTCCTCTCCTGGTAACCTAGCCTGGACCACGTGCGACCGCTGGGACTCTCGTTTCCTTTCCCGGTTAAGTTCTAGAGCCAGGTCAAAGCATTTTTCCCACCTCTCTTTCCCCCAGGGCCTCGGCCTCACTCTACTCTGCACACCTGAGCTAAGGGATCCAAAGTAGGGCGAAGACTTGCATTCTGGTTCCCTCACTCCTTCTGCTCACCTTCTTTTGTGTCCTCATGACCTCGATGGATTCTATGGCCCTCACGCCCTGAGCTTAGGATGCAGAGCCGCGGGGAAAAGACGGTGGGCCCTGGATGAGTAACCCACAGCGCCCAACCCACCACTCTTGGACCTTGAGCTATCCTGGAGATTCAGAGTATTAACTCATGGGCTAAACTGGCCAGAGAGCTAAACTCTTTTCCAGTGGACTAACTGTGGGATCAGAAGCAGCAGTCCTGTTGTTACAACAAGGGCAAGTGAAGTTTATGTTACGGCACATGGATAGCTATCGTTTCTTCCGTCCGAACGCTGAGCACTGACTATATACTGGATGTTGTAATAAAGCAGGAAACGAGACAGGCAAGTGGCTCGTGAAGGATAGACTCACAGGAAGCATGCAAATAAATAAACAAGATGATATCAGGTAGTGGTAAGAGCTATGGAAACAACAAACCAGGGTGATGTCATAGCAACTTGAAGAATAGGGCTGCTCTAAGCGGTGTGGTCAGAGAAGTGTTCCTGGGAGTTAACGAGCTGAGCTGAGACCAAAAGACAAGCCAAGGACAGCATTCCGGGTGGAAGATATAGCAAATGCAAAGGCCCAAAGTCTAGAATGGACTTGGAAGGCCCTTGTCTTCTCATTTTTATTTAGGGCAGTAGGAAGAGTCTAGAGAACTGACTCTGGACCCTGCATTTCCATTAACTAGCACTTGTTGGAGAAGATTATTAGGCTTGGACTTCTAGGACCGTTGTCTATAAATGGTTATCTGGAAAAGCAGAGCCCAAAACCAGGACTTATGTGTGGGCAGTTTATGTGAGAGGTGTTCCCAGGGAGTTGAAGCAAAGGCCTGGGGCCATGAGACAGGGAAGGAGGGAAAACCACTAAGAGGAGTTATGAAGATCATTGCTATGGGCAAGGAGAGCTTGAGTCCACTGGGGGGAGTGTAGAGAATTGTCCACTGAGGAACTGGGGACTGGGCCACTTACTCACTGACCTCGGGCTCCAGTTGGTTGAGGGTGGCCCCTGGGGGCATTAAGTCACTAGTATTCTGGGCTGTGCTTTTTGCCACTCCCATTGGAACAGGGCCAAGTAGTCTGTGGAGGTATTAAAGGAGTTTGGGACAGAAAGCAAAAAGATGTGTGGCGTGTTCTTGAAATGACATGCTGTCAACATGAGGTGAGTCTGCCAGCATTATCTGCTGCAGCTCCAGGTGAAATGAGACGTGGGCCAAAGCATGTGACACCAGATGGGTCTGTCACACAGTATAATGGGATTCGACCCCCAACCCCCAATCAGCTGCAATACTCAAAGGAAGGCCAAGATTCGGGGTGGGGTACAGATTTGCTCTATAGTTCAGTTTTCTTAGGCTGGTCCTTGAGAAAAGAAGAAAAGAAGCTTGGACAGAACAAAATTACGAAAATGGGGCTGGAATCACCTCGTGAGGTCCTTTCATTTATCCCATTGCCACACATCCCCGATAAACCCAGATGGGAATCTAGCTCATGAGTAATTCAATCCACACGGGCCTCAGAATGGAAGGACATGGTGACCTAACAGAGTTACATCTCCTTTCCTCTGGGAGATCCTGCAAGCCAGGAAACTTGGTCAAAGATTAATTCCGCGGGTTAAGGAAGACCTGCGGTGAATGAGGAGGCAGGCTCTTCATGTAATTAGTGCATAATAAAAGGGAATAATGACAAAGTCCACAGCTTCCCAAGGTTTGACATAGTGAGTAGGGCAGGAAGTAGCATGTTAGTTAAAATCTATGTGTTCTTTTAGCAAACTGTGGCTTAAGAACTTGAAAAAATCACAGAATTTCAGACTAAGTCACGTAGAAAAGCATTCTAACCATAGCACGGGCTAAGCAGGAGAAGGTACCATCTCCCACCAGGTGCTCTCAGTGCAATGAGTCCAGTTCGCCTCAGCTCAGCGATAATGGGAGAAGTTCACAGAACGTGAGTGAGAAATAAGCAATGAAATGGAAACATATAGAGTCTCAGAGGCAACTGAGACTCAGAGTCTCTGAACTTCAGTTTTCTCCCCTATAAAATGGGGATAATCAATGACATCTACTCCCCAGCTTTTTGGGACGACTGAATGGCTGTGTGGGAAAGTGTTCTGTAAACTTCAAGGCATCATAAAACAGTATAATTAGTCCAGGGCTTGATGTGTAGCTATTACTTAAATTGTTGAAGTGATAGACACCACTCTACTCATTAAAGGGAGGAAGTCCTGTTTATCTTAACATTGTGGAGTGCAAAGAATTTTCAAGGAGCCGACAGAAACGAACAGTATGGAAATAAATGCCTGGGTGCCCTGAGGAAGCAAACACATGCTCTCATGTCTGTTGTAGCATTGCTAACAGCAGCTATGAAGGCCACATTTTTAAATCATCTTGTTATTGTATCTAAGTCGTTTTAAAGCCCCAGTCTAAACGAGGCCCAGCAAGTGGCAGGAGGCATATCCCATACAATCCTCTGCACTCGGATTTCACTTCCCTTAGCTATTTTTCATCACTTTAAGTTTCTGTCAGCTCTTTATGCCTATTTTCTTTGGGTAGCTTTATTTTTATTGGAATATGGTTTTTGCCTGTCTTTTGCTTAAATGAAAAGACTCTTTCTGGGGTTATAGAACCAGCCAGATGTTTTAGAATACAATTAAAGACCTTGAGATGCAGCTTTGTGGGCTCTTTCTGACAACTGAGTTCAGGCATTCTTTTTTTTATCTCATTGCGTTTAACTCAAGCGCATGCAGTCCTGAGTTGACGGGTGAATCAAAGCCGAAAGTGTCCAGAAGATGGAAAGATACCATACACAGTGGAGTTTTGTTTGAGCATAATTTAAATATTTCTTATTCACATTTCTTCCGCGCATGTAAGCAGTCTCTAGGATTTGTATTAATTCACCACGGCTTTGATTTTTGCTCTCCCAGGAATCTCAGATCTGGTCATCTTTGTTAGTGAAGTTAAGAAATGGGTGAAAGAAAAGAAATATCTAAAGAGCTTTTCCTTATTATAAAATAGATCACTGCCTTTTTTAGATAGGGCTTGCAGAGCTTGTAAAAGGCATACGGTGAGACAAAGAGTGATCGACAAGGTGGCCAGCTGATGGGTGAATCCATTATTGCCCAGGGCCTGCCTCTCAACCTTGCAGACTAAGGAAGATATCTCAGGGGCACTCAGCATAGCCAAGCCGAGGAAGGTTGACTATAAAATCAGTCAACCTGTAAATGTATTGCAAATTCATAATTTACAGTGATAAGAAGAATTGTGATCATGATAACAGCTGCCAATCCCCAAGTGCTTTCTACCTGTTGGGTGTCATGCTAAGTACATTTTAGATTTCTTAGCAGACAGACTTCCCGAATTCAATTCCATCTCTGCTGCTTACGAGTATGTGGCTTGAGGTAGATTCCTTAACTTTGTGCAAGATACTTGCCTTATTTATTAAAGCACTCAGAAGACTGCCTGGCCCATCATAAGTACTCTATATAACTATTTGCCATGAATATTAATTCTCACAGCACTCTTATGGGGTAGATACCATTACTCTTCCCCTTTTACTGGTGAGAAAATGGAGATTTAAAGGTGTTAAAGAATCTGTTTAAGGTTCCATAGGAAGTCAGTGGGCAACCAAAATATAATCTGAACAAGGAATCAGAATTGAATGATTAAGGATCCAGGCTCACAGAATACTCCCGTCCACCTCAGTGAAGAAAGTCTTTCCAATAAGATTGTGTCACTCTAAGTCTGTTGACCAAGTCTCATGTCAAGGATAGTTCTCAGAAAAACATCGCCGACATTTACTCTGGGACTCCCCCCACCCCTTTTTATAGCTTCATTGCTGATGCCCCCACTTGCCATGATTGGTGTAGCATTCACATTGCTCTCAAGTCCCAACTACAGCAGTGCTGTCTGGTAGAACTTTCTAGAAGTTCTGATAGAACTGTCCGATGAAAATGTACTAGATCTACTTTGTCCAATGCAGTAGCCACTATCCACATGTGGCTGTTGAACACTTAAAATGTGACTAGTGTAACTGAAGAATTGATTCTAATATATTTAATTTACATTAGTTTAAATAGCCGTATATGGCTAGTGGGTACTCTTTCAGGCAGCACGGAACTGCAGAGGGAAAAATGTATTTTTAGAAAAAAAAGTAACACGAGGCAATTGGTCATCACTGAGAAAAGCAGAGATCCGATCAATCTTATTATGAAAACATCTTGTGTGGATTTCACTCAGCAGCAAAGGTTTCTTAGATCAGCTAAATTATCCTGCTTTTTTATTTTTATTTTTTGGATAGCAGTTTCTGAGGGTAACAGACAGTTTCTGAGTTTTGACCAGTGAAAAACTCAGTACAGAATTCTTGAAATAAAAAATTCAGAGGTAGTTTGTCCTGGTTCATGTCCTTCGGGCAGCTCTTCCACCTCAGGCCCTCTCCAGGCAAGGATAGCTCTTGGGTACTGAGGAGAGGAGACTGAGGTCAGAAGGAAACCGAGGATGGAGGAGAGCATTGCAAGTGGTGACCCTCGTTGAGCAATCCAAGCTGCGGTCCACCCACGGACCATCACTCCTTCTTCTTTCTCAGAAATTATCACAAGCCTGCTTCAGTTGTTCAGCCTTGGGGGCTTGAGTCAGAGGACCTTGGTTAATGTTTCAGTTTAATCCCTTAACAACGGGTGACTTTAGACAGATGGCTGAACTTCACTGAGTTGCCTTTCTGAGTCTGTAAAATAGGGTAAAAGGGAGTGGATATCATAGACAACACCTTCCTCAAAGAGGGCACGTAAGGACCCGGTGAGATAAAGCGTGTGAAACCGCTCCAACTTGTACAGGTTGTAGAGGCATCTTAGCAACAATTACTACATTTATATAGATCACGTTTGCCTTTTAAAACTGCTTTCATATTTATTGTGCCTCTTTATCTTCACAACAGGTGTAGGAGGGAAGTAGGGCAGGAATTATCTGTGGTTTACCATCTGTTGATGTAGACAAATGTGGCTCGCAGAAGCTGAGAGACTGGCCTAAGGTTATACGGCGCGTCCGCTTGCACTATGCTGAGCTCCGCCCTGGACCTACCGAGTCCTAGTCTAAAGCCCTCTCTTCTAAAACATAACCCACAGTTGCAGCTTGAAATCCACCAGTTCTGCTGCAGAAATTATTCCTACTCAATATGCAAGCCACCCTAAAACATGAGTCCAAAGCTGAGTAATCATATCATCAATACAATGAAGATGGACAGCCACCCATTGTGCTGAGCATTCTATAAATATTATTTTATTTAATTCCCATAATAATTCTATGAGGTTGTGTGATTCTCAGGAAACTGAGGCAGAACATGGTTCAGGAATTTGTCCATGGTCCACAGAGCCAGTGAATGCCAAGAGAGCCTGAAGGTATTAGTTTGTTAAAGCTGTACCACCTACTGAGTGGCTTAAATAACAGATATGTATTGTTTCACCGGACTGGAGGCAAGAAATGCAAAATCAAGGTACTGGCAGGGTTGGTTCCTTCTGAAGGCTGTGAGGGAAGAATCTATGTTTCTGACCTTGGAGGGCCCTGGAGAGCGTTGGTTGGTGGATGACTGTGTTTACCCATGTGTGTCTTCACAATGTCTTCTCTCAATGTGTGTCTGTCTCGGTGTCCAAATTTCCATTTAATATAAGGACACCAGTCCTATGGGATTAGAAACCAATCTAATGATCTCCCTTTAACTTGATTACCTCTATAAAGACCCTGTCTCTAAATAATGTCATCTGCTGGGGGACTGGGGCTAGAACTTCATATTACTTTAGGGGGGCACACAATTCCCCCGTAACACTGGATATAAATCTAGATCAATTGGCCTCACACTGTTAAGCATCACACTTTAATGCTTTCTGATGTTACAAAACTATACCATTCTGGAGCCTTTTGAAAGGAACAAATTAGAAGACCTAGAGCATGGCATTTGACTTCCCGGGTTCACTTTTAGAGCAACTGAACAGAAATCTACAGTCTAAAATTCCTTTAAGGGGAAAGTGCTCCCCAAAATGTTTATCTAAGAGACTGGTTTCCAGCTTACTAGGCAATTTGGCATTGAGGACTTTTCTCATAAACATTTACAAATATTCTGCTCAGTAATGAAGTTAATCAGTAAGCTGCCCAACCTCTGGCCTCTGTCACTTCTTACCTAGTCTCATTTTCAGTTGCTGGGATAAGGTAAGAATGGTAATGCAGTTTCAGGAGTTAGAAAATCCAGTCCAGATTAGCCCTTGCCACAGCTGCGTGTCGTCAGGATCCGTCCTGGAAATGATGAGCGTGAGGCCTGCGAAAGGTAGGACACTGCTCACAGGGGCTCTTGGCCAAGCTTCTGCAGCTGGGCTGAGGAAACGTGGGGGACTTTCATTCGAGGTGACAGCAGCAGATCTCTGCTGAGGATGGCTCAGCCAGAACCAGCAGTTGGGGGTGAGAAGTTGGGGTGGGGTGATTGTTATAAGGTCCTAGAGAGGTGACTATTTCATTGAGAGGAACTCTAAGTATGTGTCCCCTAAAGTTCTTCATGGGATATTATGTAAAATTAGCACCACTGTTTCAA
This sequence comes from Miniopterus schreibersii, assembly GCF_964146895.1. Classification (NCBI taxonomy): domain Eukaryota; kingdom Metazoa; phylum Chordata; class Mammalia; order Chiroptera; family Miniopteridae; genus Miniopterus; species Miniopterus schreibersii. The sequence goes on from NC_138102.1 coordinate 172,798,287, forward strand.
GTGAAACAGTAGGCAGTTCTAACATTGATGCCTGTGGACACTTGAAATATAAAAAGTATATTATTTAATGTGGTGGGTCATGACATCTATTTTGTGGCTTGTGACCAGCATTAAAAAATAATGGAATGGGGTGGAAGAGAAGTAGAGTAGAATAGAGTAAGAATAGAGTGGAATAGAAATGTCAGTGTGCACCTCAAGGAGATAAGTGTTGCTTCATTGAAATTTTGTTTCAGTTACATATATATTTGTATAAGTGCTTACAGAGGTCAAGATATAAGATATATTTTAAACTGTGGGTTACAGGGATAAAAATAAAAAGAGACTGAGAAATTCTTATTTTTGGAACTAGTTTCACTGCATATTTGTCCTAATAGTCTATGGAAAATCAGATGAATAAAGACCTCAGCTTTAGGCCTATGCATATTTGTTTTCTCTGCAGTAAAACACGGATCATAGTAAAACATAGATTAGAATGAAGACAGTATATTTTGCCTGTTTTAATATTCTTCTCAAGCAGTGTCTTTCCTTTTAAATTTTCCAGTTAAAAGAGAAACTCCAATCATTTTTTACAATAATTAAAATTTTGAACCTTTTGTGACCATGGACTTGGCAGCTTTCTAGCTTGTTTCAACGTGATGTTTAACAGTGACTGACACTATATTTAGAAATGGAAATGAGTTGAATGCTGGGGAAGCAAATTTTTTATTATTTCTATTTAACATTTATTAAACACTTACACTGTGTCAGGCTTTGTGTAAGGTGCCAGGAATTAAAAAAAGGAAACATAGTATAATGCAATTCTCCAAAGAGATCACAGACTAACCACAACAGTGACAAAAAACGCGTTGAACGTTAATGCTGCGTCGGGCACTACGCTGTTTACATTCTTGGTCTTAGTTTCTATCTGCTACAACCGGTCACCTGTGTACTCTGTTACTCCAAGTTTGTAGAGGAAGGAACAGAAGATTAAAGAAGTTCAATGCCTTTCCCAAGTTCACACATCTAGCAAATTGTGGGTGAGTGGAATCCAGAGGTGGCCATGCAGTAGGACCGTCATAACCAGTAGGTCATTTTACCTCAAGTTTAGAGTGGAAGATAAGCCTGTAAATGAACCCAAAGGGTTGTCACCGGCTTCTAAGTGCTGGAGTAGAGGTGTGTGCAGAGTCTAGGAGAGGTTAGTTCCACCCAGGCGAGCTCGGACAGACCTCACAGAGGAGGTGGCAGGCTGCCCAGCCGAGGAGAGGCCCCAACATCACAAAGGCCCGGCACCGGGGAAAGCAAACAGCTCCCCAAATGAGCTGTATCGCACAGCTTAGAGACCATGAATTAGGAAATAAATGGGGCAGAGAAGGCAACTTGCCCATTCATGAAACATTTTAACAAACAGTCATGATTTATTTACCGTGGTCTGCATTGTGCCGGAAATGAAAAACCAGAGAAAACCTTAAAAAGGGGACATCTGTAATACTTTCAACAATAAAGATAAACTAAAAAACAACAACAACAGAAAACCTGGACCCTTCATCAGGCTCAGAAGCTGTGCGAACGTGGGAAGGTGCCGTTGCTGTTACAGGAACAGTTCAAGTAGACAGTGGCTCTGACCACGGACTCCTTAGAGCTGCACTAATATGGTATCATTAGCCCCGTGTAGCTATTTAATTTAAAATTTCGATCATTTAAAATTAAATGAAGAATTCATTTCTTCGTGATCACTAGCCTTGTCTCAAGTGCTCTGTATTCCATGTGGTTAGTGGAGTGTGCAGATAGGTATAGAACACTTCCAGCACCTCCAAGTTCCCGTAGGGGGAGCTCCTCTAGAGAAACTACGAACTGCTAGTCTCTCTACCCAGGAGACTCGAGCTTCCCTTGGCGGGAGTCTCAGACTCCCCTGCGTCCACTCAAGTGTTCCCGTTGAGAAACTCTTCTCTCAGCTCTCATACTCCCATTCATGTAGAATTTCCTGGAGTAAGGAATCCAAATTTTCCAACTCTTTAATAGACTGATTCCAAAGAAACACAAATTCAAAATTTTATATATATATATATCCTTTTACATTATAAAGGGTTACCCTTTAAATTATACTAAAGTAGAAATAAATTTAATTTTTCAGGAAGCATACTCTAAACTTGACTTACTACCGCTATCCCCTCCACAGCTTAGGCTCTATCAGAAAATTCTGTGTTTGTTTACTTGGTTTTATCCCAGTCTTTGACATTTCACCCTCCCACCACACACACACACACACACACACACACACACACACACACACGAGAAAGACTGTGGCCTTTTCTGTCTGTTGTCTATCTGTCTTATTTAGCGTTTTATCCTCAGAGCCTAGCACAGTGTCTGGCAAATAGTAAGTGTTCAATATATGTATCCATGTGAAAAAGTATCCTACAATTTATGTCATCAAAACAGATGGATAAGTATTAACAATTGCTAATTAACTATCAACTGTCCTTAGAGTCAGGATTTTGCTAGGTTCTTCAGGAAACAAACATATTTTTATCGCACGCAACTGATCAAAACTTCTCCTCAATGACTGTATTTTATACCCAGAGCTACCTTAAGAGATCGCAAGACTGGGTGTTAATACCTCATTTTACAGAAGAAACTGAGTCAAGAATGCTAGGCCATAGTTCAAGGTCTCACAGTCAGTTCACAGTAGAAGTTGTTCTACCCCATTTTGGAATATGTTGGCCATGGTGGGGGTTTTATTGTAAGTTGTCTGTATATTTATTGTCTCTACTCTGTAGAGATTTGGCGGGGACACTGTGAAATATTAGAAGTAGATATGTTTTGGGAATAGAGGCGTTATTTGTTACTTTAATAAATATTATGTACTGATCTCATATTCTTCTCATGTTTTGTTGTTTGCATGTAGTAGAATTGTCTTTGTGAAAGCTTTCCATTGTAATCGAGATGATTGCAGAGGTTGATTTGATATTGATACCATGATCTGACTTGTGTTGGGACTCCATTGTTTCTCTTGGTTATTAAAAGATTTATTTTGTTGAAACAATGCCCAGAGACCCTGGAATTGTCATGTGAGGAAAAAAACTCACACCTTTCCCTGGATTCTGCAGAATCCAGATTCTGTCCTTAACTGCTTGTTTGGCCTCCAGCAAGTTGCTTAACTTTCCTGGAAGTGTTGGTGGAGCGAACCTGTCCCTTGGGGGAGGGGATGCAGAGCTGGTTGGGGGTGAGATGGTTTGGAGGATGCAATGTATAGATATACGTGCCAATGAGACTGTTTTTAAGGCTGACTTCTCTTCCATTCTACTCACTCCAGAAATATGAGTCATATTGAATTACTGAATACATCAGGATTTTATTTATATATTTTCTTTTTTTCTGTTACAATTCCATATTTTTATATTCTTCCATTTTTTGGTCGTTGGACAAATCCTTGTGTCTGTCAGATGCTCTGGCCCAATGCTGGTTTTATATGGTTAAGTCAAGCACGAAAGAGGGGAAGTTGGTGTTTGCACCAAAATTGTATACTTTGTGCTCCTTCAATCATTTCCTGGGTCAATGCAGAATGCGATCTTTTCAACAAACGTTAAATACCCACGTAGGCCACTTTGCTTGTCCAAAAGCCCTGAATCCGGATGCCTGTGGACCATTAGTCATACACTCATAGAGATCTTAGATATAAAGAAGGACTGTGAGATGATCCAGTGCCGAGTCTTCTCTTTACAGATGAGCAAAGGTTGGCCCAGGCAGGGAAGGTGAGTGCCATATAACCAGATTCAGAGCCAGGACTCCCAGGGACTTAGAGTCAGGGAAAACTGCCAAGAGAAACTATCCTTAAGGGAAATTTAGAGGTCAGAGGGGACGGCTGTGTTGAGGGAAGTGCCAGGCTCAGAAAGCAGCACGTGGGGAAGTTCCCAAGTCTGGAGTCAGCAAGGATCACTCAGGGAAGGGCTGGGAAAGAGAGGCTCACGCAGAGCCCTGCAGGCGCGGTTGTAGGTTATCTGAAAGCAGAAGCACTGGAGGGACCAAAGACGTCAAGTGCAGAGAGGGGAAGGAGGAAGGCTTTAAATCAGGCTCAGTCGACGGCATCACACAGCAGAAATTTTCCTAGAGAGAAGCAGTTCAGCACATGGGCTTTGAAGTCAGACTCCCAACGTTCAAAGCTCAGCCACTCAAGTAGGCAGAAGTCAAGTTGCCCAAGTTCCCGATGCCACAGGCTACTCCTCTGCAAGTGGGGTAACAGTGTCACTTACCTCAGGGGATTTTGTGAGAAGATAGAGAAGATATGCAAGTGCCTGGCACCGGGGAGAACTCTCTAATGAAGATTTCTAACCGTAACAGGAATGATCATAATAGCACAACCATCTCTTGAGCACCGTGAGGAGCGTTGTACACATGTAGACGCGTAGGCCCGCAATCCCTAACTGCCGGTTCCAAATTCCAGGCCCTCTGAAAACAGCACTTTTTCCAAATGTGGCACACACTTCTTTCGTGGCAAAAACCTGACCTGAGTGAATGTGGGGATTTAGGACCTTTACTCGTTCCGTGGGAAGAATTGCTGTTTGATGCCGAGCTCTGCCCCCACCAGCCTGGGAGGAAGAGCGCGACATTCTGTCCTAAACTCCAAGCAACTCTGAACTTGAAAACACAGGCGACTCCAAGGGTTTCCGACGAGGTGTGGACCTATATTCGCTCAATCTTCAGCAGCCCTGGATACAGAGCTTTTCACCCCAAGCCCACTGCTGCAGAAACTGGGGTTCTCGGTAGCTTTAGCAGTTTGCTCAAAGTCTCATGGAATTTTGGTCTAGGGGTGCCTGCCTGTGCTCTGAAGAACCAGACACATTTGTATGCTCTCCTAGATCTCACTCATGTCCATGAAATCTTTTAGTGTGTTGTGTAATTTAAACACCGCTATTTTCTAAAGAGCCATAGTTTATGTTTCTAGAAAATAGGAGCAGTTTCACAACCTGATAGATTTCCATTACCTAGAGGTTTTATAGATAAGGGGCTCATTTCATAATGGCAGTAGGAATAATGATTATGCCTATTTTGATGGCAGCTATAATTTATCTGGCACTTTATATGTGCACATGTTTGCAGGGCGCTTGCATTTTGCATACATTATCTTGCTTGATCCTTACCTCAGCGGAATGAGGTAGGTATTATACCCTGTTTTATAAAGAGAAAACTGAGACTTAAAGATGTTAAGTAAACTGTCCACATGCACAGATAGTAAGTAATAAAATAGAGCCGGGATTTGAACCCAGGTAGACTATTTTCAGGTACTGCATTCTTTTTTAAAAGCTTCTCTTCTGTTTCCTAGTAATTAAAGTAACACACATACACGGCAAAATTACAAATAGTAAAAAGATTGCGCAATCTCCCACCCCAGAAAACAAAGCAACAATTTCACCTCCCATAGTCGCCATCATCCAGTTCCTTTTGTACTGTGCAAAAAATCGCCTCACATACACACAGTGTTTTCTAATACTCATATAAATGTACACAGCATTCTATAGCTTAATTATTTCAAAAAGCACCCTATTGTAGAGACCTTTCCATATCTGCACATTTAGATCTAAATTATTATTTCACATCTACTGTAGTATTTCAGTGTACGGGCATAATATAGTTTACTTAACCAGACTCCTATTGATAGATATTTAAATCATTTTCGATTTATGGTGCTTGCAATTGCTGCAAATGAACACTTTACACAAGCATTGTTTTCATTCAGATGCAGGCATATCTTTAAAATGAATTTTCTAGCAGGGGATTGTTGGGTTAAAAGAGTATTTGAGTTTTAAATACTGAAAGGTATTGACAAATTGCCCTCCAAGAATTTTGTTTTCTCAAGAGTGTGTGTCAAACTTTTTTAACCTTTATATATTTAAGGGTGAACACTGCGTTATTTTCTATTGTAGTTTTTTCCACTTAAATTTAATTATTGACAAGAAGGAACACATTTTTATATCTTTATAACACTCTTGTGTTTTTATTTCTAAAAGCTGACCATTCATGTCCTTTATCCTTTGTCCATGGAATGTTAAATGTTTTACATGGTGAATGCTTCCCACCCCCTAATATTCTTTTTTGTTTTTTCTTTTTTAAAAAAAAATTCCTGTTTGTTCTCTATGTTGAGCGTTTTCTTACTGGTTTGCAAGAGCTCTTTACATATTAACGATATGACTATTTTCCTGAGCTTGTAATTTAGTCATTTAAATCTCTACGTAAGCTTTTTTTAATGTAAAAAAAAAGTTGTTCATTTTTATTTGCTTAAACAGTTCAGTCTCTTCTGAGAGCCCACCCTCCTAAACACATACACTGGGTGCCAAACCGCCTCTGTCGTTTGCAGACTGATGAGCTAATTCCAGTTTTATCGTTGCTGTCGTGCAGGTGTCCTCACAGAGCCAGCGGCAGGCCCCCTGGGGCAGAGCCTGGAAGTGGAGTCATACTCACAATACAGCAACATCCAGTTTCCTCAAGTTCAGCCGCAGATTTCCCCATCGCCCTACTATCCCAGCCTGGGGTTCTACCCCCAGCAGCCTGAAGAGTGGTACTCGCCCGGGATATATGAACTCAAGCCCGTGCCGGCTGAGACCCTCTACCAGGGAGAGACTGAGGTCGCAGAGATTCCTGTGGCAAAGAAGGCCCGGCTGGGCGCGCCGGCGGGGAGGGTGAGAGGAGATGAGCTCTGTGTGGTTTGCGGAGACAGGGCCTCCGGATACCATTATAACGCGCTGACCTGCGAGGGCTGCAAAGGTGAGCATCTCTGGCCGGCCGTGTCCTCCTCGTTAAGGGTCTGCTCTGTTGGTTGTTGAAACCCCTCACCCTGGATCCTTCCCTTTTCTCAGGTAACTTCCCATTTCCTCCTGCCTCCTCCTATCTCCTCACCTGTGTCGGGATGTCATGGGTCCCCAGGAAAGCCTGTAGGATGTTTAGCTTGGGTGTGTCACCTTCCTCCTCTCCACAACCTTACACGTAGTTAAGAAATTTAGGATTGCGGGCCTTGCTTGTTTTTGTTGTTGCTTTTTAAAAAAAGAAACTTGAACTTACCTCTTTTCAGATTAAGAAAGAAGGAAGTAAATAATAGCTTATTTCAATAGATATTTTATTTAGCAGGGAATACCTGTGAGATGCTGTGTGTGGGTGGGGGGGGATCAATGAAATTAGAACAAGTGAAATATAATACATGACATGTAAAAACGACTCCACGTAAAGTCCTATGTGATTACTCTCCCAACAAGGACACGGGTAGTAAGTTCATAAAACTGCAGAGGAAAGGACAGAGTGGACCAGTAGGTTAACCCACTTATCTTTGTATTTCTTCATTCCGCAAATATTTAAGGAATGCCTGCCATGCATCGGGCACTCTGTGACACGGGAAGCTGAATAAGAGCTGCCCTTGGGCAGAAGCTATTGGGTGGTGTGCCAAACTCGGGTTCCCAGATGCCAGTGATTGCCAAAAAAAATAAACAGTCACATAAAAATGGCTCAAGGACATTTCAAATCTTTGAAAGTTCAAAGGATCAGATTGTGTAAAATAAAAACCACATTAGTCACCCCTTAAAAACTTGGTGATGTCATTAGATTTTTAAAACATAACGTAGTGTTTATGCCCCACATTTAAAGATCTATAAAGAAAATTTAAAAGACCTCATTTACGGCCTTTAATATATTCTTATTCTCCTTGTGGAGAGTCAAGCTTATGTAGGTGAAAGAGAGTTTGTAAATTCGTTGAAGGCATAGATTATGTCTTCAGCTCTGCTGCCCCCATAGAACCCAGTGCAGTGCCTGCTACACAGTAAGTGCGGAATAAATGTTGTTTGAATGACGTATGAAAATCCACGATCATTGTTGGTACTTAGCATATATCACTTTACTTTGTAAAAATAGATTCAGACTCTTTTCGCTACTTAATTCTTTCATCCCTTCAAATAATAAAAGTAAATAATACCCTTCAGTCCCCATATTTGGTGGCATTTTTTTTTTTCTTGAGCAGGCAGAGATTTGGAGATGGAAATCTGCCTCTGTGACAGTTAAAAAAAAAAAAGGGGGAGTTGGCACTGGCCGTTTTGGCTCAGTGGTTCGAGTGTCGGCGCTTAGACTGAAGGGTTCCAGGTTCAAATGCGGCCAAGGGCACATACTCGGTTGCAGGCTCGATCCCCAGCCCTGACTGGGGCGCGTGCGGGAGGCAGCCAGTCAATGCGTCTCTCTCACATTGATGTTTCTCTCTCTCTCTCTTTCTTCCACTTTCTGAAAAGCAGAGGATTTTGAAGAAAAAAAAAAGAGGAAGTTGAAAGTTGCTAAGAGAGCAGGTTTAAATGTTCTCACCATAGGAGAGAAATGGTAGGGACGTGACTTGGTGGAGGTGTTAGCTAAGGCTGTGGTGGTCATCATTTCGCAGTTATGTAAGTTGCACACCCACCTTAAACTTACATACGCTTTATGTCAATTATATCTCAATAAAGCTGGAAAAAAAGAAACCCAAAAAGCTGAAATTTTTTTAAAAAGAGAGTTGAAGTAAAGCAAGGAGGAATAGCTAATGGGTTAGAAAAAAATAAAATAGTTTCCAAATGACCAGTGTGAAAGTTGGGTTTAAAAAAAATTCTACACGTAGGTTTGAGAAATCAACGACTGACCTGCAAAAAAGAAAAAGAGCTTTGCGTTAGCTCTAGTCAAAAAGCGGCTGGGTCTGTTCCTCTGGAGGCAAAATGAGGACCGAAAGATGAAGCATATAGAATGGCATATTTGGGGCATAATTCAAGGAAAAATTTTCTTTTTTTTTTTAAAGGAAAGAAACACTTTTTTTTTTTTTTAACACATGAAAATATGTTTTTATTGCTTTTTAGAGAGAGAGAGAGAAACATTGATTGGTTGTCTCCTGTATGTGCCTGGACAGAGGGGTCGAACCCACAACCTAGGTAAGCGCCCTGACCGGCAACCGAACCCGAAACCTTTTTGGACTATGCTCCAACCAACCAAGCTGCCTGGACACTTTCTTGAAGTGAGCCATGTTGATTCAAATTGCTCTTATTAAATTCCTTATGCTATTTTTTAATATTCAATACAAACACCACTATTAAATCAGTAAAATAATAGATGGCTTATATTATGTAGTTTTGTTGCTCAAACTGTGACTAAAGCACAGGTTCTTCTGGGTGTGGTATGAATATGCCCCAGGTCACATGAGGCCTCAGTTCCCCCTGCTTTTCTCTGTTCAGATGACTGATTCTTTCAAACCGTGGTTCAGCTAGGGTTCCAGCTGGCCATCCCTGAGCTGAGGACATCCATGCATAATAAGTTTATGTTTGCTACTTTTTCATAGCTCTTGACAAATAAATCATCCCTCTTGCTATTAATGAGTTCATGGACACAAAAAAAAATGAGGGCATTTAGTTTGAATGGCAGTATAAGATGCCCATAGAGATAGATGGTCCAGAGAGTGCTATTATTAATTTTTAAAGAGATCCATAAAATAAAAATATAAAAATAAATTTAGTATGTGTGAAGGACTTAGAAAAAAGTCTGGTACACAGCCAAAACTCATAAATGCCTGTCGTTATTGTTGTGATGGTCTTAGACTCTATTAACATCGAGTATAGTGCCAGTGTGACTATTTTTTGCTTAGCTTGATAAATATTGATGCCCAGACCCATTATCAGTTGTTTGGCAAGACTTATTCTATTTGATATTGACTCGCTTCCAAAAGCCTGTCCACCTTGTCTGTGTGGACGAGTCTACTCAAAGTGTGATCCTCAGTCCAGAAGTATCAGTTCAGTATCACTTGGGAAGTTGTGGCAGAAGGAAATTTGATGCCCAAGACCTACTAAATCAGAATTTCTGGGAACAGGGCTGAAGATTCTATCATTTAACAAGCTCTCCTTGCTAAAGTTTGGGAACTACTGACGTAGTTCATAACCTAAAAGGCACCTGAGTTGACTTATCTGGTCAAGTAGCTTGGCTTTGCGTTGCGATTGTGAAATTCTTAAAGGAGGGATGCTGCTTTCCAGTCATCTAGAGGAAAATTCAATGGATAAAAATGTTGACTGGAAACACACACAGTCTAACCAAGTCATGATTCCTACTTGGAGAGAAATAGAAAATAACATGAGTAGCTCTTGGCAAGACGTACAATGTATTCTGAAAATCTGATTCAAAAGAAAAACCCCATTATAAATTTTAACCTATAAATTTCCGTGCCGATGGCATGTCAATGCTACAAATATTTTCCCAGGTCCTTAGAGCAACTGTGGGAAGTAGGTGTCACTGTGGCTCTTTTAGGGTGAAGAACAAACATATTGAAGCAAAGAGAAGCTGAGATTTGGAGGCCGGTGCTGGTAGTTTATGTGACGTATTTACTATACTTCAGGAGTCAATTTGTTAATTCTCATACCTTATTCCCATCTTATAGATGAAGGAAGTGAGGCACAGGAGGTTAATTAGCTTACTCAGGGCTTCTCAGAGAGTAGGGGGTGGAGCCTCAAATCTTCAGCTTGTAAGTCTGACTCCAGAGTCTCTGCTGTTCACCCACTAGGTCACGGTGCCTTTTGTTGCTTGCCCACTAAGTGATCGTTCCACTCTTTGAGCTATTTGTTCAAGGCTAATATTGACTAATTCAGTGGCCAAAGTAAGAAAATCCAGAGCTCATTTAGGTGTTAAGGTACCGCTATAGCCCAAGCCAAGGACATAAACCCCAAAAGTCAGTAACCTGGGCCAGCTCACCTCCTTACAGGTGAAGACTGTCGTGAAACCTGGTCCTACTGAGAGGAGTTCAGGGGTGTGGCAGGGTGGATAGAGTATGACCAGGGTGTCGAGGACAACCCTAAGAGACACTGACTTTAAAGGCAGGCAGGGAGGAGATGCCCATAAAGGATATAGACTAGAAGTCAGGATAGGAGGCTACCAGGGAAGTGCAGGGTCACAGGGGACAAAGAAGGGACAGAAAAGTGGTCAAAAGAGAGCCAATGCTCGGGGGAGTTTGGGAAGGAAACGTTGGATCTGGAAGTAGATACAGTTTTAAGAGCAGAGAAAGGAGGCAGAGCTTTTTCATTGATTTTGATTTGAGACTTTGCCCCCCTGGTGACAGCCAGAGAACCAGAGTGCAAGGGAGGACGTGAGATGGCGCCAGGCAGAGCGCATGGTCTACGCCAGGGGTTGGCAGTCTTTTTCTGTAAAGAGACAGATGGTAAATGTTTTAGGCTTTGCACCATAGCAGCCTCTGTTGCAATTAGGCGACTCTGCAAATGCAGCCATGCGGAGAAAGGGCATGGCTCTGGTTTTACTTAGCTGATAAAAAGTAGGCAGGAAAATTAAAACACACACACACACACACACACAACAGGCAATGGGCTGAATTTAGCCCATTGGACGTAGCTGTAATTTGATGACCCCTATTTTAGACCAATGACCCTTGAGGGCCAGTGTCAGGATGAACTAGAAGCTGTATAGTAAGAGGGAGACCACAGCACTCAGGGCCTGTGTGCCAGAAATGTAAGCAACCTCATTTTGAAAATTGGATTTAATTCCGTTTCAAGTCCTAGTGAAAACTTTATTTCATTCAATTCAGGATTATTCTACTCATCCCCTGCCAAAAAAAAAAAAAAAAGATTTATCTAGAGTTTTGTCTAGGTTCCAGGATTATGTAGCCTTGTGGCAGGATTGGGCACTGATGGGTGGAGGGCCCTGGTTCTCACTGTAGTTAACACCGCCTGGCTTCTGTTGGGGGTTGTTCTCACTGGTCTTCGGTCGCCACTGGGAAAGGTCTCTGAGGCTCCATCTTGGGGTCCTGGGCACACCCCTCCTTCCTGTCTGGCCTGCCTGCTTCCCTGGAGCCCAGGTGATTGGGGTCCTGCTGCCGCCCCTGTGACTGGAGTGCCTGGCAGCCTGGAGAACCCCTGCAGCCGCTTCACCTGCCTCTATGCCATGCTGGGTGCAGGGAACACCCAGGGCCCCCCAGGACTCTCCCCAGGAAAGGATGCAACCCTGTGACTGGAGTGCCTGGCAGCCTGGAGAACCCCGGCAGCCACTTCACCTGCCTCTATGCCGTGCTGGGTGCAGGGAACACCCAGGGCCCCCCAGGACTCTCCCCAGGAAAGGATGCAAGAATCCCCCTGCCTTAGGTTTCCCGAATGACGTGGAGTTTCTATAATCTTTCATCACACCCACCCCAGGACTCAGCCTGGGGATGGGGTGAGAGGAACCGAGCTCAGGGTCTTCTCAGGTGCTCAACATGTTTCAGCTCTTTCCATTTCCTCTTTGTCTGCGTCTCCCAACTTGGGGACGTTTAGTGTCTGGGATCTTGAAGCTCAGGCTCTGGTGACTGAAAGTCAATAATTGGCTCCTTTGTGCTTTGTATACGTTCTCTTGAGAAATCAACTGAAAATCGCCCTCGCTTACGCATGGGGAGGAGGTGCACAGAGCAGGGCAACTCATGAGCGGAAGAACCAGTGCCCCATGCCAGGCAGCCTGTCCCCTGAGCCGGCTGGGTCCTCCTGCCCCACACCCCTTGGATATCTGTGCTTATGAGATGCAAAACGAATTTCACTCCACGACTTTCCACCAAGGGGAGTGTGGACCTGGGGTTTGGCAGGCACGCATCGAATCTAGGCTCTGTACTTCTTGACCGAGTAAGCAAGATACTTACTATATCAGTCAGTGTTCAGTGAACTCAAACAGAAGCTCACGTTTCAAGAAGGGAGGAAGGACCACAGGAGAAGCTGGAAGGGCAGAGGAGCTCCGGGAGGATGCCCAGAGCCACCCTGCAGCGCTGGCCCCCCAGGGCGGGTGCTGTGCAGGAAGAGGGGGAGTCGGGGAGCTGGCACAAGAACTGTTGGCTCCAGGAAGATGCCACCTTAGCTACCATCTAGGGATCGGGAAACCGCCTTCACCACAGTTACTGGCTCCAGGGCCATGGCCTGCCTGCTAAGTCTGTCCATATGAACAGCAACGCCCCTGGCTCCTGCTTGTCAGCAGACACAAGAGCAGCAGAAGCACAGCTCTAGCTTCACCTCCAATTTCTGACAGTCTTACAAGGGCGCCTGTCTGGCTGAACTTAAATCGTATCCACAAGTTAGCTGCAAGGAGGACTGGGAAAGATTGGGTTCAACTCTCCGGCCTTTACAGTAGAGAACGCACTGCAGAGCAGGAGATACCGTGGGTATCGGGCTAGCCACCCCTTAGTTTGCAAAAGATTTAACTTCTCGGAGCCTCCAATCTGCAAAACAGGGATCATGTCTATTTCACAGGGGCATTTTGAGGATTAAGTTAGGTTTTTATATGTGAGATCATAGCAGCTCTCTTGCCTTAGGACTTCACTGCAGATGTGTCACCTTACACACACACACACACACACACACACACACACACACGAGAAAATTTCTAAAAACTTCAAAATAAAACAAAGATCATGCTTAAACTTCCTGACTTCATTGGTCTCTATATCTGTTTCTATTAGAAATATTTTAATTTTTCCAGGTAGTTTAGTTCTTGTAGACATTTATGGCATCAGGGAGAGAAATTTTGATTTTTTTTGAAGTAACTGCAGAACAGAAGCATAATGCAGAGTGACAACCACTGCCATTTGCTCAGCACTAGATTACATCTAGAGCTTTCTTTCCCCCTCAGTTATCAGCCGAGCATATGGAAATATGCTAATGTCTGAATGAATTTCGCTTCAAACTTCAGACCGCAGCTAACACAACCGATCTGCAGCTGCCTGGAAGTTTCAAATGGTCTCATTTTTTCGGATAGGTCAGTGTCAGTCACATTCTCTCCACTGAGAGGAGGTAGAATTCTTAAAAGGCATCGCATGAGTGAATGGGTGACCTGTTGTCCTTTGGAACATTCTGTTATAGAAGATAGTGAATCAGCATTCGACTTAGCGCTAAAGTTTTAGAAAAGATTCCAGAATTATTGAAACTATTGTAGTGTGTAGAATCGATGTAACGTGTTCTCAGTAGTTCTTTTGTCTGTGGGTCAGGGCTAAGGTGCCCTACCTCCCAAGCTTACTAAAATCCTATTTGATTTTGAGATACGACTCTATAAAATTTAATGTGGTCCTAATGGTCTATATAGGTCCAATGATCTAAAAGTGTGATGCAAGGGGTGGTGTTCAAACGATTTCACGGCATTGGAAGCCTTTTGTCATGTGCTATGAAAGTCACAAAGAAAAGTAGGATTCTGAAGGCAGCCAACCTAGACTCCAACCCAGGGGACTTTTTCTCCCCTGTAATGAGGAGGGTGGGGCGTAAGGAGGGGAAAGACAGATAACATATACCAGGTGACTATTGTGTGCAGGCTTTATCTGGGGCCTTTAGATGTGCTAACTCATTTAATCTACAGACAACCCTTTGAGGTAGGTGTCTAGGGGTTGTCAGGAGGGTTAAATAAGTTAATGTGTGTAAAGCAACTATGGTTCTTGCCAATAGTAAACCCTCAATAAATGTCTGCTATTATTACTATTTAAAAATGAGATATTGTTTTTAAAGCATCTAGCTCTATATCTGGCACAATTGAGTGCTCAGTGATCATCAGCTATTATTATTTTGTTGATTAATTCTTGTTATTTTATCACTTATTTTTCTGTTCATCCAGCCTCTATTACACACTATCTTCAAAACTATCTCTCCCTCTAGAAATTAATTAAGACTCCAGCTCCTAGGAGTTTGCCTCCCTGGGAATCTAAATGGCTCTTAAGGACATGGAGAGCCAAGCTCATGCAGAGCATCACTACCTCTCCCCTGGTCCTCCCAAAGACACCAACTAGGTTTAAGGGTACCGGTGGGTTTTTGCTTTCAACTCCTTCAGATGACTTGATCACTTAATAAGCATTTTGTCAAGCAATGAATGCACCTGATTCAAAAGTCAACTTGTTAAACGGGCATATAATCAGGAAAGGCCTGTGTTCTAATCCTCTGCACCCCAAGTCCTGCTCACCAGAGGCAACCACTGATAACCACTATGTGCTTTTATTTGTATTTTGCATTTTTTGGTCATTTGAATTGTCTGTTTATTTCTATAGAATCATCTTCCCTCCCCTCAAACACAGAAGAAAAGACAGAGAAGGCACTGGATTAGTAATGACGACCCCTCTTTCATTTCTGGCTGTAGTAATTTGTCTCTCCTTTTCTGGTCGGCCTTGCTAGAGATGTATCCATTTTATTGACCTTTTCAAAGAACCAGCTTTCGGTTTCATTGATTTTCTGTTGTTTTCCTATTTTCAGCTTCATTGATTTCTGCTCTAATTTTCTAATTTCTCTTCTGCTGCTTACTTTGGATTTCATTTGCTTTTTTTTTTTTTGGTTTCGTAAGGTACAAGGTTAGATGATTGATTTTAGATCTTTCTATTTTTTAGCATATGCATTCAGTGCTCTATAGTTCCTCTCCAAGCTCTGCTTTTGCTGCATCTCATGAATTTTGATGTTCTATTTTCACATTTATTTAGCTCACTTTCACTTAGTTATTTCGGTAGTCACCTCCGTATCTTAAATGAGCTTTGTGTGTAACCTTTCAGAAGTGCTCTGTTACTGTAACTGGAAGCACTTGTTTGTCCATAATCACACATTTTAATAAAATGTGAGTACAGGCAGGATGTTTTTTAAACTTCAAGTATGAATTTAAGTAAACACAGAGAAATATTTTGTTTTTACTTTGTGATTCTACAAATAAATGAATTGCTCTGGGGAATAAGAAGCTCGTACCTTTATTCATTTGATGAAATCTACCTAGCTTTGAGAGACAGAGGAGGTGGGAAAATTTACCTTCTCTTCAGTAAATCTTACACTGACTTTTTCTCTTGCTCAGCTTTTAGATGAGTTATACCTGTAACCATTCTGGGAAATTTTAGTATACATACTATCAACTAATATAACACACTTTTTTTAAATTACAAAATGTCAGGTCATTGTAAAGGAGAATGTAGGTTCTGGGTTTTAGTTGAAAAATAAAAACCAGTTAAAAATTGGATATCCAAATTATGCTGTGTGTTAGAGAGAAAAACAAGGCACCTGAGTATCTTTATTTCTAATTCTACAGAGCATTAAAAGATACAGTTTGAGAACCTCAATCGACAGATGTAGGGAGAATCTAAGAGGCAAAGCTGTGTTTTGATTGGGGATCTATTTGAAGTTAGAAACCTGCCCATCTCGCAGGAAGGACGCTATTCCATACAATTTCGTTTGTTATCATGGACATTTACTTTCTAACCTACCAAGCCCGATGAGATACCTATGAACAGTACGTAGTAGAGTCTAGCCCTTTGTTCTTTTAACAAATATTGAGTGTGATATAGGTATAGGTAACACGCTTGGCCCTAAGTTACAGCAGTGAACAAAAAAAAGTTTGACAGAGGAAAACGAAATGGGACTTGCTGAGGGTTTGGGTGTGGCCAAGAGAGAAGGATAAGAGGCTGCTCAAGTGTAGGCACGGAGTAGGTGGAAAGTTGAGTTTAATTCAACCCTGAATGAAAAGCATTCAAGGAGATGATTTGATAAGCATGCATACGTTCACGCACACAAAACCAGAAAGCAAATGAGATTGTCTCTGGGAAGGTCAGCGAGGTAGCACGGGAACAGGCATGGGGAGGAAATATTTTACTTTATATCCTTTTGTCCCTGTTGAGTTTTGAACCACAGAAAAGAATGAACTCTTCAAAAAATGGTAAGATAATTTTAAATAAAGACAGATGATGTGAAGAATGCAGAAAAGGTGATGGGGAAGAGATGGGTGGGCCTCACGACGGATGCCGCTCTGGATAAAAAGGTGATGCTTGAGCTGACTTACAGGATGTGGGGGTTCTGGGTTTATTATTGCTGTTGTTATTCACAGCTAATGACAATGCCTTTTATTCTGCTCGTGAGCAGGAGATGATTTATTCTTTGGTCGTCCAAACTCATTAGGCCAAATAATAAAACCAACTTTTTAAAAAAATTCCCAAGATTTATTATGTTCATTTCCAGCGCTAAAATGAGGTAGGTTTAATTTTCTTTTTCAGTTATGTGGTTGAGCTGGTGAATAAATTAAGCTTTTTAAAAATTTCTTATAGGAAAGATTTTTAAAAACCATTAACCTGTAGCTTATGTCAGTCAGTTTATCAATAGGATACCTTTCAATGTCTTGGGCTTTGCCCCTGTGCTTTCTATTAATAGCAAAAGGAGAAACAGACTCGGAGCAGCCTGCAGGGCAGACTCCCACAGAGGCACTTCCTAAATGACTGGAAGGAAGAGTGATCTCACTCACTGGGCAGCCTCTGAGATTCCCTGCTCACCTCTCTGAAGATGCTGTGTGTCTGAGCAGCCTGCTTTTAGAGCTCAGGATGGAGGACAAGATGTGCTGTTGGATAGAACGTTCTGGTCTTTGTCCTCTGGGCAAGGGGACCCCCCATTCCTCCTGGGCATTGCTCTGCCCCTCCGGCTTATATTCCTTGCTTGAGACTGCATACAATACTGCTGCTGTCCATGGTTTAACACAGGAGATGGCTGCCTTTTTCTGTAAAGGGCCCGTATTTTAGGCTTTGTGGATGTTAAGGTCTCTGTCTCCACTGCTTGACTCTACCATTATAGTGCAAAAGCAGACATCGTGTATATGAGTGAGCTTGGCTGTGATCTAACGTTCTTTATTTGTGGATACTGAAATTTGAATCATATAATTTTTAAACATTGCAAAACATTCTTAAAATTTTTTTTAACCATTAAAAAATGCAAAAACCATTTTTAGGCTGTGAGCTATACAAAATTAGGCGGGGTGGGGGCGAATTTGCACTGCATAGTTAACCAACTCTTGGCTTAGCACAGTTCTCTCCATGAATGCTTCAGGGCTGTCTGCATCCACTTGTATCTGAACTTGGACTTCCTCCCATTGCTTTTACTCATGCATTCTTGTCATGGGCCATGCTTCTTTATAAATTTATTGTTTTCTATCTTTCAGAGATTCATCAACAGTATTGATACATTGATGAAGCTGTTTTTGAACTCTTTTCTAAACTATGCTGTTTTAATGAAATTTTCTCTCCTTTCATGGTATATATTTTTTTCATGACACATTTCGACAGAAGGGGCTATAGAAGTTTGATGAATGCCCTTTACTACAAAGTTGTTTATAGCTTTGTCTACATATGAATGAGATGTCAGGCAACTTCCAAAAATAATTCAAAGTCAGTCCTTTTAAAACTATTTAATTAAAATCAATAGAAACTGTAGTTGGCAAAAGTAAATGCTGGAAAAGTCAAGTAGACATTTTTTGCGGCTCTCTAAGACATTAAGGGGGGAAAAAAATCTTAAAGTCAATGACTAGCAGTGTTATTGGTGGGGAGCTCTCCATGACCCCACTTGCTGCCGGTGGAAGTGAGGTTCTTGTGATGTCGCGAGAAAATGAATTTTCTTAGATTCACACGGGAGAATGAATAATATTTATTTGCGTGGTATCAGACCCCTGAGTTTCCAAGGTCCCATGTTTCTCTCCTTCCCACCAAGGAAAAAGTCTCATTTTGCTTTCAGCAGAGCCAGATTAAAGCCTTTGCCCAGATTAAAGCTCCGTATTCCATGTTGGAGCTCAGCCCAATCCAGCATCAGACCAGCTTGGTTTGTGTTCCCAGCTGCAGTCCATCAATTCATTGCATGTGGGGTCTGCACGGCCATGGGCGGCCATGCAGCCTCTAGGGCCACATGGCTGTGGAGGGAACATGGGCGAATGCAAGAGGCGGGAGCAAAACCTGAGGAACAGGAGAGCCCCAAGAGAGCAAGCTCCTTTGTCTGGGGGATTGTGTCTTCCCAAAGTTTTGTGGGCTTGCACTGGCCCCACCCCCTCCAACCAATGATCTTTGTTCCCAGGTCAGACTGACATGCACCCTCCCTACGTCTTCACTGCACATGCATCCATCTCCCCTTTGTTGGGCCCTCTCCCCCCAGTGATTTGCAGGGAATGGTGGTTCCCTGGGGAGTATAAAGTTGCAGCTTCCTGGTGAAGCTGCCCACATGACCATGTTTATAACGCCTGGCCTCCCTTCTGCTCCTTTCACATGATTAATAACCAGCTAATTACAACAGTATCAACAAGAACAAAATAGTCAACAATCATTTCCATCAACTGCATCTCAAAAGTTTGAGGGTTTTCTCTTTCAGAAACAACAGTCTGAAACAGCTCTTGCCAGATGATCAGGAGTCTATTATCAAGATCTAAAAATTTCAGGAAAAAGCTCAAGGAGAAGAGCTGAGGTCCTAAAGACTAGGAAAGTGTGTGATGGAGACCAAAGCTTATTATTATTATTTTTTTAGTTTGGCAGTCCTCTCTTTAGTTTGTACCTCTTTGCAGCTTCCTAACAGCAACATAGAGGTGGAAAAGACAGCTGGGGTGCAGGAGGGAGAACAGGACATTTCTGAAGAAGTTTTGGAAATAGGGAAGAAACTGTGGAGCACTTACCATGCCATGTGGGATTGGGGGACATTAATGTCTAATGACAGTTTTTGAGAGTGTAAGCTCCATACTAGAAAGACAGCATAACATAGTGGTTAGGAGCACAGTTTGAAACCTAGCCTATCGGGGTTCAGGTCTGAGCTCTACCATTTACTATCTGTAGGGCCTTGAGTGAATTACTTTATTTCTGAGCAACGCAGACCCCTTCTCTGTAGGAGGGAGATAACAATAAAGTCTATATCATAGGATTGTTATGAATATTAAATGAACAGGCATCTGTAATGTGTTTAGGACAGTGCCTGATACAAAAGAAATCCTCTGTAAGTGGCTGGGGGACCATGGCTTCAAAGTAATCAGTAGCCTGCTGTCAGTTACTGGAATCTGGCTTGTGCATGTGTGCTTGTGTGCACATGTGTGTGCACATGGACACACGTGTATGAGTTGAGAGTAGGGTGTGGTATGTGGGTTCCGTGTGTATAAAGAAGCAGAAAAGCAGAATGTACAAGATTCTGCATATTTGAGGGCTCCATTTTACCATCCAAGAGCTGTTTTCCTGCTCAGCCCGGGAATCCCCGCAGTGCAACGCCAGCCCTGTGGACTCATCTTTTGTTACCAGGGAGCCTCTGTTCCTCAGCGAATTTCCTTTCCATTCATTTTCCAATGACTTCTCTGATATGGGCATTGTTGAATATGCACAAGATAGAGGCAGAGGTATGTGTATGGATAGATTTGCATAAGTATAAATACAGTATATATACCCATGTTTAAGTGATGTAGTGATAATATAATGTTGCCTCCTCAGAGTGAAAGCTAATTAACTCAGCTATTGAGATGATAATGATTTATTTCTCAGTTAATATCAGAGTAAAAAATACCTGCAGATTTTTCCTACGCACTGTTCCTTTGGTTCATCTTGGAGTAAGGAATTTTATTTCTGTTAACTATTGAGCTATCAGTATCTGACTCTATTAAAGGGAATTATTCTTGGCAGGGGCTGGAGATTAGTAGAAAGATTGACTCAGGTGGGTTAAAGTGGTCGTTGAGCTCACTGATTTGCTATAAAAAAATATATATCTTTTTTCGCCTATAGTTTCTTTTAAACTGCACTCTTTGGTATTTGCACTCCAGATATCACCTTTGATCTGAAGCAGTCCCTTTTTTAGACTTTCCGTGGTTGAATTTGACATTTAGGAAAATGGTAAGATCTTTCCTACTGCAAGTTATACCAACTGACAGGTTCACAGGCAAATCTATCACTTTTAGCCTTGACATCTGTTTCTTCAGTCTCTGGTTTCATATTTACTTAGTCACCAAGTCCTGATTGTTCCTGTCTCCCCCTCCTCTCTGTTCTCAACACCCCCTGCCCCCCATCAAGTCCAGGCCTTGACCACCTCTTGGCTGGTCAGCCTCCTATCTCAAGCCTCCCTGTTCCACCTTGCTTCCCTTACACCGAGGATTCTTCCCAACATGCAGGTCAGGTCATACGCTCCAAATCCCAAAACCCGTTGATGGCTTCTGTTTCTCCACAGCAGGGACCCAGCTCCTTAGGCTGGCATTCAGGGGCACTGAACCACCTTCTGTCCCACTACATTCCCTCACCCATCTCCCACTAGTCCCGCCACTCATGCTAACCTCTCATCAAGAAAGATTATTCGGACTTCCTTGGAATTTCCATAACTCCCTGCCTTCGCTCATTTCCCAGAATGTCTATCCTTCACAGTCTATGTTTCAAAATCATAATTATTCCCCAAGACCCAGCTCATTCTACTTCCCTCACGAATTCTGCCCTGATTACCCCTATTCGGAATTAATCAGGGTTATTCCCAGCCCCTATAGTACCTTTTCCTCAAGACGCTTGGCGTCTTGCTATTGGGAAATTGTCCTGTTATACTTAGCTTACTAGAATAATCTTCTATTGCCTTCTGCTGGAAAGATTGTCATAACCACTATGCAGATCTCCATGTCTGAGATGAAATTGCTACCCCCTCACCTTAAATTTAACATAAGCTTCAGGAGCATATAGTGTGGACCTGAAATGATTGCTTCTCATCTGCGTTCTGAAAATGAATTGTTTGATTAGCTATCCGATGGTTCTATCTTGTATTATGCTGGGAATTTACTACTTTGTCTTCCCACTAAGTTGGAAGCTCTGAGGACCAGAGCGCCTTACTCATGTTGGCATCGCCCAGGTCAGAGGATGCAGCTTTCGCATAGTAGATACTTAATATTAAGCTCTCCTACTCTCTTGTGAGCCAAGGGAGGCAATTATTGCATGCACAGTGCTTGAGAGTGAGGGCTTTGGGGCATGGCCACCTGGGCTGGAGTCCTCCTGGTCCATTAGAACCACAGCCAATGAGTGCTTAATAATTCTTAAATATTATCGCATCAGGCTGTTAAAATAGGAAGGACTTTAGTCTCGATTTTGGCATAGACATGGAGACACCAGATGCTACATTCCAAAGTGAGCCGATCTTGCAGCGGGTAGTAAAAATCTAATTAAATACCTCACCTACTTTGAGGGTATGAAGTCGTCAGGAACTGGAAATTATAGGGCGGTGTTGCTCCAAAGGTTTTGGCGCATGTGACTAGTGTGCTACGAAGCCCACATCCCCACTGGAAAGGGGTGAACATGGGGTGCGGGTGTCTGCTGCTGGGGTCCATCACTGGAACGTAGAGCACTGTTGTGAGAATTAGAAAAAGGTGTCCCCCCTGCCCTGGGTAAACTCTATATACCAAGGAGGCCCTTCTGCCTCGAGGCCCGGTGAAAAGGTCTTCACCAGGATCCCTTGAGGAGACTGGCACGCATCTCCTGAAGCTGAGGGAGACTGCAGACGGGCCTCTGAACTTCACCTGAGAAGTCTGAAAGGGCAAGAGGAAGGCTGGCTGGCTGCTTTTGGAAAAGTGGGAGAGATTTCTCTGCCCCACAGAGTTTGTTGGACCAGAGAAAGTTGGATGGGGTTATCTTAAGTCCATGGTAAGAAGGCCACATGGAGGGACGTCAGAGTCAAGAAGGTGGAGGTGAATTGCCAGATTCCTAGGTGCCGACGGAGACACAAGCCATTGGCTAGAATAGAGATGAACTTGCCCTCAGCAAGAAACTTCAGAGGAAAGCATCCCAATGACGGGAGGTGTTCTCTAAAGAGCCCAACCCAAGGAAGAGAGAGTCCATTTCAGAGACTTGCTGGCTCTATAAACCAGCTCCTAACAACACGGGCCAGCGCTGGGAGTGCTTTCCTGCCACTTCTTCCATCGCCTCCCACCATCCTCTCCTTATTTGCCACTCGGCCTTGCCTGGAAGAGTCAGGAGCTGTGGTTAGCCGGATGGCGCAGGGAGAGGAGAAGTCGAAAGTGGAGGGAAGGGGAAGCGGGAAGGAAGCCGGTCACCTCCCCCCCCAAACACACTCCAGGCAGCTTAGCTGGAGCAGGCGGCTGTGGCTGCAACTTCGTGTGCTTTTAAATCAAGGTTGGCATTTTCATTATTACCCCAAGCTGGACATATTAAGTACTGAACTGAAACCTTGAAGGTGACCTCTCCCCGTCTGCCTGGTAAACAGCAACTCATTTTGCAAGGCTTAGCTCAACACTCACTGCCGAGTCTGAGCCCTTCCTCCAGGACCAACCGTTTCCCTGCCTCCTCTGCCCAGCGCAGCCCAGGAAGCTCACTTTTACTGTTCGGCTCTTTGCACGGCCTTGCGCTGGGCCAGCCGTAGGCTCCCAGACGGCAGGGCCGACCTCCTCGCCCGTGCACCGCCAGCACCTAGAGTAAGGACGCGGGCCCACCCTTGAGCCCCAGTGGCCGTATAATGAACATGATTTATCTTTCAAAGACTAGCTAAGATTTTTCCTAAGATAGGTTTATCATTGAAACACATCTTTATTTTGGGGAGATAGATGAAAAAACAGCAGCTTTCTGGGTGATGCAGTGCAGTCGAAAGCACTTTTGTCAATGGTACACTCTAGGGTGGCCTGGAAGCTGCCGCTCGGGCGTCTCAGCCCTGGTGTGTTTTCCTGAGTGGAAGGTGTCAGAAGCCTTTTTGACTCCTTGCTGTGTTTCCTCCACAGGTTTCTTCAGGAGAAGCATCACCAAAAATGCCGTGTACAAGTGTAAAAACGGAGGCAACTGTGTGATGGACATGTACATGCGAAGAAAGTGCCAAGAGTGCCGGCTAAGGAAATGCAAAGAGATGGGAATGTTGGCTGAATGTATGTATAGAGGTATTCGCATCAAGCAATTAAATTCCACTAAATATCTCTTAAGAAGGCAGATGTCAGGTAACTCATCTAATTAGAATGGTGCTTCACGTATTAAAGAAGGGACTTACTAAGCCGTCTAAGTTCTTGGAAAGGATAATGAATCACAGGCATTATCCAAACTGTCTGCTAAAGAGCGTTCTGGTCACCTGAAAGAAGCAGCTGTTTCATTGTTCACTGTTGCAATGACTTAAACGTGGACTGAGGTGGCGTTATTTTAATAAACTACAAAGAACGACAGTCTAAAAGCTTCCTCCAAATTTGATTTAATATCTTCTTAATTTATTGTTTAACTTGCATAAAAATGCACAGTTGTGGGAAAAGTTAAGAATAAGGTATAACTGCCTCTGAACTGTCTAAATAGAGTTTTAAACCAAGTCATTTTATTAAGAATCCTCCTGCTTTTGGTTGCAGCTCTGAATCAATTTGTATAAGTTTTCACAGGAAATTAACTACCCCGAGTTTTAATATCATTTGGCCTTTCCATCTGATAAAAGAAGACACTGTATTAACTGCTGGCTTTGTGAGAAACCATAATCTTCATCAACATTTGGAATGCATGCTAGGATATAACATATTAATTTTTCATTCTGCAAATTCTACAGACCACTCAGATTCTGAGATACGCCCTGTTCCCCCTCAAAACACAAAGAGACAAGCAAATGTCACCAAGGGGATGATAACAGTCAGGGAGGGAATGCCACACGAAAGAAAAGCCTTTGGAAGGCCAGTCCAGGTCTATTGTTCCCAAACTGGACAGGTGACTGGGACGGCCCCAGAGAAATAATGTGTTCAGGAGGCAGAAAATAGGCCAGTGTAAATAATGCAGCTCCGGGAGCATGAAAGTTTTATAGTGGCCGATCACAATCTCCTCTCAGCGCATAT
The DNA here is from genome assembly GCF_964146895.1 of Miniopterus schreibersii. Classification (NCBI taxonomy): domain Eukaryota; kingdom Metazoa; phylum Chordata; class Mammalia; order Chiroptera; family Miniopteridae; genus Miniopterus; species Miniopterus schreibersii. Next base: position 172,822,809 of record NC_138102.1, read on the forward strand.
GAAACAAGAGACGGCAACGGGGGCTGCTGCTGCTGGAACCCAATCTTGCCATGGAAACATTTGCTGCGATACTGGGTGGTTCATGTGGCTCATCACTTAAACATGAGCTTGTCCCATCTGAAGCTCTGAGGACATTTTTCAAGGCGCCACCTGTAAAGAGTCTGTAACATTATTTATGAACATGGACTTGTCTAGTAACAGATGCAGAGCTTTCATATGATCCTATAAACTGAATTCCCCAGACAAAGAGATTCCTGGGATTTAGTTTCATTAACCATGAGGGAATGAAGAAATTAAATTGGAATGTGGGAGATCATTCCATGTTACTTTTTGTAGCTCTGCGTAAGTGTAAATTAATGATGATTTTATATGATTATTCAAAAGAAAATTTCTAAGTCCCCTTGAGTTGCTTTCATCTTTAATGATGTTCTCAATAATTTATACAACTATGAAAATGGACAGGATTTGAAATTTTTTCTAAAGGATCTTGACATTTGTTTTATTCAACATGATTACTTATGTGTTTAATGTGAAATTGAATACATGTCTTATGGGGCAGCTATGGGTGAAAAATAACATTAATACTATGTCTTGAAATAATAACTTGCAAAATTCCCTGGGAAGCATCATTCTTCAGCTTATTGAGCAAATCCCTTGCATTTGTACAATGCTTTGGCATTCCAGCCTTTATACGAAGCTCATTTTAAAAAAATGATGTAACATTTAACCTACACAAAACACTGCAAGGCAGATAGTATTCCCATTTTACAAGTGAAAAAGCCGAGACTCACAGAGGATAAATTTCTTGTTCAAGGCCAAGCCTTAAAACATCAGAAAGGCTAGAACTGGCTCTGTGCCAAATCGCATGGGCCATCTGATGACCCGGCTGCGTCTCAGCGGCCTTGTGACCACGCAGCCAATGGTACTTTCTGTGGTTGGTTAAGTCCCTGTGTTTATTTTTTCAGGCTTGTTAACCGAAATTCAGTGTAAATCGAAACGACTGAGAAAAAACGTGAAGCAGCATGCAGATCAGCCCATTAACGAAGACAGCGAAGGACGTGACTTGCGACAAGTGACCTCGACAACTAAGTCATGCAGGGTAATAACACGCAGCGGTGCCTGCCAGTGCCAGCCGCTGAGCTCCTGGGCGTGTCGTGGTCCAGCTGGGACACCTTCCCATTAGAGCCACGGCTGTGGGCAGAATTGCCTTTCCATTGGGCTTTAAATGGGCTTCTTCTTAATCAGGACTCAGTTTGAAAAATCCAGTTTATACACCGAACCGGAAATCCTTTGAGCAGCTTGGGACAAACAGAGGCACAGCATCTTGTGCGATCTGCTACACAAAGGGATAAAGCACAGGGCGGGTCTAGGGATTTTAATTTGCCATTAGCTGAAAAACCAAGAATCCGTTTTTTGCTCAAGTCACGCCCTTCTCAATATTTATTCCATTACCGACAAAGGAAACGTCATCCACATTTAGTTTTTCAGATCTATTCTTTTATATTTATTTCAGAAAAAAATTATTGGGTATGAAAGTATTATTTTGCTATAGTGCTTCATCAGGAACACTTGGGGTAAGGAAGCAAAAGGCTGACACGGTGATTCACTCTCTTCCAAAGCTCCAGTGAAGGAGAGAGAGAGGTTTAGGGTCTGAATTGTCCAGGCCGATGACCTTCAGGAGTCAGCATTTTTTTTTTTTGTAAAGGGCCAAATATATTAGGCCCTGGCCACATGGTCTCCACCTCAACTACTCAACGCTGAGTAGCATTGCTAATATGTGAACAAATGAGTGTGGTTGTCTTCCAGTGGCTTTACAAAACCAGGTGGATTCGGCCCAGGGGCCCCCGTGTGTCAGCCCCTGCTCCAAATAAATACCCTCAAGCGGAGTCTCCATGTTACATGTGGAAACTTCTTAGTTATGACCAAACCTTGAACTTTCACTGAACTTCCCTATGAATGGGCTCAATAAGCTTCATATCCATATTATTATTTATTCCTAAGAAATACATGAAAGAAATATTTTGTTTTCCCTATTTTACAGAGAGGAAAAAGAGTAGCTTGGGACAAACTTAGCGAATTGTGATGTGGCTTGCCCAAGGACTCAGAAAAAGCGATGACACTCAGAGCCTAAGTATCAGAGTGTACAGTTCCTGCCATATTTAGGGCCTTTCCCAACATTTCTGATATTCATTTACTCCAGATGAGTGTATATGTATATAGAAAAAATGCCCTATAGCCACCCTCCCTAACACCTTTTATTTTTTTGCCAGTGTAGGAGAAAACTGAACTCACCCCGGACCAACAGAATCTTCTACATTATATTATGGATTCATACAGCAAACAGAGGATGCCTCAGGAAATCACAAATAAAATTGTACGTACACTACCCGAAAATGCACGCGTTTAAAGTTTATATTTTCTGGGGCTTTTACTATGTTGGAGGTGGAATTAATATATAAATGTGTTGCTTTGAAATGATTAGAGCTGAAAATTTAAGTTACACATTTAAACTTTTAGCAACATTAAGTAACCAATGAGTAAGAAGTCTCAGATCTATCTTGGTAACAGTAACTGCTCTCCAAGGATCTGAAAAATAGGAGCTGGGTCTTTAAATGATTTTGCCTAAATCTGGATCTTTAGCCTAATGATTTTATATTGCTTTATCTTTTTATCTACTTATTAATCACTTCCTTTTTTCTTAAAATTTAGTTAAAAGAAGAATTCAGTGCAGAAGAAAATTTTCTCATTTTAACTGAAATGGCTACCAGTCATGTACAGATTCTCGTAGAATTCACAAAAAAGCTACCAGGTATCTTTACATGCAGTTACTTTTGTGCTATATTGTGCAATATATTCGTGTGACGTTGAGAGGCAGGTCTGTTCATTGCAAAAGGAGAATTATCTCCCTTCTAATTTAATTTGTCTACTATAGACATAAAGTGTTAGAGCCAGGTAGTCTATTTAAAATCATTTTCGTTAACTCTTCCTAATTGATAAATTAAGAAATTGTGACTTTGCTATGTTGTGATTCATCCACTTATTCATTTCATAATAAGTGTTTGTTGATCCCTACTCTATACTAAGTACCTAGCTATTACCTTCAAGGATAGTGATTAAAGGCTATAAAATAAAAAAAAGTGTATACAAAGTGCTGTTTGAACAGAGAGGAAGTAATTGCTGATTATATTTGAGAAAGACAGGAAGGCTTCTAAGAGAATCATATTTGAGTTGAGTCTAAAACAAAAAGGAGTCCAGCCGGGCATGGCTCAGCCATTGAGTGTTGGCCTAGGATCCAGGAGATCCTGGTTCGATTCCTGGTCAGGGCACAGGCCCAGGTTGAGGGCTCGATCCCCAGTTGGGGGTGTGCCGAAGACAGCCGATCAATGACTCTCTCATCGTTGATGTTTCTATCTCTCTCTCTCTCCCTCTTCCTTCCTCTCTCTGAAATCAATAAAGATATATTTTAAAAATAATAATAATAAAAATAAAACAAAAAGGAGTTTTTCAGGTAACATAAAAGAGAAGAGACATTTGAAGTCAAGAAATCTGCTTGTGAAAATATAATGAGGTGTGAGCAAGAATAGAATTATTAGATGCAAGATTCTTATCTCCCAGCCTCCAGTTCTTTCAGGCACAGTTTCAAAGCAATCTAAGTCCATAGGTTTAGGTGGTTTCAGTGTTTTAAATATATATTAGTACATTAAAATCTCATGGTCTAGAAGAGTATAATAAATACCTAGTATAGCTACATGACACTATAATATTAAATTACAGAAGGTAACTTATGACATAGGATTTTAATTAAACATGGTAATTTGCCTTCTTTCCCAGCATTATGCTATTATTTTATTAAATGTGTCATGAATAAACATAAGCCTACATAAAATTCATAAAATGTGGGGGGAAGTTCTTGTTATCATCGAAACATTAACATTCTCTCATTTCTTTATTAACAATGAAAGAGGAACTTAATTTGTTCTATGCTAATTAAACTGAAGGCACTCTTGATCAAAAACAAGATTATTCAAGAGTTAGAAACTGTGGGAGGAGAATTGGAAAGGGAGAAATAGGATGGTTTTTGTTGTGTATGAAAAAAGATTTTTCAGTTCAAATGGTCAGTTGGTCTTGAACCAAGAAATAATTGAAGACCAAAAAAAAAAAAAATCTTACTCATAAGAAGGGAGCTTATCTGAAAGCAGTGGCAATATCTTACACACATCTTCCACCCTGTGCCTGGACTGGCTCCTGAGGGACGAAAGGAGTGCAATATACGTGTGTTTAGTGAGTAAGGCAGAGGGAAAAAATTAAAAATACAGAAGGAAAGAAAAGGCAAAAAAACCCTGAGAAAGAAAAGGTATATTTTAATAATAATTATAGAAATGTCATCATTACAAATAGTCACAATGGTGATGCAAGACTGATAGTGAAAGTGCCCTGTGCAGGGCCAAGTGGAGTCAGGCCACTGTCCAGGGTGCTAGAGGCCTGGCGTGGCTCCGGCCCTCGGAGGAGTGCTGAGTCTCTGACACGGGGACACTGCTTCTTGATCCTTAGTGTTACTCTTCTCTAAACTCCCATTGCTACTGACTGCTTTCCTAAGCCACTGAGGCCCGAAGGCATTATTCTATCTCTATCCACGGGGCGTGCGTGTGTCCGCATGTGCACACGAGCTTGTGTTTCTTTCCCATTCGTTACATCAGTCATGTCCCCCGCCCTGCACGGCACAGTGCTGAGCTCGGAGAAGACACCTCAACATGACCTCGATTAGGTCTTTTATTGGAAGTGCGACTCAGTCTCCGGATTGACTAAAGATTCGTGAATTGGCCAAAAATTTCTTTACACCTCCGGATCCACCTAAAGAGTTTTCTGGCTTGGGGCTATTTCCATTCTGCAGAGTTGAGCTGTGACACCAGATGTAGCTAAACTAGTGGCTCACGGAGAGTCTGCTTGCCTCTGATTTTTGAGGGTTGCTTCGTCTGTATCAGCCTGTCTCTGCCATAATCTAAATATTCAGTGTAGGCTGGAAGCCTTCTCTTGCCCAACTTGTTCATCAAATCCCACTCGATGGGGATAAAAGTCAGCTTCTGTTTGGGAGAGCACAATAGATACTTACTGACTCAACTTGACTCCCCAATCTTAAAACAACTACAAGCAGTTTTAATGAAACTGTTTCATGAGTGGGGATGCCGGCGGTGATGACATGCTGTTTTGTAGCGCTCACAACTCCTTGATACTGACTTGGTCATCAACCTCACCCAGGATTTCAGACTCTGGACCACGAAGATCAGATTGCGTTGCTGAAAGGGTCTGCAGTGGAAGCTATGTTCCTCCGTTCAGCTGAGATTTTCAATAAGAAACTTCCAGCTGGTCATGCGGACTTGTTGGAAGAGAGAATTCGAAAGAGTGGTAAGTGACTGGGTTAATGGTAAAAAGAGTCTGTTTCTTCAAGTAAAAATTCGTACAACCCACGAAGGTGAGGCTCTTGCTTGTCTTATGCAATATTACATGCCCATTTTGACAAACACGGAGAATGGCCCTATAATGATCTATGTTAAATAGATGGGGCTTTAGAGTCTTAGTTCAAAAATCCTTGTTGCAATAGCAAAATATGAACAATACTCTTTTCACTGGACCACTGGAGGGATTTAAAAAAATTTTTTAATTAGTCTGATGAAACACATAATGTAAAGGAGCTGTGGTTATTCAGTCTAGAAAAAGATGCATTTATTCAAAGCCTCCAGGTCTGAATGCCTATGTATCAAACTATTATCAATCTTTATTCAAAGAAAAGTAAGAAGAAATAATGACAGCAACATTTATATATCAGTCACTAGGTTTCAGACACTGTTCTAAATATTTTACATATATGATGCCATCAAATCTTTGAAAATATCCTATGAGATAAGTAGTTATTGTTCCCAGTTTATGGATGAGAGAGCCATGTGTCTTAAACACTGTGCTGCACTTCCTCTCAAGAGACAAATGAAATAATAGTATGAGTAACGCAGTTTAACTTATCATGGAGTAATATTGTAACACAGAGCGTCAAGCGACGTCAGGATGTCTCAACAAAACAAAATAGAAACGGACCATAGATGCAGAGAACAGCTGATGGTTGCCAGATGGGAGGGAGTGGGGAGATGGTGATATAATAATAATAATAATAATAATAATAATAATAATATCAGAATGGTTTACCAGGAATTCTATGCAATTTATCTTAAAAGATACTTAAAATATGGTAAGTTGTTATTTCCCCGAGAGATTTTATATGTGGGTTGGGGATATGAATGACATGGGATGACTCTTGAAGACCTTTTTTCCCCTAAAGTATTATTAGTCTATAATTGACTGGAGCAAGTTTAAATACTCAGCCAACTAGTATTTTAGTATAGAGAGTGGAAGAAGGGTTTTCAGGCAGTTCTGCAACTGTGATGTAAGTAAAATAATTGAAAATTGCTTTTTAAAAGCAGCCTTGCCATAGTCATGTTTTTTCCTCTTAGTTTAAAACTGAAAACATAATTAGCACCGTTGGTAGATTTTTTAGAAAACTCTTTCAAAAGATGCATTATTCCTATATATCCATTGACTTTTTTGGTTTAGCAACTCCTTAGGAGCAAGGTAGGATGGTGGTAGTGAAGAGGGAAATCAGGCATGTTCCTTCCCCTTGGAAGCTTGCTGTCTAGTGGGAAGATATGAACTAGAGAGATATGTTAAGAGATAGTTAAGATAAAATGTGGGCAAGAATAACAGAGAGATGACTTCTAGTTGTGAGTGGCTGGGAAAGGTTTCATTGGCATTTTTGCTGGACCTTGAACAACGTTTGATGTGATACTCAGAGTGGAACGGCAGGAGCAAAGGACTGAGGCTGGAAAGCTCAGGTCATGCACACAAAGAAGAGTGGATGGTTCAGTTGATTGGATTAAGAGTCATATTAAGAAGAGGTAAAAAGAAGATACAGTCAGAACTAAATGGTGGGGGCTTTGAATGCTGGACTGAAGATTTCATTCTTTATGTCCTATGTAATGGCAAGACGCTGAAGACTTTTGAGTGGAAAGGGAAAAACATCAAGTTATGCTCTACAGATCTTCCAGCCGTGTTAGGATGAGCCAGGATGGGACACACCCGGCAGGAGGCAGGAGGTGTCAAGGTTGTGACCTCTGCTGCCGGGAGAAAGGGAGAGGAAGAGAGGATCTGAGGAATATATTATTGCAGCTTTTCATCCTTTGAAAGACATTGTGTTGTCCAGAAATATGGATTCTGGTCCTGGACAGATTTTATCACTTACCTGTTCTGGGTTTAATTAGTGTGTGTGTGTGTGTGTGTGTGTGTGTGTGTGTGTGCAGGAGACTGGGGGTAAGGGAGGAGGGTTGAACCAGGGAACCTCTAAGGCACCATCCGGTTCTACAAGTCTTATTGCTTTTCTTTCAATTCTTCTCAACCAAATCTTCTCAAGAAACTTTTTCTGATTGATGGTTTAGCCAGTCACTTGGCCAGCTACTTAAATGTCCTGGTTTTTAATTTTATTTTATGGTGGTAAGACCATTTGACATGAGGTCTACCCTCTTAACAAATGTCTAGGTGGTGTTGCTGACGACAGGCACAGTGTCGCACAGCAGATCTCCAGCACTTATTCATACGGCTGAACGAGATCTTTCTGCCCATCGGTTAAGGCAAGGCAGTAAGTAGTTACTAATTAACGGGCAAGTGTCCTGATTTTAAAGTTGCAATGAGTAATCGATAGTTCATATTATCCATTTATCCAAACTGCTGACTTTTCATAGTTTGGGCTACTGAGCGTAGATTGGGGGCTCTCTCTGCAGAAGGCGGCTGAGGCCGCGGCCTGTCGCGGAGGAAGCCTCTCCAGCTAACCCGGCCGGCTCTTCGGTCCTGGTTCCCATGCACCGCGACAGTGCTCTGTTTCCGAAAACCATGAGTCAAATCTCGTTTTTTAAAAACTAATAAGATAAAAATGGGTGATGACTCATGTGACAAAATATTTTTAATTTTATAGATATGTCTCTTTAGCTATCAAAGGATCTTACTCTGGTCGATGTCGTCTTGGTTTATACATCACGAGACAGTGGTGATTAAGAACCTGGCTTGAATCGAGGCTCCACCGCTTGTTAGCTATATGCCCTTTTTTTGTTAAAAGCTGTTGAAATAGAGCCCATAACTAGTTTGACCGCTTTGAAATCCTGTGTAACTTTAATATTTGGCTACAGTATCACATGGATTACTCCATAGGCAGGGAATGCCTCTTTTTGACTTAGTATTTTATCCCAGGTACCTAGTGCATGCCTGGCTTGCAGTAGGTTCCAACAAATATTTGTGAAATGGATAATTGGATGCACGGATGGATGGGTGGATGGATGGATGATGATCTGAAGCTATGAGTCTAGTCCATTTATTTTCTTTTAAGATGGTTTTCCTCTGAGTATAGAACCACTCACTCACCCCAAAAGGTCCAGTCCTGCCCCAGACTCAGCAAACTCTGGGGAGCCCAAATTCCATCAAATTCTAGGAACTTGGCTCAGCCCTGTTCCTTGTGACAATCCCTGCCTTCCTGTGCGAGTCTATTGGGTGAGTCAGAAAGGCTTGCAAAGTTGACAACTGAATCATGGAGGATGACTAGAAACTTGTTAAGCCACAAAAGTCTGAGAAACGCATTCCAAGATGTACTGCACTATAATATAATAGTGTAGAAAGTGCAAAGATGTGAAGGAATGACAGAATAACCATGAATAGAACTCACATGTGCTTTAATATAATTAGAAAATAATATTTATGAGGCTGAAATTGTAGTAAGTCCTAGATTATTATTTTTTAAAATATATCTTTATTGATTTCAGAGAGAGGAAGGGAGAGGGAGAGAGAGAAACATCAGTGATGAGAGAGTCATTGATCTGCTGCCTCCTGCACGCCCCCGACTGGGGATCGAGCCCGCAACCCGGGCATGTGCTCTGACCGAGAATCGAACCCCGATCGCCTGGACCCTAGGTGGATGCTCAACCGCTGAGCCACGCCGACTGGGCAAGAGCGAGATTATTAATGGCACCGAATGCCACAAAAGTAGATTAATTTATTCCTTGTGTAATGGGGCACCTGTGTAATATTCCGACCAGACATGACATGACTGTAGATGTGCTGTGGAGGGATCTTTCTAGCAGTAATATGAAGGGAGGTTTAGAGAGACTGAGACAAGCAGCAGAGAGACCTGGGAAGAGACCAACGCAGCAACGAGGTGAGAAGTGCTGAGGGTCTTATAGGTTAAAAATATGTAATAAAAAAATTCCTTGCTGGATAACATAAATTTCAGAACCTGATTCTATGAGTGTCAGAAAATTTGAAAAATGAAGTTTTCCAGCATGTGGTCTCTATAAATAAATATGCATGCCTCTAGTTCATAAGACACTTTACCCAAACATCAACCACGTATTGTGAAAATAAAAAGCATCCAGATTCACATGCCGATTAGTATTTTGTTATCTATCATGACAGTTCTATTTATTCATATTTATGAATTTGCTTTTCCCAGTGGATTTTCAGAATCTTGCCTCTTCCACACACCATATAAAAACCTGGTCTTTCGAGATGACCTTTCAGAATAACTTTTCATTCTTATGCAAAGATTCTTATTTCTATTGTACATTTAATTTCACAGTAACATAATGTCAGTTACCCTGTTTATGCCCACACACTCTTTAATGTGAAATTTCTTTTCTTGTTCTCCAAATCCATACTCCTTTGTTTGCTATTATTAAATCCCAATGACATGCACAAAGATACTGTCTCCTGAGATACATTTACTTAATGAGGGTTGTAGTGTTTATTTATGTTCACTGAGGCTTCAGAGCATACATCGGACACCTGTGGTTGTTTCTACATAATTCTAGTGCATCAATTTCTTTATTCCTAATGTAGTTTTATGAGAATTAGGTCTTTCAGGTGGAATTTTTATTAAAAATAGGAATAATCATATAATACCATGAAATATGATAGGACTGAAATAGGCTCGCTAACACTGAAAGAGTTTACATTTCAACATCAAAGAAATGAGCAGTAACATCTCACAAACCAAAGAAATTGTTCTGTTAGTTAAAAATATAAATAACCTCTGAAATTCATAGTATTTTGTGGCCTTTTTTGATCCCCATAACAGACAGGAATGAAATATTCAATGTCGTACGTGTTTATCAGGATGATAGTATATCTTGTGATTTTGCAGTGGTTTGCTTTTACCTGTATCATCTTGTTAGTATTGCCAATGGCCCCTGAAGGTGGGCGCTATGCTTGTATTTTGTAGAGGGGTGACCAGGCTTAGAGAGGCTATGTGACCTACCCAAGGGCATACAGTCAGTCAGCAGGGTGCCAGGAGGTGAGCACAGCCGCCCTACTCAAAGCCCAGCGCTCCTTCACTCCGTTGCACCTGTCACTCACTAAGGCCTGATACTTGCCAAATATCAGCGGGTAGGGAATATAAAGACCAGTAAAATATGGTTCCTGCCGTTTGGCTCAGAGAGAAAGTATAAGCACAGATAGCAATTTAAAATGGTTTTAAAGTAAATTATAAAACGAAGAGACAGTGAGGTCAGAGAAAGGAGAAATTCTTACTAGAGTGATAAAGTCGTAGCTAGTTGTAGTAGCAAAGTACACTGTATGTAGTGTACTATGTTTATTTTTGTGCTCTCTTTAAATATACATGACTTCACTGCTTTAGACCTGAAAACAATAGTAAGAACTAAATTTTCCGAGGAAGCAGATGTAAGCTATGGGTTCCAATGCTGTCTTTGAAATAAAGGTTAGAACTGTAAAGAAACGAAGGGCAGCCTATTTGTAAGAAAAGCAAATGCTCACGTAAAGTTTAGAATTTTTAACACCTCTCCTTTTGTTTCTCAAAGTGGTCATGTAATAATTCTGGCATGAACAAATTTGGGGCTCAAATTGTAGGAAGAAAGTTTTTTCCAAATAGGAGGAAGTGTTAAAGTAATACACGAGTCCATATTCCCACCGGCCCTCAGCCCTTTATATCTGTCCCATTTTGGACATTTTGTATTTATTTATGTGTCTGCCTCTTCCATTAATCTGCCAGCTGCTTGAGGATCATTCCCACACTATCACAGTGTCTGTACATCTAATGTACAAAAAGTGGTGAATTTTATTGAGATGAATCCAGAACTTGACAGCCCAAACCCTGTCAACTCCTAAGCGCTGGCGAGGTCTAACTTGGCCAGATAACTTTTAGCCACTAGGACTAACGGGAAGTGTGTTATTAATGAAATATTTTCTATTGAAAATAGCTTTTTTTGAATTACTAATTTGTTGGCAGCTTTTTACGTAAGGCCAGCACTGTGGCACAGATGACTCTGAGTTCAATTTAGCAGTTGATGTAGAGAGTTTGGCCAGGGCCCAATCTCTTAGCACCACGAGAATGTTCCCATTGTCTTAATGGCATCCTTTCCCCCCATCACATCTTATAACTATGTCACCTTCATCACAAGGAAGTAGCAAATGTAATATTGTCTAATTTCATATCCACTTGTTAATCTCCTGCCATGTCTCCAGCAGGATGCTAGTTACTAAGGATACAGAGGTGAATTGGAAGCATCTATGGAGCCCGCTGTACTGGCCAGGCAGTGTGCCAGGCTCTGGGAGTACAGCCGTCGGTTCCTGTTCTCACCACATTTATACGGTGCTTCACACTCGAATGGGATGGAGAGAAATGAGTTGTGACAGGAGCAATAGAATTGAACATAGAGAAGGGAGCCAGTAGGTCTGCTACATGGTGACAGGGGAAGTTCCAGAGAGAAAACAAAAATTGAATTTAACATTGAAACATGGATGGGGTGTCCCAGCCTGACAAGGATCCCTTGTATAAAATGCACACTTGTGTATCACACACGCGCATGCACACACACACACACACACACACACACGCCCCTCTGCTCTATTTTTTTGTGTCCAATTAAAACTAGAAAGTTAATTAGGATACAGACATTCGCATTTAAAATAACTTACAAGAGCATCGTGTTAATTCTATCGAATGGTGATTCTTTCAAAGAATCCTTCTGATCACTGGAAAATTAACTTATCAATCCCAGACGTCTTTTTTAAAAAGAAAAAAAAAACCAAGAAGACATTTGCGGGGGGAAAAGGGAAAGGAAGAAACAGAGGAATAGAGATATGACTGGTTTTTCACAGCTTGGGGCTTCTCCTTAGTAGTCTTTGCGGTTAAGTTAGAACATAGCTCCCCCTTGTGACCAAAACTCAGCAAACGGGGCGTAAAGAGCCCGACGAAGCCAACCTGAAGCGAGTCCCCAGAAAGCGGGATCAGGAAACAGGGACAAGGCCCCCCTTCAGCAGGATGCTCTCGCTGCATTTCCTGGGCTACAAACTGTTTTCGGGAGAGAAAGGAAGGGGGCCCTGACCAGGGAGTGACCCCACAACCTTGGCGTATCGGGGCGACGCTCTAACCAGCTGAGCTACCCAGCGAGGGCTTAATTCTGATGATTGATTCTCATTCAGAGGCAGATTTATATTTGATCCATCCTGTAGGAAACTGTTTTTTTAAAACCCTTCTATTATCCTGGTTCCACCAGCTGTGTGTCTTTGGGCAATTGTATAGGCTCTCTGTACCTGTCTCACGGGGTGTTAGGAAGCTTCCATGAGCTATATAGTGCAAGACGTGTTTGGAACAGTGCACTCAATAAATGTGATTCTGTGATTATCACGGGGGTGAGCAGTGGGTGGTGGGACAGGCAGGGGACAGGTCCCGGAGTTTCCTATGTAAAAATGAAGGGCATTTGTGCTAAAAGCCACCGAGAGTTTTTGAAGGTTGGTAGGAAGTGGGGAGTCAGGGTGTGATTTGAATGTTAGAAAGGTGGTTCTGAGCAAGTGAGAGGGAGGCTGAATCTCTAAGGCAGGCCGGGCAACTGGGTGGGCGAGGGTACCGATCACTGAGTGGGAACGCTAGGAATGCGGTGGGTTTGGAGGAAGGAGAATTTAGTTCTGCACATGGTGTCTTTCATTTTGGACATGTTGAGTTTGAAGAGCAAAGCCAAGCACCAGGGCCTAGCAGCTGGGGGGGGGGGGGGAACAGGTTTGACAATTCAGGGAGAGATCGGGACTCTGATAAGAACTATAACCCTTATTAAGCGGAGCTGTTTATACTTCTGGGCTGAAGAACAATAATTTGGGGCGAGTTATTTAAGATATTATCTATGCCTTGATTATAGATCTTAATATTAAAAAGAAGAACAAACCCCATCTAGAAAATGGTGAAGTTGAGAGATTTTTTGGCAATTCAAGAACATCATCATCGTCAGAGACAGTCGTGACTAAAACAAAGGCACTGCCAAAATGAAAAGACACACAAATCATTGATTTCGTTATATTTCGAGGACTTTGTTAGCTGACCTTTGCCCTGCCTGTGGCTGGAACGTATAATATACAGTCGTTATTGAAATGTGTGCTTATGGGTGCAAATATCAACGTGCGTGTGTGTTTTGATCTGTTTGTAATATTACACTTTTCAGTTATTCAGCCACTTGACCACGCCTCTGCGTTTTTCGCGTTTCCCCCGCAGGTATTTCTGATGAGTATATAACGCCGATGTTTAGTTTTTATAAGAGCGTGGCAGAATTGAGAATGACTCAGGAAGAGTATGCTCTGCTTACAGCCATTGTTATCCTCTCTCCAGGTAATTCTGATGTTACATTTTCAGTGTCATGCAATTTGTGCATTTTTCCCAGGATCATCGTAACAATGTTTATGAAAGAAAACCTGGGAAACACGGAAACATCAAAAAGCAAAATGGACTTCAAATTGAACCATGTTAACATTTCAGTGTATTTCTTCTTAGCCTTTTTTCTGAACCTCACATTCATTTACTAAATGCTTTTTAATACCTACTATGCGCTAAACATGGCTCTGGACATTGGGGGATACAGCAGTGAGGAAAGAGGCAGGACACAGCTGCAGGGAGCTCACTACATTCTAGTAGGGTACGAAAGACAATAAATGAAGAAACAAATAAAAATAATTTGTGGCAATTACTGAGGTGGTAAATGCTACAAAAAATATAAAGGTAAGAATATAAGGCAAGAAAGTGGCGGTAGATGTTAATTTAATTGGCGGTCAGGGGAGGCTTTTCTAAGGGGTTATTTGAGCAGGGACCTAAATGAAATAACGTACTTTTTAACATAATAGAAAATATAACTGCCTTTTTAAAAAGTGTACTTTTCTTCAAAAGTCTTTTCCCATGTCATTAAAAAATTATACTGGTAAAAGTATATTGTACTGCATGCATCATACTCCATTGTATTGATGACTAATCATTTACTTAGTTTTTACCATCTATTTGGAGATTCAGAATGTTTCCAATTTTTTGTTTTCAACAATGTTGAAATGAATACCTCTGTACGTGTATTTTTCTATATATTTTTGCTTAATTATTTGGGAGTAAGCGATGCCACATTCTTAACTTGTGGCCTTAAACCATTTTATACAGGATGTCAAGTCAGAAGCTAGTTGTTACTTTGCTGTACCATAAAACATTATAATTAGAAAGAAGAAAAACATTTTGGCAGTACCTACTAACGTGACACATGTACAAACCCTACGTCTCAGCAATTCCAGTCCTTGGGCTGTACCCACCAGGAATGATACTTACGTTCACCAGAATACTTTGGGGGCGTTCACTGGAAGGGGAATTTAGGGAGGCCTCTGAGGGCAGTAAATTTTCTACATCTAGTTGTGCTTATATAAGTATATGTATGTGCATGTGTAAAAATTAATCCAGTCGAACACTTCACTTGTACATGTCAACTGTCACCACGTGTGAGTTACGCTTCAAAGGTTAGCCTTACTATGACTGTGCCACACCTTCCACTTTTTCATTTTGCCGTGTTCTGTTCAACTTCAAAACAGACAGACAATACATCAAGGACAGAGAGGCCGTAGAGAAGCTTCAGGAGCCGCTGCTCGAAGTGCTGCAGAAGCTGTGCAAGATCCACCAGCCCGAAAACCCTCAACACTTCGCCTGTCTCCTGGGCCGCCTGACGGAGTTGCGGACGTTCAACCATCACCACGCGGAGATGCTGATGTCGTGGCGGGTCAACGACCACAAGTTCACCCCGCTTCTCTGCGAAATCTGGGATGTGCAGTGACCGGCATCGCCGGGGCGGAGGCCGGCCCTCTCTTCTCCTGATGTGTAACATTCCTTTATTCCATTTGTACCCGGTTTCGCACAAGAATTTCGACAAATATTTATGCAGTAATTATGTAACTCCCACAGTTGTAAATACGGGGCTAGGTAGAATTACTCTCTCCACTTTGTATTTGACACGGCTTCAGGGAATCTTTTATTCTAATTGGCTTGCCCTGTTTGCCTAATTAAACTGGTCCTTCCTTCAGTTCTATCTGTTGAAATAGAGGGAAAAAAAAATCTCAGTGTGCTCATCTTCCCTTATTGCATATATTTTATTAAACAGTGGTGTGCACTTCTGGCAATAAACTGAACATAATGGCAACAGGCTTTTATTTGGGAACAGAATTTGAAAAAAATATACAAACTCTTATTTCTTTAAATGATGAATGGCATCCTATGGAGCCCAAGGGTATAATTTACAAAAAGATAAACTCTCACAATACACATGGTGCATTTTTCATCCCTGGAGAAGCCCTGGTGAATATTCATTCATTGGCAGGAGCCCTCTGATCATTTCATTTTCTTTGAAGTTCAAAGAGAATAACATACGGAAAAGTCAACGACTATCACATAAAATATTCCCCAAGCATATTAGCTGTGCTTTCAGGGGCAACACTTCTCATAGTCAGGGTCCTGAGGCAGCGGTTACACATTCAGAGTATGCAGATAAGCCCAGTGATGGGACAGACCCTTTTCTCTATTAAAAGTGCTCACTGTTGGTTTCAGTGCATATAAGCAATCATTTTGTGTGTGTTTTGTTTTGTTTCGCTTTTGGAAAACACTCCTTCAGCCGGGTGCACAGCTGTTGTCTGCTTCCCCCAAAGCAGGAATTAGTTCATTTCCTTCCTTCATTGTTACACTGTTGCATTCTTCCCCCATTATCCTCCGGTGAACACAATAAAACACCTTCTATAAGTCATGGGCTTATATCTGCCTTTCTCCTGAAGTCAGCCAAAATGGAGCTTGCTTGGCAAGAAAATTTTTGTGGGTTTTGTTTTGTTTTGTATTAAAATATTGGGACAACCCTGAAGCCCTAAAAATAGCTGGTCAGTGGAAAAGGGAGTGAGTTGGGGCTACATCTGTTGGATTTCATCTGCTACAACAGCAAAGACTTGTATCCCCACTAAATACTCGATTCTTTTGCTGAACTCCATGGGACGATGCAAAGATGATTAAGACACAGTGACTGCCTGGAGGGGCTTACAAAGAGCTACAGGGGAATGTTGTATGGACTCAACCGGGAAAATCTCATAGAGGAGGTGGCACTTCCCCTGGGCTTGGAAGGACAGCCAGGACTCACATGGCTCAGGGTAAGAGGGAAGGGAATTTAAAGCAAAAAGGGGTGGCAGGAGCAAAAGGAGGGGGGTGGGAGTTGTACAGATGTTAAAAGACCACGAGTCATCTAGGGGAGGGAGAGACGGGGAGCACAGTCCGTTTCTAAGCCTCAGTCTTACCATTGGAAAATGAAGGTACCTGTACCTGCCCTCTGAAGGGGTTTAGCTGATAAACTACAAGCCCACCAGGGGAGGAAAGACATTTAAAACATAGAATTAAACTTCTCAATGCCTGAAGGAGTGGATCCCATCTGGGGAGCCGAGTGTGGTCTCCAGATCACCAGGCGTCTGTGGGGAAAGTGGTGGGAAACGAGCTGGGACTGAGGGGGCCACTGCAGACACACAGAGCTGGGAGTTAATCCCATGTGTCTGGGTTTAGTCAAGCGATTAAGAGTTTGTAGGAGCAGATAATGTTTCTGATGTGGAAAACTAACTGATACAATAAGAAATACATTTTTGGTCTTTGTCCCCAGTTTCTGACGGAGCCTCTAAAACCCTTGGAATTTCCCAAGTGGATAGGAGCATCTTTCATTACTCATAACAAGTTCCCTTCAGCTAATACCTGTGTTTATGCCAATAAGGTAACTCTTTGGGGACCTCTGCGTGCTTTTGGATGGGGGCTGATTACCAGAGGAACTGACTGTGTTATTAGAGGGCCAGAACTTTCAGCCCCATCCCAGACCCCTGGGGAGGGGAGAGGTGCCCACAGATGATGGTCAGTCACCAATGATTGGTGATTTAATCAATCAGGCCCATGTAGTGGAACTTCCATAAAACCCCTAAATGATGAGGTTTGCAGAGCTTCTGGGTTGAACACATCAAGTGTGAGGAGGCTGATGTGATGGAGAGAATGGAAGCTCCACGCCCTCCTCCTACCCCCAGCCTCCCCACCCCATACCTGACTTTATGCCCCTTCTATTTTGCTGTTCCTGAGTTGTATTCTTTATAATAGACCTGTAGTGGTGAGTAAACTGTTTTCCTGTGTTCTATGAGCTATACTAGCCAATAATTGAACCTGAGGATGGGGTCATGGGAACCCCTGGATTATAGATAGTTGATCAAAAGTACAGGCGGGGACAAGTACCTGAGACGTGGGGGGCAGGAGCAGTTTTGTGGGACTGGGCCCTTAATCTGTGGGGCCTGGACTAACTCTGGGTAGTTAGTGTCAGAATTAAAGTGACTTGTAAGACACCCATTTTGTGTAAGAACTGGTTGTTGGTGTGGGAAAAAACCATATATTTGGTGCCAGAACTGTGAGCAGAAACAGTTCACTAATGAATTTTTTTATCAGAAAAAAAATTTTGTGCGACTTTAGGAAAAAGTGAAAGAGCGTGATAAAGGGGAGAACAGTAAGAGTTTGTAATCGGATATCATACCCATGAAGAAATATGGTGGAATCTGGCTTAAGGTCAGAAAATGCATATCGTTGATACAGAATATCACAGAAGCAGAACTGGAAATCTGACTCAGGCATAACCAATCGAGCATCACACACCTGAGGTCAGAGTGAATGGTTTAGGATTGGGCAGGTGATCCGTTCAGAGAAAATGAGATACTTTGTTTGGAGTAAATTTAGGAGGCAGGCAGTGCTGTTCATTTGCTTGTGTGTGTATTGTCCTATTGTTCCAAATTCTTTACTCTTTTCCTGCAATAGAATTACATGCCCTGCGCCCCTTTGCCTGGTGAACTTGCAGAGCCTCTCCTAAGAGTAGGCAGAATATTTGTCCCCGGCCCGTTGATATTGGGCTTGTCCATGTGACTGGCTGTGGGCTGTGGGCTGTGGGCGGAAGTGCCCATTTGCCAGTTCTGGACCGAGGCCTTAAGGACATCACATGCTTCTGCTTGCTGCTCTTGAACTTTGCCATCTGCCATGAGAAGGGGAGGCCCTGGATAACTGCAAGTCCCAGAATGAGAGACAGAGGGAACAGGCCTAAACCCAGCATAGAGCATGAAGCCATGCCCTTCCCCTCTGCTGTGAGCTAACTTGCAGACCCACAGGCAAGAAAAATCAATGTTTGTTACTGTAAGCCACTGGGAGTTGGGAGTTGTTCATTATATACATGATCACAGCAAAAACCTGAGTAATATATCCTATTTGCATTTCAGATCATTCCTCCCCTTGCCTCTGCTCATACTGGGCCAGAAGGAGGGCTAACCCTGCATTTTATAGGCTCCCCTGTCAGCTAGCTGTGGCCAGGTTCCATGAATGGAAGGAAGGCATGGGAGGGAGACTGAAGGACAGAAAGGGAAAACACAGGGTATCCTGGGGGGCTATCTCTGCCTCACGGGCATCTCTGGTAATGACTGCATCTCCTCTTGCACAAACCCGACCCTATTGCTGACGGCCCTGCCTTCTGGATTTCTCTTTTGAACTTCTGGGCCCTAGAAGTGTAGTGGCTTCCTAGTGTTGCTCATCTCTGGGTTGTCTCATCTGCTCCTATTGTCTCAGTGCTTTCGTCTCTTCCAAAACCAAGTTCCTGTGTTAAATTTCCTCTTTTTGAAGTACCTACGGTGGTTCATGTTTTCTGACTTGAGCCTGACTGTATAGTTACTCACATCTTTTGGTTAGACTTAAACCTAAGAGAATGTAGAACCTGAACTGCTGGAAGCCAGAGGAAATCTGAGGATAAAGCCAGTATAAGCAGCAGAGCCCATCTGAGACTAGATTCTGGTTACATTATTGGCAGTCTTAGACTGAGCTTTGCCTAAAGCCAGAGAGTTCTATCCAGGGGTTTCAATTACATGAGCCAATTATTTCCTTTCTTCACAAGTGAATTTGAGAACTCTTTCCTGTCATACAGCACTAAAAAATCATCTCTAATAGGGACACTCTCCTTGGGTTTAGGTCCCACCCTAGTCCAGTATGATCTCATCTCGATCCTTACCTTGTATCTGCAAAGATCTTATTTCCCAATAAGGCCACATTCTGAGGTTCCAGGTGGACGTGAATTTTGGAGGGGATACTATTCAACCCACCACATAGTTAATAATTTAGTATTAATAACAGTGGTTATCATAACATTTTATATCATTTAATTACATATATATTATGTTTGTTAATGCAAATTGGTAGCATTCCTTTAAGACACAGCTTAGCATTGTTTTTAACGTAGCTGGCTCTAAATAGATTATCCGATGAGTGAGTCGTTTAATTAATTGTGAATTAATCAAGATCTCTGTTGCCCTAAAATTTCATCTAGTATATCACCCAAGACACAAGCCATAGGTGGATTGAAAACAACAGCAGCAACCACAAAATGCAGACCCAAACAGCTAATAAACCCGAAGCAAAAATTAAAAAAATCTCCAGCTATGGCATATTTCAAGCAACAGAGTATTCCCGCAGGGCTGGGGAAAGAGCCAAATCATATTTCAGTACCCAACGGGGTGGATGAGCCAGGCTCTTCTGTATTCTGCAGAGAGGTTTGGTCAGATGAATGATTATTGCTCATGTAATAACTTAAAATTTCGATTTCCGAGCTCACTGCTGATTAGAGCCGGCGGGGGGGGGGGGGCGCATCTTCGCAATTCTGGGAAAGACAGAGAACCGATGGGCTTGCTCGTCTGCTGGAAGCGGCCCGACGAGGCTCGCTCTGCGGGTTACAGCCGGGTCCAGTTTCAGGTCAAGCGAGAATCTCTTAAAAGCGGCTGTTGACCTAACCACCAATTAGAAATCCGCGCCTTAGGCGCAGCCCTCAATTACCGGCCGGCGCCCAGGCCACGGCGGGTGAGCGGGGGGTGCGCCCGGAGCGGGGCGCGCACTGGGACGTCAGGGGAAAGGGGGGGGCAGCCAGGGGAACTTGTTTTCTGCTCGGTACCGACGGGAAAGGCAGCGAGAATCAGACAACCCCTCGCCCAACGCCCGCACTTTGCAGACGGGGAAACGGAGTCCCAGGGCGACGACGCGATAGAGCGAAGCGGGTGCAACGGGCGGAGGCGCGCCGGGGGCTCCGGGTGTCGCCGTGTGTGTCAGTCCACGCGCGGGCCGCGCGCCCCGCGGTGACGGACCTCGCCCGCTGCTCCACTGAGTCCCGCCTCCGCGTTAGGCGCCCCCAGCCGGCCAGCGCCTCTCGCTGGGTCCAGGTTCATTCTGCATCCCTGGCTCTTGTGTTTGGTGAAGCACGTGTGGACATCCCCCCTTTTTTGATTTGGGTTGCGGCCTTAAGTGACGGGGTTCCTTCCCTTCCTCTGCCCCCCCCTAGAAGCGGGGCCTCTCTCTCCGAAGGGTCCCTACTTTGGACACCCATCCCTGCTCGGTGACAGTGGTCTCGGGAAACCGAGGCGCCTGCAGTGCAGCCGGATGGAGATGACTGGAGGTTGGGAGGGGCTCGTCACTGACCCCGAGGAACCTGGGGTGACGCCCTGGCACACCCCGGGGCGACATTCCAGCAGGAGAGGCTCCTCCCCCTCCCCGGCCGATCGGGCCTCGTAGGAGGGGCTGTCGCTGTCGCTGAGGAGCCAGACGCGGGGGAGGGGGAACTTGGGCGGCGACCAAGCCGCTCTGTCTTTCAGGAAAAAGACGCGCGTGGGCGTCGGGGCCCCGAGCCGCCCGGCGGTGGGGGCGGGGCGCCGGGGGCGGGGCGAGCGGCGCGCGCGGGTCTCGTGCTCGGGGAGGCCGGGGGCGGGGCCTCCGGCCACGCCCTCTCCCCGCCCTCTGATTGGTCCCTTCGAAACTGGCGGCGGCGGTTGGCCGGGGCGTGCTGGCTCCGCACAGATTGCGCCGAGATGGCTCCCCGCGGGGTGGAGTGACCCTCCTCGGCAGCGCTGGTGAGTGGTTCCCCGTCTGCTCGCTTTTCCCCCAGAACTTGGATCGTGGGGCCGCAGCGCCTCAGCCCACGGGCTCGACGAGCCGCCGGCGCTGAGCCGCTCCCCGGCGGGCGGTGGGGGGGGACCCCGAGCCGCCGGGATCCAAGGCGCTCCGCGATTGGGCCGCTGCCGGGGCCGCGTGCTCTGATTGGCTCCTGGCGCCGTCAAGGTGGCGTTAAGCCCGCCTCCCGTTGCCCACTCGGGTGCGGTGCGAGGGGGCAACAGGTGTGCTGGGCCTGCGAGGGGCCGGCAGGGGCGGGCGCGCCGGGGCGGGGAAGGGAACGGGGGCGCTGCCGCGCTTGGTTAGGCTCCCAGCAGGGCTCGGGGCCTGAAGCTAGCCCCGGGCCTGCCGGGCGCCCCCGCGCCCCCTCGCCGCGCACATTGGAGTCACTTGATTCCGCCGCACCACCCGGGGAGAGCGGGCGCGGTCGCGGACCTCGGGGAGGGAAGGGCAGCCCTTCCCCCGCACTCTCTTCCCTATTTGTCCTGCGGTCCAGCAAGGTCCGGGCCGCTCGGATGCGCGGGGCGAGGGGAAGTCGCTGCAGGCTCCGCGCGCTGCGCCCCCGCCCGCGCCCCTGGGTCTGCGGGGCTGCGTGGGTGGGGGGTGCTCGTGGGTTTGCGCTGGAAGTGGGCGGAGAGTTCTGCAGGGCGTGCTTAGCCCGTGCGGTCCGCGCTGGTTCCCAGCGCATCTTTCCAAACCCGGCATCGAATCGCGGGTCTCGGGTGCGCGCGGCGGGTGCGGTGGAGAAGCGGCTTCAGCCGTCACCGGGGAAGGGGTGGCTTTCTGCAGGCCCGGGCGCGGCCGGGGCTTGGGCGGAGAGTGCTGGCAACTGCTGCCTCCAGATTAGCAGTTTGTGACCTGCCTTCCCTGCGATCATCTCTCTTGGCACTTAAACGGTTAGGAGCTGGAGTTCCTGCTGCTCAGATTCCCTCCGGGAGGGATTTGAATGGAAACGTGGGAACTCCGGTGATACTCCCCTGGCGTCGGTACTGACACCTGGCTCTCTGACTCACCGGTTTTTCAAAAACTCGTTAAAAACCCTTGCGCAGCCCTGGCCGGGTGGCTCAGTGGGTTGGAGCGCCGTCCGGTTCGCCACAGGGTTGCGGGTTCGGTTCGGTGTCTCTGCTATTTTGAGATTAAAAGTAATATTTCTTTTTAGTTTGCCAGAGTTGCATGCGGGCTCTGAAGTCAGACTTGACTGTGTGTGGGAATTTAGGCAAGTTTAGTTAATCTTCTCCTAAGCCTAAATTTCCTCCTCTGTAAGCGGTGGTTAATAATAGTTCCTACCTTATTGACGCAAGGGTTGCTGTGAGGATTAAATGAAATAATCCGTGTAACGAGTTTAGTGCAGCGCCTGACAGAGCCGTTGTTTCTGCGCTGTTGAAGTTGGATTACATGTTTGAGGCCACCCCCAAAGGGCGGAGGGGAGCAGCAGCGGAGGCAGCGCAGGGGTACAGTTACCATTCACTGATGGATACACGCAGGGCGCTTAGAATAGTGTCTGGCACCTACTGCACACTCTTGCTGTCAAATACATTATTACTTAGAAGGTGCCAGGTACTGTGTTCTGCGTGCTTTACCTGTATTGTTGTTAAACCTCTTAGAGAGACTGCACTGTAGCTGGGGTTCTCTCTCTGGGGCTCAGAGAAAGGACATAACCTCCTGAGGTCCTCAGAACTGGGTCCCCACTGCCCCTCTCCAGCCTCCAGCTTCTGACTTGTACAGCACTGGCCTTGCTTTTATATCCCCAGCATCAGGCAACTTCTCTGCACGGGCTCCTTTGCAGGGCCCAGGTTCACTTCTGCTGTGAGTTTGGGTTTATTTTGGTACTTCATTAATTAAAAAATAATAAGAAATACCTTGTGATGGTAAATCACAGTGTGTGATAAGAGGTTAATGTCAACAGTATACATGCTGTTACTAAAACAACAAACGAGTCCAATGATGTTTGGAGAATTGGTCAGTTCAGAAGTAATGTTTCCTAATTTGTGTTTTTGCAAAAACATTGTTTTTATTTATTCACTATATATATATTTTTTTACCAAACAGTACTCTTTTAGTACGTTTTTTCCTGTAAATCTTAATTTAAGATTGGAGGTAAGAGAAGGAAGTTCAGTTAATTCAATATATATTTTTTCAAGCCAACTGTAGATGAGGAAAGTAGGGATTAAGGTTACTACGTATTAGGATATTTTATTTTCTTAAGAGTAACATGTCTGTGTATGTCCATCTTTCTGTGTGTTTTACTTCCTATTACTTGTTGCTTTCTGTACTTTGATTTCAGATATGCCTTTACGTACGTAATGAGTCATATGATATATGTAGGATTTGAGAAAATAGGAAACTTGAGTGTCAGTTGTTTCACTTCAAGTTTCCCTATTTTTGATTGAAATTTAACTACCATAGATAAATGCCTCAGAAGTAATGTTTACAAGATACAGGCAATAATTATAATTGTATTTCTTTAGTGTTTCTCCTTCTAAAACCTCAAAAAGTTTTCTTTTATGATTGCACTGTTACAGAGTAGGTTGTTTTAACAGAAAGTTACCATGTATTTCCTAAATGAATTACTAATTTCCAAAGAACTAGAATGTAATAAAATGTAGCAGATATGCTAAATGTAATTCATCTTTGTTACTGAAAGTATCATAGGAATTTACAGTATTATGACCATTATGTGCTGGATATTGCTGAAGTGCTGACTGTTAGAAATGTCTGCCTACTGTCACACAGCACCAACTTTTTTGTAAGAAAGTATAATATTAGCTATGGTGAAGGTCTCACTTTATATGTTTTTAAACATAATGACTTTTGTTTTCCATTGATGGATTACTTGTTAATATTTTTTGTTCCCCCCCCCCAATAGGCTGTTGAAGAAATTGTTTAACTATGTTAAAAAGGTTTTCTTTTTTATACACACACACACACACACACACACACACACACAAAATTTAGAAAACATTGGGATCTCAGTAATATAATTATATATACTTTTGTTTGTATATGAGTTATAATAGACATATTTTCAGATAAGTAGATATAGCTCTGGCATATATTCTTTCAGCTGGCTAACTGAATCCCTGTGTGAATGTCCTGTAAGTTATTTGAGTAGTTTCCTGCTAATGGACACTTAGTGTGGTTTTTACATTTCTTTACATTAGTGTCTGTATGTATGTTTTCAGTAGAGTCTTTTAGTCTGTCTTATGTAAAGGCAGACTGATTTTAAGTTCTTTTAAAAAAAATTTGTATCCCACAAAACTTATGACAAATTTATAGTGTTGTCTAATATAAAGTTAAGTTATTCAGGTTGAATCTCTGCCAGACTTTAAAAGAGGAAAATTTCAAATAAAAAAGCAAAGACTCCCAACAAATGGACAGTTTCTATATTTTGCAAGTAATATGTGATGTTTTATTAAACTGTAAGAATCTTACTTCTTTCTCTTAAAGACCTTCACTTGGCTTTGGAAGCTGCCTTTCTCTTAAATGAATACACTACAGATTTGCTTCATTATTGTTTCATACTCCTTTTAGTAATAAATACAACATTTGTTATACTTAGGAGTAATTCCAACACTAATCTTAGCACTGATTTCTACATAGAAGTAGAAGAAATGGAGACTGTCACCCCCTCAAGGACCTTATTTTAAAAAGTATAGAGTGTAGTAAAATTGAAGCATATATCACTATATACTCTAAATTAAGGAGGGGTTCAGAGATGCTTTTTAGAGGAATTGAGTCTCACGGACAGGTGGGAGTGAGCCTGGGAGAAGGAAGAGGGGAGAGTGTCCCTGTAGATGGATCAGCTTGTGCGGAGACCCAGAGGTGGGAGAGCATGGTGCCTGAAGGGTCTAAGAGTTCAGTGTGGCCGGAGTGTGAGGGTCAGGAGGTGAGGGGGACGGATTCCTGTAAGGCTTTATTTAGCTTTGATACTGAGTTTGGACTTTATCGCTGACCAGGCATCGAACCCGAAACCTGAGTATGTGCCCTGACTGGGAATCGAACCCACCACCTTTTGGCGTATGGTACGATGCTCCAACCAGCTGAGCCACACCGGCCAGGGCCGAGGCAGAGGCCTTGGCTGGGGATGGTGGGGATGACAGTAAACACGCAGCACTCACAATGGGTTTTATCTACAAATTTTGCATTTTTTTTATAAGCGTGCTGTATAAAACTGGCGCCTTTTCCCTTACCGTTTCCACATGCTGGGCTCGCTGGCACATGCTGCTTCCTCTGGGTTGGGTCAAATATCTTGACCCTCCGGGCAAATCTTCCTTAACTTAAGAAGTGCATTAGTTTCCCTTTACTGCTAGGAGAAATAACCACAAACTTAGCAATTTAAAACAACACAACTTTATTATCTTACAGTTTGGGAAAACAAAAATCTGAAATGAGTTAAAAAAGAGGTGCCGGTCAGGCTGTATTGCTTCGGGAGGCTCTGGGGGGAGCCGTCTCTTTCCTGGCTCTCCCTCCGCTTCCAGGCCAGCAGCTAACCACTCACATTGCTCTCCCAGTCCTCCCGGTTATGATGTGGGTATTTTAAAGCTTTTACTTTTATTTGTAATCATATTTATTTTGATGTTAGTAAAAGAAGCTTTCCAAATTACATTTAATGATTTCTGAGCATTATTTGCCTTTTTTTATCTCTCTAATTTGATAAATTATAATAAATGAACTGTAATTATGTCTCATCATAGTATTAATCATGACAGCTAGCATTTGTTAAGTGCTAGCTATGTGTCAGGTCCTTTATTTGTGTCATCTCATCTAATCATTACAACAGCCACATGAGGGAGGAGGGGGTGTCCCATTTTACACATGAGAACACTGAGACTCAGAGACGTTAACTATCCCAAGGTCCTATAGCTAATATTTGCTAGAGCTGGAATTCACACCAGATGTTTCTGCTACTTTCTACTACCTCAGTGGTGTCTTTATGGTGAGTTATTTTAGTATACATAAAAATATGTGAAATATGATTGGTATGGTTATAACATTTCTATTTTCTCTATTAGGCAATTAGGAAATAGTTAACTGAAAAATGTAAAGCTAAGGAAGTGGCTCCTTGCCCCACCCCCCCGAACAAATCAGGGAGTATATCTTCTTCAACTATTTTCCTAAATGAAGCATTAAAAAAATGACAAAATGTTTTTTGACATTTGGAAAGGCATATAACACCTGTGCTCTCACCACTTGTCTTGAAATGAAGTCTTACCGGTGCTGTTGAAAGGCCTCTGTGCATCCCCCCAATCTCCTCTTCCTCCCGTCCTCAGTAGTAAACACTATCCCAGCATTGGCATTGGTCATATCCTTGCAGCTTATGTATCTTTGCAGTAATCTGGTGGCTGAGTGCTGAGTGTATGTGTGTTGTTGTGGTGTTCATGCTATTATTTTTCTGAAGGACTTTACCTTGTGTCAGCTTGTTTTGTCATTGTTTTCTAAGTTGATCTCGATTTGTACCAGGACTGAGTCATGCCACCTTGTGCTCTCCCCACCCTGTCTTATAATATGGGGAATAAAAAAGGACTCAGTGTCAGAGTCCACAGCTGTGGGACAGATGATCAGCTCAACAGGCTGGCCTTTTCTCCATGATCTGAAGGCAAATTGGCATAAAGAGCCCACCATAAATAATCTTGAGGACCTCATGACAAACTTTTGAAGATGAGTGGGTTAGACCCAGATCCAGCTTAAGTTTCAGGTGAGTGAGCACATTCTGTGCTTCTAGCATTCCCCAGGTATAAAAATCAAGTGAGGTCGTCTTCACTTGTCTTGGTCTTGTGAGAGGTTCCCAGCAGCGTCAGAGTATAGTTTGGACTTGGTCACATGAGATGCCCCCCCAAAGCGAAGGGAAAGGACATCCTCAAGTTGGCAAAGACTTGAAGGAGGCTTCTCCAAAAAGAGAGAGACACAAACCCAGGAACAAAGTAAGTTGCTAAGTAAAAGGTAGCTTTAAAAATGTTTCTGCTTCAGTATGATTGGTTTATGGGGAAAAGTAGAGACCAAGACTTTCAGGGGAGAGAGGAAAGGGGAAAACAGGTAATAAGATGAGGGAGAGGCGACCAAGAGTTGTGATTGTGGCACAGATTGAGGACAGGGGAACTACAGAAAATATGCTGCTCTTGGGATTAAATGCCTGAGACACAACAGTGGTTTGTAAAGAGAATAGTGAATGCCTGGAAAATATCAGGAACTGGCTCTCTTAGTACCTGGGACAGTGAGTGCTCAGGCATTAATTGATGGTGCACTGATACAGTCTCATCAGCTTATGAAAGTTTTCCTATGAAAGCATATATTTGTGTACAGGATGGTTTTTTGTAAATGAAGGAATGTTATAACTTACCTGACAACTTCTCTGAGTATTCTGTTAACAAATTTCTTTTTAAAGGTAATCGGATGGTTCTTCTTGTCATCATAAAAGTAGTGTTTCCGTTGCTCATGAAGCATGATTCAAAAAACTTCCTGCTAACGTTCAAGTGCCTGGAGGTTGTGCACAAATTCTTCATTTCTTTCATAAAACCAACTTTGTTGACTTTTCTGTAAAAAAGTGCAACTACTAAACATTCTTGCCCTGGCTCCTTTGTTAAAGTGCCGCTGTTCTTGCTCTGCACACGCCTTGTAATTCAGGCCTGCTTTTGTCTCGGGTGGGCCGGGCCAACTGTTAGAGCTCTTGTCTGATTGTGTGGAACTCCTTATTTTAATGGGAGCAGCTTCTTTGCTGCATTTTTAAAAAGTGGTCTAAGGAGCTTCTTACTGTGGATCTTTGTTGGGGACAAAGGATTATTTATGCTAAAGGAAAATGTATTCCCCGCTGACTTGGCTCGTGGGAAGCATAACAAGCTCATTAGTAATGCTCAGTTGTACTCTGCCCTTTTGCTGTGGCAGGAGAGGAAAAATGACATCAGAAAGGACATTCTGCTGTCCTTTGCCTTCCCGCAAAGAAAATGTGATGTAATATTAGACTTTTCAGTTAGGTTTAGCTCAAGTTCAAATTCAGTACCAGAAGAAATGTTCCTGAGAGGAAGGCGGTATGTGTAGTTGGCACCGTGCGTGAGGTGTGTGTGTGGTGTAACTTAGAGGAGAAAGTAACTTTTCCTTGGAAATTGATAGCATTAGAGCTTATAAACTGTTTTAGATGTTTTCTGAGACTCTTTTAATGTTGGTTTACAGTAAAAAATAACTAGTGTATTATGCTGCTTGTAAGCAATTAAAATTCCTAGGTTGTATATAGTCTATTCCGAGTGCTTTTAAACTTCACTTTTTTTTTTTTCCTGTCTGAAAATACATTAAAGAATTGTATTAACCTAACTTAAAGTTGTGGCTTTTTTTCTTACAGATTTCAAGAATAGCACTTTGGAACTAAATTATACTGTTCCTTTTTCTTTGTTTTTTTTTTTTTTTTGTCTTTAGCACCTTATGGAGGAAATATCTTATAAAACATTATTATGGAAAGGCATCAAGTATTGTTTCATAGTTAAGATCGGTGTTTATGGCTATACCTTGTCATCTGGCAAAAGAAGCTCATGGTTAAACTTGTGAATTTATGCAAAGTCCAGATGAACTTTTATGATCTCCATGTAAAGGCCGGATGGGAGATACTTGACTTTTAGTCTCAGTTGCTGTGATATATGTATTTACATTATGTTCATAGAGGGAAAGTCTGGAAGGCTTTTATATGGCTAAGTTTTATTGTTAATTTTAGTTTGCTAGCCAGAGCTTCGTGAATTACTTTGAAGCCAGATGTTTCAGGAATTGGCTTGCTTGCTGTCATGTAGTTAGTAAGAGTTCTCACCACACAGCATTTTCTTTTTTGGTAGATTACTAAATAAAAAAGAGAGAGAGCTGGGGGCGGGGGAGCACACAGGACTCTTGAGCCACATCACCCCTGTTCCCTCTACTGCTTCACTTCTTTATCCTGTTGGGGGGTGGGGGGGAGTGGATCACTTTGATGCTAGTACCAGAAACTAGATATTAAAGTATGTGTTAGGTTTTCCTGTTTCCAATGAAGAGTACTTTTATGAAGTAAGAAGTGATTATTGATCTTATAGTCAAATGATTCTAATTAGAAGAAAAAGTTTTAGGTTTTCAGCCAAATAGAGCAGAGCAGATTCCTTGTAATTTGAGGGTTTGGGGGAGTAGGAAAGCTGCCGTTATCTGCATATTAATGTTTTGTTCTGTTTTCAGAAAAGCAGTTTCATTTGAATATTGCTGACCATGCAGCCTGCAGTTCAAGTAAGTGTTTTTCTTGGAAAAAATATTTTTATGAGATTAATATAATAAAATTATGATAGTAAAATACTAAAATTATTAAAATGTTTTTATTGTATTAGTTTTTAAGCATCAACTTTTAATAACAGAAATATTGTATTTTGACTTTCTACTTCTGAAAGGATTTTAATTCTGGGCTTATATTGAATATTTGTAAGAGTCAAAAATACCTTATGGTTGATGGGTCCTTCTTATTTATGCTACTCTGGGAAAAGAATTGGGATATTTTGTAGGCTTTCTCTCATTACAATTTAGTATATATTTACTTAAAAAGCTTTCAGTGAAAACAAATATAAATGTTTTGTTTTAGATAATTGTGCGTGTGCCTTATAACCAATTATGCCTGTAAGTAACCAAATATTAAAATTTAAAGGGTGGTTTTTCGTCGTTGTTTCTTTGTTTTTGTTTGTTTGTGGTGGGGGAGGCAAGGTGAGGGTGATGAGACAATCCAGAATGACCTTGCACCGGGATGATTCCCAGGGTGGGTACAGTAGTTGCTATGTTATTCTGATATCCTCTTAAGTTCTTTTTCTTTTGCTATGAATAGAACAGGATTCACTATTCACTTAAAGATAAAAACCACTTTGAAGGTCTACCTAGAAAGGTGCAAGCAGCCGATAATGAAATCTGCTTGGAAAGTGAGAACTTCAGAGTCAGTCGGGTTTCATTTCTGAGCCTAGTTCTGTGCCTCCAATGGTGAGGTTCGGGCAGATTATTTACCTCTCCGGGTGTCTGCTTCCATGCTCTAAAGTGAGGGCCGTGGCCCCGACGTTGCAGGGTCGTTGTGAGGCATCAGTGACAACACCAGGTGCCTACTGGAATGGGTATTGTGTAGTAGGCACTGGAGGAGTTGGATTGCATCATTTGTACAACAGAATAACCAAGATGTACAAGGGGAGGTTACACCCGTGCCGTGCAGGCCTTTCTTTCTTTTTACTTTATTTATTACTTCTGTTTTCCTAAGAAAGGAGGCTTACCGAGCTACCAGTGGTGATGGCCTGGGGAGAGTTTCTGAGCTGGTGGGGAGCAGCAGAGAGGGGCCCTGGGCGCCTCCTGCTGTTGGGTGCTCAGCTCTGCTCCTGTTTTCCTAAGTCCCTGGTGTGTCCCAGGCCTGCTCTTGTTGTCCTAAGTCCCCGGCCTGTCCCAGGCCTGCTCTTGCCCTCTGGGCCTCCTCAGCCCATGTTGAGTAGGATTAGAACGTCCTTACTCCAGACCACTTGTTATCTCTTATCCTTTGTGCCATTTTTTAATCCACGTTTCAGAAATGTCATCAGGCTCACGTTGATCATGTTTTTCTGATTCCTTCTCGTGTGCTTCTTGTCGTTGCCACACCGACCGTGTTTTTCTCATTTCTACATGAATGGCCATTAATACTTTCTTAACTTGGTGAATATTTTCGTAGTTTTGCCTTGCCGTTCTGTGAAACCTCTTCTAACCGAGATCCGTCCCCATGGACTCTGTAAGGCAGTGCTCGTTAACCCATCTGATAGCCAGGAGCTGAGACTCGGGTCAAGTAACTTGCAAAACTCACCTAACAAGTGGAGCGAAAATACAACTTGTTGATTTTTACCCTCTTGGCTTGATAGTAGAATTTGTTCATTAATTAGGGGTTCCCTTAAATTTACTGCAGTACTGAATATTGAAAGTGCCTCAAGTATCTCGACTAATAGTTTGCTTCTAGCGCATACACTTCTGTGTGTTGCTGCGGTTTTGCATGTGTTGTGTTACATACGGCCTGTAATTCGTGTTTAAATGGAGATGTGTGTATGCCGACTTAACAAGACCACGCCCGTGCATTTGGTTGATGCTTTCTCCAGGTGTGGTTTGGAGAAGACCTGCCTCTGAGCCCACGGAGCCCCCTGGCGCCCAGGCACGGGCCCGGCTTGGCTGACGTGTGTCAGTATGACGAGTGGATAGCTGTGAGGCACAAGGCCAGCCTGGTGCCCATGCAGGAGGACCTGGCCATCTGGTTGTCCGGGTTACTAGGTAAGGCCTGGAAAGACACTCAGAACTGTCTTCTCCGATTCGGTAAATGTTTATTGCGCATCTTATCCTTTGTCAAGGACGCTCGTTCCAGAGGCTGCGAGTACTCACGTGAGGGGGACGTTCAGTGTCCGTGTCCTCGCGAAGCTCATGTTCTTGCTGGGGAGATGCTCCGTTTTACCCTGACCCTCAGGCTTGGATCGTAGGGAAGTTTGAGGTTTAACAGAAGATGCCAGTACACTTTTAATAATCACATTTCCACTGTTAATGTTAATTTTTTTTTTTTAAGTCTATAGGTCTAATTTTGGGATCTATATTTTACTGATTTTTTCTCCTTAGCCTTGTCTAAGGTCTGAGGTTCTGAGTGGTATTCCTACTGTGGTTAAATTGATTATTCGTCCTCAGGCATTAGGAGGCAGAGGCATGAAACCTGGGGGGCGATGCCAGGCAGGAGACTGGCATTACGGCGCTCACTCAGTTAAACAAGTGCTCTGAGCTCTCTGCAGAAAAAATTCTCCTTTCAGTACAGAATTTCATGTAGCATTGCAAGGTTTTTGTGAAAAGGAATATGTGAAGCTTATCTATGGCCTTTCCAAGATAATTAAAGCACAGCAGTCACTCACTTCAGATATTGGTATCAGTTTGATTTAGGAAAATTTTTTAAAGTTTATTGCAGAATAAAGCTTCTAAAGAAGGTAGTTTAGAGGTGAAAGGTTAGTATTCCCTGGGTGTCTGTTATGTTACTGTCTTTAATTTTTAAGTTGCAACAAAGTCCATCTTATTTATAGAGAATTTTTCTTTTTCTTGTGTAAGTTGTAATGTGCAATGAATCAAAACTTAACCCTAACAGTGAATATTGAAATTTAAACACTTTGTTCTTTTCTAAATGAAATAAAAGATGTCCATTTTCTATCTTTTTTTTTTTCTCTGTACAGAAATACAGACATTTAGAGTGAATAATTGTAGTCTGATCTAATATTTGTCTAGTATTTCAGCCCTAATCTAATTACATTTAATTAAATTTTAACCATATTGTTTGAATTTACTGTTTCTAGAAGAATCTTAACTTTGGATATATTCTTAGGTATTGAAGTTAAGGCAGAAAGATTACTGGAAGAACTTGATAATGGGGTCCTGTTGTGCCAACTGATTGATGTTCTTCAGAACATGGTGAAAACCTGCAGCTCTGAAGAACCAGGGGTAAGGAGATGTCAGCAGTAGTGATTGTATACCTTGGAGCATACTAATTTGTTTATGTACTTTTCTTATCTCTACAAGATTGTAACCTTCCACCCCAACTATCTATAAGACCTTGGGTAATTAACCTTTTTTGAGAATCAAGAAAAATATTCTTGCCTATAAGGTAGAGATATTAACATTTACCTTGTAGCATTTATTGGCAAGGATTCAGCAAAATTAAATGAGATAACCTATAAATTGTGTTTAGTTTAGTGCCTGGTGCATAGTAAATATCTAGTAGCTCTAGCTCTTCTTGAGAACAACAATATAGGATTGTTGTGAGAGTTAAATGAGAGAAGAGCTTGTGATAGTTCCCGGTACACAGGAGCTGTTATCATCTTTACATTCTTCAGATACTGCCTGAGTAAGTTCCATAAATATTGGTTGAATGAATACTTTTTTAGCCAGTTTTTCTCTGTTGACCCTCAAGGTCTGATCTGAAGTAGATAAGGTTTTCTCTCTTTTCATCAAGCGTGGTGTTTTCACATGGGGTCTGGGCACTCACACAGTGTTGGTGAAGAATGAAGTGGCATCATCCTTCTGGGGGACAGCGGGTGTTGTATGTATATCACATTGAAAATAGAGCACATCCTAAAAAAGGTGAAGGGATTAAGAAGTCCAAATTTGTAGTTACAGAAGAGTCACGGGGATGTAAAGTACAGCATAGGGAATATAGTCAATCATATTGTACTATGTACAGTGCCAATTGGGTACTGGAAATGTTGGGGGGAACACTTTGTAAACTGTATGATTGTCTAACCACTATGGTGTACACCTGAAACTAATACAAAATAATATTGAAGGTAAACTGTAATAGAAAAATAAAATTTTTAAAAAAAGAAAAGAAAGCACACCCTGAGATATATAACATAATTCAGCAATTTGTTCTAAGGAAAAAAAATCACAAATTCACAAAAACAACTGTGCAAAAAATTAGGAACATCCTAAATGCTCATCAGTAGAGAAGTTGTTAAAAATTTGTTATGGAACCTAAACACGCTGGAATATTATCCATTCGTTCATGAGAAATGACTATTTTAATCTGTTCTTTTTTACTCTAAAAGATGCCTACAACCTACCTTTAAGTGTGCATGAGCACGTACACACACAAATCAGACTGTGGAATAGTGTGTGTATGTAACATTCTGTAGGAACAGATACCTACCAAGTGCATACTTGGGCCCGGAGATATCTTACTAAAATGTGGGTGAGCCCGGCCGGGCATGGCTCAGCGGTTGAGCGTCGACCTGGGATCCAGGCGATCGGGGTTCGATTCCCGGTCAGGGCACGTGCCCGGGTTGCGGGCTCGATCAATGACTTTCTCATCATTGATGCTTCTATCTCTCTCTCCCTCTCCTTTCCTTTCTCTGAAAACAATAAAGATTATTTAAAAATAAAAAATAAAATGTGGGTGAGAGGATTTCAGTTGAACTAACCATCTTTGTATTTGTCTGTATTGTTTGATTTTATTTATTTATTTATTTATTTATTTATTTATTTTTGGCAATAATCATATATATTCTGTCTATATTAGAAAAACTCACAAGGTTTTTTAATTCTGGAAAATAATAGCAGCAGGAAGGATATATAAGGAACTGGTAATAGTGGTTATCTCTAGAGGGAGAGAGGAACTGAGGGGTAGAGGTGGGAGAGAGACTTATGTCTTGTCTACTGTGCCTGTTGCGTTTTTAAAAATCATATGCATGAATTGTTTATTCAAGTAAACATTTAAACTAAAAACTGAAAACCTCTCAATCTCAGCAGGATTATCAAAATACTCTTGGTTCAGATAGTTAAAAAAGTAGGGTTCTGTAAAACTTAGGTCATCAGTTTTCAAAGAACTTGAATTAAGAATGGGAGACTACTTCCTTATTTGACAGTGTCCTCAGGAAACTCAGAACCATATTTTTGAATCTGCAAAGAAGGAAGTAAGCAAACATGAGGGTGCCTATTATTTTAAATTTATTTTAAATTTAAAAGATTCTTGTGTCATTTCAAGAAGAAAGAGGTTAGAAATATTTGACCCTACTGCTAATTTTAACCAGATTGTTTCTGAACTGTACTAAAGGAGAGTGAAGAATACCTAGTGGTGTATACTTTTTACTTGCACTCAATGCACGGAACATTTCTTTAGTGATATTAAAATGGGTATCTAATGAAAGTATCTGTGATGCGTTTTTGAAATTATTCTTTTGTCTTTTCCAGAATTTTCCAATGAGAAAAGTGCCCTGTAAGAAAGATGCTGCCTCAGGTTCGTTCTTTGCTAGAGACAATACCGCGAACTTCCTTCACTGGTGTAGGCACGTTGGGGTCGATGAGACTTACCTCTTCGAATCTGAAGGGTTAGGTAAGGATTGTTGTCGTCACTGTTTTGTTTAATGTTTATTAGGATATTATGTATATCTCATTTCTAATTTTTCTTTCCGATAAGAACTCAAATGCCACATCTCGTTTTGCTAGAAAAATTTATACTTTAAATATATGTGAAACAATTAGAGAACCTGATTATAAATTAAATATATTAAGCTTTTCATTTATAGTTAAAGATCTTATATATCTAGATGCCCTAGAAATACTTTACTTCCTAAATGAGTTGGCTATGGGAAGTTTCTGGAGGAATGCTTACTAATTAATGTTTTCATCAAGAATTATTCTACCATGTCTAAATTACTAGTAATTCCTCTTTAACTAGATAATTATAGAAACAGTAGAAGGCTAAGTGATGCATGTTCATGGTATTAGATTTACCTTGTAAGCAGCAGCTGCCAAGTTGATTATCTAAATTGATTAATGCTTTTGACAATCCATTTGAAAAAGTCATGCTCCACTGCAGAATTATTCACATACTCTCTGTACAGTTACTAAAGTGGAAGCTCTCTAAGTTTTAGACTATATATATATATATATATATATATTTCCTTAAAGCACTTGTATCTGTATATACATACTTACCTATATCTCTCTACATATGTGTGTACGCATACACAGAGAATTTATAATGTTTTGATAGGAGCAGTAGCATTCCAAGCGCGGGGCTGTGGGAGTAGTCGTCTGCCCTGGTAGAGAGAAGTATTTGATCACTGGCATTGTTTAGAGTTGCTGGTTCGTGGTGATAATAAAAAGCAAACTGACTTTCAGTCGGTTTTATTAGTTCTGAAATTCTCGACTGACGTTGCACACCCTTGCTGCCTGCGCGGGGCGGGCTGCCCCCCGCCGCCCGTTCAGCATCCTCTGGGGCCCCTGCCCACTAGGTAATAGGAACGACGTGGGACTGCTCGATGTTTTACCCCCAGTTTGCACCCTGCTTCAAGCCGGTGTGCTGAGCATTATTGACAATGTGGTCCATTTAATGGCATGTGCAGCATCTAGGGATCAAAGGGGAGAGGACTTGCTTTGAATTCTCTAGTTTCCAGTTTATTACTTCTGAAAGGATATAAGATTGTTGTGTATTTCTCATTCTCAGTAGAAGGCGTCTTCAAACTGCCCTGACAGTCAGTATAGACTAAATAAAGTGGTGCCAATGACGTTAATGCATTTCTAGGCATTGAGCTGATGAGCTAACGTTTTCACTTTCTGAAGGTCTCAGAGATGAGCCTCTCTGTTTTTTACATTTTGCTAGGAACTCAAAGCAATTAAAAAAATACACTATTTAAAGGTACATCTAAATGTTCAGAGAAACAAGTTTAATAAAAATTTCAGTATAAATTCCTTTGAGTATGAATTTTAAAGTCAAACATAGGCCTTTTTATTGTTTTGTGCTTGGAGTGTATAATAGATGTTATTCATAAATCAAAGAACAGCTGTCATTTCCATTCAGGGAGTCAGTACATATGCAATTTATCACACGTAACCATTATTATAATAGAGTTCAGGAGTTTCCTAGAGCTTTTAACTCCTAAGGACAGGGAAAGAAAGTTTAGAGGACCCACAACTACCATATTGGTGCATCTAGCATGAGTTCTAAAGATCAGGCTTTTTTGTTTTGCTTTGTTTTATTTATTTTTTTAAGGATCTCTGTTTTGAACTCTTAGGCTTAGCATTTGGGCTTCTTTTTAATTAAAAAAATTTAATTGTGCCTGGTCGGGCATGCCTCAGTGGTTGAGCATCGACCTAGGATTCAGGAGGTCGGGGTTCTATTCCCAGCCAGGGCACATGCCCAGGTTGTGGGCTTGATCCCCAGTCGGGGGTGTGCAGGAGGCAGCAGATCAATGACGCCTCTCT
Organism: Miniopterus schreibersii; assembly: GCF_964146895.1. Taxonomy (NCBI): domain Eukaryota; kingdom Metazoa; phylum Chordata; class Mammalia; order Chiroptera; family Miniopteridae; genus Miniopterus; species Miniopterus schreibersii. The sequence continues at coordinate 172,859,860 of NC_138102.1, forward strand.
CATCATTGATGTTTCTATCTCTCTCTCCCTCTCCCTTTCTCTCTCTCAAATCAATAAAAATATATTTAAAAAAAAATTTAATTGTGGTAAAATATACAGAACAGAATGTACCATAATAACCATTTTTAAGCATATGAGATTTTTTTTCTATAGCATTAAAAAAATTAAGATATACTTCATATAACATAAAATTCATCACTTCAAAATGTGCCCCTCGGTGGTTTTTAATATGTTCACTGTGTCATGCAACCACCACCACTAATTAATTCCAGAACATTTCCATCACTATCAGAAGAAAACCCGTACCTATTAGCAATTAGGCCCAATTGTGTACTCCCTCCCTTCATCTCCTGGCAACCGCTAATCTATTTTTGTTCTCTATGGATTTGCGCATTCTAGACATTGCACATACATGGGGTCACACAGTACGTGGCCTGTGTCTGGCTTTAGTTAGCACAGTGGTTTGTTTATGTCGTAGCCTGTAGCAGGACCTCATACCTCTTGATGGCTGGATGCTATTCCGTTGTACGGATAGACCACAGTTTAAAAATTCATTATCAGCTAATGGACATTTTGGGTGTTTCTACTTTTTGGTTATTATGAGTAATGCTGCTGTGAACTTTTGTGCACAAGTTTTGGGGTAAACATTTGTTTTAAATTCTCTGAGGGACATACCTGTGGGTGGGATTTGGGGGCTGTACCGTAACTGTGTTTATCTTTCTGAGGAACTACCCCATTGTTCACAGTGGCCGTACCACTTGATGTTCCCACTAGCAATGCATAGGCGTTTTAATTCTGGACGTTTTCGTCAGTACTTGCTGTTTTTCTTTCCTTCACCCCTCTTTTTCTTCTTACATTACCGTCCCAGGCGTGAAGTGGTGTCTCATTGTGGTTTTGATTTGCATTTCCCTGATGCTAATGATACTGAGCACTTTTAATAGGCTTATTGGCCATTTGTATATCTCCTTTGGAGAAATGTCCATTCACGTCTTCTGCTCATTTATTTATTGTGGATACCAGGCCCTTATCAGATTCGTGATGTGCAATTTTCTTCCAGTCTTTGGGTGGTCTTTTCATTTTCTTGTGTCCTTTGATGCATAAGTTTTCAATTTTGATGGTCATTTTACCTTTTCTTTGATTGCTTGTGCTTTTGGTGCCATATCTAAAAAACCACTGCTTAATGGTCACACAGATTTTCACCTATGTTTCCTTCTGAGAGGTTTATAGTTTTAGTTTTTACATTTGGGTCTTTGATCCATTTTGAGTTATTTTTTTGTATATGGTGAGCAGTAGGGGGTCTAAATTCATTCTTTTGCATGTAGCTATCCAGCTTTCCTAGCACCATTTGTTGCAAAAACTTTTTCCCCTATTGAGTTGTCTCGGCACCCTTGTTGAAAATAAATTGAACATAAACATAGGTTTATTTCTGGATGCTCAATTCCATTCCATTAGTCTATATGTCTATTTTTATGCCAGTAACACACTGTCTTGATGAGTATAGCTTTGTAGTCAGTTTTGAAATTGGGAAGTGTGGGTCTTCCAACTCTGTACTTTTTCAAGATTCTTTTGGCTGTTCCATGTCTCTTGCAATTCCATATGAATTTTGTCATCAGCTTGTCCACTTCTGGAAGAAAAGGCTGTTGGAATTGATAGACATTGTATTGAATCTGTAGGTAAGTGTGGAGGGTCCTGCCATCTTATTATTACGTCTTCCAATCCATGAACACAGGGTGTCTTTTCTTTAATTTCTTTCAACAGTGTTTTGTAGTTTTCAGTGTACAAGCCTTACACTTCTTTGGTTAAATTTATTCTTAAGTACTTTTTTCTTCTTGAAGCTATTTTAAATGGAATTATTTTCTTAATTGTATTTTCAGATTGTTTCTTGTTACGTTTAAAGTGCAATGATTTTTGTATATTGATCTTGTAACCTGCAACTTTGCTGAACTTGCTTGTTAGCTCTGATAGCTTCTTTGTAGATTATTTAGGGTTTTCCATTCTAAGGACCACACAGTCAGTGTGTAGAGATAGTTTCCTTCTTTTTCAACCTGGATGCCTTTTATTTTATTTTTTTGTCTAAATTCACTTGGTAGAACCTCCAGTACAGTGTTAAGTAGAAAGGGTGAGAGTGGACATTCTTGAATTTTCTCTGGTCTTAGGAGGAAGACTTTCAGTCTTTCACCATTCAGAGTGATATTAGCTGTGGGGTTTTTTTATATATGTACATTTTCATATGTATAAAGTTCCCATCTATTCCCAGTTTGTTGAGTCTTTTATTACGAAAGTCTCTTTGATATTGCCAAATGCTTTTTCTGTCTGCTGAGATAATTGTGTTTCTTTTTCTTTATTCTATTAATTTGGTGTATTGTAGTGATAGATTTTTGTATGTTGAACCAGTCTTGCATTTTGGGGTGAATCCCATTTGCTTCTGGATTCAGTTTGTCGGTATTGCATTGAGGATTTTTATATCTATATTCATAAAGGATATTGATCTTTAGTTTTCTTGTGATGTCTTTTTTGGCTTTGGTGTCAGGGTAATACTGGCCTCATAGACTGAGTGAGGAAGTGCTCCCTCCTCGTCAGTTTTTTGGAAGCATTTAAGAAGGCTGTTAACACATAGTCCTGCACTAAAGGTAGCTTAGAATAAAATCGAGGTGACATTGATATATGTCTTCAAATAGTACCTCCTGTTGAGAGGTCTGCATTATAAATAACTTAATGTTACCTATGCCCTTAGTTTTTCTAGAATTAAAATGCTATACAAATAAGGGTGCGTTGCAAATTTTCACCCTCTTCTTAGCCATTTAAAAAAATTATGGAAGGTGAGGATACGTGGAGAAAACACAAATGCCTTTTTAAGACTCCAAAGACACATAATGTCTTGATCATGTTATTTTATTTTACTTCTTCCATGTCAGAAATATATTTCTCTGTTTAACTTTGCCCCTAAAATATGGTGTGTGTTTTTCTCACAGTTTTGCACAAAGATCCAAGACAAGTGTATCTCTGTCTTCTTGAAATTGGTCGAATTGTGTCAAGGTATGTATTCCACAAGATTTCAGAATTTCAATGTCATAAATATTTTTAAGCTACTTTACTATAGCTAGAACACTCTTTTCTGTAAATAAAAGAAAATAATTTTTATTGAAATAAAGTAACCTAGTTTCCTGGTTTTTGTTTGTTTCTTTAACTTTGCTCTGTTTGCCTGAGCTGTGTCACGTGGCAGCATCTGCTTGCTCACATAATTTGCCTTCATTTAATGCTAAACTGTAAAAGTAGTTACTTAAAAATGTTTAGGTTAAGAATAAAGTAAGAGAGCATGCAGCGTTTAAGCAGGTCAAGGCAAGGCAAGTCCTCTGGACACGAAGAGGAGCTGATGAGAAGGTGGGGCCTTGTGTCCTTCCACCTGGCTCAGCTCCATCATTTCTCACAGCTGCGTTTTCAGGTGCCTTTCGGAAGCCTTGGTTGAATACTGAGAGCATCCGGTAACCCAAATGTATGCTCTGGTGTGAAGTTATCTGAATTTCTGGCTATCTATGGGACATTAAAAGCATTTCTGGAGATCCCAGTGAAACAGTTGGTAGAGTAGGGTCATGCAGACTTCGTTTTAAAATAAAATAGAACCAATTGTGATATGCAGGGAAGTCCCTGGGTAGGACTTTGCTTGAATGATGAAATCTAACTGTTTTTCAGATATGGGGTTGAACCACCAGTATTGGTAAAACTTGAGAAAGAAATTGAGCTAGAAGAGACCTTACTCAATACTTCTGGGCCGGAAGACTCCGTCAGCATCCCCAAATCGTGTTGTCAGCAGGAAGAGCTGCACGAAGCGGTAAGTAATTGTCACACTTTCAACCATGATGTGTGAGTCTCCTGGTTTGCCACAGGTGATACTGTGTTTAAAGAAGATGTTTCTTATTTACAGAAATCACTAGTGCTGATTTCCACTCCTGGTGAGTTCAAGGTACTATATGATAAAGGCAGATTTTTGTGGCTTATGTATGGTGAGGACTGGAGTTGAGGAGTGTTGGGGCAAAAAACCTGGAATCCATCATGAAGGGTACTATGGGCCACAAGAATTCACTGATTCTCTCCCCCCCCCCCCCCCCCATAGTAGTATTATAATCTGATTTGCAAATTTTAAGGATTACTCTCATGGTCATGGGGCGGTTATATTGGTTTTATTGTAATAATCCAGGCATAAGATGATGGGAACCTGGACCCGAGCAGCAGTGTGGGCGTAAAGCAAAAGGAACAAATGCCACGTTCTTAGAAGGTAGGATGGACAGGACTAGTGGTTCTAATGGGGGAGAAATCGAGGGTGATTACTGAGGCACCTAAGTAAGGGCGCGCTGACACTGGGGAGTACTGGTGGCGGAGAGCTGTGAGAGCAGATTGATGGGGCTTTGCTGTATGTTCCCCGTGACAGAATATATGCGGACTTGTCAGATGGTGGGTCCCAACTGGAAAGTCTTGACTTTGACAGCTTATCATTATGCAGAAGTTAATAGAATTGCACTTGACTGAGCTCTGTGTCTTCTGCAGGGATGATAGTATAAGGGGTAGAGGTGAGCTCAGACATTTTTTCTACTGAGACTGTTGCTTAGATTTCATTGCCTTTGTTGGATTGTAGCATTTTATGAAAGTGCTTAATGTACAAAGTTATTTAAGAAATAAGTCATTACTAATAAACATTTAGAAAATGCTGTTTAATGTAATAAAAGTCTGTAGTAAGACATTTGGGTAGCCTTGAAAGACAGATTAGGAAAATGTCAGCCTAAACCACTTGATCAGGCCAAAATATATTTACATAGTATTGATTTGTATGATGACTGTGAATATCAATATGTGGTGCAGTGATGATGCAGTAGGTAAAAATAAAAACTTACTTTAAATCTCATATAACCTAAAATAATGATGATTAAATAAAAGGAAAACATTTGGAAAATAGTCTTTATTAAATAGGGAATACAGTGTGTTAATTTCGCTATCATATAAAGACCATATACAGTTTGTTAAGAAAAACATTTCCAGTAGGTAAATGAGTGAGGACTGTTCACACAAGAAGAAAATACAGTGTTGAAACTTGCTGGTAATTTAGGAAGTTAGGTATACAATTCACCCCATTAGCAAAATTTTTTGAAATTATAAATCCCGTTGCTGGTAAATTCTGGTAAAACTACTCTTAGGGATTGCTATTGTGGCAATGGAACGTGATGTAAACTGGACAAACAAATTGAGAAAAGGGCATCAAGAGCCACAAAAATGTTGCTCTTTCATCTTTATTGTAGTTGAAGAGGGGAAAAAGCATGAATGAAAGTTTTTATTGCACTTATATCTACAGTGATGAAAAATTGGAGGCGATGTAAATACTCTCAAATAGCGCAGTTGGCTAGGCAAGCTGGGATTCAGTGTCTTGACAGAGCAACCATTTTATGTGATAATTATGAAGACTGTGTAGCAGCAAGAAAATGCTTATTTGGTGTAAAGTATATATATAGAGAGAGAAGCTATTAGGAGCAAGGAGGCTGGAAAGGGCTGGTAGCAGGGCAGAGCCTTTGCGGATACTTTCCTTTTCTTTAGCACTTCCTTTAGTGTGAGGATGCTAACCAGGCAGCAGGTGAAACGCGAGGAGAACACTTCTGACCCGTAGCGCTCATTTCCTTTAGGCTCACCCCCGTGCTTAGGTGAGGGGGTAGTGCTGACTGTACTGTTCAATGTAAGTGAGACTTGGATATTTTAAACAGAGAATAAGTGACTTTCAAGTCTGCATTTCTCTAAATATACATGTGCTGTAAGTACATTCGATGTCCACCTGTGCTTACGTGATCTGCAGAGAACTTGGGACCATGTTTTGAGTGAGGAACAAATATTTCCAGATTCATTGTTTAGAATAGTGTTAGGAAGTCGGCCACTGCAATCCTGTGTACACGAAACTTTATGGATAGAAAGTAGTGACTGAAGTAAATACCTCTTCAGATTACTTTAACTAATGTGTATATGGTTCTAGTAATTATAAATTCTTTACCCGAGTTTAGTTTACTTTTAGACATTTTATGGATGTGTATGTATGAATGTGTGCACGGCTGTGCACTAGATAAACTTGATTGAATGCCTTGTGAAAATCAGTTCTATTTATGATCATGTTATTTTGTTAAATGAATGATGTAGGGAGATAAATTCTGGACCCTTTTGATCAGGCCCTGGTGAATCCACATGTGTTCATTCATTTTGGGTAGATAATTAAGACAGTCATAAATTTCTGTTAGTGATCAGCTAAGTTGGGCATATCTGAAGAGACTTTCTTTAACATCATGCATAAGTTCGACTAAATGCATTTGTTTTGATGCTTTGTGTGACAGGTGATTGAGAAAAATATGCATCGCTTTTTAAAAAAATGTAATTTTAGGGAAAAAACATTTTTCATGGTAGCTGATATGTGCCCTTTTTTCAATCAAACGTATCTCAATAGATATTTTCATTTAACCAATTTCTCTTAATTTCTGTGTTTTAAATATAGAATCTCTGAGTTTCTTTTTACTATTTATTCTAGTTTTTACCATTTTATAGATATTTGCTGCAATTAAAAATTCTGTAAGCTTCTTGAAGGATAGAAGTTGGGTTTTCTCCCTGACTCTCATCTTCTTAGCAGACTATTGAAACAAAGTGAAAATGCCTTTGAATTGAATTTTTAGGATTTACCCAATCTTGGATGAATAGGTATAAATGTCTGCCTATCGTAACAGTAACTTTGGAATAAATCTAGATATTCCCTCACCATGTTAATTTAGCACAGTGTTTTTACCTAAGCTTTGTTTGGCCCTATCTTTGATTTGACACAGATACAGTAAGTCCAGGGCTTAAAATAATTCAGGCTTAATGAATGAATGTGGCTTAATGAATGTGCTTTGAATCGACTCTACTGCCGTTCTCATTCAGAGTTCTCCAGGGGTCAGTGAGTGCACTGCAAGCCTGGCGGCAGTGGGGAGAGGAGGAGAGACTCGGACCCCATCACTGCCAGTTTTAACGTGTTAGCTGATGTCTAATCTCAGTATTTGTCAACAAGTGAAGGAGAAGAGATCATTAAAAGTTGAACTGTCTTTAAGTATTTATCTTTGAGTTTGATTTTCCCAACTATCAAATAACCTTGCATTTTGACGTTAAACAAAACACTTTTTGTCACACACACTAATTGTTGTTTATGTTCAATCTTAGGTTACACATATTGCTGAAGACCCTCCTTGTAGGTGTTCTCATCGGTTTTCTATTGAATACTTATCTGAAGGACGGTACCGACTAGGGGATAAAATACTCTTTATAAGGGTAAGTCCACCATTTACATCCTATTTACATACAGATCTTGTTTTTAAATTGGATTTCTTGCTTTACCAACCTCCTTTTGCTCCCCTTTTACTTTTTAAAAAATTGGTGGTATTAATGAAAGAATTTCACTGTGTAGAAAAGGTATGGAATTCTTGCTTTCATGCAAGTATAATGAATTTAGATAAACACCTTTAATGCAACAGACAGCAAACTGCAGGATAGCCAAGACTTCTGACATCGGATATAATTTGGGGAAAAGCATTTGTATAGCTCAGGTAACTTATTCTACTTTTCAAGGTTTCTAAAATGGAATGATTTTTAATCATCATAAGAAAAAAAATCACAGCAGTACATCTAGTAAGACTAAATGTTGGTAATAAGAAGAGGAAATAGAAACACTACCATTTATAGTAATGCATATGCTGCATTTAGTATAAAACCTTTCTACGTCTGCACAGCATCGGGTTGAATACCAATATGCTGACACACACGTTCATTCCTCCCTCTGTCCCGTCTGCAGTGCAGCCCACCCTCTCCTTTGCTGGGAAGGAGACTGCAGTTTCACCTGTTCAGCAGCCTGTCTACTTCTGATACAAGAGTTGTTTTATTCCTAACTTAGGAATATAATATAAAAGTATGTGAAAATATAATTTCGACATCCACATTTCCTTTTTATTTCATATATTGTCATTACGTCCCCACACTCCACCCAGCTCACTCAGAAACACCTGGTGGGGTGGGGTGTACTTTCTTTTAGTTTGCTTTCCCTTTTAAGGCAATATGATACAGTGATAGCGCACAGAGCATGAGATTTAGAGTTAAAATTTTCAGGGCAGTCTCATGCAGTTGTACAGATATTCCTGCTTAATGGAACGGGGGCCCTGAACTCGGCTTGGTCTTCACTGGCAGACTCACGATGTATCCTATCCGCACAATAGCACCGTTTGGGTTGGGGCAGCCTGGTGCGTTTGAGGCCAGGCCCAGCTGTGTGATTTGGGACAATATCCGTAGTCTCTCAGAGCCATTATTTTCTCATCTGCAAAGGTTTAACTAATAATAAATTATATCAAAGCTTTTGAAAGATTAAATTGATATATAATACATATGAAAATAATTTATTAAACTGCAAAGTACACGTTTTAGTTATTTTTATCTTTCAAAAGAATTTCTTTTTTATGAGGCTTTTTTTTAAGTAAATTCCCATTTCTCCTTGTCTTTCTCCTCTTTTATTCCTTCAATATTCAGTTCTTTGTTGAACAATATTGCCCTTGCAATTTTGTACATTAGTAATTTGGATTATTTAGGATGGAGGTTGTGTGTAAATATCTTCCTTACAAATTGGAGGATACTGTTTTGTTAGTTATGACTCAATATGGATGAAATTTATTATTTTAATATAGGGAAGAGACTATCGATTTGAGTAAAGCTATTGGCAAATACTCTGAATTTCATAGATCACAGGCATCACAAATTGAGTCTGCAAATGAATTGTAACTGTGAACCCTACAGCTTTACAGCTTTGTTTTTACTTTCTTTTGGGGGAAAGATGCTGCATGGAAAACATGTCATGGTTCGTGTTGGTGGAGGCTGGGATACTCTTCAAGGATTTTTGCTTAAATATGACCCCTGTCGAATATTACAGTTTGCTACACTAGAACAAAAAATTCTAGCATTTCAGAAAGGAGTTTCTAATGAAAGTGCACCTGATTCGCCGGCCAGAACACCCCAGCCCCCTGAAATGAATCCAATGTCAGCAGTTGGCATGTTTCAGAAAGAACAGTCAAAGCCTGGCACGCCCACTGGTATTCCAAGGAGCAGAGAAAAGCAGGCACGTCCACCAGGTGCTTTGCCGCCAGCACCTTCCCTGAAAGGAGGTCACCTGGGCTCCGGCTCCGGCCGTTCTAAGATGCCATGTTCCCCAGCAGCATCTTCTCATCTCAGACTCAAATCTCCACGAGGCACAGCAAAGAAACCACAGGCTCCTTCCAGCAGCACAGCATCTTCACTTGCTGCTTTAAATTTAGGAGGTAAAAGCATTTCTTCACCAGCCCTACCAAGGACTGCACCTTGTGTATCTGAGTCATTGAGAAAATGCATCTCATCACCCAGTACTCCGAAGGCCAAGTTTACTCCATCCCAGAAATCGAGAGACGTGCCTGAGTCTACACTTCTGCCAAACAAGTGTTGTGGAAAAACGGAGCCAAAGCACCCAAAACACAATCCTGTATCTTCCAGGGATAACGCAGTATATCACTCAGCTGCACGTCGGAATTCACCCTCAAAGTGTCCAAAGCTACCCAAGCCTTCTCCTTCTGTCCAGTTCCCTGCAAAAATGACAAAATCCAGTTCCCAAACCATAACCACAGGTCTAGGAACGCGGTCTCAGCCACCCGAGGGAGCCCCTCAAGCAGGGGCTGTGCCGGCTCAGAAGCTTAAGCCAGCCTTGAACTTGAACCAGCCACTTTCTGTATCCTCAGGTGCTCCTGCAAGAGCACAGGGATCGAAAGACAGGAATGTCGTTACAGTTGCCAAAAAGCAGCCTCTGAACCTAAGTACATCCCAGAAGACGGGACCCGGCTCCTCCAAGTCCCCTGGTCGCACCCCACTGTCCATCATGAGCCTTCCCCAGTCTTCCACCAAAACACACACTGCGCCGAAGGCGGCGCAGCTGGCCACCAAGAGCCAGTGTTCGGCCAGGGGACCTCCAAAAAGCGGCAGGGCCCCCGCCCCAAACAGGAAGCCACCGCCCCCCAAGGAAGCAGCTGGTGGAGAGAGGGAGCCCGCTGCGAAGGAGAAGGAGGACTACGACCGTTACTTCGTTATGACTGGGAGTAAGAAACCTAGAAAGTAAGGGCGGGGAGGGGGCGTCAGCTGCGCACCCTGACGGGCTCCCCGGCGTTTGTCCGAATGGATGAGAGACGTTTATCGTCCATGGAATCTGTATTAATGTCTGCCCTTCAAGGGGAGTGTAAAGCAACACTACTAGAGCTAGAGCTATAGTTACTGTATTTCTTAATATTGAGTATAGGTTTATATTTATATAGAGAGGCTACATACCCGCTAGTAGCAACCGTGCTGCTCTTAATATTCGTCACTGCGTTTTAGTAAAATAGCGACGGTTTGGCACCTGCCTTACAAAAGGCACCTCGCTTCGTGTTCCGATGGGGTTGTCTGGTCAGACAGCACCGAGTACCGGTGGCCGCTGCTCCTTAGCTTGGCCTTACTCTGGTTGGGTGAAATTCTTGCTGCTTTTCTGTTAAGCTTCCCACATCAGAGGGAACTGATTTTTTAACTGGCTTATTAACATTGGTAATATTTTGTTACCAACATTTTTGGTTTAAAAAAAGGAAACAAATTAAGGTATTGAAAGGTCAACAGAAATTTGGTAAAATCCAAGGTTTTTCATATTATTTATAAGAATTTACACCTTTCACTTTAGATGGATTCATGCAATGTGAATGAAAGGGGAACTGATTGAGTAGCTTTTAGCATATTGAAAATATTTTTAATAATGGTAATTTCCTACCAGTACAGATATGAATTTTTACATGAATGTTTTAATATCAGAATTGCATTTTAACAATCTTAAAATTAAGGTGACTAGACGCTTAGAATGGTGCTACATACAAATTCTTTCATGTGGTTATTTTTCTTTAGCTGGCACAATGCCAGTTTTAATTACAGTCTTCCTGCTACATTAATTTTCTTTTATCAATCATGCTGCCTTCAGTTTGGCAATGGCAGGTAACAGCATATCTGCAGTGTTGAATGCTCTGTAGCCAGATTCTCCAGGGAACACATCCGGATCATGTATCACCCCATAGACTCCACCAACCAAGGTGATGTTTATAAATTGTTTTTTAAGAGATTGTGAATATTTTAAAAATTATTAATATACTTTCAGAAGTTTGAGGGGCATTTTTAATAACTTTACACCATTACCAGTTATCATAGGTTATTCAGTGTTGAGGTTTGTGTTTCTCTATTTTAAATTGTAATGTAAGTTTTCTAAGGAAAATAATGGTTTACACAAATGTGCAATCATAGAATAAACATCTTAAGCTGACTACTAATGCTGTATAGATTATAAAGTAAGAAAACTGTATAAAACTAAGTGACCTTTAGTCTGAGGCATATAGTTAAAATAAACATATGCACAAATTCTAATATTGTTTTAATTGGGATTTTATTTATAAACAGCCTTATTGTTCATTAGTAGGGTATTTCTCCACTTACAGGCACGTTGAATGAACTTTTATTTATGTATAGTTTACCCTTCTAAAATAAAGTTTTTTTGAAATAAATAGTGCCTGAAGGATACTTTCTTCAAATATATTTTCAAATGCTGTTAAAGAAGAGATAGTGTCCTTAATCATTTTCACAACTAAAAAATATATTGTTAAAGTTGGAAAGAAGTTTTTATTTTTTTTAAATTAGTGGAAGATTGTGCCTGGCCGGCATGGCTCAGAGGTTGAGTGTTGACCTAGGATCCAGGAGATCCAGGTTTGATTCCCAGTCAGGGCACATGGCAGGGCTGCTGGTTCAATCCCCAGTAGGGGGCGCATGGGAGGCAGCCGATCAATGACTCATCAGTGATGTTTCTATCTCTTTCCTTCTCTCTCTCTCTGAAATCAATAAAAACATATTAAAAAAAATAGTGCAAGATATTGTAAAATATGTTTTGCATTTAATATTTATTAAGTTAATATTAAGCTTAAATTAGTGAAGTAACTAGAAGAAGAAGAAATAATGTGTGCTTTCAGGAAAGAATGGAATAGGTGTTTGCTAACGTGACTAATACATCAAATTAATCTTCGGAGGAACATGAACTTCTGATTGTTTTTACATTGTTTGGGCTTACATGCTTCAAAATGCCTTGATAAGTTAGATTACCTCTAACTTTCCTCCCCGCAATGAGTTTACAATTCTTAATGGGTGAGGGAGGTTGTTTGAGAAAAGAAAATTACTGTTCTTTCTGCAGTCTATTTGTCTCTATGTGATTAAAAATCTATTACTTCTTTAAAAGGCTTCCATAGCAGACTGTTAGGATGTTGTGATATATTCTTACATCCAGGTTCACATACTGACTCTATTTGAATACAAATTTGTGTAATTCTTTCCTTGTGCCAGCAGTGTTTGTATCAGATTTATATTTTCTCAAGTATTAAAATGTAAACATATATACCTAGTTCTCCATTTGCTTTTTGTGTGTGTGTTCTGAATATATTCTGATCTGTTGGTTCATGTGAGAAATTGCACATATGAAGCATTTATAATTTGAGAATAGTTTTAATTTTATTACTATTTAAAGTGCCTTCCTTATACTTGTGGAATTCATTTCACTGCACCAGGAGATTATAAGGTTTTGCCATTAAGTAACAGTATTTGATCCCAAAGTTGCTGTATCTGCTAGAAGTTTGTCTCCGTATGGCTAGATTTGTATTCATTAATCTCTGAGATAATAGAATTAATTTATCAGTTATTAAAGCAGAATTCTATAGCTCACACAAGTATTGTGTTCACAGAAAGCTACTGATAGTAGGAACTTTTAATTTCTTTTATTCTGTTTTAATGAAAGTTCAGTAGAGTGAAAACAGTCTTGAAATACTATTTTTTTCCTATATTCATGATCAGAGCAATTATAAAAAGCAGTTAATTCAATATGTACTTCCATACAGAAAAACACCACTTAGGCAAAATTCTTATTAAATTTTCCTAACCATTTGTGTATGTAAAATTTCAAAACTTATGAAATTTTGGGGAATATTAGGAAAATATTAACAAAACATTTTCCAGTAAATCTAAAACTATAAAGACATGTTTTATTAAAGCTGTTTTCCTACAGATATTCTGTCCTTGTAGAAAAGCACAATAAGACTTGATCTTGAAATATGTGTAAAGATTTGGCTGTAAGTAAATTAATCATAGTACATTATTAATATTGGTATGACCACAAGATAGAAGACCATGCAGCCATTAAAAACGATGTCGACATTGATTTATCTTAAAAGAATTATGTATGGTCATGGAGAGTTTTCTTTTGAGAAATTGCAGTGAGAAAACATTAACAGATAATATTTCTTAATTTTCTGTATTGGGCCAGGAACAGCTCAATACTTACTGCATGGCTTGTGGGCACATGGCATGTGTTATCTATTATAATTAACCCCTTGTGGCTAGTCTTTCATATAATACATTTTATTTAATATGACCGACTTTCCTAAACATCTTGCTAAACTATCTCACAAGTTATATTGGAGTGAACGAATACAATTCATGGGATGGATCAGTGTTGGAGGTGACAGTTGAGGACCTCTAGTGGTCAAGTGTGGCAGTGTTGTAACACTAACTACTCAAATCATTTAGTAAAACCCACTGAGTTCTGGGAGATAGAAAGAAGACTGAGACAGTCATCACGTTCAAGAATCTTGGGTTTATTGCACTCTGTGGCTGCCAAAACAATTACAATAGCACCCAGTTTTCTGAACAATTCCATGGGATACTAAATATGATTTTTATTAGAATATGAGCACCATAAAGACAGGAATTGCATCAGTTTTGTTTACCACTGTGTTCCCGAAGCCTAAACCAATGCCTGGCACATAGTAGGAGGTCAGTAAATACTCGTTAACGAATGAACTTTCTTTTTGTGTATGAGGAAATTAATGCTCAAAGTCGACAGTAAATATAAAAATACCTACTGGGATTGACTAATTGAATTTTATTTAAAGGATAATTTATTTTTACCTATTTATACTTTTTTACAAACTTGATTTGCTTTTCGTGATGATGTGATAAATGAAATAGGACTCGGCATTTAAAAATCCACTGGAATATTACATCCTACTTTTATTCTGAGAAAAATCTTGATTTAATTGTTTTTGAATTACCCTTTATTTTAAATATTCTAAGCTTGAATATAATTAAAGATTAGTGTTTTCTTACGCTTTTTTTTATTCTCACCCAAAGATTTTTTTTTTTTTAAATTGATTTTAGAGTAAGAGGGAGGGAAGGAGGGAGGGAGAAAGTGAAAGTAAGTGCCTTTAAGTAGTAATTTGCAATACTTTCCATTTATCTTAAGCACCAGCAAAAACCATTTTTAAAGTCCATGAAGTCCAGGTATCCTTACAGGTTAAAAAAAAAAAAAAAAATCAACACTGCTGAGAATTAGAGCCTTTGAGATCCATGAAGCTGAAAGGGCTAGTGAAGAAATAGTGTGGGGCCTCCGAGGACACCCGCGGGGAGAGGCTCTCTTCTTCGGCTTTGCCCCCCCTTCCCCATCCCCTCACCCCGGGCACTGGAAACTCCCACCCCTCGGCCTGGGTGGGAGAGTTTCTCCCCAGCCGGCGTTTTCCCCCCGTTGCATTGCACCTAAGACTCCCATTCGCGTCCCTAAACCCCCACCAAAGCCAGGATGGGAGCTCCGCATCCCACGGCTTCACAGTTGCATCTCCTGCATTTAATGTCTGAATGTTCGTGGAGCAAAGGAAGAAGGCAAGGACATACCCTTCGCTGACGGAAACACGCATCGGTATGTGTAGACTGAGCCCCAGTTTAATATTGCTGGTCCACCTGCTGTGAAAGGGTTTTTCCTGAGAAGATGCCGTGGTAGAGTTTGAAGAAGCCCGTAAGCATGACCTTGTTTGGAGGGGGGAGGGGAGGGGGGTAATGAGTGGCCTTAAGGACACGGATGTCTTTTGTGACATTCACACAACAGAATGCTGCAGTCACACAGAAGAAAATGTTAGGAACTTCCCAACCTGCTCTCCGGGGTTTTGCTTTAAAATATTTAGTTCAGGGTTGGGAGAGCGTACTCGGAGCATAACAGAGGCTGAGATTGGCGCGGTCCTGCCGCTACCGAGTTCAGGCCTCACGTTGAACAGACGAAACTCAGGCCAGGCAGTGTGTTTACAGGGCCGGTGAGCTGCGGGGTAAACCAGCCGTGAGCGGCAGAGGGAAGCAGACAGTAGAGGCGGCCGTCCCAGGGGCGCTGGGAGTCCCAGGGGTGATGGGAGTCGTCCCAGGGGCATGGGAGTCCCAGGGGCGATGGGAGTCCCAGGGGTGATGGGAGTCGTCCCAGGGGCATGGGAGTCCCAGGGGCGCTGGGAGTCCCAGGGGTGATGGGAGTCGTCCCAGGGGCATGGGAGTCCCAGGGGCGATGGGAGTCGTCCCAGGGGCGCTGGGAGTCGTCCCAGGGGTGATGGGAGTCGTCCCAGGGGCGCTGGGAGTCGTCCCAGGGGTGATGGGAGTCGTCCCAGGGGTGATGGGAGTTGTCCCAGTTGGCCCCTTCGATGGGCCCTCTTTGCACTGGGTCCAGCCCAGCGTATTCCTTGCGTCGCCTGCATCTGTGATTGGTCCCATTCAGCTGCAGTGCAGCGAAACACCAGTTCATTCACCTGCTCATCTAGCAAACCATTCGGGGTGCCTGCTCTGTGCTGTCACCACGTCCCCTCCCAGCGGCCCCCCCCACACGGCAAAAGTTCCTACAGTGGCTCAGCCAGGTTTCCTAGGGGCAGGCACCACTTGCTTTCTAACTTCCACCGGCAGGAGAGGATTCCCGAGGCGGGCTGGTTTTAAACCGTGGCTCCACCACTTACCAGGTGAGTGACTTGTCCAAGTAACCACACCTCAGCTTCCTGAACGATAAAACGAGAATAGCAGTCCTCATGAAGCGGGCGTAAGCATTAAGCAAGAAAATGTTTCCCACGCAGCCATTTATTAAACCTTATATACAGGGGTGAGCAAAGTAGGCTTCCAGTTGTGAGTACAAACGAATGATGCAATAATTAATACATAATACAGGAATACACTCCGTGTTTCATGTACTCACAACTGGAAGCCTGCTTTTGCCCACCCCTGTATATAAGGTTTAATAAATGGCTGCTTGCTTAAATTTTAAGAATTAAAAAATAATGATTCTAAGAAGGTGTAGGAACATACACATTTCAATACTATGCAAGTTATTTTAAACCGACGGCAATGCAGGATTAAAATAAATCTAGTGAGGAAAGAAGGGAGGAGTTAAACTTCGCATTCTTACCAAACCATCTGTAGAAATGTTAAAATTAGAACATTTTTATGACAGAGTTGTCATGTTTGTTGAACTGAATTGTGAGAGAAAAAAAACGATGGTCAGGTTCTGTTCAATGTAACAATTCCTATGAGAGTAATTAAAAACGGAAGCTCTGTTTCTTTTTTTAGAAGTAGTGTCTGGCTTACAATGAGCCCTAATTGTCCCTATTTACGCACCAACCGCCCAGTGCCTGTCCTGCCCAGACAGCTCCGTGATTAGCTCCATTCAAGAACAAAGCAGTGACCATTTTCAGCTGCTTTCTGGCTTTTGAGCTCGGGAGGCAGAGGACAATTTTTTGGCTCCCTTGCAAAATGGAATTTAACTCTGCCACAAGCAGTCGGTTGCAAGAATGATAATTGCACAGTTGGTTACAACTGATTTATGCAGGCCCCCAGGAAAGAATGAAGATCCGGCTAAAATTACCAAGCGAATAATCAGTGATATGTGAAATTCTCCCTCCTCGGGATTTTAGTGGCCACCCTCAGTATAAAATGGTAACGCTGACCTTTTTTCTCACACAGTGAATGAGCCAGCTGGTAATTTGGGGCGTCTCTGTAATCATTCTCACGGATCCCACCCTTTCGAAGGTCCACTATGCTCTGCAGTGCCCTGTCCTTTTCAGATGAAGCACTTTCCGTGAAAAAAAATCTCAATTAATTGAATTACACCTTGTAAAAAAAATGTATGCAAAAGTTACTACTACTGGGCCCCCAAACTTTTAAGTGCCGCCAAAATCACCAAAAGTGTGTACAATGAATGAGCCCCCTTTCCCCCACAAACACACACACACACACACACACACACACACACACACACACACACTCAGCTCAGGAACCAGAATGATTCCACTAGACAAAGATGGCAAGAGCGAAGAGATGGGAATAGATTTGCAAAACAGGAGATCAAATATACAGGACTTGGCGAGTGGTAGAATGTGGAAGTTCAGGTGCCGGTAAGATGTGGGACTTAGGAAAGTTATTTAACTTCTCCGGGCTTTAACGTTCTCAGCAGTGAAATCAAACTGGGAATAATAATAGGGCCTAGCCTGGCCGGGCGTGGGTCAGCGGTAGAGCGTCGACCTAGGATCCAGGCGATTGGGGTTCGATTCCCGGTCAGGGCACATGCCCGGGTTGTGGGCTCGATCAATGACTCTCTCATCATGGATGTTTCTATCTCTCTCCCTCTCCTTTCCTCTCTCTGAAATCAATAAAGATATATTTAAAAAAAAAAAAAAATTTGTTTAAAAAAAAAATAGGGCCTATCTCATGAGGCTGTACTGAGGATTTAAAAAGACAAGACATGTAAAGCATTCAAAAATGCACCTGAAGCAGCAATATCTCAGTGAGTGAGAACTTTCATTTCCACCCGGGACACGGAGGGTGCTGGAGGAATGGGCAATGAAGCCCAGATTTCTGGTTTAGCAACTGAGAAGTTGCTGCTGCTACTCACGGAGACCGGGCCTTGGAGGAGCAGGCTTGCCTCCGATTTCCCGCCCATCGATTAGGAAGGATCAGGCTATTTCGAAGGATCGGCTATACCAGGCCTCCTGGGAGCCAGTTGTTTATTTTGTTGGACAACTATTTCAGAGCTTTTATCTGTACCCTGGTTTCGAGAAAGCAGGGTGTTAGCACAGGACAGGGAATGAACTGTGGGCCTGAGTCAGAAATGCCCAGGAGGTCCCTGGGGAATCTTGTCACCTTAGAGTCACAGTAAGAAGTACACAGAAGGAAGGTGAAGGAGCTTAGGTGCATTTTAGGAAACAAGTCTAAAAGTAGCCACATTCTGCTTATAAATCGAGAGAAAGAAACTATCCATTAAAAGATCAAAGTCCTTATCCTGTGATAATCAGGACCTTGTGTAAGTTTTTGTCTGCTAATATCATAGCCTCAGACTCAACAGGTGTTTTTATGTTCCCTTATTTTATGCCATCTTGAAAACTGGGGGATAAGTAGAACAGACACCATCTCCATTTTACAGATGGGAAAACCGAGGCTCAGGGAAATGTTATTTGCTCAAGTCCTCATGGCTAGAAAATATGGGAAAATCAGGACGCGTGCCAGAAACTTGGATTCCCATTTTCTTGTTCTTTCCATCTCTTTTTATTGCTTCTCAATATGCATCTCGTCAGTGGGGAGCCCCTCTTCTCACCTTCTGACGGTTCCTTCCTGTAAAGGGCACCAGTCAGTGTGAGGCCTGGCCCCTCTCCCTTTCCTCACCCCTGGGGGAGGGACTCACCTGATTGCTAAATTTAGGGAGAATTCTCCCCCCCCTGTTCCTTTGGGAAGGAGCATGGCTGCCCAGAGCGAAATTGCACTGCACTCTGCAACCCGGGAGGCATGGGGTAGGCTGGCGGGTGGGTGAGGGAGAGAGGGGGTTCTTCTGGCTCATTTCGGCCTGGTATTTGGGGCTTAAACTTGCCTAATCCAGCCAGCAGGCACATGTGATTAATACCCTACACTTTACCTTCCCATCTGGCTTTTATTATAAATAACATTAATATTTTGGTTTCTATCTTGACTCATTTTATTTCTCAAGTCGCTCAGAGCCTGACAAAGAATAGGGTTACTATTTATTGGGGGTCCCCTGGAGACCTCCCACACAGCTGGAACACTCGAGGGAGTCTGGAAATAAGAATGAAGATGAAGCAGTCACTACCAGATACTACAATAACCACAGGAATAGTGTGCGACTCAGAAAATATATGAGACGTCAACAGAAGTTAGCTTGGAGAATCCACTCGCGGTATGAGTAGCAATTAACAGATAGAAATGCTGAAAATGAAACCCATTCTTTCAGGGGGGAAAAAATCAATGGGCCAGATAACGTATTAACCTCTATTCACTGTTTAAGTCTCTAGGAGCAAAAATAAAATCAATATCTACCAAGCACGCAGTGATTCTAAGATACAGCATCAGAAATAAAAACAAAGGTGAGGAACTGACATCTTACGCTATTTAGTTTTCCAGTACGGCACGTCTTTCCATTAATCCAATATTTTAACTTCCTCAGTAAAATCTGGATTTTCTTCATAGAGGTCCCACACATTTCTCATAAAAACACCTCCTAAGTACCTTATCTTTTTCTTGCGACTGCAACTGGAACCTCTTTCTCATATTCCCAGTAGCTTCTCATGTAGGATGCTCTTGATTTTCACAAAATGCATTTGCCTCTGATTTGTGTTTTTCTTTTTTTTTAAAAAAACACATCGGTCTTTTGTAGAGTATTAGGAGAAGCATTCATGACAAGAATGCTGCTGTATCATTTACAAAAGTCAGTCCCCGTATGACTCGGTGCCCCTGTTATTAAAGATGAACATAGGTTTCTCTTATGGGGCAAAGAGAGAGAGCTGTGTCGCCGACGTCCCTGGTCCTCAAAATAGTGTTCCCTTTCGCCCATGGCTGGCCCCGCAGTTCCAGCTGTGGCCAACCGCTGTCGCTCAGGAATGCTCCTTCCTGGTCCCCTGGTGTCCCAGCTCCTGCTTTGGTTCCCTTGCCTGGCCAGGGCCGGCCCATTCTCAGTGCTCCTGTGGCTTTAGAGCCTGGCCTCTCACCCACGTCCTCATAACGCCACTCCTCTTGTTTTGGGGTCATCAGCTGCTGCCACTGAGCCAGTCCTTGCCTCCATTTGTCCTACTCACTGGGGAATCCTTCCAGCCAGGCTAGACCCTGGTGAGAATCCAGAAGCAATAACCTGCTTTGTTTTCCTTATGTTCCCCCAAGAAATCTAAAGCTAAGCTCGTGACTATTTACTTTGCTCCCTACTCATCTCTTCTCTCGGTGAGTTTTCAATCTTGTCAGTATTTTTCATTGTCTTGTTTTAGAGATGATTTAGTTTCATAAACCATATCAGATCTTTTCTTGAAATAGGCAAGGTATTAATCATCAGGGAAGAGTATATTAAATCATACAGTGTACACTGTTTAGATTAACAGCATTAAAAAGGAGAGGAGGAAGTAGTGGGCACGGCACATGGAAGTGTTACTACACGGCCAACTTTCTGCTCAGAAAACAAGCTAGAATGCCATCCATGTTCTACAGATGTATATGTGCTTGTGTGTGTGTGTATTTGTATATCTAGCCATGTCCTATGTATGTGTGTGTACAAGTTGGTATTCAAAACATACATGTGTGCCCAGGTGATACTGAAAGTATTTTAAAGCTAAAATACCTAAATTCACAGATAAATAAACATTTAAAAATATGTTGCCTCTGATTCTCTGAAAGAACTCCTTTAAAGGATATAAGTTATACCGAAAAGAATGCATCAGATAATTTCTACATTGTTTGTTGAATTTTAGAAAGTGCTGGTGTGACCATTCGTGTGACTGGGTACATGGTGCAGTCATGAGCCGTGATCTGATGGCCTAACTCTTCCAAATGCTGTCCCACTGAGTTGAGGGACATGGGGGTCCCACAGCCTGCAGCTTTGTTGTAGGCACAGAGCAGCTGAGCCGTGGTGCCCAGTCCCAGCCAGGCAGCGTCGGGATGCCGGTGCTTGCCGCGCGGACGGGACCGGGCGACCTTCGCTTCCACCCCTGCCCACTACGTGCAGCTCTGCTCGGGAAGTAGGAAAAGGGGGGTGGGTCTCTGTTTTCGGAAAGCCGGCCAAACTCCCCGACTGGATCAAAGAAACGAGTGCTACTACCTAGGGATTCCTATAATCTCTACTGATAGGACCCAGAACAATCCCACCCTTGTTTGGCTGAAGCAGACCCCTGCCCCAGTTGGCGCTGACTGCGGCCCTGCGGCCCTGAGCAGATTTGGATCTGAGAGATTTGGACCCCCAAGGTCTGGCGGTGAATACTGGCCTGTCACTTGACTGGCTTGTTTACTGAGCACAGTACTCTCCAGGTCCATCCATGCTGGCACCAAAGGTAAGCTTTCCTTCTTGTTTTACAGCTGAGTAGCGTGCCACTGTGTGAACGGCCACAGCTTTTCTCTCCGCTCATCTACTGGTGGGCGCGTGGGCTGCTTCCAGATCGTAGCTGTTGTACACTGCGCCGCAATGAACATAGGGGTGCATATATTCTTTCTGATTCGTGTTTCGGCTTTCTTTGGATAAATTCCCAGAAGTGGGATCCCTGGGTCAAACGGCAGGTCCACTTTTAATCTTTTGAGGAACCTCCATCCTGTTTCCACAGCGGCTGCCCCCGTCTGCGTTCCCACCAGCAGTGCACCGGGCTCCCTTTCCCCACACCCTCCCAGCACTTGCTGTTTGTTGGTTTATTGATGGAGCCATTCTGGCAGGTGTGGCACTATATGACTTCACTTATATGTGGAATCTAATGAACAGAAGGTGAAGGGATTAAGCAAAAAAAAAACAACCCACCTCATAGACAACAGTGTGGTGATCACCAGCGGGAAAGGAGATGAATGGCGACTGAAGGAGACTTGACTTGGGGTGGCGAACGCACAATACATTGTACAGATGATGTATTATAGAACCATGCACCGGAAACCTATGTAATTTTATTAGCCAATGTCACCCCAATAAATTCAATAAAAAGAAAACCAAAAACTGGCCTGTCATTTAATTAACCTGGCAATAATGGCCCGGTATTTACATGGCTGAGTTTTTTTGGCTTCACTTTATTATGGGTGGGGTGTTTAATTTTAGATTGTTATAAGGCTGTACCTTAATTTTTTCCCATCTCATCAATATTTTATTTGGGAAAAAACTTGAAATCTAGATAAAGGTAACGTTTCTCTAGATTAGTACAATATATAATGAACACCCATACACCTTTCACCAGGTTCACCAGTTCCTAACGTTTGGCTACATTCTCCCTCTCTCTGTCTCTCTATCCCTTCCCATATATGATTGCATTTTCCCCCTGAATCATTTGGAAATTAGTTGCATCACCCCGACCCTTCATCCCTAAATACTTCAGCATGTGTCTCCCAAGAGCAAGGCCATTCTTCCGCATAACCACAGTGACACTCAGAAAATGCAACTGTGCTATGGTATAGTTATCTAATATATGGATCTTAGTACTGAATTTCTTAAATTGTCCTAAAAATGCCACTTATAATTTTTTAAATGAATCCAGGATCTAATCAAAGATCACACGCTGTATTTCTTTGTCATGACTCTTGAGTCTCCTCCATCTGGAGTGGTTCCTCAGCCTTTTTTTTAAAAAAAAATCTTTTATAAAATTGACATTTTTAGAGAGTGTAGGCCAGTGTTTTGCACTTATCTGATTCTTTTTTTCATGATTAGATTTGGGTTAACATTTTTGGCGAGAACAACAGAAGGTGACGGTACATTTTCTTACAAAGTTTTATAAAGATTCTGGCAAATCTATTTTAACAATGTACTTTTGTTTAGAAAGGAAGTTGCTGATCACTGGGCTCTTAATGTAAAAACATACACACAAACCTTATGGGTGCATCCTTGTTTGTCATTCTGATCCCATTTCCATGAGTATATCGCAGATAATGGAGAGGCTGTAAAACAAAAGGAAGTTATCGTCACGGAAACCAGTAGACCCCAAGTTCATAAGGAATCGCGTCTAAGTTGGTCTCAGCTAGTTCTCTTAAATTCTGTCTCTGATGGGCACTGTGTCATGAGTCCCTCAATCTCCCTTTCAGAGAGCCCCCACTTCCCTCTCCACGTGTTCTTGGTTGGCTGCCAATCATCGGATTTGACCTCTCATCACATCAGGAATGGATGTGGCCTGGGCAGAGCCAGCCTTCCCGGAGAGATGACACATGGACCCTGAAAGAGAAAGCTCGCTGCCTCTTCCCCTGGGCTCAGGACATAAATGGTAATGCTGGCTGGGACCATTCGTGGGCCTCGTCCTGCTTTTATGGGGGAAACTCTGCAGGAGCAGAGAATAAAGTTCGTGCATGTGATGAGGCAGGGTGAGCGGAGATAAAACGATCAGGGGAGAGAGACAGGGCCAGTCCATGTGACATTTTTCAGCCCATGGATCTAGCTATGCCTGAGGTTAGTTAGATCATCTGGAAATCCCCTCTTCACCCCCTTAAGCTAGTTGGAATTAAGTGTCTGTCTCTTGCAACTGAATTTTGACTAATACAATCTCGATTTAAGAACTTGGTCAGAACCTCTTGGGGATATTTTCCTTTGCCATTGTCAAGTCACCGAGGAACCCCAGGCGACAGGGGGCATGGTAATACCCGCTTCAGGGTACCTGCTTTGCAGATTGAGGAGGGAACTAGGTAAGTACTTCACAGTGCCTGCCTCTTTTTAGAGAACCGATGAACGCTAGGGACGTGTACAAAAGTCTGGGGCACCTGCCAGGCTCTGCCATTTGCCCCGTGCCCTTGGATTTTCCCTCGCTCGGCCCAGACCCGATCAGACTCGCTGAGAACAGGGCTTGGTCGGGGAGCAGTCATTGCTCACTGTCAGCATCTCGGTTACCTTCTCTCCATCTGTCCTGTACGCACAGCAACGCGTGCAGAGTGGTGAGTGAGTCTCGAGGGTATTCAGTTCCTCGGGTAATTATTATATTTCCAGGTGAGAGAGGAGCCACGCGCGAGGCTACGCAGAACGGAACGGCGTTGACATTTTTGGCAGCAGGCGTTCCCGGGTCCCTTGAGGTCCCTCCATGAGCTCAGGTGGCATGCAGCTCGGGGCAGGGTGGCGGCAGGGGCAGGAGAAGGACACCCTGGGGTTGGTAGGATTTTCGTTACCATTTGTATTTGTTCTGGCGTCATTGGCCCTCTTTCTGCAGCGGTTTCCAGGAGGAAATTTGTTCTGTCAGAGCCCACAGTCTCCAGGTATTTGTCGCCATCAGAGAGGCCAGGGGCAAACAGTCTTTCAGAGAAACAGAACCCTCAGAAGGAGAGAGCGTGAGGTCGGCGTGAGCAACCTGCCAGCTCAGGCACGAACAGGGACTCCAGAGCTGCAAAGGCTCACAGTCGCTGTGTTTTTCTTGGCTCCTGCTCTGAGTTCCTTAGCAACCGTTAAGAAGGGGCCGCCCTGGGTGGGAGCAAACAGATGTCCCAGCTTCAGGCCTGGAAGACCCGGGGAGGTGACACAGACTGCTGGCTGCAGCAGGCTGTCCTATAGCATGATCCCGATGTCCCAACTTCAGGCCTGGAAGATCCGTGGAGGTGACACAGACTGCTGGCTGCAGCAGGCTGTCCTATAGCATGATCCCGATGTCCCAACTTCAGGTCTGGAAGACCCGGGGAGGTGACACAGACTGCTGGCTGCTGTAGGCTGCCCTATAGCATGCTCCCGATGTCCCAACTTCAGGCCTGGAAGACCCGGGGAGGTGACACAGACTGCTGGCTGCAGCAGGCTGTCCTATAGCATGATCCCGACGTCCCAACTTCAGGCCTGGAAGACCCGGGGAGGTGACACAGACTGCTGGCTGCAGCAGGCTGTCCTATAGCATGATCCCGATGTCCCAACTTCAGGCCTGGAAGACCCGTGGAGATGACACAGACTGCTGGCTGCAGCAGGCTGTCCTATAGCATGATCCCGATGTCCCAACTTCAGGCCTGGAAGACCCGTGGAGGTGACACAGACTGCTGGCTGCAGCAGGCTGTCCTATAGCATGATCCCGATGTCCCAACTTCAGGCCTGGAAGACCCGTGGAGGTGACACAGACTGCTGGCTGCTATAGGCTGCCCTATAGCATGCTCCCGATGTCCCAACTTCAGGCCTGGAAGACCCGGGGAGGTGACACAGACTGCTGGCTGCAGCAGGCTGTCCTATAGCATGCTCCTGTGGCTGGACTGGACTTCCAGCCCAGTCCGAGGTGTGTTCGCAGTGGGGGCAAGGGTGCAGGAACAACCTCTCACGCCTGAAAAATCTGCCTCCAGTGGAGAGAACGTGCTGGGCTTGCTCTGTGGAAATCAACCCACCCAGTTTCCCAACAACTTCCTGTCTGTTTGGAGGCCGAGTGATGGAAACAGGTGCTTTGAGCGAACCTGGGCTCCAAGGGTCCTGACTAAAGGGGAGTGTCTTTCTCTACTCAGATTCATTTGCACAGGGAAAGGCGGGTGGGGTGGGGTGGGCTGGCAGAATGGCTCATCTGGAAAGAAGTCTTAGGGACTGCTGTCCTTTGTAAGAACTGCCTCTGTGGCCTGTAATTCCCCCCCGCACAGAGGTGGTGGTGCGCCCGAGGGAGACCGGTTAGGATAGTGTCTCTGGAACTTGCTTGCCCTGTAACCTTACTTAATATCTCTTGTGTTTCTTCATCATTAAAATGGAGATGGTCTTCCCACCTCCCAAGGTTGCGGCGGGCATTAGACAGATGACCGGCAGCGACCGATGGAGCCACTGTGACTAGTGCTGCTGCTACCCAGAGGCCTCCGATTCTTAGACAACTGGCTTTTCTCAGAGAGCAGAATGCCACCTGCCCATAATAAATATTTCAGGGAGGCTGAATTATTCATTTATTATATACTTGGGTTTATAAGGAAGGACATCGGTTCCTTTAAAGCAGTGCCATTGATTGGCTTAAATAGCAGAAACAGCACTGGCTCATCCTTATTTGCAGACCTGGACTGGGTTCAAGTGCACAGGGGCACATTATAGATGTACCTCCCGACCTGGGGACAAATATGAGAGTCAAAAGATCAATTGAATAATCTCAGCTTGTGAGGGGCAGGGGAAGTATTTTAGCTAGAACATCACTCTTGGCTCTGAAATGCAAGAGCGAAACTGAACGAGTTCACATACTCACAGGCGGCAGCATCTTTCCCTGGCCAGTCTCTCAGCCCTGGGGGCATGTGACTGATGGAAGGCAAACGGGCCAAAGATAGGAAAAGAGAAACAAATGTTTATTAAGCACCTCTTCCCGCCAGGCACCCCGCCTGGCTGCTTTACGCAGGTCGCTCACCAGGTGTCTTTTCATCTCAGGGAGGTTACATTCCTTGTCCCTTGTCTGCAGGTAATACAGCGGGTCAGTGGCAGGTGCCACTAAAACTAAGATCTACCTCAAAGGCCAGTGTTCTTTGTCACTCCCAGCTTGGCCATTCATTTGGTCAGTCGACAAACATCCATTGATCTGCTTTGATGTACTAGGCACCTGGGGTGCAACGACACATCAGGTCAGTTCTCTGCCCCCAGGGAGCTCACAGCCGAGGGAGGGAGACAGACAAGTGAACCTACAGTTTCTACCTGAGGTGGACGGGGTGGGATCAGAGAGCGATTTATTGTAAATCCTAAGCTTCAGGATTCCTCCTCATTTGTATGTGTTCTTTCTACATAAATACCTGCTTTTATACCTAACTCTGTATTTTAATTTTGTATTATTTTTCTTAAAGTGTGCTGGTCAGATCCTATAAACTTCGGGGCCCACCGAGCCTGGATTCAGCCCTCGGCAGGATACATGTGCCGTGGACCTGCAGATACCTCTGTATCAGCCAGGATGACTTCGAGTCAGTGGCCCTTGAAAGGAGACTTAAGCAAGAGAAGGATCTTAGCCTCACACAGAAGTAGGGGGTGGGGGATGGAGTGGGCAGAGAGAACAGGAAATGTGCAAAACATCTCACCTTATTTGGAGAGCTCAGTGGTGCCCTAGAGGTGGATGGTTGTCCAAAAAGGTGTGTTGGCTGTGGGGGCAGCCAGTAGGAGATGGGGTGCTGGAAAGGGAGGGGCTGGACAGATGTTAGAGCCAGCGTAGGAAGAGACTTTTGTGCTAAGGCCTACAGAATTGTAACTTTTATTCTTCATGCTGGAAGGAATAATGGAAGGATTTTTAGGGTGCATTTTTTGGGACTGTGTTTTAGAAGCATCCCCCTCACAGATGCCTGGAGGATAACCTGGAATCAGGGTGGATAACCAGCTCTCTGGCTTGCCCAGGACCATCCTGTTTTTAGCACAGAAAGTTCTTTGTCCTGGAAAACTCCTCAGTCTCACGGGAACCAGGACAGTTGGTCACCCTACCTGGAGGAGGGTGGGCCGAGAGCCAAGAGAACTACCTGGGAGTTTTTCTCAGTGATCTCTCTGAATCTCAGACTCTATGGTCCAGCTGCCCACAGGACAGCTCTACTTCGAAGTCAGATTGTCATCTCAAAATCAATGTATTTAAAACCTCAGAGCCTTTGCACTTGCTATTCCCTCTGTTAGAAATGCTGTTCCCCAGGATACCTTCATGGTTCACTCCTTCCCCTCCTTCAGCTCTTTACTCCAGTCTTGCCTTCTCAGCGAGGTTTTCCCTGAAGCCCTCTTTACAACCGCAATCCCTACTCCTGACGTTCCTTATCCGTATCCTGGTTTTGGTTTTGTTCTTAGTGCTCACCGCTCTCCAACGTACTTAATATTACATTTGTTTATGTTCAGTTTTTCCCACTTAGAAAGAAGCTTCACGAGGGCAGGGGTTCTTGTTTGTTTCTTTTGCTGTGTCTAGGACAGTGTCTGGCAGGTAGTACATGTAGTTTCACTGAGTGAATCCAGTCATCCTTGATTCCTCTGTGTTCTCTCACACCCCACATCCAATTCATATGCAGATTCTGCTGGTTCTCTGTTCAAATTAGATCCAGAATATGACCAGTTCTTACCACCTCCACCATCACCACCCTGCTCCAAGCCAAATCATCGCTCACCTGGACTAGCACAAGACCATCTCTACCTGGGCTTCCTGTTTCCACTCTCACCTCTCGACAGTCTATTGTCAAAACAGCACCTGGGGGATCCTGTTAAACTATAAGTCAGGCCATGCCACTCTTCTCACTGTCCTCATGACTCTTTCTCATGCACAGTAAAAGCCCAAGGCCTTACAAGTCCCATCCAGATCTCTCTCCTCCCTGCCCCTCCACTCCCTGCCAGCTTCAGCCTCTGATGGCTCTTCAGCTGCTTCCAGGCTCTCATTTGCTCCATCCACTCAAGCGGCACAGGCTTCCTTTGTGTGCTTGAAGCATGCAAGGCGCTTCCCTGCCTCAGGGCCTTTGGACTTGCCATTTCCCTCTGCCTGTAATACTCTCCCATAGGTACTCACACGACTCTCCCACTTCCTTCAGGTCTCAACTCAGATGTCTCCTTACCAGAGAGCCTTCTCTCCCATACCCAAAGGAAAGAACAAACCCACCTCCACACAACCGAAGGTCCTTTGTTTTCTCCCTTAGTGCTCGATACCTCCTGAGTCACATATGCTGAACTGTCTGTTGTTTTTCTGCATCCCTGCCCCCCTCATACACTCACTTGAGTGTAAACTCCACCAGAGCAGGGACTTTGTTGGTGATGTACCTGCAGTGCCTGGAGCGGTACTTGGCACAATGCAGGTGTGCAGTAAATATTTGTGGAATGAACAGACGTTGAGTGAAGCATCCAGCATCTCGGCAGAGAATGGGATGATGGGAATCGGAACTGAGGAGGGAGCAGAAATAAGACCAAATAAGGGGGTGCAGGCTTCAGGGCCTGTTGGAAACAAACCAACAAAAAACCGGAGCCCAGGCCCAGTGTGAATAAATTAATAAAAAATAAATTCATCTACAATTAATTCAAGAGCTTTGTTTCATTTGTTAATAGAGCCAACATTTTCATGAACCCAATTCCTCCCCCTCCTAGAAAAGGCAGAAACTGTGTGCTTGTCGTATTGAAAGAACTAATGACCCTCCTCACTGGTAAAGACAGTTCTGAAGAAGCATAATTTCAGAAAAATAGGTCCTTTCTCTTCTCTCCTGTTTCCTGCCACTGTATTTGGAAAGAATTCTCCTTTGGGGAAGGGAGGGTTCGCTGCTCAAACCTCCTTCCCGACCTCAAGAAGCTGATCTCTTAACCGTCCTTTGCGGGAGGCCTGTGGCTGCTGGAATGCGCCGGAGAGCAGAGAGCAGCGCTGATTTCTCTGCACTGGTTTTGCATTTGTAATTCACAGGAGTTAGGTTTTTCATATCCACCACCTCCCACTCCTCCCTCCTCATTTGCCTTGGGCTTTCCCCGGACTTTCCTCTTTGTCTCCTTCCCGATGCTCACGTGGACTACACACATCACCTCACTTAGTCCTCATAGCTGCCCTGTGAGGTGCTATTTTATTCCCATTTTACACATGGGGCGACTGAGGCTTACAGACTAAGTGGTGTAGTGGGATTTGTCAGGACCCCTTCCCGTGTCCCTCAGGGCCTCCCCATGTCACTGGGCATTGGCTGACTTCCCACGGCCAGTGTCTGCATCTGTCTGCCTGGAGGCTTTCCCTGCCCCCTGGAGTGGACCAGAGTGCTGGGGAAGCATGCCTGCCCATTCCAACATGGGCCAGAGTGCTGGGGAAGCATGCCTGCCCATCCCAACATGGGCCAGAGTGCTGGGGAAGCATGCCTGCCCATTCCCAACATGGGCCAGAGTGCTGGGGAAGCATGCCTGCCCATTCCCAACATGGGCCAGAGTGCTGGGGAAGCATGCCTGCCCATTCCAACATGGGCCAGAGTGCTGGAGAAGTATGGCTGCCCATTCCAACATGGGCCAGAGTGCTGGGGAAGCATGCCTGCCCATCCCAACATGGGCCAGAGTGCTGGGGAAGCATGCCTGCCCATCCCAACATGGGCCAGAGTGCTGGGGAAGCATGCCTGCCCATTCCAACATGGGCCAGAGTGCTGGGGAAGCATGCCTGCCCATTCCCAACATGGGCCAGAGTGCTGGGGAAGCATGCCTGCTCATTCCCAACATGGGCCAGAGTGCTGGGGAAGCATGCCTGCTCATTCCCAACATGGGCCAGAGTGCTGGGGAAGCATGCCTGCCCATTCCCAACATGGGCCAGAGTGCTGGGGAAGCATGCCTGCCCATTCCAACATGGGCCAGAGTGCTGGGGAAGCATGCCTGCTCATTCCCAACATGGGCCAGAGTGCTGGGGAAGCATGCCTGCCCATTCCAACATGGGCCAGAGTGCTGGGGAAGCATGCCTGCCCATCCCAACATGGGCCAGAGTGCTGGGGAAGCATGCCTGCTCATTCCCAACATGGGCCAGAGTGCTGGGGAAGCATGCCTGCCCATCCCAACATGGGCCAGAGTGCTGGGGAAGC
Source organism: Miniopterus schreibersii (assembly GCF_964146895.1). Classification (NCBI taxonomy): domain Eukaryota; kingdom Metazoa; phylum Chordata; class Mammalia; order Chiroptera; family Miniopteridae; genus Miniopterus; species Miniopterus schreibersii. Next base: position 172,890,184 of record NC_138102.1, read on the forward strand.
ATGCCTGCTCATTCCCAACATGGGCCAGAGTGCTGGGGAAGCATGCCTGCCCATTCCCAACATGGGCCAGAGTGCTGGGGAAGCATGCCTGCCCATTCCAACATGGGCCAGAGTGCTGGGGAAGCATGCCTGCCCATTCCCAACATGGGCCAGAGTGCTGGGGAAGTATGGCTGCCCATTCCCCCTCCCAGAAGCCTTTAACCAATGACTACTGGAGTTTAACCAGCTTGTTTGTTCCTTGGGTGGGAGAGAAATGAGGTGCATTTTCTATGCAGCTCCCAGAAGAATTGTGCTCCAGTGGCCCTCGGGTATCTGGCTTGAAAATGTACCTTTTATTGGCTGCCTCCACTTCCCTCTCTCACCTTCCCTACTGGTGTTTCCCGAGACCACCTCTTAAATAAACACTTGCGCGGGAACCCTCACCTGAGGGTCTGCTTCTACACAAACCAAAGGTAAGTCCTTGCCTAAGATTGTGAGGCCTCCGGGGGGCAGCGCTGAGCCACAGACTGAAGCTGTGTGATTCCAAAGCCTGAGAGCTTAATTACAATGTTCTAATCCCCTCTTTATCTTAATTAATTAATTTTTCTTTATTCTATCCCATGTAGTGGTGATATCTTTTTTCTTCTAATGTGTCCAATCATAGCAAACAATGGGTTTGCTTAAAAAAAAAAAACTAACCCACACTATCCTGATAAACCAATTGGATAATGCTAGAAATTTCTTCAGATTGAAAATTTAGTTTATAGCGACAAATTGATTTTACTTGTGAAATTTAAAGTTCCCACAAGTCCACAACCTAGCACTAATGGGGATACCAAATGACATCAGTGATGACAGGAAGAAGAGCCAGGGGGATTGGTCATAAGTTAGGGTTTGTTTATAAAGTTACAAATGAGCTTGCTGGTGGAATTGAGAGAAAAGCTGGACAGTCCAGTCCCAGAGAGGACAGAAACCAGGACAACTTTGGGGAAACAGGGACAGAAACTACTGGACAATCTTTTCAGGGCACCATAGTCAGGTTAATCAAGCTTCAGACATTCTCCGTCTCAGTGAAGCATCTAGTTCCAGGTACAGACAGTGTGACTGGCTGAGCTGAGAGAGGGGGAGGAGGAGCACTTTGATTGACACAAGCAATGGTGGAGATGCTTCCCTCCCCCCCAAAATGACCTTGCTGATTCTAGAAAAGGAGGAGTGGGGTTCTTGGTAGTTAAATACCAAATGTCCTCAAGAAAGAGAAAAGAAAATATCTGCTGAGTAGAGGCGAGAGAAGGGGAAAAGGGCTGCACACAGAGGAGACAAATGACGAATGAGGCATCTATAAAGAAAAGTCATTGTGGGCACCACAGTCGCCTCCCGGTCATGCAGGGGAATGTTCCCTTCTGATGTAATCTCCTAATTTTCTCCCTTTTGTTCTTCTGCTCCAGACACCCTGGAGTTCTGGTGTTCCTCCGCCACACCAGCTGCGTTCCTGCCTCAGCTGGAAGCTCTTACTGGAACCCACGGCACATCCCCTGTAGTGTGGCCGGTGAGTTCATGCCACAGCTATCAGCAGTTCTCCTGAGAGTGGGCTCAGTCACTCTCAATAAGTCATTCTGTGAACCGGCCGACACTTCTCCCAAGAAGACATACACAAGGCCAACATGTGTATGAAAAGATGTTCATTTGCACTAGCGATGGGGGAAATGCAAGTGGAAACCACAAGGCGACCCCGCCTCACGCCTGTTAGGGTGGCTGTAACCAACAAGGTGAGTAATAACAAGTGTTGGAGAGGTTCAGGAGTAAAGGAACCCGCATTCACTGCTGGTGGGCATGTGAACTGGCACAACCACCGTGGAAAACAGTATGGAGGGCCCTCAAAAAGACTTTCAAACGCTCCTGCTGACAAAACTCTGAGAAAGCCATCGCTGGAGCCGAGAAGGGCAGCTATGCAGAGAGAAGCAGGGCCGGAGCACTGGGGTTGGAGAGAGAGAAAGCTCCAAGTCACAGGTCTGTAGACAGCACCTTGCAGGGGCTGTTGGAGGGCTCCAGGGCTTCCTTCCACAATCAATGGATAAAGCCGCAGAGTTCAGGGAGGGCTGTAATTTGAGCACCTGCTGGAGGAAAGACTAAGCCTCTTTAACAAGGTGTCTGTGGTGGCAAGGGCAATGCAGGGCACGCAGATGAAGATTTGGACGAAACCTGCCCCGAGAAAGTTCTCTTACCACATCCTTAGGAGGAAGGCTGGAAACTTATTGGAACCCGCTGAACATCCTCATTAGTGTGGTCACTGAGCTTATGCCACAACTATAAGTAGCTCTCCTAACAGAGTGGGCTCAGCCGTGCTCAGGAAATCATTCTGTGAACTGCACAATCCCTGAGCTTCACAAGCTCTTCATCTAGAATCTGAACGCAGATTCTAGACCTCGAGGACCCCAAGTGAGGATGAGCGGCAAGGATCTCCACGTGAGCAGGCCGTCAGCCCCCCAGGATTCCAGCTCAGCCGAGGCCTGATCCTATCTTGGTCGTGTAAGCTGGGCCCTTGGATCTAGCTGTTTTCCTTCGCATCTCTCTGCTCCCTAAGAAAATCTGTTCCAAGGGCTTAATGTTTCTGACCCAGCTCACATGTTTTGAATCTATTTTTTTTACTCCCAAGGTTGAATCCAAAAGCACACGCCCCCGTGTAGATTGTCTTTTGCTGGTTGCCGTACAATGCCTCTCTGGGGATTGTAGACGCCTCCCATGGAGGAATCAGAGCGGAGGGTCTCCGTGCTCCTACAGATGGGGCAGTAACGCCCACCTAGTGGTCCATGAGCAAGCCTCAGAGGGGCCGTGAAGTCCTAATTTGTGTGGATCGTGTCACTGTGTCTGTTTTTTTCTGGGTGGCGGGCCTATCAGATTCTAAACGGATTCTGTGACCCCCTCAAAAATTAAGACCTGCCAAAATTGTTCCTATCTTTTGGAAATTTTGAGCATTTGGCTTCAAAGTATGTTCTCTTCTTATCTCCCCTCCCCACTGGTATTTTCTTAAACTTGGAAAAGTGAAGTCATCTTTTCTTCTACCTTCTCTCTATGTGATCTCTTATCAGTATCATTATCATCATTATTATTTTGTAATTTAGGACTTTTCAGAGAAAACTCTTGAAAAATAGGTAAACAGATACATGGATAGTGTTGAAACCTATGAAACCAGTGTTTCTAATCTGGATCATAAGGCATGTAGTACAAAAATATTTGTGTTAATGAGAAGCCACTAAGATGAATTTTAATTATGTAAAAATAGGTAAAACCAGGCAATCAAAAAATTAATATGTAAATCAGAGGGAGTAATTTTCACCAAAAAAAGGGTACAACATGCTTAGGAACAAAGCAGAAAACAGCATCAAAGCAAGAAAGCTCCTGTAATCCCTCGCTGCCTACACCGTGTCCCTGGGCCTCACCTGGGAGGGAGCTTGTTAGGCAGATAGAATCTCAGGCCACCCCAGACCTGGGGATCCAGAATCTGCATTTTAACAGGATGATGTCCAGGGGACTTGTATGCAGTTAGTTTGGGAAGCACTGCTATAATCTATCTGTCTCCCCAAGCAAGTGCCTAAAACTCACACTGACAATCAGAGCTCACATCTGCGAGTGGTGAGCACAGGCTGGGTGGATGTCCTGCTAACACCTGACATGGATTATCTCCTTCATCCCACAGTCCTTTGAGGCAGGTGCTATTATTAACCTCGTTTTATGGCTGAGGAACTGGAAGCTTAGAGAGTTTGAGTAGCTTGCATAGGTTTCCAGCCTGGGTCTGTCTGTCTCCAAAGCCCAGGCATGTAACCTCTGCCTTGGTTAGAGCTTTTACTGCATCTGAAGAGGACCCCCTTTCTTTTTCTAACTTTAGGCTCCGAGGATGTGGATCACACATTTCAGCCTGCAACACAAAGAGGAACCTTGTCAGATTCCTATCAGGTAGGATTTGTTTTCCTTGCCAACTTTTTCTTTTGAAATATTTCAAACTATAGAAAAGTTGCAAGAATCATGCAACGAATATCCACATATCCTTTATCTAAATTCACTGGTTGTCAGCATTCTGCCACATTTGTACTTTCTCTATACAGATACATCTTTTCTAAATATAAAAATATGAAAATAAGTTGCAGGCATTAGAACATCTCACTCCTAAATCCTTCAGCACGCATTTCCTAAGAAAAAGGATTTTTTCTGTGTTGACAATACTATGGTCACATGTGAGAAAATGAACTATTCTCTAATATATTCCAATATACAGTCTATTAAAATTTCCTCAGTTTCCCCCTAAGAATGTTGCCATTTTTGTTTGATCCAGGATATAATAAAAGTTTATGCATTGCATTCCCTTATTATGTCTCTTTAGCCTATTTAAATTGGAACAGAACCTCTGCTTTCCCTGCTGTCTCCCATGACATTGTCACTGCAAGAATCTGAGCCAATGTCTTGTGCATATTCTTTTTTTTTTTTAAATATATCTTTATTGATTTCAGAGAGAGGAAAGGAGAGGGAGAGAGAGAGATAGAAACATCAATGATGAGAGTCATTGATCGAGCCTGCAACCCGGGCATGTGCCCTGACCAGGCATCGAACCCCGATCGCCTGGATCCCAGGTCGATGCTCAACCGCTGAGCCACGCCCGGCCGGGCTCTTGTGCCATATTCTGAATTTGTTGTTTTCCTCATGCCTAGACTCTGCTGAAACACTCACTGTTCGCTGGAATGTGCCACAGACGATGTTCTGTCATGTTGCATCAGGTTGTCCCACTCCTGGGGGTCTGCGATGACCACAGCTCTCTTCATTGCTAAGATTACTTTCCCCTTGTAATTACTCACCTGTGATTATTTGAGATTTTGTGAATATCCTGCTTCCCCAAAATCTTTCATCCAACGTTTTTAGCATCTACTGATGATACTTGCATTAGCCAATCAATATATTGAAGGTGGAAAAATTGTGAGTTTTTAATTCTATTATTTCTTCTGTTCTCTTTTTTTCTTTATTTGCTGACAGTCTTCCTAAAAAAAGAGCTTCCCCTCTCGTTCTTTTTGAGTATTAATGAGGACTCATCATTTAAAAAAAAAAAAAATCCAATGCTTTTTTGTCCTTTTGACATAGCCCCATTAACCTCTGAGCACGTCCTTGCTGTCTGGCACAAGGTGTCTCAATATCACCTTGTACTTTCCCTGCCCCAGACTTGGAGCCAGCCATGCCCATTAAAAGTCCTGGTTTCTTTGAGTGGGAAATGCTATTTAGGAAAACAGAACCGAGTGTGAGGTATGCCGATTACTTCTGGAGCACCATTGCTTCTGGTCCTTTTCTTATACAGAGCTGGGAAAAAAATAAATGAAGAATTCATAAGGATTCCTCAATTCAAATTAAAAAAAACAACACCCAAACCTTCATTTCCCCATTCTACGTGTGTATGTTCCTTATTCCACAGTGAATGCCTTGGTTTTCAACATTAATACTGTATGTTTTAGTGTTTATGCTGTAGTATAATAGCCACAAAAAAGCTTCAGAAACAAAACAACCAATAACACCGCCACCAATAAACCGATTAAGTAAAGTTCAAGATGTCTTTGCAATCTTGTGGTCTTAAGATATAATCTATTAATAATATACGGTCTTTCTTTTTCTGTGTGGCTTTTATCTATTTAGTGTACAGTAAGGTTCACTTCTTTCTGTATACGATATTAAGGTTTTCTTTTATCTTTAATTTTCTTTAATTTTATGGTTTTAATATATAAAATATTTACATAGCTTAAAAGTTAAAACTAGTAAATAAAAGTTCTAATCAGAGAAGTGTTGCTTGCCTCCCTGTTCCCTACACCCTGCTCACCTATACCCCTACAGGAGCTATATTCGTTAGTTTTTTATTTGTCCTTCTTGGCTTTCTTTTTTGCAAAAATAGGGAAATATATACATATATGTTCTTATTTCCCCTTCTTATAGAAAAGAGCACACTGTGAACACTCTTTTGCACTTTGCTTTTTATCACTTGACAGTATATCCTGCAAATTACTTCATACCAGTTAATAAAGAGCTCTCTTATTCTTTTTGATGGCTGTATAGTATTCCATTGCATGGGTATACCATCATTTATTCATAACACCCTATGAACGGGCACCAGGGTTGTTCCTGATATTTTGTTATTGCAAATAATGTAATGCATAACTAGTACATATTTTTTTTGTATTGTGAAGGTGTATTTTCAGGGTAAATTTCTAGCAATGGGATTGATAGGTGAAAGGGTTAATGCACAGGTAATTTTGCTAGAAAATGCGAAATTCCCCTCTATGTTGGCTGTACCAATTTCTCTCCCACCAGCAACACAATTAAAGTTCTTTTCCCCCATAGTCTTGCCATAGAGCATATTATGAAATTTGACTTTTTTGCCAATCAGATATCTGAGAGTTAAGAGATGGTTACTTGAGTTTAATTTTAGTTTGCATTTCTCTTATTATGAGTGAAACTGAGCATTATTAATATATGCATTTAAAGGCCACTATATGTCTTTTTCTATGAACTGCTTGGTGCAGGAGACTGTCTTTTACTGTCAGGTCAGTTTTTAGTGTATATTCCAAAGATCATCACATTCTATTTATAACATTGAAGTTTACAAAAGACTTTCACAAGTCATCTAATTTGATCCCAAAAGATTTGGAAAACCTCAGAAAGAGTAAGGGCAGCACTGTTGAAATAGATTAGTTTCAAAGACAGGCTTATTAACCTGGAAAATATGGAAGTTCCTGCAATTATGTGCATGAACTATCTTGTCCGATGCTGTTAGAGGCCTTGAGCAGAATACTTCATGGAGAAGGTTATTAACACTGACTGAGGGCAGCTTGGAACATCTTTATAATCATTTAATAAACATTCTAAGAAATCCAAAGTTGTCACATAACAACTTGAATTGTTTTCTGCTTATACTATGCCCGAAAGGAACGCCAGGCTGGAAACAAGGGCTGGCAAAGCAGCAGCTACAACCACAAAACGTTATAGCCTGATGGAGTCTGCTCACTTGGCTACTTTTGTGTTTTGTTTAGAATTTTTCCTTTTCTTTTTTCTTTTTATGCATGAAGTAAATTGAACTCTCCCTGATATCTGTATTGGCTGCTAAGTCCAGCAATTTTCCTTAAGAGGTTCCCTGTTAAGAACCTCCCATTTAGCAAACCAAGCCACTAAATGCAAGAGGGGTCGAATTATTGGAATTATTGCTTGGCAAGCGCAGAATAGTCAACCCTGTCCCACTGCGTCCCAGAGAAAGATTTTAGAAAAATTAAGATCATTCTCAGTTGGAATGAAACTGCTCTGCAAGGACTCAAATTGGCTCCCTGTCAGCATGATCTTCTGAAGTAAAGAGAAAGACTAATGTGCTGGGTCCACAGATGGATTTGGCCAAGCAAACAGGTAAAAAAGAAAAGCCTTTCCAGCTTCCCTGTTGCTCTGAAAATCACCTTCTTGAAGCAAGGTGAGAGTGAGCACACGTCTCTAGTCCACAAACCACTTTCACTCACGGGCAGGAAGAAAGAAAGAATATAGTGCCTCCATTAAGCTTAGACGAGCCTCAGAAATCATGCCAAAAATGCAGACGGGCTGGCAATGGACCGGGCTGGATGACTCAGGCCTCCTTCTGAAGGGTGCGAAACAGCCGCCCCTGGGCCATTCCCAATAAAGCTGAGGTCAAAGGTGACCCAACACAGTTGACATCCGAAGGTAACCAGCGCCACAGGGAATGAAGGACCAAGGCCTCGGTGCTTCTGTAGAACAGGTTTGAAGGCTGCCCCCAAAAGAAACCTTAATACCCACTGGCCGTTGCTCCCCGTTTCTTCCTCCCTACAACCTCTTGGCAACCACTATCTACTTTTAAAAAAAAAATTTTTTTTAGAGCAGTTTTAGGTTTACAACAAAATTGAGAGGAAGGTACAGAGATTTCCCATATACCCCCCTGCACCCACACATGCAGAGGTTCCCCCAGTATCAGCATCACTCACCAGAATGGTACTGTTTTTTTCTTTTTTTTTAGCAAGGATGAACACACCATAATCACCCAAAGCTCACAGGTTACCTTAGGGGTCACCCTTGGTGTTGTACATTCTTTGGGTTTGGACAAGTGTGTAATGACATATATCCATCATTATAACATTTTTACTGCCCTAAAATCCCTCCATGCAAAAATTTAGCAGTAAGTAGAATTCCTATACCTTCTTTCCCCACCTCATCCGCAGAGTTCTCCATGGCTTTTTTTTTTTTTTTTTTTGCCATTTTAACCATTTTTTAATGTAGAGTTCAAAAGAATCAGCTATATCACATCATTGTGCCAGTACTGTTGTTTTTTGTTTGTTTTTTTGGTTTTTTTAAAGCTTGGGTGGAGAGTAGTCTTCAAACCAAGGAGGGAGAAGTCGCTTCCTCCCTGGAAGCGAGAGCTCATGGCCTTTAGTAAGACTCTCATTGGTCCTTACCAAGGGCACCCCAGAGGCAGCTGCTGCCTGGGGCTCGCTCCCCTTTGCCTTTTAGGAAGCTCCCTGAAAGGCCCGGGGTGCGCCCTTGAGAGCAGCTGTGGCTCTCCAAGGATCTTCACGTCCCACCTTGACCTTGGAGCATTGATTTGTTCCCCTCTACTTTAGTAAATATTTTAAGGCACTGAATTGAGTTTTAAAGATCAGAGGCTTATTTTTATCTTGAATAAAACCTAACTGAGTTCATATTGAAAGCACTAAATGATTTAACTCTAAATACTTGTTAAGTCTTCCTAGAATGATTTTAATTTTTGGTAGCACATTTGTCTCTTCTGAGCACAGAGGCCATCTGACTTAAAAGATTTGGGATATTGATAATATTCTTAAACACTGGAAATGTTTGCAACCATGGAGGGTAATTTCAGAATAATTCTCAGGGGACTGGGTTACTTTTCATGAGTACAGAGGATGAATGGGAAAGCAGAAGGACATAATAAGATGCTCTCTGCATTTTTAGTTAATCTATATCTAATAGGAAAAAAACCCCAGTGGATTGGAAATAAAATTGCTACCATTTGTTGAGTGATTAGTAAGGACCAGGTACTATGCTAAGCATTTCCACATGTTTTCTCTTTTAAAACTCACAATAGTCTTATGAAATTCCCCATCATCTGGCCAAAACCTCCTCAGAGCTGCACCAAGGTTCTGCCTACCCAATCCTTCCCTCTCTTCTTCCCAGGCACTGGGCCTGCATTGTGATTTGAAGACTTTACCAGCTTGGCTCTACCCCCATCCCGTTCCTCCTTCATAGAAATTTCCCCCCCATAAATCTTTTGAACATCGAATCCAGTCCTAGCTTCTGCTACTCAGAGGACCAGCACTGACACAACTTTCAACCTGGGCGGGAGGGTCAGGAAAATACTTCCCAGGGTCCAGGAATTCCATGTGCAACTAGCAATGCCTTCAGACTCTCTGAATCCTAGGTCGTACATTTATATGAACCGCTACTTTCTGAATGAATGTGAATGATAAATAAATGTAGAGTCCTTTAAGAGTGGAATTGAATTTATAGCTCCTTTTCTCACTATTGTTAAAAGAATGATCGATAAAGTAGATCTTCATGCCTGAAAGTGTTGGGAGCCATGGGGCTAGATGCTTGCTCAGGGCCTGCAGCTCTGACATCTGATCCTCAGCAGAGGCAGGGCCGTAAAGCGGTTGCAGAGCAGTGTTGAGAGCATGAGCTTTGGCATCAGACTGGCCTGGGTCTGAGCCCTTACTCTGCCTCTCACCAGCTACATAAGCTGAAGCAAGTCATAGAACTCTCTAAGTCTTTGTTTCCTCCGTTCTGAAATGGATATACTACTAGTGACTTCCTTCTGGCATGGTTGAGAGGGTTAACTGAGAAAAATAAATGGAAAAGACATGGCCTGGCTCAGAGCACGTGCTAATAAAAGTTCATTGGAATTATTATAATTAGTTATTCTTAGTTTCATTTGGTATGTTTATCTTCACTTTTGACCAGAAGGTTGTTTATTGTGTATTTCGAAGTCTTTAACTCTTATTTTATGAGAACACTTCTTATAGGTAGTACTTCTTTTCCTAAATTCCATGGCTCATCCTTCCATAGAAATTGCATCTCATGTTTAATACAGCACTGGCTCCTTTGAGCTTAGACCTTTGCAACCAACTGAGATTTCATTTAATCATCTGGAATAATCTTGCCCTCAGTGATTTTCCCCCTTGTCTGATTTCCTTTCGCAGCCTATTTGTCTGTAATGCTCAGACTAGGGTCCTAATAGCAACACGAGGAACTGAGGAAACCTACTGTTCACACTTCCCCATCTCAAATAGACGACTGTTTCAGCAGATGTAGGGGTTTGAGGTTTGGGAGTAGGGAAGTTTTTGGAATAATATAACTGCTTATTTGAGTGCTGATTTTACAGACGACAGCAAAAAGTCTTTCGGCGTGGCTCATTATTGGGACAGGTGCAAGGGCGGCTGTAATAATTAATGTGTCAGGAATCCTCATTCTTGATTTCGATGAAGGATTAAAGAAAAGTTTTGCTATCTACCTGATTACACAAAAAGACTGGACTGAGGAGGGGTAACCGATAGGAATGTTATTAGCTGAAAGTGGTAAAATGCATGAGTTCAGGGGCTTAAGCAAACTATTATTCTCTTATAAAACAAAGTCACGAAGCAGATGGTTGTTGGTGTTGGCTTATCAGCTCAACAATGTTCATTGCTTATATCCCTGAGATTCTTTTTGCTTTTCCTTCATTGTTCCAAAATAGTTACAGGAATTCCTATCATTATGCTCACAGTCGAGGGAAGAAAAAGGAGGCAGGGGTAGGGAGTAAGCAGTTCCTGCAGATCCCCTGCGACCATCAGTATGAGCAAATCCTGTGCTTGTGTCTCATTGGCTAAGACTGTGCATGTGACCAAACCTAGCTGCAAAGGAAGCTGAGAAATTGTGTATCTAGCTGGACACACTGAGGATTCTATTAGTAAGGGAAAGTGGGGAAAGTATATTGGGAAGGCAACCAACAAAATCTGCTCTCAGAGGCAAGCCTAGGGATGTTATCTATGTTTATGTCTTGGATCCACTTACATTTTCTTCGTGGGAAGGATGAGAGGAGTAATGTTGTAGGGAATTTGCCAGAGATTAAGACACATCGCAACAAACTTCAAAGAGGTGTCCACAGTGTTCTCTCTAAGTTCCTGCTATACTGAGAAATATTTGTGGTAAAACTTAGAAATCATATTTTTAGTTATGAGGAAATTTTTGCTGGTACAATGTCACGGTAATATGATTTATCCACAATTACAGAATTACAGAATTTAACAGAGATTCTTATGAAATGGCTTCGATTTCTCTGAAACAACATGTTTTTTAGGGGAAAGAACTTGCTGGAATCTGTTTGAGAGATCAGTTGTAATTAACTGAAATTAGTTGTTCTCAAATTCACAATTTTATTTTAAGCTTTAAAAAAGATTCGAACCACATCAGGAGCTTAAGCAGAATATAAATAGATCTTAGAGTCCTGAGGTGTGCAATATAAAATAGGCCATGCCTCAGGAGTTTCTCATGAAGATGCCTGCAACGTGAACTTTTGGACCCTGATTCTGCAAAAATTACCCATCTTCAGAAGTGGGTAAAATTGTGAAAACTGGGCAAGAATCTCTCTAAGCTTTTTTCATCTGTGCAGTATTCAACTCTGTTTGTCAGAAATGACATTAGAAACATGTAGTCTTCACTTCAGTTTTATTTTAAATCTTGCTTAAAAATTAAATGTTTATCGTGGGTAAAATAAATATAATTATTTGGCTTGTATTCCCTAATCTTTGTTCTAATATGTTTAAGTTGTTTAGCCCTCATATTTTCCTTTTAAAAAATTGGTGATATTTTCAAATTATGTTATTCATGGAAAATTTGACAACTACAGAAAAGTTAAAAAGAAAACCTAATATAATTTGAGACACATTTATATGTGTTTATTTGTTTCAAACCCAATGACCACTTGGTAGAGTGTCCAAGAAGGATTTATACACAGACAAACAGTGATGGTACGTACTTGGAAAGGACTCGCACTTCCCTAAATCTGAACAAATTATGTTCCAACTTCAATTGATGCATTTGGTGAGAGCAATCAATTTACAGGCCAATTTGAAAATGAGAATGAGGTTAGGAAGGGTAGACAAGGCAGCTAGAAGAGGCATCTCCTCATTTATCACACTTTGAGTAGACTGGTACCTCATTAATTTAAAAATATATGCAAATACATACTGCAACCAGAGAAGGTGAGTGACGTAACAGGACGCAGACACCGTCAGAGAATCAGAACTAGAACTTGGGCCTTCTTAGCCTCACGCTAATGAGTTCTCCCACTCAAAAGTGGATGCCCAGGTCTCGCAAGTGAATTGCAAACTCACTCAGCCAAAAGGCTCCCTTTTATATTTTCATATTTTGTATATATGTGCTTGAGAATAGGTTGAGGAGATAGAGCTGTTTTAAAACGATGCCCTCTTTCTTGGTTTGATATCCTCCCTCCCTCCCTCCCTCCCTCCCTCCCTCCCTCCCTCCCTCCCTCCCTCCCTCCCTCCCTCCTTCCTTCCTTGGCGGTTCGGGGTAAGAAGATTCAGTGCATGGACTTTGGAATCAGACAGACCTGGATTTGAATCTTGGGTCGTCCTTCACTAGATGCAGGGACTCTAGGCAGTTTGTTTAAACTTTCTATGTCTCAGTTTCCTCACCTATAAAATTAAATATACTTATCTCATAGTATTATTCAGTGTGTGATGTTTCCATTAGTCCTGATTCTGCTACAGTAACAAATACCTCCAAGAATTTCCGTGGCCTCCATGACACAACCGTATTCCTCGCTCAGGCAAGGTCTGCTGTGGGTCTCGGCGACTCTCCCAGTCCCATCATTCCACATTGCTTCAATTTAATGGCACCTACATCTTAACATATTCTTGTACGATCACCATGGCAGCTTAATACTTGTGCCTGGAAGTGGCACATATAATTTCTGCTCACATTTTTTGACTGATAAACGGCTTCCTGGAGGTGCCTATCTTCAGCAAGCTGGGCAAACGCGACGCTCCTGTGCTCCCGGGACGGAAGGAGGACTGGAGAGGTTGGTAAGCGGCACTAATGCCTACCCCGGCCTACTTCCCTCATCACCGCGTTTCCAGCGTGCTCTTTCCCGCACACAGAGCCACTCGCACTTCCCCAGGACCTAACTCAGCGGTTCTGCTGTTCTCAGGGTCCAGGGTGGAGCATACTTCAGATCCAAATTCTGCTTCTTCCGATCATAGCACTACGATGTAAAGTTCATGAGGTGCCTGGCACAAGAAATGCACTCTGACTAGTCGTCAGCAAAAGTAGGTTAACCACAGCAGCAATAGTGGTGTCTTGCCAATTATGTTGTAACATAACATCATCCTCATCGGGACATTTTTATAGCTCAAGACAGCCATTGTTTTGGAAACTGATCATCCAGCCCCCCTTTTCTTAGGGAAGTCGCCTCTTCTCATCTCAGTCCATGTGACTTAGATGGGACTGCACCTGCCTTCCTAACACAGGGTGGGCGTGTGACCAAGGCTGAAAGAATCAATTGATCCCATCTTCCTGGCCACTGAGATAGGTTCAGAGATGGGTGCTTTCCTGAAGTTGGTCCAGGCAGATTCAATCCCAGGACTTCCACTGGAAAGGGCTTGGGGAAATCCCACTTTTTCTCTGTTAGGGTTGTTGAGAGGATAGGATGAAAGTCTAGACCTGCTGAAGGTCATCTGGTGACCAAAGTGAGAACTTTCCAGGAATGAAGTAAAAAATAAAAAAAATGTTGAGAATGAGACAGAGTTCTGCTGGCAGCATTTGAAGCCTTGAATTCATCCATGATTGTTTCTCTGCGATATTCAATAACTTGAGCCAGGTTCATACCCAAAATTTACAAAGGACTTATAAAACTCAACACCAAAGCCAAACAAACAATCCAATTAAAAAATGGGTAAAGGACCTGAATAGACACTTCTAGGTGGACAATTGGCCAATAGACATATGAAAAGATGTTCAACGACACTAATCATCAGAGAGATGCAAATTAAAACCACAAGGAGACATCACCTCACACCTGCCAGATAGCTGTCATCAATAAGTCAACAAACAACAAGTGATGGCGAGGGCGTGCAGAAAAGGGAACCCTCATGCATTACCGGTGGGAATGCAGACTGGTGCAGCCACTGCAGAAAGCAGTATGGAGTTACCACGAAAAATTAAAAATGGACCTGCTTTATGACCCAGTGATTCTACTTTTGGGAATATAGCCAAAGAAACCTGGAACACTAATTCAAAAGAACATGCGCACCCCGATGTTCACTGCAGTATTGTTTACAGTAGCCAAGATTTGGAAGCAGCCCAAATGCTCGTCAGGAGATCAGTGGATGAAACAGCTGTGACACATTCATACCATGGAGTACTATGCAGCTGTGAAAAGGAAGAAATCTCACCCTTTGCCACAGCATTGGTGGGCCTGGAGAGTATTATGCCGAGTGAAATAAGCCCATCAAAGAAAGACAAATACCATATGATTTCACTTACATGTGGAATCTAATGAACAAAATAAATAAACAAACAAATAGAAACAGACTCATAGATACAGAGAACAGACTGACAACTGTCAGAGGGGAAAGGGTTGGAGGACTGGGTGAAAAGGTGAAGGGATTAATAGTAAAAAACACCAACAGACAACAAAATGGTAATTACCAGAGGGAAAGGGGAGTGGGGGGAGGTAAGAGAGGGTAAACGGGGGGTAAATGGTGATGGAAGGAGACTTGGGGTGGTGAACATGCAATACAATATACAGATGATATATTATAGAATTGTACCCCTGAAACCTAAATAATTTTAATAACCAATGTCACCCCAATAAATTCAATAAAAAAATAACTTGAACCAATAATTGCTTAACTTGGGTTGATTTCGGTCATGTTACTTGTAGTAGTAGATTGCAAAAATGGTCACAAATTCTTCCCCTCCATGTATTCACACCCACTTGCCCTGTGACTTTAACGACCCGTCCCACGTTCACTCTGATCCTAGTCATGTGGTTTACTTTGGACAAAAGATGCCCACAAACATGACCCAGAAGAGGTTTGAAAACCAGGCGCTCAGCAGAGCTTGGCCTTTCTTGATGCCCTTTTGGCCCCTGATTGCTGCTGACATATGAACAAGTGCAGGTCACCTTGCCGAATACTGAGAGGTAAACGAAGCGAGTAGAGTTGTCTCACGAGAAGCAACTCAGTAACTATTCCCTAAGCAAATGCTTGAAATGAAAAGGGGAGTTTAAGAGACAATGTCTTAGCTCACTGAATTGATTCCAGTGTTGAACGCTTTGGGCATCAGGTAAGAACTACGGAGAAACTGAGTATCTTTCCATGTACTCATTGACCATTAGCGATTTTCTTTCAGGAAATATCTGTTCAAATATTTTGCCTTTTTTTTTTTTGGATGGGGAATTGTTTGTCTTAACATTGAGTTGTGAGATTTTAAAAATATATGCTAGATAAAAGTTCTCTGTCAGATGTAAGTAGTGTGAATATTTTCTTCCAGTCTAGGGCTGTCTTTTTCAATTTCTTAATGGTGTCTTTTGAACAGCAAATCTTATAATTTTGATGAAATCTAACAATATTTTAAATGATTCACAATTTTTTGGTTTCATTTTAGAATGCAAGATCACAAAGATTTTAACTCGAGATCACAAAGATTTTCTCCTATACTTTTTACTGAAAATTGTATGGTTTTAGCTCATACTTTTAATGCTGTGGTCTACTTCAAATTAAATTTTGTGTGTAATGTGAGATAAAGGTCAGGGTTCATTTCCTCTCTCCATCCCCCCTCCCTCTCTCCTTTCTCCCTCCCTCTCTCCTTCCTCCCTCCCTCCCTCCTTCCTTCCTATTTTTGTATACGAATGTTTAATTGTTCCAGCACCATTTGTTGACAAGACTATCCTGACCTCATTGAATTACCTTGGCATCTCTGTTGAAAATCAATTGACCATATAAGTGTGGGCCTATTTCTGGATGCTCTTTTCTGTCCCATTGATCTATATGTCTATGCTTATGCCAATACCACACTGTTTTGATTCTGTAGATTTAGAGTAAATCTTGAATCAGTAGTGTAAATCTTCCAAGATGATTTTTCTCTTTTAAAATCATTTTGCCTATTCTAGGTCCTTTGTGTTTCCATATAATTTTAAGAAATTGCTTGCTAATTTCTCATGTAGATCATATAGTTCAGTTTGGGGAGGATTGACATCTTGGCAATACTGAATCTTCCGATCCATAAACATGATGTATCCTACCACAGATTTAGGACTTATTTACTTTCTTTCATCAATATTTTCTAATTTTAAGAATACAGATTTGGCACAATTTTCATTTAATTTGTTCTTAATTATTGTTATGCTATTAATGGAACTTTAAAAAAGTGCTGCTGGTATATAAAAATAGAATTAATTTTTGTTCAGTTTTGGTGATTTGTGACTCTACAGGAATTTGCATAGTTCATTTAAGTTGCCAGATTTATTGGCATGAAGTCATCTTAATATTCCTTTGTTATCCTTTCAATATCTGTAAGACCCACAGTAATTCCCCTTTTTTAATTTCTAATATCGGCAATTAACTGGACACGAAGAGCCACATTTGTTGTGATCCAGTGTTAGCTCTTTTGGGCTTTGCTTTGTTGTTTCACCAACTGGAGAAATCTCAGTTCAAGTCAATAAATAGAGAATTGGGGACTTCTTTCATTCAACACTTCCTTTTAACTTCAGGACTCTGCTGTCACTGGTGTTTTAATCTCTGGCTTTTGTTTACTTTTTACCTTAGTATGCATTTCTGCAGCAGAGGCAGATATGTTCCCCCCAATGACCATATTCTTCTTACATGAAATTTATTCTCAGTAGGCAGCTAGCAAAGCTCAGTCATCATTTTTCTAGGTTATTAGTTTATTTATTTTCCATGATTTGGCTGATGTTATTTTAAAATCCCTTGGAGTTTACCACTCATTTCCCACACAAGTTCTATTCAACAGATGTTTAAAATAGCTCTTAAAACGTGCTCATAAGTAGAGTTCACCTGTCAAATATCAATCCTCTATGTGCGTTCTGAAGATCACATTGTGTTTGCTTTTACATCTCTCAGTAGAGATTTAGGCCCTAAAATATGTTTGTGATGAGAAGGTCTAGTTTGCTCCGTGGAGTGATTCCAAATGTCTAGGCTGGGAAGGTGGGAAGTAGAACTGATAGACCCAGGACACATTGGTGGTCAGTCTTAAATGATTGAAATACTTCTCTACTGGTTGGCAATAAATAGGCACTGCCCCAAGACCCCTGTTGCTTGGCACCTGGACTTTCCGACAACCCAACAGCTAAAGGGTTACATCTGGCCTGTGGGAGGTCCCTGTTTATCTGCTGGTGCCTGGTTGGCTTTTGGTTGTTAGTATGTTCAGTATTATTATTATTATCATCACTCATCGGTGGAAGGAATGGAAAGGAAACACTGCTTGATTGCATTCCTGAGGGAATCCTGAAAAAGTGGAAATAATAACAATAGAGGCTCACATCTGTTGAGAAGTTCTAAAGGCTTTATATATATTTACTCATTCAACAGCCTCAACTATCCTGTGCTGTAGCTATTATGATTTACCCCCATTTTGCAGATGTGAAACTGAGGTCCAGGTGAGCTTATTTGCCCAAGTTCACACAACTAATATGCGGTAGAGTTTGAATTTGAACTCCAGCTGAGCCCAGAAGCAGTGATTTTTTTTTTTTTCTAAGTCTCCTCATGGCTCTGACCTTCCATGGGTCTCTAAGCAATGAACATTTATTGGGCTCCTGCCATGGAGAGGACTCGGCTGAGTACTGTTGCCGAAATAAAGAAAAATAAGGCCACAGTCCTATCTTTGTGTAGTTCATTATCTAGTGAGTTCAGTCAAGCTCCTCCTCTCCTGCTCTGGACAGCACAGGCCCCCCTCTCCACGCCAGAGAGACCATTTGGTGAGCAAGTTCCAGAGGAAATGCTTGGTATGTAGGACTCTTATTTGATGGTGTTCATTGCAGATAAGAGGGCAGTCTTTGCCTAGGTTGCTTTCTAGAACATGGGAAATTGTTTTTGAATATAGAAAAGCTTGCCTTTCACATTGAGATGGAAGTTCGATGTAATGTTTTACATCAATACGAATTCAGAGTGAGGTGGGTCAACTTGAACTCCATGCAAATGAATGAGAATATAAACATTTTCACCTGTGCAGCCGTGGCAACAGTCCGAATTTTAGGACGAGATACACGTGTCATCTTAGAAAAGAATCATATGCCACTTATATAATAACAACGTATAGCTTAGCTAAGGTAAATATGATTGGATCCTAGAATAAATTTTCTCTGTATTAATGCATCATATTCAATAATGAGGCAATGACCCTCCCCCCCGAAAGCAAATTCTATTTTATCCTAAATTCTGTTAAGCTGTCAATAATCAGGGTGGTATGTTATAAAAGGCCTTCATACAAGGACAGAATGCACGAAGCAGTCTCCAAACACATCTTATAAGTAAAAGCTCTTCTGTTACAAACTGAAGAGAGATTTTTATGACTCTAGAGAAATGGAGACCTCGAAGCCGGAGTTAAAAGAACCTGCTCTCTTCCTTGAGGTCAGAACTCACCGTCCATGTTTACGGTTGCAGTTTCCCCGACTGGCCGGCCTCAGGAAAACCTCTCTTCTACCATCGCTCCTTTCTGCCTTTCAGTATAATGGACCTGTTTTTTCTTAAGGAGGAAGTATACAGAAAGTGGTGATTTAAAGATAAGATTTAGAAGGCAAAACAATCAGATGGTTTGTGTGTGTTCAGCCACATTTGGAAGCATATCCTGAGCTCTGTATCTGGTTTCAAATCTTGGGTCCATGCCTTACTCACAGCCAATTAGTGGCTCTGTGACTCAGCTTCCCTCACCTCAAATGGCGATAACAATAGCATCTATTTGATTAGCCTAAATATTGATTGAATGTATATACATAAAATATATAAATGGATAATACTTTATATGTAAGTACTTAAATATATATTAAGAGTGAATATGAATATGAAATATATGAACAGTTCATGGCACACAATAAACTTCACCTACATTTATTGTTACAAATCTGCCAAATTTTATAGGAATGTGTTATAAAAATTCATTTAAATTCCTGAGATATGAACTTAATAAGTCTGCTTCTTTGACATCTTAGGTTATTGTTAACTTTTTTCTCCCAGAAAAATACTTTGAGGATTGTACGTTTCCATTTAAAAACCCCAAATTTAACTGTGAGGAGCTAAGAGCTTTACATAATTCAAATTTATTTAATTTTGGAATTTTTAAAGACAAAGTTTGTCTCTGGCTGGCGTGGCTCAGCAGTTGAGCGTCCACCAACGATCCAGGAGATTGCGGTTCAATTCTTAGTCAGGGCACATGCCCGGGTTGCAGGCTCCATCCCCAGTCAGGGGGCGTGCAGGAGGCAGCTGATCAATGACTCTCATCATTGATGTTTGTATCTCTCTTTCCCCCTCTCCCTTCCTCTCTCTGAAATCAATATAAAGATATTAAAAACAAACAAACAAAGCTTGTAGTTTTATTTTAGTTATATAGCTTTTCTTCAGGTGCAGCAAATTTTAGCACTGTTCTAAGGGGACCATTATTTTTTGTTATAGCAAAAGGATCTACTCTGCTGCTATCATGCTCCATCATTGTAATTAGTCTTCTTTAGAGGCTATATTTGGGATGTGAAAGATTTGCCACGCCTTTAATTTTTTATCTCTGTTGGGTCAGGCTCACCAGGAAAAATTTGATGAAAATCATGGATCCCCTTCCTGCCTCAGAAAAAATGTGCGTACACATCCAGTTCTGAACGTCATTTTCAGGTGACTCATGAACCCCATGAAGCCCTCCTACGGACCCTTTCCCAAATACTTTATTTCCAGGGAGTTTCATGGATTCTGGAATAAGAACCTCATTTTTTTGTGCCTCAATAGAACAGACATTGACGTTTCGACACAGTTCTCTGGCCTGGCCAAAGTGTGTTGTACAATGGCTTTCATGCAATAGTCTTTCTTGAGTGAGGAAGATGGTTGAGATCCAAAGGATAAAGTCACCCACAGCTCAGGTCTCTTAAGCACTGACCCCTCCCCTCCCCCTTCTCCCCACTGATTCATCGAACTAATATTTACAGAGTAACTAATATGGGCCAACTAACGTGCTAGGTGTTGGAATACAAGGAAATACAAACCCTGGCCCCTGCTTTCCAGCAGAGAGATGGATGGGTAAATAGAAAAATTATAACATGATGTGATAAAGATATTCAACATGATGGGAATACAGAGGAGGTGGGAATATAAAAGACAAAAGCAGAAATATTTTTAAATGTTCAATTTGTTAAGTCTTTAATAATGGGTCAAATTCTAAGTCAAGTCGATGTGGGCAGATGAAAACTGTGACTTTTCAGATGCGGATAGTTTCACTGAATGAGTATTTGTAGAGTAGTTACTAAATGACATAATTAAATTAAGTTATTAAAAACGTTAATCACAGAGAGTCGGCCTCTTCCAGTGTCAGATGCAATATAATCACATACGGGGCAGTTGACAGTAGTTAAGTCAAATAGTTCAAGTTCAGAGCATGCTGAAAAGAGAAGTATTTTTCCTCAATAATCTCGCGTCTGAACAAAGCATTTCCCCGGAAGTCTTTAAAACACAGCTTTCACCCAGGTTGTGGCCGTTTATGCTTTACTCCTGGAAACACGGAGAATGAATAAAACATAGCCCATTTGAATGACAAGCTTGTCTTTAAAAAATTTTCCCAGCATCCACACAAATCCGGGACCCCACCTTTCACCTGGGAATGCTGCAAAGGCAGAATCGCGTGTTCACCTCGGGGGTTTCTGCAACACTCTCTCCTTCATCACGGTACCCTAATTCTCTGTTGGCCTCTGTTCCCCTCCAGGACCGGAGGTAGGGAGACCACTGGCTCCTGCAGCAGACCAGGACACCCCGAGGCTCTTTAAAGACCTGTGTCCTCCTGGCCGGTGTGTTCAGTGGTTGGAGCTGACAGCAAGCCGACTGAAGGGTCCCAGGTTTGACTCTGGCCAAGGGCAGGTACCTCGGTTGCAGGCTCAGTCCCAGGCCCTGGTTGGGGTGCCTGTGGGAGGCAACCAGTCGACGTGTCTCACATCTCTCTCCCTCCCCCCCTCCCTCTCCTTTCTACTCTCTGAAAAACAATGGAAAAAATATCCTGGGTGAGGATTTTTTTAAAAAAAGGCCTGTGTCACCTGCAGCACAGGCGAGCTCCTGGCAAACCTGACAATGACGGGGTGAGGTGTGTCTATCCATCAGTTCCTCAACCAAGAGACCCAGTGTTCTCGCTCTTAATCCTGTTGGGGGGACTGACTGTCTCAAGGACTTGGGATGGTATTATGCGGGCCGCCTTCGGCGAGGTGAATTAATTAGACGCTACCTTTTAGTTCCTCCTAATCAGACACAGCTGTCAAGAAGAATTAACGTGCAATTCGTCACTCGTTTTGATTGTCTCCTCATGACCCTCCCCGGGCTGAAAGGGGAGGCAAGGACAGGAGGAAGAGCTGGAGGTCGCAGGAACTCGCAGGGCCTTAGATCCCAGCGCAGGCTCCGCGCGCTCCGGGAGCAGCCGGCAGGGGCGCCCTGGGTGGGAGGGGCGGAGGCGAGCCCAGCCTGCGACGCCGAGGGGGGGCAGGGAGGCCCCGAGGACGCGCGGCCTGCTGGCGGGCGCGCCGCGGGAGCCAGACCTGCTTCCAGGCCCCACGCCCTCTGCCCCAAGCCCTCCCCGCGTCCACATCAGCCCCCGAGGCCTGGGGCTGAGGGCAGGTTTCCAAATCGCTCCGGACTTGGGGGCGTGGGGTCGGGGGGAGTGAGAAGCGGAAGGGACCTGGGGGAGAGGCAGGTGGGAGCCCTACTCGGGGCAGACTCCAGGGAGAGAGCAGCGCTCAGGTGAGAGCCTCAGAATGGTCCTGTGCGCACCCCGCCCGATCCCTGCCACCGTCCTGTGCGGTGGACACGGCCCTAAGAACCGCTACCGCCACTTTACAGATGAGGGAAACGAAGGCTCAGAGGGACGCGAAGGTCGCCAAGAGCAAAAGGCTGCGGGCCGCGTGGGCCCGCGGGCGCGCGGGGAGCAGGGGCGCGCAGGGAGCTTCCTAAGGCAACGCCGGGTTTTGCCTCCGCCCGATGTCTCCGCGCTCTCTGTGCCTCCATCTGCGCTGGCACCACCCGAGACGCAGTTAAATACCCCTGACGGCCTCGTCTCCCGGTTCCTCGGGCGCTGGCGTTTCTGGAGGCCGCGACTCCCCGGCGACCGGGTCAGCCCGAGCCTGGAGCGCCGGCTGCGCGCTCGGCGTGGCGGCGACTGTGCACTTGGAAACTGCAAAGCGTCCGGGGCACCTGACCCCGAGGGGACGTCGGGTGGCCTCCCCATTCTCCCCACTCCCCCAGCCTCCCTCACTAGGGGTGCCGCTGGCTTCTCGGATCTCTGCCCCTCTTCGTCTCCCCGTGGTCCAGGCAGCCTGTTCCAGACGGAGCGCCCACGACAGGATGGGCGGGCTCCCCGGGAGGGCGAGCTGAGAGGGGCTCGGCTGCGAGCCATTCGACACGTCGCGCTGGAGTTCGCTCCCCGCTGGGGGCGCGGGGCAGGGCGCACTGGACACCCGCGCAGCCTCGCGGGGAGACGGGCGCGCTGAGCAGGACGCTCTGAACTGCTGGTGGCAGAGCCCCGTGCTTCGCGGCGAAGTACTTCGCGAGTGGAAGTGCGCAGACAGAGTTGCCGCGCCCCCATGGACGTGGGCTTCGGGGCAAACGCTTCTCGCGACTGTCCGCTAGGCTGGGAGCCGAGCCCGAGTCCCAGGCGCCCGAGCGCCCCCCTGCGCCCCCCTGCGCGCCCTGCAGGGGTCAGGCAGGGGGCCCGGGGCTGAAGGCGCGGGAGGCCGTCGCACGCGCCGCGCTCCGGGATCCCGCCTTTGCCCGCGTCACCCCGCCCGCGACTCGGCGGAGCACGCAGCTGGCGCTGACCTAGCCGGGGTCCTGCCCGACGCCCGCCCAGCGGGGCCGCCACCGCCGCGCGTCGCCGCCCGACCCCTCCCACCGCCGGCTCCGCCCCTCCTCTCCGCCGGCCCCGCGTCCTCCGCGGCCGGTTCGACCCCGCGGGCACCCGAGCGCCGCGGCCCGTCTGCGCCCTCGCTCCCCGGGGGCCTGCAGCGGAGACCCGGCCGGGCACCTGCCCGGGGCCGCGGCGGGCTAACTGGGCATGCTCAGGGCCCGGGCGGCCGGGCGCCGCGGGAGCCGAGCGCACGCACTCGCCGGGCGGGGCGCCCGCCGTCCAGGGGCGCCGACGCCCTGGCCAGCCTGGAGCGCGCGCCGGCCGGGATGGACGCCCTCGCCGCTCACGGTAACGGCGGGCGGGCGGGCGTGGGCTCGCGGGGCGCGGGGCGGGCGGGCAGGAGCCATCCGTAACCCCGGGGAACTTCGGGGTTCGGCTCCGGGAAGGTGGGGAGGAGAGGGGGTCGGCTGCAGCGCGCGCCCGCCTGCGGGAGCGACGCTCCGAGGGGTGGGAGGCGGCCTGGGACCTGGAAAAGGGGGTGTTGGCAGGAGGAGTCGGTGGGGTACCAACGCCTGGAATTTAGAAGGGACCTGGGCGCTGTGGGTCTCCAGAAACCTCCAGCCCAATTCGGACCCCTCGGGAAGGGATACGGTATTAAGTCCTTGGAGTTGGGAGACCTGCGTTCAGTCGGCGCTTATCTTGTCCCTGGCTGACCTTGGGCAAGTTATTTAAACTTTTCTGTCCTCGCCTTTCTCCATCTGGCAATGAGAGGTGAAGATCTCTCTCTTGACAGATGCTATGGGGTTAACTAATATACACGAAGTATTTTTTTTAATGCAAAAACAAAAAATAAGCTTGGAAAGAAAAACTCCTTGGAAATACGAGGCGTTCATTATTCCTCCCTTCTTTATTTTTGGGTAAAGAAATGTGTTTTTATTTTTATTTTTTTAAAAGGCATTGCACAATGCTGAAGGGAAACAGAATCACAGTGGGAAGGTTTCAGACTTAGAAATCCCAGCGCGCTGGGGAAGCCAACGAGGCTTTTTATCAATATTCCTGCTTGTGTGGGGAAAAAAAGCGGTTCTTTGTAGCCCTTTATCGGAGATGCTGCGGAGACTGGGCTAGAGGAGGCAGAAGCTCAGGCAGACCTCCCGCCCCTGCCCGGCTTGCCATCGGTTGCTGTGATAACATCGAGTTCTGGCGTTTTAAATGTGAAGGTAGTGAGCAGTTGTGGGGGAATGTTCTGAAGGGACATCTTTGGTCAGGCCTGGAGCTGGTGGGAGGGAGATTTCTGCTCTTTGGCGGGGAAGCGTCATTCTCCTGGACAGTGATGTCCCCTAATCCTCTTGCCAAGGTTAAAGAGGTCGGTCTCTCTTTCTTAGGATTTAAACTGCTTCGGATGATCACTCAGGTGGCCCTCAGGGTTTGCAGCTGATGCTTGGGAACTGTTAACAAATTGTGAGCTGGTTACAAATTGCATGCTAGTGGCTTTGCTTTTTATTTTATTTTTTAATTTTTTTTCCTTAGAGCATTTTCTGCTGGGTGGTGGGTGGTTTTGGCCCCTGCTGCACAGGTAACACACACCATTGTCAGCTTTGGGTTACCCTCTGGGGATAATTCAACATTCTGGTGGTGTTTTGGGCATATTCATGGACAGAAATCTATCTTTCAGTACTTTTTCTACGCAAAGGATCTAACTTCTGGTTTTTATATCATGTTAGATTTCACTTGCTGCTCGGTGGGAACTGTCAGTCACAGGTTTACATAATAATCAGGTCTATAGTTTCTAGAAGCTTTAGAAGCTTAATTGGGCACCCTGGGTGGAGAAAATAAAGCCAGAAGAAGTGAATCTGTTTTTGAAAGGCAAGTCCGTTTCATTAATTAAAGAAAAGGGTGGCTGGTAGATCATTTTGGGGTGGAGGCAATTAAGAATTACACAGCTTCCTCTTTAGAACCTTAGAAGGGACTGGAACATGTTTAAAGAAACATATCATTTAGAATGGGCGCTGTTTTAAATATATTCCTGACACACTCTGCTCCCTCCCCTACCCCTAAAGTGGTGAATACACTTGGCCACAAAGTGCACATCAGTTCTTTGGTCTGTAGCGATGTGACCTAAGACAAGACAAGATAAGTTAGCCCATCAGGGTTTTCAACCTACTGAACACTTTAAGGAAAAACAAAATTGAGCACAGCGAATCTATTCCTCACTCGCTGAATGCTGTCGAGATCATTATCTGATGAGAGCTTGGCTCAGCTCTGGAACTTTCCACAAATCATCTGTCTGAGAATTGAACTGCTTGAAAAAAATGTCCCCTTTCATTTCTCTTGGATTTGGGTTTAGAGATCATGATGGGGAGAGGGGATGGTCTAAGTTTCTTGGCTAGAATTTATAGAGTTCAGTTTTTATATTCATTTGCCTGATTTAAGAAATGCCTTAGGTCCTAGCTTTAGCACAGGGGCTGCCAGGAGAATGAACAGTGATACGTAGACCGTGTGTGTCAGGTTCCTAGGAAGGAAGAGAAATTTGGCTTATGTATGCATTTCATTAGCAGCAGTTCCCAGTAAATCTCATTAGCTTCCCGTCTAAATATGCATTTTTGATCCTATATTGGAACTGGCTCATTCTGCATTTTAGCGTGAATTTTTACATCCATATAATATAGGCAGCCATCTAGACTCATATATTCTAGAAACGTGAAATGAGATTAGAGATAGCTATAATATGGCCTCTAAAAATATATGTTCAATGGAGGTTGCAATTTAAAAAATTCTGGATTTTTAATGCCCTGATCTTTTGTACTCATCCACTGATTTTCTTTCTTTCCTTGCCCTTTGAATGGTTTAGGTCCTTAACCGCTTTTAGCTCGTTATATAACCATGTGCATGAGACCAAGGATGGGGTGACAAGTCTCTTTTAGAGAGAAATGACTGGGACTTGATTTGTTCTCAGCCATGCAAAAGAAGGCACCAGTCTGTGTCCCAGGCTGAACCAGGAAGGGACTTGTAGTTGGACCTGCCAGCCTGGCATTGAGCTGTTAGCTTCAGATCCGAGGAGGCCTAATAGGGGGCCCAGGGAACTTATAGTGCACAGTGGGGCTATTTCAGATAGCGGAAGTCTCTCTGAGGAGATATTTGGGCAGAGACCTAAATGAAGGAAAAGAACAAGCCATTCTATTCTGTGGGGAAAGAGCATTCCTGGCAGGGGGAAAGGTATGTGCAAAGGCCCCGGGGCAGAAATGAGCTTGTCCTATTCAAGGCTAGGTGGAAGGTTAGTGTGGCTAGAGCAGAGAGTGCAAGTAGAAGACAAGAAGGAAGCGAAGTCAGCGCCAGTACTGTCGTTTTAACTGTTCTCTCCTGTTCCTTCTACCTCTTAAATTGCATCTTTTTCATGGATTCTTCCTTCTGTTTATGTTGGTGTTTGCCTGGGTTCTGTTCTTGACTTTATAATCTCACTCTCAACTATGCGTATGACACTAATCAGACATCTACCAAATGTGAGACAGTGGCCCCCAGGGCAGAGTCAGTCTCTCAGCGGGAGGTCTGTAAACTGGGGCCACAAAGTTTTCTGCCTTGTAAATTGAAGCGTGGGGTGTGCTGGGGCATGGCCAGTAATAATGGCACTTTATGTGAATTAGCTCATTTTAATCTCACAACAACCTTTAAGAAGTTAGTCCAAAGTTAGCCCCATATTCATTTGAAGAAATTGAGGCACACACCGATTGAAGAATTTATTTACTTAGCCTCACGTAACCAGTGTGGAGTCCAAACGCAGGTCTAGAGAGTTTGGCTGTGGAGCCTGGGCCTGGGAGTAGTTAGGAAGAGGCAGAAAATAGATGTGTGTTGTGTGTGTAGGTGTATGTGTGTGTGTGTGTGTAATTCCAGGCAGAAAGCGTGACTTGAGCAAAGGCTAAAAGGCCTCAGTTTTCTTATCTGTAAAATGGAGGTCACTGTGAGGTTTAAATGCAGTCGTCCTTGTAAGTGCATATGCGTGGTACATAGTGAGTCCTCAGGAGGCGTTAGCTATTACTGTCAACCGCCTCGCCCAGCCAATATACTGTCCTCGCCAAGTCCTGTTGCCAGCTCTTCTTCCTGAAAGCCCTTCAGATTTCTCCTCTCCCTGCCCACTGCTCTTACACTAGTCCAGGCGCCCATCTCTGTTCAGCCTGACTGCAGTAGCAGCCTCCCCAGCTGGCCTCCCTGCCCCTGGTCCTGGCCCCTCCCGATCCCCTGCTCCTGTTACTCCTGTGTCAGAGTCTTCAAGGGCTCCGCTCTGCTTGGAGGTCGAAGTCTAACCTCCCTAATTTGGCAGACAAGCCTCTCCAGGAGCTGACTACCCTTCTCGCCTGCTGCCCTAGGTCCCAGCATCCCACCTTTTAGGGAGGGAGGTGGTTTAGCATGGCTGACGGCACCAGGTGTTCTCAGGTGTCTGGGTCTTGCTCTGAAACACACCTCCCTCTATTTTTACAAGGCTCACTCGCCCTCCTGGTAGACCCTCTCCGTCTGACTTGGTTCTCTTGGGGCCTCTCAGGGTAAGCCTCTAACAGTCTTTGTTTTAGACTATAAGGAGTACTTCCCTCTGTGGGTTGTAAAATCCCAAAGGGTACATAGTAGGTGATCAATAGTTGGCTGTCCGACCGACTGGAAGACAGAATAAAGGATAGTAGGGGCCAGTGACCATGCACAAAATTTTAAAACCCCATTTTTCTATTGCAGGTAAGCAGAACTTTTATCATTGAACGAACAAAAGAGCAAACGTGTCCATACTATGTGGTAAAATCAGGTGCATGACAACTGACCGGGACTCATGGTTTAGCTACAAAATCAATCCAAAGAGCTGTCTGATGACTTCTCGTTTTTGCCCCCCGCCACCCGGCTATTATGCAGTCCAGGCGCTCGCTCA
Source organism: Miniopterus schreibersii (assembly GCF_964146895.1). Lineage (NCBI taxonomy): Eukaryota > Metazoa > Chordata > Mammalia > Chiroptera > Miniopteridae > Miniopterus > Miniopterus schreibersii. Next base: position 172,918,190 of record NC_138102.1, read on the forward strand.
TGGTCAGCAGTGGTTAGGGGCCTTTCGATTACGAAGCTGCATGGAAACATGTACAGACTGCCCTTTGACCTTCAGCCCTTCACATTTGAGAAGTTTCTTTCTGGGGTAAAATTCAATTAAAATTTTACTTTGATCCCGTGAAGAAGCGTTTTAATCTTTTCCTGTGAAACATTTTGTCCTTTGTAACAGGCATGCAGATTTTCTATCAGAATGTAGTCCTAGGCAAACAGTCCACAGCTGCCAAGGAAGTTTCTAGAACAGACAATTCAACATATGTTTTGTGAGTGTAGGCACCGTTGTAGGTTCTGGAAGTCAAAACAAAAACAAACACTGCCTGTGCTCATAAATCTTCCAGTGTCATGATAAGGCATGGATTTTTTCCTTCCGGAAAAATTGGGAATAGGACATAGGATTTTCAGCACTGAATGGATGGGTAGGAAAAAAAGGAAGGGCCTCCCTCATTAGGGTTCATGAAAAGACTTTGTCACTGTGCCTCGGAGAGTAGAATCCAAGGGAAGCGGGGAGGATGAGTCTCAGGCACAGTGTTCAAAGTGCAGGAATGGCAATTAGAGTATTTGAAAGCGTACTAGAGGCTTTGGCGAACGTTTGTGGTGTCTCCTGTGCATTAGGCAGGGCCAGGAACTGCAGCTGCAAGATAAGCGGGGGGTGGCCTTGACCTCCAGGACTACGGGTCTAGCTCAGTCCAGTGGAAGATACAGGGATGCTGCTGCTCCCGCTAGTAACTGCCCTGCTTGTGTCCTCGTGCCACTGCAAAAATCACATGAGAGAGCAAATACAGAAGTTTTGTGGGCGTCTGGGAAGCCCTATAGCAATATGGTACATTTTGTATATAGTATATAGCAATATAGTCTGTTGACCCTGTTGTAGTATTGAAGAGACCTGTTTTTACAGGAGCTGCTCTGGTGAGCGGAAACACACTTTCTAGACCTGGATTTGTCAGCCTCAGAGAGACCTCCCAAGGCGCCAGTCCCTACCTGGGGCCAGCCCGTGGCTACTGTCTGTGGTGGGCGGTCTGTGATTTTTAAATGAATGAATTTCAGTCACAATATAAAGGAGAAAGTTGAGGCCCGTTTGAAAAATATCTTCCTGAAGAATTTAACCTGAACCTTTTATCATTATTTGTTGACCCTTTTTATCTTTAATAATGCTTTTTGCCTTAAAGCATTTTTCATCTAAAATTAAAGAAACGACTGCACGTTTATTTTGCTTAGTATTTGCTTGCTGTATATTTTTATATCTTTTACATGAATAGTTACATTACATTAAAACATAACATTATGCTTTAGGTGTTTCTCTTATAAACAGCATTTAGTTAGTTATTGTTTTTAGAAATCCATCTCACAGTTTCTTAAATAGCAGGTGTATACCATTTACATGTATTGTTATTACTAATATATTTAAACTTCATTCTACCATGTTACTGTGTATTTTCTCTTTTGTCTTTTTTTCGATGCTTTATTCTCATGATTTTTTTGGGTTACATCTTCTCTCTCGTTCTTCCCCACCATCTATCTCCCACCTCCTCCAACACAACAAACTGGTTTCGAAATAGTGTCCATTTCTGTTGTTTTAATGATTACCCTTCTACGTGTAGTTAAATCTTACTTAACACATTTCACATTTTCACATTTATTCATCACATTTTCTTTAACTCCAAATTTAATCTGTCAACCTCTCCTCTCAACAATCCCTTGTCTTTTAAACACCCTGCCTTTGGCTTATATACCACTTCATTTAGTATTTTAGTTTTGTATTGTTTTATTCAAATCCTCACCCAAGGATATTTTAAAAATTGATTTTAGAGAGAGGAAAGGTGCGGGGAGAAACGCTGATGTGAGAGAAACATTGGTTGGTTGCCTCCTGTTTGTGCCCGGACTGGGGATCAAACCCACAAATCTCTAGGTATGGGCCCTGGCTGAGAATGGAACCCGCAACCTTTTTGGTATACAGGACAATGCTCTTCCCATTAACTGAGTCACCCATCCGGGGCTAGCTCTGTTCTATTTTTTTAAATCTCCCCAATTAGACATTATAATTACTTTATATTGACAATTTTTGTTTAGATTTGCCTCCTACGTACTTACCAGAATGCCACATTCAGTGGAATGCTGTACCCAGGCACTGTGCTGGCCTCCTCGCCGTGGTTAAGACGAAGGGTAAAATAGCTCGGATCGTGAGATGGGCCCGATTTTTTGTTGTTGTTGTAAGATCATACAGCTTATGAGTGTACCCAAAATAACTGAGGACCACAAAAATGTGTGTGAGTTTTGTCACACATTTCTGTTAAGCGGGCCTCTGAAACAGCGCAGCCGAGATGATGTCTGTCTAGTTCCCGACAGGACCTCGGTTCCTAGCACTTCAGCTAAAAGCCTGCCAGCGAGGTAGCACGGATACAGCAGGAATCCACCTAACCAGCCGGCCTGCGATATTAATCTGTCCTTCTGTCTTCGCTTCTCTTCTCAAATGTTTGCCGAGTGTAACACAGATATTTACCTGGGTTTTAATTCCAGCTTTGTGGCTGTTCAGAGGTGTGACTCCGGGCCGGTTCCTTAAGTTTGTGAGCCTCCAGTTCCTCACCTGTATGGTGGGATAGTCATAGCTACCTGAAGTGGCTTGTTCAGGAGCTTAGGTGAAATAATGGATGCAAATGAAATAATGAATGTTTAGCACAGTGCCTGGCAAAGGAAAAGTGCTCTGTAACCAGTGTCTTCAAAGTCTACCGCTATCCCAATTATTATTTTTCAGAATTTACGTCTCTGGTTTGCCCTGCCATGATTTTTGCCCCTCTTTATTTCTTCAGAAAATTATTGTGCACTGCAATTGACATGCAAACAAATTTATAGCTTAACAAATATAATTATACTGTGACTATGCGGTGACCACCACCTAGGTCAAGAAATAGAACATTCCCAGCACCCCGGAACGCACCCTGCCCTCTCTGTGCCCTCCGCAGTCCAGACTCCCTTCTTCTCCTACCACGCTGACTTTCGTGCTAATTATTGCGCTACTTTCCTTCCCCCCTTTACCATCCTTGTATACATCGGAAAGAATATAATTTAGTTCTGTTGTGAAATTTTCATTGGTAGGACCATGTATTATTTGTGTTCCCTCTTTCATTCAACACTATGATTGTGAGATCCATCCATAATATTTTGTGTAGCTTTACCTCGTTTTCTTTGCTGTAGAGTAGTCCATTTTATGGATATCCTTGGTCTTTTGCAGTATAAAATAAAAATAGTAGCTGGCATTAAATGAGCACTTTCTATGTGCTGCCCGATGAGGTAGGTGCCTTTACTATTCCTGTTGTACATGCGAGGAAATGGAGCCACATAGAGATGACATGTGCCCGAGGGTTGGGAGCAGGTGTCTAATCTCAATACTGACTCTGGAGTTTATGAAGTTTATTAATCTCATTCAGAGTCGCCAGTGTTTCCACTAGTTGCCTGATTTTTAAAAATTTACCTTCGGTTGATTCCTAAAGGATTAAATGAATAGTCAAGCTTTCCTATAAAATGTAGCACTTTTGTTTTAATTCCTGCAGAGAGGACACACCTCCCTTTATCCAGAGTCCCCTTGACCGTGACTGCCACGCGTCTTTGTATTTTTGCTCTCAGTTTTTTTGAAATACTGCCACCAAAATCACTCCCTAGTTTTACCATTCAGATAGGATTCTGGTTTCATCTGTTCCTGCTCACATTTATTCACAGCCTCCCCCGGGCGTTGGTCCCTAACTTCAGCTTTCTGCCCTCTGTTGATTGCTCATCTCTCGGTGCCTGTTTTCTCCCTCATCTGTGTTTTCTTCTTTCCACCCACGGGCATTTCCGTGCTTGTCAGCCTCAGTCAATCTCTCTCTTCTCTTTTTTGTCTCTCCCCCACCTTCTTTCTCTCCGGCGCCACCTTTGATGCCGTTGACCTTGTCCCTTGAAGGTCTCCTCACTTGCAAAGTCTTTCAAGGACAGGCCATGAGTGACGCCTTTGAAAAGAATAAGGAATGAGACTTCGTAGGAGGCAGAGTCGTGTGAAGTGTTTCAGGTCTGGAAATTGTTGATTCAGCTCATTCCACAAATACATACTGAATTATTTGCTACGTATGCATTTTGTGTAGCTGAATTATTAACCATACCCCATCCACCCCACCCCACCCCCAAAAAAGTGAGATAAGCATTATTGTCACCATTTTCAGGTGGAGAAACCTATATTAAAAGAATCCAGGCCAGAGTAACGGGAAGAAACAATTACCACTCGTTTAAAAACAGAAATCCTCTTCGGGTTTCTTTCAGTTGGAGAAAGCAGGTGCCAACGTAAGGCAAAGTGGCAAAGTGGTGTTCGGCCAAGTCCAAAGAGTTTGTGTCAGCAGACCTGGGCTTCAAACCCGGGTCTGCCGACCCCCAGCCCAATAACTGCTAACGAAATTATAACGAATGGGAAGGGGAGTTGCCATTCATTTATTCTTTAATTTCAGGCCTTCCTTTCTTCTTTCTTTGAACCAGTGAATGTGTGTTGAGGATTTGCCTTATGCCAGGGACCGTGCCAGGCCCTGGAAGTCACAACCCTGACTAACACCTGCCCCTGACAAGCGCGTGGTTTAGGATTCACGTAAACCAGCGCGGGCAGTCCCTGCTTTTCAAAGTTCCCGTCGCGCCACTTTGCAGATACTGCGCTTTTTACAAATTGAAGGGTTGTGGCCACCCTGCGTCAAGCAAGTCCATCAGCACCATTTTTCCAACAGGTGCATCTGATGGTTAGCATTTTTTAGCAATAAAATATTTTTAAATTAAGGCATGTACATTTTTTAGACATAATGCTATTGCACACTTAATAGACTACAGTATACTGTAAACAGCTGTTAAGTGCACAGGGAAACCAAAAAATTTGAGTGACTTGCTTTATTGTGATAGTCGCTTTCTTGGGGTGGCTGGGACGGAACCCGCAGTATCTCTGAGGCCTGCCTGTGCAACCTCACCTGCCCAGTGCTGCGGGGGGTGTGCCTAGTACTCAGGAAGCACCCCAGAAAGTGGAGAAGGTCTGGGAATGTTTCTTAGAGGAGGAGTTCGCCACATGCATTTGCTAGAATTAATTTTCCCATGTTAAAATAGCTTAAAAATGATGTTTTCACATTTTACCTCCCTGTGTGTGGACCTGCAGTGGCCTTGATGTGGCCACAGAGGGCCACCGCTGCTTTTCTGCTCTCTGGCTGCCATCTGCTTTTGTCAGGACTTTCCACCTGCTTTTAAACCCAGGCACATCCAGATGCCCTTGAAGATGACTCCCATTTCCTGCCTTTTCTGACTGGGGGCCCGCAATTCTTTCCTTCTCAGAATGGTCACTTACAGAACCATCTCTGCCAACCCTCATCCCTCTCCCTTCTACGTTTCCAGAAACCCTTTGTCTTTATATTATTGTTTCCTTTAGGCTTATAATTTTCACCATTATGTATCAGATTTTCAAAGGTTTCCTGGTATCACAGAACATAAAATATTCAGATATTCCTTCAGGCCAGTTTTGCAACCATTACTGTCTCTCACCTGTAGTGTTTTATATTAAATGATCATATGGGCTTATTTTGATATTTCAGAATCAGTTATTTATGTCCTGCATGTTTCATAAACAATTTGAAGCAGTTCTCATCTCATTTTGAGCTCTGTCCTGCCACAAGCTGTAGTGTGACCTCGGCAGGGCCCTGAGCTGCCTGGGCCTCAGCCTTTCCTCACAGATGTGGGGTGGGGTCTGCCCTGTTTTACCTGGTGCCTGAGATGATGTGGGTGAAAATGCTAAGATGTTATGTAAATGTGAGGTTTGTGTTTCTTTGGCCCCTTCTGTCTAGAATTTTTCCTGTTCCTAATGGTGAAGAACCCAATGTGGTGTGTTATACTTTTAGCCTTGAGGGGAGTCACATCCACCTCTGTCTGTCTCCGCTTCACTTCTCTCATGGGGGGGCCTCCATCACCACCGTCGCCTCCCATCAGTTTATTGTCGCTGCCTCATGGAGGTGTCTTTCTGCCTCTCATCACGCCTTCCTCCCCTCTGTTCTCCGCACCAATGCGAAGTGATCTTTCAGAAATGAGATTGGGATCCCGCTCTCTAGGCAGAACCCAAACTTGTTAACGTGGTTTATAAGTCACTTTGTAGTCTGGCCGCTGCTCACCCCTCCTTTCCGTCCTGCATTCAGCTGCCAAATCACAAAGCCGTTGGTGGCCTCTGAGCCTCCAGACATGACGACAGCTCTCTGCCTGGATTTTCGGCCTCCATTTAGCCCCATTTTGTTTAGTCAAGTAGTGCTTACCTTTAGGTTTTTGTTTAGATGTCACTTCCTCCGGGAAGCCTTACCTGATACCCTCTAGTCTGGCTCAGGTGTTCTCTCACCTGCCCCCCCCCAGCACTCTTCAGCCACCATTATAATAACAGTGGCCTTGAACTGAAATGGCCGGTGTGGGTGGTCTGGATTGTTTGTGCCGATGCCCAAGGGCCTGCCACCCAGTGCCCCTAAGCATGATGACTGAATGAGTGTGAGACACAGAGAGCTGGTTTATTTACCAGCAGTCATGTAGTGCATTGTGGCCACCGTGTCTCCCAGAATATAACTGACCTTTCTCATCATTTACTTTCTTAACAGACAAAGATGTGAGCAGTGGGAGTTATAACCTCTCCACCGCAACGACGGGCAGCTACTACAGCTGTGTCAGCCAGATCACCATAGGTGAGGAATTGTGTTTTTTTGTTTTATAAAATTTATTACTGCCTGGGATGGCGGGGGGGTTGGGAGCTAAGGAAGGAGTGAATAGAAAATGCAATCGCAGGAGCATTTATTTCCAGAGTCAGAGAAATTGCTGTGGATGTGCCTTGCAGGGCGCCCTCTTGTGGATCCTTATTGCATTTCCATAGAAATGGACAGGGGCAGGGTGTCAGAGAGGTTTGCCCAACTGTGTGTGTGTGTGTATCACTTGTGTGACTATGTGCTTAATATGAAAACTGGCTTATTTTTTAAGATTCATATTCATCTAATTTAAAAATAAATTTTATATCTCTACTGTAAATAGAAAACATACATTATTTCCCGTAAGTGTGTATGAGATGTATGCATCAGTGACAACCGATCAATGCTGTCAAATGACTGAATGCTAGCTATGCTGTGTGTACCAGCTGCCCTGTCTCCTGACTTAGAAACAGAAAGTCTGCAGCTTGGGGCGTGTTGTTTTCTTTCCCTCCCCACCCTTTAAAAGAATATGTTTTTATTTATTTCAGTGAGAGGAAGGGAGAGGGAGAGAGAGAGAGAAACATCTATGAGAGAAACATTGATGGGCTGCCTCTTGCACGCCGCCTCCTGGGGATTGAGCCGCAACCTGGGAATTGAACCGGTGACCCCCTGGTGCATGGGACACCACCACACCGGCTGGGCTGACCCTCCCCTTTTAGATGAGGGACCCTTCCAGGAGATGGGAGGGCACTCCGTGCAGTCTCTCCCAGTTCCTTCCTACGCAACCTTAAACATGTTTTATTTTGGTCAAAAAGGGAAGAGCGACCCTGATTACTTTTGTTTGCTGAATCCATCTTCTCCCTTCAAAATTTCCTTGATTCCAGAATCTTGGCCACCCCCTGAGAAGGAAAAAAAAATGCTGCTGATAATCGTAGCTAATGTTCATTTGTTCTTCCTGTTTGCCAGCAGCCCTTGGCACTTGACAGCCACTGTTTTTCTTGATCAGGACTCTATGAGGAAGGTACTGTTATTTCTCCAATTTACAGTTGAGGAAACTTGATCTTTGACATCCAGCCAGAAATGAACACACCCAAGATTTCACTCCAGGTCTGCTTGACACGAAAGCTCATGCTCTTAAACACCACTTCATGGTTTCTCAAATTCCAGCAGTGCGGACCTCTCAAACAAGAAATGATAATTATGAACCTTGAAGGTGGATTTAAGTTATTTTTATTATAAGGATACTTAAGTTTGTTCAGACATAAAACTAAATATATTCCCATGTTTCAAATAGCCATAAAAATCAAATAAAATTTACCAATAAATTTTAAAACACTGTAAAGGAAAAAGAATTACAAACATACCACATTAGTTTAATATGATGGATGATGTTAGCTATGTGAACAATATCTTTCCAAATTAAATATATGCTATAAATCAGCTATGATTTTATAGAAAAAATGGGAAAGCCTGACATTGTGGAGAGTCCAGAGTTCCTTGGGACTGTTAAACAGAGTGCTTTCATACTGTGCCCTGTTCTGTGTAATGCATCCCCAGGAGCTTGGGACTATGGAAAGAAAAGAGGAATTTAAGCAAGTTTCTGGATAAAGCATCAGGCAAGGGAAAGCAGGGTTCTGTATTTATTCTTCTAGTAAAATAATTCTCTGGTGTAAATAGAAGTAATATGTTTTCAAATTTTTAATGCAAACATCGATTTAAAGGGAGCATTCTGTAATTTCATTTCTATGGGCCTGTTCCCTCTCAGCAGGTGTGGGAGATCCAGGAGTATTGATCACAAAAAAATAAACGAATTCGCATCTGAGGTTTAGTCCAGCAAACACGCTCAGGCTCGTCCTGGGTCAGGAGTGTTCACTTCAGTCTCCTGGGGCTCTGGCTCCTCGCAATTGAGAATTTGTGTCCTCGCTGAGTATCTCCGGAGGCTCCAGAGCCCTCACCCAGAAGAGACTCCCTCACCTTCGCTGCACCCCACTTAGCCACCTGTTAGGAGGTGACCCACCAGGAAGGGCTCAGCCAATCCAGTTGGCCTGCTCTCAAGTTTGTCAGTGTGTTCCTTTCCTTGGGCCTTCTGGTCCACCAAGATCCCACTGTGAAAAATTGTTCAGAAAGGAATAAATAGCCTAGGGGCATTTTGTGGGGAAACAGGCCCATTTCCAGCCGTCAGAATGCCCCTGGCCGCCCACTGCCTTGGTGAGGCAGGATGACTCGGGGGTGCAGAGCACCGTGTTGCCTTCAGTGAGCCTGGGCGTGAATCTTGACTGTTATTTCTGTGTAGCTGTTGACCTTGGGGAAGTAGCAGTGTCCCTTAGCCTCAGTTTTCTCACCTGTCAATGGGAATCATAGTCCCTGCCTGACAGGGTTATTGTGAGGCAGTGATGGTAGATCCCTTAGTGCAGTGGCAGTAAGTATGGTAATTTTTAGTAGATTGATGAGTTTATGACAGTGGAGTAGATTGCCCATTCCTAGGCGTCAGCTGTGTTCCACCTGGATTGATAATGGAGTTATGATTCTGGTTCCATGGCTTCTGATCTTCATTTCCACCTGTTTTTCCAGCCTCCTGCCAGACATTTCCACATAGATATTTCCACTAAAGCTCTAATTCTTCATATCTAAAAACACACCCAACCTTCCTCGGTCCTTGCAAAGCCAGTCCTTCTGATTGCCACGGTCAGGAGGAAATGCACTGTCCGTTGCCCAGTGAAGACACCTGCCAGCCCCAGACTTCTTTCTTTCCGTGTCAACGTGGCCTATGTCTCTGAACCTATCTGCCTTTCCTGCTGCCCACACTTAAATTTGGTCCCTTAATAATGCTGTGTCACAGCCTCTCACATCATCTCCTTGCCTCTGGCATCTGGGAAGAATTCAGTGAACGGTGGGCATCTGTTGCGTGCCAGCTCTGAGCCTACCTTGTCCTAGGTGACCGCAGAGGGGAGAGGAGTGAGGGAAAGGGTTAAATAGAGAACCACTGGGAGGGAGCGTCAGAGATGACTGAATACCCTCTGACCTTCAGGGTTGCTCAGTTCATGAGGGAGACACACATGGGAAGAATTGACACGGGCATAGTGTGTGGACAGGGACTGTCCGGCACCTGCCCATGTTCCAGTGGTTTCTAGCACAGTGTGGAGGGCTGCCCCAGATGCCATCGTTCAGGCTCCTCCTTTGTTACTCCTTTTGGGCTTTTGTGGTTCCTCACCCCCCCCCCCCAATTCAGACATTCTCCCCACACACCTCCAGTCCCTGCACGCCAGCATCTTTTACTGTGCCTCTCTCCACTGTGGTTAAACGCAGCTTGGGGGAGTCAGAGGACGCTTCCTCGGAGAGGTCAGCACCAGAGGAAGAAGGGACAGATTCTGGCTACTTTTGCTGCTATTAATTTGGTTTTTCCAGTCTCCGTTTTACAAACTTTCTGGAGTATTCTTTTGCCGGTCAACTAAAATCTAGTTTTCTTACCTTGGCATTTAAGATTCTCAACTGTTTTGTGTCAACCTACCTTTCCATTCTGTGTTTTTTCTGACTACACTTATATTGTATTCCTAAATTCTGTATCTCTGTGGCAAATGAAAAGGCCTGCAGAGATCAGGCATAAAAGACAAATGAGTGAAGCCGACTGGGGAGTAAGGTATTAGGGAGTGGTGGGGTCTGTGGTGAGTGGAATTTCTTTATTCCACCTCAAGAAGGTGGCTGCTATGGTTAATCCAGCTGATAGTTGCCAAGTGAGAATGGGGTCCAGGTTTGCTTGACTGTAGAAGAACATCAAGAGGTTTTTCAAAAGAAGCTAGAAAGCTGGATTTTTCTCTGAATTTTTATTTTAATTTTTATTTCAAGTTAAGCAAAGTGTGGGCCAATCAAAGCACATCTGCAGAACAGATCTGTCCATCTGGCCTCTAGGTTGCAACCTTTGCCTGTAAGGTCATGATCATGTCACTTCTCCATGACCTAGTCTTTCCACCTAAAAGGGCTCTTTCCCCTGATATTCTGGGAGGAAATTTATTTTCTACTTTTAAACCCTTTCATCATGCTTTGTACTAAGGTTATGTGTAGTTTAGGGGGAACACATAGATTTTGGAGTCAGACAGATCTGGGTTCCAATTCTGTTTCTTTCCTTTACTGGCTGCTTGACCTGGGGCAGGTTGAGATCCAGTTTTCTCATCTGTGAAACTTAAATAGTGATAGGCAGTCCCCTTGTACAATTGCTGTGTTAGAAGCACTTATGCAAAGTGTCTAGCACATAGTAGGTCTTCAGGTATTTTTTCACTATGAACATAAGTCTTAATCTTCTTTACTAGACTCTGAACCCCTTAAGGGAACAGACCTGGCACGCAGTGTGCGCTTAATAAATGTATGTTGCATAAGTGAACAAGATCCATTAAGTGTGATGATCGTAGCCTGCATATTTTTTTGTCATTGTTAATCTTTACCTGCGGACATTTTTTCCATTGATTTTTAGAGAGAGTGGAAGGGAGGGAAGGAGGGAGAGAGAGAGAGAGAGAAGAGAGAATCACAGAGATTGGTTACCTCCCTCACAATGCCTTGACCAGGGTGCCGGGGATCCTACCTGTAGCCCAGGTCCGTGCACTTGACTGGTAATTGTACCTGAGACCTCTTGGTGCGCAGCCCACGCCCTAACCACTGAGCCATGCGAGCTAGGGCTTAGCCTCCCTATTTGTAAAGTAAGATGCACACCCTTATCTCAAGTGGTGTTTGATCTGACTCACAGATAAGACTTACGGGAAATATAAAAACCACTACAGTATAAGGCTTCTATGGCTGCTCCTGACCTAATGTGTTTGTCTCTCCAGGTTATGACGTTTCCGGGCCTGTTGCAATTGGGGTCACCCACTGGAAGAATCCGTATGCTCAAGGCAGACCTGCCCTCCCATCAGATCTGCCTCTCTTCGTCTCCAAAGATGCAGGCATCCCCGTGTGTCACCAGTCCCTCACCCGCAAGACGGAGCTGGCCACGCCTCTGTCCTGCCCAGCTTCACTGTCCATCACGCCAGTGCCTTCCTACAGCAGCAGCAGCCAGGAAACCCTGAGTCAGGACACGACAGGTAAGACTAGTTGGAGACTCGCAACTCAGTGTATTTAAGATTCACACATTGGGCTGCTGACCAAAGTGCATCTGTGATTCTGCTTGTGTGGTGGTGTAAGGCTCCCACATTTCCTCCTGTTCCCCCCTTTTAATAGCGTGGCTGTACCAGGAGGAAGGTCACATGTGTTTATAAATATGTGACCTAAGTCTGTATTTGACCTAGTTCTGTTTGATTTTCTGTTGATTCAGGAAATCAACTCTGAATCAGAATTTCAAGTTTTGCCATACGACTGTGTGTTGGTTTGTTTAATTTCTTTAATCCTCTATTTAGTGACAAGGCATGTGCCTTGCATTAAACTCTTGTATTGAAAAGAGTCATTAAAAAGTCATTTTTGGAAACCTTAGTTACTACCAATTCACGTTGCTCCAGCAACCTGATTTATGTCGGGCCTGCAAATCAACGCCAGTGGACCAGATCTGGCCTGCTTAGTTTAGCCCAAGGACTAAGAATAGTACTTTTTAGAAATGATTGGTGTCTCGGTCTATTCAGATTGCTATAACAAAATACTGCAGGCTGGGTAGTTTTTAAACAACAGAAATTTATTTCCCACAGTTCTGGAGGCTGGAAGTTCAAGACCAGGATGCCGGAATGGCTGGATGAGGTCACTCTTCTGGGTTTCAGACTTCTCCCTGTGTCCTCACACGGCAGAAGGGGTGAGGGACCTCTGTGGGGTCTCTTTTATAAGGACACTAATCCCATTCATGAGGGCACCACCTATCATAACCTAAGCATCTCCCAGGGGCCCTACTTCCTAATGCTGTACCATCACATCAGGCATTAGGGTTCCAACCTTTGAATTTTGGGAAGGACACAGACATTTAGACCATACGGGGGGGAAAATTAAGAGAGCAATGATATTTTGAGACACATGAAAGTTATATGAAATTCAGATTTTAGCATTCATGTATGAAGTTTTATTGGAACACAGCCACACTCATTCATATATTTATGTGTTGTCTATGGTTGTTTTCGAGTGACAACAGCAGAGTTGAGTAATTGTGACAGAGACCATCTGGACTGCAAAGACTAAGATATTTACTGTCTGGCCCTTTATAGAAAATGTTTGCTGACCGCTGATCTGTGTGATTCTATGAGTTATAACTTAAACACTCAGGGCAAGAAAACTGCTTATAACATCTCGCCTTAAAATTTATAATTTACATTGCACTTTAAATGAGTTACAGAAAGTTTTACCTATCTATGCAAGGATAGCCAGTTAATTGTGTTTATAAAAAACAACAACACTTGAGTTGGAAGTTTAAATCATGTAAAGTATATTCTGCCATGTTTTTCTTGTATAGCTATAGCACTTAGAGGTAATGGTTTAGTCAGCCAAATCCAATGTGTAATTCGTTCTAGAAATCAGCCTTTGTTGCCATTCAACATTACAAATGCCACTCAACAATTCACTGATGCTGCCACCTAGAGGCAAGATGCTGATGTTGCAGAAGTTTCAGATTACCAAAGCAATCTCCAAAGCAGGGGACTGCAGACTCCACCTGAATTTAACAGTGAAGGTTCCTGGGCTCCCCACCAGGGGCCGCTGTGTCCATGGCACAGAGTGAGCTCCTGCAGTGTGCATTCTGCAGGCTGCCCTGCCTGGGATTTTGATTCCTGAGGTTTCCATGCACACCTTGGGGGACCTGCTAAAGTGTCTTTGGTTAAATGACTAGATGAAAATCCAAGATTGTAGAGCACTGGGGACATTTGCTTACCATCAGCTCTGCCACGGCAAAACTACCCATCTTTCTGGTTGTCCTCATTGAGGGTTAGTTTGAGAGTAGAAAAGCCGTGATGGAGGTGTGAACATATTTCCACATGTAAGTCTGAAATCTCCTGGGTTTCAGTGTTAGCATGAAGGAAAGCTGACTCTGCTTACTCTAAAAGCTTCATAAAATCTGAAGGTAAGAAATAAAGTGCTGCCTTTGGCCAGGGTGGCTGAAAGGTTATGACATTCCTTGACAAAGACGTGTGAGAAATGGCAGCTGTCAGATTAACATTGTACCACCTTTCCCTTGGAGTTGGCTTTTTTCTTTGCATAGAGCACTCTACTGTACTCTGACTTTTGGAAGAGGTTTCTATTTTTATCTTGTAGGTTTTCAAAAACAAATTAAAAGCCCATAATTCCCTTCATTCCTTGGAACTTTCCACTGGCAATAAAATACTGAATTTTTCCAAGCAACTGGTATTATTATTATTAATTATTATTTATATACTTACAAAGTAAGCCTGAATATTTAAAGATGCCAGTATAGCTTCTGTAAATTTCAATTATGATTATATATAAGTCAATTATTATATTTATTTGATTTCTTATAGGGATTTATTGATTTTAATATGTATTTTTATGTGAAAGCTTCCAACTTCATTTCTTCTTGCTTTTTGCTTTTTGCAAATTAAATTTAACTTTATTATTTCTTTATATATGAAGAAAACTGGGGTGAATAAGTCAGTGCAAGTATATCAGAATGTCCTACAAATTCCAGACTTTGCTAGACATACATCCTTTCATATTTTCAAGCTGTCTTTCTTCTGCATAAACTGAAGGTCTGATGTGGAGGAGCTGACAAGTTGTAGGCACAAAATAACCATACAATTATTTATTGATCATTTGAGTGTTCTTATGTTTAAGAATTTCCCCAGCCCTGGCTGGTGTGGTTCAGTTGGTTGGGTGTTGTCCCGTACACTGAAAGGTTGCCAGTTCAATTCCTGGTCAGGCACATGCCCAGGTTGCAGGCACAATCCCTTGTAGGGGGTGTGCAGGAGGCAGCCGATCAATGTTTTGCTCTCACATCATTTTCTCTCTCTCTCAAACTCAATAAACTATTCTTCTTTTAAAAAAGGAATTTATCCAATGTTTTAGTTAGTATATAAATTGTAGCAGGTTAAGTTGGAAAAATAGTCTCCAGTTTTGGGCTTGCTCAATTCATCCATGCATCCATCCAGGTATCCATGCATGCATCCACCCACCCATCCATCTACCCACCCACCCACCCACCCACCCATCTATCCACTCAGCCACCCACCCACCAACCCATCCACCTCTACACCCACCTACCCGCCCATCCACCCACCTGCCCACCGGCCCATCAACCCATTCACCTCTATACCCATCCATCCATCCATCCATCCATCCATCCATCCATCCATCCATCCAATCCATACAAAGTTCTACTCTGTACCATGTACTGTGATAAATCCTTGGGATAGACAATTGAGTAAGGCATCACCCCAGTCTAAGGAGCTCAAAGCCTCCAGGAGGAGACAGGTAAGTAAATCAAATATTTTAATTCAGTGTGATAAGTGTGTTAGGTGGTCTTACACACACACACACACACACACACACACACACATACATTTTTGTTATTAAATTATTAGTATACTATTAAAATACTAATAACAGTATTAAAATATGCTATTGTAAAATTATAATATTAAAATATATTAGTAAAATATGTTGGGTGCAAAAGATATTTTAAGTTATTTCTTCAATTAAAAGAAGATAAATTTGAAAGAACCATAGGGGGAAAGTTTGGAAACTGTTTCCCTCTCAGATATTCTGAGTAGATTTGACACAATTTTTGATGACCAAGCTTTTCAACTTACATCATCACCGTGACACAACTTAAATTTTTGGTCACTCCCCACCCCCAGCTGATTCTTAATCACTCCCTTACATTGTATTCAGTTACTAGCTGCATGCTGATGACTCCAAAGTAGTATTTCCCTGTCTGATTTCCCTGACAAACTTTAAAGATGTATTTACAACTGCCTGCCAGACTTGGCATCCTGGATATATCCCATACATTTCAAAATCTGTGTTTCCTGAATGGAACTTTTTTCTGGTTGCTCTCAAAGTTGTTTCTTTCTCTGTTTAATAGTCTCACTGTCCATTCATATTCCCAGTCCAAAAACTGGGTGTCCTTATGCCTAATCCTCTGCTAGCCACCAGCCTAGACAGCCTTAGAAATATGTTAGAAATATCTCTAATTCAGAGCCTCCTCCCCATCCCTACCAATACTATCTCAGCTCAAGTTCTCACATCTTCACCTAGATTCGTGCAGCCCTCTTGTAACCAGCCTCCCTACATGTTATTTCTTCCATGTCCACAGGGTTCATACCTGTCTTCCTCGCTCCTGCCTCCCTCCGCCCCTCCCTTCCTCCATCCTTCCTCCCTCTTTCTATCTATGCCTCCGCGAATGCTACCATTGCTTCCCCTTTGCCAACAGAATGAAGTACAAACACTTCACACCTGGTACATGGGGACCTTCCTAACTAGCTTTAAGCAACTCTCTAGCATCTCTCACCACTCTCTACAGATGTATCCACACAGTAGTTATACTTAATTATTTACTGTTCCCTAAAGATTCATGATTGTGCACATGCTGTGCCATCTACTTGGATTCCCGTCCTTACATCTCCTAGAAAATTTATTCTTCAAACCTAGCTAAAAGGCTGCTTCCTCTATGAACTCTTTCCTTTTCCCCTCAGCATATTTAATCATTCTTTCTGTTCCGTTGTTAATTCTTATAGACATCTTGAATTCTGTTCTTATTAGACTGCAATGTAATTTTCTTTTCATATGTCTGGTTAGTCTACTAGATGTACAGTTCTTGAGTTGAGACTTAGTGTCTTAATCATGTATTTGTTTGGTCAATGTACAGCTGATCATTAGTAAGTATGTTTTCTATGCCCATTTAAACTGCAGATTAGACACAGTTGAAAAGAGAATTAGCCATGGAAGATACATCTGAAGAAATTACCCCAAATGCACTATAGAGAGATAGGAGCTAGAGAAATAAAGATGAAGAGGTTGAAATAGAGAAGACAGAATGAGAAATTCCAACATATATTGAATAGAAATCCTGTTATGGATTCTGGGTTATGAAAATAAAAGAGAGAGGAAGGGAGGGAAGGAGAGAGGGGAGGGAGGGGAGAAGGGACAGGGGGAGAGAGAGAGGGAGACCTAGAAAAAGAAAAGAGCCAATGTCTGAGAATTTTCCAGAATTAAAGAGAAACACAAATCCTTTGATTCATGAAACCATGACTGCCAAGCAGAATAAATAACAGTAAATTCACATGTAAACATATTATGGCGACTCAGCAAAAAAAGAGAAAAATTTTAGAAACAACCTGAGGGAAAAAGGTTACCTGCAAGTGAGAAACAAACTGAGGATAGACTTTCCAGTAGTAATGATAGAAGCCAGAAGACAGTGCACTGATATCTCCAGTGTCCCGAAGGAAATGACTGTCAGTGTAGAATTCCAAATGCAACTCAATGATTACTGACCTCCTGGGTCAGCATAAGAATATTTTTGGAAAATACTGGAAGAGTGCACCCAATACACATTTACTGAAAGAATAACCAAAAAGCCTATTTTAAAAAAGAAGGAACTCGAACCTAGAAGAAAGAACCAAGATTAAGGAAGTGAGAGAAAAAATATATATTTAATTCAAAAACATCCTTTTAGAAGCATTCTTTTTAACCAGGAATGATTTTGTTTCTTGGGGAACATCTGGCAATGGCTGGAGATATTTTTGGTTGTCACAGCTGGGCAGGAGGTATTAGAGGCATCTACTGGGTGGAGGCCAGAGATGTTTGCTAATATCCTGCAATGCATGTCACACGGTGTCTACCTCATTGGCTCATATTCATCATTAGTTCTTAATGCTGCTTCTTCCCTTTGAGTTTCTCTTCCGATGTGTCGTACCCTGACCTTGCAATGGACCCTGCCTTTATGGCGTCCTCAGGGCTCTGCTCTGTCTCCTGGGGCTGTCCTTGATAAAGCATGCCCTTAGCACTTTTGATTTTCCATTTTTCATGTTTCTCCATGTCCCTTAACTCTCCCTATGTTGTATCTCATGCTGTACATAGGCCTTTTCTCTTCTGAACTTATGCCAGTTTCTCAGCCTTGGCACTGTTAACATTTTGGGCTGAGTAATTTTTGCTGTGGGTGCTGTTCTGTGCACTGTAGCATCTCTGGCCTCTACCCAACTGAATGCCAGTTGTGAGAAGCAAAAATATCTCCGGACATTGCCAAATGTCCAGGGTCAGGGGATCGCCCCCAGTTGAGAACCACTGATTAACACTAATCAAGTTTGGTCCTGTTCTCTGGAGCTCTGTTTAGTGGGAGTAATCTAGTAGTCTAATCATTGAGAATGAGTTTGTGGGTTATAATGGGTTTTACCCTACATTTAACAAGGGTCTTTTGCAAACTGTGCCCTAATCAAAACCCTGGAGTGGATTTCTTTCCAAAGAGAGAGGTCCCCCCCCCCCCCCCCCCCCGAGGAATACTGGTGACATCTTTGGTACTTGCCCACCAGCTCCCAGGTTACAGGCCTCTGAAATCCTGTTATAGATCAGAGCTCCTCCATTTGTGTTCAAGATCAGCGGTAATCTCCCTGCATCTCCACGCACAGGAATGAGTGAGAACTCCTCCCTTTTGCCTTGTGCTCTCCTTCCCCAGTCTCCTGTCTCACCATTTCCCCCTAGCAGTCTCCTGGTAGAGTTGGGTTTTAGAAAGAGATCCTTAATGAATTATAAACATTCCTTAAGGATTTTAAATATGTTCCTCATTTGTGAAAGGGAAGGGAGATGTGAAATGATTCTCTATTCCAGATCAGTGGTCATTTCCCAAGAAGCTAGGATTTACCTGTGTACCGATAGTCTGAGCACAGCACTGTCTTTTCACGGGATGGGATATGTTCATTTACCTGTCCTCATGACTTCGTTGGGCTCATTGGTGCTTCTGTATGTGTGAGCTCCAAACACTTGGGATATGATGAACTGTGGTGACGCTCTCAATTGGCCTGAGGTGTAGAGTACCTTTAGAAGAAATACCATTCAATAGCACTAATTTCTTTCAACAAATTCTGATCAAATGCATTCAGAATTGATGCCTAAGGAAACAAGGAGGTTTTACATTTCAGAGGTCAGGTGCCACAAAAAATGACCGTGCAACTTGAGCTCCTGATGTGGCCAGGAGATGGGAGTAATCTGACCCAGCTGGGAGACAGTGTGCTCCCATTTAGAAATGCCCAGAGATGCCTGTTGACCTGCCCCCACTGCATACCACGTTCCCAGTCAGCCTAAAGGTGAAATCTGTGTGTTAGCCCAGTTAAATTCCCGGCACACAGCAATGCGAGACTAGCTACCTTCTATAAAAAAACAGGACATGTGTACATTAGACACAGCTTCTTGTTGACAACATAGAGCTGGGTTGTGTTTTACCCTCTCTGACAGTCTTTTATTGATGTAGTTTGACCCCTTACATTTAAAATGATTTTGCTATAGTTGGATTAATATCTACCATGTTTGTAACTGCTTTCTATCATTACATTTATTTTCTCTTTGTTTTTTCCTCCCTCTTTTTCTGCCTTCTCTGGTTTTAATTCAATATTTTATATAATTTTTTGTCATGGAATGGGTACCTGCCCACTTCTCCCTCTGCGCTGTGTGAAAATGTCCCTGAAATGACATTTCAGTTTTAATCTTGGAATAAATTTCCTGGTTAGGTTTATATGGTGGTTAACCTACTTAAGTTAGGAAGTTACAACAAATAAACCACTTGTCCTGACATTTTGGAAGGTGATTTGTGGTTTTCTAGAATACTGACTGGGTAGAAGACACCACAGTAGAAGGGCAGGCTTTTGGGTAGAGGTTGCTCAGGTGAGAGACTGGTGTTCCAAGCAACGGGCCTGTGCGAAGGCTGATTGACTCCCGGGCAGCTGGGGGTTAATGTGCCTTTCACATTCAAGGTTGAGCACTGAATGCATTATCCATAGAGATGTTATTGCACAGGATGGTTGGGTTCTCTGGGGCCGTTGCTCCGGTGTTCCATTTATTTTTGTCATTCCATGATTAACTTACATTTGGGAGCAGGCCCAGAATCTTAACCACTGTGCTGTGCCACTTCTCTGAGAAAAATCTGACATTATTGGGGACCACTTGTACTTTAGAACTAAGAAGATCCCTGGAAATGTTCATTTGACGAGAGAACTGGCTAAGATCAAGAAATCACTGAGCTTTATTCAAGTTTCCTAATTTCCCCTTGACCTAGATTAAGCTATATTGTTCTTTTCAGAATTCAAGGCCATGTCCCATCACTTAATTCTGATTCTAGTGCAGTTATGCTCATTTCTTCTTCACGTGTGGTGGTTATTTAGTTTTAGAAGATTGAAAACTGTGAATCAAGGAATGATTAATGGCACATGAGGACAAAGTCAATTAAATGACGCAGTATGAAGTTACTTGAGGATTTCTGATATAAGAAACTGTAAAACTTGATTTAAAGGTATATTAAATCTGATTTGCAAAGAATGATATATTTTAGAATCAAAAAGCATTGCGATGCTCAAATAGTCATCTCATTTCCCAATCACCTAAACTCTTGCTACTCAAAGTGTGGTCCTTGGCAGATAAGAGGGCCGGAACTGGGGTTGAGCAACACAGATCAAGAGGGACATTTTGGAGATAGCTTGGTGAGTGGATATCCCAAGTATTTCCAAGGTAAATATGGTACCGAAGCTTTTTCATTTAGACGAGTGCTTCTCAAACTTTAATGTGAGTACAAGTCACCTGGAGCTCTCGTTAAACTGCAGCTCCTCATTCAGTATTGAAGGGGTGGGGTAGGTGAGATTCTGCAGTTTTAATAAGCCCCCAAGTGATGGTTGTGGAGCTTGGAATTTAGTACCAGATGCAGGTAACAAAAAATATTACACCAAAGAATGTATGGTTACCCACAGGCTAGGAAGGGGTCTTCTTAAAGATCCTTGGCAATACTGTTTTTATCAAAACATGCCTCTGAGCTCCCCAAACACACCCCATAAAGACATTTGCTTTGCCACCAGTTGCAAGTGGAAGGGATACTTACACTTTGTTATGGGAAAATGATTCTCCTGTGAAGTATAAGGGCTCTAGCTTTTTCATATACATTGTTTAGATACTAAAAATCAAACAAAAAAGCCCAACAATCACGGATACTGACTTGAGAGGGAGCTTAGTTTTCTTAGTTTGGGTTCCCTGGGAAACACCTGAGCCAGAGCGTCTGTTGGGAACACATTAGGCAATATCCCAGTGACCAAACCAGGTCACAGGGCTGAGCCCAGAGTTAAGGATGGGGCAGAATGTCCCTTAGTAGGAGGACTTTGCAAAGCTACATGGCAAAAGGACGGGCAGTTAGGGAAGGGTAAAGGGTGGAGCCAATGACGCAATTTTTCACAGCCTGCCTCACACACACGTGGTCTCCTTGACTCAAAAGTGGCCCTTTTCTCAAGTAGGTTTCAGATCTGAGTCCTCGAGTCTATTTGCCTGAAAAGAGGCACCATGCTGTTCTCCTTGTACCTCGGGTAGGGTGACCTCCTTTTACCTCACCTTCCTTGTAAAAGCCTCTTCTCTTTCTCTTTAGTGCAGGTCATCTTAGGAAAGTAAATGTTTGAGGACTGACTGCCCTGCCTGAATCCTAGACGTGGGTGTAATTTAGATTCAGCCACAACCCACACCCTAGTTTTCACTTTCACTTTTTCCATTTCTTCCTAGGAAGATATTTAGGCCATTGGATTGTTGAATTGTGAGTTGATTCCTGAAGTTAGATGTTTAAATATGAGATTTTTAATGACTGAAGCTATCAATAGTCTATATCAAAATATTGTCTTTTGTCCCTATTTCTCCCCCCCCCCCCGAGATTTAGCTCTGAATTTCTCGCTGGCTATTGGACAGCCCTACCCTCATGTTTCCTGCTTCAACAAACTGAGCACCTTCCGTTCTCCTTCTCAAACAGAAGAGTCATCTCAGCCCCCCATTTACAGCCACTATCTGGGTATCGGTTCTTTTCCCTTGTGAATAATGCCTGGCATCATTATTCAGCCAGACGCTGAAATTGTTATTTGTTTACTGGGCCAGGTTCTGTGCCGAGCACTGGGATGTGAGGGTGACTAAGGCACGACCCCTCCTTTTTGAAGCTCAGCATCTAAGTCACTGTACCGTGGAGCTATGAATGAAGTGTGTGTTTTTTTCAGTCCTCTCCTCCATGCAATTGCTCGTCCGTTCTTGTTCATTCTGCCTCAGAAATGCGCTTCGAATCTACTCTCTTCTCTTCATTTTGGTGGCCATTTCCCCTGCCACGGATCCAAGTTTTCTACTCTCTTACCTGGGCTGGGGCAGTAGCCTGCTAGGCGACCTCCCTGCCTTCACTCTTTTCTCAGTCTGTTCTCTCCTTCCCAGCCACTTGGTATCATTCTCGAAAACGTTGATCCAACATGCCATTCCTTGGCTTAAGAACCATCAGTGGGTTTGGTAGTTTCACAGTACGTGGAAAAAAGAATTACCGTATAACCCAGCAACTTCACTCCAGAGTATATATGAGAAAGAACTGATAATAGGTGTTCAAACAAACTCGCCCACCAACATCCATAGGGGCAGTAGTCACAGTGGTTAAAAGGAGGCAACAACCAAGTGTCTGTCAGCTGATGGATGGATAAACAAAATGGGGCGTCTCTCTGCCGTGGAATATTATTCAGCCACGAAAAGGAATTAAGTACTGCTATCTGCCGCAGCATGGATGAATCTGGACACTGTTTTGTTAAGTGAAAGAAGCCACACACAGAAGGTCACACATTGAATGATTCTGCTTATATGAAATATGCAGAAGAGACCAATCTCTAGGACAGTCAGCTGGTTAGTGGTTGCCACGGGCCGAGGGGAAAGGTGGAGGCGTGATTGCTAAATGTGTGTGGGTTTTCTGTTGGAGTGATGAAAGAGCCTGGACCTGGGTAGCGGCATGTGTGGTTGCTCGCCATTATTGAATATACAAGGGTGGGCGAAGGTAGGCTTACAGTAGTCGGTATGGAAACATATAACACAAGAATGAATAAGAATACAAGAATAAGCTCTGGAGTTCAGGCTTCAGGACCCTGTGTCGGCCCCGACCTGTCTTCCTGGCCGTGCTTTCCCGAGCACCCCGTGTCCTGGCTGGGCCTCGTGTACTGGGAGGCCGGCCTGCCCTTGCTTACGCCGAACTCCCGCCCGGGAGCGCCTCCTTCCCCCTCCTCTTACGCTCAGTGAAACTTAGGATCTCAGTGCCAGTCCTCTGAGGGCTTTCCCAGGCTCCGCGCCCTTTCCTCTGCGCTCCCGCAGCATCTCATGCAGATAATTAACCGCAGTGAGTCACAGCGAAATGTGCGTCTTCACTGTGCCAAGTGGCGAGTGTCATGCAGGCAGGGAAACTGCGTGGTGGATTGGGAAAAAAATCTATCTGTCGTCTAGAGAGAAAATGTGCTATATAAATTCAGTTGTGCTACTTATTGAGAAAGACGTTTATCCTTTGGCTAAAGCACAGAATAGTAGCCAGGAAATCTGAGTTTTCAGTTCGGGCTTATCATTTATTTGCTCTGAACACTTTTACATAAATAAAGTAGGGATGGTAATAATACCGACATTGTTGTGTTTTGTGGGGATTCAAAGAATCAGTCACCTTAAAACTCTGAAGCTACTACCCCTATTTCACTCGCAATTTGTATTCTGTATTTTGGGCTCAAATGGCCCACCTGACCTTTTCTGACTTCTTTTTAGACGTTTTCATGTAGATATCCCACAGTTACCTCAACTCAGGTAAACCAAAAGCCGTCTTTTTGCGCCGATTTCTCCTCTGCCCCTTCACTGTTTTCTGTCTTGGTGAATGTACCTGGTTGTTCAAGCCAGAAGCCTAGCCTAGTCCTAGGCCTTTCCTCTGCCCTGCTGCCCACCCCAGGGGCGAGCCTTGGTGAGCCCGTCAGTCTCCTCCCCACTCCTCTCTCCCTGCCTTGGTGGCACCTTGTCCCCTTTGAACCATTATTTTGTCACTAGTCTTCCTTGAGGTCTCCATTCTCGGGGAGGCTGTAGGCTTAATCCATTTAAAGTGCAAGTCTGGTACTGTCCCTTCCCTTTGCAAACCTTCAGTGGCTCCCAGTTGTCTAGAGAGTCAAGTTCAGCCTCCAGCACTTCATGACGGGGCCCCTGCCCGCCTCTGGTCAGCCTCATCTCTGATTGCTCGGTACACTCTCCTGGCTTCACTCCTAAGGCAGGCTGATTGTGAGGCCTTGAGTGCTGTGTGCCATGTGCCGAGAACCGTGACCCTGTGCAGACTTGACACTGAGGGAGGGTGAATGTCAGACCTGGAAGGAACCTTTGCAGGCCACTGAGTCCACTCACCTCATTAATTCCCAGTAAGTAGATGTCTGCTCTATAAGCACAGATTGCCAACCTGCCTCTGTTTGCTCTGATTTTTAAAGCGGGAGCAGTACCAGTGTTGTACAAGCATATCGTGAAGTCTGAAGTCACCATTAAATCCATTGACGATTATCATTTATCGGCCCCCCTTTCTCTTACACTCCTTTTTTTATGGTTTCTGCAGCAGTTTCCCCTTCTCTGTGTGTCTTTATCTATGCATATGCCTCTTTTTGTGCTTTTGGCTGACCTACTTTGATCCATTTATATTTATTCCCCAATTCCCTCAAGGGCTGTGGACTTCAATATAAAGGAAAAAAATTAAAATCAGCACTCATGACTCCCCTTGAAAAGGAATGGCTGGAAAGTATCGCAAGGATCACAGCATACCCAGAAGTGTCCTAACCGAGGCCCCTCGGGTGGGAAATTGGCAGGGCCTGGCAGCGGGCGCTTCCTTCCTCAGCCCGGAGCTCACCTGACTGAAGTGCTCTGACCCCGAGTGACACTGTTTATGGGAAGACTCTGGCCCCAGAGTCACCTGTCCTTGGTCCTGGCTCAGTCAGAATTAGAGCAAGGCTGACATGCATTGAACTCTACTTGGATGTGAGTTGTCGGCGCCAGTGGTGGCCTCAGTGTGTGATGCTTGCCACGTGACCAGTGTCTGAGAGCAGATGGGCATCTTCTTTCTGCACCAGCGTCACTCGAATCCTCCTAAAGGCAGCAGGTGCACATGGAGTGAGGTGGCTGGATCGTCAAGGAGCCTGGTGCCAGCATCCTAATGGGCCTCCCTGCAAAGAGCTGCTGGTTTTGTGTCCTCAGGCCTGGAATTTGGTTCCTCACAGAAGACATTTTACTCTCAGAGACTCTGTGATTTAATAATGACAGCTGCCACCTATATCCCTCTAAGTAGTTCACAATGTGCGCTCACCTTGCTTGATGTTCACATTGACCCTGTAAGGTGGCGTATTATTCCCCAGGGCTGCTGCAACGAATTGCCTCAAACTTAATGGCATAAAGCAACAGAAATGGATTCTCTCGGAGTTCTGGAGGCTGGAAGTTTGAAATCCAGATGTTGGCGGGACTGCGCTTCCTCTGAAAGCTCCAGGGAGGAGTCTTCCTGTTCCTCTCCCGACTTCAGGTGGCTCCTGGGATCCCTTGGCTTGTGGCTGCATCCCTCCAGTCACTGCCTCCTCACCGGTCTTCACACGGCCTTCTGTGTGACGTCTGTCTTCCCCTTTTTTCTCTCTTATAAGGATACTTGTCATTGGATTTGGGGCCCCATTCTAATCCAGGAAGATCTCATCTTGAGAGCCTTAATTACATGTGCAATGACCCTAATTCCAAATAAGGTCACATTCTGAGCTTCCAGGTGGGCAAATATTTTCGGAGCCGCTATTCAACCTACCACAGGTAGGTGTTAGAATGCTCATTTGAGGATGTAGAAACTTAAAGAAGGGACATGCTTTGCTCAGAGACACACCGGAGCATGGACTTAAGCTCAAGTCTTTGGACACCAAATCTCATGTCTTCCCACTGGCTTAGGTTAATCCCCAGTCTCTCTATAGGTGGGTATCTGTGTATAGTGGGAGCATTGCTTTTGTTCCATGTATTTACTTAGCACCTACTGCAAGCCTTGTGAAATGCATACATCCTTTCAAATTAAGAACAGACTAGATTGGAGCTTTTTTAACATGGCTGAGACCAGAACTAGAGGAGAGTGGGTTAATAATGGATTCCTCTCTCTTGGCTCAGCCACTTCTCTCTCCTAACCTTTCTCTTTCCCACAACTTTAGGGCTCTCAGGAAAGCCTGGGCACAACTTGGCTGCCAGGGGTCCGGGTCAGTGTAGCTCAGCTGGCAAGAACACAAAACACCCCCAACATGGCTCCTCCCTTCCTTTCCTCAACAAAAGGCATCTATACCCCAAACCTTAAGCTTGAGAGGAAATGCGAATAGGAGAAACATTTTCAGTTTCTCTGTATATTGCATAGGAAGGCCAGGTGAAGCCGATAGTTGAGGTCAAGGTCGTGATGTGCCCTTGTTAGTCCGCTTCCTCGTGGACCATGTCAGTACCCTACTGCTGTCCAGGACCCCTTCGCTGGCTCTGGCCCACTGCAACAGGTCCAGATGTTTTCTTTTTTTGCCCCCATTATAAAGACTTTCTGGTCTCATGTGCCATTTTTTCAAGGATTTTTTTCTTTTGTCTCTTTTTACTTAAACATTTTATTATGAAATAGACATGCGGACAGGTAGAAAACTACCATGAAAACCCCCCCCCCACACTTAACTGAAGGTGTCACACGTTGCTGATATCCTTGAAGCCCCCTGCAACCCTCCTATCCCCACATATGTAACTGCTCTTCTGAACTGGGGGTTGCAGTCCCACGCACTTCTTTACACAGTTACTTCATTGCCACTATCTCTATGTGATACAAAAGTCTCAATCCCAAGGGAATGCAGGGCTTTTTTAGGCGTAGGAGAAGGCCATTTGGGGAAATAGATGGGGCTGATATTTATTGAGCACCTACTATGTAATGGCTCAGTGTCGGGTTTTCCATGCACTCATTGACATCTGCATTTGGAGTCTTCATCCACGTCTCAGAGCTCTGAAAATAAAGAGTAGAGATGGTAACGGCCCCAAGTCTAACAGCTAATTCCTATTTGATTGCACCATGTTGTTTCTCCTTGAATTGCCGCTCACCTCTCCCAATATAGGGTGGTGAGGAGGGTGCTGCTCGGCTGTGATCTGGCTGTGTGACTCTGAATGAGTTTCCTGCCCTCTCTGGTCTTCCCTCATCTCTAAAACGAAGAGCGTTGAGTCAATCTCTAAGGTTTCTCCTGCTTTAAAATTCTGTGAATCTGTTAAAAATATACAGCTGTAAATGCTTTCATGCTGTGGAGTCTTATCTAAGGCCCTTTCCCTCCAGTTTCCCTCTAAGACAGTCAGATGAACACTTTTCTGTCACTGTGAAGTTCACTCACATCAGCTTGCGGGGCCAGGATAGGACCTGTATACATCACAAGGGGCCAGTCCCTGAGAGGTGAGAAATGTGAAGTGTTCAACCCTGCTCTTCTGCCCTCTTCTCCATTCAGGTTCTTTCTGACTTACTAAACTTAGATTTTTACACTGTAAATGCAGTTTAGCCATAACAAGTAAAAAGGCATATGTCCACCAAGGAAAAAGGCTAATGGCTAATTCTCACTAAGGGACAAGTGCTCCTGAGGGCATTTGTTACCCAGGTGAGTATCCCCTTGCCCTGTTCTTCCACAACTTCCACATTGTCTCTCTCCTCCACCCACAGTCACCTGGTCACAAATGCCTGGCTTTCAGAGAGCAGCTCTCGCTAAGGTCCCCTGCTCCCCTCCGGTCCTGCCCCAGGAGCAGCTGCTGGTGGCCAGCGTGTTCCACTCTCAGCTCACTTTGGTCTGGGTGCTTTATTACAGCCATGGGGGCTTTGGTGAACTGGCCTTGAATTCTACCGTGATTTGTAACCCCATTTCTTCCATTCATTCATTAATCCGCCCTCCTGTATTGGGCACAAGGCCTGGTGCTACCTCCTAACACTGTAAGAGAAATACACACTCCTTAGTCACTTGGCGAGCTTGTTTCCTGAATTCTAAACAAAAGGCCTAGTACTCTTGGCTCCTAGATTGAAGACCTCCTGTTATGCATCCCAAGGAGAGGCAGCAAGGATTGGGGCCACATTTGGTTAAGAGAGGCCTCTATGGAGACATAATACATTTAGCTGCAGGCTACTGTTAAACTGTGGGAAACCTCCTGACGCCCATGGATGGCTGGGGTAATTGCCAGATGATCATTTTTGTTGCTGTGCTTCCTCAGGGCATCATTCAATCACACGTGTGCTCTGGAAGGAATCGTGCTGATTATGTAGAAAGTAGAAACTAATGCTATTGGTCACACTGTCATTGAGAAGGACAAGATGTGGGTCCTCCAGCCATTGCTGGTTACAGGTGAGTTCATGGTGCTGCTTGCCTGACTCTCCTGCCGTCATAGCTGTGAGGGTTTGCACGGAGAAAGCGTTCTGCCTCAGGAAAAAGCTTAATGTGAGTGAAAGGTCAAATTGCTTTAAGAAATATATCGAAAAGGAATAAAAATTTTGCAGAACTTTGAGTTTTCTTAGAACTGGGAGAAGTGAAACACTTTGATGTCCTGGGGACAGCTAAGTAAACATCTTGTGGAGTAGGGCTATTAGAAAGCCTGGCCTTTGAGATGGGCTGCAAGTCACCAAGTCCCAGCTCTACAACTGATTTGCTGGAGAATCTTAGACAAATCTAAGTTCCTCTCTGATCATGCCACATTGAGTTGTATTATAAGCTGCCTTTGAGGACTGTTTTTATGCTGAAAGTGTAAGTATAATTAATGTAATCTAGTTGTATTAAAAAACAGCAGTGGGGCCAAGCCGGGCATGGCTCAGCGGTTGAGCATCTACCTAGGATCCAGGAGATTGTGGTTCGATTCTCAGTCAGGGCACATGCAGGATTGCGGGTTTGAACCCCAGTTGGGGGCGTGCAGTAGGAAGCCAGTCAATGACTCTCATCATTGATGTTTCTCTCTCTCTCCCCCTCTCCCTTCCTCTCTCTGAAATCAATAAAGATATATTAAAAATAAATAAATAAATAAATAAATAAAATACAGCAGTGGGAGGTATTCAAGCTATGATTTGAGGAATGCCAAAGCCCTTGCTACTTGAGGTCTTGTGGACTTGTAACGATGAAAAATAGAAATCTTAGTGTAGTGCTTGTCTAAGAATCTTTGTCTTCTCTACTGTCAGAAACAGGGTCAAAAACAGTGTCTGTGGAGGACCATAGGCGAGACCTCAATGATTTGTAACACATGTATTTCTTAATCACAGTGGGTGAAATGAAGGTAATGGATATGACAAGTTCTTTGAAACCTAATGGAAAAAGTTACGACTCTGACTTGCACCTTTTGCATGTATTTCTGCCCTCATTCCACTGCATTTCAATTTTCATGCTTAGTATCCAGCTCTCTCTTGGGTCTCTGAGTGCCCCTGGGTCAGGAACTTTCTTATTTCTCTATTTTCAGTGTGTTTGTAGCCCAGGGCCTGTGCATAATAGGACCTCAATGCATTCGTTGAATAGAATTGCTTTATTTGGTTTGTTGTAGCTTTGAGTTGTAAATGCCATAGTTTCACGTTAATTTTTTTTTTTTTACTAATACCTTTGAATGACAGAAGATACTTTATTTTCCTGTAACTTAAAATTCTATAATTTCCCCAAATTTTCAAGTTTCTTCATAGCGGTTCACAACATACTCAATGCAATTCTCTTTTTATAAAATCTGAAACAGGCTCTGACTCCCTTAACTCTGAGTAATTAGCAGATATTAAAAATGTCCTGTCATGAATCTCTGTGCCTGTGACAGCATCGAATGTGTGGAAAACCATCTGTTTAGATAGCTATTCATGATGAAGCAAATGCTTCTCTGAAACCAGAAAAACAATGAAAATACAAAACCAGAAAATCCTGTTCACACAGTCATTTTTAAACCTACAAAAATTCATGCTTTCCTGCAGTCAGTTTTTTTGGGGGTGGCATTCATTAAATTATAAAAATTTGCCTTTTTATCTATCTCGCGTTGCTCATCAAGGATGTGACCGTATCCTGAGAGGTTCGCATTTGCTATTTTAATACAAAGAGAAGATGCTGGGGATCCCGCTGGCTCCTCCAGTTGATCTGACCTCTTCATAAATAATCAGAAAGATGGATAAAATATTCATGAAGAGAAAAATGTAATTGTTACCTTGGTGTTAGGATCCAACAATGACCGTTTATAGTGTGGTGATCACACTGGAGTGGAAGAGGCCTCCTTGGGGTTTCATTCCCACCTCTGCCATCACCAGCTGTTGTCCTGTTGTCCATGGGCAACGCCGTAGCATCTCTGAGCCTGGTTTCTCTATTGGTGACATGAGGCTGTTAGAAATTTGCATACAGGGTTGTCATGGTGCCTAAATGAATCTGGAAAATCTCGATATGAACTGTGAAGGGATATACAACTATAAAGAATTATTATCATAGAAGGGAAGGTCATCTGGACTGTAGATTACTCCTAGGAAGGCTTTGTCAGTTCTTTGGACATCATTAAATACAGATTCATTTTAGAATAATACACTTTCACTCCCACGTCCAATATGACCTCTTTGCTTTCCACCTGGTAGTTCTGTGTTAGGGCTCTGTTAAGTCGCTTGGACCTAAACACCATGAAAGCTCTCACTTGTGGAGGCTTAGGAGCCAGAGGCAGGATTATAAGTTGGTTATAAGATATTGGCTTAACACCTGTTTCCAGGAGTAAAATGAATTTAGAATTTTATTGAGTACTAGTTGATATTATTTCCACATAATTTTATTTTCAACCAAATTATCGAAACTTTCAGAAGATACCATTTACAAGTTTCAAGTAATTCAGCTTACAGATTGTTTATTATGTAGATAGTAATAAAGACACATGTTATATTACTTGTAGGTTTTATAAAATGTTGTCTCTCTGGATAAAGTGATGGTTATATATTATACCATGTTTCTCCTTTTTGCTTTGGTTACTAGGAAACTTAAGCTCTACTTTTAATTACAGTGACTATTTTAGCCAATGTCAGTGGTGGTTAAGAGGGCTCTCAGACTACTGGCATCAGGATTACTTGGAATGTTGCCCATATGGACTCTGGAATTCACCCCAGATCTACTGATACAGATTTCTTGGATCCTGGGCCTGGAAATCTGCATTTTAGACAGAACACAGATTATTCTTGGGCACACTACAGTTTGAAAATTACTGGTTTAGGACTTCAGATTATTTTTCTTCCCATTACATGAGTTTTGATTTTATGTTTCCATCTTAAAAGTCATATTACCTATCTGGCCATATTATCAAGCCTCTTGGAAGTAGGCAGGGCAAAATAACTAAAAACATAAATGTTCATTTGGAAAAAATGATAAAAACCAAGGCCGAGTCAGAGCAAAGGAAGTGCTTCCTGCCAGCTGCCTTGTATTTTCTTTCCTGAGGTGTAAGTAAGGACTCCGATCAGCTCTCCCATCGGAGGAGGTGGGCAGAGACTTGTCGCTGGGCCTGCTGCCTGATATTCGACCCCTTCTCTCTGGCTGGAGTGATGGTGCAGGTGATGCAGAAAGGCACTGAGACCACTGGATCTCATAGTTAACGGAGCTGAGGAGCCCTGTCTTGGCGTGGTGGTGTACCTTGCGTTTACCCACCTGTCTCTAGTTTGACGCTGAGGTCCTTGGGAGCAGGGACTCTGTATTGTGTTTTATATCTCTTAGGCACAGCACAGTGCCCAGCGTTTAGCACACAGTGGGAGGGAGGGAGAGGGGAGGGAAGCTTAGTGGTGTTGACGGGTGTCCAGAATCCAAACTTAACCTATTGGTTTAAGTTGCTGAGAATTCTTATATCGTCGGATATACCTGTCTTTAAACATATACATTTTAGAGCCCTCTAATACTCCCCATACCACTGACTGTTGAAAAGGTAGGTGTTAATTTAGAAGGAATAGATTTGAGCTGGGACCTGAAATGCTCTTTGGTTTTCTTTGACTGCTCAGACTGCTTTTGCTCCTCTGTCTGGCACACTGTGTCCCCTCATTCCCAGTCTCTACATCTCTTTCAACACCCAACACAGGTGGCATTTGAGTCACCTGGAGACCATGTGGCATAACAGAATAGACTATGGGCCAGGAAAACCTCAGCCCAGGGCTGCAAAACCTCAGGGAGTTCTAGACACTTTCAGGCTCAGTGACCAGGGCAGACGCTGCTAATTGATTATAGATTGCGCGCCCCCCCCCCCCCCCAGCCTGATGCAGCTGTAGAATCCAAGGCAGCGCTTCGGTAAACTGCCACCAACCAGTTAAACTGATACAAAAGAAAAATCCAGTTTGCCATGGTCACCAGTCTGCCCACATCCTCCCAGACAGAAGTGATCTCTCTTTCTTCTTTCTTTTAAAAAAATAGGTTTTTATTAATTATTGAGGAGATATAAAATATTTACAAAGTGTATTTAGGCTATACAGGATCACATGACCTCAAACACCTGTTTATATCTACCATTCAGTCTAAACAAAAGAACATAAGCTTTGCCTTTGAAGGCTCCTGTGGCCTCTCCCCGATCCTATCCCCCCCCCCCCCCCGTCTTGGAGGCAACTCCTCTCCTAAATTTGGGGTTTTTCATTTTTTTGGCCTTAATTTATGGTTTTACTACACATTGCCATCTTTTAATGATACATAGCTTAGTTTTGTTTTTGAATGTCATATAAACAGCATCCTATAGTTTATTATATCTGAGACTTTTTTCATGAGAGTTTGGTGAGATTTATCAGGGTGTGGACAGGTGTAATTCATTCATCTCTGCTACTGTGTAGTAATCCAGTATATCAATATACTCTATGTATTTATGGGCACTTGCATGATTCCAATTTGGGGAAATGAAGAGTAACTTTGCCTTGAATTGTCTTGCATATGTGTTCAGGTGCAAGAGTTTCTCTAGGGTTACACACAGGAGTGGAATTGCTGAGCCGTAGGGTAGGAACCTGCTCAGCTGAAAATATATGCAAAGTTGAAAATATGTATTTGCTCTATGGAGTTTTGTAGAAAAAGTTTACCAACCCTTGTTCTAGAGTCTGACTTGGAAAAGCATAATCACCTCCGTGTCCTGTGTGGTTTCATCCTAGGAAATCTTTGTTTGAGAAAGGGAAGTTAAATAATTATAACATTAAAAAATATTAAACTGTATGACCAATTTCAGTGAAGTCTCGAGAATAGCTCAGAAACTAAACCCAAAGCAAATTATCTGTGAACGCTGACCTCCTTAATGTGTTGAATTGTATCAACAACATTTTATAACTGGAAGACTGGAGCAGCCCAATAACTTTTTTAGGTCACAGGGTGTAACTAATTGAATAGAAAAAGGAATCACCATCTTGAGATTACATCCCTGGAGAAGGTCGTACCTGCAACAGATTGAGTTTTTTGATTAACTTATTCCTTAGTGAGTAGACGTGAAACATCCAAACAGATGAGAAGACTTATTAGGAAACAGAGCTGGGCATACATCACTCTGTAACTGACATTTGGGAAGTGCGTGTGCCCAGCGTGCCGTGGCCGCCTGCTCCCAGGCGCACGGGGCGATGCTCAGTCAAAGACAAGCCAGGATGGGATGGTCGTTGTCCATCCATGTTTTTTCTTCTTCATCAAAGATTCAGCTTTAATTGTTTCTACAACCATCAATTTCCCAACAGCAAAACCAATTTAGTTTCCTTTGAACAGTCTCATAAATGAAAATGAAATTAGGGAATAACTTAACTGCCTAGAGGGGAAGTGCAGTAAAAGACAAATGATTGTATAAAGTTAATTTTTTTTTTAAAAAAAGATCCAGTGTAATTTCTCCTCCAAGTTATGTTTCAACCTAAAGGTCTTTCATACTTAGGCAAAGAATGAGTTGTCATCTGAGAAGGAGAAACAATTCAAAGCCTAAAGATACCATCTTCCTACTGTCTCCTCAAATTTAAAAAATATTGGTATATAAAAACGACTTGCTTTTCAGTTTGCATTTAAAGAATGCTTGTTTGGGGCTGTCTGAGTGAAACAGTGAGCACATTAAAATAGCAGCCTTTCAAGTATACAGAGAATTACTTTTCCTTCCCCAGTGGAGTAATTGCTGGAAGCGCAGCTCTTTGCAAATGTGTTACTTAAAAATGATGCGCAGAATGTGGGCGAGTTTGAGATCAGGAGGAGGCCTTAGCTCCAACTGAAACCCTCTCATCTAAAAAAAGAATGACCCAGCCCAGCCAGTGTGGCTCAGTGGTTGAGTGTCGACCCATGAACCAGCAGGTCACAATTCCATTCCCAGTCAGGGCACGTGCCCAGGTTTAGGACTCGATCCCCAGTGGGGAGCATGCAGGACGTAGCCGGTCAATGACTCTCTCATCATTGATGTTTCCCTCTCCCCCTCTCTCTTGCTCTTTCTGAAATCAATAACAAAATATTAAAAAAACATCAGAGAAGAATGCTCCATGGGCTTGCGAATGCACATCTTTTATTATTAGCCCCTTTATATCGTTTATGAACGCAGCCTGTAAGTGATAGTGGTCTGGAGTTCAGTGTTTGTCATTAAATAAATCTGGGCTGAGCCCTGGATCCAGCACTTCATCATCGTGTGACCGTGGGGAAGATGTTTGTTGTCCCAGAACCTTAGCTACCATACCTGAAAAATGAAAGTAACACTGATCCCCTGCCGTAGTGTTGTTTTAAGTATTGAATGAAATAATGCATATAAGAACCTTAACTTAGTGCCTGGATTGTAGTAAAAAAGAGAAAAAGGAGCGTGATGTTCCCATGCTTGTTAGTGGCCACTCGGGGGTGAAGCTATGAACTAGTGCAGACTTAAAAAAAATTTTTTTTATCCTAATTGCCATTCTGACATTTCGAAGATAAGAGCTTTTTGCTTATTAAGAGGAAAAAAAAATGAGTGGGTTTCTGCGAGCTGTGTGTCTTTAGACACTTAGGATTTAAAAAACTTTGCAGTGTGTCCTATAACTACAGACTTTAATTGTCGATTGGCGAACATAGGCAGCCCTGAGCAAAGGAGCCCAAGGTTAACTGACAATGATAGTTAATGATTGCTTAGTATGTGCCAGGTGCTGTTCATCCATGCATTTGTGCCCTTAATCCTCATAAACCTTTATAAAGTAGCAGTATTATTATTCCCCTTTTCCAAGTGGAGGCACTGAGAGGTAAAGTAACCTGTCCGGGTCCCCCAACCAGGAATGTGTAGACCCAGGACTCCAGGCCAGGCAGTCTGGCTCCCTAGCCTGTTCTGGGCATGTCCCTGTGTCCTGGATGCTCAGGTATCCTCAGCCTGTTCTAGGTGGTGAGTGGAGTGGTCGCTGGAATTGAGGCAGTGGGAACCAACTCCTGAGAGCTCTCTGCAGTAATCGTGTGCAAACCAGAGCTCGGGGAAGTTACTGGCTCGGTTCAGAATCACCCCAGGGATTCGGCACTGAAAAGGACCCAGGGCCCTGCCTGCCTGGGAAGATGTCTTCTTTTCTTTCTAGAGCTCTCATTGCAGGGATCAAGGGGTTCAGGCTCTAGTATAATTGCTGGAATCTGCTGATGAAATACTTTTGGCGGTCCCTTGTTTGGACAAGAGTAGCTTTCAATGTGAAGGGGCTGCTTGAATTTGCCGTAAAAATAATGGTAGCCTCTAAGAGCTGATTTTAGGATTAATTAAATTAGGATTAAAAACAAATTCCCTTCATTGTCAGGGCCCACCTATACTGGTCACTGGACTCTTGCCTTTCTTTTAGAGATCAAAAAAGGAAAAGTGAATGCTGTTCAGATAACCTGTGGCCTTTTTTTCCTTGAAGGTAACTTTTTCTTGCAGACGATATTTTTAAGGACTGCCTGGGGATGAGAGGAAGGTGAGCGAGGACTATATGTATGAGGAAAAATATCCAGGTGATGGTGTTTAAGTTTTAAGGACACTGCTTCCCACATGTTTCAGATGGGATACATAGGTATTCAATCCAGATTTGGTTATAAGGCACCTGTAAAACAATTTGGTGTTCATTTTTGCAGGTAAAGAAGGTGAGAAAGCAATTTAGTGGCAAAGCTAGGACTAGAAACCAGGTCTCCAGATTCCTATGCCCCTGTTAAAACGTTGAACTGGCTCCTGAGAAGAAGAAAAATGCCACGAGAAAGGGGTACTGCCCTGGACTGGCAGATGCAGCCCTAGCATTCAGTTTCCCTAATTTTTGAGTTTCTCCATAAAGAGATGTCATAAATTAGAAGACTTTTTTCTAAGTTTTATGTGGGGGGAAAAAAAGTTGCCTCCGTTGCATATAAAATTTGGCAATAAACAGTGCCATTATTTTACAATGTTATTGCAATTTAAATTTATTCATTTAATCCCTGTCTTTCTACTCCCTTCCACAAAGTGAATCTTAGTATCTCTAAAGATTATTTTCCAGCCTTTTATCTATAGTAATATTCTCTGTTCACCAATTGTGATTTATTGTCTCAATATTCACTTCTGATCAGGAATATTCTCAGACAGCCATTGCATTGTGAGGCTCCCTCATTGGCTTCAGGAGACCATGCTTAACATTTTTGAAAATGTCCTTTGGAGAGCTTTTGTTTCTGGGACATTTTATTATAAAAGTTTGAAAACATGCAGAAATGTAGGAAGGATTTCACTGTCAACGCCCACCACCCAGCTGCTACCACTAGCACATATCTAGTTATATACCTATTAGTTGGGAAGCCTTTAAAAATACACACATATCTAAGCTGGTACTTTTAGGCTCCCAAATGACTATTTGTCTTTGCCATACACTTACACATCAATATTTATTTTATTAAAGTTTTTTCCTTAATTTTCCTTAAGCTTTTAAGTTTAACTCCCAAACCTTATTCAGTTCTAAACTTATCAATATTAACAGTCACAAGGAATCTGGGGACTATTTAGCTTCGTTTAGTTAATTCTCCTAAACATCTTAATACATTAATTATTTTAGTATCCTGGTATCTTTTTAAGATTTCATGTGCCTAACAAAATTTTCTTAATTCCTGTACATCTAATAAAATAAATGCATAAATGTGGTGAAACTTAAATGCTCCCAAACATTCAAATATTGTAACAAACCGAGCAAAGTCCCACCGTACCTTTTAACTTGAAATCACAGGTCTGTCACTCAGTCACATTATTAACATCGGAATCACAATGCTCGTCTACCAGCTAATCTAATGCGCTGGGCTCTCTTAAATATTATGTCCACTTTAAATACCACACACGAAGATAGCGACTTGGCAAGTTCGATTTATAACATTATTTCCATGTATACGTTCTCCCGGCTTAACAGACATTTCCCTACCAAGGAAGGAGTTCTGCCATCAACCATTCTGCTAGTGCTTGAGGTCAGGAGGTGCGGACGGCCAGGTGGATTTTTCTTACGCCCACGAGGGGCATGTAGACTTCTTTTCCACAGTTGCCGTGCCAGTGAGGTCTCCAAATACACATGGAATGGCCTTACGGCCCCCATCCTTTGGATTCTGGTTATACGTTCTGTAGTCAGATTAGGTCGATAATCATCCACCTGGTTGCTGCGCTGCTGGACTGGGTTGAACTGCTCTATTACTCGATTGTCCTCTATTTGTTTTCTGGTCACACAGTTTGTTGCCATTTAAATAACATCTGCTTGTATTCTATGCATTTTTATAGTTTTGCTGACATTGTCTTTGATTCTACTGATAGTTAATAATTGTTTTGCTATGAAGGATCCTTTTATTGTCCCCTACCATGAATTTTGGAAGACTGTGGAAAAAAGGCCACATTTAATAAATGCTAACTAGTGATGACTTTCTTTTGGCTAACCAAAGACCAATTTAACTTCTCATCAGAGCTTCCTGTCTGCATGAGCTAGTCAGTGCTACAAAATGGGTTGACTGAATTCCAACCAAAAGGAAGGAAATCATTTGTTTGTATGTAGCCCGAGCAGGGCAGATGCATAACATGTTAGGCTCACTGGCAAACTGGAAAGAGTCCCTCAGATCCTCATTGCTTTCTTTCTAGATATCAGATGGGGGACAACAGCTCAGTCTTATCTTTCTTCTGTCTTCCCTCCTTTCTCAATGGCTGGGTCATGCACTCTTTTAATTTTGGGGGGCACCTTTCTTTTCAGGGCCTTTACTTCCTATATCTCTGATTTCCACCTTTCACTGTTCTTTTCAGCATATAAGCATCTTGCTTGTGTTAAAGAAACTCAAGGCTGACTTTGTTTCTCCATCTTATAGTAGTCTTACTTCCATCGTTCGAATTACCATCAAACTTTTTGAATGTGGCCCTTAGAAAGTCCCTATTCTTTCTCCTTTTACTGCCAAAAAGTGTAGCTTCTACACCCCTCCCCTACTTTGCCCTTCCCAAGGTCACCCGCTTATAGTTCAACACCATGGATTCCTCTGGGCACTTTCTAGTCTACCCTTATTTTCTGGTTCTGCTTATTTGGTCTCTGTTGTCACAGCATTTCTCCGCTGCATTTCTGTCCTTTCTGACCAGTCCTCTAGCCCCCTTTTCTCGTAGGAGCTGTGGGGCCTGGTGAAGAGCACAGATTTGAGAGTCAGGCAGACCTGGCTTTATCGACTCTCTTCTCTTTGTAGTTATAATAATATGGCTATTACAGAGGGTCTACTGAGGGGTCCTCCTTTCCTACAGAGCAGCCAGCTTTCATTCTGTGCAGTGACTCCAAACCCGTGTCAAGCTTTTGATGTCCCAACCTCCAGGCTCCTATTTTTACCGGTGTGCTAATTTTCTTCACATGGATGCCCCATGTAATCCAAGATTCAACATTATTCAAGCAGCACCCAGCCAGTGATTACTACCTTGGATAACAGAATCTCAATCCTCACAGCAGCTCTGAGGCTGCAGGTGTGGGCCACTCACTGCTCTCTGCACTGGGGCACAACACAGAGCAGGAAAGGTGAGTCTGAGGCCTGAAGAGAGGGTCAGTTTTAAGGGAGCGTGATGGGTGCTGTGAGGGTAAAGAACAGTGCAGGGGGAGCATTTCAAAGGGCCCCAGCAGAGGTGGGATGAAGTAGTGGCCAAGTTTACATTTCTTTTTTCCACCCACCCCATTTCCAATAGATCCTGTAAATTCTACTAATTAAATAACCTATTTCCTTCTCTTCTCTATTCCCATGACACATGTTTCATTCAGTCCAAGTATTCCAGGCACACTAGTGTTGGCTAGACATTCCTAAGAGTTTTCCAGTCTGTTTCTAGTTCACCTTTCTTCTCTCCAGTCCATCTCCTAAGCAGGTGCCCAGGTCGCTTCCCGAAGCACAGATCTGATCATATCTCTCCCTTGCTTAAAGCTCTCTATTGGCTGTACCAGTCAGGATCCAGTATAGGAAACAGGCCACTCTAGGTATTTTGATCAGGAAAGGATCTAACATGGGGGAGAGGTTATAAAGTTGGAGACTTGAAGAAGCAGGCCCAGGAAAAAGGGTCTACGTCTCAGGTCTCTATTAGAAGTCTGGAGCTCAGAACTTCCACCATAGCTGTTGTTCATGAATCAGGAAGCTGGTGGCTCTACTGATCCTCAGCTGCCTGTCTCCACCCAGAATGATGACGGATCTCGGTTGCAGAAAAACCTCCCACCTCCATGATCTGACTTGTCAGAGTGGGAAGCAGCCAGAAGAGGTCAGGAAGATGGTCTCTGTGTCACTTCCACCTCCCAGACCTCATGCAAATGCTTCGGATTAGTGGAACCTAATTCTTTTTCAGAGTCTTAGCTTCAAGGAGTCTGGTAAATGTAGGTGTAGGTCGGCCGGCCTCTGCATGGGAAGGGAGACGGAAATGAACAGGAGTCAGGGCTGAGCAGGGCACCCTTGGCATCCCTCTCACCAGGCTGTCTGCTGTGTGCGGTTTTATTACTGCTCATCACATTTTGCTGAACTCTCTGTCTTCCACCATCTACAACATCTGTCACTGGCAGGTGCTAAACAGATATTTGTTGACTGTATGAATGAACAAAGGAATTCACTCCTGACCCAGTTCCCTCTTACCTTCTGGCTGTCACTTTAGCAGGAATGACCTTCCTGGCTGGTGCTATCTTCCTCTACCTCCTGCAATCCTGCCCTTTCTCAGGCCCAGCCAAGTCGTCCCTCCTTAGATGGTCTTCTAAAACTCCCTGGAACCCCCCACCCCATTTTCTTGTAGCTCCTTGTGCATCTATCTTAAAGCTTATTACCATCCGCCTACACTGAGTGTAGCTATGTACTCATATTGTTTATTACCTGCCATCTCATGAACTTCAGGGAGACAGTGACTAATTTGCTCATTGATATGCCCTCCACACTTCTATTTTCTCCTGTTCTCCAGACAGCAACTCCAATTCTCTTCTTCTATAAAGACATTCCTTCCACTGGCTCTTATTTTCTTGTAATTGCAGTTGAAATGTGATAATTTATAGTGTACTTAAATCTTTTGTGGCTGCTGTTGTCTGTTATTACTCATGTGTAGAGGTATGTACGCTGTTGATTTTTATTTTAATTTTTTTATACAAACCCATTTTTAGTGTTAGGTCATTATACAGCATAAACCTAAAAGGAGAGGAGCCTTAGAAGGAAAGAAGAAATTTTTTTTGGTCTCTTTATAATTTTTTAGTGGAATTCACAATGTCTTTACAGTGCTCTGGTTTGTTAGACCCCGACAACAGAAATTGTATCAGCAAAATACTCCAGCCATTATAAAGCTCATAGTTTGGGCTCTGAGATGTAAAAACAGGGCCATGTGATTTGTTTGTGAGTTTGTCACAGTGACTTTCTTAGAGCTTAACTTTGCTCTGTGTGGGGTATGGGGAGACTTTTCACTCTTTTTTTAAAAAAAGCCCTTTGTTTTACAGAAGTATCTATTTTATATGACAACTGAAACTTGTAAAAAAAACTCCCTAGTCTACAGAGAAATTCAGATTTTTTTGGTGTGTATTTAAATAGACTTTAATTTTTAGAGCAGTTTTCGTTTCCCAGCTATATTGAGCAAAACGCACAGACAATTCCCATATACCCTTCCCCGCACCCACAGCCTCGCCCGTTTGTCCACATACCCCAGCAGAGTGGTGCGTTTGTTATAACTGATGAGCCTATGTTGACACATTATTGCTCAAAGTCTATAGATTACATTAGGGATCACTCTAGGTGGTGTACTTTCTGTGCGTTTTAACAAATGTATGTCATGTATCCACCATTATAAAATTGTACAGGGTAGTTTCACTGCCCTAAAATCCCGTGTTCTACCTGTTCACCCCTCCCTCCCCTCCCTGCCCCAGGCAGCAATTGATCTCTCTCTCTAATTTTGCCTTTTCCAGAATTTCATACAGTTGGAATCATATGTATGTAGCCTTTTCAGGCTGGCTTCTTTCAGTTAATATACATTTAAGATTCCTCCGAGTCTTTTCATGACTTTGATAGCTCATTTCTTTTTAGCACAGAGTAATGTTTAATTGTCTGGATCCACCACAGTTTATTTATCCTTTGTTTACTGAGGGACATCTTGGTCGCTTCCAAGCATTGGCAACTATGAATAAAGCTGCTATAAACATCCGTGTGCAGGTTTTTGTGTGGATGTAAGTTTGCAACTCCTTTGGGGAAATACCAAGGAGTGCCACTGCTGGATTGCATGGTAAGAGCATAAGACTGTATTTCATTTTGTAAGAAACCACTAAACTGTCTTCTAAAGCAGCTGTATGATTTTTACATTTCTACCAGTGATACAGATTTTTTTGTTAGAGGTTCAAGGGACTTCTTAAAAATTCATAAAGGAAAAATCCATCTTTACAAAGGTGTGGAGCGGTCAGTGGATGGCCTAGTTTCATGTCACAGTTCTTTAAAATGCTCCTTCTGCTTTCTTCTCTCAGCTCAAGTAATAGAACTCAAGTTTGGTTGCAGAGAAGTGAGACAAAATTATGTTAAAAAAAGACAGACTAGATGATCACATCTGTAGCACTGGTAATATAGTTTATTCTGATTTGAAAATATTTTTATCGATTTTAGAGAGAGAAGAAAAGGGGGAGAAAGAGAGAGAGAAACACCAATTTGCTGTTCCACTTATTTATGCATTCATTGGTTGATTTTTGTATGTGCCCTGACTGGCAATCTAATCCCCAACCTTCGTGTATCAGGACTACGCTCTAAATAACTGAGCTACCCTGCCGGAGCCATTATAGTTTATTCTTTTTAAAAAAGATTCTATATATTCTTTTCTTTTTTAAAAAAAAATATATATTTTTATTGATTTCAGAGAAGGGGGGAGAGAGAGAAACATCAATAATGAGAGTCACTGATCAGCTGCCTCTCACACGTCCCCTACTGGGGATCGAGCGCGCAACCCGGGCATGTGCCCTGACCGGGAATCAAACCATGACTTTCTGACTCATAGGTTGATGCTCAAGCACTGAACCATGCTAGCCGGGCCATTATAGTTTATTCTTGATGTTCTGCTTGTGGATCTGCAGCACTGGAAGAATGGGGGATGCAGGAGTTCTTCTGTCCCCCAGCTGACTTGGCCAGTTGTCTACAGTCGCTTCGGTAGGCTTCCAGTCAACTAGATGTCCCCCATTTAGCGACACCCAGGGGAGACGAGTTCTTTAGCTGCTCATGGCCATGGCCTCTATGGACAGAGAAGTTTTATTCCAGTTCTTTGGATGCATTGTAGCTAACTCCTGTGAGGTGGGGGAGTGGGCGAGGAAGTTGGGTAATCCTCTGACTGGTGTGGAGGGTCCCCTGGGAACCCTAGGTCTTGCCAGCTCTCCTTAAGCCACACCCCTTCTTATAATGGTGCCTGTATGTTGGGCGGGTCACTGGGCTTCTAGGAAACACCCACAACCCATCGGTAGCCCTGCTCTTAACAGTGAAATTCTGCACTCAGACGGACAGGGCTCCTTCCCCTCCAAACTTAAATGCTGGTGAAACATCTCCCAGAAGCCCCTCCTGCCTGAGACAATCAATACCCTTCCCTCCACTGCCAGGCAATTCAAAGTAGAAAGCATGTTTGGAATCTTTATTTTCCCTAAGGTGCCTCACTTAGTTGGGTTACCATTAAAAGTCAGGAATTTCAGAGGATGAATCTTTGTGGAGTAAATTAACGCTCGTGATGTTTTATAATTTCAAGGAGAAGGAGAATTTTTATATTTAAATTTTAAAAATGAGTTCATTAGAAATCAGGTTAGAAAGATTTCTAAATTCCTTGGATTGAAGGATCTCTCCCTTTCTCTCTCTCTCTCGCCAATCCTATTTAAACCAATTCCACAAATATACACTGAGCACCCATATGTGCCAGGCATTGTAATAAGCTGAGAGGTTAGAAAGATAGGTAAGGTACTCTACCGTCCCTCAGGGTGTAGTCTCCTAAGAC
Source organism: Miniopterus schreibersii (assembly GCF_964146895.1). Taxonomy (NCBI): domain Eukaryota; kingdom Metazoa; phylum Chordata; class Mammalia; order Chiroptera; family Miniopteridae; genus Miniopterus; species Miniopterus schreibersii. Next base: position 172,961,166 of record NC_138102.1, read on the forward strand.
CTAGACTTTCTATAACCACTTAACTGAGTGTCTCCAGAGAGAGTGTGTTTCTGGGGATGCAAACGTGAATAAAATGCAGGACTAGGACTTTCCAGGTAATAGGACAGTTATAATACTGTGTGATCAGTGCCATAAGAAATTCTAAGTAATGGAAAAGCTTATGCCAGGATCCAGAAATTAAGCAGTTTGGTGGGTTTTGAGTATTAGGACATGGGTGAAGGGGCAGATCCACGTGGGGTGTGAGAGCAAGAGGAAAGGTAGGAGAACAGTCACGGGGGGCTCTTGTGATAGGTTAAGGGGGCCCTTCCTCCTGCATGTGGTAAGAACAGGGAAGAGTTCTAGTGGGAGAGGACATGATGGTGTTTTCACTTAAAAAATCCTTAGATAGCTGGGAAGGATGGATTGGACAGAGGGAGCCTCAGCGTAGGGAGACTGCCCCGGGCATTGTTACCGTAGCCCAGGGGAGATGTGCTGGTTCAACGGGGGCAGCGGCAGTGGGGAGGGAACGGAAAGAAGAAAGAAATGTTCAGGAGGTGATACGGACAAGATGCGTTAAAGTCAGGATGACGCTGACATCTCTAGGAACCCTATAAAGTGGCCCAAACGGTCTTCTATGTGAGAGTTCAATAAATGTCATTTTCTTTGGGCAACAATGTACAGAGAGATTCTCTTAAATAGGAAAAAAAGAAAGCTAGAAGAAGAGCAGATTTGGGAGAAAAAGATGTGTTCGATGCTGGGTCTCGGATGTTTACTCTTTTTAAAGAAAAGCTACCTGTTTGCTATTTCCTGCCAGTGACAAATTCATATGACTCTTTGCTGGACTGGCATGCTATTGCTAATTGAAAATACTCTAATTGAAAACTGTGTCCTTCCAGATGACCATTGGAAAGTAACCTTCATACATTATAAAGGATTGCCATGGTTATTTATTTATCAGGCCCCTCTCAGGCTGGGCTAAGCAGAAAACAGGGATGGTGTGGTCAGGCTCGGGAGGGTTTCTGCATCTCGCTTTCGCAGGAAGGAGAAATTGCCCAGGTTTCTGGGCTCCTGAGCCTCTGAACCCATTTGTTCTAGTTGATGCTTCAGAGACCAGGGACCTTTCCAGTTTCTTCTCAGGATCAGCTTGGACCAGAGCCATTTTAACCCAAAATGTGAAATCAAGATCCAGTAAACCTCCTGATGTATTAAATAAACACAATTTACCATATTTGCTCAGTATTCCAGTTCCAGTTATATACAGATGAGGGTCAGCATGCCGTTCTTGGTAATTCCTGTTTCTAAGGAGAGCAGGAGTTGGCATGTTCCTGGTCGATGCTCCTTGCCCCTGATAACATTTTTAATGCCTGTGAGTGAGTGTTATACATTATTAAATATCTATATAAACTTGAACATTGTGGTACTTCCTGTGTACCCTGTAAGTGCCCTTCAAGCTGTCATTCCGCCTCCATAGTTGAGGATAATTGGAACTTTGTGCAGGTGGAAAGAACACGGGAACAACTATAAAAACGGATCAGACTGTAAACAGTCAAGAAACGTCTACCAAGTATATGTCATGTTCTGGACACTGTTTTAGTCTCTGGGCGCATGAGAAGCACACACACACACACACACACACACACACACACACACACACAAAAAACAGTTCTTGACTGACAGGAGCATGTATTGTACCGCAGAGGACAAATGTTAAAACAGACAACCAAAGAAATGGAATGGTCACAGATAGAGATAAATGTTACGAGAAGAAGGAAGGAAGTAACGTGCTGGCAAATGATCAGTGGGGTCCAGGAGGCCTTTCTGATGAGCTGTGCCGGGGCCTGAGGAAAAGGGTGGGGCTGAAGCAGACACAGGGCCTGGGGTGGGGAGGAACTCCTGGAGTTCGAGAAACAGAAGGAGAGCAGTGGTTGGAGGGTATGTAGATATTGTAGAGTTAGGGAGAAATGGCTACCCTTTGCCAAGCAGTCTTGAAATGCTTATGAGAGACTCAGAAATACAATAGATGCATATATACTACATAGAGATGCATTCCTCATCTCATTCGACAATGTACTGAGGGAGACATGGTCACTTCCATTTCCTAAGTGGAGAATGGAAGCAGCCAGGCCTCAGAGACCAGGTCTGTATAGCTAAGAAGTAGCAGAGCTAGGACCTAAGTCAGGGCCCGGCTACTTTTCCGTCACCCCCTAACTGCAGACCAGCAGAAGTGAAGCAAGGCCATTGGAGTGACTAACTGCTGAGTCACTGGACTCCTAGGCTGGCTTTAGCAATCCGTGCGATGGCTTTGCTGGGATGTTACCGACAATAACTGTCAAACAGTGATGATCACAGTGGCGGTAGCTGTGCCGATGGCACATACTTTTATACAGTAGTTTGCAAATTGCTTTACCTTACAGGTTTTTATTTGTAGCTCGGAAGAGCCATCAAAGGTAAGCAGGACAGGTTTTATCTTTTTTACTTAGGTTAAGAGATTACCTGAGGTGACACAGGGAACAGTGCTGGAATGTAGCTCTTCTGATTTTAATCCAGGCTCTCTCCTAAACCTCAGAAACTCCTGATTGAAGGAGGAGATATATATGACTCATAAGCTTGCAGTCCTCCAGACTTCCAGAAGACAAATTTGCACTTTCCTCAGAGCGCTTTTCACTGAAGAAGAGGCATAAAAGATGGGCTCACTCCGCATGTATTTATTGAGCAACTGTTGTGTGCCAGACACTGGGAATATCAAAGGATCCCAATTAAGTAGGTTGGAAGGTACTAACTTAGCATAGTGTTATTTGCCCTATAATACAAGACAAGAAAAAATGCTGTAGGAATACAGAAGGAGAAGTGATTAAGTATTTTGGGGAATTTGAGGAAGGCCTCACCAAGAAGATGTCAGTAAAACTGGGCCTTGAAGAATGAATGGTAGGGTTTCTCCAGGGAGAAAAGCAAGGAAGGTTATTCTAGGAAAAAGAGGTTATTATGATAAAAGAATATGGAATCTATGGGGAACAGTAAGTAATTGTGTGTTTGGAGAGCATGGGGTATATAGGAAGTCATGGTGGGAAATGATGCTGGTGGACTGAAGTCTGATTGCAGGGGTCCTTGAATGCCAGGCTCAAGAGGTGCTATATTTGGCCTTACCACCCCAGGCGTGTTAGCAAGGGAATGGCATGATTATTATTTTCTATGTTTTAGAAAGCAAATGCTGTTGGCAAGGGAGGTTGGATTGGAACAGGGGAAAGGTAGAAGCTGCTATAATAGTGTAGGAGAAAGACTGAGGCCCTGAATTGGTTGTAATCGCTAATTACGTCTTGAGGGAAATGTGGCGATGACACTGATGAGACTGAAAGACTAATTGGATGTAGAGACATACCAGCTGGATTTTGGACGCATACACTAGTTTTCCATTTGTACACACATGCGGGCTCCTTATTGTGGCTTCCCCAGACTCAGCTCAGCTTCTCCCTCAAAAGACAGTAGAAAAAGTTATAGGTCTGTGTTCTTATGGATTCTTTCTGTATGATTTGATCTCTGATGGTCCCATAGGATTGTTCAGGCTGAGAAATGCTGAGAACAAATGGATTTTTGAAGACATGGATGCTATGACTGTATTTATGTGCTACAGGTCATTCACCTTTTATGTATTTGGAACTGTTGTTACACATTTGAGAGCCCGCCTACAAAGCATTTTGGGGAAATTATTCTCAGCCAGTGACCTCTGGTAAGGAAACAGCACCATCCTGCACTCTCTTCGTTTCAGTTCTGTTGCTAAATCCTGAAGGAGAATTTATGTGTTAGTTAAGGGACCACAATGTTGATGTCATATCCCACACTTTTCTAGAATGTTCTTTCATTCTGCCCTTCTAGTAATTGAGGACCACTCATCCTGGCTTAAAATGTGAAATAGGGTCAGAGATGGGAAAAATAAATCAACAAATACAAATTGATTGCTCTTTGTAAGCATCAAGAATTCATGTTGGGCTCTCGCCGGGTGGCTCAGTTGGTTGGAGCATCATCCCATGCACCTAATGGTTGTTTCCCAGTCAGGGCACATACCTAGGTTATGGGTTCGATCCCAGGTCAGGGTGTGAAGGGAGGACAACCGATCCATGTTCCTCTCTCTCTCTTCCCCCTTCCTGTCTCTCTAAAAATCAATAAAACATCCTTGGGTGAAGATTAAAAAAAATAATTCATTACTGTTGCATTAAACAGTTATACTTAATGTCTGAGGTAAAAAGAGTTTTTCTGCCTTAATGTGGTCTTGTCTCATGCCTACTTCACCCAAATTCATATACTACTGTGGGAAGGGACCCCAGATCATCTCGTATGTTTAGTCAAAAACATGTTGGGGCTTCTTCTGTGTTCAAATCAGTGTGTTTCCATAGAGAAGCAGCAGCATGTTGAGGCTCTTCTGGCTGGTCATGTTCTGGCCCTAGCACCTGGGGTGGCCCCTTCAGCTCCCAGCGCCGATTACTCCAGGGTACCTAGTAACATCCAAGTCCTAGGAGCACTGTGAAGACTATAAGAGGTACGTGAAGCCACTAGAATCAAGTCTGGCACAAATTCAGTACATACTAGTTCCTTTAAACGCTGCTTTGTAGAAGTCAGGTAGTAGAACAGCTTTTCCTTTCAAGAGGTTACCACTTAGTTTTTCAAACCCCTTCATGGCATAATGTTATTTAAAATTCTGTGATCTTCATACCTCCATGAACAGATTCTGATGGCAAACATGGCATTCCATGGCCATTTCCCCCTTGGTGATCTTGGTGATGTAGAAGATAGGTATATCTTTATATTTGTTCTTCAGGCTGGTTACGGAAGGTAGAGACCAGTTTCAGCATTGAAAGACTGAGCTTTTATAAAAAAATCCTCACTCGAGGATATTTTTTCCATTGCTTTTACAGAGAGAGTGGAAGGGAGGAGAGAGAGAAACATCGATGTGAAAGGGACACATTGATTGTTTGCCTCCCGCATGCCCCAATTGGAGCTGGGGATCAAGCCTGCAACTGAGGTATGTGCCCTTGGCCAGACTCGAACCTGGGACTCTTCAGTCTGAGAGTCAGTACTCTAATCACTGAGTCAAACCAGCTAGGGTGAAAGACTCAGTTTTAAGAGTCCTTGTCTTTCAGACTCTATGAAGCTCAGTCAGCAAGCTGCTCTGAAGCACATTTCCTGAAAAGGCTATCTTTTTTTTTTTTTTTTTTTAAATAAATGGCAGGAATAGCTACACAATTCAGAGAACCTTGGAGTCTTAAAGGCATTAAATCATGCTGCTGTAGAATTTTCACCAGATTCAGCTGGCCATTCAAATGGCCATCTAACGATTAGTCATTGAGAGCCTGCTAGGCCTTAGGTCCTGGTGTTATACCAGTGAGCAAAGACAGCCCCCAAGTTGTCCCAAGTTTAATTGACTTGGATAAATATTTTGTACTTCACAAAGATTAATTGGTGTTTGTTGCTATCTGGAGGTGTTTCCATCATCTTTTGAGGAGGGAGGAGTGGATGAGCTGTCAAACTTTAAAAATTAATTACAGTTGAGTAAGTGACCGGAATACCTGTTTTCATTGACCAATTGTTATATAATTTAATTGTTTAATCTACTTAGTAATTTATAATTCTGCAGTTTTGTCACTTTCATGCTTCATTTCCACCCGATATACTCAAGGTATTGAATCTGTTCCATAAACAGTATTAATCTCAATTACTTTGGGAGCTTTAAATCATATCCCCTCATTAAGTATATTCTTTGTTATGCTGACCATGTTTTTGCAGTGTCAGAAACTGATGATGCTGATAAAAGCAAACATTGAGTTAAAAACGCTCTTCATGTTTTAATTAGATTAAAAAAAATAATTTGAGCATTTATGTTTCCCAAATGGTTTTGATCATGGAAAAAAAAACCTTATTTGACTAAATTGGAACTTTGAGTCCAAATTCCAACCTTGTGGTTTGGTTTTATTTGGGAGACATTAAAATAGTAGGATGGTTTCTGTCTCGGCAGACATCACAGTGTTGAAATTTTTTGGGGGAAAAAAGATTTAAGTTTGTCCTTGAGACTATCAATGTCTTGAAGGGAGGGCTGCCACCTTCATGTCTGTACCCCTGACACGTAGTGGGTGCCCTTTTGATATTTGCTCGCCGGAGTTGCACTGAAGTGAATAACACAGAATCTGCGACTCGGGCTCCCAGGTTTTCTTATTTAATGTACATTGGGCCACCCTAACTAGACACCCTTTTCTCATTTCAAACATTTAATTTTAGTACGTTCACCTTCGATGGGGAACACCTTTACGGCCTCCTGCTAGCATTCATTTAGGCGGTAAGATCCCTGCTCCCTTGGAGCCCAGCCCTTCTTTGAGCTGTGGTATTAAGGCTCCCCAAAGGGAGCCTGCCTCTGGGTAGAGATCACCACAAAATGTCCAAATGATACTTCAACTTGTATTTTCCTATTAACTCTTGGTTAGCCCAAAGGAATTAATCTTTTCTGCAAAGATAAAGAGGTGACCCAGCCTCTGGCCGGTGTGGCTCAGTGGTGTGGGATTCCATCCGCTGCCTTGGTTGGAGCACCTTGGGGAGGCAACCAATCGATGTGTCTCTCTCACATTGATCTCTCTCTCTCCCTTTCTCTCTCCCCCCTCCCTTCCACCCTCTCTAAAAGTCAATGGAAACAATATCCTCTCATGAGGATTAACCAACAAAACAAAACAAAAAAACAAAAATAAAAAGCAGGTGACCCAGGACAATCCAAGTTAAAAAAAGTTCTGACATTTTACTGTGTGGAGTCCACTTCGACTGGCGGTTAACTTTAGAACCTACTCCCCTCTGTAACGTAGTCATCACCTAAGTAATCTATATAGGTACTCATGTACAGGTTGAATATGAAAATAGGATGGGGGCAAAAGGCAGGTAGGAAGAGCGTAAAATTCCTCCCTCATCCTTCCGTCCCTGCTGAGGGATTTGTCCTGTGCCTCGTCGGTCAGCCGAGCTCAGTTTCTCAGGCTTCAGGGTGACTGTGAGTTATGCTACAGGGTTGTTTATCTAGAACCACATATCCTGTGTCTTACAGATGATTTAAGAGACCTCAGAGGGAAACATTAACTATCTTTATAAACTCATCCGTGACAAGTACTTCTATACACACACACATTACGCAAGAAAATGAATGAAACTGAGAGGCCGATTTTGGAGAGACCTTTAACCTTTTCTGTCTAAATTTCTCACTTGTGAAACAGGGAGGCTGGTCCCTGGTCATATGGTCCTGTGCCCTGGGCATAATGAAGCTTAATCCAAAGTGCCATTGTTGTCCTCCTGGTGACCTCCCTGGGCACATGAGCAAGGCTCTCTGGTCTGGGAGGGGCCGTTAGACATCATTTAGAGTCATTTAGAGTGGGTTTCAGGTCAGCTTCTTACAGAGATGCTGCGGGATGTGCAGGAAACCGCCCTAGTGGCTGGTGTCACTATGGGGCTTTGGTTCTTGTTTTTAATAACAAGCAGGTATGATCAGCAACCGAGTGGAAGGTAAAATGCCAATCTTTCCAAACTTCTGCGGAGGCAGGGGGCTGTTCTGCCTCTCCCCAAAGCAGCTGTCATCTGCTGCTCTCTTGTCACACTGACACGGCCCCCTGGCTGGGCTGATTGGTCGCTGGCAATAACCGATGTGGAATACTGATATTCTCGCAGGCAGTTCCTTCCACTCCAAAGAGGCTCCTCGCCTCGCCTCCCTGACCCCAGCCTGGCGCGGCCTCCCGACCGGCCGCCCCTGCGCCGGGGGAGGCGAGTGCTGGGCGTGATGCGGGGCGGCCGCTGAAATCCACCAGCTGCTTCCACGCCGGCGCTCGCGGGAGTCCTGCTCCAGACTTCCCGGGGTTTCCACCGCACACACAACTGTATGCGGGCCCGAGGGGAGGCTGGAAAGCACTTGTGTGTGGTGGTTTTTCACCTTCCGTCAGTTTGCTGGCCGCAGCCCCAGCCCTGCCTGGAGCTTCACGGTGGATTTCTCCCGGCCTGAGACGCTGAGGAAGGATCCCTTCTCCTTCTGTTGACTTTCTATTTTTATGGTAAGTGCTTGCCTTGAATGAGCCGGGCTGCTGCAGTGAACAGGACCGGCTGGCTAGCTCTCGCTCTTCCCAGCTCAGCTTAGTGACCTTCTCTCTGCGTTTCCCCTGTTTACATGCATCCATGTCTGGGGAGCTCACTAAAACGCCGGGAGTCATCGGTCCGGATTGCCTGCCTCTTTATTTTCATTTTTTTTGCTATAAGCCCGAGCTCCTCGGCTGTGATGGAAACATAAGCACTCTCTCTTTGTCCTTGAAGCGGCAGCCGGGGGAGTGTGCTCAGGATGCTGAACTGCAGCAGTGTGCAGGGGATCTGTGGAGGGTGACTGACAAATTTGGGCAAGATGAATCCTTGGCATGCCGAGGGGCACTCTCTCAGAATCCAGGAGGCTCGGGGCCGATCTGCCCACAGAGCAAACTCTTCCATCTTCCCAGGTGAACACGAGCACATGCATGAGTTGTGTCGGAGTCCGCTGTGGGCAGTGGTGCTTTACACACCTGCCGGAGGGTCCAGGATGGCCCTGGATCTAACCACTTGGGCAGTAACACTGGCGGCGGGAGGAATCCTGCACTGGCCCGCGGGGTAGGCTGCATGACCTCATTGCTGCTTCCCCTTTGGAGTCTCAGGGTGCCTGTTCTGCAAACCACAGTTTACACCCTCTTCAGAGGTGGTGGCGTGTCAGTGTCGATAGGAGCATTTTTGAGTTGACAACATAGTTTCATTCTCCCGCTGGGAGGTAAAATGCTTTGAGGCTATTGGAATGGTTAGACTTTTCGAAGAGAAAATAAGCAGGTTTGCGAGGAAGAACATGCGTGTTGCAGCATCCAGGGGCAGAGTGTTTGTTCCAGGGCATTACTCTTAGAACAGGGTCCTGGTGGTTCCCCTGCTCTCCCGAGGCTTGCTGCGGAGAGCACCCCAACTTCAGGTCCATCGCTGGCTGCCTCTTGAAGCCCAAAGGAAGCCAATAACATTTTGGTATAGTTCTCACTTTGTGGAACCAGGGAAATTTTCCTCCTCCTCTTTTTATTCTTTATTTTTGGTAGCAGGCGTGTTGAATTATTTTGGTCAGCGCAGCATCCCGATGAAGAAACGTCACAGTTGTAATTCTGCTTAGTTGTTTTCTAGTCTTGGGCTGGAGAAGGGTCACCTTATTGGATTTTGTGTGGGCTTTCTAATTCTGGTCCATTTCACTCGAGGGAAGCTTCCCGTTCAATGTAATTCAGACTCTGGTTCATAAGACACTGTACTCACACATTTGTTTCTTTGACAAAACAAATAAATGAGGAAACATGAGGGGTAATAAGTGAGGAAACAACCGTGGAGTGCAATTTCTGGTCTCTCCCCCTGTTGACTGGGAGTTTGGATATAAAGTTCCTTAGTGTTCTGCTCATTCCCACCACTTTTGTTTCCACTGTCTGTGTGGATTTTTCTTAAAATAGTGGTGATGACATCAGGCATAGGCTTTTATCCTGGGTCCTAAGTAAAATCATTGGGTGTTTTATTTTTGGTGGAGGTTCTCTGCCTATATGAAAACATGCATGTAAATATCTGCAAATTCTTGCTCTTTATTTAAGTGCTAGTCCAGCTGCAGAGTAAAACCGCAGTGGGTTAACAGCAACAGCAACAAATTAAGATCTTTGCAGACTGTGGTCTCCGAATTCTTAAGTAATGTTTGAATTACTTTTAGCATTGTTTAGAGGAGCTGTGCTAATACCCACTCTTTCTTACTTCGATTAGGGTTCCTTTGCTGGTCCTCTGATGATTCTTTAATGTTTAGTTGTTTACTTTCATCCTTAATGGTGTTTTCTTACTTTGCTGCCTTTTTTTTTTGGTCCAATTGCAAGGATTTTTATCAAGTGCCTGGCAACTCAGCTTGAAGTATTTATTCATCGACTTGGGTGTCATGGAAATAGACGCATGCCTCACACTGCAGGCAATTTCAGATTGTTTAAAAAAGACTTCCTTTCCATTAGTAGCAACTTCAGCTATGAAATTAATCGCTAGGCTTTCTTTGTGTGTTTTTTTATTAAAAATTTTTTAGTGTTGACATTATTACAGGAGTCCCTCCCCTCTCCCCCTTTTGCCCACCTCCACCCTCCCCTGCCTACCCCTTCCTTGTCCTTTACCAAATTATTGTACATGTCCATGGGCTTACTTTATTTTGCTGAACAATATTTATCTATGCAGTCAGAACTGCATATGTATATGCAAGCATAGACACAAATGTACTGTTTACTTGGGACTATTATGTGTTCATATTTTTAATAGTTTTGGCATGTTCACTCAGAGAATAGAAGAAAAAATCCCTGAGATACCGAGATTGCTTAGCATTCTCTATTCTATAGCTAGCTTTTTTTTTTGGTAGGGATTTTCCAACTTCCCACAACCCTCCTCCAGATAACACCTTTGGGAATTTCTCTGAATTGGGAGGGTGCATCCTTCAGCCTTTCCTAGTCTCATGGCATGGTGTCATGTTAATTTCTTTGCAGGGTCTCCAAAGGCAGCATAGGAAACTACTGCAGGAAAATTTGATAAAAGCAGTGCTGAGTCGAACCGGTAGCCTCTCGGTGTGATGAAGTCACCGTAACATTTTATTTGCGTGTGCTAATTTAGCTGCTGTGCCTTGCAACTGATTTTGCCTGCAACCCTAGTAAATTGAAGTTTTTCGAAATGGATCTAGAATCACCTCAATTGGTGTCGGTGCAATTACTCACTTTGCACATTTCTTAATTACAGCTATCACGGAAACAGTGCTCCTGCTCTATTTCTTTTCGATGTTGTTTTCATTTGAATCCTGCAGCTTATATTGTGAGTCAGGGCTTTCCATTTTTATCTTCTTTCTTTCTGCTTTCTCTCCTTCCCACTTTTGGTTTATATATGTTTCTACATGTGAACATGCATATGTGTATACACATATAAGCCCAGAGTTGGGCACAGCTTCTCTCTTAGTAACCAAACTCCAGTGTTCAACCTGTGATCATGTAACTCAAAGAAGTTGCTCCCATTAATATAAATATAACCTCATGCTTTTGCAGACATTCTTGTCATTGAAACTGTTTTCCATAGTTGATTACCAGGACCAGAAATAGAATCAGTTTTGCATTTTAATTAATGATATTCTGGTTCTGTCTAGGTTGGACTGCCCTTAAATCCTGACATATTTACTATCCAAAAGGTCTTTGTATTAAGATGTAGAGTTTATGGGTGATGCCAAGTAAAATCATTTGATTATGTGATACAGCCTATCTCTGGGAATTGAATGAACAATATCGTTAAGGATGTTGGCTGAATTTTTCTGTTGCTTTTCCCAATGTAATTAAGCCAGTATATTCCCTTTACCATTTCTCCATGAGCCTCTTTTACAGAGTAAAATGAGTAATGTACAACTCCCACACAAAGCTGCTTAGAGGAAGGATCATTCTTGAACAGAGATTCAGAACCACTTCTGACACCAGCTATGGTGATCTACTTTGAAAGGAACTTGCTATTCAGTTGGCAACTCAGACAGATTGTATAACCTAGGAGAAATGTTCACGAGCTGGGTTGAATACTGCATTTTGATTCGTTTCTCAGTACTGAATTTGTTTAGGGTTATAGTCACTAGAAAAGCTTCGCAGAAAAAAATCATGCCCTCAGTAGTATAATAACCTAACTAGGCTGTCATAAATGTTTATGTTGTCATAATGTTTATGTTAAGTTATATCTCTTGGATGGTAGAGGGAGATGGCAGAATTCTGGAGGAGAGCCACATCACAGCCCCAAAATAATGCAAGATGAAAGGGGGAAATTCTTCCCTGTTTTTAGCATTTAATTCTCTAGAAATACCATGGGCTCTTAAGTCTGAAGAGCTAAGAGATTGTTAAAAACACACAGTGACAGGTTTTGTGGGCTTTTTCTCTAATAGAAATCGTTGACCCTCAATTAGGCATCTGCTTAGTGACCTTTCACCTTGTGTGAGCCAACAGCCATTCTTACAGAAAGCAGACACATTATAATACAGCAGGAATTCACTTACTTCCATTTTTCCAGTTGGTCTCCCACTGGGGACCTCCTGTGAGTGTCAGAGAGGGAATGAGTGTCTGGAGATCATCAGAGACCACAGCCAGTCACAGCAAGATGTCTTCAGGACCCCAGGTTCCAGTCCAGCTCTAGCCATTAACTGGCTGTAAGACACAAACTCATGTCTTCTACATTGGGCTTCGGCCAGATGATCTCAGAGAGCTCTCCCAACCATTGAAAATTGTATACTGTTATTTTACCTCTAAGTTTTGCTAGGTGGATGGTAATTTCTAAGACAGTTGACTCCTCCTGGAGGGGATGGGTTGTACCTTCCCCTGACCCTACAAAGCCCACAGAACTATGACAGTGACATGAGTTTTAGTTACTCAGAAAAGTGTGATAATGGTGAACCTTGGTGGATAGGGCTCATGTGTATATGGTGACTACCTGCTTACCCTGGAACGTCTTGAAATGTCTCTCCTTACCATCAAAGAGACCTCAAGCAACATCTTACCTGCCCTCTTACTTTCTAGATCAGGAAGCTGAGGCCCAGGGAAGTCAAGTGCCTTCAGGTTTGGAGACATGGTTAGCACCTGGGCAGCACAGTTCAGTGCAATGTTCATGGCTTGACTCAGGCCAATGTTTCAGTCCTGGTGTGGGGCCTTTCCATGAATCACAGCTGACACTCACTGTGTCATTCATCACTCACAGAACTGCTTTCTGGCATCTCACTCACTGGGGTCCATTATTTCTGGGATCATTTCATGCAGATTATGTGGCTGTACCAGCCAGAGTGAGTCATGTCAAGCAAATGTTTATGGTAATTTGTTCATGCTTGTGCAGAAATGCATTTTTTTATATTGAAATTCTGCTTTTCTTATGAACATTCCAAGAATTTTCCAGGCACTATGCTTAAGTCCCCCCTCCCCCCCACCCCCATGCTTCAGCTATTTAGTTGATTACTTCTTTCTGTTTTGTGGAGGGGGTGATGCTTAGGGATTCATTCCTTCATCCATCCATTCACATAGTACTTATTGAGCACCTATTGTGTTCACCCTAATGCCAAGCAGTTGAAATCAGTAGTGAGACAGCTGGATGCAGCCACTGCTCTGAGGAAGCTCAATCTAGTTATGCTTCATGGAGGTGACCATCTTTTGATGTTCAGCCAATGATCTGCTTACTGTTTCATAAAGAATCCAGTCAAAACAGTTTGCTTGGGCAGTTCTCACCCATGATTATTCCACGGAGAAGTTCCTTTGCTATAAAGACACCTTTGCTGTCATCACAACATATATCTTACAGTTTTCCAATGCAGTATTTTTAGCTTCTGATTTTGTTCTGTGACTGAACAAAAGAGATTAATTAGCTAAGCTTGTTTGTACTATTGTTGTGACTCAAGAAGTGACAGTTGCATTCTTTGGCCAAACTAACCCATTCCCTGGAATCCTCAGTTGATAGTCTGGATAGCACAGTGTCTGTGGAACAAATTGCAGGTGAAAGACCAAATTCCTTGGCCATGCACACCAGGTCCATCATAATGGACAGCCCTTGCTTTCTCATTCTGATTCTTGTTCTGCAACTCCCCTGGAATGTTCCAGAAGAACCAAAATATTTGCAGTGCTCAGAAAGCCCTCACTTTCCTTAGTGCCTTTGCATATCCTGTTTCCTCTGCCCGGAATGTCTCTCTTTCTTCAGACTGACTTCCAGGAGGAGTTCAGATAATCATCTCTCATAGGAACTTTTTGGTACTTACCACCTTTGTGTGACCCTTATTGTGCAAAGCTGAGCTAGGTGGACCATGTCTGTCCTCTTACATTCCTTGGTACAAAGATATTATAGGACTTTATAGACTAGATTGTAATTATTTTCTACTTGGCTCTCTCTCCCAAATAGACGTTTTGTTTCTTGAAGATAGGGACTTTATTTTTGTCTCTGTACCACAAGGTCTAGTTCGGTGACTGCTACAGCAGATACCCACTAATTCTGGAACGCATGGATTAGGAGTGACTGTATCTAACCAATGGTGCTGGGTTTGGTGACTGCTGCTCTCTGTGGACAACTAAACTTTGCAAAACAGTGTGACTCTCTGAATTGTAGCGAGAAGCATAGAGGTTGACAGCCATTAGAAATTCCATGCAAAACCTCAGAAAATGTCTCTGCCTCCAGATGAGTTTAAATAGAGTAAATAACAAGGCTTTATGAAGTGTCTTCTATAAGCATAGTGCTGTGTTAGGTCCCTAGGAATGCAAGCTTAACTTTTTTTAAAAAAAAAAGTAGACTTTTGGTCAAGGTGGCAGCGTAGGTATATGTGGTAGTCACCTCCTCCTGCAACCACATCAGAATTACAACTAAACTACAGGGCAACCATCATTCAGAACTGCTTGAAATCTAGCTGAATGGAAGTTCTATGACTAGGGATTTAAAGAAGTAGCCACATTGAGACTGGTAGGAGGGGCAGAGACACAGAACTGACTGGTCCCACATCCCCACATGGTGGATAAAAATTAGGAGGAATATCTCAGCTGCGGACATCCCCACACCCAGCTTAGGGTTCTAGTGCCCATAACTTCTGGCTGTAAAAACCAGTGGGAACTGTGGCTGAGGGAGACAGAGGCTGCTGGAGTCCCAGGCAGTTCCTCTTTTTTTTTTTTTTTTTAAAAAAATAGTTTTGTTGATTTTAGAGAGAGAGGAGGGGAGAAGGAAAGAGAGATAGAAACATCGATGAGAGAGAAACATCATTGATTTGCTGCTTCCTGCACACACCCCACTGGGGATCGAGCCTGCAACCCAGGCTTGTGCCCTGACCAGGAATCTAACCAGTCACTTCTTGGTGCATGGGTTGACACTCAACCACTGAGCTACATTAGCTAAGCCCAGGCAGTTCCTCTTAAAAGACCCATGAACATGGACTTACTTGGACTCTCCTCCTGTGAACTCCAGAACTGGAGCAGCAGCTCGAAGGGCACCAGGGACATATGGGGGTACTGGAAGGAGAAGAGAAGAGAGAGAGCAAGAAATTGAAAACCTATTTGAAAAAATAATGACAGAAAACTTCCCTCACCTAGTGAAGGAACTAGACATACAAGTCCAGGAAACTCAGAGAGTCCCCCAAAAGATGAACCCAAACAGGCCCACACCAAGACACATCATAATTAAAATGCAAAAGGTTAAAGACAAAAGGTTGCAGCAAGAGAAAAGCAGTTAGTTACCTATAAGGGAGCTCCCATAACACTCAGTTGATTTCTCAACAGAAACTGCAGGCCATAAGGGAGCGGCAAGAAATATTCAGTGTTGAAAAGCAAGTACCTGCAATCAAGATTACTCTACCCAGTGAAGCTATCATTTAGAATAGATGGACATTTAAAAAGCTTCCCAGACAAGAAAATGCAAAAGGACTTCATCACCACCAAACCAGTATTACATGAAATGTTGAAGAGTCTTTAAGAAGAAAAATAAAAAATATATAAAAATATGAGCAATAAAATGGCAATAAACACTTACCTATCAATGATTGAATCTAAAAAACAAAATAAATGAACAAGCAGAACAGAAACAGAGTCAGATACAGAGGACATTTTGACAGTTGCCAGATTGGTGGGGAGGGGTTGGAGATATGGGTGAAAAAGGTGAAGGGATTAAGAAGGACAAATTGCTGTTACAAAACAGTCATGGGGATGTAAAGTACAGCACAGGGAATATGGTCAATAATATTATAATAACTATGTATGGTGTCAGATGGGTACAAGATTTATTGGGATGATCACTTAGTAAGTTATATAATGTCTATAATCACTGGGCTGTATACCTTAAACTAATATAATATTGTATATGTCAGCTGTAATTAAGAGATAAAAAATGATTTAAATTAAAAAAAGAAGTAGCATAATTTCTGTCCTCCAAAGTTCACAAATTAGTAAGGACTTGTTCAATGTGTAGATTACCTGGTTATTAGGTAGACTGTTACAGAGACTATAGTAGGGTGTAGATGTACAGTAAGGCAGAGGGAAGAAAGGGCATTCTAGAAAGAGGAGCTGGCTTGAGCAAGAACCTAGAGATTTGATAATGTGTTAACAATGAGGTGCCTTTGGTGGGGGAGTTGGGAGAGTGGGGGGCGGAGGGAAGCAGAGTCGAAAATGCAGGGAAAGGTGAAGAATCTTTGGATGGGGAGATGGGAGCGGTATCTAAATGGCAGTCCGTTTCTGAAAGTTGGAAGATAATTAATATGGTCTAGAAAAAGCCAAATGGAAATTTGTTTGGAATCTCTCTTCAGGTTTAATTAAATCAAAAGTCTGTGTTCAGCAGGGAAGGGCAGTTGCTCAGTACAGAACTGCATAGGATTGTTTCTCAACCATCCCTTTTGCCCTTGAGGGTAGGCCTTGATATTCAAAGTCATCACAAGGAAATGAAGCCAGGAAATCTAACCTAAATCAATCAGTTAGACTTAGAGATTAAGGTCACTGAAGTGCCTGTTCATATACTATCCAGAGTATAGAAAACCCCATGGCCCTTTGGTGCTTTATTACTTATAACTTAGGTTTCTTTGTCTTTGGCAATTAACTTTGTGCTATTTACAAGGAATACAATCATTTTATGAACCAGCAGTGATATGCATGTGTAAGCTAGTTTCATGTGGAAGAAAAGTAGCTTAGGATTTTCTATCTGTGATGATTCAGTTCATCCCTAACTTAGGATTTGTGCTGTGCCTCTTCCCTCCCTTGTTTTTTCCTGAAATAATCAGAAAACACATGTTTAGGGAGTGGTAAGTTAAGTTTTGTGCATCTCAGAATTGGGTCCCATCAGATGACTCTTCAGCCTGGAGGTAACCTCAAAGGACTGAGGAGTTGCAAGGAAGATCTCAAGGTATCTTGGCCAGAGCATGAAAGCAAATACATTTTGTTTATGGAGCAAGAGATGATGAAATAAAAAAAGCTTCATTTATTCACTCACTTATTCAACAAGTACTTACTGAGTACTTACTCTGCTTCAGGCTCAGTTCCAGGGACTGGAGGTACAGCAGAGTGAACAAAACAGTCAACATCTTGCCTTCATGGAGCTATCGGGATGACACAGACAAGCACCTTAGCATATACAGAACATGTCAGATGGTGGTAGCACTATGGAGACAAAGAAAATAAAGAATGTCTTTGCTACGGTTATCTTCACATTTGGACTTTCGACTCCTTTAACTTATGCATTAAAAATTATCTTCTCTCCATTCACTGTTTTTAGCTCACTGTTATTATCTTTAATTTCTGTCTAGTCTATCATAAACCACAGTCTCGGGGTGTGTTTTTTCCCTTAGATAAGTTTGGCTGTTGAAATAATTGGAGGTACTAGGAATAAAAATTATAAGCAGGCTTTTAGTTCTTGAGTTGATGTAAAGGACTATGGGCTTCAAGGCTCATGAATATTTTTCTCAAGGGTAAAGCTGTCAGAATTTAGATGAAGAACCTGGGAAAGAAAAGGACCTGTTTCTTGCTTGAGTTTGAGGGGGGCAAGTTGGGGTATTCTGGCAGCCTGGTAGCTTGAATGCAGGGAGCTCTGACCCTGGGAGGGGACAGAGACTTGATTGACATCACCAGCGAGCACAGCTCGTTAGGAGAGGGAGGTAGAAGTGAACTAGAAAGTGAACACACAAGAAACTGAGCAAAGAATTTCAATTTGGGAAGAAGGGAGGGAGGGAGAGTGGAGAAAGCCATAAAGACATGCATATCAATGAGCAACATTGACAAAAACAGGTTCCGCCTAATGTAGCACATCTGGGGGAGTTGTGTAATGGGAATGGTGCCTGGGAAAAAAAGCAATATTTATGGATTTCCCCAAATTCCCACTCTCTATTGTGTGTGATCTTTAATTCAGTATCAGTGTTTCATTCTACTCCAAGCAAGCTTTTCATCCATTCGTTCTACCTTGCTTCTGAAAGAATTAGGATTTACAGGAAAATATCTCCTGGTGGTGGTGAGCCTGGCTCTGGAGCAGGCAGTCCAGTTCCCAGCCTGCTTTTGCCACCTACACACCTTTGGACTTTGGGCGGGTTAGTTAGTCACTATGTATATCATTGCCCTCAATTATAAAAATGGGGATAACTAACAGTCCCTACCTCAGAGAGTTGCTGTGAATGTTAAATGAGGTGGTACAAGGCAAGCGCTCAGCTCAGTGCCTTCAAGATGATTCCATTGCCAAACAACTGATTAATTCATTCTTATCATTATTTGTGTCTCTGGCATTAGGAATTTGGAGAAGTTCTCATATGTATGTGTGTATTTGCCTGCTTAGCAGAACTTTTCTTTAATAATTGTGATCATACTTTCTTCTTCATGTTTCTGATTCATGATTTTATGATGAAGCTTTTGGGAAGGATCTCACAGTTTTTGTTATCAGTCTCTTAAATGCTTGTTGTAATTTGGAATTCATTTGGACTGTAAGTGTGACTCACAGCGCTGCATGAATAGGGGAACTGAAGGATCACGTGGCTACAGGGCTCCATGGGAGGGGGCACCTACTAGGCACAGGAAGGGACTTTTGGGCAGGAAAAGGGAAAGCTGAGCAAGAGGGCAGTAAATAAGATCCAATTCCTTTTTAAATTTTATTTTGATAATTTTTTTGATATTTGAGAGGGGTTGGGGACAGTTGCTCCTCAGGTAGCGCACTGGAGCTTGCTGTTTCCTGGAGAGAATAGCCGGGGAGGTGGGATTGGTGTAGATTGGGGCGGGGGGAGGCAGTGATTCGGGAGAAGTATTTATGTGCCAGTAAGTGTATAGGGAGGATTTCTACAATTAGGATGCCTGGGTCACAGGGCACGTGAGTTAAAAACTTTGACAGTTCTTACCAAATTGATAGGCGTGTGCTAATTTACACTCCCGCCAGCCACAGAGAATGCTTGTGTCCCCACTCCTAAGCCCACTAACGTTTTGCTGTTCGCTAGCCTGCCGGGTGAAAACTTCAATTTGAGCACATTTCCACGGGTTTACCTTGTATCTCCCTCTTCCGTGAACAGTCTGTCTGTTCATGCCCTTTGCGAGCTCACTTGTAAAATTCAAGTGTTGGCCTTTTTTATTTTTAGGTGCTCTTTATAATCTGTTCATTTGTCTTTTGATATTACATGTGATATTCTGAGCATAAGAAGTTTTTTATTTTCATGTAGTTAAACTTGTCATATGTTTCCTTTGTAGTTTCTGGATTTGAGGTAATAATCAAAAGAGCCTAACCCACTCTGGGAACATAAAACTGGTTCTTTCAGTTTCTTTTTGTATTTTTCTAATTTTATTTTTGTCTGTGTCTTTAGTTCACACTTATTTTTGGTGTAGTCATGAAATAGAAATTCAATTCTATTTTCCCCCAATAGCTACCCAGTTCCCTCCAAACATTTCTTGAACACTGTGTCCTTCCCTTGCCTGCCATGTGCTAATTCTTGAGAAAGATGATGTTTACCAGGGTGAAGGTGGCCTGAAAGGGTGGCATCATCTATTAAACCCTCCCATGCAGGTAGAAGTATTTTTGGCCAGTCCGCTCTGTTTTGTTGACTGTTGACTTGTTGGCTAGCTCTACAGTGTTAACCTCTCTAGTTTTATGTGTTTCAGTGTCTGGTATGGCTAGTCTTTTCCTGTTGTTCTTTTTTTGTTCCAGGTTTTTCTGGATCTTCTTACATGCTTATTTTTTTCTCTATCAACTTTAGAAATTGTCTAGTTCTAAAAAAAAAAAAAATCATGTTTTAGGGGAAAGGTTAAATTAAATTTATAGATTAACTTAGGTAGAATTTTTAAATAAAATTGTTCCAACCTATCCCCAAATAGGATATATATTCTTATTTATTCAAATCTTCTTTTATGAATCTCAGTAGTATTTTAAAGTATTATATATATATATGTATATATATACACCTTAGTAGTGCTTTTTTTAAAAATAAATTATTCAGAATGGTTTTATGATAAGTCCTTGTCTACTCTTCACACATTTCCAGGAGTATTGAGGAGTAAGAAGAGAATGGAAATGTTCTTTAGGTACCATACACAGAATGAATAAATTAGCTGGGGAAAAATACTGAAAATGTATACAGGTAGATGTGATTGACTCATTTCTTTTATTGCTCCTTTAAAACACCATGTTTTGAATTGTCAATCTAACTCTTAAAAACGTCTATTTTAAATTCACAATTGAATTTAATAAATGTTTTTCACATTCCCAAATTCAGAGCCCCAGTTGCTCAAATCCTTTTGCAAGTGTCCTGTAACATTGTCTTATTATTAATTAATTTGTCTATAATTAACTCAGGAGGCAGTTAATGAGCACTTACAGTAGACCAAGCATTAGGAATATGAATATTAATAAGATATGGTCCCTTTCATTTAAGGGGTTTGCTGTTGACTAGGAGGCTGGCCTGAAAATAAACAATAATAAAATAAAGTAATGTGCCTTCTTGAAGACATGCAAGGTGGAGTTGGAGCATGGAGGGGAGGGCTTAAGGCTGTCCTGGGGCAGAGACGCCATCACTGAGGAGGTAGCGTCTGAACTGAGACCATTTAGATGAGTTGCAAAGCCGGGGAGGCTGCTCCAGACAGAGAAACTATCAAGTGCAAAGTCACTGAGGCATAAGTGAACTTCAAATAATTTAGTCTATGGGGCAGTGTAGGAGGTGAGGCTTAGCCAGTGGGCACGTGCCAGATCTCAAAAGGCTTAATATGACCGGCAGAGGAGATTTTGCATTATTCTGTAGGCACTGGAGGAAATTTTGAGCAGGAGAAAGACAAGGTCAGATTGCAGATAACATCACTCTGGTCCCCAAATGCAATCCAAATTAGAAGGACATGTGCATACAGTGAGGAATAATGGTGTGGAGATGATAATAGTGGGCCCAGTGAGAGGCAGTTTTCATTAGGCATCAGGAATGACAAAGGGACCTCATGTAAGATTCATTCATTCAGCAATTACTTTTTTAAGTCACCTGTAGGCTAGGCTCTAGTCTAGGCTCCAGGGATACAGTAGTATATAAAATAAATATGTTCCCTGCTCCCAAAGAGATTACATTCAAGTAGGAGGAGACTTACAAAGAAGTTGATAAACTGTTATGTCGGGCAATTGTAAGTGCAGCGAAGCCAAATGAAGGGGGAAGGGAGAGTGGCATGGAGTGTGCTGGCCAGGGCAGTCCTCTCAGCAAGGTGATCGTTGAGCAGAACCCTGAGTGGGGGAGTGAGGGAGGGTGTGAACCAGGGGATGTATGGGGAAGAGTGCCCCACCGGAGGGAACAGCCCGTGCAAAGGCCCTGAGAAGAGACCGTGCTGGGCATGATTAAGGACTAGCAAGGAGGCCAGGAGGACTAGAGCAGAGTGACAGAGGAGGAGGCTGGGAGCCAGAGGTCATGGTAGGGATTAGAGTTTGCTCAGAGTGAGGTGGGAAGCCAGTATAGGACTTCCATGATTTGACTGGCAGCCTTGAAAGGATCTCGCTTGCTGCTGCATGGAGAACAGAATCAGGGAGTAAACACATCAGGTAGGTGGCTGGTGCAGAAATCCAGGAGAGAGGTGAGGTTGGAACAGGGTCGTGATGGGTGGTAAGATTATGCATCTGTCTCCAGCCTGGAGCTGAAAGGATGCGGGACAATGTGCCCAGGAAGTAAAATGGGCAAGTATAGATGAGATAACTACTGCTAAGGAAATAGATAGTATCCTAAAGGGAGGTGAGGAAACAGTAGCTGGGGATGGTCACCTTAGTGGGGGTGGTCAATGCGGTTAGTATGGTAGGTGGGCCATCATGAACTCTTGCAGGGTTAACTTTTATGCATCTGTGTACTTGTAAACCACTCTGAGATGTGTGAAATGATTCAATAGAGAATCTGGGAATTTCCTTACTCTGGGAGGCTGTGTTAAATAGGGTTAATTGGAAGTGTATCAATGATGTCTACTTTCCTGAGCAATAAAATTGATAAATAGACTATGCTTAAATTTAACTTTAAGCAGTTTCACATCCTGAGAATTTTCAGCAAACAGTAATTAGGGCCCTGATAGCATAAGAAGTTGGCAGCCCATTTGCATCCACATGGGAGAACAATGTGGGGGACACAGAATAGGACCCACAGATCATGGATCGTGGGAGTGTGGGGTAAATGAATTAAATGTGGCTGAAAATTGTACATTGCCTAACATTTTATCCAAGTGCTCCTAGCTGAAAGAGTTCTTCCTAAAGCCTGGGTACTTTTTTTCTTTAGCAAAAGGTATAAAATATTCCAGAGAGTTGAGTCAAGGCTAGTCCCCTTATCTCTGGAAGTTATCTTTAAGTGATATAGAGCCATCCATCCCAAATAGTGTGTTTCTGTAAATCATGCAGTGTGTTATGTCATTAAAGATTTTATGGATCCCAGCCAGATACCCCTTTTATCAGACCCTGCCTTTTGAAGGACTTTAAGCTGTTTATAAGATTTTAGATTTTCCCTGCAATATTGAGGATGAAACCATGCCCCAAACTGCCCTAGTCACTGGGGACTGGGTAAGTTTCCACACTATAGGACAAGTAGAGATTAAAACTGGACAGGACTGGAAACTTTCCTCTTGGCCATACTGATAAAGTGATATAGTTTGATGTGTTGTTTCTCCCCCCCTCCCCCCAGTTAACTGTACTTCCAGTAAACCGAGCACAGTCCTCATTGAATTAAGGAGTCCCTTAAACCACGGTAGTCATTAAAAAACCTTTCTTCTGTTATCCCCATAGGCGGCCTTAACTGATGCCTGTTTTTATAACCTTATACAGACTTATGTCATAGTGTTAATGATACAGCATATATGTGTGTGAATGTACCCATATATGCAGACACGGACAAACATATAGGCATATGTAACTCTTCTCTTCTCCCCCCAACCCCCAGACCACAGCAGTGTTTTTGAATCATGAACTTTTCTTATTTTGCTTTTAATTCTTTACATCTAGCTTAGTGTCTGGCACAAAGTAGGAGCTCAAAAAATGGCTGTTGATCAAAACCTAGAAACAGATTTTGTCTTTTGTTACCTTTTAAAAAATTCTCACCCAAGGACTTTTTTTAAATTTCATTGATACTTTGGAAGAGAGAGGAAAAGAGAGAAAGAGAGAGGGAGAAATAGCAGTAAGTTTTCTCTCATGTGCCCCCTGACCGGGCATCGAACCCGCAACCCAGGTGTGTGCCCTGACTGGGGATCGAAACAGCAGCCTTTTGGCCTATGGGACGGTGCTCCAGCTAAGCCAGGGCTCGTTACTGTTTCCTTGTCATCCTGTTGATTAAATACTCCTGTACTCTGTTCAGTGTTGTATTCCTTCGGAGTCCCTAGTGTTATACCTTGTGTTCTAACTTGGTTTTCTGTGACAGCCTATAGCATATTTATGACTCCACCCATTAAAGAACGGGCTCTGCTTTCAAGGGAAGGAGCTGTGGAGATGGATGTGGAAGGAGCATGAGGCTAGAGCATAAAAGGACATGTCGGTGTTCACGCATATGTAACCTCATGCTGGAGGAATTTAGGGCGCTGAGACAAATACATAATATTTGACAGAGTAAAAATAGATCAAAAGGTAAGGAAGAAGTGGCGGGGACAAAAATGGAACGAGGAATGCAATTAACTTGCGTGCCAGCGTGACCGAAGCATATGGCACGGGGACCACAGCTTTGACCGTAAGCTTTCCGTCAGCCGGCGGGAAGAGGAACCGCTGGCGGGAATGAAGGCAGAGCCGTTCTCGGGATGATTGCAACTACTCTTGGCATCAGCATCAGACAAGACGTTCTCCCAGGAGTCTCTATAAAGAGTATACTGTGTTTTGGTATGAAAATCATCACATTTTATTCTGCTGATCCTCCATAAACGCTTCCCTGTTAATAGTGCTGCTTCGAAGCAGAATTCTCTAGAAGGCTCTTTTAGGACTGCAAGGTTCCTTGGGGTACCCTGCTCCCCCTGGCTCCGATTTGGCCCAGCGATATGAAAGGAGATGGAGAACTTGGCCTTCAAGCAGTCTTCCCCGCGTATTGCTTTTCTCAGCTGAGGTTTTGAGAATTACTCGTTGGCGTTGGACTTGAGGTGGCATTATTCCCAGGCGCGTGAGCCTGGAGTGCAGCTGGCTGCTCTGCGTGGCCGTCAGGGAGAGGCGTGCCGTCTCAGCCAAGCGCCAGATTAAAGCTGGATTAGCGTCCTTTAGAGCGAGCGGAGCTGCTAACAAACATGTTTGTTCGCCTGAATGACAGGACGCCCTCCTTATTTCCAAGGGCAGCCATGGGGGAACCAAGCAACTAGGCCACAGTTGCACACCACCCTGTTGATTGCGTAGTGCTCGGACAAACGTGAGGTTCTCCCCGGGGCTTTAAACAGGTATTCCTGGGATACATCCAAACACTTAGCAAAGTACAGTAGGTTTTGAAGGCACGAGTTCCCAAAGTCTGGACTACATGCTCAGTCTCATCCCTCACCTCCCCTTCACAATGACTCTTTCCCATTTTAGCAAAGAAAAGAATCTCTTTTATCCTTCCCAAATATTACTGTAGTGTATTATGCGTTGCTATACAATCCACCGGGCACTGAACAGAGCAGAATGCAAAATATTCTCTTGCCAAGTAAGTAGGGTAGTGTGTGAGCAAAAGGACTTTCCAACATAAACATATACTACATTGGGATGAAGTTCTGTGGGAAGTGGACTCAGTGTAAGAATTAAAGGAAATGAAAACTAACCACATGCATTTCCCAGCTGATAAGGAGGAGCTTGAACTTGGTCAGTTATTTTAAAAATGGATAACGGTGTTTGTATGAGGCAGGGTTCTCTAGAGAAACAGAACTGGTAATGTACACTCACCCACACACACACGTGAACACACGTGGGGTAGGGGGAGGGAGAGAGATATTAAGAGATTCTAAGGAATTGGCTCTTGATTATGGAGACAGAGAAGTCCCAAGGTCTGCAGTCAGCAAGCTGGAGACCCAGGAGAGACAACGGTGTCAGTGCCAGTCCAAAAGCTGGCAGGCTGGAGACCCAAGAAGAGTCGATATTGCTCATCAGTGACCCAGCTCAAGGCAGTGAGGTGGGAGGAGTTCCCTCGTACCCAGCCTTTTTGTCCTAGTCAGGTCTGCAGTGGACTGAGAGGCCCACCCAGCGTAGGGAGGGCAGACGGCTTTACTCAGCCAGATGTCAGTCTCCTCCAGAAACACCCGCACAGGCGCACCCGGGGTAATGTTTACCAGAATCTGGGCACCCTATGGCCCCGATTGAAACAGAATTAACCGTCAAGGTGGGATATGAAAGTTCTGTTTTAAAATTTCACTATTTACATAAGCCAGAAATGATATTCTTTGTAATCCTGTATCAGGTTATGATGATTTCAACTTAACTTCATGGGGGGGGGGTAAAAATTCAGGAGGGAATGCATAGGTCTTCGTTCATTATTTTGTTTTTAATCTTTCAGACATACACGAGCAAAAGGGCTTGAAGTCCCCTTGCTGTAGGATGACCCAAATAATTTTAGCCTTATATCTGCTTTACCCAAAAGACAACCTCACAGATAGAGGGTTAGTCCTTTCTTTAAGCAAAGAACATAGGTTCAGAATATGTCGCCATACAGCACTTCTCACTGCTTCCTCCGCCACCACCCTGGTCAGAGCCACTGTCAGCTCCTGACTGGATCGTCTGCAGCAGCTTTGAACTTGGCTGTTATGCTGTGTTCTCAACACAGAAGCTCGGAGTTACCTGGCTAAAATAGAAGTCATATCATGTCAGTCCTCTGCCCCAAGTCCTATTTTGACTTCCCATGGACCTAAATGATGTCCTCCTGCGGACTTGTACGATTCCCCCCACACTCAGCTAGTCCCTCTGCTCCAGTCCTCCAGCTGTCGCCAGGCACTTTCCAATCACATATCTTTGCACTGTTACTCCCGTGCCTAAGAGCACTCTTCTCTCTTATCCTCTTGGTGGACCCTTACCTCCCACCCTTGGGCCACATGCTCAGTGGAGTCTTCCTCACCCACCCTGTGTGCGATTGCACCGCTTCCCACCCCTTGATACTCTGTCTCCCTTGCACCTTAATTTTTCTGCATAGTATTTACCACCTTCCAACATACTGTATAATTTACTCACTTGTTTTGATATTATCTGGATTTTGGCCCACTGGTGTGGAGTGGTATCTGATTGTTTTAATTTGCATTTTCCTGATAACATACGATGTGGAGTGGACTTTCTTAATGTCACCAGAAACAGAGTTAGAAGCCCTTTTATTTTAAATGCTTAGGACAGATTTGGGGTGGGGGGGGCAATGGAAAAAGATGTTTAAATGAATCATTAAAATAACGTGATATTTGCATTTCTTGAACATTTTATTTTAACGAAAAACTTAAGATGATTTGCTAATCTTTTGGTGTGGGGATAAGACCATTTCTTCAAATAAGAATCCATAAATTTGTGTTCTACATTATCTTTCTTGCATAAATCGTGCCTGTAATTCATCACTTAGGAAGACTAGACACATGTGAAAGCAACCTAAGGGCGGAATTCAACGAGTGTTTTGTGATTTCCCTCATTACTACAGTTGCTTATTCTATAGCAATTATTTCTCTATACATGACTCAGCTTTATCAAGTGTTTCCAAAGCTTTCCACTTATTTTTCAGAGAAATGTCAGCTCTCTTTTTACACTCACATTTCATTGGCTTGCATGCTATTTAATTCAAGTCACATAATTACAATAATAAGAATAAATGGCATAACGTGGTTTGGGGACAAAGCACAACTAATTCTTGAAAACCATACAAATTAAATAAAGGGTTCAGAAGCAGATGAGTGTGTTAAAGGTTAGCCAGTTTTTGCAGTGAGTTTTCGTGAGCTGTGGCATCAGTCTCTGTTTCACGGAGAGACTAAAGATTGTCTGTTGACAATAAATTGGTTTAATTGGCAACATCTATAAGTGATGACCTTGTGGATTGGGACGGGAATGATTCATTTGTGGGGAACTGTGATAGAAAAATGCATTTGCCTCGAATGCAGTAGATTATCCGTGTTATTTTCTGGCCTCTCCTCCCCAGAAGGCTGTGCTGTAACCTGGGACTCAGAGCATGGGACTGCGCCTCATACGAAAAAACATAACTTTGACTTTACCATCGTGTGTAGGTTTTATAATAATATACTTGACATAAATATTTATACATAATTCATATGTGCAAAACTTGATCTTTTTTATGAAGAAATGTATGCTTTGGAACGTATTAATGAGGAGGTTTTTGAAAACCCTTACCTCCTGGCCTGCTCTGAGTGCCCCAGCCCAGTCTTTGATCATTCCTTTCAGAGTCTGAAAGATTGATTAACAAATTGCAGCTCCCGCTGTTCCGTGGCTCCTTGCCTTTGCTTTGGCCATTATATTTGTTGATATGCTCTTGTCACTTCTGAGTGATTGATTGGCACTCTGTGCATCACCCTTCAAAACCAGGCCACAGTGCAGATGCCTTTAGGAAACTTTTCCTAACACCCCAGTTTGTGCTCATTGCCCCTGGTCTTTGCTACCATGGTACCCTTTATAGAATTATTTAAAAAGTAACTGTGATATTAAACACTGGATTATAAGTCTACTAGAGGTAAGCACTGCATCTCATTTACCTTTACACACAGGACGTAGCAAGGTGAGGGTGCGAGGTACTCCGTGTTCATTTTACTGAAGAGCAATGTGCTGAAGTTCATGTTTTGCAAAGTTCAAGGCCATTGAGTGACAGAGTTTTACCTTAACGACAGCCCTTTATGAAGTTTGGATGTGAAGAGCAGAAACTTTACAGAGGACCAAAAGAGGTTAATGTAAAAATTGCACTTTTAAATTACTGGACAGATAATAGATTTGTATCTTGGCTACATCCTAGTCTTATCATTCAGGCCTTGAAAATTTTGAGTCAGCTTTAACAGTAGATATCCTAAATATGTTTATCTAAAGTTGGGCGTCTTCTTAAATTATCCCAGGCTAATTTTCTGTAAATCTTAGATTTCCCTCAAGTAGCTAAAGGAGGTTGAGGTTGGGGAAGTTTTTATGTAGTGCAAATAGAGTTAACTAATTTTTAAGGTTTTAAAAAATTATTACTATTGAGCTTCATCAGTATAAATCAGATCATTAAAATGACCTTTTTGTTTGTTTTTTACCTAATACGGTACTATCTGATGGGAGAATCAGAGAGGCATTGTTGAAAGAGCATTAGCCTAAGATTCAGATAACTTGGGTTTTTTCCCAGTGATGCTTCACTCAAGATTTGCGACTTTGATTAAATTCCTGAACCTCTCCGCGATTCACCTTCCAAATCTGCAGGCTGGTGTTTCTCAACTGGAGGTGTTTTTTGCCCCCCACGGGATATTCGGCAACGTCCGGAGACAATTTTTGATCGTTACGATTTGGGGGATGTTACTGGCATTTACTGGATAGAAGCCAGAGCTACTGCTAAGCATCCTACAGTACACAGAACAGCTGCCAACAACAGAGAACTCTCCATCCAAAACCTCAGTAGTGCCAAGACAGAAATCCTGGGCTAGATAACCTACGAGGGGCTTTTCCAATTTAAGTGTCATTCTCAGACATAGGCTGATCATGCCTTTTTTTTCTTATTTTAAATGAGCTGAAGAATATAAAGATGACTTGCAATGAATTCAGTTGTCCAGTAGGTCTGTAAAGGGTCCTAGTGATTTTCAGTGAACTAAGTAACATAAAGAAGAATAAATGTAGTTAAAATTTACTACTCTGCTCTTTTTCTGATTCAGCATTCTCAAGTGTAAGTTAAATACGGTTGCAGAAAACCCAGGATAGATGGAGTTGTTGATTTTTTCAGCAGTCTGACAGCTTCCCATTCTGTCAGAGAGGTACCTGTAGTATTTATAGGACAGGGTGAAAACTATTCAGTGCTGGAGAGCTTAAATACTATAATTTAGTTGAAAACTATATTTCAGTAAATAGCAACTTTCAAAGGTGGATATTCATCCCTGTGATTTAAAGTAAGATTCATCAGAGGTATTAAAATGATAGCGAAGAAAACCGAATTTCATGGTTTAGGATCAGTTAAGAATGAGCATCAATGCTAGTAAAATTCAAAGTTATTTTGGAGCAAATGTGTACTTTAAAATTCTCAGTATTGATTAACGGTTATGGCCTATCTGCTTCATATTTTTATGAAATAAAGGTTGGCGTAAAGAACCTGAAAATAGGTTTCAAAAGCAGCAACACAGATGCCAACTACATATTTCTAAGTATAAGATACATTTTTCACTTGTCATCTAAAATGTTTTCTAAAGAGTGGATCTCTTCTTGCCTAGTCACCTCTCTCTTATTTGCCTTCTCTGCCCGCCTGCCCCAGCTCCGTGCACACTTGACTTACCATGCATGGAGTGCAAGTTGGAGCCCATGCCAAGCTCCTTAGATGGTGGGCCGTGTCTTTTTCGTCTTTTTATCCTTAACGCCTGACATGCGGTGGCTCTAAGTCACCTCTCTGTCCTCAGGCTTCAGGCTCTTTCCCTCAAGGCAGCCCTGGCTTAGTTTCTGCTTGTTGCTCTTACCTTTGAATCCCTCCCTCTTGACCTCCCTCTGTTCCCCTCCCTCCTGCCCCTGCTCTCCTTTCCTTCCAGCTTGGCTTGGTGTTTACAACTTTTGTGGTTGTGTGGCTCCATTTTATGTAGCAATTTTAGATGTTTAGAATAGAGGAGGAGCTCTCCCACCCGACCCCAGCCTGGACACTGCTGGAACCCATTCTTCAGTCTAGTAAAATCTCACTCCTTCATTTAATTACCAAAGGAACTCTTTTGAACAGCTAATGGATGGGTCTCCTGGCTTGCTTTCCACCCCAGCGAGAAAAATCAATTTCTCAAAACAAATTTCCCCTTTCCCTCCTCTGATTATTATGTAGCATGAGAATTGACAGCGCACAGATGGGACGATTACAGAACAATTTTTTCACTCTGTGTTGAAATACATTTGTGGCATTTCTGTCTCAAGGAAAACCAAACACTTGGCTCGAAATTGAGAAAAATGCAAGTCGGCAAGCTTATCTGTAGCTCTTTATGAGAAAAGAAATGGGGTATTTTACAGCTGTCGGTGGTCCTTGTGCGGTTCTTTTTCTACTGCTGTGTCAATTACGTGCCCCCTCTCCAAAGAGAACTGGCGTATAGGCAAAATCTAAGCCAGCAGTTGAGATCCTGGACTACCTCCATCATCTGGTTTTATTCCAGCGTTTCCCAGGGGCCTGTTCATCCCTGGTTTGCAGAGCAGAGTTGTAGCCTTACTCATTTGTTCGCGTGCTGATGAGGAAAATGATGAAGGAAAGGATGCTCTCTTTCCTCCTCTGCTTTGTCATCCTGGCCTTGGTTGTGCGGCTTGATTTTCTCATTAACGATGCAAGGTCCAGTTATCTGCACTGTGCTCAGCTGGGCATCATTTCTCATATTTTATTTTCTATTGGTCAGCGCTAATGAATAGTCTTGGAACTGATTTACTTAGCACTCTAACTATGCCACAGCCAGCACACTTTTGAATAAAAGTGCTTATGGTTGTTAGAACTGAAGGGATATTTCTGTATTTCTGATTGGCTCCCAAATCCATCTCTTGATGCCCTGAAGCTAATTGTCAACTGTTTTATTTATAGAAATGGTTTCTGCAGTGTAGTCATGTCTAGTAAGCCGCCATATGGTACCTTAATATGCCATCAAATGGGTAATGAAAGCTTAGGAGCAAATTTTCAAGAACAAATAAGACAAATGTGATGTGTAGAATGAAGTTCATTTAGGACAGTGGACACCAGTGGCGGGATCACTAAGAAGGGCCTTGCCTTTCTCTCAGCTGTTTGGAAGACAGGAACTTTTAAATAGACATGCCCAGCATAGTACTTAAATTTTTAAAAAATTATAAAATCAATACATGTTTATTATTTAAAAATCAGTATGGCATGGAAAAATAAAGCAGAAATGATTCAATTTATCTCCTTGCTTCCCTAATACCACTCTTTTTATTTATTGATTGATTGATTTTAGAGAGTGAGAAAAGGAGAGAGAAAGAGAAACATCAACATGTCATTCCACTTATTTATGCCTTCATTGGTTGATTCCTGTATGTGCCCTGACCGAGGATCGAACCCACAACCTTGGCAATGGGGTCGATGCTCTAACTAACTGAACTACCCAGCCAGGTCCCCAATACCACTCTTGGGGAATATGCATTTAAATAATCACAGAGACAGAGAAAGAAATAGGATGGAGCCAAAGTCACATATATGAAATTTCGAGATATATAAATGGATCATAATATGTATAGTTATCCAACTTGTTTTTTTCAATTAATTTGTCTTGGAGAGTTACAACCAGGATATGTCCATCCTGTTGTTAACAGCACTGTAGTACTACAGATCGTAAATGCAACATGCCATTATTTAGCTAATCTGATAAACATGAGGTCACTGTCAATGTTTTACTGTTACGAATAGTGACTTAGTGAACATCCTTGCATATATATCTTTGGGTACATAGGCTGACATTTCTCTAGGATTAATGGAATTGATCACTCAAAAGTTTGAATTCTGATGAATATTCTCAAATTGCTTCTCCGGAAAGACACTGTTTTAACTGACATGTTCACCGGCACTAAATGAAAGTGCTTGTTCCCCCTAGGGCCCTATCATCCTAATTAGTACCCAGTGCTTTTCTTGATGGGGAAAGGTTTTGGGGTTCTTGAGAATTTTTTTGAGTGTGAGTGGGCAGGTAAATAATTGAAAAACCAACATCAACATGAAAATTAAACTAAGGATTCCAGAGCTTATTTTTTTTATAATTGGGAGCTTTTTAGGCTCTGTGGGAAATGGAATTTTAAAACAAATATGCCCAATATATCATATAGGTCCATGATATGCCCAGCATAGCATGCTGTGGAAAGAACATTGGGTTAGGAGCAGAAAGATCTTGTTTTGGTTTTGGCTGGCCTGTAGTTTAGTGATATCACTCACTCCTCCAGGTCTCAAATTCCTCAATTTAAAAAGGACTCTGTACGATAGAGTGATGGCTTAATAAATGCTTGTTGAATGACTAAAAGAATGAATGCAGCTTTTGAAATTTCCTTTTTAAGATTAGGAAATTCCACTAGGCATGAAAATAAAAAGACAGCATCACAGATTTCAAAAATTCCAGCTAAAAAGTCTTTCTATTTAGTTTGAATTTGTTTTGTAGATTTACAGATTTTCTAAAAAAACACATTTTCTCAAATGGACACAAAAAATGAATTCTGGTCTCGGAGTGCAATGGTACACTTAACTAGCTTGGAGAGAGTTTATATCTACAGAACTGTGACTGGGTAATGCCATTTGTCACAGATGGGGATGAATTATTGTCCAAAACATTAAAATATGTGATGCATAAATCGACATTGGCAGCCAGTGGAGAAGATCTTATTAGTGTAGTAGACAAAGTTCTGAATGTTTACTTCACAGAAGAAATGGCTTCACAAACCAGAAAACTAAGTTGTTATAGAAACTCCCATGTCAGATACTTTGTTTTAATTCTAGTGTTAAGTTATTAAATGGATTCAGACACAAAGGAAGTGTAATATAACTTAAACTAAGATATTCCAGTTTTCTTAAATTGCTTAATTGAAGTCCGTTTACTATCTAGATGGGAGTAAAGTATTTTTGTGTAAAATATCCATAGATTTATGTTGGAAAAATGTATAAAATCAAATCCATGTGTTATAAAATGGTGAGCTTTCCCATGTTTATTTCTCATTATAAAGTATCTTTTTACCTGGAATCAAAATAATTTAACTGGTATCAATTAATGACACAGGAAAATGTATGTCCCAACTGTATACATTTTCATACACAGAATCCTAAATCTCTTACTTAAGGAGTCAGGTAGTAGCTACTATTAGTTTAGGAAAGAAAATTAATAATTAGTATCCCAGTCTACTGAGTAGTCAACCATTTAGGAAAACAAATACTGAATCACTTGCGTTTTCTGGAGAGCTAGTATTTGAGGGCCTGCTATGGACCTGGCTATGTCCAACCTGTAACTGGACATTTTCACATGTTTCCCTGGAACATTTATGTGTTATTGTTTATACCATGTTAGCTATTATTTATTAAATAACAAATTTTAATTGTACAAGATTAATTTATCATGGGTTCTGTTACTAAAATCAACCATCTTAGGAATATGCATCACTGAGGTATTTAGATCAGTCAAATCATTAGGCAGAGAAATCTAATCATCCATAACTCAGCCAACCTCTGATAATGGTCTGGTTAGATGCACTATTCTCAGCTCCACTGTGGTTGATATAATATTTTATAATAAGCATAGATTAGTTGAAAAGGAGGAATGTTTACAAGCAAAAGACAATATAGAGTAAAAATTTCAATTGGAATATGAAAATTACTGAAGAGGGCAACACTGGAAAATGTATAAGCAGATTTCCTGAAGTATGTGTGTAAAGACAGAAAAATATGTCTGAAGATGCAGTTTCTGAGAAAAAAAAATATTTGGAAAATAGGGATTGGCCACAGAAAAAGATTCACAGCCCTTCCATTCAGCGTAATGATTTGATGGATGCAACTAATAAATCAGCTACAGAAAGTAATATCTGTTAACACTGATATCTGTTAACGCTGAGTTTCACTAATCTTACTCATGGATGTGCTATGACTTTCTCGGGCCTGTTCAGCCCCAACCAACTTGTCGCACGCTGTCCGTGGTGCTGAACCAGTGTTGCCTGCAGGAGGTTGTAGGGATTTTCTTCTCCCAATAGCCGTGCCCAGATTCTTTACCTTAACTGGGCTTGGATTGCAAATCCAAATCAAAAATGTTACATCTTTCAGTAACATTTATGTTATTTCCATTTCCAACACGGGTTCTCAATAGAGGTCCCAAACTTCACTTGGGTAAAATTGAGCTCCTGACATTTTGCCCAACTGAATTCCCCCTTCAGGCTTCCCCCTCTCACTTTATGGCAACTCATCTTTATTACTCAAGCTGAAGCCTCGATATTGTCCTTTACTCTCTTTACTACGTCCCTCATCTTTCTGGTCTACTTTCAAAATATAGCCAAAATCTAATCAGTTTTCACCACCCCACTGGGATCATTCAAGCCACCACCTCCCTTCACTGTTATAGGCTTCTTACTGGTCTTTCTGCTCATGTCCTGCCCCCTTCTGTCCCCACTTTTTAAGTTTGTTTTCAGTACAGCAGCCAGAGTAATCTTGTAAAATGTTCAGTCAGACCATATCACTCCTTTGCTGAAAATCCCTTGGTGACTGCCTGCTTCAGATTAAAGCTAAAGTCCTTATAATGGCCCTTACATGACATAGTTTCCTTTTCAAAAATCATTGGATATCTTTTTTGCAAGTTTAATGTCTATAATACAGTTTTGTTGTCTGTAATTGCTGTATAGGAAGTCCTCCAATAACCTCATTTTATTTAACGGTATTTCATTATAACATTGATGAGAAAAAAAATCGATTCTTGGCTGGGATCTGTGTGGAATTTGCATGTTCTCCCCATGTATGTGTGGGTTTTCTTTGGGTACTCTGGTTTTCTCCCACATCCTAAAGATGTGCCTGTTAGGTGACGTGGCATGTCTAGTTGTCCCAGTGTGCTTGAGTGTGGTGTGTGTGAGTGCACCTTGCGATGGAAGGGCGTCCTGTCCAGGGTAGGTTCCCACTTTCCACCCTGAGCTGCTGAGGTAGGCTTTGGCCACAGAAGACTCTGAATTGGAATAGGCAGGTTGGAAAATTATTATCTTACTTGTTTGTACTAATCTTTTTTAAGTGTATGTACAGCTCACATTTATTTTGCTGTTTAGTCTTAGAAGTGTTTTGGCTGTTTAGTCTTAGAAGTGTTTTGTGTCTTTATTGGGAACTTTTATTTTATTTTATTTTTTTACCAGAAATAATGCTTTTGGAACTTAACTCTTATCTATATCAGTTAGCCTATGGTAAAACTGGTTTTGTTATACATTGTTTTGCAAGTGTTAGTTCCCAAGAACCTATTGTTGGCATTGAAGACCTATTGTATTTTGTGTTAGGTCTCTAGGATTAGTTATCTACTTACGTATGTACTCTTAAACAACATCTCTCCAATTTCCCCAACCTCAGGCCCTGGTAAATACCATTTTAGTCTGTGCTTTCACGATTTCAGTTTTCTTAGATTTTACATATGCGATATCACACAATACAGTATTTGTCTTTCTTTATCTGACTTATCTCACGTAGCACAGTGTCCTCAAGGTCCATTCATGTGTTTGCAATGGGAAAATTTTTCTTTTTCCTAATGGCTATTGTGACTAATGCTGCACTATGTCTCTTCAGTAACTCATTTTTATTTTTTTGGATATATACCCAGAAATGGGACTGCTGGATCATGTGGTAGTCTTATTAATCTTTTGATGAACCTCCATACTGTTCTCCATAGTGTACAAGGGTTCATTTTCCTTTATGTCCTCTAGTCTTCTAAACAAGAGATCTCTATTCTTAGAGATGTGAGGTGATATCTAATAGTGGTTTTGATTGATCTGAATTTTCCTGATGATTAGTGATGTTGAGGATCTTTTCATGTACCCATTGGCCATTTGGATGTCATCTTTGGAAAAATATCCACTCAGTTCTTCTGTGTATTTTTATATTAGAGTGTTTGGTTTCAGTTTTGGTTATTGAGTTGTCTAATTTTTAAACATTTTGGATATTAACCCCTTATCTGATACAAGATTTGCAAAAATTTTCTCCTATTCTGTAGGTTGCTTTTTCATTTTGTTGATTCTTTTGCTGTTCAGAAGCTTTTAAGTTTGATTAGCCCCATTTGTTGACCTTTTTAAATTGTTGTTTGTGCTTTTGGTGTTATATTGATAAAGCTTTCTGTAGTGTTCTTCACTGAATTCGTGTATTTCTCTTCCCTTTGTGCAGCTCATTTTAGCCAGACAGGCCCCTGTGATGATTCTTGAATGCACCCAATATGTTCTTGCTTTAGGGCCTTTACACTTGCTGTTCCCCCGTCTGCCTGGACATTTCTCCCATCATCATATGCATGGCTAACTTCCTCACTTTCTTTGGGTCTTTATTCAGTCTCTTTTTTGTTGACATTCTCCCTGGTCTTCCTATCTAAACTTGTAAAAAGCCAAAAGAAAAAAAAACCTTCCCCCCCTAACAGTTTATGTCTCCCCTTTCCTTGATATTTTTCCCCCTTAGCATGTCTGTAACCCAACAAACTATATCTTTTAATTAAACATACTGTCATTATTTGTTTCTCTCTCTAAGATGTAAGTTCAGGGAAAGTAGGGTTTGTTTTTTCTGTTTTATCTACCACTTTGTGTAGCATAATGCTTGGCACATAGTAGAAGCTCAATAAAGATTTGTTAAGAAGGGAATTGTATTCACAAATGATTGATTTTGGGGGAAATGAAATGTCAATATTTGGTGACATCGGTACACACATCCCATTCTATCAGATTATTATTTTAGACAACAAAGAAAAATGTTTTTAGCATTGGTTGCTTTATGTTTTGAATTCTGGTGTTTGGAGGTGCCAACATGGTTATGAATTCCAACCATTTAAGATGCATAGGACTTCAACAGAAGCTCCAGAGCTGGTGAGGGCTCAGGAGAAAGCTAGCCTGAAGCCAAGCCCCTCGATCCTATAATTCTTGCCTTCATTATTTACCCCCGCTTCTAACACATATATGACCTAGAAAAACTGAAGGTTCCTAGTGGTGTAGGGTTCAGAGGGGTGTTTCCTCAAACCATTTTGTATGAAAAGAGGTAAGTTGGTTCTAGAGTCTTATTTCTAGAAGCAAGGTTTGGTACCTCCTCCTGATTACCTTCTCCTGATTAAAAAAAAAAAAAAAAGATTTCACAGATGTGCACCAGTCACTAGGGGGTGCTGGGTGTTCACATTCGGAGTAGGGTACACAGTCTCACTGGGCTGGCAAATTAGGATGTTTAGTTTAACACCCCCACAAGTCATTTTCTTACTGATATTCCTTTTAGCATTTTGTGTAAACTCACATTTAATATTTCCCCAGTTCTCTCTTTCCCCCAATATTTTCTCCAGCTGGAGAGGGCCGTTAGGAGAGCCTTTGGTACCTCACCCTCAGGGACTGGGCTTAGTCTCTGATAACCTCATTCTCATTTGCCGAGTGGCGGTGACGCATGCGAGGCAGGTCCTGGCACTGGAGCCCTGCTAGTTCTTTCCCATCCTTTAGCATTTCCTGGCTTTCCTAAAAAGTGTGAAAGTCTTCTAAGGATGTGTAGGGCACAGACTTAAAGAAAAATGATGTGCGAAATAACTAGTATTTACTCTTATGAGTCCCTGTTCTTTCACGTTTTTGGTTCTCATGCTATTTTAGTTTAGGAAAATAACAGCCCATGAAGCCCCACCTTACCCTTTATAACTTTTACATGTGATGGGCTGTAAAGGTAACGGGGACGCCACTGTCCTATTTGCCAAGAGTTAAGCAGGAATCCAGGGACAGCAGGGGGTGAAAGGTGGAGAGAGACGTACACATACGAACAATTTTCTTCTCTCCAGTCTAACAGAGCTTACTAGGTCGTGAACTGAAGCTCCAAACTACCCAACGAGCTGGTGGGGAGCCATGTGGGAAAAACATGTATTTTTATTTCTTTAAACAAATTAGTAGATGGAAAAGCTGAGTCAATATACGTTGTCAAAATGGAGTGGTTAAAATGCAGTTCTTTGGTGTTACAGACCTCGGTTTAAAACTCAGCGCTGCTGGTGATTAGGTGAGTAACTTCAGGCAAGTTACCCTTTAAATCTCTCGTGGTCCTCACCTTCCTCATCTGTCCAATACGTTCAACAGTCCCTTCCTCATGAAGTCACTGCGAGGATTCCTGAAGTGCCGTCCAGCTGTGACACGGCTTCTCGTCGTCGGGCTGGTGGCTGCTGCTTTGACTTGTCACCCACAATTCTGAAGCTACACAGGGGCTGTTAAAGTCAAGAATGTGCACGGGGCCCCCGATGATGTGAGGAGAGCATCGTTCTCTACTTTGCCTTCTACGTGGCAGTGGAAGAAGTCTGTGAGATGGGAAGACAGGGTATTAACTGGGGGTTGATTCCACATTTGCCTGAGATGATGTTTGCGGTGTGCTTTGGAAGTTAGTGTTTAGGAGTCCCCTGCAT
The DNA here is from genome assembly GCF_964146895.1 of Miniopterus schreibersii. NCBI lineage: Eukaryota > Metazoa > Chordata > Mammalia > Chiroptera > Miniopteridae > Miniopterus > Miniopterus schreibersii. Next base: position 172,999,313 of record NC_138102.1, read on the forward strand.
TTCTTTTCTACTTCAGCGTTTTCATCAAGTAGGAGCCAAACATGTTTTCCTGCCTCATCCCAACAGGCCTTTTCCTTCCCTTGGGGTAACGGCACAGTTGGTTCTGACTCCCCCGGTCTTCAGCTCTTGCCCGGACAGCAGGTGAACAGCCCCTGGGCCGGCTTCCTGGGCAATAGTGGGCATTGCGAGGGCCGCCAGCCGCCTGCCAGGGTCCTGACGCCACCTTCTTGCTCAGGCAAGGATTTCTCACAAGACCCTTCTCCTGCCGTTGGCTGTGACCAGGCTGCTGAGTCCACGTTTCTCGCGTTTCATTTCACCCCTCCAGCATATTTCTCTGAAGATGTGGTTGGTTGGACTTGCATTCATTGGTGGCTCGGCTGTGATTTCACTGTTAGCTTACGCATCTACTTTGAGCACAGAAGTCTGGATATTTAAAACAAATAAGGGTTGATTTTTGTCTTGCTGTTTCACTGAGTGTAACAGAAGGCTGTTATAAATAGTAAACAGTCATCTGCCTCTTGTGGAAAGTAAGCTGGACTTGGACCCCGACGAGTAGCATAACAATATATTTCCCTCTCACTAAGAGTGTAACATGTGTCCTGTACATTTTTAAATTTTACTCTGTTTGTAACCTGTTTTCTTACAGTGTGTTTATAATGCATTATGACTTGGCCAAATATGCCATCCTGAACTGATCATTAAAACTGTATAAAGACCCTGTGGTTATTGATAAAAGTACTTCAGCAGAAACACTGTGACATTTACAATATGTGAACGTTACAGTGGGTGACTTTTCCTTGAGGTTGTTGCAGATGCCCCACACTTGACATTTCGCCGCCTTTCCCGATGCTGGGTGACTCGGACGATGCCTGCCGAGTGTGCTGACGCTTGTGAGTTGTACGTTTCAGAGGTACCTGCAGATGGCCCCTCTCCCAAAAGATGTTTTCTCCATCAGGAAACTGATGGAGATTTTCTAAAATTCCAGACTGATTCGTTCTGATTTTTTTGTTTTTGAATGTGTAGCTTCAAAAGTGAAGCCACTTGTCGAATGTTTCCTGCGTGCCTAGTGTGTGATGGGTGCAGCGCAGGTCCTGGCGTCGCTCGTTTCCACCTGTGGAAACATGAGCCGGCGTGGATGGGGGTGGGGAGGCAGGAAACAGTTTGAGCACTGCCTCCTGAGTGTGGCAAGGAAGGCCTGGCAGAGAGGAAAGGGGCGTGTGAACGTTTGACCATAGGAGATGCTTAATACATGCTTACTAAATAAAATGTAGTTAGTAAAATAAATCTTTGATCCTGGCCCCATGAGGCTGTGGCAGAGCGAAATGCCTGCTGGCCTGGATGTAGGAAACGGGTTTGCATGGCCATCTCTGCCGCTCAGCCGCGACCCCGCGATCAATGCATTTCTCTTCTCTGTGCTACGCATTCCTTATCTGGGGGGTGATAGAGTGGGACAAAACAACTTCTAAAATTTATTGAGCCCCTTTTTCCCTGAAGCACGTACACCTGAATTTTTATGAAAGTATTGTACATATTTATTGGGAATTAAAATGCAGCAGTCACCGTCTTTATTCCCAGCCTACAAATGATGTGTTTGGTCAGTTAACAATCCTAAAATCTGTTCTGGTGTCAGAGCCATGGTTCGGACTGAGACCCGCCAGCCTCAGTCACCCCTGTGCTTAACCGTCACGCTGCACATCCTCTCGGGTGAGGGCTGAAGACGAGGAAGTTCATTCTCTCCTGACCCTCTGTGTACGTTTCCAAGGTTACTCCGAACGGTGCCGCTTAGGAAAGGACACACGTGACTTTTTCAGGAGAGTTACGTAGCCTTATCTGTTAGGGTGCCCGAGAGCCCCTCTAAGGTCCTAACTTTTTTTTTTCCAATGCAGGAATCTTTTCTGTAACATCCATGATTAAATTCTTTCCTCAGTGATGGGTAGGGGCTGATATTGGGGCCTATTGGTAAAGAAGCAAGACCAGTAGAGGGAACTGGCCCCGAGTGAAATGCCTCTTTAACTCCCTCGACCCATCCATATAGAAGGGATGGCACTTGCCAACTTTCACTCATCTCAAGAGTCATTCTGGTTCCCCAGAAACATGTGTAAAGTGTTTACTTCTGTGAACATTATTTTATGTTGCTAATGTTGGAGCATCTGCTTCAGTCAGCTAATAGTTCTTTTCTTGCTGTGCTTTTTGCTTGTGTATTTGTTCAGGCCTACTCCTTAATGATTTCAGTTAGCCACCTGCCAAGCCAGAACCACTTGCCTCGCAAGATGTGCTGAGCAGTTATCTTAGCACAACAGGAAGGAATTCATTGGACCATTTTGCGCTCTGTGGCCTTAGAGATACCATCTTAAGTAAGGAGAAGGTAAAGAAACAAGATTTCAATCATTGCTTCCTTCCCCAGATCCATTTTATTACCTCTCACATATAGAGCTGTGTGGTTTGTGTGTGTGTGTGTGTGTTTGCTAATGCTTTAAACTCATAAGCTCAGTAAATATGTAAACTTTTATGTAGGCAACTGGCTTTACACTTTCTAGCAGACTGTCTGGGACCAACACTTCTGACTAAGTGAAATATTTTTCCCCCAAACATTTTATTTTCTCCATTTATTCTTGAACACTAAAACTAAGCCCATATGAAGGGTGTGGGGGCGGGAATGCACAGTTTCAAACCAGTACTGAGGAACTGGGCAGGGTAATGAAAATAGAATATGTAATTTATGGTGCCCAGACTCTATATATTTTTGAGTACTTGAGAAATGAAGAGCGAAGAATAAGTATCTCTTCCATTTAACACGTTAATTCCAACCCTTGGGGTTTAATGCGGCGCAAGAAAAACATTGTGTGAAAAAGTAATAAACGAATGGGAGATGTTGTCATTAATGTGCATAATAAATCCATTAGTTTGCTATTTTAGAGGACTCTTTCACTATTTCACGTTCCAATTTGTCCTTACCATATTTGCTCCTAGCCTTTTTTCATGCCTGAGTCGTTCAGAGACGAATAATCATAGCCTGGAGGTATAAATTTGGATGTTTCCCCATTTACTAGCACTACTTAATCGCAAATCTTTCTCAGATCCCCTCTAATTAAGTGGCTCTTCCGTTAATCACTTAATCTTCTATCCCCGTGAAACCGCACTTGATCTAGCTGCCAATCTAAGCTCCCTCGCTTTCTTATTTGCTGTGAATTCCTGAGTAAGGTGTCTGGCACACACCTGGAAAGCACTGATCTTGTTCCCTTGCCTCGTCTTTCGCCACCCGTCGACCTCCTGTCCACTCTTCAGAGGCCAGGTCTGGTCGCATCTCTTACCTGGGGGCTGTGGGACTTGCATGTACCTGGGTTGCAGGCTCGATCCCCGGCCGAGTGCAGGAGGCAACCAGTCGATGTGTCTCGTGGCTGTTCGTCTCCCTGTCTCTCTCCCCGTCCTTCCCTCCCTTCCACTCTCTCTAAAAATCAATGGAAAAAATATCCTTGGGGGAGGATTAGCGACAACAACGAAAATGAAGTAGAAGTCAATGGTTAGTGGCCAAACAAAATGTCCCCAACTGGTTTTGCCCTTCAATCTCCAGAAATTTTAATTTTCTTGAGAGCATAGATTGTATTATGCTATCTTTTAGAGTTCCTATAGTTGATTTATTGGGTATTTATTAATCTCTTCTTATGCGTGCGCCGTGCTGTGTATACCTGTATACAGCAATGTATACGTAAGCGTTCCTGTCTTCTGGGAGCTGGCATTTTGGCGAGGGGGTGAGACAGACAGTGAGCAAGATGAGTCTGATTTGGGTTGTGTTGTGTTGGGATGTGTGTTATGGAGAAAAAAGAAAGCATGGCAGGGAGATAGAAAATGCTGTGGTCCAGGACTAGCAGTTTTAAAACGTGGTCAAGGAAGGTCTCACTTGGAAGGGGACATTTGAACAAAACCCAGCAGGCACAGGGAGGAAGCAGTGCAGATATCTGGGGAAGAGGGGCCAAGGCAAAGGGAACGGCAAGTGTAAAGGCCCTGAGGCACGTGTTTCCTTGGCCTGTTGAGGAACAGCATGGAGACCAGTGTATTTGGAGTGAAATGAAGGAGAGGAAAAGTAGTTGGAGATGAGATCAGAGGTGTAAGGGGAACCAGACCACCATGGTTGCAATGCGTGAACAAGATGGGGCCTCAGTTTCCATGGGTCTTGTCGTCCTATAGGAGGCACAGATATGTGAGGACAAACCTCACTCACTACATTGTAGCAAGTACCACAGGCTTGAGCATGGGGCTAACTGCACCCAGGCAGCAGGGAGGGCCTGGCTAGATCTCCACTTGCCCATGGGTTCTCCAGGGCAAGGGTGTGTCATTCATTTTATGTCCTGAACAGCTTGTAGAGAGCCTGGTATGCGCCTTTTGTACGTAATTTCAAATTCACGTTGAGTGACTGAGTGATGGATCGTATGGGCACAACGTGTAAGGAGGAGACTTTTCCTTAACCGCACATAGGTGAGGCCTACAGAGATGAAGGGAAATAAGAAAGTCACAGAGGATGGAGGAGCTGAGATTTGAGTCTCTGCAACCTCTTCTCAGCAGTACTTTTCCGTCCTTGGCATCGCTGCTCTGATGTTGTGAAGTATTGAAAACAAACTGCTAAAAAGATTTTGGAGATGTGAATATGTCTGTATCCGTTGCCTGGTCTGTAATGTTAATGCAGTTGCTTACTTTACTGCAATATAGGCAACTGATGTATTGATCAGACTGTGCTGTTTTACTCTCATGTGGAACATTTTGTGCTTGTAGGTTTTTTCCGCAATGTACCCAAAGAACGCACAGATGTAGAATGGAACCCCGTCCTTTATGGCTCCAGGCAGCTCTCGGAGAGGCTGATCATTTTAATTTTTCTGTTGCAGCTGGTCCTGCCAGTACATTCGGTGATGGACTGTTATCTAAGACCCAGTGGCTCTTTCTACTGTGGCCTCTTGAATTGTGAAATGGAAATTTGGTGCCTTTATGTAACCGAGCACTTGTCGGAGCCCTTGTGCTATTTAATTAAGCAAGGTGCTACAGGAGTCAACGACACAACCCATGCTGAAGGTCAGGAAAGCACGTTTCAGTTAGTGACAGCAGGAGCAGTGCCTGAGGGCCCCATTTGTCAGCTGAGAAATTTGACAAAGCCAGAAAACTACAAAGGCTTTTCTTACAACGCTCTGTCTGCTAAACTAGTATTTATTGGAGTCAGTAATTTTTTTACCTGCATCTCACCTATGTCCCTTTACATTCTGTCAGGAAGTTTTTAGGGCCCCCACAGATGAAAATGTGAATTTGGGTTAAGTATTTAAAACACCTAGTAAAGGTTCACCTGGGCTCAGAAGCCTGTTAATCAATTTGATGAACATTTCGTGTCAGGCACTGTACTAGGCATTAGGGATACAAAAATGAATAAAATATGAAGTCTTAAGCCTAGCAAGACAGACAGGAGCAGTAACTATCATACAGTGTGGTAAGGGCTGTGAATCTGCAATATTTGGAATAGAACACTTTGAAAGCCTAGAGGAAAGAGAGGGTATTCTAGGAAGGCCCAGGAGATGCTTCCAAAGGACTTTATGTTAAAAGAGAGGAGGGGAAAGCGATTTCAGGTGAAGGGAAAAGCATGGGCCAAAGCCTAGAGAACTGCAGGGGGTGGCACTTCAAGTGTTCTGTGTGAGATGCGCGCGGGAAGCCCGGCGGAGGGCTTTGGAGTCTTCCCAGAGGTAAGAGGGAGCCTGGAGAGAGAGGTGGTAGTTGAAGTCCCCGTGGAAGGCTCACCCGGGTGACGGCGTCAGGGGACAGGTAAGAGTCTTAACTTAGACGGTAGGTTTGGAACTCGGGAAGGAAGCTGGTTCAGCGCTACCCGCAGAGGAGAGAGTTCACATGGGGAGTGAAAAGGCCTCCTGACCAGGCGTTGGAGGAAAGTGCTGCTTATGGGCGGGTTGAAGAAAGGATGTCAGAGAAGCCAGGCTCTGCCTTGTGCTTGGAACAGGTCTCCTAGCTACTTTTTAAAAAGTAACAAGTAATAATAATAAAAATGATGAGGATAGTAAAAGTGGTAGCTAATATTCACGGAGCACTTTGTACCAGGCACTGCTCTAAGAATTTTTCACTTGAGCCTTGTAACAACCCTGCAAGACAAGTGATATGGTTGCCATCCCCACACGGTTAGTGGGAGCCAGGGCAAGTCCACTGGGCATGTGAAGTGAGGCTCGAGAAGGAGGTTAGACGTAGCAGGTGAGAGAGAAGGGAGGGTGAAAGTAGGCTCCAAATCCAGCTTTGAGGAAGGGAGGACTGAGAACACCACTGATGAGGTACCTGGGAAGATAAGCCTATTTCATTATTGGAAGATTACTAGTCAAAATTGATTCTCCCAGATTCTGTACTATATTTTACTGATTCTAAGATGCACATCTTTAACTCTCCGGGGTCAGGATGCATCCTGTTCTTGCTGTTGGCCAGACCGCACGTGTGATGTTATTGCCTTTGACTGTGGGGTTTGCACCAGAACTTGCAGGATGGGTGTCAGTGGCTCAGAGGAAAATCTCGGAGATGACACGGGATCCCTCTCGATGACACAGACTTTGGAAGCACCCAGCCAAAATTGATTTGGAGATCAAAACTGCAAATGGAGAAAGTTTAGGGACACCTTAACCGGTTTGTTTCTTTCTAATGTATGTACAAGAATGATATATGATAAAAATTTCAATCTAAGTAAATTTAAAAGAGCCTTTTAATAAAGATAAAATAAACAATGTAAGTGATAAGGGAGTATCATTTCGTAGTTTACATGGCAGTTTTTTTCATTCTCAGCAAATATAATGGGCATCTTATAATCAGGGACATCTTCTAGTCAGTGAAATAAGGTGAAACATTCAGGACCCACTGCTTGATTGCAATTTGCTTGCTGAAGATTTGAGATAAATGAGCATTTTAAAGAACTTTTTTAGGCAGAACTTTGTGTCCTTTGTGTAGGTTGAAAGGACTTGGATGCTGCCTACTGGTTTATTTAGGGTGGCAGAAAAACCCCATAAACCCCACAACTAATCAAAACCACAAGGATTCTGAGCCTGTGGGCTTAGACTCAGAAAACGAATGAATTATTGTAATGCATGCACTCATCTGAGCCGTGGACTGGCCTTGTCTGAAGTCTGAGCAAGGATGCTTTGCACGTAACTGCACTGCTGTTCTTCACACAGGTGTGGACCCCATGGTACTTTTCCACAGTGCTTTTGGTTATTTTGAATTTTCTTAGGTGCAAAGGGTATGGTCCCTCTCCCTCTCCCCACACCTCCTATGTATATGTGAGCAGTGTAGATATTTAGTCTACCTTTTGCTGTGTGCTTTTTGTAGAAGGTAATGATTAAATAGAAGCTGGATGGTTGTGCATCTTCTGTGGCATTTTTGCTCATGTGTTTTAAGGAAGGCACGTTGCCTCCTTGTGGGTGCCAGACCTTCCTGGAAGCCGAGTCAACCAGATTAGTGGACCCAACACTGGCATACGTCTCAGCCAGATATCCTGTATAGCTTCTGACAAATGCTAATACTGCAGTGTCCACCGCCACCCAAAGCCAAGGGCATAATATTCTTTATTCATTTTCTGGCTCTGAATGTCCTTTTTATGTTTTGTTTTATTTATTTTTTTGTAGCCTAACCTTTTTGTCATCTTTGGCATTTTTCACAGGCTCCAGCTCATTCCTGGTTTTAAACTTTTCTGACATGCTTCTTATAGATCAGTGCTACTTGTCTGTTTCATTCTTTGTTATGTGTCCCCCCCTTCTATCTTTTATGTGTTTGTTTTAAAACCTAAAACCCTCAGAAAGTTTTCTCTGTAGCCACACACTACTTTCTCTAAAAGCCTGATGTTTTGCCTTTTCTTTAGAGCTGTTTGCATCTGTGTGTGTATGTGTGTGTGTGTATTGAGATGTCACTCTTTAGAGTCTCTGGATCCCTTTTGAGGTAGGTAGGTTTCTATTTAGAAATTCTGAGCATAACATCATGACATTGTACTTCTGAGTTCAATAAACAGTTTCTTAAAAATCCTAAGTTCATGTCTTCACCCAGCCTTTCTCTTCTTTCATGGACCTATTGCAAGATGACACAATTTCTTTCTCCCAAAGTTTCTGTCACACAAGAATCACCAGCCAGTGTTTCCTTGTTGTTAGAAATATGAGAGAGGAGTTGAGCTAGTATTGTGATCAAGAGCGTGGGCAAATCTGGGTTTAAATCCAATGCCATCCTTACTCTCTGAGTGAGTCTAGGAATACTGAAGAAGACCGAATTAAGATGCTCCAAGTGCTCAGGACTATATATCATCAGTCCTTAATAATTGCCACCACTACCATCATCATCATCATCTAAGTCATGATTCTGAGAGGAGAAATTACTGTCAAGGCAAGTCAAGAATTAACAGGTTCTCTGAAGAAATGTCTGGATTGTCGATGCTCCCCATCGCTATATCTTGTAACACCATATAAAAGTTTCTAATCTATATTTAAGGAAACACAGTTTGCACCATTTTTCCTGAGAACTTCAATTTTTTTGATAGAGTAGCTTAACTCTCCCCAACTTCTGGACCCAAACTTATGTATCCAAACCCTCATCAAGGTGTTCACCAACATAAAGAGCCTTATCAGTATCAAAAAAAAGTGCCCTGTAATTAGAAGGCTGCTGGCCCATTAGATGAGAAAAGAAAATTCTGTTATTGTTAGGAATGACTTCTATTCCTCTAATATATGCAAAATCACTTTCAACTTGGTTAGAATTTTGAATAAGGGGGAAGAAACAGTTTAATTAGCCTTTTTAGAGTAAGTAAGGGTACCATGCTGGTGGAGTGGCTGGAATAATCCGAGTGTGGCTGCGGGAGCTTGGACTTCAACCTGAGCTATGTAATGAATTGTTTGTTGAAAAACTGGCCGAGAAGGAAAGAATGGGGGAGTTGTTATACACTTCTCTTCAGATAGAAGTTAAGGAAAAAATAAGCCCACTGATCACTTTATTTCTATTCCTTTCCCTTAAAGTCAAAGGCAAGCCAAGGCACGTTGACAATGCCTGTGCTGCATGCATTCATTCATTCATTTGTTCATTCATTCATTTGGCGTTCATTTAGTGCATGTCCACTGTATGTCAGACGCTGCTTTGGACATTACGTTGTCTCGTTTACAGAACGAGACAAGCCAGGTGCCGGCCTTCATGGACTTCACATTCTAGAGCAGGGAATTAGATGCTAAGCAAGGAAATACATCGGAAAGATAATGTCAGCTAGTGCGAAGGGCTAGGAAGGAAACAAAGCAGGATGGTGGAGTGGGGTCGTGCTCTGAGGGAAGGCGTGGGATGCGTAGGAAAGGGCCAGGCCCAATGAGAAGCTGCAGACCTGAGGCGAACTGGGTTTCCATTTTCTCCTGTATGGATTAGGAAGCTATTTATGGGCTCGGAGCAGGAGAGTAAGTAACATGCTCTGAATGTCAGTTTGTACCAGCTCCTCTGTAGCTGTCCATCATGTCAGACTCTGCTGGGGGATTTAGAAGCTGAGAGAAGAGACCGACCATCATGTTGGCATGATGGAAGCCATGTGCCCTAATAAAAGTGGTTTTGGTGGGATTTGGAGGAAGGAGAGAGTTGGAGGGATTAAAGAGTGAATGGAAGGTGACGGGTGCACATAGTGCTTTTAAGCTGTGAAGGGGCCAGAGAGGGGAGGAGGACCTGGAGAGTGATGTGGGTTCAGGGGAATATTAGAAATTCCTGAGATGGCACCTGAAAGGAAGTTGATCTGGGCAGAGGACTGGGTGGTATATGGTAATTACTCTGGGGCTTAAAGGGGAGAAATGGCTTGGGATCAAGATCTCTAACCCCTTGTCAGCTTAAAGCAATCTATTTCTCTCATTTGTCTTTCATAAGGGCACGTTGTTTGAGCATCCATCCATGACTGCAACTAGCCTGTCTCTGCACATTTTGGTAACATGAGCCAATAAATTTGCCTACTATGCATATATGCATAACCCATGGACACAGACAATAGTGCAGTGAATGCCAGTGGGGTGCAGGTGCGGGGTAGAAAGGGTCAATGGGGAAAAAAGGGGGACATCTGTAATGCTTTCAACAATAAAATGAATTTTTTAAGGTTTGCTTACTTTTAAAAAGGGGCTTAAGATACTTGCTATAGGATTTTTTATTGTTTATATGATACATGTATTACGGTGCCTGTCTCTATGATCGTATAGCTGTGTTGTCTGTATGATAAAGTTTCAAAGAATTAAAATAAAGCACACTCTATAGCTCATTCTGATAGCCATCGAGACTAAAGGAAGGGGGGGTGATGAAAAAAAGAGACTGTATTATATTTTATTATAGAGTTGTTTTTAGATACCATATTTAACAGTTATTTTACCATTTCAATGTAAATTAACAGTTACTGAGAACTGGAGATGAAGTGAGAGGTTATCTGGTTGAATTTCTTCATTGAATAGAGGAGATAGATGCCTAAGTGAATAAATGACCTGTGGAAGGAAAGAACCCAGGATCTGGCTTTTCACTTAGAAACCAGGCTTTGGGGTCATACAGACATGAGTTTGAATCCCGGCACTGCCACTCGGAAGCCCTGAGACTAAAACAATTATTTAACTGTTCTGTGTTTGTTTTCTAATATTTAAACTGAAATAATACATTGATCTTACTGTTATTGTGAAGCATAGATGAGATTGCAAATTAATTAGCAAGGCATCTGGCACCTAGAAATCCCATGGTAAGTGTTAGTTCTATAGTCCCAGGAACTTGAATGAATTAATAGTCTGAACGCTGAAAAAATGATCTTCATCTTATACAAAGGTCATACTTTTCTCTTATTATCTTAGTTTTGCAGTAAACTAAAAATTTGATCTTTCAATTGAAATTATGATTTAGATCATTGTAGATTCACATGAAGTTATAAGAAATAGTACACAAAGAATCCATGTACAGTTTACCCAGTTTCCCCTAATGACAACATTTTGAAAAACTATAGTATCACTTAATAAAACTATAGCATCACAATCACTTAATTTGATGTTATGAGCAGAAAAAATTTTTTATTGATGCTAATTTCTATGAAAACATCAGAAATCCTTCTTTAGAACACATTCCTTCAACTGAAAACAAAAATTATGAAGCTTTCAAATAGCAAATATGGATAGCATGCATTTCGCTTCCCTTTTTAAAAATTGTTATTAACTTTACATAATTTGAAGCTAAAACAATATCCTGATATGAGTATTTGTTGGAGCCATTAAACTAATGGATCTATTGCAGCAGATTTTGCTCTGATTTGGTGACTTTGGCTAAGGACTTTAACTTTTATGTTATAGAGTTTAACTTTTATGTAAATTGAGAAAAAGTACCCATCTCTGCCTAATTCATGGGAATGTTCTGGATGAATTAGGTACAGCGTCTATCCCTTGCCTGTCTGTCTGACCTCCTTTCTTGGTACGCTCCTTTTTCTCTCCATGCTTGGCCATAAGCATGTTCTCAGTCCCTCAAGCATGAGATGTTCTCATTTCTTAAGCTGTGCCCTCGACCTGGAATGGACCCTCCTTCTCTTCCTGTCCTGCCTCCCAATCTCTATGCACATACTTACACTCCTTTCCTTTCCTCCCTCTCCCTCCCTAACTCCTTATTTTTCAGATGACATCTTTAGCAAAGGCCAGAGGGGCAACCCTCCCCGACCCCCCAGGCTGGATTAGGTCCCCATGTTGTATGTCCCCTTAGCATCCGGTGCCTCCACTTGACAGCCCTACCCCTGCTCTTGTGCTTTTGCCTGGTGTCTGTTTTCACCAGCATGTGAAGTGGGCAGGGGGAGCACTGCCTCAGTCGCCACTTTACCACACGACCACAGTGCCTCCCACAGAGTGGGTGCTCAGTCAATGCCCATGGAATGAGTGAGCGAATACATTTAATAAACATACGCTTCTCTTTTTGAAAGAAAACCTGATGCAGGTCAGAACTGTGGGGGGTATTCCTGTTTAGTAGGTGACTCACCCAGATTTAAGACTGTTAAATGTTTAAAGTTAGATCTTTGTGGGTGGTTTGGTTTTCCTTATTGTTATTATTTTTGGTGCCTTTCCTTTTGTTTTCATGTCGGAATGCTGTGTAAGTATGTCTTACAAAATATCTCAAACTTTGGCCAAGCCAAATTTTGGAAAGGAAGACATTCCAGAGTAAAGATGAATGTTTAGTTCAGTGCTGTAGAGATTGTGGCTGTGGGGCTCTTGCCAGCCCCCGGGAGAGCATGATGTCCTGGTACAGTAGCGAGCTGCTGCTTCTCGTTTCACCTCAGATGGTGAAAAAACTTCCCAGTGTTCAGGTCAGTGGAGTTTATACATGCTGCTTGTATCTAAATGCCCAGTGTGAGTCTGTAATTCCCAATTTGTGGCTGAGAAAAAAATAATGTTAAATTATACTTTCTGCTTTGGTGTGTTTTACTGACTTTAAAAACAAAATCTAAGAAAGAAAAATTTTTTGTATCTACTGTATAACCCCTGGGCTCTCATTTGCTTTTTCCCCTTATAAGGTGAGCCTTGTAAATGCTCCCCTCTGGGGCACTGGCCTTGAATTATCCCGTTGCTGTTATTTTCTGTTTTCTCTGGTCGGGCGTCGGGGGCAGCCCAGTGAAGCCAGCTTTCTGCGTACTCAGCGCTTCTCTTGAGAGGGGGGAGCTGAGACCCGCACTCCTTGTCTCTTTCTCAGTCATCAGCAGGGCAGTTTGAACCTCTGTGTCAGGAGACCTTAGATACCAGTGGTTGCCACACTTGGTTTGCCATCAGAATCACCAGGCAAACTTTTAAAAACCTTAAAATTTTTTTCAGGGCCCCATGCCCTGAAAGTCTCTTTTAGTATGTCTGGCGGGGACCTGAAAGTCAAGCTCTGCTGGTGATACTGATGTATGACCACGTTTGGCACACTCTGTTTAGGACTATATGCTTGAGAGTGTTTTGTGTCTCTTTGATGCTTTTGGCCTAAAATCCCAACCTGTGAATATGGTCCTTTGTGACCTTGCTTCTCCTGGTCCATTGCTCCAGCCTCATTTCTGCCTATGCTCCCCTCACACTCTTAAGCCAAGCGAACTACTTGTAGGTCCCTGAATGTACCATGGGTTTTCTTGGCTTTTGGACATGGTAGAGCCTTCTTACCCCCTCCATGCCCTGGGTGATTTCCACTGTCTCCTGGACTTCTGTCACCTCTTTTGATGAGCTGGGCTCCCCTTGTCTGGCTCCTCTCAGGACTCTGTGCCCTCCCATGTCCTTTCACGGTGACCGTATTGTATTGATCTGCCCTGCACATAGTGAGTGTTAAATCAATAGGTGTGGACTGAACGAGTTGCCTGTTGACTTCTCTGTCTTCCCTACTGTATTATGAGCTCAAAATAAGACCTTTGTCTTTTCAACTTTGTAATCTCCATGAACATGTTGGCAAATGGAAAACACTCATCTAATACACAGTTAAATGAATGAATGCATGAATGAACTGATAGCGAAAAGAAAAGGTTCCTGTCCTTTGGGTAGAAAGATACGGTAGTTGCCACTGTTTTGAGTTGGAGAACATTTGCCTATTACAATAGAGACATATTTTAGTAAAAAAAGAAAGAACTTGGGCCATTAGCAGTAATTGTTATTGTGAACATTAAACAGGAAAACATATAGTGAAATTATCCTGTATGTATTTTTAAAGTGTTTTATTTTTATATAGTAATACAGCCACCTGTTACAAATTCTAAATGTACAAGAAGGTATATATTCTTTTATATATTTTTTTTTAAATAAAAAAAAGTATTTTTCCTGCCCCTGTCCCCGAGCATCAATTTCTGTAATCCAGAGGCAACCCGTGTTTCAGTTTTATGCCTTTAAAAAGACAAGTGGTAACATACGCTGCACACTGCTCTAATCCCTGCCTTTTCTTGCTGCTGTACTGTATCTTGGTAAACATCTGATGTAAATGAGTACGTAAGAGGCTTCCTTTCATCTCTTTTACAGCTTTAACATATTCCACTCTATGAGCGTATGCTAGTCCCTCATTGATGGATATTTAGGTTCCTATTTCAAACTCTGTATCTATGAATTAGTTTACTTGTACATGTCATTTTGCATATACATATGTGTGTGTAGGAAAATTTCTACTTATTAAATCGTTGGATACATGTCTTGCAGTATTACCAAATTGCCAAAAATAGGGATAATATCAATGGTCCTGTTAATTGTAATCACAAAACTGCAGTGGTACCTTGACCAGCCAGGACCCGTGGGCTCTGACCACCAAGCAGCTGGCCTTTCAGGTTGTGTAGTATGTCCTTAGTACGCACAGTCGGCTGAAGAGAGCTGAAAGCATTTGAGGGCACCTGGAAGGAGGCAGGTTCAAGGAATTTTATTTAGATCTCAATCTGTTGATCTTTCCTTTGTGAGTGCTTTCCTAGCTTTTGTGTTTAGAAATCCTTTCCACATTCATCATGCCGATATTTACCTATATTTTCTCCTATATATATTTATAATTTTATTTAAAAATAAAATTTCTTAAAGGAGTAATTCTATTGCATGTCTGTCATGGTGGTAAATACGAAGAAGCAAAGTAAATCGACCAAGAGGGGTATTTGAAGTGAGGCTATGAGGGAAGACCTCATCGATCAGGATGCATTTGAGCAAAGACCTGAGGGGGCGAAGGAGTGAGCCAAGTGGATGGACGGATGTGTTCCGGGAAGGGTCAGCAGGTGCAAAGGTCCTTAATGGGAGCACGCGCAGCATCCTGAAGGAGTATGGAGAAGGCTGGAGTGGGTGGCAGAGTGAGTAGAGGGGAGAGCGGGAAACGAGTCTGAAAGAGAATGGTCTGGGGCAGGAGTTTTCCAACCATTTTGAGTACTTGGGTGTTTACTCTTTTTTTGTTTTTTAAAATATATCTTTATTGATTTCAGAGAGAGGAAGGGAGAGGGAAAGAGAGAGAAAAACATCAGTGATGAGCGAGTCATCGATCGGCTGCCTCCCGCACGCCCCTGAACGGGGACCGAGCCGGCAACCCAGGCATGTGCCCTGACCGGGAATCGAACCTCGATCTCTTGGATCATAAACCGAGGCTCAACCACTGAGCCAGGGCTGGCTGGGTGGATCTTTACTGTTAATGACATGGGAGCCATTGCAAGGATTTAAATAGAAGAGTGATCTGACGTGCTGTTTAAAAATTGCTCTAGCTATTGGACCAAGCGTCGCCACCTAAGGCACACATCCAGGCCGAGGGAAGACCATAGGAGGGAGCCTAAGCCAGGAGCAGCCTGCCTGTGGGACGAATGGCAGCAGAGCCAATGGGGCTGAAGGGGGGGAGATGGAGATGACGTCAGAGAATGTGGGAGGTGAGGGGCAGAAACTCTGGGGGAAGTAATATGCTTCCAATTCCTTACTTTCTTGGTTATCTAGTTTTTACTCCCTAAGTCAGTTTTGCTGGCTTAAAGTTAATCAGAAAATTGTCTACTTACCGCTGTTTAGTATTCGAATATGTTTAATTTTCTCTTAGAACTTTTCACTCATCTGCATCTATCCCATATACCTTTTTGCCTTTTGAAATTTGAGTTTTCTTGCTTATAAATGTGCTAAAATATATTTGCAACATTGCTTAATAAAAAAGCGTAATGTGCTTAAAAACTCGCTTCCATCCCTTTCTTACTCATTTGTAGAATCAGCTGGGTCACATTTATGTTATGGGACAAATCCTACTGCAGGAATGGTGAATATGTGACGTTACACATTTGTCAAAAAGCACAGAACGTCACAATACAGACTGAACCTTAATGTAAACAGTGGAATTTAGTTCACAATGATGTATGAATAGTGGCTCATCAATGGTAGCAAATGCTCCACACTAATAAAGATGTTAATAAATAGAGGGCACTGTAGGGAGAGGGAGTATATGGGAAATAAACTCTCTGTTCCAAATTTTCTGCAAATCTAAAACTGTCCTAAAAGTTAGTCTATTAATAAAAAATGTTTTTAAAAAATCACTTAAGTCATACTATCATTAAGTTGAGGACCATCTGTAGTTTTATGTAGCTTTATCAACATGAGAACCAGTTTATTTGCTTATTACTGCTTTTCGAATTTCATTTATCCCTTGTAATCTGTTTGGTTCTTAACAAGGAGCATCTTTATGGCTCTGTGGGTGGTAAAATCTCATTTCCTTGAAAATATCTTTGTTTTGCTTCATTTCTGAATAATAGTGTTACTGAGCGTAGAATTCTAAAATGAGTTATTTTCCCTTCGATCTTAGAAGATAATTTCTTATTCGTTCTTAGAAGAGAGTTTTTCATGGCTTTGTGTATCTCTTGTAGCTGATGAGCTATCTGCCCCTCTAATTATGCTTTCCCTGTCGGTAACTGTTCTTTATTGGCTTTAGCCATTTCCTCTTTTCTTTATAGGAGTGCAGTTTGGAGTTGTGATAGTTGTGGTCAAGTTTAAAGTATTAGAGGCGCATGTCTTCCTTTAATTGTGGACATTTTTCAATCATTATTTTTAATTTTCTCTTCCTCATTCTCGATTCTTTCAGTTGAGAACTTGTGTATATACAAGGTTCAGCATTCTCTACTTCATATTTCTTAATGGATCACTCATATTTTCATTTTTCTGTGTTGCACTCTGCATGATTCTCCCTGGTCTAATTAATTAACCTAATTTACTTAGATTCTTTTAGTTCTTTTTCAAAATGACATTTTGTTTTCCTAGAGCTATGTCCTAGTTTTTTTTGGTGTTTTTTTTTTTTTTTAATATATCTTTATTGATTTCAGAGAGAGGAAAGGAGAGGGGGAGAGAGAAAGATAGAGACATCGATGATGAGAGAGTCATGGATCCGCTGCCTAGCCCGCAACCCGGGTATGTGCCCTGACCGGGAATGGAACCCCCATCTCCTGGGTTTTAGGTCGGTGCTCCACCGCTGAGCCCCGCCCGGCCGGTTTACCTAAGACTTGGGCCCTGGACTCGAGCCCCTCAGCCGCTCCCGCCTCCCGCCCCGCCCCCATGTCCTAGTTTTTATTTAGCTCATTCAATGTGGTAAACATACTTATTTTATAGCGTCTTTAAAATTTTTCTATTTCTTCAGTTCCTGGGGTGCAAATTATTTTATTTTTATTTGCTAAATCTTCCTCATCATGCTCCATTTCCTCATGTGGCTTCGAGCTTTCCTTTGTAGCCCATCTTCAGTGGCAACTTTGATTGTTGTGGTTGGTCATGTGCGCACCGGTGGAGAGGGGCTCCTGTCTCCTGCATGGGTCTTTCCAGAACCAACTCATGTTTGGTTCGCACTAAGCCAGATCGAGAACTGGTTTGCACTTTAATTTCTCAGGTCAGTATTCTCACTGCATGCAAATATGAATTTGAATTTCATACCCACCCATGGCAGGCCTGGGGCCTGGATTTCTCACCGGTGACTCTTCTTTGTGCTTCCTTCGTGGCAGGTACAATGAACAAGGTTCCTTGCTACTTTCTTGGGTGAGTGGGCAGAGTTTACCTAGTGCCCTTTTCATGGACTGGGCGACCTTTGAATTCCTGGGCTTCGTGTAGGGAGACTTAATGCAGCTTCCCTCTCACTCATAACCAAGTCCATTTCTTTTATCTCCTCATATGCTCTATCCCAAGCTCCTAGGTTGTTATGTCATAATCTGAAACCCATTTGGCCCACAAGTGTATCAATTCCTGATCTGGAATTGACTCCCTTCTTTGTTTCCATGGGGAGGTGGGGGGGGGGGGTCCATTCCTTACTGTAGAGCTTGGTCCTACATCACTTTATTATATCTGCGTGTATCATTTCTGTGTGTAATGTCAGCTTGGTTCCACACATTCTTCTTTATCTTTTTTATCTTTATTAACTTCCCCTTTCTATCCTTAAGATTTTATTATTATCATTATTATTTACTAAAAAACAACTTTATGTGAATATTGGTGGAAGTTTATAAAAAATAGAAAAACCTTCCCCATTACCCCATCACTGGGACAGAGTGGTTCATTTTCTAGTTCCTGGATGTCATTCAAATCTTCATTCACAATGCTCTGTAGTTACAGTCGTGCCATATATTGAATTTTGTGTCGTAGCTCTCTTCTGGTTTACATATTTCTAAGTAACCTTCATATTTCCATTTTTATGATCCATGATAGTCTCTTGAACTGGTGTACTCTATCATGCTGAGAGAGTTTTTTGTTTCTTTTTTCCATTGTCATACACAGTTTTTCTCAGAATATTGTTGCATATATTGCTTTACATTATTTTTATTTTATTAAAATATCAGGAAGGAGATCGTTATTAAAAATTCTTGTCCAGGCATTGCCAGTTTACCTTTTGAATGGGCTTTCTCATTTTATAGTGACATCAGGAATCCATGCACATGGAACTGAAGGCATCTATTTAATACCTACTGTGTGGGAAGCTTTGTGCATTCTGGATGCCATAGTGATGAAGAGGGCCTAGTTCAATTCAAGGAACTCACAGTGAAGTAAGTCAAGGGTGTAGATGTGTTAACAACTTTTACAATATTAGGACAAAAGGGACAAGTGCTGCAGTCAAAATCTAATCAAGGACAAAATTCTACAGAAAAGCTTGCATTGCAGCTACAGGTAGAGGAAAGAGTGGAATTTCCCTGGGCAAGGAGAGGCTGGACAGTGTTCCACGCTGAGAAAACTGGGTGGACAAAGAGCCACAGGCATGAACATGTCTACAGTGTGTTTGGAGAACTTGGACAGTGATGGTGTGGCCTGGATAACAGTGAAGGAAAAAGAGCAGGCTGGGTAAACTTGCTCCCTCTTTCAGGAAATATTTGTTGAGCATCTATTCATGCCTCTTACTACACTGGAAGGATAGAAGGTGAGTTAAGTATAGGGCTGGCTCTTATAGCTGGAGGAAGTGGAAAAATCAATCACTGTAACACAGCAGGGTGAGAGTGATGATAGAGATTACGGGGAGGGGGTATTCTGAGAGCACAGAAGAGGGGCCACTATTTCAGCTTGGCATGCGAGGGTAGTGGAGAGAGGCTGTCTCTCATAGAAAGATGATGTCTACATTGGACCATCAAGGATGGGTAGGAAGAAGCTTGACAGGTCTTCCAAGACCATGATGAGGGAAGGGTGTTCCGGCATGAGCAAAGGCATGGGGTGCGAAACAGAAGGTAAACATGGGAGCCAAAGCTGTTTCATGTTGTGTGAGAATGAGGCAGAAAGTGGAGGGATACGAAGCAGGGGCTCGATGGCTGGATCATATTTGCCATGGTAAGCGGTACGGAACAGCAGAGAATCTTAAAATATTTAAGAGGGAAACTTGGCAGGATTATCTGATTGATTGGGTGTGGGGGCAGATAATGCTGAGGGAGAGATGAGCAAAATATGATTCTCAGGTAGGCTTACCTTTTCTTCTCTGGTAGGTTTCATCAAGATTTCAGGGGGTGGAGCTTTCGATTCAGTAGAAGCAATGCAGTGTGGTGTCACATGTCAGCAGAGACACCTCCACTGGGCATATGGCAGCTCAACTGTTCTTGAAGCACCTGAGAGGACATAATGTACATTTGGAGGTCACTGCCAGGGGTCGTATACTTTGTCACGTTTTTACTAGCCCCTCTTTATTGCTAAGCAGTTTGTAGGCATAAAAATGTATTTATAAAACCTTGTTAAATAGACAGACTTGAGTGCACAACAGGCAAAGCAGGACCAGAAGTTCTTATGGGTAGCGGACTTCATCATTACAGAATGACAATAAAGTGGAACCTCGGTTCTTGAACTTAATTCTCTCCAGAGGGGTGTTAGAAAACCAAATCATTTTTTCCCATTAGAAATAATGTAAATTGAATTAATACATTCCAGACCCCCAAATAATTCCCTGTTTTAACCTTTCTTATATACAGTACATGTCTAATGTACTGTTTAATATATAAATAAACAGTTTAAAAACAAAAAGAACATGAAATGTAAATAAAAACTTAACAAAAATGAAGTTAAATCTACAGTAAAAAATGAAAATTTAATAATAATAAGCAGCAACCAAAGCAAACACGAAAATATTCACAGCACAATTTCCTGAGATGTTAACAGTGTGAAGTGTAGTGGTAAACTGATTCATACTCGTGCATTCTCTCCTTTCTTTGTTTCCTGAGAGACACCTGACTGATCATACAGGTATCAGCATGAAAGGATTGTCCGGTTGAGAAGTGAACTGTTCGAGATGGGAGACATTCCAGAACTGAGGGTTGACTGTACTAGATGGTAATAACAACATTTATGGAGCACTCATTGTTTTTCACATAAAGTTTGCTAAATGCTTTACATTCATGACCTTATTTAATCCTCACTACAATCCTTACAGAGAGAAACGGGCACAGAGAATGTGACAACTAGCCCAGGGTCACTAACTTTAATGTGAACCCTGAAGCTTGCCAACTTCTAAAGCCCTCACTCGTACACTCCAGGCCATCCGCGCCCCCCCCCCCCCCGTGCAGCTAATATATGGACAGATGTGATGCCACATGGAGATGTTCAGGGTTCAGTGGTCAAAGTGATGGCATAATTGAACCACTCATGTGAAGTAAGAGGTTGAGTGCCCTACATCAGCTATGTTTGAGGAGCGGCTGGATGTGGGATGAAAAAATTGATTGTCTCTGAAGCTCCCTGAGTTTGTAATAGAACTCCAGTCTCCTCAAACCAAAATTATAAAATAACTTATGTCACTGCTTTTCTTAGGAAAGAATTCTCTTACTAAAGAGGTTAATGTGAGAAGACAAAATGAAACAGATTAAAGATCATATTAAAGGCACTCACTTGAAATCAAATGATTA
Source organism: Miniopterus schreibersii (assembly GCF_964146895.1). NCBI lineage: Eukaryota > Metazoa > Chordata > Mammalia > Chiroptera > Miniopteridae > Miniopterus > Miniopterus schreibersii. The sequence goes on from NC_138102.1 coordinate 173,020,116, forward strand.
GAGACAAACAAAAAGCACTGAAATGTAACCACCCCTTAATTCCTCAGCAGAGACATATGTATGAAAATATAAATTCTATCATTGGTGGTAGGAGAATTTGAGGTTGAGGACTTCATGGGTTGGGAGGAACACCTTTTTAAATAAGCTGATGAAAATCCATATAAATAATATTTTATACTGCTAAAATAAAGCTACAGACCACATACTAAATAGAGAAAATTGGCATTTTCTATATTTATAGGGTCATGGATTGTGTAATTAACTTATGCTTAACATCCTTTGCTTCATAGAAACTTTATGCTCCCGTATAGTTTAAAAAAGATCCCTCTTCATTTCTTCTCTCTGGTGACAGATAATTTGCACATGAAAAGCTTTTGTCCTTATATTCTGTTCCTGGTTCCTCATTCAAACGTTCAATGCCCGGGTGACTTAGAGTCCGTATGAGATTAAGATTCTTTTCCTCTGACAGATTCAGAGCAGCTTTTCAGGACCCGGGGTCCATTTTCCCTCAGCTTCGTGTTTCTTGCCAGTAACTTCATTGTAAAAACCCCTCTTCCTCTGCCATCTGCCCTGCTTCCTTTTTCTGTTTCCACCCCCGGTTCCCTCATTTTCTAATTAACCCCAACAGCAGTGACTCAAACATACACTGGAAGCAAGATTCCCGCAATTGCCAGACAGGAATAGGAAGGTGTCACATACTTGACTTTCACAAAAGGAGTCATCTCCCAGCAGAGAAGAGAAGGAACTGCCACGGAAAGTCAAGCCTTAGGTAAAAAGTAACATCACACACATGTTCAGGGGGGCACTTACCACCTTTCGTTCCTGAGGACACCTTTAAGGTAGTCTTCAGAGCTGCTCGCTAAGATTTGACTCCCTCCTTCCCTGGCATATAGTACAGTTGCTTTTCCATACTTAGCTGAACTCAGATATGGCCATATGACTTGTTACAGCCAATTAAATGTGACTGGCAGTGACACGCGTCACTTCTAAGCAGAGCTAGAGCCAATGAATATATGCTTCAATATATTATAATTTTTAAAAAAAATATAAATTTCAGAGAGAGGAAGGGAGAGGGAGAGAAAGAAAGCTGAAACATCAATGATAAGAGAGTCATTGATCGGCTGCCTCCTGCAGGCCCCCTGCTGGGGATCAAGCCCGCAACCACGGTATGTGCTCTGACTGGGAATCGAACCGTGATCTCCTAGATCCTAGGTCGATGCTCAATCTCTGAGCCACACCTGGCCGGACTGTATTCTAATTTTTGACAGTGGCTGCTCTGTCAGTTTGAGCCTCTGAGTGGCGATGGGAATGGAACATGGAACATGAGCAAGAAATCATTGTTTTAAGTCACTGAGATTTTGGGAGTTGTTTGTTACTGTGGCATAACCAAGTCTATCCTGACTAATACACTAAAATACTTCTGATAGCTGATGCCCATAAAAAATGTAAAACAGATAAATCTCCTAGGTCCTCCTATGCATGAATCAAAGATGATTGGAAGATTTAAAAATTTTAAGTGTTTTTAAGCATTCACTCTAGGAGAATACTCTTCTTTTTCTGCGTCCCCGTAGTAGTGTGTAACCTATTGTACGATAGTTTGTGTTTATAGATCTGCCGTAGTTCCGGAGGCTCTCTGAGGGCAGGACTGATGTCTCACTCTTTTTTAGTCCTGGGCACCTAGCATTATGTGTGACATTAGTGAGCACTAGATGGTGTTAGATTACCAAAAAGGATGCAGAAATCGCATGGCACCTACTACATGCTCAGTAACTATTTCGTGTCTAATATCTTATTGGTGGCTGCACAAAGTGCGTGCTGACATTTCACCCCCTGGGTAGCTCTTTGGCTGATTTTCCATAGACAAATAAGCCATTTACTGTGGATTATCAAGTTGTCTTTTCCCTGCCGCCAGGGTCTTTAGAAAGCTTTATTTAAACAAGTAGCATTAGTATAATTTTGGCTGCAAGGACGGTGTATTTGCGTATAAACTGGTTTGGAGCAGTGTGCTTAGCTTGCGTGTTCACCATCTTTCCACTGGGCATTATAATTAGGAGGAAATTCTGATGCTAAAGCTTGGCTAGTGCAGTTATTGATTCAAGGTTTATTACTTTACCAGGGATAGTGAAGAATTTTATTTGGTTCAAAAAGTGCTTAATACATGTTTTCTGAGGTGTTGAGGGCTTATCAATGTGGCTGCTTGGTGTGCTCACCTTAGCCCAGTGAAAGCTCTCTCTGCCTCAGTCCCACGACTCCACCAGCTCCCAGTTTTATTTGTTTCTCCCCAGAAAGGATTTCAGGCATCTGGAAGGTCATATGTACACAAAGCTGTTGTGACCGGGTCCCTGCTTGCCTACCTCTCCATATTCTCCCTCCTAAATTTAAATTCCCTCAATGGGAATTTTCCCACGTCTCTGTTTTCTGTCTGAGCAGTTTCTCCAATGTCCTGAACCCTTCCTGAGTTCGTTCGTTCATTCATTCATTCATTCATTCATTCATTCATTCATTCATTCTCAAGTGTGTATGAAGAACCTCCTGTGGGCCAAGCATTGGACTAAGCCTTGTGAGTACAGCTTTCCTGGAACTTACATTCTATTGGAAGAGACAGATGATTAACAAATAAACAAGTGTAGCATATCATGTGGCTATAAGTGCTATTGTAATTAATAAAGAGGGTAAGTGGGATGATGATTATGGGGGAGGGGGGGCAGTGTGGTTAATTGCTGCAGGGAAAGGAAAGTCTAGCTGACAAGGTGCTTAAGGAAGTAAGGAAGAGAGCCCTGAGCACTTGGGATCTGGAGCTGAGTTTCCAGCGGAGAGAACAGCATGTACCAAGGCCCTGAGGCAGGAGCATGCTTGGAGTGCTCAGAGAAGAGAGAGGAAGCCGGTTGGGCTGGGTGATACAGGGCATGCTTGGCTTTTTGATCGGTGTAATTTGCTCTTTAAGCCTGAATGAAGTGTGTAGCTATTATGTGTTCTTAGCATAGGTTTGTCTTAAAAGGACCTAGTGATGTGATTAAAGTAGATTTTAGGGTGGTTAGAACAGGAAATGGGTGGTCGGTTAGGAATCTTCTAGACTAACCCAGCATGAGATGAAGGCTTCGACCTTCAGTACTCAGCTCAAGCGCTGGCTCCTTTGCGAAGCTTCTCCTAACTCCTGTAGGCTGAGCCGGGTCCATGTCTTTTGAGCTCCCATAAGAAACTCACTCTTGGAATAAAGGTTTGTAGTTGAATCTGCTTAGGTCTGGAGGACAACTATATAACCGACAGTTCTCCGAATTAATTTCCAATTGGAATACAACCTCTATTATAATCGATACAAACAAGCTAATTAAAAATTTCCATGTATATTACATTATTAAAATGTAATATAATCCTTTAAAAAAACAAAACAAACAAACAAAATATAACTTTAACAATTATTTAGAATTTTGACTAATAAAAAGATTTTTGGGGGGAGAGGGGAGGAATATTTTAATAAGGTTTAAAATTGCCAATGAATGGTAATAATAAAAAGCAGACTGATTATTAGTGGGTTCTATTATTGTTTGAAAATTCTTTATAATATACCATCTTGATGCTCATATATAGGGTGGACCAATCTCATCATCCTGCCCTTGGTGTGTCACAGATACTGAGACCTTTTTCTATTGCAGGTCACAGAGCACCCAACACAAAGGGCCTTAAGCAAATGAAAAGTCCAAAGATCTAGTTCCAGGCGTGGTTTTATCCGGGGGACTCAAACAGTGCCCTCAGAGCTGCTCCCCATCGTTCCAGTTTGCTGTTCTCTGGGTTGGCTTTCTTCTCAGTCACGCTGTCCACCCTTAGTTGCAAGGTGACTGACAGTAGCTCCAGCCATCTGGATGCCTTGCTCCAGGTCACTGTAGCAACAGTCCCAAAATATGACTCTAGTATTGTCATATGCTTACCCTTGAATTCATATCTGTGGTCTAGGGGATGTGACACTCTAATTGGCCAGACAGACCTGAGTCTCTTATCCCCCTTTGATCTGGGGATGCATTGGTTTCGTTTCACTTGAATCACATGGAAATAGAGTAGTGGAAGGTTGGCCCCCAGGCAAAGTTAACATGCTGTTAGGGGAAGAAAAAGGAATAGATATTGGGTAGTCAAGCAACAGCCATGCCCTACAAGCAATTACATCCTATTTCTATCCAGAATTCTGTCCTGAAGGTTCCCCAGTTGGTAGATCAGGGACACAGATGTGGAGTTCTCACCCCTGAATTGCTTGTCACTACGACTCCCTTTAGACTTAGGATTCTCAGCGGGAATCTCCCCTTCGCCTCTCACTCACGCACACAGAGACACACACAGACACCTCTCCGATTAAGCTGTGCTTTTGCCTCAAGTGCTTCACTTGAACTAATCTCATCATGTTTTGTGTGTCTATGTTCAGGAAAATAAATAATGCCTCATAAAAAAAGCTGCATTTTATTTTACCCTGTTGATGCTATATAAATCTGGGTCTTAGCAGGAAACAGATGGGGCACTTCAATGAGGATGATTGAAGCATGCAATAATGGACCATTTGCAAAGGTGGGGGGGGGGCGTGAGGAAACCGCAAGTACAGGCCAGTGACCTGGGGCTAGTCGGCTGTAGCTCTGTGTACCGCCCCTAAGCCTGAAGGGGCCGGGGGATGAGGAGTCTGCTGGCAGACTTGGTGGGACGCAGCAGACACAGCCAGCTCTTGCTGATCCCAGAGGGAAGGGACTGGGGAGTTAATGTCCTGACATCTCTCTGCTTTAGGCCTCTTGGCTTCTACTGGTGCCTCCATTGGCAGAACCCAGCCAGAGGCCACAGGGCGGGAGCCCATTGATGTAATCCCTTCCAGGCAGGAAGGGGGAGGATGGTTGGGGAGATCTAGAAGGGGCATGGGTGATGTCCAGCAGTCCCCCCTTTTGCCCCTCAGTGTATATGTGCTTGTCTTTCGTCTAAGTGAAAAAGGTCTTGTTCCCTTCACAGGGGACACAGGAAGTCCCAATAGTCATGTCTCACGGTTGAGTAACATTACTCAGTGGTACTTCCTGCGCAGACTAGCAGCAGAGGAAAAAAGGTACAAAGCAAACATAGCTGCTGAGTTCTTGATTCTGTGGCAGGAGCTTTCTCCCATCTCCACTCCATGTTCCCCTCGGATGGGACTGGAAAGAGGCGACCCAAACCTTTTTTCCTGCAGAATCTCGGTCCTTGGCTGCCCCTTCTTTACTGGGTTGTTCCCTGGTTCCAAGCACCGTCCTCCGTGTGGCATCAGCAGCCTAGCTTCACCCTGGCATTTGGGATTAATCAGTGCATCCTTCTTTGTCCGTTGGCTTAGTGGTATTTTGACTAAGCCCCCCTACCCAGGGGCAAGCTCAGCTTCTAACTCACTGGATCTTTGGCTGTGTTTCCTGAATCATTTCTCCCTTAGGCAGTAGGCCCTCCAAGGTTGGGTGGTCAAGGTCGTGGGGATGAAAAGCACCAAATATTAAAAGTGGGTTATTAAGTGTTGGGTTAGAGTTAGGATAGGAAGACTCTCATCTCTCCTCCTTGTTTCTGGACCTGGGTATTCTGGTTCAGGGGATAAATTATATAAAATACTGTTTACATGGGAAACATAGTAAGACCAGTGAATCCATGGACAAAAGCACAATGCTGCACTTTTCTTGCCTTAAAATCCATTCCTTGGACAGAGGCTGTGTGGAATGAGATACCACAGGCAATGGGCAAGGCATTCTGCAAGCCCGCGAATGGGGGTGCTTGCAGGAGTGCTCCCAGAGATAGTACGGCAGAGAGGTCCGATGCTAACAGTGAAGGTGTATTTTCTCTCCAATAGCCAAAAGCAAAGTGATTCCGATTTTCTTTATTGAGGTAGATGGGGGCAAATAGCATTTGTCTGGTCAGGAGCTGCACACCAGATGCCACAGTCTGGGTTGACTTCTATAGTAACAGCAAGGATGTTCAATTTGACTGCATAGACCAAGGCCACCTTTGAGCCCAGGCTTTAATTTGACAATTTGGCGGATCACTGGTGCTTAAGCTAAAGTATTACATCGTAAATCCTTGGAGAGTGAACCCAGACTGGAGTGGGAAACCTGCAACCCAGGTACATGCCCATGACCTGGAATTGAACCTGGGACCCATCAGTCCGTGGGCCGATGCTCTAACCACTGAGCAAACCCGGCCAGGACAGCTCAGCAGTCTTTACAGTCAGGCTCTGGGCGTGGTCCCCAGCTAGGCGTGCTCTGTGCCTCTAGAAGATGATGGATGGCTGAGACAGTAGGAGATAAGAGGCTCTGGAGACTTCCCGGCTTAACACATGCCTGTTCTCTACTGTATGTTCATAGATTTCAATTTCTCATTTCCTTTTATACACCTTCCAGGGATGTGCAAAGAAGCCAAGAGACTTGATAGTCTTTATAATCACTAACGTCATCACAGCAATTAAGTGCCTTGGCCACTTGACCTCCCAGCACCTTCCCTTCCACCTGCACTTCACCCCACGCCATCACTGGTGACAGTTTGAGTAACTAATGTCACCATTTGCCCTGAGTCATTAGTCTTCCACTTCTTCCTAGCAAGGAGGTCCTGCCTGCATTTCCCAAATAGGTGAGCAGTCCAGTACCAGAATCTCACTTCAGGGTCTCAGTAGAAGGCAGATAGCATGCTCAGATGAGGAGAATTTCTGGAGAATTTCACACAGGGATAGAGGCCTCAGCAGTGATGGGAAAGGGCAGTTGCTGGAACCCAAGGCTGATGGATCTGTGTGGAAAGGGCTGCGAGAAAGGAAGTGAGGATCCCAGCTTGAGGGACATCGTCAGCACTTCTGACATTTTTCTGTAGTATTTTATGCAGCACATCTCATTTTAAATGTATCTTATTTAAAACCCCAGAGCATCATATGACTCCTGTTTTTAAAAGTCCACAACGTAATGATTTCACTTTCTTTAGAATCCTTATCATATCCTCCAGCCGATGGAATTCAGTTAAGCAGCCTTGGTTGTCTCTTGAAAACTAAATGAATAGTGTGAGGATTTCTTTTCAGTTTTCATTAACTTTTTTTACAGCATCGTCCTTGAAACATGACAGTTTGTCATTCCTTATATTTGCAGAATTTCTTTAAAGCAAACCATCCTGATCTTCTCTTTTCTTTCCAATACCATTACAACATACTTTATCTTAATCCCTTAGCCTGTGGGTCCCTTGTACCTGATGATTGCTTTCCTTTAAATTTTAATTAGTGTTTGCAAGCCTTGCTTTTAGACACTGCAGGACAGTAAACAAACGTGTGTAGTGTGGCAGGGTGATCCATAGTCCGGGAAGTCAGTGTCTTCTCTGTGCCTTAGTTTAAGGCAGGAATGATTTTCTCATTTTTTTCCTGACATTGCTTTAGATTTCCAGACATATGGAAAATTCCCATCAGTTCAAGGTATAAGTTTGTTGGTTCTAAAGAAGTCTTCTCCACGGTGGTCTTTTTCAGGTATTATTGGGATGTGTCCTTATTTCTCTGGGGAACTGGCACCCTCACCTTCCACCTTCATGGGATCGTTCCTACCCAGTACCTGGAGATGACAAAAACTCAATAGGTGGCACACGTGCCTCTTAACGTCACTGTCCTTGTATGCAGTGCTCCCCTTGTACGGTGCTGTTAATTGTCCCCTAGAAATTCTCTTACGAGTGTTGCTCCTGGTGGTCTAGCTCCATCCATCACTTTATGATAACTGAGTGTTTGTATCATCTTAAATCTTTGATGAGCTGTTCTTAAGAGAAAGAAGGTCATTCATCATGTGTGTTTTATTGGAAGAACTAGACAAGACAAAGAGCTGTTACATAATCCATTGCACCCATGAAACTTTCTACACCATGCTCTAGAATGGATGGCAGTTTTTTTATTGCTGACAGTATTACTGATGTCTCCCATTTTCTCCCTTTTTGCCCCCTCCACCCACCCCTGCCCCAGCCCAGGCCTTCCACATGCTATAGTCTGTGTCCATGGGCTGTGCATATATGTTCTCTGGTTAAACTCTTCTAAGCCATGCTCTAAAATGGATAGCATTTTTAAAAAATCAAACTCTGTACAAAATAAACTGGGTGGTGTTTGTGAGAGAACCCTCTCTCTCCATGCCAAACTTTTTTATGTCCTTTAATTTACAGCCTGAGAGTTAGCTTTCCTAGGAAGTGGATTTTAAGACTGTTGGAGGCAATTAGCTGGTCCCGGAGCTGTGCCCCAATGCACTTTGTATGCACTCTGTTCCAGCACTAACCACCCTGTGGCTTATATCTTTTTACAAGTCTTTCTCGTCCTGTAGACTGAGTGCCCTGAGCACGCAGCCTGTTAATTATTCATCATTCTGTACATAGGGCTGCTCAGTGCGTGTGTGATGGCCGACTGAGTAAATATTGAGAGACAAGCTTAGCTGACATATCTTCGCATTTCTATGTAATTGCCTCTAATAACTCCAATTACTGAGCTTATGATGCATTGATGATGCTGTTTTCCGAGTCTCAGCAGCCAAGTGTTTACTGGATTAACTTTTTCAATCTTTTTTCATTTGTTTGTTTGACATTTATTGAGCACCTACTAAATGCCAAGCTGTGACTTAAGCTTTGAGAACCAAAGAAGAGTAAGACCTGGTCCTGCCTTGCCCTTCCTTCAGTTAAGAAGACAAAACAATTGCACTTCAACACTGTAGATGCTGTCAAGGGGCAGAGAGGGAGCAGCAGGAGACAGGGTGGGCCAGGGAAGTTGAAAGATGCCCAGTAGCCCCCAGGGAGAGAGAACATGTGCTTTTGAGATCAGCTCCATTTTCTGAGCGATGCTGGCAAACCAGTCTAGACAGGATCATCGGTTTCTGTGTCCAAGTAACCATTTGCATTTCACTCTATGATGCGAAGTAATTGTGAGGATCAGCTGCAGAATTAGTACACATTTCATTTTCAGCTAAGCAAGTCATTAAAAAGAAACGCAAGTCCTTTAGCTTTTCTACTCTTTTAGCTTTAATAAATTAATGTTACCATAAAAGCCTTATTAACGTGTGTATGTTGATAGGAGGAAGCCACAAAAATGACCTCATTTGCACTTTAATTTATATTCAAGCAGCTATAATTTTATAAAACTGGTGCATATTGGCTATCCAAAAAGTACTTAGCTATGTAATTTCTACAACTCATTGAAAGTAATTGTCATATCATAATCTAAATGCTTCCCTGTGGTTCCCGTAGACAGTAAAGAATATTCTGTCCTAAGCCACGAGGGCCTTTCCTCCCCATCATCACTTATTTAACAAATACTTACTGGGGACCTACTATGTGCCAGTGAACAAAATGACAAAAATCCCAAGGTCACTCTTAGCTTGACTCCTAAGTGAGGTCACACACGATAATTTGTTGCTGGAAAGGTTACCCTCAGAGGCTCCTTCCAGCATCCTGAACGCTGTGATCCCTCAGCCAGTCCTTTGAGGCTCCTTCTGCTTTTGAAACTGAACACACCCCAGAGACCTGCTGCCAGAGCAGTAATGAGTTTTTATTAAAGTAACTAATTGCTTTAGCAGATAAATATCAAAGTCTCTATGATTGAGCACAGTAAGTGTCTCTCACTCAGGTCAAGTCCAACTGTCCTGCAGGGAGGAGTGAAGCTCTGCCAGACCTCCAGGGATCCAGGGCTATGTCAATACATGGTTGTCAAGGTCAAAATGGGGAACACCAACCATCCAGCAGACTGTGAAGAGAAAGAGTGGATGATTTCATGCAGGAAGGCCCTGTGAGCCAGGGTGGCTCATATCACTTCTGCACATAGGCACACTTACTACCAGGTAGGGAGCTTGTGTGCTCAGGGGAGATAAAGGACCTGGGCTTGGTGAATAAGTAGTCAGTCTCTGCAACAATGATGTTGAACTTCCTCTTATTATTAATCATTTATCTACGACTACCATTTATTGAGCACCAACTTGTAATGATAAGGACTTTATACTGGTTACTGGTTGCCTCAATTCTCACAGCAACCCCATTCACCCATTCATTCACTGACAAATATTTATTGTGTGCCTGTTATGTATCAAGTATTGAGCTAGAGTGGAAGTAGCAGACATGGTAAAAAGTTGGTCAGGTTAAGGATGTATTTTATATCCTTGTTTTTTAAGGAGTTTTGATGGATTAGATCTGGGATATAAAACAAGATGACTTTCAAGTTTGGGCATGATCAGCTGGAAAAATGAAAGTGTCATTTACTAAAATTGAAGCACTGAGCCAGGGGCACTGGGTGGAGTGGGGGGGGGGGGCTCTTAAGAGTTTTCTTTGGCCATACCAGGTTTGAGATACCTGTTAGACATGCTGGTGGAGACACTAGGAAAGCAGTTGGGTAAAGAAGTATGGGGCTCAGAAGTGAAGTTAGGAGTAGAGATTTAATTTGGATGCTGTCAGCATCAATATGGTTAGTAGGGCTTGAGAACAAATACAATGCACAAGTGTGGCCAGTTCTGGGAGAAATTGCTAGTGAGAGAGGAAATTGTGAGAGTGTGGGCTCCTGAGGGCAAAGAAAAGAAAGGTTGTCAAATAGGAAGATGTGTGAGAGAGACATTAAGGAAAGTAAAGACAGATAAATACCCAAGGGATTTATGAAGATGGGGGCTTCTGGTGACTTTGACAAGCACCATGAGAGCAGAGTGGACAGAAAGCCCTTGGGCGTTTGTTGAAAACACACCCAAAGTTTTGCGGTAGGCAGCGAGCAGGGAAGTGGGATGGTAGCTGCAAGGGGACGTGTGTCAAGGATGTTTTGAATATAAAGGATGTTTGTCTTCAGTGTGTCGTCAGAGAGGGAGAAACTGATGATGACTGAGAAAGGAAAAGAATTGCAGGAGAAAGAGCTTGTGTAGGTGAGAGGGCTGAGACGGGAGGACAAATGTAGGGGTTGGTTATAAAAACAGACGCTCTTCCATTTCAGAATCATAGAAAGCAGTCTGTGAGTTTAGGTAGGCTGGTGACTTGGGAATTGGTTCTAGGCTAAGTGCCTCTTTTTCTTAATGGAATATGAGGTCAGTAGTTGAGATGATGGGAGAAGATGTCATGAGTCTGGGGAGTTACATCAGAGATCTGAAATGTTAAAATATACTAGAAAAATGTTAAAATATACTGATTGTTGGGCAGTCCTGCTCTGATTTCCCATTTACAATTTTGTGAGCATCCATTTACAGTCCACGTGGTTGAATGATGCCTTTTTAGCATCTTTAAACTGCTCAGGTGCAAGTAGGAGCGTTGGGTTTACACAGGATTGGTTCTGTTGTTGCCCTTGTTTTACAGATGAAGAAACGGGGGTTCAGAGAACTAGATAATTAGCTAATAATTGGCAGAATTTGGATGTAAATCTTCTCTGAGCCCTGACCCCAAGCACTTGAACACATGCCATATTTCATGGCTGTTCTAATCCGTGTAGATACTGCATATGTTCCTTCTCCCAGTGGTGAGCAAGTGAGTGAGTAACATTGGAACATGTATCTCAATTTTTTCCTGGCATTATCCAAAAATATTGTTTCTCAGCTAGTCACCAAATCCTGGCCTTTGGAATTACAAAGCAATATTGTCCATTAAAGATATGCTGGTGTGCTGGGGAAAGTAAGGCAGTTTGAACACCAGCTCTGCCGCCTACTGGCCACGTGACTTACAGAACAGTCTCGTTTGTCCCCAAGGAATTACAGTCCAGTGAATCCAGTGAGGTAATATATGCACAATGTTGTGTCCTACACAAGGTGAGCACTGGATAGGTGTTAATTACCTTTGCCTTCTAAGTGCGGTTTGTCCTGGATACCTGAGGATACTTCTTGGTGAGAACATCAACACCCAGTGGGAAGTTTGTTCATTTCCTGATCAGTTACTAAGTGGGGGTCCCACTTATGTGTAAATATCCAATGGTGTTACCATTTAAAAATTGGTTCCCACCCAGCCAAATCAGAATCAGGCACTTAGAATCAAGGTAGAACCAAGTTGACTCTCCATCTACCTATAAAAAAATAGCTTTTACCTAAAGCGATAGGATAAACACAAGTTAGCATGACTGTCTACTGTCAGTGCTGGAAGAATTTTGCTGAGGAGTGCTATTCTCTAGCTGGCAGTTATTTTATTGTATGTATTTTATTTTTTAATGAAAGGAGCATCAGCTTCTCTTGGTTTATTTGCTTTCAAAAAGCAATGCAAATTCTCAAAGTGAAATTAATCAACCATTGATAGATCTTAAATTTTACCTTCTCAACACTGCATGCTCTGATTCACCAGTCGATATTTATTTATTAGCCTCAGACCTTGAAAAGTTCTGTCTGGGGTGCTTGAATTATTATGTCTCAGAAACCAACCTTTGGAAAGGTGCTTGTTTTATAGTACAAATGAGGCTGGATTTTGTATTCCTGGGGGAGAGGTATTCTGTTTTTCATCGCTGTGTCAGAGTGCCTACTGCATGCCTGATGAATGAAGAAATGGACCCCCGGTGGGGAAAGGGGCTTGCTTGGTATGACTGTATTTGAGTTAAGTATCATAAATCTCACTTTCTAAAATTTCTAGTGCCGTTAAAGTTTCTGATGATGAAGCAAGTCATTGAAATCATCCTTGTGAATACTAGATATATTATTATACACTCAATTTAGCCTTTTATTTTATATAATTCCTCTCTAAGTAGAGATCACATTGTCAATAAAGGACCAAGAAGGTAAGAAGTTTGGACAGCTGTGATTAGTTTTAACCTCCACTAATGGAGGAGATAGCCTTGGGTAACTGTGGGCCCCACTTCATTTGGGGATCAGGGGTAGGAATGGAGCTTGTGAATCTAACTGTGGTCTACCTGTGAGGTTGGGAGTCCCTCGGAGCCGAGAGCAGCTCTCCTTTTGCATCTGTTTCGGCACCTAGCAGGGTGTTAGGCACATTGTAAATGTGTAATAAATAGTTGATGAATTCACAGTTAAGTATCCTGTTTGTCCTTGGATGTATGTGTTCATTTTCTTGATCTTGATAATCATTCCATAATGCATGTGTGTGTGTGTGTGTATCATCACATTGTACACTTTAAATATATACAATTATATTTGTCAGTTATTCCTCAATAAAGTTGGGGAAAAACGAGGCAGAGGCCATTTCCTGTTTATCTTGCATTTCCAGCATCAGTTGAAATAGTAGGGACATAGCCGGCATTGGATAATTTTTCATTAACTCTTTCCTTTCCTCTTTTTCTTCCATCCGTCTACAGAAATTTATTGAATGCTTTTTAAGTGCCAGACCCTTGAGATACACCAATGAAAGAACACAGTCCAGAGGAGACAGAGATATATGTATCGGCAATTGCAAAGTAATGTTCTGCCAGCATTTGCTAACAAGGCTAACAGGCATGAGGTGTGATATCTCATTGTGGTTTTGATTTGCATTTCCCTGATGATTAGTGATGCTGAGCATCTTTTCATGTACCTCTTGGCCATTCAGTTCCTTTGCCCATTTTTATATTTGTTTGTTTGTATTTGCTGTTGCATTGTATGAGTTCCTTGCATATCTTAGATATTAAATCCTCATTAGATATGTGGTTCTCAAACATTTTCTCCCATTCCATAGGTTGCCTTTCACTTTTGTTGATGGTTTCCTTTGCTGTGCAGAGGCTTTTTAGTGTGACGTAGTCCCACTTGTTAATTTTTCTTTTGTCATTTTTGCTTTTGGCGTCAAATCCAAAAACCTGTTGCCAAGACCAATAGCAAGGAGCTTACCATCTATGTGTGTGTGTTTTTTTACTAGGGGTTTTACAGTTTCAGGTCTTACATTCAAGTCTCTCATCTATGTTGAGTTGATTTTTATATATGGTGTAAGAGAGAGGTCCAGTTTTATTCTTTGAGTGTGGATATCCTGTTTTCCTGTCACCATTTATTGAAGAGGCTGTTCTTTCCCCCATTTTATATTCTTGGCTCCTTTGTCAAAATTTAATTGACCACATATGCACGGGTTTATTTCTGGGCTCTTGATTCCGTCCCATTGACCTACGTGTCTGTTTTTATGCCAATACCATATTGTACTGATACTGTAGCTGTGTAGTATAGTTTGAAATCAGGAAGTGTGATGTCTCCAGCTTTGTTCTTTCTCGATTGCTTTGGCTACTTGGGTTCTATTGTGGTCTATTCTGTATAAAAGTCTATACAAATTTTAGGATTGTTTTTCTATTTCTGTGAAAAATGCCATTGAGATTTTTTTTAATTAAATTTATAGGGTGACATTGGTTAATAAAATTATATAGGTTTCAAGTGTACAATTCTATGATACATATTATGTGTTTACCACCTGAAGTCAAGTCCCCTCCTGTCACCATATATTTGGCCCCCTTTACCCTTTACTTGCCTACCCCCTTTCCCTCTGGTAATTACCATACTGTGAATTTTGTTTGTCATGTTTGTTCATTTGTTGTTTTCCGCTGAGCTTTGGGCAGGGGTTGCATTAAATCTATAGGTGGCTTTAGAAAGGTAGTATGGACATTTTAACAATATCAGTTCATCCAGTCCAGGAGCATGGAATATATTTTCACTTATTTGTGTCTTCAATCTTTTTCATCAGTGTTTTATGGTTTTCTGTGTATAGATATTCCACTTCCTTGTTTAAATTTTTTCCTAAATATTTTATTCTTTTTGATGTTTTTATAAATGGGATTATAGTCTCAGTTTCTCTTTCCAACAGTTCATTGTTAGTATATAGAAATGTGACTGATTTTTGCATATTCATTTTTCTTTGCAATTTTTCTGAATTTATTAGTTCTAACAATTGTTTTTGTGGAGTCTTAGGGTTTTCTATGTATAATATGTCATACAACAGAGACAGTTTTACTTATTCCCTTCTGATCTGCATGCCTTTTTTTTTCTTGCCTAATTGTTCTGGCTAGGACTTCTAGGATTACGTTGCATAAATGTGGTGAGAGTGGGCATCCTTGTCTTGTTTCTGATCTTAGAGGAAAAGTTCTCAGCTTTTCACCACTGAGTATGATGTTAACTGTTTCTTGTCACATGTGGCCTTTAATGTGTTGAGGTACATTCCTTCTATACCGAGTTTGTTAAGAGTCTTTATCATGAAAAGATGTTGAATTTTGTCAAATACTTTTTCTTCATCTACTGAGATGATCATATAACTTTTATTCTTTTTTTAAAATATGTTTTTTATTGATTTCAGAGAGAGGAAGGGAGAGGGAGATAAAAACATCAGTGATGAGAGAGTCATTGATCAGCTGCCTCCTGCACGCCCTCTACTGGGGATTGAGCCGGCAGCCTGGGCATGTGCCCTGACCAGGAATTGAACCGCAATCTCCTGAATCATAGGTCAGTGCTCAACCACTGAGCCATGCCAGCCAGGCTTATTCTTCATTTTGTTAATGTGATGTATCGCATATATTTATTTTCATAATTGAACCATCCTTGCATCACAGAACAAAATCCTATTTGATCATGGTGTATGATCCTTTGAATGTACTATTGAATTCAATTTGCTAATATTTTATTGAGGATTTTTGCATCAGGGATATTGGCCTGTAATTTTCTTTTCCTGTAGTGTCTTTGTCTGGATTTGGTATAAGGGTAATACTGTCCTTAAAAATGAGTTTGGAAGTGTTCCCTCCTCATTAATTTTTTGGGAAGAATTTGAGAAGGATTGGGATTAATTCTTTTTTAAATGTTTGGAGAATTCACCAGTTAATCCATCTGGTTCTGCACTTTTGTTTGTTAGGAAGTTTTTGAATACTGATTTTTATTTCCTTACTAGTAATTGATTTGTCCCAATTTTCTATTTTTTTCTTCATGATTCAGTTCTGGTAGGTTGTATGTTTCTAAGAATTTACCCATTTCTTCTAGATTATCTAATTTGTTGTCATATTATTGTTTATAGTAGTTTCTTAGTATTTTTGTGTTTTCAGTTGTAGTATCTTCTCTTTTGTTCCTGATTTTATTTATTTAGTCTTCTTTTTTTCTTAGTCTAGGTAAAGGTCTGTCAATTTCATTTATCTTTTCAAAAAACAGCTCTTAGTTTCATTGATCTTTTTATTGTCTTTCCAGTCTCTGTTTCATTTATTTCTACTCTGATCTATGTCATTTCCTTTCTTCTGCTAAATTTGAGCTTTTAAAATTTCTTTGATAAGCTTTCTGTTCTTTTCTCTCTCTATTCTCCTTCTGGGACTCCTATAGCATATGTATTGGTCCCCTTGATGGTATCCCATATGTCCCTTAAGCGATCTTTATTCTTTTTCTTTCATTCTTCTTGTTTCTCCTCTAATTGCAAGAATTCTACTACCTTGTCTTTAAGTTCACTGATATTTTTCTCTCCTTGATCTAATTGCTATGAAACCCTTCTACTGAAATTTTCAACTTAGTTATTGTATTCTTCTGCTCTATAATTTCTGTTTGGTACTTTTTAGTATTTTCTATATCTTTGTTGAAATTATCATTTTGTTTATGTATTGCTCTCTTGACCTCCGTGAACATCTTTACGACCATTATTTTGAACTCTCTGTTGGATAAATGTTTTATCTCTGTTTCAATTTCTGGAGATTTATGTTTTTCTTTTGTTTGGAATATATTCTCTTATTTCTTCATTTTTCTTTACTCTCTGTGTTTGTCTTTTCATTAGAGAAAATAGCCTTCTCTCTTTAGTCGTGACAGTTTGGCCTTGTGTAGGAGATGAACGTTGTGAATCAGTCTGGCCTAGGTTTCTCAGTGTCTCTGAAATCTTTGTGATTTGCCAAACCACGAGCTTTGTTTTTAGAGGCTCTCAGTAGTTTAGGGTGTGCCAAGACCTGCCAGTGTCTCAGAGGAATTGCAGTCAACACCTAGATGAAGGCTGAATAGAAGTCCGACTCTCAGGCAGAATCTGGGAAAGTATGTACCTAAGCCCCTTACAAGGAAACACTAGGAGATGAGCATTTCTGCCTGCTT
This sequence comes from Miniopterus schreibersii, assembly GCF_964146895.1. Taxonomy (NCBI): domain Eukaryota; kingdom Metazoa; phylum Chordata; class Mammalia; order Chiroptera; family Miniopteridae; genus Miniopterus; species Miniopterus schreibersii. Next base: position 173,037,026 of record NC_138102.1, read on the forward strand.
CTTTTGCACTCATCCTGGGTACATAACCACAATGCGTGTGTATGTCCATTTAAAAATTTTTTGTTTACTATCAGACTTGGGTGGTATCAAGGCCCATCCTTGAGATGGCAGCCATAAAATTTGGGGTGCTAAATGTGTGGACAAGCTCCTTTCAAGGAGACACTGGTAGCTTGGTTTTATTGTTGGAGTGAGCCAGAGGTAGAAGGTGGGAGAAGTGCCCCCAGACTGCAGGGAGGACAGCAGTTAGTACTAGATGCATGCTACTTAGAAGTCAGAACCTCAGGCTGCAACCTGTGAAGTGTGCAATCAATTCCCTTCCAGGGGAAGGCTGGGAGGTGTGTGTTTTTTATCTGCTCCCCTCTGTGCTGAGCCCTAGGGGGAACTGTGGTGAGGGCTTGTGCACCCATTAATAACCGCTTCTGTGTTTGCTACAGTCCTGTGAATCTCATGAATGCAAGCCACACTGGCTTTTTACAGCTAGGTGTTTTGGGGGCCCATCCCTTGGGTGGAAGCCTTAAAAATTGGAGCACTGAATGTGTGGTACAAACTCTGCACTCCTCAGAGATTAGCTGGGAGCTGGAGGTTCCCTCCTGGCTGTATGGCACTGTGCCAGGGATGGGATTTATGGCCTTATTGTGTCTCAGCCTTTCCTAGGAGCTCATTTCGATGTAGGTATTCCCTCATTACCCCCATGTGCAGGACTTACTCAGCTAGTTTGTGGATTCTCGAAGGGAATTGCTACCTGCGTAGCTGCACAGTCAGTGCACCTGCGGAAGGAAGGAGTTTTAGGAGCCTCTGATGTCATCATCCTAGGCCCTCCCTCCACAACTCTGTGTTCTTTATCACCCTGTTTTCCCCACACAGATTTACCTCTATTATGACGTAGGCCCCAAGCTCTGCTAATGCTGCTTTTAGAAAGGCCCAGTTTCCAGAGTCATCACTCAGTGAATGAAGACAGCTACTTAGCCTCCCTATTCCCTAAGTTCCCTTCTCCTAAAGGAGTGTTGATAATATCGACCTCAGAGTGTAGAGCATCTCTCATCAGTCCTAATGTGCAGTGATTAAAATATTAATAGCTATGATAATACTGATAACTGAAAATAAAATAGCTAATATTTATTGAGTATGTATTCTGTGCAGACATTGCTACATGTATTAATTCATATAATTCTCAAAACAGCCAAATGGGGTAAGACTACTATTATTCACATAGGTAGGTCAAGTTGTCCAAATTTCCACAGCTGGAAAGGGGTAGAATGAGGATACATGCCAACCTAGGCAGACGGATTACAGAGCCTACAATCTTAACCATTAAGCTCATTCTCAATAATGATTGTTACTATAGCACTGTAAATGGGCAGCGCTTTTAAAAAAAAAAATCCTCACCTGAGGATATGTTTTTATTGATTTTAGAGAAAGAGGAAGAGAGAGAGAGAGAGAGAGAGAGAGAGACAGAGACAGAGAAACATCGATGTGAGAGAGAAACATCAATCAGTTGCCTCCCATATGTGCTCTGACCGGAGATCAAACCGGCAACCTTTTGGTATATGAGACAGTGATCCAGCCAACTGAGCCACACTGGCTCGGGCTTTTTTTCTTACAAAACTTGCTTTGTCTAGAACTGCTCTATCCTGACAGGTAGGTACTACTATTATCCCCATTTTATAGATAAAGAAACTGACGCCCTAAAGGCTAATTATAGAAACAGTTCATAGTGGCAGCGGCAGGATTTGAACCCAGGCAGTCTGGATTCAGAGTCCATGTTCTTAAGTATGATGCTTCAGTGTGAGCTATTAATAGCCACTGTGCCCAATTCCTTTTGATCTCCTTGAGCAACATAAGAAAATTATTTTATATTACATTATAATATTATTATTGTATCTACCCACTAAACTGTGAGCCTTTCTGTGGTCTATTGGAGCTCTGTTTACACTCTTCCCTGTTGTTACCTCTAACCCCCCAAAATGTGCCCCTAACTACCACATTAGTTTGTGAAAAGCGAAGCAGCTACATAGGTATTTTGCCATGCCTCACCAAATAAAACGAGAGGAGGTCAAGTGCAAAAGTCTATGAAATTTGAAGCCATTAAGGTTAGAGATTTCAAACAACAGTTAGTCTGCAAAACATTTGCGAGAGAAGGCTTCACTTGGTCACAATACCTGACCATTGTTTTACAAATACCTTAGCAATACTGATCTAATACAAGGGTAGGCAAACTTCTTCTGTAAAGGGCCAGATAGTAAATATTTTCAGCTTTGAGGACCATAGGGTCCTTGTCACAACTATTATAATGCAGAAGCAGCCGTAGACGACATGTAAACAAGTGAGTGCAGCCGTGTTCCAGTAAAACTTGACTTACAGCGACAGATGGTGGGCCAGATGTGGCCCATGAGCCATGGCTTGCTGATTCCTAATCTCAGAGGAAGATCGGCCACTGTAGCAGATATTTGATGCCAGTGAATTTGGGAATCAATAGCCCTAAGAGGCATAGATTTTAAAACAATATTAATCCCATGTTTGTTTTCACCTCACCTCTTAGTTTCTAAGGGGCCTGATTTTGACATCTTCTCACATCTGCTGAGCAAGGTGCTTGCTAACTGTGGTTAGCTAAGGCTTAAAATATTTACATGCTGTGAAGTGCTACTTACCTGATCCAGCCATTTGACTCATTAATGTACTGGAATATGACTTAAGGGACAGGCGTTCAGTACTGTGTGACAGTGAGGGTTAAACAAGTATCAAAAGATCACATAGAATGAAAATGTGTGAAAATATGCCTTGCTTTAAACTATCTTAAATCCTTTTGCTAAATAATTTTGCAAAGTAGTTCAGTTACTCAAAATAAATGCTTATTTACGGACAATGGAATATAATTTTATAAAAAATAATTTAAGACATTTCAAGGGGGCCTTAAAATGTCACAGTTGCCTGCCAGAGGGATTTTCATTAATTATCAACTGTATAGAAATTTCATTGTTAGCACTGAAATTAGTCAAGATCAACTTGATAACTCAAATTGCATAAACAGCCTTTATATTGTTCCCTTGAGATAATCATTGTAAATTTGATTAAAAAGTGACATTTCAAAGTCTGTGTAGTTTAACGTTGTTTTTGCCCATTTTTCAAACATTTGTTAAATTAAATGTCTATAGAAGCACATTGTATGGCTAAAAAAATCTAATGTACCATTTTAGCACAGACCTGTAATCAGTGAATAATTAGTAGGTTGTATTGTGGAATTAGTTTTGATAACTTTTTAGACTTCTCTGAGTTAACATTTGTTTTATGATCAGTTAAATTAAATATTGATTAAGGAAATCCAGAGAGGGCCAGCTTTGCCATCTGTCTCATTCACTGGCCGTTCAGTGTGTTGCCTTGGACATTCAGGAGGCTGTGCTGACTCTGGGGAAAGCCCATTGCTTGTGGGCATTGCCTGGGACAGGCCAGTGGGCCAGGGCTGAGAATTATTATCAAGAATATTGATCAGCCCAGCGGGAGTGGCTCAGTTGGTTCAACATCATCCTGTGCACCAAAAGGTTGCCGGTTTGATTCCTAGTGAGGGCACATACTGGAGGTGCGGGTTTGATCCCCTGTCAGGGCACATATGGAAGGCAACCAGTTGATGTTCCTCCCTCCCTCCCTCCCTCCCTCCCTCCCTCCCTCCCTCCCTCCCTCCCTCCCTCCCTCCCTCCCTCCCTCCCTCCCTCCCTCTCTCTCTTCCTCTCTCTAAGTATGTCCTTGGGTGAGGATTTAAAAAAAAAAGAATCTTGATCATATTAAGGAGAGATAGGGGCCTGGATTAGTGTCCCATTGCCATGGTAACAAATTGCCACACACTTAGTGGCTTATAATGACACAATTTATTATCTTAGAGTTCTGCAAGTTAGAAGTTTAGTCTCACTGGACTAAAATAAAATTGTTTGCATGGTTGGGTTTTTTTCTGGAGGCCCTAGGGGATAATCTGTTTCCTTGCATTTTTCAGCTTCTAGAGCTGCCACATTCTCTCCTCAAGGCCCCTTCCCTGAGCCAACAACATAGCATCTCTCTGACTCCAGCCACAGAAGGTTGTCTGCCCGTTTTAAATTATTTTGTTTATTTTTTATTTAAGTATAGTTGGTATACAATATTTTATTAGTTATATTACTTTAGGTTTACAATATAGTGATTCAACATTTTTATACCTGACAGTGTGATCACCCCACTAACTTCAATGATGATCTGTCATACAAATGTATCACAGTATTATTGACTGTATTTCCCTTTCCCTTTCTCATTCCTCTCCCCTCTTCCTCCTCTCTAGCTACCATCCCTTTAGTCTCTGTTCCTATGAATCTGTTTTTGCTTTGTTTTGTTTGTTCATTTGTTTTGTTTTATTAAATTTCACAAAAGAGTGAGACTAAGGTATTTGTCTTTCTCTGTCTGACTTATTTCACTTAGCATAATATCCTTATCATTCATGTTGTCACAAATGGCAAGATTTAGTTCTTTTTTTACTGCTGCATAGTATTCCTGTGTGTGTGTGTTTGTGTGTGTGTGTGTGTGTGTATAAAGGTTCTCTGCTTTTTTTTTTTTTAATATATCTTTATTGATTTCAGAGAGAGGAAGGGAGAGGGAGAGAGACAGAAACATCAATGATGAGAGAGCCATTGATCAGCTGCCTCCACGCCCCCAACCGGGGATCAACCCGAAACCCAGGCATGTGCCCCGACTGGGAATCAGACCTCTATCTCCTGGATCCTAGGTCGATGCTCAGCTGCTGAGCCACACCCGGTCAGATCTCTGCTTTTAAGGACTCGTGTGATTAGATTGTTTCCCCTTGGGTTACCCAGGATACTCTCCCCATCTCAAAGTCCTTAATCAAATATGCAAAATCTCTTTTGCCACGTAAGGTAATATATTCACAGGTTCCAGAGATTAGGACTTAGACATCTTTCGGGCGCCATCATTCCATCTGCCACAAGCCCAGAATTGGGTGTACTAGATTCACTGTCTGCGCTGCTTGGGCCCATCGCCTCATCTTCTCACTCTCCAGCTTGTGTTTGGCCATCCATTTCTGTCTCAGTTCATTCAAAACCTTTCTCTTCTCAACTCTTAACTTTTCAGCCTTTCTTAGCAAGCAGTCCTGATGGCTGCCTTCTCCTGCTGAGAGCAGTGTTGCTGAGTGGGCTAGCCAGGCCGCCTACGTTCAGATATTGGCCGTGACCTTTGGCAAGTTACTCGCTCTCTCGGGGCCATCATTTTCTCATCTGTAAAATGAGGACAGAGAATGTGCATGTACCATGGGACGAGTTAATATAGTTAACACCCTGAGAACAATGCCTGTCACCTAGCAAGCCCTCGAGGGATGCTCACTACATTGTTGATGTTATTTTGGTCACTTTCTTTGTAGATAATCCCTCAAGATTTTATTTGTGACCTTTCTTCTCCAGAAATTAATGCTCTTCTCTCAGAGCGTTAGCATTAATCTCTAGTTAAAGAACCCCAGCCAGAAACATTTCCAAACTCCACACCTCTATTTCTGGCAGTGCAGGGTGAACATTTTATTTGGATGTCTCCAGGAAGCCAGAGACCAAGCCCATCCGAAGCCAAGCCAAAATATTCCATTCATGCTTTTATTTCTTTTCTGCCTTCAGATCCAAAATCAAGTTTGATTCTTTCCTCTCACCTTTAAACATTCAAGAAAGGTTATCAAATTCTACAGACTGTACTTTTATTCTTACCTTGACCTATTGCCCCAGGGAAAGTGGAACAGTCTTCTTAAATCCCTGCTCTGATGATGCCCAGCCCCACCTTGTTCACATAACGCCAGCGACTCCTCACTGCCTTCATATGAAGATTATGCTTTTTGTGTAACATTCAGAAATTCTCTACAGATTTTAAATGCCATACAAAAATAAGCTGTCGCCCGGTCAGGCGTGGTTCAGCGGTTGAGCATCGACCTAGGATCCAGGTGATCGGGGTTCGATTCCTGGTCAGGGCATATGCCCGGGTTGCGGGTTTGATCAATGACTCTCATCATTGATGTTTCTATCTCTCTCTCCCTCTCCTTTCCTCTCTGAAATCAATAAAGATATATTAAAAAAAAAAAAAGTAAGTTGTCATTATCATTACTTTTAGTCTCAACAGTCAATGTTACTGCTCAGACATCTTAAACATGCTTGAAACTGGACACCTCTTCCTCTCCTGAGTTCACTGTTTTTTCATACGTTCATACCCTGTGTCTTTGCTGCCAGGAATGCTCTTCCCCCCATCTCTGCCTGTCAGAGTCTTACTCGGCAGCCCAGGCTTGGAGACGATACCACCTTCTTTGTGGAGCCCTTTCTGATGGCCTTTCCTCTCCAAGTCAGGAGTAAGCAAACTAATGCCCACAAACCAAATCCGACCCACCATCTGGTTTTATAAATAAGGTGTTATTGGGACTCAGCCACACTCATTCCTTTCTGCATCGCCTGTGGCTGCTCTTGGTGAACAATAGCAGAGTTGAGTAATTGCAACGGAGGTCACGTGGCCCACTAGAGGAGGAATATTTACTATCCTGTGACCCCTCTGTCCCCTTGGAGCCACGTAGTCTGTACTGCACCTCCCTGGTGAGCCTTTCACATCTTCTGTTAGGACTACTTTTGCCTGCCTCTATTACCTGTGATAACATACTCCCCTTGTAGACACGGGCTGATCCTGCCCTCACCATCCTTGTTCTTGACATTGGGCCTAGCAGGATGGAGGGCTCAGGGGTTGTCAGTAGAAATAAGTTATTCTGTAAAAAATATATATATCAAACTCACTTATATAAAGCACTGTTCCCTTTAGAGGGTTAGTGCTCATTTGATGTTACTGATAGTAAATCATTTTGTGTTTGATTTCTAGAAGCATTTCATTGACCACCAAGATAAGCTACGAAGTTGGCTCCAAGGATCTTAAGGACAATGTTCTTACACTATTTAAGTTGCTACTCGGTGAGGTCGTTTGATAAGAGGTCCCACTGAAATTTAGGATTGCAGTGTACACTTTTTCACTATGTGTGGGTCTGGGTTCCACCGAATGCAGTAGATGCAGTTTCCCCTTAGCTATTTCTGTTGCCGACCCACAACTGTATGTACTTGGGCTGGAGCAACCTTTGACCATGCTGCTCTCTTATGAAAGAGGCCAAATAGTTCAATGTGTTTTAGGAAAACCGGAGATGCCTCACGGGCTTCTTAAGGAGAGATCCAGTGACCTTGATTTTTATTATGATTTTTAAACCCAGGAAGCATTGGTGTCCTCCTTCAGACTGCGCCAGATGCCCTTGCTCGTTGCTACATTAGGCCTCCAGAGGGCGCTGTCTGGGCTTCATCTCAGCATCTGTGACTGTGCCCTGCGATGCACCCAGGCTCAGTTACCCGCCTTTTCTGAGACTCCAAGTTCCTCAGAATCTGTTTGCTTTGGGTCCACCTGAGCTCACCTGACTGAGAGGCACAAATCCTGCCCCCTCTAATGGGAACACACCTAAGCTAACGACAGGTGGGTCGCACCCTTTGCTCTGTGCATTCCTCAGTGCTGGAGTCTTTTCTCTCCCTAGGATATGGGAGGGTACCAGCCTATTTTATAAACATTTTTTAAAATGTTGTTTGAACCAAATAAGAGAGGATATTAGAAAAGCTCCAGAAAGACTGGGAAAGTAAATCCAGACCTGAGAGCAGCCAGGAGAATTTCCACCTCCATTCTCTGAGTGGCCTAGGAAGAAAAAGTGCTGGGTTTGCCCTACGCTCTGGAGTTAGAGCTGACAAAGAAGAAACTAGAAATAAAGACCCCATTCCACAGATGACTTTTTTCTTAATTGGGAGTAGGTGAGTCTTATGCTTGGCCCTTGGTGGTGACATTCAGAACATAGTGCTTCAGTGGTTTGAGCAGTAATTTATCTAAGAAATGACAAGAAGAGTGATGCAACACATAGATGTTATTGCTGAGAGTTGTAAAGCAGTGACAGGACGACAAATGTTCCTGTGGCCCAGCGCTCTTCTGAGTAGCAGGAGTGACATTCAGATGAAAGCAGATCACTGTCACAGGCTCGCCTGCTTCTACCTGCGACGCAGCCAGAACGGGTGCACCTTGGAAGCCGGCCAGAAAGGAGGAGCACTGAAGAATTTTATTTCACTGAGGAATATACTAACATGTTACATAGAATTTCTGAGACATAAAGAATATATATATGAGGAGCTTCAAAGAAATATGAATTTTGCTTTCTGTTAGCAGAATATTGAACATGTATTGTGTTTCTGTGGACTCATTGAATTTCTCAGGAGGAAACCCGGAGCAGGTAGGAAAGGTGGGCTTGACATTTAGGAGACAGAGCAAAGCAAGAGTGCCTCTGGAGATGACCACACGAAGATGACACCTGGAGACATGGAGTTCATGGGGAGAGAATGTAGAGAAAGGGAAGCCAGAGTCAAGACTTGGGGAAATGCCCACTGTGGGAGGCTGACAGTGGCTCCCAAGTACATGTCCATGTCCTAATCCCTAGAGCACGAGAATGTGACCTTATTTGGAAAGAGTTTGCAGATGGGATTAAGTGAAGGATTTTGAGATGTATTATCTAGATGGGCCTTAAATGCCATCGCACGTGTCCTTATAAGACAGAGGCAGAGGGAGCTTAGACACAGATGGACACAGAGGCGCAGGTGACATGACTGTGGAGACAGATTGGAGTAATGCAGTCACAAGGCAAAGAGCACCGTGGAGTGCTGGCACCCATGGGGAGCTGAAAGAGGCAAGGAGGTGACTTCGCCCCCAGGGTTTTGAGAGGAAACAGCCCTCTCAGCACCTTGATTTCAGACTTCTAGCCCCCAGACTGTGATAATAAATTTCTGTTTCAAGCCACCAGAGCTGTGGTAATTTGTTACAACAGCCCTAGGACACTCATCTTTGGGAACAAGAGAGAGAGAGTTTTAAATCAGATGAGTAGAGGCAATGGGGGCCTCAGGGAGTGAGAATAAAGAGTGAAGGGAAGTCAATGAAATGAGAGGAGCTAACGGTGACAGCTAACTTGTCACCCAGGCACCTGCTGTATCCCAGGCACTTCCATAAGAACGTTAGAGGTATTACTTCATTCTTACAACTCTCTGAGGTATAAGCTGCGGTTATCCTCATTTTACAGGTGAGGAAACTGAAGCACAAAAAGATTCAATAACTTACACTAGGAAAAACGGGTAATAAATGGTGTGGCCAAGATATAAACTGAGAGGCTCTGGCTCCAGCACCCACATTTTAACCACACACTTCACTTCTCTCTTCTCCTCCCTAAAGTTGTGTGTTTCTCAAGGTTCGGCTTTAGATCTTTTTATCATGTAAGGTAGATGATAGGTCTCAAGAAAAAAAGGTATTGTTTTAAAAGTTATTTTGAGGTAGCCCTGGCCGGTGTGGCTCAGTTGGTTGAGCACTGTCCCATGTTCCAAGAGGTCGCCGGTTAGATTCCCAGCCAAAGCACATGCCCGGGTTTCAGGCTCGATCCCCAGAAGGGGGCATGCAGGACGCAGCTGATCAATGTTTTTCTCTCTCTCCCTCCCTCCCTCCCTCCCTCCCTCCCTCCCTCCCTCCCTCCCTCCCTCTAAAATCAATAAAAGCATAGTTTAAAAAAAGGTATTTTGAGGTAGAATGGAGGAAGATTAGAAACTTGACATCACCTGGGCTGCACCTTCTCAGCCGAGCTGCGGAGGCTGTTGCCTGCTGAGGCCGAGGGAGGCGGCCCAGGAACCTGGGGCAGGTGGCGAGGGTGCAGTGAAGCAGGAAGCACCGAATTGAATTTTTGCTGCCCAGGTAAACGTGCTCAGTGTCATTTCCTTGGCTGGCTCTTGACCTGTGCCCAAGGAGACTTTGTGCCGCGTAGAATGCCACATGCAGGGGGAGAAGGGGCAGAAGGAGGGCTGTCACCCCACACCTCTGCATGGAATGGACTTCGTTCAGAGCCAAGGAAGGAACCAGAGAGGTATACATATGACCCTTGTCCTTAGAAACTCTTGAGCTGGTTGGAGAAATGGGACCTCCACGGGCTGGCAGGTAAATAACAGTACCAGGGCCTTGCATGGTAAGATGATAAGGCTAACTGTAGTGAACTGGGTGCTGACTGTGGGCCCGAGGAACTGGAAGGGCTTTTAGGTGACGGTCTCAGCTGGTTCTCACTGACTAAGGAGTTTGATAGCTGGTCAAGGTCCTGGAGGACATTTCAGCATGATGCAAAAGGGGGGGGGGGGAGGGCAACAGCTCTCTAAGAGTTTGGGTCCAAGGAGTGCCAGAATATTATACCTTGCAAACCCACCTTGATAGATGATATACCTTCCAACCCTACTTCGTTAAATTATTCAGAACCACTACAGACTTAAAACAATTAGCCTATGTTCTGCTATTTAATTCATTAGGCTACATGGTGTAATGGAAAAGAGTGGAGTTAAGATTCCAGTTAATCACTTGTGTGACCTTGGACTTCACCTCTTAAGCCTCAGGATTCCCATCTGTAAAATGTAGATAATAATTCTCTGTCTTTTGGGGTTGGGGTGAGGCATTAATGGGATAGCAGTTGATAGCTAAGCACAGTGCCTGGCATTTAATGGATAATCAGTGTCAATATTTTTTAATATAAAATAGTTAAGAACACAGTGGATGATACAGTTTATTGGCTGACAATTCATTTCTGAAGACATGACTGCTGAATCTTCTATAAATGTTCATGCTTTCACGTGTCTGAAGTATATTTTCTGTGTTGTGTACTGTTTGTTTATACATCTCTCTCCTCCATGGACTTGGCCATTGCATAAGCAGAGTTCTGAAGGGCCAGGTCCTTTATTTGTACCTCTGAGAACTCCTAATTCTTGGAAGACCTGAATGGATTTGCTCTGGTATTAGGGTTCTCCCCAATTCCCCTGTGATTTATTCATTTCCCTCATATCCATCCTCTCCTGGTAATACTCATGAATTCTTTCTTATTTTTAACATTTCCCTATGCTCTCTTTTATTATATAATTTTAAATGTGGAATTCAACAATTTCAAGTAGTTATGCCATTTATGTCCACTGTGTCATTTTTACTCTCGTTTGTCATTTTGTGTTTCCTTGAGGGGAGTTATATAAGAGCTAGAAGTGCCACACTGACTCACAGTCCTGGTCCCTTCGGCCCAATAATCCTCTGCGAAAGGGACAAGAAGAGATGTTTTGTGGAGAGCAGTCTATTTCACATTCGCAGACTGAGACTGCATGTACTGTCTGATGTTGACTTAAAACATCTCTCCAGCCCCTTCATCTGTCACCTGAAAACCTGTCTGCCATCTTCTGGAATCTTGATGGGGCTACAGACATTCATTCTGCACCTCTGTGGAAGTGTGGAGCATACACTGGTGGTAGGGAGCACGGAGGAGTGGAAGAATACCGGGTTGATGCTGTGGGGTTCGTCCTGCCCATGGAGAGAGAGACCAGGAGTCTAAGGACACACTTGCCCAGGCGGGCACCTGGGCATCAGAGCAGGGCATGCATTGCCAAGGGAAAGCTGCCAGGCTGCCTCTCAAGGGGTTGCCCAGCATGGTAGGCCTTACCTGGGTGAATTTTCCAAGACCAAGGCTCAGGCTCACAACATGTGGGTTTAGATCTTGGGGCAGACTCATGCTAAGCAGTTCACGGGAGGTAGATGTGTAGAAACCCAGGATGCCAGACTGCTGGCCCACACTGAGAACCCTGCCTGCCGGGTAGGTGGGGAGCACTAGTACCCTTGCTCTCTCCTGCACTGGAAGCACATCCTAATCTGAAGGTTGTCTGGTGAGCACTGTCAGAGTGAGGGCATGTAGGTGGGTAAAGGAGAGAGGAACTGGGTGTCAGGACTGCCTGGCTGCGCACTTGGAATTCTCGAGCTCTGACGCTGTTGCCCAGTTTGTCTCTATTACGCGGTTGGTTGGTTGGTTGGTTGGTTTTATGCTTCCTTGGCTGACCAAACCTCACTCTGATTTGAGTCTTCCTTTCCTAAAATTTGTTAGAATTTACACATAGGTCCAGGGCATATCTTTTTCCCCCACCTTGGGGAAATTTAAGGTAACTCTTCATATTTCTTGCATGACCCATGATTACTGATTTACATTTTACTTCTGAGCAGGCTTTGTATTTCCCTCACATCTGGGATTTTAGTAGACCTCTCACTATAGCCTTCTTCTACTGGTAATACGTAAACCGACTGTTTTAGCCTGCCAGGCCCAATTTGCTCATCTGTATAAGGCACCAGATTAATTAGCTAACCACTAAACTAACTTCTAACTTTAAATTTCTACTTTCAAGTTTTAAAAGATTCTCCTCTTAATAATAAAAAAAATTTTTGTGATTTCTTGAAGCTATTAAATGGCATGATTCCTGACCAAGTCCCCCTGGCTGGCTGGCATTAATCAGGCTGGCACCTTTCCTTGGCCTTTTTTTTAAAGAACAGGTTCAGTCATTCATGACTTGGCATTCCAGCTCTGTCCTCACAGTGCTTCTCTGGACAAATCAATCACCTTTCATATTCAACTGAGGCTTCTAAAATGATTTTCTAATTCTCTTTTTCATCAGTGATTTATTAGCTGGAGTTCTTCTAGAGTGAAGGACTTTTTCTTATCAGCTATTTGGTTACCTTGAAATATTGTTAATAAAGGAAAGGACAGATGCTCACTTCTTTCCTTTATCAATTTCTTAAGTAATGAATTGAGATTTTAGCAACTTCCAATGTTGATCAATATGTGTTTTGGATTTTTTTAAATCTTTCAAACTCAGAATTTGATATATTTCATATGTGTCTGTAGGTGTGAACCATATTGATATAATCTCTGTAAATTGGTGCAATTAATATTGTTTTTGATGAGATTGGCACGATGTATGGGATTTGCTTCAAACTATTCTGGCACCTAACAAGCAAACCAACAACAAAGGGAGTGATATAGATGAAAAAAAAGATTGGAGAAATATTTTGTTTTTCAACTTTATGGAAAAATCTTGATCTTTGTTAAAGCTGGGTAGTGGGTTCATGGGGTTCATTATACTATTATTTTTGCTTTTGATATGTTTGAAAATTTTCCATATAAAATAGCTCTAGAAATGTACATAATTCTCAGGTTATCAGAGGTGTAAATCTGAGTTCAGTCATTGACTCCGGCCTCTACATGAATCCCACGAAGAAACTTCTTTGATTTTTATTGAAATTCCAGATACCTCAGCATCAGTTCCTAATCCTTATAGCCCCTAAAGCAGCATGCCAAATGAGTGCATATTTTCCAGGATTTTGGAAATCATTTAAACTTTTGACTTCATTGGATCCCGATTCATAAAATTCTTGTGATATCTGAGGTTGTCCACTTTTGAATAAAACAGTGTTCAGTGAATATTGTTAATGTGAAAATCACTTGGTATCACAATTCCAGTGTCACACACTCACAATTCTAGTGTCACACACATCCCCTAAGAACCTGAAACATAGTTGCTTATGCTCTCTGGATTTCATGCCAGAAAACAATCTGGCATTTCAGCCTTTCTGAACTGACTTCTTCACTCTAATGGTGCTATTTCTCTTCCAGGTTTAAGTTTATCTATTCATGGGGCTGAAAAGCGTTTGCAAGTCCATCAACGGCGAAGTGTGGCAAGCCGCCCAGGGTCACGCCGCCTGCCCGTGGTCAGGCATTCCTCACTCCCACCGAGTAGAAGGTCAATAAGAATGGAGGCAAGCTCTTCTGGAATCACCAATGGCAAGACCAAGGCCTTCCACGCAGGTAATGCATGGGGAAAGGTCAACAAGGACTCACGTTAGTGACAACCTAAAACAGCCTGTGTTATATTTCCATTGGCTAATTATGCCATAATCCCAGTTAAGCTTGCCTTTTTAAAGAATTCTGTTTCTCCCCTTTTCTTTACTCAAACCAGTGGTAAATGTCACCAAGACCAATAAGAAGAGAGCGCGTGTGGCGCGTCAGAAAGGCTAAGGCTACATTCTGCCCACAGTGGTAGAATCTAAATGAAAATCTAAGTGAATAAACTTGCTCAGTTAGGGAAAAAAGCTTATTGTATAATAAAACAAGAAATTTTGCCATTTTCATGATAATTTGTTCCAGGAGAGACCAGGGAATTAGTCAAACTGAAAATGCCCACTTTGAAGCCCAAGGTACCTGGTTTCACTTGTCTGCATCCGCCTACGATGAGGGCAGAAGATTGGGGTCATATTAAGTTTCAAGGTTATAGGAAGCATTTTAACATGTAAAAAATGTTAAAATGAATCAATATCAAAGCAGGTCATTCCAAGAATAGGTTTTATTTGCTAGTTTGGATGAGAAGCTCATTGGCGTGTTTCTCATTCATTCAACCATACACTGAGCGCCTGCTATACGTCAGGCACTATTTTAGGTGCTGAGGAAACATCAGTGGAAAAGGAAACTTTAATGTCCACATGACTCATAAAATCATTGAAGTTTGAGGAAATTTAGAAGTCATTTAGTGTAACTCTCACCCAATCCTGATTCCTTTGTGTAATGTCCTGGCAGGTGGTCACCCAGCCCCAACTAAAGCCAGCCTCCATCTCTAGCCATGTCACGCCACCCCCTCTCTCTCGCACTTTCTTTCTCTCTTTCAGTTGATAAGGTTTTTGGCCTGAGTAAATTGGATTGGTATACAATGGAGAAGCCCGCAAGGGAAACAGATTTGGTGGGTTTTAAAAGGCAGAAGTAGGGCCAAGATCAGAAGTCTGATAGTGAACCTACTAATACTGAGAACTGGCAAGATCATGTAAGCGGTGGGATAAACATGTCTGGAGCTTGAGAGATTGGTCTGGGAAGGAGATATAAAATTGACTGTTGTTGACATATAAATAGCCTTTGAAGCAGTGAGATGAAAAGCAATGACAAAAGAAAGGAGTGAAGATGAAGGGGAGAGGATTCAGAGCTGAAATCTGGGGCACTCCGACAGTAAGGGGAGAGAGGACGTGAGTCAGCAGCAAAGACCAGGACAGAACGCCCAGTGAGGATGGACAGAAGCCATAAAGTACGTGTCTTAGAAGTTAAGTAAAGAAGGTTTATCAAGAAGAGAGGAGTGATTATCAAGGTTCAACGTTGCTAGAAGTCAAGTAAGTCAAAGACTAAGAATTGGCCATTGATTTTAGTGAAGTGAAGATCCATGGTGATTTTGATAAGAGCAGCTTAGGTGAAGTGTTTGGGATGACACCCTGATTAAAGTAGATTTAAGAGAGAATGGAAGGGTATGAATTGGATACTCTGAACATAGACAACTTTCTTTTTTAGCAGTTTTGATGTGAAGGATAGTGAAGAAATAGGGGAGCAGCTGGAGGACAAGTAAGGTTCAGGGAGAGTTTCTTTTCAGAATAGCAGCCCTCCAGCAGATAATTCATGATGTTGGAAAGGGGGGAGAGTTCGTGATGTAGGCGTCAGTGAGAGAGATGAGAGCTGTGTGCGACACAATCATGACTAGTTCATCTGTGACAGCAGATGGGAAGGGAGAATAGGTGGATGTTGGCAGTGGGATAAGGGTCTAAGAAGTTCTTTCCCCATTTTGTCAGTTTTATTTGTAATTGGGAAGCAGGGTCATCACTGAGAATGAGAGTGGAGCCGGGAGGGAGGCATGGTGTGATGACATGAGGGACCGAGGCAATGTGATTGCCAGTCACATCCAAGGGCCACTGGAGATTTATGGTCATGGTTGAAGTTACACTGGTCACCATGGTTGTGCGTTTTGCTTTAACCTTGTTTAGCCACATGAGTGCAGACATAGAATAGATGGGGAGTTAGATTTAGTCAGGGTTGCAGTTGTGCCAAAGAAATAGGAAAAGAGTGCATGAGCGGGAATGACTTTGACAATCGATTATGTGATTTAAGCTTTGTCAAGAGGAACAGTGGAAAGCTGATAGGCTCAGTTGGTTGTCAAAGGTTGAAAAGGTGTTGAGGTAGGGTCATGGGAGGAAGAGCTGGAAAGACAAGAGGTAGTGGTGAGAGGGGGGATGCATCACACTGATATTAGGGGGGGGCGCTGTTATTAGTAATAAGCTGGTCTAGGCTAGGGTATGAAATGAGCGACTGTTACAGGGTGAAGGGGAAGATTACAGGAGGAAAGAATTCTCAGGACCGAGACACCAGTATTTGGGAAGGATCATCTATGTAGATATCGAAATCGTCAAGAATTGAATAGTTTTGGGAGAGGGATGCTAAGTCAGGAGTTAACCTCATCAGGAAATGAGGGAGCATGGCCTGGGAGGCAGCAGGTGAATGCGGTGATAAGGGTAGAAGGTGATATAATACAACAACTCGAGATTTATACCTGGGGGTGTTTAGTGAAGAGGAAAGAACAGCTGTCTCAGGTGGCATTAAGACTCAAAGAAGTCTTCTAACTGTAACTGTGTATGGTGGCAGATGCTCACTAGATTTACTGTGGTGATCATTTCTCAATATATACAAATATCACTCATCATATGTACAGCTAAAACTAATAATATGCCACTTATTCCTCAACAATGAAAAGAGACTCAAGGATGATACCTTCTCCTCCATATCCATTGGTGTCAGGGCTGTAGGAGAAAACAGGCCCCTATGAAAGAGCCACGGGGAAGCCTCTGGGGAGAGCCAGGCTTTCGTTAGAGAAGATGAAGGGAACGGTCTGAGGAAAGACTGATGATGGGCCCAATGAAGGGTTTGGGATGTTGGGGAGTTGCTTTCAAAGGCTCTCTTTAGTTATTTTCTCAGACCACCCCAAAGTTCTTCTCCAAAGAAGACAATTAACATTATCCTTTCCCCGCTTAAAAGTCTCCGTGGCTGTCCAGAAGAAAGTGCAGGCTTGTGATCCCTCTGCACTTCACCCTCCCCCTAATTCCTCCTGGCTTATGTCCTTTGGGCTCCGTAACCTGCCCGTTCTGGTTGAACCACCCCCAGCTCTTTGCTATTGCTCTAGTAGGCCTTCACTTTCCATGTCGCTGTCACTGCTCAAGCTCCTCCCTGTTTTTGGAATGGCCCTTCCCCAATTAATCTCTGCTTCTCATTTCTTCAAATGTAACCCAGATTCCACTTTCTCCCCAAGGCCTTTCTAGATCTCACTGGTCAGAACTGATCTACAGAGCTTGGAACCTGTATGGCAGTCTACCTGTTTTTAGATTTTATAGTCCCCGGAAGGCAGGAACTGCATTTAATTTATCTTTCTATTTTCCATCTTCCCTAACCCCGTGTATTATTCAGAGTAGGTTCCACTACTAAGTGATTACTATTTGCTATTTGTCGAATCTATTCCACCCATTGGATACAGGTACATTCTGAACTTATACAGAGTAAACCTAATTCTTCTTTAAAATGACAATTCTTTAGTTGTTCAGAAACTCATCTTGAGCTGTTTGTCAACTGAAACATTTCCTAGTTTCTTCAATGCTTCTTTCAGGGACACTTTTTTCAGTTTCTTTAGCATCCTACCCACTCTGCTCTTAGAAACAGTCTTATTTTACGGCTTCCTCTTTGAAAATACAGTGCCCAGAATTGCATAGCCAATTCTGCTCGTGTCTGACCCAGGCAGAGTACAGCCAGCCTTTCATTGATATCCTGTACTGATGTTAATGTAATACCATTTTAAAAAAATGTTATTGAGGTATTTCCTAACAGTGTAACATCAGCATGGGATAATTTAGCGTATCTCTAGTCACTGCTCTCATCCTAGAAACACATCACTACAGCCCTGGCTGCTGTGGCTCAGTTGGTTGAGTCCCATGCACCAAGAAGTCACTGGTATGATTCCTGGTCAGGACCCTTCCCCATCCAAACAATCATATACTTTTATATCTAGAGCATGATTGACAAAACTGGGAAAGGGGGGAAAATTTAGATCTGGTTACAGGAGCGAGTCTCAGAGAGCAAATCTGAAAGCTTCCAGAATCACAGGGAAGGAGAAGGAAAGCTTTGACATTTGCTGGGAGTTACGGTGGCAGCTTCATCTCAGCAGTTCATTTTTCCCCTCAGTCACTCACTGCTGGTTTTCCTTTGACTGTTATAGTTGCTGGGAGGGTCCTTGCTTTTATTACTTTAAAACCAGCATTTCAGCCCGGCTGGGCGTGCCTCAGCAGGTGAGCATCAGCCTGGGATCCAGGCGATCGAGGTTCGATTCCCGGTCAGGGCACATGCCCGGGTTGCGGGCTGGATCCCCAATGACTCTCTCATCATTGATGTTTCTGTCTGTCCCTCTCTCCCTCTCCTTTCCTCTCTCTGAAATCAGTAAAGATATATTTAAAAATATATATATACAACCAGCATTTCAGTGGTAAGTTGGATGTATTGGGATAAGGCTAAATTTCTCAAATCTTTACAGTAGCAATACATTTAAGGATTAAAAACCTGTGTTTATATATCTACATATGATAGCACAATTTTTAATGCCCATATCCTAAATCTTAGAGCATTTGATATTGTCAGACATCACCTACTTTGCTTAGTTTATTGCATCATTTCTGGGCGAGTGAGTATTTGTAAACAGATAGTAACGAGGAAATAGCCCTTCGGTAGCATGATAATTATTTGCAAAAATAGTTAAGGTCCTTTGGTTACTTAAAGCCTCTCTCTTTCTGTACTTAGTGGAAATTTTCTCAACCAAAAAGAAAAAGAAAGAAAGAAAACCACACACCACATGCACTCACATACATTCCCCCCCAACACACATACGTGGAGACACAAAAGACAAACAAAAATCAATCTGTATTTAATATAACAAATAATGTATTGACTTTAAAGGAGCATTTTGATGTGCTTTTGCAATATTTCAGCCAGTCATCTGAATGTTTGTGCTTCCTTTTGTGAAGTTAACTACCTACTTTTTGTTTCTCAAGATCAAGTTGAGTTGCAAGAAATCTAACCCTTTATTTAATGTCAGGTTTTCATAGCACAAACTTAAAGTCTTAGTTTTTTATAGAGACAGACTCATAGATAGAGAGCAGGCAGACAGCTCTGATGGGAGGAGTGTGTTGGGGGGGAGGGATTGAGCAAAAAAGAAAAAATAAAGAGAGAGGACTCATGGACGTGGACAGCAGTGTGGTGACTGTGGGACGGAGGAGGGGGGTTGGTGGGGTGGAAGAGGGCCCAGGGGATAAATGGTGATGGAAAAAATAAAAATAAAGTCTTAGTTTTTTAAACTGTCACCTAAAACACTTTTGTGCTGTTATTTCTGTTTATGCCAATGTTGTAGAATATCTTTATTGCCTCTTTCTAGTGGGGTATGAGCCTGGATGTCATAATATAAACACTGGAAATTCACTCACTTAAGCACCCACCCTCACTAACGAAACAGTTTCAAGGTAGCTTCTTAACTCCTTTTGTTTTTATTGTATTTTTTTCCTTTTTATTGAATTTATTGGGGTGACACTGGTTAGCAAAATTATACAGGTTTCAGGTGCACAACTCCACAACACATCCTCTGTACACTGTATTGTGTGTTCTCCACCCAGAGTCAAGTCTCCTTCCATCACCGTTTATCCCCCCTCTACCTTCCTCCACCTCCCCCAACCCCTCCCCTGGCAATCACCACACTCTTGTCTGTGTCCATGAGTTTTTTCTCTTTTTTCCCCTTTTCGCTGAATCCAGCCGCACCCCAGCCCTCCACAGCCCCCCGACAACTGTCAGCCTGCTCTCTGAGTCTGTCTCTATTTGCTTTATTTTTTCATTTTTTTTCTTTTGTTTTTTAAAGGATGTTTTAAAACTTACCACTTCGAAAGGAAAACCTAACAGAGCAAGTGAAGCTCCCAGGTACCACTGTGAAGTTTTTCTTTCAAGGTGTGAATTTTTTACACTGGCTTCTATTTTTTTTTTTTTTTTTTTTTAAGTAACGGGAGCATATGGCTTTATAATTGAGTGTTTTTCTATCAAGACAATAAATTTCACCGTTTAGGATTCAGTAACACTTAACAGATAGAAGAGCTGTCCTTGCAAACATTGCAGATGACATGCCACAACGTTGTACGTCTGTGCTCCCCCCCCTTTCTCTAGTTAGAGCAGGATACGGATGACTTGTATCCTCCCTGAATCCGTTACGGGGGGGACCAGCTTGAACCCTGAGCGGCCTGGGCAGAGCTGTGTTGTACACAGGCCTTGCTTGGCACGCTTTGCTATGAATGGGCTCTCTAAGGACAAAGGAAAGCACGCTTTTCTTCTTTTCAGCATATTTGCTTAAAATCTGCTAATTCTACAACATGCGCTCCCTCCCCAATCCCAGAGCCCCGTCTTGGAAACTCTGGTTCCAAGTCTTTGCTGTGAATAAATCCCCCCCGCGGTTCTGTGCAAGTTCTTAATTAACCCTGCACAGCGTCTTAGCCTGGTTTCAGAAAGGGAGGAGAGAAATGGGGGGATGAGCCCCTTCAAAACCTACTCCAACTGCAACAGGATTTGTTTTCCTTTTCACATAAATGGGATGTAGATGATTCTGTTGGGGGGGGGCGTGCAGAGATTGTCTTTTATCATCAAGAGATTCCTTTCAAAAGCCTTTAGGGGGATTCAGGTGAAGGACCCCCCATCTGTGGTGGGGAGCTGGCTGCTCCTCTGAGTGCCCCTCCCCCAGGCACACAGTAGTGACTTTGTGGATTAGTTGTCCGCCGGTTGCCTGCCTCATCTCAGTCATGCTGTTTGCAGGACTCCTGCTTTCAGTCCCTTCATACTCAGTGTCACTGTTCGGGGTCTACTATGAAATGCATGCTCCCTGTTCTGCTTTATTTTCTAGCTTTGTCTTGTCTTTCCCAAATTATGTAGCTTGCTCTTTTGTACAGTGAAAATTTCATTCTGACTTTTACTAAACACACACTGTAAGAATGATCATTGATCTTATTTTCTTCTTTTTCATGTATTTGTAAAGATTTTTGGCATATGAATGTAATAATATTGACAGCGCTGGCTCTATAACTTGCACTGTTTTGTATTAGGTCAACCCTTTTCAGGGAGTAAAAAAGGGCCTACTGTGTGTTTAAAGAATATCAAGTATAAGCCCGGTACCGAAGTGGGTATACACACTGCATGTTTTCATAGGTGGCACTTTTATGTATCGTGTTGGGTGGTTGTTCTAGATTGGACTCTTAAATACTATGTTTGAGGCTGGGTTGTCATTTTTATAACCATCCTGGTGTTTTAGTGCCATTATTTATTACTTTTGATATACGGAATGGGCCGCGTGCATTTATAGAGCAATAAGGGGATGTATATCATGTGCCTTGTTTTAAACCAAATAAGAACTGAATGCATGAATCAATAAAACTGATTAAAATGGGAAAAATACGTATTTAAAACTCATATTATTCTGCAAGGTAGATGGGACTTCGATTTCTTTCTTTTGTTTTTATTGGACTTATACTAACGCATCATAGCTCTGTTGAGAGATTATACAAGAGCTCTGAAACTGAGTTTCTTATTTGCAGTGAGTCATAGATCTTAGAGACAACATGGACATTTTAGCCACATTGAGGCCTATTAAGTCATCCACCTACTTTTTACAAAATTAATAATCCCAGTTTCCAAAGTGCTTTCTGAATGCCAGTTGTTAAGTACGAAAAGAAATAGCAACACAGTCTTGTAGATCTCTGTGCCATCACCCTAGATGATTTTAGTTCATGTCCCTCTGAGTTTAAAGACTTCTCTGAGTGCCTACTAGGTAATAACTAGCATTTATTTGGAAGATACTTCCTCAGGGCTGAAATGGCGTAGAGCTACTACACATGGCCCTAAGCTCACAGTCACGTCCAAAGAGGTGATCAGTCAGTGTTCTTTGGTTATAAATAACTGAAACCAATTTTTTAATCCACCCAAAGAAGGAATTTAAATCTGAGTGATATGGAAAGAAAAGCCGGAGAACCACCCGTGGAAAAGGAACAGAATCCAAGAAAAGAGCTATTTGACTCTCTGGAATAAATGAACCCTTACCATTTTTTTTTGGTTTTGCATTTTTTCGCTCAAGTTTTGAAGACCTGGGAGAGACACCCTCCTGGCTGTGCACCTTTCCCTTGGTCGGGTAGAGGGTGATGAGAGAAAGGACAGGGCAGAAGGAGACGTCTCTCTCCTTCAGCTTTTATAATAGGAGGGTAGGACCTCTTGGTTTCTCCTCCCTCCCAGGCTGCACACAGTAAAGGACAGACTCTTCCCCACAAGGAAAGAGAGGTGGTGTTAGAAGAGGGAGATGGACGTGAAAAACACACAGTGCGGAGATCTGTACTTAACCTACTAGAATAGAAGTCGAACTGTGCTAGGGCTGGAACAGAGATATAAATAAAGTTATGGGAACATTCTTATTGCGGAAAATTTAAGAAGAATTCAAAAGGCATGCGGTTTAAAAACTGGACTTTGAAGGCCAACCAGGAGCATGGGGGGGGGGGTGGCCACTCAGATATAGGAACAAACATAATAATAGAGGCAGTGCATTATGCTGATTGTGAATGCAAGCTTTGTTGTTAGATTTTTAAACCCAGATATGTTACCTAATAGCTCTAGACTTGACCAAATGACCTAATTGCTCTGAATCTCAGTTTCCTCATTAGCAACATGAGGATATTAATACCTGTCTTACGGCGTTAGGGTTGCTAGATGAAATACAGAGCTCACAGTTACATTTCAGACAGACTATGATTACTTTTGGTGTGTGCATCAAATATTGCATGGGGCACACTTGTAAGAAGAAATTATTAGTTGTTTATTTGAAATTCAGATTTAAACTGGGAACCCTGTCTTTTTATGTTTAATACCTGGCAACCCTATACAGCATTGTTTTGACAATTAAGCAAATTCACTCACTTAAAGAGCTCAGTCTGATCCTTGTCACATAGCAGATGCTCAGTAATAAATGGCAGTGATGGTTTCTGTTGTCACCGTCATCACAGGCATATTTCTGAAGCCTGAAAGACCATATTTTTCTAATCATTTCCTGCTCAGTCACTGTACCATAGACCATTTCCCGGTTAGCTCGTGTCGACACCAGTAAGAGGACTTCTCCTTTTCTACCCTGACACAGGGCCGCTCACCCTCGTCTTTATTCCTATGGTTTCTCTTTCCTTCTGATTGTGTCAGATGTTTCCCTGCGTATTGATATCATTTGACTTTATCTTTTAGCCACTCATAATTAATGAATATTATTTTCTATTCCCTTTCATAGTGTAATACTAAGAGTAGTAAGAGCACCAGGCTTGGGAATATAATTTAAGAGTCAAGAACAGAGTCAACTGAGCATTGATTGCAATTTGTTGAATTGGAAACTGTAAAGCTTAGTGGGTTTGGAACGAATTATCCCACTTTGATGACTATGCCATATATATAGAATAACAACCCTTCTGAAACCTAAAATATTTCTCTTGCTTCTCTATCTGTGAGGCGCATCATATAGTCCTAGAGAAATGTCATTGGTCACAGGATATGTCCTTTATTCTCTTGTAGAGTTTATAGAATGATGTTTTGTTGCTATGTTTGGTTATTTTCCCAAGTAATTTTAACCTTCTTTCATCTCTCTTTTAAAAACGTAAGCAGCCCTTTCCCCCTTTACGCATGGTTACTTTTTGCTTATGTAGCTGTGGCATTTAAATGCTGGGACAAGTTGATATCATAGGAGAGAAACTTTAAGATGTTGTTTCCAGTGAGCTAGAGTAACTGGAGTGCTATCTGTGTACAGAAGAATTAAATGTTTGATAGTAATAAAATTAACAGCTACAATTTGTTAAGCATTTCCCCATATTTCCAACCTCAAGCACTGTCAAGCTATTTGCACCCATTATCTCATTTAATTCCCATAATATCCTCATGCTATTGTCCTTTGTTATGGTTGGGGAAACAGGCACAGAGAAGTTCAGTAACTTGCCCAAGGACATACAGCCAGTCGGTGGCAGAGGCAAGATTCCAACCCGGTGGTTGGAGTCTCTCGTTCCTTGTGCTGTTACCTAGTTCTTTAAGCAAATTGATAGCAATATTTCTAGCAAGGTAATGTAACAAAGCCTTGGAAAATTTAAATTAAAAGCCCTGTCATAGTTCAAACCTTAGCATATGAAGACCATACCGAAGAAGGAACCACCAGGGTTGTGTTGAAAACATACATAGTCACCCTAACGGGTTATTATCTCATACTAGGTAAGTGATGCTCCACTTTGTAGCCTCTTTTTTGTTCTACTCTGCAGTAGACCTTTGTTTTTTCATCTTCCCTTTTTCTAGCTCCAAACAAAACTCACTCCTGCTTCCCTGAGTTTCAAAGCTTACTCCCGGGCCCTCATGTCAAGGCCTGGTCTCAGATTAGGGAACAGACTGAACTCAGCCAGGGCCTTTCAGATGCTCTTCCACCCTGTACACAGCAGTGTCATGTTTTAGCCACACTGCAGAAAATAAATCTTATATGTGGGATGAAAAAAACACACAACTAAATGGCTAGGAAAAAGAGAATAAACTCTACTTAAAGATAGCATTGAAAATTGCAATTTCACTTTGTTTATAAACAAGCAGTTATAGAAGAAATGAGTCCTCAGTCTAGTCTAGTGCTTTTCAATTTATACCACAACTTGACCTCGAAGATACTATTATCATATAAAATTTCTACTATTAAACAGAACTCCACATGCTAAAAAACGACAAATAAACAACCCAGGAGTACCAGAGGCTGTGGGGAGAGCTAGAGATGAGGAGCCATTAAGGAAAGATTTAAATAAGGAAAGACAGCCAACAGACAAGTCTTTCTGGGCGGACTTGTCCCTGGTTCTGCCAAGATGAGAGTCAAGATCCAACTCATTCTTTAGGGGGAAAAAATGAAAAAAGTAAATGCATGACCAATCTCGACAACAATAATCATCATGGCATCACCACCTCACATTAGATGCTGCTCTATTGTTTCCAAAGGGCTTTCACAAATATTTCTCCCACATCTCATTTAGTTCTGGCAGCAGTCGGTGAGGTGGAAGTACCCCTATTTTTTTCAGAATGAAATTGCTTGCTCCAAAGTACAAAATTAGTAATTGATAGACCCCAGCTAAAACCTATGTCTTTAATTTCTTATGGGTGTTTCTTTTGTTGTCGTTGTTATTTTCACTGTGACCGTTTTCTTTTTCTTGAAGATGAGAATCAGTTGAGTGTGAGATGTTGGTGTTTTTTACATCACTTTATCTGAATACAGACATTGTTTTGAGATTTGTGGCTGCTGCTTCCTTACTGAGCCTAAGGAATCTGGCTTCCCTTGAATAGACCTGAAGCCTGGATGAAAGGATATATTTGTTTTCCTATCTGTGGAATGGATTTTTGGTGTGGCTGGAAGATAAGATCTTCCACATGGCTTTGAGATTATGTTGAATACAAACAGTGCGAGCTCCTTAAAGGGGCTTCTGTTTTATTTCTCACTGCTTTGAAGGTCAGTGTGATGCATTTCAGACCCGTTAGTGCTGTGGTGTAGAAAGAACACCACATCTGAAGTCATCCCTCATCTGAATCGCTTCCTCTTTATGTGTTTTTAGAAGACGTGTGATGTGAGGTTAGTAAATCGGGGGTGCTTAGGAAAACAAGCTATTTTGGGCGTTGGCAAATGTGGGCATCGATATCTGTGTGCTGAATAACAAACTTGTGCCTAAAAATACATACCAGATTCTTCCCTTCGATATTTGCATTTTCTTTTCCCTTTGCTGAGGGACATGTGCATATACTTCTACCTATATGATGCATTTATAGAGAATTTCCCTAAGAATCTTTTCACAACTGTTGGAACACTCAAAATGAATGATGGAAAGCTATAGAGAAGGCAACCACGAAGAAAACCAAATGATTAATTTCTGGACAGAGTATTGTGTTTTGGGAAATATAAAACTGCATCTTCTGCCTGCAGCTCTTTCAAATAATTTTATAATTAAGAAGCTCGGAGAGATTTAAGTAACCATTAACTCAAGATTATACAACTCTAACTAGTAGCCTAAACCCTACACTGAGCCTAAGCCCTTGACCGTGGTAATCAGTTAACAGTAATGTCTGTTAAGCTTAACTCCCTGACTGGGAGGCGAGAGGCTGACTGATGTACAAGCTCTCATGAGGCTGGTTGTCTTGTAAGGACCACACTCCTTATATCCAGCCAAGCCCCCGGACACCCAGATTTGTCATGCAAGTTAAGATAGTAAACCAGTTTCCTGGTGTCTGTTCTGTAACCCCTCCTAATCTTAGTTTCCCTCTTCCCTTCCTCTGTGAGCTCTGTTGTCATAACAACAGACCGCAGCCTCTGGGAGCCTGGAGGACCCCCGCCGGGCTCTGCCTGCAGGAGGCACCAATCCTTCCTGCCATTTGCAGCTTTGGAGCTCAGATTTCCAAGCCCTCTCTGGAACTCTTAGTGCAGGGATGCATTATCATCCAGGAGGTGACTATCTTGCCAACCCAGGGACACATGGAAGCAATTTTGCTGAAGGTCAGCCATTACTGGCAGAAGCAGTGGGATTATTATTTCCATTTTCAACCTGGGAAACATCCGACAGCTATTAGCCAAATGTGGTTCTCCGGTAACCCAGTCCAGAACTGGGTCCTTAAAACTACTCAGCGTTAATCATTTAGAGGGATATTTGTAGCTTTCATAGTGATTATTGTGGGTGAACTGATCTGTTTTTTTTCCTACTAATACAAAGCTGAGCTTTCTCCTGTGAAAAAATGATCTGTCATATCACTAGATTTATAGTTATGCAACACTAATATAAAAAGAGCATGATCGGGGGTGTCTTTTACAGTAGCAGTTATGCAGCATGCTTTATTGCAATACCTTTATAGCTTATGGCACATTAAATAGATTTGGGGAAGCACTATAAATGAAGTTAAGAACCAGAGATGGAAAGTTTTTCCAGAACCAGTGGCATATCCCACATGTAAATCTAGAGTTCTCAATTTCAGATCCTCCAGAAGAAGTGAATTCCTTTTCTTTCTTTACTTCTAAAAGATTTATCTTGGACACTGGCTGATACAGGGAAAGTCTGTACCTCCCTCCCTTCTTAATATCATTCTCTGTCCTAGCACTGTCTTAGAAACTCGGAGTTCACTTTTAGGGGGAATTGAAAGCAAACTCCCAGTTTCAAAAATGGTGTCTTTGCAGCGCATCAAGTCCAAAAATATTACATTTGAGGATTTATTTTAGATATTGATATTACCTTTTGAAATATCACTGCTTCCTATTCTGTAAAATATGCTGCATTTGAGGACTGATATGAAATATACCTCTCAGGGCAGGTACTACCAATTTTTATTCCAGAAGATAAATAGAATGTAGACAGAAGCTCAGATCTAGCATCATTTATTATGAGGAAATCACAGAAAATGCCATTTGTCCCCGTAAGCCTACTTTACAGAGTTGCCATCTTTTCTGTTTTATGGGGAAGGTAAGATTTGATTTGTCACAATTTTCTTTATTTCTGCTTAAACATGGAAGAACTATTCCAGTCTAAATTATAGGATTTTTTTTTGGTAAGTTGTTTAACTAGGCCCTCAACCCGGAATTGGCCCTAAATGTGCAGAGAAGGAATATGTCACATAAAAATTTTAGGGGATCATAATGATTTAACACTATGAGCCAAATTATTTTTAACATTTTTTAATAGAGTCTCCAAAAATTTCAACCTCTTCATTTTATAAATGAGAAAAATAAGACTCATTATTTAATGGCTCAGGGTCACATAAAAATGGAATTCAAACCCAGGTTAGTGCAGTGTCAAAATCAGTGTTTTATACCACCTTGTGTAATTTGCAAATCTAAGAACTGTCTATATTTGAGTGAACAAGAAATTGAATTTTAAATAATTTATTTCGCTTATATGTGGACTCTAAAGAATTTAATAAACAGATGAACAGAATAGATTCAATGACATGGAAGCATAGAGCAGACTCACGAATGTCAGAGGGATGGAGGAGGGTGGGTGGGTGGAGGGGGAGAGAGTAACCAAAGAATTTATATGCATATATGCACAACCCAAGGCCACGGACATTGGTGAGGAAGGGGACTGGGGAGGGGGGCGGGACCGGGTGGAATGGGTCGTTGGGGAGGAAAAGGGACATCTGTAATATTTTAAACAAACAAACAAAAAATAAATAATTTATTTAAATTTACTAAACTGAGGCAATATAATATAATATAATAACTAAGAATTATGACTTGGCCCTGGCTAGTTTGGCTCAGTGGTTAGAGCATCAGCCCATGGACTGAAGGGTCCCAGGTTTGATTCTGGCCAAGGGCACGGACCTCAGTTGCAGGCTCGATCCCTGGTCCTAGTCGGGGCATTTGCGGGAGGCAACCAATTGATGTGTCTCTCTCACATCGATGTTTCTCTTTCTCTCTTTCTTCCACCCTCTCTGAAAAGCAGTGGAAAAAATACCCTTGGGTGAGGATTGAAAAAAAAAAAAAAATAGTGATTTGATGGGTGGGTGGAAGGCAAGGGAGAGTGGCAATAACATAAGTTATATTGTCTTATAGCAGAAAACAAAAAGTAATACATAAAATTGATCAAGAAACAATGGAGTACACACATGAATGTGTCTGAAAGAAGTAATAATGCAATCTCTTAAAAGGGGTTGTACTAGGGGGACTGGGATGGGAGTTGAGAAAGGTGGGTTTAACAACTGTTGATTTTCATTATAAGCCCTTTAGTATGTTAAGATTTTCTTTATTATTTGACAAAATTTAAAAAGAAGCAAACGCATGATCTAAAATATGTCTTTCATGGTCACCTGTAGATAGCATATCAAGATGCCTTAAAATTGTGGACTAGAAAGGAAAACTGGGATATTTTCTTAGTCTATGCTCAGTGATACTAATAATGTGAAATTGAAGTAAAAGCATTAACTGAGCAACTACTATTTCTTCAAGGCCTTGTTCTAGGTTCCATAGGAGATAAGAAAGGAGATGCAGTTGGGTCCCAGGCCTCCATCCTGTTACGGTTTAGCTGAGGGTGCTGGAGCCGAGAAGAGATGGAGATGACCAGCAGGGACTCTCGTTTTGTCTGTGTCTGCTCCACATTGTGCTAGCTACTTACCTTACCTTATTCTTGATGGAAAACATGTGCCATAGAAAAGATAAAATGCAGACAGCTATATGGGTTCAGGGAGTGGAAAGTGGCATTTACTCGTTAGGATCAAGCGAAGCATTTAGGATGGGCCTTAAAACAGAAACAGACTCTCAGATACAGAGAACAGAATGCCAGCTGTCAGAGGGGTGGGGGGGTTAGTGGCTGGGCGAAATAGGTGAGGGGATTAAGAAGAAGGGAAGGGAAGGGAAGGGAAGGGAAGGGAAGGGAAGGGAAGGGAAGGGAAGGGAAGGGAAGGGAAGGGAAGGGAAGGGAAGGGAAGGGAAGGGAAGGGAAGGGAAGGGAAGGGAAGGGAAGGGAAAGAAGGAAGGAAGGAAGGAAGGAAGGAAGGAAGGAAGGAAGGAAGGAAGGAAGGAAGGACACAGGCAATAGTATGGTGATTATCAGAGGGAAAGGAGCATGGGGGAGGTAGAAGAGGGTAAAGGGGGGTAAGTGGTGATAGAAGGAGACTAGACTTGGGGTGGTGAACACAGTTCAATATACAGATGATGTGTTATACACTCGTACACCCAAAACCTATATAATTTTATTAACCAATGTCACCCCAATAAATTCAATAAAAATATTTTTTTAAAAAAGCAGAAAGGGATTTATTTCTACAGCCAGAGTTGGAATGGGAAAGGCATTGACATATTTGCTGATCGAGAAACTCATATTTGGAGCTTGTTTCTTTGATTCCTTTTGTCGATAAGCGTTGAGCTAAAATCCATGTAAGCTAGATACAAATCTAAAGTGAATCTTTAAAATTTTGTTTGCTCAGCTGAAGAACTTTTATTAAAAAAGTAAATGTTCTTATCAAGGTTACTTTTTATTGAAACCGCTTCCAACTTTGCTTATGCTATAGAATCACAATTAAGATTTAAGTAGAAACAGGTCTATCAAGCGTGAGAAAAGTTAAAGGCAAGCTTAGAGATGAGCCACGCTGGCTGGGCAGTATTATATCTTTACAACTTAGTAGCTGTGACTTTGAGCAAATTGCACCTTCTTATTACATCTCCTTTTCGGTGTTAAAGACTAAATGAGATAATAAAGTACATAGCACAGAGCCTGGCCAGTAGGCAGTATTGAATATTCTTGTATTTTGTTTTGGTTTGTTTCGTCATTGTGAAGCCTTTGGTTATTGGACAGAACAAAGGTGATTAGCCTTAGGAGAAGTTGAAAGCATGGCCATGGGAACAAAAGCAAATAACCCATTTGAATTCTGGGCCAGCAGGAAGGCACCTTAGTTCTGTCCCATGGAGAAGCTTAGTCTTTCTTTACTTGTAGCCCTACTGCCTTTGTTTCATAATTACTGCAGATCCTCATTCATTGGTTCACCCTACATTTGTTGAGGTCCTGCTCTGTGCCCCCGCACCGAGCTCTAAGTGCTGGGTGATAGCACGCAGACAGAAGTTCCTGCCCTCCTAACGCTTACCTTCTGTTATGTTCAGTTACTTGTGTCCATTTCCCTCCTAGAATGAGTGCTCCCCGTAAGGCAGTGGCTGTCTAATTCTTCTTGAGTTTTAGGGATGTAACTGAAATTTTACTCCAAGCTAAGAATAATTTCTGGGCTAATGAAAGAATTATTTCTACAAAAGTATTGGAAGCCAGGGCATGCCATCTTCTATTCACCAGGCTGTCTGTTTATTTTAGCGCTGGCCGTTAGCCTGTCCAGACTCCTCAAACAGGAGATGTTCTTACTGGTACTTTAAGAGGCATTCAGGTTTATTATTATTTATGATAAAGTTACTTTTTGATATCTTTGTTTCTTTGATTTCCTTAAATGTCCTATAAATGTGTGGAGCAGCATAAAAAATCCTCTTTCTTTATACATCAAAATACATAAGACAAAACTAGCACAAGAGGCTTAATTACATGATATAATAAATAAAATATTCTGATATAATTGAAAAAATACATGATATGGCAAGGAAGTCCAACTGTGAGGGGGAAAAAGTGATACCTTTTATTCTGTGATGTCAAGAATATTAAATCTTTCCCTACAAGTGAATTATTATAATTTTAAAGGAGACAGTATCATAAAGTTTTGTGTTGAATGTCACTTATTAGCCACGTAGAAGCTGAAAATAATTTTAAATATCCTTGGGTGCAGGCTACCGTGTTATATTCTTCACCCAGGAAGTCATCAATAAATACTATAACGTATGTGGTATTGCAATAAATAGTTGCCTTATTTTTGCATTGGAAATACAATTAAAGCTTTTGGTCCCATAAGGAGCAAATGGCTGGTAATGTTCCTTATTTTTTTAAAAGTCGTTTGTCCAAGAGGGAAGATGCCTGGCAGAGCAGCTGGCTGTTCATTTGAGAGTTTGACATTGCCTCTCCTTGGGACCCTGGTGCTGGGCTTTCTGATAACCAGTGCAAACTCCATGAATATCTTTCATTTCTCTAGAAGGAGGCTACCAGCTGGATATGCAAATACTACCCGACGGCCCAAAGAGTGATGTGGACTTTTCAGAGATTCTTAATGCAATTCAAGAAAGTAAGTTGCACTCAAATTTTAAATTCGTCGTGAAAGAAGAAACTTATAATACTTGGGTGGGGGACTAAACCTAGAAACCTTGGATGCCAGGCTCTAAAAAAATACAGTGATGTCTTAAAAGAGATATGGGTTAACTGATGTTGAGACCAGAAGAGATGGTTAGTGAAATTGAGATAAAAAGAGATGGTTAGTTTAATTTGTGAAATTGTGAATCACGTAATATCGGGGTCTTTGAAGAAGCCTAGTGGAATGATAAATTCTGTATATGGAACATGCTATCATATTTAATAAATCAGTGGGTATTGTAATTTGTTAAATTCCTGGATTGATCATACTGAAAGAAAAATCTATTAGAAACCAGAATACTGTTCCTTTGCTCAGATGTAAGTAGTAGGAAGTGGGCGTTGATGCAGGAAGCCAAAATCAGGAACTTATTCTCCAAAACGGGGATCAGGAGTCATTGATGATGGGCTGTGACCTGCAAGTGAACCTCTCTCTCGTCTAAGCATTTTGATTAATCAAGGTTTACTCTTCCTACACTACCTTATTTGTGTTTTACGGTTTTCACTAAGAATTTTATCATAATTAATGCATTTACCCCAGTTATAGATTTAGCCCTGAGGATGGGTGACGCGGTGTCACATACTAAGTCATTAACTTCTGTGTTTCATCATCAGAGCTCTAATTCTAGATAATGATGCTGCTCTTCAAAGAACAAACAGTATATTATATAATGTTGCACTTGAAGGATTTGGATGCAAAGATCATGCACTGCATGAAGAACCACTGCAGTTTTTTGCTAACTTTAGTTTTGTGACATTGCATTTCTATATGAATTTTTTAAATAAAGAATAGTAAGCATTTTAAGTGATCCCCTTTTGTCATTATACTACTCTCCTAACCTTCCGAGAGCCTGTCTCCACTTGAGAGTTTGGACAGCTTAGGGTGGGAGAAGTTAAGTACCAGGTAACGTGGTGAGTAACGGAGACCAGGCTTGAAGGGAGAGTTTCCTGGTGACTGTGCTCGTGTAAGGGCCTAACCCCCCGGAGGTGGATGGGCCCCAGCGCTGAATGCGAGGCTCGTTCTGAGACAAGGACTTTCCATGAAGAACCGACGAGGACCGTCTGTTTGCTATGGCTGGGCGGTCCCTTCAGATTAGGCTCGTGAAGAAAAGAGAAAAATTTCCCCAGGAGAATAAAAATAAAATTAAATTAATAGACATTAGAGAGAAAGTAACTTTTCATGGGAAGTTGTAAAATGATGTAATTACTTTCTTTGATGTGAAAGAAGATAGATTATACAGAGCTGAAAGGATTTAAAAATGTTTTAATAAATGATAAAATGACTTCTGTGCAAATACAGGAGGTGAATTTTTTTAGGGCTGAATGAACTTACACCAGAATGGACTAAATGTTTATGAGACTATTTTTATGGTAATTTTTGTTTACACATCTTAGTAAAAACATTTGTATATGATGTTTTATAGCTTTGTAGTTCAAAGTGGTGACATCTTTATGAACAGGTAGAAGAGTATAAGTCTGTGAGTACTTAATATTTAAATTTAAAAATAAGAAAAAGGAAATGTTACTTCACTTTAAAATGCAAATCAAATTTTTTATAGGTGTAAGAATTTTCTAATACTTTGGAACTAATCTATTTTCTTGTTAAAAGCTAAGTTTTATGCTAAGTAGGTTTGCGAAACTGCTCACGTAACCTGGGTTACGAAAGATTTGGTACAGATTTCTGGTACGAAAGATTTGGGCTATTTATCTACCTTTAGTTTCTGTCTAGATTCTGTATATGCATCACTGAAATTTTTAAGTATAAAAATACACGGTTTGGTTCCTCAAGGGACTTGTACCTTAGAATATTGTTTATGGACTTTGAGAGACCAACATATAAAAATGTAAAAAAAAATGTAGGATTTAAACATCAGTAAAACTCCTTCTCTACTACTTTTTTAGCAAGATGATGGAAAGAGTTCACTGTGTTCTTAGAATTTTGTGGAATGTGTATATGGCCTTCAGGATCCAGCTATAAGAGTGTGTGTGTGTATGTGTGTTTCATACATTTCTTGAGTCTGAGATAGACCAGACTCAAGAAATGTTTTAAGATTTTTATTTTTAAAACAACCCTAAGTAATAGCAGATACTAATTTCTTCATTGTAAAGGTGAAAAAACTGAGTATACCTCCCCAGGGCTATATGGTTAATATATGATAGAGTCAATATTTAATCATATATCAGCCCTTGTTCTGCTAAACAAAAGATTAAATAAAAGTGATTAAGAAAAATGTACTACTTTGGATTTAAAAAAATTATATTACTGTGTTGTTACACCGTAATGTAAGAATTCCTCCCCATGCTTCCACACTGTAAAGTGCATTTGCATTTTTTCCTGTAGTGCTTATGCCCTTTAAATAGCTTCATTATCAGAAAAATATTTCTCAGAGACGCTGGCCGTCCATAAGTTGTTTCTCAACTTCCCTCATATCAGCTACACAACTTATAAGGAAGAAAAGAGTTACTCTGTCCCTTCATCCATCTATCCATGCGCCCATCTCACTGGTTATGTGCCAGGCACCGTGCTGGGCATCACATTTTAAAGCAGCGTTGAACGTTTTGGTGCATAGTTTAACTCAGGGAAAATTAAAACATTTGTAGATCACAT
Organism: Miniopterus schreibersii; assembly: GCF_964146895.1. Lineage (NCBI taxonomy): Eukaryota > Metazoa > Chordata > Mammalia > Chiroptera > Miniopteridae > Miniopterus > Miniopterus schreibersii. The sequence continues at coordinate 173,071,206 of NC_138102.1, forward strand.
TTGGTTTCATTGTTCAAATCGAGAACGAGTTGATTGCTTTCTGGAAAAAAGCATTTCAATGTGGCTGTATAGTGTGTGCGTGTGTGCGCGTGTTCCTTGAGGTCACTTCCCCCATCTCTTCTCTCCTCACCCCATGGTGGCACCCAGGGGATGCCTGGAGCTCCCTTGTTTCAGCAGAGTTTCGTGTTGTGAAAAGTTCCTGGCTTTTGTTTTCTGCAGGCCTGAGCTTCGGGTAGGAGATGCTTGGATAGGAGGAGGAGGGTGGGTGGGGAGAGAGGGGGAGGGGAGACGGGAGAAGGGGGCGGGAGAGAGAGGGAAGGAGACAGACAGACCTTGATTTGTGGTTCCTCTTATTCATGCATCATTGGTTGACTCCTGTGTGTGCCCTGACAGGATCCAACCCGAAACCATGGCCTATCGGGGCGACGCTCTAACCAACTGAGCCACCCGGCCAGGGCCACGTGGGGACTCTTGAGTGGCATTCAGACCCTAGCAGACACTATTGTGTTATAGTCTGTTAGGTTCTAATGAAGGGAAGAGAGCAAAGAGCAGAGGGTGTGAAATGAGAGCCAGATATGCTTTCACGTATAATCTCAATATATAAAACAGATAACTGGGCCTTTTGGGGTAGGATGGGATGGGGTGGAGTGAGGTGGGGGGTAGAGGGTGCAGGGCTTCGCCCACTCAGTTTCTTCTTTACCCCCTCCATGGTTTCCTGAAGCTCCCAAAAGGATCTGGGGTTCCACGGAACACACTTGGAAAACCACTGGCCTATTGAAAAGGAAGAAAGCCAGCTAAGAAAGGATTTATGTCCTTTCCAGTGACTTCATTTATTTATTTTGAGTTTTCTAAATTAGCCCCTCTTTTTTTCTCTCTCTCTTTCCTCTCTATTGGTAAACCAGGAGGTTTCTGCCTTGGGGACATTATCAGATTCATTTGAAGAGCAGTGAACATCTAGAGTCCTAGGCTTGCTAATGGCATCTAAATGCTAAGTACTGTTTAGTTTTTAAAAATCCCAGCCTAAGGTGCTCAAAGCTGTGCTGAGTCTGTGTGTTTCCCTGAATTTTCAAAAACATTTAATCTGATCTATTTGTTAAAGTTTAAAACGTGTCAGATCTGTCAGCTGTAGATGTAAAATCTAGCTTTATTTAGAACTGTGACAACATAATTGTTTGGTGGTTAGATGACTTCCTGCTCTTGAAGCCTAACGTGATTTAAGAATAATAGAATGCTTTCCAAAAGCAAAAAAGGAGCTGGTTAGAAGTAGTGTGGATTTAGGAGTCAGAACTGGGTTAGAATTCATCTCTGTAACTTACTGGCTGTGTGGCCTTGCTTAGCATCTCTGGACCTGGTTATTTTCTCGTAATATCTGTCTCATTAGGTGTTGTGAGGATGAAAAGAGAAAACAGACCTGACAATTCTTGACACGCAGTTTTCAATAAACTGTCTCTTCTCACTTCCTTTAAATTTAATCTCCGAGCCTAAGAGAGAAACAGATTCTTTTAAATAATCTCACTAAGATAATTAGAAAGGGAAAGATAGTAGTTTATATAATCTTACAACTAGCTTTCATTTGTTTTAAAATGGACATTGAGTGCCTCTTATTTGCTAGCAACTTTAGAGCTGCCCTGAAAGGGGCCCTAGACATAAAGATGAACTTGTAAAACAGCCAGGTAAGTGTCAGATTGAGATATAAACAACCTTCTGTGCATTCAAAATTATTCCTGAAGGTGTCCCTTTTTTTTTTGCATTTTCTAATGAGGTCAATATGCCAATATGTTCAGGTTTCCGAGTATCAGCTGTGATAATGTGGAACTCAGGACAAAAATAGTGTAATGAACTGGCACTCTGAAGGACAAATAGGGACTTAGCTTATGCCTCTCAACCCCCTCCTGGCTTCAGTGACCTATAATTTCACTTTGTTTTCTCTGCATCAGAAAATACTGAGACCAAAGGACTCCTGTCCTTTAGCACCAAGGTGGGGTGATTCCGCTGCATGTGGGAAAGAGAAAGAGAAGAGCAGTGAGTCCACTATTTGATTTTTGGGGTATTTATTTCTTATTCTCTTTTAGACAATTTCTAAAACGTATTTACTGTTTGTTGTTTTGTTGCTGTTGTTGTTTTCATTGCTGTATGACTCTGGCCCTCTGGTTTCCCCGGGATGGTGTTAGCGAGCCGGCCGCAGAAATCTCTTTGCTGCGCTGCATTTGGGGAGCTGCTCAGACTCTGCTGCTGACTTTCGCTCTTCCCAGGCAATTTGGGTTTCTTCACCCTTGCTCGGTTGTTATATGCGGACGTACATCTCTGCTGTTTTGTTTCCAGGTCTTTCTAGGCGGAGTGCCTGCTTTTTGCAAAACAGAATAATTTGGGCGTCTCCCCTGCTTTACCAAATGCATGCTGCCCAGCCGCCAGGACCCATCTTAGCTGCCCGGTTCTGTTCACACAGCCCTTCCTGAGTCTAAATGCAGTGGAAGTCCATTATTCGGGTTGCATGAAGCTTTTGCATTTGCATTCTCTCTCCTAGTCATTCTTCTTCTTTTTTTTTAAATCATCACCCGAGGATATATTTCTAATGATTTTTTTAGAGAGAGAGAGAGGGGAAAGAAGGGAGGAAGGGAGAAAGAGAGAAACATCTAGCGATTGCCTCCCGTACGGGCCTAGACCGGGGATCAAACCCACAACCTAGGTAGGTGCCCTGACCAGGAATCGAACTCGCTGTCGTCTTGGTTTACAGGAGGATGCTCCAACCAGTTGAGCCACCCACCTGGGCTTCCTTCTAATCATTCTTAATCAGCTCCTTAGAACATTTGGCTCCCTTTCTTATTTAATGAATCTAACAGCAGAATTGTTTGAGGCAGGTACTTAACAAACATTTTTTTTTTTGAGGAAAAAGTAAAAGGGAGGAGACAGCATCCATTAACAAGTGACCTTATCTGGATGAAGAGCACGTTTGTGACATCCGTGCCTGTGTATAGAGAGATCACCCTCCCATCTTGGCTGGTCAGTGAGCTTTGGGAGGACAGGGGCCATGCCTGTCGTGGCCAGCACCTGAGCCCAGTTTCTAGCCCAGCGCAGTGTCTGGCCATGGTAGGCACATGATAAATACTTGTTAATAAATAGATTTTTAAAAATTTTAACTGCAGAAGTTGGGGGTTGTTTTCTCTTTAAGGAAAATAATGTAAGTTTGCATCAAGGCTATTGTAGTTTGTTTCTAAAATTTGCCATGTAGTGAAAGCTGATGGATCAGTTACAGTGAGGAAATGCTGATGAAGGGCATGTTTCTTCCGATTGTGGAATGTTTCTATATTCTACAGTCTTCTTTCTGAGCCTTCTCTGACAGTTCAGCATTTCTAATCTCTGCTGACGCTCATGAGAGTCCAGCAGGTAATAATGGTGCCTCGGTATCACTTATTATCTGACGACCAGTTTACCATGACAAACCGATTTCCCCTGCGCACTCAGGTGGCATCAGTTCCACGATGACTTTCAGAAGTGTTTCTGATGGGCAGCAGTAAGGCTCTTCTCCCTTTTCCAGGTTATCTGGTCCCCTTTGGAATCAATAGCTGGGGCTTTAATGTAGGGCAGAACCTCTCAGCCTTAGCACTGTTGACGTTTTTGGGCTGGATAACTCTTTGTTGTGGGGGCTACTCTGTGCAGTGTGGGATGTTCAGCGGCATCCCTGGCCTACCCACTGGATCCGACTAGCACAGCCCCAGTGATCAAAAACGTATCTAGACAATGCCAGATGTCTCCAGGGTGACGGTTTATACGACAGATGTAGAGGGCTTTATTGAACTGACTGTGCCAGCACCAGAAAGTGATACTGGGAGAAGATGACCTGGTAATTGTCCATCCTTGACGAAAGCGTGGGCAGTTCTCATGGATGGATTAATGGATATTTAAGAGTTCTCCCCAGTCCGAGCCAATGACCTAGAGGAGAATACCAGTATCCTCTTTAGCTTCCCATTTATCCCAATCTATCCCTCTTAACAACCGTTCCATATTTTTTAGACTTTTAAAAAAAATTTAAGTATACTTAGTATACAGTATTATAGTAGTTTCAGGTATACACTATAGTGACTCATTGTTTACGTTCCTTACAATGTGATCACCTTATTAAGTCTAATAGTCACCTGTCGCTGTGCATACTTACCGCAATATTATTGACTATATTTCTCCTCTGCCTTCTTGTATTGATAAGGCTAAAATGATAACATAAGGTCCAGAGTCTAAATTGGACAAATCGACATTTTTGTGTGGATCTGCTATGTGTCAGCTACCTGCTAGCATGTATATTACCTCATGTAACCCTCTCAGTCACCCGAGAGAGCAGTTTTCTAAAAATGTTTCACCAATGAGAAAACAGGAGCACAAATTCACATGGCTAAGAGTCTGGAATAGGGAGCAGGTCTTCTGACTTTGTTAAAATCATATTTTATCCTGTTGTTCAAATCTAATCACTATCTACTTCAAAGTTTACTCAGTATTGACTTAAAACTGTGGAGCGCCTGGTTTGTAATGAAAGATGTGTTAGGAGAAACATACAGGCAAGGTCCTAGAGCCATAGGAAAGGCGGATCTCAGACATCATTAGTTAGTGACCACTCCAAGGTCATTATTCTGTTTTTCAACAAATAGTGTTGAAGGTTTACTCCATTCCAGAACCTTTATACACCAATCAAGACAGACAGGGTCCCTGCCCTAATGGAACTTACATTCTAAGAGGGGAAATATTTAGTACACAAGTAAATAAATGAATAAATGATATAATTACAGATTGTGATAAGTGCTGTGAATGAAATGAACAGTGAGAGGAGATGGAGAAAATTGGGTGAGGGGGAGTTACTTTACATAGGGTAGTCGGGGAAGTTGTCTTCTGTCTTGACACCTCTCACGACACTGACATGCTAGCTTTTTCAGGCACTTCCTCAAAAAGTATTAGTACTTGTCCTTGAGTACAAAGCACAGAATAGGTGTCTTTAAACCTTGGTTGTATGAAAAGACCATGATGTTTTTTTCTTTGTAGCCTTCGAGTCTAAAAACCTGTAGTAAGTGTAATTGGTTTTCTTTTGCTGCTGCAAAAAAATATGCACAAACTTAGTGACGTAAAGAAACACAAATGTATTAACTTACAGTTCTGGAAGCCAGAAGTCCTCAAGGTGTCAGCAAGACTGTGTTCCTTCTGGAGGTTCCAGGGGAGAATCTGCTTGTTTGCCTTGTCTATATTCCAGAGGCTGCCTGCATTCCTTAGCTCTTGGCCCCATCATCTTTTTTTCAAAGCCAGAAGTGTAGCATCTTCCAATCTCTCTCTCTGATCTTGGTCCCTCCCTTGTATTGACTTTGGCCCACTCATAATCCTGGATAATCTCTCCATTTTAAGATCCTTGACTTAATCATGTCTACAAAGTCCCTTTTGCTGAATAAAGTAACACATTCTCACATTTCAGGAATTAGGTCACCTTTGGGGGCCGTGATTCAGTCTATCGCAGTAAGCAATAAATGTTACCTTTATTTCCATATCCACTCTATTTTACAGATGAAAAACTTGAAGTTAAAGAAATTGCCTAAAATCACATCTTGGATACAGCTTTCTGCTCACCCTATCTAAATACATCATCTCTATTCTCTCTCTATGTAAGCTCTGTTTTTTTCTTTACAGCACTCAGCATTTCTTTGATTATTTATTTTGTTTTTCTTATTACCGCAAGGGCAAGAAGACATATCATTTGATTCACCCAGGTATCACCATCACACAGCTCTGTGCCTGACACAGTGTGCCTGTCTCTAAAGATTTTTTTGAATGAAAGAATGAAGAGTCTTTGTATGCTTGGGTATATAGAGCCCAATATCCTACAAATTATTCTGTGAAGTGGCTTCTGAGAGGTGAAAAATCCTTCACCATTTTTAAAGCCTCAAAGGAAAAAGTGAACTTCAGTGTTGATCTGTAATTCAAGTTGATAAAGAAGGGACCGATACCTGGCACTACCCTTTCTCACGCACCAGTGCTGAACTTGCGTTTCCAGTAGGCTGCGAGGCTCTGAGCGTTTGAACATGGTACTCTGTGTTTGGAACTCTGATATACAGTGCTTCATATATTGACATGTTAGCATCAACAGACTTTTGGGAGAGCTACTGAATAGCTCATTTTATGATTTCAATCCATGATTAGAGAAGAAAGGCAGAAAATCTAACTGCATGTTTTATTACCGCTTCGGGTTTTCTCTATTAGGCCTTAAAATAGGAACAAAGAAGGAACAAAATCACAGTTCTTACTGAACTATGCAAGTGGCACATTTATGGGTTCACTTAGCAAGGTGTATAGCACATAAATAAATAAAAAAAATAAAGAATAGGTCATCTGCAGCACTGGGAATGAGTTCTTAGAAGTCTTAAGTAACAGTACCTTATGCTAAACAACTAAGTGAAGGAAAGCTCAACAGAACCCCTCCTGTTATCTGGAAGGCAAGTTATATTTATATTATGCAGCTACTTTAGTCTGCTCCCCATTGTCCTTAATCTCATCTAATGAAGACACTGTTTAGACAAACTTGTTTTTCCATCAGACACCCTTTTCTTATAGGAAATAAATACCTGCCATTCAAGGTGTTATTGAAATAATGGGAAAATATGAAGCCAAAGGGAGACGTCTTCTCTTTTAGCATTGCTTTTAAGATCTCAGATCCTTGACCACACTTGTAATATATTTACTTTGGTTCTAGTGGCCAAGGATGTCAATATTCTTTTCGATGAGTTAGAAGCTGTCAACAGTCCTTGCAAAGATGACGATTCTCTCCTTCACCCTGGAAACCTGACCAGTACTTCAGATGATGCCAGCAGATTGGAAGCAGGGGGAGAGGTAAGAGTGTGTGATTTCTTAAAAAGACAATTCTCAATCCAGGCGAGAAGCTGTAAAACATATGCCAAGGAATTGTTTAACGTAATCATCTCATCGAGCTGTATGCTCCTGGCAAACACGGGGCACGTCCTATATTCTGTGATATCGCCCGTGGGTCTGGTATATTTCAGCAGTCCCAAATCTACCCAGGCTCGAAACAAACCATCAGTGAGTCGGGCACTTCCCATCGTATACCTGAAGACGTTCTGCTTATACAAAGGAAGATTCTTAACACCACCTGTTATTTTAAGAAGATTTACATTCTGGGTGTTACTACTAGTAAAATGTAAGCTTTACAAGGATGGATTTCCTTGTGTAACTGCCCCCCCACCCCCGCACCAGGATGAGTGACACAGAATGCACCAGCCCGCAATAGACTGTGTTGCCTCGAGCCTCTCTGAGTTTCCATTTGCCTCTGTAATCTGGAAACTCGTTGTAATTGTATCTGCTCCTGTGTCATTTTGGAAAAAGAGGTATTTTGTTAGAGGCGTTACTGTTGCTCAGGTTGTGTCTCCATGGAACTTCCTATCTCCTTTGTATAGGCACAGGGTATAGGTAATAGGGACACAGAAGGAGTCATTTATTTATTACATATTCCTAATATTTTTGTTATTCCAGAGCCAGTTAGCCAGGGAAAAGACAACAGAGAAAAATGTTTCCTTCTACCGAGTTTCCCAGCCTTCATCCAACAAGCACCACATGCTACAACTATCCATGTATTTTACTTTTAAAGGAAAAACTCATTCTGTCATCATCTTCACACAGATAGCTGAATGCCATAGACTAAAGGTGGAGATCCTGAAAGGGACCTCAAAATGCAACTGTAGTCTCATCCCTTTAATTTAAATGAGGAAAGGCTCTCAGGCATTGCTAACCCTCCTCCTGGCCCCTTGGCTGAAGCCCTCATTTGCAGGCAGGTGCTGATGTGCTAAATCCATAGGGTAGTTCCCTTGCTTGGAAAATAATTAAGAAGGTGTTTACTTGGGTAGACTTCTGAGTACCTCTTAAGGCAAAAGTCAAAAAACACTCATGGAAAATGGGTCATCAGTTGTAAATGCCTGTGGTCACGGATGTTTCCATCCCTCCTGGCTGAGATGGTCCTTTCTGATGAGGTTGCATGCATGGCACTTGTGTGCAAGAATATGGATTCCAACAACGGCCTTGGCCGTCAGGCCTATCTGCCTTCTTCATCTTGTTATTTGGGAACCAATGTATACTGTGACCTAGGAAAAAGGTAGCTCCCCCATTTCTACTTGCTAGTTTACAGACATGTGTTTGAACTCTATCAGCCTGAGAATCCTGGCCCCAGCGTGGGCCACCACACTTGGTGGTCTCTTTCATTGTTCATGGTTGCAACAAGCCCATGGAGCCTGGATAAAAATGACACCTACTATTTTTGTTCTTTAAGTTTTATAGATGAAATTACTGCAAATTAATATTTGTAACTTATATGTAAGTGATAAAGCATAATAAGACGAACACCTTGAAACACCATCGAGCTTATTTTTCAAATTATGGTGGCAATCTAATTGTAGGTGACTAACTCCAGTTGTTTTTTGATGGAATGGAAAATTAATATTAGTGTGCATGCAAGTAGAAAGAATAGGTATTATTTCGTAAAACTTTTGTCTCAGATATTTTGTGTATGTTTGCATATATACACAAATGTCACAACATAAAATGCTTTTCTTAATGTGGCCAAAAGAATTCAAGAAACATTGAACTAGAATGTTACTATAACCTTCAAAGCTACTGCAGTCCCACCCCTTGACCCTACCAGAGGTACTGTTTTCCTGAATTTTTGTGTTTTTTGTTCTCTTGCTCTAAAAATAGTTTTACCACATACACATGTGGCCTTAACAGCTTCTTTTGGGATTTATTTTGTTTAGTGAGTTATAAAAAGTGGCATCATGCAGTATAAAGTCTTTAGTGACTTGATTTTTTTCTGTCAATGTTGTTTTAAGAATTATGCTTATTACTAAATGCAACTACACTTCATTCATGTTCAGCATTGCGTGAATACTCCACTGTATAACTCTTTACAATTTATTCACCTGTTCATGGACATTTGAATTGATTCCAATTTTTTATTTTCTACGCTCATGAACGATGCTGCCATGAATATTCATATACATGTCTCCTCATTGTTTTATCAAAAATTTCTCTAGGATTGTATGCTATACAGATGTTTAATTTTATAAGAAAATGCCAGTGTTTTCCAGAGTAAATATGTCAATTTTCACTCTCACTTGTAGGATATGAGAATTCTCAGTTGCTATATATCACTGCCAGCATTTGGTATTATTAGGTGTCCTAAGTTTTGCCCAGTTGACTCCATGCTTTTTCCAATTTTTACTTTGTTTCCTCTTGTCTACATTTTTATTAATAAAAATGTGCCCTAGCCAGTTGCTCAGTGGTGAGAGCATCGGCCTGGAGACTGAAGGGTCCCGGGTTCCATTGCGGCCAAGGGCATGTACCCCGGTTGCAGGCTCGATCCCCAGCCCCGGGTGGGGTGCATGCGGGAGGCAACCAATGGACATGTCTCTCTCACTGAAAAGCAATGGAGAAAATATCCTTGGGTGGGGATTAAAAAAGGTAACTTGGCTAAAACCCAAGCAAAGTGCCTTGAGCTCTCCTTGCCCTGCAGCGCTCGCCCAGGGCGCCGTCCTGCGAGCGCCTCCAGCCCGTCCTTTCTCCTGTGTGCAGGCGGCCCGGGGCAAGCACAGATCCAACGGCCTGCGCTTCAGGGACGGCAAGTGCCGCATCGACTACGTCCTTGTGTACAGAAAATCCAACCCCCAGACGGAAAAGAGGGAAGTGTTTGAGAGAAACATCAGAGCAGAAGGATTGCAAATGGAGAAAGAGGTAAATGGGAGGCTTGGCTGGGAAAATATAAGTATACACCCGTTCCTATCAAGAGGCAGTTTGGAAACTAAGCAGTTAGTCATTACGTTAACGGAATGTTTCATTTGGTCAGAGTTTGCCAACCTGCGCGGTTTGGGGAATGTTCCAGCAATTGCTTTCACGGCGCAGTTTGCCTTGGAAGCATTTTAATAGCAAATGATTTCATGAAAATCAAGATACTCTGTTCTCATGCAATCGATTGTTTCAAAGGGTTGTCATTCACCTGACTTCCTTCATCTGCCGCCTCTCCGTCTGTGGGAATGGAGTGTTCTCGTCTCATGGATTAAAGACAACTTTGGATAAAATGCAATCACCCCACACTGGAGGCTGTTTTTATAGTTCAGGAAACATAGTGAGCTTGGCCATCCTCACTCACCAGAAAAGACTCACCGATTTGGTCCCAAACAGCTGGAACTTACAAAATGATTCCAGTTTTAAGAAATATTCAGGTTGTTTTTATCATGTTCCCAGACTCAAGAGTTACCTTCCCGTATTCTCTCTTCCCCTTCTCTCCTGCTCTGTGTAGGGAGTTTTAAGGATCAGTTTAGTGAGGAAGGTACAAGAGGTCCAGCCAGGCCCCTGTTAATAAGCTACAATGAGACTGGTGTACCCAGAAGTACTGTGGGCATGTGGAGAATTTGGTCCTGGTAGGTGGATTATGTAACTCTTCTCAGATTTGCTCTAAGTATTGTGCAACGATTCCGGAGCTTTTTCTAATCAATAGGAAGCACATGTTGGCAGTTAAATGGTTTCGTTTCTGATGATGCTCATCAAGGCTGAAGGGATAGATCTTTGAAATCAGACATCCTGGGTGGTTTTCTTTTGTACGGTGCAGGTTACATGCCGATCTTGGGACCCTTCAGATACAAGGGATTTTTCCAGATCTGTTAGACTGGTCTCAATGCTTGAGGATTTGAAAAACAAGCAGTATTTTTCTAGAATGCCTCCAAAAAGAGAATTAGAAAAACAGCGAGATGAATGTGGCCTTAGGGTCTCATTCTTAGGAAAGTGGAACCAGGTTGCTCAAAAGACTGTTCCAGTTGGAAGTTCCCCTGAGCAACAAACAGAATTAAATATGCTGTTGTTTTCCATTATTGTGGGGTTCCAGAAAATCTTTCCTATACCCATTGAACATATCTTTGATAAATCTTGTTCTTTAAGTTCTTATTGAGGCAACTGCACACGTTCTTTTCTTAACATTAATTATGCATTAATTTTTTTACCTTAAAATTCATTCCTTCATCTTTCATTCTTACTGCTTAATTTCAGGATTTTTATATAAAGAAATAAAAGCTCTGAATGGCCACATGATCCTCAATAATGTCAGTCCTTTTTCTGATTCATTCTGACTCTTTCAAAACTTTGATTCCCATCAAAACTAGGTAGTAGCTTCATTCAATTAGTCACTCCAGTTCAGGAAAAGGGAAAGGGAAATGTTGATATTTCTTTTGGGTCTAGCTGGTAGATGACACTCCAAAAAAATTATCATGAAGTAAAATTGACACTTGTGTGTGTGCACGCAGTTCTATGAATTTTAAGACACACACACACACACACACACACACACACACACACACACACACATAAACTTACACAACCAGCCACCACCATAATCAGGAAATATAATGTTTACATCACCCCAACAAACTCACTATGCTATTCTTTTATAGTTATAGCGTACCCCCCACCCATACCCCCTGGAAACCACTGATCTAAGTTTTATGACTGTTTTCACCATTCCTGGGGTTTCTTCTACATAGATCTCTGCAATGTCATTTCATGACTTATTAGTTAAAACTCAAAAAAACTAATACTTCTTAAAGTATTACACATTACTGAAGAGATAACAAATCTCTTACATACCTCCTAAAACATCTAGGCTACAGTATCCGTCTATCGGATTTAGAGCGGGAAGCCGAGAAGGACTGTTCTACTCTTTATATAGTTGTGCTGACCATAGTGTGATGATGAGCTGCTTTCAGGATTGTGGTTGTACACAAGGTAATTTTTTTTGGTTATAAGTCTTAACATTTTTAATAGCTTGGTATTTATTTTAATGTATACTAGGGGGAAAAACACAGCAATTGGGAAAAGGGTGAAGTCACCATATGGCAAAACTTCATAAAAACATTCTAAGCGTCTCTTCCTCCCCTTCCCTCCAAAGGATCTTCTCGAGTGGCAGCGTCCCTGTTCTTTACCCCACAATGTTCTGTCCATTACTGACAGCTAGGAACCGTCTTCCTGAGTAGCCTTTCCCTCCGCCGGGTCCCTGTCTTTTCCTGCCACCCCCACCCTTTGCCTGAGTGGCACAATGGGCTGTGAGTCAGCCTCTGAGCTCTGCTGCGCATCCTCACGGCCTCAGTCAGCTCAGCAAGGAAGTTATAGAAAAATTAATTTTTCCCTGCCACAAATAATTAAAATAATGTCTCTTGGTTGAACAATAAACCTGTATCTACATGGCATTGTTAGATTTAGAAACCATCAGAAACACTCTTATTTCAATCAAGTGTTTTATAAACAGCTGCAACAGAGAGGCAATTTTAATGACTGTTTCAGCTTCCAGACATTACTCCAACCTTTTATGCATAAAACAAAGAACTTAATTCAAGTGAGAAAGAAAAGTGAAAACCCAGGAATCCCTATACATCTGAAATGTTTAACACTAAGTACACTTTGTGAATTACTAGTATGTCCTTCATAAGCTGTGTATCATGATGTCCAAAAATGATGGCAAATGTGTTATACAGGTGCAGAGGTTTATGCTTCCAAAAGGGCAAAGACAGGCTCTGCAGCTGAACAGTGTGACAGTAAGAGAGTCCTTATCTTTTTAAACATTGACTTTCAAGGAGCACAGCTAGGAGAATCTTTATCTCATGATAAAAGTGAGGACATAGTCAAATTTAATCTTTCTCAAAACCTTTGCCCCAGCCTGATGGGTCAGCAGGTACGTGCTTCCTTTGGCACCCTGGGTCTTTAATATTCTATAACCTGTATTAGCCCAGGGAAAGCAAAAGAACAGCAAAATTCCTCAATAAAGTATTATTTCCAAGTGATTTGCTTCTTAGTGCCTATTTATTTAAAGAGATTTCCATCCTAAAGGTACACACATATATGTTAATTCACATTTTCTGTTTTAGACATGTTTAATTTTATGCCCATCATTAACACTTTTGTACCTATTTTGAAATGATTATCATTGATATACAGTTCACCTTTTCTTTCATATAAGCAGTCAAGTCATGGAAGATTTTTGAATTATTTAGAATGTGTGAATAGCAGTTGTATTAATGGAGCAGATTCTTCCTCTTCAGAATCATGCAGAACGTGGGAGAAAACCCCCATGTCATTACAGTCATTATAAAATAACTATAATTAGATAAATCATGCCATCTTGATGATAGTTAATTCATTCAACAAATATTTATTACACACTCATTCTATGCCAGGCACTGCTTTAAGCACTAAGAGCTCAGCAATGAATAAAACAGATAAAATCTCTGCCCCTATTGGAATTTATATACAACATAAATAAGTAAATATATATATAAAATATCAATAATTGCTAAGGAGAAGAAAGTAAAGCGGGGAGTGTTGAGAGGGGTGCACAATTTTATAAAAGTTGACAAAGGTGAGACTCTCTTCCAGGGAAAGAGAGCAGCAAGTGCAAAGGCCCTGAGGCAGGAGCATGCCTGGGGTGTTCATGGAACAGTGAGGGGGCTAATATGACAGGAGTTGACTGAGCAAGGTGGAGAATAGTAAGAGATTATACCAGAAAGACAATGGAAGCCAGGTGACATCGGGCCTCAGCGGTCACTGGGGAACTTCAGCTTTTCTTTGAGTGATATGGAAAATCCTTGGACAGTTTTGAGCAGAGGCATGACAAAATCTGGTTTCTATTTTATTAGGGTCACTCTCGTTGCCTGGGGATATTAGACTGGGGGAAGAGTAGAGGGGGCAGGGGCAGAAGCAGGGATATCAATTAGGCTATTTTTTGCAAGAATCCAGGAAAGAGATGATGGTGGCTTGGTTAAGCACGCAGCAGAGGAGATGAGAAGAGTAGAGAGTTTCTGGGAATTACAGACAGATCGAACAACTTATGCAAGAGAGGAGTCATGGGCTATTCATGTGTCATATGCTATTCATTTAAAGAGTTGAAAGAAAGAAGTTGTCATTTACCTGGATGCAGAGAGGACTGGGTCCTCTTCTAAACATGCTAAGTTTGAGGTGTCCCAGTGGTGGAGATGTTGAGTAGGATAGAAAAGTCTGGAAGACAGGAGGGACCTGGGCTGGAAATACACATTTGGATGAGATCACTAAAGGAGCGGCTACAAATGGAAAAGAGGTCCAAATATTGAGCTGTGGGACGCACCAGTGTTAGGAGTTTGGAGTATAAAGGAGTCAGAAGGAAGGAGCTAGAAGGGATCCTAGAGGGTGTGGTGCCTGGAGGAAATTGTTTCAGGAGGGAGGGAGTGATGGGCTGTATCAGAGGCTGTTGATGGAATGAGCAAAATCAAGACTAGAAAGTTAGCCATTGAATTTAGCAACATGGAGGGTTTGGGTGAGCTGAGCAAGAGACATTTTCTTGCAGAGGTGGATGTAAGCACATAGTTAAAGAGTGTTCATGAAAGAATGGGAGGAGAAAATTTGGAGACAGGAAATAAAAGTAGTTCTTCCAAGGAAGTTCACTATAAAGGGAAGGAGAGAAATGGGTGGTAACTGGAGTAAGAAGTTAGGTCAAGAAAGAGTTCTTTCTATTTAAGACAGGAGAAATAACTGCAGTCTTTTGTGCTAATAGAAATCATGTATTTGAACGGCAAAATTGGTGTAGGAGAGCAAAGAAAAAATTTTTCTTTTTTCTTTGGAGCAATGTCCTTGAAGCAACAAGAAGAGAATGACAAGTTCCTCCCATTGCATGGACCCACCTGCCTGCATCTGCGCCCACAAATGCAGCCTTCCCTCTGCTGCTGAGGATGTCCTGACCATGCTCCTAGCTAAGGCCAGCCCTTTGCTTTGGGCACAAGACCCCACCCTTTCAGTCTTACTCCAAGACATTTTCCCCAATAGAGATACAGTGAGCTTTAAAAACAGAAATGCAGAAAATAATGCAGTCTGTCAAAGCAGTCTGTTTCTGTTTTCACTCATCTCTCAGAAGGACTGAAAATCTAACTGCAGTAAACACACAACACTCAAGGTTGGGTATCTTGGACATTTTTTCTTTGAGATGATGACAAAATAGTGTTATTAAAATATTCACTTTTGCATTTATTGATCACTTGCCATTATTGTCCCATCTTACAGATGAGACAACTGAGGCAAAGCAGTGACTTGCCCCAGGTGACAAGGCCAGAAATAAAGCCAAGATTAAAACCTGAGCATACTTACTTTTTTACCCTTGTATGACATTGATTCCTGGTATCTAAAGATGAATCTCAGGGTTGAAGAGGTTAGCAGACAGGCTGAGAAGATCGTTGGAGTTAAGAAAAGGAACCAGGAAAATCGGGGTTCGTAATGAAGTCTCTGCTTTCTAGACTGTAGTCCTTTGCACTTTGGTTGCCCGTAGCCATGGATTTGATTCTTTGTACAATCCCATACAAGTTGAGAAGCCTTAAGCAGTTTATGAAACTTTTCTGGATCTCAATTTTCACATTTTTAATAATGAGGATAATATTATTTACCATGAACTTTATGAGGATTAAATGAGCCCATATAGGTGAATACATTGTATGGGGTAAATTTCTGTGTGTTTTTTTTTGTGTGTTTTTTTAAATATGTCTTTATTGATTTTAGAGAGAGGAAAGGAGAGGGAGAGAGAGAGATAGAAACATCAATGATGAGAGAGTCATTGATCAAGCCCGCAACCCGGACATGTGCCCTGACCAGGAATCAAACCCCGATCACCTGGATCCTAGGTCGACGCTCAACCGCTAAGCCACGCCCGCCCAGGCAAATTTCTGTTTCTTATTTTGTGTTATCTTTACGGCACGTAATACTGATTTTCCAGTTATGGCTGTGATATGAAAGTTCTTTGTAAAATAAATAATTATTTTAAATGGTGAGTCAATTTAAGGAAATATAGGAAATTGAAATATTATAGATGATGTACAATTTTGGCCAGAAATTGAGGGACACAAGCAATGATTGCATTCTTACTTGGCTAGTGGTTGTGGTGGGCAGGCCCTAAAGTCTGTGATGCCTGCCGTCTGGTTGCTACACCTTTGTGTAATTCCCTCCCCTGGAGTGCAGACGAGGCCTGTGACTTGCTTTTAACCAATAGAATATGGCAAATCTAGTGGAATGCCACTCCTGTGATTGTGTTATGGTATATATGATTCTGTCTCAGCGTTAGAGAGACTCTTCTTTGCTGGCTTGAGGAGGTAAGCTACCATGTTGCAAGACAGTCTGTGAAGTGAGCCATGGGCAAATAAAGGTGGGGTGGCCTCCAGTGTCTGATAGTTGCCCCCGCTGACAGCCAGCAAGAAAATGGGGATCAACACCTGAGGGATCTTGGAAGCTGGTCTTTCCACAGTCGAGCCTTCTGATGATATCGCAGGTCTGACCGAGACCTATGTTGCAGCCTGGTGACACCCTGAGCAGAGGACCCAGCTACGCTGTGCCTGGATTCCTGATTTATAGAAACTGTGAGATCATTAATGTGTTGTTTTAAGCCTCTAAGTTTATAGTCTGTTATGCAGCAATAAGTAATTGAGACAGTGTTTAAGACTCTGGGGTCAGACATCCTGTGTGCTCATTTGTTTCCACCATTAAGACCTGTGTGCTCTTGGGAAAGCTAGCTCATCTGCAAAATGAGGCTGATAATGAGATCTGTTTCATGGGTTATTATGATAATTAAATGAGATAATTCATATTAAGTGCTTATCTCTGTACCTGTCATATTATAAGCATTTACTAAATCTTTATTATTATCATCATTACAGTTATCCTAACAGCTGAATACAGTGCATTAATACTTTTACTTTTGAAACAGTTTTTCAAGGCAAACTTTCTAGAAAAATCTTCTTACAGTTTAAAAATCCCTTAAAATGTGACCATTAGGAATAGCAACATCAACTGACCGTCTGTTGCTAATGTATTTTCATGAGTGGGCTTAATGGTTATCTTTAGTGCTCTTGGAAGAACTCAGAATACAGTAGGTTACAGGCTTAGCATTGTCAGGGTTCAGGCATTTATCTTCTTTCAGAGGAATTGGCTTGGACCCATCAGGAATGAAATTATAGATCAACCCAGAGCTAAAAAACTGTATTCAGTTGCCCATCCTAGTCTTGCTTTACCCTTTTCAGGGAAAACTTTACAAACACATCCCCATTTAAAGTGCTTGTCTAATGCAGATTGTTCTCTGCCGCCACTTCCTGCCCAGACTACCTCTCCTGCGTCCATCCCTGCTCTGCTCTGTGGCCACACCCAGTGTGTTGCTGGAGATGCTCCCTCAGGACCCAGAGCTTTGAAAATGAGGAGAGAACCAGGGACTCCTCTCTTCTTCACGGTGAAAACTATGATAAGGAATGTCTAAAATAAATGGGTGTCAGCACAAACTGAACTGTCCGGATTCCTGTCCTTTAGTGCTTTCTGGCCTCAAAAGAGAGACTTGACCCCATTTTTTTATATGTCACCTGTATGTATCGCCAAGGGTCTCAGGTTGGGGTGAAGAGAAAGGAAAAGTAAGGGTCATCATAAGCAAAGAGTGAAGAAAACAGATTTTCTTCTGAACCAGAAAGCCCTGGAGATTCCTTGAGGGACTTAGTGTGTTCTTGCTGCTATAACAAAATACCTAGAATGGGTAGCTTATAAACAACAGACACTTATTTCCCATAGTTCTGATAAGGAACTCCAAGATCAAGTCACTTGCAGACTGAGTGCCTGCTGAGGACCCACTTTCTGGTTCATAGGCAGCCCCTTCTCTATGTCCACACGGGGGGAGAGGGGGAGCTAGCTCTCTGGGGCCTCTTTGATAGGAGCAATAATCCCACCCATGAGGGCACCACCCTCCTGACCTAGTCATCTCCCAAAGACCTCACCTCCTCATGCCATCACCTTTGGGTGGTTAGGATTGCAACATATGAATTTGCAGGGGACAAAAACGTTCAGACCATGGCAGTGTCCTTCAAGAGTTCCCATTGTTGATGCACGCTTGAGGTGACCTTTTGTCACCTCAAGTGACGTCTTCAGTAGAACTTCCTCAGCGAAGCAGAGCCCAGGGGAGGGTTCTTGCTAATATTGTTTGGTGCAGTGCTCTCAGGAGAAGGGGGAGTGAGGGGAGGAGAAGGGGGCAGGGAGGAAAGCTACGCCAGGAATGTGTCCTCTGATCCAACAGGGAGGCTCTGGAGCAGAGGGTGCACCACAGAGCGAGGGCCCCGTGTCAGTCAGTCATTGGCGGTGGAGGTGATAGCAGGTGGGCTCTGCTCCCATTTGGAGGACGGTGACTCGCCAGCAGTCACTGCAGCTCCACTTCGGGCTGGGGTCCATCAGCATTCGCTGCCACTGATAGAGTTCGCAGTAGAGACGCTGTCAGCTCTGTGGTTTCAGATGCCCCCGGAGATCCTAGCAGTCAGAGAATTAATTAATTGATGAAAGTGAAGAGAGAGAAAACAGGTACACACAGGCATTTACTCTGCTTGCATGTACCCAGTTTCCCTCTAAGTTTAAGATACAACATTTTAAAGGCAAAGATTCCATGGGGCTGGAATGATCACAGTAACTGTGCCATACTGGTTTTTATGCCCTAAAGACTTAACCCAGTGCTGAGTTTATGGAATTTTGACCTTGCCCCAAATGGCTGTGAATGACTGATTTTCATGGCTGTGTCTCGGTAACACCAATTAATTCAGTTCCAGGGTTTCTCAACCTCAACACTATTAACATGTTTGGCTGGATAAGTCTTTGCTGGGAGGGGCTGTAGGGTGTTTAGCAGCATCCCTAGCCTCTAGCCACTGGATCCCAGTAGCACTTCCCCAAGTTATGACAACCAGAAGTGTCTCCAAGCATTGTCATATGTCCCCGAGATGGAGTGGGGTAAAATCATCCCGGGTTGAGAACCACTGAGTTAGACGCTTTGACCCAGCCTTGGTAGTTTGTTGCAGTGTCCCGGAGGCAGCTGGAGGCGTGAAAAGCAGCTATTCCATCTTTCATTCGTGTGCACCAGCTGACTGAAGCACTCTTAACATCAGACTCTTGAATCAGAAGAGAGACTGATGTATTTGAGGGGAAGTTAAGATTGGCCTTTCAAACCACACAACCGGGATTTAGATCCACTTACTATTTCATCACTTTCTAAGTAAATAACTAGGCTTTTAACCTCTCTATGCCTCAGTTTCTTCATTTATTACATAGCAGATAATCCTAACTAATGTGGCTGTTACAAGGATAAAATGAGTTAATACATTACAATGTGCTTAGAAGAGTCTGGCTCATAATAAGCGCTCAGTAACTGCTTGTTGTTGGTATTGATAAAGAAGGGAGTGGCTTCAACCACTGGTCGCCCTCTTTCCTGATCTTAGGCATTCAACCTCATCACCTCTTGGACTGAGGGCCCCTGACCTGTGTCTGGAGAAAGCTGAAGGGGTCTGGTGGGTAGGACTCAGTCCTTTTTGGTATCATCTACCACTGTCCTCTATCAGTCCATCAGAATCACAGCTTTATTCTCACTGGTCCATCTTCTTAAGGCAGCTTCATCAAATTGGGGGAAGAGGGGTTGTGTCGTCTCTTTTTCTCTGTCTTAGTCTGTCTGTTTTCTCTCTCCTTTTTTTCTGTCTTTCTGTCTTCCTCTCCCAACCTCCCTTACTTTCATGGTTCAGTTAAAGATCTGAGCGCCTAATTTTTACTGCCTCAACTGCTTTTGCTTGTTTAGGAAGACAAAGTTTAATCAAAACATTTCTGTTGCTAGGTCAAGATGACCAGTACAAAGTTATCTTGAGCTGATATACTCAAAGGGTTATTCTAAACCAATTTACATTTCATATGACTCACGAATAGTCCTTCACTCAAGACAGCACAACATTAGAGGAAAAACATAACCATCAGACCAGGCACAGCTGAAGAACTGAAGTGATACTGTGAAGTATTGTTACCACCCCACAACCAGAACATCGTTCATCTGAAAGGTCTTCTCAGTGGTCTCGATTGAACTTGTCTGATATAAAACACATTTTGCACTGTCATCATTTATTACGTACCAGTGCAGGCATTGCACTGTTGCAGCTGTGAAAGGAACTGAAGCCCTTGCTTTATGTGTTTTGTTCCTGTTGTTTTTACTACATGTTATGTTAAATTGCTAAAAATTACTCCAAGTACATGCTCGGGGTACAACACTAATTATTTATTGGTGAGATGGAGTGATTTCAAAGCTTTGAAGCTGTC
Organism: Miniopterus schreibersii; assembly: GCF_964146895.1. Taxonomy (NCBI): domain Eukaryota; kingdom Metazoa; phylum Chordata; class Mammalia; order Chiroptera; family Miniopteridae; genus Miniopterus; species Miniopterus schreibersii. The sequence goes on from NC_138102.1 coordinate 173,091,375, forward strand.
CAGACAAATGTAAGTCCATGGTCTCCTGCTTGTGATCCTTGCAAGTGGAAAATTTGACAAAGATGAATGGTACGCTGAATTTTATTAACTGAGTCTGGTATACTTCAGTTGCAAAAGTGATGATGCAGCACTGTCCCTCGAGGCAGGGACCAGGGCTTAACTCACTTCCTGTCATGCCTTAGTCATATTTTAAGAGCAGTTGATAGCACTTGATGATTCCATTTCTAGATGGAGTCATTTTTCATTTATTCATCAAATATCTGAGTGTCTACTATTGTGGAGGGAAGAGAGGCATTATATAAACAAGTAAACATGTCAGGCGTGATGAGTGCTGTGGAGAAAAGATGCAGGAATCCTGGGAGGGAGCCACTATTTCATTATAGGAGTTCAGGAAAGTCCCTAAAATAACGGGTGAACTGAGCACAGAGAGACTTTGGAATTTGCATCCTAATTAGTTTGTTTTCACAGTCCTGGGCTGGGATGAGCGTGGGAAGAGTAAATGGAACAGTAACTGAATGGGGTGGGGATGCACTCACTATAGGAGGAGGGAAACTCGCTGGATTTGGCCGGTGGAGGGGACAGCAAAATTACTTCTCCCAGGGCACAGAGCTGGGACAAGTGAGTGGATGAGCAGTGTTGGGACCTTAGGGAGACCTGACCTGGTTGCAGCCCCCCTGCCTGACTTGTCCTTTGCAGTTTATCGGTTTAGCTTCCACCGCTTTGGGGGCTACCTCTTTTGTGGTCGTCCACTATTTTCTACCCATAGTTTCTTCTTAAAGTCTTCCCTAGGGCTTGCAACTGCTTGGCCCCTCTGTTAGATAGGGTTTTGCAGGAAGGCAGGCTACTCTATGTCCTCCAAAAACAAAGTGTTTAATACAGAGGGTTATACCACTGCTGAAAAGGCTGGGGGTGAAGGTCAGGAAGCCACCCCCAACTGCTTCCTGCAACACCTCAGTGGTAGGTCCCCAAAGCTGGCCTGGAAGCCACTAGGGATCTCAAGAATGTCTGATGTGACATAGATAAATCATTCTCAAAAAACTTAGCTGGCCCAGCCGGTGTGGTTCAGTGGTTGAGCATCCTACCCAGGAACCAAGAAGTTGCCAGTGTGATTCCCATCGGGGCACATACCCGGGTTGTGGGCTCAGTCCCCAGTAGGAGGCAGCCGATCAATGTTTCTCTCTCATAGATGTTTCCATCTTTCCCTTTCCCTTCCTCTCTCTCTAAAATTAATAAAAACATAAGAAAAAAAAGGTTAGCTGAAGCTGTCTCTACCTTACACAACTATCTCTAACATCCTGCATTGGGGGAGAAGTAACCTCTTCTTTTTGACCTTCAAGATTTCACCTGAGCACCCCTTATCTTCCCACAGGGAAGGGGATCCTGGGAAATGTAGTCCGAGCTTCTTCTTGACAACAAGGATGGAGACCTCAGAAGGAGGGAACTGAGATGCCAAGCTGACAACAGACAGTCCAGGGTAGCCACCAGCCTCCTCCGAACAGATATGACTGGCCACCTGTCCCTTCACTTAAGTTCTGACAGCCCCCTCTGTGCCTTACCCAAGTGGGTTTGCAGCTTAAGTCATGAATCTTCCAGGGCACCTCAAGGTGAGGGTGGAGTAGCTTCTCCTGCTGTTCCACATGGCCGTGGCTGGGCTGGTACCCACCGTCGCAGCACCTCCCCCACACCCACGCCTTTGTTCTGATACTGATACTAGACAGTTCTCTTAGTTCAAGGAAGACCTAAGTGCATTGAGGCCAAATCTTTCATTTGTGTGTCAGACAGCAGCAGTAGCAGTCACAAGTCCATGTGTTTGTGATGCAGGGAATGAAGGAAAGACAAGCTGGAAACTCCTTCCTGCGAGGGAAGTGAAAGAGAAAGGTTCCCTCCCTCACTTAGGCTCCTGTGGTGTTAGAGCCTCAGGGTAGTGAGTGCCTATTATATTCCAGGCATCAAAATTGAAAGAGCATTCCAGTTATCCTTTGTTGCGTGACGACTCCAAAACTTGCGACTTAAACAACAGTCATTTATTTTACTCTCAGATCTGCAATTGGGCCGGGCTTGGCAGAAGCAGCTTTTCTGTGCTCCATGAGGCATCAGCTGAAGCATCACTTCTAGGGGCCTGGCGGACCCCCTTTCAAGAGGGCTGTCAGCCAAGAGCTCAGCCAGGCTGCGGGCCATGGGCCCTGGTTCCCCTCCATGTGGCTCTCTCCACGGGCTTCTCCGAGGCTCCACTGCCTCAGGCCCCCTCATGCCATGGTGGCTGGGTTCCAGCAGAACCAGGCAGACGTGCGTTGGTAGGACCTGGACTGAGAGGCGTCCTGTACCCCATTGGCAGAGGCAGGAGCAACAGGAAGGCACGTAGATTCCACCTCTTGCTGGGGAGTGCAAGGTCCTGAAGACATGGGATGAAAGCTGTGGTCGGGGTCATGTCTGGGTAACGCAAGCTGCCACAATGTGCTCGGGGTCTTTGAGGAGCTTGTGATTAGCAATGAGGACAGACCTAAGACAAGTGATTGGAACACAGTCTGAAGAGTTTCTATAAAAGCATTAAGGCCACTTCACCTTCACCCCAGAGGTTTCTGGAAGGTTAGAGGAAGTGACCTGAGTCTCGAAGGATGACTAGGTGTTTACCAAGCAGGAAAGGAGGAAGGCAGGGCTAGCATTTGAGACTGGAAACAGCAGGAGCAAAGGGGCAGTAACTTCCAGCGGAGGCATCACGCACGGCTCCTCCGTGTGTGTCAGCTTCTCCAGCTGGAGTGGCAATTCCATGGGGACCACACAGGCTCCCCCACGGAGCCCAGCATAGTGCCTGGCTCATCCTTTCATCTTGACTTTCACATTGCTGGTGCTCACTCATCAGTTTCCCATGAATATAATTTATAACGGCGATAATTGTTGTAGCCTTAATGATTGTGTTGATGCTGGTCAGATATGCACCTTTTGGTCATTCTTGTCAAAGTGATCTAACCTGATATCATTTAGCTTCTTTGCAACCAAATCTATCCCATAGTACATCTGTTTAAATAAAGTTATCACGTCGCTGGATTTCTTTCAGGCCAAGGGTTTTACTAAATGAGCTACACCAGCTATTACCTGCAAAGTTAACCAAGATCATGATGGTCTTCAAGCAGATAGTGTTTATCGCTCACTAGGGTTTTTGTTTTCACCTCCATTCTCCATGCTGACTTTTTCTACATATGTTGAAATGAAAAAGAGCTTTATGGAAGGCTGGGAGGAGAGTAGGCAGAAGAATGAAGCTGTACTGCACACACTTTTCCTCGACCTTAGCAGTCCGGTGGGTGGGGAAAATGACATGCAGTGAGACCTCACGTCCATTAGTGTTTCAGAAACGCATTAGGTCTCCTCTTGGGGCCTCTCCTCCTCCACAGTCTGTAGGTTCTTTGGTTTAGTCAGGATGTTATTTGGGATTGCACAGCAGTAAATCACTTTGACATTCACTTGAGGCTGCCTTGATTCTGTTTCTCAGACTCTAATAAATACTCTTGGGTCTTCTGAAATCCAGTCCTTCATTTGGTGACTCATGGATACATGAAGGTAGAGGCATCTAATGTTGCTCCCAGTTGCTGGAAGGGGTCCCCCACCCTGCCCTTCTCTGCACAGACTCCAGTAGAATGGAAAACTACTAGTCTTGATTCTCTTGGTCCCACCGTGTTTTATTTGGTTGGCAAAGCAAAGACAAGTATTCAGCAAGTAAGTCCTGAATTTTAGTTGTGATTTGCCTGTTTCTTTCTCTTACTCTCTACTTAGCAAAGCTGTACCTTCATCTTCCTTTAAAATGAAGTCTCTTTAGGGAAGGAGAGATCTAAACAAACCCTTAAATACTTGAAGCTAATACTTGGACCTGAAACTTGCTTTGAGTGTGTTTAAATAGTCCAAGATGTCACTGGAAAGTACATTGAACATGATGATGAACCTGCTGATTAATTGTCCCAGCCCCTTCTTTGGCTGTCATTTTCTTTCCCTCATTACTTCGCTCCAATTTCATGGTCCAGCATTGTGACCACTCATTTACAAGCATCTGAATGCTCTCATTCCTTTATTTCTTTGACTTTTCTGCATGGAAAAGCCTTGACCTTGATTAACCCCCACCTTCTTTTTGCCGGCGCCTGAGTGGCTGAACGTTGCTGGTTCACTTTAAATCATGACCAGTGTCTCAGGTGAGCACCCAAGGGTGCCCAGTGAGCCTCCGAGGCTTATAGTGCCGCCTGACCTTATCAGTGAACTAACTTCTTTCGTCCCTCCCACCTTCCCTTCTTTCCTTTCTTTGCTTCCTTCTTTCATTCATTCATTCATTTAAAAATTTTCAATCATTCGATAAATATATAGGGCCTGGCATAATTATAGGCACTTGGAACATATTGGTGAACCCACTAAAGAGCCCTTATCCGGTGGCACTCACACTCCAGTGGGGGAAGCAGTGAACAATAAGTGTGGTAAATAAAGAAACAGCGTAATATGTTAGAAGGGAATCAGTGCTATGAGAAAGGTAGTAGAACAGGTCTAAGAGTGCTAGGGGCGAAGGGATCGTAATTTTAAATAGGGTGTTGGATAAGGGGTTCACTGAAGGAGACATCTGACCAAAGAGTGAATACGCCAGGGAGCTGCCAACTGTTATTTCACACGTTTTTCTTGCCCCTGACCCTCTGCTCTCTGTCTGTGCCACCCCGTCCCCATGCACACACCAGCTTTCCTGACAGCCCTGCCTGCACTCTGACAGAGATGGAAGCAATGAGGCAGGATCTTCTGCGACTGTCCCCCACTCTCTGCCCCCCCTCTGTGGCTATGAGTGGAGCGCCCGCTGCCATCCCGGGAGCCCTCCCGTTTCGCCTTCTCAAGGACTTTGCTCCTCTAATTGTCTCCTCTCTCTCCCACATCATCACATTTTCCTCTCTGCCCAGCCATTGCAAACATGCTTCTGTGACTCACATCCTAACGAGCAATAGCCCTGGACCCCTAGTCTCCTCTGACGGCTTCACAGAAAAGCCTTGAGAGCTTTGTCTAGCATCACTGTCTCCGTGTCCTTGCCTGCCAGACTTTTCGAATTGCTCAGTCCGGGCTTTCTCCTTCATCATTCCATAGAAACTGCTTTTATGAAGGTCGGCTCCGAACAAACCCAGCGGTCATGCCATCCCTGTTACCTCATTGGCCTTGTCAGCGGCATCTGTGCAGAGTGGCTTGTTCCTTCCTTGAAAAACATTCCTTTCTTGACTCAGGAGGTAGGGCCTGCTCTTCTGGAACTTTCCCTTCTCCGCTGGCCCCCTTTTAATGTCCTTTGCTCCCCCTCATCTTGCATTTGCTCTGCAAATGTGAGACCTCCTAAGACTTGGTCCTGGGTCCCCTTTCCTTCTATATCTCTGTCCCCCTGTGATCTCCTGAAGTTCCATGCAGGTCTTTATTATTTTTTAATTGAATTGGTTGGGGTGAGTTTGGTTGGCAAAACCATACAGGCTCATGTGTACAACTCAGTAAAACGTTGTCTGCACACTGCACTATTCTCCATGTCACTCAGAGGCTTAAGGTAACAGGGATAGTTCTTGATCTCAGGATAGGAGGGGGAAAGGGAAGGGGACTGTTTTTGTAGTTACCAGGGACCCAGCATTAGAGCAACTTCATCCGGACACCTGCCTCTGTGGCATGGATGAATCTTCAAGGCTTCCGCTCACAACTCAATGGCCAGAGCTCATCCTATGGCTCCAGCCCACTACAGCGGGCCAGGAAGGTCAGACCTCCATGTGTCCCAAAGGGGAGGAGTACCAGACACCAGAGACGCATAATGACACCTAAAAAACATAGTTTCAAATGCATTATCTAATATAATGTATATTAATTTGTGTGATATATATGTGTAATAATATATCACTATATAATATTATATAATAATAAATGTTACATATATATATTGTATGTGTATATATATATACCTACACACATATATATGTGCAAGGCTTAGCCTTGCAAAGTAAGCAAAGGATTTATATCATCTTTATACCAATGGGGAACTGATATGAGTTGAGGTATAATCTGTCAGCTACATTCTTCTGTTATTAAAATCATATGAGCCCTGTTTCTTGACAGCTTTTTAATAATGTTTAGGTAAAAAGAACTTTGTAAGCTATATGGCTACATACACCATTCTGCATTCTCTAATTTTGTTCAGCATTCCACCAGGAGATAAATAGAATGGGCCTGGGAGGGATGTCGTGATCTTCATAGCCTCCAAGAGCACTAGAAAGTATTTCCCAAATTAAATTACTCCCCTGGCAGGAGGCGCCCTGCTCATGGGTCCTTTCCAGGTCTGTTCATCATTGCGCCTCACGAAGGACAGAATGCTCACGGGTTATTGATTGGGTCATACCTGTGTATAGTTATCAGTGGGTTGATTAACTGTGATAATATAAAGCATAACTGTGATGATATAGTTGTCCCTAAGTTCAACTTATCTAATATGCTGCCTTGAAGGAATAAAGGAATGTTAAGATGATCTGTAACAAGTGAAAGAACTTTGGAGCTGTGTGGGTCGGAGCTGACGTTGCTTACTCCTAAGGAGAGATTTATTGCTACATAGAGGGAGCATCCAGAAAGGGAGCATTTTCTCTCTGTGCTTTTAGAGGAAATTAGACCAACTTCTGATTATAATCATCACATCATTTGTAGTTAGTATAACAGTTGCTCTTTGAAATGTAAGTTCCCTGAGATCCAAGACCATGTTCTTAGCCTTCTCTGTATTTCTAGGGGCCAACATAGTACCTAGGATGTAGTTGAGATTTTCTCGAGGCATTTTTTTAATGACTTTATGAGTAGCCTTGTTGTGAGGAAGACACTTGCTTTTACACAGTAAATCTGTGATCCTGAGCAGGTGATGGAGGAAGGGTACTCCACATCAGGATGCATTAATTAGCATTACTTATCTGATATAATTTCTCTTCCTGCTGACCTTGTAGACAAATGGGTCCATATGACTACTTCTGTTCAGTGGGCTCAGTGCAGAACTGGCATGTGTCCTGCCAAGACCCTCTGAGCTCTGCCTTCCCTCTAGCACAGTGACCCATCAGCGTGAGTCACTACAGTGAGCTGACCTGCAGTGGACATGTAGCAAAATGAGAAATAAACCTTTATCCTATCACCAGCCAGTAGAAATCATGTAATTTTAGATTTTCTAGTAGTCACCTATAAAAAGTAAAAAACAGATACAATTAATTTTAATGTTTCATTTAATTCAGTAGATCTAAATTATTATCAGTTAAACATGTAATCAATATAGAAGTTAAGGATATATTTTACATTTTTTCAGACATTCTAAGTCTTCAAAATCTTGTGTATATTTTCCACAGACAGCACATCTCAATTTGGACTCAGTATATTTCAAGTACTTAATAGTCACATGTAGTTAGCAACTACCGTATTGACAGTACAGGTCTAGTTAAGTCACTGATATTTGGAGTTATTTGTTGCTACAGCCTAACTTAGCCCATCCTGACTGATAGACCAAACACTGATTTTCTTCAGCTATCCTGATGCAGTAGTTTTCCTAGGCTCGATGTAGGGATTGCCAGGGTCGATGCAGAGTCATCAAGAGCACGTTGTATCACTGTTCACTTAACAAAATATTTGAAACTTTGTGCTTAGCAACTCAGCACTAGACCTCCCCTGTCTGTGGCCTAGAGGAGTGTTTACTTGAGCTTCTCATAAATTTAAACCATACTGGAACCTTCGTAGTGGCTAGAAGATGGAATTTTTCTGTCTAATAATAATGTTTTAACAAGCCAGTCAGTAATGTGAGAAACATACTCATAGTCTAGATCTCACGATGTTCAGAAAGTAATCTAAGAAACACTCCTGGACTTGAGCGAGTGGACGGATGGTTGTGTCACTTCCCAAATTTGGGGCCACTGAGGAGCAGTTTGCCAGAGAAACAGATTCCTTTTCGACACGCTGAGTCTGATACGCCAGTGAGACAGCTGAGGGCAGGTATCGTGTAGCCCATCTGGAACTTGGAAGAGAGGTCTGGGCCAAAGATACGAACCTGGAAGACATCAGAAGACAGGTGATAGGCCTGAAGTCATTGGGAAGGGATGAGATCACCCATGGAGAACAGGTAGATGAGACTAGGACCTGAGTGCAGTCCTTAGTGAACCCCCATTTAAAGATGTGCTGTGAGGTGGTGAGTGGCCATTTCACACACCTATTTCCTGTCACTAATGCTAATGTCATCTTTAGGGAATGAACACTGATCATTTAGGAACATACAGTGCCTCCCAGGCTTCTCTTGACCAGGTGCGGTCAGTGTTTGTGAGTGTGTGTGTATGTGTTGTGGAGAGAGAATTGCATCACAATCGGCTGGAGAGCTTCTTTGAACTACACTCACAAATCCTGGTTTGTCCCTAAGGAAATAAAGAGTTTAAAAATGCAAAAGTTATTTTAGAGACATATGCCCTCATTTTTCAGAGAAACTGAAGTGCAAAAAAGTGCAAGTCATTTACCCAGTGACACACAGCTGGTTGGGCGGCAGCCCTGTGGAGAGGAGTTGAAATTCTTAGCGATTACTTCAGGCCCCTTCACCCTCCAGAAATGTACATTTCTCAGTCAGTTTCAGAGACTGGATTCCAGACCCATCAGGAAGTTCTAGCATCATCTATGGGTTAGCAGAATATCCACGGAGCATTCAGTGACGATGGGAGAAAGAAGGAAAGTCTGACTTATTGAACCACCTATTGTGCGATTATGGCAGCTTTAGAACAACCCTGCAAGGTGGGCATTTGTTATCCTCACTTCACAAATGAGGCAACTCCCTGGCCGGTGCAGCTCAGTGGTTGAGCATCGACCCATGAGCCAAGAAAGAGGTCGCTGCTTTGATTCCCGGTTAGGGCACATGCCCGCGTTGCGGCTCCATCCCCAGTAAGGGGCTTGCAGGAGGCAGCCGAGTGATGATGTTTCTGTCTCTCTCTCCCTCTCCCTTCCTCTCTCTCTAAAAATCAATGAAAACGTTTTTTTTAAAAAATGCAGAAACTGAGGCTCATGAATTAAATAGCGCCCCCAGAGACACACAAGTAGTGAGTGGCAGAACCAGACTTCAAGGTGATTTTTATCACTGGCCTTACATTCATTTTAGGATGCAGCGGAAACTGTGTGCACTGTACCCTGGATTCTGATAGGTAACCAAGCATTTATCCAAAAATCAAAATGACAGTGGAGCTGAGCTCGCGTTGGCCTCAGCTTCCCGTTGCCGAGCAGCCGTTCAGGAGCCCAGCTGCCTTGGGGAGGATCCGGGCCCCCTCCTCACTCACAGTGTGACCTTAGCCAAGGCACCCCGACTCCTGCTTTAGTTCCTCCTGCAGTAAGTCAGGGTAACGATGCCTGCCTCCCAGGCTGGCCTGAGATTAGTGGATTTAATTTGTACAGAAGCCCCCAAACATTACTCTACTTTTTTTCTCCCAGAAGCTCATCTGACTTCCCAGTTGGAAATTAATAACTCCTTTTTGCCCCAGCCTTTTAGAGGTTTGCTTTGTTTTATTAGCGGCATGGTTGTGGGAAAGTGCTATCCAGGTAGTTGCCTAAAGGGATACAGAACAGAAGCAAGTGGCCAACCTGGTTTGACCCTTCATGCTCGATTAGTGGAACCTGCGGGCACATAGGTGCCTCGGGCGCTTTGCCTTTGACTGTTCCCGTGGCCTGCAGTGCTCTCTTCTGAGATAATGAAACAGCCTTTGCCTGCACTGTCTTCAAGTTTCAGCTCAAATGGCACTTTATCAAAAGGCCTGTCCACACCACTCTATCTAACATAGCATCTCCTTCGCACCATTCCTTTCTATTTCATTACTCTCCTTTATTCTTTTAAGCACAGAGAGGCGTGTTGATTGAGGGTCTGTGACCCCAACAGACCCTGAACTCCATGAGGGTTGGGATGTGGTCTGTAGAATGTTGATGAATAGATGAATGTCCTTAGAGGAACGTGTAGTCAGTAGACGCTGGGCACTGTGGAGGGACAGGAGGCAGGATTTGGGGACTTGACTCTCAGGATTTCTTCTGGTTTAGCCTTGTAGTCAAAGACTGGAAAAGCCTTCCCAGATACTGGTTTCTTATTTCTTCCCAGGTTGTAACTGGGATGAGTGCTGTGTACTTCCACCGCCACCAGTATGCTGTGGCCCTTCTTGGAGACAATAACCAACATGTTTTTAGATGTACTGTGTGCATCTTACCTGTGTTATGTCTTTTACTACAATTCAGTAAATAGATACAACTATCATTTCCCATTTTACAGTTGAACAAACTGAGGCATAGAGAGGCTTGTCCAAGTCACAGAGTCAGTAAGAGGCAGACATATGAACATGAGCATAAATGTGTGCAATCCAGCCTGAGAATCTGCATTTCCAACTAACCTTTGTGACTCAGCTCCCTGTGTGGCTCTGGACCCATACTTTCTCCCAGTGACCTCGTTCAGTCCCATGGACTTTAATATTGTCTGTATCCCGGCCACACTTACCCGGCTCCCCTGAGCTCCAGACTCATTTCTCTTATCCACCCACAAGACATCTCCTCATGGGTGTCTTGAAGTTAACACTTCCAAAACTGAATTTATGATCTGTCTCCATGACCCCACTCCCAAACCCGTTTGTCCCTCCGAGTCCCCTTCTCAGCAGTGGGGTCAGGGGTGCTGATGTATAGAAATGGGAGATGGATTACTTGGATTAGATAACAGCATGCTATTTTTTCTTTTTCTAACTATTGCCTTATCTAAATTTCCCTTACTAAATTTTGGCGAACCAAGGCAAGGACCTTGATTTACGTGCCTTGGTGTTCCTGACATCAAGTACGTAGAAGGTGTTCGGTGTGTTCTTTCTGAATGAAGGGGGGAAACGGAATGTTTTCTGTGGATTGCATTTGTTTCCACTCCAGGTAGGTTCGGTGCTACCGCTTAATCGCTCCAGTTATTCTTCTAAGGATAGTTTCTAAACTTCTCTCGATGGTCATTTTTTTCTCCCCAGGGTTCTAACCTAAGGGATTTTTATTGCAGTATGTTAATGAAACGGCTCCAGGTTTCAAACAAGTCATTCTCATTTCTCTTCACTTTGGCACTTTCGTACTTGGTTTAATGTGGAAGCGAATACTTAATAATGAAGATAAACCTATTTAGAGACAGTAGTGTAATCACTCAGCAGTAGAGAAAAGAATGATATATAAGTCATTTAATTAGCGATCATCTGTTTCACATTTATTTTTTCTGGGCTGAAGTTCAGCTGCTCCTTGAAAAACTGAATACAAATAATAAGCTCCATATACACACACAGACACAGGTACGTGCGTGTGCACACATGCACACGGGACCTACGAATTGACATACGTCGTTATTCAAGGGCATTCCATTAACATTTCTCTCAAGAGTATCAAAATAACTTTTAATAGTCTTGAATCGCATCTCAGTTCATTAGTAGCTTAATATTCCTTTTCGTTTTTCTTTGTTTCCTAAAGTGTGAAATTCTTTTCAGATTAGTTTGTATAAGCTGATAAAGGGGTATTTCAAGGGTTTTTCATCTTCCTTGCAGGTATGAAGCCATGGATTAATCTGAACCTCAGAGTTTATTAGATAAAATTGACAAGGGGTGGGGGGATGCGGGGTGGAGGGACTCAATGGGGGTGGGTGGGGAAAGGGGACATCTGTAATTCTTTCAACAGTAAAGATCAATTTTAAAAATTGACAAGGGAGCCAGGGGTGTGGGTGTGGACTCAGCTCTGTCTGGATAAATGCTCCGTTTGCTTATGGGTTCCTGGACCTGTTTTCTCCCTGCTCCTTTGAGAAACGGAAGGGACGGCCTCTCTCTCAAGGTCTGTGTGGTAATAAAATGAGATAACGTGGGGAAGTGTTTCCAAAATTCAAAGCACTAAAAAAATTAAGTGGTGCTCTTAGAATTATTATAATTAAAGTAACAAGAAACATAAGTGTTTTTTTTTTATCATGTTGAGTGAATCAAAACAGCTGTGCTTTTTAGCAGAAAATGGTTGAGACCCCACCTTAGAATCTTAGTTGATTCAGTGGGTTTAGATCATGAACTTGGCTTTCCCACACACAGAAAGGTGGCGTTTAAAAGGTGGCCTAAGTAGAGGATACTGATGTATTCTTGCCAGGGTCTCATACATTCATGGGGATCTAGGAAATGATTATTCTTCCACTGGATTTTTTATTTTCTGAACAACAAACAACACAGCAGTTCCCTGGAGAGAGCCTGTTGTAGGAGTAGAGTCTGCTCTAAATCCAGTCGGGCTGATTCTGTGACTCAGTCAGATTCTGTGAGTCACTCGCATGCCCGTGTTGTGCTCTCACTGTGCGTCTTTACCGTCTCTCCTAGATGAGGGCAGAGACAGTGCTGGGCGTAGGTAGGCTCTCGGGGGAAAGCTGGGGGTTTAAAGAATTCCATGATCACAATGAAAATTTCCAAACGAAGAAGCCACAAAATAGCCCTAGACTCTGAAGTCTATCTTTGATATACACAAAAAAACCCATTTTTAGGAAATAGAGACTTTTTTCTTAGGATAAAACCTCGTTCAGCCTGAATGACAAGAAAGTTTGATTTTTTCAGAGCAATTGGGGGGCACCCCCCACCACTGTGAGGGGAAACTCAGCATCACCAGAGTCCTGAGAACATTGTGGTTGACCCCAGTTTGATTTTTATAATACCTTGAGGAGTTTTTAAATGCAGTATTTATAAGCCCAGCAAAAAGACTCTAAATGAAAATACCAGAAATGAGTTATAAGTGAACATCACCTACAGTTGAAGAAACAATTTTCCGTAGCACAGATTTATCCCCTCTGGTGCCTAAAGTTGAGCTTCTGTTTTTGTCAGGTGTGTGAAAATGTTGGGTTTTTCTAAATACTATTATAAGGAGAGTTCAGCCACAAAGACTGACATATCTTTCAACATTCTTGAACCATCTAAGTTTAAAGGACACGCAGTTCAGAACGACCCTGTGTGAGAAAGAGGTCGGAAAGCCACTGGCCGCTTTGCTAACTTACACGGGCTCGGCTCACTGTTTTCTCACCTTTATTCTACCTCCTTCCACAACCCACGCTCCCCCTGGGAAAAGGCTCCCTTTGGCCAGGCTCATAGGCCAGAATCTGTCGGGCGGTTATCAGGGTGGGACGCCCCAGTTTATTTCCCCGTCTAAATGACGTGTTGATAAAATGCCCCACAGGAGGCAAAGGCTTGGGTCCTTCAAAAACGCCTTGCCTGATACTGACCCAGGTTTCAGTCACGCTTCCCTTAGGTCCCCCCACCTGCACCTCCACCACCAACTTTCTTTGGCCTGGATGATTGAGAGCATCTCTCCCTCCCTCTGCTCTCCCTGGAATTCTCCCTCATATAATCGGTTCTCCACGAAGCAACCAGAGTGATCTTTGAAAACCTAAATCCAAATGACTTCCTGGCGTTCCCAGATTAAATTCCAGCCGTCTCGTGGTGGCCTGTGAGGGACCCCATGCTCTGGCCCCTGCTCACTTTTCAGCCTCTTTCTTAGGCCAATTTCACGATTCCCACCCTCCGGCCGCTCTACCCTCCTTCCTCCCCTCAGACCTAGGCCACACCAAACCAGGCCCCAGGTTAGGGCCTTTGCATCTGGAACGCTCATTCCCTGCTCTTTCCCTGGGTGCTGCTTCCTTCATGTCTCAGCTCTCACGTCCCCGCCTCAGGGAGGCCTTACCTTGACCTCTAGTGTGTGCTCCCCACCCCACAACACTCATCACTATCTCAATGTATCCCTCCCTTTTTAACTTGTTGCCTCTCTTTCTAAAAACAGGTTTTTTGCAGAATGTGTAAATGTCATTCGTATCTCTTCTGTTCCCAGCTGGGTGTCCAGTGCCTGGCAGACAGGGGTCTGTTTGTTAACTGACTGTATGTACCTGCAGTGGTCCAACCTATTATTGAAGAATGCCCCAACCTTGAACTCCATACAGGGTCATGCGTTCTAAGTTCCAACTCAGTTTCAACCCCAGGAGACTTGGATAAGCGTTTTAATTGAGTTTCTTTTTTCTGTTTCAGTCCTCTCTAATAAACAGTGACATTATCTTTGTGAAGTTGCATGCCCCATGGGAAGTGCTTGGAAGATACGCAGAACAAATGAATGTAAGAATGCCTTTCAGGTAGGTGTCAGTGTGTTTTCCCCCCTCTCTCTCTGCTGCTTCACTGTAAACCTAATGGACTCCGCTCTCGGAACAAATAAAACTGAAATGCAGACTGGAATGCTGCTAGAGAAGAAAATCCTTGAAATGTTTAGGAAGTGCAGTAGGTCTTCATGGCCAGTAATGATTTCATGGCTTTTTGTGAAAGTTTCTGGTTAATTCATTCCTTAGCAGTTAGATGATTCAAGTGTCTGTAAAAAAGAATTTTCCAAGTGGCATTTTCATTTCCCAAGTGCCATTTTTGGGAGCCCTTCTTCTGCTGCGTTGCTGAGCCAGACTCTAGGCATCCACAGTGCCCGGTGATATTTGTGGTCCTTATTGTTGGCAACCTTCCAGAAAAACATTAAAATCTGCCTCTATAGAAACAAGTTCAAGAAATTTCATGAGAATGTGCTCTATTTTTAAAAATAACCAATATTTAAAATTTTAAAAGTCAGCTTATTAGTACAAACAAGCATTTGTATTTATTCTTAGAGCAATAGAAAATACTTTGTGTGGGTTGCTTATTTAAAAGGATTAATTTACCTTAATTTCAAAGCGAACATTCTTAGTTTCCCTATAGGTTAAGGAAAAGTGAAATGCCAGGATATGTGGGAAGTCTGTAATGGAATCTTCTAAAGGAGGTGGAGGGTTTTAGTTTTAGTACCAAGGACAGTTCCAAAGGGACTAAAGCACTAAATATGTTTGGTTTGCAATTTGCCAAGACCAAGTCAGACATTGGGAACTTGGCAAACTGGTGCACATTCTAAAATATACGTCTTAATGAGCTGTAGAAAGTAATAGAGACAAAGAATCAGCTACATTCATAGAGACAGAGAGGAGCTAGGGACACATTTAGAGAAGGGCAATTTCCATTCAGAGTCCTGTAATATATCTCCCTGGTGTATATTACATTCTTTGTTTGTTGGCCTTTATGTTCTAATAGTAAGTCCAAATAGAAGCTGGGACTTCTAGCATTTATTTTTCTTTGAGGTAGAATTCTCCAAAGAATTGAGATAAACATAGTTCTAATCTTTGGATGTATTTTTTTTAATGTATCTTTATTGTTGAAAGTATTACAGATGTGTCCCCAACCCCCCCCATTTGGATGTATTTTTGTATTTAAAATGTTGCGAAGGAAATCTAAGCATTCAAGGATTTAAAAAATATATATTGTCACTAAGAGAGAGAAGGATTCTCAATTTAGTTTCCATTGAAAATTGTTACACTCGAATTATAATTCATTAAAGCCAGTTATCAATGCTGTAGCTAATATGGGTTGATACTATATCACACATGAGGGACACTGCAAAATAGGCTTAGGTAGGCTCCTATATCAGACCAACATCTTCTAGCCAACAAAGCCAAAAGTCTACCTTTTGGTCCAAGCAAGTTGGTGAAACTTAGTGAAACTGATACCCCCTCCCAACGGAACACACGTCTAGAGCCAAGACCCCAAGCAGACTGTGAAAACTTGAGCACTGTTAACATAGAGCAAGTTCCTTTAGTACCTGGAAGGATTTCCTACGTGAAGGACTGGCCATGTCATAAATAACACTTCTGCGTGCTCATTCCCCAGCAGAAAAGTGCTGCCTGTGAGCGGCGTTAGTACTTTTCTGCTGTAGCAGTAAGAAAATGTGATCTAAGCAATAAAATGAAAACCATAAATAATGAATAATAATCTCCTTTTTAAGTGTAGGAATTCCTACACTACAACAGTTTTAGGAGAAAATACTGTTAATGATTGGACACTAATAGGCCTTGTTAATATTGATGGGATTTTACCTGAGCATAGCTTCACTTGGTGCAACTTGATGTGTTTAGAGTTTGTGCGGCCATCTCATGCAACATTTCAGACAAATAACTCTAGCCTAGGGAGGTATGTGCATTTCCAAACGAGGAACTACCCTGCCGCATCATTTCAACAGAATGTACAAACACCCATTGGCCTGAATGTAAATGCCCCCAATAATCTTAATCTGATTTACTATTTTCTGCAGACTGCAAGTCTGCATCCCTGGTTTAGTCTCCTTGGATTTCTATTCCTACAGTGCTTAAAGGGAAGTTGAAGAATAGGTTTCTGGTGGGAAATTGCCAATAAAACCTGCTTCTTAAATACCTGTATTCCATGAATATGGAGTTTTTTAAATAGACTATTTTAGGGCATTTTTAGGTCTACAGAAAATTGAGTAGATAGTACAGAGTATTCCCATATACCCAGCCCCTCTCACCCCACGCAGTTTCCTATTAATATATTGCATTAGTATGGTATATTTCTTATGATTGATGCACCAGTATTAATACATCATTATTAACTAAAGTCCATAGAATTACTTTAGGGTTCACTCTTTTTGTTGCACAGTTTTGTGGGTTTTGACAAACGCATATTTCAAATACATATTCTGGGCTCCATCTGTTCATCCCTTCCCCCCATTACCCACCCCAACCGCAAACCCAAGCAACCACTTACATTTTTATTGTCTCTATAGTTTTGCCAGTTAACAACATGGATATGTTTTTAACTTTTCACAGATATTAAATATAATTTTAGGGATATAAGCTTTCCATTTTTCAAAAGTGAGATAGCTCAGTAACAGTTCAGAAAACCTATAAGCCACCCCTGGTCCGTGGCTACTCCATTGGCCGAAGCCCAGAATATGGAAAAAGAGATTGCGTTTTAATAAAGCAGCCAGCACATGCACTCTTTATTTCAACTACACCCAGAATTTTCATTGCTGATATTTAAACAATGCAGATACACAGAAGTATGACATGTCCTTACTAAGTACAATTTTTACAGGTATTTTCCCGATGCCTTAGTTTATATCTGTAATTCACTATAAGCAGGGCACTTGTTAGGCAGTATTTCCAGCTGGATGTTGATGCTGACCAGTTAGTGTTCTTCTTGTACTGGTTGTAAAATACTTATCTTTTTCTATTGCCCCTGCTTGTATCACATGAGAGAAAGGTTCTGTAAACTTAAAGTGCTGTGTAAATATTAGCTAGTATAACAGTGTCCCGTTAAGTTACGTACATTGCCAGCAGGCTGGCAGCCCATCTCTGCGTCCCTGAGAAAAGGTGACCTCAGCTGAATCCATGCGAATGCCAGTTGCTCCACATCACCACCCTGTCCAGGGCTTTATAGACTAGTGGCAACCATAAACTATCCTGGTAATGAGGAGAGAAAGAAATATCAGCGTCTCGTAAGATTCTGTGGCTCAGAAACGCATGCCCTAGGCTCCCACTACATTCCTCACTGTTAATCTCTTTTTAGTTTTTTCTCCTTCACCTCTTACAGGCTTCTATCTTCAATCTCCTTTCCTTCCTTGCTAGTTCAAACTGTAACTGACGATGGGTTTTCTTCTCGACTGGCTTCATTTTTGCTGTTCTTCCAGGAGAAAAATCTATTACCTGCCCCGCCGGTACAAGTTCATGAGCAGGTTAGTGGCATGCTCTGTCGTGGGAGTGTTTGTCTGACCTGTCGCCTTGTGTGCTCGAACAAACGACAAGGAATCCAAGAGGCGCCTTTGTCACGCGGGAGAACTGGCTGCCCTGCATGTTCCAGCAATAGCTACTTTGGGGGGTCAGAGGCATGGATGCAATGACGTTAACTGGGGGAGGGGATCGTATTTCCCAGGGCGGGATGGAGAGAGAGGAGAGAAGAGGGCCCGTGGCCATTCCTTGGAAAATCTGCATTAAGGAGACAGGAAGAAATGGAAAGAGGGTGAAAGGAACCATTTAAGAAGTAGGAGGAGAGCTGAGGAAGGCAGTGCCACAGGCACCAGGAGCGAGTCCCTGGTCTTCAGCTACTGGTGAAGGGTAAGAGCTGAGTCAGTGTCTGGTCACCACGGTAACCGCCATGCTAGCAGCCTCCATGGAGCAGTGGTTCTCAAATTTTAGCAAGCATCGGTGTCATCAGCAGGGCTCTTTCATACTCAGATCCCTGGGCCCCTTCCCAGGGTTTCTGAGGTGAGATTCAATAATGTACATCTCCATCAAGATCCCAAGTGATGCTGATGGTGCCAGTTTAGGACGACATTTGTAGACTGATGACCACCAAGTAGAGGGTCATGGAAACCCAATTCCAGCTGGTGGAGATGGGTGAGGTCCCGAGAGAATAGAATCATTGAGGGTTCACTACTACCTTGATGAGTTTTGTGGCAGAGGAAAGCAGAAAGAGGGGACAGGATTTAGAACAGGAGCTAAAAGAAGGGAAGCAGAGGAGACGTGTCCGATCATATAGTCTCCATGTGTGCAGAGGGGAAGTTTTGAATGAATAAGAGCTTGGGAAGTCCTTGATTCTAGAACTGGAAGGACAGCTTTCTAAACACTAATCTCTGGCCTGAAAAAGTTGATGCTACTCTAAGTACATAAATCAAAACCATAGACAAATTTTGGCATTAGGAGGCACTAGAAGATTCTGGAAAAAAGACCAGCTAAAGTGGTGTGGCACTTTGATTCAGAATGGGCTCCTAGGTTGAATTGCATTGCTTGTCACGTAGAATTAAGTTTCGGATATCACTTTGGTGGTGCAACTTTGTGAAGCCCAGTATCTGGTGTAGATTTTAAAATGCACCTTGTCAAAAAATTTTGTGTATACGTGAACTCTTCCTTTCACCGCAGAACAGGTTGATTTAGATGATGAAGCGTGTCTGTCTCTGTGTAGCCAGGTCTGATGTTAAACGGAAAGGCACATGTCCAATTTGTGGTTCTGGTCATACGCCAGTAATACAACATGGATCTCCAATGGTCTCAAATTCTCATGGCATAGCAAATATGGATATTTAATTTAGCTTTTAGTTTCACACTTATAAATGATATTTCATTTCATTAATTCATAAAAGGATCCCTGAAACAGACCTATCTCCTTTAAGGATAAGAGAAGTGATATTATAAAGTTTCCGAACAGGCAGAGAAATAAAGTGTGTTTTCACAAACATCTTCATTTTGAAAAGTCACCTGACTCCCATAAATCATACTCACATAGTTCAGACATACAGTTTTGGAGTAAATGCTCTTTTCATACATGTACTTGGTCTATTAAATGTTGTTTTGACTTGTCTTTAGGCACGCTTAACAGGCATGAGAAGTTATGTATCCTATAAAGAAAGGGAATTTTATCATCTTTCTTCACCATTTTAAAAATTTTTTTGCCTTCACCCAGTAGTACAAATGTAGTCTGTAAAAGATGTGATTACAAAGTAACAAATGTGACTGTTGTGGTGGCTCATAGCTGAGGTCTCATTACTACTTTTCCCTCCATTCCCCACACATCCTGCCTGAGGCTGTCCTGTGCAACTGTTTCAGCATGATGCTGGCCCCTGCTGCATGAGACAGTCAGCACGGCTGTAACTGTATCAGATGCATATGCAGGCAAAGAGCTTGTATATTTCCATCCCCATTTTAAAAAATTAATATATGTAAATGTTCCAAAGCCTTTGGACTCTCCTGTAAGGTATTTAGGCTGTGCCCCAATTAGTAGCCTTGTGACCTAAAAAGAATCGTATCAACTTCCAAAGATCCCTCACTTATATCCAAGAGAGGCTGTAAATACAGGGGACTTGGCTCTAAGAAGAAGGAAAAGAAATCCAAGCCCACTGGTGTCTCACTGTTACCAGTCCAGGAGGCTTCAGTGACTGCGATGCAGGGCTGTGTGGGGGGTTTTCATTTTAAAAAAGGAAGAAAGAAGGAGGGGAGGGAGAAAGGAAGGAAGGAAGGGGGAGAGAGGGAGAGAGAAAGGCAGGTTGCTGGCACAGTTCAGTTCCAGGCAGTGCAGGCTCTGTTTCTTTACGGTTCGTGGGCAGAGGTCATTCTCCGCTTCTCGCTGCCGGCCCTGCTGGCCCTCATCATCTTCAAAGCCAGCAGTAGCTGGTTGAGTTATTTTCACACTTTGAATCTCTCTGACCTCCCCTTCTGCCTCATCTCCCCTGTCTCCAGCCGGAGAAAGTTCTTTGCCTTCCAGGGGCTCATGGGATTCAATCGGGTGCACCTGAGTAACCAGATGCTCTCCCTATTTTAGGCCTGTAACCTTACTTCCATCCGCAAAGCCCCCTTTGCCATGTCACATGACATATTCATAGGTTCCGAGGACTGGGGGGCACACACCTAGAGAGGTCCATTCTGCCAACCAGAAAGGAACACAAGCTGCTGACCACGCTGGCTGGTCTGTCTTCGTTGTTATGAAGAACACACAGTGTGGACCAGCGTGTGTGCTGGGACCCGGACAAGCCACGCTTGGTCTTCCTGCTTCTGCCCAGGCTGCCCCAGGGGAGGCCCGTCCACATCCCAGACCCCAGTTAGTTTCTCGGGGACTTTAATCTTAAGCTCTCTTTCGAATATCTTTCTTCCGCGATAGTGTTTAAAAACCCCTTTGCCCCTGCTTTCCGTCACTTTCCAGTCCCATCATCCTCAATAAGTATTTAAGGACACTGTCCTCTCCCTGGCGGCTTCTCCACAGCATTTCTTGCTCACCACCTTTTATGAACCTAACAGCCCTGAAGCTCATGATGATGATAATGGTGATAATGCTGATCCTGCTCAAAACCCCCTGACAAATAGGCTCAGACAGGTGAGGGATTTGTGGAAGGTCACACAGCAGATAAGCCACGGAGCCAGGACTTAGGCATCCGCATCTCAGCTCCCAGCTTCTTTCTACCACGACAGGCAACTGCTTCTTCCTTCCCTTTCACTTCGTTCTGCGTCTCCTCATTTTTAGTGAGTTAATTAATCATTTTCCTTACCCTGTTTTACTCTCCCTTCACCATCCCCACATCTCATCTAAATTGTGGGTTGCAGGCTGGCTGCTGAAAGCTGCCATTTCATTCCCATGGAGCATCGATGCCCGATTTTCCACAGCTTTGTTTGTTTTTATCCACGCTGAGCGCCGTACCCGGCTGGAGCACATTCACAGTCATTGCACACAGATCCCAGATTCTGTGAGAACGTGACTCCCTCCCAGTGCAATCCGCTGAGTGCTGCGCACTGGAGATGCGTGGGAGGTAAAAACTCGGTTATGGAAAACCTCTGAGCCAATGCCCTCTTTTTTTATTGAGGGAAAATTTTTATATAACATATTAGTTTCAGGTGCACAACATTATCATTTGACATTTGTATACATTACAAAGTGATCAGCACCATAAATCTAGTTACCACCCATCACCATACAGTGTCCCCTTTCTTGAATGAGTTTTAAGGCAATCGGATGAAATAAAGCCGAGGGCCGTGGGGAAAGCCACCAGCTTAGCCCGGGAAGCCTAATTTGTGATGCCATTTAAGGACTAAGTCATTGAACTTGGACAAGTGATACATGCTGGCGAAGCACAATTAACTTTGAATTAAAGAGATAAAAGACAACAATGTGGAGAGGCAAGCTGGCTGCTCAAATTCTTATTTTTGAAAAAAGAAAAAAGAGTAATAATAGCCAATGCTTGTTGTACACCAGTCACTGTTCTAGAGACTCTGTGTGCCTATCAGTTAATCATCACAGCCCTGTGAGCTGAGTACAGTTATCATGCCCATTTTACAGATAAGGAAGTTGAGGCACAGCAAAGTTAAATACCTTGCCCAAGGTCACACTGCTGATACTTACAGAGCCAGGATTTGCATCTGTGCATTCCAGCCCCATGTTCTCAGTCGCGGTCACACCACTTCTCTGAAGCTCATCATCTCACTATATTTTATATTGTCTTTTAAGAGATAGTGAGGGGTAGGGACCAGGAGGGTGAAAGATGGAGGAGATTGGAGCCTTTTCCCTTTGGGGGGCTTCAGGCCTTTCCAATCTACTGTTCTGACTCCACGACCCTGGGTGGAATCTTGGCTTCTATGTGCGTATAGAGTGGAGACAGGTCCTCTGGCGACAGGAGAGGCCTAGAGAAGCTGAGAGGTTCTTTCCCGTTTGAAATTCCAGGGGTTCTGCAAAAGGACAGCCACCCCCAAGCAGAGTGGTGGCCAGGTGAGGCTGGAACAATGCTGAGAATAAAAGAGGTGGTAAAAAAAAAAAAAAAAAGAAAAGGAAAAGAAAGGAGTTTGCTATTATTTTTCATTTTGGAGTCGATTGGTAATATAAAAAATAATATTTTTTTTTCATCTGGGAGTTCCACTGAAAAAGATAAACTGCCATGTGAATATTTTTAAAAATTGTAAAAAAAAAAAGTAAAACGTGCCGGGATTCCATGTGTTTTCAGTGAATAGACTTAGACGGCATTCAGATATTTTCCTCTCCAGAGGGATCTGTCCCTTCTGGACCCTTAAGTGAAGATTTCTACTATCAGCTACTTGGATGGGGCGATTCTAGAATCAAGAGTCCAAATTTGCTTTCTGCTCCTGGCTCTGTGCATCGGCTGGGGGTTTCGGGCTAAACAGTCACCCCTCCCCACCCTGGATCTCTCCTGTAAACGAGTAAAGTGAGGAGGGGACCTGTTCGCTCTGCCTCACAGAGATGCTCTTTGATGTGTGCCCTTGGGGAACATATCATCCCGTGGTATGGATGCCTGAGGGAGCACCATCATTTTGAAGTCTGCTGTGGTTTTTGCTTCTGCCAGTGGGTGCTGTGAGTGATTGAATATCTGGTTGCTTGGAAGCCAGATGTTTTCATCAGCAAAAGTCAGAGGGGATGGGAGGTAGCCAGGGGGAAACCGGGGCTTGAAAACCACTCTTCAGATACTTTTGTTCTCCTTGTCCTGACATCATGTGTGCCGTGGCCAGAATGATGCATGTGGGTAGAGATGCCCCAGCAGCATGAGAACCATGGGGTCAGTTTAAAAGGAGAGAAGTGAAAACTAAAGAACCTGCTGCCTGCTGAGAGGGTTCGGGGAAGGTGGGACAGGCAGGAAGCAAATCAAGACATGGGGCTCTCTGCACAGCCCCCCCACTGGGATGTGCTCTCAGCCTCCCTGCCCGAAGTCAACTACAGCTGGAGCTCTTCCCTAACCAAGGGAGGGTGAAGAGCTATCCCAAGCACAGAATGAGTTTCTAGAACCTGCAGAATGTATACAGTTAGGGTCTCTGCTGCTTTGCCTAAGGGACTGTCACCTTCCTTTCCAGAACCTACTAGTCTGGTTAGGAGTCCTAAGTCATGTGGTGGTGTCACGCGGGGCAGCGATCGTGTAGACGGTCACATTGAAGCCCCTGGGTGAAATAGGAAGAGCACAGGAGCTGTGGCTCACTTCTTTCCATCTGGGAAATGGGGGAACGGATTTCCTGAGTGCGGTGAGGGTGCCTGGAGTATGTGGGGTCACAGTCGTGGCTCTGTGGAGACTTCCCACCTGTGTTTCCGTGTAATGCTGACATTCTGTACCCTTTGGTCTTGCCTTTCGTGTCCCACAGGATCGATAAACAAATAAGCAGGTTTCGGAGATGGTTACCTAGGAAGCCAATGAGATTGGACAAGGAGACACTGCCAGACCTGGAGGAGAATGACTGCTACACTGCCCCCTTCAGCCAGCAAAGGATCCATCAGTGAGTGTTTCCTGTGAATGTTCTTGTCTTACAAAGGACAAGGACGGGCCACTGTGGGAGAGCCTTTCTCCCCTGAGAGTCCTGTGAGTGCCCATATCCCTTTGATATTAGTCAGGGTAAGCAAGCTGCTCTAACAGACAATCCCCACATCTCAATAGCTTAACACAATCGAACGTGAGGTCATATGTGTGTTGGATGAGTGACCTGCATGGTGATGCAGAGACCCAGGCTCCTTCTACCTTGTGGCTCTGCCAATCCCCAGATCAGAGACCCCTGCAGGCTCATCTGCAGCCAGCCAGCAGACACGGAAGCTGGTCTATACCTTTCCCTGTTCAAAAAGGGGTTGTTTGTTTGTTTTAAATCTTAGTTCAGTTCTCAGTTCTCCTTTCTTCAGCAACTGAGTTGCCCCAGGAAAAGCTACACTGCCTAGCAGCTGGCTTCCAGGCTCATCTATAAGACAGTCTCTGAACAATACATTGTCACTTTTGACATATACATGGTAAGGGGAGGAGTCGGCTAAGTAATTGAGCCTTTGAGGACTTGGAAAAGTCATAGAGAATTGACTGAAGCTTCTGAGATGACAAGGATCATGGCCAGATGGCAGGGTTGGCGGCAGGAGAGAAAAGAATGCCAAAGATGGTAAACTAGGCAAAAACAGCCTTTTAAAGGGGGCATAAATCAGGTCAGCCCAGCCTCTCTCTCAGCCAGACTTCAGGAATTCCTGGCTCTCCCTGCTCCAGCCATGGAGACAGCCTCGGTAAAAATGACTTACCTGAGGGGAGGGGAGGGGAGGGGAGGGGAGGGGAGGGGCAGATTAAAAAATAAATAAATTGTCAACTTTGAGAAAAATTAAGCCAAATGGTAGTTGTCAAGTTGCAGGGAGCACAAGGTGGGGGCACATTTTAGCAACAGAAAAATCAGTGAAAGTCTTTGGACTTCTAGAGAGCAAAGGAGAGAAGAACACTCAAAAATAGATGTTCTGCATCAAAATATATAATGCATAATGCAAGGGAAGCAACTCAGTAAGCCTCTGAAATAACCAAACTGCAGATCCCCACAGGTCAGACTGATGCCAACCCAGCCACATTATGTGAACACTTAAAAGGGTCATTGAAGAAAACATGAAACTCACATCCCGGCCTCAAAATTCTAGTTCACTCTTCCTGGGAAATAAGAACTGAGAGGGACTTCCTGGTAACTCAGAGATCAGGACCTATGGGTGTTTTCTTAAGAGAAAAAGGCAGATGAAAGCTGACATGTTCCTTCCTGCTCTTTAAACCTTCATTGTGCCTTTGCTGTTCACCTTGAAGCTTCTTACACAAGTGATTATTTGGTTTTAAATTCTTCTGGAATAGAGCCTGATTCACATTCATATTTTCCCTTTGCTTCTCCCTTGCCTGAGAGAGTGCCTAGCACAGTGCAGGTGGGTCTCTTGGCACAGTGCATGGATAGATGGATGCATGGATGGATAGATGCATGGATGGATGGATGGATGGATGGATGGATGGATGGATGGATACATGGATACATGGATACATGAATGAGTAGATAGATGGATGATTGATGGATGGATGGGTAGATGAATGGAGGGCTCAGTGAATTACTGTGGCATGTGTTTTATTTCAAAGACATAGGTAAATGGAAGAGGAATGGGATGGATGGATAGTTGAATAGATGAAGGGAGGAATTAATGAAGTATATGTTGTGTCCACTGGAGTTATGCTTTGCTTAAAAGGAATAAAGGTAAATGGAAGAGGAACTGGATGGATGGATAGGTAGATAGATGGATGGATGGAGGAATCAATAAAATATATGGTGTGCACCTGGGGTTTCACTATTACTTCAAAGACATATACGTAAATGGAAGAGGAAAGTTTCCCACTATTCATCTTTATGCTGGTTCTGTTTTCTGATGTTCTTGCTTTAGGACAAAGTTTCTCAGCAGGGCTCTCAAAGTCAGAAGCACCTGGGCACTCATCAGGATCTCTAGGTATTAGAACTGGGATCATAGAGTGAAACCTTGGTTCTCAAACTTAATTTGTTCCGGAAGGCTGTTCAAGAAGTGATTTGTTCGAAAACCGAATAATTTTTTCACATGTGGAAGATGAGCTTTCCAGGCCAGAGAACTAAGGAAAAAGCAGAGGTTCAGCTGGAATGAAGCAAAGCTAAGAACCAGACCTTAGTGCAACCCAGAGGAAAGTGTAGGCAGTTCTGTCATGCACTTGAGAGATGAGAAACTCAGCGTGGTCTTGAATGTCATGGGAAGTGGGCACTTCTTACTCTTTGAAAATCTTCATGCCACAGAGACAACACCCCTTTTTTAAAATCCTCACCCAAGGATGTGTTTTCATTGATTTTAGAGAGAGAGAAAAGCGGAGAGAGAGAAACATCGATGAGAGAGCGAAACATCAATCGGCTGCCTGCCATACGCACCCCAACCGGGGATCAAACCCACAACCTGGGTATGTGCCCTGGCTGGGAATCGAACCCGAGACCCTTTGGTGTACAGGACGACACTCCAGCCAACTGAGCCACACCATCCAGGGCACCACATCCCTGTAGTGAACATGTATAAGTAAAACTCAAAGAATGCTGGCTGTCAAATTGGAAACAACTGTTTGGTGCAGTCAGAAAAACATTTGCCTAAGGATGCTTTGAGAGTGATGTTAATGGCTTGAAAGTAATCAGAAGTAGGTGGTTAATGAGCTTTGACAGTTATAACATGATCTGCTGGTTTTCCAAATGCAATTCAAAATCCCATGTGACTTCTTGGTTTTGCAGAATGTTTGATACTGTGTTTGTGTAGGAATAAAAGAGAATAATTGGTGTGAGTGTCTGTACATGAATGTAGTAGGAAAAGACACAAAAGAGAATTGAAAGTTTAATAAAGAGTGATCAAAGTGGGAAAGAGCCTTAAAAAGACTTTGCTCTCAGAGTAAAACCCGACTCCTCAGTGAGCTCACTAGCTCCTGCTTCCATCCCCCGGTCGTGTGCTTTGGGAGCACGGAGCTGCTTTGATCTTAACTCAAGAGTCCTCG
The DNA here is from genome assembly GCF_964146895.1 of Miniopterus schreibersii. Taxonomy (NCBI): domain Eukaryota; kingdom Metazoa; phylum Chordata; class Mammalia; order Chiroptera; family Miniopteridae; genus Miniopterus; species Miniopterus schreibersii. Next base: position 173,118,036 of record NC_138102.1, read on the forward strand.
TGCCTGCTGTCTGCACATGCCCTTCCCTCTGCCTGGAATGCCCTTTCTCCTAGGCTCCCTTCTTTCAGATTTCATCGGAGACATTTCCTTCCGAAATCCTCCCAAGGTTTCCAGCCTCCGCCCCCGAGTTCTGGCTGAGGTGTGCTCTTCTGTCTTGGTAATATTTTCCCCCGTCATAGCTCTGCATTGATGGTACCATCAAGTTTAATTGCTTTCTCCTAGACCGTAGGTTCCTTGAAAGACTGTGTCTGTATCGTCATCTTTGAATCCCATTATTGGTGCTCGATAATGACCTGTTAAATGAGAAAATAAATGAACAGATAAAAATGAAAATGGGGGAATCATACGAGTCCCGAATAAAAATGATGTGAAGTTAACTCACTGCACACTTATCTCAGACCAAATGGAAGACATTTCCTCCTCAAATGTGATCCACGCCCGTTGTCCCCTAGCCAGTAAACAGTACTGATATTTGTCCAGTTGCTGAAACCAGAGCCTGGAAGCTATTTTGGATACCTCCCTCACCTCTGCCTCCCGTGTCCTACATATCTCCAAGGGCTCATGGTTCGACACCCTAAGTGTCTCTTTCATCCAGCAACTTCTCTCTGTTCTTACCACCGTTATCTCACTTGTAAAACCTAGAAATAATATAACGTACCCCTGGTTCTCTCCTTGCCCACCTCCATGCCATTCTCGCAAGTGCATGCAGAGTGATGTTTTCAAAATGCATGTCTAATCATGTCACGTCACCCTGTTTAAAAACCTTAGAATAAATAGCAAACTGCCAACTGCTAACTCCTTTCCAGCTTGATCTGCCTTCACTGCCCCCACCTCTCACTCCTGTGGTCCAGACAGATACAGCCTCTCTCTCCCTCTCTCTCAGCTCTTTGGGTGCTCTCTGCATCAGGGCATTTGCACGTGCTGATTTTTGTCTGGAATTTTTGTCTCATTTCCCCCCCATTACCTAGTTTACTTTCACTCATCCTTTAAAACTCAGCTCCAAAGACTTCCCAGGGAAGCCCTCTCCCGTCTTCCCAAAGACAAGGTCTCCTTGCTGAAGACTCTTTTAGCTGCATGTTTCTTACGTAACATTTTTCACATTTGATATTTTATAATTATTTGGGTATTATTGGAGAGTTATTAGCCTAACTCTCCAGCTAAACCTCAGACTCCATGGAGTTACAGGCCGTGTCTGTTATTGCTCACAATTCTATCTCCAGTACCTAATGCAGTGCCTATCACACAGTAGGTGCTCAATGCTTGCCTACTAAGTGGGGGAAGTAAGGATAAAAGCAAAAAGGCATCATGGAATAATAGAATCATAAATCTTTATACTTTGAACTAATTGTGCAAAAACTTAAATTTGAGAGCTGATTAGAAAACAAAGAGCTTGGCATTCTGTTCGAACATATCTCCATGTTTTCAGAAGCAAAACAAGCAAACCTGCATGTACACATCTCTCTCCGTTGATGAAGGATGTCAGTGGTCATTTTATGCTGTACCACCAAAGGTGGGCCTACAGATGGGAAAGCGCTTCCTAGGTGCCAGACATTATTTTAAGTACTTTAATCCTCACAACAACCCTATGAGAGAGGAGGTATTATCACCATTTTACAGATGAGGAGAGTGAAGCTGCAAGAGGTTAAGGAACCTGCAGTCGACCACACAGCTGGGATAGTCAACCTGCCTGAACAACCCCCAGATATTGGTGTTTCCACACTATAGAAGCTTATTGTGGTTCACATCATTGCCCAGTGTGGGTCACTGCGGGGAAAGAGGTGTAGTGTCTCAGCTCCATGCGGTCACTCAAGGTACCAGGCTACTTCTATCCAGCGACTCTGCCGCCCCTAGTAGGAAGTTTATATGGGCCAGGCTTACAAGTGGTGTACCGCACTTTCCCCCACATTTCATGGTCTAGACCCCAGCCGTGTAGTTACTCCTAACTTGAGAGATGTTAGGGTAACTAGTCTATCTGCCTGCCCAGGAGGAACGGGGGAACAGTGTTGCTGAACAACTAGGCAGTTGGCCTTGGGAATGGAGCAGGAATTCAGATTCAGACAGGGAGCCTTAGGATACCGTGCTCCTAAACACTATGCTCTGACACAGGACTGTTGACAGTTGGGGCTGAATAACTTTGCTGTGGGAGCTGCCCCGCGCATCGCAGGATGGTTAGTAGCATCCCTGGTCACTATCCATTAGATGCTAGTCACGGTTCGCTCCCCACTTAGTTGTGAAAATAGAAAGTCTCCAGACATTGCCCAGTGTTCCCTGGTGGTGGTGGTAAGGTGGACACAGAATTGCACCCCTGTCCCCCCTTGATAACCATGGCTCTACTGTCTTTTATCATGTGACACCCTTCAGGCAGGACCACCCACTGTCTGGGATAAATTAAATTCTAGTCAGACATCTGATGGCTATGACAGACAAGTCCATTTAGAAATTAATTCATCCCTCTTCACCCCTTGCCTGTGAACGCTGGCCTGGCCCACTCACTGCCCTTCATTTTTTTTTTTTTTTAAATATCTTTATTGATTTCAGAGAGAGGAAGGGAGGGGGAGAGAGAGAGAAACATCAATGATGAGAGAGTCATTGATCAGCCGCCTCCTGCACGCCCCCTGCTGGCGATTGAGCCCGCAACCCCGGCACCTGCCCTGATCGGGAATCGAACCAGCGACCTCCTGGATCCTGGGTCGATGCTTAACCACTGAGCCAATCCCAGCCGGGCTCCCTTCATTCTTAAAATGGCATTAGCAGCACCCTTGAGACAATTACTTTCTAAGGTCGATGCTCATAATAGAGGTTTTCTCCAGGTAGAGAAAAGGAGGTATGGGCAGGAGTCGTGTCGCTTCTTATCATAGATATGCAGAGTATTCTTTCTAGAAATACGTTAATTCTGAACTGCCTTTCAGGAGAATGTTTGTGTTAGATACAGACAGAGAAATATTCCTTTCTGTATTTATTATGTCTGTCATTACCATTATTTTATTATTATGAAAATCCATAAAAGGTGAGATAAAATTAAATATTGACCACCTTTTAATAGATGAGTCTGAAATTTGTGTTCGTTGTGGGTTCGTCCGTTTAAATAGGTATTAATCTGTTCCCATGTCCCATGCGCCTTGTTCTGGGTGCCTGGGAATCAACAGTGAACAGAGAGGCCAAGACGCCTGCCCTCCGGGCGCTTACCTTTTAGCTGGGGGTGACTGGCAGTGAATTATGAATCAGTGGTTTTCAATCAGGAGGTGGTTTGGCAAGGTCTGGACATGTTTTCTGGTTGTCACAACTTGGGCTGAAGCGTGCTGCTGGTGTCCAGAGGGTGCAGGACAAGGATTGTACTAACCGTCCTTCCCCCAACAAAGAATTATCCAGCTCTGGGTGTCGGTAGTGCTGAGGCAAGCATTTTTTAAAAAGTCAGTTGTAAAGTGTGTGAGAAGGTGATGAAGGCTGTGGAAAAAGAGAAAAGAGTTGTAGGGGAGGGGAATGGAGATTGCTGATGCCTGGGTGAGGGTGCAGATTGCATTGTAAAAAAACTGTTTATATTCTTCGAGTTAGGCCTCAAATAGGAAGTGTGATTGAAGAAGGACTGGAAGGAAGTCAGACGGAGGAGGGAGCTCCAGGTAGGGGAACAGCCAGAGCAAGGCCCTAATTTGCAAGCACCTCAGGGTGTGGTTTGGCGGAAAGTAAGCCTCTTGTGGCTGGAGCAGAAAGGACAGGGAAGCAAGATGGGCAATAGCAGTGAGTCAGAGATGTAACGGGGAGGGAATGACACCAGTCCTGTGGGCCACTGCTAGGACTTTGGCTTTTACAGAGGACTGATATGGGTCTGACTGAACTTTTTTTCACTCTTGTTTTGTTGAATTTATTGGGGTGACGTTGGTTAGTAAGATTATATTGGTTTCAAGTGTACAGTTCCATGATACATCCATTCTACGATATATTGCATTGTGTGCCCACCACCCAAAGTCAAACTTTTTTGATCACCATATATTTGACCCCTTGACCCTTTACTCCCCCCACCCCCTTCCCTCTGGTAACCACCATACTATTATCTGTGTCTATGTTTGTCGTTTTTCTTCTTTGTTCATTTGTTGCTCTCATGGATGGATCTTGAGAATATCATGGTAAGCAAAATAAGTCAGACAGGAAAAGTTAAGAACCATATGATTTCACTCATATGTGGGATATATATAAAACTCACTGAACTTTGGAAAGTGCTATTCTGACTGCTGTGTTGAGAACAGATTGTACAGAGCAAGGGTAGAAGCGGGGACCGGTTAGGGGGCAACTGCCGTCATCCAAGGGAGAGATGGTATATTTATACGTACAGCTTGGTTTCCAGCTTCTCAGAGCCTATAATGAAAGTATATACCACACATGACTCAGCATAACTCACGCATAACTCTTTGCAAAGCTTGGTTGTACACAAAATATTGTAACGTGTGTCCTGTGCATACAGGAAATGGACATTATAAAAAGATTCCTTCAAATGATTTTTGCTCACATGATTTTCTCCCCCTACTAGACTGAGCCACTGAGGATGGGAACAGTGTGTCTGGCATCGAGTGGCACCTGGAGAATGACTATAAGATCTAACAGAGTGTGACAGAGTTGGCATTGTGGCCACGGCTGGAGGACGGATCCTGTTCTGTATCCTAAATGCAGAATATTCAGATGAAAATTTGAAAAATTGAGTCAATCAGTCAGTCAGTTGTGGCCTCCATGTTCAACTTGAATTGCCCCTGACTTGGTGATTTATTTCTGGTCTCTGATTGACCATCTTCCCCACCTAAAGTTTTATGGCTGTTAAATTCTGTCATTGGGAGTAATGCTTGACCCCTAGATATTTAGCTCATGCATCACACATTTTAATTCATGTGTCATGAGCATATATATAAAATGGACAGGACAAAAAGACCACTTGACATGAAGTTTGCTTACGTTCCCTTTTTCTCCCCTCTAGAATATAAGCTAGAGAATAATTTTTAAAAGTATAGTGAATATAAAAAAACAACACAGCTCATAGTGCCCAAGAAAGCACCAATCATGGAAATGTTGGTGCTGGGCCCCCGAGGGCTGGTAAGGATGGGAGTAAGCTGCTGAAGGGCAGTTGGGTAGGAGAGTCTCTGAAACCTCCGTTTGATCTTCTTGTCATTTGACTTTCCTCTCAGCCGAACAAGCCAGCAGACCATGTGAGGTGTAGAAATTTCTACCAGTGAGGTATAGAAATAGTGATCAGTCAAATGGTGGTCTTCAGATAGTGGTAGCAGCAATTGCAGTGATGAAAGCAATAGTGACCACTATTCATAAATAAGTCCTGCACTCGAGTTACGCCATAGATGCGTTACATCTCTGAGGGCATGAGTGATACTGTGAAGGTCAGAGAGACTGGATGGCTTGCTCAAGGTCACTCCAGTCAATGGCAGATAAATGAACAGGAGAAAGGGTGTTTTCTCCACAATGCTGCCACCTCATGTCTGTGCCACATGAGCAGAGCCAAAATACAGTGTTTCAGCCACATTACACTAATGTGAGCCTGTGGGCTTAAAGATACCTGGCTGCCTTTGGAGTTTACTGTTAAAGCATTTCAGGTGGGTTAGAGACAAAGGAAACAACATGCTAAGTAGAAAGTTAATATTCTGAACCAAGGAGAATATCATTTAGAGTAGGCTTTCAAGTTCAGGAGAAAATGGACCCAGATTGGCAGTTCTCAGTGGTCTCTGTAACTGTAATGGTTGATAACAGAGCCAACGAACTGGGCTGTAAGCCGAGTGGGAAGAGCAGAGGGAGAAACACAGTAAGTCACATGGTTCTGACTATCAGGGAGAAAGAAAATCAATCCCTAGTGAAGTAGTGCAGTCCTAACATTTTCTAGAATTTGCAAGAAATGAAATTCTTGAATGGGGAAGGGGTCTCTGAGGGGAGGAGTGGACAGGATACTCAGCAACCTTGTTAGAGCAAATGCCTTGTAGGGCTTTTCTGGGAGCTGTTTCCAATGGGTCCCTCAGCATGGTTCTGGAGAATTCATTAAGTGCTCATGGTCATAAAATTCTTTAGGAGTTTAGGCATGTCTTCAGTGAAATATTGCAGCATACTCTAAACTAACTGAATTGTAAATCTTGGTGGTTTTAACTACATTCCACAAAAATTAAAGTTGAGAACTGATTAAAAAACAAATAGCCTCACATTCCATTTGAATATGTATTTGTGCATGAAAAGCAATAACGCGAACCTGTGGGCATGCATTTTTATTAAGTCAATATGCAGTGCTCTTTGGTCATTGTATATGGTATCAACCAAGCTGGGCCTGCAGGCGGCTTACCAGTCACGATCGTGTGGGCACTGAAAGATCTGACCCCACAGAAAGCTCTTCTGCACAAGCCAGCTACAGGACCCTAGGTTGTCAGCGTTGAGGTCATCTTATTGAAGCATTGTAGTTCCAGAAGGCTCCTTTCAAAACTCAAACAATTTCAGAGAAGATGGTGTAATACAACAGTAGGGAGTTTATCGAAGAAATAATGATTGCTGATATTTATATGGTACATACTAGTTTCCAAGTACTTCACAGTTATAAACTCATTTAGCCCTGTGAATAAGGTAGAGTCTTTATCCTTGATTTTATAGAGAAGGAAACTGAGGCACAGAGAGGTTAAGCAACTTGCCCGAGGTCATACAGTTGGTAAGTGGTTGGGCTTGGGTTCTAAGGCCAGGCATTCTAGCTCCAGTCTTATGCTCTTAACATGATGTGTTAGTTCCTACAGCTGCTGTAACAGATCACCATGAAATCTGTGGCTTAAAACAACACAAATTCTCTTATGTTCTGCAGGTTAGAAGTCCAATGTGGATTACTCTGGGCTAAAATCAGGGTGTGGGAGGGCCGCATTCTTTTCAAAGGCCCTGTTTCTTTGTCCAGCTTCTAGAGGCTGGCACGTTCCTTAGCTGTGGCCCCTTCCTGCATCTGCAGAGCCAGCAATGGCAGGGAGTCCTCCCATCCCATCTTCTCCTCTGACTCTTCTGCCTCTCTCTTCCATCTTTAAGGACACTTTTCATCACATCAGATCCACCCAAATAGTCCAGGACAATCCCCCTGTTGTAAAGTCAGCTAATTAGCAACCTTAATTCCACCTGCAACATCCATTCCCCTTTGCCATGTAGTTTAACATAGCCACAGGGTCTAGGGGTCAGGATGGGGACTCCTTTGGGGAATGTTATTCTGCCTAGTACAGCTATTTAAATTTGCCAATCTGGAAATTCAAGGGTCTGTCTAGGACAGAGGGCACGTCAGTTTTAATGGGGGAAAAGAAAGCAGGAAGCAAGGGAGGGTCGTGGCAGGAGGATTTGGGGGCATTAAATGAAATGATGTATAAAATACTTAGTCCAGTACCTGGCCCATAGAAAGCACTCAATAGTTACCTGATATTGCTTATTATTATTATTATTATTATTATTATCATTATTGTTGTTGTTATTATTGCTGCTGCTGACACTACTATGAGAATTCTTGGGAAAATCTCTGAAAATTTGTAGTCAGTGTATAAAGGGAATGTTTGAGGTGAAAAAGACTGATTTTTGCAAAGGTAAATATCTGACCTGAGCTGGAATTACATTACTTTTAAACTAAATGTTACTCGGTGTTTCAGATATGTTGTGGCCTGAATGTTCGTGTCCCTCTCATCCCAGATTCGTAAGTTGAAACCTAATCGCCAATGTGATGGTATTAAGAGGGGGGGCCTTTGGGAGGGAATTAGGTCATGAGGGTGGAGCCCTCACAAAGGGGATTAGTGCCCTTCAAGAAAGGACCAGAGCCCGGCCGGGTGTGGCTCAGCGGTTGAGCGTGGACCTGGGATCCAGGCGATCGGGGTTCAATTCCCTGTCAGGGCACATGCCCAGGTTGTGGGCTCGATCAATGACTCTCTCATCATTGATGTTTCTGTCTCTCTCTCTCTCCTTTCCTCTCTCTGAAATCAATAAAGATATATAAAAATAAAATAAAAAAAAAAATAAAGAAAATTCTTTAAAAAAAAAAAAAAGAGAGACCAGAGAGATAGTTCTCTCTCTTTCCACCATCATAAGTCTGCAAACTGAAAGAGGGCCTTCACCAGGGCTTGACCTTGCTGGCATGCTGATCTCAGACATCAATTTCTCGGAAATAAATTTCTGTTGTTTCTAAGCCACCCAGTCTATAATAATTTGCTACAACAGCCCAAATTAAAATGGGATTGCCGCTACACATTTATTTATTAGTGACACGTGTATTTATTTTCTAAACCCTTGCAGCATAGGTATTTGAAGATACTGATTCTTCTAGCAATCTGCCTTTTGCTGTATTTTATGTTCAGTATTTGGACTTGTTTTTGTTTTGGGGGGGGGGGTTAGTTGTTTTCATTATCTGAAATCTTTAGCAAGTTCTTTAGGCAGAGAGTTACTGAGATTGATTTAGGTAGGATTAATGTTCTGTCAGTGCCCTGTGACTCCCAGCAGACTCAGAACACTCGTTTTATTGCAGTCACTTATTTGGCATTAGGATCCTCAGTATGCAGGTTGTTTGTATCGAGCCGTGGAGTTGGGAGAACATAGCTCTCTCCTGGAAAGTTTTTGGCTGAGATGAAAATGAAACAAACGAACCAGCCTGAGACTTGTGCTCCTGAAAATGATGTGGCTTCTTTTAAGTAGGACAGAATTTAATGAGCTTAGTTTAAGGGTTGAAGAGATCATCTAATCATGTGGGAAGAGCTCGCTTTTGGGTGTCAGGAGAGTCACTAGTTAGCTGTGTTCTTAGTGTTTGTGGGACCAACGTTGAACATGTCACTTAGAAATCTTGTTTTGCTATTTATCCACCTGTACATGAACATGGTTTTTATCATCTCATTCAGTCAACAAATACTTTTAATGTATTATGTGCTGAGTATTGTATGGTAGTAGAGAAATGTATATATTACTGTGTGTTCATATGTACGTCTGTGTTCGTATATACATATTTTGTATCTAAAATTTTAATTTGAGCATGTAAATTTGATGGGAAATAGACTGTTTTGCTCATCAAAGTGACAAAAGGCAGTTTAAAGCACCTATAGGAAAAGGGAAGATTTGCCAAATTTGGGTACAGAGTAAGGGAGGGTTAATTAAAGAGAAATCAGGGGACTGGGATGGCATCTGTGAGTGGATTGTGTTATGTAATTACACTGTGCATTACATCATCTAGGAGATGGTCGGAGGGGAAACGGAGATCAGAGGGCGTGGAAACAATTGTGCCTGTGGGTACCCTGTGCCAGGCTCTGTGCTGCACACTCTTCATCTATTGTCTCACTTGACCATTGCAACAACCCTGCAACATGACTTCACTATCCTCATTTTACAGAAGGTGAAACCCGGGCTCGGAGAAGTTCAGCAGTCTGCCCAGGGCTACACAGTAACAAGCAGACCTCAGGGTTCGAACCCACATCTGCCAGATTCCAAACCCGTGAGATAGCACAGCTGACTGTCATGGAGCACTCACTAGACATCAGGCTGCCCGTGAGACTAGTAGCGCTGTTGTCTGCATTTAGAGTTGGAGCACGGAACAGAGAGGGAAAGTAAGTTACCCGAGTTAGATGCTGGCAGAAGCAGGAAGCCCTCCTGAACCGATTCCCGGAGCTCACTCTTGCAGACTGTGTTATCACCCTCACACTGAGGCTCCCATATTTATCTTCATTAGGGTTTGGGATGAAAGACAATAGATCTCTCTCTTTTAAATCACTTCTTTTGAATCTAAGGGAAGGGCTACTAACAACTGTAGGGCCTGGGGCAAGAGTACAAATGAAGTCTGTAGACTATATGTCGAAATAATTGAAAGTAATAAATCATGTTAACAATTAAGTACAACACAGTGATCGGTCAAATGGTGGTCTTCAGGTAGTGGTAGCAACAATTGCAGTGATGAAAGCAATAGTGACCGCCATTTATAAATAACCCCTGTATTCCAAGGGTTACACGGCAGACCCATTACAGCTCTGAGGGTATGGGTCATATGATGGTCAGAGAGACTGAATGGCTTGGTAAAGTTCAGTCAATGGCAAATGAGTGAACAGGAGAAAAGTATGTTTTCTCCACAATCCTGCTTTCTACCTTGGCAGATGCATCTGCATAATGACCTGGAAATCCTAGTTCTCGGGATCTTCAGTGATCTATTCCACTGGTGGGTGTGGGGGAAATTGTTCCCCAACCCTCTTGGCCTGTCCACTCCTCTTCCTATTCATAGCTCCATCCCACACTGAGGGGCTTCAGACTTATGCCTATGGACACTCCAACCCCATGCCCAGGTGCCATCAGGGCCCCCTGCAGGCATCTTGGCTCCTTGTCAGACACAGAGGTGTCTTCAGGGGGCAAGCCTGCTGTACAAGTCTACCAACACCCAGACATGGACTTGGGGCTTTTGAGACAGGCTCTGGAGAGACACATCCCTTTATCTTTGCTGACACCTCACCCCATGGGTGAGCTGAGGCTCTGCTTCACATGTCTTCTTTCTTATGGGAACTTGGCTGAAGAAGCAACCTGTACCCAAGACAAGCATTCTCATGGCAGAGGGAAAAGTAATGGCAAAGTCACACATTGGCTCTTAAAATTTCTGCCCAGATGTGGCATATATCACTCTGGTCACATTTCACTAAGCAAAACAAGTCTCATGGTCAAGTGTGGTAATTGGGTGGGGAATTATAGATCTCCTCCAGGGAGCAGGGATCAAGTCCATGATAATAGATAGAAACACAAAGCAAAGCAGCAAATTAGGGATGACAATGCAGTCCACCCAGGAATGCCTCTTGTTGTTACTGTTTTTGTCCTGTCACATTTATATAACACATTCGTCCGTGAGCTCTTCTAGGACTTGGGTGATGTCTTATACTATTTTTCTTTGTTTCTAACACCTTCTGTATTGTTAGGAAAGGAAGTGTCCATGCAAGTTTGCAAAGACTTGGGCAGAAGAAAGGAAAACCATGTAGGGTAGACATCAGACTTGGGGATGAAAATATTTCAAAGTTCAGATTCAGAAACCATCTTTATACTATGGAGATACTGCTGGCAGATTAGCAAGCAGGGTGGGTAGATGGCTGCTTATGGGCTGTGTGATTCCCGAGAGAGAGAGAAGGCCTCTTAGCGCCCCAAAGAATGCATATGTTCTAACTCCCTGCACCACTCAGGCTCCATTCGGGAAAAGTGAAGCCTGCAGTTATTTCAACAGAGAGGTTAATATGGGGAATTGGTGGGATTGATATTAGAGAACTAAAATCCCAAAAGGAGCACCGAGGCCACAGAGACAACTGCAGGAAGCGAGGCAGTGACGGCCCCTAGGGCTGGGGGAACAGAAGGAAGAGGCCGGAGTTACCAGAACCTAGAAATGCAGAGGAGGGGCCCCTGGATCTGAGCCCCAGACCTCTAATGAGGAGCTGCTGCCCTGCTGGCGGTGGTACCTCTGGGGTCTTGGGCAACGCAGTGAGTACAGTCGGGGGTGTTTTTTAAAAAAAAAAAAGAAAAAGGAAACTGGAACAATTGTCACTGTGAGGTTGAAGAATCACTGCTCACTGCTGGGGTGACATGGACAGGAACAACAGGAAAACAGGAAAAGCCACCTACTTGCATGCCCCTTTCCCCCTTTCGGTCTCCTGTGGTGCCCCCTACTGGCCACACATAGCAGAGAGCCAGGTTCGAAGCAGAATATTCTAGTGGCCGAGCTCCTGCTCCAGCTTCTTAGAGGAGCATGTACAAGAGGGAAACTAGGAGATGACTTAATAAGCAGTACAGACCCTCAGACCTGGGCTTTTACAATTTCAACTTCAATCCTTTGGCTAAAGTCATCTTCATCTAAAACTGATATGCTCCTGGGGAAAATGAAATGTTTAATGTTACTCTTCATTTACACCCATTATGAACACGTCTATCAGATCTCTTCTAGGGAATTAAAATAAAGAAGAGGTGGAAGGAAGAGCCATGGAGGGCTACTTTGGCTGCAGTGAAGATAGACAGAGGATGCCACTAAGATGGCAAAGGGGAAAAAAGGTCAGGAATGGAAAAACAACACGGGGGGATTATGGAAAATAAATTTTACCAACTTTCAAGCTTTGTAGATGCTTGGCAGAGTGTCTAGGTCTTTGCTGATCACAGTGATATAAATGAACTGCAGGAAAGTAGATAGATCTGTCCCTTCACTCAATATTCCCGCTGACTCAGATCCAATAGTCATATTATGAGACCCGAGATGGTAGCTGTGAGTGAGTCACTGAATGATCAATTTGTGCAGTGACAATTGCCTAGGTAATTTGGACAAAAATTTACTATTGACTGAATTACAGTAGCACCCTAATTAGTGGAACGCTGAGGCCTGGGTTATTTTAAATTGGGTTTTTCTGATCTGAAGATGAATTAGTATAAATCATTTATGTTTCCGAGTTTGTTGTTATAGATTTTTTTTTAAATGCTTTTTTCTTTATTCTGGCTCATTTCTAAATAGCAAATAAAAGGGATCTCCCATGCATTTGACTGTTGCAGTGCTTTTGTGTTTTCATTTTTTTTACATATGTCTTTATTGATTTCAGAGAGAGGAAGGGAGAGGGAGAGAGATAGAAACATCAATGATGGGAGAGTCATTGATCAGCTGCCTCCTGCACGCCCCTGACTGGGGATCGAGCCCTCAACCCGGACATGTGCCCTGACCGGGAATCGAACCTCAATCTCCTGGATCCTAGGTCGATGCTTAACCGCTGAACCACACCCGGCCGGGCTTGTGTTTTCATTCTGCATAGCCATCTCAGTTCAGTCAGTGTCAAGCACCAATTCAATGACAAGCAGCGTATAGGGCTGGATGAAGATGAATTAGTCATAGTTTCTGCTCTTAAGGGTTAATGGTTGATCTCACACAAGCTCTGGCTAGGAGCACAGGCTCTGGAGTGAGTGGGGCCTGGTCTCTAAATCCCTGCTTTGTTACTCACACACTGTATGGCCCTGAGCTTTGTTTTCTCCATCTGTAAATTGGGAGTAATAATAGTACTCCTAGGAAAATTAGCAGCGCAGTGTATAAATGCCTGTGGTAAATGTTCAATAAATGTGTCTATTATTATTGAAAATGTACATACCTGATATAGTAATAGATAATTATAATATGTGTGAGCTCTATATATGTTGATTTTCACTTTTGCTGAAGGTGGCAATAGATGAGGATTGGTTGGAATTGTTACCAATTCCAGGATATTGCTTTTTTCTCTCTCTCTCTTTTCTCCTTCCTAGAGTATTTTATCTTCTTTTTACCCCCATCCTTTCCTCTACTCGCCTCTTCTCCTTACTCAGATTACTGTCCACGTGCCCGGTTTCCTTAGCTCTGTGTACACTTACCCAACATCAAAGGTACTGACTGGCCTCCTGGGTCTTACCAATAGATTTTCAACCTCCGGCCCCATTAATGCATATCCTCTTATTATGTAACTAACATTTAAAAATATTTATTGATTCAAACAGTGATTCTCCAACTTTTTTCTAGCATCACATATGGTAATGTTTACTTACGTAACACACTTCTTTATACTTTCTTTGTTCCTCTAGAAAGCACATTAGAATACATGAGAGTAAACTGATGTTATAAAGGCACCTCGAATCTATTCTAATCCATTCTAATGTAATAGTCTTTAAAGAAAAAAAAATCCCGAATTTAAGCACTTTAGTCGTTATTAGCATCAAATTAATTGCAACAAACCTCACCATTAATCATGTCATAGCAGGATGTTGCAGCGCATGGGTGAATTAGACTTCCAGATTTGACTGTTGCTTCTTAAGACCTGTCCAAATACACATACCAGAAATGCCACTCATAGGTACATCTTACTTGAGAAACATTTGCAGACATGCATTTGGCAGTGTTGTTTATAATGATAAAACACTGGAAATAGCCTAAATGTCCACCAGCAAGCGAATGAACCATTAACTGCAGTGTCCTCATAAGTGGACTTGCACATAGACTTGTAAGAGCCCCTGTATCAACACATGTATATAACACACAAAATATGTGTTGATCGACTGCTCATGTTATAAGTAAGGCATCTAATCAGCAATAGGCTTTTAGTACTTAAATTTTTGGGGAGTCAAAAGTTATACATAGATTTTCAACTGCATGGGGTTGGGGAAGTGGTCAGTTCCCCGAACCCCCACATCGTTCAATGGTCAGCTGTACCTGGCAGAACCAAGACTCTAACCCGGGTTTGTTTTACCTTAAACCAGTAAAGTAGATTTTATTACATTGGCTCTTGAGCTCCTAGGCTCATATAATAAATAGTCTTACTATTCATAAAGCAGCTTCTTCCTCCAAAATTGTGAGAAAATACATTTCTGTGACTTAAACCCCCTAATCCATGGTACTTTGTTATGGCTGCTGTAGCAAACTAATGCACATACTATAGTTCACTCGTAATAATAGTCTTACTAGGTATAGACTTCTATATGCAGCCAAAATCCTTTCCCTCTGAATTTTTAAAGTCTTGCTCCTTTGATTCTAAAATTCAGTATTGCTGCAGAGAACTTCAAACACGTGCCGATTCCTCATTCTCTCTGTGTCACCTGTTTTCCCCTCTGTGGAAGCTCGTCCCCAGTTCTGAAATGTCACAGCTCTGTCTCTTGACGTGGCTCTGTGTTCATCTATTGTACTGGGTACTCTGTAGACCCTTTCAACTTGAATACTCTTGTCTGTCAGTTTAGGGAAGTTTCCTTGAATAATTCTTGAATTTTGTGGATGATTTGTTCTTTTTTCCCTCTTTCTGGAATTCCTATTTTTCAAATTTTGAACGTCCTGAATGGAATCTCTCATGCCCTTATCTTTTCTCCCCATTTTGTTATCTATAACCAAAAGATTTCCTCAACTTCTTTTTAATTCTCCTGTTGAGTTTTAATTTCTCCTCTCATTTTGTTTTAGTTTCTAAGAGCTATTATATAATGTTTTGACCTTTTAAAATCATATTTTGAGCTTTTTTGCACAATTCCATTATCTTAATTCTCTGAGCATGATGTTTTTTTAATTGAGATATAAATAACATATAACATATTAGTTTCAGGTGTGCACCATAAAGAATATAGTTGTATATATTAAAAAATGATTACCACAATAAGTCTAGTTAACATTTGTCACCATATATAGTTACAAGTTTTTTCTTATGATGAGAACTTTTAAGAATTACTCTCTTAGCAGCTTTTAGATATGCAATACAGTATTATTAACTAAAGAAGCCATGCTATCCATCCCCATCACTAATTTATTTTATAATTGGAAGTTTTTACCTTTGACCCCTTCTCCCATTGTGCCCACCTCTCTACCCCCAACCCACTACCTCTGCTCTCTGTATCTGTGAACTTGTTTTTGTTTGTTTGTTTTTTAAGATTCCACATATAAGTGAGATTATATGTTATTTGTCTTTATTTACCTGACTTATTTCACATAGCATAATGCCCTCAAGGTCTATCCATGTTGTCGCAACTGGCAAGATTTCATTCTTTTTGGAATAGTATACTATGTTTTCTCTATTCATTCATCAGTGGACACTTAGGATGCTCCCATATCTTGGCTGTGGTAAATAGTGTTGCACTAAAGATGGAGGTGCGTATATCTTCAAGTTAGTGAATACCCAGGAGTGTAATTGCTGGATCATATGATAGTTCTATTTTAAATTTCGGGGAACTTCCATACTGTTTTTCATAGTGGCTGTACCAGTTTACAATCCTACCAACAGGACACAAGGGTTCTGTTTTCTCCGCATCTTTGCCAACACTTGTTATTTTTTGTCCTTTTGATAATAGCTATTCCAACCAATATGCAGTGATATCTTATTGTGGTTTTCATTTGCATTTCCCTGATGATTAGTGATATTGAGCACCTTTTCATGTATCTATTGGCCATCTGTATACCATCTTAGGAAAAATGTTTATTCAAATTCTGTGCCCATTTTTTAAAATCAGGATGTTTGTTTTTTGCTGTGGAGTTGTACAGTTCTTTATATATTTTGGATATTAACCCCTTATCAGATACATGATTCGCAAATATTTTTCCCATTTTGTAGGTTGCCTTTGTATTTTGTTGATAGTTTTTGGTTTTTTGCTGTGGATAAGCTTTCTAGTTTGATGTTGTCCAACTTGTTTACTTTTTGCTTTTGTTGCCATTGATTTTGGTATAAAATCCAAAAAATCATTGCCAAAGCCAGTGTCAAGGAGCTTACTACCTATCTTCAAGTCTTACATTCATGTATTAAATCCATTTTGAGTTAATTTTTATATATGGTATAAAATCCAGTTTTATATTTTTGCATAAAATCCAGTTTTCTCAACTTCATTTACTGAAGAGACTGCCCTTTCCCCATTGTATATCCTTGGCTCCCTTGTCATAAATTAACTGAACATATATGTGCAAGGTTATTTCTGGGCTCTCTATTGTGTTCCATTGTTTTATGTGTCTGTTTTTATGCCAATACCATACTGTTTCAATTACTATAGCTTTGTAATATAGTTTGAAATCAGGGAGCATGATGCCTCTTGCTTTGTTCTTTCTCAAGATTGCTTTGGCTATCTATGTGGCAAATGCTATTGTTCTATCTATGTGACAAATGCTCTTAGAATTTTGGTAGAGATTACATTACATCTGTAGCTTGCTTTGGGTAGTATGGTCATTTTAACAATATTCTTCCAATCCATGAGCGTACACTATCTTTCCATTTATTTGTGTGTTCTTCCATTTGTTTCATCAGTGTCTTATAGTTTTCATTGTATGGTCTTTTGCCTCCTTGGTTAAATTTATTCTTAGGTATTTTTTGATGCAATTGTAAATGGGATATTTTTCTTAATTTCCTTTCTGAAAGTTTATTATTAGTATATGGAAATGCAACAGATTTTTGTGTATTGATTTTTTATTGTGCAACTTCATTGAATTTGTTTATTAGTTCTAACAGTTTTGGTGGAGTGTTTAGGATCGTCTGTATATAATATCACGTCATCTGCAACTAGTGACAGTTTTACTTCTTCCTTTCCAATTTGGATGCCTTTTATTTATTTTTTCTTGTCTAATTGCTCTGGCTAACACATCCAATGCTTTGTTGAATATGATTTTAACTGGGGGCTAAACATATATGGCTTTATTCATCATGACTTTTTAATGGATTTTAATGGATTTCTTCAGGTACCTAGTGATCTTTGGTCCATACTTAAGAACAGGAAATGCAAAACTTGGGTGTAAGTTCAGAGTAATAGGCGGAGCCTCCCACTATGGGCTTCATTGTAGGAAAATGGCTGGGTGGTTTCTTTTTGGAGTCTCCAATGTCACTATCTTTAGGCTGCCCAGGTTCCCCAGAGAAGAATTTGCCAGTCTTCTGCCTGGAAAGTTAAGGCCTGGCTGACAATATTCTGGAGCCTAAGGGAATGAAGATAGCTGGGAGGCTCAGCTTCCAGGATTCAATTGATCCTTCAGTTTTCACTCTAGTACCTCTATCTCTAACCATGCCTAGCGTCTCACAGTTCAGAGATCGCATTACCCTATAAAAACCAAACAAAGACAAAACTCCAGTTGTCTGGTAGAGTACAGGTGAGGATATGGGCATCTAGCTTCTTCTTAAACAGCTTTTAACTAGTACCTATTCAATAACCTCATTTATCCTATTTCTAGAGGTTTCTGGTCCCCCAGTTCTGAAACTTTATGAGATTTTGCAGCATAAATGTGATTGTTCTTGTTTTTCCCCAGAGCTGGTTTAGGATTTAGCTTTTTTTCTGGTCTCTTAGATCTGTTACCACTTCTCTGTCTGTGTTTCACATTCCAACATTTGGTTGCTGTTGTTTTTTACTATCTTTGTTTCTTGAGTATGTATGCCTTTATTTAAACACACACACACACTTTACTGTTATTTTCATCAGGTTTTGAGAGGGAGGAAAAGTGAATACAAGTGTTTAGTTTTCCATCTTTATGGAAGTCTCAAGAGGAAGGAGTATTTCTTAGTTTGTATTTAACATTCAAATAGCAAAGATGATAGGATGAAGTGCAATTAGAAATGACCATTGGAATAAGAAAAATGTCTGACATTGCTTTATATTCCAGGAGCTTATCAACTTAATCCTAAAATGAGGCTTGAAAATCGTTAGCGTACAGTCAGAACTCTGAATATTATATATTTAGTCTGATAATCATCTCATTCTTTTACTCATGACAAGCATACTTGAGATAAGGAGTTAGTTATTGCACTACGGTTGCCAAAAGCCCCAAAAATCTCTCAAAATAGGTCTTGTCACATAAAAAATTAATTGGTTGCTTTGTTCCTACTTTGATTTTCACTAATTTGAGGACATCATTTAAGTGACAGTTAATTGTATCACCTTTGCTTCTCCTTGTTAAAAAAGAAATCTCTATTTAAAACCTAATTAAGAACGTTTCCTGAAGCATTTTTTCCCCCAGGCTTCTTTACATTGGCAGCCTCGGGTATTTCAAGCAGGCAGGAGAGGAAGCTACAGAGCCTGGGCCTAGGCTCAGAAGTCTCACAGAGATCATTCTGCCACATTCTGTTGATGAAAGGCAGCCCCAAATCCCGCCTGGATTCGAGAGGTGGGGAGATAGACTCTAATTGTTGATAGAGGAAGCAAGAAATTCACAAAGGGGTGTGTGTATAGGGACGGGAAGAATTGTGGCCTTTTGTGCAATCTACTGCTGTCTTCCCTCTGGCCATCATTTATGCACATTTCTCTCATCTAGAAAATATAATTCCCGTTCTAGGATCCCCAAAGTCTCATCCCAATATGGCTTCAGGCTCAGCGTCCAGGATCTCATGTACCAGCCTCAGGTTCGGTTGGGAACAAGGACCCTCAGAAGCAGCCCTTCAGGTATGGTTCTTCTTGAACCAGAGATCTGTTCATGAAAAAGGCCAGTCAACTGCCTCCTATGTTTCCGGCTGCCAGTGGGGAGATGGGCACGGTGCAGTTGCAATAGATGCTTCTATTGACTATGGAGAGCGGGAAGCATGGAGCAGCCAGCGAGCCAGAGCAGCTCCGGAGCACTGCAAGCACATGCTTCAGGCTCCTCCACTCCAGGGCTGAGAAGCAGGCCTTGATCAGTTACCCGGCTCTGTTGCCCACTTACCTTGTGCCTGAGGTTTTTAAGTTTATAGAGGTCAATAATGTGGCTATAATTCTAAAATAACTGTACAGCATCATCTATAGTAGGTCGATGCTTCTTGAGAAAGATACTACTTGAAGTTTTAAACCGTGGAGATTTTCATACCTTTGAGGGTACTTGTTTGTTTTATCAATCTCAGAAATTTTAAAATAGGTATTAAACCAATTTTGAAAAGCCTCTCCATTACCTTTATTTTCCCCAAAGTAGTATCCCTTAGACAGAATAATGATAAAATAAACTGATTTTTTAAAATAAACTGATTTTTAGAATGTTCGAGTTAGGACAGGCAATGAACATATACACACATCTCTCCCCAACACCACCCCAAAAAAGATTTGTAGAGAGTAAAATATAAGAAGAAAACAAAACAAACGAATGGGAATATAAAGAGAGGTGTTCCGACCCAGGGAGGCGGGCGAGACTGCCTGAGTTCAAATCTGGACTCTGCCTCTTATTAGTTGACTGACTTCGGGCACATCCCTTTACCTCTCTGATTCTTCACCTGTAAGACAAGCCTATAAAGTACTCACGCCTTATTGTGAGGACTGAACAGGTTGGCATGTCCGGGATGCTTAGAACAGCGGCTGGCCCAGGCCCTATGTTTGTTCCCACTATAGAATCTCCAGGCTCCAGAAAAGGAAAACCCAACTTGGAAGCTTGTCAGTAGTGCTTGATTTAGAGAACTGTTACCTGAGCTCACAAAATGTCATGTGCTGAGAAGAAGGGAGGAGGAAACCGTGCAGTGGAGGAGGGACACGGGCTTTTAGCCTGGAATCGTGTCAGGCGTGGCCCTGCGTTTCAGCTTTCAGTTATCATCTGAAATTGTGAATCCAAATGGGCTTCTTTATTGGTCATCTATTTCTTTATGACATCTTTATTTGGTATTAAAATGCAATGGTCTGTCTCAAATAAGGTGAAAAGGCTAGGAGGGTGAAATAAAACGAACCACCTTCAAGGTAACTCCCGGTTTTCCCCTCTCCCTCGTTGATGCCATCACGCATTTTTGGGAAAACCCTAGAGACAATATCAGATAAATGCTGTGACTTCCTCATGCACCCACAGAGCATTTATCTCTCATCCATCAAGTCACATTACCTTTTTCTGAGAATGATATTCTCTCACAGAATCCAAGAGAAGCAAAAGCGAGAGGAAAATACTTCTCTAAGGAATCGGTTCATACATTTTTGTCTTCATAGTCTCTGGCCTTTCTCTCCTTCAAATGTTGTCCCAAACTCACATTCCCAATTCCATTCCCAAACCAAACCCCATTTCTGACCACCCTCTCTCCAGGCCAGTTTTCGCTCTTCCTCCCATCATTTAAACAACTTGAGAATCCATCTTCTTGAAGAAAAACATTTAATAGCAATTTTTTCCATGACTCTCGCTTACTGCTATTCAGAAATCTGTACCCGCACTGTGTCCCGGGCACTCACTAGATCCTGGGGCCACAGAAATGATGATCATTTGGCCTTTTGTCCTGAATGAGCTCAGGGTCCCGGGGGGAAGGCATGCGAGAGGAGGCTGATTCTCGCCGTTTGTCCTATGCTCATGTTCACTTCTATTATGGTTTGTCTTCCCCACTAGCCTTTAAGCCCCTCAAGGACCGAGATTTCATCTGTTTTATTTACCATGTACAATCAGTACCTTACAAAGTGCCCTCAGTAAACATTTGCTGTGTAAATGAATGAAAACAAAGACAGTACAGAATGATCAGTAAATTAATGTGTGCTCAAGATAGGAAAAAGCTCAGAGGAGAGAGTGCTGAATTCTTTTCGGGGCGGGAGTGCAGAGGCGGGGGTGGGGAGGCTTGCTGGGGAAGGTGACTTCTGAGCTGGATTTTGAGAGTGATGGCTACCAACATTGATAGGCCTTGCATGGTGTCCAACTCATAGAAAGTACCAAATAAAAGTTTGCTGGGCTCTTTGCAATTTATGAAGCAATTATACTTACAGTATCTCTAATATTCTGTTATTTAACTCATGCCTGGGAGGGCAAGACATGGCTATTTCATGCTGGATTATGGGGTCCTGGAAGCTCTATATTTTACCTAGAAAACCTCCCAGTTGTGTAGGAACACCTACTGAAAAATTCAAGGTCATGGTGTGTGTGTATGAGCCTTGTGAGAAACTTCGGAGGCTGGCTGGGCCACTGGCTGAGAGAGAAAGCAATCTTAAGTATTTGCTTTAGAAGAGGGGCCTCATCCAGGAGAGAGAATGGGAAAGGAACGGACAGAGTTGATTTTCAGATACTCACCTCACTCCTGAGCCAGAGCTCATTACCTAACTCCTATATCCACCACCCAAGCCAGTTTCAGATAATAAAATTCCTGAAAACTCAGGATGGGGGAGAAGAGAAGAGCAGATACAAACAAAATACATTTTTAGTTGAATTTATCTAATGACCATACCATACTGAGGAAAAAAACAAGATATGAGGCCTAGACATGGTATTAGTTTATTATTAGATTTCTTAATTTTGTTTAGCTCTAGCTCCTTCCCGACATAATGATGTTAATGCTCAGGAGACTGAGAACCAAAGCAACTGAGATTTGTGAGACTCCTGGCCCTGGGTGACCTCCGGGCTCTCCCCTGCTGTTCTAGACATGCCCTCCCTGTGACTGACTGAAGATATCATGTATGAGTAGCACCAAATTACATCCAAGAGCAGACCCCTCACCTCCAACTAATCCTCACCTTGTGTTTTCAATATGTGTGCGCAGCTTCATCATACACAATAAAGACACGTTCTTCAACAACGCCACGAGAAGTAGAATCGTACATCATATTTTACAGAGAATAAAGTACGAAGAAGGGAAAAACAAAATCGGTAAGTAGCGTATTGGTATAAAAAGCTATGTTTGACTTTGGGGGATTGCAAGCTTTTTCCTTTGGTTTTATGAAGTTAATATCCATTCTAGAAATGCTCATCCTTTGTGAAACCTCTGACTTTGCTCTTGATGGGCAACTCACAGGCGTAAAATCTCGATAGCATCCTTAGATCTCCTTACCTCGTGTATCTAAGATCATGCAGAAATTCTCTCAGTTCGACAAATATTTACAGGGTGCCCATTACAGGCCAGGCACTGGACTGGATGTTGGGAGATGAGCACAGCTCTCTCCTGGAGCTTATGTACAAGAAGTTAAAAGCAGACAATAAATAAGTAAATGTAATAAGTAGCATGCAAACTTTGAAATGGGTGGCATTTCAGAGATAGACTGGGAAGGGGCGGGGGTGAGTTCAAACTGAGATGGAATGGTCAGGGAAAGCGTCACCAAGAAGCTGAAGTTTGAACAGAGGTGACGAAAGGGAGCCAGTGTGGGCTGATGCACATGCAGAGATGAGCTGTCAGACTCCAGCAAATTCTCCAGATAATCATCTCCCCCATTAACCAGCCCCCACAATTTACATTTTGGACATTTTTGCGAGAACTTTTCCATGCTATGTTACCAAATTTCCTGCGTTATTAAACAGATCATTGTATTAGGAGGAAAATTTGGGTGGCTTTGTCCCTATGTCTGTCACAGCAAGATTTTTATTAACAGTTTGAATAATGACCTATATCAGTCAGGGTCTAGTCAGAAAAACAAAAATCCCACATAAGTTGAAGAGGGAACATTTAATATAAAAAACCCACTGGGACAGAGGATTGGAGGAATGTAGGACTGGCTAGTGAAGAGTAAGGAGAACTGTAAAGAAGAGAGGAATAACAGGTGTTGGGAGCAGCCACCACCCCTGGAGAGACTCCCCCCAACAAAGCTGAGATGGACCCTGTTGGGCGGGGTGCAGCTGTGGTTCACTAGCCAGCAGGGCCGTTGGCTGGGGTTCCTTGCCAGCAGGCCTCTGGGAACCTGCCCTTTCAATACTGGAAGAAGCTGCCTGGAGAGGTCCAAGGATGCCATTCGAGCAGCACTACTCTATGAGGCTGTTCAAGGGGCTCCTGCCCTTGGGGAGGTGCCATGTGCCACTGGCTACCATGCACTGCAGGAGCTGGGTGCCACAGAAGCCACGTGTTGCAGAAGCCTGCTGAGAGGAGCATGCTGGTACCAGGGAGACACACTCTTCCCTCCTCCAGTGTCCCTCCAGGGCCTTCTGTTAACGCTTAACATTGTGCCATCTGGCAAAGGAGAAATATTTGCAAGGTCCAACTCCATTATTGCAAAGCAGGCAGTTAAGTACCTTTGGAGCAAAGGGGCGATAAATTGATAACTGGCACTTAGCCCGAACAGCCTGCTCATCAAGCTTTCAGGTGGGGTGGAGACTGGAAGGAGGCATTAAATATGTTCATCATTGCAGTCAAGAGCCTAGCTGATCCCGGGGATCCGGGAATCTCAGCCAGATCCAACAAGATGACATTTGATAGTTTGTAAATGTAAAGTCTTACACTCACATTCAGCAAAGCAACCACCCTGGTGCTGTGGAGAAATGTTGCTCAACATCAGGGAGGAACAGACTGGAGAGGTTTAGTGGAATGGAGCTCAGCGTGAGTCACTAGTTCAGTGAAGCTGCCAAAAACGACTTAGATCCCAGGCTGCATAAATCGAAATATAATAGGGAGAAATTGACAGTTACTTAGTCCAGATCTGAATATACCTAGAATAATATTTTCAGTGAGAGTCCGTGTGGGTGGGAATGATGACAGTGAACCTGATTTAGGTCTGACTTACCTTCAGTAGTGTGGTGGGTTAGCACGTCCTCATATTCTCTGCAGCATCACCCATCCTTGAGACACCCCCTCTGCATAAAGTCCCCCATGACCATTCTAGCTTAAAGGAACCAGTCCCTCTATTCATATGGCAATTGTTTCTGTGTGTTTATTTGATAATTAATCATTTACAACTCTTCTCTTATTACCTTGGGTTATTTATTTTCAATGACATTATGAAAATTCTACCAACTAAAGAGAACCACTGTTAACATTTTGGTGTGCTAAATAATTTAAATATTACATTAGTTGATTCTTGATATTTATCCCCTATTTGTCCATGTGATTTTTAAAACAAACGTAGGATGCACTACACTTACTGTTTATCATACATTTTTATCAGTGAACATTGTTTCTTGAACATACTAGAAAATAAGTGAATGGGAGTGAAATGATATGGCAGCAGCTATTCTAGATTATTTCATATAAAATGGAAATAATTTTTTTAAATATTGCCTTTGCTAAATTGGTATTATAATTTGCAGCACACCTCATAACTCACTGTGATGCACTAGTGTGCTGAGAATCTTCATCTGAAAACTGCAAGTGTAGATAACAGGCTCCTTAATTGTAAATAAGTCCCCTTATTTGTCTTTGTATCATCTTTGCCTAGCACAGTATCTGGCATATGACAGAAGTGTTGTTGAATTGAATTGGAAATCTTTTAACATGATCAATGTCCAACTATAGCATCCTTATACAGTAAAAAAACTGTGTATAATGAAGCCATATAGCAATTACTGTGCTTAATTTTTCATCTCAAATGTGGGCTATTTTTACAACTAGTCAAGATGGAGACAAAAGAAGGGCAGAGACAGTGTTTTTTAAATGTTCTGAAGGAGCACAGGGAGTATAATATCACTAGTAAGAAATGATCTTTTCTTACTAGCTTGATCGTTTGATGAAAAATAGAGAATTCTACTCAAGAACCCCCAGTGCTTTGAAAATAAGTAATGATGAACTGAAAAATTAGAGATAGCCAATTACAAAGTGAATTATTAACCCAGGATTAGGCATTATGCTAAAAATATGAAATAAAACTACAAATGCTCTGTTAAGCCAATGTTTCATTGTCATCTTTGGTTTCATTAATAAAAGAAACAACATATTAGAAAAAATTTAATTTACTGATAGAATTAATGTTTATCCAATGTTATTTTCTGCCTGAAACTTTTTCTGAAAGTATCTTGCAGGAACCAGCATTGATTAGAGATAACAAAGATACTGATTTATAAACATGATTCATAAGAGAATTTCAGTGGAATATAAACTACCACTATGTAAGTTTTTCAGCTTCACTCTGAATTTATTATAACTGAAAATCAAACCTGTTGAAATTCATTTTCAAAATACAGCAATTGATAGATCAACAGAGATTTATTTAACAATGTAAATGCATAAAATAAGCCTTGAAGTTGATTTTCAAAATTGGTGCTCAGAGGGGAAGTTAGTAAACTGATAGACTTCAAATATTAACTACTTTCTTACTTTGCAAGACTTTGATAAACTGTGATAAACTTACAAAGGGCATCAGTAGAGTCCCTTCTTAGGTCCATGTGAATCCTGTTTTTTCTAATATCTGGAATGTTTGAAAGTCATTGATGAGATATGTGAAATTCTCAATAGTGACTCCAGGAAATCAAAAAGCTTTCTACACATTTATTCATTACAAAGGTATTTATTGAGAGCCTCCTGTGTACTAGATAAAATACAAAGCCCTGTGGATATTTGTATTTCAGATGCTTTCCTTAGACATTTAGTGTTAATGTCAAGCATCTTAAAGCATGTTACTGTGTTTCTATGATTAAAAGTACCTAAACATTGATTGATACTCCATCAATACAGAGTAAATCTGTGCATGTTCCATTTTCCAGTTAGGCTAAGACTGTGGACTCTAATCAGGATCTAAGCATAGAGAGCATTTCTTTATAAACGACTTGAGAGACATCCTTCCAGTCATCCTCTCTCAGATACATTTCAGGAGGTAGCATAAATCTCAATCTGAAAGAAACTTTAAAGATCAACACATTAAACTTCTACTGCTGGCCAAGATGGAGCAGCAGGCACAAGACTTTCTGTCCCACCTGAAACAATAAAAAAAGGAAAAACAGAAAAAAATGTACTAGTTAATCTGATTGTGTGTGTATGTGTGAAATTAAATTTATACTTTAAAATCTTCTAACAGAGAAAATTCCAGGCCCAGATTATTTCACTGGTGAATTCTATCCGCCATTCAAGAAAGAAGTAATACCAATTCTATAAGAGTCTTTCACAAAACTGAGTAATAGAGATTATTTCCTCTCTTATTCTATGAGGGTTATATTACCTAGGTACCAAAACCAGGCAAAGACAGTAGTGAAAAAGAAAATTACAAATTGATAGCCTCTATGAATATAGGTGCAAACATAATAAACAAAGTTTAGCAAACAAAATCCAACAATATATATAAGAAGTATAATAGATCATGACCAAGTAGGGTTTATCCAGTCAATTAATGTAATTCACCATATTAGCAAAGTAAAAAAGGAAAGCCAGAAGATCATCTCTACAGACACAGAAAAAGCATTTGACAAAATCCTACATGTGTTCCTGATAAAAACGCAGCAAACTACAAATAGAAAGGAACTTCCTCAACCTTATAACATGCATCTATGAAATACTTATAGTTAACATTATACTTAATGGTAAAAGACAGAACACTTTCCCCCTTAGATAAGAAACAGTTCAAGTATGTCTGCTCATATATTCATCATTTTACTAGCCTATGCAATAAAACAAGAAAAGAAGTAAAACTGCCTTTATCCTCAGATGACTTGATCATCTATATAGAAACTCCATTTTATGGGTGAGAAAATTGAGGCCCGAAGACAAGAGGACTTTTCCAAAGTGATACTACTTGTTCAGTACACAAGAGTCAGACTTGTCCACATTAGAAGCTTCTGGATAAAAATAGAAGAGCTCCTGGTGGAAAATCATGTTTTTTTATGATACCTTTGTCCACTCGTATAAGTATATTCCAGTCTCTAGGCCAGCCTCTGTACCAGGTGTACTTCATTGTTTTCTGTTTAAAAATTCCCAGGTCTTGATTTTAGCTTCCTAGCAAATAGCAATGTTCTCTCTAAACTGTTGGTGTTCCCAAGTGGGTTCACCTCACTTTCGAAAACCTAGATGGTTTCCTCCTGAAAGTACCACCCTTACATTAGTCTTGAGTATTGTGAGAGCTGAAACTCTGCATTAATGCGAACTGGACCTTATGTCATTTTAGGTCTGAATCGTTTGCTTACCAATGGCTCCTATGAAGCTGCTTTCCCTCTGCACGAGGTATGTCCTGCCCATTGTCCGTCTCCCAGTTTCTTGTTCTTAAATCAGCTTCTGGAGATAGTCATTAATTGAGTTTGTTGATATGACATTTGTTCAGAATGAATTTAATTTGTTCAGTAGATAATTAGGCCTACTTGCCTTGTGCCCCAGCATCGTTTGGTTTATTTCTATGTGTCTTTTTATGTAATTCCAAGAATACTTGAAACAGGAGTCACTCAACATGAATTCAGAGGAATAGCTGAGGGACTCCAAGTCATAAAATTAAAGAGGCATTGAAAATTTGCATGAGGCAGCAGACCCAGAGGGGAAATGTTCCTGAAATATATAGGCTCTGCAACAAAGAAACGCATGGTTATTCTTTAAAGAGTGGGAAGAAGCCATCTTGCAAAGTCTCTGGTAACCAAAGGGTGAAAAATGGAATTAATGGTAGTGTACTTATCATTGCTCTTTAAAGAGATGTGCAATCTAATTTTTCAAAGCGTACTATTACTTTTTTTATTTTCTTATTTACCACATGCTCTTTGCCATATATTAGAACTTTCATAAAAGTAACTGTGGTTACCCTTAACTCCGTGTCCCCATTAGATCTTGGGTTACTTCACCCAGAGTTCTCCTTACAGATGGATTTTTCATTATTGGTGAGACTTGTCTTTCTCATAGCGTTGTGCCCCTGTGCCGTACTGGTCACTGTGTGGCACAGAGAATATAAAGATAAATATGGTGCGTGCCCTCTAGGACATCACAACCTACCGGGAGGAAACTATTGTTAGAATGATTTCTAGAACAGTTTTCTACTAGAAACAATGTTAACAGTTTGCCAAGAAACTTTAGAGGACAATTCACCTGTCCCCACGTGGCAAGTCTTCTCTTTTATCTAACAGTTTTCTTCCCTTGGTTTCAAACACCATGGGGACGTAAAAGGTGACTTAGAGTTTTTAAAACTTTATTCATAACAAAACTAGTTGCTTTGGTCTGAGACCCTATTTATAGTCTACCATGAAACGTTTATGGAATGATCCTTTTAGTATCACAGAAGGAAAGTCTTTGACGAAAAGGTTTTCTAGAGCCACACAGAGGTGTTTCTGAGCTCTAAAGACAGATTTCCCACCAGAACAGCACATGGCTTCCTGGAGTTATTAGTTGGCATTGCCAAAAAAGAGTTTTGGTGGGTGCTGCGCCCGCCCACTGCCTAGCCCTCGCCCATGGTAAGAGCAGTGTCTGAGCAGCGGTAGGTGGGCAGAAGTGTCTGTGCAGGTGAAGGGGTGGCGGGCACGAGGGGGTCTGAGGAGACGCAGCTGTGAAGCCCCACGGAGTAAGCCAGGGCCTTCTCTGTGGTTTTCATGTCTTGGCAAAGCCCTATGTTTTAAGAGAATGTCCAAATTAATAGCAGCTGCAACAACATAATTGCTCTTTTGCCTTTTTACTCTCAGTTTAACTTGATTAGAAATTATTTAACCTCATAACCTTCAGGGACAGGAAGGCAGGGAGGGCAAATATTAGTGCCCTTGTTTCATGTTAAAATTTTAAAGAAATTTAGAAGTTGAGAGAAAGGTTAGCCCCCCTCTAGTCACACAGGGAGTTGGTGGTTGAGCTGAGACTAGAACTCGAGTTTCTTGTCCCCCTGCCCCGTTTACTTTCCACTAAAAAAGGACTTCTCAGGTTAAAGGACTTCCCAGTAATTACCTCACCTCCAGGAAGTGCCTTTTCTGTTTGTGAAGCTAGTGTTGCCACTAACGAAACTCAGAAAACCCCACCTCGGTGGCCCTTGGTCTCCTCATGTGTACAATGAGGAGGTAGAATTAGTTTTGAATTTTTCTAATTTTGAAGTGACTTCCAGCTTTTACATTCTAGCACTGTCTTATAGACAAGGCCGTGTGACAAGAAACCACTATGGCTGTTTACCAAATAGCCTTGACTTAGCAAAGAGAACTAATAGGTCTCGGGTATGGCCTCTGAGCAAGTCACCTTATTCATTTAAACCACAGAAGAAGCCTCATGAGACAGATACTATTAGCTCCATTATGAACTAGGAACCCAAGGCTCAGAGAGCTTAAGGTCTCCTGACTGCACAGTAACAGAACTGAATCCACACTCAGCTCCAACCTGCAGATTCTAGCAAACACGTGCTTCTTACTGCACAGGATGATCAACAAGATAATGTCCAGAATAACTAACCAAACTTCTTTCCCTTCAATAGTACGGATCCATTTTTTCTCACACCTCTATGGCTACTCTTGCCATCAGAGACTAGTATTCTTGTTAACGTTCCTTGTGGCTTCTGTGGGCCTCACCTCACCGGCAGTGTGTTTTCCTCCCAGGGAGGTTACAGGAGTAAAAACTCCATTAGAACCCATGGAGCGGAAAACCACCGACACCTGCTCTATGAGTGCTGGGCCTCCTGGGGCGTGTGGTACAAATACCAGCCTTTGGATCTCGTAAGGTGAGTTTTTAACCAACTGTATTTCTAAAGCTTGTACAAGATGATTAGAACAGACTGTCTGCTGGGACAAGAAAAACCAGTCTGAGGCGCACAGCTCTTGCTCACATCTGGCGTCTTTCCAGGAAGGCAGCTGTCGGGCCATGGGTCATTCTTGGTAAACCAGACCTCCCTCCGACAAGGGTGTGTTTCCCAAATAGGCCTGCGGAAGGGGCCTGTGAGATCAGCCAGGTCTCCCACAAGACTCCATAAGGAGCGTGTCACCATGTGACTTGCTGACAAATTATCAGTAGCAATTGTAGAGAGGCGACACTGCTGACATATATTAAGTGACAGATGGAACATTAGTTACTATGATGTAAGTAAGAAATACGTGGTGCAGTCATGCTAATAAATTTCATGTTCATTTCAATTGTCACTTGAAACTATAACCTTTATAGATTGTTTTAATAGTTCAGGTCAAAAGAGTAGATCCTCTTTTAATCAATAATAATTGCGCAGTGAGAATGTATTTTTTTAAGTGTCTATATATGCCCAACTTTCTGCCATGGCTGTGTTCTACTCTGACATCTCATTATTTATTTAGAAGACTGGTTATTAAAACTGGGTAGCAACAGTCCACACCTCATGGATTTCTTATTAAAGAGAAAGTCATGTCTCATTTCCTAGACTAGCTGGATTTGTCTCACTTTCACGGGGGCCCTCAAAAAGTGAGCCCAGAGGAAAGTGAAATAGTAAGACAACTCATTTACGTTTCATCTCCCTGGGTAGTCATTCTTCCTGCCAGAGTCCTTGCTACCAAGTATTTACTACTGTTGACTAAAGGACGTTGATGAATTGTGTCCCATTCTTTGTGTTGGTAAAATAAGTGATCCAGATGATTTGTGTGAGTGGAAAATATTTCCTGAGATGAGATCATTTTCCATTGACCAGTTTTAATACAAGATAAAACAATGGGGGGTGGGGTAGGGAATAAGAGCAAATTCTCTTCCCAGCCTCAGTTTTGTATTACCCGATTACAGTGCTTAAAAATTACAGAAAGCTCATGGAGGCAAAACATATCTTGTTCATGATTAATACTTTGTGTTGATTAATACTTTGCAGTTTGTCAGTGAGTATTAATAACTGCCATTGTGTTTCTAGTATGATGCTAAGTACTATTGGCAAAGACACACAGAAGCCACAGTCTCTGGCTTTGAGAAACTCTTGGTTTCCTTCAGGGAAACAGGCCCTGCATACTTGAGACAACTATGAAACAATACAAGACTATGCACAATTACGTAAAATGTCTGATGGAGGTGGTAAGTTTTACAAGAATTCAGAAAATTGGAAAGGATGTGCCTCTGTGGAAGGCTCTGTGGAGCTGAGCCCTGAACAAGCAGTGGGACTGGTGTTGGCAAAGGAAAGGGAGAGGAAAAGCACAAGCGAGATTTGAGTAGGGTGAGGTGTGGAGCATCTAGAGAAACTCATCTCTAAAACAGTTCTTGT
The DNA here is from genome assembly GCF_964146895.1 of Miniopterus schreibersii. NCBI lineage: Eukaryota > Metazoa > Chordata > Mammalia > Chiroptera > Miniopteridae > Miniopterus > Miniopterus schreibersii. The sequence goes on from NC_138102.1 coordinate 173,149,131, forward strand.
CCTATAAATTGTGCTTCCTCCACATCTCTCGAATCTGGCCACACCCAGCCTCTCTCCTCCACCATACTGCTTCGTCCCCTGTCACCTAGACTATGCCTGTGTCCCCTACTTGGTCTCCCTTTCCCCACTCTGGCCCCTTCCAATCCATACTCTTCCCTGCAGAAAACAGAGTGACCTTTTTGGAATGTGAATCTGATCATGTCCCTTGATCGTTAAAACTCTCTCATGAGTTTCCATTTCTCTCAGGACAAAGATCGATGCATTTAGCATGTTCTCTGCAAGACCCACTGAGGCCCAGCCCTCACCTACCTCACGCCCACCTCTTGTTCTCAGTGTTCCAGTCACACTGCCCTTAATTCATTTGGTCCCTCCTACCACAGGACCTTTGTACACACCGTTTCCTCTGCTGGAAACTACCTTATCACCAACCCTACCTACCTAACTCACTGTCATCAGCACAACAGTCACCTTCTCAAAGAAGGCTTCCCTGACTAGGGTGGTCAAATGGGCTTGTTATATATGCTAATAAAATGGTAATCCTCTCCCTTTTAGCTCTTTTCCCAGTTTTGTCATCATAAACTTATTTCTTATTTTCTCCTCTATTATCTTGCAAGTTTCGTAGGAGCAGGGACCAAGCTTATTTTTCTCACCAATGTATCCTCAGCACCTAGCACAGTATTTGGTACATAGTAGGTATTTTTTATTTGTTGAATGAATATATAAATATATGTATATAAGGGTATGCTGGAAAAGCCTTCAGGGAGGGGAAAGTTTCTATTGGGACACCGTGGAAGATGGGATAAATAAATAATCTCGTGCTCTTAGGAGCCATTGGACATTCTAAGAGGAAAGCAGCAAGCAGCCAGTATTTAGAAGCAGATGATCAACATTTGTTTAGAATGAGATTGAAAAAACTAATTAGAATATTCTTATGTTGAGCTAAGAAATGACTGCCTCCTGTGTCATGAAATATACCAGATGAAAGGCACAGAAAGCACAATTTGGTTTATATTCTAACATAAGTTGATTGATCATGTTATTGACATTTAAGAAATAAAATCAAGGAATATCTTGAACACTTTCAAACTTCATAGAGCACAGGACACTAGGAAGGCTGGTTGGCCTCAGAAAAATATTCATAGAGGCAGATATTGAAGCCTGTGAAAAGTCACCATGTAAAACAGGAAGCTGCTCTAAGTATCTATTCATGTTGAATCTCAGTAATTACAGGTGTGTGTTTTCTTTCTGGTATCATGTGATTCTAGCATTGTCAACATCTAGTAAAGCTACAAAATACTGAAAGGAATATTTAAAGTTTTTAAACCAATAGTAAGTTTGTTTCCTATTTTAAAAAGAAATATATGATGATAATGCATGCATTACAAATAAGCATACACTCAGAAATGGCAAAAATGAGGTGTTGGCACCAGCTCTTCAAATTCTGGGTTTGTATTAATAACAGTGTTACTACATATTCCTGAATAAGATTGGGTTTACTCTGTTTTCTTAGAGCGGGCTTGTGTATGTCCTTTTATAAAGGGGTCATTCTATTTCTGATAGAGTAGTAGAAGAAACTTAAGCCCAAAGCCTAGATTGGGTCACATTTTCCATTCCCTTGGCTTACCTTGTCTACGTGTTATCTGCAAGACCACTACAAAATAAAAGACTGAGCAAAGTGTTACAGTGCTTAACCCTCAACACTTCACCATAACCTGTAAGGCTGCTGTGTCTCAAACAGGCGGTATTTTGGAGAGAAGATTGGCCTGTATTTTGCCTGGTTGGGGTGGTACACCGGCATGCTCTTCCCAGCTGCCTTCATTGGACTGTTTGTCTTTTTGTATGGAGTCATTACTCTGGATCACTGCCAAGTCAGGTACGGGGAGCTTGGGGGAGGCTGCCTTTCTTATATTTAAAGATGGCTATTGGTGCTTTGGGGGTGTTCACAGACCATGGGTCCTCTTAGCTTTTCCTTCTAACTTCCTTCTCGGTCTCTTCTGGAAAAATTCAAAAGGCTCAACTTACTAAGTCTCTCCATCCATTGCCCTCGCTGCTGTGGTCTCCAGCTACGAAGGAAGCAAAATTTGGATTTCTGGACATATAGCCATGATATGTCCACAGAACAAATCACTTTCATTCACTGGCCAAAATGTGCTCTTTCTGACTTGCACTTTTTTCTCTCTGTTAACCTGCAAAATAGTGGGTTAACAGTAATTCTGTATGAATTCTGTGTTTTTACAAGGACCCTTTCAACCTAAACCAGAAAGCCATCTCGCCCACATGCTGGGGTCTTCCTAATGATTCAGTGTTGATGACCATTATCTTGGCTCCCTCACCAAAATAGAGTTTAAGGTATCCATAGAGCTATTGCAAGGCTGGACAGTGCTCTTAAAAAATACACGTGCCTTTTAGAATTGATCACAAAATAAAACTGATTGTCCCTGGCCAGGGTGTTTCAGTTGGTTGGAGCATTATTCTGTACACCAAGGGGTGGAGGGTTAGATTCTTGGTCAGGGTGTGTGCGGGAGGCAACTGATCAATGTTTCTCTCTTTCTTTCTCTTCCTCTCTCTCTCCCCCTCCCCTTCCCCACCTTTCCTCTCTCTAAAAAAGAAAATAAATTTAAAAAAATTTTTTTTAAGTGATTAATCATCCTGCCTAAAAATATATTTTACTTTCTGGTAAAATTGTTAATGAGATGTAGTTTTCTCCCAGAACTAATCCCTAATATTTTTATTTATTCCTCCATTATTAATTGTAACTTATGCATATAGTAATCGAGGCAGGTGTTTTTAGGCATCTCATTGTTCCCACAATTCAGTGTGTAATTGCTTCAAACCTGTGTGATGTTATGAATGACTTTTTCATAATTTGGGGCATGACAACCAATGTTTTGCTTCATGTATTTTCCTGAGTTTAACTTATTAATATGTAAGTCTAAGAAACAGCTTCATAAATAATTGTATCAAATTATTAAATTGTGCAGGATCTTGTTTATGTTAATAGCAGATAAGGCTAAGAAGTTTTGAAGGACAAAAATGTGATCTACTGGATCTTACTTACTGGTTGAATATTGTCATGAAATTGGAGCAGGGGAAATGCTCTTATGTCATCAAAAAGCAGTCCTTTCCTGTTCTTTTTTCCAGTAAAGAAGTCTGCCAAGCTACAGATATCATCATGTGTCCTGTGTGTGATAAATACTGTCCATTCATGAGGCTGTCAGACAGCTGCGTTTATGCCAAGGTAATTCCAAATATGCAGCATTTCAGGTGGATTGAATTTTACATACACTTTCTTGAGGAACAGAGGCCAACTATGTTCTCTGTCATTTCTGGTCTTTGATCCTCAAGCTTATGCTGTAGGAGAGACCTACCTCCATCATTCATTATTTTAATTCCGTTATCTTTTACTATATATGTATATTAAATGAATTGGCTCTGATTATGATCACAGGAAGCTGCAGCACACAGAGTACAAAAAGCACAGTTGTTAGAGTCGGAGAAAGGTTCAGATCTTGGCTGCTCTCTTTACCACTTGTCAGTCAAGGAACAAGTTGTTTAACCTCCCCGAGCCCCAGTTTTCTCATTTGTAAAATGAGAATGTGATACTTGTCTCACACAATTGTCATAAAAAAAATGAGATAAGATGTATACTGCGCTAAGTGCTTGGCAAAATGGTAATATATCAGTGAGTGAGAAGCCATCACTTTCCTCCTCCTCCTCATCATTACTGTCAAAAAGGCTTAGACCCAAGGCCAGTTCAGCTACTTTTACCTCCCTGACCCTGCACAGGTACAGCCTCTTTGAGGCTGAGCTTTCTCACCTCTGAAATGCACACCTGCCCTCTCTGCCCCATGACATGTCATGAGAGCCAAGGAAGATAGTACATGTGAAAGTGTTTTTGAAACAAAGAAACATACAGCACCATTATGTCTTTGACAGGTTATTGCATCTGCCTTCCTCGCGTTATACCTTATTACTTTATTAAAATTTTAGACATATTAATCAAATTCCTATGGTGTTTTACTTAGGGGCAGAGTCAGCTAATGCATAGCAGTAGCTGAAGTATGGGCTGATGAGGACTTTTCTAAGACCCACTGCCTATTAACTTGCCCAGATTCCAGATACGAAAGGAATCGGCGGGTTTTATTGAACCTCTGTGATCACTGCAGCTTGGCCCTGTCCGATTACGCTGTTGGCACTGCAGAGTTTTGCACCTTATAAATGAGAGGACATCTGATAGGCAGCCCAGGAGCCCGCCCATCCATGGTGATGTTTTTAGCACTGCAGGTGGCCAGTCTATGCGGATCCTGAGCCACAGCAGCCAGCTGCGATTTTAAAATGATTTGGTATGTGTAGCAAGGAACCAAAAAAAGCACAAAATACTCTCCCTACCTTTGGAGAACATACAAATAGCCCCGAGTACATGAGGACAATTTTTGTAGAATGAGCCAGGGAAACATAGATTTTAATGAGGAACAAAGAGTTTTGTCAGTAATTTAATTTCTGTTTATAGATCGCGAGTTAAGCCTGAATGATTTGGGTACAAAAATCCTGCTTTTGGGGCATCTCAGAAGCCCATTTTGTTGTTGTTGTTGTAGTTGTTTTAGGGTATTTGTTCGTTTGTTTTTTACCTGGGAAAGCATGCCTTGAGTGAAGTCCTCTCCTTAGGAGATCCAAGATAATTCCTTAAAAGGATTATGTTTTGAGTGCTCAGATTTTATAGGGGCTCCTTTGGGCAGTTACCTTCCTAAATATAACATCTAGAACGCTAATTATATAATAAAAGCTAGGCTATAGCTATAAAAATAACTGGGCAAACTACATTTATTCTTTGTAATTCTCAGCAATTTCAAGGTTGATGTTATTATTATTCCCATTTTACTCAGAGACGCAGAGAGGTGAACATTACTCATCCATGGCCGCACAGCAGTAAGTGGCTGTGCCTCAGTTTATCTGACTACAAAACATGTCAGCATGCCATACTGAGTCACAAGGTGTTTAGATTATGGATTTTAAGTTTGGTCTTACCTAGAAACTTAGTAAAATGAAGGCTAAAAAGTCTCAGAATGACAGAATTGAAGTTGTATAGACTTTCATTTAGAAAAACTTATCGGAAATGCCAGACTGATTTCCTGGGACTGAGGACATAGGAATCATATCAGAGCCCAGATCCAATTTAATCAATGACTGCTCTGCTGATCAGGAATATTTTCTCCCCAACTCTTGTATTTGTGGGGTTCAGACACCCAGCTTTAACTGACTGAAGCAGAAGGGGACTTATTGGCTCATTTCCTTGGGAAAGACACTGGAGTAGTTCACATTATCTAAGCACAAGGGCTTCGTGGCTTAGAACTGGTCCTCCAGGCCCCCAGGTGTGGCTCTCTTGCCACCTGTCTACATGATCGTTCTGCAGACAGATGATGGGGAAGGTGGCTGCTGACTGCCATAGCTCCAGGCTTATATCTTCCTTCCTTTGTCTCCTTGAGCATATTTTTATGCTTATTTTAAATTCTTCATCTGCTGTTAAGGAATGCCTGTTTCAGAAGGTACATGTTGCCTGGTTTTGACTTTGGGGGAGGCAGCTGTCTTCCCCAGATATTCCATAATTTTGTCCTGCAGGTGCTTGTCCCATGGAGGTCACAAGCACTTTGGATAAAGGTCAGAGGCCAGGTTCTGGGCTGTCTATCTGGTGAGTTTACAGAGAGGAGAGGACATGTCCCCGGCATCACTGTGAGCCACCACTCTTCCAGAGGGCTTTTCTGGCAGGAGATGCATTTTTAAAACGTAGAAGAGAGGACACTTGGGAGGAGGCACTCTCCCTTGATTGCAATCCGCCAGCCCTGGGGCTTGAGAGGGAATGTACTGAGAAGTGAAGACCCAAGGCACCTGCCCAGGCAGCACCTGCTGTCACTGTTGGACCAAGCAGGACTCTGAGTGCCCCTGTTATTACCCCAAGAACACCAGTACCTGTGGTTTGCCCTGTTGCAGCTGATTTCTTAGAAGGGAAAATTAATTGTCCAATGACCCTTGAGGGAGAGGCTGGAATAGAATTTAGGTATTTCTCTAACCTGTGCTCTCACTCTGCTTGGGGACCGCTACCTAACTCACCCCATATACCACCATCATCACCACACACACACACACACACACACACACACACACACACACACACACACACACACCCCCCCCCCCCTCGGTTCAAGGCAACCTTCCATCTCTCCTGGAGATCCTCAGGGTCTTTGTTTGTTTTTATGTTTTGTTAGTTCCCAGAATCTACTATCTTGCTTTTCTAGGATTGATTTTGGCAGAGGGAGCCATCAGCTTCTGCCACCTTACCATGTCAGTGGGAACCAGATGTCCCCATTAACTCGCCACCCCTCCCGATTCACATGTTCTCAAATTGGTAACTGCAGCAGAAAAATGTCTCTCTCCGAATGTTTTCACACCAGTCGCAGGGAAGGACTCAGAGTGGATCTGTTTGAGCTATGTGCCCCCTAGTGATCTGCATGAGAGAGATCTGTTACCTGGAGAAGGAAGGAAAAAAGGTCTGAGCAACCAGCAGTTATGATAACCACAGCCCATTCCAGGATCTGCACCGATGCTGCTGGCTGCAGCTCCTGCCAGCTCCCAGGAAATACCCCGGTGGAGAGCGCGCACCCCCCAGGCCACTGGGGCTCTCGGGCCTGCTTTGATGCTGAGTGCCCAATATGCAGCCTCACGCTCCCTCTGGCATATAAAATAAATCGGCTTTAGACTTTTATCTCACATTAGATATCTGAATGTTGCCTTCTTTCCTAATGTTAAAAAATAAAAAAGAAAGCATAAACTTTTGGAAAATTTTGAAATAGTTCACACTCTGATACAGCAGGAAAATATCTGTTTATGCTTGGCACACTCTCTGAGGGACAGTAAAGCATACTTCATAGCACGCTATAAAGCACCCAAAAAATTAGGCTTTATGAACGTATCAGTCATCATTTCCACTTGGCATGAGATTCGTGTGATTTATCCTGGAGGCGGAAATAAGCCTGGCAGTTTTGCAGCAAGAATATTTTTGCTTTCTGCCATGGTGTTTGCAATAGAATATATTATTCTAACAATAAAGTGTTTGCTAGCTGTCTTTGTGATGTGTGTAATAGGTAAATAGTGTGATTACCCGAGGCTTTACTACAGGTGGAAGCGGATTTTGTTAATGCGCTGTTCTCTCCTCTTCATGTTGCTGGAACCCAGAGGGCAGCCCAGAAAATGCTTGCTCAAAGCTACACAAACAAAATAGCGATGTTTTCAAAGTGAATAAATGAGGCATTAAGAACAGTACTTGGGAAACCAGAAACTTTTAAAGCAGCAACAGTAATACCTACTGGTCTTGAATATATCCATCTATTAATCTGCACACGTAATAGTTTTTATAGTGCACAAAAGGAAATTCTTACTAGCGCTGTTGGGGCTGCTGATAAATGTTCAACTAGCTGATACCCACAATAAGGGAACAGATTCTTTCTTCCGTATCCAAACTACTTCACAGAGGAATTCCCTTCTTGATTATGATCCAAAAGGAACATCTTCCAAAGAAACCCTGCAAAATTAATTGGATCATCACAGCTATTTTTACAGAACTTGAAAAAAAGTGTGAATTGGAATATAGCATATGAGAAGTTAGCTTAACTATGATTCATAATGTTCCCAGGTCACCCACCTTTTTGACAACGGAGCCACTGTCTTCTTTGCTGTGTTCATGGCAGTCTGGGGTAAGTGTTCCACTTCCATATAACCTGAGTTCCATCCCCTCACATGCTCTGTGATACGTTCCTTTAGAAATCAGACTTTGGATGTGAAAGTAAAAAGCTGGAGTAAATTCAGTCGCCTGTTTCATTAGACACAAGCTGGTAAATTATTCATTTGATTTATTTAAAAAGTGGTATTGTCGAGGAGAAACATGTCTAATTTCTCTTAAACCTTCAACAGTTACATCAGCATTCTATTATTTGAGTAAAATTTACTTTCTATTGGAGATAAAAATAAAGCTTAGGGTACATTGAAAGATATGGTAAGACCCAAATATCCACCTCAGTATGCATAGGACTTTCTGTTGTGAGTGGGATCTTTTCATCAGGCTAACGTATGAGTACTCACCTCTGGATTTCTTCCAATTCTGGTCAAAATGACCATCTTTATACTAGAGCTACTTAAAAGGCTGAATCGAGTCTTTCTATATAAGTTCAAGCCAACAGCCCCATAATAACAAGGTGTGATGAAACATTCACTTAAGGAATTGCTTAACCCAAAGTTACTTAACCCACGTCTTTGTAAAACTGGTGCATTTTAATGAGTTATCTTCTTAGTCAAATAATTATAAAGCTTTAATTTAATTGCATAGAAAAGAGTCTGGACAAATTCATAGTGAACAGTGAATGGTGGTTACCTTTGGAGAGGATTTGTGGAAGGGTAAGTGTGAGCAGTGATGAAAGACAGACTTTTTACACTATATATTTTCAGTTTGATTTGAATTTTTTTCAGTGATTATGTATTTTTTCTAAAATTTAAAATGCCAAATCTGGATTTTGATGTTACCAAACTCTACTAGCTTGAGGCTTAAGCTCAGGTGGTTCCGTCTGCCTGGGATGAATATCAGAGTCTTCCCCATCTTTCAGGGCCCAGCTGAAATGTCATCTGCTCCAGCCAGAAGATGTCTTTCTCCTTTGAACTTTCATAGCATTTGGTTTACGTCATTGTAGGGGAACTTATAATATGCATACATATTTTATCTTCCCCTGGAGGTTTGTGGTCCTCAAGGGTCACTGGAGACCTCATGCATTTCTTTTAAAGACAGATTCATATATTGGATGGATGGATGGATGGATGGATGGATGGATGGATGGATGGATGGATGGATGGATGGATGGAAAAAAGAAAAAAGGGAATGGGAAGAAAATTACCAAAAGGATTTGTTTATGCCATGAGTGTGTTTAAATGCTCTTTGATGGGTGGACATATAAAGCCTTGTTCTCTTGAGAAGGCTAGCCTACCTAGAGATCTTCAAAGGAACATTGTCCCACCCATCACAGCTCTGTTCAAGGGACATATTTTGATTTCTGTGACTTCAGCCCCTTTCAGCCAGTGGGTATTTGACCCAAGAGTAGTCAAACCCTAGGTTCCCTGGGAGAAGACCTGATGTTCTGCCTTCTCAAGAATATGGACTGGGAAAAGCAGATAGAGACAGGAAGGTAGCAGCAGAAAATGAAAGGGAACGATGCAGAGAGGGCAGGAAGGAGGGAGGGAGAGATTGAGATTGACCATCAGGTAGAAGTAGGGACCAGGCGGAATTAGGAAAAGGCTGAAGTTATGAGAAATCAGAACCTCCAAATAAACAGAAACGAAGAACTAGTGGAAAAGATATAGAATACAGGGTGCAGGAGCCAACTGGTGGCCAACTGGGCGGAAACATGGAACAATCCCCCAAAGAGAAGCAAAGAGAGAGTGTAGCCAAGCCATGTCGTTAGTGGGGTATCAGCGTGAAGACCCAGGGTCTCCTGTGACTAAGGTCTCTCAAGCTGCTGGCTTCCATACCCTGTCTCTGAATAGGCCCAGTCTTTATTCCCCTGCGATTCCTGCCTCCCTTGGTGGGCCTTACAGAAAACCCTCACTATGTGCGTCTCTGTCCCTTGCAAATAAAGAAATCTACTCATTAACAGAGTTTTGGTTACCAGACTGAGCTCTCAGATCAGGAATGTGTATTTGGTTTCTCTAGACCTTATCAGTATCGGTAACCATGATCAGGAAGCATAATGAGCCATTCGGTGCTTAAATTTTGCCATGATTACAAGTGAGGAGATTTTGACAAATATATTTATTTCTTAAACCAGTGTTCCCAACCTTTTTCAAGTCATTGCGCACAGAAAAAATGATAAGATTTGCACAGTATACAGATGCACTTGAAGGAGTCTGCTCATGGCCTGGGATAATACTGCCCGAAGGACCCTGACCCTAGCCACTCCAAGGGCTGAAGGGATTATTACCTCTTGCAGATCTATAGTCCATTCCTGGCATACCCATTGGGAAGCTCTTCTCTGGGCTACTAGTCTACTGTGTAATAAGTTAATGCTTCTATAGAGAGAATTGTATTTGGAAGAATTCACATATAAAACTCCCTTAATCACTTTAATGTTTCACTTATTTTAGATACACTTGGACTGAAATATTTCCTTCTCCCACAGTTTTCCCTCTGAGACTATATATAAGAGTAAAGTTCTGATATAATGACATTTGTCTATAAGGGAGAGGTTGTCATCTCCCCCACCCCTCACGCAGCACCACCCTTACCAAGGGGATTGCATCCCTTCCTTGCAAGTTGGAATGTCTTATGCTGGGTATAATAGATAGGTTTTGTTTTATGCCTGCCCACCTCAACTGATTGATGGGCAGTGGCTGCCTGTAAGATGGAGCTGGGAGCTTCTGAAGATGTAAGTTGGTGGATTGGAGATTTGACAGTCCTTGTACCTTGGAGGGGACTCAGTAAGATTCTGATAGATGTTTTCTAATAACCTTTGGGCACATTTTAGGTTCACTCCAGGCAATGCAAGCCTGGAATAATTCATCGTCTGAATTGCTTTGCTTTAGTTGACAACTTATTGCTTAAATCTTATATTGTTCCCAGAAAAAAAAAAAATGAGAAAAAGAATGATTTACCCCAGGTGTTTCTTCGTAGCTAGGGCTATGCCTTTTGCCGAAACCCGGAATGGCCAGTAATAGCAACAGCTATAATAACAGTGTATATTATGCTCACTGTGCTGAGCATTGTACAGCATCATCTCAGTTCATCTCTGTAGCAACCTTTGAAGAAGGTACTGGCACTGTTACCCTCGTGTGATAGAGGAAGCTGAGGGAGTCGCTAGAAGGCGGCAAAGCCGAGAGTTAAACTGGCAAGTCTCAGTTCCCACACTCTACTCGTAGGACCCGGTACTGTTTGTAACCCTGTTTGTTTCTGCTTCAGAGATCTGAACTTTAAGGTAAAGTGCCATTACGCTCATCCTGAGCCCCATTTATACTGCTTTGCAGTGGGTGTTCCATAAAAGTGTCAGTCCTGATGGAGCCCAGGTTCATGGCCTCGGGATCACCCTTTATGATTGACAAGTTGCAACATCTGCCTTCAATGCAACAATAAAGAGATGGTTTGGAGAAAAAGAGAAGCAGTGGGATTTCTTCCTCCAATAAAATAGCTTTCTTCAGTGAAATAGACATATACACTTTACATAGATATTTGCTGCGAGGAGGATTTGGGGGGACAAGTAATCACCGCCAATCAAATACTGCTAAGTTTTGTTTTTGCCTCTGCCTCTGGCTTTTAAAAATAAATGCTCCGTCAATTAGAAAGATGTTAGTAACCTAGTTTTCTGTATTCTTATATCCCGGGGGGCTTTGTCATCCTAATAAGGCTGTTCTGCCCGACTTGCAGATCAGCCTAATTTATTCTAAATGAAATCTCTAATTTTTCATTATGCATCATACAAGCCTAGTAATTCTCTGCAAATATTCCTACTTACGTTAACTTTGGCTGGGAATTCAGATGCCCAAGGATGCTTCCACAAACAGCTGTCATTCTTTGCAATGGCTTCATTATTTAGCAACACAGTTAACAGCATCACTTTATTTTAAAATGTTCACGTCTTTCTGTGCTTGTTCCAGCGACAGTTTTCCTGGAGTTTTGGAAAAGACGGCGAGCAGTGATTGCTTATGACTGGGATTTGATAGACTGGGAAGAGGAGGAGGTTTGTATCATTTATGTCAGAATTTGTTAAATAAAAAGCAAATCAGCAAGAAATACACAATCCCCTGGAGTTATCACTCCCGCTCTGTGACAGAAGTAAGGTTTACCCATAAAGCATTTTCAGTATCTGTTTTTGTAGAAAACTCCAAGCAGTATAAAAATACTAGCAGAATTAAAATTTTTAAAAAAGACATTTTGCTTGCATAGTGGAATCAAAGTCCATAGCTAAGTAAATCATTTTACTTTTAGGTAGAGGCATCCAAAGGATTGGAAATAAGATTCGTTTCATTTTCTTAAATATTATCCATTTCCTTACTTCAGCGGAAGGAGGGTAATAGTTTTACAACCCTAGGCACGGGGAAGCAAACCTGGTAAGAGAACTACCCGTGGGAAATGCTTCCCTGAGCTCGCCAGGACCCTGGACAGAGCCCGCGTGTGCGCAGACTCCGCAGCACTGCCTGAGGTGGGAAAGGCTGAGCGGAGGGAAACCACTCCTCAAGCGGCCTCCTTGGTGCGTGGTTTCCTTGGTGCGTGGCCCAAATGCAGGGCCAGCCCTGGATGGCCCGCCAGGAGCCGTAACCTCAGCCCCTCACTCCACTTTCGCCCCCATCTCCCAGCGCCGCACTCCCCTCCCGGCCAGCGCACTGCGCCCTCCTCCCGGGCTTGGCCTTCAGACTCACCCGTTCCGTCAGAAGCCTCTCAAGTACCCAGGCTGGCCTTGGTCCCCACGTCCGACCCAACTCCCTTGTCAGTCGCTCCAGGCCTGACTCTTCCACTCCTTGTCTCTTACTCCCGAGTCCCACTTCCTGAGAGCCTGGCTGTGCCAGTAAATCAGAGAAACTAATCATGTATGACGTGATGATGGCTGTTACTGGGTGTTTTCCTTCCATGCATATATATTTTTATATATTAAAAGGACTATTCTAGAAACATAAATGATCATTTTAGCCCCGCAATAGGCTTGGTGGGGGAGATCATTTTGAGAGGTATTTTTGTTTTTTTTCTTCAAATCGCGCCTCGTGACTTTTTCCCTTCTTGCCCATGAACACATTTGGGCAGTTTCAGATCTGGAAATAATACTGGGATTTTCAGGAGTCCTTGTTGTTGTTGTTGCTGTTGTTGTTGTTTATAAGGCCACCATCATGCTTTTGTAAGTATTCCCCAGAAAACAATTTCTGGGTTTGAAGCAACTGCCCAGGTGGCCGGAGTTGACGGCAGCTTCCAGGCCGCACTGGGGACCTCCTCCCGGGTGAAGCTGTTCTGCTATTTCTTGTCACATGTGGTCGTGAGAGCGACTTTCAAATGGGATGGGAAATGTTCTTTCCTGGGAATTTGAGACACCACTAAGCAGCTGTGTCATCTGAGGCAAATTACTTTACCTTTGGACTTTTTTTTCATTTCTATAGAAAAGAGGTGGTTCTAAATTTTCCTCTTTCAGCAATACAGTGTGGCCTTAAGTAACTTTTACAAAACTATTCTCAAAATCACTGTTGGCACTTTCGGGGCCCAGGATGTGGGTACTCTCAGGATAAACACCCCTTTAAGTCTGGAGCCCTCTATCTTCCCAGCCCTGTTAAGAAGCTTGAACCATTTTTTGCCCTGGCCGGGTGGCCCAGTTGGTTGCAGCATCGCCCCATACACCCAAAGGTCGCGGGTTCGATCCCCAGTCAGGGCGCATACGGTAGGCAACCGATAGATGTTTCCCTGTCACATCAATGTTTCTCTCTATCTCTTCCCCCCTCTCCCTCCTTCTCTCTAAACTCAATAAAATATATGTATATGTATGTATGTATATATATACACACACACACATACTCCAGTGAGGATTTAACAGAAAGAGTGAGCCAGTCTTCCACTCAGCCTACATCTGTATCTGTGCAGGAGCCTGCCCCAGTAGCCATGTGAAGTTGCAGTTCTCAGTTTGAGATTCCCTGGAGAAATGCCTCTTCTAGCCTGTGCCTCTCAGCTTGCTGTGCAGAAATGCCCAGACTTGCTGCATGCCTCTTGCAGGGGTAACTCAGGGTACTAGTCTGCCAGGGCTGCTATGAAAAGTACCACAGACTGGGTGGTTCACACAGCAGAAATGTATTGTCTTGCAGCTCTGGAGGCTGGAAGTCTGACATCAAGGCGTCGGCAGGGTTGGTTTCTTCTGAGGCTGTGAGGGAAGGATCTGTTCCAGGCCCCTCCCCTTGGCTTGTAGATGCCCATCTGCTCCCTGAGCCTTCTCACTGTCTTCTCTTTGTCTCTGTCTAAATTCCCTCTTCTTCTGAGAAACAGGGGCTACACTAATGGCCTCATTTTAACTTAATTACCTCTGCAAGGACCCTGTCTCCATATACAACCACATTCTGAGGTATTGGTGGTTAGAACTTCAATCTATAAAATCGTGGGGGACACAATTTAGCCCATAAGACCCAGGAAGATTGGCCTCAGTTCCTTGATGATTATTAACTCAACAACTCTTGATGACACAGCCTGATAAATGAAAAGCCTCCCATCCTGGCCGGTGTGGCTCAGTGTTTGAGCACAGTCCCATGCACCAGCAGATTGCCGGTTCAAGTCCCGATCAGGGCACATGCCTGGGTTGTGGGCTCGATACCCGATAGGGGATGCGCAGAGGGCAGCTGATCAGTGTTTCTCTCTCATCGATGTTTCTCTCTCTCCTCTCTCCCTTCCTCTCTGATATCAACAAAAACATATTTTTTTTAAAAGTTTCCCAAAGAAGCAGAAGAGTCTAGGTCTGTTCTACTTATATTCTCAAGTATAAATGCCTAAAATAAAGGAAAGGAGGCAGAAGCGGTTTCTAACAGCATTTCCCCCGACCTTCCCCATTACCTGCCCCTAGTGGCCCAGACTGGGCTTCTGGATCAGGAGCCAGGCTGCCCTTCCGCCACACAGGCTGTGCCCATCCTTCACAACCTCTCTTCCGTCAGCGCTTCCTTGCTTTCTGCCAGCACCTCCATCAAGTCTTGAGTGTTTCTGCCTAGATCAGCTCAGTCTTCATTTCACCAGTTTCCACTCATTTTCTCTCCTCTTCCAAGACCCTCAAATAGAACATGTACTTAATTATCTGGAACCACTTCAGTACGCCCTCTTGCTGATTGCCTCGTGCTAATCCCACAATTGCTTTTCACTCAGCAGCTTTTCCCATTAGATGGGGCCCCAACTAATTGAAATAAAATCTCAGCTTGATTTAGAATCGGAGGAGCGTTGATGTTAGCTGGATTTGAAAGGTATTTACTTTGTTTTCAATACCAATTAAGAATAATTTAAAATCTACGGTTAATGCGCATGACTCCTATAGGAGCTTATTTAAACAGAGAGAAACCGTGGTCTTAGCTGCCTAAATAAAAAACAAAACAAAAAAGATCGGAGAATACTAAGAGTCATGTCACCATCACAACTCACAAAATGAATTCTGAGCATTTTGCTGTTCAGAAAATTTCTTTGCCCCTGTGTCCATTTCATTTCCCCGTAACAACGGCAAAAGCTTCTTAGTTGTTTCACACCACTCGAGACAGGACAGGTGGTCCCTTTTGTCACTCGCAGTTTCTTTCTTCAAGCATAGTCTAAGAAGGTGACAGCCATTATAACTATTAGTCTAAGTCACAGTGCCTTGATGATAATAAACTAGATCACCATTCTTTAGATTTTCTCCAAGTGGCCAGTTTCCAAACATGGATACCTGGGTCTCAAACCCACCTCCTTGATTGACTGATTAATGTGGCAGTTGGTCGGTCACTCAGTGTCCCTGGGAGGTAAAATGATTTTTTTTCTTACTACTTGTGCACCTCTTCAGAGCATAAAATGTCCCTGTTTGATTTTTTAGGAAGAAATACGGCCCCAGTTTGAAGCCAAGTATTCCAAGAAAGAGCGGATGAACCCCATTTCGGGAAAGCCAGAACCATATCAAGCATTTACAGATAAATGCAGCCGACTGATCGTCTCTGCATCAGGAATATTTTTTATGGTTTGGAACATTTTTACAAAACTCTTTTGTTTGTTTCATAAAGTACAAACTTATAGCACAGGAGCAGCAGTAGTCATGTCAGGCATTTGCTATGTTTTATAAAACATTTTTCATGTTCTGTTATTAATTAATTAATTTATTTAATCCTTACCTGAGGATATTTTTTCCATTGCTTTTCAGAGACTGTGGAAGGGAGAGAGAGAGGGGAAAAAAATTGATGTAAGGGAGACACACCAATTGGTTGCCTCCTACACGTGCCCTGACCAGGGCCAGGGATCAAGCCTGCAACTGAGGAACAAAGCCCTTGGCTAGAATTGAACCCAGAGCCCTTCAGTCCACAGGCTGATGCTGTAACCACTTAGCAAACTGGTGAAGGCACATGTTCTGTTATTTAACCATCACAATAGTTCCCTGAGGTAATATAGGGATATTGTCCCCATATTATAGGTGGAGCAACCAAGACTCCAGAAGCTTA
Organism: Miniopterus schreibersii; assembly: GCF_964146895.1. Classification (NCBI taxonomy): domain Eukaryota; kingdom Metazoa; phylum Chordata; class Mammalia; order Chiroptera; family Miniopteridae; genus Miniopterus; species Miniopterus schreibersii. Next base: position 173,165,337 of record NC_138102.1, read on the forward strand.
AGGGGGCTTGTCCAGTTAGTCACTAAATAGCCAGTGAGTTGCCAAGAGCTCAGGTCTTCTACTTTAATCCAATATTCTTTCCACTTGTCTCTCTAAGTCATGCTGAAAGGAACTAAAAATATGAGTTAGAATCTGCAGCAGTGTTTTTCAGACTTCTTTTTACCATGCTCATGTAAGAAATACATTTTCTGTTATAACCCAGTATATGCTTTGCAAATAGATATATAAAACTTAATAGAGTAACTGAAAAATGCTCACCTTTATAATATGCAATAAACTGATTTTTTTCTGTTTTATTATAGTCTTTTTTTAATATTTAATAGAGTCTGATTTTTTCTGTTTCATTATAATCTTTTTTAATGTTTAATGTAGTCTGATGTTTTCTGTTTTATTATAATCTTTTTTTAATAACTCCCTAAAATTGATTTCGGTGCTCACTAATGGTATATAGTTTGAAAAATACTAACTTAAAGCTGGGTTGTTAGCTTTTCCTAAAAAGAAGTCTCTTTGCCATCAACTTTCACCCTGTTAATGACTGAACAAAACACACATAGATTTCTTAGAAATGTTATTTTAGAGCCATAAGGGATAGTTAGGGTTCTCCCTTCCCCTTTCAAAAGGCAGGTATGTAAATATATATCCTAGGTCAGTAGAGTGGGAAGGATAAGACTGCAGCAGATCCAAACAACACATCCCCATTAGCTAGAAGGAAATTGGGGAGATGAAAGGGCAGGCAGGACGCCCAAGGGTCCCTCGGCTCAGATGCAGGTTCAATCCATGCCCTTCCACAGAGATGGATGTGTATGCATTCGTGTCATTGCTGTGCCTTGTTATGAGTACATTCAAAGTTATTGCCTTGGTTTTTGTGTCTCACAACAAGATTTATAGACATAAATTAAGCTTTCCTTGTCCTTCTGATGAAGAACCTGGAACATAGGAGACTGAAGTCATGGAGAGGACAAGCCAGGTACCCAAAATCACACTGAGCCCGGACTCAGACCTGACTTCTAAGCCCAGCAAGCTGTCCATTCCATCATATCGCCACCCCTATCCGAAATCCTTCGTAGATTTCACCCATTTCCCTATCAACAGCTCTAGGATTAATTCATGGGCAGTTTTTCATTTCTTTGGTGATTATTATTACTATATAATAATAATTTGGCCAGTTCCAGCGAGGGTTCATGCTCAAGCTTTTAGAGCATGTCACTCATAGTAAGCCAGAAACAGAGCTTGTGGAAAACGGAAAAAAGAAAGAAATCCGTAAGTCAGCAAAGGCCTTCCAAAGGCCCAGCTTCGAGATCCAGTTTTTGATAAGTAAGTAGGCTCAGGTCTCTACTCTGACATAGTGAGTCACCTAAGGAAAGTCACAAAACTTCCTGGAGTCTTAGATTCCCATTATTTTATAGACATGGAAGACAGGCTGTATTCTTTTCCAGTACCATGAAACCTTCAGAGAAAGATGTCTCGGTGCAGTCTGTGTTTATATCTGATTACTGAAAGATTATGTACCTATCACACAGCTATCTTATTTAGCAACAAATAGCGGAACACCTGTAATTATGCTGAGGGGCTGCAGTAGCCACGTGAGCACGCACATACGTCCCTGCCCCCATGGAGAGACTGACAGTAATCAAACTTACAAATTGTTGGAAATGTTAATAGGATACTGAAAGAAGGGTATGGGTACCATAGAACAAACAAAAAATCCTGGGGAGTCATGAAAAGCTTTAATTATGAAGCAGTTTTGAGCTGAGCTGTGAAGGATGAGCAGTTGGTAACTAGGCTGTGAGTGTGCTTGGCAGGGGAATGGGCGCGTCAGCATTTTAGGCAAAGGAAATGGCCTTGAAGATTAAGGGTGCTTAGCCCACTGGAAACAATGAGAGAAGGTCTGGAGTCCCTGAGTCGGGAGAAATGGCACTCAGTGGGGCTGGAGAGAGTCTTGTAGGTCTTCATAAGGGCTTTGCTCTTATCCTAAGTAAAAGGAAACCAGTAAATAATTCTAAAGAGAAGAGTGACATTGTAAGATTTCCATAATAAATATGTGTCCATCTATCTGCTCAGGCTAATATTCCACTTAATAAAATGTTACCGCATAGCTTACAGAGCTGATCAACTTTCAAGCACTATGGTTTTTCTATTTGAATAATTAAACGCAAACAAATGAGAGAAAGCCTTAACGGCGGTGAAAAGCATGCATTTTGTTGGGCTTTCTTGAGTCAGCACCACAGTTGCTTTATTTTGTTTGGTCACCAGATGATTTGCCAGGTGGTGGGAACCCTCTCCCTGCAATGTCCCCCACACTGCTCACTGGGTCTCCTGTCTCCCGGCAGATCTGCGTGGTGATCGCCGCCGTGTTTGGGATCGTCATTTACCGGGTGGTGACCGTCAGCACTTTCGCAGCCTTCAAGTGGGCGTTGATCAGGAATAACTCGCAGGTTGCAACCACAGGGACTGCCGTGTGCATCAACTTCTGTATCATCATGCTGCTGAACGTGGTACGTGCGCCGCAAGGTAGCCGGCCAAGCGCATCGCGTACGTGGGCTGCAGCTGGTAGTTTGCTGCTGCTGCTAAAGGCACCTGGCTTCAGACAGTCGTGTAGCAAAGCGCCTGGCACGAGATAACAGTTGGGCCTGGGGATTAAGCCAAATCTAGGCTCCACTCCAGGATTTTTCTAGTGTCAGATTTATGGGCAAGGCACTCGCCCTCTCCAGACCTTAGTTTTCTTATTTATCCAAAAAGACAACACTGAAGACTTCTTGGGGAAATTTAGAAAATGAATTCATTCTGAAAGCCCAGCTCATAATCTGTAATGTAGCTCCACAGTATTGGTTCCCGTTCTCTTTCGATCCTGAATGACGTGAAGGTTGTCAGTATCCACAGCATTCCTTGAGATGACCCTGCAAGGAACATCGCAGGGTGGTTGGTGCATGTTGCTTGTGTTGATTTCAGGCTTTTTTCAAATGTGTATTTCAGCCCCTTGAGCCCCACGTTCATATGTCGAGCTGCCTACTCGACCCTCCTCACCTAACACACTCAAACCCAGACTCACCATCTTCCCTCCAGAATCGGCTCCTCCCTCAGCCTCCCCGATTGTAGTTGCTCAGTGAAAACCTTGGCGTTGCCCTTGACTCTGCTGTTTCTCTCAGCGGCAGAATGTTTCTCGAGTTGGATCACTTTTCACACGTCCCCAACTCCCACCTGGGTGACGCAGTGCCCTCCTGACTGGCCTCCCTGCTTCCATGTTTGTTGTCCCCTGGCTGCGCTCATCACAGTAAACAGAGCCAGCTTCTTATACAGACATCAGCTCACGTCAGTCCTTTGTTCACAGTGGCCAGGGGCTTTCCTCTCACTCAGAATAGAAGTTTACATCTTCACATGGCCTCCGGGGCTCTCCCCGATCTGGCCCCAGGGACATCTCTGACCTAGTCTCCTCCCTGCCCACCGATCCCCCTGCTCCTTGCTGGCCTTCCCTTGGTTCCTTGGATGTGCCAGGCACGTTCTCACCTAGGGCCTTTTACTTGCTCTTCTTTCTGCCTGGAATATTCTTCCCTGCCAGGTGTGCAGAGCAGCTGGTCCCTCACCTCCTTCAGGTCTTTGTTCAAATGTTACTTTCTAATGGCTTCCCTGGTCACTCAATTTCAAGTTGCAAGCCACTCCTGCCATCTGACAATCTCCTGTCTCCTCCTTGCCTGCTTTATTTTTCTCTCTGGCATTCATCACTATCCCATATGCAATTTTTTTTTACATTTATTTAGTTCGTTATCTGTCGTCTCCATTGGAATATAGGCCCAGAAACTTTTGTCTGTTTCTATTACTGTTGTTATTTCCCAATGTCTGGAACTGGGCCAGACACATAGTAGACACTCATTAAATTGTTATCATTTGCAAAACAGAAGGAGGAATGGGACATTGTTAGGCTTGAGGTGAACCTTTACATAAAAATGCTGACATTAGAGGTTGGCAGTAGGGAATAAGTAAGATAAAGTATGTGGAGCACCAAGCACAGTGTTACGCCTAGAGATGTTCAATTAATTATAGTTTCCCTCACCCTCATTTATATTGCATTTTAAATCTGGGCCATGATACTGAAATGTTCTCATTATTAGAAAAGGGCTTTCTAAAGGCCAAGTAATTTAATACTGTTAGCAACACAGTTTTATCTACTCAGACTGTCATTTCTAGTTCTTTAAACAATCCTAAATTCTACAGTCAATAAACTCTGAGTGATTCCTAAGAACATTCAACTTACCAGTAATGAAGTTTATGTATGATTCTTAGGTGAACTAGTAGTCACTAAGCTAATGAAATATAGGTAATTTAAATGCAGAGGAATTTATTATGTTAGAAAAAAGTTTCGAAATCCAAAAATGACAAAGATGAAAAATGAGCAGTTGCTGATTATTTTGACGTGATGGTTGGGTAACTGCTTGGTCGAGTGGAGATTGCAATGGATGCTTGGCGCTCCCGGCACTGCCCCCTCCCCGACGCAGCCAGGCTCAGAGGTAACTGTGGACTGCATGTTGCAAAGGTGAGTGATTCACAGTGAAATTAGCCAGCCAGCCAGAGCGGGAAAGATTCTGTGGCCAGGCAGGATGCAATGAATTAAAGCTCACGGTATTGTTTATCACCTCTTTTCTGTAATGTCTGATTAAAATGTAATCTATACATCTTACGAAATAACTTCTGTGTACATGCAGTGAGTCCACAAATACACGGTTGGTTGCTCATTTGTTTTGAGCAGGTGCCAGTGTTGTCAGAGTAATAGTTCGTTTCACTGGAAATCTCTTATCCAGCAAGCGTTCCTTCATGAAATACAGACAAGAAAAGATGAAGTAAACAAACTAAAACTGAAGTCGGGAGCATGTGGGGTGAAAAGTGTGTAGTTATGGACATTGCAAAGCACCTACTATGCGCTGGGGGCTAGACTAGTAGGCAGCTTATGTTTTATCTATCGGAGGGTTTCAGAGTCCCCAGATGGGTGATGCAGAGTCCACACACTAAAGCTAACATTTATTATTCTTATGAATGGCCCTGAAAGTATATTTTCATTTATTTTAGACACATCTTTGCTGTTCTGATTCCTCAGCCAACACCAAACTAGAATAACAAAAATTTACTAAGGCTAGAATATTGACAAGGACAGGAAATGACAAGGCACAGCTAGGGGAAGGAAAGAAAATTAAAAGTACACAGAGGAATTCTCAGAGCAGCCTCATCCGGGTCCCTTTGGTGCAGGAACCAGTTACCCCGAAAGAACACAATTGTTCGCATTATTTTTATTGTTTGAGCCATGGATGGGTAATGAAATCATTTTCACTCATGACTTGATTACCTGTCTCCTTTAAATTACAGGTTTTAGAGCATCTACAGTTCATTTGTTAAAAGTATAAAATTTATTTTACAGCTCTATGAAAAAGTTGCGCTTTTTCTGACTAATTTAGGTAAGTGAAACCCTTTTTATTTCACGGTACAGTATTTTGGTCTGAAAAGTGCCTTTTCAAAGATTCATCTTTGAAACACTGCTGAAAAGAAACATTCCCTTTATTTTGAATTGCACACAGCAATTTCTTTGCCTTCAACAGGACATTTTAAATATGCCTAATAATCAGGGGATCTTTTCTATCTAAAGATTTAAAACCTGTCACAAACTTGATCTGTCATGAGCTAATGTAAGGTGGGTTTTCTTTTTATGCACAAAAAATATACTACCCCAAAAGTACATGTGTACAAAGTGCCCAGACTCATTTAGAAAAGTGTCCATTTGCTAGCCTACAATTTTTATTTATTTAAGAATGTGTCAGGTTTTCGTGGGATGAAAAATCACAGCAGGGTTCGTTGCCTTGAAGACTGGAGGCCTTCTCCTGGGAACATAGGTAGGCCAAACATCACTGACACATAAAATAACATTCACCTGGATGAGTCATCCCTAAGAACATTTCTCTGACTCCCTAAAGCACTAGAGTAATCTGGTAGCCAGCTGTGCACTGTACACTTTCCACATTTCCAAGATATAGAAAGTATGCCAATTTTATTATTGAGATAGTCATTTTACTCTATGCCGTTTGAGGCAATTATAGCTCCCACACATAACCTGTTTTAGTGTATTTCCATATGTTACTTGTCCAGAGGGGGGCAAAAGCACATGTTTTTATTTATAATTATCACAGTAATACAAGATGCCACTTGTTTAGGCCTTATATGTACCAGATACAGAGCTAGGCACATGGCCCATCTCCTTTAAGGTCTTTGAAATCTTCCATCACCACCATCCCTTGCCAAAAAGATAGAAAGGGGCTTATGACCACGGAAGAGGTAACTGTGCCTTGGTAGACTGTGCCCAGTGGCACCTTGATCCAGGCTGGCAAAGATGCCAGTGGAGATACAGCCCTGGTCCAGCTGTGGTTGGGACACCTGGGAACCCTCCCAGCTGGCTCACAACCTGGGAGACCTTCCTGTGTAACCAAGAGTTCAGTAGCAGAAGTAAAATAAAGCTAAAACCCTTTAAGAATCCTTTTTACTTTTCTTCCCTCCACAGCAATGCAGCCTGGTTTCCAAAATTGACATTTACACCATTTTAAATCAGATTCTCTCTCCTTCTTCCATCCTTTCTCTGATATGCTCCTAGGAAGCATTTTGAGTTACAATGTCATGGAAAAGGAATGAATGGGTTGACACGGTAAATGAGCAATTGCAAGCTCGGGGAATGTGGAAACGCAGAAAGTGTGATGGCATTAAATACATTTTCTTTGCTGAGGGTGAGGTTGCAGCTCCAGGAGCAGGACAAGTGCATTTGATATGAGATGTCACGTTGGAGGTTTGGTCCATACTTTCATTCATATCACAATGTTCAAAGAGCATCTGCTTTCTGGAAGTCAGAATCTAAGGAGATGAGAATTGGCACCTGAGTGAGGTCAGGAAATCCTAAGACACAGATGGTGACATACAATAAAAGCTCTAAAGATGAGGTCATCTTGGCATCCTGAGATGGGGGTTTGACACCCTCTCCCCGAGAGCATCTGGTATTTCATCAGCCATAGAAATCGAGACCAAAGAATTATTAGGAGCTTGGAGGGGCCTGACACCATACAGGCCTCACCCACAGGCAAAAACTGAGAGCAAAAGGGAAGTCCCCTGCAGGGAGTCAAGCTGGAATGAGGCTCATTCAGCCCGCCGTCTCCACCCCAGGCTCTCAGGCGCCCTGTGCCAGTGGAGCAAACTGGGAATTCTGCCCCCTCCAGCAGTTGGTAGCCGCCTCCCCCCAAACTCTTGCGGGGCTGCGCTGCCAGCTTCAGGACCCGCGGGTGGCCCGCTGCGCCCGGCGCCGTCCGCAAGGCGAGGCGGGCCTCCCGCAGCGCCTTCGCCTGCCGCTGCCCCCGCTCTGTGTTTATGGGGGGCCGGGGGAGGTGGGCGGCCTCCACCGAGGCAGCCTTCAGACTCTGCCTCCTTTCCGTCCACAGAACAGCCTCGCACGGAGTCCGAGTGGGAGAACAGCTTCACCCTGAAAATGTTTCTTTTTCAGTTTGTCAATCTGAACAGCTCCACGTTTTACATTGCGTTCTTCCTCGGAAGGTAGGAACCCCATCTCCCCACACTCCTGGGCCAGGGACAGACGCTCAGCGGTCACTGACCAGGGGCGACAGAGCCGCCCCTCCTTTAGTGTGATTCCTACAGAGTGGACAGAGAGATCAGCCTCCTCCTGACCCTTTCCCTGCCCATCGCGGGAGATGGTTTTCACTCCCAAGTGCACCTTTTCCAACCAAGGTTAAGTGGAGGAAAGTTATTTGCACACAAGGAAGGATGGATTGAAAACTTGTGGGCACCTGAATCAGGGCCCCGGACCTCACACCTCTAGGAGCAGGCGGCTTGAGGGGGAGGAGGGGGCCTGCAACGTGCCTAGTCCCTGACTTCACAGGAGGGGGACGGGCACCCAGACAGGAAAGGGGGCTGACATGGGGTGCCAGCGCAGCCCGGGGAACTTCCGAATCCAGCAGTGGTGAGGGCTCGGAGGGGGTCCCCAGTTCATTCGCGTCCCATGAATTCACCACGCCAGGAAGCGTCTCTGAGCAGCTGAGAACCAGGGGCAGCCGGGGACTGGGTTTTGGTCAGATGAATGCAGCAGCCTCCCCTCAGTATTAGGTACTTCAGAATGGAATTCTGGCCAACTCGTTTACTTAAAAACAAAACAAAAACCACAGCATTACTGTTATTCAAAACAATCAGGATGTGTTCAGCCCCACCTGCTGCCTACATAGGCCAGAGCACTTGATATTCAGAAAACAATGAGAACTGTGCTCGGCAGCCAAGCAGAAAAGCCAGAAGAGTCCTATCTCCCGGATAGGACTAGTAGCTGCAGTCATCCCAGCTCTGCAGTTTCCTGATTCCCTCAGCCCTCGTTTACTGTACCAGTAATTTTCATTGGAAGATGTTTTAATCTGAGTAGAATATTCACTGAAGGCTTAGACCCACGGGATGCTAATGGTCTGTTTCTCTGTGTTGAAGATTTGCAGGACACCCCGGTGCCTACTTGAGGCTGATAAACAGGTGGAGACTGGAAGAGGTGTGTATTCTCTGTCATTCCATGTTTCCTGAAGGCCTGCATTCAACCGCCTTAGGGCAGCTTTGTGAAGATTAGAGACCAGACACCCTTTCTTCCCCTCCATTGATTCTTGAATTTCTGTGTTTGCTTACCTCGCAGTGCCACCCTAGTGGATGCCTTATTGATCTCTGTATGCAAATGGGTATTATAATGGTGCTAAAGCAGACCTGGAATAATTTCATGGAACTTGGCTACCCGTAAGTACCTTCATGTCTGTGGTTGAGAGGCAGCATTGCTCATTATTGGCTTTTCTAGGTGTGGCAAGTAAGATAAGCAATGCAGACTTGGCAGCTAAGCCAGTAGGTGTACTTGGAGCTAAGGGTTTATGCTCAGGTACTCAAAGACACTTGTGAAAATAATAAACATTAGCACTGACCTGTGCGGCTCAGCTGGCTGGGCACTGTCCTGTGCACTGAGGAGCTGCCAGTTCAAATCCCTGGTCAGGGCACATGCCTGGGTTGCAGGCTCAGTCCCTGGTAGGGCATGTGCAGGAGGAAGCCGATCAGTGTTTTGCTCTTGCATCTATGTTTCTCTCTCTCCCTCTCAAAAAATCAATTAAAAAAAGTCATCGCTATAACAAAACAAACAAAACAAGAAAGAGGTATTGGTTCTTCTGGAAGACTCAGTACAAGTCACATGAACAAAAATGAATGCTTTTTAGGAAGAAGATTGGGCCCCTCAGCATTGGATACTTGCATGCAAGCTGCTTTCAGCAATGTCTCTGACCCTTTTAGCTCCAGCATTACAAGTCTCTATAGCATATTAACTAGATTTCTACTCCCCGTCCCTGAGATAAATCAGGAAGGGCAGTTTTTTAACTACCTTAAATTCAGACTGTACATAAAAGAAACATGGAAAGGACAAAAGTTTAGGGATTTAGGAAAGAAACCAGAGTATTTCTAAGTCAGCATATTTTAACCAGGCAAAATATTATTACCTGGCGATAATAGTTTATGTTGATGACATCAGGCAAAAACTTGCATCACCTCTGCAAGGATAACCTTGAATTCTGTGTTTGGTCAGTTCTGGTCAGTTAGGTTTTAAAGGGTCATAAATCGGCAACACTCCTACTTCTGCTTTAATTCCACACCTGCTGATGTCCATGTCAGCTCAGTGTCTCCATAGAGAACCCTGGGTTCCAGGGAGGACCACTCAGCCAGAAAAGTTAGTCGGAAATTGTTCGCTTTGAAGTCATCCCTTCACTCCCTATCAGAACCGATACTGGTAATTTTCTCTTCTAGATTTATTTGTAGAAAGCTTACTACCAGTGTTTTATGTTTTCTTTAAAACTTTTTTTAAAATAAAGCATAATATTAAAACTTTAGAAGCATTATATTGTACTTCAAAGTATAAACCATAATTTATCAAAATGTCATGGACATCAAGGGAACTATATTTTATCATCTAGCAATGTGGACATAGAGTGAAACTGTGAAGTAGACAGAGTTTGTCTTTGAGACCCATCCGCTTATTTCCTTTATTGCACTTTTGTTTTGTTTTTGTGGCACGTCCACTTTTGGAAACCTTTCAGCTTTTCTTTGTCCCCTGCAGTACACAGGCCTGCCCCCAATGTCCTCAGCCCTGTTCCAGGTGATAAGATGAGCTCCCAAGCACTGCTAAGGATTATTGTGCTGACCTCCCAGGGTGACATGCATTTTATTGGGAGTCAGAGCCCCTGTGGAGCTCAAGCCCAAAGCAGGCCAGTCGCCTGTGGAACTGCAAGCTTCAGTGCCCCAGAGAGGAAGCATTTTGTGGCTTTGCAGATTTTCTAGGCCCCCCCAAATCAGCATATGCAGGTCGGCACCCGTGTGGTGACACTGCTCTTGTGGGTCCTAAATTAAGCCAGCGAGGCCGCGTCCTCCTCTCCTCGGACATCTGGGTGCTGCTTTTGTACCGGGGGATCGATTTATAGATGTTCTCAGTCCTTCATCCCACCCTCATCGGCAGCGCTGAACATGAGCCGGTTTCATGAACGACTGAAATGACTTCACCCGTCATTCCGTTTAATCCCGTGAGGCATAGTCGCCGTTGTCCTTTCCTTCCTAATCCTAATCCGAGGCTTAATTTCCTTGGCAGCCTGTCCTCGGTCTTTTTAAAGCGTGAGTCTATGTTCAGACGCTCCCGTTTCTAACCTAAGTCTCACGAACAGTTGCGCGTTTTTTAAGACACTGCCCTCGCTGTGCAGGTTGATTCAGAACTGGTGGACCCGGAGGAAGGTGCGGCAAGAGCACGGGCCCGAGAGGAAGCTGAGCTTCCCGCAGTGGGAGAAGGATTACAACCTGCAGCCCATGAACGCCTACGGACTCTTCGATGAGTACCTGGAAATGAGTATGGAAACCTTCTGCTTTATCCTCCCATCCTTTGTCCTACTCGGTAGAGATGCAAATTCCGCTCCCTCGCTGCATTCGGGGGCCTGCCAGTTACCATCGCGGCCACCGCGGGTGGGGGCTCTCGGCTAAACCCGAGGGAAGAGCCTGTTGCTCTAAGAAGCTCAGTCCATGGGGATGGTGCCAAGAGCCTGTAGTCGCATCAGACCTGTCACGGCATTGGGTCCTGTCTGTTGCAGTAAATCACCAGAGAAATAAAATGAGTTGGAAAACTTGACGAACCAAAGAAAGAGGCGTTATCACTCACGGCGTAACTGATCCCTTCAGCAGACATCTGTTGAGCCGTGTTGCGTTCAGGCAGACACTGTGCTTGGCCCTCAGGGCTATGAGAAGGGGCAGGGTCCCGGCGTCCGGAGAGCGCCCAGGCTGCTGGGGGGAGCCAGCCATATACGGAGGAAGTGTAATAAAGCGTCATAAGATGCAGTAGGCATCAGTAGGGGTATCGTGGGGACAGCCATTTCTCTCGGAGGGGTTGGCAGGAAGCAAGGACTGTTTTAAGCAAAGCTACACTTTTATTTAAGAAACCAGATTTCTCTATAATCAAAACCAAACTATTTACTGTACCATGTAACTAAGAGCATGGGGTCTGCAAACAAATTACCTGGGTTCAAATCTCAGCCCTATTAACTGAGACCTCGGGCTATTACATAATCTCTCTTTGTCTTAATTTTCTCATTTCTAACATGGGGATGATAATTAAAATAACTGCTTCATAGGGTCTTGGTGTGGATTAAATGAGTTAATGCATAGAAAGGGCATAGGCTCTTAGTACCTGTTATATCACTATTATTATTTCCCTAATCTTATCTCCTGGGGCAGAAAAGCTAACAGAATCCCTTAGCATAATAATTATGTGGAGGTTTTCTTTCTTTTCAAAAATTATGTTTAAGCTTTGCAACATTGGGGTGGAAGTTGGGGGTAGGGATGGGCAAGAGGCATTACTTCCGAAAGAGGCAGTTCTTTCTGGGGCATCTGAAAGTTAAAGGAGCCGTAGAATTGATGCTTAATATTTCTTAAATTGCTTATGTCCTACGTATCTACTGATGTTTTCAGAGTTCCAGTTACAAAATGGCAGAGCGATATAACTTGGAGAAGAAATCAATGTGGGTATTAATAATAAAACTTAATAAAGAGAATTCGTTAAGAGAAATGCTTTGAGGTCTCTTAATGGACTCTTCTCCCATAAAGAAGGAAATGAACAAATAATGGTGGTGTACTGAGTGCTTTCGAGGAAGCTTTTGTGTGGCGGGAGCTGGAGTGCTCCAAATACTGCGGTATCTTTGCAGCAAGAAACAAGTCTCAGTGAATTCTCACTGCTTACTTCCATTTTTGTTGCTTTGTTATTTCATAGTGACTTCCTGCTTTGTTATATTTTTTAAGTGTATTCATTGATATATTATGTAGAGTGAGAAAAATATATAAATCATGTGTAAGATCAATGCATTTTCACACAAATGTAACCAATCTGTAGGAGAGGGGTTGGCAAAATACTGCCTATAGGCCAAATCCAGCCCACTGCCTGTTTTTGTAAATATTGGTACAGAGAAACCACCTTTTTTTTAAAACATATTATCTATACTTGCTTTTGCTTTACAACAGCAGAGTTCAGTAGTTTTGACAGAAACTGTATGGTCCAAAAAGCCGGAAATATTTACTATCCGGCTCTTTATAGGAAATGTTTGCCATCCTGTGAGCTAGATCAAGAAACAGAATATTACCACTGCCAAAGAGGCTCTTTTGTCCCCTCTCCCAGTCATAACATCCCCCCAAACACTTTTCTGACTTCTAACACCATACATTAATTTTTCCCTTTTTTGATCTCCACATACATGGAATTGTACAATACATACTCTTTTGTAAATGTCTTTTTTCATTCAATATGTTTATTAGATTCTTCCAGGTTGTTACAGGTAGTAGGACTTCATTTTCATTGCTGTATAGTATTCCTAGAGTGTGTACATGAAGCAAAATTATGAAAGAGGCACAGTTTGTTTTTGATACCCACTCTCATCTTTCCTTTAGTCATATTTTTTGCATTTCCACTTCCAGATCCTCCCTAACCTTCTCCTCTGCCCCCCCACAAAACCCCCCTAAGCCCCCACCAACCAGTCCTTCAACTGTCCCATATCATGAAATGTACTTCTAAGCACTGCTAAAGATTAATGTGCTAGATAGGTGTATTTTAATAGGAATCAAAGCCTCCGTCAAGTTGGAGTTAAAGAAAGGTAAGTTTACCTGTGTAAGTGCAGGCATCAGTGTGCTAATAGATGAACCATGTTATGAGTTTGCAGATCTTCTAGGCTCCTGAAAATAGGAATGCAGTATTAGTTATCCACCCAGTCTACCTCTGATAGACACATGGATTGTTTCTCGGTGTGGGCTCTTACAAAGAATACAGCTGTGAACATTTTTGTATATGTGTTTTGGTTCATGTATGTACAGATTTCTGAAGAGAACTTATATAGGAGTGTAGTTACTAGGTCATAGATATGCATTTGTTGATACTCAGCAGACACTTGCAAAAGTGAGCTGTTATCAGTTTACACTCCAACTAGCAGTATAAGAGCTTCAGTTATTCCACATACTGACTAAAATTTGTTAGTGTCACCCTTTTTACAATTTTTATTTGAAATTTTATGGCAACTAATGATGCTGAGAACCTTTTCATATGCTGATGGTCATTTGAATATCCTCTTTTGTGAATTCCCATTCAAGCCAATATTTTTGTTCCTTTTTCTTAGTGATTTATAGAATTTATTTACATATTCTGGATATGAGTTCTTGGCCAGATATATGTTGTAAATCAAATATCTTTTCCTGATTGGTGGCTTGGCTTCTCGCTCTCTTGATGGAGTATTTAAGTGAACAGAAGTTTCTACTTTATTCTTCTTGAAATTGGTTCCATATAACTTTTAGAATCCAATATCTAATTTATACAAAAATCTTACTGAAATATTGGTTGGGATTGAATTGAATCCCTAGATCAATTTGAGGGGAATTTAGATCTAAATCTATGAATATGATATATCTCTGCATTTATTTCCTTTTACATTTTTCTCAGCAATTTTTTGTAGATTTTGGTATACAGATTTTGTACAACTTTGGTTAGGTTTATTTTTAGGGACTTTATGAATTTTAGTGCAGTTGTAAATCATGTCATCTGTAAATAATGACAGGTTTATTTCTTCCTTTCTAATTTGTATGCCTTTTTTTTTTCTTGTCTGATTGCTGTGGCTAGGATTTTCAATACTGTGTTGAATAAAAGTGGTGTGTCATTTGTGGGGCTGGTCGGATGGTGCTCCTGTGTGTGGTCTTAAAGGCAGCCACGAGATGTATTGGGTCCTCAGCTTTTTGGGAGGGGCTCTGGTGCAGGCCAAGTTCAGCTGCTAGTGGTGCTGCGCTTGGGATTTCTTCGTAGTAAGTACAAAGTGTTCTGCAGTTGGTTGCTGCTTGTGCTGGGTTTGGAGGCACTTGAGAGAGGTTATGCTGTGCATCATGGCTGCTTAGTTGAAGCTAAATTTCAGACCAAGACTGGCCACCACTTAGGCCAGGCTTGGGGCCACCTGATGGTAGTTACAATGCAAGTTGAGACCAGTCGCCACTTGAGGGCACTTAGCAAGAGCTACGAGGCACACTGAGGCCAGCCACCGCTTGTTTGAGGTTTATGGACCTTTGGAGATTTTGGGAAAGTCCGCAGCATGAGCCAAAGCAGGGCCCTTGTGTGGCAGAGCCATTGGAAGAGTCTCAGGGTGGGTAAGCAAATTAAATGGGGTGAATAGTGTTAGCCAGATTAATGGAGAGCACAGATTTGGCGCCTGCCAGCACTTCTGTCCCAGAAGAGAGTTGACCCTGACCCTGACCCTTGTCCCTCCAGTCCTCACCCTGAAGTTGTTAATTTAGTTCATCCCCGCGTTTCTGGCACTTTCTGACCTACTGCCCCTGCATTAAAGCTTAGAGGAAGGGAGTTGATGAGTGACTCTATGCATAGGCCTTTCAAGAGCAATGCCTTGGTCTCTAGCAGTCTTCTGTTTTTCTCTGATGCTATCCCTGCTGGTTTTCACAGTCAGATTTTATGGGGACTCCTCTTCCCAGCACTTGTGCCCTTGACTGGGGAGCCTGGCGTGGGGCTGGGACGCCTCCCTCCTAAGGGGGGGAGTACTAGAACCTACAAAGGACTGTAGCCCCATTAGGCTATAAATTTCTCAACAGAAACTCTACAGCCCAGGAACCACTGGGATAACATAGTCAAAGTGCTGAAAATGAAAATTGCTAGTTAGCAATACTTTATTTGACAAAGTTATCCATCAGATGAAAGTTAATTTTATGCTGATAACTTATCTTTGTTTCCCATTCATTCACAATAACATCAAAACAATAGAATGCCTAGGAACAAAGTTAATCAAAGAAGTGAAAGATCTGTGCAGTGAAAACTACAGACTATACTGAAAGAAATCAAAGACACAGACAAATAGAAAGACATCTGTTATAGATCAGAAGAATTAATATTGTTAAAATGTTCATACTACCAAAAGCCATCTATAGATTTAATGCAATCCCCATCAAATTGCTAATGGCATTCTTTACAGAAATAGAAAAAAACAATTCTAATATTTGTATTTGTTATTTTTTTTGTTTTTTGTTTTAAATATATCTTTATTGATTACAGAGAGATGAAAGGAGAAGGAGAGAGAGATAGAAACATCAATGATGAGAGAGTCATTGATCAGCTGCCTCCTGCACGCCCCCGACTGGGGATCGAGCCCGCAACCCGGGCATGTGCCCTGACTGGGAATCGAACCCCGATCGCCTGGATCCTAGGTTGACGCTCAACTGCTGAGCCACACCCGGCCGGGCTAATATTTGTATTTGAATCACAAAAGATCCTGAGTAGCCAAAGCAGTCCTGAGGGGGAAAAAAGAACAAAGCTGGAGGCATCACACTTCCTGCTTTCAAACTATACTACAAAGCTATAGTAATCAAAACAGTATGGCACTGGCACAAAAACAGACACTTAGACCAGTGGAACAGAATATAGAGCACAGAATTAGACCCTTGCAAATACAAACTAATATCTGACAAAGGAGACAAGAGCATCCAGTGGGGAAAGGATAATCTCTTCAAAAAATGGCAGTGGGGAAAGTGAATAAACACATGCAGAGCAATGAAATTGGACATTCTGTCTAAATCACTCACAAAAATTAACTCAAAATGTATCAGAGACTTAAACATAAGGCCTGATAAGATGAAACTCTTAGAATAAAACAGAGAAGTTCCTAGATATTGGTGTTGGCAATGATTTTCTGGATATGACACCAAAAGCAAAAATTCACAAAGGGGGCTATGTCAAACTTCAAAGATTCTGCACAGCAAAAGAAACAATTAACAAAATGAAAAGGTAATCACATAATGGGGAAAAAAGTTTGTAAACCGTGTGTGTGTGTGTGTGTGTGTGTGTGTGTATCAGATAAGGGGTTAATGTCCAAAATAATAAAAAACTCATACAACTCAATTAAAAAAAAAGTCTTATTTAAAAATGGGAAGAGGGGCCCAGCCTGCGTGGCTCAGTGGTTGAGCATCGACCTATGAACCAGGAGGTCACAGTTCAATTCCCAGTCAGGGAACATCCCTGGGTTTTGGGCTTGATCCTCAGTAGGGGTCATGCAGGAGACAGCCAATCAATGACTCTCTCATCATGTTTTTATCTCTCTCTCCCTCTCTCTTCCTCTCTCTGAAGTCAAGAAAAACATATTTTTTTAAAAAATGGGCAGAGGAATTGAATAGATTATTTTTTCAAAGATGACATCCAAATGGGCAACAGATACATGAAAAGATGCTCAGTGTCACTAATCAGGGAAGTGCAAATGAAAACCATGATGAGATACCACCTCACACCTGTTAGAGTGGCTGTTGTCAAACAGACAAGAGATAACAAGTTTTGGTGAGAACGTGGAGAAAAGGGAACCCTTGTACAGTGTTGGCAGGACTGTAAATTGATTCAATAACTATGGAAAACAATATTGGGATTCCTCAAAAAATTAAAAATAGATCTACCATATGATCCAGCAATTACACTTCTGGTTATATACCCAAAGGAAGTGGAAATGGGATATTGAAGATATATATTCAACTTCTATATTTATTGCAGCATTTTTCACAGTAGCCAAGATATGGAAGCAACCTGTGTCCATCAGTGGATGAATGAATAAAGAGATAGTGGTATATTCAATGGAATATAATTCAACTGTGTAAAAAAAGAACATCTTGCCATTTGCAACAATGTGGATAGGCCTTGAGCATATTATGCTAAGTGAGATAAGACAGAGAAAGAAGTTCTGTGTGGTACCAGTTATATGCCAGTTTTTCCACTATTGTATTTCTTGTCCATGATCCATTCAGGACTCAATACTGCGTTTAGATGCTCTTATCTCCGTAGTTTACCCCAGTCTAAGACAGTTCTTCAGTCTTTGTTTTTCATAATTTTGACATGATCGTGATCTTGACATTAGAAGATTACTGGTCAGTAGTTCTGTAGAAGGCCCTTCAGTATGAGATTGTATGATGTGGTCTCATGATTAGGTTGAGGTTATGCATTTTTGGCAAGAGTACCACAGAAATGATTCTGTATTCTCCTCAGCATATCATACCAGGGGTATGTGGTGTCACTGTGTCTTGTTATTGGTGATATTAACTTTGGTCACTTGGTTAAAGTGATGTCTACCAGGTTTCTCCATTGTAAATATACTAATGTAAATCCCTGTGTGATTAATAAATAACATGGGAAATACTTTAATAATATGCAAATACGCTTCTCTCTGCTAATTTTAACATTTTTTAATGGTTGTTGCCTTCAATGATCGTTACCATGATATTTGATCAATGGTGATTTTCTGTTTTCATCATTACTTCTACATTTATTAATTAGAATTCTACCATAAGGAAGAATGGCCTCCTCTCCCCCGTTTAGTTATTATTCAATTATTTATTTAGATCAGTATCTATTTATATCAGTATGGACGTAGATACTTAGTCTTTAGGTCATAATCCAATACCATCATTTTGTTGCACAAATTATTCCAGCTTTGGTCATTGGGCACTTTTTCAAGCTTGTCATGTGTCGTATTGATGTGCCCCATCATTTTTAAGCACTTCCTAACTTTCTGACATCACAAGATATTCCAGGCTCATCTCATATTTTCTCTACTATAGCTCTGGAATCAAACACTTCTCCAAGGATGCTGATCCCTTTATTAGAGGGTGGTATTTAGAAAACAAGATCTGGACCCTAGGTGTGATCATTGCTCCTAGGATGCCATTGCTTCCAGGCTTAGGAGTGCCTCTTTTTCAGTATCCCTGCCCATCTTTCTGTTCCCTGTGCTTTGGTACTGGGGGGAAATGTGGGTTAAAACATTGAGAAATTCATATTATTATTCCTTTGAAAATAGTCCGGGAAGCAAATCCACGTTTTTCTTTTTCTCTCCAGTTCTTCAGTTTGGATTCACAACTATCTTTGTGGCAGCCTTTCCTCTAGCACCACTTCTGGCCTTACTGAATAACGTAATCGAAATTCGACTTGACGCTTACAAATTTGTCACACAGTGGAGGCGACCTTTAGCTTCAAGGGCCAAAGACATAGGTATGTTGGATTTGGGTATGTGTTTTAAAAGATGTTAACCATCTGGTAGATAAAATAAAAACAGCCACCAACTTTAGATTTTTTTTTTACTTATGGTTTCCATGTAAGATGACTCAACTAACTCTTGCAACAGAATAATTGCATTAGCTTTGAGTGATATCAGATGAGAAGGAAAGCTGCCTATTTGGAGATTTATAATTTCTGCTGCTAGAGAATTTGTACTCAGTTTCTCAATTTAGTTATTTCTGTCTTAAGACTTTGAAATCTAAAATTTTGATTATCCCTTATTTTCTTTTCAAAGTAGATCTTCCATCAGCTTAACTATGCTTTGCTCTCTCCTCAATGTGTGCCTGAGTCACATGAAGCATGACCCAGTGTTCCTAACCGCAGAGATGGCCCTCGGTCTTTAACTAGAGATGCCGAGTTGAACCAGGTGCAGCCTCGAGAGACTGACTGAGATCAGAGACTGTCCTTTATTTATTTCGGCATCCAGTGCTTAGCACAGGGCAGGCAGGTGCCCAGCCAATGAGTCGGGAAGAGGGTTCACTGTGGATGTACTTGGCTCGCAGTGGTCTTTTATCCATATGAAGTAGGCACACATTCGGTGAGCACCTATTCTGGGTCAGTGTGTCATGAACTAGGCGCACAAAGATGAACTAGAGGAACCCCGTCTGTACCCCTGAGGAGCTGGTGGCCGTGTGACAGTGCATGTGCGAATATTATCAAAGGGGGTTTGGGTGCCTTATCATTGACCAGGATTCTCTACTCGTGTCTGATTCTGATTGAGTTTCTAAGACGTGAGCATTGGCACTTGCACAGAAACTCCTTCCCTGCCAAGGTGTTTGCAAGTACAAATTCTTGCTCCTGTTTGCCAGGGTCAGTATTTGGGAAGATGAAAGGACCCTTGGAAAGAACTGTTGAAAACCAGTTCCCCAGTTAATTTCATATTTATTACCTCTGCCGTGTGCCTGGAATTAATACACACTTCTCTCTGAACAGGAATTTGGTATGGAATTCTTGAAGGCATCGGCATTCTCTCCGTTATTACCAACGCATTTGTAATAGCGATAACGTCAGACTTCATCCCTCGCCTGGTGTACGCTTATAAGTACGGACCTTGTGCGGGCCAAGGAGAAGCTGGGCAAAAGTAAGTTGGCTGTGAGACCATCATGGAAACTCCATTGCCTGGCCATTGTGGTGTTCGACAGACAGAGGCCTCTGCTTTGGAGTGCACGGGACACAAACCCAGGACAAGAAGGCCTGTGGTGCGGCGGTGGGGGGATTATGATGTAACACTTTCAGCCGAAGTGAACGCAACCTGACCTATTGAAGGGATTGGGGTCATGCAAGTCAGACAAGTTTTAAATGGGATCCAGTGTGAGAGCAACAATGAACCATTTCCCCCATCCCCCAACCACTATAAATTCAGAGTTGTGTGATGTGGTATTGTCATGTGTGTAGCAGAACAGTGTACATGATGCAGTGTGTAGTTTTGCCCCTTCTATGAGTTTGTAAAAGGATAGTAACAATCTGATTCCCGTTGTCTCTTTATATGTAGACTCTGCAATTCTACCTGGGGACTGTGTAACCACGTGCTGAGTACCCACAAGGGACTCAATAAATATTAGTGAAATTAGTGACTGAATGATTATTTCCTGGCTCATGACCTGACCAGTGTCTATATAACCGCAGGCAAATTGGGTGAACTTAACTCCCTGGGATCTCAGTTCTGTGGCATCACCTAAATGGTTCCCAAAGCCAGGACTCTGTATTTCTGATCAAAGAAAGCCTTGGCAAAATTATAACTTGTCCCCTGGTTTTCATTGCTGTACCCTTGGAAAAAGACAAAAAGTCTTTATATATATATCTCCTCACCCAAGGGTATTTTTTCCATTGCTTTTTCAGAGAGAGTGAAAGGGGGAGAGAGGGGAGAGAGAGCGAAAGAGAAACTTCAATGTGAGAAGAGACATAGATTGGTTGCCTCCTGCACGTGCCCCGACTGGGGATGGAGCCTGCAACTGAGATACGTGCCCTTGGCCCAAATCGAACGCAGGACCCTTCAGTCTGAGGGCTGATGCTCTAACCACTGAGCCAAACCGGCTAGGGCAAGACAAGAAGTCTTAACATACTTTCATGGAAAGTATGTCCCTGTTTGGCTTAAGTCAAAATAGTCTAATTCAAATTGTTGGATTTACATGTCTGTTGGTCAGAGTGAGGGGTGTGCTGGGATCATAGGATCTTTTCAGTGCCCCCCAAATCATCCCAAGTTGGGTGCTGCGTACTCATATAAGCAGCCCTGCCTTCTGGTTTACTAGTCTAAGCCAAATTAATTCATTCTCTATAACCATTGTAGTTCAAGTAGCCCCAAGGAGTCAAGTGTCACTGAATCAAGACAACAATAAGTAATGAATGATTTTCTCACATTTAAATGAGTGGTCTTCTCAGAAATTACCTTGAAGAAGTGTGCATCCTAATTCGAACAGTGCTGTCCTTATGTAGACATTTTCTGAATCTCCTTTCTTGGAAATCCCTTGAGAGGCCACCTACCCCTCCCGTAAGATAAAATTGACTTCATTATTTTATGTTCACTGGAAATCCTCCCTTTGTCTGATACGCTTTTCTCCGCACCTCTCCCTTCTCCTGATTATGTGTAGCAGCGTCTCTGTCTCACTTGGAGCTGGTGGTGTCACAGTGGGGGTATGGCGGCCTGCCAGCAAACCGAGCGATAGACATGAAATCTGCCGCAGCACCAGGCCAGAGTTGACACGGCAGGGCCATCTGGCTGAACTCGATACAGCAAAGGACGGGAAATTTCATTTTCTAGAATTGATGACTGTCTCAGCTCTTTGATGTTGGCAAGCTAAGATTCTGTTGTAGTGGAAAGAATGAGAGAAATGCCTAGGTAGTTCAGTATCAGCAGTCCCTCTACTTCCATGATTGTGGAAATTATGTAGGAAGACTTAGAGTTGATAACTCTATGTAGATACCAGGTCCATGTGTAACGCTTTGCCTTTAGAAGGAGTACGCACCCACTAACGGCACGTTTTCAGCTTGGATTTATGACATGACTATGCTTGTACATAGTTTAAAGATGTATCCTCTTTATTTTGACGGTAGGGTGTTCAGTCCTTGAGACAGGTATTTCCTTTGAATTTAGATTTTCTCAGTTGAATTTTCGTACAGAGTATCCATTAAACAGCAGCTTTAATCTCAGTAAAGCTCGGAGCTGCTTTGTGAGAAGAGAGTGCAGGGGGGGTGGTGAATATTCCATTTTAATGCTGGACCTGTTTTTGGCACCTTTCCTTTCCCACTGCTCAGCTCCTGAGAAGACTCTGCTATTTCCCGTACTTCACAAAAACGGCTTCCCTCTCTGTGACAGCTAATAATCATTAAGGCCCTCATTTGTTTTCATGTCGTGTTCTAGGCAGTTCATAGATGAGGGAGACATAAATCCTAATCACCCTTCCAAGGAGTAGTAGGGGAGGCCGGCTGCCAGTTGAATGAAGGCATGCTACACACACACTGACTGGCTGTTTCACCCATGAGTGACCTGACAAATGGGTCCTGCTTGGTTCATTTTTTAAGGCCATGATAAACCAGTGATTTGTCTTGAGCGAGACAACACATAGAGCCCATGTGTTCTCAGAACTATGTTCATGTCATCATTTTGGTTTGGTGGTAAGCAACTTAGAATAATCATACCAGGGAAATGTTAATGAAGAGGGTATGAAGATCAGGATTTATTCATTTAATCAGTAAGTATTATTGATCTCCTGCTCGGTACAAAAAAATAAAATGCATTAATAATGGCCACTCACATTTATTAAGATCTTGCTATAACCTAAGCACTATATCACTTACTTTGTATATATCATTTCATTTAATCCCCACAATCACGCTATGAGGTGGGGACTTTTGTCACTTAAAGAAGTTACATAATTTCCCAAGATTACATGTCTAAAAAACAGCAGAGCTACAGTTTAACACCAAAGCCCGAGTACTTAGTATTATAATGTACTGACCCCGGGACAGAATGAAAGCCATGTCCTCAAGAACTTTATAATCCCTAGATCCAGGCAATAGTTTTATTCCTGGTCCATGTTCAAGACCTTGATAGAATCTCTGGTACTTTAGTTTGCCTCCAATCAAATCAATTAAATCAATATTACTGGATTCCTACACTACATGAGACTGTCCTAGCACCAAGGATACAAAAATATCCAGGACATCTGTTCTGCTTCAAAAAAAAAACCACAACTATAGTTCAAAGGAGAAGACACACATGCAGGCAGCCAACTCTAGTCCAAGCTATATGGTAATTGTGAAGTAAGTATGCGGCACCGTAGGGAGAAGGGAATGAGTCTTCTGACGGGTGATTAGGACATCTTCCCAGGGTGTGACATTTCAGTTGGCTATTGAAAGATGAGCACTGCTTTCATTTTTAAAGAAATGAGTAGGGAATCCCAATAGAAAAGGAAAGCTGAGCAGAGGCATGAAAGCGTGTGATACATGCAGAGCATATAGTCTGTCATGACTGTAGCATGGGATGTGAGTCGAAGAGGGGGGCCCATATTTACGTCAGTTAGATTCACGGCATTATGAGAGAGCATACATTTCATTAATGAAGTAATGTGTTTGTGTGTGTGTGTTGTCTCTCTGTGTGTGTATGTCATCAGTGAAAGAAGCAGTGGCTTACCTGTAATTTATGCTGATTATGCAATGTTGTCGTTCACCTATTTCTCTGAAGCATTATGATGATTCTGCACAAAAAGGACTGGAACAAAAGAAATGACTGTTCTTGATTCAACACACCCAGGGTTTTTCAGTGTATCCTAACTTGAGTGCTTATGACAATGCAGGGCCAGGTAAAGGCACTTACAACTATAGGAAATTCTAGGAAGTAGAGCCTTTAGTGAATTGGATGCAGAGATGATAGGAGTTCTAATTATAGAATCTGCTTTCTCTTTTAGGTGCATGGTTGGCTATGTGAATGCCAGTTTGTCTGTGTTTCGAATTGCTGACTTTGAGAACCGATCGGAGCCTGAGTCTGATGGCAGCGAGTTCTCAGGGACTCCTCTCAAGTACTGCAGGTGAGTGTGGCACTCTTAGCCTCAGATGGGCTGGCTCTCCCACAGGGAGGTTCTGGCATTTTTTTACAGATATAGAACAAACAGTCCTAAAATTTATATGGAATCACAAATAGCCATAACATTCTTGATAAAGCTGGAGGCATCAGCTTTCTTATGTCAACTATATTACAAAACTATAGTAATCAAAACAGTATGGTATTGGCATAAAAACAGACATGCAGATCAATGGAACAGAATAGAGGGTCCATAAATAAGTGTAATAAATTCATATATGACCCATTTACTTATGACAAAGGAGCCAAAAATATACAATGGGGAAAGAACAGTCTCCTCAATAAACGGTAGTGGGAAACAGGGTAGCCACAGGTCAAATAGTGGATTTATGAGAATTCATTATATTATTAAAGTATTAAGTAAATGTAAAAATCAGAGAAAAAAGAGCATGGATAGACCAATTAGGTTCATTATAAAAATTTAAGAATTATGATTAAGCCAATTCTGTACCAAAATAATGTTACACAGAAATGCAAAGAATGAAGAATATTCAAGATAGTTTTGAAGAGTATTAATGAGGTAGAGATGTACCTTATGTTAGACATAGAATAAATGTATAGTAATTAATCAGTGTGGTGGTGGCAGGGGTAACAGATCAATAGAAAATGGAATAGAATTGAGAACTCCCAAGTAAATTGCATAATAAATATATAATCACAAATAGCACAATATGATTCCATTTATAGAGCCTTCAATGCAGACAAAAGTAAACACTGTTTTATTTCGGGATGCTGGCATAAGTAGTATACAAAGAAAAGCAGAAAGTTTCCACAGTTCCTTCTCAAGGTGTCTGGGATTGCCAGTGAGGCGTTTCTAAGCCACTGACCACATGAGGTGCACTTACCATTCTTTCAAATGTACATACACTTTTATTTCCACAGTTTAAAAATGCGAGTAAATGAACTATACTCAGTGCTAGAAAAATAATGTTTGCAAGCTGATCATCCATTTCTTGAGAAATAAGAGCAGCTTTAGAGGAGGCACTAACTTAAGTCAAAAGGGAACATCCCACCTTTCCCACATGTAAAACTAAAAGTGTTACTGTCTAAAAATAACTCTGACTCACTTGAAAAAAATTCCTCTCAACATTAATGCCACTGGGATACTTAATGACTTTGAAGGTACTAGAGGGAAAGATTAGAGGCGTAACACTGATTTAATTAGCTTTGAAGCTTGGCTTCTGACTGTTTCTACGGCAGGACAGAGAAGTGTTTGCTTTGTACCAGTGCCAGGGAACGTGTAGCCCGTCATTACGCAAAGAACTAGCACTACATCAGAAAGAGACACGGGGCACAATCGACGGCTGAGCACGGCCCTCCCCCAAAGCCCTGCCTCGTGGAAAAGGCCGGTAGGATGGGAGGTGCGCCGGCACCTGAACGGAGAGCTCCGCTTTCAGCAATCATGCGACTCATACGAGAGCGCGAGTTCAGCATTTTAGAGCAGGGTGAGATGGGGACCCTGCGTTCGTTGGCAGGGGAAACTGATATCCAGAAAAGCTTCATGAATTACCCAAGGCCACGTGTGTCAGGCAAATGCCAAACTTGGTTCCAGCATGCTCTCCTGTGCATAATTCCGGAGATGGCCTCAAGGCAGCGAATCAGGTGACAGCCAATTCATTGGCACCACCGAGGATTTTTGAAAAATGTTATACTGATTTGAGAGAGAGAGAGAGAGAGAGAGAGGAGAAAGATGAGAAAGATGTGAAAGAGATACATCAATTGGTTGCCTCCTGAACATGCCCAAACTGGTCAAACCCACAACCTAGGTATGTGCCCTGACCTGGACTTGAACCCATGGCCATTCTGGGTACGGGACGACACTTCAGCCAACAGAGGCGTACTGGCCAGGGCAGCACCGCCGGGTTTTAACCCCGTAAAACTCCTTGCGTTCCTCCGGGCAGAGGTTAGCAGAGCCCCGCGATGCATCTACCAGTGGACATGTACTACTCCTAGGCTGAGCCAAGAGATGCCCGTTCTCAACACCTGGATCCCTACCCAGAAATTATCTAAAATGTTTTGCCAAATAACCACAGCCATGAGTGTGTTTTTTAATATGAAAAAGAAAATGTAAAGAACGATTAATTTTTAAAATTTTTCTCCCACGAAAAAGGGCTACATAGTGGGAATGAGAGAGATCTGGGAGTCAGGAAAATCAGTTGGGAGCGTGACCTTGCCCTGTGTGTTTCTAGATACCGAGACTACCGTGACCCCCCTCATTCACTGGTGCCCTACGGCTACACGCTGCAGTTCTGGCATGTCCTAGCAGCTCGCCTGGCTTTCATCATTGTGTTTGAGGTAGGTTTTCAGAACTGTTCCTTTATAGCCTTTGACATAATGAAGTAACTAGAAGTAATGAATAAGTATAAGCTATGAGAACTTTCTGGTTATGTATGTCCAGAAGCAGTATGGTGCTATTATAGAAACTCTTTATTTTCTTTTTCCAAGAAATATTTCAAAGTCCATTGTAGATTTTTAATGGATAAATCAGGAATTATTGGTCCTAAATTTAATATTCTAGGGCTTTGGTTCTTAAACTTTAGGAAAATTACCTTTTTTCCATCCCCATTCCCAGAGATATTGATACATCATTTCTGCAATTTGCTTTTCACAAGCCCTCCTAGATGATCCAGATGCAGGTGTTCAAGGACCATAGTTTGGAAACCACTGAACTGGGAATTACAAGTGGTAGCCTCTGGTTGTGGAGCATCATGACGTTACTTATGTTCAAGCACACAAATAAGCATTCATTACCTAAGATTCAAAATAGACTTAAAAAGTATAATTATACTCAAAAGGTATAATCTGTGTAGTAATTGCATGTATTATGTGTCAATAAAAATATAGTACCTATTTTCTTTTAGTCATTAAGAAAATTGCTGCTAAGAATAGTTTGCATTTCTATTACCGTACTCATAAATAGAAATTTCATCTCCTGTTACATACAGTAAAGCCAAATTAACATAAGCCAAGGCTGCCTTATGTCGTGGACTAAAAGCTTCCTACGCCTCTTTGAAACTATTCTATCACTGTTTTTTCTTTCACTCAGGGGAACCAAGAAAAGATAATATTAAGCTGCTCTTCCCTGGGAATTTCAAATTGGTGGTTACAGAACAGTCATGGGGATGTAGAGCACAGCATAGGGAAGATAGTCATATTCTAATAATTATGTGTGGTGTCAGATGGGTATGAGATGTTGGGGGATGATCATCTAGTAAGTTCTATAATGTCTAATCCCTGGGGTGTACACCTGAAACTAATGCAATAATGAATGTGTTTCAACTTCAATTGAAAAATAAAAATGATTTTAAAATGAAAAAAAAAAGGCATTTTCATATAATTTTCACAATACCCATTTTATAGATGAGAAGACTGAGGCTCAGAGTAACTTTTTCTTAGGTTCATAGACGGCTCATAAGTAGTAAAAGCTACAGAGCTGGGATTCAAACCTGGGTTTTCTGATTCCACAGTATACTTTTCCTGGCTCTCCTATGCACTCTGACCATTCCTTCTCTACCTCCCTCTCACCCCTCTTCTCCTCCCCTGTGTGGTGCCATCAGATGAAGTTCCGTGCTCACCTCTCCCTGAGCTCTTTCCTCACACACACCTCCCTGGCCTCCGCCCAGTCCCCAGGCGTTCCGGAGGCTCCGTGTCCCTGGGTCGAGAGGAGTTCCTGAACCACTCCCAGAGCTCTTTCCAGCTAAGGAGGGACAGCAGACCTGACTCTGTTGCATTCTCCTCTGTGTTTTTAGCACCTCGTGTTTTGTATAAAGCACCTCATTTCATATCTGATCCCAGACCTCCCAAAAGATCTAAGGGATCGAATGAGAAGGGAGAAGTACTTGATTCAGGAGATGATGTATGAAGCAGAACTGGAGCGTCTCCAGAAGGAACGGAAGGAGAGAAAGAAAAACGGCAAAGCACACCACAACGAGTGGCCATGACGAGGTAGGTGAGAGTGTGCTCAGGGGTGAAATCCCTCCTGGGCTGGGGGCAGCTGTAAACTCCCTGAATCAGAGCTTGCTGTTGTTCTACTGCTAGGGATCAAAAGAACTCCTCAGGAGCTTCCAAAACCAGCTTGTTTTCTCCTTTAATTGCAAGTTTAACTTGACATTCCCTTTATACACAACACCTGCAACTCTCCTCTGCCTCCGTGCCTCTGGCCTGTCAGTCAGTGCTCATGAGCTGGCCTCGGTGCTCCCTGAAATCAACCTCCCCCTTCTACTCCAGCCTGGCTGTTCTCTTGAAGGTCCCCAGGCAGCATTTCCCTTCTGTCTGGTTAAAGTCACCTTCCCACCTCATCCAGGATGGCCTTCTCTCCCTCACCCATTTATTGCTTCCTTCCAGACTGATCCATGTCATGCCATACCCTTTAAGCAGTTTTCCCGAGACTTATCAGCCCATTGAGACTGTCTCCTTATAAACTTCTCTGGTTTTTGCATCAGTTTTATTAGGCTTCCCCAGCACAGCTGTAAGCATCTTCACCAAAGACTCTATGGATGGTAATTTATTCATCGAACTCATTAGTACAGTGTTAAGCACATGGCACCCATTTAAATGCACATTCAATTAGTAAAGTTTGGATGGATTAAGGGTAAAAATATTGTAAGAAAGTTCCATAATGTTCCCACATATCTTATGAAAAAGTTCTTCTGAAGTCCCTCTGGCAAGTCAGTTACTAGCTGTGTGTCCTTGGACAGGTCACTTAACTTCTCTGAGCCTCAGTTTCCAAGTGATGGAATGATTAGATGAGCTCTCAGTTTTGATATTCAGTGAATATGACATTGTAGCCTTTCTTTCTCCTTCGTGTCCTTCACTTCTCTCTCTCCACTTGTTTGAAGACTAACTTTGAAAACATTTTGCAGAATTTGGCCTCTAAAAGAAATATGAGATATCCAGGGGGAAAAGTACATTTTTCACTTTTCATATAGATTAAGATATGCCAGATATCTGCAGAGATGTTGTTGTTAAATTAGTGAGGTTGTATCAAGCCAGATGTGGGATGAGAGTCCAGGAGGTTATTATAAGTTGGATATGGGGGTGGCATAGGAGGACCTCACCTAGGCCCCAGGCCCACAGGGATATCAGTGGTATATAGATGTGGAACACCGGCTCTGCCTTCAGTTCCAAATTAGACCTTGGCTTCCCCAAAGGCAAGAAATGTTTTGCTACTTAGTAATTTTGCCATTTCCCAGATCTGCCATTTGGCTACATGACTTTGGGGAAAATACTTAATTTTTCTGAGCCTGCTTATTTGGCAGAACTAAGCTCAAATAGGCACTGTATGTGAGACACTGATGAAACAATAAAATACTGTAGAGTACAATACGGGATTTTGTTTGTTGTTAAGCATTCTGTTGTAGCCCACTGGGTTCTAAACCTGGCTTTTCCATTCTCTATCTGTATCTGTATGGCCTGGGGTGGCTTTGAAGTGGATTTGATTTCCACATTTCCAAAAGTAAAGAAGTTGGACTGAACAATACTTTAAGAGCCTGCTCTGCTTTACCCTTCCCAGATTCTATAATTTGCCCCAATCCGCTGGCCCCTCTCCCCCAATTCTAATCACCCCCTCCTGATCAGCCCCAGAAGAGAAGGGCTGAATATCCCGACAGCATTAGTTGAGGTGGGAGGCAGACATTAGTGAAGAGAATTGCTCCCCGGAGCTCCAGGGGCCAGAACCAAAGCGGAGCGGTGGCGTTTTCTATGCTCAGGGCGGCCCTGGGCTGCGGGGCCAGTCACCCGTTGGGAGTTTCTTTTGGCCTCATCGTTAGGGGCTGCTTTCTCCCCGACAAGGCCATTTCTAAGTTTTGCTTAAGAGCATAGTGTTTGTCTGTCTGTCTCTACTCCCCCAACAGTTGGCAGGACGTCACCTCACTTCGCACCCACTCAGTCTGTTCCCCTGAAAGCACACATAGTGATGTTTCTACCGTGCCCGACTCAGTTCGGGGTCACAAATGCTCTGAGTGCCCTTGACCCACGGCGAGTGCAAACCACTGCACAGCATGTGTACGGAGAGTTTTAACGCCTCCTTTTCTCTCCCCAGGTAATCGTTCACTTCCAGGCCGAGGACCTGGATTCTGTTTACTTCTCCTGGCTGTGCAAAAGCACACTAAGTGAATGACCGAAATGCAAGCGCGGTGCATGTCGCAGCCATCGGCAGCAGCAGGGGAGCTGGCACCCTCCAGGACTGCCCGCGAGAGCACGGTGCAGTCCGGCGCACGATCGCTATCTACCCATAGACCACGCTCGACCGAGCAAGCATGCACGTCACGGGCAGTCACCTTCTCAAGTTTTTAAAACCAAGGGGAACTTGTATACTGGGCCTGTTTTTCAGCCTGTTTGCTACCTTTTTTGCATTCTATCCCATGGGTATTTTACAGACACTGGGCTGAAAATGGCATTTGGACACCTGGACACGCATTCCTAGAATGTCATCATACAGTCCTAATTCCATGTCACCCAAACAAGACCCTGTTTACAACTTTTTCTTTCTTTTTTATTTTAATTTCAGATCTTTCTGAGGAGAATATTATATATGACATATCTATAGCTATGTGTATGGCCATAGATGTATTTCTGTGTGTACATATGTATAGTCATGTATTCTTACATATGTACATACAAGTACAGAGATATATAAAGTACATAAAAATTCCTTACTTGTAAATAGCCAAAAGGTACTGACATGAATGATGAATTTTCACATTTAAATAGTCACCAACATGAAGCCATGTTTAATGCTTGTATGATGTGATGCAATAAGATTTAAAATAAATTTATGCACATGGAATATTTTCAGCCGGGTCTTCTGAAATTCTGTTGTGGCTCCTTCTCAGAGAATAAGAGGAAACGTAGCAGAGTGGAGTCTTTCAAGAAATGCCTGTCACTCCCAAGCCCCCCTCAGACATCCCTTTACCCTGCAGAGACAGGACAGTTTTCCTCCTGTCACCCTTTCCATCTTTCTTCCATGCTACCTTCTTAGCGTGCCGAGCCAACTAATTAGAAGAGCTTAGAAAATGCCACTGACACACGAAACGTGGCCACTGACACTGACAGTGCTTTTGATTACCCTGCCTACTGGTGTGCTCTGCTCACCCTAGGACAGGGGCTGTCTCTGGGGGGAAAGGTGTTTCCGAGCAACGCCTGTTGTTGCAATTACTCTTCTTCCAGAGGTTGTAGAACCTGCCCTTGGACCGTGTAATCACCTTTCCTGGGCCGGCTGGGGAGGGGACTGTGCTCCCATTATCACATACGTCAAACGCTGCCTTCTTCTGGCTGTGGGTTCACCTGAGCTGATTGGTTTTCATCCCTTGGATGGGAACTGTCGGGTGACTTTGGGCAGCTGGAACTTCAGCCGTTTCTTAGTTTCATCTTTCTCGTACTCCTGATCTGACGGGCCACCCACTGCTGAGGGTGGCTCCTAGTCCCTTCCCACCAAAAGCTGGACCAAGATCCCCCGGGAGGCCGCTTGGAGCTGGCCTCCCATCCACCCAGTCGGGGTGCTAATTCATAGCCCCACCCCATGCTGAGTGTAGCTCCCAGCCCCCCAGCCAGAAAGTTTAGCTAGAACTCCTGGAAGCTGTGTCCCCCAGCAACACTCAAGCAGAGAACAGCAGGCAGAGCCGCTGACTGCAGGGCAAAGCCAGTGGCTCTGTTGGGCTGAGAAACATGGGAGTGAGATAAAACTAAGTTCAGATCTAAGGTGTACGACTTGGATAAGGGATTGAAATTCTCTGAAATGCAGTTACCTTATGGAGTGGACACTGTAGTACCCTGTGGAGCTCCCCCTTCAAGGAAGGCCTTTGTGCCCCAGCCGTGGGGGGCGGTATTGGCAGAAAGCCTTCGCCTCTCCACCCCTTCTTGTGTGCCTCCCTGCAAAGGATCACCTGGTCTGAGACACTCCTCGTGTCAGCCCGTGTCAACAACTAATTCCTGACGCAGGAACAGGAAAGCTTGGCTATCTTAGCCCAACTTGGGATAACTCCGAAGGGCTCCTCTGCCTTCAGAGTCTCTGTGGGAGGATTGTCCTGGAATCTGCATTACAGCTCAACCTCCAGCTCTGCTCAGACCGGCTTCTGTCGCCTTCCTCCCACAGGTGTTGATCCTAAAGGCACTCCGTAATAAACATTGAGCACGTTAAAGTGCATTTCAGACTGCTTCCTAGGGAATCAAACCTGTGACACTCATTTAAAAACAAACAAGCAAAAAGGTGGGTGAAAACTCTAAAAGGCAGGAATTGCATGAATTCATGCATTCAACAAACATTTACTGGGCCAGACTCTGTTCTAGATGCTAAAAATACAGCAGTGAACACAGATGAGTATGCTTAAGAAAGAGATCATGAAAATCATTGAGGTTGAAATAAATGTTTAGCTACAGTATTGGCTACTTGCTATAAAGAGAATAGTATTTCTTCCTCCCAGCACCACTCCCTCACCTGCCCAGATATTTTTCATTGTCTGAGACTGTAATGCTCATGTTCTGTTCAGAAACCATCAAATCCTTGATTGTCGAGTCTAGACAGGTCTCATCCTGTTTGAGCCTAATTCCCATATGGGTTTCTTTCCTTACCTCCTACCACACAAGGTTGCAGAGAATTGTGAGGCTGAATTCCTATTTGCCTGGATGCCTCATTCAGCAATTTCTGCTTCTGTGCTTATTAAACATGGTAAAGTCTAACACCCCAAAGCCATATGCCTGCCCAGACCTATCACTCAGCTGTGCATTTACTGGGGTCTTGTGGCTGTAAGCTCTAACCAGGAAATGGGGCACAAGTTTTGTTGACTTTTATATCCCACAAACTTAGGGTGATTTGCTGTGGCCATCCCAGGGCTCAGCACGTGGAGTAGTGACCCACAGAGACCCCTCCTCAGAGACTCAGGAATATATTCACTCTCATCGCCTCCCTCTCACCCTCCCAGCAGCAGGAACCCATTTCCACTCTAGGGGTTCGAGAGCCTAGCCCTCACCTTCCAAGATATTTTATCCTTGCTAACCTAAGAGCTAGATTTTTGACACTCAAAAACCAAGAAGAAATCCCTCTTTTCTCTGGTATTTGCCGAAGCATCCCTTTTCTGAGTTACAAACATCAAAGACCTGATTATTTGAATGTGGAAAAGAGCTGAGGAGGGAACGGAATGCTCCAGGGAGAGGGGGTCATTGCTTAAATTTCCTGAATTGTGTCACCTCTGTTCTTTCCTCGGGAGCTGCTCCCCCGCCTCTCTTCTCTGCTTGATCACTGCCCTGAAGGCAGCCTCCTTGAGCCAGGCCCTCGCCTCTTCAACAGCGTGTAACACAAGGTATTTCTTGACTCTCTCCTGCCATTTTTAAACATCTTGTCTTTGCCTGGGTGTCCCGGCTTCTACACAGCATCCCAGGCTGCGGGGCGCGGCCCCAGAAGGAAGGGCACCAGCCTGGTCTTGTCTCCCGCCTCTTGTCCCCGCCTCGCTCACCTCCCTCCTCCCCCTCCATCTGCCTCCACAACGGGCCCTATTTTAAGTCGCACTGTACTTTGTATGTCCCAGTTACTGAAACGCCCTGCTTCTTCCTCTGTTTTAAATGTGTGGATAGGAGGCTTCGTAATTCTCCATTTCGAAATAACATTATATTTTACTTCTGTTTAGATCTCAAGTCAACATTTTTTGGTAATCATCAGGATGCATTGCATAAATATAAAAAGATTGGAGGACAGGATAAAAGGTAGCAATATTCAGGAGTTACGGAATAGAGAAAATGGGAAAAGGGGGGTGTGCAAAGAGCTAATGGCTAAGAAATATCCAATATTATAGATGTGACTTTCTATTTTCAAACACAGTTAATTACTTAAAATAGATTGTTTGGGGACAGAAATTGTGCATGTTTGTTTGCTTACCCTTTTATAATTTATATACAGTATATAGGAAGAGTCCTTTATGTGGTAAATGGAGTGGAAATAACTTTTTGTAAAAGCTGATAAAATTAATTCTATTTAATCCCCCAAGAACAGACAACTTCAAAGACACTTGTAGAGAGTTTAATCAGCAAGTTGAAAAATCAGAAATGCAACCATGTTTTACATTACAATCTCCAAGTCTCTCAAGTTTTATTCAAACAATAGGCACACGGCTTAAATGTAAAAATAAATGTTGCCATGACTAAATTGTGCAGTGAATTTTCAGTAACTAAATGGTCATGCACTCAGTTGGCTTCCTACCGACAACCATCATTGGAAAGAAGTCAGAATTTCCTCTAAGAATCGACGCAGAGAGTAAGTAGCTTCCCCTTCTCCACGCCATCCCTGTCTGTGTCTACATCACGGACAGACACTCCATTGTTAACGATAAGTGATACTTTCTGGGGTTTTCATAAGTAAAACAATATTATAAAATCTTCATATTCATATACTTAATGTTTCCTTCATCCTAATGTGTGTTAATTCTGGAAATCATGTTGGAAAATAAAAGTGTTAAGAGTTGTTCTCATAGTTATTCACAAGTCTATAGTCCTTAATATTTTCAAAATGCTGTGAAAATACAAGGTCGTTATCCCACATCATAACATTCCATATGTTTAGTGATATTGACTCTTCACGTGTAGACGGGAGAGATCAGAAGACTCATGGAAATTTCCCTAAAGGAACATAACCGGGGGGTGTGACTTCAGGACAATCAAGATTGCACCCTTAGCCTCCAGGGCAGGGCTTCTCAGACTCAACACTGTTGTATCAGAGGCAGGATCATTTTTGTTGTGGAGGAGAGGGGCTGCCCCGTGCATCTAGGATGTTTAGCAGCATCCCTAAATTCCACTAGATGCCAGTAGCACCTCCTCACCAGCTATGACAACCAAAAATGTATCCAAGTATTTCCAAATGTCCCCTGAGGTGCAGAATTGCCCCCTTGAGAACCTTTAGTCAAGAGAGAAAATGACTGCATAAGCAACTAAATAGATGAATATAATTTATACTTTCTTACATCCTACATACAAAATTTTCATTTCTCTATGAAGTGAATATGACTGGTCTACAGCCTTCTTTAAAGTTTACATTTAAACTTTAAATGTAACCCTGCTGACCACTAAATATATTTTAATAATTCTATGGCACATATTTTCTAGAGAAGAAACTATCCCCACATCATTACATTGCAAATTATTAACAGCTTATCTTTTTTTTTTAAGTGGCAAATGAGCTTTGTCTCAAATTTTTATTTCCAATCATATTGGGATTCTAAGTAACACTATTTGAGTTATTAAAGTGCTATCTGATCTCCTGTACTCACATTATTCCTGTGATGCAGGTGTTTAGTGTTATGTTCCATCAGTAGAGAAGATTAAGGATAAATCCAAGGTCATACAACTTGTCAGTGGCAAAATAAAAATAGACAACTTGTGTTTCTATTACGGTTGTTGTGATGAAAAATAATTAAGAACATTAGATTATTTATATTATAATATAGTAACTTTTACCTCTCTTTGATTTTGCCCAAAGATTTAGATAAATAATCTTTAACAATTAATAACATAACTTTTATTTCTTAAGAATTATATCATGTATTTATGAAAGTGAAAGATCAACAGTTCCTAATATCACAAATATGTACTTTAGTAAAAGAAAGTGGACAAGAATGGAAGTACCTTCTCTCTCGTTAAGAACACACTGCAAAATCCCATGGCAGCCAGAGGAGAAAAACTTACTTCATTGCCTGACTTTGACTTCCAAAACCGAAGAATCCTACACACACGTGCATTTAGGATTATTAAATAAATAACAGTAGTTCAAATCACACTCACATAAAACAAATAACATTATGTCTTTCTACTCATTAAAACATATAGATTTATAAAATTCAATGTATGCTTACAAATATATTGATTAAAAAATAACATCTATACGCATATAAAATATATGAATATGTTGTTAATTTAAATTATATAAATCTCCATTTTAAATACTACTTCCTGATTTTTATTTCTTAACATTTTCAATTGGCAACCATAGATGTACAGAGCATGCTTACCTAAATATCAGAAAATAAGCAAAAATTATTTAATTGTAAAATATCTTAATGTATTGAAATTTTTCTGAAATTATTTTAAAACATTGCAAAGCTAAAAAACACACACACATAACTCTAAACCATATCTAATGTGGTAACACAGGAAATAAGTTATTGATGAAAGCCTTACCAAACTCTTAGCTAGAATTGTAGCAAAAGAAAATAAACTTTGAGACTGCTACTTGAAGTGTTAAAACATGGAACAAAGCACATATTTAATAATTTCAGAACATTAAAGAACAAGTGTTTGCCTATATAATTTAGCTCTTTAACAGGGTGAATATACTAGAGGTCAAGATTTCTAAGCCTATGTATCATTAAATTTAATTAATTACAAAGTAGTTGACATTCAAAAATTCAACTTCATAGCATTCAGTGTAATCATCTAACTCCATGGAGCTTAACCATTTTTAATCACACAAATGTCCTTGGATCACCAAATCCATGAGTACCTAGGCTGAAGATATTTTAGTCAGTGTCAGGCTCACGGGTGTTTCTAACTTATAGGCCGGGGCTTAGTGAACCAGGATGTGGGTTAGCATGACTCCCATGGGGTGTGAATTGTCTCAAGACAACAAAGAAAACAGGAAATTAGGAAGGCAGGGAAAGGTAAAGGGCACAGCAAAACCAAAGTTGACGGGTGAGAAGCCAGCAATGCAGAGTCTAAGAAAGGCAATACAAGCAGCAGGGCCAGGAAGTCTTGCTAACAAGCAAAAAGATGTAAGACTAGAAGCACAGCGCCCAGAAGACCGTGATCCTTGGACCCATGTTCTGTCCCAAACAGCATGCTTCGTGGTCACCACCTTCCTGAGCCACAGTCGGTTCCTGGGCTCACGGGGGTCAATGAGAAGCAAAGATACACACAACACAGACCTGTCACCTCATTGCTCCCTAAGAACAGAGTGTGTAGGAGGGAGAAAAGCTCCTTTCAATATTTGTTATGATTTTGGCCAATTCCCAAAACTTATATGCTAGCACCGAAAGAATGGGGAATATTTTTAACAATGCCTGAATCTAAGGATATGCTTTTGACCGTCAAGTGTGTGTGTGTATGTGTGTATCAGCCTTTCGGCATGGAGAGAGTCAGAACTTTCATAACTTCCACAGCTGTAGCTTCAAGGACATAACCAAGTGGGAGAGGCAAATGCTGACGCTGCAGCTCTGAACTCCACAGTAGCACTGCTGGATGAGTGTAGGAAGTGAGGACAGTCAGGACACTGCTTTAACAAAATTTTATCCCCTGAAAGCTTCCCCTCAAACACTCATGATAGACCAAAAAATATCTAAACCTGATGGAATTATCTTAGAAAACATATATAACAGGGACGCTGTGTAAGGTCATCTGGCATCACAGCTGCTTCAAAAATGCGTCCCACTGATCTTGCCACCTTGATCTGTGAAGTTCAATTCAATGTGGTTGAAAGCAGGGTTATCAGTTCCACCATCCTCTGCTGGATGAGATTTATAGCTTAAAACTGGCTCCTTCTAAAAGAAAATGTTGGAATGGTGATTAGAAAAAAGAATCTGTTCATTCGCTCAGATCTAAACAGTTACTACAGCTTTTCTTTCTCTTAGTCAGCTTTAGAGGTCTATTGAAGGAGACATATAACACAAATAGATCATGAAATAGGGCAAACACCCCCCTTATCCATCAGAGTCCAGGAGGGTGTGAAGATCAACTAGGAGTCTACCCAGGTGATAAAAGCAGTCTTACTAGGAAAAAAGAAAGCCAACTTACTTTCTTAAACATGTCAAAGTTGGATAAAACGTCCTCTTTAGTCAATATAAATCTTTGGTCTAAGTTTTGTTTTCTTCCTCCTGAAAAACAGAGAGTATTTACATTGTGACAAGGCCACCTGTAACCACCCAGCGATGGTCCATCATACAGGCGTGTAACTTGTGCACATTCAACTCTGCACACTCGTAACCACAAGGAGAAAGGGACCCCGGGGTGCTGGGGACCAGCCTCGGATCCTGCAGGGTTCTCACTGTGGTCAACAGGAATCAGGGTTTGAAGATAAACACGAGCCGACGGCCTCCTCTGGTATCCAACTAGAGGACAAGTCATCCGGCCCAGTACTGGTCGGAAAACTGGCTTCAAAGCATCCTTCATGACCCACCCATAAAATATCAAACCACCCGCCTCCGCGCCAGGCCGGGAGCTGCCTTTCCCCAGCCTGGCGGCTCTGAAAGGGATGTGTGAGAAGATGCAGGCGATTATGAATTGCTGAATAAATTACTTAAATAAGAACCAGTACAGTGAGTGGTACTTGAT
Source organism: Miniopterus schreibersii (assembly GCF_964146895.1). Classification (NCBI taxonomy): domain Eukaryota; kingdom Metazoa; phylum Chordata; class Mammalia; order Chiroptera; family Miniopteridae; genus Miniopterus; species Miniopterus schreibersii. The sequence continues at coordinate 173,203,400 of NC_138102.1, forward strand.
CCAATTGCTCTTCCTTAAAAGTTTGCTTTGGTTTGTTATTTTATTTGTGGATCCAAGAGGATGCTTTTAAAACCATGTATCTCAGGGTGGTTCTCAGCCTACCTCTTCCCAAATCACCCGGGAGAAGTGCTCAGAATGCAGATCCCTGGGCTCCAACCCAGACTGACCCAAGTAGAGCCTCTGGGGTGACCTTTACCAAATTTCCAAAGCGATCAGTATGCCCTCAAATGTTTGAGAAGCACCACTTTAGTAAACATCCTAGATCTTTAATTATGGGAACCTCTGCTGTTCTCAAGATGAGACCAACTTTAAATTAATTCACTCAACATTGTTGAGCGCCTACCACGTGCTGGAGACACTCTTAGGTGCTGGAGAGGCCGAGACAAGGCCATCACCGCGCTCGTAGCTCACGGTCTCCTTAGGGAATCGTCTGCCCCCCCTTCGGATGAAACGCGCTCATGGAGCACAGGACATCGTTAGGTGGCTGCAGCACCCACCGAGTCTGTCTGGCCTGGATCTCTACAGATTCCTAGTGTCCAACAGTAGATTTTATTTTATTTTATTATTTTATTTTATTTTATATTTTATTTTTTTACTTTTTAAATTTATCTTTATTGTTGAGAGTATTACAGGTATACCATTTTCCCCAGCAACTGACCCCCTCCACTTGGCTCCCACCATCTCCCCAGGCCTTCACCCCGTTATTCACGGTGTCCATGGGTTATGCATATATGCATATAACTTCTTTGGTTAATCTCTTCCCACCCTCCACCCCCCTTCCCTCTTTCCTCTGAAATATGATTGTCTGTTGCATGCGTCAATGTCTCTGGATCTATTTAGTTCATCAGATTCTTTTGTTTATTAGCTTCTTCTTAAAGAAGACCCTTCAACATTTCCTGTAGTGCTGGTCTGGTGATGATGAACTCCTTTAGCTTTTCCTTATCTGTGAAGCTCTTTATCTGACCTTCAATTCTAAATGATAGCTTTGCTGGGTAGAGCAATCTTGGTTGTAGTTCCATGTTTTTCATCACTTTGAATATTTCTTGCCACTCCCTCTGGCCTGAAAGGTTTCTGTTGAGAAATCAGTTGACAGTCGTGTGGGTGCTCCCTTGTAGGTAACTAACTGCTTTTCTCTTGCTGCTTTTAAGATTCTCTCTTTGTCTTTAACCTTTGGCATTTTAATTATGATGTGTCTTGCTGTGGGCCTCTTTGGGTTCCTCTTGTTTGGGATCCTCTGTGCTTCCTGGACTTGAAAGTCGATTTCTTTCCCCAGGTAGGGGAAGTTTTCTGTAATTATTTTTTCAAATATGTTTTCAATTCCTTGGTCTCTTTCTGCCTCTTCTGGAACCCCAATAATACGAATGTTGGGCCTCTTGAAGTTGTCCCAGAGGCTCCTTATACTATTTTCATATTTCTGGATTCCTTTTTCTTTTTGCTCTTCTGGTTGGGTGTTTTTTGTTTCCTCATGTTCCAAATTGCTGATTTGATTCTCAGCATCCTCTACTCTACTGTTGATTCCCTGTACATTATTCATTTCAGTTCATGTAGCCTCATATCAAATTGGTACTTTATTATGTTATAGATTTTCTCAGTGATTTCCCTAACCATTTGCTTAAACATCCTTATAACCAAAATTCTGAACTCTCTATCTGTTAGCGTGCTTGGATCTATTTCATTTAGTTCCTCTTCTAGAGATTTCTTCTGTTCTTTCCTTTGTGACATGTTTCTTTGCCTCCACATTTTGGCTGCTTCCAGGTGTTTGTTTCTGTGTATTAGGTAGAGCTGCTATGTCTCCTGGAATTTGTAGAGTGGCTTTGTGTAGTAGGTGTCCTGTAGGGTCCAGTGGCTCAGCCTCCCCAGTCACCTGAGCTGGGCCTTCTAGGTGCTCCCCTGTGTGGGCTGTGTGCACTGTCCTGTTGTAGTTGAGCCTTGGTTGCTGCTGGCATCCCTGGGAGGAACTGACCCCAGGCCAATCGGCTGTGAGGACCAGATGCAAATACAGCCAAAGAGCTGCTGTGCTGGAGACACCCCTATGGAGCAGGATTTACTTCAGTGGGGCTTTGGTGTTCACCAAGTGCGCCCCTTGAGTGTGTCACTCGTGGATGTGGTAGGGTTGTAATCCAGCGTGGTTGAGTCTGACCACCAGGTGCACTGTCTCTGGGGCCTCCCAGGAGATGCAAAGTCAGCCTCTGCCAGTGCCTTGCCCAGGGCCACCCAGCATGAGCTACACAGCAAACCCTAGTTGGCTGCTACTTGTGCTGGGCTTGGAGGAGCCCAGGAGAGGCCAAGCTATGAGCCACTGCAGGCTGCCGCTAGTGCCAGGCCTGGGGCCGCTTATCAAGCCGTATGGGGCAGCTGCTGCTTGTTTGAGAGATTTTAGGAAAGTCCTAAGCATGAGGCTCGAGAGGCCACTTGCACAGAAAAGCCCCTGGAAATGGCCTGGATGAGCTGCAGGTGGGGAGGGGCGGGGCCTCCGGGAATCACGGGGCGGGGCCAAAGGCGTCAGTCAGGTGCTGGCGACTCAAATATGGCGCCTGCCTGCCGGCTGTGTGCGGGGAGGACTCGCCACAGGAGCCATGGCCTCCGCCAGCCCTTCTGCCCGGGAGGAAGCCGCCCCTCCGCCTCTCGCCCGGATCTCAGGCAGGTTAGTTCCCCCCGAGTGTCCCGGGTCCTTTCAGGCTGCTCCCGGCGCTGGGCTCAGAGGGAGCGTCCGAGTGAGTCCGCGCCGGGCCCTTAAGGGGAGCTGCTGGGGCTCCCGCAGCCTCCGCGACCCTCAGGGACAGTCCCCGCTGGGTTCACAGCCCGGAGTTGTGGGGGCGTCTCTTCCCGGCCTGGAGCCCTGGGCTGGGGCCTGCTGTGGGGCTGGGACCCCTCCCTCCTCCGGGAAACCCCCACCGCCGAGATTCCCTTCCCGGTTTCAACTGCGGCACCGCGTCTCTGCGATTCAGCCCTGACCCCACCGCGTCTCCCCCTCCTCCCGCTCTCGATGCTCCTTCAGTTCCCTGGTTGTGGGGCTTCTGTTCAGCCAGATCTCAGGAGGCTCTGAGTGACGGTGGTTCTGTATTTTAGTTGTGATTTTGATGTGGTTGTGGGAGGCGCGGGTGCAGCTGTGACCTATGTGCCATCTTGGTTTTCTCCCCAACAGTAGCTTTTAAAACATATTTTCCAAGGAGCATCAGAATCTTATGTTTCTAGATTTTTACCCCCAAGGTGCTGCTGTAGCATGGGATTAAGACATTTATAAATTCATAAAGTTGAAGTGTGTGTGTTGTTGTTGTTTTATCACTGAAAATGCCTGTTCACCTGGAGAGAGCATTACTTTTTAAAACAAAATATATAGTTGTATATGGTTACCAGAATGAAAGCATTTAAAGAAAAAGGAGGACTCTGATACCCCATTCTGAAAGGGGAAAAATGGGTTCAATAAGGACCAAAGGTCCCACAGCACAGAAGACTGTTCACTGTATTTGATCTGAACAACGGGGTTACTGGTGAGAAAGGTTTAAAGTCGGTCTTACTGTACAGGGTGGAAAAAGTAGGTTTACAGTTGTGAGGCCCGGAAACAGAGTTTGTTCTTGTATTATTATTTATTAATTATTGTATTATTTTCCATAGGAACAACTGTAAACCTACTTTTGCCCCAAGCTGTAGATCAAAACAGACAAGAGAATAAACCTCCTGTGCTGTTAATTTTGTTTATGAGAAAAAGCACAGCCTTTCTGAAAAGAAAGAATAGTTTAGCCCGGCCGGGCGTGGCTCAGTGGTTGAGCGTCGACCTGGGATCCAGGCGATCGGGGTTCGATTCCCGGTCAGGGCACATGCCCGGGTTGTGGGCTTGATCAATGACTCTCTCATCATTGATGCTTCTGTCTCTCTCTCTCCCTCTCCTTTCCTCTCTCTGGAATCAATAAAGATATATTTAAATTTAAAAAAAAAAAGAATACTTTAAAACAATTGAGGAGAGGTAACAATTAGCTACAACTTAATTATAAATGGGTAATAATTATACATTGTAATATATAATAATTACATTATAAGTAATATGATTATGGCTATAATTATGTTAATGTCACCAGTAATTATTAACGTAACTTATTAATTACAAATACATGTTTGGAAGACAGTGCTATCCAGGTTGCAGAAAACGATGATGGATAGCAAGATTCCTTAAAGTGTCATAGCGCTGGTAGCTTTGTGGCATAAAGCAAACAAAGACATCACACATACTTGGACAGCGTGTGGAATTTCTGACTAGTTATTACACATTTGCTCCAGAGGGCAGTGGAGCTGCCTTCCCCTACTTTGGTTGCTGGGGATGTACATGTGTGCATGTGTGAGGGGACATAGGAAATTAGAGAACCAAGCACGTTTCACCAGCTGAGCACTGCTCCCCTGGTCCGAGCCTGGATTGCTCACCTGGATCACTGCAGTAGCCTCCTACCTGTTCTCCTTCCCTTATAGACTATTCTCAAGGCTGGATCAGAGTGCTCCTTTGAGAATTATTGGAAAAGTAATTGAAAAAAACACCACATGTAGTAGACCTAATAGACACAGAGATGGAAAATAGGAGAGAAAAGACAAGAAAATTAGAAGAACTGTCCAAGACTCAAAAATTTGACTAACAGGAGTTTCCAGAAAGAGAAAACAGAAAACAGCAGTAAATTACAACAGAAATAATATAGGAAAATGCCCTAGGACTGAAAGACATGAGTCTTCAGACTGAAAGGACCCTACTAAAGGCCTAGGGCAAGGCAGTCATTGTGAAGTGGGTCCCATGCAAAGGGTCAGCAGGTGGCATGGCTCTGGCATTCTCAAAAGAGATATAGTAAGCTAGAAGAAAATTAAGACATCCTCTCAGAAACAAGAAAGCTACTTTCAACCTAGGATTCTCTGCTCAAACAATCAATCAAGTATAAGGGAGCATTAAAAACACTTTTTTCAGGCATGCATCATTTCCAAAATCTCTCTTTCCCATGTGGTCCATTTATTTAAAGGGGTAAACAAGAATTAGGAGTAAAGGGATACAGAGGGCAGGGAGTCTAACTCAGGGGGGAGACCAAGGGAATTCATGACATCAGGGACAAACTGAAGTCCCAGGATAACAGCTCTAGCAATGCAGAGAGCAGTGTATACTGTGTATTATCCATTTTATTTTTTTAATTATTTTTTAAAGTTGACGAACATCTGAAAATAGCCTTCACACTATTTAGGCATGAAGATTATAATCATCATTCCTCACCTGTGTGTACTTTTTTACAGCTTACAAAGGTCCGTATGGGACAACGACACAGGGCTGTGGTAACAATATATGTAAAATCCCTAGCAGTGTGGTAGCTATACACAGTCTCTTTCAAGCATTTTATTTTTGTCTTAAAGCAACCTATGAGATAGGTCAGTCCTCCTTCTCATTTCACACAGAAGGTAGCTAAGGCTCAGAGTGTCTGCACAGACTCCTCCAAGTTCATGCAGCTAGTAAGTGGCAGAACAAGCAGAGAGGAGCCTTCTGCTTTCGAATTTCCCACAAGTGAAATGGAATAAATAATCAAGCCAGCTGTTAACAGGACTACGGTGAAATGCCATCAATAGTGTAAAACAGACATGGTAGAAACTGATGTAGAGGTAAATAAATAGAACAATACTAACGCTCAGATAGTTACCTGTTGGTAAACTGACCAGCATTCCCACCAATAATGTTACCAGCGTTCCGAGGGTGCTGAAGTACAGGTACGACAGTGAATACCAGTTATCCATCAGTGGGGTCCTAAGGGAGAGCAAAGTGTAATGTAAGAGTTCATGGAGTGCTACCAGCAGCTAAGAGTGTCAATAATCCTCGTGGCAAAGTCAAAAGATAATATTTAATAGTGATTTTAATGTCATAATCTCCTGTCCCAATTTTATCTTATTGGATCAGGAATTAAAAGTGTGACTTAGCCTTGACCTTACACTAAAATAAAAACTAAATGATTCATTCAACTCTGATGGATGTCCCAGGCACTGTTCTTGTCATTGGAGAGGCTGTCATTAAAACGGTAGATAAGGTTCCTGCCAACATAAAGCCTACGTTCTAATGGGGCGATAAATACAAGAGACAAGTCAACTAATTAATAAATATAATAATTTCCACTGATGGGAAGTGCTGTATGGGAAAGAAAACAAGGTAATACGCCATTAGCAGGGTGGAAAGAGGGAACTACACTACAGCCAGAAGCCTTACCAATAACATAAACGGTCAATGGACTCATATTTTGTACATTACATGTATTATATATTGTATTCTTACAATAAAGTAAGCTAGAGAAAGGAAAATCATAAGGAGGAGAAAATACATTTACAGTACTGTATGTATTTACTGGGGGAGGGGGGAATCTGTGTATAAGTGAATCTGCACAGTTCAACCTTGTGTTATTCAAGGGTCAGCTGTATACCCACTAAAGAAAACCTTGCCCTCACATCCTCTATACAATAAAACACCCATCTACCAACAGGTCTACATCGTTGCATTAAATCAGACGACGTCAGTATCCAGAAGCTCAAAAGTGTTCTGCGTGCTGAAAACTAAAGCAGAAAGAGCTCGGGTGCATCTCATTGCTAGTGCTCTAAAGATCTGGACTCTTGAAAACTGAACAAATAGCAACTTCCAACGTACTTAGATAATTGTAGCTTTTAGTCAGTAAAGGCTATACTTCAAAGGCTATATAAACAATGTGTGTGTTTTTTCATAATTGGGCTTTTCATTTTAAAAGATTTTCAGTTGACAAAGACAATTTTTCATTCAACTAGAGCTGGCAGCATTTACCTATAAGGGAATTTTGTTGTTGTTGCTATTTAGTGCTCCGAATCTGTAGGTGAGGCAGAAGTTTCTATAGAAACCTAGAAAACATGGCTTTTTTTTTTTGCTATTTCTGAACAAAATATTATAGGCAGAAAGCCACATGAGCTCTGCTCATTTCAGAATTATGCAAAAAATCACAGTGTTGCAGGCAAGACAAAAAGCAACTAGGGTTCTGTACCTGTCACATATATTAGTTTAAATTATGACATCGTAAAGCTTAATTCGATACCTTTCAACATTGTGTACTTGAGCGGTACTGGCAGAAAATGGCGCTGTGGTTGTCACCCATCCGGTCCCATTCTGTGTGCTGTTACAGCCGTAGGTTTCGAGGCTGAGCGGCATGGTCCTCTCAGGAAGTGGGGGGTAGAGCTGAGCCCCAATCCCCACCCAGAAAGAAGCGGCAAACCCGGCCATCAGGCCGGTCAGTGCTCCCTGCAAAGCAAGAGTGTTTTTTAAGAGAAAAGCAATACCGTTTGCTTTGAGATGGCAACTAACATTAGAAGGTTAAGCTCAACATGGTCTAAGCCGCATTCACCAGCTTCCCCCTAAAACTGTTGCCCCTCACAAGGTGCCTCCCTCTTGCCAGGGCAGCACGGGCCCGGCCCCTCGGCCCAGGACGATGCACCCCGCTCCCTTTCTGCATGGCCCTGCCTAGCCCGCCGCCAAGCCCGGCCCATTTTTCTTTTCTTTTCTTATGCCTCATGCTTGCATTTCTTCCACTCTGCACCCACGCCCGGCCCTCTGCTCCGGCCTTCCTGTCTCTTCACACCCAGACAACTACAACGGGACCACAGCTGGCTCTCGGCCAGCTCCAGCTGTATTTGCTCTGTGACAGATGGCATGCCATGCGAGCCACAGACTGTGAAGAAGCAAGCGCGCGCAGAGCTGGCTCCGGCCCTGACACCGGGTGCAGCCACAGGGTCATCGGGGGCGAACAGCAAGCATTCTGCACCAGTGACCGCGCCGGTGCATACAGCCCCGCCAGACCTTTCTAGAGACAAATGGAGATGTCCCCTCTGAAGACATGGGCTTTCCCAGTCTGTGGAAGACTGGGGTTCCCTGCCCCTGCTTGTCACCAGGAATCCAGATGTTCTGCCAGCCCTTCCACGACTTAAGCCCTAGTTCCGAATGGTGGAGACAGAAGCAAACCTGGAGCTGGGAAGCTCCTCCTTCTGTGGTGCAATTTCCACCCTTGTTTAAGAATAGTGATCAGACCCTGGCCGGCGTGGCTCAGCGGCTGAGCATCGACCTAGGACCCAGGAGATCGCAGTTCGATTCCTGGTCAGGGCACATGCCCGGGTCTCGGGCTCGATCCCCGGCAGGGGGCGTGCAGGAGGCAGCCGATCACTGACTCATCACTGATGTTTCCATCTCTCTCTCTCCCTCTCCCTTCCTCTCTCTGAAATCAGTAAAGACGTATTAAAAAAAGAAAAAAGAATAGTGATCAGAGAGGGCAGCCTGTGCATAGGACAGGGGAGAATATCTGAAGTAAGGGGGCCCCGTAAGTCACAGTCACAGGGTAGGAACACAGCAGCAGCGTGTCGGGAGAGGGAGCAGTCTGCTGACCGCATCCGAGGGTTTCTGTTGGGACCAGGCGTGCGAGCCCTTTCATTAAGCTGGGAACCCTGGAAAGCAGAATTCGGTTTCTTTATTTTTGATGCCCCGACATTTACCGCAGTGTTGGACATATTGTAGGCACACAATAAATACTCTTTTAACAACTTGAAGTTGGAACGGGAGGGTGGCCGGGTGCTAACAGCCAGGCTTGCTCCCTCCCAGCATCGACGGGACTTGCCGAGGGTACACAGCATAACAAAACCCACGTGGGCAGAAAGCGCCAGCGCGCTCTAGGCCCAGGACAGTTCCAAGGCCATAAGTATTCACGGCACAAATGAATAAATAAGTGAATGAGTGAGAGGAGGGAAAGGAGAGGAAGGGAGGGAGGAAGAGTAAAGGAAGGAGAGAAGGGGGAAGAGGGAGGGAAGGCGGGCGCCCCCTCCACGGTACGGGTAGGTATTTGGCTGGTGAAAATGTGGATCTAGTACAGGCAAGGTACCTGCCCCTTTTTATAAAAAATACTAGTATCTTATTTCTCTGAAAAAGAACATGTTGGATCTAGCCACCTCCAGCTTTCCTGGAGGAAGAGATTCATGGTGGAAATGTCAAAACCCAAAAAGCAGCCTTTTCAAAGTGTTTCAAACACTCGGCAAATCACTGCGCCTTTCATGACGCAGAGTCTACTCAGAGCTTTAACCTTCTGAGGTAGACACCAACCATTCCTTTTCATTATAATTAATTTCTACCAAACTAGCTTTTCATATGGTACTTCACTGAGAATAATTCATAATAGTGACAGTAAAGCTCTTATTAGTATCTCCCTTACTGATTCCTAATGCATTATGAGGAACACTGAGTTCTAAATGTAAAGTCATAGTTCTATGGTTGCTCTCAATCTTTTGGAAACAACCACGGACATGATCAGTTTTTCCTGAACTTCATCTCATGGCGAGACTGAACCAATGGACTTTTACCTGGCTTTCAGATAAATAATTTCAATTTCACTTATTACAAACAAAATTTAGTTCTTCAAAGCACAGAAATGTAGATGTAGAAGAGCAGAGCTACTCCCTCGTTTGGATACTGTTCCCAGTTATGATCACCCCTTTGGGGCTAGAAGCATGTTGTTGGAGCGACAGCTTTAAATATCGGGAGTAGAAACTTTCTGGCCAAAGTGGTGAAGACCTTATTGCTCCTCTTTGCTGAACTCTGGATATTCACAGGTATTCTCAACTCTACCGTCCTTAAATTTCTCACACCTGAGCCTGTCAATCTCCTTGGTTAATTGCTAGGGATTAATTTTCAAGAAGGGCAAAAAGATAAATCCGTAAGAAATGTTGCCCTTTAGTTATATTATGAATATTTGAAATTGCACTATATTGTTTGGACAGTTTCCATTGAACTTCACAAATGCAGGGCCCCATTGCGAGTGCCTCACTGTACACCCCAGCAAAGCTGATATGAGTAATCTAAGTCACTGAGACAAGTCACTAATGATGGAAAGCATGGGAACCACATCTTTACAACTGAGAAAAAACTGTAAAGCTGCTATCATATTTTGGAAAGAAATCTTTACATATATTCATTCTTTATACTTACAATCGAGTTGGCAAAGGGAACCAAAATGCCCAAACTAAACAAGCCCAGAAGTGGTCCACCGATCATGCCAATTATGCTGAGTGCTGCCTGTGAAAATAATATAAAGCCAGCAATTAGAAATCTCAAATCCAGAGGTAAAATGTTTCAAAGTAATTTCATCAGGTAGAGGATTTAAAGTATTTGGGCTCCTTTCAAAAAGCATGGAAGCCTTGTCATTGGCAAAGAGATCAATAGAACTTGGAAGTGTTGGCTTCTTAGTCCCAGGTATCCATATGCTCCGTCAGGTATCCTCAATAAGTGAAGCAAACTGTAAGGGAGGTGGAGACCCATGAGACAATGGGAGTACCTGTATGAACGCATAAGTGAAGAGTGGCACCACTCCCCCCAGACCTTAATAATCAATCACGTCACTCCCTATGCTTTAACAGTCTCCGAATCCTCCTCAAAACAAGACTATAGATAAGTACCACTAAGTGACCACAGATGGCAAAGAAACCCAATGCCATCCTTGGTTCCCTAAGTATGGAACTAGAATGAAAAACATGATTTTAAAAAAGATTGATAATTGATCAAATTATCTAGAAAGAGATTTAAAATCTATTTGAGCCCTGGCCGGTGTAGCTCAGAGTTTTGAGCATAGGCCCGCCCACCAGGAGGTCACCGGTTTGATTCCCAGTCAGAGCACATTTCAGGCTCAATGCCCAGTAGGGGGCGTGCAGGAGGCAGCTCATTGGTGTTTCTCATTGATGTTTTTATCTCTCTCTCCCTCTCCCTTTCTCTCTCTGAAATCAATAAAAAGATATTTTAAAATAAAACTAAAAAATAAAAAGTGATTATGACTCAAAGTTTTGAGGGTCAGCTCTTACCTGCAACAGAGCTCCCAGCAGTGATGCCAGAGCAGCCATTCCAATACACAGGGCTCCAAACAGCACACCTAGATGGACAATGTAAAAGTCAGTGTAAAGTCCAGAGCCAGAGGGTTAGAATTCTCAACAGAATAAGCTGCCACACCTTTGATTCCAGTGAGTACATGACTGGTGAAGAAAGGCCGCGTACTTCAGAACCAGCAAGAAAGGAAAGGGGCGTTTTCCTACGCAATCAGCAGTGTGTGAAGAGGAAATAAAATCCTGACATTGTGTCCAAGGATTAACTACAGCACTAGGTTATATAAGTAGAGAATCCCTAGAATTAACTATAGGGATTTTAAACCTAAGAACTATTGTGTCAGCAATCTAATCCTCCATCAACATTTTTTTTATATAAAGGAAGGGTCAGGTCTGTTTTCAGTTTATTAAAAATAGGACACAATTCAACTCTACTCTGTACGACATGGTGGGGGAAGGGAGTAATAAACCTCAGCAATCAGAGTCTTTGCCCTCTCATAATCTCCACCAACAGGCCCAAGCCTTTCCTGCTAAGCTGGCAAAGAAAGGCAACTTCAAGACCAGTATCACACTCTCCCTTCTGCTAAATTTCCCCCCAAAACTTGTTTATAGAAATTCTCAAGCCACTGCTGGTGGTCAGATTATGGGATTTCCCCCCCCCCCCTCCCAGATTTTCTCCAAATACATGTTTTACTATTTAAATTATAGGAAGGCTTACCCAGCCCCCAATTTTATTTTTAAAGACATCCATTCAGCAAAAATCGCCTGAAGTCAGTCATTATTTCTCACATATAAAATTCAAAATATAGAAACATGAATGACACATTGGCTCATCATAAAACTAGTGCATTCCTTATATTATGTTACTCCTATCTTACTTACACTAACCCTCATGCCTTTGTTAAGTATATTAGGTAAATAATCTAATTGCACCTAAATGGAAAACCTTATATTAACTTTTTGCAAAGAGCTCTTACTGCAATGATTTTCTTCATGCCTCTGAATCCTAATATAAATAGTATTAGCTTGATTCTACTCCACTGGATAGCTCAAGACGGTCACCATTGTGGACTTAGGCTTTCAAAGTTATTGAAAACACAGTCAAATCATCTGCCATGTTCTTCTCAATGAAGCCCTTACTGGAAATACCTTGAGATAATAATTTAATATCAATCTCATTATTAATCAGCAGCAGCACCCTTCTTTGAGCACCAGCTAGTGTCTCTTGTTTTATATGCATTATCTCTAAACCTCATAGTATCCCTGCAAGGTGAATATTTTTTCCTATTTTCCATACAAAGAAACAGAGGCTCAAGTGGGTTATCGGGTTTACTCAAGCCTAATAGCAAGTAAAGTAATGAGGCAGATGGGGTTCATCTGGCTTCAAAAGCTTCTATTCATTCTACTAAACCAATGAGCTTCAATAATCCCATAATGAGCCAGTCTAAATACTCCTCAGGAAGCATTGTATCATTCTGAAATTATGCTTCAGGATTAAACCTGGGTACATAATAAAATGATGCAATACTCTTTAAATTTAGGGGACAATGAAGAATATAAATTAAGTATTGTTCCAGGCTATAGTCATGGCAATTATATGTAGAAGTATGGCTCAAAACAGGGTATTACAATTTCTTTGACAGTCTATTAGCGTTATTGTGCTAAGGTTTAAAGATTCTTTTAACAAAAAATTGTTAGTCGTTCATTCTAAAACATGTGCACCCAAGATGTTGACTTGAAGAGTGAAGTGCACTAGGCGGATTTCTCTGAACCAGATATTACACGTTGAGCCATTTGGGAACTGGAGGCCTTTCAGCCTTTCCATTCAGGCTGATGTTAAACCCCCAGTCAGGTTCTATAACCTAAGAATAGAACTTGAGCATTCCTTGCACAACTTTATGGGCCATCTCTAGGGCACTCTATGGGTGCAGAGGGAAGAGACAATCAAATCGGGTCAAAAGTCTATTTCTTTATCTTCGGTTCATACAATTAAACTGACAGCTCCTTCTTAGGGAACACAGGAAAAGTGTGGCTCTTGGTTCCAAACTAGAATAGTTCTTAAAAATTTGGTCTAAAGTTGAAAAGGAAAAGGGTTGAATGGTGGCTGTTTTTTTCCCCTGTGGCTAAGATTTTAACAGACTTGGGCTGGGAAATCGCTCCTCGTGGTTCCTGACGATGAACTGCTGGGCGTGTCTCCCAAATCTTGATGGCAAATGTCATGGGCGTGAATATGTGTACATATTTACACTCAGAGGTTCCTACTGCGAATCTTCCGTGGAAAAGAGTATCTCTAAAGCATCGTCTCGCCGAGCTCAGAAATGGGACTGTGGGGGTGGGAACTTACTCATTCCTTGGGAAATCCAAGAGAGAGACCTCTCTGAGAGCGAGCGGAAGTTGGGTTTGACTAGGTCTTCCACGGTCACCGCTGCCAAGGCGTTGATGCTGGAGGACACTGTGCTGAAAGGGAAGGTGAGCCTTCTGACTTACAATATTTAAACCTCAATAGTACGTTAAGTGGCAATGAGAAAGGGGGAAAGAAATTGATACTTCTGAAATATAACCCAATTTCTGCTATATTATTTTGAATGACCTCCAGTCCTCTGCCTGGAGGCTGTTAACCAAGAACAACTCCGGCAACACTCGCAGGCTTAGTGCTCAAGAAAAGGGCGACTTACTGTTGCCTCCAGGTTGCAATTCATCCTCGGGGTCTATGGAGAGAATCTGCACAGGCTATGCAGTAGTCTTTCATAATGACTTCAAAACATACTTTTCTTTGTGCATAGAAGGACTGTCACAAGTCCCCACTTGCATATGCCGTAAGTATCGATAATATTTATTTCCTGGCTCCTCACTAACACATGCTGTAGTTTGCTAATAAGAAGAATTCCCTGCAGCAAACCCACGCAGAAAGTGCAATGGATATGATCAAACATAGAGTATATTATGTAAATAGGAAATTTTAATTCTAATTTCCCATTAGACCCCACTTCAGCTACATGTATATATTAAACCAAGACTGTAGGCACCCATTTTTGATAATTAGTGAAAGCTACCATCACTGATCACCATTATTGTGGCCCTTTCGGGAACAGGAGAGTGTATTAGATGGAAGGGACCAAGCTGAAAGTGGAGACTGATGATAACAGACTGCTAGCCCATAAAGATAAGAGGCAGACTGACAGAGGACACGGGGTAGACTGCCTCCTTTGGGCCATTTGTGCCCATGTCAGAGTTCAGCTTTATCCCCACAAATATCCAATAAAAATGAAAGATCTCAACAGGGGAACCATGTATTTTTAGAGTTGCTGTACATACCTTAATGTCCCACTGTAAGCACAGGCCACAAAAAGTCCAGGAAGTCCAGGATAATCTTGCAGAATGTCCAGCACCAAATAAGGCATGAGCTGAAAAATTCCAAAATTTACTCCTGTGTACCATTTGCTACCAAGTAAAATTAATTAATGCCTCATTTATCTTGTGTTTTTTCAAAAACGAAAGGTAGCTATTCCACAAAACTGAAATTTTCAAATACCTAAAATTAAACTTTTTTACTGCTAGGACTTAAAGAAGAGTGTAGTAGTTAAGGCTACAGGCTTGGGATTCGGACAGATGTGGCTCTTCTTAATTTCTCTGAGCCTCAGTTTCCTCACCTGTGAAATAAGGGTGATAATACTGACCTCACAGAGTTGCTATGAGACCTAAATTAGATAATCTATGTAAAGCTCTTAGTAAAGTATATGGAATATGCTTAATAAAAGGGTCCAGGCTTGTCAGCTGGTTACTTAACTTCTCTGTGCCTCAGTTTCCTCATCTTTAAAAGGGAAATAATCATAGAACCTACCTCAGAGTGTAGCTGGGAGAACTAAAAGTTGAAACTTATACAAAGCACTTATGACAGTACCTGACCCTATCAAAATAAATAAATAATAAATAAATTCTTATTTATTAGCTGTGTGACCTTGGGCAATTTCTCTAACCTCTCTGAGATTCATTCCCTCGTCTATAAAATTAGAATTACGAGGCTGTGAGAATGAGATAAAGCATGCAAAGCTCTCGGCACACAGTCTCATCACATAGTTGGTATTCAGTCAGTGTTCACTCATTAGATCCATTTCTCTGTCACTCGAAAACTGGAAAGTAAGGGGAATATAATGGATACTATTGTGGCAAGTTTGCACGGTGACAGATGAACACTAGAATTAGTGGGATGACAGCATTGTACGATATAAAAAGGTAAATTGGTGTATCGTACACCTGAAACTAATATAACTAATATTGTATACCAACTATACTTTAATCTAAGAAATTAAAAACTGAAAAGTAAACTGTTTACAAATGGGAGATGTAACAATACCATGAAATGTTATATGCTAACATGGTTTGTGGATAGATTGGCCGTTTAAAACTGTGTTTACATTTCTACTCTCAGCCTTGAACTCTCCCTGTTTAACACCTGGCTTGGAATTTTTTCGTGTATTTCAATATTTTAACCTTGGATACAGCATTCTTTTTTCTTGCTATATCCGCTAAAGCAAAATTTTGCCAAATGCTTTATAGAAATTAAAGATGACTCATATGGTGCCTATTCATTGTTTCTCTATAAGAACGTGAACACTCTTTCCTCCCAACTAACAAGCTTTCTGAATGTCAAAAATGCACATGGAAGAGAGGCATGGTACTGAACCTGGTCCGGTGCAGACACTTTATTGTTTGTCCAAGGATCGCAGTCGTGGTACCTGGAATACAGGGCGAGCCCACAGAGCACTGCGCAGACGAGGATTACCCAGAGTCCCACGAGATTGATGTAGAGGGACCTAAAGAAGTGGAAACAAGCCAGCAAACGGCAGTTGTGATTTCCATCCCAAAGGAGAGGCAAATTGTTACATAAACAGAAGAAACTTGCATGATTATACTCAATAAATGCATATTATCTTGTTTATCAAAAATGCTACTTATTTCATCCTGGCCTAGCCTTCCTCTTATGATATCAATCAACAGTGTGTTTGGAAATACTTAAGACAGGTGATGTTTTTCCATTGAATGAATGCATTCTCCTGGTCAGAGTTCCAGGGGTATTATTAGCTTTATAATGGTATCTAATTATACTACTTCAGGGCTTCTTGTCATGAAGTAAAGGTTTTATTAGTCAACAGAGCAGCAACTATTCTCCTTTTAAAAGTGATACAATTATAAAGTGCTAAATATACTCAGCACCTACATAGCAACTCATCAAGCATGTTTAAATGTGGTTTATAATACCATCCATGAAGTATGAAAGGCAAACCTGCATTCCTTGGACAGTATCTTCCCAACAGTGTTCAGCATCATGTACACAGTGTGTGCCCCAGGAGCGTGCAAGGGCTTATAGAACAGTGCTGGAACCAGACCTGAGCATAAGTCCTGTCCCCACCTACCATACGTGACCCCGGGCAAATGATTTGGCCTGTCCCATCCTCAGTTTGTTCATTTGCACCTGGAGATAACAATGTCTACCTCACAGAGTTATAAGACTAGATGAAATAATATATATTATATGGCAGAGAGCTTGGCAAGTAATGAACACTTGCTAAATGGTAGTTCTTGATATTATTAGGATTGATGCCATTGAAGGCTATGTCTTAATAATCAGTTCAATAGTAAATATTTCTCTCGCTAAGGTGCCTGCATTTTCCCCCAGTGGTGCTGTAGTGGACACTGGGATGAGCTGCCCAAGGGTGGGGAGAGGTATCAGCCCCACAGTCATGGCTCTTTCCCTGGGGCGTCCAGTGACCACTGGATTAGAAGCTTTAGAGCTCCCCTGAGGCCTCTGTTGAGACTGAGTCCAATTTCTCCCCCTGGCCATCCTGCTTTCTTCCCTCCCTTCACCTCCCTAATGGGCTCGGGCATGCTAACCTCCACCTCAGAGTCCACTCGGGGAGAACCGCCCTGCAGCGGGTGCCAAACAACAGCCTTTCCCCTTGATTGACCAAGCTAAGTGTTTTGTTATTGCCTCAAAATAGGATAAGTAACTATATCTCACCTCTGAATCATCAGAAAATATTCCCAGGCACTTTCCTGCTCAGACACCCCCCTTGCTTATATGAGTTTAATACTTTACCATATTGTTTTATTTGACTTTAATGCTATTTAAATAGATCACTTATCAACATCTGATGTTGCCCCGGGTCAATCAAGGTTGTAAGTCTGACTTTGGGGCTGAGATTCATTCTTTCCAGGGAGCCAGTGTTAGAAGGCCGGAGAAAACGGTTCCCCTGAGCTCAGGGGGTCTTGCCTTGTTAAGGAGACCCATTGGGCTATTCTGAAGGAAATCGTTTCTTTTTAAGAAACCTCTAATGCTGTCCTTTTTATTGTAAAAGTGGGCTTTTTGAGCTTCGTGTTCCCAGGGCAACAGAAGAGCATGTGCACAATTATTTTGGGAAAGGTATCACTTCTGGTATAGATTTGAACTCTGGTGGATTGCTGGACATATAAATTACATGTTCCTTAAAATACCACACCTCTTAAGCTCACTTTTGGAGGATTGCCTGTCCAGTTACTGTACTCAGATTCATAGAGAGTTTTCACTGTGGAATTTTCCAAAGACAGATCATGGCTAAGCCAATTTACTCTCAATATATTGAGTTCTAACATGTGACATCACAATATTTTCATGTTCTCCTTTGAACAAAAATAGACTTGTCACTCCGTCTCCTACTCTGATCACCGTGTTACTCTTAACCAGTCTATGTAGCGTTTTGAAGTCCCCAAATACCTGTGGGCAGAGTCAGCCTTATTGATCAGCATGGGGAGTGGTGGTCACCAAGGCCTCCCGGGAAAGAACCAGCCACTGTTCATACTCTTGGCTCAAGCCAAGATGGGCTGGAGAGTTCTCTGACCATGCTGTCCTTCTGACCTCTGTGCTTTGTCCAAATCACTCTCCCTGCCTGCAATGCTCTCTCACGCTTCTCCACCTGCCCACATGGGATCATTCTTCAGAATGATATATATTATATATATGACATACTATATAGTGCCTGGTTGACAGGACTCTCTCAGCCAGGATTCACATCCCACGATTTGAGATGGGAAAAGGAATTCCTACTCACTGGACCCCTACCATCTGTGTGTTGAACACAGTATTTTACAATACCTCCCAGGAGATGTATAATATGTCTTACTGCTCATTTTACAAGTTCAGAAACTAAAGTTCTGAGAGACTAACTCTCCCAGGATCACTCAAGTAGCAAGTATTAGAACAGAGTTACAGGCCCTTGGCTGTGTTTGAAAATAAAATACACCAGCACATCTGGCACTATAATGCTCTGGAACATTTCCTCTGTTGTTACAGTGTTTCATGGAACCCCTATCCCTCTCTAGTGTTATTTCACTTTTTATATACTTGGGCATATTTTCCTACCTTGCTGCTAAGTTACTTCATGACAAGAGCCATATATTTATAATTTTCCCTGTAATTCCTTATACAAACAGATGCACAACATATGACAATTTACTTGGTCAGATTTGTTTTACTTAATAATTAATATAAATATTTTTAACTACCTTATTTAAAACATACAGTACCACTTTGTTCTACTTCATCCTTTCACAAGTAAGTATATAATTTATCTTGGAATTTCATGACACAGAAGACAGACTTGGACAAACTTAAGCTTGAATTGTGGAAGAGTTTCCATAAAGACAGCTAAGGGTTATTAACAATACATATACCATAGTTTGGCTTACAGTTTTGCCTGGAATCTGCTTTTACAGGAAATATATCTCTGCACTTGGGATTGGTTGACACCATACAGGCTGGTCCACGTGAAGGTCCCTCCTAAAATAATTGTCCAGAATGTGTGTCTTTGCAAAGGATTAGGATTAAAACTAAATGAAAACAAACAGAAAACAAATCTGAACTACTGGGGGAAAAAACTACAGAAATCCACCCCCCGCCCCAGAGTATTTTTGGAAGCAAGCAATGTATCCTACAGAAATATATATACATACACATGTACAAATTTATTAAGTAATTACAAAAGGTAGAAACATTCCTAATTTAAGTTCAATGAAATAAAATCGATACTTTCAGAGATTTGGGAATTCTGGTTTGATTGGGGGAACATTAATATTCTAATCATTCTGAGCATTTATATAAATTGCTCTCCCGTGGCTGTAGGAAATCATTTAAACAAGCCATGCTGTAATTAGGGAAGAGCATGAAGCTAAAAAAGGAAAGAGATAAGTACTTAAGTACATCACAGCAATAGATAAGGTACTGAAATGAACACAAAGTTGACACATCTTGTGTGTATAATTCCTCTCCTGGCACATGTATAGTCATAGTTCTAATTTATATTCAAACTTAAGAATTCAGTCAATTCAGTTTAAAGGTTCTCATGCTGAAAAACTACTATGCCATTATAATTGTGCTTTCTTAAAATGCTGTGTGCACAAGCTAAATACTGACAGTTGAAAGTCCCTTTATGACACGTACCAAATATGTTACAAAGAAAGCTCAAAGTCCACGTTCAATACATCTTTTAACCCTTCTTAATGTATTACCTTGGGAGCAATGATTCTGTTCATCTCTGATACGCAATATAGGCTTGAAAAATTTCTGCAAAATTAGCTTTCATGGAAACTTTCTGAACATTATAAAATTCTGCAAATTTATTTCAAATCTTATATTTGAGATCGGTTGAGTAAAAATGTTCCAATTTTTGTGCATATTCTGGCATTCCTATGGAAATACGAGAGCTTCTGTTCCCTGTTCTAGCATCTAATATCACAAAGAGTTTCAATAGTGTTGACCCTTTCTCCCACAGAGAGAGGGGCTCCTTCTGGAAGTCAACAGCCAGAAGGGTTTGGTGAGCTACCTAAGGCAATGCCAGCTTCAGAACACCCAGTTCAGAGGCCTCAGGCCATCCGAGAGACAAACGCCAACTACGCACTGCACAGAAAATATGCACTGCACTGAAACAAAATCCTCTTTTTATCTCAACCAGAGCAGATCTTTTTCCCGCAATATTCTTAAAACATATCTAAATAGCAAGGGATATTCAATGAGGATATTCATTACTATTTAATTGGTTGGCAACCTTCAAAGTAAAGGCCATTAAAAATGTCTAATCTTTTCCTTTTTAGAATCTCTTATTGATGTATAAGTTATTTCAAGGTGGCAATATGTCCTCTTTATAGAGTGATAGCTGTTTTGCAGAAAAATGACTGGTTCCCACCCTCTCCCCCGACCTAGGCCGCTAGGAAGAGCTGTGGGAGTCGCGTAGTCAAGGTCTCCTGAGCGGCCCCGCTTCTTGGTACCCATTCCTCCCCCTTCTGGTAACAGCGGCCCAGGTTTGCTCTGGGGAAACTGTTTCTCCATTAAATAGTCTAAATGGCTGTCAGTGCAAATGTCCTGATGGCATCATGGCCACACTGCGCCAATGGGAGGCTCTCGGCCTTGGAATCTGAATCTTGAGGTAAAAGAGAAAAGAAATACTGAAAACAATCGAAGTCGATGCTCTGTGACACATTCCTGCAGGTTAACACGGTGACCCTGTTCAGTTTATGGAGAAGCTCTTTTCCAGCACTGGCGCCTATTTTCAGAAAGCCAGAAGAGAGCCAAGGGCAAAATAATTATTCCCCTCCTGAAATAATTTCAGCTTGCCTGTCTCAAACAGAGCTGCACCAGGAGAAAATAGGCCGCTCCGTGCAAAACGAACCCCTCCCCACACAGAACGTGAAGGGCAAGAATCACACCGATGGCCCAAAAGGAAAAGGGTTTTAAATATTCTTTTAAATTGTACGATACAGTTGTGGTGACATACCTAGTTTCCTTTCTTTAGGAAAACTGCACAGCTGTTGAACATATGTTGTATCATGTGCTGTACTGACACGTGAGGCATCAGCCATACTTTTCTAGTCAATTCTCTTAAAATACATTATAGTATATAATGCAATTATATATTGACACATACATATTATATATATGGCATACTAATAGATATTATAATAATAATGTATGCATAATGATAATATGCTATATAGTGCCAGGACAACATAAATATGAGAAAAATTCTCCAGACTGCTTGAAAGAAAGAACCATCAAAATGAAACCACTGTCTTTTAGTGTTTTGCTCTTAAGAGGTTTCCTTTTCTTGTCTGTCCACTATCCCTTCCCTTATCACCCTACCCTAGCCTCTGACTCAGTCCGGATTTTACTATCTGGAAGGAAATCCCCTCCTGAGTCCCTTCTCAGAAGGAAGCACCATCCTAAGTACTGGGTAACTAAGTACCATCTGACTGATTTAATCCCTTAGAGACCTGGTGAAAACTCTTTATACATTTACTGCCAGCTTCAGACTTCTGTAGTGGTTTGTTTGTTTTCTAATGTAAACTTACTGTTTCAATAAAGGGATTATTTTTATAGAAAAACAAAAACAAAAAGAATATTCTATTAGTCAAGAGGTAAATGGCAACTTACTTCCAGAAGTTTAATCTTCCACCATTACGGGCATCATTGATAATAGAGCCCATTCCACCTTGAATCAATGAGGCTTGTATAATCACAGAAATAAATCCAGCCAGCATGATCCCGACTTGAAAAACATCCGTCCAGACAACCGCCTTAAGACCACCCTTTGAGGGGAAAGTGTGTTAGGATTAATGGTTCCATCAAACATTATTAAGTATCTATATGCTTATACATCATGCTGTACAAACTTATTGAATACATGGATCTTGGCCAAGAAGTGCACCCAAGGGAGACAGGTGGGAAGAGCCTTCAAGAGAAGGTGATGCTTAAGCCAAACCTTCAAACATATGAGAGGCAAAGATGAAGGGCCCTCCCAGCAGAGAAAAAAGCATGGGAAAAAGCATAGATAGCTCAAAGTATATGGCATGTAGAGTGTAGAAAGATACGTATATATTTTGGAGTAAAGTGGAGTGGTACGGAGAGATTGTTGGGAAGAAAATTCAGTGAAATTGCAAACACCGATGTCATAGATTTTATCCTATAGGCAGGGCTGACATTCAGACACTATGCACACAGAAGGTCATATCAATTGTTGAAATATTAAAATTGCTTTGTACTAGCCACTGCCACAAACTTCCTGAGTATCCCCTTCAGTCCGTTTGACCTTGGCTGACACAGCCCTTCCTTTTAGGAAGACCTGTCTCCTAAAAGATCCAGCAATTAAAGGGTTAAAACCTAGCCTATCAGAGATCCGCCAAGACTTGCACCATTGTGTATGGCCTGCATCCATGGGAGCAGGGTGCCCATGCCATACTGGTTCTTAAATATTTTGATTGTCACTAAAGGAAATGGAAAGTTATCTCAGGTTTCGGAGCTAAGGAGTAATATAAACACAAGATTAATAACTTAGCAAGAGCGAGGGTGAATTAGGAGACAAGATTAGGGACCACTGTATGGCTCAAATGAAAGAAAACATTTTCAGTTATGACCATTGTTCTGCAAAGGATCAAGTTTTATCCCAGACTGAATATACCTTATCAAAAATAGCTACATGTGGGATGTAGGAGAGTAGGTGTGAAAAACCCTGATGGTAGCACACAACTGCTGGAACTTTCAATTTTGCAAAGCAAGTGTGTAGAGTAAAAGGAGAATTAATTTTCTTGACATACCAGCGTGCAGTAGAAAGTGCAGACCACCCCTGTAGCCACCACTGCGCCCCACAGATCAAATCCTGTGACTGTGGAAGAAAAGAAAATGCATGTATAACTGTGAAACACGGATAACAAAAGTACTTCTCAAAAAAAAATCAGGGGGAAGCTATATTGTTTATTGGGTATCTACCTCTTAACCCACTTGCTTAAAACTAGGTCCAAATCTTATAAGATATACTTAAACAATTGGAGTTTATAATTCTATTTGATGAATTACATGGACCTGGTTTCTACCCTCAGACACCATATATAGATCCAAAATTGGCTAAAATAATTACATTAAAACACATTAACACTGTAATTAAGCTAAGAAACTGCTTAATACTATGAACTAGCTATCTGGACTGAATAGAGGCCAAGGTGTTTGTCACCACGGTTCAAATAAACATGCTATCCTACTAATCCTTGAAAGACAAGTTGTGCATGTTACTAAAATGGGACTAAGGTAGAGAAAAGTCTATATAATTTGCTACCATTTATCTAAATAGTAGAGGGGCATATTATATTTTATAAATAGAAGGATGACTCTACAGCCACAAATTTGATAATGAACCAATTCCTTGAAAGACACAATCTGCCACAATTCACACAAGAAGAAATAGTTGATTTGAATAGATCTATATTAAATCCATTGAATTAATAATCATCCAAAACAGAAAGCTTCAGCCTAGATGGGTTCACTGGTGAATCCGAGCAAACATTCAAGGAAAAAATATACCAACAGAAGCAGAAGTAGTACCTCCTAACTCATTCCATGAAGCCAGCATCACCCTAATACCAAAACCAAAGACATTACAAGAAAAGAAAACTTGTCCGGCCAGTATGGCTTAGGGGTTGAGCATTGACCTGTGATCCAGGAGATTGAGGTTTGATTCCTAGTCAGGGCACATGCCCGGGTTTTGGACTCGACTTCCAGCAGGGGGTGTGCAGGAGGCAGCTGATCAATGACTCATCATTGATATTTCTATCTCTCTTTCTCTCCCTCTCCCTCTCCCTTACTCTCTCTGAAATCAATAAAGACTTTTTTTTAAAAAATTTAAAAAAAAACAACTAGAGGCCAATATCTCTCATAAACACAGATGCAAAAGTGCTCAACAAAATATTAGCAAATCGAATCATAAAAGTGTTAAAAGAATTATACACCATGACCAAGTGGGATTTATCCCACATATGCAAGGCTGGTTCAACATCTGAAAATCAATTAATGAAATCTATTACATCAATAGGCTAAAAAAAGAAATATTACATTATCATATTAATAGATGCTGAAAAAGCATTTGGCAGAATCAAACACACATTCATGATAAAAACGCTCAGTATACTAGGAGCAGAGGGGAAATTTCTCAACTTAATAAAGACTACCTACAAAAAACCTACAGCTAAAGTCATACTTAATGGTGAGAAAATGGAAGTTTTCCCACTAAAATTGGGTACAAGGCAAAGATGTTCCCTCTCACCGCTCCTTTCAACATCATATTGGAAGTCCTTGCTAATAGGGCAAGAAAAAATAAATAGAAGGTATAAAACTATCTTTGTTCACAGATAACAGGATTATCTATGAGAAAATCTGAAAGAATCAGCAAAACATCTCCTGAAACTTATAAGGAATTATAGCAAGGTTTCAGGACACAGGTTAATATACAGAAGCCAATTGCTTTCCTATGTACCAACAATCAATGCATGGAATTTTAAATTAAAAACACATTGCCATTTACATTAGCATCTCAAAAATAAAATACTTAGCTACAAATTTAACAAAATATATCTAAGATCTGTACAAGGATTACTGCAAAACTCTGACGAATAGAATGAAAGAACTAAATAAATCGAATTCCATGTTTATGGACAGAAAGACTGAATATTGTTAAGGTGTCAGTTCTTTCCAATTTCATCTATAAATTCAATGCAATCCCAATCAAAATACAAGCAAGTCAGTTGGTATATAACTACAAACTGTGTAGAGTCAACAAACGGATTCTACAGTTTCCATGGAGAGGCAAAAGACTCTCAACAGCCAACACAACATTGAAGGAGAAGACCAAAGCTGGAGGACTGACTCCACCTGAAGACCTACTATAAAGCTACAGTCGCTGAGACAGTGTGGTCCTGGCAAAAGAACAGACAAGTAGATCAATGGAAAAGAACAGAGAGCCCAGAAATAAACCCCATAAATACAGTCAATTGATCTTTGGCAGAGGAGCAAAGGCCATTCAATGGGGTAAAAACAGTTTTATCAACAAATGGTGCTGGGTCAGCTGGACATCACAGGTAAATTAACATGAATCTAGATACAGACCTTACACCCTTCACCAAGATTAAATCGAGATGGCTCTCAGAGACCTAAATGTAGAATGCAAAACTATTAAACTCCTGGAATACATCAGAGGAGTAAAACAAGATACCTAGGATATGGTGATGCCTTTATAAATCCTACACCAAAGGCATGATCCATGAAAGAAATAATTGATCAGCCAGACTTTATTAAAATTAAAAATATCTACTCTATAAAGACAGTATCAAGAGAATTAGAAGACAGGCCACAAACTTGGAGAAAATTTTGTAAAAAAAAAATATATATATATATATAGCCCGGCCAGGCGTGGCTCAGCGGTTGGGCGTCGACCTAGTATCCAGGCGATCGGGGTTCAATTCCCGGTCAGGGCACATGCCCAGAATGCGGGCTCGATCAATGACTCTCTCATCATTGATGTTTCTGTCTCTCTTTCTCCCTCTCCTGTCCTCTCTCTGAAATCAATAAAGATATATTTAAAGATATATATATATGTGTATGATAAAAGACTGTTATCAAAACTATACAAAAAAACTCTTAAAGCTCAACATTAAGAAAACAGCCTGATTCAAAAATAGGCCAAAGATTTTCACAAACACCTCACCAAAGAAGATATATAGATGGAAAATAAACAAATGAAAAAAATCCTCCACATCATACATGATCAGGGAAATGCAAATGAAAACAAAGAGATACCGGCACACACCTAACAGAATGGCCAGACCTGGAAACCGGCACCACCGAGTGCTGACGAGGAAGTGGAACCGCAGGATCCTTTCATATATTGCTGGAGGGACCGTAAGGTGGGAATAGCCGTTTTGAAAGATAGTTCGGCAGTTTCTTACAAAACCATCCTCTTGCTATATAATCCAGCAATCGTGCTCCTTGGCATTTACCCAAAAGAGTTGAAAACTATGTCCACACAAAAACCAGCCCATGTGTGTTTATAGCAGCTTTGCTCATAACTGCCACACCTTGAAAACAGCCACGACATCCTTAAGGAGGTGAATGGATAAGTTGTGGTACATCCAGACAATGGATATCATTCAACACTAAAAAGAAATAAGCTATTAAGCTGCAAAACAACATGCAGGAGCCTTAAATGCATATGACTAAGTAACACAAGCCAATCTGAAAAGGCTACATGTGGCATGATTCCAACTACATGCTTTCTGAAAGAGGCAGAACTGTAGAGAAAACAGTGGTTGCCAGAGGAGGGGGGAATGAATACAGCCAGAGCACAGAGGACTTTTAGGGCAGGGAAACTACTCTGTGATGCTATAATGATGAATATATGTCATGACACATTTGTCCAGACCCACAGAAGGTACAATACCAAGAGTGAACCCTAAGGTAAATATGGACTTTGAGTGGTTATGACATGTCAATGTAGATTCATTCTAGATAACAAATGTGCCACTCTGGTGAGTGATTTTGATAACGGGGG
The DNA here is from genome assembly GCF_964146895.1 of Miniopterus schreibersii. Taxonomy (NCBI): domain Eukaryota; kingdom Metazoa; phylum Chordata; class Mammalia; order Chiroptera; family Miniopteridae; genus Miniopterus; species Miniopterus schreibersii. The sequence goes on from NC_138102.1 coordinate 173,229,670, forward strand.
GAAGCTATGCATGTGTGGGGGCAGAGGCTATATTGAAAATCTTTGTACTTTCCTCTCAATTTTGTTGAAACCTAAAACTGCTCTAAAAAATTACCTTTAAAAAAAAAGTGTAAGTATGTTTTTTTAAAAGGAAAAATAAATTTAAAAAACAACAGAAAAAGAGTTACCTATAAGGGAGGGAGAACAGGGTAGAAGAGACAGTGATATAAATTAGGCTTCTCTAAATAGATCTCCTTTGTAGACTGGTCTTTGGAACCATGTAAATGTTCTACATAATTATAAAAATTAAATTTAAAAACTCCTAAAAATCAAAAGCAAAATGAAATAAATAAACCTAGGTGTATGTCAAGTATGTGACATGACCACACAGAAATTAAATATGTCAAAAGACTTTAATGCACAATAATTTCATATCCATCCCTACTGGGATACACCCTAAGGGGGAAAAAACTTCAAGGGAATAAATTTTAACTGTTTTTGGCCATCATATTATTAGTAAAAGTATTGGAATTGCTAATCTAAACCTATTACATTAGTGGTTCTCAAATTTCTACATTAAAATCACCAGAGAAGATTTTAAAAATCCCAATGACTCTGCCACTCAACAGGCCAATTAATTCAGAATCACAAGGAGTGAAGGCTAAGCATTAGTATTTTTTTAAATTTCCCAGGTGAATCCAATGTGCAAGCAAGGTTGAGAAAACAATACATATATATATATTTGCATAAAGAAAATAACCTCATTAATATCGTTTAAAAAAAAACAAGAGTTTCAGCATAAAGTAAGAAACAAAATATTAAAACAAATTAGGCAAACACACAAATTTGAATTTGAAAAACTGAAAATTATTAGTATGAACTCTTAATTTATTTTTTCTTTGATATATATCCCCCAGTTCTGTCCACTGAAAAGACCTAGAATAAATGAACAACTCAGTAGCAATGAATACCTCTAATATTTAGATTGTGATCTCTACATACAATTTCCCCTTGAAAAAAATAGCTGAGACCAGGACCGGGCCAGGAAATTTACAAGGTAAGACTGAAACATCTTGCCATTCCAGAAAGCAAGGTAGCTATTAAATGCTACTGGAATCATGTTAAAAGAATTCAAGAGACAACTTAAAGAGGCTCCTGCTAGACAAAAATGAGATATTAATGTTAATGTTTTAAATATGATGATGGTATAGCAATATTTTAAAAACATATCCTGGTACAAACTTCTAGTTATAAAATACGTTAAGTCATGGGAATGTAATGCACAGCATGGTGACTATAGTTAATAATACTGTATTGCGTATTTGAAAGTTGCTAAGGGAACAGATCTTAAAAGCTCTTATCACAAGAGGAAAAAAATGTGTAACCATATGTGATGATGGGTGTTAACTAGACTTATTGTGGTGATCATTTTGCAAAATACACAAATATCAAAGCATTATGTTGTATACCTGAAACTAACATCATGTTCCATGTCAATTAACCTCAATGGGGGGAAAAAAAGCATGTACTTGTTTTTAAAAGACATTGACTTAATTAAAAATATAAAATATCTCAGATTGACGGCAAAATGATCTAGTGAGGGAAACAGAGAGTTAATTAAACCAAGAGCTGATAATTATTAGTGTAGAGGTAAGGGTACATTAAGGTTTAATATGCTGTCCTCTCTATTTTAGTAGATGTTTGGAGCTTTCCACGAAAAGGGAAAAGATGGGACATAGAGAACGTTAAGTGCCAATTCAGTTAAACAAGTTTCTACTGAGCACCTGTTACACCATAAGTAGCATGTCTACTGTCTTGGTCACTGTGAAACACACAACTGATATTCAGGTGGCCAAACGGTCCCTCAGGTTCTCATTTATCCCAAGGGAGTTGCTCAATAAACGGATAAGAACAGAGTCCTTGGTTTCTTTACATGTTGAAGGCATGGCTCTCTTTTTCCTAGAACTGCACTTTAAAACCCTAAAGCCAACATCTTCATAACACTTAAGCCAATACATAACCTATGAAGTTTAATAGCTCAGACGTGAAATGATTCATTTACGATGTTGGCACTATCGCCACGGAACATGCCTAACAATCGAAAGTCAGGAGCACATGATGTAATGGAATTCCTCTTTGTAATGATACTGTTGTACTTCATAAACTTGGGTGATAACTCAGTGATAACCAATTTCTACCTGTCATGAAATTTAAAACATTATGAGTGTGGAGTTCGCAAGGTTACTTTTCATTTTATATTGACTCCAGGGATTGCGCCACATTTTCCCATCACTGAGTCCATTTGTCCATTTTACAAGGAAGTTTCAGAGACAAACTCCCTTCTGATTGATAAGAATCCAAAGAATGTGGAGTTTCCCTGAAGCCTTCTGAGAATATGACGAAAATGAACATAGGCCTCAATGAACTATCCGTTTCACTGCTATTATCTGCCCAAATCTAGAGAGTATAATAAGCTGTTGATCATCACAACCTTCATATATTTGTTTATAAGGACTCTATAGCCATCTGTCCTTTGGTCACTAGGAGCAGTCTGATATTTCATATCACACAGATCTATATATTTTGCATTTTGGACCACATTGGAAGTGAGAAGAAAAGCTTCTCTCCTTGCCACATTTTACAAAGTAACTGAGCCAAAGAACACAGGAAAACAGCCTCTTGGAGATGGGCTGGAGGTTGTAGCCACAGGGAGGATGTGCAGCCGTTCACGATTTAGACTATAGGGGACGCTCATTCTGAAGGGATGGGGGACAGCTGTTTGGCGTGTCCCAGGGACTCACTTGCTCAGTGAAGTCTGTCCTACTAATGCACAGACCTTTTGAAGCTATGGATCCAGGAACCCAAAGAAACTGCTAGTGTAGACACTGAACTCACCTTCCCCACCTCAAGCTGATACAGGTTACTGGAAGCATTCCTCCATCCCCCCAGAGAATCAGGTCTATTAAAAAAGAAGCCCCAAATTGACATAATTGGTCACTCTAAAATGTACCTTGATTCAAAGCCAGGGCAGGGGCATAAATAACAATTCCAGTATACAGCACCTAGGGGGGAAAAAGCAGACCAGATAAATTCAATGAATTACAAAATGAAATACCACTATTTTTCTACAAATTCAATCATGAATTAAAACAGCACTTTCAACATACTTAATAAAATGTGTTTATAACTTTAAAAATGTTATTTAAGTAAGGTTGACTCTCCTTTTCCATCTGTGGTACGGTCAGAGGGACTCTTGCCCTGGCTGGGGTGGCTCAGTTGGCTGAGTACCGTCCCATGCACTGAAAGGTTGCCGGTTCAATTCCCGGTCAGGGCCCAGGCCCAGGTTTCAGCCTGATCCCAGGTGTGGGAGGCAACTGATAGATGTTTCTCTCGCATATCAATCTCTCCCCCACCTCTCTCTCTCACTCTCTCAAAATCAATAAAAACATTTTTAAAAAACAGGGACTCTTCATGTGTAGAGATAGTCACTGATCCATCAACTCAAGCTAGAAACCAATTTTCCTAGATCTAAAACAATTCAAAGGAAATAATACAAATTTAAAAGCGGATGGTCCCTCAGTCATCTGCCTTCAAACTATTGTTAATCACTGCATAATTAATTAGGAAAACAGTGAAAATTTTAGAAACTGGTTTGCAAAAGTTTGCATGCCCATTAATTAAACAAAAGTGTAAATTTGCCCTAAAAACTCCTGAAAGCCAACCATAACTGCATTCCACCCTTTTTATATTATTTATTTTCTTCATTCATACATTTCATAAATATTTTTTCCGTTGCTTTTCAGAGAGAGTGGAAGGGAAGGAAGGAGAGAGAGAAACATCGATGTGAGAGAGAGACATTGACTGGCTGCCTCCAGCATGTGCCCCCACCAGGGGCGAGGAAGGAACCCGAAACCGAGGTACGTGCCCTTGACCATGATCCTTTGGTGTGAGGGCCAATGCTCTAACCACTGAGCAACACCGGCCAGGCCTGCAACTCACCTTTCAAATATAGCACATAGAAGTTAATTCTATGATTACTCTATATAAACATATTATGGAAAGAACACAGTATTAGAAGTGAGTCCTTCGAATGGGAAATGCTAAAGCTCCCCTCTTTTAGAAAGAATGAACTAGCTTTCCAGTCATTATCCTGTCCAAGTTGAAGATCTGAAAATGTGACCACAGCCCACTTTTTAACACTAGCCCCCACTTTTCATTTCTGTTGGTATTTCCAACAATGATCCAAAGAGGGTCTGAATTGTTAGCAAACCCAAGCTACCAGCCTCAGCTCTGTGTCAGAATGTCTACCAGACCCCAAAGGGCTCCTTCCTTCTACACTGCAAGTGTTAAGGACTGATACAATTTAAATTATATAATTCAGAAAGATATGAGAAGGTGTCTAGTCAAATAATTTACAAAGGCACTCTGCCGGGCTGAGGCAAATGCTTAGGTAGCTGTTGATTGGAGAAACGGCGTTGTAAGTAAAGATGAGAATAAAAACTTCTTCCTAGGTTTCCATTATCAAGCCCATCCCTAAAGCACCTAGCTGCCAAGAGAAGATATACATAAATCCCGTGACAATGACTGTGACAGGCCTCCGGCGGCCTGGGTGAAGGGCAGGAAGCATTGTCTGGCCCTTCATCTAGGCTGCTGGCAAAGCTTTGCTTCCTATTATGTCAATCAGTGAATCTGTACCTGCACATTCCTGAATGACTGGGTTGTGTGCTTGCCTTTAAAAACACCTCCAGAGTATATGGTTCTATTGTTTTACCCTCAGTGATTGCTTCAGTTGGGTCTCAGGTTCCATTTTTAAAGGAAAGAACAGATTCATTTTTTAAGTATGCTTTCAAAAAAAATTATTTCCTAATGTCTTCCTGCCTCAATTAATTTTTTCAAACCTATTTTTTTAACATGTTGCAAAAATACTATGACACATACAAGGTGTTTCCCCTTTGTTACAATTCCTGTTCTCAGCTACTACAGCTCTTTCAGAACTCTATGTCATCTGAGCCGTGCCCTTACTGTCACTTTGGTTGGGAGGAAAAGCATATTCTTCTAAAACACAAAACCGTGCTTGATCAATATGATATTTAACATTCACTGAAATCATTCTGTTTTCCCAGGAGGAAATGCATTTGTTAAAACACTGTCTGGTGATCTTGAGGGATGATGCTGTGTAGCGACGAGCGTTTTGCCTTTTTTGTTTCCTCCTGTTTTCGGCATCTCTTTTTTATCTCTCATGTGTTCACCAAAAAAGCTTGGCCCAGATGCCTTGATTAGAAACATTTTAGATGACAAAAGGTAAAACAGACTAACGGAGAGCTACTCACCGTCTGAATAATGTAGACGATTGTTCCACAAAGACGAACATATTTGTTAAATCGAAGTTCTAAATACTGTTTCCAAGAAAAGGAAAAATGGTTAATATGTAAAACCTCTGGGTACTTTTTTTTAAACAGCAGCTTAAGAAGTAAAGGAGTTAGAAATTTAAACTTCGTAATTAATTTGTATTCTCTTTTTCTATTTGACTGTTATTTTTACTTACACACAGCAAAGTTGACTCTACTTAGAGTACAGTTCAGTGAGTTTTAACACCTACGGAACAGTTCCCTCACCCCTCGTGTTGCTCTTTTGTAGTCAAACCCTGCCCCCAGAAGGTCATGTAAATGGAATTATTTTCTGCATTACTAGAACGAGCAAAGTGTTGCTCTTGGTATCTACTCCATACATTCCCCTGGATTCACTTAGGGAGTAGACCCTTTCCCACTGCAGGCAGTTGCGATGGAATTGTCCATCAAGGTGCCCCGCCTCTTCCCACCAAAAAGTGGTGACATGACCTCAGCTCAGCCAATCAGCTTCTCTTCTCTGGGTATTTGCATCTTGGGGGCAAGATATAGAGACAGAAAATGACTGGAGCAGAAGCAGACTGCTTCTGAGTGGGTGGTCTAAGAGGCGCCCTGGCTTCTGTCTTTAGTCTGTTCAGCTTTTCCTTCTGTTATATGAGCTACTCTCATAGTCTTCCAATAATTTTTTTTAACTTAAATCAGCCCAAGTCAATTCCTGTTCAGAGCCTACAGCCTTGCCATGCTTCCAACTCTCCTCGACATCTGTTATATCTCATAATATAGTCTGCTCATCTCCTACATTATAGGTCAGAATGTGTGGCGGAGTTAGAATCCTAGAATCTCACAGCTGGAATGAAGCTAGTGTCCAAGACATTCTCTAACTTTATTATTATTATTACATGTAAAGAGAATTTTAAGATGGACAATAGTCTTTTCATATAGCAGGGGAAAAAAGAGGAAATAAAAAATTGACATTAGGTAATGAACGGGGGGTGGGTGGGGTATTTTTGCTCCATAATCACAGCTAACATTTATAAATGAGCAGGTACCAAGTATATGCACATGAGAACATGGGCTCAGAGAGAACCACAATGTTGCAACCTAATAATTGTCAGAGCCACGACGCAAATCTAGGACCATCTGATGCCAAGATCTGTTCATGTAACCACTATATTATTTGAAATAAACAAGTAAACAAACTGACCATTGTCTAAAACTCCTACAGAGTGAGTGGGTGGCACTGGCACATAGTAGGACCTCCAAAAACAACTAATGGGTAAAATCTATGTGTACAGTGTAGCACATTAGAGGAAGAGTTCCTGCCTTTGTCCCAGCTTTACTCCTGACACCACAAGCTTGGGGCAGTCACTCAAAATCTCATGTTCCCTCCTCTTGAAAATGAGCTCTTAGAAATAATTCTTTCCCCTCATGCTTCTCAGGGTTTTGGAGACTACCATATGATGTAAGGGGGTGGGGAAATGTTGTAAACTGTTCATTCAGAAGTAAGACATGAAGAAGCTGGTATTCAAATCCATAGGCCCTGAGAATTTGAATCTCAATGAATTACATGTCAAAATCATCCAAGGATAATTTAGAGGACTTTTTAGAATACTCAAGAAGCAAGCGTGGAAGGGCAGTGTTAGCTCTTCAGAATTGTTTTAGTAAAACTATTAAAAATGAATGTACATGAGTAGACAGAGAAGTCTTTGCCTTTTCTAGGTGCATGAATCTAAATTGCTGGAAACTAAAGAAAACTGAAGAGAAAAATGTGATGAAGGTAAGAATGTATGTAGTGAAACTGAACCAAATAACTTAGTTCAACCAAGTTATTTTTTCCCCCAAGATCAGTTGGATCCAGACAGACCTATAGATCTAAACTCACACAAGACTGACTCAAGATAGAACCAAGAAGTCTATCATTATCTCAGCCATCAGTGGTTACTGGGCTGCTAGAGAAATACCTGAAGACCTTCCAGAAACTCAAGTCACTGAGCACTAGGTTCAGGGAATAGCTCTAGGATTCCCAGACAAAACTAGTGACAAATAGTAGGTGCCCATAGTCACCCATGATCTGTGGCAGTCCTCAGAACTCTGAACGATTTAGGAACACTAAAGCTTCTACTGAATAATATTTTTAAAGTCTGGACAATTCAGTTCAAACACACAGATTCCGCTGGCTCCAGAAAGGACCGGAGAAGTGATGAATGAAATTGCATTCCTGCCTTTTACTTGTTATCTGTGAGTCTGGACCTTGCTAAACTCCTATCGGGACTACACTTTGAAGGCAGCGATAAATAGATGACAAAAATTCTTCTGGACGGCCGGTTTTCACTCAGAGACTGTAAATAGGGAGAGACTTCATACCTGAGCGAGAATGCCAGTATCACCCAATGCTGGACTTATTCTGCATGGGTGGCCCCATCTCTCACCATAAAACAAAATACTCCTCCGGGAAACTCAGCAGAGCCTTCAGAAGCGGCCAATACGCCCCACCGCTCAGCCTCTAGGCAAGTGCCCGCTTTGCTTCACGCTCTCTTATGCAGCTTAATTTATTCTGAGCCTCTTTGTCTGCAAAGTGGGGCTCTCCTAGGGCCTCCCTAATAAAGGACTGGTTCTGAGAACTGAGTTTGAGAACGTATGTAAAACATGCAGCCAGGGCCCAATAAACATTGGCGCGCTGTTTTGCCGGTTTGGGCTGGCACCCTGCTAACGGCCTCCGCTCGGGCACGTGGGAAACCGGGTTCTGGCCCAGTTAACGCTGCGCCCTGCTTCGCACGGGTCAGTGGCCCTGAGAGCTGCGTTCCCCGTGAAAACCGAAGTCCTCTTGCTGGATTCCTCAGACTCCTGAGAGCTGGGGCTGGTTAGCCACAGGTCAGAGCTCACAGGCTCCAACGCCTGCAGGGCCCATGAGGGGGCGGGGTGAGTGGCACTGGCCAGGCGTTCCTATAGCCATGTGTTAGAACGTTCCTCACGGCCACTAAGCCGTATGTCCTCCCACAGCTCCCCCGAAACAATAGCTCCCTTCACCCCTGTCCATTTTCCCTTTCGCATTTTTGATAAAGACATAGACGCAGATAAAGATTTCTCTAGCTCACGGAAGTTGCCGTGCAGATGCGACGAGGAGACCTCCACAGAGAAACAGGGAGTGACAGCAACGGCTGTAAACTGGAGTTCCTGGGGCCACAGGGGATGTGGGCTCAGCGTCACGAGTCTTTTTGGGTTTTCAAAAGAAGCCAGAATCTGGAATTTTATTTGACTTCCACCATCGTTAAATGCTAAATTAATTTTTTTTTTTTTTCCAAAACTCCATAAAGTTAAAAAAGAAAAGAAAAAAGAAAAGACCATGACTGAAGACTGAGTTTGGCCTGGGGCAGCCAGTTTGCTACCTTTGAGCAAAACAGAAATTGCACCCTGCTCACTTCTAGGGTGATGAATGAATGCTCCCAAACACAACGCCCGGAGGAAAGCAACGCTGTCCCAGGTGTGCCCTGCCCTGGATGACATCACTGGAACCCACGCAGTTTGTCACCAACACAAATTGAGCCATAAGGGCCCTATCCGGAGCACCAGCTGAACCAGCCTTACTGGGAAACCACCTTCCAGTGACTCTGGATTGGAGCAAAGACTCTGCAAGTTCCAGGACAGAGGCAGCCGCTGAGATGAGCCTCAGCCCTCCGGATAATGGCCCATTAGAGAGGAAGCATCTGCAGGTTTGCGTATGTGGCTCCCGGGCTAGAGACCCCGAGGGCCCGGAACTGGACCCCACTGGTTCCCTGAGCAGTTCTTTAAACTAAACCAAACATTCGCCACCTTTGCAAGGCCTTTTCCTGCGGACGACTTGAGAAAACCTACAACCAGGGGACCTGCGCACTAGGAGAGGTGGTTTTCCTTACGCGCCTTTCCCTCGAGAGAGAAGGTACAGCTGTCCGAGAACCTCACAAGCCAGGTTTTCCCAGCGATCCCAAGATAACCACCTCTGCCGCCACCACCGCCAGCAGCGCCAGCACCAGCACCGCGCGGATACTTACCGCCAGCATTTACGCAGTGCTTCCCCCGGACCAGACACTATTTTAAATGCTACAGTTGCATCATCCCACTTAATCCCCCCAACGTCTGGGCGAGGTGGGCGGCATTATTATTTTCATTTTGAGATGAAGAAATGGGCGCGGAAAGGTTAAGCAAGTCACCCAAAGCCACGCAGCTGGTGAGAGGTGGAATCTGGTCACCAACCCAGGTACTGGGACAGGAGAGACAGCGCCTTACCCGCCGGAGCGCCTGCCTCTCTTTGGAAAACGCCTGGGGGGGGGGGGGGTTAAGGCTACAAACGTCTCCCCAGCTGTCCTGGGGCAAGTGAGCGGCGCCCCAGGACCTGGGACAAGGGCCTTCGCAGCCAGGAGGAGAAGCTGAGCCTGGAACGACTTGCCCTCCCCCAAGATAAAAAGTTTAAAAACCTAAATTCTTGACTGGGAATCAAAGATGTGGAAGCAGAAAGGGGCCTTAGGGGGCACGAGCCCGGGTCGCTCCGTTTCCCAGGAAGCGTCGTCCTCACTGAGGTCCCCGGAGCAAGCCCCAAGGACTCCTCCTCCCGTGCGGGCACCCCTTCCCTAGAGGGGGCGGCGGAGGAGGCGGACCCGCCGGCAGAGCGCTCGGGGGCGGCGAGCGGCCGGACCCTCGGGAGCCGAGGGCGCGCCGTGCGCGGGGCGCGCGCCCTACCTCGTAGGTGCTGGTGATGCCCAGCTTGTAGAACACGGGCAGGAAGACCTCCGCGCTGATGACCACCACGAGCAGGTAGGTGATGCCGAAGAAGCTGAATATGGCCCCAAAGCGGTAGACCTCGGTGGGGGTGCCCAGGACAGTGACGGCGGACATGAAGCTGGCGGTGAGGGACAGCGCCACGGGCACGGCGGTCATTCTGCGGCCGCCCATCAGGAAGTCCTTGGAGGTCTGCTGTTTGTCCCCGGTGCAGGCGTAATAGATGCCGATGGCGGCCGAGATGAGCAGCATCGCGGCGAACACCACGTAGTCCCACACCACGAAGGTGCCGATCCCGCGCGGCGCGTCCATGGCCGCGCGGTCGCCGTCGCCGGGGCCCCTGCGCGCGAGCGGGCGGCTCCAACCGAGGAGCGCGGCGGGAGCGGGTGCAGCGCCCCGGCCGCCTGGCGCTCACTTCTTATTCCCCGCGCCGCGGGCGTGGCGGGCGTGGCGCCCCGCGGGCTTGGAGGCGGCCCCAGGTGTCCGCCCCGCCCGCCCCGAGCGGGGGGAGGGACGCGCGCCCGCCGCCGCCCGCGGAGCCCGCCCGGGGCCGGCCGCGGTGCCCCGGCTCCCAGGGCCCCGGACGCCGGGGCAGGGGAGTCCCGGCGCCTCCGGCCGCCCCCCGACGACAGCGCGGGGGCGCTCGGCGCGAAGCCGACCAGCGGCGCGCGGGCAGGTGCGCCGCTCACCGCAGCAGGAGGCTGTTGCGGGACTGCGGGTCGAAGGGCAGCGGTCACGCCTTAACCTGGAGCTTTCCAGTTCAAAAGTCCGGGTCCTGAGGAGGAGATCACGCCTAGGGTTTTTACGTCGCCTTATTTGATCCATTGCGGGGCGACCGGGTGGCAGTGAGCCCAGGTGGCCGGGAAGCGGTTGTCGAGGAGACGGTCATTCAACAAATATTTCTGATGCCCAACAGTCTGCACAGAAATGATAGCTGCCATTGAATGAGCCTTACCGTGTGACATGCAACGTGCCTGACACCTTGTACATCAACGAGTGTAATTCTTACTAGTACCCTTTTGAAATGAAATGTATTGGGGTGGCAATGGTTCATGCGAACATACAGGTTTCAGGGGTGGGTTCCTGTGTTACAAGGCCTGGGTATTGCTCTGCGCGCCCACCCCCCAAAGTCCTATCTTCTCCCCTCACCATATATTAGGACCCTTGAGAGAGGGAGCATCTCCGTTTTTCAAGCGACAAAACTGGTTTCGAAAGATTCGGTCGCTTGCCCAAGGAAACGGTGGAGACGGCGATGTGTCATCCAGGCCTGATTCAGAATTTGTTCTCACGTGCTATACTCGTAGAGCCCCAATGTAGATACGTGTTCAATGTAGTCATAAATATGTACACGTAAGTGAAAACACTTGAAAGCATGAGGAAGACAAGATCATTTCCTGGGGCGGTACTCAGGGTATATTTTAAGTGCCTCACCCTGAAATATTACTAATAACGCATGAGTCGCGCTTGTGAAGCAATGTGATTCTCAGGTTTTTCTTCTAAAATAGACCGTCCAGCCTGGCCGGCGTGGCTCAGCGATTGAGTGTCGACCTAGGATCCAGGCGATTGGGGTTTGATTCCCAGTCAGGGTACATGCCCGGGTTTCCGGGTCCATCAATGACTCTCTCATCATTGATGTTTCTATCTCTCTCTCTCCCTCTCTCTTCCCCTCTCTGAAATCAATAAAGATATATTTAAAAAAAAAAAACAACTTAAAATTTAAAAAATAAAATAAAATAGACCGTCCAGCCAGCTGTGCCCAGGCATAGGTCTATTTCAGGCCATCCTTGTCCATTTTCATACATCTGTATAATTTATCAGTTGGTCTTGGTAAACAATCCTCAGAATGCGTTTAGCCCAGCCCAGTACGAGAATAAAGCCTTTTATTTCTTGTAACCTGGCCTTATTTGCATAACATTTTCACAAGGAAATAAAGAAGGAAATGGAATTTAAATACAAGTAATGCATGGATTTGAGAGAGAGAGGGAGAGAGGGAAGAGCCTGTAAGCATAACACAGAGGAATCCAGCTCAAAAACTCTTCTGGTAATTGAATCAATTTTCTGGGAACTTTCTTTAAAGTCAATAACTTTAGATGTGAAAAATGTTATTTCCTTAGACATTTAAAGTTAAGAACAGAATCTCAGGCAGCTAATGGCCAATATATCTTTGTAGTCAAATGAGAGGCAGAATGACTTGAGGTTAAACTAGACTCTGAAACCTGACTTTCTGACTGCTATCCACTAGGCACGGTATCTTGGGCAAGCACTTCTGAGGTTTACTTTCCCATGTCTAATATGGGGGTAATAATTCTTTTCTTATAGAGTTATAGAGGTTTAAATGAGATTAGATACAAATAGCCCTTGGAACTATAAGTGCTGGCCTTGTATAACTGCTTAGCCGCTTTCCAATGTATTGAGAATGGGGCTGATGGGAGTCTTGGAAGTACTATTCAAAATGGCCTGTTTTCCCTAGTTATTTTTCCTTGATTTATAACATTCATATAATGCCATGAACTATGCCATGAACTATACCCTGGTCTACTTTCAGATCTTTCAAATGTCTGACATATATATTCAAATAATGTTTTCAAAAAGAATACATGAATTTTCTATTTTCTGAGCCGTGGAATATATGAGGTTATTTATTGTTTTCACACATGAGGAGGAGATTCAGCTTAGAAACCTTAGGTAGTAATCTTTTTTATTCAAAATTTGTAGATATTTTTCTTTCTTTTTTTAAATTTTTTTCAATTACAGATGACATTCAATATTATATTAGTTTCAGGTGTACACCATAGTGGTTAGACATTTATGTAACTTACAAAGTGGTCCACTTGATACTTCTAAGCACTTACTTGCCACCATACTAAGCTATTACAATATCACTGACTGTACACCTTTTGCTGTACTTTATATGCCCATGACTATTTTGTAACTTCCAATCGTATTTCTTAATCTCTTCATCTTTTTCACCCAACCCCTCAACCCCCCCTCCCATCTGGCAACTGTCACTTTGTTCTCTGGATCTACGAGATTGTTTCTGTTTTCTTTGGTCGTTTATTTTGTTCTTTAAATTCCACATGTAAGTGAAATGTATGGTATTTGTCGTTCTCTGTCTGACTTTTTTCACTTAGCACAATAGCCGCTAGGTCCATCCATGTTGTCCCAAAGGGCAAGATTTCATTCTTTTTAATGGCCCAAGTAATATTCTACCATATACCACATCTTCTTTATTCCTTTGTCTACGATGAACACTTAGGTTGCTTCCACATTTTGGGTATTGTAAATAATACTGCAATGAACATAAGGATGCATATGTCAGTACTCAGGATATATGTCCATACCCTTTAAGGACATTTCCCATCATTTTATGTGACCGTCCCACTTATAGCCCATCAGATAGAACTTAGTCATCTGGGACATCTAGTTGCAAGGGAGGCTGAGAAAGACTTTGTGCCAAGGGGCCATGTGCCCAACTGAAAACGGGGTGTTCTATTTCTAAGGACGAAGGGAAGTGTGAGTACAGGGGACAACCAGCTGTCTCTGCCACATCCAACTTAAGCACAATTTTCACCAGACTTCTTTCTCAGAGACCGATTTTCTAAGAGTTTTACTATTTCCCTGTAGATCATCCTTTGCTGACACACTGAATTCTCAGATTTAAAAACACAGATTGATTGCAACAATGACTAGTTCCGACTTTTGCCCATCTCTGTGTAAAGTTGATAGTCTCCAGTTTCTCCTTGTGTTTTTTCAAATGCTGTTTTCTCTTCAAGGAACTAGGGCCACAGAGAAGCAGACAGGAGCTACACGTGAAGTGTCAGGGCACCGAGCAGCCAGTGTGGTACCTGGCCACAGTGGGCAAGTCCTTACTCGGCTGCTCATAGCCCTTGAAGAAAGCATTTCTCAAGTGTGTTTTGAAATGCGATCTGCTTTTTTAAATGCGTTTGCATGGACTTTAAGAGCACACTTAGCAGACAGAGTGGAGTAAAGTCAAAGCTCATTAAGATCATGTACAGGGCACTATCCCAGTTGTTTTGTCATATAGATGATGCCATTTTAAGACTAGCATATGAAATCTCTTCATGATATAGAAAGTGTTGCAATGACATCTGTTATAACGAGAATATCTTTGTCAGACCCTCAGTGAAAAAAAAGACAGGATTTTGAGCTCACAGGAGTTCTAAATATAAGGCTATGATAAAGATTGGTTTGGTAATAAATAATACTTAAAATTGTGAACAGGACAACAGTTAAGAGAGTTACATGAGCTTCCTTCAAATTTCTAACTTCATTGGGCTGTTGCCTAAAAGTTATTTTTGCATAAAAACTAGATCTTTCCCTAAGTAAGGTAAATAATATTCGCTATGAGGTACAAATTCTCCCCTTTTTGTTTCTCTCCGAAACTTCCCTACTGAGTTCAGTTTTACTCCTCTCACTAGCCAATGTACTTATAAAGATATAAAAATATAAAATATGCCTATTTGTGCAATTCCTTATTACTGGATGTAGTTCATTCAAGTTTTAGAAGCATAGTTTATGAAAAATGGCTGTTTAAACCACAAAAGTTATTTTACACACTTTTTTCTTAAGTACCACCTTTGGTGTGATTATAAAATTGTCAAAGTATCTCTTTTCCCAGAAAAGTAATTGGTGGTCCTGAAAATGGGTGGCCTGATACATCTGAAGGCCAGGGATATAAATGTTGAAAAAAGGGCCAACAGAGCCAAACAGGTTTCCCTGGAGTGAAATTATGTTTGAATTTCCTATAACTCACCTCACACTGCTGGGAAGTATTTAACTACCACTTGTCCTGGAACAAGGAAACAAGAATGAAATTTATACTGGAGGTCACAGCATTGCATCATTAATTACTTCACATCTTTATGGAGTAGCTTTTTCTGTAGAAATACAGGAGTTTTTCTAGATGCCCTTTTTTTGGTTGTTGTTAATAGCAAAGTAGCTAGAGGGAGGCTGATGAGAATGAAGTGACACTGCTGGTAATTATTTTCAAGTAGGGAAAGGACCTAGAATGTGTCATAGCTCATGCAAGGATAGGAACTGCTCAAGGAGCTCCTGAGTTTTCACAAGGAGACATAACTCTCCCACTCATCTAGGAACAAGGTTGCCAATTTTTCTCTCCCCTGTGTGTTTCCTTTCACTTATAAATGCTCTCACCCCATCTCCTCCTGATAGAATCTTACCCATCATTTGTGGCGTACTCCATTGTCAACATTTTTCATGTAATAGTTCACTATTCCTAATTCCACCTGTTCTACAACCAGATACATAAACCCTGTCTCTTGCTTTGAGCCCCCTTTGCATGTTAATATTAATTTTTTGGCCTTCATGGCGGTACAGTGTTATAGTCACTTTAATCAAGGCAGGAATAGCCCATGGATCCCATGAGCCCAGAAGCAGAAACTGGAAAGGCACTCTACATGCCTGCTTGGTTTTCTCTCTTTCTCTCTCCAGAGGGTTTTCTCTGCATTGACACAGGCACATGGTCAGAAATGTCCAAGCCAGTGCTTATATGCCCTCAATTCAGTGGGCAGCAGAGAACGATTAGCATCTTTGAATTTTAATTCAAATCCCTTGGAGAGGAAATCTGGTGAAATTTGGGTCCCATGTCCCTGGACCTCTAATTCAGTCGGCTGTGGCCAAAATGGCAGGGTTCCCACTGGGGCTGCACAGATTCACTCTGAGGTTGGGGAAGGCAGACCAGTTCCCCACATAGGAAGGTGGTGAGCTGGCTAGACACTGGGAAAGGTGTCTTCTCTGTTAAAAGTCTGTCATTTAGCCTGGCTGGGCGTGGCTCAGCAGTTGAGCATCCAACTAGGATCCAGGGGATCGGGGTTCAATTCCCAGTCAGGGCACATGCCCGGGTTGCGGGCTCAATCAATGACTCTCTCATCATTGATGTTTCTCTCTCTCTCTCTCCCTCTCCTTTCCTCTCTCTGAAATCAATAAAGATATATATATATATTTTTAAAGCCTGTCATTTAGACTCATAGATAGAAAGCAGGCAGACAGCTCTGGTGGGGGGATGAAGGGTGAGGGGATGGAGGGATTGAGCAAAAAAGAGAACTCATGGCCATGGACAAGTGTGGTGATTTTGGGCGGGCGGGGGAGGTGAAAGAGGGTATAGAGGGGATAAATGGTGTTGGAAAAAATAAAATAAAATAAAAATAAATTAAACAAGCAAACAAAAAGTCTGTCATTTAATTATCTCCTGTGAAAAGGAGATAAGCTCCTTGGGAAAGGGGACTGTGCTTGTTCATCTTTATAAACCAAAGAACCCAGCACTATTTATCGCCTAAAGAAAATGCTAAACCTGCTACTGTACTGATCCTACTTTATAATGCTCGCTGGTATTGAGAATGTCCTGAAAATTTCTGAAATATGAAACTTAGAGACCTCGTTGTGATCAGGACACCTGAAGGGTTCTTAGGGTGCTAGCAATGTTTTGTTTCTTTGAGTTTTGGTTAATGATTGTTCACATTATAATTATTTGTTAAACCAAACAAACATCATACAATTTTTTAAAAACTGCTTTTTACAGAGCATGGCAGATTGAACATATATTTACCTTTTGTTCCATCTTAAACCTCACTAAAATGACTGTAGTGGAATAAAAACAGCATCAACCATAAAAGATAAAGAGAGTAAAAAAAAAACAGGGATACAATTTTGGAAGCTGAAAAGTAGATGAATAAGTAGAAACTTACTTTAAAAAAACAGAGAAAGCTGAACGTTAAGCTAGCAGCATGGGAGGCCCAAAAGGAGGCTGACTGATGCCTTAGAAGCCCAGAAGGGGTCAGGAATTGGAGGCAGCAGCAGTCCTTGATGTGGGGAAGGTGGTGGGAGGGGGCAGAAAAGGAAATTGGTTGAAAATCTGTATATGAGGAAATGTTACCTCATCCCCTCACCTACCCCATGCAGCTGAGCAACTGCCCCCCTCCCCTCCACCCCCCCCCAGCAGAAGCCTGAAGCTTCGCTCACAGAAGAGGTTACACCAGAGGGACTCTGGACAGAGGACACTGGGCACATCGGTGGTCAAGCTTCTGTACTGAAACCTGGGGACTAAGGGAATTCTACATACTCAAAATAAGAAGACTGTCTGCATCCCCCCCCCCATTCGTCGCTTTCCCAGACTTTTCCTCAAGAGTGCAAATGCCCACTCAGTAGGTCTCCCCGCACCAGGCAGTCGCTGCGGACTGTTTGCTCCCTGGGCCGCAGGCCGCCGGGTTCTTGGCCTGGGATCACCGCTTATCACACTCTGAGGATTTTCCAGGTCTTTATCAATGGTCGCTTATTATCTGAATCTCGTGTTTCAGATAATAAACATGAGATCGTCTTGCCCCTTTGTCTTGGCTGCACATACCATCCAGTGGCTTCCTGAGAGAGAGTCCCTAGGAGGTAATTCTTTGAAGAGCCAGCATGTCTGAAAAAGCCTTTATTTCCCCCTCATACTTGAGGGGATCGTTGGGTAGGGGGTGCGTCAGCTACAGTCATCTGACGCATAACGACATTTTGGTCAACAACGGACAGCACATACAGCGATGATCCTGTCATCTTGTACTAGAGCTGAAACACTTACATCACCGAGTTATGTCGTGGCCGGGATCATAACCCTGTAGCGAGTGCATTGCTCACCGTGACGGACACAGAGCGGAGACGTAAAGAAGCATTTTTGTACAGCTGTGCGAGGTGTTTGTGTTCAGCTAAGTGTTATTACAAGAGTCGAAAAACGAAACCGTTTATAAAGTAAAAAAGTTACAGTAAGCTAAGGTTCATTTATTGAAGAAAGAAAAATATTTTTGATAAATTTAGCGTGGCCTAAGCGTAGTGTTTATGAGGTGCACAGTAACGCACAGTAATGTGCTGGCCCGCACGTTCACTCACCGCTCACTCACCCAGAGCAACCTCCAGGCCTGCGAGCTCCACTCGTGGTGCGCGCCCTACACAGGTGAACTGCTTTTCTCTTTTCACTGTGTTTTCACTGTCCCTTTTCTATGTTTGCATATTTTAGACAAGTGCTCACAGCCGTGTTACAGGGGTCCGGAGTGTCCGGCCCGGCAGCACGCTGTGCGGGTTCGCAGGCTTCGCGCACTGGGCTAGGCCGTGAGCCTCGGTGCACGTGTAGGGGCCACACCGTCTAGGTTTGTCTCAGTTCTCTCTGTGGTGCCCACACAACGGCAGAATCACCTCACCGCACATTTCTCAGAGCCTAAGCCCAAGATTAAGTGACTCGTCACTGTTTGGGGCTTTTCTATGGAGTGTTCAGACTAAGTTCATCAGGCAGCCGTCGGGTGTCAGTGTCATCAACGTCTTCTTTCCCTTCCGCTTCCTCCCCCCCCCCCTTTTTCCCCCTTCTTGCCTGGTCCACTCTCAAGAGCAAACAATCAGGGATTCGCTTACCCCTACGTCTCTGGTGCCTCGTACCATACCTGATACCCAAAAGTCATTTAATTTGAATTCAAATTAACAGCGTAACTTGAAGTCAAGTGAGCTTGATTCCTCCACTTGGCGAGCTATCTGCGAGGGAACTGAAAACGCGAGAGTAAATAATAAAAGGCCTCCTCCACCTGCAGGAGCTGTGTGCATCAGTTAAACTCAGCGCCATGAGGACTGACACGTCCTTGCTTCACTTGGCTTCTCAGCAGCATTTCACAAAGTAGATGGTTCTCTCCTTGAAAATCTTGGCTTCCAGCCCATTCTCCTGGTTTGGCTCCTGCCTCACACCGGCTCCTTCCCAGGGTCCTTTGCGGGAGCTGCCTTCCCTTCCTGAACTCTAAGTGCTGGCGGGCCTCAGGGTCTAGGCCTCTCCAGCGCTCACACCGTAGCTGATCTCGTCCAGACTCTTAGCCTTAAATCCCACTTACAGTATAGGCTGATCAATCCCATCGCCCTCTCCAGCCCTGAACTCCAGGCTCTTTACATCCGCCCAGGGCCACATAACATCTCCACTTGGAGGTCTAATAGGCATCTCAAATTTCGCATGGCCAAGCCCCAACCTGTTGATATCCATGCCCCCAAACCCGCTGCTGTGCCCCAGATTTTCCTGTCTCAGCCGATGGCACCATCACCTACCCAGCTGTTTGGGTCAAAATCTTGTAATCACAAGAGGCCTTGTGCACAGTGGTTATGAATCTCGACTCTGCAACCAGAATACCTGGTGTCAAAGTTCAGCTCTGCGATTTCCTGTCTGGGTTAACCTTACACAAACCTTCAAACCTCTCTCTGCCTCAGTTTTCTCATCCAAAAATGGAGATAAAAGTGCCCGCCCTATGGGACTGTTGTGAAGATGTGAGTGAATGTGTTAAAGCATTTAGAATCTGGCACAGGGAAGGCACTAGAAGTACATTCAATGTTATTATTGTTCTAAGTAGAGCATAGAAATGGGGCCTGGCACAGAGCATGCATTAGGTTTCTGTTAGTTGTTGCTGTTATTAATAGTATTGATTCCTCTTTTGCTCTGATGTATCACATTCAATTCAAAGAAGATCCTGTTGGCTTTATATTCAAAATACAATTAAAATACTATATAACTGCTTGTCTCTGCACCATTGTACCCCTGACCGAAGCTATTTCCTACTTTCAGTTGAATTCCATGATGTTCTCCTAATTTATCTCCCTGACCCATAGTCTGTTTTTCAGATATGAATCTGATTGTATCACTCTGCTCAAAATCTTCCACTGGATTCCAAAGCGCTCAGGTTTTGAGCGTGGCCAACAAGCCTCCCTAACCTAGCACCTGGCTACCTGACCAACATGGGCTCCTACCACTTTGCCCTTTCTCATTGGGCTCCCTCACACCAGGCTCCTTGCCATTCTTTGAGCACAGCTAGCAAGCTCTGCCACAGGGCCTTTGCACATACTGTTCTCATGACAGATGCTTTCCCTAGAGTGTCCCATGGTTCACTCATATCATTCATAGCTGTGCTGAAATGTCACCTCTGACCAGTCTGACCTTCCTTCCTTGTATCTTGTATTAGCTGTAACCCCCCTCACCCCATCTCTACCTCCATTGTTCCCTGTCTTCTTGATGTATATTTTACTTTTGTTATAGCTATAGAGACGTATATATAACACAAATCACATAGATATAGATATATGTAGTATTATATACTTTGGTGTTTTTCTCCCTACCACTTATAACTTCCTGCTGCTCAGTCCTACCCTATATAAAACTGTGTTGGGGGGGGGGGGGTTGTAAGAAATAGACTTAATCAGTTTTATTTAATACCTCCACTTCAGCTTACGAGGCAGTATTCACATTTAGAAGCTGAATTTGGATTTCTTGGGCTAGGAAGCCATGGGGCACGTTCACTGTAAGTGCCCATGTGTCATCTTTGCAGTCTTGGAAAACATGCAGGTTGCCCAAGTTTCTTCTTTTAAAGTACTGTTGGAAGTACTCATCTTGTGCATCATTTTCATCCACATCTTTACTCTTTATTGCTTATCTTTTCTTTTTTGCATTAAATATTTGATGACATTTTCGGCCTATAAGAAAATGAATTTTCTCCCCATAAGGGCCTTTGTTCAGGAGCAATTATCCACATTGTGGGGGGAGGTATTGTACATTACTTGTTTATTTATGTGTTTTATGTCTACCCCACTAGAATGTTAGTTTTGTGGGACAGGGACACTGATTTATTTAGAAAAGTACCTGATACATGTAGGCATTCAATAAATAAATAAGAATGAACACAAAAAATGTACTTAAATTGCAAATGAGAAAACACTTTTTCTTTTGTTTTAAAAACAGGAACACTTATGGTCGGTAATTATGGTTATGTTAAACATGAGATAAAGACATGTTTGAAGAAAAAATACAAAAATGCTAATAATTATTGGAAAGTTGTGATTATTGGTGATATTCTTTTGCGAACATTTCCAAATTTTCTGAAATGTTACATTGTTTTATTTAAAAAGAAAAAAAAAGTCCTGTCCCAAGTGAAAGCACGTTGAACTGCAAATCCAGAGATCCAGATTCTAATATTGACTATGCTGTGTGATCTTAGGTAAGTCTGAATTTCTCTGTGCCTCTTGGGAAGTAGAAGGTCTTAGGACTTCCCAGCTCCAAAATTCTCCTTCCTGCCAACATTAACCACTCCCACCATCCCCTCTGTGGTGCCTACTCTTCACTCTGGGCCAGAGGGTAGAAACATTCCAGAATGGTAGTAGGCCAATCTAAACAAAACAGGTGGAATTGCTTTCATCACTAATAGTCTCCATGATTGTTATTTTCCTTAAAGCAATAGGTTCTGCTGTCCTTGCAGGGACTGCTCCAGTTTCTGGCAGTGCGGTGTGACCTGTTCTCCCAATTTCATTTGCCCTGAGTTCCAGGAGCACCTCCGACAGCCAGGAGTCTAGCTAGTAGCTGGTAGGGAGGAAGAAGCCCAGCACATTCCATGGCATTAAGCTCCTGTTCTTCTGGTTTGGGTGGGGTGATGGGTTGGCCCTGGGCTGGAGCTGATTTCTCTTTGCTTTCATTGCCTACACTATTTGCTTTCCTGGAGACACTAGAGAATCACAGGTGGGGTGAACTAGCTTCCACTGCCCACCTGCTGAGGCGGTCCTTGGGGCTAAAAGGCCAACCTTGAAACACCTGTATGTTACAGGTTGTATTTCACTTTCAATGGAGCCACTTTAAGTGCATGTGTGGTCACTCTGTGTGCCATGAGATGAATTAGTCAGTGAGGGTGGTGCTTGGCACATTCTCATCTAGTGGCAAGTTCTCTCCATGCTAGGAAGCAGTGACTTGGGGCCCAGCTGACGCTCAGTTTCAAAATCTCTAATCACAAGAAAGAATTTCTTTAGTTTGATTGTACCTCTACTTATGACACACACTAGTCCCAATTTCATGATAGAGGGAAAGCACTCCAATTCCCCTAAAGTCTTTCAAAAGAATGTGCATGTGTTGCTGCATCATTATGACTGGACTCACAGAGTAAGCACGCCAATCTGCTTGCTTACGTAAAATCAGGAAATAGCGCAGCTTTTTGAGCCCAGGACATTTCTTAAGACAATGTTGACATCTGGGATTAGAAGAATCATATGAGCTAAGACAATGTAAAGAACTTAAAGCCATTCCTGGCATAAAGTAAGTGCTCAATAAAACTTAGCTTTGGTTGTTTTATTTATTATTATTACATTCAAACACATTTGTGGCCCCTTGTCCCTCAAGGAGGAGAGAATGCTGTTGAGGACAGAGATTCTCCCCCACTCCCAATTGTAAAAAAAATTAGAATTTGCAGATAAACAAAAGGAAGAAAGCCTAATATACCCAGTCTAACCCAGGTTTTTATGATGGATTGTCTTCAATATTTATATGTAGAGAGGAAAGTATTTGTAAATGTCACCAATACAGAACATATATTGAGTACCTACCATGGGCTAGGAACTGAGATAGAAAGAAATGTGTCACATGATCCTTGACTTCAAGGACCTTATATTCTAGTGGAGATAGGACTTAGGAGGAAAGGGGGGGGGGGTCTCTAATAGCAGAAAATCATCCAGAAGAATAGTTGTAATTTTTTTAGTTAACATTTATATCCAACCCAAGCACTATTGTCCTATACAATGCAAGTCTGAAAAAGACATATTGTATATGGAATTTTTATCCATCTAATAGTCTAAGAAGTCCTGTGGAAATTCTTTTTGTAAAGGCACCTCATCTCAAAGGAGAGATACATTATCTAAGTGACTTTATAACTCAGTTTTTCCATTTCAGGCTTAAGATAAGGAGCGCTTCTCCTCCTCCTGGGACCTAGGCATGCCTAAGGGAGATGTCTTATAATCGTGGCACCCCAGCAGCAAGCCCGTACTTGACTTTCAAGCTCTATGTGACATGGGCTGTCACTGGAGATTTTGGCAAAGGTCCAGTCCAGTCCTCTCTGTGACAGAACAAGCAGAGAACTGTTTCTACTGACACAAATGGGCCCAGAGACTCTAAGATGAGGAGACGTGCCAAAGAGCAAACACTCCGAACTTCCTTTCTTGTAAAGGTGGAAGGGAAGGAGTATATCCCCACATTGCCAGAGCTCTGCTCACTGGCACCGGGAGTATCTCTTCCTCCCCTTTCTTCTAAGGGCAGCCACCTGAACCAGGTGGTATGTTGGGACTTTCACTGGCCAGAGGGTGCTTGATGCCAAAGGCTAATAATTGGTTCCTGGGGAACCATGGCCTCGCACAGCAATGAGACATGCTCCCAGCTCAGCCCTGGCTGCTTTTCCAGTTCTAGCAGTTGGGGCGATTTTGCTGGACAAGTGGAGAGCACCTGTGACCCAATCCAAACCCAAGGCTGAACCTGGTAGACTAAGAGCTTCCTCTTGTCCCCAGAAATCTAAAGCTTGACTGAAGAATTCCAAAAGTTGGCCAAGTGCCATTAAGCTGACTCTATTGCTGATTTACTTTACTTCCCATGGCATCCTGAGTGCTTAATCTAGGGAAAGCTCTCCCCTTCAAAAGCCATCACCAGCCCCTTTCCCAGCTCACTGTCAGATCAAAAAGAGGCCCATGACGTTTCAAAACTTTATTCCCATGTTTATTTCTAGGAAAAACTGAATTCGATGCACCTAGACCCACTAACTTTGTTAAGGCTGGTGCTTTGCAATGCTGTCCACTCCCAGAAAGTGGGGGAAGCCAGGTTGTACCTAGAATCTCCTAAGGCAGTTCACACATCATTATTGAGTGTGGAATGTAGAAAGTCCCATCCTTATGAATGGGTTATGCTCCTAAAATCTATTTATTTACAAAACTTGTTTGGAACGAAGAATATATTCCACACCCTTCCCAAAAAAATCATCTCCTTTTGATTTATTATTATTTTTAAAATTTTAATATTGGGTTAGTTTTATTACAATTTTAATTTTATTAAGCTAATCAATGTATTTGGGTAAAAAAGTCAAATGGTACTACAAGGCTTAAAAGAAAATAAGCAATACCCTCCTCCCACAAGTGTCCTCACCTCTGATTCCAACTCCCCGGAAAAACGACTTCATATCCTTTCAGCTGTTTCTTCTAGTACTGGCCTCCGTATTTCTAAATAGCTATGTGCTATAGCTATTTCTTAATAATTTAAGGCTTAAGTATTTCCTGTTAACTTCTTACTAGGGAAACTGAGAATTTAGTGCCCTTCTCAGGCCCCCATTTTCCCTCATCATGACACACATGTACACAAACTTTCCATCCCCAATTTTCCCAATAGAGATCTATCATAATTTTTTGTTAAAGGAAAAAAATTCGGCATATGTTTTATTATGACTATGTAAGTTTATCCACAGCCAAGTCACATGGTGCACTAAGAGGAAATTGATTTAATTTGTAACCTTTAGCTTTCCCCAGAGTTAATAACTATTTCCCTTTTATTTCCTCATTTGCTTCTTTTCTTTTAACCTCTCAGCAATTCTTTCATCTTTTTATTTTTAATTTATCTTTATTGTTGAAAGTATTACAGGTGTCCCATTTCCCCCCCTATTGATCCCCTCCACTTCACTCCCACCCCCTCCCCAGGTGTTCACCTGTTATTGACTGTGTCCATGGGTTATACATATATGCCTATAATTTCTTTGGTTAATCTGTTCCCACCCTCCACCCCCCTTCCCTCTTTCCTCTGAAATATGATTGTTGCATGCATCAGTGTCTTTGTATCTATTTCATTTGTCAGGTTCCTTTGCTCATTAACTTCTTCTTAAAGAAGGCCCTTCAACATTTCCTGTAGTGCTGGTTTGGTGGTGACGAACTCCTTTAGCTTTTTCTTATCTGTGAAGCTCTTTATCTGACCTTCAATTCTAAATGATAGCTTTGCTGAGTAGAGCAATCTTGGTTGTAAGTTCTTGTTTTTCATCACTTTGAATATTTCTTGCCAATCCCTTCTGGCCTGCAAGGTTTCTGTTGAGAAATCAGCTGACAGTCGTATGGGGGATCCCTTGAAGGTAACTAACTGCTTTTCTCTTGCTGCTTTTAAGATTCTCTCTTTGTCTTTAACCTTTAGCATTTTAATTATGATGTGTCCTTCTGTGGGCCTCTTTGGGTTCCTCTTGTTTGGGACCCTCTGTGCTTCCTGGACTTGTAAGTCGATTTCTCTCCACAGATAGGGGAAGTTTTCTGTAATTATTTTTTCAAATAGGTTTTCAATTTCTTGCTCTCTTTCTTCTGCATCTGGCACCCCAATTATACGAATGGGCTGCTTGAAGTTGTCCCAGAGACTCCTTACACTATCTTCTTATTTCTGGATTCTTTTTCCTTTTTGCTCTTCTGGTTGGGTGTTTTTTGTTTCCTCATGTCCCAAATTCCTGATTTGATTCTCAGCATCCTCTACTCTACTGTTGATTCCATGTAAATTATTCTTCATTTCAGTTAGTGCAGCCTTCATTTCAAATTGGTACTTTATTATGTCATCGATGGTCTCACTTGTTTTGATAATAGTCTTACTAATATGCTTGAGCATCCTTATAACCATAATTCTGAACTCTGTATCTGTTAGCTTGCTTGGATCTATTTCATTTAGTTCCTCTTCTAGAGATTTCTTCTGTTCTTTCCTTTGTGACATGTTTCTTTGCCTCCGCATTTTGGCTGCTTCCTGGTGTTTGTTTCTATGTATTAGGTAGAGCTGCTATGTCTCCTGGAATTTGTAGAGTGGCTTTGTGTAGTAGGTGTCCTGTAGGGCCCAGTGGCTCAGCCTCCCCAGTCACCTGAGCTGGGCCTTCTAGGTGCTCCCCTGTGTGGGCTGTGTGCACTGTCCTGTTGTAGTTGAGCCTTGGTTGCTGTTGGCGTCACCAGGAGGAATTGACCCCCAGGCCAATCAGCTGTGAGGACCAGCTGCAACTACAGCCAAAGAGCTGCTGTGCTGGAGACACCTCTATGGAACAGGATCTACTTCAGTGGAGCTTTGGTGTTCACCAAGTGCGCCCCTTGAGTGTGTCACTCGTGGATGTGGTAGGGCTGTAATCCAGCGTGGTCGAGTCTGAGCACCAGGTGCACTGTCTCTGGGGCCTCCCAGGAGGTGCAAAGTCAGCCTCTGCCAGTGCCTTGCCCAGGGCCACCCAGCATGAGCTACACAGCAAACTGTAGTTGGCTGCTCCTTGTGCTGGGCTTGGAGGTGCCCAGGAGAGGCCAAGCTATGAGCCAAGGCAGGCTGCCCTAGTGCCAGGCCTGGGGCCGCTTATCAAGCCGCATGGGGCACACTGCTGCTTGTTTGAGAGATTTTAGGAAAGTCCTAAGCATGAGGCTGGAGAGGCCACTTGCACAGAAAAGCCCCTGGAAATGGCCTGGATGAGCGGCAGGTGGGGAGGGGCGGGGCCTCTGGGAATCACGGGGCGGGGCCAAAGGCGTGAGTCAGGTGCTGGCGACTCAAACATGGCGCCTGCCTGCCGGCTGTGTGGGGAGGACTCGCCACAGGAGCCAGGGCCTCCGCCAGCCCCTCTGCCTGGGAGGAAGCCGCCCCTCCGCCTCTCGCCCGGATCTCAGGCAGGTCAGTTCCTCCCCGAGTGTCCCGGGTCCTTTCAGGCTGCTCCCGGCGCTGGGCTCAGAGGGAGCATCCGAGTGAGTCCGTGCGCCGGCCCTTAAGAGGAGCTGCTGGGGCTCCCGCAGCCTCCGTGACCCTCAGGGACAGTCCCCGCTGGTTTCACAGCCCGGAGTTGTGGGGACGTCTCTTCCCAGCCCTTGAGCCCTGGGCTGGGGGCCTGCTGTGGGGCTGGGACCCCTCCCTCCTCCAGGAAACCCCCACCGCCGAGATTCCCTCCCGGGTTTACCCCGCAGCACCGGGTGTGCGCCCGAGGTGGCGCCTTTGCAATCCAGCCCCGATCCACCCACGACTCTGCCCCTCCTCCCGCTCTCAGTGCTGCTTCAGCTCCCGGGTTGTGGGGCTTCTGTTCAGCCCAATTTCAGGAGGTTCTGAGTGACGGTGGTTCTGTATTTTGGTTGTGATTGTGATGTGGTTGCGAGAGGCGGCGGGTGCAGCTGTGACCTGCACCCCATCTTGTTTCTCCGCCAATTCTTTCATCCTTAATGTCCCAGTTATTCTCCATCCTGAGACCAAGACTCAGATTTGCAAAAGCAGGAACAATTCTCAACTTTCTTCCAGCTTTAGGCATGTCACATTGTATACGCAGGAAGATACAATTCTTGAGAAAGCAACTGGCTAATCAAAGAAACTAAGTTTTTTTAAGTTCATTTCCTATTGACAGAATGAGAACAGACTCCTTACTGCCTTCTCTGCTTTCTTGCAAAGTTCTTCTATTGCTTTTCTTGTACAGAAAAGTAACTTTTCACTTTTTAAAAAAACTGGGAACTACTGAAAGGGCAAAGATAGGGGATTGAAAGGAAATCCCTGTTGAGTGTAGAAGGCAGGCTGTGTCAGGAAACACTGAGTGTATGATCAGCATTGCTGTTCAAGTACTTGAAAGAATACAAAACGTCTGACCGCATGCCTCGTGCCTCAAGCATCAGCCCTCTCATTTCTATGAGCCAGCTGTGTGCTGATGGCATTTACTGCTTGGGTTGTTTAATGGCAAGCTGCTGTTACTAAATAATAGTTAGACAAAGTCAGGAGACACTGGGTACGACTTAGAAAATCTTGGACCTCTCCACTGGCAGTCACAAGGAACAAAGTTAAGACAGGAACTGCTCAAAGGTGAGGCCAGTCCTCAATGGGGAATTCGTCTTCGCATTTGTATTTGCAAAGGTTGTTCTGGTACAACCTTTCTGTTTGTTTTACCCATCGTTCCCTATGATATGCCAATAAAACCAGTTGGTCTGCCCAGATTCATTGAGTTCTATACATTAAAATGTGCAGCTTCTTACATGTCAATCATTCTTCAAGGAAGTGTTTCCTTTTAAAAAGAAAAGATGGACCATCTGGCTCATTAAATAAGCCTAGGTTGACTTTAGGGGGTTTCCAAGGAACTGTTTATTTACTAATGTTTATTTACTAGTCAAGGTGTAACAAACAACGTACACGAAAAAATCTACTTGCTGTTTGTGGCTTGTTGCCTCCTGTGTGCTTTTATTGGCTATAATGTCATAAAGTCTGACAACCAGACAAGGCGATCCCTCTTTTGAAAACAAAATCTCACCCTGGCCGGTTTGGCTCAGTGGTTAGAGAGTCAGCCCGAGGACTGAAGGGTCTCAGGTTGGATTCCGATCAAGGGCACATACCCCGGGTTGCTCCACCCCCAGCAATAGGGAGGCAACCAGTCGATGTGTCTTTCTCACATCGATGTTCCTTTCTCCCTCCCTCTCTCTCTCTTTCTCTCTATCTCTCTCCCTGCCCCCCTTCCACTCTCTCTGAAAAGCAATGGAAAAAATATCCTTGTATGAGGATTAAAAAAATTTAATTAAAAAATAAAACAAAACAAAATCTCAAGGTAGTGGCCATGAGCAACTCCAGGCCTGTAATGCCACCATTACACAAAGCAAAGCAGTTTCAGAAACTCCTCTTCTAGAATCATCTTCAACACCTGGGTAGGGATGCCAGCTACAATACAGAAGCCCAGTTAAATCTGAATTTAGTATAAGCATGGAACCTATTTATACTAAAAAAGTATTCATCATTTTTATCTTAAATTTGATTTTAACTGGGCATCCTGTATTTTTATTTGCTAACTCTGACAACCCTACACCAGGCAACTTCTAGGTAAACAACTTAACTGATCACGGTCTTCCTTGGAAGGTGGTTGTGATTTTTAGACAGTCTAAAATCTCTCAGAGTGAAGTCTGATGCCAAGAAGGGTAAACCACTTTTGGTCAAAAATAACATTAAAAAGTAGGCAGACAGGTTTTTTGATGAGCCTTGTAAATTGGTTCTTATAGAAGTACATACAGTTTTCTCAAATGGTTTTAATCTGTGGCAGGCTTCCAAAATAATCAGTGAAAAGGGTAACCAGATTCTGATCTGGAACTGACAAAACAGAGCCATGGATCTGTGGATAGTTTCAAATGTTAGTATCAGATTCAAGAATTGAATTCAACTACTGACCCTTTTATATACTTGGCTCTACAAGTTATGGGTTGGTTTTGTCATTTGTATATAACTATAAAGTCTTTGGGAAGACCTGTACAAGAAAAGAACATTTCTTCAAAGGGAATCAAATGCGTTTACTCCCTAGTGAATTAACTTTCTCCATGAAAAATTTCATTTTTTATACTTTTCTGTCACCCTGGTCAACAGTAAACCTCAGATTCTGTGTCATATTCGCTCTACTTGCCAAAATTCTTGTCAGTATGTCTTTTAATAGTAGATATTCCATAAAGTATTGGTGTATTATCAGCACTTTATCATTTTATTATTATTGTTGTTATTTTCATAACAATACCATGATATTGACACAGCAGAAATTATTTCCCAACTTTTGCAGATGAGGCTACTATGGTTCAGAGAGAGAGAGAATGATTTTCTACTAAAAAGCATCAGACAAAAGCCCATTTGTACTAAATGGGTACCCTTTCCTTTAGTTCAACCTGACTCTGAGAAAAAGTTATGTAAACAACATTTTGATTTTTCTTCCCAATTTGAGGGGTAGGAGGTGACTCAAAAAAAAATCAGTAAGGTGAAAGCAATATTTTACTGAAATGTGACACATCCCAAGAAACATTTGTTGGTTATTGGGCTCTACCCAGAAACCAAAAATTCAAGGATCTTTCCAAAGTAACTGAAATATCAACCTAAATTGATGTTTATTATTGATGAGAAGTAACCTGAAGTTCTGGCCCCTAAAATATCACTGAGATATGATAAAACATCACGGAATTAAGTTTACAAAGGTTTCTTAAGTAGGACACAAAACCCACTAAACATGAAAGGAAAAAAATTAATAAATTATGTTAAAATTGAGAATTTGTTCATCAAAAGACATGATTAAGAATGAAAAAGCAGCCCGACTGGTGTGGCTCAGTTGTTGAACACTGATCCATGGGCCAAGAGGTCACCAACTCCATTCCCTGTCAGGGCACATGCCCGGGTTTTGGGCTCAATCCCCAGCAGGGAGCCTGCAGTAGGCAGCCAATCTCATCAATGTTTCTCTCTATCCCTCTCCCTCCCTCCCTCTCTCTAAAATCAGTAAGAACATATTTTAAAAAGGGGATGAAAAAGCACCCATAAAGTTTGAGAAGATATTTGCAATCATTATATTAGGCAAATGACTCATATCCAGAATATGTAAAAAACTTCTAGAAAGCAATAAGAAAAAGACACCCAATTAAACAATGTCCAGCCCGGCTGGGCGTGGCTCAGCGGTTGAGCATCTACCTAGGATCCAGGAGATCGAGGTTCGATTCCCGGTCAGGGCACATGCCCGGGTTGCGGGCTCGATCAATGACTCTCTCATCATTGGTGTTTCTATCTCTCTCTCCCTCTGCTGCCCTCTCTCTGAAATCAATGAAGATATATAAAAAAAATTAAAAAAAAAACAAAACAATGTCCAGAAGACTTACTGAAAAAAGATATCCAAATAGCTAATAAGCACATGAAAAAGTGTCCATCTTCATAAGTCATAGGGAATTGTAAATGAAAACCATAATTGTGTTATACTACTTACCCACCAGAACGGCTAAAAGGAAAAAGACGGAAAATACCAAGACTTGGCAAAGATGTGCAGCAACCTGAATCCACATACACCACTTGTGGGAGTGTAAATTGGTACAGCCGCTAGGAAAACTGGTACTACAGCTGATTGTAAGCAACCCCCAAGACCCAGCAATTCTCCTGTGTGTATACCCAACGGAAATGCGTACACATAGCCACCAACAGACAGGCACCAGCATGTTCATAGCAGCACTCTAAAAGGAAATTCAGTGTGGTCCTCTGCTTCATGGTCTCCCACAAGGCTGCAATCAGGTGTCAGCCAGGGCCAGGGGCTCATCCGAAGGCTTGAACGGGGAATTGAACACAAAGTTAAGTAACATTAGTTTGAGGGGCACCATAGTAGCCCCCAAATGGAAATTTCCCAAATGCCCAGCAATAGCAGAATGGAGAAACCAACTGGTGGAGTTGCACAATGAAATCCTGTGCAGGAATGTGAACGATAATTTGTAACTACAGCTGCGATATGGATGGATCTTAGAAACAGAAGGTTGGGCAGAGAAGCCAAACACAAAAGAGAACATAATGTATTGTTCCCTTTATATAAAATATTGAACTAGGAAAAAGTAATCAATGTTGTTGGAAGTCGGGGCAGTAGTTAACCCTGTGGGGGAGGGAAATGGGAATAATGACTGAAAAGGAACATGCCGCAGGGCTTCTGTGGTACTGGTAATATTTCTTGATCTGGGTGCTGGTTATAAGGGTGCATTCAGTTTATGAAAATTTATGTATGCACTGTTATAATATGTGCAGATTATAATGTATATTCTAGTTTAATAAAAAGGTTTTATAATCACTAGGAGTATAAAGAGATCTAATAATCCATATTTACCAGAGTTTCTCTTGGAGAGAAGATTGTCTGTGGTTGGAAGCAATATTTTCATGAGATGCTGGTTAGAATAGTACGGGAGACAGCTGCTGTTTTGCCTGCTCTGTATACCTCTTGTTCTCCTGGAAACAAAATTCCAGTTTTCCTTTGGATAATTATCTATTACATGACAAGGCTTTCAGATGCAATGTCCTCCCGACCCCATTTTGCCACTACAGGGGTACGCATGCAACTCAAGCCAACCACTCAGAGAACCTCATCCATCTAGACACAATTATTGGTCCTAATATTAGCATCTATGCCCGAAAGGGTCAATCAGAATCCTTTTCAGTAGATCTGAGGTTGAAGGTGCTTTGGAAACCCTTAGATTCTCAGGTGTGTCAGCCGATAAACTTCATTTTTACATAAGCTCATTAAAGTTGGTTTCTGTTGCTTGAAGTCCAAAGAGTTCTGACCAATACAAGGGTAAGGTCTCTGAAGGTTATGTTCAGGTAACACAGCTGGTTGTCAAATTACCTTGTAAGGAGGTGGTTCTAGTTAACACTGGAAGTTTTGCTAGGTGGTATATGCAACCTTCCCTGCTCAGTGCCTGTAGTAATCTATTGCTGTGTAACAAATTACCACAAATTTAGTACTTAAAACAGCACATGATTATTACCTCTCAGTTTCCGTGGGTCAGGAATCAGGCATGGCTTAGTGTGGTCCTCTGCTTCATGGTCTCCCACAAGGCTGCAATCAGGTGTCAGCCAGGGCCAGGGGCTCATCTGAAGGCTTGAACGGGGAATTGAACACAAAGTTAAGTACCATTAGTTTGAGGGGCTCCAAATTATTAGCCTGCCTGGGCCATGTGCTTTGGCCTGATGTATAGTCACAGCTAGTATAAGTATTTATGAAGGGTGGTCTGGAGTCCAGAAGGTCAAGGAGTTTGGAAATGATGCATAGTAAATAAAATTAAATCTCTGATCCAAAGTAGAAAAACACTCTGTAGTAAATTTCCTCTGTACTCCTCAAACCTTGAGAAATAAAGAGAGTATCATAAACCTTATGGAGGTTTTGCTATGAAAATGCTGCCAGTCAAGCACTTTATTATTTTTTTTCCATCAAGCCCTTTAAATTGCCTTTATATTAGTCATCTCTTTGGATTCCCCCATAAGTTCTTAGACTTGTATCATATAAGGCAAGATAAATTGGTTAGGACCACAGATACATTCCCAATTTTTAAAAAAAGAAAATTATATATAATATCTATAATATACATAATTATTATATTTATAATATGATCTTTCTACTTTATGTAGTATTAGTATATAATATTTTATATAGTACATGTACAATATATAATATACTATAGATAGCTAGGTAGGTAGATAGAAATAATGATATATAGATAAATAGATGACATAATTTTTCGTTTAGCTGATAAATTCTATCTTTATTTCCACCTTACTTCTAGTTCAAATTTTATCCCTTTGAGGTTATGGGAAGAAATGAAGAAAAAAGACTTCTGTATCTACACTTGAGTGGTTTGGAGCAAGGGATTTGTGTCAGTCCAACACACAGATAAGTAAATAAAACCCTGTTAATTCATAAGCAATACAGCACGTCTAGCCAGCTTAATGCTGACACACATTCTCAAATTCACAGGCTTATGAACAGGAAATGTTCCAAAAGCTCATCTGTAAGCATTTATTAAATAGTGACTACTATTATGATCAGAGGTACACATGACCCCTGATAAATAGAAAACAATTCTGAAGATACAGTTAGGATCAGTTTTCTGTGTCCCAGGAAAAGCACATGTGTGCTCCGGAAGGTCTGAGTCCACAGCCTGGAGACCGTAGCATTAGGTTCCATATCAGCAGTTTTCCACTGGTGGCCGCATGGGTATTTAAAACACACAGTACCTGACTGTTTAGTCAGGGCACTGACCTCTTTTGCCTTAGACTGTCAAGTAAAGACAAAAATGAAAAAAAAGCAATGACACAGCCAATGCAACAATAGCTGTCCGGTGCAAATGAATCAAAATTATACTTTTTATTTTGGGGCCAAATAAGCAAAAAACTATTTTTTGGTGTGCCACAGAATTTTAGTAACTAGTTTATCTGTGCCATGAGATGAAAAAGGCTGAAAATCGCTGCTCTATATGCTGCTCCTCATGGGTGATGTGACTTATCTGAAGTCCCAGTATATCCGCGGGAGCCTGAGCTTTGAGCCCTATCTCCCCTCCACCAGTTGAATACCTACCTAGTGAGATTAGAAGCTGAAGCTATAGCGGTGGCTGGGAGAGAGGGAGATGAACAAGGCACCGCACAAACCCAGGGGCTCCATTCCCATCATGGTCCACGGGAACGCTGCCCACAGTTAGAGACGCGTGAAAAGTGAGAGGCCAGGTCGCTTTCCCGAGAGGAGGTGTGTATTTACAAAAAGATGTATACACACTTTGACTAATTATTAACTCCAATGGGTTACATCTGAAAATAAAGAAACATCAATTGAGCTATCAGGAAAAAGTGTGTGTGCGTTTTGAGGGACGCCCCGTACGTGCTATTTTGCTGCCTTTTCCACTCTCTTAGTAACGCCAGGCAGCTCAGGTGAGCTGACCACAGCACGCCAGGGGGGCACGGACCAGTCACTGGGGCCTCATAAATCAGTCACACTGATTGGTTTACGGGTGGGGATGTGGGCCCGAGGCCCAGCTGGGATCAATGAGAGTCATCCCTGGAACTTATGCCAGAACAATTACAAAAGAGGCATTCAGGACTTATCAGGTAGATCACTTCGTAAGTTATATAAATGTCTAACCACTGTGCTGTACACCTGAAACTCATACAAGACTGGCTGCCAACTGTAGTTGAAAAAAATAAAAATTAAAATAAATAGTATTACACCATTCTATCATATGCTTCAAGCCAATTAAAATTTATATTGTGCATACGTGTTTGTGTATGTGTGTGTGCATCCATCTATATATATATATCAATACATCAAATCTTACAATTCTAAAAAAAAGGCATTCACTTTTGGGCTTGTAAAATGTAGAGCCATCCTGAGAATTAAACTCTCCTGGGACAGGACTGAAGAAACATTTGAGTAGCAAATCCAAGTATTGTACTGAATCTGTTGCTAGTAATCAATGAATGTCCAGGTTCTTCAACTCTCTCCTCACTTTGGGTAGTTCCTGGTGTCCTTTGGATTCCCAAAAAGACCGAGTAATGCCTTCATCTCATCACTTGTTAAGGAGCTTGATCTTACTGTCCCTGGATCTAATCTCTCCTTGCCAATGTCCTCTTCAGTAGTTTTCCCAGGTGGCCAGTTATGACTTTATACTTTAGAATTCTTGATAACCTGCCTTGATATGCCTGTGTTCAGGAAATGTGTATGGAAGCCAAACTTGAGATAGCAAAATGCCATTATTTAAGAAAGACATTTCTAACGAAGCTCCCTAAAATAAAATGGATGTCTAGCAAAGTCCCATGTCACTGGAGATACTCTGTACCAGTAAGATTCAGCTGGTAAGTGACAAAGTCAAATCATAACCATATCTGTGTTTCCAAAGGCCACGCTCCTCCCCCCATGCCAAGCTGCATTGTTTTTCTAGTGTCCCTAGTAGAGATGGATTTGCAATGACGTCTTGGCTTTCCTCTCTCACTCCCCTTTAGTGATCAGGGGTGTGCATTTTCAAGAAGGGTACCCACTATGTGACCACAGAGCAATATAAACTAAATTAAATGTAGAAGGACTGATCAAAAATCATGCCTAATTCAAAGCATAACATCATAGAATCTCAGTTTCTTTATTGGTAAAATGGGTGTAATAAAGAATCAGGCTCCATTTTTTGCATGTTGACTTTTGAACAGCTTTTAAGACTCACCCCTTCTTCTTGCCCCTTCTGCCTCACATCTGGAAAAACTGATCAGAAAGCCTGGGTGCTCCCTCCTTTTGTGCTGATGAGAAGTTCAAACCATGTGTGGGAACCCTCACCCTAGTCTCACCCCCTAACCATATACACACATCCCCCCCCCCAAGCCAGTGTCCTTTCCTTGCCCTGTCTCAAGCCATTTTTTCATATGCTTGGGAGCCACCAGCTCTTCCAGAAACTGTCATCATGTGAGTAACAAACCTTTCCTACCCTCTTGGAGTGTGTGTGACATCATCAGTCTTGACATACCAACCAAATTTTGGGTGAGGATCCTTCCTATTTCTATGGAGTGGTAACAACAATGGAAATAATACTATCTCCAAGGATTACTGTAAGAATGAGAGATAATGCCATAAAGTACAGTGCTTTACAATCACCTGGTAGGTGCTCACAAGCCTGTGATAAGTTGAAATGAGTTAATAATTATAGAGCAACTTAGAACAGTATCTAGCACATCTTTCTTGCACATTTAATATGCATTTAATGCAACTCCACTATAAGCATGTGGTTGCAGCTCATCTGTGATCCTTTATCAAGTGAATGTCTGCAGCCCTTGACTTGAAGTATCTCTGAACTGCAGGGAGAGATGAGAGACCCGAGTGGCCTCGAGGAGAACCACCAGGACCCCTCTGGAGAATGCACTGACGGCTACAGGCAACAATTCGGAAGACGTCTAGGAAGAAGAGCCCTCGAGGGCAGAAACATCATCGAGATTGTGAGCTGATGCTCCGGAGAAGTCAGTCTAACCAGGCCCACCCTTCCCCCAGGAGATGGTAGATGCCGCTATGAATGACTCCCTCTAAAAACAGGGAGCAACCTTAGGCACATGGTGGGCCACTGGTCCCTTGTCCCTACTGACCTTGATAGCATGCCTCTTTCTTTTCTTTTGAGAGGTAGAAGGAGGACAAGACATTATGCCTTTAACTTGAAAACCTCTAACCAGACACATTAGATTGAAATAACTAAAGTGCGTGGAAGGCTACTTCTTCCAATTTTATGACGGGTGTTTCTAACAAAAGACTCGGGCATGCAACAAATGTCACAATCATGAGAAGTTTCTCCTCTGATAAAAGGTTTTGCAGTGTGTGGGATGATGTGTGTTATGGACGATGATTTTAGGTCATGGCTCGGACAGGCATTAAAATATATTAAATTATACGGGGAAAAAGTGATTCCTCTTACGATTCGTTTTACTCTTCCTGATTACACCCAGGGTAAACTCTCCGTTGCTGCTAGTCTTCTGATAGCCAGCTACCCAGGGAGAATTGCCTCAGGCTTAAATCTCAGGAGAGAGGGTTAGCTGGAATTTTTTCTAACGTTTTCTCTGTTTTCATCAGGTTTACTTTTATAGTTACATTCAATGTTTAGTAGGTGATGCTGTCTCCAATTTGATGATATGCTAGAAAATCCCTTTTCCAAAAAAAAATTAATTTTAGGCAAGTGAGTTGATTTAAAAATCAGATCAACATAGTACAGGTAACAGAAAGGTCTTGCGAACACTGGGAGGGTAGTTCAGAATGACGACCTCTGGGAGTCACCGACCTGATGGGTGTTCAAGTTCGAAGGCACAAACGATTCCCAGAAGGTGGTATCGCCCATCAGTTCATCTCGAGTCTCAATCCCGACCTGAAATACCTAAGAAGTGGTGGGGGGGGGGGGTTGAAACCGGAGATGTTGGTGTGTCCCCCCCGTACCCCGCTTTCTCTCCCCCTCTATTCAACTTCCCACCATGCACGTGTCACCTTCAGCTGTCCTTTGATGCTAGAACGTCACCCTGAGAAGACAGAGGTGTTTAATCCACGCTGCTGAAAACACCTTCAGGGTCAAAGG
This sequence comes from Miniopterus schreibersii, assembly GCF_964146895.1. Classification (NCBI taxonomy): domain Eukaryota; kingdom Metazoa; phylum Chordata; class Mammalia; order Chiroptera; family Miniopteridae; genus Miniopterus; species Miniopterus schreibersii. The sequence goes on from NC_138102.1 coordinate 173,266,908, forward strand.
ACTGTAATAACAAGTCAATTAGCTTCGCAGTTATCATATGATACTATGTATAAAATCAGTTATTTGACATGGAAATTATGGAATGGCCTTCAACTGAACCAGAGTTAAGTGCACTTTTAAATGACGTGAGCTTTAGAGAAAAATAGGTGATGATGATAGACAGACAGGTGTACACCTAACATGTATATATTCATGTCATTCAACATGCGGAGCACTTACTACAGACAAGACAGCGTGCTAGTTGCTGCGGTGGGTGCACAGGTAAGTGAGGACGTGGCCTCTCTAGTCCAGGTTCCCTAGAAGACGACAGATAGAAACTCCCGGCACAGAGCGAGTGCTAAATAAACGCTAGTTCTCTGGCCTCACTCTCTGCCTTCCCCGTTCTCATTAGGAATTCCTTTTAATAAAATGAAGAGGCCCCTGCAGGAGCCCCTTGGCCCTTCTAACAATGCGCGCCACTTAACGACGTGGCCGAAAGATTTAGCTGGAAAGGGGCCAGGCTCTTCAGAGTGAAGCATTTCGTAGCCTCATTCCTCTGGCTTTAGACTGGCTGCGGGGAAGCTTCCCAACGGGGGACAGAGGCCGCCCCACGGGGGCTAGCAGGGCAAACGGCAGGGACTGTGTCCCCACACCGAGCCCACCCTGATGCCACCACACACTGCCAGGCCGGGCAGCTATGCCCACTGCAGGTTTGACACAGGTCCGTGTTGGGAAGAGCTGGCTTGTCGGGGGAGGGGGGGGAGAGGGAGAGGGAGAGAGGGAGACAAGGAGAGAGAGGGAGGGAGGGAGACAAGGAGAGAGAGGGAGGGAGACAAGGAGAGAGAGGGAGGGAGACAAGGAGAGAGAGGGAGGGAGGGAGACAAGGAGAGAGAGGGAGGGAGACAAGGAGAGAGAGGGAGGGAGACAAGGAGAGAGGAGGGAGGGACAAGGGAGAGAGGGAGGGAGACAAGGAGAGGAGGGAGGGAGACAAGGAGAGAGGGAGGGAGACAAGGAGAGAGAGGGAGGGAGGGAGACAAGGAGAGGGAGGGAGGGAGACAAGGAGAGAGAGGGAGGGAGACAAGGAGAGAGAGGGAGGGAGACAAGGAGAGAGAGGGAGGGAGGGAGACAAGGAGAGGGAGGGAGGGAGACAAGGAGAGAGAGGGAGGGAGGGAGACAAGGAGAGAGAGGGAGGGAGGGAGACAAGGAAGAGGAGGGAGGGAGGGAGACAAGGAGAGAGAGGGAGGGAGGGAGACAAGGAGAGAGAGGGAGGGAGGGAGACAAGGAGAGAGAGGGAGGGAGGGAGACAAGGAGAGAGAGGGAGGGAGGGAGACAAGGAGAGAGAGGGAGGGAGACAAGGAGAGAGAGGGAGGGAGACAAGGAGAGAGAGGGAGGGAGGGAGACAAGGAGAGAGAGGGAGGGAGGGAGACAAGGAGAGAGAGGGAGGGAGGGAGACAAGGAGAGAGAGGGAGGGAGACAAGGAGAGAGAGGGAGGGAGGGAGACAAGGAGAGAGAGGGAGGGAGGGAGACAAGGAGAGAGAGGGAGGGAGGGAGACAAGGAGAGAGAGGGAGGGAGACAAGGAGAGAGAGGGAGGGAGACAAGGAGAGAGAGGGAGGGAGACAAGGAGAGAGAGGGAGGGAGGGAGACAAGGAGAGGGAGGGAGGGAGACAAGAGAGAGAGGGAGGGAGGGAGACAAGGAGAGAGAGGGAGGGAGGGAGACAAGGAGAGAGAGAGGAGGGAGACAAGGAGAGAGAGGGAGGGAGGGAGACAAGGAGAGAGAGGGAGGGAGGGAGACAAGGAGAGGGAGGGAGGGAGACAAGGAGAGGGAGGGAGACAAGGAGAGGGAGGGAGGGAGGGAGACAAGGAGAGGGAGGGAGGGAGACAAGGAGAGGGAGGGAGGAGGGAGACAAGGAGAGGGAGGGAGGGAGGGAGACAAGGAGAGAGAGGGAGAGAGGGAGACAAGGAGAGAGAGGGAGGGAGACAAGGAGAGGGAGGGAGGGAGGGAGACAAGGAGAGAGAGGGAGAGAGGAGACAAGGAGAGGGAGGGAGGGAGACAAGGAGAGGGAGGGAGGGAGGGAGACAAGGAGAGGGAGGGAGGGAGGGAGACAAGGAGAGAGAGGGAGGGAGGGAGACAAGGAGAGAGAGGGAGGGAGGGAGACAAGGAGAGGGAGGGAGACAAGGAGAGAGAGGGAGGGAGGGAGACAAGGAGAGGGGAGGGAGGGAGGGAGACAAGGAGAGGGAGGGAGGGAGACAAGGAGAGGGAGGGAGGGAGGGAGACAAGGAGAGGAGGGAGGGAGGGAGACAAGGAGAGAGAGGGAGAGAGGGAGACAAGGAGAGAGAGGGAGGGAGGGAGACAAGGAGAGGGAGGGAGGGAGGGAGACAAGGAGAGGGAGGGAGGGAGACAAGGAGAGAGAGGGAGGAGGGAGACAAGGAGAGGGAGGGAGGGAGACAAGGAGAGGGGAGGGAGGGAGGGAGACAAGGAGAGGGAGGGAGGGAGACAAGGAGAGGGAGGAGGGAGACAAGGAGAGGGAGGGAGGGAGGGAGACAAGGAGAGGGAGGGAGGGAGGGAGACAAGGAGAGGGAGGGAGGGAGACAAGGAGAGGGAGGGAGGGAGACAAGGAGAGGGAGGGAGGGAGGGAGACAAGGAGAGAGAGGGAGGGAGGGAGACAAGGAGAGGGAGGGAGGGAGACAAGGAGAGGGAGGGAGGGAGGGAGACAAGGAGAGAGAGGGAGGGAGGGAGACAAGGAGAGGGAGGGAGGGAGACAAGGAGAGGGAGGGAGGGAGACAAGGAGAGGGAGGGAGGGAGGGAGACAAGGAGAGAGAGGGAGGGAGGGAGACAAGGAGAGGGAGGGAGGGAGACAAGGAGAGAGAGGGAGGGAGGGAGACAAGGAGAGAGAGGGAGGGAGGGAGACAAGGAGAGGGAGGGAGGGAGACAAGGAGAGGGAGGGAGGGAGGGAGACAAGGAGAGGGAGGGAGGGAGACAAGGAGAGGGAGGGAGGGAGACAAGGAGAGAGAGGGAGGGAGACAAGGAGAGAGAGGGAGGGAGACAAGGAGAGGGAGGGAGGGAGACAAGGAGAGGGAGGGAGGGAGACAAGGAGAGGGAGGGAGGGAGGGAGACAAGGAGAGGGAGGGAGGGAGACAAGGAGAGGGAGGGAGGGAGACAAGGAGAGAGAGGGAGGGAGACAAGGAGAGAGAGGGAGGGAGACAAGGAGAGGGAGGGAGGGAGGGAGACAAGGAGAGAGAGGGAGACAAGGAGAGAGAGGGAGGGAGGGAGACAAGGAGAGGGAGGGAGACAAGGAGAGGGAGGGTGGGAGACAAGAGAGAGAGGGAGGGAGGGAGACAAGGAGAGAGAGGGAGGGAGGGAGACAAGGAGAGAGAGGGAGGGAGACAAGGAGAGGGAGGGAGGGAGGGAGACAAGGAGAGAGAGGGAGAGAGGGAGACAAGGAGAGGGAGGGAGGGAGGGAGACAAGGAGAGGGAGGGAGGGAGGGAGGGAGGGAGACAAGGAGAGGGAGGGAGGGAGACAAGGAGAGGGAGGGAGGGAGGGAGACAAGGAGAGGGAGGGAGGGAGGGAGGGAGGGAGACAAGGAGAGGGAGGGAGGGAGACAAGGAGAGAGAGGGAGGGAGGGAGACAAGGAGAGGGAGGGAGGGAGGGAGACAAGGAGAGAGAGGGAGGGAGGGAGACAAGGAGAGGGAGGGAGGGAGGGAGACAAGGAGAGGGAGGGAGGGAGGGAGACAAGGAGAGGGAGGGAGGGAGGGAGACAAGGAGAGGGAGGGAGGGAGGGAGACAAGGAGAGAGAGGGAGGGAGGGAGGGAGGGAGGGAGACAAGGAGAGGGAGGGAGGGAGACAAGGAGAGGGAGGGAGACAAGGAGAGGGAGGGAGGGAGGGAGACAAGGAGAGGGAGGGAGGGAGGGAGACAAGGAGAGGGAGGGAGGGAGGGAGACAAGGAGAGGGAGGGAGGGAGGGAGACAAGGAGAGAGGAGGAGGAGGGAGGGAGACAAGGAGAGGGAGGGAGGGAGGGAGGGAGGGAGACAAGGAGAGAGAGGGAGGGAGGGAGGGAGGGAGACAAGGAGAGAGAGGGAGGGAGACAAGGAGAGAGAGGGAGGGAGGGAGACAAGGAGAGGGAGGGAGGGAGGGAGACAAGGAGAGAGAGGGAGGGAGGGAGACAAGGAGAGAGAGGGAGGGAGGGAGACAAGGAGAGGGAGGGAGGGAGGGAGACAAGGAGAGGGAGGGAGGGAGGGAGACAAGGAGAGAGAGGGAGGGAGGGAGACAAGGAGAGGGAGGGAGGGAGGGAGACAAGGAGAGAGAGGGAGGGAGGGAGACAAGGAGAGGGAGGGAGGGAGGGAGGGAGGGAGACAAGGAGAGAGAGGGAGGGAGGGAGGGAGGGAGACAAGGAGAGGGAGGGAGGGAGACAAGGAGAGAGAGGGAGGGAGGGAGACAAGGAGAGGGAGGGAGGGAGGGAGACAAGGAGAGAGAGGGAGGGAGGGAGACAAGGAGAGAGAGGGAGGGAGGGAGACAAGGAGAGGGAGGGAGGGAGGGAGACAAGGAGAGGGAGGGAGGGAGGGAGACAAGGAGAGGGAGGGAGGGAGGGAGACAAGGAGAGGGAGGGAGGGAGGGAGACAAGGAGAGAGAGGGAGGGAGGAGGGAGGGAGGGAGACAAGGAGAGGGAGGGAGGGAGACAAGGAGAGGGAGGGAGGGAGGGAGACAAGGAGAGAGAGGGAGGGAGGGAGACAAGGAGAGGGAGGGAGGGAGGGAGACAAGGAGAGGGAGGGAGGGAGGGAGACAAGGAGAGAGAGGGAGGGAGGGAGGGAGGGAGGGAGACAAGGAGAGGGAGGGAGGGAGACAAGGAGAGGGAGGGAGACAAGGAGAGGGAGGGAGGGAGACAAGGAGAGGGAGGGAGGGAGGGAGACAAGGAGAGGGAGGGAGGGAGACAAGGAGAGGGAGGGAGGGAGGGAGACAAGGAGAGGGAGGGAGGGAGGGAGACAAGGAGAGAGAGGGAGGGAGGGAGACAAGGAGAGGGAGGGAGACAAGGAGAGGGAGGGAGGGAGGGAGACAAGGAGAGGGAGGGAGGGAGACAAGGAGAGGGAGGGAGGGAGGGAGACAAGGAGAGGGAGGGAGGGAGGGAGACAAGGAGAGAGAGGGAGAGAGGGAGACAAGGAGAGAGAGGGAGGGAGGGAGACAAGGAGAGGGAGGGAGGGAGACAAGGAGAGGGAGGGAGGGAGACAAGGAGAGGGAGGGAGGGAGACAAGGAGAGGGAGGGAGGGAGGGAGACAAGGAGAGAGAGGGAGAGAGGGAGACAAGGAGAGAGAGGGAGGGAGGGAGACAAGGAGAGGGAGGGAGGGAGACAAGGAGAGGGAGGGAGGGAGGGAGGGAGGGAGACAAGGAGAGAGAGGGAGGGAGGGAGGGGAGGGAGACAAGGAGAGAGAGGGAGGGAGGGAGGGAGGGAGACAAGGAGAGAGAGGGAGGGAGGGAGGGAGGGAGGGAGACAAGGAGAGGGAGGGAGGGAGACAAGGAGAGGGAGGGAGGGAGGGAGACAAGGAGAGAGAGGGAGGGAGGGAGACAAGGAGAGGGAGGGAGGGAGACAAGGAGAGGGAGGGAGGGAGGGAGACAAGGAGAGAGAGGGAGGGAGGGAGACAAGGAGAGAGAGGGAGGGAGGGAGGGAGGGAGGGAGACAAGGAGAGAGAGGGAGGGAGGGAGACAAGGAGAGGGAGGGAGGGAGGGAGACAAGGAGAGGGAGGGAGGGAGGGAGACAAGGAGAGGGAGGGAGGGAGGGAGGGAGGGAGGGAGGGAGGGAGGGAGACAAGGAGAGGGAGGGAGAGATCTGTTGCCCCGCTTACTCATGCAGTCATTAGTTGATTCTTGTATGTGCCCTGACTGGGGCTCAAACCCACAGCCTTGGTGTATCAGGATGACGCTCTAACCAACCAAGTGCCTGGCCGGGGCTCATTATTCATTCCTATGAAGTGACAGAATTCTTTTCGGGTGACCACGGAGCGTGGGCACACTCCCGGGAATCCTGCTCTAGACAAGGGGCGCCACAACCCCAGTCACAGGTTCTGGAGGAGACATGAAATCAGTTTTTCTTTTTTGGGAAAATGGGCATTTTTTTTAGTTGCCCAGAGCCTAGCACAGTGCCTCACATACCTAGGCATCCAGGATATCATGTGTTGTTTGAGTAAAAATGAACTAAAAGCGTCACTTAGGAAACTGCCCATTCTGTGTGACCTGTGTGCTGACCCCAAAGCCCAGGGATTCCCCCCCCCCTCCGCCGTGAGGAAGGAAGGCGGGACAACCAGTCAGGTGTCAGGCGTCTTGCACTGTTCCTGCTGTCTACCTCTCTGAACAACTCTGCAAAGGAGATATAAACTCTAGGTCAGCCTTCAGGCAGTTCCACCAAAATGCCCTTAACATGCAGAGGGCCAGCTCTCAGCCCTGTGACCCAGGGGTGCAGCTGTGAACAGGTGCCACAAACAAGAAATACCTGTGTGCCTTCCGTTTCTTCTACAATCTCATTAAAAATTTGGGCTTCAGGTCCGCACAATGTTTTAATTTTAAAAAGCGATGTTCTTTCCCCGTTAAATCCTCAGGTGACATTGGCATTCCAGAAAGCTGGCCCTCGCTTATAGTGCGGCTTCCCTCACCTGGCTTCTGACGCATCCCAGTGCTAGAGTCATCCGCGGTAAGTTTATAAATGAACCTATTTTATGGCAGCAAGCAGCAGGGGGTAAGTTGCCGGGGAAGAGAAAGCCTTTGCCTGTCCTGTTTACCACAGTATCCCTAGCACATAAAAGATTGTCTGGAGCACAGCAGGAGCTCAAACCATGCTCCAGGGAAGACAAGGCAATCCCTGGAGTGTAGGTAGGCTTTTCACAAATAGTTGGAGCGCTCTCCTAATTTTCATTTGAAAAGTTGATAAACAACCTGAACAACTGCATATTATGCAACCATTGTCTCTCCTGTTGTATAAAAGTAAGAATAGTTTAAAGCTTGCCCAAATTAGGGATTTCCGCTCTCTGGTCAAGACTTTATTTTGATTCCTGTTTTCTTATAATGAAAAGGATATTGAGGAAACAACAAACAGCAGATGGACCAACAGGCTCCCCTCTACCTTGGTTCCCTATGATGTGCTTCACTAAGTAACATGCAAACAGCCGTACAGCTTCCACCTCTAGGCCAGGCCTGAGATTCCTCAACCATCCGCGCAGGAGCCTTGTAGCCTGAGTCAATGCAGTTATTTTTTTCTAACAAGATGGATCACAGAGGGTAGAGGTATTTTGCCCCCTTTTACTATCTCCCCTAGGGCAGAAGTTATGGGCCTATAACAATGATCTGAATGTTTGTGTACCCTTCCAAAATTCACACGGCGAAGCCCTAACCCTCCAATGTGATGTGAGCAGGAGTTGGGCCTTTAGAGCTATGTAGGCTTAGATGAGGTCGTGAGGGTGGAGCTCCCACGACAGGATTAATGTCCTTGTAAGTAGCGGAAGAGAACAGAGCTCTCTCCCCACCAAGGAAGGACTCCGCTGGAAGGCAGCCATCGCAAACCAGGAGTACAGTTCTCACCAGGAATCAAACCTGCTGGCACCCAGAGCTGTGAGAAAATAAGTGTCTGTTGTTTAAGCTACCCAGTCTATGGCATTATGTTATAATGGCACAAACTAAGGCAATATCCAACCACGAATCTCTTTTTAGCTTGTTTTGAATACAAAAGGGTAAGTTTCTTTCTATTTTATATACAACTGTTAAAAGGAAACAAGCATAATTTCTAAAGGAAGGGACTTCAAGAAGGGGATTTGTAGATGTTACTTGTTTTCTTTCCTTATAGCAGCTAAGTGGCCTTTCTCCAGGAAAAGTTTTGGTATAACTTACTTAGTAACAATAGGCAATTGTCATAGTGTGTTAATCTCAACTGCTTCCCATGACAAGGGAAAATTTTTACCTGGCCTTGTCATGAAAGGTTTTCCCAAGGGTTTCTCATAATAATGATCTATTGTATTTTTCAAAAGCAGATATTAATATGTGCATTATATAATTATAGTTTAATAAGTATTCATAGGCATAAAAATGTTCTGGAAGGATACACTCGAGGGTGTTAAAAGAAGTTAGAACTACATATTGAATTTATGTATAATTTTTTCCTTATCTAAATATTTTAATTCTTATGCTACAAAAAAAGGTATGCTTTTGTAACAAGAATTTGTAATAAAATGTTCCAACTGCTAAAATAATACAAGATTCAGAAAAGCTACACACACACAGTTTCTGAGAGTACCCAAATTGCACTGGTTTATGCTTTCAGAAAGAGGTAAGAAAATTCACATTTGTTAAGTACTCTCTGTGTCTCAATCCTGCAAGGTTAGTAATACTCTTTCCATTTTATAGACGAGGAAACTTGAGGTTCAAGGAGGCTATGTGACAAAGCAGAGCCAGGATTAACCCAGACTCATCTGATCTCAACGGCTACTCTCTCCACCTGCCTGGACGGTTTCCAGCATAACAGAAAGTGCCGGAGACCGGGTTTTACTCATTACCTCCTGGCACCTGTATACAATAAACGGCCGCCAATAATGGCTGCACCGAAGTCGCACCTGAGCCAAGTTCCCTTCTCATGGCTCAGGGAAGGAGGACAACCAGGTCCGCTCGCTCACCCTGCGTCCAGACAATGTCTCCGATTCTTGTTTCAGCTTCAGTGCAAAGTGCTGCTTCTTTGAAGACGAAATGTGGCTTCTGGTCTTTCTGCCTGAGGTGAAAGCCCATTATTAGAGTGGCTGAGGGCCCTTTGATAATTCTAAAATACACATGCTCTTAAGGGAGCATCTCTACCTCACAGTCCACTGACAATTGGTCTCTTATTTTAACAACTGGCACAACATCGCAACACTGCCTCAATTGTCCTTTGTTTTCTGTCCTGGTGGCTGTTTTGGTAAGTATTCATATGACTTTGATTCCCATCACACCAAGGAGCTTTGGGCAAGTTATTTATGATCTCTCCCTGCTGTCACATCACTTCTGTGAGGACTGTAATTGCTAAACTTTGTTTTCCCATCATTGAAATGGACGCAGCAGGGCACTGCATGCTGTACCTCATGGAATAAGTTTGGCAAAGTGACAAGTGGAGAATTACTGGCAAGGAGCCGGCGTTACAGGTGGAAGAGAACCGAACTCTGACCAAAACACGGATGAGTGCTGGCATTGAGGGAGTGGAGGAAAATTATGTAGGATGTGTGGTGATGGAGGGAAATACCCGCATGACAACAAGGAATATTTGTGAAACTCTTAGAAAGGACAAGATGTTGGGCTAATTGCTTTACACGTGTTATGTGATTCATTCCCACAAACAGGAGCCAATTCAAGTTGTATGACGCTCTGAAGATTATGCACTTTGGGGGGAGGGCATGAGTCTTTTAATTACAAAATTAAAAATGCAACATGCCTAAGGCCCCCTGATGAGGGGCCCATACAAGTGAGGTGTGCTGATGCTTACAGTCCTTAGCTTCATGGTAAATCCATAAGCCCTCTCAAGTATGCATTATCCACTTACATATAAGGACGTTCAACTAGGTTAAGAAACTTGCCCGGTCACAGAGCGACCAAGTGGCAGAGCACGGATTCTAACCAGGCTCCCAAAATCCTTAAAGAATTGCCCAGAGCCCCCAAACAGGCACTTCATGAGGACAGACTCCCTTAGGGCAGCCTGATGCACTGATGTGGTTCTGAGAGTTTCCTGGCAGGGCCTGGCCTGTCAGGACCTGCAGGGCCTGGGCGGGTGGAGTCCCGCCGAGACCTTGGCAGAAATTTGCATCTTCCAGGTTCATAGAATCTGTAAGGAAAGCCACTGTTGAGGGAGAGAGATAGGTTTTAATGACTCTGCTCTTTGTATCTACAAACCGAAAAGTGGGAAAGAAAAAAATTATTTTTAAGACACACGTTTAATTTAGCCACAGTCCTGGATAAGAAGATACCAGTGTTCAAAGACGAATGCAGTGATGTGTAGGCAAACCAGCTTGGGGGGCAGAGGGAGCCCCGTTTTGTAGCATTTGCCTATTTCTATGGTGTCAATACTCCCATATTGATAAGATATGGGTTTCAAGATACCAGTGGTTTTCTGGCTCACAAATGTCCTGAATATCTAGTGATTCAGCTCTTACAAACAGGTGCAAGCTGCTCCCACACACCATTAGCTGCATGTTCGACCTGGCCTTGGTGGTCCTGGCCTCAAGTTCCTCATTTAAGAAGATCTTTCTTAAAGCTCAGAGGCAAATATTCTTGGCCCTGAAATCTTGTTTAGTTGACAGTTTGGAAAGAGGACTTGAGGTGAGTTGTAAAGTCTCGAGAATGTTGGGGAAACGAGTTAGGAGTTCCTCGTGGCCCACCACGACCCATCATAAAATCCTTCTGCGACACGTACTCCACTTCTGACGCAGATGTGAAGCCTCAGCCCCTTTCCCTTCGTAGCCACCATACCTATTGACCCTTCAACCTCTGCCGTCCACACCCCTCACCCTGTAAGTCACTACAACAGCCAAGGATGGACCAGTCAAACCTCCTCATTTTACAGACAGGCAACTGAGGCCAAGGAAAAGAAAACGATGGTCACAAAAAATTTTAAATACCAAAGTGGGACTAAAACTTAAGTCTCCTGTCTGTCTGTAATCCTTACTAACTCCTTGCTGTTTAAGCAAGTAAGCCTTACAATACTTCATGATGATATCTCTGAACAGTACCGTATCTTCCAGATTAATTTCGTAACATCAGGAAAGTGATGATTTGGCTGCTTGGGGCCCTGACTCACTTCCTCTGCCTTTTCCAGTTTTCTGAAGCTGCAAACACTCACCCCTGCACAGCTGAGCTCAGGGCTGCCCCACTCAAAGACCAGCAAGATTCCCCACAAAAAACAGAGCCCGAAACAGCGGCTTGCACGGAGGCAATTTACTTTGGGACAGAACCCAAGGAAGAAAGAAAAGGTAGCACAGGTGTGTTATCAAACTCTGGGCAACTGGGACTTACCCCACTGGGACCCCATGAAGCGCCTTGCAGAATGCCTTCCAGAATCGGGATTCCTGCAATGCGGTACTTTTGGTCTGAAAACCAGAAAAGTCCTGGGAAAACTAGGACGTCAGTCACCCTATCAGAATCATCTGCCCAACAGCCAGGAGAGAGAAACATTTATCCACCTGCTCCCATCCTTCGGTGGTTAAGTTGCCCCCGGAGATGCCAACTCTCTCGCTCTTGCAGTTTGCATGTGTGAAACTCAAAGCACATTTCTTCGTGTGGCCACAGGAGTGGGGTGAGAGTAGCCCCAGAGCAGAACGAGGTGCAGTGCACCTGAGGGGAGGGGCTGGCGGCTGGCGCTGCAGCAGTGGCCGGGCTACAGCTAGGCCGACAGGATGGGCACAAGGGGCTTCCAAGCAGGGCACAGAGGGTGTACAAACAGCCTTGTTCCTCAGCTGGTGGGGTTCATTATCAAGTGACCCTCTGGGACCTGGGATCTGGCGACTACTAAAGCTGCTCCACAGTTTACCAGGCTGCCCTGTCATGAATCTACCCTTGAGAGGATGTAGACCCTTGCATGGTCTCCCTCCCTTCCTCCCTCCCTCCCTCCCCTCCCTCCCTTCCTCCCCTCCCTCCTTCTTTCCTTCCTTCCTTCCTTCCTCCCTCCCTCCCTCCCTCCCTCCCTCCCTCCCTCCCTCCCTCCCTCCCTCCCTCCCTCCCCCTCCTTCCTTCCTTCTTTCCTTCCTTCCCTCCCTCCCTCCCCTCCCTCCCCTTCCTTCCTTCCTTCCTTCCTTCCTTCCTTCCTTCCTTCCTTCCTTCCTTCCTTCCTTCCCTCCTTCCCTCCCTCCCTCCCTCCCTCCCTCCCTCCCTCCCTTCCTCACTTCCATTTTTCCTCCATAATAAATATTTAGTGAGTACCTATCCTATCCAGGAACTATGCTAGGTACTTAAAATGTAAAAATAACACAATCCTTGTCCTCAAGAAGCATGCAGATGAGGGACCAATCATAAAACAGTTATAATACACTGTGACTCAGGCAGAGAAAGGAACAGGAGGGAAAAGGGAGGAAAAGCTTTCATATAGGAAGTAACTTTTTAAAAATTTTATTTTAGAAAGAGAAGAAAAGAGAGAAGAACATCAATTTGTTGTTCCACTTACTTACGCATTCATTGGCAGGTTATTCTTGTGTGTGCCCCAACTGGGGATCAAACCTGCAACCTTAGTGTGTCGGGACAACGCTCTAACCAACTGAGCTACCTGGCCGGGGCCTAGGAAGTCACAGTCAAGCTAAGTCTCTAAGGAGGAGCTGATAGCAGCAGCAGCAATGGGTAAGTTTGGTGGGATGCTGGCTATGAACCAAGCAATGTTTTAAGGTCTTTATAGCACTAACACCCTTAATCCAGCCTTCTGGACAGTAGGTGACCTTAGCATTGATTCTTCTGCAGAAGGCAGTTCACTTGCAAAAACCTTTCAACACTCATGCCAAAGTAGCTATTGTTGTGCACAATGCTTCTTCCACCAGCCCTGATGAATGGTCTGGAAATCAACTTTTGATCACATCTATCACATAGTAGATAATGAGATCAAGTGGCCACAGACATCAAAGGGAGGGCTTGTGACAATCTAGGAGCAATAAGGTATCTGAACTTCATCTGAAAGACCCTTGAAGTGTGCTCATGAGCTACCTGAATCAAAATTGCTCCCAAGTCCTAACTGGAGAGGTAGCACGGTGCAGTGGCTAAGAACACAGTTTCTGGGTACAGCCTGCCTATGTTTGGGTTCCAGTTCTGACTGCTTTCTGAGACTATGTGACTTTGGGCAAGTTACTCAGTCTCTCTGTGCCTCAGTTTTCCCATCAGTAAATGGGGTAAGAGATTTACTTTACAGGAAGAGTAAATGAGTCATTATATGCAAAGCACTTGGAATATTATTTGATATGTAGTCAGAGCCATAAAGTGTCAGCTATTAGTCATCTGGGAAAGTGCAAGCGTCCACAAGCCCTTTGAACAGGGAATAAGAAAGTCTGACACCAGCAATTAAAGATGTATGACCTTGGCTAAGTCACTTGTTGTCTCTGGGGTTATTTTATTTCTTCATCTGTAATATGATGAAAATTATATCTACCCTGCTTACCTCACAGGGCTCTCATAGGATCAGGGGAGATGATGGATGCTAAAATCTTTGAAAACCTCCAAGTCCTTTACAAATAAAAGACCTTATTAATACTAATTATCTTCATCCAGATTATCTGATTAGTGTGCAGTCAGGGCAGTTTTTCATCCCACGCTGTTTTGCGCAAGGAATCAGGAAAGAAAATCTGCTGCTGGTGTAAAATAATATATTCCCCAGCCAAACCCAGTTCAAAAGTCACTGGGATTGTTCTGGGATTTGAAATTTCCTCCATCATCTTTTGTACCTAGCAACAAGTAGAGTGGATTATAACAGAAAGGGTATTAAGCTGGGGTCAGGACACATGGATTATAGCTCCCAGTTCCGCTATTAAATTACTGTGTCATCTCTGGGCTTCCCTAGTCTATAAAATGATGAATGTTTATAATTCTGTAACTGCATAGCTCTTGTGACAGAGATGTTGGTGGAATATTACTGATCGCTTAGATTAAATCACCACTGAATCTCTGGAAAATAATCCTCCCAGATAGCATTTGATTACAAATACAGCATTTAATTGAGAATAGATCCAAGAGTATATGTTGAAATCACGATGTCTTTGCTCTGGAATTCCCCATGAATATAAACATAGATCAACTTACAGATGCTCCAGAAGAGGATGGTGACCTCCCTTTCTCTGGCACTATGAGGCATCTGGCAATGTCCTTTTCCATGAATTCTCTTGCATTGTCCTTGCCTTGGGACTCTGTCAGCTCTAAGAGGCTGTTTCAGCAGTTTCCTACCATGATCCATAAGACCCTACCTGATCCACTCCCCCCACCCCTTCTGACTTCCCCTCCTCAGCACTCACTATGTTTCAGACATGCTGGGCTTTTGGGTATTCCTGGACCTGGCCAGAGCTCAATCCTGCCTCAGGGCCTTTGCACTTGCTGTCCTTCTGCCTAGAATTATCTTCACCCCATGGCTCCTTCCCTCCCTCCTTCCCTCAGGTTTCTTCTTCCCTGATCACCTTATATAACATAGCAAACCCTCCCCATTTTGCTCTGGTGCTCCCTCAATGGGGTACCTGCTAAGCTGCAATAACAAAGAGATTAAAAAACAAAGTGGCTTATATTTGAGAGAAGTTTATTTCCCTCTCATGTAACAATAAAAAATTAAGCAGTCTAAATCTAGGGGCTCTGCCATCTTCCACACTTGGCTCCCAAGGATGTTCCAGTCAATGTCATTTCCCAGCCAGTGGGAAGGAGAAAGAAAGGGTGCAAGGCAAGTGACTTTATCCAGCAGCAAAAGACCTAGAAGTCTCACCAGCACTTCCACCCATACCCCACTGGCCTGAACTTGGTCACAACACTATACCCAGGTGCAAAATGAAGTGGAGATAATGTAGTCTCTAATGCATGGCCACCTTACCATCTACAACTTGAGGTAGAGGTTCTTTTTCTAAGAGATGAAAGGGAGATAAATTATGGAGAACTATTAAGTTTCTGCAACACTCTGTCCACCTGCTATATTTATCTCCAAAGCACTATCGCCATCTGACTGTCTACAGGTTTACATGTTTATTTTTCTCTTCCCACACCAGAACATGCATGAAGGCTGTACACTCAGCCCTTAGTCAGTACCTGATCAATAAAGATTCGTTGAATGAGTAAATGAAAATATATATATATTTATTTTTTTGCTGGTGTTCCGAGGCTCTCACTTCTCTTTCTGATTCACTGTGAATCCCACAGATCCAAATGACCTTGTTTCTAGCGTTAATGAGATTCTGGTCTTACTTACTCTTGTAGCCCAGATGATTCAAAAGCAGGGTGTTACCTTTCTAGATCCTAATTAAGGTAGCCATGGATGGATCTTGAGGATATCATGTGAAGTGAAATAAGTCAGATGGAAAAAGTCAAGAACCATATGATTTCACTCATATGTGGGATATAAAACAGAAAGCAACAAACAAAACAAAACAAACTCACAGACACAGACAATAGTATGGCGGTTACCAGAGGGGAAGGGGGGTGGGTAGGTGGTCAAATATATGGTGATGGAGGAAGAACAAACTTTGGGTGGTGAACATCACACAATGCAATATACAGATGATGCAATATACAGTAGAGTAGAACTCTACTCTTAAAACTTATATAATGTTATTAACCAGTGTCATGCCAATCAATTTTTAAAAAAGGAAGAATAGCGTTGTGCTTGAGGAAATGTCTAATTCAGGGATTACAAACTGAAATCCCTACAGGGCCAGGTGGAGACTTTAAATCAATGCTCAGGCCAGGGGTAGGGCAGCAAGGAGTGGTGTGGACAGAGGCAAAGGGGCCACCACTATTCAACTCCAGCCAATCATTTTTCTGAATGTGGGCCCAGTGTGGTGGTTCTTCATTTTTCAGAGAAGCTGGAAATATGAATTTTCACCTGAAATCTCCAGATTTTTAACAAATTTAAATATTTCAAGAATATTGGTTGGTAAATAAAACATATCTGGGGGCCACTCTGGGCTTGTGAGGCCCACTAATTTGCAATTTCTAGTCTAACGTCTCTGATGCCTGGGATTTAAATAAGGAAAAGGGGACTAGAAGCTCAGCAGTCCCAGTGCTGAAAAGTGGTCTCATAATGGAAAAAAACACAATAATAATAATTATTATTAATGTTTATATAGCTTTGTACAGGTTACAAGAGACTTTGATCTACTTGATCTCAAAGGCTCTCCTTATCACCCAGTAAGTGAAAAGGCAGAGTTGGTTATTATGCCTATTTTTAAAATGACAGAACTGTGGCTTAGAGATGAAGTCACTCATCCAGTTATCAACCAATACATGGAAAACTGGAGAGCTGGGACCCAGCCGGTTCTTCTGAATCCAAACTCCATGCTCCTGCTGCCTCCTGCTCTACATACAACTGTGTATGTGGTTCTCTCAAGAAAGAAACGATCTTGGGATCAGCTTACCTTATTGCCATGATTAAGAGTGACTGAAATATCCTCCTTGGTCCACTCTCTCTTCTCTTTTGCTTCATTCCCCCTGTTGGTTTGAGATCTCACTTCCTTGGGCCCTTGTTCTGGGTCAGCTTCATGTATGGTTTGCTATATTGCACTCCTTGAGCCCTTTCTAGACAAGACCATGCCCCAGGCAGAGCTGTCCCCTTCTTGACCATCATGAAAAATATCTTTCAGCAGCCTTGTGTTACTCTTGTACTCACTCTTGCAGATAAGGAAACCAAGACTCTCTCCACCTCTCAGTTTCACTCTGTCCCTTATGTTCTCCTTTTTACTAGCTCAAAGATGCTAAGGGTGACACTGAAGCCCAGTGATAACTGGACAGGGTGTGGCTTTGTATGGGGAACTAAAAATGACCAAATTTGTACTCAACCATTTTGAACCTCCCCTTACACTCTTCCTTCTACCTAGATAACACTGTTTGTGTCCATGCTCTTCCCTTGCCTGGGTAACTTCTATTCATCTTCCTGGTCTCGGTTTAGATGTCATATCTAGCTGGGTAAACTCCTCATGTGCTTGTAGAGTCCCCTGGGTTTGAAACTACAGTGTGCTAGGCACTAACGAAACAAATATTAAAAAGCAAAACTTCCATGAGTTCCTGATCGAGCTTAATAGAGAAGAAATCAAGGAATTGTAAGTTTTCTGGCTGGAATGGATAGGGCAGGCAGGACCCTAGCGGAAAAAGGAGAAGGCTGGAGTGGGGTATTCAAGGACGTAGCACAGAGGGCAAAAGCTGGGGACAAGACGTTCTAACAGTGGTGCTTTCCACAGCTGCTTTGGCAATTCCACAGAATCTCAGGAACTTAGCTTTGGGAGAGACCTTAAAAAGCATGTGGCACAGCCCACATCCAATGCAGGAGTTATGTTACTCTTGAGTTTGTCAGGGTTAAAGTACTGTACAGTTTGTTAACTCGACAAACATTTATAAACAACTCTTGGGTTCAAGGGATGCACTGGTGATACCAAGTTGAAAACGTCCATAGTTTCTGCCCTTAAAGAACCTCAGGTAGCCAGATAGCAGAGAATAAATGGTCACTTATTTACCCACTCAGCAGACATTTATTCCATGCTCCATGTGCCAACACAATACCTTCAAAGACTGGTATTATCATCGCCTCCATCAATAGATCAGAGAGTTGGGTCTCAGAAGGTTAAGTAACTTGTCAAAGGTTGTGCAGTTATGGCACCTGGCACCATTCTAAGCACCTTTCATCTGTTAGTTTATTTACTCTGCAAAACAATTCCCTTTGAGGTAGGTACTTTTGTTAGCTCCATTTCACATATAAGGAAATGATGCTCAGAGAGATAAGTAACTTCTCCAAGGTCACACCACTCATAAATGGTAGAGCTGGGGTTCAAACCCAGGCAATATGGTTCCAACATCCATGCTTTTAACCACCATGTTTTATTGCTAAGTTGTTCAACCAGTGTTGTCAATGTATCAAAATCAGATGAGTAAAAATGTAATACGTAACTTGTGTCAGTCCTTTTAGTGTCCTTGATTTATACTTTTCTCTCCACTCTTTATTGTCCAGTTAACTCTATTACCAAAAATAAATAACAGAGAAGGAAAAGAACACAATTATCTGGGAGTGATTTTGGCAATAGGTTGGGACCATTGCTTAGAGTGGGGGCTCTTACCTTCAGGTAACTTCAGACTTCTAATTTCTGAAATCACCTATCTGTTTTAACATGAATGAGCTTATCTGCATTTTTCTGAGAAGCTCTACGGCTTTCTAAGACTTCTTTAAAGGATCTGTGACATAAAAAGAGAAGAACCACCTAAAGAATGGGAAAAGATAAAAAGCCAATTAGTCTACTGCAAGCTAGCCAAACATTGGATACTTCTATATTTATTATTAAAAAACAAAATCCATGAATGCTATGGAGCCATTAAAAATATTTACAACAACCCTGGGATTACACAGGAAATCTTGATGCTGTAATGCTAACAACAATATAAAGTGTTATGTCTATGTTACTTCACCTGATTCCCTCCTCAATCCATGCATATTTCGCTTCCTTGCCTCCACACTGGACTGCATTTGCTAAAGTCACCTTCACCTTGCTGGATCCAGCAGCTACTTCTCTATCCTCAGGACAGTTGGCCTCTGGCTCTGTTCCGGTGCCATTTCTCACTGGTCCATTTCTCACTGGCTCTTTCCCAGTCACCTTCTTGGCCACTGCTAATGGTTGGAGCACTCCACGGTTACACTTAGGTCTTCTCCTCTCCTTTGTCTTTTCATCGCTCTCTCCCTAAGTGATCTCCATTTCCATGGTTTTAAGTACTTCACACTTTCAGCAAAGTGCAAGTAAGGTATTTAATTCACACCACTTGCCTGATCTCCACAGGGAGCTCTAAGCAGGAATGTATTCAGTTGTCTACTTAACATCTCTCCTTGGCTACCTAAGATGTAAACACCTCAGACTAAATATTTCCAAAGAGAATTATTACTATTATTCATATTATTATTGTCTATGTTTTCAGCTCATAGAAGAGTGCATGGCCCACAGTAGACTCTTAAAAGCATCTGTTGAATGAATAAGTGAAAGAAATATATATAGTATACACACACACACACACATACACAGGGCTGTTTGTACAATTATTTTTAACAACATGACATTAGAGTAGTGGGGAAAACACCAAAATGTTAATGGTTGTGCATGAAATAAGATTTTTCTTTAAAACTCTATTTTATTTAGAGCATAGTGGTTAAGAATATCAGACTTGGAAGCTGAGTGACCTCCGCAGGACTGCCACTTACCTTGCTTTCTTCACATGCCAAAGGGGCTTAAAAATAGGTACCTCCTTTATATTCATGTAGCACTCACAGTGTGCTTGAGAAATAGAGTGAAGAAGTAAAATGGAGTCACTATTGTCAAGCGCTCAATTACTAAAATCAAGTAGTTGAAGATACGAGGAAAGGCTGCATCAATGTCTGCATATACAACAAACCTCCAGATAACCCTCTGATTGCCCCCCCCCCCAAGGACTCAGGAAAGAATGGTCGCAGATCCAGGCCAGCCGAGGACAATCATCCAGACCAGGGATCAGCTACAGGTTCACCATCTCTCATCAATCCAGAGGCTAAGGACACAGGACTGATTCTTCTCAAGAATGTACTTGGCACTATAAGAACCCCTGGCTTTTCTTTCTTTTTCAGGACACTCTGGGTATTGCCCACTTGTATTTTCTGTTTGCAAACCCTGAGAATCTTGAATAAATCTTTATCACATTAGGTAAGTGGTGGTGAGTGTTAGCTGATAATAATGACAAACGTTTTCTTTTACAATAAAAACACACATTTTCCAAGAGACATATGAAAAAATGCGCAAAGTCACTAATCATCAGAGAGATGCAAATTAAAACCACACCTGTCAGAAAGGCTCCATCAACAAATCAACAAAACAACAAACAATGAGTGGATAAAAAAGCTGTGGGACATTTACACCCTGGAATACTACGCAGCTGTAAAAAAGAAGGGTCTCTTACTCTTTGGCAGAGCATGGAGGGACCTGGAGAGTATGATGCTAAGTGAAATAAGCCAGTTAGAGAAAGACAAATACCACATGGTCTCACTCATAGGTAGAATATAATAAACAAAATAAACTGATGAACAAAATAGATCCAGAGACAGAAGCATGGAACAGACTGAGGGATCTCAGAGGGAAGGTGGGGGTGGGGGAGCGGGTGGGGAGAGATTAACCAAAGAACTTATACGCTTATATGCATAACCCATGGACACAGACATTGGTATGGGGAAGGCCTGGGAGTGGGTGGATGCGGGGTGCAGGGGATCAATGAGGGGGAAAAAGGGACATCTGCAATACTTTCAACAAAAACAAATTAATAAAATTTTAAAAGCAAAAACAAAAACAACAACAACAAAAAAACCCACACACATTTTCCTTATAGACCTTAACTAAACAGTAAAAAAACTTGGCCCACATACCCGCCAGCAGGCGCCTCCGCCTCCCGGCTCCCCGGCCCCGCCCCCAGGACGCGCCTGCGCCGTCCCCTTCTTCCTCCCACGTGACCCTCCCCGGCTCCTCCCCGGCTCCAACATGGCGGCCTCCAGGCGCACGGGCCGCACGTGAGAAAGAACTTGGACAGCGGGGAATCCGAGAGCGCCAGTGTGTCCGCCAGTTTCCGCTCATCACGTTCCGTCGCACCCCTTCCACCCTTCCCCGGGCCCTCGTGGGCCGCTGCCCTCCGCAGTCATGAAGACAAAGCCCGTGTCCCACAAGACCGAGAACACACACCGGGTGAGCGAGGGAGCCTGGGCCGGGAGCCGGGAGTCCCGGCGTCTCTCAGCCGTGGCCGTGGGGGCTGCCGTGTTCTGGGCCGAGCATGAGTCACTCGCCCGGAGGCTCTGGCTAGAAAGGGGCACTCTCCGGGTGTCGTAAACATGGGGGTGGGGAGGAAGGCTGGAAGCAGATGTCGCCCGTAGCGTGTGGAGTCTGGAGTGCCCTGGAGTCCCCTTCAGCCCGGAGTTCAGTTCCCTCCGACAGACTGATTCTTTGGAGCTGTTCTCTCCCCTGCTGTTTTATCTTTAAAGGCCAGACTAGGGGGCGGGCAGGTGGGAGAATACGAGTGATTTCCAGCCTTTGGCTCCTACACCGCTTTCTCCGTTCGTCCCTTGAGAGTTCCTTCGTTCTGGTGCAACCTTAGGTTTGTTCATGTTTAGAAACACTGTGATTGCAGCGACTTAGCCAGGCCCCTGGGCTGTTAGAGGGGCGTGAAACCCGACGGTAGATCTAGCGAGGCTGCACCGCCAGCTTTCCCTTAGGTCCCCCACAGTCTGGCCTGGAAGTTTTATTTTAAATGACATAACTGAAAGAACTTGTGCAAACATATCCATAGCTATTATCTTTGCATAGTAGCGCAGTGCGTTTGTTTAAAGCTCCGTGTCTTTCCATTTGTTTTTACACTTTTGATTTATCAGTGACACCTACTTTTAGTGCCCAAACTCAATTATACATTTTATGATTGAAAATAAAGTCAAGTTGCAAGCGAAGCATACCGTTATTATGTAATGATGGTGCATGAGGAGGCTTATGGAAGCCTTAACATTTCTACTTTCAAGAGGAAATTGTCCACATGTAATTATTGTACAGCATTCAAACCGATACTCAAGATGTGATAAGTATTAAATGATGATGTATCTTAAATATGCTCCTCCCCTCCCCCGCAGTTTCTTACATTTGCCGAACGATTGGGGAATGTGAATATCGATATTATTCACCGGATCGATAGAACTGCAAGCTACGATGAGGTAAGAGAATGTTATACGAGCCAGGCTTCCAAGTATTCATAGTCAGTGTTTCAGTCTTTCCTCTTAGAAGTGGATTGCTTTTCAAGCCATTCCTTTATGAACATGAAGTGCATGATACCTGTCTAATACAATAGCCACCTGACAAATTAGATTTAAATTAAATTAAAATTCAAGTGCTCAGTAGTCATATGTGGCTAGTTGCTATCATATTGGACAAGTGCAGATATGAAACATTTCCATCGTTGCAGAAAGTTCTATTGGGTGATGCCGTATTAGACAGTGAGCTGATACTCAGGTGGCTTCTGTGATTCCAGCCTCTTCCATATTCTAAGGCTACAATTTTAGAGGTTTTGAGCAAGTCACTTTCCTGGGGCTTAGTTTCCTCTTTTATAAAAAGAAAGGGGCTAAAACCACATAATTTTTTCCACTTGTAACCATGCTCTAGCTCGGTCACACCTCTACTCAAAAATCTTGCCTTTTGTTGCTTCAAGTAAGTATTTCTCTGCTAGCCTTTTAAAGTCCTGTATGTGTGCATTCAGTTTGGGGATTCATAGTCCTTAACTATTCGTTGCTTCGCTCTGGTTGGATTCTGCTCACTCTTCTTTGAATGCCTTGTCTCCAATGGGTGAATTCAGCGTGTTAAATGATCTTATCTAGGTAATCACATAACGCTTTGGGAACTCACAGTCAAGGGAGCCTAACCTAAACTATTTGGGGGTGTAGGGTGGGGTGTCAAAAACGATAATGTAGTTAAAATGATACCTGAATTTAGTCTTGTTGTGCCTACAGTGGTATCTTGGTTTTTGAACGTCTCCATTGACGAACATTTTGGTTTAGGAACTCCCTAAACCCAGAAGTAAATGCTTCAGTTTTTGAACCCGCCTCCAAAGTTGAACACACCACACTGCTTCCGCTGAGTGCAAGAGCCTGAGGTCTAGCTGTCGGCTGTTCATCCCTCGGTTTTCAAACGTTTCAGAACTCGAATGGTCTCTGGAACAGATTACATTAGAAAACCGAGGTACCACTATAGGTTTTAGCATGGCAAAGAGGACAGAAAAGGCTGTTTAGGCTGAGGAAGAAGATATATAAAAGATAGAGGCTAGAGAATGCATATCTTGTTCAGGAAACTACAAAGCAGTTCATTGTGGTTATTGCTGTATGTAGGGGGTGTGTGTGTGTGTGTGTGTGTGTGTGTGTGTGTTGATGGTGACTGGAATGGGGGATGGGAGTGCCTAGTGAGAGAAAGCAGAAGGGATAGTCAAGGATCGTAAAGAGCTTCATATGTCAAGCTAAGTTTGGATTTTATCCTGAAGCTATGGGATATCATTCGAGGATTGTAAGGCAGGGGAGTAAGTGACGTGACGTTTAAGCTTTAGATCTCTCTGGCTTTAGTGTGGAGGAAGAGGAGGACTGGAGTTGGGGTAACCAGTTGTGAGGATTTGGTAGTTATTTAAGTAAATGATTATGGCAGCGTCAGTCAAATGGAAAGAGGGAAGGATTCTAGAGATATTAGATAAGTAGAATCGATAGGGCTTGTGACCTGCTGGATATGCAGGGAGGAAGGAAATGGGGTTAACTTTTTTGGTTTCAACAATTAGGTGGTTGAGGATGTTATTCATCAAGATAGATTTATAGGAAGAGGAGCATGGGATTGGTTTTGTTTGGGGCTTGTTCAGTTTGATATACCGGTGGCCATCCAAATGATGGTATCCAAAAAATACTTGGATGTATGAATCTGGTGACTTCAGAGGTAGAATTACAGATTCAACATTCAGCATATGGTTAATAGTTTAAGCCACAGGAGAGGTTGAAAGTACTAAAGGATTGAGTGTTCAATGAGCAGAGAAGAGGGCCTAGAACAGGATCCTGGGTTGGATGGTCAAGAATGGCCTCAATCAAATGTCTGGCCATTGACTGGGACTTGTTGGTCTAGGTTTTCCTTGTAGCTACTTGTTCTCCAATAAGCTAAACTAGGCTTCTTTTCATGATGGCAGAACCTTTCCAAGAGAAACAGAAACTTCAAAGTCTCTTAAAGACTAGTTCTGGCAGTCGCAGGATCATTTCCATTACATGTTATTGGTCAAAATAAGTCATTAGGCCAGGCCAGATTCAGGGGGTGAGGAAATAGACTGTGTCTCTTGGGGTAGGGGCTGTGAGTCACATTGCAAAGGGACAGGGACACAGTTATCACAAATGGTTAACATGTGCCAGTCACAGTGCTAGGCTAGGAATGCCTTCAACATTTAGGTTTTAAACTGTTAGATGTATTTCCCTTCTGCCTTAAGAGATACTGAACACAATTTAATTGGATTCTTTTTCTTCCTTTCTATTCTCTGTAACTATTGATTTTATTTCATTTTTATTTTTTAAAGATTTCCAAAGCACACTGTAAAGATTTACCTTTTTTTGAGATTGAGGAGGACCTGGCATGCTGTTTGTGTATGTGCTTAAGTTTTCTCTCTCTCTCTGTCTGTCTCGTCACTGTCTCGCTGTCTTTCTCTGTGTACGTATATATATATATATATATATATATATATCACACACATATATTTATCCATAACCTTATGGAACACTTTGGTATTTTCTATTTTGTTTCCATTTTATTCGTCTGTCATTTGCATTTTATATGTTCAAAACAACCAAATAGTGGTGTGATGGAAAAGCATATCATATTTGTTTATATATGTGTACATATACATACACATGTATATACACATGTATGGTAATAATGTGTTGGTTTTACCTTTCAGAGTACAGAGTAATATATAAAGAATGTAGTGATGAACTTAGACAAATGCATTATCTCAACCCTCCACTCCTGTTGCCAAGGAAACGGATACTGGCAATTTGGTAGAAGTGTATTCTTCCATGCTTTTCTCTCATACAAATATGTGTGAACATTGGGAGAGGTCTTTTTTAAAAACGAAAAATTGGATCCTGCTATACACTTGACTGTGACTTTTATCACTTTGGGGGGTATATCATCAACATCCTTCCTGTTCAGTATACAATAGATCTTTTTAATTGCCCCATAATATACCTTGGTATGTATAGACCACAAGTTATTCCAGTCATTTTCCTGTGTTGGGTATTTAGGCCGTTTTATGTTCTCTCCTCCACTACAGTAAAAGTTGTTGTTTTTTTAACTCTTGACTATCATCATTGTCTTAAGATATTAGTATATCACTATTCTTATTTACTCTGATTACAGTTTGTCTTTGAATTGCCTGATTAATGGACTGTTTTAATCTTGACAGGAGGTTGAAACCTACTTTTTCGAGGGTCTGCTGAAATGGAGAGAACTGAACCTTACGGAACACTTTGGTATTTTCTATTTTGTTTCTATTTTATTCGTCTGTCATTTGCACTTCATATGTTCAAAACAACCAAATAGTGGTGTGATGGAAAAGCAGAACATTTTTTTTTTCCTTTCATCCAGGGAAATTTTACAAAGAAGTTATTGACAGATGTCAATCATTCAATCAGCTGGTCTATCATCAAAACGAGATAGTTCAGAGTTTGAAGACTCATCTGCAAATCAGGAACAGTTTTGCTTATCAACCCCTTTTGGAGTAAGTAGCATGTTGAGAGAAAGGTCAGAGACATTTGTCTGAATTTTCTGAATGGTTGTGTTTTATAGTACATATGCCTTAGATCTGATGTTTATAATTTAAAAATAAGAATTTACCTTTTCTGTTAGTCTGAATCTCAGTGCATGGCCATAAAGCAGAATCTTAGGTATATACTTTTTTGCTTTTGTTTTATACTTTTAAGAGAGCCCCATTTTTCTTTGATAAAATAGGAATGATTGACCATAATTTGGATGAAATGCACCTTCTTTCTCTGGCCTGATTTCTTTGCTGAACTCTTAAAATGTGAAAAACTTTAAACATTCGAGACTTGATTCAGAAGGTTTAATTAATCCTGTCATCATAGGGATCAGCTGTCATTTATGAAATAGACTTTCAGTATTTGTTTTTTGGTCTATATGTCTCACAGACATTACTTTTTCTTATTTTTAATCCAGTTTGGTTGTACAGTTGGCACGAGATCTGCAGACAGACTTCTACCCACATTTTCAGGATTTTTTTCTAACTATCACCTCAATCCTGGAGACTCAGGACACGGAGTTGTTAGAATGGGCTTTCACTTCGCTGTCATATCTTTACAAGTACCTGTGGAGGCTCATGGTGAAGGACATGCCCAGTATATACAGGTGATCCTTTTCTCTCTAATATGCGGGTTTATGTTTTTTCTTCTTTTAATTTCTATTACATTTTATTGACAATTCAGTGCTGTTGAGGTAAGTTAATAAAGTTATACAACCATCTCCACAATCCAATTTAGGAACTTTCCCATCATCTGCAAAGGATTTCTCAAGCCTGTTTGCAGTCAGTCCTGTTTCCCATGCGCATTAGTTCTGAGAACAAAAGCAATGTTTGCGTGTTCAGTGTTCAAGACTGTCTCTGTGAAAACAACTGTGTGCTTGAGGGCTCAAAATAGAGTGATCCTCTGCAATAATGAGAATTTTTAGCATTTAAGTTTTGTAAGTTTTTATGTTTTGGTCAAGGGCAGGGCAGTTTTTATTAATACTGACAACCGGGAGAAAATTTCCGACTCTTTATTTGTATTTAGTTAAAACATGACTAAAACCTATCATGTGTATCTGCTGACATGGTTACCTGACTCTAGTATGTTCCTTAATTGCCTTTTCCCTGGCTTCTGTCTGACTCCAAACTATTTTTCTAGCCCAGTCTCTGGTTAATTCCTTATATAAAGTTGGTTCTCCAGCCAAAGTGGTTCACAGTCCACTTCTCCAGTCTGCGTTGACCTGATCTTCTCATATCCAACTATTGAAATCATATCCACCTCCCTATTAAAGCCTGGCTTGGATTCCATAACCTCCACTGATATTCCCAGACGCCTTAGCCAGAAGTAGAAGCTTTGTATTCAACCCCTTTGGCATTCCATACCACTTACATTATAGGACTTCTGTTAATAATTGTTTGTTCATATTGTAATGGTATCCTCTCAAACCTGTAAACTCTTCTAGAACATTGTCTTATGCCTGGCCAGCATGGCGCAGTGGTTGAGCATCGACCTAGGATCCAGGAGATTGCAGTTCGATTCCCAGTCAGGGCACATGCCCGGGTTTCGGGCTCAGTCCTCAGCAAGGGGTATGCTAGAGGCAGCCGATCAGTGACTCTCATCACTGATGTTCCTATCCTTCTCCCTTCCTCTCTCTGAAATAAATAAATAAATAAAATACAATAAAAACCCCCACATCATCTTAAATATCTACACTTCCTCAATGCCTATCATACTTAGTAAGTCAAAAGAGACACTCAGAACTTGTTAGCAAATGTGAACAGAAAGAGAATGAATTTCTTAATAGCTTTTTGTTTAAAATAAGGGAAAGATTGTTTGTAATCTATTTCCATCTGGGACTTGATGGAATTTTCCATTTGGTGTCCTGATTATTTCTACATACTTTCATTGCCACATGAATACGTAGATTAATTCTTCTCCTCCCCCACCACATAGGTGTGAGTATGGGATAAGACTGTAGATTTTGTTTTTGTGTCACCCCCCCTTGGCCTTACTGTCCTTTGAACAAAGAATGAGAAAGAAAGATTTTTCCAGCCTTCACTAGTTCTCTCTGAAGCTTTTGATCAAATGTATTAGAAACCAAGGTTACTTCATTAAAAACCAACGAGCTCTTGGATATATTATTTATTTGGTTCCTTGAGTTCTGCTAATTTTATATCTCCTAAGTCAGGCTCTCTGGGTCTAAATTTATTTGCTTTTAGTATGACATTTTCAACAACCTGGATATTTTCGATTGAGTATTACGGAAACCAAAGTCAGTACATTCCCATTCAAGCCAGCGCTTCATTCATTCATGTGTTTCGTAATATGTACTCAGTGCCAGGCCCTGTTTGGTTGTCCAGTTTCTAATAGTGATGCCACCATTCTCCCCATCAGTGAGACGTGGTGCCTCAGGGACGTCTCTGACCAGTGTCTTCAAGGACTCCAGAGCCTCTTAATTCTGTTATTCATGCACTCAATCAATGCAGTGAATTGAACACTGTCTGTGTGTCAGGCTCTTGAGATACTGTCACAAATAAAACATAAAAATCCTCATCTTTCGAAATTTATATTTTAGCAGAGAGAGAATATCTTGGGCACGTACCTGGCTTGCATAGGGATTGGCAAGGAAGCCTGGGTGGTTGAGCATCTTGTATAAGGGAGAATAATTAGGTGATATCAGGGTCATGGTAGGTAGGGGGCCAGATCCCAGAGGGCCTTGTTGACACTGTTAGGTCCTTGGTTCCATTGCAGGGACTCTGGAAATGTTTCTTGGGTCCACCCTTTGGCATTCCCCTCTGTCACCACCCTCTTCCATGGCCTTACTCTGCCAAGCTTGTGTGGCTTGTGCTGCTTCCTAGTTGGACGGCCAGCCTCTCCTTCCTTTATTTAATCCCATACATTGCTGCCAAATTAATCTTTCTGAAAATATTCATTTCTTTTCCATTCATTATTAGTACCTGCTATGAGCAAGGAACTGTTAGGTAATAGGGATATGGCAAAGATGGGAAGATGTATTCCATGCTCTCCTTTCGTTAGGGAGACCAATTTAAACAGTGATTGTACAAATAATTACTTATAGCTACATGGCTCTCTGCCCTTGAGCAGGTTGATTAGGCTTTCAGCCTCAATTTCATTATCTGTAGAATGGGGATAGTAATATTCCCTACCGTACAGAGTTGTGCTATTAGATGAAGTAACACAGAGGAAGTGCTTACATAGATGAAAGCTAGAGTCCAAACTCCTCTGCTTGGTGTTCGGAGCTACCTGTTTACCAGGCAGCTTTATCTGCAACTGCCTTCCCCCGACCAGCCACCTCCTTGTTATCTTTTGACCGTGATCATTTCTGCGTGCTCTGTATTTGATCTCGCTTTTATCCCTAGTGATATGCACTTTGGTATTCACCTGAATTCTTATTGTTCAGGGCTCACTACAAGTTTCAACTCCTTTAAGTCCAGCACCACCAATTCTTGCTACTTAATTTCTGTGACCTTCAGCCTTCTGTCCCGGCATGTGGGTGTCTTAGTAATGAAATGAGATTTTAAACTTGTTTTATACCTGTTGCATATTCCTTGCATACCTAGTACAGTGTTAGCTGGACATACAGGTGATGTGTAGTGCATCCTTATTAAAATTATAATTATTAAACATGTCTTATTTTCTCCTTCATAGGATGTATAGTACACTCCTGGCTCATAAAAAACTACATATAAGAAATTTTGCTGCTGAAAGCTTTACTTTTTTGATGAGAAAGGTTAGTTTGGTATTTTATATGTTTATTGCCCATTAATCCTCAAAAATCTGATGAACAAAAGCTGATGTCTTTTATAATGTGTGTGTGTGTGTGTAAAAGTACCCCCTAATTCAAGCCAATAAATACATGAACAGTGAGATTAACAGGAATTTTTATAATGATTTCTTGGAAGGAACTGATTGCATAGTGTCATTTGTGTTGGTTTCCATAGTAAAGTTTTATTAGAGTGTTTTGTAATAAAACCACATTAGTATTAAATGACTCTTATATTCATAAAATATATGACTTTCTATAAAAGATAGAATGTTTCCTTATGTAGTTTTTCTTGGTACATTCCTTATACCAAGGAATTACTCTCTCGTGTACATTACAAGTGTTAGCATACTATTAGAGTAGTTTGAGATCATTACAAGCGTCTGTTCCTTTTAGAATTTTGTCCTAATTATACTTAAATATGAATCTGTAGATTAGCAAGTAAGATTTCTTCATTTGGATATGTTTATGTTTTAAAAACAATTTTCCTTTTACATTTTGTGTTTTAGGTTTCTGATAAAAATGAACTTTTCAATTTAATGTTTCTTGATCTTGATGAACATCCAGAAAAGGTAGAAGGAGTTGGACAGTTGCTCTTTGAAATGTGCAAAGGAGTGAGAAATATGTTTCACTCCTGTACAGGGAAGGTAAATAACCTGGAGAAAAACTTTCAGTTAGTGTGAAAGGGATTAAAAAGAAAGCAGAAAAGATTTACTGAAATGATGGACAAGAGGTTGCTGAGAATGAATAGCATATGGGGAGTGTTAAGGCTTTGATAGCAGTGTTTACGTAATGTGGGCTCTGGATCAGTAGGTATTTTTACTTACAAGATCATTGCTCTCTTCATCCTGAATCCTAGAAGGTAGCATCAATTGATTAATGAGCAAAGATGGATGTGGAGGGGGCAGCTGGATGTAAAATTCCCATCTAGTTTGGAAATTCCTTTTAAGACAGGTAACCATCAGAGCTGCCATATCCTTCATTATTCCTAGATTCAATTTTAAGGTAGCTCATACAATTAGAGTGGGGAATCACAGTGTAATACTTAAAACTAAGGGTTTACTTGTTCATTTTAATGACTCTTGAATTCCCACAGGCAGTGAAGCTAATTTTGCAAAAGCTAGGACCAGTTACTGAAACAGAAACTCAACTACCATGGATTTTAGTTGGAGAAACACTAAAGAACATGGCCAAATCCACTGCGTTCTACATCTATAAGGAGCATTTTGGTATATTTTTTGAATGTTTGCAAGTGAGTTCTAATTTTTCAAGATTTGTATGTAATAAGGAGCCAAAGAGTTGATTGTTCTGGATCGTTTAGCAGACCACTCCTGGAGATTGTGTATTATAATTGTCCTTACACTCTTCCACACTTACTAGGATTTTCCTTCTCTCAACCCCCTGTACTGTTTTTATTGATTTGATACTTTGAGATACAGCAGAGCATAGTGGTTCAGAGAGCAAGCTTTGCAGCCAGGCTGCCTGTGTTTGAATCTTGGCTTTGTCTCTTATTACTAGTATGACTTGTGAAAGTTATTTAAGCCTCTATTCCCCTCTCTTTTCATCTGATAAATGGGGTAATAATATTTCCTCCTTCATGGTTGCCATGCTGATTGTAAGGAAATGCTTATAAAGAACTTAACAACAGTGCACTCAAAAATGTTAACCGTTATTATCCTTAGTGACGCCCAGTAAATGTGTCTTTTTCTTTCAAAGCAAAAGTATGTGAAAATTTTGAACTGCTTCACACAGTATTTTTATTGTCAGGTTAATAGATGAGTTGGGTATTTTATAGTTATTCTCTCTGTTAAATATTTTCTTTCAAATTAAATTCTTTGTTGCTGAGCCAGTGTGGCTCAGGGGTTGAGCATCAACCTAGGATCCAGGAGATTGAGGTTCAATTCCTAGTCAGGGCACATGCCCAGGTTGCAGGCTTGATCCCCAGCAGGGGATGTGCAGGAGGCAGCCCATCAGTGACTCTCATCATTGATGTTTCCATCTATCTCTCTCCCTCTCCCTTCTTCTCTCTAAAATCAATAAAACATATTTAAAAAAATGAAATTCTTTGTTTGCAGGAATCACTCCTGGATCTACATACAAAAGTAACCCAAACTAACTGTGGTGAAAGTTCTGAACAGATTAAAAGGTTGTTAGAAACATATCTGATACTTGTGAAACATGGAAATGGATCAAAGATAACCAAGCCTGTTGATGTTTGTAAGGTAAGTTCCCTACTTAATTTGCTTGAAGTTTGTTCATTAAAAGCTGGTTGCTAAGTGCACGTCGTTTTTTCTTTTACTTATAGGTATTATCTCAAACATTGCGAATAGACCATCTTTCCACATCTTGCCGGGAGACCCTCTTGGATGTAATTTCTGCTTTGATCCTTGGTGAAAATGTTGCCTTGCCAGAGACCCTCATCAAAGAAACCATAGAAAAAGTAATTTACTTCAGCAAATATTGAGTAGTTAATAATATGTGTAGCATTGCATAAGCCTCCTGGGGGTGTATAAATGAATCATGGCAAAGGTTCTGCCTTCGGGGAACTTACCATCTTATTAATTTTTGAATTGTATGCTATAATAAGGAAAACTGTGTGAGTAAAAGCTAAATCTGTTCAGCAAATATTCAAGTATGTATAGCCTACATTGTAGGATATGGACTAGATTTCACGGTGGACACTACAGTGCCCGTGATTTTTGATAGGGAAGTGGGGCCCTGAGAGTAAGTAGTTATAATTTGTGGAACTAATCTATTGATGTCATATAGAAACATAGTGTTAATTTTTTGGGGGGTTGAGTGACAGAGATGGCTTTTCAAAGGACTTGTATTTGGGATAGTCCTTGAAGGTTAAGTAACAGTCTTCCAGTCAGAGAAGGGGTTGAAAACTCTAGGAGAGGAAACAGCAAAGCTGTGTTCAAAAATGTGTGCAGTCGAGGCATGTGGGCCCGTGAGGGAGCGTGATGTGTATCAGGCCTGCAGGGTCTGCTTGGCTTTGAGAAGTTAGGTTGAACGGTTCCCTGCAAGTGTTAGAAATCCCTGGGAAAATTTTAAACAGGAAAATGATTTGATGAAATTTGCGTTTGAGTGAGTTTAGAAGATGGATTAGAGGGAAGTGGGATTGAAAATAAGTCAGGCTCTTCCTAGTAGGCTCTTCATGTAGTGCGCAGTAGAAAGGATAGAGGAAGGTGTAAAATCTTGCTCCTGGCTCCTGCGTCATTCCCTGGAGCTGGAGAGAATTGAGCAGCTCTGGCAGAGCCCTGTGTGACGCTAGAAACACTGTGCCCGTCACATCTGTGTAAGTTCCTGTGGAGGAGGCTTAGCTTGGGGACAGATTTATACTAGCTGCTTTCCCAAGGGGGCCTCAGTGCCTGTGTCTCCCACCTGGGTGTGTCCTTCTGCACAGGGGAGACTCAGCAGTCAAGTTCTTTTCATCTCCGGTGACTGTATTAACTTGTATCAAGCACACCACTACTTTCAGCTTGCAAGTAGAGGACTTGAAGGTTTGGGATTTTTTTTGTTTTTGTTTCTTCAGGAATGGGGAAAGTACTCCCTGTGTACTTACTTTAATATTTTTTACTTGTGGTCCACAGACTTTTGAGAGCCAATTTGAAAGACGTTTAATTTTGAATTTTTCCGAAGTCATGTTTGCTATGAAGCACTTTGAGCAGGTGAGCAAAATAATACTAAGTTTTGATTTGTTGTGTTTTTAATCTGTCATGGTAAAATAATCAAAGTTAAAACCCTGTGATTTTGTTTGCTTTTTTTAGAGGAACAAGAATAAATATTGGATGTTTTGTTCATATGTATTTTTTAAAGCAATTATATTCCAATTTTTTAAATTACAGTTGACATTCAATATTATGTAAGATTCTGGAACCAGCTTGTTTTTAAATAATCCTTTTGGAAGTTATAGAACCATGTGGTAAAAAACAAACAAACAAAAAAACCCAGGTTCAGGAACTTCTATGTGAATTTGAAGCATAGACAATAGTTTCTCACACATTTTACATGGGAGGAATGTTGTGAATTGATTTCATTGCTACAAAATAGATACCTGATGGAATTAGGTAGAAATCTTTCTCATTAAATCCTAGGTCTATTTTATGCCTTTCCCCTCATTCCCATCAAACATTTGTGACTCCTTGTAACTGGTAATCCTTCAGTATACTTCATGGAAACCTATTTCTGTATCTGTTCTCTCATTTTCTCTTAGTCTTTAATAATATATATTATCATTTATCTCAAAAAAAAAAACCCCAAAAACTTCTTTGTACACATCCTAGTCCTGTTCTTTCCTACCCAGTGAGGGCCCTATATCTGGCTTATTTTTTTTTAAGCATCTTTTTTTTTCTTCCCTGTTCCTTTTGGTCTTTTTTTAAAGTGTTATATTTATCAGAGCACTCTGTGGTGTTTACAGTTTAAAGTCAAATAGGGCTAAGAGGCAGTCACTTGATTTCCACTCCCGTCTTACTCATCAGGAACAAACCATCTAATGGCGTTAGCTGTTTTCTTGTGGTGTTTATATTTTTAAGCCATCTGAGTTTGCTGCTTTTCCTCCCTGCATTAGCTTTGGCCCTCATCTGCAGACTTCCTCCTGTGGTAGGTGGATTATGGTTCTTTTACACTTCTCGTCTTAATGGAGTTACATCACAAATTTAGCTGAACTCATATTCACCGTATACATAGTCCTTATTAAAAGCAAGAGTATTTTATAATTATATTCCTTCCCTGTATACCTTCTCATTTTTCCTGAAATTGCTTCAGTCTTTAAAAACTAAAAATTGTTTTCTTTGAATAGCTGTTGAGTCATCCTGTTTTCCAACAGCATTGTAGAGTGCTTTTCACATGGCAAACCGTCAGATAATTCAGCAGCTCAATCCCCCCTCCCTACCCTTTTCTGGGGACATTCCTCCTGGAGCAATTCTAGTCTGACTGGGTTGCTTTCTCAGCCCACTGCACAAATGTCAGGCTAGAACATCCTTTGCTTTTCTCTTGTTTCCTGGGTCCCACGTCTTTCTTGTGTTTACTCTCTTATTTTGATGAACATTCTTCAGAGGTTCCTTCAGAGGTTAATGGAAGTAAAATTTTGAGATTTTAGTACATCTGAAAATATCTTTATTCTCTCCTAACACTATAGTGCTAGTGGGCTGAATATAGAATTCTACATTGTCATTTTGCCTGTTTTCCAGTCATTGCTTCATTGTCTTCTGGCTTCCATTGTTCCTGGGGAGAGATCTGATCCCATCATGATTCCTTGGTTATGATCTTTTTTTTTTCTCTGTGGAAGCGTTAGAATCTTCTTTTCCTTAAGTGTTCTGAAATTTATATCTGTTAATAAGTGTGATTTTTCTTTCTTATTTTTAGCTTTTTCTACCCAGCTTTCTCTTATATATTGAGAATTGCTTCTTGATTGATGATGCTGCAGTCAAAGATGAAGCTCTGGCCATTTTGGCCAAGCTCATTCTGAACAAAGCTCCACCTCCCACTGCTGGCTCAATGGCAATTGAGAAGTACCCTCTGGTTTTCTCTCAACAGACAGTGGGGTGAGTTCTACATCTTTATTCTCTATATCGTTAAAAACAATGCATTAACCATCCTGTGAAAGTGAAGACCTGTATGTATTAGCTGTAAAGATGTCCATGATATATTGTTATGTGAAGAAAGCAAGTTGTAGAATAGTATGTGAAATATCCCATTTTGTAAAGTTAAAATAAAAAGTATATGTGAGCATAGGAAAACACATGGAAGATTCACAAACAGGTTAACTTGTTAATGTCAGGAGGATGGTAAGTGAAAGGAAGACATGACTCTTAAATTTTTTTAACCTTTTGTTTTAAAGTACATTCATGTGCAGTTGCAAGAAACAATACAGAGAGGTTCCGTAAACCTTCACCCAGTTTTCCCTGGTGGTAACATCTTACATAAGTTCACTGCAATATCACAGCTAGAAAATTGACTTGGTACAATGTACAATTCCATGTACATAGTATTTGGAACTGCTAGGCAGAGTTCTTAGACTTGACATCAAAGACTTGTCTTTGCACCCACCTTATTCAGAGTTACCAGTTTTACATGCATTTATCTCTGCATGTGTATGTAAATGGATATAAAGTTCTATGCAGTTTTATCACGTGTATATTCTTAACTACCACCAGAGTCAAAATACAGAGTTGTTCCATCACTACAATGACCTTTTGTGCTACCTTTTAATAGCCACACTCAGCCTACTGCTTGCTCCCCACTCCATCTCTATCCCCTGGGAACCACTAATCTATTCTCCATTTTTATAATTTTATCATTTTAAGAATATTATATAAATGGAATTGTACAGTACACCTTTTGTGATTGGCTTTTTCACTCAACATAATTCGCTTGAAACCCATTCACGTTGTGTGTAGCAGTAATCCATTCCTTTTTATGTCAGACGTCTCTACGAGCTTATTGCTGAGTATTATTTAATCATTCACTTGTTTAAGACTTTTGGGTCATGCCTAGTGTTTGGCTGTTATGAATAAAGCTGTTATGAACATTCCTGAACATTTTATTTCTCTGAGATAAAGGCCCAAAAGTGAACTTGGGTTATGTGGTAAGTGCCTGTTTAGTTTTCTCAGAGGCTGTGCCACTTCCCTCTCCCAGCCGCTATGTGAGGGACCTGGCTGCTCTGCGTCCTCACCAACCCTGGACGGTTTCGCTGTTTTTATTTTTACCAGCCTAATAGGATATAGTGATACCTCAGTGTAGTTTTAATTTGCAATTCCATGATGACCAATGATATTGAGCATCTTTTCGTGTGATTACGTGTCATCCACACATTCTTACTGAAATATCTGTTTGTTTCCTTGACCCATTTTCTAACTCTAGTTTGTTTCTTTACTGTTGAGTTTTGAGTGCCTCATATTTTCTAGGTACCAAGTCCTTTTGTCAGATACGTGGTTTGCAAGTATTTTCTCCCAGTATGGGCTTGTCTTTCTTCACTTAAAGATTTTTTCACAGAGCAAAGTACTAAATTTTGATGAGGCCCAGCTTATCAACTTTTTCTTTTATGTCAAGTCTAAGAACTCTTTGCCTAGCTGTAGGTCCCAAATATTTCCTCCTATTTTTCTAAAAGTTTTATAGTTTTATGTTTTACATTTAAGTCCATGATCTATTTTGAGTGAATTTTTATAAGGTATGAGATTTTGGCCAAGTTTCTTTTTTTGCCTATAGCTGTCCATTGCTTTTCTTCCTCACAGAACTGCTTTTGCACCTCTGTCAAAAATCAGTTGGGCATAAATGTGTGTATCTATTTCTAGATTCTCTGTTTTATCCCATTGACTTATGTGTCTATCCTAGTCTAATACCACACTGTTTTGTTACTATAGCTCTAAAATAAGACTTAAAATCTTGAAGAAATATTCTATTTTATTCTTTTTCAAAATTGTTTCATCTATTCCCGTTCTTGCGCCTTTTATATAAATTTTAGGGAAAAAACTTGTCTGTGTCTACAAAAAAGAAAAAAATCCTGATGGGATTTTGTTTGGAATGACATTAAATTTATATATCATTTAGGGTAGAATTGACATCTCCTTAAGGATACATAAAACTGTTAACTTTGTTTACATCATGAGGCTGTCAAGAGGAAGAAAGAAGTGACTATTAACATTTAGATTATATAGCTTTGCATTTAAATTGTTAGAGGCCATGGATTACTTTCTTAATTCTATTAAAAACTATACATACTC
This sequence comes from Miniopterus schreibersii, assembly GCF_964146895.1. Classification (NCBI taxonomy): domain Eukaryota; kingdom Metazoa; phylum Chordata; class Mammalia; order Chiroptera; family Miniopteridae; genus Miniopterus; species Miniopterus schreibersii. The sequence continues at coordinate 173,303,380 of NC_138102.1, forward strand.
TTTGGAACTTGAAAACAGAGTTTATATAAGTATGTGAGAGAATTCTGCTTATCATCTTTCTAATAGTTAGAGTGGGTGTGTTCTGGAAATTACAGATTAGGAAACTAGTCCCTTATGTGTTTATACATAGGAATAATCCTTTTTTTTGGATTAGTCAGACCTGTTGCTGCATTCCTTGAGTTTGTGCTTTGAAGCATTGCAGCATCCCTTGAGGTGGGTGTCACTGTCCCCACGGTCACACAGCAGAGTTAGGTTTTGAGTCTGATCACCTTTGATTCTGAAGGAACCTATCGTCACATATTGCCCGTATACCGACCTTAAGAATAGCTTCTCTTTCAAAACACACCAACGGGATCCTGTTGGTTTTTCACTTGGCCGAGCTCTGATTCCTGAGGAGTGGGTAATCAGTAACCCCTGTATAATTATTCCCTTGGAACTTAATCTTGATTTTGCAACACCAAGCCAATCCCCACCAGGCAGATTCCTTGCAAGTGGCCAGGACTATGGGTTCTGGGCAGTGGGAGTGAGCTGCGTCGTTGGCTTCCGTGAGGTGAAGCCAAGGGTGCGACTGGGGCTGCAGATCAGGCCTTCTCACACCGCCGTCCCAGCCATCTCAGACCCTTCTTAGAATGTGACATGTGAAGCATGAAAAAGTTAATGGAGGCATGGTACCTAATGTAAGGCGAGCACCACAGCTTCTGTGTTCATTCCTCTGAGGAAACCTCCTGCCACCTCCACAGAAACAGGATATATGTGACTGGCCAGTCACCTTTGAGAATATTCTTAGACACACCTCATCCACTCCTCACAGATGTGTTGTGAGAATAAAAGGAGATGATAGATTTGAAAAGACTCTTCAGAAGGTAAATTTATTCTGCCACTTGACAGATACTTACTGTGTCGGGCACTGCTCTGGGCATAACAATGAAAGAAAAAAAGGCTTCTTCCTTTGAGAAGAAGACAACATTCTTGGGGTGAGGGGAGCGTGTGAGGCAGGGAAACAAACAAGATAATTTTACATAGTGATAAAGAGGAAAATAAAGCAGGGTGCTGGGACGGAGAGGGCATGGAGAAGTAGCATGGTCCACTATAGTGATTGGAGGAGCCAGCCTGGCCAGGAAGGAGGCCTTCTAGGCAGCAGGAAGAGTTGCTGGAAGGCTCTGGGACAGGACTAAGCCCAGCATGTGTGGGGAACAAAAAGCAAGCTGTGTGGATAAGGAGCACTGGCCAGGAGGAGAGCGGAATGAGGAAGGGAGAGAGAGGGGCCACGCCTCGATCCCTTAGGACCTTACAGAATGAGGTAAGGGGTGCAGATTTCACTGCAGGAACTCATTGGAGGTGTGACGAAGCAAGGGAATATGTGACAACTAAAGATGTACTTGTTGTTTTAATATATCTTTATTGATTTCAGAGAGAGGATGGGAGAGGGAAGGAGAGATAGAAACATTAATGATAAGAGTCATTGATTAGCTGCCTCCTGTACTCCCCCTCCTGGGGATCAAGTCCAAAACCTGGGCATGTGCCCTGATCGGGAGTCAATCCGTGACCTCCTGGTTCATAGGTTGACGCTCAACTGCTGTGCCACGCCAGCCGGGCTAAAGACGTACTTTTTTAAAGCATCTTGATATCTCATTTGTAAGGTTTTTGCAGATTGTTCAGTCACGGTTAGTACTAGAAAGACTGTATATCAAGATGTAGTGATTTTTAGAAATTGCCAGTGAAATTAACTGTCAGAATTTCCCAACATTCAATATCCTGATTAAGTGTGAAACAAAAGGGAATGCAACTTTTTGGTTGATTTTAATGATAAAAAGAAGTAAAAACCTGACATTCTGCTTCTGTTGTGTAACAAGCTATGCATACCGGACATGGATAAATTATAAAAACATCACTTTACATGTTTGTATGATTTTTCTTTTGATTAGATTTTGGTCTTAAAGAAGACTGAGTTACATTTCATTGGCAAAAATAAAAAGAGGCTAACAAGAATAATGCCAAAGTAACAGATACTTAAAACTGTCACATCAGAAGACATCACTGACCATTTATCAAATTAAAGCAGCTGAGAAAGTTCTAAATCATAACCATTTTAGTGACATTTGTCAGATTCACTGTGATAACTTTGCGACATTGTTCTGCTTTTGTGAAGTTCAGTGGTCGCCCTTATCTGAGGAGGATACGTTCCAGACCCCCAGTGGATCAGTGGATGCATGAAACCTCAGATAGTACCGGACCCTATACATACTATGTGTTTTTCTTTACGTACATATCTATGATACAGCTTAATTTATAAATTAGGCACAGTGAGAGATTAATAACAATAACCGATAATAAAATAGAACAGTTATAAGAATATACTGTGATAAAAGTTTTGTGAATGTGGTCTCCCTCTCTCCAAATATCTTATTGTACAGTATTCACATTTTCCTCGAAAGGAAACACTTGGCAGCTTCTCTTTGACATAGCGGAGTTGCCAGCATCACCAACTTTGTGCTCTGGGGCCATTATTAAGTAAAATAAGGGTCACTGAACACAAGCACTGTGATGTCTTGACAGTTTATCTGATGACCAAGACAACTTCTAAGGAACTAGTGGGCAGGTAGCATCTGCAGTGTGGAGAAGCTGGACAAAGGGATGACGCACGCCCCGGGTGGTACTGAGTGGGATAGTGGGAGATTTCGTCATCCTCCTGAGAGAACAGCATGCTATTTAAAACAAATTAATTAAAAACACACACACACAAAAATGGATGAATTGTTTGTTTATGGAATTTTCTAGTGAAACCACAGATGGGGGGGCCAGGCGGGACTTACTGTAGTAAAATTGTGTCTAAAGGAAAGAGGGTGGTGGAAGTCAGTTTATTCCAATAAGCTTACCTCTCCAGTTCTTAAAAATACGTCCATCAGTACAAAATTCGGAAATACTTAAAACTAAAAAACCCTTTAAGTTATGAAGCAAAATAAGATAGAAGAAAGTAGAACCAATAGGGTTGAAAAAAAGCCTCTCACTGAAAATTCAGTAAGTGATACACATGTGTTTACTTGTTAATATTCACCCATCACCACCAGTTCCCTCCTCTCCCCAAATGCTCCACAACGGAAAGGAGCCCAATTCTATTTCAAACTTCTTAAGGCAAGAGTGATTGCATTCTGCTCTGCTTTAAACATTTGTTTATCTTCTTTCAGATCCTATGTAAGGCAGAGGAAGGCCAGATCCAAGGGAGGAAAGGAACAGATTTCGGTATCGGACCATCTTTTATCTATAATCCAGTTACCCCCAAATAACAGTGCTACTTTCCTCTCCTGTTCCTGGGCAGCCCTCGTCGTGTTGCCTCACATTAGGTGAGAAAATGAACCTGTTTTACCTTTATTAGCCATCCCTGCTGTTCCAGGGAAAAGCCAGTGTGAACTTTTCCCCCTTTCTCCCCACTTCTTGGACAGACCTCTTGAGAAAGAGAAGGTGATCCCGTTGGTCACATGCTGCATAGAGTCACTCTTCATGACTGTTGACAGAGGGAGCTTTGGAAAAGGTCAGTAACAATTCCCGTTTGTTCTCTGTCTTTCTCTTCTGACACTCCCAAAGCCATTGTAAACCCACAGAACAGGAGAGAATAGCACTGCGTTTTGTTCTGGCATAACCTCTTGTGTGAAAAATACTGGAAACAGAGCAAGAGGGAGGTGTTGCACTTGTACTTCCTAACCTGGTGAACAGATCAGGGTGGTGTAAACATAAGCTGAATCTGAAGGTCAGAGAAATAAGGACACCCCTGCCCCCCAAGCTCCAGCCTGTGTATTGTTCCCTGTCTCCCACGCCCAGTCTGCCCTGATATACATCTTATGCTCTAGGCATTTGCTGATCCTGAGCGACACACTTCCTTTTCCAGCCTCTGGCTGCCCTTGGACATGTGCTTCTTCTTCCTGGAGTTCTCTCTAGGTCTTTGCCATTAGATCAGCTCTCATTTATCTTTCAAAACTCAGCTCAAGCACAACACCTAGGAAGGCCTCATGACTCTTCTAGGCAGAATTTGTCCACTCTGCCCAAAATACCATTTCCTCTTGTATGCTCTTGTACGTCTCCCCTCACTAGCCTGAGAGCAGCTATTTAAAATAGGTATTTTGTTTTATTCTAGCACAGTGTGTTTTTTCTAACAGTAGTCATTCATTCAGCTATTAATATGCTAGATCCTGTGTTAGATACTAAGCAGATATATTAGAGAATAGGGTAGACTTACCACATTTCAAGTGGTCAGCCACACGTGAACTACTGGCTACCATATTGGACTGTGGCTGCTTATTGGCCCAATTAAGAACATTCCTACCATTGGGGAAAGTTCTGTTGGGCAGTACTCTTCTACAGTCTAGGGCTTGGGAAAATGTTTATGTAAAGGTCTAGTTAGTAAATATTTTAGGTTTTGTGGGCCACATTCAGATTGGTGGTATATTCTGTTAGTTTGTTTTTGTTTTAAACAAAGATAAAATTTTTAAAAAATTCTTATCTTGCCAGCCATATGAAAAGGACAAGATTTGACTTACTGGCCATAGCTTGCCAGCGTCTGGTCTAGGATTAAATGAATGTATAATTAATATTAATTAAGCCATTGAATATGCAACTCCTTATAAATTGGAGACATAAAGTCAACAGGAGTTTTCTATGAAGATAATCTTAGCCTTTGAAAAGTCCAAGTCTGCTCTCCTCATAACTTCTAATTTTGGCAGTGCCAGTCGGTGGGACCATTGACCTTCCTCCTCACCTCAGTTAGTGGAATATGCATTTTTATTCTCTAATTCTGAATATATTTTTCTCTTAAGAAAGTTAAAATATGACCTGGAGCCTTCTCTTTTTAGTTCCTTTCTGTTAACTTCTGACATTTTACAGACAACTCTTTAGAAGGCTCAAATTTAACTGAAGAAGATTGTATAAATAGCAAGTGTCAGATAAATGAGATGTCTGGTAGTGACTTTCTCAAAGAAATAAGTCCTGTGGTTTCTTCTGTTTTTCTGCATTTAGGAAACTTGTTTGTTCTTTGTCAAGCTGTAAATACTCTGCTGAGTTTGGAAGAATCTTCTGAGCTTCTTCATCTGGTTCCCGTGGAACGTGTGAAGAATTTAGTATTGTGAGTAAACACATTCTCTGTTTACCTTAATAACGACTGAACTGTGAAAGCGTCTGTGTTTGTGAAATCTTGGATGTTTCGTACCTGAACTGTATTCATGTAGCAGATTTATAATCAATTTAAATCCTCCAATTAAAAGAGGTAGAGTTCTTGACAGTCTCTAGATACAGATTCGTCCTGGCACAGGGGTGTTTTGCTGTGTGTGAGCTAGTGTTGCAGAATTAGTGAGGGGTGCTTCATGCTGAGTATCCCAGCCACAACACCGCAGTGCTCCCTTTTGTGCCTTGCTCAGTGGCTCCACCACGCACGTTCCTGCTCCTTTCATGCTCTCTCAGCTTGATGCGGGCGGCATCTCAGAAGGCATTCCTGGGCCTTCACCAGAATAGTCTGCACACCAGAATAGTCCAGCGCTCTTAAATTTACTTGAGCCAGCTCCCTGTTTGGGCAGTAGCTGGGGCCATTCGCCACTCACTGCTCTGCTTAGCACCCTTTCTCGAGGACGGGCCTCCTGAGAGCCAGGTGAGGGCGGGAGCCCAGGATGGCTCATCCCCGTCCTCTCGAAAATAGGGTTTCTTTCTTATTCAGAGTATTACAGAGCTCCCTTCTTCCCCCCATTGGTCCCTCCAACCCTTCCACCCCCTTCCCAGTCCCTCTCCACACCTTTGTCCCTGTCCTTGGGTTGTGCATATATGTGTATAAGTTCTTTGACTAATCTCTCCCCCCCACTCCCCTCCTTCCCTCTGACATTCTTCAGTCTGATCCATGCCTCCATGTCACTGAATCTGTTCTGTTCATCAGTTTATTATGTTCTTTAGATTCCACATGTAAGTGAGATCATGTGACGTTTGTCTTTCTCTGCCTGGCTTATTTCACTTAGCATGATTTTCTCCAGGTCCTTCCATACTGCCCCAAAGAGTACAAGATCCTCCTTTACAGCTGCGCAGTATTCCATGGTGTAACTGGCCCACAGCTTTTTTATCCGCCCATCAGTAAAAACATGATTTCTTAATGTTCTTCTTTCCATAAATATTCATTTGCTTTTCTCATGTACCAGGCCCTGTTCTGGGTACTGAGAGACATAGTGAATGAATCACAAAATTTCCTGCCTTCGTGGAACTAACACACTAATAAGAACAGACAATAAACAAAGTAAATAAGTAAAATAAATAGCGTGTTAAATGGTGGTGAGAAAATTAAAGCAGAGTCGGGACAGGGGGAGTCTGGAGGTTGGGGACAATGGCAGTTTTAAGTAGGGAAGGCTCACCAGGAAGGAGACATCTGAGCAGAAGCCCAAATCAGCAAATGAGGAAGCTACAAGGGTGTCAGGGCTTAGAGGCACTCTCTCTTCCAGACCCAGGGACAGGGTGTGGGGAGGGGGCTGGCTGGAGCAGCAAGGAACTCTATGGCTGAACAGAGCAAGGAGTGGGTAGCAGGACAAGAGCACCTAGAGGTGGGGGTGGTAGGCAGTGTATGACCTTTGGCTGTTGTAGGGCCTTGGCCTTTACTCTGAGTGAAAGGAGACATAGGAGGATCTGGGGCAGGGGGGGTGACTTAGGCCTAAAAGGGATCACCCTGGCTGCTGTGCTGAGAAGAGACTGAGGGGGGATAAGAGAAATCATTTAGGATCTCTTTACATTTGCCGTTTGTCACTTGCCATGTCAAATGCACTCCTCACCCCCTTCGCCCTCTTCCCTCCAGCCCTGCAACCTAGGCTCTCAGTCTGGCCTCCTCTCCCTGATTTACTTTTCTCCACCACACTCATCACTGTCATACTGATTATTTATTAGTTCATTTACTTACTGGTTGCCTTCCTTTATTAGAATGCAAGCTCTGGGAAGAGAGGGAGTTTGTCTTTTGTTTACTGCTATATCAAGTGTCTAGAAAAGTCCCCAGGACATAATAGACACTCAGTGTTTGTTGAAGACGGAGGGTCCATAGAGCTTGAGCGGCTTACCCAGGCCTGTATTGCTGGTGGGTGATGGGACTGCCCTACCCCAGAGCCTGTGTGCTGGGCCCCTCCTCTGTACTACTTCCCTTAAGCTCAGTGTCATTGTTATTGACAACTATATAGATTGAAAAGACAGCATTAGATTTTAGTCCAACAGCATATTCTAATCCTGCCTCTGCCTCCAAATAGCTGTGTGTCCTTGAGCACGGCACTCACTGTCACCAGGCTTCAGATTCACCTCCAAAATGATGCTAAATGTCCATGTAAAACTTTTACGTGTTCCCTTTTACATTGCCTTCATCAGTGACAATTTTCCATGGTTTCTGTTTTAGTCTAAATGCTCTGGGGTGTGTGGGACAGTTTGGGTCTAATAAATATCTTGTTGCAGAATGTTTCCTTTGGAACCATCTGTGTTGCTGTTGGCTGATCTCTATTATCACAGATTATCCTTATGTGGCTGCAAAGGGCCACTTTCTGAAGAAGCTCTAATGGAATTATTTCCCAAGTTACGAGCAAACATTTCAACGGGTATATCCAAGGTAATACTGTTGTGTGGTGTGTTCTCCGTCTCTGTACTTTTTTAAAAAAATATATCTTTATTGATTTGAGAGAGAGGAAGGGAGAGGGAAAGAGAGAGATAGAAACATCAATGATGAGAGAGTTATTGATCGGCTGCCTCGTGCATGCCCCCGACTGGGGATCGAGCCCACAACCTGGGCATGTGCCCTGAACGGGAATCAAACCATGATCTCCTGGATCCCTGGTCAATGCTCAACCATTGAATCACTCCCGGCTGGTCTCCGTCGCTATATTTTTGTTTGTATATATTGCCAGTGGTCACCACAGCTCCCTAATCAGAAATTGCTGCTGTGGGGTGATTTATGTTTAAAGCAGCAATTCCTAAACACCTACAAACATTGCAGCAGGTCCAGTTGGGGAGCTTGAAAAGATCAGTTCTGGGTCCCTACACCCCACTGTTGTGATTCTATAGGAATAAAGTTTCTTAAAGCCCTCTGGGTGATTCTGCTGCTCATTCAGGTGTGTAGAACTACCTGAATGCATTATTCAGAGATAAAAATCACTAATGTCAATGGAATTGTAAACCTAATTCTTTGCACTTATTTCCGGAGATGCCTGTAGTGTCATGGTTCAAAGAAACTATCGTTTTATGTGCAACCTTCCCTTCCGTCTAGTCTGGTCAGTAAGTGTTCCAGGTACTGTTTGAGGTGTGGTTGGTGTTGACCATGAAAGAAGAGTAGAATAGATTTGTATTACTCTGACAACTGGTATATTTTTCACAGTTCTATAAAACTTAGATCTCACCGGCTGCTTAGTTTCTTCTTATGTTTAAACTCTTGACTTTGAAACATGCCTATTCCTTCCCCCAGATTCGGCTTTTGACAATAAGGATCCTAAACCACTTTGAGGTTCGACTTCCGGAACTAATGGAGGTATTTTAACTGTTCGATTTGGATAACTTTTTAAAAATGTAGCTCGATATATATATTTTTTGTAATTCTTATTCCCCCCAAGCCAACAAGGCCACCAGCGAACCTCCACAGTTAATTGGTAACTATTATTTCAGGCTTTTGTATATACACATGTAATTTAAACTAATTGTGTTATGAAGGTTTTTCCACATCAGTACCTCTCATCCTGCCTCATTTCTTTTGAGATTTGAAAGCAGCCCACTGTTTAACGTATCCTGTTTAACCAGTTCCCTGTCAATGGAGACTTGAGTGGGTTGCTCACAGTTTTTCAGAATTTCCAGGAGCACTGCAGTGAACACCCTTTCACAAGTAGTTTTATATAGGGAAATATTTCCATAATGCAGATTATTACTTCTTGAGGTAGAAATTACTTCTACTAGAGGTAGACTTGTATAGTGAAAATATATATGCCTTTTCTTTATTTCAACAAATGTTACCAATCAGTTTGAATCATTTTGAGAATTACTTTCCTGGTGTCTCCTTATCATTTCTATGCTAGATCCTAAACCTAAATTATCTACTAGAAAGTAAATTGTGTGAGGAAAAGGGGATCACTACTACCTCCTCCCAAAAGTGTTGCTTATTTTACTTAAAACATTAACATATTCCAGTTTTTATTTTTTAGACCTTTGGTCACATTTAAGGGTTTTTTGGAAAATCACAACACTGACATGCCTCCTTGGTTTCCCTCGCTGCTCAGGATGATGGGCTCTCGGAGCGGCAGTCTGCCTTTGCTGTATTACGCCAAGCAGAGCTCGTCCCAGCGACTGTGAATGATTACAGAGAGAAGCTTCTCCATTTGAGAAAATTGAGACACGATGTGGTGCAGACCGCAGTCCCGGAGGGGTTGTTGCAGGAGGTATAAAACACTGTCCTTTTTTTTTTTTTTTTAATTCTATTTATGCTTTTAGATCTGTTTTGCTGGCTCTTAAAAGAAAAACATACCAAGTAGTCACCCAAAACAGAATTTTTAAAACTAGATAAATCCTCAGCTTTCTTAGATGCTTTGAGTTAGATAGCTCTGTCAGCCGTTTCAACAGGGGAAATAATTTTCTATCCCCTTTCTCCTAAAGGTGTGTGTTGTGTGTGAAGGTATGTAGTAAGTGACAACAGGAGGACTCACGTCAAGTTTAAAGCCTGATTTTTTTCTCCAGATATGTTCATTGCTGTACGAAGTCAGCCTTCTACCTTTTGTATCAGGGATTCTCTGTCCATGACCCTTGCAGATACATCATGGATCCCTTTGGGAGGAAAGCCAAGTGGAGGCGTTCATTCCCTTTTCAGTCAAAGCAGTTGTGTTCTTAACCTGCTTTATATATTATGCTCCGTTGCTACAACAGTTACAAACACCCACCCCCAAATAATAGTAGATCTGCCATTCTACATGATGCCTCCCTAGCATGTGGGGATGCTAGTAATGACTGTCAGTGCGAAAGGTAACTGAGAAAACTCGACCCTCTGAATGGAACTCCCTTAGTGCATGATTTTGAGAATTCAGACATCTGCTTGAGAAGCCACAGCTGCCATTCCCAGCAGACTTCCCTGGGTTCTCTGCCATCTGTGCTGTACTGATTACAGTTCATGTTTTGTCTTATGAGGTAATGGTGCTGGCAGTGTTCGTTAGGGTATTCAGTCATGAGTCAGATCTGTTCATTTAAATAGATCCTTTCAGCATGAATATCCGGAGTGTGTTTGAATACGAGGTTTACTTTAGAGATTCTTCTGTGTTAAATAGCAAGTGACATTTTGGGGACAGTTGGAAAATTATTTGGATTGGTACCTACAACTTTTTTGTAAAGCACAAGTTTCTTTCCAAATCTCCCGATGTGTGAGTTGGGATATTAGCATCTCGGTGCCATTCTCTTGGAGCTCATTACCCACATACTGAACGAGTCTGTAATTGCAGGTGCCGCTTCGTTACTTATTAGGCATGTTGTATGTTAACTTCAGTGCTCTCTGGGATCCTGTGATAGAACTCATAAGGTAAGTGTGGGTTAAATGGATGAAGCCCTTACGTTTTAACTACTGCAGAGTGATGGGGCCAGTATTATACTCCTAGGTGTGATTCAAATGAATGGGTGTGCACAATATTTATAGCTCCCATAAATCCTTTGTGGGACAAGGTGAAGAAAAAACACGAATATTTTCTCTGATGCCGTTTTTCAACAGTTCATATATAACATGTATGTTTCTTTGTACATTGAAATAACTTTGGAGGACTTTTTTTTTACTTTATGTGATACATCCGTAGTGAAGTTTTTCAGTAACAAAGTATTGTATAATAATTGCATAACTTTATTTATAGATACTGAATCACTGAGCCAAACTGTAATTTAAAAATAAGGACTTTTTCTAGATAGAGGCTTCTCCTTCCTTTAATGCACCATACCCCATGCCCATTATGGTGCCTTTAAAAATAGTCTTCTTATGGGTATCCACTTAGGTTTTTAAAAATACTGTTTAGTACTTTATGACTATAAAAATAATTTGTGGTCCATGCAGGCATTTTGAAGAATATAGAAAAATACAAAAGTTGCTTATGACCCCACATTTGGGATGATTTAATAAACATTTTAGTTATATTCTTCTTTTCACTCTTTTTTTGTTTCCTTATGAGATATCTCAAAATAAGGATCATATCACATCTTTTGTTTTGTGATCTTTTTTCTTAGCTCTCATGCACATGAAATGGAAAATAAGAGATTTTGGAGCGTCTACTATGAACATCTAGAAAGAGCAGCTACACATGCTGGTACGTAAGGAGGCATCAGGTGGGACTGTGAAGAAAGTGGTTGCTTAGCTTTCATTTCTGCTGCTTAGTTACACATGAAGTTGGGGAACAGAAATTAGAAATGTGTTACCTTCAATAACCTTTGGATATGGTTCATTGATTCCTTATGTTACTAGACGAAGGAATGCCCTTACATGAGGAAACACAAAGGGCAACTGTTAACATTTCTCTGGTGGTTCTGATGTTTTTTTCTTTCAGAGAAAGAGCTGCAAAATGATGTAAGCAATGAGAAGCCCATTGGAGATGAAAGCTGGGAGCAGACTCAAGAAGGGGATGTTGGGGCGCTTTATCTTGAGCAGTTAACATTGAAAACCAGCTGTCGGGAAAGACTGGACCACACCAATTTCCGATTCCTGCTGTGGCGAGCTCTGGCAAAATTCCCAGAGAGGGTAGAGCCACGGTCCAGGGAGCTTTCCCCACTTTTCCTGAGATTCATCAGGTAAGCTCTCTTCTTGGAGTATGTTCCTGGTAGAGTGTCCTCAGGACCTGGAAGAGAAGGTACACACTGTTAAGCTCCCAAATTGGCCAAGTTCTTTTTACATCCATCATATTTGCAAATCATTTACACATCTGTAAAGCACTGGCTCTGTCTGCTAGCAACTTAACTAGTTTGGTTCACCACTTAACTTTACATGATTTTTTTATTTTATTTTATTTTTTTTATTGCAGAGAGAGGAAGAGATAGAAACATCAGTGATGAGAGAGACTCATTGATTGACTGCCTCCCACACACTCCCACTGGGGATGGAGCCCACAACCTGGACATGTGCCCCAGCCAAGGAATTGAACTGTGACCTCCTGGGTCATAGGTCACTCAACCACCGAGCCACGCTGGCTGGGTCAACTTTACATGAATGTAACTGGCCCACAGATGGTGTTAATAAAGAGTTCCAGATTACAAAATAAAAAAGGCCTTCTTGAGCCCACCAGGGTGGCTCGGTTGGTTGAGCATCGCCCCTGCAATGAAAGGTCGCTGGTTCGATTCCCAGTCAGGACACATACCTGGGCTTCGACCTGATCCCCGGTCGGAGCATGTGTGGAGGGCAGCCAGTCGATGCTTCTCTCTCACATCAGTGTTTCTCCCTCTCTCCCTTCCTCTCTCTAAGCATGTCCTCAGGTGAGGACTAAAAAAAAAGCCACATTGAGTTAGCTCAGTACAAAGAGCTTGCTGTTTCTCTCCCCGTTTGTTCATTGTTTTATTGTCTGCCTGAGGCTTAAAAGTATTTTTCAGTAACACACCCCAGCCACACTTTTTAGAACCTCTTGGATGTTTCCCATGATGTTGAAGAATGTACTCAAAAAAAATAACATTCCGGAGCATTGCTCTGTTTTGATTAGATAAACTGTGAGAGTCAGATTGCTTTAAAACTGAAGACGAGTAATGTGGTGTACAGAACAGTACTAATTAGTCAGTGCATGTGTACTTTTCAATATTATTTCGTTACATGGGAAAATGCTGGGAGGTTAAGTTAAGCGTGCTGCGAAGCACAGCATGCCAGGCCTGTTCAGGGAGGAGCAAGGAGTCTGAGTGGCCACAGCAGTGATCCCAGAAGCAGCTAGTTGGAGGTGAGGGCAGAAAGTTAGCAGGACACCAAGTTGTGTGGGACCTTTAAGTGATCGTAAGGACTTTAGTTTTTATTGTCAGTGAAATGGGAAGACACTGGAAGATTTAAACAGAAGGATGACATGACTTAAGTTTTCTTGAGGAGTCTTTTGGCTGCTGTGTTGAGAGTAGACTGTAGGATGGCAATGGTGAGAGTAGAGAGTTAGGAGGAGATGGCAGAAACCTGGGGAAGAGTAGATGGAGGGTGACTTCACCAAGGTTACGCAGTACAGATATGAGAAGTAGTTGAACTCTGGATAGTTTTTGAAGGATTTCATTTCAATAAGATATGTTTTGGAAGAATTGCAAGTACATTAGCCTGTGGGATTTGCCAACAGATCAGATGTGTCATGGTGGGGATGGGGGTGGGGAGGGTTGAGGGGAGGTGCAGGAAGGAGGGAAGAGGAAGAATCAAGGATGTCTCTGAGGGTTTGGCCCTAGCAATGGGAAGAAGACAGTTACCATTTACTAAGATTGGGAGAAATGCAGAAGTTTGCAGATTTGTGGGGAAGATCAAGAGTTCATTTTTAGATACGCCAAGTTTGGGATACTGAGTAGAAATCTGAGTAGAGATGTTAAGTAGGCACTTGAATTTGGAATTTAAAGTTTAGGGAAAGGTTCGGTCTAAAGATAATAAATTTGAGACTCATCAGTAGATAGATGTGTGTGTGTGTGTGTGTTTTAAATTATGGGCGGGGAATTAAATCACATCTGAGCATGTAACTGTAGAGAAAAGATTTCCAAGGACTGACAGCCATATTTAGAGGTTAGGAAATAAGGAACCAGCAAAGGAGGCCTGGAAAGAGTGATAAAAGAAGAACCAATACCACTTAGTGTTTCTTGAAGAAAGGATTTCAAGGAAGAATCAAATATGTCTGAGACAGTCAGATGGAGGATCATAATTGACTGTTGGCTTTGGAAGTGACCTTAACATGAGTTGGGTTAACCTGGTAGGGATGAAAGCCTGATTAAACGGGTCTAAGAGACAATGGGAACAAAAATGGAAATAACAAGTATGAACAGTTCTTTTTTTTAAAAAAAAAAAAAAAGAAGCAGATATAGGTGGAGGGAGTTGCAGGAGCAACTGTTGGGTTGCTGTTCTGTAATACTTTAAACAAAAATAAAAATTATTAAAAAAAAAAAAAAGATTTAAGCAGCGTGTATGTATGTAATGCTGCTGCAAAAGATCCAGAAGGGAGGGGAAAATTCATAATGCAACAGGGGATACAATTGCTAACTAGCCATGTCCTTGAATAGTTAAGAGGAGATAGGATCCCTTGCATAAGTGAAAAGGTTTGCATGAATAATTCATTCTGGCAAAGGTTACAAGCAGAGATGCGGGCATGCAGTAGATGGGATGGTAGAAGAGTAATGATTTTCTTTTTCACATAACTTTTTAGTCTTTATTTATAGAATGAAAATAGTGCTATTTAGCTTTCTTGCCTTGTTTTGAAGATTATACAAAATGATGTTTATCAGTTATTTGCAAGTTGCAAAGGGCTGTGCATGTACAAGCTGATATTAATGGTGTTAGTAGGATATGAATTCCTACCATGTTAATTTTTTAACTTTTTCCCTCAAGAAAGAAATAGATTACCCCTTAGCCTAAGGATAAAGACCTTCCTCTAATGCTGGGGGGTGGGAGTGGAGAAAGGAGCCTGTAACAGGAAGTGGGTCTCTGAGTTTAAGACTACTTAGAGATGAAAGATACACAACTTTAAAAAATGTTTAAGACTAGTTACACTGATGATCTATAACTAATACTTTCATAGATGATCCATACTAATGGAAACCCCAAATGTCACCTTTAATACCCTGACTTTTGGCTAAACATTTACCTTTCTAAAATCTGTGTCAAATAATTTGATATTAGAGCCACTTGTGAGTCCTTATAAACATTCTATGAGAAGAATCATATCAAGAATCAAGTAGAAACAAATGACTAACTACAAAAACATCCCAGAGGTGATGGTGACACTTAACGAATGCGTGCTTGCTGTGTAGACACTCTCGTGCTTTGTGTCAATTATCTTAAATTTAGTAAGTGAGTGAGTGAGCATACTGTGCAAGGAGATAAAGGTTAAAGATATGTCATGTGGTTAATTGAATGTTAAGAGTGTAGTATGGATGCTATTACGTTAGTGATACCATTGGTAACTGACAGAACAACTTTGCTCATTTCATTTTTTCATCTATTTTTTTAATTTACTAATTGCTAGGTGAGAGCACAAAGTTGAATATGGTAGCATCTCAGCCCTCCAGTTGTAGTTTAGTGTATTAACCTGGCATTTCCTCCAGCTGTGTTGGTAAAGTAATTCCTAAAACATGCTCTTTTATCAGTATATTTTTGAGTGAGGACTTTACATGTCTGATCAGTTCCCTCACATCTGTGGCTTAGTGCCATGCACAGAACAGACAAGGAAATAATAATTGTTGGATGAGTGAGCTACAGTGACACAAAACAAATGAAGTGAATTACAGCAACAGCCTTCAAGATAATATTAGTTACCTGCAACAATGGGCCAGAATTAAAGGATGGAATTAAGAACAAATGTGAACATCAGCTGCATAAGCTTAGTTTAGAGGAGACAAAGACTTACTAATTTTTATTGCCGTCTCCAGCAACTGCCCCCAGAAGCAATGCAGTTGATAAGGCCATCTCTCTTATCAGACCACATACCTGGAGGGCTAAATTTTGTTATAGCCCTATCTATAGGAAGTAGAATATATCTGGTTTAAAGTGACCAACATGGTCTTAATGCTATACTTTCAATACAGCAGTGGGTAAATATAGGTTTACAGTTGTGATACAAATAAGTAATACAATAATTAATAAATAATAGCACAAGTGTGGACTCTGTTTCATGTGCTCACAACTGTAAACCTACTTTTGCGCACCCCTGTATTTACTGTAACTCACCCCTTTACCTGCCTGCCCCAGTTGTGTTTTCAGAGACAGGGAGGCTGATTTTAGCTCAGTCCAAAGTAGACATTTCAAATATTTATAACAGTGGAATGGGCTGTCTTCCACAGTTAGTGATTGACTTGTTAAGTAGGGTCCTTCCGAGGGCCTGACTACAACAGATTAATATAGAAGAGGCTGGACTAAGATGCCTCTTCCATATGTGTGTGATTCTGTGAACCGTGGACATACTTCTGTCACAAACAGAATTAGGACATTTCAGCTTCATCTGCATGTATCACTCTTGCCACTGCAGCAACGAGTATTACCCAGCAGATCTGCAGGTTGCTCCAACCCAGGATCTGAGAAGAAAATGCAAAGGGGTGGTGGTGGAGGAAATGGAAGAAGAACCTGCTGCTGGAGACGATGAAGATTTAGAGGAAGAGGTGATGCCCCAAGATGAACCCTTACAGAAGAAAACAACAAGAAGAGCTGCAACCAAGTAAGTTCAGCATTACTGCTGTATCACTCGTCCATGGTTCTCAGAGAAATGGTGGAGGTCTCTTAGGCCTAGATGAGAAATGGCCTTGGACAGGTGACCTGCTCAGATAACTATTTACATATGTGCTGTATCTCCCTGGTTTTTTTGTTTTGGGTTTTTTACAGCCCAAAGAAAACTGTCCAAGTTTTTTGGTTGTTTAGCCACAGAATGTTAGAGTTGGGATCATCTAATCATAGCCTTTTTTATGCATGAGATCACTGGGGCCCAGAGCTGTTCAGTGCTCTCTGACCTCTGTCGTTCACTTTTCATAGTGCCAGGGCCTTGTGTTTGTGTGCTAGGGAAAGGAGTAATGGAACATCTGCCCCTTATAAATAAGCACGTCAGCACTTTTGCTTTACCTTTTGACTGTTTCCTTCTGGTTACTTTTTTTTCATGCTGTTATATTCTCTCTCTTATTCTGTGGGTAACTCATTTACCTAAATTGTTACAACCTTAGAAAAATAAGAAGTGAACGTGCTTGTGGAAGTTACTTCAGCTACTTGAATACCCTCTGAATTGGAGTGTCAGAGATCTACTGGATTTGGTGCTACTGCGTCATTTTAACACTTTGGATCTCAGTCTGTGTCTGTCTGTTGAATTTTTCCCACGAGCCATGTATTAGTTCATGCGTTCAGCAACTGTATTGAGTGTCTTTGCTAATTGCTGGGCTGCACAGATGGATGGTATGTAGCCTCTGCAATGCAGGAAGCAAAGTCTAAGGCCTGGTAAAATATTTTTACAGAGGAAATATTGTTAAAGGAGTTACGGGAGCACAGTAAAAAATGACTTAATTCTACCACAAAAGGGAGAAGAAACTTTTACAAAGTAGAAGGCACCTTTGAAGCTGAAAGACAAAAGCTTGCCAGCAGCTAGAACAGGGAAAAGCTTGCCAGCTAATTGCAATAGTGCATAAAGCACCAGGGAAGAAAGGTCAAAGCCAAGCTTCATGCAACTGTAGTTTCTTCTCTGCTCCTCCCTTCTCACGGCTCTGAGTGGTCTCTTCCCACGTTCTTTCTAAGACATATTGCTGCTTTCTTCTTCGTATCCTTCAGCATAATAGCCAGCAAAAGATTAGTCCTATTTGTCTGGTGAATAAATAAGTTATTTATACAGTCAGACCTCTTCCTGCTCACCCTGCACCTTCCCTCTTTCTACTGTCCCTGCCTCGTTTCTGCCAAATGAAATTCTGTTCATGCTTCAAGACACAGTTCCCTTACTGGGGCTTTTCTTGCCTTTTAAACTGCAAGTTACCTTACCCTCCTTGAAACTTTCATAACAACCATTTATTACCTCCACCATGGGGTTGCTCCTAACTTTTTATACATCTTTATGAACATCAGAAGCTCTTCAAGGATAAGCTCCATGTCTTAATTAATTTTTCTGTTCCATGTAGCGACACTTAGGCTATTGCTAATGTACATCATGATTAAAAATGTGAGTAAATTGATAATCATGTTCTCGGTGCCACCTCAGCATATTCATAGTCCAAGTTTATAATCCTTTATGGAACACACTCCTCACTGGCAGGTATTTAACGAGGACGTGCAGAGTAGCTCCTGTTGTCTTTAATAAATCTTGGGGGAGGAGTGGATGTGTCAAAAGAAAAATTTTTAAGTCTGTTTGTTAAACTACAAGCAGTCAATGACAGGTAATCCCAAGGACATTGCATCAGTCAGGGCTCTTTAGAGAAACGGAGACGTATATATGTATGTATAAGAGATTCGTTTTAAGGAATTGGCTCACGTGGCTGTGGAGCCAGCAAGCCCAGGATGTGCAGGGCAGGGCGGCGTGCTGGAAGCTCAGGCAGGACTCGATGCTGTCGTCTTGAGTCTGAAATAGACTGTCATCGCAGCACCTGGATTGGTGTTTCATTACTTACGTGGGTACCCTGACCTGTCAGACCAACCATCATAGACATGTGAGCCAAATCTCAACAGCAGGGCAACCCTTACCCCAGTTCTCTACCTTATCCAAAGGGATCGCGGTGGCCAGCTTGCTTTCTCTGTGTTAATGTAGAACTTTGACAGTTTTGCTTTCTTTTGTCCAGGAACAGAGAAGTGCATTGTCTGCTAAATTCTTAGGAGCAGAAGCCCCAGAACTCAGTGCTTTCATTTAATCCTCACAAAAAACCCAGGAGGTCTTGTCCTTGTCCAGATGAGGAAACTTAGAATCTGAGGTGTGCGTTAACTAACTTGCTTCAGAGTCAGGGGGCTCAGTGACAGGATCATATGCAGCTTGGTTTCTGCCCCTTCACTTCTCCCTGAAACGGGCAAATGAAATCCGTCCAAATCATAACAGTTTCTTTATTCATGGCGTTTTAAAAAGTTTTAATACATCTTATAAATTATATACAGAGAGAAAACAGTTTCTCAAGTATTTTTAAAGCCCATAGCATCTGTGGATTAGAAAGTTTAGTAGGTGCAGTCTGTTTTATAGCTGATGTAATTTACCCTGAGGCAGTCCCATCTTCAAATTTAACTTCAGCCACAGAGCATTGCCCTTTCTTCCTCTCCTTGGTCAGGAAGAGCCACAGTTACCTAAACCTGGACCTCTGTGGCCTGACACTAGTATTTGTGTAATAGCACATTGAGGAAGACTATATTTTAACCACTTTCCTGTTTACTGCATGGAAACTAAACTAGGAATCATTCCACAATTCATCTGTGCACAACTTTGGAATGTATTACTATTTGGTTTCTTTCTTTCTACTTTTGGCTTAATTTAAGCCATTCTGAGCACATCCTGAATGATTTTCTGCCCTGGGAACCTGGATTTCAGGGGAAGGCCTGCCTGAGATTTGGAATTTCTGGAGAATAATTTTCTAAATGCAAATAATTAATATTTGTGCAATTAGCAGCGAAACTGTAGTCAAGGTTTTTGGAATAACTGTCAGAAAGACTAAAATTGGTGAGTATTATCATCTTAAGAAAATAATCTCTGTTCTTTAATTTTATAGTACCCTCTCCTTTTTATTTTAGGCAGTTAATTGCTCATTTGCAAGTTTTCTCTAAGTTTTCGAATCCACGGGCTTTATATCTGGAATCCAAATTATATGAGCTCTATCTTCAGGTAAGTAAAATAAAGTCTTGCCTCTGCAATTTTTTGTGAACTATTCTGTACCTATTTTTGCCAAAATAAATTTTAGGTTTTCAATAATTGTTGAATAGAGCCCTGTCTCCATTTAAGTATACATACATATATATATATACATATATATGTATATATATATACACATTTAAACTAATAGACATTTTCAGTAGCTTGAGAAACAGTTTTAGACAGTACTAATTCAGTTGATTTTAAAGGCATTTTGGGTGACCAAACATTGATGGGTTGGATTAACACTGAGTATAACAAAGCTTAATTATATCATGGGAAGTAGCTTTTAGAAGGGAGTGGGGGTTGTGCCAACAGCACTTGGCTACTTTTCACCTCTTGGTAAGTTAGCCTGACGGGGTGCTAGAATTTCAGGATCTGTTACATTGAATGGAAGCAGGTAGTTGGCACAATAGTCTATTACACTCATAATATATAACCCTGAATTCCAGGAAAGGTTGAAGAAAAAATGTCAGAAGCAGAGTAAGAATTGGTTGTCATTCTCAGCCATCTGGGAAACAAAATTTTCTTTTTCCATTTGGGTGGTTTTTAGATGAAACGTTTTATTTTGACATTTTAGCAGAATTTATCCACTACTGCCCATAATTCGGATATAACTTATTCATAGAGCCAGAGCCTAAGTCTCAGCTGTCCAGGAAGCAAAGTTCCAAGCTGCCGGATCAGAGGGGCCTCAGAGCAGGTCTTTTCTGGCGCTACACTGATGGCTGTTACCTTCACGGTTTTATAAAGAGCTTTTGCTCAGCACAGGCCCAGCTCATTTGGTGTAAATCCTGACTGTGTAGAGAATTGGCCTTGGCTGAGAGACTGATGGACCCGAAGGTCTGGCCTGCGGGGGTGCAGATGTCAGAGTTTTGTTTTCTTTTTGTTGTTTGCTCATATTCTCTTCGTTCTTCTTTAACCCCAGGAAAATGCTAGGCTTTTGTCGGGAATTAGTGTTAAATCACACCTAAAAATTTAGATTCTAGCCAAGCCGGCATGGCTCAGTGGTTGAATGTCGACCCATGAACCCGGTGGTCACGGTTCAGTTCCTGGTCAGGGCACTTGTCCACGTGTCAGACTCGATCCCCAGCAGGGGGCGTGCAGGAGGTAGCCGATCAATGACTCTCTCATCCTTGATGCTTCTCTCTCTCTCTCCCTCTCCCTCCTCTCTCTGAAATCCATAAAAAATAATAATAATAATTTAGATTCTAAGAAGCCCACAGTATGCATATATGTGACTTCATTGATTTATTCTATGAAATATCATCCTTAGTTGTTGCTACACCAGGATCAGATGGTGCAAAAAATAACCCTGGATTGCATAATGACGTATAAACATCCGCATGTCCTCCCTTACAGGTAAGTTATTTGAAGCTAAACAAATGCTCTTTCTTTGGTTGATTTTTATCTTCCTACCTGAAAGCCTCTTCTAAAATTATTTTGCTAAGGCCTTAGGAATGTCCCTCTTTTCTAAGGTAATCACAATGCTATTGTAGAAAAGAAATGAAAACTGGGAGTATATTTGTTAAGAGTGCTTCTCCATAGACATGATAAGGTAGGAAAGAGAATATTAATTGAAAAGTATGTGTTGAGAAGATTATATCATTTTTCCTTGCTTATATAGTGTCTTAAAACTTTGGTGATTACTTAGCAAATCATAATAATCACTCTAAAAACTGAAAAGAGGCCTCAGAACAGGTCTTTGACCTGAAGAAAGGCCTGGCTGGTGTGGCTCAGTTGGTTGAGTGACATTCCATGCACCGAGAGGTTGCTGGTTCCATTCCCAGTCACATGCCTGGGCTGCGGGCTCATTCCCCTGTGGGGGCATGCAGGAGGCAGCCCATAGATGTTTGTGTCTCTTGCCCTCTCCCTCCCTCTCTAAAATCAAAACTTTTTTTTTTTTTGAAGAAAGCTTTTGTATTATGCTCTTTGAAACAGCTGAATTATTGACAAAGTCTAATACTTTACAATCCCTTTTATCTTCTAAAATTTGAAAACCTGTCATTTTGTGAAGATTTTCCTTTATGTATTCAACTACTTTTATAGATTGTTCTTTAGTATCTACTTTTAGTTACACATAGTACTCTACAATATTGTATTTTTTAAAAAGTGCTGTTGATTATTAAGTGGTGATTTGTGCTGTATTCTGTTTTTAAAGGGAAAACTTGCATAGATTGCTTGAGGACAGAAGCTTTAAGGAAGAGATAGTGCATTTTAGCATTTCAGAAGATAACGCAGTAGTGAAAACAGCCCACCGAGCAGATCTGTTTCCTATTCTGATGAGGTATTTGCACTGTTTAAATTCTGATTTTTTTTAATAGTTGATCATAGAAACAACTGTATTAGTAGTATTATGATTCTTTCAGTAGTTGTAATGGAATGTTTCATTTTGTATTTTCTTTTGATTATTTTTTAATTGGATCTTTTGAGGTAGTCAAATTGCTCTAGAGACTTTAGACTATTTTACCCCTAAATATGAGGAAATATCTTGCCATGGTGTTATTTTAATAATGATAACATTAAATTCAACATTGCTCAAAGTTTACTGTTGAGAAATAATAAAAATAATTCCTTTATTTGGTATGTAACTAAATATGAGCTTTAAAAGCTTTTGACTTTGTGTTAATCATTTAACAATCTTCTTCATCACAAAACTTCGTTACTGGTTTTAATAGTTTTCATTGGATTTCCTTGCTGAAAAAAATAACAGTAAATAACAGTCATCATTCAGATTGTTAGTCTCCATTTAAAAACCCTTTGAGGTACTGTTTTACTGAGAATTAAGTAGGAAGTTGTTACTGCCCTTTAGGGGCCTGGAATGGCCTAACCCAGACGGCCTCTCTAACCACATCTCTTCCATTTACCGCCCCCTCGGAGCCCACTTCAGAGTGTTTGGACTTGCCATCTTTCTGCTTGGAAAACATGACAGTTAGCTCCTCTTCACTCAGCCTCATCTCACAGGTCATGTTCTCAGAGATGCCTTCCCTGAGCTCTTTATATAAGATCACACCTTCCCCTTATCGCTCTCTAGTCCTTCCCTCTCTATATTTTTCTTCATAATCCTCAGTCATTCCGCATAGCCTCTTATTGTTTATCTCCCTAGCTAGAAGGGGAACTCTGTGGCCGTTAGTAAATATTGGTGAAATTAATTTTGTGTTTTATTTTATGATATAAAACCTCTTTTTTTCTTAATGTACATATTATCTGCATGGCCTAGAAGAATGAACTGTGGTGGTGGTGGAGGTTGTCCTTGTCTTGCTCCGGGACTTAACAGTAGTGCTTCTAGAATAGCCACTTTTAAAGTGTGGTCTGTTCCATCTTGACAAGGGCTGTCCCTGAGACACTGTCCAGAGGTCCACAAGGTTAAAACTTTTTTTATAATATTACTAAGACATTACGTCAGAAAGTTTTACCATGCTAAGGAAGTAGCTTTCATTACTAGGTTACTTATTATTCCATCAAGAATGGATGTTGAATTTTATTAGAATGCCTATTAAGTGTGTACTAACTTTTTCCTATGAGCCATTGACCCATATTAATCCAATAGATATTACTAATGCTTCTTTCTTGAGTTTCTGGGATAATTCTCATTTGGCTTGTTGTAATGCAGCACTGGATACTGTATTTAGAAATGTTGTGTTTTATGTTCACAGGAAGACTAGTACATAGTTTTATTTTTGTTCCTTAACCCTTCTCAACATCACAGTTATACCACCTTCATAAAAGGAAGAGGACCGTTTCCTGCTTTCTCTCTTCTATGAAACCTTATGGCATGGAAATTGCTTTTCCTTGAATGTTTAAAAATTCATCTGTAAAACTATATGAGTTCCATGTTTACTCATGATTACTGGCCTATTTAGATTTTCTTCTTAAGTTCTGTTTGCTTATTTATACTTGTGATTCCTGCCCTCTCCAGAAAATGACCCATTTAATTGAAGTCTTTCTAGTTTCCTTATTTTACTTAAGTTGTCTTTTCATTTTATTTCCTTTTAATCTGTATACTTGTTTTCATTCTTTCATCACACTTACCTTTGGCTTGCCTATTTTAATGTGCTTTTTTCTTCTTTGTTATTTCCTTCTTCCTGCTTCCCTTAGCTTGTTTTTTTTTAATTTAAATTTCTGTGTTAAATATCCAATTTTTATTTCATTCTTCCTTGTTTTATAGTATAAAGCCATTTAAATCTGTTGAGTTGCTATGCCACCCTTTTCAGGAAAATGAAACAACTAGTATTGTGTTTTATGGTTAATGGGCAAACAAAATAATGTTCTTTTGACTTTTTAGGATTTTATATGGGCGGATGAAGAATAAGACTGGGAATAAAACTCAGGGGAAGTCTGCTTCAGGCACCCGCATGTCCATTGTCCTGAGGTTCCTCGCCGGGACCCAACCGGAGGAGATCCAGATATTCTTAGACCTGCTGTTTGAACCTGTGAAGCACTTCAGGAATGGTAGCTGTCGACTACCTGACACTCTGATTCGTGTTGTCTGCTGTAGACTTCTGATGTCTCAGGCTGGGTTTCCCACTCTTCCGCATCTTTCTGAGGGGACTGCCTCTCCCAGTCTCGGTGGTGGTCTTTTTTGCAGAAATGCAATTCATTTTAAACTTGGATTGAATTAGGTGGAGCTCAGAACTGATCAGCACCCATATGTTAATAAGCCCCTGATTAAAAAACGTGTATTTTAGTTGTTGCTGCTGTGCATTTAGGCCATTTGAGAATGGTACTTACCTATGTACAACGAATAGGCTTCTCCTTAGGAACTTCAAGCATGTTACAGAATTAATCTTAATTGTTTTGGGATTACTCATTCACTGTCATTCATCTGCTGAGTAATGATTTGTTGGATGCCTCCTGTGACCCAAAACTCTGTTGAAAATAGAAATCTCAGTGTTTATAATCTCTACTCTCAACCTCTTAGTCTAAACGAAGTGGATATGATGAGTGTATTCAGTGAGCTGTAATGCTCTGGTGTGGTCTCTGGTATGTCACGTTAGTAATTAATAACAACAACAACGGCTAACATTTATTGAGTGCTTACTTTATGCCAGATGTTACGATGGGCCCCTTTACGGACAATTCAGTTGAACCTTAAAACAACCACATGAGGTACCAGTACTTTTTGTCCCTGTTTTACAAATGTAGAAACTGAGGCTTGGAGAAATAAGTATTTTGTCCATGACCACTCAGCTAGAAAATGTTTAGGATTCCAGCCCAGATCTTTCTGACCACAAAACCCCTCATCCAGTTCCATAATTGCTGTGCTTTAGGCAAACATGTATTTATTTGTAGGGTAATCTGTGGCCTTAGTTCTGTATTTTTTCTATGAAAATGGATCCAGCAGTTAAAAGGGTTTTTGCTCAGTCTAATATTGCCCTGTTCTGAAAGTTGGCTCTAATGAATATGAGTTTTTATTCAGTGTAATAGCCTCAGTTGTAAGAGGGTAGCTATAAATGATAGTCTCACTTAGGTATGTGAATCACCGAGCAGTGATCTCATACCATTTGGTTAGAAACAAAGCTCAAGCAATAAAAATTCAAGTCTTTTAAGTACATTATAGGAGTATTGTTTTATTTATTTCCCAGAGGTTATAAGAGAAATAAAACCTTTGCTTCTCAGCCTTCAAGGAGCTTATAATGTAGCAAGTCATTTTCTGTGAAACTGCTGAAGTCAGCATAGTCAGTGAAAGCTGAGAGTGAGACGAATGCTTAGAGAGTTTCTAGATGGAATAAAAGACTACTAGTAACTCACGTTTTGAGAAATAGTATAAGTGGGAGAATTGGGCTTAGAGACTTAGTTCTGTCACAAGTTTCTTACTCACTTTTACCTCCAAGTTTCCTCAACTATAAAGTGATAATACTAGTAAAACCTACCATACCCAGCTCACTGAATATTTGGTAAGGATCAGAAGGAGAAAAATCAACGAGGAAAGTATATTATCATCTGTAAGTTATTATAACAATAGAAAATACTGTATTGCTGAGGGAGATTGAAAGGACGCTGGAATTATAAATAATAACAAACTAACATTTCCTTTTACACGACATTTCTGTTCCTCTTTCCCTAGGCGAATGCCATTCTGCAGTCATTCAGGCAGTAGAAGATTTGGATTTGTCTAAAGTTCTCCCTGTAGGTCGCCAGCATGGTGTCTTAAATAGCCTTGAAATAGTATTGAAGAACATCAGTCATCTGATCAGTCCCTACTTACCAAAGATCTTGCAGATACTGCTCTGCATGACAGCGACTGTGTCACATATCCTTGACCAACGAGAAAAGGTGAGGGACTCTCTGTACATGCTTTCTGGGGGGGCCAATAAGAGTCTGTGTTTTATTTGGGAAATTGGTTGGGACCTGAATACCTCACATCCTTCCAGGTTAAATCTTCCTTATGCAAAGTGTCTTTAAAACAGTTTTCCATATAATAGGGATCTTCATTGTTATAAGTATTTATGTATAGCCATAAAATGCAAATTATATCTAGTGTATATTTTAAAAGGAGGTGAAATATTAGAGAGTGAGTGAGTTTTATATGCATCTCAGAAACCAAAGTGGGGCGGAGTTGAGCTGATGTGTCTTAGATTTTAATTTCGAGAGCCTAGAGACACAGGACATCTACCAATGCTCATTTATCTAGAACAGCTGCAGGATGAATAGAATACTGTGAGAATCATCCTTGTGACAAAGAGCTCTTTTAAAAGTAAATGCTTCACTGCTGCAAGTTCAGTGTTTTGAATAAAGATAAGAAGCTAGGTCAGGTAAGACTAGCCAGCTAGCCAGCTGCCAAGAAAGAGGCTTCATGAGGTGCTGCTCAGTAAATATTTTCTAAATTGTATTCAAGACAGTAGTATATTCTGTTGAAGTGGGTGGATGGACATAAATATACTCTTCTGTTCAGGGAAACGTAATGTCTTTATGGGCTAACGGCTTCTTGGAAAAAATGGGATGTGAAGATCCAGATTCCAGTTTCTGCTGTTGATTCTCAGTTCATGATAAAAAGGCACAGCTTTAATTTGGCTAAAGTTTATTTAGTTTTATGGATATGCCTGGTGAACTGCCTCTCAAATATGGTAATGATAACTGAAAATTGACAGCCAGAATTTATGCTGCTTTTGGGTGCTATGCATAAATAGAATAATGAAATAATGTTCTCTGATTACCAAGATCCAGAGATTTAGAACACACCTTCCATCGCGGTAGTCACTGTTTTGTTTTCCTCATTCTTACATTTCATTCCTTCAACAAATATATATGTATATATTTAATATATCTTTATTGATTTCAGAGAGAGGAAGGGAGAGGGAGAGAGAGAGAGAAACATCAATGATGAGAGAGTCATTGATCGGCTGCCTCCCGCACTCACCTACCGGGGATCGAGCCTGCAACCCGGGCATGTGCCCTTACTGGGAATCAAACCGAGATCTCCTGGATCCTTGGTCAGTGCCCAACCTCTGAGCCATGCCCAGCCGGGCTCCTTCAACAAATATTAATCAAGCCCCTACTCTGTGTGAGGCGCTGCTCTAAGCACTGAGGATGGAGCTGTGAACAAAGCATTGGTCCCTTTACTCAGTAAATACTATCTCACACATGCTATCTACCAGGCATTGATCTAGGTGGGAAATGGGAAAGGTAAGGGCTCAGTATTGGGGGAGAAAGGTGATAAATGCACAAATAATTAGAATAATGTCAGTTGGTGGTGAGTTCTGAGAGGAAAATAAAATGAAACCCATGTACGGATTTCTGAAAGTCATTCTTTGTGTAGCTCTCCTTTCTGGTACCCTCTTCCCTGTGAATTCTAGCTGTCTTGGCCCACGCCCTCAAGCCTCATGGCCCTGTCTTCTCATCTTGGAAGGATGACTGGACTCTGCCTGGGATCTTCCCTCTCACACTGATGCCTAAAACTCTCCAGGCAGGATGGTGGAGAATGTGTAGGGCTCAGCTCATCTGTTTCTTCTCTGTCGGGGCTACTGTCATCTGCTGCCTGCTGCCCAGTGTCTGACAATTACTGTTTCATATATTCTGTTCCATTGTCTAGTGTCAGAGGGGGAGTTAAATCTGGCTCCTGTTGCCCAATTCCCCTAGAAGTGGAAAAACCACCAGAAAGGAGCAGGCAAACAGTCCCCAGACTAACAGGGCTGGGAGCCCAGTAACCAGAACAGAGACCTTGTGGTACCTGGGGCATCAGGAAGAGTCCTCAGCAGGGGACTGCCTTAGTAGTGGACCCAGGTTAGCCCTGGGGTAAAGGCTGCTTTGACACCACCTAGTAAAGCTTAAAAAAAAATCATCCTTTTTCCCAAGTAAGTGAACCGCATCCCAGAGTAAAACCCAGAAACATTCAAATGATTTGAATGAAAATAATATTCACAGTGTCTGACACTCAGGCAAGTTTTACCAGGCATCCCAAAAGGAGGAAAATTTTACTCATGGTGAGGACCAAACCCAGTCAGTAGAAGCAGATGCCCCCAGTGGAGGTTAGGTAAGGACTTAAAATGGCTCTTAGAGACACACTTCCTCACACACGCGGGCACGCCCCCGGGCAGCGTGAGTGTGGTCAAGGCCTGCGGGGCGTGGGACAGGGACACCTGTAATACTTCCAGCAATAAAAACAAATTAAAAACAACAAAAGTACACTAACCTAGAGAAGCTTAAATATTTAATGTTCCATTTTGGAAAACTTAAATTTAACAGTTTAAACAGGGTCAAATTGCAAATGAAAAGTGATAGTTAAGATCCACATTTTAAAGTATGTGAATAATGTATATTTTATTATATTCAGAATATACAGAAAACCGTAAAGAAAATATAAATTTCTCCTATATTCACTGACAAGAAATAATCTATTAACTTTTTTATTATTTTTCTCCCCAGCTTCATGTAAATGCATATAAAAATACATGTTTGTAAAACTGGGCTAATATTATATCAGTTTTCTACTATGACTTATTAAATCATGCCATAAAAATACACATACATACACAAAACAAAAAAATCCACTCCATATATTCAGGAAAGTAGAGGAAAGCGTGAGCATGTGGAGAGACATGAAGATGTGAAGAATTTAAAAGAGGAGAGAATGTGACAGGGAGTAACCGCACCTGGGGGCTGCTGCTTTAGGGTGGTCAGGCTCCTCACCCAGGAGGCAGTATCTGAGCTTGCACCTACCCGTCTATGGGAAGAACATTTTGGGCAAAGATAATGACTTGTAGCATCAAGTCCCTGAGGTAGAACAGTCTTGACACTTCCTAAGAGCAGACAGGACAAGGTGGCTGGAGCACAAGGAGCAGAGTGAGTCTTGAGGAGGAAGAATCATGTAATGAGCCCAGCAGGCAGGTAGGGCCTCGGGCCGTGAGGAGGAGCTGGATTTTCTTCCAAGTGTAGTGGGAAACCTGAGAGGTTTGAAGTAGGTTGAATGATAAGCTCAGTTTAGTGTTTTAGAAATAGACTGTGCGGGGGGCCAAGAGTGAAAGCTTGAAAGAGGCCTTGGAGCCCTGGCCTTTGTGGCTCAGTGGTTGGAATGTCGTCCTGTGCACTGCAGGGTCTGGGGTTTGATCTCGGTCGGGGAGCATACGGGAGGCAGCCAATCAGTGTTCTCACATCGATGTCCCTCTCCCTTCCTCTCTAAAATGAAAAAAAACGTACCTCAGGTGAGGGTTAAAAAGAGGCCTTGGAAAATTCTTCATGTTACGGGAGTTTGGGGATATAGGTAGCATTATGTAAGAGTTTTCTTTTATGCCTTACAGTGAGTGACAGCGACTATCACTACATGGATATATTAAATTCTGAACGGTTAAAGGTTTTTATAAACCCTCAGTAAGTCCTCCAACTCTTTGGTTAACTTAGAAGTTAATCAGTAATATAGCCTTGTCCCTGCATCAACAATCAGTAACCCAGAGGATCATTTGTGCAATTTCACAGTTCATTAGTTAGAGAGGTGCTAAGCTTCTTGACAGGTAGGCATTTAACCCAAAGAATTCTTTGAGGTGCTATAATGAATTATTGCACAGTAATATTGCTTAAGTAAGTTAAAGTTCTACCTTTGTGTGTTTGAGCTAAGTTAAATTTACTTTTTTGTATCTTTCAGATCCTCCAAGGTGTTGACTGACACTCAAATGTGTATTGTGAGGGTTGCTTTGGTTTGGTTTTATTTTTTCTGTACATTTAAACAATGGAGTAACTTGGAAATTTACATAAACTCAGTCATGTATTCCTCTAGGAACTAAAGTCTGCAATTGCTCACTTGCAGGATTTTCCTCCAGTTTATCCAGCAGTTAGTGAGTAGACTGGGCAGCTGGAGCTGTAGTTACAGAGGTGAACAGAACACGCAGCTCCTGCCCCACAGAGAGGGGGCTTGGTGATGGGATTGGGCAAAGGGAGGGTGTGCCAGTTTGATACCACGTTTCCTAAGATCAGTTGCTCATTTGCTCAGAGGGTCATGATGCATGTTTTTTCAAGCACTGTAACAGTAACAGTTTTTATCTTTTCCCAAACGTGGTACAGCTGATAATGAAATACTGCCAGTAGAACTGAAGCAGAACAGAATGGCTTGTAACTGTCACAGTGTTATCCCTGCCTGTCATTTCCTCTGTCTCTGTAACTCGTATAATGAGATAACCACAAGTACATGGTAGAAATTTGCTGGATATGGGAAGTACCATGATTCCTGAACTTGCGCAGCAAATTTATGGTGTACTTATTCCTAGTCACTTGAATTGAAAATGTGCTCTTTCCGATTCAAATACTTCTGTTGATCAGAAATCAGGATTTTACTTGAGACCATTACTGTACTTGAATAGAAAGGTGAAGCAATGTAGAACACAAAACAGCTGTTCCAGTTGTGATTTTTTTCCCCCTAAGCACTCTCTTTGCAATTTTACTGGGCAGTGATAATGGAGCACCTCTCACCGTTTGATTTTTCAGGTCTCTGCTTCCCCATTTTGTCCAGTGAGAAAACCAATATGCGTTGCTCAGTTGACATTTCCGTGTGAATCAGCCAAAGTCAACAGACTTAATAACAAGATTTCCAGTTTGATTCAAGAGCACCTCCCTGAGAAGTCAAGGATTAAAATGATGTGTGTAATTTTTTAATAGGAGGTCTTTGTTTTACAGATACAGCTGAGGTTTATCAACCCACTGAAAAATTTAAGACGTCTTGGAATCAAAATGGTAACTGATATCTTTTTGGATTGGGAGTCCTATCAGTTCAGAACAGAAGAAATTGATGCTGTATTTCATGGTGCAGTGTGGCCCCAGGTGACCCTTCATTTCTACATTCCACCTGGATATCTTGACTCTTCCTTTGTTATTACCGACCAGCATAGTCTACACCCAGACATGAATGCCTGTCCTGGTCTTTTCTTTTACATTGAGCCTTCCTTTATTTCTGGAAGTTTTAGAACATTTTCTTTGCCTCTACTACCACCTAAAGCTCAAGAGCTAGTTCTGGCAATACCATGGCATTTGTTAAGGCTAATTTGAATAGGTTTGTGTCTCTTATGCAAATGCAACATAACTCTTGTAGCACCTCACAGGATGTGTCTGGATTTTGACAAGCATGAGGGAAAATACACAGATATTTTTGTTACACGTTTCCTTGTTTGATTTCTCTGGTTGTAATAACCACTTGGTAATGACTAAGGTTAGTTATAGCTAAGAAGACTGTAGAAGAGCCTTGATTTTAGGAAAGATTTCTAGCTGCTTGAGCTCTGTCATCTCTGACCTATTCAAACCTAAACTACCTGATTCCTGTCAGGTGTCTCAATTTCCAGGCGCCATCTCCACCATTTTTCCTGTGTGGGTGTTATTGGATTAGGACCTTTCCTCAGTCTGTCCTTTGCTAATCTCTGTGCCTTGGCTCTTTTATCCTCTGGTGCGGTTTCTGTGCCTGTTCTGCTTTTTAGTTGTTTTTCCTACAATTCTGTGTATGTTTTTATTTTGTGTTCTGTTTTTATTTTGTTCCTAGATCAGCAGGCTCGGATCTGAGAGTCCATATTCTCCTACTCCTCTGCTGAAACTAATTAGTGTCTGGAGCAGAAATGCAAGGTACAGCCTCATTTCCCCCTTTCCAAAAAAAGCAGATAAAGTAGTCAAGGGCACTAATAATATGACTTACGGCCTTCCATGCAGTGAACCTACTTACTGTAGTTATAGTTATAGAGAGTAAGGCAGCTGAAACTCAAGATCCATAGTTCAAGATCCACAGTTGCTGAACAATGTGTGTAATGTGGTTCAGAAAAACGCTTGTGTCTGCCTACAACTAGAAAATGAAATAGAAAATGTCTAGGACACAGGAGAAACCATTAGTTACTGTAGCATGTGGAGGTTTATGTGGGCCACAGTGGGGGAGGGAGACTTTTCATGATATGCCTTTGAGAGTTTGCATTGTTTATAATTTAAAAAAGGAAAAAATAGGTAAAATAATATTTTGCAACTTAATGTAAGTTAAAATCATAGAGTATTATATCAAATACTGACTGTGCCATACACTTAAGCACAGAGCGTGCCCATGTTGTTGTTCAAGAAATGCACTTAGAAGTGGCACTGGATCGGACGGGCTCTTGCTAGGACCTTGCAGTTGAAAGCAGTCCTCTCACCTTTTCTGCTTGAAAAAATTTTAAGACAACCTACAACATGGTGGTAAGAGTCGTCTCTGAAGCCACACACACCTAGCTTCAAGTCCAAGCACCACTGTGTGTTCTTGAGCCTCAGTGTTGCCACCTGTAAAATGGAAATAATAACAGTACCTATCTCATTAATAATATATACAGTATCTTCCTTGGTGCCTGTCCATACTGTGCCCAGTATTGCACAAAGATATGTGAGTGTAATCTCTTAGGACTTCGTTCCTGAGCTTTTTCCCAGTAGTGATGACTTTTTTCAGTTTTACCTTCCGATTAGTGGTTAGGATTGCATCCTCTGACCATGAAACAAGTGTTGATTTGCCCTCTGTGGAACGGCTTTGTGCCCTCTGTCCAGCTGGTGTGTTTCCGTGGGCCATGATGCTCTCGTCATTTGTGACTCTCAGTGTTGGGGGTGGACTCGCCCACCTCCCCCCGACAGATGACCCCAATCTCTGAACAATACATATCCAGACACAGCAAGTGCTTGTTTCCTCTAATTCTCGTGTTGTAGTACAATATGTTTATGTGAGTCTATAGACATTCACACTCTAGAAGGCTTATAATTGAAAAATAGCATGTCTTCAGCACATTTATTTTAGAAAGGGCTTAGACTTTGGAGATTTGTGGTTCAAATCTCAGCTCTACCACTTATTAGCTCAATGGCTTTGGACAAGTCTGTTTCTTCATCTGTAATGTAAAGATAATGATACTATCTCACAGAGATGGTATGAGGATTAGATGAGAAATGTTCATAAAGGACATAAATATTATGTTTCTGGGGTTCCTAAAATTGTTCATCAAATTTTAGATTTAATTTCCCTTTAGAGTATCTTATTAAGGTTCATACACACACATGTATTTGTTAAACTCAATATGAGAATTCATGTGGAAGATGTTTTTAGAAATAAACTGAGAAATAAGATGACTATTTCAATATTTTTTTCTTACAGATACTTCCCCTTTCTGGCTAAACAGAAACCTGGGCACCCAGAATGTGACATCCTGGCCAATGTTTTTGCGATTCTCTCAGCAAAGAACCTCTCTGAAGCCACGGCCAGCATTGTGATGGACATTGTTGACGACCTTCTCACCCTTCCAGATTTTGAGCCCACAGAGACAGTCTCGAGCTTGCCCGTGACTGGATGCGTATACACAGAAAGTGCAGATGGTACGTGTGCTGCAGAAGGCAAGTGATTCTTAGAACTTAGAGGTAGCATTTGTTCCCTCAGAAAGGGAAGAGTGAATAGAATTGGACTCTTAATAACTTATGCTAGTAAAAGTTTTTTTCCTCTAGAAATTAATACCAATTTATATAAACTGAGTTTTCTTTGCAGTGGTAGAAATTCAGGTGACTTACACTCCAGAAAGCTCAACATCCTCCAGGAAATTATCAAGTGATTTCCACTGTCATGTCTCTGAATTCTTCCTACCGTGTTGTCCTAACAGTTCCTTTACTACCAGCAAAAATGGTTTAACTAAAGCCTGAGGGGATCTCATATAAATTTTTCATTTACCTAACGATATAGATGTTTTGTCTAAGAAGAAAGTTTTTTAATCTTCAGAGTTGAAATTTATTAAACTTTCATGGTAATTGGGTGCTTTCCTTGTCTGTCATTATGAAGATACTGTACAGTTACCCTGTAAGCAAGTAGTTAATTAAAACCAAAACACCTGTCACCACCTATTTCAGAGTCTATCACAGTGGGAGGACGATTAATTCTACCTCATGTACCTGCAATTCTCCAGTATCTCAGCAAAACCACGATCAGTACAGAAAAGGTACGAAAGAAGAAGAACAGGGCACAAGTCAGTAAGGAGCTTGGCATCCTTTCCAAGTAAGTGATGCGCATCCCTGAAGATACATTACCACCATGGTTTCCATTTTTTAAAGTTACAGGTAGCTTTTCAGTTGTTTTAATGTTTAAGTAATAAGCTAAAAAGATTTTCAGTATTTTTGAATGCTTTTTATTTTTAAGTTAATGTAAAATTCTGTTTCTCTGCTGGAGAATTCATTTGAAACTTTGTATGGCATCTGCTTTCATTTAAACAAAGACAACAGACTTCAAAATTCTAAAGCAGATTAATAGATTTGCTTGTTTTGCCCTTGCATGTTTTGTTCAATTAAAATTATGAGTTACATGAGATAGTTCTGATTTTTTTTTTTTTTTTTTAGTTTGATAATAATTAAAAGAACAGTGTATTTTGTTAAGAGTCAAGAAGCTCTCACAGGGTTTTTAAAGATTCTCTTTGACAAGAGAACTAGTTTGTATATAATTGTGATTTCTATAAAAAGCAAGGTTGGTAAACCTGAGTACAAAAAATGATTCTATCTTAAGCTTTGTTTCAGGACTTAGTTGTTGAAAATATATTTTTTTGTTACTTTCAGCAATAACAAAAAATGATATATTAGAATTTTCAGGAACTTCTTTTAAATATTTCATTTATACTACTGTATTTCTAAATCATGCAGAGTGGGAACCACACTAAATGCAGTCATTAAATTTTATCACAGGCCATGTGGTAGTGGAAAGATGATGACAGATTAGGCATCAGAAAAACCAGTGCTTGAATGACCTGCTCTGCCACTTCCCAGCTAGATGATGTCAGCTTCTCTGAGTCTCGGTTTTCTCTGTGAAAATGGAGCTAATAAATCCCACATTGTAGAGCTATGTGGGAGTTAAGTTGAACTACTTTATGCAGTCTTAAAGTCTTGCACTTAAAAGTGTTATTTCCTTGTAAAATATGAAATTACTAATTGCCAGATTATAGCATTGGAGTTTAGCCCACCTACACAATCCAGTGTTACAAAAGAACTAGAATAGCAGCCATGAGCC
The DNA here is from genome assembly GCF_964146895.1 of Miniopterus schreibersii. Classification (NCBI taxonomy): domain Eukaryota; kingdom Metazoa; phylum Chordata; class Mammalia; order Chiroptera; family Miniopteridae; genus Miniopterus; species Miniopterus schreibersii. The sequence continues at coordinate 173,338,309 of NC_138102.1, forward strand.
TGAAGCTGCAGAGAACTAACTGTGGGCACTGCTAAGTAACGGAGTAAACTTTGTACAGGCACAGGCTTAAAAGTCACCTGTGTCTTTCATCACTGATGTTTTTCTATAAAAAGTTTAACTCCTTAGAGAAATATTCTTAACTTATATATTTTCCTTACCTACCAGTTTTGTTTTTTTCCCCTTCTCTAGGATCAGCAAGTTTCTGAAAGACAAAGAACAGAGCTCTCTACTCATCACACTTCTGCTTCCCTTCCTCCACCGTGGCAACGTCCCTCAGGTATAAATGCACAGGACACTGATGTTGTCTTTGAAGTGACACTTTATTAGGGTTATTTGTAAACAATAATTTTATTGGTTAGAATCTATGATACATTTGTCTTAAAGTATTTGTGAAAAGACTTTATACAGAAATAGAAAATTGAAAATCGAAGAGAAAAATTGGGACAGATTTCGGAATGGGGGCAGGCAGGAACATGGAGACATCTACCACAACAGAAGTGCTAGCCCCTTTTTCCCTTTGTTTAGCTTCTCATCCAGTGCAGGATTTTTTTTTTTTCCTGTTTGACTTTGATCAATAACAAATCTGGAAACCAAGAAGTGCACTGTTAATCTTAAATATGGATCACAGTGGCAGCACTAATGAAAAGTCAGACTGTATTAATATTCAGACATAGCTAAAAGTTTCTAATATGATTTTCAACCCCTAGTTCAGTGTTGATTACAAGAGTCTTCCTGTGGCTCAGACTCATTTTGAGGCCTTAGTAGTTATACTGAGCATCTACTGTCATGCAGTAATTTAGAGAACACACCTGTAGGCAGCCAGAGGCCTGTGTCCTTCTTCAGCAAGCTCATGTCTCTTGGCTCTTTTTTGACTTGACAATAGAGGAAAGCTTGTTTCATATTTTCTATTAGAATTAAAGGAAGAAACTGTTACTGGACATTATTGTGGGTTTTATGTTAAAATGCTAAGAACCTTTAAAAGACTATGGAATAACTTTTCCAATGACTGGTTTTACTTCTTATTTATAATTATTTGCTTTCTGTGCTGCAATGTGTTGAAGCCAAGTTGACCAGTTTTATAAATTCCTGAAATATAATTTCTCTTACAATTTCTTCTTAAGGATACAGAGGTCGATATTCTAGTGACAGTACAAAACCTGTTAAAACATTGTCTGGAGCCCACAAGCTTCCTCAAGCCTCTAGCAAAACTCTTCTCGGTTATTAAGAACAAGCTGTCCAGACAGTTGCTCTGTACAATTTTCCAGGTCTGTAATACTCATTTTACCCCGAATCACCCCTGTGAGTGGGAGCAGGGAATTGATGGAAGTGGGCAGAAAAGCTAAGGTTTGATTCACTAATCTACTGTTTTCATTCCTTTTAGACTCTTTCTGATTTTGAGAGTGGGCTAAAATATATTACTGATGTTGTCAAGGTAAGAAAGGAAATCTTATTTCTCTTTTCCTTCAAAAGTGTTACCATTTTTGTTTATTTAAGATGTATATACCTTCACTTATGTGGTTTCAATGGCATTTCTTGTAGCTTAATGCCTTTGATCAAAGACATCTTGATGACATCAACTTTGATGCTCGCTTCTCAGCATTCCAGACCATCACCTCTCATATTAAAGAGATGCAAACCGTGGACACTAACTACCTAATTCCAGTCATGCATAATTGTTTCTATAATCTGGAGGTAGGTTTTTATAGCAAAACTTTGTGAATTATTTTTTTATTGTTTTAATAATACAATTACATGAACTAATTTCTTAATTTGTGTTTTGAGGAGGACAAGGGTTTTTTAGTATAAATTTTTTTGTGTGGAATATTTTGTTTGGCAAAGATCATATTATTCTCATGATTTGAAAGACTGAGATTTTGAATAAAATATATATATGGAAGTCAGAAAGTGGTATATTAAAAATAGAGAAATCCATAGAGACAGAAAGTAAATTAGGGGTTACCAGGGAGGGAGGAATGGGGCATGACTTCTTACTGGTACAGGGTTTCTTTGGGGGGTGATGAAAGTGTTCTGAAGTTAGATAGTGATGATGGTTTTACCACCTTGTGAATATTCTAAAAACCACTGAATTGTATACTTTAAAGGGGTAAATTTTATGGTATGTCAGTTATATCTCAGTTTTTCAAAGTTATGTAACTATTATTTGACAGTTTGCCCTTATATTGATATGGTAGGAATAAGAGGAGAGTGGGCTATATTAAGTACCATGTTGCTGAACTGTATTAAGACCCAGAAATGAGGGAAATGAAGCCCTTAATTAATAGTTAACCATGTGATGGCATCAGTAATCTCTTTATGGTGTTTTATAATTATTCGTCTGATAGTAAGGATTATGTGATATATGAAAAAGTAATCTCTCCATGTGGGGCTCCTTTTTTGTACATCATGTCAAATTTCAACACAAGAAATTTTATTTTTGTTTGTGTGTTTTCTCTTTTTTCCTTTTCTGTTTCGTTTTGGGAGTGCAGGGGTCCTTTTTTTGTTTTCTTCACAAGGAATTCTAAATTACTGCCTGGTTGCCTGAGTTGGAAATACTCTCTCTTTGCTCACTACCTGCATTCTCAAGCCAAGAACTCTAGTGCGACTGGCCAGAATTCTGACCAGCCAGCTCTGTCCTTTTCAGGACCACCCAATACTGGACATTGAGAACGACTTTACTGAACGCTGTATTCTGTTGGCTTTGAGAAGTAAAACTAGGAAGCCTGTGTCATGGTATTTTATGAAATTGAGTGACGCTTCTCAGTAAGCATATTTCAAAGTCATTCACTCTCTCGCTCACAAGCCTACGTTTGTTTCTTCCTTAGGTATGAAGTGTCTGTGGGACATTTCTTAATAGGGAATTGCACACCGAGCAGTGGCAACGTTGTGGAAACTTTTTCAATGGCAATAATATTCCATATTACAGTTATTACACAGCATAATTTGGGTGTTTTTCCTGTTTCCAGTTAGGAGACATGTCTTTAAGTGACAATGCCAGCATGTGCTTGATGAGCATCATCAAAAAACTGGCTGCGTTGAACGTCACGGAGAAAGATTACAGAGAAGTCATTCACCGTTCACTCCTGGAGAAACTGAGGAAAGGATTGAAGAGCCAGACAGAGGTATTGGGGTTTGCAGTGTCACTTACCCTTTAAGCACTACCATCTGGTGTGTTGTTAGGTTTTGGTTTTCCCTGCTTCTGCTCAAAAAAGCAGCCAGGCGTAGTACATTTAATTAAAATACTTGATTGTGTAAATATTTACCAAACACTGGGAGTGGGAATGGAAAAAAGCGATCATTTGTGTGTGTTTTTCAAATGTATCTTTATTGATTTCAGAGAGAGGAAGGGAGAGGGAGAGAGAGAGAGAAACATCAATGATGAGAGAGTCATTGATTGGCTGCCTCCTGCACGCGTCCTCCTGGGGATGGAGCCTGCAACCTGGGCATGTGCCCTGACTGGGAATCGAACCTTGATCTCCTGGATCATTGGTCGGTGCTCAACCTCTGAGCTACGCGCTGGCTGGGCATTTATTTCTGATTTTTGTTTTTACAGTGGGCATGTTTTACTTTTTAAAAACATTTAATAGCTTTTTTATGTTTCTTTGTATTATCTAGGAAGCATATTCTTTTTAAAATAAATTTTTTTTCTAAACTTGATATTTGCAGAGTATTCAACAGGATTATACCACATTGCTTTCCTGTTTAATTCAAACCTTCCCAAATCAACCAGAATTTAAAGATTTGGTACAGCTTACTGATTGCCATGATCCGGAAATGGACTTCTTTGAAAATATGAAGCATATTCAGGTAGGAGACATTTCTGCTTACCCCCCGCCCCCCGCTTATAAAATAAGTATTTCAACCGGTTCTGTCTCTTTTACAAAGATATATTTTAATTTTCCAGAAAGTTGACAACTTCTCGTTCCTTGATATCAGTCAAATATGTGTAGGACATGATCATTTCCTGGAGTCTGGTTTCCTTGGTGGTATCACAAACCATAGTAATAGTGTTACCTTTCTCTGCCATTTTTAGAGAAGTTTAAATGCTTTTGGATCCATTGTTAAACAAATGCTATGGATTATATCTCTAAGAAGCAAGCCAAGGCGCAGGTGTTTGTTTGCTCATGTAACACTTGGACTGTGTTTCACTCCTTAATCTTTTCATGGAAAGGAATATGATACTAAAAGGGAGCTGGTTTTAGGTGAGGTTATTCAGTAACTAATCCATATTTTATCTAACTCATAGATCCACAGGAGAGCAAGAGCCTTGAAGAAACTGGCAAAACATCTAATGGAAGGCAAGATCGTGCTGTCTTCTAAATCTCTTCAGAATTACATCATGCCTTATGCCATGAGTCCAGTTTTTGATGAGAAAATGCTCAAGGTAGGGCAGTAGGTCTGGAAACCAGTAAACCTCTGTCCATACTATGACACACTTTCCAAAATGTAGATGGGGGAATGGCATCGGAATTTCGTGGCATCCATATTGATGATGTCACCATAATTAGAGGCTTAGAATAGTTCTAAAGCACTTAGAATTGTGCATGGCACGTAGTAAGTGGTGGCTTTTTACTGTACCACAGTTGCTCGGTATTTTATTTGCAAATGCTTGCTTTATGTTGATGCTCTTGATCTGTTTTACAGCATGAAAACATAACCATTGCTGCCACTGAGCTTATTGGAGCTATTTGCAGACATCTCGCTTGGTCAGCATATTTATATTACTTGAAACATTTCATTCATGCTTTACAGACAGGACAGATCAATCAAAAGTTGGGTGTCAGGTATAGTCAAACTTTTATTTTTGTTTTATTTTTAAAATGTAAATTTTGGATTATTTTCTGAAATTGTCTTTCTGTAATCTAATTTTACATTTACATTGTATTAGTGAGGTTATGCTGATGTTTGTTAAAGTCAAAAATACCTAAAACTGGTAAAAATTTTAATGTTTATATATCTTTAAATTACCTCTCCTTTTAATCATCAAATGATATTGTTAAACAAATATTTCTGTGTACCTTTTTTTAACAGCTTGCTAGTAATAGTGTTAGAAGCGTTCCACTTTGACCACAAAACTCTTGAAGAACAAATGAGAAAAATTCAGAATGAAGAAAGTAAGTTTTTAAAACTTTCTTCAACTAGAGTTTCATCCTGTTTCTGGGTAACTCATGATAATTAATTAAGATGACAAAATTCAACTTATTCCCTTTTTTTGCTCTTGTAGCAGTGACCAGTGAATGAGTCAGGAGGAAGTTAAAATGAATACTTGGACTTATTTAACAATAGAGAAGACCAGTCTAAATTAGGTGAAAAAATCTGAGCTGTAGATTATTTACATAGAAATCCAATATTACTGCGTTCACATTTGGAAAAAGCATTAAGCAATGAATGCAAAGAAAGTATAATAAAAGAGTTGAAAATTAGAGCAACAATTAATGAAATATAAAGTAGATACAGTAAGGAAGGATCATTAAACTTAAAATAGGTATTTAACAAGATGATAAATCGACAAACCTCTGACAAGGTTGATTAGTGAAACTAGAAGGCATAATAAACAATATTAGGAACTTTAAAGGTCACAATTAAATGAAAAGGTAAAATAATATTATGATCTTGGTACTTATAAATTTGAGTACTTGGCTGAAATGTACAAAATTTAAGAAAAATAAAATTCAAAAACTGACTTTAGAAGAAATAGAAAATCTGGATAGATCTCTAACCACTAAAGAAGTTAAGTCTGTAGTTAAAAACCTCATGGTGAAAGGGCCAGCCTCATACTGTTTTATAGGCAAGTTCTATAGATATTCGAGAAATGGATAATTTCAACCTTAACACCAGCTATTTCACCAGCTGAAAAAGAGGATGCCCCCACTAACTCATGAAGTTGGTATAACTGGTTAATGGAATTTAACACATTAGCATGCAAAATTAATTGATCATCTGAATAGGCACAAGGGAAACATTTGATTAAATTCAATATCTGTGCATATAAAAGCGATTTTCAAGGAAGGGATAAATAGAAATTTCTTTGAGCTATTAAAAAACGCCTTTTAAAAAACCTAAGGCAACATCATAGTCGATGATAAAGAATTAAAGTCTTTGCTTTAAAACCAGAATGAGGCAAGGACACGTACTACGATTGCTTACGTCAGGCTAGAAGTTGTAGCCAGCACAGGAAAATAAAGGAAAGAATGAACGCTCAAGTAGGCCAAGGTATCCATCCTAATCATTTTCGCTAAAGACTGAAATATTCTAGCCCTGTTTTCATTCCTCCAGTATTCTTACTCAAAACTTTCTAATTCTTTCATTCGAGGTAAAATCAATCTAGAACCACACTAATGAATAGAAAACACTGGTTTGAATGTGTAGGAATCACTTGTGTTTTAAAACAGTTCATGTGCTACAGCCCTTTAATAGTTTATATTTAGCTAGTTGAATCTGCATTTTGCAATTTTGCATAAATAGAAACATTAAAAATTTTAAATACTTAATTTGCTTAAGACTGAAGTTTAAAGCATTTTTTGAGCACCTACTGTGTGCTGGGATTTTATAGACATTATGCCATTTGTCCTCATAAGAACCTTAGTTATTAGTTACCCAATATATTTGATAAGAGAAATTAAGGTTCAGAAATGTAAAGTAACTTTCCCAAAGCTATATGGCCAGTAAACAAAACAAAGACTAATAGTTACCATGTTTTGAAAGTCAGTGAAGTGTCAGAAACGTATTTTAGGCACATTATAGACTTTATCTCATTGAGACTTCACAAGAGCCTTGCAGGGGGCTGTCTCCTTTTTGCTGGGGAAGAATCCAGAACCCACTAGGGTGAAGTTAACTGACTAGTCACGTGGCTGGTTGGCAGAGCCAGGCTAGACTCGACTACAATAACGTGCTGCCTAGTTTTCTTTAATAAACCAAACCCTGTAGTAAGGGACATTTTTGTATGAGAACCAATGCTGCCATTATGATTTTCATGCTCCTCTGTAGGGTTTTGCTTTTGGAAACCTCCAACCACAGTACTTTGGAAGCCTTCTTTTGCCTAAGACCATCCTCCCCAGCTCACCTCCCACTGTGTTCCCAAAGTTCACACTCTTTTATAATTGTCAGTATCCTTGTCTCTATTCATTAGACTCTAAATTGTGAGAGAGAGAACAAACCATAACCTTGTAACCCTCTTATTTACTGTGTTTCCTTAGCACTTACCATGCCTGCCTGTAGTTGGTGACTAGATATTTTTTATTAGATGTTGGTAGAAAAGACTACTTAACCCAACTGTGTTGTTTTCTTACTTAAGACACCTTTTGTTATTTACTAAACAGACACAGCAGAGGTGCCTGAATTGCCAGAGCCTGAAGCCATGGAATTAGAGCCAGTGGATGACGAAGAGATGGAAAGCAGATGGCAGGGTTTGCCAGACGGCAGCGAAGAACCAGGGGATGCCGGCCCCGCCGGTGAGGGAGCCTCGGCTAAGGAAACGCAGTGTGTCACCACGTCCTTCTCCTCCCTTCCTCGGCATCAGGAAGAACTGGAGAGAACAATTAAAGATATCCGAGGAGCCGTAACGGGGGATATCCTGCCCAGGCTGCATAAGTGCCTGGCGTCCACGGTAATTATTCTGTCTGGGGCCCGGCAGGTCTGTGTGAGTTGGGTGCTTGTGGAGCCCTGACAGCCTGAGGCTTCTAACTATTGCTGACCGACTTCCGCGCTTGGTTTTTCTTTTATCTCAACATTTCACAATTCACCTCCTTTCTCCTCTCGTCATCTTCAGGTCATCTCCTGCTGCAGCTAGGCAGTAATGCTCCTTCATTATGATTTTCATAGGGCAGATGTATGCTTTTCTATCTCTGAGGTAGATAGTGTTATCTTGCCCCTGGTTAACAGGGATAACATTTAGCAGTGGATGCTCATGAAGCCAGAGCCCTCCCTACTCAGTATAAAACATGGGTTGGCAAACTACGGTCATGGGCTGAATCTAGCCTGCAGCCTGTTTTTGTAAATAAAGTTTTATTGGAACATAGTTTCACTTATTTCTTTACATATGGTCTGATTCTGCTTTTGCATTACCATAGCAAAGTTGAGTAGTTTCAACAGAGACCAAACCAAAAATATTTACTGTCTGGCCCTCTACAGAAACACTTTGACCAGCCCCTGGTGTAAAATACTGAGTTGGTCATTTTATATCTTAGTAAATAAACTTATTTGAGGATCTGTATTTCTTATGTAGCAACAATGTCACTCAAACACTTGAAAGTCCCAGTTGATACAAATTTTATATGATTTTTATATATTTCACAGCAGTCTTAACCCACATCAGTGAAAACTTGGCTTTATGTTTTTTCTGGTTGCTCCTTTGAAAAAACATTTGTATTCCTATTATTTTTACAGTTTTTAGAGGGTTATTCTCATATTGCATAATTTAGTTTGTTTTCTAAGGCACTACACTTAGAAATGAACATAAGCTATATGAAAAGAGCTTATCTTTCAAATGAAAGGTTGCAGTGTTGGTAGGTCCCTGTCTGTTTATTTTCATTGTAGTTTAACCTCACTTTTCCTTATAGACTAAACGGGAAGAGGAACACAAGCTCATAAAATCCAAGGTCGTGAATGATGAGGAGGTGGTTCGAGTTCCTTTAGCATTTGCCATGGTTAAACTAATGCAGTCCCTTCCTCCGGAAGTTATGGAAACTAACCTGCCAAGGTATGTTGTGTGACAGTGTGGAAAAGTTCCTTGAAAATCAGAAACTGCCTCTTTCTTCCTAACCTGAATCTTTTATCGGGAAGAAAAGTACTGTCACAGTTTGCTGTACTTTACAGTCCTAATTGGGAAATCTGGGTTTTATGGGCAATTAAGATAGAAAAAGATGTTTATATTTTTATTTGCTTCTGTTGTTTGATTAGTCATTTTTCAATTTTTCATTTTCTAGTATTTTGCTGAAAGTATGTGTCCTCCTCAAGAATAGAGCACAAGAAATCAGAGACATTGCACGCAGCACTCTTGCAAAAATAATAGAAGATCTGGGTGTGCACTACCTACAGTATATTTTAAAAGAATTACAGACTACCCTTGTCCGTGGGTATCAGGTAAACTGCGTCATGTGCTCTTTCAAGTTGGGTTGGAGTTTACATATTTGCAGTTTGAACACTGTAAGTCATGCTTTTTTGGGTCTATCTTTAGTATAGTAGATCCGCTGAGATAGCAGTCAAAAATAGTCAAAAGTTTCTAATCGGTATTTTAAAAAGCTTATATATTTGATTTTTGTAAAAATCCTTGTAAGTCGAGGATACATAACCTGTCATCAAGTTCTGCATTCTCTGAGTTCTGAAAAAAATTCGTGTTGAATGCATATTGAATGTATTGCCACAAATGTGAGCAATAGAAAACAAAGACATCTGTTTAGGAGTTGAAACATGTAAGTCATAAAAATAATAAAACCTCCAGGCAGAATACAAAGCCTCTCTGAGCAGTTACATGGCTGGCTGCTCCTCACTACCCCTGTGTGGACCCTGGACAAGTGCCATCAGCAGCACCTGGGAGCTGACTAGAAATGCAGAATTTAGGGCTCTACACCTAACATACAAAAGCTGCATTTTAGTAAGGTCCCTGGGTGATCTCAAATTAGAGAAACTCTGCAGCTTGTTCTTTTCAAGTCCAACCAAGACTCCTGGCAGTTTACTTTACCTTCCGTGTCCTAATTTGTTCATAGGTAATGTTTCTGTTCTACACTTTATAAATCTAACACTAAAAATATTAGTATTGATTTTGACCATCTCTCTTTGTATAGTTTCTTAGTGGCTGCTCTAAGGGATTACCATATACACACTCACTTTTAATGATCCACCGAGAGTTAGTATTTTACCACTTCAAGTGGAAAGTAAATACCATATAGGTCCCTACACCCTTCTCTTTTTGTCTTATCTGTTTATGTATTACATTGCGGTGTATTGGAAACATTACCAGGTAGTGTTAAAGTTTTTGCTTTTAATCGTCAGGCATTTTAAAGAATTCGAGAAGAGTAGTCTATTACTTTGTCCAGATATTTATCATTTCCACTGCTCTTCCTTTATTTCTGAATATCCAAGCTTCTTTCTGGTATCATTTCCCTTCGGTCTGAAGAACTTGCTTTAGAATCTTGTAGAGTAAGGTGGTGGCAGCAGATTACGTTCATTTTCCCTCATCTGTGAGTGTCTTCATTTCACCACCATCCTGAAGAATATTGTCACTGGATATGAAATTCTGCATTGACAGTTCTTTCAGCACTTGAAAAAGTTATACCACTTTGCTCTGGCCTTCCTAATGCCATTATTAATTGTTTACCTCTAAGTAATGCATCATTTTTCTCTGGCTGCTTTGAAGACTTTGTATTTATTTTTCAGAAATTTAATTATGTTTCAGTGTGGATTTTTTTGTTTGTTTACTCTGAGGTTTGCTGAGCTTCTCAACCAAATTTGGGAGTTTTCAGTTATTATTTCTTCTGATGCTTTTTCTGCACTGTACTCTCTCCTCTCCTGGAACTCCCATGATACAAATATTAGACTTTGTGTTTTTATCCCACTCATCACTGGGGCTCTGTTTATAGTGTTAGTCATGTAGATGCTACCAGAATTGCAGTCCCCCAGTGTCGTTCTTCACCCTCCCGAAAGGGTTTTTAAATGGTGTGAAGTCCTCAGCAAACATTGTAAATATGTAAAAGTGCTGAAATGTCTCAAGTAGATACATATGGAACTATACCTTTAAAATCCAATCTGTTTATTGATAACTCAGTGTGTTTCCTTGGCCTGTGATCATTATCGGATGTTTACTTTGATAATCTAACAGTGCTGGAAACAGTAAAAAGAATCCGAATGCTTGGGAGGCAGCGAAGCGTAGTGAGGCGGAGCTGGGGCTCTGGTGCCAGCCTGTCTGCTTTTAGATCCTGACTCCACCACTTCCTACCCATATGACCTGGGGCAAGTTATTCTACCTGTCTGTGCCTCAGCTTTCTCTTCTAAAAGTGCCGATAACAGCACCTACATCATAGATAGAATGGGTGAGGACTGAGTGATTCAGCACATGTGGGGTATTAATACGAGCCTCGCTTATGTAGGCTCCCAGGAATGTTAGCTATGGTTACTCTTGAGAGCAAACACTTATTTGCTTCCTTCATAAGACTTTATGTACCAGCTTTGATTCATTCAACATTTGCAAGCTCCTTAATTCACAGGTTGGTTTGTAAAGTTCCAGGCTCTTGTGCCTTTATAAGTCCCTGGGCTGGTTTAGTCGCAAAAATCCTAAGCATGGTCATGTGTTTCTGAGCATCTTTTGTACAAAGTGACCGTTTGGTTGAAGGATTTTAGATAGCGATACAAGTATGTGTCATTTGTCAGAGCTTCTCCCTGCAGTCATGGCAGATATATACCCTGAGTGCTCTCCTTGCAGCAGTTCTTAGGTCTTGTTTTTTCTAGTGTGGTGTTCTTAACTGGTCGTACTTTTTTACGCATTTCATTTTAGGTCCACGTGCTGACTTTCACTGTTAACATGTTGCTGCATGGCCTGACCTACAAGCTGCAAGTTGGCGATTTGGACTCTTGTTTAGATATAATGATTGAGGTAAGGTTTAGAGAAAGGAATTCTAAATCTTTTTTTAAGTGGGAAAAGGATACCAAAAAATCAGTTTACAAAATAAGAAGGGAATCACAGCTTGTGAAAATGAAGTTAATGTTTTGCCTCGTGCCTTAGACTCCAGTGCAGTGAGCTGGGCGCACTGCCCTTGCTGGTACAGGTCATAAGTTGGTACAACCTTTCTGGGAAGAAAATTGGCACTGAGCAAAAATTTCAGCCACTTCCAAAATTCTGTGTTAAAAAAAGAATCAGAGATGTGGTCTGGGGTTTATATAAAAGTATATTTACCAGAGTTTTATTTATAATAGTGAAAAATTAATAACAAGCAGCTTTCAAAATGGAATAATTTGATCATTTGGGGGTGAGGCAGGTTGGATTAGGAGGAGATTAAATTTGCCACACAACATTTTGTTCATTATTTAAAACTGCAGGCACTAACATTTTGAATTAAATGCATTAATTTTTATAACTAAGTTGTAGATGTCATGAGAATTGTTTAAAAGAAATTAAGCTACTTTTTGGTGATATCTAAGACTTGTCTGTATATTATAGTTATATGTATAAATCTGTGTAGTAGAGTAGGTCCTTGCGTAATGCCATTTCATTATAACACTGATGAAATGTTTATATCAGCCTGTGGTAAAATTGGTTTTGTTACGCTTCATTTCGCTTAAGGTTGCAGACCTATCGACACCATTGAAAACTTACTGTATTCTTCTTTCGTTTCCCATTAGTGTAAATCTTCAGGTGTTTCTGTATTTGTTTTTTAGTAATTGGTCCCTACACTCCACTGAAAAAAGTAAACTTGCTTTCCTTGATTTGGACGTGCCAGTGCTCTTTTCAAAGACTGCTTATATTGGCATATCTCGTTGAATGTACGTAACTGCCATTCGGCTTTTTTCTTTTAAAGATTTTTAACCATGAGTTGTTCGGTGCCATTGCCGAAGAGAAGGAAGTGAAGCAGATCCTCTCCAAAGTCATGGAGGCCCGAAGAAGCAAGAGTTACGATTCCTACGAAATCCTGGGCAAGTTTGTAGGAAAAGATCAGGTTACAAAACTTATTCTTCCACTGAAAGAGGTGAGGACTTGAATGCAGTACAGGGATCTTGAAAAAGAGCCTCACAGGGCAAACCTGCTGCCCTTGATCGAGATTTCCCCGGTGTAAGGACACCAATACCATGTGGCCACTAGCTGGCAGCCCTGTGCCGAGCCTTCTAATCCAAGAATAAGAGTCCCTGATGTAAACCCTGAGATGCAAGAGGAAAGGTGACAGAATAGACCAGGTGAATATTTACAGCTGGGTCCAGTCAGCAGCTAAGAACATAGCCTTTGTGGTCAGACCACTGCTCCCAGAATGCCAAGAGGAAGAACACTGGCATTTGTTGAACGTATATTATGTTCTCAACATTGTGCTTCATTATCTGTTCTAATCTGCACAACTACCTGTGAGATCAATGGTACTTCCATCTTAGAGAGAGAAATTCAGGCTCAGAAAGGTAGAAAGGAACAGGGGTAAGAAGGAAACTCAAGATTTAATTCCAGATCTTTCTGATCCAAAGCTCTCATTTTTCTGCTGTTTCTTTCTGCCTCCTATTGGGCAGGGACTCTAATTACTTCCCTCCATGGAGTTCTCTGTGCCTACTGCAGGGGAGAATATGCAGTAAACATTACTTATTCTTTTTACCAGTTTTATGTACTAAAACTAGAGCTAACAGCCCTATCTAATGGCACGAGTTAACTATAATTCCAAATGTTCGAGTGCTGGATTAACTCCATAGTTGTTCCTAGAATGCATTTAGCCTGATCTGAGAATGTTAGATATGCTTTGAGGATGAAAAAGACTTAACAGAGCTCATGTATTTTCGTCAAATCCCTTCAAGCTAATGCAGGTTAGTAATACGTGGTCCTGTGCAAGGAAATGGCTTTAATGCACCTGGATGGTCAACATCCTACAAGTCTCACATCATATCTTCTGTGCCTTCTGGCCTAACCCACAGAGCAGAGAGGGGGTGCAGGATATCCAGGGGGCACCCACACTGCTGACCCTGGTTTTCTCTGGGGTTGAGGTAATGGGTAAATTTGACGATATATCTGTTTGAAATCTTATTAAGAATGTTTTTTAATTAGAAAAAAACATATAAAGCAAATATATATGTGTGTGTATATACATATATATATATATATTTAAGAGCTACCATTACAACAAATCCAAATGCAATTCTGTGTTTACCTGAGCATGACATTTGTGTTTGCCTTCAGATCTTACAAAATACCACGAGTTTAAAACTGGCCCGGAAAGTTCATGAGACCTTACGCCGAATCATTGCAGGATTAATCGTAAATCAGGAAATGACTGCAGAATCCATTCTGTTGCTCAGTTATGGTTTGGTCAGTGAAAATCTCCCCCTGTTAACAGAGAAAGAAAAGTAAGTTTGAAAAAAACAAAACAAAACTCTCATTTAGGTGCTTGCTTCTGATAAGCCATTCACTTTTAAGTGGATTAATTTAATAGTTTGCTTTAGTTAAAACAACAACAACAACAGCATAATATTTATGTGATTTATAAGATGGCCCTACTTTATAGTGTTTGGGTTGAGGCCCTTCAAGAGATACATTTCAACATGAGATTGTTTTTCTGATGAATAATGTTTTTCTGATAAATGAAGTAGCTGTGAAAGCAGCTAGTTTTTGTGGCATTTCTTAGATACCATTTTTGTTTGGATATTGATTGGATCAAAGTTAGGATAGAGTTTAAATATATACCTCTTGTTCTGATTGAATAGAGATTTAGATCTTCAAAGATTTAAAAATGCCATATTGGAAAACTTCCTTTAGATTTTGCTTCTGTGTTCTAAAAGAGACTACTTGGCATTTGTTTTCAGAAATCAAAGAAAGGGAGTGTCCCCTTGCTGTTCATCTGAATTAGGGAGTGTCCTCTGTGTCTCATGGTTAAGGGAGGAAAAAACTGTCCACAGCAGACAGCACATTTAGTACTCAACTCTCATTCCCAGACAGGGCCACAGTAGCTTATGGGAATGCAACATTTATGTTTTACTCCATTGTGATTGACAGAAATCCAGCAGCCCCGGCCCCGGATCCACGTCTGCCACCCCAGAGCTGTCTCCTGCTTCCCCCAACTCCAGTTCGAGGCGGGCAGAAAGCTGTTGTGAGCAGGAAGACCAACATGCACATATTTATTGAGTCTGGGCTTCAGGTAAGAATTAGCCCTAAAGTGAGACTCACTGCCCCCAGTGGGTCTGGCCTCTACTGTGCTGCTGAATCTAGTATTGCCTATTTCTTCTGTAAATGCCTTACCACAAGTAAATTATGGAATGTTTTTTTTAAAGGTGCATTGGTTCGTTTACTATTTATATTTATCTCTTTCAGTACTTACTTTACTAATATAATTCTCTCAGAATTAATGATTCTGACTTAATATTTTTTATGGTTTCATTGTTGCTTTGCCCATGAGTTTGCAGCTCTGAACTACTTTGAATTTTTTTACAAGGTGGTGAGCTTTTAAAAACACAAGTCTGATCATTTCCATCCCTTTTAAAAACTCTTCATTGACTTCCATTTATTCTAGGAGAGAGCCTTGCCTCATATTGTACCATTCCAATTGACATTCCAGCCACACATGGCTTTCTGTCTGTTCTTAACATCTCCACACTGTTCCTGCCCCAGGACCTCATTGCCCACTCCTCACTCTGCCCAGATCCCCACAGAACCCTGCATTCACAATTAATTATTTCCTAGAGTCTGTCTCACTGGCTGAGATCGCCAGTGTAGGGACCATGTCCATCTTGGTCATTACCACGTCCTGCATGCCAAGCCAGTCCTTGATCAGAGTAGATGCTGAGTAACCATTTGGTAAATGAACTTAGAATCTCAGCTGCACAGTGAGCTCCCACCTCTTCACTTACTGAGACTCTCCCAGGTTTCCCGTTTTTTTCAAGATTTTTATATATCATATAGAAGCATCTTAACATTTCAGGTTGTCTCTTAAAGTCATTTCACCTTTACTTAACTCATTTGGTCTTATGGGCACCTGCTGTAAAATGTCTTTTTAAATCTTTTAGCTGCTGCATCTGAGTCTGAAGACTTCCAAGATCAAGTCCTCGAGCGAACACGTTCTGGAAATGTTGGATCCGTTTGTGTCTCTCCTCGTAGACTGCCTAGGTTCCATGGATGTGAAGGTGAGCACCTACCTACCTGTTCCTTCACAGCCGGGTTGTGTAGAATACCTAGAGCTTAACTTCTAGGCTTGTGCATCACAAAATAGTTGGGTTTTTAAAGGGATTTATGACACCTTGAACCACCTCTATCCCTGCATTAGATTGCTCCCCAGCTTAGTAATCTTATATATTTGGATAGCTCTTCACCGTTTTAAAATCCCTTCTAGGTACATTAATTACTTCATTTGGTCCTTTCAGCAACTTCGTGAGGGTGAGTGGTGGTGTCCCAGTGTCAGTAATCATCAACCGCTCATTGTCATTGTCACTAGCCGTACTCCCTGCTGTGAATCCTCAGAACAATCTGTGGGGCATTTACTATTATTGTTTCTGCTTATGAATGAGAAAACTAGGCCTTAGACTAAGTGACTTGCCCCAGATCATAGATCGAGGATATGAGCCTCAGTCTCCAAAGCCTACACCCTCCCACTTCCTCAGATTGTTTTACGGTGAAGGTTCTGAGAGGTTGAGCAGCATCTGTAGTCTAATAGGTAAAAGCTGCAGAGCTGGGATTTATGTCCCAGTCCTTCTGACTGGAGCTTTTTCCTGTGTCTTCATCTAATCCAACCCAGTAAGGCCGTCACAGCAGCCAGGGCAGTGGCAGTGTGTTAGGTAGAGCTGAGCTAGGTGAACGAGCCGACCTAGGCGATCTTGAAGGCTTGGCCGGGAGATTCAGGGATTCTCCTGTAAATCAGTCGCCCCTGCACAGTTTTTTAATACCTTTTGCACAGGAGTTAACTGTATTAAATTGTAGTTTATTGTTTCCCATGCTTCATTTCTGAGCCAGCTATCTGCTCCATAAAGGGGATGGCATCCTTTTTCTCTTTGTATTTCTGATACTTATTAGATTGTCTTGTATGCATAATACAAGCTGAGTAAGAATGATGAAATTGAAGTACCATCTTAGGAAATAGAAGGGTCATTTATAATATGTATGCACTTGTTTACCATATAAGTTAAGAATACAGCAAGTGAGCTTGCGGGTCATCCTCACTGGCCCTAGAGCAGCAGTAAGTTCTACAGTAGCGAATAGGACACTTCCCTGTCTTCCTGCACTTCCAGAGTGGGCTGGGCAGGCATATCATCCCTTCAGCACGACTGTGTAGGGAGCGCACCGCCTTGGGCGCCGGGTGACTCAGTGTAGTTGCCCCACGCATTGACTGCTTTGCTTTGGTTTGGTTGCAGGTGATCACGGGTGCTTTGCAGTGCCTGATCTGGGTCTTGCGGTTCCCTCTGCCTTCCATAGAAACGAAAGCGGAGCAGCTGACGAAACACCTTTTCCTCTTGCTGAAGGACTATGCAAAACTCGGGGCTGCCAGGGGTCAGAACTTCCACCTGGTGGTAAACTGTTTCAAGGTGAGGTGTTTCCACTTCCACTTAGAAAGGCCAGGCCCAGGAACAACATCAGAGTTAGTTTTCCACGTCGGCCTTTGGGATCTTGATCAAAATGTTTTCCAGGTTAATTTGCGAGGGCCAGAGGGTTGGTTTCCTGTGTGAAAAGCACTGATGTTGTATTAAGTCCTCATGATTTCCCTGGATCCTGATTTGTGGGACGCCCTGGCTGTTAACCTCACTGTTGTAACTTGCAGTGTGTGACGATACTTGTGAAGAAAGTGAAGTCTTACCAGATAACAGAAAAGCAGCTCCAGGTTCTGCTGGCATATGCTGAAGAGGACATTTATGATACATCAAGGCAAGCCACTGCGTTTGGTCTCCTGAAGGTACAGTGTCACCAGAATGCTGAACTTTACGGTGTATGAGCCTCATGTCAGATATTGAAAATAACAGGGAACACAGTCTTTTGACTAGCAGCAGACTTTCAAAATTAAGTAATTTATAAAAGTGATGATTTGGGTGGTTATTAAAATGTTTATGAGCTCTGTTTTAATGTTTTTTAAGTGTACATTTTTTTACTTTTGGAGGTACTTTCATTGTGTTTGAAAACTGCCTATGGCTTCTTTAACATCAGGTCGGCTTATTCCCATCTGCAGTGAAGCATGAAGAGTATGACTTTTCTTTCTGTATTTTAGGCCATTTTATCAAGAAAGCTGCTGGTCCCAGAAATCGATGATGTCATGCGGAAAGTATCCAAGTTGGCCGTTTCTGCACAAAGCGAACCTGTCCGAGTCCAGTGCAGACAGGTTTGTAGAGAATTTACTCCCATAGTAAGGGTCAGGCCCTGCCTTCTCCGTTTGGTTTAGAGACAGAGCTGTCAACATTGACTGAATCCCGAAGATGACTTTGTGTCATATTGATGCTTTATTATTCTGTGACTCGGGAACCCATTATATGCCAAGTGTGAGAGGGGCCTCAGCTTTGTCGTAGGGCATTTTTCAGTTACGAGGAGCATTTTGAGTACAGCCCACCATGTGTGGCATGTACCTTTTCCTTCCGCAGCGTGATAGCCTGTGGTGAGGATTTCCATGAGGTGGTCTAGCCCTCGAGTACTTAACGCATGTCCCTGTGTGTCAGGTGCTAATAGGCACAAAACAAAAATTTAATGAATAGTTATTTAATTACATACGTCATAAGTGTCAGGAGGAAAAAGGTATTGCCATATTTCATCACAGGACACACCATTATTTATATGTCTCAAAACAAACTGTGACACAAGGGCAAGATGCCATCGATTGTAAGACACATCCCAATTTCAGCTATGTTAAAATGTGAGAAAGCATGCTGCTTAGAATGAGTGAAATGTGGAAGATCATGGAAGAGCGTTTGGTCAGGTGGAAAGCTGCCCTAGCCAGAGGCAGGCCTCCTGAGCACTGCAGGTGGGCAGGAGCGCGGAGGAGGAAGAAGGCTTCCCCCCAGGGGGAGCGGGTGCGGGCGCCCGAGGAGGGGAAGCTGGCGGTGGGCAAGAGCCTCGCTGGCTGGAGGCGCTAAGGGAGGGGAAGGGAGCCAGGTCAGACGGGACTTCGTGGTCTCGTTAAAGATTTAGGACTTAGTTCTGAGAATAACAAAAACTATTGAAATCAGTAGACGGGAGCGATATGAGCAGATTTGTGTTCTACATTTGTCCTAATCATGGGAGCGCCTGTCAACCCAGGAGGTGGAAGGGTCCGAATTGGAAATATGAACTCCGAGTTAAAAGAGGGTTTGGGCTGCTAAGGAGGCCCGGGAGGAAAGGAAACAGCTTGACTTGAGAAAAAGTTTCCGTAACTACTGTTAGCAAGGAGAGCCGGCTGCTGTTTAATAGACACTAGCTGTGTGCCCAGCACTTCACACACACGACTTCTGTTTGTAACTGTCCTTCAAAAGAACTGGTGCCCCTGTTTCATGGCTGGGGGAAAACAGGCCTGGAAAGTTTAATGATGAGCCTGGTTCTCACAGATTATTAGTAAAAGAGGTAGGATAGCCTATAGTTTCAAAGCAGAGCCTTGGGATGCAGATAGACTAGGCATGGCCACCTGAGCAGGTTATTTACTTCTGCCAAACTCATTCTCTTCCTCTGTAAAATGAGGCAACGTCACCTCCTTCCTGTGGGAGTAATGGAAATTAACCGAGAAACAACCCGGTGTTAGGCACATAGAAGGTATTTAGTAAATGCAGTAGTTATTATCAGTATTAATATTATTATCACCATTATTGTTACTATTACTCAAGGGGAAATATGGGGTTGAACCACAATCCATATTCAGTCCACCACACCACCTATCAGAGAGAGACAAGTTTCCAACGTGGGAGCTTAGATTTGGAGCCCTAAAGAGCCAAGCCAGGGGTGGGCCAGGACTTGACTCTTGATCGGGTGTGGAGGGCAGGACCTAGATAAGTGAAGTGGGAGAGAGGAAGGGGCACAGTTGTCAACTCAGGAGGCCGGCTTCACCTAACCGACCACTCTTCAGAAAGGTCTTTTTAACCTACCAACTTGTCCCGGAAAGCAGCGTAGGAAACAGGAGTGCTGGAGCAATAGGATCCCAATAATCTGTGTGACTTCTCTTCCTAGGTTTTTCTGAAATATATTCTTGACTATCCCCTGGGTGATAAATTGAGGCCAAACTTGGAATTCATGCTCGCTCAGCTGAAGTAAGTGTAAGCCATAAGCTACACAGAGGCGGTGGGGTAGTTTCTTCTCTCGTTAAATATGGCGGCCAACTTGAAAAACAAACCTCAACATAACGGCACATTCTCTGAGGATGATCTGTGAGTCACTGGCATACCTAGTAGACGTTGTGCAGGCTCCATAGAGAGGTTCTGAGTCGCTTTCACTTCATTCTGACCGCTGATTGTCATTAGAGTCCACTGAGGAGGATGGTAAAGATCTACCAAAGTTTCATGTGAAACCGCACAGCAGCATGATACATACAAGCATTAAAATGGGGAATGTGCAGTTTTTTCCACTTTTTAAGAACTAGACTGGCATCTTGAGACAGTGTTTTCTTAAAAATAATTGTTGGTAAATTTAAAAGATACTAACAAGTCCTTCTGATGTCCTTGCCCTAGTTATGAACATGAGACCGGAAGAGAGTCCACCTTGGAAATGATTGCTTATCTCTTTGACACGTTCCCTCAGGTACAGTATGTCACGAAGACAAACTGGCAGCTGTGTCTGTCGCCCTCGGCGCTTGGGAGCCCACGGTCCTCCCCTGTTGGAGCGTCTGAGGTTCCAGTGTGAGTGCTCATCAGTGTCGCTCTCTTCCAGGGACTGCTCCACGAGAACTGTGGGATGTTCTTTATTCCTCTCTGTCTCATGATGGTGAATGACGACTCAGCCCTGTGTAAAAAGATGGCATCCATGACCATCAAATCCTTACTCAGCAAAGTCAACCTTGAGAAAAAAGATTGGCTTTTCGATATGGTTACCACCTGGTTTGGAGCAAAGAAGGTTAGGGTTGCTTTTAGTCATATTTCAATGGAAAGCCTTGGCCTTTGGTGTTCGTACTTTAAAGAATAATACATATACATTGTTGAATTAGTTTTTCCCAAATAGCTTTATTATTTTTATTTAATTATGTTAATAATACATTCTTATGGTAAAACTTCAGAAAATGTAACAAGTTATAGAAGCAACATAAAAATCACCTGCATTCCCACTGTATGGTTAATGTCAGCCAGTTACTCCACTGCATGTGTGTGTCATAGTTTACTTGACCAGCCCCCAGTGATGAGTACTTGTTTCCAGTCTTGCCTATTCAGTTGATGGAACGTAGTTTTTGTCAGTGATTGTGTCCACTTGCTGACTCTACCACTATCCCCACTGGCCCATCTTTTGTAGAATATGAACAATACACGTATCCTATCTTAATACTGGTTTAAGTATTAAAGTCAGAATGGGGATGGGGCAGGATGGTATGAAACCTCTTTTGATTTTTTTAAAATTTAAAATGAGAAAATGTATTATTCAGTGGCTAATGATGAATATCATTTTATAAAAATGTTATTCTTGATATGAAGATTTCTCCCCATTCTTCTTGTCAGTCGCCAGTGATCCATTCTCCATGGATTTCTGATTTCATAAAGAACTGTTGAGAACAGAATCATGCCCACCTTCATGTTGTAGTTGTGGAAACAGCCTCCCAAGTTGTGTTCACATTGTCTCATGGTGGTTTGTTTTTGATAGAACTTAAGTAAACAGCTAGCTGCCCTGGTCTGTGGCTTGTTTGCGGAAAGTGAAGGCATCACTTTTGAAAGAAGACTTGGAACTGTTCTCCCTGTGATTGAAAAGGAAATTGACCCTGAAAACTTTGACGATGTAAGTATTTGCTAGGGAATATGAGTTTTGCTAATTTTTATAGCTTTGCTTCAGGTGGTATAGCTAATAGATTAAATAACATATTCAAAAATGCTTTTTTTATTAATAAAAGCAAGAATTCAGTGCAGTTGGATCTTCTTTATTAAATGCAGGTTAAAGTAAGTTTTCTTCTCATAGTGTATGACAGTCAAAGGTTCTCAAGAGAGTGATTTTGTCCCCCAGGGAACATTTAGCAGTGTCCTGCTGGCATCTAATGGGCAGAAGCCAGGGATGCTGCTAAACATCCTGTAGTACACAGGCCGGCCTCCCACAGCAAAGCATTACCCAGTCCAGGTGTCAGTAGTGTTGAGGTGGAGAAATGCTGATGTAGATTTATATGGTGGCATTAAAATGTCCATCAGATGCTTTGGAAATGTTGTCGTAATTGATTTGCATCTATCCTGTGCTTAGATCGTGGAAGAGACTGAAGAAAAAGCTGCAGATCGCCTTCTGTTTAGTTTTCTTACACTGATAAGTAAACTCATCAAGGAATGTAACATCATTCAGTTTACCAAGCCCTCTCAGACTTTGAGTAAAATCTGGAGTAAGTATTGTCTTTTTATTTAAATCAAAAAATAAACACATTGGTTGTGATAGAATTATTGAAAACAGATTTAGGAAATTAGAATATGAATATTTCAGAAAGTATATAATGTTGGGAAAAGTCCACTAGAAGAAGATTTAAAGGGCCCTTTCATATTGATTACAGTGAAAATGTTTCTTTCATTGGGGGAGTATTTTATTTACATATATATATATATATATATATATATATATATATAAATATATAAAAACATATTTATGACTTTGTAAGTAATACATTTTATTTATAAAAGAAAGTATTAATTATGGGGGAATATAAGAATGGAAAAAATTCTCCAAAGTCCTCCTTGCTACTTGATAATAATTTGGTATATATTTCCCTTCAGTCTTTTTTTGTTTTTTTGTTTTTGTTCTCCTTTGCGGTTGCATAATTCCATATAAACTTTGATACCCTGTCTGTACTGGTAGCTGGCCCTTTAAATTGCTATAAGTAGTCCATCATGTAAATATGCCATAATTTACTAAACCATTTCATTTCTGTGAGATATTTGTTACGTATCACTCTTTAAATGAAAATAACCCAGAATTTTTAATTTAATATATCCAGTTTTTAGTCAGTAGGAAATAGACATTGGAATGAATGCTTTAAGTACCCATCTATTTTAAGAGAACTCATGATCCTATGAGAAATAATAGTTACTAAATTACTATATGGCCTACTCTGATATGACTCCCCTGAGACCTGACCAGGTTGTTACAAAGGTTCCTGTGGAACCAAAATAAAACCATGTGCACGAAATACAGCAAGAGACTAAAGCTCAGATACGCCATGATTGGTCCGGAATTCTCATCCTATTTCCCAACACCACAAAGCGTGCCACTGTATTTTCCAGGTGCGATATATGGAGAGTGGCCGTGTAGCTTACGAGTAAGACCTTCAAGGGGTCATATTTAAAGAGTATGAGCTTTGGGGCCAGGTGGAGCTGGAACCCGGCTTGGCTCTGCCTGTCACAGCTGGACATGTCACTGAGCCCCTCATCTGTAATGTAAATGGAAATGACAGTTCCAACCTCCCACAACTGTTGTGATGTCTAAAAGCCCTGTGCCTGGCACAGAGGAAGCAGCGATAAATGTACCTTTCCAGTCAGTTACTTAGAGCCAGCAATTTCAGTAGTTCTGAGAAACAAATGTTTGTATGTATATATACAAATGTTTATATGTATGTGTATGTACATACACACATTAATTCAGATTTAGAAATTGTGAATGTTAATGCCATCTTACCTCCCTTGAGTCTGAAACGTTCCTGTGGACTGGTTGTAGGCTTGCCTCCCTCGTCTCTCTGACCGTGTTAGGAGTTGGTTTGCTAGTTGTTTCCAGTGTCTCTTAACTCATTGCTCCCTTGCTACTTGACAGCATCTGGGAGGCAGGGACTGCGCTGTCCATGTTCAGTTCCCAAATCCAAGCACATAATAGGTACTCAAGAAATGCCTAAGTTAGTCCTATTTACCACCAGAGTCTGGAAAGCTGTGAGACTCCTGACAATGTGTTTTGGTTCCCTTAGGCCACGTGCACGCTCACCTGAGACATCCCCACAACTGGGTGTGGCTCACTGCAGCCCAGATTTTTGGATTGCTGTTTGCCTCTTGCCAACCTGAGGAGCTTATCAGAAAACGGAATGCCAAAAAAACTAAAAGGAAACTCTCAGAACCTGTAGCAGTCAGGTTCCTAATATGTGACCTTGACCAAAAAGTAAGGCTTCTCTAAAACCCCTTTCTTCCCTCGTGATCCGTGTGAGACGTTCCTTCTGGTTCATGTAACTGTCCTGGGGTTGACCCTTGGGAGAAATTCTTCCAGCCAACAACTTGTTGCATATGTGAATCTACAGGAAAGATAGGAACCAGAGAGGGGTCACCCTCAAGGCCAAGGTTTTTCCAAGATAATTTTTAGACTCAGCCTAGTCAGACATTTGCTTTGCTTATTTAGCATATTTAGCATATATTCATCTTATGATGTTTATCAACACTGGAAAATATGATTAATACATCTGCCTCCTTCATAACCTCATTGATAACTAAATGAGGTCCTGTTCACGAAGATGTTAGGTAGGGACCATGATTTCCTAGGGCCTAGCACAATGCCTGCCTCACAGTGGGAACTCTCTAAGTACTGATGACTGAGGAGGGTGGAAGGGAAGAAAAACAGTACTGGAATGTTGCAAAGCTCTCGTCTAATAATCTCGGGTCATGATCTCTGTTTCCCCAGAGCTTGAAAGTATCCCATTTCCTTTCGCTTAAATGCTTGTGGCAGGTAAAAGGGAACCGTTCACAGTTTTTGGTCTTGAACCTTCCCTCTCCAGATCTACACAAGTGGCCAGAGTAAAGTCTAGTATCTCACGTATTATTGTGGTTACTCAGAACTCAAAAATACCTTGCATTGTGTCTGCCAATGTCCATTTTCTTTTCACAGATGAAAAGTATCTCCCTAGCCTCTTGCCATCAGTTGCATTCCAAATTCTTGGATCAGTCTCAAGGAGAGCAGGTAAGTATCGTAATCCTATCCAGTTAAATAGAAGGGACCTATTCTACCAGCATTCTAGGAATAGGCTCACATTTGGTATTTTTTGCTTTGTCTTTTCTAGCTTAATGCTTGGGAAATTAAATGAAATACAAACATATACTCAAGTACATTTTTAGTTATGCACATATATCTAACTGACTGGAGTCCGTTTGGGATTACTCTTGGCTGCATAAAATTCCCCATAAAGACGGTGCAGTGGGAGGCTATTCATTAAATCTCTTCATCTTTAGTCTTATCTGTTCCACATTGTGACTGAAGCTTTGAAGGGCACTGATTGTTTTTATATTAAATTACAATATTGAATTCCTTTTCTTAGAATCTGAAGAGAAAGCAAATAATGTTCATGCTACCATGTGGTCCAAGAATCATCTTAAGAGAATACAGATAAATAATTCTGTCACTAAAAATCTTTATGTGTTTTCAAATAAAATTTAATGCTATGTAAAATTAAATATAGAGAAGGCATTTATAAATATGCAGTAAATGTAAATTGCTTTTGAATAGTTGGTCTGCTGCTGCCTTTTATTTTCTGCTCTTTTGACAGAGCAGTTGGGCTGGTAGGTGGTGAGGGGACACAAATGTGGCCTATGGCTATGAGCAAGGTACTGACCACATCTCGTGAGTCATTGTGGACCAGATGGAGCATCTGTTAAGGGAAGGGGCGCCAGAAACCAGGTGAATGCTGTAGCTGAAGAGTGATCTCAGCTGGCATGCCGACGCTTTTTTTTTTAGGTTGTTAAGAATTTGTTGTTCGTAGCCAAAGTCTTATATTTACTGGAATCTGATTCTGGGGACAAGCAAGGTGAGGTAGAAGAAGGCACGGAAGGACGAGAAGCCGCAGGAGGTGGTGTGGCCCGAGAGGAAGTGGAACGCGGGGCCCCTGCGGACGGGGAGAGGGAAGAGGGGAAGGACGAGCGCGGCGCGCCAGCCACGCTGCTGTGGTTGATCCAGAAGGTGTCTCGGATCGCGAAACTGGAAGCTGCTTACTCGCCTAGGAACCCCTTAAAGGTGCGACACGTGTGCAGAGTGGCCGAAAGGGGTTTTTGTTTTAAGTATTTTAGTGATGGTAGTGATCCTCCCAAGTCCCTAGGAACTTCTGTACCCAAAACTGAAGCAATATTTGCCCCAAAATGGACCTTGTTTTCTAAATTATTTGTATGGCTGCAAGTATAAGAGAAACACTACTGATGAGAGCTGTGTACTTTCAGAGAACATGCATCTATAAGTTTCTCGGAGCTGTGGCAATGGATCTTGGAGTAGACAAGGTGAAGCCGTACCTCCCAGAGATCATAGCTCCTTTGTTCCGAGAACTGAACAGCACCTACTCGGACCAGGGTAACTGCGGCCTCACCCCTGAATGCTTCCTTCTTCCTTCTGCCCTCCCTCCCTGCCAGAGTTTAAGAAAGAAAACTTGCTAGGTATCAAGACAGTTAATAGCAAACAAATAGGCATGTTTGTATTATGTTTGACTATCTTCCAAGTGCCTTCTCGTGTCTAAGAGTGAACGTTTCCTAAAAGATATTTTACTCCTAGGCATAACTATTCAAAAACTATAATTTGGGGTGGTTCTAAACCTCATCGTGCTGTGAACAATAATGAACACTGAAGTGTCATTATATTCTCAAGAAGTATAAGGCAAAAGTTTGAAATGGTATTTAGTTTAAATATTTCACTTTTTCCTATCAGCCTCACTGACCCTAAAATGTCTATTTTGATTATAGAAAAAGAGGGAATTGGGTATTGGAAAGAGAGAAAGTAAAGTGGATGTTAAGAGTTTTAAAATAAAACAAATGAAGTAGATGTCAAAGCAGGACTGTGTGGTCCTACAACCTTGAGAGAGTTTCCTTCCTCTGAGAGGAAAAGCAGTGGTGAAGGCTGGGTCTGCCTTGGTTCTCATCAGCCAACATTCACTGAGCACCTACTATGTGACAGGCACTGGGGGTTCAACAGTGGAGAAAAGGCCTAGTTCCTATTTTCAAGAAACGTGAACAGGTGTACTGAACACTCCTGAAATCGATGCAAGAACCTGTGGGTGATTTGCATTTGGGGGAGAGGTGGAGGGAAGGAGAGCATAGCTTTCCATCAGCTTCACAAAGGAGTCCTGAATCCACACACACACAAAGGTTATGGCAGAGGTAAGCCTCCGTGGCCTGTGGTTGAGTAAGTGGCCTGGAGAAACACTTACCTTCCCCCATCTGCAGAGCTGAGCGGGGTAGTAAAGGCAACCCAAACATTGCTGGCTGGCTCTCAGATTAATGTCTTCGGAGCCAGGATTCTGCTAGGAAGTGGCTTCGTGGTCTCTGATCCACTGTTGAACCCTGGATGAGGAAGGTGGTGGCAGGGAGCTGCGTCCAGCACTTCTGCTGGTTTTCTCATCTCATAAATGTAGGGGCTCGTTTCAGGTTAGTGTTTGATGCTGAAGTAATAAACGTGATAATGCCGCAGGAGTTTGTTTCGCATGTTGTCGACTTTGTATACACTCAGATGTACCCTTTTCCACGAAACTGTCTCTGAACAGATCCTTTGCTGAAGAATCTATCCCAGGAAATCATAGAATTACTCAAAAAGCTGGTTGGGCTGGAGAGCTTCTCATTAGCCTTTGCCTCTGTACAGAAACAGGCTCATGAGAAAAGGAACCTCAGGAAAAAGAGGAAGGCTTTGGAGGTAAGTTCGCTGTTTGAAAATACAACCGGCATGTTTGTTAGGCTCAGTAACTATTTTTAACCGGGGCAGTGCATGCGTGTGTCACACTGGCCCAGGGAGGAAAGGTCTGGCTGTGTTTGAGAAGTGCAGACTTTATAGCTGGGGCTCCAGCTTTTCTTTAATGGGTGTGTGAACATTTATGATGCCTGAAGGTGAATAAAATGGTCCATACATGCATTTGATTTTTATTAGTTTAACATTTACTTTAAAAATAATAGAAAATTTCTGTTCTTTTTTCAAGTTTGTAACTAATCCTGATATTGCCGCCAAGAAGAAGCTGAAGAAACACAAAAACAAGAGTGAAGCAAAGAAAAGAAAGATAGAGTTCCTGCGTCCCGGCTATAAGGCCAAGAGACGCAAGAGCCACAGCCTCAAAGATTTAGCGATGGTGGAGTAAAGTGCTCCCTGTGCTGATAGCATCTCAGGAACTTTGCAGTGTATCTGCTAGTCAGAAATCGCAGCAGGTTTTATTATTTAAGCTAAACTTCGGCAGAGGTTGTATATTATACAGTTTAATATAATTATGCTCATATTTTTTAAATTAAAACATTTTATAATACTACTGTATCTTCACTGTCTAAAAAAAGTACGTGATACTAGCAATAGAGTTGAAAGAAATTTTAAGATACACTTTTAAAAAGCAATACACAATGTAGAAGTTAGGAATAAATCAGACAAGTGATTTGTAATACCCGCCTGTAGGAAATTGTAATACATCATCAAAAGACATTTAAGAAAAATCTGCACTGAGAAATATAACCATGTTCATGGATAGGAAGATTCAGTATCATAAGATGCCAGCTCTCCGCAAACTGGATCCCATTGGTTAAAGGCGTATCTGAGCAAAATCCCCAGAGTTCTTCAAGCTGATTACTAACAAGCTGATTCTAAACTTTATACAGAAGATAAGCTGAGAATAGCCATGATGCTCTAAGAGAACAAGGAGAGGGGCTTTTCCTGTGAGATACCAAAAGTGAGACCGAGTGCTATCTATAGCAGGAACACGTGGCAAATTCTGCTTCATTCAAATTAAGAACTTCTACTTAGGAAAAGACAACTGGGATGTGGTATGTGCTGATGAAGGGTTACAATGAATCCCTAGGAAGCAACAAAGATAATCCAGTAAAAAAGTGGCGTTGCACAGAAGAAATATAAATGGTCCTCAAACAGTAACATTTAGCCAATGTTACATACTTAAATACTAAAGTACTGATATACTGGTTGGTAAACATTCACTACCTTGAGACCCCCCAGGTGCCACCTTGGTGACTCGAGTCCCTAGACTCCATATCCCCCACACCAGAAATTAAAGGATTAATACCTAGACTAGTAGGTGGTGGTCCTGCATCAGCTGTCGAGTTGTTAAATATTTTTACTCACTCCTGTATGCAGCCTCATTAATAAGGAAAATGCACATTCTACTTTGAAACCTTCACATTGATAAAACTGACAATACCAATGTTGGAGAGCATAGTAGAGCAGAGGGAACTTTGTAAACCACTTTGGAAAACAATTAGGCATTATCTTGTTCAACCTATGGTGTCTTTGCCTCACTACACTTAATGTGGAAGCAGTATTCTTTAGGGCCCAGTATCATGGGAAGGGAGTGGGGAGGAAGGTCATCCTATGTGCCAGGCACTTTGCATACATTTTGTTTAATCCTCATAGTATTCCTGAGAGCTTCCTAAAATTGGTCATTTACAGATGAGGAAACTGAGACTCAGATTAAATAATTTACCTAAGGGTGACGTAGGTTGTAGGTAGCACAATCAAGATTCAAACCCAGGATTGAAAGAAAGCCCATGCTCTTTACAATTCATAATTATGGGGTTAGAATATTACAGCATATGGCATAGGAATCAAATGTTCAAACATTCATAACTTCAGCATCTGTGTTTCGAGGTAGTTGGTTTCTCAATCAGGAGTTCTCACACTTCCAAGGAGTTTGTAATGTGCCAAAGGATAAATGTGGGACATCTTTGAAGGCCAATTTCCATTAATTCTAAGTGATTTAAAGTGCATATGTTGCTTTTATAAAAATTTTAAAAAGTAAAAGTTAACACTAAGGCAAAAATAAGAAAGAACAAATATCTCAGGGATATTGAGCACAGCTTTGTTTTAATTAGTATTTATTGAGTGCCTACTATGTGCCAGGTGCACCACAGTAGATGCAAGGGATACTAACAGTAAGTAAAGGTTCCTGCCCTCAGGAGCTTATGTTTCCACAATTTAAAGTGCATCTCAAGTATTCTGCTAACAGAATTCCACCATTCTCAATTTCTTAATTTTCAGTGTAATCATGTCATAGCACACCTATTAACCAGTTATAAAACAGAATATTAAAGCTAAAACAAACCTTTGATATTATTTGTCCAAGTCTCTTGTTTATTTATAGAGGAAAAAACCCTGAAGGAGTGGCCAATTCTACCTAGAACTTGGGTTGGTGTTATTTTAGATTTTTATCAACATTCAAACTCCTATACATACCTATACAGTTTCCTGCTAGATGAGGCCCTTTAATGTGGTATGGTAATTCATACAGGTTAAAGTAAGTGTACGCTCTTTTACCCCATCTCATTATTTGACAAACCTGAGGGATCAGGATCATCCAAGTGCTGACCGTGGCTACAGCTTCATGGACCCTCAGAATTCAAGACAGTGAGGGCCATGTGCTGGACAGCATCTGCCCATCAGGGCCTCACTTCCCCATACTTCTGTTCTCACAGTGACCTTGACACTGAGACCAAATTAGGAATGGGTGCTAGGGATTAAGTAAAGACTGAAAATCCCACAGGCCAAAGGAGAAAGTCACATTCGCGAGCTGAGAAAATGATGAAAGTGTAAGGGAAAGAGGCCAGAGGCCAACATCTGGTAGGACAGTGTCAGGGACAGGAAATGAACCCCTAGTTGTTTCTGACACATGAGGGGCACAATGGTATTAAGCTCACTTTACCAGCATCTAATATTTTAGCATCTAATGCTGATTATCCAACTTAAACAATGAAACAATTCTCCCCAATTTTAGTAATCACTGAGGACTGTACTTACTTCTGTCACACTGTAACCAATTCTGTGGTAGAAAAGTTCCTTTGAATATAATTTGTTTTTGATAGTCTAGCAGTAAACCTAATTTCTAAAACCAAGAATGCTTAATTTTTCCCTACAGAACCAATAAGATTTTGACTTCACCAAATTTATACATCCAATTCCAAGTAGATAAAATGAGTAAAGACATCTTTTACAATGCTTCTTAAAATAGCTCTTTATTTCCTCAATGTGAATGTTTTCTTTAATGTGTTGTGAATTCATCAAATATAACCATTTAGGATTGTTTTTACTACCCTTACTAGTATGACAAATAAATTTACAGGCATTATTTTGTACAGAGTCCACTCCAGTTAGCATAGTTTTATTTAGGGAGTTATGTCACCTGTGTTGCCAAGTTGGCATTTTCAGGAATTTATGATATAGTTCATGGGACAAGCTTCTGACCCTAGAGTCTCATTTTGAGCCCTGTTCCTAGCTTACTAGCAGCTGGGCAAGCCAACCTATCAAGCCAAGACTCCACACATCCATAAAATGAAGACATTACGTTACAACCTGTCCTACCCACATCACAGGATTCTTGTACAAACTGACTAGTTCATTATACATAAAATGTTCTCAACAACTATAAAATACTATAAAATGACAATTACAGATATGTCAGTGAAGTTAACCACCAAAATAATTATTTCAACTTCATGCCTATAACGAAAAGCCTTTAAATGAAACAGCTTAAATAATGTGGTCACTAAGCAAATGAAAACTATATTACCCACACTATGCTCCTAGACTACTCTGTTGAGTCTAATTTTTGGGAAAACTTAATTCATTTTAGAGGAAAGAAATCTGAGCTAAGATATATTTTAGTGTTTACACAATCTGCAACCACTCATTCAAAAATAGGGCTTTTTTTACCCTCAATAAGAGTGCATTCTTTAATAGGACTATATTTGAATAAGAATTCCACACAAATAGAATATATACCTTAATACAAGAAAGCAAGGAATATTTTACATTACACAGACCAGTCAGTTGGTTCAATCACAATGAGTTACCCTTCCAACGAAATACTTATTTTTTATATTTATTACAAAAGTTGTAGTCAGTTCAGTATATGCCAATAGTCATACACAGCTCTAACATGTAGCAGTGTGAAGCACACTTAACTGTTTCCAAAGGGACATGTGGCGTGGTCTTCATTTCAGAGGAGAAGTGACTGAATTACTGTCTGCTCTTTAATGCTTCAACCAACCTGTGAAGAGAAAATGAATGGTTTCATAAATTTAACTTCAAACTTTCAGGTACAGAGTATGATCATTTATAAACTTTATACTGGAGATGGATTCTAAAGCACTTTAAATGATGAAGACTAAGATAGTTTATATTAGAAAAATGAGGTTATGGACTCAATTTCGAAGAGGGTCTTTTAGCTTTTATTTTGTCTACGCTTTAAATGAATAATAATAAAACTACTTTCCAGGCTGCTACTCTACAGCCAGGCCAAATGTGGATAATTCAGAGGTACTAACTAGATTCATTCGTCAAGGAGTTGATAATCTAATAAGCAATTAGAAGACAGTGTAATAACTACTATATCACTGATCTATGACAAGGACATCTATGTCTGTGGTAAGACAGTGGGCATGTAGATATGTCAGGAAAGACTCGAAAAGAGGAAAGCCTTAAAGTCCTGAAGGGTAAGGAATTGGAGGATGTAGTGAGGTAGCAAAAAGAAAAATGGCAGAAAGCTGGCTTATCTAACTGTAATCAGGTAGGTATGTTGAAACAAAAGCAAAGGCAACTTAAGGAAGTGGGGGATAAGGCTGGAGGAACTTAATATGATAAGCCACTAATTTGAATTTCATTCTTAAGACAAAAGGGAAGTGACATGTATGTACACAGCTGTGCCCATGCACACACATGCACAGATGGCTCTGGAAACATGGTGCTTACCATTCCATTGCCTCATCAAGGCCAGTGCCTTTGGTTGCTGAAGTTTTGAATATTTGCCACTTTCGGTCCTTCAAGGCAGGTAACCCAAGTGAATTTGCCATCTCTGAGGGAGTCATGGCCTGTTCCATGTCCTGCTTATTTGCAAACACCACCAAAATGGCTTTTCTCAGCTCTTCTTCCTAAATAAAATGTAAGACTTTAATTTCCTTTAATCAAGTCCTCCCTTGAGTTTACAAAGACATTCCAAAAAATAATTATTTTAAAAGTATATTCCCTTGTTTTAATTAATAATGTTCATTATAGATTATTTGAAATTATAGAAAAGTACAAAGAAAAGAAACTTCATACCTCATCCTACCTCCCAAACGTGATTGATGTTAACCTTTTGAGTATTTTCTACTGCTTTGTAATTCAGATATTTATAGTTTATTTAGTAAATAAATTTATACATTTAAAACCACATTTACACATAGTTGCATACCCTACTTTAAAAAATAAACATTAAATCATGGATGATTTTCCAAACAATCAAAATTTTCTCAAAAAAAAGGTTAAATATACTCTATGACTGTTTTCCAGTATTAAACTCTTTTTAGATTCTTTTCACTTAACTATTAGAGAAACCCAGGTGACAGTCATTATACAGAAATCTTTGTGTAAATCCCTATTTCTTTAACATAATTCTTTAAAAATAAAATCAAAGTATGAAATTTTTTCAGACTCTTGTTACTTATATTAATAAACTGCCTTCCAGCAGTTTTAACAATTTTGACTCCACCAACAGTGTATATGACAGTGCCTATTTTCAATGCTGCCTTGGTAGAACTGGAAATTATATATTTTTCCAGACACAGCATCCTATTATATGATTATTAGGGTATGAAAAACGTAAATGTTATTAACAATGTACTTTTATCCTATGAATTGCAGGGTTAATGCCTTTTCTCATTTATGTAACGAGTGGCAGATAGCAGTATGATTAAAAACACTAATCCCTGGTTGTAAAACAGTGTCCTGGTTCCGTTTTACCTTAATTTATATTATCTAGCATCTGAGCTTTGGGGGATTTTTGTATGTGTTAATAGAATTAAATCTATCTTTTATAAGTCCTTCCAATCCTTTGATTTAGAAAGACCTCTCTGTCCAGAAATTTTAAACATACTTCTTATATATTCTTATAGTTAAAATCATCCATGATTCAATGTTCAGTTCCTTTTTTAAAGCAGGGTATGGAACTATGTGTAAATGTGATTTTAAATGTACAAATTTACTAAACTAAATAAATTACAAAGCAATAGAAAATATTCATTTTCTACATTTAATTCTTTACTCCATTTAGAATTTATTTTTGTGTACGAAGAAGGTAAAACAATTTGATTTTCTGTCAGTAAGTTTTGATGTATAGTTCTGACTCATACTTTACCTGTACTTTATATCACATAATAAATATTTATTGATTAAATCAATTAAAAGTTACTTCGTAAAGAATAATTTTTAGTTCTTTCTCCATAAGTTTATGCAAGTTAAATCCTAATACCAAAAATAACCTAACAACAACCCTGCACACCTGACATTAATCATCCATTTCTTTTAGCAATATTTTATATGATAAAAATTCATTTCACCATGTGAATTACATCTAAATAAACCTTTGTTTTAAAAATCCATTATACTCAAAGCAATTAAACATTCCCTTAACATTCCTTATAATGGAATTTTACCTAAGAAGCTCTTATGATAAATATGATACAATGTTGTTTAAAAAAAATTAAGCCAAAGTTTAAAACTAATAGGTTTGCAATTTATAACTTGCAAGTCATTAAGAAGTCAGAAGTCCACAGTATTCTGAGAATACATCTACCTACGTAATCAAGTGGCCTAGAACTTAAATTTAAATATTCAATGATTGCATAATTCAGAATCATAGTTTTGGTGAGAAAAAGAAACTGAATCTTCTTAAGCATAGGCAATTTCATTAATAACTAAATCATTAATATATTTGAAAAGCTTATTTAACAAGTGGAGGTTTTTTTAAAACTTTTATTTAATGCAGCCTTTGAATTCAGTCAGCCAACCAATAAATAATCTTACAAATCTCAATGAATACAACGCATTGAGTTCTTAACTGAGTCCTGTATACTGTTCTGCACACAAGGGATATTAATGTAAATTTGAAGAACTTACATTTTAGGGTAGGAGATATACATAAGTAAACCAAATATATTTTAAAATAACAGAAAGGAATGATAAATGGTACAAAGAATAAGGGGTTAGAAAATAACACACTAATCTCTTGGGAAGAAACATGGAAAATCAAACACATCAAGAAGGTAATCATGCAAAGATGTGGGGGCAGAGTATTCCAAGCAAGATGAGCAACTTCGAAAGACACTGAGCCAGGTGTCAGGTGTGAAGATGGGTGTGTTCAAAGAACAGAAAGGTCAGGTGGCTGAGGTACTGGGAAGAGTAAAAAATGATAAAGCTGGGAGAGGTAAGCAGGGACCAGAATTGTGCCAGAAAGCCAGAAATACACACTTCACTGAACTTTAATAATTCTGTAACACACGAACATGCTTTCTTATTATTTATACCCACATGTGCTTCCATAAGCTAATTTATACAACCCGGAATACATTTTTCTAAAAAAGTCATTTCACAGGAATTACAGAATAGTTCAGTTTAGAAAGAATTCAATTTTGAACTTCCTGAAAATCGAGGATTCTCATTTAAAGAAAGTTACAAGGCTGGATGTTTTTTTGTCTGCAACCGTCTACCCAACAATATTTCTGGAATAGGGAGTAATATGCATAAAAGAAAAAGATAATAAAGGCTTGGGGGGGAAATTCCTGCTCTCCTTTTAATTATTCCTGCATGTAATAATAAACAATGGAAACAGCAAACAAAATGTAAATGATTTCCCCACATTTTAATAAGATTTTCTTACCTCCAACATGGCAACTAACTCTGACTTGGAAATGCCAATTCGGTCTCGGTCACAACTGTCTACAACATAAATGACTGCATCTGTGTTTGAATAATAACATCTCCAGTATGGCCTAAAGAAAATTCAGAAAGGGAGAATATATTATTATCTGAAAAAAGATGAAGCTGATATGTTAATTTATACGCTAGGACCTGGCAATGCTGGTGCCAGGGTTACATGCCAATCTGGTCCCACCCATGTTAGAATCAATGCCATAATGATGTATTGTTTCTAACTGATATATACTATATCCCTCAAATGTGAGGGCGGAAAGAATGTTAATAAACATTAACAGAAAATCAAGGAGTTCAGACTTTAGGCTGAGAGAATATATTTATAACCTATAAAATCATTAAATGTACTGACAAAAAAGTTGTACGCAGACCTGATCATTACATCTTATAAACCATAAACCTCTAACTAGGAACTCTTTAAGAGGAATGGGTTCTTAAAAAAATTTTAATAACTTTATATAAAAGGCATTAAATTGATCACTAAAGACACCAAGAAGTAGAATGGCTAAAGTTAGAAACAGACTCAAAAGTGGCTCAAGAAATAAAACAAATTAAAAGTAAGCAGGACATCTGGGGAATGCACTACTAATCTTTTAAGATGGTACCATAGTGAGCAACCACTGACAGTCACCAAACATTTACAGTTGCTACGTCAAGCACAGAATGCTGGACAGGAGACCTGAGTTCCCGAGGGCATCTATGTTCACATTAGCCCTAAGTAGAGGGCCTGAAAGGCATTTTTATGAAATCTAAAATAGTCTGTCTCACAGAGGAAGGGGCTGACAAGAACTAAATTTTACTTTCTGTAAAACTAATTAAATTTTGAGGTTCTCATGAAAACATTTTTCATTTAAATGATAGTTGAAAAACTGGTTTCCTTATATTTTAATTCAACTGAGAGAACAGATAGTTTTACCTCATTTTAAACTAGGTGGCTACTCAATCACAAGAAAAGATGAAATACTGCCATTTGCGACAACATGGATAAACCTTGAGAATATTATGCTAAGCAAAATAAGTCAGTCAGGAAAAGCTAAGAACCATATGATTTCACTCATTTGTGGGATATAAAACTCTAACTCATAGACAAAGACAACAGTACACTGGATACCAGAGGGAAGGGGTGGGTAGTAAAGGGTAAAGGGGGCCAAATACATGGTGATGCAAGATGATCTGACTTTGGGTGGTGGGCACACAATGCAATATACAGGTCATGTATCATAGAAATGTACACTTGAAACCTATATAATCTATTAACCTATGTGCCCCAATAAATTTTAAAAAAATAAAAATCATTAAAAAACACACAACTAGGTAGCTTCCACTTAAATTATAAAAGAAGGTAATTTTGGTTTATTGCTGTTACCCTTACAAGAGCCAAAAAATGTTAAATACCACAAAATAATCTGGTCCTTGTACCATACCTGATACTGGTCTGTCCTCCTAAATCCCAGACTTGGAATTTAAGGTTCTTGTATGTTACCGTCTCAACATTAAATCCAATGGCTGGAAGATAAATGAGTAGTTTATATAGACACTAATGCATTCCTTCAAAGTATCCAATCTAATTGAGTTTCTTCAACAAATGTTGAATTATATTATTGGTGGAGATAGTATTCCATTTAAGACAAGACAGGCCTGGCCGGGGCAGCTCAATGGTTGAGCATCGACCCATGAACCTGCAGGTCACAGTTCAGTCAGGGCACATGCCCAGGTTGCAGGCTCAATTCACAGTAGGAGGCATGCAGGAGGCAGTCACTCAATGATCCTCTCATCATTGATGCTTCTCTCTCTTTCTCTCTCCCTCTCCCTTCCTCTCTCTGAAATCAATAAAAACATTAAAAAAAAAAAAGAAGACAGTATGCTGTGCCCTCCTACACACACACACAGAGCAAGATCAGCACCACCTTCAGATTATATAAGAATCCCCAGTAACCTCTGTAAGTATATAATTTTTAGCTCAGTGGAAATTCTATTATGTTAAACTCCTCTCATAACACAATATTAACATGCAAAAGTGTTTAGCCCAGCCAAAGTGGCTCAGTTGGTTAAGTGTCACCCAGTGCACAGAGGTTGCCAGTTCGATTCCCGGCAATTGATCGATGTTTCTCACATTGATGTCTGTCTGTCTGTCAGTCACTCCCCCTCCTTCACTCCCTCCCTCCCTCCCTTTCTCTCTCGCTAAGCATGTCCTTGGGTGAAGATTAAAAACAAAAAGCATTCATAAAGTTATATTTAAAAAGACAGTTGTAGATGTATTATAAAAATGTGAATTTTTTGGTAGGTAGCAAATAAACAGGGAACAAAACCAAGAAAGCCAAGATTCTAAACTTCAGTGAGGAAGGACACAGCAATGGCTGTATATTAGAAGCTGGGTCCTCTGAGGCTGGCAATCTCACAGACCCTCTGCAGACTTCCTCAAGCACTCATTTGTAATAAGGTCATAGCTGGATGACCAAAGGAGAGGTGTCCCATCCCTTTTCCCTGCCATCTTTCTTAGGTGGAGCTCTGACCACACAGCTAAGGCAGCATACCACTATATTCTTTGAAAGGAATCTAAGGGAAGGTGCAGAGGATGTTTTAAAAAAAAATAGGAGTTATATATACAAAGTTTACTACAATTTTACAAGCTTAAAAATAATCACAGTAAAACTGACTTACAGCTGTAACTCAATTAATTTTTATTTTAGAACTAAGTTTATATTGGTAAATGATTCATATGCGTATGGCAAGTATGCCTATTACAACTAAAAAAATTACTATAACAAACCGTAGTAAAACACTAAAAAGTAAGTTCATAATGTCTCCCTTAGAATTAGGTAGGAGTGTAATCACTATCTTCACCAAGATTAGAAATAGTTTACATGTAAAGGACAAGAGTGTGGTGTAAATCAGTGTTCACTGAAATGCAATCCACTGGGCGGGTGCACTGCAGGGAAGGTGACCAAGACACAGACACGCAGTGACGGGCAATTTTGAGAAGCAAAAAACAAGTGAACTGAAATTTATTGAAGGTGGCAAAAGAAATAAAAGATGCCACAGAGTTTTAAAAGTTCTTCCATAAAAGCTAGCCTTCTTTTTGTAATTTGGATATTTAAATACACTAAACATAGAAATACTTTGAATGACAGAGTAACTTTAAAGGCATAATTTAAAGGCATAAACTCTATGAACATTTAAATTTAGTTTAAATGAATTAATCTCTAAGTAAATTCAGGTCAACAAATGAAGGAAAGCATAAATAACAGGTAAGTATATAACTGTAATAAGTAATAACAGATAAGTATTCTTATCTAGTCAAACAGGCCTCTTTGAGAATGTGTTTCTAAGGTATCAATAACTGATTTAAAGTTGAGCTATTTCTTCTCTTGGTATTTTTGGGTCCCAGATTAATTCAACATTCAGTCTCTTCAACTCAGATCTTTACAATAAATCAATAGAATTACTTAAGAGAAGCTAATATTAATTAAAATACATAGTAACCAATGTGGGGAGGAGGAACCACTTCATAGGTAATACCACTTACAATTCTTTAAAGAGGTCTACAAAGGATTTTATACACTTCGCTTATTTCCCCCTCAAAGCCAGTGGATATTTGTTGTCTTCATTTTATCAATAAAAGATACTAGCTCTCAATGAGATTAAGTGCCTGAACTCAAGCAATTTTTTAAAAATTGATCTCAGAGAGAGGAAGGGAGGGGGAGGCAGAGAGAGAAACATCTACGTGAGAGAGAAACATCCATTGGTTGCCTCTTGAAACACACTGACTGGGGATCCAACCCACAACCCAGGTATGACCAGGAATCAAACCTGCCACCTTTCAGTGCACAGGACAACACTCCAACCAATGGAGCGACACCAGCCAGGACTCAAGAAATTTTTTAAACAGTTCTAAAGAGCAAAACCCAGCCATGCACAGGGGTCCATACATTATACCAAACTGCTTCTTAGTTTATGAAAAAAAAAGTGTTATCAATAATATATACTTATACTAGTTTGTAATCCTTACCAATAACATTATTATATGAATTATTAATTAAAAATAAAGTTATGTTAGATGGAAAACAGAAAACTCTTATAGCATACCAACACTTACTAGGAATAGTAGTAACGACCTCTCCAACCTGTAATCTGTACAAAATTGTAGTTTTTCCTGCTCCATCTAATCCCAAAATTAAAATCCTCATTTCCCGGGTTCCAAACAGACTCGAAAATATACTTGAGAAAAAGCCACCTAAAAAAATAATAAAAGCAAAAAAAGGTATTAAATATCATTTTGTGAACCAGGTCCACAAAACATTTCATCTTGCCCTTTGAAAGCTACACCAAAGTAAGTATTATATTATTTTCCTAGATTCATACATGCATATTTTTGCCCCCATTAAAATATATTATTCAACATCAAACAAGTAATCACTGATTGTTGTCATGTCCTAGATAATGTTATCAGGCAAGCACATACACTAAAAAAATAAGAGAAATATGACCACTTCCCTCATGGAGCTCACTTTCTAATCAAGAGAATATGGGCACCTTAGCATGATCTCCCCACTATCACTAAAAATCAAAGGGCAAATCTGAATGACAGTGGGACAATGAGATCCTTACACAGGAAACACCATTATTATTGCTGCACAGCAGCAGTACCATCATAACTACCTGCAATTGCTAAGATTTCTATTAATCAGTAAACTAGCGCAAGAAATTGAGACACAGAAGCCCAAAATAAAAACTGTTCTCGATAGAAAACTCATTTAAAAAAATAACAAAGAGAGGGGGTCAATAGGGCAGTGGGACATCTTTATTTCAACACTAAAGATGAATTTTTAAAATAATATTACAAAACCGCATTCAATGCACAAAATACTTCCAGAAAGCTTCCTATATGCAAGGTACAGTGTAAAATAAAAGCACTTGTAAACAGAGTAGAATTGTGGTCACCGTATGTGGGGGAGGCGGGGAAAGGGAGGGATGTACAAACTTTTGCTATAAGATGAATGGTTCTGGATACCTAATATACAGCATGGTGACTATAGTTAATAATGTAGTGTACACTTGAAATTTGCTAAGAAAGATCTTCATAGGTTCTTTCCACAGACACACACAGAAAGACAACTATGTGAAGTGATGGATGTGTAAATTAGCTTGACTGTGGTAATTACTTTGCAAGCAATACATATATCAAAATATGCTGTACACCTGAAATATATACAATTTTTGTCAGTCATATGTCAGTAAAGCTGGGAAAAAATTTAAAAAAATTATTGTCTCAGCAGGGCCTTCGTTTTACTTAAACGAAGTGTGTTTAAGTAAAAAAACCCCTAAGAGTAAAGAAGATGGAAATTTAGTCTTTATTATTCTTTTTACAACAAAAGAAGCTTGAAAATATTTTTTTATTCTATGATTGCAAAAAAATAAAGCACTTTGGCTTGACTCTTTCCCACCAAAAGCCATTAGAATAAATGGAAGTTACATTAAACAATATAAAAAAAGTTGACAACATAAGTGATGCCGCTCAACAATACATGCTTATTTTACAAAGAAATGGCACAATTAAGAGCTGAGAGTCTGGAAAAAGGAACACGCGGGCTAGAGAACCTTGGGAAAGTGTAATAGAAGGGGTGGGACTTGACAAAGTTCTTTCTACCTTTTACAAGTTATAAAAAAAAAAAAAAAGCGGAAGAGCAAAACTGAAGGTGGTTATGGAAAAAGACAGGCAATTGCTTGCGATGTTCCAGAGCAGGAAGTAAAATCCCCGGAAAGCCGTGGAGGCATCAAACAAGCCAAAGAATTTCCGTCTTCACTTAGAGTGGGAAACAAGTTCGAGACTCTGTACCTTCCGTTTGGACTCTAGCGGGGAAGGCGGCTTCACCTGATGCTCGGGACGACAACGTAATTCCCTCAACCAGCGCTCCAAGATTTGAGATTAACATTTCATTCGCTAGCCAGTCACACCCTCCCCTTCTCCTTCTCCATTTTACTCAATTCTCTACAAGAAAAGCTACAGATAAGCAGACAAACGCCGAGTTGCCTGTGAAATAACATTTCGAGCAACGCCTCCCTTTGGATTTTTTAAACTGATGCCGCCCCAGAGACCAAGGTGGGGGGATCCGGGCATCGAGCTTCCACGACGGGGTCAGCTGTCCTCTTTCACCCGAGAACGTGGAGCTGACCCGCTGCCAAGCTTTGCGAGCCCGGTTCTGCCCGGCAAGTCCAGCCGGGTATGAGGACGGGAGGAGTCCAGGGTCCGGGGAAGGCCTCGGGGCCGGGCTCCCGGGGCGCAGTGCTGAGCGGCCCCGCGCACCCCCACCCGACCCCCGGGGACGCCGGGGAGACGGGCGGGGGCGGCAGCTCCTGGCGGGGTCCACCCGCACAGGGGAGGGGCGGCCTCCGCGCCCCGCCTCACCTCGCCCCGCCTAGCCCCGCGAAAGGCCGGCTCCACAGGGCGTCCCGGGCCCGCCGCTCTCCTCCCGACCCCAGCCCTCGGCCGCAGCCCCCGCGAGCGCGCCCCAGCGCCCTCCTCAGACCCCTCACCCATGATGAACAGCCTGTCCGCCCTCGTCGATCGTCAGCGACAGGCCCCGGCCTGGGAAGCGACTCCTACTGCAGTCGCGGCGCCGCCACCTCCGCACGCCTGGGCCTCCTGCTCGGAGGCGGTTTCCTTGGAAGCCTAGTCAGCCAGCAGCTTCCACGTCGGCCACCCGGCGGGGGCGGGAACGAGCGCCACCGCGACTGCGCGCTGAGCGGCGGCCTGCGCGTCCGCGTCGCCGCTTTCGACGCAAGTTCGCGGCGCGCTGGGCTGTAGGGACTGTGAAAGCCAGAAGAAAGAAAAAAGTCAAGGACGCCGAGTCTCTCCGGCTTCCGTTTTCTTGGACCGGAAGGGCTCCCGAAACAGGGACATTTGAATTTTCATTTTAAATTCAGACACCAAAAAGTGGCGAATCTGCTGACCATGAACGCTAGTCGGCTTCGCAAACCAGCGCGACTGGACGCGGGCGCGCGCTGCGGCGTCGCAGGAGCTGTCCTCCCTGCAGCGCCCTGCGGGGGCGACCCGACTAGGCCTGGGTGCTGTCTCGGAGAAGGCAATAGGACTGCGTAATAATAATAGGAAGATCCCCTCAGCCACCCGTGCGCAGCACCTGACACCTGCGGCCGCTAACTGCAGGTTTTTGGCGTGGCAGTTAGAGGCCCTGCCCCCTTGGCGCCGCCTGGCTGTGTGCAGCTGATCACCTTCCTGTGACGGGCAGTGAGGACCGGCGTCCAGATCCTGCTGATTTGGGTTGGAGACCTGCTCCCTCCAGGGGCGTGGGGTAGGAGTAATGTAGGTCTTGACAGTGAGGTGTGTGGGAGGAAGGCAGCGGCGCTTGGAGTGGGGGAAGGGATTCTCCTAGACTAATTTTTTTTAAATATATCTTTATTGATTTCAGAGAGAGGAACATCAATGATGAGAGAGTCGTTGATTGGCTGCCTCCTGCACGCCCGCATTGGGGATCCAGCGGCAACCTGAGCATATTCCCTGACCAGGAATCGGAACTGTGATCTCCTGGGTCCTAGGTAGATGCTCAACCGGGGAGCCAGGCCAGCTGGCTACGCTCCGCTTTTTTAAAAAGGTTGAGCATGCGTCTTAAAAATTAATCGAGCCCGGCCAGGTGTGGCTCAGCGGTGGAGCCCTGACCTAGGATCCAGGCAATTGGGGTTCGATTCAGTCAGGGCACATGCGGGGGTTGTGGGTTAGGCAGC
This sequence comes from Miniopterus schreibersii, assembly GCF_964146895.1. Taxonomy (NCBI): domain Eukaryota; kingdom Metazoa; phylum Chordata; class Mammalia; order Chiroptera; family Miniopteridae; genus Miniopterus; species Miniopterus schreibersii. The sequence continues at coordinate 173,381,429 of NC_138102.1, forward strand.
TGATCAATGACTCTCTCATCATTGATGTTTCTATCTCGCTCTCCCCCTCTCCTTTCCTCGCTCTGAAATCAAAAAATATTAGTATTTTAAAGAAATTCATCAAAATACACGGAAAACAACCTGTCCCTGGCCTCTGATCATGCAGTTCTACCTAGAAGTCACCGTTATTAACACTTTCTTGGGTTTCCTTCCGAATATAATCTTTATACATATTATGTATTTATTTATAGTAGAGATTTTCATCCATTCAACAGTAGTTTATGGGCTGCCTATGTTGTTTTTTACTTCATTTTTCAGACCTAAACATTGAACTAGATTTGCCCATTGCTCTCGGCCCTGCTCCCAAATCATAAATGCGCAGAAATTATTCTTGTAAGGAAAAGTTTGGGGGTTTTGTTTTGTTTTGCTTTGTATAAAAAGGGGAGAGTTGAGCGACTCTTCACCTAAACACCTAGACCGTTTTAAGGCTGTGCTAGGTAAGCACTGGGTTGTTCAACTACTGGACCGCAGCATGCTATGAGTCCACTGACTTTTCTCACCTAGTCTCATCCACCTCCAGCCCCTCTCTTTGCCGAGATTAGCTGCTACCACTTGGCACATCTTGGCCACTGCTTCTTCAAATTTATATCCATGTCAGATTTATGTTTCCAGTGCAGTGAGCTCTGTGAGGGCACTGGTCATATTTCTCTTATTTTTAGTTTATGTGCCTGCCTGATACATTATCTAGGACATGATAACAATCAGTGATAACTTGTTTGATGTTAAATAATACATTTTAATGAGGGCAAAAATATGCATGTATGAATCTAGGAAAATATAATATTTAATTTAGTGTAGCTTTCAAAGGGCAGACCTTTGCCAGCTAGGCAGCTTTTGCCTAGCGGGTGGGGGGGAGGGGGGAAGCAATTTCCCCACCAACTGGAAAACCTCTCACACCACCCTGTGAGGTTTATGGCTTGCTTTGGTCTGCATCCTGAGGCTCATTAAGAGACTATGATTAACAGTCAGCCTCTGGGTGCTTTGAGTCTTTGTCTGATCTGCTTCTGGACCCAGGGCTTGGAAAAGCAGACCTTGGTGGGCATCTTAGTCCTTTCCAAGCTCACCCAACCCAGCAGAGGAAACCACAAGCTGTGGAGTGCAGAAAACTTCAAACGGGATACTCAAGGCTGGTCACAAACAGCATCTAACATTGGCCTGCACCAGAGACCCTCCAAAAGAATGGGAATCCTGGCAGATCTACCTAATACATAGAAACAAACCCAAACAGGCAGCCAAAATGGGGAGACAAAAAACAAGCCCCAAAAGAAAGAACACAAGAATTCTCCAGAAGAAGAGAAATTAAATGGTGATAAACAATCTATCAGGTATAGAGTTCAGAATACTGATCATAAGGATGCTCAACATCATGATAAAAATATGGAAACTATGAAGGACATTAAAAATGACATAGAAATAAACACATTGGAAGGAATAAACAACAGATTATGGAAAGCTGAGGATCAGATAAGTGAATTAGAAAACAGGGTAGAAAAAAGTCAATCAGAGAACCAAAAAGAAAAAACAAACAGGAGGACAGTTTAAGGGAGCTGTGGGACAACATGAAACAACAATAGTCGCATCAGAGGAGTGCCAGAAGGGGAAGAAAAAAAAGCAAGGGTTAGAGAACTTGTTTGAAGAAATAATGGCAGAAAACTTCCCAAGCCTGGTAAAAGGAAAAGTCACACAAGTTCAGGAGGCACAGAGTCCCAAGCAAGAGGAACCCAAAGAGGCCCATGCACAGGTACATCATAATTAAAATACCAAAAATTTAAGACAGAGAAAATCTTAAAGGCAGCAAGAGAAAAGCAATCTGTTACCTACAAAGGAGCTCCCATAAGGCTGTCTGCTGATTTCTTATCAGAAACTCAACAGGCCAGAAGGGAGTGGCATGAAGTATTCAAAGTAATGAAAGGCAAGAATCTGAAACCATAACTACTCTATCTATCACGGCTATCATTCAAAATAGATGATGAAATAAAGAGCTTCCCAAACAAAAAAAGGCTAAAGGAGTTTATCGCCACCAAACCAGCATTGCAAGAAATGTTAAAGGGACTGCTGTAATAAGGAGAGAGAGAGAGAGAGAGAGAGAAACATAGGCATAAAGAATTAAAATAGCAATAGGTAAGTACCTGTCAATAATAAGCTTAAATGTAAATGGATTAAATTCTCCAATTAAAGACATAGGGTAGCTAAATGGGTTAGAAAACATGACCCAAATATATGCTGTCTACAAGAGACCCACTTCAGGACAAAAGACTCACACAGGTTGGAAAAAAGAAAAACTTTTGGAGTACTTTAAAGGAGAGATTGACAGCAATACAGTCATAGTAGGGGATATTAACACCCTACTGACTTTACTGGATAAATTTTCCAGACAAAAGAACAACAAGAGAGCAGTGACTTTAAATGACACACTACATCAGATGGATTTCATTGACATTACAGAACATTTTACCCCAAAGCTGCAGGATATACATTCTTCTCAAGTGCACATGGGACATTCCCAAAGATAGACCACATGTTAGGACACAAAACTAGTGTCTACAAATTCAAGAAGGTTGAAATCATATCAAACATCTTCTTGGACACTTACACCATGGAATACTATGCAGCTGTAAAAAAGGATTCCTGTCCTGGCTGTTTTGGCTCAGTGGTTAGAGTGTCAGTCCTCATACTGAAGGGTCCGGATTTGATTCTAGCCAAGGGCACGTTACCTGGGTTGCAGGCTTGGTCCCAGGTAACCAATTGGTTGCAGGAGGTAACCAATCAGTGTTCTCTCTCACATCAATGTTTCTCTCTGCCTCTTTCCCCCACTCTCTCTGAAAAGCAATGGGGAAAAAATAAAAGAAGGATTCCTTACCCTTTGAGACAGCATGGTGGGACCTGGAGACTATTATGCTAAGTGAAATAAGCCGGGAGAGAAAAACAAGTATCATGTGATCTTACTCATATGTGGAATCTAATGAACAAAATAAACTGATGAACAAAATATGTGCAGAGACATAGAAGCATGGAACAGACTGAGGGATCTCAGAGGTAAGGGGGGAGATTAACCTAAAAATTTATATGCATATATGCATAACCCATGGACACAGACAATAGTGTGGGGAAGGCGGGAGGAGGGGGGGATACGGGGTAGAGGGGATCAATAGGGGGAAAAGGGGACATCTATAATACTTTCAACAATAAAGATAAAATATTTTAAAACATAGAACAGGACAAAGAAACAAGAAAACATTATTTAATTAAAAAAAAAAAAAAAAGTTGTCATATTAGAATAGGAGCCACCAGGTGGTGGTATTGCTTCAGACTTAGTAGAATGAGATCAATTGGTCCAATTTATTAAAAGTTGAGTGGAAAATTTGATGCTTTTCAAATTTTATGGTTCAATAATAATTTACTGAATTTTAAAATGTGAATGTTTGAATGCAGTCCAAGCAAGTAAAACAATTGCAAAACACCTCTGACTACAAAGTCACAATAAGATCAAATAAGTTCAGAATTTTAAAGCTAGACGGAACCTCCATTCCAACCACCTCAACTGCAGATAAAGAAGTAGAAACTGACTAAGTGACAGAGCTAGAACAGCAACCCTGGTCATTTGGTTTCAAGGTCTGGAGTAACTAGATTATAATGCCTTCTGTAATTGAGCCATTTACCAAATGACCTATACTTTTGGTAAATTGATTTTCAAACACATGCCCATGCCTCAAGAATTAGCTGCAGCATAGAGGGGATAAATGGTGATGGGAAAAATTAAAGTTTAATTTAATTTTTTAAAAAAGCATTAGCCGCAGTTTCCAAAGTCAGAAATGTAAAATTTCTGTGTGATCCATTGCCTTGTGGAAGTTACATTCTTTTGCTCAATTTTTATTCCATGAAGCAGAAACCTATTAAACATAAGTATAAATATATAAGTGTAATAAAATAAGCTTCAAAAGGCTTGTCTTACTGTGAATAATTGTATTTTAAACTAAGGAGCATTTTTAAATTATAACAAGGTGTGTGATTTTCACAAATCAAAATATATAGTATTGTATTTCAAACGTTTCCTTTCAATAACATGTACTTTGCCAACTGAGCAGAATTTCTCTTTAGACTAAGGTTTTTCTGTTTTGTTTTTTTATCTTTATTGTTGAAAGTATTACAGATGTCCCTTTTCCTCCCCATTGATCCCCTCCACCCCGCATCCACCTCACCCCAGGCCTTCCCCATACTAATAATGTCTTGTCCATGGGTTATGCTTATAAACATATAAGGTCTTTGATTAATCTCTCCCCGCCCACTCCCCCACCCCCCATGTTTGATTTTTAATTGAGATATAATTCACATATAGGAAAATTCACAGTTTTTAAGTGTACAATTCAGTGATTTTCAGTATATTCACAAGGTTTGTGACTGTCATTACCATCTAATTCCAAAACGTTCTCATCACCCCAAACAGAAACTCTGTGCCCATTAAGCAATAACACCCCACTCTCCCCTCCCCTAGCCTCTGGTAACCTCTAATGTACTTTCCATCACTATAAATTTGCTTATTCTAGATATTTCATATAAGCGGAATCACACAATATTTACCCCTTTGTGTTTGGTTTATTTTATATAGCATAATGTTTTTAATTTTCACCAACATAGCATGTGTCAGAACTTCATTCTTTTTTATGGCTGAATAATATTCTAATGTGTGGATATATAATTTTTTAAGTCATTCATCAGTTGATGGACATTTGGGTTGTTCCCACTTTGGGGCTATTAGAATAACGATGCTATGAACATTTGTGTAGCAGTTCTTGTGGGAATATATGTTTTCAATTCTCTCTTGTATATGCCTAGGATTGGAATTGCTGGGTCATACGGTAACTCTAACTATTTGAGGAACTACCAAACTGTTTTCCACAGTGTCTGTATTGTTTGGTGGAACTGCTTCCCAGAATTTTACATTTGCACTGGCATTGTTTGAGGGTTTTTATTTCTCCACATCCTTGCCAACATTCATTATTCACTTTTTAAATTATAGCCACTGTGGTGTGGAGTGGTTTTGATTTGAATTTTCCTGATTCCAAATGATGTTGAACATCTTTTCATGTGCTTATTGGCTATTTGTCTATCTCCTTTGATGAAATGGCTATTCAAATTCTGTGCCCATTTTTTATTGTTACTTGTCTTTTTATTGTTGAATTCTTAAAGCTCTTTATATATTCTGGATACTAGACCCTTATCAGATACATGATTTACAAATACTCTTTCCTGTTCTGTGAGTTGTCTTTTCACTTTGTTGATAGTGTCCTTTGATGCACAAAAGTTTTTAATTTTGATGAAGTCCAATGTATCTATTTTTTTCTTTTGTAGCTTGTAATTTTGGTATCATATCTATGAAGCGATTGCTATTTAAGCTCATGAAGATGCACACCTATATTTTCTTTCACAAGTCTCATGGATTTTGCCCTTACATTTTTAGTTGGTTTTTGTACCTGGTATGAGGTAGGAATACAAATGCATTATTTTGCATGTTCCAGCACTATTTGCTGAAAGTATTCTTTCTCTATTAAATGTTTTGGCACCATTGTGAAAAATCAGTTGACCATAAATGTACAGATTTATTTCTGGGCCCTCATTTGTAATCCACGATGTATGTGTCTATCCTTATGCTAGTACCACACTGTCCTGTAGCTTTATAGTAGGTTTTGAAATCAGAAAGCATGAGCTCTCCAACTTAATTCTTCTTTTTCGAGATTGCTTTGTCTATCCTGGGTCCCTTGCATTTCCATATGAATTTTAGGATCAGCTTGTTCATTTCTAGAGGGGGAAAAAAAGGAGGCAGTTGGAATTTTGATACGGATTGCATTGACTCTGTAGATTAATTTGAGGAATGTTGTCATCTTAACAATATTAAGTCTTTCAATCCATGAGCAGGGGATGTCTTTCTATTTATTAAGGTCGTATTTGATTTTTTTCAACAAAGTTTTATAGTATTCGGTGTACAGATCTTGCACTTTGGTTAAACTTATTCCTGAGTATTTTGTCCTTTTTGAGACTAAAGGTTCTTAACCTGACGTCATACAAACCCATAGACATCTGGGAGCCTGCAAACCTACTGAAATTGTTTTCAGAATCTTATACCTGTATTTATGTGGATCCCCCCTCAGAAAAACAGTCCAGAACTTCCATCAGATTCTCAAAGGATTTGTTTGTGACCCAAAAAGTTTAAGAATTATTCCTTTACACTGTGTTAAGTGCTTTTATTCTAAATGATATGTGTAGGGGGTTTTTCTTTCCCTTATACTAAAGATGGAGGATGTTTTCAGGTGTTAAATTTTTACAACAGGGTTTTAATTTCCTCTGAGGATGGTCCTGCCACCTACGGATGATATTTGTTTATTTTTAAAATTTAATCTTGAAAAATTAGTATGGGATTGCATAAAATAAAAATTAACAATTTAGATTTTTAAAAAACTTTTCATTATGAAAAACTCTAAACACACTAAGTATAATGCACACTTTCAAAATACTTTATTGAGGCCAGTTTCAGTGAACCTCCATGTGCGTAACACCCATCTGCAATAGTCATCAGCTTATGGCCATTGTTCATAGCCACTCTTGTTTCATAATTATGCCTACCATTTGCATCCACTCTCCCCACACTCACACACTAAATTCTTTGGAATCAGATGCCAACACTTGGGCTAATTCACTGTGGTTGGGGCAACTCACTATAGATATTTTCTAATACCATTATTTGTACCCTTGGAGTGGACGTGGCTGGCATTAATGACAGTATTAATGACTCCTCCTATTATGGTCCTCATTGTTCTGAGAGCTGGAAAAGCAGGACTATATCTCAGATCCTCATTCAATAGGGAGAACTTCATAAGCCACAGTCACCCATGGGCTATGGTCTCCAATCTTTCATAGAGAATGCCCTCTTTACCAACCTAACCCCTTGCCCCCACCTCCTTCCTTTCCCCAAGGGCAAGACTGGCTTGTCTGTCTATCAGAGTTATTATACCCAAAGTGAGAGCTTCTCTCTCATTACTTTATTTCCTTCTAAATCTCATTCTAGAAGGGGTGGAATATTTCAATTATTTACTACTGTGTAACGCTACTCCAAACTGAGTGACTTGAAACAGCAGATGACTTGGAACAGCACAATCAATCCTGTTGACTTCCCAGTGATTGAAATGGGTTATTGGGAAGACAAAACATCCAATCAATGATTTCTTCAGCCCTGCTTTTCTCTTAAGCTCCAGTTCTGAATCTCCAACTCCTTCCTAGAGAGTTCTTTATGGATATTCACTCAAGAGCTACATGTCTAAAACCAAATATCTCTCTCCCTGTAACTAAAAAGTAAAGCAAACAAAACCCCAGTAATCTGGTTCACTCTCCGAATTTCCCCATTTCTCCACTCAAGGATATGAGTCCTACCTTGCCTTACCGTAACCTCTGGGTTAATGCATACTTGCTTCTTTGGTCCTCCATCAACCTCACAGTGAGTGACCAAAGCCTATTCCTTTACCTTTATGTCTTAGTCTTGGACAGTAGCCCTTAACTGATCCATCTCTCTGTTTCTTTCCACCCCCAGATACCCAGAACATCTCCATTTTGCATGTACTAGGTATTCAATAAATGTTAACTGAATAAATCATGTTAATTTCTCTATTATAAACCTTTAAAACTCACTACAAAGATATTTATAATTGTTAGTTCCTTACTTTCCCAGAAGACTGAGCTCCTTAAGGGCAGAGCCTAACTTATCATTTTCTGTATCACCCAATGCTACCACATTGGCATTCAGTAAATGTTTGTTCCATTCATGAATGGATGAGGCCTGAGCTGCTTAACTTGGCATTCAAATACTTCCACCATCAGATCCAACTTACTGCCTCTCTCCTGTTTGGGCAAACGTTGTGAAATTGGGGAGAAAACTCACTGTTTCCAAGGCTGTCTCTAAAATGAGGTTTGCATTATCATCAGGGAAGCCATCCAGCCACACCCTGCTTCAGATTCCTCTGGAAAATGAAGGATTGGCTGAGATTAAAGCTCCTCAGATTCTAATGTATGTACAAAGCTCCCAAAGACCTTGAACACGCGGAGTCAGATTTAGAGTCTGCATTTCTACAAGCTCCCCCAGGATGCTAATGTACTGGCCCAAAGACCACCCTTTGAATAATTATAAAGTTCTGTGCTCTACGATCTATTTATTGTCTTCTGGACTTGACTTCTACATGTCTTACGTGATAATGTTGTGTATATTGCTTCTCCTCCCTGGGGTGCTTTTTCCATTTATTTCCCCCTGTATGAATCAACCCATTTTTTCAGCCTCTTTCTCTTGGGCAAAGCCTTTCCTGAGTAATCTAGAGTCCTACTCATTGGTCTTTTTTCCTTCCTTTGAAGTTTCCATTGTTGGTGCTTGGAGTTTGACCCATCGCCCACAAGCAGGTATTGGTTATTGTTGCATGTATGCAAGTGCCCGGTTATAAACTTCTTTTTCTTTCCTGTGAGGCTTAGCATAATATCCCACATAGAGTAAGTACTCAACAAATTGTTGTTGAATGAATGAATGAGTGATTCACTTCAGCATTTCTACTCCATACAGAAATCAAATGTTTTACTGTTCTGTGTCATCATATTCCAGAACATGGAGGAGAGTGCCAAATGGAATTTCCCCAGTCTACTCAAATGAGGCAGTCCAATTTAAACAATTTGATCTATTAAAAACTAATGATATTAAAATATCTAAAATGAGTTTATATTAAAATTCAAATTTTTCTCTTCAGTTTCTGAAACAATGAAATTTGCTACTGCTGTTTCTGTCCCACTTTCCAAAATGAAACATTCATATTTTATTATGCCTGAGAACCTGACAGAGTATCCAATAAAAGACTAATCCTATAGAATATGTCCTGGTATTATATCATGATTTCAATAGCCTGGTTAAACAACTTGCTTTACACCAAATACCATGTTGCATATCAAATAATGAAGTGAACTCCCTGCCTGGTGAAAAACAAAGAGTCTTTATTATTCATATAGAGAAGTTATTTTAAGTTTTAAAGTTAAAATAAGGAAGTGCTTTGAATATTGCCTAATTCACTATTGTGGGAAAAAAGTTAGAAGCATTTCAGAACATACCACTACCTATTTTGCATTAAATAATTTTTTTACCAACTTGCAGTATTTGTTTTATAAAGTAAACTTTAACCTAAATATCAATGTATCATTTTTGACAAGAGAAAAGAGCTGCATTGTATATTACCAAATTCTTGATAGGTGTTTTTAAGTTGTTAAACGGTAAGATCTTTTGGTAAACTGTGAAGCGCCAGCTCCACAAATATAAGGTATTTTCATCATTATCATGCATAAGGTATAACATTTCTGCAAAATGCTGAAAAATATAAGTTAAATGAGTGCACCAAGTAAATGTACTGTGCCATTTGAAGAGGAGATATGAAAACAGTGAATCTTTTTCTTAGTAGGTATTAGTAATTTAAGTCATCTTGTTTTATTTAAACTCCAAAAGATTTCCATTCTTAGTTTTCCCACCTCTGACGGAAACTTCTCCTCATAAAGTAAAAGAATAAAGTGAAAATTCTCAGAAAACAGACATTAACACCAATTTTTTATTAATCTTTAGTTCCCTAGCCCCTGATAAAGTCATTGTGGGGGGAGGTTATTTTTAATAGTTCAGGTTCTGCAAAGCTCTCTGTCACCTCCTAATCAGAGTTCATCAGAATGGAGCAATGCAGAATGTAGAACTGGTAGCGACCAAAAGGACTAAGCAGACGTGGCATTTTATAGATTGTTAGACCTGGAAGAACCTGGGCAATCATCTGGGCCAGGTTACTTGTTTTACTAGCGGGGACACTGTGGCCCTGAGGTCACCCAGCTCATTAGAGTTAAGCTTAAACTACTCTCTCCCTTCAGGCCATGGTTCTTTCCACCTTGATACGTGACGTGACATCTGGGAAAACTAGCAAGAGCGTCGAGAAAGACAAGCAGAGGGAGCAGGGAGCAGAGTCCCTTTCGGACGGGCCAGAAGCCCTGCCATTCAATCCCCACCCACTCAGCTCTCGGGGGCTGCCATCCTTGGGAGACCTCAACTTCAGCCAGCAACTAGAAACCACGAGATTGGCGCCTACACAAATGGAACTTCTCTAAGTGTGTTTTATTGTCTGTCACTGGGTGTCCGCATTGTTTGAAAAGGAAAACAAACGCTGACTTTTATTTCATGAACCGCCACTGTTGTGTGCTCTTCATTTTCATCCTGTGCACTTTCTAACGATAACATTTATCAAGCGCTTACTTTGGGTCTGTCGGTCAGGGGGCTAATCACTTCAACTGCCTTCCTTCCTTTGATTTTTATAAGCAACCCTAAAAAGTAGATACTATTACTCTCCCACACTTTAAAGACAACGAAATGGAAGCTAACGTGGGTTAAGTAATTTACCAAAGTGCATAGCTAGCCAGGGGCAGAGCTAAGATTGGCCCCCAAGCTGTTTGACATCAGAACCAGACCCCCTGAGCACGATTGCTGCGCTCTGCATCCGAGAAAGAAACTAGGCTACCGATAATAAGGAAATTCCTTATTTAAAAAGGCATAGGTATAAAGGAAAACTGAAAATATCTACATCATATTCTAAATGATGTGTTCTTTTCCTCTTATTTGGGATAGATAGTAATGCTCAATATGAGAAAGTTCAGACTAACTTACCAGTCATTTTCAATTTCAGTTTTATGTTTTGTAATGCGTGTTTTTTTTTAAGTTTTATATAATAAATAATATGCTCATAATTATAAGTATTTTATATATATACATGTAATATATATGTATAGAGAAGAAATTCAAACAATACAAAAGGGCAAAGAATGAAGTCTCTCACCCACACTGACTTCCGCACCAAGTCACCTCAGAATTAATCAATATAAATGGCCCTGTGTATTCTTCTAAATGTACTCTATGTATATGCATATATATGTAAGTTTCCTTTAATATAGATAATAGTATAATCTTTACACTGTTCTGCATTTTTTTATACTTAACAACAATATATTTTGGCAAATATTCTATATCAATATATGTATATTTACCTTTCTTTAAAAATTTTTTTTTAAAATATATCTATTGATTTCAGAGAGAGGGAAGGAGAGGGAGAGATAGAAACATCAGTGATGAGAGTCATTGATCAGCTGCCTCCTGCACGCCCCCTACTGGGGATCGAACCCGCAACCCGGGTATGTGCCCTGACTGGGAATCGAACCAAGGTCTCCTGGATCCTAGGTTGATGCTCAACTGCTGAGCCACGCCCAGCTGGGCTTTTTTTTTTTTTTAATTTTTTTTTTAATGTAACCTCATTCTTTTTAACAGTAGCAAAATATTTTATTGGGGAAGTATGGGAAAAGAAAATACAGTAAGAGGGTAGAAATTTATTAACAGTAGTAAACAGTGTCTCCTAGGCTCTGTGTTCTACATGAGACTGGAAGATTCCTAAGCCCCCTTGCAAATCCCACAGATAGATCTTCTCAGCTTCCAAGTAATGGGGAAAGTTGCAGGTGGACCCTGTGGTGTCATCACACAGGGAGGGTCACACCATGCCATCTCCACACTGCATAGGACAGCTGGGCATCCCTTTCCCCACCGCGTCCCATTAAAACTTTTCTGTCAGAACAACTTCTCCGGCTCTTGCTTTTGACATGAGGCGCAAGCTCTTCAAATCTGAGTGATAAACAGCAATGCAACATTCAAAATTGGCTTTATTTCTCCAGTAACTAAGTAATTCCCTTGAAATAAGTATTCCTAGGAAGCTTCTGAGCCTTGCATGCACATAGACCTCCTGTGGACCCTTTCCAACTAAAGTTTACATATCCTCAGTTGGGTCTTAATCCATTTAATGAAACTATATTCAGTGGCTCAAGATGAGTTGCCCCACCCCCTACCTCTCATTCCCTAAACACAAACGCAGAGGCACTTCTAAAGAGTCCCCTTGTCTCCTGTGAGCCCTTCTCGTGGAGAAAAGGGACTTAATGGACATCAAATTAATGTTAGTGCTGTCATTTAGAGCTGAGAAAAATGAACAGAAGTACCATAGATGGAAAGTGGTTCTGGGGCGTTAAGCAAGGGACTAATAGTAACTGAAGTCCTGACTGCCTCCCCAGGGCTGGGGAACCCCTTCACCCGCAGCCATTCCAAGCACAACTGTATTCAAACTCCTATTATATTCTAAGCAACACAGGCAGCTATATACAGTTGCTGGGCACGATACACATTTGATTACTTATCCATCTATTCACTGAAAAATATTCATTGAGCCCTGAACATAGGACAGATGCTGTGCTTGGCCCTGGGGCCTTGCCCCAAAGGAGGCAGAACATGTCACCTTCAACAGGCAAAATATACATAGACAAGATACCTGTAGAGTGCAATCAAGTCTATGGAGGAAAGGGGTAGGGAAATATGATAACCAACTAGGGAGAAGGGGCTATTTTAGATGGAAGGATCAGGGAAGGCCTGGAAGAAGGTGACATTTTAGCTGAAGCTTAAAGGGTGAAAGCTGAGAAGGAGCCAGTCATGGGAAGATGGGGGAAGGTGTCCGGGCAAAGTCGAGAGCAGCTACTTGATCTTCTCAGTTCACTTTGGCATGCACACCGTTCAACCCAAAATATACTTCTCACACAGATTGCTAGTTACAAAACAGTCTTGGGATGTAAAGTACAGCATAGGGGATATAGTCTAATATTTAATAACAATGTGTGGTGCCAGGTGGGTACTGGAAATATTGGGGGGGACAATTTGTAAAGTATATGATTGTCTAACCACTAAACTGTATGCTGTACACCTGAAACTAATACAAAATAATATTGAATGTAAGCTGTAATTGAACACATTTTAAAAATTAAAAATAAATGAAAAAATATATACATACTTCTCAAATGAAAATGAATTCAAATTGCTTTGCCAAGTATTAAAACATATATATATATATAATCCTCACCCAAGGATATGGTCACTGATTTTAGAGAGAGAGGAAGGGGGAGAGAGAGAGGGGTGAGGGAGAGAGAGAAAGAGAGAAACACTGATGTGAGAGAAACATCCATCGGTTGCCTCCCCTACTTACCTTGACCGGGGATTAAACTCGAAACCTGGGTATGTACCCCGACTGGAAGTGAACCCGCAACCTTTTGGTGTATGGGACAACTCTCCAACCAACTGAGACGCCAGGGCTAAAACGTATTTTAAGGCCAACTATTACCTGGCCAATTACTATTATTAAAAATAAAACACTAAAAATAGTTGCTATTTTTACATTATTTAATTCTTTTTATAAATTTTCTAATACATATTATAAGGGATGATCTCTATTTGGTATTGACTGAGGCAGCGTGATACAGTCCTTCAACAAATATTTATCAAGTCCCTGCTATGGGCCAGGTCCTCTGCTGGCTCTGATAATAAGTAGCGAAGCAAAAAGGTTTATTTGAAATGAACGTTAAATTGGGATTGCTTTGGGGTCCTCAGCCCCCTCTCCCAACAAGGCAGCTTTTGTAAGTTTTATATGTTGACATTTCACGTGAGAGCCAATTATAGAAACTAGTTCCACTAATGAAAAAAGAAAAAGATTTGAAAATCATTGGGTCCCGAAAGTTGCTTCTGTAATAACAGATATGTGCATTATTATGAGAAATTTTTTCTTTTTTCTTAGAACTCCTTACAAGCTATATGTAGATATAATGTTTGAGATGACTCAAGAATAATATGAAATAACATGAATTACTTTGATTGAATGAATGACAAAATTTACTTTTAATAAAAATGGAACATCCCTTCCCCCAAATATAAAACATTAACCTAAGTTCTTTGCCCTCTCAAAATAACCTCATATTTAATTATTTCTGATATTTTAAATTCTCCTTGTCCTAGCAGAATTTTTAAAGAACAGTCTACATGCATTTTAATTGAATTCTTTTCCCCTTTCAAAATATCTGACAATCTTTTAAGCAATAGGGAAGGAAATACCAAACTGGCAAGATGTGGGATGTGAAAACGGTGCTATGGGCATGAGAAAAGTGCTGCTATTATGTTAGCAAGTTTCGAGTCCTTTCCAAAAAGAAGAACTGACTTGTTAATAACAGTTTTGCTTAGTCATGTCATTTTTTTTTTTTTAAAGTTATTTTGCAGCTATGTATTGGTTTTTTCGCTGGCATCAACGTGGGAATCAAAGTCACATGAATTGATTTGCGCTCATTTTTTTCTGTCCTTTGACACCTATTTAGGGTATACGGCTATTATGAAACTCTAGCAAAGACCTCTTGCAGTCATTGTGAGGATGGGAGAAATCATACCCCTTTCTTCTCTTGCTTAAAGTGCTTGAACGGTTTCTTTTTTTTTAGATTATGTAAAACTACGATTCGGTGTTGTTATGGTTCTTGGCATGAGGCAGTGAACTTACTCGGTAATAAACGCGCCAGGTACCATTGTTGGCCCGTGGCCACAGTGTGAAGCAGACTTACTGTCCCCGATCTTTCGTTTTGGGTGGCCTCTTCCAGCTGGCAGCCAGGGCCTTCCTACAGTGTGCTTCCCTCTGCATCTGGGCCGAGTCTGCGTTCTCTCGCCAAGTCCCTCAAGCTCCAGATCTTTCTGAGCTCTTTCCCTTGCTTATCCCTCAGTGACTTCCAGCTTCCCTGAGACATCCACACTCAGGTATTAGGGAAAAAAGAATGGTATTGTACCCAAGGAAACACTTCCATTGCCATTCAAAGGTTCTCTGATGAGTGTGGATATGGGATTTCAGCTGGAAGGGGAGAGATTTCTCCCACACTCGGCTTTCTTCAGGTGCTTTTCAAATTCTACCCCAGAGAGGGTCGTCTTTGCTAAATGCATGTAAGCCTCCTGCCTTTCTTACTCAATGAGACTTGCTGACTCATAGTTTACCAAGTTCCCCCGAAGATGATTAGTAAGCATTATTCCAATGTTTCAGCAAAAACACTGAGGGAGGCTGCCTAACACAATTTGATTTCAGTTAGCTATGTGAAGCAAAGTCACATTGCCTTATCTGTTAGCCAAGGTTTCTACTGAATTTGTTCTTTGTTGTTGTTGTTTTAATTTTATTTTTAAAAGTGCTCGTACAAACAAGGGGAAAAGAGGAATTCACAAAGAAATATAGAATGTTAGAACTGGAAGGACCTTCAGGATCAGCTAAGCTGATGCACTCATTTTACAAAGAAACTAAGGCTAAGAAGCCAGGTTACTCGAGATCACCCAGCTAGCGGCAACCCTCATTTCTCAGTTCCAGCCTCTCATGGTGTTGCCAGACAATTGGGTGGGCAGAATTCCTCCGTTCCTAGTGGGAGTGGGGTGCTTGGGGTGCTGCTGGGATAAGAACTTCCAGAGGCCTCCACGGGAGGGTGAAATGTGGTAAAAGACTTCATTTTTATGGAGTTACGTCCCGCATTGCAAAGTCCCATGTCCCTTAAACCAATCCTGGAAAATATGTAGCTGGGGCTTTAGCAGAGCCAAAAGCAGGGCCAGTGTCCAGAGTTCCCATTCCATGGTGGAGCTGCGTCCAAGGTAGCATCAGGCTAGCTAAAGCCCGTTAGTCCCTTGTGCCGAGTCCACATGGCCGTGGGCCAGGTGGGCGAGTACAGAGCGGGAGGCCCCGCAAACCAGGAGTCCGGTGTGAGCAGCAAGAGAGAGAGAGAGAGAGAGAGAGAGAGAGAACTCCTTTTTTTCAGGAGTTAAGTATCTCAGATTTCGTGCCCTTGCAGTGGCCACGACTATTCTGGCCACTGACTGGCTCCCAGGTGTGACGAACAGTTAAGCATCACACCACGTCACCCAGACCTTACTGGGCATGTGTCTACTGCCCAGTCCCTTCCCCCAGAGATCTGCAGGGAACAGGCTTGGAGAATGTTAACTGCAGCTTTCTGGCAGAGCTGTATAAATGGCACGCCTATATTACCTAGTTTTCCCTTACTCCTTTCCTGTTAATAATAACCAGGGTGTTGTCTAGCCGGTGTGGCTCTGAGGTTGAGCATCGACCTAGGATCCAGTTGATCGGGGTTCGATTCCCGGTCAGGGCACATGCCCAGGTTGCCGGCTCAATCCCTAGTCTTGGGCACGGGGGAGGCAGCTGATCAATGACTCTCTCTCATCATTGATGTTTCTATCTCTCTCCCTTCCTCTCTCTGAAATCAATAAAGATATATTTAAAAATAAATAAATAACCAGGCTGGTAACAGTATCAATGGCCCCCTCCCTTCTTCTTAGCATAACACCACTCATGCTTCTGTACATTTGATTAACGGCAGTCTCCCCACCAGGCCATTACCTCCATGACTGCAGGTACTCTACCTGGTTTTGTTTGCCACTTGACAGAACAGTCAGGCATGTAGTTCATGGTCAATATTTGTTGAATGAGTATCAGTAAGCATACAGTCAACTATCAGTAAACATAGAATCAATAGTATATTTAGTCTTTCGCATAATTGTCAAGCCATCATTCACACATTATTATGTGGACATGCTGCTTAATTAATCATACCAGCTCAGTGTCCTACCTTTTAACTCAATTCCAACAATATCTACCTGGAGATATCATCAAATCTCACAGGTTAAGGGCTCAATCCCACAAGACTGTCCCCTCCAGAACCATGGACCCACTCAGACACCAGTCGTAAACTCAGATTATCACCTGTGCTTCTGATCAAACAGCCATAGCTTGGCAGTTTCAGTGACTCCTTCCTCGGGCTCAATTAATTTTTGAGGGCAACACATTTATTAGTTTATTAAAGGATATGATAAAGGAGACAGATGAACAGCCAGATAAGGAGAAACATAGGGTAAGGTCTGGGGGTGGTGAGTGCAGGAGCTTCTGCCCCCTTGGAGTTGGGGTACATCCCCCTCCCAGTGTGGATGTGTTCACCAGCCTGGGAGCTCACAGAACCCCATACTCTTGGGATTTTATGGAGGCTTCCTCATGTAGCCATGAGCAAATACGAATTCTATTTATAACCCCTCTCCCCTTGAATCCTGGCTTGGCCCTTCTGGTGACCAGCCTCCATCCAGGAGCCCACCCAGAGTCACCTTGTTACAGCAAAAGGTGCTCCTAGTGCTCTTATTACTTAGGAATCCACAAGGGTTCCAGGAAATCGGTGTCAGGAACTGGGAGTGGAAACCAATATATATTTTCTGTTATCTTTATTTTTAGGACATATTCACTGAGCTATTTAGACAAAAAGGAGCATGATGTCTGAAACTTGCTTTCAAATGGTTTGCAAAACAGAAGTCTGCCAGGTATTCTGTCACCAAAAAGGATTTTTTTTGGGAAAAGAAAGTATTACAACCTGCAACATGCAGATGTGATGAGCCATGTGCACGTCTTGCCGGCACAAAGACGGAGGAAGTATTCCGAGAGGGGGAAAGAGGTAAAGAGAGGGGCCCTTACAACCATGAGCTCTGCTGCAACCCTGGAGCTCTTTCTTCCTGGAGAGCTCTTGTGAAGACATGGGGCGTGAGTCCCTCCCAATTCCTGGCTATATTAAAGTCTCTGCCGTAAATTTTAACAAGAGAGAGAGAAGCAAATCCATAATTGCTGAATCTGTACTGTTCTCGCAACTCTTTGAAGTGTGAAACTATTTAAAAATAGAACTTTTTTCGAAAGAAGCATTTAGGCGCTGGCTGAGTAGCTCAGTTGGTTAGAGTGACATTTAAAAGCAAAGACACAAGAGGCCTGGCTGGGTGGCTGAGTTGGTTGTGGCATCACCCCGCGTGCCCACAGCCGCAGCCCTGTCCCCCTTCAGGGCACATCCCAGGTTGGGGTGCGCACGAGAGGGGGGGCAACCGACAGATGTTTCTCTCTCACATCATGTTTTTCTCTCTCTCTAAAAAAAAATCACCTAAAGCATATCCTCAAGAGAGGATTAAAAATAAAAATAAAAAGGCACACTGGGTTAGGGGTCAGAACCCTGCAAAAAGCGGGATCAGCGGCGAGAAGACAACATCGCTTGTGTGCCGGGAGAAGCACCAGCTGAAGCGGAACCGCGTCTCGCCTCCCCCGGATTTGCTTTACCCAGCCAGCCACCGTCGTTTGGAAAGAGAATGAAGGCTGATGCTACATGCCTCCTCTTCTCCTGGCATGCTTCTGGCTGACAGAGAAAATGCAGAAGAAATTATTTAATACGGGCAAGGTGCTCGTCAACGCGAGGCACATCGTACATTCTCAATTAATGATGGCTTTTTTTTCTTTAAATACGTCTTTATTGATTTCAGGGAGAGGAAAGGAGAGGGATAGAGAGAGAGAAACATCAATGATGAGAGTCATTGATCGGCTGCCTCCTGCACGCCCCAGACTGGGAATGGAGCCCGCAACCCGGGCATGTGCCCTGACCGGGAATCGAACCCCAATTGCCTGGATCCTGGGTCAACGTTCAACCACTGAGCCATCCCGGCTGGGCAATGATGGCTTATTTTGTAAAATAATAAAAATATTAGCTGAGCAGAGTTGAGATTGACTCCCACTCAAACTATAGTTGCCTGGGAACAAATAAGGACCCAGCGCAAAGCGTCCAAGAGATCTAGAGCTTTAGCCAAAGCGAGAGAGATTTTGCCCTGGCGAGGCACAGACTAGGGAGTCCGGCAGTTCTGTGTTCAAATCAACCTAACTGGAGACTTTTGGATGCTTTGTTTCTCAAGTCGGACCCTTCCAATGTTTCTAGGGGCCCAAGATCCTCAGACACCTAACGAAACAGCCAGCTCTTTTGATTGTTGCGCAGGATAGAGCAATGACAGAGAACGCCAACGCCACAAGGACGACATCTGGGTTCGGCCCCACCCTTTCCTGGATGGTGACCTTGACAATCTGGGCGTCTAGGTTCCCTTCGCTGCAGAATGGAACTAATGATAGTATTAAACTGGGGTGGGGTTGTTGGGTGGGCTAAATGAGCTCACAAATGGAAAGTATTTAGAGCAGCACCCATCCAGCACATTGTAAGCACAGTTGTCACCCTTATCTGTGGTTTCACTTTCGCCAGTATCAGCTACCCTCCGGCAACCGTGGTTCAAAACTACTAAATGGAAACTCCCAGAAAGAAACCATTCATGCTTGTTTGTTTGTTTGTTTTTCAGAAAGAAGAAGGGCGAGGGAGAGCCATTGATCTGCGGCCGCCTGCACACCCGCTCCTGGGGATCGAGCCCGCGGCCCGACACGTGCCCGACCGGGAATCGAGCTGTGCGTGACTCCTTGGTCCGGGGCAGACGCTCAGCCACCGAGCCACGCCGGCCAGGCACCATTCTTAAGTTTGAAGTTGCGGGTCATTCTGAGTCGTGTGGTGAAATCTCAAGCTGTCTCACCTGGTCCCTTCCAAGATGTGAACCAGCCCTCTGTCCACTTTATCCAGTGTTTTTACACTGGACGCGCTATCCCCCTGTCCTCGGTCACTTAGTAGCTGTCTAGGACTAGGCTATCCCATCGACCTAGTGCTTGTGTTCAAGTAACCCGTGTTTTACTTAATAATGGCCCCAAAGCGCAGGAATAGCGATGCAGGCAATTCAGATACGCCGAAGGGAAGCAGGAAAGTGCTTCCTTTAAGGGAAAATGCGAGTACAGCGAGGCCACATTCACATAACTTTTCTTACAGCATATTATTATAATTATTCTACTTTATTGCCAGTTGTTAATCTCTTACTGTGCTTAATTTATAAATTACTTTATCATAAGTGTGTATAGGCAAAAACATAATGTACACACTCATGGCCTCATACCACCTTTCAGTCAGTGGTGGACCACGTATATGACAGTGATCTCATAAGATTATAATGGAGCTAGAAAATCTCCATCGCCTAGTGACACGGTAGACAAAATTGCCTAATGATGCATTTCTCAGAACGTATCCTCTGATTAAATGGAGCATGACTGTGTAAGGCTCAGTACTACCCATGGTTTTGGGAATCCCCTGGGGGTCCTGGAAGGTCTCCCATATGGATGGGGGGCTGCTGTAATCAGCAAATGCTAGCTAGGGCTGTTACAGCTGTTACTTCTGTGGCCACCAGTTCCTTCCTTATGCCCAGGACGGGTTTAACTTTTCAGTTTTCAAACTGAAAGCCCCACATCTGGGGAACCTCTTTGGTCACCGCAGGTACATCAGGCTAGTTTTGCCAAATCACTTTGGAAAGACTACTGCAAAAAGTATGTTCTATGTTAGCGGAATGTGTTGGTTTGAGATGATTCTGAACAGCATGTTTCAAAGCTGCCCTTCCAGTGTCCCTGCTCTCTGTGGCTTTTCCTGATTCATTCCAACCCTCACCCCACATCTAAGCATAACTAAGCTCCCAAAACTCTTTTCTCATGTCTGTTTCTCATACACAGCTACCCTCAGGCCAAAGTGCAGAAGTCTCGCCCCGATTTTTCACATGCTCATCAATCAGTGCTTGTGGGTTGAACTGAATTTTGCTTTCCCGCTTTTGATGGGAGTGTCAGGATTAATTTGCCTTTGCATAGTATTTCCATAAAGGTGAGGCTTTTCCCCAAGTAGATAATGCTGTTACCTTGGGCAAGGTTCTTAAGCCCTCTGTGTCATATAATAATGTCATTGATGTCATTGTGTTGATATTGATATTAGGCCTGGGGAAAAATTGCATTCGGAAAATGGAGGAGCTGGGATTTTAACCCAAGGATTCTGTTTCCGGCCTTAAAAATCTGAACTCTTGACCATTTTTCTTGATTTCTTAAATTGAGAACAAGAAAGAACAAAGATATTGAGAGGAAATCAAGGTAGAAATATAATATGTAAATGAGTTTGCCTCAAAGGATGAGTACAGGTACACAAAAGCAAGGTCAATAACCTACAGATTCATTTTAGCTCTAGATCCTACTGCCTTCATCTTCTAAAAATCTTCACCTTTTTTAAGTGTAAGAAAAATGAGCGGAGGTATAATTTCTTTAATAGTTTTCTGTTGAAGGGAAGCAAAAATTCAATCTAGACACTTGCCTTCCTCTCCTACCCACTATCAAATATTCGTAAAAATATATTAAGATTTGATTTTCTAACAAAATCAGATTGAGAATGGCAAGGACAGAACAAAAGAAAGAAAATATTCTTTGAGACTGTTCTTTCTATCTTAATTTTTCAGTATCCTGGGTATATGCTTATTTTCACATTGAGTTAGGTATGTTTTTAATATTGTTTTCCTTTTGGTGCTTTTATAATTAATTTGAACAACATGTGTTTGCAAGTGAACAAATAAAGTTGAATCTTTTACTGAGAACAACAAAGTACTCGCTGATAAAATTTCTGAGAAAACAGGGAGTTAAAAATGGTTTCAACACATTAAAACACACACACAACAAAACAGCAATGAAATACCAAGTTCCTAATTGCATCATCTACACTCTTCTGGACTGTAGAACACACTTGGTCAGTTTCAGCTTCTTTTTCACAAGTGTACTTGTTTGGAGAAGCCTTCCTATGTGTGTCATCTCAGTAAGTTGTCATTTTCAAAGCATTTGCCCATTTCATCTAAAATTTTAATTTTGGATGTAAAGTTGTTCAATATTATTATTGGTTTTAAAAATCATCTCTATTGAAGTTAATTTACATACAGTAAAATTCACCAATTTTGTCCAACCAGCGTGGATCAGCGGTTGAATATTGACCTAGGATCTCAGGAGATCGCAGTTCATTTCCCAGTCAGGGCACATGCCCGGGTTGGGGGCTCAATCCCCAGTCAGGAATGTGCAGGAGGCAGCCGATCAATGACTCATCATTGATGTTTCTATCTCTCTCTCCCTCTCCCTTCCTCTTTCTGAAATCAATAAAGACATTTTTTTTTTTAAATTCACCAATTTTAAGTGCACGATGAGTTTTGACAAATGTCTACAGTGCTGTAATCATCACCACAATTACGAAATAGAACATTTCCATCAAGAAACAACAAGTTTCCTTGTTGTTCCTTTGCAGCCAGTCTCTTCACCGGCCCCCAGCCCTAGACAACTAGTGATCTGGTCTCCCACACTATAATTTTGCCTGTTCTATAATTTCAAATAAATTGAATCATAAGGTACATAGTCTCTTGTGTCTGGATTCTTTTTTTTGCATAAAGCTTTTCAGATGCATCCAGGTTGAAGGGTATGTATCAGTAGTTTGTTCCTTTGTCTCCTGAGGAAAATTCCATTGTATGGCTACACAGCAATCTGCTTACTCATTCACAAGTTGACAGAAACTTGGGTTACTCCCAACTCGAAGCTATTATGAACAAAGCTGCTATGATCATTTTCATATAAGTCTTCGTGTGGACATGTTTTCATATCTCTTGGGCAAATATCTAGGACCAGAATGGCTGAGTCACAGAGGAGGCACATGTTCAACTTTATAAGAAACTAACAAACTATTTTCCAAATGGTTATTGCGTTTTACATCCCCACCAGCAATGCATGAGAGTTCGAAATGCATCAGATTCTTGCCAGCTCTTGGTAATTACCATTTAAAAAAAAATTATAGCCATTCAAGTAAGTGTGTGGATATAGCTCATTGTGGTTTTTCAATTTGTATTTCCCCAGTGACAAATGATGTTAAACATCTTTTCATGTGTGTATCATTTATATATTTTCTTTAATAAGGGGTTTAAATATTTGGTCCCCTTCTTAAACTTGTTTTACAGAAACAAGCTCATTGATACAAAGAACAAACTGATGGTTGCTAGATGGGAAAGGGGTTAGGGGAATGGATGAAAAGGGTGAAGGGATTAAGAAATACAAATGTGAAGTTACGAAATAGTCACAAGATGTAAAGTACAGCATAGAGAACCTAGTCAATAATATTGTAATAACTATGGATGGTGCCAGGTGGGTACACCCTTATGGTTATATAAATGTCTAACCTCTATGCTGTACACCTGAAACTACTATAATATTAAGTGTCAACAGTAATTGAAAAATATTTTGAAACTTAAAACTAAATAAATAATGAATAAAAGAATTTTTAACAATAAACTTGTGTTTTAATCTTTTTATTGAATCCCAGAGTTTTGTTTTCTTTAACATTCCAGATACAAATTTTTTTAATCAGAAATAAGTTTTGCATGTATATTCTCCAACTTATGGCTTGGCTTTTAATTTTCTTCACAGGATCTTTTGAAGAGCCAAGGTTTGAATTTTCATGAAGTTCAGTTTATCAGTTCCTGTTCTTTTAGGTTTTGTGTTCTGTCTTAGAAATCTTTGCCCAACACAGGGCATATACATTTTCACTTCTGCTTTCAATAATATGTTTTACCTTTTTACTTTACATTTTTGAATCATTTGGAGTTATTATTATTATTTTAAATCCTCACCCAAGGAGTGAGGATATTTTTCCCATTGATTTTAGAGAGGGGGGAAGGAGGGGGGAGGGGGAAAGAGAAAGAGAGAGAAGAGAGAGAGAAAAACATCAGTGTGACAGAGACACATTGATTGGTTGCCTCCCACTTGTACCCTGATGGGGAGGGGGCAGGGCGGGGAGGCCGGAGATTGGCTTTCCAAACCTGGTATGTGCCCTGACCAGGAATCGAACCGTGACCTCCTGGATCCTAGGTCAACAAAACCACTGAGCGATGCCTGGCCAAGCATATCATTTTCAAATAAAGACAATTTTACTTCTTCCTTTCCAGTCTATAAGCTTTTTATTTCTTTTTCTTGCCTTATTACAGTAGTTAAGACCTCCAATACAATATTAAGTAGAGCACAGATGAGAAAACAAACCAATGGGTAAACCATTACCCAAATTTCTCTCTCTCTAAAAGTGAATAAGAACATATCCTTGGATGAAGATTAAAAAAAAAAAGTAACTTTCAAAGCTCACATTCAGCCAGTTTTTAAATGCAGACTGAAGGTTTTTGTTTTTCTTTAGTTTTGTGAAAATATAAAAGGCTTTCTTTATTCTGTTGAGACTTACAGTACCTTTTGTACCTGATTGTGAAAAATTTCTTTCAGGCAAAGGAGGAAAGTATATTTAAATATATGTTTTATGTTAAAATGTCAGCCCATAATTTTTTAAAAGGTTTAATAGTTTTTAAAATATGTAATATATGTGATTTTTTAAAAATTCAAAGAAGCTGCCTGGCTGGCATGGCTCAGTAGTTGAGTATCTATGTGTGATCCAGGAGATCCTGGTTCAATTCCTGGTCAGGGCACATGCCCATGTTTTGGGCTCGATCCCCAGTAGGGGGTGTGCAGGAGGCAGCCGATCAATGACTCTCTCATCATTGATGTTTCTCTCTCCCTCCTTCTCTCTCTTCCTCTCTCTGGAATCAATAAAGACATATTTTTTTAAAAAAGTAAAAAAAAATTCAAGGAGGCTGCTCTGCCTATGGAGTAGCCTTCTCTCTGTCCCACTCCTTTACTAATAAACTCTTTTTAAAAAAATTCAAGAAGTAAAACAGTATATGATGAAAGTGAATCTCACATCTCTGGTACTCAGTCTTTAGTTTTCCCTGGAGACACTCATTTTTAGCAATTTCTTATGTATCCTTCCAGGCTATTTCATGCATATATAAGCACATATAATATTTAATATATTCCTTTAAGTATAAATCAAATTATCCAATATACACTAGCATATTACATCTATATTTTATAATGTCCTAGAGTTCCACATTGATATAAAAATAATGCCTCATTGTAATGGTTACATAACATTCCATTAAAGAATATGCAAAAGAAACCATATATTTGTTACTTGGTACTTTATAAACAAAAGTTTGCTGAGTTCTGTTTTTGTTCTTAAATTTTTTTTTTTTAATCCTCACCATAAGATATTTTTCCCATTGCTTTACAAAGAGAGTGGAAGGGAGGGGGAGGGAGAGAGAGAGAGAGAGAGAGAGAGAGAGGGAGATTGGCTGCCCCCTGCTTGGGCACCTGCCAGGACCAGGGATTGAGCCTGCCACCGAGGTACAGAACCCGGGATCCTTCAGTCCTTGGGCTGACACTCTAACCACTGAGCCAGACTGGCTAGGGCTTATCCTTAATTTTTAACTTAATGGTGACACTATTTAATATATTTTGTTAAGAACAAAAATATTTTAAAAGAAACCAAGATACTGTTATAG
The DNA here is from genome assembly GCF_964146895.1 of Miniopterus schreibersii. NCBI lineage: Eukaryota > Metazoa > Chordata > Mammalia > Chiroptera > Miniopteridae > Miniopterus > Miniopterus schreibersii. The sequence continues at coordinate 173,406,534 of NC_138102.1, forward strand.
CACAGTAAGAAGCTAGCAAAATTCCAGGACAAGTGGAACAGAGAAACAGACAGTTCAACAGCAGTTTGCAGCCACCTAGTAAATCCTATTTACCCTAAACCAAGGCCACTGAAGAGTAAATGGTTTGCATTTCTCCTCCCCATCCAGAGGGTCGATAGCTTAAATCACTCTATTCATGGAGACAGATAACAAAAATCCAATTAGTGCCATTTGCCAACCTCATCCAAGGACAGACAAATTAAGAATAAACCTCATTTTGGTACATCAGCATAAAGCTGATGAATATTCTATTGATCTGGCCTTAAGACATCCCCAAAACGCCCAGCCTTTAAACCCCCTGAAAATGAACCTCCCAATGTGTGCTCCTCCGGCCCCCACAGAGGAGCGCGTCAGCACCATCTCCTTCTCCCCTCTGAGGGGACCCCACAAGACTTGCAACCAGGGGAGCAATGGGCAGTGGCAGCTCGTCCAGGGCTTACCGCCTAAACCCGTCTCCGAGGCCTTCTCTCTCTCTGACCTCTCGGTGAGCCAAAGCAGCCCAGCTTAGGCTCTCCTGTTACTTCTGTGCCCTTCTCTGCTTCACTGTCCCAAGTATATTTTTGCTTCCGCCAATAAATTCTTACTTACTTTGCTATACTTTGTCTCTTCACTGGAATCCTTCCTTCAAGAAGACAAGAACCAAGGACTCCCTTTCTCCAGTTATACTAGAGTTTTAATAGAATAAAAAATGTAGTTTTATAACATTGATGAGTGTTTTCACTGTTCAAGGCAAAATTGTTTCCTTAAAACTTCCTTTTTTGGAACCTTACCTGCTTTACTAGATCACCTTCTTATATATCCCTGTTCTCTTTGTCTGTGGTTGTTTATTATTTTAGTAAGATAATTGAAGCACATAAAAGCATATGGTTGCTTTCATTTTAATAAAATGAAGACCCATGAACCCATCTCCTGGTCCAAGGGAAAGGCACGGGTGTGCCTCTGAGAGGGAGAGTGAAAAAAACTGAAAGTTTTAAGTAAATTGTTTGCTACTCTCCAGATCATCTCCCTGATTTCTCCAACACACACCAAACATAGAAAGATAGATGGTAGGTAGATAGATGATAGATAGATAGATAGATAGATAGATAGATAGATAGATAGATAATAGATAGATAGATAGATAGATAGATAGATAGATAGATAGATAGATAATAATAGAAAGGGGGAGAGGGGGAGAGGAGGGGAAGGGAAGGGAAGGGAAGGGAAGGGAAGGGAAGGGAAGGGAAGGGAAGGGAAGGGAAGGGAAGGGAAGGGAAGGGGAGGGGAGGGGAGGGGAGGGGAGGGGAGGGGAGGGGAGGGGAGGGGAGGGGAGGGGAGGGGAGGGGAGGGGAGGGGAGGGGAGGGGAGGGGAGGGGAGGGAAGGGAAGGGAAGGGAAGGGAAGGGAAGGGAAGGGAAGGGAAGGGAAGGGAAGGGAAGGGAAGGGAAGGGAAGGGAAGGGAAAGGAAGGGAAAGGAAGGGAAAGGGGGAAAAAGCTGGTTAAAATGTACTTAGTTGTGCCCAGCCAGTGTGGCTCAGCGGTTGAGCATCAACCTATGATCCAGGAGATAGTGGTTTGATTCCCAATCCGATTCCCGGTCAGGGCCCATGTCTGGGTTGAGGGCTTGATCCCCAGTGAGGGGCGTGCAAGAGGCAGCGGATCAATGACTCTCTCATTATGGATATTTCTGTCTCTCTCTCTCTTCCTCTTCCTTCCTCTCTCTCTAAAAATCAATAAAAACATTAAAAACCCAAGAGGAGTTATCCTCAATTAAAAAAAAAAAAAGTGGCCTGAAAAGGGTGTATATTGGCCATAGTATAGATTAAAATCTCATCAACAATGGCGATTATACACAACATCTACATTTCAGAAAGGGGATGGGTTTATATTTGCATAACAGATCAGGTCAATAAAGTAATTGGTCTAGAACAATAGTCCCATATCAACGGCGACTTCAGATTGCAACAATGAACAGAAAATCTCTCCCACCCACAAGATTTACAAAAAATTCTTAGGTGATTTTCCCCCTGGCTAAATGTGATGTCTATTAAAGTGGCAGAAAGTTACGGTTAGTTAAGGGTGCTGCAGGCTGGCGTTTCGGAGGGAAAGGTTATTTCCACCTGCGCACGTGGACGCTAGATTGGACTCTGATGAACGGGTAAGATGGAAGGGGTAGGTGGGCAGAGGGGTGGGCTGGGAATGGGACGAAGAGTTATAGGTGGAGGGAGCACCCCATAGTTTTCATCAGAGCCGCCAAAAGCCATCTCAATGAAACCTTCAAGCTAACTAAGAGAACTAGGTCGCCACCCATCCGTTTCGGAGCCCCTAGTGCATCTAAGTGTGGAGGGAGAGCCATCGCATGGATCCCATTTCCTCCTCTTAAATGAACAGTAGTCAAGAAAACTAAGGCTGGAATGAGGAGCCTCGAATGCCAGGGCAAGGGCCTACGCTTTAAGATCCCTGAGTAAGGCCATCAGTGAATGGCAGCATGAGTAAAGGAGTTTGAGGAGAAAGAGCCGGGTTCGGGAGATCAGAGTGATGCTGCTAACAGTCCGAGCCAGAAAGGCAATGTCAGGTACAGGATCGGGGAGAAGCAATAGGAATGAAAGGGGATGGGCGAGCCCTGCACAGGTCAGCGGTCTCCCGCGGCTCTGAGGGCCTGCGGGCGGCAACCGAGGCCGGGTGGGGGTTTCGTGGGCTTGGTTCTAGTGCTTTTGGCCCATAGGATACAAACTAGTCTACGCCTCTTCAAAATAATAGCCCCTGGTGTCTACTGGCCATATCATGACATTCAAATTATGAAGACACTGTATCTTTTAAAAAAAATCCCCTTTTGTAGCACTTCCTTAAAAACAGCTATTTAATGCAACTCTGCCAGTGAGTCTGTAAAGGGTTGAACATCTTTGTAAAGGGTTGCAGTGTCTTCCTGGTAAGTGTCCAGCGTATGCTTTTCAAAATACCTTGTGAACACTGTTATTAGTGCTCTCCTTTGGCCTAATGCGTGTTTTTTATTGACTGTCTGCTCTGATACAAGAAATACTAAGCAGTTGAGTGATCAATACGTTTTCAAGCTTCCTTCTTCCCTTTGACTTTGCTACTTTTGAGAGTTGTGATAGTCTTGTGGGGTACTGTAGTCGAAAAGAGTGGTTTCATTTAAGCATTTAATTCAAAGTACAAACTCATGTATTTGCTTTGGCGCTTATGAGTCGAGGTTTATTTAATTGAAAGTCATTAACGTGGCTTTTGAAAAATACATTTTTCCCCAGCTTTATGGAGGTATAATTGACATATGATATTGTGTAAGTTTAAGGTATACAACATAATAATTTGACATAAGCAAATATTAGATAATGGTGACCACAACAAGGTTAGTCCAGCACCTCCCATAGTTACCTTTTAGAATGGCCTTTTTTTCATATTCTCTTAACTGACATGATACAGTGATTTCAAAGAGCTGGATAGAATTCAGATGTTTGACAGATTGATGTTATGGATATGCCTAATAATAGCATTAGGTTCTGTCATCTCATTGTATTATGCGGTGTTAAATATTAGAGTAAGTTCATTGTGTTTGCAGAACAAATGTTAAGAACCTGTATAAATAGTTGTTGGGTGTGCTAAACGAAATGATAAATAATGTTGGATCCACCACATGCTCTTTATTATTATGTGGATTTTTCTCTGTGTGTGTAGTTTCATAGAACATAGAGTTAAAAAACATTTAATGTGGATCTGTGTGATAATTGTTTATTTAAAACAAAATATAAATTACTTACAGGGTTAAAAAAAGCAAGTAATATAAAATTATAGACCAGCATTCTTAACTCAGGATTTTAGAAAATCCATGGATGGGTCTCAAAAGGTATATTTTATTTGTAATGTAATTCTACATTTCATAAGAGAAAACACATCTTTCACCAGATTCTCCAAAGGCTATATAACATCAGAAATGTTAAATAAAAAATCACTGCTATAAACAATAGCTGTGCTAAGGTAAAACTGATTTTGATTTTCAGAATTTTGAAATACTTAAAAAATTTTCGAGATACTTAAATATATTCCTGAGTTATTTCCATATTCTTTTATAAGTTAAGCTGTTTAGGTAATTAACTCTACTTAGTTTTTTAAATTTAAGAAGTTTTGTAATGATAGAAAAGCAAAAATATGTTTGTAGAAAATTTTGTAGAAAGAAAACTTTCACTTATCAAATAAGATTTAGATGGTAATTTTGGCTTATATAACACAGTTTTAGAAATACTTGGAGTAAGATCTTTTAATTCAGAGGTAAATTAAGTAGAGTCACTATTTAATTTCATTTTTTAAATCTCAATCTTTTTCAGAATTGTCAATTTATTAATGAAGTATGGTAAGTTGTCATTTAAAAATCTTCTTTATTCATCCTTCATTTTGAAAATAAAATATATGGATCAGAGTGATGAGAGTATGAAATGTTTGCGCAGCGGTTCTACTAGAGACATGCTTTTGAAATTGAGTATTTCATTTTAAAGTAATGATTCCGATTCTGTTTGATTCAAGATAATTTCTCGATCCCTTTTTCCAAATCAGTCTCCAGAGATACAATTCCTTGCTAAAATTTTACAAGAATGTTAAATACTATACTACAGAATGAATACTGCTTTCTAAATAATACTAAAGCAGGATTTTTTTTTTTTTTTTTTTTTTTTTAGTATGTCTATTGATTTCAGAGAGAGGAAGGGGGAGGGAGAGAGAGAAACATCAATGATGAGAGAGTCATTAATCGGCTGCCTCCTGCACGCCCCTGACCAGGAATCGAGCCCGCAACCCGGGCCTGTGCCCTGACCGGGAATCGAACCCCGATCGCCTGGATCCCAGGTCGAGGCTCAACCGCTGAGCCACACCGGCTGGGCGTGCAGGGTTGGTTTTATCCTTCAGGGTATATTTGAATATCTTTGAGACATTTTTGGTCGTCACAGCCTTTGGAGCGCTGCAGGCACCTCGGAGCGGTTGGAGGCCAGGGATGCTGCGAAACATCCTGCCATGCCCAGGACAGCCCCCCACAACAGGGACTCAGTCACCCTAAAATGTCAGCAGTGCCATGGTTGAGAAACCCCCTCCCTGTCAGAAAAATTAAGTCCAATTGGTAATTTCCCAACTCTGTAGAGTTCTGCCATTGTTCTCACAGGCTTGTGTTGAACAAGATAAGCTGGGTCAAGCGTTTGAAGATGCTTTTGAGGTGCTGAGGCAACATTCATCTGGAGACCTTCAGTACACCCCAGGTAAAATCCCCTCCCTTTCTGCCGCTACGGCGCACGGCTTGCCGGGAACACACACGTGCAAGAGTAGTGCTCAGAACAGAGAAGACAATCTGTACCCGGCGCGGTTACAATGAATTCTAACAAGGGCAAAATGCATCCAGGGTTACCTAGCCTGAATAAATCTAAAATCTCACATATAAAATGCAGAGAAAATAGAGAACGGCATTCCACACAGGAATACTAAGACATGGAAGTATTTATTACTCTTATCTTGTTGACATTTTATTTACTAATAGATAGGTAATTTTTACTGTTTAGAAAGGGCTTTTCGATTATTCTAATTTATCTTTTTTTTAAAAATACATTTTATTGATTTCAGACAAAGGAAGGGAGAGGGAGTGAGAGAAACATCAATGAGGAGAGTCATTGATCGGCTGCCTCCTGCACGCCCCCTGCTGGGGATCGAGCCTGAAACCCCCGCATGTGCCCTGACTGGGAATCCATCTGCGATCTCCTGGATCACAGGTCAATCCTCAGCCACTGAGCCATGCTGGCTGGGCTTTAATTTATCTTAAAGACCTTCCACACACCCAAAATATATTCTACTTGGAAAAATAAGTGTGCTATTTTTTCTTACCCATTAGCCTATAGACTGCAGACGTATAGTTTAGATGAGAGGCAGGCATTTTAACAACTGAGTTTCCACAGGGTACTGAGGGAAGTTCCAAGATAAGAGAAATCATGGGATCTCGACCTGCAAGGAGCATGCACTCTAGTAGGAGAAATGGAATCTGTAAAAGATTATCTGTAACATCAGCATAATGCAATAAACACCACAGGGAAATGCAAAGTGATAAAGGAGCAATTGCCTATAGAAGCATATCCTACACACACACAAATGTACACTTTAACTTTTTCAATTTCTTTCTGTTTTTAAATTAGATTACAAAAACTACCTGACTTTCATCAACCACTATTCTCATGTCAGAGGAAGCCCCAGCTGCTATGGCCTGGTGCCTTCAGAGGAACCTGTCTATAACTGGAGAACCGTAATAGTGAGTACACGTACCAGGAGACCGCCCCTCAGTAACAGGCGCATTTCCTATTCGCACCGGCCTGCCCCTTGGCACTTGGCCTAGGCTAGCTGAAACCCAGCTTACAGGGATGGACCTGGAGAATACCATGCTAAGCGAAATAAGCCAGGCAGAGAAAGACAAGCATCACGTGATCTCACTTATATATGGAATCTAAAGAACAAAATAAACTGAGGAACAAAATAGATCCAGTGACATAGAAGCATGAAGAAGACTGATTTCAGAGAGAATGGGAGGTGTGTGTGGTGGGGAGGGGAGAGATTAACCAAAGAATTTATATGCATATATGCACAACCCATGGACACAGACAATAGTGTGGTGAAGGCCTGGGGTGGGGGCTGGGTGCAGGGTAGAAGGAGTTAATGGGGAAAAAGGGGGACACCTGTAATTCTTTCAACAATAAAGATAAAGGAGAAAAAAAGAGACAGCACTGCCTGAAAATGCTTGCTCTGGCCACCATCAGGGTGTGAATTTGAAAGTCAAAGAGGGTGATGATTAGCAACGCTGTCAGGAAGGAAACTGCTTCAGTTCAAAGTAGGCCAAGTGATTGTGGCTCATCTTTATTAGCTGTGTGAAATCTAAAGAAATTAAATAATTCATGAGGATTTAAATTTTCTGCAGATGGATTTTTTATACAGTGTTTCTTTCCTATGGGTAGTTTTTACCCTCATTTCCTCTCTCTCTCCCTCTGCCTCCCTCCCTCCCTCCCTCCCTCCCTCCCTCTCTCTCTGTCACTAACCTCAGCAACAAATTTCACTTGAATTCACGTAGGATCACAGGAATCAGGGGAAAGTGATTTAAAGGTGGTTTCTCCAGTACATTTTAAGAAGACACCAAAAGTTATTTTAGCTTCTTTGGTTGACTGCATGTCAAGTTGCTTATTAGGAAAATAAATTAATATTAAATGCAATATATGTCTTGTCTTTACTATGGCACCTGTTCAGGAATTGTTCAAATCACTGCAGTAGGGCTCTGCAAATAAAATCATGTAGCCTATTTTCATGGATCTAATGTACTGTAACTTTATCAACGAAAGGTAAAAATCTCAAATATCAAGGACAAATATTGAACAATGACCTATAAAGATTTGCAAAAGTAAAATTTTTCCAATAAGTTTCATTCTTGTCATTTTGTAAGACCACCCTGCAGTCCACCTGCTTGTAACTTTTTAAATAAAATAGACATCTGTAAAATAATAATAATAATAATAATAAATAAAAAGAAGGAAACTGCCCTGTGTCATTGCTCCTCACCTAGCTGCAGACTGGTGTGAATGACTTCTATAAAGAGGAGGCATTTTTAAGGTTCTGACATCACTGCTTCTCTTTCGTCCATCTGGAAAATTGCATAAAAGTTATGCTAGGCCGCTAAAAGCCACAGGGCAGCGGCCCAAACGTCCCCTGCACTGGCTTCACCTACAGTTTTGTATTAACCTGCTCTATTCCTCCCCACCAAGCTCAGAGCTAACCACACGTACGGGAGCAATTAATTTATATTTTAGCAGCCTCCTGCAAAAGGAAGCATCCCCACCATCTGTCTTTCCTTTCATGTGTTCTTTGCGTTGTGCTAATGTCTCCGTCTTATTAAAGCGGTCTGAACGTGGTGGGGGGGAACTGGGAAATGACTTTTCTTTTTTCTCAGTCATTACCTGCAACCGTGCTGTGTAAAAAGCCCCTTTCTGACCCTGTAAATTGTTTAGTCTCGGCCTTTCCACGAGACATTTCTTTAAAGGGGGGGGTTGCTTCCAGCTAATGCTCTTCTGCTTCCACTTAGGGTGGGCAGGTAAAATACAGGATGCCCAGCATTTCTACTTGCCACCTCTGGCTGCCCTGCTTGCACTCTGTTCCCACACCCGGGCACACCCAGTGCACCGCCTCTCGTGGCGGGAGGTGCTTTCTCAGGGGGAGGCGACCGTGGAACCCCTCAGAAGCCCAGAGACCCCTGCTCTGCCCTGGGGCACATCTGGCTGCAGCCGAGGGCAGTGCCGTTTAGAATGTGGGAGACGTTTAACACTCTTTTTGCCCCCAGCTTTTGACTTTAGCCACCAACTGGGGCCACACGGAAAGTCCCACTTAACATCCTGCTGCATTGTTTGTGTAGAGCAGTGCCGCGGACCTCTGTTTTGAAGGCAACTTTCACCCATCTCTGCAGAACACCCCTGACAACCAGCTGCTGGTGCAAGCTCCTGTTCTCCAGCAAAAGGGAGGCAAAGGTACGTGGGTCCAGCCCTCGCTGTGTAGGTGAAAGAACCAGGTATCCCTCAAAGCAGCTTTAAGGGGGTCTCCTACCCGAGTTTGGAACTGTGTTTGCAAAATACTCTCTAATCACGACTGAGCATAATTTAACTCAGGCTGAACCACTCCAAGCCCTCCCAGAGTTTCATAGAGATATTACGAAGCTGTGAAGTGTCCACTTGGCTCAAACAAATAAATAATGTGTATATATTATATTTTAGGTATAGAAGGGGAACTTTTTCACAAGTTATTTTAAGAATCTTCTTCCAGTTGTGAAGTCCTTGGGATAGAAATCATCTTAAGTTTTCTGCAAAAAAGGTTCCATAATAATTGGATATTTTATAAATTTGAAACCCTGATTTTATAAATTAAGATGATGATAATATCACCTAGCAGATGGGCAAAAGTAGGCTCTGCTCAGATGGCTAAGAGGTAAGCCACACACGTTCGTGCACACTATTGAAGGGAGTGTAAATTGCCGCAAAGTTTGACTCTTAGGGACTGTGTAACACAGTGGTTGAGTCTGAGTTCTGGGTTAATTGTGTGAGCCTGGGCAAATCACTTAACCTTCTGTACCAGACATTCTTTATTCAAAAAACAAATTATAATAATTGTACAGACACTGTAAGATTGCTGTAAAAATTAAATGAGAAAACCCATGTAAAGCATTATGCTATAGTCTGGCACTGTGGATAATTTCTCAAAATACCATAGATTGTGTGTGTGCATATATACATATATATCTATTAGGATGTTCCTCGCAATGTTGTTTGTGAGAGTAAGAAGATGGGAACCCACCTACCATATTTGGTGTATAAGGTACACAGATATATAAGATGCACCTCAGTTTTACAATGCCATTTTTTAAAATGATATTTGATCATAGTTACTTAAAATTATTTTAAGTAAATATTTTGGGGGAAAATTAGCTTTGTTACTTAAAAAATGGTATGCTGTATCTTACAACTATAAAATTCTAAATGTGCAGTAATAATTCTAATTCACTGAGGAATAATGTATAAAAAAATCATGCAGAAAATAAATTTGTGACTCTGGCAGTAATTTAATATAAGGAGAGTAACACTTCTACCTCTGTTTAGCTTGTCACCCCCCCCCCTTTTTTTTAATATAAATAACTAACTACTAACTCAGTCCAAGGTATGAAGCCTTTATCTTTTCAGTGATGTTTTCTGTTGTGGATCTTTGCCATTAGGGGGCATGTCATTTACTGTTTTCTGTTTAGAGCTTCATCTTTGACCCGAAATAGTGACATATTTGAAACTGAATGAAATAATAACCTGGGAATTCATTATTGGGAGAAAAAGTGCTGGCATAAAGTAGAACATACATAGCTATTAAAAGGCGTAAACGCATACCTTCTATATTGATACAGAAAAAACTCTAAAATCCGTTTACTTTTCTGTTTTAATCTTTTTTAATTCCATAGTTCAAAAGTAATAATACTCACTTTTTAAACATTCAAATGATTCAGAAGTATGTAAAGAATAAATGGAAATGTTCCTCCTTCCCCCATGCTATGCCTCAGAAGTAACATTGATAATAGTTTGGTATTTCCTCTACCTATAGCTAATCTCTGTATTGTTCTATGATTTAATTTATGATACATCACTTACTAAAAAAAGTGCAAAATAGTATGATAAAGAAAAACACTTTCTAGAAATATGCAGGATAGACTAGAACTTTTACTTTCATTTTATGCTTCTGTTTTAATCATTCACCATGAGGATATGATACTTTTATTTTTAAAAAATAAAAATATAAACATGTTTTTAAAAAAGATGAAGATCCATTATAATTGACTTGACCACTGGATGAGAGGCAGAGAGTTTGTTTAAGGTTGTGACTTTGATTCATGATTTGTTTTTGGTAAGTCCCTTTCATTTCTCAATTCATAAACTCAAGATAATACAACACAAAAGATAATCTTTGTAAAAACCTTTGAGGTTTCTGGATGAATGATGACTGATGCAAGAGTGTTACTCCCCAGAGGCTGTTTAAAGCAGTTTTGGAATTCACTATTCTACTCTCTCAAGGGGGAAATGGAATTTGGCCATGGATTTTTTTTTTAGCTCCTGACAGATCTGGTGAGGGATGGCATTTAGAGGCCAATTCAGAAGTCACAAAATGGGCTGTCACTTTTGCTCTGTTTGTCTACAGAAATCTAATCAACCAAACAAACAAAAACCACAACAAATCTTCCCAAAGTTTCCTGCCTAGTAATTCTGAAATATAAAGGGCTATGCTCCTAAAGAGATATAAGCTCTGGCAGTACCATTTTATGTAACAGCAATGAAAAATACCCCATTGTCATTGTTCATAGATAATACCGAAATGTCATGAAGACATTCTCACATTTTCCACTTCATTTTCTATACTTTATTTTTCAAGAAATTATGCAGATCCAGAGTTCACATTTTTACCTAAGTCTCTGTTAATTGATTTCACTCTGCATGGTGTTTTCCCATTTTACAAAATAGATTCATACTTTTTACCTCATTTGACAACTCATTTGAATAAAGATCTTCACATGACTTGCTTTCTGAAAATGGCTTTTGGTGCTTCGCTTCAAAACCAATAACCTTGCCATCTATTCTGCTCAGGATTTGTTGGTCTGTAGAAAGTTTAACATTTGACGTAAGAATACTAGCTAAGATTTTAACTACAGAAAAAGGCCACATGACAAATGGGAGACTCAAGTAAAGAGGCTCCAGGCTTCCCTTTTTCATTCAAGGATGGTACAGAATTTCTGACAACTTCTCCAACAAAGAAAGGTCCAGTTGAAACTTCCAATAAGTCAAACAGATCCTGACTTTCAAGTCCCATCAAGTAATGTCCTAAATGCACGCCTAAGGGGGTGTGTAGGAAGAAAACAGGTCCCAAGCCAGCTTTTCACGCTGTAGTCACTCAACAAACCCTTCCCAAGGCTGTGCCAGCAATCAGTGGAGTCTGACATTGTTTCCCCCCATTTTAGGCCGGAAGAAGCTCCGACTGTTCGAATACCTTCATGAATCCCTGTGCAACCCCGAGATGGCGTCCTGTATTCAGTGGGTAGATAAAACCAAAGGCATCTTTCAGTTTGTATCAAAAAACAAAGAAAAACTTGCCCAACTTTGGGGCAAAAGAAAAGGCAACCGGAAGACCATGACCTACCAGAAAATGGCCAGGGCACTGAGGAATTACGGAAGAACTGGGGAAATCACCAAAATCCGGAGGAAACTCACTTACCAATTCAATGAGGCCATTCTCCAAAGACTCTCTCCGTCTTATTTCTTGGAAAAAGAGATCATCTACTCACAGTATGTTCAACCTGATCAAGGATATCTAAGTTTAAGTAACTGGAATGCAAATTGTAATTATACATATGCCAATTACCATGAGCTCAGCTACCCTGATTGCTAAATAGAGTCTTACATATTATGATTTCCTAACATCAGAAATCCCTGAACCCACAGTGCAATATACAGATGATGTATTATAGAATTGTACACTTGAAACCTATCTAATTTTATTAACCAATGTCACCCCAATAAATTCAATAAAATAAAATAGAAATCCCTACAAATTTCAGGATTTTTCTCTTATCACAATTGCTGAAGGGGAAAAAGAACTTCATTGTTATTTTTTATTAACTAGCATATAAGCTATAGCAACTTGGTGAGATATTCTGCCAGTGAATGATAAAATGATCACATCCCATTTGAAGCATAGACTAAATGCCCTTGCTCTTACTATCTGCCGATGCGATACTTCTAGATTAATAATGCCAGAAGAGATTACTTGATTTATATATTTATTTAAATACTTCCCTGCCATACTAAACAAAAGAAATTGCTGATATCTGATGGCGTTAGCAACCAAACCAAAACTGATTGCGATGATAGTGTTTATTTCATGCTAAAAATACATTTAATGGCTTTACCACCTTCAGCGGCTAGCCTGACCTTAACATTTACTCTGTACTTCAGATCTCATGGTCTGTAACCCTGTGCCAAAGAAAGGGTGGTCTAAGGAAAGCGCCACCTAGCTTAAGGAAAGCTAATACTTCCCACAAATTATTTCCTTGCATTTCCCCCTTCCATAGGGGAGATCCAAAAGCTAATGTCTCTTGCTCTCCTGTCACCCAGCCACAGGGAGGGGCTCTTGTCCCATAATCTCTCTGGCCCAACCTTGGAACCCAATCTCCTTTTTCCCTTGAACTAGCCCAGTGGAGACCAAACTGGAACAGTTGAAAGGAAAAAGAAAAAGACTTTAATAAATGATAGAAACTAGCAAATGCTAATCCTAGAGAGAAACCAGAATTCAGTCAGTCTGGCTTGAAAGCTATGGTTTAATCCCCACATTCCATAAGGAGCCCTGGGAAGAAACACTTGGCTTCTTGCCACCTGCTTGGCAGGTTCATGCCTGTGCCACCGTGTAACCACGCGAGCTCCCAGGCCACGCGGGCCACTTCACCCGGCCGAGAGCCCCGGGCCGCCCGATCCGGTTCGCAGCATTCCGGCTCCTCTGCCTGCGTGTCCCCCTGGTGCCCTTCCTTCCCCGGGGATGCTTAAGAAAGACCGGGTGTGGGTTACGACACAAAAGGCAATGAACAGAGCAAACTCAGCTAGGAAGGGATTCGATGCGGGACAAAGGGTAGAGGGGGTCAAATATGTGGTATCTGAAGGAAACTAGGCTCTGAGTGGTGAGCACACAATTGAGAATACAGGTATATTACAATGTTGTCCAGCTGAAGTTTATATAATGTGATTAACCAATGTTACTCAAATAAACTTAGAAATTTTAAAAACCCACAGCATATCTAGAGTGACTGAATGGAGGCTGACTTGATATTGGCCATCTCCAGTGGGTTTCTGTTATGGACTGAATGGGTACCCCCCCCCAAATCCATGTTGAAACTTACCCCAGGTGTGATGGTATTTGAAGGTGGGGTCTTTGGGGGGTGATTTTGTAATGAGAGTGGATCCCTCATGAATGGGTTAGTGTCCTTATAAAAGAGATCCCCAGCCCAGCTGGGCATGGCTCAGCAGTATTGCATCGATCTAGGATCCAGGAGATCACGATTCGATTCACAGTCAGGGCACGTGCTTGGGTTTCGGGGTTGATCCCCAGTAGGGGGTGTGCAGGAGGCAGCCGATCAATGACTCATTATTGATGTTTCTATCTCTCTCCCTCTCCCTGCCTCTCTGAAATCAATAAAGATATATTAAAAAAACAAACAAACAAAAACGATCCCCCGAGAGCTTTCCTTTCCCTTCCACCATGTGAAGATATAGGAGGTGGGTCCTCACTAGACACTGAGTGCTCTGGTACCTTGATCTTGGATTTCTCAGCCTCCTGAACTCCGAGGACTAAATTTCTGTTGTTTATAAGCCACCCAGTTTGTGGTATCCTGTTGGAGCAACCTAAATAGACTAAGACAGTTTCAGTTAGTGCTAACATGGAAGCAGGACTCAACAATTACTCTCACTCTCCCACTAAAAAACATGAATAAAGAACATAAATTTTTACCGAGGATGGCAAAGAGGAATTGAAGAGGGTTTACATCACAAATCATTCAGTCAATGACTTAATAAAATTCCATCAACATTTTCTCCCCATAGTCCCTCTTATATCCAACACCAGCCTGAGGGGCTCATCTGGAAAATTCTCCCAAAGGTCCCCAGTCAGTTCCAGCTCTTTCTTACTGTTATACAGAGTTGCTTGCTCTTGGGCAGAAACCTTGGCTCTGCCTTTTACTTAAAAACACCCACCAAAGCCCATTTTCACAATCAGGTCCTTCCTTATAAAGACATCTCATGCTGTTCAAAGACTAAAATCCTCTTTGTATATTATGGGAAATGATGCCCTATTTCAAACAGGGCGTTGCTCCTGGCCACCACCCAAGGTCAAGGGAGAGAGGCCTCTTAGCCTTGACTCATGGCCCCTCTTGCCCTAGTTCTGGTAACCCATCCTCCATTCTTGTCACTTTCCTTTGGCTGAATGGCTCAGACCCTCCTCCAGGGAGTGAGAGCTCTGAGGAGCAAGCTCCATCCACTGCAGTGCACCTGATGGGCAGCCCCCCCTACCGGGTCTCTGGGCCCGGGCATGAAGCATTCATCTTTCCTCCCGGGAACCTCCTGTTGGCACTGCCTCCAAAGCGCAGGCTCCTTCCCTGCTCGCTGGCCCCAGAGCCTTTCTCCCTCAGCTCTTCCCATTCATGAGGCATAAGAAAGTGTTGAGAATATTTCCCTTTCCTCCTCCCAGCCACGCTGTATAAGAAATACTCTACGGGCAACCCTGTTCAAATGCATGACCTTTACTAAACTAGGGCAAAAAACTGCAGGAAGTGGATGGAAGCATTAATTATAATCCATAAACTAAAAAAATAGCTAATAGAATTTTCTTCCTCTAGCCTTTCTGCTGCCCTGTGCCAGGTAGAATATGTCATGCCCTGGGTGTCCAGCGCTAGGTGGAGAAGGCATTGCTCCTTCTATCATGAAGCTTCAATTCTATCAACTTTAATCATAGATTTACAAATTCTATTAATAGTTAACCCAACTTTACTTAGTGGCTTACTGATGAGCAGTTTCTTGTCTGATTTGGGACTCATATACAGTAAAGTGAATACAGTGCATTAAGGTGGAGCATTAATTACATCTAATCCTAACCGTTCAAATTGAGGTATGCACCTGAATGGTCATCACCCAGATTAAAATAGAGACACTTTCAGTCCCTGTAGGGTCCTCTCACTCTCCTTCCCAACCTATGTCCACCTTCCTGAATATGATAGAAAGGGAATCATACAGCATGTCCTCTTTTGCATTGGCTCTTACTTTCCTCAATATAGTATTTATGAATTTAATCAATGTTGCTGGATATACCAGGAGCTTATTCTTTTTATTACTTTTCAAATTGATTTTTAAAGGACAGTGCCAATTCTTTCAGAGCCCTGGAATTTCTCCTTTAATCTCCAGAGTTGAAAGTACAAAATGGACCCTGAATATCCCTATGCTCACATGGATAATGTCACTTTCTGGTTCAAAACATGTTCCCCAAAGAGCTGGAATGACTCTTGTACATTCATATAACCACAATTTATATTTAGATACTTAGGTTAATATAATTTTCTCCAACTCATCTAATCCAGGTGGGTTTGACTTTGTATCTTGATGGTGTGGATTCTTATAATAAAGATATTAATGTAAAAATGAGGTTAAAGCAATTTACTCTTTTTTTTATGGACTGATGAAAGTGAATGGAAAGATTTTTCATGACTAAAATGAACCATATTTCTTCAAGTTTTCTGCCCTCAACTTGGAGCTGAAGATACCCTTTGTTTACCCTTGCAATATGGTGAGAAATTACTTTGAATCTGATGGATGGCTGCTTCTCTAATTTAGGCCAGGATGGATTTTAAGGACACTGGGTGTATATTAGAAAGAAAGGACAGTGAGGCATCCCATGAATGTGTGAGATAGACAACCTCAAGAATTGTCTTTTAGGAGCTGCCCTGACTGATCCAGGCCCTGAACTAGTTTAATAAAGAGCTGAAAGTAGAAGAAATTAAAGCATTGAGGTTTTTTCAGTAGTGGCCATGTGATCAGAAATCCGAATATGGAAGCACATGGTTGTTTTTATGGTGATCTGCTGAATCAGTAATTGGTGCCAAAGAAGAAGATGTGGTTCAAATATGATACATTTGCAAATTGTGTAAGAACGAATCTTGGAAGGATATTTAGATCTGCTATGAGAGGTTGATTTATTCTGTACAGATTAGGTGCTGGTCAAGACTCTCTTCGATGAGCAAGCCCATCCAGGATTTGTAGTGTTGAATTAATCAACAAAAGCCAGTGAGTTCATGTACAGCTTAAGTGAACAAACTGACTTTCCTATAATAAACATCTTGAGATGCAGGTGGACAAATAAAATTTTACATAGCAAGCATCTTTACATAAGCAATTACATTATAACAAGCCATATGATGAAAGATTCCGTTTACAAGTTTTAGAGTCAAACTGATATTTTTTGGAACACTTTGTTGTTGTTTTTTCATTAACTCTTAGTAAAAGCAGGGAGATCAGTTGGGCTGTTCTGGGCTTCAGGTAAAAGACAAACAAAAAAACCCTCACTCAAACTTCTTTAACCAATAAGAAACTTTACTATTTCACAGATCGAGAAGTCCAGAAGAAGAGTGGGTTACAACCATGATGCATTATTGCTCTCGCTTCATTTCCTGATGACTCTTGTTTCCCCTTCTTACCATTGGAAGGGAGTAAGAGGACCTCTGCAGTTTTAGGCTACATCTTGACACAGCAATGGTCAACGGCAGAAAGGGCCATTTCTTCCAGTGTCTCTCCATTGTAGTCACAAGGAAACTTCCCAGAACTCCCAAAACATCTCTCCTCATATTGACCGGAACTGGGTTCCATGCTCAGCCCTAAGTCCAGTTACTGGAAATGGGAAAGGGACAGCTGTGCCTGGCTCAGAACAAATAACATTTATTCCTGGAGGAGAGAAAGGGTTGTGATCCCTTGAGTGACAGGAGTCAGGGATGAATACCTGAATAAAACTGATGTTTTACCTGAAAGGATGAAGATAACCAATGTTTGTTAGAGCTCACCCCTTTGACTTCCCAGTACCTCTATGTACACTTACAAAGTGTTTAGGCCTTTATCAAAATTATTCACACACTCCTTAAAGGGAGGTAACACTAAGTCTCATCAAGTGACTATATCCAAGTCCAGGATTGTTGGATAACTTTTTTAAATTAAATTTATTGGGGTGACAGTGGTTAATATGAACAGACAGGTTTCAGGTGTAGGTTTCTATTTTACAAGATCTGTATATTGCTCCATGTGCCCACCACTCAAAGTCATATCTTCTCCCGTCACCATATGTTAAGAAAATAATGTTGTTTTCATATTTCTATTATAAGGCAAATAGATCAGGAGATGACTGCCATGGAAGAGATAATTTATTTGACTCAGGTTCTAAGAGTAAGAGTTCACATCATGCCAAGGGGACCTCATAGGGAAGCACTAGGATCAGTCATGAGGCAGATGAGAGGGGAAACTGTGGGCAAGAGCCTTGACTGTAGTTTCTGCAAGAAGAAATGGATGAGGCAGGTGAGCGAGGTTAGGATTGGTTAGTCTGAATGACTGGGTGGTCTCTGGGGCCAAGGGGCTTCCCCTAGTTGTCTGGTACCTAGCCCTGGGGTGATTAGGATGGATGTATAGTAGGCTGGAGTATGAGAGCCCTATAAGAGAGGTGGTATAGACTCTGCACTGGTTGGTTTGTATTTAGAAATGGTACCCCTAGTGGAAGACTCCCCCCGGACGGGTGTGAGGGGGATGAGGGAGGCGGTTGCCTAAGGCAGGGTGACTTAGGCATATTATTGGGTTGTCAGAACCAGGTGTGTCTGGCATATGCATGCAGGGCCGATGTTAAATCATCAAGTTTGCAGAAGCTAGAAACATGGTTAATACAAATGCTCAGTTGTCTCCTCTGATCTGTGACTGTGTTTGCTCTTCATGGTCCAGCAACGGACTACAATATAAAGTCAGAATGGAAAAGGGCAAGAGCAGTAACTCCCAGTCACTTTCCCATAACACACTTCATCATCTGCACAGGAGTGGTGAGACTCCTGCCTGGGGGAGAAGTAAATTCCTGGATGAGCTGATGGGGCCGGTCCTATTCCCATTCTCCTCTGGGAATACCCTTTATTGTGTCCTTCATGATCCCTGCTTCTGCCTTCTGGGATAATCTCCCAGTTTATTTTTTAGTATGGTCATATCTGAAACGGGCATTCAAAAGATGTATTTTCTTAGTACTGAGCAGCATTGTGTTAATACGAGTTCAGAAATCCAAGTTTGCCAATTCCATATTTTAGCATTTGCTACTGACAACACCCCACTTCCTGGTACTAAATTTTGAAGCAGTAAACTTTCTTGGTTGTAGCTAACTGAAATCAGCTTTGACTCATTGAAGTTGGACTTTATTAGATTGCTAACAGAATTTCTGAGAAGCCTGAAGACCATGTAGCCTTTGGGTCATAAAGACCCAAGCCACATCAAAGATCTGGTCAAGTGAGGACATCTCCAATCACTAGATGCCTCAACTTACGTCATCTCACCTGTCGGTGAACAGAGCTAGCATAGCACCATTGCTGCCCCCAGAAACTAACTTGCTACAACTGCCATAGCATTCAGAGGCGGTTGTCTGCCCTTCCTGCTTCTGTACACCATAGATACCTATTCAAATTATGGGAAGGGGTCTTCAGATTGGCTGAGGCTTGGTCATGCGCCTATGTTGGCTACAAAAAAAGCTTGAAAAGCAATTATCTGGAACTTTCTGTTCTTATACTGGGAGACTGTTTCTGCATCCTACCAAGACTCATAAGGTCAAGAATTCCCCAAACATAGGAAGGGGTTCACATGCTGGGCAGCCAAAAGAATGACAAAAGTTCATTAGATTGTTAAACTATAATAACAAAGATCAGAGCATGTATAGTTTAATTTTAAAGACCTTTGACCCATCTGGCTAATTTCCCAAAATTCTCTTTGTTCTTAGTACTTCTGAGGTCATAAGAATTTAAATAGTCTCTAAACAACTTTTCTTTATCTTTCTGAGAAGGCAGTTTCAGCACAGTATTTAAATTCTCTAGATATCAAGTAAAATTGTAGCATATTTTTATAACTGAAGCTTATCTAAGAAATTGAGGTCTATAATTTCTAACTTTCACAATATGGAAGCTTTATTCATGTCTGTTTCCCTTGTTCAAGAAGTTTTTATAATGTTCCAGTTTCATAATTTAATTTTATTGGGATGAAGTTTGGAGAGCTGAAAATAATATAATCAACCAGTTACAATTATAACAGATAACTGATGCTGATTCTTTCCCCAAGAGCGTTTTTCTGGTTGCCAGAGCTCACTCTGAGGATGGAGAGGTACATTGGAGGTGCTCAGGGTTTAATGGCCTCTTCGGAGCAGCTCTCAGTCAGTGACAGATGGGAGTTCATAGCTGCTTACCTCTGCTTCTTTACCCCTTAAATGAAATAATGCTGGGAGGTGTTCTTGCACTTCCCCCTTCCTCTAATGCTGTTCTTGGAACCTCCTCTCAGACTACTAAAGTTGATGCTCTCATCTCAATGTCAGCTTCTGGAGGAGGGGGAGGACCCAGCACAAGCTATTAAATAACTCAAGGCACTTATGACCATTCCGATGTATCAATTATGGATGAGAGCCGCGGACCAGCACTTAGAGCTTACTGGAACACTAATATGTTTCCCCTCTCTCTCTTTCTCTCTCTCTCTTTCTCTCTCTCTTCCTCTCTCTCTCTTTCTCTCAGACTTCACCATGGGTGTTAGCAAACCCATTTCCCATTTACAGGTGAAGAAAAGGAAAGAATTTATGTATTTTTCTAAAGTCATCCAGCTTATGAGTGTTCCATTGTCTGTCTGTACTCAGGTCCATCTAACCCTTCCTCCTAGGCCATACTGCCTGCTGACGTAAAGACTATCTAAGGCATAGGTTAATATAGGTTCTCTACCTGTGCCAATGCCAGATCTTCATAACATTATCATTCTGGAGACAAATATTTGCTAAGTGTATTCAGTGATATTAACAAAAGTCATATATAAAATAATCACCTACTCCCCATCACTGTTGATAGGAGTGTACATTAATACAGTCTTTGAGGACAATATTTTAAATAAAAAATTAATGTATCTTTTATTTTTATCAAGGTATAATTTTATCATGTATGAAATTTAAACTTCAAATAGTTCTAAAGGGCTTATAATGAAAAACAACAGTACCTTGCTCCAACCCTCCCATTCACCAAGTCTTGCTTTCCAGAGGCAACCACTCCAAACTCAGGTACCTACTTTGTCCGTATTTATGACACGCATCTAACTGAATGCAGGGCTGCTATTTCTCGGTTTGCCAACTTTAGATAGTATCAGCTGACATTATCAACACGTAGCTCTTCTGTGCTGGGCTCTCACTTGTAGGATATCAGGCTTCCTCTCATTTTGCTAAGGCACATCTACAAAGAGCTTGTTAATAAAACTTCATGGCAGGTAAATGTTTTTAGCTCCTGCATGTGTAAAACCCTCTTCATTTAACCCCATATTTGATTCATAGTTTTACTAGGTAGATAATTTTGAGTTTCTTCTAAATTTGGAAGGTATTTCTTCATTGCCTTCAACCACTCACTGTTTTTTGAGACATCAGATGCCCTTCAGATAGTGGTGCCTTTTCTTTTTCTTTCTGAATGCTTTTGGATCTTTTTTTTTTTTTATCCTGGATATTCTAAAAAAATTTTATTTGTGCTCTGGCATGGGTATTTCTTTTTTTTTAACATATTGTGATGAGTATTTAGTGGACCCTATAAACCTGGATAATTATACCTATCAGTTGTTGTCATGTCTTTGAAATTTCTTCCCCACTGTTTCCTCTGTCTTGAATTTTGGAATTTCTGTTAGACCTCATAATTGATCTTGTAAGTCTTATTATTTCTCTTCTCTTTTTTGTCTCTTTTTGGGGTATTTCCTTAATTTCACATTTGAACTCCTCAATTAAATTTTATTTTAGTTATATTTTAAATATACAAATGTTTTATCTTGTGTTCTGACTTTCATTTTTATTATATATATATTTTTAATCCTTACCTGAGAATATTTTTTCCATTGCTTCTCACAGTGAGTCGAGTAGACGGGAGAGAGAGAGAGAAAGAGAGAGAGAGAAACATTGATGTGAGAGAGACACACCGATTGGTTGCCTCCCGCATGCACCCAGACCAGGGCTGGGGATTGACCCTGCAACCAAGGTATAGGCCCTTGGCTGGAATTGAACCCAGCGCCCTTCAGTCTTCAGGCCAATGCTGTAACCACTGAGCAAAACTGGCCAGGGCTATTGTATTTTATTTTTAGTCTGTGGATCTGTTATCCTCTACTATATTTCTAAGGTTATTACATATACACAGCTTTAAGTTTTCTTCCATTTCCAATATAATATCTTTTCCTTCTACCCCCTCACTTATTTTTTCTATTTTCTTTCCTTCTCTTATATGTGTGACTTTTTTCAAATGTCTGGTGATTCTTGTCTCTCCACTAAGTGTAAGGCACTAAAAAGCTTTTAGGGGTGGAATTTACTGACTATAGGCTTCACTTCATGATGGCATGATCAGGAGGTGGCTATTTTTTTAAAAAGCCCAAATATCGTCACCTGCAGAAGAATATTACTAGAGAGAGCCTGGAGAGACAAATGACTCATTTTGGGGGTTCTCAGAGCAGGTTGAATATGGGTCTGTTTGGGGATCCCACCATTCAGTAAGCAGATGTTCACTTAATATATGGTTTTCAGTTTCACACTTCACCCTACCCTTCAACCTAAGTTAGAGTCATTCTGATCCAATTTCTCTACATAATAAACCTGTGATCTACTATTAGATGGATTATTTAGTTATCTTTCTGGATAGAGAACATAAGGATGCAACTGTTCCATTTAAAGATTTTTAAGTAATCACCCTGTTTTCAACCCTATGTTGGCCTTAGCCTTCCATGGTACCTGGTGCCTCCAATTTTGAAATTCTCAGGGAGAGAAAGCAGCAAATTAGCTTGGTGTTAAAGTTTCCTCTTCTGTATACTTGTGGGTTGAAGTTTCTCTTCCTGGCCAAGGCAGTTACTATTCTTCCATGGGTCATGTGTGAGTCTGTTTCTATTGTCTATTTTTTCTCTTGGTTGGTCTGGTACTTTTAAATTGAATGCCAGACATTTAATATATTATTTTATCCAGAAAGGATTTATCTTATCTTTGATTAGAAAACAGGTTAGGAATAGAACACCATAATTCAGTCAGGCACTGTGCTAATTTAAGACTTAGTTTTGGGCTTTTTAAGGTATGCTCTATTTCCTTTTTATGCTATCTCCTAAGGCAGGGGTGGGGAACCTTTTATCTGCCAAGGGCCATTTGGATATATGGGCCATACAAAATTATCAACTTAAACATTAGCTATTGAAAAAGCTCCTAGATTTATTGAATACTGAGTCTCGCCAGAGGTTGCCTTGGCAGGGCCAGACCAAATGATAAGTTTTATGCTAAGTCATAAAATGATTTTTTACTTCTGGTGGATTGTTTCAGTCTATGCACCTCAGGAGTCATTCTTCTTGAATTTTAGGTGGAAATTCTAAGAAGACTGATTGTATCTAATCTGCTTCTTTCTCCTTCATTATTGCTCCAATGGTTAAAAAATTCAGAACATCATATCCCAGGCATTCAATAACAATAAGTCTCATTAATTTGTGTATTCATTTGTCTAAACACTTTAAGTCACATTTTATGATTTAATTATCCATATTTTGTCTATATTTGTTTTCTGTTTTTTTCTTATCTTTATCAAATATGCCTTAAAAACATTTTTTTAATTTATTGATTTTAGAGAAAGAGAAAGGAGGGAAAGAGTGAAATATTGATTTGTTGTTCCACTTATTTATGCATTCAGTGGTTGATTCTTATATGTGCCCTGACTGGGGAGATTGAACCTGCAACCTTGGCCTATCAGGACAATGCTTTAACCAACTGAGCTTTCTGGCCAGGGCTCAAATATGCTTTTATATGTATTATTGTCTGCTGTTTCATGGCCTTTTGGGAAGTAGATTGAGGCATAAACTATATATCTATCTATCACATTGCTTATTTTATTCATTGTCTTTTTTTGTAAGCTGATTGAATTTTTCTTCAAAGACAGTGACATGATTTATTAACTTGTGTGGCATTTTTATTAAAATCACTGGGAAATCAACCTAATCTAGAACAAGAAAGTTAAATGATCAATATAAAATACATTAGTGTTTCTTTGACTATTTATAAGGAATTACTATATTGCTGTACTTTCAAATATGTAAGGCACTTTAAAATACAAGGAAAGGCATTAGTTCTATACATTTGGTCTCAGGAAATTAGTCTTTCTTTTAGGTTTCCCTATGTAAATCTTCTTCAGAGGCAACAGCAACCCAATGCTTTTATGGATATTTTTAGAAGCATTTATACGTAGGGACTACATGATATCAGGATGATGTAAAAACATTTTTATAGGGCAAGAATGCCTATCATATCCACTGAGTGGCAGAAGGAATATGTCATTACATCTCATAAAAATATTTTCGCTATCTTATGACCTCCATACTGAATAACTTGTTCAGCTCATTTGACTTGTGGAGTACAAAGAGATTCATTTTCATTGCAATAAATAAGAGAACTTACAAAATTATTTCTTAGATTGCCATATGGCTTTTGATGAGGGGACTGTGGCTACCTGAGAAGTAATTTGTAGGAGAAAGGAAATCCTGAGTAAATTAAGTAGGTGAGAGAGCATTACAATGAGGCATATGGGATAGGAAATATTGTTCACATAACAAAATATAGGGCTATTATTTCTTTTAAAAATGTGTGTTTTAGGTTTTCTCCGTGAATGTACACTAGAGTGAGTTTGAATCTTCAGTCTTGGGCAGTGACTTAAATTCCTTGAGACACAATTTATTTATCATTATAATGTAGATATTACTCTTTCAGAGCTGTCCTGAGAGCTAAATGACATACTGACCACATAAAAAATCATGTTCACTTCAATGAAAAGGGACCCCAAATATAACTCAATCCTTCATTTTCTCAATTAAAAGTTTAAAAAATAAGTTTTCAATTACTTGAAAATACAAACTTCTAGGGTGTAGATTAGTCAAATGACTATGTTTTAGTATAGTAATTTTGTTACTCCTATGTATTTAAAATTGCACATGAAAAATAACAAATATATAATAATTTATAATTATATCAACAATATAAATATTGTATTGGTTTAAGGAGATGCATGTGGGTACTGGGTTGACAAAAGGTGGATTTGTAATGGTTAATTTTATGTGTCAACTTGACTGGGCCATGGAGTGTCCAGATGTTTGGCCAAATATTATTCTCAGTGTGTTTGTGAGGGTGTTTCCGGATGAGATGAACATTTGAATGTTGGTGGACTTCATCCAGTCAATTGAAGACAGGACAGAACAAAAAGGCTCAGTAAGAAGGAACTTCTGCCTGACTGCTTGAGCTAGACATTGATCTTTTCCAGCCTTTGGTCTTAGACTGAAACATCAGCTTTTCTTGGATCTCAAACCTGCCAGCTTTTGGACTGAAACTTATACCATAGGCTCGCCTGGTTCTCAGGGCTTTAACTCGCACTAGAACTACACATGGGCTCTCCTGGCTTTCCAGCTTGGGGCCTGCCAATCTTGTAATTGTTTAGCCTCCACAGTTGTATGCAGTTTAAATAAATGAACATTTATGCAGAATATCCAATTGAGGGGGAACACCCTCTCTTTAAATTGAAGAGCTAGGAAAACTTGAACATGGCAGATGAATTCGACACTGGCACATGGTGAGGTAAGCTTTCTATCTGCCTTCTACAATACGTCCTCTGCATTAACTCTCACGCTCTAGGTGCCTGGAGCTCTTTGCCTGCCTTGCAGACTTCATTGTCCCCTCTCCCGGAGCTCTCTGCCTGTCATAGACTTTTGCAATCCTTCCGTGAATAGAAGCTCTAGCCCCAGCCAAAGAGCCCCTTGTTAATCAGTTCCTATGAACTGACTGTAAACCTGTGGATACAATAGCTGATTAATTTTTATTCTTTTTCCTTCATTAACTTTTTAGATGTTCATTGAACCCAAATCTACCCATCTAATCTGCATCTCATATCTAATCAATATAATATAAACCTGTGGATACAATAGCTGATTAATTTTTATTCTTTTTCCTTCATTAACTTTTTAGATGTTCATTGAACCCAAATCTACCCATCTAATCTGCATCTCATATCTAATCAATATAATATAATCAATTTGGGGGTAATTTTAGAAATAGAAACGTTTCTTTCATGAGAGTATTTCAAGCAAAGCGTGAGCTAAGGATGTTGGCTCTTTCTTACCTAATCCTTACGGTGCAGGATTTTCCATAGTCACTTGGTCAGGGATCTCTCTGATCACTATGTTTTTCATTAAAAATGGAAGTTACTTCATTTTTTAAAAATTGTACACACATAATTCATACCTCTTGTAAAAAACTCATAAAGTATAAATATAAAGGTATAATAACCATCTTTTATTCTTTGTATTTCCTCCCAAACTTTTTCTTTTTTTAATATATATATCTTTAAATTGATTTTTAGGGAGAGAAGAAGGGGGAGGGAGAGAGAGAAACATTGAAGTGAGAGTGTAGCATCAGTCGGCTGCCTCCTGCATGCTCTCTACTGGGGACTGAGGGATGGAGCCTGCAACCTGGGCATGTGCCCTGACCGGCAATCGAACCAGCAACCTCTTGGTGCCCAGGACGGCGCCCAACCAACCGAGCCACACCGACCAGGTGCCTTCCAGACTTTTTCTATACACACATAAACATGCATATGTTTTACAAAATGATGCCATATATGCACATGCTATTTGTAATTATTTCCACAGAGAAATATAGACAGAAGACATTTTTCGTGGACAAATAAAGCTTCATATTATCTTTTTACTAGCAGCATGATATTCTTTATGTAGATCTGGCATGATGTATTTAATAGATTACCGTCTTCTCTTGATCTAGGACCGTTTCCAGAAAATTTCCCAGATTTCATATCCATTTTCGCCTTTTTTTGTCTTTTCTAATTTTGAGAGCATGTTTATTAAAGCAGGGGCTAGTGAAACAAGGGCAGGCTTAGGATAGAAAAAGCAACAGGGGAGAGCCTGGGCGGGGCTGCTTTGGTTCCCTAAAAATGTTACAGGAAAGAAGTGAGCCCAGGTGGGGCTGCTGTTGGCTCCCTGGAGTCAGAAAAAAGGGGGCTTTGGAGACAGGCTCAGGGGCTTAGCCCAGGAGGAGCTGCCACAGCCCATTGCTCCCCTGGTTGCAAGGCTTGTGGAGTCCCTTAGAGCTGAGGAGATGCTCGCCTGTGGGGGAAGAAGAGGGGTAGGGGACAGGCTCGGGCACGTTCCCAGAAGGGCGAGCACCAATTTTTACCTTTTTCCCAGATGCCAACCTTTTCAGATTCAAACTGCAAGTTTTAGCCATAAAAATAGAAACCCAGGGCACTGACGCCTGAGCCCTAACTCCTGTCAGGTCACATCCTCTGTGGGGTGCCACCCTTTTTCCACTGTGAAACATTATTTGAACAGATTCTCAAAATAGCCCTGCCTCTTTTTAGCATGCCAGCGCCTCCCTGGTGTTATCTGGCCCTCCCCAGTGGCCAGCAAGAATTCTCCACTCCTTGTCCCGGAGTCTCTCTGTCCCTGTGCCAGACCAGACTTAGCAATCGGGGCATGACGTCAGGTTACTGCAGGCGGTTGGACCTTTGGGACAGCAAGTGGGAATGCAGACTAGTGGAGCCGGCCAGCTCCCTGTCTCCACGCACAGCAAGAGATCCCGGTGTCACGCATACAAATGTTCTGAGCAGGGGATAAAAGGTCAGGGGTACAGGCGGGTGGCGTGCTCTAAAGCCAGTCTAACCAGCTTCCACTTTGGACTTGCTGGTACTTATAAGTTACAGAGGAGATTGAGGGAGGTTATAGATTTTTCAATTCTCTAATTATCACTAGACATAATAAAGTTTAGTAAAAGCGTGGGCTTCAGAATCAGACAGTCTTAAGTTCAAGACAAGATCTGCCACTTACTATCCATGAGACCCGGTCCATAAGGCAGTCAATAGCACTCGCTGAGTAAATGTGTTGGATATGTCTGTGATTGACCGTTTCCCCAGCTATAAAATGAGGGTGACAACAGGACCATGTCACAGGGTTGTTGTGAGGATTACTTGATGAATACATAATTAGCATATAAAATGTGTTCTGTAAAGTAGAGCTGCTACTTTATTACTCTCAGAAGAGAAAGTAGAGCCCTTCTTACCAGAATCTGTTTTACCGTCCCCCTTGCCACACTCAGCTGTTCAACAAATCGTTATTAAATAGGCACTGTGATAAGTACTGGGGAAACACGTTGAATAAAACACTGTCCAGGGCTGCAATCTAGAAATATCTATTCCTTCATTCATTGAACATATATTTATTTACCACCTATTTACCAGATACTGAACACACAGTCATTTACCTCTAAAATGCAGGGTGTCCCCCTGAAAATGTAACACACTTTGGAAATGAAAGGTATTTTAATAAACACTTCCTTTATAATTATTCAAAGAGCGTGTATACATCTTTTTGGGACACCCTATTTTCCTTATATGTGTTTACTTACTTTCATCTCCATTGTCATCTTCCTGACCATTCTCCTTGCTTCCATTCTTGACTCTTTAAAATCATTTCACATCCAGAGTGGTCTTTTAAAACAGTAAATCAGATCATGGCATCCCTTTGTTAAAGCATAAAATCCCACTTAGAATAAAATCCAAACTTCTTTCCTTGGCCCACCATGACCAGGCCCCTTCCTACATTTCCAATCTCAGCTTAGCTCTCCCCCAACCCCTGTGTTCCACAGCCTGTCAGTTTCTAGAACCAAACAAGGTCTTTTTCACCTCAGGGCCTTTGCACATGCTACTCTCTCCCCTGGAATGCCATCTCCTAGGATGACAGGCTTTCTCATTCTTCCTGTATCAGCCTAGAGGTCGCTTTCTCAGAGAGGCAACCCAAATGACCATCATTTATTCCCTAACACAGTGTCCTGTTTATTTCCTTTCTACTAGTTTTTATAATCTGTATTTATTGTTTTTATTTATTTGCTTACCTGCATATTGTCCGTCTGTCCCAGCAGAACATAAGCCCATGAAGACAGGAGCCTTGTCTCTTGTTCAATGCTTTCTCTCCATTGCCCAGGACTGAGCCTGTCGCAGAGTAGGTAGGTACTCAGTTTTGTTACATGGAGGAATGCGTGAGGGAGTTTCTATTGTTTGAAAACCTCCAGGAACAAAAATTCCTCCAGGAAGAAAGTCCTGAACCTCAGGTTGGCACATTCTAGGATAGATGTGAAAAGTTATTTTTATGTTGGGCTAAATTAGAAAAATATATATAGAATGAGACCTGAAGAGAAGGGAGCCAGTGCCCTCTAGGAGAAGAGTGAAGAGAAGAACACTCCAGCTGCAGAGAATTTATAAACTCGTTTGTATTTGGAGACACGAGTGATGAGTTGCTTTTCCACTATCTGTTAAGTAAGACCTGTTGGTGAATAAGATGAGGACCAGGAGCCTGGATTTATCATCGTAATTAGCTAGTTAATATTCACAAAGGAAAGAATGCAAAAGAGAGGCCAGACATTATTATAAGCATGGTCATCTGGCGGCTTCACCAGGAAGCTACAGTGTCACGCTCCCCAGGCAACCACTGGTCCATTCCCTGCAAATCACTGGGGGAAGGGATGGGACAAAGGGGGAGATGATGCATGCTCAGTGAAGTCGGGTGATGTAGCAAAGGTGCTTGCCTGTCAGTCTGGCCTGGAAGAAGATCATTGGCTAGGAGGGTGGAGCCACTACAAGTGTGTGAAATCTTAAAAAGTTAATTGGTTAGTTTGAAGAAACTCCTGGTTAAAATTTCCAGACAAAGAATTCCCTCTCTCCTCTTTTCTCTTGCTCTTGCTCTGTCTTGCTCCATGACCTGCTGCTATTCTCTCTCCATAGCCATGTGGCCTTAAACAGCCGCATGCCCCATGGTCGTGTGGACCCCACATGCAATGGACTGCAGCTGGGAACACAAGCTAAGCTAGCCAGGTGCTGGACTGGACTGGACTTTAATCTGGAACAGAAACTCTGGGCAGTGGCCTTAATTTGGGCCTGCTGAAGACAAGATTGGACTTCTTCCATGGTGAGAGGAACAGTGATGGGACCTTGGAGGGGAACCCCCTTAATTTTCTATCATCAATAAAACTTTCCTTGAAACCCCATCCTCCCATGGGGACCTCAGGAAATTCTTTTCCTTGCAGCACCCCAAGAACTCCACTTCTACCAATAACAGATTCACATCCTTGCCCCACCACTTATTCGCTGTGTAACCACAGGCAAGCCAGATAATGGCTCTGAGTCCATTCAAGTGAGAAATGGACTTCCGAGTCTGCTACAGAGTAAGTGCTCAGTACATGTTAATTAAGAATTATCTTTTTTTATTCTGCTAAAAGTATTTTTTAAGGCATACCATAGCCAGTTTAAGAGATACCGATAGCTAAAGCCTAGCACAGCACTGGGCATGTTGAGTGTCAGTGGGAGGGCTGATCAAAACACAGAGGGTTGGACCCCTCCAGGAACATTTATTAGCTCTGGTGGGACCTGAGAATTTGCATTTCTAACAGTTAAGTGTCCAGGTGATAATGGTGCTGCTGGTCTGGGGACCGCACTGTACTTGACAATGGTTAAGTATAGCAATTCTAGTGCCAGACTGGCTGCGTTCAAGTCCTAACTACACCTCCCTACATATCTGACCTTGATCAAGTTCCTTAATTCCTCTGGTCTCAGCTCCTCCTCTGAAAGTAGAGGTAATAATAGAGCTTCCCTCCAGAGCTCATTAGGAGCTTTAAATGAGGCCTCACATATTGTAATTAAGACACATGGATACACGCATGGAACAGACTGACAAATGTCAGAGGGGAGGAGAGTGGGGGGGACTGGATCAAAGAAGACAAAGAGATTAGCCAAATACGTGCAGCCCATGAACACAGACAAGTGTGGCGAAGGCCGGGGGGATGGGGGACATCTGTAATGGTGTCAACAATAAAAATTTTAAAAATTAATAGACTAAAAAATGGGACACATTGATTGTTATTTGTTAATAAAAACTAATTAAAATGAACTTATAACACTGCTATCCAATAGAATTTTCTGGGATTATGGAAAAGTCCTATTTTGTGCTGTTCAATTCGGTAGCCACAAGCCATTGAGACTTGAAATGTGGCTAGCACAATGGAAGAGCTGTTGTTTGGTGTCAATTAACTTTAAATTAATTAAAGGTAACATCTGCCCTGATTCCTCAGACATTCTCCATGTGTTTTAGTGTGATAATTAATGTACAATAGTAAATGCAATACAATCGAAAGGATTTCTGCAATGCTTTATATCACTCCTTCAGATTTTCTTCCCCTTGTCCTGCTTTAAGAGCAATGGCTCTGACATCTGCAGTCTTTTGTGTCCACAGTGCCCAACACACAGTGGGTCCTAAGTTAAAATGCAGCTTCCATCCAGGATGTTTTCTAATGCTCTAGGACATGTCATAAAAAGGAAGAAATATCTGTGTTATTGAAAACACACCAATATGCCCGGCCGGGCGTGGCTCAGCAGCTGAGCATCGACCTAGGATCCAGGCGATCGGGGTTCGATTCCTGGTCAGGGCACATGCCCGGGTTGCGGGCTCGATCAATGACTCTCTCATCATTGATGTTTCTATCTCTCTCTCCCTCTCCTTTCCTTTCTCTGAAATCAATAGAGATATATTTAAAAAGAAAAAAAAGAACACATCAATATGATTTAAAAAGTTATTGTCCAAAAGTGTTTTTAAACTAATATTTATTTTGTCTCAATTATAAATAATTCAGTTCTTATAAGAAATTGAAAAATGCAGAATATTATAAAGAAAAAATACAATTCACTCATAGTCCCTACACCTAGAGATAGTCCTCATTAACATGTTGAGGTATATCTTTCTAATTATATGAGTATGAATTCTTTCTTTCTTTCTTTCTTTCTTTCTTTCTTTCTTTCTTTCTTTCTTTCTTTCTTTCTTTCTTTCTTTTATTCAACAAATATCTTTGGAGTACCTGCTATGTGTCAGGCTCTTTTCTAAACGATGGTAATATAGCAATGAAATAGACAAAAAAACTTTGCCCTCATGAAGGGTCTAGTCTAGTAGATGATATATGTAAAAATAAAAAATATACCAATATAATAAATATATACAGTAAAAAACATATACATTTAAAAGAAAAATTAGGCTAATGTTTATATGCGTATGCTGTTTATGCTGTTTATTGTTTTTTTCTCTTTTCCATTATGTTAGGAAGCATTTTCTAATTTGTGGTCCTTTTAAAATAGGTCTGTCTTTACATCTATTGTCTGCTGGGGCAAAAAGAAAAATAAATACTTAAGTCACGTCTTCAGCAACTTTAGCCTGGGTGTGATGTTCCTGAGGGATCGACTGGACTGCCCAGTGCTGTGTCCAGAGCCCGGGAATCCCAAGCCCAGGCCTCACTGCTCACATCCCAAGAGCTTCCTGAGTCTTCAGGCATCACCATTTCATCTTATAACCCTGGAATATATTTTTAGGTCTTCAAAAGAAAGTTTTCTGGAGTCATCAGGACCCATATTGTTTGTGGCCCACCTCTTTCTATTTCTGCCTGACTAACAGGGCTAATTGCTCTGCACCTTTGTCGCTTGAGATGCAAAAAATAAAAAACTTAAATCCTGAAAGAGGCTTCTAAGTCAGAGTAGGGGGAGCAGGGCGGGGATGGGGGGAGCAAAGCTCACACTGGGCGGGGGCTTGCAGCAGCTGGACAGAGAGAGCAAGGGCAGATGCTTGTCCTCTTCTGTGCCCTGAGCCATGGCCACCATGCCCCCCCCACTTCACACAGACCCCTCTCTTCTTGTGGCTCCTCTCTCATGGCCCCCCATCTTTTGCCCCTTACGGTCTGCAAAAAAGAGGAGAAACAGCCCGCATTTTCTCAACACATCAAGGCAAAGCTCTTGTCTGACTTGGAATAAAAGAACAAATCCATGAATAAATGAAATGGCAGGGTAGGGGAAGTATTATGTTGATGAGTCCCAAGGTGCATCGTCAAGAGGGAACTTCTATTATGTAGGGGGGACCAAGGAAAATGTTGATTGGTTGTTGGTGTCTGTCCATCAAAGGCTGGATGGAGCAGGACAGAGTCTAGAAGTGAGGAAGCATTGTATACAATGAGTAGTGCCACCAGAGCTGCTTTGGGATTTTACTGCTGATAATCCCAGTGACATCTCCGCCCCTCTTCTTTCTTTCCACACCTGTCACCACATCACCCCTGCTGACAGTGCATTCATATTGCTAGTAATCCTATACAAAATACGGCTATTGGCAATGAAAGGCTCTGCTACTAGCTTAAAAGACAGTATAATATAGCATAAGAGTGTGTGGGCCAGCACTGTCCAACAGAAATACGATGAAAGCCAGGAATGTACGTAACCGAAAATTTTCTAATAGCCACATCAAAAAAGATAAAACTAATTTTAGTCATGTCTTAACTTTTTTTTTTTTTTTAATATATCTTTATTGATTTCAGAGAGAGGAAAGGAGAGGGGGAGAGAGAGAGAGAAACATCAATGATGAGAGTCATTGATCGAGCCCGCAACCCGGGCATGTGCCCTGACCGGGAATCGAACCCCGATCGCCTGGATCCCAGGTCGATGCTCAACCGCTGAGCCACGCCCGGGCGGGCTAATTTTAGTCATGTCTTATTGAACCCTGTGTATCTAAAATATCATTTCAGCATGTAATCAGTAGAAAAAATTGTTAATGAGATATTTTATATATTTCATGTCTTCGAAATCCAACATGCATTTTATAATTTTAGCACATCTTAATTCTGACTGACCACATTTCCAGGGCTCAACAACCACAGGGTTGGTGGGCACTGTCTTGAACAGTACAGATGTGGGCTCTGCGGCCAGAGCACCTAGAGGAGTAATCGTGGGAAAGTTACATACCTCTGTGCTTCAGTTTCCTCATCTGTACACTGGGGAAATGATAGTCACTACCTTGGTTAGAATTGCTTTGAGGACTACATGAGCGCTTAGAACATTGTCTGACACAGAGTTGGCAATCAGTAAATGTTAGCTCTTATTATCATCAGATATGTTTAACTACATCCTTAGAATGATCAAAGCAATCTTTCGGTAAGCTCTTACTCGCTTTCTAAATAGGGACTGTATGTCTGATATCCTGCAATGATAAAAATCACCTGCAACTTCAGAATTTCTACCTCACGTCAAACAGAAATGACCAGGAACAGTTGGTCTTGTGCTGTGCTTTCACAAAGCTGGGTAACCCATAACTTGACAAATTTCTTTATACTATTAAGTCTGTAAATAGATTCCTATTGAATTTTCCATATAAGCAGTATCATATTTTTATTAGGATATTTACTGTTATAAAATTATCTCAGATTGCTTTTTAATGAGCTCTTAAGAGATTAAAACTATGCTTCATTACAGTAAGAAGATAGCACTGTTTTCTTGAAACTATGGCACATAGCCATAAATTCATATTAATATCACAGGATATATTTGAAGGCCTAAGCACCCTGATATATGAATTATTACTTGGGGCACTCATTTGACCCTTTTGAATAAACAGTTGAGTAATTCTACAACAGTTGTTTTGGGCCACTTAAAAATATATCTTAGAAGTTTCCAAATCTCAAATTCTTTCATTTATTTATGCATTCACACATTCATTTATCAACAATCTGTTTATTCAACAAATATGTATTGAAAGCTTACTATGGACCAGAAATGTGGCTAGAAAATGAGGAATCAATGGTTAACAGAACATACAGTCCCTGCCCTCGTGAGCTTAGGGTAGAAAGATGTTAATCAACTAATCACACAAATAGAATTGCTAACTAGAGTAATTGCTATTAAGAAAATAAAAGGTTGCTTTGAGAGTCTATGAGGAGAGAATTTGATTTGGTCAGAAAAACCTTCCCCAAGAAAAGTGCTAATGAAAGTGAGAACTGGGGGAGTAAGAGGAGTGAGCTAGGTGGAGAGGGGAGGCAAGTGCATTCCAGACAGAGGGAACTGCATGAGCAGCATCCTGAGATGGCAGGGGCATGGCGAAGGGGAGAGACTGAGAGAGCTGTGGGCCTGAAACAGAGCGAGGTTCAGCTGCAGAAGTAGGGAGGAGCGGACATCCTAGGACCGGACATCCTAGGTTCTCAACAGCCATGTTAAGGGTTTTATATTTTTTGAAGAGCATTGGGAAACTGTCACTGGGTCTCCAAAACTTTAGGGTGCTTTTGTTTGCTAGGTCAAACTTCACTTTGATTCCTGGTAATTATGAT
Source organism: Miniopterus schreibersii (assembly GCF_964146895.1). Lineage (NCBI taxonomy): Eukaryota > Metazoa > Chordata > Mammalia > Chiroptera > Miniopteridae > Miniopterus > Miniopterus schreibersii. The sequence continues at coordinate 173,441,153 of NC_138102.1, forward strand.
GAAATAAAAATTATCAGGACACCAAGACATGGAGACTAGGTATACATGGCCTTTATATCCTATAAGTGCAACCCAAAACAACAGCCACACTAACTCCTGCCTGTAGTTTGTTCTTTAGCAGCCCTTCTTCACTTAATCCAACCAGTTCTGAGCCTCAGTCTTTGTGTTTCTCTCCTGGTGTTTAGGAGAACCGACAATAGAGGAGTTTTGACTCTTGAAGAGACCACCTGTTCCAGAAAAGGAAGTAAAGCTCTGACATATTTTAAATTAGACCAATGAGTCTCTCTGGGTAGGAGGCAAATAGGAAAGACATGATCAGGTTTGCCTTTTGAAAAGATAACTAGATACAATGTGAAAAAAAAGGGGTGTGTGTGTAGAGGAGGTTAAGAGAGGATGCAGGGAGACAAGAATTCTATTGCTGTCTTCTAGGCAAGAGGTGATGTTAAATGTGAAAACAAATTGATAAAGTTAATAGGTGGTTAGAAGATAAAACCGACAGGACTTACAGATAGATTGGATATAGAAAGTCAGGGAGAGGGAGATGTCAAGAATAACTTCTTGAGTTTTAGGTTGTATAACTGGATGGATAGTTATACTCTTCTTCAAGATATGGAGCATAAAGCAAAGAAGATTTGAGGTGAAAAAACTATGAGTTCAATTTTCGACTTGTGGAATTTGAGATGCCCCAATCATATCCAGTGTGTTAAGGTCTCGGACTAGAGATACACATTCTCCAAGATGCTTGATGGATGTTTCCAATCCAGAAGCTCAAGTACTTCAGTCTGTAAAATGCTCTGGAATTATTTCTTTGAGGCTCTTCTTCCCTTTATTTTCTGTTTCTTGTTTCTACAACTCTTGTTATTCCGGTATTATCTTTTCTATCCTATTTTTCATCTCCTTTTCTTTTTGCAATATTTTTAGAAGATTTCCTTAAATTTATCATCCAACACTTCTACGGAGAATCAGAAAAAAAGAAATAACTATAGGCCTGAACTGACAGGGATATATTTAAAAATTATCAGACAGACCTGTCTGGTGGTTGACACTGCTATAGACTTGAATGTTTCTGTCCCCACCAAAATATTTATATTGAAACCTAATTCCAAATGTGGTGGTATTAGGAGGTAAGGCCTCTAGAGGTGATTAAGTCATGAGGGTGGGTCCCTCATAAATGAGATTAGTGCCCTTATAAAAGAGACCTCAGAGAGGTCCCTTGTTTCTTCCACTATTTGAAATATGTTTTCTCATGTAATTGAAAAATCCATTTATCCATTTATTTATTCATTCAATGATATTTATCAAGCACCGACAATTTGCTAGCCCCTGTTTTAGGCCCTAGAAATACATTAGTAAACAAAACAGTCCAAGATTTCTGACCTCGTTAGAGCTTAAACTCTAGCAGGCAGAAATAGATGACAAAAAAAAACCCCAAAAAACCATATTTAAAGGAGAAGAGCTATGGAAATGAAAAGGAGCTTGTGGTAAGACAGGTTGAGAGTGCTGGGTGGGAGTCAGGGTAAACCATTAAAGAGGGTGGTCAGAATAAGACCTTGTTGCATAAGCAACATTTGAGAAAAGACTTGAAGAAAATGAAGGTGGTTCTGGTCTAGGCACTAATAGATATAGGATCTCACATGATATCACTAAGACTTATCCTTTACTGAGCTCTGCAATGGCTTCACTCAGGCAGATTCTTCTCCCCATGAGGAGGCTCAGATATTCCTAGTAACTTCAGGATTATTTTACCAGTTTTGCAACTCTATCAAAGAAAGAAAGCCTCATACAACTCAAGAGTAAAAGAAGAAATACACCTACTAAAAAATGGGCAAAGGACCTGGACAGACATTTCTCAAGAGAAAATATACAAATGGTCAACAGATACATGAAAAGGTCCCCAACATCACTAATCACCAGGGAAATGCAAATCAAAACCATAAGTCAAAAAGACAAGAGATAGATAACAAGTGTTGCTGAGGATGTGGAGCAGGGGAATCCCTGTGCACTGTTGGTAGAAATGTAAATTGGTACAGCCGTTATGGAAAACAGTATAGAGGTTCCTCAAAAAATAAAGAAAATTATCTTGTGATCCAGCAACCCTATTTCTGGGTATTTATTCAAAGGAAACAAAATCAGTATCTTGAAGACATAGCTGTCAATGGATGGATGAATAAAGAAAATGTGATGTATATTTGTGTGTGTATATACAGATATAGATACATATACATATGTAATATGATAAATATGTATGTATATCTCTATATATGTCTATATTACACATATATATACATATATACACACATACAATGGAATATTATTCAGCCTTAAAAAGAAGGAAATCCTGTCATTTGCAGCAAGATGGATGAATCTGGAAGACTTATGCTAAGTGAAATACTCCAGGCACAGAAAGACAGATACTGCATGATCTCACTTATGTGTGGAACCTAAAATAGTCAAACTCATAGAAGTAGAAACTAAAATGGTGGTTGTTGGAGCCTGGGATGAAGGGGAGATGGGGCGTTGTTAATTAAAGAGGGAAAACTTTCAGTTATGCAAGATGAGTAAGTTCTGGGATCTAATACGACAATATAAATATAGTAAACAATACTGTACTGTGCACTTGAAATTTGCTAAAGGGGTAGATCGTAAGTGTTCTCACCACAAAAAGAGAAAAGGGAAAGAAAAGATCATGGTAACTCTGTGAGCTGATGAATATAGTAATTACCTTCATCATACTGATTATTTCACAATGTATTACATATATCAAAACATCAAGTTGTACACCCTAAATATATATAACTTTTATTTGTCAATTATACCTCAATAAAGCTGGGGGGGGAGGAAAGAGAGAGCAATTGTCCCAATAATTCTGACAAAAGTCACAGGTTTAGGTCTCACTGGCTTGTTTGGGTCTTGTGACAATCCCTGACCCAATGCCTACGGTCTGAACTATAATCTTATCTTTGAAGTTGGGGTGGGGGAGGCGGGCATGTGGACAATCAGAGGGACTGAGGGTGAGGGTGAGTAGTTCCCCAAGGGATAACTGGGGTGCCAGAAGAAAGGAATGGATTCCGAGCAAGCAAAACAAAACAGAAAGGCCAAAGGTTTCCATTATGGGCTCGGCTGTTGAAGGCAGCATTTTCCCAGGTGCCTGAGCTGCTCCTGCCCCATGGTCCCCAGGTGAGTAGGTTCCTGCTTCCAGGTTACGTTTAATAAAAGGTTCCATTCCCTTCAGCCCCGTTCAAGCAAAGCTATTTGTAACCCATTTAACTTGCAAGTTTTCCAGGGTGCTGGCTCCCCAGAAGACGTTTCAATTTGCTGATAGTCTTTAGGTTGCAAGATCAGCAAGAAGAATGACTGCTCCTCATTCCCCAGACATTACAGTTACCAAGTAGGCAAATAACTTCATGTGATTTAAAGTGACCTTGAGCATCTGCTTTTATTTCTTTGTTTACTTTTGCATTTCCAGAAGCTAGTGCCTTGACTGTCGATGCCTCTGCAACTTCCATTCTCCATCTCCTTTTATACTTTGAAAGGGGAATTTGAAGATCCTGTAACTACCACTGCATATCTTTGATTAACTTTTCTTATTTAAGAAAATTGCCAACTTGATTTATATCCTAATTGGAGGGTGGAAAGAGATATTAGTTTTGTCTAAAAGTTAATGATTTTAAAGCAGCCCAAGTTGACAAACTCAGAAAATGAGCTTGAAGAAAGTGACTATTCATGGTTTAAAAGTAAAAGTTACAGCTATTGCTTCAATGTGAGATGCCAAGAGGGACAATGTTAGGTGGTGCCTTGGTCTATACTTTTTGAAATTCAGGCATGAGTTGACATATGACACATGTGTAGGTTCACCTGTATCCTACTATAGAAAAGAATTTCCACCAAGAGCATCAATAGTGCCAAGTGAAAAGTCTAGTTAACTTACTTGAGTATGATTTCCCAAAGTGGCCCTCCCCCCCCTTAAACACATAATGATTTCCTTCTTTTCTTTAAGCCCCCATCCCCTAAGCTCTCAGCACTTTGGGTTCATTAAAAAATATATTTTAAGCCACCTTTGCAATCTCCTGAAAAATGTTACTAGAATAACCAATGTAGTCTCTTCTCCAGGTAGAGTGACCCTAAATAACACTCTGTGCCCCAGTTTCCTCATCTGTCAAAGGAGAATAACAATGTACTTATCTCAGAACTTGTTGTGGGGAATAAATAAGTCAACAAATAAGTAAAGTGTCCTTATATGTAGAAAAAGTGTATTCAGTTACTTCATTGTTATCAATATTATTATTGTATGAGATCTGAGTGGCTGGTAGGAGATATTCCAGGCCCAGAATTCTCTTGGGAGGATATCAGAAAGAGGGAGTGAATTAACACTTGAGAGTTCTTGATCAGTCCAGGGTGGATGAATGTGTTACAGTGTCCTTTCTGTATCCACCAGAGACTCATGCGGACCTTAAACTCTGCCCTTGAGACTTTTATAGAGTTCACTGAGTCATCAAGGAGATAGATTTCTTGGGCTTCTAACCACTTGCCGTTGAAACTTATAGATCCAAAATATAATAGCCTCCACCTTATAAGGAGCCCAAAGTAGCAAGGATTTGTTATCCACCACTGCATCATGATACCAAGAGACCAAGCTAAAGCTCAGGTGGAGCGACCATGAGAGCATAACTGACGTGGTTGGTGTGGCAAAGCACAGTCTCAGGAGACAGGCCCTGCTCAGCTTTTCATTTGAAGAATGTTAGACCATGTTATTCCTGGGGCTGATTCATTTGCTGAGCAACCCCTGCTCCCCACCCCTCACCCAGGGTGTGATTTAGGCATGGCTGAAAGCACACCGGCTAATTCTCTTTGAGCCTGAATCCCTCCCTGGCTTGCCATTTGAAGATAGTTTGTGGGCACAGAGCTCATTTCTGGAATGCTGAAAGAGCTAAATATCTGCCAGTGGGCGATGCACCAAAGGCGGACCCAGCCTTTTAGCCTTAATGACTGTTTCAGGGTAGGATTTTGCAAATCTATCTTGCTGCATGGTTAACCATAGAGATGGGCTTCTCGGCATTAGGAAGACAAGCCAATTCATAAATTCCTTTTACCTACACTGAGTCAGTTCTCCACGACTGCCCCAGGTTCCTGATTCCAAGTGTAATCCTTTCATGTTACTCCTGCAAATGAACTATGACCATGAAAGGTCAAGGGCTTTAGATAAAATTCAAATTAATTTTGAAGTAAGGGATTATCTCAACCGAATTTGAGGAGGTCCATTCCTTTCAGCAGCTGGGGTTATATTCTCATATGATATCAAAGTATTCTGTTGAAATGCCAACCCTACAGATCTGGGGGCAGGATATAAGGTACATCTAACCAATCGGGAGATATTTTTCCTGCCAGCTCAAAGTAACTCACAGATACCTGACAGCTGCAGCTGTCTGGGCCCCTGGCGATAGTATTGGTCTATGACTCAGGGGGATGTTTATGCCAGAGAATGCAGCCTCTGCAACACTACCCCAGAGATGCCCCAGGAGCAAGTAATTGGAGCAATGAGTGTGAGAGGGAGATCTCTGGGCAGATTTAGTCAAACCCAGCCCCATATCTGAGTGCAAATAGTGGTATATAGATACGGAGAGGCGGAAAATGCATGGGCTTTGGGGTCAGACAGCCCCAGGCCCAATTCTTGGCTCTGGGTACTTTATATTAAGTCAGTTATTTATTCATTTATCCACTCACTCAGCTATCTTCATCGAGGAGTTACTATGTGCCAGCCACTGTGCCAGGTGTTGGGATATATGATAAGCAAGACTGGCTACATAACTTATGGGGTCAGTGCAAAAAGAAAATGCAGAGCCCCTTGTTCAAAAATTATTAAGAATTTCAAGATGGCCCAGCCAGAGTGGCTCAGTTGGTTGAGCGTAGTCCTGTACGCCAAAAGGTCACCAGCTCGATTCCCTGTCTGGGCACATACCTGGCTTGTGGGTTTGATCCCTGGTTGGGGCACATATGGAAGGCAACCAATGGATGTTTCTCTCTCACATTGATCTCTCTCTCTCTCTCTTTCTCTTCCTTCCTCTCTCTAAGTATGTCCTCAGGTGAGGATTAATTGAAAAATAAATAAAATAAAAATAAATTCTTTTTTTTTTTTTTTTAAATATATCTTTATTGATTTCAGAGAGAGGAAGGAAGAGGGAGAGAGAGATAGAAACATCAATGATGAGAGTCATTGATTGGGCCCACAACCGGGGCATGTGCCCTGACAGGGATTCGAAACCCAATCGCCTGGATTCTAGGTCAACGCTCAACCGCTGAGCCACGCCCGGCCGGGCAATAAAAAGAATTTCAAGGTGGTGACAGCAGCAATTTAAACCAAGCTTGGGGCCCTTTGACTGTACCACGTGGAGCTAGTCCTCATGATAAACCTTAGGAGACAAGAGACTTTGTGCTCATGAAGCTGAATTTCTGGGGGAAAATTTATTTAATCATACCAATTAATCTAAAATCATGACTCTCTAAGGACTGTTGAAGAGCAGGAGCATGATGCTATGAATGTCTATGAAAGAAGGTGTCAGCTCAGGGTACCTCAATAAAATACCATAGACTGGGTGGCTTAAACAAAAGAAATTTGTTTTCTCACAATCCTGGAGCTGGAAAGCCAAGATCAGAGTGCCAGCTTGGTCATATTCTGGTGAGAAGTCTCTTTCTGGCTTGCAGAAAGCCTCCTATTCTGTGTCCTCACATGGCAGAAAGACAGCTCTGGTTTCTTCCTCTTCTTCCAAGGACACCAATCCCATCATAGGGTCCCCAACATCACAACCTCATCAAAATCTAAATATCTCCCAAAGACACCATCTCCAAATATCATCACATTGGAGGTTAGGGCTTCAAGATATGAATTTTGAAGAACACAAACATCCAGCCCTTGACTAATCAAGGAAAGTCTTCACCAAAGAATGAATGCTTAGGATGAGATCTGAATGATGAATAGGAGTTCTGCAGGAAAAAATATTGTTGATCTTTGGGGGACTCCATCATTCCAAAGCCCAATGAAAAAAAGAAAGGAAGAAAGCCAACAGAGGAGAAAAACCAGGAGAGGCGGGCATCATGGGAACCAAGGGAGGGGGGTGTTTCAGAAAGCTCAGGAAATCTACTTTGGTGACTGGCAAGCAGATACACTCCCAGAGGTTTGGTGGGGTTCCTGGAATGTGCCATATTTTATCTCTTCCTGGTAATTAATTATCTCTACTCAAAAGCAGGTGCCTCTTTTCCCAGACAGGAAATTCAGTTCTTAATCTCGATGCATATTTCAGAGAGGAAAGTTGAGGTAGAGAAGCCAAGTTGAAGAGACTCTTCTCTTGGGAGTGAGATAATGATCTTCTAGTGACAGATGCGAATGACATGGTGTGAAGCCATCACGTGTTGCCTCCAACTCCAGCCCCATGTCCCCACTCTCCATCTCCTTCACTAGGCCCCATCACCTGTGTGCTTTTGGTCCCGGGCTACAGCGCCCCCTCTCACCCCCCATGACCTCTGTAAAGCTGTTGCTCTGTCTGGATCACTCCTCTGCTCCCACCCTCAGGCAGGGCCTTTTTTACCCTTGCTTTTTCTTCATAGTTAAACTAATATTTCCTTAAAGAGGCCCCCTCCTCCAGGCCAAAGTAGGTATTCTTTGTTTTCCCCTTTCATGTTATCACAACTGTAATATGCAAATAAATAACAAGTATAAAGTATAATTCTTCATATAACCCCTATTCTTTTCTTGATATCACTTATCCTACTAATGCATTATGTGCTAAAGAAGGGACCTCATTTCCCCATTGACTCCTGGTAGCCAGGTAAAGTGTCTGTGTCCCCGCTGTATACGAATCACCTGCCATAAGCCAAGGGAGCCCAAGGATGTTCTTGTCCGAGCCTGGCTTAGAGGGGAACGCTCATGAAGATTATTTAAGGCTCATTTGCAATAACATTTGTAGGCACCTCTCAATTCCAGCACTTGTCCGTCACCATAGGAACCCATATATCAAAAGAGGAGTTTTCTAAAGCTTTCATTCCATCTCTTTGTGTGTGTGTGTGTGTGTGTGTGTAGTCCTGACAAAGCGGACATGGCATCAGGATCAACATTGTGCTCTAAGATCTCCTGTGACTCAGAATTTACATATCAGCTGGGTTGGGTTCCTAACTGGAAGATGGGGATTGAGTAGGGCTGGTGTAAGGAATGTAAAGAGTTAAGATAAATCATTGAAACCTGTGTCAACTTAAAGATGTTCATGTCAATTCCTAACAAAGAATGGGGAAAGAAACAGATTCCAAGTTTTCTGCTCTTCTGAGTTCATTCAACACCCTTTGAATGTTAGACCTCCTTAAAGATGATATTGGGTTCCAGGGATGTTGGGGTTTTTTCTGCAATCTCCACTCGCTGATGTTATTCAACAAATTCAGAAGCAAAGAAATGGGAAATCATAAGACTAAGTTCACATGGGCAGGAACCTTGGGCAACTTATTTACCAGAGTGTATTCAGCTGTCCACAAAGTACCCTTCTAGAAGCAGATATCCCCAGAGGAGGCATCAGTAAAAAGGTGGGGAAGGGAGAGAGGGAAGGGAAGGAGACCAATAAAGGCATGCTATTGAGACAATCCTGCTGGGAAACTCTGGGAGACCATATCAAAGGCACCTCAAAATTGCCTCCCCTCCCCAGAGGGGAGGAAACTAAGGTATTTCTCCTCCCATTCCCATTCGGCTGGCCTGTTTGAGCAAAGGCCCTTAGGTGGAGCTGACTCCTCAGGCTTGTACTGGAATGGTTAATGCTCAGGGGACACGGACAGGCACTAACAGGGCCTGCTGTGGAGAAAGAGAAAGGCAAAGCAAGGAGCAAAAGGAAGAGGGGAAGAAAGGAACACCTCTGTGTGCGAGTGTGCAAGTGTGTGTGGGTGTGGGTGTGTGGGTGTGTAGTTATGAGCTCTGTTAACAAATTTTTCAAAGTCTCAAATAGAAACACTTACAATCAACCCTTCTATACAACTCTTCTCTCCACCTGAAATAGGTACTTCTACACTGATCAATTTATCAATTGTTTCTCCCGCATGGATTTCCAAATAGAACAACACATTACAAAGTATTTATGAACGAAAATGGACTCACAGAAGAGGAAATTCCCTAAAGGGCTAACAAACATAATAAACACATGGGAAGATAGTTCACCTCACGGGTAATCAGGGAAATGCATATTAAAACAATGAGATACCATTTTGGGGGGAAATGTTTGAGGAAATCTTAAAAAGATTCGTAACAGTGTTGACAAGGCTATGGAGGAAGAGACATTGTCATGCATTTCTGTTAGGAATTTGAGTTACTACGACTTCTGGGAAAGATATTTTGTCCATTGCTTTTCAGACAGAGAGTGGAAGGGGGAGAGAGAGAAAGAAACATCAATGTGAGAGAGACACATCGACTGACTGCCTCCTGCTCAAGTGCAGACCCGGGCCTGGGATCGAGCCTGCAACCCAGGTACACGCCCTCGGCCAGAATCGAACCTGAGACCCTTCAGTCTGTGGGCTGATGCTCTAACCACTGAGGCAAACCAGCGAGGGCCATACATTAAAATTGAAAACTCACATTCCCTTGGTTCTTTCTGGAGTCTTTCCTGAATAAATAAAAGCACCAGAATATAATCATATTTATACAAGGATGTTTATTACAAATTATTTGGGCAAAAATATTAATTCACCCCAATAAATAAAAATAATTCCATTAACATGGAAGACCTTGAAAATTTGTGGCATATATATACTAATAAAAATAGTGAATTAGAGTTGTGTGTGTTGAGTTTGAGTAATATTTGTGGTATTGTGAGAGAAATTAACAAATTGCACTGTAATATGTATAGTTCAATCCATTCAAGTAAAAAAAAGTAAAAACATTATATTTGTCAGAGATAGAAAAAGGTGTAGGAGAACACCTTTCAACTCTTACCACTAGTTCCTGAGGTTGGGGGCCATGGTGAGATTCGTAGTTGAGGGGAGCTGCAGATGAGAATGTTTGTTCATTGTATTGTTTGGCCTGTGGCAAAAAACAAACAAACAAACAGGTATTTCTTTTGAGGTATGAAAATAAAATAAAATAAAATGTGAAGTTAAAAACCCTCAGTGCTGGCAGGACTGTTGAGAAGCAGATATGTTGACAGGTAATTGGGGGCCTTGAAAATTGTGGAATTGTGGAAAGGATCAGAGCAGCATAAACAAAGGCTCTAAAATGTTAATACTTTGGGAATATATCCTGAAGAAATAGCTTCGTCTCCCCTATCCTTTAAAAAAAAAAAAAAAAGGTATAAATTTTTCTTCATTAGTACCATAGAAAACTGACAGCCAAATTTCAGGGAGTAGTTAAGCAAATCATAATGTACTAAGTACATTGCAATTGACTAGTAAGGGCCAAACTAGGCATCTGTTGGGTGTGTGTTTGACTTCTGGCTCTTTTACTTGCTTGCTGTGTGACTTTAAGGATGTCACTTAGCATCTTTGAGCTTTAGTTTCTTCATCTTGAAATGGGGATAACAATAGTATGTAACTCACAGGTTTGCTCTGAGGGTGAGAGGAATATGCATATATTATGATTACTACCACTGCTCAGAATAAAATGAATGAGTGAAGAGACGGATGCAGAACTCCATCTGAGATACCACCACTAAGTGAAAAATAGAACAGGACACGCATGCTTTATATTAATTATGGAGAACTTATTTATACAATGATCAAAATCAAAAGGTCAAAACATTTTGAAGATGCCAGCAGTTGGCACTTGAACATGGAATTATTTGCCTCTTTAATTTTGTTGATCTTTTACTTTAAAGTTGGTTAATTATGTAACAACTTACATATATAATATTAAAAACAAATCCAAAACAAAAAATGCTTAAGGGTCTATTCTTTGACAATAAAAATGATGTTTTGTGGTGTGTTTGGGACAAATGTTTATCATGTCTCTTCCATCTCTCTCTCTCTCTCTCTCTCTCTCTCTCTCTCACACACACACACACACACACATTTCCCAGAATATCCCCAGTATCCCCGGCTGCTCATCAAGCTTGTGGTTGGAAGTTAAAGTCTTACCAAAACACAGCATTCTAGGATGTCTTGCCAGAAGTTTCACTCCTATTGAAGGGCAGGGACACACAGACACTGTGTACTTGTGCAGGAAAACTATATAAGCCTGGCTATTAATAAAAAGAGGAAGTCCAAGTTCCTTAGCAGACCAGATAAGGCCCCTCAGAACGTGGTCCACCCTCTTTGTCAGTCCGCTCCTGGCACCAGGCAGGGCCCTACCACGCGCCCTAGAGTCAGCCCCCCCCCCAGGGTCTGCATAGAGCACGACGCTCACGCCTTCTTGTCCTTGCCAGGGCTGCTTCCTCTGTCAGGAATGTCCTTCTCTTCTTATCACAGAAGACGAAATCATTGTCCTCTATGCATAGCGTTGGGTCCATGTCTCTGCTGGAGTACCTACCATCCTCTGCTGAACTACTGGGTTCTACAAAGTGACACCCCCAATTACATGATCAACTCTATCCATTCTTGTTTCCCTTCCACCCTGCAGTCACCAGTAAATACAGGGTGTCTCAAAAAATGTATTCACACACTTTGAATAATTATAAAGGCAGCGTCTATTAGAATACATTTCATCTTCAAAATTGAGCTATCAGCTGTTAAAGCGTGCGTACATGTTTTTGGAAGACCTTGTAGCAGGCATCCTGCCGGTTGGCAAAATACATGGTGAAAGAAAACACAGAAAGAGAACTGCTTATTCAGTGGCATCTGAGAACAATTGAATTCAGCACCTCACTGTTACACAGCCAACTCCAACACAGGAGGAAGTATAAACCTAGGTCACGTTCAAACATAGTAATATGCACGACTTGGTGCTGAAAGCCTTTCGTCCCTTCCTCTTTCCCACCTAACCATTTCATTCATACAACAAATTTGGACCAAGCACTTAGTGTCTGCTTAGGACCACGCTATGGAGATATGAGCATCAATCAAATGTAATTCCTGCAATATTTAGATTTGGAACCCTGGTGCTATCACTCAATAGTAACATGAACTTGGGGGAAAACCTCTCTGACCACAGTTTCCTCATCTTTGAATTGACTTTGTTTTTATTCCATTAAGCAAGAGCAATCATTTTACTCTAGGGCTTTGAGAATTCTCTTTAGTAGGGCAGGGAAGAAAGAAAGTTGTGGATATCCTTACATGCCTTTTTTTTTTGGTCCTATCACAAGGATGTTTGGCAACCTGCAGGAAAAAAAATGTGTCAGAGTCAAATGTAAGAGGAGAACCAAGTTAGCAGGCGTGGAAAGGCACGTGAAAGGAAACAGAAGGTGGGTTTGCCAGGATGGAGAGGAGAAAGGGGTGACCCAACTACCTGGTTGTCACTGAAAATATCTTTTCTACTCTATGGATGTGGCTACTGAGTGTTACTAGTGTGGTAGAATTTGTACAGTTGATGAATGGACTCAATTCATGGGTATAAAATAATCTGATGTCTTTGGAGAGGATGTGCTGCTTAAATTTTTAAGTGCCATGTGTGAAAGGGAATTGTTGAAGAAGGAAATCAGGAACAAATGCATCACTGGATTGTTCTCAAAACACACGAACAAGGTTGTTGTTGAGTGGGGGAGATAAAATAAGAGACTGAGGGTGTGGGTTTTCGAACATGGGCTTGGAGCCTGACAATCTAGAGTCAGATCTCATCTCCACCACTTACTAGCTGTGTAACCTTTGGCAAAATACTGAAACTTTTGTCCCTGGGCTTCCTGGCCTGTAAAATGCAGAAAATAATACCACCTACCGTGTAGGATTATTGTACTCGATAAATAGTAACCAATAATATTTAGCCCTCTCGTGATGGAGAGTTGAGAATGGCTTTCTTCTTTTATTAAATCTTTTGATGAAATAGAACCTGAGCATTATAATCAAATCTGAATGGGATGAAGAAAGAAAGCAGAGGGGCTGGGAGAAATTTTTATTTGACTGATCTAGTGGCTTGGATAATGCAATCGTAATATGTTACAAGCAGAGGGAGCACTGCAGATTGTTGACCAGGCATTCACTGAAACCACTGGCACTTTACATATCAGAAATGAAAATCTAACCTCATGAGTAAAGCCGTTGAGCCTATATTTATAACCACCCTGGAAGTCTGTTGCTGAGATGAAAGATCTTTATTTATTTGGGCCTTCGTCAAGTTCAGGTCAATGAAAGGAAAGCACTAATCTAAGACAGGGCTTGGGCTAGAGGTCTTAACTTGTCATGGAGATGTTTTCCAGAGGAGATATGGAGCAACGTTAAACTTGGAAGGAAGCTAATATTTTCCATCTAACCATAGTGTGGCTTGTTTATTCTTTATAAAAGTGTTTTTCTCTGCATCTGTTTTTAAAACTTACTCTCCCCAATTTTTCATAGGAAAGGCTTGAAGGCTTGAAGAGTCCTGAATTGTTTATCTGCAAGGGAGCCTGACTCCGGGCATGTATGCTTGGTATTGCTATTTTTCTTTTTCTAAATGCATCTCTCACCAGTACCCAGAGCAGTGCTATGAGGTTGGCTAAAACCAAGTGTAAATAAGATTTTCATCTGTACCTGTGGCCAGCTATATCAGATAACCACTGAGTTTTGTCAGTCCTATCAAATGTTCCCTTCAGCAGGCCATTACAAATCCTGTGGGAAAACAGGACTAAACAGGGGTTTGGGAACACTATGGGTTTTCCAGGAGAAAGGCAGACCAAAAGAATGAAAAAGACCCCCATTCACTAGCCTTTCGGTTGGGGTTTCACAGTTGCTTCAAATTCTGGGCACTTAAAACACTTTACTCCCATCTGCAATGGATAAGTCAAGGAGATGTTCTTTGTTCAAGGTTCAAGTACTCTTGTGACCGTCCCAAAATAACTCTGAGTGTAATACAGTAGAGCCTCACGTAGCTAAACCCTCAAGGCTTGGACCTGTCATCATTGTCACCCCAGTCATTCTTTCCTCCTTTCTTAGGCCAGCCAAGCACTTGAATAAAATTTTCCATCAACGCTCAGAGTTGCTTAAACTCCTTCTTGCTTTTCCGAATCCACTATGAGTCTCCCTGTCAGTTAAAGAGAGTTAAAGTACATAAGCTGGACTTACCAAGGAGCCCTTTTCTAGGTACGTTTTCCTAGTGGCTTATACTGTTTTTCACACAGATTTGGATCAGATCAAGTCAATCTTCCCCGTTGGTTTTATTTCACCAAAGGGTCTTATTTTCTTAATTGGTGAGATTTTGCAAGAATTGTGATCATTTCAACCAGCTGTTTTATTCATGAGGCCACGTGTGCCACTGTTCAGCATGTATTATTTATTCCATCAGCCGAGTTACGGTGCTGAGCTGAGAGTTAAAGAAATCTGATCGTTTCCTTGGTCTCTGTTTTGGAAGATGCTGGAGCTTTATCCTTGGTGACAGCATGAAAACAATCCTTAAACTAGGTTCACAAAGAGACGGGGGGGCAGTAACACTGCAAATGTTTTGTTTGAAGCTACCTCAAGGTGCGGCACGGGAAGTGAAGAAGTTATGCGAACACTGGGCAGTCACTAGAGCTACAGCAGCGTCACATGGAAAAGCAGCGCGTAAAATATATGTGCAGAGAAAAGTGTGAAACTGACACCAACGGGAAGGAAATATACCAATAACACTTCATTCCTTGAGTAATGAAATTTCAGGCGACTTATTATTTTTTTCATATATAACGTGGGATCTTCTCCCTCTTTATCGCTTTCCTGTATCTTGTCTATATCTACGTGATTGTACACAATCGTCACTATTTCGTGCAAGTGTTTTTTTGTAGAATAAATTCCTAGGAAAGAAGTATGTATATAAACCAAACAATAAAAAGTAAAAAAATAAATTTAAGGGTAAAATCATGTTTCTGTTTGTTTTAGAAATGTATAAAATTTAGATAATAAAATATTACATAGCTGAAACTCTGAGAATTTTTTTCTTTTAAAAGTCATTTGTGTTGGCTTCCTTTTATCCCCTTAACAAATGGTACGTGGTATTAAAAAAAAAAAAAAAAAAAAAATGGAAACTGTCCCTGTTGAATGACTGCCTGCCTGCCGCTGTTGTTTGCGTCAGGCTCCCAGCGCTCTGGGGCCCGCGCGTCTCGCCCCTCCGCTCCAGGGCAGGGGCCACCGGCTTCACGCCCTGTCACCGTTCCGCTGGGTCGCCGGTTCGGACACCCTGAAAAGCACATATAATCGGACTCCCCTTCCTGGACGCCTGGCTCCTTTTCTCAGTAATGACAAGCAGTGCCACGGCCAACGCCCTTTCATGCCACGTTCACCACCCCGGGCACGGGTTTCTGCAGGGTCCGTTTTTAGAAATGAAAACCTCAGTGTCCCCATCAGCCTGGGAAATGCGTCCAGGGGCATTTCCAGGCGTGACGGGGACCGCAGGGTGGTGATCTGCGCAGCACCCCCATGGGCTCCCGCGGGCCGCGTCTGCCTGAAGGGACCCGAGTTTGGCCTGGACGGTGGCGGGCTGTGACCCGCCGGTAGGGGGCGCCGCGCCCGCCTTGGCGCAGACGGCGCGCCCGCAGCACGTACTCGGGCTCCGCGCGCTGATCCCCTGTTTGTATTGTTCTGCTTCCAGGGCGCTGAGACTTTAAGCCCGAGGCTCTAACTTGAGCTGGAAGAGTTTATTTTGGGATGAAGCATCTTCCCTCCTGGGAGGGCCTCTCCACCAGTGTCTCTGTGTCTCCTGTCTTTAGAAACCCGGGAAATTCTGGAGGGGAAAACTTCTTCTAAATCTGCAGAACTGACCCTTTTTCTCTCCAAAAATATTAGACTCGTGTTTGTCGGATTGACTGAGTTTATAGAGGGGACAACGCAGCTGCAGGGACGCTGAGGGCCTGGGGGGGAGGGCCCAGAGCGATTTCAGTCAATTGTGCTTGGGAAAATGACCCTATAAATCTCTTTAAGTATGTAGAGTTGATGGGATAAATATATACAAAGTATCCATTTCATCGACCCTATAAATATACGTGTTTATAAGGGCTAAAGAGGAAGGAAAGAGCAGTAAACTATGATTTTTTAAAATGTGATGACACATCATTTTGTTGCATGAAGGTGTCGGTTTTCTTTAAAACAAATCTATCAGAAAAGCTCTGCGTAAGAGTTTAATATTGTACTTCGCTCAAAAATTGTTTGATCAAAGAAGTGTAAATTTTTTTTCCTCTGAAAAATTAGTATGACCTTGAATAAACCTTCAGGAGAAATACGGGCAAGAACTAGAAATTCGTGGTTTGCCTTCTCTATAAACAGAAGTGTAGTGACATTTCCATGTCTCCCTTAAAGGACATTAAGCACACGGGATTTTCTTAGATGAGATAAGAAAGATGAGCTTTAGGGTTTAGTAAGAAAGGAATAAATAGCAATTTGTGATACATTTGGCCAGATGTGCCACGTAGCACTGTGGAAATTCCACTCTGGGCCCTCTGGGGACGACTTTCTACTGTGACGCACAGGGCCTGCTTATGGTGCCACAGCCTGCAGAAGTGTAGTCCTTAAAAAACAGACTTCCTTCTTCCCTTCCTCCCCTTTCCCCTTCAAACCCAGAGATTGCCAAGTTAGGATCTTTTCTAACAATATTTTCTAAACAATTAAGTGATATGGACCAGTAAAATACAAAAATATCTGTTTTGTTCTAAATTAGCTGAGCACATCACTAGATCACCATCTCCTCAGAACAGGATATTGACTGGGGGAGGGAGGGGATAAAAGGTGAATTTTAAGGGTGAAGTGTAGGATTATTTGCTTCCATATTTATGCAAACACGTTTTCTTCTTTTTTAGCTACAACATTATGCTTTTAAATCTTCTTGTCTCGCCTAAGTCTGATACAGCACCGAAGTGCTATCTTAGCCTAACATGAGATTTTAAAGGAAAGGTAAATGATAACTTTGGAAATTGGGAAGAAAACTGATTTTTTATGCGACTCATGAACAGAATATAACCTTTTGTTCCCAGATCAGTATTAGGCATTTTAAAAACTATCACAAAACTGTTTGCTACAGGATTCCTTTCATATCAGGTTTCTAGTTGTATTTAGCGACAGTTATTAGAGCATTAGCTACTTGACAAAGAAGCTGACGTGTTGATGAGCAGCCACAAAAGAAAGAACAGGGCTTTGAAATTTGTAAAAGTAGCGAGTGAGATGCCGTGGCCTTTCAGAAATGCCTCCATTTAGCATAATATCCTCAAGGTCCATGCATGTTGTTACAAATGACAGATGTCCTTCTTTCTCATGAGATAAGCCAGACAGAGAAAGGCAATTACTGTATGATATTACTTATATGTGAAATCTAAAAAAGCAAATGTGTAAAAACAGAGAGTAAAATGGTGGTTACCAAGGATAGGGAGGTGGGGGGATAGGAAAGTTGTTAAGGGCACAAACTTGCAACGAGTAGTACATAAGCCCTAGAGATCTAATGCACAGAATAGTGAATATAGAAAAAAAAGCTGTATTATAACCATCAAACTTGCTAAGAGACTAGATTTTAATTATTCTAACCACTAAAAATAAACGATAATTCTGTGATGTAATAGAGGTGCTAATTATTGCTACAATGGCAATCATATTACAATATATAGCATATCAGCATGTCGTGCACCTTAAATTTACACAGTGTTGTATGTCAAGTATATTTCTATTGAAAAAAGGAAAAAAAAATATTTCTATTGTATAATGTGAGCTACGTGTGTAGAAATTTTTCCTCTGAACCAATCAACGGCCTCCACTAAATCCTTAAAAGTCTGACTGTTGAGATATGTTGTTACAACCCTGGATGCATATTTCAATCACCTCAGGGAATATTAATTTAAAAAATTACTAATGCTGGAGCCCCATCCCACCCACCCCAATTAAATCTGAATGTGGGCTTAGGCCAGGCAGTGAAAGCCCCCCTGTGGGCATTTCTGCAAACTCCCCAAGAGCTTCTGCTGTGCAGTAAACCATCTGTCTAAATCTAAAAGGAAATCTCCATTTCATATCCCCAGACCAACTCACACGTATCTGGTTAGATTTCGAAGGTTTTTTGTTCCCTTCCTCAGAAGGGGACAACTGGACTGTGCTAATGATATAACCAAGATAGTTGGGGACAGAAAAGAATCTGACTTATGGGAAAAGTCCAAAGATACCCACAGGAATTATTTAAAGAAAGCAAACATTCCTTGCTAAGGGAGCTTCGTGACTACTATTGATGACCTCGTGCTTGCCAAGGCCTTTTTCGTTTTTCAGAGCCAGTTTCCTAAGAAACTATAAAGTGGAACCGTTGGCTTCCTCCAATATCTCGCCCTATCCTGCATTTAGCGAGTCCTAATGATGACTTGAGCCTCTGAGATGTTCAAACAGAGGGCATTTCTGGTCAAACGGAGCCCTTTGGGTCTGGGTAACAGGGAAGATTTCCTCCAGCTTTTCGTGGCTGGTGGAGTGTGAGAAACAGCGCTCCACGGGAGTCAAGGGTGGGCCTTGGAGACAGGCCACTTAGGCTCTAATTCTGACTCTTTCATTTCCTAAATATTTATACATTTGGAAAAAAGTTCTCCATTTTTCTAAAATGTGTTTTTCTCATCTGTGAAGTGGTAATTATCATTTTCAGGGTTATTGTAAGAATTAAATGGAAAACTATATATACAATGCAAGGATTAAATGGAAAAATGTATGCAAAATGTTCAGCATAGTGCTTGACTCAGGCTTAGTACTCAAGAAATAATGGACATTAGTGCCTTAACTCCCTTTATCCAACCCCACTTAACTGACTGGCAAAATGAACCACCACCCTTTACTCCCTCTAAAAAAAATGTACTGACTGCTGCACCCTGGAATAATCTTAAGTACACAGGCTTACTTCTCCCACCAGTTGAATTATAGCCTTATTAAGAGTATTGCTTGTTCCAAAACCTGTTTATACCAGTAAGACTTATCATTGAAATTTACTTAAATACTAAGTAAACAGATGAAACACTAATGTGGCGCCTTGTTTCTATAAACACTAGGTTGAATGCATAAACAAATTGAAATTGCAAGAATAAAAAGTCGAAGTAGGTGTGGTAAGACAAACTGTAAAGACTTGGAAAATGGTGCCCGGCCGGGTGTGGCTCAGCAGTTGAGCTTTGACCTAGGATCCAGGCGATCGGGGTTCGATTCCCGGTCAGGGCACATGCCCGGGTTGTGGGCTGCAGCCGATCAATGACTCTCTCATCATTGATGTTTCTGCCTCTCTCTCTCCCTCTCCTTTCCTCTCTCTGAAATCAATAAAGATATATTTAAAAAAAAAAGACTTGGAAAATGGTAAAAATCTAGTTGGGTTTGTGCTGAAAGGCCTCAGGTTTGATCCTGGTAGGGGCACATGCCTCTGTTGCAGGTTTGATTCCCAGCCCCAGTCGGGGTGCATGTGGGAGGCAACCAATCAGTGTTTCTCTCTCAAATCAATGTTTTTCTCTCCTTCTCTCCTCTCTCTCTCTTTCTCTCCCTCCGGTCCTCTCTCTCTAAAAAAATCAATGAATAATATCCTAGTGTGAGAATAAAAAATATATATACATGAATTAAACTTTAAATACTTAAATAAATATTTAAAGTGCGTGCATGTATAAAAATAACATCCTCTGAGATATGCAAATGTTGCCTATAAACTCAATGAGATTTCAACTTAAAACCACAAATCTAAATCAAGTACTCAGTTACACCTTTTAACATAGAACCACAAGACTGTCTCCTAAATAGCTCAGTACAAATGCCAAATATTAATATGAAAATAATAATACCATGGTTTTGATTCTCTGAAACTTTTCTACACTTAGTTCTAAATCTTCCTGGAGGTTTAAAAAAATGCATACTCAATGAAGATGATTACCATGCTAGTGAACCAAGGTTCTCCTTTCACAATAAAGACCTTCCAGTTAATGGTGGTCATTTCAGACCAGAGAGCCTGTCCAGACTTGAGACCTGGTGCTCCAAAGGCATTTTGCAGCTCTTCTCCCCACTCCACTGTCAACCTGAGCTCCTTCTTATAGTCATTGTGTTTGCGGTTTTGAAATTTGAGGGTATGTTGTCCTCTAACTTGGATGACCCAATTCTCTGTCCATTGTCAAGTGTCTGCAACTCTGGACCAACTCAAGACCAGACTGATCACCTGCTTTCATAACGTTTCTTCACCTTTTAATGTAGGTGCATCGGTTTCTCATTTATATCTAAAGACTTTGGACTTAGGATTTGAAGATACATAAATGGTTTTTTCCACTTAACCTAAAAGACTTTTAAGTTAATGGAGCCCAAAGATATGAAAATGTTTCTCTGTTTTGCTTAATGGAAACTACGGACAATATACCTTCAGGAATATTTTAAACAGTGATTTGACTTTGCCCTGTAGTCCTAACTCATGAAATCATTTTATTGATATATTCCTCAAACTGAAACACTAATACTCTTTTTTAAAAAGAAATATGTTTTTATTGATTTTAGAGAGAGAGAGAGAGAAACATCAATTGGTCGCCTCCCACATGCACCCCGACCAGGATCAAACCCACAGCCTGCGCATGAGCCCTGACTAGGAATCAAACCGTGATCTTTTGGTGCATGGGACGATGCTCGACCAACTGAGCCACACCGGCCTGGGCAAAATACTGTGACTCTTACTTGTGGACTTTGCTCCCTTGATAATCAATGGATATACATTCTGAAAGTCCATGCAGAATTCACTAACTGGTCACTGCATTTTCCTTTCTTAGCCCACATGTGATTCAGTTTTTTAAGTAGTGCTGCAGGTGGCCCTACGGAGATCTATGGAGTGAGCCTACAGAGGAAACCTCTGCGTCGCCCTCATGCTGAGGGAGCAATAAACAACTCATGAGAGAAAGAAATGTGTTTGTGAAGGAAAGATATTCACCTAAATTTAGTGTTTAAGGAAGAATAGTTAAATGATTAAGATGAGAGGTTCTGGAAACATACCTGCTTTCAAATACGAGCCCAATCTCCTCCTAACTATGAGCTTTGAAAAGTATTTACCCTCCTTGTAGCTCAGTTTCCTCATCTTAAAACGGGGGTAACACTGGTACCCATCTCATAGCTCTTTAGGAGAGTTAAGTGAGACAATACATGTAAAATGCTTAGCAGGATGCCGAGACGCTGCAAGTGGTCACCGAATGATGACGGTGACTTCCCTGAGTTTTCCGGGAGACAGCTGAGCGTGAAGCGTGCCTTCAGCGAGGGAGGCAGGACGCGGGCCCTGCGGGACAGCAGCAGCGGTCGAGGCAGCTGGGCAGCACCAGTCTTTTCAACAAAAGCACAGGGCAGAAAATAAATCCGAGCCCCAGAATCCTATCTCAGAGGCCCCAGCGCTGCAAATAGCAGCTGCAGCTGCAGCCCGAGGGCTGGCCTTTACATGTCCGCAGTGTGAAAAGACTCATGGTGACAAACTAATCTTTTCTATCACACCCACACAGTCAGCAATCACACATAGGCGTAAACTCCGAATATTAAGCAGCTATTTTTAGTGGCGTATAGCAGAACGACTGATAATACAGACTTTATGGAAAACAGGGCTTGGTGAATTTTGTATACTGATTAGATGTTCTTGAATGTACTATAGATGATTCTGGGTCATCTAGCTGCCAATAAAAACCCCCTTCCATCTATAGAACACTTCACATGTGCAGACGCTATGCCAAGGACTTCACATGTGTTAGCTCATTTAACCTTCCCACGTCTCTAAGGGGCAGATATAATTATTGCCTCACGCTAGATCTTGAAAGGGGCCAGCAAAAGACGAAAAAACCTAAGAGCTCAGAAGGTTAAGTAATTTACCCAACATTGCAAGATTCTAAGTACGGTACCGAGGTAAAAACCCAACTCTAGCTGACTCCATCATCTCCTCTGTTAACCACTTTGCTGTGTTGCCTTGAAATTATAATGATATACTGCCCATAAATTATTTCATGTGCTTATTTCTTGTTACCTCAAATAGTCCCTTATAGGGAGGGCCAGGGTGCCACGCTTGCTTGTTTTATATCTCTAAGCTTTCAACACAGTGGGAGATGAGTGATACTTATTGATAGATGTTGAGCAATGTTAGGATGGACTAGGAGGTTCGGAGGAACTGATCGGATCCCAGTGACAGAACCTCAAGGTCACTTACAAAGAAAGAAATGCTTGTCTCAACCTATATACATTTATTTTTTTCAGCCACAACTTACTAAGTGCTTGCCGCAGGCTATAAAGATGATTAAGGCAAGATACTACCTTTAGAATACTATAGTCTAGACTAAGTAATGGGAATTCAGATGTCCACCTGGGCTGGGCAGTTAGCCCCAATGACTGCAGTGGCCCAAGAAGCAAACCCGGGTGGGCTCTATTGAGCCCCAGCTTAGTGTGCCTACCTGGACCTAGTATTTCCAAAAGGAGCCAGAAGTTCACATTTTGTATGATTTGTATATATATTGATTTTAGAGACAGGAAGAGGGAGAGAGAGGGGTCGGAGATCGATTTGAGAGATACATGGATCAGTTGCCTCCCGTACGTGCCTGACTGGAGGTCAAACCTGCAGCCCAGGTACGTGTCCTGACTATGAAATGAACCTGCCACCTTTTGGCATATAGGATGATGCTCCAACTGACTGAGTCACACTGGCCAGGGCTGATTGTTATATTTTTTTACATGAAGCCAGTGTGTGCATCAAGCAAAATTTATTTGCAAACTGGATTTAGCTCACAGGCTACCAGGTTGAAATATGGTTCAAATAGTAAGACTCATAACTAAGGACAGCAGGAGGCGAACAGACTGTGTTTACTAGACAGGGAGTATATGTAAAGCATCCAGAAGAGTCAGAGATGTTTCAAGCTAGAACATTAGGGAAGGCTTTATGGAGGAACTCATCTTTGATTACCCTTCCAAACCCGATCAGCTTTGGAACCACCACGATGGGAAGCAAAGCTGCTTCAGCTGCAGAAAATGGTAGAAATAAAGACCTGGAGCTGGGAAATAATAGGCCAAGGTCAGGGTCCTCTGAGTGACACTGTACTGTTTTGTTTTGGTTTTGTTTTTTAGTATCGTACTGAAAACAAATTAATTGTGCATGCCATCTATAGTCGTCAGAATTTAGAAAAATTGGGGTTATTCCAATAAGCATTATAAGCTCAGAGTAGAAGACATGGAGGCTGAAAATTGTTAGGGTCTATAAATCAAAGGAGATATTAAGGCAGAGGCGCTCTCACTGCTTATAGCCGACTGCATGGTGTGTCGTAGGACCTGCAGCTTAAAAGAACATCTGAGTCTTGGAAGGGATCCAGCAAAGGCACCAGGACTAATTTGGGAGATGAAGGGTATGTCTTATGAGGAGCAGCTTAGAGGGCTTAACATGCTTCAGCTTTAAAATAAGGCGGGTGAGCAGAGTTCTATTGATAGCCTGCAAGGCTTCCAGTATGAACTTGTACTTGGTGTGAGAGAAAATTCAAAGTGACACTAAGGAATGTCAAGAAGGTGGGTTCCTTTCTTTTTCAGTTCAAGAATGATCAGTCCAGGAACATTTTGTGCAAGAAAGTTTTTAAAACATGGAGTGGACTTCCATAGACTACTGGGGTAATGTCTTCCATTTTATCACCATCCATTCCCCGAACTACTAAATTTAAAGATCATTTATTCATAATACCAATTTATAATGTCATGGGTGGAAACATTGCTGTCCCAGTTGCTGTAAGTCCACATAGAACAAAAGTAACACAGACACACACACATACACACACACAGAGGCAAAATCCATTAAGTCTAAAATTTTACAAATTCACCAAACCCTCACCACCTCCATCACTTGTTCCTTCTTGTTTCACACGCTGTGAGGCAGGTTATGGCCGGGAGAACTGGTAGACCTAAGCCTGATAATGTGGGGTCAGGCTCCAAATTTTAAATTACTCAATTGCCTGCTTTCTTTTGTATTTTAACTAATTTCATTTTGGATCCTAGACCTCTGCTTTTCACAGCTCAGTTAAAACTAAAACATTTCCACAATATGTGCATAGGAAAAACTGGAAGGAACGATAACAGTTTCAGCAACTCTGATCATCCTTAACTGGTCACATTTTTAATATTCAGTGTACGTGGTAGGTTTAGAAGCGACACTCAGGGTCAAGGTCAGAGATGGGTTCCGGGAGTCATTCACTCAGTTATAGCTGAGAATCTGAGAGGGGATTAGCTCACCAAGGGAGAGAATGTACGCAGAGACCAGAGGGCCAGAAGCAGAACCTTGGGGGAAGTACCCCCACCTCGGCCAGGGCCCAGGAAAGGAAAAAAAGGAAAGCAGGGGGAGAGGCAGTGTCTGTCCACTGCCACTTAGATCCATGAGCCCCTTCCTCCTGATCATTGTCTTCATTTGAAATTGGCCACCTAAACAAAGCCCTTAACTTATTTTGTTCACGTACCTTTTGCTACAAACTGAATTGTGTTCCCCCCAAATTCATATGTTGAGTCCTAACCCCCAGTGTGAAGCTCTTTGGAGATGGGGGCTTTGGGAGGTAATTAGGTTTAGATGAGGTCATGAGGGTGGGATCCTCATGATGGGTTTTGTGTCCTTCCTGAGAGGCACTTGAGAGCTTTTTCTCGGCCTCTCTTTGCCATGTGAGGACACAGTGAGAATACTGCCCTCTGCAAGCCAGGAAAAGAGCTCTCACCCTAACCCAACCATGCTGGTACTCGGATCTCAGCTCTCCAGCCTCCAGAACTGTGAGAAATATATTTCCATTCTTTAAGGCACCCTGTGCATGGTATTTTGTTATGGGAGTCTGAGCTGACTAATGCATCTACCAAATATTTTTTTGGATAATCTTTTACACATTTTCAAATTGTTATTTAATATTTTCTACCATAAACTTAAATAGTCCAAAGAATGTCATTTTCAGCCTTCTCTAAAAGTTGGCATTAAAAATAACAATAAAATGCCTGGCAGTGTGCTCACTAGTTAAGCATTGACCTAAGAACCAGGAGGTCAAGGTTCAATTCCTGGTCAGGACACATGCCCAGGTTTCAGGCTCAACCCCCCTGTAGGGGGCATGCAAGAGGCAATTTATCGATGATATTTCTCTCTCATTGATGTTTCTATCTCTCTATCCCTCTCCCTTACTCTTTTTCTAAAAATCAATAAAAGCATTTTAAACAAATAGTTATACTCTGCAAAAACATATTAAGAGAAAGAGAGAGAGATTCCGAGATGGTGGCAGGTTGAGTGGAAGCTACACTGACGCTCTCCCAGGACCAAACTGGAATTACAACTAAAATATAGAAAAGACATCCTGACTAATCAACTGCAACTGAAGACTAGCTGTGGAGCACCCTCAAAACCAAGGACGAAAAGTGGAGACCACATAGAGACTGATAGGAAGTGCGGAGGCATGAGAGGGCTGGCTGGGCTCCCATAGGAAGTGCCTGAAGATCCGGAGGGATATCTCAGCTGTAGGGGGTTCCCACTGAGAACTCGGGGGCCTAACCCCAGGCTGGGCTTTCCAGCCCAGAGCACCAGAACTGAGAAAGGTGCCCATATAACATCTGGCTGGGAAAAGCAGCAGGGTTTCTGTCTGCCAAGGAGAGATGTCTGGAAATGCAGGCACCCTCTTAAAGGGCCAACACACAAAGTTTCGTATGTAGTTACTCACCTTAGGCTCCGGTGGAGAGAGGGAAGAATGGACTAGAGCAGTGTGAGGAGAATCTAGGGATGCTGGGTTGGGGAACAGAGCTCAAGAGGGCAGCCATCTGGATTCCTGTGCCGAGTCATTCCCCCATACTGTAGAGGACATCTTTCTCAGACAGACATTTACCATTCAAGCAGCTTTTGCCTAGGAGGGAAGCAATTGCCCCACCCTGTTGCAAAACCTCTTGCCCTACCCTGTGAAGTTTCTACAGCTTAAGCCTCATTAAGAGGCTGATAACATTCAGCTGTCCTATCCTGTGACCTTTCTACAGCCTGAGGCTCATTTAAAAACTGAATAACAATCAGCCTCTGGGTGCTTTGAGTCTTTGACTGATTTGCTTCTGGACCCAGGGTTTGGAAAAGCAGACCTTAGTGTGCATCTTGGTCCTGTCCAAACACACCCAGCCCCAGCAGAGAAAACCACAAGTTGTGGAGTGCAGAAAACTTCAAACAGGGTGCTCAGGGCTGGTCACAAACAGCATCGGCCTGCACCAGTGATCATCCAAAAGAATGGGAGTCTTAGCAGATCTACCTAATACATAGAAACAAATCCAAACAGGCAGCAAAAATGGGGAGATAATAATTCTCCAGAAGAATAACTAAATGAAATGGAGATAAGCAATCTATCAGATATAGAGTTCAGAATAGTGATCATAAGGATGCTCAATAGCATGAGAAAAGAAATGGGAACTATGAAGGAAATTAAAAATGACATAGTAGAAATTTTAAAAAAATTGGAAGTAATAAAGAGCAGATTAGGGGAAGCTGAGGATCAGAGCAGTAAATTAGAAGACAGGGTAGAAAACATCACTCAATCAGAGAACCAAAAAGAAAAAACAATTAAAAACAGGAGGACAGTTTAAGGGAGCTTGGAACAACATGAAACATAACAATATTTGCACCATAGGAGTGCCAGAGATGTAGAAAGTAAGCAAGGGTTAGACAACCTGTTTGAAGAAATAATGGCAGAAAACTTCCCTAACCTGGTAGAGAGAAAATTTCACACAGTTCAAGAGGCACAGAGGGTCCCAAGCAAGAAGAACCCGAAGAGGCCCACACCCAGACACATTATAATTAAAATGTCAAAAATTCAAGACAAAGAGAAAATCTTAAAAAGAAAAGCAATCTTTACCTACAAAAGAGCTCCCATAAGCTATCAGCTGATTTCTTACCAAACACTCTACAGACCAGAAGAGAATGGCATAAAGTATTCAAGGTAATGAAATGTGAAGATCTGAAACCAAGACTACTCTATCCAGCACAGCTATCATTCAAAATAGATGATGAAATAAAGAACTTCCCAAACAAAAAAAGGCTAAAGGAGTTTATCCCCACCAAACCAGCATTGCAAGAAATGTTAAAGGGACTGCTGTAATATGAAGTTGAAATAGAGAGAATGAGAAACATAGACATAAAGAAATAAAATGGAAATAGATGAGTACCTATCAATAATAACCTTAAACATAAATTGATTAAATGCTCCAATCAAAGGACATAGGGTAGCTGAATGGATAAGAAAACAAGACCCAAGTATGTGCTGTCTATAAGAGACCCACCTCAGAACAAAAGACTCACAGGCTTAAAAAAGACCCAAAAACTTCTGGAGTATTTTAAAGGAGAGATCAACAGCAATAGTCATATTAGGGGACTTTAAAACCCCATTGACTTTACGGGATAGATTTTCCAGACACACACACACACACACACACACACACAAATCAACAAGGAAACTAAATGACATACTAGATCAGATGGATGATTCTAAATGACATACTAGATCAGATGGATTTAATGGACATTGCAGAACATTTTACCCCAAAGCTGCAGAATATGCATTCTTCTCAAGTGCACATGGGACAGTCTCAAAGACAGACCACATGTTAGGACACAAAACAAGTCTCTACAGGTTCAAAAAGATTGAAATTAAATCAAGCATCTTCTCAGACATCTACATCTTTGAAGACTCTGCAGCTGTAAAAAAGGAGGATCCCTTACCCTATGAGATAGCATGGTGGGACCTGGAGAGTATTATGCTAATCAAAATAAGCCAGTCAGAGAAAGACAAGTATCACATGATCTTACTCATATGTGGAATCTAACGGACAAAATAAACTGATGAACAAAATAGATCCAGAGACATAGAAGCATGGAACAGATTGAGGGATCTCAGAGGGAAGTTGGCGGTGGGTGGGTAGAGAGAGATTAACTTAAGAATTTATATGCATATATGCATAACCCATGGACACAGACAATAGTGTGGTGAAGGCCTGGAGGGATGGGTGCAGGGTATCAAGGAGGGAAACAAGGGGCTCAGTGGTTGAGCATCAACCTATGAAACAGAAGGTCATGGTTTAATTCCCTTTCAGGGCACATGCCCGGGTTTCAGGCTCGATCTCCAGTAGGGGGCATGCAGGAGGCAGTGGATTGATGACTCTCTCTCGTCATTGATGTTTCCATCTATCTCTCCCCCTCTCTCTTCTTCTCTAAAATCAATAAAAACATTTAAAAAAATGGATCAGACCAGATGGTTTTATGATTGTCAGTTATCTTCAAAGGACACACTTTATTCTTATTCAAATTATTTTAAATATTAGAAAAAGATGCAAGAATTTATAATCAATTTTATGATGCTAACATAACTTATATGATAAAGATAGCACAAAAAAGAATTTATAGAATAATCTATCAATATACAAATACAAAAATATATAAGCTAAAATATTAGCAAGTAAATCCAGAATTATATTAATAAAATAATAAATACATCATAATAAAATAGGATTATTACCAGGAAGGCAAAAACTGTCCAACATTTGGCAATTTTTCAAAATACTGTAACTCATTCTATAAGCAAATCAAAGAAGAAAAACACATGATTACAACAATATATACAAAAAATACATTTGATAAAATTCAGTAGTCATTACTAGTAAACAGTTCAGTAAGTAGAAATGAAAGGAAATGACCTAAAATGGTAGAGCATTGACTGCAAGTTACTAGCAAATATTATGTTAAACTTTAAATGCAGGATCCAGCTCCATTAAAATCAAGAACAAGAAAGAAAGACTCATGCTGCACACTATTATAACATTATATTTGGGCTTCTAGCTAATGTAATGAGAAGAGAAAATAAATCCAATAATTATTGAAAATAAAAAACCCTAAAATTATAATTTTTACATATCATATGATTATGTAATTATATAGTAAATAAATTCAAGTGACATTCCTAAAAATCCTATTTAAACTAAAAAATAATTTGATTAAGTGACTGGACACAAAGTAATTATAAAAACAACTTCAAAGCTTTTCTTCATACTTTTAATAACCAATAAGAAATGGAAATGGAGAAAAGAATTTCACTTGAAATAGTAACAAAAACTATAAGATGCATAGGCACAAATTTAACATGAATGGTATACTTTTAAAAAATATATATATTATTAAAAGTATTTCAGGTGTCCCATTTTCCCCCCCAATTGACCCCCTCCACCTCGCTCCCACCACCTCCCCAGGCCTTCACCCCATTATTGACTGTGTCCATGGGTTATGCATATATACATATAACTTCTTTGGTTAATTTCTTCTCATCCTCCACCCCCCTTTCCTCTTCCCTCTGAAATATGATCATCTGTTGCATGTGTCAATGTCTCTGGATCTATTTAGTTCATCAGATTATTTTGTTCATTAGCTTCTTAAAGAAGACCCTTCACCTTTTCCTGTAGTGCTGGTCTGGTGATGATGAACTTCTTTAGCTTTTCCTTGTCTGAGAAGCCCTTTATCTGACCTTTAGTTCTAAATGATAGCTTTGCTGGGTAGAGCAGTCTTGGTTGTATTTCCATGTTTTTCATCACTTTGAGTATTTCTTGCCAATCCCTTCTGGCCTGCAAAGTTTCTGTTGAGAAATCAGCTGACAGTCATATGGGTGCTCCCTTATAGGTAACTAATTGCTTTTCTCTTGCTACTTTTAAGGTTCTCTCTTTGTCTTTAACCTTTGGCATTTTAATTATGATGTGTCTTGCTGTGGGCCTTTTTAGGTTCCTCTTGTTTGAGACCCTCTGTGCTTCCTGGATTTGTAAGTCTAATTTTTTCCCCAGGTGGGGGAGATTTTCTGTAATTATTTTTTCAAATAGGTTTTCAATTTCTTGGCCTCTTTCTTCCCCTTCTGGCACCCCAATAATATGAATGTTGGGCCTCTTGAAGTTTTCCCAGAGGCTCCTTATACTATCTTCATATTTCTGGATTTTTTTTTTTTTGCTCTTCTGGTTGGGTGTTTTTTGTTTCCTCATGTTCCAAATTGCCGATTTGATTCTCAGCGTCCTCTACTCTACTGTTGATTCCCTGTAAATTATTCTTCATTTTAGTTCGTGTAGGCTTCATTTCAAATTGGTACTTTATTATGTCATCGATGGTGTCAGTTGTTTTCGTAATACTCTTACTAATATGCTTGAGCACCCTTATAACCAAAATTCTGAACTCTGTATCTAGTAGCTTGCTTGGTTCTATTTAGTTCCTTTTCTAGAGATTTCTTCTGTTCTTTCCTTTGTGACATGTTTCTTTGCCTCCACATTTTGGCTACTTCCAGGTGTTTGTTTCTGTGTATTGGGTAGAGCTGCTATGTCTTCTGGAATTGGTGGAGTGGCTTTCTGTAGTAGGTGTCCTGTAAGGCCCAGTGGCTCAGCCTCCCCAGTCACCTTAGCCGGGCCATTAGGTGCTCCCCTGTGTGGGCTGTGTGCACTGTCCTGTTATAGTTGAGCTTTGATTGCTGTTGGCATCACAGGGAGGAATCGACCTCCAGGCCAATCATCTGTGAAGACCTGCTGCAATTACAGCCAAAGAGTTGCTGTGCTGGAGACACCCCTATGGAGCAGGATTTACTTCAGTGGAGCTTTGGTGTTCACCAAGTGCACCCCTTGAGTGTCACTCATGGATGCGGTAGGGTTGTAATCCAGTGTGGTCGAGTCTGACCACCAGGTGCACTGTCTCTGAGGCCTCCTGGGAGGTGCAAAGTGAGCCTGTGCCAGTGCCTTGCCCAGGGCCACCCAGCATGAGCTACACAGCAAACCCCAGCTGGCTGCTACTTGTGCTGGGCTTGGAGGTGCCCAGGAGAGGCCAAGGTATGAACCAATGCAGGCTGCCCTAGTGCCAGGCCTGGGGCTGCTTATCAAGCCGTATGGGGCACAATGTTGCTTGGTTGAGAGATTTTAGGAAAGTCCTAAGCATGACGCTGGAGAAGCCACTTGCACAGAAAAGCCCCTGGAAATGGCCTGGATGAGCCTGGGTGTGGGGAGGGGCGGGGCCTCCGGGAGTCACGGGGCGGGGCCAAAGGTGCGAGTCAGGTGCTGGCGATTCAAACATGGCGCCTGCCTGCAGGCTGTGCGAGGGGAGGACTCACCACAGGAGCCGTGGCCTCCGCCAGCCCTTCTGCCCAGGAGGAAGCCGCCTTCCAGCTCTCGCCCGGATCTCAGGCAGGTCAGTTCCTCCCCGAGTGTCCCAGGTCCTTTCAGGCCGCTGCCCGGCGCTGGGCTCAGAGGGAGCGTCCGAGTGAGTCCGTGCCGGGCCCTTTAGAGGAGCTGCTGGGGCTCCCGCAGCCTCCGCGACCCTCAGGGACAGTCCCCGCTGGTTTCACAGCCCGGAGTCGTGGGGACATTTCTTCCCGGCCCTGGAGCCCTGGGCTGGGGGCTGCTGTGGGCTGGGACCCCTCCCTCCTCCGGGAAACCTCTGCCGCCGAGATTCCCTCCCGGGTTTACCCCGAGGCACTGGGTGTGCGCCCTCGGCCGCATCTCCAATCCAGCCCCGACCCGCCCGCGTCTCCGCCCCTCCTCCCGCTCTCGGTGCCTCTTCAGGTCCCTGGTTGTGGGGCTTCTGTGCAGCCAGGTGTCAGGAAGCTCTGAGTGACGGTGGTTCTGTATTTTAGTTGTGATTTTGATGTGGTTGCGGGAGGCGGCGGGTACGCAGTTACCTGGGCCGCCATCTTGTTTCCTCCTCTGGGATAGAATTTTAATGAGAAAAATTATAAAGTGTTATTAATAACTATAAAACAATATCTGACTTGGGAGACAAATCATATTTCTAGTTAAGAACGATTAATATTATCAAATGACAATCACCTATGAATGAATATATAACAATTTATATCATTTTAGAGTATCTTTGTGTTGGAAGAAGTTTATAGAAACTGACAAAATGAATTTAAAGTTTATAAGGAAGAACATAAATGAAGAATTGCAAAGAAAATTTTGAAAATTTAGACCAGGGAGGGGGACTTACCCTATTAGATGTTAAAATTATTGTAAAGCTAATTAATCCGAATAGTATGATATTGGCTGAAGATAAACACACTGGTGAGTGAAAAGTGAACACTGCATCTATAAATAGATTCAAATTTATATGGGAACTGAAACCCTGGGTTACATTTCAGGTCAGTGGTAAAGTAACAGCGAAATGGTGCTGGCATGACTCCCTGTTAAGCTGGTGGACAGGGAGAGACAAGTTTGGACCCCTAATTTACACAATAAAAATATTTAGGTATTTAGCAATATTTGAAGAAAATTTTGAGATTATTTGAATAACCCTGAGTCGAGAGATATTCTTAAGTAAGACACAAAATCCAGAAGCAATAGAGGAAAAGGTGCCAGATTTGAATAGATAAAAAAATTAAACTTTTAATTTTTATGATTTAATTCTTTTGATTTTATGATTTAATTTTTAAAAAATCATAAAATCAAAAGGCAAAAAGAGTGTGTGCGAAAGTTATTTGAAACACATATTATAAATTGAGTTAATATCACTAGTAAAAAAATAAAGTATTTGAAAAAAGCAATCAGAAAATAATAGAAATCACCAATAAATATGATATGTTGCTTAACCTTTGGAAAAAATGCTTAATAATGAACAATCATTTCTAACCCATTAAGTTGATAGCTTTTTACCCAAGGTATGAAAAAATAGGCAATCTTGTACATTGCTGATTGACCTGTTAAGTAGGTGACCTTTTGGGAAAGTAATCTAACAAAAATCTATTAAGATTTAAGCTTTACATCTACTCCAGCAAGCTCACTTTCAGTGACCTATCTGACTAACTTAAAAGTATCTATATATAAGGTTATAGTCTGTGGTGTTTATTGCAGTATTAATTGTGGTGGCGAAACATTGGAAACAATCTGAATATCCACCAAAAGAGAAGTAATTGAGAATACAGGGCACAGTGTGCTGCATCCATACCAGGAATGATTATTATTCAGCTATTTAAAAAGTACATATATATTTGCTTACACACACACATATATATATGAACATGGATGATATCTGTCTATGACAGGTTAAATGGAAAAAGCAAGCTGAAGAGTAACGTAGATAAAAATAGATGCAGAACTTCCTACATATGAATATATGTTTGCATCTGTATATCTGAACACAGAAGAAATTTAGACCCTAATTTACAGTTTGGAGTGAGGATAAGGTTAAGGAGAGGGTGAGGCTTAATGTTTATACTTCTCTGCACTCTGGTTGGTGCCGGGAACATTATTGTTTTTATTTTGAAAGCTGTGCCTATCCAACATCCATTCTCTTTATTCTCTTTGGCAACAGAAGCCCATTGCCACTGAGAACGAAAGACTACATTTCCCAGCTCCTTTTGTGGCCAGATATGGCCCTGTAATCAAGTTCCAGCCAGTGGGATGTACTAGGTGTTGTGTGGGACTTCAAAGAAGGTTCCTTAAAATGAAGAAAATGGGTCCTCTTTTTCTTTTTTTGTCCTGCTGCCTGGAATGTAGACGTAATGACATGAGCACTAGCAGTGATTTTAGACCATAAAGTTACCTGAGCAGGAGGGAGGAACATGAATTTCTGATGACACTGTGGAGCCACTATAACGACTCTAAACTAGTTACGTTTGGACTTCCTTTATGTGATCGAGAAAGACTTCTATCTTGACTTAACTGTTATTTTATGGGTTCATGCTATATTCAGCCAAATCTAATCCTAAATAACACGGGAGGGGGAGGGGGGGATCCAAGACAGCATTTAAAAAGAGGAAAAATGAAGAGCCCCGTTGACCATTTCCCCCACTTCCTGAGAGTGATGTTGGAGATAAAGAGTCTGCAACCTACTAGATGGATATATAAGACCTGAAGTAGGGGTTATGTGTTCCTGAAACAATACAATCCTGGGAAATTACACATGTCGACTTATTATTCTAACTTAAAAATTTACTTTAACCATTTAATACACTCTACAACCATCGATCCTAGAATTTCTTCATACTTCCAATTCCTCCAATTAGGTTTTGTCTTTTTTACAATCAAATCCTTTTTACCAAAATGTTCCCCAGATCATAAAATATTTTCTCTGTGGGTTGCAATATTTTCTGGCACTAGTTCACTTTAGTAAAATGATCAGTGTATTAAAAACCCAGCAGAGTTTCTGCAGAAGCCAGAGATGGCATGGCACCTCTTTTGTGGCATGTGTGAAATCTGCCCATCATTATAAACATTCTTCTGCAACATGACACTCTGTCGTTATGTCCATTTCATATATGATGTTCAGTGTGCTGGGAATGCCAAAGAAATAATTCCTTATAAGGGTCTACCCATGTAGAATCACAATGTTAAACCTAGAAGGGGCTTCGGAGCTCATTTTTACATGCCCCTCGATTTACACAAAAGGAAACTGAGGCCCAGCAAGGCCACTTGTCTTTCGTAGAGTAACTCAGCTGATTGATGATTGCCCAGAAATAGAACCCAAGGGTCTGACTTCATATTCTAGGTTCTTTAGTTTGTTTCATCTATTAATTGATGCTCTCATGGTAGACTCGGGGGGAAAAAGGTTTGTTTTTTGTCCTTTGAAGGCACATCTGACTTTGTATGACAGAATATGCTATTTTCTGGCTGATGTTTAGCATCTAAGAGCCAAGAAATATTTTTAAAAGCTAAACAATGGGATCAGTGGCACTATGTGGTTGAGAAAAGGCCTTCTTTGTAGAAGATGGTCATTGACCTTCCAGACTGCTCTTCTCCCCCTCCCCCCACATAGCTAAAGCATGATGCTATTGAGTTCTAAGTTGAGTTTCCATCCTTATATGAAAAGTTAGCTTGGCACAGAGTTTGGTAGAGCTAAGTCTGACCAGCTGCGCTCTCAGCCACAAGGGAAATTAAATGAGACAGTGTGGCTGGTTTCCTACAAATCAATCAATGTCTCTTGAGAATGATCTTGAAAACACATGACAATAAAGGCACTCAAGGAGTCTTTTCATAAAACTAATTTTAGTTCTGGTCTCTGATGTGCCATGAATGTGGACACAGAAAGTAAGGTGTCTTTTTTAGTTTGACCACTTGGTAGTTCATAGTTCTCCATCAGTTCCAGGAGAGTTATGAGAGAAAGTGGCCAGATCTGATGCAGCCTACCAGTATCTTACATTAGATTTGTATGTCTGTCTGCTATCTTGAAACAAAACAATGGCTACTGATCTGTCTGACTTTCTTTGCCCATGTCCCAAATATTTTAATATGTATTTTTTATTGATTTTTTTTTTTTTTAGAGAGAGAGAAGAAGGGAGAGGGACAGAGATAGAAACATCGATCAGCTGCCTCCTGCCTCCCTCACCGGGGATCAAGCCCCCAACCCTGGCATGTGCCCTGACCAAGAACTGAACTGGTGACATTTTGGTGCATGGGACGATCAATGCACAATCAACTGAGCCACATTGGCTAGGGCACCTCATATATTTTTAAGTGTACAACTTAGTGGTTTTAAAAATATTCACAAAATTGTACAACCATCACCAGGATCTAATTCCAGAACATTTTCATCACCCCCAAAGGGAACTCCCTATCCATTAGCAGTCACTTCCAATCTCACCTCCCCCCAGCCCCTGGCAACCACTAATCCACTGTCTGAGTATCCTGGGCATGTTACGTAAATGGAATTGTACATTATGTGGTCTTTTGTATCTGGCTTCTTTCACTTGGTGCAGTGTACTGAAGCTTCATTCATGTGGCAGCACCTATCATTCCTTCATTCTTTTCTATGCCATGTAATTTTTAAAAAAGATGTTTCTGGAGAAAAGATAAAGTGTAAATATTCCTTAATAGAAACCTTTGCTATTCTTAGAGATTAAATGAGAGAAGATATTCAACATAGAAATTTGACTTTTCAAATTAACATTAATATATTATTAATGGCCCTGGCCCAGTAGCTCAGTTGGTTAGAGCATTGTCCTGATACGCCAAGGTTGTGGGTTCAATCCTTGGTCAGAGCACATACAAGAATCAGCCAATGAATACATAAATAAGTGGAGCAACAAATTGATGTCTCTCTCCCGCTTAAAAAAATAAAAATAAAAAGTAAGAAAAAAATTAAATATAATAATTAAGAACTGACAAAAATAAAAATCTAATGGGAGCATAAAATTATCATCTTAATTCAGAGATTTGTTTTTCCTTATAACCGTAGTAAAAATTAAGGTAGATGTTGAATCCGCATATTATCATTTTAATTTAATTTAATTTTTATCATCTGGCAAACTTTTTGCACTCCTGAGTCGAGACAGGCCTGCGTTAGACAGAAAAAAAAAAAAGTAAGAAGGAGCACGCGGCTGCAGCTGAATTTAGAAAGTTAGAGGTGTTCTCATCAGCCACATGAGATGGACAGGAGATTCCTTCCAATAGGCGAGAGAGCAGAGTGCAGACAACAGATGTGAGAAAGGTCCTCATAGCTGTCAAGTTCCAGCATCCTTGTGCTGAGGAAGGGGCGGTGCCACATGATCGAAGTTCAAAGGCAGTACAAAAGCACTGGATTTCTCCCCAACTGCTCGTCACACTGACCTGCACCATCTCTCGACTGCTCGTGGGTTTCTGTCATCTGCTGCTGGAGGGGAGCAAATTCTTTGGAGAATAACCTTTTACTGTGGCCATGCCGGAACCCGTGACAGAGCCCGCTACGAAGGAGGGTAAGGCTCATCCATAAAACTTTTTTGCTGTACTTTTGCATAAGGTGTGTTTATTTTGGTATTTATTTTTAAACAAATCCAATTTCTTAAATAGACTATACAATAATAGAGTCAGTGTGATTTCAGGAAAAGATCCTTGAGAATAAAAAGACCAGAGGAAAAATATAGGAAGAGTATGCCAATTTGAAAATATCTGAGAATGATAGTTTATGAAGGAATAGTGACTGAAAGTTTCAAATGATAATTTTACTATTCAGTGACAAGGGATCCTTAAAGTGTGACTTGAGGATGCTAATTGCTCATGGTGAGCCTGTTGTGTTTTCGTAGGTTGAATCACAAATTTTTCACCATGTATTTGCAATTTGTGTGTGGCGGAGGAGCTTGGAATATACTTTTTTAAAATGGTTAATAAATGTGATCAAGACTTCTAAAAAGAATTGGTGACAGTATTTCCAGATTGGCTATGTGTGTTTTTTTCCTGTGGAAAGGTGTTTAGAATATACAGATGCAGGCATTTTTTGCTTTTATCAGTGTGTTTGCAGCTTCATTAATTATCACATTATTAAATTCTTGCATGGAAAGAAAATCAAACACTTGGGTAAAAGAGAATATCTTTGAATGTCACTGATGGATTGTGTTTTTCTAATGAGTCTTTCTGTAGATAATTTCATAACATGTAGCCTTTTAAAAACAATTAAACTGAAAATATGAAACCGTTTTTCATTAGAAAAAAATGTTTCTTCATAGAAGAGATGTTTCTCCTTTCTATAAAAAAAATCAAGATTTTGAAACTACTAATTAGTAACATAAATAAATTGGAATTAGAAATTACTAAATGACTTAATGAAAAGCACAAATTAATGGCACAAGTACATTTAGTTTAATTTTTAATGGAAACATCTGCTTAAAATATTATTTCATTCATATCAGCCTTCATTAGTGCTCACTGAATTTTTATATTTCACTTCTGCAAATAAAAGCCGGAAAAAGATTAGCAGAGAGCAAAATAATAGTATTTAATTTCTTCATTTTTAATTCTTAAAACTGCTTTTAACTGTTATTTTGAAGAACCTTGAAAAAGATGCTAGACGTTGAACCAAATTACCGAAAGTCTTTGAAATATATTTTCTTTATGTAATTAAGTAACCAGTGTTGACAGGCTGTGGTGATCAGTTTACAGGTTGGCTTTACTTGGTGGTGGAGCATTGATGGATGAAGTCTTCCACCCGAAATAACCACACCAAATGCATGCATTAATATGGGAACTTAATCCTGACTATCAGGCTGGGAGTCCAGCCCTTGCTAAAGTGTCTTATTTGTAATGCAAATGATTTACATGTGTATTAAGTGTCCTTTTTATTTGATCTGTCACTTGACTAACCTCTTCAAGGCTTATGTGGATGAAATACATTCTGTTTCCCAACTGAGGACAGAATATTGTTTTAATTAGCCTGCACTTAGTGGATGAATTTGCATGTTATTTTAAAGCCCACTTGAAAATGACAAGAAAGCTGAAATACTACTAAAAAAAAGATGACCGACGGTAGAGCCTATAAAGCTAATTAAATTATTTTCTTTGCTAGATGTGATAAACTTTTACTTTGTGTCTCACAATTCAATCTGATCCATTCTACTTTTAGAGATGATGAAATTTTAGAGCTACAAAGAGGAAACTATATCTTTAACTTCAGCTCCCCACCCCTTAATATGTATATTTTTAATAAAGTAACATGGATACCAAAGTCCTGATGATCTTCTTTTGCTATAAAAGCACTGTTGATATTCTGTGTAGGAGTCCCCCCACCCAGGACAGTAATTTTATACTCAGATTCTTTGGTTAGTTTAAATTTGGGTGATGGGGAGTGGAGATAAAAAGAGGGTTACTGATATATTTAAAATCCTTTGAGGAAGTACAGAGATTTTTTAATTTGTATCCTTACCAGCAGGACTGATTCTTTTTCTCATTAATATATTTTTTTATTATTGACACTATTACAGATGTTCGTCATTTACCCTCCTCTTTGCCCACCTCTACCCAGCTCCACCCGCATTCCCTGGCCTTCACCACACTTGTCTGTGTCCATGGGCTATGCATATATGTTCTTTGGTTAGTCTTTTCACTTTCTGTTACACAGTCTCCCCCACCTCCCTTCCCTCTGACATCCACCAGTCTAGGTCTGATTCTTAAAGAAACTGCACTTTGAAGAGTTTTCCTGATGAAACGGTTGCATTTTTATATTGTTTTCATCAGAAGAGTAAGGACTGTCAATTCAGGAACTATTCTGGTCCTTGTGCCTTCTCCTACCTGATTTCATTTTTACTGGGGTTTGTTTTGTTCCGAGTAAAACATCCCTCTGAAATAGAGCCTCAAGAATAAAACTTGCCTCCAAACCAATTCTTCAGTCATTTCC
This sequence comes from Miniopterus schreibersii, assembly GCF_964146895.1. NCBI lineage: Eukaryota > Metazoa > Chordata > Mammalia > Chiroptera > Miniopteridae > Miniopterus > Miniopterus schreibersii. The sequence goes on from NC_138102.1 coordinate 173,480,229, forward strand.
AACGACCTGCAGAAACATTCCTAAGGGCCAGGTTCCTCCAGCCCCTACAGGTCTTATTTCCTCTCTTCCCAGCCGAGAGAACCATGCCCATGAAGGACATGACCACTTGTTGTCACTCTTGATAGAACACACGAGCTGTTTGGCCCTTCTAGGATCCAGGAGGACCTGGCAACTCTTTGAAAGAGGCTGAGTTTTCAGCACCTGAAGCTGCAAATGATGTATCTCTCAACTGCCTCCCAACCTACAGTGGCCTAATTCTGGGAACTTCATGTTGGGTCTCCGGAGAGCTGGATCTTTGAAGGAGCCGGAGGAAGTACAGGTGTAACTTTCGACCTCAAGAAGGAACTCTGATGGAAGTGATTAGCCAATGGTCCTTGTTTAGACCCTTGAAAATATCCTGGATGACTCGCTAACCCCTTTTGGAAGAAGAAAGTATTATTTTCAAGGAGCAACCACTTCCCTTTCCCTCCTCTCCTCCTTTCTCTGCTGTGAGTTTATTCTTTGGAGAACTGCATTGTTTGTGCTACCAGTTCCAGATCAAAGGTCTATCTTACAGTTTGGATTCATGCAGAACCTAAAGCCTAGTAATTTTAAGTTAGTCTGTTCTAATAGTGAGAGATGATGCGGGGGGAAAAGCTTGAGATTTGTGGGAATGCTTTGCATACATTTATCCATGTAACAACCATTAATTGAGCATTTACCATGAGCTAGTAGCTGGGATTTTAGAGATGTATTCAATACACACAGTCTCTGTTTTAAAAGCTCTCACAGTTAATTGCCCCTTGGGTTCTATGTGTTAAAAAACAAACCAACATGCCCGGCCGGGCGTGGCTCAGCTGTTGAGCTTCGACCTAGGATCCAGGCGATCGGGGTTCGATTCCTGGTCAGGGCACATGCCCGGTTGTGGGCTCGATCAATGACTCTCATCATTGATGTTTCTATATCTCTCTCTCCATCTCCTTTCCTCTCTCTGAAATCAATAAAGATATATTTAAAAACAAACAAACAACAAACCAACAAAAAAACCTTTTATTAAAAACAAAAAACAAAACAAAACACCTTTCACTGGAAATTTCTCTTGTCAAAAAGCAATTTTATTAACATGAAATTAGAAAATTCCTATAGCCTTTCTTCTGTGGTAGCACCTCAAATAGTTGAAAAATTCTATAAATGGCTCTTATGCCCCCCAAAAATGATTCCTCAGAAATTTATCTCTGTAGTTTGTGGTAATTAAAACCATAAAGCTGGTTCCCCTACTATACTCAGACAATTGTCCATTGTCAGAGTCTAAAGATACTAGAAAAACTCTTCTCAAACACAAAGTTGAGGCTTCAACATGAATTTCACTTTTCTTATACGATATATCGGGCCCTTTATATTTTATGTACTTAACTTGCAGGAAAAAGACAGAAGTTCTTGCTTGGTGCTTGTGAACCGCTTAAAAAACCTTCGGAGAGTCACTGTCACTCCTTCATTGACCATGTCAAAGATCTTCTTAAAAACCTGAACATACGGAAAAACGTAACTCCATTTCTGACCACAATTTTAAGGGCCCATTCTGATAACTGCAAGAATCAAAGGCATGGCGTTGTTGCTACAGATTCTTTTGCTATATCAACATGCACTATCTATCTAGCTAATTGATCTTGGCCGTTTTCAGTAGAAATAGGGGAGGACATGGTAATGGGGAATAACTTTTCTGTAAGTCCATAGGACTTTTTTTGTTCGCTATATCTTTCTTTCTTGGTTCCCTAGAGATTTGGTCACATTTTTAAATCCCACTAAGCTCCCAAACTATCCTAACGTAGAGCAGCATTCATTACCTCTTGCCTATTTCTCGGCATTGCTCAAGGCTTAATCACCATCAGAAAATGGAAGCGGTGCTGGAAAATCTCCCGCTTATATTACTCCTTGACCTTCAGTCTCTACCTGCATGGGACCGAATGGCTTATTTCAAACACAGAATTAACCTTGTCTTTAGAAAAGTCATCTTATATGTAAAATATTACCTTTCCCTCAAATTGGGAAAAAGTTAATTTGCAGAGAGTAAAGGAAACAACAGAAGAGGGAGGAGGTATTTAACCAAGGGCAACTAGTCGCCTACTTCAAAGGGTTTATCCAGGCCAAATTAAAGATTTGGAGGCGGAATGAAGAAGTTGTATGGCCCCGGCCAGCGTGCTCAGCGGTTAGAGTGGCAACCGCGCACCAGCCGGTTTCGGTTAGGTTCCGGTCGAGTGCGGGTACTTGGGTTGCGGGTTTGATCCCGGGCTGAGGCAACCAGTCGACGTGATGTGTTTCTCTCACATCGATGTTTCTCTCTCCCTCTCTCCCTCCCTCCTCTCTTTCTCTTTCCCCTTCCCCCCTCCCTTCCACTCTCTCTAAAAATCAACGGAAAAAAATCTCCTCTGGTGAAGAGTACCAACAACAAAAAAGAAGTTGTATGACCGAATGAATGCCACCATATGTTTCCCCGGAAAAACCAACCCAGGAGAGGTGGGGAGTGGAGTTGAGCTCTGTCCTAAGAAGGGGCACTCTGGGGCAAATGCGCACTGGCTGGAGAGACTTCATACTTGGCAAAATCACCCTTTTTCACCAGCCCGATTTTACGGCTGTGCGGACTGCACCTGTTAGAAAGATAAATAAAGGACTGGCCAATTCTTTCCTCTCGAGCGCCCTAAATATATCGCTTTAAAAAACTTGGGAAAAACAAGTTGTATCCTTGCTTCTCATCTAAGTCAGAAGAAGGGTCCCCCAGACCTTTCAAGCATCAGCAAGGTCAGGGGTAAGAAAGCTCCTGAAATGAACAGAGGTCAGGGTTAGGCCCTCTGGTGGGTCCCAGGGACCCAAGAGAAAAGAAAATGTGTAGTACTGACGATCCTTTGTTCTCTCAATGGCTCGTTTTGTTTTGCTCACGAAACATTTTATTTTAAACTCTTTACGGACATACAATTCACGGGGGGTTTTTTGTTTGTTTTTTAAATATAACTTTCTTGATTTCAGAGAGAGGAAAGGAGAGGGAGAGAGAGAGATAGAAACATCAATGATGAGAGAGTCATTGATCGAGCCCGCAACCCGGGCATGTGCCCTGGCAGGGAATTGAACCCCGATCACCTGGATCCCAGGTCAGCGCTCAACAACTGAGCCATGCCCGGCCGGGCCACAGTTTTTTTATTTATACCAATTTCAAAGTCCCTGAATCCGACATGAATATTGGAACAAACTACCCAGTCTAAAGTCAAATTTTTTAAAATATATATTTTTGTTGATTTTTTTTAGAGAGAGAGGACCAGACAGGGAGAGAGAGAGAGAAATACTGACATGAGAAAGAAACATCAATCGGCTGCCTCTCATACATGCCCCGACTGGGGATCGAACCCAAAACCTGGGTATGTGCCCTGACCAGGAATCAAACCAGCGACATTTAGGTGCACAGGACAGTGCTCAACCAACTGGGCCACACTGGCCAAGGCCGAAGTCACTTTCTTAAAAAAAAACAACACTTGAGCACAAAAATAAAGAAATAAATAGTCACTTAAAACATTTGAGTGAATATAAAACAATGTTTTTGCAATATTTCCATAAACAAACAGGTGATTTTCTAAATTTCAGGGAGTTGTGGGAAGAAGCCACTATGAAAGGAAATAAGTGTTATTGTTTTTACAGCCCTAGAAAGCTCTTTTGTTATTTTTGCTTAATTTTCTTTTGATTGTTTTATTTAAAATTTATTTGTAGGCTCTTTATGGATGCACAGAGAAGAATTTTTATTATTGTTAATAATTGCTATTTTTGTCTGCAGTGTCCCTTAATTAGTCTATGAAACCTATATTAAGAGACACAAAATACTCTTGGCAGCCAGTGTCTTCTGTGGTAATTCTAGACTTCATCCCTAGACATGCTTGTGTGTGTTAGATAATAAGGAACAGGATTAAAGCTCCAGCAATAAAAAATAAGCAGAAAACTTTTCATTCCATGTGTGTCACTGAGGGGATAGGGCAGCGTCTTCTTTCTTTCTTTTTACTTTATGCCCTTTTGTGATGGGAACAGATGTCTTTTCTGCAGAAGCCCTTGGTTTGTTCAGTGTCACGTCCTGGGGAAAGTCAAATACGCAGAATTGTAGTTGCTGAATTATAGTGTTCAGAGTTAGGGTCATTGTGAAGTGGCTATTTATGCAAGAGCAGCTTCCTAAAATTTGAAAGCATTAGTTTAAGGAATATGAAACTGTGAGAAAGAAGAAGAGACTTTATCACTTAATTTCCTACGTGTTTGCAAAATGTCTCATCACCAGAGAGAAAAGAACTGCTGTCCCCAGAGCTTTTCACATGGACAGCTTCACAATATCAGTGATGATATTGTCTTGTGGCACCCAAGTCTCTTCTGCATGGATAGGCCCAGTTATAATTTACAAAGAGTGCATTTGTTTTAGACAGCCACACAGATATACAACAGACCACATTTCAGGATGTTCCCATTCATGGGGCAGGTTATTCATGTGCTTTTATACCCATTTCCAGAGTGATGTTTTGGATTCCATCAGATTGGGGGTGTGAGGTGGTTGGTTTGGCAAAGAGAAAGACCAGGATCATTTATTCACATGCTTATTTCTCTCTCTAAAATGAGTTCACACAAAAATACCTGCAATCTGTCTTTCAAGTCTGAAATCCACTTTGATAATTTGGCCCTTTTATACTCTCTTTGAATTTTTTTATGGGACTAGTTGGCACATCAATACAATATCTAAAATTATGTCTAGTAATATGTCAGATCTTATAATTTTGTTTTATTCATTTTTTGTCTTGTACGTTAGACTTTTACAAGAACCTGGGGCTAAAAAAATTTTTTCTCCAAAATCATCTAATTCTTTCTCTAAATAGCATCAAATCTTTTTTAAAATTTCTCAGGAATTCTTTGCTTGTATTAGGTAATAGCTTCTGCCTTCTATAAAATTTTATATATCTTTATTTAAAAAGCATTTTTATTGATTTTTAGAGAGAGAGGAAGGGAAATGGGGAGGGAGAGAGAAACACTGATGTAAGAGGGAAACATGGATCAGCTGCCTCCTGCACGCCCCCTCTCGGGGATCAAGCCCACAGTCTGGACATGTGCCCTGAGCAGGAATTGAAACATCAACCTTTTGGTGCTTGAGATGAGACCCAACCAACTGAGCCACACCAGTCAGGGCAATATATTATATATCTTGAAACAGAATTTTCCGCTTATAACTAAAAATTTTCCTATGTGTATAATTCTACATTTTAATTTCTCATTTTTTAGGTTAAATGTCTTTAGAGTTGCTCTGCATATAGTATGTATTTTGGTTTTCTTCTTATGCATATTAAATAAATAATATTATTGAACATAGTGATATAAGCAAATTATACTATTTATTCATAGAATATTCTAGATAGTTCAAAGTCAAGTTGCACCAAGCACTGAGTCACTTACACTTTATATGCCTCAGTTTTCTTGTCTGTAAATGAGAATAATTATAGCACCTAACTCATTGGGTCTTTGTAAGAATTAAATGAGATAAATCAGCTAAAAAGCTAAGAACAGGACTTAGCACATAATAAGAACTGTGTTTTCCTTCTAAAGCAGCAAACTTAGTAATCTTGTCTGTTAAAGGTGTTAAGTGCCACATTTAATATACATTTTGAGGGTATTTCTACCAATATATGACAACCACCGTAAGATACATAATAATCAATGCTCACCTCCTTGCCTTGTGTTAATATCCATAATACATTTTTAAAAAGCTGTTATTATCATAGCCATCATTGGCACCACCATAAGCTTTTTTATTCTTTTTTAAACCTGGGGTGAAACATCTTAGCTTTTACCCAGGGATCAAATAAGAGTTCTGTACTCCCAGAGCCTCTGTTGTGTTCCCAATCAAATGGATCATGTCCAGCTGAGGGTCTCCAGTTGTTAGACAGAAGATGACAGCCAGTTTCTTCACAAAGGCCATTGTGGGGCATGGCCTTTCCCGCTTAGAAAAAAGAGTCACCCTGTACAGTTGAATATGTAACTGTATCTGCCACTAAGGGCTAACCGGTGTGGATTTGTTGGACATTAAGATTTCTCTCCCCACTCGGGGTGTTTAAGGCAGATGGGGTCTTCCTCTGGGCTGAATATTTCTGCAATAAAACACATAAGGAACTCTCCATGATCACATATGGATGTGGTGGGTGATTGATGGAGTGCTGCTGTGTTTACTGTTGTGGAATTTTATTTTCATGACCCCCACCTGGCATTGGCATTGTCCTTCCTCTATTTTTAAAAAGTTACCCAACAATGAGGCCCGGCAGTGCCTTGGGGCAAGGCCTTTAAGGAATTTATCTGATAACCCTATGACCCCCTAAGAGGGATGTGATTGTGGTGATGGTCAGCCTAGAACAGACCCCCGGGAAAGGTGTAATTAGGGACTGAAGGAGGAAATTGTTAATAATTCAAATCACCTTTGCAATGATTTTCTTTTGACTTGTGCAACATTTGTAAACTTCAGTTTGAGGAAAGGTTTTCCCACAGCGCTATGCCATTCAACCCCCGTGCGAGTCTTACTTTAAGGATGAAGAGACAAGTCATCAGATCTTAGCAGAAGGTCTTATTTCCATCCAGCCCCATGTTTACAGTGAGAAGCTATTTGTTGCAATGTAATACTCACCACATTTTAATCCCCTTCCTGTGCGGAATGACATCTTGAGTTGGAACATTCCTAATTAGAAAGACATAAGAACAGGTTCACTAGGAGAGGGGGGAAGAAACGCTGTGGATTCAGGGGAAATTTCATCAAATTGAGTAACAAGCCACTGAAATTTTAATACTTGATGCACAATTAAATTTCATCTGTTCAGAATCTTAGAATACCGTCTTTGGCAATATTTAGCCACAGTAAATGAATATATGGATTAAATTAGTTGAATCACTCTAAATAGCTGGATTCTCTGGATAGCTAAGAGTGTATGTTCTTGAACCGTAGTATTTCAAACAACATGAATAGAGACATGCCTAAAATGTAGTATGTTACTCGTTGCTTTTAAACACAAAGTGCAATGGATCTAATATAACTTAGTCTTAAATTGTAGGTATCAGTTATTGTGCCCCGTGACGTCCTGAGAGCCCAAATTGTTTGCTTTTGTATTAAATGGGCTCATGTTATTTGTATTTGGAAGTTGTGTCCAGCCTCTCAGAGCGTTCCTGTTGCACCCCTTGCTGGGAGGCTGCTGTCTCCTGTTATTAGTTTCCCGGCAGTCTGTACAGCTGCCCCATTTCTTCCCTCCGTTTGCGCTGAGCTCCAGACCCGCTGGCTCATCCCACTGAGTAGGGCTACACTAGGGAGTGTCTGCAGGGACCCGAGGCTCCACATTTAAGGAGGCACTGACTCTGGGGGTGATACAAGTGCAGGGTTGGCGCCTGTGAGTCAGCGCCTCCTTAAAAGTGACTCCCTGAGCACCTGGCCTGCCCCGTCCTAGCCCCTCCCAGGGCCCAGACTGCAGACCTGGGTCTGGGGCTTCTCTTGTGAGTAAAGCACTTCAGCTCTTAGAGTCCAGAGCTTGAGGGGCTTGAGATAAATCCACTTTGACCTTAGGAGACCCTTTTAATTTGCTGGTCAGCAGCTGTTGTCTGAGTACGTGAGGTTGCTAGATAGCTGAATTCTGAACAGGAGAGGGGATACTAGACCACGTTGCTCTTTTGTCTCTTATTACTGCAATAGGGAAATAAGTTATTACCCCCCAAATCAATTTACGACTTTTATTTTGACTGCTTTATTTGTTTTATTAATCAAGGCTACAGATTTTTCCTAAACAGGCATATAAGTTCATTTAAAAAAAGAAAGAAAGAACGAAAAACCACTATACAAATATTTTTAAACAAGATTTGCAATAAATTCTAAACGTCTCAGGTCCATTTTTCTGTTATTTATAATAATTAATGAGAAAATTAAAAAGCATTTGTTTTGCTTATTATCTCTCTCAATATTTATATATTAGGAATTTAAATTGATAAAAATTTCACACTGTAAGTATATACAGCACCAATTCTACTAGCTGTCAGAGCATTATATCATCACATGTATATCCTGTGGAAAGTGTTACTGCATATTTGTGAGAGAATGTGAGTGAAAGGGGCAAATAATGCCTTAACATTATTTAAAAAATTGTTTTGACCTCGTGGACTCCCCAAAGGGGTCTCGGGGGCTCTTGGGGATCCCAGACCATACTTTGAGAATCACTATTATAAATCAATATAGAATCGCCTCTGAAAATATGGAATTCCCTCACATCTCAAGGTGTAAAATGTCAGGATCTATAGCCTATGATGACTAGAACAGGGGACAAAGTAAGTACAAAACTATAAAAACATTACATTAAACATTAATTGATGCCCCAAATTGATATCTCTGATGCATAAGCAATATGTCCAGTAGAGATGTACTGTGATTTGTGTTTGCTGATTGTTTTGGAGACACTTATGAGTTATATAATAAAAACTTCTCTAAGAGCTGTGAACACCCCCGTGAACAATATTTTATACTAAAACCATGTCCACTCTTCTGTTGTCCAGGCATGTGAGGTCTAGTCTGCAGCATGCACACAGTGCAGACCCCACCATCAGCATGGGGTGCACCCGACAGTGCTTATGACATGTCTACTCTAAAAAGAAAGATGATCGGCTGTACTGCCCAAAGTGACAGAGCAGGAGCTGGCCAGACAGAGTCTTAATCATCAAAACGTTCACAATGCCTCAGGCATTCACGTAGTTTATTTCAAACCTAGAATTTGACTCTAAGAATAAGAAATAATACTCAGGAATAATGTGCGATATTTTTCTGCACCTCGAATTACCAAAGGATGGTTTTAACACATTTATTTTATTTAAAAAAGTGACAAAAAAGAAAACCACAGAAAAACCCTATAATCCTACCACCCAAGGATAACAGCTGTTATTATATGTTCTTCCTGCCTTTTCCCTGCCAACATAGTATATTACATGATGCAATTACACCCTTCATGCCATCAAAAAGCTAAATTAAATTGCAAATGAGAGCCCATAAAATATTTTTAAGCAGGTCAAGCAATGTATTATTTGAGCCAGTGAGCCCATGGGGAGGGGCGAGCTGGGTTGTTTATATCATTTTGGTGTAGAGACACATACATGTAGAGAGGCAGATTTTTCCCCCTTTAATTTACTGACCATGGATCCCTTGATCATTGAAAGTAGGAATGGACTGCATTGGAGACTCATTAATGGAGTTACTGGGTCCCTAGTTTTTCAGAAGCCACACAAAGGCCACATATGGGCTGTCTATTTAATAGCTGCCACCAGTGCCCGTCAATTAGAATGCCCTGGCACTCACTGTGCAGGCCTGCCATTGGTGGCATACCTGTGCTTTTTACAGTAGGTGGTCATAGGAAAAATCCACCATAAATAGCTCAAGCCCTTTGAAAGCATTTCAGGGTTGCAGAGGGAAAGTCTATATCTGTGAATTAGACAGGATCAAAGAGCAGTGGGCCTTGCCAAAGGAGGAAGGAGCTAGCTTGAGTTGCTAGTTCAGAATCCAATTAATTTTTGTGTTGCCCATGAAAATGTTTCCTTGGGCTTAATTTTTCAGAGTATGCTGGTTTCTTCTTTTTGTTAAAAAAAAAAAAAGTTTAAAGACAGCAACTTATATATCCCTGCTTCTTTCATGCATCCTGTTGGTGTTTTCTAATGGAGACAATGGGATGAGGGGAGGGAGGCAAAGAGCCAACTTTATTCACAGTTGCATGGAATTTGCTCTTTCGATTTTGAAAAAGCAGAGGTATAGTAAGGCCTTACCGGAATAAATATCCATTTGCTCTAAACCTTAAGAGAGAAGATTACAGGGAAGGTCTCAAGAGCTTCCCAAGACCGGGTGCTTTCCGACAGCTCCAGCAAGGCTAAGCTAGTTGACAGCGGAGGCGGCATGCTTGTCCAAGGGGTTTTTGCTAAGTAATGCAGCCCGGATTTTGAAAGGGGGGGATTCCTTAGAAAGGCAAGGGGCATACTGTCATTGATGGCCAAAACTCTAGCCCTAGTTGCTCTCTTAACTCTGCCCTTGTTAAGAAATGGAAGACTTGTTGACAGGAAGAAGAAATATGACGGGGTTGGGTGAATGCTTGTGAGCATACAGCCAATGGGAGGGTCACCAATGGGAGACATAGTGTTCCCTGTGGGTAAGACGACGAAGAAAGCTGCCCTTGGAGTGCCAGAGGCCAGTTCTTCATTTCTTGGCAGTGCGGAGGCAGGGCTTTTGTGCTGGTAGAAACAGGCTGCCAGTCAACTATATTTATGGAGCACCTGCTGTGCAGAATTTGAAAAGGAGGAGGAGACCAGGCCTTGTCCTCAAGAAGCTTGTGATCAAAGAGAGAAGGAAACTCTCCATCTACTGTACAACCTTTAGCATTCACGATGGCATTTGAAATGGAGAGGACTTGGTGATATTTAGGGCATAGGCTGAAGCTTGTCACTCAAAGTGTGTGTCAGGGGATAACAGCATCAGCATCGCCTGGAAGCCTGTTACACATGCAGTCTTGAACCCAGAGTCATACTCTGCACTTGACCAAATCCCTAGATGGGGATCTGTTTGCGCTAGTTTCAGAAGCACTAGAGGGGCCTGGAGGTGGTGAGTTTCGAACGTTTTGAGAGGGCAAAGCTACCTGGTTCAGTGAGCAAACTGATAGAAAGCGTGGTTAACTTACATGGGAACTTCTTAAACATCGGCATCTCATCTTAGCCTCAAGTATAAGCCCCCGTTTATTAACTTCATAATGAGAGCTCAGTGAATCCCAGTTGCATGGGTTCTTCTGATGGGCTCTTATTCAGTGGGGTCCTGTGGAAATTGCTGAGAATGAATTGTGGTTATAGAGGCAGCCAATGAATCTTGGGAATACTCAAATGATTTTTAGAGGAGTGGGCAAAGCCATGGGCAAAGTCAGAGGCAAAGGTGTGAATTAAAGTAAGGGAGAGTTGGGGCCCTAAGACCTACCTGCAATGGTTTGTTTTCAGTCTAAGTCATGTGCTGCTTGGCCTTCGACACTCCTGGTTCCCCATCTCTCCAGGTTTAAGACAGTTGGTATTCTTTGTTTTAAATGCATTGAAAACTATTGAGAGTTCATGTTCTTATCTTTTCCGTCCCACTAGGATTTGATTGATAGAGTTATTTACAGTGTGCAAACTCCATATAATGCATGTAAATTTCATCAAAATCCATTATTACCATTTTACAGTAAGAGAGTGAGAGGCCTACCTCCTCTGTTCAGTTCCCAGGTGCTTCCTCATCTCCACCCCAATTCCAAACATGTTCTAACATGATACAGCCCACAGACCTCGAAATAAGGCCAATCCCTAGCAGGTGGCATGTGTGGAAACACAAGGTATGGCCAAATAAAATTCTGATCATGATAATGATAACTATGAAAGGATAAAACATATACAGTGTGTACCATGTTTCCTGCCCCTGCAGGAGCTCATTCATTCCTGCCAACAACCCTTGAGATAGGTTCTGCTCTTATTTCCATTGCATAGATGAGGAAATTAAGGCACATTCCACTCCTATAGACAGGGCAACATCCATATGAGGCTATGTGGCCATGACAATAAGACCAATCAGTTCAGTGGGAAAAAATGCCGTAATGTCTTTGAAAAGTCCACCAGTTACTTCTCCCTCCACAAGTATGAGCATCTGAGAGGGGAAGTGCAGAGCCCAGGTCCTGAGTCAAGTCCGGCAGACCTGGGTCAGAGCCTGGCTCCACCCTTCAGGAGCTGTGGGGCCTCCCAGGGCCTCAGTTCCTATCTGCAAAATGGCAATAATTTTGTACTGACTTCACAGAGTAGTAAGGATTATAGGACTTAATACATAATAGGTCCTGCGTGCAGGGCATGCCAAAAAGTGGTGTGCTTTATTTATTCCTCCACTGGCTGTAAAGTAATGGGGCTTCTACGGTTCTTAGAAGAAGTTCTAGCTCTGCATTTTTCTTCTTTTACTTCCTGCAACCATCCTAAAAATGTACCGGCATATATATCCTATCCTACATTTCTGTAGTTCTGACTGCCTGGTATAATTGGCTGTTAATGACCCATGTTCTGTGGATTTATTGGAAATTAAATTAATCCCTTTAAATTCTCACTTTGATTTAATTTGAGGGCTACCGACACAATGGAAATAGATAATTCACACGCAGGGCACATTTACAGTTTCAGTGTCTAAGACAATTCTCTTTTATTTATTTACTTAGAATTCACCCTTGGCCTTACTTCCAAAACAGGATTTTAAGCAACCACAGCTTCCCTTGCAAAATAGGCCTTTGTTTACATAGATGCTGAGAAAGCACTGCCAATTTGATAGTTTATGCGCAATCACCAAAGAAGCCCTTCTTAATTTTTAAAAACAGTCGATTCACTATGCATTTAATGGTTTTCAGCAATAAAATGAGGTACGGGGGGAAAGGAATGAACGATCATTGTTCTTGCTTACTTGGGAAGAAAAAGAAACATAAATATACATAGACAACTGAAGAATAATTAAAAAATAATTAGTGAATAAAGAGTGTATTATGATGTGGTCTAGAATGCCAAGAAAATAAGGGAGAGAAGAATGGAATAATTAGCTCTGAGAGTCTTAAGAGAAATGCTGAAAAGACAGACCAAGATTGCTGTAGGATAACAGTTATTGCTGTAAATTACAGAGCTCTACCTGCGTGCCAAGAGCTGTGCTGGGCATTTTATATAGGCTTAGCACCCTAGGGGGTCATTCGTCTTATTCTTTTTTTAAAAAAATATGTCTTTATTGATTTCAGAGAGAGGAAGGGAGAGGGAGAGAGAGAGAAACATCAGTGATGAGAGAGTCATTGATCAGCTGCCTCCTGCACGCCCCCTACTGGGGATCGAGCCTGCAACCCAGGCATGTGCCCTGACCGGGAACCGAACCCCAATCTCCTGGATCCTAGGTCGACGCTCAACCGCTGAGCCACGCCCTGCTGGGTGAAAATAGTTTTTTTAAACAATAAATTGGAGTTTATACCCGGCACAAAAATTAGTGATGGCAGAAGATGTTGCTACACCCTGGCAGGCCTGCATCTCTCCTTCCTTGATTTCTGTTGCCATGACGTCGGTCCTTCCGTGCTCACTCCAGGCTGCCCAGGTGGGGCACTTGGCCTGCATGTAGTGCTGACTCGGGCCACATGGCTTGCTGTGAGGTATTGTTCTTGTTTGGAAAGAGCCACCTGTGGAAAAAAATGTGGAAAATCCTGTATCCAGTCAAAGATAAAGCTCCTGGGAGTGCCTATAATACAAAAGCTTTTCTCTGATATTCAGTTGTCAAGCAGAAAATAATAGTGAAAGAGATCACCTTCATTAACTGCCCTGGAGGAGCAGCTGGTTCTCACGCACGTCACTAATCCCCAGTTCTGGGCATCCACAGGGACTCAGCAGGGGAAATTCTATGCCCTTTGGTCACGGGGTGTGCCTTTAGCTACTTGAACAAAGAATGTTCTTTAACAGAAGTTTCTTAACAGACTTTTGCTGCCTGACTGCTCTATAATTCTGGATCTCCAAAGCCAGTTATAAAGTCTCAAAACCAGAGCTCTAACAATTTTGGATAAATGTAGGTGGAAATCTACTCCAGACATGTGTCCTTGACACTTGGATCCCATTTACCTGTGCTCTGTCCATCACTAGCCTCTGCCACCTCCTGGAAATCCATATAATACCATTTGGATGCTCACCCCACACCATATACCAAAAGGCAGGGCGTCTTGGGCCTCTTGATGCCACAGGTTGATGCTTCATCTGCTGCTTTATCTGATGCTTTATCCCTCCTGTCACCTACAGGTAAGATGGCTTGCTACCTGGACTTGAGCACAGCCAGGGGCTATAAAAAGTAGCTCTGTGATACATGAGCCTAACACTTCTGTTACTCTTTTCATTTCTAGAAAATGAAGTGCCGGCCCCAGCCCCAGCTCCACCTCCAGAAGGTAAGTGAAAACACTACTTCATGCATTTGGGCTGCAAAGCCAGAAGGTCTATCCCAGCATGATTTGGCCTTCAGTGAAGCTGAGCTTTAATCTAACTCCTATGGAGAAGGTGGGTGACCACAGTTGTAATAGGTTAATAATAATAATAATAATGCATTGTGTTTACATAACCCTCTCACTTTGATCTAATTTGGATGATGTATCATATACTTATAAAACCCTTGGAGTTATACCAGAGTTGTAGTTATGCCCATGTCTTAGTGTTGCGGAGGCTGAGCCCCCAAGGGGCTGAAGGTTGCAGGGCTTTCTCACATACAGCTAAGAGCAAATAAAATGCACATCTTTCTTATGAGAGTGGGGAGCGGATCTCACCTCAGTCCTGGAAGATCAGCAGCCCCTTCTCGACTTGAACTGTGTCACCGTCAGACACCTTCAGGAACTCTGCGGGGTGTTTCTGGGAAGATTTGGTGGCCCCTGAGCCTCAACATCAGAACCAGTTTCTCCAGGTCTTAGGATCCTGTTGTCCAGCAGGTGGCAACGCAAAAACAAGGAGTAAAGAGTTCCAGTGAAGCTGGCAGGCGGAGGCAGTGCCCAGTGACACTCAGCAGGCTAAGGAAGCCTGCTTGTGCACCTGCATAGACCTAAGGAAGAGAACAGGGCTGAAAGGGTGACAAGCCCTAGCGGAATGTTAAGCTCCCAGCATGGATCCCCAGAATCATTGTCTGCCCGGCCAGTGGCCTCAGGATGGAGGCAACCACAACTGCATGCCTTTCCCCTTGAAGACACCAAAGTGCCTTCTCTCATCACTCTTGCTCCTTGAACAGGATGTGAAACTGGCATTCACACAAATTCATAGATACAGAGAAGAGACCAATGGTTGCCAGAGGTGAGGGGGTTGGGAACCTGAGTGAAAGAAGTGAAGGGATTGCTAAATACAGATTGGTAGTTATAAAATAATCCCAGGATGTAAAGTACGGTGTAAGGAATATAGTCAATAATATTCTGATAACTATGTGTGGTGCCAGGTGGGTGCTGGAAATACCAGGGGGAACACTTTGTAAAGTGTATGATTGTCTAACCACTATGCTGTACACCTGAAACTAATACAAAATAATATTGAATGTCAACTATAATTGAAACATTTTTTGAAAAAGAATTATTCATAGGGTGTTTACCATGAGCACAACTCTGCCCTAACCCTTCAGAAGGACACAGAGCTCTCTCCCAGATACTTATTAATAACTGGGTACAAACAAACTGTACCAAATATAGTGGAGAACTCTTAGAAAACATTTCCCTGTATTCAGTTTGCTTACAACCACGTAGGAAATAAAATACAGACCAGAGAACAATTAGATAAACTACAACCACTATGTTGAAACATGAAGCAAAACTCTAAGAACTTCGCAAGGCAGTATGTGATTTAATGCATGTTACTTGAATTGACAATGTGGTGTGAAGACGGGGGCAGGGGGAGGTCACTGTAGACCAGACCGGCCTAGTTGAAAGCAGGAATTGAATGAGGCCTCGGTAGCTGGTGACCTTGTTGCATGGAAATGTATAAGGGGATTATGAAACTCTTCCACCCTGGAGATCATTTTCAGGAGGGCACTTTGAGAAATCTAAGTGTTCACAGGAGCCCCTTTGTCCAGCTAAGAATACCTGATCACACGCCCAACCCCTTCCGTAGTATAGAAGAGTATTGCTATGTGTCAAAATGAATGAAACAGGCTCAGCGCCACAGGTAAAGTAAGCTCAAGTTTAGTTTTCTTTCAACCAGTATAAATGTGTGACACTCTTCTTAGGAACTTCTCCTTTGGTATACTTCCTTCTTGCATATACAGACTTATTTTTGCCAACACTGTGTACACTGAGGCCCTATAGGCCGTTACAGACATAACCTTTCCCTTCTGTTCTTGACATCAGTAGCTGTCACTGGGCCACTATAAAGCTTCCCTTATTATGCCATATTTCATATTTCATTGCACAATACTGACTTCCTGTTGCTCAAACAAGTCTCCTACCAAACTCTGCAAAAAGTCTTTTTATTAGTTAACAAAGATTCAGATCTATATTCAATCAAGAGAGAGAGAGAAAGTCATGCTTGAAAGAATTCTTTTCTTACATATACCATAAGTCAGACACCACTTATAGGTATCTAAACTACTATGATTCTGAACAGAGAGAAATGCAAAGTAGATGGTCTCAGCAGATAAAATCTGATTTTACTGCTATCATATTGCATTTATTGCCACTCAACTCAGAAGGTTAATATATGCACCAAAATATATTCTTTGAAACTATTGTACAATTACAGATTTTATACACTGGCTATATTATGTTACCATGATACTATAATATTATTTAGAAGTAAAACTATTAGAACCACTACATAGATCAAACTTCCTTAAAAAGTTAGCCAGTCCCTTGTTGGGGTCTACAAGGAAGTGACGCACATTTTATAAGTACCATGCACTAACCGATTGACCGCTGGAGCATGGACCCACGTCTTATACTCACTTCCACGCCGGCATGTTCTAACATGAACCCAGCAACTGGATGTATTTTAACAAAGTCCGTACTGTATGTTTCTACATAGGCTTTTTTCAAAAATGACCAGATTCATTGCCTTTATGAAAAGTTTAATGTGACTCTACATTATAATGCCCAAACCCATTGCCCCCGCACAGCACAGCAAATGAGCATGTATCATTTCTGATCAGCCTGTGTTCAGGCGCCCTCTCCCCCTGCCCACATCGCCCATCACACAACAAAGTACTTCCCTTAAGACGCTTTTAAAAATGTGCTTGTACTTTCCACACAGAACCAAATAAAGAGAAGGAAGCCGGAACAGCGCCACCAAAAGGTGAGTGAAGGGAGGGAGAATGGGGCTGAATTCAGTAAAATTAGAAACAGAGAGAGGCCCGTAATGATTGCCAGAGGGGCTCCCTGGAATTTCTCTGCGTTATCTTTCATCAGTGTGGTTAAGTGTTCCTTGTTTTCCTCTTACCTGCACAACCCAATTAGCATAATGGCAAATGGTGCTTTGATCCATTTTCATTACACACATTTATAGAAGTAAAACAATGATAAATAAATATATATATATATCTGTATATATCTCACAAGCCCTTGTTGAGGTGCCAGCATATTAATTGGTAGTTTCCAATTTCCAATGTGCATATGAAGGAAAAGGGTGTCTGGCCTTCTTGTGATTACACCAATTTGGAAAATTATCTGGATTGCCCAGGGTTTTTTTTTTTAATGGAATGTTTTCATGTTACTGTGTAAACTGTTCCAGGTTGCACTAGTCATTTTGAAAGCCAGCATCTCATTTTGTAACACTATGTATTCATGTAGATTTATATAATGATTTATGTAAATGGACAGGATAGCCTTAAGCAGACATCACATTGCTCCTTATTGATTTGGAAACTCATTTCTTTCTGCAATATTATTCTGTTTTTACTTTATATGTAGATAGTCTGGTTTTAAACAATGACTAACCTTTATTACGTGGGTCCATGAAATACTAATTCCTTTGTGTCCCCGTGGAAGAAGTCATTGTCATTTCCGACCACCTGTCCTAAACTAAGGAGTATTAGTTTTCTATAAAAGAAAGTTTTCACAGAGACAGGTTTGACAATTCTGCTTTATATGTTTGTATCATGACTTATAGATTTGTTTTTTATTTGTGCTATGAATAACAATAGTTAAAATTTTGGAATAAGCAATTATTTCCTGATTATAATAAGACCTTTCTCTTTTTTTCTGGACACCACTCCAAAGTATGTTAAGTATCTTTTTTCTTATTATGTCATATTTCATTACCTAATTCCTATAATGTTATTGTCTCCTATACATTAGTAAAATACTTTTTTTCTTTCTTTCAGTACATTGGACCACTTTTCTTCAGCTAACTTGAACTTACGCTCTGATAAATGAACACATAATGTTGTTAGTACACTCGCTTTGCCCTTGACCTTCAGTGGCTCCCATGGATAGTAACCTGAATACTAATCCTGGCTACAGGAGACAGTCTGAAGGTTATTTGCTTACGGAATGCAAACAATGCAAACTCCTAGAACTCCTTCCATGAGATGGGTTCAAGGCTGTTTGGGCAGCTGGCTAAAGTTATTATAATGGTATTTTCCACAAAGCTGATGGCATACACCTCTGTTTCCAAATTTGGAAAGGTGTTTGGGCCAGGTTGTAAGGCTCAACCAACAGAGCAGATGACATAATCCCAGAGGGCAAGCTGTCAACATTTAAACAAAGCCTGTGCTTGCTCCTTTCTGTGAAAAGCCATCCAATTATATTTGTGTGCTTAAATGAGAAAATGCCTTTCTGTGTCTTAAAGTCAACCAACCAACTAGTCAACCAATCAACAAAGACTCTTCTTTATGCAGAACACAGTTTGATGAAAGAGCCAGACCAGATGACTAGGGAGGGAATCCTGAAATTACTAGCATTTTCCCCCTGACATTTGCAGAAGTTAAGCAAGGCCATGGCCACATGCAGTCACATGCCCAAGTACATAAACTGCCATCTATCTATTTTCTCTACATGCCTAGGAAGAAAATCAATTTAGGATAGAAGGTGACAACCCTAAATAAAGAAGGTAGGTAAATAGAAGTTGTTTCTAAATATACAAACCTTTCAACTATCTTTCAACTATTACCCACTTTCATTAAGGACAGGAAAATTTCAAAGAAAATACTTAAGCAAAAAGTAGACGCAGTAAACATTGCTGTCTGTGTGGCCGTGGCTGACAAAGAAGGCCTGCATGAGCATAAATGAGATTGATAAGTGCAACAGACCTTTTCTCCAGCATTGACTAGAATGTCCTTCCCTGCCCTTCACCTTCCCCCAACCTTCAGTCCAGCTAATTGATTTTTAACCATTCAGCTTGGATTGTACCGCTTTATTCAGCTTTCCCTGACTTCCCTCTCCCCTTCCTCCTTCTGATTTCTCTTGGACCTATTGCCTCTGTCGTTCAATTGCTCTTTTCTCCACTTCATCAAGTATTAATGGTTCATTTCTTTCCCTAACAGGCTGTAAGCTTTTTGACAGTCGGGCACCATGTCTTAACACCTCATTGGGCCCTCGTCTCATTTTTTCTAGTGTCTGGCAGAGAGCCGCACAAGGCAATCACCTAATAAATACCTGTAGAATGAATGAACAGTTGAATTTTCATGCTGGCTTAGTTGCTGATCACACAGACAATGATAATCTAGGTAGAATTTTATTTTCATTTATTTCCATTTGCTGGGCAAGAGGATGAACATCCCATGCACACTCTTAATAATGAGGTTCAGAATGAGGTAATGATGCTGTGCATTGAGTGCTAGTCTACAGAACAGATAGGCGATGTAAGACCAACTCACTTAAAGCTATTGAAAATGGTCAAGCCTGGACATTACCACATTTTCAGACTTAATTAGTCCCTTATCTAATTAGTTGAAGTATATTCAGTTGATAGCTCCAAGATGGCCACTGTTAAGAACATTATTCATAGCAACACAGCCTTAATATCATTCCCAGATTGCCTGAATTGTTCTGCAACCACCCAGAAATGTGCCAAAAATTTCTGTGTAGCCATAGAATGTTGTTTGGTTCTGATATCCATCTTTCAAGCAATGCTTGTGGGTCGATTTGCCAACTTTCCATGTTTGCTAAAAGTTTCTGTCTGGGAAACAGCCGATTTCCCAGGATGGGGTTTTTCTCTCTCTGTTGATTTGCTTGTTTGCTTGTTGGCCTCTGGACTTGTCCATCCAGCTATCCTGTTCCTTAACACTGCCACTTTGTCCTGGAATTGAAACAGTAGAGATGACAATAAAAAAATGTATTTAATCAAACAGCAATACCAGAATTTACATGTGCAAATCCCTTTAAATCACGCTGGGAGGCAATGTCCTTATGTAAATAAAGTCACCGTGACTTAGAATTCTTCCAGAATAATGAGGGGTGGCAAACCAATAAAATGCAAAGTACATACTCTTTTTTTATAGCCTCAGTGGGGCCAGAGGACTGTCCTTTCCCATTCATTTACCCAGCAAGTACTCAGAGGCAGCTATGTAGCGGGCGAGGGCCTAGTGCGGGTCCTGCCCTGCTGGAGCTGACTTTAGGGCACTTGAAAGAAGAGAGGGACCATCCGCAGGATACAGTGGACCTCGGCTCTGGGAGCAGGCGTCACAGGGGGCCGCGGGCAGGGAATAATGAGGCTGCTCGAATGGGATTATACTTTTTGTGGCCGACCAGCACTGTATGGAGATCACAGAGGAAGAGACCGGCTCTTCCATGCCTCAGGGGGGCCCCACGGGAAGTTTCCAGAGCGGCCCAGCAGCATCAGTCAGAGGTTCCCCTGGCGACCAGGCCTCGTTCTGACCCCTCAGCTCTGACATATATCTATTCATTCCTATTCTTGTACTTTATGCGT
Source organism: Miniopterus schreibersii (assembly GCF_964146895.1). Taxonomy (NCBI): domain Eukaryota; kingdom Metazoa; phylum Chordata; class Mammalia; order Chiroptera; family Miniopteridae; genus Miniopterus; species Miniopterus schreibersii. The sequence continues at coordinate 173,500,659 of NC_138102.1, forward strand.
GTATAGTCTGTCTATTTTGTGGTGAGCCCGATTGGAATAGTTACTGCCTCTTTTTTCTTTCCAAAAAACAACTGCTCTTGATAACCATGGCAAGAGAAGTAAAACCTTTCTTTCCCGAGTCATTGACATTAACGCCATCGCATCATCCGAGCCACATGAACCCTGCGCACACCGAGGAGCTCAGGCACTTGAGTCCAAGCGTTTTTCTTTTGGCGTGAGTGTGGCCAGCAGAGGAGGAAGTGAATCAGCAGAAGTTCCAGAAAATTTCTCCTCAATAATATGGGTTTTTTTTAATTAAAAAAAAAAAGATTAAATTTTTTTCTTCATTTAGGTCCCTTTACATCTGCAATAACATCATCTTCACGCTTCTTACTAGCACGTTAAAATGTTTTTGTGGAATTTTACCTTTAGGTATCAGACAACCATCTACTAAATTGTCTCTGTGCTTTATCTGTGTGTTCTAATTACATATTTCCTTGTCATGAATTTTGTTAAAATAATATCACCATACTTTTCAATTCTAAGACAAAACCACTATATGGAGCTACATAGATGTAATAGATTTGGGGAAGGAAACACTTATTAAATAAACACCTTTATTTTAAGATGAATCCTGATTTCAGAAGCATCAAAATGTGAAGGCATGTGTCTTCTTGTTAAGAAAATACAATAAACTAGTCAAACGTCTCAACACACAAAGAATTAGTGTCAGCTGTTGGTGTTATTGTCTTCCAGTGTGGCTGTGGTTGCTATCGTTATTTTTGGTCATGTATGTATATAATGACTAAAACTGATTATTCTGCTTGAGGAATTCATAAGTCTTTCTAAATCACATCAGGTGTTTTAATTTAAAAAGGCGATTTAAATCCACCACAGGTAGAAGTTATTTTATGTTTAAGAGAGTGTGGAGAATTATAAGAATGTAAATATTCTATTATCTCTGGAAGTCTCCCCCTTGAATTTTGGATTTCATGTGGAGCCCCCCTAAAATCCCAGGCTCGTAATATGAGACCAAGTTATTTTTCTCCTTTCCAGGCATTCTTCTATGGGAATTTCAGTTGTTTAAAGAATCATTTTTTACGGTTTTACAAATGCTATTTTCCCATGACTTGAAGACAAATAAATTCTGCTTTGGTAAATCTTCCTTCTCTGTCGCTAGGGGAGATAGCTCAGCTGCTCTGGGCCCATGTCCTCATGTATGCTGTATTCTAAAGAGCCAAAAGCAGATGTGTGTGTTTTCATCGTCATTGTAGTCACTTTTCAACAGAAAAAAGGGGAAACTATGTCTTACATATTTTTTTGTTTCGTTTTCTTTGAAAATGTTCTTTGTTTGGTGCCATGCTCTTTGTATGTGTGTTGTTGAATTAGGCACAACCCAAAAGATTTGGATATTCAATTTCTCTTCTAGAATAGAACCTGTTTTTCCATGGTACAGGAAAACACCTATGAAACCTTTCATTCTCATCAAGTTCAACCATATTCAACCAGGCAGCTTTTCAAGAATTTCAGGTCAGGATCCCTACATCTTCACTTCTTTTCTTAATCTAAAGAAATGCCAGGACCAAAGCTATTTTAAAAAAAAAAAAATGTTTTGTTATGTTTTTTGTTTTGTTTTTTTAATTTCAGAGAGAGGAAGGGAGAGGGAGAGAGAGATAGAAACATCGGTGATGAGAGAGATTCACTGATCGGCTGTATCCTTCATGCCCCCTACTGGGGATGGAGCCCAAAACCTGAGCATGGGCCCTGACTGAGAATTGAACCATGACCTCCTGGTTCATAGGTCGAAGTTCAACCATTAAACCATGCCAGCTGGGCCAAAGTTACTTTGAAAAGAGAGGAAACAGTCAACTTGTCCATTATATCTTCTAGCACTTTAGAAAATTTGGAAATGTATGCACACAAAAATAAAATATTTCCAATTGAGCAGGAATTGCTGTTTGGAAGTAATGTTGGATCACCTAGATCATTTCATGACACTTTGAAGGATTGGTTTAATATGTGGTGCCTTAATAATCTAAACTAATTGTGCATGTCCCCCCAAATAATCTTAACTTTTAGTGGACATTAAAACTACTCATTCTCCAAATTTTTGCTTATCTCTTCATTTTAGTTTTATGAAAGTATATGAATACTCTTCTCAGTCATTTAGCATTATAAACAATAAACTCAAGGATTCATTATATACTATGCACAAAGCAAGAAAACCACCACAAAACCTATATAAAATGTTCAGTTGACTCAAAATGGTTCTAGTTTCTAAACAAGAAAAGCTTCCTTTCTAGGATTTGGTTGAGGTTTAAAACTTCTTTCAATAATTTATATAGGACTTTAAATAAGATCCTTTATGTAATTCAGTAAATAAAAGTCTTCAAATAAGTTACAAGAATAAAATACTAATAATGAATTAAATTTATGGCAAGTAATATTTTTAAATTGCAAGATATTTCATTTTTTATGTAAAATTTTAAAATCTAACAGTCTTCTGAACTATAGAATTCTGCTGATATCTCAGAAATACCTATACTTCCCCAAATGTATGATTTCGTGGGATGTTAGTGGATATTCCAGAAGTAAAACGTGAACTAAGTTTGGAAAATGTTAACTGCTGTATTGTTTCTTGACTCCACCCCCATTGCTGGAGCATATTAGCACACTGAAGGTTGTGAGATGTCTCAATAAAAGCACACACACAATGCAATAAAATACAAGTATTTAACTTTATTTAGCCTAACATTTTCCAAGCTTCTTTGACCACAAAAATCTTCCTCTGAAGAATCCTGAATTTCACAGTATCCAGTGAGTCACCTTGTGGGTTCTGAAGATAACACATTAAGGTTCTCTGTATATTACCCTAATCATTTTGTAAAAAGTAATAAAACATATATTTGGTTGACAGTCTTAGAAAAGAAATTTAAGGCTGGTAAATATTTGTTGCAAATATGCTAATAAATTATACAGAAATGTGCTATTTTATCTGAAGGAATCTTTTAAGGCACTTTATAATTAACATGTATGCATGTGTTTGCTGTATCCTATTTTATATAGTTATATAAGTTTTTATTTTGAAATCCACAGTATTCCGGTGTTTTAAGTACAAAGATTATTGTCACTTACACTAACACCAGGCTTCATGCCTTGAAAAGAGAGGGGCAGAGGTTCAGATAACACCAAATGCCTATTTAAGCATCTAAAATATAAAGACACTTTAAAATGCAGACATTTTAGAAAAAGGGACTATTGGGTGCCTCTGCACATAAACACCCCAAGGCATATTTTGAAATTTACCAATGTGCATGGGTAAATATTTTTAGTATTATACATCATTGGCCAAACACCAATCTAATCTTGGGGAAATGCTTATGAAGTTTCTAAACTATTGATGAACTTAATAAGTATGACAAATTGATTTATACTAGCTAATGTTGACTTTTATTTTCTAAATATAGAAGGGAAATTAATCATGAGGTTTTCGGGTGGGGGGAACAAGTTCTCCGACAGTACATATATACTTTTATGCCTGTGTCCAAAGGATCCTGGTATATGGGTGATGCCTGTCATTGACGTTAGTTACGAAATAAGCACTCGAAAGCCACCTCCGTTGTGGGTTTCATCAAAGTTATAATTTTTGGCATCCTAACCTGCAATCACATAAAATGCTTGCAGAGAGGCCAGTTTGTAATTTATGCTTTCATTGGGTTACCCTATTCTCTCACCCTTTTACTTACTTTTCTCTTTTTGCCTGAAATACTCAAATTTAATCTTTCAGGAACCAAGTCTTCTAAGGCTTACTCATCCGTTGAAAGTGTTTTGTGTAGTCTCTCTTCTTTTTCAGATTTCTCTTTTCCCGGGACACTTGGGATGAAGTCCCTTCCTCCTTGACTTTGTATGCCTATTTCTTGTTTCAGATGAAGAGGAAGCCTCACCGTCCCTTGTCCTGCCTCCAGGTTAGGATGATCCCAACCCCCTCTTTCCCCCGCTTTGTATTTATTATTAATTGACAGTATAGGAAGAGAAAAGGCAGAGCACCTTGATGAGACAAAGCACAGAGCAGGGCACCGAATTTGGCCGGTCCCTAAGCCAAGAGGGAAAACGTTTGGCTTTAATGGCAATTTTTTCTTTTTACATGATATTTTTTAAGAGTCTTCCGTTGTGAAATAAATAAGACTCATAAATCTTGGATATAAATTTTACAGGCAAAAATGTATGTCTTCCATTTGTAGTTATGTACCCTTTTCCCCTGTTCAATATTTGGATTTTTTTAAAAAAATCTTATTATTTTAAATAAGACATATTTTTAGAGATGCCCTCATAGTTGAAGCTCTATTGATTTTCCATCCAAGCCAACTTCTAGTGTTTCCCTCCCTATCATCAGAAGAGGGTTTGGGGGATCCAAGGAGGTTGCAGTCAGCACTTCATTGGTACCCCCTGCCCCTTGCATCATCCGGATCACGCTTTCCTTTCAGGTTTGGGTAGTCGGGCCCTGGAAAGAAAAGATTCAGGTGAGCAGACGCCTGGAGCAATCACTAATGACCTCATTTCTTGAAACTGTACTGATTCTAATCTTTGTTCTATTCAGTTTGTAGCTCTGATAGCCATCTTTCATTACACTGCCTGTTACAAGAAAACTAATGTATTGAGAAACAATTAATTTTGCATGATACACGCACACACAAAATCAGGAATCTAGGTACATACACCACAGGTTGGTTGGTTTTATTATTATAACTATCATTTTTAACATTTGACAACTACACATAAATTAAGAAACTTTTAAAACTTCAATTTAGAGAATGCTAAAGTTAGATAATAATTCGCATTTTTATAGAACTTTACACACAGTTGAGAAAACACCCACAGATGCATCCTGTCAGCTGTGCTACAATTCTGTGAGGTCACTCCATTCATTCATTCATTCATTCATTCAACAAATTTGTGTTGAATGCTTACTATAATCCTAACGTGGGTCTCTTATGGGCCAGGCATTTGTAGGTATAGAAATGAACAAAACAATCAAAATTCCTGCCCTCATTTTCTAAATGTGAATGGCCACTACCCACTATTATTATTAATATCACAGATACACACACCATAAAATTTCAACAACTTTGTTATTAAAACATCATGTAATCATGTGACTATATTGCATAACTTCATTGTGAAAACAGCGGTCTCTATGGACAGAAATACTAAGCATGATTGATACAACTAAAATAACTAAATCTACATTTTCTTCATTTTGAGAAGCATTAACAGGTAGAGCTGGCAACCCAAGCATTTTTTTTCTTCAGCTATTTAGGCAGCTGAAACTGAAGTTCTCTGAATTCAGCTCTCGGAGACAGAGGGAATCTCTACAGTTCTCTCTCCTACCCTCCTCACTGGGGTTGACTGATGATTAATCCAAGTTAAGCACCTGGAGAGCAAACTAGAAAATGCAAAATAAGGTTCATTTCCAGGTTCTCTCTTACCCCCTTTCAGGACACTCCTAGTATCCTTGAAATTTATACCTGCAGGTCACAATCTGCCACTTAATTGTCAAACTATGATCTCATCTACATGATCCTAAGAATTGTCTAATTACACAATAGAAAGGAATTTAGAAATAGCAGGCCAGGCTTGGTTGTCTGACCCTTCCCAGTTGACCTGCAAACCGACCCACCCAATTCTGGTTTTGTATATATATATATATATATAGCCTTAGAGTCAGTCACCTGCAAAAATATTGAGAGTACTGCTTTAACGTATTTCCCACCATCATTTATCTGTTAGGGGTCAGGCAGGATGGGAAAATACAGGAGCCATGGCCTCTAACAAAGACAGAGTAACAACCTACCTGCAAAGTGTTACTATTTCTAGGAATTAGAAAATGTTCCTTTATCCCATCATGGAAGAGACATCCCTTCCTAAGAATGGGAACCTGTCACTCTCTACTGATGGCTGCAGGGGAGATGGACAGAAAAAATGGTGTTACATTTATCCAGGTTGATTAGACAAAGAAAAGCTTCAGCGTTGATGAGAACAACAAACTCAGGTAAGTCTGCTTACGAAGAACCTGGACCTGCAATGACTCTTTTCCTCCTTTCTGCTCATTAGAATGGTCTCTTGGCGAGTCACCTGCCGCAGAGGAACAGGACAAGCAGAATTCCAATTCTCAGCTGTCCACCCTGTTTGTGGAAAAGCCTCAGACAGGAACAGTGAAAGTTGGTGAGTGCCAAGCATTAAATCCTGCTTTTAAAAAAAAAAAGCAGGTGAAATTCACGTAGCATAAAATTAACCATTGTAAAGTGAACAACCAGTGGCTATTAGTACAGTCAATGTGCGACCACTGCCTCTATCTAGTCCGAAAACGTCTCATCACCCCAAACAGAAACCTTGTACCCCCAATAAGCAGTTACTCCCCATTCTCTCTCAGCCTGTGGCAACCATTAATCTCTTTTGTCTCTATAAATTTCCCTATTCTGGATATTTTGTATAAGTGGAATCAGACAATATGTGACCTTTTATGTCTGGTTTCTTTCACTTAGCGTAATGTTTTTGAGGTCCAGCCATGCTGTAGCATGAATCAGAACTTCCTTCTTACGGCTGAGAAATATTCCTCATTATGTCTATATTAAATCCTGTTTTTATAACCTTGAAAAGGTGAGTGTAGCTATCATCCCAGTACTCTTTAGCATGTAGCAGTTGGGCGCCTGGAGCCAGCTTGGATACAAATCAGTTTCTTCATCTGTCAAGAGGGGATGATACTACCTGTGAAGTACTTTGAATAATGCCTGGCATGTCTTAAATCTCTGAGCCAGTGTTTGCTGTCATTACAACACACCTCATTCTATAAGATGATTACAACACTGCGCACACACACTAGATCATAATGTATAGTATTTCAGAGGAAGCTAGTCTAACAGATGGTACAACTCTGGAGATACTCATTCAAAAATACTGATTGCACGCCTGGTAAAATACTGTTCTGAACACTGAGTAAATATAACATGTAAGCACTCAAAACTTACTTTTAATGGAAAGAGCAGACAAGAAATTAAACAGATCATTACAAAAGCTGAGTGCCATGAAGGAAATAAACAGGGTGGTGAGTTAGAGAACAACTTGGGGTCCAGGAATTTTAACTAAGTAACTTTTAATAAGCAATATACTGGCATCAGAACTAGTCTCTGACAATTACCAAATGTTATGCACATGAACATATGGCTGACTATATTCTTTCAGGTCGGGAATGTAGAACCACACTGCCTGTGAGTGGAAATGTTTGCTCCCCTCATGTTTCTGGAGACACCAAAATGCTGGGCTGGCCACAGGGCTAGAGTTTTCATGTACTTAGGGTCTAATCAGCAATCTGTCATTCAAACAGGCAAGTTTATTTCAAAAAGATCAGTTTCATTTAGTCATATTCCCATAATTACTCCAGAATTCCCATCACTTGCCTAATAAAAAAGATTTTTAAAAATGTATACACTATATATATATACATATATAAATTTTTAAGTTTCCCCCCATTTGTATTTCATATATAGAATATAAAAACCAAAGAAAAATATTTCTACTGATTAACCCACTGCTCCTTTTTTGTTCCATAAACCTCAAATGCAGAACAAGTTGGAGTATCTAAGAACTAGGGTCCTCATGAAAATACCAGGGCCATTTCATTGCACAATTCCAGGGGCACCAGTCACACCATAGGGTATGCAGTGCAGTCCCACATAACCCCTGCCAGACAAGAGCAAAACCAATGACAATTTTCAAGCCAGTCTGATTCACTTGTGCTTTTTCTAGGCGAAAATATCACCTTTATAGCCAAAGTCAAGGCTGAAGATCTTCTTAGAAAACCCAGTGTCAAGTGGTTTAAAGGGAAATGGATGGACCTGGCCAGCAAAGCTGGGAAGCACCTCCAGCTGAAGGAAACTTTTGAAAGGCAAACTCGGGTATGGCCCTGGACTCCTGGCGCAGGGGAGAGGCTAGCTCATTCCATCTGAGTGGGTAAAAGGTCATTTTTACATTCAGCTTTGAGAGATTTCAGTCCCAGAAAATTCTCTGGAGTTACTATTGCTAACATCTACACTTAGCAGGCGAGCCCTGCTGTGCCTGGGGGCTATGGAGCACACTGACCCCTCCGTAATTGAGAGCATCGTCCTGGAAGCCCCAGACAGACGTGTCTGTAAGCCAGTGCGAAAGGATTTGGAAAATAACTGAAATGTGGTGGCGTTTTTCTGTCAGCAAGGTGTACACATTGTGTTGGATGCATTTCATTGCAGGTGTACACATTCGAGATGCAGATCATCAAGGCCAAAGAGAACTATGCAGGAAACTACAGATGTGAGGTCACCTATAAGGATAAGTTTGACAGCTGTTCCTTCGATCTTGAAGTGCGCGGTAAGAGAGCCTTTTTGTCTGGGTAAATGTGATTTTTTTTTTTTAATGGGGCATGAGAGGACGGAGAAGAAGGCCATTTAATACCATGAGATTTTGAAACTAAAGTTTCCTTTAAAACAGTGTGTGTTCCTGATTGTGATAGTCTCAGCAAGCCTGCTGAATTGAATAGTTATGAGGCAATTTATAAGTGGAAGGTGGGATATTACTGCCAGGTACCTCTTGTCCATGCTATCTACACCCCCTCAATCTCCCAGATCAGGACTGATGCCATTGTTTGCTGCTATGAGTGTACCTGTTTCATTGGGTCCACTTATTCCCACTCCAGTTTGGAGATAAGTTAATATGGTACAAGGATGTTAGGATACCCAGGTGGAAGGAAAATTTCTCTTATAGGGACTAACATCCTATATGGAAGTTCTCCATTCATATGTTCTGTGTACTGCCCAGAGTGAACATAATAGGGATAAATGTAAAGCTGTACATGTAGATTGGGGGGGGGGGGCTTCTCTAAGTATACAAAGGGAAAGTTGACTTGGCAGTAAAGATCATAAACTTAACATGAATCCAAAGTGTAATGTAGCTACAAAAGACAAAGCTGGCACAATTTAAAACTGGGCCATTCGAAGTGGCATAGAATCTAGGTTTAGAAAATGACACCACTGTCCGCAACATGCTAGCTGTTCCGCATCTGGAGTAATGTCTTGGGCCATGGGCACTACACCCACCAGGATCCCTCCTGGAGTAGAGTAGGAGCCAGGAGGGTGGAGAATCCAGAAACTATGCCCTGTGCGGCGTGGGTGGAGGTGGCATATACAACTCATTGTAAACGAGGAAGGGCCATCGCACCGAAGGACAAGGCCATTTTCCACGTGCTCGGGGAGTGTTTAGGCAGATTAGAATCTAAAGGTGGACATTATGAGGTGAATTTTGTCTTAACATTAGATTGAGCTCTTTCATTAAAGCTCTGTAGACACAAGAGAAGGTAGTGAGATGCCCATTCCGAGAGATGTCGAGCAGAGGCTGCACGATCGTGGGTGGAGGTGCTGCCGAGACCTCCGTGTTAAGTGGGAATCGGGTCCTGAGCGGTGCTTCTTCAACCTGGCCGGGCATCTCTAAGAATCACCTGAGGGATTTTTAAGAATTTTGATTTCTGCGTGCCCATCTCTGATCTGGTGAATCAAAATCTCCAGCAGGGAGATTGAGAAGCTGGTATTCTTTTTAAGCTCTTCAAGTGATTCCAATGGGCAGGCAGGTGGAATGACAGTGGGCTGTGGTAACTCCTGAAGTCCTTTCCTTGATTCTGTGTGAGGGAAGATAAGTGATGGTATCTCAGCAGCTCAGCCATCCCGGGGGGCAGCCATCCTCCCTTCACCTGGCCTGCCTGCCTTCTGGAGACTCCCCACAGCCGAGAAAGGAACTGAGCACAAAGCTGCCTTTTAATGGTGTTTATTGTTTTCTTTCCTTTCAAAGAATCTACCGGGAGTACTCCAAACATTGACATCAGATCTGCTTTCAAGAGAAGGTAACTTTGAAAGGGGACTCTACATACCTTTTGTACAACATGAATGTGGAGGATTCTCAAAACACACTTTCTCTTCCTGTACCCTCTATAATTCCAAATGAGAACAACTTTTTCCACTGTAGTTAAACATACCATATATTCAGGAGTTAGTGTTCTAGAAAAGTCATGGGCTTAAGGCCAAATCAAGTATATAGTGATCATGCTTTTTTAAAAATCCTCACCCAAGGACACATTTATTGATTTTAGAGAGAGGAAGGGAGAGTGAGAGGGAGAGAGAAACATCGATCAGTTAGTTGCCTCTTGTATGCATCCCATCTGGGGACTGAACCCACAACTTAGGTATGTGCTCCGACCAGGAATCTAACCCTTGACCCTTCACTGTACGGGACAATGCTCCAACCAACTGAGCCCCCCAGCCACAGCTTACTGATGATTCTTAAGAATATTCTTGTTATAGGGAAGCTCCCATTTTGGCAGGTTTCACAGATGCCTTATAAAAACACACTTTCAACCTATCCATATGTGCCTTCTTCCTCAACTGCATTATTTCCCACCAAAGGGCCAAAAAAGATAAATATGTAAAGATACACATCTTATATAAAACCAGTTAAGTAATGTCAGAAAATTTGTACTGCTTTTAATCTAGAAATCACTTATGGAGCTATTAAACCATGTGCCCAGAAAACCACAATTAAGTAGCTACCTACTGAAGTTAGCACTATTTAAATATTGGATTATCCTAAATAAAAGACCACTGAGTCTGCTGGAATAAAAATCACGGTAAAAAGTTAAATATAAATACCTACTTGATTTATTTTGCATCTGCCAAGGCCAAAAAAATCAGGGGGTCAAGGAAGAAAAATGAAAACACTTTTCTAGTCTATGAGAAGTATAACTAGCCCTTCCCTGCCATTTTTAACTCTCTGTACTTAATGTTTCCATAACATAAATTCCTTAATGAGAGCAAATGTTTTCTTCTTCATACAACTGAATGTACATACAGTTTTGTGGAATAAGGAAAGTCATCCCAAACTATTATAAAACAATGATTAGTCTGCTAATAAAAGGCATGTTTCCCTCCTAAATTATAAATATATGAACATTTTAATTACTTTAAAAAGATACTTAATATAACCCGATCAGTCAATCGGCTTTTTTTTCTTTTAAGTCATAAGTTTCAAATCCTGTTGGTTTCCTTCCACCTCCTCACGTCCAGCAAATGCAGAGGTCCGACACTACGCTCATACCACGTACAAGTATATTTTAGGAGAGGGAGACATAATTTATCAAGTTTCGTGCTTTAAAGGAATAGAAATGTGTTTATTTCAAAGTATATAAAATTCTCCAAATACCTACTATTAAAGAATTTTGAAAACACATTTTTGGACTTCAATTAGTATAACTTATGTATTATACACACTGTTTTTAAACCCAGACTCTTTCCCTAGAAACCATAACTAGCATTTGTAAAGAGCAGGAAACATCTTCATTAAAAAATTAAACATGTAAGTAAATATGTAGTGCCATTTAAGGGTAAGCTCCATAGCTTCTATTTAGAGTTTATAGGAAATCAAAGATGGCTACACGCCTAATTTAAGATGCATTTCTCTATAGGAAAGCACTTTAAAAAATTCCTAGTAGAAGGATCATCAACATTTCAAAGGCAAATTTTTGAAAAACCCATTTTAAAAGGTGTAACTATTAACAAGAAAATGAAAAGCTTATCATTATTTCCCTTTAAAACTGACAGGAATGCATCTTTTATTTATTTAAAAAAATTTTTTTTAATGTCTTTGATTTCAGAGAGAGGAAGGGAGAGGGAGAGAGAGAGAAACATCAATGATGAGAGAGTCATTGATCGGCTGCCTCCTGCACACCCCTCAACTGGGGATCGAGCCCACAACCTGGGCATGTGCTCCGACCTGGAATCAAACAGCGATCTCCTGGATCCTAGGTCGATGCTCAACCTCTGAGCCACACCCTGCCAGACAGGAAAGCATCTTTTAAAAAGCTCTGCACTAGCTCCATGCTTATGTTATGTCGGTATCACATTACCTGACTCATCTATTGATGGTCACAGAGAGGCTACCTTTGAATATAAGCTTTGCACTTATATAGTTGACACTGGGACACTTTGTCCTGCAAGCCGATCTCTGCTTGCCATGAGCGACAGAGATCAGCAAAAGTCCTTTGCTTTTTACACGGGTATGTTTCCAGATCACCCCCACTTGCAAAAACAAAGTACTTTGTGTTGTTTGGCTTCATTGCATTTGTGTTACTCCATTTTAACACAAATCCAAGCCGTTTTATATATGCAATCTACAAAACTGTGTCTCCTCATGTTTACTTTTCCACAAGTACATACTGCAAAAATTTTCAATGTCACTTGTGTGAAAAGAAATAGTTTGTGTTGATTTAGTCCCAGGACTCGTGTGCTGGTACAAAATTGCATATACGTTATATGTAGAGTGTTTGGGGAAAACTATTGTGTATGTGTCTCAGCACTAAACCCAGATTTGCTTTTCTTTCGTTAATGACAGTGGAGAAGGTCAAGAGGATGCAGGGGAACTTGACTTTAGTGGTCTCCTGAAACGTAGGTGAGAACCAAGTGATGGAGTGAGGAGCTGTGGCCTGGAAATTTTTAGATATCCACTCAGAGAAGTCAAGTTTAAAGTAGATGTGTTTCCAAGAATTTCTTTATTTCTTAAAACGTGTTTTGCTTATAGAATATAACAGAGTCGACTAAGAAAGAGACAGAGAAACAACCGCATACTAATCTGATTAAGGTTTTAGCTGAAGCTTTTAAATTTTCTTCTTAAATGTTTTATGAGTCTGCATATTTTCTTAGCTGGGGATGAAGAGATTGAAAACGGAGACAGAAGACTTAAATACTGAAAACCCTTTAATTTCCCTCATCTCAATTATGATTGCCTGTGATGACTGACTGAAAAATCAATTTCACAATTTTGGTAGAAGTCTCTGCAGACACAAATATTTTAAAGGCAGACCTACTTTAATATAGCATTTATGATTTACTGTATTTCATCACATCTAAGACACCATTCATTTTAAGATCTACCTGTATTTTGTAAATCACTGAGCAATAAAAAATTGCTCCAAATAGTTTATTATGACAAACTATTGATTATAAGATACATCCTTCTTTCAGAGATGTTTAAAATGTCCAAAAATGTGCATTTTAGAAGAGATAAAATATGGTAGTAAAAGGGAAATAAATATTTAGTATTATCATTCACACCCTTTTAACACTGTTCTCTCCTGCAATAAAATTTCTATAATTTCATTATGGATGTTTAGCACATAATCACTTTGTAGGATTTCTGTCCATGTAGTTACATATATATAATCATATGTGATATTATATTTGTTATATGTAAAGTTAAACATACCCAGATACTTAGTGCAGACACAACAAGAAGACATTGATTTTTGCTGGGATTGTGCTTATCTACTAAATTTGTAAAATAAACAGTAAAACTACAACTCTGAATTGATGATATATAATGTTGATATCAGTTTTCATTTACCTTTTCAGGGTGACTTTTTATTCCTATTAGTGCTTGCTATGGTTATTAAAGGAACATAAATATAAATATGCTTAACAACAAATTACAAATAGAAATAACTGGGCTTGTGGTTATTCTCAGTTTAGATGATGCCTTTATTCAAGTTCCAATGAATGAAAAATTCACCCCAGCTCTAAACATTTAGGCTGAGAACAGAAATATCAATAGGTGCAATTTATTAATTACCGATGGACATTAGGCAATTAATAGACCTTGGGTACTTTCCTCCTTTGGGTACTTCAAATAATCATTAGTCTCAATAATATTTATTAATTCCTCAAATTTATTTAAAGCAAAAGTATATGTGAAGTGGCCTTAAGTGAGCTTCATTCTTCCTCATTCTACAGGTGAGAAACTAGGGACCAGAAATGGTGAGTGACTTGCCCCAAGTCACACAGCTAGTTAGAGAAAAGCAGGGGCCTAATTCTGAGTTTCCCTTTTCTGAGTCAGCTCACTTCCTGTGACTCCATATAAGAAATACCACTCAGAATCGGCTCACATATTGATGCTTCCATTTATAACACAAATTGACACTCCATGGAGACAAGAAAAGTTTCCCCCCAGCAAGGGAAATACTGTTTTCTTTGTGTAGAATATAATGCTATAGGTGATGTGAGGAAAAGAAGCCCAGTGTCTTCCTGTGCCTGGCACAGAGAGGGAAGAATACATCATGTAGGAGGGAAAGAAGAGTGGTAAAAGCATGGATTGGAGTCTCAGCTCAACCATTTACTGACTACATGACTTTGGTCAAATTATACGTCCTCTCTGAGACTCGGTTTCCATGTCTGTGAATGTGGGGAATAAAAACGACTTCATAGAATTACTGTGAGAATTAAATGTAATGGGCATGGCTCACAGTAGGCGTCAAATATTCACTTCCACCAAAAATGTGACATTTTCTCTTGACGAGCTTATATTTGTAAAGAAACAAAATAGACACATACGCATATCAATCAATCAATAAAAATGTGATACAGTAGATTATTAAATGCCATACCCTGATTAAAAGGTAAAAGAAAGAAAAAAGAACAGACTAGGTCTACTAGTAGTTTGCAGAGTAAAAGACATCATATAGTTAATGGTGAAAATGACTAAAGAAAAAAAATTACTTGAAAACATGGGCAGCCAACATGTCTCCAGTTCTCATTTTCCTTACATCCCCTAATTATGATTTTGACTCATAACTAGATTGGTGTTAACATAAGAATATATTCATTTATATACTATACTAATCCACCAATATAACTTTAGAAATTGTGTTTTCCTACTAATTTGTGAATTGCATATGTTTTCATTGTGGTAATGACACGTGTTTACCATTTCTACTCCTCTAAGAGTCTCTGGCAAAATCCCCATCTGAATAAATATCATTACAACCAACACCTCTATACAAGAGATATCCCTGCCCTGAACAAAGCCAGTGTATTTCAAAGAGACATTAACTAAACCAGAGGAAATCTTTTAGGCAGCATCTCTTTATGGGATTTGACCTATATAAATACTTGAAAGTTTTACTCTACATAAAATTTCTGTAACTGCTTTGTACTTCACTGGGATCGTAAAGTTATAGAAATTTTGATGTAGATGAAAGTACTATGAATGTTATATAGGTCAATCCCGGTGCTTGGAAAGGAATCAGAGTGCCTACAGAAATCTGAAATTTTCTCCCTACTACAAATTAATGTAGCCAGGCAGGTAGGGCCATCTGCAGCCACATATGAAAAGATACGTTCTGGAGGAGTTAAGGAAATGCTACCAATGGGAGGCTTGGTCTCATGTTCCAGTACAAAATGAATATTTCAGTCAGGAATTTGGGATTCAGTTAAGTGATAAAATTAAGAATGTGGCAGAGTGAGGTATATTTTGGCGTTTTAATGAAAAAAAGATGGTGAAGGATGATCGGTTCTATGAATCTACCAACAAAACTTAAGAAAACATACTGAAAATGACCTTTATTACTGGCTTCCAGCATATCAATATTCACCTCATGGATCTAGGTATGCCTCAGTGTTTGACTTGTGCCTCTTTTTAGCTATTTTAATCTAGTTTGCTATCTTTAAATCCTTTCACCAGTGTCAGGAGGGTACTTGAAATGTATATATGTCTAATTCTTCTTGACTGAAATACAAATTTAACACAACGTATTATGGCATAATTTTACAGTTTGGGGACTATACTGAGGCTGTTAGAGCATTGATAAAGTGGACTGAGGAAACACCCACAGAGAATATACACATATATGTACATGCTCATATTAATTGCAATTCTCCGAGAATTCCTACAAAGTATTTAAAAGACATATTTGAGATTCAGACTGCTTTCAGGCAGTCGATTTACTAGCTCTGGCCAATTTGTACCAATATTCCAACTTGAGTACAATTTTCCTGAGCATTTTAATTCTCCCATGTTAATAGAGGGTGTTATTTCCACGAGATGAATACTTGTGTCTTGAGTTTTGGAGAGGCACATTTTCCTAATGGTGTTGTCTAGTCCTTTCCACAAAGGTTGCTGATGGACCAGTGACCTCCCACTTCCTTCCACTTCCCAGATTAGCCTCAGCATCCTCAGGCACTGGCCAAAATGATTTACATGAGGATGGAAATTAGGCATTCGCAAGTCACTCTTGCCTAACGTCACCCTAAACTCCATGTTACTATTTACGTTTTCCCCTTCCCATGATTGCAATCCAGCATTTCTTCAGGAAACTGAAACGGGTGTGATTCATGTGACAATGCGAACATATGTAATCCATCGTTTTACTAACATGATAGCATGAATCTGTTTTCACACTGATGTTTAAGATGTGTTGACCAGTTTTTCTAGAAAATCATATCCCAACCAGCATTATTCACAGTAAGTAGTCGCTGTAACATTTCCAAATTAATCTGATAAAAACAGTCAATTAAATTTAAACAAAATCAGGACTGTTTAGCCAGTGAAGAAAATCAATTTAAGTTATATTTTGCATTTACCCTAAGGATCTTTTTTCCTAAAGAGTGTTTATTCCTGAGTTTTTGTTTCATTTTTTGGTTTTAAAATAAGGGCAGACAAGTGTACTTTAAATCTAATATTTTTTAGTTGTATATGTTCTTTACATGTTCCACATGTTCTCTAGTCAGTGATCGAAGTTTTGGATCATAATTTTGATAATTACACTAAGAAGCTACTATCCCCTTAACCATTTGCTTTAAAGTTTAACATTTCTATCTTTATGGCTCATACCAAGCCTGTCCTAAAATTTTCAAGACAGTACTTCAAATTGAAAACATGTTTGGCGTCATTCCTCTCTTCCCCTGACAATTTAGGGGAAACAAAAATTCTTTTAAAAAGCATACGCATCCCCAAAAATCATTTGAAAAACAAAGCAATCAAAAAAACCCTTCGTGACAGTTCCAAATATTTTTTGCATTGAAAAAACATCAAAAATGGTTAACGTACACATTTACTAATATGGTAAGAAACATGCTATTTGCAAAATCCAAAGGCGTGTGTACTGTATGTGAACTGTCTCCGTGTATAGATAGGTAGGTAAGGTGCGTACAGCAGCGAAGGTAGAGAGCCTTTTTCTTTCATAGGCCCCTATTTAAAACTTCCAGCTCCCAATCTACTTTTCACAATTGTTCGACCACCATATCCTAGTGAAAACTGAGCTTAAGTTCCTCAAATCCCACCTTCTGGACTTTCAAGTTGAAAGTAAGTAAAAATATCTTCAGGCTATTTCCTGACGGCCTCGGGTCCCCCTAATGTGCTTGTCACTAGGAAAAGGGGAGTGTTAATATAAGTGCTCATACCTGATCTTTATCGGGAAGCCTCCCTGAGGCTTCCGGCCTTTTTAAGTACCCAGATCCTAAGCAGAGCTTGCAGCACTGACCGAAAACCCGGGCCCTACCTTCCTGGCGGTCAGGCCCAGTGGGCAGCCGCTAAACTAGGCCATGGTTCTCCCCGGTCAGGGAGGTGAAGCAGCAGGAGGAAGAGCCCGAGATAGACGTGTGGGAGCTGCTGAAAAACGCCAACCCCAACGAGTACGAGAAGATCGCCTTCCAGTACGGCATCACTGACCTGCGCGGCATGCTCAAGCGGCTCAAGCGCATGCGCAGGGTGGAGAAGAAGAGCGCAGGTGAGCCGGCCCGGGGGCGTGGCCGCGGCGCGGGGCGGGGCCGCGGCGCGGGGCGGGGCCTCGGGGCCGCTTCCGCTTCCGCTTCCGCTGCCGGCGGAACACGTGGCGATGAAATCCCCGCGGGGACCCTTCCTCTCTCGCCCTGGGATTGGGGTGCGGCCGGATGGGTGGGATGCTCAGGAGCGACGCTGCTCTGGGTTACCTTCGGCTTCAGGGGAAGCAGTTCACTGCCCGACGCTGCACTGGCCGTGTCGGCAGCAGGCAAGCGCCTGAAGGGTTAAGGTAACAATTACATTGAAGTACTACCGCGTGCAGCGTATAATGGAATATTCAACAGTCCCGTTGTCGCTGATCTTTGGTCATGGTCGGTTACGGTCTGTGACATATCAGGTTAACATATCAGTCCTAGTCTAGCTTATTGTTTGTTAATGCTCAAATAGAACTTAAAGAATCTCACCACTTCATTTTTAAAATCTGCCCTTTCTTTTTTTTTTAAAAATATATCTTTATTGATTTCAGAGAGTGAGGAAGGGAGAGGGAGAGAGAGAGAGAGAAACATCAATGATGAGAGAGTCATTGATCAGCTGCCTCCTGTAGGCTCCCGACTGGGGATCGATCCCGCAACCCGGGCATGTGCCCTGACCGGGAATCGAACCCCGGTCGCCTGGACCCTAGGTCAATGCTCACCTGCTGAGCCACGCCCGGCTGGGCTGCCCTTTATTTCTAAACCTGCCTGTAAACTGGTTGAGAAATGGCCCCAGAGAAGTATAGAAGTGGTTTGTTTTTGTCTTGTTTACATAACTGGCCATTCTCAGACGCCTCAAGGTTTCTTTCTGAGAGGTGGCCGACGCCCTGAGTCACAGACAGGTGAATTCTAAAGCGCAGAGCCACACGGCATCTTTCCCCCCACCCCCACCCTCTTATCCTTGCCACTTACCTCTGCATTAATGTCTTGAGGTATGTGAGAGATGACTTTTTTAAAGCTAGTGTTTATTTTATCTTGTGAAAATATGAGCTTGTTTGAGCAGTAGTATAATAAAGTTGGAATGATGGAAATGCGAGTATGACAACTTCTTGAGGCATTCCACACTTACAGTTATTTTACAAGCTGTCTAAATGAGAATTATTATCTTTAAATTCAGAAAAAAAAAAAGAAATTAAAAAAAGAAGTTAACTACCTTTGTTTAGAACCTTCCAAAGATAATATTTTTAAAAACCCCTATACTCTATGTTATTTAAAATTTTTTGAAATCCTGAGTCCCTGACTATATATGTAATGGGTGTTGTAAACGTGCCACTATTTGGGCAAGTATCCACAGTACAAAAATATCTGATAAGCCTATTTCAATTAGTCAAAGGCATTCAATTTAATCTTATGAGTCATTGAACTTAGCTCATAAATTCTGTGATTTAAAAAAACTACCCATGACATAGAAGACATACAAAGGTAATACCAATAATCCTGACAGTAATTATGCTAGGGGGATAATTTGGATGCTTTATATTATACATTCCCTGAAGGATTAGGAGCCTTAATTTTTCATTTTACTTTGGGTTATCACACATGTATTGACTAAATTCTTAGCATATGTATATTCATATTAAGATAGTTTTGTTTCTTCTCTCTACTAGCTTTTGCCAAAATTCTTGATCCTGCATATCAGGTTGATAAAGGAGGCAGGGTAAGGTTTGTTGTGGAATTGGCAGATCCAAAGCTGGAGGTGAAATGGTTTAAGAATGGTCAAGAAATTCGACCCAGTACCAAGTAAGTGAACTTTGCAAATAATCAGTGATAACTATATGAATCAAACAGTACTTTGACTTAATTCTCTATGAATAAAGCTCTTTTTATCTAACTTTTACAATGCAAAATCATATAGAGGTAGAGTAAAACCTTTTCATATATTTTGGAACCATTAAAACTATACCACTATCTAAATTAAACCTTGTTTTAGATTTTAATTCTATACAAACTATTTCAGGTGACTCCCAATTATGGTTTTGTGTCACTACAGGTTACATGTGATTATTTCAGAATGTTACCCAAATTCTCTTAATTTTTTAGAATAAAATTTTGAAAAATTTTGAAATATGTATTTGACATACCAGCTGGGAGTCATACTTTATAATTAGATAACTTTTGTTTCTCCAGTGTAGCATCAGAAGCCTCTTTTTTTATTGCTTGGCCCTCTCCCAAATGAAGGAGACAGACTAATCCCTGATGTCTGATGGTATCGCTAGTCCATTATGAAGCTGCTTTACAGAGATCCTTCTCAGCCGGAGAGATTTTCAACTCCAACATATTTTTTTAAGTTAACAGGAGCCACATGCGTGTTTACAAAAGACTTTGATCCTGAAAATCTGTCACTTCTGTAGCACAATTAGGTGGCTTCCATTTTCTTAATGCGCCCATGCCTACAGAGTGACTTTGTGATAATAACGTTTGTCCTGGTAAAAATCTCTTGCAGGTAACCTGAATTTACTAAAAACATCATTTTACTTGGTTATCTTTATCTAGAAAATGTTTAGTGTTTTTTTCTTAGAGTCTTCAATTTCAGAGTTTTCCAAATGAAGCCTTTTTCTGTAGTCGTTTACAATGCCCTACTACACCCATCCATGATCCAAGTCACACATAATGAAATTTTGCAATCCTCTTGGCTTTTAGTTTTTTTAATTTCCAAATACCCAAGTTCTTTTTTAATAGATGGTAACTGTGATATGATAACACCAGTTCTTAAGTTCATTTAAGAGACTATCACATTCTATAGAATTACTGTCTATATTAATGATTAAGTTCGTATTATTACTTAAACTGTATAATCATTTATTTGCCCCCAAAAGTCTGTGTCACTATGCTAGGCAAGGAGTGAAATCAGTGAATTGGGAGTAAAATCAGGACTCTGTCCCTCTGCAAAGTAGATAAATTGTTCGTTTTTAAACAACGTACAGACTTGACAATTTCTGACAACCTCAGCCAACCCTATTTTCCAAAAATGGGTTAAAAATATTAATAGGAAATATACAAGCACTGATTTATATTTGAAATACCTTATGTAAAAGAAAATAACTGAAATTAGATATTATGTGTAAGCATACATATGAATTACATGATGTGTTGTAAAGATAAAAATCGGTTTCAATTTTGCTGTTCATTAAACTATGTAAGATGTGCTTCATAAATGGCAGATCAAAATTATATCCCTGTCTTTCAAGCATTATCGAATTATAAGCCAAATTTTCTGGCAATACATCAAGTTTATGGACTCTGTTTATCTTCCTCCTATTTAAAACAGATACATCTTTGAACATAAAGGATGTGAGAGAATTATGTTCATCAATAACTGTAGTCTAACAGATGATTCGGAGTATTACGTGACGGCTGGTGATGAGAAATGTTCCACCGAGCTCTTTGTGAGAGGTAAAGTGAAATCTCTTCCTGTAGCCATCAAGAGCTGATGGCTGGCCTCCTCCCAGGGGTAATGATTGGAATCAAAGTGCCCAGGTGAGCTCTTGAGCTCCAGATCAGAGCTAAGTAGCATCTCTAGAGATGGTTTAGTTTGGATGCTCTATTGACTCTGCATTGAAGCTCCTCTTCACTGGCAGTTAATGTGTATCCTAATGCATCTTCAGGTTCCTTGAAGACTAGAAAAGCCAAGGAGAGAGAAAAACTGCTGAGTACAAATGCCTGGAGGTTTAGACTCAAGCAAACAGGAATTTACAAAATAATTATTCTATTGATAGCTTCTGAAACCCAATGAAGTCTACAGAGTAATCCTCATCTCACACACTCAGCTGATAAAAAATAGATTTCTCTTGAAACCAGCTTCATAACTAAAGGGGCATCAGTGGTTGGCACTGAGAGCTCTAAAGACTGTCATTTTACTAAGACACCGTGGAAAGAGCTGGGGGTGTCCGTGAAGCCAGGCATCACTTGTTTTTGTTTTTATTTATGTTTTTGTGAGGCACCCTTGCTTAGGACAACTCTGCAATCTACCATCCATCTAGAACCAGAATGAAAGAATTTTAGTCTTAAAGGTTCTTCATCAGAAATGTCTACCACTTGGTATTTTATTTGCATGCCCTTCCCCAATGATGTTTGATACATTTTGTCTGCTCTCTAGAATAATAACTTATTTGATTTGAAGAGTTCTGGGTAACTGGGAACATTTAGCCAGGGTTGTCAGCTGTTTACTTTGCCAAGGAAAGTCGTAAAGACCCCACCTACTCTCTGCCACCATCTAACTAATCATAGCTCTGTGGTAGGATACTTTCTTGCTTCGGTATTTTCCTCTGTGAATAAATTTGGGATTGTGAGGCAGGTTTTGGACATTTAATGATTCTGATTCTCTCTTTTTTTTCATACCAGAGCCTCCAATCATGGTGACCAAACAGCTGGAAGATACAAATGCTTACCTTGGGGAGAGAGTGGAATTAGAATGTGAGGTGTCTGAAGATGATGCTAATGTAAAATGGTAAATAGCTTTGCTGAGGTCTGTTCATTTTTAATAGACACACACACAAAAGTACCTTCAAAGTCTGGGGACCAGGAGATTGCATTTACAGATATGAAAAGAATCTCAATCTCATTTGTGTTAGTAGAAATGGTAACTAAAACAATACTAAGATATTGTGATGTTTATTTTTTACTTATGAAACTAAAAAGAATCTGGAAATTTGTATTGGTAAGAGTGTAGGGAAGTAGGCACATTCTAATAATAAATGGATGGCTCAAAGTTGCCCGGGTCTGTTCAACCCCAAAGCCCATAGATGCTCTTCACCTCTAGCCCATGCTTCCCCTCACTGTACCATGCTGGCAACTGACATGGAAAATATACTTTGTTTTTTTCATTTTATTCCTTAATCATTTTATTGTTATAGTACTTCAGACAAATATTTCAGACCGAGAATCATCAGTTACTTTAAAAAATAAAAACCAATTTTTTTTTGTCAGCTGGGAAGTGTTTTCTCAAGTTCTCTTTGAGTCACCTCAAAATTAAAGACTAAAAGATTCAGAATCCTAAAATAAAATGTTTTGTTGAGAAGTACAGTAAAGTACATGGCTGGAGTCAATTGGTACTACAGAGTAATTGGTACAGCGTAGATTGTCCATTCTAATCTGGAATCATAGCTATCTTTAAAATGTATCTAAATGTTGTTCTCACCAGTATACATCAAAAGCCTAAACATGGGTGCTATCCTCTCTTAGCATAGTCATCTGATTGATCTTGAGTGGAAAGAAGGGGCTTATGTTCTTTTAATGTAGTCTTTCAGACAGTATTTGTTATAATATTCAATGCTGGATTGATGTATATATTCTTTAATTCAATAAATAGTTCTCGAGTGTCTGGTATCTTGCTAGACACTTTGCGAGACACTGGGATGTGGGAAAAACGAGACCAATGAGGTCCATCTCCTGAAGGGTCATTTATTTAAAAATTTTTTTTAATAATCTGTTTTAACCCAGGTTTAAGAATGGTGAGGAAATCATCCCTGGTCCAAAATCAAGATACAAAGTTAAAGTGGAAGGCAAAAAACACATTTTGATCATAGAAGGAGCAACCAAGGCCGACAGTGCAGAATATTCTGTAATGACAACAGGAGGACAATCATCCGCTAAACTTAGTGTTGGCTGTAAGTGTGACTTCCTTGGATGTTTTCCATGTTGGTTACTAATGGTGTTGCATTTGTTAATTCTGTTGTAGAAAAATGTGCATCTATTTGATTTCTACTTGTGGCAGATTTAACTCTGTAAAATTAAATTCCATTCTAGCTGAGTGTCTGTGTCATATCAATCAGGGTCTCTGAGAAAAGAACCGACTATTTAACTTAACCATAGAGCACCAATATTGAGAAGGAAGTATAAAAACCACCTGCCAGAGAAGTTACCCATGGTTATGAAATATTTTAATCTCTAAATCATATAAATAGATGATAACTACTTAGACACGATATCAAATCTTGATCAGGTTTACTTAATCCATAGGTGCACTTGCTATCTGTTCATTAAGTAAACATTCAACATTCTGCAATTACACTTGAGGTGAGAAGTTACTCAACTAATAGGCCTCAGTTGAGAGCACTGTAAGAGCTAATTTGCGAATATACTTTAGAAGCATGAGAGAATTAATGTACTTCCCCAAATGCCCACTGTTAGTCAGTTCTCAATGGCAGAGCCTGTCCCTTTCGATGATCATATGATCACTGAATTATTCAGAAGTAATTTCGGCACACTCCTATGTTTCATGGAGTGGTGGCCATTTTAGTTTAATATCAAAAAAGGTTTTTATAACCATACGCAGATCCTTAACTGTTATTTGCATCCAGTTAAAACAATTACAATCAGTTCTGTGATAATGCAACATACGCATTTCTAAAAATCACTGCTATCCAAAGTCATGAAATAAAAACCAAAGGACTAGTGGGGGAAATGGGGTTATGGGCATAACCCTCAAAAATTTTGTCAGCAACATATTTAAAAACACACAATAAGAACCTAACAAAAAACATTTGCACAGTTTTACACATGTTAAATGGTTAATAAATAGTATAGTGTATATGGCCCTTTACCTTAAAAAGACCTGACATTTGCTTGTGAAAGTGGTGTCAGAAGTGTTGCGCCTTGTGAGCTATTGTGAAATGGTGGACAGAGGTTATGTGAAATTGGATGGATGATGGTAATCTCAGCTGTGCATTGGTGTGGCTCATGTCACAGGGGTGAACTGAGGTGGCTGGGGACATTTGAGTTGTGTGGGTGGGGTGGGTGGGGCTTTTTGCGCAGTCCTACCTGGCTCAGCTCAGTTGGGTGCAGTTTTTTGAATTCACCTAATCTTTGTCATGAATGAAATTGTCTGTAATCAAACATGAAATTTGTGTTACTCTCCAATTGTCCCCTAATATATTAATTGCATTAGAACAAATTCTCATTTTCAAAATAATCATTAACAGCAAAACTGACTGTACCACTGTGAAATGACACCATCTTGGCCTGTCTAGATTGAGTTTGGCACTTATAACCGTCTACTGTTTCTGTAGTGAAGCCTCTGAAGATATTGACACCTCTAACTGATCAGACTGTAAAACTTGGAAAAGAAATCTGCTTGAAGTGTGAAGTCTCTGAAAACATAACAGGAAAATGGACTAAAAATGGACTCCCCGTTCAGGAGAGTGACCGTCTAAAAGTTGTACACAAAGGAAGGTAAGCAAGCGAGGCGATCCCTAAGTGAGGTCTGGCCCCCGTCTTTACTTTCTTCCCTTCCTAAATTACATAGTTGGCAAGGAAGGATGTTTGAAGAGGAGTCATAGGGAAAGGATCTAGTTCTGATTCATTGCTTCCAAATAGCAAGAGTGTGTGCTTTCTCTGTTGTACGTCATGTCCTGATCGATCCTGGGTCTGCACCTTACGATGTGGTGCTTTGTCTATTCAAAACCCACTGACAGATTCTATCTAAACATGAGGTTAGAGGAATGATACTGAATTCTAGCTGAGGAGCTGTTTGAATTGGATTATTTGTCCCTAACCAATAAGTATCACATGACCTTTCCACAATTTTTTTCTTGTTTAGGAGGGGACAAAATATCCTAAAATCTAGCAAAAAATCTAAGGCATGGGTTCTCAAACTTGGATCCATGGATCCTAAAGAGATCATGAATGAACTTTAAGGGCCCTCATAAATCTTCTGAAATTGTAAGCAAATTATGTGTTTACAAAAATACTTGTTTTTGTCCAGCAAGAAGATCGATTGTGCCCATCAGATTTTCAGTGGTTCATGACCTCAGTAAAGTTAAGAAGTATTGCTCTTAGGTTTGTTATATAAAGCCAAAGTCAAGGTTATTCTTAATAATTTCTAGAATCTAAAAGTATAGCATTAGTGAGATATTTTCTTTTAGATTTTTTAATGCTATGAGATTAAAAAAAAGGAATAAGAGATTCTTGACTAATAAGTAAGTTGTATTTGTAGAGATAATTCCATATAGTCTAAAATAAATACTTAATATGGATCAACAAATAGGATAATTAAGACTTCACACTATTCTCTCTCCAGGCTGCACTAAACAAGTTAACAGATAAAACCCAGGTGTCTCCTCGGTTTGGATCATATACAATTCAAATCTTTGCAAAGTCTTAGAAATATTTTTTTTTCATTTCCTTAGAATCCACAAATTAGTGATAGACAATGCTCTCATTGAGGATGAAGGTGATTATGTATTCACACCAGATGCCTACTCTATTACCTTGCCTGCCAAAGTTCATGTTATTGGTGAGTAGATAAAAGAAGTCTTGGCAGAGTCCCGATCTTTTATTTTTGATTTTGTTCACCTTGGAATTGTAACATATTTAAAACTGTGTGATATTTAAAGAAAAAAAATACATGAACTGTTACTGATCACTAATCATAATAATTGATTCTTAAGAAATCTTACAATGAAGTAGTTCTGCAAGGTGCCAGGCACTATATACATTAACTCCTCTTACATTCTTTTTGGCCAGATAAAATATTGGCACTAGCCAAGTACTAGCCCAGATGTTCACATGGGAATGACTGTCTGATAACAAAGGCCATGTTTAATATTCCAGATCCTCCTAAAATCAACCTGGATGGTCTTGATGCTGACAATACAGTGACAGTAATTGCAGGGAACAAGCTTCGTCTTGAGATTCCCATCAGTGGAGAACCTCCTCCTAAAGTTATTTGGAGCCGAGCAGATAAGGTTTGTTCTACACACACACACGCACGCACGCACGCGCACGCACACACACACACACACACACACACACCCCACACGCACACTCCCCACCTCACTTCCTGACCTCCGTTAGTCGGGTGAAAGAAGCAGCAAGTAACTGTACAGGGGTCCAGCAACAATATAATTCCTTTGATAAAGAAAGCTCACTGGTTTTCAGGCAAATGTAATAATCATCCATTTACTTTTCATATTTGTAATCACCTACCAGGTGACCAGGCATGTTTCTATGTGCAGTGAACAAGATTCCATTTTTCATTCTAATGAATGTCAGGGAATGGGATGGAAGAGAAGGAGACAATGAACTATTAAATAAGTAGGTGGACAAGATTATTTTGCATAGTAATAAGTGCTATGAAAACTAAGCAAAAATAGGCTAATATGATTAGCAAGCGACTGTGTGGTGAATGACAACAGCCTCTCTGAATGACGACAAGGAACCAATTATGTGAAGAGCAAAGGAGAGATATTTCCAGGTGAAGTCAATGCAGGTGCAAAGGACGAAAGGAGAGAATGAGCTTGATGTGTGGGGGGAATAAAAAGAGCCGGCGTGGCTGTGGCAGAGTGAGGGAGAGAAAAGTAAGGTCGGAGCGGTGGCCTGTACCAGCTCATACATGACCCTGTGGCTTCCTATATAAAATGTTTTGTGGGCAGCAAAACTACGCTTTATGATTCTATAATTATGGATACATGTCATGATAGATTTGTCAAAATCCACAGGGTGCAAAACACCAAGAGTGAACCCTGATGTAAACTATGGACTTTAAGTGGTAGCAGTGTGTTAATGTAGGTTCATCATTTGCAACAAATGTCTGCTCCGACATGGGATGTTAGTAGTTGGGGAGGTTGTGCATATGTGGGGACAGGTTGTATGAGAGCTCTCTGTACTTTCCATTCAATTTTGGAGTCAACCTAAATCTGTTCTAAAACTAATTTCTTCATCATCATCATCATTATCATCATCAGCCGCAAAGAGTTGGAGAGTGTTTCCTCCTCTATTTTCTGGAGAAAAAAAAGTATCATTGAGCTATGGGACAACTTCAAACAGTCAAATATAAGAGCAACTGGAGTTTCCAAAAAAGGGGGCCAGGAAAATATTTAAAGAAATAATGGCCAAATTTTTTCTAAATTTGATAAAACTATAAATGCAGATACAAGAAGCTCAATTAAAACCAAGCACAGAAGCATTAAGAAAATGACACCAAGACCCAGCATAATTAAATTTCTCTAAACTCGTAAGTAAGCAAAAAATCTTAAAAGTAGACAGAGAAAAAAGTCATTTAAAACACTGGAATATAGGCAAGGATGACTTCAGATTTCTCTGGAATCAAGGCAATTGAGAGTATAGTAAAGCAACATTTTTAAAGAAAAAAACCTGTCAACCTAGAATTCTGTACTCAGCAGAAATACTTTTCAGAAATGAAAGCAAAATAAAATGATTTTCAGATATATAAAATCTGAAAGAAATCATCACCAGCAAACCTTCACTACAAGAAATGCTAAAAGAAATCCTTAAGTTAGAAGGAAAATGATACCAGATGAAACATTTTCACAAAGGAACAAAGAGCATCAGAAATGGTAACAATACAGATAAATATATAAGAGTTTTTAAAAAATATTTAAGTCTCTTAAAAAGATTATTGACTCAAAAATAATAACAATGCACTGTGTGGCTTATACTATAGGTGTAACTAGGTGTAAATAAAATTTATAACAATAAAAACCTAAGGTCAAGTAGGGAGAAATGGAGGTAAGGATCAGGAGAGGTGAAATGGAAGTATGCTATTGTAAGTTTCTTTTGTTTGCTATACATGAAGTATTACAGTATCATGTGAAGGTAGACCATGAAAAGTTAAAGATGCATACTATAACCTAAAGGACCTACTAAAATAAAAAAAGATTTATAGCTAATAAGCCAACAAAGGACATAAAATGCAATCACAAAAACAATTAATTCAAAAGAAGGCAGAAAAGAAGCATAAAGAACAGATGGGACAAGTAGGAAAAAAAATAGCAAGATACAGAATTACAAAGAGAAATATATAAATTAGAGATTTCAATATTCTTCTCTCAATAGTTCATAGAACAAGAAGACAGACAATCATTAAGGATATAGAAGATTTGAAGAATACTATCAACCATCTTGACCTAATTGACATTTTCTAGAACACTCCATTGAACAAGCAGAATGGGCATAATTTTAATATGCACATGGGAAATTTACCAAGATAGACCATAAAAAAAGTCTCTATAAATGTTAAAGGATTCAAGTTATGCAAGGTATGTTCTCTGACTACAATGGAATTAATTAGAAAGCAATAACAGAAAGATATCTGGAAAATTCCCAAATATTTAGAAACTAAGTAGCATTTTTCTAAACAACTCATGGATTAAAGAAGTAATCACAGGGAAAATTAGAAAATACTTATGAGCACACCACATACCAGAATTTGTGAAATGCTGCTAAATCAGTACTGAATAGCCTTCTATCTATAAAAGAAATGGAATTTGTAGTTGAAACTTGTCACACAAAAAAATCCCAAGACTAAGATGGCTTTATTGGAGAATTCTACCAAATATTTAATAAATAAATAATACCAATTCTACACAAACTCTTCCAGAAAATCAGAGAAGAGAGAATAGGAGTGTTTCTCAACCCACTCTTGAAGGCCAGTATTACTCTTACAGCAAAATCAGAAAAAGACATTACAAGAAGAGAAAACTACAAACCAATATCACTCATGAACATTGAAGCAAAAGTTCTAGACAAAACTTACCAAATTGAATCCAATGATGTGTAAAAGGAATAATACATTATGACAAAGTAGAGTTTATCCCAAGAATACAAAGTTTGGTTTAACACTTGAATCGATTAATATTATTTACCGTATTAACAAACTAAGTGAAACAAGTATGATCACCTCAATAGACACAAAAACATTTGACAAAATCCAACAGTTTAATATCTCTCAGCAAACTAGGAAGTGAAAGGAACTTTCTCAACGTGATAAAGACATCCATGAAAATTCTGCAGCTATCACCCTACTTAATGCTGAAAGATTGAATGCTTTCCCCCTACGAACAGGAACATTTCTCTTCAACACTGTACTGGAGGTCTAGCCAGGGCAATCAGGCAAGAAAAAGAAATAAAAGTAACCATATTAGAAAGAAGAAGTAGAACTGTATTTATATTCAGTTGACAATCATAGATGTAGAAAATCCAATGTAACATATAAAAAATCCACTGGAACAAATGGTCACGGTAGCCTTATTTGTATTTTCCAAAAGCTGAAAACAATGCAAATGTCCATCAACAGGTGAGGTGTGCACATGGCTCCCAAGGCGCACGGGGACACCGTGAGGAGTGATGGAAATCATCGGCATCTTGATTGCGATGGTTACACAATCACATAAATTTGTCAAAATTCATAGAACTGTCTATTCAAAAAGTGTGAATTTTATTCTGTGTAAATTATAACACAACAATGAACAAAATAAAATATAGAAAACTGAAGAGGATAATGTAACACCTCTTAAATATTTTTCTTTCCACATGAAAAAAAGCAGAACATCTTTTATAACCTTAAGATTAGAATTTGGCTAATATGATAAAATGTTCTATTATAAAACAGAAAAATTACAAAAACTATTTCAGGGATTCTTACAGTTGCCGCAGTCTTTTGTTATTGAAGATGTATGAGTTCTAATCCAGAGACAAAAGAGTAGAGAGTTACCAGTTAGTGGGAAATAGATTACCTAAAGTTACCTTGATCGTCTGTGTTTTGCCTCGTTGTTTACTGGCTGTTCATTGTATTGAAGATATAACTTGGGAATAAAAAAAAAACCACTAATGCTGTTTTAAATTCTGGTTTAAGAAAAATGGAATGAAAGAAGTGAAGGAAGGAGGAGCAGGAGAAGGGAAAAAAGAAAATAGAGTAGAAGGCTTCACCTCGCTGTCTTTACTTTGGGAATGAGAAGCTCATTCTTTTGTGGACGTCCTATAGGAAGGGAAAACTCAATACTCAATAACTTGTATGAAAAATTGGCATTGCAGCCTTCAAACGTTTTCAATATTTTAAATATTTCAAGACATTTGAGAAAATGGGGGGGGGGGAATCATTATTTAGTTTGCAGAAATGAATTTATTCCTAATTTCATGTGCAAAGAGACTTCTCTCCTAGAATAACACTCCATACTCATATCTTTAGCCCTCCAACTTTTTCTTTGGTGAGTCCATGATTGGCGGGCTCTGGGGTCAAACCCCAGCTCTACGGCTTCTCAGCTATGTGGCCGTGGGCCACAGTCTTCCCATGTGTAAAATGGGATGATACCTTTGTCCTTAGAGTTGATGGAGGGTTAAACTAAGACTGTGTATTTTATTTATTTATTTATTATTTTTTATTTTTTAAATATATCTTTATTGATTTCAGAGAGAGGAAGGGAGAGGGAGAGAGAGAGATAGAAACATCAATGATGACAGAACCATTGATCGGCTGCAGCCCACAACCCGGGCATGTGCCCTGACCAGAAATCGAACCCCAGTCACCTAGATCCTAGGTCGACGCTCAACCACTGAGCCACGCCCGGCTGGGCAAGAATGTGTATTTTAGGCATTAGTCCCATGTGCAGCTTAAGCTATGGGGCACTCTGGCATAGTCCTTGCTGCTGTACAGATCGGATCACATTTTACTGCTTTTCTCCATAGGCCATTATGGAGGGCAGTGGCCGGATCAGAGCAGAATCTTACCCTGACAGCAGCACTCTGGTTATTGATGTAGCTGAAAGAGAAGATTCTGGTGTTTACAACATAAATCTGAAAAATGAAGCTGGAGAAGCACATGCAAGCATCAAGATTAAAGTTGTGGGTAAGTCCACTGGATGAGTAAACTTCTAAAATCAAGTTGGCATGTCTAGATCTCGAGTAGACTGTCAGCTCTTGATTCTCTCAGCTTTTCTGGGGAGAACAACAAAGAGAAACATAGCATAGCTATATTTTACAAGTCACTGCCTTTCTTTTTCTACCTTTGCCACTTTCCTTTCCTTCTCTTTTTCTTTCCTTTCTCTTTTTTTGTGTGGCATGGGGAACATATTGCAGTGAACATGCAAAAATACTCAGAAGTAACACTGCTTCTATGATTATCACCAAAACACATTTTCCAGTTAACGTTTTTCTTTGCACACACTCTCTCTCTTTTATTTTATTCTGTTTTTTTGTTTTCTACAGACATCCCTGATCCTCCAGTGGCACCGAATGTGACAGATGTGGGAGATGATTGGTGCATCATGAACTGGGAGCCTCCTGCCTACGACGGAGGGTCCCCCATCTTAGGTAACTGTGTGTTGGTCAGTCTGTGGAACTGCCACTGGAGTTGAGGTCCTCTTTGCACATTAGTACAGAGTACATTAAAAATAGGGCATTTAGAAGAAAGTTTATTCTACTGTCTTTACATATGCATTCAAACTAAAATGCTGTATTTTGGGATGCTCTGTAAGTACTCAAGGTTTTAATAGCTCTGATGAATATTATCTGATTACTTGCTCTCTTTTTTGGTTGACATATATTCTATATAATCCTGAGTTATTTTAAAGTTATGAGTCTAACTTTAAACCATTCTACTCAGTAAATATGTTTCCATGTAATTGTGTCTATAGAGAAATTTCTTTTAGAGTTAAATACTTAGAGTATTTGCTTTCCCTATAGAACAAAAACTCTTTTCTACTTACTAATTATGAAACTCACAAAACTGGTCATTTCCCCTTCATGCATATATTTCTGGGATTCAGAGCTAAATCTATTGGGCAACTATGCCAACTATGTAAATTGGTAAGACCTACATATCTGTGATCTGCTTTTCTCTTTTCTTCTTAGTACAATTTTAATTTTTTCCAGTCCTATTATTTTTATTTTCTCCTATGATGCTAGTACTTACATTCCCTATAATCTGTCTTAAACAACTGATGAGATAAGGTGGTTTAAAAATACGTACATGCATGACTCTTGGACTTAGAGTGCTTAGAATATTGTAAAATTTAAGAACGTCTAATATCTGACAAAGTACAATTTTGGAGACCAAAGGGGAAAAAGCCACGTTTCTCTTTTGTGTCACCTGCAGGCTACTTTATTGAGAGGAAAAAGAAACAAAGCTCCAGGTGGATGAGACTGAATTTTGAGCTCTGCAAAGAAACAACTTTCGAGCCCAAAAAAATGATTGAAGGCGTGGCCTACGAGGTCCGTATCTTTGCCGTCAACGCTATTGGCATCTCCAAGCCCAGTATGCCCTCCAAGCCATTTGTTCCTTTGGGTGAGTCAGGAGAGACGTGTCTTTGTCCTGGGAATCATTGCCCCAGGTTGTGACTGCTTCCTTCAGACCTCTACCTGGAGGCCTCTTGGAGTGGGCGGGTGAGCAAGAGGCTGGAGGTGGTTAGGAGTAATTTTCTGCCTAAGAAATTTGGTAGAGTTGAATGTCTTCATAGTGTTGGTTCTGGAATTCATGACCAGAATTCCAGTGACAGCTGTGGGTGGCTCCGGTTTCTGCTTCCCACTGAAAACATGTTGCTGAAATTCACACATGACCACCCTCCATTATGTCCTTCTGAAGGTAAAACCCGGCACCTTGGTGTAAACACTGTAACTGAAACAGACTGAGACTCAGTCCACAAAACACACTTGATAACTAGTTTTTGCTTTATGATCACATCTTTTTTTTTTTTTTAATATCTTTTTATTGATTTTTAGATTGAGAGGAAGGGAGAGAGATAGAGAGAGAAACACCAATGAGAGAGAAATGTCATCGATTGGCTGGCTGCCTCCTGCACACCCCCTACTGGGGACTGAGCCCACAACCCAGTCATGTGCCTTGACCTGGAATCAAACTGCCATCTCCTGGTAATAGGTCAGTGCTCAACCACTGAGCCACACGGGCCAGGCTACAATCACATCTTAAATGCTATTTATCGAACCAAAAGAGTCAGCTTAGCTAAGACAAAGAAACAGAAGATGAGGCCTTTACTATTCTGTGGCAGTGCAGTTTGTTTTTTCAATAGCAAGATTTAATACCAGAGTTTGTGCTTTAAAACTAGAGAGTTATGGAAAATTTACTCTAGATCATTAGATCCCAGACTTTGACTTTCTCCAACTTCCTTGGGCCTCCCAGCCTCCCACACTGGCCTCCCAAATTGGAGGGAACGTGCAGCAGCATTTTAAAGTATTTCCATGCCTAGCAGATCTTTGCTTTACACACAGCATATGCTTGAGGAGTCCTCATCAAATTTTATTATGATGTGGGTCTTCCGTGTTTATTTTTATTTGTATCCTAGCTCATTTTATTGCCATTCCTGGTGCCATCACCCTGTAGTTAATAATTTCTTCTCTTTCTGTCTCTTTTATCTTTGAAGCTGTAACCAGCCCTCCTACGCTCCTGGCTGTTGACTCTGTCACTGACACCACTGTCACAATGAAGTGGCGGCCCCCGGATCAGATTGGTGCCGCAGGTTTAGATGGCTATGTGCTAGAGTATTGCTTAGAAGGAAGTAAGTACAACTCGTGGGTAAAATGAATACCATCATGACTAGGTGAGATATGCTCCCCCTTTCTTTTGTATCTCTCTCTTGGGAACTCATCTCCTTCCTACTGAAAATGACAAGCCAAAGGTCATCCTTCTAAGATGGATTAAAATTTAGCCCTTCCTTGATACTTGAGGCTAACGAATTGAGATCTCAAAAATATCCTAGCTCGGCTGCCCAATTGGACAGCTCAATTGATCTAAGACATAGGAGGGAAGGGATGCTGAAAACGGTTTGGGGACTTTCAGTTCTTGAATCAATGGAATTGAATTGTACCAAAGCGAAATAAAAGTCTAGTTAGGATGAAGGGAGTTGGAAATTCTAAACCCTATGCTGAGCAGAGGTCAGCGATCAAAATAGCTGCCTCTTTCTGGGGAATAAAGAGCAACGGCATATTTGACTATCTGATGATCATCCCCCGCCTTCTAAGGGGGGGCAGAAGAAGAATTAAGAACAAGTTTTCAGGGTTTAAGGGAAGCAGCATTAAATCCCACATGGAGTACGACGTGGGTTCTACATGCAGGAACTTCTCTCAGGGCCTGGGTACATAAAAATGTAATCACTTAAACTTAGGAGCAGAAAAGAAACAGGAAAACAATTGAAAAATAATAGAAAAAGAGAAAATGACACAAAATATGGGCCAGAGTGTACCTAAGACCAGAAAAGATGTGAAATTCACGGAAAGCTGCTTGTGTTTTTCGATTTCCTACTTGTCACGATTTGAAAATGTCTGAATCCAACTGCCCCAGCTCTGGACTCAGCAGGCCCCATTCTAGATGACGGTAGGTGGGCCACGCACAGGGAGGCATGTTCACATCCCCGCAAAGGACGAGCCAAGGTGTAGCCTCCAAGAAATCTCTTTGGACCCCAAACTTTAACACGGATCTCACATGAAGGACAGAGAGACCACAGAGCACATTGGGGAAAATCAGGAGTGTGAACACAAACGCACCTCCCCGGGAGGAAAAAACCTCGATGGAGAAGAAGCTTCTTATGAAGAGAAAACTGCTGAGAAAGCAAACCCCCCAGCCCCCGGACTGGGGCAGCTGTGGAAATGCCCCGGCTGGGCGGGAGGGAAGAAGAGGGGGGGACAGAGCACCCTGGTACCAGTTCCATTTTCATGCGCTGTGCTCACGGAGCACTAGGCTCGTTTGTCCAGGGCTTAGAAAGGCACTAAGCAAACGAGTGGGGACATTCTGAGGAAGTCCCCAGAGTTATCCCGGCAGGGGAGGGAGGGGGGGATGTCGCTAGGGCAACAGGTAATTTCGTGAGCGTTTCAGAATGTGGGTTGATTCCCGTTCCATTCCCCTCCTGCCCTTTCAAAAAATCATGAGCACTTCAGCCTGCTGTTTATACCGCCCAGCCAGCAGGGTTGCCCCGTCTTGTATGTGTTGTGGCTGCTGACCACGAACCTTTTGTGTATGTATGACCCGGAGCAAATTCTTTACTCTTTTCTTTCTGATAGGTTTAAAAAGTAAGAAGATACAGCAAAATGATACATGGCTGTCATTTTGATGTTACCCACCTTAGATAAAATACAACGAAGTGTATTTTACATGATTTTGTGTGTGGTCTGTGTAGATATATATGTATGCACATATACATATATATAGGTACACGGTCATTCTGATGTATATACTTTGCCACATAACGTTTTGGAATTAGCTTTCTATGGAACGTGTATCTCTCTTCTTGCAGTCTTTTCTCACTTCCTCTCCGTGGCTGCCCTGTTCTTCATTCTCTTTTAATGGCTGTTGTCCTCAGACTAATTTTCTGTAGTGTTTAATGCTTCCCCACACGTCAGGGTTCAGCCCGTGAGGCCTCTCTTTGTGAGATGGTGTGCTGGTTTGGATCTGCCTCTCTCTCGTTTGGGGTTTTTAACGCCTGCAGCATCTTCCTCTCCTCCGTTTCTTCCTTCGCTCTCGCCCCTCTTCTCTTGGTTTCCCTCCGTTAAAGTGGTTCAGAGGCGAGGGGATCGCTGTTTTTGTTCCCCTCGGATCCTGCTGCGTCCTGTTTCCTCTCGGAGTTTTCTTCTCTACTAGTTCTTTGCTCTCTCGTGCACGTTTTTCTGTCTCCTGGTTTCACTTCCTCATCAGCAGTCTCTTGACTATGAAATATCAACACAGTAGCTTCCACACCGACCACGGGCTTCAGGATGCATCTCTTTTTCAAAGTCCTAAGGAGTTTTTAGTATCCACATGCCCTCCCAGTCAGCAGAATGCTCTGGCTTGCTTCTCCCTGATATCCCTAGAAGGGCTGGAATGAGACAGAGGAGTGCGGCCCCCACTCCCGATACCCAGAAAGTCATCGTCCCAAGGCCCTGGGCTATGCCCATGACCCCCCGTGAGCCAGCAGCATCTCCTCCACTCTTGGAGAAGGCAGAGACCACCAGCTCAATTTGTTTGCTGGACCATGAGCTTGCTGTCATGGCAGCCAGGGGCTGCCTCCTGGGCTGCTGGGGCAGTTTCCATTTCCTTTGGGAATTTGAGCCTGGGTGGGACAAGGCTGGCCTTCCTATGAGCGCCCTCACTCCCCGACTGACACATGAGCTCCCCCAGGGGAGCGCTCTGTTCCCCAGGAACTCAGAGGACCCTCCCTGGCTGGCGTAGGTGGGGCAGGAGCCAGGACGGGCCTTTCCACTGTGCGCTGCTCCCTGTGGAGTCCGGGGCCTGCGCCTCTACCCTCTTCAGGGTCTTGCTTGGGTCTTCTCTCCCTCTTGCCCCCACAGCTAGGGGTGCCCCCGCCTCCTTCCACCTCCTCTTCTCTGTGGCAGGTGCCTCAGGACAAAAACCACAGTCTGAACAGAGCAGGCTGTGCCCCTCCTGAGGAATCCCCCCTCTAACGTGTTTGGTCTCTTCCGTCACTGCTCTGAAGACAAATATCTTTGCATACTTTGCATACTTTACTAACAGAGAATGCTGACTACTGATACATATTCTTCTGGTGTGAAAAGTGGGTGTCTTTAATTAATTTTAATGACGGACTCTCAAAGGTACATCAGCAAAACTGTCTGATGAAAATGGGGAGGCTGCGTATGATCTGTCAGGTAAAGTACTCTGTGAAAGCTTTCACACTTGCTTACTCTATGATAAAGTCTCTGGGAATGTCCCATGGCCCAGCATGAAGTACACCCGCCATCCACACACACAAGAAGAGTCCTTAGGGATGGAGGGGGCGGGGGTGGGCAGTGAGTTAATAACGTGGGATCCAAGCCTTCTTTTGTCCGGTGGGATTAATGCATACAAACTTTTAGAAGCTGAAATAGTTATTTGCCCTGGATGCTAGACTGAGGTGGAAGAATTGTGCCAGCTCCTTATAAGGTCTTGGCTCCTGAACAGTGTTTCCACTTTTTGTGGCTCCGTTTCCACTTTTTGTGGATATATGCGTATTTTCTTCATAAATGGGAGCATGGTCAGATTCCCTAAGCTCGTGTTAGCGTCTCATAGTAATTAGCCAAGATGAAACAGAGAGATTATATGACTGTAAAGGTCGGCGTCTCTCATTCATAAGAATAATAGTTTCCTGTTTTTCTGAACTTTAATGTATAGGGATGGCTAAATATCATGGTTACATCCTTCACTATAAAACTGCTGCCTAATTTCTGGAGAAACTATTATGCAGGAGACCCTAGCATCCTGAATACAGGTTTTTCAGAAATAGCAGACTCTGATTGTCCTCCTTCCTGTTACTTACATTGGCCAGTAGAAGCCATTTTTCATTTAATTATAAGTAAAATACTAATTTGGAGTTGACTGTACCTGTTAGAGTGATTTTCACTAAACATCGTCCTGCCTTCTTTTTCTTTTGTGGGTTTTAGCTGAGGACTGGATAGTTGCAAACACCGATCTGATTGACAAGACCAAGTTCACCATCACAGGTCTGCCCACGGATGCTAAGATCTTTGTGCGGGTAAAGGCTGTGAATGCAGCCGGGGAAAGCGAGCCCAAGTACTACTCTCAGCCCATTCTTGTGAAGGAAATCATAGGTAGGTGGTGAGCCTTCAAAATGTTGTCTCTGTTCCACATTATTTGCTTTCCTTTCTTAAACCAGCTTCTTCAAAACTTCCTATTTCCTTGTCATACCTTTGATATTGTATTTGTGCTTCCTGTGAGTTAAAAATAACAAAACAGCTCTTTTCAGGCAGCATGGAAAGCAGGCCCGGGTTTATAACTTGGTATGAGGGCCAGTTACAGTTAGTTAGCCTCACTGGTTCCTCACCACTGACCATTGGGAGAGACAGAGAGAGGGAGGGTGGGGGTGCAGTGAGGGCCAGTTAGTTAGCCTCACTGGTTCCTCACCACTGACCATTGGGAGAGACCGGGGGGGGGGGGGGGGGGGGTTGCAGCAGTGCGAACAGTTCTTACAGCAAATGTCTCAAGCGCATCTGCAAGGTCAGAACCATTTTCCTAATAACCTGAACACAATGTTTGACATCTGCTCTGATGGCGCTGAAGCGGGAGCGAGTCAAACTGCTGGTGCCTTAGCCTGGATCAAGTGAGCGCCACCAAACCTTGAGCTTTTCTTAACCTCACCACGTGCACTTGCGGATAAAATACAAGGGCCAGTTTTGCCTTGGAGCACCCTTTTTTTTTTTTTTTTTTTAGTGATTTTTTTTAAGAGATAGAGGAAGGGAGGAGGAGAGAGACATATCCATGTGAGAGCCTAACATGGCTCGGCTGCCTCCTGCACACCCCTAGCAGGGATCAGACTCACAACCCAGGCATGTGCCCTGACCAGCGTCACCTATAATGTGCTTCACCATCGTCACAAGTTACTGTAAAATTCCAACAGCATCATCTCAGTAGCAAGTGCTCAGTGCTCAAACTTTTTTTTTCTGGTAAGAAAGAATGGGCAGTCCTACCAGCCCATGTGGGGTTTGTAGACCTTTAATGGGTTGTTCATTGGAGAATATACTCACTGTTGGAAACTATGAAAAATATGTACAAGGTCCCAAGAGAAAGTTTGGTGTTTTTCTATAAAGTTGCTTTAGGCTTATAATGACAATAAAAATAGGAAGTTGCAGTAAAATCAAAGAGGTCAACGATAATTTTGTTCTGCTAAACTGTTAAAATATCTGAAGAAAACATTTGGAACTGAAGTTACCGTATATAATTTATTAGTGGCACATTGAAGTCTTACTGCAGAGACACAGGCAGTGAGCGTCATGTCAGTATGCTGATGTCAGGCTATTTCCAGTGTTACTATACTGACCACAAAATTGTGCTATGCTCCTCTCACTCAGAGCCTCCAAAGATTCGCATCCCAAGGCACCTGAAGCAGACCTATATCCGCAGAGTTGGAGAAGCTGTCAACTTGGTTATACCTTTCCAGGTATTAAATAATTCAGGGGTGGTTCACTTTCTCTTCCAATGCTGGGGTGTTTAAGAAGAAGAGGGAGATGCTCTAGTGTTGACATTCATCAGGAGTCAGGATTTCTTCCAAGGGAGACAGGTAAAAAAAAGAAGAGATTTGGGAAGTGATAATCTCCTGCTATATAAGAGAAATCAGTAAAACTGTCATAGATTTTCCTTCTGCATGACACAAATGAGATCTGAAGCTCTGGGACTTTGGTGGGGTGGGAAGGAAACATCGAGGAGAGAGCAAAACAAGAAATCTTGACGATTCTTTCTGGTCCTACCCATCTGTAAAACTGACCTTCATTCGAAGTGAAGTTCTCAGTATAACAGTCAGGAAGATGACTTGGGCTTACTTCCCACAACTACCCTGAACCAAATGAAATTCCAATAAGGGGGATTCAAATATGTAAATATTGTTAAGTCATTGCTCCAGCGAAAGAACTTGTTATTTATAAGATTAACCAGGCTTTACCTACAGTAATCAGTTTTGGTCTCATACACACACACACTCAGTCGAATACACACACAGTGCACCACCACACCCTTACTCATTTGACTCTTTTTTTGGCCTCTAGACAACACTGTTTAATGGAACTTTGTACAATGGTGGAAATGTCCTATATATGTGCTGTCCGATACGGCAACCAGCAGCCAAACGTGGCTGCTGAACACTTGAAATGTACAACTAGGAACTAGTGTGACTTTTCAATTTTCCTTAATTATAGCTAATCTTAGTTTAAATAGCCACATGCTGCTATATCAGACAGCATGGCCTTGGAATTTAGGTCCCTGTCCATATTTGAACACACAGACGTACACACACACACACACACCAGAGTTCATTCAAACTCAGAGCCCCCATGAGAATCAAGCTAACCAAGCTAACCAGTGAGTTCAGGCCACCCTCATTGAACTGGGGCCCACACTTTAGAAGAGGTGGTTAGTTATCTTCTACATACATCGTGCATGAAATCAGGATGAAAGCCATGGAGGATGCAAGTGTAAACACAACGGGGGAGGAGATGACTTGGCGAGGTTCCTCTCACAGCCTCAAGTAAAACCAGGAGCTGGGACAAGGCAGGCACTGGGGACCCAGCCTCAGCCCTGGACCAGAGCTACTGAGTCATTTCTACCACTAGGGCTCATCCCAGTGCCCAGATCTTGGGGGTCTGTGTGTTTCATCTCTGTCACCTGGTCTGGGAGAGTAAAGAGCATGAGAACAGGAACCTCATAGGTATGTCATCCCAGGGGCTTCTTAGCTGCCAGGAAGCGGGTGACAAGACTGTTCCATGTTTGTATATTCATGTAACCTCTAGAGATCTCATAAGCATTTTCTCATTTAATTTGAAAAAACACCCTG
This sequence comes from Miniopterus schreibersii, assembly GCF_964146895.1. Lineage (NCBI taxonomy): Eukaryota > Metazoa > Chordata > Mammalia > Chiroptera > Miniopteridae > Miniopterus > Miniopterus schreibersii. The sequence goes on from NC_138102.1 coordinate 173,541,286, forward strand.
TGAGACAGGAAGGGCAGATTTCCTTATCCTCACTTCAGAAGGGAAGAAACTGATGGTCAGAGAGGTTAAGTGACTGGCCCAAGATCACACAGCAAGTAAATGGTAGTGCCAAGAGCAGAGTCTATGTCTCCTGACACTTAATCCAGTGCTTTTTTCACTTCATAGGCTATCAGACAACTCAGTCTTTCCCCCAGTAGTTAATGGCATACATTTAAGGAAATAAGACCTGGAACCATTTTTCTGCATCTTAACAATATTGTCCTCCACTTCCCATGGACAAATCTGAGCACCCCCAACCATTCTCCATGCTCTGTGGGAGGGGGTGTGATGCGTGTCTCTCACATTCCTTATGTAACCTATCAACACTACCCGAGGGACCCATGGGAAGGTCGTGCCTCACCTGACTGAATGAAGGCTTGGTTCCCGTCTGTGGGGGAGCCTGGGAGCCCAGGAATCCTAGGAAGTTTCTTTGTCATATAAACTGAAACCCATATCCGTGAATGAGATAATAATTTCTCAAAGTCTGCTTTGAAAGAATAGTTTCAGCAGCTAGAAAAAAAGAGAGAGAGAATACTAGACAATTCTGACGTGAGCAGTAAAGTGGGATAAGAATCATTATTAATATCGTTTAGATGGTGTTAATAAAACACTTATGTAGTGTGCAGAAGCTTTCTAAGCACTTCAGTCTTTATAACCACCCTGTGAGGTAGGCACTATCCTTGTTCTCATTTTACAAATTGGGAAACTGAGGCACAGACAGTTTAAGTAACTTGCCCAAGATCACGAGTCAGAATCCAAATGTAGATTCCAGAGCCCCTAAGCCCACGCTCTTGACCATTACGCTGTGTTGTGCAGGCTCTGGAGCTGGACAGACCCAGTTGTAAAACCTGGCTCTAATGCTTACTTAACTGCAGGGCCTTGGGCAAGTCATTTAACTCCTTGTCTTAAAAAAAAATGAGGCTAATGATACTATCTTGATATGAAGCTGACGGGAAGTAATAAGCGTCATGTACCTAACGTAGTGCCTTGTACACAGAATCAGTCAAGGCAGCGAGTATTACTGTTGCTGCTGTAGTTGCCCGCCTCCAGGCTGCTTGCCAAACTGGGTAAGCCACTGCCATATTTTTGTAATAGTGGGAAAAAATCTTGAGACCATCTGATTTCCCTCCCCCTCTTCTTTTCCTGTCTGTCTTTGCAGGGAAAACCAAGACCAGAATTAACTTGGAAGAAGGATGGTGCAGACATTGATAAGAATCAGATCAACATTCGCAACTCTGACACTGACACCATCATATTTATCAGGAAAGCAGAGAGGAGCCACTCAGGGAAATACGACCTGCAGGTCAAAGTGGAAAAATTTGTGGAAAACGCGTCAATCGACATCCAGATCGTTGGTAGGTTTGTGAGAAGGAGCTAGAACGTTCTGTCAAAGCAGTATCTGGACTAATTATCCTTGTCATTAAGGCTAAAGTGACAATTTGTGTTAGGCTGGCTCTACATAAAATTCTTTTATTTTAGAATTTCTTAACAGATACATGAGTAAGACTTGTTGTCATTTCAGAACAGTTTTTCACCGACTAAAAGGACTAATCGTGGGCGACTTGGGGCATCTATGTTAAAGAAAATTTATGTATATACTTTTTAGTGAAAACCATCTGTATTGCTTTAAAATCCAGTCCTCTCTTACTCTGTTTCTCGACTCCTCAATGATAAAACTATGCCATGTTAATTCTTGTGTAGAAAACACTGTAGATTCTAGACACAGTTTAACATGTGTCTACTACACGTAGCATTTGCTAGTAGTAAGGTTTTAGTGGAAACTGAAGGAATTTTTGTTAAATATAAGGAAGACTTGCCTAAATGAAGTTAAACAGGTAAACACTGAATTGGTTGATCCGCAGGGCTGGTTAGGTTCTGACCTGTGCAAATACCAGATAAGGTGAGCTCTTCCCTCTGTCCGGTTAGGCAAGGAGGGGAGACGATCTCTTGCAGGTGGCCCTCTCTCACCTGAACTGTCCTCTGATTTTTGCGATGCTGTGAACTTACCCTGTAGACCGCCCAGGGCCGCCCCAACTTGTGAAGATCGAGGATGTCTGGGGAGAGAATGTTGCCCTGACATGGACACCGCCGAAGGATGATGGTAATGCAGCCATTACAGGGTACACGATCCAGAAGGCTGACAAGAAGAGCATGGTAAGGCCGCTTTCTCTGCTTCAGCAGCAGCGAAATCGCATGTCATCCAAGTAAAAGGAAGCCCGGGGTCCCCTCTCATGGGGAGCCCGTGGGGGCTGTGGACAAATGAGCTGACCCAGGAGTCAGACCTGAATCCCGGCACTGCCACTTAAGAGCACATGTGCACGGACAGTCACTCTCACCTCCATCGTCTTCATCTGTAACACAGGTACATGAACACTTTCCCTGCTCGGTTCTCATGAAGCTGAAACAATATGAAGCACCTCATACAATGCTCAGGAGAATTTAATAAATTCATTTGCTCAACAAATATTTGCTCATTCTGGATTCTGACTCAGATTGACACCCACGTAACTCTTTCTCCTTGTAAAAGAAATGTTGACTAGAATACACAAAAGGACACTAGTTAGAAAAGAAAGATTCTAAAGGAAACAGCATGTGCAAAGGTCCTGAGAGGGAGAGGACATTGAGGCTTAGAATGTATAAATGACTTGCTCAAAATCACCAGATTTTAAATGTTAAAGTGTCGGTGTTCCTGAATCAGAATCCATCCGCTACACTTTACTACTGTCCTATCCGTAAATGAAGGAAGGAATAAATGAAAGTTTGGACACACATGGCATAGAACCATCTTTCACTCTCATAGGAAGAGTAACATCACACTGAATGATATGGATAAAAAGTCTTTTAAATTGTTTTTGAGTTTATTGGGGTGACACTGGTTAATAAAATGATATAGGTTTCAGGTGTACGATTCTATAACACATCATCTGTATATTGTATTGTGTGCTCACCACCCCAAGTCAACTCTCCTTCCATCACCATTTACCCCCCCCGTTACCCTCTCCTGCCTCCCCCCACTCCCCTGATAAGAAGTCTTTAGACATTTACACCAGCAGATAGCAGAAAGAACATAGGTTATGAAATTACATCAGGTTAATAGAACAAGGAAGGAAGGTTGGTAAGGGCCGTTCAAGTAACAGGAATGACTTCAAGCCTCACCTTTTCATGAAAACTACTGCTAGCGTATCTTTTCTTCCCCCTGGGTGGGTATTACATGACAAAATGAGATTTGTCATTTAAAGCAACATCTTTCAGCTAAACCTGGACAGCTTGAGAGCTGGATCAGTGGATGACTTTGCAAGGGAAGCACTGCACGTCTTGAATTTCCTTAACAGTGAGGGCTCTCCTTTGGCCTGTGGCTCAGGTACTGGCTGTGACTGCAGAGGTACCACGCTTCCTTCCGGTGGTACTTCCATTCTTCCACCCCCGTCATGTTTGCCCAGTATTTGTTTTCTTCAATATCTAGTTGAGTTTAGGTGAGCCAGGACTTTCCTGCTGCTTCATATGTCTGAGGTCTGCCTGGTGACAGGGAATGATCCCTAACCCGTGCACCCCTGTGTTTCTGTTACATTTCAACAGGGGCAAACCCGTGGACCAGAAGATGCTCACTCTGCCTGGTGTACTTCCCAGGAGATCACTGCACCATTGTCTCTTTGTGGCTACAGATGCTGCTCTTCACTTACATTCCTGTAGTCATTCATGCCTTCCATAAACAATGTTTTCAGTGTGTGCGCCGACACATTTATTCATTCAGTCATTTACTAGGGCTTGAGCACAGCTCTAGCTGCTGGATAAAGAAAGGGAGAGAAAGGGAGGGAAGGAGGGAGGGAGGGAGGGAAAGAGGGAAGGAAGGAAGGAAGGAAGGAAGGAAGGAAGGAAGGAAGGAAGGAAGGAAGGAAGGAAGGAAGGAAGGAAGGAAGGAAGGAGGGTGGGTCAGCTCTTGCTCTTAGAGCACTCACAGTGTTGGCAAGAAGAAAGACATAAAACCAAATGACAAACCAATATAATAAATGTTGGAATAAAGGTTTGCATAAAGTGCTTTGGGAATAAAGGCAGGCATAATACATTTGTTTGCTGATTTAAAATATACAAAATACATAATTATGGCCCCTAAAAGTTGAAGGAAAATTCTTCCCTTTATAAACTGTCTTTTTTTTGTCAGCAAGTGTATTTTCTCAATTAGTGGTCCCAACCATATGTAGTACAAAGGCAATTTCTAGTGGCTGCCACATAAATTTTGAGACCACTCTATTTCTTGGTATGGTGAGGGAAAAAACGAAGAAAAATCATTTAAGCTACTCATTCATTCACTCATTCATTCTAGTATTCAATAAACGTTTATTTGTGCATGGTACCTACTATGTGGCAGGTACTGTGACAGGCACTGGGGATAGGGGGTGAGAAGAAAAGTCTGTTTTTAGCATCCTGGTGTGTTCATCCCAGTGATGGGTGGGCACAGAAAATAAACAAGTAAAATAGTAAATATATAACTTAAGGTAGCAAGTGGTGTGAAGAAAACTTTGTCAGGTTAAGGTGACGGGGTGTGACCTGAGTAATGGAAGGCTGGACAGTTAGGGAGGAGGTGATATCTGAGCAAAGACCCAAAAGAACCTGTGTTGATAATATTAGGCAAATTTGTTGAATGATTTTAATTTTTCTCTGGCGATTTAGCATCATCTCTTCCTCAGAATAGATATGTTGGCACTAAAATTTTATAATTTTATTTTGTTATACAAAAGATAGATAAATAGACAAGTAGATAGATAGATAGATGACAGACTGCACAGTTATGAGGAAACTATAAAGGTAGTAGTTGGCATCTAGGGTATATGATTCTAATGTGTAAATGAAGATTAAATTATACAGTCAAGTGTAAATTACTTATAAAGTATTAAATGTGTGGTGTTACTGCTCTTGATATAAAAATTAGTGCTATTTTTCTTTTGGTGAATGAAACATCCCTGTGATTGATTCTGATCAACAGTTGGAATAGTTGTGTATTTTCAGATGATTTTCTCAAAACTTTTTTTTTTCCTTTCAGGAGTGGTTCACTGTCATTGAGCACTACCACCGAACCCACGCCACCATTACCGAACTGGTCATAGGAAACGAGTATTACTTTCGAGTCTTTGCAGAAAACATGTGTGGCCTCAGTGAGAATGCGACAATGACTAAAGAGAGCGCCGTGATTGCCAAGGACGGTGAGTCAGTAGTGGGCTGATAAAAGGGGGCTCCCGACCCAGTTCCAGAGAGGGAAGGTTTGGGGGAGTTGCCCTCATGCCACCAGACAGTTCTTAGACACCAGCTTGAGAGCCCACGATTCCACTCGATTCTGGCACTGTCACCCAGAGAGAGCGTCAGATCCCACAGGTCACCGGCTCAGTCCCCCAAGAATGTCCCCACCTCAGATGCCAATCGCAAGTCCAGCTTGTCTCCTGTGCTTCTAACAGACTATATAAATCGGAGGTTCCAATGACGCCCTCCTCAGGTTTGATTAATCTCCTAGAGTAGCTCACAGAACTCAGAAATATTCTGTCTATGCAGCACTGGTTTAATAGAAAAGATTGTAACACGGAGAATCGGGTGGGAGAGGGGCATGGGCCGAGCATGGGGAATGGGCCCCGAGGCCCCTGCTCTCCTAGAAGCTCCCGGGGTCAGCAGTCTGGAGCTCTACAAACAGTTCTTTCTGCCTTTTATGGAGGCTCCATTTCACAGCCACGATGGATTGAATCTCTAGCCGCTCTCTTCTTCTTGGAGTCTGGGGGCAGGATTAAAAGGTCCAACCCGTTAATCACAAGGTTGGCTCCCCGGCAACCCAGTCCCTGGAAGGGGTCAAAAGCCATCATTAACATAACAAAAGACACCTTTCTAGCTCTCCTCGCTTAGGAAATTTCAAAGGTTTTAGGAGCTCTGTGCCAGAAATGGGGAGAAAGACCAAATGTGTATTTCTTATTATAAATCACAGTATCACACTGCACATCTAAAGACACTGGTCTCCAGTGACTAGAGGAGACTGAACGAAAAAGAGTGTGGTTGAAAGGGAATAAAAAAATGATAAAGGACTATTGTTAAATTATAGCAAAAATGTCCAAGTAAATACTAATTTTAAAAGTAAATTTTTGGAGAAAAATTATATTATTGCATTTTTGTAAAAAAGTTGTAACTCATTCCAGCTTCTGGGCAGGAGGTGTACAAATGCCTAAAATCACAGGGACAGGAAAAAGTAGAAACATTGATATCTTGAGCCTGGGTTACTTCTATTCTTGGACACCTTCAACGTAGCTACACGAGACCGGTGAAATGGGTGAAGCTGAATTCCATGCCTATCATTTCATTTCCTCATGAACCACTCTCCTGAAAGCTCTGTCTCATCACTGTCACAGTAAAACACATTGTGGATCAGAATGCTCTGACACCAAATTCTTCTCAATATTTGTTTCAGTTCAAATGACCACTCTGCCCCCTGTGGGCCTGGCTGTACATTTATACCCTCCAGAGTGAATGCCCTGCGCTATTCACTCATGTTTTTACTTGTTTTTCTAAGGTCAGGGAAGTTTTAGTGGCGAGTAAAGTATGTCAAGAATAATAGAATCTCCATCCAATTTGTATATTTCTAATGCTTGTTTTTAAGGGAAAGTCTACAAAAATCCAGTGTATGAAGACTTTGACTTCACAGAGGCTCCCATGTTTACTCAGCCTTTGGTCAACACCTATGCTGTAGCTGGGTACAATGCCACTCTGAACTGCAGTGTAAGAGGAAATCCTAAGGTACTGTGTTTCTTTTTTTTATTTTATTACATTAGTTAAATTTAAGAATTAACCCCAAACTCTCTTTTGTATTTGCCACATTATGAATGTAATAATACAAACTCACCCTCCAGTTGCTATTTGTGTCTTATCTGGGAGTGGGGGGTGGCATTGGTGGAAAATTAGGTGCACCATTTAAATGTAGTCGTAAAAAATGTTTATATTTCTTTACTAAATAAGGGATACCTACCAAGGAAAAAAACCAAACTACCTATTTTTAAAAGAACGGAGAGGTAAGGAGATGGAAGTAATATTGTTTCACCTGAAAAGTTAGGTGGTACTATTGATTCATCAAGTTTTCTATAATAGATTAAGGCAAACCTACTATACTACAGGCAGAATTTAAAATGTGCTGTATTAAGGGGACAGACTACTAGGAAGGAAGAAATCACATCTGACAGAGGAGAATTAGAGAGGTTTTAGGGTTTCATGTTGTTGGCATGAACAACAAATTAATGAACATCGCCCATAGAGATACTGATCTGTCCCTGAGGGCCACTGAGGGAAGGAGCCCTAGAATTTGAAAAATTGCAAACAGTGGTATTTTCCCACATATACCATGAGCAGAAATAGGAAGGTCAGAGAAGCCAAAGTGAGGGTGGGAGGAAGATGCTGAATTCATGTCTAATTGGAGGTGATATTGGTACATCCAAGTAGGAATGACCAGTAGGCAGAGGAGAGGTTCACTGGAGCTTAGGACAAAGGCCAGGGCTGTGACTCTCAGCTCAGGAGTCTCCTCCAGGCATGGGGGTGCTACATTCCACCCCTTGGAGTTGAAGCTCTAGAAAGGAATACCATTGAGGAAAGAGGGTAAAGAAAACCATTGAGGAAAGAGCAAAAAGCCAAGGACCAACAGGGGAGCCTCAACGAATGCTTCCCCTTGGAAGGCGGAAGGCAGAAGAGAATGGTGTGACGAGAAGGGCCACCTCTAGGGTCCGAGAAGGGCAAAGTCACATGAGGTAGAAGGGGAATGGGGAGGCTGTGCACTTACTTAAGGAAGGAGAAGACAGTGGGCAAAAGCAGTGGGAGGCCAATGATGTCAGACGTAGTTCAGAGGTCAAGGAGAATGGAGGCACCTCCCTGGGCAACTGGGTTATCACAGACCTTGAATTCTCTGGTTAGAGAAGAGCCATTGCCACCAGATGATGAAAACAGATGTCGGAGGACAGATTAAATGGTGAGGAGGCATAAGCAGCCCGTAAATCACTGGAAAAGAGTATGAGGAAGAGGAAGTGGAGAATATTAGATGGTTATGACACCTTAGGAGGTCCTCTGGAAAACGCCCAGCAATACATAGTCTCCTGCCTGAGGAAACTGAAATGCAGCTGAATCCATTTGGGAAGACTGGCCAGAGCTGACCTGCGAGCAGATCTGGCTGCTGCTTGGGAACTGCTCACAGTGCAGACTCGGCCACTAACTCCGCATGATGTTGCAGAAGCGAAGGGAACCAGGGTTGCTAAAGTAATCCTGGCGCTAGAAATGTATTAGCTTCAGAAGCTACTGAGATGTCCTTTCTATCCACCACAGTGTAAACAAACAAACAAACAAAAGAATTGCTCATTCGTTCTCTTGCCAAGCCCTAATTTAATTTGAGAGAAACAGTGTTCAAGTGGATATGGATTCTTCTTAGATGTGCTTTCTTTCTAAGCCATACTTTAAAATTCTGTCACTGGCTTTGATGACCTATTAATATGCTAAGTACAGATAAATTTTGACCTAATTTATTTCAATATTAACTTCAGCCCAAAATAACCTGGATGAAAAACAAAGTTGCTATTGTGGATGACCCCAGATACAGGATGTTCAGCAACCAAGGGGTCTGTACACTGGAGATTCGCAAGCCCAGCCCCTATGACGGAGGCACTTACTGCTGCAAAGCAGTCAATGACCTCGGGACAGTGGAGGTCGAATGCAAACTGGAGGTGAAAGGTATGACGTCCGAGATTTTGGGTATGGAATAAAATGAAAGAAAACCATTTAATTATTATCCTGGGGTGGAGGAGGAAGGGTGAAGAGAATTTGGGAAGAAAAGACATTTTTACATCTTGCATTCACTCTTGATTTATTTGTGAAGGCTATTTGATTTTTTTAAGTAGACATCTTCATCTCTTGCAATTCTTGTTAATTAAATAAATGTTAATTACAGTGGAATGCTGGTATGTGCACAGCATGGTGAGAATAAATAAAGTCAGGAGGGTATTATTTTGGTGATGTATTCCATCTATAAATAGAAGCCTAGCACAAAAACTTATTTAATGATATGAATTTACACTATTTTTAATTAGTTTACTATTTTGTGAAACTTCCATACATATGGGTAAGTTTGCTAATGTGGTGTAGATTATTACATATGTAGAATGTAGCATGTACATATTTTAACCAGTTGCTTTTAAAATCTCACTAGAGAACTTCCATTTACAGGTCTGCATTTCATTTATACTAGTTTCCAACCAATGTAAATCAAGAAAACATATAAAGATTGATGTGGTAGAAAAGTTTCAGCATAACCTGTCATCTTAATTTTCATATTAATTGAGTATCATTTTTATACTAAAGTTTTTTCTTGACAATCAAAACTGACTTTGGGACACCATGAGACAGTAGGTGACACGATTCTAGTGTCTTTTCTCTCCTTCCTATTGTATTGCCTTGCCTGTCTGCAGTAACCAAAGTCTTTTTTCCTACCTCTCTATAATAAAGAAATTATGACCTGAAAGTCAGAAAGATAATCTCGTCAATATCTGTTTTTAGGAAAAACATAGTAAATGCTTATGGTATTTATGTAAAAAAAAAAGGGTTTTAGTCCTAAGTTTAGTATAAAATAGTAAAGAAACTTACAGAAAAAATTTCCTTTTGTAACTGTTAAAATATAGTATTATTTCTCTTATGATCTCTTACGATCTCTGTCGGTCCTGAGGTAATACAGTATAGTAGATTCATAACTGAGTGAAAGGGAAAAAAATTTTTCTTCCTATCAAATATAAAACATAATATTCTTAGAATTTTAAAGCTTACTCTTGAGATAGTGCTTACAAATTTAAACATTACTTTTTAGTTTTTATTAGCTTTAAATGCAGATTATGGTCATAGAGTTGCAAATATATCTGGTTTCTAAACTCCTAGCCTGATTAATTCTAAGGTACTGTTGGTTCTTATGTTTCAGAAAATAACTAAATGTTGCTAATGATATAAAATGATTTCATAAACGGTTCAACATTTGGGGTCCTCCATAAAAGATAATATTATACATATAGATGATATATTCCTTTTTTTCAATCCAAATACTTTATTTTTTTAATCTTTATTGTTGAGTGTATTATAGTAATTACATAGTGAATTATATGGTAATTGAATTTAATAATATCAATAATGTATTCTAGTACCTAAGTTCATAGTAAGATATCGGTTGTAATATATTGGTAAAAGCTTTTGGTCCTAAAAGTAAAGCCAGAATTGTTTATCGTCAGATTGTTGTCTGATAATAGGTGACTTGAATCAAATTAAACTGTGAAAAATAAAGGTAAAAATGTGAACTGAGAACAAATAAATACTGGTACAAATATTCTAATTCTACAGTGATATATCAAGGAGTAATTTCCCCTGGAGAACCACTGTTCCTGGAGGGGCAGCAACAGGTTTCAAAAATCCACATCCCACCGGATATTTCTACTTTCTGTTCCATTCCTCTTACATGAAATCGCACTTTGCATGTAAAGCTTGACTTTCTCATTCGCTTTTCATTAGATTTTTTAGCAGCTCATGGCATACAGGGTTTATGCCATGAACTAGGAAGGCCAAATTATTCAAGGATATCAAGTAAGGTAGGAGCTAAGTTTTGTCAGAAAACTAAGCAACCTAGCTCAGGTCCCCCAAAATAAAGCCAGAAGGCTACATCTGAAGATACTGCATTCTAGATATAAGATTATCAACACCTGGGAACCAATGACATTTCTGTAATATTTTCATTTTTCACATGTAAAGAGATATGACCTTCCTTTAAGATAGTTTCCAGTGTCATTTCCTTAGATTCTTGTTGACATTCAGAAAACTGAAATCTTTTTAAATTGCTAAGCTGTAGAAGAAGTGTTCTGAGCATTTTTGATAGGCAGAGATCACAACTAAAAAAAGATTCAATATTTAGAAACTTTCATATTTAAGATTTTCCAATGAAAATTTCACCAGTAGGGTAACCCATCTGTCTGTTGGACATTTTAGATATTTTCATGGGACTAAAATTTTTTCATATATTCACGAACTTAAAAGGAGAGAAAATTCTAGGTCTCATTACTAAATATATTAAGCATTAAATGAGTCCTGTAGTATATGACCCTCCCCCATTTGAAAGAGCGGATTAAGAAGTTCTTTGGGGCTGGGTGAACTCTAATGATCTAGATCTATGCCTGAGTTTACAATATGTGCTCTCTGAATTCCCAGAGGTGTAATGTAAGCTTCCCAAAGAGGAAGGAACTGGGGCTGTTTCTTAAAAGTTTTGTAAGTTATATATATAGTCACTTTCTAGCCTGTTTAAGCCTTGTGTTTATTTAGATTAGTCATATATAATCATTTCAGAATTCATCCTATAGAATACGCTAGTCTAATATTTACATGTACTTGATAATTTTGCCTTTTAGAATTTCAACATATATATATGTACACTAATACTTTGTCCATCACCTATGTTTTTCTTTTGTTGAAAAACACGATATATATATGTTGTAGGATTTTTATTTTATTTTTTAAGCTAATGGTTTGGAAGCTCTTACCATAAATATTCACTGTACAATCACATTGGCTTTGCCACCTGTTTAGGCAAAGTGGTTGTGCATATTAATAAGTGTTTTACATATTAATGATCTTTCTGAAGTGACTGGATCCCTGCCCTTCATTCCATGCGCTTCTCTGTTCCCACACCTTTCACATGACTAAGGATTAATGAAATCACCTCATCGTAATCGCGACCATAACTTCATCCAACAAGCACTCAGCTTTGGTTTTAGCACTTCATTAATGCTCACACCTTCTCTCTCTCTCCCCTAGTTGTAGCACAGTGAGGATTTCTGAATGTGTGTTACCATCCGAGGTAAGCTTTCATATGGGTTCGGCATATGAAGCTTATGCTGTCATAAGCCACACAGTGCCTGTGGAGTATGGCATGATTTTCACTATGCGATCCGATGAAAACAGGCCATTTAAAACATCTAACTTTGTAGTTTTTATTTGTATCTTAGTACCTTGAAATTAACAACCGGTACTTACTCAGCACAACCATCTCCTGTTGACGTGAATGCAGTAGAGCATGAGGTAAAGCATTTCAGCTGGATGAAAATGCGTGAAACCCAAGCATCCTGAGCTCCTTGCATCAGGGAATGGACATGTACATAAGTGGCATCATTTCTACCAATATGTGACTTGAAACCTTTTTTTAAAAGGAGAATGACTCTTCCAAATTTGCACTAAAGCAGTGTTAAGAATGTTCAAATGGCATGCTGCTTTTGTCTGGACGTGAATTTATTAGCAAGTAGTGAAGTACTTCTCTAAAGGACCATGAATTGTTGTGGTTTCATGGGTTCTCTTGTGAAGGGTGCTTTTATTTTTTAAATATAATTCAGAAATGTGAAAGGTAAGTGTGAACTATTGGCAGGTATTTCTCTGACCTGCAGAAGGTATTGGATGGGTTTTACTGTTTTTAACAAAATATTTCCAATTTGTTCCACTTTTGACGTGTAAGAAGCCAAGGTCCCCTTTTTCTCCAATGTGCTTGGGTCAGAGCTCTTTGTGCTTAATTCAAAAGAACGTTAACAGGCGGAAACAGTTCCTCCCGCTGATTCATTACATGGCGCACATTTTTTTCTGCCACTTAATCTGTAGCAAATCCCCAAACCTCTCAAAGAGCAACAAGGACTTCCCACCCCGTTGGGAATTTAAACTAAGATTGAATAATAAATAGCAGGGAACAAAGGACTTCCACGGTCTGGCCAGAACTTGCTTTTCCTTCTAGATGTCGAGTGCTTTAAATTCTGAGTGTGCTAACCCCAGGAAAAGGCGTCGGAGTAGGGGCTGAATGAACCTTTGTCACTAACTGGAACGCACTTAGTCGCATTTCCGGGCAGCTAGTCCCCGAGCATTATTTCAGCGATTTTTTCACATAAGTGGTCTTGACTTTGCCTTCTTTCCTCTGCAGGTGGACTCTCCTTCTGCAGGCTCCTCCTGCAGGGGGTGCCTCCTAACATAATCGAGTCCTACATGCGAGACTTGCACTCGAGCAATCCCGAGGGCTGCTGAGGGCCGGGCGCCGCCCCTGCGCTCCCCTGCTGTGAGACCTGGTTGCCATGAGAAAGCATTTTCTGTTTTGACACCAGGCACCCAAGTGTGGCCGTTGTTTTGGGGTTTTTTTCCTTCTAATGTTGAAGAAAGAAAATGTTTGCACGGATTGCTTGATTAAAAATTGTCAACAAAATCTCATTTGAAGTCAGCATTTTCATCATTATTGTCTGTGTTGTCACTGTACTTTACCAAAAAGCAAGCTATACGACAAGCAAAAGCAATTATTTTAGTTTAACTTAATATAAGGCTACAAATGCTTTTTTCCAGAGTGAACACACAGTACAATACACCGCTGTAGAATCTTGAGAACCATCTTTCTCTTGAGCCAAGAGATTTTCTCAGCAAAGCAGAGTTGTGTATTTCACTCAGCCCTGAGGAACAGCAGTGGATCGGTGCCTTCCCCCCACTGAATTCACTAGCAGACTTCCTAAAGTCAAACAAGTTTTCTCAACAGAAGGGGAAATGTATTCAATAAATGCTACAATAAATCCAAAGTGTTTATGATGAAATGACACAGCCCTTGTTTTTGTATTTGGGCCTGTGTGCTCAGACAGAACCGAGGACAAAAGGCCGGCAGCCAGCATGCCACCAGGCGCAGCCCTTGACCTGCAGCGTGTCTCTCTGGCTTGGCATCCTGGCCAAACCCACCGGAGCTGCTGCCAGAACAGCCAGTCACAGTGACCGAGAGCTGGTGCAGACTACAGAGCAGCTACAGATTTCGGGTTTGCTGATAGCATCCATTCAAATTGGTGGACACCTTCTTCAGAATCTAGAAGCTGAGAAACATTTCTGCAAACTCGTAATTTTCCAGCAGCTTCCTTCCCTCTTCTGGGTGTTGTAGAGGAAGTTTCCGTTAAGGGAGTGCCGTGGAAGTGTGAGTAAGGTACCACACCACACCTCACCTTCCCCCCTTTTGGTCTTTTAGCCTTTTGTTCTACAAGCTAAATACATTGTGACCTACCTATAGGTGGGCCCACAACATCCTGGGACAGTATTTTATTTTTAAAAATATTTGTATTGCTTTTTAGAGAGAGGAAAGGAGGGGGAGAGAGAGAGACATTGGTGTGAGAGTGAAACATCGATCAGCTGCCTCCTGCACGCCCCCTACTGGGGACTGAGCCCACAACCTGGGCATGTGCCCTGACCAGGGACTGAACCGGCAACCTTTCTGTGTACGGGCCGACGCCCAACCAACTGATTCACAACGGCCAGGGCCTGGGACAACATTGTAAAATATCTGCTCTGCTTCCTTTCATTATGATAGCTGGGAAGCGATGATGGTTGTCATGCTCCTGGGTGGATGTACAGCTCCTGAAGGGAAGGAGTGGATGACCCAAGTAGTTGTACTGTGTTTGGGAACAGCAAGGGAAAACTCAAGTTCTTGTCCAAACTATGGTGGCCGCCTCATTTCCTGTTCTGATTGGTTGGTGCTCTTGCCTTACTGGTTGTTAAGAATATTGGCTATCACCCCATGCTCTCAATAACTGAAATAACAATGTATATTGCATACATTGTTATCTCTATGCAAAGCCCCATTTTAATCAGAAAATTCATTTCCACATCATCGACTAAGACATTTTACATAAAAGAAGTCTGGCTTATCTATAAAGACATGAAGACTATGCATCTCTATTGCAAACAAATAGATCCTATCTCTATGTGGCCAAACTGATCAGTGTGGCCCCTGTGGCCTGGTTGCTGGGTCAGAGGCCCAGCGCAGCAGCTGAGCTGGTTGCCTAAACACCCATTGACCAATCTCACCAAGTCATAGTCAAGTTTATTATGCCATTTATAAGCATTGCCTAAAAGTGACTGTAAAGCATCCAGTTGTTACAAATGCTCTCTAGCTATATTTTGTACCAGATAAGGTTATTTTTCTACATGTGATCTCTGTCCTCATATTAAGGGTACTTCCATACCACAAAGTCTCTACAAGGAAGAAAACATCTATTTTAAAGCTACAAAGAGCAAAAAATGCCAGAAGCTGTCATTGCTATTAGCTGCCTACAACTTAGTTCTTGTTTTCTTTAATTTCACTCTACTATAGAAAAGTTATACATCATAGGAATTTACCAAAAACTCGTTTGGGGAACTAAAGCTTCATTAAATTTTTGAAAGGATCTCCCTTACTTACTTACTTTAAAATAAAGCTTAATAGGTGTTTTTATGTAAATTAGTACAGAACTGGGGGGGGGGGACCGCTAGTGCCAAGAAACACTGGGATAAAGTCATATGTTCTTAACCACTCACTCTTAAGTTGAATTCTGAAACATTCTGTTAAGTTCAGCAAATGAGTTGTTGAATGTCTGATGTGTGCATGTCACTGCGGTGGATTCAGCTAGGAACCCAATGAGGCATAAACCACTTCATGCGTTTAAGGAATTTATAACGCATAAGACTAACACACACAGGGAGAGACGTGAGCAGAGCAGCACACAGGTGTAAGAGAGCTCTGTAAGGCTTCAGAAGCTGAATAGTAAGGTTTATGTGTTATTTTCCATGTACGTATCACACTACAGTGTAGTACAGGACCTGCCACATGACTTTATTTTTGTAAACCAAATTAAATATGACTCTGAGCTCCCCACTAGCCAGGGAAATTGAGAAATTCTCTCTGTCCTGCTTGGAAGGTCCTGTCTCAGGTCCTGGGCCAACTGGAATCTTTCCTGGAGCCTAGAAAATGAAGAGAAGGAAAGCTTCTGCATTTGTCTCCCCTGGTGGCTGCAGAGATGCCTGTGGTCAGCCCAGTACGGTCCACTTCAACGTGCTAGACAAGCGTGGGAACACTGGACAGTTCTGCCATTTAGTGCCAGCCCTGGACCTGGGCAAAAGGGACTTATGCAATTTCAAGAGTCTCATTCTGGCCCTTCTCCAGCCTTATCTCCCTGCATGAGGCAGGGAGGCCATACATCCAGGGGATGTGCCAACTTGGAACCCTTCCCACACTGCTCCTTCTCATAGATTGTACCATTCTCACTGTCACTGCTTTGTGGGCCTTTTCCCTGGGTTCAAACCCCTAAGAAGAACCATGTGGCCAGTATAGTATCCTGAGGCCCAAGGGGTGGACAGAGGTGCATGTTTGCCAGGAAGTTGGGGTGTGCGGATGTGACCAGATCTTGTGCATAGGGCTGGGGCCTCTACACATGTGCACCTGAGACTCCGCATGGTGTGCAATGGAAGAAGGAGCTGGGATTCTTGAAGACCAGGGAGACAGGAGACAGGCAGTGGACCACAATTTCTGAAGAATCTGGTAATTCTACATTCAAACTGGGTCTTCCAGGTCATTCAGAATACCACAGGATACAATTATTCTCTTAACCACCTGTTAGCTTGATTTATAGCTTCTAAATATTTACGTATGAGTTAAAAAAAGTTGAAGGTCAGGCAGCCCCCAACCATCTGTTCCCATTCTCGAATCCTTTCCTCCCCCCTCCACCATCCCACATTGCTCACACCTCTCCATCACCACCACTTCCTCCGCCCCACTCACCAATCTCACATCTGACCCTTTATCTCCTGCCTCCCTTAAGTTCCCTGGAACAGAAAATTCTAGAAATGTAAGTTTGGCCTTGGAGTAGAATAAGGAATAATAATAATACCAGACAGTATTACCAATTGTCCCTATAATATTCATTGATTCTAAATCGAACTCTACATTTTTTTAATTTTCTTATCTCAGCCAGGCCACTGTATCATCCTTGCACCAAAGATTCAGGTGATTGCTACATGTAGATATTTATAAAATCCTTTGAATGAACTTTGATAACTTAGAATGGACCAGAGAGCCCAGCCAGTGTGGCTCAGAGGTTGAGCGTCGACCTAGGATCCAGGAGATCGTGGTTCGATTCCCGGTCAGGGCACATGCCCGGGTTGCGGGCTCGATCCCCAGTGTGGGGCGCGCAGGAGGCAGCCCATCAATGACTCTCTCATCATTGATGTTTCTCT
Source organism: Miniopterus schreibersii (assembly GCF_964146895.1). Taxonomy (NCBI): domain Eukaryota; kingdom Metazoa; phylum Chordata; class Mammalia; order Chiroptera; family Miniopteridae; genus Miniopterus; species Miniopterus schreibersii. The sequence goes on from NC_138102.1 coordinate 173,558,398, forward strand.
CTCTCCCTCTCCCTCTCCCTCCCTCTCTTTGAAATCAATAAAGATATATTAAAAAAAAAAAAAAATGGACCAGAGAAACAAGCCCATCCACGGAACGACCAGTTCTCCTGCTTCTAAGGGCTGTCATCACCCTCTCAAAGACACTTGAGCTCTCTCTGACCCCAAATGCGCTGACCCGCACAGTCTCTGGCCTACCTCAATGTTTGTCTATCTGGAGTAGGCTACTAGGAAGAAAATACCAGGAAATCAGCAAGATAGTTAAACACTCCCAAAAGGGTCACTCAGAGTGTGGCTTGGGGCAACTGCCTGACTCGAGGCACTGAAAACAAAAACAAACCAAAACACACACACCTTGCACTCTAATGCATAATGGGCCATAACTTCTTTTCTCCCGAGCAATGGTTTTAGAAAAAGCTTTCTGTTCTTTGTTGATAAGCACTTACAAACTACCCACAGCAAGAGATTCCCTCCATTTATTATTCTACTCTCACCTTCATCCTAGTCTTGGAGCCTAAGAAAACATCTTAAAGACACTGTACACCAGTTTGGTTTCAATTTTTTTTTTTAAGTTAATGAAAAAAGAGAAAAAGAAAAAAAATAAAGAGGGGTTACCAGCCACAGTGTGGCAAGGAAAGGAACCAGTATTCAGATTTTGTAAGGCATCCCTCTTGGATGATTAGAACAAAGGGTAATTGGAAAGGAGCCATGTTGCAAAATAAATCAAAGCTGTTTTAAAGTCATGTGGTCATTTGGAAAATTCCAGGCACTCCAGAGACAAATAACGGATCCTCTTCAAGCTACGGGATAAAATGGCACTGGGCTGTTCATCCCAGACCCCCTCCTGAGTGTCCACTGGAGGGCTATTGTCAAGTCAGCGGCAACCCTGCCCTGGGAGGTGCCACTGAGCTGGAGGCAGGTTGGAGAATAGTGGAGGCTGCCAGGCAGAGGCAGAGCCTCTGCGCGGTGTTATTTTCACGCGCTTCTTAAGGGCTCACAGCTGGGCTCAGTAAATGTTAGCGGCAGAAGTAGGAGTTCATCAGTGAGCTAAGCTGTTCCTGGGTCCTTCTGTGATCATCAAGTCCTTGTGGCAAGCAGGGACTCTGACCCAAAGCTGGCCTATAGTAGCTCCACTCCCTGAAGTGGAGAGAGTGACGGGAAATGGGCATGATGTGGCGGAAGGGGCTCCGTGAAGGCCAAGACCAAGCCGGAGCAGCACTGGCACGATTTTTTGTACCGAGCGAAGGGCAATCAAGAGCAGTGAGACAGAAATGAAGCCAGAAATAGCCTCACCAGACAAGGAACTACCGAAAGAGGAAACAGCAACGAGAGAGTCAACAATAAAAAGAGAACAGCACCTACTTGTGTGTCTTACAGGCTTTATCTCAGTTGCGGTTCCTCAACCCTGCTCACCACCCCTGCACGTCTATTTGCAGAAGAAAGGAAAACTGGGACAGGCGTGAGAGAAGCCTGAAGCCACTGCCACAACCCCTTATTTTTATTAAGATTTACCCACATGTTGTATTCTCCATAATATATAAGTTTATTTAATAGAAAACAATTTTTTCTTCCCAGATCTTCAAAAGGGTGTTGTTCCAAACATATTGTCAGGGAGTTAAAAGTATCCCAGTCTGGGAAGCACAGTAGCATGTTAAAAAAAAAAATGTCATCAAGCACCGGTCGGCATGGCTCAGCAGTTGAGCATCAACCTAGGATCCAGGAGATCGCGGTTCGATTCCCGGTCAGGGCACATGCCCGGGTTTCGGGCTTGATCCCCAGTGGGGGGCGTGGAGGAGGCAGCCGATCAATGACTCTCTCATCATTGATGTTTCTCTCTCTCTCTCCCTCTCCCTTCCTCTCTGAAATCAATAAAGACATATTTTAAAAAAGCAAAAAAAACCTTCCTCAACAATGAAGGACAATGTCTTTACCAAGGAACAAGATCTTAATTCCACTGGATTTATTATGTAATCAATGAAAAAATATATATTAAAATACATATAAAATTAAGGTGTAAAAATAAAATAAATCTTAAACATCTATCATCTATCTATCATCTATCTATCATCTACCTATCATCTACCTATCATCTACCTATCTATCTATCATCTATCTATCTATCTATCTATCTATCTATCTATCTATCTATCTATCTATCATCTATCTATGTCTATCTATCTATCTATCTATCTATCTATCTATCTATCTATCTATCTATCTATCTATATCTATCATCTATCTATATCTATCATCTATCTATCTATCATCTATCTATATCTATCATCTATCTATCATCTATCTATCTATCTATCTACCATCTGTCTATCTATCTATCATCTATCTATATATCTATCATCTATCTATCATCTATTTATCTATCTACCATCTGTCTATCTATCTATCTTATTCTTCATCCTGGAAAGAACAGTCTTAAAGCAAAATGGAGTCAAGCTGGTCTTTGTCATCCCTTAGTTGCCCCGAGTCCTCTCTCTCTTCTTCCCGCCCCCTCCTTTTCCACCTGGGGCTCGTGGGGCTTGCTCCGAGTGGTACCTCCGCCCAAGCCTTCTGTATGCTTGTTCCATGATACTCAAAATGTGGCCTGGTGACCGCCAGCAGCACACGGAGCTTGTCAGAATGGCCCTGCCTTGAAACAGGATCTCCAGGTGCTTCGTGTGCTGGTTCACGCAGGAGGGTTGCAGTTCCAGACTTCTCTCTCGTTTCTTGCGTGGATATTTACATGGGGCCATGCTCTCTCAGCTGTCCCAAAGCAAAGACATTCTGTTTTCTTTTCTTTAAAATATATCTTTATTGATTTCAGACAGAGGAGGGGAGAGGGAGAGAGAGACAGAAACATCAATGATGAGAGAGTCATTGATCGGCTGCCTCCTGCACGCCCCCCACAGCAGATAAGAGCCCACAACCTGGGCATGTGCCCTGATGGGGAATCGAACCTTGATCTCCTGGATGACAGGTTGATGCTCAACCGCAGAGACACGCCCGGCCAGGAGGAAAGACATTCTGACAAAAATATCCCTCTAACATGCTTGCCAACACTTGTTATTTCCTGTCTTTTTGATGATGGCCATTTAACAGGTGTGAGGTGATAGCTCATTGTGGTTTTGATTTGCATTTCCCTAATAATTAGTGATGTTGAACATGTTTTCATGTGCCTGTTAGTCATCTGTATGCCTTTCTCAGAAAAGTGTCCATTCAGATCCTCTGCCTATTTTTTAAATCAGGTTGTTTTGTTGTTATTAAATTACATGAGCTCTTTATAAATTTTGGATATTAACCCCTTATTAGATATATCATTTGCAAATGTCTTCTCCCTTCAGGTTGGTTGCCTTTTTCTTTTGTTGATGGTTTCCTTTGGTATGAAGAAGTTTTTTAGTTTGATTTGGAGAGGATGTGAAGAAAAGGTGACCTGGATACACTCTTTGTGGGATTATAAATTGGTGCAGCCACAATGGAAAACAGTATGGAGGACCCTCAAAAAATTGATCCAGAAATTACTTTTCTGGGTATTTATGCAAGGAATATGAAAACACTGATTCAAAAAGATATATGGGCACAGCCGGGCGTGGCTCAGCGGTTGACTGTAGAGACCCAGGATCCAGGCGATCAGGGTTCAATTTCCGGTCAGGGCACATGCCCGGGTTGCGGGTTCGATCCCCAGTCAGGTGCGTGCAGGAGGCACCAATGACTCTCTCATCATTGATGTTCCTATCTCTCTCTCCCTCTCCTTTCCTCTCTCTGAAATCAATAAAGATATATTAAAAAAAAAAAAAAAGATATATGGGCCCCTACATTCATTGCAGCATTATAGATGTTAGCCAAAATATGGAGACAACCTAAGCATCATCCATCAACAGATGATGGATAAAGAAGATCCATCAACAGATGGTGGCATATATATCAATGGAATACTACTCAGCCATAAAAATGATGAGATATTGCCATTTACAACATGGATGGACCGTAAGGGTATTGTGCTAAGTGAAATAAGTCAGACAGAGAAGAACAAAAACCATATGCTTTCACTAATATGTGGAATATAAAGCAAAAAGAAACAAACAAAACAAAACAAAAACTGTAATACAGGGTATAGTTAAATTTATTAACCTAGAAAAGGATTTTTCCTTGGATTATTCGCAGTACTAATAAATTAAAAAGCAGGTATCTCCAAGTTTACTGTCCATAAAACCAGCAAAGTTAAAAGCTGGTCTCTGTCATTGTGAGTCCTTTCCTGCATTTTTCAGCATCATTTTTCACATTAAAAATTAGCAGATGTATATTCAATGAATGTTTGGCCTGTAGACACCCTCATATGGCCCTAAGGCACGATTAGCCAAACTTTTTTCTGTGAAGGGCCAGACAATAAATACTCTAGGGTTTTGCAGGCCATATGGTCTCTACCACAAATATTTAAACTTCACCCTTGGAGCACAAAAGCAGCCATAAACAATATGTAAGGCATACTCATGGCACTGAAATATGAATTTCACATAATTTTGTATCACAAAAAAATCTTTTGATTTTTTTCTCAATCATTTTAAAATGTGAAAACCAGCAACATAGTGCCTATAGCTAACAATATGGTATTGTGCACTTCAAAATTCATTAAGAAGGTAGACCTCAGCCCAGCTGGGTGACTTGCTTGGTTGGAGTGTCGTCCCATACACCAAAAAGATTGCGGGTTCGATTCCCCATCAGGGCACATACCTAAGTTATGGGTTTTGTCCCCGGTCAGGGCATATATGGGAGGCAATAAATGGATGTTTCTCTCTATAAAAAAAAGGTAGATCTCATCTTAGGTGTTCTTAAAACAACCACCATGAAACAAACAAAACAAAGGAAAACAAGGGAAGTTTGAGAGGTGTTGGGTGTGTCTGTTACCTAGACTGTGGTGATGTTATCGTGGATGTTTGCATATGTTCAAACTCATCAAACTGTACACATTAAATATGTGCAATTCTTTATATATTAATTATACCTTAATAAAGCTATTTTTTAAAAAAAAGTAAAACCAGACTTAGCTTGTGGGCTGTGTGAAAGCAGGTGGTGGGCTGACCTATCTCTGGGGTGCTGTGATGGATCCTACAGGACAAACTGCATCTGCTGACAGATGCTGCCCAACACAACTGTCTTGAGCTTGTTCTGTGCCTTAGAAAAGTACACACAGATCATACCATGAAGTGAAAAAACAGTCAAGTGGCAGGCTTATCTCAGTATAACCTGTTTGTGACAAGTCTTCCCTGTCTAAATGGGTGCATTGTGAGGTAAGGGCCGTGAACTATCACGTGTGGCAAGTGTGATGCGTCCCACATGCAGTGGGAGGACACTGCCCGGATCCCTGTCTTCTAGTCCCACGCAAGGGTGTGTATAAACCTACCCATTGTTATTGGTATTATGGTCAGGCAGGCATGACCAGAGCAGGACAATAGGCCAGGTACGGAAGGTCGCCAGGGTGGAAAGCCCCAGGTGCCTAGCAACAGGGAAAACTATGAAAACAAGGACCTCACCCCCAGGGTGACCTTCCTTCCCTAGTATATGGCTGGTCACGCAGTTTAGCCCCCCTGACCTTTCATATCACTGGCCATGTGGTTTGGAACCCCCCACCCTGACCTTTCCTCCCCTGGCATGTTGCTAGTCATGAGGGTTAGACGCCCTTAGAGGGGGAATGATGGAGGGAGCTGGAGAATAGCCCTTAAGCATTAAGACCCCAGGACAATGAGGTTCTGACTTGAATCAAACACATCTAGGCCTCAGTTGTGTTTCAGCTCCAGGCCCAGGAGAGCAGCAAAACCAGACAAGCGATGCCATGGCTGACCTCAGGACCAGCAACACTGGATAATGACCCCTTGACCTGGCTCCCACCAATCAGTGGAGACCAGATCCCTGAAAGGACACACCTGGAGAGCTGATGAGATTCTGTTGAGATCTTCCCTGGGACCTCCCCTAAAATCCCCACCCTTAAAAGCCCTTAGGATGGGGGAACCAGCAAGCCCCCTACCAGTGTTACCTTTGCCCTCCTCTCTCCTAGGGTCCAAGTCCCATTCTTTTGCCCCCGTAGCTTGTTTCCAGAGCCCATTTCTTCTACTGTTCACTTATTATGCCTCTGTGACTCTCTAAATAAACTTTCTCTTACAGTTTGAGTCTTGCCTCTGAATTCTTTCTCAGCCAGAACTCGAGCGGAGGTTGCTGAACCCAGGTCTGGTCTCACTTCACCGGTCTGACACCTGGTGCCCTCTCACCGCCAAGTGTCACATGCTCTGAGGAACGGGATCGGGTTTCCAGCATTCAGCCCCATCGTTAGCGTTTCCAAGTTGTCATTTTTAGCTCCAACACCTTGGTCTCTGAACCCTGAAACCCCAGAACGGGTTCTCCAGAACGGATATACGGCAGGGACCCCCGTGCTGGGGGTTGGAAGAACCGTGCCTGTGTGTTTATGAAACAGGACCTCTTTTCAGACAGACAGATGGGCAGTCACACCGGCGGCCCAGGGCCCGAGCTCGGGCTCTCCCAGCCCTGCCCCCGTGCCCCTCGGGCTCTGCAGACAGCCGGGCCCTGCCCCCGCGCCCCCTCGGGCTCTGCAGACAGCGGGGTCCTGCCCCCGCGCCCCTCGGGCTCTGCAGACAGCCGGGTCCTGCCCCCGCGCCCCTCGGGCTCTGCAGGGAGCCGGGTCCTGCCCCCGCGCCCCTCGGGCTCTGCAGACAGCCGGGTCCTGCCCCCGCGCCCCTCGGGCTCTGCAGGGAGCCGGGTCCTGCCCCCGCGCCCCTCGGGCTCTGCAGGGAGCCGGGCCCTGCCCCCGCGCCCCTTGGGCTCTGCAGACAGCGGGGTCCTGCCGCGTGGGGAGCCCAGGCGACAGCGAGTGCGCCCCGGGCATGGCACAGGAGAGGGGCCAGCCTCCCCCCCCCACCCCGCCCCCCCGGCCGCAGCCTTCTCCCGGGGACGGGACGGGCCTTCCCGAGGAAGAGCTGGACCTTGAAACACGTGCATCCAGCCCTCGGAAGGCAGGGCCCTCGGCGCGCCAGTTACAAAGTTCCCGTCCGCGGGGCCCCGGGGGGACAAGGTGGCCCCGTGGCAGCCGGTCCAACCCTTGCCGACACCCCGCCCGGCGGTCCCGCACCCCTCCCGGCCCCCACCGGCCCCGCCCCCAGCCTGCTGCCCAGCCGCGGGGGGGCGGGGCGGGGCGGGGCCGGGGACCGCGGGCGGCCGGGCTGACCTCCGCCGCGGCCCCGCGAGCTCCTCCCTCCGCCTCTCCCGCCCTGGCGCCGGGCGCGGGCGCGGGCTGCGCTCGCTCGCAGCGGCGGGGCCCGCAGGCGGCCATGGCGGCGGGCGCCGGGGCCAGGCCGGGGCCGCGCTGGCTGCGGGCGCTGGCGGAGCCGCTGAGCGCGGCGCAGCTGCGGCGGCTGGAGGAGCATCGCTACAGCGCCGCGGGCGTCTCGGTGCTCGAGCCGCCGCTGCAGCTCTACTGGACCTGGCTGCTGCGGTGGATCCCGCTGTGGCTCGCCCCCAACTCCATCACGCTCCTGGGCCTCGCCGTCAACCTGCTCACCACGCTCGTGCTCATCGCCTACTGCCCCACGGCCACCGAGGAGGTAGGGCGCCCCCGCCCCGCCCCCGAAGGAGGGGCCCCGCTGCCGCCCCCGGGAGCCCCGCGCCCCCCGCCGGGCACCGCCCAGGCGTCCCGGGGCCCCGCAGCTCCAGGCGCCGGGGGAGCGGGTGACCCCGCGTGGCTGAGCCTCCAGGGGCGGGGGAGGGGGAACCACCACCCCCCCCCCGCCTCGTCCGCCCCGAGCCTTCCCGGGCGGCGGAGGGGCCGTCGCGCCGCCTCCCCGCGCCTCGTCCCCCGAGCCTCCCGGGCGGCCGAGGGGCTGTCGCGCCGCCTCCCCGGGCCCGTGTCCCCCCCGAGCCTCCCGGGCGGCCGAGGGGCTGTCGCGCCGTCTCCCCGGGCCCGTGTCCCCCCCGAGCCTCCCGGGCGGCCGAGGGGCCGTCGCGCCGTCTCCCCGGGCCCGTGTCCCCCCCGAGCCTCCCGGGCGGCCGAGGGGCCGTCACGCCGCCTCCCCGGGCCCGTGTCCCCCCCGAGCCTCCCGGGCGGCCGAGGGGCCGTCACGCCGTCTCCCCGGGCCCGTGTCCCCCCCGAGCCTCCCGGGCGGCCGAGGGGCTGTCGCGCCGTCTCCCCGGGCCCGTGTCCCCCCCGAGCCTCCCGGGCGGCCGAGGGGCCGTCACGCCGTCTCCCCGGGCCCGTGTCCCCCCCGAGCCTCCCGGGCGGCCGAGGGGCTGTCGCGCCGCCTCCCCGGGCCCGTGTCCCCCCCGAGCCTCCCCGGCCGCCGAGGGGCCGTCAAGGTCACCGCGAGCCGGGGGCCTGCCGCCTGGCAGCCGCGCCCCCCGATGCCGCGCGTGGGCCCCGCGAGCTGTGGGTCGCGCTACACCCACCGGGGACTGAACCCCCCGTCCGCGCCCTGCCTGGCGCCGGGGCTTGTGGTCAGGTGGGGCGAGCCCGAGGTCCCCTTTGGACACAGAGCCGTCCGTTTCTCAAGGTTGTGCTACTGAAAGTACCGGTAGCGCTGATCAGAGAGAAGTTACTCTGTAGAGGGAACAACTTCCTCTTCGCTTCATTGACTTGTTCGTGAAACACAGACTGAGGCGTTGGCCAGGTGACAGCCCTTATCATCAGGACGCAGGAATCCTGAAAGCCCATAGATTTTATTAGCTGTGAGCCTTTGACCTGTGTCCCAAAGAAGGAGAGTAAATGGTGTGGGCTCTGGACAGCTGCGCATCGGAAGCACCCCTTGGGCTGAGTGTGGAGGGTTTGGGGGGCAGAGGCGGTTCCCTCCTACCTGTAGCTTTTTAGACCCCCCGGGGGAGGCTACGCTGCACATTCTGTGGCACTGCTTTCTTGTCTTTGCCCTCCAAATAGTGAACTCCCTTTATAATCATATTTGAATGCAGGTCCTAATGCGATTTGAGGTTGGATAATAAGAATACAGTGGAAATATCTCATGTCCTCCATATATCCGTCCATTTAAAAAATAATAATAATTGATGGAGCCTACATTTTAAACAGATCTTGCTGACTAATGGTTATGTTTATTATAGATGATTTCTTGGCAGACATTCCCGTTGTTATTCATTTCCACATTGTTTGAAAAAAGTAAGTTGCTTTAGTTTTTGGCTAGAATGGAAAGAGCCGTGGATTTGAAGAGGAAGACTTGGGTTCTGCTGTGGCTCTGCCACGCCGTGGAGAGAACGGCCGGTCTGTTTCCCAGGTGTGAAACGGAAAATCCCACCTGCCAAACCAATTTCACAAGGCTGCAGTGAGGACCAAATGATATATCACATGCAGATAAACATGAACAGTTGTAACTTGCTCAACAAATTAAAAATATTACTGTTATTTAAAAGGTCCTGAAAATATATAATAAAATTATGTTTTTCTTGGGCCTAGATTTGGCTAACAGTATTTGTATGTTTCTGATATATTTGCCAGTTAGGTTGTGAGCTTTTCAATATTATTATTAATTTAAGAACCATTTGTTGGGCACTTAGAAAGAGCAGGGCATACAAACAAGTCCGAGAGAGTCTGTTTAGGGATATAAGGCGGTAGGGGAGTGAAGGAAGAGGTGAGAGTATAATTTATTAATTTTTAGGCTCAGCCTCATTTTAAAAAGGGAGGCACTTAAAAAAAAAACCAACCCAGGACGATCCAAAAAGGGAGGTAAGAATTAAGGTAAAGCCGAGAAGAGTTTCTAAAATGTGTGTCATTAGATCCTGCACGTTTCTTGGTGCTGAAGCAGTGACGAGAAACATCCTTACAGGACTCACATTGCCTGTTTGAGGATTCTAGCAGCAGCGTGAAAGAAACATGCTGTTTTGCTTTCAGGTCACACAGCTAGGAAATGACGGGACCAGGCAGGATTCAGATCTAAGTCGGTCTGACACTGAAGCTTATATATTTTTTACATATACTACATATTACCATCTTCTTGTCTGGAGTTCCTCCCTTTTTCTATATGGTGTATAGGAAAAAAACCTTTGTATCTTATACAATATTTATCATGTATGTAAAGTGCTTCCATACCCATTGTTGCATTTGTCTTATATCAACCCAAGGAGATTGGCAAGTTTTTTCCTTCCTAGAATAGCCTTTCCACCATATTAGTACTCCTTCTGTCCATTCACCTTGAAGCAAGAGTAGGACTATGTATTTTCATTAAGAGGAAATTGAGGCCCAGAGGGCTGAGTGACTTTAACTTGGCTTGGAACCCGTTTTCTGATTCTTAGACTTTAAGAATTCTTTGTGCTTTTTCAGACTTGACAGGTTGCTTCCATAAAGGGTCAGCAAAAATACATAAGGCTTTTGGATTTAGAGGCTTAGGCTTATCTATCCATATAGGATATAATCCTACCCATAGAGGGTTACATATATGTAATGCATACTACATATCTAAATTAATAAAATTTGCTCTGTTTCTTAACTACCGTGTTAATTTCTAGGACATGACTGGGGTATGAAGGGAAACGAATAGAAAAAAGTTAAATGATTGATATTAAGTTTCTACAGCAGTACTCTGAATTGCATTTCACACCACCATTTCTGTTCCCGAACTTTCCACTCCGGCCAAATGGAACTACTTACTCTACAGGAGAGATTTCTCTCTTTCCTGTCCCTCTCTTTTCTCCTCCCCCTTCCTTTCTCCTGTCCCACTTCCATCTTTTAAAGCACAGCTCTAACACTGCCTCCCGATGAAACAATTTCTTCCCTCTCCAGAGTCAAATCAATCACTGGACCCTCTAAACACCAATAACAATAATAACTGATGTTTACCAGGCGTTGACTGTGTACCTGGCATTATTTTAAACTGCTTTTGTCTATTACCTCATTTATTCCTCTCAAGGACTTCTGAAAAGGTACTTTTATCCCATTTTACAGATGAGGAGACTGAAGGGCAGTTAACCTCTTCCAGGGTACATGGCTTTAAGTGGAGACCAGGATTCCATGCGGGGCTTTGCAGTCCTCCTGTAGAACCTCTGCATTTCGGTTACGTGTGTCTTTATGGAGCAGGACAACCTGCCAGATTTTAAACTCAGACAGCGAGTGCTCATTTGTACATCTGCACAGCACAGCGCCTTGCATAAAGCAGGGGCTTAGCACACATACGTGCTGGGTTATCGGCCGCACGAATGCAGCAACAGAGTGTAACCGGGAGCTCCTGCTTGCCCACCCTTACCCAGTTTTAGTGGGTCTTAAATACCTACCGGCTCTTTGGCCCCCGTAATTTTAACAAGCAAGAGTTGGGGTGAAGAGAGAGCACGAACTGCCTCCTCCACTTTGGTGAAGCCCTTCTGTCTGAACCCTGCTCTGTCCTTGGCCGCCATCCCTGGGCCGCCTGCCCCAAAGTAGAGTCACAGACTCCTGCGGTTCGAGGGACCTTGGGGCTTATTTAATGTGCTTCCTACATCTGCCTATGAGGAAACTCAGTGATTCGAAGGACTTAGCATCTTCTTCAAGCTCCAGCCTGGTAGCGTTTATCTGCCACCAAACCCTCATACACCTGTTCTTGACCGCTGCAAACTGGCTCCATTGTTTAAGTTGATTTGAGTAAATGTTTTTGCTTCATCTTTCCGGTCTGTGCATATAAATCCATGTCAGTGTCTCTCCTAAGAGTATGTTTAGAGCAGCCGGGTGCCTCGCATAGGGCTGGGTCAAAGGGCACTGAATAATTTCTTTTGTTTATGATAGAAAGTTGAACCAAAAAGCGAGTAAGTCAGAAAGACCTTAAGAAATGTTTTACTCCATCTTAATAATTCAGGTGATAGTTGCCTGTGCGCCATAAAGAGTTATTTGGTGGGGAAATAATTAGAAAAGACAATAATCTGTAGATTCCTATTCAGTTTTTGTGTAGGTTTGGTTTCTTTGAAATCTAGTGTATTTCCTTTTTTATCACCTACCTTCCTCTCTCTCTCTCGCTCTCGCTCTCTTTTTAACCAGCTCAATAACTTATCAAGCATCATTTATTAAGGGATTGGCCTCTTCTTCTAAAGCAAAATATAAACTCCAGCTTTCAGGAGATGGAAGTTCTAGAAGCGGGGCAGGGACTTGAGGGAGGCAAGCAGGCACGCAGGCCTCAGAGTTAAGCAGGCAGGTGCGCCACCCGAGAATAAACTGGTGCACGCCCTGGTCCCAGCCCCGCGTAGAAGGAGCTTCTGCAGGTGCCGTGGAAGCAGCTTTGATGTGAGGCCTGCCCCTTCCATCCCTGGGGCTTTCCTGTCCTTGATCCCCAAGGACTGAGCTGCTGCTCCTTTAGATTCTGGTTCACGTGTGGGTAAAAAGTGGCACTGTAGTGTCTGGAAAGAGCTTTAAATCACACTCCCTGTGTATCTGGCCTGGGCGGAAGGCTCTGGCCACTTGGGGTTTGTGAGGTTAAAAACCAGAACAGATGTTAGAGCACCCACTACCGTTGACATTGGTGGTAGGTCTGGCGGGGAGGGGGGATCCTCTTCACGCCCCTCTCCCTTCCCGGTTCCCTTAGCACGATGGGAGCCTGGCATTTTGAACAGCAGCTCTAGTAATTTCTAGAGGAAGGATATAAAAAAAGAACTATTCACACAAAATATAAAAAGCAGCCTACCTTCCAAAGTACAGACTTCTAATGTCATGAGAGAGCCCCCGGAGCCCTGAACGCAGCTTAGCCGGCACTGCTGGGCTGGCTTCCTTCCCCAGCTTGGACCCTGCCTGATTTCCTGAAAATGGGTGTGCTCTTCTCAAACGCTGGCCCCGAACCAGCGCTGAGGCCAAAGGTCCTTCTGGAACCAGTTAGCCTGCGGGCCTTCCTGAGAACGGCGGTCCCTCCCTGACACCCAGGGCCTCTGGGGCCTCCCTCTGTAAACAAGGACGCGCCCCACGCGGCGCAGGTGAACTTAGCGCTGTCACAGGCGCAGGCACGATATGGGTTCGACCAGGGTCAGGTTAGCAACCTGTTAGCAACTGAATTTTCTCTTTAAAAAATCGCTGCACTAGGTACAAAGTCCTCCTTTTGACACAACACCAACATTACTTTTTTTTCTCTCACATATGCGAGATCTGTCTTAAGAGTTTTCTTCCTTCCTACCCGTTATAAGTGCACTTTCTATTTTTATGGAGAGTAGTCAGTTGACGGTTGGATCATTGAAATGTCCCTGTTACCAGCTGACCCAGTAGTTACTGGTTATGCAATATCTTTTGCATGTCTGTCAACTCATACCCAAGGTTATTTAAAGCCAAGAGGCCTTTATTAAGTGTAAAAATTCATATAAATGAGCATTGTATAGTTCTAGTATTTCTTAAATTTTAATTTTGGAAGATTTTGTTGTTGTGTGTTACCTATACTGTTTCTTATTTACTACTTTTCAAATTTCATCAACTTTCAACCTACTCTTTTTTAAAGGTGTTGATTCATTCTAAGCCTTTTAATAGCCATATTAAATTTTTCCAAAACACACTAAAATAAAGACATAAATATTAAAATGAAAAGTTTACCCACGAAGCACCTAAAATTATCTTCTGTTACCAGATAGGGGACCTGGCCGTGAGCGGGTCTGCCTAGGGCCAGCTGGTAGTGGGTTCTTGACTTCCAGGAAAGACTTCACAGCATGAGTCGAGGTGACTATGAGGGTGTGTGTATTAAAGCTGCGGACAGTGAAACAAGGAAGGGCTTAGTATAGAAAAAACAACAGGAGAGCCCAGGCGGGGCTGCTTTGGCTCACTGAGAAGCCAGAGAAAAGGGGGCCTTGCATACAGTTTCAGGGGGTTAGCCCGGGACAAGCTGCTGCTGCCCATTGCTCCCCCGGTTGCAAGTCACCTGGGGACCCTTAGAGTTTAGGAGATGCTCGCTGGAGATGGAAGAAAGGTGTGGGCATGCTCCACAGAGGGAGAGCTGGAGTTGGATCCTTTCTTTTCAGGGCTTTATTCTCGTTTGCAGGCAGGACTCAGAGGAGGGAGGTCTCAGGGGAGGTTTTGGCAGAATATTCATCAGTTTTCCAGATGTGCTCTTTCAGGGTAGCGATTTTTGCCGATTGGCCAGCACCAGGGCAGGGGGTCATTGGTCATTGCAGCTGGTCCTGGCTTTGCCTACCTGGTTTTGCTGCTTTCCTGGGCCTGGAGCTGAAATGCAACTAGCTGCTATCTCTAGGGAGATGACCTTCTGTATCTGCTGTAAATTGCTCGACTGGTTTGCTTAGCTGTCTGTCTCAGTTTCCCCGTTCCACTTGCCAAGGAATTTTCCTAACTTCTTACTATCTTGCCTCACTTCTGTATGCCAAGTACTTTTCTAAGCCCCTTACATGTAATCACCTAAGCACCCCCTCTTCTCCCATGCTGTGCCCCACAAATTCAAGCTGCCCTGACCTTCCTGAACCATGCTCTGTTTCTCCTCAACACAGCAAGATCACAGGGCACTGTCCATGTTCCCCATTTCTGTACTGTGGTCTAGAAACTGCCTCTAGGCAATGAGCTGGAGCAGTCATAGGTTTACCTCGTTTGTTTCCCTTCTGCGGGGGTCACGTCCTGTATTGCCTGCAATGTCTGAAAACTGCTGTTTCATTTATTTTATTGCTTTTCTAGTTTTATAAGGTGGGAGAGGAAATCTAGTCCCCTGATACTCCATCATGGATGAAGCACGGGTCTGTAACTTGTCTTTGTTTCTTAGAGCGAAGACTTACTGAATAATGTCAGATCCAGTGCCGTATATGAATAGCATTGGACTAAGAATCAAAATCAGGGCCTAACCCTTGTTCAGCCATCATTGCTTCTCACAATATCGACTTCTGAGCCCCTCTACCCAGATGACTTAGAGCAGTTCATTTGATTTCTCAGTTTAATTTACATCTGTAGAAGGACGATTAGGAATCTTCTTTATAACACACAGAGGTGATATAAAGTGTGGACACAAGAAAATGTGTCGATTGGCTTCGATTGAGCCTTTTTCAAACAAGCTACCTTATTGTCACTCGTTGTTATTTCTTGGAACAAGCCTTTCTCACTTACACTCATTTTTAGGCACCATACTGGACGTACCTGTTATGTGCCCTTGGACTCTTTGTCTACCAGTCACTGGATGCCGTCGATGGGAAACAGGCCCGAAGGACAAACTCTTGCTCTCCTTTAGGGGAACTTTTCGACCATGGTTGTGACTCTCTTTCCACAGGTAAGTTAACTGTAGATGTGTTCATTTTTTGAAAATAAAAACTTAAACACTAAATGAAAGGAGCTACTGAATGGTTAATTTCTTTAGATAGGTGTACATGTGGGAGCAATTTTGCACAGTGTATTTTAAAAGCATCTTCAATAATTTATTTTGTTTAGTGTACCTCACTATTATTGTTATTATTTTAAATATATCTTTATTGATTTCAGAGAGAGGAAGGGAGAGGGAGAAAGAAAGAGAGAGAGAGAGAGATAGAAACATCAATGATGAGAGAGTCATTGATCGGCTGCCTCCTGCACGCCCCCGACTGGGGATCGAGCCCGCAACCCGGGCCTGTGCCCTGACCGGGAATCGAGCTGTGATCTGGATCCTAGGTCGGTGCTCAACCGCTGAGCCACCCCGGCTGGGCAAGGGTACCTTATTTTAATGCCAAGATTATGTACCTTAAAACTCTGCAATGCTGAATAGTACATGGCAATTTTTTTCATTAATTATTTCTAATTCTTAATGGTTCTTAAACCTGTTTCTTTCAGTATTGATGGCCATCGGAGCTTCAATTGCTGTGCGTCTAGGAACTCATCCAGACTGGTTGTTTTTCTGCTCTTTTATTGGCATGTTCTTATTTTACTGTGCTCATTGGCAGACTTATGTTTCTGGCGTGTTGAGGTTTGGAAAGTAAGTATATATTTTGAGTTGTACATTTAAAAATGTAACCGAATCTATTTTCACAATCTGTTCTATAGGTCACTTATATATAATAATGAGAACAAAGCTTCAGTCAGGAACTTAAATTATATTTTAATTTATTGGAGCATCCATAAGTGTTATACCTGAATTTAAATCTTTGAGGTATTCTGCAGGTTATACATAGTTACATATTTGATAATAACTTTATTTTTTTCACCCCCTTCTCCAACTCACTAGCCCAAACTTATATTAGACAGGAGAAAGAGAAATAAGGGACCTGAATAACATGAAACAGGACTCATGATAGATGCTCAGTGAAAGTTAGTACCTTTCCCCCTTCTCTCCACAAAGCACCCTATATTGTGTTATGTTTTCCTTTTCCAGCTAACTTGGCTCTGTCTCCATGCAGCCTGGAGGCCACTGATCTTACTAATACTGGATGCCATTGTTCATGTTTTCCTTTTATTTGTGGGTTAATGTTGCGTTCCTCCTAACTGCCCCCACCCACCCCGCCATAGCTCAGGTGGGAAGTGTTTTCTTCCGTATCTGATTTTATTTTATCATCTAATCCCTGCATCCCCTTATATGTGCAGAGCAATTAGTATTCCTCTAGCATCTAAAGACTCCCGGGCATCCAGGGGGAGATGTAAAGTAGGTACAGATACAAAAATATGGAGCTCAGAGAAGATGTGGATTCATAGGTCACTAGCATATAGGTGACAGCCTTAAGCATAGACAGAATTGTTCAGAGTCTAAAAGGAGAAGAGAGGGAATTCTGGAAGCAGTAGCGCTTAAGATGTGGAGGAAGCAGCGGTCTAGGAAGGAGCCTGAGAACAGCTTCCAGCAGGTTAGGAGAATCAGGAAAGAGAATGGGAGAAATAAAACCATAGCAGAGCATTTAAGTAATGTAGAGAAGTTTTATGCAAGATAATCACTGAAACGTATCCTTTAGCTTCAGCAAATCGAAAGTCACTGTTGACCTTAAATAATTTTAGTAGAATGGGGCCGGAAATCAGATTAGAGTGGAGTAAGCAGCAGATAGGAAGACAGGAGGAAATTAGAAATGTAGACGACCTTTCAGTTAGCCTGTTTACGGAGCGAAGAAGAGAGGAGCCCATAGCTTCAGGGGATGCCAACGAGAGACTTGTAGTGGCGGGTTTCGTGGGTTTTTTGAAAGAAATTTAAGCATGTTTATATATTAGGAGGAAAATGTCTGTTCAAACAAACAAAAAAACTATAGGGACTGTTTGTTAGTAACTTAATAAGAAAAACTGTTGGAATTTTCCCTGCTTCTTATGTTAAATTGACTTGAGAGGGTTTAAGAATTTGTCTTAAATTATCTGGTTGTTTTTATATTTTATAATTTTTTTCTGATTATGAGAGTAATGCATGATTGTTATAAGAAAATTTAAACTTTACAGAAGTACTTAACGTAGAAAATAAAAAGCCTTCTGCAATCTCAGTGGCAATTGCTGTTAGCAATTTTACATATGCTATACAAGGTTTTCTCCCTGCCCATGCACTAATGCCTGCCTTTATGGGAGCACATGTTGTTCTACAGGTTTTTTAACTTGTTAAGTGTAGTCAGCTGATAATTCAGTGATGGAACTAAAGGTAAAAATAAACTAAGCCTGCAGAGATTTTTACATCTTTGATATTTAATATATGGCTAACTAGCCTTTACATTCAGGAATTTTATCCACAAACATCTTTTCTATTCTTTGTTCTTCCCCTAGAGTGGATGTAAATGAAATTCAAGTGGGTTTAATGGCTGTCTTTGTGTTGTCTACATTTGGAGGAGCAGCAATGTGGGACTATACGGTAAAACTGAATGTTTAAATTTATAAAGTACTTTTAAAAAAAATAAATAAATTTATAAAGTACTTTTTAAATATTTAGGAAAAATAGTGCATCATTAATTTTCTTCAGAAATCCTTGGCATTGCATTTAATATTCACTCCGTTTCTTAACCTTCTCCCTTTGTTTTATAATTTTGTTCTCCTACGTACCTTATAACATTTTTCCCTGTGCACGAATATACTACCACATGGCAGAAAACAACCCGTTTCCCTAATACAAAGTGAAACACTAGTTGAATGACCTTTTCCAGGCCAAAATTCATCTCATAGAATAGATGTTTAGAAAAGTAAATTCAAGAAAATATTTTACATTTGAAACGTGTTCCTCAGTATTAGGAAAGGAATGCTGCTAATTTGCATTTTTTATAATCTATTATGAGGTGAAGTTTCCCATATGAAGGAGTGTTTTTTGTTTTCTGCTTGGTCGGTAACCTCAGTATGTTGATCGAAGCTGACCCAGGAAGCCGCTGTCATAAATGCGTGCTTTGCATAGGAAGAAACTGGAAAGACGAACTATTCTGTCTCCACACCCCAAGTCCACAACACTGGCGGATTAACCGCGTCATTCCCACAGCATTAAGAAGAAAAAGAAAGGCGATACCAGCAGCCAACAGCCAGCATTTATTCAACACTTACTATGTTCCTAAACATTCTACTATCATTGTTTCACCTGATCCTCAGACCAGTCCTGTAAAATAGAGATTAATCTGTTTTATAAATAAGTTTTAGAATGATCACGTAATTTGCCCAAGAACACATAGCTAGTGAGTACTGGAGCTAGGAATTAAGTAGACTGATTCTAGCCTCTATGTTTTTAGTCACAAAGCTATATTATACGTTCAGTGAAAATAGCATGAGATACAAAACTGAGCATACTCTTACCACAAGATCTCTTAGTATGTATTTAAATAAGTTGAAAACTTATATCCATAAAAAAACCTGAACACAGATGTTTATAGCAGCTTTATTCATAATTGCCAATATTTGGAAGCAGCCAAGATGTCCTTCAGTAGGTGAATGGATACACTATGGTACATCCAGACAATGGAATATTAGTCAGTGTTGAAAAGAAAGAGCTATCAAGCTCTGAAAAGACATGGAGGAACCTTAAATGGATATTACTTAGTGGAAGAAGCCAGTCTGAAAAGGCTACATACTATATGATTCCAACTATGACATTCATGAAAAGGCAGAAGGACGGAAATAGTGAAAAGGTTAGTGGTTGTGAGAGGTTGGGGGGAAGGAGGGATAAATAGGCAAAGCGCAGAGGATTTTTAGGGCAGTAAAACTCTTCTGTGTGATAGTGTGATGCTGGACACCTGTCACACATTTGTCCAAACGCGTAGAATGTCCACCACCAAGAGTGAGCCCTGATGTAAACTGGGCTTTGAGTGATAACGATGTGTCAGTGGAGGTCCCTTGACTGTGACAAATGCACCACTCTAGTGGGGATGTTGATAATAAGGGGGACTGGAGGGGGGAGAGGGGCCTTTGGGGACTCTGTGTACTTTCTGTACAATTTTCTGTGAACCTAAAATTGCTCTGAAAAGTAATTCTATTAAAAATAGTAACAGGACATTTTTCTGTGGCATTTAGTTTCAGAATTGCCAAGCACAGTTCATTTCACTAGGCTCAGAAGTAGACTTTGAGCATATTTTATTTTCAAGTAGAGCTACATTCCCTGAGACACTCATGTTCCTTCTTACCATGTAAGAATAAATAACAGAATCAGGTATATGCTACTCTAGGCCTCTGGAGTATCCTAGAGGGATGCGATGTGCCCTAGGTGGTGGCTGCTCTACTAGTACCCGTAAGCAGTGAACGCGGACCTAGAGGCAGGCATCTCTGGTCGTTAAGTCAGATGCGGTTGTCTTAAATTTGGAATTCTGATTTAGTGTTTTGTTTTTTAATCCTCACCTGAGGATATTTCTTCCATTGCTTTTCAGAGAGAGTGGAAGGGAGAGAGAGAGTTAGAGAGAGGGACACCGATGTGAGAGAGACATCGCTTGGCTGCCTCCCGCCCGGGGCCAGGGATCGAGCCTGCAGCCCAGGCGCGCACTCCCGGCCGAAATCGAACCTGGGACCCTTCAGTCTGCAGGCCGGCGCTCTAGCCACTGAGCCAAACTGGCCAGGGCCTGATTTAGTTTTAATGGGGGAGAATTTAACTTCATCTTCAAACCATTTCATTCAATGTTTTGACAATACCATAGGAAGCAAGCACATCTGCTTGTTTTCACCAATGAGAATACTTATTTTAGATGTAGATTTTCTAAATTTAGTCATTAATCTGTAGTTTACACAAATTTTGGTACAGTATTTCAAAGTCTTATTTTCAAAACACAGTAGCCTACAGCTTTTGGCAATTTATTGTTACTGTTTTTTAAATCCTTTGCTGCCTTTGGAAGTTTTCTTGAACAGCAGTTGACCAACAGGTAAATATACTGCTAGAGATTTAATCCTGGATATTAACTACACAAAATTTTTGCATGCACACACACCATGATTGTCACATTCATGATGCAGATCACAGTGTCCCACTTTCGTGGGATGCTGCCTTCTAGGACTATGTCCAAGTGACTTATCCTTTTTCATTCCTTTGGGTCAGATGAAGGTTTGTGAGATTGAATCTCATCACAATTATCTAAGTAGACTGAGCTGACTTTGGTGGATTCCCTTTTCACTTAATGAATAAAACCACTGAAAGAAAAGTTACCACTTCAGGCTACATTCTGGAAGTTAGGGTTTGATTATGAGAAAAACAATAACTTACTGTACAGGACCATATCATAATGTTTCTTTGCTTTTTAATAGAAAAAAAATTGTGTTTTCTTAATGATGTTTCTTTCCTCTACCCCTGAAGATACCCATTCTAGAAGTAAAATTGAAGATCTTCCCAGTTCTTGGGGTTGTAGGTGGAGCAATATATTCCTGTTCAAATTATTTCCATGTCATCCTCCATGGTGGAGTTGGCAAGAACGGATCCACTATAGCAGTAAGACATTAATTTCATCATTTAGTTTTAATTTTATGCTAAATTTACTTATCACCAGCTACAGAGATACTAAAAATATGCTGAGGTTCAAGAATGGGGAAGGGAACTACATATCTTAAAGGATTCTTTTTAGGTACATAATACAAAAGCATTTCAAAAACAGTTTAGACTGATAATAAAGCATCTTTCCTCTGTCCACAACCTTTCTAAATAGACTTTTCTGGCATTTCATTTACTCACCCACTGTTCCATTACTGTACATAATTAAGAGTTGCCATTTGTGAAATTTCTTGTATTTTGTGCCTTACACTAATACGGAGAGGAGAGAAGGTGCAGAATGAGTTCCTGATCGAATGGCTAGAAAGCTGCCAGGGGTCATGGTTTCACATATGGGGTATTTATTACTAGAAAAATAAATTTTATTAAAATATATTTTTTAATACTATTTTATTTTAAAAGGTAAAATTTTTTAACCTTAATTCTTTTTTTTTAAATATATCTTTATTGATTTCAGAGAGAGGAAAGGAGGGCGGAGAGAGATAGAAACATCAATGCTGAGAAAGACATCGATCGGCTGCCTAGCCCGCAACCCGGGCATGTGCCCTGGCCGGGAATCGAACCCCGATCTCCTGGATCCTAGGTCGATGCTCCACCGCTGAGCCACGCCCGGCCGGGCTAACCTTAATTCTTAAATTGAGGGCATAGACCTTGTGCTTTGTGTTCTTTACACTTTGCTCATGCTGTAATACTTTTGTATTTATTCATATTTGTTTTTTAGAACTTCTTTAACACTTTATGTGGGAGTCAGAATTTCCTGCCAAATTTTTAAACTAATATAACACAATATCTATGTCTTTTAAAAAACATACTGTCGCCCGGCTGGGCGTGGCTCAGCGGTTGAGCGTCGACCTAGGATCCAGGCTATCGGGGTTCGATTCCCCGTCAGGGCACATGCCCGGGTTGTGGGCTCGATCAATGACTCTCTCATCATTGATGTTTCTATTTCCCTCTCTCCCTCTCCTTTCTTCTCTCTGAAATCAATAAAGATATATTTTTAAAAAACAAAAAAACATACTGTCATCTTCAAGGTAGTTGAAAATAAGGATATAAATACTCATTCCAGTGATGCCATCTCTTATCGGAATGTTTCTGGACTGTCTTTTTAGAATTGCTTTAGGTTTGGCTCATTCTCTTTCATTTCTTTGGTGCTATAGTTCAAGTTTTCTGCCCTTTAAAGGGGGATTTTATTTTGAAAAAAGTCACTTGGAGCTAGGTCTAATAAGTAAGAGGAGTAATAAACATGAAATACAGCATGTTTAGTTAAAAAAATTCTCATCCTCTTAAATGACTTATAAATTGGCTCTCAAGACAATTTCAAAGGAATCCACAAAATTCATAAATTATCAATCTTTATGAATACATTTTATATATGTAATTCAAAAGCAAAGTATAAAACTCGTTTAGATACAGGAGTTCTGATATATTTGGAAAAATTAATTTGTTGGTTTCTGAGGTGTTTTGTCTGTTGACCTCAGTACAGCTCTGCGCACAAGGTGCTTAGGAAGACTAGTTGCTTGACCACAGGTGATAAAATACAGAACCACCTGGAACACGAGTCCCACTAAAGAAAATATGATTTAGTAAGGCTCAGTGTCCACTTTAGAGAATATTTTACTAAGAAATAATGGGTGAATTGTTTGAAGGAAGACAAGAAATCAAATACTATGGCTAAAAGAAGTTGATTTAGAACTCTTAAACTGGTGGTTTTCCAACTTTTTTAGCAGCAGATTTTCTTGAAAAAAAATATACAGAACCGTAATACAGATAAAAGCACTATTAGTCTACATTTAGTATGATTTAATATTTATGATTTTATAGTATTATTACTGTAATTTTATAGTAAGTTATAATTTATAACATGTAAACTTAAACAAGAATAAGTCTCTTTTAATGAACACATTTAAATTGGTGGTTATAGACTTAGTAAGTCTCAATACCAAATTTATTTCAGTATTTTGTTTAGGATAAGCAGTGCTGAAAGAATCTTGATTCACATAGATAAAAATGTAACGGGTTGGATTTTATAATGTTACATCAGAGTGCATTTGCAGGCTAAATACGAAAAAAGGGGGGACAGTGTTGGTACTGAGAGAGACCAAGGCAGATATAGCTGGACAAAAATATGTTAACTTGGCAGTCCAGGTGTTAATGGCCTTTAGCATAAAGTAAAAGTTGGTATAGAATAAATTATATTGTTATTTTTTAGTGGTTAATTTAAAATCTATATGTACGTAAAATTGGAATCAAACATCTATAGCACTGAATCCTTGCAACCCTGGAGTTCTGTGAAAGTTCGAAAGGCACCGCTGAGGCCTTTCTACTCCTTTAGGCCATACAATACATCATACTGTTTTTTAGGTCTCTAGTTCCTGAAACAAAATAGATGTTCAGAAAATGCCAGGTAATACATACAACGTTAAAATGTGACACCGATTTCTGCTTTCTCCATTAGGGCACCAGTGTCCTGTCACCTGGACTCCACATAGGAATAATTATTATACCTGCAATAATGATCTATAAAAAGTCAGCAACTAATGTGTTTGAAAAGCATCCCTGTCTTTATACCCTAATGTTTGGATGTGTCTTTGCTAAAGTCTCACACAAATTGGTGGTAAGAAATTATTTTATGATTCCTCAAACACAGAGCTGGAAACGATTTCATACAGTGGGTGGGGGGTTGTTGTGTGGTGTTATCACAGTATTTAGTTACCTATTTGTGAATGAGTTAATGTTATATTCAGGGAGACAGACTCTTTACTGTATGGTAAGTCCATTTAATTTATTTGTTTAGCTATAATTATCAATTATAACTTTCTGACATCAAGAAATTTAAATATTGGAAACTGGAATAAGCTGCCCAATCAGTCATGAATTTGAGAAGTTTTAGATTCAGTATTTCCACATAAAATGTGAAATTAAATGGTCTCTCTATCCTTATTTAATTCTTAATGAATTAAAGTTATAATCAGTTCTGAAAGTAAAAGCTAAAATGTTTAAAATTTAATAGTGAAATTATTTTGTTTACTTTTTTATAGATAGCTCACATGACTAAAAGTGAACTGTATCTTCAAGACACTGCCTTTTTCGGCCCCGGTCTTTTATTTTTAGACCAGTACTTTAATAATTTTGTAGATGAATATGTTGTTCTGTGGATAGCAATGGTAAGTTCTTTTCTGCTAAGATTTTATTTTTAACAGATGTCAGATAACACTGCCTAAGAGTCATTTCAGTGAAATATCAGGTAGTCTCACTATTAGTCTATACCATAAATGTTTCTGTAAAATTACTTCTCTTAAGCTGTGAATTGTTTTTTCACTGAGTATAGAAATGGCCTACATATCTGGAGGTCTTGCTTCCAACAGCCCAAATCTTTAAAAATACAGCTGTGTACCTAAAAATAACTACATCTTTCTCCTCCCCCAAAATAGTACAAAGATGTCAAAAATCACTTCACTCTGCCAAAGGACTACAACACTTATTAGTGTCTGACTTTTACTTAATCAAGCTTGTTAGAATTATTCCAAACTTATAGCAGGTAACAGGTAGATTAGATGGAGTTAGTATTAGCAAAGGTGAGTGCTTAGTGCATCAAGAACTGTGAGCTAATGTTGAGGAAATGAAACAGAACTAGACAGTATTACCAAGTATGGGATTCTGGGGCCATTTTCTGGTAGAAGAAGCAAGCAACCCTATATATCGGTGTGGCCCTCAAGGATAGTGCATAATTTATATTCATGATGATGACTCTCATCAAGCAGAGGTGGTAATCTCATTGATTACATCCTGCTTAAGAAAGTGATATGGATAATACATATGTTCAAAATATTATTCAAAATGATTATATAGAATTATGGTACTTAAGAGAGAAGCTTTAGCCATCAAGGGAAAGAAAATCATTGTTGGTAACACCTTAATCACAAAAGTGGATAAAAGAAGAATTACTCATTTTTTTATTTTATTGAGACATCTTTATGGTGGTTTCAAACAATTCTGCTATATTTTCCCCTGCCTCTGGACTTCACTTGCCTTCACCAAACTTTTAGTGATATATAAACACATATTAAAGTGTGCTGAAAGAAACCCTGCAGTGAATCTTTTGATAGTTTGAATAAACTCACCCTATTTGTTAGACTTATGAAGTAGAAAAACTATTATCTGTTCTGTGCGGGGTACCGCTGGGGTACATCTCTGATCATCTTTTGTACTGGGTTCTGGAATAAATTAATAGTATCCATTCATGGTATGTTCAAAAGTTTTCCATTCTTCAAATGGTGGTAAGATCCCTGAAAATTTTTCAGGCAGTATTCTAAAAAGTGTTTGCAAATCAGACTTCTAATTTCCTTTAATTTGCTGTCTACTTTAAATACTTTTAGAGCTCTAAAACAGTACAAATTTAAGAAACGAGGTGATTATTCAAAATATCTGAAAACTCAATGTAGGGTTTCCTTTAGTGAACTTAAATACCAAATGAAATTGTTTAACATAATTAAAAAATCAGGTGTTAAAAACTCAAGTACCTATTTTGTAATGAGTGAGTTGGCCTGGTTACACTGATGGTGATTATGGTAAGGAAGTCAAATTCAGTTTTTCTTTTAAAAGTGTTTTGTTTGATGTGAACCAAACAAAACACTTGTGCCCTTTGGCATCCTTAGGGGAAAGGTTCTTGCTTCAGAGAGAAAAGGGTCACATGGAGCTTTTCAAGTGAATGATAGGGAGATTTTCCCCTCATGGGTAAGAATTCCCTCCACCAACAGAGCTGTGAGGCTCCTTTTTCTGAAAGGAAGCATTTGCCCTGGGTCTCTGAAAGTTTTTAAATAGTGTGCTTTCCTCAGTTTTTTATACAATACAGTTTTATATATGCCTCCCTTCAACTAGGCTCTCTTTTCCAGGCCTTTTTGTCCCCTTTGGTCCTGCAGAACTTATATTTGAGGGATCCATACAAGGGACATCCACCTCACTTTCATAGGCCTTTCCTTTCTTACAACTAATCTCAAATAAGAAATGTATATGATAGAATGGTTTCATTATGACTGATAGCACCTTCTGGTAGAAATTTGTGGCTTAGTTGCATAGCAGATAATTGAAAGAATGTGTAGTCAAGACTTACATTCTGTTACTTTCCAGCTTTTGTATTTTAGTCTAGGCTTTTAACACTGTGTTTCAGATTCTATAATTGTGAAATACCTTGCATGTTCCAGAGGACTATATGAGGTCCAAATATGAAATATATTAAAGTACTCTAAAATGTAATATTTTCGGTGAAGAATTTTCGGGGAAGATTTGAGATTGGGGAGGGGGCAGGCAGAAAAATAACTGCTGCTTCAGAAAAGATAGACTATAATCCATTTATATTTTCTTTTTTGCTTCTAAAGGTCATTTCTTCATTTGATATGATTATGTACTTTAGTGCTTTGTGCCTGCAAATTTCAAGACACCTTCATCTAAATATCTTCAAGATTTCATGTCATCAAGCACCTGAACAGGTTCACAAGCATATTGACTAATAGCCCAAGGAAAAAAGGAGAAGCAGTTAGGGGAACCTAGGAGTGAAGGAAATCCCCTTTTGCAGGAGGCTAGTATACTATCAAATAAGGTTATATTTGAATATAAAACATTAAGTCCTATAGATTCCATTATGTCTATTTCAGTTGTGAAGTCCTCATTGTGTATCAACATTTTTGACCACAGATATTACCAGAGTAATATAATCTATAAGTTAGAAATAAAACCAATTTTATTTTGAAATTTCCATTTTCTGGGGACAAGAAAGTGAACTACTGTAGTTTAAATAGCAGTCTCTTTGTCTCAGAAATTCTTACAGACACTCAGGATTTTCATTGCCAAATGATTACATAAAAATTCAGGACTTTTTTTTAAAGAATTTTAGCTATGTTGAGGATGCTTACTTTGATTGCTAAAAATTGACGAGTTCATAGTGCTGCATAAGTGCATGGATTGTAATACTCTGTCGAATGATGTATTATTTTTTATTAGACATTTTCAAAAGAGGCATGTTAATTGCTATCGTATAAAATGAAATACTTCCTTTAGTATACCAACTGGAATCTAAAAGGGCTACTGGAATTTTCTATAATTTGTATTAAGTAAAAGCAGTTTGTCTTACTAGTTCAGGAAAACAAATGAATCTTTACAGTGAGGGTAACTTGTTTCTAGATATTCTGAGTTAAAATTCCATTGTCACAAAAATGTGGACATTAAACATCCCCTTTTATGAAAAATAAAATAGTACTTAAAGCACTGTTGACATATGAAAATTAGTAATTTATGAAAACACGGCAAAAATATCTTCCCTTTAGAATGTCATCTGAAGTTACTACAACTACACATTTCATTTGAGGTAAAAAGGGGATAAAATAAGTATCAGTTATTCAAAGACTAAGTACATTACGTACTGATTCTTATCTTTCTACTCTCACTTAAAAGTATTTATAGTGTTCATTATGAATACGAGAATTATCACAAAGCTCTTTGGTGATCCAAATCCTCAGATTCCCCTCTTCCCCTACTTTTAATTTTATCTCACAGTTCTAGACCATAAGCCATATGATGAAATTAAAAAATGGAGTAATGAACATGTACTATATGTTAAGCAAGAAAAAGACAATGAAAAAAGTAAAAGTTGATATTCCTTAAAAGGAAAAAATATATACTTATGTGAATTAAGGACACAGAAAACACTCCAGGGTACTTATTTTGTCTCTCTATCAATTGGTAAACTCAAATAAGGACCTTCTTAGACATTTGAATAGTACCCAAGATTTATATTTCAACATATACTTTGGCTTAAAAGGGAACTCCTACAAAATGCAAAAATTTAGGAAGTAAATTGTCCCCCTAATGTCAGGTATTTGTTAATAGTGGACTAAATTCTTCCTATATAAATTATCATAGTTAGAAAAGAGAATCACTATGGATTTGTTTTCGAAAACCTTAAAACTAAGATAAAAGTGAGTTATGGGGAGGAGGGGAGTTGTCGAATTTAAAATGTGGAAAAACAGGAGAAAATCACTCCTCATAGTGGGCATATTTTGGAGGGAAGGGGACATATTTTTTTGTTTTGAATGATTCAATGAAAGGAATTTGAGCAAAAAATAGTAAGTTTAACTGATTTATTTAAAACAGATGCTGAAACAATTTGTCTCTATTAAATCAAGCATTTCATATATTATTTTGTGTTTAAAATGCACATTTTAAAAGACAAGGTATAAGAACTGTTCAAGTTTGGAAATGAATGTAAATCAAGCTTCCATACATTTACTGAATATTGAAACTGAAAAAAAAATTAGGTAATTAGGTATGTTAATGATATACTTCTAATCAGTACCATAAGCATGTGCCAATGCTTATGGTACCGAATTTTGGACCAAGCCCAATTAAATGGCATTTTGATGTCTTTGTGGAAATGACATTCACAAGTCCATATTTTAAAATGGATTTATTATATTTTGTTCAATTATCTTAATGGTTTTTAGCAGTTTTATTCCACAACACAAATTTAAGTTGCTTTTAATAAATTTTATAAGTCAGTAGATTTTCTTTTGAAATCTTATCAGAATTGGCTGTGTAACTTAATGACTACATACAAAAAGATGTACATATAAAAATATATTTTATATTTTTTTCTTAAAGAACAACAATGTAACCTCCTATACTTGTGCTTTCTACTTTTTGGGACTGATACAGATGCACTAAAGCCAAAATGTGAAGTTAAATAATCTTTATTGCTAAGTTAATTAACAAGTGTTAGAAAAATTCACTATTACTATTAAAAGGCAGAAAACTTGGTACATACAATTTAGGAATTGCTGCTACTCACGAAACTGTTTAAATTTTATTTGGAGGTTAACAGAAAGAGGAGGCTTGTGCTTAAGTTAATGATTAACATGGTGTAATATTGTAACCTAGAATTTTTAAACCATTCTAAAGACTTATATTCCTCTTAGCTAATGTTATAATTGTATCATATTACTTAGGTTCAAGTTCTTCCTTCAAAGAGTCATCAGAATAACATGGATTGAAGAGACTTTCGAACATTTGCCATCTCCTGCTGCTGCTGTTCATGAAAGAAGATACTTAACATTAGATAAGTGTAATACATATTTCAACAAATAAAATATTTCAGTGCTTATATTAATCCTTATTTTTCCAGTTTTAGTATAACTTACAGTGTCCATCATAATTTGTTTTTGCAACATAGCCATTTCTTTTTTAAGTTCATTTTGTGCACCAGTAAGTAGAGTATCATGATTCTTCTCCAAGTCCTCCATACTCTAAAACACAAAAGGCTAGTTCAGTTACAAACCACCACTTTTCATCTCAGGTTCTAAACTTGTACAATTAATTTTCAAAAGTAGGAACTTTAAAAAATTCAAATAGTGTACATTATTTATTGTGAATAAAAATATTCTAAGTAATACATCAAAATCTGAATACCCACTAAAGGATTAAAAAGTGTCAGACATGAATCAAAGAGTAGTATAGGAGGTACAACAGTAGTGTGCTTTGCTTGAAACAATGGATTAATGAACTGTTAAGGTTCCAATATCAAACATATTCAAAAAAAGACTGGAAGTTTACCTAGAATGATTTATGAACTTTCTATTTTCAGTTGAACTGAGAACTATCACTAGTGCTAATATTATGTACGAATCTTATGCATAATATGTACATTTTTTGGTAAAATTCCCAATTTACCATTTTCTATTTTGAATAATTTCCACAAAAACATTAGAATCTGAAAGCAGAATACACTTAGTACTTAAATCAAAAACAATTCAAAATGAAAATTAGTTAAGAATTTTAAATGCATAAGCAAAATGTTTTTCCTTTAACTTGGGAAAAATTTATCTTCTACTTCCAACATAAATTCTTTTCTAAGAATATACTGTTACCAAATACAACAGACCTTTATGAACTGCTCATATAACTGTTTAATTGTTTTCAGTCTCTGGCTCTGAACAACTCTAGATTGTTGAAAAACCTTTTGTTGCTGTCGAAACAAATTCTACAAATGTAAAAGAAAAAATTATGTGATAACAATTTGAGTAAAATTTAGCAAAAAAATAAGCCTAAAGAGAATAGTTTTAAAATCAATACTCCAAAAATTTTTTTACTATTATAACAAAATTTAGATAATCTGTGTTCACCATAAATATACAATATAATAATCCTACACCGACTAGGAAATCTTTTTTTTTCTTCCCAATTCTCACCCAAGGATAGTTTTTCCATTGCTTTTCAGAGAGAGTGGAAGGCAGAGAGAGAGAAAAACATCAATGTAAGAGAGACAAATTGATTGGTTGCCTCCAGCACACGCCCCTCCCGCGTACTGGGGATTGAGCCCTTGGCCAGAAGCAAATCCGGGACCCTTCAGTCCATGGGCCAACGCTCTAACTACGGAGCAAAATCAACTAGGGCTAGGAAATCTTAACAATACTCAAAATGTCTTAATTGTTCGTGCTTTCAATATCAACACAGATGGTCCTTTCAGTAATGTGGTCTTTCAGTTCCTTGGCCTATTCTCTACCAGTGATTTTGCCCTCCACCCCACGTTAGCCATTCTCTTGCATACTCACACCCTAGATTTTGTCATTACCAGTAACTCTACCTCTGTGGAGTATGAATAACAGCATACTACTCTGAACTCTTTTAAATAAACTTACCATATATGAAATTTAATCCTCGAAGCAACTCTATGAGGTAGGTATTCTTGTTACCCTCTTTCATAAATGAGGAAACTGGGGAAAAGAAAAATAATTTCTCCATAGTTCACAGCTAGCATTTGGTCAAACCAGAATGTGATTGTAAACAGTATGTTTCTAGAATCCAGGCTCTAACCATTACTCATAGTGTTTCTCCATATATCCCACTATTCAACCACTTCCTCTTTACTGTTCTAGCTCACTCTCTTTAGTATTACAGATTTAGTATTACAATAATCTATCAAAACCTAGAATCTGTTCACCCTACCTACTTTTCACTGTCCCCTACTCCCATGTTCTCTTTCCCAGTGTAAATTCTATGGTCAATCATAATAATTACTCCTTTGCATCTATACCCTGCTCCCTTCTCACTCTGTCACACTTATTTGGCTAAACCCCAACCCTGGAAAACACAACTCTAGCTACTCTGCCTACATTCCTGCAGATGGTCATAGTTGGAGAAAACCCCACAGTTATACTAACAGGTCTCACTTTAAACCATGATAACTAGCCTAAATTGGACCCTTAGTGCAGCTTGGCAGTTAGGTATCCTTAGTCTTTTCACTGGCCCACTCTCAGGAAAATATTTTAAACCTTCTCATCTGACCTCAAAAGGCAGCATATTTTCCACCCTCTGATGACCTTAATTATTTCACTAAAGAAATAGAAGCAATCCAAAGAGAACTTTCAGTCTCCCATCACCGTCTCTACCCACCCACCTTCATTTCTTAGTGCTCATATACTCTACCTTCTCTCCTGTTTTTAAGGATGAACTATTCCTACTAAGGCTAACTTCTTCACATGTACTACCCATTCTCAAGAATTTACCAACTGTCTGCCCTCTTCCCATTGTTTTTTATTTTTTGCGGAAGATTATTTCTATCAGCACACAAACATGTTGCTCTTTCATCATTCTTTTAAAAAAACACCACGCCCTGGCTAGTGTAACTCAGTGGTTAGAGTGTTGGCCTGTGTACCAAAGGATCGAGGGTTCAATTCCCAGTCAAGGGCATGTACCTCAGTTGCAGGTTCGATCCCCAGCAGTGGTCCGGGCTCATGTGGGGGGGCAACCAATCTATGTGTCTCTCTCACATCAGTGTTCCTCTCTCTTTCTTCCCTTCCCTCTCTCCTTTCCTCTCTCTCTAAAAATCAGTGGAAAAAACATCCTCTGGAGAGGATTAACAAAACAATAAAACCCCACAACACTATTCTTTTTCTACTCAGGCTACCACCCCATTTTTCCCCAGTTTTATAGTCATTCCAGTTGGGTTTTTGCGCCATTATTCCATCAAAATCACTGTTCAAGACTGATCAAAACCATTCTGATCCACACCAATGACCTTCACATTGCCAAATCTACCTTATTTGGCCTATAAGCAGCACATGAAATGGTTAATCCTGTTCTCTCCTTAAAAGGCTTTCTTCACTTTGTTTAGTGGTTTTCTTTCTATTAGGCCACTCATTCTCATTGTCTTAAACTCTAAACATCGAAGTCTACAGGCCCAGTTCTTAGACTTCTCTTTTACATTTACAATCACGCCCTTGTTGATTTCATCCAACCTCATGGCTTAAATGCTATCTTTATGTTGAGAATTCCCAACTTTGTATGTTCAACCCATATCTCTTTCCGGAACTTGACTCATACCAATGGCTTACCCTTGGTATGTTTCATATGCATCTTAAATTTAGCATTTCCAAAACTGAGCTGATCAATCCTTAAAATTATTTGATATGAATAACACCTTAGCTCTTAGATAAGAAATGTGTAATAATTTTATAAACAATGAAAGGATGAAATAAAAGGATAATGTAGTTATATATGTGGAGCTGATTTCAATCTCTCATAGAAATAGGCAGGTAACACAAGAGTAAACCATGTTTTGACCATAATGACTGGTTCAGTAATGGGCAAATGATCCAAATTGATCAGTGATGTTCCTCCAGAGGACTTTTCTGCCAGAGTTACTAGGGAAGACTCTCTTAGTCCTCTGGGGTTACTAAACTTGTCCTTAAGTCTGAGATTGCAAGACGCTATCTTGCTTACCACATTGAGAGAGCCTACTAAGCACTAGAGACAGAGCCAAGATGATGCTACGTGAGCCATCCTTGTCCACCCCATCCATCTATGCCAGAAGCTAAACTACCCCTGGACATTTTTTTATATAAACAAATAATCCTTTTTTACTTTGACAAATGTTTGTTACTTGGAACTGGAAGAATCCCAACCAATACAGGAAGCAAAGACCATTAGCTTTTATGAGTATGATATATGCCTATACTTTTCTGGTTTACCATTCAGCAAGACCAAAACACATAGCCAGCAATGGATAATGGAACCTGACCAAATTCTGTAAGTCTCCTACAAGGCTAGGCTCTCCATTCCTATTTGACACTTGGTTAAGTAGATTAGTTATAAAGCTAAACAGGATACTAACAGCTAGTTTTTCTTCTTGTTCCTCAGCTTTCTGCACATCTATCTCCCACTGCTGAAACAAAGTCAGAAACTGCTGAGAATATTCCTGGTTAAGCTTCTGCCTGTAAAACATAATAATGAATATTGTCATATTTCCTACCAGTATGAAAAAAACATTCAAAACAAAATTGACTTTACGTAATTTATACTATAATAAAATAAGGAAATAAAAGCACCTAACATTTCAGATATGAAACCAGTAAGTAAAATTATGATTCCAGAAGTATTTATTCTCCTAACCCCAACAGAAAAGTCCTCTCACATGCTTTAGCTCTTGAAGACTAAGGAAATCTTATTGTATACATAAAACTTCCAGAAAACCCCATTTTACTGCCAAGAAGTTTATTTTTTATTTTCTCCTACTGAATATGGGTTCTGATATGATAGATTCAATTAAGTTATTATATTTTATCATATAAGATTTCCAAATGACATATTTCACTTAATTTTTGCCCATTTTGGTACAATGATTTTATACAAAAAAGTTAACTTCAGCTTAAATATACAAATTATTTACAATATAAGATTGGTCTTTTTCTACACTGTTAAACAGTTGACCATCACAAAATTAGTGGTTTATATGACATTTACTTTTTATTTAGCTAGTATATTTCTATAACATAGAAATTACCTTTAGAGCAAAGAAACCTCAACTTTTATTTAAAAAGGATTGATAAAGGTAATCTTTATTGATTTCTAGGAAATGTATTTCAAGTCTATGAGAGTGAAGCTATAGGACTAAAGAACGTAGAGAAAAATCAAGCCAAATATATTTTTTACTGGAGACTCCAATAAATATAGCATTTTTAAATAATTTACATTAATGAATACTATGAAATGATAAAAATATTGTGTCAGTGAAAGAACCAACAGCCATACCTTTGATCTTGTTGGGTTTTCCAAATATGTTCAATTTTCTGGTTACTGGTTTTGAGAGAAGCCTTGGTATACATTGCTAGTCTTTTTCTCTTTGCAAGAAGAGCGTTGTTAATGTCAGCTATATGGAAAATACATATTCATTAAAATGTAATATTGAAGAATATTACATATTGTGTTCCCACACATTGAAATAAATAAATATGGGTAAAGTTGGTTCAACAGTTTCAGAAAGACATTTAAAATTAAATTTTAAAATAGGCATAATATCCAAAAGCAAGGTTATTTGCTTTTTTCTGAGAAACTTTTAGTTATTAGTATCCCAGTTCTGCTTTTCCTAGCTAGAGATTTTTTAACTTTATAGATGATTAAAAAGAACTAATAAAAGGAAAAAATGGGTCTCAACGACAGGCTTTAATTTCCTCATGAAAAAACACAAAGGCAAAATTTTTCTAAATTTATTTTTACTCACCCCAACTGAAACAACACATTTAGATGAATTATTGTTAGAACTCATTATATGAAACACAAAAAACTATTTTTTAATCCAAAAAGGATAAAAATAGTTAAAGAATAAGAAAATTACTATTTTTTTAATCTTCACCCAAGGACACACTTAAAGAGAGGAAGAGAGAGGAGGGAGGGAGGGAGGGAGAGAGGGGGTTGGAGGGGAGAGGGGGGAGAGAGAGAGAGAGAGAGAAACATAATGTGTGAAACATCGATTGGTTGCCTTTCACATGCTCCCCAACCTGCATGTGATCAAACCTGCAATCCAGGTATGTGCCCTGACCAGGAATCAAACCAGCAACCTATGGGTGCACAGGATGATGCTTAACCAATTTAGCCACTCTGGCCAGCAAGAAAATTATTTTTTTAAAAAATATAGTCAGTGATCATTTTAAGCATATAATTTACTAAGTCAGACAAAAACCAAGCATAGAAATATAACTTAAGTAAATATCTAGATAAATTCATTCAAGAACCTTTTGAATACTTTCATGAGCTCTTTATAGCACATTTTTATCCATAAGTACTGTATTTCAAAAAAATTTTTAATATGTTTTTATTGATTTTAGAGAGAGGGAAAGTGAAACATTGATGTGAGAGAGAAACATGGATTGGTTGCCTCCCATAAACACCCCAACCAGGGACAGAACCTGCAACCTGGGCATGTGCCCTGACTGGGAATTAAGCTGGCAACCTTTTGGTGTGCAGGACAATGCTCAATCAACTGAGCCACACCAACCAGGGCTCAAAAAAATACTTTAAGTAATGCTTTTCTAAAAACATGCATATGGATTTACCATCAATAGTTATTTTTCAGTTATCATGATGGAGCTGATTATATAAACATTTTATATGTTCAATATCCAACAATACATATAATCACAAATCAAGCATTTTGCCACCACCAAACAGAGCAGAGCTTTAAAAAAAGACTTAATGCCCGGCCGGGCGTGGCTCAGCAGTTGAGCATTGACCTAGGATCTGGGCGACTGGGGTTCGATTCCCGGTCATGACCCCCAGCAGGGGGCATGCACGAGGCAGTTGATCAATGACTCTCTCATCATTGATGTTTCTCCCTCTCCTTTCCTCTGCAATTAATAAAGACATATTTAAAAAAAAAATAAAATAAAAATAAAGACTTAATTCTATGATGAATAAATCATATAAAGACAAATATTGACTTTTTGAATACTATGTCCCCTAACACAGTTAATATAATTGATATTTGACATACTATTTGAAGTTTATGAACTTTTTATCTGATTATACATCTCTCACTAGCTAGCAAAGCTGTTTTTAATTCTCAACTACATAGTTTACTAATATAAAAATAACAATAAAAAGTTATTTCAAAGGCTTCCGTTTACACTAACCCTGCTGAAGAAAAGAACTAAACAATGTTATAGAAAATAACTAAATTGAGAAAATGGAAAACTGACATACATACAGGTGTGTGTGCATGTGTGTAGTCTGTGGAAGTCTGCAAAAGTCCAAAGAGGGGTAGAGAATTTTCCCATCCACTTTGTCCTAAAATTCCAATCCATTAAATTCACACATGCATAAAATAAAAGCACCATTCCAGTACTCATCATTGTTAGTACCATTTGCACTCTTCTCATCAACAACTGGAAAAGGTTAAGTAAGGAAAACTATGAAGCTGAATCAAACAAGAACAAGGCAGTAAATGACAGTTTTGAGTACACTGATTATTATACACGTTATTTGGTTTTAAATAATTTTCTTTAAATACAAGTATCTCCTAAAACGTACCTCCAAATTTTTCCAGCATATTTTGTACTTCACCCCTGTGAAGAAATTACATTTAAAAATTTTTCATTAAGGATCCATAAAATATCATGCTTGTTTTGGAAGAAATATCAGCCCCCCCCCTCCAGTATTTTACATATAATACTCATTGGACAACCAAAGTAGACTTAAAGTACTTATCTAACAGGCAAAACTTATGTTGAGCACATTACCCCACATCTTCAACTACTGCAGAAGTCCTTTTCTTCCCAAGCTTATCAATTGCTGGAATCTTTGCTGCATTGACAATAAAAAAAAATATTTTTGAAATTAAGTATGCTATTTGGGTAATTTTTAATGAAGTAATATCTTAATCTTGAAGTCTTTTAGGCTTTTTGCAACATGAATTTTTAAAGCAGATATATAAACGTAATACTTTCTCTGCAGGTCAGGTGAAATTAAGTCAAGATCCAGGACTTTTTTTTTTTTTTTGTAAATATATCTTTATTGATTTCAGGGAGAGGAAAGGAGAGGGAGAGACAGAAACATCAACAATGAGGGAGTCACTGATCTGCTGCCTCATGCACCACGCCCCACCCCCAACCCCCACACACACCCCAGGGATCCAGCTGGAAACCTGGGCATGTGCCCAGGAATAGAACTTTGATCTCCTGGATCCTAGGTCTATGCTCAACCTCTTAGCCACGCTGGCTGGGCCTTTTTTTTTTTTTTTAATTGTCATCTGAGGGTATGTTTTAATTGATTTGAGAGAGAGAGAGAAAGAAATACCGATGAGAGAGAAACACCAATCAGTTGCCTCCCCTACTCCCCAAGACTGGGGAACTGAACCCTCAACCTGTGGATATACCCAGACGGGGAATCAAACTGACCACCTTCTGGTGTACGGGAAGAAGCTCCAACCAACCCAGCCGCACCCGCCAGGACTCCAGGACCATTTTCAAGAAACAATTGTGCAAGTTTTCCTGTGTTAATGTCATAGTAAGCCATGTACTATTTATCAGACATTATGGGAATAATGACTGCAAAGGCTAGATATGCTATATAAGCTCCTCTAACTCCAAATGAGAAACATGAAGTACATTAAAATGCTTGACAAAGTATTACTATCATTTAAAATGCAGTAGGTTCAAAATAAATGAACCGTAGGACATGGTCACTGCACAGTGTTAGATATACTGTACCATCGGTGGCATCCTCCTCTGAACCACTCAGATCTTTCTTATCTTCTTTCTCAAAGTCATAGGCTCTGACAGCCTGATCCTCCATGGACGTCTTCCTATCCTCCAGCGATGTCTTCCTACCCTCCATTGACATCTTCCCAGATTTCCCCATATGTTTTCTTCCAGAGGGCACCATATTTAGATGTTTTCTGACCTGTAAAAAATAAATCTCTCAAACGTGAATCCAAAGATACCATTTAAATAAACCGGTAAATTTCAAAATTAGAAATATCTTTGTTTGTTAATCCTCACACGAGGATATTTTTTTCATTGCTTTTTTAGAGAGAGTGGGAGGCAGGGAGGGCGCGGGGAGAGGGAAGCACCTTGTTAGAGTCTCGCCGAGTGGTCGCCTCCCTCCGGCACCCCACTGGCCGGGATCTAACCTACAGCCGGGGTGCCTGCCCGTGGCCGGGAATCAACCCCACGACCCCTCGGGCGCGGCCAACGCTCTAACCACGGGGCTCGCCGGCCAGGGCAGAAACATCAGATTCTCTTCGTTAATAATATTTCGGCGTTTTCCTTATTTTGATAACAAGATGAGGAGAGCATCCACCTGGCTTGCAGGTGCGCTGCTGTGGAGTTCACAGCTGAGGGCTGGGAGAGCGGGCCTTTAGCCCGGCCTCTCCCACGGTCTGGCTACATTGGGCAAACCTAGCTTTTGCACGTCAGTCAGAGAGAAGCCACGGTCCACAGGATCCACCGGAGCGCGCCGTCAGGCCCGGCCCGGCCCAGCCCCCGCTTTCCGCGCGCCACGCCCGCGCCGCCGCCCAGCTCCGTGGGTCGCTCCGCCCCAGTCGCCCCTCCGCTCCCAGTCACCCCCTCGGCCCCAGTCGCCCTCTTAGCCCCTCAGCCCCGGTCTCCCCCTCGGCCCCAGTCGCCCTCTTAGCCCCTCAGCCCCGGTCTCCCCCTCGGCCCCAGTCGCCCTCTTAGCCCCTCAGTCCCGGTCTCCCCCTCGGCCCAGGTCGCCCCGAGTCATGGACGACCCCTCGGTCCCCGGGCCCGGTCATCCCCACGCCCCCTCGGCCCCTGGGCTCCTGGTCCCCCCCTCGGTCCCGGTCACCCCCTCGGCCCCGGTCTCCCCCCCCCTTCAGTCCCTTGGCCCCCGTCGCGCCCTCGCCCTCTCAAGGCCTTGCTCTCATTTTCCTGTCAAAGGCCCCAGGTGGTCCCACTGAGAATGATTTACCTCAGATCAAGAGTAACCTCTGACTCAACTACCGCCCAGGACAAACTCCTACCCTCCTCGCGCCTGAAAAACAACACCCCCAATGGCTCAGGGCCACAACTGCAGGTCTCTGACAGGTGTCCCCCGCACTCCAGCCTCCCCACCCCCAGCTCCTCACCTGAGGCGCCCGCTTCGATACCGCGACGCTCCTCTGAGGCAACTCAGAATTCGCGCGGGAGAAAAGCCGGCCTCCCCTTGCCCGCCAAGCAGCGTCGCTGATTGGCCGGCCGCGCGCGCATGCGCGTAGGGGGCCACGGGCTCCGCCGCCAGGTGTGGCGGATCCGACACCCTCTGCCGACCCAGAGCACCTTGCGGGCGCGGCGGGCGGCTGCCGTGCCCGAGGCCTGCTGCCGTCCAGGTTCTTTCTTTTTTAGAAAAATGTAAATGTTAAAATTTTGTAACATTTGAAATATGCAAAAGCATATGAAAGTTATAAAACATGATGAACCCACAACCTGATTTGTGAAGTAAAATTTTACCGGAACCCAAGGAATCTCCTCAGGAAGCCCTTTCCCTCACATCCCCCGCTTTTCCATCCAGAGACAGTTTTAAATTACCCTGCGTTTTGTGTAAACATTCGCCTCTCCCGTTTTGTAAGTTTTGTTGCCACACGTGTCCTTCACCGATCCTGCTCAGTTGGCTTTATTTTGGGGAGGTACAGAAAATTGTACCATAGTCTCTGTAGTACCCTGCCACTCACTTTTTTGCTTAAAATTGTGTCACAGAAAACCTGTATTATTACGTGTAGCTATGGCTTTTCCTTTTCCCTGCTGCATAATACTCCGCTGCGGCCCTCTTCTCGTCGCCGCGCCTGTGCGCGGGCGGGCGGGCGGCGGTTCCGGGGCTGCAGCCGCCGCGGGCCGTGCCCGGCGGGTCGGAACCCTAACGCGGTACAGTCCCGGGGGGCCGCCGGGGCCCAGGTTTCCAATTTCTAACACCCCCCCCCCCAGGCGGGGGTCCCCTGGTTCAACATACTCGCCCTCTGGTGCGGTCAGATGTCTTCATTTTGCCATTCTAGCAGGAATAAGACATCTTGGGCCTTCTTTTCTATTTCTCCGGGCGCTCCTAAGCTTAAGACCTTGTTGCGCTCATCAGGCACCTGCATTTCCCGTTCACTGAAACATCTAGCTTGGCGTCTGCTGATTTTTTCGATTGGGCGGCTGGGTCCCAGTGATGTGCAGGCCTTTGCAGGTGCTGGCTGTTAACCCTCCTGCCCCGAACCCGCTCACAGACAGGCAGCTTCACCCCGGGGCCATCGCAGGCAAAGGCCTTGAGGTTTTGTTTCTCACGGGCCAGTCTCTGATCTTTGGTAACTAATAGGGAAAGTCTCACACTCCCCCCCCCCCCCCCAGGAGTATCCTGTGCATTCTTGAACTTTTGCTTTTCAAGTAAATTGTATTTAAGATTTTAAATTGATTTTCAGAGAGAAAGGAGAGAGAGACGTGGATGCAAGCGTGAAGCATCATTGGCTGCCCCCTGCACCCCTCACCGGGCATTGAGCCCCCACCCCGGCATGTGCCCCGACCGGGGATCGAACCCACCACCGCCCAGTGCACACGATGACGCCCGGCCAGCGGAGCCGCACCGCTCAAGGCATCCAGTGAACTTCAGAATCCGTCGTCCGCGCTCCACCAACGAAACTCTGCTGCATTTTTCATTGGAATTGCCTTGAATCGATAACTCAGTTCGGAGAGAACAAAGGTGGATTTTTGAATGGAAAATATAACAATTCTTCCGTATGTGAGAGTTACACCAAATATATATAAAATATTACAGGCATCCTGAGTCGTTAAGGAAGCGTCAAAAAAGACGTAAGCGATCAGTAGCTATGCGGTGAGAAGGAAAACTGCTCGCGCAGACCGGTTTAGGGCCCTGTGGACGTCGCTGCTCTCCGTCTCCAGGCCAGTCTCTCGCGTGTTGTCCCGTCTAAGTTTGCCCGTAACCGGCAAATGACGTTGATTTTATTAAAAATATAGTGAGGTGACGACTTTGCACATCAAACGTTTGTTTGTTCTCAACTTCCAAACAGGCCTTTAAATGGGGTGGGGGGGCTCTTTCCCTCCAAGTCCCCACAGGGGAGCCTAATGGCAGCTGCCAGTTCTCCCACACGGCCCCTCTTACCTGCTGGCCCCCCCGCTGCACCCCGTCTGTTTCTTCCTTCTTCCCAGTGCCCTGGGCCCTCCCTCTGGGGTCACTCTCTCACTTTCCTCTGTAACCAACATGACGTTTTCATGCTTCTGTTGCATCCCCCCTGTAATTCCGCTCACGGACACAAAGGAGCCTCCTTAGAAAGGCTGAAAGGGACAAGATGATACGGACCTAGTTGATACTTTTGCAATCACAGAAAGGATCGACTCATAATTTGGAAAATTAATCTTCTAGGCAGGTGTCCCAAGCAGTCCTGTTACCGACCTCTCGGCCTCCCCTGTCCATTCACTGGACACTATGGCACCTGGCAGAGTCTTCTCAGCTGGACTCCTGCCCTCGGTTCCTTAATGTCG
Source organism: Miniopterus schreibersii (assembly GCF_964146895.1). Lineage (NCBI taxonomy): Eukaryota > Metazoa > Chordata > Mammalia > Chiroptera > Miniopteridae > Miniopterus > Miniopterus schreibersii. Next base: position 173,599,469 of record NC_138102.1, read on the forward strand.
TCTAAAATGACCCACCTCTGCACGCCATTCAAAGCCCCCCCACTTCCACGGCCACACGGAAGCTGGTCCACTTTCAGACATCCTATCCTCAAACCAGTACCTCCTACCTTTCCAGCTCCTTAGTCTCATCTGCTCCCACTATAACCGTTTGCCAGTCTCAAGACTGCCAACCCATTACCTTTTTTACTTTTCCTTTCTCCATGAGCCCCCTCACCTTGTCTTAGATTCAAATTCCATCATTTCAGGCAGTTTCTTGTAAATAACAGCCTGTGCTTTCATTGCATTTGGCAGAATGTTATTTCTGCAAACATCCAACGATCTTTCTCTGTGCCCACCGCTGCTCTGGTGCCTCTGGAGGAAATGACCCAAATGGAGCAAACTTATAGCACTTTAAATTTATGAATTCCAGCCTCAATTGGGCCCTCAACGCTGCCCCAGGTTCTCCCATCTCCTTCTGTCCAACTCATTCTCCCAAGTTACCATGTTAAGCTTTTTTTACTCTTCTCAAGTTTCAACCCTGCCATCTCCCTTTATGCTTAATATTAGACCCTCTTCCTACTTTTTCTGAGGATGTAGTTCAGGCTGAAACTGCCGCATCTTCTGCCGTCAAACCTACAGCCTACTTGCCCGCGTCTGAGTCCATTCTTTCCTCCTCTTAGACTAGGAGAGATGTCCCATGGCTTCTTGTCTTCCGAGAATCTTGCATGATCCAAGATTTTTCTCTATTTTTCTGCTCCGTCCCTCCCATTGACACTTACAGATGCTCAGATCTCTTACAACTTAAAAAATTCCTGAGTCTTAATTCCAAAAGCTACCATTCCCCTATGCCTTCCTCTTAGCAGTCAACGTTTCTAGAAGGAATTATCTAAGCTTGTTGCCTCAGTTTCCTCTTCTCCCATGTACTCTTCCAACTACTCTAAACCAACTTCGGCCCCTCCCGCCTTTTCAAAACGGTGCTCACTCTAAAGTGACCGGCGGCCTCCCTGCTGCTAAATCAAGTGGACATTCTCCGGTCCTCACCTCATGTGATTCTCAGCAAGAGTCACAACTGTTGACCCCTCATTTTTCTTCCCTCCCTCTGTTCCTTCGGCTTCTATAGCTACACAGTCTCATTGATTCTCTTAACGTTCTGGCAACTTCTCAGAATCTTTGCTAGCTCTTCCTCCCACCAATGGACTCAGGTGCTGGAGTTCCCCAGACTTTGGTTTTACTTCCTTTGTTTCCCTCATTTTGTATCCTTTCTCTAAATGTTTTCATATAAACACACAGCTTCAAATATCAGTGTTTCTAAAAGTGTGGATCTTATATCAAGATCACTTGCAGAAGATGAAGTAGGGGAGTGCTACCAGTTAAAATGCAGGTTCTCAGGCCCAGCTCAAAGGCTACCAAATTAACTCTGTAAGTGGGGACTGGGAACCTGCATTTTAAATAAATTCTCCAGGTTATTCTCATACCACCTAAAGTTTGGAACCACTAACTTGCTGTGACACCAACAAGGACAGCTCAACACCTCCATCTGCTGACTTCCTAACAGCATTGCCTTATTTTCTTCTCACACGTTAGGAAACTTAAAAATGTGAACAACAGGAAGGAAATACCAACAAATGACAGGAGTGAATTATCTGCCCCGTGAGTTCTCAAGGTTGGGTTATGTCATCTCTTTTACTTTTCTAGTTCCAACAGAGAACTCAGCTAGGTTCAAGTTTCAAATTTGAATCTTCAACTAAATAAAAACACAAGAATTAGCCCTAGTTGGTTTGGCTCAGTGGTTAGAGCGTTGGCCCGCGGACTGAAGGATCCTGGGTTCAATTCTGGCCAAGGGCACATACCTTGGTTGCAGGCTGGATCCCCAGCCCTGGTTGGGACGAGTGCTGGAGGCCACCAATCCATGTGTCTCTCCCTCTCTCTCTGTCTCTCCCCCTTCCACTCTCTCTGAAAAGTAACGGAAAAAATATCCTCTGGTAAGGATTAAAAAAAAAAAAATGCTAACACAAGAATTAGAATGACTATTTCATCACACAAAGTCTCTTAAAATGGAACAAGTTTAGCTTTTTTGAGGTTGGCTAATAAAAAGCACTCTACTTTCCACTACAATTTTGTTATTCTAGTTATAAAAGTAGTATTCAGTGTAAATCAATTTTTAGAAGATAAAAATTTTATGAAGAAAATGAATTCTCTCATAATTTCATTGCCAAGATATTTTATACAATTTTAAATGTGCAGTATTACCTTTCATTGTTTTTTTCTGTGCATATTTTCCCCCAAATAATTAAAATATATATTTTGACTTTTGTTCCTTAGTTTGCTACCAGCTCTGCAATTTCCTTGGCTTTTAATTGTGTATTACACTTCTTTTACCTAAGATACTCAACAAAAGCTTCTGGGTTTCGTTGACTGACCACACTCTCAGACTGCCTAGCTTTTCTCAGTGCCAATTCTTAGAAGACCACATTGTTACCTCTCCTCCATATATATCAAAACCCGTTTACTCGAATTACGTGGATTCCTGACAAAATGTTTTCTCATATTCTGTAGTAACCAGTGGTGCAGAATCTTGTTAAGGTTGTTTGAAAGCCTGAACATTCCATCCCTTATTTCTTTATTTCCTAAAGGACTCAAGATGCTATAGAAAACTTCTCAGTAGATGAGCTTTTGGTGATGGACCTTGAGGTATGAGTTTAAGAGACAGGAAGGAAAAGACAGGGCAAACAATAATAACAGCACCTGAAAGGATATAGAGGCATAAAAGTATGGTGTTTGGGAAAATGCAACGTGGCTGGCACAGTGTGTGGCCGTGGGCGAGATTGGCGGGGGAGGAAAAGCAGAAGGAAAACCAGAAAGATAACTTGGGACCAGTAGTGGACCATAATAACCATAGCTGTGAACCAATTATAGAATATTGATTATGTGGCAGGTACTGTACTGATGCTTTACAAACATTTCTTTGAATCCTTTCAGTAATGAAATTTTATAAGGTTCACTGTATTCTAATCACCAGATTTGAATTTTCCAATTGCTTTCAAGCACAGCAGCTTCCCTTCAACTCGAGTAATTAATCCACAAGTTTGGTCTTCCACATGCCCCCAGTCTTTATTCTGTCAAGCTGGTGCTGCCACTTAATAGTGAGACCTTGGGCAAGGCCCTTAAACTAGTTAGGCCCCAATGGAAAAAGGGAGATGTGATGAGGAAATGAGATCATTAATATAAAGCATTTAGCACACAGAACGCGCTAAGACGTACCTATTATTAAGGCAACGGGAAGGAGAAATTAGTCTGACAAGACGCCCCTTCATCTCCCAACAACTGAGGCCTGTATTCCTGTCTCCATGAAGTCTCAGGTTTGCTTTAAAATATATCAACAAATAAAAGGATAGAGCAAACAAATGTGGCAAAATCTTGGTAACTGTTGAAAAGATGGGAAGTCATTGTGCTAGATTACTTTTTAAAGTTGTATACTTTTTTTTTTTTTTTTTAAGAAAGGACCATTGAGATTATCATGCAATTTCTCTTTTAATTTAGGTCCTGGTCATGGGAATTGCACTGACTTTCAAGCGTTGGGCCAACCTTGCGTTCCTGGGGTGGACTCACCTTGACCGTAAAGAATCGCTCCTTTGGGAAATAAAAGAATTGGGCTTGCTAGTGCTTTGTTTGGGATTCATGAGGGCGATGGCCTGTGGTTTTCCTTTCTTGTGGTAACTGAACCAGGCTTTGGTGTGGGGTTGCCTTGACCTCAAGGAATGAGTCAGTGTTTTCATTCTCTTTTCTATAATCTGGAGGAATTTTTATGGAGTTGGTGCTGTTTCTCTCTTAAGTGTTTTGACCTGAATTGTGATTGCTCTTTCCTTTTAGATCCTTGATCTGTCAGTCATTAGGTGTATACTTTGTGGAATGTGTAGAAATAATCTTAAAAAAAAAAAAAAAAAAAGCTTTTGAAAAAAAGTAGGCGAAAAAAATTTTTTTTAATTAAAAAATGTGTCACTTAGCTAAATGCAGTGTAATCATTTTATCCTGACTACACTGAAAACTTCACCCCTGGCTGGATAATTAATGATCCTTTACAAAAATTTTCAACACTGCCATCATCACCACTGCCATTAACCAGGTGTATTACATATGCCATTTCCTTTAGACACCAGCATTGCCTCCCACATTTTAGAAAACTGAATCATAGGAAACAATGTCCAGGATTCAGGACTCAAACCCCAGAATTCTGACTGCAGAGAGTGGGTGCTTCACCTGCTTGTGACATTGTCATGGGGAGTCAACATGGCCTGGAGGGGATGGGAGAAAAGCGATAGACAACCTGGGCTCCAATCCACCCTTGCCTATAACTGGCTGTCAGACCTTGGGCAAGTCACATAATCTTCATGACCCTGGTACCCTCGATGATAAAATGCAGGGTATGGTCCAGGCAGTTTTGAAACTCTGCCTGTGGGGCCTGCGAGTTTGGAGACACCACCGTGGGGTCAAGCAAGATGAGCAGCTTTCCTTCTTCTGTATGATGTACTGGCCTTCAATAGAATTTCATTTGCACTAAAATGATTCTGAGGCTTTAACGATTTTGAAACCACTTGTCTACTCATCAACTTCTGAGGTTTCTCTGTCCTTAATGATTCTATAGAATCATTAGATGAATGAGTCTATCAATATTCTATGAATGAGTCTATGAATATTCTATGATTCTGTGACCGATCCCATTATCTATTAAACTCCTAATTAGATGTGAACTATATTCACAAAACCACAGACGTCTCCTTCCCACCCAGTCATTTCTTTACCTTTCTAGAATAAATTCTTTACTTTTGAAATGATCTCCAGATACTCACTAAATTTTTTACCATATGATAAATCCCATTTAGAATTTATTTCCCCCCTACAAAATGACATTCTCCAGTATGTTATAATACATCCATGGCCTTACACTACTTTTCACTTATTTTCAGTAGTGTTCAGAGCAGACTCTCACACACTGTATAAGCATTCAAGTGACTCTTGAATCTGGATTACAATAAACTCACTCCTCAAAGATTTAAAAATCAAAGCATCAGACAAATTGTAAGTTGTTATGAGACTAGTTTTTGAAATACATAACTCTTACAGCACTAACACAATATTTACATCACAAGTTCTTTTTACAAAATATGTGTGCCATTTTGAAAGAATACTGTTGAGATCCTGATCTAAAATACCTGTCAGAGTTCGAAAAGGACTCATGGAATCTGGTCTCCAGAAATCTAATGCATAATGACATAAATAAAATATGGCTGAATGTCAGGGCTTACCCATACATAAAAATACTAATTCTCTATCCCAATGGTCAGCAAACAATGGCCTGTGGGCCAAATCCAGCTGGGGGCCTGTTTTTGTACAGCTGTAAGCTAAACATGGTATTGACATTTTTAAAGTTTAAAAAAATATTTTAAACTAACTAAACAGCAAAGAAGAAAATGTAAGAGACACAGATATGACCTGCAAGTATTTACTATGTGGCTTTTTACAGAAAAAGTTTGCTGATCCCTGCATTATATGAAACCAATTGGAATATACTGATGGGTGTAATAAAAGACAACACTGTAAGGTGCCAGTACCATCAGCAGGACTCATTTCTAAAATGAGGCACTTCTGTTTGAATATGTACACTTCCAAAACATAATTACATCTGAAAAGTAGCTCTGCTACTTTAACTCTAGCCCTTTATAATTCCACATGAAATCACAGTATTCTTAGGGGCTAAAATAACAAGGACAAAGTATTCCAGATGTCAGTCTTTGAACTTGTCAGTAATTATCAGTCAGTGAAGACCACTTAACAGTCTTAAAACATTAATAAAATTCATAATTTAGATATTGCCAATAGGTGGTATTGCTGCATTATTTAAATAACATCTATAAAAACATGTTTAGACATCCCAATTCTTCAGAAGCAAGAACAACTAGTTAACTTAGTAGCTACTTATTTTAAAAACGAGAAATGGAAAAAAGGAGAACAAAAGACCACAAATGTAAAACCACAGCAAAAGGCTTTGGAATGCAAAGACAGGTCCCTCGGCCACCGCAAGCGGCCTGGGCTTCTGTTGGAGCGAGATGGCCATGGTCGCGTGGGAACTTGGAGCTGTCTCCTTCCAGTCAGCGGGCCTCTTTGTTAAAGAACGCCAGGTCTGTGAGCAAATGCTTTCAGAGTAAAACCAGTTCAGAACTTGCTCAACACGCATTTTCACAATTCCCGGTCAACAGGCTCCACTCTGCCACGAAACAAGCACTGCGCTGGCTGCCTCCCCCTCCGGGCCCAGCGGCTAAGCATCGCCTCCTGAAGGCGTCCTGCGACTGAAGCTTCCAAACGCTCAGTGAGTGCTGAGGTAGGTGACTTTCCAAGGAAGGTCTTCTATACCCGGATTCGATCAGGACTCGCTTCTTTCTGTATCCTCCTTCTGGGAAATATCTTCCTCTTAAGGGCAATTAACTAAATGATGAAAGACAGAAGCTAAATTTTAATTTCCATTCTGACAAACTTTGAAGTTTCTGAGAGTCATATGACCTTAACCATGTCCACAGTCTTACACATAAAAACAGACAGCAAACGAGTCTCGGTATTCTTCCCCCAAAACAAAATCAATCGCTGCTTTTGTTTGGCTTTGGACAGTTAATATACCTGGATATGTGCCTACAAGATACTTAAACCCATAAGGATTAAAATTATTTTGGTCCAAGCTTCACTTTTTAAAGACCAATAGCGACAGATTTTTACAGTGATTACCAAGCAGTCATTTTCAAGATGCCTGTCAAGTCTTTCTATTGAAGGAAACTGGCTCTGCTTAGCCATTAAGACTCTGTCTCTAGGCTTAAAAATGATGAGATGCAAGATAGAATCCTGTCACCATTTCTCCCTATAAACAGAGCAACAGTCATTTGAAAATACAGGCAATACCCAATTTATGAACGGGTTGCAAGGCAAGAAGTTCATTTGTAATTTACTAGCTAAGAATCTGGGCCCTGGTCCATGTGGCTCCGTTGGGTAAGCGTCATCCAGTGCACCAAAAAATTGCTGGTTCAATTCCTGGTAAGGGCACATGCCTGGGTTGTGGGCTCGATCCCCTGTAGGGGGTGTGCAAGAGGCAGCCGATCGATGTTCTACTCTCACATCAATGTTTCTTTCTCTCCCCTCTCCCTTCCTCTCCCTCTAAAAATCAATTAAATATTTTTTTAAAATAAATAAATAATTTAAAAAAGAATTTGGATAAATATTTCTTTCTCACCGAAACAGTTTATTCATGATATATCTAAAATAGAAACTTGACCACCATTAAAATAAAGTTCTGGTGAAAAAAAGAAATGTGTTTTTATGGTTTCAATTTGGGATTCTACTGTCTACCCCTCATCTCAAGGAGAAGGCAGGGCTGTGCCCAAGAACAAACCCCCAGGGTCTGAATGATGAGCTGGGATTCTGGGGCAGAGGAAGAGGCAGCACTGGGTGGTCTGTCTGTGGGCATGGCAGAGGTCAAGGAATTTGGTTCAAGGGGATAAAGAGGAGAGGAGATTCATTCTTTTCTTCCCTTTCCCCTCCTCCTGCCCCTCTGGTTCCGTTCTCAGCTGGTATAAACGACACAGATGAAAGATGGCCCCCTGTTCCTTTTCACTGCCACCAGCTGCTCCTTTCACCCACGGTCACTCCTACCCCACCGCAGGCGAGCACAGCAGGCTCACAAGTTCCTCACTGGACTCCTGTTCTAAAAGCAGGTGCAGTCTTTTTGAGATTTTTTTTCTTTAAGATTTTTACCTGCCAGGAACAATGGCAACAAATATCAAGAACAAGATTTATATTCCCTGGGGAGCAGTCCTGCTCGCCTGCCCAATTCTCCGTTTCCTCAATGTCCCCCTCTGCGGCAGGAAGCCCAGGCACTGTTTATCCTAAAGCTCAGTACTTCATCTCCTCCTCCTTCTCAAGGTAAGAAAATATTTTCAGCGTAAGTTTCCCATAAGTCACAGCTGAAAAAAGCTCCACTAAGTCACCTGGAAAAGAGGCTGAGACTAGGCTCACTTGCTCTGCACAAGTCAGGTCGTCCAGACACCGCTCCCTTCCCTCTTCAATCCTTTCTCTTCAGAGCATTTCACACCTGGGCCTAATAAGGATTCTCTTGCCCCTTTCTCTTTACATCAGAAATCTGCCCCCTACTCCTGGAACCTCACCTGAAGGAAGTCGTGCCTACATGGAAAAGTCTCAGCAACTCAAAAAAAATTTAAGTGGGAAAAATAAAGATAAGATACTTCAGTCACTTTTAGTAAGATTATAAGAAAGAAAGAAAAATTGAAGACCCATTTTCAAAAACAGTATCAGATGAGGATTCTCGGTGGTTTTTGGTTAAAAGTACTGAGAGCTTTTCAGCTTTAGCTTGAAGTCTGCAAGTTAATCTATTGAGGCCCAGGTAATGGATCTAGAAGACAGATGAAGGCTATTATGTGTGACGCCTGAATATTATGAAATGTATTTGACATAGTGACACATAAGCTATAAACCAACAGAAGAAATTCAAATTTTCTTGTGACTTTACATAATTTTCTAAAAGAATCAGATACTGATATATCAGAAAATACTGTTTGATCCCTACATAAAATATGTAAAACTTACCTGTTCAGCAAAAAAAGAGAATACAGTAAACATGATCAATGTTGCTAGTACACAATGAGTCCAAAACTTCAATTTATCTCGATATGCTCTCCTGTTCAGAGAGAGAAGAAAGCAATTGTGTAGCTCTGTGCGTGGTTTCACAATATTACTTAGAGTTATTTATATACCAGTTTAGCAAAGACAACCATGTGACACTGAAAAACATTGTTTGGAGGCAATTCTAAAATGTTACCACAATACTCATTTCCAACCTGAGTTCCAATTTTTCATTATATTTGAATTAGTAAAAGTTATTCAGGCAGAGAAGAAACTTCTAAAGAAAATTACTTCTGGCATTTAAACAAAAGCATACTTTCATTCATTTTTAATTATTCATTCATATTCACTTTTTCACTCAGTCACTCAATAAATACTTCCTGTGGCTACAGAGAGATGGACAAGATGAATTTCCTGCTCTCAAGTGTTTATAAGCCTGGGAAGTCATTGACATGCAGACAACTAACCATCACACAAGATGGAGAGAAATATGTATTATCCAAAGCAAAGTCTTGTGGGAAAACTTAGAGAAATGAAGAAAGCATCTCAGAGGTAGGGACATTTCATTTAAGCCTTGAAGGCGGGGAGGGAAAGCCAAGTCCCATAGAACTGAATGCAGCCAGGCACCGTGGAATCAGGGAGAGCTACACCAGGGGCCCAACAGCAGGTGGGCACGAACTTCGGTTTGTCTGGAAAATCATGTAATGGGGTTTGAACATTACTCCAGTGGAAAAGTGGATGAAACAGGGGGTGTATGAAAACTGTGACCATTTGAAGGATGATGTCACCAGCAGATGACCAAACACAGGCAGTCGCCTTAGTCCAGGCATGAGAAAGGAGCGAGGGGCAGTGAGAGTGGAAAGAAACAAGCCACAGAAGAAATATTCTGAGAGTACAATCAACTGGACTTGGAGACAGAATCCTGGGGTATATAAAGAGAGGCAATATAGCAGTTTCCTTATCTGTAAGTTGAAAATAAATAATTTATTATGAAGTTTAAATAAATAAGGCTTGGAAGATATGCTAATAACTACCAAATTCAGGTCTCTGTGCTGATTCTCAGTCACAGCTGTCTGGCAGTAGATGACTCTACCTCACGTCACATATTCATAGTGGTGCTCTCTCCCACTCACTTGTTCCTGCTGTATGTCCTACGTCTGTTGATCATAACAAGCTTCAGTCAGTTCTAATGTCTACAGCATCATTCAGAATCTGTGTAATTTAAAGAGCGAAGAAGCCATAGACTGTAACACAGCTGATGAATGGCCCAGGAACTAGAGAGTCCTATAATAGCTGGAGGTAAACCAAGCTTCCCTCAGCCACCCATCCACTAAGCACCTACTATGTGCTAAGAAGGCACCATGGACTCAGACACAAGACACCACCTCTGCCCCTGAAGAGGGCTCAAAGACTACCAGCAGAGATAAAAACACCAGACACTGCTACCCTCAACAAAGGGGAACAAGAAGAAAGCCAATCCGGAAACCAGGGGAAGATGACAGGGGACTCAAGAGCACTGTGTCCCGAAAGGAAAGAGGAGAAGGGAAGTTTCTAGCAAGCAGGGCAGTGAAGGTGGGTCAGCAGTAAGAGGTGGTGCAGAAGCGGGAGGAGGAGGGAGCCCAGACCAGGGAGCCGCAAAGAGCACCCTCCGCCTGATTCTTCCGTCTGTACAGCTCAGAAGCCCAAGCTCTCTCAAGCTGCTCTCAGCCCACTCCTTTCTTATGTGACTGAGCTCCTGAAGGTGACTTCAGTCACAGACTGCACCTGGGGAGTGTTGAACACTTGAAACCATCCAAGTTCTTTCTCCTCTGAACTAAAGAAAAGAGAAAATGGTGAGAAGCCATTCCAGTCATTTCTGGAAGACAAGAGCCATTATTTAGTAATAGCTTCTCCTTATCAAAAGAAAAATATATAGATATTATCAATACACGTGCTAATTGTCTCACCAAACTCCAAGACACTAAAGAATTCTAACTTCTTCTCTCAAATCTCCCCTAATTCTGCCCACTGCTTTCTCTTTACTCCCTGGACTATGTCCTCGGTTCACACCTTGACTGTGTTTCAGGACAACTGAAGTGCTTATTACTTGTCTCCCTGCCTCCAGCTCCCAGACAACACTAGTCACTCCAAACAACTTCCTCACCAGTCCCACCCCCACACTACCGTGAATTATCTTTCCAAATCATGAAGTCTGATCAAGACAAAAAAACCTCTCCTGGGGAGCGCCATTCTCTAAAGAAAGAAGTCTAACTCAGACACAGCCCTTCACAACCTCCCCTGGCGGCTCAAGAGCCCTCTTGCTCAGCTCTGTGCCTCCAACCCTAGTACCCAGCGTGGGGCGGGCGGCCAGGGACGGGGTTCAACATCTCCCTACACTGAAAGATAAGATTATCTTTAAGTGCTAGAAGCTGAAAATAAAAGATGAAGGAAACATTATGAAGCAACTTTGAAATGGAGTGGACTGTGTGGGGGTGGGGGAGCGGGGGGTGAGGTGGGAAACAGGAGGGGAATCAGGCTGGACTTGCCACTCATCAGCTACTTCACCCTGAGCAAGTCACTCAGCTTCTACTACGACATTCTCATCTGTGATGTGGCTATAGTGGTACCTTTAGTTGTAAAGACTAAAGTAAATATATTGCCAGCACAGTGTCTGCCATGTAGCAGGTGCTCAAGAAGCAAGGTAGCTACTCTGATGGCCGTGATGACAATGACCAAGGCTCAGCAGATAAGCTCAGCCAGTGAGAGCTTAGTAAAAGGTGTATTTCAACAATTAAGCTCAATAAAAACTATAAGTGTATTTTACAGAGCAAACAACACATTAAAGAAATGTCATCACTCTGAAACAAAATACACACACACATATACGAACCATGAGCACTTACCACTCCTGCAGCTCATGCATATGAAGAAAACGGTTCCGATACTCTCTTGGCAACTCAAACTGGGATGGGACAGGGAACATGGATTCATAGAAGTCCCTGAGGACAGCTTTCACTGTCTGGGCATCTTTATGATTATGATCAATGTTGTCATTCAGGCAAACAAACTTCCTGAGAATAATAGAGACCCAAGGTTACTGGGTATCATAAGGATGATCCTGACCTCACAAAACAAGAAAATGGGGATTCCAAAAATATTTTAAATGGATTTATGTCCCAAGATGTTACATTTACTGATGTGATTCTCTGAGGCAGTGATATTCTGTAAAATTTTTCTTTGGATAGTCCTCACCTGTAAAAGAGCTAGGAAAGATAATCTTAAGTGTGCCTTCTAACTATGGAATAAGTGAATGATTTCCACTTAGCATGTCCCCAATTAACTGTTCAATAAATGTAGTTTACTGACCAGGTCATTATGTTAGCAGCCAGGGAAAAATTACAGTACCTAAAACCAAGTTCTCTGAATTGATAGTTATATTACTAAGTATACTTAAGTACAAAATTCAGATAGCCTTATAGTTATAGATTCTATGAGTTCGATGATTTCTTAGTATTTCCCCAACCAAGCTGTAAAATGCTAGAGGTCTGGCAAAAGGCAGATTACAGTGTGCTCCCCTACTGTTTTGCCTTCAAAGTGAGTCACTAAACCAAGGGTCCATTAAAACAGTAGGTAAGGATAACACCATTTTTGGAGTACACTTGCTAAAAAAAACAAAAAACCCCACAAAACCAAACCAAAAACCCCCACCAAACTTAAATCTAATAAAGACCTCAAATCCAACTTCCCATTTAAGTCAAAAGACTGATTTTCCACTCCTGACATGAGCTCCCATAAAAGTAAAACAAAACACGTAAGAGTTAAAAACAATAAAATCTGTTCAGGGTCACAGGAGCTACCTGGGCCTGGCAGACACTGCCGGAAGATCCAGCTTGCCATGTGTCTGTTTAGTAAAACCCTGTCCTTTATGTACCACGGAGGTCTATGAATTCTCTCACCCAACAACTTTCAAACTGGAACAAAGACATAAAAGTATGGGATACAACTAAAACCTGCAAATTCTCACATGGTGTACAGATCACTAATGACTGAGAGGGGACATCAACAGAATGAGGAAGGCAAAAACACATTGAAATTGATTTTCAGAGTTAAAATTATTTTTAAAAATTAGAGCAAGACATTCAAGACAGAGGGAACAGCATGTGCAAAGGGAGCTACAGGCTTTGTGATTATTATGGCTTATTGTTTACTTGGCCAATGGGAAATATTTGTTATATGTAGAAAATAAGGTATTTTTCTCAATTACTAAATACACTAAATAAGCACTACAGATATTTTCATTTTTCTCAAAATTCTAATTTCTGCTCCCCCAAACAAGAATGAGATTTTTGGAAAAACTACCATGGCTTTAAAATGTCTAGAATTTTTACATCTCTAATCAGTTACCATTAAAATCATAATTTAAATGAGGTATAAAACTGAAGACTTTCAAAAGCATTTAAAAGACTCAGATAAAAAAAATATTTAATTTTATATGACAGGGTCCTTTCTTTGCAGAAAACTGATGAAATACCTATTTCCCACTGAAGTTCAAAACTCGAAAATGCAGATTTTAACCCATTTTATCAAACTATTTAAGGCAACTGTTAGGGGGCCAGGCTAGAATTTCAAGGCTATGTAAACCTGAACATCTGTTCATCCCCAAAGAATGGCTGCAGTTTACTGGATAAATTTTCACATTTATGGCAACACATTTATTTTTCCACAGAAACTAATATGAACTTTAATTTGAATTGCAAAGATACATCTAACCACCAAAACAACTTCTCTGGAAGCACATTTTTAGAAATGCTATGAGTCCCAGCTGTCTGGTCTTACCGCCCCCACGATACCGTCCACCCCTTAGCCTCACTGAACAGTTCATGTCACTGGGCTTTTAAAAGTTCGTGCCAGTCCCACTGAATGGGGGAACCCTGTCTCAACTCGCAACTCCTATCTCTTAGTTCAAAAGCTACCTCCCCATCAGGTATTTCCATCTACTCCCAAAAGAAGTAAGTCACTCCCTTCTCTCTAGTCCTACTGCCTTTTTTTTCATGTTTATTTGTATGACTAAAGATAATTTTTAAAGTTATGGAAATTCTCTGTACTTTCTCAATTTTGCTGAACTAAAAGTGCTCTAAAAAATAAAGTTTATTGCCCAGCCAGTGTGGCTCAGTGGTTGAGCACTGACCTATGATCCAGGAGATCATGGTTTGATTCCTGGTCAGGTCACATGCCTGGGTTGTGGACTTGACCCCCAGTAGGGGCATGCAGGAGGCAGCCGATCAATGACTCTCTCATCATTGATGCTTCTCTCTCTCCCCCTTCCTCTCTCTGAAATCAATAAAGACATTTATAAATAAATAAATAAATAAATAAATAAAATAAAGTTTATCTTTCTCTGACTAGCTTATTCCACTTAGCATAATACCCTTTAGGTCCATCCATGCTATGGCAAAAGGTAAGATTTCCTTCTTTTTTATGGCCAAGTAGTATTCCATTGTGTAAATGTATCACAGCTTTTTTATATATATATATCTTTATTGATTTCAGAGAGAGTAAGAGAGAGAGAGAAACATCAACGATGAGTCATTGACAGCTGCCTCCCGCACGCCCCCTGTTGGGGATGGAGCCCGCAACCCGGGCATGTGCCCTAACCAGGAATCAAACCGTGACCTTCTGGATCCTAGGCTGATGCTTAACTGCTGAGCCACGCCCGGCAGGGCTCACAGCTTTTTTATCCACTCACCTACTGATGGACACTAGGGCTGATTCCAGATCTTAGCTATTGTAAGTAGTGCTGCAATGAACATACGGCTGCATATATTCTTTCGAATCAGTGTTTTGGGTGTCTTCAGATATATTCTCAGAAGTGAAATTGCTGGCTCCTGAGGCAAGAACAGGTGTGTGTGGGGAGGGGGGTTGGGGGGCTGGGTAAAAGAGGTGAAGGGATTAAGAAAAAACCCCTCATAGACACAGACAACAGTATGGTGATGACCAGAGGGAAAGGAGGCAGGAGCAGGTAGGAGAGGGCAAAAGGAGGGTAAGTGGTGACAGAAGGAGACCAGACTTGGGGTGGTGAACACACAATACACTCTGCAGATGAAGTGTTATAAAATTGTACACTTGAAACCTATGTAATTTTATTAATCAATGTAATGCCAATAAATTCAATAAAATATATTTTAAAATAAATAAAATAGAAAAAAAAGTTTATTAATTTTAAAAAAAAGTGGTACCTGGGGTTTTTTCTTATATCATCCAATTGGCCAACCACATGAGAAACATTGGTACGAATCATTTTAAAAGCAATTTCTTCTTCTCCCATGATTTCAAACCTAATTACCAAATATATTTAAAGAGTGTAAATATTTATACAGATAGGACAGATCTTCAATAAGAAAAACATTTTATAAAGCTTTAACAGACTCAGCATCCTCAGAATGAGTTCATCTTTGATTATTACTAAAAAAACCAATCTCACATAAATTTTAAAAAGATGCTTAATAAACTACTGTAAAACTATGAAAATACTAGACTCTTACAATTATTCTTAAACTAAACAAAGAGAAAATTGTACGTCTACTTACCTATATTTGTTTTTGTCCTTATATGCTTTGTGAATTTTATCAGTTACTGGTTTACAGTTGGTTACCAGACTTTTAGTGACGGGTGGCTGTGAGAAAAGACAGACATTACAACAGGGGACAAGACTAGAGTGAAGCAAGGGAAGCATTCAGCTCGGGTGCAAAATTTAAGAGGGCACCCAAAGACTAAGTAATCAGGATATTTTAAAATTCTCATCTGAGGACGTTTTTTCCATTGCTTTTCAGAGAGAGTGGGAGGCGGGGAGAGAGAGAAACATCGATGTGGAAAGACGCATCGATTGGTTGCCTCCTGCAGGCGACCCAACCCGGGGCCGGGGATCGAGCCTACAACCAAGATATGTGCCCTTGGCCGGAACTGAACCTAGGAGCCTTCAGTCCACAGGCCGACACTCTAGCCACTGAGCTAAACTGGCTAGGGCTAAAGTCAAATTGGCACACTATGGCCTGCTGGCTAACTGCCCATTTTGTAAATAAAGTTTTAAGTGGCACGTATTACGCTAAACTAACCAGCACATGATTGGCAAT
This sequence comes from Miniopterus schreibersii, assembly GCF_964146895.1. NCBI lineage: Eukaryota > Metazoa > Chordata > Mammalia > Chiroptera > Miniopteridae > Miniopterus > Miniopterus schreibersii. Next base: position 173,615,236 of record NC_138102.1, read on the forward strand.
ACCTATAGTTTGTCTATGTATTCTGTTAGCTCCTGTGCTGACCTGTCTGACAGCTGCTGCTTGTCACACTCATGAGCAGGCCTTAATAGGGCTCTCTGAGAGCTGGAGTGAGGGACACAGTGTCTGGCGTGCACAATGATTGCTAAATGAACGATTTCCTTCTGTCAGGAACCAGATTTTTAACTAATTTATTACTCTTCTCTATATTCATTTATGAATGTCTTACCTGCTGTTAAGTATAAATTATTTATGCCCGGCAGGTGTGGCTCAGTTCACTGAGTGTTGTCCCACGCACCTAGAGGTCATGGGTTCGATTCCCGGTCAGGGCATGTGCCTGGGTTGCAAGCTCAATCCCTGGTAGGGGGCATGTAGGAGGCAGCCAATTGATGTTTTTGTTATTAATGTTTCTATCTCTCTTTCCCTCTCCTTTCCTCTCTCTCTTAAAAATCAATAAAAACATTAAAAAATTCTTTTTAATTATTTATATATGGCTTGAACATCTGCAAGATGGTAAATTTTTAAATAACATTTTATTCTAATTATGAAACTGAAAGCTGCTCATTATACAAAATATGGAAAATATCAGTATGAAAAAAGAAATTTAAAACCACCTATGATTTAACCCACTGTCATTTCCACTACTTTTTGCAGTGTGTTTTATAAAGTGTGTGTGAAGGTATTTGGGAGTTTTCCACACTTTAAATCATACTGTATATATGGTACTATTTCCCCACCTAATTTTATTTTGTAAATATTTTTCCATAGAGCAGTAAATATTACTGTACCCATCACATTAATGGCTATATTATACCTTGTTCCATCAATTCTAAATGCACATTTTCCCCCACTTCTCTGAAACAAAGATGCATCTTATAATCAACATTTTTCTAATCATTTCAACCAAGTGGCACTCCAATATCCTTGTGTGCAAATCATCCACAGCCCTACTAGTAAGCTCAAGAAAGTGCCAGCATGGAAGGAACTTCGCTTTGATGAAAGGCAGTATTCTACTTGATGAATACTTCCGTGGTTAATGTTTAACTTCCGGACTGTCTCCCACGCCAATACTTTGGAGCTATCTTCTACCATCCTTGTGAAAAGGAGTCTGCTTATAGACTATAAACAACTAATTCCAAACTAGCTTAAAATCCATTAGGGAGGAGAAAAGATATTCCAAAGCAAGGTATAAAACATTCTGGATAACCTGTGCTACTACTTCCCAACAAAGTCATATAGAACCTGCTTATAGTTTTTGAAATGCCATACAGAAATGATGTAAATAACACCCAACAAAGATATACTTTCTGTTTTACATCAAAGAACCCATGTCACTTACCAGATTGGGGTCATAGTATGCTTCCTGGGTTGTTGGAATGTTGCTCAGCCGAGTGATATTAGCAGGCAGCATTTTTGAGCAATTTATTAACATGTGCTCCAGACCTGTTAAATCCTAACAAAGCAAAATAAAAGGATAAACCTTCTATGCACAAGTAATTATTGTAGTTTAAAAATAAAAACTATAAATAAATAAATAAATAATACATAAAAGTCTCCAAAATTTTTTAAAATTCTATCTTCAAAGAGAGTTTGACTATGATTCTTAAGATAAAGAGAGCAGAATGAGACAATATGAACACAAATATTTCATCTTTGTTTCAAAGGGGAACATCCTGAACTGTGAGGCACCATTTTACATAGAATGGGCCAAGGCATGAACAGACGGGCTGTCCTGTAGTTAGTTAGGCTCCTCCTGGCACTCTCTGTTAGAGTTTATACTCCTGGGACTAGAAGAGGCCATGGCAGAGGGGACTAGCTGAGATATTAGTCAGTCACACTGGAAGGCCCTGAATGAACCTGTCACAAGAATCTTATGTGCAGATATGGTCTGGCTCTTTTCCACACAAAACAATAGCAATCCCCACTGCAAGCCTTAAAAAGGAATCTCAGAAAATATGAACTTCAAGCTTGGTTTTAATTCTGGCACTAAACATGGACTACTTGTGAACACCCTTGCAAACTATTAAAAATTACTTGCATTACACTGAAATATGTAGGGCGGGGGAGAGAAAGTATAGAAAGTATCGAAATTAAAAGTTTCGCTTTAAAATGACACAAAGTTTAAGGAAAAAAATATAACACCTGCAAACTTAGAGGCAGGTCATGAATTCTGGTAGCCAGTGTTCGGATTTCTCTGTCAGATAAGACACCAGATTGGTCGGTATCAACTTCATCAAAAACTTGAGATATATTCAGTGGCTGAACTGCACTCATGAGATAGTAAAAATAAGAAAAGGCAAACTGCATATCCTCCGAGTGGCGCACTTTGTGAAATGACGTCTTGTCAAATTCTTCAGGGAACCTGTACAAATATAACATGTAATAAGCGTGGGATATTTAACATACCTACATTCCCTAACGTTTGGAGTTAGTATCTTTTTCCTTCCCACTTATTTAGATGATACCTTCAACCTATTAGTCATCAAATATTAGAGCCATAAATTTAGCACAGCAAAGATGTAAATTTCTTTTTTTCCCTTTTTTCATTTTTGCTATTATTTGTTTTTATTGAATTTATGGGGGTGATATTGGCTAATAAAATTATACAGGTTTCAGGTGCACAATTCTATGACCCACCACCTGTATACTGTACTGTGTGCTCCCCACCCCGTGTCAGGTCTCCTTCCATCACCATTCACCCCGTCCTCTCCTAGTACCCCCACCTCCCTTTCCCTCTGGCAATCACCATACCGTTGTCTCTGTCTACAAGTTTTTTTGTTTTGTTTTTTTTTTTTGCTTAATCCCTTCACCTTTTTCACCCAGCCCAGTAACACAGCCCCCCTTTGATAGCTGTCAATCTGTTCTCTGTATCTATGAGACTGTTTCTATTGTTTATTAGCTTATTTTGTTCATTAGATTCCACATATGAGTGAAATCCTATGGTACTTGTCTTTCTCTGACTGCTTATTTCACTTAGCATAATGCTCTCTCTCTGGGGTCCATCTATGCTGCCGCAATGGCTAAAGATGTAAATTTCCAGCAGCCTTGGCTCTGAGCACATGCAAGCAGCCCAAACACAAGCCAGACTTACATATCTTGCAATTCCTGCATAACTATTCGGTCGATCATGTGAGGCATGTGTGCAGGGACTTTCCTAGACGTGAATCCGAACTTGCTGTTTAGAATTTTATTTACGTATCGGAGGGAATCTGCGAATGTATCTTTTAGTTGTCTCCCAGTGTGTTTGCTATCAGTAAAGTAGGCCAATTGCGTCTTCAGAGACTCTTCTTCCTGAAAAGAGGATTCCGAGTAAGAGAGCATTATATTTAGTGCACAAGCTTACTTGGTTAACAGGAGATAAAGGTGTCATCTTATAGAATGTGATAACTAGTCACTAACAGTTCATGAGGACCAACGAAACAAAGACCCTAAGAGCAAGACTAACTGGATTTCAGTGAAAGTATCACCAGCACTGAGAACAACACTGTGTGAAGGTCTATTTATAGGGTAGTCGTCAAGGACTGGTCATTGAGCAGATTTCACAGCCAATTCAATGCAACATTTAGAAAACTTATTTATATATAAATTTGATAGTACTTTTGATATCTATTTCAATGGGTGATTTCAAAGCAGCAAGTACTTGAGTTTTGAACACAAGGATAAGAATACAAAGCTGGTTTCACCACACAATCGTGTTGATATTATAAAGTGTAAAGAAACCTATCAGAGCCAGTGAGAGGCAACACTGAATGAGCAAAGAACATGAACACACTTTACGGAAGATAAAATATTTTTGTTTCTCAAACAGATAAAAATGTAGAGATTGATAACTGGTGTTGGTTAGCCTGTGGAGAAACAAGCAGTCTTGCATTCTGTCTGTGGAAGTAAGAAGTGGCACAACATATCAGAGGAACATACTGAAATTTGTATGTACCAGACCCTTTAAGACCAAGTAAGAAGTGGCACAACATATCAGAGGAACATACTGAAATTTGTATGTACCAGACCCTTTAAGACCGCAGTTCTACCTAGAGAAATAGTAACTTCCTCAAGAGTACAAGAATATTTATTGCAACACTACACAGTGTAATTCCACTGTTGCAAAACAGAAACTACACAGTTTATATGTTTGCATCACCTACAGAAAAATAATGGAAGGACACTCACCAAACTACAAGAGTATCTCAAGTAGGGCAATTAGGAAGGAAGGAGGGAGACCTTTCCCTTTTTGACTATCATTTTTTTGCAAGGCTTACAATTTTTACCACCAGCCTATAGTGCTTTTGCAATTAAAAAAAAAGGGGGGTGGGGGTGGGGAGAGTGAGCAAATAAACCTCGATAAGAACTCTGCAGTCCCTCACTCAACAATCGGTCAATGCCTACTGCGCCAGGTAGGAGACCTCCTGGAGACAACGACAGGAGTAAGACACAGTTCCCCTCTTCCTCTTTTCTTCCTGCCTGACATCCTCTCGCAGCTATGCTCTGTTCACAGCCCAGCCTAGACCACAGGATTTTTCTTATTCGATCAACTCTGACCCACCCTTCGCAGGTAAGCTCACAGGTACTTCCTCAAGGACGCCTTCCCCATACTGCTAGGCAAAGTTAAGGAACTGTCCCTTTGGACTCCTTACCCACACCTCAAGAGACACTTGTCATATGGCTGCAACTACTCGCCCACACACCTGTCTCCCAACTTGCTCTCTGAGTCTCTACTAGCAGCACCTGTGTTCTGATCATGTTGCGTTCCCTAGCAGTCAGCAGAGCAACGGCACTTGGGGGACATGCAAATGCCGCCCAGCTCGTGAGGCCGCCGTGGTATGGGATGGAGAGCACTCCAGCTCGGAGGCCTGGCTCACGCTGACTTGCTGCTGCAATTGATGCTGGGGAAGCTAATGAACTTCTTCGCACCTTGGCTTTGTTCATCAGTAAAGCTGGGAAAATAGCAGACCTGACTCGTGCAATGTATGCAAAAGCATTTCTTGAAATCACAACACGGCAAATAAAGAGAAGACACAATCCTAGTTGTACACTTACTCGGGATATGCCCCTGGCTGAATCCCTTGCTCATTCACACTGAGCTATCACGTGGGGATAACAATAGTAGAAATCCTTACGAGCTCTTTTTATTGTTAGGGTTATTGAGATAATTAAAGTGAAACCACGTAAGAAAAGCATTTAATCCAGTGGCTGGCACAGGGACATGCTGAATAAATGACAGCTATTATGAAATCATTACCCCTGGCAAGGCTGTCTGTTGCTCCTGAGCGTGGGAAGGAATAAGGCTGAGTGTAACTTACATCAAGAAGATCTTGGAAATACTTTTTTTTCTCCCATGGCAAAAAGCCCAGGTAACCGTCTGTGTGATATTGCAGTTTTCTTCCAGGTAATACTTCATTAACATCTATGTGACTTTCAGCATTGTCCTCCACTCTGTTTCGGTCTTGTTCTTTCCCTATGATTTCCTTTTCTCTTGGCACCTGGTTTTTCGGTGGAACAAGCAGAGATGAGAGCTTTTCTTTGGACACACTTCCACCTCCTACTTTTTGGGTCTGAGTTGCAGATCGAAAGCTTGGTTTGGTTTCCAAGTCGGGAGGTGGAGTCTGATGCTGGTAGAGGCCATTCGCTTGTATGGTCTCTGCTGGAAAAGTCCACCTATGTAATCTCTCCAACGCTCCTAAGCTGTTTGTCAAGGCGCTTTTGCGAACCTGTTTTGCCAGTGGGGCCTCCACGCTTTCATTTTTTTCATCTGCTACGACAGCCTGGTTTATTTTTACTTCAGCGTCCTGTGAGTTCATCAGAAACGATTTCAGCAGGGCTGACTTGGACAGGTTGTATCCTTTCACTGTGATGTCTCCACGCTCTAGCTGCAAATCCAAGTTACTGAGACGCAACTGGGCCTCTTTGGGAAGGAGTGAAATATTCAGCAGGGGAATTCTCACCTCCTCCTGCGCTCTCCCTGTTGTGTTATCATCACGTCTCTTGAACTTTGGGAAGCGCTTTTCTTCCGGAATATCCTCAAATGGGATCTCCACCTCTGGAAGGGGCGTTACGGGGCTAACCAAAGTTTGGTAAGACCTCTGGGTGGTAGAGTTCAGTTTCGGTTCCTCTCTTGTGTCAACCTCGACAGCTATCTGGATTTTGAACTCCTCATTGTTTCTGTTCTGAAGTGTGAGGTTGAAGTATACTGTGGTTGCGTTCATTCCACTGTGCATTATGAGGTGGATGGTTTTCCACTTATTGGCTATGGAAGCATGTCGAATTATGGGGTTGTCACTATAGGCTCCTTCAACTCCCCTTTTGGCTATTTCTGCAAAGCTGAAATAAGGCAGGCATTCACCTTTTGGAATAACATAGTGAGTCTGGTTTGGGAGAAGAGTTACTTTATATAATTCATGAAAATGATCTAGAGGAAAAAACACAAACATGACTTTTTAAAAACCAGCCATTTTTCCCACCTTTCCTTTCATTCTTAGGGGCTGAGCTTTCACTTTCTGACAGTGACTCTAAACGGGCTTCAAAATCATGGGAAATTCTAACACAGGAGCTACTGGTATGGGGCTCGTTTTACTCGGTGAAGCCGCCACAGTCATCAACATGGAGTGACGCTGAGTCTGACTCACTACCGAGAGGGGGCACCATTCTGATGGCAAATTCCAATGATCGACTTCCACCTTTCTGTCCATGTGAACAAATACAACTGTCTGCCAAAACCACGTCTGTTAATGAGCTACCAACAAGATCCAGTATCAGAACTGTCCTTATATAATAAATTATTGCTCTTATTTCCAAATTAAGCCATCACCACATAAAGTCAACTAAGCTAAATCAGCTTAGTAAAAAAAAAGAAAGAAATGAGACTGGAATGACAAAAGAAGAGACGCAGCTTTAGTATTCACTGTTCTCTAAAGATCTGTGTCCTCTTATTTTTAACTTACTAGGATGGACACAGGGCTGGGAAAGGGATACGCAGAGAATAATTACTTTAAATCACAACAATGAGCCCAAATGCTCTCTACCCGCCAAGGACTTTTACCCCCTTATTCTCAATAGATGGTAATGACAATAAATGTACCTTGCCCACAGTCGCCAGCATCAAACCCGCAGGACAAGACATTGCAGGCCTGGTCACAGAACTTGTCGGCGAGCCAGGAGTTGGCACACCCCTGATTACAGTAAGAGACACTGTTGATTCCTCCTCCAAACTGCCAGGGCTGCACAGCTCCCAAACCCCCGGTGCCCCCGCCTGCTGCGCCGTAGCGGCTCCCTGCACTGTTTCCTGTAGAGAGAGGAGGAAAACAGAACCTTGAAAAAAAGACAGCTCCTTATTTCTTCATAGGGTTTTCAAGACTGACACATGAGTCTCAGTTCACCCTGTTCCTTAGCAGAATAGTTCATGCAGCTAAGAAGAAAATAAACAGAAGAGGGGGCATCACCCGACAGTGGGCTGGGCACTTACTAAGTGTGGCCCCTGGAAGCACGGACCTGGCACCGTCTCAAGGGGGCACGTGTAGGCGTGGATGGAGGAGCATGGGACAGGGAGAGATTATTCCAAACAGTGATGGTCAGAACTACCCAAATATGTCCTAAAGGAGGTGCTACCCTCACTGTCAAGTGTGAATGTCCTATCAGGGGCTGAGCTACTGGACTCCACAGACCCACTCTGCACATCTGCGTTCTCACTGGATTTTTCAAAAGTGCCTCTGAAAGATCTGAGTGAAACACAGCTTGAAGTCTTGTTTCCTCCAATACCGGACACTTTTCCAAGTCTGCTTCCTCACATGGACCTCGGGATACTATCTGTGCAAACACGCTCTCCCTCTCAGGCAGCTAGGGAATTAAGGTGGGTAATGAATGTTTCCCACATTTAAATTCTTTATAAACTGAAAGGCAATAAATAAAAGTAAAAAAAATGTTACCGACTAGGCCAAATATAAGCATGTAGGAAAGGAAGAAGAGATGCTGAGGAGAAAAGACACGTATTTCTTTTGCATATTTGTCACTTGCCAACCTACAGACATCTGCTGCTGGAACCCACCAGCTGGGAGCTCCTATGAGAGCCAGTCAGAGTTGTGCTTGCTCTTGAGCTTACATAATGAAGGGTAGTCCTGTTTTTCACATTTTCCATAATAAGAAAAGGCATTTTCAAGTGCACGGCGAATGTGGGAAAATGCCCTCAACACTGGATAATATATGAATCCAGTGGGTCACAGGAGGACATTCGTCATCACCTCCAGAGAGTCTATGGATTACTGATTATTTTAATACATGAAAATGTTTAATTCACTGTGTGTTCAGTAATGATTAGGAATGAAAATCTTCCATATACAGCAGCAAATTACACTTGAGCACATCCCTACCCGAGCAATCGCCACCATCCCAATCGCAGGCTGAGTTATTGCAAGCCTTGTCACAATAGCCATCCTTAATCCAGGAACCCGGGCAGCCCTCGGCACAGTTCGGCACAGGCCATGTCAAATAAACCTACAAAAACAAAACAAAACAGAGAACACCAAATAGTTTCTGTTTCCTCTCAAATTAGAATTCTTAAAAAATAAAAATTAAGCCTCTAGGAAAGGTGAATATTTTCCACAGGCTGACTGCATTCATGGGGCATATTTTGCTTTAAGTTTTTCTGCACCTGAAGTCACTTCCCAAGTTCTGCTCTTCTGATGATTCTTACTGAGCACATTTACTCTGCCCATTACTCGAGGAAAGAGACAAGGACTCGTTGTGGCCTAGTTTCTCACACTGTGATCTTATAATACATTTTGAAATAAAACAGCAACATGTCAGACTTAACTGCGAGTACAAATGCATGTCAAAGTAGGTGGAAGGTATTCCACAAGAGTCACTGCTCTTCTGTGACAACTATTACTAACTCCTGAGTGTATTTGTGCCTAACCTTGTATCATGGCTGAGAAAAAGAGCAGATGAACTCTAAATGTCCTTCTCTGCCAACCTAATTTCTGTGACAAACTAACCAGCTCAGCAATCTGAGCTCCAAGATCACCTGATTTCACAATGAGTGACACAGTACGTGGTGATTTCTTCAGCTAAAATCATTAAAAAGATAGGCTCCGCTTTTAAAGTCTGCCTGCCACTGCACATCCCATCTGTGTGGATTCTAATGAACTTCTACCTGTTCTTCAATGTTCATCTCAATTCAAATGGGGGTTGTTCCCTGTTCCTATCCATTTCACCCTCCTGTGCGCCCACTGCTCAGCACCAGGGCACACCTGCCAGCATGGAAATCACTGTATAGTCACTGATTTTGTGTGTCTTCCCTGTCAAGCCACAGCTCAACTTTGCAGCTCTACAAGCTAACACAGGGGAGACCACTGAACAGGGGCACAGGACAGTAAGCACACAGGGGTGGGCACAGGACAGTGAGCACACTGGGGTGGCATAAACCACAACAGAAAAAGGAGCCGGGTGCATTTAGCACTTACAGTTGCGGAGTTTTATCACAACCTGTGTTGGTAAGTCTCCAGTTTATCAAGGAATCCTTCTAACAACACTACTGGGTATTCCTATTTTCCCCACTAGGTGTCAGACTGGAAACACAAAGGTCAGGTCAGTGTCCAGGACCGTCCTAAATAACAGGTTGGCTCCTGGGTCTGTGCTCATAACCACTTCTCCATCCTGCCTCTCAAAGCCAGAGTGAGACCAGCTTCGATGAAACTTTATCCACCTCTAAGCAGAAAACTGAAGTGCCTTTCTATGTTGGTCGCTTTGCTGACACTGTAACTGCTTTTGTTTCATAGTGATTTTGCTTTTCTGGCTGTGGTTGTAGTAGAACATTTAGAGGGTCAGGAAAAAAGAGTGGGTCCTGGGTGTCCAAAAATGTAGGCAAGCGAAAAACGACTGGGTGTTTTCTTTCTCCCAAACAGCTAACTCCTCTGAGCTCAGCACTCAAAATGCTTATTTGATCAAATCTGAGCAGAGCAGTATATACAATGATTCCTGACTTCCCACTGATTACTTCCAAGTGACTCCCAAGGTATCCCTTCCTCTTAGGGACTCACCTTCTGACCTTTGGAGTGACTATAAAAGTCATCTGGCCAGACATCCTTCCCAAACATGACGTCATCATTCAGGTAAATAAACTTCTGGGACAGCCCCTCGATGCGATGGATGTGACTTTCAATCGCTGGTGAACTAAAGGTAGGCAAGTGGCTCAAATTTCGAAAAACATCCTTTTAAAAGAAAAACAAACAAACAAAAAACAAGAGAGAAAGAAGGTGGATGAGTATTTTTTGTTTCCGTTTTGGTTTTGGAAGGAAGGCAGGCAACTGGAAGAATTAAAGGAAGGTAGAAATGGATGTGAGGAGGGTGAAGGGTATGAAGTCAGGGAAAAGGGAAAGAGAGGGGAAGAAAACCCCAGCCTGGTGATACAGGGGAAGCCGGGTACCTGATGAGTTACTATGGTCACCCGAGGATTATCAAGGTTCAGCCAAGACGGAATCTGCCCATTGGTGACGATGAAAATGTTCCGAACCCACGGCGCGTGCCTCTCAATAGATCGCAGCGAGTACCTCAGCTCCTCGTTGTCCTCAAAGCGGCTGGCGGAGACGTCTTCATCCTGCTTAGCCTGGGGGACGTCAGTGCGTGAAGGGGGGGCGGGACCTGCCCTGAGGTCCCCTCCCCTCCTCTCTGCCTGCCCTCTGCTCAGGGTGCTCTGCAGGCCAGTGAGACCCAGTCTTACTTCAAACATTATGAAAACTGCAGAAAGACTCAGCGGAGTTACACCACCACAGATACACAGCATTTCTTTAACGCACTTTTCAGAAAAGTTTCTTGCACCCGATTCTAGGTCACTTCAGTTACTATTAACCAATGGCAGTGACTGCGGACTAGATAAGTTCCGATCAACTCAAGTCCTCTTCCTTCTTCTAACACAGCGAGTTAAAGTTCTCTAACCGCCTAAAGGGATTCGGGTTTTGGAAGAATCTCTGCATCCCTTACCTGGCTGATGGCACTCAGATCCCACAGTAAATACGCAGGACTTATGGTCAGTTCTTTCCCCTCAATGGTCATGTTCTTCTTAGTCTGTTTATTCAATTCTTGGAAATCTCTGGGGTTGTTCAGTTTTAGGAGAGCTACACTGGCCTCTGAGTACAGGTGCAACTGTAAGATAACAACAGGGTTACTTAACAGTGGAAAAGTGGAGCCCTAAATGAGGAACGCCCTGAAATTCCCTGTTTGATCTTTAAACTCTAAGTATATATATAAAACATAGACTATCTACTATATATAGTATACATATAAATACATATTATATATATTAAAAGATTAAAAGTTCCATATGTGTGTATATATTACACATATATAATATATATATTTCACATATATTTCACATATATTTCATAAATATATATAATATATATATATTTCATATATATATATGAAATAGCAAGCCAATATCACCAAAAAAGAAAACCTAAACAGGCCAGACACTTTTCCCAAATGAATGGGACGGACTAGAAATTAAGAACAAGACGGAGTGGCAGGGGCCGTGGTGACGGGGCCATCTCAGGCCCCGTTTGAAAGCTGCAGTCACTACCTAATGCCACCCAGCACTTCCAGATCTCCCAAGAGGCCATGAAATTTCCCAATTTCCTCTTTTAAAATTATTTAAAATTTTCAAATTACAGTTGACACTCAATAGAAATCTCCCAGTTTTCAATGCTGGCTCAAATGCTTCTGATTGTCATACATTCCAACACAACACATTTGGTCACCAGTTTGTGACCCTTGTTCTAGAATATGACCAATCTGCTTACTCTGGGGAAAAGCCCTGCAATGTAACCTCACTGGAATTGGTGGGTAGCACATCTGCTAGCAGGGCATCCACATGGCTTTTGTGCCCCACACCTAAGACGAGTGTCTTTGGCAGAGCTGACATACTTTCAAAAGCACGTTTGGAGGCAAAGCGTTTGAAATAATCATCAAATCTAAGAGGGAACGTCATAAGAGCAACACGTTTTCTAAGCAGGCTTCCCCACCTCCACCTGAGTCCACACTACCCTTGATCTGTTTATGTTCTAAGCCTTTATCACACAATTTCCTATGAAAAGGGCCTTTCACAACTTAAGAAGGTGGGGAGAGGACTGAAAACCACTAATTGAGGACAGCAAAATCCTTCTGCTGAACTGTCTTCTAATAGAGCCCAAGGACTTCTTTTCTAATTTAGAAAACAGAAGCAAACACAAATTATGATGGGTTCAGACTAAGCTCTTGTATTTGTGACATGACTATACTTAGCTCACCTTTCAAAGGTTCCTGAGTTTATGTAGGCCCAAAAACTAGAGGTTAGAGATAGAATTTTATTTGTATCTTTTCCTCTTTTTATTACGTAGGCCATTAACTCTTACTGGAAACTGTGTGTGTGTGTGTGTGAGTGTGAGTGTGTGTGTGTACGTGCTTGCATGTGTATTGTCTTCCTAACTAATTACTTTCTTCACCTTGGCAGTGCCTAGCATACACTAAGTACTCACTGAAGGTCAGCTCTCACTGCTGCCACCATCCTGCCTCAGTGTGGGGGGCAGATGGGATGCAGGCCAGGCAGAGAGAACATTCTTCTATCTGGGTCTCACTACCTACCCGAGGCATCTGCTGCTCCTTCTCTACCTCCCACCATGGCTCCCACAGCACCTCTGGGGCTCCCTAGAGTGTAAAAATCACTACCCTAGAATAAATAGATATAGCACTTTTGTATGCTAATTTAAAATTTATTGGAAACATATCCTTATCTTAATCTCTTCTTCCAAACTGCTTTCGTCCTGGAAAATTACTTTGAAATTTCACTGACATTTTCCTAAGGTAACTACACAATAATTGGAAGACAGATGAAAAGTGAAGAGCATAAGGGAATATTTATTTGTGCATTAAAAAGATTTCCTGCCACTGTAACCAACCAAGTTTTGAATAGTGAGAAAGAGTGGGAAGAAAGTATCGTGTGTTAGCCACCAGGTGGCTCTCCAACCTTGGACACCTTAATGACTTTTCTGGAAAAGAGACAGAAGGTGGTAAGGAAAGGTGGTTGTAATGAGTGCCAAAGGCTGGAGTTCTCAGCTTGTGCAACTGCAGGCAACTGCCTCCATTTATAGCTTCTTCCTTGAAATTATAAGTTTACTGAAATTCTTTAATTCATCTGTTTCTCAAAGAAAGAACAACTAGACACCTACCTGCCAACCCACAAAGGACGTGTTAGCATGACTGAGAAATAAAGCTCTGCTAGCTTTAAGCCACTGACACTTCTGGATGTTTGTTATTGTGGCATTATCGAGAATGATGTGATTCATACACTAATATGATAGGACATGGTTAGGGGACAAACAAGCCAGCTAATACACCTGAAAAACAAGTTAGCTCCTCCTAGAGATTTGACAACTCAAACCTACTGGGTCTTAATATGTCTTGGCGGTTTTCTAAAACTTAAGTCAATTCTAAAGTTGCTTGTTTAATCTACTTACGTATGTATTTTAGAAATAAAACCAAAAGAAAGGGTGCCATGCTCTAAGAGAGCAGGTAGATAAGAGAGTTGCAGGGAAATCACTAAAAGAAGGGGCATTGATATGATATTGCTACAATTTATTTTGAGTCCAGCCAGGCATAGCTCAGCAGTTGAGCATCGACCTAGGATCCAGGAGATCGTGGTTCGATTCCAGGTCAGGGCACATGCCCAGGTTGTGGGCTCGATTCCCAGTCGGGGGCATGAAGGAGGCAGCTGATCAATGACTCCTCTCTCATCGTTGATGCTTCTATCTCTCTCTCTCTCCCTCTCCCTTCCTCTCTCTGAAATCAATAAAGATATATTTTAAAAAAACAAAACAAAACAAAACACAATTTATTTTGACCTTGGACATGCCCTGAACAGAGGTCTGCAAGTGCAAAGTCCAGACAGGACAGTATGCTGTTCCCACACTGCCCACACTGTCCTTCCTGCTGAAACAAATGACTCAGTCAACCCTCAAGGATCCCGTGAAGCCTCTTTCTCTCTGAAAATGTACCCCATGTCTCTGATCCACACAGACCTCTCCTGTCTCTACATTCCAAGTCTCTACTATTCTTCTCTATACCTAACCCTGTCCTGTCTTGTTTTGCTACTTGAACACTTAATTTGCAAATATACTGCCTTTTCAAAAAGAGATTATAACTAGCTTGAAGACAGACCCATGTCCTCCACTTCTTTTGCACACCAACTCAGCAACCACTATCAGGGAATTAAACCAAATGCGAGAATGCACTCAAGAGCTTTGGGAAGATTTTCCAACTGCTCTAACATGTTAAAGAAGTGAACAAAAACAAAAAAAAAACACCCACAATAAATGACATGTCTAAAAACACAGAATGATTTAGAGCTAAAAATAAAGACAAATAAACAATCTTTCTCAAAAGGTGAATTCCGTGTCCACCACATGCAAAAAACTCTACAGATAAATTAGGGGTAATCAGATCATAAAAGAACTCACCTAAAGGAATCTCGAAGATTGTTTGATTTATAAGACTATAGTCCACAGCAAAGTTTTTATGAATTCAAATCTGTTATCTGGCAAAAGAAACCACTTTCTTCAAGCCCCACCTCCCCTCCTGGGGGTGTGGGGGTGAAGATTCTGGTTTTGCTCTAAACAGAATAATAAAGCCCAAGTGATGCTGCATGAACACGACCACGGTGGATAAACCTAGTGATTCCTGTGAACAATGATACTGCTGACCATTTCCCTTTATCGTCCAAGATACCGTATGTGCTGGGTGGTTTAGTCACAGCCTTTCTTCCTGCACCTCTTCAACAAGCATTTCCTGAGTGGCCCCCTACATGCCAGGCCCCAAAATAACCACTAGGGGTACAAAGGTGAATAGGCAGCACCTGTCCTGAGGCGCTCACAGCCCAGGAAGGGGTCTCTGGGGCAGAACAGAACAGAACAGAGCTCTAGATGGCAAAGGCCTCCTGGAGGAGCTGGGAGGGCAAAATGGTTCCGCTGCTCAGGCCCTAAGTCCGATGTCTAACGGCCCTTTTCTCGCACACGCCACAGAGCACCTCCAAGGAAATGCACCCCAGGCTGAGCTCTGTTTCCTTCCTTAAAAAGCTGGCTTCTCCCACTGAAGCTCCCAATGTGGTTAATGCCATCACTCCTGTTTGCTCTAAAAACATCTACTTCCCCTTTTGTTTTTCCTTCCCTCTCCCCCAGCTAATAAGTCACCAGGTCATTTTTGGGGCTCTCTCAGATGTTTCTGGAACCATCCTCAGAACTGTACCACCGACAAGGCACTTGCTGAACCCAAATGTCTTGTTGGGTTTGGGCAGCAGTGGCTGAACTGGTTTTCCTGCCTCCAAACTAGTCAAGTCTAATCTCTATCTGTTACCCCTTCCCCTGCTGTGCTTCTTAGAAAGGGGTCCTCCTCCTAAAGATGCTCCCTGCCTCCAAAGTTAAGTCCAGGCCTCCTACCAGGAGATCTGTCTCAGTATGACCTCCATCTATCTTCCCAGTCCGAACACCAGCAAAAGCCCAGCCTGGGCTCTGGCCCCAGGAACAACTGTCCCAATTCTCTGCAAACACCATGGATTTGCAAGCCTCCAGCCTTTTGCTCAGGCTGTTCCCTGGTATTGGAATGGTCTTTCCTATTCCCTTCTCTGCTGAGAGAATGGCTGCTCCATTCAGGGCCCAGGTAAAATGCTTCCTATTCTGCAAAGCCTCCCTTGCCCACAGTGCACCTAAAGCCCAGGTGTTCTCAGCACTTTCTATAAACACATTTGGAAGTGATCAAACCTAAAAGTTATTTAAGTGCCTTTATTCACTCAGTTATCCTTAGCACAGTCCCGGGCACCCAGCAGGCATTTGATAAACACTCCCTAAATGGACTAGGAACCCAATGATAGAAAACTTCATTCTGAGGGTACTCATAATAAAACCAGGAAGCAGAACCCAAAGAAAGAGAGTCACTTGAAACACTGGGCTACAGTGCTGACACAGACCTTCTGTTCTTACTCTTTCTCATTTTCTCTCTAGGCCCCCAAAAGTCCGAATGCCTGAAGTTGATCACAGGTGTTGTCATGAACACGACCTGCACAGAATGCTATGGATAATTCACTTGACCCTCCAGAGGGGTGCTGGCTCCACACAGACAAGTCTGGGAATCCCAATAAATCTCCAAATGGGCGAATGAACAGCGGAGGGTGGTATCATCATGCACGGGGGCTCCTGGTGCTTCCTGTCCGATCAAGCTGCTGCCCGGCCCTACCTCCACCTGCATCCGCTACTCCACACCACCCAAAAGGAGTCTGCTGAAGGGTCGACCGCTGCTTGGACTGACATCCTTCAGCCACACACACCCGTGCACCGGCAGACCCACTGGTGAGGCAGCAGGCAAAGAGGCGTGGGCTAGTCAACCCTGAGCGGAAAACAGAGAAGTGTCACTGTTTCCTTTAGGAATTTATTATAGTTGAAATGATATAAATAGAATCAAGAATGCCATTCCTTCTGCATAAGGAATTTGAGCTGATAATCAAAAGTACAGATATGCCTGTGTCTATAATTCTAGAACCAATAGCTAGGAAGCTAAGAAGCCAAATAAACATGGCCGAAATCAATGTTAATCTATGGTGTGTGTTTTTGTTGTTCTTGTTTTAAATATATCTTTACTGACTTCAGAGAGAGTTGAAACATCAATGATGAGAAAGTCGTCATTGATCAGCTGCCTCCTACACGCCTCCTACTGGAGAATTGAGCCCAAAGCCAGGCATGTGCCCTGACTGGGAATCCGACCGGGAATCGAACCACAATCTCTTGGATCCTAAATTGATGCTCAACCACTGAGCCACGCCCAGCCGGGCTAATCTATGGTTTTTATCTACCCAAATAAGTACCAAAAACAACTCAGGGGAAGGAGGAACATAATATCTATTTTAAAATAAGTGCAGATTAAAAAATAATTCAACCCTAATCTAGCTAGGCACTACCATATGTCCAGGTACCATAAAAACAGTTATGGAGGAAAATATGAAAGAAACCCCCACATAAATATTATTCATATCAAAATCATTTATAAAGATAGTACGATGTATCTTAAAACAGTTAAGCAACACTTATTGGGGAAAAGAAACAAGTTGGGGGTAAGAATATAAAAAATATGGTCAAGCCCAGCCGGGTGTGGCTCGGTGGTTAAGCGTCGGCCCAGGAACCATGCAGTCACGGTTCAACACAGTTCAGTTCCTGGTGACGGGACATTTCTGGGTTGCGGGCTCAATCCCCAGCAGGGAGCATAGAGGCAGCCGCACGATGATGTTTCTCTCTCATCGATGTTTCTAGCTCTATCCCTCTCCCTTCTCTCTCTAAAAATCAATAAAAGCATATTAAAAAAAAATTGGTCAAGACAGGTACTACGTAAGAACCTAATCACTGCTCTCCCCCACCACCTCCAGCTCCATCCTTCACCTCCAAATTGTTCAATGACATTAACAGGAACAAGAAATAAGAATCAATACGCTAAACAAAGCGGCAGAGCTTAAAGAACATTTCTTGGTAATATCAAGAAAACAAATTCTGAGCCAAGAACTTCATGCCCTCTGTTCTAAGAGAAGAGACACCCACGTTTTACACCCTGGAATGTTTCTGACAGACAGCAGGCATCTTGACATAAGGTCAAGTGGAAAGTACACCCACGTGGACTATGCCCTAAATCAACGAACAAACGGCTCTAAAAACATAAATGTTAATGAAAAGGCATGTCACAGGACGGCCTCCCGAGTTGATTCTAACAAATGGCATCACTGGTCAAGTGTGAGGAGTTAATAAGTATAAATCCCGAATACATTAATGGCTCATTTAACTACTTAATGAAGGGAGGTGTCACATTATGAAATGTTCCAAATATCTGAAGCACGCTCCCGTTGAGTGAATACAGCACCTGGCACCTAGTAGCAGCTCATTTGTTAAACAAAGATCCTGCTTCTACCTGAGAGATCAGCAAACCAAATAAGACTTACGATTTTCCCCAAATTAAAAGTAAGGACTGAGGGTCTCCTATAAACAAAGGGCTGTCTTCATGATAACATACTGTGGCAGAAGAAAGACCCTCTTTGGTTCTTATGACTGTCAGCTACCCTAGGAACGAAATGGACCAAAAGAGGAGTCCTGAGTTAAATGAGATGCTTTTTACTGGGTGCTCTATTGTCTAGGCTCTTACCAGTTTGATTTTAGAAGAGAGATTTTCTGGCAATTTTGCTTTTAGTTGATTTGTTTCCTTGAATGTTGGTGGAAACCCACTCAGGAAGGCCAAATCTTGTAGTAGCACTAGGCCAGGGACTTCTTTATCTGTTGTCTAAAATAAGCGGGGGGAAAAACACAACTCACTTTCCATATCACAAGGCTGGTGCAATCTTACAGCTGAGAAAACCAGCAAAGATCTATTGTATCATAAAAGCTTCAAAGTAAGAATTAAGATCACTTAAATCACCATTCATTAATACTAGCTAGCTAGCCTAAGAGAAAAGGTAAACATTAAAAAGCCTCTCAAAGTAAAACAGCTTTATTATTCATACTTGTATTCTAGTCTACTGTAAGAACAAAATTAATTTAAAATAACATACCAAATAGCCCCTCCAAACTGTCTGTTTGCTGTTTCCCTTAAACATTTCAGCATGGGCATCTTCAACTACAATAAAGAATACAATAAACAAGCCTATATTTAATGAATACTTAACTATAATGTCTGGCAGGACACTGTACAAAACATTTGGAGAGCTGTTAAAATAGCATGATACATGGTCTCAAAAAAAGGTAGTTAGGGGGGACAAGACCCATCCCACAAAAGGGGAACAATGTAATGCAGTGCGTAATTATTACTAAATTTTGCAATACTTAAGGAGAGATTCATACGGGCAGCAGAGATGTGGACATGATAATCTGACAGAGATCCCAGCTGTAGGAGCAAACAGAAGGGGGCTCCTGAAAGCCAGGCCAGCGGTATTTAGATGAACAGTAGGGACATACTGTAGAACCTCGAGTTTCTCAAGAGTCACAACAGATTCAGGGAGTGCTGAACAGAGCAGATTAAGGGAGGGGGGAATGACACAGCCCAAGTGGGAGAGATCTGTAACGTGATGGGGACAAATGAGATCAGCAAATGTGCTGCCAACACTCGGGATCATGGAAAACAGGAGAGAGGTCAGAGGGTGTAATTCTGATCTTCAAAATGGGCACAGAAAGCCAGTTCAGCAAATTACCACCTGGCAAGATGGATGTCAATCCTGGATAAGTCTCAAATGTGCCACACAAATACAGCTGGTGAGCACTGAAGAAAAAAAAAAAAAGCCTCTGCAATATACTGTTTATCTTTAAAGGAAAAACTGTGGGTATGGATTCACTATGAGTAAGTTTATCAAGGGCATAACTCTCTCTGTCTGTCTCTCACCACTGATATGGTGGGTTCTACATATAGACACTGTATACATATTTCCACGTAACCTCAGCAAGTTTGCTACCAACATCTCATGCCATTTTTATGGATGTTACGGAAATATACCGGCTAGATCTCACATTGGGTGGGTTGTAACCAATTCTGACTGCAGAGTGTGAAATTACCAAACCACAATCAACCTGGAGACAGGTCTTAGAGGTTTTGCCATAGGTTCTATCTTGCTCAACAATCCATTAAGGTTTGGAAGATACAGAAGATGTGCTTGTGAAATATGTGAATTTCCATAAAGCCGACAGAAAAGCTATCATCCTAGGTAACAGGCTAAGGGTTCCCCCAGTTTTTACTATTTGGAACAATGAGTCCAATCAAGCAAAATAAAATCTCCTGCAAACAAAGGTAAGATCTTTAACCTGGCACCAAAAAACCATCCACACAATCATAAATTAAAAGAGGTATTGGAACATTAGCACATAAAAGCTTTTTTAAAAAGATTTGGGCCTGGTCGGGCGTGGCTCAGCAATTGAGCATCGACCTAGGATCCAGGAGATCAAGGTTCGATTCCCGGTCAGGGCACATGCCTGGGCTTCGGGGTCGATTCCTAGTAGGGGGTGTGCAGGAGGCAGCCAATCTATGACAACTCTCATCATTGATGTTTCTATCTCTCTCTCTCTCTCTCTCTCCCTCTCCCTCCCTTTCTCTGAAATCACTAAAGATATATTTAAAAAAAAAGAAAGACTTGGGAGTTTTAGCTGACAGTGACTTCAGTATGAGTCATCAATGTGCTATGGCCATACAGAATTTCCATCGCCATTTTGTGCTGTTGAATAGAAGAGCACTTAGAATAAAAGTTCCAGCCACAGTGGCCTCCCTACTCTTCTTCAAACAGGGCAGACACCTCTGCCTCAGAGCCTTTGCACTGGCAACTCCACTTACCTGATTCACTCCCTGCGCATCTTCAAATTTTCACTCAAAAATCACCTTCTTGGTGAGTCTGTCCTATCACCTAATTTCCCCTGCTCAACTTTTCACAACATGTATCCTCTGCAAACAATATAATTTATTTATAGGTTGTATTTATTGTCTATCTCTTTCTACCAAAATGTAGACTCGGTGAGAGCAGATATTTTTGTCCACCTGCTCACTGCTACATCTTCAGCACTGAGAACAACCACTACCTGGCACACAGTATGCACTCAATAAACATCCGTTAAATGAACAGTTTGCAGACTGAGCCACACTGAAATAGAATGTTCAATTCCAGCTGACACACTCTGGAAGTAACAGATACTAAAGCTCATTCTGAGAAGGGCAAACTAGGATACAGGCCAGCAACTAGGGCACAGGCCAGCCCCTACGACACAGCTAAAGAAACAAGAATGCAAAGAAATGTCATGCGGAAAAAGGATCACAATAGTTCTACAGGATCCGAGGGTTACAAGTTAACCAGTGTGAGAAAGCCATGAAGCTCTTTGTAATTCCTAGTAAACGGCAATGTAGTCCAGAGGTATCATGAACTGTCACAGAGGAAATTCACCTCCTACACATGAAAGGGGATAAGCATGACCCTCTGCTGAGGAGACCCAGGGCCAGGCCACAGGGCTGGATTGTGTGACCACTGAAGACTGCCCAAACGACAGTCTAGGACACAGTGAGGAGCAAAAATGACACACTTGAGAAGAAAAAGAAAAGTCCATAGATCTTGGTGACTAACTAGAGAAAAGTTAAGTGAGATAAATGCAACGTCAAATATGGCTACAAATTGTTTAATCTCAATCAGGGGTTGCCAGTCCACAGTCAAATTCTAGCCTCTGCCCTGTTTGGATGGCCCCAAGCTAAGAACAGTTTCTACATTTTAAAAAGGTTAAATGATGAACTCTTATATAAATACCTACACAACCATGAGTCATGTTGGCTCTGGCCCACAAAACCTAAAATATTTACTATCTGGTCCTTTAAGAAAGGATCTGGTGATCCCTGACCGGGATAACTGAGGGTGGTAAAGAGTGTGTTTGTGGCCCACTAAGTGTAAACTCCATGAAGGCAGGAATGTGTCTTTTTTGTTCTCCGCTGTTTCCCTGTAACCCAGAACCACCACCAACTGCAGAAAACAACCTTGCTGAGTAGTTAAGTGGTTAAAAAAAAAAGGCTTCAGGGTAACTGAGAGACAAGGGAGTGAGGTAAATGTGAGAGCATCAGGTTAAAGGTCCTGTGACCTTAAGCACAGAAAGCAAGTGATCACACAGAGTAAAACACAGGCAATCTCCCTCTTGAGGTTAGGGCTGATACACAATGGCAGCTCTTTTGCTTTTCTTTCCGTTTCTTTAAAACCGGATTTCTTTAAAACTGCATCATTTCTGTCCCATTGAGAATTTTTAAATTCAAACACCTAATTATAACATGACTTTAAAGTACCCACAAGAAGACCTTACCATTCTTAGTACTATCGAAAACGACAACTGAAACATTAGTCGAAGGGTTTTTTGGTTTTGCAACATTGAATATGTCGCTGGCAGAATGAAAAGAAGGGTAGAGAGATGGTAGGTCCTTCAGTGTGACGTTGGTCGGCAGGGCAGGGTCCAGGACAAGCATTGGCACCTTAATGCAGTGTGTCAGCAAACATTCCAGCTGCTTCTCACTGGAAAAAACACAACAACATGCTCAGAGCAACATTCCTGAAAAATCAATCAATGCTAAAACGCTGTCGGTACTACTAAATTTTCCAGACATTTGTCTAATAACCTATTAAAAATCATATTTTAATAAATAAGGAATTTTATCTCAAGAATATAAAACTTATTCGTTAGCAAGTATGACATATAAAATCATTAAACAAGTGTAAATCTAAAGATAGAGCTTTCAAATTTCTATTAACAAAATATAATTGCCACCAAAATTTACTAACTCGAAGTGGCACTAAAAAAAGGCATTTCTTTACTGTCATTTTAAAGATTATTCATGCCCTAATCGGCTTTGCTCAGTGGTTAGAGCATCGGCCTGCAGACTGAAGGGTCCTGGGTTTGATTCTGGCCAAGGGCACATTCCGTAGAAATCTGTGAGTTTGTTCTTTTCATTTTCCTCTCAACCCTTCTGTAATGTTGCATCACTACTTTAAATAATTTAAAAGGCATTTAAAAATAATGGTATTAACAGCAGAATATACAAATAAATATAAATAATTAACATAAACAGACAATTCAGGAGGTACTTCTGGATCTCAAAATTGCTCAGGATCATTTTTCTGAGTAACTCCTTTATTTTAAGTCTAGTGGTTAAGTGGGTAAGTGATCGTTAACAGAGATTTCCACTTCTCAGCGAGACAGTCTTGTTTTAAGGATCTAAGTCAGGCATGATTCAAATCAAGACAGGTAGTAAGTCTGTTTCTGTCATTCCCTGCCCAGTCCTCAAATATAACATACAACGCTGACAGCTTTTAAAGGTAAGGAAATATATATTAAGTATATAATTTTAAAATGGACATAAATGAAAACACGGTGTATAAGTTAGAGTTTAAGTGGACCAAGAGAACAGTACACCAAGGATTAATGGGAATGACAGAGAAGAAAAACCTTTCTAACCCTTCCAAGAAGTGATAAGCTTTGGTTAGTTTGCTACAACCCAAATAACCAGAGTTCTTAATCAACCACGTTTTTGGTACTGCAACATTTCCCATCTAATGAATTCATATAATTTGGTGTCAAAAACTAGCCGAAGAGGTACTGAAGAGGAGCAGAAGAGTTAATACAAAATATTGTGTTCCCAACAAAAACATGTGAGAACCTGGAAGTCTCACCCCAGCCCTTCCATTTGTATTCCTGAGAGGAGAATCGGACTGCTTACCTCTTCTTAGTTGGTTCCGTTGTGTTCCTCCCAAGGGTTTCTCTAATGAAAGCAAATACATTTTGTTACACATGCATGGACTAGTGCCAGCTCTACACGTAAGATTTCACTTCCAACATCCATCTTCTTGGTTATCCCAGTGGAACTAACCAGCAGGTTAGGAAGTACTATAATGCTTGTAACATTTAAGGTACATTATACATTATTCATTTCAGTGAAATCTGATCAACAAATATTATCATGTACCTTCCACAGTAACCACGACAGTTGACTTAAAATATAAGCTTTTACGATTTACTAGTAAAACGTGGTACCAGGTGGTAAAACCGTTTTCATGCACTGGGAAGGCCTTACATTGTTCTGACACTGGGAGAAAGAGACTGTTTGTTGCAGTATAACCTGGCCAATGACCTGCAACTGGGGTGCACCCAGAACATTCACAAAGTGAATGGAGAAGTTCTCAGTAAACACTCCTGAGGAACCAGAGGGGAAGTCACATCAGCCAGGTCCCTTGCAGTGAAGGCTCTAAGAAGCCCACTGCACCTTTCCCAGATAAAGTAAATGATCGAAATTCCATATTAAAAAAACATTACCAAAGTTTCTAGTTCCATAGTGTCCTAATTGATATTAAAGGGGAATATACTTTGTGCTGCCTTTATTAAATGGAAAAAAAAGTCAAATCTGTAGGCCTGTTTTATTTTTCAAGGGATTAACCCATCTTACTGTATAGCTATTTTACATAATAAAACTTTACTTCTTGAGGATTCCTGGGACTCAGGCTGAGTGAGCAGGAAGCTAGAGCTCCTCCACCTTTAGGCTCCTCCACCTTCAGGCTCCTCAGAGACCAAGGCCATCGCTGGAACACCACGGTCTAAAATGGCCATCTAACGAAGTGAGGCCAGGACCTCACCAAAATGGCCGAGTCCTCTTTAGGAACCAAGAAACAGGGGTGGGACACATGGCTGTCAAGATGTTGCAATGGCATGGATCTGAGATGCAGTTTTGCTTGGGTAGCTCTGTGAAGTTAACCTCGCCCTCTGAGCTGTACTGTTCCCGGCACCTGTAGAACCTTTTGTGCTTTGTGTTTCGAGTCTCGCTTTTACCTCATTGCTCTCTGCTCCTCTTCCATCTGCTCCCGGACTTGCTGCAGTTCCTTCAGGAGTTCAAGGTCGGTGCCATTCACCCAGGTGTACACCACGTCGATCGGCATGGGCAGGCAGAGCCTAGGGGAGATCCACAAGTCCTCCAGCTCACATGCACTTTCCCAATATACTTGGGAATGAAAGTATGAAGGGTTTCAACTTAGAGGCTATGAACACACCAACGAGGAGGTAATTCCGCCATGGGATACATCACAGAACTGCAAGTTTCAAACTGGAGCCGAGAGCTAATATATGCTGAGAACCTTGTTTATGCAGTTTGTGTACTTGACGCCATTCGCACCAATCATCCTCACGGCCACCTTGCATAGAGGCTGCTATCGCTCCACATGTAAGATTGGGGGGCATCGCACATGCTCACAGTAAACTGCTAAGTTCTCAGTTTAGCAAAAGTTGGTACACAAATGCAGCCAAACATAGAAAAAAATTAGAAGCTTAAAATGACCCAAAAGAGAGTTATCGAGCAGTCCAGAATTAAGACAGCTCTGTACAGTGCTGCAGCCCTCCTGCTCCTTGCGGCCCCCAAGCCCTAGAATGTTCCTCCCCTAAATGTAAGCTCCAAGAAGGCAGGAAACTTCTGTTTTATTCTCTGAAGTATCCAACCGATGAGAAGAGTGCCTGGCACATAGTGCAGTATGTACTTGCTGAATGAGTCAGTGATTTCTGTGAGACACTAGCACAAAACTTCCCAAACCTGCTCGGGTTTTTCCTTACTATCTTATCCTCAGATAAGGAGTCAGGCAGACTTTTAATTCTTTGTTGTTGTTCTTTTGTTCTTTGTTTGTGGGGGTTTTTTTGGCTTTTAACTCCTGAGTATACTGTCTAAGCTCATCTTAGTGTTTTTTTTTTCAGGCTGTACCCATTAAAAGCTTTCTTCCCCTTTCTTTCATCAACTTACCCAAATCCTACCCATCTTTCAGGGTCTGCTCTGGACCTACGACACAGGAGTTTACATTCACATAGGACATATACTTTGGATGGTTCTGTGTCTAATTTGGCCTTTTTCAAGTAATTGTATGGTACAGTTTTTTTCCCCTTTTCTGTTATTTTTTTTTTTTAGGCCCAGGACCAAAGTTTACCCTCCTTTTGTCTTCCTCACAGGCCAGGCACAGGTTAAGGCCCATAGCAGTACAAAGGGCTCCAACGCCCAACCAAAACGCCATGTCTCTGCCTGTGGCTACAATCATATCATGCAGTGCAGGGTTAATTATCTCATGGAAAAATAAACGTGGTTTGGTGGGTAAATCTCTCTTATGATAAAAGGATGAAAAACAGAAGTGACAGCCACTTTTAGCTTAAAAGAAGCAGGTAAGATGAGGAGAGGAGTGTCTACCCACTCATTGAATAAGTATTTATTGAGCATCTAGTATGTGCTAGGCACTGTTCTAGATGCTGGGGATCCAGCAGTAAACAAATAAAAACTCCAATCTGTGCTTTCATGGAGCTTACATTCTAGAAGTAAAGACGGGAAATAAACCAAATATAGTCGGATGATGTTAAGTGTTATTATGGAGAAAACAAAGCAGGAAATGGGGAAACGATGTGTGCCTATGAGGGAGGTCCATGCCAAACGGAGAAATCGGCAACAGCCTCACTGTAAGGTGGCGGCCTCACTGTAAGGTGGCGTTTCAGCAAAGATGTGATGTGAGGAGCAAGCCCTGTGGGTAAATGGGGGGAAGAATGGTCCAGAGAAAGGGAACACCCTGTGCAAGTGCCCTGGGGCAGACATCTATCTGGCAAGGTCAGAGGCCAGTGTGGCAGAGATGATGGGAACAAGGGGAAGAACAGTAGAGGAGGTGGGGCTGACCAGGTACCAGGGGACCCAGAGCTTCCTGGGGAAAATGAGGAACCTCCTCACACTCAGGCACAGGTGAGCGCTAGCATCTATCATCCTTCTAGAGGATCACCACTGCCTGCAAAGTAAAATCTAAACTCCGACACAATCTGCACCCTGTGCTCCAGGCACTCCAGCTGTGTGCCCTTACCACAGGATAAGACGTGGCCAGCTTTCGTGCCTTTGAAAGTGCTTCCCCTCTGCCTAGAATATCCTTTCTTTCGTGCTTCTTTCGACCACTTCCTCCCCAATCGCCCTCTTCCCACTCCTCCCAGGGAAGGTACTGCTTAGCGCGCAGCTCCCGCTGTGCTTTGTACACTAAGGAATCCTTAGCACAGTGTGGGATGTTTTCTATGCGTGTCTAACTTCCACTAGATGGAGTCTCTCCAGGGCTGAAACGTTATCAGGCATTCTGTGCCCTGCCTCATTATTTCCTCTTTCCTTTATCTTCAGGCTCTCCCCTCCTCCTACCACAGTGGTGTGTAAAAGCTTTCTCATGTAGGTTTTTTCTGCATTTATCTATATCGATGGTTCTCAAATGTTAAAGGTATCACACTTACCTGTAGGACGTGTAGAACAGATTACTGGGTTCCATCCCCAGAATTTCTAACTCTTTCTGTCTGGACTGGGGCCCCAGAATGTGCATTTCTAACAAGCTCCCAGGTATTGCCAATGATGCTGGTCTGAAAAGTCACTTTGAAAACTGCTGGTTTAAATGTAGGTTATAGTTCACATTTTTAAGTTAAAAATAAAAGCTTCCCCCACTAAGATGTCAGTTCCATATGAGTTCAATGAGTTCCTTTAATTCACCATTACATGCCTAGGAACAGTGCCTGGTACCTGAATGGGGTTTAATATATACTTGTTAACTAACTATTAGTTCATTCCCTCAGCATATACACTGGTCTTTTCCATTTTAAAAAATGCCTCCCATTACCTTCATGTAGATTACTCAAGGTCATCTCACTCTCAACTTCTCAGGTGCATAGACTGAAAATTAATTTTAAAAAAACTGCTTAAGTGAGCCCAGCCGGGCGTGGCTCAGCGGTTAAGCGTTGACCTAGGATCCAGGCGATTGGGGTTCGATTCCCGGTCAGGGCACATGCCCAGGTTGCGGGCTGCAGCCGATCAATGACTCTCTCATCATTGATGTTTCTGTCTCTCTCTCCCTCTCCTTTCCTTTCTCTGATATCAATAGAGATATATTTTTTAAAAAAACACACAAAAAAAACTGCTTAAGTGATATAATTTTAAAAAAGAAAAAGAATTGCCCATTCCAAAGCTTTCCTGTAAAAATTAATATCTGCTATTAAAGATTTTTTAATAGAATCAAGAGATAACCACACATGTTGGATTGAGGAAAACAATGTTAAGTACATAAAGCATTTACGTACTGGTTTTTCTAATAAGGCTGTGTTGTAAGATCAATTTAATTCTTTGGTATTAAACTAACAAACCTAAGGAGACCATGTGATCTGCTCTGGGTCAGTGAGTCAACTGTTTCCCCATTAGACATGGTCACAGTACATGTGAGTCTTTCGTTCTAACCATGAGACCACTATCTTGGTTTCCAGATGAGAAGGAAGTCTTTGGCTTACTTACACTGAAGACTGTATAAGTCACCTATGACTCAAAACCAAAGCTGTGGTGAGAGTCACACAACTTTTATTTTAACCCGTTTAGCTTAAATGAATAAAAAGGGACTTGGTCCTATATTCTATAAAGTAGGTAAGAAAACTTAGAACTTAAACAGTACCTCAGGACCAAAGAGTTGGGAGAGATTTTATACGTAATCTAATACCTACAATTTAGAGAAGAAAAAATTGAGCCCCAAATTGATGTAATGTCTCACAATTAGTAGCAGTACATAATGTATATATTCGCCTGTTACTGACATACAGAATGGGATTTTTTCCCCCCCAATCAGGGCAAACAACATTAAAAAGACTTATAGAGAAAGTAGCAAAACAATGAAACTTCCTATAAACATTACGGTATTCTAAAATATATTAGAATATGTGATACGCTATATATGATCAATTTACCTGTCATCATCAAAATTAGGCAATTTTGAAATATCCCTGCATAAAAATCAAACAATATTTTAATGCAATCAAAAAGTAGGAAAATAAATATATAACACACACTCACACAAAAAAAATTCTTCAGAAAGAGAACACGAGTGTTTGCTTAAAACTGCTGACCTCGGTATTTGGACTTTCTAAGCTAGTTTTCCTTTTAAAGGTTGGGAAGCCCTCGGGGCAGGGATTTATATAGCTGTACCATCTACACCTGGCATGGCATAAGGCACAGTAGGTTGACCAGGTACTCAATGAATGGTTGAGTAAGAAAAAAGACAACCCATGTGAACTTTCCTCAGAAAACTCAGTGTTACTAAAACGAAAATTGGAAAAGCAAGGAAATTGTATTTCATTAAGGATTCATTAGTGCAATAGTCCTCAAAGTGTGGTCATCAGACCAGTAGCTTCTGTATCATCAGTGGACATGTTACAAATGAAAATTCTCTGAACCCCTCTGAGCCCTACAGACTCAAGACACCTCTGGGGGTGGGGAGAAACTTTCTCCAGCTTTCCATGGGATCCTGGTGCATCCTAAAGTTTGAGAACTGCTACATTAAGGAAATGGTTCTCAAACTTTAGTCTCCAGACCCTTCACCCTCTAAAAAATTATTAAATCTCTCAAAAAACTTTTGTTTATAGGTTGTAACTATGTGCACACCTGCCATATTTAAAAGTAAAATATGTTTTAAAATATTAATCCATTTTAAAACAACATAAACCACTTCACATGTTAACTATTTGTACGAATAACTTTAAAAAAAATATATGTCTTTGTTGATTTCGGAGAGAGAAAGGGAGAGGGGGAGAGAGACAGAAACATCAATGATGAGAGAGTCATTGATTGGCTGCTTCCTGCACCCCCACCCCCCCACTGGGGACTGTGCCCATAACCCAGGCATGTGCCCTGAACGGGAATCAAACAGCAATCTCCAGGTCAATGCTCAACCGCTGAGCAATGCCGGCCGGGCATGAATAATTTTTTTAATGAAAATAACAATATTTCCCAAAACAAACAAATTGAGAAGAGAGGCACTGTTTTACATTTCTGCAAATATCTTTAGTGATTTAGCAGAAGCAAGCAAGCACCTCAAATCTCCTGTATTCAGTCTGCCTCCCTTATGCTGTTTTGGTTGAAGTGTATGAAAAAAACCCAGGCTGACACAGCTATGAAGTTGGAAAGAGGAGTATTTCAATAGCCTTTTCAGATAATAGTGGATATTCTTCTTTGCTACTACACCAAGTGGTAGTTTCTTGAAAATTAGTTGCAATGTGGAATCTGAAACATATTAATGAATTTTTTGTGCTTTTCATTAAAATCCACTGGTCTTTCTTGCACTCTGAATGGCTCTTTCACCCATCCAAGAGTCTGTAACATCAATGTATTGGTCATCTACAGAATAATAGCATACTGAGTTACGCAGATCTGCTGAATGGTGACACATTTCCTTAATTTTCTTATATTAACAAATGTGATTTTTTGGATAATGCCACAAATCTAATCAGAGAAGCCTACAATATTATGAAGGTGATAAGCTCACAGTGGTGGAAACAAGTTTCCCAAAATTCTAATTTTCACTTGAAAGCCTGAGCTTTGTCATTGGCAACAAATACTATGACTTGTTTTCCTTCGAGAGAGAGGATCACTTTGTTCACTGTCAAGAAAACCCCTGCCAGATAACCAAGTCTGGGTGATATACCAGAATTTGTCCTTTCAAGTTTTAAAGTGTTCCCTGAAACAAAAGAGCTAGTTCAGGCTGGAACTCAGTCACCACGTGGCTTTTCCCCAAGACAACCCCCATGCAGTCGGGTGCTTTAGGTCTGCTTCCCCTTTCCTTGCGCACACCCTAAAGAAACGGTTACTCAAAGGGTCAAGTTACAATCAAACTAGTCATCTTTTACTGTTTCATCCTGAACATTTTTAAGTGAAACTAGCTTTTCCTTCCCCCTGCAAATGTGCAGTGGGGTGAAGAATACAATGACTCACGCTGAGTCGTAGCAATGTTACCCATACCACTTTCATACCATCGGTGCTAAAATCAGTAAAAAAGCAAGTAACACTTTAGTATGGTTATACCAGACCCCTAGAGTCTTTGAAAACTGTTGTGTCAAGAGATCCTAAGAGAAAGAGCTAGAGTTTCCCTACTTCACTCGTTTCTTGGCTATAAACTACCTCCCCTACTAGACTACAAAACTCTTTACAGCAGATAGTCATATCTCAGGGTCTAAAACAGAGTAAGACTCAAAGAACTCATCTTCGTTGAAGGAGCAAATTCAGGGTGTTACTCATTTAAGGACCACAGAGTAAAGAGTAAAGCTTTAGGTCAACTCAAGAAATCCCACAAGCCCCCTTCATTGAGATGGTGAGGACTACAGTAGTGCATACATCTAATTGGCATAGTTTGTTTGTTTTTGTTAATCATCGCCCAAGGATATTTTTTCCATTGAGAGAGTGGGAGATAGGGAGGGGGAAAGAGAAACATTGATGTGAGAGAGACACATCGATTGGATGCCTCCTGCCTGGGCCCCAACCAGGGCAGGGGAGCAAGCCTGCAACCCAAGTACGTGCCCTTGTCCAGGAATCAAACCGCAGACCTTTCAGAGCGTGGGCCGACGCTCTAACCACTGAGCCACACGGGCAAGGGCAGCACAGTATGTGTAAAACTGCTCCCTTGACAGGAATCACTAGGCACTCATAACAAGTGCACAGAGGCACAAGGAAGTGCCTCTAAGCTCGCTCGGGACAAGGGCTCCGGAGCAATCGGTGCTGTAGCCTAGAGGTTCTTGGAAAACTGTCCAAGTGTGACAATTAACACCAATTATTACTTGTAGTTTCATCAGCTTTCTGGTTCAGTGAGTTTTCTGGTGTGTCAATTGACACTAATATCACTTACAGCGTCATTAGATTTTCTGGTTCAGTGAGAGTATTGGGAAGGATTTATGAGATCTATCCTCGAGGGGGAATGACAGTCAGGATCTCTGGTTACAGCCTCTGACATGCAGACCAAGGTCTTTCGTGACAGTAACCGCCCTGGTGGCTACCCCACATTTCTTTTGGCCCCTCTTGCTCCTCTCCTGCACTGACTCGCTCTGCGCCATTACAAGGAAAAGGAGAGTCAACAGATACTGAATAAAGTGAATAAGCGGTAAAGGAGAGGGCTTCGTTTTTTAGAGGAGGAAGGATCACCAGAAGAGTCCAAAACAAAAATTCAGTAGCAGCTGTTCCTCTGGGGGAGGGGAAATCCAGAAGGGAACAGAAAGGCTTTACTTCTTACTTTTCGGTATTGCTTGAACTGTTTTCACCAGACATCAGTGTTTTTATGATATAAAACAATATAAGTCATAGCTTTATAGACAAACACCAAAAAGAGCCTGTGTGATTCATGTTCGCTACGAGAAGGGAAGGAAGACACTGGAAAAGACTGCTTCCCCTCAGGTATGTTTTGTGAGGGGGGGAAACTCCGGGGGAAAGGAAGGCTGAAGGCAGCATTCACGAATGGCTGCACCACGAAGCTTGGCCTTAAGGAGCCAAAGACCCAGACTGGGAGGTTGTTTGCTCCTTCCCACAGCAAGGCTGCAGATGTGGTGACCACAGGGGCAGGTGGGGGTCCAGCCCTGGTGGCTACCATGGGAATGGCCCTGGTTAACAGAGTAATGTCAACCAAAGGATACCGGCCAGGGCTCAGAACAGCTGCAGAGTAGCCACTCAGTTTCCTCATCCTTCAGGGAATGAATTACCTTTACCTCAGGGATCTGGGGCCGGGTAAAACGAGATCATGTAACGAAGTACTCAGCCAACTGCAAGGCAGGATTACTCTTTGGGAGTCAGACTTTCCATCCAAAAAATGTGAGGATGGACTACAAGGTTCCTTCCGACGGGAGTAGCCTTGAGTAAGTTAAACCATATCCACAACCTGGAAAGACCCCTTCGACTGCTCCACTTAAAGCATGGGTGATTTTATGACTCATCATTTAAGTCAAAACAAACTACTCTCCAAAACTGATCTTTTCTCACCGATTCTGAAAGGACTTTCCAGCAATATTGTCTCTGTAGGAATCAAACAAAACGTGGTATTGATCCCGGCTCCATTCCAGAACCACCTAGGAGAAAAAAGGAAAAAAATGTTTTTTAAAAAAATCCTCACCCTGAGGAAAAGTTTCATTGATTATTTAGAGAAAGGGGAAGCGGGGGAGAGAGAGAGAAACGTGGATCAGCTGCCTCCCATACTCGCCCCAATCAGGGATCAAACCCACACCTAGGTATGTGCCCTGACCCGAAATCTACCCTGCGACCTTTTGGTGCATGGGACAGCCCAACCAACTGAGCCACACCTGCCAGGGCAGGAAACAATGTGTTTTTGTTTGTTTGTTTTTATTGATTTCAGAGAGGGAGAGGGAGAGGGAGAGGGAGAGGGAGAGGGAGAGAAACATCAATGATGAGAGAGTCATTGATCGGCTGCCTCCTGCACACCCCGCACTGGGGATTGAGCCCGCAACCCGGGCATGTGCCCCGACCAGGAATTGAACCTTGATCTCCTGGTTCATGGGTTGATGCTCAATCTCTGAGCCACGCCGGCCGGGCACAAAACAATGTTTTATTTGCATCAAATACTAAGAGTTTACAACTTTCATTGCATTAAGAATTGCTAAAGAAGGAGGTAAAGCAATCCAAATCCACCTGTTACTCAGTGCCGCCATATGCCAGGTACTGTGCTCACCCCAGAGGAGTAAGCTACCATATATGAGTAGTTACGTATGAGAATCCAAGAGATTTAAAAGGGTGCAATATGAGAACTGGGTCTAGAAGATTGGGGTCACCAGGTGGGAGAAAGGGGCAGTGCCGGAAGAGCACGTTCTAAGGCTGAGCGCGGCATGGGCGAGCAGTTTGAGGGCAACCACGCAGCTGGTTGTGGCCGGAGCCCAGGCAAGTAGTAACCAGGGAGAAGAGCAGCAGGGAAAGGACGCTGGGCCCTGACTGGTGGGCCTGGCCCAGGAGAAGCAGGGGCACTGAGGATTTTAAGGCGGCTGCGTGATCCATCCAAAATGCGGGAAAGGCTCTGTTCTGAACCCAGAACGGCTCAACACAAGAGACTGACAAGACATGGGGACGATGACCTTTCCACCTAGAGTTTTCAGCTGATGACCTTGCTAAGTATTTCTGAAGAAAACAGAAGTCTTTAGATAGGCGCCCCCTCATGTCTGCTTCCCAAATCGAGAAGCCTACCCACACACGTGCCCCATTTTCCTCGCCCCCTTGACAGCAGGGGAGGTGTCTCGCCCCCCAGACGGTCCACCTCTGCCCATGTGCTCTGGGCCTCATCCGCTCATCTTCTTAGGACCCTGCCTCCTTTCTCTTGTCCTCTCGGTGGGCTTTTTACCATCAGCATAGAAACATGTCCCAGTGTCTTGGGAAAGCCTTCCCTTCACTCTGCCCTACGCCAACTTATTGAGCTCAAACAGAGGTGATTCTCCATCAATATCCCTGCACCCAGAAGGTGGGGGGGAGGCAGGAAAGTTAGAAGAGAGAACAAAGGCCTCAAGCTCTGCCCCTTCTCTTTTCCATCTTGGCTGAATACGGCAGATGTGACCGTAACTGACCACCTGTCCCCCTGCCTCCACCTCCCCAATTTCCTATAAATGAGAAGACCAGAAAGAAAGAAGAAAGCAAGCCCTGGCCAGTTTTGCTCAGTGGTTAGAGCGCCAGCCCGAGGGCTGAAGGGTCCCAGGTTCGATTCCGGCCAAGGGCATGTACCTCGATTGCAGGCTTGATCCCTGGCCCTGGTTGCCGAGCGAGCAGAAGGCAGCCCATCAATGTGTCTCTCTCACATCAATGTTTCTTTCTTTCTCTCTCTCTCTCCCCTGCCTTCCACTCTCTCTGAAAAGCAATGGAAAAAATATCCTTGGGTGAGGCTTAAAAAAAAGAGAGAAACTGCTACCTGGAGAGCAGGGACGACAAGCTGCGTTGGCAGTCACCCAGCATCAGGAGCCTACGACCACACTATCCTCCCTCTTGCCCACATCGAACAGAAACCTTCCACCCAGTCCCCATCGGGGCATCCTATTCTCCAGTTCGCCCACTCTCACTTCTCGAGTGCGTACTATCACTTTAACAATTTACTGTGTTTTGCTGAACCCTTCTGTCACGCTCGCCTTTCCTGGGCTGTGATAAGAACCTGGACCCCGATATTGGGCTGAGGTCTCCCTTGGCCACCCCAGGTGACACCCGGCATCAGGGGGAAAACAGGACAGGCACACTTCACAGAGGGCTGAGAAATGCTGACATGCTGTGTGTTGACACGACATGCCTTCCTTCATCAGATAAATTAATCTCACCATCTCTAAACCACTTTGATGGATTAAAAAGAATAACAGGAACAGAAAGGGTCTTTACCTAACACATTTAGAAACGTTCCTGCTGGTCGAGAATTCTGCACACTGAGATCTCGGGACGGGGGCTGGGCTGTGACTCGGGACGTAGGTTTTCATCTCAGCTCTGTCACTTTGATGAGAGATCTGGTGCAAGTTATTCAGTCTCTTTGGGCTGTTTCTTTATCTATAAAATGAAGGGGGGCTCCGACCAAACTGTCTTTGAAATCCCTCCCAGTCCTAAAAGCACAGTATATGACTAGCGGAGGTGCAGAGCCATGTGGCTGACGCTATGCATGGTGTGGTCTCTTCTCTGTGCCCACATGTGAGCCCCATAGGACACCACATCTCTTCCTATCTTCAGCCTCCTCTGGGTCTCCTGTCCCCAGGTCTAACCCCATCAACATTTAAACTTGGTTTTCTTCCATCATAACCATTTCCCTTTTCTGCTTAAATCAGTTCTCAACTACCTTGGAAATCTTGCCAACCTCTTTCTGAAGTGAATGAGTGATGTGCTATATGAGGGACCAAAAAGGAGGCTTGTACATCAAATAAAATTCGTATAAGGGCGAGTGTCAGCTCATTTCCTTTATAGTACCCTGGATGGAAGAGCAATTATGAAATTTTTTATTCTGGAGTAAGCCATAAAAATACAAATGCCTTCTAAACAACAAAGAAACCAAATAAGACAAATGTGTAATTAGATCTTGTTTCCAGACATTATTAGCAACAAACAAAAGACCAGAGGAGGGGTCAGAGAAACACTTACACAGTAAGTCTCTTTTCCTCCGCAAGGCCTTCCCTAGTCTTCAGCCCAATCTGAATGCTTCCTTCTCAGAGCTCTGAGCAACTTTCATCTATATCACTTTCTTGGAAATCAGCTACCCATCGCCTTGGAACGTTTCCTGCATCACTTAGCTTTTTTATCGTTTACCTTTCACCCCGAGTTAGCATCTTGTCAGACCAATCAAGTTATAAACTGCTTGAGTCTATTAATCATCCACTCATACCAAGAACGATAAACTGTGTACACTGTCGTCTTCTTAATACATGTCTGGTTATGGCAGAAGTGATGAGAAGACTGGGCTGGCGAATTTGGGACATCTCCTGGGAGAAACTCCCAGTTCTCCTACCAGAGGCTGTGTAACCTTGGGTACAAATGTTCAGGCCTCAACTTCCTCCACTATGAACTTAGTACAAAGTCTGTTTCATCCAGTTGCTATGCTGCAGCGGGACAGTGACTCTCATGTCACATGAGTGAGTAAGGCATGCCGAGCATACCAGGAGTCATGGTAAACCAAGCAGATCTTCCTAAACCATCGTTTTAGCACTGGAAAGGCACTTAAAATATTATACTGGCAGTAATTCAAGTCTTTACGAAACAATATGTAAAACAGATGTGATTTTTACAGATAAACTGTTGACTTTCAAAAAACTCCCACTTGCCATTTTGGACTATTCCCCACCCCCACCTGCAGGTGTGCACACACA
Source organism: Miniopterus schreibersii (assembly GCF_964146895.1). Classification (NCBI taxonomy): domain Eukaryota; kingdom Metazoa; phylum Chordata; class Mammalia; order Chiroptera; family Miniopteridae; genus Miniopterus; species Miniopterus schreibersii. The sequence goes on from NC_138102.1 coordinate 173,651,418, forward strand.
CACACAAACACACACACCTCCTCTCTACACTAGTCGCCTCAGAGCATTTACTTTTCTCTGCTACAAAGGGGACTTTCTTGGTAAAATTTAAAACACAATGAGCTAAAATACTGTTGACTAAAATACTACATGAGCTCCGAAATACTTTCTAAACAATGTTATTAATTGTAAAAATCACCTAAAGGTAGTTTACTGTACTAGTTTAAAATGTTTATCACTTTTAAGACTCCATGTAATAATCATGACACTCCATGCTCAAGGTATTCAAATCAACTGCTCGGCAGTTTTTACAAAAGGGCAGCCAAAGTCAGTCTCAATGTGCTGATGACAGAGGAGAAGGGGAAGGGGTGGGTACACACGTTCACCAACACCATCATGCCGAGCACTCCTCCCCACTGAGCCCCAGTAACAAGGGGCCAACCGTGAGGCATGCCTCACTTTCCAAAGAGAAGCTCCAGGCTGCACAGCAGTGTGTGACAGGGCTGGGGTTTGAATTAGCACTACTCCCGAGCTCATGCTCCTGTTTAGCTTCATCCAGGCTCTCCCAGCTTCACCAGGCTGCCTCCTCGGACACTTATTGACACAGAGCTCACTCTGTCAAATACACAACTAGGAAGGTGGTCACGCAACCAGTTCTGAAACTGGTACACTATCATTCTTAATTCAGTGACCCAGAACTATTTCCCTAGCATGATTCTAAATGACCACAGTCACATAATGTGTATTTCCCCCTCAGTGTTTTTAGACTGAGTCCTTTAACTTGTTTGCGTACACGAGTGCTAAAATTTTCAGATGATAAGCTTTTAAAAATTATTAAACTGTTACATACTTTTATTGAAAATCTTTATGATTCCAGACAGGATCAAATACAAACCTGTGGCAGAATAATACCAATGGAGGTGCAAGCCCCATAATCCTTGTACCAGAGGAATTCCCCAGATGAGGAAAGGAGGAAGGTAATCATTAAGAAGAGAACAGGTATATAGTGCAAAGACCGTAAGATTTACAATCAGAAGACATGAGTTTAAATCTGGCACTTGTCAATAATAAAATCTAGACACTTCTCTATTCTCAATTTCTTCTTCTGTAGAATGAGGATATTAATGCCACCTATTTCACAAGACTGTTTTGCTGAGAAAATAAGATGTTTAAGTCATACAGGGCTGTATAATGCTTACATGCAAACTGTTCACACGTCTTTTTTTAGTATGATGCTTCTTTTTTTAAAAAAAAAATGTTTTTATTGATTTTAGAGAGAGAGGGAGGGAGAAATAGAAACATTAATCGGCTGTATCCTGCACGTCCCCTACTGGGGATCAAGCCCACAACTCAGGCATGTGCCCTGACCTGGAATCGAACCAATGACCTCCTGGTGCCTGGGACAATGCTCAATCCACTGAGCCACACGTCTCTTAAAGACAGCATTTACAATGCCGCAATATAACTTACCGGCTTAAAGATGTGTCTACACCTGTGAGCAACTCAAAGCCAGGAGCTTGACCTCTTTTAATTTTTATTCCCAGATCCTTGCACAGTGCCTGGCACAAAAATCAATGAACATTCTAGAATGAATGAATATGGCTACTAGTTTTACATGGCAAACAGCTTAGAACAGCTTACCACTCCACAGTTTCCCTCCAGAACTTTCTGCTTTCGGATCCATTCCCAGATAGTCAAGATAAAGACTAAAGGGCTAGAGTTATAAAGAGACAACCGCAGGCCTAGGCACACATGTGCTCTCTCTAAAAGCACATGTCACTTTCTCAATTTTTGAAAGCAATCTCACATGCTACCCTGTAAAATTTCAGATGCTGGGACTCTCTAACCTCAAGCAGTACGAACTCTAAGTAACACTAAGAGAGCTTTTCACACATTGATAATCATTGGAAGTTTATATAATTCCTAGATTATAAAGGTTCTTCATAGTTTCTGAAAACAAAAATTTAGTTTGCATTAAAAGGTACTAAGAGAGACCAAGATGTGTATCTTAAAGATATTCTAAGCTTTATCTTTTCTACTAATCCTCCTCCTCCACAGCAATCAGGAAGCCCTATCTGCTCACCACCAGAAGCATTTTCTAATCACATCTAAGCACACTCATTTTCTTTTCCTGTCTTAGCCCATAGGTTATAAACAACAGAAATTTATATCTCACCATTCTGGCGGCTGGGAAGACGAAGGTCAAGGCACCGGCAGATCCGGTGTCTAGTAAGAGCCAGTTTCTAGGTTCACAGCCGGCTGTCCTCTCCTTTGTCACCTTGCATGGTGGAAGGGGCCCGGGAGCTCTCTGGGTTTTCTTTCATAAGAGCGCTGACCCCATTCATGACCTAACCATCTCCCAAAGGCCTTACCTCCTAACACCATCACACTGGGGACAGATGAAAAGACTCGCCCAAAGTCAAGCAATAAATCAGCAAGAGAGAATGCCAGTTTCCAAAAGCAAATACACCTTTCTTTCAGGTCTTTGCACAATTATAAAAATCAGTATCGAAGGCCTGCTGATTCTGATGCATTGCATCCATGTGGTAATTTTACCTGGATTCCTACTACCTCTTACAGACTCCTGCTACCATTCCCTTCCTCCTGCAATTCGTCTTCCACATGACCTCTAGAGCAATCATCTAAACATAGATCTGAATCATCACTCTCTTGCCTAAATTCATTGGAATGATCCCCATGTCCTTCAGGATGAGTGGAAATGTCTTAGTCTCACTCAGTAGGCAAGTCCTACACTGGCCACTGCCTGCCTCTCCAGCTTCGATCCTGGGTATGCTGCGGCCCTTCGGAACTATTTTTGTTCCTAGAAGGTGACAGATCTCCCGCACCCATACCTTTACACCTATGGCATCCTTCACTTTAAAAAGGAGGGGGGGATCCCCTTTCTTCCCTCGGCCACCTCCTTCAAGATCAAGCCCAGATGTGAACCTGTCTGAGAAACTGCCCCAACACCCACGCCTATGTCTTCAACTTAATTGATCAAAATGAATTTTAAGTTTGTCTATCTCCTTGTGCATCTCCCTGTCCAGAGAGTGAATTCCTCAAGAGCAGAAAGAAACTGAACCATCTGTGTCTCTGGTAAGCAGCAGAGTTGCTGGCCCAGAGTAAACACCTCCACAAATCTCCACCAAAGAAATACCTTCTGGATTTCGGTAAAGAAGCTTTATCCAATTTGGATAAATTAATCAGAGACAGAAATGAAGTTAATGGAATGAAGTAATGAAGGGGGGAAAGCAAGGTATGTCAAGGGGTAAAGAAAACTAGAACCACCTTAAAAGAAGAAACGAAAACATTTTTATTGATTGATTTGAGAGAGAGAGAGAGAGAGAAACATCAATTTGTTGTTCCACTGATTTGTGCATTCATTGGTTGATTCTTGCATGTGCCCTGACCCGAGAGAGAACCCCTAACCTAGGTGTATTGGGACAATGCTTTAACCAACTGAACTACCCGGCCAGGGCAAGCAAAAACGATTTTAGGATGCAATGTTAAAGTGCGCAATATGGTTTTTAGTCTGATTGTAGAATTCAGTTGCTCTCCCTGCGCAACTGTGACTTAATCTATAACATTTTTTGAAAGATCACATTTTTCCTGCTTAATTTAGTGCACGTATGAATCACACACGGGCCAACTAATCACCTGCTAAAGATACTGCATGCGGGTCATAAGACTGGAACATGCAATCTAAAGAACAGGAAGAACTTTTTCAAAAGACGTATTGTGAATATGTAACCTCTTACAGCTACACTTGTTTTTTACATTTTAGAAGGAACTGGAATAACATATGGTATTATACCATGCAGGCTGTATTAATAATGTACTTACTCCCTCTGCTTCTACATCTACCATAATAAAGCACAGCCAGGTAAAGAAACCACTGTGAACTTTTCTGCTCTGTCTCTAAGGAAAGATTAATATACTCTTCAATGTGACCTTGACTGCAGCCCAAAAGGAAGGACTCCTGCTGCTGCCTTCATAAGCATCACAGCCAAGGGAAGAACTGTCCTGGGACAGGACAGCCAGCGTGGCATTTAATTAGCATTTACTGAAAAACCTGCCCCAGGCACCATGCAAGGTGTCTTATGTACATTAGGCATCTCATTTAAACCATCTTTCTTCACGAGGCTCAATCACAATCAGTGAGTAAAAATGAATTTTTATAAGTATTTATCCAACAAATATTCACAGAGCACCTATAGTTGGGTCTGGGTAAGTAAACGAACTTATCTATCTTGTTCATGTTTGTATCCCAAGAAGTCAGCAGAGTATTTGGCATATCATGGAACATAAAGGCCAGGTTATCTTGCACCCCAAGTCTCTAAAATCTGTCCACTTCTCCTAAGTGGCCTTCTACCAGCCTAGCCCAAGGCTCCCAACTAACTGCCCTGCAGATATTCTTGTTTCCTCTAATTTAGGGTTTCTCAACTTTGGCACTATTGACATTTAGGGCCGGATAACTCTATGTTGGGACTGGGAGGGTCGCATGCATCGCAGGATGTTCAGCAGCAACCCTGGCCTCCACCCCCTACATGCCAGTACACAATAACCTTGAATGTATCCCACTGTTCTCAAGAGAAGCACCCAAACCCTGCACACCTATTCTGCCAAGTACTGGAAGCAGGGCACAACCATACCAGTCTCTCCTACATCCACACTTTCTCTTGCTCTCCAGCCACATGGGCTTCTCTCATGTACCTCAACTTTAAGACTCTGTCACGGTTCCCAGGGCCTGAGCACTATTAACATTTGGGGCTGCATGTTTGCTGCTGTGGGGGCTGTCCTGTGCATTGCAGGAGGTTTAGCGGAATCTCTGGCCTCCACCCACTAACAGCCAGTAGCACCAATCCCACCCCACACCCCAAACATGACAACCTGAAATGTCTCCAAATATTGCCAAATGCCTCTGGGGGGCAAAATAGCTCCCAGCTGAGAACCTTCAGTAGCCCTGCCCTCCTCTGTCCACTGCCTCAGTAATTCTGACCCTTCCAAGTTGAACTCAAACTGTATCAAGAATGCCTCCCCTGTCCTGGCTGGTTTTCCCAGTGGTTAGAACAACGGCCCTCGGACTGAAAGGTCCCAGGTTCGACTGCAGCCAAGGGCACGTACCTTGGTTGCAGGCTCAATCCCTGGCCCCAGTCGGGGGCACACGTGCAGGAGGCAGCCAACTGATGTGTCGCTCTCGCATCAATGTTTTTATCTCTATGTCTCTCCCTTCTACTCTCTCTGAAAAGCAATGGAAAAAATATCCTCAGGTGAAGATTAAAAAAAAAAAAGCCTCCCCTACCCAGCACCAGACAAGCTGGGCTCTCACTGCAGGTCTCTCCACAACACTCTCCTTCTCTGCAGCATTCCTCACAACTGTTCATTAGGTAGCAGTCAATGGCTGAATGCACAACCAGAATATAAACTCCTTTTCTGCGGGAACCTGTCTGCTCTATTCACTACTCTGGGCCCAGGGGCCTGGCACAACACTCAAACAAAAATGTACCAACTGTATAAATGACTCAGGCGCTCTGCTGGGCACAGGGATTCCAAGATAAGGAAGGTAACGTATCTGCTCAGCATGCTGAGTACGGAAATGGCGAATGAGTTTCATCGTGAAGAAGCTGTGCATGTAGAAATAAAAGTTCCACCCAAAGCATCAAAATACCAGATACCACGTTCCAAAAAGAAGTGTGGGAACCAAGACATCAAGTTCCCTGAGGGGGCTGAGAACTCATCCAAATCACAGCACTAACGTCCAGAGGAGGGTTTTTGGAAATTGCTGCTGCCATTCCGTAAATTCTGCTCTACCTCATCTGAAGAAGAGGAGTGGAAATCTACTTCCCATCACCTTTAGCCCAGGAAAAAGACTCCGTGGCACAACCACGAGAGCCCACTACAGGTCCCTGCGGTGGGGTGAATGCCACATCTGCCTCACACCTGAGAAATAGGAAGGGCTGGCTGGCTACCTGCCTGAGGACAAGGAGAGGTTGTTGCTATGTGGAATCAGCTCACAGTCCCCCACCCTAAGCTGACTAGGATCAGGATCTTGGCATAATAAATATTTCAAGCTGAAGGAATTGGAGAAACAGTAGGCGCAGGAAGGACTTTCTGACCTTCCCCTGAAGCAGATCATACACCTTCTGTGAGAGGTGCCTTCTCTGTACCTGGAGGAAAGGCCCTTTTCTCCTAAGACAGAGGGATGCTGAGAGGAATTCTGAATGAGCAGACCTGTGTTTCCACAGCTTACTAAACTCAGCTCAGATCCTTTCTGTCCTGTCATAACTCCACTTCTCATCAAACTTAGCATTAAAATACTCAGGTTTAAGTGCTTCTTTGGGTCTTCATTTCCTTAAGAAGGCTCCCATGTCATGTAAAACTTAAGCTAATAACTGTGTATGTTTTTCTTTGTTAATCTGTCTTTTGATACAGAGGCCTGGTGGCGAGGCCACTGGAGATGGGGGAATCACAGATGTCTGAACAAGAGTCTGAAACATGACATCCTCATGAGAGGACATGGCCAAGGAACAAAGCCTGTGGAATCCCAGCATTTAAGACAGAAGGCACGGCGAGTGCACACGGAGAAGAGGGAGGGGGTCTCCGTGAAGAAAGCGGGAGTGAGAATTTCTAAATGCATAAAGTGTCCAGTGCTGCAAAAAGGTCAGGTGAAGTTTCTTCTTACAATTCACTAAATTTCATTAGCAAGATCAACAAATTAAGACCTCGAGAGTACATCAAACCAAATACAACTGTCCACCTACCACACTAAGTTAAAGATGTATATGAATCACTATTGAAAGATTTATGAGGGCACACTTGAGCTGTGTTTCACGAAACTCCATATTAATACGCCCACCAAAGAATACAAGTTTCACAGATACCTCTATTTAATTAACAAGATATTACAAATGGAAACAACCCACTACAACAAGGTAAAGGGCTAACAGCTATCACAGTCACAAAGCCAATATTAAGGACAGGGTGAGGAAATGGTTTTGACTCAAGCCAATGTCTAGAACATCGGTTCCCCTGACCCTTCTTTTGATAACAGCCTCGTGATTTCCCTCTGGGGAACCCATCTCAAGTCCTGTGGTTCACTCGAGACTGACAACCCTACTCACAACCCTAGGTCTGGGGATGATCCAGGTGGATAATAGAAGGGCACCATTCCCTGGCTAGGAAGGCGACCTGGGCCCAGCTGGCACTACGAGAAGGAGAAGCTCTCTTTTTTTTAAAAATATATTTTTATTGATTTTAGAGATAGGAAGGGAGAGGGAGGGAGGGGGGGAGAGAGAGAGAGAGAAACATCAATGATGAGACAGTCATTGATCAGCTGCCTCCTGCACACTGCCCGCTGGGGATAGAACCTGCAACCGGGGCATGTGCCCTGAACAGGAATCAAACTGTGATCTCCTGGATCCTAGGTCAACGCTCTAGCGCTGAGCCACTCCGGCTGAGTGAGAAGTTCTCTTTTTGCTGGGCTTACTAAAACGGTAGATAAGAATCTGGAGTTGCTGGCAGCAATCTTTGCTTTCATATGGGAAGAGCTTGCCTGAGAGCTAAACCAAAAGAAGGGAAGAACAGGGACAGAAAAAGATTCCTGATAACATCATTTGGGCACCGCAATCCAACCCTGCCAAAGTTTCACCCTATAATTTTTCAAATACACCAGTCAAAAAATGACCTTTTCTTTTAAGCCACTTCTGGGTTGGGATTCTGTCACAACCAAGTGCTGCCGACTAATACCAGCAGCAATTTTAAACCACTAATAATTAAAAAAGAAAAAGCTCCAGTCTCCTTGTAAAAGTCAGCTTCCTCTAGGATGCTTCAACCCATAATTTTCTTCCCTTCCTCTGATTTTCTAAGCGATTATTCAATTACCTACTCCCTCTACTGTTACTCAGTCCTCCTGGTCTCATCTCAACTATACAAAGGTGGTCACGGATGAGCTAAATTTCTTTGTACCTTTGACAGCACCTTCCACCCGACAAAGTACAATCAGACCAATCATGTGTGAGAAAGAAAAGGTAACTACAGATGGTCTGCATCCAAGAAGAAAACATACCTTTATTGGAAATGAGTTTGAAGTGATGTTGGTTAAGGTCATCTCCACCCATTCATTCATTTGCATGCTACGGGACACAGCAGGGAGTAAGACAAGGTCCCTGCTTTAACAGCTGGGCTGCGTATCTCTCCCAAACCCCTCCAAAGAGAGAGGCCATTTAATCTTATCTAAGGGCCACTGGCATTTTCTCTGCAGCGAAGTCCATCACCTTATAGTTCATGCTTTCTCAAGTGAAGAACCCAATAAATACATATTCACAGAATGTTAAAGCTAAAAAGGGGGCCTTAGGAATCTAGTCCAGAAGTTTTAAAACATTACTTTTAACAATGAGAGTTTTCCCCATCCTCAAAAGAAACCTACACAAAACAGGTAAGAGTGGTAGCCCCAACCTAGGAGGCAGCTGGAGTAACACAGTTTGGGAACCACTGAGGATCAGAGTTTACGGTGGAGCCAGAGCCAGGCCAGAGGCTGCCTCCCAACTCTGGCCAGGCCTATTCCAACTTTGCCTATTTGCTGCCTTTGGCAAAGAACACACTCAAAATGTATCTGTTCAGTGAGTGCACTCCTCAAATACAAACATGGTAACTAATTTCTTTCTTGAAACTGGGCCAGTATGAGAAACTGGTCACCAAAGTTGAGCACAACTTGAACTGGACCCAGTTTTCAATCTTCCTGTTCACTGAACAGGAATCTATCTACCTGCGGTAGGAGGCAGGTGAGCAAAAGGAGCCAGGGAGGCCAGGAACAGGTACTACCCGCTATGGCAGATTCTGCCTGAACCTATCTGACTTCCTCACGGAAATTTAATTTTTGAATATCTGTTCCCATAATAGTGCACGTATGAAGGACGTATTTTATACACACAGACACACACATACACGCCCTGCAGTGGTCTACAATGCTCTATCCACAATCCTGAAATCCAAAAAGCTCTCAAGAGTGACGATCCTTTCGGTGTCTTATTGGCAGCAAAACCTGACCTGACCTGAACTTATTTGGTGGCAAAACTTGGCCTAAACTGACTGCAAGTTATTTATAGTCTTTATTTTCCTCGCTCAGTGTAAACAGTCATGTGTTCCACTGTAAAAGATACCGATGTTTAATTGTAAGGTCATCCAGTAGTTCCAGAAGTTTCAGACAAGGGATTGTAGATTTGTATATAAATAATGTATATCAGTAACTCAACCAAGTAATGATGGCCCTGAAATAATAAATTTTTACTTCAAAAGCATGTTTTAAAGTCTATACAATTCAACTAACAAAGGACAAATATTTAAAATCAAGACTTTCTAAGCTAAAAAGAATCTTAAGAGCACAGTTAAGCTAGTGCCCTCATTTGTAGATGAGGACAGGGCATGTAACTTCCCCAAGGCAACCAGTTTGCAACAGACAAGTTCCCACCTGCTACTTCACCCCCAAGGCAAGGAACTTCAGTGCACTTAGACTCCACTTTGAGGGTCCTCCCTGTGGATTTGGACCCAGCTCTGCTTTTTCTTGATTAGAGTTCCCAAGGGTTCTCCAGAAAATACTTGGTTGAACTTAAGGGGAAAATAAAAAAAATTTTTTTTAAATATTTCCCTCCCTCAATTCTACTTTTCTGTCTCAAAATGTGGATGAATGTACAGCCAATACCACTTATTCTAAGAGGGAAGGAAAAAAAAATTATGAATTCACAGTAAACAATGATAAATAAAAGGATAGTCCTTTTATCTATTACAATTAGTGGAATTACTAACAGGTTGGTAATATTAACTGTATGATGACAGTATTCTTATTTCAAAATAAGGAGTAAAAACATAAAACAGCTGATGATAATAATAGTAGCAGTAGTAACTACCATTTAATTAGAGTCTATTACGTGCCAGTCACTGTATGTGGAACTCTACATACAGGTCTTATTTAGTTCTTACTATCAAAGCTGCAAGGAAGAGATTCTTGCCTCCATTTTAAAGATGAGGAAGCTGAGGTTCACAGAGGTTATGAATCCTTTCCAAGATCATACAAAGGGCAGATGGGCTGTTCGAGAGGCCATGAAGAGATGTGCTTAAGAGTATAGCTCTGGAGCCATATACACTGCCTTGGTGTGAAGCCAACTCTGCCATGAACTGGCTAGATTAACTTGTGCAAGTGCATTAGTTTCATCACCTGTAAAATGGGTGTAATAACAGTACCCATCTCACAGGGGTGATATAAGGATTAAACAAGTGAATGTATGTAAAGCAGTTAAGAGAGGGCCTGGAACCTGGTAAACCCTATGTATTAACTATTATCAAGATCATGAATCCTGGCACCAGCATTCAAATACAGACTTACCTAATCTGACAGTTCTTTTCCACTATGCTGTAGAAATTAACAACAATATTAGTGGGTCACCTCCCAGGCCACCTGTTGATGTCCTTTGCCTCTCATTTCTTTTGTCTGTTCCAAATTTTAAAATCTGTGGTCATGTCAAGAATGACAAAAGTCTTTCTTTTGGTAAATAAATAACCAGACATTGAATATATAAAATAAAAAATTCCAACAACTAATGCTTTAAGCCACCTTCATACTTGTAGGACTTTAATAAACAGCTAATTTATTTACTCAGGGCCCCCCAAAAATCTTATCAGCAGTAAGACACAACTAGGCATTCACTATATTACGTTGCAACACAGGAAACAAAAGATAGAACAGCAGGTGGTATATTAGTTACATATTCTGCACTTACAAGTCTAGGGCACTTTCTCACTCTTACTTATAAAATTGATTTTTATTAGCCCCTAGACCAAGAACTATCAAAAGTGTACACTTGGAAATCATGCCATATCTGTCATGCATTCATTCAACAAATATTTGGACTGCATACTCTGGCAGTACTTGGCACAGTGCTTGTGCCAGGTTTACAGCAATTAAACAGAGAGCAGACAGCACCCTCTCTTATATAGCTCACAATCTAGTATCGGTACCGACTTCAAGCAAATGTATAGCGTGGCATTTCTAAAAACCATGTGTGTTCATTTTAAAACCTTTTCCAACCTCCTACCAAATATGTATGTATATATATATATGGACAGATCTCTAATGACTTGAAAACACAACTTTTCTCCTAGTTGCTATAGACACATTTTAAAAAATGGTGTTCTCTAAAATCACAGACATGAACGCTTCCAGTTCTGACTTACTCATGGTTTACAGTACGCCTGTTTATGATAAAGAATACCGTATGAGACCATCAACAATGACATAACTATCCACCTAAACCAAAGGGTGGTTTCAGTCATGAAGATGTTTAAACTGCATATCCAGAAGGGTACAAAAATCTAGTAAACCTGTGTTTCCGCCTCCCAAACCTGTTGCTTGGATCCTCTGAGGAATTTACGGTGTCACCCAACTTAACTTTATTGCACATTAACTAAGAGCAGATTCAGGAAGGCAGGGCTTGTGTGATCTGGAATCTAAATCATTAGCCTATCCCATGACTCAAGGACTTGTGCTGGCTCCCAAGAGGTTAGGTGCTGGAGTCCAAAATCAGTAAGGCGTCCCGGTCAGGTGAAGGGGCCCTAGCCTCAGGTGATCTGGGAACGGAGGAGCTGCCAGATCTCTCACATCAGTGTGTGCACATCTGCCCGCAGGGCTCACTGATGATGTATAGCTGTCCCAAATGGCAGAGAAAAAAATGCCAAAAAAAAAAAAAAAAAAAAGTCCCGTTGCACACCTTAAGTCCTTTAAATCTGGGGCCAGCACACTCTCCCCGCTGCAGATTCACGTGCAAACACACGTGCCCCTGGACAAAGTCTTGAGATCCAGGAAAAAACTACATGAAGAAAGACTAAAGTGCTTTTGTCAAAGGTCAAAAGGTTAGAAGGGTGGCAGCCACCCTAGGAAAAAAACTGCAGGGGGGCAAGGGGTGAGAATTTAGGAACGGGAAGGCACCAGCTCCGGGTCCCGGGAGGGGGCTGGGCGGAGCACGAGGCCTGAGGGGGAGGCGGCCGGCTCGGGGGCCCTGAGAAAGGCCCCCGGTGGGAAAGGGCATCAGCAGGACGCGCGCCGGGCGCCCACTCCCCGCACGCCGTCGGGGGCACCGCGGCTCAGCCCCGATGCTGAAAGCCGATCCGCGTCCTCGCGCCTGCGGGGCAAGGGCGGCGCCGGACCTGTCGCCCGAGCGGCAGGAGGCTGGGGGCGCCGGGGCCGAGCGCCCGGGGCTCCGCGGCGGCGGCGGGGTGGCGCGGGGACCGCGGGGTGGCGCGGGGGCCGCGGGGGCGGCGGGGTGGCGCGGGGACCTCGGGGTGGCGCGGGGACCGCGGGGGTGGGACGGGGACCTCGGGGTGGCGCGGGGACCGCGGGGTGGCGCGGGGGCCGCGGGGGCGGCGGGGTGGCGCGGGGACCGCGGGGGTGGGGCGGGGGCCGCAGGGGGGCCCGGGCTCCGCGCCGTTACTCACCTCTCCGAATTGGAAGGCGGAGACGATGGTGACCACGACGCCCACGAAACAGACGTAGAGCCCATACCTGTGGGACAGGCAGGTATAGGTCTGTCTCTGCAGGAGCTTGAGCAGCATCACCCCGGCCGCCGCCACGCCACGCCCGGCGGAGCCCGAGCCCGAGCCGCCGCCTCAACGAGCCGCCATTCAGCGGCCCCCTCCGGGCCGCCCCGCTCAGATCACGACCTCCGGCCGCCGCGCATGGCTGCTCCGGGGTACAGACGACCGCTCGGCTCGGCGCCGCGGCCGCCGCTTCCGGGAGCCGGAGCCCACGCCCTCGGCGCGGCGGAGGCGGACCGGCAGCGGGCGAGGCGGCCAGCGCCGCCCTAGTCTGGCCGGGCGAGCGGCGGCCCGAGCGGCGGCACAGGCGGGGCCGCCAGCGCCCCCTGGAGGGCGGAGGCGCGGAGGGCGGGCGAGCGCCCTCCCCGTCTGCGCGTGCGCCGCGGCGCCCCGCGGAGCCAGGGACCCTGAAGCCACGTGGGGTGGGCGGGGGGGGGGGGGGGGGAAGGCAGGTTCCCCCGAGGCTGGGCCTGCGGGGCGCCGTAAGGCCGGGAATACTGCGGCGCGCCCCCCTTTCTTCATGTACAGTCACTGGGAAATGACGGTTCCTGGGGCTCCTTTGCCCCTCTGGCTCTCTAACCCTATTGCTTGAAAAAGAAAGCTTTTGGGCCACGTGTGCAAAAACAAAATTAATTCATTTATTAATTAAATGTGTATTTAGTGTCCCGTGCCTAGCATAGTGCAGCAAGATATTCAAAAATTAACTAGCCCGCCCGGCGTGGCTCAGCGGTTGAGCGTCGATTTAGGATCCAGGAGATCCCCGTTGGATTCCCGGGCAGGTCAGGGCACGTGCCGGGGTTGCGGGCTCCATCCCCAGCAGGGGGCGTGCAGGAGGCAGCCCATGAACCACTCTCTCATTGACGTTTCTATCTCTCCCTCCCTCTCTCTGAAATCAATAAAGATATGTTTTGAAAAAATTAACTAGATTTGGCCACCGTTCCCAGAGAGTCTAGTTCCAAGGTCTTTTCAAACATGATGATAACCGATAAAAAACAACCTATCATTCAACAGGGCTCTTAAGAGGCCAACGTTTACCTAGTATGTCCTGTGGGCTGGGTCATCCAAGCCTCACAGCCACCTCCTGAGGTAGATAACATTATTATAGGCATTCTACAGATGAAGCAGCTAAGATACAAAGAGGCTGAATAACTGTCTAATATCACCCAACCAGTAAATGACAGAACTGAGATTTGAACAGGGCTGGGATTAGCAGGAGATGAGTCCTGCAAATGCAGGGTCAGGTTCTGTCTTTGTTCAAAATTTTTAAATATTTTGTCCTTTCACAGTAAGATGAAAACTGCAGCATAATAAAAACTTCTCTGATTCACAAAAGGTTAATCTTTTGCTAGGGCATAAAAAAGAGCAATTTAAACATAAATCACACATGATAAACTGCGGACTAAGACAAGTTTTATTTGATCAGCAAGTTTTTGTGGGGTTTTTTTTTGGCTGGGAAGAGTAATGATATAAAAGTTGTTTATTTCTGTTCTTTAATCAGTAAGTTCTTAAAAATATTTTTAAATTGTGAGATTTCACTGACAAATCCTAATCCTAATTTCCAGTTGCTTATTTATTTATTTTTATTGATTTTAGAGAGAGAGAAACATCAATCCGTTCCACTTATTTACGCATTCATTGGTTGATTCTTGTGTGTACCCTGACCAGGGAATTGGACCTGCAACCCTGGCATGTCCGGACAACACGCCAACCAACTGAACTACCAGGCCAGGGCCACTGTCTTTTGAATAAATGGAAAAATCTAGCCATGCTGTGGCCACATTTCCATAAGGCCATAGTCAGCTGTAGCTAAATAGGGACTGTCTGCCCACTTTGTATGACATGGGCTCACCGTGATTCATTTCACTGTTTCAGCTTCCCATCCTTGAGATTAGGATCAGTTGACACTTACCATGCTTGCACTGTAATTTACTTTACAGGTGAAAAATATTTCTTTACACACACTTTATCAAAAGTGGCCAATGGAAGGCAGAGAGAGCCACAGGATTCAAGTAAAAAGGGGAGAGGGTTTTGTGTGTATGTAGAAATGAAGGTATTCTTGTCTGTTTGTGACACCCAGCCTGAGTCACCCAATTCCATGACCTGCCTCAATGACATTATCTACCTGGTACTTGAGTATGTGATGCCCTAATTAAAGCAACAGTTAAGATTGTTGAGTAACAGTTTCAATTTTGTCGAGATTAAAACCAAGGCAAGATATGCATAGGTGCATAACCCTTGGACACAGACAATGGTGCAGTGAATGCAGTGAAGGGCTGGGGGAGGGGGTGTGAAGGGGGTCATTGGGGGGATATCTGTAATACTTTCAACAGTAAAAATAAATTTAAAAAAACACACACAAAAATACAACACCACCAAGGCAAGATTGGTAGAGCAAGGTTTATTCTTTCTTCCCCCATCCTTCTGCACTTCTCAGTTCCTCACTCCTAGAGGTGAATCCTGGGATGAGCAGAAGCTTGTCAGGATCAGTTAGGATGCTGCGAGAGGCCCCGGAATGTTACCAGCCCACTTAAGACAAAGAGACAAACTGCAGTGTACCCTCCTGCCTTCAGGCAGCAGAGGGGGTTTAGACAGCACCACCCAATGGAATAAAACCAGAGGGCTTACGTCTCAGGGGGTTTGCCATGACTGTATTTCATTTCAAGACACACTTTTTTCCTTCCAATATTTTATTCACACTCCTGGTCTGTGTTGCCAGCTCTCAGCCCAGAAGATGAGGAATGTACCTGACTGGCGAGGTTGAGAGGAACTGAGCAGGTGGCCCAGAGATGGGGGTTCTGGGACTCTATCTCCCAGGCCTGGGAGACTCAGCACCCGGGGCCTGGGCCAGGGCCAGGGCCTGGAAGGTCTGTCTCGCTCAGGGATGACATATGGCTGCCCACTTGCTCCCAGAAGTAAAACAACATTCTCCACTTCACTTTAACAGAATGTATAAAAGCTGACTCTTTGATTTCCATCTGTGTGTACCTTCAACAGCTTTCTCAATTGGTTTGAGACTCAGAAGTTGAATAGAAATGCTTCTCTTGGGCCCTAAAACATCAACCATCTTTGCTCGGCCTTGATGAAAAATGAACAACCAAAGTAAACAATCCTGCACAAAAAAAGAACCTCCTGTCCCAGGCCTACAGAACATATGTTGTATATAGAGATGGTGTTCTTGGAAGGCCTCGCCGTGAGCTGATAAGAAAACTGAACCTAAACAAAGAGCTTTAACTAGCAGATTAAGCAAAGTTGAAATAACTCCTGATAAATCTATATTTAGCCAAGTCCTTGCTTTATTCAAAGTAAAAAGAAAGAGTGTCCACATTGTGAAATGCTTTTGCTTTTCAGCTTTAGGCTTGAAAAACGTGCTTGTTGCCAAGAAACATATTTTGGTTTTGTCCCTCCCTCTTTTCAGGATACACACTGTGTATTCATAAAACAAGCCTGCTGCAAGTGACCTCATCCCTTTCTGTCTTTATTCTAAAACAAAGAAAGCCAGGACAGCTTTTACTTGTTTCAAAAATAGTAAATAAAACAGAATAGTTAAGAAATTTGGTTGCTTCTGATAGAATGCCAAGAGCCAAAACATAACATGGCTCACTCTTTATTTTTTTGTATTTCAAATACATCATGCATGTATAACAAATATACATATTTTTACATAAGTGTGACCATACTTTACTCAATTCATTTGCTATTTATCTGAGGGGTTTTTTTGGTATGTTTCATCCACAGAATATAGGTATCATAGAGGCAGGAGACTTGTCCGTCTTATTCATAACTTGTTCATATTAGCATTGTCCTTGACTCTAGTAACCAATTGATTAAAAAAATGTATTATCTTAATATATGGTGATGGGAGAAGATATGAGTTTGGGTGGTGGGCACACAGAGCAATATACAAATCTTGTAACATAGAAACCCACACCTGAAACCTATATGTTTATATTAACCATTGTCACCCCAATAAATTTAATAAAGTGCTAAAAATGCATTATATGAATGAATATCTTTTACACTGATCAAAGTACTAAATATAGAGTTGGCAACTACTGAAATTTTGGTGAATTGAATTATAATGTGCTATTAAAGAAAATGACCTGGAGAACAACCCTAAATTTTGAGGTAGAACTCGCTTTGAAAACTGTCTGGACCTGGATCGAATATTTTGGTTTGGGGGATTTCCAGAAGCGTCCTCAAGTCATCTAGGTTTGAAAATCTATGTTGTGGTTATTGTTATTTAGTCTCTGTTTGCTTCATTTTGTGCATTACTACCCTGTATCTCCTCAATTTTCTTCTAAATATTTTTTTCGCTTACTCTTTGGCTCATTCTATTTTCCTGTGTTTTATTTTTATTTTTATTTCATTGATTGGTGCTTTTATCTTTGTAACTTCCTTTCCTCTTAGTCTCTAAATTTGTTCCATTTTTCTTGAACTAGTTTCTCAAATTTAACACTGAGCTCAGTTTGTTGCCTTTATTGTTTTTAGTAAATGTTTCAAAACTATAAACTTCCCTCTAAATACTAACTTTATTGCATCTCCTAAATGTTGGAGTGTGATGCAGGTGACATAGGGAGTCCCAACTCTGCTGGAGGTGTCTGGTCTGGGCACACGGTGTCCACATCAAGGGAACTATGGTAAGGCGGTTCCAGGCCTAGGGCAGGGTGGTAAGTGTGCTCTCTGGGCGTGCAGGGCTGGGGCACAGTGCCACCGACGGTCTCACCTACCAGAGCACTGATCCACCACGCAGCAGGGGGAAGAAAAAGCAAAACCTATCCCTCTATCGCCCTCTACTGGCAAAGCCTAGTACCATTCTCACTACAAAGGAGAAACGCTTGGGCGTCCAGACTATTATCACAGAGCAGGGTCTGAAAGCCGTGAATTTGGAAATAAGAGGCAAAATTGATAACTTACACATCTGCGAAACTAGGTTTTCCGATGAAAATTAGATTCTCCTAATCAGATAAATTTACAGGTTTTCATCTGGAAGTGAGTGACATGGGGAGAGAGAGGCAAGGCAAAGGGCACCAATTTTAGCGAGTGAGTTGATGCAAGTATGTAGTTCTGAAGCCAGTGGCAGAGTCAGCAGCTCCTTTGGCAGCTCGGTTCAGCTGAGTTTTGGGAGCCCTTCCTACAAATTAACCTAAAGTCTCTTTGTTCAGTCCTCCTAATGGTTTATGTATGAACCAATTGAATCTGTTTCTGCTTAAATCGGTGAGTGGCTTCATTAATCTACAAATAATTAATTAAAGCATGGTAAGAGAACATAGTTTACATGATATTGACTGGAATTCATTGAGGCTTCCTTTGTTGCCTAGTGCATGGCCAATTTTTGTGAATGTTTCGGGTATGCTCAAAAAGAATATATAGTTTCCATCTCTCTCTCTCCTGCTCCTAGTTTCAAGCCATCCATTTTACAAGAGGTTTCACATATTTCCCAGGGTCAATATCAAGCTCACCATAAATACTTTGCAGAATCTACCTATTTGCAAAAGCTAACTCTTACCTCTATGCTTGAAAGTTGGATGAGTTTCCTGATCTCCAAGCCTTTGGAACTTCATGATCTCGGTGATTTTTTAAAGTTGATTTTTAGTTTTCTGCTCCTTAGAGCCAAAACAGTGAGCAATCATCATATATACTGCCCGGCCGGGCATGGCTCAGCGGTTGACCTAGGATCCAGGTGATCGGGGTTCAATTCCTGGTCAGGGCACATGCCTGGGTTGCAGGCCCGATCCCCAGTCGGGGGCGTGCAGGAGGCAGCCAATCAATGACTCTCATCATTGATGTTTCTATCTCTCTCTCCCTTCCTCTCTCTGAAATCAATAAAGATATATTTTTTAAAAAAAGATTTAAAAAAGATATATATATATACTGACAACCCAGCTGATCATCCAACTCATTGCAATGTTAAGTGCATAATTAAGTAAAGAGACTTTTGCATCTTGCACAGACCTCCTCCTAGGAGACTGCCAAGGGCACTCTGTTATTTTACTATAATAATGTTTTGGCAATATTTTAAATTTATAATAGTCACTGTAGCCAATCTTAAGGAAACAGTATAAATCTAAGTAATGCCAACTAATCTAGTAAGACACCAAAGTCCAGAGTAAGTTTACTGAAAATACAAATGTCATAGTAAAAGGCTAATATAACTGGCGCCTCTGACTTTTCAGGCTAAAAGAGTGAGGAAATGACTATGTTAAGAATCTGTAGAGGATACCAAGGGAAAGGGTTAGTAAACATAAGAGTTAGTGTGAATAGAGGGAAACTCATGAAAAGACAGATTTCCTTTTGTCTTTTCTTCTGTCAACAAGTACAAACTAGTCACAGGGTTCTCTCAGTGGTTCCACTATGAGGAACATGTGAAACAAACAAAAACATTCTAAAAGCTGCATTCTAAGTTTCCTTGTAATCTGGGCAGCTCTATTCCTTCCTAGAACTGATACACCTTTTGAGTTCTTTTTTCCCCCATGTTTTAAGTTATCTTTATTGCTAAAAGTATTACAAATGTTCGATTGATCCCCTCCACTTGGCATCCCCCCCCTCCAGGCCTTCACCACACTATTGTCTGTGTCCAAGGGTTATGCATACATGCACATAGGTTAATATCTACCCCCCCACTGACCCATCCACCCCCGCCTTCCCTCTGAGATTCGTTGGTCTGTTCCATGCTTCTGTGTCTCTGGATCTATTTTGTTCATCAGTTTATTTTGCTCATTAGATTTCACATATGAGTAAGATCATGTGATACTTGTCTTTCTCTGACTGGCTTATTTGGCTGAGCATAGTACTCTCCAGGTCCCACCATGCTGTCTCAAAGGGATCCTTCATGTTTTCAGCTGCAGAATATTCCATGGTATAAATGTCTGAGAAGATGCTTAATATGATTTCAATCTTCTTGAAGTTGTAGAGACTTGTTTTGTGTCCTAACATGTGATTTGTCTTTGAGAATGTCCCATGTGCACTTGAGGACAATGTATATTCTCCAGCTTTGGGGTGAAATGTTCTGTAAATGTCAGTTAAATCCATCTGATCTAGTGTGTCATTTAGAGTCACTGTTTCCTTGTTGGCTTTTTGTCTGGAGGATCTATCCAGTGAAATCAATGGGGTGTTAAAGTCTCGTACTGTGGCTGCATTGTTGTCGATCTCTCCCTTAAAGTCCTGCAGAAGTTTTGGTTTTTTTTCTTCAGAGAAAGACAAGTGTGAGTCTTTTGTTCTGACATGGGTGGGTCCCTTGTAGACAGCATATATTTGGGTCTTGTTTTCCTATCCATTCAGCTACCCTATGCCTTTCGAATAGAGCATTTAATCCATTTACATTTAAGGTTATTCTTGATAGGTACTTATCTATTGCTATGTTTTTTCTTTATGCCTTTCTATTTCAACTTATTACAGCAATCCCTTTAACATTTCTTGCAATGCTGGTTTGGTGGGGATAAGTTCCTCTAGCCTTTTTTTTGTCTGGGAAGCTCTTTATTTCACCATCTATTTTGAATGATAGCCTTGCTGGATAGAGTATTCTTGGTTTCAGATCTTTGTATTTCATTACCTTGAATACTTCATGCCATTCCCTTCTGGCCTGTTGAGTTTCTGATGAGAAATCAGTTGACAGCCTTATGGGAGCTCCTTTGTAGATAACAGATTGCTTTTCTCTTGCTGCCTTTAATATTTTCTCTGTTTTGAATTTTTGGCATTTCAATTATGATGTGTCTGGGTGTCGACCTCTTTGGGTTCTTCTTCCTTGCGACTCTCTGTGCCTCCTGAACTTTTATGACTTTTTTCTTTACCAGGTTCGGGAAATTTTCTGCCATTATTTCTTCAAAGAGGTTCTCTAAACCTTGCTTACTTTCTACATTTTCTGGTACTCATATGATGCAAATATTGTTACATTTCACGTTGTTCCACAGCTCCCTTAAACTGTCCTCCTGTTTTTTAATTGTTTTTTCTTTTTGGTTCTTTGACTGAGTGATTTTTTCTACCCTGTGTTCTAATTCACTGATCCAGTCCTCAGCTTCCCCTAATCTGCTGTTTATTCCTTCCAATGTATTTTTTATTTTTACTATGTCATTCTTAATTCCCTTCATGGTTTCCATTTCTTTTCTCATGCTGTTGAGAATCCATACAATCAGTATTCTGAACTCTATATCTGATAGATTGCTTATCTCCATTTCATTTAGCTCTTCTGGAGAATTCTTTCATTCTTTCATTTGGGGCTTTTCTATCTCCCCATTTTGGCTGCCTGTTTGGATTTGTTTCTGTGTATTAGGTAGGTCTGCTAGGACTCCCATTCTTTTGGATGGTCTCTGGTGCAGGCCAACATCAGATGCTATTTGTGACTGGCCTTGAGAACCCTGTTTGAAGATTTCAGCAACCCACAGCTTGTGGCTTCCTCTGCTGGGGTGAGTGCATTTGGAAAGGACCAAATTGCCCACCAAGGCCTGCTTTCCCAAGCCCTGGGTCTAGAAGCAAATCAGGAAAAGACTCAAAGCACCCAGAGGCTGATTGCTATTCAGTCTCTTAATGGGCCTCAGGCTGGAGAAACTCCACAAGGTGGGTGGGTTGTTGTTTTTCAGTCTCTTAATGAGCTTCAGGCTGTAGAAACTCCAGAGGGTAGGGTCAGAGGTTTTCCAACAGGGTGGGGCAATTCCTTCCCCCCTCGCCCCACCCCACCCCCAACCCCCCCAGCAAAAGCTGCTTGGAAGGTAAACGTCTGCCTGAGAAAGATTCTTCTGCTGTATGTGGGGAGGGATGACTCAGCACAGGAATCCAAATAGCTGCCCTCTGAGCTCTATCCCCAGAGCCAGCACCCCTGGACACTCCCCACACAGCTCTAGTCCACTCTTCTCCACCTCTGCCGGAGCCCAAGGTGAGTGGCTGCAAACTTTGTACATTGGCTCCTTAAGAGGGTGCCTGCATTTCCAGCTGTCTCTCACTAGCAGATAGAAACGCAGCTGCTTTTCACAGCCAGATGTTATATGGGCACCTTTCTCAGTTCTGGTGTTGTGAGCTGGAAAGCCCAGCTTGGGGTTTAGGCCCCAGAGTTCTCCCCACACAGCTGTGGGAACCCCACAGCTGAGATATCCCTCCAGACCTTCAGGTACTGCCTGTGGGAGCCCAGCCAGCCCTCTCTCACCTCTGTACTTCCTACCAGTGTGTGTTCTCCACTTTACATCCTTGGTTATGAGGGTGCTCTCCAGTTAGTCTTCAGTTGATTATTCGGGATGGTTTTTCTATATTTTAGTTGTAATTCCAGTTTGGCCCTGGGAGAGTGTCAGTGTAACTTCCACTTAATCTGCAGCCATCCACCATTTGAGTTCTTAACTTAAAGCAGTAGCACTACAATTGTACTTGAGATGAGATAGAACTACTTTTACTAATGTTTCCCATCTCACTTCATATTGATCTAGATTCAATAGGTAAAGTCATTATTTTTGGCTTTATTTTCACTTCACAATATACAGAAGCACTGCTAATTAATTTGGGGAATTTTCCTCTAGATAAGCTAGAAACATGCTTTTATATTGATACATTTCTCAAATATTAAATAAACAAAGTCATGGGTCAATGACTCAGTGTCCGTTGAGCAATCATGCAATGTATTTGCTTCTATTAAATTCTTTTCCAATTTCCTTCAATTTCTCTAAAATTTTTAAAAACCAACTTTATTGAGGTGTGATTTATATGCCATAAAATTGAAACATTTTAGGGTAACAATTATTTTAGAAAATGTATAGAATTAACCATCACCATAATCCACAATTAGAATTTATAATATTTCCATTATCCTAAAAGTTCTTTTATACCTGTTTGCTGTTAATCCCCACTCCCACTTCCAGTTCTAGGCAACCACAGATCTGCTGCTGTCTCTCTAAATTTGTCTTTTCTAGACATTTCTAGAAAATGGAATGGAATCATACAGTGTCTAGAATATCTAGTCTCTTGTGTCTGGCTTCTATCACTTAGCATGATACTCTGAGGTTCATTCATGTTGTAGCATGTGTCAGTAGTTCATTCCTTTTCATTGCTGAGTATCATTCCATTTTATGCTTATCACATTTTGTTTATCCATTCACTGGTTGATAGATATTTGAATTGTTTCCAGTTTGGGGCTGTTATGTATAATGCTGCTCTGAGAGATCATATACATATCTTTAGTAGATGTATGTTTTTATTTCTTTTGGGTAAATATGGAGGAATGAAATTGCTGGGTTGTATGGTGGTCCAGTCCACATAGACTAAGACCTATGCCCTTTGCTCTTCTCCTTCTAATTTTAATTTCATAGCAAATTATAGTATCTTTAAGGAAATGTCTAAAGGGCAATGAGATATTTAACAATGTCTTTAAGGAAACAGTGTTATCAGAACCTGGTGAGAGCCAGAGCTGTGGAAGGGGCTGCCTGATAGGTGTTGCAGCAGTGGATTGGAAATGCAGCCACCATGAGAAAGGGTGTAGCTAGGCAGAGAGGGAGCAGGGAAGAAAGTACCCCAGACTTCATCTGTTTCCACCCCTTGATCTCCTCCTGTTGGTTGAGGCCAGAGACTAGGAACTGCTGGGTAAAGCCATCTATGGGGTCACCAAAGGGGGTGGGAATGAATCTCAGAGCCAATGAAGAATAGTCAACATAAGACCCTATTGTTCCTTCACATTCAGTGTCTAAAACAGGTCATATCTTAGTCCCTAAGTCATCTCCCTGTTTTAACTTCTGTGTCTCTGTCAGTGGTACCTTACTCCCCTAGTTGCCCAAGCTGGAGCCTCAGAAAATACTCCAACTCTCAGTCAGTGATCTGCTCTCTTCATAAATTTTCTATTCCATATTTGGCATTAGCCATCTCATGGGGTTGGGCTTGATGGCTGTTTAAGATCCTCTATAAATGTGAGATTCCATGGTCTTATGGTACTCAACATTGCATCATGATTTTATTGAAATTCTCAAGGTGTGTACTTGTCACTTGAACAAGACTGCAAGCATTTTTAGGGCAGGGTCTGTTCCTCCTCTTCAAATCCCCTTTGTGCCCATCAGTGTTCTTTTAGGTTAGGGCCTCAGCAAATGTTTGTAAAGTGAATAAATGAATGATTCAGACATGGGCCCAGAGCTTGCTTTAAGTCCCTTGTCCAAATTACAGATTTTGATGGCATGTAGCCAATATGTTTCACCACTAAGTGGCAGCATCCACAATGATAATTTCCAAAGATGGCCCAATTCCAGCAATCACATCACTGAGGCCTCACTCGTTATAGTAACAACAATATAAGAACAGAACCTGTTACTCAAATTGTTCTCTTTCTGGTAAAGAAGTACCAGTGAATTACTTTCTCTGCAGATAATTCCTAATAAATATGGTCAAAGAACAAAAGTTCATTTTTCTGTATGGTGTGAAGCAGGATACTTTTTTTTCTGGTATATTATTCCAACATGTTTTGCAGAAAGGACTTTCCTTTTCCCACTGAATTATTTGACACCTTTTCAAAAACCAACTGACCTTATATTTGTGGGTCTATTTCTGGATTATCTTCTGTTCCATTGAATTATATGTTTTTCCTAACATTTAAATCACACTGCCTTGATAGATACTATAGTTTCATAGAAAATCTTGAAATTAGATAATGTGAGTCTTTCAACTTTCCTTTTCTTTTAAAAATGTTTTGGCTATTTAGATCCTTTGCTTTTCCATAAACTTTACATAATAGCTTATTGATTTCTAAAAAAAAAAGGCCTTTGGCCCAGCCAGAGTGGCTCAGTGGTTGAGTATTGACCTAGGATCCAGATCCAGGTCCGATTCCATCAGGGCACATGCCCAGATTTCGGGCTCGATCCCCAGCAGGGAGTGTGCAGGAAGCAGCTGATCAATGTCTCTCTCTCATCATTGATGTTTTTATCTCTCCCTCTCCCTCCCTCTCTCTGAAATCAGTAAAGATATTTTTTAAAAGAAGTCCTTTGGTGGGGTGGGAGGGAGGTGGAGGAGGTCAATAGGGGGGAGAGAGGAAGTCATCTGTAATACTTTCAATAATAAAGATAAATTAAAATAAATTTTTTACAAAAGGCCTTTGGGATTTTGGTTGAGATTTCATTATATCCGTAGGTGAACTTGGAGAGAATGACATCTTGACACTAGTGAACCTTTCAATTCATATATATGTTCTATTTCTCTGTTTATACAAACTTTTTGTTTCGAGTTACACATTTTACAATTTTCCTCCTATCCATTTTTGTGGGGGAAAGGGGTACCTCAAATCTTACCTTTTTTTCTATAGTAATTATTATTCCTGAAGATAGACACATAGTAACTTAAAAAATACATGTTGAAAGAATGATGCTTGGGGTTTCCTAGACATAAAGGTTTAGGGTGGTATATGTAACCTTGATTAATCAATTAATTATTCAAACATTGACCTTTCGTTAAGTATTTTACTTGACCTACAGGGAGAACATAGAGAATAGTCTCTGGAATCAATCCTTGCAGATTTGATACCTGGTCTCCTCTTACTATCTCTAAACCTCAGTTTCTTTATTTGTCAAATGGCTATAATAATAACCTGTCTTATACAGCTGCTGTAAAGATTAAATGAGATAATTCACAAAAAGATCATAGCATTATGATGAGGTTAAAATTTTAAATATCATAGCCCACAATTGTAGGACCTTTGTGTTTACTTATTTATAATTGATCCAAACATTTTCAGTAAACTCCACCCCACCTTGTTGGAGGGAGAAGGGAAGTGGTAAAGTGGGATATCTCAGAGTTAAACTTGCCAGGTAAAGGTATCTTAGTGTCTACTGGTTAAAATTGTCTCTTGTACCCTGGCCGGTTTGGCCTAGTGGTTAGACCGTCAGCCTGTGGACTGAAGGGTCCCAGTTCGGTTATGGCCAAGGGCACATACCTTGGTTGCAGGCTCGATCCCTGGCCCTGGCCTGGGCATGTGCGAGAGGCAACCAATTGATGTGTCTCTCTCACATCAATGTTTCTCTCTCTCTCTCCCTTCCACTCTCTCTCTGAAAAGCAATGGAAAAAGTATCCTTGAGTGAGAATTAAAAAAAAAGGGCCCTAGCTGTTTTTGGCTCAGTGGTTAAGGGAAAGCATGTGGGAGGCAACCAATCGATGTGTCTCACATCAATGTTTCTTTCCCTTCCACTCTCTCTGAAAAGCAATGGAAAAATTATCCTCGGGTGAAGATTAAAAAAAAAAAAAAAGACCGAACTACAGCCCTGGCCAGCATGGCTCAGTTGGTTGAGTATCAGCCCATGCACCAACATGTCACCAGTTTGACTCTGGCTGGGGCACGTGACCAGTTGCAGGCTCAGTCTCCAGTAGGGGTGTGCAGGAGGCAGGTGATCGATGTTTTTCTCTCTCTCTCTCCCTCTCACTTTTTCTCTCTCTAAAATCAATAAAAACATATTTTTAAAAAGACTCAACTATAGCCCGGCAGGCGTGGCTCAGCAGTTGAGCATCTATGATCCAGGAGATTGCAGTTAGATTCCTGGTCAGGGCACATGCCCAGGTTTTGGGCTCAACCACCAGTAGGGGGCTTGCAGGAGGCAGCTGATCAATGACTCATCATTGGTTTCTATCTCTCTCTCTCCCTCTTCCTTCCTCTCTCAGAAATCAATAGAGACACACAAAAAGACTCAACTACAACAGGAGGGCTGGTACAACCTATGCAAGGTTATTAGGATAGTTTAAGGTCCCTTAAACTGGGATATCACACATAACAGCATTTGCATCACGGGGGTACCAGAAGAAGAGAGAGAGCAAGGGATTGAGAACCTATTTGAAGAAATAATAACTGAAAACTTTCTTAACCTGGCGAAGGAAAAGACAAACAAGTCCAAGAAGTGCAGATCCCAAACAAGATGAATCCAAAGAGGCCCACACCAAGATACAACATAATTAAAATGACAAAGGTTAAAAATAAAATTTTTTTTTTCTTAATATCTTTATTGATTTCACAGAGAGGAAGGGAGAGAGAAAGAGAGATAGAAACATCAATGATGAGAGGGTCATTGATCAACTGCCCCCCACTGGGGATCGAGCCTGCAACCCAGGCATGTGCCCTGACTGGAATCAAACCTTGATCTCCTGGATCCTGGGTCGATGCTCAACCGCTGAGCCACGCCCGGCCGGGCCAAAGAGAGAATCTTAAAAGCAGCAAGAGAAAGACAAGGAAGCACCCATAAAACTCAGCTGAGCCCTAGCTGTTTTTGCTCAGTGGTTAGAGCATCAGCCTGTGGACTGAAGGATCCCAGGTTCAATTTCTGCCAAGGTTATGTACCTTGGTTTCAGGCTTGAACCAAAATCCGGCCCCAATTGGGGTGAGTGCCGGAGGCAACCAATCAATGTGTTTCTCTCTCTGTCTCTCTCTCCCTTCCACTGTCTCTGAAAAGTAATGGAAGAAACTTAAAAAAAAACACCCCAAAACAGTAAAGCTTCTAGTAAATAAGAGTTTGTCCTGCCCTATGGGTAGGTCAAAAGAGGTTATCTCTGATAACCTCTTATTATGGGCAAGGCCCCTAATTCAAGTTCTTCTAGATAGTTAAGGGAGGCAGAAGTTTCTCTTGAGCCTGCAGCTAAACTTGCCTTTAGCTCAACGTAATCTGTAAGCTGCATACCACAGAGGCACATCTTGGGGTTGCTCATTCTGAACCCTCACAAGATTATGAAACCTAGATTACGGTCATTGAGACTGAGACTCTGTCACCACAGAACCATGTCTGTTTGGACATCACCTCTGTGGTTTTAGTTTCTTCTTTTATACAAAGGATAAAACCAGATGACCTCTAAGGAACTTATCTTAAGATCTATGCTTTTTCCTAAAGTACTGAGATGTGAGATGGTTTATTGTCCAGAAATGTGTCACTGAGCTATTACTCCGGGGTCACATGTTAATCCCTTGCTGGAAACGGAATACATCACGTGACTATTACACAGCCCTCCTTTTCTTTAAGGGTAGGGTTATTAAAGTAAGCCAGAATGCTAGGCCAAGTCTAAGTACAGTTACGGAAATTACATGACTGAGACTGGGAAACAAAAAATTCCTGCAAAGGAAACACATGTTTCCTTCTACTTTTCTCCTTCTCACCCCCTTCTTGCTCTGTGACCTTATTTAATCACTCACTTCCTCTGCTAGAGCCTTCAAATTCTCTCTCAGGTAGGATTCCGCCCTGACCCACAAATGTGAGCATTTTGCATTCTTGTAAGACCCTCCACCTATCATCTTGGAATAGAAGTCTCGACCTACTGCTTTCACTCCTCAGTGCAATGCAACTTTTATTTATACCACTCTACTGCAGTTTCTTATAAAGATTGTGAGTGCCTACTTCTCTGCCCGCACCAGCCTCTTATTCTTGATTTCACTGCAGCATTTACTCCTGCAGTGTTCTCACATATTTTAACGGTGTCCATTAAGTGGTGTCCATCCCTGTCCATCGACACCTTCCAAGGTCCATCCCTGTCCATCAGTTTCCAACTATCTAGCAGTTGTCTCCAACTAGGCATACTATACACCTTATACGAGTCATTAAATTGTTGTATATCTAAAAACAAATTCATAGTCCTCCACACTTCTGCTGTTCCTGGCTCAATTAATGATTAATATGCATCGAGCTTCTCAAGCAGGAAATCAACTCCATCTCATTAATTCTTCTCTTCTTCCACTCATATAATTGGCCACCATATCCCTGTACTTCATCCACATTCTGCTGCTTTAGGCTAGGTCATTAGCATTCCTTTTTTTTAAAAATGTTTATAAGATTTTATTTGAGCCAAACTGAGGACCTATCCTGTGGAGCAAGATCTCAGATGCTTGTCGTTAACATGTCTTAAAAGAACCTGTGGTAGGCGGTGGGAAATGTCACCGGGTGTTAGTCCCATGGGGTCAAACCAGACTTGGGTTCGGCAACCTCGGTACTTGGGTTCTGGCTAGGAAAGAATTCAGAGCCAAGGCCCAAACTGTAAGAGAACATTTATTTGGTAAATCACAGAGGTAGAAAAAGTAATTCCTAGAAGAAATGAGTTTAGGAAACAAGATATACAGGTAAATGAAGGGCCCTAGGAGCTTAGGAATGAGGAAGCTAATGCTAACCATGCCTGGGGTGGGAGGTGGGGGGAGAAGGGAAAGAGGAAGGGAAAGGCATGGGTATGCTCCCAGGAGGGAGGGCACTCTGGGACCTTGGTCCTTAGGTTTTAAGGGAAAGTTCCAGGGGAAGATCTTAATAGAATGTTCAGGAGTTTTCCAGGTGCATCCTTTCAAGGTTGTGGTTTCCAATGATTGACTGGTTGGCACAAGGGCTGGGGTCATTACCCAGTGCAGCTGGCTCTGAGGTCAGCTGTGGCTGGTTTCGTTGCTTTTCTGGGCCTGGAGCTGAAAAACAACTGAGACCTATATGATATCTCTAGGGAGGAAAGGTCAAGGGGTCCGCTGGTCACATGGTTTGCTAGGGGAGGAAAGGCCACCCTGGAGGCAAGGTCCCACCCTACAATTGTCCTTTGCTAGGCACTTGGAATTTTCCACCCTGATGACCTTCTGTACCTAGCCCATCGTCTTTGCTCTGCTCATTCTGTCTGTCTACCACAGACCCACCCATCATCAATCCCCACTATCTCTAGTCCACTCCCCCCCACACACACAAGGCCTGCTGGAGTTTTAACCACAGAGAATAAATCTGATAAGCTTTCACCTCCTTGAAGTTTGCTTTCAGATTATATCCAATCTCCTTAGCATATTGATGCAATGCCTTTCACAATGCCATAGCCATGATTTCTCCAGCCTTATCTGCATGTGGTGCAGTCACACTGGACCACTTTTCATTTCCTAAGCAAACCGAGTTCATTTGAACACCATGACCTTAATGAAATTAAGGCCCTGGATGTTCTCTTTATATATGCTTACTCACAAAGCACAATGCCTGACAAATTGTACATCCTCAATCAATGTTTGTTGAATGAATTAACCATGAATCCTAGATGGCTGGTTCTTCAATAAGACATTATTAATTGATTAAGTAAGTAAAAGAATTATGAAAAAATGCTTCCTTCAAATAATTACTCTTGGGGTGTAAACACACAATACAATATACAGATGATGTATTATAGACTTACAGCCCTGAAACCCATAAAATTTTATTAACCAACATCACCCTGATAAATTCAATTTTAAAACATTACTTTTTTTTTTAGACAGGGGAGGAAAATAACTTCCAGCTGACCCACAGTTTCTTTCATTATCCTGCCCATTTTCAAATCTTACCCAATTCATGTGAAAAGAAGAACAACTGACAAAACCCTTTCCTCCCTTTCTGTAATATCTTTACTATGTAGGGAAATAAACTCACGAGATTACTCTAAACCTGAGCACCATACTTTCATTTCCCCATAGATAATGACCACTACAGAATGAGCTGTAACCCATAAGAAAACCCTATGAAGGATGGTTGAAATATATAGAGATTTAAGGTTAGCTAAGCTGAGAAAGTCAGATCATAAAAGTTCCTATATTTACAAGTTAATTTAGAAACTATTCATAAGGGGAAGGGAGAAAAAACTGACCTATTAAAATTTACGAGAAATTCTCACTCTCATTGCATAATGGAAATTCCCAAATTTCTCATATGTGTTCTCTTCCTCATCTCTGGTAGCATAAAAAGATCTGCCAAAAAATATTATGAAGTATTTAGTGTCATTGCCCAAACTTATAATAACTTGTGACAATCAGGTTAGCCTCACAAACAGGAATCACTCCCATAAAGGGCTCTGGTTTCTCTCCCTTTAGCGGAAATTTCTATTTTTATTTATTATTATTTTTTAAATTATATTTTTATTGATTTTAGAGAGAGAGGAAGGGACAGGGAGAGATAGAAATATCCTATCAGCTGCCTCCTGCATGCCCCCTACTGGGGATCAAGCCTGCAACCCAGGCATGGGTCCTGACCAGGAATATGAACTGGGGACCTCTTGGTTCATGGGTCAACGTTCAACCACTGAGCCATACCGGCTGGGCTAAGTAACAGAAATTTCTAAACCTTTGCTGCTGTGTCTCTCTGATTTCTTTTTGTTGTTGTTGTTGTATTTTTAAAAAATGTTTCTTTATCTTTATTGTTGAGACCATTAGATATCCCCTTTTTAACTCCACTGATCCCCTCCACCCCACATCCATCCCACCCCCAGGCCCTCTCCATACCAATGTCCATGTCCATGGGCTATGCCCATAAATGTACAAGTTCCCTGATTAATCTCTCCCCACCCCCTCCCCCCTCCCCTCCTTCCCTCTGAGATCCCTCAGTCTGTTCCATGCTTCTATGTCTCTGGATCCATTTTGCTCATCAGTTTATTTTGTTTATTATATTCCACATATAAGTGAGATCATGTGGTGCTTGTCTTTCTCTGACTGGCTTATTTCACTTAGCATAATACTTTCTAGTTTCCTCCGTGCTGTGCCAAAGGCTAAAAGGTTGTTCCTTTTTAGAGCCGCATAGTATTCCATCTCTGATTTCTGTACTCAGTGATATGGGGTTAACAGTGCCTCTTCTGAGAGGCTAATATGTTTATGGTGTGTACAATTATATAAAGACCAGGTTTTCTAGGTAATAGTATTAAACTACTATCAAGCATTCATCTGTACAGTTTTTCCCTAAATATTTATTTATTTATTTATTTATTTATTTATTAAAAATATATCTTTATTGATTTCAGAGAGAGGAAGGGAGAGGGGGAGAGAGAGAGAGAAACATCAATGATGAGAGAGTCATTGATCGGCTGCAGCCCGCAACCCGGGCATGTGCCCTGACCGGGAATCGAACCCTGATCGCCTGGATCCCAGGTCGATGCTTAACCGCTGAGCCACGCCTGACTGGGCTTCCCTAAATATTTATTAACTATTTATTTTGTGCTAGCGATTGGCACTGGAGATACAAATGTAGGCGGTTCAGTCCTGCTCACAAAAAGTTTAGAGTCTAGTAGGTAGGCTGACAGGTCAGCACTGTGAAATACGGAACAGAGATAGCCCAGGATGCTTTGGGATGGAGTGAAGGAGATGTCAGATCTTGGGGGTGTTCGGGAAGACTTCCTGAAAAAGGTCATTGTGAGGCGAATACATTCAGTGAATGGTTACCAAGCACCTACCTGAAGCCCTGTTCCAAGCCTGGGACTATAGCCGCGAGGAAAGCAAAGCCCTGCCCTTGAGGAGCTTACATTCTAGAATATCCTGAAGAGAGCCTGACAGGTAAACAATGAAAAAGGAAATGAGCGATTCCTCTGTGCAAGCTAATTAGGTACAAGTGAGGACAGCTCAGGCACCAGAAAAACCTGGCTCGCTGTGTGATCTCTGTCTTAGTCAAAACATGTTGAGAGTATGTTGAAATTTCCTGCCTGTGTGAACAGAAGGGACCTTTCTCCATACCTGGGAACAGGGCCCAGAATACATTCACAGCTCAGGGGCCCCTGCCATCACACACACACACACACACACACACACACACACACACACACGAGGTGGGCCTTTCACATGGTCACAGATACCCCATATCATGACATCCATGTTATGACAATGTCCCTTTGCTAGAAGCAGCAATATACAGGGAAGAGATTCTACCTAATCCTTACACCCAAGAGCATATTTTAAGTTTATTTCTGAGCATAAAAGGGAGACTAGAACTTATGCACACTACTTTTTATTTTATTTTGGTGTTTGTTACTGGGTCTGGTGTTTATTGCAGGTGGACATAAGGGCACCGAGATTCAGAAAGGAGGGGGGCAGGCTGTGGGCTCTGTGCTCAGAGCCCTGTGGAGGGAGAGTCAGGAGGGACAGGTTAGGATGTGTCTGCCAGATGGTGGAGGACCTGGCCTGACCTCGGAGGAGCTGCGAGGCCCCAACCCAGCTCCCCTTCACCCCCATTCTTCAGGATGACAGCTCCACAGTTGCTAGATGATTTCATGAAGATCGAGTCCTGGTCCAGCCTGGAAAAGGCATCCACAGTGGTACACATTACTTTTTAAAGAGATGGAACACATTAGTGTGTGTGCCGGTTTTTATTTTTTCAGAACAATGGCTACACACATTCACTCAGATCAATTCACATAACTGTTTCGAAGAACTCTTAGAAGGAGAAGGTTGCTGACATGCCACTTGGGTGCAGGGATCCCTGTGACCCTGCCACTCACTGATAAATATACTATTTTGATTTAATTCTAAGTGTATTGAATTGCAATAGTCTTTCATTCACTTTAGTTCCCTTGTATGTGTTTGTTGTGCATAGTAGTGTTTATTAACATCTGCCTGACCCTCTCTGTGAATCTAGAAATACCACATGTCAGTTTGCTTTAGATGAGTTAGATAAGGTGGGAGAGTCGAGTTAAGCAGACTTAGGTTGACAGACTCTATCCATAACGTGGCTTCCAAGGTAAACCATGGGCATTGACATCCAACCCGCTGATTGGGCAAGAGAGAAGGTGAAGAAGGGACCCCCACTTTCTCACCACCCATACTGGAAAGTGACTTCCATCTTCCATTGGTAAGAACTAGTCCTACGATGCCACCAGGGGGAAATGAAGTCCCTGCATGAGAAACCCATTCCCAGCAAGAACTACACAACAGAAAAAGAGCAGGAATCTTTCATTCTAGGTGAGCATCTAATCACTTCTGCCACAGCGTATGCTTTGTTTCTACAATATAATTTAGAAAGGGCGATGACTTAGCACAGTGATAGGTGGTCTACTAGACTTAGTGAGGTGATCACATTGCAAGGTATATAAATGTCAAATCAGTATGTTGTACACCTGAAACTAATATGTTATTGCCTGCCAACTATACTTTAACACAATAAAATAAAATTGAAGTAAACTAAAAAACACACAACAATATGTTTATCATAAGGTGGCTAATGAAGTAAGATTTTAAACATAAGAACTTAGCATTGAGTTTGTAGAGAATAAATCACTGCAACTTTTAAAAGTAAACTCATTTTGGAATAATTTTAGATTTGTAGAAAAGTTGCAAAGATAGCATAGAAATGGAGTCAGGCCCAGCTTGCGTGGCTCAGTGGTTGACTGTCAACCCATAAACCAGGAGATGGTGGTTCGATTCCTGGTCAGGGCACAGGCCCGGGTTGAAGGCTTGATCCCCACTTGGGGGCGTGCAGGCGGCAGCCGATCAATGACTCTCTCATCATTGATATTTCTATCTCTCTCTCCTTCTCCCTTCCTCTCTCTCTAAAATCAATAAAAACTTATTAAAGAAAAAAGAAATGGAGTCAGATATATGACCCAGAGATTCATAACGTTAACATCTTACACAACCATAGTATATTTGTCAAAACTAACAAATCAAAATTGACACATTACCATGAACTAAAACTTTATTCCAACTTCACTAGTTTTTCCACTAAGATCATTTTTCTGCTCTAGGACCCATCCGGGTTACCATATCGCATTTAGTCATCATGTCCCCTCTGACCCCTCTGGAATGAGACAGTTTCTCAGTCTGTCCTTGTTCTCCATAACTTTGACACTTTTGAAGGTCCTAGTCAGGCATTTTTATAGAATAGCCCTCAATTGGGCTGTTTCTTGCTTTTTTATGATTTAACTATAAGTATTGATTTTGGATAAAGTATCACAGAAGTGAAGTTCCTTCTCATCACATCATTTTTTAATGTTATACCAACACCAGTATAGGAAATGTCCAAACCTGTAGAAAATTTTTATAAGAGTTTGAGTCAAACTGATGACACGTTCTGGGGAGCAAGAGCCCAGATGCTCCAGAAACAACAGTTTTACAGCTTCTTTCATGCATTTGAAATTAAGAAGGGAACGTAAGGAAGCGGGGTGGAGGCGGAAGAAAGCGAGGCTGGGGTTGGGCCACAGGATAAATAAGATTATGTGCTCTCTTGAGGGTGGTTATAGCTTATTTCAAAAGCATGTTAAACTAGATGCACAGAAATAATGGACAGGGCTTGCTTAAGGCAAAGATAAACCTCTTATGAAAAAGTTATAGCCTAGGGCATAACTACCCACCAGGACCTGCCCAGTTGGGAATTTATGGTCAGATCACCCTATGAGACTGCTTTCCAGAGAATCTCCTTTTTGTCCACATCAACATATGGAATATTAATTTATTACTGGTGATGTTAACTTGATCATCTGGTTAAAGTGGTGTCTGCCAGATTTCTCCTCTGTAAAGATATTTTATTTCCCTTTCCCTTTCCTTTTCCCTTCAGAAGCAAGTCACTAAGTTCAGTCCACATTCAAGGAGGGGGTGGGGTAGACTGCAACTCTTAGAATGGAGAAATAATTGAGGTTTTTACTGCCTGCGAATAGAAATATATAGAATTAGTAAAGATGGTGAGGAAATGGAATTATCCAGGCTAATTTTTATACTCTTACCTGGTATTAAAGAGATGAGTAATGACAGGTGACTGAGCTGCTGCACTGTGAAATTTAAAGAGTTGCTTTTGCAAGAAACACAGCAATTTAGCCCTGGCCAACTAACTCAGTTGGCTGGAGCACCATCCCAGTATGCTAAGGTTGTGGGTCCAATCACTGGTCATGGCACATTAAAAAAAAAAAATAAAGAAAGAAAAACCCCATGGCCATTTAAATAATAAAAGAAGTGTGCCTGGCCAGTGTGGCTCAGTGGTTGAGCACCCACCATGCACCGAGGTCACAGGTTTGATTCCTGGTCAGGGCATATACCCAGGTTTAGGGTTTGATCCCCAGAAGGGGATGTGCAGGAGGCAGCTGATTGATTTTGATGTTTCTCTCTCATCAATGTTTCTCTGTCTCTCCCTCTCTCCCTTCCTCTCTCTCTCTAAAATCAATAACAAAAAGTGTTTAAATGATCAAAGAAGTGGACCTAATGCAGTGCCTCAGCTTCTGCTTCTAACTATGTTGGACTAAGAAATTGATCAGCAGAAAAAACTGGGGAAATATGTCAGAGATATTTTGGGTTTCAGATATTCCAGGCCACTGCAATAAAGTAAATATTGTGATGAGGCGAATCACATGAAGAAGTTTTTGGTTTCCCAGTACATATAAAAGGTATGTTTCCACTATACTGTAGTCTGTTAAGTGTGCAATAGCATTATATCTAAAACACAATGAACATAGCTTAATTGAAAAATACTTTATTACTGAAAAATGCTGTCCATCGTCAGAGCCTTTGTCGAGTAGTAATCTTTTAGCAGGTGGAGGTGGATCTGGGCAAAGTAAACTGAAAACCTTCTGGAAAGAATTCACCACCCTAGATGCCATTAAGGATATTTGTGATTCGTAGGAAGAAGTGAAAATATCAACATTAACACCAATTTGGGAGAAGTGGGTTCCAATCCTCAGGAATGACTTTGAGGGGTTCAAAGACTTCAATGGATGAAGTAACTGCAGATGTGAAAATAGCAAGAAAAAAAAAAAAAGAAAATAGCAAGAGAACGAAAATTGGAAGTGGAGCCTTGAAGATGTGACGAAATTGCTGCCATCGTGTGATAAAATTTGAGGAGGAGGAGTTGTTTCTTATGGATGAACAAAGAAAGTGGTATCTTTTTGTTTTCTTTTTTTCCTTTGTTGTTGTTTTTTTTAATATGTCTTTATTGATTTCAGAGAGAGGAAGGGAGAGGAGGAGAGAGATATGGAAACATCAGTGATAAGAGAGTCATTGATCGGCTGCCTCCTGCACGTCCCCGACTGGGGATCGAGCCCGCAACCCGGGCATGTGCCCTGACCAGGAATCGAACCCCGATCTCCTGGATCCTAGGTCGATTCTCAAGCCCTGAGCCAGGCTGGCCGAGCCTTTCTTTTCTTTGTTAGAGAGTTTATTTAGAAATTTACAGAGGTAGCCCTAGCCGGTTTTGCTCAGTGGTTAGAGCGTCAGCCTTTGGACTGAAGGGTCCTGGGTTCAGTTCCAACCACGGGCACCTACCTCGGTTGCAGGCTTGGCCCGGGCGCGGCACGTGCGGGAGGCAATCAATCGATGCGTCTCTTTCACACTGATGTTTGTCTCTCTCTCTTTCTCTCTCCCTTCCACTCTCTCTGAAAAGCAATGGAAAAAATATCTTTAGGTGAGGATTAGGAAAAAAAGAAGAAAACGCAATTTACAGAGGTAGTAGGAGCGAGCCAGCAGGGCTGGGCAGGCTCAGGAAACAGGTTACAGAAGCAGAAGAGGGGCCCTGGGGGCTCAGGAGAGGGAAAGGCAAGGGTAACATGCGGGGCGGGAGCAGAGGAGGGCAGGGCAGCACGGACGTGCCCCAGACACGGTGGCTTCGTGTCAAGAAACCACCAGAAAGTCGCTTCCTATTCCTGGTGAAGATGCTGTGAGGATTGTTGAAATGCCAACAAAGGGTTTAGAATATGACAGAAACTTTGTTGATAAAGCAGCAGCAAGTTGTTTTTTGTTTTTTTTTTAAATGTATCTTTATTGATTTCAGAGAGAAGAGGGGGGGGAGAGAGAGAGACAGAAACATCAATGATGGGAGGGTCATTGATCAGCTGCCTCCTGCAAGCCCCCAGCTGGGAATCGAGCCTGCAACCCGGGCCCGTGCACTGACCTGGAATCGAACCCCGATCGCCTGGATCCTAAGTAGATGCTCAACCGCTGAGCCATGCCCGGCCGGGCTTGCTTTTTTTTTTTTTTTTTTTTTAAAGCAGCAAGTTTTAAGAGGACTGACTCCAAGAGGTTCACTGTGGATAAAACACTGTCAAGCAGCATCGCATGCTACAGAGAAATTGTTAATGAAAGGAAGAGCCAGTCCATGCCGCAGACTTCACTGTTGTCTTATTTTAAGAAATTGCCACAGCCACCCCAACCTTCAGCAACTACCACCCTGATCAGTCAGTAGCCATCAACACTAAGTGTTCTCAATTGTTTATACTGTTATATAATATTGTGTAAGTTTTCAAATTGCATAAATATACCCATGCATAAATATATATGCAAAAATACAAAAATAAAAGATAACGACATATATATATATTTTTAAAATATATCTTTATTGATTTCAGAGAGAGGAAAGGAGATGGAGAGAGAGAGACGGAACCATCAATGATGAGAATCATTGATTGGCTGCAGCCCGCAGCCCAGGCATATGCCCTGACAGGGAATCGAACGCCCATTGCCTGGATCCTAGGTCGATGCTCAACTGCTGAGCCACACCCGGCCGGGCGGCATATATCTTAAGGTGTTTCCTTCTGTAATTCCGGAGTTTGAGGAATTAGAAGGATGAGACAATTCTTCACAATGGTTACAGTTATAGGCTTTTGCCAGATAGATCTGGATTCAAGTTCTGCACCTTTATTCATTAGTTGCATGGCCTGGAGCTTATTTCTTCATCCATAAAAAGGAGATGATACCTAAACTTTGGTGTGAGGATTATTTAGATCAGGAATTACACTGCCTTTCAATAGGTGGTGGTCCCCAAGTAAGAACGACTTTATCCTCAAAAGGACAGTCCGTCGAGAGACCCTTACTTTGAGTCAGTGTGACTTTGACAGGGTCAGAAATCAATTCAAGGGGAGGAAAAGTATTTAGATTCTCAGCTGGGTCTCTGTTAACAAAAAACAGATTAGCAAGAGAAAAAAAGAGGTAAACATATGGGGGGAAACCAACGGAGTGAAGTTTGTAGGTTCCTCTGGTGCCAACATCTCTGGGCTAAGAGTCTAGAGCAGCCTCCAGGTAAGGAGATATATATCCTGCCTTTAGACAGAAAGGACGGTAGAGAGAGCCCTTCCTGCTCTTGCTGCTGCTTAATTGCCTTCGGCTCAAAGTAATTCTTATGTCAACGTTGGCATACTTTGGGGTGATATATCCTGGTTTCCTTCACCAGTGTGGTTGTTTTCTAGAACTTTAAAGTTTTGTACAATATAAGCTTTACTATTCCAAGGAAAGGGTGTTAATAAGGTCTACAGTACGGAAAGCTTTTAGGAGAAGCAGCACTGTGCTTCTCAGGGCTGCTTGACACCATATGTACATATATATAGTTATAGTTATCTGTTTTATTTTAATATGTTTTTACTGATTTTAGAGAGAGAGGAAGGGGAAGGGAGAGAAACATCATTGGCTGCCTCCCACTGGGGATCCAGCCGAAATCTGGACATGTGCCCTGAGCGGGAATTGAACCAGTGACATCTCCTTACAGGGGGTGATGCTCAACCAACTAAGCCACACAGGCCAGGGCTAGCTATCTGCCTGTTTTCAATACATACGTGTATACATGCTTATTTTAGACAACAAAATACCTATTGCCATTAGTCAGACAATTCTTGTAATTGTGTAAAAAGCTGACTGGATTGCTTAAGGGAATTATGCAAGGAACCGAAAGCTAAGACGATTGGGTGAATCCCACTTGATGTCATAATACCTCTGCCTCAGGGAGGGTTTTTCAAACCAGATGAATCTAGCAGGGCAGCAAAGGAGGGGTGGGGGTGGGGGGAGACCAGGGAAGAGTGGTTTTCAAAACTCACAAACCTAGCCCTAGCCGGCTTGACTCAGTGGTTAGGGCGCTGGCCTGCAGACGGAAGGGGTCTTGGGACCGATTCCAGTCTAGAGCTTGTACCTTGGTTGCGGGCTCCATCGGCAACCAATCCATGTGAGTCTCTGTTTCTCTCTCTCCCGCCCACTCTCTCTGGAAAGCAATGGAAAACACATACACACGCAAACCTAAATAGAGATGCGAAGCGAGTCACCATGGAGTCATTATGGATGATAGCTTTTGTGATTTTTATTTTCATTTTTCAATTACAGTCAACATCCCATATTATTTTGTATTAGTTGCAGGTGAACAGCATAGCAGTTAGACATTTAATTATAAAGTGATCCCCACCGATTATTCCTGTTCCCATTGGGCACCGTGATACATAGTTATTATTAGCTCTTGTGATTTTTTCCCCTCTTTTTTCTATTTTATTTCCTTCTTGTTGATTCTTCTGCAGCGCTTGTGATTTTTTAAAAGCCTTAATTTAAAGCTTCTGGCGTATTCAATATGGTGCTCACCCCCCACCACCACCTCCCCAGCTACAATGATCTCCTGAAACAGGAGTCTGTTTATATTCCTACACTCGCCTCTCTACCAAAAACCAAACCAGACCAAGACCAAAACCAAAACACACCCCAACGACGACTCTCAGCAGGGCTCTGGCGCCACGGCCTCTTTGTCCACTTGCCGTTGTCTGTCCACACTTATTCGAGTGACTTTTTAGACCCAGGAACACAAGCAGTTTCACAGTCTGCACCTGCTGCTGTTTCCTTGGCCTGCAATGCTAGTCACCGTTCTTTGCGTGGAGAATGAACACTTAACTTTCGAAAACTCGAATACCTGTCAGGAAACCTTCCCTGGTTCTTCATCCGAGCACCGGCCCCCGCCTCTCAGCTCTGTGCATATTTCTATTTTACTTTTTTAAGTCATCACCGCTCTATTTAATATTCCATACAGTTTCGTTTTATTTTGAACATCTGTTCTCTACACCCCATAGAACTAATCTTTGTATCCTGTCCCCTAGCAGGGTGCGGCCCCCAAGAAACGTTTATGCAGCTGAAAGGAGCCCACGCTCGGTTGCCAACGACCCAGTGGCCTCCACCACATACCCTGGGCCCAGAATCCCCAAACTACACCTCAAAATCACCATGCTCCTAAGTGCCTCCAGGACACAAATCCCTTTTGCAGGGTTTGAGATGTGTTAGGTCACCGTGACTCACCTTCCTTCGGTCACGGCCCCGAGCAATACTCCAGGTCTGCCCTGGCTTGAGGCACAGCTGTGGGAGGCAGGGGGACCGTCCAGCCGGCCTGGAGCTCGGCCCCACCAGACCCCTGCGTGCCCCTACACCCTCTAGGCTTTCAGGTGGACCCCGTCCAGGTGCGTGTCACTTCTGAGCCGCGTGGCCCCGCAGAGCCCTCGGGGACCCCTAGCTCGGCCCCAGCAGCAGCCGCGCGCGGCAGCGGGACGGGGTGGGCGGGGCGGGGTGGGTGCACCGCGGGGGCCGCCCTCTCCCCGCCGAGGCGCAGGGGCAGCCCCTGGGAGGGGAAGCCCTGGGTGCTGGAGGCCTGGCACCCCGGAAATCCCGCGGGAAGGAGGGGCGGGGAGGGAGATCAGTTTCTCCGGAGTTGTGCAAGCGCCGGGCCGAGAGCCGGACGTTTCCGCTCGCGCCCCGCGCGCCCCCGCGCAGCCCACCCCGCCGACCCCACCCCGTCCGAACCAAAAGCGAAAGGAGCCGCGGGGCCCCCTCCCCGCGCGGCGCGGCGTCCGCAGGGAGGTCGCCGCGCGCTTCCAGTTCGGCGGGG
This sequence comes from Miniopterus schreibersii, assembly GCF_964146895.1. Classification (NCBI taxonomy): domain Eukaryota; kingdom Metazoa; phylum Chordata; class Mammalia; order Chiroptera; family Miniopteridae; genus Miniopterus; species Miniopterus schreibersii. The sequence goes on from NC_138102.1 coordinate 173,692,226, forward strand.
CCGCCACTTTGTGACTTCACCGGTTTCGCAACAAGCCGGGGCCACTCGCGCCCCACCCGCCCGGCCACCCGGCCACCCAGCCGCCGGCGCCCGCAGCCTCCCGGCCTCTCCGCGCCTCGCCTCGCCTCCCTCGGCGGCTCCTCCCGCCTCCGCCGAGCCCCGCGTCCCGCCCGGGCGCCCCGCACGTGGCGCCCCGCCCCCCGCAGACCCCGGCGCGGTGCACTCCCGCGGCGATGCCCTGCTTCCTGAAGGGAATGGCCTTCGTGCCCTTCCTCCTGGTGACCTGGTCGTCGGCCGCCTTCATCATCTCCTACGTGGTGGCGGTGCTCTCGGGGCACGTGAACCCCTTCCTCCCCTACATCAGGTGAGCGCGGGACGCGGAGGCCAGGGCGGCGGGGGCCGGCGGGCGCTGGGGGCCGGGGGCCGGGGGGGCCTGCAGGCGGGACGGCGGCCACGGGCGGGCGAGTCCGAGGCGGGGGCGCGCCCCGAGGGCCCCTGCGCGCCCAGCAGTGGCAGCAGGGGGGGTTCGGTTCGACAGAACCGCACAGAACTTTCCGACCGGGGGTGGGGCGGCGTGTTCTCCGGCAGTGCCGATGCCCCTTGGTCGGGGCGCAGGCCGGGGTGCAGGTGTGAGCCAGAGCAGCTCGCGTTATTTCACTTCTGCTTCCCAGCATCCTCGGGAGGGGATCGCGGGTTCACTTTTTCAAGAAAGGAGACGTTTCAGGAGGTGTTGAAATGCCGCCCGTGGGACGCGGGTGTCACCGCTGGGAGCTGGGACGCGGCGCCAGCAGAATCCCCCCGGGTGGCCCAGGCCCGGAGCAGCCTCCGCTCCCTGCGGGAGAGCTCGGGCCCACGCAGGACCCCCGGGGGTTCTGTGCCCCCAAAGTCAGAGCCCTCGAGCTGCGAGCAGCTTGTGACAGCTCTTGTGCTGTCGCTGTGCCGTTTCACTTTTCACGAGTGTTGGTCTCCACCTTTTGGGGGTCAGTCCATCTCATCATGGCCCAGGACTCATGTCCTGATGCCCTTCGTGTGGTTCCCAGCTCTGTGCTGGGACCTCCCGACCGGCACTCTCAGTAAGTGGCACCTGTCACTGCCAGAGAAGCGTCTCCCCGAGATGCTGTCCCACCCCCGGCCTGAAAGCTCTGTGCGGTTCCGTGGAACCGAACCCCCTGCGGCCACTGCTCAGCGCTCAGGGACTCCAGCTCTGTGCCTTGGCCGTAGCAGTGATTATTAGAACGATTCGCCTTTACCCAAGTGGTGCGGCGCCCCTGAGTCTGTTGGCTGGTGAGGGGACAGTAAAGTTGGTGACATGGAGTTTGTAGAGATGACACAGATGTAGGGCCTCTGCCCCTGCGGCCCTTCTGCCCAGTGCGCGTATTCTGCAGTGTTTTCTGTGGGTGTGGAAGGGGGAATGAAGGTGAGGCGAGAGGAGACTAGAGTTTAGAGGAGCGGTGAGGGGAGCATTATGGAGACAGGGCAAATCCGCGGTCGTGGTGGTTTTGTTCATACAGAAAGAGGCGTCGCGTGCATCGGGCAACCTTTCCTGTCGGGCCTTGTGCCCCTTCAGGGACCCAGGTCTGGTGTCTCATCTCAGTCCCAAGCGCCACTGTCTCTCTCCTCTTGGTTCTGAGGCAGGATGGATCTCCTTAGACTTGTGCTAAAAGCTTCTCTCCCTGCCCGGCCGGGGCTCAGCGGTTGAGCATTTGCCTAGGATCCAGGAGATCGGGGTTCGCTTCCCGGTCAGGGCACATGCCCGGGTTGTGAGCTCCATCCCCAGTTGGGGGCTTGTAGGAGGCAGCTGATCAATGACTCTCTCTGAAATCATTAAAGATACACTAAAAAAAAAAAGCTTCTCTCACTGCAGTGTTTTGTTTAGTTTCTCTAATTTCTTAATAAGAATTTATTTGAGCCCGTCCAGGCGTGGCTCAGCAGTTGAGCATCAACCTAGGATCCAGGCGACCGGAGTTCGCTTCCCGGTCAGGGCCCATGCCCGGGTTATGGGCTCTATTCCCAGTCAGGGGCGTGCAGGAGGCAGCTGATCAATGACTCTCTCTCATCATTGATGTTTCTATCTCTCTCCCTCTCCTTTCCTCTCTCTGAAGTCAATAAAGATATATTTTTTAAAAATAAATAAATAAATAAAAAGGATTTATTTGAGCCCTAGCCAGCTTGGCTCAGTGGTTAGGGCATCAGTCTGAGGACTGAAGGGTCCCAGGTACTATTCCAGCCAGGGGTCCGTATCTAGGTTGCAGGCTTGAACCCAGGCCCTGGTTAGGGCATGTGTGGGAAGGCAACCAATCCATGTGTCTTTCTCTCACCCACTCTGAAAAGCAGTGGAAAAAAGATCCCCAGGTAAGGATTAAGAAAGAAAGAAAAAAATTTTTATGTGAGTCCAACTGAAGACACGTGCCAGGGAGCAAAATCCCAAACGCTCTCCTCCCTGCAGTGCATTTTATTGAGAAAAGAGTAGCTGTGTTTGTCTAGGATCTGAAGGTCGGGGACAGATAATATTTGATAGGCTTTGTCCAGGCAGCCACAGGCAGGGTTTAAGCCTTTGTAATGTTAAGGTGTCTGACACAGTTGTGATTAATATCACCTACAAGGTGAACTTGAAAGGGAAGGCATTCAGGAATGGGGAAATGAGCTGACAAGATGAACCCCTTGTGAAATGCTCATATCACACGCATGCCAGGGAACAGGTTTTAAATTTAACAAGGAAAGGAAGCCTTTAGGAAAGGTGGAATTACGAGAGAAAAAGGCGTGTGATTGCTCCCTTGTTTCCAGGAGTCATCAGCCTACATACAAACAATTAACGTATGGATTGCTTGCCCACATGTGCCTGGGCACTTGGTTGTCCTCGCTCTCTGCCTGTAAGAGCGGCTGGAGCTCTGGATTGCCTCTGCCCCTCTTAAAAAAACCAAGTCGTTGAGGAAAGGGCAAGACGTACTTAAGAGCTAGATATCCGGGCCCAATGGTTGTGCCAGATTGATCAGTTTTGCCCAGAATCTTCTATATCTCATCTCTGCTGCCAGTACCTCTTACTCTGCCTTAGTCCTGCTCCCTCCACTTCCTCTAACCACACTGGCTCCTTCCCTGGGCCTTAAGTGTGCCAGGCCTCCCCCATACCCAGTCTTACCTATTCACCATTGCACCTATCCATCCCCTGCTAACCAACTGTGTGGTTTACTTATGTTGATTTCCTGTCTTCCCTCTGGAGTGTAAGATTCACGAAGGTTTTCATTATTTTTTGAATTAGTATTTCTCACACACTCACTATGGGTATTGCTATTCTTGTCCCTAGGGCAGGGCAGATGGTTTTAGGGAAGGTGTGATCAGGTCATTGGTGGTTGGGATATACAGACAGATATTCCTTGATTTGTGTTATGTCCTGATAAACCCATGTTAAGTTGAATATATCGACGTAAAGAACATTCAAACCTGTAGAGAATTTTTCTTTTTAAAAAATTTTTATTATTGTTTTTCTTACATTGTAGAGAATTTTTATAAGAGTTTATTTGAGCCAAACTAATGACATGTGCCCGGGGCAAGATCTCACTGCTTCTGAGTAACAGTTTTGCAGCTTCTTTTATGCATTTGAGATTGAGAGAACATTAGGAAGAGTAGTTGGAGATTGGAGGAAGTAACTCGGGGATTGGATTGCAGGACAGTGAACAAGATCATGTGCTCTCCTAAGGGTTGATACCCCCTTCAAGGGGTCTTGCTTCTGGTATTTCAAAGGTGTGCTAACTTAGATGCACAAGAACAATGGGCAGAGCTGGTTTAAAACCTCTCACTAAAGAAGTTCTATGCCTGGGGCATAACCACCCACCATGACCTGCCCATTTTGGAATTTATGATTAGATCACCCAGTGAGGTTACTTTCCATAGAACCTCCCCGCTTATTTTGGTCCAAAATATCTAAAGTTGAAACTGCATTTAGTACACCTAACCTACTGAACAAGGTAGCTTAGCCTAGCCTACCTTAAACATGCTCAGAACACATACATTAGCGAATAGTTGGGCAAAATCACATAATAAAATGCCTATTTTATGATAAAGTGTTGAATATCTCATGTAATGTGTTGAATACTGTACTGAAAGTGGAAAACAGAATGGTTGTATGGGAGCTCTCCATTGACCGTTAACACAGCTGAAAGCACACTGGGCCTGAAGAATGTTTGAAACACTGAACTAAAACAAAGAATGCTGGCAATGCAGTACACTGCGGAGTGCTGGTTGCTTACCTTTGGGGCTGTGTGCCTGACTGGGAGCTGGGGCCCACTGCCACTGTCCAGCGTTGCCAGACTATCGTACCGAATATTACTAGCCTGGGAAAAGATAAAAATTCACAATTTGAATTATGGTTCCTGTTGAATGCCTATTGCTTTCGAACCATAGCAATGTAAAAAAATGCAAGTAGAACCATCATAAGTTGGGGACCATGTGTATTTAAGATGGGTCTCCTTTTACGTGATGACGTTCAGCCAATCGGATGTTCTGATGTTTTGTTTTTTTAACAATGTTGAACACTGAGTAAGAGCCATTGCTTTTTAATTAGGAGCCAGAACCCACGGAGGACCAATATCCAGTGTGACATTCAAACTAAGTTTCCTTATCAGATATTGTCTTATTACATTGTTATTCTTCAATATGTTGGATAATTGGGCAAATCACTCTTAAACATATAGAAAGACGGTCAAGTAAAAATTCAAATTAAAACTCACTGATGCAATTTTTCATCCACTAGATTGGCAGAAACCCAAATGTTTGACACACTCTGTTGGTGAGACTTTGGGAAAACAGGCTTTCATATGTTGCTAGTGGGAATGTAAATTGATTCAATCTCTAGAGAGGGACTTTGGCATTACCTATCAAAATGACAAAAACATATATCTAGCCCCTCTGGCGTGGCTCAGCAGTTGCGCATCGACCTATGATCCAGGAGATCACAGTTCGATTCCTGGTCAGGGCACATGCACGGGTTTTGGGCTCAATCCCCAGTAGGGGCCTTGCAAGAAGCAGCCAATCAATGACTCTCATCATTGTTGATATTTCTATTTCTCTCCCCTTCTCACTTCCTTTCCCTGAAATCAACAATAATATATATATATATATATATATATATATACACACACACAAAGTTACTCACAGCATTGCTTTTCATAACAAAAGGTTGGCAACCATACAAATATCCATGAGGAGAAGGACTGGCTAAATAAATATACTTTATCCAAAGACGATCTCAAACAAAATCTATACATAGAATACTCTTTAAATGAATGCATTGATATGGAAAAATCTCTGATATATTGTTACTTGGAAAAAGCAAGATGCGGAACAAAATATGCTACCAAGTAGTGAAGGAGGTGGGTGGGGCTTGAGGGGTAAAGGAGGGTAATATGCATTTATATTTGCTTACATAAAGAAACTTATGAAAGTGGTTTATCTGTGTATTATGGCCAGAGTAGGTCATGGTCAAGGAGACCTTCGCAGGTGAGAAATAAGGTGGAAATAAGACCTTTTTTACTTTAAAAATATTAATCTTGTTACTTTGAGATGATTGTCAATTTACATGAAGTTGTAAAAAATACAGAAAGATCCCATGTATCTTTTACCCAGTTTATCTCAAAGCTAACGTCTTGCAAACCTGGAATCCCTTTTGGTATGTAGTTAACTTTTAACCAAATGGATGGGTTTCTGGTCAGAAAATTAAATTAGAAACATGGGATTCAAACAGTTACTAAACTTTTTTTTTAAATATATCTTTATTGATTTCAGAGAGAGGAAAGGAGAGGGAGAGAGAGAGATAGAAACATCAATGATGAGTCATTGATCGAGTCCGCAACCCGGGCATGTGCCCTGACCGGGAATCGAACCCCGATCGCCTGGATCCCAGGTTGACGCTCAACCGCTGAGCCACGCCTGGCTGGGCCTAAATTTTTTTTTTTTTTATTGTTCTCACCCGAGGATATTTTTTCCATTGCTTTTCAGAGAGAGTAGAAGGGAGAGAGAGAGAGAAACCTTGACATGAGAGAGATACAGTGATTGGTTGCCTCCTGCATGCACCCCGACCAGGTCTGGGGATCCAGCCTGCAACTAGGTATGTGCCCTTGGCTGGAATTAAACCCAGGACCCTTCAATCTGAAGGCGGACACTCTAACCCTGAGCGAAACCGGCTAGGGCTAGGGCACAGCTGCTAAATTTAACAAGTTGGAACAGCACAGTGTGATGTTTCTGGATTATGAGACCATTAATGTGAGGATGTCAAAACCAAGGACAAACAAAAGTCAATGTGGAAGGATTAGTTTAGATTTTCACAAGGTTACACTCACATTCTTGAGCACCATCTGGTTAATTTGTTATAGTTTCTCCTATTTCCTCTGTGACCAAATCCCTCAGGCTATCTTGGATCACCAGTTACTTATTAACTCCTCTTAGCTGATAAGCTACTCTCTTTTACATCTTCTTTGGCTTGTGTCTCATGCTTCCTGAATGTTTTGTGGCCCTTTAAAGTTTTGCCAATTCTGCATCCTGGTTGCATCCTTTATTAGCCTAGTCTCACTTTTTGTCAAGTGCTGTTTGCTGGATGAGTGTGGTCTTTGGTCCTTCCCATTGTTCCCCCTCATGACCACAAACCCTGCTTGGTGATTGGTGGCAGAAAACTGGGTCACCTAAAATTAAGCCACTAAAAGGGGGACCAAAGTGACATAGTAGACAATGTAAAAGAGGTTAGTCATTTAGTTAACAATCACAGAATTTAGGTTATAATCATAAAGTACTGATTCTCATAGTGTACAAAATTCATTTTAATGAATACTTCTTACAATGAACAAAACAAAATGAAAAGACACATTTCTTAAAATGAACAAAAATCCTAAAATGATTCATTCAGGTGCTGATTTTTTAAGGGAGGAGCACATGATTTTCCAATACTGTTTTATGATTGCGTGATCCAAAGTCCTTGATATCATATTTGTCTTTTTTATTTATTTTTATTTTTTAAAAAATATGTCTATTGATTTCAGAAAGAGGAAGGGAGTGGGGGAGAGAGAGAGATAGAAACATCAATGATGAGAGAGGCGTCATTGATTGGCTGCCTCCTGCACGCCCCCTGCTGGGGATCAAGCCCACAACTCGGGCATGTGCCCTGACCAGGAGTCGAACCGCGATCTCCTGGATCCTAAGTCGACGCTCAACTGCTGAGCCATGCCCGGCCAGGCCACATTTATCTTTTGAAGGATGATAGGAAGAAGTCATTTTTGCAGAAATGTTTTCACTTCAGTTTTCCCAATGATCATTCTTAATCTGTATATAAGGATATTGATCATGTTTATTGTCTGTCTCTCACACAAAAGTTCCATGAGGGTAGAGAGTTAGGGTCTGTTCACTGCTGCATCCCCAGCCTTTATTTTATTTTAATTTTTTTTTGTTAATCCTCACCTGAGGATATTTTTTTCCACTGGGGATTGAACCTGCAACCTAGATACATGCCCTTGACTGGGAATTGAACCTGGGACCCTTTGGTGCTCTGGCTGATGTTCTAACCACTGAGCCACATCAGCAGGGTGTCCCCAGCACTTATGACAGTGCCAGACAAATAGGATGTGTTTAGTAAATATCGACTGAATGCTAAGATAACTCACAACATAAGGGCCTGTTTTATTGATCTCGTCAGCTGCTCTTCAATTGCTAACTGATTCTGCCAGAGTTCACTGTTGATTAACTTGGTTGTGGTTCCAGCTCTCCTCCAACACCATTTCTACTGGCTTCATGAAATTCTCCTTATTTTACAAGGGTAGGGACTTTGGCACCAATTTGACTACGTACTTATCAACTCCTCCCCGACGATAAGCCACTTTCTTTTATACCCTCTGCTTTGGCTGGGTCTCATGCTTCCAGAACATTCTGAGACCCTTGACTTTTAAAGTCTTGCCAGTTCTGCATCCTGGTTGCTTTTGAGTAGCCTGGCCTCACTTCTTGTCAAGTGCTGTTTGCTGGATGAATGTGGCCTTTGGTCCCTCTCATTGTTCCTCCTCATGACCACAAGCCCGGTTCAGTGATTGGTGGCAGAAAACTGGGTCACCTAGTGAATATTCACCATGTTGAATATTTACAACATTTGGAACCACACTGAGAGGCAATAGAGTGTGTTGGATACAGGAGCAACTTTAGAGCAGACAGCTGTGGTGAGAACACACGTCTACCATATGCCCCAGCTGTGGGACTTTGGACAAGTTACTTTACTTCTCTCTGCTTCCCTGTGGGTTAATAATAGCACCTCCCCCATGAATTAACACATGAACCCCCTTAGAACTCATTGACACCCTGGTCCAAGGACATAATGAATTCTCCGTAAGCAATTGCTATTAGTATTATCAAGGGACAGGTCCACATTGGTCTGGATAGATGCTAGTGTTAAGTAGGGAAAGGACATTTGGTTGAGGGCTGATTTTTATAAGTGATGGGTGTAGTTGTGCCCATAAAAGAAACTTTCTTAACCAACCTCAACTTAATGAATTTGGTGGTTTAACTGATAACCTCATTCTCTGAAACATATACTGACTCGAGCCCGTGGGCCCTGAAAACCTCTCCCGGCGGTGGCCGCTCTGAGCCGCTTGCTCGCGTCTTCGGCCTCTTTCTTTGTCCCCTTATCAAATGCCAGCTGCGCTTGTTCCCAAAAGTGTTTATGCCAGTTGTACTGTTTTTATCATAACGGTGTGCTTTAACTCAATACACGTAAACTGTTGGCCTGTAAGTGCAAAAAGAGAATTGTAGTTTCTATGAAAACTCGATAAGAATGTTTTGGGGAAAGATTCAAAAGAGACAAGTCAAAAAATTGCAGTCTGTTTAATAGTGTTTATGACATATGTAAAGATTTACAGAAACTGTTAAAAAAAAAAAAAATCACACAACAGCCAGAAGGATATGGCACTCAAATGGCTTTAAAAGTGTCTAAGATTTTTCTCCACTTTAAAGAAACCAAAACTAAATGAAACAATTCCGGGTAGGCGTGGTTTATGTATCAGAAAGACGTATGTTGGATTTGTACTCATGTAACAGCCTTGGCCTACATCAGCAAGTAGGCAAGGGGATTTGCATTTCTGTTTGTGGTGTGTACGTTTCCATATAATTTTTGATGACTTCCTGCCTAAACCAACTTTTTGATTACCAGCTACATTGAATTTCAGGCAGTGGTGACCTTTGCTTTCCTGTTCAACCGAAACAGTGGGGTCTGGGATAATAAAGACTCAGAGAACAAGGTCTGTGCATAGAGCCACACATCCTGGCATGATGCTAACGACACTTCGGTCCTTACAGTGCAGTGATTATTACCTCCTAGTGTTTCTAAGCTACGATGTCACGAGGATGAAAAGGCAGGCATGCCATTTATAACACTTAGCTGAGAAAAGTACCATTCTTTTAAATGATGATTTATAGTTTACTATATTCTGGAAGAAAACATGACCCAAATTATTTAATTCTAATAAAAGCATAAGGACAGTATTGAGGATCCCAATCTTTTACAGCTTGAAAATTAATTGAGGTGATGGATGCAGCATTCGGCTTCTGAGCCAACAGTCGATATGTAATTTCTCCTCTGTTCAATTAAAAAAAAGTGCTTTTATTGACTTCAGAAAGGAAGGGAGAAGGAGAGAGAGTTAGAAACATCAGTGATAAGAGTCATTGATCGGCTGCCTCCTGCTCGCCCCCTACTGGAGATTGAGCCCTCAACCTGGGCATGTGCCCTGATGGGGAATCGAACCGTAATCTCCTGGTTCATGCGTTGACACTCAACTACTGAGCCACATGGGCCAGGCTCCTCTGTTCAATTTTAATTTTCTATGGTCACTTGATTACATGACAGTTTCTCCCCACTAACTTAAATAGAATTGTGAACATTTTTCTTCTGTTACTCCTATTTTTAAGAAGGCATTAGAATGTTGCTCAAAAGTCTCGACTGATGAGAGCTGACAGCTTTTAAATATAATGGCTCAAATTCAACTTTATAGAAAAGAGCGGTCACTTGATGGTCCTCTTTACCTGACAGCAATCGCCTTTCACCCCATCAAGAACGTGCATGGTAGAGTTACCGCACGCCGAGGACAGCCTTCTGACGGCTTGGGGAGGCATGGCTGATGCCCGGTTGGCTGTAAATATACAACACTGTAAACTCATATGGAAATACGTTGTCATAACAAGCAGTGGAACAGAGCGCAGCAGAGAAGAGTTCCCAAGCTGTGCCCATTGAAATGAGACAGCTCTCGATGCCTGGCGTGGCTTCCCCATTAACTATCTATGTGGCCTTGAGCAAGTTACTTTTCTAATAGTAAGTACTTTCCTTATAATATTGTGAAGACCAAATACAATGTGCCTGGCCGAGTGCAAGCACTGAGGAAATGTTCACTGCTTTTCTTTTGTAAGATTCGCAGCTGTGGTCCAAGCAGGATGGTTTCTAGATACTCTTCCCTCAGAAAACTTCTCGAGTTTGACTTAACGCCTCCCTCTTCATTACCACCCTGGGCCCAGCCGTTGTCATCTCTTGACAAGTTCTTACTCCAGTTGAACTAAAGTATATTTCTACACCATCCTCCGTGTATATATGGCACTATGCTGGGATTCGTGTGTAACACAGATGTAATAAACAGTTCATCATGGCTGTTCGGAGGCCAAAAAACAAAAAAAGTAAAATAAAGGGTGGTGCCGCAGGCTTGCCCGTTTATCATCCAGCCAAGTTACCCAGGCCCCAGCTGGCTCAGGTAGTTTGACGGTGCTTCCTAACGGTCTCCCTGCCTCTCTGTAGTCTTTTTGTAACATCCCTCAAGCACGTCAACTTCGTATCACTTCCCTGCTCGCCGCCCTCAACAGCTGCTCATCAGGCTTAGGATAACACTCAGAGTCCTCGCCACGACACCACGACCCAAGCGGCTGTCTGTGACCCCCGTTCGCACACACGTGTCCCCGCTCACTTCCCTCCCGCCACCACTTCCTCGCAGTTCCTGTAATATGTCCCCACCTGAAGGCCTTTCACTTTGCTCTTCTCTCTGCTTGTAATTTTCCCGGCCCGATATTCACTCCATTTAGATCTCTGTTCAGGTACCCTTCCCAGAACACCCCGTCTCAGTGGGCGACTCACCGGTCACCCTCTGTCTCCTGATCCAGCTTTTCTCTTCTGCACAGCGTGACTCACTACTTTTATTGCCCCCCCACCAGAGTATAAGTTCCACCAACTTCATTCTCCACGGCTACAAAGCTGCCCGTTAGCGTAGAAAGCAATCGGTAGCTGTGTGTGATCAATGGGTCCTTGAATTTTGTGTTAGGTATTAAGTTTCTTGAAGATAGCAAATTATCTTTTCATCTTTGTAGCCCCATTAACTGGCACAGTTCCCGACACTCAGGTAGTGCTTAACAATTTTTTAAAAAAATGTTGTGTGAGTGAACCGAGAGGAATCTCGGACTGATAGAGGGAAAGCTGCATGTGGGTGGTGTGAGGAGAGAGCAAATTGTACTTATGAGTAGGAAATTCTTTTTACATCTAAAAATAGTTGATATATTTGTTCCTTTACGTGATATATTTAATTATTGTGAAGATAAAGGAAGTAATGGTCTCCTTTTCTAGTGGAGTATTAAGTGTTTTTAGGTTCTAAGTCCTGATTAATCTCCTAAGCAATGGGCCTAGGATTTTAGGTCAACCAAAAACCTCAGTCTGGGCTTGCAGATAATTTTGCATCTTGTCATTTCAGTCCCCTCATAAATCATGACTCCAGGCTTTGCAGTAATGGAATCCCAGCTGTCCAATGATTAAAAGAACAGCATCTGACCAGGCTTGTATTGTCATACATGTTTTCTTTGTATTTTTTTTCACCCCTTTGAGCGTCGAGTGACTGTACACTGGCTTAACATCAGAAATTAGTTTGAAGAACGATGTTAGACAAATAACTTGGAATTTTTCATGATGAACTTCACTTGTAGAAATATAAATAATGGAAATATAGAAGAAAACTGATTTCCTAAGCACAACCTACCCTAGAAACTACTGTGTACACATGATACCCTCAACAGCTGCTAAGACACATGCAAACGAACAGTTGGTTCCTATCCCCATTTTAATTTTCGGGAAGTGCCTCATTTGCAAGCTGACAAGTGAGGAGGTGGATGGGACTGAGGCAGGGCTGGAACCATATTGCATAAGCCACGTGGTACAGAATCAGTGGTGGGAGTTGGGAAGGGTGAGAGACTACTTCTGCTGGATCAGGGGGCAGCTGATTTTGCCTCTCATTCATTCTTCATTTTCTCTTATTTATTTTTTAAATATGTTTTTATTGATTTTAGAGAGAGAAGAAGGGAGAGGGAGAGAGAGAAAGAAACATCGATGAGAGAGATACATCATTGACCGGCTGCCTCCTGACACCCCCTGGGTAGGAAGGTAGGCCCATTGATATTCATGCATTAATGGTGGGTGTTGTAGACTCAGGAGTTCTGAAAGGAAATCGGATTTACCATGACAGTGAATATTTGTTAAAGATGTTTACAATTAAATGATGACATTTGAGAAGCTATGAAATCTTGCCTACTTGACACCTTCCTGGTGATCCCTTTATTATCGGTGGGGACCGGACTCATAGCAGGTCTGCCTCCAGCCTGCCAGTAGTGTGAAGGTTCTTGACTATGTGCAGGGAAGATTTCACAATGCGAGTCCAGGTGAATTTGAGGGTGTGTTTTTAAAGCTGGGGACAGTGAAATGAAGGAAGGGCTTAAGGTAAAAGAAGCAACCAGAGAGAGCCTAGGAAGGGCTGCTTTGGCCCTCTAGAAATGAGTCACATTGAAAGAAGTGAGCCAAGGTGGGGCTGCTGTTAGCTCACTGGAAAGTCAGAGAAAAAGAGGACCTTGGAGACAGGTTCAGGGGGTTAGCCCAAGACAAGCTACCACTGCCTGCTACTCCCCTGGTTGTATGTATTGTGGGGACCCTTAGAGTTTAGAAAGAAAGCAGAGATGCGAGGCATGGGCACGCTCTAGCAAGAGCATGCTGTGGGTCCCTTGTCTTTAGGCTTTTTTTTTTTTTCAGAGTGAGGAAGGGAGAGGGAGAGAAAGTTAGAAACATCAATGATGAGGGACAATCCTTGATCAGCTGCCTCCTGCACGCCCCCTACTGGGGATCAAGCCCAAAACCCGGGCATGTGCCCTGACTGGGAATCAAACCATGACCTCCTGGTTCATGGGTTGACATTCAACCACTGAGCTACACCGGCCTATTGTCTTGAGGCTTTTTATCTTTCTTTGTCTCAGGTCCCAGCTTGCCATTCATCTGTCCCTTTAGGATCCAAACTGCTGTCACCGTGGACACCCCCATCCCGTCCCCCAGGAAGATAATGAGGTTCTTGGCAGTCATCTGGGTGGGCTGCAGCTTCTTGGCGATGTCCAGGGCCTGGGCTGCCTGACGGTTCCAGAAGGCTGGGTCTTCCTCCTCAACTGGAGGATGCCCAGGGAGAGCCATAGCCTCAGGCCCAGCAGCAGCAGCAGCAGCAGCACCCAGGCTCCCTGCATGCCTATGGGATGGCAGGAAGGTGGCAGAGCTGGGACTCCAGAGGGACTGGGACCCTGGTGAGGCTGGAACTTGGGCAAGGCTGAGACACCAGAGTACCAGCTGCAGTACAAGCTCTGCTCTTCAAGTATCGAGTGTTTACAAAGGCTTCTGCTTTCCGCACACACAGGCTTCCTGTGGAATTCTTCAAACACTTTGAAGTGTGTCTTTTCAATGAGATGGATCTTTCAATACTTAAATTTCAGGAATGATTTAATACGTGGGAACACTCAAGATGGGCACGAGTTGTTTTATGTTGGAAACTCTTTTGTCATCAGTTTTCAACTGTTGCTTTACGCAGGCAGCTTGAAAATGTAAAAATTTAAACCTTGGCACTGATCAATAGAAAACAGAACCTATCGCCTACACCTTTCTTCCCTCTCAGGCGAGCATCTCCTAAACGCTAAGGGTCTCGAAAGGACTTGCAACCAGGGAGAAATGGGCAGCAGCAGCTCATCCCAGGCCAGCCCCCTGAACCTGTCTCCAAGGCCCCCTTTTGTCTGACTTTCCAGGGAGCTAACAGCAGACCTGCCTTTGCTCACTTTTTCCCCCATAACATTTCTAGAGAGCCAAAGCAGCTCCGCCTATGCTCTCCCCTGTTGCTTTTTTTTGGTTTTTGTCCTAAGCCTTTCCTAGTTTCACCAGCCTCAGCTTTAATAAACATACTCTCAAAATCACCTGGGGAAAAAAAAGAAAAAGAAAACAGAACTGCCAAAGACTACTTTCTAACTCATTTAATTACCAAATTGGTAGACTGCACCTGAAATATGTTTTCTAGAAATAATTTTCTTGTTAAAATAATTTATCACAATATATCCCCTCAATACACTGCTTCCATAAAGTACTCATAGATATCAATCATAGTGCTCAGCTTTTCATCATTATATTTCCAGCCCTGTAAAATTGTGCGTAAATCCAATTGTTGAAAAAATTTAATGTGTTTATGTGTATTTAATATCCCAATGGTAGATTTTTCCAGTGTCATTTCAGACCATTTCCCCCCCAAAATAGTCACATTCAATTCTTCACCTCGAGTGGACACATATCAAGTTTATTGAGCTCGATTATTTTTAAAATACCACCACCATCCACTTTAAGCTTTTCCTAGCTTTTTACAATAAAAAAAGGTAGAAAAAAAATGAATTTTAGCTATCTTTCAGAGCCAAAATTAAAACACTTTAGAACAAAATGAGGCCAAATCTTTGCAATTCCAAGTGACTAGACACCCAAAAGAAACACACTATAAAACCTGCCGATTTTATGCCTGCCCAGAGGTCTGAACTGAATTCCTTTTTATTTTTATTTTTAATTGATTTCAGAGAGAGGGAGAGGGAGATAGAAACATCAATGAGAGTCATTGACCGGCTGCCTCCTGCACGCCCCCTACTAGGGATCGAGCCTACAACCCAGGCACTGCCCTGACCGGGAATTGAACCGTGACCTCCTTGTTCATAGGCTGACGTTCAACCAGTGAGCCACGCCTGGCTGGGCCTGAATTCCTTTTTAATAATTTGGATATTTCTTCTCTTTCTCAGTGACACAGGAACAACACCTCCAGAGAGTGGTATTTTTGGATTTATGATAAACTTCTCTGCATTTCTTGGTAAGTACACAAAAATTATTATAAATAAATGAAAAGTTCACAATCTCATGTGCTGTGTATAATTTTTATTGTCATTTTTAAACATAATTTTTTTTAGGACAGTTTTAGGCTCACAGCAAAATTAATCCAAAGGTAGAGATACCCTACATAGCCCCATCCCCCTACCCCCAGCCCCCAGCCTTCCCCATTATCAACACACCCCACCAGAGTGGTACCTTGTTGATGAACCTACGCTGACACCTCATTGTCATCCAAAGTCCATAGTTTACATCAGAGCTCATTCTTGGTGTGTGTCATTTTTAAAATGTACAGCCTTTGCAACTGGAATTTTGTTCTACTTTGAGAAACAAATATGATTTGAAATCCACAGCTATTTATGGCCTCGTAGACCTATTCCTCAATTTACCTGTCAACTGACCACAAGATTATGAAGTGGATTTTAATGTAATTTGATTTTTAAAAATTGTGATTTATATACAGTACATTTGTGTAAGCCAAAGACACTTAGTGTGTAAGCTAATGTTTCTCAAAGTATGTTCTGAAGGCAACTTCCATGAAAATCATGTGGGGGGCTGGTTCAGATGCAGGTTCAGGGCTACACCACACAGATCTACTCAACAGAAGCTCTGGGAGTGGGGCCCAAGAACACACACTGGGAAACAGCAGTCTAGGGGACTTGGATACTCCCTAAAGCTTTCGAACTGTTGACTAAAGTGTAGTCTTACCTGGTGGAGAGAGGGGAAAGGGGAAGTAGGGAAGTTTGTCTCCAACTCAGGCATGATTTTTCTTTTCAGTTCCTCAGGTGCCCCTGAGATGCAGTTGATAGGATGTAACCCTCATGAGCCAATTAATGTAATAACCGAAAAGCTCTGTCTACTATGGAGTGGTCCTGGTCTATAGATGTAATGTAGAGGTCTCTCTCTCTTAGTCCTTTCATACACCCACTCTGTGGAACAGTCAGGTGTTTCCAGGGGCCTGTCGTGTAACCAGCACTCTGTCCCTCTCTACTGGTACAGGTGGGAAGGGACAGAGGTGCTGGAAACTCTACCTAGTGACTTGGCACCTTTGGAACTTGTTCATCCTTGGTAGAGAGAAAGTTTCACCCCATCACCCATCTGTGGTCTTCTCCTCCCAAGGTTTTGGAGGTGAGCAAGGGGAAGTAGACATAGTCCATCAATCCGAGCACCCTCTTACACCATCCTTGCCCGATTAAAAAGACAAAGAGACTATTTTGTCAGCAGCAAGCAATCAATATGGTTTTTGCTTTTAGGCAAGGCAGAATCCGACACGAATGTTTTTGTTTAAATGTCTATGATAAATGATTAGCTTTTAACCTGCTTTTAAAGTTCAGCACAAATATTATGGCCATCACACTATTTCAATACATAGAAATCTACTTTATTCTTTTAACCCATGCATGATATTGCTCTTATGGATGTATTGTAATTTATTTAATCAGTCGATAGACCTATTTGTGCTGACATGGCAAGATCTCTGTGGTACATTTTTAAGTGAAAAAAAGGAAGTCACAGAACAGTACGTGCATGATAGCATTTATGGGAAAAAGATAACAGCCAAGAAGGCGTGTGGGTGTGTCCCCATCACACTGGGGAGAGAGCAAGGTGGGGTAAGGAAGGACAGGGCTGGGTGAATGGGGAGGCTGTGACAATTAATAAAGTGAAAATACAAACTTTATAAAAAGCAATACAGCCCTGGCCAGTGTTGCTCAGTGGTAGAGTGTCAGCCCTTGCACCGAGGGGTCTCTGGTTCGATTCCTGGACAACGGCACATACCTGGGTGGCAGACTCGACCCCTGCCCCCGTCGGGGCATGTGCAGGAGGCAACCAATTGATGCCTCTCACATCGATCTCTCTCTCCCTCCCTGTCTCCCACTCTCTTAAAAATCAATGGAAAAAATATCCTCAGGTGACGGTTAACCAAAAAAAAAAAAAGAAAGAAAGAAAAGGAGAAAAACAATACAAAGCTGTTTCTGTGTTTTCCATTCTAAACGGTCAAATAATAAAAATTCCCTACCGCTCCTTTCTCAGGTGCAGCCACAATGTACACAAGATACAAAATAGTGGAAAAGCAGAATCAAACCAGCTACTTCAGCACTCCCGTTTTCAACTTGGTGTCCTTAGTTCTGGGATTGGTGGGGTGTATCGGAATGGGCATCGTCGCCAATTTTCAGGTACACCCTGACATCTTTTCGGTTATTAGGGGGGAGATGGAGAATGTGTGTCTGGAGAAGCAAGAACACAAGAGCCACGCTCGTGCCAGTATAGCTGTCACATAGTTGATGAGTTTATCAAAATGGGGGTAATTTGCTGTTTAGAAACAAATGCCATTTGGAAGTCGGACCTGCCTGGTACTGGGGAGCAATGGGGTGCGTGCGTGATGGGGAGGAGAGAGTGTGCTTTGCACGATGCCGTGGGCCTTGCAATGCTCCCTGTCCTTACTGATGAGGTTGACGTGCTGGGAGAGCTCCTTCAGCCACTGTGGTGATTTCACTAAGCGTGAAAATATCTGCGTATGAGTGTGTGTGTGTGTGTGTGTGTGTGTGTGTGTGTGTGTGTGTGTGTGTGTGTAGTGTGTGTATGTACTGATTCTACGGTTTGAACCTCTGGTGTTCAATTCAAACAACGGCATCTGATCTCTTCCTTTCGCAATAAGATATAGGTAGGTGTAAGTGAAATAATTTGCTCAGGGTTCCTTAGCTAATTAGTTGCTGAGCCAAAATGTGGCCCTGATGGAGCCAGTTAACTTACATGACAACTGAGCCGGCTCCATGTAGTCTTACTGTGTCAACTGTCTGGAAAAAACCCTGCCCGTTTCATTCTAATTGGTGGATCCCTGTTCCTCCCGAGGTCTCTTTCAAGAAAGCATGGCACCTACTAATCTATGGAGACAGTGTTTAATATTTTAAAAACATTCGTTGTGTTTAAAATTAGTTCTAATTATAATAGTAGGGTTGCTGCAAGGATTGCATGAGATAACGCACAGTAACCAGCAGTCTGTCCTTGGCGGCCTTCACGGGCATCGCGGGTGCGTCACTATAGGCTGACACCGGAGCCGTCCTGCTCTCTCCGTCACTGTTGTCACCTGTGACAGCAGAAAGGAAGTTACTCCAGGATGACTTCTTGTTCGGCCCAGGGGTCAGCTGGAGGCTAACGTCCTTGTCCACACACCGAAGCAGCAGCCGGGGGTGCTGCACCCTCGTGTTGATCTGGAGGGTAATAAATAAGCTCAGGCCTCCACCCATGCCATCCGCTTTCCGCCCGTTTGCTAACATCTGCTCCTTCATGAAGGATGACCGTTGTCACAGTCCTCTGTCTGACCTCTCACCTGCCCCACGCAGGCCTCACGGAGCCACCATTTCTGCACCGCACTTGGGGATGCCATCTGTCAGTGGAGGGGAGGGGACATTATAATGAAGTGCTCTGGGGAAGGCAGGGCTGTGTCGTGGGGTTGAGGGGAAGGCCCCTTCCTTATGTTACAGGGTAGCCTCAGGACAGCCCACGAGTCCAGGATATTCTCTCAGTGAGTTTCCGCTTTGGGATGTTACAAATCCATAATTATTAGTGACCTTGTTCACGTGGGAAGCTGGGAAGGTGGGAACCAAATGTGTAGCCTCCCTGAAGCAGGGGTATAGGCCTTCGCGGAAAGCATTCTGTGAACTAAACTTGCTTCTGGCTCCATTTCACTTTCCTACCTCCCCTTTTTTTTAGAAAGAAAAAAATAGTTTAATGTTGAATTGGCCAATACGGAAGCAGGGAGCTTGTGCTCTAAACAATCTGAATCCCCGATGGCCTGTAGGTTATAGATTATATGGGGCAAAATCGTAAGACACTTTGCGTTAGGGGTTCAGGTCATGCTGGAGCTGATTGGTCACTTCAGGTCTTGAGGACAGCTCTGAGGTCTGTTCTGGTGTCCCTCTGTCTGGTTTCATGAGGAAAGTAGCCAGGGGATCTGTTCCACCTTAGGGCTCAGGAACTGAAACATAACTTAGGTCAAGATGTTATCTTTAACCTGCCAGAGGTCCTGACTATGTGGGCTTCTGCTGCCCGAGGGGTTGCTGATTATTAGGGGAAAGGCTAGGTCTCTACAGTGTAGAGCAGTGATTTTCAACCTTTTTCATCTCAAAAAATATATTTTTTGCTGATCTGACCAAAAAAAAAAAAAAAAGTATAATTTTGGTTCATTCACACCAGATGGCTCTTGTTGTGTTGGCTATTGTGGTTTTTTTTTAATTTGACAATCTGAGGGCAGAGAGGTCAGTGCCCCTGACTAAATAGTCTGGTATTGCATGCATGTTTTAAAAATTCTTGTGGCTCACCAGTGGAAAATCACTGGTGCAGAGAGAGAGAGAGAGAGGGGAGGAGAGGAGAGAGCGAGCTCGCTTTCCCACCCTTATTGCCCCCTGCCTGGAGATCAGACACACCATGCGCAACGCAGGTTGCCCTTGCCATTCCCCGCACGGTAGACTCTGAGGCATTCCCACGTTTTCTGACTGGATGCATTGATTTTCAGAACATGCACTGAACATTTTCTGTGACATACTTCTGAAAACAATCAGTGCTTTAACTCATGTAATTCTAATTGCAACCTTAGAAGATGGGTGGTATGATTTCCCTCCTCAGGGAGGTGGAGGCCCAGGAAAGGGAAATGGTGGGAGGGCGCAGGCGGGCGTGGCCCTGGCACCCAGCCGCTCGCGGGAGCCTGTGGGAAAGGTAACCTCCGGCTGCAGGAGGCCTCTGGGAGGAAGAAGCCCGTCACCGTCGTCACCATCGCAGAGCTCCAGCCTCGGACGGCGGTGGGGAAAAAGGGAGGGAGGCCTGGGACGATGCCCTTGGCCTAGGAGAGTGCGGCTAGGAAGGGTTCAGCGCGGGATCTGCACGCTGACACCCCGATCCCTCTGCTCTCCAAGCCCCGCAACGTCGCAAGTGACACACCTGTCAACGCTTAAGCCACAAAGGGCAGGCTTTTGGAAGAAAACCTAGGTGGTGAGATAACTGAGCTCTTGGTTCTCTTGAAGGCTTCCGTGATGCCATTACATTTTTACAAGCACCAGAAACAGAATCGGTAACTTTCCCGAGAGCAGGGTGTTTGCCTTGTCCCTGGTCCCATAAACCCGTCTTTGCAGCTTCCTTGCCTGATACCGCGTAACCACTCTCGGACCCGTTACCCTGAGGAGGAGGAGAGAGGCCAGGGCAGGGGCGCCGGCGCGGGCTCCTGAGTGGGGAGGGAACCGCGTTCGCGGGGGTCACGGGGAGCCCGCTCCGTCCTGAGCTGGCAGGCGGGTGGCGGCTCTGTGCCGCTTCGGCCTCGGCTGCACTTTTCCTCGGGAAGTTGCCTTTTGGGAAAGTCAGGTTTTCCAAGGCTTATCTCTCTCCATATTCTAGTTTCCTCTTTTTTACTCTCTTTTCAATTAACAAGGGAGTTTTGATAAAGATCTAAAAAGGGCATCGGGACAGCCCGGGTGGCTCAGTGGTGGAGCAGGAGCCCAGGGTCAGGGCGCAGGCCCGGTTTCAGGCTCCGCCCCACAGGGGGCGTGCAGGAGGCGGCCCATCGGTGACTCTCATCGTTGAGGTTTCTCTCCCTCCCTCTCCCTGAAATCAACAAAAGTAAATAAATAAATAAATAAATAAATAACAAAAAGGGCACCAGGTTTTCATTTTATCTTCTGTCCAAGATCCATGTTTGACCTAAGAGCAATTTCCTTTCAAAAGGCGTCTTGGGTGGGGGGCATGTGCTCCTCGTGACAGCACAGCCCCCGCTGTGCCCAGGGCCTTTGCTGTGGCCCCGGCAGGTTGATGCGGGGCCGTGCAGTTTGCGGATTGAGATCCTAAAGGCTGTGTTGACTTGGGCAAATCCCCTGCCGTGCCTGTGGGAGGGGAGAAGTATGTAAAATCTGAATGTTGACTTAGCATGGAAAAAAAGAGAGTGGAAAGAGCCAGGATTCTCAGAAGATTATTCCCAGAAATGGCTGAGCAGTCAATGCCTTGCGTGTTGTTTATTTTTCCTTCGTCAAAGGTGCCCAACATTCAGGGGGTGAAAAGGGTTTGTTTTTCTTAATTGTGGGTTGTTTTTTTTTTACTTTTTGTTTTTGTTTAATATTGTTTTCCCCTCAGTTTTACTGAGATATCACTGACATATAACAATGTATTCGTCCAAGGTATGTAACATAGTGACTTGGTATATGTATATATCCTGAAATGATTACTGCAGTAAGTTTAGTTAACATTCACCACTTCTCATAGTTACAATTTTTTTCTTGTGATGAGCACTTTTAAGATTTACTTTCAAGAAAAAAAAAAAAGATTTGCTCTCTTAGCAACTTTCAAAACTACACTTTTGTTCAACTTAGTCACTATGCTGTACATTATATATAACTGAAAAATTTTTACCTTTTAACAAAGTTTTTACCTTTTGACTCCCTTTACCCATTTCTTCCACTCCTCAACTCCCCATCTCTGGCAACCACCAGTCTGTTTTCTGTATCTATGAGTTCGGTTTTGTTTGTTTTTTAAGATTTTACATATAAGTGAGATCATACAGTATTTGTCTTTTTTTGACCGATTTCACTTAGCATAATGCCTTCAGATCCATCCATGTTGTCATAAATGGCAAGGTTTTTTTTCCTTTTTTATGGCTGAATAATATTCCACTGTGGGGAAGGCTTTTCTCTTGGCAATCTTGTGCAAGCAGCCACATTTTCCAAAGGTGGGGTGGGTACATCTGTGACAACAGATGGCTTGGGATAGCCCAGAGGGACTGAGTGCTTGGACCACGGAGTGGGTAGACACGCGTGGAGTAACACATGTGTGTGACTCTCCCCCTAGGAGCTGGCAGTCCCTGTGGTCCACGATGGCGGTGCCCTCCTGGCTTTTGTCTGTGGTGTGGTGTACACGCTCCTGCAATCCATCATCTCTTACAAATCGTGTCCGCAGTGGAACAGCCTCTCCACGTGCCGTGTGCGGATGACCATCTCCTTCATTTCCTGCGCAGCCGTCATCCCCAGTATCCTTTCTCATGTGTCACTGTCCTTACAAGCTTGATACCCTCCCCCACCTGCCCCCCCGTCCAGCAAAAAAGCATGAAAAAAGCAAAGATTCACGGCCAAAGTTTCCATATACTTCTGAAGAACCATCGGGAGAAAAGTGTAAATCGTTGAGACTAGGTCCCGACGTGGTCAGGGTAGATCAAAAGAATGTTCAGGAAAGAGAATGGCTTGAGAGGGGGGTGGAAAAATGTCGGGAAACGTCAGTCTCCGTTTACTTTCCTTCCACCAGGGTCGGTTTCACCAGCCATGGGAAAATATTTATTTTTCCTTGGAGTACTTGGCTAAAGACGCCAAATATTGATATTGTACTTAAAGGAATAGCCTTGAGAAGTCCCAAGAGGTCAGACTCCCCCCCCCCCCCCCCCGCCCGGCCTGTAGGTGATTAGTTGACTTCATTTAATCATTCACATTAAGAGGTTTTTAAAAGCTCTATATTATTTATTTCTAAGTCATTTAAAATGCATGCAGCCTTTTCTTTTTATTAGTGATTTCTATTTTCAAAATTTTATTTCATTTTCTAATTCAACGTGAAAGGAAAATATGAATTTATCAGGTTTGTATGTTCTGATTTAGAGGAAGTGAAAGTTCTCTCTCTCTGTATTTAACAAAGAACATGAGAAAGCTGTGGTCTTCAAGGGGTAGAAATTTCCCCATCTTTCGAAATACCATCTGCACTCCTGTCAGAGAAAGCTGCAAAGTCATGAAAAATAGTGGTTACTGACACATTACAGGAAAATGGAAACTACTCTATTAGCCATGTTGTCGGCCTGGGTTGGACTGTGGTATCGAGTGGGCAAGCTTGAGTGATAGCATACCCTGTGCTTCTGATATTGAGCTTGGCGTTGCTCATTTGGGATGGAAGCTACACACAATGTGAAGGCTGCACATGGTCTTGGGTTTTGTTTTGTTTTCATCTTAGGGAAAGAAATGACAACATCTGTAAGCACAGAGGAAATAAATCATAGTATTGAGAAAGTTAATGACAAAGTATGTACCCTGGTTCCTAAGATAGTTCCTTCTCAGGTTTCTTGTCCTGTTTATGGGTTGGAGACATTCATGCTTTTGCTTCCAATATATTTCCTTTAGACCTTATTTAGCCTGTTTCAGTTGTAAAATTCAGAGCAGAAGTGTTTGCAGTGTTAAATGCAAAGTATCTTGGTGTGGGAAACTTTTTCTTGCTCCCAACTCTGGAGGCAGACCCCTAAATATTAAAATCAGGGAAAGTTTTAGCACAACAAGCATTTCAGGCCTTAAAGTTTTGCATAGTAAGAGTTCCTGTTTCTGGAGGGTTCTTAAGAGCCATGCCAAGGGGTTGCAGCCCCACCCGAAGCAAGGCATGTCCCTGTATCACCTTAACTCGAACAAACTCATCCATATGGAAATGTGTTTGGCTTAAACATTAGCATGGAATTAAATTTACTTACAAATATTTCAGAGCATCTTTAAAGTGTCTTTGTTGCTCCTTACAGCAATATTTCAGTGAAATGGCCTCATTTAACTACTGATGAAAGTGAGGCACTTTAGAATCAGGCTTCTAGGCCCTTCCTGGTAAACTGTCCGTCTTATACTGGCATCGGTATCATTGCCTTCACAAAATGACTAATAGCACCAAGTCCAGGTTCCTTTGCTTGAAACATGTGCTCTGAGACTCCCCCAGAGTGGGCTGTTTCCTGCCCTCTGCTTTTGCCCCCTGCCCTTCTCCTGGATGAATTCCATCCCCTCCACCTGGTCTTTCCAGCCAGTATGGTAGCCACAGGCCACATGTGGCTATTATGCACTTGAAACGTAGCCAGTCTGCATTGAGACGGGCCATGATGTAAAACACACACCAGATTTCAAAGACTTAAGAAAAAAATGTAAACTATCTCATTAATAATTCTTTATATTATTACATGTTGAAGTGGGAATATTTTTTTTACCTATTGTATTAAAGGAGCTATAATATTAAAATTAATTAAAATGTGATTGTTAGTGGTGAAATGGCACCAGAATGTTACTGGCAATTGGACCTCAGTTCAGCATCCTTAGTACTTGAGTTCTGGCTAATAAAGAATTCAGAGCCAAGACTCAAATACAAGCAAAGGTTTGTTTAGAAAATAACAGAGATAGAAGCGAGCCATGGAAGAAGTGAGCCAGCTGAGCTGCGTGGGCTCAGGAAACAAGTTACAGAGGATAAAGCAGGGCTCTTGGAGATGAGGAAAGAGAAAGGCAGAGAGAGAAGGCACCCGGGGGAAGAGGAAAGGGAAAGGCTCGGGGGTGTTTCCCAGACAGTTTGCACTGGGGAAAGAAGGGGGCGGGAAAGGTGCAGATGTGCTCAGGAAAGGGGGGGGGGAGTGGGAAAGAGGGAGAAAGAGAGAGAGAGAGAGAGAGAGCCCGGCCGGGTGTGGTTCAGCAATTGAGCATCAACCTGGGATCCAGGGGATCGCGGTTCGATTCCCTCCCTGGCATGTGCCTGGGTTGTGGGCTCGATCCCAAGTCGGGGGCGTGCAGGAGGCATCTGATCAACGATGGCTCTCTCATCATTGATGTTTCAACTCTCTCCCTCTCCCTTCCTCTCTCTGAAATCAATAATGATACATTAAAAAAAAAAGAGAGAGAGAGCGCGCGCGCCAGGTCTTCCATCCTAAGGGTTTTTATCCCCTTTCTAAAGGCAGGGATCTCAATAGAACATTCATCAGCTTTTCCAGGTGTGTCCTTTCAAGGTCCTGGTTGCTAGGTGCCAGGGCAGGAGGCCATTAGCCATTGAAGTTGGTCCTGATGTCATCCATGGTGTTGCCACTCCTGGCCTTGCTGCTTTTCTGGGCCTGGAGCTGAAACACAACTGAGGCCTAGATGTTATCTCTAGTTTGACCAAAGCTCTGTCTCTGTGGTCAAGAGGCCCGAGGCTCTGCTTCCAAAATCACTTGATGCGGGTCAAAACCTCATCATCCTGAGGGTTTGACGCTTAAGGGAGCGGTTGTGCAAGGGAGTCATGAGGCCTTTCTCGGGCCCCTTGTTCTTCCTCTAAGCAGGGGAGGGTCCTACCGCATGACTGTCGAGACATGAAAGGTCACCCTGGGGACGAGTCCTTGTTTGCCCAGCTTTGCCTGTTGCTAGGCACCCGGGGCTTCCCGCCCTGGTCACATTCCATACCTGGCCTCGCTCCCCTCTGCTCATGCCTGCCCGACTGCCTCCCGCACAGCTGCTGGAAACAGCATCAGCCTGCGGCTGGCGTGTTTCTGTGCGACAGCTTTGCTCTGGAGGGCTCCTCAAACTTCACAGCTTAGAATAAGTTCAATGCCGGAAGGCCTCCCTGACACCCCCAGCCTCATTCCACTCTGAATTAATACTCCTTCCCCTGCCTCCTCGCAGCGCCCCACCCCTGTCTCTCGCGTGGCTCAGTCCTGCGCTTCCTTCGACAAGCCTGTGATGTTTCTGGGAGCTGAGGCCAAGGCCGGGTGGCCAGGGTTCCCCCGCCTCTCCCTTCTCCCCCTGTAGCATGGTGCCTGGTACCCAGAACGTGGAACTAAAAAACAAATAAATGAAAAAAATAAAGAGGCTTTAAAACTATTAGAAACAGAAGTATGATCATAAAAGGGTCAGAATCTGCTCTGCTTTCTTTTATTTTGCAAAAACGGTTTGAGATGATAAGAAGCTGTTATAACCTGTTTCTATTGCAGAAATGTTGGTATTAAGACTTTTTTATTGTGTTCAAGTCCACATAACATAAAATTCACCATCTGGACCATTTTTAAGTGTACAGTTCAGTGGTATTAAATACATGTTGTGCAACCATCATCACCATTCATTCCATTATTTTTTCATCTTGTAACAAAATCTATACTTGTTAAACAATAACTCCCTATCTTCCCCTTCCCCCAGCGTCTAAAACCACTATTCTACTGTCTGTATGATCTGGGCTACTCTGAGTACCTCATATAAGAGGAATCACATAGTCCTCGTGTTTTTTGTAACCTGCTTGTTATGCTTAGCTTCATGTCCTCAGGGTTCATCCACGTTGCAGCATTTTGCAGAACTGCCTTCCTTTTTAAGGCTGAGTAATATTCCATTGTACGGCTAGACCACGTTTTGCTTATCCATTGATCTCTCAATGGACACTGGGTTTTAGCTGTTGTGAGTATTGCTACTATGAGCACAGATATACAAATATCTCTTTGAAACTCTGTTTTTAATTCTTTCGGGTATATACCCAAAAGTGGAATTGCTGGGTCATATGGAAATTCTATTTTTAATTTTTTGAGGAGACTTTGTACTGTTTTCCACAGTGGCTGCCCCATTTTACAGTCCCACCAACAGTGCAGAAGGGTTCCAGTGTCTCCATCTCCTCACCAACACTCAATTTTTGTTTTTCAATAGTAGTCATCCTAATGGGTGTGAGGTGAAATATTTTAACACTGTGTAATTATATTAAAATAGTAATCTAGTCTTAACTTTGATGGACCTATTTTCTTCAGTACTTTCCTTAACAGTTTCCTTTTTTTTAGTGATTACCTGTGCTTCACTAATTTCCATAACCAAGCTGGAGTGGAATCCCAAAGAAAAGGTAAAATTCAAGTAGTTTTCCATGTGGTTGCCAAGCCGGGTGATGTGAGTGCGGCTGGGTGAAGCCTTCTTAGGAAGGATCACTGCCATTTCTTAGGACACGTTGCAAAATAAGAAGCAAATGATTAACTTACTGTTCAACTATTTGGCAATTTGTGGGTCAGAAGTAGCTATTGGGGTAATCCCAGATGGTTCCTGGGATTAGTTTCAAAATTCTGAATTCCTGATTCTCTCTTAAACAGTTCATCTATGATTAGTAAAAGGGGTCGGGCATTTAAGGGTCGGGGACCAATGTGGATGACGGTGTATGGAAGCCAGGCGAAGCATGAGTCCAGCTTCGGTGTGAGTGGATGGCTCGTTTCAGGGGAGAGTGACACATAAATAGGGTCAGGTATAAATTTTCCTGGACTGGTTTGTTCAGGGACTTAGGAGGTGGCCATAGAGGCTCATGCCTGAGTTAGGTGACCAGAGTTAGGAGCCCAGAGTTAGGTGACCGGAGGTCGGGACAGCATGGCCAGAGGAAGGTTCTGGCGCGGGATGGGAGCCTGCAGGAGACGAGGGAGAGACGGAAGGTGCTGAGGGAGAGAATGATTCAGACAAATTAAAAAAAAAAAGTGCTTCCTGAAAGTGAGACATCACAGCAGAGCAGCCTCAGGTGTACTTTATTGTTCAACCACTTGGGGGAGACTTTGCCCCACAAATCAGACAAAAATCAGCTGCCGGGACAGATTCATCAAAGCATATCCCCAGACAGTTGAAAATCTTTTTTCATTTCATATTTAATCTTAAAAATGTGAAAAGTACCTGGTTTTCTGTTCACTCCATAAATTACCATGCCACTCTTGGATTGCCTTCTGCTCCCAATACCAATAAATGAAAAGAAAATCCTTTGCATGAATTCACTCAGTGGAATAAGCATTTAGGTGCTGCCTCGGACGGATGGGTGCTGCCGTAGAGCTTTCCTTGTGCAGTCCTGCGTGTTAACTGACTGGGTAGGGAGGGTGAGAACTGGAATGTCCTTGTCTCATTGTAGGTAGCAAGGACGTTAGAGCTTGGCCCGCACTCACACATGGATAGCGGAGGAATCTGGACTGCCGGTTCAGCATACTTTCATTAGTATTGTGCTAAAGAAGTTTCTGCCAGAAATTTATAAGCCGCCTTTATTGTCCTGGGATGATAAGAGGATGGGGCAGATCCCCTGGTTCTGTCGCCAAAAGGAGGCAACTTCTGTTCCCTGCCCCCTTAGTGTGGGGTGGTCAGGTTCTCCCCAGTATGACCTGGGTGAGGAGAGGGGTGGGTGGTATTGCCCATGGGGGGGGGGGGGTAAGCGGAGGTGCCCGAGAGTTGACCGGCCTCAGTTAATCTTTGCAAATGAAAACTGGATCACAGAAAACACCTGTCTCCATAGAACTGACTTGTAATCCAGCACATTTATTTACACTTGTAATCTATAGCAGAAAGCAAAGGAGAAAAAAAGCAAAGAAACAAAACAGGTCCGTTTGAAGCCAGGCCTGGGAGCCCGCAGGCCTCATTCGGCAGGTGCGTGACGGAAAGATGACGTTAGGTTTCACTCAGACGGTGCTTAAAAATGCTTTTAACATTTTTCCAGCTCTTAAAAATCAGGAGATCTCCCTCTCGCTCTCTTTCTCTGTCTCTGTCACACACTTTTGATTTTACTTTTTTTAAAAAAAGATTTTTAATTGATTTTTAGAGAGAGAGGAAGGGTGGAGGAGAAATGTGAGAGCGACACACAGTGACTGGCCGCGTCCCGCGATCCGAACAGCGCCCTCCCGGTGCCCAGAGCGATGCCCGCGCGGCCCAGCGCACCCGCAAGGGCTCTTTCTACCTTTTTAAAGCAACACTCGTGTCGCATTTTCCCATTCGGTGAAAATGGAATTGAGCTGATAAGCATGGGCTCCCCACTTCCCTCTCTTTCTGCAACTCTCAGTTTCATTTATTTTTATTAATCTCCTGGCCTCCGTAGGCAGCTGACCTTGGGACCCCAGTTAAAGCCATGCTTGTTC
Source organism: Miniopterus schreibersii (assembly GCF_964146895.1). Lineage (NCBI taxonomy): Eukaryota > Metazoa > Chordata > Mammalia > Chiroptera > Miniopteridae > Miniopterus > Miniopterus schreibersii. The sequence goes on from NC_138102.1 coordinate 173,721,037, forward strand.
TTTCTGTCCATTCCCTCCTTCTTGCCCCAGTAAGACAGCCGGTGAGGATGTCACAGCAGCATTTGATTTCTAGCTGTGTTTACATATAACGTCAAGCAGAACTATTTTCTGGACACTTTCTGTAGCTGCGGGAACACACAGCCCAGTGGTGACAGTGAGCCAGTCTCCGTTAGGTGCATGTGCTCCACCTTTGGAAACACTGCGCGAAGCTGAATGCCTTTCAACGGGGGGAGTCCCAGCCTCCAGCGAGCCAGTCCTGGAAAGCTCTGTCTTCTGCTGAGTCCACATTTGCATTCCAGGCTTAGCCATCCTATGGCCCTACTTCTGTTTTTGAAACTATGTAGACAAGTCTTTTTTTTCTTTTTCCAACCCTCACCTGAGGATATTTTTTCCATTATTTTTCAGAGAGAGTGGAAGGGAGAGAGAGAGAAACGACAATGTGAGATTGGTTGCCTCCCTCACAAGCCCTGACTGGGGCTGGGGAATTGAGCCTGCAGCTGAGGTGCGTGCTCTTGGCTAGAACCGAACCCAGGACCCTTCAGTCTGTGGGCCGGTGCTCTAACCACTGAGCAAACCCTGGCTAGGGCTTTAGACAAGTCTTAAAGCTAGAGTGTGCAAGAGCCAGAAAGCGCTTCTGGAATAATTGCACCCACGTTCTCATGAGGCTCACCTGCACGGCCTTGCCTGCTGTATTTCCTCAAGGGGTCGATTGATTCTCCCTGGACAGCTCTGTCCTCCGCTCGGACCTCATTATTTCAGTACATCCTGTAAAGTGGATCGATTTAGACTAAATTTCTCTCTCTTTCTGATTGCGGTTAGGATTATGCATATCACGTGGTGAGTGCAATCTGTGAATGGACAGTGGCCTTCGGTTTTATTTTTTACTTCCTAACGTTCATCCATGATTTCCAGGTAGGTATTTATCAATTTCAATGTCATAAATTGCTGACAGTTAGGATTGGAAAAATCCATAGAAAATTTCTTGCACAAAAAAATAAGAGCATGATTTTTCTTTCTTTTTAATATTGTGTGTTTGGAAAAATATATGTATTGTGCAGCTTAGTTTATGCCCAAAGGCAAGCAGCTTCAACCAACCAGTGAAGTTTCCATGTGTTCTCTGCCGTTCGATGTTTATAGTTATACATCCTGGTTATTTTTTCTTCAGGAGGTCTCACTTACTGGTTCCACATAGTAGAAACTATGTCTTTTTATTTTATTTATTTTTATTGTTAACGCTATTACAGATATCCCCCATTTCCACCGTCTTTGCCCACCTCCACCTGTCCCCCACCCCAGAAATAAGTATTTTTATTTATTTGAATTTTTTATTTGTTTATTTTAGAGAGAGAGAAGGGGGCGGGGAAGAGAGAAAGAAACATCAATGTGTTGTTCCACTTATTTATGCATTCATTCATTGATTTTTGTATGTGTCCTGACCGGGGATTAGACCCACAACCTGGGTGTGTTGGGACAATGCCCTAACCAACTGAGCTACCCACCCCAGGGCCATATGTCTTTTAAAAACAATAAAAGTAGGTTGTTGAAAAGTGTTCCCAAGGCAGAGAGGAGGTGGGACCCTATCAGGTTTGGCTATAGGTAAAAAATACATTTTGGAACAAGTGAATTGGGATTAGCTTCAAGAATATAGGAGTCAAGAAAAGTCTTGAAGACCCAACTCAAGCCCGGTACAAATCACAGTGAGGTCACGTCTCGGGGGCTGCAGGGCTTTGGGGAGCTGCATAGCTGGTCCTGGAATTGTTGACCTTCTTTTCAACCTTCCTTTTTTTTTTTTTTGCTAGAGCGTCACCCTAAGGATATCCACAGAACTCAATAATGACATTTGAAGAAAGACGAACAATATCTTACTCGTTGGAAGTCGCGGACAGTTTCTAGAAGCGGCCCGGGGGACAGGCAGGGTTTGAATGCCGGCCTGCCGCAGGCAGGCATCTGTGGCACGCCCAGGACTTGAATTCCACTAAGAGTTCCCTATAGTTGTACTGTTTCCAAAGGTATGTTTTCCTAGCGAATGTAGAGCACTTATGATGTAGCAATGTTTTTATACTTTTCTAAACTGACACTTTTTTATATTCACAAATTCATTACATAAAAGATAAGGTATTACGGAAAATGGAGAGCTCTTATTTTTCTACAGATTCTGTTTTGTCATTTCTTTGTGTGTGAGTGATTTCTGGAAATACACTAAATGAGGAATTTATTAACATGTAAAATCGGGATATTTTGAGAATAAACGATAATTTTATATCTTGAGGGTGTTTGTATAATTCAATTTATAGTGATCATCAAGATTTAGTTAATATATTAACTCTAACTATGGGACTCTGACTTTTAGATGAACTAAATTAGCAAAATGCTTTTTAAAAATATGTATACATCTTTATTGATTTCAGAGGGAGGAAGGGAGAGGGAGAGAGAGATAGAAACATCAGTGATGAGAGTCATTGATCGGCTGCCTCCTGCACGCCCCCCAACCGGGGATCGAGCCCTCAACCCGGGCGTGTGCCCTGACCGGGAATCGAACTGTGATCTCCTGGATCCTAGGTCGACGCTCAACCCCTGAGCCACACCGGCTGGGCAGCAAAATGCTTTTATTAAAAAGCCTTAATGCCTCCCTACACATGAACTCTAGGTAAACGTGCCCACCTCAGCTTTGAACTTCCACCCTGCTCAGCCGCCCTGCTCACAGGAGCCGGAGGTTTTCCCTTTGCCGCTGATGGGCAGTCCGTAGTGGGCATAATTTTAGGTGGGATGGATTCGGCAAGGCGGGCTGGAAATCACAAACCTCCCAGCAACAGAGTGATATGGAGGCGAGCAGCAAACAGGAACCCCCCAGGTTGCAGGCTGAGCCTTGAGGGAAAGCGAGTCCCTGGGAGCGTTCGTGGGAGGCAGGATTACGGAAAGGAAACTTGACTTAGTGCCAAACCTCAGCCAAGCCCACCTAGGAAAATCATTAGCAAGCCCATTTATGAACCCGCCTGGATTGTCACTGGCATAAGTGGATATCCCGTCAGACTCAGAAGCTGAGACTCACATCTAGGGGTTCAGCCTGTGCCCGTGAACACGTTGGAGAGAACACAGGGCCCAGAGGGAGAGGAGAGGGGAGGCCCCTGGGGCAGGTTATCTGCAGCTCCTTTAAGGCCTGTGGCTGGGTGTTTGCCCACCACGCAGAACAGAAGGTGAGTCAGGGCCTTTGCTAAGTGACACCTACAACTCTGCCCGTTTGCCCAAATCACTAATGACAAATGAAAAGCAAGTCGTCCCAGCGGAAGTGCTTCTTGCAACGTGAAGGCTGATTGCACCTGAAAGTTAAAGAGGAGGAACAGCCCTTCCGGGGCTCTCCGCGTGCGAACCCCCCTCTGGCCGAGTGGATGGAAACCGTGAGGGCAGGTGCCCAGGGCAGAGCAGCCCACCCGGCGGCGCTGAGGGGATGGGAGCGCGCCCACGGTGGCTCCTCCATGGACCGCTTGTGGGGTGAGTGCAGAGTGAGGCCCAGCACTGTTCAGCCTCCTCTGCGATGACAAACTGTGTCCCCTAAGTGCTCAGCAGTGGGAACCCGATAGCCATTTCCGGGTCTCTTGTGACTTGTTGCGACGGGTCCCCCGTCGCGCTGGACCTGCAAGGCTGACCCGAGCGGCGTGGAGCGCTGCCGTTCTGAGCGGGAGGAGGGACGCGGAACACCGTTCCCGGAGCTGTGGGCGAAGGAGCCCTGGTTGGTCTCCCTGGGACCAGATGCCAGCGCCTGTCATGCACGGCCTCTCCTTTCCACCTCTCCCCGGGAGTGCATTGGGAGCTCCTTGGGGGCAGAGTACGTGCCTTAATCTTTATCTTTGTAACTCCAGCATTTAAGCGGGTACCTCCTGCTACACAGCAGGTGCTTAATAAATGCTCACTGAGTGCATGAAGGAATGCGTGAACAAGTAAAGGAATGGCTGGGGATATTTGTAGTGCTGCCTATTGAGATGAGCTCCGATTCACTAGTTGAGTGAAGAACCGGTAGTTGTCCACTGTTGCTTTGTGTGCTGTAAACATTTCCCTCTTCGGGCCTCACCATCCTGTGACAACTCTCTTCGCCTGGCCCGGCCACCTGAGAAGGCCAGTCTCGCTCCAGACAATCCGTGCTGATTTCATACAACCTCTATAGCTGGTCCGATCCACACTTGGGTATTATTTCTCATTTCCAAGAACTTGCATTTTCTTGGACCTCGTGGCTGAAAGAGTAAAATAAAATGAAGTATTTCTTTTAGTGCTTTGTGTCTCTGTTAAATTATATTACGTTGCCTTTGGGTACAACGATGATGTGTATTTATCAGGGAAACAATTCTAGCTCTACTGGGTTTTATAAAGCTTTAGTTTAAACCTTATGTTTTCTTAATTCATATAGCTTTGCATGTGAGCACAATGGTTCACATGTGCTTTGTAGAGATTCATTTTATTATTTTATTGTGCTTTTTTATTTTTTAAAAATATGTCTTTATTGATTTGAGAGAAGAAGGAAGAGGGAGAGAGAGATAGAAACAGCAATGATGAGAAAGTCGTTGATCGGCTGCCTCCTGCACGCCCCCCACTAGGGATTGAGCCCGCAACCCGGGCCTGTGGCCTGATCGGGAATCGAACCGTGATCTCCTGGATCCGGAGCCACACTGGCCGGGTGTGTTTTGTTTTTTTTTTAATTACAGTTGGCATTCAATATTATTTTATATTAGTTTCAGATGTACAGCATCGTGGTTGGACAGTTATATAACTTACGAAGGGATCTCTCCAGTCATTCCAGGACGCACCTGGCACCTTTGTAGAGATTCTTGAACATTAGTTTCAGGAATTCGCATCAGTCAAGACTCTCAGAGTTGAAATATAACCAAGTTCCTCAGAGGAAGAGGGGCATCTATTCATTCAAGTAGCAGAGGTACAGGGATGGAGCTGGCTCTAGGGATGGCTGGATTCAAAAGTGCCACCAGGACTCCCTTTATTCTCTCTGGTCAGCTCTGCTTTTCCCTCTGTCAGTATCATTCTCAGGCAGGCTCCTGGGAACCCCAGGCCAGGACCTGTCCAGTGGAGAGGGAGGACTTCTCAGTATTTCCAACAATAGCCAGTGGGTTGAAACTCGTTGCCTGTGATCGGCTGGCTTGGGTCTCATGTCCACCTCTGGAGCAGAAAGGGGTCAGCACCTGCCCCAGCTACCAGGCTGATGGTGGGCGAAAGTTGTTTCTCAGAAGAAAGGATTGGGAAATGGACAAACATAAAGCAAGATTCTACCGTGGATTTAAAGTTCCCCCGGGCCTGCTCCCCGCCTGACCCCCATATGCCAGAAAAGCCAACCTAACTTCTTTCAGAGGAACCAAATTATACTTGCCGACAACCTTTCCAGGTTAAAAGGAAAGAAAATGTAAGCCATGCAGGTAATAAACATGCTTTCGGTTGACTTCGAAGTGATGTCTGTGCTTTTTCAAGCCTCTTGTGTTCTTACTTAACCTCTGGGAGCTCGGTCAGGCCGCTCATGATCACTGTTTCAGACGCGGAAGGCAGAGAAGTTCAGTGACCTGCAAGGGCGTCTACTGCCAGATGGCTGCAGATTCTAGCTGGGAACTAGTTTTCCCAATTTCTAATTAAGTGGGTCTTTTCTTCCCCTTAACACACAAAGGATTCCACAGAAATTGCATTTCATAAACCAAATTAAGGACATCCGTGGTGTGCTGTGTGTGGGTTTCCTAACATCCCTCACATGTGGCATTATCCCACGTTCCCATTTTTTACTCAGTTGGAGACATGCTGGTCTGGTGTTTGGGCCTGGAATGAAGAAGGAGGGGTGGGCGGGTGATAAGTAGTGTCCCATTCGCTCCCGCCCCTGCATTCTGGCGATCGGTGAGCCCAGCTGTCTCCCCACACACATACTCTTGATCTGACTCTGAGTGCCCCGCATTCTCAAGGCCAGAGAGTCATGAATCTGTGTCCTGCCTGTTGCACAAGAGAGCAACCACAGCCTCGGCCCTGGAGGACAGGCTTCCGACTCTCCTGGGCCACCCCTAGCAGACTCATCTTCTAAAACGAAGGGCATGGACACAGGCCTGGGGGATCGGGTGCAGGGTGGAGGGGATCCATGGGGGAAAAAAGTATTACATCTGTAATACTTTCAACAATAAAGATATATTTCTAAAATAATAATAATAATAATAATAAAATGAAGGACAGCAGGATGCCAAACTCATATTGGGGCTGGGTTGACAGTGACCTCCAAAACTCAATGCTTGGAAAATGCTGAGGGAGATACCAACAATATGCAAATACAGTGAACTCCTGTTATCTGGACTCACTGTGCTGGGGTGGAAAGAAAATTTCTAGGTAAGTGCGGACTCAACTGCTCCTGCTTACCCCACTCTCCGAATCATTTGTTCTTATTTATTTTAATATGTCTTTATTGATTTCAGAGAGAGGAAGGGAGAGAGAGAGAGAGAAACATCAGTGATGAGAGAGTCATTGATCAGCTGCCTCCTGCATGCCCCCCACTGGGGATCGAGCCCGCAACTGGGGCATGTGCCCTGACCGGGAATCCCACCGCAGTCTCTTGGATCCTAGGTCCGATGCTGTACTGCTGAGCCACGCCGGCCAGGCCATTTGTTCTTTAAAAATTTCAAATCAGTAATATTCACATGATTCAAAAAATCAAAAGCAGTATAAAAAGGGATTCTCTGCAAAAGCCTTTGTATTTTTTTCTACCCACATTCACTCAACTCACTCCTCTCCTTGCAGGTCCCCACATTTTATGGAAATACAAGCAGAAACACATATTTTGAAATGTTTCCCTTTTAACTTCTACCCCCAAAGCAGCATGCTGTACTTTCGAGCCTTCCTTTTTTGACTAAGCACTGGATCTGAGAGATGTTTCCTTGTCAACACATAGAGCTTTCTGACTTCCTACTTCTGTTTCACACCTGTCCTGGATTCCACGTAGGGCTTTGCCCCCATGTACTGAACAAGTCCTGGATTTGATGAACAATCTTGTGGTTTCCAGACTTTGGCAATTACAAGTGGATGACATTGCACATACACCACTGAGCACACGTGCAAGGAAATCTGTGGGAGAAGTTGCCGTAAGAGGGGCTGCTGGGAACCATATCTCTCATCTGACCAACACTGTCTTCATCTTGCCTTTAGAATCTTTTTACTCGAGCGTTTTTCATTTGAAAGTCTTTCCAACTCTTTCACACTTTCTTCTAAACTGAGGATGCCGACTATAAGTTCACTTTCCCTTGGTGACTCATTGACTCATCCCCAGGCCCAGATGTGGGTTCTGCGGCAGACTGTGGACAGAGGCCAGCTGACTGGTCATTGTTCTGCGGACACTTCCTCTCATCCTCCCGTAAACACCTTGGGCAGGGGAGCAAGGCTGTCCGCTGCCCTTTCTGCAGACAACACAGCCCTCCTGTCTCCTGCCTCCGCCCCGGCTCCTTTCCATGGTCAAGAGTGTCCCCAGCCCTCGTGGGCTTTTCGCGGTGCTGTCCTGCTTTTGTCACTACCTTTTCTCATCTTGTTCCACTTTCTCTTTTGGGTATCTCTTTGAAAGGCTGCCACGTCACTTACACCTCCTTTTTGAGAACATTGTGCTTTTATAGACATCAGTCATCAATCATGATATTCCCTTCCCCTTTTCATTATAGAACACCTAGGGGAACCTATAGAACACCTGGGGGAACCCATAGAACCCCTGGGGGAATCTATAGAACACCTAGGGGAACCCATAGAACACCTGGGGGAACCTAAAGAACACCTGGGGGAACCTATAGAACACCTGGGGGAACCTACAGAACACCTAGGGGAACCCATAGAACACCTGGGGGAACCTACAGAACACCTGGGGGAACCTATAGAACACCTGGGGCACCTATAGAACACCTGGGGGAACCTATAGAACACCTGGGGGAACCTACAGGACACCTGGGGGAACCCATAGAACACCTGGGGGAACCTATAGAACACCTGGGGGAACCTATAGAACCCCTGGGGGAATCTATAGAACACCTAGGGGAACCCATAGAATACCTGGGGGAACCTAAAGAACACCTGGGGGAACCTATAGAACACCTGGGGGAACCTACAGAACACCTGGGGGAACCTACAGAACACCTGGGGGCACCTATAGAACACCTGGGGGAACCTACAGGACACCTGGGGGAACCTACAGAACACCTGGGGGAACCTATGGAACACCTGGGGGAACCTATAGAACACCTAGGGAAACCTATAGAACACCTGGGGGGACCTATGGAACACCTGGGGAAACCTATAGAACACCTAGGGAAACCTATAGAACACCTGGGGGAACCTATAGAACACCTGGGGGAACCTATAGAACACCTGGGGGAACCTATAGAACACCTGGGGGAACCCACAAGGCCACTTGGCCCTCCCTGATCTTATAGGTTGGTGGTCTGTGCTGAATGACCCAGTGAGTGGGGGACACCACCAATTCAGGGTACACAAAAAGAGAAAGGAAACTCTAGCTTTGAGAAACCTAGAATATTTAGAATCCATAGGCTTTAATTTTGCTTCAATGTACCTTTTATGTAATTTAAAAAAAAATAAACTTGACCCTTTGGAGCAGTTTTAGGTTTGTGGAAAAACAGAGTGAAAAGTATGGAATTCCCTCTCATCCCCTGCCCCCCCCCCACATTCACAGCCTCCCCAAATACCCTCGTCTCCCACCAGGGTGGTGCATTTGCCATAACTGACGAACTCACGTTGACACATCACCAAACCCCGTAGCCCACAGCTCACAGGGCTCACCCTCGGTGGTGTACATGCTACAGACTTGGGCGAATACGTAATAGCAGGCACCCACTATTATAGTATCGTACAGAGTAGTTTCACTGCCCTAAAATCCTTTTGTTGCTTAGAAAAAGAACATATTATTTGCATTGCCCTTTTCCCCCAGCACCAGGTATTTAGGGCCTTGGGCTTAACCACCAAGGACATTTGTCTGCCCTCGTGTATTACCTCAGGTTCTGTTAACACTGAGTATCTACCACACTGAAGGCACATTACCATAGCCCATTTTACTAAAAATTAAGGAAGTTAAGGTGCCAAGTACCAAGTGATGGGGCTCAGACCAAACCCAGAGCTGTGACCCCTGCAGTCAACCTTTCCTAATGGGACAGTGGGATTATGAACCATCATAGTGTGATTATGAATTACTTTGTCAGCTTTTCTGGGGTCACATAATACAAGGCACTGAGGAGTGAAATTCCTAAACCGGTAAGTTGAGAAAATTGGGTGAAATGTTTGGGTTGTTGCTTCAGAAGGGCAGGTCCTGGTTGAACTCTGTGCATCTAAGACTTGGGGCAGGGCGTCGGCGGTGGGTGTCAGGAGTAGAAACATGATAGAGAGGACTGGCAGGACACCCCCAGCCTTTGGTGGCAGTTTGAGATTAGCCCCCTGGCACCCACTCATGACCCTGGAGGAGGAACACTGAGTGTCCAAGATCCCCCTGGGCAGTGAGGCCGTGGGGCAGGGCGATTTCAGTACAGTTAAGGCTTCGGTTTCTTGGGACTCAACTCTTAGTGTCTTTTGCTTCTGGTTGGTGCAGTGAGACAGACTCAGGGCTGTTTTCTGTTTGGAAAGAAAGATCTGCTCTCCGCTCCTCAAGGGGGAAGTCACAGTGGGACCCAGAGGAAAGGCCATTCGGCTGCTCCAGGATGGGCGAGGTCCACACTGCAGACATCTGGGCCTGGTGTGGGACCCCCAGCACGGCACAGAGTTAGCGGAGCCTCCGGCAGCAGCAGGAAGCGTGGGCAGCCTCGGGCCTCAGTCTCCCTCCCAGCTCCGCTCAGCGGGCTCGCGGTAGCAGGAGGGATCGGGATGCCTGGAAGGCGCCTTTCCCCTCCTCGATCCATCGATCCTTTTGCTCCGGGCCAGCCCAAGGAGCCAGTTGCGGGCACCACCCAGACGCCTGATTTAAGGCGAAGAGGGACGTGTTTAGAGCTGGCCAGTTGGTTTGACGGCCGCTAACGCGGGTATTAAAGTGGACGCTGCACCCGGTTCAGTCTGTCATTTCCTCTTAATACTTGAAAAGCCACGGCTGTGTTTGCAAGTCCCCTCAAGAGGCTCTGGTGTGTGAGTTTGTTGTTCCGCTTGATGGCACTTGGAACCGTGAGAGCCACCTTGTAACCGACGCTGGGAAAATCCCGGCTCTGGCCGGGACGGAGAAGGTATGCGCTGAGGGTTATTAAGTAATTACCGGGGTGTTGACATGCGGCGCAGGGGGCAAGCCGAGGCCCTGGCAAGCGAGAGGAGAGATCAGGAAGAGCTTGGGGTCATGCGGCTTGTAAACCAGGGAGAAGGCTGCGATGGTCCCTGACCTTGGGCTCAGGGCGAACCGGGGATGCTCTGACTCGGCTAACAGGCCTTGGGGACGCGTCCTTGTTCTGGCGACTCGATGGCTGAGCCTACCATGACCCAGCTCAGCCTCAGATACTCAGAAGTCCGCTAGTTGCTGGAATGGACACCCAGGCGACTTGGGAGGCGAGGTGGAGAAAGTGGGGATTGAGAAAACCCAGAATCAACTGGCCGTGTTGGCCTCCTACCTGAAGTTGGTCTGGCGGGAGAACAGGGCAGGTTTTCTAAAACAATAAATTGCTCTGAGGCGAATGCACTTACGAGCTTCAGGGAGGGAGGGTGTTCTCAGTTTGGTGGTACCTTCGCCTGTATTCCCCAAACGTCGACCATCTGTGTGTCTCCCTTGGACTTGTTGCCGCACTATGTGCTGCAGTTTACTTACTGCTTTTCAGTGACTCAGTGTCAAACTTAAAATAGTTTTAAAGAAAAACCGTTTCTCCCACTGCGCCTCCTCCTGGGCTGCCTAGCTTGGGGAATGGTGTTACCATCCACTGGGCCACCCAGGGCAGGAACTGGAAGGTCATACCGTAGACTCCCCTCCCCCATCGCATGCTATATAAACGTTGTCTCCTGCGCACAGAGTGAACAGATAATTATCATCCAAACTGGGCATTTAGGGGAATGAAAGGGGCGCTATTCATAAGTGTACCTGCTGTAAACTGAGTTTGTCTGAAGCAAATGGGGACGTGTGGTCAGCCCTACACGGGGTCTTCGATCCTCTGCCTCCTCCCCATTCCCAGCATCACTACTTTAGGCCTTCATAATTTGCTTGGACTAGTGCAGTAGCTTACGATTGTTTCCTTGATTTCAGTCCTGGTCGTTTCCAATACATCGTACACACTTCACATACATATTTGATACATCCCCTGCTTACTTAATATCTTTCAGTGTCTCCCCATGACTTCGAGATACATTTTAGATTCCTTAGTGTGGCTTAGGAGGCCTTTCACAGATCTGGCTCCTTTTTTTCCTTCCAGCCTGTGAGCTCATTCATTCATTCATTCAACTTTTTTTAAATATATCTTTATTGATTTCAGAGAGAGGAGGGGAGAGGGAGAGAGAGATAGAAACATCAATGATGAGAGAGTCATTGATCGGCTGCCTCCTGCACACCCCTGACTAGAGATCGAGCCTGCAACCTGGGCGTGTGCCCTGACCGGTAATCGAACCCTGATCGCCTGGATCCTAGGTCGACGCTCAACCGCTGAGCCACGCCCGGCTGGGCCATTCAACGATTATTGAGAGTTACTCTGGGTTGACACAATGCTGGGCTCTGGACCGTAACAATAAATACAATGTGTTCCTGCCCTCAAGTATTTACAGTGGAGCAGGGAAACAGCAAGAACACACTACAGTAAACACGTCATGGGGAACCACCGCACTCCGATCTCGCTCCTCAAAGTGGTCCAGGGGCCGGTGGCATGAGCACCACTTAGGAGCTTGACAGAAATGCAGAATCTTAGGGCCCCGCCCCAGACTCGCTAACCGGAATCTGCATTTTAACAAGATGCCTAGGTAATTGGAGTGCAGGTTAGTTTGCAAAGCCCTGGCCTCTGGATCATGCCAGTTGATACACTCAGTTCAGATCCTCAGGGGTGGCCGTGCCTGGAGGGATAGAGTCTGCTGAATGGAAGGGCGACGGGAAAAGGCACAGTGAAGGGAGTTACATGTGCTGTGGCACAGAGGCAGGAGAGAATACGCTGTTTGATGGGAATTATAAGTTGTTCAGTATTTGGGGAGCGTGGGATGCAGGCGGGGGACTCACCTATCTAGAGATACCCTTATTCAAGGAAAACATTGGATCAATTTCTTCTTTGAGCCCAGTGTGGAAACAGTGATTTAGAACCAATACTTTTATTCACAGGGACAGACCGCAGCACAGTGGTTACCGGGGCTGGAGGGAGAGGAGAAGGGGGGTTATTGTTTAACGGGTGCGGAGTTTCTGTGTGGAGTGATGAAAAAGTTCTGGAAGCGGAGAGGGGAGAGGGTTGCACACATTGCAACTGTATTTCATGCCACTGAATTGTACACTTTAACTGGGTGGAAGTGGCAATTATTATTATGTGTATTTTACCACATTTTTTTTTTTTTTTTTTAAGAATGAGTTCTTTGGGGTCAAAGAAGACTTGATTTCAAGTCCCAGCTCTGCCACTTCCTGGCAGACCAGAGCTTTTGCACTTAACTCCCGAGCAAGTCAGGCAGCTTCTGGGAAGCTCGGTGTCTTTATCTGTAGACTGGGAATCACGATGGTGCCTCCTCACAGGGTTGTCCTGAGGATTCGCTGGAGCAATGCTTGTAAAGTACCCGGGAACCTGATGGGTTACCCTCATTCCCGGGGAGGCTTGAAAAGCTCGACCTTAACACAATGCCCGGCGCAACCAGAGTCAGCCTTGCGCTATTGTGACCCTCCCGCCTCCTCTCTGACAGCAGCAGAGGCTCTCAACTCGGGCTGCACATTTGAATCCCATGGAGAGCTTGTAAAACCCCTCCGCCCGCAGCAATTAAGTCAATTTCAGGAAATGGGGCGGAAGTACCATGATTCTAGGTGGTTCCCACGCGCAGCTGAGGCTGAGGATCTCTGCGCTGTAGTCCTGGTTCACAAATCTCCGTGTGCATCGGAATCACCCGGAGGGCTTGCTCAAACTCTTCTCAGGCCCCCCCGGAGTCTCAGGTTCAGTAGGTTCAGAACAGCACCCACTCTATTGCTTTATTCCATCATCCATCTAGTGGCTCTTTCATTTTCTTTGCAGTCTACATTGGTCTGCCCACTACCTGACCTCTTCCAGACCCATTACTCTACTGCAAGATTTCTTTTTTTAAAATATGTTTTTATCAATTTTTTAAGAGAGAGGAAGGGAAAGGGAGAGAGAAAGAGAAACGTCAATGATGAGAGTCATTGATTAGCTGCCTCCTGCATGCCCCCTACTGGGGATCTAGCCTGCAACCCGGGCATGGCCCTGACCGGGAGTCAAACCCGTGACCTCTTGGTGCATGGGATGATGCTGAACCATTGAGCCACACCAGCCGGGCTCTACTGCAGTATCTCATGAAAACATTTGCCAACAGTCTTCTTTAGGCTGATGGCCTCAAAATTCTCCAACCTATTCTGAAGACAGTTCACTATGTCTCAACATTCTTCTTTGAGTTCAGAGACACTACTCCTTGGGTTTTCCTCATTTCTCATTCCTTCTCCCTCCTCCAGTTGGAAATAGAGGTATTCTCATGTGGGACTCCTTGGGTCCCTAAATTTACCCCTTAAAAAGAACACAGTCTTAACAGTAAGACAGACATGGGTTCCTGTCTTGTACTTGGGGCAATTCAGTCAAGCTCAATCTCACTTTCCTCACTGGTGAGTCACGGGTGATGAATAATACATTCCTGACACACAACACTCAACTATTAGCTACTATAGTGTTTCACCTTTAAGAACAAGGTAACACCTTGACCTTGAAGAGAACTCCAGGAGCGGTGGGACTAAACCATGGGATGCAGGAGGCAGAACCAGGGATATAAAAAACACAGCTCAGAGGAACAAAGCCAGGATTTACCAAGAGCCAAGAAAATGGTTTCAACCAAGGGTTTTCTAGGAGGCATGGGCAGACAGGGAGGTGACAGATGGGGTCTGGCGAAGGGAATTGACCAAGATCCCTGTGACTGCATTAAAATGTGAGCTTATGGGCTGGCCTGTGCACAAGGAGGGTATTATTAACAGATGGGCTACGGAATGGCCCCAGAGGAAACCCACAAGGGGGTTCGACCCCATCAGTGTGAAATTCAGTCCCTCTGGCAAGACACAAAGTGCTAAAGAACCTACTACAATTTGCACCATTTACTACAGACATGTGCAAAACATGACCGCAAGTGTTACACAGAGCTCTGGTTACAAGATAAGGTCTCTGCGTGCCATTTCCCGTCGATGACGCTGTTCAGCAGGGCCGCTCACATGTTGAAATCTGAAACTCCTTGGGTGAAGAATCCCTCTTCAGGCTGGACCAGATGTTGCTTGTGTAGCTCCCAGAGCCCAGAAAGATGAGTTAATCCTTGAAGGAACTTATTCTGAACTTGCATCAAACTCAGAGGCTTTGATCCAACAGCCGTGGCAATAAAAACAAGGCTATCAGAAGAGCTGTGGGTGGTAGTCCTGTCTCCAAGAAAGGGCAGGGCTGCTGGCCAGTGGCTGCCGTCCAGAAGGCCTCCAGATGCACGGGGAGCCTTGCAGAGGGCCTCAGCACGATGTTATGAAAACCCTGCACTTGAAACACACGCAGCCCTAAACAAGAACGTCCTCCCCCTGTGAGGACCCTGCAGAAGTATCACCCTCTCCAAGACGCTTCCCTGAGTGTCCCAGGTCTCACAGACCCCACTACCTTCTGCCTCCTTCAACCTGCATCATCCACAGCACGGCGCTTGCCACCTGTTAATACGTATATTTCTTTAGCTATAGGGTAAGTTCCTAGAGTCCAAAACCAAGGATGTTTTATAGTTTTTGTATCTCTGAATGTGTAGCCCTCTAAGAAGCATTGTGTGAGTCATCTCTTCATCCCAAAACTCTAGCACAGTCCATGGTACATAGCAAACAGCAAGGGAATAGGTGCTTATTTTTTAAAATGTTTTTTACTGTTTTTTTTTAAGAGAAAAAAGAAGGGAGAGGGAGAGAGAGAGAAAGAGAGAGGGAGATAGAAACATCATCAGTGAGAGAGAAACATCAATTGGCTGCCTCTTGCATGCTCCCTACTGGGAGTCAAGCCCAAAACCTGGGCATGTGCCCTGACTGGGAATTGAACATGTGACCCCTTGGAGCATGGGACGACACTCAGCCAACTGAGCCACACCGGCCGGGTGGTGCTTATTAAGTGAATGAAATTATTGGCTGATGGCTGGATTGAGCTGGCATGAAAAAATGTAAGGGAAGATGTAACAGGTACCCCTTGCTTTGTTTGCCCAGCACCTCCCCCTCCTACTTCCTGAAGTTTCCTCTCCTGTGGCCCCACCTTTGTGGTTCCCACGGGGGCTACCACATTGTTTCATGACTGCTCCCGCAAGACACTTGACCTGTCTTGAACTGCTTCAATGAGTCCTTTGCTGGGATTTTTTTTTTTGACTTGGAACCAGAGAGAATGTTAAGATAGTCTCTCTCTAGTGGCCAAAGCTAGATAGATACACTGGTAAATTTGGGAGCTACTGAACCCCTATTTTTCACCCCCTGGAGAACCCTGATCACTACCTAGAATGAAGGATGAAACTAAGGGAGAGACTGGCTGGAGGTACTGAGACAAGAAGAACCAGAGAGCCCTGGATGGTCCTCGCTTCCTGGTTTCAGGTGTTCCCAGGCCCGGGGCACATTCTTGCCCAAGGTTTCAAGGACATCACATTATCTCTTATAATAACCCCTTCTTTGGCTTAAATAAGTTTGAGTTAGGTCTCTTGTCACTTGTAACCTCACAAGTTCATTTCTATATGATATAAAAAGGCCTGCTTTGTGATAGACATGCAGTAAAAAAGAATGGATGCGTGAAATCTCATTATGCAAAGTTATGAAGCTTGACCAAGTAATTTTTCAAAATGCCCCACCCTTATTTATTTTTATTTTATTTAAAAATATATATATATCTTTATTGATTTCAGAGAGAGGAAGGGAGAGGGAGAGAGATAGAAACATCAATGATGAGAGAGTCGTCATCGATCAGCTGCCTCCTGCACAACCCCGACTGGGGATGGAGCCCTCAACCCAGGCATGTGCCCTGACTGGGAATCGAACCTCAATCTCCTGGGTCCTAGGTCAATGCTCAACCGCTGAGCCACGCCCGGCCAGGCCTTATCTGTGGTTTTAATAAACACCTCTTTGATGTCCCTCCCAGAGCTAGCCCAGTACTGATTATAGAGAAGGCACAAGATGCGCATGGACGTTTCTGGTAGGCTGATTCCTCATTTTTCATTTTCAGTGACTTTTTATCCATGTGTGTGTTTGTTGAAAATCTCAGATGCTTGGGGCTGCAATGCATCTGTGCAGGATGGAAACCATTTGTAAGGACGTCCTGAAGTGCACGTAGAGCGAGTGACAGGCTCTGGCCGGCAGTCACAGACGGAACACCAAAGGATGGACTCCAAGAGCAGGGTGATGGGAAGAAGCCTGCGAGCAGCTCTGTGGTGGAGAGGATGGTGGTAGAGACACTGGTGCCCACATTTACTGAACATCAAATCCAGGCACAGGGCCAGTGCACATGAGGAAATTTATGGGAGCAATGCGTGGCTTGTTTGATGTTGCATGACCAGCTCAGCATTTCTGTTTACCATGTTTGTAGAGCTGGTCTTTAGCATTAGATGTTTCTCCAGACAGGCTGGTCTACTTACTGCCACCCAAATAGGCCATGTGGGTTTTATCCCTGACACATTTGTTCACAATGCTCACAAAATTCCTGGTGCCAGACACCATTCCCTCCCTTCCTTCCTTTCCTTCCTTTCATATCAGACCCATTTGCCAGGTCCGGCTAGCCTGCCTTCTCCAGCAATGACTGCTCTGTCTAATCGACCGCACTTGGAATTTCATTATTCATTTGAAGAATGGCAAGTGCATGCCATATAACCTTGTGCCCACACTGCCCATTCCCATGGAAAGTACCACTAATTGATACTGGTGCTCTTTCCCGCCAAGGCTGGCCAGAAGCTCAGGATTCTCAGCACAGCCCCGAGGCAGCCACAAAACGCTCACTGGAGCTGGCAAGTGACATGAAACCTGTTGCTGTCTCTGATCCATTTCCTTTATTTGAAGTTTCTGGGTGTGCTTGTCTTCTTTCTCCAGCAGGGCCATTAAGTCCTTGAGGGCAGGGACCATAATCATAATAAAAATAATCATAACAATCATATCAGGAATTATAACAGCAACAACAATAATAGCAGCAGCAAATGTTTATTGAATACTTATATGTGCCAGCACTGTGCTAACCATTTTACATGTATTTTCTAATTTAATCTTCAACACAATTCTTTGAAGGCGGTATTAGTGTTATCTCTATTTACTAGATAGTGAGTCTTAGTCTTTCATTTACTACATTGACTTTTAAAATAAAAAGTTTATATATTTAGGGTGTAAACACGATTTGATACACATATACATGGTGAAATTATTACATTCAAGCTAATTAATGTATCTTCTCTCATAGTTACTATTTTTGTTGTGATGAGAGCACCTAAAACTTACTCTCTTAGTAAATTTTCAGTATTCGATACAGTATGATTAACTATATTCATCCTACATAATTGCAACTTTGTACCTTTTCACCAACATCTCCCCACCTCCCTGCCCCTTGGTAACCACCATTCCACTATTTGCTTCTATGCGTTCAACTTTTTAAGATTCCACATGTAAGTGAGATCTTGCAGGGGTTTTTTTTCTTTCTATGCCTGGCTTCTTTCACTTAACATAATGTCTTCTGGGTTCATCCATGTTGTTGTAAATGGCAGGGTCTCCTTCCTTTTTGAGGCTGAATAATATTCCATGTATATATGTAAAGTGTTGATCAATTCATCTATCAATGGACAGGTACGTTGTTTCCTCATCTTGAGTCTTAAATATGACAAATAGCATGTCCAAATATACCTAGCCAGATGTGGCAGACTCAGAACTTGACCTCCAAACCTTTGCTCTTACTCAATGTGGTATAAATCTTGCCCTTCTGAGTATCATTCAACTAGCACAGAGCTGTTTGCATATAAAGTACTTGTTGAATTAAGGCTTTTTATAAAACAATAAAGTTCTTCAGAAGAGACAGAGAGAAATTGAATTGAAAATACCAGAAGCAAATTCTTCTTCTCAAAGGGTTGGAACATGCTTGACAGGGGTCTACCTCCGTTTCTCAGTGTCTTTGACTGAAGGCAATGCCATTTCCCATTCCCCAAGGAAACACATTTTATGGAGGTACCATTTAATCACTGGCACCTCCCTGGGACTCAGTTTCCAAATTTGTACAATGATTCATCAGGATTCTATTAGCTCTTTCCCAGTGTGTTCTCTGGAATCCTGGCTCTGCAAGAAGTTCGGATAAAAAGTGGTTCTATTTTCAAGTACTATCGGAAGACACCTAACCTATATTAAAGGCTCTGAGGAGGCCAGCAAGAAAGACCCTGATTATTTAACATTTACTGAATGCTTGTTTAACCCAGAATTTCCTACTCTCCTTTGGTCTCACATAATAACTGCTAATATCTCTCAGAACTAATACCTACGCTTAGGTTAAAAAAGCTATTGACTAAATATTTTCTAAGGATACTTTCTAACATTCTGTATAAAGTAATATTAATAATTCTATAAGATAAGTGTAACGACTATAAAATGCCCCTGTTGCATAAAAGGTGGAATCACTATTTTAAATTTCTGAGATTTTCTTGTCAGAATAATTGAGAGGGGGTAAAGACCACTTAGGGTTTACCAGTGCATGCAGCCCTGTGAGTTTCCTGAAATGGACGATAGGGGGCACTGGTGGACTGCAGTAGGGCCGTCTCTCCACAAACTGGCCCAGAAAGGGCAAACCCACGTTGTAGCAACCAAAGCGATTTTTTTCCAACTGAATGGAAAGCTACTGAGAGCCAGCTCCTCTTTCTTTTGGATCTCTTTCTCCCTCTTCCTCCTTTGAAGAAAAAATGGGGGAGAATCAGGATAGGTAACATAGCCCTTTCGCCCTTGACCTTTATAGGTAGAAAATCATCTACAGCAACTCTTTCAACTGCTTGTCATTGGTTGTGTCCACTTGGGGGCAGCTACATTTGACAGTAGAAATTCTTATTGGACTAACCTCAGAGCCTAGGCATTGAAAAGGGAATTCTTCTTTCCTTCATCCGTTCTCTCATTCTGAAAGGAAAAAAAAATTGTACTGGTAAAGAAAAGAACAAAATGCATCAAGAGATGTTATTTTTAATTTATATTTTTCTCTGAACTTCGGGTGTACAACTTACACAATCAGACTTTCTAACGACGTGGTAGGCCATAAAAGGCGTGGGGAAAAAAGGACTGTACATAAGTGTTTTTTTTAAATCTTCACCTGAGGATATTTTTTCCATTGTTTTTCAGAGGCAGTGGGGGAGAGAGAGAGAGAAAGAGAGAGAGAGACATCAATGTGAGAGAGACGCATCCCGCATGTGCCCCACCAGGGATCAAGCCTGCAACTGAGGTCCGTGCCCTTGGCCAGAATCAAACCCAGGACCCTTCAGTCTGTAGGCCAATGCTTTAACCACAGAGCCAAACCAGCCAGGGCAACTGTACATAAGTTTTTCTCACTTGTCACTTCTTTGACATTTTCCTGGGAAGAAGCAGGCAGACCTCCCTATTCAAGTCAACTCAAGAGCTGGAGTGACTGCTTCTAAGCTGACACTGTGATTTTTTTCCCTGCACCCTCCCTCATTCACTTCTCCCTGCCTCATACCGACCCCAACCCCATGCTGCCCCTATTCAGAACATCCCATTAGGAAAGAAATATTACATAGACTAAAATGTTTTTCTTCAAGAGTAAGTATAAACAAGATTCAGGAGTATAACCCACAGAAACTAACAGAGAAATCATTCTCCTCCAACAGAAATTCTCTACATTGCAGGTTCAGAGGGACTTTGAGCTTGGAAGGTCCTCGGCATTCACCTCGTCTCATCCTTTCACTGAGTCCCCAGGCCACCCAGGGCGGCATCAGCCTGGCCCATGCCTGAGCTCCTAGCTGCCTGCACATTCCATTGACTCGCATAGAAGCTCATTCAGTCGAGATATCAGGTGTTCATCTCCACAGACAGCAAGAAGCACAAGCAACATTCACTCCCCCCCCCCCCCCCCGTGACTGCACTCCACGTGGAGCATCTGGTTTTGACAACCTCCTTCTTGTCCCATTGAGAAGAGCAGAAAAAGTGGAAAGTGAGAGGGGGCTGCTGGGCCAGCAAGCGAAGCCCAACTCTGCCTGATCCATCTCGCCCACTCACCTCTCTCAGAAACATAGAAATTAAGCAGTTTAAGCTCTTTGTAAAGTTCCTAGTGCTGAACCACAGAGTCACAGAAGAGGGAAAGAGTCCTGAGAAAAGAAGGAAATGCGTATACAGGGGCAGGCATAAGTAGGTTTACAGCTGTGAGTATGTAAAACATGGTTTATTCTTATATTGTTATTTATTAATTATTGTATTATTTACTTGTATTATGTAAACCTACTTGCGCCCACCCTTGTACATTGAACACCTCCCATATTATTGTATCTTTCTTTTTTTTCAACCTCACAGTCACTCTCAGAGGTAGGATAAGATTGTTTGTGGAAATGGACCCAAATCTCTGAACTAGTGAGCTAGGATTGAAGGCAGGTCTGTTTTCACTGCTCATAACCATATACCACTGCTTTTTATTCTTCCTGTTTTCTACTGTGGCAATACTCAATCCATATCCTTTATGTGTGAAAGATTTTTTCCTATACTTTCTTCAAATTTCCACAGATAACAATATTCTCCAGCCATGGTTGTGTCTGCCTTTCACAATCATTAGAGTGAGAAAGTTCTTCCTGGCATTTAAATTAAATCCCCCAGATGCAATGACAGCCACAGACCTGCCCCCGGGGAACATGGGAAATGGCCACACCACTGCAGCTGGCAGCAGCTTTCCAGCCCTGCTTCCAAACTGCTATGAAAAGAATTGTTCATTCAGAACGTGTGCTCACCGTCATGAAGCCTCCACCCACCTGGACACTCCACTCTGGACCCCTTCTCCAGGGATCCTGGAACATCACTCAGAATCAAGCCCATTATCCAGATTATAATCATGATGGGTCAAGGCTTTTCTTTTACCCCCATTCCTGAGCCAAGCTCTGATCAGATCCCTTTTTCACAGTATATTCTAGGGCTAATATTTTATGTGATCAGATACAGGGCCTATCTACATCTGAGCTGTCAGGAATCAGAAAACAACATTTATTACACGGGGAATTTGGGCACCTTTTTTGATTCTTTACAAACAGAAAAATGTACTTTTTAAATTTTTTAAAAAAAATAAATGTAGCCTGGGAATCCCTTTACAAAAATGTATGTGTGTAGGGAATGATAGAAAACCAGAACACAGCAATACAACAACTTGCATTTAAGAGCAAGTGAAGGTTTTCAGAAAAATGTAATGAATTTGGAGCTAAAAGATCTGGGTGTGAGTCTTATTACAGCCCCTTACTAGCTATGTGATCTTTGGCACATTACCTAACCTCTTTTTCTTACATTCCATTTTCTTCTCTGTGGAATGCAAATAAGAATCCATAACTCATAGGGCTGTTGGAAGGGTTCCTGCAAAGTGTTCCATAAAAATTTTAAAGATACTGCTATCAGCACTATTGCTATTGCTGCAGCACTGAAAAAATGCCTACCTCTGGGTTGAGAGGATAACCTCCAACCTTGCTCCTTTTGGGCACACTTTTATTCTGGGTGTTTACTATGTGCCAGGCTTTGCATATTTGAAACTTCATGTGTATTAGCTCATTCCTAATCCTAGAAGGTTGATGCTGTCTTTATTACCCTCATTTTTCAGCTGAGTCTGAGAAGTGAAGCAAACGACCAATAGCTATGTGCTAATAAGTGATTGAACCTATGCAGTCTAATTCCAGAATCTATGCTCCTAAGCACTAGGTCATGTTGGAGGCGAGTAACAGAAATTCAAAATAACAGTAGCTTAAAACAGAAGTTTGTTTCTCTCTTACGTAGAAGTCCAGAGGTTTGATATTTCAAGACTAGACATGAGGCTCGGTTCCACACAGCGCACAGGGCTCCAGGACCCTTCTCTATTTTAGTGCTACTAATACGTAGTCTCATTCCCAGCATCCAAAATAGATGCTAGAGCTTCAGCCATTATATCTGTATATCATGCAGCAGGATGGAGGAAGGGGCATGACAGAAAGGGGCTAAAACACATGCTAGTTGTTTATTGTGGACTGCTCCTGGATGCGGCCATACGACATTTGTGTCTACATCCCATTGAGCATAGTAGGAGGGGAGTGGGAAGTGTAGTCATTATTCTGGATGGCTTTTTGACCAGTTAAAAATTGGAGGATTTTATTACTGAAGGAAGGGGAGAGGTAGTCAGAGGCTAGAGGAGGAGGAGTGGGAGATGAGCTGGAGAGGTTGTCAGGGCTGGGTGATGAGAACTTGCCAAGACACTACAGTTCACCATTCTAACTTGGGTTCATCTCCCATTTCAGCGGGTACCAAGGGAAGGCAGAACTGTTCCCTAAAATCAAAGAGTATGGCCATCGACTGGCCCTCTGAAACCTTGTAACAGGCACTCCTGGAATACAACGCAGGTGTCCACCTTGGTGTTGGACTTGAGGCTGGTTCCAGTCTGAGACTCATTAGCTCATGAAGCTAAAACAGGGCTGAAGGGGGCCTTCTGAGTCACTTCCCTAGAGAGCCCAGAGAGAGGATATGGGGTGGTAGGACCCCAGGACAGACCACAGGCTCTGAGTGGCCTTTGGCTGGCTTCTCTGAACCTCCAGAGAGGGCCTGGATGCCACACACTGGAAAGTAACTCCATGGTTTCCAAAGACCTATGCTATTTTGCTTGAAACACACGATTAGATTGTTATGCTGGTTGCTCTGCTCCCTATTTTGCCAACAAGGAAAATGCAGCCAGCATCCCCCCATGATGCTCAGTAGAATGAGGGAAGTTTTTGAACATGTCTTTTCACGAGTGCCGAGTGATTTATATGTTCTAATAACTCTGAGAAACACCATACTCAGGGTGCTGAGTGATATGGGAGGGTCACATCTAGGGTGGCAGATGAATCATGAGAATGTAAACACCATGATGATTTATATTATGTCTTTCATCATCATCATTGTATCACTACCTGGCACATTGTAGATGATAAATATTCAGTGAAAGAATGAATGGGGACTTAGGTATCCAGCCTTCCTGGATCCTATTTCCTCTAGTGCATGGAATAATCCTAGAATGGGCTCACATTTCTATATGCTTAGAGCCAACAAAGTAGGAGATCCATACTATTAAAATCTTTATTTTAGAGAAACAGGTTAAATGACTCGCCCAAGGTGACACCAATAAAAAGCACCTGAACCAGGGTTCAAACTCAGGCTCTTAAATATTATCTCTTGTTTCTCTAATAGAGAATATTCATTCCATGCCAGTAGGTTTACCATAGCTCACATTGTTCCCCATGAAACAGAAAGTCTATTCCGTGGGTATTTACTATAACAGTTAATACACAGGTAAGAGCCCCGTCACTTGACACCAGTGCTATAGAAAAGTTCCACTCTGCTTCGTAGATGATCTGCTCACCTTGCCAGACTAGATTGGCCGAGAGGAACATATATGGACCTTGAATATTGATTTGTGAGCACACATCTGTTTTTGTTCGTGGAGAAGGGGGCAATCGGGGTGAGCTCTCAGAAGCAGACATTCTTGACATGGAATTCTCCCCCGTCTGAAGTTTTATCATCTCTTCAGCTGGAGAGCAGGCTGTCAGTATAGACAGTGGCCTGTTGGACCCAGAAGGTTCCTGGACTCTTCTGTCCTTTCAGAAGAGCCATTGTTTCTTCAGGGCCTTTCGCTGAAGTTGAACCTTAAGGAGATGTGAGATTGTGTGGTGGAGAGACGACATCAAAGAACCACAAGGAGACATGGAAGAGTAAAACCCCTGTGGGGAACAGTAAAACCCCTCTTTTTTCCAGAAACTAATTCAAGGTCCCCCTTTTCTGATCTGCCTTCTCAGGGGCCCCCTGCTCCTCTGCTTACTTTGTATTCACCATTCCAGCTCTGGCAGGTGTGGAGGAGGAGAATGGTTTCCATTGCTTTCCTTTGCTGACATTCTTTTATCATAATACACACAGATTGCACAGGCAAACGGTGCCTCATAGCACGTTTGGCATTAGTAGCCTTCATGTGTTGTCTCACAAGTTCTTCATTTGTCTTAGGTACAGGAAAGCTGGCCCCTGCACTGCCTGACCACTATTACCCCCGGGAAGGTAGGCCTATGGGTGGTCAATTAGTGGGTTTCATGAGGACTTCGCTTTTTCACTCAGCTACTTTACCTGAAGAAGTGTTGAAGACAGGTATGCATGCTCCTCAGAGATAAGCAACTGTGACTGGGTTTGGTGATCCACCCCAGCACCCTAAGTGATGAGAATAGTTATTGATTCATTGACTGACTCAACCTAGATCCCTGACATTTGGTGGGAGTGAAGCTTTTTCAAAGAACGGGGTATGAAAGAAAAATAGTGGAGGTGGGGGTGTGAATACAGAGGGTCTTGGCAGTAAGTGTCTGTGAAGAGGTGTTCATGATCTGCCTCCATATTTCTTCTCTAACTCAGTACAAATGTGATTGTTTTCTTGGTTACAGAAGAAATATGATGACTTATGATTCAACACCTCCATGATTTCTTAGGCTTTTGCCATTTATATCATACTTTGAAGTTATACTGCTCGTCTTCTGAGATATCTGCTCATACCACTTGGAAAGCATTTTGCATTACATACAACCTCATCACCCCAGCAGTATCCCTTCATATCCCCAACCCCCCACATGCCACACTCTTGTTCTCCCAAGTTATAACTCTGGAGGTCTGCATCTTGCCTTCCTGTGATATCACAGAATATGACAGTGGCAAGCAACAGATGGTTAAAGACATGAGCCAGAGGGGACTGTGTACACTCCAAGGCCTCTGGGGTAGACTAACCTGAATAAGGTATATCTATGCGTAAGAACTGGATCTTCAAGACTGTGGGAACCCAGGTGGACTTTCCCCTTCATGAAGTTTCCTCTGCACCCATCTTGGAGGGAGATGAGGCCTTGGAGCACTAGCAGAGCTTCCCACCTTCACACTGCCCATTATGGCTCCAGGTTTCCTTCCATCTAAGAGAGGGAAAGGAAGCTGCAATGGATATCTGGTATTGAGCTTCCAGCCAATGTTGTCCTATGGTGCACTCGAGTTGGATTTAATTTAATATAGAAAAATATAGAAATATCCAGAGTGTTGTGTAAGAATTCTTAATGTTAACAATATCTGATAGAAAAGGTCAACCTCAAATTTGCAAAGAAATTAAAATATACATGACTTATTTCCCATTAGATCGGCAAAAGAACTTTAAGAAGCTCACACTTGATGGTGAGGAGGGTGCAGTGAAATGGGTGCTTACATACTTTCATTAGATATACAAATTGGTACAACCATTTTGGCTCAAAATTTGGTAATTATTAAGAGTCTTAAACTTTGACCCAGTAATTCTCCTTACACGAATCTATTATAAGGAATTAACAGAAACTTGGATAAAAATTTATACACAAAGATGTTCATGTTAGCAAATTAATCAAACCTAAGAAGGGGGTGGTGGGAAGCTCTGATCTGTAGCTGATTGGTTAGGAGCCCAGGCGACACCCTGGACTTGGGATTGGCCTCTAAAGGTAGTGGTACTGAACCCTTAACCTGTGAAATCTGATACCATCTCTAGTTTGATAATGTCAGAGTTGAGTTGAATTGTGGGCCATTTAGATGGTGCCACAGATTGCCTTGCCTGGTGACTTCCACTCCCACATCTGGTGTCAGGAGTGTGAGTGTGGCAGTGATGTGAGAGTAAAGGGGAGACACACAGGAGAGAGAGCGAGTTTTTCTTACTCATAGGGCCTGGTGCAGACCACAGCCCACCTTGGCCTCCATAGAGCATGCAGGGGTAATAAGCCACTGTTGTTGTGAGTCTCTGAGTTTTGTTAATACAGCAAACCTCACTAAGAAAAATTCCTTTCTTACTTTACTTTTTTACTGAAAAATACGGTCTTCGGTGACTCATAAGTTGCTGAACTCTAAGCCCTGCTGTCTCCATTTCACAGCTTCTCTCTTTCTAACGCCCCTTCAATTATAAGGTGGAATGTTACAAAATCAGCCCTATGAAAACCAGTTCACAGATCCAAAGGCTGTCCCGGTCCTTTTATAAAGGCCATGTCCCCATTTTCTGAGGGTGAACCGGGGTAGCCACCAATTTCGACCTGAGGACAGGTGAAAAAGGGAGCTCACCTCTTCTTCAGTAAGAGGTGGTTTTCGCACTGGCAGAGAATGAAGGGCATGATTCATAAATCACCAGCCAGCATAGGACCCTTGTCATTTTGAACTAAAAGTAGGATTACCTCATCCAAAACCTGGTCAGGCACGTTCATAAACCACATAGAGAGGGGGCTGATCATTTCTACACAATAAAACTATTTCTGCAAAGAAAATGTAGCTTTCTTTCTTATTTGTTATATATCACTGAATCTTCCTTATGAGCCCCATCTTGCTGAGTAACAAGGACGCTCACATATAAGTATCTCAGTATTCTCTCCGTGTCTTGGCCTCCAGGTGGCCTGTTGGCACCTGGGTTTGCTTACTGTGTCGCCGTAGAGGTGGGCAGGTGGGAACTAGGATGTGTGTTCTAGTCCCATGCTGCTCCTTGGATCTTCACCATCTCTGAAGAGATTATTTCCCTGTGTCTCTGGACACTCTTTGCTCTACTGGCACTTTCTGCTGACATCTGTGACCAGAATACTCCAGGTCTTCTGTTTCTCAGCTCAGTTATAGCCTGGGGGCCTCTGAGTAGCCCAGCTTTCTGGGGCTGTATATTTCTTTAAAGTATGAGGGATCCCCACTTGATTCCCAGCTCAGGTGGTCTGCCCTGCGGGCCCTACTTTGGCAACCCTCTGCTGAGCTTGCCAGAAGCACCATCGACGACCTTCTGTGCCCTTCACTGGGCCCTTGAGGGAACTTCTGGACACTCCCTATGCCACACGGGAGCCAAGGGCAGCTGGGCTTCCCCAGACCCCGTGAGGCAGCCTGGGGTGGTAGAGGGGACACTCTGTTTCATTCCCGTTGCTGCCCTTGTGCGTAAGAGGACGTATGTGAGCTAGACTTCCTGCCCTTGGCTTTGGCTGAAGGTCATGGAAGGAAGTGGGCCATAGCCAAAGGGTTGGGAGTGAGGGTTCTGAGGGCTCCTCAAGCTGGAAGGAGATTCTCTCCTGCTTCTCCGAGAGCCTGGGCCATGTTTGGGAGCATATTTCCCATCTGGTTTTCATTTCCCCAGCACAGAATGTGGGAGGCCAGGATCACACAACGCTTCCTTCTTATTCCCAAGATGCCTCTGAACTCCCTTCCTTGAATTTTTTGTTTTTGTCCACGCAGAATTACTTGAATGGCTCCCAGTGCACACCGTGCTGTTTCATGCTTCTGAGCCTTTGCCTGTGCTGCCGTTCCAACACCCATTTCTCCTGCAAAAACTTTTACTCACCCCCTAGGACACTAGCCTGGACTGTTCCCTAAAGATGCTCACTCCCTCTTGGCACTTTGTATGATGAGCTTCACGAAGCAGGCTGTCGTGTCTGTCTTCATGGTGAGAATATATGGTACTTTGGGCGAAGGGGTCCCAGCTGAGGCATCTTTGTTTTCCTGATGCAAGCACAGAAAAAGTGCTCAAAGAATGTTGGTTTAGAAAATTATACCTCGGGTATAGGGTGGATGGTATCTGTCTGTAGAATTTCTTACAACTGTGTATGAATCGGACCCTAAAATAAAAATATTTCATTTAAAAAAATCCATAATGAACAAGGCCAATTATTATTTAAAGCTCCTCGGCCACCCCAGTAGAAGACCAGAGCCCAAGGTAAGTTCAAGGCTTTTATGAAGTTGCCAGTTCTAAATGGGGGAAGGAGGGGTTTGGATGCTTCAAACTGTTCGTCGTCGGGTGTCCTGGACCCCACTTGCTCTCAGAAATATCAAGTCCTGAGAAGCTTTGAGGGGGTTGAGGCACCTGCTAGCACAAACAAATCATATCAATTGTACAAAGGCGCCCCTCCAGGCAGATGAGTGGGGAAAGGGGCCTCCTGCAGGCCTTGCGGGTAGACAGCATCTGCGTGTGCAGTGAGAGTGTGACGTGCCTTCCCCGGGGCGCTTGTGCCCAGGCACACCGGCTAAGAGGGGTGTGCAGGCCGGAGTTCAGACCCCCTCTCCCCTCAGCCTGCGCTCATGGAAAAGCCTAACCTGGACACAGCAGCCCAGCCCGAGCAATTTCCCAGGTCCGCCCTCTCACCCCAAAGGGCCAGTGGCCATGTGTCCATCCGCTCGGGGCATCTGCTCATGTTGAAACATTACTCATGGGTGTAGCAAACACTTAGCATGTTCTGTTAATTTTCTTAAAGAAATCAATGCAAGTGTGGCTCATGCTCCACAAAAATTCATTTTCCTTCAGTGAATATCCCTTCCTTTTGGGTTTGCTCCTGGCGAAAGTTCTTGTCAGATACAGTCCTCTGTGGAGGCTTCTTTGTTCCTTGGGGAGGGAAAGTGAGGGTCCAGGAACAAGTCTGGCCCCTTTGTGAGCGGCCCTGCAGGACTTAGCTAATCAGGGAGAAACACGCAGCGCAACAGCCTGTCAAAGCCTCTTCTCACCTCGGTACCTATAAGTGTATTTGCATCTGTTGTTGCCTTGGGTTTCTTTTCCACAAGCACGTGAGCTCCTTGCGGGTAGATACCTTGAACTCACACCTGCTTGCTGGCTGATTTCCTGGGGTCTGATGCTCTCACACTCGGGGGGACAGACACACACCTGCTCCAGTGACGTGCAGCAGAAGGTGCTGGTTTACTGGGGAAGCTTCTGTGCCCAGGCGCAGCAGAACTCATGGGTGCCCTGGGCTGCCACCATCCCCAGAGGGATGTGTGTGTGACCGGCCAGAGCCGGATGCATGCCAGAGACCGCTCCAGGAGGAGGACCCTGCCCTGAACTGCCCTGCAGATTTACAGAAAAGGGATGGCGGAGAACATCTGGTATACTGCAATACTGGGAATTTCCTGGTTGAGCGCGAGGTCTTGTTCAAAGATGGAACAGACCCTCAGAGATCGGCTTCTGGGGTCAGCCTGTTCCTTCTTCGAGTTAACACAGACTTGCTCAGCCAGCCTCTTGCTAAGCTACCAAGAGGATGGCTGGGACTTGTCTCTTCTCTGGCACCAAGCAGGTAATTGGACACTCAGTGAGTGCTGGGTGTATGGAACTATTCTCACGAGGAAGGAACATATTTATTTCATTTAAATGTGCTCTCCTCCCACACGCTAGCCCTTAGGGGTAGATGAACTTGGGGGATACTTTCTGTGCCTGCCCACTTTATAGGGAAGGGAGTGAGCAGACAGCCTTGATGGGTTCTTTTGGCATCTAGATCCCTAGAATGGAAATCAAAGAAACTTCTCTCTCCTGCTGGGTTGAAGAGGCCGCCGCTGCAGAAGCACAGGTATAGAGGAGCTGGGTGGGCACAGCTTTCTGCCCTGCACCACAGTGTGGGCAGAGTAGCCTCTCTCGTGCCCAGGAGCATTCTGGGAGAGGTCTGGTTAGGGATGGCAATCATCAGGGCCTGTGGCAGTCACGTGCTCACTGCTGAGTGCTCTTTTGGAGGTTAATGTCTGAAATCAGGGCTGTTCCAAGGGGAAAAACAATCCAGAGTCCATCAGAAAGTTGGGTTTCTTATGAGCCCTGAAGGCGCCAGCATCCTTGAAGTTCTCCATCTGCTGTTCTGGGCTTACCAAGGAGCAGGATGAGTCTCCTGCTGCAACTGAAGGGGCAGAGTTTGGGGTAAGAGTCTGTAACACGAGATGGCTGGCTTCCACAGTCACGGCCACTGGTGGCGGGTCTCGGGGGTGGTGGTGAGGGGGTTGCATCTTTTGGAGTCAGAGATGTAAGGGCTCCGGCGGCGTGAGGGATTCTCACCACTGTGGGGCTGGAGAATCCCCTCCTGAGGAGGAAGGAGATGCATTTCCTTCCATGGGCAGTAGGAGGCGCTGCAGCTTTAGAAGGCAGAGGATGTGGTTCTGCATTGGACAAGCCTTGGTTACCCCTCCTTCAAACGGAAGAGACTCTCAGGGCGGGATGATCTGCGACCTCCGGGTGATGCTCGCACCCATGAACTTGCCAGGCCAATGATGAGGACACCAGGCCTTCTCTGCGGAGGGGCAATGTAGCTCATCCACCACCACTGCTACTGCTACTACTGCTGGCAATGCTCTGGGCACTCTGCTGAAAGCTGCATAAGGGTTTTTTTCACTTGACCCTCAAAATAACCCCATGAGCTAAGTAGTAACTCAGGAATCTGAAGCTTAGGGAGGCTACGCGATTTATTCAAGATGAAACAGCTTGGAACGGTATAGCCTGGATCAGAACCCAGCTCACTTGGACTCTAGAGGCCACAGTCTCAACATTACTCTGTTTTACATATGCCTCCAACGTCTCAACAGCAATAATCTATTGCAGCTGCAATATCTTCCTTCAGAAAGTGCCACGTGGCAGGGCCTGTGCTGATCCTGTCCCCCACTGTGGTTCCAAGGCCGAGGCCAGTGCTTGGCCCAGCTGGTCCTAGATACACAGCTGTGGACTAGAAACAGGGATGTGCCTGTAGCGGAGAAGCAGCAGTGTGTCCCCGGCCTCTTTCCTGGAGTGAGCTCTGAGTCACCTTCCTATACCAGATCCAGGGAAGGAGGCCATGGACCATCGGGCTGTTTGTGCTTTTAGTATTTCGAATTCAAAACAAGCATTGTTTTAGGATCAGAGTGAATTATCCTGACATTCTATCACATCTTATCAGACTCTTCTTTATTCAAAATGTTGTTGGTACTATTACCTAATAAACTGGAGCAAGCCATGAATTCCACTGGTCTACAGAGACTGCGGTTGGGTTCCCAGTACCAAAATGATTTTGATTATTGAGTTGGCATATACCTACACATTCCTAAATCAGTGGTTGGCAGCAGCAGGATTCTGAGAGGAAAAGAAAAAACAGTGAGCGCGCACACACACGCGCGCACACACACACGCACACACACACACACACACACACACACACACACACACACACACACACACACACACACACACACACACACACACACACACACCCCCCCCCCCCGAGCAGCTTCAAAGCCTCTTACACGTTAATGGATTCCTTATGGATTACATGTCTGTAATTGTGAAAGAGCACGAAGAGCTAGAAAGAACCTTATTTTTTTAAACAAAAAAAGACTCTTTTTAAAAATATTCTTTTCAAAAGTCAATTTTTTCAGGAGAGAGTAGGAAAAAAACCCCGAACATGATGGAACTCTTAAAAATGTGTTTCGGCAACACAATAGGAAACCAGAATGAATGTAGGCAAGGCAACCACACGAGGCAGTCACGGAGTGAGTTCATCTGCACCCCGGCAGCCAGCGGAGAGGGCGAGAGCAACCAGCACGAGGGAGAACGCCAGCTCATAGTAACAGGGCTGGGCGCGGGCGTGCGGTAGGGGAGGAACATTCTAGAATTCAAAACAACAGACTATTCATATCACATTCCTAAAATCCGTATCATGAAACCTGTTTATATTATCCTTAAATGAATAGTTCAACGTTCAAATTTCAGTGTCCTGGCCAACGACCCACCAACCATTTCCTTGTTCGTAACATTTTCTTTTCTTGGTCCCTTGAAAAAATAACGAATGAGTTTCTCCATTTATAAAGCTGC
Organism: Miniopterus schreibersii; assembly: GCF_964146895.1. Classification (NCBI taxonomy): domain Eukaryota; kingdom Metazoa; phylum Chordata; class Mammalia; order Chiroptera; family Miniopteridae; genus Miniopterus; species Miniopterus schreibersii. The sequence continues at coordinate 173,752,944 of NC_138102.1, forward strand.
TCTGAAATGTCTTCTGACGTCACAGAGGCTCGGAGGTCATCTTGGGACACTGGATGTCATGGGTGGAGGGGGGGCTTGGGCCAGGGACCAGGAGGTTTGGTGATTGTGAGGCAACTTCTGATCTCATTAGCTGATGGTTGACTGACATTTTGGAACAAGATTTTGCAAGAGACTGGGGAAAGGAATAGAAAGAGCATGGGAAGGAAGCACTTAGGAGACCGAGAAGGCAGGAATGAGCCGAGTGCTCTCAGATTCGAGGAGGATTTTATTATTGGACGCAGCCTGCGGGGAGCTTTCCGCCAGGATCTCGAGGCCTGGCTGAGGGGCCTAGGTTTTCTTATCAGCTTTGTGCTAAGCTTACCAAGCAACGTGGCTCTGTAAGAGGGTATAAGTGAACTTCTCATTTACAAGTGAGGCAGCCAGGTACACAGCATAGCACAAGGGGTCAGTCCTCCCTAAAGATGACATTTCAGAAAAAAACAAAAGGAAGCATAGCTCAACACGCTTGGAAATGATTTCTCAGAGAAGCGACATAAGCTAAAAAGAACTAGTTTTCGTGAAAACTTTATCTAGGTTCCTGGTGCTAGATCTGTAATAGTTTATTATGGGAAGTGAAGGACTTTGGGGGGATGTTAAATTTTCCTCAGTAGTTCTATCAGAGGCAGAATGTCAGCTGGGTTGCACAGGATCTGTCTGAATATGTAATTTCTCATTGCAAACAGTAATTTCACTTTGAAAGATCTCAGGAAACCGCTCTTTCCAAAATGTGTGGAAGGGTGGGGGGAAAAAAGGGCTTTATAGTCAAGTAGACCTACTTTTCAACCCACTTGTACTACTTCCTGGCTGTGGGGGACTTGGGGAAGTTACTTAACTTCTCTGAATCTCCACTTAATAATGAAGATAAAAACACAACTTCTGTGAATAGCAACTAAGATCATATATGAGAAAACCCAGCATTGGGCTGGGCACATACTAGGTCTCCAATAAATACTAGTTTCATTTCTTTTCAATGCCTTCCTTTTCTCCCATGTTCCCACCACCTCCTGCACTCTGGTTCTTGAAATCTTTTAACCAGTGACAGAGCCTTTCCTTGCACAATAAAAAAAATAATAATGATAATTAGCATAACAGCATAAATAGCACAACATCACTGAGCACTTACTATACGTTCCATCTTATTTGACCCTCAAAATAATCTGATGAAATAGGTATCATTATTGAGTCCATTTTATAGAAGAAGAAAAACAAATCTAAATAGGGTTAAATACTGCTTCAATGATCTGTTGATGCCAAAACTCAGTGGCATGAATCTGAGGAATCATGTTTTTTGTTTGTTTGTTTTTTTAATATATCTTTACTGATTTCAGAGAGAGGAGAGGAGAGGGAGAGAGAGAGACAGAAACATCAATGATGAGAGAGTCATTGATCGAGCCCGCAACCCGGGCATGTGCCCTGACTGGGAATCGAACCCCGACCGCCTGGATCCTAGGTCGATGCTCAACCGCTGAGCCACGCCCGGCCGGGCAACAACAACCATGTTATTATATCTCACAGTTCTGAGTGGACTGGGTTCAGCTGGGTGGTTCTTCTGCTCCCTGTGATGTGTCTGTGGCTGTGTTTGCTGGGAGGTTCGTCTGGGCTGAGCAAGATGAATTGCTCATGTGACTGGTGCTGGGTGCTGGATGTCAGTGGGGAGCACAGCTGGGACTGTCCACCAGGGTATATATATCCGTGCTCCTCCACTGCCTCTCTTGGGATGGCAGCTGGACTCCACAGAGGAGTGTTCGCACAGGAAAGAAACGGAACCTTCCAGTTCTCTTAAGGCCTGGGCTCAGAAGTCTCAGTGCTTTGGTTCTGCCACAATGCATTGTCCAAAGCAGTTTCAGGCCCAGAAAGAGTTAAGGGGAAACAAGTTTCATGCCTCAGTGAGGGCAGGAATGGATGACAGCCTTGGTTGGAGTATCTATCACAAACACTTTGCCCACATTCATGGAGCTAGTGCGTGTGAGTCAAGATTCCAACACATCAGTCTGACTTCAAAATCCACGTGCTCAGCCGCTAGGTCATATACCTACACATGACCATACACAATTAAAATATTAATGTCTATGGAAAACACAATAAGCACAGTATAATTTCAGAGGAGAGATCAGTATAAAATAAAGAACTCTAGAGACCCTAGACTGAAAAAAGCACCTCTTTTTGTGCCCCTCCTCCCAATGTAATGTAGAATAAATGCTGTTTTTTGAAATGTCACAAGGGTTACATATGATAAGGTTAAAATGAATTCTTTCTAGATTTTTCCATTTTAATATTCTGGGTACATCCATTAAAGCTGAGATGTTTTTTCTCTGTGTATATATGTGTGTGTGTGCATGCACGTGTGTGTGTGTGTGTGTGTGTGTGTGTGTGTGTGTGTGTGAGGCCCCCCCGCTGACAAGTGCTCTAAGCACACAGTCAGCCTGCCTATTGGGTAGTTCCCACCTGCGTGGCAGAGGTCGCAGAGGCCTGGATTCAGCAGGAAAAGCTCTAGGGAGAGGCAGAATTTAGTCTGGCTCTGAACTCTCATGAGGATTTGAATCAGGGAAAGAGAGAGAGAGAGGAGGAAGGGAAAATATGAACGAGACATGGAGCTGGGAATGAGCAGAGTGGTAGCTCGGGGGATGGAGGATGGGACCCGGCTGAAGTAAAAGGGCCCAGATTTGGAAACGGGAGGGCTGAGTAGTAATTTCCTTGATGATTGGAGCTAAATTGGCTCCTCATCGTCAGAGGTGTCCCGGAGGAGCACTGAGAACCCGATTACAAAGAATGAAGAGCCTCATGACACCCAGGCCCAGCTGTGTAAACTCTGTTTTAGACTTGGCCTTGCCGGAGGCAGATGCCTGGAGAGCCCTGTTGGGGGCTGGGTGGGAAGGATGCTGCTCCAGGATCACCCGACGGCCAATCCAGGGACATCCAGGCTTACCCCACGGTCTGACTAGTTTCATTTGGAGAGGGACTGACCAGCATAAAGCAAAGCCAGTCATTACAACCTTCTTATAGCGCTTTCTGGAGACTTTATTAACCTAAATCTCTCTTATCTTGCCCCTCTATCAGGACTTCCTGGTGATGGCAAGGACATGGGGACTCTTGGGAGCCATTCTGAGCAAACACAATCTTCAGATTATTTCCCAAGTAAGGTGGCTTCCATCACTTTCGTTTGCAAACCCTTTTCTTTTTCTTCCCATTTGAAAGAAACCCAGTATGACTTGTAATTTTTTTCATGTAAATTACAAATATTTAGAGTCCCTGTCAAGGGAATGAAATAAAAGCAGATGTTTTCCCTTATGCTGAACCCAAATAATATCACATTAGAAAACAGAGTATTTTCAAGTCTTGTTAAAAAATATTTCAAGGAAATAAACATTTGTTTGATGCAAACAAGAACAGAATGCAGCATTTTTAGTATTAACATAGAATTCATTGCTAAGGGGTCTGAGGCCCAGAAAGACTGAGTGACTTGTGTAAGGTCACAGGGGGAGTTTACAGCCAAGTCAGAATCTGAACTTGGTTCTCTCAGGTCCCAGCCTATGTGCTTTCTTGAGACTCTGGGGTAGATTTGAGGCAGGATAGTAAGAGGCTAGGGAGGTTCCTTGACAAGTGGAATAAGGAAAACTGAGATAATATAATTAAACAAGGCCAAACAATTAGCTGGCTGAGCAACTGACAGCCAGCTAATGAACCACAAAGTTTTTTCTTCCCTAACCAAGGATATCTAGGAGCAAATGGTTTATATATTCCAGGCCATCCCGGGACAGAACGGCCTCAGTCCTGGTCCCTCTTCAATGACGTTCTTGATGACGTCCTTTAAAAATGAAACTAACCAGCCCTGGCCATTGTGGCTCAGTTGGTTGGGTGTTGTCCCGTGCACAGAGAGGTCACAGGTTTGATTCCCAGTCAAGGGCACATGCCTTGGTTTCAGGCTTGATCCCTAGTAGGGGGAGTGCAGGAGCCAGGTGATCAATGTTTCTCTCTCACATTGATGTTTCTCTCTCTCCCTTCCTCTCTCTCTAAAATCAATAAAAGCATCAAAAATAAAAGTATCCAGAAACTAACCCCTGACCCCTCTATGTGCACATTTTGATGAATCCACATATTGAAGGACACACTTGAAAAGCTAATGAATATTCTGTTAAGACTCTCCCCTAAGACGTCCCCTAGGATTCCTGCAGGCTAAAGAGAGATAAAAAGCCTCAAGACAAAGGAGCCAGGGTGCCTCTCACAAGAGCACGCCCATGCCTCGTATCTTTGCTGTTTTTCTCCTAAACATTAAGGGACCCTATTAGACTTGCAACCTCGGGAGCAGTGGGCAGTGGCAGGTCAACCTGCGCTAACCCTCTGAACCCGTCTCCAAGGCCCCTTTTCTCTGGCTTCCCTCTCCTGTTGCTTATTGCCTCTTCAGCCCTCCTTTGTTTCACTGCCCCAGCTTTAATAAACATCCTCTCAAAAGCCACCTGGACTTGTGCTGTGAAATCTTTCCTACATGAAGTCAAGAACACACACTAAGCTAGGGTCCTAGGCAGGCCCACCCCAGGCCCGGACCCCATCCCGTAACTGACTCATTGCAAAGACGGCCACATTTCTTCATGCCTCCTGTAGCTACATCCTTTGACTTATGGCTTAGTATTTCCTCCCTTCTCAAAGGTAGACCATTTCCCCACCTTTTGAATCTGGGCTGTTTGTTTATTGCATCCATTTTACAGGTGATAGAAAGAACTCAGAGAATAACAATGATAGTTGCTACCATATATGAGTATTGATCACTGCCCCACACCAGGCACTTTCCCAAGCACTCTCTGAGTTAATTTGCACAACAGAAAATGCAGACATAAGAAGCCGAAGTGACTGGTTCATGGTCACATAGGTAGTAAGCAGTAGAATGAGGCCTGGAACCAAGACTGTCTGGTATCAATGTCCACGATCTTAACCATTACATTATGCTGACCAGTTGGATTCCTGCTCTTACTCTCCCCACTAAAATATGATGCATATTACATCAAAACTTTGCTGGCATGAGATAGGACCCTAGGAAGCAAAAATTGCTTTGTCTACAGACAAATTCTGTGTTTTCAGCAGATGTATGTAGATAATAATAGTTACTTGAGTGTTTACTATGAGTACTGCACCTGTACACCTGACATCCAAGTAAAACACCCAGCATAATGCTGGCCCTTAGTAGGTCCTCAATTATAGTCGGCAAGAAGTAAGCAGCAAATATACAAGGCAAGAAAGAATCCAGAAATTATTGAGAAGTAGGGACTGCTAGTAGCAATATTGCTATATCTGTATTGGGACAAAAACATGTTTGTATTTTGCGAGGCTGGGTTTGCTTTATTTAAATATAGAAATAGCAAGTATCTACATAACCTTTACAAACCTGTTCGAAAGAGGGCAACTGGTACAGAATTATATTTTAGCCACACAATTATTTTTGTAATATAATTTCCCCATCTGTTTAAGCCATCCTGTTGCAAGGCATGGACACACTCCTTGAGAATAAAAAACAGACTTGAAGAATTTTCAGTTTCACATAAATTCTATTAAAGAAGAATAAAGCAGTGAAATCACAAAATTTCTCCCTTCTCTTGCACCATATGGGATTCTTTGAGGTTTAATAATATTATAAATAAAGCAGCTACGAGATGAAATACAAAACAGTGAACAACAACTTAGAAACATTTTGAAGAAATAAGTATTATATCCCAGTGCTGCCAGGCTTTCAACATAAAAGTAAGATAGAAAACAGAGCAAGAAGTCTCATTTGTTCTATCAAGGAGGCATAAATATTGGCTCTGCATTCAGCCAACCTCTTGCAGCTGTACACCAACTCACAACTATTAAAAAGATTCTTAAATTCCCAGGGAAACAAAAATCAATTTCAGCCATATAAGTCTGTACATAAATCTATTGTGCTTTATTCCAAGTATTTTCTCATCAAGGAGTTTGGAACAAAACAATTTCTGAAAGAGAACGTCTCCAGTTCACCCATTCCACTATTATAAATATTTGAATGACTTCCAGTAACTTTGCTTAGAAAATCTCAGTGTCTGTATATAACATGCCAACGACAGCTCAGCAGTGTGTCAATACATTTTGTTATTTGGCAAGACAACCACTAATAGCAATAAAATGGAATTCTGATCACCACTTTCATATATTATATTTCACTTCTGTCAAAACACAGGGATGGTTACTCTTGCCTCCTTGGCAAGGTAGCCATTTCTGGGCTTATATTAAAAATCTATTTTATCTATTAAAGCTTAGAATGACCTAAGTGATTACTATATGAATCCCAAATCAATATGTGTAGTCAGCTCTTGAAAGAATTCCAATTACTGTAGCCCTTGTTCATATTTTAGATGGAAAATAAAGTTATTGGGTTGTTTTCCTTAAGGCTCATTTTATATATTCTGTTTGTTGGAACTATGATTGCTGGCATAATAACTATTGTTCACATAGTTCGAATAAAGAAATGGGTTGATATAAATTTTCTGGGTTTGTAAGAATCTGTACTGGCCAAGAGAAACATACATATTGGCTAAAGTTTGGAGATATAGATCAGAATGGAGACGCACTTCTCAGACTTTAGTGTGCATTAGAATCTCCTGGAGAGCTGGTTAAAATAGATTCCTCGGTCCCACAACCAGGATTCTGATTCAGCAGGTCTGGGTAGGGATCAGGACTTTGATTCCCAACAGGTTCCCAGGTAATGCTGGTGCTGTCAGTTTAAGGGCCATCTTTTGAGCAGCAGTGGAATAAAATGGAGTGATCAATAGCAAAGGCTAAGATCGTGCCTTTGCCACTTACAGACTTGTCGATTTGGGGTAATTTACTTAGCCTATTTGTAAGCCTCAGTCTCCTTGATGGGGGTTTGTAAGGATTAGTTAAGTCTGTATGGCACTTGGCATAGTGCTGGACAGATACCTGGCAAGTGCTCAATAAATGACAGCCATGGTTATCAGAAATGATGTGTTCTCCTTTTCCAGGGTTGAATGTGTCAGGATTCTGCTTCATATCCTAGTGTATTTGCAAATTATTTGTTAAGTATGTGTAGATAAGGAGTTCTCCGATTAGCACCTATTTGGGACTTGAATTGCTCAGGTGGGCCCTAAAACACTTAAATATTTTGACCCTTGGGCCTTCCAACTAAACACCACACGAAAACTTTGATTCTCTGTCCTTTGGGTCATTTTTCATTTCAATTGCTTTAAGTTCACAACTCCACAGTTATGTCTCCTTATGAAAGATCTTTTTAAGAACATCAGTTTAGTTTCAAACTCAAACTCAAGTCTTTGGAGACTAATATCCTTTCTCTCCATATTTTACTATGAAGAGGTCTGGTGTTCTGCCAACGCAACATATTAATAAATTTAAGCCTGAGATTTTCATTGTCATGTGAACGTTGAAATTGGCTCTCAAGTACACCAAGCAGCCAATTCAGCAGGATACGTGTATTGGATTCACAAGGAACACGCCTGTGACAAAATTACTTTAAAATCCCTGATTTTGTGGTTTGCTTTTAATTTGTTAAAAAGGCATGATCCACCAGTTACAAGAATCTCAGCCAGTTCAGGCTAAATTACTTTTGAGAAATATATGATCTCACTTTAGTCAGATGTCAATAAATTATTTTGCCTTGCATTCAATCATTTATTCAGTTGTTCATTTAACACTAAGTCCCATTTCTGTGGTAGGTGATGGTCTAAACTCTGGGGAAAACACTTGCCCCAACTTCCCAGACTTTACAGTCTAGTGAGAAAGGTAAAAAGCACAGTTATTAGAACCTCATTTTCGCAGGCTGATAAATCTCTAGTCTTTACCAGTTAACAAGCTGTAGAAAATAAGCTCATTATTTGTGTTCATACCCAATGACTCAGGAATCTGTCAACAATCACCGAAAGCCTCAGACACATCCACAGCTCTGGACGACATCTTCTAGGAGTAGGATTGTCCAGAGCTTCTAACCAAAGGACCACTTTACATTTCCTATGATTTTATTTGTAAAATAAATTTAGAGAAATCAAATCAAGTCAACTTTATAGTTCATAACTAGGTATTACATGAACTCTCAAGTAAAAAAGAAAACCCAACAGAAAATGACATGATTGAAGATAGAGGAGCAATCTGTACATCAGAGCTGATTTCTTTGGCTCTTCAAAAGATACAGGGATTTAAATTCACATGACCTGTTATGGGCTGAGTGTTTGTGCCCCCACCCTCAACCCCCCTTACCCTCACTGAATTCATAAGGCCTAACCCCTAATGAGATGGTATTTGGAGACGGGGTCTTGGGAGGTAATGAGGGTTAGAAGTCATGAGGGTGGGACTTTATGATGGCATTAGTGTCCCTAGAAGAGACACCAGAGAGCTTGCTCTCTCCCCACCACGTGAAGACACAGCCAGAAGGTGGCCGTCTGCCAGATAGGAAGTGGGCCCTCACAAGAAACGGAATCGGCTGCCACCTTGATAGGGGCTCCCCAGCCTCCAGGACTGCGAGAACAAATTTCTGTTGTTTAAGCCACCCAGTTCTATGGTATTTTGTATGGCAGCCTGAGTGGACTAAGCCATCACCTTAGAAAGATGTCATGGATTTTTATAATACTGTGGGAATTTGTATAAAAACGTATCTCTTATTATTCCCAAGCAGGGCCCCTCAGCCCCAGGCTGCCTGCACACAATTTTCTCTCTCTTGCCCCTAGTACGCATTCCAAGTTGTGCTATTTTCTTTCCCCAAAATGCCCTCCCCAAATCTTCCACTTTCTGGCTCAGAGATTCATCTCTAAGAAATCTTTTGTGATTAGTCCCTAGTCTGTTTCCAAAAAAAAATTCCTTCATTGCAATGTTTGTTTTTCTGTACACTTATTTACATCTCTCTTGCGTCCTTTAGCTGGTTCAAGGTTGTAGGTCATATCTCCTTCACTAGACCTTGAGGCAAGCTTGGGGTCTAGATTTTCCAAATCTTTTGTGTCCTTCTTTGGCCCTTTTAGAGGGTTGTACAAATAAGACAGGGATGCAATTTACTGAATGAAAGTTGAACTAGATGCTGAGAGCCAGCGGATGTTCTGAGGCAAATGAATCAAGTAATGCAAGTAAGTACAACCAAACTTTGGCTCCTGAGCCTGCAGGTCGGCGTGGGAGAGAGTCGTTCTGGATAAGTGAGTTTAATAGATGGCTGAAGATTTATCCTTTTAAACACCAAGAGTTTTAATTATCTTGGATGGAAACATTTCCAGTATGTTAATGGTCCCTGCCTTCTAAAATAGTGCAGTCTGAACCTAATCCAGCGTGATGACTGGGGCCTGTCATTAGAGGTAGTATTGTGCTAGGACACAGAGAGGCCCTCAGGCCCCGAGGCGGTATGCAGAACTGTTTGTCCCTACTCTAAATGGCTGCAGATTGCTGTGTTTTTATTGTTACTGGGTTTTTGTTTTTTGTTTTTTTTAGCTTCTCAGGGCCTCCCCTGCTGCTGGACTGTCCCTCTCACAGTTGCCTGTGTGACTAATTATGCCTTTTCGACTCCCTGTTCCTCATTTTCGGCTTCTCATCTGAAATGAGTTTGGAAATCACATGCCCAAGCTTACTGTGGTTGTTGTCAAGATGATTATTGTTGGACACGTGTGTAAATGGAGAGAAAGGCTCTGTGGGAGGCTTGCCAGGGTCTCCACGGCTAAAGTGTGCAAGAGAAAAACACACATATGTTGTGAGCTCCCAGATCAGCTCCTCTGAAGACTTTCTAATTGACTTACTATTCTTACTCTCTGGGTCTGAAAAATGGAACTTGCTGGGAGTATTTTTTTTTCCAGATAAGTTAGGAATTCAGTCATAAATGTACAAGTAACTATCAAGAGGTAACGAAGTATAAGACACATGCTAGGTGCTATGGGATGGGCCTCTACTATGGATACTCTATGTCTGGCTTGCTCACTGTTTTCTGTACTGTACTAGCACATAGTAGGTACTCAATAAATGTGTTGAATCAGTGAAATGAACTTTATAATCTGAGCAGAGATAAGATATTGATACATACACACCCAAACAAGTTTACAATGTAAACTGTACTAAGAATCATAACAGAAATACAAATAAAGTATGTACAAGCACCAAAAGGCTATCTTTGGTCCTGCTGGAAAATCCAGAAGGACTTCATGGAAGAGGTAGTAGTTTTGACTTGAAGGATGGGGCTTGAAGGATGGGGCTATATTTCAATCAGCAAGAAGTTAGGGAAGCAAGAAGAGAGAAAATGGCACAGACAAAGACCAGATGCTACAATGGGCGGGGTGTATTTGGGAGACAATTAGTACATTTTGAGTACATGTAGCAGAGCAGAAGGAGATTACATTATAACATTATATTGGGGTCAGAGACTTTAATTTCAGGCTAAAGAATTTGGACTTTGTTTATTAGGTGATGGGGAGGAACTGAGGGTTTTTGACTGGGAGGTGACATGCTTAGAGCTGCATTTTAGAAATCTTGGTAGATGTTGGAATTTAGGAGTTGAAAGGAAACAGGGCTGGAGGTAATTCCAAGGGAATGGGTAGGAGGCAACATGGGCCTGAACTAGGATGCTGGCAGTGAGGGTGGCAGAGAGGAAATGAGTGTCAGATGCTGCAGAGGTAGAATCAGAGGGTTTGGCAATTTGTTTGTTGCCAGGAGTGAAGGGAAGGACACGTTGGGTATAACTCCAAGTGGTGACCTTTCTGGAACTCAGAGTCCAGAAGAACAGGTTTAAAGAGATGGAGATGTGTTTGATTTGGGATATGCTGAGTTTGAGAGTGAATCGTTGATAGCTCTGCTATAAAAAGCATGGGAAACTGCCCTGAAAAACACCAACAGGGATAAACAAATACAAAATGAGTGCTTATGTGGACTGGGCCGACAAGAAGGAGTTAAAGGGCCCTCGCAGGTTAGGCTCAGTGGTTAGAGCGTCGGCCTTGGGACTGAAGCGTCCCCCGGCTTGATTGCAGCCAAGAGCATGTACCTCGGTTGCAGGCTCCATCCCCAGCCCGGATGGGGTGCAAGCGGGAGGCAACCAATAGATGTGTCTCTCTCTCCCTTCCACTTTCTCTGAAAAAGCAACGGAAAAAACATCCTCTGGTGGGGATTCAAAAAGGAGTTAAAGGGCCCACATCTTATTCTTAGGCCCTTCTTGACATGACTATGTTAAATACTGTTCAGTCTTTTCTTTCAAAGAGCTCTCAAGGGCAACTTTAAAAAAAAAAAAAAAAAGCCTTTTACTTGTTTTCCCCGACAGAGCCCTCTAGCAAAGACGGGGGAATTAATGCTCTGAGAAGGTTGAGCATGACTGGAGTGGCTCATGGTCCTCCCTGCAACAACAGGACAGCGAGTGAGCAAGGAAATGAACAAAGTAAGAAAACTTGCCCCAGACAAAAGCTGGATCTCATCTTCTACCACCAGAAACAAGGCGTTTTCAGATTAGCAGGCAGCTCCCCCGTAGAATGTTAGGATACTCACTTGGATTTTATAGAATGGATGAGTAGGATTTTGACGTGGAAACAAGATAAAAAGGTACATTTTAGGAAAAGGAAACTGCATATAACCCTGGCACAAAAGAACGATACGGCGCGGAGCCACCTGGCTGGAGTATTGTGGAGAGAGTCTGGGGAAGAGACATTGCAATTAGGGAACCAGACAGAGGTGTAGTTTGGGAGGTGGGTTGGGGCCAGGGCTCTGGGCCTCATATGCAACACTGAAGAGTTTACACTTAGCCAGTGTTGGGAGCCATCTCAGAGGTCCATTGGGAAGCAGAACAATCAGATATGTTTAAGCGAACTCTCTGGTGGGTCTATGAGGGAATCACTTGAGAACTGGGCAGTAGAGGCAGAGATAAAGATGCTACTGAAGTGCTGCTGAAAGCAAACGAGGACCTGAGCACATGAAGTTATGAACCAAGGCTGTGCTTAGCCTATACCAGGCACCTACTGTGCGCCGATTGACAGGCTGCTCGGGTTGACACAGCTTCTGGCCCATCAAAATTGGATGGACCTCCTCTTAGATCCCAATCAGCTTTAGCAGTAGGTCACCAGGCCAGAGGCCCTGAAGTGTAAAAGGTTCTAGAATATTAATACTGTAGTCAGAAGCCAAGGTTAGTCTTTGGCTTGGGGTACAGTGTTAATACAGTAGACACCGGGAAGCAAAATACCAGCAGGGTCTGGTGGACCTGCTTCCTTCCAGCACACAGAGCACCCCAAAGCATAGTCATTACGGAAAGAAACAAGTCAGGTCCCGGGGAACATGAGTAGCTTCTAAAAAGTCTAAGGGAAAACAGTAAGAATCCTCCACCGAAGAGACTGTGCTTCTGTTTTTTCAGTACAGTGAATATGTGCTGCCCTGTAAGACTGCTCTGTCCACCATGGCAGACACCAGCCACAGGGGGCTGCTGAGATCTGAAATGTGACTAGTCCATCTGTGATTTGCATGAGTGCAAAACACAAGATCTCAAAGCCTTAGTAAGAAAAAGAATGTAAACTATTTCATTAATACTTTCTGTATTGGTTATAATATTAAAATGATAATATTTTAGATATATTGGATTAAATTAAATGTATTATTAAAATAAATTCACTTTTAAAATTTGACTACTAGGAAATTTAAAATAATTTATGTAGCGTATATTATCCTTCTGCTGGACAGAACTACTATGAAAAGTTGTGTTATTTTCTATTGCAAAAGTAAAATTGTTCTGTCCCCCCTGATTTGTCCTACCTTTTTCTTGTAGGGAAGTTGCCAACATGTGCACTTAGAACAAATTCAAAATGTAATAAATAGATTAATGTGTTCTTGCCTGCTGTCCAGAATTGTTTGTCTGCCGTCCGATGTTTCCATGGAGATTAGTGTAACTGCAGGCTTGTTCTGTACAGTTGGCATATTATGACATTATTTAAATGAAAATTTTTAAAGGGTTCATTATTTGGGGCCATTGAAAGACAAGAGGATGGGAGGCCACAAGGTTCATATGAATTGCTTTCATATCAGGGAAAGTGGTCTGACATGTTCAAATAGCCTCCCAAAAGAAGGGGTTACTGCAAAATACTCCTCTCCTGCAAAGAGCTTGGAGCTAATATCTCTATTAGAACATTGATTAGCAATCGCAAATTCTCAAAAACCAGAGTTCTTGAAGGATCACTTTTTTTTTTTTAATTCTCACCCAGGGGTATTTTTTCCATTGCTTTTCAGAAAGAATGGAAGGGGTGGGGGAAGAGAGAGGGAGAGAGAAACATCAATGTGAGAGAGACACATCGATTGGTTGCCTCCTGCATGTATGTGCCCCAGGGCCAGGGACCAAGCCTGCAACCGAGTTACCTGCCCTTGGCCTAAATCGAATCCGGGACCCTTCAGTCTGCAGGCTGAAGCTCTAACTACTGAGCCAAACCGGCAGGACTGAAGGATCATTTTGCTTTCACATTGGTGAACAGCAAGCAACTGTTCACAAAGGACATTCCTGGATCCACCTGCAGGGCCTCCTTTGTTTTCTTGTGGGCTAGTGGATATTGTAACATTTGACCCTAATAATGACCTTTAGTGTAATCGGCCCTAGTTCTGCAGACCCTTCCTGCTTCACACCAACAACCCCCTACGATTCTACAATTGCGGCGTGTGGTGGTGCTTCACAGAAGGCGAAAGAGCCCTGAGCACTCCCCACCAAATGGAACCGATCGTCCAATGAAGAGAGACGTAAGGAAGGATCTGAGACATCGTGTATTTTACTATGTTTTGCAAGGCTCTTTGCATTTGGAAGCAAGTAAGTTTGTTTTAAATAAAAGTGGCCTCTCCTCTTTAAAAAATAAAAGAACTAAAAGCAGAATCTTATTCAGTTTTGGAAGTGTGAGCAAAAAAATGTCCCCCCCAAAAGTTAAATGATGACTACGAAATCCACAGGGGAGAAGGGGAACCTGGGCCGCCTGCCACGCGGAGGGTCTGTGTGCTTCACGACAGCTGGCAGCAGCTGAGCTATGTATAGCGCTCGCCAGGCAGCGAACCTTGAGGACAGAACAGGCAGTTCTTACGTACCTGTCACCAGCCCCTGTACAGCCGAGCGAGATGGAACTGAGAGATTCTCCTGTCAAGTCTTTAATATCCGTAAAACAAAAATGACTTCATCTGTGCAATTAGTGAACAAGCTGTTCCCACTGTCTAACAGCTCCAGGAGGAGAAACTTATTTTGACTTTCATTTGTCCCATTTTTCCTGCGTACTGAATGTTGCAACCTTCTGTCAACTCAGATCTCTTGGCCTAACAATTACAGCCAGCATTGAAACACTCTGCCCTGAAATTATTAGTCCAAATAAAAGGAGGGAGAAATAAATTAGACTCAGCCCTCCCACCCCCATGTCACACCCCCTCCTGCCCCTCAGAAGGTCTGTGGTCAGGATCTCAGAATTCCTTCATCCATAAAATCAAACTACATTTTGTTTAATAAATTAACTTTACAGAGTTGTGTTTTGCAACAGCCATCATTGCTCTCTTTTCCTGTTGGGGCAGTGTATTCCATAAAGTTTAAGACAATTAAATTCTCCCACTTACAGGGAAGAAAGCCTAAGAGATCTCTTTCTTTCCCATTCAGTTTCAATTATCTGAAGGCAGAAGGTGGAAGAAAGTCATGGGCTTCTAGAAACATGTGGATGGGATGAGGCCAGTGTATACGAAAAACACACTGTGACTGGAGTAGCTCATCTAGAATAAAATTTTCAAGTATTAACATATTATGATCCAGAAAAAGCAGAAGATGGACTTTGTGTCTTCACTTTGACTCAATGGTGAGGCCAAATAGGCAGATCTGTGGATCTTTTCCATCAAAATCTGAAAAGAAATATCCCCCAAACTTTTCAAGCATACCATTCTCCCAGGCCTTATTGACCTTGCTAGTAACAAGCCCTAGGAATCTGGGGACTGTCAGCAAAACTGCTTAAGTGATGCCACTTCTTCTAGGACTTAAGAATCCAGACTCATTATTCCAAAGTGAGAAATAGATGTAGAATTAGGGCCATTCATAGGGAAACACAGTAGTAAGAAACCACTCACACTGTGGCTTAGCAGCTGGCACTCTTACGGTCACCATAACCCACTTTAATTTGGGGGGGATATGTTACCTAAAAAAAGTCATTTTCACTTTCCAAAGTGTTTCCATTTAATTCCACATCTGATTTGTGAAAAGTAAAAAAGGTTTTTTACCTCTTAGTGTAGATATGTGTAATTCCACTCTTGTCATGTCATTCCATTTATGAATGTGTTAGCACAGAATTAATATTTTTATAGTGAAAAGTCACAATTTTGCTATTGAGTGCCACACGTTGGGCTTTGACTTGTCTTTCTTCTGAGCTAATCAATGGGTGTGAGGACTCCCACCGGGACACTGCAGGAAATACAGAATTTCCCTTACTTCAAATTCAAATTCATGAATTTGCATGTCATTCCTGCTCAGGGCCATGTCAATCGTCTCTGTGTCATTCCAGTCTTAGTGTGTGTGCTGCGGAAGCGACTCTGTCATTCCATTTTTCAAAGGGCAAATGTGCTAATAGGGATGAAAGAAAGAACAGCAGCTGCGGAGGATTATGGGGGACACCCAAACACCCACTAAGGGCTGATTCAGTTATTAGTCGTGAGACATATTTACTTTATCTTTGTACAGGGGGAGCTGATATTTTTTTAGCACTTAGCATGGTAGCATGGAAATGACAAAATTAATTCCAACACTAGCAAATTCTTATTCTTTCTAGTCTTCAGACCATAAATTGCAGAGCCAGACCAGAGCCAGGTAAAATTATCAGCCAGACACAAAGTGGCTGATGAGGCATTTCCTCTGAGGACAAGGTAGGTCACTGGAATAGATCGCTGTTTGATGGGCGCACAACTATTAGAGATTCGGCTCATGAAGTTACCAGTGGATTAAGTCAACCAGAGGCACCTTCAGTTTGATGCAGGTCTGCTCTTAGGATCTTTTCCCCCCTCCTAAACATTTTAGAAATGATACGAAGGAATTTTAACCACACCAAGATGGAAGCAGAAGAGAATATTTTGGAGGAGAGAATTGATAATGTTCTTGGCATGCTGGGGAAATGATGAGAATTAAAAGGAAAATAGTTTATTAAGGGCAATGTTGGGAGAAAACAAGACCTCATTTGTTCAAAGATAGTTATTGAATATCTACTAGGTGCCATGCTCAGTGGTATGCTTAACTTCCAGGAGCATACCTTCTAATTAAACGTAAGGATCTAAAGTTGAAGCACTGAACTTCTACTTTGGGTTGTGATGGAGTAATAGGAACCACGTTTACCCTCCCCCCTTAAACAACTTAAAAACTGGTTAAAATCTATGAAACAAATTTTCAGACATTGGAAAATAGACAGTGCAGGACAGACATCTCTGAAAATTGATGGGGCTGGGGGGAATCTGATGAACGCCCCAGCTTACTGCCTGGTGAGTTTTTAGGCCACTGCACAGGGAAGGGGAAGCCAGCGGAGTTTGGTGATCTTCCTGAGTTGAGGAGACAGAGTTTGGAGTACAGCCATGCCAAGGCAGCCGGGCCTCATGGGGCAGAGCACCGGAGAGAAGAAAGCTGCAGTGAGAAGGAGCTCCAGTATCACAGAGGGTCCCCTGAAGTCTTTAGCTGAGCAATAATCAGTGCATGGGTTTGAGGGAAATATCAAGACAGAAGAAGCAGCCACTGGGAAGGAGCCGGTAGAGCAATCCTTGGAGCACAAAAGAGCTGGGAATCGTTTATATTCCTACCAGCCAGAGAAGAAAGACTTCCTAACACACAAGGAACTATGGAGAGCCTTCAAAAGAGCATTGCCACAGTAGCGGGGTCAAATTAGCCCTAGATTAAAGGCTCTTCGGCACTCACCAAACAAAGCTTAAGAGCAAGCCTCAAACACATCAAACTCTTTCCAAGTAATTTAACTGCATCCTATTGCAAAACCCCCAAATATTGGAAGCATTACAAACATATCCAGCACCCCCTCAAATGTTAAACAGTCTGACAGTAAATTAAAAATTACTGCTGAAACTAATAAAAATAATATTGAACATAGACTGTAATTGAAAAATAAAATTTAGAGAAGAAACAAGATTGCAGCGTAGGTAATAGCTGCACCCGCCGCCTCCCGCAACCACATCAAAATCACAACTAAAACACAGAACCACCGTCACTCAGAGCCTCCTGACACCTGGCTGCACAGAAGCCCCACAACCAGGGAGCTGAAGCAGCACCGAGAGCGGGAGGAGGGGGGAGATGCGGGCGGGTTGGGGCTGGATCGGAGACGTGGCCGTGGGCCCACACCCGGTGCCGCGGGGTAAACCCGGGAGGACATCTCGGTGCAGAGTTTTCCCAGAGGAGGGAGGGGTCCCAGCCCCACAGCAGGCCCCCAGCCCAGGGCTCCAGGGCCGGGAAGAGACGTCCCCACAACTCCTGGCTGTGAAACCAGCGGGGACTGTCCCTGAGGGTCGCGGAGGCTGCGGGAGCCCCAGCAGCTCCTCTAAAGGGCCCGGCACGGACTCACTCGGACGCTCCCTCTGAGCCCAGCGCCGGGCAGCAGCCGGAAAGGACCCGGGACCCTCGGGGAGGAACTAACCTGCCTGGAGTCGGGGCGAGAGCTGGAGGGGCCGCTTCCTCCCGGGCAGAAGGGCTGGCAGAGGCCACGGCTCCTGTGGCGAGTCCTCCCGGCACACAGCCTGCAGGCAGGCGCCATGTTTGAATCGCCAGCACCTGACTCGAACCTTTGGCCCCGCCCCGTGATTCCCGGAGGCCCCGCCCCTCCCCACCTGCAGCTCATCCAGGCCATTTCCAGGGGCTTTTCTGTGCAAGTGGCCTCTCGAGCCTCATGCTTAGGACTTTCCTAAAATCTCTCAAACAAGCAGCAGTGGGCCCCATACGGCTTGATAAGCAGCCCCAGGCCTGGCACTAGCAGCAGCCTGCATTGGTGCATAGCTTGGCCTCTCCTGGGCTCCTCCAAGCCCAGCACAAGTAGCAGCCAACTACAGTTTGCTGTGTAGCTCATGCTGGGGGGCCCTGGGCAAGGCACTGGCACAGGCTGACTGTGCACCTCCCGGGAGGCCCCAGAGACAGTGCACCTGGTGGTTAGACTCGACCACGCTGGATTACAACCCTACCACATCCACGAGTGACACACTCAAGGGGAGCACTTGGTGAACACCAAAGCTCCACTAAAGTAAGTCCTGTTCCATAGGGGTGTCTCCAGCACAGCAGCTCTTTGGCTGTAATTGCAGCGGGTCTTCACAGATGATTGGCCTGGGGGTCAGTTCCTCCGAGGGACGCCAACAGCAACCAAGGCTCAACTACAACAGGACAGTGCACACAGCTCACATAAGGGAGCACCTAGAGGGCCCAGCTCAGGTGACTGGGGAGGCTGAGCCACTGGATCCTACAGGACACCTACTACACAAAGCCACTCTATAAATTCCAGGAGACATAGCAGCTCTATCTAATACATAGAAACAAACACCTGGAAGCAGCCAAAATGTGGAGGCAAAGAAACATGTCACAAAGGAAAGAACAGAAGAAATCTCTAGGAGAGGAACTAAATGAAATAGAACCAAGCAAGCTACTAGATACACAGTTCAGAATTATGGTTATAAGGATGCTCAAAGATATTAGCAAGACTATTACGAAAACAAGTGAGACCATTGATGACTTAATAAAGTACCAATCAGAAATGAAGGCTACACGAACTGAAATGAAGAATAATTTACAGGGAATCAACAGTAGAGGATGCTGAGAATCAAATCAGCAATTTGGAACATGAGGAAACAAAAAACACCCAATAAGAAGAGCAAAAAGAAAAAAGAATCCAGAAATATGAAAATGGTATAAGGAGTCTCTGGGGCAACTTCAAGTGGCCCAACACTTGTATTATTGGGGTGCCAGAGAAGAAGAAAGAGAGCAAGGAATTGAAAACCTATTTGAAAAAAAATGACAGAAAACTTCCCCTACCTGGTGAAAGAAATAGACTTACAAGTCCAGGAAGCACAGAGGGTCCCAAACAAGAGAAACCCAAAGAGGCCCACACCAAGACACATCATAATTAAAATGCCAAAGGTTAAAGACAAAGAGAGAATCTTAAAAGCAGCAAGAGAAAAGCAGTTAGTTACCTACAAGGGATTCCCCCATACGACTGTCAGCTGATTTTTCAACAGAAAGTTTGCAGGCCAAAAGGGACTGGCAAGAAATATTCAAAATGATGAAAAACATGGAACTACAACCAAGATTGCTCTACCCAGCAAAGCTGTCATTCAGAACTGAGCTTCTCAGATAAGAAAAAGCTAAAGGAGTACATCACCACCAGACCAGCACTACAGGAAAAGTTGAAGAGTCTTCTCTAAGAAGAAGCTAATGAACAAAAGAATCTGATGAACTAAATAGATCCAGAGACATTGACGCAGGCAACAGATGATCCTATTTCAGAGGAAAGAGGGAAGGGGGATGGAAGGTGGGAAGAGATTAACCCAAGAAGTTATATGCATATATACATAACCCATGGACACAGACAATGGGATGAAGGCCTGGGGAAGGGTGAAAGTGAGGTGGAGGGGATCAATTGGGGGGAAAAATGGGACACCTGTAATACTTTCAACAATAAAGATAAATTAAAAAAAGAAAAAGAAAATTTAAAAAATTGCCAGGCATGCACAGAAGCAGGAACACTAGATCCAAAATGAGGAGAAAATCTATAGAAACAGTCTCAGAAATGACATAGATGATGAAATTAGTAGACAAAGACATTGAAACAACTATTATAAATATATCCCATGTTTTCAAGGGGTTAGAAGAAAGCATGAGCGTGACAAGGAAAGAAGTGGATGATATCTGAAAAGACTCAAGTCAAACCTTGACAGCTGAAAAATGAACGGAATGGGTCTGGGATTAACAGATTAGACATGAGAAAAAGAAAAGGTTAGTGAATTTGAAGACCACACTAGAAACTATCCCAAAATGAAACACAATTAATAGTGAGCTATGGAACAACTCCCAGCAGCCTAACGTATGTGTAACTGGAATTCCCGAAAGTGAGGAGAGACAAGTGGAGACAAGAAATATTTAAAGAAAAAATTGCTGACATTTTTATTTATTCAACAAATCTGCTGTGTACCTGGAGCTGGGACTATGATGGTAAGAAGTACAAACACCCTCCCAGTAGCCCAAAGGTGGAAGCAACTCAAATGCGCATCCGTGGCTGAATGGGTGAGCAAGATGCAGCGCGCCCATACAATGGCATCTTAGCCTCACAAAGGAAGGACGTTCTGGTAAGGCTACCACGACGTGGATGGACCTTGAAGATATAGATAAGCCAGCCGCAAAAGGACAAATGCTGGGTGACTCTACCTGTAGGAGGTATCTAGAGCAGTCAGATTCACAGATACAGAAAGTAGAATGGTAGTTACCGCCGGCTGGGAGGAGAGGGAGCCGGGAATGAGTGTTTAATGGGTTGAGAGCTTCAGTTGAGGAGGGTGAAAAGTTCTGGAAGACAGTGGTGGTGATTGCACAATGTGAATGTACCTAATGCCACTGCACCGTACACTTTAAAATGGTTAAAATGTTAAATTTTGTGTTATGTATATTTTACCACAATGAAATGATTAAAATCATGCCAGAGCCTAAGAACCGAACGAGGGAATATTGTTCCCATGAGATCCTCCCTAAAAGGGGAGACAGAAGAGCAAACAAGTAAACACGGTTGCAATGGAGTTTAACAACCAGCACCACGGGCTGGGTACTGCTCTAAGTGCCCAGGACAAAGGCTTGTTTATATAATGAATGACTGCTGGGTGCTTGCTATGTTCAGGTCCTGTTGGAGGTGTCAAGGCGACGGCAAGGAACGGAGCAGACAGGAGTCCCCACCGTTGTGTGGCTTGCATTTTTATCGGGGGAGACAAACAAACTATATTGTATGCCAGAGAGTGGTAAGTGCTTGAAAAAAAGGTTAAGCAAGGAAGGACAGGTAACTGGGTGAGTTTGTTTTGTTGAGTTCTAGGATTAACAGTTCGATTATATGTTTATACCTGCAGTTTAGTTTGGTTGGATATAAAACGTTTAGCTTGCATTTTCTTTCTTTGGGTGTCTTAAATATGTTATGCTTTTGTCTTTCAGAATAAACTATCACTGTCAAAAATTTTGATGACAATCTTATGCTATTTCATTTAGAAGTGACTTGTTTGATTTTTATTAGATGCCCAAAGGATTTTTCTTATTGTCCAACAGGCATAGTAAAATAAGTCTTGAGATCAGCTGTTCTGGGTTTACTTTTCAGGTATGTAGTGTGCCTTCTCAATATATAATTTTAATATGCAATCTTTTTATTTTAGGAAAGTTTTCTTAAATTGTACTTTTTGTACTTTGTTACATTGTATGGTTTGCTTTTCTTCTTTATGGACTCCTATTATATGTAGAATCTTCCTTGGTTTTATTTACATATATAAACTTCCCCTCAAATCCTCTACATTTTTGCTAGTGCTTGGTATAGTCAGCCTTTCAAATTTTAGCTGTTCTACTAGGTATGTAGTAGTATCTGGTTCTGGTTTTAATTTGCATTTTCTTAACGACTAATGATGCTGTGCATCTTTTTGGATGCTTGTCATCTGTATACCTTTTCTGAAGTATCTGATCAAATCTTTTGCCCATCTTTTTTTCTTTCTTTGAGTTTTGAGAGTTCTTTATATACTTCAGAGATAAGTCCTTTATCAGACGTATAATTTGCAAACATTTTCTCCCAGTCTCTGGCGAGTCTTTTCATTATCTTGACAGTATCTTTTGAAGAAAAGTTTTTAATATTGGTGTTGCTTTATTAATTTGATTTTTATGGCTCACGCTTTTAGTATTGCATCTAAGAAATCCCTGCCTAATCTAAGGTCACAAAATTTTTTTCGTTGTTCTTTTTCTAGAATTCTTAGTCTTAGGTTTTACACTTACGTTTATGACACATTTTAAGTCAAATTTATGTAACACTTAAAGTATGGATTAAAGTTTATTTTTTTAATGTATGAATATCTGATTGTTCCATCACCATCTGTTGTAATGCTGCTCTTTCTCCACTAAACTGCCTTTACATTTTTGTTGAAAATTAGCACCAAGTATATGTTGGTTTAATTCTGGATTCTCCATTTTGTCCCATTGATATATTTGTCTATTTTGACACTAATACCATACTTTAATTACTGTAGCTTATAACTCTTGAAATCAAGTAGGTTTAGCCTTCCAACTTTGTTCTTTTTTCAGAGTTGTTTTGGCTATTTTAGCTAGGTTCCTTTAATTTCTATATGAATTTTAGAATCAGTTGGTCAATTTCTATTTAAAAAAAATTTCTGGAATTTTTATTGAATTGTGTTTAATCTATACAAAAATTTGACAAGAGTTGACATCTTAACAAGATAGAGTCTTTCCCCATTGCCTTGAGAAGTATAACTAATGGGAAGTTCCAGCTGAGAGAGAAAATATAGCCCTTGATTTGGGAAGAAATCATTTATTTACTGAAAGAATTTTAGAAACTGGCTAACAAGTAGATGGCTTTAGTGGCCATACTTTTGTTTATTAATCAACAAGAAAGGTAAAAGGGAATGTTTTGAAAAGACACCTTGGTACTGCTGCAGCAGCTGTTGAAGGAAAGAATTAAACTGTGGGAATTTAAGTTCTTCAGGACTCCTGGAAATCAAGCTTGTTTTTGTGAAGAACTTGATCAGAAACAAAAGTTTCATTGGACATGATGTTGTCTGGGCACTTTTCAAGAGCACATGGACACAATTTACTCTCTAACAGGAGCCACGTTCTGGGTCAGATATAAAAGTTTCTCCAAAAGACTCTGTGGGTTATATGTAAAAGGAAACATTTAAACGTTGTATTATAATTGCAACAGACTATAAAGATATAGATTTAGTCATTGTTTATCCTTTGGTCATTCTTGGAAGATTTTAAAAAACTCAACATTTTAATGAAAATGTTCTGGAAATCTTGAGTGCAGCTTACCGTCCAACTCGTCTTTATATCCAAGAAGAAAATTATACATTTTAAATGAAAGTAAGTTCAGGCCAGTTTGGTATTTTAGAAGCAGCTGTCTATAGCTGATGCTGATGGCGGTGCCCTACGACATATCCTCCGGGCCCACCTTGGATTCCAGCCACCGCTGTGATAGAGTCCCACTCAATCTGACTCACCTTTTGGTGACAGCTACCCATCTCCAGTAAGTGCCCCACTTACCCACTTTGTGACAAAGTGTCCTTTCCAAGGCCATGGGAGGCCCTAGGCCTATGTGCAAGTATGCTGCATAAATGCAGAGGAGTAATGCCTTCAACCAGTGGGTCCAGGGTGGGTGGACAGGGGGTCCAGCCTCTAGTCTTTCTGGTGGACGATCCTGGGAAGCACTTGCTCATTTCTAAGGTAGTGCCGTGGTCCTGGAATCAAGTCCCAAGCTCCCAAATGGCAATCTTGATAGGACACTGTTGTATGGGTTTCCCCCCCTTACTCTCTCTGTTCTCTCTCTTCTGCTTCCTGGGATCACCTCGCAAATGACCTACATATACCGAAGCCCTTTTCTCAGGGTCTACTTTCAGGTGGCCTAAGTGAAAATGAGCACCATTAATCAAAGGTCTCTCTATATCTTTCCATGTAAGTATAGTTGGTTCTCCATACCTGCATATTCACCACTTGTGGATTCAACCAACAGTGGATGGAAAATATTTTTTTTAAATGTTACACTGTTGCTACGTGAACTATGTACTTAGGCATATGATGGTTTCCTTTGTACTGAACAGGTAGCAGGCTTTTTTTTTCTTGTCATTTTTCCCTAAACAACACAGCATAACAACTATTTACACAGCATTTATATTGCATTGGGTTTTATAACTAATCTAGAGATGATTTAAAGTATACGGAAGGATGTGTATGGGTTATTTGCAAATATTATGCCATTTTATATAAGGGACTTGAGCATCCATAGATATTGGTATCTGCGGGGGTCCCTGGAATCAATCCCCCCCAGATACCAAGGGTCAACTATATTTTAGAGATTTTCTAGACTGTGTGCAAATAATTATTCTTGAATTATTTGCAAGGTGAAGTGAGGACATTTTAAACCTGTGCAAAATAAAGATATTTTTCTGTTTAGGCAAAAAAAGAGCTAATGACAATGGTGCTTGCCCACTCTGAACTACACTGAAACTACCTTCAATTCCACTTCTATCTGATAATAAATATAAGAATATCTAACTTTGATAGTATATGATCTAATGGCCAGGTGGTGAAAGCTCTAGATGCTAATAAACACAATCAATAGGCTAGCTTTAGGTTGTCAGAGAGAACTTCATTCCAGTATTACTTGCCGCCAGAAATCCCTTTAACAACTCTTGTGGTACAAATGCGCACACCCCTCATGCAACATAGTCACAAAGACTGAGCGATGACTTGCTTAGTCACATTCACATTTTGTGTCGAGTCTATTTTTGATCACTAACTTCACGCTGACTTTACATTAAATGCTCACTGCATCCCTGTACCAACTGAACTTTTTTAGGCTATTTTACTTTTCAGTTCAGGGCCCTTTATTTTGGCAACAAGACATACTGCCAGGTTATAAAGGCTTTATTATGACGGTGATTTTAACACAGAGGGAGCTTGGTGGTGAGTATCCGGCCGTCTGATGGCTTCCTGACAAGGCGTCTGAGCTCAGGCTCTCTTCCGATAGAATGTAAATGTATGCCTACACATCTATATGGAATTGTTATCAAAATTAAACTCAGTCACTAAAAGAAGATTCGCTCTCTGAACTTTCTTCCGTGTTTTTTTCACCTTCGCCGTCAGGCACTGGAGCATCTGGCCTCCTGAAAGAGAAGGAAAAAAATGTTTCAAGGTTTTTCCAGTTGAAAAGAGCACTTACTCACTGTAAATTAGGTTCATCCTAGAATATTGCTGCTAATAAATCTGCCAAGTCTGCGCCCTTAACAGAGAGACTCCCACTCTCCACCGCAGCTCGCGCTCTGGCGTCTCCAGCACCATGGGGATTAAGTGCTTTCCTGCATGGGCCGGGCCGTGGCACTGTCTTCTCCTGCCAGTCCTTACAGAGTGTGCTGCTTCAGCACTTTACGCTCCTCGCTACCACGGAGACAGCTATAGCCGGCGATGCGAGCTGGGGAGGCTGGCACGACCAGTGCTGCAGCCGGGCAGCCTCCAAGTGCCCCGAAGAACAAAGAAAAGCCAGCAGTGGAATGGGAAGGAAAATCTTCATGCTCAGGAAGGCCGCAGGGAGGAATTTTTAAGATGGAAGAAAGTTCAAGAATGGCTATTGGGAAACATAGGCAATGTGGAAATTTTTCAGAGGCAAAGGTTCTTCATATTTGTTGAATGTTTTCACTTATATGTTTTATCTTCGGAGAATAAATATAAAAAGTATGAGTTGGTAAAAATAGTGTCTCAAAGATTCCCTAGGTACAACAAGGAGATACAAGAATGTTCAACTCCTACTGAGTGGCTGTGTGATGCTAAAGCAAAATAAAATTTTAACAGTGTCATTAAAAGCATCAACTAGACAGGCTCCACCGTGTCTGTCAGTGAATCATTCAGTCAACATGGCAGCATCATCACTCAGCCTCTATTCACGCTACCAAGAAAGTAACCTCGGTGAGTAAAGTATACTTTTGGGGAAACTAAGAGAAAAAGGAAGAATAATACAGCTGCTCTGTCTTAAAAATTAAAAACTACCAGACTTATTTCTCCCTCAAGCCCCTTCTTACTAAAGATTTAGAACACCAACAAACACAACTCTTCTATGCCAGACACGTAACTACTGTTACTAATGTAAGAAAATGTATAGTGTATTTACTTCCAGTTATTAGAAATCACGGCTGAGGTTTGGCTTGCATTTTTAATATCGTATCTGGCATCCTACAAAACAGAAGGAATGCTGGCACTGCTTCCTAGTCGTCACATATAAACCCGTTCACTCTGCTGTACAATTTTAGATGATGCCCAGGAGGGAGTCACAGGTACTCAGCAGTATAAAACTTTAAAGCTGACCACAGCATTTCTAGGTTTGACAGATGCTCCGTCCGCCTAACATAATAACACACGACCGCAGTCTTCATCACTGTCCACAAAAGCAAGACCTCTAGAAGTAGTGGGCACAAATGCCAGGCACATTTCCCCAGCAAATTTCTCTATATAGCCAATTTCTTATTGTCTTCGCTTTGTTAAAAAAGGAAAAAATTGCCAGAGGGGATTATTTGAATATTACCTCAAAATTATATTACTATCTAAGGTAACTCAAACAAATAAAACAATGTGTGTAACTCCCCTAAAATAAATGCTACTTAAGAACAGGGTAAAAGCAGCTTAGGCCTAGAAGAGAGTGAAACTACAAAATTAATTAACTGATGTGTGTAACCACTTTTTGATATATATAACGCTGTATAGCACAGTGGTTAAGAACAAAGACTGGAGACAGACTGATTGGGTTCAAATCCCAGCCTTGCTACTTACCTGTTGGGCAACTTTGGGGAAGCTACTTAACCACTACGCACCCAACTAACTGGATTGTTGTGATGATAAAAACATATCACCAAATGTAAGTCTACTGAATATCAGCGTACAGTTATTTTTATTACATAATTATTACTCTCATCATCACCATGCACCTACTTTGCCAGGGACTACAGATGCTGGACCTACAGAGATGGATAACAAACAGTTCCTGCCCTGAGGAGCTGTTATTCCAGGGGTAGACAGAAATGCAAACAATTATTGTTACACAGCGTGATCTATACGGATACAGCTGTACGAGCTACATGTGTGAAAAAAAGAGTAATTCTCTCTACTAGGGTTGGCCAGGCAAGACTCCAGATGGATGAAGACACTTGTGAACGGGTTTGAGATGTAAGTAGGAGTTCGCCAGAAACAAAAAGTACGGGAATAAGTGGGGATGAGAATCTGAGTAAAGGGGAAAACGGGAATGGCAGGGTGCTGCATTTGGAAGCTGTAAGTCATTTGGTAGCTGGAGTGTGAGGTATATTGCGGTACAAAAGTAGATGAGATTAGGTCATCTGGCAGGAGTAACAGGCGAAGGATGGGGAAAAGTTATATAAAATATGTTTTCACTGAAATTGCATAACTAAGTCCGGGATTCTTACGCAGCATTTATTTCACATTCACATGTTATGTAATCATCACTACCATCTCCAGAACTCTTTTCATCTTGCAAAACTGAAACTCTATACCCATTAAATAGCTCTCCAACCCCCTTTCCTTCCAGCCTTTGGCAACACTATTCTACTTTGTCCTTGAATTTGACTATTCTAAGTGAAATCATATAGTATTTGTCATTTTGTGACTGGCTTATTTCATTTATCATAATGAAGGCCTTCAAGGTTCATCCATGTTATAGCATGTATCAAAATTTCCTTCCTTTTTAAGGCTAATAATATTCCATTGTGTGCATGTAGTACATTTTGTTTAACCGTTCATCTGTGGATGGGCTTTTGGGTTGTCCCCACCTTTGGGCTGCTGTGAATGCTGCTGCTATGAATACGGGTGTACAAATACAGGGTGGGACAAAAGTAGGTTTACAGTTGTTCGCATGAAAAATAATACAATAATTAATAAATAATAATACAAGAATAAACTGTGTTTCACGTCCTCGCAAATGTAAACTACTTTTGCCCCCCGGATATGTCTGAGTCCTTCTTTTGGGTGTGTGCTCAGAACTGGAATTGCTAGGCAGTATGGCAAGTCTAGAGTTAACTTTCTGGAGGAACTGCCATATTGTTTTCCATAGTGGCCATATCATTTATACACAGTACACAAGTCTCCAATTTCTTTATAACCTCACCAATGCTTGTTATTGTTTGTCTTCATCTATTTTTTACAATTGAGATATAATTGACATATAACATTATATTAGTTTTAGGTATACAACATATTTTGATGTTTGGATATATTGTGAAATCATCACACAATAGGTCTAGTTGACATCCACACGCATAAAGAGCTTCAAAACATTTTTTTCTTGTTATGAGAACTGTAAAGATCTACTCTCTTAGCAACTTTCAATTCTACACTATTGTTAACTATAATCCCATGCTGTACACAACCTCCCCGTGACTTATTCAAAGTTTAAAATACAGATTTTTCAGTTTGAGAAAACAATATAATTCAGAAGGATAACTGCTCTGTGTATGTTAAATATGTCTTTGCTGAAAACACAATAGTATACAGGCAACTAGAGGATTACAAACAAGTTGTGATACGAAGGGCTGGTAAAGCCAATTGTTTAGAACTTGCTACATCTTCTTCCATTAAAACATTCATAAATCACAACTAACATTTACTGAACATTGACTGCTTTGTCCGGAGCTGTGCAAGTGCATACTCTTACTTAGGCTCAACAACTCTATGATGGGCGAACTCTTCTATTTCCCCTTTTACTCATGAGGAAACTGATGCATAGAGAGATTAGGTAATTAGTCCAAGGTCATATAGCTAGAAAGTCGCAGGGTAGAATCTGAACCCCAGCAAGCTGACCATGTCTAAAATCTGCCTCAGTGTGAGCCTTAACCATCACGGATCTCATCTCTTGCTGATGGGCAGGCCCAGAGGCTAACCCCTATACCCTAGACTAGTAAAAATATTAATTACTACGTAATAATGGTAACCTTAGTTCTGGGATATAAATGTAAGCAGGAAAGGATATGGGAGAAACGCTGTTTTCTTTTTCTTTCCCCTGGTAAGGAAATCCAGGCATTGGTTGAAAGAATTTATAAGGCGTGATCTATCTGTTTGCTCTATATTTCTAAATAAAAGCTAAATCAGATTAACCTTAATATTTTCCATTTCCATCCCCTTTAAACTCTGAATATGATGGTGACAAAGGTACTCTTTCCCATATCCTTTCATTTCAGTGGCACTGGAAACTAATTTTTACAAGCTAAAAGGACTAACTCTTGGTTATATAGAACTATTGTTATTTTCAAAAAATTGGATTTTAAAAAATAACTAAATAATCACTTAGAAGTAGCAAACAAATGCTATTTATCTGGTAATTATCAGGCATTTTTGTCAGTTTCACAGACTTCCTAAAATTCAATGGTAGTCTTTTTTCTAGGAGAATAGCCAGGCTTTCTTCTCCTTCAGCAGATAAACTGTTTTATTTTAAAATTATGTACTCATAGCTACTGAAATTTTATACATAATCAAATAACAATGTATTTTCTGATTATATTAAACTCAGCCTTGCTTTCTGCTCAGTGCAGACAGAGCTAGACTATTTCTTCCAACAGTTATATGACTCTGTCTTACTATCTAAGGCTAATAAAAAAGGGTAATTTATACTTTAAAAGAAAAAAGGAAACAGAACAATCTTTTACGGAAAGTTCTTGGACGAGGTTGAATACGTACCTAAGATTCTAAATAAAAGTCCACCCTTCACTTGGGTGGCACACTTCCTTCTCTTCCGTCAGCTGAGGCCTTTCTTCCAAAGTAAGGCTCCTTAACTTTTAAGTAAACACGATCCCCAAAGTGCCAGAATTCCTCCCTGACAAGGCAGGTGAGTCCACTTCTCACATCTAGCTAAGTGTAGTTAGGGCTGGTCTGCTAGGAGTGGTGGTGACAGGTTATAGTGAGTCACCCCTGCTCCAACCAATGCCCCTTGTGACCAATGGCCTGGACTTATGAGGTAATGGTCAGAATTCCGGCTCCAGGCTGCGGTTGAAGAACAAGTTTTGTGTAAGATGATGTTTTAATTGTTACTGGAATTCTACCCTAAAACTTGGCACCACCTTGCAATCAAATGTTTCTCAACATTTACAGACTATGACATACCCTCAAACTTGCTAAGTCAGATATGTCAAGGCAGGACTGAGGATACTGGGAGTTCTCGCCCTGGTAGTCATGCATGGACTTCTTAGGGTGTTGGTACCTAAATGGAGTCTTGAAGAATATGAATTTGGGGGAAGAAGCTCCATGGAGAAGAAAGAAAACATTCAAAGACACCAAAAGGGAACAGGAAAATGATACACTCTGAGAAGTGCCAGTAGTTTGCTACGGCTAAACGAGGGAGGTGGTATGGAAGAGTGGCAAGGAATGAAGCTCGAGTGAGATTCTGGGTCTTGATGACAGAAGCATTTCTGTGCAATTTGAATATGTCAGACTACATGTGGTAGGTAGTGGAGAGTCACAAGAAGATCTGAAGCAAGAATGAAGTATGAACAGAAACACTCTGGCTTTAGTGACAGATTAAAAAGGGAACTGGGAAACCAATCAGGAGCTACTGTAGTAATTCAGCTGAGAAATGATGAGAATTTGAACTAATCAGCAATGAGCACGGAGGAGTGTGGTCAGGGGTAAGGGACAGTAAAGATGAGACAATCATAGGGACTGACCTAGTAGAGGGTAGGGAAGAGGGCACAATTGAGGATGAATTTTAAGTTGCTAGTGTGGTAGCTGGTTACATTAAGGATTATGATGTAGGTTTAGTCTGGACAAGGGATGAAATGAAACCAATAGGAGATAAAGGGACTGGGTATCTAGCATTTGCTGATGCTTTCAGGGCTGCTAGTTTCACATTTATTACACTTTCTTTAGAGAGAGAAAAAAATCAGCATTTTAAAGGTCCCTTTAGCTTTCTGTTATTATAGACGTCTACTATATATTTCCAGAAGCAAAAAAAGAGGCGATGGTCAATGTTAAATATACTTATAACATATATTACAATGAGTACCAAAATAGATTGGACCCACATGTTCAATTCCCATTAAAATACATGTCACAAATCCATCCGCTTTTAAAGTGTGTGTCAGAAAGAATTTCCAGGACAAATGTCAAATATCCTGGAGATGCTTTAGTTCAAATTACCAACCTATGTCACTGTACTTCAACTGTTTTGCTACTTGGATATATACTAAATATAGATACATGTTGGAAATCAGTTCTTGTAGACTTTAAAAAAATTCTTAAATTTCATATTTTGGAAGATAAAATATGAGAAAAAGACTGTTTTATGGTGTTTCACCTCCAAAATGCAGTTTCTTGAAAGGGTGAGAGCCAAGAAAAATCCCAAAGCAGTACACTGCTAGTAGACAGAAAGCCTGGATCACACAGCTAAATGCACTGGGGTGAACTAAACCCCCAAACTGGAAAGACTCTTTACAACCATCTAGACACTTACAAAATGACTAGTTCTGAATAATCCATTATGATAGATATTTATCCATGATGAGATCTGTGGCCACGTTTGCTTAGATGAAATAAATTATTGCCAAATTTCTGAGCCACAAATTTTCAGCATTTCTCAAAAAATATTTTATAAACCTCACAAAAACTGGTATCTAGTTCCATCATAACCATGAACACAGACCTAGAGTGACTTTACCCTATTTATTTCTCAATCTGGCTCAACTGAGATCTTGGTAGAGTAAATTTCCTATATGCTAAGGTCTTAAACAAAAACCTGGTAGATAACTTTTTAAAAAAGAAAGAAAAAGGTAGCATGGAGAGGAAAAAACCCCACCTCATTTTTGCAGGCACTACTGCTGTACAACAAAACTGCCAACAAATTCCATCTCTTTGGATATATAGATTCACCACTGACCTACTGTAACTGCCCTTAAATGTGCAAAGGCCCTTAAATGTAAAAATTAGCAGCATAGATTTTTCATTTTTGTAAAATAGCAGAGACACTATACACTATGTATAGGAAAAATATAGAGAGTTTGAAATCTCTTTATTATAACTGATAAATTCAATATCTCAGCAGTAATATTATAACATTAGAAGAATTACTTACTCAAGAAGATCTGGGTCTAATCCTTCTGATATCATTTTGTTTCTTATTGCCATCACCGGAACACCCTAAGCAAAGGACACAATAGAATAATGCAATTATTAAAAATGTCTCCTTCATAAAAACAGAGAAATAGACCAATGGAACAGAACTGAGCACCCAGAAATAAAGCCCAAGCATATATAGTCAACTAATATTTGACGAGGGAGCCAAGAATACTCCATAGAGAAAAGACAGTTTCTTTAATAAACGGTGCTGGGAAAATTGAATATTCACATGTAAAAGAATGAAACTAGATCCCTATCTTTCACTACTCACAAAAATTAACTTGAAATGGATTAAAGACTGAAATGTAAGACCTGAAATTATGAAACTTCTAGAAGAAAACAGGAAGAAAGCTCCCTGACATTGATCTTGGTAATGATTTTATGAAAATCACACCTAAAGCACAAGCAACAAAATAAAAAATAAACAAGTGGGACTACATTAATCTTAAAAGGTTCTGCACAGCAAAAGAAGCCATCCACAAAGTGAAAAGACAACCTACAGAATGGAAAAAATATTTGCAAACCATATATCTGATAAAAGGTTAAGATCCAAAATATATAAGGAACTCATATAACTTAATAGCAAGAAAACAAATAATCCAACCGTAAAAATGGGCAAAGGACCTGAACGGACATTTTTCCAAAGAATATGTACAAATGGCCAACAGTTACATGAAAAGATGCTCAACCTCACTATTCATTAGGGAAATATGAATTAAAACCACAGTGAGGTATCACCTCACACTTTTAGAATGGCCATCATCAAAGACAAATGCTGGAGGAGATGTGGAGAAAAGAGAGGCCTTGTGTATTGTTGGTGAAACTATAAATTGGTGCAGCCACTATGGAAAACAGTATGGCAGTTGCTCAAAAAATTAAAAGGACAACTACCATATGATCCAGTAATTCCTTCTGGGAAAGGAAACGAAAACACTAACTTGAACAGATCTCTTCACCCCCAATGCTCATAGCAGCATTGTTTGTAACAGCCCAGTCATGTCCCCTGATGGATGGATGGATGGGTGGATGGATGGATAAAGACGTTGTAAGACATATATATATATATAGATATCTATATATCTCTACATATAGACATATATTTATAAATATAGATAGAAATTTATAGATATAGGTATATTATTCAGCCATAAAAGATAAGAAAAACCTTACCATTTGCGACAATATGGATAGATCTTGAAGGCATTATGCTAAGGGAAATAAGTCAGACAGAATAAGACAAATACTGTATAATTTAACTTATATGTGGAATTTAAACAAAAGAAAACCACACCAAACTCAGAAAAAGAGATCAGATTTGTGGTTATCAGGGTGGTGGTGGGGGCAGTGGGAATTGGAGGAAAGTGGCCCAAAACTACAGACTTCCAGTTACAAAATACGTAAGTACTAGAGATGTGACGTACAACATGATGACTATAGTTAACACTGCTTTTGATATATAGGAAAGTCAAGAGAGTAGATTCTCACTACAAGGAGAAATTTTTTTGTTTTCTATTGTATTTATATGAGCTGATGAATGTTAAGTAAACTTACCGTGGTAATCATTTCACAATATGTGTAGATCAAACCATCACGCTGTACATCTTAAACTTATACAGTGATACAGCACTAGGGCAACTCAGTGCTCTATGCTGAGAAAATGAAGATGTAGTCAGCCCCTGCCCTCAGGGAGTACAGTCTAATAGATGAGTTAAACATAAGATCACAATACAACCATGAAATTTATAACACAGGCCTGCAAAATGGGCAATGGCAGGCCTGGCAAAGGATTCACAGAGGTGAGTATTCAAGATGGGATAGGAATTTATTTAACATGAAAAACACCAAGACTAGAAATATATACAGATCTTTAAATAATCTACCATACACAAGCTTGTCTCAAATATATTTTTAAGAACAAATATATACTTGTCCAGATATTTCCCCCCTTCAAAATGCTGACTTTATTTTACATTTCACCCAATAGAATCTGTGTTTAGGTCCAAGCAAGCATACACTAAATATGAGTCAAATGGATTAGAAACTCAATATGAAGAGTCTTCAATGTTAATGACCTTATATCTCACATAGAATGTTACAGATCTTGCCAAATTAAGTTCAGGTCATTGTTAACTATAATCCTCACTTAAAAAATAATGTTAAAATTTTAATTCTTATTTACTCTTTTAAAAAATGTGCAGAGAAGATGCCGTCTACAATAATAATCTCCTATTTTGGGCACGGAGGAGGAAAATGTCCAAGTTCCCTACAGCTTGCTAGGAGAAAGGAGGGTGGGAAAGCAACAGCTCTCCTTCAGACGCACAGCTTACCAGGAGCACTCTCTCCTGAGGGGCGGCACAGGCGAGGCTCACTTACAGGCCCATTCACACATTTATCTCCATAACCGTTATGTTTAATTCTATAAGTTAGTGACATTTAATCTGT
Organism: Miniopterus schreibersii; assembly: GCF_964146895.1. Lineage (NCBI taxonomy): Eukaryota > Metazoa > Chordata > Mammalia > Chiroptera > Miniopteridae > Miniopterus > Miniopterus schreibersii. Next base: position 173,787,259 of record NC_138102.1, read on the forward strand.
TAAGACGTGGATAACAATGGACACCTAAATACATCTTAAGTATCAGATGGATGAAAAGTAATAGCACCACCATAAAATTCTCTACAAAAACATACTCCTGAAAGTAATACTGTTCCATGGGGACAATCTTTAAGGTATTCTGAAAAATGACAAAGAAGGCAGAAGATAAAACTCTGAGCTTCTTGTTAGCTTATGAAATTTAAGGATAAATGAAAGGAGGGGAAAAAAAAGCAGTTGCTTAGGGGCATTCCACATTAACAGACTATTTAAAAAAAAATTAAAAAAAAATGTTTTTGTTGATTTGAGAGAGGAATAGAGAGATAGAAACACTGATGATGGGCTGCCTCCTGCACGCCCCCTACTGGGGGATCAAGCCCACAACCTGGGCATGTGCCCTGACTGGAATTAAACTGGTGACCTCTTGGTTCGTGGGTTGATGCTAAACCATAGAGCCACACCAGCCAGGCTATGTTAACAGACTCTTACATTTGGGATAAAGTAAGCATGAGACTAAAACTCACATCACTTTTAAAATATGTTACCTGAAACTAAGTCTTGAGAGAAAGATTTTAAAATAAAATGTACTTAATAATCACTTGAAAACAAAATTTATATAATAGTGGAGGAGAAAGCTGACTACTTAAATGACAAGACTGGGAATTTTATTTGATAATTAAATGCCATTCAACTATTTAGTATAACAGAGAAAGTTAAAAGTTTGGAATAGTTCATAAAAAAAAACTGAAGTGCTAAGGAGAAATGGAAAAAAGAGCTAAGTTAACATCACACTTCTTTAAAAAGACCTCTCAGTTTCTCTTAACTATGGTTTCATGGTATAAGGTCTTTCTACAAACTCAACTATGTGATTACTTATACTTTAGCATAATCCACAAGACAGCATTGGTAAGATTATACAAAATTACAAAGTTGAGAAAACAGAAGGGAGAAGAAATGAGGTTAAAAAAAACCACCCATTTCCTAAAATATAGCAAAGAAAGTGTGTGTAGGGTGTGGTGAGGGGAGGTGGTAATTGGTAAGGGAGGGAGGGATAGGGAACAGGGAAGTGGTGGAACTAACCAAGCTCCCTATTTTAACAGTTTCATGGGGTTGGTTATAGTATAATAATAATGGAATCTGAATCTATAAGCTCCTATTTTACCTTTAGTCTCTCAAAGCTGATTCCAGCAAAAGAATACAAATATTACCAAAATTTGGTGAGTCTTCAGTCTTTTCTGTATATGGATATAGATAAAAGAAAATACCTATAACTTTTAATATCTTACCCTACTAGAGACTTTACTATTATCATCAGCTTACTACAAGTATCATAAAGCTTGATACAAAAATACTTTGGCCTGTTACAAAGGATACATTCCAAAGGGATTTGCTGCTGTTTCTAGAGACGTTGCTTAGAAAATCTGTTGTTCTGCTGTATCCATCCTTAGAGGTTAAGAACAGTCTGGTTTGTTAACATCAAAAAGAAGTGTCCAATTTCTGATCTCCAAGAGACAAGGCTTCTGGTGGTCTAAGGAGGACAGGACAGACCTCAAAACTAAAGTCTACTCAACTGTGGGGTTATTTTTGGCAGGTGATAATGGCAGTTTGTCCAACATAAGTAATGAAGAGGAGAGAAGGCAGCCATAAGTCTGATGTTCCAAAAAATCACGTCTGTATTTGCGTCACTGGAGAAAGTGTGCAAAGAAGCCACAATAATGAAATTATGATGGCAACGCTATCATTTAATAGTAGTTTCTTATATCACAAAAACTGTTTGGAGATAATAGGACTGCCAGTATTGACATTTATTTGTTATTGTGTTAATGAAATCCAAGCTACTGAATTCCTTTAGAAACAATGTGGAAATTTTCCTAAAGTTTTAGATTAGAAGGGGGAAAAACCCTCTTATTCACTCCAAAGAGTGATTTTCATTTTTTAAAATAACAAAAAATGTTCCTTATATTTGAGTTTTCCTCTGTTTATGAGCTTGAATCACAATTCAGTTACGAAAGGCGGAAAATACGAAGCTTGTGAAGTTTTTCCTACTTGGTCAATAAAGGAAAGAGCTACTGGGGTGACAGGTGGACAGTGCTGTTTTTATTTTCAGGGAGAGGGAATGGGTAGGAGTTGAAAAGATACTATGGGCTCGAAAAAGGCAGGCAGTCCTCAAATTAGGCTCCTTCTCCTTAAATTTTAACTTAGTGACATGGGCTCAATCATTTCTTTCTCTTCTGATTTTCAGTAATACGCTCTTTAAAATATCTATGCTGCATTTTATGAAATATATTAGTAGGGTGTTATATTTAGAATAAAATTTTCAGATGAAATATTCTATATAATGGACAATAAATGTTTACTGAATAAACCATAACACAAAAGCAAGCGTATGCTTAATAATCTTTTCTCGTAGCAGCTTTCTGTGAAGGGACACAAGATTAATTTAAATAAATCTCAATCTGTAGAATGAATATGGCTATCTTAAAAAAAAAAAAAGGAAGCTTTATTTCTAATGACTGCAGATTTTGAAAATGACAGACTTTAAAATGATCTCTGCTATCGTTGCCTCCAAGGGTCATTAATTTGAACCTAAATATAGGGTAAATATAGGGTGTCCCCCCAAAATGTACACACACACTTTAAACAATTATAAGCGCAGTGTTTATTAAAATACATTTCAATTTCAAAATTGAGCTACCAGCTGTCACAGTGTTCATACATTTTTTTCCCTTTTTCTTTTATTATTTTAAAAAATTCATCTTTATTGTTGAAAGTATGTGTATGTATATTTTTGGGACACCCTGTATGTGGGCAAAAAAGCAGCTCACAAATCTTGACAGTGGTTTCTATGGAGCTAACAGGAAATTATTCCAAACAGATCAGCTTCACAGGGAGAGAGTATTCTTCACTGCACGTCAGGTATCTTTAAAGATGATATGATAAAATGGATAAAAATTATACCAGCCATGACCAGGGCCCCAGGAGGCTGGTAAGGTGGTTCATGTGAGCAGCTCCACCAGTGGCTTTTAGGCATGGGAACTAAGGTTAACCTAAATACCTATCAAGAAAACCTTTAGGAATTATTTTAAAAAGTTAGGGGTTTATTGTTATGGGACTCAAAATCTATTTCCCCATGTGATTGATTCTTCCCCTGAATATTCTTGTAACATGGTAAATATTAGATGTTAACTACTAAAAAAGTGCATGGCGTGTTCTTTGCATTTTGTAACTACTCAAGTTTTTTTTTTTTTAATTTCACAGTAATTAGGTGCCATGGAAGATCCACTTGCCTCCCTTCATTATAATATGAAAACATCTAAAATTTAAAGACTTGCTTTGATAGCCTAATTAATGCTATAACTTCATTATGAGTACTTCAGCTACATTATAGCTTTGCTAAGCCTCATTTCACTCAAATGATATTTATTGTTGAAAACGTGTTGATCAGAACTTTCTAAATTTAATTATACATTTACTTTCTAGGAATAAAAACATTAAAGAAATTTTTATGGCAAATCATTTTGGAATTTGCTACTTGACTTAAAAGTGTACTAAATTCAGATGGTCTCTTACTCAGTTTTTGGAAACTCATTACTAAATGCACATATTCAAGAGGATTTAAAGAATTATCTCCAAATATAGTAATAAAAGAATGAAATTCTTAGTAATTAATTATAATGATAATTCTGCTGATTGAAACCAAAGAATATCCACTTTCGAACTGATTTTTCAATAGCAGTAATGTGTTTGAACTGGTGTATTATGAATTGCTCACTCAATGTCCTTAGGGATCATAGGTACCTGTTTAAAGAGAGATGGCCAGAATTAGGCATTCCTTGTGGCTACAGAACCACAACGAAGGGCCCTGAATCTTATTTTGATGCGTCATCAGCACATGGTCTAACTAACTAAGTGAATAAGTCATTTGTGAACTTAGACTAGGGAAAGAATAAGAGAAGTTGGGATGCTGTATTATCTTATGAAAACTCCGGTGAGTTGTCCTTAGGCCTGGAGATAGTTATTTAAATTGCATTATTAAGATAAATGCAAAAGATGTAGATATCCTCAGACAGAGGAATACATAATTTTTACTCATTTTTCCCAAATATTTTTAACTCTATTTTATTTCCTTTAAAAACATAAACATATTAGTATTTTCTCCAAATTGTAAAATAATCCTCACCACAAAATTAACTCACAAATGAAGGATGTTGCTGCATCTTGCACTGCTGTGATCCACTCAAGGCACATTACCTGCCACACAGGAGTGTCCACACCATTATGAATGCCCACACTATGAGGTCCCTGCCCAAATGTGCTAAAACGCCTTCCTCAAGCTGATGGCCTAAGACCTCTAAGATACATCCTTCCAAGTGCAGCGAGTGCACTTCCTTACTACAAGTCATCTGCTCCTCTGGTCTTTACTTCTTCCATTAATTACCCACAATCTTAGAAAAACAAATTTATATTTAAGGTGAGATTCACAATGTATCTAAAAAGAGTAAATGTAAGTAAGTAACTACTTAATTGACATGACTATTATCTCCTCCTCACCAATTTTTAAAACTTTTATGTGAAAAGTACTTTATTTCTGGCAGAGGTGGTTAGTAGGAAAGAAAGAAATCAAAGCTGGATAAATAAAACAGGATAGTTGGATCAGAGTAAAAGAATTATACCACACATTTCAGCGAAGAATAAAAACTTTCATTATTAGTGTATATCTTCAAAAGCTCCCTTACGAAGCTTAATAGCAATGTTCCTTTTGTCACAACTTCTAAAGCAAGAGTTAAGAAGTTGTTTAAAGGAGTTGGAATGAAAGACAAAGTCCAAAGTTAAAGATGTTTTTCTGCTAAATGCCTGTCTTTGTTGCTTCCCGTTTTATATAGCATCTAAAGGAAATTCCCGTGAAATTTAAAACTTCCTTCAGCTTAGCCTCTAGAAGTTCCTTCCCCTGCCTTTGTTTCCTTTGCTTTTCCTTCTTTTTGGGGAGAGCTGCAGAGGTGTGGTGTTACAGCGACTCTATGGCAGATGAAGTAAATTTGACACTCAGCCAAATAAATACACTGAAATAAAGAATTACATGTTTTGGCTTGAAAGGACTTTCTGATAAACTGTCCTATACATTATCTTAATCATTTTAATTATGCCAGTGACACAAAAATATGATATAGAGAATATATTCCTTCAGAATATAATTTTATACTTAAGAAAAATTGTTTTGACAAATTTGATTATTTTGCATTCCCAATGTTACGTTTCACTTACTCTCCCCCTTAAAATTATTATTAAATGTAAATGATCTGATATATTCTTAAAAAACAAAGAATTCAGGTGTATAGTAGCGGAATACCCTCCTACGACTCTAGGGGAGACTTACATCTGTGTGCACCAGCGTGTTGGTGTGTGACAATTCTTCCACCATGACTGAGAATTCCAAAGCCTCCTGAGGTTCATGGTTCAAAATACATTTTTCCAGAAACTATAAGCACCATACATAAAAACAGTCATGGTCAAATAACTAGATCCTGGACACAAATTAATCACAACTCAGCACTTTCACAGTAACTGAATGCCACCTGATAGCTATAATGAAAAATATGTGATATCAGTATTAAAATATTCTGAGCTATATGATTATGGCAGCAGTGGTAGGAACACATAAGAATCAAGGCAGGTACGTACAATATTACCAAATGGATACTGACAACCATCTAACTTAATGCCTGCCCACTACGTGTTTCTCCTTCTGTATTCTAACTTCATCAGACATTAGGAAATAAGAAATTTCAACCCTAAACTCAGCAATATCATTGTTTATTGCTAACAAACATATATAAGAAAAATCAAATAGCAAAGAATAACAAAAGGGAAAATTCATCATTTAAAAGCAATACTTCTCAACATTAAACATGTACACAGGGTGCCTGGTCCTGAGCTCCCTGACTTTCACGGCAACTTGGGCAGGGTTCAGAAGGCAGCCAGCATACTGCAAAATCACAACCTGTGAAACTGGCGTAATTCGTCACACATGGTTTCCTTAGAAGCTAGTTCACTGACTTTAGCAGAGAATAAGTAATTTTGGTAATTCTTTGCCAAAAATACTAAGAAGAGTTACCTGTTTCTAGGTTCTCCAGATACTCAGGCCATGGCAAAGCACAGGTGAACCTCAGGGGCTCCCAACTGGCGGTTCACTGTCAGTTTCCTGCCTCAGGAGAAATCTCCACCTAACCCTTCTTGCATCTGATGTAAGACAGAATGTGGAGGAAGGAGGTAACTGGTTACCTGAGTTCCATTTACCCCAACTCAACATTACTACTCATATAGTGCATCACTCTGCTAAGCTTTGCTTCTTTCTTTGAGTTGTGGTCAAGTGGACCTGGCAGACCATTTAGTTGATGGGAAGAAGGAAATATTTTCTCTTTTCAATGGCCCAAGTTAGTGACATTATGCATTTCATTAGACAAATGTTCATTTGCATCTTTTCTTTATCTACATTCACACGTGGGGAAGCAATAATTTTATATACGGCTTTTATCTTGAATGTGAAACACCACTAAAAAGGTGTCCCCCGCAAACCTGTTTGTACTAAACAAATACTGACCTTGATACTGATTAGTAAATCTTAGTATTATAAAGGAAACAAAACACATATTGATATTATAATACCCATGGAGTTAAAAAATACAAAAAGAAATAACATATAGTTGTTAAATGAAATCAATACCAGTGTTTTCCACAGCTATGGTTACATATGAATCACTTTAAAAATATTTTATGTATTGATTTTGAGAGCTTTCAACAACAATGATTTGTTGTTTCACTTATTTGTGCATTCATTGGTTGCTTCTTGTATGTGCCCTGACTGGAGATCGAACCTGCAACCTTTATGTATCCAATGACGCTTTAACCAACTGAGCTACCTGGCCAGAGCCAAACCACTTTTGATTATGCTGCTGATCAGATGAGAAACTTACCCTGGAGCTCTCTAGACCATGGAAAGTCACATTGGGGTCATATCCCAAACAAGGTTCTAAGCCCTTTATTACTCTTACAAAAACTACACCTTATCTAAAGCGCACTCTACTTCATGCTTGATTAGTTTCACAAGGTCCAAGGTACATCACTTCTCGGTGAACATCTTTAATAATCAGTTGGAGATTCTTCGTCCTTAGGTAATGGAAGTCCCATTTCCCCAGGCCAACATGCCCTGTTGGCAGCAGATGCGTCAGAACCACCAGGACCAAGGAGATTATTCAATTTACATCTGGAGCCGCCAAAGAAAACAGAGCTTTAAAAAAGTCCAAGTGTCCGAAGGACTGTTTTGGCAAATTTGGTTTCAAAAAAATACAAATCGTTAGCTTCTCAATGTGGAAGTCGGACTTTCCCAATGCACAATTTATTACTGGCAAAGGATTCGCCAAGCTCTGCCAGTAAAAGGGGGAAAGTTGTTGGAAAAGTGATCTATGTACACAATTCCAGTTAAGTTATAAAAGCAATATGTAATTTAGTAAAGGCTGTGCTGCACTATTATGACAGCAAACATTAAATCAATTATCTGCTACATTTGGAACACAACAGTATTACTCACTCAAAAATCTTGTGTAAAAGTTGCTTAAAAAGGAGAAAAAAAAAAAAATCAGAAAATGCCAGCAGGTGTTCCAGGAACATTCGTTAATAATGAGGCCCAAACCTGGGGATCAATTAAACAGATCATAAATCTAGAGAAAACTCCAGATTTCATTTTATGTATGAAGAAACTGAAGTCTTAAAAGGTGACATGACCTGCACATGGTCACACAGGATTGTGTGACAAAGCTCAGAAACTGTATCATGTTGCGTCCTAGGGGCACAGAGTACAGATCTGGGTGTACTCTTTAGCATTCAGATGTCTTACAAAACAACTCCTTTCTGGAACTGCAGTCACTCATATCACACAGAAGGTAGTAATCCAAGAGAGACAGAAAAAGGAATGGAGACCAAAAAACGAGGTACTACTTCTTTCTCTGTGAACTAGTACTTGTGACATTTGAAAAATTCTGCTGGCTTATGTCCAAAGGAGTTTGTATTAATTAAGCAGTTTTAACAACCTAGGCTCTAAAATCTATTTGCAGGTTCTGTGACAAGTGAGGCAAAGCAAATATAAAAGTAGGATATTCCAGGAGATAGCGAGTCGCAGGAAAAGGTAGATTTCTTGGCAGCTCAGGAAAAAAGCCAAAAATATGATAGTTCATTGATACTTAGGAAGCCTGGAAGTTTTTAAAAAATCTGTATTTGTAATTTGTAGGACTTCCTATCTGGAGTTACCACTACATGGGTGGTCAGCAAACTTATATTAGCAGACAAATTAACATGGCTTGAGGAACATATGTCTACTCTCTGTCTTACTAGAGAGAATAAGGTGGTTCTAAACAATAATTCAGAAAGGAAGCAAGAAAGATCACAAGGGGGTTGAGGGCCTAGTAAGTATTAAGATGCTGAGTAAAAGAATATCACATTTTGGAAAAAGATAAACTCAGCTTAAGCAGAATTATAGGTGTAAGACCCTGGTTATGGAGCAAAAACTCATTTTTTAAATGATAAAAATATATTAAAAATGAAAGAGATCCTATTATTGTCTTTAAGAGGTGAAAGGACTTCTGGCACTGTTAATTTCCTTTTTAAGGTATAGAAATATTATTTTGGGGATCTTAGAATAGATTTTTTAAACTGTTGGTATATAGTGATTTTTTTTTTTTTTCCAGAAAGACAGGTTTTTTTTGTTTTGTTTTGTTTTGTTTTAGACCAAGTTAATGCTATCTTCCCTTTTGTTAATACAAGCAATTTTGTTAATAGAAGCCTATCCAAAATGTAAGCTTCTAAACTCAGCTTTGTTAACATGTAGTAATGTGTACAATGGTGATAAACTACTCAAGACCATACCAATAGACAAACTATAGCTTTTTGATGAGTTATGCAGATGATGGTCTTTCTCTATGTTAATAACTAAAACTAAATTTTGAGTAGTGGGCAGGTTGGAGAAACTTTAGTTGCCTTCTGAGGTCAAGAAAAACTGGATATTTTATTTTTTAAAATTTTTATTATTTTTAAAAATATATCTTTATTGATTTCAGAGAGAAGGGAAAAGAGAGAGAGAGAGGAACATCAACGATGAAAGAGTCATTGATGGGCTGCCTCCTACACGCCCCCTGCTGGGGACTGAGCCTGCAACCCGGGCATGTGTCCTGACCAGGAATTGAACTGCGACCTCCTGGACCCTAGGTTGACGCTCAACTGCTGAGCCATGCCCGGCCAGACAAAACTGGGTATTTTAATAAAAATCTACAATCTTCTAGTACTCATCAGGCAATTTGTAATGAAACCCCTCTGGAATGAACTGGGATTAGGTTCTTCCTCATAGGAAGTACTCAGATTTGTTTTTCTTTCTACCCACATGCTCTGAGCCCTGTTTGTTCTCAGTCACACTCAAGGAACTGAATCACCTTAGCGGAATGAACAACCAATTAGAAGACTAATAGAGAAAACAGGAAGGCACTTCACCATCTGGAAATATACACATACAGAGCTACCTAGATTCTTTCCATATCAGTGGCAGAAATAGAAGGATTCAACGATATAGGTTGTAATGGGTCTCTAATGACTCTCCTGTGAGGTATTTTCTAAAGTAGAGTAAGACTGTCATCTGTTCTAGCTAGAGTTCTGTGAAGACATGGATATAGAAAACACTATTAGCTATGCAGATGCTGCTGAAGAACAGTATTTTTGGTGATGACTTATGATACTAGAATAATTATACTCCTGGAAAAGTGCTAAGTGACTCAGAAGACCCAAAAAGGTTATGCTTAGCAAAACCCACAGGTATGATCAAGGGACTTTAAAATGAAATCAAAGGGTAAAAAACCCTCGGGGCAGAAAATCTGAATAGACATTTTTCCAAGAAAGACATACAGATGGCCAACAGGCATATGAGAAAATGTTCAACATCATTAGTTATTAGGAAAATGCAAATCAAAAACACAATGAGATATTGCCTCACACCTGTTAGAATGTCTATTATTAAAAAGACAAGAAATAAGTGTTGAAGAAGATATTGAGAAAGAGAACCCTCATACACTGTTGGTGGGATTGAAAGCTGGTACAGCCACTATGAAAAACAGTATGGAGGTTCCTCAAAAAAATTAAGAATAGAACTACCATATGATCCAGCAATTCCTTTTCTGGGTATTTATCCAAAAGAATATAAAAACACTAATTAAAAAAATATATATGTACCCTTATGTTCATTGCAGCATTATTTATAATGCCCAACATATGAAAACAAGCTAAGTGTCTAGCGATGGATGAATGGATAAAGATGTGGTGTGTGTGTGTGTGTGTATATATATATATATATATATATACATATACACACACAATGAAATACTACTCAGTCATAAAAAAGGAAAAACTGCCATTTATAACATCATGGAAAGATCTTGAGGTATTATGCTAAGTGAAATAAGTCGAATGGAAAAGTACAAAAACTGTATGGTTTCACTTATATGTGGAATATAAAACAAAAAAGTAACATAAACTGACATAACAGAAATAAACTCACAGATACAGACAACAGAAAGGTGATTACCAGAGGCAAGGGGTGTGTGGGGAGGGAAAAGAATGTATGGTAATGAATGGAAACTAGACTTTAGGGGTGAGCATGCAATAGAGTACAGATATTGAATAATAATGTATACTTAAAATTTATATAATGTTATTAACCAATGCTACCTCAATAAAAAATAATCTAAAAAATCCTCAATTAATGACAGGAGAAAAAAATCAGTGGAAGAACTAGCAGGTAATTATTAAGAGGAGAGATATGAAGAAATAGAAAACAAATCCAATAGCCTAAAATAAAAGTGTGTGTATTTGTAGAGAGGAAACACGAAATCTTGAAATCAGTGAATATCAGGGATCGTTAACACTTAGTAGAGTGAAATTAATGAATAGGAGCTGGCATTTGAAAGGCATGTCTTACATGTCTTACAGTGTTTTATAGTGGAAGGAGAAAGATATCTATAAATCAATACACATCCAGATATATGGGAATTCTTGAACATGGAGCTCAGAAAGGGCAGATGTTGTATTACCAGGTGGAGCATTCTTTTTGGCCACCTGACCAGGTGCAGGATTTGGAGGAGGTTTTCTGAAACATGTTGCAAACAAGCGGAAAGATAAAATACAGACATGATATAATGGCCGCTTAGTTTTGCCCAAAGGAGAGTATCTGATAAACGCCTACATCTGAAAGTTTTATCCTTGAACAGATGAAGCACTGAGGGAGCCGACTCAACTATATCACCCTTACATTTGGACAAAGAGGCGGCACTGAATGATGATACAGAAGTGGCCATGCCCAGGAAAGACCAACCAGGACATGGTCCAACGCGAAGCCTGCCCCCGTCGACGTTTCAGTGGTCACCCATGGCTTACTTAGGGACAGGAGAGCCGGTGGAACTACAGGTGGCCAAGCAGAGCGACGGCTGGCAGATTCACATTACCCATGAGGGGTCCACTACTTGGTCTACTCTGGGTTTGGTCCTACAGACATCTGGATGAATAACCTGGAGAAATGGGGCACTTCTACGCATTTCCAGCTGGCACGAGGCCTTAAAGGGGAGCTAATGTGCCGGGTGAGGAGCCCTCTCAGCGAACGCCGCTTGGGCGCTGCCACGATGGTGCAGAGGGGAACGCGGAGACGGAACAGGGCTCCGCTCCTCCCACGGCTCCCTTTCGGTGGGAGGGCAGCGTGCGTGGAGAGTCACCAGCACGGCATGGAGGAGCCGGCTTCACACAGGACACAGGCAGCGCGGTCAGACCGGCCAGCGACCGGGACAGCACTTAACGCTGCATGTGCTGCGGGGTTTGGGATCTGGGGGGTTAGTGGAAGTGCTCACAGGAGCGTGTTACATGAGTAGAATGGGGCACACAGCAATTAAGAGAAGGGAATCTACATCCAGAGGCGGGAGAGCATGGAGCTTATATTGGGAAGGATCTGTGGTTTGGTACAAAGAATGGAATTCAGGACAGGGAGCAGTAGGAAACAAAAGTTGGGTAATAAGATTCTGGGATCCAGGCTGGCACAGTAAACTGAAAACAGTAAAATGAAATTTAACTTGGATGAACTTGCAGTTTTAAGATGGCAGTGTAAAGATGTTGCTCTCCCTTTCTTCTTGAAAATTACCCCCAAACAGTAAGGTCTAAACTAAAATTTTAATGACTCAGAGGCATATACGAACCACAATAACATGGAAATTAAAAGCAGATAAAAGAATGATTGATGACTTAGCACAGACAGGCCAAGTCCACTTCCAGAACCCTGGAAACGTTGAGGAATCAGAAATGCCTGTACCAAAGGCAGAGGGGAGGCAATGGACTGAGATCAGGAAAAGTAGGCTAAAAAGAGGAAAAGTCTGAGGAAGAAGAAACTAAACCTCTGCTCTTACTTGGTGACAGCAAGCAAAAATAATGGGCTAAAGCTAAAGTACTTCTACATAATTAAAAAAATTAATAATCATTTATTCATTCTTAAATGTTTCTAAATAAAACTTCTTTTAATGACATAATAGAGGTTGACATTTTTTAAAACAGTTCCTAATCTGAAGAACTTTTTTTGGAAATACATATGCTCTAGCTTTAAGTCCCAACTTCAGAGATTTTAATTCAGTAGAGTAGGAGCCAAGAGCTTGTATTTCAACAAAGCTAGTCAATCTAAAAACCACTGAGCAGTATCACCAACACCCATCAAAAGGCAAAATGGCCTAGAGAAAAATATAGGCATTTTCATTCATTGGGAAACACTAGATGTCAGGTATTTTAGGGACTGAGAACAGTACAGTACCCAAAATAATCCTCTACCCTCATGGAGCTTGTATTCTAGTAGAGAGAGATACACAAACACAGTATGTAGGATATGTAGTATTTTAAATATTGGAAGGTTATAAGAAGAAAAATATAGCAGATAAGGTGCAAAAGGAATGGGGCCAGAGAGAAGGTATATGTGAGTAAAGATTTGAAGGAAGTGAAGGAGTACACCATGAAGATATCTGGGAAACAAATGTTTGAGGCAGAGAGAACAGCTGATGCCAAGGCCTTGAGAGAGGAGGCTGTCCATATATTTATTCAAGGAACATCAAGGAGGCCAGCAGAGGTGGGGCAGAGTGAGCAGCTTCTAAAGGAGCCCATCCACTCTTTCTGGTTGTCAGACATTATATGTTTTCAATTATTTTGGTGATTAAAAAAAAAGTATAGACAGCAAAATAAAACTATCATTCCATGTAATGATTTCCTAGGAAAAATATAAATTCTAAAATCATATAATAAACTAAAAGCATCACCTTACATGGCAAAGAGATTTATGCTCTTTTCTATGAACCAAACCATTGAGAGATCAAATTCAGAATAAGAATATTAAAAAAAAAAAGATTTGTGCTATCATATGGGAATTAAGCTAAAGCTGTATGAATACTCTACTTTCATTCCTCTATCGATATGCAATAACTTTGTGTAAAGCAATTATATATATATATAAAAATCTATATTAAACTGTTAGTCTTAAGTATGAGATTAATTTTAATTAGAGAGATATGACTTTTGGTTACTTTTTTTCAGGGCATTAACTGAACATAGGAAAGAAGTAAGCAAGAGAGTAGAAAACTTGGTCACTTGGTTTAGCAGTTATTCAGGTTGAAAAGCAACAATGAAACCCTCCAGAGTTAAGAATTTCAAAGGAGGCTGCTAGACAGAGAAGACAGATCAAATTAGCTTACCACTTGAACCATTTTGAGATATCTGGCATATCTTGGGTCCTTGGCTACAGTTAAGATATTTTCTGCTGTTACTTCACTTTCCTGTGGTCCAGAGTCTTGTAAACTTTTCTGCTGTAGAGAGTATTGCGTGTAAATCTTTAGACAGTTCACAAAAGGGGTCCATCATGCTACTTAAAAGGGATGTTTCTTTTTATAATTCTAAAGCAATCAACACCAGAAAAAAAAATCATATTTCTAAATTTAAATACCAATAATTATAAGATACATACTTCCAAATATTTACAAATATTTAAATATGATTCCAGAGGAACTACACTTAAAAATACTATATTTTCCCTTAAAATTGCAAATGTATTTATGGAATTTAAAAATATTACTTGTCCCCAAAGTGCTGATAAAAAGATGAATTATAGGTGGAAATATTTTAATAAAACTTCTAATAAAGCTAATAAAACTATTCTATTTGTCTATTGTTCCACTCTAATGGGCAATGAACTGATTTTCTAGGTATCCACCATCTACACAATTGAATTCCTCATTAACCAAATAATCTTTTCCTGTAATTATTCTGTCTGGGGCCCGGCAGGTCTGTGTGAGTTGGGTGCTTGTGGAGCCCTGACAGCCTGAGGCTTCTAACTATTGCTGACCGACTTCCGCGCTTGGTTTTTCTTTTATCTCAACATTTCACAATTCACCTCCTTTCTCCTCTCGTCATCTTCAGGTCATCTCCTGCTGCAGCTAGGCAGTAATGCTCCTTCATTATGATTTTCATAGGGCAGATGTATGCTTTTCTATCTCTGAGGTAGATAGTATTATCTTGCCCCCGGTTAACAGGGATAACATTTAGCAGTGGATGCTCATGAAGCCAGAGCCCTCCCTCCTCAGTATAAATAATCTTTTCCTAAGTGGATATGGCTATTCTATTATCTCAGAGAGCAATGCCTAGAGAATTTATGGAAGAAAAAATCATTTTTCAGACAAAATTATCTGGTTTTGTATATTTTGGCTACTGACGGCAATGTGAATGATAACATTCTCCACGGAGTGGCTAAGATTAAACGCTAGACACTACTCACAGTGAAGAACACTGGGGAGTGATCTAGGATAAAAATGCTTTCATCATATAGGCAATTGTCGCAGTACTGTGTCCACACTGCTGCGCTGCCCTTGCTTAAGTGCAAAGCAAGGGCTGTCTCTATACAGTTCTTGATTTTTCCCCCAACCTGAACATTTAGAATAAGTTTACTTTTATGAATTCTCATTCATTATCTGTATATTAGCATTAAGAGGAATTTCCTTAACAGGATGAAATCAACTTTATGTCTACATAGCTATGCCAAAATGTAGACAAATCGAGAAATATCTTTAAATATTCAGTTTTAAAAATATGAATGTGAATTATATAGTAAGGTTTTTCCTCACATAACTCAAATATAAATTAAATCTGTCAAAAACTGTGAAGTGAATAAAACATACAAAAATTCTTCAGGTTTCTACTGTTTTATGACACCATTAAGTACACCAAAAAGTGTGCATTCATGTGTGTATTTATTCATCTGTAAAGTAAATAAATACACAAAGTCTAAAGATTTAATTAAATAAAAAATTCAAACAAGACCCAAATATGCTTTTAAAAAATTATGAAAAATTATGAATGATGAACTCATACAATAGTACACAGACTAAATGATAATTACATAGAGGCCCTCCGGATCTCCAAACTTACCTGTTAACTTTCGCCTAATAATCAAGACCTCAACAAGGTTTAATTATGTCAGGTCTTACACCTTTGCTATTTGAATGACCCAATAAATCCTCTATCACATCTCTCAACTGTCCTTCATTTTATTCTCAATCTGCACAACTGGATGTTCTATTGTGAGTAATGATGAAATCTGAACCACAAAATTAAAGTTGCAGAAAAATCAGTATGCAAACCTTCGATCTTTGACTCATACAGAGATTGCAATGAATGGATAATTAAGAAAAAGTGCATGACTACCTTTTATCTGATAAGTGAGTTGACTGTAATACCAATGGAAATTCTGTATTAACAATACTTAAGTCTAATTCAAAATATTTTACAAAACTATACAAATTAATAACAATTGAGAAGAAATAAGTTAATTTGATATTAAGAACATGATAAACAATTATTTTATTAACCAAATCAATACACAACTTTACCACAATTTTTAAACTGAGGAAGCCAACAAAACTTCATAAATTCTCCAAATGAATATATATTTTAAAAATAAAATTGCCAGAGATATATCATGTTATTCTGAATTTTAGAAAATTTTCCTGTGATTACTCATAATAAATTTTTTGAGATGTTAAATAGGCAGGACAAATACAACTACATAAGTTTTAAAAGACATATTATAGATGGCATTCATAATAACACCTGGAAAATTAATATTCAGTTATACAGATACCACTTATGACAGCTAGTATCCACTCTACTAGGTAGAGTGGAAACACTTTCTTAATATTTTTTACACATCTTGTTTGAGGAAAAGGGTGGTTCATATTTAACTGAAAGAATCTTGTAAAGTTAAACAGCTGCATTTCCTCTTATATATCATATAGGGTGTCCTGCCCAAAATGTATACACACACTTTGAATAATTATAAAGGCAGTGTTTATTAAAATACATTTCATTTCAAAATTGAGCCAACGGCTGTTACAGTGTGTATAATTTTTTTTTGGGACACCCAAAAATATATATTCTAATGGCCATCATAATGGAATTTCCAATATTAATTCAATGGATGTTAAATAATCGAATTGTTAAGTAAATTGGTTATCTAATTCATTCCAGAAATCTATAAATATATGGCTCCTCCTACAGTGTCTCATACCGCATGGGCTCAATAAGTGTGATGAATTCAATATAGGTGCTAGAGGCAGTGCAGTATAGCAAGTAAGAGCCAGGACTTTTGGCACCAGATTGCCTGGGTTAAAATTCCAGCTCTTACACTTTTTGTTAGCAAATTACTCATCCTCTGTGTACCTTATCTGACACATCTGTAAAGTAGAAATGATCATATAGTATTTACTTTGTAGGGCTGTTATGAGGATTAAATGAATTAATTTATGGAAAGCACTTAGAAGTATGCTTGGCATCCTTTATATGTTAGTCATTATCATCATGGTCAACAAAATAATGATCTAAAAAAATCCTGTGAAAAGTACCTCCAGGTACAAATGTAGAATTCCATAGAGATAGGGAGTATACTTGTTCAGTATTACTTGATAGACCACCATGATTTTATTTGGAATTTTAATACTTCATTGAGATGCACTAAAGATTATTCTCAATCAACTTTTACTTCTTAAAATAAAAAGTAACATGAAATTTAAACTTATACAGAGAATACATGGACATTAAGGCATAAACACCAAATGTAAAGTGTGACCCTTACTAGGTTGCAGATTTGAACAAATCAAATGCCAAAACACTTTTTAGACAGTTGGTATTTCTTAGATCAGTATCTCTCAAATTTTAAGGAACCACAAACCACCTAGGGATCTTGTTAAAATGTAAATTCTGATTCAGTAAGTCTGGGTGGAGCTGGAGATTTCTAACAAGCTCTCAGGTGATGGCCATGCTGCTGGTTCACAGAGCACACTAAGTATAAGAGGTTAGATAATACCAGGGAATTACCATCAGTTATATTTGGTATGATAAAGGCATTGTGGTTATGCAAGATGTCAGAACTTTACAGAGATGCTCCAAGAATTATACAGGGTGAAATGGCAGGATGCTTGGATTCACTACAGCAAGTGATAAAAAAGAGGAAGGCAACGGCCACGAAATCTACACTAGTGAATCGGATAATGGACATTTGGATATTCATCATACTATTCTATTTTTGTGTATGTTTGAAAGTTTTTATCATAAAACATTTAAAGAGTGCATTTCTTTAAAGAACTCAGAAAAACATTTCCATAGTGAACTTGAAGAAAATAACTATATTTGAGATTTTACCTAGTCCTGTATAGAGCAAAGAAAATATAAACTTTAGGAAGCCCTTCAAAATCACAAAACAAAACAGCTAATTTTTTTCCCAAACTTCATTTTTGATCTTAAGGCTTTAAAATATTACTATTCAAAGTTTTACATTTTTAAAGTTCTTACATCAAGTCTGCTGCTTGTGTCTACCTGGTTCAACCAGAAGATCTGCTTATGTTCTTGGAAGTTAAATACTCACCTGTGATTGCTCTGAAGTGGCTTCAGAATGTGATTTGTTTGTGATACCAGTGGCACTTACAGGAGATCCTTCAACTGTGACATCATCTAGGCCTGGGATAGATGACAACTGAGAAGGGAAAATTAATGTTGGTATATGAGGATAATAGAAGGTGCTTAAACATTAGGTATGTGTTTTAAATAGCTCTCGTATGTTTTTAAGCCCATAGAAACAAGTTAATAAAATCTCATTTTTGGCCCTAGTCAGTTTTGTTCAGTGGTTAGAGCACTGGCCTGTGGACTGAAGGGTCTTGGGTTCGATTCCAGCCAATGGCACATACCTCGGTTGCAGGCTCAATCCCTGGCCCCAGTCAGGTTGTGTGCAGGAAGGAGGCAACCAATCCATGTGTCTCTCTCACATTGATGTTTCTCTCTCTTGCTCTCCCTTCCACTCTCTCTGAAAAACAATGGAAAAAATATCCTCAGGTGAGGATAAAAATAAATGAACAAATAAAAAAAATAATAAAATCTCATTTTTGGTGTTTGAAATTCTCCATGCCATAGACTATTTAAAAGGGAAAAGGCATTCACAAATAAAATATTTTTTAACAATTTCTTACAAATCTAATTTAGCTTATAACTATTCTGTTCCCAGGAATTGCTTTGAAAATATAAGAAAGCCTAGTGAAGGAATAAGAGCAATGGGCTTTGGAGTCAAAGTGCCTGGGTTTATGTCACAAGCCATGTGACCTTGTATAAATCTCCATAGGCCTCAATTTCTCACCTGTAGAGTGGGGATAAAAAAATTTACCTCACAAAGATGTTGTAAAAAGATTATTACTAAACATACTTTGTAAAAAAGTGCTTTGTAGCACATTTTAAGTATCAATTATTTGAGAAATGATAAGTCTTTCTTAAAAGATATTTAGTTTTTAAAGACTACCAAGACATACTGTGTTGTTTTTTTAAAAAAATTTATTGATTTCTCTGTGTGTGTGTGTGTGTGTGTGTGTGTGTGTGAGAGAGAGAGAGAGAGAGAGAGAGAGAGAGAGATATTTGTTGTTCCATTTATTTACGCATTCATTGGTTGATTCTTGTATGTGCCCTGATTGGGATTGAATCTGCAACCTAGGCCTATAGAGACAACACTAACCAGCTGAGCTACCCGGCCAGGGCTGACAAAACTCTTGTCATCACATTTTAATGTCTGACACAGCTCACTCTTTTTTTCCTTCTTTAAACATTTATCACTGAATGTTACTACAATGTGTTCTTTTTCATGCATAAAAGATGGATGTGCTGTCAGTGGTTGAGCATGTCATGTTGGAGTTGCACGATCCATGCAAACCCTCTTTTCTGATTTCGTCTTGATATCAATGATATACATTTGTCAGATGTTTGGCTAGTTTCGGAGATTAACCCATGACCATGGAAATAATTAAGGTTAACTTGTCCATATAGTAACTTAACTCATGACCTTGGATTCTAACTCAGGAATTCCCCAAACATTAAAACAAGACACATAACCATAATAAAGAATAATGAAAAAACCAATAGTAATAAGATCTGAAGCAGTGGCATTCATTGAGAACTGTTGACTGATGACAGTACTTAGCAAAGTGGCTATGGCCCAAATAGTTTCAAGTGGGTATCGCTGCTAGAATTTCTTGAACATGTTCAAGGCCAGGTATCCTAAACTTTCCAAGCCAAAGAAATGTTCTGAGAGAAATACAGTGGTTGAAGTCTATCTGAAGATGTAGAAAGTACAAATTAGACATCTGAATCCTTATGCTAAAGATATTATTAGTCACTTCCTCCTCATAAATATTTAACATTTTTTTTCAGAGTTTTTTGACAAAAGGACAAGTCACAAAAATATACTAGTGTTTCCATTACTTTATAAACACAAGCTCTACAAGCTTTCAAATCAAAACACCCTTCTGTTTTTGCTAGTTACCTTTTGTAATTTCTGACATCAAAATGCATATTCTTCATTAGTATTTAATATATTTGCAAACAGAAAATAGCTGATATTTTCTCCAAATTTTGCTCTGAAGACATCTCAAGTTTTATATAATTATCACTGTGTTATCAAATGATTTCTATTAAGATAACTGAAAATTCTCCATCAAATGAAGCAAACTATGTAATAGCTCAGTTTGTTAACATGTTACATTATGGTTTTGACTAGTATAATGAAAGAAATTTCAATCCATGTGTATATTTAAATAGAGTCAGGTTCATAATGAGTATCTTTTCTTTTTTTAATTATAATAAATTTAATAAAAAATACTGTATCACCTCAGGATGCAAGAGATAAGTTTAATTCATTCCCAAATGCAATTAAAGTTAAGTATAACTGAGAAAGTTGCTAAGAATACAGCAAAATTTATACTATAAATAATTCAGAAATACAAACCTTTGCATCTAAAATATTGAGAGTTGTTTCAATTTGTTGGATACGAAGAGAAAGGTCTGCCAGTTTCTGGAAAAGAAAGATTAGAAACAAATGAATAAAGTCTGATTAAAATAAGCTGTAAAAAAAAAAAGGGTAGATTTGAAAATAATAAAAACTATGGTTTAAGTATTTGTCATTTTCTAATATACTACTCTTGTATTTACATGAGTAGGAATAGGAACTAAAGTATTGTATTATTTTCATTAGCATGCTTCAGTTATTTTATAAAACTGTTTCACAGATAAGAAGTTACATTATCAGCCTTATCAAACTCATTATCAGAGCCACAATCAATATTGGGATCAGAATGTAAACTCCTCCCAGGACAGAGTTTTCCTTCAGTGCTATACCCCTAGTGCCCAGAACAGTACTTGATACTTAATAGGAGCCTAATAATTATCAGTTGATGTATGAAAAAATTCTTCACAGAAAACAAGAATAAAAATTAACATAAGACAGCCTGGAACAGTATCTGCCTTTATAAATTAATTAGACATGTAAGTATATACAATTAGTCCTAAATTCAAACTTTTCAAGTTTGAAAAGTAAAAGGAGATGAAGTTGAAAAGTAAGCAGTTTATGTTGGAAATAATTAAAACAAAGAAGAAAATCAGAGTCCTAAAAAAGCAAAAGGAATCAATCTACCATCAAAATCCCAGATAAACTAGAACCAAGGGCTTACTGTGCTCGAGTTACTCTATACAATTAAATTATCTATCTATCATCTATCTATCATCTATCTATCTATCTATCTATCTATCTATCTATCTATCTATCTATCTATCATCTATCTATCATCTTCTATCATCTATCATCATCATCATCATCATCATCATCATCATCTATCTAATCTATTACCACACAAAAGTAACATCATAAAATATGATCCATAAGAACTTTATTTAAAACACTCGATTCCTAAACATTATTATATTTAGTGACACAGTGCAAGAGCAGTTGACCAGTTTACTAGTTGGATGATATGCAGCATTTTGACTGCTTTCTGAAATATTATCAAGATCCTGACTAACTCATCAGCAGATTTTAACACCCCAAGAAATGGTTATTTTGCCCACATTTAGAAAGAAAAAACTAAAAGCCACCAGAGCAATTAGTGCTTCTTCACAGACACTTAAAGATGAGCATCTTGATATCTACAAAGATATAACTTAGAAATAAAACATCAGAATCTAGTTTTAATGGCATTTAAAGCTAAATTTCACTTTTTTTTCTGGATTTGTTCACAGGAGGCTTTTATGAATAAATGTAATACAGGTTTATAACATATTATACAAATGAATTCCTCTCCAAATTTTAGGTGTTTTCATGAAAATCATGAAAATTAAATCTTGGTCAATCTAATGAATTACTAATTACAGAAATCCTACAGCAAATTATTTTGTAAACTGAATAATTTCTGAATTATGAAAGTAAATGAAATAAAAAAGATGAATCAAAAATTAATATTTGTTTTAATATTTTATATAAGTATGTATTTTAAGCAATAATCATCATTGTAAACATTCGAGCATTTACTTTACATATCATTTGAAATCTCACACCAGATGTATGTATGAAGTAGGAACTATTAGTAGGACAATTTTCAAGCTGAGAACAGTCTTCAAACAAGTAAAATAATCTGAACTTAAATACTGCAACTCCAGATACTATTTTTGAAAGAATTTTACATTGTTTTGAAAGAATTTTACGCTGTTAAAACATGATGCCATAGGTGATGATGTGTCAGTGTAGATGGTAACACTGATTTAAACAAATGTACCCTACTGGTGGGGGATGTTGATAGTAGGAAAGACAGCGCAGAGGCCAGGGGTCAGCGAGTATATGGGAACTCAGTGCTTTCTGCTCAGTGTTGCTGTGAACCTAAAACTACTCTAATAAATAAAGCTTATTAATTTAAAAGCGATGGAAATTACCGAGTATTTCATAGACTTTTTCGTTATTCAAAGCTAATAAATAATCAATCCTTTTCTTACTAAGACAAAGATGCCACTGTGCTACACACTGGGAATCAAATTTCCTAAAACAGATGCTGTTTATCTGGAATTATTTAAAAATTGGTATTAAATTTTTTTCAGAGTTAGCTCATAAAACTAAACTGTCCTTCAATGAGTACTCAATGATTCATATTTAAAAACTGGTATTAAATTTTTTTCAGGGTTAGGCCATAAAACTAAATTGTCCTTCAATGAGTAGTCAGTGATTCATACAGGATAGGCTAAGGATTAAAATACAAGTCTTAGTAAATAGAAAATAAGAATGAAAATTTTTTTTTGAAAATTACGTGTTGATAAGGAAGATTATAGAGGCTCGGACAAAAATGTTATACAGCTGATCCTCCATATCTGCAGGTTCTGCATGCTCGGATTCAAACTGTAAATCAAAAATATTAAGGAAAGAAAGTTATGCTGTTGCTGATGTTTACTAAGGAGTTAGGACTACAATGGTTGTGTCTGTACTAAATATGTACTGACTTTCTTTTCTTGTCATTATTTCCTAAACAATACAGTATAACAACTATTTACATAGTATTTACATTGTATTAGGGATTTTAAGTAATCTAGAGATGATTTAAAGTATACAGGATGCCCCAGCTGGTGGGCTCAGTTTGTTGGAGCATTGCCCTGTACACCAAAGAGGTTGCAGGTTCAATTCCTGGTCAGGGGACATGTGTAGGTTCGCAGTTCAATCCCCTGTCAGGGTGTGGATGAGAGGCAACCCACCGATGTTTCTCTCTCACATCAATGTCTCTCTCTCTCTCTCTCAAATCAATAAAAAAAACATATCCTTGAGTGAGGATTTAAAAAAACACACACAAAAGTTTAAAAAAAAAAAGTATACAGGAGAATGTGTGGTTATATGTACATACAACATCACTTTAATAAGGGTCTTGAGCATCCCTAGATATTGGTGTCTGTGCAGGTCCTGAAACCACTCCCCCGTGCATACTGAGGGATGGCTGGACTTGCTAGAGCAATAATTCTTAATTGTTTTTTGGATGCAGAATTTGTGTGGTATGTCAACCTTTGGCTTTGGCACTCATTTTACCTACTCTCATCTACTTTATCAAAACCTCACCAAAATGAAATCACCCTTTAAAAAAATAAAACAAGATTATATGAATGACTTATTCATGCAAGACATGAAAGACACTTATCTAAACATCAATATATTTTAATTTGTAATAATTTATTTAAATATCCTTGATATCTAATCTAATAACAATAATTGTGAACTACAGTAGTCTCCCCTTATCTGAGGTTTTAGTTACCTGTGGTCAACCATGATCCAAAAATATTAAATGTAAAATTCTAGAAACAAACAATTCATATGTTTTAAATTGCACACTGTTCTTAGTAGTGTGATGAAATCTTGGGCTGTCCTTCCCAGGATATGAATAATCCCTTTGCCCAGGGTATCCATGCTGGATATGCTACCTGCCCGTTAGTTAATTA
Organism: Miniopterus schreibersii; assembly: GCF_964146895.1. Lineage (NCBI taxonomy): Eukaryota > Metazoa > Chordata > Mammalia > Chiroptera > Miniopteridae > Miniopterus > Miniopterus schreibersii. The sequence continues at coordinate 173,811,184 of NC_138102.1, forward strand.
GTGGCCTTCTGGCTAATCAAATTGACTGTCATGGTATCTCAGCGTTTGTGTTCAAGTCATCCTTTTTTTATTTAAAATGTCTCCACGCCCTGGCCAGTGTGGTTAAGTGGTTAGAGGGTTGGCCCTCAAAGGGTCCCGGGTTGGATTCCCGGTGAAGAGCATGTATCTGGGTTGCAGGTTTGATCCCTAGCCCTGGTTGGGGTGCGTGTGGGAAGCAACCAGTCGACGTGTCTCTCTCACATTGATGTTTCTCTCTCTTTCTCTCTTTCCCCCTTCCACTCTTTCTGAAAATCAATAGAAAAAATATCCTTGAGTGAGGATTTAAAAATAAATAAATAAAATAATGGATCTCTTGGTATATATCACACTGCACTGTACATGTCCTAGAAGCCAGAAAGAAAAACAATTGCTTGTTTTATTAAGCTTCATCTGACACATAAGCCTAGAATTTGTAAAAGTTGTCCAAGCGTTGTAAAAGTAGTAAAAGTGTAGCACTAAATAGGGTTTTAAGCAAAACATTATTTGGTTGAAGATTCAGTCTAATGGTAGGCTTAAAATTGGATGTAGAAGATAAGCACTGTAAAGGGCTTTAGCTTACGTGAGAATTCTCAGCACTTCTGCCTATACTGACGTGTTTTAGAATATTTAAAAAAGGATTAAAAACTCAGTATTCTAGGCATGTTACAAGTCTGAGTCAAAATAATACATCTGACTGAACTGTTTATAGAGTACCTTTGACTTTCAAATTCACCATCAGGTTAAATTTCTGCTGAGTTTTATCTGCAATATGCATAGAACTTGCATTGCGCCCCCTTCCCCCATTTAAATTTGCAGTCTCAATGTGATTCTGCTGATTAGGGCCAGGATAGAAATGCTTACTGGGGATTTGTGAAGGAAGAAGAGATGACCCTAAGTAACTCTGTAACTTGGGTCGGATTCAACTTTCCTTTCTCCATCTTCTAACTTCGCTCCTGCCCTGGTTCCAATCATTAGAGTTACAAAGTAGCCTGGTATCCAGAAAGCTTTTAAAAAGTCAAGTTCTTCACTTTTCTCTTTATTAGAGAATTCTAAAAACCAGTATTAGTGCCGAAGAGAGCCCCAACAATTTCTTGGAAATTTAATTCAAGTTGAGTTTAGCAGTGACTGAAGTTATTACAGTTTAGTTCAAACCAGATTATGTGAAAAAAAAACACACAGCAGCAGCAAGAAAAAGTACAGGTTTTCCTCTCTCCCCCAGTTCACTTCCAGTTAAAAAAATAACAGCTGAGGTTCATATTTTGTGAAGGGAAACAGTTGTTTGGTTCCTGTTTAAGACTTTAACTAAACAAGGACTACAGACCTAGTAGGTGCTATCAACAATTTACAACACATTTCGAAAAACCAGATTAATCTTAATGTGGGAGAAAATGGCACTTTATGTTTAAATACATATATTACATTTATTAAAGACATTTCATCAAATGGACATGGCATAGCAGAGAAGATAATACAAATCTAAAAAATAAATTTTGAAATAGCTATAAAGAGAGACCATAGTCTCTCACTTGGAAATGATGTCAACATATCTCTCATTCAGGCCAGAAGGTGCAATATAACAGAATACTGAGACATTTTTGCTTTTTCCAGTTAACAGATTAGAGTTGGAATCCCAGCTCTGCTACTTTCTAGCCGTGTGTGAGAAAATTAGAGCAGCTACTGCAGCTATAAATATTATGCACTCAAATATAAGTTGAATGAGTGAATGGATGACTAAGCAAATTATTTAAACCTTTCCACATCTTGGTTTCTGTATTTCTAAAAGAGAGAAAACTGGATCTCTCTCAAAACGTTGGGCTCTGACAATTAAGTACATGTAAAGCACTTAATATAATGCCTAACGCAAAATAAGCACACAATATTAATTACTGTCATCATACCGAGCAAACAGCCTGCAGCTATATCCAAACTGCTGAAATATGGATTGTACAAAATGAGTTACTGTCAACTTAGATTATCATCCATTAAGGAAAAACAGGCAATAAACAACATTTAAACATCATGACTTTTTGGTCCAGTTTGTGTGTCTAGAGTTTAAGGAAGAACTAGGGAATACTGAAACAGTCAAAACAGCTGAGGGGCAGTTCAGAGAGGAACAGAAGGAAATAAAATAGTCCTGAGGCTTTGATAATTCATAAGCAATCAATAAACAAGAGACGGTTACTGTAAATAGCACTCACTCCTCGGACAGTGAAAACTGTCAGGCACTACAAAGGTGAGGGGCTATCCGTGGCCCAGAGCAGCTCAATCAAGTCGCTTTCATAGGTGTGTTTGCTGTTTGTTGTTGTTTATTTTATTTTATTAACTGGTGATGAGAAATATTTAACTGGGGGTGGAGTATTTGCTCCTCTCTGCTAACAATCCTGGAATAGTCTCTCTCCAGATACTTCTCCACCCTTCCCTGACATGAAAAGTGAAGGACTAACTCCCTGGCTTACTGCTTTTAACCAGTCAGTGTTATACTATATCCCACTTAGAAGGTAGTGGGATATAGTATAACAAGATAAAACTCTGGGAAGCAAGATAAAACTCTGGGAAGCAAGCATTGAGTCTCTGGGCCAGTTAGATAAAATATATTGAACTGAGTCTCTTTATCAATTATCATTTCACTTCCTTTTGTCTTACAGAAAAGACAGAAGTGATTTCGATAACTAGACAAAAACATCCGCTGGAATCTACAAGTGAAAATAGTTTTCCTGTCCCCATTCATTTTTACTAATAACACACCCAACAAAAACTCCACTTGCTAAGGCTATACCTTATATTAAATACAATACAGAAGGAAATGAATACTGTTTGTTTAATTGGCTCACCTGTGAATTATCTAATTTTATTTTCTCTTTTTTTTACATGTTTTTATTGATTTCAAAGAGAAGAAGGGAGAGGCAGAGAAAGATAGAAACATTGATGAGAGAGAAACATCAATTAGCTGCCTCCTGCACATCCCTATCAGGGATCAAGCCCAAACTCAGGCATGTGACCTGACCCGGAATTGAACCGGTGACATCCTGGTGCATGGGATGACGCTTGACCAACTGAGCCACACTGGCCAGGCAGACCCCTTCTTCCTTTCTTACACCCAATTTCAACCCATGATTCTTCCCATTCTCTTTTTTGCCTTTACTTCTTAAGACAGGGATCCCTGGATCTGGCACCTAATCCTTAATTGGGTACTTAATCCTGACTTCACAAGTCATTTATTTGCAGACAGTGTTTTTATTTCCATAATATTTGATGCCAAAGTTATATTTCTAGGCTACCTTCTTAACCTTTTTTTTTTTTTTGGACCAAGGAATGTAAAATAATTTTAATGTAAACTGAAACAATGTGTACCTAAAAATGTTAATCTCTGGGGTAAGAGAGAAACAGCTGATTTGAAAATAAAAAATGTCTTTGACTGTGATATTTTGGAATTCCTTACTGAGCTATTTCACAAAGGCCTCTAGAAACTTCAGCAGAAGTGGGGTACAGGAGTAATGGAACAGACTCAAAGAGGATTTAAAGTTTGTTTACATAATAGCTGAGTGAGATGCCACGGTATGGGAACCGACTGTAATTCTTGTTTTACTCGATTGCTGCCTTCAAAAGTGCAGTGATTTCTGGGCTGCTCATGAAGCCAGCATCACAGGACCTACCTCCTCACAAACTGTAGAGAAGCGGTTGAGGAACTGTACAGTGTGCACCACAAACTGGTTTAGAAATGCCACCGTTCTTTTCTGTTGAATAGCTGGCACCTGTGTTATGTAAAAAAAATACATGATCCGTACAGGAGGAACGTACACGGTGCAATCCCTTTGGTACGAACAACAACGGGTGTTCTGCTGGGACAGGAGCCCCCGAAGAGCCCTCATTTTCCTAAACCGTGGGGGTGGGGCGTCGGAAGATGACAGGGGCTATAGAAAAGTTTCAGAATGGGCTCTGGAGGCGCAAGCACGAACTTGTCGGTGACACAGCACATAAAAACACTCAAAAAGCTTGGGGGCCGACTCAAAGAGGAAGGGCGGGGGTCGCGCCCGGCCACGCCCACGCCGCCGGGCGTCGTCCCGGAGCGGGCCGACTCGGGACCGGCGGCGAGGGCCCGGAAGGCACGCTCACCCCTTAGACAGACACGGAGGGGCCCCCTTTTAAGGTGAACTGTGGGGCTCTCCCAGCCGAAGCCGGCGGAAAAGAAGCCCAGGTCAGGCACAGGGTGAGGCTTGGGGAGACGGGGTCCCCCTGGCCATCGGGCGTCCCTTCACCATCCCCTCCCAGGTCACCAGAAGTCCAGCTCTTTCTACAAACCTTGGTCAGGTCTATGCCTGACCCCATGAGAGGAAGCCCGTCCTCATCCATCTCCTCAGCGGGCGGGGAACCCGGGGGTCACCCACAAACCCTCCCCGAGGTGGCCTACCCAACCCCGGGATAGGGTTCGAGCGTCTCCCAAACTCCCCGCCTCTCCGGCCCTTCCTTCCGGAAGGAAACGCACTTGTTCTCCAATCACTGTGCGGCTCTCGGAGAGCCCGCCCCCCCGCGTGGCATTCTGGGACTGGTAGTTCCAGGTCCAGGTTGTAGCGTCAGACTAGGGGGCGCGAGGTGGAGCGAGGCTGCGGTTCTAGCAAGAAAATCTTTAAAATGTGGGAAAAAGGAAAAGTAAAAAATTACGTCCGTTTCAGGTTATCTCTGCCTAGTCCTGTCTGTTATATAGATAGCTCAATCGTTAATCAAATAGGTCATTTGTTAATCAAACATAAATAAATTTTCCTACTACTAAATACCAGATACTCTGCCAGGCCCTGTGGGGAATACGAAGATGGCATCACATTCAGCCTTCTGTGCTTTATGCCCTGAAGGAGAAAATAAGACTTTCCCCCCAAAAGACTTTAGAACATGAATAAAATGTTAAATGCTCCTGGGGAGGCAGAAACCAATGGAAATGACATCCACTTAGGGTGATCATGAAAAGGGCGCAGAGCACCTCTGGAAAGAACTTTGCATTTGGGAATAGACGCTCTTGTCTCGGGTGTTGACTGCGGTTTACCAGCTCTGTGATCTAGGACAAGTCGCCAAACCAAAAGTTGAACCCCTTCTACCGGGTACCGAGCAAGATGCTCAGGACTAAAAAGATGAAGAAAACAGTCCCTGCCTTCCAGACGCTTAAACTCCGGGTGTCGTGGCGGGTTCCGAGCGCCCCTATCGAGGCAGACGCGAACTGCACGCAGAAGGTTGCGCACCAACGGGAGCGCACACCCGCGCAGGGGCCAAGTGTCCCGGTACCGCAGACAAAAGGGCCTCCTAAATCCTATGAGAAAACCAGAGAAGGTAGCTTTTTTAGCAGGTACTTGAGTGGAATTAGCCAGGCAGACAATCTGGGTGGACCTCTGTACAAAGGCATAGAGGTAGGGGGAAGAGGTATGTAGGGGATGTGGATAGCTGTTAGGTTCTGTTGAAGCAAAAATTCCAGAAATGGAGAATAGTAGAGAAGGAGGCAGGAGAAGTAGACAGAATAGCTCATCATGGCCCTTTCATACTAGATTTGATACTACAGTCCGTCTTCCTCTAAAGTATGAGAAATTATTTGGGAGTGGCGGTGCTTCTTACAATGCACATTCCAGGAATTCCTTAATCAATCAGGACATCTGGGAGTGAGTTTAAAAATCTGCATTTTAACCAATCTCTCTTCCTACCTTCAAGTATCCTGAACCAAAAAGTCAGAAAGCTACTTCTATAGGTGATGGAAGCCATTAAAAAATTCTGAGAAGAGTGACATGATTCACATTTGTAAAAAGGCTACACAATGCCTACCACATAGATGAGTAAAAAATGTTGGAAACAGAGGAGTTGAGAGTAGTATTTGTATACGTAGAAATGGGAGATAGAAGTGATGAAGGATAGGATAGGAATTAATTTAAATACATGTTTCTTCATGTCTATAATTATATCTATATAATTATGTCTATATAACTTCTTCATATCTATAATTGAATATTTCATTACTATTTTTCAACATTTATTGAGCACCTTCCATGTTCTAAATACTGTACTAGTGCCACAACTATAAAAAAGATAAACACTGTGACAGTTCTAGGCAAACGTATTTTATGTTTTGTTTTTTTAACCTGGACAAAGTTCATATGAGGAGGAATTTTTCCATTAGGCTATAAATTCCCTGGGGCAAGGATTATCTTATTTTCTTATGAGTCCTCAGTACCAGCCACTCTGCCTTTCAAAGAATAATAATAATTTTAATACACAGTTTTAAGGGCTTATGATGATCTAAGACGGTGTCAGGCATAGAAGAGCCATCCATCCATAGATATCCCCTGCTATGTGCCAAGCACTGTTATATGAATCTGAGATATAACAGTAAAAAGAAAGACAAAAATTCTTCCCTCATGAAGGTAAACAATTAATAAATAAGCAAGCAAAAAGGTATTAAGTTGCTTGCAGTCCAGATAGGGTGATAGAAAATGGGAAGAGATTAATAGCTAAGAAGTAAAGAGATAAAGGCTAGGCTAAAGTATGACCCTAATAGGAGCACCTAACTCAGGTTGATGAAATTAAGGGTGGCTTTCCAGAGGAGCTGATGTCTTAGCTGAAATTTGAAGACATTAAAATTAGCAAGGTGAAGAATGGGGAGCACTTCACAGGGAAACAGCATGTACAAAGGTACTGAGATTTGTACACCAGAGATATACATGTTCCAGATAAGAGCACCCCTTCCCTGGCTACCTTTGGGAGGAGTAAAGACCACCACTTATTCTTTGGAAAACTGTCTGCTTCTGCCCAGCTTCTCACCTCCTCCTCTGCTACCACTCTGTGCCTGAAAACCTTCACAATTAGTCCCAGGCTCCCAAGTCATCCCTCGTCCTTCAGACCCTCAACCTCTTATGACTTTCTACATCACCTTTTCTGACCACTCCCCAACTTCTGGACCCTTCCTCTAGGGTTTGCAAATTGGGTCATTAGCAAAATCCTCATTTCTCAACCCCTTTGACCACTTTCCTCTTTCAACTCAAGTTTGACTGTTCCTTGTGGTTCTCTCACCCACACCCCTACATTATTGGGCCACGAGGAGGGGAAGGTGTTTTCTTTGCTTCTCCTTCCTTCCAGGCCATTGCCCTTCCTCATTCCATGAAAACACCCCACAGCTCTAAGTTTATGCTATCAAACATAAAATGGTATCTTGCAGCAGTCATCTATAGGCTCCCGGGTACTACTTACTCATTCCTGAAGGTCTTAGTTTTTGGCTTACTGCCATTGTTTCTAACACTACTCTTATTACAGTTCTTGGGATTTGAGCAACTACAAAGATCATCTTTCCAATATCCGGATCTCTCAAAGTTCCCTCAACTCTCCTCCAGTGATCTTGTCCTCTACCCTCCTACTTGGGCCACACTCTCCCTTGCATCTTTAATGTTAGCAATCTTGTGGGTGGGATGTGGGCTTAAGTGATTTATTTTTGTTATTGAGATCCTTATAAACCCAAGTCTGTCCCACCAGCTCATACTGTTGGCCAAGTTTCATCTGGTTTCTTTTTGCCTCTGCAAAGTCTCCCAGAGTGCCGTAGGCTTGCTCTTCCGCCTACTGATACCCAGGCCAGACCCTTCTCCTTGAGTAGCTGTCTGCTCACCTATGTCCCTCTAGCCATAGACATCTCCATAGAATTTAGTTCATGAAGGTCGTCTTTCCTCTGCCTCCTGAGATCCCTGATCATCGATCATCCATAGCTCTTGATAGCAGTGCCATTCACAATTTAATAACTGACTTTCCAGGACTGTTAAAAACAATCTATAGCTATACACCTTGGCCAACTGCCAGAAATCTCTGAAATATATACTCTTTCCTCCAGCCTTTTTCTCGTTGGAAATGTGTTAGCAGACTTCACTGACTGTAGTGAATTTCAGAGACAAGATGGGTAGATTGTAATGAATACTGATTTCAAAGGGCAGAGAATGTATATGCCACCTGCATGTATCCATTCAAAAACAATTTTTAAGATTTTTTCCAACAATTATCTTGGTTTTCATAGCAGATTACTAGAGAAATCACTGCTATTTAATTTTATCATGATTAAGTTCTCAGGTAAGATAAATGATGAAGATCGGGTTCCTATTTTTCTTTTGTGTGTCTTTCTGCTTTGCTTCAGGATAGAACAGTTAGAGGGGCATGGCGTTGGTTCATAATAGTGGGAAAACAGAATTAAATGCCCCCATCCCTGCCCCACCCTAACCCTCAAGAGTGACACAAATCCTCTGTTGGAAGCTGGTTAAGTGAAGGAACCCTAGCCTACTTACTGTGTCAAGAATTCATTGTTTCAGGCTACTTTTGAATTGCTCTGACCTTTGGAACTTCACTCAGAAGTTGGGTTGTAGGCTTATATCCTCCAGGCTGGAAACTGGATTCCTCTCTAGAAAGTTGACTGCTTCAAGAGAAGAGATCTAAGGACAGTTACAGTTTGGGGGTTCCTGATAAAACAGCAGGCAGCCTAATGAGGGGGCTGGGAAAAGGTCTCAGTTGCATTTGTACCTATGGGTCTTAATATGTGCAGGTGACTAAGTGATGACACAGAGAGGCTAATGCCATTGAAAGAATTCATTACTTACATTTCCCAAGAGAAGGGGGGCATGCCATGCCACACAGGGCCAGAGGGGAAACACTAGATTTTGGTTCAGAGGAAGACAGAAGCAGGAGCCTGGAAAGCCTAGGCCAGATTTTTTACTGGGATTTTTTTTGGGGAAAAGAAAGGCAGGGCAAAGGAAACGGTTGAAGATTGGCTACTGTGAATGATTCTGGAGGGCTTTGGGGCAGAGAGGCTGTCCCTAGCTTCTGTACCTGACTCTAGGTGGATTTAGGGCAGGGGAAGAATTGGCTTGATATAGAAAAAGGTACATAAGGTTTTTGGGGGTACAGGTATCCCCCTTTTCAAAAGTTCTTGTTATGCCACTTCACTAACTGAAAGATATCTGAAGAGGATTTTAGCTTTTGTACAAAAACATGAAAAGGGAAAATAGTGCTGTGGGTTTTTTTTTTGCAAGGAACCATTATAGAGGCAGTGTGCATCCCTTGCATCCACGAGTGGCCCCACCAAGCTCCTTCCCTGGGAACTACACTCAGCATCTCAGCATCAACCCATCAAAGCTTTGAACTGTCTGTGTGCATCTGGGCTTTCTTTTAGGTATTTTGTGCATCCCTTAGCAAGATATGTCCTAAAATGTCAGAGATGCCTAAGAGAGCTCATAAGGGTGTCACACTTAGTATAAAACGGGACATAATTAAGCATTTCGATCACCATGAACAAAATAAAGATATTATGCATGTGTTGAATTTTGGGTCTGAGAATGCTCAAAATTTTTCCATATAAATGAATGGTAATTGCTTCTTTGTTTCACACCATTTCAGACTATGAAAGATTTCATAGGAAACACTCCACTTTCAGATAGGGGAGGGAACCTGTAGTGGGTTAGGGATTGGTTGATTTGCATATAAAAAATGTGCTTCCAAGTAAGTTGTTTTATTATCTTTAGGAATTAGTTAGCCCTGAGAGAGGCAATCTCTCCCAGGGTTTATAAGGCCACAAATGCATGAGCTTCAAGAATACAGAAAATAAACAAATATAGCTAATATAATGAGCCCTGCAATGAATGGATGCTTAAAAGACAAATACAAAGTGTGAGAAAACACATAACACTCACCTTGCAGATGTGGACTTCCAGGTAATGGATTCAGTAAGGCACCTCTCTCCTGAGTCTAGGTTCTCATTCAGTTTCTCAAGAAGTGATCACAAGGGAACGAGGAGCTGCCTGGCGATGGAAGAAACAGGGAGGGCCTTTGGGGGTATCTAATCATTCCTCATCCAGACTCCATCAAACCTGTTTTAGTAACCCCAAAACACTCCACCCTCCCTTCAGAGGAAATGATGCCCCGCGAAATCCAAGTGTCTTAACTTTCCTGCCTCAGAAGATGATGCCATGTCTCTTCTGTTAATCCTTAAACCCCACCTTGCTACCTTTATCTTTGTGTGACCATGTGGGATTGCCAACCTCTTTGTAATTTCTTTGCAGTCAGAGGCCAGTTTCCATTTCTTTAAATCCCCTCACAACATTATATAGCCATGCACATGATATAGTTAATAGCTGCTTATTTTTAAGTTAAGAATTTATTATAAAGGTGAAATCTTTATCATGGAAAAAAGAGTAAAGGAAAAATAGGAGGAAAAAACGTCCCTCACGTCACCCTTCTAAGAAGTAACCATGACCATCTTAATAGTCAAGTTATTTTATTCTGAAACCACGAAGTCCGATTTCTCCGCCACTGGTGGGGCATGAGTGAGGCGGGTCTGTCACAAGTCTTTGCTTAGCTTTGTACACTCCATAGCACTTCGTGCTCTTCACAGAGTAACCCTCTCCATTTATTTTAAAAAAAATTTGCAGCAAATGATGCCACTATCAGCTGCTTCTAATTAACCTCCTCTGGCTGTTTCAGTAAATGACTCAGCACCTGGACTTCTTAAAGCGGTCAGGTTTTTTTGAATCACAACCATAAAAATCACTTAACACTACTCTGAAAGTTCAACATCAACATTTGGTCCTGTAGCCTTGTTTCTAGAATCCAAAATGATCATGTTAGAACCTTTGCTATTACCCTTTAAAAAAGGGGGCCAGGAGGTATGAGCCAGTCAGTCTAGGAAAGTGCTTCACAATATTTTCCAGTATGAGAAGCCCTTAATAGAAAAAAAATTTGAGGATTCCCAGATGACTGTGGTTGGATATTTAATATTCATTGAAAGAACACATACATTGTTGAGGATTTAAAATGGGAATATTAAATGGAAATGGTGAACTATATTGGGAAACCCATCTTAAAGTCCCAAATTTTAAATTGGAAGATAGTATTTCACACCCTTTTATTTTCCAGGCTAGGTTCAATTAGTTTTCCTCCCATACATCCTGCCTTACAAAGTCTTGCCCCTTCCATATCACATAGGCAGGAGTGGTTAACACATTCTGGCTTTCATCTGAATCCCAGAGCGAAACGTGGGATACATAATAGATATTGAGATAACAGGCACACCCTGACATATCTGGGGACTTTTTTAAAAAATATATCTTTATTGATTTCAGAGAGAGGAAGGGAGAAGGAGAGAGAGAGAGACAGAAACATCAATGATGAGAGAGTCATTGATTGGCTGCAGCCTACAACCCGGGAATGTGCCCTGACTGGGAATCGAACCCTGATCTCCTGGATACTAGGTTGACGCTCAACCACTGAGCCACGCCAGGCTGGGCTGGGAACTTTTTAACCCTCAAGATTTCTGAATGAGATCTTAAAACCCACTCTCTCTGAATTGGAGGGAAAGGTTCTTTGGCAGACTTATTCCTCCTACCTGTTAATGGTACTTGGCAAGAGGCAGATGGCAGGATGTCAGAAGTCAACATCTGCTAGGATCATGTAGGCAAGCTTGGTTTTGGAGCTGTCTGTATTATCTCAGGACCCCAGGAAGTCATGGCTTCAAAGGAAAAAGAGGATTTTGACAGTGGTAAGATGTGTACAATATTGAGAAACCCTTGTAATAATTCCTTATTCTGCCAGTTATTTGCCATCAACAGGTAGGAAGCAATGACCAGGGTTTTGTAAAGATTATATACACATGTGAACACATCTTAGTTATTGTGGCAGGTGACTGGAATGATGGGGAAAGGAATAGGCCAAAAACAATGAAAGAATTCCAGAATAGCTCCATGGGTTTAGAGGTTAGAGCATGTGTGGGGTAAGGCCTCTGATACAGCTGTGTATATATCCAGGTCCTATACTTGCTCACAATCAAGCACCAGGAAAGACTCACTAGAGCTCCACAGACTTCAATGAGGGATACGTGCACAGATGTTCTCGCTGGTACAGGCTTTTTGGAGAGAGATGCACCATTAGCTGTTCACAGCACAGCTTGAGGTTCCAGTGTCCAAGTCTCAGGAGAACCAGCCTTACAGAACATTTGGCAAAGTATTTAAAATTCCAGAGTCTAAATCTTAATGAAAATAATTTTTTTTTTGTAGGCTGGAAACCAAAGTGAGCTATTATACAATAATTTTAATAAAATATATCTAAGTTATTTTATCTGTAATAAATAAACACCCAGTTTTCATTATTACTAGTGGAAGAAAAAACTAGCACCTGCTAGAGTTAGCCAAGGAAACATTAGATTAAGAAAGAGGTAGAAAGTTCTTTAAAACATAACTTATATTGGTCTGGTTTAAACTCAATGTTAATGAAGAAAGTCATTTCTTACAGTTAATAGTCTTAAGTAAAAATGAACCCAAATGAACTAATTTGTTTAGACAGTCTATTTTCTTTATCACTGTGGTATAATTTATCACTAGTTGCCTCTGGCTTACTTTAGGGGTTAGTTGTCTGGGGCTTATTTCCTTTACACCCTGTCTCAAAAATAGAGACTTCCCAAAACAGTATTAGAAAGCTCTTAGTTGAGATGGTTGCAGAGATTAACCTTAATTTTGGCCAGATCTAATCTTGTCTGGATTTGGCTCAATGATAGGATAACAGCTGTGTTTATAAAAAATATCAAAGTATTGTGTTTAACCACCATTAGAAGATACCAGCAGCATTCATTGCCTTTTATTACAGAGAAAGGAAATGGTACTCAACTCAATACAGCACTAAAAATGCAGCTGGTAGAAATGCTTATTTCATGTCTTTACATCTATTAGGTTACTCAAATTGCCTGCAAAGGCTGAGAAACCTGGTGGCATCCCTTTTAACTCACTATTGTTCAAATGAATTTTATAAGTTTATATAAGTGTTACAAGCCCCTAGGTAGAGTATTCTTTAAAAATTAGTTGAGAAGGCAAATAGCTGTATAACAAAGACCGAAGTTAAACAGAAATAAGCTGATCCAGGGAAATTTCCAGGCAAATGTAACTTGATCTTACATAAGAGCCACAATTGTTTCCACTAAGGTAGTTCAAAGAATAGCTGAAAAGGGCAGAAAGTAGATTCAATGCTTTTGTATTTCCCATGAAGTCTGTGTCCATCCATGCAAAGAAATTGGTTAGGTTAAGTCTGAGTAATGGATATGTCATCCAATGTGTGTATTCACTTTTCCTTTGTGAAATGAGATCCTCAAAGCTGATATCCTAATTATTTTGTTGTGTTAGTGTGATTAGTTAACAAATGGTTGCCATACATTAAAGTCATGTAAATAATAACAGCAAAAGAAAAGAACCTATGTTTTGAGGGACATAGTTCTTTAAGTGTATAATTAGAAACGCATGTTAGTTGTTTTGAAAACCCTTTCCAATGCCTGTTAAAATAAATGTTTTTGAATCAGCAAGGTGTTAGATTAAAGAAACAGAGTGTTCCCTCTGTCCCTGCTGCTGAGCACACCAACAGCTTGATAACGATACACTGGAACAGAACACTGCTGCTGAGGACTTGACCAAACGCCCATGAGAAACATGTGGAAATGGATCATCATCATTTTTACTTTGTAAATTTTATTTGGGTTCAGAATGAAGGTTATTACTGGTATGGCATAAAGCTGGGTTAAACTGAGTTTAACTTTTTGAGCTACAGAAAAACATGGGGAATAATCTAGAGCAAACACTTTTTTTCTCCTTGGAAATTAGTCTTGGGCACGGTACTGTCTCATAACTTCCCAATCAGCATTTCTGGGATAATGTCAGATTTTGGACAATTACAAAAAACCAGACACAAATGTGCAAACCAGATTTCAACTTCTTCTCCACTGACGTGAGATTTAAAACAGCAACAGGAACATTTCTAAGTCAGTGTCAATATGTAGTCGCAAATTACCAAAGTAAGAAACAAATTGAAGCACATGGGTGTGCGATTTTGTGTTCTGGCATGGGAGAGACACTGAAATATTCGCAACATACAAGCCAAATCATAAAACTGAAATGGGACTTGAAAGTGTAGGGTTTAGTTCTGACATCTTGCAGATTTGTGATATCCTGACTTTTGCTTCAACAGTCCTAAATAATACAAGTTTTAGAACATAAGTACAACTTTTTTTTTCTTTTCACAGTGTTTGTAAGTGAAGCAATCCTGAGGAAAACTTAGTTTCAACAAAAGAAAAACCATCTTAGACATATTTATAAACATGGAAAAACTAAAACTAAGTGGGACACACACACACACACACTCACTCAGATCTTGTTATGTTATCGGGACTTAGATGTGATGACCAATAACTAATTCCCAATCAAACATTTCTTTCTGCCTTAGTCTAACTTAAACACAGTTTACTAAGGAAAAAAATATCATTACACCATTTAAAGAATTGTACACACTAATGTTTAATAACAAAGTAGAAACTAGAAAATGGTTGCACAGCCTATATGTAAGATCTAAAAAAAAAAGGAGATTCCAGCTCTCAGTGCTTACTAGGTAGAATGTATACCACTTCTGAAACTAGGAGGAAAGACATCCCTTTCATTTCTTGAGAATATCTTGTCTCAGACTCACATTAATTTACAAATGGGTCACAGCCTATATTTGGAATAACTGTATTTACAGGACCACCATGAGTTATCTTGCTCCTAACAGAGAGTAGTCCTACTGGAAATTTCATCAGACAGCATTTATATTGGGTAAGCCCTTACTCCAGAGAATCCATATCCTAGATGCCAAGCCCAACATACTCATCTCTCCAATCTCCATCCATAAATACAACTGCTCAATTCCTAAGTCAACTTTTCTAAGACAATTTTCAAACACACTGGCCCAATTTGTCACTGCAGGATGTATTGCTTATTTTCAAAATATATCCTGAAATGACAACTTCTTACAAAAAATCTTTGGCCTATCCTGATGCTGTTAGGGCTCTTTGTCCCATCACAGAGACTGTTAATGGGAACCATGTTAAAATTCACTGCCCTCTGCCCTTTTAAGCTCAAAATCTGCTTAAGAAGGGGTAAAGGAAACTATTTCTATTATTTGGCACTAATATTTTATTGTATTAAGTAATTGGCATGGAAATTGCTATGCTATGTAATTTTTCACCTGTACTTTAAAGTATATAACAGTTTACACCGAACATCTACATGATTACAAAACTTATACTGAATTTTAAAAATACCTGCACCATTTCCCTGGTTCTTAAAGGTAATTATCTTGATTCCATAAGATACTTATTATAAGACATCATATGAATAGAGAACTTGAGTAAAAATATTTATTGGCATTGTTAATTAAAATAAACTTCCAATTCCTCAAAATAAAAACTATACATTTCTGAAATAAATCAATACCTGAACTGTGTGGCAGATGCTTGTTAGGTATTTTTATTTGCCTTTACTCCATCCTCAAAGTAACTCTGCGAGACAGATTCCTGTCTCTACTTCACAGGATGAAATGCAGCTTCAGAGAGGGCATTAACTCACAGGTGTGCAGAGTTCATAGGAATTCATTTAATTCTACACCCGACTGACAGGCAGAACCCTAAACTTACACTCTTCTGATTACATCATGATGTGTCATAAATACATGGTGACCCTCCTTACATAATACTGATTTCAGTGAGCTTTGAGATGGTGAATACAGTTCTTTTGCCACTAGATGTCATCTCAAAACATTTAAATTTCTTGGTAAGAATGGTGAAAATTCATAAAAGGCAAATACTGTTAAAAGGTATTAAATGATAAGTAATTTTTCCAGTTAAGCTCTATCCTATATACCAGATGTTCTAAGAATGCAGAGATGTATAGTCACAAGGAATTTGCACATAGTAAACAGGGTTGAGTAACAAAATTGGTCAGGCCCGGCTGGGAGTGGCTCAGTGGTTGAGCATCGACCTAGGATCCAGGAGATTGCGGTTCAATTCCAGGTCAGGGAACATGCCCGGGTTGCGGGCTCCATCCCCAGATGGGGGCGTGCAGGAGGCAGCTGATCAATGACTCTCTCATCATTGATGTTTCTATCTCTCTCTCCCTCTCTCCTCTCTCTAAAATCAAAAAAGATATATTTAAAAAAAAAAAATTGGTCAGATTTTTAAAGAAATTAATAATCTGTATTATATTAAATTGAGTAATAATCTTTAATAATTCCTGAAAAAGTCATAAGATTCTCTACATATAACAGATTTCTAAAAAAATTCATGCTTGTGGGCACGTGCGCAGACATGCGCGTGCGCGCGCACACACACACACACACGCACTCAACAACTTCCAGAGTAACACTGAAAGATCCTTTTTTCCTTTTATAAATATTTGTCCCCGAGAATTACGAAAACAGAATATATTTAAAGTATAGATGAAAGGATATACTTTGGATAATCCTGTGATACACACCCTCTGAACAGAGTAGAAAAATAACTTTTCAAACCATCAATATTTTATTTAGCAAAAACAACTGGGATATTTCTAGAGCTTACAGTATATTTAATATAAAAATAAGGAATTTTCCAAAATATGTACTAAAAATACGGAGCTTACAAATCCAAGCTAGATGGAACATTTATTTTACATTTCAGTTACCCAAAACAACAGCTTGTGATCTCCTCCAACTGCACACAGTGGGAGAGTTCTATGCCAGGAAAGGCCAGATCCAATTACTACAGAACCAACGAGGATGGGCTATAAAACAAGAATTAAAGAGGCTTACTAAATCATCAAATTAATACACAAAAACTACCCTTCAAAAATAAAAAAATGCATTAATACATTGCCTTTATTTATAGCAGAATTTAAAAATATGCTTCCTCATAGGGAAATATACATTATTTATTTGCAGCTGGCTGGAATGACGGATACAAATAATCTACAAATAACTGGTGCAGCCCAGAGTCAAATATTTTTGCAGCCCAAACGAACCAAGTAAGCAAAATGATATTTAAATGGAGAAAATATAACAGAAGAAATAAAATGCTTCTTATATGAATGTAAACAAAACATCTATTACCACTGGTGATTTAAACATCAAAAAGTGCCTTTTCTTTCCAACTTAAGCAGATGACATTCATAAATATATTTAGTTACACATTACACACTTGGAGGTTATACGTAAAAAAGTGAAAAACACCAATTTAAAAACATATGTCACAAAACATCTCCACATTACCTGGGGGTGTCCTAAATGATGAATTTGAAACTGGCTTGCCATTTTACCAGGATAACCAGTGGTTGCAAACAAGTGTTCATTAATGGTGGACCACCTAAGAAAGAGTAAAAATAATTACAGTATCTTACAGATAACGATAAGCTTTCTGAAACAGGTTATTATTTTTTGTACAAAACAATAATTTTATAAGCCTAAATTTGTTAATATGGCTTTAAAATTAGACTGGAAATTCTAGGGAAGTTAATTATATTTTCTCATTCTGTGAATATTTATTAAGTGCTTATTGTGTGCCACTTTGTTAAGTTCCAACAAGGTTAGCAGCTCCTTTTTTTATAACCAACGGGCTGACAGTGTGGTAGGAGATACAAATAAGGCATCAGAGAGATAGGAAACATTTCGCAGTTCAATACACGAAAAACACACCCTTAATGTTCTTATTGACATTTGTTATAAAACAGTGATAAACTCACAAGTTTAAATTCCTTGGGATGATATTTACATATTTAAATATTCAAGTTTCAAGGCATCCTAGACGTTAGAATACAATGCATCAATGACTCAACACGTGTTAATGGAGCTCCAGCACCATCCCAGCACTATAAGTAGAGAGATGAGAAAAGAGAAAGGATTCCCTGCCCAAAAGAAAAAGTGTGGCATACATTATTAATTGCTTGCCCAACAGCCACTCTGCCCTTTTGCCATGCTAACTGAACCCCAACTACGTTCTGGCAGAGTGTGCCCCACCCCAGGGGATGAGATACGAGAGTTTAAGGCAATGACAGCAATTCCCAATGAAAAGGGAGTGCTCTTCCACTCCGCTCACTTTGGACAATGTGGGATGAAGCTATGATGCCTGGAAACTGGTAGTCAACTTGGGACTATGAATCAACAAGTCCAAAGCCTTGCCACTGAGGGTGGCAGAGGGAAAGGTCTGAACTTAGCTGACACTGATGAGAAGTCTGCCTCCTCCAGACTTCTTGTTAAGTACCATATATTTGCTCATATCTCTGAAGTCAGGATGCATCTTACAATCTATGGCATTCTTACATTTAGCGGAATATCATCTCAGATTTGATGTAATATAGCACATAATGAATATCCTATTGGCTTTAGTATGTATGTTTTCCTGTGACTTGAAGCTGAAAGCACCCTAAAGACTACACTACACAATGGAATACTATGCAGAAATAAATGAAAAACAAGGTAGACATGTACACTGACTTAAGAAAAAACAAAGAGCAAGTTGCAGATAGGTAATATCTAGTTTCTCATTTAGCACAAAATGAAGTTTACATGTATAAATATGGGTTCACCTACATTTTATATCTTGATCAGTACAAAAAATATGAAAGCATAAGCTCCAGATTGTGGATGGTATTCATACAGTGGCAACATGTTTTGTGTGTTTTATAAAATTAAAAAAACCACATTGAAAAACAAATCACTCCCTTGCCTAAAGACAAAAGCAAAAACTTAGGGAAACAAAATACCATTTATAAAACTATCAGAGAAAAAAGACAACCCCCAAACAAACAAGCAAACATAAACCCAGAGCAAAGAGGAGGATTAGGAAAGTACTCCAGGTGGTGGCAGAGCATGAACAAAGAAATCAGACTAAAAAAATAAAATGACAATTCCAACAAAAAGGTAAAATACCTAAACATGCAGGCTCGATCCACATGGACAGGTCTCTTCACTTGAGGGTAACTAGAAGACAACATTTTGGATTTTATGAATTAAGTGCTGGTCTCAAGTAGAAGAACTTAAATTAAGGTTTAAAAGGTATTTTCTTTTTAAAAAACACAATGGCCAATATACTTAAACTGTGACAAAATCCCAAATTAGCACAGGATTAAAGTCGATGAAATATGATGAAGACATAGCATGATGTAGAACTGTTACAAAACACAATCATTCAACATGGTCAGATTATTTCTGTTTTTTTTCAATGTAAGTATACACTGCTCAAAGAGTTCCTCCTCTGCATTGCTCTTTCTGGGTTATACTCAACGTAAATCTGCAAAGCACAGATGCCCAGCTATGTTATCTAAAAACCCACAGCTCTGGCCCTTCTACAGGAGAGACTAGCTTTTGCTCTACAGTGAGGGCCAGGTATACAAAAATGGCTCAATGGATCATTTAATAATAGTAACTGATTTTTTGGTAAGCAATAAATGTAAGAAGAAAGTACCTGGATCGAGTAATATCCCAAATTAACCAATCATTCCCTGCAACAGCTCCAACTTTGAAGGTGTTTTTTAAACACCAGTGTGCTGACATTAATGGTATCTGTTCTGATTCAAGAGATAAAATAGCCTGTTGGGACATAAGATCATAGAATCGGATTGTTCCATTCTTCTCTGCAACCATCAGCTGTAAGACAGGAAAATAAAGAAAATTCAACCAACTAATTCACCAAATTTGAGAAGTAGGCAGAGAGTCAATTTATATAGTAAAATTTAAACATCTACATATATTCTAAGTGGAAGATCAAATGCAAAGGAAGAAAGACTATGTAAAGCTCTTTATCAAATATATTTTTTAAAATGTACAGAAAGTTGGCAATAAAACTCAAGAAAATTTGGTATAGTTTTAAATAATGTATAGTCACCAGAAATAAATCAGCCTAAGGATTCATTCTGGGAAAAGTTACCCTTAAGTTATTGTCTAGAAAGGATAGATAAGTGTGTATCTAGCAAAAGAGAGATATTTATGTGTTACACAATCTTATGCAACATAAGTTTGTTTCCAGAACGGAAGGCAGCATGACATAAAGAGCACAGCCAGGCTGGGCGCCTAGGAGAAAGAAAAAGGGAAGATACATGGGAAGATGCTCACGGCGACTAGAATAGTGCAGCTTTAAAGATCAAGTGAGCTGGGTTTCAAGATAGAAGTAACAGTGTAAAAAGCTGCCTTGAGATTAAGAATGGAAAAGCCTACTGGATTTGTTAAAAATATCACTGATGACTTCTGAGGAGTAGTAGAGATTGAATGAGATTTTAGTGCTAGACCAAGAAATGGGGAAAGAGGAACTGAAGTTAAGGGTTCAAACATTTACAAATAAAAGGTGTGAAGACAGACTGAAATTAAACGGGGACACAGAAGATTGTAATGGTTAAGAGCACGAACTATGGAGTAGGCTGCTTGGGTTCAAATGCCAATTCTTCCAGTTAGTAGCTGTGTGACCTTGGGCAAGTTCTTTACCTTCTCTAAGCTTTGGTTTCCTTATCTGTAATGAGGCTCACCACAGTACCTATATCACAAGGCTGGCATGAGGAGTAAATGAGCTGATAACATACAAGAAACGCTGACGATGGGCCAAGTATATGTAAATATTATGTGTTTGCTATAACTAATCAAGCTTATCTTTTTGTGTAAGTATGAGGAAAGAAAAGAGTCAATGGAAAAGAAATATGAATACATCAGAGACCTGTGAACACAGGATGCTTAAGGAACTGGCATCAGCTCTAAATAACTGAAGGATTAACTTTAAGAAGATGAATGTGGTAACTTCTTAGATTCTAGGGAACAATAAAATAGAGTGACATGCAAAAGATACTGGCAAACAAGAGAACTCTTGTTGTGTGGCTCCCATCTTCTCAATGATAAGAGTTAGGGCCAAGCGATATGTTTAGAGTTTTAGAAAGCTCTACTCTGAATAGGAATTGACTATCATACAGTTAGGTCAGATTTGCTGCAAGCCACTGATGCTTTCTGTTTATAACTATGGTTCACAGCATGGACTTAACTTTTTTTTTTTTTAAATGAATACTGCTACTAGATAGTTTAGGCATCAGTTTTTAGATTGTAATTTACCAAAGAGCAGGAAAAGTGTATTCTGAATAAATGCCATTTACAGATGATGGTTGTCAAATAAAAACTTAACTATATAGAACTTTGAAGGTAAGTGTTCTAGAGTAAATGCATTTGTGACAATTAGAGTCTGAGGTGTAAAAAGTCATTGATTTTCCCATCCACGTGTGCATGTATTACGCATGTATATATCTTTTCAGCTTGATAAAAGAAAGCTGTTATAAATAACCACCTTAAAAGTTTCCTCAGGATGCCAGCACACACTCATTCCAGGGGAGTTAAGAGCAAAATGGGATGTCTGTATTCCCTCCAAGTTCCAAATCCTAAGAAAAGAAAAGGAATATAATTTTAAATATTTTTGATATATCACTAAATAAAGAAATTTCAATGAATTTATTCAAGGCTAAAGATTATAAGGTAGACATTTGTACTTAAAGCATATCTTTTAAAGAAAATTATAACCTAATTATAATTATTTTAGACATTTGTGAAAGTAGTATGAAGAATTTAACTTTTTCCATACTGAACCATGGAAAAACAGTCACATACATATTCTCTTTAATTCATTTAACATGACAACACTGGTAACCAAATTATTCGTATACTCCTTATTTTGTGGGCAGAATCTCAAACTACTCAGGCTGCATTCCTACATCAGTAGTCATTTCAATTAACAATAGTTTCTATCAAGGGTACCTCACTCACACACACACTCAGTGGTTCCCATTTTCAAAATAATATATAAGGAAGCTAGTATGAGGTGGTGTGAGTTTAGGAACACAAGGAATTTTTCCTGGTTACTTACTCCTTCTGCCTCTGGGTTTCCCTATCGGGGACTAATTCCTGTCTTATGCTTTTTGATCTGGCTTACTTCCCAGTTCTCTTTCTCAAAGGTGGCCTTGATTGATAGCTACCACATTAAAGGAAAAAACACCTGGTTCTTTCCACTCTCCCTCTCTTCAATACTTCCAAATCCATAGTAACAAGGACCAAGCTAATCACTAACTTGGCTTTCTCTCTCAATTGCTTTCCTATCCCACGTGGAGATAAAAACTCAGAAATCTCACTTTGTTGTGAGAAGTGCTATTCCCCACCCAGACCGCTAGTTTTCAGCTCATTCACACTTGGCCACTATTACATCTCATTGGTACAGAGTGCGGCATAGAGTTAGCATGGCAGGAGACAGAAGTTGGTGGATGGTTGGCAAAGTGCCCACAGATTTCTGGTCCTTAATGGAATTCATTTGTTAGAATGCCTAGGACTTTTCCTTCTAGGTTTTATAGTTTATACCTCATTAGGAACCATAAAAAATGTCAACAAATGAGTATATCTTTTTTTTAAAAAAACATATCTTTATTGATTTCAGAGAAAGGAAGGGGGAGGGAGGAAGGGGGGGAGGGAGAGAGGGAGGGAGGGAGGGAGGGAGGGAGGGAGGGAGGGAGAGAGAGAGAGAGAGAGAGAGAGAGAGAGAGAGAGAGAGAGAGAGACGTCAATGATAAGAGAGTTGTAATTGATTAGCTGCCTCCTGCACGCCCCCAACTGGGGATCAAGCCCACAACCCCGTCGTGTGCCCTGACTGGGAACTGAACCCTGATCTCCTGGATCCTAGGTTGATGCTCAACCACTGAGCCATGCCCGGCTGGGCAAATGAATATATCTTTAAAGTCTAGGCAAAAAATTATTTCAATGAAAGAAGACATATTTACTGAACAATGCTAGTATTCTGTACCAAACACATTATTCCAAATATTTTTTCTTCCTTGAAGAACTTATAGGGTCTCCAATCCTGAAATATTATAGTAACATATAAACTAACATAAATGTTTTTCACAATGTTTATGTACTTGATTAGATAACTGAGAACCATACTTTTTCTCTTGCCAAATGAATACTTTTCATCTGTATGTACTATATAAGGGAGAGAATTACAATATAATTGAAGAGGTGAATCACTTTTACCAAGGGTTTCTGCAGTTGTGTTTCATTCCCCATAGTGAAGATAATTAATTGTGGCAGCTGAATATTTCTTTCTTCTCCTTTGCCTTTTGTATGGTAAAGTACCTGGCTGGCATGTATTTTATCATGATTGAAATAGTAGAAATCTGTCTTGTAAATGCAGTGAGAGACCATGAGGAAATGGTTTAAAGGCTCCATTCTTTTGATCTTATTCTAATACATATTTGATTTTTGTTTGCAATTATATAAATTGAATACATACCAGAATATTTTCATGATTTTTTCCCCCCCTTTCAAATGAAGAAAACCAGAGGTAGGAAATATGGGTAAAGATAGTCTAAAGAAACAGGTCAGTTTATGAAGTGTATTCATGTCCAATAAACCAATTTTTTTCACAGTATTTTATCCTGAACAGAACCTGACACTTATTAAAATAAAAACCTACTTAAAAATGAGGAGAGTGATCCAGATTACTTTATAGGACTAGGATGAAATGATTTATGGTTTATAATTATATGCTTATTAAATAATTCTCAGTGGTTGCATACTCCAAGTACCAAGTATGCATAATACAACAAATTGGGATGAAATGAGTTATCAAAACTAAATTAGCTACAGATGGCGCACTTTAGGTTGTTAAGCCTTATTTCCCTTTTTGATAGATTCCATAATTAAGTTCTTCTCAAATCCTTTTGTGGAGCTCAACTCATTTTTCTGTGTCTTTACTATATGACTCATCTAGTTAATAACAGTTCCATCAGATTAAGTCACATTTCTTTTGTTTAAAATACTTTTTACAGTACAGCATACATAATAAACACACAAGAATCTTAAGCATAAAGCTCAATGAGAACACACTCAGAGAAAACAGTACCCAACTTAAGAAACAGTATTTCCAGAGCTCCAAAAGTCATCCTGTGCTTCCTGCTGGTCACATTGCCTTGTCTTCTCACAAAAGGTACCCGCTACCCTGACTCTTAACACGATAGTTTACTTTTGCCTCTTGAAGATCATAAAAGTGAATCTTATGGTACATATTTTCTTGGTCTGGTATCTTTTATTTAACATCAGATTTTGTGAGATTTACCAACATAGCTGCATGTTGTATTTTGTTCAGTCTCATTGCTGTAGGAAGTATTCCATTAAGTAATCTGCACTGTATTTATCCACATTACTGCTGATAAACATTTCAGTTGTTTCCAATTTTGGGTCATTACCAATAATGTCGCTATAAAATTTCTTGTATGTCTTTCAGTAAATGCAGACACCCACACACCCACGTACCCCGTTATACACACACACACCAACCCACCTCCTGGGTACATACCTAGGCGTGAAATTGCTGGATAATAGCTTACAAATATGTTCAGCTTTAGCAGGTATTGTCAAATAGGTTTCCAAATTGGCTGTACCTCATTTTTCTCTCTCTCATGTTTCTTTTTAATTAACAAATGAAAAAGCCTAAACTTCCTCTAACACATTTTCTGACAAAAACAATCTTAAAATAATCATTTGTCTGAATGGCAAAGGTATAACTTTTTAGTTCCTCTTATTTGTAAGGTAGATTTCTCAAATCACCCCCTTTTTCTTGCACTTTATGTTTTCGTGTGTCAATGTATGGGTAAATTTGCATCAGTTTTAAAATGTAGTGAACGCAATTTATATAGTACACACTCTCTTAACTGGCCTCCTTCTGACACTCTTCCTTTGCCCTTCTGTAGAACTGTTGAGAAAAAAGAAAGCCATTTTCTAATATTCTAACACGTGCATTTTGTAGGCATACCAAGAGGGACTATGAGTTCACTGCTAGCAAGCCACTGTTTGTGAGTGACGTAAACCCATCCTCATTCATGTAATTCTACAGTACTATACAAGCTGCAGAACATGAATGTGAAAGCAATTTCAGTGAAGCGAAGTTGATGGCAACTAACTAAAGGTTAAGTATCTAAATTAAAAAACATTCTTAAATTAGGCATGTGTGACAGTTACAAAAGATTAAGCCATAAATGTTATAAAAATCTAGATATATTTGAATTAAGACTGTTTAGCAAGTGTTTTCATTGTAGGCACTGTATTATGAGTGTGGTTTGTGCAAAAAAAGAGGTTCCCAAAACTAGTATATGGTCTCATAACTTAAGGAAAGAGAAAGCCTTGGCCTCATGTCAAAAGGTTGGCAAATGGCAAGTTGACAGATTTTCATATGTATGTTATATATGAAAACAAGGTAGGTAGACATTCCTTTAAAATGATTTCCTGAATTTACTCACTTTTTTGCTTATCTAAGGAACTGTAGGTTTAGACAATGTCAGATAAGAGAGTTTCCAATGTAATGGGGGGGGGGGAAATCCATAAATTTGGAAATTCATATTTTAATATTTCAAAAAATATTGTTAATAAATTTGTTTATCATAAATAAAATTACCTAAAAGTTAATTAGTTATAACCACAGAAACATAATTTTCAGAAAAGTGGTACATCACAAAACGAGAAAACCTGTAAGGGTTCACAGCCTTTTAATACATATAATCAAACATACAGAAAGATAATACACCATTTATAAAAATATAACATCAAATTAAACTACCCTGATCAAAAATCAGGAGCTATATGAAACATATGAGTATATGTACTTAAATGTTTGCAAGGAAATTTCAAAGTAAAAAAAAGCTTTTAAGGTAAAGTTAATCTGCTGACATATTAAGAAGCCATTAATATAGAGTGAATTAAAGGGCATCACTCTTCTAGTAAAATAAAATGACCCAATTTGACTATAATTATAACAAACATCTCTAACCCCTCACCACTCTATAGTCCTAACAGAACTCGCAGATTTACTCGTAAAATGTAAAGAGTTATACCGATCTAAGATTATGAATTACTTTTGGTAGTTTATTGTTAAATCATTTCAGACTGAGTACTTTTCAGCAGAACATTAAGTATTTCTACCATATATTATTTAAATGCAGTTGTCCCATTTAATTAATACAAAGATTTCATAAATTGGTTGTTGGCATACTGAGGATCCTAGATATTCTTAAGGGCCTTTTAAATTGAAAATTAGCAGAGGGAGATGTTCCTCTGAGAATTCAAAGGGAAGTTTCCTGGGTAATACTCTGTTCTTTTTATTTGTTTGTTCTCTATTTTTAATAGGCAGCTCATTGTCTGTTAGGGAGTTCATTGTATAAGGAAATTTCTGCTACCAAATGTTTATGACGACACAGACAAAGGAGGAATGGATGACATTAAATGACACATCTGTGTCCATTTGGCCCTCTGTAACTAGTAAAGCAAAAAATACAAACCACAATCTAAAAGACATGGCTGGATCATATAAAGCACTGTATTAATTAAATATAAAAGCAAGAACAAAAGTAATACCAAGATGTAATTATAAGGATGAGAAGACACTTTACAATGTTACTGGGTGTAGGAAAGGGACCTCCAACACTTACAGACAAGAAACATATTTTTCACTGAATTTGTGATGGCAAAATAAAGCTTTTCCCCCTCTCATTTTGAAATAATTAACCACTAAATTATTCATCATGCTATGGATGCTTCAAAAAAGGAGCAGACATGGTGTATTTCCTTAGTAAGTGAACTTACAATTAGAAAGAAAAGTGAAACAAATTATGAAATAATCTGGTATTAAAACATCTGGTTTTAAGTGCAAAAAGAGTTCAGAAGTGGGGGACCACTATAATTGAAAGCATAAATCTAGGGATTAGATGGACAAATCTTGACAGTGGATATGGTGGTAGGTTAGATTGGTGAATAAATAAACTGTCAGTGTGTGGCTTAGACTATGAAGGACTCTGATAGCTAGGCAAAAAGCCTTACCATTGGAGGCAACAAAATGGTATAATAGTACAAAATAAGAATTTTGTAAAGGGTGCTTCAGTATGTGTCAGTGTTGGAAATATATTCAGAAATAAGATTAGACTAATTCTGCTTTTTTAAAATATATGTACTCCAGACTACTAACCAAGTAGTATTAATGTACTAGTAGTATTAATGATAAAAGAATGGATTAGAAGAAATTTTACTGATCTAAGATAAAGAAGAATTATACGGAAGAAAATGAGGGATAACTGCACATGATTTACATTACCCTTCAATAACTAAAACTAATGAGTCAAAAATACAGTCCATAATCAAAGGCCATGTATGTTTTGGAGAGAGAAAAAGTGCCCTGTTTCAAACATAACATTAATAAGCCAACTATATCATGCAAAAAATAATCTACCATATATCTTCATGAAGCCTTGGAGAGCTTAAAAAAAATTTATAGCTTACTTGTTGTTGCTTCGTTTACTTGAAATTATACACAAATTTAGCAACTACTACTTACTACAAGTTTATCATCACAGAGGTAAGACACTACCTGAGGTCACCCCAGAGGAGAATTAATATCTTATTTAACTTACATAAATAAATATATATATTTAAATTTTAGTGGTTTTTTTTGTTTTTTTTTTAAATATATCTTTATTGATTTCAGAGAAAGGAGAGGGCAAGAGAGAGATAGAAGCATCAATGATGAGAGAGTCATTGATAGAGCCCGCAACCCGGGCATGTGCCCTGACCGGGAATCAAACCCCGATCGCCTGGATCCCAGGTCGACGCTCAACCGCTGAGCCACGCCCGGTCGAGCTAAATTTTAGTTTTCAATTACACTTTACATTCAATATTATTTTGTATTAGTTTCAGGTGTATAGCATACAGTTTAGTGGTTAGATAATCATATACTTTACAAAGTGCTCCCCCTGATATTTCCAGTACCCACCAGGCACCATACACAGTTATTAAAATATTATTGACTAGATTCCCTGTGCTGTACTTTACATCCCCGTGACTGTTCTGTAACTGCCAATGTGTACTTCTTATACCCTTCACTATTTCCACCTAATCTCCCAACTCCTCCCGACCCCTCTCCGCCGCCACCCCGCCCCGGCAACCATCAGTCCTCCGCATCCATGTATCGAACAGGTAGATTTTTGAAGGATAGGAATTGTCGAAAATTTTGTCACATTTAAAAATAAACCTCAAAATTAAACTCTCAACTGCAAAAAAATACCATATGGTAGTTTTCAGATATTATGTAATGATTTCATCTTCAAGGAATTCAGAGTAAAAGGACTTTTCCTTTAAGTAACATAAACTTTAATACAAACACCAGTAAAGCTACCAGGGAATATTAGCATTTCATTATTTCTAAGAAAAATTTTGATATACTTAAAAATTTAAAATTTGATTATATGCTATAAATGAGGGAAAGTACTCCTATCAGTCAGATAAAAAGACTTTGAAAATAAACCTAAAACGTGTTTATGGATATTATTCTCATGTACATAATTCACTTACTGCAACCACATGAGGGCCCCATAAAGCAGGCTTAAATTACTGCAATCACTGATATGGTAATCCACTTTATCAAGCAGAGGTTTTGTATTTCATCTATACAGGCACGAGAGAGAACAAAGAATTGAATACTAGACAGTGGTGTTACCAGTACACCACTATATAAAATTTCAGAAAATTCTTTCGTCACTTTATTACTTTTACTCTAGTATAATCTTTCATTAACATATGATTCCATTTCATTAAATTAAAATATCTGCAAATGTGATCAACAGGTTTTAGTATAAATTTTGGATAGTTCTTAATTAAGACAGAATCCTTATGTTCCATTAGCTGGAGGTAAACTATTACCAAAATCAACACAAACTATTTTATCTCATTCTTAAAGTTCCTGTTAGAACTATGCAATAATTAAAATGTTACAAAAATTAGAGGGAATTTTAGAAGACAGGCAGAGAACTTTATTTAGCCATAACATTCTAATGAATAACATAAACTTTCCTGATTTCTCTTTGCATCTAGAATTATTTAGGCATGATTTGCTTCTAAATGGGGATAACCTCCTCAGGGATGCTTCACTGGCCTACCTAAAGAAGGCTTTCAGTTCCCTTCTTCCTGTTTCCCACAGGACTATTTTTAAATAAATCACGTATTTTGTGATCCCAACTGGGGTGAGGGTGGGGAAGGAACATTCCATCTTAACTCTGGGTCTTGAAGACTGTTCAAATATATATGAACAGAGGTAATGTGGAAAGAACTCAGCTAGCGTGGGGTACACAGAAGACATCTGATAAACCTCCTTTTTCCTCTTACAAAAACTTTCAAAAACTGATACTATTGGCTTAGTGAATATCTTAGGTAACTGAGTATTCCCTTATCTAGTGATTTGGTTATATTCCTAAAAAATAAACTTACTCTTTATTTTTTATATCCCACTCCTCCCATTCTTTTTAAAAATGATGACAGCTAGAACACGACAACTACTAATATCCCATGCTTTATAGTCAAAGTGAATGGCACATTACTTGCCTCTATTATTTTCATCTTAAACTAAGAATTCTTTAGTTTCTAGAAGCCAATTTTCTTTCACCATAAATTTTATGTAATATTTTAAGAGATTACTGGTGGGGAGGAGGAGGAAAGGGATTTACTTCTGACATCCTTTGTAGTTACAGTGAGTACTGGGTCTTCTATTTCTTTTGTATCCCCAGAGAACTAAATGTTGGCTATACTAAACATGTTTAATAATTACTTGTTGATCTGACTTGCTCTTACAGAACCGTACTGTTTTTAATATACAAGAACATCTGCTATTTGGCACTGATGGGGAATGAGATGTTCTGTATTAGTGAGTTTTTAAAATAATAAGCTTAAGGCTTTTTTGTAGGTAGGAGATAATAAATCTTTCTAAATGAATATGTACTTATTTACTTTTCAAATATCATAACAATTTTAACTTTCTTTTGATGACACTTGATCTTAAATATAAATATTAGTATTTACATTTTCCCATGCATGTGCATACTCACAAACAGATATTTACGTAGATATGTGTACATGTTTGTATATGTGTTTTCATATGCTGGACATGATAAGGGACCGTAATAGAAATGGTGTAGAACATGAGGCTGAATGGTTAGCAATCCCATTCCATGACTTACTCGGAATTTCTTTACTAAACACATCTCCTGTCAGATGCTTTGTTTGGTAACAGCATCTTTTGTTCTAAAGACGTGGTGATAGATACAGATATCTCTTCCTTCACCTATTCACTGAGCACCTACCACAACAGGACGCTCCTAGGTGCTGTGATGCCTCTAAGGGAGTAAAGCATGGCTGGCTCTGCAAAATATTTTGTTAGTGAAGAGGCCAGAGTGGTCTACTTGAGAATAACTTCCCTTATCTGAAAACTGAGTTTGTGAAGTATGAAGAAGGACATGATGGCTTCATTTCAAGAACTCTTACTAGAGTGTTTCAAAAATTATAAATTCTTCTCGCCCGGCTGGGCGTGGCTCAGCAGTTGAGCGTCGACCTAGGATCCAGGCGATCAGGGTTCAATTCCCGGTCAGGGCACATGCCCGGTTGCAGGCTTGATCAATGACTCTCTCGTCATTGATGTTTCTATCTCTCTCTCTCCCTCTCCTTTCCTCTCTTTGAGATCAATAAAGATATATTTAAAAAAAAAAAAAATTATAAATTCTTCATAAGTAGAAGATAACACTTCTGTAGACATGACTCTAAGTACAATTCTATCAATCTATTAAGCCCTACATGACAGGTGATTTTGATTAGAATACACAGGCAATATGAGCATCTGCTTTTTCAGTAACAGAAAAAGACTAAAGCTTCTTAAAGAACCTTCAAGTAGAAACAGTATATGTAGTACTTTGGAACTAGACTGCCCAGGATCCTCCCTGTAAAAAGAGGGAATAATAAGAGAACACACTATATAAGGTTTTTGAGGATTAAATTCATACAGAACACTTAGAATAGTGCCTGGTCACATACTATTATCTAAATCAATGCTTCTCAACAGGTGGTGATTCTAATACCCAAGGCATTTTTGATTGTAAGAATTGGAGTACGACAGGCATTCAGTGGATGAGAAACAAGGATGCTAGACATTCTACATGACTTTTAAATGTCCTAGTGAAATTTAGAAATACCTGAAAAGGTAGGCACATTTCAAGATAAGAGATGCTTTTTGCAGTTTTTGTTAGTACTCCATCCTACAACAAAACAGTAAATAATTTTGATAGTATCCATATGAAAACTGGCTTATTTTCTCAACTCGACATCCTATAATTTGTTTTGTCATGTTATCTCTACTTTGATTAACACTATTTCCCTCTTTCACTTCCCATATTTAGTTTTCTTGTTACTACGGACATGAGTTTTTATCCTAATATCAAAATTTACTCAGGGCTATGACACTGCAGAACTCCAGATGGCACTATTTATATTGTACTCTATGCAAACCATAGCCCTGGAATTGTTCGACCTGGCAGTCTTGCCTCTGCCTTACATTTTTCTGATATTTAAATTTATTCATTGTAAAACAGCACAAAGACTATCTCACTATGTCTTCTTATGTAGCCATATTTGAGTGTGTGTGTGTGTGTGTGTGTGTGTGTGTGTATATATATATATATATATATATGCCCTGTTTTCTTTTTATAGAAATGTTTATACAACTAAAGTACTATAATTTTTACAATATATTTTGATAGGTTATATTTTCTATGAGTTTCATTAAGATTATACGGTATCATAAAAGATTTGTTAAAAAAGTGGGTATTGGGACTGACAAAGAACCACTGACTTAAATGAGAACTCAGTTTTCTTAAGAACTTGCACAGATTACAGAATACTAAAACTAGATGAAATGTCATATAAAATTTAACCTATCATATGAGTAGCACTTTGGCTCACAGTTTTAATAGCTATGTTACAGAATGTAAAGAAATAAAGATCTAAAATATTCTCAGATACAAATACCATCTTCTCAGGATAAAGGTGGAAACTGTCACTCAGGCAGAAGAGTGAGTGACTTAAGAGTGCAGGTGAGCTAGACTGCCTGATACTCTCATTACTCTAGGTAACAACTAAGTCACGGTCCATAAGTTACATAGCCTCTCTATAACTGTATCCTCACCTTGTAAAACAAGGGTAAAAACAGTACCGATCTCAGAGCTGTAAAATTAAAGAAATTTACATAGACAAAGGCATTTAGAGTGGTGAGCATACAGTAAAGCACTCAATAAAATACTTAGCAATATTTACTTATTAATATTGCATTTATATGAGGAAAATTACCTTTGGCAGTCTCAGAGAAGCCTAAAATGGTTCTGAAACCATTATTCACAGTTTAAAAATAAATCACTGATTGAGTGTCTAGCAGTGACTGGCACAAGGTAGGCACTTGATATTTGCTGACTGAATAAACTAATCTATTGATTTATTTTGTATACATTTACTTCTTCTCTATAACCAAAGATGAAAACCTTTTTAATGGATTGACATACACGTGCACGTGAGAACTATCTTTATTCTGTGTGATTCAGAACTTGACAATGTTCAATAAAATACATAAACTTTATGAACCAGTTCAGGGGAGAGATCGCTTTGAAATGGTGTTCCTAAGGCTATAAATCTAGCTGATTATAATATTGTCTCTCTTTTGGAAATGCCAAAGTCAAACATCAGTAAACATGTATAGATCAAAATACTGCATTTAAAAATTATTTTTAAAAAATTGGTACTAATTCAGAGAGAGAAATTACCCCTTCTTCTCTTTATATACAAAACGTTAAAAATTGGCATTGAGGGACTGTTCACGTTACACGCACGCGATGATGTAATATTCCCCTGCGTAGGCTGCGCCTCTCTCTCCTCCTCCCCGGTCCTGGCACCACCACCTGTTTTCTCTCTATGGACTTGCTTATTCTTCAGATTTTACATAAATGGAATCATAGAATAT
The DNA here is from genome assembly GCF_964146895.1 of Miniopterus schreibersii. NCBI lineage: Eukaryota > Metazoa > Chordata > Mammalia > Chiroptera > Miniopteridae > Miniopterus > Miniopterus schreibersii. The sequence continues at coordinate 173,843,897 of NC_138102.1, forward strand.
TTTATGTCTAGCTTCTTTCACTTAGCATAACGTTTTTAAGTTTTATCCATGTTATTATATGTATATTTATATATCTGTACTCTTCAATCCTTTATTTTTTTTTAAATGTTTTTAAAAACAGAGAGGGAGGGAGAGGGAGAGATAGAAACATCAACAATGAGAGAGAACCACTGATCGGCTGCCTCCTGCACGCCCCCTATCGGGGATCGAGCCCGAAACCTGGGCATGTGCCCTGACTGGGAATCAAACCATGACCTCCAGGTTCATGTGTTGATGCTCGACCACTGAGCTATGCCAGCTGGGCTGAATTGCTCAATTTTATCAATAGCTGGGGAGTTAAATTTAGAATTCATGAGCTCAGTTTGCCAGCTAGAAGTAAAGGAAAGTTATGATTGGCTATTAAAGTCAAAGTTTTTGGGTCAAAAGGTAAGCAATATAGATATGATTTTTAAAAGAAATAGAAGACACAAATAAGTCAGGAAGTTTAAAGTAAGGAAGAGAAGTATCATGCACTCTCATAGTAACAAAGGACAGAAGGAATTCTGAGGGGAAAAACTACAGTAGAAAAATGTTTCAGTACAACAATCTTCATTAACTCAAAGTGCAGAATTGCCAAGTTGTGAGTAAAGACACTATCCAAATGGCATCTATGCAACTGGGCAGAGGAAACAGACATTTCCATCCCAGGAATCATTCCTATCACTTTATTAAATAAAGCAATACCTCCTACAGTCTCAGTCTGCATGTCAGTGGTGAAATCCTTATCCAATCATAGTCAAAGCCTGTGTCACCTAGGGAGTCATTTTATAGGCAAGTGATACAATGCTTAAAAAGACATGCAAAACAGTAACTAAACTGAAGGTCAGTAAAGAAGTAGCAGATCTGAATAACATCTCAGTGGCTTACAAAAACAAGCATAAATTTCTTGCTCCTGGGTCTGTGGGAAGCTTTACTTCACAATAGCAGAGGGGTCCAGAATGTTTCTCATTCTGGGGCCAGTAGCTACCTAAGACATGCTCATCCTATAGCAAAGATGGAGGACAGTAGGTCAAGTGAAACCAAATAAAACACTTAGTGTTTGCTTGGGTCTGACCTGCCAGTATTAAAATGGCCTAAACAAGTCACACGGGTAAGCCCAACAGAGTGGGGAAATCTCCTTCCACGGGGGGCGGGAGAGCAAGTATTTGCTGAACAATAACACCATAAAACACAGTCCAGCAAAATAAGACAATTATGGGCAACATAGTGACTTTTTCAAAAAGTTAAATTTATGAAGCTTAACTTCACTTTGAAGTTAAGCCCTTTGTCCTTTTTAAAGTAATAATGCTCTTCCTCTCATAAAATTATGGTAATAGAAGGCAGTAGAACTTTTAAAATTCTTATTACTTAACAAAATAAGAAGTTGGAAACCCTGTGTCAGTCCCCCCAAGTTTTAGGACACTTTTACTAGTCTACAAAAACCCCAAAGTCTACTACAAGAAAAAAATCACAGATCACTGACTGTAATCCGGGTCTTCGTGGCTCTTACTAATCAGAGGGGAATCCTTGGCCTGCAAAGACATTCACTTCCCCCTTCTCAGGTATCATTATTCCAAATGCGTGATTGGGAAAGTCTATGTTTTAGAGAACTGAAGTGTTACCATTTATTTCCAGTGATCTAATCTGATTTTTATCTTAAAAATGTTCCCTTTTACTCTTTGGGTCTATATATAAACTTGGTTTTATAATACTTGAGGCCCTAGAATCTTAATGTCATGTAAATCTTTCATGTCCCTGACATGAAAATTTTAACAGGCAGTACATAAAGAATGGCCTAGGACTCTGTAACTTTAAAAAGATGAGCTATTACAAATATTAAAATTTAAATAGTAGATAGTGGCTTTACTTCCAAAGTGAAAGGACATATATTTAATAGTTTTGTATGTGTACAAGTGTTTATAAACACTAATGATTTTGTGATAGCCTTATCAAACATTAAAACAATGCAAGATAGTAACATACAGTGTTTTTTTCCTTTTTCTCACAGTACTGTTGAAAGAAATGAAGCAACTGACACTCCTATAATGACTGATTCACTCATTTCACTCCTGACTCCACAGCTTATTTCCACCTCCTACTCGGGCTCTTCATCTTGTTTTTTACTCGTGATATTCTCCAGCTTTAGGTACTACTAAATGTTGTAGTTACTTCACCTGTTCCAAACTGGGGGTGGGGTGGAAGAATGTGATACTGAAATGCATTATATGTACAGAAAACCTTATATAGAGACTTTTAAATTTGTCAAAACACGAATTTCCCATGAGTCTTGCTTTAGCAAATGAAATTTGCAATTCATCATTAAACACTAACTTACCAGACAGGATCTGTGAGATAACTTCACAATATGGCAACTGCCTTTTATTATCCTACTGATCTTGTCCAATATTGGAGAATTTGACCCAATATATATTTAGATTTCACAAATGTTCAAATATAAAATAAGAGGCAGAGAGACACCCATAAAGAGGCAGAGAGACACCAAGAGAAGTTTCCAAACTGGGATGAGAACTTAACTCACCAGTTTTGAAACTCACATTTATGTCACTCTTACAATTTAAATGAATTATCAGTTTGTGGGGCATCTATAGAAGTTACATTTTCTCTATTTTTTAAAATGTAATTTTTTTTTTTTTTTTAAAGTATATCTTTATTGATTTCAGAGAGGAAAGGAGAGAGAGAGAGAGATAGAAACAACAATGATGAGAGTCATTGATCGAGCCCACAACCCCGGCATGTGCCCTGACCGGGAATCGAACCCAGATTGCCTGGATCCCAGGTCAATGCTCAACCGCTGAGCGACGCCCGGCTGGGCTTAAAATGTAATTCTTATTAAAACAAAATGAAATTTTAAAAATGTGTTTGTATCATGAGCAACATACCTGCAGGTATGATCATCACTTACACTTGCAATTCCTTGGCCTTCTTTGGGGTCAAACACCATATCATTAATGAAATCTGAATGACCCTCTAAAACCTAACATAAAGGGAAAAATTAATAAGAACAAAAGAAAAAAATTGACAGTATTCCTACCTATTATTTTTACTTCACTGCCTTAAAAGCTTTCACTGCGTGCTTCTCTTTTCCATAAATATTTCTTAGCAATCTGCTATTTTTAAAGCATGATTTATACACCCACTTTTCTCTGAGGTTTATCTTGGAAAGAAACTGATTATTCAACGCACTGCTATTAGCTTGATCTCTCTTTTCTAGTATGCATTTCTTACAAAAACACATTTAAAAAAAATTTTTTTTTTACTGTACCTGTCCTCATATCACCTCCTTTTTCACTTATTACATAAAGTTTAAATAAAAATTAAAGCTAGAACTTTCTAGGGGCACTGAGAAAGAGTCCCCTCACCTATTTACCTCATACCTACTGCTCTGCATACTTGCTGCTGCCTAATAAAACACATAGTATGAACTTCACCATTTAAGGTCTTTATTCACTTGTTCAGTGCGACCCCCAGCCCTGGAGATAGCTAGTATTATCAACCCACAATCACAACCCACAAATCTGCTTCTGGTACCAGAGGGAACAAAGAGGAAGGTGCAAGGTGGAGGACTATGTGAGCTGGCAAGGTTCAATTAGTTTCAATCTTCATAAAATTTTGATTTAAATATTCTTGTGTAACTTTGACAAACTCAGATCCTCCAAACATTCTTCAAAGCTTATGCCACAGTCTACAAGACAAACTAAATTGATATTAAATATTTAATGTCTATTAACTCTAGCACACATTTTGTGTTTAAATCCTCATTGGAGGACATGTTTTTACTGATTTTTAGAGAGAGAGAGAGAAACATTGATCGGTTGCCTCCCATACGTGCCCCAACAGGGATTAAACTGGCAACCTGGGTATGTGCCCTGACAGGAAATCAAACCTGTGACCCTTTGGTGAATGGGACGGTGCTCCAACCAACCAAGCCACACCAGCTAGGACCCACTTTTGTTTTGCGGTGAGAACATTTAAGTTCTACTCTTAACAACTTTCAAGTATTTAACACAAAACTGTTAACTATACTCACCATGATATACATTAGTCCCCAGAACTTATTCATCTTATGATTTGAAGTTTGTACCATTTGACCAAAATATTCCCAATTCCCCTACTCCCCTAGCTTGATAACCACCATTCTACTCTGTTTCATTGAGTTCAGCTTTTTAAAGTTCCACATATAAGTGAGATCACACAGTACAGTTGTCCTTTGAACAATGCGGAAGTTAGGGGTGCTAACCCCCTGAACAGTCAAAAATCTGCGTATAACTTTGGACTCCTCCAAAACTTAACTACCCTCAGTATCTGCTGGGGATTGGTTCCAGGACTCCCTGCAGATACAAAAATCCGAGGATGCTCAAGTCCTCTATATAAAATGGTGTAGATCAATGCATACAGTTGGCCCTCCACATCAGTGCATTCTCAACTGTGGATGGAAAATAGTTACAGGTATTTATTGAAAAATTCCATGTGTAAGTGCACAAACAGACTGGAAGGTGACCAAAGTTACGTTATTAAAGTGGTAGAGCTGGGCCTCCAAGTCAGGTGTTTTGACCCTGTGTCTGTGCTCTTAACTGATTTGTAATTCTACCTTGCACTACACTGTACTGACCGTTTGTTTCCTCAAAGTCTGACTCATACTCTATATTTGTTCATGTCTATTATACTCCTACTATATCAACTGTGAATTCTAATTCTCCCTCATTTTCTCTGCCAGCTAATATTTTAATTTAGTAAGTGGTATCAGATTTATAATCTGCAGTCCTTACTAAGAACCTAGATACTATAGCCTAAAATAGAGTAAATGAGACCCTAAATTACATACTTTAAAGATGGTCATAAAAGTCATCTTAAATTAGGATAAATCCAATAAAAAAGCAAGAGATAATGAATGTTTTGAAATAAGCTATAAATTATACTTGTCAAGCATACCTTGTATTCATTTTTATCTTGAAGATCTGAAGTAAACAATCTAATTTTCTTATCAGTAGCTGAAGTACAAAATCTGGAAGCAAAAGAAAGAAAAACAAACCCACTTTTAGCCTCTGTAAATGAAAGTTCTCCACCTATACCTTCCAAATCCCCTCTAGTCATCAAAGCTACTTTCATAATCATGCTCTCTTTTGGGCAGAAGAAGTATGCTGTGACTCTGTTATAGAAAATGTTATATAGCCAATACTGAAAGCAGAGGCTCATAAATTTTTTTAAAAAACACAAAAATTAGTATATTCTGGATTTGTCTCTTCAAAAACAAAAGTGTACAATTTTATTATAACTCACCACATCAATTTAACTTTTAACTTTTTCTTATAAGTATAAAAAGATTTAAAAAGTATCTTCATTTTAGCTAGGTCAATATTAGACTTAAAAACACCATTACACATCTACCTCAGTCTTTGGCTTCTTCAGTTATCCGGAAGCCTTCTGAATTTTTCTATTCCTCTAAATAAGTTAAATTAGATGAAAGAAGATAGTATTTTACCTGTAAAAGCGGGTATATTTATATCTACTAAAAGCTGAAGTATTATTTATACTGACACTAAACTTTTGTGATATTTTTAGTAGTTCATCAATGTATACAGTACACCAAAAAAATCCAAACCAAAATCTAAGCAATAACTATTTTTTAAATTCATTTTATTGTTGAGAGTATTACAGATGCCCTCCATTTCTCCCTTTTGTCCCCCTAATAACTATTTTTTTAAATTAGTTTGCTTTTAAATCCTAAAATTTTTAGATTCTCAGCATGTCAGATTATGGCTGGGGAAAAAATAAAAATTATATTCATATACTGAAAAAGTTTATTTCTAATTGTTTTAGGTGAATTATCAAACATCTAAATTTCTTTAGTTCTGACTACATTAAAGTTAACCACATTCTTCCTCAACTAATAAATTTATTTAATAACATTTAAATTAAATAAAAGTAAGACTTCTAATCTATAGACCTCAACATGTTGGTACATCTGAGACCACATCTCTTTTCAGTGATTGGGGAGAGGCACATGGAGGAACTCAGTGATACATAGGGTGGGCAAAAGTAGGTTTAAGTTGTGAGTATAAGAAACACAGAATTTATTGTTGTATTATTATTTATTAATTATTGTATTATTTTCCATACAAATAACTGTAAACCTGTCCTGTATATGTCTTTCTGGCATGTATGCTGTATTTCATACATATAAAAGATAAGAAAAACTAAAAAAACAAAACTTATTCTATCTAATTGTCCTTTTCGAAGTTTGCCCCATTATTGTTCTGGATATTCCTTATTTCCCCACTCAGAGAAAACTCTAGAACAAATTTGCTACAACATTAATAAAGTGAGGGTCTCTCCCAAAGCAGATGTTCTCAAAGTTATGTCATAAAGAAATCACTAAGCCCGGCTGAGCGTGGCTCAGCGGTTGAGCATCAACCTAGGATCGAGAAGATCGCAGTTCGATTCCTGGTCAGGGCACATGCCTGGGTTGTGGGCTCGATCCCCAGTGGGGAGCATGCAGGAGGCAGCTGGTCAATGACTCTCTCTCCTCATTGATGTTTCTATCTTTCTCTCCCTCTCCCTCTCTCTTCCTCTCTCTGAAATCAATAAAGATATATTTAAAAAAAAATACTGTATTTAAAATCAATGGCTGGTTAATGTTTTGAATTTATAATTTATATTGGTATAGTTCCAAAATGGATTTGAGGCAGCTAATCAAAAAGCAACAAAAAAAAGATGAAACAATATAGGAAATCCATTAAAAAGAAGACAGGAAGACAGGTGCCATGGGAAAAAGACAGTTTCTATAGCTTTCAAAATCTGCTAGAGAATCTACAGACTGCTGACTGACTCTTTTTTAGCTCCAGAGCCTCTGAACACTTCGTTTTAATATAAAAGGAAATGAACAGCACACTGGCTACTAACAAAGGTATATGTATGTTGACAAGAGCTGTTGTGTAGATTATTTATAATTCAGATAACTAAGATGTGCAAAAGCTTCTAAAAAAAAATCATAGAACATGTTCACAGCCTTGTTGTAGGTGAAAATTCCTTAGGTAGGGAATAGAATGCACATGAAAAAGTGCTCAACATCATTAGTCATCAGGAAATGTCACTCGAGTACCAACCAGATGCTAAAATTAAAGACTGCCAACAAAAAATGCTGGCAAGTACGTAGAGCAAGTTGAATATCCTTAGGTTATTGGTGTGAATATAAAATGGTAGAACCATTATGGAAACTAGTACTTTCCTAAAATGTTAAATACACCCTCTGACTCAGTAATTCTATTCCTTAGAGAAATGAAATCATATATCCACTAAAAGCTGTATACAGAGATGCTCATAGCAGCTTTAGTCATAATAGCTAAAAACTGTAGACTGCCCGACATCCATTTATAGGAGAATGCATATAAATTGTGGGATATTTATACAATGTAATGGAATACTCCTCAAAAATAAAAAGAAATGAACCACTGGTATACATAAAATGGATGAATCTCAAAAACATTAAGCCAGACACACAAAAAATATTCTGTATGATTTCATTCATATGAAGTTCTAGAATAGGCAAAACTAACTTCTGGTAAGAGAAATTGGATCAATGGGTGCTTTGGCATGGGATGGAGTGCAGGAATTGACTGGGAAGAAGCACAGAGAATCTTTTGGGGTGACAAATGCTAAATATGACCAGTGAATGGGTTATACAAGTGTATGCATTTGTCAACACTGATGAAAATGTACACTTAAGAGTTGAGAATTTCACTGTATGTAAATTATCCCTTAATTTAAAAAAATTAGATTAGCTCAGTAAGAGCTTACTTGTGGATGGCTAAATATATTTACTAAAAGACAAATCTTATAGATGTGGGATTTGCAGAAGCAAGGTTAGTGTTTTATAACAAACCTTAAATAATCTGACATATTATGGCCCTGTGAAAAAGGTCTTAACAGGTAGTGTTACGGTTTTTCTCAAAAAGCAATAGTGCTTTTCAAATGCTTACATGAAAACTGAAGCGCAAAGATTAATTTTATGTACTTTTAAACACAAAAATGTGACCTCGGCCTATGTATAGGGCAGTAAAATTGATTAATGACTCAATCGAATGTAGTTCTTTTGACAGAGTTATACTTTCAGTAAGTGGTAAACTCAGTGAAGACTCTGTGAAGACTTAAAATGATTCCCATGAATCTCAGGTCGAAAGCTTTGTCCTCAAGTCCAGACATGTGCTCAAGGTAATCAGTGCAATGGCTGATATTTAAACCACAAATTCAGACAATAAGCCTAAATTATGAAATAATAGCAAATGTTAAAATATCTACCATCTAGAGTTGGAGAAAATGGAAATAAGAGGGAAAAAGTACTTAAAGATCAAAGGCTTCATTCAGATCACTTAACACAAAGGACATTAATAAATACTTCAGTTAACAATTTTAAACTTACCTGATTACTGGAGGCAATGAGTCAAGTCGAGTCTCTGGGCTCCAAGCTATGCCACCAACCCTGATTCCATGGTGAATTGTTTGTAGTGTTTTATACTGAAGTCCTTCAATGTCTGCTTCCTCTTCCTAAGTATACAGTCAATGTTATAGTAAGTTATGAGAGCAAACAATATAATACTCTCTATATATTTCATTATGACAAAGAATTTACCCGGAGGACATGTACAGTAAGCCCTCACTTAATGTCACTGATAGGTTCTTGAAAATCATGACTAAGCAAAATGATGTATAAAAAAAACAATTTTATTAGGGGCTAGTTGATATAAACAAGAGTTAAGTTCCCATGGCATATTTCTGGTAAAAAAAAAATCACCAAACTTCTAAATAAAGACCCAAACAACTTCTAATATTAAACATTGAAATGTGAGAAAGACTAACCAGTAGGATGATTTTCCAACCTGCTTATTCCAGTTTAGGGTCATGGATGGCTAGAGCCTCTCCCAGTAGCACAGGGTACAAGGCAGGAACTCACCCTTGCCCAGATGCCCTTCCAACACAGGGCATACTCAACACACACCACACTCACGCAGACGAGGACAATTTAGACATGCCAATTCATCTCACATGTGCAGCTTTGGGATGTGGGAGGAAACCCACACAGACTTGGGTATACAGGGATTTATTTTATTATTATTATTCTTTATATCTTATATTGATAATATATATTTTAAAATCCATTTTATAAGCTTAAAATATTGTGACTTTTAAAATAAACAAATCATAGTTTTGTTATTTATATCAATACCCTAATTGGGTCTAGAGACAAAAGCAAAATTTTTCTTTCCTTTTCTTTTTATATATTTACTTTATAGGTTTTTTAGAGACAGGAAGGAGAAGGAAAGAGAGGAACATCAATATGAGAGTGAAACATGGATTGGCTGCCTCCTGTATGCCCCCTACTGTGGATCAAGCCTGCAACTTGGGCATGTACCCTGACCTAGAATCAAACCAGCAACTTTTTGGTGCTCAGGAAAACGCCTGCCCAACCAACTGAGCAAAAAAGGTCAGGGCAAAAGCAAAATTTTTGATGACAAATTTGCCCAAGGAATCTTCTGTATTAAGTGACTACAGTTATCTTTTATAAAAGTTTATAGGATTATAAAATACCCGGGAAAAACCTAGAGCAGGTGAAATTTGATATTTAATGGAATACATGTGTCTATATGGAATAGAATTATCTGAAGGCTTGATCTAAAAATTCCATTCATCCTGAATCTAAATGCGAAGTTTTATAATGTGTACTTTAACTGAATCCTAGTGGATGTGTTGATTTTTCCAGGACTTTTCCTTTGAGATCTTAACAAAGTCATTTCACAAATATATTAACATCTTTTTTTCCACATAATTCAGATGTTCCTTGAAAATAAATTTAAATTTCAGGTAAACTTAGAGTTAACAGAAAAAAGTTTTTCCATAAATGAAAAAAAGGATAAAAATGCATTTATCAAGGAAAGAAAAACACTGTCAAATTTTATCACTTCATAATTTGTATGTATAATAACTGTATGGCTAACAGCCAGATATACCAAGGCAGCAACCACTAGGCAATTTTAAAATAAGGTTAGAAGCCTAATCATAGCTAACTTCATGGTTTCAGTTACATCTATTTTTCTACATTCAACAAATCAATCTTCTAAATATGAAGTTTTTACCATCAAAACAGACATTATTTTGCTACTGTAACAATAGTGCTGACAATTAGGTCCTGCAATTTGTTATCCAAAGTATATATGAAGTTATTGGGTGGTCGTGGGGATAAAGAAACCCCAAGGACTGTACAGCCTGAGCTTTATGTATTACCAGTGAAACCTTTTTTCCTGGCAGCAACGTCTGCCACTGAGCCAAGTAAAAGGCCAGGGTGCGTGTGTGGTATAGGCAGAGACAAATGCTATTCTGGGTGTAGGCGGTATTGTATAGACAGGAAATTAAGATACTTTGGAAAACTTGCTATAATACAAATCATTATATAAGGCTCCAGCATATTTGACGTTGGAGCAAAGCCAGGTTGATGAAAGGGCTATTCTAGGATTTAAAATGGGCAGGTCTTCCCACCACACCCATTTAAGACAAAACACAGAATTTTAGTTAGACGAGACTGTACAGTTTACCTAGTCCACTTCTTTCAGAATTTGTACAACCCTTTTCTAAACACTTTCAGTGAGAGGCAACTAGCTACTTCTTGGGGGAGCTTACTCCATTTAGAATGAGTTCTCTTTAACATTAGAAGAGTTCTCTTTAACATTAAACCAAAATCGCTTTCCATGTAAATTCTACTCATGACTCCAAATTCTGCTCTCTGGAACCATACAGACTAAGTCTAATTCAGTGATGGTAAATACCTGGCCATAGCTGATTCCCCCTTAGGGGAACAGACTCAAAGAAGGAGCTTTGGCATTATCTTAAATAGAATTGACAAATGATACAAAATACATTTACCATTCTGAGTCTAATTCCTCTTTTATGCAGCAGTTTTAAAATATTTTAATACCACTCTGAAATACGTCAAGTACATTATCTCCTTTAAATCAAAATATACTGCTAAGAACTAAAGAAAACATTAAACATTACTGTCAATTTACAGAGAATATAGAGCTGTGCTGTCCAATGTGGTAGCTACTAGCCACATGGGGCTTTTAAGCACTTGATATATGGCTAGTTCAAGCTGAGACGTGTACATTTTATAAAGTGCAAAATCCACACCAGATTTCAGTTAGTATAAAATAATATAAAATATCTGAATAATTTTTATATTGGTTATACATAAAGCACTTTGGATATGCTAGGTAAAAAATTAATTTCATCTGCTTTTCACTTTCCATAATGCAGTTACTACAACATTTAAATTTAAATTTGTGGCTCATATTATATTGCTATTGGACAGCACTGAATTAGCTCTTTGGCAGTTTAATCATTGCACTGATTCATGGTGAACATCCAGGTAATTAAAAACAGGAAGTCTCAATTCTCCCTTTTAGCTCTTGCAATCTATCATATTAAGACTTTATATTCATCTCTATTAAACGTTAGCTTGTTCAACTTGATCCATTAATTATATATTATACAACATTTGGATTCTGTGCAGAGTCTGACACACAATATGTGCGCAGAAAGTACGTTAAACGAAGTATGCCATCCAAAATATTAGGTATCCTTCTTAGCTTTATGTTCTTGCCTAAGTCCAGTGTTCTCATCCAAGTCCCAGTAGAGGCCTTAACTCATTATTGAGAAGACCCTCTGAATAGACTTAGAAACTTTCATGAGCTCTCTCTCCTATACACATAGGACTTTCATAGAAGTTTTCTTATTGCACTGGTTTACATTTAAACATCTCCTCCAGGGTGGGGTGCTTGCTTTTTTAACCTATATATCACCAGTTCCCGCACCAGATCTGCACTTCATGAATATTTGACAAAAACATGACAACAATCAATATTATCAGTCAGCTTAAATTTCCATCTTTCAAAAGAACACTGAGATTCTGAAAAATGCTTTGTTGAACTCTCCTGATAGTTGAACCCTCATTGTTCAAAAGTCTCTCTTACACGTAGAACTAGCTATTCTGTGAGAAAACATGGTGTCTGCTCACACAAAGCAATCTTAAATTTGGTGGTTAAATACAAGGCTGTGCCTGAATGTCACCACTGACCAAATCAATAACACCTAAAACTTGTATATGTATTAAATGTGCCAGATGCCTTCTAGGAACTTTACACAGAATAAAAACCTAGGCATTTTGGCTTGAGTTCATTGTCTTAATGACTATGCTAAACTGCCTGTTGAATTAATATGATCCCATACGTTGCATACTCTAGACATATGCTTCAGATGTATAAAAAGTATGAGAGCATATTAACAGGAAAGCAGAAAATTATGACAGCTATAAAATGGTCTGGAGGATTATATTTTAGGCTCTCAACATTAGTTTGTTTCCTATCTCAAAGTGGAATGTAGAAAAATTGCATTAAATAATTAGATCTCACTTAATTGTTTTCCCTATACATACTAATGGTCAGTTAATCATAACCTTTAATTATGAACATATTCCATTTCTAACCATGAGGCAAAAGAGAAGCCTTTTATTTTCCTTTTTCGCTATTTAATGTTTGCACAAATCTCAGGTGTAAGTTACTGGGAATGTCTCTCTGTAGCTTTTCTTATTGTTTTGTGGGGTTTCTTTTAATTCAAACTCAATATACTTTCAAAATTTAGCAAAGGTTTACCAATGTTTGCATAAGCTTTCTTATTAGTGAAATATCTTCACTGTCATTCACTGTAGTTTCTTTCATACACTAACCTGAAATGTACACGTGCCAATGACCACGTAGTTATTGCCACCATATGCAATTAGGTTTCCTGAATCCCCACTGTCAAAGGGATTAAACTCTACCACATGCACATAATCTTCACAATCCACAGTGTAGGCAGCATTCCTTGTGGCATCTTGCTTCATCTTGTATGTCAAAGCTTGAGGAGTTATAAAAATAAAATAGCCTTCTACTGGACAAGGTCACGAAGCTGTGAATTACAGCACAGAAGCAGTTAGAAACTGTGAAAATATCACTTTCAGCAAATGATCAAAATAAGAATACAGTATTGCAAATGCCACAGACAGCTCAAAAAAATTACTTATTTGAATACTTTGTGAATGATACCTGCAGCATAAATCACCGTAATTTTGTTTAGATTATCTAAAAAATACAGTGAATTCCAGAAGAGGAAATCACCTTAATAAACATATTTATAAAAAATTAAAGATACATGTGCCCGGGTTGCAGGCTTGAACCTCAGTTAGGGGTGTGCAGGAGGACGCTGATCAATGACTCATTATTGATGTTTTTTTGTCTCCCCCTCTCCCTTCCTCTCTCTAAAAATCAATTAAAAAATATTTAAAAAAGTTAAAGATAGTTAACATTTACAGAGCACTTTTTGCAGGTGCCATGTTAAGCATTTTACTGACATAATAGCATCAAATATTTGCATAAACTTTAGAGGGAGGTACTACCCATGGTTTCCCTTTTTAAAAATATTCTTTAGGATGTTGATAAGCTTGCCAAGGCCCTAGGACGAGCCAGAATTTGAAAACAGTACACCATGTGTTGGAAACCAGGGCTAGAGAAGAAAATCAGAGCTCTTGCCGTTCAAGGAGCTCACAATCCAGGGATCGTTATGGTTCAGTGTGAAAAGTGCTATAATGTAAGCAGATACAAAATACAGGATCTGGAAGGAATGACAAAATGTGTGATATAAAAATATTCATAAAACCTGCACAGAACATCAGCCAACCTGTCGGGGCCTGGTGTGCACTCTGGAGGTAGCATTCCCAAATGAGACATGGACTTGGAGGTCTTTTTTTTAAAAATTGGACACAGTTGTCCTGAATACAGATGGGCTGGGTAACAAGCACATCACATACCCGATGAGGATATACTGAGAATCAGAGGAGCCTCACCTCGGAAAGCCAATAAACTAGTAACCTGACAAGTGGGCGTCCGGGACTGGACATTTATCTTAAGGTGACCAGCACTTCGAGATGCTCTCAGAGGCACTGCGGTGTGGGAAGTGCGAAAGATTCACGGTTAGGATACTGGGTCCCTTATTGCTCATTGAAGCAGTGCCCGGTCTCACTACATTATCGGGGTCTCACAGGAGCTGGCGGGCTGGACTTGCCCCCGTACAACTGGAAGGGGACAGAAGTTCCCGCGAAGAGCTCACTGCCCCCCTCACCCGCCCGCCCTGCCTCTCCCTGTCCCAGGTAGGTCCCCGAGACCCCGCTACCCACTACCCCGAGCCCCAGGTCGGAGGAAAGAGGGGCGGAGAACCGCCTGGGGAGAGCGGGGCGCTCGGTGGCACAGCGGCTTGGCCCCCTGGGCTCCGCGATACGCACCGGGAATCAGCCAGACGGAAGCGGGTCTCCGCCGGGGGCTGTTGCGCCTCCCGTCGACTCTGCTTCCGGGTCAGAGGGCGGCAGCGGCGATTGGCTCGCAGGCCCTCCCGCGAGATTTAAAATGTAACCCGCGAGGCTCAAACTGCGGAGGGAGTGGGGCTGGGGCGGACCTCACCTCCGTCGGGGCTGCGTCTCCCTGCTCTGCCCCGAGACAGGGGAGCCTCACCTCTTCCTCACCCATCTGTCACTCGTTGAGTGGTGGTTCAAGCCGCGGGTTTTTCGGTGACAGGAAAGCGCCGTTAAAGGTATTTGTGCGGGGGCTTCGTTCTGGAGCCAGGTTGGGTCTGGGTCCCACAGTGTCTAGTAGTGGGTGGAGCCGGAAGGCCAGGCCCATTGCGGACTCTTTAGGATCATTAGTTATGTCAGGAATCGGGGTTCTAGTCCCCAAACCTACGCAGACTCCAGTTCTGCTGTATTCGCTCTCTTCCTGTTGTATCCTCTGGAGGAACTTTTTGGACTTGCATTCTGACAGTGATAGCAGCAACGATTCCCATTTTTTATTGAGCACCTATTGAGTGTTTGGCACTAGGTGGATTATTTGTCTCCCGAATGTCTCATAATTTTATGGGGTAGGAGAGATATCCTCCCCGTTTTACAGATGA
The DNA here is from genome assembly GCF_964146895.1 of Miniopterus schreibersii. NCBI lineage: Eukaryota > Metazoa > Chordata > Mammalia > Chiroptera > Miniopteridae > Miniopterus > Miniopterus schreibersii. The sequence goes on from NC_138102.1 coordinate 173,858,957, forward strand.
AGTATATGCTCATCAGAGATTTTTTAATACCGAAGGGCATACAGCTAATAAATGGGAGAGTCTGGATGTGGACTCTGGTCTCTCAGACTCAAAAGTATAGTTCTTTTAATCACCCCACGCTGCCTCCCCAGTGACAGTTTCCTCTCTCACAATTTTTGCTCCGGTGCAGCTTGGAATCCAGTTTTGTTTTGCTTTTTAAAAAAAACCAAGTGTTTATTATCGCTGCCGCCTTCCACTACTGTTTTTTCATAGTGCAGCCTGACATTGAAAGGAATTGCGTGTTTGTTGTCTCACTGACTCCTCACAACTGGCTGGAAGGCATTATTCCTGTTTCCTTTTTGATGATACCTCTATCTAGGCAGTCGGGTGTAAAGCTCATTGCCGAGGCACACAGCCAGCTATCTACTAGGATGAGAGCTGAGACTAGATCAGGGATGGCAACTGTCTGTGGCACTGCCTGTTTTTGTACAGCCGGTTCCCAAGCTAAGAATGGATTTTACATGTTTAAATGGTTGGGGGGGAAAAAATCAGAAGATGGATGATATTTTGTCATGTGTGAAAATTATATGAAACTCAAATTTCAGTTCCTATTAGGTTTTGTTGAAGCTCATTTGTTTATGTATTGTTTGTGGCTATTTTCACACAGCAGGGTCAAGATGAGTAGTTGTGATGGAGACTGTATGGCTTGCACTCCTCAAATATTTACTATTGGGCCCTTTCCAAAAAGTGTACTGACCCCTAGATGAGGCTGTTGGCTCTTATATGTGCCAGGCACTGTTCTAAAAGCTTAACTTATATTTATGTCATTTACTTTTACAAAACCCGACGAGATAGTAACTGTTATTATTTTCGTTTTTCAGTGCAAGGAAGCTGAGGCTGGGAAAGGTCACCTAACTTGGCAAAGATCTCACAGCTAGAAAGGGGTGAAGCCAGGATTCAGAACAGCATAATTGCAGACTCGTCCTCATTTTCAGCAATCTGAACTCAGTACCTTTAAATAACACTAGTAAGTAATTTACTACTGAAGATTTATTTCATGCAAACTGATCATATCACAGAAGCGTTACTTCACTTTCTTTTTTATTTCTTATAAGAGATGAGGTGATATTTTTAAGAGGAATATAATTCTTAGCTATTTACTAGGATTTGTATTTAAGTAGATACTTTAATTTAGTCTTATACCTGTAAATTTAAGTTGCATCACTGATTGTGTCTATAAATTATTATTTTTTTAAGTGGCATATGCCCATTTTCTTGATCATAGACACCCAAGATACATTGGGATTTTGTTTATGTCACATAAAAAAAGAAGAAAAAGATCCCAGAAGGAGTAAGTAAATGGGATGAGTATAGTAAAATACCCAAAATAAGATAATGGCTTGTGAGTGTGTTGGAGATTGGAGTACTTAAAGTAGGAAAAAAACTGACAACCAATAGCAGGCATGTCTGTAAACTCGGAGAAAGGAATTGATGCCTTATACAGGCTTGGGTGCATAAAACATTGGAACTATATCCAATTCTTTTGAAAGACTTTTGTTTATCAAGAGAAGTTATGTAATAGAGTAATTTCAGAGCACAGCTTATGAAGTTAGGCATCTTGGGTTTAGGTCTGTTTGAACTTTTGCTAGCTAAGTGACATGGGGCATCACTTTTTTCAGATACAAGATGAGGGTAATAATAGACCTTCTTCATAGGTCTCTTGTGAAGATTGAATGAGTTTATAAATATTAAGCTTTTGAAAAGTATTTGGCACCAAGAAAGCTCCTACATATTAGCTGCTGTGTTGGTTATCTATTGCTGTGTAACAAACCACCCCAGAACTTAGTGGCATTAAAACAACATACTTGCTTATGATTCTGTGGATCAGTAATTTGGGCTGGACTCGGCTATGTAGTTCTGCTGGTCTTGCCTGGGATCACTCTTGTGACTGCAGTTAATCTGGCAGGTTGATTGGGGCTAGAGAGTCTTAAGATAGCCTCACTGGCATGTTTGTGAGTTGGTATTGGTTGTTAGTCAAAGCACCTAGTTCTCCTTATAAGGCTTCTCCAACAGGCTAGCTTGGACTTCTTCATATGGTAGTCTCAACACAGCAAGAGAATGAAAGCTGAAGCTTCAAGGTTTTACGCAGTCGGCCCCCAAGACCACCTTCCAGTTGGATGATTTGCTCAGAGAACTCAGCAAACTCAGCATATAGTCATACTCATGGCTATAGTTTATAACAACAGAAAGATACTAAGCAAAATAAAGAAAGTATATGAGGCAAAGCCCAGGGGAGACCAAGAACAAGCTTCCAAAAGTGCTCTTAGTGTAGTCACATAAGACATGCTTAATTCCTCTATCAACAAGTTATGACAACATGTGAAATGTTGTCTATCAGGGAAGTTCTTTACTGATTCCGTGCCCAGGGTATTTACTGAACACTTAGGCATCCTATCTTTGTTCCAGAATTCCAAACTCAGAAGGAACCTATGTGTTCAGCATAAACTACATTGTTTGTACAAGCAGTTTAAGCACAGTGAGCCACTCTTACCGGAAACCCTTCTGAAATCTAAGTTCCCAGATGCCAACCAAGGGCCAACCTTTTAAGCAGGACTTTCAAAGGATAGCAGTCAGGTCTGCTGTATTAACTCTTTTCTGCACTGGCCTTTTGAGGTCTAGTCTTGGAACTCCCACAGTGCCATTCTTGCTACATTCTATTGGTCAAATCAAGTCACAAGGCTGACTCACATTCAAAGGGATAATATAACGATGGGATGAAATTGGACTTCCCCCTCCCCAATCTACTACAAATATTATCATCTATCTCGAAACAATATTTTTAAACACAGTTTTAATTAGCTATGTGTCTATAATTATAAGTTTGCAGAATTGTTCTATCTGTTTTGTATGAATTTTCAGATCGAAAGTTACCTTTTGTTATTTCAAAAGATTTGGCTTAAGAAAACTAAAGGAGAGGAAAATGCAATTGGGTGGAAATTGTTTTCTGTTTTCCTAAATTTAATTAAAAGCAATCTTAGTAAATATGAAATGATCTCTTGGTCATTGCTTATTTTTCTCTAACTCTTGCTTGCTGATACATGTTAAGTATTAATTTCCAATTAAAATAAGGCCTTTTAACATTGCATTCTGCCCTACTTTAAGAGGATGACTGTGCTTCATCAGAAGTCTGTCTTAAATATGATTAAAGAGTTCAGAAGGAATTGGCACACTCTTTGTGACTCTGAGAGAACTACTGTATGTGGGGCAGACTCCATGCTCTTGGCATTGCAGCTTTCCATCGCAGAGAACAACAAACAGGTTAGTAGGCTGTATTTAGGTTAGCTTTTTTTAAAAAGTGAGTTTTGGTTGCTGCCTATTTGAATAAACTTCATTGCATTAATTTCTTTGCAATAGATGCCCTCCTATGATAATATCAACATACTATTTTCACAAATGCTTCTGTATACCTGTGTCAAAAATTGCGATTGGATTTTAAATGATTTATTTCAAAATTAAAGCCTTCATATGTGCACTGGGAAACGAGAGAGAGGAATTGAGGGAATTATTAAGAATCACTGTCTAGTGATTGAAGGCTGCTGCTCTGAAATCAAAGAGAGCATGTTCAAATCATCTATTGTTTGTTTGCTTGTGTATAAATAATTGAAAAGTAAATATATCAACAAGCTAAGTAGAATGTAGCCTGGAAAAATGTTAGTTCTCATTGTAGAAAAATTTAACGTATTAAAATAATCCACCCAAGTCAGTTATTCTTCGGGACTTGCCTGTGCAACATTCACTCAGGGTTTCTTCCTACTTGTTCGTGTTCTACTTGCTAACTCACTTTATTCACTGTGAAAGTTCAGACTCTGGGTGGGAAAAGGGGGAGTGGTGAATTGCAACTGAGCTTTTCACAGTTTGTGTAGGTGTGCACAGGTATGCAGTGGAGAGGGTGGGCTGCAGTTCAGTTTTACTTCAACTCTCTGTATACAGACTAAGCTTAGGCATTCCCAGCGGTGCTCAGACTTCCCAGTCACTCAGCAGTATGAAACAGCATACACCTGTGCCTGCAGGTGCACTCATAAGTAGCATACAGTAATAAAAGGGTGGAGTGGCTATATGTTTCCTCCACCTATATTTTTCACCCTGGGTTTGTGTTCTTGTTTGGGTTTTTAAGTCTCTGAAGTTTGAGAACATGAGTCCCTACAGTATATTCGCTATCACTGAATTTGACTGCAGTAAAACCTCTGAATACCTGCTTTAGTGGGGAAAAAGAAAAGGTATATTAAAATAATCTGAGTTTTAGGTTTTTGGCATGCTTTCAGAGGAAGAAGAATTTTTTTAGCTTAAATCATGTAATACCTCTCTAGCAGTTTTATTCTGCTAAAGATTTAACCTGTGATAGATTCATTCACTATTGACTTCATTATATGGCTAATATATATGACTTCATTAGGTTGCAAATAATAATTTAGCATTTCCTCTCTTTGGAATTGGCTTCACAGGTTGACTCTGTTTTGCAATTACGTTATAAAGGCTGTTTTTCGCCTTGAAAGCCTTAAGAACATTACAAGTGTTCTATTGGATGAACCAGACAAAGATATTAATGTTATAACTTCCTGGAAAGCAATCACAGCACCTGTGGTTGACTGTCAGCTGTGAAAATCACCTAGCGGAGACATAACAAGCAGCAGATTTTTAAAAATTGAATTACATTTAAATACCACTCCTCCCCCAGCAAACAGACTAACAATTATTTTACTTAGAATAAGAAAAGAAAGACAACTGATGTTTCTGATTGCCTAAATAAGGTGTTATTTAATATGTACAATCTCATTTTATAATCAAGGAAACTGACTCAGAGGGATTTCCATATCTCACCCAAGTTCACACAGCAAATTAATGCTCTTAGGTAGACCTGCTTTCTTTTCTCTTTTGCTAATAAAAATTCCAAGTTAGTTAAACATGTAAAGTTTATTTAAAATTTTGAATAATTGTAAAAATAACTTTGATAAAATATGCAAAGTACAAGAGCTCTGAAAAAGTGTAACTCTTGCTTTTTCTCATTTTATTCTTGTGAAATGGAATCCTCCTTATGTCCATCAAAGAATTAAAGCATTGAACATTTTGAACTTCCTTCATCAAATAGTGGCCAGCTGGCATGTTTTCTTAGCAAAACATTTTCTGATTTGACCACAGACTCTCTCTCAATCAGTTGTTACCGGTTTGAAAAACAGAATATGCTGTCATGGTGGGCACCTGATCATGAAAACTGATATCTGGAGTGCAATTTTATTTGGATTTAAAATGTTTTTACAGTCTCAGTATAAATACTGTTAATCTAGTCAGAGGCTTTTCTCACAAGATCAAGAGCTTGCACGGTTTTTCTTAAATTAGTTACAATCAACAGAATGAGATTAGATTATACATTTACATTAAGCAAAATCTTAATTTATTTTTACCATGAAGGATGTTATATCAAAATAGTTTTAAGATTTTTGAGATAAAACAGTTTAGTTTTGAAACTCTAAATAACTGGATTTATTTAACTTAAATACCATATGGAGATTAAATAGTATGTAACCTTTGTGGGTTTGGGGAGTAAAGTATGCAATTTTTGATTCAGTGCTGAGAAATTACAAATTGTCTTGTGTTTGGATTATGGATCTAAGGTTTGAGAGTTAAAGATTTTTTTTGTTTGTTCATTGAACTAGTTTTGTGAAATATAATTAATGTCCATAATTATGATATCACAGGTCCCTACTCTAAGGAAAATAAGGATAATTTTCTTAGCTGTTTTCATATGGATGAGTAGAGAGTTAATTATTTTAAGGCAGGTTGTACACTTTGTCTTAAATTTGGATAGTAACTGGAAAATGTGACTGATCTTTATAAAAGATATAGAGATGCAGGTATGAGAGAGTCAGATATGTAGAAATAGTACTATGTTATAGGGTTCTGTTTCATTTCTTTTCCTTATTCTTCATTGGCTAAATATGATGTTACAGTTTAGTTCCAGTGAATTATAGTTCTATTTAATATCCACCCATCTTTAAATGCAGTTACTATAATGGAAAGATGTAGGTGTTTGCAGAAACTACTAGCATATTAATGGACCTTAACTGTAGAAGAGAGCAGCATTGATACATTTCACAAAACCACATAGGGATACTTAAAAATAATTGTTATTCATGGAGCATTGAAAAGGAACAGTTAGAATTTTTTACTAAATCGGTTTGGCATTTTGTGGAGGACACCATTATTAATATTTGGGATACAAAATGGAAGCGGGATGCAATCAATTAAAAAAAAAACCTTCAAAATTCCAATTTTGAACAATTTTGCTTGATTAGTACCATCTGACAACTTATGGAAAGAAACCTGACTGACTTTTTAGCACTCGTTTAGTGTGTCCCTAAGCAGGGAAGAATAAAAATTATTTGACTCAGGTTTTAGCCCTGGTATTTTGCTTTCTCTGGAAGAGTAGTGAAATGAAACATAATTTTTAAAAATTTAATTTTTATAATCACTTTTAAGACTAACACTGGACTAGCATGTGTGGTACGTGGGAATTCACTGTGGCATTGACACTTTTAAAATAAGAGATTAAAAATACATTGGCTAAAAGCATGGATAGGAACTAGATATTAACAGAATCGAATGTTTCCTGGTCAGTAGTACTTACTTACAGCTCAGTGCCCACCTGTCGCCCCACTTTGGGTAGAAATTTAGTGAAGTTCAGGTAATAGACAATGCCTATATATTTGCCCATTTTGTCACATGCAAATTGGCTGTAGTTGTTCATACTTTATAAAATCATCAAAATCTTATTTTTAATAACTGGTTTTAAAATTATTTCATAGGTCCACTTAGATGTTCTCTTCAAATTCACAAGAATGTAATACAAAATTAAATTTATACATCACAACTCAATTATAACTTTATCAATATTCTGGCACCCAACTTTATCTTTTTATTTTTGGCATTATCTTTTTCAGCACAGTGGAGAATTCACGGTCTCTCTCAGCGATGTCTTATTGAGCTGGAAACACTTACTACATGAGAAATTGAACCTACCCATTGAAAAGATGGAAACAATTGACCATTATGAGGACATTAGGAGGACTTACGATAATTTCTTAAAGAATAGTAATATGTTAGATCTGATCGATGTTTATAAAAAATGTAGTGTTTTGACTTCTAATTGTGAAAATAATGCCAACATATCCCCCGTAAGTATTTTTTAAAACAATTCTAAATCAAATTAAAATTGGACTAGACTTATTTTTAACTCTGGTATTAGCACTTATAGTAACTTGATAATGCTTTTTCTCTTTGGATCATGTTAAGAATGGAAAATTTAGCTACCTGAAAGCTAGTCATTACTTGAAAGAAAGGTTTTGGTGGTAAATTTTGTTGAACCTGTGTTGTTGTTATTTGGTTTAAATGTAAGAATAGCTTCTTACTAGATACAAAATTTTTTAACAAAGAAATCAGTCTGAAATGCATTATTTCTTTTTTTAAATGTATTTATTGATTGATTTTAGAGAGTTAGAAAGAGAGAGAAGCAAGACTTTCTTTTTAATTTTCTTCTTCCATAAAAAATAAAAGATTAAGATTAAATTTCCAAGGTCATCTTTTAACCCTAAACTTGTAAACGTCTGTGAGTACAGGTGCCACTGGAAATTAACTGAAACATTTTGTTAGGAAGTTTAATTCCATGTCTACATATTGTTGACTGCCAACCAAGGCCAGCTAATACACTATATACTGGAACATCAGTGACATTGGGTAGAGCTAGGTGTGAGATCTTTTTTATAGTTGGCATAGCATTTTATTATTAATGTCCTGTATTTCCGGCAGAGTCAACTACGGGATTTTCTGTCTGGCAGACAGTCTGCAATAGATGATGAAACTGATCCTTGTGTACCAACGTCACCAATGAGTAAACACACCCAGGGTAATGAAAAGGTACCGATAAGTTATGAGTAAATTAAAGCAGAATGTGATCCCCTTCAAATCACTATGAATTTGATTGTACATACAGCTACTATATTTTTAATTTTTTGAAAGTTTTTAATTAGTTTAAATAAAACTATTTGCAAAGAGTAATACATTGGAGACTAGCGAAAGCATAACAATCAGTTACTACATGGTTTGGGGCCAAGGTAATAGGTACTGTGCAAGGATAGGTATCTCTCTAAGTATCAGAAACTGGTTGAAGGTCCAGATTGCCAGAGTTCTTTGAATCTTTATGTAGTGTCCTTTGGTAACTATGGGGGATTGGTTCCAGGACCATCCTCGGATACCAAAATCCACAGATGCTTAAGTCCCTTTCATAAAATGATGTATGTTGTATTTGCACATAACTTACACACATCTTCCTGTTTACTTTAAATCATCTCTAGATTACTTTTAATTTCTAATACAATGTAAATGCTATGTAAATAGTTGTTATACTGTATTGTTTAGGGAAAAATGACAAAAAAATCTGTGTATGTTCAGTACAGATGTAGTCATCGTAGCCTAACTACATAGTACACATCAGCAACAACATAACTTTAAAATTTAGACTATTTTCCACCTGGGGTTGGTTGAATCCGCAGATGCAGAACCTGTGGATACAGAGAGCTGACTGTATTTGGTAAACTTCACAATTACTGCTTTACACGTTTTTTTCTTGGGAAGATATGTACAATTGGAAAAATCTGCTCTGTACCCTTTGCAGTAGAATAACTGATGCATCATGAGTTCTGATAACAGGGTTTGTTGTACAAACACACCACAGAAAAGCAGTGCCAAGTACAGGTTTGGTCTCACAATTTACTTTCAGCTGGTAAAGCTAGGTCCCAAATTAAATATAGTAATCCCTCACTAACCGTGGGAGGTATGTTTATGAAAGTTTCTCTGGTTAATAAAATCACCATTGACAAGATAAAAGTTTAAGAGTAGTTTTAGATATGTTGAAGTAAAATTACATTCAACATATCTAAAAATACAATATATAAAAGGTTCCAAACCCAGGTGCTCCAGTAAGTTAACGTGTTTGATGAATCACCTTCTTCATTTTTCAGATTCTCTCATAAGTCCCATGCTAGATAGGTAACACTTTTAAACACATATTTTATCACTGCCCTCAAATCAATACCTATATACTTACGTTTTAGACTTAATAATTCACTTTATATCTGTATCTAATAATCTTTCTCTCCTGTATAAAAGTTAAATTGCTGATATCATGACACTTAATCCCTAAATGTCTTCAGCACATCATTTCCTGAAAATAAGGGCTTAACCACTATATCAGTATCCTATATAAGAAAACTTAAGTATCCCCTGATATCATCTGCTATCTTCCCTATTCGCATTTCTCCATTTGTCCCCAAAATGGATTTTATGTTTCTTTAGACTCTTGACCTAGGAGAATTCCCCTCAGCCTTTGTTTACTTCTTACTTATCTGATTAATTCCTACTGGTACTATTTAACTTGTTTCTCTATTTCCAATAAACTGGGAGTTACATCTAAAAGCTTTCTTTGAGGTTTAAAAGTTCTTCACAAATACTTTATAACTGATACTGATTTCATTTTGTATCATATCAGGAGAAACTCAAGTTGTATTGAATCGTCCAGTCTCTCCAGTATAAAGAAGTGGTTTTCCCTTTGCGTCAGCAAAGATCTGTGGGTTGTTACTTTGTCACTGTGTTTTCCCAGCAACCTTTCCCCGAATAGTTTTAAGCATGTATTGATCATGCTTGTCTAAATCAATTATTTCTTTAGAGTTTGCAGAATGGCAAGTGTCTAACTCTATCATGTCTTTACATTAATTAACTACCATTTCTCAATAAAGAAGAGCTTAGTCTTATCAGCTGTGATGAAGTACGGTTCCCTGAAAATGGCGGGGTCACTACTTAATTCTTTCTCTTTAATTACCATTTTAGGAGTTGTTATAATAGTTATGTATACTATAGGAGGTAAATTAGGTATTTTTTATATGTATCTTCTTTTTTATGTGTGTATATATTGCTAAGGACTCATGGAGTTTTATTTATTTAGGGTTTTAAAATTGATTGCAGCCATTAATCTTTGATGCTAAAGTAGAGGGATCCCCTTCAAGCTACCTTCTGTATCTTTTTTATATGCCCTTGTAGACTTTTGAGCACTCCCACCTTTCTGGCACAAGAAAATATCCCATCTACCTTTGAATATTTTCTACTAAGATTTGTGATTCCTTTTAGTGATTTGTAACATTTTCTCTTGCTTGAAATGAGTGCTTCACTTACATTCTGCTTTTTTCTTCCTCCTGCTCTAAATCTTGACAGAACACTTACTAAATTACTTGGTCTTTTCTCAGTGGTACTTACGGAGTACATTCATACATCAAAAGGGTAGATCGGTTACAGATCTGTTCTTTTTTATCTATTTTACAAGCTCTACAGGGAGGAAACAATTGTTATTATGCCTTTTAATTAGGAATGAACTAATTTGTATATGTAAAATGACCTAAGCTTTTTAGAGTTTTGGCTTACAGATATAAAATATTATCTTAAAGGTATACCTGTGAAAAAGGGTTATAGTTTATAGAAACCGATCTGTCTTCGTTAAAAGCATATAATTTTCTCATTTAAAAAAGCAATAGTAGTTTCACTGTGTTAATCCTTTACTTTTTATCTCTTGCCTCCTTTGGTTGTATTTTCCAGGAGAATTTTATCTACTACTTAGCTGATGGATTAGATTTTATGAGGACTATTAAAGTAGCAGCCATCCTGTAAGCCATTTTTCTCTTCCTTGCAGACTTCTAATTTTTCTTTTTGCAAAATATTTTTGGAAGGTGATGTATTTCTTTTAAAATTCCAGAGTAACTTTTTGGGCTGCAGTCTTGCAGAGATTTATTTTTATCACCAAATGTGCTTACTAATGCCACACAAGAGTCCTTAAATAGATGAATGGAATGAATATGAGAAACAATGTTTTTGTTTCCTTCTTTTATTTTACTTCATTTTATTTTTCTTAAGGAACTAAACTATTACTTTAGAAATTCTGAAGTAATGAAGGGAAAAGTACAATAAAGGCCCCAAAAGAAATAATCAGTTAAATAAAAATTTTTACCAGTATATTAGTTTTAGTCCAACTTTTCTGGGGTCATTATATATAATTTATATGTTGGCAAAGAAAGTAAAAAATACCTGTATAAATTATTAATCTTCTTAATTTAGAAAAACTGACTTCAAATTGAGATTAAATATTTGTACTCCAGTAATAATTAAGGGATAGGAAAAGAAACTTGGAGTTTTCAGAAAGCTTAAAGTTGTTCAACTTCTAAACAAACATTGCAAATACTTTGTGGTATGGATAGAATCAGTTTATTAAACAAATAAACAGAACAGTATCTTTATTTTCGGTATCTTGGTAAAAGCTTCAATCTTGTGGATTTTTTCAATTTAGGCCCTTGCTTCTGGACATCATCACTGTATTTATGTGGAATGCTTTTCCAGAGAGCCTCTTTAAAACCTGCTTGCAAATACAAGAGCAGGGAAACCATAAGTGCCATGTTATCTGACCATAATGACAGAGACAGATTTCTAATTACAGCTATGAGTTAAAAGAAACACACTAACTGTGAAGACTCCACGATGTTCCCCTGATGTTTGCCTAGCATCAGAAAGACAAAGTCTGTTAGCCTTAAAGAGCAAGTTGTAGGTGTGACAATTTTGTACCCAGTAAGGGTCAGATATATACATACTGATAAATCCTCATTGTTTTGGGACAGTAGAAACACAGTGAAACTAAATTGTGGTTTTATGAAATTAAATGTGGAAAAAATTAAAACGTTTCTGATTGCAGTGTGAATGTCACTGTTTCTCTGCCTTGATTTTTGGCAAATTGTGTTACTCATCCCAATATCAAAGGGATAAAGGAGAGAGACGTTTTGACGTACTGTTGCTCTTTGAAGTTAATATGGAAATGTTTGTATTATAGATTCACATGAAGTATTGTGATTTTTTTGCAAAAGTAAAGATAAAAGGCCCTTTGTAATATAAGCAGAGAACTGTCATATCTTAGTTTATAAAACTTTAGGACAGATCTTAAGGATGATTTTAATTTAATTGTACCTTAAAGTACTTTGCTTTTTAAGGCAATGCAGTAAAAACAGGGGCACTCATTTGATCCCACAGAAGTTTCAATTTTGGAATTTCTAAAAGGGCCTTTAATTTTGAGTTAATTTTTCTTTCATTCATCATTGAACAAAAACTAATTCAGAACCTATTAACAGAAATGGATTGATTTCCTAATATAATGCCAATCATTCTTTTGTGCCTTAAGGATACATCATTTGCTCTCATGGAACTCATAAAGTAGTAGAAATATAAAGAAAATAAACAAAATATCAGAAAGTATTAAGATCTATGCAGAGAATTATGTAATTGACTGACATACAGAGTTGTAACAGGGCAGTAAGCAAGTATGTGGATGGATGGCTACTTTATATTGGGAACTTAGGGAAGCTCTTTGCAAAGATGATAAATGCTTGTAAGAAAAAAGTTCTAGAGAGTTAATACTTAGACTTCTTCATTTAATCAGTTTTGCTTAAATTGCATTTTCAGTCCATATCCAACGTAACCTTATCCTGTTCAATGAAGTTTTTTTTTAAATTGACCCCGACTGTCTCATGTTTCAAGAATTGTTTTTCACATGGAATTTAAATAATTCAAAAGGGTGTTATCTTTAAAAGCGCTTTTAAGATTCATATGAACTTGAGACATCCTTAATAATTATCTAAAAGACTTCCTAATGATTTTTAATTTTTTGTTGCTACCTCTTTACCTCTCTTTATGCCCTGTTTTATCATTTGATTGTGAAGGACAAGTAACAGTATATATGAAAGAAATGATGCCCATATCAAGTGCTCTCAAATATTGTGCATCTCATGCTTGAATGGTCTATAGCTTTGTTTTGTCCAGTTAATGTCAACATCAACTATTTACTATTATTTGCTTAGCGTTTGGTTGAACCTTTTCATTTTAACTTACTTGATTATTTGGTATTGTCAAAGTCAGTATCTTAATTCTCCAAAATTTTAACCATATAATGTCAGCCCTTATATCTAGCCCTGAAAGGGACATAGGGCCAAACAGTGTCAGTTGATCCATGCCCTAGACTTCAGGGGGCTTCATTATTGGCCATTATTTATTGGCATATGTATGGGGGGGGGGGATGAAATCAGGCCTCACCAGAAATGCAGACTTTGGACTGTATCTTATATATCATTTTCTAAGAGCCATTTTCCAGTGATTATGATAGTTGGTATTTACTTATAGCTTTTCATTGCAGCAGGTTGGTTTTATGAGCAAGAAGAACATGTTAATTGTCCAACCCAAACTTTTGGTTTATTTGTCATTTCTTTTTCCCAAAGATCTGAGTGAGATGTTGTCATTGAATGGTTATAAGTATTTTTACTGCATATAAAAAAATGATGGATTTAGAACAATTTCAATAAAGAAAATACTATTTTATTGTGCAGGTGAAGTTACTAGCAAAGAAAATTTTCTACTCATATTTAAACCTGCTAGTGAATTCAAAGAATGACCTGGCTCTGGCTCATATTCTCAATATTCCTGATCGAGGACTTGGAAGAGAAGCCTTCACTGATCTGAAACATGCTGCTCGAGAGAAACAGATGTCTATCTTTCTGGTATGGATCTGTTCAATTTTTAAGATTTTTTTAAATAAAGACTCTTTGAACAGTGGATCCATGTACCTTGATGTAGAATTCTTATAACTATGGTAAAATAACTTCTAAACTGTTACTTGATGTCCTACCTCTGCATTTGAAAATCCATAGTATTTTTATTGTTTTGTCATATCCTTCACGTTTGACAAGGGAGAATTTCCCTAAAGCAGTGCTTTCCTGTATGTATTCTATACAGTGCTAGCCGAAGTCAGAAAGTCCCTGTTGCATGCTTTTTGAATAACTGTTTCCAAGAGAAAAAGTTTGGAAATAGTATGTACCTTCATTGGATATACATAAATTCATGTTTGTATTTCAAAATTTTGAGAAGTCCTGCTAAAGAAATCTGCTTAAGTTAAACTTGTTATTTAATCTTTGGTTTCCTAAGTTATCTTACTGTGGAACTTTTCATTGAATTTGTTTTTCTAAGGATACATTCTGGAAAATACTGCTTTAGAACATTGTTTTGGTGGAGATGCTCTTATAGTTAGTGATCATCTATGTATTTTTATCATTGTAAAGACAAGGCCTTTGAACTACACGTGGTCACATAATCCTAGGATGTGAAACTAGATGGGGCTTAGTGATTATCTAGCCTAAATCTTTATTTTTATATATAAAGAAGCTATAGCTTGGAAGAGTTGAATTAATTGCCCACCTTAAATAAATCAACACAGTTGATGCTGAAAACCCCTTTGTTCTGTGCAACAATTCCAGTAGCCATTACTTAATCTATGTAAGAATATATTCACGAACCAATTCTTTATAGCCAATAGTATACTCTTATGAACATGCTATTGATGCCCTTAATTTGCCCCCCAACCTTTGCTGGCATGAATTCTGCATGGCACCCATGTGTTTGATTATTTGCTTCTGAATTGAAGTGTAGTGTGGGCCACAAAAGTGCTTCACTTGTATAACCAGGATTATATCCATGTTCCCGGCTTCATAAAGTAAGTTGTAGTTTTCACTCACTAAATCATTAAACATAGCGGAATCATTTGTTTCAATTCATAGGTGGCCACATCGTTTATTAGGACAATGGAGCTTGGAGGGAAAGGATACGCACCATCGCCGTCTGATCCTTTAAGGACACACATGAAAGGATTGTCTAATTTTATTAATTTCATTGACAAATTAGATGAGATCCTTGGAGAAATATCGAATCCAAGGTAATGACTTTTCATGAAGTACAAACGTGGTATTACTCCGTCTTTAAAGCTTCACAGAATCAGAGGTAGGGATATAAGAGCTATTGAAGTGACCAATCATCAGACCAAACCGGGGAGAAGAAAAGATAGCTAATGAATAAAATATAATCCTGTAACCTTTCCCCCTGAGTTTTTGCTTCTCTGTGATTCCAAAATTTTTGCCAGAGTCAAAAGACATGCTCAATTTAAATTTATTTAGAAAAGAGGGTTTACCATTTGTCTTTATCTGGAAGAAACAGATTGTTTAGGACTGAAAATGACCTAATAGATAATATCTTTGAACTTTTAATTTGGCAGTAGGAGTCCCATATCTGTACCTAGCTTTTTACACGTTTCCACTCTACCGGAGCTATTTCGCAAGGATCGCTTTTCATCTTCAAATTGTCGTCGTTTTTGGTCTCTCTTGAGTCCTCAAATTTGATCATTTGCTCTCTTTCCCCCATAACTTCTGATATTCCATTCTCTTTATATTCTACCTACCTCTCTTGACTGCATATATGCAAATTCTAAATGTATATTTCAGTGAAATTCAAACCTCTTTCCTGAATTTCAAAAATATATCTTTACTTATATATAGGTTGTTACCTCAAAGGCAACTCAAATTTAACATTTCCCAAGCTAAATCTTCATCTTCCCTTGAAAACCTGCTTCTCCTGGCTTGATGAAGCCTCTCTCCCTCCAGTCACCCAGCAGGAACCCAGAACAAGTCTTAAACTCCTTTTTCTCCTTTCTCTATTCCTTCAGTCACCAAGATCCATCAGTTCCTCTTACTTGACATTTTTTATGTATTTCGCATCTCTATTCCCATAGCTACTATCTTATTTCCATTCTTTACACGGCCTGTTTTCAGATTTTCTCTCTTTCTTCCCTGGATTTTTTCACTTATTTCTGACTTGTTCATTCTGCCTCCAGTCTTGCGTTGCCCCATCCTGTTGTCCTCACTGCTGCCAGTGATCTTTCTGAAACAGCAAATGTTACTTCCATGATTAAAACCCTTTAAAGATTCCAAATAAGGTAACGGATGAAACTCCAGAAACCTCAGCATGGCATAGGAATTCTGTGTACTCTACCTACTGCCTGTGTATCACTCTGTCTCTCAGTGTCAAAACTTAGAGGTAAAAATTCATTCAACTCGCCCAGCCGGGCGTGGCTCAGTGTTTAAGCGTCGACCTAGGATCCAGGCGATCAGGGTTCGATTCCCGGTCAGGGCACATGCCCGGGTTGTGGGCTGCAGCCGATCAATGACTCTCTCATCATTGATGTTTCTCTCTCTCTCCCTCTCCTTTCCTCTCTCTGAAATCAGTAAAGATGTATTAAAAAAAAAAAAATTTATTCAACTCTTGTAACTGAGGATGAGTTTGTACTACTTGTCTTGTAATAGGGTGGTGGTGATAGGGAATCACAGTAATCTTTGAATCCAAAGAAGGATGGGGAATAGGCTGGCCGGGAAGAAAACTCAAGAAGCCATTCTCACACTTCCCTCCCCACTGCCAGGTTTCCCTTTGGCCCTTTTAGCTATAGTTTGGCTGCATTTCTACCCTTTGCCAGTAGGTGCCACCATAAAATGCATACTATACTTTCACTTAAAAAAGGTTTCAGGTTTCATAGTTGTTCAAAGGTTTAAGATTCTGTAATTCAGGTTTATTACACAGCAACTCTTTAATGGCACACCTGAATTATATATGTTGGACTAAGTATTATGCATTTTTAGAATATTAAATCTGGTTGAAATGATCCTGTCCAGAATCTCATTTAAATATATTTCAGAAGCATTTTGATACATGTTATGTAGCACCTTTAATTATATTTAATTGTTAGGGATATAATTTTTTTTAGTCCTCACCCATGGCTATGTTTATTGATTTTAGGGAGAGAAGGAAGGGGAGAGGAAAACATCTACATGAGAGGGAAACATCAATTGGTTGCCTCCTGTACACTCCCCACAACCTAGGTATGTGCCCTGACTGGGACTTGAACCCACCACTTTTTTGTGTGGGACAACTCTTCGTCCAACTGAGCCACCCCGCCAGGGCTAGAGATATAATTTATTTTAGTAAGTAGTTATCAAATTCATGAAGGTGGTGAGGAAAAGGCAATTGCTCTGTATGGTAAAGTGAGCTAGTAATTTAATTACATTAAAGCGTTACCAGCCATTTGTCTTTATTGTCGCTTCTTACTCTCTTTCAGGCACGATGCTTTGATACAAGCTTGGGGATTTCATTGTGTTTTCCTCACTAGCCTCATTTTTCTCTTTCTGCTACAGGGCTCTGATGTGATGCATTTAATAGCCAGGAGCTGCAGCTCACCTTCCTCTCCTAAATTCTCCTATTAATGTTTAGCCAGCGTAGTTATAATGTATCTTCTGGGAAGCCTTCCTGATTACCTCCTTGTGCTCTTCCCTTCCCACTCCAACTCTTTCTACGTTTAGTGTCTCATTGTATCATATAATCAGTTGTGACCTTTTAAAGAGAAAAGTTTATTCATTTTGTGTTTGTAGGGCCTAGCACAAATGTCCTGATGTCATTTGAGTTAAAACTTCAAGAGTTTCTAGGCTTTAGAAGTGTTTGAATTAAGCCACTGTGTCGCTGAGCAGATATTTGAATAGTTAATGGTTGCTTAGTGCGTAGTGAATGTGTAGCAACAGACTAGTCATGACACTGGTGTTTGAGGTATTTTGCCAGGGGTCAGATATTGACCTTGACAGATATTTTAAATGCAAGTCTTATAAATTTTTTGCTAAATAAAATACAATCATTGAGTTATATTATTTTAAAAATCTAGCATATTCTTGTGGAAAGAATGAGAAAAGGGAGGTAAAGGTGACTTTACCTAATATCATTCAAAGCCTTGGTTTTTTTTGTTCTTTTAATTGACTGAGACATTCTTTCATATTTTATTATCCTTTTGAATCTTTTTCAGAACTTTTCCATTAGTGATTAATTCCCAGAAAAAGCACATAATATTAATTATGTTTTCATTTTGGCTACATTTTACCCAATTACTTTCTGTGCTTTTAATTGAAAATTAGGAAAATACTAGCTGATAAAGAAAGTGCCTGTATACATAATATAATACTTAGAGTCTGCTTATTACGGATGTATGGCAGACTAGGTTGGCTGATTGACCCTCCCCTTTGACAATAATAATGCCGGATAACATTTTAAAAATACTTCTTAAATGCATTGATAAACAGGCAAATACAATGAAAATACAGACAAAAACTAGGGGAAGGAAGAGAGCCAGAAAGGGAAGTCAAGAAGGGAGGGCAGCTTTTATTTTCAGAGTATTTGCTGAATTTGGTGATTTGGAGAATCTATTCTTATAGCCACCAAAGTCTGAGGGGACAGAGGACAAAGCCCAAGGACTGCCCAAGGTGAGGAGTCTGTTAGGACATACTCATCCTACATGGCTACCCTCTCATTGTAAAATGAATTAAGAATAAGGGCTTTAACCTCATAAAGGGTTTCTGTGAAAACCTGTGTAATGGTAAAATATTTTAGGATTCTGTTTAAGATTTAGAACAAGACAAGAGTTCTTGGTCTCATCATTTCTTTTCAACTTAGTATTAGATGTCCACCTCACTGAAGTAAGGCAAGGAAAAGAAATAGGAGATACAACAATTGAAAAGGAAGAAGTGCAACTGATGATGACAGTATGATTATATGTGTAGAAAACTCCAAGAAGCAGAAGAAAAATCATTAAAATTAATAGTAGAGTTTATCAATGTTGCCCAGCACAAGGTCAGCAATTGTATTTTTACACCATCACCAAATAGAAAATGTTATAAAGTAGCATCAAAAATATAAAGTACTTAGAATAAATCTAATAAAAGCCATACTGGCTTCTCCCCCTTGGAAGTTTCAGGCACAATTTGAAAGTCAACCAGGGCTTTGTGTCCTGATCTTGGTGCTACTAGAGATTTGTTGTGTCCTCAGGAAAACCCCATTCATCCTGCTTGCTTACCACTCACGGCTTCCAACTTTCCACTCCGGCTCTTGTTTTTCCTTTTTTGGGGGAGAGATTGGGTGGTACTTAGAGGTTTCCTCCTATTCCTGCCAAGCTCAGTAATATTTCCCCGCAGAGTATCTAGAATCCAGTGGATACCCCCTAAGTGCTTCTGTATTGCAAATAATAATAATATGGATCATAGTAAAATATATTTTTATCTTATGTGTTAAAAACTTAAGTGTTAAAAACAATCTTTTGTTGATGTGATAGTGGTCAATTTCCTCAACAAGCATATCAACCATCTCTTCCCTGTGCCAGGAGTAAATGATAATATGAAGATTACTAAAATACAGTTCGTTTTGCCCTGGCCGGGTGGCTCAGTTGGTTGGAGCATTGTCCCGTGCGCCAGAAGGTTGTGGGGTTTCATTCCCTGTTGGGGCACATACCTAAGTTACAGGTCGGGTCTGGTCGGACACATATGGGAGGCAACCCACTGATGTTTCCTTCTTACATGGATATTTCTCTCCCAGCCTCTTCTCCAAAATCAACAAACACCCTCAGGTGAGGATGAAAAAGCATGAGTCCTTTCTCAAGTTGCTCATTTTTCCTGAAATGTTTCCCAACTTGTCTAGTCTTAAGAATCACCTGTGGTACTTTTAAAACAATGCAACTATTTAATGTCCTCTGGACATTGTGATTCATTAGGGTAGGATCTGGAGTTGATCTTTTAAACTAATGGTTAGTATGAGTCTAACAATCAAACGAATTTGGGAGCTACTGGTCTAATGTACTATTGCAGTTTAATTCTCTGTGGTTTTTTGCTAACTTTCCTTCTCTATTTGGACCAGCTGTTTAACTGTGAGCAATTATATTTCCAATGATCATTAGGGAACCTGGCTTGTCCCCTGAAACATAAAGTCTGGCAATGAGGCAGTGAGGATGAAAACCTTAACTCATAATTTCCTTCCTGGCACTGTAAAATTCACGGAGAGGTTAAACAGCGTACCCAAGGAAGCACATCGGGGAGCTGCGATTTGTGCTCAGGCAGCCTGACTCCACGCTCAGACCACACCCCTTCTTGTTTGGCTCAGTGCAGCCTTTCCACTGAGGATGGAGATCTCCTGACTTCAAAAAGTCTCCTTCTGTTGCTGGACACCTCTAATTTCTTTCTTGTAATGGACCCAAATCCTTCTCGCTATACATTTCTCATGTTGGCTTTAGGTCTGCTTTCTGAAGCAGGAACTGCAACCCAAATTTATTCAGGTTCAGGTTTACTATAAAGAAACAATTGAGTTAAGGTTTTTTAAAACACTTATCCGTTGGCCATAGTTGGTCCAGCCTCTGGTTTGCTTTAGATCAGTATTAACTAGCTTGCTCTTCTCTTTTATGTAATAACTCTTCTCATATTATAGTACAATATCATGTGTTCCAGGTCAGTCTCCTTCCTCACCACCTCCTTGCTAGCCCAGAACAGTATGTATTAATACTTGGATAAACTATTTAACTGTTTTGAGACCCAATGTTTTCACCTGTGATTTAAGGGTAATAATACTTATTGAATTGTTTTTAAGATTAAAGTGATATGTAGGATTCAGGTATCCAGGTAGCTTTTGTTACCTTAGTTGTATCTAAAGGCACATATTTTAAGTATGTTTTATGTATGTAATTGCATCTGAATCTCTCATATATGCTAAAGTATTTATTTCCCTTTAGCTTTCAAATGAAGGAAGAAGTAACTACCTTGTTGAAATGACCTGCTGTTGGAAAAACTTTTAAATTTTACTTCTAAGGGTCTCATTCTTTTCTTATATATATGTGTCACTGTTTGATTTTCAAGGTCAAAGCCTTATTCTTTGAAAAGTGTTGATTAACCCAGAGAATTATATTTTCAAGCTTATGAGCATGGTGGTGTAATATTGTTATAAAGGTGATCTTATTTCTATTTTCAGCCTTGCAGGGGGTCGGATACTCTCAGTGATAAAGATGCAACTGATTAAAGGCCAGAACAGCAGGGATCCTTTTTATAAAGCAGTAGAGGAAGTTGCTCAGGATTTGGATTTGAGGATTAAAAATATTATCAGTTCTCAGAAAGGAGACATAGCTGTTAGCACCACTGACATCAGTCCTGCACGGGTAATGAGCTTTTTATATTTTATTATCCTTCGGTATAGAACATTTTCTCTTCTGTTTGTTGTAGAAATGGTTTGCTGTTGCTACTTATGTCAAAAGAATGTTTCCTGTGTTGTGTTGTTGAAAACTTAAGCATCTCAGTAGGATTATGTAGGATTATGTTCGACTTGGATAAATCATAACACCTTTGGACCAAATTGTCTGTATTTGTTGAAGTGTAGGGCACTGGATAATTTTCAATATCCCTTGGAGCACTTGCAGTTTATAATTCCTAATAGATACTCAGGTGTCCTGCCCATAGCTTTTGATAATCTTATGAAATGATTATTTTACCTTTTACTCAGATATAAAATAAGAACTTGGTTTCTCTGGTTCTGACCTCAGTACTAGGCACCCTATAGAACAGCAACAGAAATGGTTTCTATTCAATAGTTTAATTTTCTTTTATAGGATTTTTCTATCTCTGTGTTTTTATATTTTCTACCTCCATTGCAGCACACTGTGAACATTAGGAATATTTCCTACACTTAGAAATCTTTTAACTGAATATTCCTAGGACATTCGCCTCTCTTGTTATTTTTTTAACATAGATTTTTGAACATTATACAGTATTATAACTATAGCATTATAGGAAAAATGGACTGCCATGTTTTTAGCTCTAAAACACAATTTTGGAATATGTGTTAAAATCCATTTGTTGCAGTATAATTATTCAAGTAACAAAAGCCCCTTTTCATTAGTTGTGATGGTGACAGCCAGTGTATAGAGAAACACTTTTGCTTATTTTTTAGTACTTATTTATTCACATTCCTTAGGGACTATTTTTAGATATTTTTCAATAACAATGCATGTTTTTAGATTAATTTGATGGGGGAGATTCTGGGTTGCTCCCATATATCCCATGTATATTAACAATTCCTGTGACTAGCTTGGCTCAAATGACAACTAGGTTATTGCTATCAGTATAAATTAGAAATTGTCACAACTCAGATAATTAAGAGCATCAATCTCTCCCATGCCCAGTCACCAGAAATAAAAATGCAGACAACCTGGTTCTTAATTGTATGTTTTTCACCAAATCAGAAATCTTCGAAAAATACAATTCAATAATTCTCAGTGAGTATTATTTAATACTAATTACTTAATTAGTATTAAACAATATGGACTTACCTGGTGTTAATGAAAAATATACATGTTAAGCACTAGATTGTGGTAGTTAATTGGTTGAAATTCCAGTGTAGGTGTACATTAAAGTTCATTGGTAGCCTGAGCCTGTGTCGGCCAAGTAGAGAAAGGAGGCCAAGACCACACTGATGAAGGCTGAGGAATGTCCCAGAAAGGGCAGCTTTGATATCTAGGCACACCATCCAACAACCCTACTGGTTAGGCACTAATTACCCGTTTTACCAGTGATTTAACTGAAGCACGTTGAGGTTAAGCAGCTTTCCCAGACTTATTCAGCACATGCAACTAGTAAGTTGGTATCAAAATTGAGCTGAGATACCTTCAGAGTTTGTGTTTACATGTATCTATATGTAATATTTTATGTCGTATAGTTTCCCTCATTCTTCTCTCCGGTCACTAAGTCTGTCTTTATCTCTACAGCTACTGTCTTCTTCAGTTCTAAGCTAGACTATTAGTCTCCTCAGATTGTGCTGTCTTCAGAGTTAATAATATTCTTATCCTGGAATATATTTTACACATTGCCATCATTTTTCTAAAATCTAAATTAGTACTGTTTTACTTCCTTGCTTAATAAGCCAAGAGATATTTAACTGTATAACAGACTGACTTCAGACCTCTCTGCCTGATACACAGAGCTTCCCAGGCTCGCCTCACACAACTCTCTCTGTTACCTTGTTCTTCAGTGGTGTCATCCTGCCTGGCCCCTGAAAGTACCTTGCTCTCTCCTATCCCTTTGTGTCTTCCTCCATGAAGCCATCCTTGATTCCAGGGTAAATTGATCACTACTTTTTGTGTGCTCCCAGTGCACCATGTATACTTTATGTTGGAAATAGCACTAAGCACTGTAATGCAGTCATTGCTTACTTATTTTATCAAGGAGACTGTGGGCTCCTAGAGGCAGTGGTTTTTATATTGGCAGTCTTAACTTCAAACACAGTGCTTGGGACTTAGTTTGTACTTATCAGTGATTACTGAATGAATGAATGTCAATTAGTTTTTCTTTTTCTGTTTTTTTCTTTTTTTTAAATATATCTTTATTGATTTCAGAGAGGAAAGGAGATGGAGAAAGAGATATAGAAACATCAATGATGAGAGAGTCATTGATTGGCTGCAGCCCGCAACCCGGGCATGTGCCCTGACTGGGAATCGAACCCCGATCTCCTGGATCCTAGGTTGATGCTCAGCCGCTGGGCCATGTCCAATCTGGCACTAGTTTTTTATTTTGTGTTTGAGAGATCTTTCCAGCCACCTGTGGGGTTGGCATTTAGATCACCAGAACCCTATCTCTCTGTGGTGTAAGAGAGAAGAAATACTCAGAGAGGTTAAGTCATGAGGCTGAGGTCACACAGCCAGGTAGTAGCTAAATTTTCTGACTTAAAGCCCAATGTTATTTTGACCAGAACCCTATGTCTTCCTCTTTAATGATACTATTTTTTGTATTCGTTTGTGTTTCTGGAAATTGATAAGATTGATTTCAGTCTGGCTTGAGGGAGAAATATTCCCATGCCTTAAAGCCACTTCTCATGGCCGATCTTTTATTAAACAACAAAGGAAGAAGGAGAACAGTGGCTCATGGACTGGAAGAGAGCAGCTGATTGACCCGGCAGGGTGATTATAGCGTTTACTTAAAATTGTTTTTTGTTCTAGCCAAAGTCTTATGCCATAAACCATGGCACTGCATACTGTGGCAGAGATACCGTGAAACTGTTACTGGTTCTTTTGGATGAAGAGGCAGCCAATGCTCCTACCAGAAACAAAGCAGAGCTTTTATATGACGATGAAAACACTATTCATCACAATGGAACTTCTATTCTTACGCTTTTCAGGTAAGTCATGTGGAAGCTGTATGTATGTGAATGTTAACTCTAGTCTATAAAAGGAGTTTTTGGAAAAGCACCTCATTGATTATAAAACCAGTACTAACTATGGTAGGAAACTTGAAGACTATAGGCAAGTATGAAGAGAGAAAACAAAAGTTAGTTAAAAGGAGATTGAGCACTTGAAGATGAGGGAGTTATATAGAAAAGGTAGTATTTTATAAGAGTATGACAGGTATTTTTTTTGTTTTGGTTCTTGTTTTCGTTTTTTGCTTTGGAAATATTTATTTACTTTCCTTTGTATGTCAAGAACTTTGCCACTCAGTCGGGTGTGGCTCAGTGGTTGAGCATCGACCTAGGATCCGGGCGATTGGGGTTCGATTCCCGGTCAGGGCACATGCCCGGGTTGCGGGCTCGATCAGTGACTCTCTCATTATTGATGTTTCTATCTCTGTCTCTCCCTCTCCCTTCCTCTCTCTGAAATCAATAAAGATATATTAAGAAAAAAAAAAAGAACTTTGCCAAATGTTTTTACTTACATTATCTCAGCCCTCACAGCAACCTCTTTTAATAATATCCTCACTTTATAAGTGAAGGACTAGAGGCTTGAGAGAGATGTTAAGTAATTTGCCTAAGAACGCTGTTAGCAAGCAGCAAAGGGTCTTCCTCTGAAGCCCAAGGTCTCCACTACAGGGACTGTGCTGCTCTGCCTTCGAAAAGGAGAGAGCATACACTGAACTTCCATGGGAATTGGCATTTACTGGTTCTTTCTCACATTGTGAAGGAAAATGCTGAATTAGGTTGGTGTTTCATTGATACTGTCCTGTTTTAACAACAGTTAGATCAAAATTGAATAGGTTGATGATATTTTTAATTAATAAGCGTTCATTTATAGAAACATTAAAAATGTTAGAACAACCATTTAAAATTATATTTAGTACATTGAGAATTTTTACAAAGTCTTCCTACTCTTTGATCTTTTCTATTTTCTGCTTGAGCTACTTTTTAGAAATCTAATTTTAGTCTAAAATTGTTCCTACACATCCATGCATGATTGCTTCATGTGGTCTCCCCAGTGCCTCACTATCTTTTCTCTTTAAACAGAAACATTAATGATTTATATGATATGATTCACTTTTGTCCTGTAAATCTTGTCTTCTTCACCAGTTTCCCATGATTATCCTTTTATATCTGGGCATATAATTCTTTCACATTCTACTTTAAGAATGCCCAAATATTTTTCTAACAGTGGAAATTTATTTTATCAATGATTTACTTATACCCTGTGTTAGAATCCCAGAAATGAGCATAAAGAAAATGAATCTTTTTTTTTTTTTCTTTCTCCTTTTGCTTTCTGTTTAACAAGATTTGCCTTTTAGGTAGAAATATAAATGATTTAAAATTTTCCCCATTCTACCATTTTCTTGGAGAAAGTTACTTTGTGTTAATGAAATATTTTTTAAAAAAATGAATCCCCACATCCATTTTAGAGAGTTTTTTTTTTTTATTTGACCATGTGGCCAAACACATTTTAATTGTTTACAGTTACCTTGGCACTTCCCATTGGCATTGTGCAGACAGGTGACCGTACATGGTAAAGTAAATTTTTAATGGTATCCATTGAAATGATAAAATTAAGGACAGTGTGGTATATGAATATAAGTCAATATACCAATATAAACTAGACTTTCTTAGAATAGGTGATTCTTTATTCTTATATAATGGTCTTTTAAGTCGAAGGGGTTATGACTCTGGCTCTGTGGAGCCAAAAAGGAATTTACTGGGGAATCTGGGTTTGTCTGGCTGCAAAGCTCCAGTGTCTGCTTCTCCAACCCTTCTCTTTATAAACTATGCTTTTCTCTTTTGAATTCCTCTGCTATGGCACTTATCCTGTTTTATTTTGAATTTAGTTAGGTGGATGTCTTATTTTTCTTACTTAGACTTCATGATGCCTGAGTTCAGGGCCAATGAACGAATGAACTTTTTGTTTTTCATAGTATGTTACACAGTGCATTACACATACTACAAGTTCAGATATCTACTGACTGAATCAGTTAAGCAAATCATTAATATTTAGAACTGTGAGAATAGAGACACTGGTATTTTTATATAGTTTTATAAACAACTAGATTTTGTAGTCTTTTATTATGGAACTGCTTTTGGTTAGGGGAGGGGTAAAAACTAGATTAAAAAAAGCTTTTTTAATTTATAAATTTTTGCTTTATTTGCACATAGCTCTCCAATACAGGTGAACAATTCATTGGTGAAACCACTGAGAGAACGCATCCATAAGTCAATGGAAGAGAAAAAAATTAAGGTACAATTTAATGTATTTTCATGAAAATGATAGAAATTGTTTTATTTTTAGAAGAAATATATAAAACTGAGCTGGATATGGTAAATATACTTTGTGCATGGAGCAATAGCAATTAAGTGGAAAATGAGTTATGACTGTTGATGTACAGAAATTGTTCTTTTATACAGCCTGGGCAAGTCTGTCTCTGGCTTATTCATCCCAGTGGATCTAAAATGGAAAGGAATTAGCACCCACTACTCTTAGTGTGCAAGAAATATCTGTTCAGTGAATGAAGGGGAAAATAGAGGGACATGTTTTCTCATTTACATTTCTATATCTTAAGCTGAATCTTGGGGTTACATAATTTCGGTTTAAAGACATAATGGCAGAATCTAATTAATTGTAATTTGAGACAAGAACATTTGACATTGTTCATTGACTAGAGCTGTTTTTTATATTTTCATTTGGTTTAAAATAAGTTTTCCTGTTCTCATTTGAAACATTTGTGCCTATAAGTAGTCAATAATGTGTTTTTCAAGCATTTAAAAACTTTTGGTCTCATTTTTCAAAATGAAACTCAATCTGAACACATTCATTTATTCAAATACATTTATTGAGTATCTACTATGTGCCAGATACTCTTCTATGGTGGAGAATTCATTAATTTAACAAAATTTTCATGTAAAATTTACAATTATCCTTTAAGTATCAAATAATTATTTCTCGATACAACTTTGAGAACTCTAATTTTTATGTTCTTTATATTCCCATTTGGAAAGTTCCAATTAGCAAAGCTTTTAACTATCATCTATTTCATCTATATATCCCAACCCCATTTAGTTTATTTATATGTATTAGTAAGTCTTATCTTTCTATTGATTATTAGTAGTTGCTAATAACTAATACCTGTGGAATACATCATTGAGTTTTTTATAATGTTTCTGTTGATAAAATTTGTCCACTCTTTGTTATATTAACCATAAGTACTTGTAGTTAAGGCATGACATTTTTCTTTTTTTACACCTCACCTAAGGATATTTTTTTCATTCCTTCAGAGAGAGTGGAAGGGAGGGGGGGAAGAGAGAGAGAGAGAGAGAGAGAGAGAGAGAGAGAAACATCAATGTGAGAGAGACACCTCAACTGGTTGCTTCCCCAATTCACTCCGGGAGAATGCACCCTGGGGGTTGGGGAGCAAACCCCCAACCTAGGTGTGTGCACATGACTCGGAATCGAACCCGTGATCCTTTGGTGCAAGGGTGGGCACTCTAACCACTGAGCAACACCAGCCAGGGCAAGGCATGAGGTTTTTTTATTTTTATTTTTAATTAAAAATTTTTATTTTTATTTTTAAATATATCTTATTGATTTCAGAAAGAGGAAAGGAGAGGGAGAGAGAGAGATAGAAACATCAATGATGAGAGAGTCATTGACCAAGCCCGCAACGCGGGCATGTGCCCTGACCAGGAATCGAACCCCATTCGCCTGGATCCCAGGTCAACACTCAACCTCTGAGCCACGCTCGGCTGGGCGGCATGAGTTTTTTAAAAAACATTTATTCTTTGGACTTGATTAGAAACAAAAATGTAACATATAAATTCTTTAATTTATTTTCTGCTATGGATACTGCCAGACTTTAATATTCTCATTTAAACATCATTGAGATATTTTGTTAGAAGTAAGTAAATCAAAATGAAAATATGTATCTGAAGAATGAGGAGGGATTTTTAGAAATTGGTAAGAGTCAACTAATTACTATAAAATGTATAGTATAGACAAAGTTAATGTATAGAAAAATTTAGAAAGTTTTAGAAAGTAGAAGAGAGATTGCCTAATCCAATCTCATTTACAGATGAGGAGACCAAAATCCTGAGAAAGCACCTTATCAAAGATCTTATAACTACCATGAAATATTCTACGCCAGTGTGCAAAGCCATGGTTAAATACTAATGAGATTATAATTGCATTGATTTTGTTACTTAATAGTGGAGCTGGCTCTGAATCTAAATGGCAATAAAGAAAAATGAAGGAATTGGTGGTTAGGATTATATTTAACAGTACAGTATTCTTTATAAAAGCAAAGTGTGAAAATAATTGGTTTAGCCAGGTATACAGCTGAACTATAGCCAGGTAGAGTGCTTGTTGGAATAATAAAAAATGCTGCTAATATTTACTGCTGAGTAACTATGGAAAAGCAATTTAACAGCTAATTACCTTATTATCCTGTTGCGTTTGCTCTTGGCATACAATTTTTTTTTTTTAAGTCATGGAAAGAATATATAATTTACACTTGAAATACTGTCTTGGAAAGAGTACTCACTGCAAAGGTAGAAAATATTAGGGAACTTAGAATATAGAATATGGATGTTGTAAATGATACTTGATTGTGAAATAGTCATGTCATTATTATGTGGAGCAAATTAAATTTTTTTAGATTTTTGTTTCCTCATTCAAAAATAGAAATAGATACTCTTCTGGCCATAAAATCCTACGAAACCATTATGGAAGGTATTTATTAACATACTCATTTCAAGTCTTCAATTCCTATGTCCTAGTGTAGCTTATTAGGAAACTTGTCTATTATGGTCAAATAAATTTTTCTGCGAAGGAAATCAGAAGTTTCTTCCAGAACCTTCATGGTTTTGGTAAGAACCTTTAGAGAATGTTTTCTCCCCATTTTCCAAGCAATTTCCAAGCAGTTTATGCAAGTACCCTTATTCCTTTTATTAAAGGAGTTTTCAAGGCCCCTTACCTCCTCATGTCTCTGTAAGTAGATTTGTGTCTTTCCTCCCAGCGTGGTGTAGCAGCATTTTGCACATTGGCACAGCTGAAAGGTCGTATTTACTGATCTTTCCCTTATCCCCCTATATTATATGTATGTCAGAATAATCATCAGTGTTAACTGACTTAATAATTCAAGTGAGCTGGTCAGGAAAATACTACATCTTTAAAACATGGAGTCATCGGGACAGTGAAAATTTGGACTTAGGTAGCATGAAAAAAATTGACCGCTCTAACTGGCACCTTTGTAAGCTGCCAGGCAGTCCAGTGCTCATGATGTTAGCAAGTTCTTAATTAGGTATCCAAGTTTAACCTTTAGAGTCTTAGAAACTCTGAGTATATTCAAATTAAAATGGTGGACTTATTCAACTCATAGAATTTCCCTCCCCTTAAAATGATACTTAAAATGAATACAGAATAGTAAAAACTAGCAAAAATATTCACCAAGAGCAAACAATAAAGAATAATGTGATTACATATAATAAACATCAAAAACAATGGCCAGGCAAAGAGACTGAAGATTGCAGAGTGAAGAGGCGCAGCATGACTT
This sequence comes from Miniopterus schreibersii, assembly GCF_964146895.1. NCBI lineage: Eukaryota > Metazoa > Chordata > Mammalia > Chiroptera > Miniopteridae > Miniopterus > Miniopterus schreibersii. The sequence goes on from NC_138102.1 coordinate 173,888,575, forward strand.
AGTGACTTAAGCTACTCCGGGGCCCAGACATCGCATGAGTGGGTTGACAGAATCCTGAGAATTATCACTAATATTTCTAAAACTGGGGAGCCAGCTGTGTGTGTGTGTTCTTGGGTTTTTTGTTTGTTTGTTTTTATTTTTTCCTTCTTGTCAGAGAAATAGTAGAAATGGCAGCTGCATCAGAAGGTGTGTAAAATGTGGAAAAGGAACCCTGGGATTTACACACTCACTCTGTTGCAGGGGTAGGGAACCTTTTTTTCTTCCAAGGGCCATTTGGATATTTATAACATCATTCTCAGGCCATGCAAAATCATCAGCAGTTTCTTTACACACAGTATGCAGCATGAAATAAAATATTCTAGACATGAAAAGAGGAAGATTTGTCCTTTAGTCAGGAGGAAAAACTAACAAATGATCCAGATACTAGAATTAGCAGACAAGTAGTTAAGATTTTCAACATGTAAAAGATGGACAAAGTGGATGAAAAGCTGTAGAATTCTAACAGAGAATTAAAATCTTTGAAACAGAACCAGATAGACATTGCAGAACTGTAAAAAAACATTGTCTGAAATTAAGAACTCATTAGATGAGTTTAATGGATCGGTCATAGCATTAGGTAGCATAAGTAGAGTTAAAGATAGGTCGTTAGAAAAATTCCAAACTAAAGCAATACAGAATAAAAAACTAAAAGAGAAGAGCAGGACACAGGAAAAGTATAACACTTGCTTATTTGGAGCCCCAGAACAAGAAGAGAAAATAAGATGGAAACAATATTTGAAGATATAGTGATGGTAATTTCCCCCAAAACTTAATTGGTTTCACATCAGGTTGTAGGTAGAAGTCATGGGGAAAATGTGTAGGGTTTCCTTTACTAATACAGAGTTGCATATGGGTTCTAATATTATGGACCCAGCAAGCAAAAATGTCCCAAAGTCTCTTGAGAATCCATTTGTAGCACACGGAAGTGCCACAGGACCTAGATTGTAAATTCATTCTAGAGCAGGGCTTTTCACTGGAACTTTCTGTGGAAATGTTCTGTATTTGTGCTGTCTAACACTGTAGGTGGCAGCCACATCTGGCTACTGAGTGCTTGAAACGTGCCTAATGCAACTGAGGAACTGGATTTTTAATTTTATTTAATTTGAATTAATTAGCTACATGTGGCTAGCATATTAAACAATTGCAGTTCTGGTAGATTAGGGATACCCACGGATGCAATAACTAGAAACCCATAATTAGTAGAGGAAATGGTGCTCTGAGCATGAGAAATTAGAATAAATAGGATTTAAATAGGCAGAGAGAATGGAGGAGAGCATTTCAGGCTGAGCAAACAGCCTGATGAAAGTATGAGATTGCTTTACAGGTAAAATGACCATGTATTGGATAGCTGTACAGAATAAGTGAATAAATAACATGGGACAAGGTTAAGGAAAGTGTGGCTTTTGTGGTTTTAAGGAACAGCTATTTTTTGTAGGGCTTATCATAAGGATATGTATATGAGAACCAGAGAGAGGCGGAGTATTTCAGGACTTGACAGGAACGGTTGATATAACGGAGCTTAAGGACTCTGATGCATGGCTGTCTGTGCTTCAGTGTGATTTAGCTTTTCTCTGCATGTGTACTTCTCTCTTGTTTCTGTACCCGATGGTTTCATTACTTTGTTGAACTGAGTAGAGTTTATTCTTCACATATTTTCCTATCTCAAGGCTTTTGTCCTCAGGGTGAGTTAGCTATTCTTTGCTGGTCTACTTCTCTCATTTCTCTATCCTGTGGTTTCCTTACTCTCGTTCAAAGAGTAGCCTGTATTCTGTACATTGTTTTGTACGTCCAAGCTTTTTCTTATTCATGTTTCTGTTTCCTCAGACCTTCTTGCATACACCTACTAGCATCTGTTACGACTTTACTGAATTCATTTCACAAACATGTATTAAATCCTTCCTGAATCTAGACACTGGAGGAACATCAGTGAACAAAACAGACAAAAGCCCCCTTATGGACAAGTCTTCTCCAAATATTTGTGGGGCTGGGGTGCAAGAATCCTAATGGAAGCACCTGACCTACCCCTGCACCCCTTCAACCCTGGTTCTGTTCCATACTCTTAGGAACACTGCCCATCACCCTTGCCATAAACAGTCAGCCCTTGAGCCTAGAGGAAGAGGCGAGTGCCAGTCCCATGCCTAGGATGGTTTGAGCAGGGGATTCTGGGTCCAGGTAGGTGTAACAGGCTCTAAAGGGGGAGTCACTGTCTCCTAGTGGGCAAGTCTGAGGCCCATGGGCTCCTTTCCCTGTGGGGAGGGGAGGGTCACAGGAAGGCCAGAGGTGGGCCAGTAGTTAATTGCCAAACTAAGGGTTTTGTTTATAGAGCTTACATTTTAGTTGGAAGAGGCAGACAATAAAACAAGCAAGTAAATTACTGCGTTTGGTATGTTAGAAGGTTATCAGTGCTATGGAGTGAAATAAAGTTGGGGAGGAGAGTAAGGGTAGTATGTTCCTTTGTATGCGTTTTGCTTTTGAATAGGACCAGTAGAGTTCTCTGAGAAGGTGACCTTAAGCAGAGACTTTAAGGGAGTGAACAGCATTTTGCATTAGAACGAAGATGGGATTTGTGTATTAGACTGAACTAGAAATTCAGTTAGAATTTGAACTCGTTTTGGTTGAAGTGACGAGGTTGGTATTTATTGAGTACCTACTAAGTGTCAAGTGTTACACTAGATAGACATTTTGTGTCCTTCATCCTCATGAATCCTTGCTCAGCTCTCGAAGGCATCCTATTCCAGACCATGCAGCGGGGAAGCAACAGAGCAAGGGTTTGTATCCAGGTGTAAGTCTTCAAGGTTTATGTGCTTCCTGAAGAGTAAATGAAGGCATAATGAGTCATAAGAAAGATAGTGCTACTACTTAGGTAGAAAATACTATCTTTCTGCTAATTAGCAAAGTAAATGAAATTTCACTGAAGAATAAATGGATCATTTGATGTATTTATAAATTCATGTCACAAGGTAGCATATCTGTTCTTTTGAAAATGTGAGAATGTAAGAACAAAAAGATAAATTTAGAGTACTTATTTTTAGTTACATATTTAAGAGGCATGTCGAGAATTATCTCCTCTTCCAAATTTGTCCATCTATTTATCAGTACAATGGCTTAGTACTCTCCTTTTCTTGATAACACACCGAGAGTGTCTGCAACTTTTCAATATTTTGGCTCATTTGTTTTAACTGGAGTCAGGCTTTCCTATGTGAAGTACTATTTTCCTCACACTGGGAACCTACTAATAATTTCAGTTTAAAAAGAGCTTGTGGCAAAAGGACTTTTTCAGTTCTTGGCAGGTTTGAAGTTTATTGCAATTTTACTGTGGATAGAAATCTTTCCAGAGGGGGGAAATCGCTCCACAAAGGAAAACTTCAATCCTCTTCTCTCGTGTGACTTGAACGTGAAATGATTTTAACAGCCATGTATGAATCTGGACGTTATTCTTAGTTGTTTAGTACTTCAAAAGCACTTGCAAGTGGGAATTGTTTTTGCTTATTTGTGATTCCAAATCAAATACACAGAGAGATTTGGAAGATTTGCAACAGGAAGTAATCTCAGTTCTATGTAGCCACTAATCTTGTGCAGAAAAATCCAACTTTTATGAACAAAGGAGAAGCATTCTCTTTTAAGTTATAAATATGAGCCAATGTAGCTTGTATTGTTTTAATAACTAAAACGAAGACTCTGATTGTAAGCTCATTTTTTGAGCTGCATTCCAAGAATCATTTTAGAGTTGGCCTGGTCCTGAGAAATTTAATTCAACAGATTTCTCACTCTATAGAAACACTGTCTTCAAAATATGTTAGATACATTAATAATTGCGTAGTACCCACACAGATTTCTAGAGTTTATATTAGTCCTTTCATATTTTTAACCTTATTAAATTCTGACAATTTTGTAAGATAAATATTATTTCCTTTTATATGTGGACAAGTGAGAAGTTTAGAGATTTACTTAACATCATCTAGTGGATAAGTGATAGAGCCAGTATTGGAAGCCAGGCGTTTTGACTGCAAATCTGGTGCCTTTCCCATCACATCGTTGCTTTCTGTGCTGATTTCTTAGCTGGACATTACATTGTTGGCTCCAGTCAAGTCCATGATAAATTAAAATCTCCAGATCTTTTTCATGTGTTGTTTTTAAGTTAGGCTCTCCTCATCCTGTACATCTGCAATTGATATTTCGAACTTAAATACAGGACTTCGTTTATCATTCATTTTCATCTTGTTATTTTCTACTTATGGTTCTAGCCATCTGAGATCTTTTCAATCTTGATTTTGTTATCCAATTTATTTATTATTCCTTCCAGCTGTGTGTCAACAGCAACTTTTATAAGTAGAATGCTTGTGTGATTAGGGAAGCCACCCTAGTACTCTCTTTAATACACGATGTGCCTATCACATAGTTGGAATTTAATAAGTAGTAGGCATTAATAAAAAGGATTTTTGTATAGGGTAGGGAAAGGAAAACCTATGTATAATTTTTTATACAGAGAAACAATGCCCTCAATGTACTATTCTTAGTTATTTCTTTTGGATGTAAGTATTAGATGATTGCCATAGAACTATTGTGGTTCTCTCTTATATTTTGGTATGTTTATGATTAAAAAAAAATAGTGGTTAACTATTTCCTTTCATAGCTGAATCCATTCTCAAGATTTTAAGAATCTATTGCCTTGTAATTCTCGTTTTCTGAAACTGACCTGATGTCACTAAGGGCTCAAGAATTTCTCAATGGGAGAGGAAATCTAGTTATAACTAAGAGGGCTGTGGCACTGTATGTGACTGTATTTACATAGCAAAGAAAGGCTTTTTACTTAGATGTATGTTAAAAAGTAATAAAAATAAAAATACAGCTTTCTAAAGAAATTTTTATTCATGCTATTGAGAAGACATTGTTTGTACTAAATAATATAATTATTACATTTTTATTTAGAGTATTTCGTGGGTGGTGCTGATGAAGACTGTGGTGAGAGGCTAAAGTCCCCCAAGCCATCCATCACGGTTTGGGTACTATGGGAATGACCCTAGCTAGCCACTTAGCACTCATTTACCTTCATGCACTTACCATACTCTGTAACTCTATAAGCAGCACGTTTATAATTTTCTGTAAGCAATAGCTCTGGGGAAATGAAAGAAACATTTTGTAAAACTATAATGTCAATAGTACTGGTTTTGCAGGTGGAAATAAGTTTTTAGATAACATTACTATAGTGATGTGATGTAATATAACATAAAGTTTATTTTATTAACAAAATTCACTTGATAGCTTTGTCAATTGCTTTAATTCTGTATTTGTGGAATTAATAAAGTCCAGAAAGGGCTAGTTAAAACCTTCAGTTATGTTTTAGGGCATCTCATGGTGGAAACTGTAATAGTTGCATTCATGTGGGTTCATGAAGATAATGGGATTGGCAGTTCCATTAATGAGCCTACTCTATTCAACTTTTAGAAAATAGTTTTGATCTTTTGCATTTTCTTCTTTTTCTCAATTTTGTGTATTTCTGTGCTTAAATGGGAGATAAATTACAATGGTCTAAATCTTAGTTAAATATAATTAGTGATCTAGGAAGTGGGGGTTTTCATAGGTGTCATTAGTCAGAAAGATATAAAATTTGTCACCCTGAGAAAACTTGATTTTATGAAGCAACCAAACTGGAGCCTGTTCTCACTTCTTCTGAACCATAGTCAGTGGATTTTACCCCATTATCTTTGCAGACAACTGAGCGGGCTTTTCAGTGTTCTCTCTTAATATATGAACATAGTATATAACTACTGATTACGTAACATGAAGTGCTGTTTTAGACTTTATGAATATATCAGTAAATGTTTTGTATGTAACCTTCAGCATGATGTAGTTATACTTGGAAATGTTAAAGCCCTCTTTCTTTAGTGATTTATTTGAAATTTAAACCTCATTTGTTTCTGAAAAGGATTTGGGATGATTTTGTACTTGGAGAAATCTCCTCATTATAACTGAGTGGCGTTACACATCAGATGTAATTGTCAAAATTTGCTTTATCTGTATGGATTACTTTGTTCTGCAATTAATTTCTATCCCTAAAATAGCCACTGGTTTTATGTTTGCAGAATACGTTTCCAAAACTGCGTTCTTGGCATCCTTTTCAGTGGCTAAGACTTAAATTTAGCTTTCTAATTTTCTCCAACTTATAATGTTTGAAGATAAATGCAAGAGTGTCTTTTGAGTATTCAACCATTAAATCACTTGGTCAGATTTTCCTAGAATGATGTATTTCAATCATCTTTCTTATTTTCTTAAATATTCAAGTTTTTAATCAAGAAATAATGCCTCTGAGTCACTGTTTTGTTTTCTTTCAGTTTATTTCTTTGTTAGTTTTTTTGTTTTGTTTCTTTCATCCTTTCTTAATTCTCTTTTTCATCTGAGCATTTCTTCCTTTCTCAATTTCTTAATTTCTTGAGTTTACATATACTGTTTCTTTCTCTAAAAGAGTTGTACTCTGTAATTCTTAGGATAGAGAACTTGTATTTTTCTAGGATTATGTATATCATGTATATTATTATTAAACTTATTATAAAACTTTCTTTCCAAAGCAGCTCAGACACAGGAATGTGTAAGACAAGCCTCTGAAGAGCCTAAAATTGATCTTTCTAAACTTAAAAAAATATGAAAAATATACATAAAACTGGTATTACTATAATGCATAAAAGTGCTAGTTGTAACAATGAATGAATTAGCAAACTATGAAACATCAGGGTTATAAGTTCTCAATGAACAATGGAATTTTAAGAGAAATTTGTATGATACCTTTATTACTGTCAAGTGTATTTCTATCTGGATGAAAAAAATAAAAATAAAGCATAAATTGTATGTTTTCTTCTTTCTTCCCATTACCAGATGAAGCAAACCTTAATTAGATCCCAGTTTTCTTGTACTTATAAAGATGACTGCCTGATCAGCAGGAATACATGGAATAATGTTAATTCAGCATCAAAGCCATTGTATGTTCTTCACATGGAAAATGACCTTTCTGGTAATTCACCTTTGAGTAGTTAAACAGCAGTTTAATTCTAGTGTACGGTTTTAACTTAAATAAAACTAGATTTTTTTTTATTTTTTGCAAAGTATAAAATGTGAAATGTAAAGGTGTCTATTTTTAAAGACTTGAGCTTATTTAAGAAGTTAAATATAAGTACAAATTTATAAACAGGACATAAGTTTTTTTGTGTTTTTTTTAAAAAAAACATGTCGTTATTGATTTCAGAGAGAGGAAAGGAGAGGGAAATAGATAGAAACATCAATGGTGAGAGAGTCATTGGTCGGCTGCCTCCTGCACGCCCCCAGCTGGGGACCGAGCCTGCAACCCGGGCATGTGCCCTGAGTGGGAATCGAACCACGATCTCCTGGATCCTAGGTCGATGTTCAACTGCCGAGCCACGCCAGCCAGGCAGGACACAGTTTGATTTAACTAAATAATATTTAAGAAATAACTCGTAGCATTTAAGGATAAAGTTTCATGCATTCAGACAAAGCAAATGTTGGTTATTTGTAGGGATAAAAAGTGATGTGGTAAAATGAAAAGTAATGTGATAACATAGTCGTAATTTATAGCATTATCTGAGTGCAAATCATAATTTTTTTAACATTCTTTAGCCATTTTTAAAGTTTATTGTAAAATTCTCATATGTAATAATACTAAGTATTATATAATCCCTTTCCCCTTTTCATCTTGCGTAACAGAAGGTGTAAATTCATCTGTTGGAAGACCAACAATTGGAACAAGTTCTGGAAATGTTCATCTGGACAGAAGTAAAAATGAAAAAGTAGAAAGAAAATCAAGTAGTCAGACAGGAAATAAAAGCTCAAAAAGGAAACAGGTGGATCTGGATGATGAAAACACTCTCTGTGATAATGGAAATGAGCCACTCCGACATAAAAATGTTAAGATGCCTAAGACATCAAATGATTTGCAGAATAAATTGGATGGTAAACTAGCCGGAGTAACAAAAAGCAACAAGTGTACTGCCAAGGACAAATTGATTACTGGCCAGACAAAGTTAACTCAGTTTTTTAGACTATGAATTCATCTTTTATGTGCTTTAGGTTTATGTACGTACAAAACCATTCACCAGAGGCGTTTACTTAGTTTTTAATAGATCAAGGTGTAAATTATGATGCTTTATTATTTTGGTCTGGAGTGTATGTAAGGTTAGTATGTTAAGCATTGTTTAAGAAATACTACTAAGTCATAATTTTGCAGAATATTCACAAGAGTTTAATGCACAAATAAAGCATATCATTTAGGTTGCTGATAGCTACTTTCTTTTAAAACAGACATTTAAAATAATATAAGTCACAGTAACATTAAGGGCTTTTCCCCCCACAGGCAATTAAATGATTTTGTTGTCTTCTGAAACGATGCTGTGGACCAACAGGTATCAGACTTGCCAACACGGCCGATAGACTCTTCCCAGCATACACCTGAGCACTGAAGGAAACAGAAAAAAGTTAAATCATTTAAAGGACTATTACTATCACACAGAATTTATTAGACATGAAAACAATGGATCTAGTATAACTGATTCCGAGTAAATCAAAATTATAATAGCTAATTAAATGCTTTTAAATTCCACATATTTGGCAGGGGTCACTTAATAGCAAGTACTATTGAACCATGGTCTTATTTAATCTTATTGTGATTGGATCCAAATTCAGTTAAACTCAGAGTTTCATTTCATGGTACTAAAATATAAGAATTGAACCTTAGAGGACTACTCACTGTCAAAATCTCTCCTTCCTATAGGAAATTTAGCTGAGTTTTCTTCATCCCCAATTTCTCTCTTTTCTTGTGTTGATTCAATATTCTGAACTCCATTCTCAGCTGGAAAAGCTACAGATCCTTTTAGCGCAAGAAAAGGTTTTATAGCCAGATTCAGTGGCAGACCATGATTCAAGAAAGTGTGTTTGGAGCCTGCATTCTGTAAAGAAAAGGTTGGTAGGTGTTTTAGCTGTCTTATTGGGAATGGTAATATAATACAACTGCATAATACTCTTACTGATTAATTCAAAGATGTACTATTTTGACTTTTTAAAAATATCTTAGATACAAGGTTTCTTGGAAAAAAACTTTTGGATAAGGGTTGTCCAGGATGAAAGGACTACCTGGTATATATGAAATTCCATCAGTTGTCCTACTGCATATTGTGACTATTTGCATATACTTCTGTTTATAAAACAAAAGTATCGACTTCACTTTCAAAGCACTCAAATAGCCATCAAAATAAAGGACAAGTCATATTGCCACTTACCTTTGAATTCTTGTTTTCCTCGTCACTCATGAAACCGCTTTCATCATTTTTATATTGTTCCAGGGAAGGAGCAACGGCTGATTTTTCTGCAGTATCTTCCTTTTGAAAGGCTTTCCCCAGCCTGAATGTGTTAAATACCATGTCATCTTCTAAATTTCTTATGGGCTTGGATGCTGAAAGTAAAATGCCTTGAGAAAGCAAAGAAAAAGTTAGTATTAATATGTAGGAGGAGAGACTCATTTTTGCCATTCTTAGTGAGCCGTTTGCATGGAGTCAAACAAGGATTTGTAAAATGGAGAAACTCTCCACCTGCTTCGTAAATGGTTCCTACCTTTATATATCTTCCAGCTTGAATAGAAAGCACTTCAAAGACCCACTTTCATCACTTTGAAATGATTCATTGGGTAGAGCTAACCTTTTGTATAGCTGCTAATACCTACATTGTTTGGGTTTTAGTGGCATGTTGTTTATTTTGAGTGTTAATTTTCTTGGAATCTGATTAAGATCCTTGGTAGAATGCTTTCTGTTAAACAGATTATAGTCTCTTAAAAATCGGTGGTTATTAAGGAAGACCACAGGACATCAAGCTCTCCATATTCTTGTTGTTGCCTCTGTATATTTTCTGATTAAGATATTAAAACCAAAGTTATTTCACTCACTGATGATAAGGATAAAAGTTTCATTTATTTTTAATCCTGATTAAATTGAAATAATCTTCAAAAAGGATTTTCTTTCATAAATCGTTGCTATAGTCTTTGGTGATTAAAGTGCATAAAGATGCCTGTCAGTGTGAACAGTTATTCATGTTATACTTTAAAACTGACCTGTCAGGTGTGTTTTATCTCTGCATTTACAAAAGGATATTACTGATATTTATTGATGAATTTAGCAATTAATGAACAAGCAGTTCATGAAGAGGATATTTATGTGCTGCATAAATATTAATTTTGGATGATGAGTATATTGTATGATTTTTTAAAAATTTATGTTTATTGTTTAAAATATTACAGATGTCCCCTTTTCCCTCCTATTAATCCCCTCCACCCTGCATCCACCCCACCCAGGCCTTTCCCATACCAATGTCTGCATCGGTAGGTTATGCATATAAGCATATAAGTTCTTTGATTAATCTCTCCCCACCCACTCCCCCACCCCCACCTTCCCTCGAGATCCCTCAGTCTGTTCCATGCTTCTATGTCTCTGGATCTATTTTGTTCATCAGTTTATTTTGTTCATTACATTCCACATATGAGTGAGATCATGTGGTACTTGTCTTTCTCTGGCTATTGTATGATTTTTATTAAACATTTCAGAGTTAATTTATAATTTTGACGACAACAAGTAAAAGAATACATTCCTGTATATGTGCAAGAGTTTTTCTAGGATATAGTTCTAGATATTAAATTGCCAGGTCATGGAGCATGTCCACGTTCAGCTTTACTGGTGCCAAAATGATCATAGAAGAGCAGCAACCAATTTAAGCTTCCACCAGCAGGCGATGAGAGTTCCAATTGTTCCACGTCCCAGCCCGCACTCGGTTACGTTACTCTCCTCTTAATTTGTATTTCCCTAATTACCAAAAACTTTGAGTGTCTTCTTATATGTTTATGACCCATTTCTCTTTTCTCTTATGTAAAATGCATTTTGAAAAAATACTTGTCCATTTTCTGTTGGGTAGTTTGTCTTTTTCTTATTGGTACATGGGAGTTCTTTATACATATATCCTGGATATTAATTCCTTGTTAGTTATATGTACCCTGAGATGGTTAACATATTTCTATATATTCTAAAAGTTAAAATGTTTTTACTTTCATATTTAAATTCTTAGTTTATCTGAAACTTTGTGTAGGACACAGGATATAAATTTTACTTTTTCTGAAAGTCCTTATACATTTCTTGAATAATTCATCACATTCCTGCTAATCTGCAGTGCCATCTCTGCAGTGTATCAGGTTTCTATACATGTATGGGTCTCTTTCTGAACTCTTAATTCCACTGCCAAATCTACAGTCTTAATAATTATAATTTTAAAATAATTTTTGACATCTAGTAGGACAAGTTTCTCAGCCCTCTACTCACTGCATCAGTTTTTCTTCTACAGCAGTTCCTTGGCTCTTGTCCATTTCTTTTCCTTATAAATCTTATTATCAGCTTTTTAAGTTCTGAGAAAAACCTTGATGGGATTATGGGGAGAATTCCATTGGTCCTATAGATTGATTTCAGAGGGGAATTGACACCCTTAAGATAATTTTCTTATCCATTGACATGGTACTTTTCCATATTTATTTAGATCTTCATTAATCTTTCAGTAAAATTTTCTTGTTTTCTCCATAAAGGTTGTATTATATATCTTTTGTTGAAAGAATTATAATTCTTTGTAATTTAATTATAATTAGACTTTATTTTTAGTTATTATAAGTGGTATCTTTAAAAAGTTTACCTTTTCTAACATTATTGCTGGTCTGTACTTGTGAAATTGGCTTTTGTGTAGTGCTGTTACATAAAAACTTTCTAAGCTCAATTTCAAATAGTTTATAAATGTATTCTTTGGAGTTTTCCATGAAGACAATTGATATAATTAATAAAGTAATGGGATTTTATTTCCTCCTTGCTAGTCTTTCTGTATATTTGTGTATGTGTTTATCTGTGTGTCTGCCCCCGTGTACACATACAGACTGACCAAAACCTCCAGTAAGTGTTGGAAATGGAGATAACAGCTCTTCAGATTTACTGATTTTACAGAGAATGCTTTTAATGTTTCACCATTGCTCATGATGTTGGCTCTAAGGTTTTTTACAGACACTCTTTATAACTTATAGGATGTTCTCTTCTATTTCTGACTTATTAGTTTTTCTCATGAATTGTTGAGTGTTATTGAATACCTTTTCTACATCTATTGACATGATCATACCATCTTTCTCCTTTATTCTTTAATTTAGTAGATGAAATAAACAGATTTTTCTCATGTTAAACCAACCGTGTGGTTTATGACACAAACCTTTTTAAAAAAGTCACTGGATTCAATTTGGTAGTATGTGATTTAGTACATTTTGTATTTATTATCATGAGTGAGATTGATCTGTAATTTCCCTTTCTTATATTGCCTTTGTCTGGCTTGGCATTAAGGTTGTACTAGCCTCATAAAATGAACTGGGGAGCGAGGTTTATTCCTTCCTATCCTGTAAAACTACTTGGGCTTGGTGTTTTCTTGGTGAGATTTTTTTTTTTTTAATGGTTGATTCACTTTCTTTAGTAGCTATAGAAATGTTCAACTGCTGGATTTTGTTTTTTATTTTAGTTTGTCTTAAGAATTTAAATTATTGTATAATTTGTCCATTTCACTTCAGATTTGCCAGTATAAAGTTATTAATAATATTGTCTTCTAAATATTTTAAGCCTTACTCCATCTGTAGTTGTATTTCATTCTAATTATACTTATTTGTGACCTCTCCATCCCTGTCTCTCGCCTCTACCTCTCTTTTGGTCAGGCTTGCCTTGTGGTTTATCAGCTTTGTTAGCCTTTTCAAACTAACTTTTGGCTTTGTTGTTCTTCATTATGTAATTTTTTTATTTCACTAATTTTTGCTTTTTATTATTTCTCTTTTGAGGTTCATTTTGCTATTTTTCTAATGAAGATTGGAGAGATAACTCATTAATATTTAGACTTTGAAAAATATTTGCATTTAAGGCTATACGTTTCTTTTTATGTATCATTTTTGCTAGGTCGCACAATTTTGATAGGTAGAATAGTCAATGTTTAGTTCTAAGTTTTATAATTTTTGTTGTTTTTGATATTAAATATCTAAGTAATATTAATTACTTAGATATTTTTAACATTCCTAATACATGGGAATTGAAATTTTATGGGAGAGGGTACTGAGTTCCAACTAAATTGGGTTGTTGTTAGAAATCTTAGTCTGTAGAGTATTTGAAATCTGTATTAGGTTGAAAATGTGTAATTGATGATTTTCAGTTTTTGATATACAATAGAAATAGCAATTTCGTATGGTTCATCATTTAGAAACTTGCCTTGTGGCCTATATCTTAGCTTTGCATAAAAAGTTCTATTTATTGCCCTGGCTGGTTTTGCTCAGTGGTTAGAGCATCAGCCCATGCACTGAAAGACAGGTTTGATTCCCAGTCAAGGGCACGTACCTGGGTTGCAGGTTCAATCCCCGCCCTGGTTGGGGCTCGTGTGGGAGGCAACCAATACATGTGTCTCTTTCACATTGTTGTTTCTCTTTCTCTCTCCCCCCTCCTCCCTCCCTTCCACTTTCTCTAAAAATCAATGGAAAAAATGTCCTTGGTGAGGATTTAAAAAACAAAGTATTTATTTTTTAAAAGAATATGTATCCACTATTGTTGAAAGCAGGGTTCTATATATATCCATAAGATAAAGCATGCTAATACGTTGTTCAAATCTTGTGTCTTATTGATTTGTCTCGTGAACTAACAATTACTGAGAAAGATATTTGCAAATCTTTCAGTATGATCATGGCTTAGAATTTAATTCTTTTTTAAATTTACAATTTTTGCTTTATTTATTTTGAGCTTATGTTTTTAGGATATTCATATTGGAAATTATTTAAGCTTCCTCATAAACCAAATCATGTGTCACAACCCTCTTTCACTTTAATAATGTGTCTATTACTATCGCTTTTTCTGTATCTTTTTGTTTTAGATATGCCTATTATAAATATTATATAGTTGAATTTGGAATTTTTAGTCTGACAGTCTTTATCTTTTACTTGAAGAGTTTAGTCCATTTATATTTATTGTGTTTACTGAATTACTAAGATTCGGTACTACTATCTTATTTTGTGGAACATATTTGTTTTAATATGTTTTCTCTTCCCTTTCTTGCCTTCTGGTTTATGTTTAATCTGTTTTTTCATTCTTCTAGAGGATACCTTAAACATTTTAATATCATCTTCAGTTATTTACATTTAAAGTTAATAAGTATTTTTGCCCTCCTCTCAAATAATGTAAAGATCTTAGAATCTTTAATTCCAGTCACCACGATTTCTAATTTATGTGCTATTATTTTCCAAGATTTAAGTTCTACCTTGATTTTTAAATATAACTATTTTGTTTTATAGTTACCTTTTTCCAGATTTACCTACAAATTTAATATTTTTCCCCACCATTCGTTTTTATATCTGAGATCTTTCTTTACAGCCATTTATCTTGTTTCTGAAGTGTACTAAGTTAGATACTAGTTATTGTTCCTTTGAACATTGCCAATTCCCTATTCTATTGCTCCTTCTGGAATTCCCAGTAGATATCTATTGGGCCTGCCAGCTCACTCTATTCTCCATATCTTATAACCTCTCTTTTCTATTTTGTTTTTTTCCTCTCTGTGTGCTGCATTTTAAATAATTTTTTCAGAATTATGTTCCAGTTCATTAATGCACTTTCACTTGTATCTAATCTTTTGTTTAATCTATGTATTGAGCTTTTAATTTAATTTCTTATATTTTTTATTTTTAAAAGTTCTTTTTAGTTCCTTTTCAGATCTGCCTGGTCAATTAAAATTTTCTATTTTTTTAGTAAATACATTTTAAATCCCTTCTCTTGTTGTTTTAAATCTGTAAAACATTTATTTATTTTTAAACATTTATTTTGTATTTGTATCTAATTATTCCGGTATCTGCTGACTGCTTATCTGATTCTGCAGTTTGTTATTTCTGTTGATGTTTTTTTTTTTTTTTAAATATATTTTTCTTGATTTCAAAGGGAGGAAGGGAGAGAGAGAGATGGAAACATTAATGATGAGTCATTGATAGGCTGCCTCCTGCATGGCCCCCATCAGGGATCGAGCCTGCAACCGCAACCCAAGCATGTGCCCTGACCGGGAATCAAAGCTTGATCTCCTGGGATCATAGGCTGATGCTCAACCGCTGAGCCATGTCGGCTGGTCTGTTTCTGTTGATCTTAACTCATGATATCTTTATCATCTGTTCAGTGGATTTTTGTTTTGTGTATATATTTAGTAAACTGTATCTAAAGGAATTCTTGAAAGTCCTGTGTTTGCTTCTGCCAAGCACCTGGAGCACGACCACTCCAGGGCCACTTCTAAACTAATTTTAGTGCTTGAGGCTTTTCAGGCCACAGTCAGTGCCAACACCAATCCGAGTGTGCCTTTGTCATTAGGAATTCTCAGGCCAATATATATCTCTTTCTCCCCACTCTCCTTCTTCCCAGAGCCATTCCAACACAGACGCGAAGCTTCCTTCAACTAGCTGGGGTTTTCCTAGTTCACTTCCTTATGCAGACTCCCAGCTTCATGTGAGAGTTTCTGATCTGATTTCTCATTTTACATGGGTCCTAAGCTTTACCTTTTGTCCCAGCACATGTGGGTTATTAAAACCAGGCACCAGATTACCGGGAATTCATAGAATCAGAGCACTTGCTGGTTCTGCCCCTTGTTAACCCCTGTGAAATATCCTTTCTCTTTTCTGGCCTATGGTTTTCTTTATTTTACCACCACTTCAGCCATACTCACTATCAAAGATGTTCTCACCTAGCATTTTAAAGTATTTTTTACTGAGAGTTCTCTGCACAGTTAGCCAGCCATCTTGCTGAAAACGGGTGTCTCAATTCATTCTCTCTCTAAGGGAATTTGAATCCATTTGCACAAAATATATCTGTATTGTGTATTAAATTATTTCCTTTTAAACTCAGATTATAGGGCTATATTTTAAGTTCCAAAATGGTAGTTTAATATTCTGAAAGAATTTTTCATAGATGAGTGTATTTAGGTATTGATTCTCTTGGGGACTATTTAAATCTTACAAGGCATATGTTTTCTGAGGATGTACTTGTAAGACTTTAAAATTCTCTGACTTCTTTGTTCTTAAGACTTTTTAAAAATCTTTTTAGTTGTGCCCTGGTTTGTTTCCCAGGGTTTGAACTCGTTTCGGAGGTGGCCTTTTAATCTACTAAAGTCCTTGTCAGTGGAGGCTTTTTCCCTTAGCTGCTGTTTTGACAGTATAATAAATATCAATAATTGTGTATTTTGTTTTAAATTTCTACTGGATGAATTGGTTTGGCTGATCTTCACCCAAAATTTGGACCAAATCCAAATCATTTTGACAGTTTAGAAAAGTTGGTTAATATTTTATTTTGCTTAAACTTTCATAGACTCTGAACATTATGAGGTTTTCCCATAATCATTTAATTATGGAGATAGTTTCCAGTTTTTCTTAATGATAACTTTTTTTTTTTAATGTTGGTTACTCTGATGTGCAATGGAGCATAGATTTCTTTTTCATTGATGCTGAAAATTGTGTCCCCAGTGGTAGAAAGGAACTTTGAAGAAGAAAAGCTATTGCCAGATGGGCTTGGGTGGTTCAGAAAACCTTGGAAAGGCACAAGGTTTATATGAAGTGTGATCTTCATTTTCTGAAGACCTACTGCTAACACCATGTATTTATAAATAAGTTAATTGAAATCTTTCTTTCAATTAACTTATCTTTGCCATGTGATACCAGTAAATTTATGCAAATCAAATACAATTGGTCATTGTTTTACTGTGAACCCTGAATTTTAAATGGCTAATTTTGAGTCTAAAGACCAAGATTGCTCACTTATACTATCAAAAGATACAAGAAAATTTAGAATGCCTTCCCACATTTATACAGTGAATAACCCATATACTTCTATCTTTCATACTGAGTGGTTTCTGTGTTTTTCTTTACCATTCTATGAACATATCACAATTGGTTTATCCGTCCTATCAGTGGACTCCTGAGTTGTATCCAGTTTTTTTGCTGTTATGAACATTCTTATGCAAATATTTTTGTGGATCTGTGTTTTGATTTCTCTTGGGTAAAAACCTAGGGATCAAATTGTTGGGTCATAGGGTAGATCTATCTTTAATTTTATAAGAAACTGGGAGATTGTTCGAGGCGACTCTGCCATTTTGCACTTCAACCAAGAAGGTGTTTAGAGCCCCAGTCGGTTGTTCCACATCCTTCTGGCCAACATTTGGTGTCAAGTCTTCTTAATTCTGGTAGACGAGTAGTGACATCTCCTTGTGGTTTTCATTTGCATACCCATGGTAACTAATTATGCTGAATGCTTTTTCACGTGCTTATTAGCTCTTCATGTATCTTCTTTCGTGAAGTGCCCGTTGAATTCTTTTGCTCTTTTGTGGGGAGGGTTGTTTCTTCTTATTATTAAGTTGTAAGAGTGCTTTATATATCCTGAATACCAGTTCTTTGCCATGTGTGTGTGCGTGTGTGTGTGTGTGTGGTGTCATGTTTTAGTCTCTCCTGACTATTTTGTTACTTGGCATTTTAATCAACAGAAGTTTTTAATTTTGGTGAAGCCTAATTGATCAATTCTTTCCTTTTTCATTTATTACTTTCTCTGTCCTAAGAAACCTTCGCTTACCTCTAAGACGTGAAAATATTTCCGTACACTTCCTCTAAAAGCTTTACAGTTTCGGCTTTTACATTTAGATCTGTGATCCACTTCCAATTAGTTTTCAGGTTTGGTGCGAGTGTGAGGTGGGGGTTAAGGTGTTTTTTTTTTCATATGGATATCCAGCTGTTTAGGCACTTGTGGAAAAGATTTCCTTCCCTCAGTATTGCTTTGGTGTCTTTGTCAAAAATTAAGTGACCTACTTTTGGGCCTTCTGATTTGTTCACTGATCTAATTGTTGATTCTTAGCTCGGCACTACATTGTCTTGATTACTATAGTTTTATATAATAGTATTGAAGTCAAGAGTGTAAAAGGCTCACCTTAGTTCATTTTCGAGACTGCTTTGGATATCCCATCAACAAATTTCACGTTTGAAATCCTAGAGTATATTTTCTTATCACACTAGAATTAAACTAGAAATTAATAACAAAAATAGGCAAGACTACAGATGTTTAGATACTGAGCAACACACATTTGAATAATGTGTGGTTGAAGAAAGCAATCACAATAGAAATTAGAAGATGTTTTGAAGTGAAGATAAAGAATGAAATAATGTGGGATTCAGTTATGGTGTCATAGGGAATTATAGCTCTAAAATGCACATTTTAGAAAATAAAAAGAATGAAAAGTCAATGATCTTGCTTACCTCTTAAGGAATTAGAAGCTTCCTTAGAAGGGGCAGTGTTTCAGCGTGTGTGTGTGTGTGTGTGTGTGTGTGTGTGTGTGTGTGTGTGTGTTTGTGCGCGTTTTGGGGGGGAGGGTGTAGGTAGATGGCAGGGTAGGATAGCTTTTGGTGGGCATTTAGACCAATCAGAATTCAGCGGTGCAATTAGGAGGTTACACTTCTGAGATAATTTGAATCTGGTTGATGAGTTGACTCCAGCTTTGTGGGAAGAATCAGTTTGTGTGTGTCTTAAATTTGAGGGCTCAGAGGAGATTCCAGGCTTCCAGTACCCAGGCCTGTGGGGAATGCTTAGAGATTCCTCATGGATATGGGGCCCATCTGAGACTTGTGGAAGCCGTAAAGCTCTCCAGTTTTGCTCCAAGAATGGGGATGGGTAGGGTATCTTCTCACCATGCTCCGTGCAGTGGGTTTGTGGGATGGTGGGTGGAAGGTGTGGGGAGAGTTGGTGATGCTCTACTGGAATTACTCCAGTGAGTATGGGACCAGGTGAGTAGGAACATTGTTTTCCTCAAGATTTCTTCCACTGTTGCAGTGGTTCATTGATTTAAATATTTATATTGCTACAACGCGTATTTGAATTATGGGCCTGCCTTGCATGTGGTTTCCCCTTTTTAATTAGTTGCATAAAGACTTGAATTCATCTCTGCCTGTGTACACTAGTGGACTGGCTTTTTCCCTGTCTCATTACTGGATGACATACTGCTATTAGTGTTATGCAAGCAGAATTCATAAGATTGTTTCAAGAGCCAAATGAAGGGACAGTTCTGGTGAATCACCAATTTTTAGAGGTTAGACTAATATCCTGAAAATCACCTTAAAATCTTATTGCCACAAATCAAGATATAAGTAACACCAAAGAGTTACATGAACATGCTTGAGATGATGTTTATGGCTAAATTTTGCAGTTGCCTTGCAAAGATGATTCTTGAATTTTGTTTTGATTCTTGGCAATTTTGGAGTCATCTGATAGCATGCTTCTCAAATAACAATCTGATGATAGTTTTCAACATTGGGTTACCAAAAAATGGTTATATTTTATACATTGATTCATAATTTAGGTTTCTTCACCGTTGTGGTAAAGACTGCATCGAGTCTTCGTTGTTGCACATTTTAGGAATCTTATGTTTGTACTCTCATGGCTGTTTTCAGCCCTCAGACATTCCTAATTATCACATTGAGAATGCTAGACTCAAGACATTTGGAAATGCAGTGGTTTTTACCATGTAGGAAGAAACATGAGATTCATTCGTTTGGCTTCATTTTCTTCTGTTTGTGACAGCAACTGGGTCAGATGGGAGCCTCTTGCTATTGGTACACATGCCAGTTTTTTTGTTTTTCTTTCTCTGTATGTACAGTGCTCCTGTCATAACTTTGTTCATGTTCCTCACCACTCTTAAAATTCCCTCATCCTGTCCCTCTACCTATCTCAGTCTAAAATGTCATTCAAGCCCCTTCTCTGTGCAGCTTCCCCTGAGTAATACCCAATCCCTTTTTTCTAAATGACAGCATCTGTAATATAGTATTATTCTATTTATAAAGTAATTTTTGCTTATACTTGGTTAATCAAGGTCCTCTGTAATTGCGGAGCCTTGTTGGCTTCTCTTGTTCACTGTTCCCCATATCCATGCCCTCCAGGTAAGCAGAGGCTTGAACCAGTCTTGCACACTGGAGATTCCCTGTTGAGCTTCTGCTGTCACCACGAAAACATTCCCCTGCCAGCTTCTGGAGAGAGTGCCATGTGGAGCAGAGCCACCATTGCCACAGCTGAGGCCATCTTTGGTCAGCAGACTTCCATTCAAACACCAGACGTTAGAGTAAGTGCAGTGGAGGTCAGCAGAGCTGCCTACTGGACTCCCTGCTGACTGTGTGTGTGTGTGTGTGTGTATGTGTGTGTGTGTGTGTGTGTTTGTTACGCAGCATTACTGTAGTGGTAGATAACTAATACAAATATGCTACATGCTCGTACCTCCCTCTTTCTTCACACTTCAGCCTTTTGATCTCTGCGATGTGCTGAGGTTATTTCTGGCTCCAGACCTTTGCCCTGTCCCTCTGGCGGGAGCATCTTCCTCTTATACTTGTACAGGTGTTTGCCTCCCATCGTCATGAGGCTCAGCTCAAAGGTCATGATTTCTGACAGGGCTTTTGTGATCCCACTGCCTAAAGAGCCCCCTCCCCAGTCATCCCCAATTCCATCTCACTCTTAATGTTCTTCGCTGTGCTTTTTCTAAAATTCTCTTATTTGCACACATTTATTGTCCATCTTCCCCAGTGTCCATGAGGGTAGAGACTTTGTTTACCTTTTTATCTCCAGCATCAAGAACAGAGTCTGGCACATAGTAGACTTTCAAGAAATAAGAGATGAATTTATGGATGATTTTTTGTTAATCAAGAGGACAGCACAAGGTATGATAGGTTCCAGAATATGGTATAGAGCATTGTATTCATTTCCTGGGGCTGCTGGAACAAATTACTATAAACTTGGTGTCTGGAAACAACAGAAATGTGTTTCTTACCCTTCTGGAGGCCAGAAGCCTGAAATCCAGCTGTAGACAGGGCCACCCGTCCTCCAGAGTCCCAGGGGTAGTTCTTCCTGGCCTCTTCAGCTTCTGGTGGCTGTTAGCATTGTGGCTGCATCTCTCTCTCTGCTTTGTCTTCAGACGGTCTTCCCTGTGTCTGTCCTCTTTGTGTGTCCCTAATATCTCTCTGCCCCACCAGGATAATCTAGAATAACCTCTATCTCAAGATCTTTAATTTAGTAAGATATCACTCACAGGTTATAGGGATTTGACAGGGATACTCTGGGGGGCTATATTTTTTTGCCTACCACCAGGGTAGGTATGATCAACTCCAGCACATGGGAAGTAGAATAGCATCATAGTTTAGCAGCCTGAGCTGTGGAGCCAGTGTCTGGGTTTGAATTGCTGTTTTGCCTCAGTGTATGCACTTAACTCTCTGTTTCTTTTCCTCTCCTGCAAAATGTAGATAACAATAGCAGTTACTTCAAAAGGTTGTTGTAAGAAGGGATATGTAAGCCCTCAGTAGTTGCTAGGACACAGTAAGTGTCCAATAAATATCACTACTGAGCATCCCTATGTGCCAGGCTTCATCCTGAGCGCATTTCCTGCCTTAGCTGATTTCATCGTCACAGCAGCCTTATGACAGAGACTAAGCCCCTTGTTCAAGGCCATGCATCTAACAAGAGGTGGAGGTGAGATTCAAGCCCATTCGTCTCGGGAGGCTGTGCTCTTAACCACTTCCCATACAGCCTCTCTGTGTTGCTGCTATTGTTGTTTTAAAATAATTGCTGTTGGCATTTCTGTTGGCATTTCCTAAAAAAGCAGAGGTTTCTGGGGAACATGTGGACCACACAGTAGAAACCATGAATCTTTATATCTGATTTAACTGGACTTCCTTTTGATAACAGTTTATTAGTCAAGACCTTGGTGTGAAACCCTTTTACTGGGATAGACTGTGGAGATACCACCCTTCCCTCAGGGATTTCGGTATGTGGAATCAGTTGGCCAGCCCCTTCTTGTTTCTCACCTTGCTCATTGCAGAATATACTTGACCTATGTCCATTGGAAGCGCCTGCTTATCGATTGTTGTTCTGGCAGGTATCCATGGGATCAGCTTTTAACAAGTTGTATTTATTACATAATTAAATAACTGAATTAAAAAAAAAAAAAAGTCCTTTGTAAAATTGCGAAGTACTTGCTTCTAGGCTTCTAGTTGCTAGAATGGAAGCTAATTGAGAGCAGGGGACTTCATCTGTTTTGTTCCTAAATCCACCCCCCCACAAACACACTCCCCCAACCCCAGCTGTCCCCTTTCAATATAGCATCCAGAGTAGACCTTTGAAAAGGAAAGTCAGATCATTTTGCTTGATTAAAAACTTTCCAAAGATTTCCTATTATTCTTAGAATCCCACTAAAGGTCCTTATTTGGAGTGGTTTCTAAGGCTGTCCTTGACTTTCTGATCTTCTCTGCACTCCTAAACTTGCTCTCTCAGCTCCAGGCACGTTGGCTTATTGGCTTGAACTTGCTGTTCCTTGAACTTGCTGTTTCCTTACCTGAAACTCTCTTTCCTCAGGTACCTGCCGGCTTGCCCTTTAGCTCCAAGTCTTGTCTCAAACGTCATCTTTGCAGTAAGGTCTTCCCTAGCCAGCCTTAGCCTGTACACCCTGCCCCTCTTCCCTGCTTTCTTTTATCTCCATAGAACTTAGGACCACCTGACGTGCTATCTATTTTACTTATTTCTTTGTTGATCGATTGTCTATCAAGATGTAGACTCCACAAGGACAGGGATCTTATCAGTCTGTTCACTGCTGTGTTTGGCACACAGTAAGCACTTAATAAATGCATGTGGAACAGCTGGATGAATGTTCTGCAATATGACAGTCCAGTTAGCCACCCAGCACTGCCCGGGCTGGGATAGGGTCTGCTATCTAACACTGAGAAGGACATATTATTTCTGTGCATTTATTTGTATTCTAAACTTGGTTTTATCATCTTAACTTTTAGTATTGAGTCCTTGAAATGCTGTTAGCTCTCTATTTAATTAAAGATGTCTAAACTCTCTTCTATTTTTTGTTCTTTCCCAACTACAACTTGGTAAAGTGGAATCCCCAGGCAAATGACCTATTAACCATCTTTCTTGGATTTCTTTTAGTTGTGTATATTTTTTCAGGCAGTGGAAGTTGGGGAAAGGAACACTCTAATGGAAAATCTTCAGTTAGGATTCCCCATTCCCTACTTCAAACTCCAAGAAATTCTTAACTGAAATTTTAATAAAAACCAAATGAGGCTACGTAGCATAAGATGAGGATCGGGTAATAGAGTGTAGTTGTACTGGCTGCAATTTAAGCGCTCAGTTGCCACGTATAGCTAGAGGCTATCTTATCGGACAGTGCAGTTTCAGAACATCATCATTGAGAAAACTTCTACTGGGTAGCATTGCCCTAGACAGTGGGAACTGTGAAGATTCATCTAGATATTAAGATATAATTATTTTATGTTTGTCACCTCAGTGGGGAAATGTAAGTATTGTGTCTTCTAACTCTCTTGTATCTTTCTTTATTCAATGAATGGTCATCATGCATCTAATAATATATGCCAGGTGCTGTGCTAGGCACTGGGATTCAGTAATGCACAAGGTAGCCTCAGGCCCTTCTATATGAAGCTTATATTCTAGTGGGAGAGATAGTCATTAATTAGACAATAGTACCAATAACTATAATCTGCATAGAGTTGGGTTTGAGGTAGCTGTTTAAATGACTGTTGATTAACGAATGTGCTCTGTCTCACCAGCTCCTTAGATCCTGACAAATCGGAGACACAAATAGCTACATAGTAATTTATAGTTCAGGTCTATAGACAACATCACAAGTTTCATTGCAGTCAATACATTTAGCAATATTCAGGCTGTTTTCTGTATTTTTCTTATTTCTGATATGGAGCCAAGCTTATGTCAGTTGCCCTGTGGTTTAAAGCCACAGTTATTCTGGGAGTACACAGTTGCCGTTATTGAACAGTAGCTGATCCAAAAGAATTCTAGCCAAGGTCTTGCCAGTGATGGAAAGAAAAGATGTGTCCTGGCAGTTGCCAAAAAGTATATTTTTTCTTGTTGATGGCAATCATTGTGTTTCTGAGGCTCTTCATATGTTGTGACATGTGCATATAAGAATCTTCCCCAGAAAGCCGAGGTTGTGCTAATTCATTCAAACATACTTACCTCTGTATAATTTGCAGTTACATAGTTGCCTACCCAATAAATGTTTTTGATGCTGCCGCTGCTGATATTGCTTATGACATTCCATAGAAAGTTCTAGAAGATTAGCCATGAAGATTGGCACTTAACCATCGCTTAGTACTTTAATTTCATTTTCCCCTCCAAATCATCAAGTCTTGCTAATGCTGTTAAGTCCTAGCAACTTTTTATTTTTTTTAATATGTAAGGAGGTATGAAGTATAATTTCAACCTCTGGGAATTACTTTTTGTTGATTTTTGCAACTCCATTTCTACTTCTCTAAAGTGATATATGTGTGTGTGCTTTTTATTGTTGGACACTGACACCGAGGATGCACATAATAATCAGAGAGATTGTTGTATTGGTTAATAATTAGCTGAGTAACAGATTCATTCACAATGCAGGCACTTAAATATGCAAAGAGGAGTTGGAATAATCAGATCAGGGCCAGTGTGGTGGCTCCACAATGTTACAGAAACTAGGTTCGCTCTTCCTTCCTGGCCATGCTTAGTACTGGGTTCCATCCCCAAGGTCACCACAGTAGCTGCTGCAACTCCGGCCATCACATCTCTATCCTCAGCTGGAAGGAGGTGGAGGGGGGAAAGGCAAAATGGCACATGTTGGCTGAGAGCCCCATGAGGTATGTCTGTGCACTCACAGAAGCCTTATTACAAGGGAAGCTAGGAAGTAGTTTCTAGGTAGGTCCAGTCGGCACCCCAAATAGTATTGAAATCCTATTAGTAAGGAAAATTGGGAGTCTGGATAGCGTGTTGGAAGCTCACAGTCTTGCCCGCTGTCTGGCATCTACTATGGTGAATGGTGGGCAAGGGGAAAACTGCTGTTTTAGGAGAGTGAAATGGCTGCTGAGCCAGCTTTCATTACTGTGACGCCCGTGTGGCTCTATGGAAAGCTAAGAAAATACGCTTTCTACTTTCATAAAGGAAAAGCTGGTTACTGTGATGAAATAGTTTCAGTAAATTTTGTTTGACCATAGCTAGCTAAACATTTCCTGTGATCCGAAGTACTCATTCAAGGGAGAAAAAGCAAGCGCATAGTAGGCACCCAATAAATCTCATGAAATGAGCATATGGACCTGTCTTTCACTAGGGGAAGTCCTTCATGTGGCTGCTTTGTTAAGACAGGGTGACGTTATGCTAGTGGGAATGATTAAGGCCATGGGATACAGGACATCATCATGCAAACTTATTTCTTTATGTAGCTCAGTTCCCTCATTTTAAAATATAATAGCAACATTTTCTAAGCGCCTGTTATAATAAAGCAATTCATATTTGACCAGTCAGATATATGCAAATAAATATTTCGTGAAATGTTTTGCCATTTTATTGTCAAACAAACAAATACAGAAAACACACATAAATGTATAGCTTAATGCGCTATTATTAGATAAAATTATCACCACCCAGGTAAAGAAACAGAACTTTTCCATGTACCCCACAAGTCCCTGTGTGTCCAGTCTCAATCTCAACTCCAAGTTATCCTCCAAAAGTAACTATTGGCGTTATTTTTATAGTAACTAGTTTTTTGATTTTCTATATACTTTGAATACTCAAGTGTACATGCCTAGACCTCATAATTCAGTCTTTTTAAAAAATTTATCTTTATTGTTGAAAGTATTACAGATGTTTTCCCTTTTGCTCCCCACTTCCCCCTCCACCGTACTCCTGCCCCTCCTCAGGCCTTCACACACTATTGTCTGTGTGCATGCGTTATGCATATATGCATGTAAGTTCTTTGGTTAATCTCATAATTCACTCTTGCTTACTAAAAAACTTTATGTCATTTAAGTTTCTCTTAAAATATAGGTTTCCCCTCCATCTTTTTCTTTTTCTTGCTGTTTATCTGGTAGTTAACCCAAGATATTTGACCTGTAGAACTTCCAAGAGTCAGGATTTTGCTGATCATGTACTTAGAGTGAAGTGCATCATATTTATTTGCCCAATTTCATGCAAATTGGTAGCAGGAACCAGAGACTTAATAAGACTCATGTTTGATCTCTTTGGCAAGAATAAAGTGAGGTGGTGGTGTGTTATTTTTTTCAGTCGTACACATAATTATTTGTGTTATCAGGTGTTGATGTTCAATTGATTGGAGGTTCAAGAACGGTGATATTCTAATTCAAATTTTATATAGTTTTAATTTATTATTTAGAATACTTTTTATAGAAGATGTATTCCTATCTAATATTTTGTTACCCAGAGGTACAGTATATGTAAGAAATGCCAGATAAATGCTTGATTTTTTTACTTTACTTACAGTACTTAAAATACTGATTTGGTTCCCCCTCATCCTCAAAAGATGATCATATACTTTTCCCCCCCTATAAGTTTCAGTGTGAACTCATGGATTTAAACATCTCTGCTGTATTTCAGTTAATTGAGATTATCACCCAACTTGGAGCTCAAATTGTCCCATATTTGGCCAATGGGAACTACTTTACCTGGGCTCCTGAGTCTTTGATGGCTTTCTTGCCATCTGGTGTGACACAATGTTCCAGGTTCATGTATATTTCTTTCCCCAGACTTGGAATTTGTTATTTCCTCAAGAAGTCTTGAAGTGAGAATTAGAATATCTGTGCCACAATATATGTAGCAGAGATCTCATTGCTACTGGGTTGGTCATTTTTTCTAAACCTCTTCAATTGGATAGAGCAGATGTAAACAATATATTAAATACCATATCTGATGAATTTGTACTGATGCCTTCAGTTCAAATTCAATTACAGGGATCTGTAACTTAGTCTCTTCTGTATTATAGTTATACACATATCTCCCTTTCCCTCCCACTGAAAATCCTAGTTCTCAAAAACGGGATATTAGAATCTCATAATTACTCATGTATTTGACCCTAAATTACATACATCACAATCTTAAAACATTAATCTACTACTAATACTTTTACTACCAATATAATTACTGAGGAAAGCTTAAAGAAAGTGTTGGTTTTTGCATATGCCTGCTCTATTTTTTGGTGGTGTACAAGAGTTGATCATTACCTGAGCATATAACCATTACATACTGTCTTCTGTTCTTTTAAAACTCATTTAGTATTAGTTTTATAAGTAACTATTATAGGTTGCTCATTACTAGACTTACGTTGATGTCTCCGTAGTCATTTTGGTTGCATGAAGCTAATTCTCTGTTTCCTCCCTAAGGGCTCATGGGAACAAGACTCCCTGAATTTTTGCATGTTATTTATCAGTTGTCCTCTTTATCATTGAAGGTAAGTTTTACTGGGTATAAAATTCTTAGCTCACGTTTTATTTTATTGAGTAGCTTATTTCATCAAAGCATTTGATTAAATTCCACAGCTGTTCATGAAGAAATTATTAATAAATTAGCAATGACATGAAAAAGGACACATATCATGAACCAACACCAATGTAATAATTAACACTGAAACATTTGCATTGTTATCAGGAATAAGACTTGATGGTGGCAGTTCTCACTATTATTCATCATTGTTCTGGAAATTTCAGGAAATGCATTAGTAGCAAGAAGCAAAATGTATTCTGGTATTTGCCAGAATGGAGGTGACAAAATTGCCATCGTTCACAGATGATAACGAGTGTCTAAAGAGTGCAAAAGTCAACACAAAGGAATTGAAAACAAATATGTTTAGTATGATAGGGCCAGCATCAACATACAAAATCATCAGCTCTCTTATTATACAGGAAAGGGTTAGCTCAGCAGGTCTTGGTTGCTCAAACCCTGCATAGTCCCAAGAAAGACTCTTTTTCAGGATTGGCCTTTGGTTGGCTCCTGGGAGCTGAGCTCTTGGAATGTTTTGTCTAATAAGAATGTTTTTTCATGCCTGAGGCCTTGAGCCATGCTGTATCAGTTTGTCCAGATAGTTTATGACAGCAGTTTCCAACCATTTTCATCTCATGAACACATTAATTACTAAAATTCTGCGACAAAAAAATAGGCATAATTTTTATTCATTCACACCAGATGGCTATTGTGTTGGCTGTTGTCTTTTTATTTGACAACCTAAGGGAAAAGAGGTCAGCATCCCTGACTGAATAGTCAGGTACTGCATGTTGTAATAATTCTTACGGCACACTGGTTGAAAATTGCTGGTTTATGCTAACAGTTCAAGTTAGGCTGAACACCTGCTTTCTTTCTGGACTCTGGAGCTTGAGTACCGAGGTGTGTTGTGCAAGCGCTGTATGCCTACATGAGTGGCCTCTGGGGGCTCAAGTTTGGGAGAGCTTTTCTGGTTGGCAGCATTTTGCATATGTTGTCACAAGTTGTTACTGAAGAAATCATGTCCCATGGTACTCTCCTGGGAGGGGACATCTGAGGGCTTGAGCCTGGCTTCCAGATCTGAGCTGTGCCCCTTAAGCTTTTTACTTTTGCTACTTCTGCTCTCAGTTTGTTCTTTCACTGTAATAACCCAGAGCCATGAGTGTAACGGCTTTTGTGTCCTTTGAGTCTTAGTGAATCATCGAGCTTCAGGATGGTCTGGGGGAGCCCTGACACTTCTATATACTGGGAATAGCTTATAGAAAGTAAGATCGCATTTGTCAGTGATAAAATACAATATAGATTGTACCAATAGAATACTTAAAAAACTTTTAAAAGACTCAAAACAAAAGACTAATAAACTTTAAAAAGACTTAAAAGACAAAAATTTTCTGAGACATTTAAGAGGAAATGAATAAACGGAGAGAGAGGGCTTATAAAGATTTCAGTACTCCCCAGATTATTAAAAAGCTTAACATAGTTCTAATTAAAACCATAGTTCAAACAAACAAACAAACACCTCGATCACCTGAGAAAATAGACCATGCATTTTGAGGAAAAGAGTTCTAAGTAGGGCTTTACTTCCAGATAATGTATATATTTTTAAGCTATAACATTTAAAGTAGTACAGTCCATACAGAACCAGTAATAGATAATTTAATGAAAAGCTCAGAAATATACCCAAGTACTTATTAGAATTTAGTGTAAGCTAAAGACTGCATTCAAATAAATGAGGAAAAGTTTTATTTATTGAGGGTGCTGAGAAATGGGCTAACCATTTGGGAAAAAGGAGTTAGAATTCTATTAGTTCTTATAGGAAAATACAGCCCAGATATAAGTAAATGTTTAAATTCTGAAAAAAAACAAACTATAAAAGGATTTGAAGAAAACAAGAAAATGGTTAGATTAGCTTATAGTAGAAAAAGACCTACATAGAACCCCTAAGGCACACTCTTAGAGAAGGTATTTATACCTTGCAAATATTCAAATCTGATTTGTGTGGCAAAGCAACAGCAACACTGCAAGAAACAAGCCACCCCACTAAAAAAGTGCAAGTTAAACTCCAGTAAGTTTCTATAATCTTCCTATTAGATTGGCAGTGATTTGGAATAATGATAAAAGCTAGGACTGGTGCCCGGGCGGGCGTGGCTCAGCGGTTGAGCATTGACCTAGGATCCAGGCTATCGGGGTTCGATTCCTGGTCAGGGCACATGCCCAGGTTGCGGGCTCGATCAATGACTCTCTCATCATTGGTGTTTCTATCTCTCTCTCTCCCTCTCCCTTCCTCTCTCTGAAATCAATAAAGATATGTTAAAAAATACTAATAAAATGAAACTAGGATTGGTGAGGATGTGGGTAAATTAGGACTCATATGCTGCTAGTGTAAGTATACGATGATGTAACATTTCTGAGAGGTACTCTGTGCCAAAATATGTATCTTTTACCAAGAAAGACCAAATCTAGAAATCTTTTCTAAGGAAATAATCAGAAAATATGCCCAGAGATATATACACAGTATTGTGGGGTTTTTTTTTAAAAGTTAGAAATTGTTTAAATGACCATAAATACAGAATTGGCTAAACAAGTTATGGTGCAGCCATAGTATGTGGACTCTAAGAATGACGATGTACATATATATTTGTGTACATGGAAAGATGCTTTTAACATATTATTTAATGAAAAAAGTTACAAAATCATTTTAGGATACCCTTTCAAAACACTAAGCATATATGTTTATTTGTATGTATGTGTGTGTCTCAAAGACTATACACTAAAATATCAACAGTGTTATTTCTGGGTGGTAGGATTAAAGGTAATTAAAATACATGTATTATTTTTCTTTGTGCTTATCTGTATTCAGAATTTTCTCTATTAAACCTTGTTATGGAAAAGTAATGAACTAAGAACAAAACAGCTCATTTTTACTGCTTTAATTGTATCAGGCTTCCCATGGGGGATAGGCTTTAAAAATGATTTATATCTCACGTAGTTTATTTTACCCCTGGCCATCCTGTTACTGATGCTCACTGATTCCAGAGCTGCAGATTGAGACTACCTTCTGCACCAATGCAGATTTTGATCTGCTTCCTTGATTTTCAACATTCCTGTTTTGTCAGTGACTAGCAGTTTCCTTTTTGCCATGACCCTAGCACTCCCCACACCTGATGATTGTCCCGAGGTCAGTATTGTTTGAGCATGTTCCCCTTCAGAGAGTTGTTAGGAATAGCTATGACTGTTAAGGTAATACTTACAAAGATTTAAATAAGCTCTAGCTGGTTTTTCTCAGTGGTTAGAGCACCGGCCTGCAGACCAAAGGGTCTTGGGTTTGATTCCTGGCCAAGGGCACGTACCTCAGTTGCAGATTTGATCCCCAGCCCAGGTCGGGGCGTGTGTGGGAGGCAACCAATTGATGTGTCTCTCTCATATCAATGCTTCTCTCTCTCCCTCCCTCCCTCCCTCCCACTCTCTCTAAAAATCAATAGGAATAAAATCCTTGGGTGAGGATTTAAAAATATATATATTTAAATAATAGCATCTTTTATCTCCAAATACTGGTGGTTGGAGGGGATTAAGAACCTGAATCCCATGTGCCAGCCTTGCCTTCCTTAAATCTCTTTAGATGAATATTAAGATTATGCTTGGTTATGGGGGTTCCCTTTGGAGCAGTGAGGAGACCTAGGTTCCAATACTTCCAAGGTAAGGATGTTCAAGAGAGCTTCTGGAGAATCTCCTTTAGAATTTGGCTTGCTTGCAAATGACTCCTTTAACATTTCCTGAGAGAGAGAGCTTTGGCTGGGTCAGTATGGTATTTATTAAGCAAATGTTTATACCAGGCAACTTCCGATGGCATTCGACTTTGTATTTAGCCACCTTGGGATTTTATATGAGCCACTTGTCCATCATAGTGATGAAAACTGAGACAGTGCTAGTGATGGGGTTACATTCGCCCCTTTTGCATCCTCGATTTCGGTGGTCAGTCTTCCTTGGAACCCCCTCTTTGCTGGGGCCATCGATTCGGAACCCTGAAGCCCCCTGTGATGGAGCGGGTGTCTGAGCTGGATCCATCCATCCAGGACCAGGCTGCAGGACCCTCACTCAGAATGACACAGTTCTCGATTATATGTCTGGTCTATGGCTTAGGTTGTCTTCACCACACCAAATGGCTCCGCCATGAAGCGTTTTCCTCCTACTCTCTTTGCTTCTTATACAACTTCTTTTCCTCATACAATTCCACTCTGTTTTTGTGGATCTGTAGAATTCAATGAATCCTCCAAGCCCAGAGGCTTCAATCTGAACATCCCTCTCTCTTCCCTCCAGTTCCTTTTCCAAGATGGCATTGAGGATGTTGCCATGTTTGTTTAATCCGACTTATTATTATTATTATGATAGGTAATAGCTATTCTATTTCAATTCAGAACTAAAATTGCTAGCTTACCTTTTTCATTATGCTATGGTTTTTAGGAACACTGCATTCCAGTTTTGCCACTGGATATTTTAATTAAGAGGCAGGAGCTAAGAGAATAGAATGTAAGAGAAGCCTCTAGAGAATTTTAGAAAATAGCTCCAGAGTTGACCATGTTACTGCATCCCTATTTGGGCCCATCTTCTCTAGGTGCAGTTAGCTACAACGCTTGGAGGGCTGCTTCTAACACTGGCACTGACAAGGTCATTTTTTCCACTCTCTCTCCCAGAAAAGATCAGGAAGTGCAATAAGGTTCATGAAAATTTAAGCTTGAAGTTTAGAAAACTCAAAACAACCCAAACCCTCAAACATTCAGTTTGGTTTGAATCTCGGACAAAGGTTTGCTCTGCAGCTAGTGGAGTCATTCCAGTTGAAGGGCTGTAGGAACTTCATTTCAGGGCTGGTGACGGGGAAATTATGAAACCATAACTTGGATCTCATCTGAACAAAACCAAGAAACAAAAACACTTACTGGGGAATCTGCATGGGAAAGGGGGCCTACCTAACCCCAATTGCTGCTATTTTACTGTGGCAGCTCCTCTTACTGTAGGAATTATGAAACCATTCTTTCCAATTCCTTTGTAGAGAGCTGACTTTTGAAAGTGATTGAGTTGCCTGCATCCAATTTATAAGCCTCCTGATGTGCACAACAGGGAAAGATCTTTCATAGGTGATTAAACCCGACAGGGTTAAGGTCTGCCAGAGTGATCTCCCTTGTGGTCAGAGTCCATTTCAAAAGTCATCCCAGGAGAAAAACTGTGGCTCTTCACCTAGCTGACTTCTGAAACAAATTTTCCCCTTCAAAGAGAGCCCAATAATTTAGACACTACCCTTCTTGGATACCACTTATTTGTTCCAGGGATAAGAATTCAATTTAATGACTATTTCTTGAGTGGCTTCATTATATCTGGCACAGGAGAATATATTCCAGGCAGGGGTATATTGCACAGAAAAGAATAAAAATGTTCGTCAGAGATCTTATGGACCAGACTATAATCAACAACGAAAACATCTTAGAACAAAATCAAACACAAAAAGGATTCATTCTGAAATGATTTAGAAAAGTTTAGTTAATTTTCAAACATGTCCAATAGTCTCTCACCTCATTTACAGCTGTTCACTTATCAAATACTGCAGAGCACAATGAGGTCAGGCCTCAGGCTCTGCAGATGAGGCAGCTGGAGGGGTAGAGAATCTCAGGCCTGCTCAAGTTCTAAAGCACACGGGAAAGATCTGGGGCCTCAGAACACTCAGAGATACTGAAAATTTAACAAAATATGCATTTTTTTATTTAGGTAGAGACTTTGATTTTCCCCATAATGGAAGTGACTAAGCTGACAAGGTTCCGGATTAGCAAATAGACTAAATATTCCACAAAGTGTCCATATTCTTACCAAACTGGTTGGTTCTCTTAATTGAGGATACATTTAGCCAGTGATTTATGTTGGATTATATCAAGCATTCACCATCCTTTTATGTGATTGTTTCTGCTACTACATGGAGTCATGTTACTGTGAAATTTGAACTGATAATTCACATGAAATCTGATATGAGTCACAAACCAATGAGCTGTGATTATTGATATTTGTCATAACTTGAAGTTTTTCTCTTTGCATTTCTGTTAAAATGAAATATTTTAAATATGCTTTAATGACATCGCTATCTAACTCCTTTCCTTCTTTATGTATGTACTTCAGAATGACAGGAAACTGGCCTGTTCCTTTAAAATATAAATCCAGTTAACTTTCCAAAATTTGGGGATTTCTTACAACTATTTTCTGAACTAATTGGTGCCATAATGTTAACAATTAACAGTAGAACTATAGGAATATCACAATCTTTAGTAACTTGGAGTTTAAAATTTTGATTCTGGATATTTATTAAAGCTATTAATGGGCAACCAATAAGTAACTGTGTAGAGTCCTGTATCCAGAATCAAAAGTGAGCCAATGGTTGAGGAAATGAAATAAATCTGAGTGTTAAATGCCTACTGACTGAGCAGCAGGGACAGTCAGTTCCGAAGAAGGAAATAATCATTTCCAGATGGAGGTGGTCTGAGGATTCATGGGGGATGTGAGAGGTGTGTTGACCTCTGAAGGGCGTATGGCTTTGGAGGAAGGTGAACAAGTTGTATGAGATGTGAGGGATCAATGCATCAGAGACTGGAGAATGCACGAGTGTACAGGGGACAGAGAGTTAGTAGGGGAGTAATGGAAATTAGAGCTTGAAAGGCAGGTGAAACCAGATTTTGGAAAACTAAGCCAAGGAGTCCGGGCTTCATCCTGTAGTCATAACGAGCTGTTCTAAGTTGTTGGGAATGAAATGGTGAGGTAATGCTTTAGGAAGATAATATTGATAGTAACCTGTAAGATAGATGAAAAGGGGAGTGGTTGAAGGCAGAACAATTGATTAGAAAACTTTCTCACTTGCCTAAAAAAAGATGATAAAAGTCTAGTGTACAGTAGTGGAAAGAAAATCATTAGGAACAGAAAGAGAAATTAATATAACTTTAGGATTATTAGATGTGGGAAGTGAGGGACAACATAAGTTAACATCTTTTGGGTGATGTATGGTTTGGGACCTGGGTGTCAGGGGAAATGATTGCAGACAGAGCATTATCATAAAGGAGAAATCTGGACACTCGATTGGGTTGGGCTTAGGAGAAAATAGTTTTGTTTTAGGTGAATTGCTCTGGGGTGATGGCGTGTCATTTAAGAAGCATTTGGAAGTGTACTCAATTTTATGAGAAGGAAAGGAAGAGAGGGAGGGAGAGAAAAAAAAGTCAGGACTAGTAATAAAGGTTTTGGGGTCATCTGCAGGTAAGCAAT
Organism: Miniopterus schreibersii; assembly: GCF_964146895.1. Classification (NCBI taxonomy): domain Eukaryota; kingdom Metazoa; phylum Chordata; class Mammalia; order Chiroptera; family Miniopteridae; genus Miniopterus; species Miniopterus schreibersii. The sequence continues at coordinate 173,923,311 of NC_138102.1, forward strand.
GGCTGAAGAGTTGAAGTTGGGGGCGTCGATAAGATCACCAGTGGGCTTAGGGATGGAGGAACAAATACCTGAGCTGTCAGGTACACTCACACTTGGCTGATGAAAGGTGGAGAGAGGACCGTGAAGGAGACAGAAAGGGAAGCGAGAAGAGAATCAGAATATGGTAGAATGGTAGTTAAAAAAAGTAGAGCATTGTAAGAATGGTAGTGCGGGGCAGTTTCCCATGCTTCAGAGAGGCCGTGGAGAGCGGGAAACGAAAAAGCCATTGATTTTGAGAATTAGGAGTCTTTGGAGCCAATTACAAGTAATTTTCATAAAGCAGGAGGAGCAGAGTCAAAGTATATGAGTAATAAGGAGGGAGCGGTAGCGTTAGAGGCAGCAGGTATATAAAACCGCTGTAAATAATCTGACTTGGGAAGAAAGGAAAAAAAAAGAACAGTAGCAAGATGAGTGCCAGGCCCTTCCCTTTTCTCACTGCAGGTGCTCTCCCAGGGCAGAGTCAATCTCTCTCTCATGTAGAATTGCCATTTACACATCAGTGCCTTTTAGAAGTATTTCTCAAATCTAGACCTTGGTCCCGAACTCCCTAATATCAAGAACTCTATTTGGGTATGAAATAGGCACTTCAACTTCGACATCTAAAACTAAACTCATGATCTCCTTCACTTCCATGAACTACAAAAACAAAACAAAAGACAAATAGGCATAAGTAAACCACAGCCAGATCTTCCAGTGTTCTCCATTTCAGTAACCGACATGGCACACTACCCAGCTGCTCAGGCTGGAAAACTTGGGGTCATTCCTGATACATCTCTTTGTTCGTCTCATCTTATCCATCACCAAATATTGTGGCCAGCCTTCTCTCTCTATAGCCATTGCCCACCCTAGTTGAAGCCACTGTCATCTCTGACGTCACTACCTGGATTACCTCAATAACTTTCCAAGTGGTCCCTCTTCATCTGCTCTTGCTCACCATAGCAGCCAAGATGATCCTTTAAATCTGCAAATCTGATTACTGTTACCCTCCCGTTGAACACCTTCCAATGGCCTTCTGTTTCCTTTAGGCCTAACAACTTTGTTAGAATGGAGCAACATGCTCTGAATGGACGAACTGGGGAAAGGTTTGCTAAGACGTTGGCATATGAACTGCCGTAAGAGTTTGCAGATAAAGCATAGTGTCAGGGTGGAGTAGGGGGTGCAGGTGGCAGAGGGTCATTCCGGTTTGGGGAAAATCATGTGCCAAGGTAGGCAGTCAGGTGTTCAGAAAAGGGTGACAGAGTTCAGAGTGGGTACTCTCTGATGTCAGGGGGTGAAGGGTAGTCATTGAAGCCAGATTGAGAAGCTCCTTTGTGTTTGGATTTTATGGAGGTTTTAAAGCAAGGCGTGATGTGAAGGGCCAGGCTTTTGTTGGATGAGTTTATGGCAGAGGGAAAATGGACTGGAATGTTGAGAGCAGGGATAGAGGTTTAGAGCCTGTTGTAGTGACCCAAGAAGGGTGACAGAGGCCTGGACAAAGTTTGTGGTGCTGGAGAGAAGAGGGACTCAAGACATATGTTAGGGTAGAAGCAGCACAAATGGCACAGCATTTCAAGATATGTCTCCAAGAGCACCAACATTGTGAGTAGGTTCCTGTGCAGAGCCTACCATTTGTAGACCCTGGATTGACATGTTTCTAATTCTGATATTTTCTGAACTTGGTCAAGTCACATAGCTAGTCCAAGGCTTGAATTCCTCATTTGTAAAATGAGGATATTGACTAGAATGATTAGATGACCTCTAAGGTCCCTTCCAGTTCCTGATCCCCAGTCAACTTCTACGGCATTTCTCTAATTTAGATGATTGACTTGAGTCTTACCAGCGGGGAGCAGACTGCTCCATAGTTTCTTGAGGACATAGCTGTCTTCTTAGAGGACTGATGGTCTAGGGGGTGTTCTGAGTAGCATTCCTAGACGTCCCTTGTCTTGGGAAATGCATTATATTTATAATCCTTTTAGAGGACTCTTCCAATCTCCTATAGCTGGTATCAAGAAAAAAAAAATAAAAATCTGCCTGGCCAGTGTGGCTTAGTGGTTGAGCTCACGGCTCAATTCCCAGTCAGGGCACAAGCTCCCAGGTTGTGGTCTCGATCCCCAGTAGGGGACATGCAGGAGGCAGCCAATCGATGATTGTCTTTCATCATTGATGTTTCTCTCTCTCTCTCCCTCTCTCTGAGATAAATAAAAACATATTTAAAAAATAAAAAAATTCTTTGAGTTCATGGAAGCTGTTTGGGATGAGTTAATTATAGTTCTACATGGCACATTCTCTTCTCTACCCAAGGCTTAAAAGCAGACTCATTGTCAAGTCTTTCTAGACCTTTGGTTTCAGGAACTTTGTAGACTAATGAGGGTTTGTGTGTGTGTGTGCGCGTGCGCGCGCGTGTTTTAGTGCAATCAATTTGTGGAAGGTTGGAGACATAATGCAACTTAAGAAATGTTAAGCTTCTACAGGTTTGAAGCATCATGGAGAAGAAGAGTGGCTAAAGGATGGTGCCAAGATGAAAAAGGCATAATTTCTGTCTTCAGGGGAGTTTATGGCTCAATAGGAGACCCGGGAACAGAAACATACAGAGAGTAGTACAGCAGAGGGAAGTGCAGACTGTAGGGTGAGTGCCATTCTGGCCTCAGGTTGCATGTTACGACGATTGTCTTCTTGTAGATGCTGTTCCTGAGTCCTGCCTGAGCAGGTGGATATTAGTGTCACTTGAGTCTTGGATCTAAAGCAATTGATCGACTTGTCTTTGGCAAATGTATCTCATTAATCTCATTAATCAAATTTAGATCAAAGCCTATTGTTCTTGCAAGAGATGCAAAAAGGACTGACTCACTGAAAATGGTTAATTGGTTATAAATAGACACCGTCTAGATTTTTGGCCAAATCCAGATGACAACTTGTATGAAGTTATGCGATTGTGGCAAGATATTGTCAACTGTTACACTAGTAGACAAGTCATTAGAAAGTCACATCAACATTGTCAGTATGTGACTTAGCAGACAGGCATGCTGGCATAAACAAGTTATCAAGCTGCAGACTAAACTGAAGACCTATGAAAGAATGTTGCTCTACAGCACATTCTATGGGTCCTACATCTGCTATGTATATCACATCTGACTTCGGATGATTGTCATCTTTAGATTTCCTGTGTTGAATTTAACCTAAAGGTGGCAAGATTAGGTTTCTAAACATAGGGCGGTTATGTCATTCAGAGTGCTTGCTAAAATATTCTCATTCTAGAATGCCACTCATTTGAAAGATAAGTGGTTTCTGGTGGTGAAAAGGGTTCTTTCCTGTTTTGTCTTTGTACATTTTTTTCAGCTTAACACATCAAATGACAGAGTTTAGAATACTGAGGCTAAACTGTTGTAGGTGCTTTGAGTAAACTTTCAGGTTTAAAGAGTGTAAGAAAGCTAATAAGCCAGGAAAGTTATTTTTTGGTGGGAGTGGGCTGGGTTATCATCTTCAGCTAATTATGGAAGCCTTTGGAACATTTAATTATTTCATGTCGAGATAAATCTGTCTAAACTGTGATGAAAGTTATCCCAGATTTGTGTCACTAGGTTTTGAGTAAGAGCAGTCCTGCAAATAACTTTCAAGATGTGTAACTTGAATGAGAGCATTGAAAAGTCTGAGCCACCCATGGGGTATGTTTCCATTGGCTCTAAGCCCCAAACCTGGCCTGGCCCCAGTGACTCTTTGTATGCTAAGGCATTGTGTTTAAAGAACCATTGTTAAGGTGAAGTCTATTATCTGGCAGGAATAACTCATTAATATATTAGCTAACTTTCAAGTGCTTAACTGGTGCCTGGCCTTGTGCTAAGCATGCTCTATTTGTTATCTTAGTTAATACTGAGAATCACCTTATTAGGTTGATACTATTTAATCACTTTTAAGACACACCTTTTTTTTTTCTTCTTCTTCACATTTTAACACTCTGAAATTGGGCTGTATCTTATAATCAATGGTGTCTTGTAAGCATAATTTAGAACATTCTTTTCTTTCCTGGGGGCTTGTAAAATCATGTGATACTGTAAAAGGTATCACAGATGAGATGAAATACAGGATTTGCCACCGACCCCATTTATCCAGTCCTACCTAAAAGGAAACCGAGACAGGAAGTTAAGAAGGCTGTTCAAGATCACAGAACCGTAAGCTTTTGAGCCAGGATTTCACACAGTTGTCTAATTCAATCCAGGACCAATACTTACAACCAGCACACGGTGCTGCCTGCTGGTAACCTAGCAGAATTGGCGTGCCCGATTGGCCATCCTCAGGAGCCGCACACTTTGGAAAGCAGGGCTGGGAAGAAAGGGAATTTGCGAGGACCACAGTAGACTGCTGAGTGAAGGGGCCCAGGAGTGGACCCTTGGCAGCCCTGGTAATCATGAGCGAAATGGGCCCTGAAAGGACAAGAGCTATAGAAACATTGGGAAGCCCTGAAGGCGAAGGCCACCCACTTGGCTGTTTTGTCCAGAGCTAGACCTGCATGTGCACAGCTTCTAATTGGGACGCAGAGAGAAAATTTTTGTGTAGTAGAGTTATTATCTATCTCCTATCTATCTATCTATCTATCTATCTATCTATCTATCTATCTATCATCTATCTATCTATCTATCTATCTATCTATCATCTATATCATCTATCTATCATCTATCTATCTATCTATCATCTATCTATCTATCTATCTATCTATCTATCTATCTATCATCTATCTATCTATCTATCTATCTATCTATCTATCTATCTATCTATCTATCTATCTAATCTATCATCTATCTATATCTATCTATCATCTATCATCTAGCTATCATCATCATCTATCTATATCTATCTTTCTGTCTATCAATCTAGAGACATCGAAAGAGATTTGTAACATGCTTTTTTTTTTTTTTTAAATATGTCTTTATTGATTCACAGAGAGGAAGGGAGAGGGAGAGAGAGAGGTAGAAACCTCAATGATGAGAGTCACTGATCAGCTGCCTCCTGCACGCCCCCAGCTGGGGATCGAGACCAATACCCAGGCATGTGCCCTGACCTAGAGTCGAACCACAGTCTCCTGGATCCTAGGTCTATGCTCAACCACTGAGCCACGCCAGTCGGGCGGTATCAGACTTTTTTTTAATGGGAACATTACATTATTAACAAACACTCTTTTACCCTACATTTAGATTTTAAAACTTTGTGTGCTATGCTTTATTTTTTTATTTGCTTACTTTATTTTTTACAGTGCCTAGCACAGTTTCACGTAAGTGGAAGGTGAGCCATTGTATTGAATAAATGAATAATAAGTTTCTCTCTTTACTGAAAATACTACATAGAATCTTGGAAGCATATTTGGGTTTAGAAGAAGAAAGCTTTAAGTGGGGGGTGGGGAGCCTCTTAGAGTTTATCGGCTGTAGAGATAACAGCGAGCACTGAGACTTCGATTCCTGCTGGTCAAGGAGCGAGGTGGGCAGATTCAAGTCAGCCAGGGCCTGACACTGCTGAGCTGCCTCCAACCGCACAGAGCCAAGGCGAAGAGAGGCCAGGGAAAACACTGTCCTTGCTCCCTGCAGCCCAGGGGCCACTCACACAGCACGACACAGACCCACACGCATGCACACACGTATATAAATTTTTGTATTTTCTTTCTCCTGTGTGTCTAGTCAGCTCAAATGGGTCGACTCGTGTTTTGGCTCAGATAGCCAAACCAGACTCTTTGGCTCAGCTCTACCTGCAAACTTTCTGGCCTGCTTGGGTATAGTGAAGTGGTTTGAGTTTCTGAGAACAAATAATTAGGCTCCAGGAGAAGGCCAGGGTTACACAAAACCCATCCGTTTCTGCCTCTGCGGGTTCCGTGACCCTGTGCAAAGGAAAACAGAGTTAGACAAGGACAGCGCTCAGCTCCAGGGGCTTTAGGAGACTGTTCCTCTGGTGGCATCAGAACTTTCATTTAATTATTGCTCTAAGATTGGATAAACTTAGGGATTGATATTTTCTAAATTGCATCTTTTTTAAATCAACCACAGAAAGCTGACCTTGTCTTTTTAACTTATTCTCACCCTTTGGCTTCCAAGGCGATAAGATTTATTCATTTATTTAAAATAAATTTTTATTGATTTCAGAGAGAGAGGAAGAGATAGGGAGAGAGAGACAGAAGCATCAATGATGAGAGAGTCATTGATCGGCTGCCTCCTGCACACCCTCTGTTGGGGATCAAGCCCGCAACCTGGGCATGTGCCCTGACTGGGAATCGAACCACGATCTCCTGGATCCTAGAAATTACAGGCATTGAATTTCCTAACAGAAGCACAGCCTTGTCTGTGAAGCTTGAGGGAGGTAGGCAACACCTCATGTCCATAGGAAATAAAGCAGAATGGACCTTCACAGATGGTGGGGCTTCTCATTTCTTAGGCGGACATGAGGAAGGGAGTGGTGTTCACCTCCGTGAACCAACTTTTTGTTTCTGATCTCTTCTATCAGATGGCATTTTAGGGTTCAGGGATTTCAGTATCACCTATGAGTTATTAACAGAATTGAAGGTTATTGTGATCAGTGAGGTAGAAGAAGAGAGATGGTAATAGGTCATATTATGGAACAGGCAGATGAGATCTCAGGAGAGTAAAAATAACATCAGGATTGTCTAAAAGTTAACTAAATAGCCATTTTCCTCTCCTACCCCCAACTAAGTCTTTTGTGGGATAATTATAATTCCTTAAATAAGGGCAAAACTGTGGTGAGCAATTGGTTTAAAACCAATACTTGGGTTTTAGAACAACTGGACAGGTGTGTTTATGTTTCATATACTTTTCAAGCCCCACCACCCTTTGAGGTTCTGTTTATGCTACTAATTTGAATCTCTCCTTATTTTTTTAGTTTCAAAGATGTTAATTCCATTTTAGTCTAACATATTCTGGAAGCTGGTACTGAGAGTAAGGAAAATGAAGGTAACGAAACATCAGATTGAAAATGTTTGGAAGGGGACACCGGATACTCCTTCATGGTACAGTGCAATGTTGTACCTCGTCAATGGTGATTTAGGAAGTGTTGAAATAGCTTTTTACTTCCATGTGCTTGCTCTGTGTTTTTTTTTTTTTGGAATGACAGAAAGTTTTGCTTGGGTCCTTCAACAATGGACTTGGCCTAGTTCCCATGACATAATGCAGTAAGCAATCTGGGGTTTGTCTTTTCCATTGGAACACTGAAAATTTACCATCCGGCCAATATCAGAAGGGTGATTCCATTGGAGCTGCAGCAACCTAGGTCATCAGCCCATGAAGACAGCTCCATGTTCCACTAGAAGTAGACGTAGGATGAGTTTGGGGACCCTGTCAACAGGGGCACTCTCATAATTATGGGAAGCTTCTTTTGACTTCTGTACAGCTTGGAGGACAGAGTTGTAGACCCTGACTCTGATGGTGACAAAGAGGAGAGGCAGGATGACGTCAGAAGCCACTGTGGTCATGCCCAAATCTCCAGGGAAAGTAGCACTATGAGCATGGGGTAAAAGACAAGCTCAGCTCTCTTCACATTGTGCCAGAAAATGAGATGGTGTATTGTAGAGGCGGCTGCAGAGTAGGCTCCCAGCAACGCTCTCTCATTTTCCCTTCCCCCATCACTGGGCATGGAGGGTTGGGCCCCAGAGGACAAAGAGGAGTTGGTGGAACTGAGTGGCCTCCAATGGCTCTACCATGGGCGTTTTCAACAAAGGCAGGAGAGAAAGGGGGAAATAAAATAATTGTGCTCCCATGTCCCTCCACGCCTGCTTTGTGCTTAGACTCTGACTACTAACGTTTTGATATATGGCCTTCCAGACTTTCTCAATTATTTTATATGCTAACTTGAACTTTTCTTGTTTAATATTTCACTTTAAAAAAAAAATTCCTTTCTGCCTTTGCATTTCCCCCACTGAAAATGTTCTCCAATTGTTTTCTTTTGTCTCTACGCCCTGTCCTAATCCCATTCCCCTAAGGTAGCCTCTAGTAATGTTTTGATATATAGCCTTCCAGACTTCCTCAATTATTTTCTATGCTAACTGGAACCACGGTCTGTTTTCACTGGAAGGGATCTCGGAGATCATCTTTCCATCGCTCCCCACCCCCTCCACTGTCCCCCCACTGCTGGCTTCCAGAAGATACATAGACAGGCTTAATGCCCCACCTGAAACGCTACCTCAGCCAGTAATTGACAAAACAGGACTAGAACCCAGGTCTGCTCCCTCCTTGTTAAATGACCTTTCTGTGGTATCTCACAATTTTATTTTCTTAGTCTGTTTCATGCTCTAAAGAAGCAGTTTCTGTAAGAAGGACTTAAGTGATTTATGGCTAGATTTAGTGTCTGAGGTGACCATTCAGTTTCAGATGACCAACAAGCAAGCAAGCAAACACACACACTTCTACCCAAATAGATGTGGCTAGAATTCATCGACTCTATTTCTTCTTTGGCCATGGGCCCAGTGCTCTGCTCCCCTTACTAAGATTGTCATTAGATACATCAATCATATAGTCAACCTTTACCTCTTTTTTCTCTTATTGGCCACTTGCTTTGAGCATAGGCGTAGCTCTTCCTGCTTTGTCTTCAAGTGTTTTAGAAAGATGAACCTGAAACCAGCCAGGCCATTGAAGATCCTGATTTTCTGGGTATCTTTTAGGTGTTCCCCATAAAAACCAGGACTCTCCCCTGGCGCAGGGCATCATGTTTTTAACTCACGTGCCCTCAACTGAAATTTCGTCAGTAAGTTCCAATCTACCTTAAACTTCTAGTCTTGTCTTTTTCTTTAAAATTTTTAAACAGACTTCCCAGGCTTTCAGAGTTCAACTTGAGCACACACATACATCCCGTTTTATAGAAAGAAAATGCACACTTTCACAAAATAAGTCTAATAAAACCTTTGGGCCCTCAATCTACCTCCACTCCTCTGCCACCCCAACCACTCTCAGGTCAGTTCACTTACCTGGCCCACCTGAAAGTCCGAGGAGCAGTCTTCCTCACCTCAGGCCCACATCTTTGGTCTTCATTCAAAGTCCATCATGTCATCTTAGTTATAATAAACACGCTTCCTTTAACTGTAGTAGGATCTCTGACACAGATAGAACTTAGTGATTTGTGGTTATGATATTTTCTTTTCTTTTTTTTTGCCAAGGATCCAAATAGAACAAACTTGAGTTTTGAAGGCAGAACACATGAGGGAGTGGACGCCAGAGAGGCCCACTCTGCAAATAGGTTGTGCAATGAACAGAGTACAAGTGAGCTCTTCTGAACTGGATGGTGATGGCTGTCGTTTGGGGATCTCTTTCTTTCACATAAGCCTCTGCCTGTTGTTACCTGCCTTTGTGTGCGCTCGTGCCTGTGTTGTGGGGATGTTAAACATCGTGTTGTTCGGTGCGATTGTCCAGTGCTTTCATGTTTACCTTTCATATCCACTTTAAGGGTGGCATATCCTTTACAACAGGGGCTGCTGCTGTTACGGAATCTGCAGCATCGCCTCCAGTTCGGGCACATGCCTCTGAAACCTTAATCACTAACAGATGCTGCTCTGAATCAAGAATTCCCCTCTCTGCCTACTCAGCCTGAGCAATGAGCTGCCTAACTTGGATCCTACAGGCTTCTTGAAAAACTCCACAGGCTCCTTCCTAGCACACGGGTAACATGCAGGAGATTGATATTTTCCAGGCCCAGGCAGGACTTTGAAATAATACCTAGCAGTTGCAGAGAGCTATTTCTTTCCCCCTCCTCCCACAAGTGTTTCACATACATGATCTCATTTTATCCTGCAAACAGTCCTTGGAGTTGAGGCGGGAGAGCAGTATTTTTCCTAGGAACCCGAGGTCCAGAGATGTTAAGTAACTTGCTCAAGGTCACACAATTAGCCTTGACTCCTAGTCTCGTGTTCTTTCCACCAAAACGATACCAGTATTTACTTTGTCCCGGGTCGAAGTTGTCCAAAGTCTTTCCAGGTGCTTTATGTATCCAAACTATCATCCTTACAGCTTGGATTAAATTAAATTTGTAACAGCTTTTAGTGTTTATTTTTCTTCTTCTAGTCTTTAAGCTCTAAGTCTAAGGCCATGGTTATGTGTGCCTAAAAATTATTTGGAGAGGCTGTTCAGTAAATCAAAGGTATAACCCCAAATTCAGCATTAGAAAAACACCAAAATAACCCACCCATGTGGTTCTGAATCAGGTGGTCTGTGTAAACACTGTTCTAAAATCTAACGTAAGCAAGGCACTTAAATCTCCAAACCTCGGTTTCTTCGTTCTAAACCAAAAAACCAAAAGACAACAACAAAAGAAAGCAAGACTAGAATTAATCATTAAAAGAGCTCCAAAAATTAACATGGATTCTAACATAAATTTAACAGTTTGCATCAGAATTCCCCTTATGGGAGAAACAGTATTTGTCTGGAAAAATATGTTGGAGGTAGAGAGTGAAGAACCCGGGGTCTGGGTTTTCTACAGAGGGCAGGGGGTAAGATGAGAGGGGAGTTTCTGGAAAGACATGAAGTGAGGTGCTGAGTGTGTTAAGGGCCAGCCAAGGAATCCCCAGTGGTGAGACGTCCAGAAAGGACACTGGAGAGGAATGCTCGATGTGGAATTTCAAGCGATCTGCTCTGTGGCTTAGGCGATGATCCTTCACTGTGGTCCCTATATATTCAGTGCCATCTATATTTTGTGTGAATGGAGGCTTTTCTGTGGTAATTAATGAAGGGGCTGAGTTTTACTTCTGAATTGACATAATGCAGAAGTGAGCAGACAAGATCATAAGAACACAGGTCTTGGAAATTGCAGAAATCTTGGGTAGAACTTCGGATTTCTGCAGACTAGAATTGGAGACTTATACCCATTTCACCTAGCAGCCCGCAGGATAGATGTGACCAGGTGACATCTGGGTGAATATGTGATAGTGGCATCAAAGCATTACATGATTTCTGAAATACTCTCATGGCTGGATAGGATGTGATTAGAGATCTCATAAGAAAGGTGCACATCAGGAAAGCTGATGTGAACCAGGCTGTCTCCGGATAAAGTAGGCGCAAGATTAAGAGCTTTGAGGTGCAAGTCTAGTGGAGGCCTCGTTTGCTGAGTAAGTTCTAGTGCCTTCGTTCCCTTTCCTGTGCAGCACATAATGGTAGTTCACATGGACGGTTGATGCTTTTAATTTTAGCAACCAGAGCCCAAAAGCTGGAGATTTTGTACATCTGGAAAAATTTACCTCGAGATCTTGAGAAAGAGTTCTTGGTTTGAAGGAGCAGAGGATGGGGGTGGGGGAGGGTGCAAGGCAGAGGGCAAACCCAGGCTTTGCTTTCCAGTTTAGCAAAGAACAGGCAGTTTCCGTGAGTTCAAGCAGCAAAGACATCCTCTTTGCCCAGAAGTATGGACCCAGATGTACGCAGTGTTAACCGTGAAGCCATGTCCTCGTTTGTGGTATGGATCTTCAAGAGTCCCAATCGTCTTCACAATTTAGGGGCTGAGATGACAGCGAGATTCAGTGAGAATACTTGCGCTGAATGGTTTCAATTCTCTCAGTAAAGAAAGGGAATTAGCAACATCTGCTGAAAAATAAGAGTTGGGATTATAGTAGTTTGTGGGATTTACAACAGAGGCCTGGACTAGTTTGGGGAGAATTAAACTAGGGAGGCAATGATAAATTAGCGGCAAGACTGCCTATGAGTGGCGAGGGCCAAAGAAACCCTACACAGCCTTAGACAAATTTCTCAAATAAAGTCCACCCCCACCTCCTTGCCATCAGCAAAATTCAATTCCCTTTGAGAATATTGCTTAAGGGGGCTTCTCTTTCCCCTCCCCTCAACCTCGTGGAACCAGGTGGCACAAGGGGAGAAAAGTCCAATACTTTTTGGTTTCCCTTTCATCATTTATTCTTTTTAAAAAAAATTATCCTTATTGTTGAAAGTATTGCAGATGTCCCCTTATTCTTGCCATCAGCAAATCTTTGTTGAGCAGCTTACTAGTCTAGGTGCGGTTTTACTGTGTCAATATCCTGCCTCTTGCTCAATTCTGCCCCTTGCCAGGGTGTCCGATGCTCCCTTTTCCGCCTCCCCAGGAGCCTTACTCTCTCGACTGGCTCTCTCACCTTCATCTGCCCATTTGCTTAGCTTGTCTCTAAAAAGTCATCCTTAGACCTCATAGCTTGTTTTTCTTTGTAAATATCTTCATATATTTCTTATGATCTGCTTTCCCTGATCCCACTCCCTTCTCATCTACACTAAAACTAATGGGGTAGTCGTTGCAACCTTTTGTTTTCCTGAGATTGATGTCTCATATTTCAAGGCCAGAGAACTTCCCCCGTAAAATACCGATGTTTGAGTAACAGATTATCATTTAGGGTATAAAATGATTAAAATATTATTTTCTGAATACCAGGAAATTCATATGGTTTTTAACAAGCAGTAAGTTTTATGTTCCATGTGATGCCTCTCTTAGCTCCAGCATCCAGAGATTCACATTCCATTTTTTGACACTTCCTGAGATTTTCAAACTACTCCAATTCTGACAACCTTTCAATTGTAGTTGGAATACAAATCGAAACTTTTCCTGTTTGTCATTTTGGGTAAAAATGTATTGCATTTTTATGAAGCAATATGACATGATTTCTATATAAACGTTGGTTAGAAAATGTTATATTAGGAGACTCACATCAAACAGAAGTTTGGTTATTAAGATACAAGAAGTGTTTTTGTCAGGAACATAATAACTAGGGAGACATTCTGTAGAGCCACTTGGGTAGAGTAGCCTCATTATTTGCTAATGACTGTATATATGCTATTTGTAGGTTTGTCATAATTTTACTTCTATGTAGCCATTCTCTTCTAGATGGTCATTTTGATTGCTTTTAATCATTTTCTATTATAAAATGATTATGCAATTAATTTTTTGTATCTGTATTATTTCATCGATGAAAAAGGATATTTGTAGCAGAAATACCTATATGTAATGTTCTTGGCTCAAATTTTATGTGCATCTCTAATCCTTATAAGTGTTGTTAATGGATAAAGTTGTACCAATTTACCTGCCTACCAAGAATGTGTGAGTGGCTGTTTCCCCAAACCTGCATGATGATAGTGTTAGCAAAATTTCTCTTTGCCAATCTTAAAAGTTAAAAATTACTCCTACTTGCAGTTTAAATTTGGTGTTGTTTTTTTTTTAAATTATGAGTGTGGTTTAAGATATTTTCATGTTTATTTAATCTGGAAATTCCTGTCTTTATCTGGGATATTTAGACAATTTATATTGAAGGTAATAGTGAGATAATTGCATTTGGATCTGCCATTCTGCTTTTTGTGTTCTATGCCCTATCTATTCTCCTTGCTCATATTTTTCTCTTTTCCTGTGTTCTTTGGATTGAGTATTCTTTGAATTCCATCATATCTCCATTATTGGCTTGTTAGCCAAATCTCTTTGATTTATTTCCTTAATAGTTGCTCCAGGATTTGAAACATGGATCTTTAACTTACAACAAGTCTACTTTCAAATAATATTATACCACTTCACATGTAATGTAAGAAACAACAGTATACTTCCATTCATCTCTACTCTTTTATGTCATTTTTATACATTTTATGTCTATGTAGTATACATTCGACAATATATTATTTTGCTGTAAATAGGCATTTATATTTTAAAGAAATTTTAAAAAATGAGATGAAGTTTTATATTTATCCATATCTTTACCATTTATATATTCTTCACTTTTTGTATAGATCCAAATTTTCATCTGGTATTATTTTTCTTCTGTCTGAAAACCTTTAACATTCTTTTAATACAGATACCCTGGTGATAAATTCTCTCAACATTTGTGTGTCTTTGATTAAAATATGTTTGTTTTATCTTTATTTTGAAGGATGTTTTACTGGATGTGAATTCTAGATTGATAGACTTCTTTCTTTTCTTTGAGTATCTTGAAGATGTTGTTTCATCCTTTCTACCTTGAATAGTTTATGATGAGAATACTTAAGTTATTTTTAGTTTTGTTCCTCAGTTCATCATGTACTTTTTTTTCTGGCTGCTTTTAAAATTGTTTTCTTCATCATTTTTTTTAGCAATTTATTTGTGATATACTTAGATTGCTCCTATCTTTGAAATTGTGTCTAGGCCTTACACAGGGTGGGACAAAAGTAGATTTACAATTGTAAACCTACTTATGGGCAATAATACAAAAATTAATAAATAATAATATAGGGATAAACTCTGTGTTTTGTGTATTCATAACTGTAAACCTACTTTTGCCCTACCCTGTACAATTTCTTTTTATTTTTTTGAATTTATTGGGGTGACATTGGTTAATATACTTATATAGGTTTCAGGTGTACAATTCTATCACACATCATCTGTATATTGTATTGTGTGCTCACCACGCCAAGTCAAGTCTCCTTCCATCCCCACTTATCCCCCTTTACCCAGTTCTGCCTGCCCCACGCCCCTTTCCCTCTGGCAATCTCCATAGTATTGTCTGTGTCCATGAGTTGTTTTTGTTTGTTTGTTTGTTTGTTTTGCTTAATCCCATAGTGAGTATAGACCTTATACAATTTCTCTCTCTCACTATGTGTGCTTTGCTTTAAACACATAAATGTCACAATAGCTACTTTTCATGAAGTGAGATTGTTATAGAACATTACATAGGTCTCAGGTATACGGCACTGTAATTCAACATCTGTATACACTACAAAGTGATCACTGAAAATCTAGTTACCGTACAATAGCTACTTTAACACTCTTGTTGGCTGGTTTCATTCTCTCTGTCATTTCTGAATGTGTTTTTATAACACTTTTTGTTTGTTTGTTTATGGGTCACCTTTGTGGCATGCCCGATGATTTTGTATTAAATACTGGTCATTGTGTGGTTTACATCATTGATCTTCTTTATTCTACCATATTAAAATAAAATACAGTAAAATAAAGATTTTGTCCCACCCTGTATAAGGTCTAGACACAATTTCAAAGAAAGGAGCAATCTAAGTATATCACAAATAAATTGCTTTGTTTCAAGAAGTAATTAGTTCGCTTTTGGACCCATTTTGTATCTTCGAGGCCCTTTGAGAACTGGCATATGCATCTAGAATAGTAACTCTGGGTCTCCAGTATCGCTATTCTTTCTTTTCCTCTGTTTTCAGCTATTTGTTTCTGTTTCCTTTTATACTTTCTAATTTTTGATTGAATGACAAAAATTGCATATGAAAGAATGTTAGAGATCGTTTGAGGGACTAAATACTGTCCCTTCCTTCAGACAAGGTTTGCAGTTGCTTCTGACAGGCAGTTCACTTCCGTCCAATCTGGATCTACCTGGTTCAAAGGTGGATTTCAGTGAATGTGAAGACTCATCCACTTCCAGCTTGGCCTTAAGATGTAGTCTTTAAGGGAATCTAACTAAACACCTGCGATGTTTACTAGAGTGTCCTCCTTGATGGGCCTTGAGGTACAATTTTTGTCTCTAGCATGAGTAAACTGCCTAAAGTTTCACTCTGCTTCTTAGGATTTGTTATGGACTGAATTGTGGGCACAATTTCAATTTGGAAGGGGCTTCCAAATTCATATTTTGAAGTCCTAACCTCCAGTACCTTAGAATGTGTAGATAAGGTTCTTAAAGAGATAATTAAATTAAAATGAGGTCACTAAGATGGGCCCTAATCCAATAGGACTGGTGTCCTTGTAAGAAGAGTTTAGGACACAGACATGCACAGAAGAAAGGCTGCGTGAAGACACAGGCAGGAGATGGCCATCTACAAGCTGAGGAGAGAGGCCTCAGAAGGAGCCCATCCTGCCAATACCTTGATCTTGGACTTCTAGCTTCCAGAATTGTGAGAAAATAAATTTCTGTTTAAACCACCCAGCCTGAGGTACTGTGTTATGGCAGCTCTGGCAAACTGATCCTAGCAGCAACTTTGCGCTTGGCTTTTTATGTGTCCTCAGTCCCATGTTATTTATGAATTGGCAAATGCCTGGAGGTTAATTTCATCGTTGAATGCTAGGTTTGTTTTAATACATTTCCATTCTCTCTGAAGATCTTTGAGTCTCCAGTCTCAGCCGTCTTGGTAAATTCCAGGGTTTTCTCCCTAATCCTGTGAGGCTACAGAAGGTGCTGCTGAGCTTCTCGGCCTCACAGCCAGGCCGTTTTGCTCAGTTCTCAGATGTCAGGCCATGCTGCTTGCGAATCAGCAAATGCATTCCGAGGAGGAGTGGGGCAGATGTTGGGCTTATCTCAACACACTTCTTGGCTCTTGTTGAGTTTCGCCTCCCAAGCCCTGGCTACCTTGATAGTTTCGAATGCTTTCAAACAGATTCTTTCATTTTATCCTCTTTTTGTTTTTTGGTAGGGAGGTTTGGTTTGGTACAAGCACATCTATCAAAGCTGTAAGGGGAATTATTTTTATTTTAAAAAATAATATAAAAAGGGAGCTCCCTCAGCTCTTCTGCCACCTGAAGACACATGGGAAGACTGCAATCTATGAACTTAGAAGTGGAATCTTGGCAGATGCTGAGTCTGATAGCACCTTGATCTTAGACTACCCAGCCTCCATAACTGTGAAAAAATAAATCTCTGTTGCTTACAAGCCACCCAGTGTATGGTTTTCTATGTTGGCCAGAGCTGACTAAGACAGTAAATATATCTCTGTCTTCCAGCATTGAGTGTTGTTGTGAAGTGTGAGGCCAATCTAATTGTTCCCCTTTGTATTAGGGATGGGAAAGATATTATACCAAAGTACAAGATATAATGATTTAAATAAGATTGAATTTTGTATCTCTCTCATATATCAATCTGGCCTAAGTTATCAGAGCAGCTGCTGTCTATTGTCACCAGGGAGAATTTCTTGTGTCTGGTTGCTCCCCCAGCCCTTAGGACTTTGCTCTCATCCCCAAACTGAAGGTGGGACGCTGGCAGATCTACATTTCAGTTTGCCAAAGAGAAAAAGAGGCAGAGCTCAGAGAAAGCAGCTTTTCTTTAAGTTGCAGTGGACTGCACTCTCCACTCTGGTGCGTGTCCCGTTACCCAGAACATACCCCTGTGGCCTCCCGAACTAACTGCAAAGAAAGCCAGGAAACTCAGTGTCTAGCCGGCCGTTACACAAACAGGAATAAGAGAAAATCTAGGGGAAACAAGTAGGGGTCTGCCTCAAACTTGTAGGATACTTAACCATTTTTCCTGAATGCTCCAAGATTTTTGTGATTTTTTCATCATCTTTGAAGTCCAGTACTGTCATTAGCATACATATTAGTGTTGATCATATTGCATGAGCTTTTAATTTTTCAAAACTTTGCCTTTAAGTTATTTTTTCTCCTGTCTTTGTTTTGTGTTGATTCTGTGTGTGTGTGTGTGTGTGTGTGTGTGTGTGTAATTCACATCTCTCTCTTTTGCTTGCTTCTGTCCCCTGGTGTGATCTCAGTGATGGCCTTGATTTGTGCTGCTTAATGTGGCCTTGATTTCTTAGATGGATTTATTTATTGTTCCTTCTATTTATTTCTTAAGTCGGCAAGCTCATGTTTCATCTCCTCCAGGTCTCTGCTTTGACCGCTTTGGTTCATCAGGTGCCTTGTATCCCTGACCACGTAGTTGGTTATGATTTTTATCTGAGCAGTGGCCATATTTTCCTGGTCTGGGTTCATCACCTGACATTTGTTTTTCCCACATTTTCCTTCCTTTTCCTGAAAAGTAACTGCATAGATACTTGGCTGGTTCTTTTTTTGCATATTATGTTTGTGAATGAGGCGACTCCTTCCTGTTATTTGTGAGAGGTTCCTTCAGGGGAGAGACTAGAGCTGTGTTCCAGGCAAGAAGTAACTGTCTTTGGTTCACAGCAAAGTTCCTTTATGGCTCAGCGGGGGGTGTGTGTGTGTGTGTAAGTGTGTGTGTGTAACATTCATTTTGCCCTAGTTCAAAGACAGCAGCAGTTTTTGGACTGCTCATAATAAGGGCAAATAATCCATTTTCTTTACCTACCTCCATGACATGTTGCAAAAATATACGTTCCCTTGCTCAGTCTCATCTCCTTGTCTATGTTATGGGGTCGGGGGAAGCTCCCTCTAGGACCCAGGCATCCTGTTCCTGTGGTTCCAGACAAGATTTGTGGTTTTGCCCACATACTTTGGGTAACTGTGCTCTGCCTGATTCGTTTGCGATCTGCAGCCACGGATGTCTCTTCAGGCCTTTCCCATATCCTTGCATGACCTTCCCTGCATTTGGCAGCTGTTTCTCAAAGATTATAGTTCAGGGTTACAGGGGTCTCCTCACTTTATCAAAGATTATTTCTCTCTTTCCTTCCATTGTTGTTTTGATTTGATTTATTAGAGAAACCTGGATGGACTCACCTTTTGTCTGGCATTTCGTAATCAGGTACTGTGAATGTCCATTAAGAGAAACCCATTATTATTTAGTTAGGATTAACTCCCTTAGGTGGTGTTTTTGTAAAATTTTAAGAGTCTGATCTGTTTTTCAAAAGTTACACAAATCTATACTCTTCCACTAGTATGTGAAAGTTTCTATTTTTCTGTACCCTTACTAATACATATATAGAGCTTTGCCTATTTGCTATTCTATCATGATATGCCTCTTAAGTTGCACTTTTAATTGTTAGGTGACAAATAGTTATATCCCTTTTGAGAATTTTCCATTATTGTCTATTAGTGATTTTTTTTTTTCCTTTTGGTATCTTTGTCAACCTTCTCTGGATTGATATGAGCTTTTTCTTAAAGGTATATTGCATACATTTTTCTCAGTATTTGCATGTTTTATTTTTAATGTAGTCTTACCAAATAAAAAAATATTTTTATAGCAAGTTTAATATTTTCCCATATACCTTAGGTATCATTTTCTTTACTGCACCAAAATTATATATTCATATATATGTTATATATATGTTTTCTATTAGTGCTATATATCTTATTTTTCTATTTAAATTCTAATAAGTCTGGAATTTATTTTGAATATAGTATAAAGTTTAATCTAGCTTATTTTCCCTATAATTGTTAGTAATGTGCTCCATCACCATTTACAGACTAAATTTTTCCCCCATTAATTTAATATGTCACTATTAACACATTAATTGTATGTTTATCCAGAAAAAGTTAGAAACTCCAAAGTTTATTCCATTGTTTGCTTGTCTTTATGGCAGTACTATACTATTTTAATTATCATTTTATATACTAATATGTTGTATTTTCTAGCAAGTCAAAGGAGTATCATTACTATAATTTTCAAAATCTCTTAGTTTCATGTATTCTTCCAGATGAACTTTAGAATCATTTGTTGAGTTTCCAAAAATAAGTCCTCAAACCCACTGGGATTGCACGGAGTTTATTTATTTATTTGGGAAGAATTGACATCTTGATAATATTAAGTCTCCTTAGCCAGTAACATGATATAGTTATCCATTTAGACAAATTTTCTTTTATGTCTTTCAATAACAATATTGCGGTTTTCTTCACAGAGATTCTGCATATTTCTCATTTTAACTCTTAGGCAATATATATTGTTTTGCTCTGAGAATGTAATTATTTTCTAATTCATTATTGCCAGAATGTAGGAAAATGCTGAGCTTTATTTATTTTGTAATTACTATACGAATTTTTCTTATAAACTCTAGTTGCTTTTCAGATTATTCTTCTGAGTATTATTTCTACACAATGATGCCATCTAAAAATAGTTGTTTTTCTTCTTCTTTTCCAATATTTGTACTTCTTAATTTGCTTTCTTACCCAATTGCATTGGCACACTTTTCCAGAACAGTGTTAATTATTATAGAGCAGGTATACTTTACTTGTTATTCATTATAATAAGAATATATCTATAGTTTTGCTGTTAAAGTGGCTTTTTTTTTTTTAATAGACCACGTGTAATTAGGTCTATTAAAGATTTTTATTTTCCCATCTAACGATCACTCTCTTTTAATTGGTGTGTGGATCTAGTATCATTAAAGTAACCATTGATGGTTGAATTTAGGACTGCCTTTATATTATTTGTGTTTTTGCTTGTCACCTCTGGTTTTGTTTCTTTGTTTCCTTTTCTTACCTTCTTTTTAATTTTACTCTATTGATTACTGATCTTAAGTTTTTCCTTTACTTATTTTGAAACTTTGCTTTTGGTTGCATACATATTTTAGATTGTTGTGTTTTCTTGTTGAATTCTTCTACATATGGTATACTCCCAACAAAACACAAATATCTTTGCTTTAAATAGTTTTTAAGCGGAATAGAGAGCCCAGAAGTAAACCCACACCTTTATGGTCAATTAATATTTGACAAAGAAGGGAAGAACACACAATGGGGAAAAGACAGTTTATTCAAGAGATGGTGTTGGGGAAATTGAACAGATGTGTGTAAAAAATTGAAACTAGACCACCTTCTTACACCATACACAAGAATGAAATTAAACTGGATTAAAGACTTAAATGTTAAACTAGAAACCATAAATATCCTAGAAGAAAACATAGGCAGTAAAATCTCTGACATTTCTTGTAGCAATATTTTTTCTGATATATCTTCTTGGGCAAGAGAAACAAAAGAAAAATATAAACAAATGAGACTACATCAAATGAAAAAGTTTTTGCACAGCAAAGGAAACCATCAACAAAATGAAAAGACAACCTACTGAATGGTAGAACATACTCACAATGATACATCTGTTAAGGAGATTTCCAAAATTTACAAAGAACTTATAAAACTCAACACCAAAAAAACAAACAATCCAATTAAAAAATGGACAAAGGACCTGAATAGACACTTCTCCAAAGAAGACATACACAGATGGCCAATATACATGTGAAAATATGCTCAACATCACTAATCATCAGAGGAATACAAATTAAAACCACAGTGAGACATTACCTCATGCCTGTCAGAATGGCTATCATCAACAAATCATCAATAAATAAATGTTAATTAAGAAATTAACATTTATTAAGTGGAGGACAGGGTGCAGAATCATGAACTGGAGTTCAAAAGATCACAAGAGTTTTTGAAACAAAGCTTATTACTCACTGGTCCTGAAGGAAGTCATAGCATGCCTTGAGGGTCTCCACAGGGCCCCTAAAATTAAAGAGATCCAGATCTCTGTCTAATATTTTCTTCAAAGCTGAGATGCATTTCTAGTACTTATGAATTCTCTCAGGTTTTGGTTATCTGAATATATTTTTATTTTGTCTTCAATTTCAAAGCCTATATTTTTCTGAATATAAAATTCTAGGTTGATGATGTTTTCCTTTCAGTGCTTTGAAGATGGCATTTCATTGTCATCTGGCTTGCCTTTTTTTTTTTATGAGAGATGAACAGTCATTGTTCACTTGTATGTGATTGGTCTTTTTTCTCTGTTCCCTTTTTAAGATTTTTCTCTTACTCTTTGGTTTCCAGAAATTTGACTGTGATGTACTTAGGTGTTTTTTTTCTTGTGTTTATCTGGCTGGAGTTAGTTGAATTTCTTGAGAAATTGTGGCTCTTGTTTCTTTCTTTATTATTTTTGCTCCAATATCCCTTTTCTCTCCTTCTAGAATTCTAATTACATATTTGTTAGATAACTTGATATTATTCCACAGGCCAATGAAGCTGTATTCATTTTTTTTTTTCACACTGATTTTCTCCTTGTGAGGAAAAGCCAGCAAGTGATGTTAGATGGTAAAACAGTCCTGTAAACACAATACCAATGAATTCTTCTTTGAATCATCCCATTCTAAACTGAGCCTCAAAATTCGTCATGCTATTTACTGTCTCTTTTGAAAAGGGGGCCATGCTTTAACATGAGACCTGGTGGTTTTGGCAGCGTTCAAGGAAGCTGTCTGGTATTAAGCATGACTGAGAATGAATGGATGGGGATTTTCCATCTTTCCGTATTGATAAAAGAATATAGTGTCTGCATTTCTATATAATATGGTGGGTGGCGGTCAGGGAAGGGAGTTTAAATGGGGATAACCTCTAGGATTTCTACCTTGGCTCAGAGTGCTTGTGTTATTGTTGTACTTAACTAGTTACTAATATTAATAATAGGAAGAGAGCAAGGGGGAGGCCTGACATTATAAGCATGGTCATCTGGGCAGCTTCACCAGGAAGCTACACTTCACACACTCCCCAGGGAACCACCGGTCCATTTCCTGCAGATCACTGGAGGAAGGGATCCAATAAAGGGGGAGATGTGTGCATGTGCAGGAAAGTCGGGATGGCATGGGAAAGGCGCTTGACTGTCAGTCTAACCTGGAAAAAAGATAGGTGTCTAAAGGGGTGGGGCCACTGCAAGTGCTCAAAATTTTGCACGGTTAATTGGTTGAGCTCCTGGTTATAATCCCCAGATGAAGAGTCGTCTCTCTTACATGTTCTTACTCTTGTGCTCTCTTGTTTTGTGACCTGTGCTCCCTTTCCATAGCCATGTGACCTTAAGGAGCCGCATGGCCCAGGACCAAGAGGACTCCACATGCAGGATGCTGGACTTGACTGTGCTTTAATGTGGAGTGGAGACTCTGGACAGTGGCCTTAATTCTAGACCTGCTGAGGACATGGCTGGACTTTTTTCATGGCAAGATGGAAAGAAATGGGACATTGGAAACCCAGGGATTTCCTCCCATGTGAGTCTTAGGAAATCCCTTTCCTTGTGACATCGCAAGAACTCCACTTCCACCAGTAATGGGTAGGGACACAGAGGGCACCCCACCAATAACACTTGCAACAATAGCTAAAAAAGAAAACGCTTATTAGCAATTACCTGCCAGATTTAAAAGGTTAGTGCTTATAGTTGAAGCATATGAGAGGATGGTTATATATAAAATTCCAATAGAAATGCTTGGCCCAAGTCAGATGAATTGACTCTATCTATAGACCCAAATTTCCCTGAGAAAAGTGCATTTCGCCTTGACCGTAGTTTTCCCCTTGATCGGTTAGTTAGCATCTCTTGACCTTTTTCGCGCCATGAATCCTTTTGAGCATCTGGTGAAGCATATGGAACCCTATGGAGAACGGTGTCTTTAAGGTGTTTATAAGATAAAATGCAGTTATGCGCTCCATAATGACACTCAGGCCAGCTGCACGCTGAGCGCACGCCAGTGACCCCATAGGATTGGAGTGGAGCCAGATAATTCCCATCACCTCGCGGAGCTGTTGCCATCGTAAGGTAGGAGGGCAAAGGCTTCATCCCGTGTTTGTGGGGATGCTGGTGTAAGCAAACCTACTGCGCTGGCGGTCGTATGAAAGCGTAGCACATACGATGATGCCGTGCATGAGACTTGATAATGATATGACGACTGTTCCTGGTTTATTATTTACTATATTATACTTTTGATCATTATTTTAGAGTGTAATATTTCTACTTATGAAAAAGGCTGCTGGAAAACAGCACAGTATGCTATGTTATGCCAGCAGCAACCTTGTTCGGCTTGTGTTTACCACGTCTCTTGATTGCATCATTTTTTCTTGTGCTTGATTTAATCTCCTGTTGTTTTGTTCATCGTGGCCTCCAAGCATGCAAAATCCACTGCTGATGTTGCCAGTAAGAGGCCACGTGGAGTGACTGACCTGGAAACAAAATTAAAAGTGATCAAGGCTTATGAAGGTGGAAAATCAGTGACGGTTATTGCTTGCCACTCAAGCATGTCCCGTTCCACAACAGCTATGATCTTGAAGTATAAGAACAAAGTGATGGAAGTTGTTAAAGGATCTGCTTCATTGACTGCGATGAGACTAACAAAAATTTGAGAAGGGCCTATCTCAGAGGGGGAGGAACTCTAATGACCTGGATCGAAGACCAGACACAGAAGCATATCCCTCTCAGTGCCATGACGATCATGGCCAAAGCAAAGAGTTAGTTTGCCTTGTTGAAAGAGAAGCCTGGACCTGACTACTATGTGAAACTTACTGCTAGCTCTGGGTGGTTTAAACAGGAATCATTATTATTATTTTTTTTAATTTTATTTTATTGTTGACAGTATTACAGATGTCTCCCATTTTCTCCCTTTTTGCCCCCTCCACCCAACCCCTGCCCCACACCAGACCTTCCACATGCTATCGTCTGTGTCCATGAGTTATGCATATATATTCTTTGATTAATTTCTTCCTGTCTCCTCCCGACCCTCCCTCACTGAGATCTGTTATTCTGTTCCATGCAATCCATACCTCTGGACCTCAGGAATCATTATTTGTTATATAATGTGAAAGTGAATGGTGAGCCTGTGAGTGCTGATGTGAAGGTACTTAAGACTTTTTGGAAACTCTATAAGCTGACTGCGTAGGAAAATTACTTTCCAGAGCAAATGTCCAATATGGCTCAAACCTCCCTACTTTGGAAACAGATGCCTAAAAGGGCTTTCATCCATAAGAAGGCCAAGCCAGTGCCAGGTTTCAAGGTTTTTAAGAACAGGATAACAGTCTTGCTTAGGGGCAATGTTGCAGGCTATAGATTGAAACCCATTGTGATGTGGCACAGTGAGGATCCCAGGGCTCCAAGCATATCAGTAAGCACACAGCGCCAGTGTACTACAGGAGCGATAGGAAGTCATGAAGGACACAGCTCCTCTTCGGAGGTGCCCTCCTGAATTGCCATGCCAGAGAAATGGAGAAGTCCTGTTTGGGAAATAACATACCTTTCAAGATTTTGCTTATTGTTGATAATGCTCGTGTACATCCTCTTTTTATTGGTGGTCTTCATCCCGATATCAAAGTGGTGTTTCTCCTTCCAAACACCATCTCTTTGGTCCAACCAGTGGATCAAGGAGTTTAGAGCAGCTTTTAAGGTCTACGACCTGAGGAAGACCTTTGCCCAGGCTATTGCTGCAACTGAGGAAAGCACTGAGGAGACACTGATGTAATTCTGGATGGGTTACAAGATAGACGACTGCATCAAGAACCTTGCTTGGGCTTAGGGTGATGTCACCAAAGAGTGTATGAATGGCACCTGGAAGAAGACACTTAAGAGGCTTGTCCATGACTTCAAAGGACTTGCCAAGGATGAACAGGTTGCAAAAATCATGACTGTGGTTGAGATGACAAAGGACTTTAATCTGGGTGTGGATCAGGATGACGCTGAGGAGCTCTTAGAGGTGGCTCCTGAGGGACTGACCAATGAGGACTTGTTGAAACCGGCATGGGAACGCATAGCTGCGGAATAGGAGAGAGGAAAGGAAACTTAAAGAGAAGAAAAAGAAGGGCCCCCAAGAAAATCCATAGTGAAGGGTTTAGCAGGAGCCTTTGCAGACCTCAACAATCTCCTAAAAATGTTTGAAAACATGGACCCCCAACACCAAAAGGTTTTTATTAATAGAGGAATGTTTATGCTACATTATCTGCTTGCAAGCAAATCTATGATGAAAAAAGAAACACACCAAGCAAACCAGCAGGGACATATTTCTGAAAAGAGTGACTCGTCCTCAAGAAGAGCCTCAAGCAGGCCCTTCAGAAAGTATTTCAGAAGAAGGCATCGTTATCAGAGGAGACGTCAGCTTCGTTTATGTTACTGCCCCTGAAGACCTTCCAGTGGGACGATGGTGGAAGATGGTGATGTTGATGATCTGACTCTGCGTAGGCCTAGGCTAATGTGTGTGCTTGTGTTTTCGTTTTAACAAAAAGTTTAAAAAATTTTTTTAAATGTTTTTAAATAGAAAACAGCTGTCCAGCCAGTGTGGCTCAGCAGTTGAGCATCAACCTAGGATCCAGGTGATTGCCATTCGATTCCCAGTCAGGGCACATGCCCGGGGTGTGGGCTCGATCCCCAGCAGGGGGCGTGCAGGAGGCAGCCGATCAATGACTTATCATTGATGTTTCTCTCTCTCTCTCTCTCCCTCTCCCTTCCTCTACCTGAAATCAATAAACACGTATTTTTTTTTAAAAAAGCAAATGGCTTATAGATATAAAAATAAGGATATAAAGAAAGAAAATACTTTTGCACAATGTGTGTGTTTTAAGCTAAGTGTTATTACAAAAGAGTAAAAAAGTTTAAAAAAGTTTAAAAAACTTAAAAAGTTTATAAAGTCAAAAGTTAAAGTAAGCTAAGGTTAATTTATTATTGAAGAAAGAAAAATATTTTTAAAGTAACATTTACATGTTTTATTTCATAGTTTTTAAAAACTTTATTTTTGTTGTTGACGCTATTATAGATGTACCCATTTTCCCCATTGGCCCCCTCCGCCCAGCCCCTGGCCCCTCGTTAGTGCAGCCTAAGTGCACAGTGTTTGTAAGTCCACACAGGACAGCGACAGCCCCGGCCGTCACATTCACTCACCACTCACTCACTGACGCACCCAGGGCAACTTCCAGTCCTACAAGTTCCATTCATGACACGTGCCCTCCATAAGTATACCATCTTTTTTTTTTTATACATTTTATCTTTTATGCTGTATTTTTACTGTACACTTTCTATGTTTACAAATATACATAGATACACAAATACTTACCATTACATTACAGTTGTCTACAGTATTCAGTACGGTGACATGCTGAACAGGTTTGTGGCCTGGAAGCACTAGGCTAGACCATATGGCCTAGGTGTGTAGGCTGTACCATCTAGGTCTGTGTAAGTGCGCTCCCTGTGATGTTTGCACAGCGATGAAATCTCCCGCCCGGCCTGGCGTGGCTCAGCGGTTGAGCGTCGACCTAGGGTCCAGGCGATCGGGGTTCGATCCCCAGTCAGGGCACATGCCCGGTTGTGGGCTTGATCAATGACTCTCTCATCATTGATGTTTCTGTCTCTCTCTCCCTCTCCTTTCCTCTCTCTGAAATCAATAAAGATATATTTAAAAAAATAAAAAATAAAAAAATAAAAAAAATAATAATAAAAAAAGAAATCTCCTCATGATGCATTTTTCAGAACATATTGTTGTCGTTCAGCGGTGTATGACTGTACATTGAATTACAAAGGAAACATTATATTTATATACAGTTATCAAGATATTAAATTTATGGCATAGTCACAAATACACTTCTTTATTAATACATTAAATTATAAAAAATGCATTTAAAGTATGGTTAAGTTAAAGTGAATTGTATTCATTAAAGACAATATTAGTGTGAGAGCTCCCACTGCTTAGCTTAAATGAGAGCACTAAACTCCGAGGTGGTCCCTGGCTCAACTCTTCCAGTGACTGACCAGTAATTGTAGACAGGACATACTGGAAAGCAACATGGACCTGGGTCCCCCGCGTGAGAGCATGTGACTGTAACGTGAGGCCGTGAGAACGTGGTGGCCGAATGGCCATGAGGTGCGGAGTCGTTCAATAGTTGTTCATCCATGTTTCACGCTGAACATCTACAGGCAGGAAGACTGTAACCATATGCAATTCTAGCAGCAGGTTAACTACTACCATAATTTTGGAATTTGATAAATGTAAAGAATATTTTTACATACCTGTAGCAACTATATATATTGTGATGTGAAAATATTTGTGGTTTCTATTGGTGACAAAATTACATATGCTGCTCATATTGCTGATTAGTTGCCTATATTGATAATTGAGTGAATGTCAAGTTAGAGTCTCATGAAAAAGAAAAGATGTAATTTTCCCCCCACCCATGATCACGAACCTCTCAAATTCTATCCTTGGACCCCAGGTTAAGCATGTTGGCCTGAGGTTCTTTATTCTAGTCTCACTCATGACCTTCTACCATACTAGTCATGGGTTTTTAGACACAAACGTTGGAACCGACCTTGATTTCCAGACATGGAACTGACCTTGATTACCTCCCTGCCACAGTGCTTCAGTTTTATTGGCATTGAATCTTGAAGAAGGTGTTTTTGACAGGGATGTTAGGTTCTGGATGGTGAAATCTGAGAAGAGTGAACTGGGCCAGAAAACATGGAGTCTGGTTGTTTTCAGATCTAAAAAATGACTTGTAAGAACAGACTCACCCTGCTTTTCCTCAGGACTTGAGAAAGGTTGAACCCACTTTCATGTCCATGCTGAAACTTTGTCAGCCACAGAGAAGGGTCTGGATCAGGGAGACACGTGGGCGGAAGCCTGGCCCCCAGAAGTATAGTTAGCCCACCAGCACCGTCCTGCAAAACACACTCTGACTTTATGGTTTTAATCACAGCAGCTAGTCTGGATTTGTTTAGCTTCTTTTTTCGTGTTAATGGTGATAGCGTGTGGGGGGGAAAAAAGAGTCTTTATTTTGCTGCAGGCTTAGATCCAGTGGGAAAGCTGTCGTGAAGCCTAATTCTGTAATCTATGTTGAGTTTTCCAAACACATAAATTTAAGATATATATTTGAGCTATATATATATAGTAACAACCGCTTTAATGGAAAGTAGCGTTACAATGTTTGATGTTCCATCTAGTGTTCCTTCCAAATGTTAGGGTCTTGAGGCCTTTGTTACAACTTAAAATTGTAAAAGTAAACACACTGTTAGAAGGGTGAACACATTGTACCTAATTTCCTATGTGTACCGTTTTCTGAGGTTTAGAAAAATTACGAAGATGACTCTTATTTAGTGTGAAATTCCTTGACTGAGAACAGGGACTTGAGGCTTGTGTTTGAAAGTCCTCAGGCTCTGCTTTCATTGTGCGGTCCTCGCAATCTGTGCCAAGTGGTACTAGGAAAAGCCTGCTTTTAAGAGGAATCCATCTTAAGTGGTGACAAAAATTTTTAAATATATAGTGAAAAAGCGTTTAATTAGAACATTAGGTGGAAAAAGAAAGAAAATCACTAAGTAAGTTTATTTTATTTTGCATTACAAAATTTGGCTTTTAACTATGGATTGATTTAAAACAAAGAACGAATTAAGTCTTTTTTGGCATACGTTTTCTGCCAGTGGGTGTGAGAGTAAGGATATGGCATTTTTCCTTCATGTTTTTTAATTTTTCATAGTGTGATAACATAGAGTCATTTTTTTGCAAAAGTTTTTAAGGGCTTCACCACTTTCCCCAACAGCCCATTTCACATTTTTATATTCAAACCATCCTCTCTAAGGTGCCTGTCTTGTCTTTTTCATTTTGCAAGACTTAAATTTTCTTTTTCGATCTTTTTGCTCTGTGTCGTCAGTGAGGAGACTGAATCTGCGTGAGGGCAGACACCAGTGTATCACCTTGGAGGGCATGTGGAGTGGTCACTAATTTCATAGGCATCTGTCTAGTTCATTAGCGAAGCTGTTCCGTTTATAACTATTATTCCGCTATGTATCCCCCTCACTGCGGGGAGGACTCATTTCCCAACTCTCCTTTAATATATTAGTGAAGACAATAGAAGAAATATGAAATTATAGTAGCACTAAATCCCAGGCATATTAGTGGAAGATCTGTCCTATACCAGGAAGAATTTCCAATGCTCGAATGTGGAAAGGGCCCTGGGGAGGAATGTGGGGTTGAACTGGTAAATAGTAGGATATTTCTACCCACTTCTGCTATGTCACCCACCTTGGAGACAGGGAGCTTTCCTTGACCAGGGACTAAAAGTGAGTAGGAGAGTGTCTTCTGCATTCTGTCTTCTATATCTGTTTTCTAAAACCACCCAGGGCATTATTATCTCCAACTCCCTGTCATTTCTTTCTACCAACTAGTATTTTCTAAGTCCTTTTGGAGATGAAAACGTTCTGTGAGACACTGTGTCAGGGACAGTGGACAGCCAGTGGTTTTTCGTGAGTAGACGTGTGCAGACTGTAATAATAACGATTGTCCATCAGGACACGACCGTTATGACTGATAACAATAGTGCTAACATTGAGCCCACACTGTAAAGCAGGCACCCACTTCGGAGCTTACCCCACCTTTACAACAACTGAGCGAGGGAAATGCGGTTATTTCCATTTTACTAATCGAAACGGAGACACAGAGCGGTTGAGTAACTCGCCCATGGTCACGTAGCTAATAAGAATGGAAGGTCAGAATTTGAACGCAGGGTCCACAGTGTGCCCACTATGTTTGGTTGTCTCCCTTCGGAAAGAAAGAGCGGAAACTGGAGTTGCCATGAGGGCAGGGTGCTTAAGGCAGAGGTGCCACGCATTTGGACTCAGGACTGATAGGAATACGAAAGGCAATAGGGCTTCGAAAGGCTATTGTCACCCCCCCAAAAATGCATAGTACAAAAACTGTGTGCCTTGGGACCAGACTGCTTTGGTTCAGATTTCCATTCTACCACTTTCAGTGTCTCCCATTGTTCTGGGGATGGGTTAATATTCGATATCCAGCTACTAACCTGGGTTCTTCTTCTCTTAGAATCTCTGCTGTCAAGAGGAGAGTTGGCTCTGGGACCTTCCACAGGGAAATGATGTAAACGCTACAATGAATTGTTTGTATGTATTTACCTCTTTGCATGTTATTTGAGTATATCTGAACTATAATTCTAGAAGTAGAATATAGAAATGACATTGATGTGCATTTAAAATTTTAACAGATGTTGCCCAGTGGCTCCACAGGGCATATACCAGGTGAAATTCCCACCTCAATATATGAGTGCCGATTTCTATTTATCAAACTTAATTCTTTTTTCTCATATGCTGAATGAAAATTAGTACCACATTATAGTTTTTATTTCATTTTAAAATGAATTTGTATTTTCTTTTGTACTCCTTTCTTAGGTACCTGTTCATGATCTTTGCTCACTTTTTAAATAGATTTTTATGTGTTCTTTATACATTCTATGAAATTAGCCCTTTGTAGTTTGAATTGTGAATATTTTCTTCCAGTTTATTGTTTGTGCTTTGACTTTATTTATTTACACAATTTAGGCTTTTTATTTTTTCATTGATGAATTTATCCATTTTTTTCTTTTGTGGTTTTAGTTAGACTTTCCCCGCTCCAGAGATTTTCTATTTAAACTACATGCTTTCCTTTAGTACTTTTTTCTACTTTTATGTGTATGTTTAAATCTTTCTCAGTTGGAGAATCCACTGCTGTAAAGGGAAAAGCAGGATGTCAATTGCTATGCCCATGGTTAAGTTCCTGGTGACTCACGTGCCATGGGATAAGATTCTGCTTCATACCTTCAGAATAAGCTGTTTGAATCACTTGTTTAATTTACTTGCAACAAATAAGTTCTGCAAGAAAGAAAGTCTTCAATTTACTTTTATTTTATTATTTTTTAAATATATCTCTTTATTGATTTCAGATTGAGGAAGGGAGAGGGAGAGAGAGAAATAGTGAGAGTCATTGATCGGCTGCCTCCTGCACGCCCCTGACGGGGCACTGAGCCTGCAACCTGGGCATGTGCCCTGACCGGGAATCGAACCCTGATCGCCTGGATCCTAGGCTGATTCTCAACCGCTGAGCCACGCCCAACCGCTGAGCCACACCTGGCCGGGTCAATTTACTTTTTCATCCTTCAAAAAAAGCCATCCAGTCTGGTTGAGTTAATTGTAACAAGACTGGAGTGGGGAGTAGGTCCCAGAGAGTGTTTAACTATTGTAAATTTACTGAGCAAATGCAAACTATGTCATAAGCACGATTTACAGTTTTATGTGAACAGAGACACTTCTCTAGGGCTGGCATTCTAAAACATGCAGTTTCCTATAACAAGAATTTATGTTCTCAACATTTTGTAAGTCAACAGTCCTTGAAATTATTAAAACAAGCCTTTGAGTATTGTAGGAAAACTGTGTTATTCTGTAAACTTAGGCAGAAATTCGACTTTAAAATAACATGACACAGAATAAGTGTAGGTTTAATTTAGTTTTGATGGTAACTGATATATAAATATTCTCTAAACTCCTTTATTATCTAGGTATAACAGATGGTAATGGCTCACCCAGTGCTTTGCATTCTTAAAAGCACTTGTGTTAACAACTCCAAGTTTCTTATTAAACAGCATTGAAACACATTGCTATTGTAACAACTGTTATTTTAACCAAGACTGAGTCGAAGACCTTGGGCACAGAATAATGCACTTTAACAGATAGGAATAATGAATTTAAGCTATATGACGCTGCAAAATATGGTACTTTGAATTTAAACTCAGCAATTGATGAAAACCCTGTTGCAAAAACACTTTCTGTTGTCATGCTTACTAATTTTGATACTTTTTAACCTTCTAAAGTTTTTTTAATTACAAATTAAAATATGAGTACATTTGCTTTTCAAAACAGTGAATACAACAGATTGGCTAAAATCCTTTTGTCTCGGCTCCTTTACCTGTTTCCTCTCCTCCAAAACCCCAACCTCAGACTATTGGTGAGTTTGGTACTTATACTTTCAGAGATTTATTTATGTCTTCACTCAACAATATATTTTCAGATCATCCATGTTGAAACATTTAAATTTTGTTAGTTTCTTTCAACTGTTGCACAGTACTCCATCAGACACACGCACACGCAGCCACATTCCTCTATTGTAGTTTCTTTCCCTTTTTCATTATTATGAATAACATTGGGATTAATATGCATGTCTCCTTCTGCAACAATGAATATTTTTTTCTTAGGAAAGAGTCCAAGAATTGGAATTTTGGAGTTATAAGGTATGAGTATTTTGAGTTTTAATAGACTCTGTCAATTTATTCTCCAAGGGGCTTAAACTAATGTTTCCATCAGCATTGTATAAAAATATGAATTTCCCCAAAATCTTTTCAACAGTTGATTTTGTAGACTTTTAAAATTATTGCTACTGTAGTTAATGTGAACTAGTATCTCTTTATTTTAATTTGCATTTTGCTGATTGCTACTAAGTTGATTACCTTTTGGCCATTCAAGTTTTTTCCTCTGTGGATTGCCTATTCCTATCCTTTGCCTATTTTTATTTCAGGCTCTTTTTCAATCACAGTTTTCAATTTCTTATAATATTGTTACTAATTCTGATCTTTTTTAATCTTCTAAAAGTGTTAGAATTTTTTGTTTTTTCAGATATTAATTCTGTTTGTACTATTTGTGTTGCAACTCTTTTACCCATGACTATTGATTATTGCAGTGTTTTTTTAATATGTGAATTATATCTTTCTTCAACTCTGGAAAATTATCAGTCATTTGTCTCTTCAAATACTGTCTTTGTTACACATCTCTTCTCTCCTTTAATCAAATTAATCTTGGCCCTTTTTTATCTTTTTTTTTTTTATCTCTACTTGTCATTCATATTTTCTGTACTTCTTTTTCTCTCTATGCTGCATTTTGGGTGACTTCTTATGGTCTGTTTTCCACTTCAGTAATTCTCTCTTTTGCTTTGTTCAGCCTGTTGCTAAATATACTTGAGTTTTTAAATTTAGATACTGTGTTTTTATTGTTTTTTTCTTGTATACTGTAGTTTACATTTTATACTTTTCACTTCTTTTCAGATATTTTCAACCTTGACCTTATTTCTTCAAACCTTGAAAGACTATTTGTTATATAATGTGTCTGATTATTCCAGTAGGGACATTTTTGTGGGTCTCATTTGGCTGGCTATTTGTGTTTCTATTCTCACTACTGGTATCATGTTCTCTTGTGGACTTAGTTATTTTTGACTGCGTATTATCAATTGTCTTTGAAAAATTATTTGTGGGGATTCCCTAGAGCTTAGGGTGAAGTTTTCTCTTCTAGTTAGGATTTGCATTTGTTCTTGTCAGAGCCCTAAAGGCATAAACAGTTCAGAACCACTTTAAACTAAATTTACAGCTTGAGGTTTCCTGGACCACCCCACTGATGTGAGTTAGGGCTGAAAATCTATGCAAGAGCTCATTTGTGGTTACCATTTTTAAGAGACAGGTTTTTTCATTCCCTTTCCCCCTTCTCCTTTGCTCAGCATGAAATCCCATCCTCAAGTTCCCTGCATGTTGGTTGTGGTTAGAAAGGTGCATTTACTTACTTCAGAGTTTCAGTGTAATGTGCTTATTTCCTATTTGGCTCCTCAGTTCAGGTGGGATCTGGACTTTGAAGTATAGACTCCATGTCCCTTGTGATCATCTAAATTGCAACTCTGTCTTATCTAGATCAACAGATGTCCTCAGGGAAAAGGCAGCTTTGTGGCTATTTACTTTTCTAGCTGTCTACTTTCTTCTGAAGTTTGTCTTGGCACCCCATCCTCACTATCTTTTGAGTACTTTGATGCTCTTAAAAAAATGATTTTCACAATTAGAGTTGGTATGACTAACCTAACCTGCATTTCTGGAAGTTGTAGGAAATCTTTTAAATTTATCTGAGTGCTTACAGAATTCTTTCTTTTCCCTTGTAATTTAAAAATATCACTAAGCTATGTTGAGGTGACGGCTTTTTAAAATTAATTTTTTGGGGGTACACAGTAAGTCCATTTGGTCTAATGATTTGAGTTTCTCCCCTCTCCCAGCTAAATAAAATTTTCATTTTATTGTATATTTATTTATCACCTCTGTTCCATTTCTTCCGATTATTTCTTTAGAAACCGAGTCCTTCCTATCTATCATTTTCATCTTTTTTTTAAAAATCATTTTCATCTTTTAGGTCCTTCTACTTTATGTTTTAGAAGGATTCTCCAGCTTATCTACCTCATAAGTGATTTTTCCCCCCTGCAATTTTGTTGCTATTTTAATTTCTACTTCCAGTAATATGTAAGATATTTATATGATGTTATTTACTTCATTAGAGCTTTTCTATATTTTTCTACTTCTCTTTTGTCTCAGTATTTAGTTGTTTTCAAGTTATGATTTTTCACATACTTACGGATACTATAATTTTTGTAATTTTATTGGATATCACTTCCTGGTGTAAATCCTACATGAAAATGATTTTATCTCTATTGTTAATCAGTATACTTATAACTTTTTTTGTTTGCAGAACATTTGTATTTGTAAACAAAATAGATACAGAATAATAGATACATAGAACAGACTGGCAGCTGTCAGAGGGAGGGGGTTAGGAGGCGGGTGAAAAGAGGTGAAGGGATTAAGAAGAAAAAAAAAACCCATAGATATGAACAATAGTATGATGATTGTGAGACGGAAAGGGGGTTGGGAAGAGGTGGAATTGAGGAAAGGAGGGACAAATGGTGGCTTAAAGAGACTTGACTTTGGGCTGTGAGTGCACTATGCGATATGCAGATGATGTGTTATAGAATTGTACACTTGAAACCTGTATAGTTTTATTAACTAGTGTCACCCCAATAAATTCAATTAAAAAAAGGTGCAAATGGGTTCCCCATTGCTTTTCCAAGAAACACCTCCTAATGGGCTGCTGATGAGCTAATCAGGTCAAGTGTTCCCTGAGTTGCCCTCTTTGTACAGAGTCAGCAAGCATAACATTTTGTTAACCTATTGACAGAGGGGAAATTTGTTTTCCATCTGACCTTTTACAGTAACTACTCAAAATTACTTTCTCTTCAGCTAACAAAGTTAATGAAAAATTATCCAAGTTTGACACTCATGGACAGTAACATTTAAAATTATATGTTGTTATTCGTGATCATTTTGTTTTTTCTTTCCCCAGGAAAAAAAATTTTAATCTTTACTGAAAATTTGCAGTTTTGGTTTAGAGAATAATACTCTTTAACCATTTGGAATCAACCGCATATTCACAAAAGAATTAGATATTTTGCAGATATTATATTCAGGTCGAAATGGTCACATGGTAATTTTATAAAGCTTAGAAACTCTATTAATTAAAAATTTGTAACCATTTGCATAGGATAGAATGAAAGTTTAACTTTGGGCCACGTATGAGCAAAGGGTTTAGGAAACTGTTATTAAAACAAAAATATATGGGGTATTTTAAATCTGGAAATAAACTTTTTTCGAAATGGAAAAGAGAATTATGATCATTGCTAACATTCTTTATTACATCTTGATTCTACGAGTCTCAACTCACCAAAATTGTTTTAAATGTATTCTTTCAAATGACTAAACATTCCCAAAGTCCAGCCTTTTTTGTTGTTTCAAACTCACCTTTTCCCTAAAAAGGTCCAAACTGGAGGTTTAGTCTGATACATGTTTTTGATGGTACATTCTATTCATTACTGCTGGAGAGATGGTCACCCACGTCAGTCCCAGAGGTGAGCACTCTCACTCTTGAGTGGCTGACCGGTTTCAAATACTTCTTAGAGAATACGATTATACAGTAGGCCCCCTTATCTACAGCTTATAAAATGGAAAACTTTAGAAATGAACAATTCATAAGTTTTAAATTACTCTCTATTCTGAGTAGCATAATAAAATCTTGCTCCCCCCTGCCCTGGATGTGAACCATCCCTTTGTCCAATGTACCCACAGTGTATACACTACCTGCCTGCTACTCAGTGGTGATCTTGGTAGGTTAACAGACTGACTGTTTTGGTATCACAGTGCTCGTGTTCAAGTCACTGTTCTTTGACTTAATAATGGCTCCAAAATGCAAGAGTAGTGATGCAGGCAATTGAGATATGCCAAAGTGAGCCATAAAATACTTCCTTTAAGGGAAAAGGTTAGTATGGTACAATAAGATATTTTGAGAGGGAGCACATTTGCACAACCTTTATTATAGTACATTGTTATAATTGTTATATTTTATTATTAGTTATTGTTCATCTCTTACTGTGCCTAATTTATAGATTAAACTTTATCATAGGTAGTACCATCTGAGGTCTTGGACATTCACTGGGGGTCTTGGAAGATGTTCCTTATGGGTAAAGGGGAGGGGACTAATGGGTAAGTGATAACTGCTTTTGTTATCAAATATGTTTATAAAATGTTTCCCCTAAGCTTTAACTTAAATTTGGGTGATGTTGAGTGAAATCTCCTTTATTTTCATTATTTATAGACCCAAGTACCAGAGAGTCATAATATTTTTTTATTTTTTGTGTTGTTTTTCTAAAGCAGAAAAACATAAGCCTCGCATGGAAATTCTTAAGAAATGTCAAAGAGCTGGTCCCTGTTGGAAAGCTTAGTAGCTATAGAGAAACATTTCAAAAACATAAAGGCAGCAGTTTTACACATGGTCTAGTGCCCAGAATAACATGTTGGTTTTGTTTTCCATTTTTAACATAAATATCAACTGCCGCTGTGTAATTGAGTCACAAACACATTTGAATTCAGGAATTTTTATACTGAACTATTTCTCTGTGAACCAATACCACCTCACCAAGCAGAGAGATTTGGTTACTGTTTGTGTGTGTTGAAAGCGAGAAAGCCTTGTATTATATAAAACTCCAGCGGGTAGTTTGTGCATCTGTGCGCCTTCTTGTTCCACTCCCGTCGCATTTTTGTGTTTCTGAAGGTATCTGGGAGAGCGTTTTGCATGCTTGCATCCCCTTAAGGATGGTTCTGGGCATTTTCGCCGTAAGCACTTTTGCTGTACACATGTTTGCCGCAAGCATTTTCACCGCACAATGAAGTGGCCGTTAGACAGTTCCACCGTCAGAGATAAAATAGCTGGCTGGCAGCCTGGCTTGCGTTTGGCAGGCTTCACGCGTGGGCGGTGCGGCCCCGTTCTCCATTGATGGGCATCTCCCAGCCCTGCTGTTGTGTTTTATAGAAATCCTAGCCCCAGGGTCTACACCCCGGCGAGTAGACCTGGTTGCATTAAAGTCGTGGACGGGAGCAGCTCTGTGTGAAGCCAGATGGCAAAGGCCTGGAAGGCCAGAGGGCGTCCTCGGCTAGGAAATGGGGACACAGCAGCTTGCAAGTCCTTCTGTGAGCACGGCGTCCCGCCCGCCCGGGAAAAGCCTGAGTTTCCAGAGCTGCGCATGGCAAAGGTAAAGGAGGCGGCTGCTAATTCACGAATCTTCCAGAGCATTCATGATCAGCTCTTTAGTTGGAAACTGATACCTCTTTCAAGGAAGGGAGAGACTGCAGTGAGAGGGAAAAAGAGTGACGGCCGAAAGAGCAAATATATCAACAAGCGACATAAACAAGAGTGTAATACTATGACCGGAAGGCGTCAGAGACAACGTCTATTCATTTATTGTTAATTTTCTATGGTTCATTATATCCTTTTAAATATCCCATCTTCTATTTTTTGTTATTTTATCTTTTATGGCAAAAGTGCCTTATGGCCAATCAACCGCGTGGCGAAAATGTTTGTGGTGAAAACGCTTGCTGCGAAATCCTTGGGGCCAAGATGTTTACGACAAACATGCTTACGATGGCAATTCCGATGGCAATTGCGATGGCAGTTCCGATGGCAATTCCAATGGCAATTCCAGGTGCGCTAAAAAACGGAGCTCAGCGCTTCGGCCCTTGTCTTCTGCGGCCACACTGCCCGGGTTTCAGTCTTGTTCTGTAACCTTCAGCCCTATGACCTTTGGCGGTTCACTTAAACTCTTGTGTCTCAGTTTTCTCATCTGTGAGCGAGGAGTTGCATTAAATGTTGGTGGAGTAAATGAATTAGCACGGGCAAAGCATGTAAAGGAGTGGCTGGCACACAGCAAGCTTTCAGTAAATGTTAGCTAGTATTTTAACAAGTATTTACAAAAACACCTATTATGCGGACACTGTGCTATAACTGCTGAGGATACGACAACAGGCAAGACAGTCACAGTGACTCCTCTCATAGAATTGACAGCTTAGTAGAAGATTCGGGCAAATACACAGGTCATTATAGTACAGTACAGAAGCTAATGGGATGGGGTGGTGTAGGGTGCCCCAGCTGCCTAGTGGGGGCCCCTTAGCAGACTAAGGAGATCGGGAATGTTCTGGACTGCAGAGTCTAAGCTGGGTTCTGAATATAGGTAGGGGCTTGCCATGTGCTCGTGGACAGACGGAGGCATGGAGCTTGGAGAAGGCAGGGTAGCCGGAGACCTATTATGAGACGTTTCCATGGGCAAGAGGGAGCACAGCCACTTAAGGTCTGACGGAGGCTTGGCTAACTGTACTGTGCAGGTGAGGGTGGGGGTCATGCAGGGCCACTTTGTTCTGAGAAGAACAGGGGGTCACTGAAGAGACAGGAGAGGAGAGTGTCATGTTCAGGTTTGAGTTTTTTTAAGATCCCTCTAATTCCAGTGTAGATCATGCACTGGAGTGAGTTAAAGATAAATGCAGGGAAGCCAGTTAAAATGCCAGTATAGCATCCAGAAGAGGGGTGTTGGAAGCTTGGAACTAGTGTGGTAACAGTGAAAATAAAGAGAGAACTTGAGAGATCTGAGAGACGCTTGTGGGGAAAGATCGAGAAAGGCGTGGTGGGAGCACAGTGCTGGATGTGGAGTGGGAAAAGACCTAGAGGGGACTTCTAGGTTTCCCGCCTGAGCGTGTGAATGGCACCATTCACTAGGACAGGAAACACTCATTGTAATCGGTGGGCAATTGTTGTCACTCAGCGTATATTCTGGGCAATTATGTCCCAACCTTCACCCAGGAGCAGCCCCTCCTCAATCTCAATCCGTGAGTTTCTGGACGGAGTCGCCGCCACCTTCAGTTCGGGAGGGCCAGGCAGGGCCAGTCAGTGCACCCCATCCTCCTGGCCACATTTCAAGGGTGCTAGCTCGAGGAAGGGGCAGTCAGATTCTGTGTAATAGAGATGAATAGAAAATTCTATTCTTTTATCTAAAGAAAGTCTCTGGGGAAAGTTTGAGGAGCTCAGCTTGGCAGTGAAAGTTATGCTTTTACCAACCATGTGAACATAAATGGATGAATCTCAATAACATAATATCGAGTGAAATAAGAATAAACATTATGGCTCCATTTATATAATATTTTTAAAAACAAAATTAAACAATGTATTGTTTAGGGACACATGGTTGGTAAAAGCATAATGAAAAAAGCATGGAAATGATGAAGCCAAAATACAGAGCAGTGGTTACTTTGGGGTGGGGAGAAGAGGGCTGCAATTAGGGAGATGCATATGGAAGTTTCTAAGCCACATTTAATATCATATTTCTAAAGCTCAGTGGCAGATACACAGTTCATTTTTATGAGAGTTTTAAAGAACTGTACATAGATTTTCTACACTCTTTGGAACTATGCTATATTTTACCATAAAATAAAAGTGACAGTTCAGTATGAATTGATGATATGATATGACTGACTCAAAAAAGTTAGTTGCTCTTGTACATGTTACTATAAAAAGTCTGGAGTTGAGGAAATTGAGCATATTGTTCTATCTAGCCCTTATCACGCCATTCTTTTTAGTACATTGCTCAATTCTGAGTACCCCACTTTAAGAGTGATACAGAAAAACTAGGGGGTATTCAGGGGACAGTGACGAGACTGGTGATGATTCTCAAAATTCTGCTCCCTGTGGGCTGATTTAATAAGTAATTGAGAAGAGCAAAATGGGAGAGAAAATGTGAATCATCAGTTGGAACATAAGTCTTCATATACTTGAAGGGCAGACATGAGAATGAGAGCTTAGATTCATACTACATACCCCAAGCGTAGAATCCAAATCAGTAGGTAAATGCTACAAGGAAATGGATTTTGTCTTAACAGATTAAAGAACATTCTGATAAGCACATTTGTTCAATGACCTGCCTTGAGAAGGAGTGAGTTTCCCATTGGTGGAGGTGTTCTTGCTTAGGTTGGATAATCTGCTTATGAGATATGATCAGGAGGTGGCCCTAAAAGTTCTTCTGGACCTGGAGATTCTTAGAGGGTTTCCAAAAGTCTGTAGTCAACCTGATATTTATATTCAGTATCTCCTACTTGAGTGGCAACACAGAATCTGGAACCAGATCCCTGGGTTGAATCCTGGCTTTGCCAATTGCCACCCAGGTAACTTTGAGCAAGTTACCTAATCTCTCTGTGCCTCTTTTCCACAGTCTGTAAAATGGGTTTGTCATCTATCTCACAGAATTATGAGACTTAAGAGCATGCCACTTAGGCCTAGCTAGTGGTGCTCAGTGGTTGAGTGTCGACCCAGGAACCAGCAGGTCACAGCTCAATTCCCTGTCAGGGCACATGCCCAGGTTACGGCTCAGCCCCCAGTAGGGGGCTTGCAGGAGGCAGCTGATCAATGATGTTTCTTTCTCATCAACATTTCTATCTCTCTATTCCTCTCTCTAAAAATCAACAAAACATATTTTTTTAAAAAAGAGCATGCCACTTAGTAAATTCCCACTAAATGTTTGTTTAAAAATTGTTTTTCTTGCCATGGCTGGTGTGGCTAAATGGTTAGAGTGTTGGCCTGTGCACCAAAGGGTCATGGGTTTGATTCCCGGTGAAGGGCACATACCTGGGCTGCAGGTTCCATCCAGTCCAGTCGGGGAGCTGTGAGAGGCAACAGATGGGTCTCGCTCACATCGATGTTTCTATCTCTCTCACTCTCTCTCTCTAACCCCCCACTCCTTTCTACTCTCTCAATAATAATAATAATAATAATAATAATACTATAATAATTTTTCTAAAAGTTACTCAGTTTACTTTGAATTAATTACATTTATGCTTTTGTTTTAAACTCCTTTTCTCTCTTTTCCTATGAGTAATCCGTTTAATTATCTCCTGATTTACAAGGGAACTAGAGATTTTAAAAAAAATCTATGGGCTCTAAATCAAAATAATTCCAATGAGTGTAAAATTTTTATCTAAAAAGGCTCTTACTTTGACTTAAGTGGCTTTAAAGTAGCTCTATTATGTAATCAAAGGACCACAGAGTCCAAAAAGAACCTTGAGAGGATAACCCAACCTCTTTTCTTATTCCTGGAATTAGGTACCGAGTGTGCCAGGCCGCCTTATCTTTGAGGGATTGCTGCAAAGCCTATCCCATTGTTCAACCACTTTTTGGCTCATCTAGTCATCACAAACAGGAGGTGGATTGTCTGTTAGAATTTAATAATGGTGAGCTAGGGGTCTGTCATTTTCGGTTTACCTGCAGCAGCCAAAGGGGCAAATCTACTTATCCAATCAAAATGTAACTGTTTGCTCTGGACATACCACATTGTGCTTTTGAAAGGGCTATTGCAGGATGAGTGATGTTGAGGTGATGCTCTGGATGAGCAGAGAGGGCAGGGGGGAGGGAATTTTTAGGGAGGCCGCGTTGGGTGGGGCAGGGTTTTGATAGCAATGAATAGATCAATTTGCTTGGAGCAGAAGCTTTCCCACCACCACTCCCAATCCTATTAACCGAAGGGTTCACTGAGTTGAAATAGAATAAAGCCTCTGTTTCTTACTTACCCTCCTGTGCCTCGGTTTCCTTCTTTGTAAAATGGAGTCAGTCATCTCTACCAGCCACGGATGCTATGAGTATGTGACAGACAATGCCGAAAGGAAGGTGCTAAGTAAGGGTTTCAGCCTCTCATCTCTCTTCACTAAATTCCTTGAGGTCGGCTTAATTCCAGTGCTGTCACACTATAAAGAACCTCCCTCCCCCAATTCCTCTTTAAGGATTGTTTAAATTTGACTATCACTGCATCTGTCTAGACTAGTTTCTAGTTATCATCTGGTTGAAGAGAATTCTCTTGGCATACGCCGTCTCTTTGAGAAAGGAGACCAATGCCCCATTCAAGAGCTTTAAAGAATTCATCACTAAGTAGCGCGGGGTAGCTAGAGCCTAAGGAGCTAACGGGGAGTGACTGCAGATGACAAAGCCTACTCTCCTTGTTGTAGTTATGGCAACGTCTTCCTTGACATAAACTGCACTGTAAACAATAGGCAAAATATATGCCATTGCTGCGAGGAATTCATTTAAGAACTGACTGCAATCGCGTTTGAGGGAGATGACTCAGGTCTGGGGAGAAGCAACACTGTCCTATGCGAGCCTGGTCCCCACGCCGTGTTAGAATGTTTCACTGGCTTGCGTGGTTGTGATGGGGTCGCCTGCATCCCTGGGCTCTTGTCCTTGTGACTCACTGTTTCTGCTGTGGGGGTAACTCCCTGCAGTGAAAAAGGGAAGAGTTACTTGCCCGACCGTATGGAGTAGAAAACAGCACATTGACAGGTTTTAGTGGAAGCTGAAAGCACATGCGCTTAGTGTCCCAGAGGGTAACCCTGGAAAACTCTTAAACAGCTTCCATATAGAGGTGTTTAATCTTGAAACCTTAAGATTACAAAGATAGTTGGTGGAAAGAGGTCAAGAGAGGACAAATGGTACAAGGTATGTGATTTCTCTGCCTTTGCTTATGTTTCCAGTTTGGAGAAACTGGAAAAAAGAATGCCTCCCTTTGATTTGCCGTAAATCTACCTGGACCAGGCTGTATGACCATGTCCGTGTGTGTATAGATTCTTGGACTTAAACTCTGTGAACTTGGGTTTCTGTGGTCCTGTGTTGGACAAGCTAATCATAAGGAGTGTGGATGAGCCAAGGAAACTGGAAAGCTGGAAATGCATGTGAGTTAGAGAAGGCTCCTCCTGGCATCTAACTCTGACAACCCATGGATCTGTTGATTAATGGTGGCCTTAAATACAAAGTATACCTGGCTTAGACCTGGAACTGTTATAAAAGAATCTAACCTCCTTCTCTAGCTCAGTCATTATAAATTTATTGAGCAACTTCGACGTACCAGGTGTGTGTTAGACGCTGGGGATAGAAAAATGAACAGGACACAGTCTTGTGGGAACTTCCAGAACAGTGGAGAGGACCGTTTGTGAACAGTCATAGAGCAATGCGGCAAGTATTATGATAAGGGAATCTGTAGTGAGCTGTGGTAGCAAAGAAAAGAAAGCATTTAAATCTGCTGATC
The DNA here is from genome assembly GCF_964146895.1 of Miniopterus schreibersii. NCBI lineage: Eukaryota > Metazoa > Chordata > Mammalia > Chiroptera > Miniopteridae > Miniopterus > Miniopterus schreibersii. The sequence continues at coordinate 173,966,684 of NC_138102.1, forward strand.
ATGAAGGGTCAGGTCAGAGAAGGCGTAATCCTGGCAGGATGAAGATGCTTAGAAGCCCTAAGCATGGACCATATGGCACCTTGAACGCATATTTACCTGCACGCAAACACAACATTCTGATTTTTCCTAAGGTGACTACCTGATGCTTTTTTTTGAATTACCAGTGGTTAAATTTGCTAATCTTTTGTTCTTTTGGTGTCCCTGAATAGTCACCTCTTGGGTGACCATCACCTAGTTCTCAATTGCCCTATCTATAAAATAAATTAGTAAATGGGTTAATCGGTTAAATTTCTTTCAGGTCCCAACCTTTGATCCCAAAACAACTTGATCCCCTCCCCTTTGTTTTCCCTTTGTTTAGCTTTATTGGGGTATAATTGACAAACCATAAGCTGCATGAATTTAAGGCATATAATTTGAGAATTTTTGACACATTTATACCTCTGTGAAACCATTGCCAGAATCAAAATGGTAAACATATCCACCGTCCCCACAAATTTTCTTCTTGTATTTGGCAAGTCTTCCACCTTTACCCACCCCAGCCACCAACCAACTGTTGAGCCAGCTGCTTTCTGTTACGATAGATTAGTTTGCATTTTCCAGAATTTTCTATAAATGGAATGATAGAGTATGCATTCTTTTTTCTCTGGGTTCTTTCACTCATTATTTTGAGATACAGCCATGCTGTTGCATGCATAAACAGTTCATTTCTTTTAGTTGGTAAGCAGCATTCCATTGTACAGATATACCACAATCTGTTCACCTAGTCACCTATGGATGCATGCTTGGGTTGTTTCCAGTTTTGAGTTTTTTATAAATCTGCTATGAACATCCATGTATGAATCCTTGTATGGACATCAGAATCTATTTTTCTTGAGTAAATACCTAGGAGCAGAATGGTTGAATCATAATGTTTCAAGAAACTGTTTTCCAAAGTGGTTGCACCATTTCACATTTCCACCAATAGTTGGTGAGTTTTGGTTCCTCCATATAGATCCTCACGGATGTTTTGTATGTCATTCTTTTTCAGTTTAGCCATTCTAATAAGCATGTGGTAGCATCTCATTGTGGTTCATATCTGTATTTCTCTAATCATTAACAGTGTTCCAAGTCTTTCCACGTGCTTATCTGCCATCTATATATCTTCTTTGGTGAAGTGTCCTTCCAAATCTTTGTCAATTTTCTTATTGAGTTTTGAAATTTTAAAAAATACATATTCTTAGTAAACGTTCTTTGGTAGATATATAATTTGTAAATATTTTATCTCGATAGATGGCTTATATTTTTATTCCCTTAGTGTTCAGTATGTTCTTAAAGAACAAGAGAGTTTCAACACATGTGAGTTATGTTATAAACTCTTAACCTCAAAGAGGAGCATAGGAGGGTCTGGGAAGGAAAAAGTATTAGCAAACAATTCAATGATTTGGCATTGGGTGCCTTTTTGTATGGTTTCCTTTAGTTAGCATTTATTGAATTACTTTTCTGTATAAAGCTTGGAGTATAAATAAGCACTGTGGTAAGTAATGTTTAAACTTAAATTCTGGCCCAAAGCAAACTTTTTAAAACAGTCTCCAGTGTAGAGAGGGCTCTTACTCTCACGGTTCTCACTGTGTTATGTCTGGTCGGCAAGCAGTTTCGGCTAAAACACCCATGCATGCTATATTTATATATCTATACCTTTATCGTCTGTATCTATTTCTATATATACGTACGGCTTGTGAAACATCTGACTTGATTCACATTCTAATGTCTTTGGTTAGACATAAGTGTTGGGAAGACTATTATGAACTCAGAGGTAAGCTAAATGACAATATGAAAATACACATCACAAAGCCTGTGCACTTTGCTCTACAGCAAAAACAGGACTATTCCCTCAGGCCTTTACCCAGACAACTATTTATAAAGCAAGACAGATTATAAGCAGCCAGGCCACACTGACAGCATGTAGAGTAACAGTTTACAATGGTGGGAGGAGAGAGAAACAAAAAACTACAATGCACAGGAGTCTAGATTTATTTTCTATAGCTCCAGAAGGCCTTAGAAGCATGAATTCTCCAGAGGAGTGTGAACCACCAAAAAGTCTATGATAATTTATTTCAGAAGGAGTTGGAATAAATTATAAGTTCTTAAAGAGAATAAAGTTTTTAAAACTGTATAATGAAATTCTTGATAATATAAAATAACTTATATTATGATCTGATCTCAGGCTATAAAGAATACAAGAATTGCCCTGGCTGGTGTGGCTCAGTTGGTTGGGTGTCATCCAGCGCACCAAAAGCTTGTTGTTTCAATTCCCGGTCAGAGCACAGGCCCTGGGTTGTGGGCTCAATCCCCGGTGGGGGGTGTGCAGGAGGCAGCCCGATCATTGTTTTTCTCTCTCTCCCTCTTCCTTCCTCTCTCTCTAAAAATCAATAATAATAATAAAACATTAAAAAAAAAAAAAGAATATAAGACTTGCAAAAGAATGGAGTCTAAGAGCTGAATGGAGTTAAGGTAAAGAGTTTATTTTGAAATGCTTCTGCTTTAAATATTCTAAGTACAGATTAGAAAGATACAGTTAATTGTAGGTCAGAACAGAATGACTATTGAAGGCATTTCTTTATGGAAATAGTAATTTAAAAGGGATATTACCAAGCAACCGATTATTATGCCTCCTAATATTAAAATTTGTACCTAATATTTGAAAAATTGTATCTAGAATTTTAAGAACAGGTAGGGTTTCCTTCATCATTTGTATTTCCTCTGTTAGAGCCCATTAGTGCTTAAGAACATGGACTTTGGAAACAGTCCAACTGAGTTTGAGTCCTAGCATTACCCCTGGGTTGGCTTCCACAAACCCTGGGGTTCTCATTTGCAAAATGGAGCTAAAAATCCCCACCCCTTGGGATAGTGGTTATGACATGAAATGCAGGTAAAGGGCTTAGTACAGAGCCTGGTTCAAGGTTTCAAACACCCAGGAAATATTAACTATTACAGTTATCATTATTGAGTCCTCTAGGCAAAAACCTAAAAGTGAGGAAGCACTGGGAAATTCAAGCAAAGGACATGAGTTGTCAGTGTCCCATAATTTGAGATTGAGGATTGAAATCAGGTTTTATTTTCATCTGTTTTTGTGTCTCTGATTTTAATAGAAAAGTTGAGGAAGCCCCTCAAAATAACTGACCACTTTTGGAGGGTGTCTCTTAGCGCTTTGTGGGCTCCACCTGGGTTGCAGCCGTTACTCTACCTACTTGACAAACAAGGAGGTCCTGGAGGTTAAGTGTCCTTCACACCACACCCAGGTCAACGGCAGAGTTCAAGTATGTTCCAGTTCACATAACTCATTCTCTGTTCAAGAATCTTCCCTAATCCCTGGTGCCATTTGGGAACGGTTTCAAAGGCATTCCAACTGCAGAATCATGCCAATGTGCTGGTGATCAATTATTTTGTTGATCCTTTAGCAAATCTTTAAACTGATTTTCTTCTGTCCTCCTGGGACACAAATCACAAAACTGACCTTAACAGCTTTGGCATCTCACCTCCACTCCCAAGGCGTACAAAAGAGCAGGGAGGGCCTGGCGATTTAGTGTTTTCCCATGCAGGTCATGCTCCAGCCCAGACAGATAGGGAAGATCTGTCTTTAATGAGAGAAATGTACCATTACTTGGTCATAAATTCAACTTAATGGTAATTTTAGTAGGGCAGCTTGCCCAGGGTTTGTAGAAACACAAATCAAAAATCCCAAATTCCAGGCATATCCTCCTAGAAACTCTTTTGGCAACCCCATTCCCCTTGCTTTTTAAGGAAATCAGTTCCCCGAGTCATAGGCCCTGTTTGCTTAGGGTGGGTTTGAACAAAGTCTAGAATCACTGTGGCAGCAGAGAGGGGAGTGGGTGGCATGCTGCTCAAATTATTTTTGCCAAGCATCAGGCCTTGACTTCAGTCGCCAAGGAGGCACCAACGGACAGACGCACAGAGTCGGTGTACGGCCCTGCAAAAGTAGTTTGCAGTTGGAAATTCAGATGACTGTCTAAGGACAGGTTTTGTTTTTTTCAAATCCTTATGTCCCTGGACAATTCTAAACCGACTAACACTGGTCATTACGACTTTCAGATCACAGAACCAGATTTTAATCCCCACAGAAATGACTTCATTGGAGTTGCTGGGTTAGAAGCATATACAGAGTATATTCAGGAACAAGGCTATCAGACATCTTGCCACGCTCTTAGCAATAGAATTGGACCCTTTTTTCTCATATAATATCCTGTGCGCACTTCCTTCATAGAAACTGGCATCTCCTTTTGTGCTTAATTATTCACAGGCGCTGCCTTCTAGTAACCTGTGTGCTCCCAGGTGTAGGATGATGTCGGATGGGAGTGCGTTTGTCTCGTTTCTAGCGCAGGGGCTGCCACGGGCAGATGCGCAGTTAACATTTTTGAATGAACGGAAGTCTGAATGAATGAGAGTCATGCTTTCCAATAAGGTCTGCTTCTAATTCAGGGAGATGGTGAATGGCCATCTCTCCCTATTTTCGGGATGATATACTTGGTTCAGGTTGATATACTTGTGCTCTGGAAGACAGTGGAGAAAAGACAGGACTGAAGATAAGTGCCTCCCATAGGTACAATAACTGGAGCCTGTGAATAATATCACTTCATTCATTTGGACAAATATGTGTAGATTGCCAATACAGGCAAAGCATTAGCGCCAGGTACTGAAGAACAGTCAAGGTGACTAGCAATCAAAGTGTTTACAATCGATTGCTCTTTAGTTCTAGGATCCAATGTATGTTATCATAATTTTTTTTTTCCTAATAGCATAGCTCTACCCAGAGAAAAGACATGAAATTCTCACTCTCCTCCTCTGATTTGGTTTTGTAGGTGGGTCACCAACACTCCTTTCCTTGGGTGTACAGGGGAGTTTAGCTGGCAGTTTATTTGCATTGCTAGCCGCAGGTCTAGTATACGGGAGGGTCAGGGTTAGAGGAGGAAGGAAGGCCTGGAGCACCGAGGGGTAGCATGTTTATACTGTGTAATTCCCTAGCAAAAGTGATAGAGAAGGATCATGCTGGACACCTCCAGCTCATACATGTTGTATGTCCATTACACCTCAATAAAGCTGGGGAAAAATAATTCAGCAGGAACAAGAAGGCAGTGGCTCTCAAGCTTGAGCAGGCGTCAGGATCACCAGGAGACCTTATTAAAACACGGATTGCTGGGCCCCGCCTCCACAGTGAGTCAGTAGGTTTGGGTTAGGATTCCGGAGGTTGCATTTCTAGCAAGTTCCCAAGCAAAGCAGATGCTACTGGCCCAGGACCAGCTGATCTAAGGTGAACAAGCCCAGATACTTAACTTTCCCCAAAGCTTATTCTCAGATCATCTTGTATAACCCCACGGAGTGATTCCAATGGCACAGTTTTCTCAGGGTCACCTTGGACTGGGGTGAAAAAATCAGTTTGAGTTATTTTGTAGCCATTGTTTAGTGACCTGGAGCAACTTTTTTTAAAGTCAGATATCTGTTTTGCCAGTTAGCCCATGTACTTATGGGCTGCCTCTCCCGTCAGCGGTTGGAAATAAAAATAATAATATCAGTGAAAACAGCACATAAACCTATTGTTAACAAAGGGGTACATTCATGTCACTGGCCTTGCATGAAAAAGCCTGTGAAATGATGACTTTAACATTAGCCCTTGGATTCTTTCTTCTTTCCCTCATCTGCTCTGACTAGGAAAGTAATTGGCCTACATGGGGAAATGTCAGCCAGGTCTCTCTGTCTTCTAGATAGCGCCTGTAGTCCAGCCAAACTATCTGGCTTTCTGATTAGACAGTTTTTATAAAGAGCACAAATATTTTCCTGAGAATCACTTTTAATTATTTTCCCCTCTCATGATGAAAGGGTTTTCTAAAAGCCCAAACTTCATTCAGGATTCTTCCCCGCTCTTTGTCATCGCCTGTCCTTCCCTGACCTGACTCACCCCTCAGCCAGCCAGGGATTTAAAAATATGTTGGAAGACGTTAATGGTGTCTGCAGAGTAGAATTACATTCTTCTGGGTAACGTTCGGACACCGAACAGAAAGATAGCACAGCCTGTCTGGCTCTTTGTAATTAGTTCCACGATATTGTTTTAATTGTGGCACAGCTTAATCACTGGCTGCGAGCAGATTATGCTGCATAGTTAAAATAATTATGGGGATTTGATAAGATAAGTTTGAATTCATGTAAAGCTTCTTTTCCAACAGACTCCACATTTTAAAAGGAGAGAGCAAAGAAGGACAGCCAGTCCGTGCCAGCATTGCTCACTTTCTGCACCTCCTCAGGGCTGGCCAGGGTAACATACATATATTCCCTATTTTAGGCCATCTTCTAAAGGAACCATTTTACTCAGTACTCAAAGATTCTGAAGATGTGTGAAATAGTGCGTAACATTTGCCAGCTAATACTCAATACGGGCTGCATAACTGGTAACCTAGGCAAGCTTGTATGCATGCGTCCATTCTAAACCTAATGTTTGTTTCCGTCACTGATGGCTGCTGCCTCCATTGGCAGTTTTTTTTAATTTTATTTTTTGCTTTCAGAAGAGTGCAATCTGGTCATGAATCTTTCTTAGAGCTACCATATAATTTTATGGTTTACTGAACATTCATTCATTCATTCATTCATTCACAGTAGCATGCCTACGATGTGCCAAGTGCTGTTGTAAACTCTAACAGTGGACAAGTTAAGCAAAGTTCCTACCTTCATGGCACTGTCGTTCTAGACGCAGGGGGACTGACCGCAAACAACCAGATAATGATTTCAGATACGATTACTCCTATGAAGGAAACAAAGCAAGATCAGGGACTAGAATGTGACTCGAGTGGGGCGTTTTAGGTAGGCCAGGAAATATCTTGAAAGGATGACATGGGAACTGAATCCTGCTGATGAGAAGGAACTAGACATCTGAAGACTTGGGGGAAGGGAATGCTAGGCAGAAGGAAGAGAAAATGTAAGGGATTGAGTCTATAGTGAGCTTAACTGTCTGGGAACCGCATGCAGGGCAGAGGGGCTGGCGCTGGGTGAGTGAAGGGTAGAGTCGTTAGAGCTGAGCAGAGGCCAGGTTAGAGCGCTGTGCCCCATGGCAATAGGATTGGATTTTAAGGTGATGGTAGGTCCTCCAGGGTTTACGTTGCCTGATTCATGTTTGTGAAAGATCACTCTTGTTGAGAGGATATTAGAAGTATACACAGGAACTGAGAAGGAAACACTAAGGAATGCAAGACTTGTTTTTAGACACGTTGATTTTGAGATAGGTATTACACATCTAAGGGGGGAGTCTACTAGAAAGTTGAATATATAAACCAAGAGCTCAGGGGATAGGTCAGAGCTGGAGATACATACATATGTACATATACATATGTGTCCTTACTGTAAACATACAGTATTTATTGCCTAAGCTGGATTTAGGGTGAGTGGTGAGATGAGGTGATACAAAGAAAGTATGCATCATTGCCCTACCTTGAAAGAGACTTTAAAAAATGGTATCTTTTTATGATGCATGTAATGAATACTAGAAAGTAATGTAGAGTGTGACTTTAATACAATTTTTTGTTCGTTTGTTTAATAGCAAACAGACCAAAATTTAGATATTGAAATAGGTCTTATCTTTCACTTTCAAAGGAGCCACTTGGGAGGTCTGGCCAATTGGCCCTACAAAGCTGCCATTGTTTAGAACTTTCTGGGAGTGATTGGGACTCTCTTAGATTTGCTGGGCCACACAAGAAAGTCAGCCTAACTTTTTAATAAAATTATCTACTTTTTGATTAAAAAATAGAACTGGCTTGAAAATTCATCTGCTATCGAACTTGTAACAATTAAAAAAAAAAAAAGGAACCAATACTTCACCAGAGGGAAATGACCTGACACCATGGATGATTTAAAAGTGACTTTATCACTTGCTTTGGCCGCTCTCAGAACAGCGCCTGAATGCGTTTTCAGCAATAAGGAGACGATTGGAGTAAGCACACCACCTCTCCTGTGAAAACTTTGAAGGAAATGCTGTTTATTTGGATTTAAAGCTTTAGTTCTATTCATTCCTTCATTTATTCATTTGTAAAACAAAAATCTATTATCTTCCATGTGACGGGTGGTTTTCTAGGCAGCTAAAAGCAATAAAAAGAATAAGACAATGCTAGTTTTCAGGATTTCATCTTTGGCCTAAAAGATGAGTATATCTTAGCTTTCAGAAATGCCATTTTTGGTTCAATTAGTCAATTTCTTGAAACAAACAAAAACGTTCAAATTAAGGAATAAAACTGAACCTTACTTTTGCCATCCCCAGCTGTTTTCTTCTTCATATCATAGTTTCAGAAACCTAACTCTCAGCCTCTGGTTTTTAAGCCTAAAGTAACCTGTCCCTGTGTGCTATAAGGCCCCCCTCAGGCGTGGCACACCCTTGTATTTTTCTCTCTCCTCCAGTTTGCTTCTAGGAACTGTTGACAATTCCCTGGGTTAGGATGCTAATGCATTAACTAATTCACAGAACAGTGTACAGGAATCGATGCTGACTCCCTACGGCCTGAATTTTTATTCTAACAACACAACAAGACTTAGATCAAAGACATACATCTGTAACAATGGAGACGAAAGCATTTGCAAGTAGTGAAATTATATATTTCTTGGCTGAGAGCCTTCTTTATGTCACCGAAATCATAGCCTATACAGTGCACTGACATTACTAATCGTAATCTCTAGGAACAAGAAACTTTGTTTCCCCCTGATGCTACTACTGCTTTTTCTTTAAAAAAATAATAAATTCTGCAGCCTTCCTGTGCCACATAACATATTAGCAAGACATCCTCATGGCTCTGCTAGAGCAATGGGCCAAATTCCGCCGCGGCCTCTGTTTAGCTGGAAGGCGCCTGCCCGCTGAACTGGGGGGCTGTCCACCACCAGGGCTCCTCCAGCCCGTGCAACGTATTATTACAATCAGCTTCCCTTGTTCCCAGTTCTTTCAGCATCTGTAGTGGCAGCTGGCGCATCTCCCACTTCATCAGGAAGTGTATTCAAGGGCATCTGGCGAGAAAGATCCCCCAGCAAGCATTTCTTCATATTGCAAAACGCAGAAGCAAGGTTTCAGTTGGAGGGATTCATATCTAGGGTTAAGTAAGGTAGCGTAAAGTTGGGGAGATCTTCCATCCTCCAAGTGTCTTCATCATGGGTGAGACCAGTAAAAAAATCCACTTTTTTTTTTTTTTCTCTAGTAGACTGGCATTCCTTTGACCCTGACTTTAATCAGAAAAGCGATGAGCAGAATTATGTGATTGGCACTGCCTTTGTTTGTTTTCTAAATTTTCAAAGAGAATTGTTCTCATATCATGGGTTTCCCTCAAGATCTACAATTCTGATAACCATGGTTCACTTTCTTGTGGACCTTTTTGTGTGTGTTTTTTTTAATTTTGCCTCTGGATACCATATCTATCTTTCCAGCAGTTAACAGAAAAATTCCAATGTGCCAATTGTAGTTTTTTGGGGTTTTTTTCCTGAATAAACAACCTCTGTTGTCCTCCACCTACCTTGACCCCCAGTATTCTGTACTGAGTGTAACTGCAAGTTGGAGAGGGTGGTGGTGATGACCAGCACATGCCAGAAATGTTAGAAAACTGTTCCAGTTCATGAGACAGAGCTATGGCCTAAGAGGTTTAGATCGTGAGAAAATAACTGTGGCCCAGAGAACTAACTTTTCTTCAACATGTTCTCCCTGGGGAAGAGCTTTGGGAAAACATCTCTCCAGGTCATTCATTTTTGTCTTTTAATCTTTTAGTATGCTGTGTGCCTGATAATTGACATGAGAACCAGTGTTGCTAGCCTTCAACAGTCCTTGGCAGATATTGAGATAGATGTGTCTCTTGAAGAAAGATTCACTGGAGTCTGATATGTTTCTGCAAACTAACATTTACTGAGTACTTATTTTGTGCTAGACAATATGCTAGAAATTTATGGAAGTAATAAAGTCTTAATTTTTCTGTTTGTTAGTTGGAATACAGATTTCGTGTAGTTTTATTTATTTTTATTTTTTGTTTGTTTGAATATTGTTGAAAATATTATAGATTTCCCCTTTTTACCCCCATTGATCCACCCCGCATCCATCCCACCCCCAGGCCTTCCCCAGACCAGGGTCTGTGTCCATGGGTTATGCTTATAAACATGTAAGTTGTTTGATTAATCTCTCCTTACCACTCCCCCTTCCCCCCCTTCCCTCTGAGATCCCTCAGTCTGTTCCATGCTTCTATGTCTCTGGATCCATTTTGTTCATCAGTTTATTTTGTTTATTATATTCCGTATATAAGTGAGATCATGTGCTACTTGTCTTTCTCTGACTGGCTTATTTCACTTAGCAAAATTCTTTCTAGTTCCCTCCATGCTGTGCCAAAGGATAAGAGATCCTTCTTCTTTACAGCTGCATAGTTTTCCATGGTGTAAACGTGCCACAGCTTTTTTATCCGCTCATCTACTGATGGGCACTTGGGCTGTTTCCAGATCTTAGCTGTTGTAAACTGTGCTACTATGAACATAGGGGTGCATAAGTTCTTTGTGATTGGTGTTTCGGGTTCCTTAGGATATATTCCTAGAAGTGGGATCACTGGGTCAAATGGCAGGTCCATTTTTAATGTTTTGAGGAACGTCCATACTGCTTTCATAGTGGCTGCACCAGTCTGCATTCCCACCAGCAGTGTCCTAGGGCGCCCCTTTCTCCACACCCTCGCCAGCACTTGTAGTTCATTGATTTGTTGATGGAGCCATTCTGACAGGTGTGAAGTGAAACTTCATTGTGGGTTTAATCTGCATCTCTCTGATGATAGCGACGTTGAGCATTTTTTCATATGTCTCTTAGCCATCTGTATGTCCTCTTTTCAGGTCCTTTGTCCATTTTTTAATTGGATTGTTTGTCTTCCTTTTGTTAAGTTGTATGAGTTCCTTATATATTTTGGATATAACCCTTTATCAGATGGGTCACTGACAAACATGTTCTCCCATACAGTGGGCTCCCTTTTCGTTTTGCTGATGGTTTCTTTTGCTGTGCAGAAGATTTTTATTTTGATGCAGGTCCATTTGTTTATTTTCTCCTTTGTTTCTCTTGCCCTAGGAGATGTATCAGCAAACATATTGCTACAAGTGATGTCTGAGATTTTACTGCCTATGTTGTCCTCTAGGATTCTTATGGTTTCATGTCTTACATTTAAGTCTTTTATCCATTTTGAATTTACTTTTGTGTATGGTGTAAGTTGGTGGTCTAGTTTCATTTTTTTGCATGTACCTGTCCAATTTCCCCAGCACCATTTATTAAAGAGACTGTCTTTACTCCATTGTATGTTCTTGCCTCCTTTGTCAAATATTAATTAACCATAATGGCATGGGTCAATTTCTGGGTTCTCTGTTCTGTTCCACTGATCTATATGTCTGTTCTTGTTCCAGTACTAGGCTGTTTTGATTACAGTGGCTTTGTAGTATTACTTGATAGCTGGTATTGTAATCCCTCCAATTTTGTTCTTCTTTCTCGAGATTGCCATGTCTATTTGGGGTGTTTTTTGGTTCCATATAAATTTTTGAAGTGTTTGTTCTAGATCTGTGAAATATGGTATTGGTATTTTAATAGGGATTGCATTGAATTTATAGATTACTTTGTTTAGTATGGACATTTTAATGATGTTAATTCTTCCAATCCATGAACATGGTATGTTTTCCCATTTGTTTATATTTTCCTCTATTTCTTTTTTCAGTGTCCTGTAGTTTTCTGAGTACAGGTCTTTTACATCTTTAGTTAAGTTTATTTCTAGGTATCTTATTTTTTTAGCTGCAATGGTAAATGGGATTATTTTTTTAGTTTGTCTTTCTGAGAGTTCATTATTGGTATATAAAAATGCCATTGATTTCTGGGTGTTAATTTTGTATCCTGCTACCTTGCTGAATTCATTTATTAAATCTCGTAGTTTTTTGGTGGAGTCTTTAGGATTCTCTATGTGCAATATCATGTCATCTGCAAATAATGACAGTTTTGTTTCCTCCTTTCCAATTTGGATGCCTTTTATGTTTTCTTCTTCTCTGATTGCTCTGGCTAGGACTTCCAGTACTGTGTTGAATAAGAGTGGTGAAAGTGGACACGCCTTTCTTGTTCCTGTTCTTAGGGGAAATGGTTTTAGTTTTTGCCCATTGAGTATGATGTTGGCTGTAGGCTTGTCATATATGGCCTTTATTATGTTGAGGTATGATCCCTCTATTCCCACTTTGCTGAGAGTTTTTATCAAAAATTGGTGCTGGGTATTGTTGAATGCTTTTTCTGCATCTATTGATGTGATCATGTGATTTTTGTCTTTCAATTTGTTTATGTGATGTATCACATTTATTGATTTACAAATATTGTACCAGCCTTGCATCCCTGGAATAAATCCCACTTGGTCATGGTGTATGATCTTTTTAATATATTGCTGAATCCTACTTGCTAATATTTTGTCGAGGATTTTAGCATCTATGTTCATCAGGGATATTGGCCTATAATTCTCTTTCTTTGTAGTGTCTTTATCTGGTTTTGGAATTAGGCCAATGCTGGCCTCGTAAAAAGAGTTTGGAAGTGTTCCTTCCTCTTGTATTTTTTGAAATAGTTTGAGGAGTGTAGGTGTTAATTCTTCTTTCAATGTTTGGTAAAACTCCCCTGTGAAGCCATCAGGGCTTTTGTGTGCTGAGAGGGTTTTTTTATTACTGCTTCAATTTCATCAGCAGTTATTGGCCTATTCAGGCTTTCTGACTCTTCCTTATTGAGTTTTGGAAGGTTGTATTTTTCTAGGAATTTATCCAGGTTGTCCAGCTTGGTGGCATATAGTTGTTCATAGTATTTTCTTATAATCCTTTGTATTTTTGTTGGGTCAGTTGTTATTTCACCTCTTTCATTTCTGATTTTGTTTATTTGGGTCCTCTCTCTTTGTTTCTTGATGAATCTGGCTAAAGGTTCATCAATCTTGTTTATCTTTTCAAAGAACCAGCTCTTGGTTTCATTGATCTTTTGTATTGTTTTTTTAGTCTCTATGCCATTTATTTTTGCTCTGATCTTTATTATTTCTTTCCTTCTACTTACTCTGGGCTTTTCTTGTTGTTCTCTTTCTAAGTTTTTAAGTTTTGGGTTAGAGAGTCTATTAGAAGTTTTTCTTGTTTTTTGAGGTAGGCTTGTAGTGCTATGGACTTCCCTCTCAGGGCTGCTTTCATTGTGTCCCATAGATTTGGAGTTGTTGTGTGTTCATTTTCATTTGTTTCCAGGAAGTTTTGATTTCTTTCTTGATCTCTTTGGTAACCCATTCATTGTTTAAAAACATGCTTTTTAGCCTCCATGTGTTTGAATGTTTTTTAGTATTTTTATTGTTGTTGATTTCTAATTTCATGCCATTGTGGTCTGAGAAGATGCTTGATATGATTTCAATCTTCTTAAACTTGTAGAGACTTGTTTTGTGTCCTAACATGTGGTCTGTCTTTGAGAATATCCCTTGTGCACTTGAGAAGAATGTATATTCTGCAGCTTTGGGGTAGAATGTTCTGTAAATGTTAATTAAATCCATCTGACCTAGTATGTCATTTAGGGTCACTGTTTCCTTGTTGATTTTTTGTCTAAAAGGCCTATCCAGTGAAGTCAGTGGGGTGTTAAAATCCCCTAGTATGACTGTATTGCTGTCGATCTCTCCCTTGAAGTTCTCTAGAAGTTTTTTATATACATTTAGGTGCTCCTATATTGGGTGCACCTGATATGTCTATCAGGGTTATATCCTCTTGTTGGATTGATTCCTTTAGTATTATGTAATCAGCTTTCTTGTCTCTCGTTATGGTCTTCATTTTGAAGCCTATTTTGTCCTATATGAGTATTGCTACCTCAGCTTTTTTTTTTTTTCATTTCCATTTCCATTTCCATTTCCATTTTTTCCATCCCTTCACTCTCATCCTGTGTGTCTTTTGTTCTGAGGTGGGTGTCTTGTAGACAGCATATATTTGGGTCATGTTTTCTTATCCATATAGCCACCCTATATCTTTTTATTGGGGCATTTAATCCATTTACATTTAAGGTTATTATTGATAGATATTTATCTACTGCCATTTTATTTCTTTATGCCTATGTTTCTCATTCTTTCTATTTCTACTTCTAATTGTAATAGTCTCTTTAACATTTCCTGTAATGCTGGTTTGGTGGTAATAAACTCCTTTAGCCTTTTTTTGTATGGGAAGCTGTTTATCTCACCATCTATCTTGAATGATAATCTTGCTGGATAGAGTAGTCTTGGTTTCAGATCCTTGTTTTGCATTACCTTGAACATTTCATGGCATTCCCTTCTGGCCTTTATAGAGTTTCTGATGAGAAGTCAGATGACAGACTTGAGGGGGCTCCTTCGTAGGTAACAGATTGCTTTTCTCTAGCTTCCTTTGATTCTCTCTTTGTGTTGAGTTCTTGGCATTTTTATTATGATGTGTCTGGGCTTGGGACTCTCTGTGCCTCCTGAACTTTTGTGATTTTTTTCTTGACCAGGTTAGAGAACTTTTCTGCCATTATTTCTTCAAGCAGGTTCTCTAACCCTTCCTTACTTTCAACCTCTTCTGGCACTCCAATAATGCAAATATTGTTATGAAAATATGCAATAATGCAAATAATGCATTATTGTTGCATTTCATGTTGTCCCACAGCTCCCTTAGACTGTTCTCCTGTTTTTTAATTGTTTTTTCTTTTTGGATCTCTGATTGATTTTTTTCTACCCTGTTTTCTAATTCACTGATCTGATCCTCAGCTTCCTCTAATCTGCTGTTTATTCCTTCCAATGTATTCTTTATTTCTGCTATGTCATTCTTAATTTCCTTCATAGTTTCCATATCTTTTTTCATGCTGTTAAGCATCCTTACAATCAGTATTCTGAACTCTATTTCTGATAGATTGCTTATCTCCATTTCACTTAGCTCTTTTTCTGGAGACTTCTCTTGTTCTTTCATTTGGGGCTTTCTTTTTGGTCTCCCCATTTTGGCTTTTTTTTTTTTTTTTTTTTTTTTTAAGTGTTAGGTAGATCTGCTAGGACTCTCAGTCTATTTGGAGGTCTCTGGTATAGGCCAATGTCAGATGCAGTTTGTGACTGGCCCTGAGTACCCTGTTTGGGGCTATCAACAACCCTAGGCTTGAGGTCTCCACTGCTGGGGCTGGGTGCATTTGGACAGGACCAAGACGCACAACAAAGTCTGCTTTTCTAAGGCCTAGGTCCCAAAGCAGATCAGCCAAGACTCAAAGCACCCTGAGGTCTGCCTCTGCCTGCAGACTGATTAATCTAATTCTCTTAATGAGCCTCAGGCTGTAGAAGCTCCACAGGGTGGGGTGGCTGGTTGTTATCAGTCTCTTAACAAGTCTCAGGCTGTAGAAACTCCTCAGGGCACGTCGAGAGGCTTTCCAGCAGGGTGGGGCAATTGCTTCCCCCTCAGGTAAAAGCTGAAAATTTGCTGCCTGAGAAAGATGTCCCCCACAGTCTGGGGGAATGACTTGGCACAGGAATTCAGCGGGCATCCCCTGATCTCACTCTCCAGAGCCCACGACGCCAGACTCTCCTCACACAGCTCCCATCCACTCCACTCCCCCTCCCCGGAGCCTAAGGTGAGTGGCTACACACGAAACATTGTGCGTTGGCTCTTTCAGAGGGTGCCTGCATTTCCAGCCCCCTCTCCCTGGAAGACAGAAACCCTCCTGCTTTTCACAGCCAGGTGTTATGTGGGCACCTTGCTCAGTTCTGGTGCTCTGGGCTGGGGAGCCCAGCCTGGGGTTTAGGCCCCTGAGTCCTCAGTGGGATCCCCCACAGCTGAGATCTTCCTCCAGACCTTCAGCTGCTGACTGTGGGAGCCCAGCCAGGCCTCTCGCGTCCGCACTTTTCCTCCTTGGTTATGAGGGTGCTGTCCTGCTCATCTTCAGTTGGTTTTCAGGATGGTTTCTCTCTGTTTTAGTTGTAAATCCAGGTTGGCCTCGGGAGAGTGTCAGCGTAGCTTCCACTCAGTCCACCGCCATCTTGGATCTCCGATTTCATGTAGTTTTATTGAAATCTTATTTCTATTAAATTTGGTCTGAAATGTTACTTTTGTAGTTTTGTACTTGAGGAAAAGTGTATTAAGTGTTCTAAAAGAGCAGCAATTTGGAATTAGATCTGTTCACAAAGTACATAAAGAAATTCAAAGTACTCAAGTAAATTTAAATTGCAGAATTAGGGCTAGTCAACGCAACCAGAGTCAAGGGAGCTCACAGGGCAGTTTGTACTGTGGTCAGCACTGGGCTGTTTATCAGTGTTTCCAGGCTTCCCCTTTGGCAATGCTCTTGTGCCATGTAACATATTAGCCATCAATCCTCATAGTTAAGTCTACATTCTTGAAATTAAGTGTGGCCATGTAACGTGCTTTGGCCAATGAAGTATGAGCAGAATTGATGAGTGTCACCTTCAGGCAGAAGCTTTTAAGGTCAGTGCACCAGTCACCTCCCACCTCCCACCATAGTGTTCAGTAACATTGCAGAAGGGAAGGCTCTGCCAGCCTGAGTTTTGACTGAAGATAATGTGAAGGCTAACCCGCCATTGACCAAATATAGAATGAGTGACAAATAAATGTTTGTTGTTATAGGACATTAATATTTGGGGATCGTTTGTTACTATAGCACAACCTAGATTATTCTAACTAATGTAGGCACCATCCATCCAGAAAATAAAAACCCAGAAAGTCCTTCCTAAATGTATCTGCTTTCACCATATGAGTGGTTTAACTAGAAGTTTAAATTGACAAGTGGTTTAATCCCTTGTCATGCGTTACGGGGTCTGTGCAGTCAGGATGCTTCCTTCCAAGTACCAGCCCTGCTGCTTTCTATCTGTAAAGATCAGAAAGAATTTGGAAAATGAAGAGAATAATAGTACCCACCTCATAGGGCAATAGCCCTGTGTGGGAAAATAAAATAATGTTTATAAACACTTAGCATGGAGAATATTACATTATAAGTTGGGTAGAGGAGGCAAAGGGGGATAAGTAATCAATAGACTTAATGTTTCAGTCAAGCAAGGTGGTTAAGTGCTAGAAATGTGCTGTACAGTGCTGAACCTATAGTCAACAATAATACATTGCACTCAAACATTCATTAACAGGGTAGATCTCACATTGTGTTCTTTCCACAGTAGTAATTAAAAAATAAATGCTAGCTATCATTCTGTTATCCAGAACCACTGGAGGCTGGCTTTATGGAGCCTCTCCTTTTATAGCCTAATTGTCTGGATAATTGGTCTTTAAAGTCCCTTCCAGCTCTAAAACTCTACACGTCCATGAAATACCTTGCTTTCTGCTTCTTAACTTCCCTCAAGGCAGCTTCAGTTGTGGTTTGAGTTTTGTGGTGCATGTGGGAACTGATACTACTGATACTCTGGCTTAGCAAGAAATCCATCCACTGAAAAATCAATTTATTCTGCCTCAACTTTCTCCTGATTGTCCTACTCCATCATTCCTTGAGGCTGTTCAAGAATTCTATTTCACTTTGTCATTGCTTGCTTCTTTCTCACTCTGAAATATGTTTTTCTTTTTGGCTTTTCACAATGGACTCCATAAGTTTTCCTTTTAATAGACTTGCCCGTGTATATAGTAAATAAGACCAGGACTATGTCAGGGAAATTTCCCCAAGAGATTATGGAGGGCTTTGATGGTCGGTGTGTTAAGATCTTCTAGAGACACTAAAGAGTATAGAGGAGAAAACTTGTTGTTAGATGCATATGGACCAAAACATTTCATTTGCACACACTTGCAGTATTTCTGATTTGCCATGCATACTTGCCAGTGTTCTCTCTAGGAAAGAATGCAGTGTCTCCTGATAAAGTCATCATCATTGCCTAAAAATGTTTTGTTAAAATATAAAAGTGCACTCTTAAGCATTTTATTGGCATGGTTGGGATCAAAGACTATTGCTTTGAAAGGCAGATGTGGATTGGGAAGTTGTAAACAGGATCATTTGAGGAAAATGGTGTTGTCCAGGCTGGTGGAAAGGCTAGGAGCTGTGTCAGGTGTGAGCAGGTGATGCCATGGGTGATGATGAAGGGGGAGGGTGGTTGAGTTCCTGGGACAATACCCTGAGAAGGGTAGAGGGTAGGAACCCGGGGGTGGCAGAGGGGAGAAAAACTGAGGCAGGAAGAATACAAGATCAGAGAGGACAGAAAAGGGCAGGGCTGCAGACAAAGCCCTCGGGACCAAAGCCAGAGAGAATCCGGTTTGTTTAGTCCAGAGACAGGAAAAAGGACATCCTCTAAAGAGACCTAGGTAATGGGCTGGAGGGAGAAGATAGATAACAGGAAAGAACCTGGCTTCTCTGGGGACCTAAAGGGTGAGGCCTGTCCCTCCTGCCCCCTCTCTTTATCCTGGCTGTAACCTTCATCCAGCTTAACTTGAGGCTGGAAGGTAGAAATGGGACAAATTATCTGAAAGGAGAGAGAATCCAAGTCCCCAAGCCAGCAGACAGCCAGGAAGGACCTGGCAGGAAGGCCAGCCTACTAAGAATGGGCCTACAGTGACAGGCCATCCAGGAAGGACTTGTCTCAGGGTTTAAAAGCATTCATTTATCAAATAAATGAGTGGGCAGAGTGGGTAGCATTGAACTTGAGCTGAGCTTACCAGCAGCGTGGCCTTTGACTTCAACTCTAGAAGCTGAGACTAAAATTCCCTCTAGAGCTGGTGCCCAACAGATACCATTAAGGGAGAAGACTCCGGACACTGAGTCAGATGTGAGTGGAGGTGGAGAGAAAGGCAGGAGAGATGTGAGTGGTGCTGGAAAGCTAGTGCAGATGGAGCGGTTCCTCTTTTCTTTCCCCCAACCCTCAGTCAGGGGAGTAATTGGGAACTCTGATTGGTAGATCCATCACAGGAAGTAGGTGGCTTTCCAGTGATGACGTGTGTCATTCGCTGTAACATTTCCATTGTATAGGCTACCTGCTCACATCTGACACAGGTCCTAGCCATTTCCACCAGCCTGGACAATGCCATTTTCCTTGCACAATCCTGTTCATGGCTTCACAGTCCACATCTGCATTTTAAAGCAATAGTCTTTGATCCCAACCACATCAATAAAATACTTAAGACTGCACTTAAAACATTTTTAGCCAATGATGACGACTTTTTCAGGAGACATTGCATTCTTTCCTAAAGAGAACACTGGCAAGTATGCAGAGTGAATCAGAAACAGTCCTGCAAGTGTGTGCATATGAAATGTTTTGGTCCATATGTATCCAACAACAGGTTTTCTCCTCTACACTCTTCAGCGTCTCTAGATCTTAAAACACATCAAAACCCTCCATAATCTCTTGGGAAATTTTCCCTAGTGTAGTCTTGGTCTTATCTACTCTTTATTACTTATTTACACTGCAAATCTAAAGCAGTAATAGAGTTTGGACAACCGCTGCTAGACAGGTCTCCAGAACCCTCTGCCAATTCAGTGTCATAAATTCCCATATATTTTTTCCCTTAGAATCTTTATAAATTTCCAATGGAATCAGGTCTGATTAGGTTTTAAGAGACTTTGATTCTTTCAGTTTGGTTAACTAGACCCCAAGGATCTCTTGACTTGCCTCTCTCCTTCTAAGGGGGCTTCTCAAATGTTTTCTGGGGCAATGGCCTTGGGTGATGTTACCTCAAACTTTGGTTCTCCACTCATTAGTTATATGTCCTTAGGAAAGTGCCTTTCTTATCTGAGCTTCAGCCTCCTTATTAATAAAATACAGTACCATTTGGGGAGCTATATGAACTGATGACGGGGTACACTTGAAGAGTGTCAAGGCTGGGTCTGGCACCCAGAAGTCCTCTAATAAGTGTACCCCTTCTCTCAGAATGCCAAGTATCTAGTATGTCTTCTTTGCCCCAGTAAACTTGAGGGATCTTACCCCACAAAAAAATCAAGCCAGCTTTGTGTGAGAGTCTCACAGACTGCTCCAAAGAGATAAGCTTTTTCCTCAGTAGCCAAACAGGCATGACCAATGGACTGTCTACTGTTGTTTTTATGCGCCTGTTGTAGACCTCTTCTTGCAACTGTGGTTGCCTGAAGTTTTAAGCCACTGACCTCTTCATGAGTCCAACAGAGGACTGGGTATGAGAATTGGGGAAAATCACCACCAGGAGGGACTGCAATAGCTAGGAGATCAATATGATCTTGCCCTCTGAATGCCCATGGGCTTCCTCTCCTAAACCTTGAGTTTCTTGGTGAGAAGCAACGTTGAGTGGGATACTGCTGAGTTTAACAGTCAATCATACCTACATAAAGAAGCCCCAGTAAAAACCCTGAACACCAAAGCTGAGTTTCCCAAGTTGGCAATACTCTGTTCATATTGTCACATATTGATGCTGGAAGGGTGATATGTCCTTGGGACAACAGAAGCTTTGCTTTGGGAACCTTCTTAACTCTGTCCTGTGGGAATGTTCCTTTTGTTGGTTCTAATCCTTCCTGTGATAAATCATGACCATGTATATAACAGCTTTCAATGAGTTCTTTGAATCTTCCTAGTGAATGATCAAACCTGTGGTGGTTTGGGAATCTCCCGAACTTGCTGTCAGAAGTGACTGTTAGAGGTGAGGGCCATCTGGAAGGCTGGGCCCTGGGACTGCAGTTTGGCTGACTCTGGTAATCACCCCCCACGTTCCCCTCCTTCCCCAGAGTTTGAAACATGACCTGAATCACAACATTACATTGTTGTAGTTTGGGAGAGACAGGGCTGACCTTTGCTTGGGTTCTGATTTATTTTTCCACCCACTCTGTCTGTGCTGGCTTCACTTCTGCAGCCTTGCTCGACCTCTGGTCCCTCTCTCTCTCCACAGTGTTGCTCACCTTGTACTCAGCCCTGCCCAGCTCCAGGCTTCACGGAGGTAGGACAGATGGGAAGAGCTGCCTCTCAGCTGGTGCAGCTCACTATTAAGGGTCTCTAAAAGTCAGACCTGGCCTCCTGGGACTCATGGATGACCCTTTGCAGCTGTTCCCCAGACTTGAAATTTTCCTTACTCCCCATCAGGTATGGATTTAGTGCCACCAGGGGAGGACATTAGGTGCCTGGGGATGCTGGCTCCCCTTTGCATTAAAAACTCTCTCTACCCATTCTCAGTACTTCCTGAGGTTGCTTGGCCAGGTGTTTTATGAACCTGACTGATCATAAGGATCACTTCCAGCTCTTGTTAAACTTTTAGATTTTCAGCATGTCTCATGGAGATTTTGATGTAGGTCTGGGCTTTGGCTCCGGAGTCTGTGTTGTTTTCATCTGAATAATAAGTGCCTCAGTTATTCTCATAATTACCAACCATATCCTAAAGCCTGGACTTCTGCTTCATATCTACTTCTGACTTTCAATTACCATCCTATGTATTTTCCTTGTCGCTGCTAGTGTTAGGAAACAAATCTGTTTTGTGCGCTCTCTGAGTTGGAGGAGTCGTGCCCTAGCCCTGGTGCTGAGTCTGGCAGTTCTCCCATCCTGCCCCGTGAAGGCCAGCTCTCCTCCCTGGCACCAGGATCTTTCCTGTGCCCTATCCCAGCGTCTGTAGTCTTTCCACACACGGGTAGATGGATATCAAATATGAAGACCAACTCCACAAACAACTTCATTTAATTCAATAAACATTTACTGACTTGAGTTATGTCCCAGGCACTGTGCTAGGTGCTGGCAAGATGGAAATAGGAAAATACTCATCGTTTAAAGGGTGTGACAGACACTTAAAGAAACAGCCATAATATGGTGTGATGAATGCTTTAGCAGAAGCATGTACAAAGTGCTATGGAAACTCAGACGGGGGAGTGATTAATTCCTGCTGGGAAGGGTCAGGAAAAGTCACAGAGAAGAGTTTACATTTGGAAGGTGACCGAAAGTTCTCCCAGAGGGTGGGGGGGGGGCATTCCAGGCAGAGAGCTAAGCCAAGGAGAGCAAGAGTGCTCCCTGCACTCAGGCAACTTGGACGGCGTATCCTGGTGGACCAAGAGCAATGTGTTTTTCAAGTGTCCTCAGGACATCGTCACCATAATTCCCCAGGGATCTCACTAAATATGCACATTTCCAGGCCCCTACCTCACACTTACTGATTTAGAATCTCAGGGGTGGTGCCTCAGCAGTTTTTATTCTTACCAAGCCTCCTAAATGATTTTTAAACCAGTTAGGGCAGTGGGCCTCTACCTCGGTACACTGTAATCACCAGTGGGGGGTTACAAAGTATTGATCAGTCTCAGCCTCAGAGATTCTCATTTAATGAGTCTGGGATATGACTTGGGCATCAGTGGATTTTTAAAGTGCCCTGGTGATTCCAGTGTGGAGAACCAACTTGAGAATCACAGAACTAGAGCATCCGATTGAAGAAGGTGAAACAGGCACATAGAGAACCACTGGGAATCATGATGGAGCTGTAGGAAGCTTCTGATAGGTTTTCCACGCCAGGTTGGGGAGTTTGGTTTTGATTTTACAGGTGATAGAGACAGAATGGGGAGGTGGCTCCTACAAGTTGCATTTCTATTTAGGTCTCATTAGATGATGGTGTTAGGAAACAAGACCCCGTGTGGTCTGTACATATCTTTGTGTTGGGGGAAGCAATGCTCTCCTGGGAGCTTGTGTGCATGAAGTGGCTCAGCTATGCCCTCAGGATAACTGTCCTTTCCTGGTAACTGGGTATTTGAGTATTCCTGTTACTTTCTCAGAGAATCACTGGGCACCTATTCTGTTTCCTCTGTTGAAAAATCCCCATCTGTACCCCAGGTGAATTCTGAGCCTTGCCAAGGTTCAAGGAGGTAAGATTGCAGGGAGATTGGTGGTGGTGGTGAGAAGGGAGTGGGTTACACATTCAGAGTCTCCATTAGGCTCAGAGGTTAGAGATATAAACTTTAACCAAGTTCCTTAGCTTCATGAATAGAAGAAAATGTGTTGTGTGGATTACAGTGTCTTTGGAGCGCAGAGGAGAACTTTTGGGGTGGGCCACAATAGCATAGAAGAGGGAGAGGTAGAAGGTGAGGGTGAAAGTACAGGAAAAAATCCAGTCATCACCCCAGATCCTGGGACCTTAGTGGGCCAAGTTGATCAAGATAGAATCAGATGTTTCTGTGGGTACAGGTATGAAGGGAAAGGAAAGGAAGGCAGAAGTCCAGTGCAGAAGCCGCCTGAAGGCTCCGCATAGTAGCTGGTCACACAGACCTCACTGAAGTCTCTCCCTCTTATAGTCACCTAGATTTTTCTCTTCTTTCCCTCTTCCAACGTCTGTATTCTTTCTCTTCTCCTTTAACCCTCTACATCCTTGCCACCCATAGTCCTTCCAGGGACAACCAGCAAAGTCCACCAGACTCAAGTTTTTAGATGAGCCTGAGTCACAGCCTTTGTTAAATCTTAGAGCTGAGAAAGAGCGGGGGCAGTTCTTTGGTCCAACTCCTTTTTAAGTGCAGAAATTGAGATTCAGAGGGAAGAAGTGAAGGCTCAGAAAGGAGAAGATCACACAGCTAGTCAGCAGCAGAATTAGTACAGACCCATGCCTCCTGACTCTCTCCCTGAGGCTGAGTCTAAGTCGTTGTCACTGTGGTGAGTTTTTGTGTTTTGCATGGTTAGAGTGGTAGTTTTACATTCACTGTGCTTCATTCCTCTACAACCACTTCGTAAGAAGGTTACAATGATCAGTTCCTCGTGTTTGCTAAGTCAGCTGGAGAAGAAAAGTACTTTGCTCAGAAATACAAGTTTCACCAGAAAGGAAGCAGAACTTTACAAATAGGGAATTTCAGCTTCCCATAATTTTAGGCCATGTGATCAGAATTTGCATGAGTAGATTCTAGAATTATGGCTTGCCGTTATCATGATTTAGAGCCCCAGAACCACTCCCCTGGGACAAGGAGAGACTTTGATGGCCCAGTGGTTGAGTGCAGGAAAGGACATAATGTGGCTGTATGACTTCGGCACTTTGACCTTTGTCTTGCTTCCTTTCTAAGTTGTCTGACTTTGTCTTCTGATGCACTCACACGAGGATGTGGAAAATGAGCTCATTGCTCCATCACAAAGCAACAAAATGGTGCCTTAGCTGTGTATTTATGGAACCTGGGAACCCAACGTAGTATCTGACTCAGGGGTTATTTATTGAAATGAGTTGAGATGAAGTCTACGGAGCCGTGCTGAGTTACCACCGAGACAACCTTGGACAAGTCATTTCCATTCTCCAAGCTCACTCTTTCCTCCTACAAAATAAAGATGAGAACCAGACAACTTCTGGTGTTCCTTCCCAATCAGAGATTATATATATTTTGGCATCTCTTTTTTAAAAATCCCAGGAATTGGGGCCCAGAAGTGACTTTGAAGGTCAATTAGCTCAGCCCACAGCTTGTTCAAGGCAGAGCCAGATTATTCGAAGAGTGGAGATTTGGCAACTTTTTGGTTTGTGTAATAGTAAAAGTCAGCCAAAAAGAATAATTCAGATTAAAAATCATTTGAGGGCCAGCATTATGTTCTTTTGCTTAATGAGAAATAGTTAAGTCTTTGCTATGGTTTTTTTCTTTGGTTTCTACTGATGTATAACTTATATACAGTAAAATGCACAAATCTTAAATGTACAACTTGATGAATTTTCACATATGTATCCATTCATGCAACTACCTCCCAAGATATGGAGAAAGTTCCCTCATGCACTCTCCCAGCCACTACCCTCTCTCAAGGAAGAGAGGTCTACTTTCTATCACCATAGGTTGGTTTTGCCTAGTTTTGAACTTTGTATGAATGAAATCACACAGTATATATTCTTTTATGTCTGACTTTTCACTGAACATTATGTGTGAGATTTATCCATGTTATTTCACATGTCAGTAGATTGTTTTTATTTTTAATTGCTCTATGTGAATGGTAAGACTATATCACATTGTGTAACTACCACAATTTAAGAATTCACCAGTGCAGAATATTAGCTACAGTCCAGAAGAGAAAGTCAGAAGACTTGGGTTCTAATCTTAATTTTACCACTAAGTAACTATATGATACTTAATTACTGGGCCAATTTTCCTCATTTGTGTATGAAGAGATCAGGCTAGAGAACCATTAGCAATTTTTCTAACTCTGAAGTTTGACCAATAAAGTATATGAATCATAGACTCAGTAAGCAAATGGAAGATAGTCAGAATCATATACCTGACAAAGAATTTATAACAAGAATGTATAAGGGACTCTTATAAATCAATAAGCAAGAAAAATTAGACAACCCACCTAAAAACAGGAAATATGCTTCTTGTGTGTGTATGTGTTACTGTTGTTATGATGGGGGAAAAATTGGTTGAATGGGAAATCTTGGGGTGCTATGACCATGTAAGAAATATATTTAGATGCTCAGAAACATTTAGTCATCTACGTGCTGTAGAAGTATCTTTTTGGATTATGTTCTGTGAGGGAGGCAACATATTTAACTTTAACACATGCATGAACTGCACCCAATAAAAGGGCTTCCTAAACTGTAAAGCTCTCTGCAAATGAAAGGCATTATCATTATTCCAGATATGAGTGCAGCTGACGTCAACCACCATTCATCCCAGTCGCAGGTGTAACAACCAGCAACTTTATTTTCCTTTGTTTCTTTGCCACGGCTGTGGGAGAATGTCTGAACCCAACGCGCAAATAACAGCTGCGATTTTAATTGAGACCTTTGAGTGGATAAGCAAGGTGTACACTGAGTGCATAGCAACAGATAGATTTTCACTCAGGCAGCCACATTATTATTTCCTCAGCCTTTGAAAAGGGAAAGTTTTAGCAGACCTCTTGGAAGGGACCCTTGTTTTCCCCCCACCTGTTCGCAGTTACTGTCACAGAGTGCGTCATCTCTCTCCCACACGCACAGGGGGAAAACATCTTTGTCATCCACAGCGAAGAGTGTGTTTTGCTGTGTCAGGGATCTGAGAGTCTGCATATGGTTCAGTGTTCATTTCCCAATTAGGCTCCCTCCCCCGACCCTGGAGTTTCCTGCCAGGAGAGCCTGCCTAGGATCCTTATCATTTCAGCAGAAGTAAGTCAGCATCAGAGGCCACTGCAAACCAGAATTTGGCCAGAATGCTTGTGGTCTCTCCCTTGTCCTTTTGAAAAGTTTTGCAATTCTTGTCCGGTATTAGCAGGGTGAGAAATCATCCCAACAACGTAACCGACCCAGAGTGGTCAACAAAGGGAATGTCCTTTCACTCACATTTGCTCCTTGTATCTTCTTGGGCCAGGATATCCCTGTGGCTCTGCTCCTTGGCTGGGGTGACTATTGAATATTCCCTTTATAGTATTGAGCATAGATGTGTTTCAGACACACACACACGCACACACACTCACACCCCTGATCTAAATACTGTAGCTGTAGAGTGACAAAGAGTGTCAGAGTCCAGAAAACCTGGGTTTGAATCCTGGATTCATCACTTATTCCTGAATGATCAGCCTCAGCTGCCTTATCTGTACAGTGCAGGTAAAAATAGCTGCCTTGCTCTTGGTTCTTGTGAAGTCAAGAGAGGCAGTGCACGCACACCTTCCCAGAGGCCTGGCCCGCAGCGATTGCCTCATGAGCAGAGGCTCAAATGATTGTTCCATATACTGTGCAACTGGGGCAGATCACCCTGTGCATGGAGGTAGCCTGCCCGAGTTTTGCAGTAAACTAATGCAGACTTGGGACAAAAGTTAAGGCCCAGAGCTCTTTACCACTCTGGAGCATAGGGGCCCATGTACAAGGACTGCTTCTGAAGGTTTAGGGTGAAGGCAAAACAAAATGAGACAAAACGAGACAAAAACGCTTCAAGGAGGTGAATTATTAAACCTTGGTGATTTCTTCAGCCGAGTAGCCTGTAGTTGACTGGTATGAAAGTAGGATTTTGTTTTTGTTTCTGAAATCTAGTTTCTCTTTATGTTTCAGCATGGCCTTCCTGTTTGGTCAGAGGCATGTGTATTGCTTCGAGGAGTGTTAGGATAGTTAGATCAGAGAGCAGAGGGAAGGAACTAATGGCACAGGTTCTTTTAGCCCACAACAGAGCACGGATTTCAACGCGAAGCTTCTGATTTGTAACAGCCAGGTTTCACTGCGAGAGGAAAGAGCCCTTGGGAATCTAAGGGAGGAAGGTTCTTTAAAAAGCTGGCTATAGAATCTTGGACATAAAATTAGGTGACAAAGAGAGGAGGGAAAGAACCAGGTTACCATGGCCTCTGTCTGGGCCAGCAGGTGGTGGTCACCTGATTAGAAGAGGGAGACGAGTGGTGGGCTGAGGGTTGGGATGAGCAGGCAGACCTGAGGGGACCCTGTGGAGGGGGCTGGTGAGCACAGAGGGACAGCGTGCCCTATAGACTATGCATTGCCACAGAGGACAGGGCTGTACTAGCTGTTTCTCTCGGACTTTTCCATTGAAGACCTTCTGTAACCAGCTGCCTGCATGTCACCCACAGATTGTGCCCGAAGGGATTCCCCACAATGTCCCAAGATTTTGCTAAGTTTCATATGAGCTATTTACTTGGATATTTCATTTTTAATGACCAAGGGCACTAATAAATGCCATAAAACACAGACACAGTTCCCAGAAAGTGGATGGAGGTATGAAGGGGAAGCCCCTAGCGTTCGTACTGCTTGTGCACCAACCGTCTTCATTACCTGGGGTTAATTTTAATTTTAGGAGTCAGTAGAGCATGGTGATTGAGAGCGTGGTCTCTGGAGCTAGGCCAACTGCTTTATATCCCGGTTCTCTCCCCTTATTAGCTGGGAAACTTGGAGGAATTTGATGAAACTCTTGGCTTTCATGGCTGCCAGGTGGCACAATCACAGTGCCTGCCACATGGGTTTGCAGTGACCAAATGAATTAATATGCACGAAGGACTTAGAACATCGCCTGGTGCATCGTGGAATTCAATGATTGTTGTAATTGTTCTTGCTGTCTGTGTTCCATACCGGGCAGACTCGTGTGTGTGTGTGTGTGTGTGTGTGAGAGACAGTTGACAAACTGAGGTTTTGTTTTTTTTACAACCAAAAGAGAAGTTAAATTTTCACTACCTCAGCTTTCTGGGCTAGTTCATTTGATTTTCTATTTATTCATTTGTATATGCTTTCAAGAAATATTTACCGAGCCCCTTCTATATGCCTGCCGAGCACCGTGCAAGGTGCTGCGGACAAAATAACATATAAGACAGACGTATCCCTGCCTTCATGCAGTTTGCGATGCCAGCTAGTCCCTTCCAATAACTCCTTTATCTGGGGGCGCGGGATGGACAGGCCAATCTCTTAGTCCTGGAAACCTGGGGCCCTGCAGTGGGCCATAAAATGCATGGTATGTGGCTTTAATAATGTTGGGGGAAATTTTCAGTTAATCCCTTGGACTGTGGGTACACTCAGGATTCAAAGGCCAGACCAAACCGGCACGAAGAGAAACAGAGAACTGGTCATTATCTGGTGAATTTGGGTCATGTGGAAAGCCAAACCGAATCACTTTAGCCAAGGAAAAAATGATTTTTTTCTCTTCACATGCATTAGTAGTTTTAGGAAGATTTTGCTGGGGTCTCCCTTCCCCTTTTTGCTTTATTCCACTAGGTATTTCCTAGAAACCCGCATATTTTGAGGACAATACAAAGACAAGGACTTTGAAGGAAAGGATCACAGGGGATGTAATTCGGGAAGCCCTGGTCCTGTTTCCGTAGACATATGGTAAATCTAAGCAAGGTTCTCAGTCCTATAAAGTTCGCGGTGTTACACACCCGGTCAGACCTTCGGTGTCTAATTATGAACTAAATCTCACAGCTTCTCTTCGCTTGTGAAATAAGCGTTTTTGAGTTAGATGCTTTCTTACGTCCTTCTTAGTTCTAAATTATATTGTATTTTACATTTATATTTTTAAGGCAATTGCAAATGAAGGGAACGTGCTTTAAATTTTATTTTGTGAGCCATTTATTATCCTTCTCATAGAAGATTTCAATGCATTCCCCATCCAGGAACCGGTCATGGAAATTGCCTACTTCAACACATAATCTATAAAACCTTGTAAAAGAGTGTAATGAGAATTTGTCACTTTGTCACCTAGCTGACCTTTTACAACCCCCTCAGAGGCAAAGTGAAGTGACACCTTCCCGGCTTGGATAAGACGCCCACATAGTTGACTGTGTTCTCACCGAGAAAACCCTTGGGCCAAGATTTCAGCCAGTCCCGGTCAATTTTGAAGCAAAGCGCATAACCAGAAATTGGCACAAACACTCGTATATCATCCTTTCCATATTCAAAAGCTGTCCGAGACTCATTTGATTAAGCGTGAAAATAACCCTGCGAATGCCATTAGGAAGGCTGCCGAGCACCCACGCCTGGGCCCTGCGCTTGTGCTCCGGAGACGCGCTGTTAAGTCACCGCCGCAGAGCTGTCGCAGGGGCCTGACCTGCTCTCCTGAGCCTCAGGGACGGTTTTCCTGTCGCGGGGAGAAGGCTTCACTTTTCTCTGTCCACGCAGCAGCAGGGAAACAGCTGGCAAGCTGGGGGCGGCCTACGGTTCACTCGGCCGGGCTGCTAGCCTCCTGGCTGCTTGGGTTCCAGAGCATCTTTACTCCAGCAGGGCCCCTCCCTGCCAGGTCCCCTCCCGGAGTGACCTGCGGGTGGGAAGGGGTAGGTGGCATTCATTTCACAGGCTGCGCCTTCCGAGCTTCCATATTCTCCATGTTTGCCTCCTGTTTGACTTTCCCTTGACCTTGGCCGCCTCTTCTGGCAGCGCTCCAGCCCAGGAAGCGGGGGGCTCTCGTGGGGTCTCATAGGCCACTCCTGGAGGTGGCATCTGGCATCTCCTTGACCCTCCCTGGGCTCAGCCGTCATCTGTGCATTTATTCTGCCACAAGCCCTGACTCTTACACGCGAAATGGCCTTTTGCACTTCAGGCTCAAGCAGTCATGCCTGAGAATGTATTGGTTCAGCGATGGGGTCCTATTTCACTTCTCAGACCTGCTTCCCCCTGAGGCAGGGGCAGGGGCAGGGGCCTGCTTCTTTCCAAACCCTGCAGAGACCAAAAGGCGCCTGGCCTGCGGCCACAGCTGGCGGCAGGAGCGCAGGGAGAGGCGTCAAGGATAACCCGTTTGTACACGTGTGTGATTCCTCAGTTCACAGAAAGAATACTGCTCATTTAAGTACTAGAGAAGCTTCCAGAACAGTTTTAATGAAGCAACAACAATATTCCCCAAATAATGCTTTGATCTCAAAAAAAATTAAAAAGCCAGATGAAATGTACAATTTTGGTTGACTGTAAGGAGTTTATTGAAGGTTGAAAGAAAGTATATATACATGTGTGTGTGTATGTCTTTCTCTCTCTATATCTTCAACCTCCAATAGATGTTTACTGTGGCTTAAATTTTATTTTTTCTGATTACAAATGAGAATGAGCACTTTTTTCATATGACTCTCAGTCATTTTGTTTGTTCACTTGCACAAGTTCTCTGCTTATGTCTTTGCCTACTTTTCTACTGGGTTATTTGCATTTTTATATTGATTTATAAGGATTATGTATAGATTCTGCATACTTTTTTTTCTATTATCTATATTAAAGCTAGTTAACCTTTCTAAGCTGTTTTCTCAATAGGGAACCTTGATTACCTATGCTAACCTAAAAATAAAAGGCCAAATCGAGAGACAAATCTTTATTTGAGATTTAAAAAAAAAAAAAGGCTATTCGGAAAGCTCTGATTCAGGCAGAAATCTAACTAGTGTTCAGATTAGGAGGCACGGGCAAGGGGTATGGGGGAGAAAGGGAAGGGGAACAGTTACACCATTAGAAGAAAGGCGTTGCTGTAGGTGCGTACAAGCTGACATATTCACACTCATTCTAAACAAGGTTTTAAATGTTCAGCCTGGTAGTCATCAGTCTGGTAGTCATCAGTCCAGTAGTCATAATATCTGCTTTTTTGTTATCCTTGCAAACAGTTCTTTGGCACACAGTGCTGCTTTAGGCCAAGCCCAAAGGTTATTTTGCCCTGCTTTAACATTCCAAAGTGTTGAGGCATAAGATGTGCAAGGCCCTTTCTTTGGGATGGCAGCTCTGACCCCATTTTAAAGTAACTCCAGTTATATTATTTTGATACCTCGACTAGAGTGACTGACTATTGAATATTCCCTTCACAGTATTGAGCATAGATGTGTTTCAGACACACACACACACACACACACACACACACACTCACACCCCTACTCTAAATACTATAGCTGTAGAGTGACAGAGTGTCAGAGTCCAGAAAACCTGGGTATGAATCCTGGATTCATCACTTATTCCTGAATGATAAGCCTCAGCTGCCTTATCTGTACAATGCAGATAAAAATACCTGCCTTGCTTTTGGTTCTTGTGAAGTCGAGAGAGGTAGTGCACGCACACCTTCCTAGAGTACACCTCAAATTTTGAGGATTAATTGAGGTAGAATACTTAAAGCTCTTCATGCAATGCCTGGCACTCAGAAATCCCTCAAGAAATCCACTATTGTTTATATTTTTATTACCCGGACATATAATCCTTGGCCCATCACACAACCCTATCAAATTTTTCTCAGGCCCTGACTCAATTCATTTTCCAACTATTCTGTGAATCTTGATTGAGGCCCTATTATGTATCAGAGTCTGTGGTAGGTGCTGGGGATGCATCCGTGAGGTCAACTGACAAATAAACCCATGAGCACTTGCATAATACAGAGCCAGTAACAAGCGCTATGGGCCAAGGTAGGAGGAGGCTATTTCAGGTTCTTCGGGTGGCCGGGGATGGCCTCTCTTTCTTTTCAGCAGAAACCTGTACAAAGTGAGGAAAATCCTTGGGAATAGTTGGGGAAAATCCTTCCAGACAGAAACCAGGCAGTGCAGTGGTTATGATGTAAGATGTATGTTTACCTTTGAGGAACAGGAAAGGCCAGAGGGAGTGGACTTCAGAGGGGAAGATCTGAGAGTAGCTCGGGACAAGTTCACGTCCGGCCTGGAAGGCCATGCACAGGACTTTGGATATTATTCCAAGTGTGATGGGAAATGAGAGCGGGAGGATTGTGGGCAGGGAGTGCCTGGATCTGATTTTCGGTCAAATGGACAACTGGTTGCTGTGTTAAGAATAGACTATGGAAGATAAAAGGGTAGTTCGTTAGTGGATTAGGGAAGCCATAGCAGATTACTACGAATTATGTGGCTTAGAGCAACAGTATTTTTATTCTTTCACAGTTCTGGAGGCCAGAAGTCTAAAATCAAGCTGCTGGCAGGGCCACTCTCCTTCTGATGGCTCTAGGAAAGAATCTTGCCCTGCCTTCTTCAACTCTGGTGGCTCTTGGAGTTCTCTGGTATATCCCAGCATATCTTTAGTCCCTGCCTCCATCTATCTTCATATGGCCCTCTCTCATTGGTGTCTGTCTCTGTGTCCAAATTTCCCTCCCCTTTCTCTTATAAAGGCACCAGTCATTGGATGTAAGGCCCACCCTAGATCCAAAAGTATTTCACTGTGGATCCTTAACTCATCACTCCTGCGAAGACTCTATTTCCAAATTTGGTCACTGCCATAGGTACTGTGGGGTATTAGGAAGTGAACATATCTCTTTGAGAGGCATAACTCAATCCACTACAGCAGCAAGGAACCAAATCAGAATTGTAGGTGAGCTTATGATGGGGATGTAAGGTGGCGGGGTAGGAAGGACACTGAGTTTAAATTCACCAAGTTAAAGTGCTGGTAGTACTAGAAGTTAGGCATCAAGTAGGATCACGCCAGGTACGCAGTAAGTGCTCAATAGCTGTTGAATGGTTGGTGGATCTTCTAGATCAGCACCGTCAATAGAAATATAATGAGAGCCATAAATGTAAGCCTTGTGTCATTAAATTTTTTCTAGCAGTCATATTTTAAAAAGTAAAAAAAAATCGGATGAAATTAATTTTCATATATTTTACTTAATGCCAAAATATTATCATTCCTACATGTATTAATTATGTTATGTTTCCTTTCATGCTAAGTCTTTGAAATCCACTGTGTTTTTGACCTACAGCACAGCCAAATTTGGACCGCCGTATTTCAAGTGTCCGGTGGCTGCTGTATTGGACAATATAATTCTAGGTGGAGGTGACTGGCAGGCAGCAGGCTATAATGACTAAATTTCAGAAGAGAGAGATCGATCTGGCATCATCTGCATAGAAGAGGAAACCGGATGATAGGATGAAATTAAGGGGGAGAATACCAGGGGAGAAGGGAACCCAAGACAGAATGGGGTAATAACTCATTTATTAAAGGTGTGGCCACCCCACTAGATTGCCTGGCCCCAGAAAAGAGGTGAATGAATAGTAGTGACTCAGTTCATGTTTTCTCATAGGGCCCTCTTGTTTTCTCTACTATTTGCAAGCACTCGTTCATGTATTTGTTTTTTGCCCATCTCCCTCTTACTATACTGTAAAGTTAATTTTGTTCTTGACTTTATTCCCAGAATGGTATCTCTGACATATTAGGACTCAGTACATACCTGTGGGATAAAAGCCAAATCCGTGCCTTTGGGGAATTTACAATATGATTGATACGCAAGGGCTGCATCGAGGAAAGATCGATTAGCAACAGATTAGTAGGGAATTAGATTCCTACTGAATGGTGTTGCTAATGTGAGATCCAAGGCTTAAAAAGAAAGAAAGACTCATAGTGTTTGAAGTACCCTGCAAGGAGAATTGGGAGATGGGCTATGTCTTAAATGGTGGCTAGCCTTTGGACATTTGGAAGGAAAAGGCTTATGCAAAGGCAGGGATGCACATGAATAGCTTAGCTGTAACAGATCGTGGGGAAATGTAAGATGTCAGGTTGGAACAACAGACGCTGAGTAGCCACTGAAGTTTCTGAGAAGGCGAGCTAAGCAGAATTTTGAGAAGGGTATATATAGAGTGCACTGGAGAGGGGAGAGCTGGTCAGTCATTCTTGCAGCTCTTCAGAGGGTTGATGATGTTTGAACTATAGTGCTACTTTGGAGGGTAGGCAGGAGGAGAGATATGAGAAATGTTTGACTAGAGGCCTCAGTGGACTTCGTTTTGGAATAAATGTGCATTGGGTGGTCAAATGTGTCACTAAGGACGACTCCCAGGTTCTGAACTTGGTTGGCTAGTGATGGTGCCATAGACCGAAAGTTCAAATGGTAAATTCCTTTATGGGTGAGGGCTGAGAGAGGAAAATGGGTGAAAGTCAGAGTGATGGAAGCTATCCAAGTGGAAATTTCCAGTAAGCCTTCAGATGACTAAGGGATTCGGAGAATGTAGGCTCTTTCCAAATCCGCTGTTCTTTTTGCCTATATAGAAAGTGTTTACTTTTTGTGTTTCCCTGCGGCTCTGTTGATTACATTCCTACGTGTGGTTTGAAGCTCCTCTGGCCTCAAACCTGTATTTGTTTTGGGCATGTTTGGAGTAGTGCTAACGAGCTCAAGGTCACGGGTTTGATCCCCAGAAGGGCCAGTTAGTTTCATGGAGAGGAAGCTTGTGTGCCGTGGTTCACAGGCTTCATCCTTAATCCTTCTGCTTGTCTCTAGACAATGTAGTGTTGGTCCCAAGGGCGTCCAGTGAAAAAGTGCGAGTAGTTGTGTGCAATCCATTGAAACTGCTGGGAGAACGGCTCCAAAGGGGTTTGTCTGGATTGCTTCTTCGAGAAGCATTGCTTACCTTCCTCCCTCAACTTGTGGGGCAGAAATCACATTTTCAGAGACAGTATCCTGACCAAATGCACGTGGAACTGTCATGTGCGTGGCCACCCACATGATTTTCCCACATTCATTTACTTTCCAGGTAAAAAGGGGTGTGATGACCCAGGAGTGTGTAGTTCTCAACTGTCTGCTTGTAAGTGTTGGAGTCGTATCAGTTTGACTTTGAGAATTGACTTCCTAATATTATACAAATAAATCCTGGAGAGCATGAATGTGCCCAAAAGACTCAGCCAGCCTTTCGCTGGGAGATTTTCCTAATCAGGCTGCTGTAGCTTGTGGCATATTCTTATCGGGAAATACAAGTCTAGACTCAGAATTCTTGCAAAAGGGTCATACAAGGATATAGTGTCGACTGTGTTGTGTTTAAAAAAGTGACAGTATCCATAGAGCAGCCTTGGACAAACCCACAGAAGGCATCTTCCGCACAAGTACAAAGTTCACAGCATTTTCTGGGATAGCATCTGAAGTCTGTTTCTGTGGACACTGCATTTTCAAAAATCAGTCTCAAATTGCTTCTCCAGTTGACCGATACACCTGTGGGTACTGCAAGAGGAGCCTCAAAGGGGATTTGAAAGAATGTTATATATATATATTGAAAGATTCAAAATAAATCAGCTTAAGAAGGATTTGAAAATAGGTTCGCTTTTTTTCCTTCCAGGAACTTGGTGCCTGCCACATCAGGGATATTTCTACTGTCTGACCTTATGGAAAATTTAAACGGCTAAGGACCGTCAAATATCATTTAATAGATTGACTGCTAAGCCTGACAGTGGTGACTGGGAAGGGTATGGTGTGGAACAAAAGTGACTAAAAGTAAAAGGCAGAATAACTAAAGTTATATGCTGATAAGTTCAGTAAAACTGGTTGAAAAAGTACTGGTGTTTAGGTTGTGCATAAAAACAAAAAGTCATTTCCTAGTAGTAACAGTAGAAGCAGTGATGATAAAAGTAATCATGGAAATGTCAGGAACCACACCAAACAAGAGCTTAGGAGTAGATGCTGGACTGGGTTTTCATCTAGTCACAGAGAAACGAAAAAGATGAAAAGAATAGATTCAGCCAATGTGATCAGTTTCCAGAAAGCTAAATTTATTCCTTTTCAGGCACTGCTCTTTATTCTGAGTTATAGCCATGTTATTAAATGAAGTCCCTTGCAATGACATAATGGTGATGATTGATTTTTTTAAAAATGCCCTCACTTTAGCCAAATAAAGATTTTTGCCACCTTATGTGAATTTCTTGCAATTTCTACTTTTATTTTTGGAAATTTCACTATTTGGGGAAATCTAGAAATTTAGGAACTCTTGCATGATAATGTTTAACCTCCAAATATCAATATGAGGTACATGATATTATTATTATTATTATTACCATTTTACAAAAGGGGAAACTGAGACTCACAGAGGCGCTTTGGTTTGTTGAGAGCCCCCAGCCCAAGTGTCAAAGCCACGGCACAGACCCGCACCCGCTTGACCAGTGCCCATGCTTCTTGCCATCATGTTATTCCTGCGGCTGTTAGTTAGGGTCCAGTAGGAGAGCAGAAACCGCTCCAGGTATTTTCCACAGGGTATTTAATACAGGTGATGGAAGGGATGCGCAGACAAATAAGCGAGGGAGGTCAGCCCAGCCATGAACAAAGTCAGGAAGTCACTACCAGCCCTAGGACTTAGAGAGACACAGAGAGGAGATGGTGTTCCCGTCTGGATGGATGGATGGATGGATGGATGGATGGATGGATGGATGGATGGATGATGGATGGGTGGGTGGGTGGGTGGGTGGATGGATGGATGGATGGATGGATGGGTGGGTGGGTGGGTGGATGGATGGATGGATGGATGGATGGATGTGGGGACAAGGTGCCGCTCATGGTGCAGGGCAGGAACCACGGAGGGAGGAACTGCAATTACTGCCAAAGATGCTACTTGGGGCCGAGAGAGAAAAGGGCAGAAATACCAGAGCTTCTTCCTTCCGCCTGCCCTCATCTGTCTTAGTGCCTCCTGTTAGCCAAACCTACCCAGGCAGCAGAGAACATAGAAGTTGGGAAGTGTAGTTCATTGTGAAACAGAGCAATGGGGGAATGTTGGGAAATGGGTATGAGAGCATACAGATAAACAACCGGTACATTCTAGCATAAACATCATGAAATGATCCCACCGTACCTTTTACTAGGGCAGCGGGGTCTGGATACCAGAGAGACTTTTCAATATTAACAGTCTAAGAGAATTTATTTGCCTCGAGGAGGGGTGGGAGGCAGAATGTTTCCATTTCCAAATGAAGTTTAAAGCAGAGAGAGGCAGAAGAAATAAGGAGAGAAATTCGGTGTTCGGATAACCCTATCTTTGAGTACTTTAGGTTCTGTGAGGGTGGCTGAATTAGACGCTCTGGGCCAAACAAGGGGACAGCACAGTCCTGGGTATTGGCCCTGTTACTGTTGTCTCCCCTCTCTAGAGGACAGTCTCTCCCCCCACCCCACCCTCATGTTTGAGAGATTAGGGCAGGAAAACAGAGCTCCGTGTTTGCCAGGTAAAATGAAATCAGCCACAGCACTCATATAGAGAAGCAGCCGTGAACGGAGGCTGTGACACCCCCACCCCGTTTCCATTGGGAGGGAGGTTCTCCCCACGGTTCCCTCTGGAGGAGGCTTGGAGCTAAGCAGGAGCCCCTGAGTTAAAGAAATGAAGTCGAGTTAGGAAATTAAAGGACAGTTACCCAATCTTTC
This sequence comes from Miniopterus schreibersii, assembly GCF_964146895.1. Taxonomy (NCBI): domain Eukaryota; kingdom Metazoa; phylum Chordata; class Mammalia; order Chiroptera; family Miniopteridae; genus Miniopterus; species Miniopterus schreibersii. The sequence continues at coordinate 174,004,047 of NC_138102.1, forward strand.
ACTTTCCTGGTAGTAACCATTAAAAAGAGAAGCCTCCCTTCCAGGCCCCATTTCCTCCCTCGCTGGAGATCCAAGGTCGAATCTGCCTTCTGAGGCACTGCTGCAATTGCCTCCAAGCCAATTTACATCTGTTTTTGTTTTTAGTAAGTGCTTTATTCTTTTCAAAATCATCTATTCCCATCACAGGGTGAAGGAAAGAACATTTAGAAACCAGATGTTGTATTCACCGTAGCCCTTGCCCTTTATTGGATCCCACAGAGGTTTAATCTCTATTCAGAGCAAGGTGAGAGAGACACCGGCGTTCAGCTCAACTTTACGCGCGAAGATGCCTCACTGAGAAGAGGGCAGAAGCTCTGCCATCCCTCTGCCATTGTGACCCAGAGAGGATCATAGTGGGTGTGTGTATGCAGCCCAGTGGCTCAGCGCTGTCAGACCCAAAGCTCCCCTTTTTATAATGATTATTTTAAGATCTACCCTTTAATGTCCCAAAGTGAAATTCATAGATAATACTGACATATATAATTCAAGTAAAAATCAAAATGATGCCTGAGCTGTAGTATCAGGGAGAATGAAAATGAAAACAATTTATAATAACGTACATTACAAGACAGAAATGCTCAGGCACAGCTACATTCGAAAGTGAAATGAAGTGGTCAGATGTTCCCATATGTGTGGCGAATGTCCGCTAAGAAAGTTGCCAGCAGACCAATAGAGGTGGAGAGTGGCATCCATGGTTTTTTTCTAAAAACAGTGGGCAACACTTGGTGAAGTTCCACATGAAATAAAGCACCACCCTCCCCTTGATTTAACGTGGCCATTCCATTCCTGGAAAATCCAGCCGATATTAAAATCATGTAAAAATACTTTGAGTTTATAAATAAATTGGAGTTCTATTCTAGGCTTAGGTAATTATAAGTAGGTGTGTCATCTACATGAAATGTCTGGAGCCCTAACCCCTGCTCAATGAATGCCAATAACGCCCTCTTCAATCACTGTAAGTGACAACCCCAAATGTCCCTGCACCTTTTCAAAATGCCATTTAGGGCTGGCGCTGTACCCATTGGGAACCCTGGAGTGGGATGACTGAGGCCTTATTCGAGGGGAGGGATATAGGAATGTAGGTCTCATGAACCTTACTCCACAAGCCCGCAGTTTTATCTGTGGAAGCCCTGATTCAACCATAATGCTTGAGACGACATGCCTTTGATAAGCTGTCAAGAAAACAGTTGGTGTATAGTCGTCAGAGCTTTTGGAAAGATTCTTTATGATCAGCTTCTAGTTTTACTTAAGTGGAAATGGTTTACTTCTGGGCTGTATAAGGGCCCAAGACATACCCTTTCTCATGGAGGTCTCCCGAGATCGGTTTACCATTGGACATCTTATGCACGACTTGAGGGACTGTGACTGACACTGCAGTGTGAATGGAGTGACGAGTGACAGTGGGCAAGGTTGAAAACCCAGTTAGATACATTGGTTATTGAGCAGAAACGCTTACTTATCTTAATAATATTCTATTCAAAAAATAGCTTACCACTCAAAGATGCAATTAGCTATAAACCTGCCTGTAGCATGTAAAACCAAGTTGAACAAGAATGTATTGGTCGGTGTATGGAACAGTCCTTATGTCGGGACTGGAGCATGAGGTGACATAGTGAAAATACAGGTTTTGATGTTCTCGGACCTGGATTCCAGCCAGCTTCGACTGTGACCCACAGTGAGTTATGTCTTTGAGCCTCCGTTTCCTCGTCTGTAAAATAGGGTTCATAATAGTGCCTGACTCACAGGATTTCTGTAAGGGCTGATGAGGTGATAGTAGGTAAACACTGTGGCATGGTGACTGACCCATAGGAAGCGCTTGGCGACTGCTAACCATCATTATTGTTGGGATGCGCTGGCAGTTATCAAATAATGTCATTTTTAAAAAGGCTGTGTTTTGACCGAGATGACACTGAAGGAAGACAGAATTCCTCTTAGGGACAGAATTGCTCTTTTGTTTAGGAAAAAAGACCCTTCCGCCATATTCAGTAACAAAAGGTGAGCGGGACCCTGCCCCACCCCCACCCTCCTCCCCACCCCCACCCCCACCCTGGGTGAAGCTGTGACGGGGGAAGATTGCTGGGCCCTACATAAGAAGGTGAGAGGGTCTTCTTGCAATTTCTTCCCAACCAAGAGGGTGAAGGGTGGGACAGGAAGGAATTCCTGGGAGAGTCTGCAGAAGAGGGGAAGGAATGTTACTAAGATGACAGGAGGCAGATGAGCAGCCAGAAATTCCTCAATGGAGTTTAGTAGCAGCGCAGTTGGAAGCTCATGGCCACAGGAGGCAAGATGCTGAGCATGGAAAGGGGCAAGGGGGCCCCGAGAATGCTAGTCCTGGGGAGAGCCCTGGAAATTTGAGGGAGTGAAGTTGGGAGTGACGGGGAGCTGCCCAAGGAAAATAAGAAAGGAAGCTTCAGTATTATTCGTAGCTCCCTAAAATCAAGCACAAAACTTATGAGCCTTTATTTTACGTTTAGCTAACTTTCCAAATGGCCCACAGAGGATTTAAGAAAAGGAAAGTGAAATGAGATGCTTTAAACAACAGGGAGGTCGCTAATCTTTCCACATTGTCTTCTACAAATGCTGCTGGGAGTTTGATATTCACTGCATCTGCTCAGGAAAGAATTAGACTTATTGCAACAAAAACTCAATGCTGAGAGATCACATTCTTATGAAACCTCTGATATGGGAGTGTATTAAATGCTACTTGTATATTACGTGTGCTATATGAGATAGAAAATCTTTCCCCAAACGCTTTGTGTTGTGGATTGTAACTCACTATTGGGCTATGTGAGTGGGGTCAGTTACTTAAACCTGCTTTATTGTGAATGAAGATATTTTATAATTCATGCATCACTTATATAGGTTGTACAAGTTCTTTGACACATATTTGTTTTTAAGTATAATCTGTAAATTCTATGAGATATCGCCATTCAGGTATATGATTATATTTTTCTGGGTAAGTCTTCATGTTTATTCGTGGCAGTGACCTTAATAAAAATGCTGTATCACTATAGAATTCTTCAGGAATGACACATTACACCAACACTGTCCAAAAAAGAAAGAATTCATCAAATATGATCAATTTTAATGTAGTTACTAAAGAAAGAGATATCATTTTATTATGACGCTGTAGCCATACATTTTCAAAATATGCTTATTAAACAGTAAATGTGAGATAATGATTCAGTTAGTTACATTTTTAGAAGTCATTAGGATTGATATTCTTCTGCCATAAATGAATAATAATTTCAAATACAATCAGAAGTAACTTAACAGAAAATATGCTTTTGAACTAAGACAGATATAATGAATGACCAATCATTGTTTTCTGGTTTCAAAGTAGCAGGGAAAATTAATTCAGTGTCTGTAAGCTTATCACACTTGGCCTGTAAGTGTGATAAAAACATATGAAGCAAAACACATGATGTAATCCCATTTCTCAGAGTTTCTGAACCTTTTTAGCAAAAAGAGATCCGACATGGTACTTAGGGACCTTATGTAAACTGAATATGAGCTGCATGATGCTTGAAAGTTTTTGATATTTTGAATAGACATGTTAATGATACACAGACACAGATAAGAGATGTGAGGAGACGGCTTGAGGTTTCAGAGTCCCTCCTGCAGTGTGTGTAGCAGCAGGTACAAGATAAATATCCGAACAAAATCAGATTAAGGGATTAACGGAAGTGGCTTGGCCCTGGGTGAGTGAGTGGGGCCAGTGGGGGGCTTGGAAGGGATTTTCGAGCCCCATATTCGTTTTTCCTACTTTTAGCCCAGTGAATTTTGGGCAAAAGAGAATGTGTAATGTTTATTTTAGGGCGATTTAAAACAGGGCAGGGTCTAAGGGTCAGGAAAGGTCATCTTGAAGGTGATTCTGCGGGGGTTAAGTAGGAGGAACTCTGTCTCCTCCATGTTAACTCCTATTTCACCTGGACAGTGATATTTGGACTGTTGTGTTCTCTTTTTTTAAATTAAAAAAATGTTCTCTCCCTCCCGCCCCCCACCCCAAAAGACCTTATCAATGACAGCTGAAGAATGGGGGGAAAGAGGGACCATGCTTAAGATCAATGCATAATCAGTAATTAAGAGGCAACATGTAAAATGTATGTTTTTAAAGAAGTCCCTTTAATTCTGGGGCTCCAGCTTGGTCAGCCCTCCATAAAATTTCGAGGCAGATGGTAAAAAATAAGGACTGGGAGGAACGAAGACAGTTTCCAAAATTCCCTGGGCCTCTGTCTTATCTATGGAGGTTTCCTAAAAAAGAAAGTATTGTTCCGGATGGGACTTGGTTATTTAAATTGGTATCTTTATCTTGTACCGTTCGCACTTAAAGCTTCAGATGGTCTTCTCATCTCCTTTATTTTTTAAATAGAAATCATACAAAAAAAGATATCTATGCATCAGTTTCTAATACCTAACAGGAAAGTCTTTTAGCATATTAAAATATTGATAAGCAAATATGTATTATAGGATTAAACACTAGTATTGAAAACAAACAAACAAACCAAAAACAAAGAACCAACAAAGTTTTCTTCTTGTTTTTGCCTCCTCAGATTTTGGACTTGATGATCATTGCAGGAGAGGGGCGTAAAGATCACAATTCTTCTATTTAAAGTAAATGATGCCACAATGATGCATAAGTCAGATTTATCTTTTGAAAACATTGCTGGGAAAGCCCAGGTGATTTGAGTGGGAATGCTCTTTCCTAAGAGGAGAGCCCAACAGGATCTGTCTCTAATAATTTAGGACAATCCTTTAAGATTGAAAATAGCAAAAACATTTTAATTAGTCTGATTAGAGTTTCAACGAATCAAACATACATTTCTATCTAGCCTATAGTTTTAAAGAGTCTGCTGGGTTTAACGTATCATCCCTCATTCCAATATAAAAGAAGAAAGAACCAAGTCATTTTTGACCATGAAGATATTCATAAAGACTGTATAAAGTAAAAAACAAAAACAAAAAAGTCTTCACAGATTGTTAGCCATCTCTTTCAACGCTTCCTCATCAATTCTTCTCTTTCCTTATCAGTAGATAACCCCCATCTCATAAGGAAATACTTTCCAACACTTCCCCATAATATCAGTGATTGCTCTTGAAATGTTTAGATGAAGGGAAAATACATCTTTTATAAACCAGTCAATGCCAAAATTTACTCAAGGGAGACCTGGCAGATGCTATTTTTAGCAGGTGAATCTATGCATTTTTTTCTCTTTGTATCTTCTCTACTTGCTGAATATCTGTTTTTGAGCAGAGAGCATACACACAAAAAAATCAATAAGTGCCTTAATCATCTTTTTAGTTCTGCCATTTGCCTATAAGGTTTTTGTGGGGTTTTTTGCCCCACTTATATCCCATGCTTTTGATCAAGGTGTTCAGATTGGGTAACATAGTGCTAATTTTGCCAAATTTGAGAGCCAACAAAATAATGGAGCCTTGTGATTCTAAAAAATTTCCATCTTCTGCCCCACACCACCAAACTCACAATTTGGTGAATAGTCTGCTACCTGTGAGTGATAAGAAGTGGAGAGGTGGTGGTGACTAGACCTAGTGCTGCTTTATTAAGCCGTCGAGCTATAGAATTGTCGTTTTTACACTTTAAAAAAATATGTCTATGCTTTCTTTTTTTTCTTTTTTTTCCTTTTTTTAAGTCAAGTACTTTCTTAAAGAAACAATAGCACCACATTGGCATAGCTGGCCAAACAATAAATGGGAAAGCAAAATTGTGCTACGTCTTCCAATTTAATCCTACTCCCAAGTTGCATGGACGAGTAACCGAACCCCTGGAGCCACAGTGCATGAGATGGTTCCATCTACACAAACATTGACATTCCCAGAGGGGAAGGATTCTCAGGGAGGCCAGGCTTTCTTTTTTTAACGGATTTTTCAAGGAAGTGATTTTTTTTTTTTTTTTTTTAGTATTCCACTGGACTCTAAGGGTGTGTGTGTGTGATGTGTTGGGGAGTTTTTCTTTAGCCCTAGAAGAGTGGATTCTGATGGAAAGATACATTAGCTTTCTCAGTGGAGACTCCTCATCTTAAAAAGTTCAAATAATGCTGTTATACTATTTGGGGAAGTGGGAGCAGAAATTTGACCTAGGTATTCTGTCATTTAAATTGGAAATAAGCCTATACGTTGAAAGTTAATTCCCACCAATATTTATGGCTCTTTCATAAGCATCCTGAAATTGCCTCATTTTAAAGTTCTAAAGCAAAACTTATAAAGTTTTGAGTTGTGAAATTTTAGGTGCTCCCTCTCTGTCAATTCTGGTTCATTCTTCTGTAGGACATGGTGACCAACTGACTTTTAAAGTTGACATCAAATCGTCTTCTAGTTTTTATTCATTTGAAAATAAGATAGTGGGTTAGTGTAATAATTAGTTAATTCTTAATGAGTTAATTTATGATACAGTTGGAGAGGATTATGTGTTGAAAAAGTTAAGAAAGATGATATCTTTGCCTATTTAAGCTTTCCTCACTGGGGCATCTGGGCTATGAACAGAATTACTAAGCGAATCAAGTCATAGACATTCTTATAATTGCCCTATTCAGCTAGGTCTGGAAACCCATAGGTTGGCAGAAGATTGCATGTAAAGTGTTGCTAGGAGTTAGTGGTTTAAAAAGGTGCACTCTAGGAACAAGAAATAAAAAATAGAAGTGCCATTTGGGGAAGAGGGTTCCAGCACCTCACTTCACAGAACCCACATGCCTGGAAAACAGATGAAGGGAAAAATGACTCATAGTTCCTTTGACATCCGAAGAGGCCTTCTTCTTGCATATGTTCTGAGATCTAGGAAATCTTTATTATTATGTTTTTATTTCTGGCCTCTGAACCTTGAGGTGAATAAGTGAGATGAAAAGTAAACATGGTAATTTTCCCCCCATATAGATGTACTTTCCAAGAGTAAAAAGATAAAAATATGCGTGAAATAATCAAACCTGGTTGCTTTTCACCAAAAAGCTCTAAGGCAGATAAAAGATCTGAATGGTGGATGATTCATTGTTCTAATAAGAAAATCTTGGTACATAGACAGGAAACATTTTTTAGGTCACCATGGCCTGTCCTCACCATTAGATTTTCTTGATACCAAATTTTTAGTTGAATGGATAAGACACATCCATGGAGGGCTAGGGGTTACTCTCCTAAGTAGACATGAGGGAAAACTCCTAGTTGTGAAGGAAATTTTTGCCTCGAAACTAGTAACTCTAATCAAAAGTATTTTAACAAAAACCAAATTTTTTATATATATGCCAAAGATAAAAGCAAAATTTATTAAAGAAAGTGTGACATTTTATTAGATATTATTTCAATAGTTGAAATCTTGGGCCATTATTTTAGATTGCCTAAAGAAGGAATAACTGTGTTTTTCAAAATGAATAGAGTATCATTTATAATATTAAAAGAACTATTACTAGATTTCTAGTAACTGCCTGAAACAGTCAGCGAGTGCTAACAAATCGAATAATCACCCTTTTGCTGGTAGAAATCTTTTCCTTTTTCTCTTTTTTTCTTTTCATTTCTCTCTTTCCATTTTGTGTTTATGAACCCAAATGCAGAATTCAAAATCAAGTTGTTAATCAAATGTTTCTAACTTATTTTGAAAACTGTTTTAAATGAGATCAAGCTGCAACTAGCAACTTGCAAGTTGGATACTTAATTGGATAGCTTCATTGACAAAAATTGGCATGTCAGGGGCATTTGGCTAATTAATTTTCTAGCTATGCTCTGAATGGGCTGTTTATAGAATTCCTTGCATCCCAGCAACTCAGGGGCTCTGACCTTGCACCCTCATAGCAACCCAGGATAATAATCTGGAGCTTTATCTTTTTAATCCTCACACCACCCCTGTGAGGTAGGAAGATGGCATATCGCCCCATTTTGCAGATGAGGAAACTGAGGCACAGAGAGGTGAAGTGACTTGCCCAAGGTCACAAAGTGGTGAGTCCATGGCCGAGTCCTCAGATGTTTGTTTCTTTTGTGAGAAAAAGAAACCAGGACTGCAAAATTCCTAGCCTTCTGCTTTTTCCACTCCTCTCTGGACTCGCCAAACGAATCTGCATCGGTGGACTTGGCGTCTTCGGTGTCCCTTGGAAGGCGTGATGGGGGTACTCTGCCTTCCTCCCAGGTGGACGGATTCTTAGTGCCCTTCCCCTCTGTGTCACCTTTGGCTCCAGGCATCCTGTTTGGTTTTGCTTTCGCCTCTTACCGTTTTGGCCAGACTCTTTCATATAACAAACTACAAAATAGCACCATTGTACTAAAAAAAGAGAGTTTTACATACTGTCTGATATATCCTGTATTGTCAATATGCGAAATTTACATAGTGCTCTATATGGAAAAAATCAAAGAGAAGTTACTAATTAGGTCGCACACTAACTCGCCACTGGAAGGAACTGTTGAGAGTTTGAGACTTTCTGTGCTTAACACATAACACCTAAGAACGTTTGGCCTCAAAGTTGCAACTATTTGCATTTTCTTTTGAGCAAGATGTGGAAAAATAAAGCTTTGTGTCGAAAATAAATGCACCCAACTTATATTTGGTACAAATGCCACAGGCAGGGTCTCGTGGGTAATATTGGCGTGCTCCTGGACTGCGCACTGCCGCTACGGAGGAGGCCGACTTCAGCAAACACAACGGCGACGAAGGGGGGCAGGCAGGGACAGACAGACAAGGTCATCAGACGCTGTAAAACAACTAGCCTGTGCTGTGTAGAAAGAAGTGCAAATGAAAAAAAATTAATAAACCACTTAGACAAGACTGCTGAATGAATGGCTCCAGCAGCCAAGATTCAGAGGCAAATTTAGTGCAACTGGATCTAGACAACACCCATGCATTTGTGGCTCTTGAGAGGCAGGGACTAAGATATATAGATGATAGATGATAGATGATAGATGATAGATAGATAGATAGATAGATAGATAGATAGATAGATAGATAGATATATTTTTCTCTATAGAATGTTATTGATAAAGTTTCAACAGCAATCTACCAACGCCAGGACCGTTTTTGCAAGGTGCAAAGCTTTTAACAATCACTCCTAAAGACAATGTTTGAAATGGTTACTTGTGTATTTCATTGGGGAAATGCCCATCTTTTGAAATGTTATCAAACTTATTTTTTGGTAGGTCTTCTGGTGTTTAACTGGTGACTCATGCAGAGCAAAGATCCTGCCGGTGGCACGCCTTTCTTCAGCCTCAGGAAGGTCCTCCTACATTCTGTAGTTCTTATTTCCCGCGTTCCCTCTACTTGTGTTCTTCAAATGTACTTCCTGAAAACAAGGGACAAACAGTGACATTAACTCGGTGAAGTCTCACGCACCCTCTCGTCCGCTTCTCCCATCGGGTCTCTGCCTTTCACAGCTCATGCCTCACGAGTCGACCTAACAGAGAGCCTGGGCCAGGGTTTTCTGAGAAAGACGTATTTAAGGAAATAGGCTCTCAGTTTTTAGTTTAGCTAAACCTCACTCAAGCTACTTCTCTGTGCGCTGGTGGCATGGGGTCCACAGATGCTTTCTAACCACACAAAATACTCTGTTTGTATTCATCTGCTGCTATCACAGATTCATTGATAGAAAGGAGGTCCTAAAAATTCAGTCTCCTGGCCTGTGGCATCTTTTCTCAGTGAGGGAAAAAATCATATTTTGGCGTGATTCTCCATTGTTTTATTGCATTTTGCTCTCTTTTAATTTCTGTAAAAAGAGGATATTTCTTTTTCATTTTTTTTTTTTTTCTCTTTGAAGAAAGACAGAGCTTTAGAAGAGCAGGAAAATTCGTAACTGATTTAGAGTCTGTAAAATCACAGACATACTGAGCTTGGCTCAAATCCCAGCTCTTCCATTTTCTAGCTCTGTGCACTACTTCAAGTGACAATCTCTTGTGTCTCAATTTTGCCCGTTAAGTAGGATAATAATAGTTTTTACCTCGTAGAATTAAAGATTAGAGAATTAATACGTAAAAGCACTTACAATAAATAGGTCTGGCACATGGTAAACACTATATAAGAATTATTATTATTAATTATTATTATTATTATCTTAGTCATCTTCTTATCATTATTTCCCCTTTATTGGAGAGGAACCATTCCTGGACTAAAACTCCAGGGTTCCCTGCTTTGATGTTACCATTCGCTCATCAACAAGCAACGCTTTCATCCGAGGGATACCGAGTTTTGCTTAGAGCAGAAGCCCCAGAGTAGCAGGGGCTTCCTGCTCAGCATCACAGCCCCATTTTTAGCACAGCACCCAGGATTTTGCACGTGTTCACTACATAGCTGTAGAATGAATTAAGTGAATGAATAAATGAGTTTAATGGACTCTGGTAATGTGCAGAATCAAGTTGTTATACTTTCCCCATAGTTATTATTTTATCCTCGAAGACATTTCAATAGCAAAGTTTATCCAGACTAAGAAGATGTGACATGAAATCCAGGAGGAAGGGGCATTTGCACCATAAATACGAGGTGCTTTTTCTCTTGGTTTCACCTCTAGCCAGGACGCAGGTATAGGAGAATGTAATGGATAATTACTGGGACATTGGGACAGAATAGGGTTTAAAGATCTACAGAGGCCTTTTTTTTTTTTTTTGAGAGCATGTTTCCATCAAGACCAAAATCAAGAGTTCTTTCCATGGTGGCTGGAATCTCCAAACTCTTCCCTCTGGCTAAGGTAATGACCACTCACCCAATCACTGTTAGGTGCTTCGAGATCATCATAAGGGGCCTTTACGGCTGCTCAGACCTGATACCTGGAGAGGACGAGAAGCTGGGGCAGAATCAACTCCTAATCCCTGAGCTAAGGCTCATAGGGATTTGGTGATTTTCCTTACACATGCTTTTCAGCTCTACCTGGAACATTATATCACCAAGTCCTTCATAAAAGCCAGTTAGCACTTTGTAAGTCGATGGTCACTATCCAGTAGGGACTGAATAGAAGGAAGATGGTATCACTGTGTATAAGTGTTCATGAAAATAGCTCAATGGCCACTGAACAAAAAGCTTGTGGGAAGAAACTGGGCATTTGTAGAGGATAGTGTGAAATGCCATCTGTTTAAAATCCTGGCACCTTTCTCCAAACATCATACGCCTTTTATTAAGTCCACTTAATATGTATTTCTTGCTGAATAAAACATCTACTGTTAAATTACCAGTAAATGTGCAGTCCTAATCTTACATCTTATTTTGCTTTCATAAAGGAGTTCTTCAGAAAAATGGGAGAAAGACATATGGGGCCACACAGTAGGATCACTGTCACCCCAAACTCCTTGATGCATTTCTCATCAATTCTCAGCAGACCCTACTGATAAGCTGTGTGGCTATCACAACTCCAAATAGCTATTACTAAGGATACTACTCTATCAAAATACTGACTAAATTAACTAACAGGTCTGAAAATATGCTAATTTGAGTTTTACCTTTTTTCTACCAATTTAGAAAAAAATATTTTTAAGACTGGGGGAAATACCTAAACTAGGAAACTAGTCAAGAATGAACTAACAAATTAAAAGAAAGACACATGAGGTGTTTAATCTTTAGTCTTCCTCTCAAGTCAAATTAAATCCCAGATTTGCAGAAAAAGAAATTCAGGTATCCCCTGAGCTTCACTCTTCAAATTCATGAGGGCTGGAGCACAGACAGCTGAGGGTAGACTGGCCAGCCATACAGATGGCATCCCTTTTCCCACAGGGACATTCTTCTTCTTTTGTCTCAAAGCTGAGGTGTGAGGTGGAAAGTCTGGACTAAGGGTCCGGCCTAGTCCTTCTGGGTCTGTCAGCACAGCAGAGCCATGGGAGCAGCTCACTTGAGGAAGGCACCCCTGCCCTGAGGAGCATGGTTCCCATGCACACACATGTTCGGTGGGGGCCGTTCACAACCAGCTGGGATGTTGCCTGGTTTGCATTTGGCTCTTTTCCCAGGCTCTCACATGTGACTTCTTTGTTGCAGACAATGACAGGGACCAAACAAAAGCACTCGGGGATTTGGTCTCAGTTGCATCTGTTGCTTTGTTCATTGTCTTAATTTAATTACGCTGACCACCCTTGACAGTGGGCAGCAAGTGGAGGCATGGCCGAGGCAGCCATCGGAACTGGCACCCGCTTTCTGTGCACTTCTTGAAGGGTTATGAAACTGTCCCACATTCGGCCAAGCAAAAACTTTTCACTTTAACAGCTTGTCCAAGACAAACAAGCCAGCCCGAGCAGTTTCTAGTATGCAGCTAGACAGATTTTTGAAAGGAAAACAGTAGTGAGTAAATACTGTTTCCTATTGACACCAGGGAAGGTAAGATTATTTAAAAAGAAAAAAAAAAAGTTGGTTCTCTAGCTCACCAGGGTTGGTTGAGGAAATTTATTTCTCTGAAGAAAGGGTTGACCTACTCATCGCGGAATCAGTTTGAGAAGGGCTTAATTTGCAATATACATGATTACACATTGTGTACTCTCCACGGATCTTTATGAAGCTGGAAAACACCTTGAAGGGGTCCTTCACATTCTCCCATTACCTCTGGGCTCTAATCCTAGCTCCTGGCATTTCAAAGGAAAGCTGTGCTCGAACTTTTTGATTAAGAAGGTCACTGAGAGCTGGTAACAATGGCAATGATAATAATATTGATAATAACATTGCAGACACTTTACAGTTTACCCAGTAATCTCATAGACTCCTCAGAATAACCTCCTGGGAGGAAATCATTTGCATCATCACTTTTATATATAATTTGAGGCTCCCTAAGATTTAGTAAATTGCTTGAGGTCACATAGGAACAAATTGATAGACCTAGGACTAAAAATAAAACAATGCAGTATTTTAACAAAAGAATAACAATTTCATCACTTGAACACATATAACGTGCTGGACACTGCATTATGTATGTTAATTGAAGGTATTTTCTTATTTATTTCTGCCATTTTTTTTGGAGGCAGGTACTAGTGCCGGGCCCATTTTACCTCTAAGGAATAGAAAGCTGCTGAAAGCTAAACAATTTGCCTGATTTCTTTGCAGTGCAGATGTGACTATAGCTGGGATTTGCATGAGTTCCTTCTGACCCTGGAGCTCACCAGCTGGCTGCTCTGCCATACCGCCTCCCCAAGAGGTCAAACAACGCCTGGTGCCTCAAGGCCCAAATCTCTCCCAAATAACTGTAGTTCATCATGTCATGAGTTGCCCATGATCCCAGATGGTGGTAGATACTGGCTTAGGGGGTGGGTGGCCTTCCAACTAGGAGTGTGAGCCCCATTTGTACGTAACCACTGGCAGAGGCTAGTAGCACAGTATTCAGTGAGCAAAAGCTAACCCCATGGGTATTATACACCCTTCTTTCCTCCCTGCCTATCTTTATGAGATTTTTGCCTGAGAGAAGGAATCTAAAGGAAGGATGGTAATAGGCTCCTTTCATTTTCAGGGAGGAAGCAGTGATATTTTCAATAGACTATGTTTCCACCTCCGCCACTCCAAACAAGCTGAGTATTGCATGACATAAAGTCTAAAAGAGGCCTGGCAACCTATGAAAATACTGGGAAAATACTGTCCAGCATGGAATAATCATCTGTTATACAGCATAAGGTCCCAGCTCAGCATTGACCTTCTCCTAGGAAGGGAAAAATAGAGGGAAAAAATGAGCAGTGGAGGCTTGAAAAGATGGCCCAGGCATCAGCTCTTCACCTGGTAAAGGGATGTGCTCTGGCTAGTTTGCCGGCTTGGCCCGGAGACATGTGAAACTGTGGAGGACAATTTAGATGTGTCAGGATCGACTTTGAAATCTCTTTACTTTAGGGAATCACAAGTTCAAATTCAGGAGGGTTAGGCCAGCCTTCGTCTCTGGGAGCCACGCACAGGGGGTGCCCTGTGATTGCTCATCGCTTCGGAATGTGACTTTTAAAACCAGAGGTCAAGGTGCACATTTTGAGAGACTCGCGCTCCTGACGGAGTGGCTGCCTCTGTAACAGAAAATGAGAGGTATGTAAACCGGACACAGTGTTCATCAGCCCAGCCTCTTGTTTTTTTCCTGGAAATCACCACATCCTATCTTTTATGGGGTCATGGTGGAAATGGCCATTTTTTCTAGTGTGACCCTCTCCTCTGGCCATAGCGGATTGGCTCCCAGGGCAGGAATTAGAGGACTTGTATTTGTCCCATCATTTTTCCACAATTATCCCGACCTAGCAACTTTCTTACTCTTGAAAGGATACCACCTAACTCGATTTCAAATACGTCTGCCTATGATGTAAGAAATCACTAACAGAATGGTTTAAGAGCCTGGAGGAAAAGAAAAGAAAAGAAAAAGAGAGAGAAGAGAAGAGAAGAGAAGAGAAGAGAAGGGAAGAGAAGGGAAGAGAAGGGAAGAGAAGGGAAGAGAAGGGAAGAGAAGGGAAGAGAAGGGAAGAGAAGGGAAGAGAAGGGAAGAGAAGGGAAGAGAAGGGAAGAGAAGGGAAGAGAAGGGAAGAGAAGGGAAGAGAAGGGAAGAGAAGGGAAGAGAAGGGAAGAGAAGGGAAGAGAAGGGAAGAGAAGGGAAGAGAAGGGAAGAGAAGGGAAGAGAAGTAAAAAGAAAAGAAAAGAAAAGAAAAGAAAAGAAAAGAAAAGAAAAGAAAAGAAAAGAAAAGAAAAGAAAAGAAAAGAAAAGAAAAAAGAAAAAGAAAAGAGAAAAGAAAAGAAAAAAGAAATTCCGAGGGGCATTTTCCCTCACTGGCAAGAAGTATTTCTGTTGCCTTTAACGGTCCTGAAGGATGCTGTACAATACCTCAGGGTTCAGGGCTGCTTGGACTGTTGATTTTAGGGGCAGCTTGTTTAGTTAGCTGTTTGTGTTTATGTTACAGTTTTAAATTAAAGAAAAAAGTTGAAGCACACTGTCTTTCCCAGAGGGAGTTGACTTTGGAATTGCTGAAAGTATTTAAAAAAAGTGAAACACCAGATTCTAGCAACCTCACTGATATGTGCTAAAGATTGAGCACATTTTTACCTATAAACAGAATTTGATTACTTTTTTCTATGAAGCCTCCAAAATGCGATTATTTCATCTGATGTACAACCTCTGCTGGAATATATAAACTAGTGTGTTTAGTGAGTTACGTTACAGCGTGCTGGGGAGATGTGAAGCCAGAGCTTTTACCTTTTGGGGTCATTTCAATACAATAGTGATGAGTTCACAGGATTAGCAGGAAAGGGCGTCGCCCTCTTCTGTTCATTCTTGGTGTGTGTGACAGATCTGGGCAGGACATTCAAATACTGTGTTCTACAGACTGACACTGTCAGAGGGGAGCGTGGCTGTGGGCTGGGTGAAAAAGGTGAAGGGATTAAGCCAGAAACAAACAAGCAAAACTCAGAGACACAGCCAACAGCATGGTGATTACCAGAGGGGAAGAGGAGTGGAGGGAGGTAGAGGAAGGAATAGGAAAGATAAATAGTGATGGAAGGAGACTTGACTTGGGGTGGTGGACACACAATACAATGTACAGATGATGTATCATACATTGTATGCCTGAAACCTATGTGATTGTATTAACCAGTGTCACCCCAATAAATCCAATAAAAAACCAAAAAAGAATACTGTGTTCTAACTTTTCCTCCTCCCTGAACTGAGAGAAATTTTGGAAGTTTGGAAGGCTCCCCTGAACTTTGAGGATGAACAAAATAACACTCTGACAAGTTGAAGTGATTTGCATCTGTTTGAGGTTGATGGGAGCCCTCAGCATAGAAAAGTAAACATGCCTGGTGCCAGCCAGTGCTTTTCCAAGACAGAAAATGGTGCAAGAACAATCCATGCGTGTATACAGTTTTTAAAAAATCAGAATTGTTGCACTGAGCCAAAAGCACTTCAAAAGCACTCACTACCTTCATCCTAGAGACCTTTCGAAGAAGAAACCAACATCGTTGTCTACCCAAGAGACAAACCAGAGCATCCAATAGTAGCCTCAGTCAATCAATACTGAAGATAATAATAATGTTGTGTACTTATTGATCCATTTGTACCTTTCATATCTTCTAGTCCTACAATGCTTCGTGAACTATTCCAGCACACCATACTCATACCATCACACAAATATTGCGTGTTCCCAAGTCTACAGCTGTCAGCTGATCAGGAATCCCTACCCAACTCTCACCTAGGCATGGGCTCGCTCCTAATCATTTTGGATTTTTGTTCTACTGTAGTTGTTATCCACAGCTGTGAAAATTGCATGTTGTATTTTCATAGATGGCAGGGATGGTTGGTCTTTGATTACTTGACCTCTTGGGGTTGGCCAGGCAGAAAAGCCCATAAAACATTTATATATTTAATACAGAATTTTATAAAAATTTTTGGCATATGAATCCCAGCCTGGAAGCCCGGGCCACTTGGCCAGTTGGGTTTGATGTCAAATCTCTTAGTCTTTCATTGGGGCTGTTTTGCCCAAGAGAAGAGTTGCCATCATGCTCAGCCTTTCATAGATTTTGCTCCTGACATCCCACTTTCCAATGAAAATTCTGACTCTGCCAGTCAGAGGAGCCAAGGAGGACAGTATAAACCATTGCCACCTTTTCTCCAGAGTGACAATGGCCTGTGCTACTCAAATAAATGTATGTTCCTTTATCCAATCCAGTGGATGCCAGAGTAAAGAGAGGAAGCTAGAGGTTAATGGTGACAGAGGGGAAAGTGGTAGAAACGGCATTTGATAGTTTTTGCCAGTGACCTCATTCTCTAGTAGAAGCTGGAAGGAAAACTGGCTGGATCCACTGACCATCAATTATGCTGGGTCAAGAATTAGACCTGAAAGTTTCTAAGTTGCAAATTGGTTCTATGTGAAAGTTATTGGATTCTGATCTATAGGATCACTACAGGTCGAATTGGATGTGGTTAAGTCCCTGGATCCTTAGAAGATGCAATAAAAAGGAAACCAACTTCTTTCTGCCCCTTCAATAATATTCCCTTTATTTCATGAATAACAATTAATTTAGGACTAGACCTTTGAGAAAACAAAGGAATGATGCATTCCCTGAATGATGATAAAATTTTATAGAGTAATTTACCTTCACTGAAAGAAAAGCCAGGAAGCTGTTTTTACTTATAATTTTGGTATGTGCTTAACCCCAAATCCCCAGTGGGTGCAACAAACAAAATTACACACACACATACATACACAAAGAGAGAGAAAGTAAAGAAGAGAAAATACACCCTCACCACCACCCCCCCCCCAATTATTTGCTGTAGTTAATTACAGATTATATATTACCACCAGGGGCATTTGAAGTTAAAATTAGTTGAATGCACCTTTAGCATTCTTATTTTTATCAAATCTCTACTTTCTCAAGAGTTAGTTTCCTGACCAATGGGTCTTTAAACTATAACTACGTTAGTTAATAAGATTAACTATTTTCCAAGATGTTTTCTAGCTCTTGTTACTTATCCAGCAACAGCCCATCAGAGCTGTCGTTGAGTTCTAAGTATGGTGAGAACTCTCCTAGCTGCTCTCTGGAAGTACCAGGCATACACTCACAGACCTATCGTCCCATGTCTCTCATTATTTCTGTGCTGTTCTCAATGTCTATTTCTCTCTTGTTGAGTTTAAACCTAAGTCTTTATTTCTCAGTCATCTCTTTTGGCTGCTGGATAAAAATGAGGTAGCATTAAAAGCATTAAGGCCTCCCTAAACATGAACCCCAAATACGTGGGCGGTAGGAAAAGGTGCTCAGATTTCAGCTGGGCCCTTGAGAATGGAGAAGCTGACTTTGACCTTGTAGGTCTGGAAGGTCAGTGGCCACTGAAGCACCTTTGCTAACCTCACCTGCTCCTTCTTTAAAAAATAGCCTTACCTTGCTTAGGGCAATAAATATATTCACTGATTTTCAAAGGAATCAGTAGCCAGCGGGCATACAAGCTGAGGACCTCTACAATGGGCATTCCCAACCTCATAAAGGGCATTCTGCTTCATCTAAAGACGCGTCCCGCCAAGGCCTTGCGCTCGGACTTCAGACTATCAGCTATGTCTTGGATTCAAAGTCAGCTCACATAGACACAGGCAACTGTGGTGATTACTGGAGGGGAAGGGGGGGTAGGAGACGGTAAAGGGGGGAGAAATGGTGATGGAAGGAGACTTGACTTGGGTGGTGAACATACAATATACAGATGATGTACTATAGAGTTGTACCCCTAAAACCTATATAGTCTTATTAACCAATGTCACCCCAATAAATTCAATAGAAATTTTTAAAAAGTCAGCTCCCTGTTATCTAGTAAATACTGCAAAAAGCCCTATTCCTTTCTTAGAGGCAAGTAAAGGAAATAAACCCCATCTACCCCCCCGTATGCTAATGACTTTGAGAAAGTGCGAGATGTTTTGCTTAGGAAAACATCCTCTCCCGCGGTGGTTGGTGGGAGGCGGGGAAAGGCTCTCTGGAGCGCAGTTCTCCGCCGCCTCCACCCTTACACCCGAACAGCACTCGCATTAGAAGCTGTATGAGGTTTTGTTTGTTTTCAAGAGATGTTTGAAAGGAGATCAAATGCTCGTGAAAGGCACCGGATCGGCAGCCCTAGAAACCGAAATGTCCCGGAAGCGGTGTGAGCCCGGAAATAGCCCACATTTCTATTTATTTTGGCAATCTGACTTAAAACTAGTAAGAGCTGGAGTTCATGCTACAATTAAATTTTCCTCAGGCACCATGAAATGAAAACACATATTACATTTGACTTTAACCGGTTGAGAAAAATGGTGGTTTTCTGAAAGTTCATTCTGTGACCTAAAAATAAAAGTTAAGGGATCCTCACATGGGATGGTCGAGCTTCCTTTTTAAGTTGTAATTATTTGTAGAACTGGGTTCTCTATTTGGAAGGGGTCTTAGGTTACTGAGTTTTCTTTTTCCATCATGTGCTTGAAACCCACTACCTTGTCACTGAAAAGTGTTGGCAGCTTGGGCTTGAAGTTTTGGGTGATATGAGACCTACTTCCACTTGAAAAGACCTATTTCTTTTTCAGATGACTCAAATTTTTAGAATTAAGTAAAATAATATTAACAAAAACGTTAATAGCGCTTACTATGTACTAGGCACCAATGCATTCACTATAATATATATTTGCCCACACACACACGCACACAAAATCTCAAATCCTCACAACTGTATGAGAATCAATTAGATAGATTCAATTGAGTAGATTCCCATTGAGAGATGAGGAAACTGAGGCACAGGTAAGTTACATCATTTGCCCAAGGTCATACCACTGGTAAGCGAGTCAGGATTTGAACCTAGGCAGTCTGATTACAGATTCTGTACCCTTAACCCACTATGTTTTACTGCCTCTCTAATCTTTATAATTCTCCTTCATTGCCTAATACAGAGGTTTGCATATTGTAGGTACTCAATAAAAAAATATTCTTCAACAATTTTATTTCAGCATCCTGATTCTTTACATATTCCTATGTTTTACATATAATCATCAATTTGCCCTAAGAGAAACAGTTAAAACAGTAGAATTTTAACTGATGACTAATACTCTGCCTACTTCAAGAAAGTATTGAGGGGACTAATAGGTGTATAACATTTGCTATAAAGTACATCTGATTTTAAAGGTGGCAGATGCCACCTTTAGCAGTAGGTCCTTGAATGATTTCAGCTGAGGCCAGAGAAGGAAATTCTAAACATGTAACACTTACTTAAGCACAACTCCTTTGCCATCTCTTTTTTCACTCTGTACTTGCCTCACTATCCTATGCAAGGATGAGAGGAATCATGTCATCTCAGCAGTGCTATGTATTTTTATATCTGTCTTTCTACCATTATTCACCTGCCTAGATCATCCATTTGCCCATCTGTCCATCAGTCCATCCATCCATCCATCCATCCATCCATCCATCCATCCATCCATCCATCCATCATTATATACCATATATCACTAGGTGCTTAGTATTGATACTAGAAAGGGGGAGATGGAAAGAGACTAATAGATTCTTCCTGTTTACTTAGTTCATATTATTCAGAAGTCACATGTAGCCATTCAAGAGACTTGCTTTAGAGTTGATAAAAACCCATTCCAAAAAGAAGTGAGTTTTAATCAACAATCTGGGAGTTAAACATTCTTTAACTAGAAAGTTCTATTGCCTTTCTACGTTTTTTCGTTTAATGTCTTTGTCTTACTTCTTCTTGAGTGAAGTTCATCATTTGGTATAATTATAGTTTATCCAAAGACTTGATTCATAATTGACATTTATTCAATCATTAATGAAAGAAGGAAGAGATAATTCTCTAAGGAGCCTTTTCATAGGACATGACCTGTTCATTCTTCTGCTCAACTGTGGTCCCTTGAAGAGCCATGTGTGTTTGCCGGCTACTCTCAGGTGGTAGTCACAGTAGGTACTGGCCTGTGCCTGAAGCTGGTTCTAGCTCATGATGTCTTAGTAGGAGAACTCAGCATCTCCTGAATAAGGTGGCTGGCCAGATGTGTTCAGGCACCAGGCTGGCTTTTGTCTGCTCTGATAACCCAGGATCCACTTTGCAACCACAACAGCAGTGGCTTGGCTCTCATCTGTGGCTTCGATATGCTTCTGATTGGACCTTTTCTCCTAGACTGAGCCTTGGTCATATCCATACGTTATATAGCCTGGGTTTACAGTGAACCATGGAGGATGACCCTGAAGTAGAACGCATGGCAGGGGCATGAAGGACTAGGCCAAAAGGAGGTTTCTTTTTACCATGACATTGTCAACGTAGGCTACTTAGATACAATGCCTTGCTTCTTGGTTTAGTCATCTTCTTACCCCAACGGTCGGTCATCATTGGCTCGGCTGAGCACTTATCCTCTCTCAGCTCTTATAATTGATAATTTGGATGATCTTGAGACTTTATGCTTTATTATCTATGAAGACCTAGCCCTACTGTTTAAATCAAGGAAGGTAAAGGAGAAGATCTCTAAGACCTACATTCTGTGATTCTACTGAGCTTTTCTTTATCCTCAGGAAAATCCAGCATGCCTGCTCTCATTCATTCTGTTCTTCTGGTGAAAAAATATTAAATTAGTGGGAGACTTCATGGGGTCACTTTTGCCCCATCTTTTTCTTTTGGAATTCTTATTAGTCCATGTGGATTATGTGCTATTCTCTGCTGGCCAGGAGGAGGGCAGCTTGGAACCCAAGCACATCTTTACCCATTTCTGGATCTCAGTATCCTTATCTTTAAAATGGAGAGATTGAAGCAAATGATTTCTGAGGCCTGTTGCAGCCTTATAAATGTCCTAGTATTTCCATGGAGCAGAAACTCTTAGGATTTCAGATCTAAAAGCTAGGGGTGTGTGTGTGTGTGTGTGTGTGTGTGTGTGTGTGTGTGTGTGTGAAAGTGAGAGAAACAGAACAAGAGAGAATATTTTAGGAGGTGGAATCAGACGGCAGTAGCCATACATCAGAAGTCTCCAGTTATGGGCTGGATTGTGCCACCCACCCCAAAATTCACATGTTGAAGTGCCAACTTCCAGTACCTCAAAATGAGACTGTATTTGGAGATGCGGGGGGGTCAGCATCCAGGCAATTAAGTTAAAATGAGGTCATTATGGTGGGTCCTAATCCAATATGATCAGTGTCCTTATAAGAGGAGGAAATTTGGGCACAAAGATGTACATAGAGGGAGGATGATGTGAAGACACAGGGAGAAGACCAATTACAAGCCATAGAGAAAGGCCTGGAACAGGTCCTTCCCTAATATTTCTCAGAAGGAACCAACCCTGCCGACACCTTGATCTTGGACTTCCAGCCTCCAGAAGTATGTGAAAATAACTTCCTGTTGTTTAAGCCACCTAGTCTGTGGTATTTGTTATAGCAGCCCTAGCAAACTTATACATCTTTTATATCTGATTCCAAAGTGCAAAAAAATAAAAAGTTCAATGACCTCCTCTCATAGGTTACCTCACAGGCCTTTAGGCAAATACTGGATGCCCTTTGGCCCAAACCTGGGCTTGACTAAGAAATGCGGCCTCCAAGGCCATTGCAGGAAAGTAAATTTGGGAACTCCTGTGACACAATTCAGTCCTGTGGAGAATTTGGGGCTAACATTTAACTCTGGACATATATTGACATGAGCAATTCTTCTGTAATAGATTCACACAACATTTTGAAATGTATATAAAAGCCTTGATGCTTTTTAATCTTAATTCTTTTATTTAACTGTTTTTCGGAGGAAGGAAACTGGCTTATTTGGCTCTTTTATAATTTTCGTTCTTTTTGCATTTTCGCCACTGCTTTTCTTTGGACTCTCTTGGGGGCAGCACGCTTCGTTTCCATTTTCGCCACGTTTAACAGCCACACCCTACACAGGCTCGGTCTCTGGCTCGGCTAGGCTACCGGTCTTCGTCTCCTGTCCCGCACTCCCACTCCTCTGTCCCGCGTCTGCTTCCTCCTCATTGTCCTCTCCGCTTCTGTGGTCAGTTCCTAGCTCCAGTCTCCCTCCTCTGCTCTTTCTTCGTTCCTCTCATCTGCTGACTTGCTTCCGTCCCCTCCTTCTGTTCCCCTCCTGGGTGTTTCTTTGGCCCACCTTTCCTCCTCCTCTGAGACTTCTTTTTCTTGTTGGTGGATGGGGGCTGATACTGTAAACATCACAAAAATAATGGCATTGAGAACAGGCGGGCCCCTCGGTGTCCCGCAGGCAGAGCCTCTGAGTCAGCCCAGAATGCCCGGGCTCCGTGGGCCGCGGGAGGCGGCACTGGTGTTGGACGGGTGTCTAGACCTCAGTCACAAGGCTCAACATCTCTGACCCCCACCCTGTCCCCAACTAGAAATTGAGAGGCACTGGGTCACCTGGGAAGAAAAAGAGTTAACCTCCCTTCAGCATCCCCAGCGCAACTTTCCAGTCTCATTTGCCTCAAAGCAACTTCTGTGGCGCTTGCTCCCTGCTGTGTTCTTTGGGCACCAAGTTGTGCCTGGTCCCTTTCTACCCCTTAAGGTGGCTCCCCGGAGACACATCTCTGCTCAGCCCCCCTGGGCCTCCTCCTGCCTCGGGACCAGGAAGCAGCAAAGGTGTCACTGTAAAGGTCTCGGCCTCTCCTCTTGGGATTTCGGCACTATGCTATTTGGGCTCCAAAGATTAAAACCTCAGGTGGTGGGTTTTTGTTTCGTATTATTTTTCATTTTGTCAACAGAGTCCCCGAGGAGACGCTTTACTCAGTCTTCCTCGCTTTCTTTTCCCTCCTTCACCTTCTTTTTCGGTCTCATTCTTTCTACCTCATGACTAAAATTTTAGTTAATCACTTACATCCATTTGTACACTCATTCATTCACTCACTCAACAAGAACGTATCAGGTGACGAACGTGCATCGGATGATTTACGGACTTTTGATGGCAGAGACAGTACCTCTAAGGTTTCTTTGAAGTCTAGCTCTTAAAAACAAGGCACCTGCAAATTTGGATCATTAGAAATTTCTAGGTATTCTTTGAGCCAAACAGAAATTTGTATTTTTAATGTCTTTTCTTTAATCACGATTGCCCCTGAATGTGAATTTCCAATAGTTCCCATTTTAGATTTATTTATTTATTTTTTGGCACCTTTGTAGAATACTAGGACTTGAAAGTTTCCAGGCTTTGTTGTTAATTACAGTTATGACAGATGTTAACACTTGT
The DNA here is from genome assembly GCF_964146895.1 of Miniopterus schreibersii. Classification (NCBI taxonomy): domain Eukaryota; kingdom Metazoa; phylum Chordata; class Mammalia; order Chiroptera; family Miniopteridae; genus Miniopterus; species Miniopterus schreibersii. The sequence continues at coordinate 174,027,641 of NC_138102.1, forward strand.
CCAACAGCTGTGTTGCGCAGACACGTGGAGAACACCGTACGTGCGTTAACTTAATTCTTACAGCGACCTGATGCGGTAGCTATGACCGTTGTCCTAACTTTACGGATGACAGCGAGGCTCGCATAGGTTACATTATTTCGCTAGGGCGATCAGCTGGTGATTGCGAAGTGAGGACTTCAGTTTTGTCTGATCCCAAAGCCCACGTTTAGTCACTGGCCTCCGCCACCTCCTGGTTACCAGATCGCCCAGAGCAGCGCGAGAGAGACTGCAACGCACGGTGACCAAGGGGATGGGCATCTGGGGTGGGAATGCGGCTGAACTGACCCATAAGCCGGGAGACTGCGGGGACATAACTACCGTTGGCCCACCCACACGTATAAGACACAGATCCCTAGAGGATGGCCCGATCCCCCCCCCGCTTACCTTCTGAGCCTTGGGCACGTCGGTGTGGCGCTGGGCGCGGACGGAGCGGGCCGCCTTGGCAGGCTTGAGGGGCGCGCAGTACATCTCCAGCCGTCTCAGGTCGCAGCTCCGGAAGCAGCACTCGTCCACGATGCCGATCTGGGGGGCCCTCCGACTGGTGGAGCCGTACCCTGTGGGCTTGTCTGTGCAAACGAAACGCAGAGTGGCCTGGCTTTAGAGTGGAAGAGTCCATCTCCACGTTTCCACCCGGCCTCCGAGAACCCTCCCCTCCTCGCGCCTAGTCTGCCCACACATGTGTATGTCAACCTCTTTTTGAAGCTTCTCCAACAATTCCTGTCCCCACAGATGCTTCTGGATTCCAGTATGTCTCCCGGAGTCTGTGTCACACTCGTTAGCACTAGCTCATTCATGACGCACTTGGTGTTCATTCTCCTGAAGTTCTCAGCAGCCTTTAGTCAACCGTCTCGTGTGTGCCCAATGCTAGCCTTTCCTTATATATTGGCTTAGTTGAGAGGCTGCTAGAGATGTTAATTAAATAGAAGATCATATATTCAGTTTCCTTGATCTTTTTAGCAAATCTACATAGTTTTTCCAGGCAGGATGGCTTAGATATTTGCTCTTTTGCTGAATTGCTTCCACTGTAAAATCAGAGTGAGCATCAGTGAGGGTCTAAATCTAGAAAGACTCTACTTTCCTGATGTGGAGACTGAGAGTCAGAGTTGGGAATGATTTACTCCAGGTCATTACGCAGTAAATGGTAGAATCAAGATTTAAACTCAGATCTTCCCTCTGCAAAGCCCAAGTGCTTCATAGAGCCCGGGAGGCCTGTTGTGTAACTCTGGACAAGTCATTTAAACTTCCTGGGCCTCAGTTTACTTATTAATAAAGTGAGGTTAACGATATCTTCCTTGTAAGGACTGTTTGAGGATTATGTGAGAAAATGTATGGAAAGTGCTTAGAGTACCACCACACGTAGTAGGTCCTAAATAAATATTGGTTTGCTTCCTCTACGCACCCCTTTCCAGGATCTTATGTGGTCTGTGAAAGAAGCAGTGTTACTGTTGATTGCATCCAGAAACCTTGGAACTTAGAACTGATGACAATACCGATGTGATAGGGCTCCCTCTCCTATCACCCCAGAGAGACCAGGGTAATCAATTCTGTCTTGTTATAGAATAATTATTAAACAGAGACAAAATGAACTAAATGTCCCTTTCGTGTGGCTTGGATTGCCCATAGGGAACCGTGAGTCAAATTTCTCTTGATATTTGCAAATCAATTAGACCTCTCTACTTGGCAAGTAGGTTTTGGTCTGCTTTCATTTTTTGTTTTGATTTGAACACACTTTTCCTGGCTCTAGAGTGAAAAGAAAGGGCAAAACAAGCTCGCATGGACCTTAAAATGTACCTGGATTCTTTGTAAGCTTTTTGTCGTAATAGAACTTCTGTTAAACCAAATCTTACTTATACACCCATATGTAAAACAGGCAAAAGTAAAACTGCCCTGACTCAGGAGGGGGCAAGGGGACCAAGTCTCAGTTTTCTCTCCTGTCCCTTTAACTCCCTTGGGAGGTAGGGGGCCTGGGTTTTCTCCACTGACTTTCAGGCTTCATGGAAGAAAATTTGTATACCATTGATCCAAAAGAATTCAGTTAGTCAATCTGACATATATTTGATCTTAACTCCTGACATGGAAGACAGCATTATATTTTAAATAAAAAAGTCTTATGTTTGCATAATGACACCATTCTTTAGGATGGAGTTTTGAGAGTCAAAATCCCTCATGTATTTTTTGAACTCTGGTTTGGGGAGATCAGACCCAGGGTCACAGCCCATCACCAAGCTAGCCTGGCAGCCTTGCTGCTTGAAGGGCCAGCCATTAGTGGCATCTTCTGAGAACACAGATGTTTTCCTGGTGTTTGGCACAGGAGCCTGGGGATGCTTCCTCCCCAGAAGGAAGGTCTATTGTCATTCTTAGGGCAGCAGGGGGCAGTAACTCAGTGAGGGTTCAGTTGTGGTCTCTCTGGGTGGGGTCTGCTGGTCTCGCTGGGGGCAAACCCTGTGGGCTCCTCGGGATTGAGGGGTCTAGGGGACCAGGCAGCTGGCCCCCTCTGGAGCCTGAGCAGGGCTTTCACTCGCCACTGGGAGATCGGCTAGTGCAGAAGACTCACTGAGTCTATAAAATAGCTGTGCATGTTTAGTCCATAATCAATGAATTTAGGAACAGAGACATTTAGGACTTTTCTGTAATGTTTTATAAGGAAAGTTTACCTTATGTCCATATTTTTTTTTAAATGTTGTTGCAATAGTGGTATAGAGACTTGGATTTTGCCATAAATGTAACTATCAGTTATTCTACTACAATCCTTTAAAGATGTTTTCCTTTGTCTATTCATAGCATCTGCAGTGGACGAATTGAACTTCATTGGGAATATATGAATATAACAGGGTTTACCTGTTGCCTTTTAAAGTTCAATTAGTCCTTTGAAGTGTCCTATAGGCTTGGTTTCTGTTTCTACATCAAGATATTTAATTTAAAAAATCATTTCTCACCAATTGAGAGGCCACAGTTGAGGGTCAAAGTTTTGCCCTTTATCTTCAAATGCTTCACATTACTTTTTTTCAGAACCAAAATAAAGACACTTGCTTCGGGCTAACACTAGAAACCTGAGACAATGTGGTTTACTAGAAAGGCAGTAACCTAATTTGCTCCAGTATCAATTTTGGAAAAAAAAAAAAAGTATTTTTAATGACTTCTAAATTGCAGCTATGGTCATTATGACTGATTTTTAAATGTGATAGAGTGAATTATTTCATCTTTTCCTTTAAAAACTCCCCACCAGGCACCATGCAGTTCTGCTCCAGTGGGTGGGATCAGAACTTGGTAGGTGAAAGGGAAATATTGGCTAAATATAAGAAAAAAAAATTCTAACAATTTGAACTCAAAAGTTTAAAAAATGGGACAGACTTCTTTTTAAAGTAATGAACTTCCCATTGCTGGGAGCAGTTAAGTAAAGGTCGTACGAACACCTGTGATAGATCCTAGGATCATATTCCTGTATTGAACACGGTATATGACGGTCATGGTCCTTTCTATTCCGAAGACTCTGTGACAAGTGAAGACATGCAGAAGGAAACCCACCCAGGCCAAATATTCAATATGGTTGAAAGCCATTTACACTGTCTTCCAGGAAAAGGTTGGAGTATTTTCTAACTTAGAAAGTGAAAATTTGTTTTCTATTTATCATTTGAGCCCCCCAAGATGCTCTAAACACTTTTCCTTACTTGATGCTAAAACAAAAGACAGGTGACTGGGACAGTCCCTTCTGCAACTGGGTACAGTCCCAGCGATCTGTCATACTGGCATTATGAAGTGTCTACACACTCAGTCGTTAGAGTGGACAGGCATTTATAACATTTAACAGAATTTTTCTTGTTGACGAAGTCTTAACATTGACACTGTACATATTTATATATTTATTTTGTCAGTAACTTTTTCTCCAGAGAATGCAAACCAAAGATGGCTTAGCAGACGAGCTGGCCGCCCCCTAACCTGGGCCCATGACCCCTCTGTGTGTAGATATCATGTGTAGTCACAGTGCACGGCTCTATGTTGAAAGTTGGCCAACAGACAGAATTCCAATGGTTAAACAGCTGGCTTCTATAATAATAGCACTTCCCTTTAAATAATGCATGATCAGTGGAGTAATTCAATAATCTTCAGGGCAAACTTGCTAGTTACAAGGGTTTGGGGCAGAAATGTGGCATCATCAAAACCACACCAATTAGCTGAGGCTCACATTTTGTCCTGGTTGCAAGCTACCCGCTTCCCTCCATCCCTGAAGGAGAAGGTGTAAGGCTGAGAGTTCACTGGGGTCATCGCTTCTCGAGCAGAGCGCTCTGGTCATTCATCACTGGTGAAAACTGTGCAGCCTCTACTGGGGCTGGGTACGGTTGGGTTTCTTCCAGGTTTCTGGGGATGCAACTGGTACATTATGCTAAACTTTAATTCTCTTTGAAATATCCCCTCTTGTTTATTGAGAATGCTTTAATTATTTTAATTTTACCACTAAAGAACGGAGACGTTGATTTGAAGAATGGGTATTTAAATCATGAAAAAGGCAAACATTTTCCAAATAGGGAACTATGCAGTTCTGAAGATATCACTTAATCTTTGGGTTCCAGGGAATAAAATTCTGCTCTAGAAATTGCTAACTAAAGGACATTCTAAATTCGATCATATTTCAAAAGCAGGAAAAAAGAAGTCAGGAAATTCAAGTTGGATTTCAAGGGCTATTTCTAGAAAATTCACAATTATGTTTCTTATGAAAAACAGAAATGGGATTATTAACTTATAAAAAACTAATTTGCATTTACCTTTGATTAACTGAGGCTTGATTACTCAATCAAATATTATAGTTAAAACCTACAGAAGGCAGAAAGTTAGGTTTCCTGCACCAGTGATTTATCTATAACTTCTGGACATGATGTCAAATTAGAATAACTCAGTATGGTTAGTTTCTTAGCACAGCATTGCTCCATGGATCACCTTATCTCATAAAAATTCGCTCAGTGGACATAATTTTGCATGGAATAGTAGCAGGAAAGTTAGGTAAAGTGTGAGTAATTTTAAAGCTGTCTCCATCTTAGCATTTCAATTGCTACTTTCATTTCTGAAAAAAATGAGAATCCCTTCTTAATATTTCTTACACATTTTATGGCTTTCTATAGAAAATGGGACCCCTTTCATGAATTCCTAATAGAAAAAAAAAATTGTGATAATATGATTATCCAGACCCAAAATGCAATAGTCCCTTGAATGGTTATTATTTTCTGAATAAATAGGATTCACATTTACTTAAAGTCTTTTGATAAGTCATATTTTACCTTTTAAAAATTCTGTGGAAATCACACTTGAGTTAAAATGTGCTTAGTAAAGATGTGGAAAGGAGCTTTTGCTCCTGTGAACTGGCCACATTGTTACGCGCTTAGATTAACATGGGTATGGACACACATATTCAAACATATATCAGGAATTCAGTGACTTACCATTAATATCAAAGCTCCTGCCGGACACTATGAAGTTAGAATTTTTTTGAAGAAGTTTCTCTACAGTATATACCTATTGCCTGCCTTATACAGTGCTAGCGACTCTGTACATTTCTGCAGAGAGCTTTTTCCAAGTAAGATTGACCTTTGGCATCTGTAAAAGTGAGCACAGAAAATGTTCTCTCTTCTATGAACTGGGTGTCATAAGCTTTTCCTGAAAACCTATCAAATGTAGGCATCGATTTCACTTTGGCCCGTGTTAATTTTTAATTGCCAGTGTTTGCTGCTCCCGCTGCTTCTCAATTGGACGAGGTCATCTTTTCTAGGAATCATGACTCTGTTGGACCTGCCACCACCCCCAGCACTCAGCAGCTCTCTTGCAGCTACTAAATTCTCATAACCCAAAAGACCAAAGTCTTCCTGTTGCCCAATCAAGTCAATGTTTGTGTATCTTTGGGTCTAAAGGGAATGAAGCAGAGCTCTAGGGTGCTGCCCCTGGCTTCAAACCCTCCTTCCTTTTGGAAGTTCCCACTCAAGGGCAGGTGTGAAAATTGTGCTGCTCAGTCCGCCTGCGTCTCCGAGGCCAGGGAGCTAAAGCGTAAGGCGTAGGGACAAGGGGACTAGAGGTTCAGAGGAGAAACACGGCCGTTTAGGACTCTTTGGAGAAATGGGCCGGCAGAGCGGGAAGCAACGTGATGTATTATTTAGCCTGATACAATGCCCTGGAGGACGAGCGACTTGCCAGGACAGCACAATTTCCTAGCTTAGGTCTGTTTCCAGGGCTTGGAGGAGATAGACACAGCCAACAAAATTATACTTTGGCAAGAGAAACGCTTTGCTGCACAGAAATGTTGTCCTAAGGGAATGGTTTGGTTTATCAACGTCTAAGGTAAAAGATAAACACATGCCAAGAGGTCACTTTTTTGTTGGAGTTATTTCAGTTGGGTCGGCCCTGTAGGTTAGCTACCACCTTCTAGTTACGTGGCTTCAAGTATTTGGAACATCTTATAGGATTTGAGTTTGATCTGCCTGTGTCATCTGTCATACCAGTGAAGGAGGCCATATGTGGCGTGGGAGTCAGGCAGATGTGGCTTCTGCCACGTGTTCACTGTTCACCTTGGACAAGGCACCAAATCGTCTAAGACTCAGATCCTTGTATGTAAATGGACATAATAGGAGTAACTCCCAGGGCTGTTGTGAAGAATGTATGAGGATGTATGTAAAGTACTTTGCGCAATGCCTGGTATGTAGTAAACTCTCAATAAACGTTAGCAATTATTACTGTTATGGAGTTGAGCTGGCTAACACAGCTAGCTGGCAGGTAGCCCCTTCCTCTCTTTCTCCTAAAAATGCACCCTTTCCAAAGTTTGGTTGAAAAAGATGGTCTTTCTAGAAAAAGGAGGACTGTTCTCCATTAAAATGAACGAATAACTGTTCTTTTGAAAGGCTATCTATCCAAGCTTTATGTTGTAAAGAGGGGTGGGCAAAAGTCGGTTTACAGCTGTAATACAAATAAATAATACAAAAATTAATAAATAACAATGCAAGAATGACCTCTGGGTTTTGCCTACTCACAACTGGAAAACTACTTTTGCCCACCCCTGTAGGCTGCCCTGAGTAGCTTTCATCTGAAATAGACACTTTATGAGAATGAATCCTCCAATCAAGTCAAACAAGGCAAAGCCGAGTGGGCTTCTCTTGACCTCTTATTGCCTTTGATTCCTCCCAAATAATCCCCTGTCTAAAATAACTGGGTTTTCAGGGTTAGCATCCATTCGCTTATTTGACAACGACGCTGCCAAGCATGGGATGGGTGAAATACATGGTCGGGGGGTTTTCCAATCCCTCCCAACCAGCCTATGCCTTTCTCTCCATCTCTCACCGCCTCTTTCCTTTCCCTTCTTCACCTGAACCTCCAGTGCCCTGCTGTGGGCAGCCGCTGGCATTCCTTTTACTCGCTGATGAGCTTCTGGGCAGAAGCTCATGCCGTGTGGAGTTCATGGTGGGCTAGGAATTAGGGTTTAGTGTCTTCCCTGGAATGACTGAGAGCTAAGGCTCCGTCTCCTGCCAACTGCACTTTGAGAATAAGCGCCCCCGGGTACACAGTGTCACAGGGCCTGCGGAATCGCTACTCCGTCTCGGACCCACGCCCGAATGGCGTGAAAACAGGCCGCGGAAGGAAAAGAAGGGATGTTGAGGAATCGCATACGTGGACCTTGGTTATCTCTCTGTGTTTAGAAAGACTGTGACGGAAGTTGTAAGATGAGCCTGGCTCCAAGCTGGAGATTGTCGCCTGCCACCAGCATTATCTCCTCTGCTTACACGGCTATTGTTAGTTTACTCCTGCAGATGTGGGACAAGACGCCTTGTAGGCAAAACAGAGGGGCCTCGTGAATAGAGGGTAACGCCCCTCTTGCTGGTGCCACAGAAAGATGAACCGGCCAAAGGGGTATTCAGGCACATTCTCTTTATTTTTGGTTTCACTCTAAAGTCTATCGTTTCTCTTTTCTTTGCAACTTGGCACCTGCCCTGTGTTCTCAGGGGCCCTGCTGCCTGTCTGTCTCCTCACTCGGGCCTCTGTGTTCTGCTCAGGGCACAACTGGAGATTTTCCCAGGGGTGGGTGTGACACGGTCAGGATGGCAGGTGAAGGGGGACCGGCTGCCAGGGCAGTCTGGTGTGTCTGAAGGGAGAGTCAGGAGGCGGAGGCCCCGAGGAGAGGCATCCGGGCCTGCAGCGGGGGGTGAGCTGTCGGAAGGCGGCAGAGACAGTCCTTGGCACCACCGCAGAGCAGAAACAGCTCGAGTCAGCGACGAAGGGAGAGAAGGCGGAGGGAGGGAGGGAGGGGAAGGCGGCGAAGGCATTGCATGATATAAATAACTGCATGGTGTGCACTTCGGTGCCAACTGGGTTGTGTGTGATGTCCGCTTCATGCTGGCGAGTCAGCGTGGGGAGTGTTTCTAGAGCACCCAGCACAGAGCAGTGTGCGGAGAGGGACAGCAAAGAAGGCGACATGGTATATTGACAACAGCGTTGGATTCCTGCCCCAGGTCCTTTGCACGCAGTAACAAATCATCCCGACTCTCTGAGATTCAGTTTCCTCACGTAGACAACCAAAGTTCGAGATGATAAGATCAAGCACTTCTTCCAACAATACGACTCCAAGGGTTGTCCGCATGGTTGTGCTCCCACTTTTTCATCAAGAAGGAATCTCCGGCGTATCAGCGTCTCTCCCTCCAGTGAGGGAGATACACAGCGAAGAGAAGTTTGATGAGAGACCCAGGGGTTTACTCTTTGTCAGGTTTAATTTTAGAGAAAAATAAGATTTGTAGGCTGACTTTAAGGAAAGCGGGGGTCAGTGTTGAGGTTGGTGGAGGAAACTGGGGGAAATGCCCCATGTGGGGGTGGGCTGGAGTAAGGGGAGGGGACACGACTATCTGTGCGGACTGCACAGGTCTGCTCAGGACAGGAGGGCGTGCAGTGAGGAGGGCCAAGGGTGAGAGTCATGGGCTGCTGCTTTGGAAACACAGAAAGAGTCAAACTACATGTTGGAAACCAGAGTCCCGAAGGCTTTGAGGATGAGGAGGGATGGCCCTCGCTTGCATGGGCGCGTGGAAATGAGAATGAGTGTGAGAAGGCTCTTTCTGGAAACCCCTGGGCATGCTTCTTACCATGGCGCTTCACAAAGCTGCACTTTCAAAGGCGAGGAAGTGATAAGCCCTAGGCGGGGTGTGCATGTTGTTGACCAGAAGGTTGAACTTCCTAGAGCTTAAAGTGGCCAACATTTTATTTCACTAGTTTCCTTGGTGCCTGTCAATGGTATATGAATCCTCTGTACAATTCCATTTCCTTCCAGGGGGATAGAGGCATACTTTCCCTTGAAACTGCAGCTATGACTATGTGTTATCTCATCTCCAATAGTATGAATGGGCTTCCAGGCAGGTCATCATCTCTGCCATTGGTACCCAATTTATGCCCAGAGGAAATATTAGAAGATGACCATTATAAACATGGATTTTTAAATGCTACCTCCCCCCTTTTTTTTTTTTTTTTTTGTAAAATAAACTCATGTTAAGGTTATTAAAATTTTAAAATCTACACAAGGAGTTCACGAACAAGTTTTAGTATTATTCATCAAAATACCAGGCAGGTATGCAGACGAAGGCTGAATGGTTTACTTAGAGAGTGACTGTATTATTATTTCAGGAACTTTCAGCTGAAATCTGGACTTTTCAGACCATCCTTTCTTTTTTCTATGGAGTTTTGCTGCTATAACTTTCCCCTTAATATTTGATTGCTTAAACATGACCAAGAGACTTTAAGTGCTTTCCTCAAATTATTGTATTGTAGAATTTCAGATATCTTTGGACATGAGAGCAAACTCAAAGTCAACTTAAGAGGCTTCTTAGTAATCTGGCAATCACTGAGCCTGATAGCTTTTAGCCACCCCCCCCAACCCACCCCCAAAACTATTATTTTTAAACTGAAGAGATGACTATGCATAAGAAGAAAGAGAGGTTTGTTTTAGTTGTCCCCAAGCTAAATCCTGGTCTCACCTTTAATTCATCTGGGACCAATATCATGCTTACATCTCCAAACCTTGTTAAGTGTTTTTTAGCAAATATTATCATCAATCAAGAAAATTCTCTAATCCTCTTATTTATTTTACTAGATTCAGCAAAGAGACATATTTTTAGTGTGTGACATTAGCTGAAAAAAATCACACTCTTTTTTATTTTTATTTTTTCTTGCTACTCAAACACACTAAATGACCGCATCGCTCTGGGACCCCACTCTGAGGCAATGGTCACTTGGCTGTCTAGCCAGTCACTCACTTCTGTGAATTTCCTTTCTGAGAATTGGGGACACTTGCCCCAGCAGTCATTTTCAAATGATCACAAAATCTGTCCATGGTTACAGAATTAATTAGCTTCATGAGGAATCAGCAATGTGAAGCCTAATGTGTCATAGAACTGGGGAGGCTCCTTTGGGCAGGGACACTGGGCCAGGATAACTGCTTGTGGGACATTTTATTTCCCTCAACACTTGCCTTCTGTCTGCCCTCTTTGGCTCAGGTCTGTGTTGGGAAGGCTGTATGGAGGCACTGCTTGTGCTAATATTTAGGCATAATTAGCTCTGTCCTAACCAGCTATAAGTGAGGGCCCAAGTTCAGGGGCAAGTGCTCTCTTCTGATAGTCTTTCAGCAGGGCAGCCTCCATTCTCTCTTCCCAGACTTCCAGTAAGTGCATATGCTCCCTGACTTATGATGGGGTTAAATTTCGAAAAACCCATCATAAATTGAACATATCTTAATTCGAAACGCATTTAATACTACACTGAAGAGGGTCAGTTGTTTACCCTTGTAGTCCTGTGGCTGGCTGGGAGCTGGTGCTGGCAGCTGCTGTCCCGCATCAGGAGAGTAGCTTACCACATATCACTAGCCCAGGGAAAGACCAAAATTCAGAATTCAAAGTACAGTTTCTACTGAATGCATATCGTTTTTGCACCGTTGTAAATCTGAGAAATCATTTAGTTGAACCATAGTAAGTCGAGAACCTTCTGTGCCTGCTTCCCTGTAAACCCACTCCAAGCTTCTCACACCTGTGAGAAAGGAGAATATGAAATCTGTGGACCTCCACAATTGAGGTTTGGTCTCCACAGTCACCATGATGCCCATTAAATGCATATTTGTATGAAAACTGCATATATAAACCGCTAGCATGGTGAGAAGAAATGACCCTCCATGTCTTGTCACAGCTCCGCATAGTAGGACTGGAGGAAAGAAGGGAAGCTTTTTGACTGCGTCGTAGGTTCTGAGAAGAGAATGGAGAGAGGGCCACGCTCATCCTCCTTCCTGAACTGTGAGCTCAAGTCACTGGCAGTGACTTGTAACGAAAAGAATGATAGGAAAACAGGCATTGTTGGCTTAGAAACATTTTAATCTACTTCTAAGATTTGCTAACTTATTGATTCTTTCTTTTCAAGCAGCTTCCAGTCCTTCTCTTCCTCTTCTTTGCTTCTGGTTCAAGATGAGACTTTGGTAAAGGTCACTTGTGAGGTCTTAGTCTTCTAGCATCTTCTCATTAAACCAGAGCTCCCACTGTCCCCAGATGTCTGCTCTTGGCAGGCATTTCCTGCAGTCAGACTATGTACCATCATGAATTCCTTGCGTTCTTCAGAACATCTGTGCCTTCTTTTGCCACATTTTTTTTTTTTTTCTGGTACTCAACAGGCCACAAATCACCCTGGACTTCTCTTTGCAAGCTGTTGATGTCTCAATACTCTCCTTTCAACCAATTTCTCCTCTTGTCCTTGGCTGTGGCTCTTGGCCTCCCAGCCTTCTCATCTCCCCTGTCTGGGTTAGTCATCTGTAGCCTCACCAAGAGTGTCTCTTTCTCCTAGCCTTCTATCTGAAATTATGTATTTCTTCAAGTGTCAGAGTTACTGTGCAGACCATGCCACCTGGTTTGAGCATAATGAAGCTCCCTACCATGACTTAAACATTGTAGCGCAGATACCTCCACGCAGCAAGAACACTTGAGAAGACACAAGCCTAGAGGACACTGATTAGCTAATGATTGAGAAGAAACTGTAATAAAACCCAAAGATATAATCAAATGAGATTGGATACTTTTCCATTAAACACAAGTTTCTCCTGAGATTGAAATGAGGCATTTCATTCTTCTGTTCATGTTATATTTCAACTTATTTATTTGACATGTAGCACAACAGGAGGCCTTGCATAATACACTACCAATAGCTTCCTTTTGTTGAGTGCTTTCTACTAAGCTACTATAACAAATATTACTTTTCATACCTTATCTCATTTCCATCCTACAGCAACTACATGGAGTAGGCATTGTTATTATGATTCTCTTACATATGAGGAAACTAGGGTTTAGCAAGGTTAGTAACGTCACCCAACCCATATAGCTAGTAAGCTGCAGAGCCACTTCACCTTAATTGGAGACATCTTTAAAGAGGGGGACTTCCCAGGTGAGGAAAAAAGCCTGAAGTTGACACTGTTACTGGGATTCTCACAGGTACATTATGCTAATATCCCTGAAGGCAGGAGTGAGGTCATCTGAGTCAGCCCAGCAAGGCCAGGGCTTGAGCATGTGCAGTAGACAGGGAGTTTTATGCTAGGTACTCCAGAGAATGCCAGAAAGGATGTCAGGCATGGCTTTTGCCAGAGAGAGAAGTCTGTGCAATCCTGCTGTTAAGGGCAAAGCTGGGTATCGGAGGCTAACTTCTCACCAAGTACACTGGGATTCTTTTCAGTTTCAGAAGGGACAGTTGGCTCTGTCATGCAGCCAGACAAGCTTGTCCCCGATCTCCTTGAGTTGCACTAAGTTATAAAAACTTTATCAGAAATTGAAATATAAACATTTTACCCATAATCTTGGCATCCCAACAAATCACATTATCTTCATTTTTCTAAATTTTTTTTTTAGTGTACACATTTTGACATAGCTACAGTCCCAGACTAAATTTAATGAAGTATTGTGTTTCTTTCGCTTAACATTATATTGCAAGCATTTTTCATATTGCTACATAATTTTCATAATTATAATTATAAAGCTGCAGGATATTTTATTGAGTAGATATGCCATCATTTATTTCTTTAACAGCTCTCCCATTATTAGACATTTAGGCTAGTTCCAGTTTTATCATGATTTTAACTAACATGGCAGTGTCTCTGTGCACAAAACTTTCTACCCCTTTGAGATGACTTGTAAGAATTAATTCCCAGGAGTGGAATTACTGAGTCAAAGGATATTATCAGACAATCCTATTTTTTTTACATTTAATATTTTTGATGAAAGCTCACAATTTTGCATAAGGACCAGAAGGGAAGACCAAAGGACCAAAGCAGAGAATTATATCCAGATTTTCCTCCAGGACTAGAAAAGAGACAGCCAAGGTGGAACACAAACAGGAATCTCACCTGCATCCCATGAATGAGAATAAAGGAACCAATCTCTGTTTTCAATTACTAGTGCAGTTTCCTCTGAAGGAAACGGGGTGTAACCAGGACTTGGGCTTGGCATCCAACTGTTTGCCAAGTAGAAGAAAAACCAGGGAACATAAAATTGACGACAAGAGACCCTGGTTCTCAACTTTCAAAATCACCAAGTACCTGTGAGTTTTATTCTCTGAGGTTGGGACAGGGGGAGCCCAAGGAGCCAAGACAGCACCACACCCCAGTATATGAAGTGGGGAATCTGTTCTAAATATCAAACACTGTTTCCAAGCTCCTTCTGGACCCAAGTCCTCTCTGGGTCACCTGGCTCCTGCCCAATCTGCAGTCTCTTAACCTTTCAGGGAGTAATATCCCTGAGAGTCTGCCTCCCCATCGAACCCCAAATTTGCCCAACTACATCTGTCCTCCTTCGGCCACATTATTTCTCTCCTGCTTATAAGTCATGCAATCCCTAATGTTTTGTGTTTTTTTTTTTCTTTTTAAAATGTGTTTATTGATTTCAGAGAGAGGAAGAGAGAGGGGGAGAGAGAGAAACATCAATGATGACAGTCATTGATCAGCTGCCTCCTGCACGCCCCCCACTAGGGATCAAGCCCGCAACCTGGGCATGTGCCCTGACCGGGAATCAAACCTTGATCGCCTGGATCATAGATCGATGCTCAACTGCTGAGCCACGCCAGCCAGACCAATCCCCAATGTTTATTGAGCACTTACTATGTTCTAGACACTCCTTTCAGTACTGAGGATCCGAAGTGAACAAAACAGACAAGCATGAGGTAACAGGTCATCATCCCCTTTATAACCCTGATGACTGGGACAACCTTAAAGGAAACTGTAGTATGGGGTTGCTGAACTCAACAGTTTAATGACAATTGCCCAGAGCAACTAAGTTTGAGTTTAGCAAGAGAAGTTACCATTAGGCCCTCATGAGAATTCTTGTCTGGGGACTTCTTTCCCACTAACCTCTCTGAAGGTGTAAACCGATGTCTTTGTGTATCATAAACTAGCACTTAACTATCTGCGTTTCCAACAAGTTCTCAGGTGATGCCAATGCCTCCGTGTGATGTGGCCTTCCAACATGTGTGTGTAATACATGATTAAGTAGTAGAGCACAGGAGGAATGGGCCAATGAGGACTGCAGCCCTGGGAAAGACCTCTTACCCTTAAAAAACTCCAGAAAGGCTTCATGTCTCTTTTGATAATTGCCTGATAAAGGTATCCATATGTTAGTCTAGTAGCAGAACCTGTTTTATTGCAAGAAGGAAAAGTCAGAGCCCTCCAAAGAAACTAAACTGAAATGAAAAACACATGTTGGCCTTTCCCCCTTTCCTGCGTTTTTTATTTGCTCAGTCTGGGTCATCCTGACTTCCAGCTAGCACCTGAGGACAAGAGCTAGGTCACAGGGAAGGAAGGCAGAGCCTTAGCAAATTCCCCGGCCAAATGCACAGCTAGGAGCACAGGGATGTCCTATGGTATTGAAAGCAGCCTTTACCAAGTACCAGGTTCAATTTATTTTTAGGCTTTCAAAATTGTCAGGTAGGTATTTGAACCAGTCTGCACGATTTTAAAACTTAGTTCAGAAGACAGACTTTTCGACGACCCAAATCTACCTTGCCTGTGCCTTCACCTTTTATGTAACTTCCCAGGGTAACGCAGAGAAGCTGAACAGGTGGAGTGGGGTTTTGGCACGCCTTCAGGAACACATCATCAAAACATCCTTTCACGGATCATTCAAAACTCGTGGCAAAGGAGAGCAAAAGGGAAACACAGCACTGATGATTGCCTATAGAACAGAGGTGGTTGCATAAACTGAAGGACATTCAATTTTGCAAAAAGAAAGAATCGTAATTTGTTATTTGTCACTCAGGCTACACATCATCACCAAAATTTCTCCAGCAAGTGTCAGGATCAATGCTGCAGAGGAGACAGGGTTAATGAAACCAGCTGCTTCCATCCTGAAGTGGCAGGAAGGGGGCAAAGGCTGCTCTATTTCTTTTCTGAGCCCTTCTCCTGAGAGTGCGTGTGAGGCTCCCATAGCTTTAAATCAAATGGTGCCCCGCAGGCAGGAAATCCATATTGGGAGCACGGGGAGGAAAGCAGGGGCCACTGCTGGCTTGGCAATTATAACTTTCCTCTAGGTCCCCGTTTCCATTTCCCTTGAAAGAAGGAGTTGGGTTTTTAATGACTCCCTTTCTAGTCCCTTCCTTCCTGTTGCCTCGCTAGGCCATTTCAGCACACGCCTTCTTCACAGACCTATTTCTGGAAAAGAGCAGAGGGACAATGACCTCATTTACTAATTGGGAAGCCAAGTGGGTATCCCCAGGGTTGGTGGGTATACTTCTGTGTTGAAGGGTCTCCCCACCCTCTCTGGCGGCTGTTTCTCAGGCAGAAATCATGTGGGACCCTCTGGGGAGGTGGCTACAGGCACAGGGACGCTTATCAGCCCCTTGTTGTGTACTGGGCACTCTACCAAGGCTGCAAGAAGCTTGGGAGGAGGTAGAACACTTGGTTTGGTCCCAGGAAACACATAGGCTAATCAAAAATGTGGACCAAGAGGTCAACATGATGTGAGAGCAGAAGCTTAGTAGCCTTTAGCACCAGTAGGTCCTTAGGAACCCTCCAGTCCATGGATGAGTTTGGGAAGGAGGCCCGTGAATCCTCTGCATGGTGTACAGTTATGCATGTTTGTGGATTTTCCTGGAAAGAGGAAGTTCAGACAGGAGATTCTCAAGATGAAATACTGCCATTTGCAACAACATGGATGGATCTTGAGAATATCACGCTAAGTGAAATAAGTCAGACAGAAAAAGCTAACCTATGTAATTGTATTAACCAATGTTACCCCAGTAAATTAAATAAAAAAAGAACCCTATGATTTCACTCATACATGGGATACGAAACTGAAAGAAACAAATGAACAAACAAGACAAACAAGCAAAAACTCATAGACACAGACAACAGTGTGGTGGTTACCAGAGGGAAGGGGGGCAGAGGAGCAGTAAAAGGTAAAGGGGGTCAAATATATGAAGATTTGACTTTGGGTGGTGGGCATGCAATGCATTATCATAGAATAATTGTACTCGTGAAACCTATGTAATCTTATTACCCGATATCACCCCCAAAAATTAATTTTAAAAGCAAGATTCTCTAAAGGCTTCATGACTTGAGGAAACCAGAGAAATACAGGACCAGGCTCCCAGAGAAGCTAGTCTTGTGTACTCATACCTTTCAGAAACACCCAGGGCTGGCCTGCACGTTGACTCCTGTGATTAGAATCATATCCCAAATACCAAGTCCAACATCAAAAGACTACAAAGGACCCAAGGTAGCTCCTAGCCCAGCATTCACGCAAGCGTGTTCCTAGAGGTTCCATCCGAAAAGTTTAGGAATCTGCTGCAGACGTCATCACACCGGCAAGTCTTAAAGTTCACCAGCCTGCTTAAGGCTCTGAGAAGTTCTGCGGTGAAGAAATCTCTTTGATGCCAGTGAGTCCACTCTCCTCGCTTAATGGCCCTTGGGGCCGTTTTCCAGGAATGCCTGTTAACTCTCCGAGGAACTAAAGCACCTGCATCCTGAAATTCCTTCTGTTTATCACATCTTTGGATTAAAGAAGTGATAGAGTCCTTCGGAAATGTGAACGATTAACTTTAGAAACAGCACATTATTGTCTATTAGCATCCCAGCAAAAGTCAGTTCTAGGTCTTGGGGGAAGAGACTAGAGGAAAGTTGGTTTACTAAAGGGGATTGTTTCAGAAAAGCAGAACCCAGTCTGCTAAGCTTAAGGTCTTTAGAGCCCCCTCCTTAGGGAGGTCTCTCCTGTCTCCAGCATCTAAGGCAGCGCTACTCTGAGGTCTATCATTCCCTTGTTTCTTTGAAAACAATGGAACAATGTTGTTTTTAATCAGGATTTGACGTGGTAGAGTTTGTCGGTTGACCTGTACTTTGTCTATGTGAGATTCCCAAAAGGAAAGGAAAGCAAGACGAGCCTTCTATGTTCTCTTTGCTGCTCTAAAGCCAACGCCCACCACAGCTCTGCAGGGAGTCAGTGCTTAATGAATACATTTTGTATACTTTGTGTGCACCTGTTCCTGAATGGGTAGAGAAACTGATTTGTTCATAGCCCCAGGGCCTATATCATTGGTGCTGGAAAAGGTGTTTGTTGAATAAATGAATGGGAGAGGGTTGGTCTGCATTGCTTTTCATGCTCCAACCATACTTGTGGGTCTTGGGAGAAATAAGTGATATCCAGGCCCTTCTAGGATTGATATAAATTGAGATTCCTTCCTCAATAACTGAAATAACAGACTGGAATATTTTTCAGATTGCACTAAGGCAGGAACAGATCTTCAAACATTAGGAGGTAGGATTAGAATTTAAAATGACCTTTAACAATTTAGAGATGGGGGAGGTCATTAAAAACAGGAAGATGTTTAAAATGGACAAAAATGGGCTCCAACTGGCAGAGCCAAGTACTATAGCAAATTAGCTCTGGGCCCTGAGCGAGCAAGAAAGCACTACAACAAAACTGTAACATGAGGCCAGCGAATGTTGCGAATTATGAACTGAAAGCCTAGAGTAATCCTCCCACAGAACTTGGCATCGCTGAGGTTTTAATTAGAGTGGGGACTCAGATTTCATCTTCCTATTTTAAGACTCATTTGGGGAAGCTGGAAAGGATCCAGATAGGAGTAAAAAGAAATGATTAACTGGATGGAAAATTAAGATTTCACCCCCGAAAGAAAAGGCTAGCAGGTGACTTACTCACCACTGCCAGGTATGAGAAGGGTTATTATTACACAGGGTATCCCACCTCATCTCCAGGACTCGACAGGGGTAAACAGACTCGTGCTACTTTGAACGTGTTTCCACTACAACCTCAGGAAGAATTTCTTGATTGTAAGGGGGGAAACATGCGGACCTCAGGGTACTGTGGGAAGCTGCCCTGGAGATTTTTAAATGTAGGATGACAACCATCTGCCTTGGAAGGCTTAGACAGAAGCAGGGGACTGGACCTAAGGACCTCTTGGCTTTCCTTCCATCTTTGATCCTGTGTTCAGAATCATGGCCACTGAGCACCCCCATTCTCCAATAATCCTCCATTCCCATCATAAGACAGACCCCACACTGTCAAGATCCTGATGGCGTCCCCTGGGAGGAGCTGGATTGTTCTCTTCTGAACGGGAAGGAAACGGATAGTGTTGCTTCAGCTGCTTCCCTTCTCCAGCCCCCACAGAGAGAGGCCAATTCTTGTCCTGATGGGCCTTCCCAAATCCTGGGATAGGCCTGCTCTCCCTCTTGTGTGGGATCGGAAGACATGGATCCAGTTGGAGACGGTTGACACCGCCAAGAAGCAAGGAACATCTGAGCTCCGAGGCACTTCAGAGCCCATTCGGACCCATCCCTTTGCTGCTAAATGAGGAACCTGAGGTCTTAAAGGATTAAATGAGTCTCTCCACGCGAAGCAGCCAGTTCTTTCCACCTGGGACCGAACTCCAGGCCTTCTGGCTCCTATTCCACACTATCTCCTCACTACCTGTGTTTGTACTTCAATTGGAAGAAACACTTTTAATGCAGGTAGAATGTCTAAAACTTATCATCGGTAGCTGAACAGCAGGTGAAAAAATAAACAAAGAAGAATAGACGTTCTACTAGTAGGTTATGACTACCTGGCAGCATTATTTGGCTTGAGGGAGCAAAGATGGGTCACCCATACTTTTTAGCAGATCAGTTTCCCCATATGTAAGTGAGGCATTTGGACCAATAACACTACTTCTTATTTCAACTGCAATATGTTATGATTCTGTGATTCTAAATTTTAGTTACAAAAATAATGATGAGTAGAAACACTCAATTACTGGGCTAAAGGGATGAGTCTTTGTAGAGAGAATTTGTGATGTAACTGGATGATGCTCAGTCCCTTTAAGACTTCTCGTGTCTCCCACTTTTGCAAAATCCCAGGCACTCATGACTTTCCTGCCTCCAGCTTTTTCCTACCCTTGTTTCATCTTCTAGAGTAGCTATAGGAAAGGGAAAGGTGATAGAGGAGGAGTTAGGTTCAGGAGTTAAGAGTGAAAAACTAGGAGTGGGAAATAGTTGGCAAGCTGACTGTGGAGTGAACGAACTGGGAGAATTGTGGTGCTCCAGATCTTCAGAGCTTTAGGGAAGTGCATGGTCTTCCCATGGTATGTGAAAAGGAGTCTTTTTATGTAGATAGTGGATAAAAGTGTGACGTAAGGAGATTGGAAAACCTGGGGACTCCTGGTTTATACATACACTATTTCATTCAATTCTTACACAGTTCTGTGAGATTGGCATTGTAATTATTCCCATCTTAAAGTTGAAAATACTGAGCCTTAGAAAAGTTTATTAATCTATCTCAAGATCACCCACCTATTACGTGGCCAAGCCAAGATTCAAACTCAACTTTGTCCAAGCACTAAATCATTCTACTACATTGCTTCTCAGCTTGAGTAGAAACTTCCTGCCTAGACAGAAACCAGTGGGATGAGCTTAGTGCATCTTATAGCATCTTCTCAGAGAAACTTAGTATGAAACAATAAAAAATAAAGTTCAGTACGTCTCTTAACTCATATACTTGATATGGCATAACAGAAGGTACCAAAAGTGGTATATTTTTCTTTTCCCTTTTCCAGAGTCACTTTCCATGTTAGTATGCTTGGCCTGATAAACAACGAAGTGAAAATGAATGCTGTTTGCATTCTAAAAAGCCCATCATGCTCCCCCCGCCCCAATTTTAGGCTCCTTTTGGAGCTCTGCTGATATTATTTGTCATTTCTTACAGTGCTGAGAAGTTTATTAATTGCTTTTGTCTTGTTTGATAGCATCCAACAAAGACAGAAAGGAAAGGGCAACTAAGGATAAAGCCATTCTTTTGAGCAGCCACTCATTTGCTCTAACACATCTGGCTAATGGATAGAGTATGAAATTGCTCAAGAAACACAGCCATCAGGAGCAAACTTCATGTTTTTACACCCAAGTTGGTCTAAAGCCTGGAGCAGAGCCAGCCTTCTATGCACGCAGAATGATAATAATAATAATAAAAAATGTTGGCTGAACATCTACTATGCACCAAGAACTGTGCTAAGCACTACTGGTCATCTCACATCATCCTTCAGGAGCCTAAGGGGGAGGTTTTATTCCCGATATTAATAGCATAGGAAATATTTCAGAGATCATACAGCTCATCAAGTGGTGCTGCCAGAATTGGCATCTGGATCTGGCTGACACTAGATCAACCTTTGATTTTGTGGTGCATAGGTGAGCTCCTAGGTGACATGACTTAAAGAGGTCTGGGATGGTCCTTCTGGCAGGGATTCCTACTCATTGTCCAATATCCATTCTTCCGCCTTCCATAATAATGGAAACACTAATTTTCTTAGCTTCCCTTGCAGCTACATGTGGCCATTTGCTCAAATTCTAGCTCATGGAATGTAAGTGAAACTGTCACATGACAACTTCTGGGATCCTTCCTTAAAAGACAATTGTCATGCATCCTTTGCTTTTTTCCAATCTTCCTGCTGGCTGGAATGTTGCTCAGAGATACTCCACCAGCTATCTTGGGCCATATAGATGATGGCCATGATGTTAGGATGTTAAAGTAGAAAAGTAGAAGAAGCCTGGATCCCTGAAGATTTTGTGGAACAGAGCTTCTGTTCAGCAGATAGTTTAGCTACCCTAAAGTATGTAAGAAATAAACGTCCATGTTGTTTAAGCCAAAATAATCCTGGAACTCTGTTACTTGCAAAAATATCTTAATCATAACCACTTACTGAATGAATAAAATTCATTGAAGGTCACTGGCTGGTTACTAGTACCTCAAATGTCCCCATTATAGGTTTTTCCCATTGGATTAAGATATATTTATACAGAGCTGCTAGGAAGGAAGGTAACAGATCACCCAGGGTGCATGGATGGAGTAGGAGGAGGCACAAAAATAGGCAAGTCTGAAGTGCCTATAAATCTGTATCTGGCCTCTGCAGGTGCTGCTATGGAGTGTAGGGGCCAAAATGAGAGGGGCAGAGCAGAGTTAAGGCCATCCTTGCTTTTAACAATATGGAAGAGGCACAATTTCCATCTTGACTACTTAACAGTTCAGGGGCTGTTCTTTTCTAGGAAATTCACCCAGATCTGTGATTACACAGAGCAAAAGTTCAGGTTACATCAGTGTTGAATTAATGGTGATGATGATACCTTTGAATCAGCAGTACTAGACTGAAACAGGAGAGTAAGGTCAGAAGAATAAAAAATTCTCTCAACACTGCCTCAGCTTCATAAGGGAAAAGGGGAGCATCTTCTCTGAGTAGCCATTCACTGATTTATTCATTCAACAATCTTACTGACTGTCTACTATTGTCAGACATGCTTTCTATGGATTATACATTAAGAAAATTTTCAGGAAATTTAAATCTATGGTGACAAAACTAAACACAGTTAGTTTTTCTGCAGAACAAAATGCAATTCAATTTAAAAACAAGTAATTTTAAAAAGCAAAACAAACAAACACAAACAAACAAAAAACTATTGGTTACCTGGTATATTCTGATAAGTGTAGTGGAGTATGTGAAAATGGTTGGATAGGCAAAGCCCTGGCTTTCAAGGGGTTTATCAACTTGCAGGGGGTGAAATAACCCATGAGTAACCATAATACAAAGCAGAATGAGGTAAGTGCCTTAGAAGGTACAAGATACAATGGAAGTTCAGAGAAGGAGCCCCTGCTGAGGGGCTACCTCCACTCATGAGAGAGATGCCATCACTTCTCTCTATACCACCCACTGCTATGGTTTTCTGTTTGCAGAACAAGGGAGGCAGTAAAGTTGTTCTACCACTGGGGGGATTTTAGCAGAGGCCTTTGATCAGGACCTTGAAAAAGGGATTACTTCTCAATAGAGAGATTTTATGAGTTTGAAGGCCTTTTCCAACCCTATAATTCCATAGTTCTTCTACCTTTATTCTTGACAGAAACTCTTACCCTCTGGAGTTCCTAGTTTTTCTAAGTCTTGTCATATTATATCCACTTGGCAGAAGTGAAATACAAACATGGGCTGGCACAGAGATCTCCAAGGTACCCCCACCTCATGGATTCTCCTTTTCATTTTTTCCAGTTAGAGACAAAGAGAGTGTCCAAAAGGAAGTGCTCAACTATGTCAAATGTGAAGTCTCCAAATGAACACTTAAAAGTATTTTTAGTAAAGTGATGGACTCTTCTGAACTGAGAAAATCCATCCAGGTGTGGATTTTTACTTAGTAGATTCTTTAAAGGGGAAGCACTCTTTCCCAGAGCTTTTATACTGTTCCCTTATCACCTTTCCTCATTAAATTTCATGTTCTTCTTGCCCAATACACTCACTTACTGCTCAAAGCTAAAACTCTTATTTTTACACAGCTCTCATAGAAATTGCTCCATTACAAAGAGTAAGGGAGTAACACAAAGAGCTAAGTGAACTATTTTGGCTGTGACAGGAACTGTATTTGCCTTTTGGCGCTGCTTTCTGACTTTCTTTGTGAATTCTCTCTTGCTCTGATGGCCCTAGCAGTTTCCTGCCATGAATGGAAACACAGCCACCAGGCAATGCTCCACTTGGAGACAAATGGACTCCTGATAGCTCTAGGACTAAATTAGACCTGATAAAATACTGCTTTTCTGGATTTCTCAATTTCTTTCACTCTGGGTTTGGAGGCCAAGGCTATGCATCACCTAAATGGGAGATTGTGGTTATTACTCTATGTTGGCGAATGTAGATAAAGGACACATTTGCGTTTGTTTCTTTCAAATTCATTTGGTGCACTTAAACAAGTTTTCTGCTATTTTTTTACTTCATTTTTTGCAAGATCTACGTGCTTTTTCTCAATATACTACTCTTCTATCTATGCATCTAACCTTGATTAATTCTTTCCAATTCTAATAAGACTCCAATACCTTGGGTAGATTTTCAGAAGAAGGATCTTGGGTCATTTCTCTAAAGCCTCTGTTATTTGCAGGATTTGGGATCTAGGAATACAGAATTACAGAAGTTCAGCCTTGAAAGAGGCTTCCGATGATCTTGTTATAGAAGATTAGTCTGATAGTGTCAGAGGAGAGCAAGGAAAAGGATTCTGGTAACTCAGAAAGGCTGCCGGTAAGAAAATAAGCAAGTGTCAAAATATCCATTTTAACGTCATATCAACTGAGTCACAGTTTCATATTTGGAACTTGATCAATGGTTCCATTCCCCATACCTCGTCTAGCTTGTTTACTCCCAGAACTCTCCTAGGTGGATGTTGACTCCTTGATAGGAATTGAGCTAATCAATGAAATGATATCAGTATCTGTGACTTCCTTGTGGACTTCATCTTCAAGGGTCAGAGAACAATTGCTCTCTCTTCCAAAGAACACTTGAGAATTTCTCAAACAAGTAATTTGAGAATTGTCTACTGTGTTCTACCATTCTCTGTTTTGTTTGTGTACACAGAGCGGGTAATAAATTTTCAGGAAGCCAGCACCTTGAGATCAAGGCGCCAAGATATAGGCCCATGGACATTGTATGGTTTCCTTTCCTTAATACCTCATGAATTGTGGGCCTTCTCAGTACAAGAGACTCCAATGTACCTGAGATATCTCATGATGTGTAGGAAAAATGAATCTGACTCCAGCTGGAAACCAACATGTCACACAATTTAAGTTGCCTCCCTTGGTTGGTTGGATAAGAAGAGGAAGGACCAAGAGCCCAAAATGAACCTAACAGTGAGGCTTCCTTGCCACAAAGAATCTAAAACCAACGGCTGTAACAATGGGTGTGCAACAGTGCATGTTGTAGAGGACAATCAGAGGAAGGAAAGATAAAAAGAAGAAGATGGGAGGCTGAAGAGAAAGATATGCCCATGGTTAGAAAGAAAAGAAAGCTTGGGGAATGTACTATATAGTTTTCCCAGATGTTTCCAGGGTGCAGGGACTTACCATTCCTGTTCTCTTAGCCATCTGTACCTTTCTGGCTAAATCTAAGCACCTAAGGCAGGAACGCTGTCAGTTCGGTTCGACTCAGTATCCCAAGCACAACTACAGAGCCTGGCATGTAATAGATGCTCAGTAAATATCTGTGCACTCACCCATCACATTTTAGCACTCAACTGTAGTTCTGTAAAGTGCCATCTAATACTGGTCTTGCTGATTAGACAGCTGTAGGCCACTTTAAATATTTATTTGCCATCTTTCCACAAGGCATAGTCCTGTGCTTGCTGTTGTTCATGACTCTCTGAACTTGAAGATAAGTAATGTCAAATGTTAAAAGTGTGCTTTTTAAAAAAAGATAAGGCATTCTCTTCCTATTGGTTAACTTCATCTATGGGAGAAAGGAGTCTCGCAGGCCAGAAGAGAATTGGGTAAATGAGGGAGAGCTTGGGCTGGAATCCCCCGGAGCAGATAATCTAAAAGCATATCTTTCTTGGAGACACTTAAGCAGCAAAGCAATTTGAGGACATAGGCCCTGAAAAGAGAACAGCACCTGCCTTGCTGAGCAGCCTGGTTTGGAAACTGCTGGGTTAGCAACACGTTGCACCCTGTGAAAACTTGTGACTTCAATGTGAAAAAGAGAGGCTTTAATTAAATCGGGTGTTTCTGAGTCTCCCACAGGGAGGTGGGATTTGGGGGGTCAAGAAACTGAGACTTTTATCAGGATAAAGGGAGCCTTTTCAGAAATCCTGGACCCCCATGGTGCTTGGTGATGTACTTCACCCCTGTGTGGCCATGTCTTTGCCTTTGGAAGCTCTGTTACCATTAGCATTCTCTTGCGGCCAAGCAGGGCTAAACCTGGAATGGTGTTCTTGGTCTGTGGCTGGGGATTATCCACACTATGCTTTTCCATACTGCTTTTTATGGGTTGTATGTTTTGGGGAGTTGGAGAGTTCCTTGTGGGGCTCAAGGTTTCTTTGTTGTTGTTTTTTGTTGTTTTTTTAAATTAGGTAAGATGATCTTAAAGAGGTGTGGTGGGGCTAGGGGACATTTCCTCAGGCTTCAACCAGTGGATTCTGATATTCAATACAATTCACACAATGCTAATCGAACACTTACTACATGCATAGTGCTGTTCCAATATCTGAGGATATAAAAGGGAATGTGATGTCCATTGTGAACTGAAGAAGTTTACAAATGAGTCCATACTTATCTCTAACATAAGATTGGAACATTGCTATTGGTACATATAAAGACAAGTCTGGATTAGGGAAAGATAAATTCTTGCTGATGGAGTTGGAAGCGGTCTCACTAGGAAGGAATAGATAAGCTTGGTCTTAGCTATCCCCTGGTATTTTCACACCTAGGGAAGAGGGGATGCAAAAAAAGGCAAAATAGAGGCTTGCTACAGGCAGTGTGCTATATGGGCGGCCAAGGAGCATGGGCACTGGAGTCGCTGCCTGAGTTGAAAGCCTGGTTTTGTCCCACTTAGAAACTATGTGCCTTTAGGCAAGTCATGTATTCCTCTGTGGCCTCCCTTGTAAAGTGAAAATAATGATTGTATCCACTTTATGGGTTGGTCGTGAGCATTAAGAGTTAATACACATCCATGTTTAAGACAGTACCAGGCATGTACTAAGAGCTCAGAAAGTGCTAGCTTTTATTATTGTGTAATATAAATGTTGTTCTAACCTCTGTTTCTGGGCTTATCTTGCACTATCTCCACGAGCGTATCACCCAAACACCTGGCTGGCTGGCTCATGCACATGTGCACATGACCTAGTCTCTGCCGTCTATGTGCTTTTCCATTTTTTCTCCACCCAGAATGCCTCCATCCATCCAAATCCTATCTATTTAAAGCCTATCTTAAACACAAGATATGACTTCCCAGCAAATGTGAGTAAACCTTATTACACTTAACAGGCATCACGTCAAATTTTAGAGGTTGCCTTTCTGGACCTTGCCATTAACCAAGGCTACTACCGACCCTCTGGCGTGATTCATGAAGTCTGGGGAATGTCACGGTTTCCCTTCCTTCTCCCCGGAGGAGAGTGCATGCACCAGGGAGAGGGGGGGAGTAGTCCTGTTATTTCTAGATTTCCCTGAAAGATGACCGCAACACAGAAGGAGCAAGATAAAGTTGGCCACCTGTGTGTGCCAGTGTTTCCCTTAACCAGATCTCAAGGCCATTGCCATCTTTGTGATAAGCCAGGACTCAAAGATCTTTACGAAACTCCCAAGAACACTCTGGGACAGCCTCTTTTGAAAATCATTCCATAGATTGAGCCAGAGGAGTGGTCCAACATGGATGGAAGATTTCCCACCAAAGGGTCAACTGAGTCAGTGGCCAACATTGGATGTAGAGTCCGGCCGTTGGCTAGAACCTCAAATATTTGATTGGGAACTCGGGGATGAGTGGGAAGAAGCCTTTCCTATTTTGTGTTTACCTATCAGTCTGGGAACAAATTGATCTCCGACTCACGTTTCCACATCTCACTGTGTCAGAGTCCACATTAATGCAGCGCTTGGCAGAGAGGTTCGGGACTGAGCACGCTCCTTTCCACTCAGCTCTCAGGCCGGGAGAGTCTGAGCTTGAGCCGGGGGGAAGGGCAGGAGCGGAAGGGAGGACCTGGTCCCAGCCACCCACCTTGCCGTTCCTGAGTTTTGATTAAAGAGGAAAATATTGGCTCTGGCATTCTCGATTTGCAAGATCCAAATGTATTTTGACTTTTTAGAAGAACCAAGAGCTCGGGTTTCACGGAAACGATACTACTCAGAACTTCTGACTCAAAACCTAAAGCTGCTGGGCTTCTCAGTGGTCGAATGCACAGCCAGTGCCTTAGCAAAGTGACATTCGATGGCTCTGGGTTGCACAACAGCATGAGGTCAGCCTTCGGATGGGAGCTGGGCTGTTGAGCAATGCCACTTGGAAGAGAGAGGTCAGACACAGAAACCTGTCCAACAGTTCTAAGAATTTTATATCTTTAAAAATGTTCAATATATTTCTTTATGTGTTGGGACCCAGGCTTTCCAAATCCCTAATTAGTCTGATTTTTTCCAGAAATCTCCCCTGAATCTCGGGTCAGGCAGTGAATTTCCAGTTAGACAAGCTAAGCTCATTTTAAACTTTTTTGTTCTTGTTAATCCTCACTGGAGGATATTTTTTCCATTGTTGTTTTTTTGTTTTTTTTTTTAGAGAGAGTGGAAGGGAGGCAGAGACAGAGGGAGGGAGAGAGACATCAATGTGAGAGACATATCTATTCATTGCCTCCCACATGACCCCGACTGGGGTTGGGGGAATGAACCTGCAACCCAGGTAATTGCCCTTGACCGGGAATCAAACCCAAGACCCTTCAGTAGATCTCTACCACTGAGCTACACCGGCCAGGGCAAGCTAAGCTCATTATAAATATTTCACAGTGAGACCAGAATAGGGCATTTAAAGTGGGGGAGGAATTTCCGAGTAGGGTCCCTGATCACTGTCCCTGCCCCTTCTTTCCAGTCACCCCTACCACAGCCTCTTTCCTGATGCTGAGCCTGGGGTGGCTGAAATCAAGAGCATCCATGAGGCAGGGAGGGTAGGCTCAGGTGGCTTTTCCATCCCTCGTCCCCACAGGTGGGAGACGCGCATGCCAGGGCATCCCACGGTGCGTGGTAAAGTGTGGAGGAGCCCTGCTGATTCACCCATAAACTCTCACCCCAGGAGAAGCCTAGCAGGCAGCTTGGATGGGGAGCCCACATTTCTCTTCCGGGCCCTGGAAGAGCCGAGTCAAAAACGTGAGCAGAAGACAAGGAGTTCGCTAACCAGGCCTGAAGAACCGGGGTCCTTCTAGATCACGCTCCCTCCAGGACGAAAGGGAACTGGCTGCCTGTCTGACAAGTGCTCAGTAGCAACAGCCTCTGGGATGTGGTCCCTTCTCCTCTGCCTGATCCTTCCCTCCGGTCACTGTGCTCACTGCTAATGGGCGTTTGCTGAGGGCCCACATACATCGTAATTTGGTCAAGAGTCTCCTTTGTGAAAAGAACCTTTTTTTTTACCTTGACATCTCCCGCTATTATTTTTTATATACAGTTTTTATATACATGGAAACAGCTGTAGTGGCCTTTGCTAGATGGTCGGAGAAAGATGTGCTACATAGAGAGGATGGAACACTGCTCAGCCACAAGACAGATGAAATACATTTGCAGCAACATAGATGGATCTTAAGAGTATCATGCGAAGTGAAATAAGTCAGAGAGGAAAAGTTAAGAACCACCTGATTTTTCTCGTATGTGGGATATAAAACTGAAAGCAACGAATGAACAAAAAAGGGGAAAAACCCTCAGAGACACAGACGACAGTATGGTGGTTACCAGAGGGAAGGGGGGGGGTCGAAAAGGGTCAAGGGGTCAGATATATGACAGAAGAAGGTTGGGCTTTGGGTGGTGAGCACACAATGCAACATACAGATGACGTATCATAGAACTGTACACTTGAAACCTATATACTTTTATGAACCAATGTCACCCTGATAAATTTAATTTTAAAAATAGAACAGGACTTTTGTAATAGTGTATGGTGACCATCTGAGAGGAAAGTTTTGCCCCTTTTGAATTCCTAACACTGATAGTAAATTTTTCCACATAAAGAAAGAGGGGTGGGTGGGTGGGTGTGTGTGTGTGTGTGTGTGTGTGTGTGTGTGTGTGTTTTCTAATCTAGAAGGTAAGGAACAATCCAGAGGAGCTGATGAAGTATGAACAAATGTACTTCAGAGACTAAAAACTGAATCCTAACCTCCAATGTCTTCATTTAGGGAAAATCAGAGGCAAAGCCTCAGGGAGGGAAAGGTGTCAAATCTGACTGTTAACATGTAACAATATTTTGTCGGGAGTTTTTCCTTCATTTCTGTTCAACTACAGACTTTCAGCGAGCATTAATCTTCTAATCAAAAGGGAACAAATCTATTTATAATTGACATAAATGATGGTGCTATTTTTAGTTCTCTTTGGCTTTGCATGTTTCTCTGTGGGAGATTTTCCCTGAAACAAAAGCCTACTTTTTGAAGCAACTGTGTTCCAGGGGCAGCCATGCTCATTTCTGTTGCCCAAGAGATGCATTTAATTAACCCCTTGTCCCTAATCCGGGATGGTGGAGCAGGGAAGCACTGGCCAACAGCACAGCTACTCCTCCCTTTGCCTTGTCACCTTAGGGCCTAGAAGGAATGGCAGTCCCCCGATCCCTGCAGGAAGGTGCAGGAACGCCACCTTGGCTAACCCGCTTGCAGCTTCAGAATGTACCCTGTCCTATTGCCCTTCAGTTCAAACACCTCAAATTGTCTCTAGAAACCTGTAGCTATCCTTGATTCCCTGAGAATTTTGTGATGACTCCATTGGTGTTATCTCACCTGATAATCAGAAAAAAACCTTTTGGGAGGCAGGGCAGGGCTGACTGTACCCATTTGACAAGCATGAGGATTGCCCAAAGGCACTCAGCTTACAGACCACAAAGCCAAGTCTCCTTAGGGTGCTCAAGACTCCTCACCTCATGTCCTGGGTACACAGTAGTTCATAAAATGTTCCCGAATTGAACCACATTTTAGGAGAGTGACTTTATTCATTTTAGCCCATATTTAACAACTAGTCATTTTGATCAAAATCCATTACGTTGCATCCAATTCTGGAGCCACTGAGTTTTAACTCTATAGCTCTATGTGTCATTGACAGCCCCTCTCAGGGCAAACAGCAGTGAGAGCTCTTTTCTGGGCATTTGGTACCTTTAGAAATGGGCACTTTTGAATGCAGCGTGCAGAGCTCTTTCTGTTTCATTTTTTCCAGGGTATTGGAGCTCTACTTGGCTCAGTTCTCTATTTCAGTGGGGCCCCCAAGAATGGGTTGACTCCTGTAATCCTGACACTAGTTGAGCATACCGAAGGGTTTGCCGATGTTCCTCATGAGACATGCAATAGTGAATTAATTGGAAGATCACAGCCAGCTTCCAAGAAAAAGGATCATGTTCTGTTTACCTAAATTCCCTCAGTAGTTTCCTTTAGATACAGCATTTCTCACTGCCTCCTTGAAATGCCTACAAGTCCACGGGGGCCTTCCGACTTGGCTATGTCTGCATTTCAAGTGAGTTCTTGCTTTCTTAGGGAGATATACAACTAATCTAGGCCTGGATAACAATTAATTCCATGTAGACACTGACTATACTGTATCCCAGGAATATGGGGGATCATACAGAGACAATAAGCAGTCCTTATCTTTGAGGAGATTATAGTCAACCAGATGGTGTAAAGCATGAACACTCACCAAAAACCAAAATATAGAAAGATTATAAGTGTTGTAAGAATAATGTAATTGCTATTCAGAGAAAAGGTGGTTAACATCTCATAGAAGACTTTATAGAGGAGGTGACATTTGAGAAAAGAACAGAAGGAAAGTGCAGGAAAATAAAACATGTGGTATTAAGTCATCCAGGCTGGATGTCAGAATATGGAGGGGGCATTTGTAAACTCCAATGCCTATCAAAATGCCAAGCAAATCATAAAAAGAAGTCAAGTGGGCCAGAGTAAGTAATAGAGAGTGGTGGGGATTTGGGTAAAGCAGAAAGCATGAGCCAATCTAGAGGGGAGAATACTTTAGTCAACATTGATAGATAATTTAAAGTTTTATAAAAGCACTACATTTGCCAAACAAAATACTTCTGAAGATTGGATATGACTTACAGGCCACCCATTGTTGAGTTTTGCTCAAGGGAAACATGAGGAAATACAATTGGAGAGTTAGATAGAGGCCTTATATAAAATGCCTTCACCTTAAATTGGGGGGTTTGGATTCGATTTACTTAGCCATGGGTGGTCACTGGAAATTGTTTCAAAAAGGGATAAAGTGATTAGAACTGTGCTTTAGAAAGATTATCTCATGGGTGGGATGGCTGGTATCAAGAGGCATTGGACACAGAGCAATTGCTGAGGAGGCTGTTGCAATAGTTTTGGTGAGTAATGAGGACCTCAGTAGTGCTGGGAATGGAAGGCGGGACACGTGTAATCTTCTAGTGAACTCCTTACAGCTGTTCTGGATCTTGGTGCAAAACAAACTACAATGTTACAAGGCACTGTGTATGAAAAGCGGGGTTTGCTGGTCCCCACGGTCCCAAACACCCTGAGTGACGGTGTACTTGTCCATCGCACTGGCTGGGAGCCGGCCCTTACTGCTTTACAAGGTCGCTGGCCAGAAACTCCGCTTGTTCTTTGATCATCTCTAAACTATCGGATGTTTGGTTTTTCAGATTTGGGTTCTTTGCTCCCTGGGAGGGCATGATTGTCTTTGAAATTCTGTCTGAGCTGCACACTTGTTCCGTTTGAGGAGAACTGCGAAGTTCCTTAAAGATAAGTCCTGTGTCTTGTTCAGCTGAAGCAGCGGTGGCTAGTGTCGTGCCCGGGTGACAGCACAAGGGCGCACGGTTAATATCCAGAGAGATCGTGCATCCCGGGGCGGGGCCGCCTGGGGGGGGGGCGGCCTGTCCTGCGGGCGGGGGGCGTCCAGATGGCCAGCGCCAGCCCCGAAGGCGCCGTGTGAGCGGGAGGCGCGCACCTCCTGCCCAGAGGGCCCAGCCAGCAGCTGCCGCTTGGAGTCCTGGCCAGCAAGTTTAGAATCACCCAATTTTTGAAGAGAAGCTGTTAATAGTTTTATTTAAAATCTTGACTTTTACAATTCCAAAATTTAAAAATATATTGATGGGACCAAACAAAACATGTTCGTGGGCCAGATTCAGGTGGGGTGGGGGTAGGGTCTGGCCTCATTTTGTCACTCCGTGAGGGCAGGGGTTATGCTTTATTCATTCTTTTCACTGGGGGTGTTTGGCTAACCGGAGCGCTCAATGAATGGCGTGGACTGGAATAATATAGGGGAGCAATATTCCTATGCGACTCAAGCTCGAGGCTGTGTGATTGATATTTAATGGATCCTCATGTGCTATCATGAAACCTCTGTGAAGACACGGCTCCAGCCTCCCCTGTATTGCTTAGCACAGAGCAGGGACCCAGCCGATGATGCCATAATTAAATTGGCTCAGGCCATAATTTTACTGCCATACATTTTACTAAAGCGCTGAGCAAAAGTAATGAAAGAAGAATGCTAATAAAAAGAAACATACAGTAAACTACATATCCAGTCATATTTCTTAAAGGATTTTAGAGATTTCTATGAAACGACAGTAAACGTTAGTTCTGAGAAAGGTCCTTACCTTGTTAACATTCTTTCGAGATTCCCTAATTCCCAAGTTCAAAGCCTTCCCTTTTTTCTAAGGAAGAGAAGTTACAAACTGGAGCTCTGTCACTCTTACCTGTCCTGCTGTGGGGTCTTTCTGAAGCCATGTCCTTGAGATAACTTGACCTTCGTGAATGGGCTCAGGCCGGGGAACGTGCTGAGTTCCAGAACAGGTCTAATGAAGGCTTTTACCTAGGGAGTCTGCTGTCACTTTAAAAAACGGTTTCAAAGTTTACCCTTCACCTTCCAATAGGTGACAGAAGCCCGCTTATTTTTTTTTAGCTTAAGACCATTTCTTTTAAATCCTAATAGCAACCCTCACGAAACTAATCAACTCCGAGTCATAAGAAATAATATTAGAACCCGGCTGAGCATGACAAAGGAAGCAATTTGATATGAGTAAAACACATTTGTCCCCTCAATGTGATTAGAAAAAAAGAAATTGAAGGACTCTTGCTTGGCTCTTCTTAAAAAAAAAAAAGTGTAACTATTGAAAAAGAAACTGGCAAGATCTTAAGGACTGGATCGCAGTTTCTGGCCCCAGTGATGGGTTTGGAAATTGCAGCCACAGCAATTAGGAGTTCCAAATTTCAGTTCACAGAAGGTCAGGCCACGGGGTTATCCTTGGAGCAGTTCTATACCTCCTCCCAGGACAGGCTCCCCCAATTTGAGAGAACTTGGACTTGATACAGTTGAATCAGCATACATATTGTTAACGACCACCAGCACGTTTGGCCCCAATAACATTTTTCAAATCTTCAGCAAAAGTTCAGTCCTGACTGTTTTGTGTTCTCTCTTAACGGGTGGAGTCACCAATCAACAGGTACCTGTTATTTCCTGCCATTCCCTGGACCAGAGCTCCTCAAACCCTAATGTGCTTGCTGATCCTCTGGGTAGCTGGTGAAAAATGCAGTTTTTGTACTAATTAGTCCAAAGTAGGGCCCTTATTCTGCATTTCTAACAAGCTGTCAGCTAGCTTTAAGTAGCAAGGCTCTAGATCTGTCTTTAGGTACTAAACTACAATTATACTATGTGCCCCTGAGAACATTAGTTAATCTAACTAAAATTTCCTGCTATAAACAAGAGGTTGTTTCTTGCGACAAAACACTTTCCATGGCCTTCAATAAAACCAATTTTTTTCTAAGAGATAGATTCTCTGTTCTTTATTATTATTGCTGTTTTTTATTAGTTTGGGCATCAAAATAATTTATATTGATTGAAACCA
Organism: Miniopterus schreibersii; assembly: GCF_964146895.1. Taxonomy (NCBI): domain Eukaryota; kingdom Metazoa; phylum Chordata; class Mammalia; order Chiroptera; family Miniopteridae; genus Miniopterus; species Miniopterus schreibersii. The sequence goes on from NC_138102.1 coordinate 174,061,511, forward strand.
GTCACTTGCTGAATGACGTTAAGACACTGCGTGATCAGTGCCCACCTCAGAACCAGCCAGAAAGTCAGTCCTTCTGTGCCTTTAGTTCATACATCATGGAGTTTTTGTGCCATGTTACCGAACCCTCGCCTGGCTTCTCTGTAAGGATTTCCATAATTGCACGCAAAGCGCTGGTAATCTACAGAAATGCCAGCCAGATTTGTGGCACTAACACCTTTTACAAGTCTTATGATCCCTATGACTCAGGGCCCACAGACTGTCTCTCGCAAGGTAAGCCTGAAATGATGCCTATTGTAGGACTATGTCATGGATCTTCTCAGAATCTATCCCCAAATATCCATTCCACAGCGGGAGACAAGAATCCGCTGTAAAAGAAGGAATCGTTGGAGAGCCAAAAACATCTCTACATCAAACTGAGAGTGGAGCTATAAGATGAATGCAATTAGCTGGCAGTCGCGTCTTTGCCGAAAACATAATCATCCCTGTAATAGGGAACATTCGCTGTGCTTGACAAGCTCACAGTGAAAGAGCTGGATCCATGGGAAGGAGCATGCTGAAAATGGTTTCAATATGATCCTGTATTTTCACTCAATACTATTGATTGAGGGTGTCCGGCCAAAAACAATGAGAAAATGAGCCAACACTAGCCTTACCCTTTGACCATATTATATATAGTTGCAGCTGAAATGTGTTATAGGTTTCAGGAATAACAAAGCACCATATGGAACAAATATCTGGCATCATGGCAGCTGATGAAACCAGGAAAAATTAGACAAATTATCAATTGCTTGCTCCCAAATTACCCAAAAAAGAAATTAGATCCATTTTCAGTAGCTTTGCTTTCAAATTTCTTCTTTCTATGAGTCACCACTACTTTCTGCCAAACTAAATATGTCTGTGAATGGCTGGAAACTTTAATGGAAAGAAACATAAAACTCAAAATACGTAGGAAAATTTAAGCTTCTTCATGGAAGACTAGCAAGTCAGGGATGTGTGGAGACAGAAATAATGCATCAACAGTACCTTTTGTTTCGGGTAGCATCTGACTTTGCACGCAATACAGGATGTATATACCTGCCAGCCAGCTGACATGGCTTCAAATTAAAATGATCTCTAAAAAAGAATTAGCTCATTACTTTTTTTAAAGCTTCCAATCCATCAAACTACTAAAGTCTATGAAGATCCATAGTCCTATAGTCAGGTTGATCAGATTTGGACTTGATGATGTTTTTCAATGGGTAGTAGAAATTGGAGGAAAGTTTTTGTGAATGGTTAAGGGCTTGAGCTTTCAAAGACTATCCTGATGGGTTACATCAGAAGAGTATGACATAGCAGTTCCCTCTGTGTTTATGGACTGCGGTTGCTGGTGCTGCCTTCTTGGGAGTTTTAAGGTGAAGTTTAAAGTGTTCCACTGTGCAGAGAGTTCTAGGCTGAGAACGGGGTGACAGAACTGCAGTCCTGGCTTTCCCAGCAGGATGCTCTGTGACCTCATCACGTTATGTTTTTCCTGGACGTTGCTTTCCTCATCTGGGAAGTGAGAGCACTGGACCAGATTGCTCTATATGGTTCTTTCTAGCTCTCTAGTTCTTCAGTTATGCTTTGCCAGACAGAAACAGAGCAACACTTGTGTTCTCTGAGGGCTGGTGCTCCAGCTCTTGTCCCAGACTTGGGGCTTATTTGCCAGGCATGGACCCTTTGCTGAGTATCTTCCCTTAACTACCCCCTGCTCCCTTTAATGTGAGGACCTCAGATGAAATAAGATAGAGGGACTGAGTGAAGGCTCTGAGTGGTTTCATAACCATTTCCATCGGTGGAACCTCTTTGGGAGGCCTCCCACGGTGGCCCTTGAAAACTCCCCATGGACTAGAATTAGCTTACTGTTGACCTATGAGAAGTTTCACTGGAGTAAACGTGAAGGGGCCTCAAGAGATGACACCTCAGATCAAGTAGATCTTTAAAATCTACACCTTCAATCTCAGGTCCACAATGGCGGCAATAGTAATGGAAAGCCATGGGGTATATTCTGGAGACTGGTAGAAGAAAATGCCTTTTGGAATGACTTTTCCAACATCAAGTCAAGGAGTTTTATTAAGTGCCCACCACTGGATGCTGTTGGAGGACAGAAATTTTTTTTTAAAACTTAGTTTCTTTTTCTGAAAGAGCTCAAAATAGAAAGGATGAAAATTCCCACCAGCAGTAACTGGTGTTTGATTGTGTGGTTCAGAGGTGTCTTAGCCATGCCAGATGTTCCATCTCTGGGAACTGTTAGATGTGAAGCCTCTGGGATAGAATCACATGGTCACTGGTCCACATGGTGATGAAGCTGGCAAGGTTGATTTCATCAAAGCCACGCTTAAACAGAGAAATTCAATTCCCCTAAGTCAGGCTGTGATAGGGAAGCAGTTTAGATGGGCAACCTGAGAGTGTAAAGATACTTTTCTGATTAGTGAGTACATTTCGTCTGCTGAACATTGCTTTTTGAGGTTAAGTAGAAATCACCAAGAGCTGACTTGGGAGAATAGAAATCTTTTGCCTACCCAGTGACTACCTAACTATCTCAAGGAGACAGACTCTTTGAGCAAGCACACTCAGTGTGGTAAAATGATAGGCCCCATATTTTTTCTGCTTCCTCCAATGAGGAAATAAAGAGTATTACTGAGTGAGCATTCTGAGGATCCATTAATTAACTCTTGGGTGGTCTAAATGCAAAGCAATACGTGAATAGGAGATACCAGGATGCTTTTCTTTTTCATTAATAAGGTTGAGAAGATACACTGCCAAATTAACTTTTCTAGATTGCAATTATTGCAGAACCATTGAGCTAATGGGTCAGTGTCATTAGTGGTTGAAGTCTGACCACTGAATTAATTTGCAGATGGTGATTAGGGGGACAAGGCACACTATTCAATTCAATCCATTAACAGTTTCACATATGGATGTCCCTTTCAGCTCCAAAGCCCTTCTACAGTTCAGCCTGAGGTGTAATATTCTTACTCCCATTTTACTAATGAGAAATGGAAGGCCCAAGGACATTAAGTGACTTCTCTAAGGTCATAGAGCTGTTAAGTAGGGGAGCTGCGTGAGGCCCAAATATGGAGCTTCTGATTTCCAAATTAATACTTCATTGATCTTCTCCTTTTGCTTTCTGGTGGGCTGCTTATGGGCAATAAAATGACTGTAGTGATACTCAGGTAGGAAAGACGCACGAAGGGAGGAGAAAAATTGTGGCCACTCCGTCTGAACCGACCTTTTCACTTGTGAGGAAGGGAATGGCCACAAACATTGAGGTCACAAAGGTAACCAGCTTCTCCTTCATTCGTTCCAGATGGTCACAAACTCCTAAGCACACAGCTTTGCTCGGTGCCATTTCTGTCTCCCTTTACTGCTGTTACCAACATAAATGAGTTTCATAGCTATAAGGCGAAAGGGAGGGCCTGCAAACACCTTTTATTTAGCCTAGAGGGAGAGCTTTTTGTTTTCAGAGAAAAGCTTTCAAAACCACAGCCACTCTTCTCAGTGCTTACTCTGGGCGATGGCCACAGACTCCTGATTAACCAGTGCCTGATAATTTGTTCGTGTGTTACTTTCGCTCATGGCTTCCCATATCTCCAAGTCACTCCTCCTCCAGAGACTTCTCTAGTCCAGTAGTTTCTAATGGGGGGTGATTTTCCCCTCTCTCCGCAACCCAGGGGGACATTTGGCAATGTCTGGAGTCATTTTTGATTGTCTCAACTGGGAGGAGGGGACTTCTGGCATCTAGAGGGTAAGAAGCCAAGTATGGTGTTAACCATTCCAAAAAGCACAGGACAGCCCTCCTCCCCCAACAGAAATCATCTGCTCTCAAATGTCAATAGTGTTGAGGTTGAGAAACTCTGTTGCCAATGGCACTGGGGGGGAGGGAGAGGGGGGAGTTGGAAAACCAAGTAGGATTTAAAAACATGCCACTTGCTCTTAAAAAGAGGCTGAGGCTGGGGGCAGCAAGGGAGGAGAAGCCAGGGGGCTGAAATCTACAGTTTCCCCAGATCTTTTTAATCTAGAGCTCTAACTCTCTGTGCTCCTTTCCCTAGTTTCAAAGATAATCACAATTGGCTGCATGTGAGTTGGCTCAGTGCAAACTTTCTTAATACTTCCCTCTGATGAAAGACCCATTTCATCAGGGTAAATGGCACAGAGGTGGTACCATCTTCCCAGCAATATTCGTAGACCAGACTCTGTGACCAACACATTTTCAAAGTTTCAAAAGACACCCCCCCCCCCCCGACAGCCTCTCTAGTGCCTCATAAAGACCATAGACGAAAGAAGAAAGTCCGAAGAGATTCATACAGTATTTGCTTGGGAGACTGAGAAAGAAAAAAAAATCAGGTGTAAATTTCTTTTGGCTCGGGGCCGTCGGAGAAATCTCCAGAAAAAAAAGCTGACCCAACAACTCGTCAGACTGTTTCAGATTTTCCAGGAGCACAGCTTTGCTAAGTCATTCCAAAGCAGTTCTACCCAAGTTGACATTGGAGAGAGTGACCAGAGTCAGAATAGTATAATATACAATAATAGTCTAAGTTGTGACCTTAAGTGGACTTGGGATGCCTGAAGCACATCCGAGGGCTTTGATCACTGTATAGGTAATAGGCAGGGAATCAATTCAATTTGAGGGAATTTCTACCCCACAGGAACGAAAGTGTTAACTTAAGTCTCGGGTGAGTTTATTGGAATGAGAGAGCCACCAAGACCTATATTCATTTGGATGAGCTTGATTGGAGGCCTCTCCTGGTGATTTTACCTTACCAGGTGACTTTGACATAGGCATGGTTCCTTGCTACTGAAGGCACAACACTGCATTGGAATCAGAAAACAGAATAAAACAATATCTACTTTTGCCTCTGCCACTGGTTAGCAGTGTGACCTTGGATATGTCACTTCTCTCTGAGTTTCATTCTTGGTGCGTGACTAGATTATTTTTAAAGGGCTTTCAAGCTTGTAGAAATTTTCAACTTTGCTTCCTTTGAACAACGAGGTAGTTTTAAGAGGGAGATATTACGGAGATGGATACTTAATCAATAATCAGGTTCTTGGGTGTCTTCCCAGGGTCTTCACCATGCAATTTTTTTTGGCATATAAACCCTTATCCCTGCAGAATGCCTGAACATTTAACGTAAAAGGTTTTAATTTAATAGTCTGTGTGGTCTCTGCTGGTTGCACAATTTCTCTTTGTGTCCGTGCTGCTGCTGATCAAATATTGCAAAGCCATCAATTACCCGAGGACAAATGCAGAGGGCCACGTGCAAAAGTTCTGGCCAGTTGCATAAAGCAGTATGCCAGATGCAAAGTAAGTGAAGGGTTTTTCTTGGTATTCAAGGTTCAGTGAAAAAGTAAGAGGGGCATCTATGCCAAGAATGAACAGCCAGAGCTTGCCAAGTGCTTCTTTAAGTGGCCTTAGCCAATGTGAGACTAAACAATGCATTAAATAGGCATACAGCTTACTGCAGTTAAGGAATTGCATGTCAAGTAACAGCTCTTTGCTATGTTTTAAACATGATCTCGCATATAGATAAAGACAAACAAAATGCTGTGTTGTCATCTCCTTCATCTAACAGCTAATAAGGCCTGAGGGTTTGAACTTTCCAGGCAACCCAAAGTAATCCTTTGTGATGTCAGAGCCTGCTGATGTCTCACTGAGAGGTGTAGGGTGGAACTCTGCCAGAGCAGCAGCTCAGTGCAAACCGATTTTTTGCCACCACGGTTGTTAAAGATGTCTGGCTGCATAAAAGAGCAAAGGCTTTGTAGCCTGTTGCTGAGAACAATGAGAAATCTCCTTGGGAGATCTTGTTCCTGTTTTGAGTGTGTCTGATTGTTTGGTATGGGCTGTGAAATCAGAAACAAGGCTGCTAGAGGGGTGGAGCTGGCTCTTAATTGAGGCCCCAGGGAATGCTGGCATGGTGCATGATGCCTGGACAAGGTCCGTGACGGCCCAGGTAATCTGAAGAACACCAGAACTCTCTTTTGGATCTAAACTGTCGAGCCTACCAGCCACTGAAGATATTAGACGTTCCAATATCAATGGTCCTCAAATAACTGGTTGAATGATACCTGCACAAGTAGAAGCCTTGCATCCAAACCCCTGGCTGCTCCCACCACTCCTTTCATGGTCAAGTTGGGGAAGTCTCTTTCTGCCCGGTACGCTACTGAGATGATGGTGCCTTGTGACCGCCTCTCCTTTACACCCTTTCATAGCACCCAGAGAAAGGCCCGTGGTCCAATAAGTAGCCTTTCTCCAGTGGGTCTTGGAGAAAAACCAACAGAACTAAGAGTTGCAAGAAATGGAAAGTTGAGGTTTGCTGGCAGAAGAAGAGGAAAACTTGAAGTTGGCCCCAGGAGGGGCTCCCCCAGATCACACTGCTTATCCTGATATACACAGGTGAACTATAGTGTTCTGCCCAAGAATCCAGTCTGGGAAGGCCCTCGAACAGCAGCAGCCTCTCATCAAAGAAGACTTTTCTCGTGCACCTTGAGGAAATTCTGTTTTTATTTCCTGAGTTTTTCTAGAAGGTGAAATTACATGGATATCTCCCTCATGCCTCCTTTCAAAGACGTGTTCAAAGTCAACTCGTCACCCAGGGGTTCTTGTTCTTTATTTCTCAGAAGAGGACTGGGATTTGGGAAGCATCTCTCTCTGCTACACCACACTGGGCCTCTAAACAATGTGAATGGCCAGATGAACATGCTTTTTTGGAGACAAGAGACCTTGACTTTGGTTCTGGATCCATCCAGAGAGATAAGTCACAAAATCTCAACGTCTCACATTTCTCATTTGTCCAAATGAAGCAATAATTCTTGCCTTGCAAGACTGGGGTATAGACAAGGTGGGAGAGCTGCTAACACTGGATTTTGAAAAAGTAAATATATTAGTCGAACATAAGTCATTCTTCTTGTTAGTGAACTTACTATATAAGTGTTGCTGCTAATAACAGGTTTTATAAGCCACCCATAAGGAGAGAAAATGAGTGCAGAAAAATTAGCTGTTCAGATACCTCGACCTTTGCAAAAGACTCTGCAACTAATCCCAGAACAGAATAAATAAGTATAATAGCTAACATGTGTATGGTGCTCACCATGTGCCAGGAAAAATTCTAAGTTAATATGCTCTAATGTATTAACTCATTTAACCCTTACACCAGTTCTATGAGGCAGGTCCCATTTTACAGATGAGAAAATTGAGAAAGAAATTAAGTAATTTGTTCAAGGTCACCCCCAGGTAAGTTGCAGAGCTGGGATCCAAACCCTGGCTTCTTGGCAATAGAGACCATGCTCTTGGTCTTGAACCCTTTACTCTTTTGCTTGTTATAATTTTCCACCAGGGAGGAGATGGTCTTAAAAGCATTGAAATGTCAGAAAAATTGAAATTATTTTCTAATTTTGCATAGAAACCATCACTTTCTTAGCGGTCCTTGGTCCTGTTAGACATCTTTAAAGAGTAGTAACAAGTACGTAAGGTCAACATAAAAACATTGGTTTTCTTTAAAAATATCTGTGGCTTATTAGCCTAGTGGTGCTAATGATGAGGTCAGGGCATTAAGGTCAAACGCCACATGTGCCAATTAGTTTCAAAGAGAAAAGCTTTTCCATAGCCAGTGACTGTACCCCTAACTTTGACCAGCTGCCATACAAAGGCATGGCTGGTGGTGTAAGAAGTACAAAGCCAAAGAGTGCCAATGGCGCAGCTTCAATGCAGCCCCACTCAGAGGAAAACTAATTATAGTGGGCGACTATGTCTTTGGATGCCCCAAATTGTACAGTCGCATCTTTAATTGGAAAGGCAGTGTCTATAGGCTGGGGAAAGGCTTTCAGTCAGGGTTTAGAATGTTATCATACTTATTTGTCCCCTCTAATTTAATAAAAGGCAGCTATAATCTGACCTCACTTGTCCAAGAGAGTGAGAAAATGTAGGTGAGAACTGTCCATTGGTCCTTCCTAGCAAAGAAAAATGGCATCTGTTTTCATGTGGTGGGTGCTCCGTTAGCCACACGACCTGTGTGTCTTTCATCAGGACTGAGCTTCTAGCTCATCTCTGAGGGGTTGAAACCCAACTTAAAACAAAACAAAGCCAGTGGCTCCTCTTTCTTTAAGTAGATGTAATCTCCTATCTTTGGGGATAAGCAGAATCTATGTAAAGAAGATAAAGGAGATGGAAGGTTCTTTGGTCACTACTTGAACCCAAGGTTCTCCTTTCTCGAATAGCGCCACATCTTTGTTAATTACAACCTAGACTATGAGTCTGTTAAAGTTAGAAGAGGTCATTTGCTTGAACAAAATCTCCTTGTTTTGTAGACAAGGACATTTTGACCCAGGAAGTTTAAATGTTTGCCAAAGTCATACAGCTAATGAATGACAGGCCTGGGAGCAGTTTTCTGAGCATGATATTTAGAATAAAAGGAGCTTGAGTTGATCATAATAACCTAGATCGAGGAAGGTTGTTTCAGTCAATACCAATGAAATTCATGGTGAAGTTTCACTGCAACTCTACAAACAGTACGCTTTAACACACGAAGAATGACGTTTGTTTTTTTCAGACCTGTTCTTAATAACTAGGCATTGGAAGTGCGTTTTATAAAAGCTATAAATCTGGAATAGCCAGAAGGGTATCCAACTTTCTTTTCTAATTGATTTTCTTTTTTCCAGACCTCCAAGGTAAAGCATATATAATTTATTTAAGGGATTCTGAAAACTAAAAAGGACCCCAGAAACTCGCTTTCTTTTCATTGCTTTTAACTGAAACCATCCAAGACGGTTGGTTGTTCATCAATTTTTTAAGTATCTCCAAAGAGGCAAAGTCCACAAGCCCTTGAAGTGCATGTTAAAATGGTTAATGGCTGTCAAAATTTATATCTATAGGAAGCTTAATGTCTCCTGTTTCACTTGAGGCTCTTTTCCTCTTGCAGTTTCACACAAAATGAGGTTATAACAAGCCACTCTCTGTGAGAGCTCCATCAATCTGCTAAGATAATAGCTGGTTCTCTCCCAATGTGCCACCTCCATTAAGCCACCATTTTTCTCATAGGACTATGAGCACACAAGACTGGTGGATACGCTCTCTTACTGTGATGCATGGAGAAGAATCAGTAATTAGCTCCTCATTGGAACTTTCATTTCAGAAAATGTCTGGGGAAGCTGCATTAATTATAGAGGAAGTGTTTCACTTATGCTGGAAAGATGTTCACAAAAAAACATCATCTGGACGGTTGCTTTCCACTGCGCTCCAGTGGAACTTGGGCTCATAGAGAAATACGAGCTCATTCACAACACTGGGTTAATCTATACAAAATTAGCATGACATACATTTTATTCAGTTGTGTTTCTAATGAGGTTTAAAAAAAGCTTTCCTTCTTAAACTTTCTGGCCCAACAAAAAAGATAGATATGGAGGCAATTTTCTTTTAGATGTTTGAATTTCAAACTAAGATCAAAAACTGCCTTCCACTATTAAAAAAACACAAACCCATACTTTCAAAATGGGATTTTAAGCTGCTTCAAATAAAAGGCATGGCCACAATAAAACTTTGAAAATAAGGGTAAAAATATAATAGTCAATTGACAGGGGATGGAGGTGGCAAAGACTACTTTGCTCTAGTAAGTATTTCAAAGACTGTAAATGCTTAGAGCTGACTTCTCCACACACAGTAAATCTCAAGGGACAAAAAGGAAACTCAATAAAATTTGTTGACAACAGTTAATGCCTGTAAGAATAATTGGCTCAGACACAAAACAGACCATCAGTGTAGCTTGGGCAATGACTCAAATGCAGCCGTAAGTTTGTTAGTATATATTGTATTCATTCAAAAAAAGAAGAAAAACAGTTTTATTAAATAGCTGCATAAATATGAGGTGAGAATTGTCCAAAGTACTTGACAAACCTAATTCTTGATGGTGTTGAAGACTAAGATCCTGAACAAGTAAATCCATTTCATTCAACTGGACTCAATTCAGTTCAATCCTGTCAATTCAACAATCAAATATGAGCCGCTACTATAGCAACCAGGCATTGAGGTAGGTGGTGGGATTTAATGGTAAATAAATACAGCACTTGGCATCAAGGAGTCCATTGAGAGGGTAAATCCTAGTTAGGTGATTTCAAAAGTGGAGTAAAATATTCAGGAAAAGCATAAATGACTATAATCTAATCTCCCATGATTGTTTTTCTCTTACGACACTTAATAATACTTATGTGCTTTTTTTTTTAACCTCCCAACTAGCAACTAGACTGTGACTTCCTTGAAGACAAAGTTAATCTCTCATTCGTTTTTAGGCATCTCATTGATGACTGGTATAGTGTCTTACCCAGAGCAGATGTTCCATCAGCGTTCTGAGTTAAAGAATTTAAAGGGGCTAACTTCTCTTGGGCAGACAGGATTGTCCAGTTGACTAGAAAGTTAACAGGAATACTTTTGTGCCTAAGAGTCTATGTCAAGGGAAAGGATTTACATAAGTCATGGAATTGTAGAAGACAAAACTTATGAAACTTATTGTCTCAATGACAGTGCTGACAATAATAACACACAATTTATAAAACACCTTCCTCTTCAAAGTCAAGAGTTGTCACAGACAACTGTATCCTTTTCAGTTTAAAAGCATTTGCTTAAATTTGATCATTGTAGTAACAGAATAAAAGGATCCCTTTAGTGCCTTGAAGTTGGTTTTCATCACAGTTGTCCAATACTCTTAAGTGTTGGTATGAACATATATATATACCATGTGGTTACTTGGGACCAAATCATTCTTTCCACTCTCACTTTTCATCATCTAATGCAAACCTTGTCGTCATGGAAGGATCCAGTTTCCATGCGCTGTGCATGGAAATCCTGGAGCATATCACGTTGAACAAGACAATTCAACCTGGCACATATCAGAAGACACTCGTGAGCTTGGCAATCACCTAGTGAACTGGATCAAAGGAAACTGCACAGATGGATTATCAAGGCAAAAAATATCCTCTTGGACATAATAAGTGAGAACTACTTATTCATTTTTTAATGTGAACCAGTAGCAGCACAGTAAAGAGTAATGACAACCCATTGCTGAGTGATGTTGATGTGACACATTTGCCTTCCGTAAAACAAGTCCGCTGTTTGAAAAGCACCCACCTGAGGAACTCATTCATCTGCACTGCAAGCAAGAGCTGGACAGAATTGTTTTATTGCCAGAAAAATAGATGAATTAGCTCAATTAAAGTATTGGCTGGAAACTTTATTTGCCCATTCAAATAGCAGAAAGCACATCTCGTTCTCTGTCACTAGTTTGAACACTACTTATTGCCAAATCTACGATCATCAGCCCTCCTTTTAGTCTCTTTCTTCCCAATCCCACACCCAACCCAGACACATATACATGGACCCCCTATCCCAGTGCCCCTCCCAACCCCCCCACACCACCCCTACACCCCCCCACCCCCCACCCCCACCTTCCCTGGGAAGAAGATGAGAAAGACTTGAAATGTGTGAGTCATCCCAGGAGCTCTTCAAAGCCTAGTGGGTAACTGATGTAAGCTGTCTACACTTGAGAGATACGAATCTCTAAGAATGATTCATGTTCACCCAGGACCTGAGCGTCAGTCTCCTGGAACTCTCTAAAATTCCAAAGAATTATACAGAATGAGCGTCTGGCTTTAGATTTCGCTGTTCTGTAACGCACCAAGAGATGCTTCGGGGGTAGATTGTGTAAGTGATGAGTTCCCTCGGGCAGCACTGACTTTTGTTTATGTTTATTGTTTGCAACCCGTGGACTTGGCTGTCTACATTTTATGGACTGTCGACTTTTTTAATCACCTGAGACCTCCTTGTGGGATAAGTAACCCCACACTCGCCAGAAACCCTTTTCCAGATGGCGATATCACTGGAGAGCCTCAGGAAAGGGCCAGGCCAGAGGAAGGCAGGAACGAAAAGTCAAGGTCAATTTGCATCGAGGGCAAATGAACCTGGCATTTCTGTTTGCATTTAAGGGAGACCCTGGGTGTTTGCAAAAGTGCCTTTGAGGCAAGTTCCCCTTCTGTCTGTTCCTGGCGATTACCACGGAGACATCTGGGATGTGCCCCCTCAGTTCCTTTTCCAAGTCCACCTTGCTGTTTGACTCCAAATTATCTAGCCCTTCAAACAAATCTCCGTGTTGCCATATGTTCAGATGTGCACACAAGGGTCTCAAGAGCAAAAACCTCAGTCCCCGAGGGTCGTTTCGTCCCCTCCTTTCACTGAAGGGACTGGGACAGTGAGGGCAGAGCATAATAGCTGCAGAAGAGCTCAGGAGGAAATAGTTAAAAGGCAAACTGCTAAGGAGGAAAATGCCGTGGGAAACCTGCGGAGCCGGCGCAGCCCCCGGACGCGGGCCTTGCTCGAGGGCAGGCACCCGGGGTGGGGGGGCCACGGGCAGTCCCTGCGCTAGTCACACACGCCCTGCGGCTGTAAAGGCACAGGGCTGGGGGCGGGAGGGCTACTTACTGAAGTAGAAGCCCCGGTCTCCGCACACGAACTGCAGCGCGTCCACCAGCTCGGCCCCGCACAGCGTCTCCGGCCCAGCCGAGGCGGGGCTGGCCAAGGTGAGCAGGCACAGGGCCAGGTAGAAGAGATGCGACGACGACATGATGTGCACCTTGACCTGCGGGGAAGCAGAAGGGGGGTCATGTTCCCTCCTGGCGCCTTGCAAGGGCGTGGGGTGGGGCACTGGTGCAGGGACCCCCGCCCCCGCGTCCCATCACTGTCCCGGATCAGAGCCACCCTGCGCAGCAGTGCGACAGCCAGAGCGAGAGACCGCAGGGCGCCCGGGCCCAGCACGTCTTGGCATCAGGCGACCTGCGTGTAATCCCCTTGCTACTGTGGAACCTTGGAGAAGCCCTCCCCGCACCCCTTCTTTATGGGTTCCTAAACTTTTTGAATTATCAAACGTTAAATTGTGCTCAGGCCAGATTTCGTGCCAAATAGGCTCTATTAATTTAAATTCTCTAAAGATTGGCCATCCACAGATGGCATATGCATTCTTTATTGACCAGAATATTCAATTCATCAGAACAGCCTTCCCTAGCTACTGATTAAAGAGAATTTATGGTGGCTAAAAAAAGACCTGTGAAAATACTATATATCATTATAGAATTTTTCTTTTTTTTCACTTGAGATTGAGAGAGAGAGAGAGAAACAAGAAAGAGAGAAAGACACAGAGACAAAGATTTCTTACCTGGGGATATCAGAAGTTAACACAACCACAAGTGGAAGTAAAAAAAAAAAACAACAGAAACAGGAAAACTGTGAGGATTTAGGAATGAAATTGGCTCTTGCTAAGTCGACCCCACTCTCTGCATTCTAAAGCCCTTTGTGTCAAGCCCAATATCAAATCAACTGTGTGTAGAGAATGCCTTCCATGAACAGAGCACTGGGCTCAAAACCTACAAAAGCTTTTTTTTTTTTTAAGTCACAGGAATTCTGACTTCATCTCTTGGAGGGACTTATGTGACACTGGATCCATTTTATAGCGATATATACCGAGGGACCCCTGGTTGGCTTGACTTAGTGCTGAGGGACAGCCAAGTGGCAGCCCTGCCAGAGGCAGAATTCCTGTGGCTCACAGCTCCATCCTCACTCTAAGGAGTAGAAACAAGGCTAAGGTGATCATTAAGTTTTTCCATATTGCTGCTTGTGGCACCAAGATGTGGTTTCTTCCAGGAAGGCTCCCAACATGAGTGGCTTCCCCTTTCTTAGATGAATCTACTCTCAGCAGCATTGGAAGAGTCACCAGAAGAGGTTAAGTGAGGGACTCTATCAAAGGGTGATGGAGTTAGGATGGAAGCTATCATGATAAAAAGAGCCTTTTTTGAACCTCCTAGTAGAGGCAGATCCATTCAACCCCATCCCTTTAGGAGAAACAGACTGTTACTGATTTTCTATCACCCTCCTTGCTCTCCATGCACTCTTAACTTAATGGCTCTGCATCAGTGACAAAGTGTGCCCCATCCTTTTAATTAAGATTTCCATGTTTTTGGCCAGAACTTCAGCTTAGAAATTGGGGGAGGGGGGAACCCTAACCCCCTGATTCTTGTTAAATAGTTGACCACCAAAAGTGCCCTCTATTTGTATATCATCATAAGTAATGGACATAAAATTCAAGAGAAGGTAGAAGTGCAATTGAACATTTCTTCCATTTTCTCAATAGGACTCTGTTGGAGTCCTGTGGAAACCCTCCACCCCCACGAAGCCCAAACCACTGACTGCTAGAAACAAATCATCATCCAGTTCTCTTTTTCCCTAGTTATAAAATAATTGATGAGGCTTTCCCCCTTCCATATTTCCAGTGGAAACCTCAACAAAACCAACCCAACTGGACTTTATTGCCCTTTTCAAAAGAGCAACTTGTAATTGTTCTTACAGAACATACCCCACACTCTGGCAGTGGGTCAGTTCTAGAATGTGTCCTGATGCTACTAGTCTTATTTGTCACCCTTCTCTTCTTTGTTGAGTTTATAGCAATGCTCCAGGCCAAGCACCTGCAACTGTAGGTGCCTCCACGCTCTTCAGTTCTCATGAAATCCAGAGGAAAAGGTACTCAACTGACAGCCTTAGTGAACTGATAACATCATTAGATGTCAAAGCTATATTTTTAATAGTGATTTCTGGTATAACACATCTAAGCCCAGCAATACATATAAATCTCTAGCATTTAAGAATTTAAGATTTTTTTTACAGCTTTCTCTCCCTCTCTTTTGCTGAAATATATTGTCAGATACATGCCAGCACTTACAGTTCTAGGACAAGACAGAACCTCTAATACATTTTCTTTTAGTTCACAAAACAGCCCAGCACAGCCACAGAGAACCAAAAAATTTATCACATTACGCTCCCTCAAAAGAAAACAATAATGAACTTGTTTAGGAGTTAAAAGTTTGAAACAAGTGGCCCCATATGCTCATCATTTCCTTGGCCTTTAGTTTTGCCAAACACAAAAGAAATGAAGAGAGAGAAAGAAAAGGTATGATAGAGAGGAAAAAAGGAAGAACCAGAAAAAAGAAGAGAAAATAGAAGGGAAAAAATCAGAGCACCCTTTCTCAACGCCCCCCCCAAATCCAAAATTCAAAAGACCTTTCTTTTTACCTTAAATAAATGGAATATCAATTGATTCCAGATGTCTGGGCTGCAATGAAAATGCCCAGCAAAATCTGAGGGCAATAGTCATAAGAAAATACTCACTGTAGGTGTAACCATTTTTGTTTGTTCCAGATCTTTTACAGCAGGTCAGGGTGGGTATTATGAGGCTGATGTGAGTAGAAAACTGAGGACTTAAAAACATGTGCTGCTTTGTGGGTGGGGTTTGTGAAAGCATCTAGTTACATTTGGACACCCAGGCAGGTATGCTGTGAGTCTGGGTAAACTGCCTTTTGTCCATTCAGACAATGAACAAATTACACTGCTGGGACTTGAGTCAATCTTTTCCCTTCAATCAAGCCACCACCAATTTCCATTGTGTGGATGTGGATGCTGATTGTGGACCCCCCCGCCCCCCCCAAGACAGTGACCCGGGCTCCAGTCCTCTCCCTTACCCTCTTCCCTCTGACTCAAACACTTGGAAAAGATCTAGAGCCTCCGGGCACAATCCATCAGCTTGTGAGCTTCGCCTCCAGACAGGACACCTTTACTCCCTGAATTAATCTGAAAGACCACTCGCCTCCCTCAAACCACTTCCTGCCCCAGGCACAGGAAAAAGCACCGACTCTTGCTAGCTCTGCCTCTGAAAAGTTCAGCACACACAGCACGGAAAGTACATTTGGAGAAGCAGTTTTCCAAACTCGCAGTGAAGGCAGACGGAACACGCCACAGCCTCTTTTAGGATCATCTGAGCCGGGAGACAAACGCCCCAGTTGTCAGACCACACGGCACATGTGTGTATTGACTTGATTTCTTTTGAAAGCAGGGAGCCAGCCTGCGTCTCGGCATCTCAAGGGCAGCAGAATCAGGCGCCCCGCGAGGGTGGATCCTTAACTCCTAAGCCACTTGCTCCCCAAAGTCCGTGGCGGTGGAGTATTTGAAAGCAGCAAATGAATGTTGTACTCGGGGGCAGGGACATTTTATGAATTGAGACCTCAGGCAGTTTCATCAGGGAACCGGTGACAGCGGCTTAAAAGTGCTTGCAAATTGGAAAAACACAAGCCTTGAAGGATATAATTTTGCTGAGAATGGAAATTTGAACGGGGGCCAGTGATTGGAAACGAGAAGTCGGTGCACGACAGTGGCTGCCAAACTGACCTAAAGAGACTTTGCAGCGCCGAGTGTAAGCTCAGAGTTTTACAACGCAAGCCCCCGAGCCCGAACTGCGCCCGGGAAAGTCCTCTTTGAACCACAGAACTTGGACAAGCAGTTGCTAGAAAGTTTCTGCCTCCCACAGACAGTATGCATTTGTTTAAAGTATACGACTATGCAAGGTCAGCAAGACTTGTCAAGTTCTTTTTGGAAAGAGCAAATTAAACTCCACTCTAACTTGGACTCTCTGGGCAGAAGTGCAGAGAGTGCCTGGACCTTAGCTCCAAAGATCACATTTAAAAGCTTTAATATCATTTAAAATGTAACTCTTTGTATATGGCGTGCCGTGGAATAAAAGTCCTGACAAGTTCCACACCCCCCCCCACACACACACAGACACACACACTCATACACACATGAGAACAAGGTCTTAAAATTAAACCTCTGCACCTGCAAAAAAAAAAAAAAATCCCCAAGTTCATATCCAGTCTCTGTGGCCCTTAAACCATAGACAGGATTCAGAGGAATCCTCTATAAAGACACCACGGAAGCCCTGCAGAAGTGGAGGGTTTGGCTTAAGTACCTTGCCATAGTTTCTACTCATACATATTTCTGTGCAAAGACAATCATCTCCGGGAGCTATTTTTTCAGATCCCACAGAATTGCACATTCAGCAATTTATAAATAACTCCCAGTTCCGAAACAATGAAAATTCTAAAGCGAATAACATTTCTAGGCAGCAAGCAAACAGTACACAATGTAAAGAAAATTCCCCAATGAGCTCAAAGAGTAAGAAATATTTACCTTCAAGGAATCACAGAAGCTGCACTTAAATAATTGGGTTGGAAGGCTGCTGGTTTTCCCCATTGCGTCTGAGGAGCAAAGTCTGGACGTGAATTGGTTAGCAGGGATAATGAAGAAAAAGAAATCCAGAGAGATGGGAGATGTTGAGAGCAATGTCACATTTCAATTTTGAGGACTTTATTCCATTGCGCAGGCTCTATCTGCTCTGAATTTAGCAGTGACAGTGAGATTTAGCAAACAGAGAGGGATTTAGAGAAAATCCTCACATTTATCTACAAAACACAGACACTGTAGACAGGAAACAGCTGGGGGAACATTTGCCTTCTCTCTCTCTCCCTCTTCTGGCAAAGTTATCGAGTAAGGACTTTTTTGGGCATGGTGACAAATAACATCATACCTTTGCATTTTAAAACTAGAGCACAGAAGCTTTTTTTTTTTTTTTTCCCTTAAAAGAATGTGTGTTAGTGGCAGGGTGGGCAGATATTAAAAAGACCGACGCTGCCGTAGGAAACGAGGATCTGTTCTCTGATTAACTTTCTCGTGGGCATGAAGACACGCACATCTGTTAAGACACTCACATCTGTTAAGACACCTTATCGGTACTGAAGGAGCGGGTGGGGGGGATGGGTAAGCAGTTTTACATTCTACAGCAAGCACAAAATTAAAAATAAAAATAAAAAAGAAATGAAGGAAAGACCACCCCAAGCAAAAACCTATGATTTTAACCCTGAAATGACTGAAGCAAACTCGATCGGGATATGGCGCTGGGGTGACCCCTGGGCCTACTTGCCAAGCCAGGGAATGATCTCATTTCCTAGAACCTAGAAAAGGGGCAGGCAGAGTGGCAATTGGCTCCCTTTGGGACGACACCGTTTCGTGCCTTTTGTTCGCGACAGGGCAAAGACCTTGCTGAGCTGTGAAGCCAACTGAAAAAATAAAATCATTTTTCTTCCTTCCCCTACTAGGCTGCCTATGACCGCCCAGGGGAAGGGCACCTGAGGGGCAAACTCTTTTCCCATTGTTTCTATTTTTCTGCATAACTCGAAACTGTGTGCGTGTGCATGCGTGTGAGTGTGCGTGTGCGTGTGTGTGTGTGTGTGTTTCCCTCTCCAATGTTTGTGTATTCTAAATAACACCAGCTGGCTAGCAATACCCTCTCAAGGGTTATGATGTCATTCAAATCCCTCCACTGGATGAGTGGCCGGCAACGTGGTCCAAGCCAGCTGTTTTGCTATTTATAATGTACACTTGCCTTCGCCGTTGAGAACCAAGTTCTGATCTCCGGTCAATACACTTTGTACCAATTTCTCTTTGGTTTTGTGAGGTGTAGATAAGAGAGTGGATTATGAAATCAGGTTTCGAAAGCCCAGATAAGACATACCACTTTCCCTGGATGTCTAGCTGGGCCTGGCTTCCCAGGGGTGGTGGAAATAATCTGGACCTTGCATTTCCCTCTGGGGACTGTCAGGGGACACAGGGATACCTATGTGTCCACTGTCCACTGAAAACTGAGGTCTGCTGGAAACCCTAATCTGGATCTTTACGTTGTCTTATGGATAGAAAGTTGTTTGCGGGTGTCAGTGTCCTCAAAGGAAAACCTGGTTGGTTTCAGAAGGGGGTTCGGTTTGGTTAAGTCTTCTGTGTGGTTAATAATGTGAGGCAAGATTCACCTTCCAGAAAGAAAAGTTAGAAATTCTTTGGACTTATGCCATTCCAATTGTGCACAAATTCAGTGTCATTTAGTGAGTGCCTACTGTGTGCCCAACTACATGCACCATGGTCAAGGCCCCACAGGGCTCTCGGCTTAGTGGCAGAGATGGAGAGGAAAACGTCACTGTCATGTGGTGGGTATCTGCTCTTTCAAAAACATGAACAGTGCACACTGTGGGGGAGGAACAGATTCTCTGGGAAGACAGGGAAGTAAAACCCTTTTGAAAATCCAGAATGGAGAGAAGGGATAGATCATGAGGGGCTTTGGGTACTAGGATGGGGAGTTTCAGTGGATACGATTTGACCTAAAGAGAATTCAAATATGCATCATTAAGAGCTGGCCAGGGAGGCATCTGCAGGTGGGTGGTCGATTCCTGAACCTCAAGAAAAATGCAAGACTTCCTTTAATGAGCTCCCTTCGTGCATGTAATTTATGACTTGCTTTACCCAAAAGCTCCTTTTTTCTGTAGCTTTTGTGAAAGACAAAGTCTGTCCTCCTCTCCTAGACTTTAATGATGTAGCTCGTATAACCAAAGAGCTGCCCCCATCTCCCAGGCTGGAAGAACTGCCATCCCACGGGCACCGAGTCAGGTACTGGCTGGAGCCTTGCCCCCGCACCAGGCACCTTCGCAGGTGAAGGCCAGGACTTCTCCATTGCACTTTTAGCATATTTTAATTGTTCTGAGATGCCCTAGAAGCTCACTGCCTTTCTCCAAGGCTGGCACCCAGGCTGGCGTGCCCTCTGGCGTGCCCTGGGCCACCGTGTCCTGTGAAAGGCTGCCCCGGGAGACGGATCACATACCATTCCCCCAGACTCTGCGCTCCTGCACTATCCACACACTGACTCACAGTCTCTTGGTTTCATAACCCCAATTACCCTTAAAGGATAATTGAGTTTTAATTTATGTCCCAGTTTTTATGTCACCATGAAAGAAAACTGAAATTTCAGTGAGTCGTAATTATCATCAGCTGGGCTGTGGAAACACTCCGGTGTGAGCTCCCAGTTTCCAACAGGGAAAGCAATTTCCTGAAGCGATTATTGTGTATTTCAACGTGGGGAACAGTCTCTGTGTCTGGGTAGGGTGAGCCCGCCACAGAACAGGGCAGTAATTTCCTAGAGAAATGGCCATATTCTCTGCTAATTCCAGAGTTGACATGAAAGTGGAAAGGCAATCAATGTGCCACGTGATTACCTTTTAGTGTCTGAGTGCTGTACCTGTTTAGGAGAAAAGAGATGAATGCACCTATTACTAGAGAGTCCGAGGTGGTAGTAAATCTAATCCTCAGGAAAAGTTCAGGTCATGGAGTCCCATTGGAGAGAAACATGCAGGGTCATTCTGAAATGACTGAAGGACTGTGCAGTCTCCTGCCTGGGACAATCTGTCAGTTAGATATGGGGATTGTGTGCCATCAAAATAGCCAACTGCACCAATGTGCTCGTCATGAGAGCATACACTCCAGGAAATGCAGATTCACAGTTGCACCTTTGCATGTACCATGCCTATGGCATATAAATAACTCTGCCCTAAAGCCTGCTTCTTGAGTAGTGTATTTGCATAAAGCTGCAGTCTCAGAAGACTTCTGACACCTTTCTTGGGAATAAAAAAAGAGTTGTTCATCTCCTTAAAGCACAGGCTGACTGAGATTCCCAGAAAGGGGTGGGCGAGGCCCAGTCCCACTCTTGCTGCTTAAGCCCTGTGCTCAGCCTTCCCCTTGCCAACTGCAGGGGAGCTGATCCAGACGTAATTTCATATCCATGTGCAATAGGGCATATTTACAATGTATTTTATTAATGTTTTTGCTGACTCCCAAGAAAAGCTCAGAATGGATAGTTGGAGGTAGGAGGACTTTGGAACCAAACAAAGGGTGAGGTCTAAGGTTCTGGGGCCACCCACCAGGCAAAGAACTTGGGGAAACTCTTGGATGTGTGTCCTGGATCAGGGTTTGTGGGGAGGGTTGGTCTGGGAGTGTATTCTCCAAGGTTGGAGATCAAGAGCTTGTCAATGTAGAATGTAAAACTCAGAGGAAAAGTCCGGGCCTCAAAAATACAACATACTGCTGAACAAGGGGACTAATGTCAGCTCTGAAAGATCTGCTTGGAAGGAGCTCTGTTATTCCTCAGAAAGGCCTTGTGTAGCTCAAAGGAGTTGCTTTAAATCCTTAAAGGAGCATTTTCCCCACAGCTAGGGAAAACAGAAATAGGGAGAAGAAATCCTCTCACTAAAGAAGTCAATGCTTTCTTTTCAACATCAGACTTGGATCTTACTTCTAAAATGTCAAAAGGGCAAATGTTGAAAGCAGTCAGAAGCAAAACTGCTGTGGTTTGGGGAGCAAAAGAATTCTTCGTAAAAGGAAAGCGTGGAGCCGCTGCGTGGGGCGAGGATGGCTCGGTGGAGCGAGAGAACCAGGGGGTTCGCCGCAATTGCCCAAGTTCAGTAGAAAGTGGGGAAAGGAGATACCAACTCCAAACTTCAGGGGCTGTACCCACAAAGCGCCTTCTTCTGGAATCAAAACATGTGCGCGCCCTCTAGTGGGCTGAGGGGAAACTGCCACCAAATCTTAACCGTTGATGTGCGGCCTTTTGGGGAGGAGTGGGCTTTTGCAAAGCTCTGGATGCAAATATGCTTTAAGGGGCACTGAGCTTTAGTTTTATGAATCCTTTTAAAGCAAGCAAGCTATGTTTTGAGGAGGGGGAAAGTGCGAAGGGGAGAAAGAAAGATCGCCAACTTCACGAGGGCACAGACATCTTCACGCTGTGTTCCTCATGTTGAACTGGGTCGGGCTCAAAACTGTGCTGAGTGAATGGAAGTCTGGAAAATTAATGATGATAAAGGTAAAATATTTAACATAAAGAAGAAACTCTCTGAGGGTGAAATGACCAACTTCCTAAAAAGGAAAAAAAGATAAGATAAGTGAGGGAGTGGGCAGCCAAGGGTCAATAGAAAAGGGACTTATTTGAAACGAAACAAATGTAAGTGCTCACAGATGGATCCTAAATCCAGTCTCCCTGTGTGTTCAGCACTCTTTCCACCACGTTGGTGTTCAAAATGTGAGCGAAACCGCCAAAGACACGACCTCTAAGAATCGCCCAAGTGTGGAAGTGGTTCCATTTTCAATGATCTTTTTATCCTGAATTTACCAAGAAGAAATTCTCAGCTTGGTACTAGGCTGTGCTCAGTGCCTAACACTTGCTAATCTTCCCTTTTAACAACAAAAAACCAACCAACCAAACAAGCAAACAGACCTTACGCCCACAGTCTTTACAGACAGTGAGTGGTTTTATCCAGAATTTAATAGAACTTTTTTTGTTTTTAAGAATACATTCTATTTAGGGCAAGTGATGCTATTTCTGAAATAGACACTTTAAAACAGTTTTAAAGTATATGCACCTAAGCCTTAAAAATTAATTTAAGAAAAAATATTTTAAAAGTAAATAAGTAATATTACAAGTGGCAGACGGTTATGACAAAATGTGAACAATTGGTGTTGGAATGTCTGGTGTTTGGGATTCCTGCAGTGTAACATGTCATGCATTAGGGAAAAAGAAAATTACCACAACAAATAAGCAGGGAACAAAGATCCTGGATATTAGAAAACATGCTACCATATAAATGTATTCATTATGTTTCTTGATGATTCAGAGACCATGGAGCCTCACACTCATTTTTCATACCAGACTTTCATAGTTTGGAGATGTTGAAAAAGGTGTGGTAGAGTGAACAGCGTTTGAGTTAAGTCTTGAGGCACGAGTTCACCTTCAAGATGGACAAGAGCAGTAAAGGCTGTTCCAGGCAGAGGGAACAGCATGGACAAAGTTACTTAGAAGAGGCTCCCAGTGTTGGGGTGATGTGGGAGCTGAGGCTGTGTCCACCCTCTCAGACCCCTGCACTGTGGAAGCCCTTTCTTCTCAGCCCATCAGTAGACTTTACGTAGCTGCAAGACTGGAAACCAGTCTTAACTCCCTCACGGTTCCTCTGTGCACAAAGCTTGTATGTAACTGAACCTGTGATAAGCTCTGGGAATGGCATAGTGCCTCAAGGTAAACATGCACCCACAGACCCAGGTTACATTATAACCCAGGTCCACCTGAGCAGGCCCGGGTAAGAGGAACTGTGGTGTAGATTGAGCGCCCAATGCTCTTGCCAGAGATTCCATTTTGAAAGATTTAAATGTAGTCTTTATACTTGGGCAAGTTTTAATGGAAAAACAGAATGATAACTCTTGATAAAGATTTTTTCCACTGTAAGGGTTGAGGCAAAAAGGTCTTATTTCTGGTGAACTCTGAACTTCCTAGAAAACCTGGTTCATCAGAGTGCTCCACCCTTCATGTGGGTCAATTAAGGAGTTCTCATTGTGCTCTCTGAGAGCAGGGCGCATAACCTCCAGCTTCAATTCTTTACTCAAAAGTAGCTGCTGGGAACATTTCAGACTTTTTGGTAGGGCTCCCTGCATAAACAGAAGTTTGAGTAATCATTTGAGGAAAGGGTACAGAATCTAGGGGAGCCCTTAGTAATGATCCATCTGGTAAGCATACACCCTTGGAGACTGTACCTCATCCTTCACCCAGCAGACACTTGAGCATGGAGTAAAGGTGCCATGTGCACTTTGCAGACCTACAGATGGACCTACAACACACTTGGCTCCTTTTCACACCTTGGTGAAGGCCTCAGCTTCTTTCAGAGCTCAAAATAAGTATTTAAACCCAGTTGTATTAGGTGAGGTTCTCCAGAAAAACAGAACCAACAGGATCAATATCTATTACCTATCTATCTATTGATCTATCTAGTCTATCATTTAACAATTTATTTTAAGGAATTGGCTCATGTAATTATGGAGACTTAGCAAGTTCAAAATCTGAAGGGTAGGCTGAAGACTCAGGGAAAAGTTACAGTTTCAGTCCAAAGATCCTCTGCTGGCAAAATTTCTTTGTCTTCTGGGGAGATCAATCCTTTTCTATTAAGGCCTTCAACTGATTGGGTGAGGCCCACACATTTAATGGTGAGTAATCTGCTTTACTCAAGGTCTACTGATTTAAATGTTAACCTTGTCTAAAAATACTTTCACAGAAACATCTGAAATGTTTGACCAAATATGTAGGTAGTGTGGCCTGGCCAAGTTGACACCTATAATTAACCATCACACCAGTGGTTCTCAAAAAGGGCATTCACTGGTCCTCATTCACTAAAACGGAACAATAATAATAGTCTTTACCCAGTGGCAGAGAAGAACACTCAAGTTAATAGGTTATATTTCTCAATTCTAAGTTTTCCTCCCATACATTTTTCTTAAACTTTTGGCTCCTGCGTTTATTGTTCTCTGATCTTTGCCAAAAAAAGTCATAGGACACTTGTCTTGATTATGCCATTAATAATTTACAAGATGCTGCTCACTGATGACAAGAAAATAAAGTGTTTCATTTTTTCCTACCACCAAGGGGAATAAGTGTACATATAATACACACACACACACACACTTATAGGACTCTAACACATGCACATAACCATACTCATAAACATCTGTGCTTAGTTTCTCTTCCCATTCAAAACATTCCCTTCCTCAGCAGCCTCTGCCCTTTCTAATGCTTATCATGGCTTCTTCATAACCTGTTATTGTTCAGTATATCCCTAGCCCCAGCCTAGTGCTTCATTTCTAATCAGTTTTCAATAAATATTTGTTGATTAATAATGATAATACCCATTAGCATTGAGTATCAATTATACTTAATTCTTTATTTCACATTATTTAAATTATATCACTTAATTCTCACCTACCTCAACGAAATAGATACTCTACATCTACTTTCACTTCCAAGTGCCTGGTTCAGTTCTTGGAATATACCAGATTCTCAAAAATAACTGTTCAATGAATGAAGAGAAAATTGAGCTAAGAGAAGTTCAGCGATTTGCCTAATGTTCAATGTTCCATAGCTAGTAAATGACAGAGCCAGGATTCAAGTTCAGGTTGGTCTAATTCACAACACTACCAGGTTTACACACTTTTAGTAGACAGATGATCTCTTTCAGTATTTTGTGGTATAACCCTACATGCTGTACAGTAAAATGCTGGACTTCCATTGGTATTCAATCAAGGAATAATTAATTCTAAACATGAGTTTAGAATAATTATAACGGGCATTTCCAAAATAGGCAATCTTAAAAGCTCAGAGATGAACACTTAGGATGGAGTCTGATTAAAACCACGTTTGGAACATTTAGGGGAATCTAACAATGGAAGGTTGTGCTTACCAGTCCTCATTCCTACCTTCCAGCATGAGCGACTGCCTCGGAATACATCGAGAAGAAAACAAGTCCTTAAAGATTTTTCACTGTACTAGCTTGCCTCTAATACGGCTAAACAAGCAACCAAAGCTGCAGCAACAGACAGTCACTCCCCAGAAGGAGGATGTACCAAAGTCCAAGCCAGAAGCTCAGGCAAAGCCTGCCTCAGACAGGAGGCCACTTATACTTGTCCAGCTACAATAACAACAGAGGACAGGTGTACTGGGGGGAGTCTCACTGGAGCTTTAGATGTGGGCCTCTGCAGTAGAGCAAGTCTCCCTGCCGAACATCCATCTACCGAATCCCTTCCTGATTTGGATACACTTTGTTCTGATGAGACATGAGGGCCTAAACATTTCCCACTTCCTCTAATGACAATTTATGCTCTACTAGGAGTCCTAGGGGCTAGGGCAAACTCAACCTTTGGTGTCTATACTTCCTAGGGTTAGAGAAGCATCTGTAGGTTGTGGTGGGGTAGATAACAGAGGAAATCCCTTAGAATCGGTGCAGCTGTGGCTTCTCAGAAATCTATAGTTTTTCTTTCCATTTCCAAATGGAGCTCATCACGGATTAGAGACAGTTCCTAAAGGCTTGTTGAGCTTCCTGCAATTCAAGGTAGGATGACTTGACCAGATTATACGCTCAGTAGCTAGTATTTTGGCTTTTGCTCCCAGTTAGTCTTTTTACCCCTCTTTCTTTCCCCCTCTTTCCCTGGCTAATGAATGCTAGCTGAACTCGTTCCCTTTAATCAACTGCTCTCTGGCTTTATATCCCTGATTCTTCACAAGGAAAATGGTGACTTAAGATTTGGATCTCGCTGGGGTTAGAGCACTGCCAATCCAACTGGCAGGCTCCTTCCCAGTTGGGTTCCCATCAAGGTAGCAATCCCACATCCTGGACTGGCTAGCTGCTCTGCAAGGTGCCAAAGCTGTTAAACTGACTCCATCGCTTTGGAAAGCAAGAGACCTCCAGAGGCAATTGTAGCATCTGCAAAGTTTGGAGCGAGGCTAGGGCTGCTAAGTGAGGGCATCTGTTTTTCCCAGGAGGCTATCTAGGTCATGCCTTCCAACATCTGGACTTTTCCAACCCACTCATTTTTGTGGCTTTTGCAGATAAAGCAAGTGTCATCAAACCGCAGACAATTTGCCATGTGTTGCCTCTGTGGACAGCCTCAGTGGGGCAAAGGACTCTTGTGATCCAAACCCAACCAACTCTTCGGACCCAAACACTAAACAGACAAAACATAAAACCCAAAGCTCCTGGGGAATGAGATCCTTTTTAGTGGGAGAGAGGAACCAAGAGCAGACGCTGAGTGTAGTCAGGAACAACCAGGCAAAAGCAATTGTCAGCGTTTAGCAGCAGTGGGGATGAATTTGCATTTCTGCAGTTTATAAGCAACAGCTCCACAGGGCCTTCACTGAGCCCTTTTGAAAATTGCCAGTGGCAACCATGTCCCAAGCTCGCCAAAGCCGGGGCTGTCTGATTGTACACAAGAGGGATTTCCTTTGCGACGCGTGACCAGAAGGAAGGTGCCTCTCATCAACTGGGGCAGTCCAACCACCCACAGTGAAGCCAGAGTCACCCCAAACTAGAGAAAACCTTCTTCTCTTGGAACAACTGAACTACGCTGCCTGGAAAATAAGTTTACACAGCTCAGTGTCAAGCAATTAGGTTAAGTCTAGAAAATGGGCAGGAAATGCCAGGCCTGGGCTGACACAGGTGCCCTGAGCTACAGCATCACTTTGAATGGGACTGTTATTTACTTTCTTAAATAAATATCATGTGGCAAAATCGGGCCTTATGCAAACCAGCTGAAATGCGTGATGTAACCGTGTTAACACATTTTTATAGTCCTGGAAGAAGGCAACGGGATTGGGTCTATCAGTTATCATGTAAAGAAGGCGAGTGTACTCTCCAGATGTTCATTATGTCCCAATCACGTGCTGGGAGCACAGTGGAGGCTTTCTCTTGGCCCAGCAGGTCTGATTTTTGACCTTGAGACAGAGACCAACTAACTGGAAATCTGATGTGTTTGGAATTATAATGCTAACCCCGTAGTTCCAGTTAAGTAAGCGTATGTGTGCAAAACAAAACAAACGTGCAAAGCAGGGGGAAGAAAGAGCAGAAGGAAAGAAAGAGCAAGAAAGGCAATGTTTCAGGACCTTGATCTGAGGTCTTTCTCAGTTCGGCCTCTTTTCTACTATCAACTGTCAAACTGAGACTTGGCTGGAAAGATCTAGGGGCATGAAAAGTGAATGCAGGTGTAGATCAGATCGACTATCACTGAGTAACTGACCTTTGTAAATCAGACAGTTCAATGTCCTCCTTGATCAGAGAAAAGATGCTTTTACTTGTTGTAAATGTCCTCCTATTTTTGTTTGTATTTTTTTGTTTTTTCAAATATATCTTTATTGATTTCAGAGAGAGGAAGGGAGAGGAAGAGATGGAGAGAGAAACATCAATGATGAGAGAGTCATTGATCGGCTGCCTGCTGCACGCTCTCTGCTGGGGATCAGCCCTCAACCCGGGCATGTGCCCTGACCGGGAATCGAACCTCAATCTCCTGGATCCTAGGTCGATGATCAACTGCTGAGCCTTGCCAGCTGAGCGTGTTGCTTATATTTTAAAATCTCCTCCAAAAGGACTTAGCTCTGAGCAACCTCTAATGAGTCCTCTCGTTAGAAGGTATTAGACTTTTAAAAAGTACTTAAAAAGTACTTAGACATTTAGACTGTAGATACCTGCTTCACAATGTTCTCTTTCCGGGAGGGCAATGTATTGAATCACACCAACTTTTTGTTGACTTTATTATGGAATCAATACAACTCCCAAGCCCTTTACACTTCAGCCTGAACTGATCTTTGCAAACAAATGTACCTCCTATTACATAAGTTCATCTGTCCTTCTGGTCAAATTGGACTACTGATTATATTCTAGACATACTTCACCCTGTTTGTACCTTTAGCTTCTGCTAAAGTATCTTTACCCCCACCTCAACCCCAGCCCTTTGGCTGAACATTTTGGCACATTTTCCAGTTTTTCAAACCTCCTGCAATCTCTTCCGAACCCCTCTTCCTAGGCCAGCTAGAAGGCATGACTTGTCCTTGTGAACTCTCCTATGGCCTTGTTCATACCTCCTCCCCTTGTGTGCATGTATGTGCATATGTAGACATGTATTTATTTATTCCTTTGTTCATAAAATAGTTATTGAACATAATAAACAACATGCTAAGAGCTGGAAATACAACCTATATTCTTCTACATGGATTCTTCTACCCAGCACTGGGATTACTTGATTGTGGCACTGGCCTACTTTAAAAAGAGGCCTAGAAACACTAAGAGAAAACATGCTGTGGGCACTAACGGTGGGCTTTAACTAAACAACATGAACCCAAGGTAATTTTTTTTTAATGCAGGTAGAGAATAGGCTAGACTTGAGGGATGGTAGATAATTTAAAGTTGAAATAAGATTAGAAATATAAGAATCTAGAAGTAGTTCTTTAAAAAAATTGAACATGTGAAAATGACCTGTTATAGTCATCATTTGTTTAAAGAAGCAATAATAAAACACTAAAATCTCAAGTTGCCTCCAATCCCTGAGCTGGCAAGAGAAGCTTAGTACTAAAAGCTGAATCAAATGTTCTCATTTGAAATTGCAGTTCCTATAAATTGAAAACATAGAGGTAGGAAATGAAAATCCAAATGTTCTTGAAAAATGAGCAAGCAAATGGATTAAGAATAAACCTCAGTTAACTCATCGAAATGCTACAGATAAAGATTTTACTCTCCTTGCCATGGGCCAGATAAGGTTTCATCACGCCAGCTCATTGTAATGAACACAAGGAAGTCTTCTAAAGCGACCTCTGTAGTCTAACGTCTACACAGCACAGACAGCTCTCCAGTGTGGGTATCTGTGTCTCAGTCAGTGCCCTCCTGACCATGACCCCCAAGCCCAAATCTCCAAACCAGAAAGCCCAAGGAGCTCTAAATCAACCATCCTGAACCAGATTCGCTTTCTGTGTTGGCATCAGGCTTGTGAGCTCTGCCATACCAAGTCAGCTTCTGATCCTCGAGAGGTAGCATCGTGGTTCTGATGAATGCAGTGAGTATTCATGAAACCTCTGCGGTGTGCCCAGTTCCTCTGGTAGGCACCGCAGGCACACAAACAAATACAAGACATGAGCTATGACCTTGAGGAGCTTACTATCTTGTTTAGGAGACACTAAACACACACACACAAAACTGGAGAAGCTGTTCAAGTGTTAAACTGAACACATGATCAGTTTCTAAATTGTGTGATTCTTATTATGTGTTTATTGCTTTGGTGGGCAGAGAGGGAGGAATGGGCCCTTGGCCTTGCCTGGCAGTCATATGCCATTTCCCATGTGTATTCATTTACCTTCTCTTGTAGATGTCTGTTTCAGATTTTCTCTTCTTTCCCAAGTTCTCTACCACCTACACCACCATCTTCATTCTTAGATGAAGACTTTCCTTCCTGTTTCATCAAAGAGATAGAAGCAGCCATAAGAGACTTTCTATAAGGTCCTCCCACAATATTCCCTTTCCCACCATTTTTTGTCACCACATATATGGTTTTCTTTCCTATTAGCAGACATAAAGTTCCATGTTCCTAGTGGGACCAACCACCACTTGCATCCCCTCTTGCCTGTTCAAGGACCTCAGTCCAGAAATTCTTTTCCTCTCTCATGTACTCTCAGTTAGCTCTCTTTTTATTGTTCTTTTTTTTTTTAAAGTATGTTTTTATTGATTTCAGAGAGAGGAAGGGAGAGGGAGAGAGAGATATGGATTGGTGTGAGAGAGAGTCATGGATTGGTTGCCTCCTACATGCTCCCTGCTCCCCAGGGAACTCAAAACCTGGGCATGTGCCCTGACCAGGAATCAAACCTCAATCTCCTGGATCCTAGGTCGATGTTCAACTACTGAGCCACACCTGCCAAGCTCAGTTAGCTCTTTCTCCTGCATCATTCTCATCAGCACATAAGTGAGCTGGCCCTACTTCCCCATGGAGCTGGCACCTCACTTCTCTCCTTCCTTTTGTCACAAGCATTATTTTGTTTTAATTTTTTAATTTTAAAAATATTACTTTTATGGGGAGCAGAGGAAGTCACAGTTTATCACTGCTAAGGATTTCTAAAGGTCTGATTCCAATGGAGGGAACTTCTTAAGTATTTGCAAAAAAGATTAGGATAAAAGTAAGGACTTGTGTATGGTACTGTGACTTCATAGCCAATAGTCTAGCAAGTGGATTGATATCCCCAGGCCTCTGATGCAGTTTTGTGCAGCTCTGATTCCTTGGAGTAGATGAATATATATTTGGGACACAAACCACTGGCGAAAAAGGTACTGCTGCTTATATAACTGAATTATAACTATGGTAATTTTGGTCTGTTGATAGGGAATAATTTAATCAATCTTATAGAACCATACCAAAATTGTGTCAGATGTAAGGAGGTACCAGTTTTAGAAAAATCATGGAAATCAGCAACTGGAGTAGACAACGCTCAACAGGTAAATTGCCAAGACAGTTTCTAAAACAGTCAATCTGTAGACATCTAGATGAAGGGCATGAACAACTTGACAAATAGATACCTGTCTTCAGCCTCAAAGAGAAGCCCATTAACATCATTTTTCATCTTCCCCCTTAGTACTTGGAATCTGGGATGGCAAATATGGAAAACCATGACCATTTTTTCTCTTCATGATCAAACCTTATTAATTGACATCATAGAAGAAACTACAGAAATGCAAACCCAGCATTTAAAAGAATTCCTATGCATATTTTTGCTGAGGGTAAGCATGGAGGGAGCAACAAAAACACGTATCTGCTACCAGTGCTTGATGTACCATGTTTCAAGAGAAGAATCAGAAATACCGATAGATGTTTGGAATTTTAGAATCAGAAGCCATTTCCTTTGATACCTCATTGAAATGGAGAAAAGGAGAACTGATGAGTGATGATGTGTGGAGTAAAGAGGTACAATGATCCCAACTGGGCAAGAGAACAGGAAGAAATGTGTATTTTTGTTATATAAGTTCACAAATGTGGTACTTTGTTGAAGAGACTAGTGATAAGTAGGGTGGCTTCTTGGACACATTGATGGGCACCTGCCTGGGAGAAGCATTTCTTCTAGATTCGTGTGCCTCAGAAAAGAGAGACAACACCTTAAAAGAGGAAGTTTAGAAACAGATTTTGGGGTGGATGGGCCAAGCTTAAGGACGGTCTAGGTGGAGGAATAAAAGCATCATGTTGGAAAGAGTAAATAGCTGTCCCCCAAAATAAGAGCTGAGGAAGTTGTTGAGACATGACCTGGGTTTAAATCCTAAAAGTATCTCTAAACGCTTTTATGGCCTTAGGCAAGTTACTCACTCTCTCTGAGCTTTCCTAGCTACAATCTCAGGTTGAGACAGACTGAGATTTAAATCCCAGCAATATAACTGACTTTTTGAATGACCTTGGGCAAATTATTTATTCTCTGGCAAACTACTTACTTATAAAATTTGAATAACAATACCTATGTCACAGACTGCACACACAAAAAGTGCTAATAGAGCAGATGTTATTAATATGAAGATGTTTGCATATATTTAGTATAAACCACTAACCTATAAAGCTCTCCAATTTGAAAACTACTTTGTGTTATCAGCATACAGACTTTCCTGATGGCCTCTCTTTGGTTGGAAAACTGGCTTAAGGTCAAGGTGACCTGTTTCGAATTGCCTTGGATATTCCCAAATTTATCTAAGCCTTAAGAAATAAGCCAGCTAACATGAATGACTGCAGAGCCCTTAGAAAGTATCCCTTGCGATAAAATTTACGATCCCTGTCATTAATCCGCAGTGGCACCAAGTCTAAAAAAATAACTACCTCCCAAAATTTCAGATTCTGAAATTTCATTCAAATCATAAATAATCACACTGACCTTCCCGTCACATTTACTGGCTGTAATTTAGAAAGACACGACATCAAATATTAGTATGTATCTGATTTTGATGATTGGATGATGGGAGAGTTGCAACTGCAATCTTTGTTCTGCCAAATTAACTCTCTAGACAATTAGCTGAGATGAAGTAAGGAGCATAAAGGTGGGTCAAAGAAAACAAGAAGCAGAGGCTCAAAATCCCTTCCCTCGAACTGCTTAAAGGAAGGCAGCCTCCCTTAAAAATACAAACGGTCCCTAGGAAGACTACAGTTTATCCAGAGCTGAGTAAGAATTGCTTTGGGCTTCCATACAAGGCTAACAGAGCTCCTCACGCTTTTTAGCAAGACAGTGTTGCTTTCCACACTTTCCCTCATCACTGAAAACGACTTCGTCTCAGAAGGGGGGCTGCGGTCAGAGCTGGTTACTAACTCTCTTCTAAAAGCCGCATGGACTAGCTCCATCATGCTTGTGATCCCTCTTTACATTCTAGGCTACACCTCATCACGGCGACTCTGTACTGCGTGTGCATCCCTTAATCTAGCTTCATCTATATTCCTTCCACCAAATTCTTCTGATGCACCCTCTGGAACTCAGGACCTGTCTTCAGAAAAATCCCCCATTTCTTTTTTTGCTTCCCCATTTTGCTCTAACTGAAACCCATCTGCCTCTTGAGGACAGGGATTTTCCCAGCCTTCCGTTGGGATTGTTTTCTTTTTCCTTCTATTTCATGAACAACAAGGTCTGGAGATGATGGTGCCCTCCTTATTGCATAAGACTACTTTCTGATCTTCGCTCTGTCTTCCCTAAGCTGCTCCACTTCCAGCTTCTTCAGGCTGCAAGATATCAGAATATGCCATCATCAGTCCCACCTTGTCTTTCTGGCCATTCCCCTTCGTTTGTTGAAGATTTGTTATCTGGATCTTGCCTTTATTTCCACCATTGTTACTGTCACCATTCTTGAGGACTTCAAGCATCCATACGAACAGTCCATCTGGCAACCTCTCCTCTGAACTCCTTGATTTACTTGCATCCACTCATCTGTCCCTCCACTCTCCCTCAGCCACCACCTCCCATACTTACCTTGTAGGCATTGTTAGATAAATTATCTCCAGCCCAGTTAGCTCAGCTGGTAGACTATCAGGCTTTTAATTTGAGAGCCTAGGGTTTAAATCCCTTTTGGGGCATCTGTGGTTGTTAACCATTACTTAAATCACCAAATCCGATCACATGAAAATCCCAATGCTGAAGTGTGCTTCTGCTATAAATCAAATTCAATTCATTTTTCATCCATTTCAGAATATGCTATAGAAGCATGTTCTCAGGGAAAAAAGAGAAAGAACTACCTCCAAAATCTTCATTTCAATTATCTCACACCCTGCATACCATCTCCTCTCTGTCTAGCTCACTTCTTTCAGTACCCTTCCTCTGATCATTCTTTGCCCCCATTGGGATCTCCAATCTTTTGATTCTACAGTAGTTCCCTACCATAGCCCCTCATGCTCTTGCTCCCCTCTTTACCCAACTTAGATTCCATGACCCATCACTTTAATCCAACCTCTTGTGTATATAAACCTCGCCCATCCCTCCTCCCATCATACTTGTCAAGCAAAGCCCAACTCTAAGTCTCTGCCAGCACCTGAGCAGCTGAGCGTGGCTGAAGAAAACAGGTAATCAGGCTGAAGAACCTCATACTAGATTTTTGACCACAAACATCAAGTCAACCTTCAACACTGCCTGGAAACCCAAGACCTTCCCAGAAATAATATGCAGAAAATTGGGGGAGGAGACAAGACGACAAGAAAGAAGACTGGGTAAGATTCAGATGAAAGATTCAGAAAAGATGGACTAGATTCAAAGGACTAGAGAAGTGGTCACAGGAATATAAGTTAGAGATTACTTTCCAGAAACATTTGGGAGGCAAAACTGGCATGATTTGGTGAGTGAACACAGGCGTGGGCAATAGGATAATCAGTTTTGCTCATATCCTATTGGAAGCTAGAGACAGTGGACACATGAAGTCATTCTGAGTTTGAGATATTACCCAGAGCAGTTCACTGGAAGATTTGGAGGGGACTTCTTAGGAAGGTCCTTTCTTTCCACCTCCACCTTCAACATCCTTCGACACCTTTCTACCTCAGACTTCACCTCTGACTTCTCAAAAATAGCCTTTGTAGCCTCTCTCCCTTTCTATTTTTTTGGCTTCTGTTCTACTACCCCTTGTTATTTGTTACCTCCAATATGAGGAGATGAAGAGAAGATATCCCTGTTAGTTTAAAAAAGTGTTTAAAAGAAAAAAATCCAAAGAAAATTGAGTAGAAAATTAAAAGTAGGGAACATACTAATTTCAATTTGGGACATTTCAGTTTCCCTGATTAAGTGACAGGATTAATAGGCAATTCAATATAATGGATAAAGTTGGAGACCTGGGAATCACATCTATTGTTTTTACCTCCTAGAATTCATTAATCCTTCTGTTAACAATATCCTTCTTTCCTTCCTTCCTTCCTTCCTTCCTTCCTTCCTTCCTTCCTTCCTTCCTTCCTTCCTTCCTTCCTTCCTCCCTCCCTCCCTCCCTCCCTCCCTCCCTCCCTCCCTCCCTCCCTCCCTCCCTCCCTCCCTTCCTTCCTTCCTTCCTTCCTTCCTTCCTTCCTTCCTTCCTTCCTTCCTTCCTTCCTTCCTTCCCTTCGCTGGTTTAGGGACCACCTTTGAGAAACCCCACTATAGAGATTTTCAATAAGATGAGATTTGAAAAAGGCTTTTTGAATTTGAAAATGTGGGAAAGGAAAACAGTATTTGTGTTGTGGTGAGTAGAAGAAGATGCAGGGAATTAAGAATGATTGGAAGAGGAAGTGGAGGCAGTGCGAATAGATGATTCTTTCAAGGAGCTTAATTATCAAAAGAAATGAAAAAGGAAGCCATCTGGAGAGAGTGACAGGAAAACCTTTTTATTTAAAGACGGGGGTGATTTGGGCATGTTTTTTTGCTGAAGGCAAAGGGCCATAGTGAAGCCTTGAGAAGCTAAAGACACAGAAGGTTGGCCCTCGAATAATGAGTTGGAGGGGACCAGAGGGAATAGGTGAGGTCCTTGGGTGGAGAGGCCAACAACCAAGAGCAGGAGTGAAGGCAGATGAGGAGAGCTGTGTGGATGGAGAAGCCCATGTTTGGGTTGCCAGTTTTTGTCTTTAAAGCAGAAAGAGGTTCATGTGCCTAGAGCAAGGGGAGAAGTAACAGAACAAGGCATTTAAAGAGAAAGGAGAAAGTCTGAAACAGCTGCTGAGAGGAATGGGCAAAAGTTGACCATGAACAATGGCAAGTTTTATGCAAAGAAAGCATCAAGGGCCCGCTGTGGTTGGAGTCTGTGATCATAGAACGGAGGGACGCCTTCCCGGCAAAGCTTGGCAGTCCTGGTCGAGGAGCAGAGAAGGCAGACTGTGGAGTTTATCCAGGATAGGAGTGAATTTCCTTCTTGCTCTTTTAAAAACAATAATACCTCCATTAATTAGTGCTCCGGGAATAAAGCTCTTTACTATGAAAACAGGCAGTCTGAAAAACAAAAACATGTCCATAAATCACGAAAGTAGACCATTTGTAGCCTTATGACAATATTGCTGAGCAGTTCCTTTTTGTCCTGGACCAGACCTTAGTCTAGATCAACATGTCAAATCTCTGAAGAATATCTTCTGTCCCGGGTCCCCCTGACCTACTTCAAAGGTCTGGCATCTCTGATCTCTTCAACTCCACCCCTCAGCAAACCTGGGAAGGATTTGATAACCAGTCTGGTTGCTGCTGATTAGATTTTGGACTTTCTCATTCACGTGTTGCTTTAGTCAAGGTTATGCATTTTAATTGCTTTCTCCCAACAGTGGAATAATATTGGACTTAGCTTTCTTAAAAGAAGTGTAGATGTCAACTCAAAGGAGGAGAATTGCTGGTAATGTAGGTAGTTTGTCCGATCTCCAGCTCTTCGAATTGTATCCAGGGGCCAGCAAGTGGCCTGACACATAGAAAATGCTCAACAAGTATCTACTGAATGAATTAACAAATGAATAAATAGACAATAAAACTGACTCTGAGTTGGGACTGGGGAACTGACATTGTTGATGGAAGTGCTAATTATTATAACTGTGGTGGTGGATACCTTTTAAATGAACTTCCTTGTAAGTCAGCCCTGAAACAAAGATTTGAGGGCAAGTAGTTTATTTGGAAGGTGATCCCATGAGGCACTGGTCAGGGAGTGAGGAAGTGAGAGAGGAAAGGTTAAAAAAGCCAATAAAAGGGTATGTTAATGAGATGGTTGCCACTAAGTACAGTTGAGACTATCCCATTATTGTGGATTTCCACTGTTGTTGGTCAGAGTTGTCCCTTGCTGAAAAATGAAGACAGGGGAACATTTTTACATCAGCTCCTATTTGTCATTGACTGAGGACTGCTCTTGGATGTGTTCGCTCCCCACCATTTCTGGCCTACCCTGTGAGCAAACAAAGCACACTCTTAGAGCCAGGGAAATCCCTCAGGGGGAGAGGGCCAGGTGCTGGCCGGAGGAAGCCATGAGTGATTGAGGAAGGATATGGTGGGGTGTCAAGAGCAAAGCTCCAGGGCCTATCTGTTAATATCTTTCCAAATTTTAAATGTACGTATCTTCTGTGCAGAAATTGCACTTATACAAATTTACATACTTGATAAATGCACATATTTGCACAAACACACAAATACACACAAGAATATTCATGAAGAATTATTTGTAGTAGCAAAATTTTGGACACAATCTCAATGTCTATCAATAGGATGCTGTTTAAATAAATTATGGCACAATCATATGTCAGAACCCTATGTGGCTGCTAAATAAATAAGATTCTATTTGTACTGATACAGAAAGATGTCCAACATATATTATTAAGTTTAAAAAAGCAAGATGCATAAAGCTTTGAATAAGTATGCTGCAATATGTATAAAAATTATGTATATAAATACTGGATATATACATATATCCAGAGAAAAAAGGCAGACAAGGTGGAAAGGAAACATATTTTTGTTACTATAATCTATTGTACTAATTTTTAAATATGTTCATGTATAACCTATTTTAAGAATTAAAATTTTAAATGAATTGGAGTACTGTGTATAGATTGTAGTTCATAAAACAAAATAGAAATTCTTTCCCCTACCTCCACCCCACCTTCTAATCCCAAGGGAATTTAATCTCCAAGGATTCCAGCCCTTCTCTGGAGCTCTGAGATGTGCTAATTTGGGATTATTTCATTCCAAACCAATCATGAAAGGGACCTCCTCCAGGGTTCATTCCCTGTCCATTTTTCAGGTCTCTGCTCTCCTGGGACCAAAGAAATGGTGGCTGATGAATGTTTTAAAGACAAACGCAAACAACAAGTGAGCTCTGGCACCAGCTGGACGAGATGCCCTTGATATGACCTTGCCAGCAGAAATGAGCTCATCCTTGGGGAAAGTCCCGCGAGTGGTCACGACACTCTCCACTCTCGGGCAGGGACACACTCTGCAGGGGTGCCCGGAATGTTTCAACATTTGGCCGGGCAGTTGAGTGTCAAAGAAGTGTCTAATTAACAGAGCCCTTCATTTTGAGGAACTGGTGCTTTTTCTAGAGTGCTGGGGGTGGGGGCGGGTGGAGAGGAACTCATTTGTCCTTGTGAAACTGGTAAACTCTGGCTCTTTCTTCTGCTTTCTCAGCCTCTCCATGGGGGGAAGATTCATCAGCTAATTGCTCAATTTAATCAGCACAGGCAGCCACGTTTAGCACAGACTGCCCGGATTAGATGGTTCAGTCTTTGGCAGTGAGTTGGAGAGGAGAAGGTTCAGAACTCCCATTTCTCTTAGTATCATTGAATAATAATAGTAACAACAACAATAATAATAAAAGATGATAATTTTTCATCTGGATCATTGCAACAGCAAACCTTAAAGGGCCTCCCTGTCTCCAGTCTTGCCACTTTTAAAATCATCTTCCAAGGTGTGGCCATGATGATCTTTCCATGATGTGGGTATCACTCTGATAGTCCATTTATTAAACTCCTTCAGTGGAACCATATTTTCCTATAAAGTAAAATACATTCCACTAATCAGAGTACTCAAAGTCTTGCATGGTCCTGCTCATGGCTACTTTTCTAGCTACATCACTTAGCATTTCCCATCCTTTGTATTTTGAGCAGTGCCTGTGAATCCCTATATGCTGCTTATATTCTATATTTTCGAGCTCAGAGATACCTTTCCTGGCCCTCTGGGTTCCCATGGCCCTGTTAGAATCACTCCCTCTGTCATAGTACTTATTGCATTGTACTGTAATTTCCTGTTTCTTTGCCTGCATTCTTTATTAGGTGGTAAACTTTCTAGGTAAAGACAATCTCTTATCTTTATTTCCCATGCAGTAGGAATTCAATACAAGTTGTTTACATAGACCAACTTCTTTCTCTCCTGTTCCCGCCAAGTGCCTCTGCTCGAGTGCCTCCAGCTTACCACCTTGGTAGACGTCTCATTCAACTCTTCACGTAGTTTGAGTGTTGCAGGTTGGCTTCCTCCCCAAGAAAAAGATTCTAAATGGACATTTGCGTGCAGGAGGCTTTGGGGGAGGTCTCTGAGGATCAGCACCTGTGGAGGAAGTGAAAGAATGAAGAGGGGGGAAAAGAGAAGTTGGTGCAGCAACAACAAGGCCTTAGCTGACCCCACAGAGAGCTCTGAAGCTGGGACAGACCTTCAGAGTTGGCCCAAGTTGGGGTAAGGAGGCTGAGCTTTCATATCCCTGCATCAGCCAGATACTGGGTGCAGGTTGCCCTGAAGGGAATCATGACCTTGGGCAAGGTGGCTCTTTTCAGCCAAGGACAATTGCTGTAGAGGCCTGAGAGTTGAGAGCTGTTGGTGGGCAACACTTTTGGCATTTGAATAAATATGCCTTCCATCCTGAAAGGACATCTGTAGCAACCGCATATATGGACCCCGGAGTTAGAATGCCTGTGTTCAAATGTGAGCTTCACCATTCGCTAAGTGTTCCAGGTATTTATTGCTATGTGACAAAATACCCCAAAACTTAAAAACGGCAATCATTTATTTATAACACAGATCTGCAATATGGGTGAGATTCAGTGGGGATGGCTCATATTTGCTCTACATGGTGTCACCTGGAGTGGTTAATCTGAGGTTAGAAGATCAACTTCCAAGAGGGCTCACTTACATGCCTGGTAATTTCCACATGGACCTCTGCACAAAGGAGCTTGGGTTCCTCAGAGCATGGTGCAGGATTCCAAGGATGAGTATTCCCAGATAACTAGGCAGAAGCTGCGTCACCTTTTCTGACCCAGCTTCAGTGGATAAGAGTCTTTCTCAAAGTGCTTTCTGCATTTCATTTGCCTCAGACCCGCCCAGTCTGAGACCCATTGCACCGCACATATGCTATAGTCAAGGTCTTCGACCTTGGCTACCCATTGGAATTATCTGAGGAAGTAATTAAATATACAGGTGTCTGCTGAAAGTATGAATCTTGCCTTAGTCTTTTTGGGCTGCTATAACAAAATGCCACAGACTGGGTATCTAATAAGCAACAGAAATTTATTGCTCAGTGTCTAGAGGTTGGAAGTCCAAGATGAGGGTGCCAGCATGGTTGGGTGAAGGACCTCTTCCAGGCTGCAGACTTCTCATTACATCCCCACATGGCTGAAGGGTCAAGGGATCTCTTGGGGACATCTTTTATAAGCTCAATAACCCCATTCATGAGGGTGTCTCCAGCAGATCTAACCAGTCAAAGACAGAGAAACTAATAATTTTTAAGTCATTGTTATACACATGAGCTCATTTAAACTTCAGTACTTTGAAGCAGTGCAACAATTATATTTCCACTTCACATATGGAAGCCGGGTTTTATTTACAGGAGATGTGGTTTCTACATACACTACCGAGGTCTGGTGAGTTGCACAACTGGCAGGGCAGGAATGTGACCCCTGGTCTTCAAGCACAAGAATGGCAAGAAAGAAACTTTCTAACTCAGGTTTTCACATTCATAAATATTTTAAAGCATAATTATGGCTTATAAACTAATTTTTGCAAACTTATAGATTTTTTAAATGTGGGAAGAGAGGTTTTCTTAATCATTTTTGTTCATTTAACCTCTTGCAAAACTTGAGAATGTTTTGCAAAATTTGACAGTCTCTTGGATTTTTATAAAAATTTATTTGTAACTCATTTCAGATGAAGTCTCCTCCTCCCATCACTGCACATGTTGCCCTTGGGTAATCAACTGCCCTGTCATTGCTAAAACTGGGAAAGTCTCAGGCAAACTGGGATGAGTTGGGACAAGTCAGACTACTGGTTGCCCCAACTTGGATATAGAACTCAACTATTTCATAGTCCTCACAAAAAGTGACCTACCCACCAACATTTCATGATGAACATCTCTCATGTCTTTCCTCTTTCCCCATCCCTCACTCTTTAAGGAACAAACATAATTCTCTCCTCTTGTGCAGAGGGGTTCTGTGCCCCTCCTGAAGCCTTGGAATCTGCTGTTTCATGGCCCGGAGACCTTTGCTTCTAGTCCAAGCAAGCTTATCACAACATTCCTGGGAACAAACACTGTGCTCTCTTTGAGAGGAATGCGGGCAAATGCAGCTTCTGTCTTGTCTCATTACTGCTTTTCCTACCCCACCTTGTTTCAAATGGACAGTTTTGTGAAGGGGGCTCCTAATCTGTGATCATCTTTCCCCATTCATCATGTGAACCCCAATTACTTGCTACACAGTGCCATATATAAGAAAAATGACTAACTCTGCTACCTAAGACCAGTCACTAAGCTCCTCGGAGCTTGGATGCCTCATCTAAGAAAGGGAGAAGTAAAATAAATTCTTTCTAAGATTCCTTCCTGCCCTAGTATTTCATTGTTTCATTGACTGAGCAGAATGCAACTGGTCAAGGCAATTTTTTACATGTAGCCTGGAAAACTCACAACAACACTCTTTAAATATGTACCAATACAGAATAGGGAAATAGCAAAAAGACTGATTCTCAAATCTTCCCTCACTATGATGTAACAATGGCCATTTGTGTCCCCACCAACAAGAATGTCCCCATCTTCAGAAGACTCTGCTCTCCACTCTGTTCCCTTGTGGTGGATACTATTTAAAGAGTTGTTTTTGAGTTAACTGCTTAGAAACAAAAAGATGCATACTTTCCCCCACCTCCAACACACATACTAATTTTGAAAGTATTGATAAGTACTTTATACAGATTTCAGGAAATTTGAAAAATATAGAAATGCACAGAGAATGACAAAACCAATAATCCTTTCATATGTATGAGGGATATATGATATAACCACTGTGAAACTTTGACATATTTGGTTAAAAAGATAAATATTGTACTGTGTTATTTTATAATCAGCTTTTCCCGCTTAACAGTAGATTAAACTTTCTCGTTTCACCATGAGATATTGTATTTCATCATCAAATTGTATTCCATTTTGTGGGTAACCATACTTGATTTAATCAAGGCTCTCATGTTAGATATGGAGGGTTTTCCCTCTCAAGTTTTTATAAACAAACATCTGATGAATTACCTTCTCACCAGATAGTCTTAGTGGTGAATTTCTAGAGTACAAATTATATACATTTTTGGTCTTTTAATATGGACTGTCACATTGTTCTTCCAAAAGGTGTTCTAGATTTACCCTTCCGCTAACAGGATTTGAGTGTGACTGCTCTTTGCAGCTTTGCCAACAATTAGTCATAACCAATGATCACACTGGCCAAGGGCTGTGGGTAGTGACAAAGTCCAATGTGACAGCTGAACTCTGGTGTTGCTCTTTGATATTGGTGTGTTTATAAAACATCTGAAAATAGAACAGAAAACAAACAGACACTGATCATTTGGAGTCAGTGTCGTCCACTGAGTATGGAAGCACCTAGACATACATCAGGGATTCTTCACCTGGTGTCTGTGAACCTTGCCCCAGACTTTTATTCCACTCAGCAAATGTCTGCTCCAACCTGAACAAACCTGCTCAAACCAGAGGCCATGGCTGCCATGAGGAAACCTAAGAATAAGTAAAGCATTTAAGGAAAAAGGAGGAGTGAAGGGAACTTGCCCATAGTAAGTGTACTTGACATATGGATCAACTTGTTTTATCCTGAAAGTATAGTGTGCGGATTTTTTGTACTCAATGAGGAAACTGACAGCACACAGAGAGAGTCTAAAACTCCCCTCATGGTTATACAGCTAATTAGGAACAGACCTAGTTCAGTTCTTTGGTTATATGCATATATGCATAACCCATGGACACAGATAATAGTGTGGTGAAGGTCTGAGAGGGAGAGGGGGTGGAGGGGGTCAATGGGGAAAAAAGGGGGAACATCTGTAATACTTTCAACAATAAAGATAAATTTTTTAAAAATACAAAAACCAAAACCAAGCACAAAACAAACAAAAAGGAACAGACCTGGGAACTGAACCATGGTTTTTCTGACTCTAGTGATATTTCTATTGTAACACAAAGGCCTTCCTAGAAAGGAGGAGTAACACTGGGATTAAACATAAGATGTACAAATAAAGTGAAGCTAACAGCATAGTAGGGCTAGAATGCATCTGCACTGAGGAAGTGAATAGATAACCAATATTTCCTCTTATCCTTGGTTTCGGGTGTCCTAGCAATGGCAAAGGGATTGGTAAAGCATTCCCCTCCACAGAGTTGTTTAGTACACGTTTTCATTCTTTAATTAAGGGCCATATTTCCTTCCCCCTAGTTAGTCCAAAATAGCTTCCAATAGCTTTGGGTGCCACGTCGGGGGGGGGGGGGGGTAGGCAGGCTGAGTGGCAAGGACTTTCTGCTTTGAGTGGGCAGCATAGCGGCCATTTCATGTGGTTCCCCGTGGCAGTTCAGATATAAGAATCTGGTGTTTCTTTTTATTCTAAGTGTTCATGCTGGAAAGATACCTACTTGCTCTTCCTTTTTGAGATCTTGGGGGCACCCTTGCCTCCTTCCATCGAGGAAGGACAAGTCAATTTTTGCTTACTCTTGATGGGACAGCCCTTAAGAATATGGCCCACCGTCCAGGCGCTGGCTGGGGGAGGGGGGTGGGAAAATCGGATGGGGAGATGTGAGGGTAGGCCCAGAGCATCCCACCAGGTCAGCAGCAGCACAGCCCTGGCACAGCGACCGGGATAGGACCGGGACACTAGCTCCTAGGTGGGAGGAGAGTGAATAAGAATATGACAGAGGGAGGAGCAGGGAGAACAACTTCTTTGTTCTAGTCTATGTATGACCTGAGAAATAGGTGGAAATTTAGAACCAGAAATAAGCGACAACCTTAAGAGGTAGACCTTAGGCCCAAGGTGGGAGCAGGCCTAACACGAGGGAATTAGACGTGAGATCTAAGCAAACCAGGGCGCTTTCAGCCTTGCCTAGAGCCTG
The DNA here is from genome assembly GCF_964146895.1 of Miniopterus schreibersii. NCBI lineage: Eukaryota > Metazoa > Chordata > Mammalia > Chiroptera > Miniopteridae > Miniopterus > Miniopterus schreibersii. The sequence goes on from NC_138102.1 coordinate 174,104,915, forward strand.
GGGCCAAGCTGAGCTCGTGTCAGGGAGCTTAGCTGTCTGCTAGGGTGAGGTGGGGGGGTTGGAGCAGGCGGGCTGGGGCAGGATTCAGGCAACCTGCATTCACAAGCTTTTAAGAGTCTGCCATGTCTCTAGTGAATAGTTACTGAGCTCATTTTCTGTATCAGGCACTGCGCTAGTTGTTGAAAACAGAGCAGAGGCTAAGATGGATAAATTGTCTGTCCTCGTGGAGCTTGCAAGCTAATGGAGAAGAGAGGTGATAGTGAGGGAACAAGTCAAGAAATAAGGGAACTGCAGTCTGTGTTACCAAGTGAATGCCCAGGGGGCTGGAATAGAGGGCAACCAGAGGAGGCCCATTGTAAATAAGGTTGTCCTGGGGAGTTGATCAGGAAGGCCTGAGGGGTGGAGATCAACCACCCTCAGGATGAGCGGGGGGAGGGAGGCCTGGCAGAGGAAACAGTAGGTGCAAGGGCCTGGGGTGGGAGCGGGATGCAGATTCTGGGGTCAGGGACATGCAAGGAAGCCACTGTGGGAGAAGAGATGCTGAGATGAGGCTGGGAGATGGACATGAGGTAAGATAGCCAGGAACTTGGGGGTCCCAGCTAGAATTCTGGGTTTTATTCTAAGCACAGTGAAGGATAGAGGAGGGTTTTCAGCGGGAGAATGACGTGATCAGAATGGCACTTGAAAATTTTCACTCTCTAGAATGTGTAGAGGGACAACAGAGTATCCATGTAAGAGACTTCAAAGCCCTTTGGGGGAAATCAAAGCCAATCCTTGACTCCTTGTGAGATCTCCCAGAAAAGACACTTGGCAAAGGATCACAGTGCTCTTTACAAATAAAATTCATATTGGGATGGAATCATAGAATCTAATAAGAACTATTGGGTATCTTTTTATGAAGATATATGTATATAAAGAAGATGGAAACATATGTTTGGAAAAGTGCCCCAAAAGCATGCATCTTTTAGGTGAATCATTCATTCATTCATTCATTCATCCTTTTATGTAACAAGTACTTTTCAGCCCCCTGCTCTGTACCAGGAACTGTGCTCTGACCAGGGAGGTCAATGGAGGATCAGTAGTTAAGATCTCTGCCCTCCTGGGGATTGATATCTCCTCTAGGCAGTTTTCAGAGCCTACTAACTTCTTTAAGAATTGAGCCACATTGGAAGCAGGGGGAGAAGCAATGAAACTTTACATGGAAAGAACATCGGGTTCTCTTAGGAGCAGAAGCTTATAAATATTGGTTGACAAACAACTGATGTTGAACAAAACGTTGAACGTCTTTGGTCTTGTTTCTTCCTTTGAACAGATGAGAGAAACTGGGCAGGGGGTCATACACTCAGAGTGGCTTCTTTCAGTGTTGAAATTTCATCACACAGAAGTTGGATGGAAGAACAGGGTGACATCACCCTAGTAATCTCAACATTAGGATAATCAGACATGACTGGCCTCCTGAATGGCACAACATGACCCATGTCAGACTCCCCATAAAGTCGTCTTGCCAGAAAATTGGATAATGGTCTGGCCGAGCCTCTGGACCTATGCACCAGCTTTTAGGAGAAATGCGATGGAGGAGCACGTGGAAACCATCCCAGGGAGCGAGCACGCAACCAGCCAGATCTAACGTGAGCAACTCTGCAGGACAAATGACCTGCTTTCGTTAACAAGCGAATGGCACAAAAACAGTGCGAGGTTTTCGACGAGGGGCCACTGTCAGATTGAAGGACACATATTAATATCATATGGTATCCATAAAACGGCGTTGGATTTTGCTACAGAAAGAAATCTTCAGGTGTTTCATGCTACAACATGGATGAACATGCTATGTGAAATAAGGCAAACGCACAAAAGGACAAGTGCTTTAGGAGTCCACTGATACAAAGCACCTGGAGTAGTCAAATCCATAGAGACAGAAAATAGAATGGTGGTTGCCTGGGTCTGGGGGGAGGGGAAGGAAGAGTTATTATTTAATGGGGATAGAGTTTCAGTTTTACAGGATGAAAGTGTGCTAGAGACAAATGGTGATGACGGTCACACAGCAACGTGAAAGTACTTAATGCCACACTAAGCTGTACATTTAGAAATGGTTTAAATAGTAGATTTTATGTCATTTTCATTCTACCACAATAAAAAGAGGTCCTCGGGTACTAGAGATACGTGCTATGGTAGTTACAGGTGAATGGCATGAGGACCCGGATTTGCTAGAAAATGATTGAGTAAAAACAAAACAAAACAAAACAAACCCCTGGTAGAGAGGAAACAGGGCTGGGAAAAGGCGTGTAATTGTTGGAGTCGAGCGATGGCTTTTGGGGGTTCATTATACTGTTCCTTCACTTTGGGATACATTAAATACTTGATAATACAAAGTTTAATCGATCTATCATTTTTGACATATATGTTGCGTTTCAGTTTTTGAGGTGCTCTGAGCATTTGTACCCTTTTTAGAGGACTCAACATGAAAAAGACGTCCTGGTGGGGCAGCCCCCGGGTATCTTGAGCTGTCAGGGTAGGAAAGTGAGCATGAAACGGGCCCCAGCTTGGGGAGGAGGCCACGGAGACCGCTTTTCACGGAGCAGGGCCCTCGCATGTTATATACCATCCTGCTGCTGCCTCGTGGGGTTGCTGGCGTAAATAAGCAAAACTGCACCTATCAGTCTTCCCATGGCTGCCTCCGTCTTAGAACCACCGGGGGACTATTAAAGTCACTAATGCTCACTCCCCACCCCAAACCAATTGAGCCTGAACCTGGCCGTGGGCCCCAGAGAGCAGTATTCAAAGAATTTATGTGCATATATACACAACCCAAGGACATGGACAATGGTGGGGAGAGGGACTGGGGAGGGGGAAGGAATGGGGTGGAACGGGTCATTGGGGAGAAAAAGGGACATCTGTAATATTTTAAACAAAAATAAAATTTATAACAAAAAAATAAAATAAAATAAATTAAAAGCTCCCTGTGTGATTCTAATTCGCAGTCAAGGTTAAGCACCGCTGGCCTGTGAGCCACCCGGTGCCTAGCTGGTGCTCACAAAATGCTGATTGCGAGGGAATCTGGAGCCAGTTACCTAGGATGCTGTGTTTCAGTCCTTTGATAAAGCCTTTTATGGAAAAGCATTTATATGCTACCTTTCCTGCCTCCTGCCCAGGAGATCCAACTTCCAGAGGCTAGAAACTTACTTCTTGAGCCTTTTAGAGCAGGCACAGTTATGCCCAAGAGAATACTGCGGTGGCTGTTAGCAGGAGCCTGCAAAGATAAGAACAGTTTCAAAAGTGTTCTTGGGGCATCACAAAAACCCCATTGTAACACGACGCTCTTTGGAATAACATTAGAGAAAAGTGAATTATGCCCGTTTATCAGAGAGAAAATGAAAGCCCCTTGGACACGAATCTTATTTTGAAGCTGAAGCCTTTAATCAAATTGACAACACGAGATACGGTCCTTCCACGAACCGGGGAGTGATAAGCGGCCATTTGCCATCTCAGTGCGTGGCTGCTGGTATTTAACTCTCTCTTTCGCCTCTGATGTGTTGGAAACGGACAGATTTTCGTAACAGTTCGAGAGAGAAACGGGGTCCTTGCCTCGAGTTAGTTAAATGAATGTGGAGTGTAAACAACTCTGCATATTTTTGTCCCCTTACCCCTGCGCCTTGGAATTTGGAGAGAATATTCGCTGGGCAATCACTTCAAACAGACTGACAAAAACAAATGCTCTAAGCTTTCAGTGCAGATAACTCTTCCAGGGCGTGATAGAATAAGTGACCCTAAGCTTTAAGAGGCCGGGGTGGGGGTGCCCCTCTTTTTCCTTTTCCAAAGCCAACCAGAGTAAGTGGTGTAGGAGTAGGGCTGCCAGATTGAGCAGATAAAAATGCAGAAGGCCTGGTTGAGTTTGAATTTCAGATAAATATGGGCAAATATTGCTTAGGATATACTTATACTAAAAATATTCAGTTTTTGTTTGAAATGCAAATGAAACTGGGCATGCAGTGCGGTGCAAACCAAGAGCAGCAGATGCCTTGTCTGGTGGTGGCGGCTGCAGCGGGGTGGTGAACTCTGGCCAAGGAGGTAGATGGCATCGTGGTGGAGGTGATGGACATTGAAGGAGAGATAGTGCTGTGTTTAAAGCAAGAGTAGATCTTTCTATTTTACACCTTATCTTGGAAGGAGTGACCTGAGTTACCTAAAGCCAACGGGTAGATGACAGGTTCAAGACGTATAAATAGTCATGAAGAAGTAGCTTGATTTATTTTTGTTTTGCACCAGCTGGTCAAGTCTCTTCCTGATGAAGTAGGGCACCTCTCAAAGTCACTGTCTGGTCACCAATGTCATGGAATCCTCCAGGGGTGGGCTCGGAGCTCTCACCTCATGTACCTGAAGCACAGCCACACATCTTTCTCAGGCATGAACAGCACTGATTGGGCCCTAGAGAGATGCGCCGCCCACTGCCCCATTTCCATTTGGTTTTCTAAGGAATAAATGCTTGTTACTCAACTGATACTTAGGCTGACGCTATTGAGAAATGCTAGAGAGATGGAGAGTGAGCCTGGATTAGCAGTGGCTGGGAAATACGAGCCACTTACGGATGGAGCGAGCATACGGGAGAGAGCATCGGAAACCCTGTTGGAAGGGTTATTTCCTAGAGCCTTTCCGCGAGAGCTGCCCTTCAACTTGAACAAGAACAGAAACATGAGCCGCTTGTGGTGACAGCGGAACAAAGGGTGGGACCCCAAGTTCACACTTGGGACTGCCGCCACTTGTCACTTGGGGATCTCCAAGGGAGCACAGATCCCTGGGAATGTCTTTCTTTGCCAGTGACCTCATGTGTTTATTTAACTGTCCAGACGAGGGCTCCCCCTGACATCTCAGCAACCAGACAGTCTGTGGAATTAGGGTGACAGCTCAGATGTGAGGAAGGGAGAGCTGCCCAACAAGGCCGCAGGAGGACTGTTCAGGAAACTTCTGCTTTTTAGGATTTATTTGGATCTTTTTCTTTCTCTCATCACGAGATGCTGGCGGCTGAGCTCTCATCCTCTTATCTTGTGATCGTGATGGTCATGTGCTTAGATGACTTGGCTGTTGCTGACACTGGCAAAGGGCAGTTCCCGCCCTCCCAGAAGGGGCAGAGGCCTGCGGGCATGGGGTAGAAAAGACACAGGGGAAAGGCAAAGAATGGTTTGTGTCAAGAGAGGGCTGCCCTGGAAGGGGGAGGAAATGATGATATAAAGGGAAGCACTGCTTCATTGCAGGTGCAAAGGGCATTTCTGCAAAAATATCTTCCAGAAACTTTCAGCAGCTTTTACCCTGGCAGAGCCGGATGGGCCACATAGAATGGGGCAACCAGGCAGGGGAGACTTCTGCTTTTAAGTCTTCACTCCCCACACTGTTAGGTTAGATTATCTTGTCTATCTCTTGTTTTTAATTGGAAGTTTTAGAAAAGACCAATTTAATTTAAAAAGACTAAAGCATGGGGACTTCATCCTTCAGTTTCTATGATCCAGGAAAAAAAGGCTTCATCTACCAGCTGTGTAGACTTGGCAAATCGTTTAACCTTTCTGTGGCCTGTTACCTCATCTGGAAAATAGGGTTAATAATGGTGCCAGCATCTCGGAGTGGCTGTGAGCTTTCAGTGAGAGGAGTGTGGCAAGTGCTAAGCGCTGGTTATCACAGGCACCCAGCCATCCTAGCTGTTACCAACATTGTTCAAATGCTGTCCTAACACAGAACCCAGCAATTTAGGTTGGTTTGTCCTGACGACAGTACTTAATGGTCATGGCAAGTGACCGCAGCAGCTGGGGCTGTGATGGATGATGATGATGATAGTGGTGGTGGAGAGATGACTCTGAACATCCAGCACATCCAGAGCAGAAAAAGGAGCAGCTGCTTGGGTCTGGAGCCATAAGAACAGGCAGAAGGCAAGGTCCATGGGGTCACAAACACACCTGTCATCATCTTAGTAAAATAAATGGCCTGCCTCTCGTGGTGTCCTGAATAGCTCTGAGGTAGATCTGAGAGGAACAGAAAATGCAGAGTGGCCCAAGTAGTCTTTAATTTGGTGGAAGTGCAGTCTTCCCTGCCTCTTCTACCAGCACCCCTTAGATTTATGTATGTTTCCACTGAATACATGCTGGACTGGAAGGATCTTGGTTACGTCTAGAATCACGAAGTCATTGAATTATAAAGCACTGAAAGGAGCCATACAGATCCATTTGACAGTATCTCAAGTAGCACAAAATACAATTCATATTAACTTGTGCAACTAGGACAGTGATTTATCTCATGTAATAAGAAGTTTAACAGTAAGGCGGGCTTCAGATTTGGGTGATCTAGTAGCTCGACAATGCCACAAAGTCCAGGTCCTCTCTGACTCTCTGCTCTACCATCTTTGATGTCTGAGTTGTGTTCTTGGCATTCTTTCTTCATGTGGTCATAAGGTGTTTGTCAGCAGCTGGTGGGGTAACATGCTTTATTGTTTCCAAGCACTAGAGAGGGAAGGAGGGAGGGAGGGATAGAGGAAGAGGAAAAGGGTTGGGAGAAACATGGGGGCTAGAATGAACATGCCCTTCCTCCAGCCATGGAAAGAAAAGTCTATTTCTACAGTCAGATCAGTTTAGGATATGTGCTCACCCCTGGACCTGTCATAGGGGCCAAAGTGAGCTCACCATGAGCTGCAGGAATTATAAACCAATCTTTATCAAGGGGGAATGAAATGAACTCGGACAGGGGTTTCAACCTTGGCTCTATTGACATCTGGGGACAATTCCTTTTGTGGGGGCCACCTTGTAGATTGTAGAATGTTTACCAGCATTCTTCACCTCTACCCACACGGTGCCAAGGGCCAGGTGCTGTGTGGATAGAGGTGAGGCTGGAAGGAGGGCAGGGACTAGATGAGGCAGGACCTTGCAGGCCATGTTAAGGATTTCAGTTTTTATCCTGAAAGCACTGAGAAGCTACCAAAGGGTTTTAAGTAGGTGAATTCTAGCTGGGATCTGTAGGAAGCACAGAAGGCTAGGAGGGAAAACAGGGGACCAGTTATTGCAGAAGAGCAGGCGATCCATGATGGCAGCTTCAGCTGGAGTGGTGGAAGTAGACACGGGAATAAGTGGATATACTTGAGTGTTATTTAGGAGCCAAACTATAAAAAACCTGGTGATGTGGGCGGTGAGGAAAGGAGGATATTAAGGATGACTCACAGGCTGCTGGCTTGCTCGCGTTAGTGAACTAGAGGACCTCTCATGAGTGGAGGACACTGGAGAAGGACCATGTTGTGGAGGGAAGATCAAGTTCTGGATGTGTCGAGTTGGAGGCCTCTGTGAGTTACCCAAGTAGAAATGTCAAGTGGGCAGAAAGAGGTACAAGTGTGGTGTTCAGGGGAGATAATAATTGGAGCTGTAGGTGATAATAATCGGAGAACTCACCTTGAGAGACTCTAACACAGGACAGACAACCACAGGTCTTGGGACAGAGCAGGGAGAGGAGTAGGAGGGACTCCAGGAGAGGAGTGTGTTCCTTAAACCATAGGGGGAGAACTTGCTGGGACAGAGGGCTTGATCAGCAGGCTTTGAGGAGACGGAAGACAAGGGCCAACATAGTGTACTTTGGATTTAGACTCCTCCATGGTTACTGCAGAGCAGGAGGCTCAGTGTCTGTCCCAAGGATGGGGAGAGCTTCTGTAGGCAAATATAATTGAGAAATGCTGTGTTAAACGTTAGCAGCTATCTTCCCCAATGGACTTTTCAGAGCCTTTAATACACAGCATTCATTGTGGGTGTCCAAGAGGGGGATCAGGTAAAAACCACTTCCCGTTGGCCCTCAGAGCTCTTTGTGTGCGTTGCATCTCGAGGAACCCGTGTTTCATAGCACACATTCTGGGAAATGCTGCGCAGGATCAGTGCCTTCATTGTGTGGTAGAAGAACCTAAGACCCAAAGATGAGAGGGACTTGTAGAAAATCCCTTGGTTGCATTAGCAGGTGTGGAGCGAACTTGTGTAGGAAGCACGGGGGTTTCCCCAAAGCCACCACTTCCATGAGCACAGGCCTCAGTCACACTGGGGCAACCTGGTTCTACTTGGGAATATGAAATCAGATGGAGAGACAGCCAATAAACCTTCGTATGTGGCATAAAAGAATACAAGGCAGGACATAAACCTACTGGCTCTGGAGTCCACAACAAAAGCAGCTGCGTGTCCTTGAGCAAGGTACTTAACTTCTCTGTGTCTCAGTTTTGCCATCTGCATACAGGGGTAATCATGGCATCCCTATTACAAGGAATTTTTGTGATGATTAAGTAAAATAATATTTATAAAGAGCTTAGAGTAATGTCTGGACTAAGTAAGTGAACAATAACTGTCATAGCTCTTACTGGGAGCAGAGCGGGAACTATCAACAGGGCAGCAGAAAAAGCTCTCTGGCCAAAGGAAGAAAAGTGAACAGACGTGTCAAGAGAGGTGGAAGATAATAATAGAGATCTGCCTTCAGGAATCTATGAAATACCCGTGTCTTTACATGCCTTCCCCTGTTAGCTTAAGGTAGCTCAGCGACTTGCAAACAAAGAGATAAAATGAGTATGGTGGCTGGGCAGGATTTGAACACGAGACCCCTGGCTTCCAGTCCAGTCCTCTGATAATTACCGTACACAGTTTGTTTAGAACCTGGATGTAGTTCAGGGAGAAAAACCTCCCAGAAGAAGAAAGCAGGTCATTGCAGCCAGCAGCAGATTGTGTCTGGGTTTAAATTAAGTGTCCTTGGTTTCAAGAGGCAGACATTTGCTCGTCCAGCTGTTGCAGCCTGTCTGATTGAAGAGGCTGAAGGTGTTGCAGAGACTCAGGGCACGGAGGCTCTGAGAGCATTTCGGCCCCTCCCTTCAAGATTTTCAACTCAGTGGTTAGTCTATGACATCATCTAGACACTGATGCAATGGATAATTTTGGTCTGTTGTGGATTCTGAGTTTGCCATGAATGTTCATACCTCCAGCCTTTGGTTTGTACAGTTCCCCCAGCTTAGAATGTTCTACCCTTCCTTTACTGCCTGCGGAGGGCCTCCTCTGGTGGATCGCAAACTACAGTGGGCTGGAGAATCACCGGGGAGTGGGGTGGGACCCAGGAGCGTGCCTGTTAGACAAGGGCCGCAGGTGATTCTGACACTGGAAACTCAGGCACCACTCTGAAAACACTCCATACTTTTATATCCAGACCTTCTGGAAAGATTTCCAGAGTTGAGGAACACATGGAGTGGGATTTTTAAACACAGTTTTGATGTTGAAATTCAGAGTAATGTGGGGGCTAGCTTTTTAACCCAAGCCTCAGTTTCCTGGTCTGTTAAATGGGACTAATGATGGAGACCTCTGTTGAGGCTGCTGTGCAACTCAAATGAGCTCAATGCAAATGGAGGCAACTTGTTAGCTGTACAGTCAGTGACAGTGATTATTTTGTGTTAAAATACAAATTTCTCCCGGAAGGGATCTTAGTGACTATGTAATGGAGCATTTACATTTCTAGCAAGAGAGAACTGGAGCAGGGGCCACGTCTTAGTTTCCACCGCATCCTCTGACCTAGCTCAGTGCCTGTTGAGCAGCAGGCTTATTTTTTGTTGTTAAGGACTCAATATTTTAGAGCTTTTGAATGCACATGAGTCATCATCCAAGATGCTGATTGGCTGACACCAGTTCTCTTTGGTTGGATACTAAATAATAAAGAGGAAAAACTGGTTATTAATGCAGAGAAGCTAGGAAAAGGCATTGAATAGCGGCCCCAAAATAGCCTCAATAATTATGTCTTACAGAGCCTGTTTCGACGTACTTTATGAGTCAAAAATGAAGTGTGTGTGACATGAAATGAATCATCTGTGAATAAGAGACGGGATCTTACTTATTCAAAAGTTTTCAGTCTCGCCCGAATAATTTGTACCCTTAAACAAAAGTGGCAGGCAGCTTTGTAGGTATCTCACATAAAATATATGTCTAATACATATGTATCTAATATGTAAAATAACATGTATCTAATGTAAAATAAATACAATTCTTCTTATAAAAAACAAAATGTGATAATTCAGTATTAGGTTGGCCACGAACTGCTTAATGCTGATTTCATTTACATGTGATAAAGAATAAACTTCTATTTGACTTAAACTCTAGTCATTTTGGGTTTTCTGCCATTTTCAGCCAAACCGAATCCTAAGTAATACTGGCAGTGGCAGGCCTCTCCCACAGGGCCAGCTCCAGACCTAATGGCAGAGAGAAGGTCAAACTCATTCTCTGCAGATGGATCAGGAAAAAGCTTCACTCAGAAGGGGCTGAGGCACCAATATACTGTTCCTTTGCCCAAACACCAATCAGGTTAGTCATCTATCCCAAGGGAGAAATGACTAGAGGCACCAAGAGAGACCAGGAGCGTTAATTTATGAGACCCCTCCAAGTGGAAATATGAGACTTGGAGAAGAGAGGTTTTCCTGATCATAGGAAATATGAATGCATCCAAGATTGTAAATTCTGCCATCAAGGGGAGGGGGTGGGAAGAGAGAGGAGGCAGGTAAAGCCTTTACATTAGATAACGTAAGACAGCATCCTATACGTGCAAAATACAGAGAACAGGAGTTTGGCGGTGGGAGCAGTTACTTGGCTGAACTGGAATTTAAAATCTAAGTGTTATAGCTGGAAAGCACCTTTGAGAGCATCTGGTCCAATAATCTTCATTTTACTCACGAGAGCGAGTGGCTAAGAGAACTTTTCAAATGTTGGTGGTAGGGTTCCTATGGGTGCCATCAAGCTAACCAGGACCAGAGCTCCAGTTCCTCAGTGGTCTGCGGCTTTCCACTGGGACTTTGATAAACTGAGAGGAGGAGAGGACCGATACAGGTGGGAGAGAAAGGTGCGAACCGAGCTGAAGCGTAGGGTTGCCAAAACATGTTCTGCAGGCGGTAAAGCAGACCATTGCGGTTACAGTGGGCAATTCATGGTGCCAAGAAGTGGGGCAGGTAGGGCCATTAATATGCATTTTTAAATTCCAGATGAAAGTGTTATGAGTTTATCTTTTGGCAAAGAAGGAGCCACTGTGGACTTTAGAATCAGTTATTGTTATATGACCCTGCCCCAGGCACCATGCCAAGAACGTGTCGGGGACTGTGAGCCCATCAAGGGTAGGAGGGCTTGCCTAAGGAATTCCCCCGATGGTTTGCAGGACAAAGTCTGAGCACCTTGGCACGCTAGGGCTCTGACTGGACTCCCACCCACCCACCAGATGCATCTTTTGACATTCTCCTTGACTTCAGACTCCAGCAATAGCAAGATGTTTTCTGGCTGCAGCAATGAACCATTCCGTGTTTTAGTGCGTTAAAGGAAAATTTATTTCAGGTGTGTTACATGTCCATTGCAAGCCAGCCAAGGGACTCTGCTCATCCCATTAGTTCAGCTCTCCAGGCTGATGGAGTCTTCATCTCGAAAATGCTCCGTGGTGGCTGAGGCAGGGGAAAGTGTATAGCAAACCATGTACTGAATCTTACTGCTGCTACCCAGAGGGAACACATCTCATTCACAAGTCGTTGACCAAAAATGTCACATGGTCAAGACTGCCTCCGTGGAGCAGGCAAGTACAATCCTCCCGGGAGGAGAAGCAGATAACAGTTTGCAGCAGCCCCCACACTCCCTTGCTGGCTCTGGCCCCGCAAAGCTTACGTTCTGGCTCCTCCAGTGGCCCAACTCCAGTTCTCCCAATTCCTCCATCGTTGCTCACTCTATGCCAGGTGCTGGGCTAAATTTCCCATCGTTTCTCTCATTCAGTGCTCACAGCGACTCTATGGAGTCAGTATGGTTATTAACCTCACTCTGCAGAGAAAGAGGTGGAGAGGCTAACAGCTAGCTCTTCAGTTTCTAGCTCTGTCCTCTGCTTCTGGCCCTGTGGTGACACATTCTGATTTCCACCTCTACTGGTCTCAGTCTCCTTGTAGCTTTGGAGAGAGATGGTCACAGCTTTGGGAACCTCAGAGGTGGGGCCACCGGCAGTATCTAGAGCCAGGGAAGGGGAATTAAGACAAAGACAAGGTACTCTGGGGACACAAAGAACTGACTAACTTTGTTGGTGAAGAGGGAAAGGAGGTGGTGGTTTAGGGTACATACCAAGTACAAGTTTGCTGGAAAAAATAGAACTGCCTGCGTGATGTGTGGCAGGCCTGGGGGGGGGGGCAGGTTTGAGGAGCAGCAAGGAGGCCAGTGTGGCTGGAGCAGAGAGAGTGGGGCAGAGGACGGTGGGAAAGGGAGGGTGAAGGGATCGTTCAGGGCCTCATAGGCCATGGTGAGGCCTTTGGATCTCATTTTGAGTGAGAAAGGTGCCTCTGGAGGGCGTTGAGCAGCTGAGTCCCAGTCCATGAGCGGCCCTCAGGCCACGTGGAGCACAGGAAAACAGAATGCTCACCAAGAGGGGGTGGTGGAATAAATTACAGCACAGTCAAACCACGGATTAAGCCATTACAGGGACTGACTTAGAGCTTGCCGCTCAATTTGGAGGGAGTTCCATGAGGAAATGTTGAGTGACAAAGCCAAAATGCAGAAAAGCACATATAACGTCCCATTTTTATAAGGGCTTTCACTGCTTTTCGTACACAATATGAACAGGTATTTATTGATATGATCATATAAGCGTGGAGAAAATTGTGGAAAGATACATACTTGATAGTTCACAGGGGCTATACCGGTAGAGGGGGTGATGTCTGTAAGGGTCAGGGAAAGAAGAACAGAGATGCCAAGTAAAAAAAAAAAAAAAAAGATTGCTCTTAAACAACAACAACAACAACAAACCCTAGCCCTGGCCAGTGTGGTTCAGTTGGTTGAGCACCCTCCTGTGCACCAAAAGGTCGCTGGTTCGATTCCTGGTCAGGGCACATGCCCAGGTTTCGGGCTTGATCCCCAGTTGGGGTTCATGTGGGAGGCAAATGATCAATGTTTCTCTCTCACCTAGATGTTTCTCTCTCTCTTGCCCTCTCCCTTCCTCTCTCTCTAAAAATCAATAAAAACATATTTTAAAAAACTGGTATGTCTGAATTGATCACATTTAGGCATTTATGGGGGAAAAAGTGTGTGTGCATTTGTGGTTGTGTGTGAGTGCACACATACATGAATTGATAGATAAATATTGCATATATGTAAATGTACATATTGCATGAAGAAACTTTAATGTGAGTATAGCATCACTCCTATAGTGAAACATGACTATTCACTTTCACCTAGGGTAAGTGAGGCTGGGCGAGTCCAGTGGCTGCCCAGGGCCACAGAGCTGCCCAGCAATGGCAAAGGAGGAGGCAAGTTCCCAGAGGTCTGCCTCTACTGCCTGCATTTCTTCTACTTCACATTATTCATTCCTGTGCCTTATTTCCCTCCCCTAAAGCAGAGTAACTTTTTTCAGCAACAGTGGAAAGGGTCATCACCTACAGAAAGAGATACCAGATGTCCTGAAGTTTCTGAACTCTGGAAAAGCACTTCCATCCTGAATTCAGACTTTCAGGGACTGTGGCGTTCACAAAAGGGGTGTCCACACCATTTAGAAGAATATCGTTGGTGAGATAATTGCCCCCTGTGGTGACTGAAGGAGGTGAACTGGAAATTCTTCACCCTGGCAAAGATCAATTGCCCATTTGGAAGAAAAACCAAAAGAAAGCAAGCCCTTTTATGAAAAACAAGATAAAACAAAACAAAACTGAAAATGACAAGTGTTGGTAGAGACTGTGGAGAAATCAGAACCCTTGTGCGCTGCTGGTGGGAATATAAAATGGTGCAGCTGCTCTGGAAAACAATATGGCAGTTCCTCAAAAATTTAACACATAATTACCAGATAATCCAGTAACTCCACTTCTCAAAAGAATTGAAATCAGGGTCTTGAAGTGGTATTTGTACACACATACTGATAGCCAAAAGGTGGAAGCAACCTAAGTGTCTGTCATCAGATGAGCAGATCAACAAAATGTAGATAAACAAAATGGAATATTATCCAGCCTTACAAAGGAAGGAAATTCTGATACACTTTACACCATGGATGAACCTTGAAGATATAACGCTAAATTAAATAAGCCACACACACACCAGAACAAATATTGTATGATTCTACAGTAGTCAAATTCATTACGACGAAAGTTAGAATGGTGGTTTCCAGGGGCTGGGAGGAAGGGGAATAGAGAGTTAGTTTTACTGGGTATAAAATTTCAGTTTGGGAAGATGAAAAAGTTCTGGAGGTGGATGGTGGTGATGGATGTACAGCAATGTGAATGTACTTAATGCCACTAAACTATACACTTAAAAATGGTTCAAATGGTGAATTCCATGTTATGTATATTTTCAACAATTAAAAGGGAGGGGGAAAGAAGAAAGGACTGAAAATACACCATTTACAGTGGCCAGAGCCCTCTGAAGATTGTACCAGGGAGAGCTTACCCCACCCTATGGCTGCCCCTTCTTGGAACTCTTTATAAAATAGGACCGGTGCTTTCGTGCTCCACCTCTCCCAGTATCCCTTAGCTGGCAGCGGTCCTGGTGTTCCTTTTCCCACTCTGATCTCACAACCTGATTAAGTGCGCCCAGATGTGCAGGCTCCTGGGCGAGGATGGATGATGGCGGGCGGCCATCCATCACAGAGACAAGACCACAAAGACAGCCTTGCTGTGAAGCATCCCCTTCAGAGGGAACCGGGTGGAGCCAGGAAAATGCTAGAAGCATGCTCTGGCAGGGAGGAGGGGTGCAGAACGCAGGTGGGAGCAAAGGCAATAATCACACTGGAATGTCCAAAGGTTATCCAAGACTCCACTTCAGTGCCGGTTGTATTCAACCTTCCTCTTAACTTCCCACCTTCTCCCCTTAAGACTGTCTTCGATAAACAAGAAGGAGATAAATTCATTCCACTTGGTCCAGAGCAGCAGGATGTCACCAAAGCCTTAGCCATGGGCTATCTGGCAGCCTGATTTAAAACAGCAGTCTCCCGTTAGGAGAAACCTCCACTAGAGCCCCTCCCTGTTTCCATCTCAAGTACCTTGTTAGATACCTGGCATCCTGTTTCTCACCCGCCTCTCTCCTTAACCAGCCCCTTGCACCATGTCCCCCAAAAGGAGACCATGTCCCACATCAGGCAGGTGTGAGCACCTGGCAACACCTGTCGGTGCAGACTGTCCTTTTCAAACTGGGCATCATCTGCCCAGACACGAAACGCCTCCACGGAGAACTGACCCTTGGTCAGGGCAGTCAATGGAAGAGAGGACACTTTGGCTGACGGGACAGGGAAGGAGCAATAGCAAACCCAGGGCCCAGTTCTATTACCCCTGGGGAACGTGTGGCTGGGAAGAAGCCAGTGCTTCACCTGTGGGGACAACGACTTAACTGCGGGCAAGGGTAGGTGGAAAAGAGGCGTTTCCCGGTGTGGCGGAGCATTTAGAGCCACAGGTGCCCAGTCTCCCAGTTTGGATCCCCCCCTGGCCTGGCTCCCTCGTGTCCCTGACCTGCAAACATGAAGCACTCTTCCCATGAGGTCCTGACCATGTCTATCCTGCTCACTTATCCCTCTCTCCCTGCACCATTCGTTTCTTAGTCACGAGCCAGGCTGCTTGGGTTCAAACCCCACATCCCTAGGCCTGGGGGCTGGCTGAGAGGCAGCTCTTTGGGGGACAGGGGCAGCCTGGAGGTGCCCCCAGGCCCGCCCTGCTCCTCGGTCAGGAGCCCAGTGGAGTTCTCCTGCAGTTGCTCTCCTCGGTTGGCGTCATTAATTCATTCCACATGTTTCCTCCCTGGCTGGTGGGAGAAAGCTCCCGTGTCAGGTTGCGCCTGAGACCCAGGTGGAGCGCTTCCCTGACATCTGGGCGACCCCGGGCAGGTGCACTTGAGGGCGGGGCGGGGCAGTAGGACCACGTGCCACAGCCCGTCCAATGGGTATGGGCCCGAGGCGCATGCGTGGGCCGAGGGCGGGCAAGCGCCGCTCGCAGGGCATTCTGGGTGTCCAGTCCTCCAGCGATTGAGGGGAGCAGCCCTGGCCTGCCCGCTACCTGGGGCTCCACGGGCCTTCCCTCCTGGTTGCTGCTCTGCAGTTGTGAGTACAGATGATTTGATTTGATTTTTTACAAGACCTGTCAAGTGCCAGCGCGGCCGCACGCACGTTGCCACCTGCCGCGCTCACACAGTCTTGCAGAGTGGTCGGGAACGGCCTCACCCACATTTTACCAACGAGGAAACGGGCACTCGCGGAGGACAGGTAGCTTGGCTAGGGTCACCCGGCGAGGAGGCGGGGAAGCCTTGACCTTGAACTGCCTGGTGGTGGAGGCTGTGCCCTCCTCTCCGGCTGCAGAGATGTGGGCTGACTTTGCAGGGCCCAGAGGGAAGGGCTGGCGTGGGGGGGGGGGGGCGGCCTGATTCAGGGAGAGCCAGAATTGGTTGCAACGCCTTGTCTTAGTCAAGCCCCTTCTCACCTGGAAAACAAAGGTTTGGAGAACCCTGAGGTCCCTTTTAACTCTCTGCTGTTCAGATTGATTGACTGATGTTTGCTTGTTTTCTGCTTGCTTACTTTCTTTTCAATGTAAAGCCATTTCTGTTTTGTGCTTTCTTAGCATATTATAACTGTCCAAGGGCATTTGTCTCCCTCCCAGCTCCAGGCCTGGGCAGGGCTGGCCTCATGAGTGGATAAACAAACGTGGTAGAGCTGAGGATCCAAGGTGGCAATGTAGGATCTCCAGCCTGGCCTTTGCCTGTGCTGGGCATGCCTGTCCTCACCTGACTGTGCACCAAGTTCCCATGGAACCTTCAAGGCCCACAGTAGTTGTCGCTGCCACTGAAAAGCCTTCCTTGCTGTAATCCTGTGCTCTAGCTACCCCTAAATAAAATTCATCACCCTGCCACTGTAGTTTGTAGCTCCTTTTGTAGCTGTGATGTTTTGGGCTGGTTGCTTGTTTACATATCTGTGTTCTCTACAGATAAGTGGGTCTCCTGAGTGCAAAGACTAGGTCTTTATCATCTTTGCTTTAGTAGTGCTTAGTATAGTACCGGGTGTATAGTGGGAACTCAATCAAGTTTTGTGAAAGGAAGGTAAGAGAGAAGAAGGAAGGAAGGGAGGGAGGGAGGAACTCAATTTAATTGGCTCTTTTCTGTAGTTATAAACCTACGGGAAGTCTTCAAAGCACTAGTCAGCAGGGCTACACCACTGTCCCATGAGGTTTTGCTGATCTTAACAATTTGCCCACTTCCCCTCCTACAGCCATACACACACACACACACACACACACACACGCTGCCACACCTTCACCTTTGAGTAACCCGACCAATTTTAATAGGCCTCATTTCCCTTTCCTTCAAAATGTAGAGAAATTTAATGAAATCCCCTCTAATTTCTCTTTAGTGAAACTCATGGGTGACATTTTAATTGTTTTGTTCCCTTTATATGTCTATAACTCTCACTTCTCTCTTTTTGTTTCTTCCTCTGGGAAGCTTTACTTTTCATTCCTTAAAATGTGTGTGTGTGTGTGTGAGTATCAAGCAGTAATACACTTTTCAAAGCTGGTTACTTAAAGCATGCATCTTTAAAACTTTTCTGTTGCTTATTTTTCTAAAATAGAAGCTGTGATCAAACACGACAAGAAAAGTAAAATCTGTGGGACTAGAAATGGTGTGAGCTCTCGGGAAATACAGTCATTCCTATAGGCCATGTCCACAGGCTCAAACAAGTTCCAGTGTTTATAGCAGTTCTGGTGCTGGCATTCAAGCCTATCTATCTAGAAGTGGGCAGAAAATATTGCTTGGTTCATGCTCATACAGATTCAATACTCATTCAAAAATATTTATGGTGACTCTCCTAAGTTCCAAGCATTGCTCTAAGTTCTGCTGTTACACTAAGAAAGACATGGTCACTGGCTTAATGATATTTACATTTTGTAGAAAGAGAAAAGAGCAATAACAATAAGCAAAGAAACAAATATATGTAATAATTAGAAAGTGGGACAAGTGCTTTTAAGAAATAACTTGAGGACCAAGTCAGAAAATAATGGATGTGAGTGCCCTCTCTCAAGTAAGGTAGATAAGAAAGACTGCTCTGAACTGAGACCAGAGGGATATGAGGAACAAAGGGAAGAGAGTTTAAGACAGCAGGAACATCATGTGCAAATGGCCTGGGGTATAAAAGAATTTAGTTTGTTCTAGAACTTGGCGCAAGGCCAGTAACGCTGTAACCAAATGAGCAAAGCAGAGATGGCATAAGGTGAGGTGGTAGAGGGATGAAGGGGCCAGACCATGACCTTGTGGATAAAACTTTAAATTTAAAAAGATCAGTGGAGTGCCATTGAGGGTTCTAAGCCGAGGGGTGAAATGATCCCTTTTATATGTTAAGAAGCTCTGTGGACAAGACAGAAGTTAGGGGTCCCGTTAGGAGATTAAAACAAGAATCCAGAGGAGTGTTAATAAGGACCTAGAAAGACTGATGATGATAATTATAGCTCACAGATCCATGGCACTTCCTCTATGCCCTGTTCTTTATAGACACTGGAAAATTTTGTCCTCATATATCCCTGTGAGTCCAGTTCTTCTTCTTACCTCTGTTTTACAGATTAGGAAACTGAGGCATAGAGAAGTGAGATAACTTGCCAAGGCCACACACCACTAAATAAGTGTAGAGCAGGCATTTGAATATAGTCAGACTGGCTCACAACTAAGGAATGAATGGTGGTGCGAGACAGGAGGTGATGATGGATTAGAGGGAGAACCCACCCTATGTGGTGACTTAGTGGGTAGGAGGGTGGGTGGTGGTAAAGAAGAGAGAGGAATCAAAGAGACCTGAAGGCTGTGACTTGGCCATGGAGATAGGTGGCGCTGGAGAAAGCATGGGCTCATCTTTTGCCTGTGCTGCACACACACAGCAACTTGGAAGAGCTTGCCCTGCTGTTTGGGCGGCATTAAGAGAACCCCTTGCAATCCTGTTTCCCAGTTTGGTATGTGCAGAATGAGTTCTCCAGCCAGGGTTGGCACCCATATGTGTGATGTGAAGGCTTCACTGGAATGTCTCGGGGATTACTGTCTTGCCCTTGTGATCTCTCAGGAATTTTGTGAGCATCAAATGAGATAATGAGAGGCAGCCCAGCTGAGTGGGAAACCAGAGGACTTGGGCAGAAGCTCCCTACCTATCTCTGAACCTTGTGGGAAGTTAGCTAATGTCACCAAGCCTCAGTTTCCCCACTTGTGAAATAGTATGACTACAGAGGGCTGCATTGAAAGGGTGAAGGAAGTTAATGGGAGGATGCACTTTGAAATGGTTGGGCATTTCACACACACAGGGGTTCACTATGATTATAACTACATGCCAGTGGTGACTCTACATGGAATGTGTATCATCCACACATATCATTTCCATTGACAAACATGAATGTAATTGTCGAACAAATGCACTATATTGGCCTGAATTTTCAAATGATGCTCTTAAATCACTGAACGTAGAGCCTTTAAAAGAGAGAATGTATTAAGTGTCCTCAGTTCTAAATCTCTTTGCAGCATCTCCAGCCAATAATTCATTCATTTCACAAGTATTTTTAAGCATTGACCAGGGCATAGGAGTGAACAGTTCAGAAACATTCCCAGGCTTTAATGAGGTTGTATTCTAGTGAGGAAAGACAGGTAATAAACAAACAAACAAACACAAATAATCGATCAGATAAATAAGCTACCTAATTTCAGATTGTGTTAAGTACCATGAAGGAAACAGTCCAGATGCTGAGGAGAGAGTGGACTTGGGGAGCAGGAGGTGGCAGCTACTTTACTTAGGTGGTCAGAGCCAGAAGGAGAAAGCTATGGAGACAGTCAGGAGGAAAAGAATCTGGCCATAGAGATGACCAATGCAAAGGCCTTTAGCTGAGAACCAGCCTACCCTATCAAAGAAACAAGAAGGCTGGAGTATCTGCAGTGTTGTGAGTCAGGAAGAATGATGATAAATGAAGCTGAAGTGACCACATCATGTAGACCAGATCATATAGGACATGGCAGAGTCTGACTTTATTCTAGGTGCAACAGAAGCCACTGGAGGATTGGAAGTGGGAGAACAACATGGTTTGAGTTAAGCTTCTCAAAGACCCCTATTGCTACTGGCTGGAGGTAGGATTGAGGTTGGGCAAGTGTGGACAGGCAAACCAGGTAGGAGGCAGTCTTCCAGGCCAGAGGTGAGGCGGCGGAGAGAAGTTTGGGAAATGTTTTGAGGACAGAAGCAAGAGGACTTGTTGATGGATTAGATGTGGGCAATGAGAGAAAGAGAGGAGGTAAGAAAGACTCCTGAGACCCTCTTGAATCCAAACTCTTTGCTTCAGATTCTCACAGGTCTCAGTTCTCTTGTGAGACTGCAGGTAACAGAGACCTTTTATTTGGTAACACTCAGAAAATTCCGTCATCAAAGTGAGCAAGACCTACTCAGAACAAGGATTTTGGGAGCTGGACCTGGACTAAAGAAAGAAGAGAAGTTGTGGAGTAGCATGGGAAGAATGTTCCCTTTTCTTTGGGATTATTATTGACTGCTCCTCTGCCTTGTTAATTCCCCTTTGTTTCTGTGGGCAAAACCAGAAGTAAAGAAAAGAAAACCCCAAATGTTGACCCTTACATCCATTTCAATCCTGGCTGTTATTTCTCTTGCCGTGTCATTTCTGAGGTTAATCCACTATGGTGGGCCATGGAAGAGCAGAGAAGGGAATGACTGGAGAAACACTAGGGGAGATGGGAGAGGAAGTCAGAATTTACAGTAAGAAGGAGCAGAGCTATTGTGGACCCTGCTTCTATTTTTGTTTTTCTTTTTTTAAAAAAATACATTTTTATTGATTTCAGAGAGAGGAAGGGAGAGGGAGACAGAGATAGAAACATCAATGATGAGTCATTGATCAGCTGCCTCCGACACGCACCCTGCTGGGGATTGAGCCTGCAACCTGGGCACGTGCACTGACCGGGAATTGATCCTCGATCTCCTGGATCATAGGTTGATGCTCAACCACTGAACCATGCTGGCCAGGGTGGACCTTGCTTCTTACACCTCTCTTCCAACCTTACACATCATGCTTGAAGTCACTTCTACACCCACAGCAGATGACCGAATTGAAATGAAGACATACACCTGGACAAAATGCTTATATAAAAGGACTCCAGAATTTCATCCCTGCAGCCTTGCAGCTCTGCCCCAAGTTAACCCTGAAAAAAGAAAACAGGCTTAGTGGAGCATTTATTACAAGGTTTCATAATCTCCTATTTGACAGCAGCTGGTGGTGCAAAGTGTGGAGTCTACTGGATCCGATTATTTAACAGATGGTTCTGTTTTCAAATTTACTCCAAATGTTCAGATGCTTTTTCACGA
Source organism: Miniopterus schreibersii (assembly GCF_964146895.1). Classification (NCBI taxonomy): domain Eukaryota; kingdom Metazoa; phylum Chordata; class Mammalia; order Chiroptera; family Miniopteridae; genus Miniopterus; species Miniopterus schreibersii. The sequence continues at coordinate 174,126,236 of NC_138102.1, forward strand.
AATTCATATTTCCCATCTGCTACTACCCCCTGGGGCTGAGCTTTAATCTGCATTGTAGTTTGTAAATTTAAACAATTTTCTTTTAATCTCCCAACAGAAAGAGAATTCCCAAACACCAGAGGCATCCATGGGGGCCAGGCAATGACTACACACGAATGCATGAGGATTATTCTCTGAGGCAAGTCTTGCCTCAATCAAACCTTGTGCCAGAGGTGGACTCAGATATGCCCTATTTGGAGAAACCCCAAAACCTGGCTCAGATGACCTTGAGATTTGAACACTGTGTTCCCTTCCTTGGGCAGCACATGTTAGCACATCAGTATTATTAGTAGCAAATTAAAACTCCTTTAGCAGAGGAACTGCGTTATTGGCCCATTATTTGGCTCTAATTGTGTCACCTCGCTCCTCAGTAGGGTTTTATGTTCATTATTTCCAGGTCCTTTTCCCAGTGCTGTGCATTAATGGTCTCCCTGTTCTCTCTCTCCACTCCAGCTGCCTACAGCTGTCAGCCACCCACTTCAGCTTTGCCTTTCTAGTGTTTTCATCTCCCTGCCAGCATTATGAAATTTAATTTGTAACAAAAATGTTCTCTGGGCCTCCTTTTCTTGACGAACTTCTGGTTTCTTCCGTCATTTAGCATCCTCCTCAGTTCTTTGGGCACCTGTTTCTAGAGATGTCCTTTTACAATGTTGCCTTCTCCTTGCCCAAGTGCATGTTCCTAAATGGACACAGAAAAGAGAAAAAAAGCTTTAGAGGGTGGGATGTGCCCTGGAACTAAGGTGGTAGGAGGGGGAGAGTGTGCTGGTTTGGAGAGGGAGTTCTGAGTCATTGTGTGACACATCTCTAAGGACCACTATTCTCACAGCAAATAAGGTCGTTGGTGACTTCTGCAACTCTTAAGATAATGAGGCTGGATGTGCCCTGGAGTTGTGCGAAGCAATGGTGCTCCCACCGATGAGCTGTGAGACCTGGGATCATTTGCTTTCCAAGTGGAATCTCTGGGATTCCATTTTCTCATCTGACAAAGAAGCTTCGTATGTAATGATTACTAAAAGCATTTCTGCCACAGTTACTAAAGTCATTGGAAGGAAAAGACCCACCCCCTGTTCTTTCTGTGTGTACCTCTTATATAAATATTGGGCAAAGCCAGCTACACATTGTGTGGGATCCATTGAAAAGTGAAAATGTGGAGAAGGGGCCCTTGTTCAGTGACAACCAAGAATTTTAAGACAGTAACTGCAGAACATTAAACCAAGCATGGGGCCCTTCTGAACATGGGGCCTTGTGTGACTGCCCAGGCCACGTACCCATGAAGCTGGCCCTGGTGCTGTCAATACCATGTGCCCATGTGTAGTCTACTGATAAAACCATGCCCACTTGAGAAACCATGGTTTTCTCAAAAAAAGATTTCCTGAGTCAACCAAGTGAATAATAGATGGACCCTCAGATAGAAAACCAGATACTAACAAATGGGTGCTAAGCTTCTTTGTCCTGGGTGTGGCCCCTTGGATCTAGACATCAAGGAACTTGTGCCACTGGATGACGGTGACACCCACCACATCGAGGCACGCCTAAAGCTTGGGTAGGATCAGGTCTATGGCGATTGAAGGCAAATAATATGAGTAAAATGGATTCTCTAATTTTATATTATCCTCTGGGTTTAATTTCCATACAAAGACACAGAAAGTGTTATTCAGCAGAATTATTCTTAGAAATGCACTGAACATATGTGGAAGAAATTCTCTGATCCATTTCTAGGGTGGGAGGGTGAGATCCCAAGGGTATGTTCCAATAGCAGAAGGTGGTTGCTAAAGTGCTCTGCATAAGGCGAGAAAAGGAACTTTTCTTGTGGCTCCTGAGGAGACAAAGGGTTGAGAGACCACAAGAAGTAAGATGGAGATGAGTGGAGGAGACAGCATTGCAGTGGAGAAGGGCGGCCCCAACATGGTAGGGGCCTTTGGGGTAACAAATGTTCAAGAAGGAATTTTCCACTTGTTTGGTGTGTGATATAAGTCCTCGCTTCCCCTGGGCTCCTATGTAGACTCTTTAGTAGCCCGGATTGTGTGGTGCTGTGTTGTGTGTCTGTATGAGTGTCGTGTGTGCACAGTGCTCTTCTAGGGATGAAACAGATGCTGGTTGCTGTGTATTGTCTGACTCTGTGTAAATGCAGAAGCCGCGTCTGCGAAGAAGACACTCTAGGAAGAAAGGACCTGAGGCTATGGCAATTGGTGATGGAGGGGGTGTAGCAGGTGGTTTAAAGGAATTTCTTCTAGAACAAAAGGATCAGGAGGACTTCAGCTTACATATGCACTTTCTTTCCTTTCGCTATTCCTGAGCCTTTAGAAGTGTCTTGTTTAAACATTCCACCTCAGTCTTGAGCTGTTACAGACTGTGAAGAAAAGGCTCATGTCCACACTTGGACCAGAAAGGGAAACGGGGGAGAAGTGCCCCTCTCCACTTTCTTAGGCTTGCACACTTGTGCCGATGGTTCTTAGTGGGAGATTCATGGAGGTGAATTTTGGGGACAAACATCCTGGTTACAAGATCCAGCTTTCCCACCCCCACTCAACTATGGAGCATCTCTTTTCTCTGGCATCTTCGAAGCGTCGAGGGCTTTATTTTATTTTAAAAGGCATCTAATGTCCTTCGGTCCATCTGTTGCATATTCATCTACTTCACATGTGTGCAGTTGGGGAACCATAATAAGGGCTATATTTCTGGGTAGATATATTTCTGAGCATTCCGCAGTTCCATAAATCCTAAATCATGCCATGATACACGTCTGTGGAAGCTTCCCCCTAAAATAGAAAGGCTGTTATGGATCCCACAGCGTTAATATTTTAAAATGTTAATAAATGAGTAAAAATGCAATTTAACCATTAAAATTTAAAAAATTCTGCTCAGGCTTCTTATCTATCCAGTTACTTTCTCAGAGCTCATTTTCACGTTGTACTTAAAAGTGCTTTATTGATAGCTTCCTCGAACTGTGTAAGATGATAATTCAGGGAACCAAATGGATGGGCTCTTTGGTGTAGGGAAAATTCCTTTCCCTAATAATTAATTTCTTAAGAATGGTGTTTTAGTCAAGGCCCTCTGACTACAGGCAGCAGGACCTCCAAGAATAGGAAATGAGGGCGATCCTTTTACCTGGACTTTGGAATGGGAGAGTCACAAACTAAGACTAGACCCCTGGCATAATTCCTTACACCTCTCTTTGAGTTGGATGAAAGTACTACCTTTCAAGTTCCGGCCTTGGGCCATTTCTCTTTTCTCTCCACCCTGTCCTAGGTTGCACCATGTCTCTGTGATGGTTTGTGGCTGACAACAAGCACTGTAGGCCTAAATTACCTATGTGGATGGTGCTGAGGAGACCGTGTGCTAGGCAAGCAGAGCCACAGTGCTCAGATTTGCTTGTGGAGGTTGTGTGTGTGTGTGTGTGTGTGTGTGTGTGTGTGTGTGTGTGTGAGAGAGAGAGAGAGAGAGAGAGAGACAGAGCTGAACTTGTGCACCTTAGGAGGTAGAGGGGCTTTGTTCATGTTTGAGGATGATGGTGCGGGAAATGGGGAAGGAACCTAAATGCCATTTGGCTGAGGCTAGGCAGAGACAGAAATTGCAGAGGAGAGGATTTTTTTGATTTTATGTATTTAACTTCTTGTATTTTGAGCTTTAAAAAGAGACTTCGTTTGGGGTTTAACTTTTGGGCTTTCATTTCACCGGGAATTGAATAATTAGAGGGAGTTTCTGTTACATAACTTTGGAATAGTCTTCATTGTATTAGTTGGGTTCATTGTATAACCTTTGGCACGCTCGACTGAACCATGTGGCTGGGCACGACTGGAGATGGGAAATAGAATAGAGGGTGATTCTTTGGACTATGAGGAAACTGGTCTTGGAGGTAATAAATATCTTTTTCCAACCTAGAGACCTCTGGGGGCAATGGAGATCCAGGAGAGCAGATTAACAGTGTGGGCATCCAGAAGCCAGGGGGATGAACTATCCTGGTTTCCCTGAGACTGAGGGGGTTTCTGGGAGATGAAACTTTCAGTGCTAACATCACGGAATTTCCAGGTAAATCAGGCTAGTTGGTTAACCCCCCTAAAGGAGGGAGCAGGCTGGCTCTGAAGCATGGCAGGGTTTTCCCCTGGATGGTGGCGATGCTGAAGATGGGGAGGAGACAGCCTTCTGGGGTTGTTCACAGCCCTTGCTCCCTTGCAGCATGGGGGTCTCTGAGTGGTTGGGCTTGTTTTTAAAAGGGGGGAAGCAGAAGCTGCCAGTTCTCTCAAGGTCTAGGCTTGAAAGTCCCAGAATGTGACTTGGCACCACATTCTTTTGGTCAAAGCAGAGAGACCAAGACAGCCTAGGTTCAGGAGGAGAGGAAAAAGTCCCTAGACGAAGCAGTGTGCCCATGCAATGAGGGGAGAAATTGATTATGGCCACCTTTGGAGACAATCTGCTACAAATATCATTTTGTAAATTACGAAGCACAGAGGAATGTAAAATGTCAATAATGTAAGGGCACATTATGTGCCAGGTCTGTCTACCTGAAGGCCAGTAAGATAGTTTCTGTCTTTAAGAACTTATCTTCTAGAAGGAGAGACAGACGTGCAGATAGACAAATGTAATGCAGCATAATGTATGTGTATTTACATGTAAGTACCTGCAAGCTATGGAAATAATATGTAGAAATCAGTGATTTTTTATTAGAGGTGGTAGAAAATAACCTGATTTCACAGACAACATAGCGGATTTGAGGAGTGAATAGGAGTTTTGTGGTGTATAAGAAGCATTAGAGCATACCAGGCACGGGGAAACAACGTGCAGAGTTCCAGGAATTTAAGAGTGCGTGGTTTGCACTGTAAGAAGGGAGTGTAAATTTGTATGGAGCATGAGCCATAAGAAATGGAGATGGAGATGAAGGACCAGGTAGGGAACCTAACCCCCTTTCTGCTATGTTGTAGAATCAGTTCACTTCAAAATGAGGGAATGACTTAATTAGCTTTAATATTTAACGTTTACTCTGGCAGCAGTAAATCATAGTAATAATAACAATTACTGATAACTAATGAACATTTGCTCTTTGCCAGGCTCTATTCTAAGCCTGTTAAAGTCCTTTGATATTACAAGAACCCTAAAGGGAAGGTTACCATTCATTACTATCATCCCTACTTTATGGCTGAGGAAACTGAGGCACAGAGAAGGCAAATCACTTGCTTGGCATCGCACAGATGGGAACGGGCTCAGCCTAAATTTGAAGAGGCTGTCTATTGCCTTCACCACCTTGCTATTTGCCGTCTACTCCAAGGCAGATAGCTTGTTGTTAAGAGTGACTGGGGATGTTTCCACCACTTTGGAAACCATTGACATAATCTAGGCGAGTGTTGTAATATCCTGAAAAAAGGCAGCAATAGTGAAAAGAAGTGACACAGATGATTCCCAGAGCTGTTAAGGGACTATAGATAATTCAGTGAACTATTGAATATGGAGAATGAAGGAAGAAAAACTGAGGGTGACCTTCAAGTTTCTGGTTTGGGTAAGCTGATGAATGGAAGTGCCGTTATCAAGAATGAGAGGCAGAAGAGAATAGTTCAGTTTGGAGGAAAAGACAAAGAGTTCAGTTTGGACACAGATCTTGAAGTGACCATGGGACAACCCAGCAGAGGTATGTGAGAGACAGTTGGAAACGGATAGAAAGTTCAATGGAAGAGGAAGTTTCATGGAGGAGTGCCAAATGCGTTAATTAGGAAGGTCAAATAGGGTGAGGCAAGTGGAGCTCCATTAGACCTGTAACTATAAAGGTCAACATGACCTTGACAACAGAAGAGTGAGTAGAGAGGTGGCTGGAATCGAAACTGCTATGGGTGAGGAAAGGCGGAAATGAAATCAGCAAGGGGTGGCCTAGATTTCCAAGAATTTGCCTGGGGGGGGAAGAAGAGGGTTAGAGCAGGAACCACACATAGATGGAGGGTAGAGAGGGGGCATTTCATTGGCTCGTTTGCTTGCTTTTTAAAGAATGGGTTTGTTTTCTGAGGCAAGGGAATCAGAGGAGAGAAAGAGAGGCTCAAGGGTTAGGAGGAAGAGGGGCATGGTTGATGGATATAAGTGCTGGAGTAGACCAACGGCAGGGTAAACAAAGGACAGGTGGGAGGATTAGGCTTCAAGGACATTTCTCCTTTTAAAACGGGGGGCGGGGGGGGAGGCAAGAATATTTAGAGAGATGAGTATATTTGTAGTTGTGGGAGTAGGGTAGGAGATACAGAAATTTTATAATAATCTTTAAAAAAGTATTAGCAAAAGTCACTTGCCCAAAGAGGAAAAGAGGGCTAGGCACTTGGAATAAGACAGTGAAGGTTGGAATAGCACTTTTGGTAAACAGGATGGTGGGAGGAAAATTACATTCATTGAGAATTCATTATGTGCTAAGCACTGCTCTAGGTCTTTTTGCACAATAATAGTGGTAATAATAAATAATAGTTGGGGTTAGATCCCTTTGAACTTGCCTGTACCAAGTTGACATTCCATAAATATTTATTGAGTGCATTTGCTTTTTGTGGTCCAGTTTGCAGGTAGTGACCTTCTCTGATTGAATCGATGAATTTTGCTTAGCACCTACTATGTAAAAACCTGATGTTAGAATCAAAGGGAGGTCTAGGGAAGCTTAAGATAGTCCTTGTCCTGAGAGCCTTCCAGGCTAAGTGCCAAGAGAAGGGATGTATTAGAAATGTTAGCCAGCTGCCTCTATCCTTTCTTACCCAGTGTCTCAGGAGCCTGGGGGCCAACCCAGTGTCTGAACTAGAGTGCCAGAGGACCTCAACTGCAGTTCCATTATAGTGGATCCCTGTTCTAAGATGCCAACTCCCAGTAGTGGCTGTAATGTTGCCTGGGGTAACGCTTCTGATCTTTAGACTTTAGACTGTAGGGTTTCAGTGTGGTTCCCAACACAGAGCATCAGTAGCTCCTGGGAACTTGTTTTGCAATGCAGATTCTTGGACCCCACTCAGAGCTTTGAGGATGGGGCCTAGTGATCTGTGTTTTGTTTTTCCTTTTAAAAAAAATAAATTGTGGTAAAATGTACACAAACATAAAACTATACCACCTTAACCACTCTGCCGTGATAAGTATATCCACACTGTTGTATAACAAATCTCCAGAACTACTTTCATCTTAACACTCTACACATTATACAACTCCTTTTCCCCTCCGCCAGCAGTTCCAGGCAGCCACCATTCTATTCTCTGTCTCTATAAATATGATGACTGTAAGTACCTCAAATAAGTGGAATCGTGCAATGCTTCTCTTTTTGTGACTGGCTTATTTCACTTAGCGTAGTGTCTTTGAGTTTCAACCATGTTGTAGCATGTGTCAGAATTTCCTTCTTTTTTAAGGCTGAATAATATTCCTGTATGTGTGTCACACTGTTTGTTCATTCATCATCCGTCAGTGGACGCTTAGGGTGCTTCTACCTCTTGGCTACTGTGTATAATGCTTCTGGAAACAGGAGAGTACCAATATCTGTTCTAGACCCTGCTTTCAGTTTGGGGTGGGGGTGGAGGGGAGGGTATATACCTGTGATCTGTGTTTTTCCAAGCCCCTCAGGGGACTCTGAGAATCACTTCTATGGAGCATGCCTGTCATGCTGTTGTCCTGATTCTGCCTCACTACAGGGACCTTCCTCATGGTTTTGATTCAAGTACCCAGCGCAGACATGGGATGAATGTTTCTTGCAGTTGCTGCAATTGGTCAGGGGTGTGCATATATGGGTGTAGGTTTCAAAGAAAGAGATGCAAAGAGGAAAGCTGGAGAGGAGAGGAGCATGCTATTCTGGTCTCCTCCCTCTTCCCTCTTCCATGTTAGGGGGAAGGACATTGGGCTGAGAGCAGGTAGGGAAGTTGGAGTAGGAAGGCACACAGACTATTAGAACTGGAATTGGGCCCTGGCTAGGTAGCTCAGTTGGTTAGAGCATCATCCTGGTCCGCCAATGTTGTGGGTTCGATCTCTGCTTAGGGCACATACAGGAATCAGCCAATGAATGTATAAATAAGTGGAACAGCACATTGATTTTTTTTCCCCCCTCTCTCTCCCCTTTGCTTTCTGTTAAATAAAAATTTTAAAAAAGAACTTGAATTGGCCTTAACAACTACCCAGATCAGTGGTCTGTAACTTTTTAGAGTTCTAGACTCTTTTTATTAATAATAATTTTATCGTTACAGTTATTTATTGAGTGATTATGATGTCCCTGGAACCACATACATTACATATATGGTTACACATAATCTTTATCAGTTGATTCTTGTTTATGCCCATTTTTCAGATGAGCGAGGTGAGGTTAAATAGCTTTCCCAAAGTGACATAGCCAATAAGTGGTAGACAAAAAATGTTATCTCTCTCTCTCCCTCCCCACCCCATACACACAGTTTTATCAGTGATGTGAACGTTGGCCTAATCAATGGCTACTACACATCTTAGAAAGAGATCCCTGTATTTCAGGTCATCTGTTCTTCCTTTCATCTTAAGTGCAAAAAGTCTGTTTCCTAGAACCCAGTCTTCCTACAAGTACTCTCTACATTTCCAGAAAAATCCATGGGGGTCACTGGAAAGCACATGGTATAAAAGGACAACACACTGTATTTCATTTCAGCTCAACAGATGTTAGTGTTCTGATCTCTCTCTCTCTCTTTCTCTCTCTCTCTCTCTTCCCCTCCCTCCTCCCTCTCTATGAGCAGTTGTCTTACTCCGTTTCTTAAATGAACCCATCACATCTTATGTTCCATAGTTTTTCCCCCATATCTTTGCAAGAAGCAAACTAGTAGACACGCAGTGTACTGAATACTGGGGAACTCTTTTCCATAAAGAAAGTGGGCATGGATCAGCTCTGTGACTGCATTCAATACTGGCCTCTCTAGAGGGAAGATACTTTCTGGAAAAATCAGTCAGTTTATCCCATTCTGGCAGCCTTCCTTTCTCACCAAGCCTGTGGGTAGATTGCCAGAACTCAAGGACTGCCAGCACCCCTGTCTGCATCTGTGGCTGTGGAGGCAACAGAGGAGGCTGGGGGCTGTGGTCCATACCCCAAGGCCCACAGGATGATGCTCTGAAGCTGCGGTGAAGAGGTGGCTGCTGGGGTCGCAGCTGCCTGGTGCTTTCCAGGGCTTTTAGTTCTCTGTCGGGTTGGAAATACATTCAGGGCAAAGGGCTTGGACTTTTTCCCCCCCTTGTGGTATTTGGCTACATTGAGCTCAAATCCTAGCTCAGCTTTGGCAGGGCTGAGGACTGTATAAGTGAAAAATAGTGGAATGAAACCTCAGAACACGTTATGACCTTCAAGAAGATTTGGTTTGGATTGGGTTCTAGAAACGGTCTGAGTTTTTTGGTTGCAGACTTTTTTTTTTCCCCCCAGAATGTATTTTGAACCTCTTCTGAGGGCCGTTCATGGCCTCTGAGAAGCATGTGGGGCTCTGGGGGGCCTCACCTTGGCCTTCACTATACTCCCACCCCCATACGGTAACATTGGGCCTAAATAAGGGTAATGTTAGAAGTTATCATTAAATGAATGTCATGTACCAGGAACCGACTGAGCTAAAGAGCTTTACAGCCATCATTGCACATAATTTTCCTAAGACTCCAGTAAGAATAGCATAGTGTTCATTATACTATGATGAAATTAAGGCTCGGAGTCTCTGAAGCCTTGTCCATGTTCTCAAGGTGATGGCAGTGTGGGATTTGAACAGCAGGATGTTTGACGTCAGGGTACAGTCCCTGAATGCCTCACTGTGCTCCCTTTCTCCTTCCTTGTCTTTCTTGCTCCTTTCCCTGTGCTTTCCTACTGCCTTTCTCCCCTCCTGCTCCCTTCCTCTGTCCTCTCCTCTTCCCACCCCCAGCCCCTGTATTCACCAGGACAATTCAGCCAATCTTTTTGGAGTGCCTGCTGTAGCCAAATTACTATGCAGTGCTCTTTAGGAGAGGCAAAGATGGAGAAGACACATCTAGGTCAACTGAGGAGACCTTGAAAAGTTGGGGAGGTGAGGCTGGAGCTGGGTCAGTGAGCCTGTTCTTCTTGGGGTCGATCCTTAAACCTAGTCTTGTCTAAGAATATACTCTCTCCCTCCTTTGATTTCCAAACGTGGTGTTCCACAATTTCTGATCCTTAGATTCTAGTTAATTGAGAAAATAAGAATATCTTTGAGGATATCTATTGTGAAACGATTGTTGTTTGTGGCTTCCTGTTTGTGACTGCCGCTGTATGTTTATCTTAGGACAACGTGGGACTGAAATTGGTTTCATTCAGGGATGATGACCTAAGCCAGACCAATCAGAAATCTCCACTGGGTTTATATTGGAATTATCAATAAAGACGTTTTTTCTTTCTCTTGGGGACAGACACTAAGGACACAGTAGGTTTAGGGCTGACAGCAACCATTTTGCCATCACATGAAGAATGCCCATCTGAAAGTGAAGCAAAAAAGAGGTGAGAACTGAGAGGGGGAAAGAGAGGACTCCTTAAGAAAAGCATTGAGGGGCTAGATCTAGCCACACCTGAAGCCGATATTTTAGTAATATGAGCCAATAAATTCCCAGTTTTGCTTAAGTTGGTTTGAATTGGGTTTCAGTCATTTGCAAAGAAATTATTCTAAGCAGGTATGGGCAGAAGGAGAAAGGCTGAATTGGTCATGTGGGATGCCTGGCCAAAATAGGACAGGAGAGAGGAGTCTGCGTGGGGACTTCCCTGTCTTGCTCACTGATTTATACCCACACCTAGAACAACGCATGACACATAACAGGCAATCAGTAGATATCAGTTGAATGAGTGAAAGATAGAGGTCAGTTTGAATCAGGCACCTTGCACAGTAGATCTAGCAATCTTAAGCTTGGAATAATTCAGTGGCATGGTTAGCCATTTTGCCACACTTTCATATATTTCTGTTTCCCCTCGGTTCTTAGTCAGATTCCTTCAAAAAACTAAAGCTTGTCTTGTAACGAAGGGCAAAGAAGAGATTTATCCAGTCCTGGGCTAGAAAGAGGAGCACAGTGCCTTTGGGGTTGGGTGTGTTCAGTGAGGTAAGGAGAGGATTTCCCCAGCGCCAGGACGTGAAGCTGTCGGGAGAGAGGGCCCGAGGCCCACGGAGAAGTGCTCAGTCTCTCCTAGGGGCTCTTCCTGAACTCCCCAGAGGGAGGTTTTGTGTTATTGCAGAGTGATTGTCACTTGGACACGCTCCTGTTTCCTCCTCCCCTTCTCTTATTTTCTGCTTCTCTCTCTTTTGTATGCTGTCCCTGTTTTCATCCAGTAGTTTCTCCCTTCTCTCGCTGCTCTTTTGGTTTTTGTTCTTTCTTCCATTTTTTCCCCAACTGTTGTTTCTCAATATTGTTGTCAATGCTGAGCCTCCCAGCGGCTGACCTCCTGGCCACCTCCCCAAGTCTCATCGCAAGCTCCGTATCCTCCTGCTGTCCGCTACTATTTGAACTACGGTGGATGTTACAGAAAAATATGGGTGCAGAAGCACAAGCCATAGGCCAGAAGGGCGGGGCTCCTGGAGAGAGGACCAGCATTTGCCAGATCCCAGCACCAGCTGTCTCACCCCCAAAGGACTTGAGCGTGACCAGAGCATTCTGCACTATTTGCCACTGGCTGCTTCAGTAAAGGGCACCACCGTCCGACCAGCTGGTGATGAGTTGGGGGCCGTGTGGAAGAACACCAAAGGCACAGGGATCTCACAGCCCAGAGAAGGGCTAAGATAAGCAAAGAGTGGAGCCCTTGGAGGGCCAGATTCATATCCCAGCTCTCATCTGCAGAAGACTGGATTTGGCCAAGTTACTTAACCCTTTTTGAGTCTTAGTTTCTTTGTTTGTAAAGTTTAGATAATTGTGATATTTACCTACCAGGGTTTTCATGAGGGTTAGAAGATTCAATATACTGAAAGTACCTATTTAATAATTAATAATTGATAGCTCTTGGCCTTGTTCTATAGCTGTAGAAACAAAGCATGACTAAACAACTCTTGTCTTCAAGAAGAAATTGGCTGAAACCCCAATTCCCACCACTAAGAGATCTGCGATAGTTTCTTAGCCTACAGCAGGGGTCACAAACTCAAAGCTGGTGAGGTTCACTGAGTTGTATAGGTAATAGAGAGTGGTGGGGACTGTGGCAACTAGAATGTTTGTGCCTCATATAACTGGGCAACCTCATCCCCTCGGTTGTTTCCCTGTGGTATTCTGGACCCAGAATTGCCACATTGTTTACTCTTTTTTCAGAAAACCCGAACATCTGGGTTTTTAAAAGTGAGATCTGCTGAATTTTACAATGTTGTCAAATTCATTCAGATTAAAAACAATGACGATAGGAGAAAAATACTGTGATGAATCAAAGCACACACACCTCTAAAAATCAAAGGCATTCTGCCTGTTGGCTGTCTCGCTGGGAACTCTGGTTAATCTTTTGGAACCCTCCTGGCTTGGGCTTCTGCAGACAGAAGCTGCTCCTTCACTGGATTTCACAAGATGTCCAATAATCTAGCTGAGCATTTAGTGTGACGAGAGATGCAGCAGGGAAGTTGAGGATCCCAGAAAAGTTACATCACACCATGTGTTTCTCTTGCCCTTCTCACCCCCTTACTTTCCCTTCTAAATTTTCCACTGTCTCAGGAGCAACTAAATTCTCTTTGTCTTGCATGAATTTGTGAAGCCCCTTTCTTTGAAGCTTTGGCACCAGCTTGTATGTGTAGCTCTCAGGGACTAACCTACCCAAAGATGGTTGCTCAGTCATTTCCCTATCAACAATGGTCCTTCCTCTGAAAGAATCCTCTGACCAGCCACTCAAACAGGAAAAAGAATCTTTCATCTCATTACAAATGAATGTACCAATTAGCAAGGGATGCCTGGTTTAATAAAGTGCCAGAGGATGTGGTCCATGTGTTGAATGCCCAGACATTATGGAAGAGAGAGGTGCCTGAGCCTGCAGGGAGTCTTCTGTCTCAAACACTCGATGTTCTGCACCAGCCACAGTGGCGCACAGCACACTGATGAGACAAACTATAGCAAGTGGTTTGCCCAGGCCGTGTGTGTAGTGAGATTGTCTATGAGTTTTGTGGAGATAAGAATGGTGGACCTGGGGAGCAAAAATAGGTTAACACCAGAAATGGCAGACTGCAGTGGTCATGAGCAGAAGCTTGGGATCCATTTACAAGTTGACTTAAGTTACATACTCTCTCTAAGCCTCAGTCTCCTTAGCTAGAAATAGGAGAGCCTAACACTATTTCCCAGGGTAGGTAAAAGGATTTCACAGAAAACCATGTGTGACCCACCTGTACTTTGTAGACATTGATGAATGCAAGTTTTCTTCCTTCCTTATTCCTGCTTATTTCCCCAGGTTCAGTGAGGGCATCACCTCCTCGGGATGCTTTCCTTGCACTTCCCAGGCACTCCTTCCACCTCGGGGTAGGTGCTCCACTCCTGTCTGCTTCCTAGACTTCCTGGCATACCATGCACATCACCTTTACTGCACTGTACTAAACACTCTGTTTTTATCTCTAGACCTCCTCGAACACTGGGAACCCTTTCACATTTACCTTCATCTCTCCAGCTCCTTGGCACAGGGCTACACAAATAATAGAAACTCAATGAATGTTGGTTAAACTTGGGGCTCTAAAGCGAGGAGAAAATTGTCTTAGGTAACCAGACAAACTTATAATTTAGCAAAAAGCCTTATAAAATACTGTTTCTGAAAAGGTTCTCTCTCTCTATGTATGTACATATAATTTTATTACCCCACCTCAGTGCTTGCTCAAGCTCTAGCATTTTTGGAGGACACTAGCAAAGGCAAAGGTGGGGTTGAAACTGGCATCCACCTGAAAGTCGGGACAAAATCTCAGAAGGAGAGAATGGAGTGGGAAAGAGAGTGCATTTCCCTGTGGAAAACGTCTTTGAGGGTTGCCAGTTCAATGCCCAGTGTGCTTGAAGGTGTCTTTTCCAATCTGAAAATAAACTGAGCTTCCTGAACTGCTTTTGGAAAACCAAGACTTGGAGGATTTCTCCGACTTTCATGGTTCCTGCGTCAGCATTTGGAAGAGAAACAGGGAACAATGAACAGTGAAAAGAAACCGACTGTATTAGCCATAGGTAGATTTGGGGCAGAGGGAGACAGAATGGCTAATGATTGTGACTTTTTAATTGTATGAACCCTAGAGAATTATGGAATTACCTAGAACTTAATCTTTCCATCTTTTTTTTATTTGATCTCTAGCCAAGTAACTACTGTAGAATAATTTAATATCCTCTGAGTCGTCAATAATAAAGGCTTGCAATGTGATAGTTAAATGCACTTGAAATTTTGATGAGATCATTAATAATACCTCTTGCCAGTGACTTAACTCTAGTTAATAACTTCCTTGTGACTTTCGTCAAATAGATTTTCCTGAGGGATATTAATTTCCAAAGGTTTGTGGATGTCCTTCAATTGTTAGCCAGTGACAGAAATAGCTTTTCTGCTGTGGCATGTTTTGAGGTTTTGCCCTTATTTCTAAGAAAGAGGCGATAATTGTGTAAACCCATTGGCATCAAGCTTTAACCTAAAACCTGAAGTAATATTTTCTAAAAAGAATAGTTTCGTGTAATTTTCACGATAACAGCATGCCAACACCAACTATTCTAAAATGGCAGCCTGTTATTTTACGAGTTACATAAGTCTAATAGAGGAGAAAAAATCCTCTTACCGCCTGGCTTTGGGAACAGTTTCTTAGAATTTTCCTGACTAATATGGGATCACGTCAATACGCTCATTTCTCATCTTTTGCAGCTCACGCCACACAACCAATCCAAACCCACTCCCATCCCAGAGCCAACCCGAGAGTCTTCAAAGTGAACTGGATTTGTGTCTGCTCTGTGGTGGGGAGGAAAAACCTAGGGAAGGATCGGCAGAGAATTCTAGAACTGCTGAGCACTGAGGCACCGTTCAGAGTGGGGAGAAAGCATTTGAGGGCAAAAAAGACAGAACAGTGTTACATATTGAACAGTATGGATTCACAATTTGTCACTCCCTGGAGGAACCTAGAGCCCCAATGCCAAGTCCATACATTTTTGTTCCATGAATGAATGAAAGAATGAATGAATGAAATAGGACCAAACTTACAAATGATCGATATGTAACTGATTAAGAAGAGAGATTCAATTTATTCTAGGTCATAGATTCTCCACTTATTTCTCTTTTCCTTTTTTTCTAATTATGTGAATTACTGGAGAGACTCTTACCCTGTCACCAGGAGAATCTCTTCTACTGTTATGTTCTTAGAAAACATAAGCACATGTTCTTTGAAATAAGTGAGGGAAAAGATTTGTTTTCTAATAGCATCCTAAGTAGAGTTGCTGAATTTAACAAACACACAAGCAAACAAAAATTCCCAGAACTCAGGATGCCCAGTTACATTTAAACTTAGAAAAACCATGATTGATTGATCAATTGATTTAGTATAGGTATGTCCCGTGCAATATTTGGAACATACACTAAAATAAAATTTATTTATCTGAGATTAAAATTTAACTCATGCGCTGTATTTTATCTGGCAACCCTACTCTTAAGTTGTACTCTTAGACCCAGACACACTTCATTTGCATATTAAACATGTAGGAATAGTTTTCATTTCCACAAGGAAATGGCCTCACTCCCACTTTTCCTAAAGCAAAAAACGCCCTTTTGTCTCTTTCATTTCTCTACATGAAACATGCATCCATAAAATAGTTATTTTCTTCTTAACTCTACAGTTAGAAAACAACATCACAGTTACTATAATACCTGACATCTGGCACCACAACTGGATTTCAGGGAACTAGAGGTATTGGGTTCTGTGGGAAACCAGAGGACACGGGCTCAGTGCTCAATCTGATGGGGGCGCCACCATGCAGCTCCGGTGTTGCCATTTAGGAATACAGGTTCTGTATTTTGAAAGTCCATTTTTGTTTTAAAAAGAAATGCCAGCTATCCTGGTTTAATGTGAAAACTTCAGAATTTATTTTGATCATTGATAACTAATTCAACTGTTAATAAAAACAAATAAATGCAAACTAAAACACACACACAAAGACTATATCTGAGGGCCTCTGCACTTCAGCCTCTTGTCTGTTTTTCTGGTACCGGCTGCTACTGGAGTCCTGTCTGTGTCCTGATGCCTTGGGGCAGAGAGGAAAAGGCTAATGTCTTAAGCAATTTCTGAAGAGATTCTGATGCAAATGGCTCCGTGGTTGCACAGAAACAGTGCTAATTGTAAGGAGATCATTTTTTCACCTGCCTTCCTTCCTGTCCCTCAGTTAAGCAGGCCAGAGATCTTGCTTCCCTGTCCATCAGGTCTTTGACAGAGAACAAAGGATACAAACAATGACCTTTCCTGGCCCTTGTGGTCAGAATTCCACGCCATTAAGGAAATTTTCTCAGGCTGCAGTCTAGAAAGTTTGAGGAGAGAGGGAATGGCCTTGAGGAAAATGTAAAGAGTGAGATTCTTCCCAGGATAAAAAAATAATTCACAGACAGTAGGAAGGGGGAAAAGGTCTGTGGTTTCTGTGATCAATGACCAACGTCCCTCTCCCCGCCATCACTCCCTGGCAGTGCTCCAAGGAGGTGGCTGGATCCCAGAGGGGACAGTGGCAGAGGAGACCAAGAATAAATACAGGACTCCTCAGAGTCACTTCACAATCCCATGACCTGAAGGGCCCATTGAGCAGAGAATAAAACAATTCAGAGGGCCCTGGTTTGTGTGGCCCAGTTGGTTGGGCGTCGGGTTGGGCATCGTCCTATTCGATCCCTGGTCAGGGCACATGCCCAGGTAGCGGGCTCTATCCCCAGTGGGGGTTGTGCAGGACGCAGCTGATTGATGTTTTGCTCTCACATTGATGTTTCTCTCTCACATTGATGCTTTGCTCTCCCTCTCCTTTCCTCTCTCTAAAATCAATAAAAAATTCTTTAAAAAACCCCCAAAACAACAACAAAAACCATTCAGAGCTAATCAGTCTCCATAGTGATTGGGGAATGAAGGGCTCCCTGGAACCTGTGGAGTGCCAGGTGTGAGGGGGGAATCCCCAAATGACCCGGTTGAATACCCCAACTGCACAGTGTAATGGGGACTTAGAACTGAACTTAGTTGGCTTTTAAAACACAAAGAAGCCCTCGAAGGAGTGGGAACATTCACTGGAGCATGTAGATGGAGGTTCCTGCCTGCCACCCCTTGATCCTTCCTGTACAAATGTAGAATGTACCAATAGCATTATCTATACCTACTCTGGGCAGCAGCGCAAAGATTTACAGGCTTGATGTTTCCCCTGATGCGGTGTGTCAGGCACACATTGTCAGGCGTGTGCTTCACAGACTAAAAGTAGAAACTTGGAAACCCTTGAATTACTTGGCATAATTGATACCTGTGCCTTTACCTAGAAAATCCTAAGTAACCACCACTAGATAACCCACCTAAATTACTCCTTGCTAACCTCCTGACCTCGGGATATGCATGTTTCCCCAAACCCCTATGGAGTGTTAGTCATATTTAGTATGTTCTGTAATGTAGTACAATTAATCCTCATAACAAGGAAACCTATGATATAATAGTGATGATAATAACTACTATAATATGTAATAATAATTATTATTGTTTTACTAGTGAGGAAACTAAGGCACAAAGGGGTTAAATAACTCATCCCAGATTATGCAGCTGGTAAATTCTCGAGCTAAGATTCAAGCCTGGATCTGGCTGGAGTCTGAGCATCTAAACTGCCCCTCCCCGACTGCAGCCAGGCCTTTCCCTGGACTATTCCTGCTTCCTGAGTGCTCTGGACTTGACCAGGTCCCTCTCCCAGTACTATGCTCTCATGACCCCGTATACTTTGCCTTCATGCTGTTTACCATAAGTTATAAGGATTTCATTATTTTCCACCTCCCCTCTAGATTGTGGGCACTTAAAGGTGGAGATGCATTGAAGGCTTTGCTCTCTGAGGCCCAGACAGCTAGCTGTCTGTCCAAGTGCATTCTCCTCTTTTCCATAGTGATAGATTATAGCCAGGCACATGGCTGCCCGCCACCTGCATTTCCCTGCCTCCCTTGTAGTTATGTGTGGCCACATGATTAAGTTCCTACAAATAGAATGTGGGCACAACTGATGGGTGCCACTTATTTCTCCTTCCTCTTCTTCCCAGCTGGAACCAATTGGGGCCCAGTGTCCACCACATGAAGGACAGATGGCAAAGCCTCTTATGGAGTGGCAGGAGGTGAAGGAAGAAACCTGGGTTTTCACATGGCCAGGTGCAGTAGAGCTACCCACCGACCTGAGCCTTACCTCAGATTGGTACGTGAGAGAGAAATTCACTTCAATCTTCAAACCACCGAGTTATTTGGGTTCTCACTGTTATAGTAGCCATGCCTCACCCTAAGTCACCACTGCATTTCTGGAACCTAGCAAAGTGTCTGGCACAGAGCAGGGGCTCAACATATATTTGTTGAGTAACCAACTGAATTGTTGAGTAACCAACATAAATATATGTTTTTCCTACTAGTCTGTGCACAGAATGTGACAGGACTGTCTTCTACTTGTTTTCTTTACATCAAGGACAGCATTAAACACATAGCAGGAGACCAAAAAATGAATGATGAAATATGGGGCATGTCTATATATCTTTTCACATCTTGCCATCAAATAATTACAATATACTATATTCTTATATAAAAAATAATTCAACCTGAAGTTCATGTATGAGGGTCTTTCATGTAGATTAATTACCAAGTCAGAATAGTTGGGAAAAGATAAAGTAATAGGTTGTGGTTAGTGGACTTGGGGTTAGGGAGCCTGGATTCTAGTTCTATTGCTAGTCAAGCCTCTGATGTTGTACAAACCACCCAGTTCTCCAAGCATCAGTTTGCACATGTGTTAGACACAAAGGGTAATAAAATTTCTTCTTGAAGGTTCTATTCAATTCTAAAAGTCCATGATTCTATATACCGACACTTTTTAAAATTTTCTGGCAATATCTTGGTTCACACTCCTTAGATTCCGATCCCTCTTAAAGACCATTCTGTGGTTCATAGGAGTGAATATTTTCCATTTTTATTACCATGTAATGAAACCTTTCTTAGGTATAGGCATTGTACAAAGCATGTTAAGTGCATTTAAATCTCCTAGTAAACTTATAAGGAAGCATTCCTATCCTATTTCACAGGTGAGCCCATTGAGACTTATAAAGGTAAACTATTTTCCTAATATCTTATAACTAGTAAGTGCTGGGTGTAGGCACCAAATCCAAGGCAGCTTGTCATTCATTCATCCATCCGTTCCATCCGTTCATTGAACAGCTGCATGTTGAGTACCTACTACACGTTATACAAGTTATTGTTTGAGGTGGTAGAATTACAGCAGTGAACAAGAGACACAGCCCTACCTTCCTGAAGCTTAAGTCCTAGCTTCCTAGCTGTGGGTGGGACAGACAATGAACAATTAAAAACAATAAATAAGGACATTTCAAATAGTAAGTTATATGAAGAAATAAGATAAATCAATATGATAATGGGAACAAGGATAATAGAGTAGAAATGAGTTTTAATTGGAGAATAGAGAGTTCTGTTTCAGGAACATTAACTTTGAGATGCCCTTTTAATGACTAAGAGAAGATGCTTCTATTACTACTGCTGGTCAAATAATTGCTATCATTTATTGAGTGCCTGCCATGTTCTTGGCACTGGTATACATTCCTTAAATATGTCAACCCATTTCCTCTTTAAAATAATCCTATAAGGCATTATTCCCATTTCATAGATGAGGAAATAGGTTCCATAAATTTCTCAAAGTTCTGAAGCAAATTAAGTGCTAGAGTAAGGATTCAGGGTCTCTGGCTCCAAGAGGCCCAAGTCCCTCTATTCTATTCTATACTGCCTTTCTCTGGCAAAGGAACTGTTAGCGAGAAGTCCAGGGACAAAGTCAGGATGGTCAGAGTCATCGGCATACATGTGGCATGAAGACTGGACAGGATCCAATGGCAGAGAGACAGACAGAAAGACAGAGGAAGCATGGCCTGAGTCCCTGCTTGTGCCAGGATTTCTAGGTCAGAGGGAGGAAGAGGAATCATAGAGGATTAGGAGAAACAGCCTGGGAGATGACAGGGAAGGGGTGCAACTAAGACAAGGTGGGGTTACCAGCAGCCAAGAGAGGAGAGACATGCTTCCAGCGAGGGGGATCATCCTTATGTGTGTACTGTTCCTGAAAAGTCAAATAAGGTAAGGACAGGGAGGTGACAATACGGAGGGCAGTGTTGAATCTGGGTGAGTGGGCTCAGTGGGAGGGGGCAGAAGCCTAAGTAGGGCCCTGGAGAGAGCGCCAGGTGAGAAAGCGGGGCATGTGTACAAACACGTGTCAGCAACTCTTTAGAGAGCCTTGCTGCGGAGGAGATCATGGGAATGAAATGATGTGGTAGAAAGTGGAGGACGTGTGGCCAAGTGAGGGACATCGGAGCACACAACATCCCTGCCTATTAAAGATGGGGGGCGCCAGGGTGTATTTCGTGTCTCTTGATTCCAAAGCCCATGCTCTCCACCTCTGTGCCATTTCATCTCCCATAATAATATTAATGGGAAGAGAATAAGTAGGCTTATTGATTTGTGAAATGGACTCCAGATGTGATTAAGAAACAACAAAGCTATGAAACTGTGTCAATTGTGTAAAAACAACCCTGAGTGCTGGGATCGTGCCGTCAGTTTCTTCATCTCTTCAGCTCACTTACCCACCACATAGACAAACAGGAATTCAGGGAGTGGCAGGGGCTCCACTGTACTTCAGTGTTTGCCCCTCGGATGTCTGTTTTTGAACCAAGACTTGGCTTTAGCCTCTCTTAGCTGTGTGACATCTGCACTTGGGTGGTTTTGAAAGCCAAGAAGTTGCCTCATCATTTAGGAATTGGATTCACAGTCAGGCCTTAGTGAAAATAGAAATAAAAGCTGTGTTTATGTATACATGGATGTTAGATTCTGTGTTCAGTCGTTTTCCAGCAAATGTTTGTCGAGTGTCCACTCTCTGATAAGCACTGTGCTAGGTGCTGATGGTGTCAGATGGAGAAGACATAGCCCCTGTTCCCAAAGACCTCTCAGGAGTGGAGTCAGGAAGAAACCTTGTACAACTAGATGTCATGGAGCAAGCTAAATGCAATGTTGGTGACATCATGGAGTTCTATGGTACCCTTGTGAGTGGAGGCAATTTATGAATGTGAGGTGTGTGTGTGTGTGTGTGTGTGTGTGTGTGTGTTGTCTACATGTACCTACTGCGGAGGGGAGATTTGAGTTGGGCCCTGAAGGGTGATTAGGATTTACCTGACATAGGGCACAGCATAAACAAAGGCACCGAGGTGCATCAGTTTAATTCATGATATGAGTTGCCATGTGAGTACAGCATTGAAAATGCAAATGTACGGTGAGATGTAAGAGATGTGGAACAGTTCTAAGTGCAGCAGGAGGAGCTGAGACTAGAGATGGCGCAGATCATTCATTCCATTCAATCATGCATTCATTCATGCATTCATTCATTCCTCCATTCTCTTAATGATTTTTTAAGGCTTATTGTGCACTAGGGACCTGTGTGTGTTAAGGATACAGTGGTGAGAAAAAATGGATATAAGCCCTGCCCACATGGAGCTTTTAGTCCAGTGGGTGAAGGATATTGGCTGTGCTGCTAAGTTACATTTTGAATTTTTAAGAACTATTGTAAAATGATCGGATATATGTTTTGAAAAGACACATCTGATTGTCACGTGGAGAGCGGACTTGAGAAAGGAGAAAGCAGAAATAAAGCACGGATGTTACTCAGGAGGAACGAAGTTAGGGCAACAAAATCAGGCATGCCGGCATTCGATCACTTGTAACTATTTATTCATTCATTTAGGAAGTATGTTTTGAGAGGCAGCAGAGTGTAGCAGTTAAGAACATGGGCTTTGAGCTATATCTTGGCTCTGTCATTCATTACCTGGGCAAACTTGGAAAGTTATTTCACCTCTGTGCCTAGGTTTTCCCATCTCTAAAACGGATATAACAATAACAGTACCTATCTACTGGCCTGAATAGTGTCCCTCAACATTCATGTCCACCTGGAACCTGAGAAAGTACCCTTATTTGGAAATCATCATGTCTTTGCAGATGTAATTGGTTAAACTAAGATGAAGTCATACTGGATTAAGGTGGGCCTTAACCCAATAATCAGTGTCCTTATCAGAAAACAGAAATATGGAGGGGAGGTCACCATGTGACAATGGAAGCAGAAATTGGAGTGATGTAGTTGTAAGTCAAGTACACCAACGAATGTGGGCAACCACCAGAGGCTGGAAGAGTCAAGGGAGGATTCTCCCCTCCAAATTTCAGAAAGAACATGGCTCTGCTGATACCTTGATCTTGGACTTCTAGCCTTTAGCCTGTGGACTTCAGCCCACTTTGTAGTAACTTGTTATGGCAGCCCTGGGAAACTAGTACATATGGTTGTACAAAGATTACATTTGTGAATACAGGTAAAGCTTAGGTCAGCGACCACCACGTAGTATGTGCTCAATATAAGCCATTATTTTTATATGCCCAGCACTATCCTATGCACTTCCTGGCTGAGCTCACTTGGCTGGGAAAATATTCCAACCGATTGTTGGCAATTACGTGTGAGTAGGTGCTCATGTGGTTAAAAATGATGTTGGGCAATACCTTTATCAAGCAGACCTTTTCAGAGAGATGGCCCAGTTCACCGGGCATCACCTGTGTCTGCAATCATCAACACCCCTTGTCCTTCACCCGATACACTGCTGTCCCTTCGTGGGCATGGAGGCTCCATTTCTCCGCTGCCTTCCCTGCTTCATTAAGGAAAGCAGCTGCATTGGTCAGCTCAGGCCGCCGTGACAAAATAGCACAGACTGGGAGCTTAAACAACAGAAATCTACTTTCTCACAGTTCTGGAGTCTAGAAGTCCATGATCAAGGTGTTGGCAGGTTTGGTTTCTCCTGAGGCCTCTCTTCTTGGCTTGGAAATGGCTGCCTTCTCCCTGTGTCCTCACATGGCCTTTTGTGCATACGTGTCCCTATCGGTTCTGTGTCCACATCTCCTCTTCTAATAAGGCTACGAGTCAGACTGGCCTCATTTTAACTTAATCAACCCTGTAAACCTTCCTATCTTCACATATAGGCAGATTCTCAGGCACTGGGGTTAGGACTTCAATATTCAAATTTTGAGGGGACACAATTCAGCCCATGATATTAGCTCATAACAGCAGTCTGGGACAGTTCAGGTTCTAAGTCACTGGCTGGAAGCAGTTTGCTCATCTTATGAAATTCTTATGGCTCAGAAGGGACTGGGTTACAGATTTCAAGTCCTCCCCCTGGATCGGTAGGAAGTTGGGCACAAGCACAGGGAGGGACCCTGGTGTGGTTTCTGGGGAGTTTGGGGGGCATCAGGGCCCTGTGTGGAAGAGTGGGACCCTGACCAGACCCCCTGCTGTAATTGCCTGTTGCTGTGTCTGCATGCCCTCTAGACTGTTATTTTCTGGAGGGCAGGGACCATTTCTCTCTAGTTCATCTTCAAATTCCCCAGTGCCTGGCACATAGTTGACATATTTGTGGAATGAATGATTCAGTTTTGCAGTCTTTCCCTCTGTGAAATTTACTTTCCATGTGATGAAAGCAAATTCTTTCTGCCTCTAGAAACCTTCAGCATCCTCCAGTCTTGACCTTAAAGAGCCCTTCTCCTGTTTTTCCTCTTTGGAAATGTTTGATGCTCACAGATGTAGACACCATTTATGGAAGGTTTGCCATGCTCCAGGCAAAAGGCTTCACAAATATCTCACTTAATCCTCTGTGGCAACCCTGTAAGGTGGGTGTTTATTTTACAGGTAAAATATCCACCAGTCAGAGAGGTGAGCTCCCTGCCCAAGGTCACACAGCTGGTAAGTGACTGCTGGGTTGGGTTTGAAACCCAGGTCTCTGGCTACAAAGCTTTAGCCCTTACGACCAAGCTTTACTGCCTTACCAACAGCAGCCCATCTCATATCTGATAGTGCTTGTGGTGCTTCGGGTTCCCAAGGATACCTAGGCATCCTAATGATTTAGATCAAGTGACCATGGAAAAATACAATAGTTGAAAAATTTATTAATGAATCAATCAGGAGAGGATATACATTGTTAAGTCAAATAACAGCAAAACTTGTTTATAAAAACCTTTACTGAGAACCCAAAATGCTTGGGAAGAGATCTCCAAGTTGCACCAAGCTTCATCGTCTCCTTCTTTCAGCATTTGATACTCTCAGGGGGTCAGTCATGGTGTTTAGGTCCATACATGGACATGGAAATTCACAAAAGGAGACTGGTTTGATTTTCTTTGTCAATCTGACCTGAACTATAAGACTTCCTTCCTTCCTTCCTTCCTTCCTTCCTTCCTTCCTTCCTTCCTTCCTTCCTTCCTTCCTTCCTTCCTTCCTTCCTCCCTCCCTCCCTCCCTCCCTCCCTCCCTCCCTCCCTCCCTCCCTCCCTCCCTCCCTCCCCCCTCCCTTCCCTTTCAATCCTTGCCCTCCCCCTCTCTCTTTCTTTCTCTCTCTCTCTCTCTCTCTCTCCCTCTCTCTCTTTCTTTCTAAAAGCCAATTTGTCTTACTGTCTCCATATTCCGAAGACACAGTCCTGGTGATACTTGTGATAAGTCTGCTGCTCTTCAAGATCTAAACACAATGGGGGTGACTTAAGGACAGGGCTTCAGCTTCGCTTCTGACTCTCCTTGGTTTTGTGGGTTTAAGTTAATGTTATTTGAAAGTTTTTTTGTGTGTGTGTGGTTGAATATATACTATAACTTGTTCTTTTGTGACAACAAGATTTATACTGGCGGTGTCTCTCATACCACTGGAAACTGGAAGGAAACCTACAATGTGAACCTCCAAGAGTTTTAAAAAGACAGCAGCCATTATTTGGCTTCAAGCTGTCCTCGAGCCCGGTCACAGGATTGTGCCCCGTCCTGGCTCACTGGTGAGGTCAGCGTGCAAACAGTTTGTCAGATATTTAATACATCGCATATGCATTTAGACCAATTCCCTGCCTTCTTAATTAAAACCTCTTCAGTGAGTAAGAGTTCAGGGGAAAGAAAAGAATCTGGTGGGATTGTATTAAATACCAGTTGACTTCCCAAGTTTCTAACTGATTTTTTTTTTTTTTTTTTCATTTAAGATAACTTGGCTTGAAAGGAGAAGGGATTTGAACAAAGAATAGAAGCTGGCATTCCATTTTGTATATCGTTTTGACTCCAGGGAGCTGCTCCTGGTAAAAATGAGCCTGAGAGATGTAGCTGTTTTATGCAAAGGCTAACAATACTGGTCTTTTATAAATCATAAATCCTCTTAACCTCAAACAGTTTGGAGCCACCAACTGTAATCTATAAGGTTTCAACTCACTGGGATTCCATTTCTTCTCAGTGCCTTTCAGGCCATTAGGCAAATATTTATATGAAGGCCTCAGCTATTAGGGGATTTTAAATCATTTGTGTGGAATAGAAACGTCTTGTCCATACCTTTTCAGCAAAATTTTTTGATATGAGTTTTATGCTTTTTCTTTTGTTGAATACTTTCTGTAATTTTAACTGCCATTTGATTTCATTTCTTTCAGATGGAATTTGTAATAGACAGACCTTAGGTTTTTGTGGTTTTTTTTTTTTTTTGATGGAGAATGGTGAGGTGAACAAATTATCATTGTGTAATTCTTACTTTCAGTGGTATTTTCTTGCCCCATGTGTGTTGCTTTTCTTGAAAATAAACAGGCATCAATGACAATTATGACTTGATAATCTGCAGCAATGAGGAGCCTTTGGTGTAAGCAATAGTAAACAACTCTAACCACTTGAGCAGGAAAGGAATTTATTAGGAGGATACTGGGTACTTCAAAATCAAAGGGAGGGCCAGAGAGTTCGACTCTGATGAGTAGAGGAATCTGAGTGAGTGAGTCTTTGGGGTTGAACATCAAGAACTTCTGAACAGGCCTATCAGGATGCCACTGTGGAATGAGACAACCAGTGGGCACCACTGTTTACTTCCTTTCCCACCTGTTGCTATTACTCTGATAAGATTCACAGTAGTGGGAGGCAAGATCTGATGAGCATAGCTTGGTCACATGATCCACCCTTATCTGGGGAAAGATGGGGCCTGTTTTTTGGGATACTCTTAACAATCCATGTAGTGGAATCTCCCTGAAAGAAGATAGGCCACTGTTGGGAATGAGAACTGGATGCTGGACAACCAAAACCAATATCCACTTCTTTAATATCACACTTAGAGAAATAAGCAAAACAATTCCATTCCCTTTTAGAAACCTAATGCAGGAATTCCAAGAGTTTTGTGTCTCTTTGCAAATTAATTTTACCTTGATGAGAGGACTCTGATCACCTTAGATTCAAGTTCATTGAAACATTTTCGAAATCCTTTCACTTCAAGGTGGAGAGAATCCTGTGAACAATACCCTTGATTCAATTCCACACTGTAAGTTGGGCAGTTTAGAAGAATGGCCAAGGTTTCCCTCCAAGCCCTAATGAAAGTTAATGATCGAGAGCTGGGCCGCATGCTTTTATATGGTTGCCTATTATGAACTACTTAACTTTTACAGCTTTATTTAATGTTTTATGAAAAGGTTTATTTCATGTTTTATTAGAGCTTTGTTGGATGGCCATATTTGGCCAAGAAGCCTGACAGATGAGCACAAATATTTTGCAAATATCTCTGGTAAGCAGTTTCTGGTTAAAATCATGTTTCGTTTTGACATTTTGTGGAGGAGGGGTGGGTGTGGGTCTCTTTGATGAAGCGCAGCCGAGCTGGGTGATTATGATGGGAGGGGAGTGAAGAGGAGAGGGAGGCGCATGCCCAACATTCTCATTTCTTATGCAAAAAAATAAAAGAAAAATGCTATAGAAGTCTGCTTTGGATAAAAGTGGGCGTTTGAGTTAGAAGCCCCTCTGAAAATACATCTAGTTGATATTAAATATGCTCTGCGAAACTAAAAATATTCTAGAGTGTATTTATCTTACCCTTACGATAAACCTATGAGGTAGGTAAAAAATAATAGCAGCTAGCATTACTAAGGGTTCTAAGCACTTTCCATGCAAGATCTCATTTAATCCTTATATGAAGATACTAGATGAGATACTAATATGAAGCCCATTTTATAGATGGGGAAACTAAGGCTTACATAAGTTTCCTAAGCATCTGACTCGAAGTCCAATGTATGTCTCACTCTATCACAAAGACCTCACTGCCTGGTGGTCTGATGTGCATGTCACTCAAGTTATCAAGTCACCTTTGAGATTTCCTTTTCTTATTTTTCTACAGACAACATAGAAACGATTGAGAACGTGCATTCTGAGGTTGTAGTCACACTGGCTCTTTGTTGCCACTCTCAAATTTGCCTTTTGAATGTTATTTCTACCCTCACCTGGCTTCAGGTTACTATCTTTTTAAGAAAGGTCACATCTCCAAATTCCTGGTACCCATTTGTTATCTTTGCTGGGGAATCTGGGCTTTTTGTTGTTGTTTTGTTTTGTTTTGTTTTTTTTCAGAGCTTACATGGTTACATTGAACTTCTCCCAGCAAAACAAAAATCTTCTTCTATTTGGAAATCAAAGCCTCATGCAAAAAACTCCTAAACCCTTGAATAATTTTTATCAAGAATCCAAATTTTGTTTTTTCCTTTTAATCATTTAAAGGTTGCAATGAAACATTCATCTGAAATGCGTTTCTTTATAAACCACCTCATAAATACCCATTAGACAGCTTGGATTTGTGTAACATCTCCTGTTCTCTAGAGTGTAATATAACATTATTTGACCTATCATTAATTGAAAGCCTTCTGTGTGTCAGAGACTCTAATGGATACTTCATACACATTGTCATAGTTCATCTATTCTTACTACAACATTAAGTGGTATTATCTCCTTTTAATACACGAAGAAACTGATGCTGAGAGTTTAAGAGGCAGATCTAGGCTGCAAACTTAGGTCTCTGTCTCCAGTGGTTAGTGGCCTCCCGTCTATTCCATGTGATCTTTTTCTGGGGTGAAAGAGAACCCTAAGGGATTCTGCCTTAATTATATTAAGATATTGGATAAAAAACTCAGCTCAGTGGGGGAATTTCTCTGAAGTATTGTGCCATCTGAGTCAGGAAGCCTTTTGTGGGTAGATAACCTCAACTGGGACTATTTTATGGCTTGTGACTTTGTCGGTAGGGAAACCTCCATCTTTCATTCCTATGGTGCTGCCTTATTCCTCCACTTTAGGGTCTGAAAATGCACCCTCCTCTCTTGCCCTAGCAGTAGTCTCAGTCCCTAGGGTAAGTTCAAAGAATTTTCTGGACACATTCAGGACCTGGAAGTTGACATGACCCTTAATCATTGTGAAACTTAGCACAAATATATGTGTATATTTAATTAAAGGGGGGTGGCATAGGGTATGAGTAGAAAGAGCGACGTTATCTAGTGTTGCTTGTGTGTCTTATGTGTCCATATGTGTCCTCCTCTTGGGGAAGGGGAGTAAAAATCAAACGATACGTGTGTGTGTGTCCAAATAGAGTTTGTGCATACAAGGGATGATGATGAAAGGTCACATGTATATTTGTTTGTATTCTGTGTATGCAAGCACTGAAGTGAGTATGTAAACTGGAAGGAGTACATGTGCTCAGGAGGAAGGAAAGAAATAGCCAAATCCCCAGCTCAGAGTTTAATTGAGAAAAATGTATAAATTTGTGTAGCTCAAAATACATCCCCTAAAAAACAAACCACTTAAATTTCCCCTAGGCTACTGGTACAGGACTTCCCATTCATGGAGAAATGTGTCTCATACTGGACATGAAGCTACTCCGAATAAAGCGTGACCAGGGATAAGACAGATCTGATTTGGACACTCCCCTGAGCAATTAGTACAAGAGGGACTGCATCCTAGGGCTTTCCTGCTCTTAAGACAAGTCTAGATCTGTCTAGACATGAGCTAATTATTTCTATTTATCTTTCTTGATTTCTCAAGAGTGGGTCAACTCTCTAATAACTGTGGAGCCTTTTAATTATATCAAGATACTGGGTAACAAAGGGAATAGATAGAGCAAAGAATCAAGAATTAGGCCTGCCACTGACTAGCTTTGAAGAAACCTGGGGAAAGTCACCTAGTCCCAGTGGAACTCAGACTTCTTACCAACTAAACAGGCAGAGGGTATTTGTCCAATGTACGTGCAGGGCTGCTGTATAAAGCAAATGAAAGGATGTGAAACCTTCTGAGTAGCATATATATTACAAACCAAATAAATTGTTACTGATATTGCTGTTGTCTGGCAACCAAGTTGTTGCATGTATCTGTTGCTTGGGTTTCT
Organism: Miniopterus schreibersii; assembly: GCF_964146895.1. Classification (NCBI taxonomy): domain Eukaryota; kingdom Metazoa; phylum Chordata; class Mammalia; order Chiroptera; family Miniopteridae; genus Miniopterus; species Miniopterus schreibersii. The sequence goes on from NC_138102.1 coordinate 174,155,581, forward strand.
CCGCTAACTGATTAAATGAAATAAGCACCTGATTTAAACATGGGCCTTTAAGGTGCGAATTTGGGTACTGCTTTCATTGCCTTTTGGCAGATTTATCTTTGTGTATATCATTTTACCTCTTGAACCTTAGAGGTAGGCGTATGATACTCTAATTCACAGGGGTGTTTTAAAGATTATCTTGGATGTGAGAACACTTTGTAAGCTTCAAAATGTTATACAAATGAAGAGCGTATTTATTAGTATTTCCCTCATGAACTACTAGAAAGATCCATCTTTCTCTTGGTTCATGTGACAGAGGGAAGGTTGAAGAGCTTTGCCAATACATACATATTTCATTTACCTTCCTGTCTCTGAGTACATGATTAACAGCTGGCTGGGTTTCATGGATCCAGATGTGCTATTCTGAATTAGGATTAAGAGACTCTATAACTACTCAAGCTTCTTAAAAATCAGTTGATGTAACAGTGAACAATTCATTGGCTAGTCAATTAATCAATATTTAACTAATGTCTTTGGCTTAATTGCCAATTTTGTTTATATATCTTTAAGCTTCATACCTAGACACTAATTGATTTGTTCCTCAGTCAAAATTGTGGAGTGCTTACCTGGTTCCAAGTAGAAGCTAGATATGCAGAGATGAAAAATATGTGGTCTCTGTCTCCAGAGGGCTCCCAGTCTAGTTAGGAAACAGACAAGTAAACACTGAAAAAAAGTGATTCCAACAAGTTGCTTTAATGGCGACACAGGTGAAGATGCTGTGGGGAAGTGACAGTGGGGGTCTAACTCTGACAGCTGCCCCAAATGTTGGAGGTTATGATGAACCTGAATCTGGCAGGCTGAGTGAGAGTTTACCAGGCAGACAGAAGGAGGAAGGGAGGAAGATCTGAGGCAGAGAGAATGACCCAGGTAATACAGACATGCAAGTGAGAGAGTGATTGCCTATAGTGGAATTGCAGGTAGATTGATATGACCCATTAGGATGCCTCCAAGGATAAGCTAGAACTTCTCTGCTAAGAGTGGGAGAAGTGGGGGTCAATTTATTAAGAACTTGGAATTCTAAACTGAGAAACTTGAATTCTCTCTGCATCTGGGGCACGTTAAGGGATTATAGGTGGTCAGGTAAATGACATAATCAAATTTGCATTTTAGAAAGAGGCAAATTTAAACCTTTATTGAACATCTGCTATATACTCTGAAACTCTGACAGATTAAAGATAAAAATATCTTAAGGATTCTGACCTGGAATTTGTAATAGAGTGCCTATTGGGGACTATAGATTTTTCTACCCTTGATTAGTTCAGAGAATAAGGGAGAAAAGCACCGGGGTGGAGAAATTCATCTCACTCTCCATTAGAGCAACAGCTGAAGAAGGTCCGGTAGATGATGATGTTTGGGCAAGAACTTGTTCACCCCAATTTGTGTCCCCCCTGATTCCTCTCCATACTATTTTGACAAGGGGACTCTTCCAAACCTTGTGAGTGGGGACAAGTGCAAGCAACATATTCTATTATTAACAACAATTAGATCTCTCCTACTTTTAGAAGAAAAAGGAAACCTCTGAGGAGTATAAAGATATACTTTGTAAAAAAGGAATCCTCTGAAAATTTATGGCAGAAAAAAGAAACACATTTCTGAAGACTGGAAGATGAAGATCATTATCTTCAGAAATGATTTTTTAATGGGAACCAGAGGCTTCTTAATAAGATGCAGATAGACGTGGGCTTTTAAAAAATAATAGCGGAGAATCTTGAGAACATTCTGAAATGAAAATACAAGATAAAATGTGAAAATAGTAAGATGAGCAGAAAAGGAAACTAGGTGAGATAAGGAAGATATAGTAGCCAGGTTAGTTACCAAACCATACCTCACTCCTAGAGTCAGTTCTCCTACTCCCTGTTCTCAGAATGGGGAAAGGACACATGATTAGCCCTGCTCACAGGAGACCAAACCAGGGTGGACACGTGACCTGACCTTGGCCAATCAATTTCTCTCTCCTTGAAAATTGGAATGGGGACCCAGAAATGCTGGGCAAGCTCAGATCGTGCTGAAAGAGAAGGCATCTGCAGAACTGCCTGGGGGACATTTTCTGTCATGTTTATGGAGAAACAGAGATCTAGACTGCAGAGAGGGATGAATTAAGAAGATGGACAAAGAAAAAGAGACGAGAGACCACAGAGTCTGGAGCGAGATAGATGCAGAGAGAAAGTAGCTATCTTGGTCCCTGACAACTTTCCAGTTCCTCATTCCAGTCTCCCTTGAGGCCTCACTAGACTTCCTGACTTTGGGTTCTATGAATTACACTTGTATTATTTTAAAAACATTCCACTCTTGGCTTACCCTAATTTGAATGGGATACTATTATTTGCAACAAAATGGTCCTTGACCAAAAAAGAAGGATTGCAAGAATACTAAAGACAAAACAAAACAAAAAACCCCGTCCTAGTGTAGACTTCTGTTTTGAAAGTCAGCTGGAGAACAGCTTCTACTGCAGAATTCCTTGATATCCCACACAAATACATATAAATTAAAGGATTTAGAAACAACTCACAATAACAATGCAAATTTAGGCTGGTTGTCAACCTAGTTCCAGAATCAGAGTTGATTTTCAATACTTGTTTGGCTTAACTTCTGAATGGCATTTGTCCCTGTGGGCCATTGTCTTTTTCTTGAAGCACTTTCTTCTTTTGGCTCCCATGATTATACTCTTCTGATAGTTTTCATACCTCTCTAGCTACGTCTTCATCTATTTTCCTTGTTGCTCCTTCCCTACTTGACCCTTTAATGTTTCCTTAGTGTTATTCCTGGGCCACCTTCTCTCTCATTTACTCTACCCAAGGTGGTTTCACTCGTGGCCCTGGTTTCTGTTATTACCCACATGCTGATGAGGTTGAAATCTGCCTACTGGAAATTTCTACTGGGATGTTATACAGTATCTCATAGGTGACCTAAATCACTCTCTTTCCACCCAAACATGCTCCTTCTTTAATAAATATCACCTCCATCTTCTAGGTCATTCAAACTAGAAACTTGAGAAATATCCTGAAATATTTCCTTTCCTGTCTCCTTATCTAGTCAGTAACTGAGTTCTGTTGTGAAAATGACAGGAAAAATCTAGCACCCACACTGACATTTGTTTTAGTGTCAGCAACCTCCAAGCTTCATCTTCTTCCTATGTCCCTCATCTCCTGTGTAACCCCGACAGGTTTACACAGGGTTAACACTCCCCCCTGCAACACACAGATCCTGTCAAAATGGGAAGCATTTTTGTGCATGTGTGTACATGTGTTTGTGTGTGTTAGAGGAGGCAGATGCTGAAATAAAGACCTCTAGTAACAGTGGGAAACAGAAATTGTGTTTTAAATAAATACTGTAAGATCAAAGTATCAGAGAACAAGGTTTTATCTTGTCTCATTGTATACTGATAGCAGTTTAGAAATAAGCATGCTTATCTTATTGCTGACCAGTGATAAAATAATTGAAGTTTGTACCTATCAATGGACCACACTTTGAATGTCACTGCCTTGGTTGGCTATTCTCATTGTTATGCTTGAAACTGGTTAACTAGCACCAGGCTATATGCAGAGAAATACAACAGAAAATCCTTCTGAAATATCAGACAGCAATTAAAATGTGCCAATATGAAATTGGCAAGATTCAATGAAATATGACAGGATATGATTTTTTTTTAAAGAAGTAAAAGGAGAATTGAAGGAGATAAATAGGAAATGATGAGATAAAGATGTTGTTGAAACTATAATTCAGTAACAACCTTAAAATTCACACTGGAGGCAGTAGACAGTATAATTGATGCTGTACAAAATCCAAAAAGTGATATAAGATAAATCTGAGCTATTTGCCTAGAGTGCAGAAAAAAGTTCAAAGAATTTTAAAAATTGAAAGAGAAAATGACAAATTTTGTGGAAGCGAAAAACAGAGAACCAAAAAAGATTAAAAAATAAATTTTTCTCCTGAAAAAAGGAAAAATCACAGATAGAATCAAAACAATCTTAACTGGGATGAATTGGGGCATATTTAAAGATTTAAGGCTCACTCCATTCCAGGAGGAAAATCAGTGAAAATATAATTAAACTTACGTTTATCTAGCTAAGATTTTTGAGCTAGGAGGATATAGAAAAATCCATTGAAAATCCAGACAGAATAAGCAATAATGGGGAAAATGTAGGCTCATCTTTTTTATAGCAATAAATTATATATCTACAGAATTTTGAGGGAAAAAACAATTGTCAGCCAAGAATTTTGTATCCAATCATGTGATCTTACTCTATCTCATGGGAAAGTACTAAAATGTTATTGAATTAATTTGTTCTACAAATATAACCATGTATCAGTTACAATTATAAACAAGATATCTATCTATCTATCTATATATATATATGCGCTGAAAAAGTAGACTGTATATATGTACTGAGAAAATAGACTAACCATATACCCTTCTTAAAATTCGTACCTGAAGACATTCCCTAACCTATTGAAAAATGAAGCAAAGCAAAACAATGAGGCCTGACAAAGTAACGGTATAAACCAGAATCATCCACGGACCAGTTTACTTTATTAAGAGGCAGAGTCTCAAGCTAGATTTTAAAAAATCTAATTATTCATTTCTTGATAAAGAACATATATAACATATGTTGAAAGTAAAAAGCAGTATTATTAGCAGTGGTAGATGTTGCACATCAAATGAAAAAGAAAACAGAGATTTTAGTATTAATTTCCAGGCGAAATTCAAGGAAAGGCATTACCTATTACAAATAATTACTTTTGACGTAATAAAGATACACCCATCATGAACCTTTTCTTAATGAATGATGTTATACTGAAATAGGTAAGGCAAAGACAATTAGAAATACAAATAAAATTGAATGAGCATGCACTAAAATCTTTTCTTCTCAACCCAAACCTACAAAAATGAAATAAAAGGTATATTTAAATATTGAAAAAATAAAAATTGTCATTTGAGAACAGAAAAAATATTTTCTTGGTTTGCAGGTCAATGTATAAGAGAAAACGAAGAGCAGAGGTTACAGCACTAAATTCAGGCTACTTTTGTAAAAGTCATTTACTGGCAGGAACTCAACCTGGAAAGCCACTTAAGCTCAGGGCGCAGGGATGAGAATTCTGGTGCAGACGATGAACTCACAATCAAACATCACTAAACCCGTCAGAAACAACTATGAGTCAACAGGCACCAACAAGCCTACCTAACAAAAACACTCTCATCTTAGGGAATGGAGTTAAAAAACCAATCAGAGAAGAACTTAAAATGAACAATTTAAGATCTTCAAAAAGATAAAGGAATAATTTATGAGATAATAATAGGTCTTATAAAACAGAAACAGGTGAATATTTAAAAACAACAACATTGAAGACCTGAGAGGAAGTATTGTGTATGTGTATATGTACATACGTGTGTATGTGTGACATATATCTCTCAGTGTGTATGTGTATATATACATGTATATGTGTGTATGTGTGACATATACCTCTGTGTGTGTTTGTGTATATATACATACCTGTATATGTGTGTATGTGTGACATATATCTCTGTGTATACATACATGTATACATGTGTATGAGTGACATATGTCTGTGTGTGTTTGTGTATATACATGTATATGTATGTACATGTGACATATATATCTCTGTGTGTGTTTGTGTAGACAAAGATAATAAAAATTTATTAAGGGCCGTAAATAACATGCTGGGTAGAGCCGAGGAACAAACCAACAAATTGAGATAAAAGCAAAATCTAACTTTAAAAAATGCCCAGATACCAAAAGTTAGAGTTGATTAACAAAACCAAAAGCTGGTTCTTTGAAAAGAACAGTAAAATAAAGAATACTCTCAGGGAAAAAGAAAAATCAATGAGGAGGAAAAGCACAAATAAACAGAATCTGAAATGAAAATAGAGACAAACAAAAATGCTTATCAATTTTTTTTAAGTTATGAAAAATTTATGGAACAACTTAGTACTAAGGCATTTGAAACCTAAAGAAGCAGCATATTTTAAGGAACATATAAATTATCAGAGGAACTCAACAGCATAGGCCAATAAACATAAAAAGTGGAAAAAGAAGCCAAAGATTTTTCCTACGAAAAGGCATCAGACCAAGCTAACTTTATGGGTGAGTTCCAGCAAACCTTCAAGGAACAGATAATTCCCATCTTATACAGTCTGTTCCAAACAATGTATAAGAAGGTGGGAAACCACCCAACATATTTTGTAAGGCTAACTTAACAATGATATCAAAACCAGACCGTGGCCCTCAGTGAGATTTGGTGTATACTTTTCCTTGTTTTTCTGTTTGTTCATAGGTAGTTTACACCTTGTGTTTGTTGCTAATGCGAATGGGAACTCTTCCTATTGTTCTAACTGGTAGCAGTTCTAACTGCTTCAAATTAAATTCTAACTATTTAAAATAATTCTGAAATCAACAGAGCCTTCTTGCGTTTGATAGAAACTTTGCCCTTGAAGGGATTTATTTAGTTTCATGCTTAATTTCGTTTGTTCTCTGATAACTTCAGGTTTGTAGTCATTTGTACAGTGTAGACATTTACTCTGATTTATGAGCCTCTTACTTGGAAAGCAAAAAAAGGGTGGGAAAGCAGTCTCTAAGGTCCCAACCATCATACATCAAGATTTCCTTTCATCTTTCTGCATTTTACAGATAACTCCGTATGTAAGCTATAGAACACCATACAGATGTTGGTCATTACGAGAATGGTCATGCTGTTGTGACAGAATTGGGAAGCATTTCTGTCTGCAATCCCAAAAAAACATGTTTTCTCTTGACAGTTCCTTCTCTCTCGCAATGTTTTGTGGGGCCGTTGCTGGGAAGAGAACTGATACTTGATTGCTCATGAGTTAGAGGGAGACAGGTGGCTCTGGCCGGGGCACACACATTCTCTGAGATAACACCACCTTTTCTTGTCATTTCTTGGCATTCATTTCCCTAGAGACTCAGTTTGATCAGTGGTGAAGTATCGGGCATATACATGTAAGGCAGTTAAAAGAGCATGTAGCACCAGTCCTGGGCTCAAATCCTGACTCCACTGTTTTCTACTTGTGTGACCTCAGGCAAGTTAATTAACTTTTCTGTGCCTTAAACTCCCTGTTTGTGAGATGAGATTATTACAACTTTACATCCCATGGTTGTTGGGGAGAATATATTGCATGACACATACAAAGTTATTTTGCACAGCTTCTCCTACATATAGCTGGTACTCCATAATAATTTGGTTCCCTTACACTTAGGCAAGTTATAAGACAGCTTGGACCCAGATCACTTAATCATAGTGTCCCTTTGAAAATTTTGTTTTGAATTTCAAACAACTGATTGACAAACGAATTTTGAAATCATAAACAACCAGGAATTGCCCATAAAGTGCTTAGCATCATGGCACTTAAGAATTTGAAAACATTAAATATAGTTATTAACCTACATGAGTGAGCTGAGTTCTCATCTGGTGCCTGATACACAGTAGACACTCGGATATTTGATGAATGAAGGTGACTAATTTATGTGTGTGTGTGTTTACTACGAAAAATAAGGACCATGATCCAGCACTTCCTCATTTAGAAAACTCAATCACTGTCACAGTTTGGTTTGTTCACCAAAACCCAGAGGATAAGATCAGAGAAGTATTATTATTCCTATTTTACAGCTGAGGAAATGAAGACTCAGCACTTTTCAGTGACCGCCTTAAGTTCCACAGTTAGAACTTAGAGCGCGGGTTTGCTGCCACTCTTTCTGCAAAGCCCTGTTACTTCTCTCATGGTGCCTTGTGCTTGGGGGAGTGTGTGGACCGAGCAGAATGAGGATGAGAAGGTCATTTGAGAGTCGTTTGGCATCATCCCGTAAGACTGAAAATGTGCAAACTCCATGACCCAGCAGCTCTACTTCTAGGTATATGCCCCAGGGAATCTCTCTACAGGTGCATAAGGACACATGGACAAGAATTTTTATTGCAGCATTGCTTGGTAATAGCAAAATTTGGAAGCAACTTACGTCCATCTGTAAGAGAGTGAATAAATAATGTTCTCTTCTTACAAGGAAATGTTACACAACCATTAAAAGAGTAGGTTAGCTCTCAGAAATGTGCTATTGAGTGAAAAAAGAAATCGTAGAATGGTACATGTAGCATGATAGCGTTTACATAGCATTTAAAAAAATTAAAATGCTAGATACTATTTATTTAGCTATTAAATATCTAGATAAATAGATACCAGATACTATTTATCTATATACATATTTAATCTAGATACTATTTATCTCAAAAAGCTATATACATAACATGTATGTGTTATAAAATAGAGAAATGTGAACTATAAGGATACATACCAATTTCAGTGCAGTATTTGCTTCAGGGGAGGGAGGAGGGAGACAGACAAAAAAAGCAAAGGGGACATTAATTTTATTTGTAATAATAAGAAACGAACATGACAAAATGTTAACATTTGTTAATTTCTCATATTGGGCACATGGATGTGTTTATTTCATTATTTTCTCTTTTTATGTGTTATTTAAGCTTTTCAAAATTAAGAAAAACACTCCTTTGGGATGGAGCAGTATGGCATAGTAAGAGCAGGAGTACTGAGATTTGGTATGGAGAAAACTGTGGAGTCGCCAGACATCTGACGGCCCAGTCTGACTGTCCCTATAGACTGTGGATAACAAAAAAAAAAGTTATCCCATGGTATAATCCATCAACAAGCTTTAAAATAATTAAAACAGCCTGGCCGGGCATGGCTCAGCGGTTGAGCGTCAACCTAGGATCCAGGCGATCGGGGTTCGATTCCCGGTCAGGGCACATGCCCAGGTTGTGGCTCGATCAATGACTCTCTCATCATTGATGTTTCTACCTCTCTCTCCCCCCCTCTCCTTTCCTCTGAAATCAATAAAGATATATTTAAAAAGTAAATAAATAAACATATAAAATAATTAAAACAGTATCATCTGGCATGTATGTCTGTGTATTTCTTTTTTTTTCTGATTTCCTTTGTTTAAGAACAATATTTCTAAACTTTATCACCTACATTGTAAACAAGTTACCAAATTTTTGCTTGTGAGATTAAAAAAAATTATTGAATTTATTGGGGTTACTTGAATTTATTGATTAATAAAATTATATAGGTTTCTATGATATATCATCTGTACATTGTATGTGTGTTCAGCACCCCAATTCAAGTCTCCTTCCACCACCATTTATGCCCCTATGCCCTCTTCACCCTCCCCCAACCCCTATCCCTCTGGTTTGTGTATTTCTGAGTATTTGGGACCATCATGCTATCTCCTGAGGACCTGGACAACTGTCGGTAGATGGTGTATGTTCTTGATGCCTTGACATTTTCTTAAATGAAGGGGCAGATGAATGACCCAGGACATTGAGAAGGAGAATAGCTAACATGCTGGATTTCCTCCTATAGTCTTTGACCTGATGTCACTTAGTCGGATTATCTGTTCTCTGAAAATTCCAATGTATTTGTGCCTTGGCTTGTTCTGGAGAAATGCTTCTGAGATTCTTAGCACATCGTGTTGGGCTCCATCAAGGCCACATTCAAAGACTCCCTCCTTGTTCAATTTTGGATGACTTTCTTACTCTAGGCCCAAGTGACCAAGCTCATTATTGATGTCCTGGCAGGCACATTGCTCACATTCTTCCAGATTAAATAGGATTTAAATGTGATCACTCAAGTTTTCAATTTGCTTTGAGTTGGAGGGAGCATGTTTCTGCTTCGTGGAGATGGGGGAATCTGTATATACTCAAGAATGACAGTAAAGTTAAAAGCTTTCATACCACCCTTGCCTTTCTTGTTGAGTTTTCTGAAGCTGTGTGTGTGTTTTTAAAAAAATAACAACAACAAACAAACAGTCTTGGATTGTGTTGAGGAGGCCCGTTCCTCACCTCAAATGTCAGGGTTTTTTACTGAAAGCAGTATTTCTTGGATAAATGTAATTCAGAATTGTGTATATATAGTCCCTTGATGGGGAGAATTTCAGGTAGCAAATACTAATTGATGTTTCCCCTCAATCATCCAAATATTTTAGGTGAATGTATTAAAAAAATTTGACTGAAATCATGCAGATCAAGAACTCACTTCTCCACATTACTTATAAATACAGGGTGTATAAAACTTTTGTTAAGCATTGTTAATCATAAACAATCCAGCATTGGGGTTTAAATTCATTGTTATTCCAGTTTCCTGTAGAAAGAATTGAGCAAAGCATTTTGTATTCTTTCTTTTCCTCATTATATTCTCAGAAGCAGCTGCTGTTGCCTTGGCCACAGTACAGCATTTATTTGCTGATTTTGGGACATTTATGTCTGAAGTTGGCTGAGCTGTGGAGATGCTGAATTTCTTGGAATACATGACCCCAAGCTGTGGGTCGTGAGCCTGTGCAGCACCTGTGAGCCTAACACCCTTGCTAGTGTGTAAGCAGAGACCCTGGCTTTCCACCGACCATGGCCTACACCCCGGGGAGGTTCTGGTGGCTTTAAGTGCAATTGAGGTGATAGACTAAGGCCAGGCCTTCACTCACAGCTTCCATGAATCAAGGGACCTCTCCAAAGATCTACCTACACATGCTTATTTGTCTGACCAGCTTTTGGGCTCAAGTGGGGAAAGAGGGAGGCAGTCCGGATTAAATGAACATTTCTGGAATTCTCCATTCTTAAAAGTTTTAACCCAAACCCAATCCACACCCAAAGACTTACTGCTGGCACTCATTAGTTCAAGAGCAAACTGTTTCCTCTGCCCCCTGCGTTGAGCGAATTGCCATGGTTCCACCTTATACCGTCCTGAGAACCCTGCTAAAGGAGAGAACTCTGACAGTGATGCACTGGGAGCTTGTGATTCAGGTCTGTTTGCTTTCAAGCCTCAGTGGCTCGTGATGTGAAATTTCCTCTGTGATCTAGTCCCCGCCTACTGCTCCCATCTCATCTCTTTCCACTCCTTGCCCTGTACTTTGTGTGACAGAGGTTCCAAACCCCCGAAGTCCCCATTCTTCCCAAACAGACCCGTGCTCTTTCTTGCCTCTGTTTATTTGTGTTCCTCCTATCTGAAACGCCCTCTTCCCAGTAATCGCTCATCACCCCCTTGCCCACTGTCTTCTTGTTAAGACCCGAAACAGGCGGCATTTCGAAAGAAAGCCCTCTCTGAGCCTGGCCAATCCATCCTTGTTCTTGTTAGGAGGTGTGCACCCCCCCATCGTTTCATAACTGTCCCCCTCGTTAGACTGTGAGCTCCTTTAGAGCAGATACCAAGTCTCTTTTATCTTTATTTTCCTGATGCCTAACTCAGAGACTAGAGCACAGTAGGCACTCAAAATAAAAGCTGAATAAACTGACTGAATAAATAAGGGTTCCTGGGTGGGTAGCAGATGATGCGTCTTGGTTGAGAGATTTATTCTGTGGTGGGCACAGAATATACAACATCACAATAATCATAATAGTTATGTTCTATTTGAACAGCTATTATTTGAGAAGTATTTAACTATATGTAACCCTTACAAAAATGCCATGAGGTAGATACTGTGATTATCCCTATTAAAAGGTAAGGGGATGATTGTGATAATTATGACAATATCAGTAACAAAGAATTTAAAATTTAAAAAAATAAGAGAACCACACAAAAGAGAAGTTAAGAGACTTTCTTAAGGCCACACATACTCACAAAAGGTAGAGCCCGGGATTGCTATGCAATGCCAGTCGTAATACGATGAATCGTTGGCATATTATTTGGAGGTAGATGGAGAAACTGGCCATGTTGGAGACCAGTTGAAATTCCCCCAAATGGAATTAGACTTTGAATTACTCTACTGGGAAAACTCTAAAAGCAGTAAAATCAAGAAATACTTCATTCAGTCTGGAACTGGCAGTCTGCACTCACATGGGCTCCAAAGGCAGGAACAACTTGTTAATCTGGCCTTTAACTACCAGAAACTTCTATTAACAATTATTGCTGGGAAGTATTATTGATGCATGATGATGGCCCCAGAGTATTGCTTGCTCATGAAGTGCCTTCTGAATCATCAAAGAAATTTGAAATTATGTCCAGCCTAAGTTTGGTATTAAGTCTGTTTTATTGTCTTCAAAGTCTTTGCATGTTAGTAATCTCTGAATAACATAGGTACATTAAACTATCTTGAGTATTTTAATAACCAGAAAACCACCCTAAAGAGACAATTTATCATTTCAAATATGGTTATTTTTTCTTTAAAAGATATGTAGGTATTGATCTAATTTCTAAAATGCAAATTCATGAGAAAATACCAATTCATAGTAGCTTTGGGTTACTATATACTTTTTGATTAATAGATATCATTTGCTCATTAATAAATATTTACCAAGCACCTACCATGTGGACAGGCACTGTGTTTAGTGCTGGAGTTGCAGGTGTGGTTAAAACAGATGTAGTCCCTGCCCCCTATAATGAGGGAGCCCATGAAAGTGTTTGATGTTAAAGAAACGAATTTTGATTCTGAAAGATGGATACTATCATGGATAAGACTAAGACTCCAAGGTTCAACTCAATAAATAGTACAACTGATCTAAAACAAACTGCTAAGTACAGAAAAGGGCTGAGACAAGAAAGTGTGGTCATTTCTTGGGGATAAACAGGGAGGCAGGAGGGGTGTGGTCCTGTAATGGGAGACAGGCTTTGGTCGGATTCTTGGGGCTTAAGGAGTTTGCATGTTATCCTATAGATAGTGTAGTAGGTAGACTTCCATCTGTGTGCCAATATTTTGATAACGTCTTCTTGGAGCACCATTTTAGGGAGTTTTATAAATTCCCTTCTGCATTTCAGAGAAAGTACTGTGAATGATTTTTTATGTCCTCTGACGGTGTTGGAGGAGAAATGACAATTCCAGTGCAATGAGTGTATTTGCCACCCCATGTGTGGAAAATAGAAAACCATCAATAAGTCAATCAATCAATCAATATTTATTTATCATCTCCTATCATCATTTGTATAAAGTATTGTCCATAGCCTGTCTTGGTACCACGGGAAAATAAAGAAGTCTAAATGTCTAATGTCAAAGTGTCTATTCTAGTTGACATTGCCCTTGCAATAGAGCTGTGAAGAATTATATCCATGGCATAGTCAGAATGCATTACAGGCTCAAGAAGAAATAAAATTCTGACTTTTCTTTATGCATTAGGCCTTGATGTATGGAAATATGTTGGTTTTCTTCAGGACTATTCAAAGGTAAGAATGGTGAGCTAGAGATAGCTCTTGCGTCATTTCTTAAATGTCTAGTGACAAGACACAGTCAGGACATTGGGGAAGGAGGTCAACAGCCTGAAATTAGCATCCAAGCAGCCCCTTGAGCAGAGTGCTGGTCAAGAAAAGTGCACATGAAGAGGTGTTGGCTATGAATTAAGTTTTTAGGTCTCCAATTCCCTTCTCACTAAGAACCTTCAAGTCACAGATCCAAAGCTTGAATTAGCTCTGGCTGTGGATTGGCAGTTCACTTAGACCACTGGAGAGATGAGATTTATTTGCTTTAAAGTTTCCTCCAAGACATATTTAATAGGCAGATGTAAACCTATATGTTCTCATTCCAACAATTTTTGGATCCTTGTGTTCCTTGATGTTTGCACTGCTTTCCCAGGGTGTCTTTAGCAACATAATCTTTACTTTGCTGAAGGAGAGGGGCCTTTGGCTTGTGTGTTTTCCCACCACCCTGTCAGTTATTATGTCTGTTTTTTTGAAATGGCTTGCTCCAGCTTGTTTATTTATGATGGGCCTTGTGGTCAGCTGCAAGCTTAGTTTGCAGTTTTTTGGTAACATTTATTGTTTTCATCTGATTAAAGAAAAATACATGCCAATGGTTGAAAAACTGAAAAATACAGGGAAGTATAAAAATAAAAATTCAGTTCCATCACCCAGAGTTAAGTACTGTTGACATTTTAGAATCAGGCTTTTTTGGTATGCATATATATGGTAAGCATGTCTCCACGTCTTTCTAAACAAAAATTTAGTAGCTATATAATTTTGGTTGATTCTGATTTTTTTAAAACCATTGTAACTAACATAGGCACCTAAGCCTTTGTCCATATTTCTCATTTTTTCTTTAGGAATAGATTCCCATAAAAGAAATAAGAGTCTCCATTGTATAAATATTTTTAATGACTCTAGGTACAAATATACCAATTTAAATCTCCATAAGCATGATAATGCTCATGTTATCTTATTATACTTGCTACCATGGTACATTATTAATTTCAAGTTTATAACTTGGTAGAACAAAAATGGTATATTCTTATTTTAAATCCAATTACTTGAATTATTAGTGAATTATTAAAAGTCCTTATCCTTATTTTTTTACACTAATGTTTATTTATGTTCCACTGATGATAAGTTCCTGGCTTCCCTAAGTAGGGCCTCTGCCCCTTTTTTTGATCTATAAAACATGTTAATTCTCTGTACTACATATTTTCTCTTCACTCAATAATCATGTTCTCATAAAATATTTACTGAGAATCTACTATATTTCAGGCTTTGAATCTAGAGATAGGTAGATGAAAATTGAAGGTCACTGACTTCTAGGATCTCAAAGCCTATACACAGACATAGCATGAGAAATAAAATAGTGTTTTGATGCCATGCAGTCAATATTTATTGATTACCATCTACAGAGTGGGGCAAAGGTAGGTTTACAGTTATGAGTACGAAGAACACAGAATTTATTCTTGTATTATTATTAATCAATTTTATTATTTTCCATATGAACAACTGTAAACCTACTTTTGCCCCACCCTGTATGTGTCATGGGTTAGGCTAAGCATTAAGGATACCAAAAATGAGCAAGATAGACATAGTTCTTTCCTTAACAAAGCTTAGACTCTTGTTAGCTATACAGAACAGTATAAAGGTTTCTATCATATAGTGGGGTAAGTTAGAAGCAGCTTAAAATAGTGGCTAAGGACATGGCTCTGAAGCCCGACTGTCTGGGTTAAATGCTGGTTCAACTACTAATTAACTGTACTCATATGTGATGATAAACAGGTAAATTAGGCATTCAGTTTCCTCAATGGGGAAATAGGGGCAATAACAGGATTGAGTCATAGAATCTTGCAAAACGTTTAGAACAAGGCCTAGTACATAGTGAGTGCTCAATACATTTTATTTTATTTTAAGAGCTGTAATGTGGAAAGCACAGTTTGTTATTGGAATGTGTAAGAGGGGCTCTTAATCTGGACTTATGGAGCACAGGGTCAAGGAAGCTCCTTTTAGAGGAAGAAAGTTAACCTGAGAGGTGAGTAGGTAATATGGTGTGCTTGGGAGAGTGCAGTAGAGTTCTTACCTGTGTAAGGGTATCATTCCCATGAAGATACCAGAAGACAGAAAGTGAATGACTTTCATAGAACAACGTGAAGTTCAGTATGACCTGAATATAGAGTCTGAGGGTCTTTCCATTGTTTATTGCCGTGTAACAAACCACCTCCAAATTTAGATGCTTTAAAATACAAAGGTTAGGAGAACAAGAATTTAAATAACTGTGACATTTCCATGAGAAACCACAGAAATTAGGAGAGCGTGGAACAACATCTTTAAAGTGCTGAAAGAAAAGAACTATCAACCCAGAATTTGATATCCAGCAAAAATATCCTTCAGGAATGAAAACAATAAACGCTTTCTTAGATGAGGAAAGACTGAGAGAATTAGTCACCAGAAGACCTACTCTAAAATAAATGCTAAAGTAAGTTTTTCAGAAAGGAAAATTACACCAGAAACTTGAAACTTCAGGAATGAAGAAATGGCAAAGAGCTGGGTAAAAATAATACACATTTTTTTCTCATCTTAAAATTCTTTAAAAAGTGGTGCGACTGTTGAAAGGAAAATTTATAACACTGTCTGATGGAATTTTCAATATGTTTAGATGTAATACACGTGACAACTATACATGAAAGAGGAAACTAAAGAGATGTATTTGGTTATAAGGATTAGATGTTTTACTTGAAGTTGTAAAATATTAACTCTAAGCATGCTTGGAAAGGTTATGCATGAATATTGTAATCTAAAGAACAACCACTAAAAAAAAGATACATAGAGGCATATTGATGAAGCCAATAGAGAAATTAAGATGAAATAATAAAGATATTCAAGTAAAAAAGTGCAGGAAAAATGAAACAGAAAAACAAAAATAACTAGAGGAGACTAACAGGAAACAGTAAAATGGGAAATATAAATCCAATCATATCAATAATTGTGTTAAATCTAAATCAATAACAGGATGGAGATGGATTTAATAAAAAGACATAACTATATGCTATCTACAAGAAATTTGCTTTAAATATAATAATATAGCTAGGTTAAGTAAAAGGGTAGAAAATATATACTATGTAAACGCTGATAAAAGGAGAGCTGGAATGACTATGTTAATGTCGGATGAAGTAGACTTAGAATAAGGGAAAGGACTGGGGATAAAGAGGGACATTTCATAATGAAAAAAGGGCCGATTTGCCAAGGAGACATAACAATCCTAAATGTGCAAACACCAAATAACAGAGCTTTAAAATAAATTAAGCAAAACCAGATGGAACTAAAAGGAAAGATAGAAACAACATCTCTGAGGTTCATTATTGAATGCCTAGTTGTGCCATGCACTGTTCTAGGTACTTGGGACATACTATTAAATGAAAATACACCTTTTCTGTGTGGAACTTATATTCTTTCTAGCTGTGGGGTGGCGGGAAAGCCGGAGATAGACCTTAAAACTAAAATAAAAGCAAGTGATATAATACGGCAGAAAGTGAAAAGTATTTGATATTTAAAAAAGTGTGAACAGGGTAAGGGGATATCAGGGGTGATCTTGAGGCAGAATTTTAAAGTGAAGTGTAGTGGTTACAGAAGGACTCATGAGACGTAACATTGGAGCAAAGGCTTGCGAGATGCAAAAGCTACCAACAGTGACTTCTTTCCTGTCACTGAGACCTAATGTATCCTCTCCCCTAGTATATTTGTCTCGACTCCATTTCTGGTCTTTGTACTGAATTACAAAATCGAATTTCTTTCCTTACTCTCCCAGTTTTCCATGACCTTCTTGGGGAGACAGGCTTAGGTGCCCCTTTCCATGTTTCCGCAGTATTCAGAGCATCCCTCCACCATAGAACTTGTCTTAGGGTGTGTAGCTGCCTCTCATCTTGGCTGGTTTTCCAGCTGGACTGAACTCCTCAAGGAGTTTGACTACCCTGTTTAATTTTGCATTTCCAGTGCCTGCAGCATGCCTGGCACAAAAGAGGTACCAAATAAATATGCCTTTAAAGAATTGATGAATCTAATATTCTAATGAATTTCTCTTGTTGATCAGGAACACTGGGATTTGAAATTAGCTCTAATCGTGGGATCTGATGGGAGGTGAGGAGTTTGTCTGATGTCAGTATCATCTCTTTATCCTTTTCGGGTATTTTTGCCACCTCTCTGGGAGCAGCTTTGAAAGTGCAGATAAAAAAACTGCACACAAGTCTATGCCTATAATTAAAGGCCCATTGTTGTATATGGGTGTTGCCGAACTCGGGGTAGATACACAGTTTCTTTGGAAAGAAAAATAAGGAATGTAATGGTTTTGTATGAATGCCTGGAGTACTGCAGTCTTAGGCACCTCATAAATGCTTAGTTAGATAAGAGGTAGGCTAGACCAGCCAAAAGTTAGAAACATTTTAAAACTGAAGTAGGCAGTGATGTTCTGTTTGTTTATTTTGTCTCTTTGAGGGCGGGGAAGAGCATGAAATAAACTCTCCAGGAATGACTGAGCTACTCAGGCTACATAGATCTTATCTTTGTGTTTTGACCTTCAGTGATGGAAATGTAACAGTGCTATCAGATGACAATTAAAACAGACATATACACATGCACACGTACACACACTGAGGACTGGGGAAGAAAGTATGCAAACAGGACAGCTTGAGTGACAGCTACCACAAATAAGTATACTGAGCAGAATAATTGGCTGATGACTGATCTGATATCTGTTACCAGATCATTTTATAGTTTTTGAGAACTTCTCCCTGGAGAGTTCATGGGAGGCCAAGAAAACATTTCTCTTGGAGGAGAAGATTGTATGCCTTGAGCACCCTTAGTCTTGGAAGGGTGAAAGGAGAATGGATGAACCAAAGATCTTGGAGTTCCACATAAAATGATTCTTCTGAACAATGGTCCAAGGAACTAATTCCAAGATGAATATTGGAATACTGGTTCTTGTGGAGTTTCCACATTGGCAATCAACATATCCACTGATTCGATCAAGCAATTTATACTGACTGCTCTGTGTTACCAGGCACAAGGGGCTGGGAAACACAGTGATGAACAAGACACGCCCCGTCTTCTTGGAACTTAGGGTGCACTGATGACTTACAACATAATGTAGAAAGTGTTAGGATAAGAGTATGAACATAGTGCTTTGGGAACACCATACGTGGTAACCACCTTTGGGTCAGGGAGCCAGAGGAGACTTCAGAAAGGAAGCAACATGTGAGCTGTGTCTTGAAGAATGGGTGGGGGTTGGCCAAGAGAAAAAAAGGCAAGAGGGTTGGGCATGGTATTCTAGACTGAAGCTGCCTACCCAAGGGCCCAAAATGGTGAAAAGTCTTATCTGGATCAAACAGTGATATGACATTCATAATGTCTCAAGATAAATGTGTGGGGAAAGGAAAGGGCGATGGGGAAAGAACAGTGGAACCCGAGGTTAAAGGGGGTGGAAGGTAAGATTGAGGGAGTCTTATTTTAACAACCAAGGAGTTTGGAGTTGTCAGTGCCTTTGAGGCGTTCCCATAATGACAGTCACCAGTTACCGAGCACTTATTTTTCTAAGCTAGGGCAGGGTTAGATATGAAGGTGGAAGAGTGGAACAGACATTGGGAACGGAAGGTATCAGAGGCCTGGAATCAGACAGGGTCTGATACCCGCAGCCTGAAAGGCGTTTGCAGAAGGGGGTGGTACGGGATGATCAGTACTGCCCTTGTGAGCAAGAAGTGCCTGGGTCAGCAAGTACAGCAGGAGGGACAGTAAGGGGCTTTATGGGGCAATTGTCAACAATGAGGCTGGGGTCTATTTCTGTAAAATGTAATGCAACCCCTTAGTCCTGCCAGGGGAGCAAGTTCTAGTTCCTTTTAAAGGGAACTTGCATCTGATACCTGACAATCATCAGAACCCCTCAGCTCTGATGTGGGGGGGAGTGGTGGAGTAAGAAAACTATAAAGAATAAATGGAAAATTCTCTGATCCTCTTGTTGGTGTATTGTACTTTCTGGTTCAGATCTCAAGTCTTATGCTTGCTAATGGTGACAAAAGCCAGTGTTGTGTGTCCCCACTCTACTCCCTCCCATCCCCCCACAGGAAAGGTAGGATGGTGGAAATCACTGAGGACAGTGCTTCTTCAACTGTGGTCAGAGGGATGCTGGGAACCCTTGGGTTACAAGAGAATTTTTCACTGTTTTCTTCATTCAAGGACAACCTTGGAAAAAACAATTTTACCAGTTGTAAAGAAAAATACCATTTTTTAAATTGAAAAATGAAAAGTTTGCTCGTGGAATAAGAGTTTTCTCAAGACAGAATTTTTAAAACCCAAGCCCATAGATTCTGAGGATCCTAAAATGTATTACTGGGTGTCAGAGAGAACATTTCCCTTGAAGAGGAGTCAGCAAACTATGGCCCACAGATTAAATCCAGCTCTCCTCCCGCTTTTATAAATTCAGTTTTATTGGAGCTCAGCCACACCCATTTGTGCATACGTTGTCTGTGGTTACTTTCTGGCTATGAAGATAGAGAATGTGTAGCTCACAACACCTAAAATCTTTACTATCTGTCCCTTTGCAGAGAAATGAGCCAACCCCTGCCTTCGAAGATACTTTACCTCCCTCAAGTTTGAACAACACCAATCCAGGTATCAGACTCTTATTAACTAATTAGAGTTAGAGGTATGCAATTCTCAAGGGAGAGGCCTGTCATTCAGGGCAGTCTTTGGGTCCTTGTTTCACATCTGACTCTGCCGTTTATTAGCTACCTCACTTCTGTTTTCTCACCTATAAAATAGAGACAGTAAAGTGTCTCCTTCATGGTAAAAGCCCATGATTATTCATCACTCAGGTTTGGAAATTTGGGGATTGATTCCTGGACACAGGAGTTCCAGTTGCTGCCTCAGCTCTTTCGGACTTGGAAACAAAGCAACCCTGGGTTGTATAAATATATTAGATTCCACCTACAGCAAGATAGCAAGACTTTACTGTTTTTTAATACACCCGGCACATAAAAAGAACTCAAACACAGTAAATCACAGTTTTATCCATCACTATTATTATCTCTAAGTTCCCCTTCTCCTTGGTATAACAATCTCTTACTACATAAACTCTCATTACTCAAATAATTGTTCTAAAGAACCCCACCAGCATCAGCATATATATGCCAGCAAAATTGCTAAGGTCACATGATTATAGGTGAGAGAACATGCAGAATGTGTGGGGTTGTCTCTCACCTGTTCTAATGTCATTGCACCTCGTCAGTTGTTCCAGCGTGTGCATTATGCCTGTACCTTCGCCACATTAAGCGATGAGAAATGAAAAAGCCTGTAAAGAAAGTCAGTGGCCCTGAGACACTTTAGGGAGTGCATTCATTGGAAGAAAGATTGCAAGGTATAAAGTAAATCGAGAGAGGTGAATGCTTAAAAAACGTATTATCATTTTGTCCTTAGCTACTGTGCACACATTTCATTTTTTTCCTATGCATAAGAAAAGAGAAAACTTATTAAAGTACTTGTGGCCTATTTGCAGAAATTCTTAGTAGACTGCAGTATGGCTGCTTAGTGACATTTCGGGATATCGATTGGGTTTTAAAGAACCACACAAATGTATTATTTTTATTACTCTTCTCTTTCAAAATAAGGGGACTATAGGCTTTCACTACCTGAATATTTGCTGTGCAACAGGATTTTAGGAATGGGTGACATTCAGGTGAAGCCCAAGGCTTATACCCTTCCTTCTCTTGGGAGTTGAATTCCTGTCATGCTCTCGGGTGTGAGCCTCGCTCTTGCTAACCAGCCACACTGCAGGGTTTGCATTGTTGCCAGTCACCTCCCAGGAATTAGAATCGTTGTCCCTGGAGGGTGGCCTCTGCCCTCCTGGTGCCAGCTGCCTGGGCCTGTCTGCCTGTGTGCTGTGCTCTCTCTCGCATCCTGCTAATTCTTGCCTTTCCTGCTCCAGATGTGTTCCCTTTGAAGCTGTCTGTGCCGAGGCAGAAGTCTTGTCTTCATCCTGCAAGTTCAAGTATTCACTGCTCCCAACATCCCCCTTCAGTGTGTTCCTTGCGTGGGCCAGGGCACCCTGGGCCTTGCCTAGGACCTCTCTGACCCCTTGCTTCCCTGACACCCCCTGCTGTCTGTTGCCGTTCTTTCCAGGTGCTGTTCTGCACGTGGAACTGGACTCCCTCACAGCTCCTGCACCTGTACCTGTTCTCCTCCCCTCACTCCTCCCAGGTGATGGCTCTGATTCCAGATCCTTGCATTCCTGACTATCTCTACCCCAGCCGCAGTGAACAGAATAATACCTAACCACATTCAGATATATACCAGACTACCCTTCTGGGACTTGTTTGCTTCTGCTGTCCTATGTGGGTTCATTTTAATCTGATTTGTCATATATAAGCTGCTGGGTAACATGATGTATTATGTAGTAGTGGGCCATATTCAATGAACTCCAGCAAAGCTCAGCCCAGTTGTGGACCGCACCCACACAAAGCATCTGTGACATGAGAAGGCTGGAGATTTCTAGCTTTTCCTTTCTACTCACTAGATGTGTGACCTCTCTGAGCCTCAGTTTCCTCTCATAAAGTGAGAGAAATAACACCTTAGAAGGTTGTTGTGGTGATGTGAAAAGCCTAACATAGTGTCTTGTCTCGGTGATTACACAAGATCAAGGAACTGTGTCTTTGCCTTTCACTGCTGGTCCCAGGAAATTTTTTTTTTTTTGGCAGCCCTTACTTTCTACAACTGCAACGGGCCCCCAAGTGTGTAGAAGTCCCCTGTTGGAGTTCCAGAAGTGAGCCACTGGAGCACAAAGATGTCTCTGAAGTAGAGCTTATTCAGATGCAGGGAAAGACCAGTCCTACACTCCTTATCCAGCGTCCTTTCCCCAAGGAGAGCCTTTCCTCCTCCTGTCTAGTCTCCCCACTGGTCTCTCTCTTCCCAGCAGTGAATGGGCACATGGTTTGAAACAAACACTTTGTTCCAGACTTAGCTATTCCCTGCTTGGCCATCTTACCCTTTTCACATAGACAAAAAGCACACGAGCTTATGGAAAAAAATCAGAATTAAAGTAATAAAATCTAACCTCTCCCAGATTTACTCCCTACCAATCATGTCATTCTTGAGAGTAATTTTACTTCTCCGTATGTCATTTTCCACAACTCCCAGGTTTTGAAAGTTGAAAAACTCTATACAGCTCCTGATTACTAAAAGTTATTTCTCTTCATTGGCTTTGGAGCCTTGCACAGTCCTAAAGAAAGGATAGAAACTCAGTAATATACTTGTTGGTGGATGAACTGAAGAAAACCTATGATGTTTCTAATCCACGTCATGTAATCCAAGTTGAATTTCCCAGATTCATGGGTTAACTGGAGGTGGAAACTAATGTATGAGAAACATGCTAAACTTAAGGAGCCCTGTCTATTCATCTCAGAGATTGTTCTGGCTCTTTTCTTCCCTGTCCACACGCCCCTTCCTAAAAGTGAGTGAGGCCTTTAGCTTAATTCTTCCCTTTGCATGGTAGCTGTCCACTGCTTGATGCTCTAGCATGCTGAAGACTGAAGGGTCGAGGGTGGTTTTCCAAGTGGCATGGACCAAGTGAGTCTTTTCAAGGGGCATGGGCCATGTGAGCTCAGTGGGTGAAAATTTCATCTGCCTTTGGTCCTGGCAGGAGAGAGTCCCAGATGACCGACCTCTCCGGAGGGGCCATGCCACCTTCCCCGGGCGCACGTCATTCCTCCAGCTTACAGATGACTCTGGATCCGCTCTGCCTCCTTCCTCATCGATCCCCCCAATCTTTCTCCACTTACCGCACCATTGGTGGTCTAGGGTGTGTGGCCCAGATGTTTTCCCCAAGCCATTAGGATTACTTTTCAAGTGCCTTCACAGAGCAGATGTTGCCATTCGTCCACTCCCCAGTCCCCAGTTGCTAAAACCTTTCTCTGCCCCAGAAAGCACATTGTGTTGCCGCTGTGTGTTTGATCGGAGGAATGCGAGCAGGAGCAGGAGAATCCCACACCGAGGACTGTTTGGCAGGCAGCTCCTGGGTGTGTGTGTGTGTGTGTGTGTGTGTGTGTGTGTGTGTGTGTGCTCCTCCCTTTGTTCCCATTATAGTTGTGAGCAGATGTTCTCGACTGGCCAACTGGTGTTCTTTCTCTGCCCCTTACACCAATGCTTCAGCCCATTTCCCTGCGTTAGACTGACCCCAGTTTGCCCAGGACTCTAGTATCTTTCATTGCTTAGGCACAACCACTTTTTTACTTTATCCGGAGCTTATCTTGATCAGCCTAGGAAACCTCCATTCAGTAAAGGAGTTTGCTCCTAAGCCTAGACTTCAGTTACAGGTTGCTCCCTTCCCTTTGCCTTACTTGAGTGTATTATTTTATGTACCCTTTGCTTCTCTCTCTGTCCTACCCCTCACCTCAAGCTCCGGCCCCACTGAACTGTTGCAGACCAGCCATGCCCTCTCTGATCTCTAAGCCTGTATGTGTACCTTTTCTTCTTTCTGGAACATTCTCCTTTCTACTTTTCCCCTTTTCCTGGCCAATTCCTATTCATCCTTCAGATCTTTACTTAAGCATGACTTTCTCTTTGACCTCCACATGCCAAACTTGAGTTCCCATTGGGCTCTTGTGTTAATTCCAACCCAGTCCTTATTTCTCTGTACTATAATATACTATTTTGTCATTAAGTTATTTTAGAAATCTGAACAAATATCTTTTCATAGTATCAAGCAAGAGGGTTAGAAGAGATTCCGTATTCATTCTCTCTACCTTCTTTCTGACAGTGTTCATTGAGCATCTACTCTGTATTAAACACTCTTTTAGATCTTGGAGTCATAAAGCCCAGGGAGGGATTGTCCCTTCTCTCAACCAGGTAAGTTCTACACACAAACTACCAAACTAATATGATGCTATTTCAGGGGTGAGACATCCAGACCACATGGAAAACTGAGCCTTATACAACTAAAGAAACAAACCCTGAAGGCAGAACCCACAAGGACTATGGCAAAGACAGGTTAGTACTGAAAATAAATTGGAAGCAAGAAATGGTTTAGAGCAGGGACTGGCAAACTACTGCCCACCAGCCAAATCCAGCCTGCTTCCTGCTCTGTAAATAAAGCTTCGTGCAGCTGTGCCCATTTATTTACATAATGCATATGCCTTCCTTCACGTTGCAGTGACAGAGTGAAGTATTTGTGACAAAAACTGTGTGCCCTCAATGCCTAAAATAGTTACTACCTAGCTTTTTATAGAGAAAAGATGCTGACCTCTGGTTTAGGGCATGAATAATAAGAGTGGTCAAGTAAAATTTTGAAAAAATAAAAAAGGCCCAAATTCCTCAAACAGATTTTAAAATGTATTATAGAGCTACTATAGTCAAAATAGTATGGTACTGGTTTGCCAAAACACAAATAGTGTACTAGGGAGATAATAGGCAGTTCAAAATAAATTGTGGATATAGGAATTTAATCTATGATGCAGATAATATTTCAGTCCTATAAGGAACATAACTTAGTTAATAAACAAAGTTAGAAGATTTAGCTATTCATATGGAAAAAAATATTTCCACTAGATTTTTAACATTCCTCACTGACCTCTCTTCTCTCTTAAAATAAGCAGTGTATCATTATTTTGTGGTCAATACTTATTTCTTTCCTTACTGTTGTTTCTTGTTTTCCACTCCTTTCTAGGTTCAATTTCTGATTGCTGCCTTCCAGCCTTCAGTAACTCTTTCTGTTAAGGTATGTGTCTAGTACATTTTTTTACATGTAGAAATTCTTTGTTTTACCCATACTCTTGGATGATAGTTTAGCTAAATATAGAGTTCTCCTCTCAGATAATTTTCCTCATCACTTTGAAGGCAGTATTTCATTGTCTTCTGACAAATTTAGTGCTGATGAGAAGTTTTCTATAGACCTAATTATAGGACTCATTCATCTGTAGAATGGGTAATAGAATATTAGGCACATGAGATTTTCCTGTATATATCAAATGGGAAATTGGAGGAGAGGGTTTAAGGATTCAAAGATTCATGTTAACTCTGTCGGGGATTTTAGAGTATTTCCAAAATATCCCAATAATAACCTGGCTTAGTGATTTAGAGAAAAAGTTCTGGAATCAAACAGACTTCAGTTTAAAGTCTAGTTCTGCTATTATTAGCCGGTATGAACTTGGAAATGTTCCTTAAGTTCTCTAAACCTCTGCTCTCTTACCTAAAAATAATGGATATAACAATAGTACTGACCTCAAAGAATTGTGGCAGAAATAAATGAGACTGCACATGTCAAGCTCTTAGCACAGTGTCTGGCATGTAGCAACCCAGTTAGAGAGACTGCCTGGTACTATCTTTTATTAATTTTCTGGCTGTCCACAAAAAGGCAAATTTTATCATTATTATTTTTTTCTATTTATTTATTTAGAATAGAGATCTAGTATAACCAAAGTAAACATGGCTAACCCAAGGTAACCAACAAGCCAACCTTTAATTGTAATCTGTACCCACAGCACATGCCTTCTTTGTACTTTTGACTATTTACTGTTAACTTTGTCACAAGGTTTTCTGAGAACTGTTCTTCAGCTAAGGTCAGATTCTAATCAGTGTTGCGCAATTAAGAAGTCCCATGCTCTTCAAATTAGGAAAGCCAGTTTTAATTGCTTTTAGTCTGTCAGTCATTGTAGACTCTCCTTCCTTGGCCTCGTCTTTGCCAATTCCCTGGATTCTGCCACTTTCTGTTCTGTGTCATCCACCGAAAACATCTGTCCACCCAACTGAATAAAATAATCTTTACTGAGTAGAAAAATGTTAATTGCACTGATGCTGAAGATTAAGGTATAACTTCTCCACTGTGTTCCCCTCAGTGTTCAAAGCCCTAACTAATAGCCTCAGATACTTGGACCAAAGATACACAATCGGCTGCAGGATTTCATTAGACCATGAAGTCATCCTGTAATTCTAAGCAACTTGAAAGAGCATTATTACATAATTTGTCTCTTAGATATCACAATAACAATTTACTCAGAAGCAGAAATAGCCATTTGTTTCTTTCCCTCCCCATCATAGTAGCTGTCATTAAGGAAGCATGGTGGTTACTAAACAACTGCAGAGCTATTTCTGTCAAGTGTGGAAATTGACTAGGCAATCCTTTGGGAGGGGTTAACTTATTTTGCAGTTAAAATATATGACATGGTTTCGAGCTGATTTTCAGAATAGGAAAATGTAGCTGGGCGCACAGTGAAGGGATAGAATCATGTCACTTTTTTTTTTTTTTGGACTGATTTCTGCACATCTGACTTTGTTTGATCCTTTTGATTATTTTAACCTGTTGCATCAGATTGGAAAACCCCCCTCTTTCCCATTCTACTCTAACTTATTTCCACTCCACCAAACTGAATGATGATTTTCCAAGTATAGGCTAAACCATTATAAACAGTGCTAGATGTAAGATTAACTTTCAACTAGTATTACACGTTGAAATAAATTTGATTGAAGTTTTCTTTCACTATTAAATGTTGCTACCCCTTATTTAACTAAACTATCAATTAATTATTTGCTAAATAAGACCCTGGACCTCCCTGAACCATACATAGGTTCTTAGGAAGTAGAGTGGGGCAAAATGACCAGGGTAACCTCCACCTCCCACCATATTTTTTTGGTTAGAATAAACTCTGAAAGTTTAAGGTGAAGTCTTAATAATAACAAAACAGTCACTTGGATTACTTGGAAGTTAGCTTGGATAATCCATTGTTGTAGAGAACACGGTCAGAACAGGCAAAGGGAAATGGGATTTGGCTACAACAGTTCCTAATAATCCTCCTAAATTTACTTAATAGCACTGCTTGAGTAGAGCCATGGAATGTTAGATTTGGAAAGGTCCGTAGAGACCATAAAATCCAATCTTTTCCTTTTACAAGTGAGGACAGTGAGACCTGGTAAGCCTAAGCAAAGTTACCCAATGTTTCTTTCACAGCTAATCAGCGATAGATACCCAGAAGCCAGTGCTCTAGATCAGGAAGCATCAAATGAATGACTAATTTATTTCAGACACTTAGCTATAATTTCTGGTGCTGCTGAAATCAATCCCCCAACCTCTAGTCTCCTGTCCTACAGGAAACGGATACATAATCAGATTTTAACACCATGAATTAAGTGATAGGATATAGATGCAACCCTAGCTAATTGTTAACATCTGCTGAGCACTTACTGTGATCAGGATTTTGCTGGTCACGTTACATAGCTTAGTTCATTTAATCTTCTCATCAGTTGCTTTATCTGTTAATTCCTTTCCACTCCAAGCTGTGAATGAGACTGGATATACACACTGGGAAGATCTTTTTCAAACCAAAATTCATGTTCAGGTTTTTCTCCTTAACTCTAAGTCTGGAGATCACCAGACCCTTCTTCTCCTGTGGATAGGGGGCGTAAGGGAACAATAAACAGCTCTGAGAACCTTAAAAGGACCAGCATTAGGGGGAAGTCTGCAATAACCTTACAGATGGAGGGGCAGCTTGCCATATGAGTTATGATTTCTTTGGGGATTATATAGGAGTGTTATAAGACCATAATTTCATATTTAAAGCTGGTAAAAGGCCTTTTAAGGTTTACAAGACACACAGCAGAGTGTTGGTTGGAGTTTCTGACACCTAAGCCATGAACATAGCTTTTATTGCTTCATAGGGATTGACTGCTGAAAACCTATGACAACATCAATTTACATTTTGACAGTTCCCCAAATACATCGTACTCATGTCCTAAAATTATTTACAGGAAGGCTGGGCAATTGGCTGTTAAAAGCAAGGCATTGCAATGAAAATACAATCAAAAAGCCAAGATTTACTTTAAAACTTTACTGATCCACAATGAGGAAAATATGTTTCCTGTCTCTTCAACCATTCCAGTGAGCTGATGTCATCTCAAACAAAAAAGGTTCAAGAAGTTACTACATAACACTTGCATATTTTTAGCACTTACCTCCCTAAAACATTTGCTACCAACAAAACAAATTTATTATATAATTATATAATAAGAGCAACATCTCTAAGAACTCTTATTGTAAGCTCTCCCCTTCTCCACTTGATCAGTTATTGTTGATCATTTATTGTTTGCCAAACACTGCTCTAGGCGCTGGGGAAAAAATACAAAGAATTAGTCATTTCTGAACTTGAAGGAGCTTACGTTCTAATTGTGAAGATGTGTAGGTGTAGAAAACAAATAAATACAATGATTCTGGTACTGAGTAAATAATAAGGAAGGGAAAATAGGATAGTGAAGCAGAGAGCAGTTTGTGTGTATGTGTTTGGGGCAAGTGGGTGGGTGTTTTAAGTAAGATGATTAGGGAAGACCTCTCTGTAACTGAGATCCCAATAGAGAAAAGGATACAACTTCACAGAGATCTGGGGCAGGGTAGTCTAAGTAGGAAAACAGGAAGTGCAAAGGCCCTGAGACGAGAAGCTGGAAAACATTCTTTGACTTTCATTTTTATGGTGCTGGGTCCTTTTTCAATGATAAACATTTTAAAAGCCTAACAATTTTGCTATAATTATGATATTTAGAACATGTAAAAGAAAGAAAACAAGAGTCACTGAAATGTAGTAATCGGGGGCGGGGGGGGCAGAGTGGAATGAGAAGAGGGGCAGCCAATAGCTACGTCATGTAGGGTCTTGAAGACTATCTGAGAAACTTAGATTTCACTTTAATTTCACCGAGAAGCCATTGAGAATCTTGAGCAAAGAAGACACAATCTGAACTGTTTTATAGAGATCTCACAGTTGTTGCACGGATGGGTAGGGTGGCCAGGGTAGGTCAGGGAAGCCATTGAAAAGGCAGGTGAACATCTCCAGGTAAGAGATCACTGGTGAAATCATTATTACTCTTCAAGGCCCAATTTAAAGGTTACTTCATTAGTGAAACTTTTTCCTGACACTGCCTCTCCCTCCCACAAGCAGATATTACCAGTCTCTTCTTGGCGCTCCCATGCTCTTTGCACATGCCTCTCCTGGAGCCCTCTCAGTTGGGTCATGGTTAGTGATATGTTTGCTTGCATGTCTCCATGCAAACTTGCAAGTTATTATAGAACAAAGATTGTGTCTGATTCATCTGGTCTACCAACACTTAGTAGTGGGCCTAATTCATAATGAGCACTCTTGCTAATAAAATGTCTTAAAGTAATAAATGTGTGAGTGAATGAATGAACAAATGAATGAATGAATGGAGTGGCACTGTGCTCAATATTCTGCAGACAGAATCCTATCGCTGATTATTGAGGGAAGTCTTTTTTTAATGTATCAATTTAATTCCTGCAGAATGAGGAGATGACTTAATATGGGAATGTGGGTAGGTATGTTTCCTAAAGATAAAATTTTGTCTGAGGGGGTCATTTAGCAAAATAATTTTTAAATCTCCATTTTATGGGGTAACTCTGAAGTTATAGAGAATCAGAGTAGAACATACTCATCTAACTAGCTGCCATCTTGTTATCATTAGTCACTTGGGAGTCCTGCCACACTTTTCAGAGACGCTCCTGTGGACTCTCAATGTGACTGGACCATCCAGTGACAGAGGTAGTTAAGACTCAAACCCAGAACTCTCAAAATTTCCAACTTGACTGAGTCACTTTTTTCAGTAGAGATGGTAGCCAATTTATGGCCTGTTGTAATTTGGGTCATTCTTGACAGTATTTAAAAAATAAAACTTTCTCTGTTAGGAGATCTCCGCCTGCTTCCCAAACACGAGCATCCTGTGGGTCCTCACTTGCAGCTTCTTTCTGAGCATGGGAGACAGTGTGGTTTAATGGAAAGGCACTGGGCGAGGAACTGAGAAACCTGGCTTGTAGCTCTGACTCTGAACCAACTGCTACCCAACTCTAAAACTTGGAGTTAGTCATTACCCATTTGGGTTTATTTAATTTGTAAAAAAGAAGTATTTTAGAATGGATTATCTCCAAGACCTCTTTGATCTTAACAACTTTCTGCTCTTATGAACATAGTGTCTAACAGAGCGAGCCAGCTAAAGGAAATGTCACCAGTAATCGTTGCCATTTACTTGATGATGTTCGCCACTGAGGAAATTCCTTAGGAAACTAAAAAAAGGAAAACAAAACACAAAAACCATTCTTTGCTTTATTGATCATTAAATTTTGTGATTATGCAAAGTGGTTTCCCCCTGAAATTAAGAATACCTGCAGGCATAGATGTATTCATTAATAATTTGAGGTCACACTATAATTGGATTAGAGCAGTTTTATTATTACATGAGGTGTTACAGTTGTTGACTCTAAGAGGCATTGAGCTGGGCGAATCCTTCAGACCCAGTTGTGGTTCATTCAGATGCCAAGCCACTGTACTGATGATGGCAGGGAGAAAATTAAAATCAGGAATTTGGTCATGTTTTAGTTATCCAGAGAAATTTTTTCTTTCCTAAGATAGTGTAGTTGTAAAACTTCTTATAGAGAAGATAAAACCCTGCTTTTAAAAATTACTAGGCTCAGAATTAGTAAGTAAATTCAGCAGCCACTGAATACAAGGTCAATATATAAAAATTAGTTATATTTCTGGATTCCAGAAACAATGAAAATTTTAAAAAGATGCCATTTGCAATAGCATCAAATAACAGCAACTATCTGGAACTAAATCTAACAAAAGATGTATGAAACCTCTATAGAGAAAATTACAAAATACTGTTAGGGAAATTAAAGGAGACCTAGCTAAGTAGAGGGATGGATATACTGTATTCACATGTGGATAATTAAACAGGTGAAACAAAAAGAAGGCTCCAGTCACAGACCCACAGGTATATTGCCACAACATTAATAAATGTGACAATGCATGCAATGCAGAGAGAATCTTCAATAAATGTCACTGGGTCAATTGGTATCCATATGGAAAAAAACAAAACTTGACTGCACCTCACAATGTACACAAAGATTGATTCTAGATGCAATGCATATCTAGTTGTTAATGATACAGTAATGAAACATCTAGAAAGTAACATAGAATTATATTTTTATGACATTGGGGAAGGTGAACATTCTTAAACAGGACACAAAAAGTGCCAACTGCAAGGAAAAGATTGACAGATTGGACTACATTGATATTAGAAATTGTTATCATCAAAAGATAACTTTAAGAGAATGAAAAAGCCAGTCCAAGAGTGAGATAACGCAATCTACATAGATTGAATAAAGTGCTCTATCTAGAATATCTTAAGAGCCTGTACAACAGGCAACCAATAGAAAAATGTACAAGAGGGAACCCAAGTGCCAAATAAATATATAAAAAGATGCTGTCTCATTCATCAGTAAATGTGATAAATTTACAATGATACATTCCTACATGTCTGTCAGGATGGCTAGAATGAAAAAGACTGACATTCGTAATTGCTGTGGCAATATGGAGCAATTGGACCTTTTGTATATTGCTTGAGAAGTATAAATTGGCATAGCATTCTTGTAAAACTATTTGATAGTATCTAAAAAGCTGAACATGCACATACTACATCTCAGCAATTTCATTTCCAACTGAAATACATACATATATCAAAAGACAGATATAAGGATCTTTATAGCAGCACTATCTATAGTGGCCCTAAAGAGAACTCAATCCAAATACTTATCAATAGTTGAATGGATAAAGTAATTGTGGCATGTTAATGTAACAGAATATTATACACTAATGAAAATAAACAGTTGTTACATCAATAACATGGACAAATCCTATAAACATATGTAAGTTCAAGCCCAATACTAAGGATTATATGAAGTTCAAAAAAGACAACTAATCCATGCTGTTAAAAGTCAGGCTAGGGTCTGCATTTAGGGAGAGGAAGTAGGTAATGACCTTGAGGAGGAGGGAGAGGAGCTTCTGGGGGGCTAGTAATGTTCTATTTCCTGACCTGGGTGGTGATTGCATGGGTGCGTTTGCTTTGTAGAAATTTATCAAGATGTCCACCTATGATTTGTGCACTTTTCTATATGTTTGTTATACAGTATTTCCATAAAAAATATATTTAAACCACTGGGGAAAGACTCCTTTTTCTTTTTCAAGGAAGCTCACCTATTATCTTACCAAAGTAATAGATGATTGAAAATATTCTTGGCGATTATCTAGTCTAAGCATCAGCAAATCCATCTTCTGCTTTTGTACAGAATATGAGCTAAGAATGTTTTCTTATGTTTTAAGGGGCCATAAAATAAGAAAGTGGAAGAGAAAAAGAAGGCTGAGACGAATATACAACAGAGAGCATATAAGGCCTTCAAATCCTAAAAAAAAAAAAAAATTACTACTTGCCCCCTTTAGAGAAAAATTTTGCCCAATTCTGGTCTGACACCTTCCCACAGATGATGAAACGGAAGCCATAGAGAAATGACATGCCCCAAATCATCCATCCAGGTGGTAGGAGAATTAGGACTAGATGTTACTTTTTGGCTCTCATGGTACATATTAATGTGATTAATCTGCATCTTTGAGCCAGGCCTCTCAGTAGAACTAGGTACCCAGCTACACATTGTCCGAAGGCAACTTAAACTCCAGTTGTCCTCTCCCACGTCCACACTTCCTCCACCAAGGCTGCTCACCTTTCATACCTATCTTAGCGTCCCACCCCCTGTTCAGTCACCACTCAGGAACAAAGGGGGCATTTTTAGCAACTCTTTCACGTTCTCTAGCTCATATTTAATTATTTACCAAGACCTGCCAATTTTATTTATTAATATTCCTTAAAACTACCCTCTTCTCCATTTCAACTGCCTTGGGTCAGAACTTTCTCTTCTCTGTTCAGAAGTATTGATTAGTCTCTATATACTCTTCTTTTTTTTTTTTTAATATATCTTTATTGATTTCAGAGGGAGGAAAGGAGAGGGAGAGAGAGATAGAAACATCAATGATGAGAGAGTCATTGATCGAGCCCGCAACCCGGGCATGTGCCCTGACCGGGAATCAAACCCTGATCGCCTGGATCCCAGGTCGACGCTCAACCGCTGAGCCACGCCCGGCCGGGCTATATACTCTTCTTGTCTTGCTCTTTCAATTCATCTATGACCAGAACAATCTTGCTAAAGAGGAGACTGGACAGCCCATTTGTCTATTTAAATAAGTTTATTTTAATGGTGGGTTAATAACAAGATCTCCCTTTCCCCTTTTTATTTAAACCAGGATTAACTGTCAAGATCATGAAAAAGTAATCTCAATAAACGTAATTACACCCAGCACTGCTTCTCATGGTGGTACAGTTTTAAGTATTTGACTCTCCTAATGATGTATAGTTTCGTTCCTCCATACTATTCGTTCATTTATTTGTTCATTCTGCTTAAAAACATGTACTGAGCAAGGCTTTATGATTATTTCTGACCAGCGGTCAGGTAATGATGCTTGCTGGCGTAGGGGCTGGCCACACCTGTTCACTTGCATATGGTCTGTGAATGATTTCACACCATGTCAGAGTGTGAAAATTAATTCAGTATCCATCACTTAGAGGTGTTCAGTACGGTAGCCACTAGCCACATGTGACTGTTTAAATTTCGGTTAATTAAAATGAAAGGAAATTGAAAACGCAGTGCCTCCGTGGTGGCATTCACATTTAAGTGCTCAGTCATGCGCTGCGGTGGGTATGACGTGGGCAGCACAGCCCTAGAGCATCTCCGTTATCACAGAACATTCTACTGGGCAGCGCTGCTGGTACCCAGGGCAGAGCACGCGAGCTCCTTAACGTGGCCCACAAATGTTTTCGTGCCTGACCTCTGCCTTAACCTCCAGCTGCCTCTCGTCACGCCTTTCCAGAGCTCTGCATTTCAGTGCTTGTGAAGTGTTTATGATTTCCAGGAACATGATGCTGTTATGCCATCAGGCTTTTGCACACGCCTCTGCCCAGAAAGCCGGTGCCTGTGGCAAACCTCTGCTCTTTCAAAGTCAAATGTCACGTCTTTGAGGAAACCGTCCATGTTCCCCTTCCTTCATTCCTCTCTTAGCAATGTCTACACCTTAGACATATTTTTGTTGGTGCATTTACAACATTGTATTGAAATCTGCTTTTATCACTTTTCCTATGGACTGTGAAGGGCTCTGCCTGGTTCAGGAGTCAACCAACTTTTTCTGTGAAGGGCTACATAGTGAGTATTGTTTACTTTGAAAGCTATGGAGTCTCAAACGTGATTATTCAACACTGCTGATAGCATCAGTATGAAAGCAGTTACAGACTAAATGTAAATAAATAGCCCGCTTTATCTAATGGGTGTAATTTTCGGACCCTGCTCAGAAATGATCACAATGCCTTGCTCAGTACATGCTTTTGAGTAGAATGAACACAAATGAATGGTATGGAGGAACAAAACTATACATCATTAGGAGGGTAAAACGCTTAAAACTTGACCACCACAAGAAACAATGGGTGTAGTTATGTTTACGAGATTCATTTTCTTAATCTTGAAACTTAATCCTGGTGTCTTAAGAAGGGGAGATTTTGTTATATAATTCACTATTACACACATGTTAAGCACATATATTACTGCATGACAAATTTGATTTTTCAAATATTTGCTTATTATTTTAATATAATTAGCATTCTTTATAATCTTATGCACTTTATTTTAAGCCTTTACAAAACATTACAGCCACGGGGACTGAAAAGTTAAGAACTTGTGCCCATGCCTGGGCTCTGTCTGTGGGCACTGGCATTCCTGGAGTGCACCGAGGGAGGGACTGTCGGCTCCATCTGTCTAGACTGAGAAGATTGCCGCGGTACAGCTGCAGCGAGGGAGTCCCAGCTCAGCCCCAGTTGCCCCGCGTGGTGCATGAACAAATACCAAGCTAGGAAACTGCCTGCTGGAACCCTCCCCACCAAAGAATGCTTGGCCGCTTTCTGGGTGTCTGTCTGGATTTGGATTCCCCAAGGGCTGGAAAACCTGCCATCTCAAACACTTTCCCAAGCCTTTGCCACGGAGTGAGCTAATGGGACCAGGGCTCTACCTGAAAGCTCTTTTTAGCTCCATTGTGTGTCTGAGCCAGGGGTGGGTGGAGAAGAGAGAGAAGCTCTGAGCCCTAGGGTTGTGTACACTGGCTGGTACTTAATGTGCATTGATTAATACCAGGGTAAGAAATTGTGGCTTGAGAGTCTATGGCAGAGTGGATGCTAATTATATTTTTTCTCACATCCTGCCCCAGGCCAGGGTTCAGGTTGCCAATTGTAAGTATGGGCTGGAGAACTTTTTCTTATTATTGTTTTTAAAGGCCTTGTTCAAATCCTTTATAACATATTCAAATACACATAAGGTGAATTAAATAAATAAGGGACTCTGGTCATGGATTGAGCTCCAGAATTTCACAGTTGCCTGATCAGTTCCCTTTGGAGAAAGAAGGCTCACATTCCTGCTCAGAGAAGATGGACCCCCATTCTATCAAGTCTGGAAATGTCCAACCCTTCAAGTTATCGAGACTGTATCAGTGACTTAGCACATGGATTGTATTAAGGGTCAGGCCGAGCTGGGTTTAAACCCATCCTCTGCCACTTGTTAGCAGTGTAATCCTGAAACAGTCACTTAATCTCTGTGAGCTTCTGTGTCCTCGTGTGTAAAGCGAGTATGTACCTCATATTCCAAAGACAAGGGAGAGTGTAGGTGTCACACTCTAGGTAGAATGTAAGTTCTCAGTTGCTTTGTGTTGGGATCCTGGTTTTTGCTCAAGATCCTGTCAGGCAGGCACAATGCAGGAACATCTCTTCCTTGTTTTCAGAGCGTCAGACTTACAATGGGGCCACCTTGTAGTAAACACACAATAGCTATTTGATGGAGATTATTTTTTAAAGTCTTACTTCCCCATTCTTCTGCACAGGTATTTTGTTCTTATTGAAATAGACACTTAATCTGGATACACATTTGCCTTCCCTGCATGCAGTGTTTCTGCTAAACCTACCATCCATGAACTTACAGAATGCCTCACCCGCCATCATGATATTTCACACGACAGTGCTTCTGATCAAGGAACTCACTTCACAGCAAAAGAAGTGCAGCAATAAGCCTGTCCTCATAGAATTCACTAGTCATACTATGTTCCTCCCATCCTGAAACAACTGGCTTGGTAGAATGGTGGAATGGCATTTTGAAGACTCAGTTACAAGGCAGCTGGGTGGCAATACCTGAGAGACCGGGGCAAGGTTCTCCAGAAGCTGTATATGCTCCGAGTCAGCATAGAATATGTGGTGCTCTTTCTCCCATAGCCAGGATTCATAGGTCCAGCAATGAAGGGGTGGAAATGGGAGCGGCGCCACTCACTATTACCCATAGTGACCCACTAGCAGAATTTTTGTTTCCTGTTCTTGTGACTTTATGCCCTGCTGGCCTGTAGGCCTTAGCTGCAGAGGGAGGGATGCTCCCACCAGGACACAGCAGTGATCCATGGAGCTGCAGTTAGACCGCTGCCTGGCCACTTGGGCTCCTCACGCCTCTGAATCAACAGGCCAAAAGGGAGTCACTGTGCTGACTTGGTGATGGATCCCGGCTACCCAGGGGAAACTGGACCACTACGCCACGGTGAAGGTGAGGAAGAACATATCTGGAATTTAGGAGATCCCTTAAGGTATCTCTTAGTATTACTGTGCCCTGTGATTATGTTCAATGGGAAACTACAACCCAATCCAGGCAGGACTACCAATGGCCCAGATCATTCAGGAATAAAAGTTTGGGTCACCCCACCAGAAAAAGAAACAGGGCCAGCTGAGATACTTGCTAAAGGCAAAGGAAATACAGAATGGGTAGTAGATGATGGTAGTTATGAATACCAGTTATAATCACATGACCAGTTATAGATATGACGACTGCAATTATCATAAGTATTTCCTTCTTGTTTTGTTATACATATGTTTGAGTGTATATAATATTTTTCTTCCCTCTCTTATCCCCTTATCATGCAACATAAGATATATTGAGTTTACATTACAGTATTTAAGTTATAGGATATCAGGGAGAAGGGTAAACATTCATGGACTTACCTCCTCTTCTGGGAAAGGGGTTAGTGCATTTTTGGTTGTATACAGGGTAGTTGTACCATATTAGGTGGAATTATGACCTTGTTATTGTCTTCATATGGAAATTAAGTATGGTATAAGGAGATGCATATGTGTGTCAAATTGACAAAGGTTGAAGTTTTGATGGTTAATTTTATGTGTCAACTTGACTGGGCCACAGGGTGCCCAGAGATTTGGTCGAATATTCTCCCGGGTGTTTCTGTGATCATGGTTTTGGATGAGATTGACATTTAAATTGGCAGACTGAGTGAAGCAGATTGTCCTACTTCATGTGGATGAGCCGCATCCGTTCAGTTTAAGGCCTGAATAGAACAAAAAGGCTGACTCTTCTCTGAGTAAGACAGAGTTTTTCCTGGCTGAATACCTTCAAACTAAAGGCTTATTTTTCTGCCTTTGGATTCAGACTAAAACATTGATTCTTCCTGGGTCTCAGGCCTGCTGGCCTTTAGACAGGCATTCTTAGGTCTCTAGCTTGTGGACTCACCTTGCAAATCTTGGGAGGTTCCTCTGTAATTGTGTGAGTCAATTTTTTATAATAAATCTCTCTACACACACACACACACACACACACACTTTATATGGATCAATAAAGTAGCATGTCCTTAAGATTTATATGACCATATTAAGTTGGAATGAGATTAACATAGTCAATAGGATTAGTCTATAAATGTCTTCCAGAAAACCTGTACCTCCCTTTGCAGCCCTGTCTTCTGTCTTTGAACCAATAAGGGTACCAACCCCAAGACTTATAAATTATCTTTTATCTGTATCTGCTTTGTTTTCACGTCTCTTGGATCTTGTCGTGGGTGAGCTGAGCCTCTCTCCATCACGTATCAGTGACTTCAGGCTAGCATTCACAGGAATGTAGCCAGTACATAAAACATTCAGGAGACCTCCCTGTCAGCTTGCAGTTGTCCAAATGCATGCAAGGGTCTCCCCAACAGGCACACTGTCCTCATAATACCCGTTTAGCAGTTGACTGGTTATGTCTTGGAGATTACTCCCTAGACCTGTTCACAGATGGTTCTGACCAGTCCTTTTCATTTCATTTGTATATTTGTATAATGCAATGAAGCATATCCTTACTGGGGTTGCAGAACAAATTGGTGGCATGCCTTCTGAGAGTTCCAAGGTTGTCATGGGGATGATAGCAATAGTCTGATTTACTCAAAGTCCGTTCTAAAACTCCCTAGGGAGTGCTAGAGGGTGCATGTTCTTCATTCTTTTGGATACATAGCAGACACCCAGAGTGTCCTGAGGTGCCCTAATAACAAAAGCCCATTCCCTGCACATACCAGGGAGAGAAGAGCACCAGGTCGGTTTTATTTCTTTAGTGATCTGCTGAAATCTCTCTCCAATTGAAAGTCATCTTTTTCATAACACTGAAAAGATGTAACATTAGCTTAATCATTCCCAAATGAATCTTGAAAAATATTTGGAAACAGCACACTTATACAAAATCACTTCAGCATTACTAGAAAGTTTCAGCCATTTGCTATAAACTTGTCCTTTTAAGTGGCGACCATGTGGTCTGCCTTTGGAACATCCAGTGCTTTCTTTTTTATAGAATTAAAACCCCTGACACTTCTTTTAAGACCCAAGGAAACCTTTAGTGCTTAGCAAAATGTAGAACCTGGCATGATCATAAAGAAGATATATTTGATTTTACTCCTTGAAGCCATAAAAAGAGGAAGAAAAAGACACAGGATACTGTCTGTAAGAAAACTAACATGGCAGCTGCAGCTTCTTCCCAGGAGTCTTTAGGAGGAGACATCTGAGGTCGCTCCTTATTTTCCCAGGTTCCAGGAAAGCAATTTACCCACTCTCTCCCCCTTCCACCCCATCTGAAGCAAAGAGCGTCGGGGAGGGATCCAACTCTCAACAGATCCTGTCATGATGGAGGAAGTGACCACTTCAAGGAAAGGATTCTGTCTTCTTTCAGGGCTCTTGAAAATGATCCTCGCCAAACCCAACTCCCAGGTAGAAAAAAAAGTGCTTTTTCTGAGACTTGGGAATCAGTTACCAGCTTGCATTAGCAATCAAACCTGTGAAAAATGCCATCAGATCATGCAGCTGAAGGGGGCCTAATGTCCTCAAGAGTAACTGGTCCAAAATGTGAGCCCAGCTGGGAGAGTCAAGGGGGAGCGTCAAGAGCCGGGGAGACGTGGAAATTCACGCTGGATGTGTAACGCACTCCTGGGCAGGGGCCTGCTGCATGGGAACCCAGCCCCTGTGAGAAGATGAACAGAAGCTGGGAAGAGGGTACCTCTCTTTGGGGAACATGAGGAAGACAGATTCTTAGTTCCAGTCTACTCGTGGTTTAATTCTACATTGAAGAGAAGCTTTGAAGTGTCATGAGCAATACCCTCCTACCGGTCTGGCTTTACTGTCTTTGGATTTTGGGAAGAATTTAGGTGGGAAAAAAGATGGTTGAAAGGGTGGGAAATAGATATAGAATAATTCGCACCATCTTCCTTCACACAACCTCTGCTGTGTGCTGATGTTTTTGTTCCTAGCGTAGTGCTTTGCACAAAAAGGAACACTCAATACATACTTGATGCTAAAGGAATTAACTAATTTTGTATTTGTATAGGCCCATCCATCAGGCAAAAGTATTTCAGGGAAGTTTGTTCCCTTCCAAAGAAATAAAAAAATGAGCAAACGTGAAAGTGTAACTTAATTTGAACATATATGATATCTAACATTTTAGAAAGACCGTGCCTTTCTTTACAGCTAGCCATCTTAGGGGCCCAAAGAAAAAAGGGGCTGCATGCCATGAAATGAAGCAAAGGCAATTAAGACTGTAACTGGGTATTAAAATGGAAGTTATGACCAGGCCCCAAATAAGAGTGATGGGAAATTCTAAAAAGAAGTGCCAAATTGCCAATTGCATATTGACAAAGGAAATCATCCTGAAGAACTGGTGAATGAATTTTTGACCCCTCAGCCAGATCAGGACTATAAAACAGGAGAGTAATGGGTGATCTACTATTCCGTCAGCTCTAGTCTAGTGAGGAGACTTGGAGAAGTTGGAAGCCAAGTTTGACCCCCACCTGGGAAATCTGTGAGACCAAGAGGGCTGCCCAGTGTTTTGGTGCTGGAGTCAGGAGAGTACTACTGTGTTGGGACTGACCTGCACTCCCAGGGCATGTTGGAGCAAGGGGTGCAAGAGGATTTCCTAAGGATTAGGTGTGGATCGAGAGAGAGAGAGAGAGAGGGAGAGGGAGAGGGAGAGGAAAAGGGAGAGAGAGAGAGAGAGATTTTGATCTTCTCATCCTAGAGGTGCAGAGGGATCCAGCAGCAGGAATCTGGAGGTAAACATCTTGCTAAGGAAGGAGTCAAGAGCATCTACTCAAATGAGATGTGGGTCTTTGGAGAGAAGAATCCAGTGAGGAAGAACCTCTTGGGAGCCTATCAAAATTCCCCCATAGAGATAGATTCTGCCAGGCCAGAAAGTGGGAAACCAGTCCATGTGGTTCCATTAACACCCTTCTTTACCACTCCTTTCTGACCTTGGAGGGATCAGAAACTGCTGGCCAGGTAGAGAGGGAGAGGGTGGGGAAGAGAAGCATAAGTTAGGAAAATACAGAAGAAATCAACCAATCTTCCCCTTGATGACTGCAGTTTTCCAAATATACCTAGTATATATTTCTGAAATATACCCAAACTAAGAAGGAGAGAAGTAACCCTAAATCAATTGGGGGTTCTTAGATTCTCATTAAACTTTCTGTGCTGGGAGTATATCCTCAAATTAATCGTACAACTGCTTATTGCTTAATTGTGTATAGGAAAGTCATGGGTCACGTCCACAGGCAGAGGCTGATTTGAGGGGACTGTCATTAAGAAAAAGAATATAAAATTGTGATACAGGAAAAGAGTCACAACAAATTACAGATTTTTAAAAGCTGACTACTACACACAAATCGCAAAATGAAATCTTCGCCAGCTGCCTGGCACACGGATAAAATGTTTTCTAATTAAATTTTTGGCCACATACTCCTTGGTTGTTTCCTCTTATGGTTAGGGTTTAATAATATTTTCTGCAAAGAGAATAGAAAAGTGTTGTCTTTGTGCTGATCAAACTTTATTTATAGCACATATAGGATTGTGCCCTACAAAAATAGGTATAATGATAAATTGCATTTCCTTTGTTTTCTCATTTAAAAGAAATAGAGTGCATTTTCTAGTTTGTTGTGAGACCTGAATTCTCTGCTTACAGCTTTATATGCGTGAGGATGAGAAAAGTTCTCAACAGACCAGTTTCTGATTCTGTACCGTCCAAACCTGGTTTCTCCTCTCTGACCCGCACGCCGTGGGACACGCTCCTATCTCGATCTAGTTTGCGCCTTATTGTTGTAGCACCAGTCAGTCTGCCTGGCAGGCAGTGGAAGCAAAATTCACACATGCTCCTGCTTCCATGGAGCTTTCAGTCTGCCGGGCAGAAACAGGCAACGATGGAGTTACCATGCTGAAAAGATGCGAGACAGGAGTTTCAGAGGAAGGGGCCGTTGCTTTATGAGCGTGCACGGGCGGGGAACCTCAGCAGTGATGATTACATATGGATAGTGATTAAATGCAGCAGAGAGGCCCGTGTGGCCGTAGTCAGAGGAAGCCTGTCTGACTCCATCCTAAGCCCTCGCTTGAGGAACAGAGCCCCTCTCTCGCTCCTGAATCCCATTTCTCACTCTGCACCTTTTATTGGGCTTTCTAATTAATACCTGTTCTCAGGCTCTGTTACCACTCCCGGGATCTACTCTTCTCATCCAATAGCACTGCTTTCCAGGGGTAGCTGGGGAAACATTGCAAAGAGAAAGCTCTGTCTGGCTTGCTTGAGTCTTAGCAGACTCTGTTGAACTCACGCTGCCTCTTGGTGTCTCAGAGCCCACTTGGACATAGGCTGGGCTTCTTTCCAAATGATACAGTCTTTTACAGTCCCCTTTCATTTCTGATCCTGTCACTGTAACAACTCCCACTCCATGTATACAACAGGGGAATGGCATTATCAAGAGAGGCAGGAAGAATGAGTGGATCAACAAATGGAACACTTGCCTTAAACTTAGGGTTGTTTATTTCTGGAGAATGCATCTGCCTCTTGTGAGCCCTTGCCATTCCATAAGTCCAGGCAACCGATATTTGGAAACCTACTTCTATGTGTGTGACAGAGCGTATTGCCTTACAATGATCTGAAGTGCTTGTTGAAAATACGGATTTCAAGCTCCACTCTGGAACTATTTCTCAGAAGACCTGGGGAACCGGACCTGGGAATCTACATTATTTGGAGCCCCCCACCCCACTTAGTGAATGTTTTGTACATTAAAGCCTGAGAATGACTGCACTAAGGCTAGAGCATACATGCCCTTCCCGATTTCCAGCATTGAGAGATAAGTTGACATCCAATTGTTGAACCAGCAAGTGTCCACATATGAGGT
The DNA here is from genome assembly GCF_964146895.1 of Miniopterus schreibersii. NCBI lineage: Eukaryota > Metazoa > Chordata > Mammalia > Chiroptera > Miniopteridae > Miniopterus > Miniopterus schreibersii. Next base: position 174,198,277 of record NC_138102.1, read on the forward strand.
ATTGATGAAGACAACTATAGTACACTCACACAAAGAAATACTATGCAGTTGTATAAAAGAATAGAAAACTATATACTGCTAAGATTTGTTGTTAAGTGAAAAAAAAATCAAAGTCCTGAGCAGTAGATATAGTGCACTGTGTTTTGCATGAGAAAAGAGGAAAGTGACATATGTGTTCCTATTGTCCCGTGTTTCCACAAGGAAATGCTGGAGGGTTACAGAGGAAACCGACAGAAGTGGTGTGACTTATCGTTTGCAGTAAAAGTCTCATGTGCTCACACTTCCCTTCATCTATGCTCTTTGGTTAGTGTCTTGTCACACTGTCTCTGGGCTTGGCCATGGAATCTACTTTGGCCAGTGTGAAGCAGGCAGAACTTGGCAATTGCCTTGTCATGCTGCTCTTGGAAGCCTCTGCCTGCCATGTGAGGAAGCCCAGGCTAGCCTGATGGGTGATGACAGGCCCATGACCCAGCTGCCTACCCACTTCCCACCCCCATAACCCAGCTGGCAGCTCATGTATTATATGGATTAGATCTTGTGCAATTCAAAGTCACTAGCCAGAGACCACAAAGGAGAGCTGGTAAAGAAGTCTATGGAAGGCTGCTGCTTTTGCATCTGACGCTGCTCCTGAAATCTCTGAAGGTCAGCAGGGCAGGAGGTAAACACAAAGCAAGAGAGACTATGGATGAACCAGAACCTGTGTCTCTCTTCCATTGCACCTGATTCCTTTGCTGTGGAGCTGCATGTATGCCTGGGACTCAAAGAAGCAGGAGGAGCCCCGTGGGAGCTGCAGGAGATAGGGGTCTTGCTGCTGCCCCACGGCCGAAGGCTGAGCCAGTGGGTGGACAGCAAAGTGCATGAGCTGCATTGGTGCCCGGGGTGCTGCACCGACATTCCAGGCACAATGGCCCCTGCTTCACTTCTACTCTTCAGATCTCATGCAAATATTGGGGTATTGTCTGTGCTAATCCAGAATTATAAATGCCAAGGAATTCTCAAAAATGTACTTACGGTGAAGTTAAGTGAATACAGACCACGCCAACCTAGATCAGTCAAGTGGCCAGCTGACCCCAGAAGCTCGGAGTGGACTCAACAGAGTTTTGCCAAGATCATCCAGACCGGAAGAACAATTCAGCTCACAAAGGAATCAATCACAAGCTAAGTTGTTGTTTTAAGCCACTAAGCTTGTCGCACAGTAAAAGTTGATACAAGTGGATATCTAAAATGATAAAATGAGTGGATAACAGAGTAAATGGGGCTGGGTAGAAGCTAGACTTCTCAGTGTATACCATATTCTATAAGACCTGTATCATTTTAATTTTTTGAACCATATGAATGTATTACTTACTAATAAAGAACAATATTAACTTTAAAAATATCTGAAGGGACTGTAGAGTGCTATTGGGTAGCTTGCAGCTATCACAAAAGGCACAGTATTTAAGGGAGTAGGTGTGATTCAGAGAAACAGAAGGAGAGGTGTATGCAAATCAACAGAGTCTTCACAACCGTGTCAACATCAGATATGGAGCAAAAATCTGTCCAGTTCCTCCATCAGACACTCATCTCAGAGTCCACCTGTGTCCTCTCTCTCTCATTCCTTACTCCAATCTGTCAGCAAGGCTTTGGGGTCAGTCTCTGACATGCCATTTTCTTTTTGTCCCTGCTGCCATCGCTACGGTCCAGACTGTTCCAACAGCTCATAACCCGGCCGCCCCATTGCCTCTCTCCAGTCCCTTTTCTGTACTTAATAGGAGTGATAGTCTTAAAATACGAACTGAATCATGTCATCCCTTCTCCCCATCTCCTGCTTGAAGCCTTCAATACCTTCTTATTATGTTTTGAATTTATGTAAACTCCTTGCCCTGATTTATAAAACCCTTCAAGACTCTACTCCCACCAAGCTCTCTGATCTCCTGTGTCACCCTTCCAGAGCCACCCCACTAGACCCCAAATCCAGTGGCCTTCTTTCAGTTCCTCAAGCGTTCAAGTTCTTTCACACCATTGACCTTTGCAAACAGTGTTTTTATGCCTGTCATTTCTTTCCCTTCCATAGCATGCAAGCCTCTTCTATCACTATACTCCCTGGTCCTAGCACAGGGCTTTACAAGGTGAAATTATGACAAACACTTGACAGATGAACAGATACACAGAGCAAGGTGGTTGAAGTCATCCACCTCCTTCCAATTCCACTTGAGTGTCCCTATTTTAAGCATTCCCTGTTTCTTCTTAGATTTGTCTACCAGGCTCTATCCCTCACCTCACTCAAGTCTCCGTTGCAATGTCTCTTCCTCAGAAAGGACTGCCCTGACCCCCATCTCAGGAAGTCTGCACTTGACCCTCTCCAACTCCTTATCTATTTATCACTCTCTCAAAATATATTTCCTGCTTGTTTATATCATGGCAGGAACTGTGGTAGTCCTATGAAGAACTGTGTCTGCAGCACCTGGGACAGTGCTTAACACATAGGAGACGTTTGATGACACATGCATACATACATAAGTGGAACGAGGGATGGTGGCCCTCCTTCATTATTCCTAGCTTCCCTCTAAGGGTTGGTAGTCCTGACCTTGAATTCCAACCCAGTCTCTGGAACCCAGCTGTCACTGCCAGTGCTGCCCATTGCTGAGCATGTCAGAGTAGCAACTCTTTTGAATTCTCAATCTCTGGGCCTCACTGACGTCCTAGAATCACCTTCCCTCGCTATCCCTCCATTGCTACTAATTTGCTGCACCATGGACAGATTGCTGGATATCCTTGGATGCCATGCTTGGCTTGCCATAGCGAACCTCCTCTTTCACTGTGTGTCTCCCCACCTCCTCTCTTTTGGAAGGTCTGGAGCCTCTTTCTATTTCCAGTTGCCTCAACTTGCTGTGTGTAACTGGCCACATCTTCCTGAGTCCTGAAACATGGCAGCAAATGAAGTCCAAAAAAAGTTAAGGAAACTTGGTGATGCCTCCTGAAGCTTTAACTGTGCATTTAGAGCTGCATCATGCTCCCAGGTAGCTGCCTAGAATCCCATAATTTTTAAAAATATATATATCTTTATTGATTTCAGAGAGAGGAAAGGAGAGAGAGAGAGAGAGAAACATCAATGAAAGAGTCATTGATCAAGCCCACAACCCAGGCATGTGCCCTGACCAGGAATCGAACCCCGATTGCCTGGATCCTAGGTTGACGCTCAACAGCTGAGCCATGCCCGGCCGGGCTAGAGTCCCATAATTTGAGTTTTCCACAATGAACTGAACTTTTACCTACCGACAGTCAAGATTTGCAGGAAACATGAGCACATATACAAGGTACAGAAATGCATAGAAATGGTCTGTTAATAGCAGTTACTTCTAGAGAGCGGGTGCTTCAAAGGGAACACTACCTTCTCTATACTATTGGCCTTCTCTATAATATGTTAGTTTTATAATAAAGAAAATGCAAACCTGTATTGCTTGTGTAATTAAAGATGATTCAAATGAACCTCCATTTTCCAAACACCTTTCTCAGGGACAGTAGAAAGAGATAATGCAAGTGGGCTTTGTTTCCTTCTCTGGGTACAGGTGTAGAGTGTTGCAAAAGGCAAGCAGCCAGGCTGCCCTGGCAGGAGGTCCTCTGGGTAGCCCATTACCCAGGTTAGCAGCATGGTCACTCATCTTCCTTTGGTGTGTTTTAAGGACTTTCCACTTTTACTTTGAACTTGATCTCTTGCATCAGGAGAGTGGAGTCTAATAAATGGAAAACTGTCTCAGCATTTTATTACAGAAGATTCCTGGAACATAGCTGCATCCCTGCAAAATCTATCCAGGACTTCTCAGAGGAGTCCAGGACCAGATCCTGCAATTGCATCATGGTGGAGCGATTGGGTTCCGCAGCTAAGTCAGCAGGATGTTATGCAGCTGTCATCTGGTATCTGGGCCACTGAGTCACATTAGAAAGGTGTGATAACAATGAAACATTACACCCCTTGTGTTTTTTATTAAATCTACTGGGGTGACATTGGTTAATAAGATAATGTAGGTTTCAAGTGTACATTTCTGTGATACATGATCTGTATATTGCATTGGGCTTTTCTTTCCCAAATGCTTCCTGACACCTCACTTATCTTTGCAACATAACAGTGTGATAATTTGGGGGCAGTTGTCACTATCCCTGTTCTCCTGAAGAACTCTACTTCAGCAGTGCTGGCCTTTCAGTTTCTTGGCCGCACCCACCCCAGGGCCTTTGCATTTGCTGCTCCTCTGCCTGGGAATGCTCTTTTCCTAGATGCTTAGGCAGGAATCTTTCTCATTCAGTTCACAATTCAAAACTCATCTCCTTGGAGCAGCTTTCTCTGACCACTCAGGTTCCCCTCCAGGTACTTTCTGTTACATCACCCTGTCTTATATTCTGCACAGCTCATAGCATTATCTGGGACTATGTGGTTTACTGATTTGTTTATGTATTGTCTTCTCCCCCCTCCAATGCAAAAGGGCATAGGGATGTGTCATGTTCATTGCTAAATACCCAGCACAGTTCCTGATAGCCTGCAGGCACTCAGGGATATCTTGACTACCTTCAATACGTGAAGAAGTGGTTTCCTAGAGATGAGCTAGAACAGTGATTCTCAGCCCATGCAGGCTCATTGAATCAACAAGAGGGCTTTTAAAAAATACAGTGGCCAGGGCCACCCTTCAGCAATGACCATTTAGCCCTTTCACAGGGCTGAAGTGGGGCCCAGGCCTTGGTATTTTTAAAAGCTGCCCAAGTAATTCTAACGCGTGTTCAGGATTGGGGACCCTGGAGTAGGTGATCTTTCCAGTCCTTTCTGTTGCAAGACCCCCTCCCCAAGGAGGAAAATGATAGTGATGAGGACCACAGTGGTCACAGGGAGGTGGCATGTGGTTGCACTTGGACTGGGATGCACGATGTGCAACTGGCCTCAGACAGGTGAAGACGCGCCCGAGATCACTCACTCTATCAGCAGAACTGAGACAACAACCCACGTTTTCTGATCACAACATAGCAGACGTCTCCCCGGAACACGACGCCTCTCACCTCGTGGATGCCCACTCACTCCGTGATGTTCTAAAAGACTCCCCAGAAACCAGCACACAGATTTTGACTGCCTTTCCTTGAACTTAGACTTGAATTTAGGTGGCAGATTTGCCAAGGAGGGAGCTTCTGGAAGAGTAACAAGCTCATTACTCCTCTTGCCCTCTGTTTCCTCTGCTTCTATTCCCTTCCCCTCTCCATTTCTTTCTCTCTCTAATCTTACCCCTCTCTATTTCCCAGCACTTTCTAAAATGCTTCCTCAAACATCTGAAAGTTTTCTGTGTTGTTTTTTTTAACTCCAAAACTTGGAGAGTTCTCTGCATAGCACTGTGGGCTATCTATGGATAAGAAAAACCCTCTTCATCCAAATATTCCATCTCATCTTCATGCAAACAGGCCACACAGATTATAGTTCACCACAAATCCCAGATGAGATTGTCTTCTCAGACCACAGAAATGGAGAAAGAGTTGGAGTCTGCACTTGACCCTGCTCCAGGCTGTGGCAGTTGCAAAGTTCCTGGGAAAACAATAGACCATCGAGGCCTTCTGGGCATTTGGGGAAGATGGAGCATATAAAATTTTGAATTTTGTGAGCCTCTAAACAAATCCTCTCTTCTGTCAATTAAGCAATTGATTTACGAGGAGTGAAGTTGCCACATGGTTTGGATACACCACGCTCTGGGGCTGAAAAGAGAAGGAAATGTGATTTTGCTTGGAAGACCTTTTAGACTGTTGGCTGTCTAAGCGCTGAGAATAAAATCTGGGTGCAGAAAAGATGGAGAGGGGACGGCACTGATGCAGAGTGGAAAGATGGATTGGACAGGATGCAGGGTCTGGCCCTGAATGAGGCATTACATTGCTTGCAGCTGTGGGATGGTTTGGGAGGTCCCGTTTTCCTAGATTCCTTTAGGGTCTCCTTTCTTTCTGATGCGATGGTGAGGGGACACAGGGCACGTTGGGGTCAGCCCTCCTGGCACTGGGAAGAGCGTGTGTTTTGTGCCTGTGTGTGCAGATGTGAAACTCGGCAGACCTGACCCTGTTCTCTGCGGGAGGAGGGGTTCCGGAGAAAAGGCCAGGTGGGACATGACATGGTTATTACAATGACCACACAGCACACGCTGTCCTCCCTGATTCAGCACTTCACATTGTCCAGCGGAAAATGAGTGGGAAATGCTCATCTGTGTCAGGCTTCCCTCATGATTTAAATGCTGTATACTGCACCCAGGACACCTGTGTTTGTTGAGCAATAATAGAGGATGCTTCTGAGAGGTTTGCAAAAGACCAGGCAGTGAAAGGCATGAGTAATGAATCGCAGGTTCCCTCTGGGGTTGACGAGAATGAATGTGTGGGAAGATGTACTTGGGAGGAGGGAGAAGAGCAGAATGGGGCTGTAGAAAAACTAGCCTTTTTCATCTATTCAGTAATTTTATAACTATTTATTGAGTATCTTCATGGACAAAGTACTTTTCTACATCTGATGGGTATGTCAAAGTGAGTCCAAGAGACCTTTCCTTTGCTATCTTTGCTCAACATAGTCTTACTTATCTTCTGTGGTAACTTTCCTGACTCCCGGGTAGACATATTGCTCTCTTCTCTATGCTTCAGTAGCCCTCTGTGAAGATTTCTCTAGCACTCACCACAATTATTATATTCTGATTTTCTGTGTACCCTCCCATCTGCCCTATAAGGCTCTGAGGTCTGCAGACAGGAATCATGTCACAGTCATCTTTGACACCCATGCATATGGAAGGTGCTCAATAAAGGTTGAGTAAATGGATTTGACACTCAACATTTAATTTGGAAAAGTAGATGGGTCTTAGCGTATTTATAACTGACAATGATTGAATTTCCCAGTCTGTTCCAGGAACTGAGACTGTGGAAGTTGCAAAGTTCCTGGGAAAACAATGACCATCAAGGTCTTCTGGGCATTTGGGGAAGATGGGTCATGAAATTTGAATTCAATTAAAATTGAAAGTGATATGTTGAGACCCATGGATTTTCAAGTTGTTTCTCCAGCCAATGTCAGAACTAGTCCATGGAGGACTGGTGTGTGGGCCAAAATTAGTGGTCATTATTTAGGCACAGTTGATACAGTTTTGTTTTGTCTTTTAAATCAGTGTGGTCCTTCTCTAACTCATTGGTCTCTCTCCTACTGTCCCCACACCATGCCCTTAATGTGCCACATTCAGGGAGTACTCAACAGCAATGACAGTGATAATAACAATTAATATTTATTGTGTCTTTCCACGTGTCAAGGTCTATTCTAAATATGTTGTTTGTTTCATTTCATTTATTCTTCAGATAATCCCATGAGGCCGATGCTATTATTCTCATTCTAAAATAAAGAAACTAAGATGCAAAGAGTTTAAGTCATTTGCTTAAGGTCACACAGCTTATGGGTGGGGTAGAAGCAGGATTCCTGCCCAGGCAGTTGTTGAATGTACATTTAGAAAGTCTGAACAAATCAATAAGTTATTCTTACAAAATAATCTTAGAATCGTTGAGTTAAAGAGATCCCAACAATCACTGAATCCAACATGACATACGCTGAAAAGCTCACATTAAGATTCCAGGTAAACTGATTGTGCAAAGAAAATGCAAATCAACCCCAGTTTAGGAGAATTTACTCAATGTCTCTGGTAATAAATGGAGACCTACCTAGAAGGGTCTACCTAGAAACTTTATGAGGCATTTAGGGACTCATCCTGATGTTCTCGGGTACTTTTACACAGGATCCGGAACGAATCATCCCAAACCAAGATCACATTTTTCCAGACATTTATTCCAAATTTGTCTAGGCATTACCCTCTGGTAGTTAAAACCAGATAACAGAGATCAAACTTCTAATCCAAGAGAATATTCTGATAGAGTGCATTTTTGTTTTATTTAATGGAGGGATCATAAGATATTGTTAAAACAACTTGAACATCTGGTTTGGGGATAAAGTCATTTTATTGTGTGAGCGCCAAACTACAGAGCCAAGCTTACCAAGAAAGCCTCCCTCTCTCCCAGTCACCTGAAAAGCCTAATACCCAACTATAATAATATGTACCCTCCAACACAAATGAAGAGTAAAGGGGAACAGAGTGAGGTCTTCAACACTCAAGGAAAATTCACCTGGTGGTTGGAAAATCAGAGCAATACAGTGCGGCTAGACTCCCTTTTTGAATCTTTTCTCCAGCTAACTGCCACCTCCTCAAATTCTCAGTGAAAACATTAAAAAAAGGAAGCAGTGTCCAAAAGGAGTGTTCATTGAATCCCAGTAAAATCCCTCCTCCCATGATTGCTGTCCTCTCCTCCATCAAGTTGAAGAACTGATGTCCAGTCTTAGAAAAAATAAGCCTCAGAGTTAACAAGGATGCTTAGAGGACACACAGAATGGGGCTGTTCTCTCTCCATGCATCCAATGTTTGTTTAGCCCTCTCCTGCTATTGCTCTTTTGCTGTAGACATGCTTTTAAGCTACTTAGACTCATTTATTTATTCAAAAAATATTAGTGGGCACCTACCAGGTACCAGGCTTTGTACCAGGCACTGCACTCTATGATATGATGGTATTTATATTTTAGGCAGCCAAGGTACAATCCAATAGACATATATGGAAAGCAATTGCTGGTTGGGGGAGAGACATGAAAGAAACAAAGAAGGCCCTGGGAATGCAGCTACCTGGCCCTGACATTTCTCCCTATCATGCCCATTGGCAGGCCCTTTAGTCAATTGTGACACCCTTCCCACACCCCAGATAGTCAATTCCAAATGGTCAAATTGGCGAACAATTTGAAATCTACCTGCTATCCCCAACCTGGGCTTTCAGTCAGGAACAATAGAGCCCCAAAATAAATCTATCTATTCATAGTATCAAGGAGTTGGAAAACAGCCCAGATATCTGTTTTGCTTAAGCTCTTGTTCCTCGGTGACCAAAAGTGGGGCAGAAAACCTACCACAATCTGCCAGTTCACCAGTGACAAAGCCCTGGCAGGACCCAAGTCTCATGACTCCAATTCTAGGACCTTTGCCTATTGTCTTCAATGGAGATTGTGACATTTTTGTCTTATCCTACTCAAGCACCTCTCCATTCACTTATTGTGCTTTCATAACTTGAAGAACCTAGAAGAGGGAGGAAAATGAAGTTACAAGGGTCAGAAGTTAAGTGAATTTTGTAATTGGCAAGATGAATCAAGGAGCTTAAACTGGAAAAGTAGATCAGAACCCAGCAACTGAACTGGAATTAGGTTCTTTCTTTCTTAACTGTGTCAGAATTTCCAGAACGTGGAGAAATCACCCTCATGAGTCCTCAAGTGGTTTTCTCAGGGGTGAGGACTTGGGAAAGAAGGGAGGAGTGAGGGTAAGGAAGGTCTGGAGGCAGGGACTGGATTACTCCTTTTTGATATTTGCCATCTGCTCTTGCATTGACTACCTACCTAATGCGAATACTGGCAACAATCCAGGATATATGCCAAACCCATGATGCTATTTTTTGCATCTGAAGCAGTTTGCCAGAGGAAATCAACTCTCCACGGAGTTTTAGGCCGACAGTCCAGGACTCCTCACAGAATTGACTCAGCGGTTATTTTGTCCAAGTTACATAGAGCAAGTTTGCTAAGTTTGGGTCATTCTGATAAATTCTTGAAAACAGGGACCCCAGACTGCAAGGAGAGAACATCAAAGATCTCCTGGGGTTGTAACTAAGAGTTGGCAACTGGCCCATGTCCTCACTTCACTCCAGCCTTGGGGCCTGCAGCAAAAGGAAACTCATGAGGCAGAACTCTCCCTCTACCTTCCTTAAGGCCATCTGCTGAACTGTGGCTCCCCTGAAGAATCAGCTGCTCGATTTGAAAAACTCTCAGTAGACCATCTAGTCCTGCCCTTACTCCAGGGAGGTGAACTAATGATGTTAGTAATAAGACTATACTACAGGTTTTCACGAGAAGAGAAGAAGGATTAGGGGACTCAGTGAGCAGAGTGGACCCAACGGGAATAGGAGGTGACTCCTTGGGTCAGGCAGGAAAAAAATAGGGCATATTGGGACAGTAGCCCTCATACTTTTGATTGCACCAGAATGACCTGGAGGGCTTTTAAAACACAGATCACTGGACTTCATCCTTAGAGCCTGTGACTCCAGTAGGTCTGGGACTCAAGAGTTTGTCATTCCTTTTTTTTTTTTTTTTAATTTATTTAAATTATTTTCAACTACAGTTTGTATTTAATATTATTTTGTATTAGTTTCAAGTGTACAGCATAGTGGTTGGACAATCATACACTTCTCAAAGTGCTCTCCCTGATAGGCTATTTCTTTTGTTCTTTCTTTTTTGTTTGTTTAATTAAAGAATAGTTGGCTTACAAGATTGCATTAATTTTAGGTGTACAACATAGTAATTTGACGTTTATGCATGTTGTTATATGATCACAACTCTAAGTCTAGTAACCATTTCTGATGAGTTCCCAGGTGATGCCGATGTTGCTGGTCCAGACACCACCCTTGGAGAACTTTCGTAAAAAGTAAAAAGAGGAAAGAAACATTGGCAGCTGCCCAAAGTCATCCATCATCCACTTCCCTCACCTTCTGGAGTCCTCAGAGAGGGGTTGGGGAGTAGGCATTCTCCATAGTTAGATAGATGGGTGTTAGTCTTTTATGTCCGTTAAATGTCATATTTGAACTTAGTGAGGGGGCTGAGTTAGGGAGGGCCTGTGCCAACTGGTGTAGGCTACAAAAATAACTCTGGCAGGAGGGTAGAATTCACTTAAAAAACACAGAAATATAAAGCTAGGTGTGGCTGAGCCTTAGAAATAGTGAGGGGTTTCCTTGAGTCTGGTGATCCAGGGAATTGAGGTGGGAGTGGGTTAAGCAGGAGAGAGGAGAGCCAGGTCTCCTGTTTGCCATTGTTCCTTCATTGTGTGACCAAGTATATGATAGGTTGGAAATCATAAGTTGTTTCATTTTTCCAAATATGTGAACTTTTATTCGTATTTAGGATGCACTGTAATGTAGGAGAAAGAGCTCTGGGCCAGGGGTTGGCAGGGCCCCATCCTGGCTCTACTGAGTTAGTTTTGTGATGCCAGGCAGAGCTCCTTAACTCTGTGCATCTTAGCTTCTTCCTCTGTAGATGCAAATACAGTCAAACCTAGGTTCTTGAACATCTCCCATCTTAGGTTCTCAACCAAGTTGTTCACAGAAAAAATATCTGTCATTGAACAAAACTTTGTTTCTTGATCTGACAACCCTTTCATGCTGATACATCAGCATGACAAAAAGCGTCTCTCAGGCCACAAACAAGGAGAGAATGTGAATCAGTTTACCCCTAAACCTCATGTTGTTACATCTCAGGAAATTGTGCTGTGAATATTTTCATAGGGTTTTTTTGTTTTGTTTTTTTGCTTTTGTTGGCAAAGTGGATGATTAGCATAATTTTAAAACATAAAAAGGTCATCAAAAGTGCTAATGTTGCTAAGGGTGTGAAAGAAACAATGATCACAGGCAATTGAAGAGGTAGAAAAACTGTTGTTGATTTGAATAAACCAAAAGCAGTTAGCCAGTGACAGCATTTCAGAGGCAGTGATATGTGAAAAAGCGAAGATGCTGCATGTTGACCTCTTGAAAGACACCCCTGAAACAGTGCTGAAAGTGATTCGGTTAAGGCTAGGAAGGGGTAGTTTGATAAATTTAAGAAAGGAAGTGTTTATTTATAGATTAAACAGTACATTAGACATGTTCTGTACATAAGAAAGGTTAAAACAGGGAATAATTTGGGGGGGACTACAAATTAATTCAATTTACATTATTTCTAATGGGAAAAAAATGATTCTGTTTTTGACCAGATCATTTCTCAAACAGCCTTCACATAAAGTATGATAGAAATGAGATAAATTATTCATTCACTCAACAAGATTGTATTGGGCGTCAACCACGTGCTGGGCCCTGGGGTATGGTAAGGGACAAAATGAACAAAGCCTCATTGTAGGAAAAAGAGGAAATAAGAGGCTTTCCTTTCAGTCAGTTTTTCCTCGCTTGCTCCTTTCCTGACCTTGCCACTGCTGAGAAGATTTCTAATGAGACCAGTAGAGAGCTAATTTAGAGGTTTGCTGGGAGAGGCTTCAGGCACCCTTGCTTCCCCTCTCTAGAATACTACACATTCTCATCTCTAAACTCCAGGTGACAGATGAAGGAGAGGAGACAGATCCAGCAAGAGACAAGTGGAGGGGGCAGGGGGAGGCCTTGCAGTGGAGTCATGGGTCCCACTCCTTGTATTCCATAGATGGCCTCAGGTGAGGTATTTAAAACCTCTGTGGCCCCATTTTTATTGGTCATAGGGGCTAAGATCCAACAGTGCTGCTCGCCTGAACATTGAAATACTTCTGCCCCAGCTCGTAGAAGCTTCTGCTTTTCAAGTGACCCCCCTCTTTGCTACCTCTAGTCTTGGGACCCCTGGATCTTTCCACACCCCAGCAACTAGTTGGTAACGCCTGGCTCAGTGGATGCCTCTGATACCCACCTGCAGTGCAACTTCCAGGTCGTTTCTCATTGACGTGTCAAACCATTTGACCAACACTTGAATATCACTTATCCATACAGTGTTTGTGATGATCGCAGAATGACCTCGGAAAGCGAATGTCTCAGTTGCTACCATTAAGTGGATGCTCAATACAGTTTTGTCTCCTCCTCGGCAAAGACAGATTTCTTGGTGATGAAGGGTGGGCAAAGGTGGGCACAAAGGAAAGGAAGGCAAGGAGTTGGTTGAGAAGGAGCAGAGAGACTATGATAAGTGGGTGGAGAGACGCGCTGCACTCTGGACCTTGGATGTACTTAGCAAGTACCTTCCTGGAGTCCAAAGAGAAAGCAGGAATTCTGTTGAAGGGCTGGGAGCCCCTTGAATGCAGCACAAAGTGTCATTGTTATGTGGCCACAGCCCTTGCACACGTGGCTAATTTATTCCATTCTAATCTCCTCTCCGCCGGGGAGCCGAAAGTCTGAGCATTTCTCCCCTTGCCCAGCCCTGCAACCTGCTACCAGGAGAATAGTTCCCTTGTTTGCCCGAGGCTCCTCTCACATGTGCACTTTCTTGGCAAACCTGTCGAAAGGTATCAGTCCCCAGGCACACCCTGGAACATTGATATGTTTGGAATTTAATCAAATGCCCCGCAAAATGGGGCTATTTACCTTCCCCCTGCTGGCGCTCACTTTAAAAATATTTCAAAGTGATCAAAATACAAATTATTAGGACGCTGCCCTTCACAATGAGCTTTTTAGGATTTATGTAGTATTTTGCTAGACAACTCACTCTGCCCAGGAAAGGAGGTCAGGCATGTCCCTGACTTTGACAAGTCAGTGCCGAGAGTGGTAAAAAGGTGGCTGGGATCCGATCTTGTTTTTCAGTGATACTTCTTTGCCTTGCTCCTTGGCATCTCCTTTCTTGCAGGAGGGGCCTGGAAAAGCCTCTCACAGCAGTCTCAGGTGGCATGGTCTCAAAGCCAGAAACTAGCACACTAAGAGTCCCAACCCTGTGGTGGCTTTGAAGGCTGGCTGTGAGCAGTCATGGGTGTGACCGTCAAGGCCCACAGGGGTGCCTGAGGGTCCCAGAGCCCGGAAAGAAAAAATCCTTTGCTGTTTACCAGTCCTATAATCCCTCACTTGTTACTCCCACTGTGTCCCCGTGTCCCCTGGCCTCACCCTCAGGGTTACCAGGTGATGCTTCTCTATGATTCTCAAACCCTCAGACCCCGCCTCCCCACTGGACTCGCAAAAAGGTCCCTGGCTCACCCGCTTGGTCGAGAAGGTCTGTCTTCCCCACTGACCATCCTCTCGACTTCAGGGCTTTGTCCCTTTGTCCCTTTGTCCTGATCTGTTCCCTGTCCTTTCCTGTGGGCTCTGAGGAAGGGATGCCAAAGGAAATGCCAGACCCCGGGTGATGATCAGATATCACCCGGTGATCTTCCCCCTCGGGTAATTTGGGGGGGACCGTCTCATCTTTTCTTGCAGCTCCTTTGCCCCTTTTTATAAGAGGGAGCCTCAGTCCTTCTCAGCCGGTAAAATTGACACAAATACCCTCTAAGGCCCTCAGGCTGGCGCCTCCCCCATTGGAACTGTAGCGTTGGTAGCCTGCACACCCGGCTCCCCTCCTCCACCCCTCGCATTCCTTGCACCCCACAATCTGCCCTGTGCTCCAGTGACGTGACTGGAGCAGCCTCACAATGGCCGGTGAAATAACTATCTCACCTTTTGCTCTCAAATCATCTGAGTCAGGTGGGTTTTGTTCCTTCTCAGACTTCCCCTCCCCTGTCCCCCTCCAGGGCAGATGACCCTGCTGACATCCCCTTTCTTTCTTAGTCTTTATTTGTAAGTTTGCCAGCCACAGTTGACACCCCATATTGTGTCGCATTAGTTTCGGGTGTGCAGGGCAGTGGTTAGACGTTTCTGTCGTTTACGAAGCGGCCCTCCCGGTAAGCCTGGCACCCCGCGTGTCATCACAGTCTCGTGGGCCGCATCCCGTGCTGTACTTGACACCCCCATCCCCTTGCTTCTCGCAGTGATCCCCGCGCCCTGTGCCAGCAGCGCACTCCTGCAACAAGAAGGCGTTTTTCTCAAGTTTCCTAAATGGCTTCTCCTTGGCAGACAAAGAAAAGCGTTGCCAGGATTCCTTTCTCCTGCTCTTTCTCTCCAGTCCCTTTCCCCTCCCCCCCCTTCTCTCTCTCAACAGTGTCACTCACAGCCAGGGTCTCGGGGAGACCCCTGCCTCTGCAGACTGGCCCCCGAACCCCTTCCTCCAGGGCTCCCTGCCCCCTGCAATCCTGACCCCCGATTCTAACAACCTGCCACTTCTCCTTTCAGATGTCCTGCTGGCATCTCCGCGCAGTTTCAATTCCCAAGTCGCCCTCCTCTCCTTCGGTCTTCTCGCCCCTTTATCCTTGTAACTGGTACCTAAATTGCCTTAGTCACACGGAGTAAAAATATTTGACTCTTTGCTTTGCTTCACCCCATCCATCTGACTCACTTTTTAGTTTGGTTGTTTTCTGAATTGTCACCCGGCTACACTCCCTCTTTTCTCTTATGATTATCACCCAAAGGTCTGCATTTCTTCTTACCTGGACTCTGCAATGGCCTGGTAGGTGGCCCTGCCCCTTTTCTCTTAAGCACTTCAGCCAAGTCAGGCCCCCTGATGCCCACTTTCCATGAGAGTCTTTCATGGTTTCACTTCTCTGTTCAGTTAAACTTGGACTCTAACATACTGATCAAGGCTTTCCATAGGTTCACTCTAGAAGAGCTTTTCAGGCTTAATTTTCAGTACTGCCCTGCAATTAATCCATGTTCTTGGCAAATGAGATGACACAATTTCCTAGTATTTCTGCCCAGTGATTTCCAATTTCTCTCCCTTTGTTTTTAGTCTTTCTTTTGCCCAAGAGCACTTTTGCTCAAATGCAGTATAATCTCATTTCTTCTCTGAATTCCTTCAAAACTTAGTTTGGGCTTCCTGGTGCCCCTGACCATTGTCAGCTCACTATGGCCTATTTCGAGAGCTTGACTTCTTTACTTGTCTCCTCTCCACTTTGTAAGACCTTGGGGGAAAAAGAATGTATCATAGAGACCTCCTTAGAAGTTTGCATAGCACCTGGGCCAGTGTCTTCTACATAGTTCGCCCCAATATATATTTGTTGAATGCTGAATTTGAAAAATGTCATTATAATTTTAGAAACTTTTAAAATATATTTCTCATATCATGTTTTGGGAAAACTTTCTTCTATTTATTTTTTTAATTTAATTAATGTCTGGAAGATACTAAAAACTAGTCATCTCACATAAGCATTCTCACAACAAACTCATATCTGTTCAAAGGCTACCACTTTCATCAATATTTTTGTAGTGATAATTAATTCCTATTTAAATACGTAATTTAGTGGAAAAAGAAAGCAAGTATCTGACGTAATGTATCCAGAAGCTTCTGAGCTATGAAGTTATGGAATTGGTACTTCTTTAAAAAGATGTCTAAAGCTATGTAATAAATACACATCCAAGGTACCAAACAGAGAGTCCCTATATCTTCGTTGAACGCTCAGCTTCCTTCACTGCCATTCTGTCTGAAAGAATATTTAAGGAAAGATGAATAACATAAGGTGATACACCTGACCACAGACCCTTAAGAGGGTACCCTGCTGATCTTTGCATGTTTTTTATGGTCCTGTAGATCCAGGGGGGAAAAAATGTTTAGCTCAGTCAACCACCTGGATTGGCTCTCCAAATTTAAAAAAAAAAAAAAAAGAAATATCTTAAAAATACTCTCAATAACCAACAACAAAAAAGAGTTCTTTACTGAGTGCAAGGTCCATGTGTCAATACAATACCTTGCTTGTTTCCCCACAGGATAAAATCCAGTTCTGAACACTTAGTGAATGGCCAGTCAGTCCTCATTAATTGATTACAGATAGTTGATTTACTCTAAGGCACTCTTAGAAACTTTCCTTGATCCCTCAACTTGGGTGAAAGCTGACAACATGTGTAGACCAAACCTTTTATTGCCTGAGAACTAGCCACACAAAATTTTGTTAAACTATTAGTTGTTGGCAAAACTCAAGCCTTGGTAAATGAGAAAAAAGTGGTTGGCAGGTGAGATCCTAGTCTTTTAGAACAATTTTTTTACAGTGCATGTGTATGTTCTGTTTTTCTTTTCCCCCCATTTGTACGTACTTTGGCCCCGGCTGCAGAATGGAAACAAGAAGCCCTGTCTTACTTCGGGTGACCAAGCTCTTGTCACCAGGTAGGCCCCTATAGCCATTTTGGACCATTTCTGTGCCACAGGCAAAGTTTTCTTCTTCTTCTCAAACTTTATTTGGAGCAAGTTTAAGGAAATTCAAAACAGCAGAGTTGGGTGGAAAAAAATAAGAAGTCTTTTGTTCAGCATGTACAGCCTGAATTGTGTCAGGAAGCACTGCTACTTCCATTTCATTGCCCTTTACTTTGGAGGAACCAATTTCCCCCCCCCAAAGTCAGGAGAACCCTAAGTCAGAAGGCTGTCCGTAGCTGAATCTCATGGACAGATGGCCGGCTCACACACATAACAAAGGGTCTGTTGTGATGTTGCCAATTCTCTTTCATGAAATCTTTTTGGTATAAACTGGAGAAAGCACTTTGTTCAGTTAAAGATTTTTTTTCTGCCAGTTGTCTTTGCCAAGGTCAATGTTTCTATTACTGGGGGAGGTATACACTCCCCCTGGTGGCTGACTTAACACATTTTTCTTTACCGAGAGACCCACGATTCTCAGAAGACAGTGTCCTAGTGTGGTATACATTCATTTAACAAATATTTATTGAGTTCCTCTTATGTGTCAGGCCATGAGCTAAGTAGCTGGTGTTGGAAAACCCAAGGTCTTGCTCCAGATCTCTATTTCCTAACTAACCTGTTCACAGGACCTGTTCACAGCAGCCACCTAGCCTCTCTGCACTTCATGTTCTCAACAGTGAAGTGTGTGTCTGCACTGCTTATCTCAACGTGTCATATAGGCGATCCAGCAGGATAAAGTAACGGTGAGAGTGACCATATGTTGTAAATTAGATGAGGTCATTTTCATGCTTGAAATAATTGAATGTCTCCCCACTGCCCTTAAAATAAAATCCAACCTTTTTTTCATGGATGCAAAGACCCAAAATAATCTAGCCTCTGCATTCTCTTTCTCTTCCCCTCTTCCTCTCCTCCTTCCCCCCCCCTTCTTTCTTCCCACCCATCCTTTCCTTTCTCCCTTCCTTCTTCCCCCTTTTCCTTTACTGAAGGCATTTTGTCATCCTTTGTGCTCAGATGGTCTTTTCCATCTGGAAACTCATACTCTTCAGTTTGGGGAAATTGCCTTTAACTATTTCTTTTATCACTTCTCTCCTTTTTATCTATTCCTTACTATCAATTTTTCCATAACTGCTTTCCCTTCAAACTCTTCTATTGAATTTTTTTAATTTTTGCTACCATACCTTCAACAGTAGCTCTTTAATATTCTTTGAGATTTCTTTTTAAAACAAACTGATCTTGTTTCAGAGGCACAACATCCTTTCTTAACTTTCTGAGAAAACAAATGGCACTATTTTTTAAATTTTTATTGAATGTATTAGGGTGACATTGGTTAATAAAATTATATAGGTTTCAAGTGTACAATTCTATAACACACCGACTGTACCTTGTATTGTGGGTTCACCACCCAAAATCTAGTCTCCTTCCCTCACCATTTATCCCTTGTTCACCCTCTTCTACCTCCCCCCTCTCCGCTTTTCCTCTGGTAATCACCATACTGCTATCTGTGTCCATGAGGTTTTATTTTATTTCATTTTTATTTTTTGGCTTAATCCCTTCACCTATGTCATCCAGTGCCCCCTCCCCTCTAAAACAGCTGTCAGTCTGTGCTCTGTATCTATGAGCCTGTTTCTATTTTGTTTGTTTATTTTGTTCATTAGATTCCACACGTAAGTGAGATTATATGGTATTTATTGTTTTCTGACTGGCTCATTTCATTTAGCAGAATGTTCTCCAGGTCCGTTCAGGTCACCACAAAGGGTAAGATTTCCTTCTTTTTACGGCCGAGTAGTGTTCCGCGGTGTAAATGTGCCGCAGCTTTTTTATCCACTCACCTGCTGGTGGATACTTGGGCTGCTCCTAAATCTTGGCTATTGTAATAGCGCTGCCTTGCACTATTTTTGAGGTTAGTATGTTTTTTGTTTTGCATTTTTTGTCTTTACTCCATGTTCCCTTTCCCTCATTAGCATGTTTCATTCACCGACTTTCATGTTGAGGCTTTCCTCAAGTGCCTGGTGATTCTTAGATGTCCATTCTTATTTAAGAGAGGGTAAGGCTGCCAGATAAGAAGATAGGGAACACTCAGTTAACTTTGAGTTTTATATAAATAACAAATACACTTTTAGTATAAGTATGTCCCAAATGTCACATTTTTATTTGCTAAATCTGGTTTTTTTAAGAGAGGAGCACAGGACAGCTGAAGAAAGATCTTGTGTGCATGGATAGTGACCAGTGAGTGTAATTAAGGTGACCTGTCTGGGCCATTTCAATAGAGAATTTGGAGCATCACTATCTTTAAGTCTTTACTGTTGGGCTGGTCAGAGTCCTTAGACCAGAATTATTCAATATTCAGCCCAGGGTCACAAGCAGAGCTGTCCATGTTCTGGGAACCAAGGAGGGGCAGGAGGTTGGGGTTCTCACCATACAGAATGTGCACTTTTCAGCAAATCTCCCCGTTTTCCCTAAAGCTTCCTTGCCCTCAGTGGTGTACGGTGCTCACCTGCCTGGGATCTTTCTGCTCAGTTTCCCCAGGAGTCAGTCTTCAGCCTCTGCCAGGAGGGTGGAAGGGACTACCTGCCAAGCAGACCGTTAGCAAGTCCGCCCTGTGCTTCAGCTGCGTTGCTGCTTTCGGGGGTGCTTCCTGCTGCCAATTTCTGAGTCTTCGTGAGGTTTTGCAGGGCAAGTCAGGTTGCTTCTGGGCTTCCCCCACCATCAACTTAAATTTCAGCTCCGTGGGTCCCAGCCACCCCTCCACCATCTGCTTTCCATCTCTCAGAATGCTATTGTTGTTGTTTTCTTCCCATTCTTTCAGTCCTTATGGGTTAACGTCCTTAAAATCAATCCCTTTACTGTCTTTTTAGTGGGTTTTGGAGATGGGATGGAATGTCAAGCATATGTTAAATCTGCCATCCTTAACGAGAAGCACAGCCATGAATTTTCAAAGTGACTACAGGAGAGGCATTTAATGGCTCTTTTCTCAATTTTCTCTTTTGTAAAATGAGAGGGCTAAGAGAGATGATTGTTGATGGACCCCACACACACTTTTATGATTGTATAATCTCCTGCATTATCATTCTTAACTGAGACCATAAGGTTACAACTTCCTAAACTTTCAAAACAAATTTGGTGTTCAGTATTTTAAGAAATAGACAAAGACACAGTGTACATTTATGATATCAAACCTCCCAACTCTGCCACTTGCCATCCAGACCTTGAGCAAAGACTTCTCTGAAGTTATTTCCCTTCAAATGGAGACAATAACATCAATTTCTCTCATAACACTGCTGAACCAAACAGGTGAATAGGACAGTGCTTCCCATTTGGAGATTTGCTAATCAAATAGTAGTTGATGAAGTTATTCTTTGGATTAAGGATCTCCTCAGCACAGTAGTTCTTGGCCTTTTTAAAGTCATTTGGTTGGGGAATCATAGTATTTACCTTTAATTTCCTGGACTTACTTTAATTAGTGCTATGAGTCCTTCCAGGTTGCCAGTGAATTTGTTCTTATAAAGCATTTAATCCTCGAAGACATTAATGATACTATTAGTAAGGGCCACTCTTCATTGAAAATCATTTGTGTCAGGTGATCCGCTAAGTGCTTTAAATGCATCTCTAATCTTTACAACCCTCCTGCCAGGGAAGTCCTATTGAACCCATTTTATAGATAAAGAAATTTAGGCTCATAGAAGTTAAGTGATTTGGTCAAGTTCACTCACTCATCAGTGGAGTTAGAATTCAAACCAGGTCTATCTGGCACCAGAATCCATGTATGTTCTTTTCTTTATGCCATGATGCCTTCTTAACTCTTTAAAACTGCTAATACCTCTGATAACATGGGGTGAGAATATAAATGAGCTTAGTGTAAGAGCTGTAATTTGGCTCCTTCTAGTCTCATTTCTGCGTCCCCACAATGAATTCTGGGTTCTGACCCTGAAAGCCAAGGGCCATGCTTTCTCAAGACTATGTATAGAACTAAAAGTGACTTCCTTGCAGGCAAATGCTTGAGAAATAATCAGTGAAGATTTCTACTTTCCCCATCCTTTATCTTCTCTTTAAAAATTTTTAACCCAAGCCAAAGATTTCACTTAAGATTTTAGATTGATTTTTTTAAAAGAAAATATTTTTAAAAGAAAAAAATCGTAAAACATGAAGTCACTTGTAGAACTGCACATGATTTTGGAAATGAAGCTGTAGGCTATAGAACTAAAGCTTGCAATGCTGACCCTGTGTGAGACTTTGGAGAACATCTAGAGATGAAAGCATTAGGAAAATGAGCTGCTTTTGAAACTTGTGACTTTGGGTAAATTGTTTAACTCCTTGTGCACCAGATCCCTTATCTCATAAGCCAGGATAATAGTAACACTTGTTAACATGAAGAGTAAACAAGTTAATTCATGAAAAAATTTGTGTATGGTGCCTGGAGGAGAGTTGGTGCACAGCTCCTTTCCTGAGAGTCTCTAAATAGCTAATGCCAGCGTACAGAACTGTCACTCCCAATCCTGTTTTCCAGGCAACAAGTTTTTAACAACAAATTATTGTGAACATTCTCAACATAATTGAATTTGAGCCCCAAGGTTTGTGTTTGCTTCTAGGAAACAGATTCATTTCCACCTATTCCTTTTTCTTCTGCTATTGTAATATTAACTTCTTAGGTAGAAAGCTCCTTGATAAATTTCTGAGCAATAATATTGTCTTAGGGCAGTGATTTTCAACCGGTGAGCTGCAAGAATTTTTAAAACATACATGGGCACTGACCTCTTTTCCTTTAGATTGTCAAAGAATAATAATAAAAAATGACATCAGCCAAAACAACAATAGTCATCCAGTGTAAATGAAACAAAATTATACCTATTTTTTGTTAGATTGGCAAAAATATATAATATATAACTTTTAGTGTGCTGCAGAATCTTACTAGTTTATGTGTGCCATAAGATGAGAAAGGTTGGAAATCGCTGTCCTGGGTCAAAGCCAGGCAGCTGAGGTTAGGGTATGTTACTTTTAAAAATTATTATCCTAACTTTACCAAAAAAGGCAGCACCTGGTGTTAAAACTCAAATACATGTGTTTGTTTTTAACTAAGAAATCCAAACAGAATTACCCAAGTATTAAGAATCTTCAGAAACGACTATAGATAGAGCAACGGAAGCCAACAGTGGTGATGATGCTGGTATCAGAAAGTGATATAATTTCAAGCCTTAAATTGAGCTGCTTTTTGTTTGTATCTTTAAGTAAACCATCATATAGAGACACAGACTCAGATTATACAGAACCTGCAGAGTCCGAAACAGAGGAAATGTGTCTCCTGTTCTCTTCACACCCTGGAGTGTAAGGTGAATTAGGAGACTGTCATGGGTTGGGGAGATGTGGCCTTCCTCCCATCATTTCCCCCTGGCCTGGCGAGGGGCTTAGGAGACATTCGCAGCAGAGGGAATAGGGATTAGCGGGCTAACTGTTTTATGAGAAAAATCATGTAATTCAAAGAGGTCATCCGGAAATCATTTCCCAAGGAGGGCCCTTGTCTTTGAAATCCGTTCTCACTCCTGGTCTAACAAAGCCCTAGTTCATTGAACCTCAAAGGCTGATCTTAAGCAGCTGGTTTTGGCTGGCCGGCTTTGATGGCTGGGGTGTTTGAACTGCAGTGGGGTTAAAATGGTCTATTTCAGCTTAATTATTTGTGTATTTGCTCAGGATTCCTCTCAAGAAAGAATGGGCTTCATCCTGTGGGAAATGAACATCTCTGTAATATAGTGTCTTAGGGAAAGTCAAATCACTTGTTCAAGAGCTCAAGTTGATGTTTAGGTGAATTAATTCATCCTACAACTTGGTGCTTCTATGGTCCTTTTGGTATGAGTGAGAAGTATCTGGACTTTGACCTGTCTGTGCCTTTTATTTTCTGTGATCTAGAAAACTGCCTTCTCACCTTCATATTTTCCTAAATCCTGCTCTTTCTGCAGTGATTTCTTTCTGTAACTTTCCCAAATCATTTAACTTCAAATTTCAGAATTGAAACAGGATTTTCACATCCCTGGGGAAGACCAGAGGGACCAGTGCCCTCTAGATGTGGCTTCAATTCAGAGACTGTTGAGAGTCTATCACACGATGAAATTTTCTAGTTTTAGCCCTCTCTTCAAGCCTCTGCCCCTTGTTTCCTATCTCCATGTGGACAGGAAAGAGGCCTGGGGGAAATCACCAGCTTCTTTTGCCTACTCTCTCCTGGGGCAGCTGGGAGGTCAGGTGGGCTTGTGACTGGCTGGACGTGTAGGCCTTGGTCTGTAGACCCACTTCTTACTGCAGGGGCCATCAGGGCTGGATTTAGAGAGAAAATAGGGTCTTATTTTGTGATTCCTGATGTCATTTAGCAGAAACCCTCGATTTCCACTTTATTGGGTCATTGAAAAAGTCAACCTTTTGGTTCCTGTTTGGCTATTGGAGCATAAATTAGTCTTAGGCTCCAAGAAAACTTCACAGTCAGAATTGCCATATTCAAATATATCAAAATAATGCATTTGGCAAGTCACCTAGCCTCCCTGAGCCTCAGTTTCCCCATATTTGAAGTGGGGATAATAATATCTGCCTAGAAGACATATAGCCACAGCAAGGACTAAAAGATTCCATGTGTTAAATGTGTTACCTTGCCAGGCCCATAGTACGTACTCAAACCATGTGAGATAAAAGGGAATTTTTTAAAAGACAAGGTCTATTTACCTTTTTAAATAAAAATAGCTAGTTGAGTGGCTAAAAGAGAAAGTCAGTGTATGTTCTAATCTGGCAGTATTTAGGAAACGAGGTTTATATAAATACGTGTCACTTCTCCCTCCTACATAGTAGCTATTACTTATTGAGGACTTCTCTGTGTCAGATTCTCTATCAACATTATCATATTTAACACTCATAAAAGAACCTCTGAACTCAGTGCAGTTATGAGCAGTCCCATTTTCCAGATGAGAAGACTGAAGCTAGAGAAGTTAAGTAGTAAGTGGCAGAGATAGTTTGGAGCTCAAGCCTGTCTGACTCCAGAATGAGTCCTTGTAACCACTACTCTCTCCTGTGGGAGGGAAGGACAATTTGGCTCAGCCCCTCCCATCACATAGTAGCACATCCCCAAGTGGTGGAGTGAATGAGTGAAGGTAACTTTCCTAGTGAGCAGTGGGCTAGAATTGAAGCCCAGGTCTGTACATTGCAACCCCAGCAACCTGAGACGCTAAGCAATATCACCTCTTGTCCCCCATTCTGTGTAACTTGCCTGTATGGGTGGATGTGTTCCAAATTCTGGCACTGAGGTCAGTAAGAGAACAGTGAGATGGGGCATTAACTACCCAGGGCACCTGGATGTGAAGTGACACCCATACCCCATCAGGGCTTCTTGGTTTGTTTACTCATCTCAGTTGGCTCCATAAGTGGTAACGAAAGTGGTCAGGGGCTGGTTTCATTTGGAGAGCACGGGCCTGTTATCTACCTGGGTTTCCCCCTCCATGATACCTATTCAGGAGCACAGTTCTGTTGAATAAGCAAGCTATGTTTCAAGGCAGCCTTCCAGCTCAAAAACAGTCCATCTATTGAGAATCTGATCCCTTGGCAATGGAGGCTCCCAGGATTATTGTTATTACGATATGTTCTCTTTCTTCGCAAAGCCAGGTAGGTTCCCATGAAAAGAAACCATGGTGTTGGCACTGGGTGTCGTTTATAGTAGTAGTATTCCTGCTACTGGCTACAGGATCTGAGTGGTAAGATATGCTTACACTCCAGGGGTCCTGGAAGGGGTGTGTGGCTAGGATGGAGTAGAAAACTATGTAACTGTGGGGCCAGGCACAGACGATGCATGATCATCATGACAGGACCCAGTGGTCCTGGCAGAGAACCATGTGCAAGGCTAGGGAGGGACTGTATGTCATGTGTTATTTGTGTGTGTGTGTGTGTGTGATGGAAATGTGCTTTCATCAGACTCTCTTTAAAAAGGAAGTTCAGACCCCAAAGTTCCTCTGGTAAAAAAATTAAGCTCCCTTTAGTGTTTCTCTTTTGTATTTCTCCTTAAGTTATGCCTTCAAACTTTCAACATCTTAAAACCTGAGTTCATTACATTGGTAACCAAGGATCATGCCAATATCAGTGAATTCACAGCCATTGACTCATTCATTAAGAATTACTCTCATCAGGGGCTTCTCACGTAAAAGGCAGCGTGCTAGGTGTTGCAGGGCAGGGCCTCCGTGAAGCACCTGCACAGCCATCCAGGGTAGTCCTGCTGCCCAGGACAGAAGATATAAACAAGGTGTGCTTCCTGCCCTCAGGAGCTTAGCGTTCAGGGCCTAGCAAGGACTTCAGTGGCAGCTGGGAGGAGTGAAAGATTCTTTTTAGCTGAGGCCTTGTGACATTTGAATTGGAATTAAGGAGAAGTGAGTGTCTCTGTACTTGTTTCCTAGGGCTGCTGTAACAGAGATTTAGTGCAGGAATCTGTAAGTCTGAAATCAGGATATTGGCAGGGCCACACTCCCTCTGGAAGCACTAGGGGAAAATTCATCTTTGCCTCTTCCAGATCCCGGTGCCTGTCAGCATTCTTTGACTTGTGGCCGCATCACTTTAATCTCTGCCTTATGGCCACACTGGCTCTTCCTCTTCGCTCCCTTTCCCCTTGGTGTGCCTCTTATAAGGACATTTATTCTAGGATTTAGGGCCTACTTGATAATATAAGGCCCTCCTTATCTAAAAATTCTTAACAATACATCTCCATAATCTCTTTTCCCAAGGTAACATTTGCAGGTTCCAGGGGTTAAAACATGGGCATAAATATCTTTTGGGGAACCACCATTTAATTCACTACAGCTATACATCTGAATCACAGGGGCAGCTCTTTAAAACAAAATAAAGATTCCTTGATTTTACCATGGGTCTACTGACAGCATTTCTAAGGTGGAGTCTAGATATCTGTATCAGTTCCTCAGATGATTCATATGCATGTGGGCCATGGACCTGCATTTAAGGACCATCTGCATCCCCATTTGCCAACTATGTTACCATGAATAAGTCATTTAACCTTTTTGAGCCTCAGTTTCATCTGTAAAATGGAGATAAAAGCAATACTTTCTTCAAAGGGTTCTTGTGAAGATTAAATTAATTAATACACATAAAGTGCTTAGAACAGTGCCTGGCACATAGTAAGCACTCAGTAAGTGTCTGCTATAGTTATACTCGTTCTTACAATCATTATTGTCATTCAGTGCTGTGAGAGCTGGTTTGCCAGCCATGGCTCCCATCTTTCTGTATTTGGGGGTTGCCACACTTCCCAGTGTCAGGAGGTCACAGCCCTCTTTCAACTCAAGCAGGAGTGGGAGCTGGTCTTCATGGTACCAAAACTTTGTCCTTACAAACTTTCAATTCATCTATCTTAACATTGTAACCCTGACAGGATGCCATTTTCAAATTAACTTTTTATCAACCCTGTTTTGGATAAGACAGTCTGATTTTAATTCACAAATCCAATGATGGATAGAGGTTGGCTGGGTTTTCCAGGCTGCCACAGAATATTACGTACTGTGACCACGTGTTTACACTCCTGCTGCTTTTACACTATAACAGCGGAGTTGAGTAGCCGCAGCAGAGATTGTATGGCCCACAGGACCTAAAATACTTACTACCTGGCCCTTTACAGAAAATGTGTGCTAAATGCTTGGGCAGCAAAGACTGATGCATCATTGTGACACTCTCAAAATGTTTCCAGACAAGATAGAAAAGCAACCAACAACCCAGTATTTTGGAGAAATTTCTCTACTAATTGTGTGAACCTTGAGGATGAGATCATAAGAAGGAAATGATTGATTCTTTCTATGAACATTTTTTAAAAGACTTCGAAGAGGGGCTGAAATTTAAGTTGACCTCCCCACGTGTAAGATTTTGCTCAGAAAAGGTATTTCGGATGAAGATTCAGTGTGATCAAAGGAGGCAGGGAAGTAAGCAGAAAGAATGGGAACCACTCATCAACTTGCTCAGTTTGGCTGTAGCATCTGGTGTGTGTGGGGACAGAAGGAGTGAGTTAAGCCGGTGTGGGTGGGTCCTAGAGAGAGGACGTGGGAATCCCTTTTCCATCTTTTACCCTTCATCAGGACTCCTGCAGCTTTCTAAGTGACTCACTTTTTGACAGCTGATACTGTTATCTTTAACCATGGGGAGCAGCGGGGGTGGATCCGGTCACCGTGACATTAGCCTTCTAATTTATGTCTTTGTAAAAAATGTTTTCATGGCAAAGTTATGTTTTATAATTGGAAAACTATGAAAACTTCTCTGGGATTGCTAGCCATTCATTACAACCGGAATCTCATTTTTTAAAGCATTGTGTGGACAACGCAAGAGAGAAAGTACTAAGATAAGAAGGGAAATATCTTGAGACACCCCCCCACCCCCGCCTCATAATCATATTAAAATGACAAGTAAATGAATTTTGGATAAAAGATGAAGAAGCCAATATTGTGCAGGAAGGCATGTTCCAAGAACAGAGTTTTCACTGGGATAGCTGTGCAAATGGCCTCTCACATGGGACAAAAGAAAGATGCTCCCCTTTCAGCATTATTTTGTCATTGAAATCTGTCTTCTTGATTGCTTCCCCTTTGCATTCTGGACTCAGGTGAGGAATGAATTCACACTCTGTGATGTTCTGTTGAGAGAAGAAAGGTGAAGTGAGAAAGTTGAAAGCTATTAGGGGATGGATGGATAGATGAGATGATGATTGATGATAGAAGATGATGATAGATAGATAGATAGATAGATAGATAGATAGATAGATAGATGATAGATAGATAGATGATAGATAGATGATAGATAGATGATAGATTGATAGATATAAATATAAATATACACGTGCATACATATAGCTATAGAATCATAAGCATAGTTACTCCACAATAATTCACAAAGTTTCAGCATATTATATTTAAACTGTATTTGACCATCTCTTCAGATTATTTCTAACAGGTTGCTGTTACAAATTGATCTTGAATACAGCAGCCTTTTCTTTATAAAGAATTGCAGAACTGGGTCTAACTTCATTGCCTAGCTGTGTGGCCTTTGGGTACCCTCTTTTATCCTTCCAAGTATTTCTTTCTTCTACTGTAAAATAGGAATGTTAGAAAGTTAGGATGGAGGCGTGGAGGAGTGTTGGGTTGGAGCTTAGGAGCCTGGGCTTCCCAAGACAGCTCTAACTCAGTTGCCTCTAATTTGTTACTTATTTACTTTGTGATCTTGGACAAATGGCCCCTCTGAAACGTAGTTTCCTTATCAGTAAAACAATAATACATAGGAATCATATGAATCCATGAAAATGATTAAATCAAGTAAAGGAGAATTATAAACTAGCCAAGAAATATTTCATTTTCTCAAAGGTTGGCAAAAGATCAAGATGACTTTAAGGGCAGTCAGATGTCCTAACTCTTACCAAATAATCTCACTCCTGAAAATCTTTCTTAAGAAAATATTATGGTATTTAAGATTATTTTGAGAGAGCAAAAATTATAAATAATCTGAATGTTTAACTAAATTATTTAATAAAATAGGCTGACACTTTGTGAATTATTACGGGGTCAGTTATATAGGTTTATGATTCTACAAACTCTAGTGGAGTTTCTTCCAACTTATCTTTAAAAATACAGTGACAACTTATGCAACATACTTAAAAATCACAACATTAATGTGGTATGTTTTTCAAGGAATAAAGTATAAAAATGTATAGTGTAGTGCCCAAAAGAAAAAAAATCACAGCATTGAACATGACTACTGACAAGCAATCTAATACCAGAATCTTTGCTAATTTTCCACAGATTTTCTGGGCAGTGGAGCTGGAATGAGGAAAATCAATCAGTGGCCCACTAATGCATCATCCGATAAAACTAAGGAATCCTGGGACAAGGTGAGATAATATTTCATTTCTTTCCTACTATCTGACTTCTGGCTCAGTGACTTGTGACTCAAGACATATACTCATCAGAAAACCAGGTGATCATGTGCTTTAACTAGGTAAGTGCTGTGTTTCAAGAAAGCCATGCTTGTTTTTCTCTTCCTTTGCCATGGACTGAATGCTTTTTCCCCCCAAAATCAAAAGTTGAATCCATAATACGATGGTATTTGAAGGTGGGCCTTTGGGAGGTAATTATGTATGTAGAGTTCTTGTGATGGGATTAGTGGCCTCATACAAAGAGACATGAGAGGGCTTGCTACCTCTCTTTGCTTTCTACCTTGTGGGGATGCACTGAGAAGATGTCTACAAGTCAGGAGCCAGGTCCTCACCAGACACTGCTGGCACTTTGATCTTGTACTTTCCAGCCTCCAGAACTGTGAGAAATAAATGTCTGTTGTTTAAGCTACACAGTCTATGGTACTTCTTATAGCAGCCTGAGCTAAGACATCATCCTGCCTCTGACTTATATTTCAACATCACTTTGCAGAGTGTTCCTTCCAGAAAGTAGCTTAGGATGTTGTGGGATGGTGGTGATGGTGGTGGTGGTAATGGTGGTGAGTTGGTTACCACTGTGCTTTTGTACTCAGAGGGTAGAGCTCTCTTAAGCAAAGTGTTGTAGGGAAGACAGAAACAGGTAGCCAGCATCTTAGGAAACAGCACCAGCTGTGCGGGTCAGAGTTTCAGAGAGCTACACAGCAGAGGCAGGACACATCCCATGGTGGCCAGGAAAACCGGCCAGGTGAGTTTCCACTAGGCACTGCCTAGAAGTTGTGCCCATTAACTGCACTCCAGTTATGCTTTCAAATGAAGATGATGGGTATGGAAGGCAGAGAACAGAGGTTAAACTAAAGATAATTAAAATTTTCTTGGCCTAGAATGAGTCTTCAACACATTGTTCCAAAAGGTCCACTAATTCCAAGTAAAAAAATATAAAAACATACTCCAAGATTGTAAACTCTTTTTTTAAGTACAAGTATAAATAAAAATCTGACAAGGATCATGACAATAAAAATAATTGCTCACTGATTAGTTAGCTAGGGACTTGTTTGGCTAACTAAAACAGAAAATCCAAATAGTGATGTCCTGAATAAGATAGGGTTTCTTTTTCTTGCATGTGAAAGGAGTCTGGTGATAGGCAGTTCAGAGCTGGAAAGGCAGCCCATGATGTCATTTAAGGACCCAGGCTCCTTCTAGCTTTCTCCTCTGCGACCTTTAAGGTGACCTTCTCAAGTTGGCTGCCAAGACTCCGGCTGCTGAATGGAGGTGGGAAGACAAGAAGAGGAAAAAGGGACCCTAGCCAGCTGATTCGTCCCCATTAGGGACCTTTCTGAGAAGCACCATTTGGTAAATTAATTCACTGCCCAGAACCTATTACATGGCCACCCTCTCTGCAAGGCAGGTTGGGAAACATAGTTTAGCTATTTCTAAATATTTTGAATATTTCTACACCCAACAAAATCAGGGTTCAGTATTAAGAAAGAATGACAGTTGGGTGAGCAACTGGCAGTATCTGCCACATCTATAAATCTACAAAGGTCAGACTGACATTTGGCTTTTTCTTTTGGATGTGAAATAACAACAGTCATGGGACAGTTAAAATAAATACGACATCTAATTAGATATGTCCATGAATTATAAACAATTACTCTATAAAAATCAACACAATTAATTCAAGATGATACAGAAAGCATTAAAAGATTAATATCTATGAGGGCTTTGAAAAGTTATCAAAGAATTGCCACTAAAGGCTAAAAGGCCAAAAAATTTATTGATGAGTCCTTTAAAACTTAAAAAAAACCAAAAAACAGATAATGCCTATACTATTAAAATAAAAAAATTCTACACATATAAAAAGTGAAAAGTCCCAATTGAGCTGTAAATTTTCATAAGACTGATGCCCCAAATTAATAAAAATAATGCAGTAAAGGAAACTATAAATTAATTTCTCATAAGTAAGATCAAAGATATATATATATATATATATATATATATATATATATATATATAGTATTCATGTCTAATTAATATTAATTTCAAATTTAACAATAATTTATAATTAAGTTATACTTTATGTTATTTATTAAGTTCTAAATATAAGTTATATTTATAAGTTATTAAGCTATAAATTATATTTCTAATTAAATCATAAATCTATAAATAATAAATTAATATGTAATTAATATATAAATATAAAGTATTAGTCAAATTATATAGTTCAATCCCACTTTGACCAAGTAGTATTTATTTTAGAAATGCATATATTACTTACAATTATGAATTTCATTAAGATATGAGATCAATAAAGAAAACTTTGATCATTAAATGAATGCTCAAAATATATTTAATAAATATAATGTGTATTCCCATTAAAAATGTAACAAACTAATACCAGAAGACAATTTTCTTAACATGGTAAAGAATAACTATCTTAAACCAAAGACAACACTTAAAACACCAGAGTATTTCACTAAAACTAAGATTGAAAGAAGTGTGTTGCTCTCACCACTGTTATTCCATGGTGAGAGTTCTGTTCAAGGCAATGAGGCATGGAGCGAAGGAAAAGGTAGAGACATTGGGAAGGAGGAAGGAATATTGTCATTTACAGATGATTTGCTACTCTACCAAAAAATCAACTGAAAAACAACTGGTGATTTAGAAGGTAGATGCAACATGAATAATCAAAATTCCTTTTAATATATAACAGTCTGAAAATATAATAAAAATATATCATTTGTTATATATAAAATATATAAGTACATATATATGACATAGTATCTATATATTATGTATATACAGGACATAATATCCCAATATTATACATATAAAATATTAGTCATATAAAATCCAAATCAGGAACTAAGAGGGACTTATACAAAGAAAACCAAACATTCTGGGAGGTATGAAAGGAGAGTTTGAATAAATTAAGAGCTAATATTGGAGGAGGGGAGGGCCATGGGTAAATATTTTTTTGAAGTGCAGTTTTACAAATCAACGTAGAGTTACTATAAATCAGATTAAAATTCAAATAATAGTTTTTGGGAGTGAGAGGGGAAATACTTTAGCAAAATGATCCTAATGGTCATCCATCGTACAAAAATCTTGCTGGTGGGTGAGACGTCAGCACCCACCATCTCCAGAATCCCCATTTTCCTGGACCACTCCCCTGCCTCGGGCTGGCTCCAGGCCTCCTGGGGCCACCTTGATCAGTTGCCATAATCTCTAGGACAAGGGGTTGAGGTCTTGACCTTCTCTTTACCCCAAGGCCCTTCTGCTCTTTATATAAGTTTTTCACAGCCTCTGCATTAACCTTCAGGTTCCAAACATCAGCATTTTCACTTGAGAAAAAAGATCATTTAATAAAATTAACTTCCACCTCACCAGACACACCACTATATGTGTATTTTCTAAAATTGGCTGTAATGAGCCTGTATTACTTTGGAACTAGAAATAATGTTAATCTTAAAAAATTATTTAGGAAGAGATCTTAATAGAATCTTAAATAGTTACAATGATGTTATTTTTTTATAAAGAAAGTCTATTCCAACAATGAGAACTGTAGCCAACTCCCAATAAACCCTCTCTGTGGGGTTCTAAGAAAGCAGCTCAGAGAGAACCCCAAATCAGGGTAAAACCATACTAGTCACAGAAAATAAGAAATGGATTGAATGTGAACTTGTTTAGTTAAAATTCTATTGCATCTTTAGGAATCCAGTTACTATTCTATAGGTAGCGCCTGAAATTCTAAAAATTATAAAATAAATCAAGAATCATGTCAGATTGATTTCTTGGGGGGGAATGACCAAGAGTTTATCTGATTACATAATGAGATTGTTATCTATGCTTTGCCATTCTTCAAATATCAGCGTGGAATTGAGGTGTGTTCCCTTCCTCTTCTTGCTTTTTCACCTAATCCTTTCATCTCTAGCCTTGAGTTTATAAAATTCAGACCCTCTGTTGGGCCAAGGACGTCTGTTTGGTGGGGTTGAGGGGGGTAGGGGGGCCTCCCCCAGTAGGTGGGGGTGTGGATGAGCCTCTGTGGCAGTTAACTCCATGTGTGCCAGCTGTTTGCTCTGCAGTTATGTGCTTGGTACAGAATAGACATTCAATAGATATCTGTTGGGTAAAGTTTTTCACTGATGAGTGATAGCTTTAAGATTTTTTCACAGATTATTTGTCTTAGATTTAATGACAGTCCACAAATATGGACTGATATTTGTGGCAGATAATTGAGAGTTGGTTATGCATGCAAAACCTAACCACTGAGAAAACAAAATAAGTACTTTACAGAAGAAAAAAGTAAATAAAAGCAAAAGAAGCAATACATCAAAGGGTAACCATGGGTGAGCTTCAATGGTGGGGCTTTTCTAAAGCTTCTAAAATATTTAACCAATATGCACTAATTTTATAATTAAAAAACACACACAGCTTTTAAAAATATTTTCAGATGTGTTTGCACTTTGGGGGGAATTTAGGATTTTGTTTACATAATGTAATAAAGCTCAATTGATTAAATGATTTGGTAGTTTCTTAGATGATCAAAAGGTCTAATCACAAAATAAACAAACAAAAAACGCTGAATACCCAGACTTGGAATTTGTCCCTAAGAGGACTCAAATCTTTACAAGTGATTTATTCTCATATTGAAATAAGAGAGAAGCAGTCTCTGCAGGACATTGTCTCTTGGTGCTATCGAGAGCATGGGTGAGAGATATGTACTTAAAAGAACAGTAAACAATGGTGACCAGACATCGTTGCTCACCCCTCCTTACTCCTTGTGTACCTCACTTATGTTGCTGGATCCTCATTTCATTGCGATTCTCTCTTCCAGTCAGTGAACTGAAAAGTATCTAGTAGAAACCATACTTTGCTCATGTACCCCACTCCTGGAGTAAGTTGGGTTTCCATGTTGTGCTCTCCCCCAATACCCTGGGCTTTCTTGTCTGAAGGACTCATCATAATTATAGGGAGAATGTTTAGCCCTCACTTTTTTGGCTCATCTCCACTAGAGTAATATTCCTGGTCTTTTATCCGATCCCAGCTTTTTGTTCTCTTAACCAACTGGGCTCAGCCAGGGGTGTGGCTCTTCCCCGTCAGGGGAGTTGACCAGCCAACTGGCAGGGCCATCCTGGGTCAGCTGCTGGGCAGATAGCAGAAGGTGAAGTTGGTCATAGATTGTTTGCAGTGGATGCTATTGGCAGAGGACCGAAATGATTTTTGGCTCTGTCTTCCTGCAGGGACTGTCAGTCAGACAACTAAACTATTCTTCTGGGAAGGAGGCCTGCAGTTCTGCGGAGAAAAATTCACTCTGAGGGCATATTAGAAAGCTCACTGGACTAAGTAAGCTACTTGTCCCAAACAGTTTTATCTGTCATAAAGCTGGCACTTGGACTTTCACCTATCTGGCTCTTTGTCTCTCAGGAGATTCAGAGCTTGGGTGAGGAAGAGAGTAGTATAATAAAATGATTTTTAAATGCTAAAATTATTTTTAATATATCTGTATTGTCTACCAGACTAAAAGTCTCATGAAAAACACAGATCCCATATCTTTTTATTTCAACCTTGTCTTCCCAATGCCCATCATCATGCCTAACATATAGTAGGCAGTCAGTAAATATTTGTAGAATGAATAAATAAATGAATTTTTCTTTTGATATTTCTTAGTACAGATCCTGTTTTATCAGGCTGCTATAACAAAAATACCATAGACTGGGTGCCTTAAATAACAAACATTTATCTCCCCCAGTTCTGGAAGCTGGTGAGGACCCTCTGCCTTGTTTGTAGACAGCCACCTCCTTGCTGTATCCTCACAGGGCATGAAGGGAGAGAGACGACCCCGGTCCTTCCACTTCTTATGACACAAATCCCATCACGGGGGCTCCACCTTCATGACCTCATTTAAACCTAATTATCTCCCAAAGGCCTCATCTCCAGATACCATCACATTGGGGTTTGGGCTTTGACCACCATATTAATCTTGGGGGGACACAAACATGAAGTCCACAGCATCCCTTGGCATAGAATTGAAGCTTAGTAAATATTGATTTGAACTGAAGCTCAGATGTAAAAGATAGGAGTGACAGAAGGAGGCACATTCTTATTTATTCTCAGCACTTCAACCCAGCCTTCCCAGAGTGAGTGCAAATAGCCTCTTAAGCCCACCTGAACTCTTCTATGTTGCTTCTCTTTCCCCCTCGGCATGTGCATGGCCGGGGGGGGGGGGGGGAGGGTAGTACAGACAGATGGAAACTATTGATTTCCTGGGGCATGCCTCACCTCAAGAACTATGGAAGACAAATTGTATTTTATTGAGAAAGACAAAATTGGAGGTGAAAGAAGAAATGAGGGCCTCTAATAAGGATAGTAATAAGATTTAGAACCTGCTGCGCCTTCTGTGTAGCACAGGGAGCCTTGTTAAGTGTGCTTGCATTCCCTCCCACAAATGATTCTGTCCAGGCACCGGCCCACCTCCCGTATCTGTGGGCTCTCTTTGTGGTGTCTCTCCTGTTGGTGATATCTAAACTCAATTAAAAGCAGAACATTTTCTTCATTTCCACCACACAGGATGATATGTTCAAAACATTTGTGAATCTTAGGGTGGGCCTCATGAAGTACCACTTTCTCATACATAAATCTTTGTGTGGACTTAGGTCAACTGATAATTGCCTTCATAGGTGATCGTGAGGCCCAGCACATGTTGTCCTCTTAAGCATAAAGCCAGACCCCTTTTCCAGCTCATAGTCATCTGCTTATCTGCATCGTCCTCCTGCAGACCTCCTGCTTGGGCGACTAGAAGCTCATTCAGTTGGCTGGAATCTCTGATTCTCAGAGTTGGAAGGTGTGGCCTTATCACCCATCCCCAGCTCCTTCTCAACATGTGTGGTCCAGCCTGCATTCTCCCTTCTCTATGAGCAAGGAGATGACAATGTCTTTGAGATCATTCATTGCATCTTCAGACAGCTTCAGTCAAATGCATTTGCTGCCAAACACCCTAGATGTCCAATTATAAGGGGTGGCTAAAAAAAATTGGTGTTTATATGTGATAGAATATAATGAAGCTATTAAATATGATATTTCAGAAAAAAATTATTGAATCACCTGGGAAAAGGTTTATGACATATTAAATAAAAAGAGCAGGGATGGATGGATGGATGGATGGATGGATGGATGGATGGATGTGAGAGAGAGAGAGACAGACAGACAGAGAGAGAGGAGTGAGCATGAGGGATGATAAGTGCTTCAAAACTCTAAAGAGCTATTCAAAACACTTAACTCACCCTGAGGATATGTTTCTATAACCTTATGTTTTACCTCATACTATCTAGAAAGATAAGTAGACAGAGTACATTTTTAGAAGGAAAACATCTTACTATTACTCAAAGACAAAAATGCAGAAAATTCAGGGAATGGAGCAACAACATTGTTTCCTTCCAGTCCACCCATTGAGCCACCGACGGTCACTGAGAGCCCTTCCTCCTCCTGCCTCCCTCCTCCTCGGCTTCCTCTTCACCTCCAGCCCCTTACACATTTCTGCAGCATCCCAACTCCACCCTGGCATTACTAGATCCTTACAGTTCTCCATAGGAGCAGCCTTTGGGCTTCCAGAGGTTTCAGAGTGGGTTATTACTGATGTGAACTCCTATGGCTAATATTCAGCCCATCACATATAATTTAAGGTATTACTTATAGTAAAAAAAAAAAATCTTCCTGTCAAGAGTAAGAGAAACATAAAGCCCATTAGGGTAAATTGAATCTGCCATATAATTAAGCAGATTTAATGATAAAAGGTGTTAACCTAGAAGAGAAGGTAGTCAGTTTTTATGGAGAACAGAAAGGTTACTCAAATATAATCATGGTTAGTCTTGAAAGTTATTTCTTTTAGTGTCTTAAAGCTCTCTCTCTCAATCACTACTCTATACTCTTATCTCCTAAGTAATAGTCACCCACCATTTGTGTTGCTTCTTAGAGAAAGAACTCTACTTATGTGTAAGCTGGATCCATGGGGTCTCTGACTCAGGTCAGAGATGCTGGAGCCAAAAAGGATGTGAAAGGGAAGGTCTAAGAATGAAGGCAGTGAGAGGCCAGAGACAGTGAGGTGACCCCTGTGGGTCAGATCAGAGGATGCCTGCTGGGGAGTAGGGAGGGTCAAATGGACAGCTGGGGCTAGGGCTGGGGCTGGGCTGGGGAGGGCCGAGGACCTTTGCCTTGGTTCTGGAGCCCACTGAAAGGCAACTGTAGAGTTCTGACAGCAGGAGGCCCCCTCCTGCTCCTCTGCCGTGATCTTATCCCAACTCCTGATCCCGGGTCATCTCCTTCTCTCCTTCTTAGGTGGGGAGCTCAGCTGTCCTGGACAAGAGAATGAGAAGTCACTTAGATGCCCTGGAGCTTTGTTTTTGTGGTTCTGGTACAGAATATTAGACCTAATTTAATTTTAATATAGCAAGATGAAAGGAAATCCCACTTGAGCTCCTCATTTTAAAAAGAATTAAAAAAAAAAAAAAGATGCTGTGAGCCCAGGACCTGAACCTCAAAGAAGGCCCTCTGATCAACGGAGGCAGATGAGGCCAGATGTTTTTCCCATCTGTGTCTTGTCCCTCTGGCGTGGGGGCTCGAGGAGGGAGGGAGGCGAATAGCAGAAGAGCAGGCCAACTTGCTGATCCTGCTCTCTTATTTAGCTCATGGAAATTTCATAGCATCTACGGTCTCACTTTCCCCTTGGATTTGAGGGGAAACCACCTATAGTCCTCTTGAACCAGTTTCATGGAAGAAACTTCATTACTGTGCAAGATTTCACCCAAGATTAATTGAACTTGACATCCTGAATGTCTTCTGCATGATGTACTTAGGTAGTGTTTTTGAAAAATGGCAGTATCGGATCCTTGGTGTGTGGTTTTGGAACGTCCAAAGTATTCCCACTTCTCAAATTCCCTTTAAGCTGGAATGCAATGCATTTCTGGGTTTTCTTTACTTCGAACGAATCCCCACCTTGCTGTAGCAGAGCTAAATATATTCCAAATCAATAATTCATCACATTGAAAAAAATACTGAACGATACCCAGGGTGGCTGACCTCAGTTCAGCACAAAACAGTCTCTACTTTACGGGAAATTAGGATCCCTGGCCAGCTTTACATTAAATGGAAAGTGTACGCTACCATCTTGTGGACAAAACAGAAATAACACTGAAATATACTCAAGACTGCTTACCTTCCTTTAAATCACAGTGCCCACCCATCTTGTCCCAGGTTCCAGTGTGCCGTCATGATGACCATCCCACCCAGTTTGGAATTTCAGCCCTAAAGGATTGTTGTGAACAAAGCAGGTGTAGTGCAACATGCAGAAACGGGAGTTTACCGAGAAAACTGTGGGACACAAATACCAGAGACCTAGGTCCTCATGTAACCTTCACCTTTGATTCTCGCCCCTCTAGTTTTCATTTTTCTAACTGCAAAACGAGAGCCTGGTGATCTTGCATTAGACACATAGGTTTTAGAGTGGTGGTGATCGGGTCAGGGCTTCACACATGGTCCTATGGAGTTGAATGGTCTAATGTCAGGAGAAATTAGTTCGTTTCTAATGGATGTAAAAATTAGTTATTTTTCTCCTGAATAATTTTTACACACACACACGTGCACACATAGACACACATTTCCCACTTGCCCTTGTACTAAAGGGATGACATTCTAGAGTGTGGAAGCATGAGTGCTGTTACCACAGCGGACATGAAATGAAAAAACAGAGGAAGTGACAGAACCACAGTGTGTCAGGGTGGACAAGGACCTCCAAGTCCATGAAACCCACATGCTTTTCTAATGCTTGAATCACGTATAATATCCAGCCACTCCTAGAACATCTTCCAAAATACAAGAAAGGACTGGCCATGGTAACCATGTAAAAGACAAAGAAACATGAGATTTCTAGTACAGATGTCAATGTTTTGCTAATATATAGAGAGAAATTATTCAATTTGGCTAGTCACTAGGGAATCTCTATGAAAGATCCTATAAGTACCAGTCTCCTTCCATTGATGCAAAATTTCAAGTCTATTTAAAGTATGCCCAATGGCTCCCATGCCCACTGGAGCTTAGGAGATCTTCTAAAGTTAGAACTTTCCAGTATGGAAAGTTTTTTCATGTCTTAAAGAAGCAAGATATCCACCACAAGCTGAGGGCCTGTTTTAGTCCATCAGTCCTTCCTGTAAGCCACCATATTTAAAAATACGTGTGTGTGTGTGTGTGTGTGTGTGTGTGTGTTCCTTACTCACAGGAAAACTCTGACCACCAGGTTGGACCTAGCAGCAAGGCACCACTTGCAGAGGCCTTGTAACATTCATTTTTGTAGTGAATAAAAAATATAACTGATCTTTCATAGTTTTCCTGGCTGTATAAAAGGGAATAATCTATATCTTTTTCATCTCCCATAGAGATATTTCAAAGATGACGATACCACCACCTCTCATTAGTTCGCAATCTCCATATTTATCTCTATTACAGTGCTGCACACACTATAGAGAGCAGAGCCTGCTGTGAACGAAACAAAGACAGACAAGACCTGGACCAGCATTTCTTCCCAGCACCGGCTCTAGGAAGGACAGGAGAGAATTAGAAATTTTACTGACCCCCGCTGAGCAACTATCCCAGGCCTTCCGGATCAATCCCACTCGTCTCTCTCTGCCTTTTGAGTTCCTTAAACTTACTCTTCAGGAGTCTTTAGTTTGTTAGGTTTCTAAAAAATTATTATTACATCTATGGCCGAAAGTATAAAGATAGTCTTTGAAAAGAGACCTTTTCTTTGAAAGACCAAAGGAAGGTTTTTTTTAAAAAAAAAAAAAGTTGATATAAACTGTGCCCTGATTAACTATAAAACCACCCAGGCCGAAGCACCTTAAAATCAATAAGAAAATTACCCCAATCTGATAAGAAGGAACCTTCTGTATTGCACTATTTTCTACAATTTGGACATGGTCTTTTCAGTTTCCATATATTTTTATGTGAATGACAAATTTGAATTCTTTTTAGAAATTTCATGTGAACGTGAATGCTAATATTAACACTTTATCATAAAATTTTCAGGCTGCTTCTGTGCTTAAGAGGACTTTGCTGCATTCATAGGTATAGTTTGAAGATAACTTAAAATTATTCTTGTCTCCAGAAGACCTTGTCTCCAAATTAGTAGTGGAACTCAATGGAAAAGCAAGGCTTGTCTGGAGCATTTCCACACAGTCAACTTTTTATGTATTTCTTTGTTCCGTATTGAAAATTTTGTGTAATTGACATAAAAAATAATCTGAGAGTTAAAGGCATTCTAGAAATTCCAAAATGAATTCAGGAATGGGGGTATTATGTATTGAGTGCCTGTGATACAACAGGTCCTCTGCCAAGATTTTCCCCATCTTTACAGTAGTTTGATCACCATTTCAAACTTGGTTGTAGAGTTAGAAGTACTGGACTGGACCTGAAGGTCTACACCCTGTTTATGTCATGTGTGTGGCTCTTCTATAAAAATTGAGGCGAGTGTTTGGGGGAGAATACGTTTTATAAAGCAAAACATCCTCCTAGCAAGTGTCCAGTTAACATTTTGTCTATGTAAGATTGGACCCCCAGAGAGAAATGAAGCTGGTGATGGAGATTTTTGTGGTCACCACGTAGATGGCAGCCACAATGCTATGAGAAGGGGTGAGGTCACTGAGGAACAGCACAGAGAGAATTCAGTATGAACCCTGAACCCTGGAGAATGCCCACAGGGAGGTGGGTGGGGTCAGGAATGAGCCTCTGATCCACAGTCCATCCCACGGACAAGAGGTGGGTATCACTACCCCTCCCTCTTACAGGTCAGGAGGCTGAAATGCAGAGAGATAAGTGACTTGATCAAAGTTAATGCCAAACAAGCGTCTGACCTATGCTCTAAACCAGGGTCCCTGCCCTCCAGCTTGTTGTTTTTTGCCCCACCCCTTTCAAGTACAAACCTTTGTCTTTTCCAAGCCCATTATTTTCTCTGCAGCAGGTGAGAATAAATAAATCCCAAGGAGAGCACCCAGTCCTGTCTGGGTTTTCATCTCTGTTGGTCTTACAAATCTCTGATCCCTGAATGAAATGAGCCCATGTTAAGCCTTGTTGTACATGGAGGGCAAACAGTTGGGGGCAGAAAAAGGAGTCAGCGTTACTTTTCTTATTTAATTCGAAAGAGCCAATGCCACAGCAGATTACTAAAGGCCAGCAACACACCCCTTAAGAAATACTTGGGGCCCATTTTTCAGCCCATTAGTGACCAGAAGAACAGCCTCATAAACCCAGGTCTGCCAAAACCAAAATAAAAATGGGGATAATTGGAAAAAGGTTGAAAGCAATCTTGGATAATAAATTAAACTTACTGAGTTCCTTTGTCCTTCCAACTCTACAGCTAGCATCACATTTCACGAGGCAGCCACGGAGAAGAGGCACATGCGGAGGAGGCCTGTACTTACTAGACACTGGAGGGAGGAGGGAGGGGGAGGAGGGAGAGGAGGGGGGGGAGGGTGGCCTCCACGATGAGTGGAATCAGTTGTTTGCTTAGGGCCCGCTACCTTGGGGGTGCATCGAGCTGAGGGGAGGCCCTGCTGCCTGCTTCGCCCGCGGTTCAGAGCTGGGCCCCACAGCTTGACCATTTTCTGTAGGAAAGCTGGCAGAGAAAGCCTGACACAATCCCCCCTAACCAGGTGTTCCAATGGTCTTCTAAATTCCCTCATGCAAAAGCCAGCGACCTACCCCATTTCCTTGGACCTCCTGGAATTATCATCTCCTCTGACATTTCCTGGGTCTTTCTTTCTGCCTGGTAGACTGCTGTTCCTCAAGAGAGAGGTGAAATGGAGCTCACCTGCTTACCGAGCGTGTTGTCTTTAACATGCAGATGCATAAAAACGCGTGCACACACATGCACACACACACACACACACACGTGGCTCGTGTGCGATGACACCAGCTGGGAGGCGTCGGTCAGGAAGTGCCAGGCGTGGCTGGGTCATGGGACTTGAAATGGGTCCTGCCTGCTTGGCGGGATGAGTCCTGCGGATGCTCATTTATGCCTCTTGCAGCGATGCGTGAGTTTGGTCCTTCAGTCCTCGGCCATAGCGACGTTGTGGGGCTCACCTTTTTAAGCCCAGACCTTCTGGGGGAGGCGGAGGAACAAAGGCAGGGTGACCTCAGTGCCGGGCAGTTCTCCGCGCTGTCCTCTGCCTGTCGCTCCATTCACCTCCTGCATCTGGCGCACCGACTGGTGTTGCCTGTCGCTTCCCACGTGGAAACAGATCCCGTAGGAGCTGACATGCCCATGCTCACGTGTGGTACAGTGAGGCCTGGGAACAGAATTTGCTCCCACGGAACATATGCTCTAGACGTGATCCCTGTTCAGTGTTGTCAAGATATTACATTCGCCTCATATGTATCATGACCTAGCGTGAAAGTAGAGGTCAGCCTGTTGACCACTCTGCTGCAGTATTCAGCAGTCAGACGATGAGGCCAACCGCAGATGACACCTTTATATGCAAGGCCACCCTGATTATTATTTTAATTGTGGCAAAATTGTGTACAGCGCTGTATATATTTCAAGTGTACAACATTACATTTTGATATTCGTGTATACTACATAGTGATCACCGTTGTAAGTCTAGTTACCATCCATCACCAGACAGTTGTTTCTTTTCACCCACCTTGCCCTCCTCTCAACGCCTTTCCCTCTGGTAACCATTGTTCTGTTCTCTTTATCTGTGAGTTTATTTCTGTTTTCTTTTTTTGTTGTTGTTATTGTGTTTTAGATGTCACATATAAGTTACATCATATGGTATCTGTCTTTCTCTGACTCATTTCACTTAGCATAATACCTTCAAGGTCTACTCATGTTGTGGCAGATGGCAAGATTTCCTTCTTTTTATGGATGAGGGGTATTCCATTGTGCAGCTGAACAACATGGGTTTGAACTAGGCAGGTTCACTTAATACACTAATCTATGGTGTTAATAAAAACGTGGCTATCTTTGGAGAATTGGAGGGGGCTAACATCTGATAGGGGGCTTGGTAGAGGGTGCTTCCGAAATAGTGATAGTATGCTATTTCTGAGCCTTGGTAGTGCTTATATGGATGTGTTCATTTTGTGATCATTTATTCAACAGTACAGTTAACAAATGTTTTCTTTTCTATACAAATGTTACATTTCAAGAAAAAGTATGCATGAGCACACACATACACACAGAAGAGTTTTAAAAAGAAGGGGAAGACCACAGCCATAGGTGTGCCCTAGAGTAGGTTAGTGTCGGCGCCATTCCTCAAGGCTCATCTATGGGATATGACATTCAAGTAGCGCTCGGGGATCTCTTTTTCCCTGATCGTAATGTATAACAATAATGTTTGGCAAAAGGCTGTGACACCGATTCTCCCCAAACCAGGTATTTCTGCAGAGAATAGCCCATGGACCACACCCATCTCCCTCTGGGAAAGATGTTTAAGTATCATTCAACCCTGTAGAGTAGCCTTAGTCTTGATTGGGAGCAACTGCCAAGACTCATTGCCCCAACCATTGGGCATCACAGAGATTTCTTAGTAAAGCATCATCAATCCTGTGAACAACTCAGTCAACTCTGTGATCACATTCCTACTCTCCATCTACCTGCTACCTCCCACGTGTATAATCATGCCCATTGCTCTGACTTCTGCAACCAACCTTGATAAATCTACCTTCCACAGCTCCCAAGGTATGAGGGTGGTTTTTTTTCTGATTACTCTGCTGACCCTTAGTCCTGGATTTGTCTTCAAGCCGGAGGCTTGAGTGATCTTTGAGAAACCTGAGGAGAAGGTCATTAACATAGGATCTTTTCCCCATATTGACCTATGAAAACTCAAGCTAAAATCCCCCCAAGAGGCCTTTCCTTCTCCTAGTTCT
Organism: Miniopterus schreibersii; assembly: GCF_964146895.1. Lineage (NCBI taxonomy): Eukaryota > Metazoa > Chordata > Mammalia > Chiroptera > Miniopteridae > Miniopterus > Miniopterus schreibersii. The sequence goes on from NC_138102.1 coordinate 174,241,899, forward strand.
AGGTAGCATCCTGTGAACTTGAAAGGGATTCTGAAATGATGCAAAAGAAAGTGCTAATCTCAAAACAATCCAAAGCAAGTAACTTATTTTAATGGCAGGGGATACATACCCAACGAGGGATTAATATGCAAATAACTATAGTCACAGGAAATGAAATACAATAATGACCTAGTTGGTCATTTACCTTGCTTTGAGGAGATCTGTCCCTGTCCATCAGATTTTTTTTTTTAAATATATCTTTATTGATTTCAGAGAAAGGAAAGGAGAGGAAGAGAGAGATAGAAACATCAATGATGAGAGAGTCATTATTGAGCCCACAACCCGGGCATGTGCCCTGACCAGGAATTGAACCCCGATCACCTGGATCTTAGGTCGACGCTCAACCGCTGAGCCACGCCCGGCCGGGCTCCATCAGATTTTAAAGTAGGGCCCACAAACTGACAACCTGCAGGCCTGATGTAGCCCACAGACAGGTTTGATTTGGCTTGCACAATGTTTTAAAACTCAGGAACTTCACACTAAAACCTATACTTGTGACTTCTGTTTAAAAACGGACAGATCTGGCAACCTTCCCAGATGTTAACAATTGCTGGAGCCACCATTTCCCATCACTTCACACCAGACCGCTTAACTCACTCATATTGCTTGTCTGAGCCCTTTGTAAGAACTTCTGTTTTCCACCCTGTTATGAAAGTGTCTGTTTTCATAGAAAAGTCCAATGAAAGGGGCATTGTACCTGTTGGTGGGACTGACTTGGGCAGCCATATTTTCAGTGATGTTACCTCTCCTTCCACCCTCCACTCCTCGGGGGTGGCTGTCTTCACCAGAGATGGCACCTGATTCAATGATGGCCCATCCAAAGCTTGCCAGGGACTCTGGCTTGGCAAGGCAGAGTGAGCAAGGGCAGCCACATTCTTCACTCAGAATGTTGGAAGTAGAAAACAGCAACTGCTGCCAACAAGTGGGGAAGAAAATGGAAGAGATTATAAAGTCACTTCAAATTGCAGCAGCCCAGAGCCCTGTGGAGCTGAGCTGTGTGGTGGAGAGAGCTCTTTGAGAGAGGAGAATGGACCTTGTGCACCAAAAGAGGCAGAGATAAGGGGTGGCTTTGAAAGGTTGGACGTGCAGATTTGTCCCCTTGATGTCATTCTTAATTCTAGTTCTAGTGAGACATGATGCACTTGATTTTCAATCCTTGGATCCAAAGAGTTAGGGGAAAGTTGCCCCACTTGTCCTATATCTACCCTTTGTCCTAGGGAAGTGACACTGTGAATTTCCCAAGGGAACCGTCCCACCATGAGAGAAAAGCCATTGGAGAAGGAAGGCTATGCACGGGGGAGAGGAGACTCCCACCATAAGTATTTCAGATGTTTTCTATTTCTCCATAAATGGTTGCACTCATAAGAAGGCTCTCTAAGCCTTATTTCAGTATATTTGCCCATTATTTAAGGCACAATTGAGTAATACAATAATGATGAAAATACACTTCACAAGCATTTATTGAGTGCCATCTGTATCCCATCCACGGTGGTAGGCGTTGAGAGAGCAACAAAGATGACCCAAATCCCTACACTTGAGGAGCTTACAATCTAATGGAGAAGACAACAAATGTACACAAGTTGCTATAACAACAACAGGATGAAATAAGCACTACAATAAATCCTTGTTGTCACCATAGTCCTTGGAGAAGAGAGGGAAGGAAATGATTCTAACTGGGGTAAGGGGCAGCTTGGTAAGCTGGTGTCCTAGCAAATAAGAAGGAAAGATGACACAGATGGAGAGCCACTTGCAAGAAGACACGGACAACAGGACTATGTTGATGAACACGAAGGGAAGAGAGTGAAGGAATATCAGGACAGAGAATAAGCCCCTTCACAGGGATCTGGGTGAACGACATCAGAGAATGGCAACCCATCGCTGCCATCACAGTGGCACCCAAACGGAGCATCATGAAGGAGCAGTGGAGGCGGAGGTCGCTGTGGACTTGGATGGTCAGGGAACCCTTCCCAAGGTGGCTGGCCGTGAAGTTCACATAGGTTTAGAAAAGGGTGACAGGCAGCAAGGGTATTTCAGGCAAAAGAAACCGAAGGCATAGGAAAGTCAAGGAACCGTCCTTTGTTCTTTTGGGGGGCAGCATGTGTGCGTTTTTGAGGAGGGAAGAGGGAGAGGCCAGCCTCGCTGGAGTTGATAGTTCACAGTGGAGGGTGGTGGAAAAACACTGTTGATAAGGCCGCCTGGAGCCAGCCTGTGGAAGGCCTTGGATTTCAGGACAAACGGCTTGGACTTGATCCTGGAGGCAGTGGGAGCCAGAGAAGACTGGGGAGAGGGGGTGACTTGACGAAAGAGTTCCTCATTCATTAAAGAAAAGCACCAGCAGAGCTCATTTTTCTCCTTAGAAAACAATCACAGGGTTTAGCTTTAAATGCACCCCCCAACTCCGTGCAAAGCATATACCAGCCCCTGCAGGGCTCCCGGGGGGAGTTCACCAGTTCAGACTCAAAGCACAAGATGTGTTTTACTTGGCATGTAAGCATGTCTATGGGTGATGCATGTCCTCAAACGAGGACAGGCTGATATGATTAAATTTTTTGCATCAGTTGTTCTGACTCTCATCATGCCTTTTCCCTCCACGGATCGGCCTCTGCCTCCTCCACCTCTGGAGACCCTGGGAAAATGGCTGTGAGACAGACTGTATACCTTCCTAGCAGCACGTGTGGTGTGGGTGTGCAGGGTAAGGGCTTTGCAGGAATTCGCTTCTGTTTTCTCAAGCTTCCTAAGTCTCACTTGGTTGGTAGCAGGGTGTGGGAACACCTAGCCTAGTGTCTGGCACGTGGTAAGGACTCGCCCAGAGCTAATTAGTGACAATGCTTATGGCACACGTGATTTTAAGTGGAAACTTTTGATGTATTTCTCCTTTCCTTTTTCCCATCCCTCCTGCTCACCACCTCCCCACTCTTTCTTCATTTTTCTTTCCTCCATTTTCTTTTAGATATTCTGTTCAGTTCATTCTCTCTCTCCCCCCCCCCTCCTTTTCTACTTTCTATCTCCTTGTAACTTTCTTTTTCCTTACAGGAACTGGGAAAGACAAGGATGTGTGGGCGGCCATGGCGGCCCTCCAAGGAAAGTGTGAGGCTTTGGGCAAAATAGATCTCTCATTTCTTCCAAACATAGGTCTAATCTGAACTGTCTCCAGGCTCTGGTCTCCAATCCAACTTCAGTGGTTTCAGTTGGACTCCATGAAAAGGGACCCCAGGGATGCTGTGTCGTTAGTCTTGTCTTGGAGAAAATCAGCTTTCTGTGCGCCTACTTGTCTCGCAGATTGGGGCACCCAGATTCCCTTTCTTCAAGTCGATAGAGCCCAAGAGAGACTCTTCTGAGCGAAATGCCTGGCTGAGGAGAAGCAGGACTTCATTAAGAGCTTGATTTATCCCCAAATGATCTATTGTTATGCATCAAACATGTTTTCCCTACAAACCAGTTGGCAGGGAGCATGCAGATAAATTACTACAAGATGTAACCAGACAAGCTGTTCAAAAGGGAAACGGTTCTCTGTGTGTGGAACTCAGGAGAGCACATCTATAAACATGTGTTGGGAAATCAATTCAGTCTAAGTTTGCTGGAAGAAATGAGCTGCTGCCCCCAAACTACCAGCTCGCTTTGATAGCTGACTGTTCTTTTGAGGTCACCGTCCATTGTCTCAGTGGTAAGAATGGAAAAACAAGAGAAAGGCCTACTCTGAAGCATCTTCAAAGGGGAGGGGATACTGGGTTATCCAGAGGCAACTGTGAGTTCTCTCCATAGGTACAAGTCATGTCAGCCAACCTCGTTTTACTGGAGATAATGGGTTAGAGTGATTCTATCTGCATATAGCAATATTTAGTTGATGTCATAATAGATTTCAAGAGAATAATAGTAATTTAATACACAATATAATATAGCACATGCTATATAGTTTGGTATGGAAGAAATACCCCTGGGCAAGGAATCAGAGAGAGAGGTGGGGGGTACGAATCCTGCCTGATCATGTGCCACTTGCTAGCTCTGTGACCCTTATAAAGTTTCTTCTCTGAGATTTCTTCCTCTTTCATAGAGGGAACCAGGCATGTACTACATACCTTAGAGAGTTGTTTTGTTTTAACACATGTAATTACATTGTGGCCAATTAAATTTAAGTGAATTAAATCAAATTGAGTACAATGAACACTTTAGCCCCTCAGTCACACTAGAGACATTACAAGTGCTCCATAGTCACATGGCCCTTGTGGCTACTCTATTGGGCGGAACAGATATGGAACATTTCCATTATTGTGGAAAGTTCTGTTGAACAGTGCTGTACCAGAACAGGCCAGACACAAAGTAGGTGTTTTATCCACAAGTGTTGCCTCATAGTTGCCAAAGCACTTTTGCACATAGGACCTGAGTGAAGGGTTATCTATCCAGAGAATTTGAAACACCCTTTTGCGGTCTCTTGGACAAGACTATCTCTCCATATGGTGTTCCAACCCAGCTCAATCCTGGTGATCGCTGGGAAGTTGGAGAGTATTCAGAGACAGGATCTCTGGGCCTTTAGTTAAAAGATACCGAATGCACCCTATATTCATTGCAGCATTATTTTCAATAGCTCAGAAGCAACCTAGGTGTCCATTGATAGCTGAATGGATAAAGAAGACATGAGATACACACACACACACACACACACACTGAAATATTTTAAAAAGAATGAAATCTTGCCATTTGCTACAACATTGATGGACCTAGAGGGTATTGTGCTAAGTGAAATAAGTCAGGCAGAAAAAAATAAATACAATGTGATTTCACTTATATGTGGAATCTAAAACAAAAACAAAAACAAAAGAAATGGATAAACAAAACCAAACAGAAACAGACCCGTAAATACAGAGAACAGGACGATGGCTGCCAAAGGGAGGGGAGGAGTGAAAAGGGAAAGAAGATACCAAATGCATATGGGAGAGGGCTTGACTCCAACCACAGAATGTATCTCAGCAGAGATGATCATGAGAGCATAAACGAAGGGGTTAGGCAACAGTAACAACACAAATAAATAAACCTGTAAGAATATCCATCAAGAACTTAACCTGGGCTTGTGTTAACATGTGTATGGCCCTCCTAATGTTTTGTTTAACTGCCTCGAAAATATCTGAGGGTAGATGAAACCTACCCCAAGATGTGTAGCTGAAACTTAAGGAATTTTCTCGAGGTCAAAGCAGAGTTATTACAAATTCACTTTCATTTGGTTGAGGACAATCTTGACTTCCTAGGGTGAGTCCAGCACATCATCCACGCTGCAGCTGATGGGACTGTAGCATGACAAGAATGTCCTCCTGATTGTCAGAGCACATTTCTTGGCAGAGAATAGGTAAGTGCAGGGAAGGCTGCCCTCCACATGCAGAAGTAAACAGAACAAAAGCAAAGGCTAGGTTTATTGAGTGCTTATTATGTACACTGTTCTATCCATATTACACGGGTCATCCAATCATTTCCACCATAACCTTATGAAGTAAGAATGTTAATATCCCCTTTTTACAGATGAAGAATTGAGGCACTGGATAGTTAAGAACTTACCCAAGGTCATAACCTAGTAAATGGTGGAGCCAGAACTTGACCCTGGGTGATCTAGCAAAAGTTCCCATTCTTAACCTGAGGCCTTTCAGGGTAAATTGTTTCTGTGGTTTCCTCATTTAAGTTTCAGAACAAAAAAAATTATAATATTTAGGGGTTTCCTTCTGCAGTTTTCCTGGTGACTGTGGGAAATAACTCTATATATTAAAGAAAATTATCGTATTAAAAATAATGATGAAAACACTGCTGTCCAGATAAGGCAACTTATGAATTTGTGTAGACGAGCATCTCATGAATGAATAAAGATAACAAATGCAAATGAGACAGTGAGATATTTTCATCTTTGAAGGTGCAGAACCATTCTGTCTTCAAAGTCTGAGTGAAGGAAATTTCAAGTGAAAATGAGCAATTAGATGGGAGGCTCAACAAAGTAAGACGTGTGTAGGCCAGCTGCCTGCTTTTGTAAATAAAGTTTTATTGGAACACAACCACACCCAATAACTTACTGACTTTTTTTTTTTTTAAATAAATATATCTTTCTTGATTTCAGAAAGGGGAAGGGAGAGATGGAAACATCAAGGGTAAGAGAGTCATTGATCGGCTGCCTCCTGCATGCCCCCCACTGGGGATCGAGCCCACAACCCAAGCATGTGCTCTGACCAGGAATTGAACCTCGATCTCCTGGATCATAAGTTGATGCTCAACCATTGAGCCAAGCCGACCAGGAAACTTATTGATTTTCTATGGGTAGAGTTAATAGAGCCCACAAAGTCTAGAATATAGGGTGTCCCCCCAAAAATGTATACATACTTTAACAACTGATAGCTCAGTTGATGTTTCTTTATGTTCAGATTTAACCCACTGGAATTAATAATTATTCAAAGTGTATATACATTTTTGGGGAACATCCTTTATTTACCATCTGGTTCTTGCAATCAAAAAAAGCTTGCTAACCCCTGACTTAGATAACAGTGAAAAAGTAGAATTATGCCCTGACAATGGGTCTAAACCTATATCCGTCATTTTCAGGAGACTGGAAATGTAGGACTTTAGTGATACATTGTTAATAAAATTTGACATCGTTTGGTTTTATAGAACCAAGAACTGCAAATAAGGGGAGTTCACTGGTTATATTGCCAAACACGATAAAACGTTGTTGCAGTTCTGACTTTGAAAGCCCAAGGCAATCCTTGAGTAGCGTAGAATGACTAGCTGCCCTGTGACCCTCCAAATCCCATTCCTGTCTGGTAGCTCTAATCACAAGCCATCATCATGATTCCTCTTGTTTCACCTTTCCTGCCTTTCTTGAAAGCAGATGTGGCTTTTGCAGGCTGATTCTTCGCAATGAATGGCACAGAGCAGGCGCCTAATAATAGCTGAGTGAGGAGCTATGTGGCAAAATGTTGACTAACCCAAGCATAAGAGAGATAGTGGAGCAGCCACAATACAGGGGAGTTTGGGCAGAGTGGTGCTCAAAGATGGGGTCAACCAGCAGGGAACTCACAAAAATCACAGCCTCACTAAGTTACCCAAGTGTAAATACAACCCAGGGTGAGCCAGGTGATCCTCTGACTTTCACTGATTACTCGTTATGTGCCAGGGACACACTCTGCTCAGCTCCCTGCCAACATTTATGTTATCAATCATCACAAGAACTCCAAGAAATAAGGTCTCCCCTTTGTTTCATAAGCACAGGGAGGTTTAGTCTCTTGTCCAGGATACAGCTTAAAAAAAAAAAAATGGTAGAAAGAGGTTTTAAATCCAGGGAGTTTGAATCCAGAGACAAAAACTTGTAATAATAACTATGCCATGTTGCTCTCCTCCGTAGTTTTCAAGGCATTCTATGGGGAACTGTAACCTGAGGAGGTAAGTTTCCACATTTCTATAGAACACCCATAGCCTAAACTTAGTTCTTTGTATAGCTGTTCATTTTACAACCAACTTACTAGTAGCTGGCCTCGGTAAAATGAAGCATATTATTTGACCAGGGATAGCCATGCCATACTCTATGGTCTTTGTATTTCCAGCACTCTTTAGAAATTTTCTACCTTAATTATGCTTTCTATGTAATTAAAAACACATTGTTTCATATTTGTAAAAACTAGAAAACCTTTAGACATATGTTGTTGCTACTCAAATTGCACTCCAAGGTCCAGTAGCATCAACATCATCTGGGAGTTTGTTAGACATGAAGAATCTCAGGCCCTGCCCAGAACTACTGAGTCAGAATCTGCATTTTAACAAGATGGCCAGGCGATTCCTATACACTTTAAAGTCTGAGAAGCACAGACTCTGCCACTACAGTATAAGTATCATTGACTCCCCAAGAGTGAGAATAATTTGGTACCACTGGTTAGGAGGTAATGAGAGTCAAGCTGATAAAAGTTTGATATGCTAGGGGGAAAGGTTCCATCCTAGCTGTGAAAAGACCTAGGGATTCACAGTCCTCATTGCAATAGGGTCACCTGGGGAGTTTCTAAAAACACTAGATCTATTCAGGGTCGTTTTTGGTTTCGTATAAATTTTAGGATTATCTTTTCTATTTCTGTAAAAAAAAAGCCATTGAAGTTTTGCTAGGATTTCAATGGAATCTATAAATGACTCTGGGTAATATGGACATTTTGATAAGATTAACTTCTGATTCATGAACATGGGATATCTTCCATTTTATTTTTGTCTTCAATTTTTCTCATCAATGTCTTACAGTTTTTGTTACAGAGACCTTTCACTTCCCTTCTTAAATTTATTCCAGTGTACCTTATTGTTTTGATGCTATTGTAAATGGGATTGTTTTCTTTATTTGTTTTTCAGATAGTGCAGGATCAGTGTATAGAAACATAGCTGATTTTTGTATGTTGATTTTTGAATCCTGGAACTTCACTGAATATATTTATTAGTTCTAACAGTTTTTAATGGAGCCTTTAGCACTTTCTATATGATCATGCCATTCGCAGAGATAATTTTACTTTTTTTTTCATATTTGGATGCCTTTTATTTCTCCTTTTACTGTATTAGTCTGGCTAGGACTTTCAGTACAATGTTGAGGAGAGCTGAGAATGAACACCCTTGTCTGGTTCCTGATTTTAAGGGGAAAGCTTTCAACTTTTAACCATGGAGTAGGTTGCTAGCTGTGAGCTTGTCATTATGGCCTTTATTGTGTCGAAGTATGTTTCTTCTATACCCAACTTGTTGAGAGTTTATTATTATTATTGAAAGATATTGAATTTGTAAGTGCTTTTTCTGTACTTACTGATATAATCCTATGACTTTTATCTTTCATTCTGTTTATATGGGGTGTTACATTTATTGATTTAAATACTTTGAACCACCCTTGCCCCCTAAGGATAAATCCCATGAAGATATCTTGAGAAAGAACAAAGCTGGAGGCATAATACTTTCTGATTTCAAACAATACTATAAGTCTATCCTAATCAAAACAGTATGGTACTGGCATAAAAACAGACATGGGCCAGTGGCACAGAATTGAGAGCCCAGAAATAAACCCATGAATATAAAGTTAACAAATATTTAACTCAATGGGAAAGAATAGGCTCTTCAATAATGGTGTTGAGAGAACTGAATATTCACATGAAAAAGAATAAAATTGTACCCTATTTTACAACACTCACAAAAATTAACTTGAAGTGGGTTAAGATCTTAAAGGCAAGAACTAAAAATCATAAAACTCATAGACAAGAACAAGGGAAAAACTTCTTGACATTGATATTGGCAATGATTTTTTTAAATTTGACACCAAAAGCACAAGAGACAAAAGCAAAAATCAACCAATGAGACTACATAAAACTGAAAAGCTTCTGCACAGCAAAAGAAACAATCAACCAAATGTAAAGGCACCCTATGGAATGGGAGATAATATTTGCAAATCATATATCTGATAAGGGGTTAATATTCAAAATGTACAAGGAACTTACACAACTCAATAGCAAATAATAATAATAATCTGATTTTAAAATGGGCAAAGGGACTGGATAGACATTTTCCAAGGAAGACATACAAATGGCCAATAAGCACATGAAGAAGTGCTTCAAATTCAAAGTGAAATAAAATAAGAGGGGAGAGACTATATGTGTCAGGTTTCCCCAGGTGTGTACTTTTAGGTTACAGTACCAAGCTGTTTCCCAACCTGAGGGCCAAGGACCCAGTGTGAGCGGGAGGGGGGAGGGCATGGGACTGTTGAAAAGGACCCTCAAATCCTTCCACATGTCATGCATTTTCTGAAAACGGACACAAGCATTCCTCCTCACCCCCAGATGTACTGTTGGGTGGTGATGCTATTGGAACTAATAGAACAGGAGCTTCAAGTTTTTATCAAATCCATATTATCTTCCCATCATATTATTCAGTAAGTATAAACAGTGGCACTGGTACATTTTGTGGGGTCCCGTGGGGGGTTTTCAAATTATTAATAGTAATAAAAATTCTAACCATTTATTGACTGAGCAGTGCACTATGGATGCAGATGGTCTCATTTAATTCACCACCGACCTTTTGGGGTAGGTACTATTATTCTCATTTTATACATGAGGGGGCACAAGATGTCCTAGAACACTGATAATATTTTCTGCTTAATACTGTGGTGCAGACTGAACACCAGGGTGGAGGTAGGGTTCTGTCGGGCCAGTGCTAGAATGGCACCAAAATTAGGAGCCAGGGAGGCTCAGAACACTGGGGTGGAGGTGAGGGGAAAGCTGATACTCTTATCTGGATGAGGGGAAGGGGTCTCAGATAGACTGACAGTGCTAGAATTTGGGAGTGGGCGGAGATCCGAGAAGCGTGAGGTTCAAGCCCAGAAGATCAGCAGGAGCTAAAGTGTTTGTCTTGGCAAATGGAATGAGTATGGTGCCTGTCAGTTTGAGGCAAATGGCGATCACCTTGGACGGGGTGAGAAGACTCTGTCAGGGACCTGGGCCCTCAGTGCCTGAAAGGAGCAGTTCGTGATTCCTGAAGTGCTCGTTGAGTTCCTGCTGTGTTCTCGGACCAACAAAAGCAGCTAGAATACGGTTCTGAGCCAAAGAGATGTGGTGTCTGTCTTAACTGAATTGTTTAGGGAAATTACTCAAATATTAACATAATACACAACTTAAAACTGTGGCAAGCGTGATAAAGGAAAGGTACAAGGTGCTACACAAGGATACAATAGGGGAATCTGATCTTGTCTGGGAGGATACCTGGGAGAGGGAAAGAGAGTGAACATTCAGGACAAAAGAAACAGCTTGTGCAAAGGCCCTGAGGTGGAAGGAAGAGGAAACATTGGAGAAAATGAAAGAAAGACAATATAGAGAGCCCATTGTGCTGAGAAAAATACCTCTAGGAATAACTAGGGCTCTGGGCAGGAATTATGGGTAGAGGCTTCTACCCTGGACAACATGACAGGGAACGAGCCATTGGAACTTAACTCTAAGCTAAGACCAGGGTGAAGACTATTGAGCTTCCTTTGCTTGACCTTCACTAAGGGTGCAGGTCGTCCCAACGGAGCCCTCACTATTCTGCCTGGCAGGATTGCAGGTGACAAGTACCCTGGTGAGGAGCCAGGGAAACTGGGTTTCAGCCCTAGTTCTACCTTCTTTTTTGTTAGGAGCCAATGAGGCTCTGCTGGCCCCGTAGAACTGCGTGTCGGGTGGATCTTATGCAGGTTAAAGATATTTGCAGCACTGGTTTAGAGCTGTGGTCTTCAGCCTTAGCTGCACATGAGAGTAACCTGGAGGAGCTTTAAAATCCTGCTGCCTCGGCCCCACACCCATGGCCTCTGATCTAATTGCTCAGAGTATAGACTGAGCATCAAGATTTTGCAAAGCTTTCAAAGTTATTCTAATGTTCAACCAAGTTCGAGAACCACAGTGTTAAGAGGCTAGTTCCCAAATGCCAGACCACAGATCAGCTGTATCATAAGGACCCGGAGGACTTATGAGGACATCTCCAGCCCTACATCGGACCTGGTGTGTCAGGGTTCCTAAGGGTGAGGCCCAAGAATGGGTGTTGAGACAAATTCTCCGGCACTTGCAAACAAAAATGGTAGCACCAGGTGATTTCTGGACCTATCAAAGGCATCCCAGACTTTAAGTCTGCTTCAGTCGGGAGTGGGGCCTGAGATTCTGCATTTCTTAACAAGTTCCAAGGTGCCATTGCTGTCTGAGGGCAACATGTCCAGGAGCAAGTGTTCAGGGGATGCAAATGAAAGAATGGGGGACTGTTCTCTAAAATCTGCCAAGGGTTGTGCCTGAAATCTGTTCATATGCAGGAACCTTACTGACATGCCCTGTTCCCTGGCCAGATCACTTTCTTCAGGACAGGCATTGGGACTCCGTCATCTCTCCATCTCTAGCATCTAAATGCAGTGCTCAGCACATCAGGAGCACAATAAATGGATTCTGAATTGAATAAATGCCATGATGTCCTTAGGGTCCAAGCTGGGGAGCCAGCTGAAGGTGAGACATTGCTATAATGCAGGCCTTCTGCCACTTCCAGTCATAAATCCCAGTTGGACTGGGTCCAATGTGAAGCTGAGTGTTACCGAAGCCTGCTTGGTAAGGGGTCGGGTCAAAGCAGGCCTCTGGAATATTAATAATGCTGAGCAGTGACCACAGCTCTGATATTTACAGGCCCAGGAAGCACAGAGCACAGCCTGAGGTTGCTCACACAGCTATAGACCCCAAGGACTTGCTCTGCTCCAAATGGAGCATGTACATTGCCCAACGCTGCCAAAAACCATACGGGTCATTAGCTTTTACTGTACAGAGAAACGCGCCAGGCCTGGTGCGAAAATGACATGATAAAGCACAGTTGACAGTAATGGTCAAAGGCAGAGGCACAGGGGGAGCGGAGCTGCTCTGGGGGCCGCTGCTCAGGCCTCTGGAACGGGGAGAGAATATCTCCGCCTCTCCACTGGGAGGCCGGGCTGGTTGGAAGCTGACAAGGACTTATTACTTTAGGACCTTTTTCCAGGGCTTTGGTTCCTTCCCCTGGATTCTTCTCACGTGGTGATGGATGGCTTTTCCCCGAATATTTTTTGATGCTATGATTACTTGTGTGGTTTGTGAGTTACATATTGGGAGGGGGTCAAGAGAGAGAAGGGAATAGAGAAATAGAGCAGAGAGAAAGAGACAGAGACAAAGAGGCAGAGAGGGGGAGAGAAAGAGAAAAGAGTTACATGATTGTCACTAGGTGGGAAAGAGCAGAGAACAGTAGGGAAAAGAGTGGGACATCAGGATGGAGGGTGAGGGGCCCCAGGCTGAGTTCCCCCTTCATTTTGGTTCTTTAGACTCAAGGATGGTCAACAGATCCTTCAAAGGTCCTTACCTAGTACTTCTATTAAGCCCCACAGGAGGCATAAAGTGAACATTTTTGGTCTCACCCTTCAGCCCTGGTAACTCATTGCCCGCCCTCACCGTGGAACCGCGCCCCTCTGGTTGGTTGGTTTTTCCTGCCAGTCACACTTTTCCTTTCCGTCAAAGGCAAGTCTGTCTGGCTCAGGGGCATTTGCATTTTATGGGTTAAAACTCGACTTTTTACTGGAATCATTAAGATCTAGCCTCTTAGCCAGTTTGATGATTATAATCCAATATTGTCATCTATATTCAGTGTTCTGTGCATTAGCCCTCCAGGGTGTACCCTCAAACAACATTTGCGCCCCCCCCCCCCCATCTCCTGGCCGTCACCACTTTGCTCTCTGTTTTTAAAAGTTTGGTATAAAAGCATGATAATTCTGTGTGATGTGATAGAGATGCTAACTGTCACTACAATGCCAATCACATTACAATATATTCACATACGAAACCCACGTCTCACACCTCAGAGATATACAATGTTATATTTCAAATATATTTCAATTAAAAAACATTTCTGAGGGTGAGTAGGGTTCAGGCTCAGTCCTGAGGATTGAGCACAAGATGGCAAGGCTGGAACTGAGGAAGCCGGGGAGAGACCAAGCGTTTACTCAGAAGCTGAAGAAAGACTCAGGAGGGTCTCTGTGACTGACCTTGATGTTTCAGCTCCATTCCAACCTTTGTAACACTCTGGACAGGACAACGTCCCTTTTGTTTGAAGTTTTGTATTCGCTGTCCTGATTCTGCACCCACTCACACGCCCCTAGAGGCCCCGGGCGAGGACTTGAACCTCTAGGCGCTGGGAGTACAGACAGAGGAGTTTCTGAGAGTGGCCCTGTGGTTTTTGAGAACTTCTGAATTTAGGAGTTTTCAACAAAATGCTGCCCATCACAATGGTTTTGACAGTAAGAGCAACAGCTACTGGGTACCTAGGCCACCTGACTTATGTGAATAAAAGGTCGATTTCATCTTACTTTTTCTCAAGTGCAGGAAATTCTGAACAGCTCTAAACAGGCTCAACACTACCCTCTAGTGTGCGAAATGGGCAGAGGTGGGGCTCGGAGAGCCTTGGTGACACAGCCAGTGGGGTAGACCGGAGGAGGTGACAGGAAAGAAACGTCCTTACATCAGCAGAAGGTCCGTGTATTAATAAATATTTAAGTGCCCAGGAAATAGACAAATGCTTCCATGGTAGAAAGTTCCAAGACAGTGCTTCCCATAGAATAGAATGTGCTATAAAGCGTCAGTCCCGCGCGATATATTCCCACAGCCCCTCTGAGAGCCGGGGTTAAATAAGTTAGGAGTCCTCTGCACACCATGTTCCCCAAGCCCCTGTTACCAAATTAGACTCTAGCCTCGGTAAAGGCTAGAACTGTAAAGGCTCTAGGGAGTTACGCAGTCAGGAAACTCCATTGCCCATACATTTTTGACCACTGAAGCTTTTTCTGATTTGTTTTCTCATAAATCCATGCCATTGCCCTGGGACGACTGCTCGTGGAGCATAGTTTGGACCGTGCTAGTGGGAAAAACACAAGGGTCTTACCTTAAGCTCCCTGCGTGTTGAAAAAAGGCCTGTCCCATAGGCGTAGGTGGCCCCACTTTCTTGCAAAGATCGAGCTGACCGAGGCAAGAGGGTGATGACCGATGCCAAATATCTGGCCCAGGGTGCCAAGGAAGGGAAGACCCCACAAGAGGCTGAGAGCTAACCCAGTTCTGCGCCACCCCACAGCCAGCCCAGGCTTTATACAGGACACAGGCCTTCTTACGGCCCTGATGTGTCATAGCCGCTCTATGTCTGTCAAACTCGAGCCCAGGCCCTGTTCCAGTGTCCCCTTCTTCAGATTCCTCATGACCCTAGGCTCCACTGAGCATTTCCTCTTCTGACCTTCAGTTGGGTCATCTTCTTATTCATCAGAGGTACAGTGATACCTGCTAGCACCATGCGGTGCGGGGAATACAGGCCTGGGAAAGACCCAGAGCCCGCTCTCAGGGGCTCGCAGCTTCCACCAGCCGAGGAGGGTGTGAGGAACCGGCGCAGGCTCCGCTCCAAGGAAGACGGCGCTGCCGAAGGGACAGCAAGTCACAAATACGTTTTCCCGTAGAGCACACCCCGCGTTCCCGCCGTGACCACACGGAGCGCCTAGGACAAGGCCTGGATCACGGCGAGCACTCCAGAGAGACCAGCTTTTGTTGTTCCTGTTTTACTGCTGTTGCTGTTATCTACCACATTTATGTGGCACTGCTTTATTCTCACTTTACGGTCCAAGAAAATAGACGGGTAGGATGCCATCTCCCCCACAAGTGGGTCAGTTGGTCAAAGGATTTCTTTACTCGGCGACTGGTGACTACCGAAGCCAATGACACTTTATTTCTCTACCTGTGCCATGATGCTATCGATAACTCTCCTTTTGGCTAACTTCATTGACTCATCAATTTCTTCCTTCATTCTTTCAACTAATACTGATGGGTCCCCCGTTATGTGCCAGACTCTGTGCTAGGGAGGGGGGACCTAGTAATAAACCAGACAGATGTGGTCTCTGCCCCCCTGGACCTCCCTGTATCTCAGGATTTGGGAGATGATTTCAGTGGTATTATGTTACGTGAATGTATTTTGTGACATGCAGGGCTGGTGAATGTACAGTATTATTATAATTTAAGCACTTTGTCAAGCTTGGCCTCCGGCCTCTGGAATGGAGACTGTCATGTGCTTACTTGGCACTGCGTCTGGTTTCATAGGCGCTTTCAGA
Organism: Miniopterus schreibersii; assembly: GCF_964146895.1. Lineage (NCBI taxonomy): Eukaryota > Metazoa > Chordata > Mammalia > Chiroptera > Miniopteridae > Miniopterus > Miniopterus schreibersii. Next base: position 174,257,569 of record NC_138102.1, read on the forward strand.
CATGTCTGCTGAACGAGTTGGTGTGAGTGGAGAATTAATTAGAGGCATTGTCACGGAAATTCCATTTGCTACATGAATAGTAATCGTGAAGGAAAGAAAGAGGTCAAATAAGAATACATATGACTTCTTGAGCTCCTGTTATATGATAAATATGACATTATGTACTTTACCATCACTGTCCTCCTAGCAACCATGACATCAGGATTATATTCCCATTTTAGAGATGAGAAAAAGCTCAGGGATATTAAGTAACTTGCCCAGGGCTTCAAAACTATAAGCACATAACCCTGGCCGGGTGGCTCAGTTGGTTGTAGCATCGACCCATACACCAACAGACCCCCAAGTGAGGATTAAAAAATATATATATATATATATATATAGTAAAGGCACCAGTGACCTGAGGACACACTTACATCTTCTCTCTCCTTTAAGGGGAAGTTTCGTTCCTTCCCCAGATCCAATTTCTATTATTGGGGAACATGGTCTTCTTTTACAGACACACTAAGTGAGAATGGATGAGGTGATGAGTTCTACCTAATGTGTCACAGCTGGAGATGGGACCACGGCTATTAGCTGAAATTAGTGCCTTGGAGGCAATCATTACCAGCCCCAGCCTGACAGGAGCCCAGGGCATCTCTGATAATGCAGTGCTGATTTCCTCCCAACATTTTCCAATAAAGGGAAATAAACAACAGATTTTCTTCACATGGAAAGGCCAGGAGAGGGAAGATGCAGAGCTCAGTCCCACAGCAACAGGGTCAGAGGGCGCCTGAAAGGCACCTAGTCCAGCTGCTCGCTTGATGCCACGCCCGAGTCTCCTCCACCCCCCCCTCCAGGCGCCCTCCGGCTGTTTCTCGTGCCCCTGGGGCTGGAGGACTCCTTCAGGCTTGGGCGGCCTGGTTGATATTGGAATGAGCTGATTGGGAAGTCTGCTCTATGTTGAGCTGAAACCTGCTTCAGGAACTTCTACTCATTGGTTTTAGTTTTCTCCCAGAAATCTGATCTGCTGTCCACATGGTTACTGTTTCCATACTGCTCACATGGTACTGTAAGACCACACACTTATACCATGGTACACTTCATGTTTTTTCCTTTCAACTCATTGTAACTTAAATGCCAATGTTAATCTCAAAACTGAGCAATAATATGTGTGAACTCATAGGTTTGATGTGTGTGTTTGTTTTATATTTTTCTAATAATTATTAATTCTATTATTAATGTGTTATTAATTGCATGTATTATTTGTATTAATATATTAATTAACATTATTATTAATGTACTATTAATTTATCAATGATGGTATGGCTACCCCATTTTGGGAAACACCATATATGTCCCTTTTCTACATACAGTATTTGAAATGAACAACCACAGCTAACTTCATTAGAACAAATATACTCAGTACTTTCAGTCATATTACATTATGCAAAATTAATTTACTACTCTGGTTATTTGCCTTCAATTTTTCTACATGGTGATTTAGGTTGTGAGGACAGTCTCAAGTATAATTCTCTCATTATACATGCTCTGATTTTATGAATACAATCTGTATTTTCATCAGCTTTCTAAAGACTTCACTGTTCCTAACCTCCTTAAGTCTTTATTTTTTTTTATCAGCACCAGTGTTATACCATCCTTTCCCATCTTGTTCATTCTTTTTTCTCCAAAAGGCAGTGTTCTTTTTTTTGCAAATTTATTGAGATATATTTGACACATAGCATAGTGTAAGTTTAAGGTGAACAACATGCTGATTTGATACACTTATATATTGCAAAATAATTACTGCAGTAGTGTTAGTTAATACCTCCAACCATCTCACATAATTACACGTTCTTTCTGTGGTGAGAACATTTAAGATCTAGTGTCTTAGCTACTTTTGGGTATAGCAGTATTGTTAACTATAATCATTACGTTGTACATTAGATCCCCAGGACTTATTCATCTTATGTTGGAAGTTTGTACCTTATGACCAACATTTCCCTTTTCCCACCTCCAGCTCCTGGCAACCACCATTCTATACTTTGTTCCTATGAATTTGGTTGTTGTTGTTGTTGTTTAGATTCCACACATAAGTGAAATCAAACATCATTTGCCTTTCTCTATCTGACTTATTTCACTTAGCGTAATGCCAAGTTGAAGGAAACACAAATAAGCACAGAGATAGCCCATGTTCATGTGTTGAAAGAATTGATGTTAAAATGTCCACATTTCCCAAAGCCATCTATAGATTCAATGCAATTCCTATCAAAATCTCAATGGAATTTTTTACAGAAATAGAAAACCAATCCTAAAATGTGTATGGACCATAAAAGACCCTGAATGGCCAAAGCAATTGTGAGAAAGAAGAACAAAGCTGGAGTCATCAGACTTCCTGATTTCAAACTATACAACAAAGCTATGATCATCAAAACAATATGATACTGGCATAAAAATAGACACACAAACCAATGAGAGCCCAGAAGTAAAACTTGCATATACAGTCAACTAGTATTTAGCAAGGAAGTCAAGAATATTCAGTGGGGAAAAGAGAATCTCTTCAATAAATGGTGCTGGGGTATTTATTTTATTTTATTTTTTTGGTTTCATTTAAGTTTTTGGAATATTTGTTCTAGATCTGTGAAATATGCCATTGGTATCTTAATAGGAATTGTGTTGAATCTATAGATTGCTTTGGGTAGTATAGGCATTTTAATTTTAATGATGCTAATTCTTCCAATCCATGAACACGGTATATGCTTCCACTTGCTTGTATCTTCCTCAATTTCTTTGTTCTATGTCCTATAGTTTTTTGAGTAGAGGTCTTTTACCTCCCTGGTTAAATTTATTCCTAGGTATCTTATTTTATTGTTGTTATAACAGTAAATAGGATTGTTTTCTTACTTTCTCTATCTGATAGTTCATTATTGTTATATAAAAATGCCACCAATTTCTGAATATTAATTTTGTATCCTGCCACTTTGCCAAATTCATTTATTAGATTTAGTAGTTTTTTTGTGGAGTTTTTCGGGTTTTCTATGTATATACAATATCATGTCTTCTGCGAATTATGGCCTATGTAATACTCTGGTAATTATTTTTGACACACTTAAATGCTGCTCCATGTGGACAGTTTTGATTTTTATAAGATTATTAAATAATTCTTTGGAGGCAAAGGGGAAAGATGGGGGACATCTGTAATAGTGTCAACAATAAAAGAAAGAAACAAAGAAAGAGAAAAAAAGAATTCTTTAAAGATTACTCACCTCTGGAAGTTATAATGAGGCTTATTGAAAACCTAGTTATCCATTCATAGTATCAAACACTTGAGATATAGTGAGCATTTTTAATACAATCAACCATAATGGTAGGTCTTATGTCCTTAAAATACAGAGGAGAAGTTCTTGAAAGGTCATAAAGCCATCAAAGTAATCCAGCTAGTAGTAGCGGAGAAGCTAAGATTCAAACTCAGCTCTGTCTGACATCACAGCACAAGCCGTTTCTGCTCTAAGATGGTAGGAATGGAAAATGGTCTTGAACAGATGGACATGACTGCTTTGGAGTTTGCTGGGCAGAGTGGTGGCATTTGCAAAGCTAATATCTAACAGCCATCCTGGGAAAATATGGAATCCTCTGCTGAGGGCTTTCATTTGGAAACATTGTAAAGCTTATCACATAATCTGCACGGAAGAGAGGCTCACATAGAAGTGAAGATGAGGCCGACTTTGACCCTGTGACACTGAGGAGTCTCAGTGTGGACGCTAGGAGCAGACAGCAATGATTAGGAGGGGTGCATGCTTTGGTTTTGCACCTTAGAGTGATAATTGTAAAGGCTGGTGTGCCAGGCCAGAAAGCAGAATTTAAAATTAGCTTATCAGTGGTCTTTAATTGTGGCCCAATTCCATAGGAAAAAGAAATAAATGTTGTCTAGATGGATCTCTCAGGCCTGTAGTGGTGCCACTGTGGCTGCTACTGGAGGAGCCACACAGTAGTGCCCTCTCCTTAACCACTGGACTTCTTCAGCTGTATTCATGGGCTCATGAGCAATCCAGCTCCTTGCCCTTAAGAGTTGCTCTCCTAGAAACGGGGCTGCATTCTTCAGCCGATCCTACAGAGGCTACAGAGGGCCAAGCAACATGGGAACCGTTTCAAAGTGACGTATGAGACTGTTGGCTCCCAGTGGAAAGACAGACCAGTGGCTGTGCCATATGAACTTCAGTTCCTGGACATTCACCCCTTTGGGAGAAAGCTGAGATGGCTGCTTTTCAATGGGTACAGCCTCTCTGCAACCTTGGCCCTATTTCCAGGCTCTTAGAGGGTGAGCAGCAAGCAAACTTTTCCAGTAGAAGGCTGTGTCTCCAGGTGCCAAAAATGCACTTGGCCATGGAACTGTTGCAGAAAGCCTCTGGGGGAACCTCTGTGTTTTTGCATGGTTGTGGGTTGCTAGGTCTGGGATAACCTGGGGCAGGCTCACCAACTTCTTAAATAAAGTGCTTCAGCAGAAAGTCACAGGGCAAGCTTGCCTAGCTTTTCTGTCAGGATTGGCAAAGCCAACCACGGAGCTGCCATGTCAAAGACCTCATGTGAGGTATGTCCAGCTGAAAGCATGGAATGGCTGGGTCAGAGCAGATGGCTGGCCAGTGGGGGCAGGGGCCAGGCACCAACCAATGCTTGCTTTAGGTAATCTGAAGCACTTTTAAATAATAATTTCTTTTTTTAAAAACTTGCCACCTGCTTCTAAATAGCAGAGAAGCCAAGTCTATGAACTAGGGAGAATTCATTACAGTGGATGCTGTCTCACACACGTTCTGTGGTCTAGGTGACTATGCTTCAGAGAGATTCAGGCTGAGCCATCCCAGGATGAACTACATCAATGGTGCCAGTGCCAACCTGGGTCCCCAGAGAATCCAAAACCTGATTTCATCTATAATGTGATCTGCTTGATTGCTAGAGCAAGCAGAAGGCCCTCCCCTTCTCCTGGTGTGAGAAAGGCTTGGGTTGGCATCCCTTTGGGTGTGGGCCCTCCACTCAGTGAAGTAAACCTTCCTTGCCTCTGAAGCCACCAACATGTCTTGACAGTGGCTATGTGGCTCAGAGAACTTTCTTTATTTGGCCAGTGAGGGGGAGCATTTGGGGTTCCATGTCTGGACCCAATCAAACAGTGAGGGAAGTCTGTCTCCATAGCTGCCCAGTGTGCCCTAATGCACGTGGGAATTAGGGTGGACTCAGAAGACGTTCACACAAGACAGTGGGAGAAATGCTGTGATTTTGTGGAGCAGCTGCTTTGACGCCCTCCCCTGCCTCTGGCTTGGATTATTGCCATGGCCTCCTAGCGGTCCCTCCTCGGTCTGCTCCCAATACAGCAGCCCAAGTCCTGCTATTCAGAGCTAAGTCACATCATGTCACTGCTCTGCTCAGAACCTTCCAAAGGCTTCACGCCTCGCTCAGTAAATTAAAAGCCGTCTTTATGACAACCTACAGCACCTTACTGATTCTAACTTCACTTACTAGTCCTTTGCTCTTTTCTCCACGCTGCTCAGCCACACTGGCCTCCTAGCTCTTTCCTGGGCACATTCCTGCTTTTACTGTTCCTCACTCCATGGCCCACTCCCTCATAGCCCCTAGATTTGCTTCAATGGGATCTTCTTGACCCCTCCTAACCTACTAGCACCCCTTCCTCCACTTCCTTGCCTAATTTTTCTCCTTGGCATTTATCCACGTCAAACAGACCATAGGGTTTACTTGTTTATGTCATTTGTTGTTTCTCTCTTCTGGATAGACAATCTCTGGGAGCAAGGGTTTGTCCCCTGTGGAGTGCCCAGGATCTAAAGTGTGTTTGATATATGATAAGCACTCGGCAAACGTGTTCAGTAAGTGAATCCTATCATTCAATCCTCAACCACTTGTGAAGCAGATTCTTCTCTGTCCATTTCAGAGGTGAAGAAACTAAGGGTGAGAGGGGCCAGGTAACTTGCTCAAGGTCACACTTGCTCAAGGTGATGGCCACCACCTGCTGTTTCTTTGGCCTGACCAGTTAGTGCAGAGCACCGTTATAATGTTTCTCCTGCTGTAATACTGCATCTCCTTAAATAAGTAGCCTTCAGATGTAGTCCTACCACCTCTGATAATCTCTAATCTCTTCCACATCAATTCCTACAGAGTGAAGTTATCAGCATTATTTCTCTTATGACTTCCGAAGTAGAGAGCCACGCTTCGCCATGTTCTAACTCACTCTCTGCCCAGAGTGGACCCATGAGATAGGGAGGTCTTCTTTAATCCAGTCTAGTAAGCACTGAAAAGAAATCCTACTAATTAGAACATTTTAAGTAGAATGTCTATAGCATATTGGATATGAAATGTACTTTGCAAAGCTTTCTTACTATGTGTTCTTTCTGACCACTCCAGGTAAAAATTTTAACCCCTTACTCAGAAAGTCTTGGTTTAAATACCAACTCCGCTGTGTGCTCTCTGTGTGACCAAGGGCAAGCTAATTAAATATCTCTTTGACAAAATTTCCTAATTTATAAAATAGTCCCTACCGCAGGGGGTGACTGTAAGGAGTGAATGAGGTTATGTTCATGGAGCATTGGTGAGTGTGGTGGGAATGCATAGGCCACTTAGATGTAATAAGATGTTAGCGTGATTGTTGAGAGTCGACATCTAAAGAGGTCTCAGGGACTGAGTGACTTGTCACCATTCCATAGCCACAACCTCACTCTTGATGCCAGAAAACCTATCTAATGAACAGATCCACTGTTGACACATTGGCCCCAAGTTAGAATGTGAGAATGAATTTATCACTGTGGCTACAGACAAACAGAAATCAGCAATCGAAGGGAAAGGAGCTGGATCACTTATGTGTCCATGAAAATGGTGGGAGAGGTCCAATGTTTAATCAAAAACACTAGTTAACAAACTTCCACCATGTTCTTTTCATTTACCATGTCCTGAGATGTTTAAAAATAAGAATCAAAAGTTTCCATGTACCTTACCAGTGTATTAGTATATTTGTAGAGATAAACATTCTCAGGGGAAAGGAAAACTAAGAGTAGTCTACAGTGAGTGGGAAGAGCTCAACACACAGCAAAGGCCATAAGCATTAGAGGAGAAATATTTCCCAGAAAGGTAATCAAGAAGGACTCTGAGGGAGCTGATACTTGGGGTGGCCTCACATGTGAGCTGGATGTAAATAAACAGACCTTTCATTGGAGAAGTGGGTGGGCTTAAAAGGTGGCTGAAAGGATGGACAGAGTCAGAAAGTAGAAGGCCTTGAGCAACAGGTGAAGAACTTTGGCCTTGATCCTGCAAGAAGTGGGTCAGTGTTCAAGAACATAAGAATGACATGGAATCAGAGAACCTGGACTGTCGGGGCTGGAAGGTACCAGCCTCCACCTGGGACTCAGGCGGAAACAGAGGTCCAGAGAGAGGAAAGGACTTGCCCAAGAGATTGGTCCACCATGACAAAACCAAGACCCTCTATGATGTCATCTTCATAAAAGGACAGCAGACCCATGACTAATTTTATGGGTCATAAAACCAAAAATGTCTTACATCTTTGATCCCATCTCCTTCCGTGTGCATTAACCACGAATGTGCAGTGTAGACTTACTGTTGCTAAGTTTTAGTATCAGCATTAGATGATCTGAGGGAATGCGGCCCAGGATTCTAGTGAGCAAAAGACAGATTTTCTAATAGCCTGAAATTATATGAAGCCTGCTTCCTTTCTTCACACTTGCCCTACTTACCCTTTAAATTCCTCTTCTCTCCCTGGTTCATTATTCAATCAGAGGTCTCGGTCCTGGGCCCTGTTCACACCATGCCTGAGCCCTGCGACTGGGTAGGTCCTGGCTTGCCAACAGCCACGCGTTTTCTCAAGAAACCAGAATTGATTAGGCCCTGATTGGAATCAACTTTGTTTTTACAACTCACATCTTGAAATACAATTTAAACTTCTGCTTGGTGTATTGAGAGGAGCCAAATAATAAATTGATAGTGAAATTGTTGTCCCTCCATACAGCCCGGGAACCACATGGGAGTGTGAGTTTCCTGGACCAGGAGGCGATGATGGGCCTGACTGTGCTGGGCTGGATGCTGATGGTGCTCAGTCTAGGACACCAGATACGTTCTTCCAGAAATGATTTCCTGGAAACAGAATGACCTCACTCTATTAAACTCCTGGGTATACCTCCATTTGTCCATCTATAACATGAGGCTGGGTAAATACGTGCAGTGAGCTCGATGACAGGATGAACTTTGAGATACATCGAAGCCCTAGAATCGCTTCCTTCAATTTTAGCCAAAATAACTCAAAGTCAGCTTCTCAGAATTCTAGTCACTAGGGGGGAATAGTCTATGCATTCTTGTATTATCCATGGTCTTATGCCTCATAGCATAACCCATCCTTAGAGATCACAATATATTAGCTTATTAAAGGTTCCAAGAAATCTTGTAGTAAATAAACTTTGTTTAAGTAGCTGTTGCCCAAAGTTATTCTATTATGGAATTGTCTCTTTTCTCCCAAGAATTTCCTAGGCTAGTTTTCTAAACAAATAAACCAGACAACAATGAATGAAAAGCAAAAGAATAATTAACTATAAGAATGAAGCGAGTCCGGCAGGTGTGGCTCAGTGGTTGAACATGGACCCACCATTCAGGTATTCATGGTTCGATTCCTGGTCAGGGCATCGATGCCTGGGTTTGGGGCTTGATTCCCAATTGGGGGGGGGGTGCAGGAGGAAGCCGATCAATGACTCTCTCATTATTGATGTTTCTATCTCTCTCTCTCCCCCTTCCTCTCTCTGAAATCAATAAAAACATATTTATTTTTAAAAAAGAGAGAGTGAGGCTAATTCCTTATCTGCTAACATGGGACATGATTCAATAATGCCTGACAGCAGCCTCTGGAGGGGAAAGACGGGAGGTGATAAGTATGATTTATAGTCACGTAGGAGAGGCTGTATGGAGGGGAAGCTATGGAAAAAACTAAACATCACTTATGCTTTGACATTCAGAAATGACTCCAGGGTAGCTCATCTACTAGCTTGTTTAAAAAAAAAATGTTATCTCAGAACGTTCAGCTATTCTGAAGATAAATTCCTATAAAACATAAATATTACTGCATTTTTTCATTTAGGTTGAGATATTATAACAGGATTCATGGCAGATGAACTAAAGTCATGTAAATTCCCTGGAAGAGCAACAGTCACCATTTGCATAACCATGTTGTCAATAGAGTCCTTTCTTGTATATTATCATATCTGAGTTACTCAACTATTCTGATTTTTATCTCCAGTTTATAGATCAGGAAAAGAAAATTCAGAGAGACTAAGTGTAGTGGGTGCTGTGGTGTGGCACCCAGAACCCAGTTAGCACCAAGGCGCCCTTTCCTCCAGCCAAAACTGTAGGCTGCTGATGGATTACAGCCACGTCCCTCCCCAGGAAAGGGAGTTGCCTTGCACAAAGTCGGCTCCCTGTCCTGGGATAGCTCACATCTGCTGATCTGTTAAGGAAAGGGTTATCTATATTTGGGTATGTGGCAGGCATTTTCTCAAAAATGCCACTTTGAGGAAAATAGCTGACAGCATAGCTGCCCCTGATAAAATTCAAAATTTCTTGTGAAAATTAGAATTTTGGAAAACTTGCATCTGCCACCACCATTTTGACAGCTCCCCAATTCTTAAAGACTTTTCTGATGAAATTGATCATAATAGCAACAAATGTGTGATTTTTAAAAATATAGTATATAACCTATAACGTAATGTGTCAACCTTTAGACTATCCGAATAACTCAGTGAACTACCATTTTCCAAGTGAACAGTGCATGAAGTTATAAAATTATGCATGGTTAATGGATCTATTCTGAGTGCAAGATAGACCAATAGATTTTAATGTAACAGAGTTAATTGATATGGTTTCTAAGTTCTAATTGCAACTAACTTTTAAGAACTTACTGCTAATTGAGTTTTAGGTAAGCATCAAAGAATATTATCTGCACTATCTAAAAGGCTATTAAAATAATTCCCCTTTTCCATTTATATAACTGTATGAAAAACAGATTTTTCTTTATATACTTAATCAAAACATATATCACAACAGATTGAATGCAGGGTATCGGAATCCAGATACTAAAAAAACAAAACAAAACAAAACAAAAATGTAAAACAATGTCACTTTTCTCACTAATTTTTTTAAAAAAATAAAGCTACTTTATAACATTTATAAATGTTATTTGTGTTACTATGTAATGGATTTACTATTGTCAATTTAAAATCAATCGATCAACATTTTTTTAATTTCTTAGTTTTAATTTATAATTGGATAAATATTGCTAGATATAACCCACATACACAAAAGCTCTTTGGGGTCCTCAATAATTTTTAAGGGTGTAAGGGGATCCTGAGACTAAAGAGTTTGAGAACCTTTGGCCTAGACTAAGCACTGGCATAGAGTTAGCATTCAAGAGCTATTTATTGAATAATTCCAATATTTATATGAGGAAACAGATAGATAATAAAAATGCACTCCCAGGTGGATTATAGATCGTATCTCTGCACATTACAAAAATAGAATATTGTATCCATCCGAGTAATGAGTACACTTTCCTGGTGGCTCATAGTAGGCAGCTGTCAAGAAAGGCAACATTCATCCCCAGTCTGATGGTCTTGAAGGGGCTTCTCCATTTCCTACAGGCAGCCAAAACCTCGGGCGTTTTTAGAATGCGGGAGGTCTGTCGGCTTGAAATCTGTTCTCAGAGGCCTTGCCTTGACGGGTAGTGTTCTTTACCTGTAGCCAAGGAACATTTACTAAAGGGAAGATTCAGCACAGTCCCAGATGCCTAATGGGTTTGTAGCTCTGCTCTACCCGTCAGATCGCCCAAAGACATGGAGGAAAATGCTGTTGGAACAGGAAATCCGCTTTGGAAACCCAGACACTTGAAGTCTGTCTTTAATAGAAATGATCAAATGAAAATCACAGTCGGAGCACCCAGCTGCCCCTTTTCCTCAAGCTCCCCTCTCAAATCTGGGCAGGTTAACCAGAGGGAAGGAAACAAAAAACAGCCCCTAAGATTATCAATGGAACTGGGGACTCTTTGGAGCGCCCATGTTATGAAAATTAAAATTAAGCAGCACTGAAGTGAGCATTACGAATCCTGAGACTCCAAGATGACAGTGGGGCTTCCTGCCCAGCATTGTCTGGAGCCTGCCCTGGGACTTCCAGCAGTTTTAATGCAGGCTTATTGTATGGCCAGATTTTGAGCAATAGTCCCAACCAGCTTTCATGAGCAAAGCACAGGAGGTTCACTTCAAAATTCTGGAACAAGAAGATTGCTTATATCTGACTTTCAGCATCATGTTGATTAACTAGAACCACAGTAACAAGACCTTTCAATTAGACACTTTTCACCCTGCATTAAAAACAAAACAAAAACTGAAGTGATACGAAACAAAAAGTGACATAAATAATTTCATAAGCGGGGAAGGACTCCTTGCAGGGAGTGTCCAGGGTCAGGCGCCCTTGCAGCTCAGTCTTTCAGCGGCCAGAGCAATTGACACAATAGCAACTATGGCTCCGAATGTTGATTCTGAGGCGTCAGGGATACAGGCCCTCACCAACTCCTGTGCTTTTTAGAAAGTTCATAGACATTATTTATTATTGAAAACTTTGCATCATGTCTCGAGCTAACTAGGAAGTCTATGAGATTTTGCAAGATTAGATTGCAAATTGTTGTGACACGTTCCCCTGGCGTGGCAGCCACATTGCTACACGCTGTCAGTTAACAGGTAGTTTGTTACCAATAACAGCTAAAATACTGAAGGTGGAGAGAGATCATCTTTATAATAACAGAGGAGAGAATAATTTTTTAAATTTTAATGTGTTTCACTCTTTTCCTTCTACATACTTGACCTCCCCTCTGCTTGAACTGGCCATCCATTTGCAGAGAAGTGGGGATATTACAAAGGAGTCTTCAGTTAAAGAGGAGGGTTATGTTCATTCAAAATGAGATTTCAAAGCTAGAAAAACATTACATTGGAGTTTTTATTTAGCGGGCTTTCTAATCCCTTTGTCTCCCTTTTAGCATGGGCCTTTCCTGGCATGCCCAGCTCTGACTTGCCCTGGAGGGCGGTGAATATACGCTCCTACATGTGACAGGAGCTTGGCAATTCATAGTAATAGGATACAATCAAATTAGAAGCCCTCTCTCTCTCCCCGTATACCTACACACCAGTCTCAGGGAAAAGGGATAGCAGGGACAGAGGGGGTCTCCCGTCCCTAACTGCCCATTTGAGGTTCTGGGAAGGCGCCAAGTCACAGACTTCCCCCTGCCCTCCTGAGGCAAGTCCATATCAAAGTTGGCAAGCCAGGCCACTGTGGCCAGGCTGAAGGTGGCTTGGAGTTGAGATCCTTCTGAAGCTCCCTTCTGTTCCCATTTGGGGAAAATGTGGAGTTGAGAGCCAACAGGCCTGCGGTTGGGTCTTTTCTATGGTTGGTGGGCATAGTGATCCTGTAGCAGAAGCTGGGTGGGCCTTTTCACCAGGAAACAAGAGGAAGCCAGGTTAGCAAAGAAGGGAATGAGCCATTCTCCCCCAGGGCACTGCCCAGGCCAAAGACTGGTTAGCGTTAGGAGCTGGCAACATGCTGGCAGGGTCGAAGCGCTTGGAGGGCGGAGAGAAAACCCTGAGCCCAGCCAACCTGAATGTAAGAGAAAGTTATTCACGGGTCTGCAAAACTTGACCAAGGAGCCAGTGAGATGAGGGTATTTATTATGTTGAAAGTAAAAATGTGCTTTACTCTTGTCTTCCCCAGTACATGGCTCAGCATATCCATCTGCCGATGGGAGAAATTAGGAAGGCTGCAATTAGAATGCAAAGAAAAAGCGCATCAATAGTTTTCAAAATTGGCCCCCCTTTCAATAGCCTCCCTCTCGCTCATTTGCACAGCGCTGTGCTTACTGGGGTGTGGAAGGGGTGGGGTCTGGGTCTTCGCCGAGAATTGCACAAATATATACATAACCCACAATGGACTGTCTGTCTCTCAGTGCGTGATCGTGGCATGTCCCAGGGCATCTGTCAGAAATGTAAGTGACACTCACCGCGTGTGCTCTGGCTGGAAAAAGACTAAAAACAACTGCTTTCAACTATGAACCTGTAGTCTGGGTAATAAGCAGCTTGGAGGGGTCTGAGGCCTGGGGCGGGGTGAAGTTGGGAAGAGACCCGGAGCTTGGCTCTGTGATCTTGGGCGAGTTGCTTCGCCTCTCTGAGCTTCAGTTTCCCTTCTGTGGAAAGAGATAGGTGGGTGATTTTTAGGAGACCTTGCAGAGGGAAAAACTGTGACCTCTTCAATGCCTAGGCCCATGAGGGTGGGTCCCCTCACAGCCCCCAAGTGCGCCAGACAAGCCCCAGCTGTGTGCAGAATGGCCTCCCAGACAAGGGCCGCACCGGGCGCAGCAGGACGACCAGGGAGAACGGTCTCTTGGTTATGTCGCCTCAAGGGTCCCCTTTCTTCTCTAACACCTCAGTACCTTCTCCCACTCCCCTCTCCCTCCCAAACATCACAAAATACTCAAGATGCTCTCCTGTATCAAAAAGTGCTTTCGGTTCAGCTAGTACCACCAGGGTGTCCTTCGGTGTGAATTTAAGCCAGATATTCGCACTCCTAAGGAGGGCTGGGGCTCCCCCTGACCCCCGACACCACCCCATGTGGTAATACGCTTCCAGGCTTCTGTGCCTACCTATTCTTTTCCCCGCTGCCCCTCGCCGAGACCCCAAACCCCTCAGGCCCTCTTCCCAGGGAAGTCGATCCATCCTCTGAGACAGAGCCCAAGTCAGTGCCACCTCTCCTGTGCGGGCTTCACGGCTCCTGCACCGGGGCAGGGTTATTTCCTGCTCCACTGGGCTCTGACAGCATTTAGGGACATTCCAAGTGTCCCCCTGCTCCCCTGACACCCACAGGCCCTCACCTGGCTGTCTCCTAATGAGCCTTCATTCCAAACATCACCCCTTCAGAGAGGCCGTCCCCGAACAGCCTGAACTTCAAGTCGTTCCCTGACCCTAACCCTCTTAAGTTTTCACTCCACCCACCGTTTGCGGTTATTGCATTCACACAGGTGTTTCCTGTTCACTGTCTGTCTCCCCCCACAAGTAAAGAAGCCCCAGTGGGGGGACCTCCTCTCATTCACTGCAGTTTCTCGGGCACCTAGAGCATAGCCTGCTACCTGGCTCCTGGGTGGCAGAGCGTCAGGTAGAACCAGGTTCCGGCTGAAACTCAGGCTTCCTTTCCCCTGTCCCCCAAGAGCATGGAGATCAGGAGCACGGACTTTGCAACCAGCCAGCTCCTGGCCCTGACCCTAGTTCTGATGCGTGGTAACCATGTGCCACTGAGCCAGCTGCTCCAGCTCCATCCCTCTGAGCCTCAGTTTCCTCATCTGTAAAGTGGAGCAGCTGTATCGGCCTCACATAATATTTGGAAAGCACTTAGCACGGTGCCTGACACGTTGTAAGGACTTGGGGAATGTTAAGTTATCACTAATATGGCTGCTATGGTCTCCTTTCTAACTCTGGAATGTTGGGGTTGGCTGACTCCAAACTTACATACTGAAGGCTGGATGTATTTGGTGAGAGCTTAGACCCAAACCTTTGCCTCTCGATCTGCTGTTTCTACTCCAGTCGCATGCAGCCTTGCCACTGAACTGAAAGGACAGCCGGCCTGGCCAGGCTTACCCATGTTACCTGAAGTTAGTACATTGTTGATACAGTGCTCGGAGAGAGGGCTGCTCCTCTTAGCAGTTACTCGATGAATTAGGAGGTTCACCAGAAAAAGCCTCTCTCCAGTCCTATGCACGATCTGACCAGGAGTGTGGGGGGACCCTGCCTGCATTGGTGACACACAGGATGGGGGCTTCAACTGAACTGTGATGATTCTGAACTTGCAGTGCTAAAGGGAGTCACTCTTGAACCTAAATTACTGCCATTCCACCCAACCGGCACTGAGCAGGGCCTGCAAACGGGTCCCAGAAACAATGACGCCAGGAGGTTAACTGTAATGGTGCTGTGTACCAAGCCCTGGCGCCCGCTGCTTCCTTACTCTTATTTCTTCACTTTTTTAAAGGATTATTTTATTGATTTTTAGAAAGGAAAGGAGAGAAAGAGAAACATCTATGTGAGAGGAAACATCGATCGGCTGCCTCCTGCACGTCTCCTAGTAGGGATCAAGCCCACAACCCAGGCAAGTATTCTGACCCCGAATCCAAACAGCAGCCTTTCGGTGCATGGGACGACACCCAACCGAGACACACCTGCCAGGGCTACCCTTATTCCTTTAGCCCCAAAGGAAACAAAAACAGGAGAGAAGGTGCCTAGTCAACTAAGGGCGATTGCTCATTGGGTTTAGTTAACTACGAGGTTTCCCGTCATTTACATCAGGGAAACCACTGTTCTGCCTCCTTTGTCTGAAGTGACCTGAAATAAGAAAAGAGCCTATTTTTTCCACTTGATTTTCAGTATGTAGGTTGACCTGATTCTCGTGGATCTGAAAACCCCACCCTCTGTGTCTGTACCCAAGGCTCTGGGTGACCGATTCTAGAGTCCACCTAAAATATTAGCATTTTTGGATCCCAGCTAACACAAAGGTGGATGTTCCTATTGTTCAGTTATGAAATTTTCCATATTGCTGACACAGGCTGGCCCTGTGTGCCAGAAAGGATCTGTGTGGGTGGATCATTTATGAAAGAGGCTAGAAGATGGAAAGGAAGGACCCGGCAAGGTGGCAGAGGGTCATCAGGAGGGCCAGGAGTGCCAGGAGTGCCAGGAGGGCCAGGGAGCGGTGGCCCGAGGGCAGGCTGACCAGAGCTCCTGGCTGCAGCCGCAGCAGGGTGAGCTGGGGCTTTCACTCCTGGCCTAAGAAAACCCTCACAGGGACCTAAATAAAACTTTTTAACTTAAAAAACTTCAGCAGTAATGAGTTCCAGCTGTGTGGCAGAGCAAATTCCCAAGTCCAAATAGTTTCCCTAGAAAGAAACAATCGTGTTGGCCCCTGCCTCCTTAACTCTTTCATCCCCAAGGGAGAAGCACACATGTGCCTGTTCTGTGGTCCCTCAGAGGTAGAATGGGGGGAGTGGCTTTGGTGGCCTTTGCAAGGTGGGCCTGGAGCAGATTCAGGTGGCCTTTCCCGTTTCAATCCATCAGATCCTTGAGCTAGGCCAAGGCTCTGTGGCCACTGCTCACCCCAACCCTGTATTACAGCCATCATCTCGATCAGGGGCTGCAAACTGGAGTCCACTGCTCCAATCCTGCTCTTCACCCATTTTTGTAAACAGTGTTATGGGGACACAGCTCACTTATTCACCTATGGACTATCTACAGCTGCTTTTCTGCTACTTTAGAGTTGAATGTGTGACAAGGAAAATATGGCCTGCAAAGCCCAGATACTCATCACCTGGTCCTTTACACAAAAAGGTGTTGTTTGTTTGTTTGTTTTTTAATTTTTAGTTTATCTTTATTGTTGAAAATATTACAGGTGCCCATTTTTCCCCCAATTAACCCCCTCCACCTCGCTTCCACCCCCTCCCCAGGCCTTTACCCCATTATTGTCTGTCCCATGGGTTATGCATATATGCATATAACTTCTTTGGTTAATCTCTTCCCACCCTCCACCCCCCTTCCCTCTTTCCTCTGAGATATGATCGTCTGTTGCATGCGTCAATGTCTCTGGATCTATTTAGTTCATCAGATTTTTTTGTTCATTAGCTTCTTCTTAAAGAAGACCCTTCAACATTTCCTGTAGTGCTGGTCTGGTGGTGATGAACTCCTTTAGCTTTTCCTTGCCTGAGAAGCTCTTTCTCTGACCCTCAGTTCTAAATGATAGCTTTGCTGGGTAGAGCAATCTTGGTTGTAGGTTCTTGTTTTTCATCACTTTGAATATTTCTTGCCACTCCCTTCTGGCCTGCAAGGTTTCTGTTGAGAAATCAGCTGACAGTTGTATGGGTGCCCCCGTGTAGGTAAATAATTGCTTTTCTCTTGCTGCTTTTAAGATTCTTTTTTTGTCTTTACCCTTTGGCATTTTAATTATGATGTGTCTTGCTGTGGGCCTCTTTGGGTTCCTCTTGTTTGGGACCCTCTGTGCTTCCTGGACTTGTAAGTCTATTTCTTTCCCTGGTAGGGGAAGTTTTCCATCATTTTTTTTCAAATAGGTTTTCAATTTCTTGCTCTCTTTCTTCTCCTTCTGGCAGCCCAATAATACAAATGTTGGGCCTCTCGAAGTTGTCGGCTCCTTATACTATCTTCATATTTCTGGATTCTTTTTGCTCTTCTGGTTGGGTGTTTTTTGTTTCTTCATGTTCCAAATTGCTGATTTGATTCTCAGCGTCCTCTACTGTTGATTCCTTGTAAACTACTCATTTCAGTTCATGTAGCCTTCATTTCTGATTGGTACTTTATTATGTCATCAGTGGTCTCACTTGTTTTCCTAATAGTCTTACTAATATGCCTGAGCATCCTTACAACCATAATTCTAAACTCTGTATCTAGTAGCTTGCTTAGTTCTATTTCATTTAGTTCCTTTTCTGGAGGTTTCTTCTGTTCTTTCATTTGCGATGTTTCTTTGCCTCCAAATTTTGGATGCTTCCAGGTGTTTGCTGTGAGGACCTGCTGCAACTACAGCCAAAGAGTTGCTGTGCTGGAGACACCCCTATGGAGCAGGATTTACTTCAGTGGGGCTTTGGTGTTCACGAAGTGCGCCCCTTGAGTATCACTCGTGGATGTGGTAGGGTTGTAATCCAGTGTGCTTGAGTCTGACCACCAGGTGCATAGTCTCTGGGGCCTCCCAGGAGATGCAAAGTCAGCCTGTGCCAGTGCCTTGCCCAGGGCCACCCAGCATGAGCTACACAGCAAACTGTAGTTGGCTGCTGCTTGTGCTGGGCTTGGAGGAGCCCAGGAGAGGCCCAGCTATGAGCCACTGCAGCTGCCGCTAGTGCCAGGCCTGGGGCCACTTATCAAGCCGTATGGGGCCCACTGCTGCTTGTTTGAGAGATTTTAGGAAAGTCCTAAGCATGAGGCTCGAGAGGCCACTTACATAGAAAAGCCCCTGGAAATGGCCTGGATGAGCTGCAGGCGGGGAGGGGCGGGGCCTCCGGGAATCACGGGGCGGGGCCAAAGGCGTCAGTCAGGTGCTGGCGACTCAAACATGGCGCCCGCCTGCCGGCTGTGTGCGGGGAGGACTCGCCAAAGGAGCAACGGCCTCCGCCAGCCCTTCTGCCCGGGAGGAAGCAGCCCCTCCAGCTCTCGCCCCGACTTCAGGCAGGTCAGTTCCTCCCCGAGTGTCCCGGGTCCTTTCAGGCCGCTGCCCGGCGCTGGGCTCAGAGGGAGCGTCCGAGTGAGTCCGTGCCGGGCCCTTTAGAGGAGCTGCTGGGGCTCCCGCAGCCTCCGCGACCCTCAGGCACAGTCCCCGCTGGTTTCACAGCCCGGAGTTGTGGGGACGTCTCTTCCCAGCCCTGGAGCCCTGGGCTGGGGGCTGCTGTGGGGCTGGGACCCCTCCCTCCTCTGGGAAACCCCCACTGCTGAGATGTCCTCCCGGGTTTACCCGCGGCACCGGGGGTGGGCTCGTGGCCATGTCTCCGCGATCCAGCCCCGACCCGCCCGCGTCTCCCCCCTCCTCCGGTCTCGGTGCTGCTTCAGGTCCCTGGTTGTGGGGCTTCTGTGCAGCCAGGTGTCAGGAGGCTCTGAGCGACGGTGGTTCTGTATTTTAGTTGTGATTTTGATGTGGTTGCGGGAGGCGGCGGGGACAGCGGTTACTGCGCCTCCATCTGGTTTCTCCTCCACAAAAAGGTTTTAAAGCGCCAGTTAAATAAAATGTAGGGCTCCCCGAGGCTTGCCTGCCTGGACCAGCATAGCCAGTATATGCCAAAGCTTTGTTCGTGTTTCACCCTGGAACCGGTGTCTTCAGACATCATAGAGCACAATCTATTGTAGAAAAGAAACTGAGGTTCCCAAAATAGAGGTCCCATCCAGGGTTAGGTAGTAGTAGTCCTGGGGTTCCCTCCTCACCCTCCTGCCTCCCAGGCCAGCTGCCCCCCCAGAAGGGAGCCCATCCGCACAGCAAATGAACCAGAGTAACAGACAGGCCTTTGCCCTCCAAGGTCAATAGCAAAATACCCACATGAGCTGGTTTTCAGAAGGGACATTTTATTAAGATCTTCTTTCTATGTTTTTCGTGGAAATACTGTAGTGTTTGCTAGGACCTGGTTTGTAACTTGTGTGTGCAATGATCTGGTATTTTAATGGTTGAGTATTTGTATCTAATGGTTAAATAATTGTTGAACCCAGGATAAAGCCAAAAAAAAAATTAAAAAAAAATAGTGTGCTCTCTGCTCATTCAATTAAATGCTATGAACAGTGGCAAGAATTAGCACAGTGATTTTAACAGGCTGCTACACTTATGACACATACAGAATAAGTTACTTTTCCAGCTAAGTTTTAATTTAATTTCTCCTAATAATCTCTCAAGGATAAATTGTGACTCTGACCAAATAGACCAGAAGTTCTGAGAGAGCACATAACAGATTTTTTGAAGGGTATGCATCCCTCCCAGCTGTTCTGGAACTTTAATAAGACAATAACACAGTAGGGTAAGCTCACAATTGATGGTAATCAACCTAAACCAGAGCCCTCGAATAACTGGAATTCGGTTTTCGGGTACACCCTTCCCATCACTCAACACTGAGGGAAAAGAGCCTCATGGCAACAAAAGTCGATGGAAACTGAGTTTAAAAATTGACAAAGCAACTTCTGGAAAATGTCTGTGGAATCAGTACAGACCTGGAGTGGGGAAGGTGAGTAACTTCCTGGGATCCCCACAGTTTGTTAGGTATATGCCCCATGGGGGCCCGGGCAATGGATTTCGGGAAGCAGCCAGAGGGAAAGGTGGAGTCACCAGCTAGAGCGAAAGAAGAGACGGGGCTCATGTTCTCACAACCGGCCCTGAACCAGACCACCCCAGGCACGAAGGCCTCCCTGAGCTCATACCCAGGGACCAAACCAGGTTCTCCCAAGCACCTCGCTCGCTCTCGATGGGCAGAGGGGAAGTAGGTGAACTCAGTAGCTGGATTCTTTGGATTCAAGTGCTAGGTTTGTTCTTTATCAGTGTGTAACCTTGAGCAAGTTACGTAATCTCTCTGTGCCTTTGTTCCCTCATCTGTTGAATGGGAATAATAGTGGTGCCTGCCTAGTAGGGTGGTTCTGAGGTTTCATTAGCCAACGTCAGGCGCTGAGGGCACAGTCATCACCTCCAGGGTTTTGCACAAGCTGCTCCTTCAGCCTTGAACACACTTAAGTAGGAAAATGGCTTTCGCTGGCTCTCCCGATCCTGTCTGTATGTCTGCTCCTGGGTAAGGCTGGGTTATGTCTCCTGTCTCTGGATTCCCATGAAACCCGACTCTACTATAAGGTATTTTATTTACTTGTCTGATTCTCGCATTAGACTGAGTCCTCTGAGAGCAGGAATTTGGTCTTAAGCAACCCAGTGTCCGGCTCAATGTCCAGCACAGACTATCTTCCAAAATCTTGGTTTTAAATGAGTGCATAATGTATGAATGAATGAACTATGAATAAATCAGTAAGTAAACAAATGAAAGCCAAATTTCTATTCTATACCTTCCATTTGTCTAGGCCCTAGACTATGTCCGTGACCCACTCTAGACTGTGTCCGTGATAGTCACCTAGCTGGCTTTGAGTGAATTAGCAAAAAGATCCCTTCTCCTCAAGGCTCTTCACTTACATCTTTCAGAAAATTATCATGATACATTGGTTTTGTTAGAGCAAGAAATTTTGCTGTCATCTGCCAGGAAGTTTTAATAATAAATATATAAATTTACGGTGCCAATCATGTGACCACTACCACATGGGGCTGTGCAGGGTCAAACGTACACAGAGACAGCAGTTCTGGCTGTGAAACCACAGTGGCTCATTTGGAAATAAATAAATACTTATTTTTCTGAGTTTCTCTAAAACTCAGAAATCAGACCAAATGTGAACCAGCCACTTGGTCTTCTTGAATGGATGTTTTGCTGTGAAGGACTGAAAGTCTGTCTGATGCCACAATGGGACATACCATGGCATCGGTCCTTTTACTTGTTTCATCCATCTTCCTCAGTCGTTCTTACTCTGGGACTTTTGTAGGGTTTTCCTCCCAGCTGTGAAAGAAGCATGAACTGAAAGTCAAGAGACTTGGGTTTTATTTCCAGCTCTACCACTAACTGGTTGAGGGATCTTGGACAAATCTCTTAATTAATCTGAGTCTTAGTTCCCTCCTTAGAAAATTAATGATAAGACAACTTGAAGACCACAAAACTTTCTGCAAAGATTAAGTGCTATCATTATCATAATCATCAAAAATAATTTATTTTTTAGTAACAATAACAATAATAGTACTACTAGTAAACCCAACACAAATGCCACATTTTAAATTGATTTGAATATTCTATAAGTTAAATGAGATAGCACATTAGTTCAGTAATAAGATACGCATTTCATTATCTGACTGATGCCACCCTGATAGAGAACAGAGAGCAATTACCTAAGAAGGAGGGACACCTGATATGTCTTGAATCATGAGAAAGAGATTAAGAATATGAGATAACTCCATACCACAAGAGTTTGAAGCAGGGAACCAACAAAAAAGCATAATATGCCCAAAAGAAAGTAAAAATCTTGTTATCCCAAAAGCCTGTCTGCAAGTTTGGCACTAGGTTTGCTCTGAGCACAGGATTTAGGGCCCTGAGTTGGCGTCTGACAATTAACTCAGAATTACACTGTGCACTATAAGTCACATATTTGTTTATGAACCAAATGCTATAGTGACCCTATTGGCCTCAGAGGGTCAGTATTAGCTCTGATTAAGGGAAAAGGGATTGAAAGGGAAATATCTAGACAGAACATTTCCCCTTAAGATAGGAAGTTCCAAATCCTAGTAAAGCTTTGGCATACTTTGGGGTTCAAGGCAAAGTGGCAACCTTGCAATTAAGATGCTTTGATGTCAAGATACTTGAACCCCAGGACTTGGAACCCAGATGATGTAGCCAACAACATTCCCCCTAGAGATGAGGAAACTGAGGTAACTTGTCCACGGTCATGCATCAGATCAGTGGAAGAGCCATAACCCCAACCAAGTTATCCCAAATCTATGGATTGCAACAAGCCACATTTCTCCAAGTGCCCTTACACCAATGTGGCACTGGCAAGAGCTTCTGATGAGCGTCTGCAGGCACCACCAGTGCCCTTATCCACTTGTTCCACTTGGAGCCACCACAGGTCCTAAAGACCATGGGTTTTCCCCGAGGTCTGTCACTACATGCCCATGATTCAGCTTTATAGGCTGACGTGATGGTGAATGATGTTGGAAATACTCCTGCATCAGGGCCTCTAGAATTGCCTCCAAGGGTGGGAGCAGGTACAGAATTCTGGCCAGTGCTGCCCTCTTTTCTCTCCCTCTTCCCCACTTAGTCTTTGGGAGGAGCACAGACCACCGAGCAGATGGCCCCTCTGCTTTCTGTGTTCCCACACGTTCCCACAAACTGGGGCTCACCACAGTGCTAGATACTGTTTCATTTTGTTTGTGACCATCAGCGTTCATGGTTACCCGTCTTATGTTCTCTCCTGAGCCTTGAAGGCAGAGAACGACATTTCCCAGACCCCTTTGCCTGCAGGGTTTTCTGAATGTGACTTGCAGTCTAAAGATGGTGTGCAGTCAGCCTGTGAGTGGAGTACGGGATGCCATGCACAGGAGGATTTGCAGTGGGCATCTGAAATTGACGCGCCTCGGGTCTGCGGGAGGAACTGGTTTCCAAGCTCTGGACAGTTTCAAAAATTCTATGACTCTTGAAACCACAGCTTAAAAGCTGGGTGGCAGTCCTCCTGTTTCCCTTTTGGTATTTCCAGCGGTTTTGTAAGTACCTATTTGCCCCATGGTAAATCCCCTTTTCCTTGATAAACCTAGAGTGTCTTTTATTTTCTGAACTCCGCCTGATAAAATGAGCCTCTCATCATTGTATGATTTGGAGCAAGTGACATCCCCATTGAGGGCCCCAGTTTCTCTTCTGTAAAAATGCAGAGTTTTGAGGAAATGACCTCTAAGCTTCCTTCTGATTTTAACATCAGTAAAACTCCACGAAACCGTACGTTCTCTCTCATAGGTTTGTGAGCAAGCAAAGGGGAGAAGGAGAGGGAAGCTTGCCTTTTAAGAATTCAGATATGTCCCGGTGATGGATGTGGTCCTCTGAGCAGCCACAGAATTCACCAGGAGCTGAAGGCATCCAGGTCCTGCTTGCGGTGTGGGTTTGGCAGAGGCTGCTCAGGTTCTGGTAGACTCCTCTCCTGGAGAGAATGCCAGCTGTACTATCATCACTCCTTCATGAGGCTGGAGCTCACCTCACCCAGAGTCCCAAGAAGAGCTCATGCATCCGCCGTATCTAAGTGGAGACTCGCTTGCCCTCTCCCACAACCAAATTTCAACTCCCTCCCTCCTCTCCTGACCCTCATATGAGAGGCATTCACTTGAGTTAAGGCATTGTCCACCCAAGCTCTTCTCGAGAAAGTCAGATCCCTCTAGGAGGGCGTTTGTGGTCCATGTGATCAGCATTTCACCCTGTAAGAGTTAGGGTGGCCCATCTGAGGGTGGCCCACCCACACTCCTTCAGCTTGACCATTTCAGTGTGGCCCAAGTACTTCCACCCATAGGCATCAGCCTTGCTTTGCCTGAGTGCTTCCTCCAAAACTGAGAAAGGCCGATCTGCCCAAGTGCAAGGAGCCTTGAGGAGCCTGAGAATCAACACCCCTCAACCAACGGCTGACGAGACGGTGTGTAGAGACCCCAGCTCCCTTGCCCCTGGGTGGGACGACTTGGCGTCAGATGGCATATTCCCCACACCATTTTTCAGAGTTTCCACATGGGGCTAAGTCCAACTGCCCACAGTGGGAACTCGCTTAATAACGCACCCTTTATTGGCTGTCTTCCCTTCCAGCCTCTTTCCAAATACACCACATGAACTCCAGTCCTTGCCCTGGGGTCTACTTCTGAGTGAACTCAACTAAGGCTCTTAGTTTATCAAATGCTTTTCTTCATGCCAGCCAGTGACATTCCAGGGGGCTGAGATAGTGGGAACTTCTATAGGTAGAGAGGGAAGGTAGGTTCTGGAGTGAGGGTTGGCGAGCAGCCTGTGTCCGGGGCTATCGCAAGCAGCACAGAGGCCCTCGGGGACCAAGGAAAAGTTGGCAAGAGCTGGAAAAGGGTTGAAGAACTTGGGGCTCTTCTTCAGCGCCGTCGACCTAAAGCTCTGACATGTAACGAGGGCTGGAAAGTGTTTGTCATCCCCGTTATCTTCGTTTTCTTTAGTACTAGCCCTGGGGATCGGGTCACTCATTCATTTTTTCATTCATTGACTCAGTCACATGTTCATTCATTCAATAATCAAAACAATTTCTTAAATGCTTCTGTTGTGCTAGGAACTGTGCTAAGTGCTGGGATAAAAGATGAATAGGGCATATCCCCTGGCTTTATTTTTTTTAAATATGTTTTTATTGATTTCAGAGAGAGAGATAGAAACATCAATGATGAGAGAGTCATTGATCGGCTGCCTCCTGCACGCCCCCTGCTGGGATTGAGCCCGAAACCTGGGCATGTGCCCTGACCTGGAATTGAACTATGACCTCCTGGTTCATAGGTCGACACTCAACCACTGAGCCACGCCAGCTGGTCTATCCCCTGCCTTTAAAGGGCCCTGAATGGAAGTCCCTGCTGGTACCAAGGATACTTCTCCACTCAGACATGCTTGGCTGGAGCCTTTGCATAGAGGTCTCTGCTTGGCTCTGGAAGGGGTGGGCTGCACGTAGTATTTTGCTCATTTAAGGCAAACAAGCAATAATGTAATGGCAGGAAGCCTCATAAAATGGTGATTTCTATTCCCGGACTGCTCCAGGGTTCTATCTAATTTATAAACATTGTTTTATGAAAAATTGAGATCATTCTTGGAAGTACCCAGAGAGAGTGACCTTTGCCTGTTTTGGTGCAGTGTTTGTGTGAAAGTGTGTACACGGCTATCGTTGCTAAGGAGGTGATGGCCAGCCTGGGGTAATGGCTGTCTTTCTATTCTGCGCATTTTTTTAGTCAGGGTGGGTGAAACTGACAGCCACCCGCTTCCCATCCAGCTCTCCCCGGAGAGAAATGGGGTCAGCAGGCTGCACGCCCCGGAGAGGCTCACCTCCCCACAGCACAGTGAGAACAAATTCTGTCCATGCCTCCACACGCTTTCAGACCTGGACGTCTTGGGCCCATGTCTCAGGGGTTCTTCATCTAATTTTATGGGAATCAGTTCTTAATACCAAGCTCTGCCTCTAGAGATTTCCATCGCATTCCAGAACTCAGAGTTGGTAGAAGCTTAGGATGGTGGGGGAGTGCGCCCTACGTGGGGGAAGCAGAGGATCAGGTTCAAGCGAGGCTTAGGAATGACGAATCCCCAGAACTGCAGAGATGGAGACCATCAAGGTACAGTCATCCTCCAGCTCTGCCACTTAATTCTGCCATATATATCGTTTTATTTAATTAGCTCGTTCTTATTTTCTGTCTCCCCTAACTAGAATATATGCACCATAAGGGCAACACTGTTTTGTTCATCACTGTATCCCGAATGTCCACAATGATGCCAAGCACATAATAGTTGCTCAATACATATTAGTTATATCAACCATGAGTGAGTATTATGATCATTCCCTATATGTAGTCCAGGCTGTGTGTTCTGGACTAATTGAGTAATGGGGGATCCCTGGTTAAATAAATGTTCATAGAAATGCTCCCACCCAAGTCTGCCAGACTGGGGTAGGCAGGTGACTAGGAGGATGCATATTCTCCCTCACCATCCACAGACACCCCTGCTTTCCACGGGCACCATTCTGTCTCCCTCTTCCCACTACTGTACCACCAGTTTGTTTTAGCCCTTGGGCAGATTTGGAAGTGAATGTTTTGACTCTTGGATTATGTTTTTCTTTTTATGGGCTGGTAGTGCTGCAGAGGGGAGCACCCTGCCTAGGCCCACTCATTTAAAGCCCTTAAAAAAAGTTGCAGTGGGCTGCCCAGCTCCCTGGGGGCTCTGCTGGAGCCATCACATCCATGAGGTCATGGATGTGACCCTCTGACATAGCCAGATCACACAAGAGCTAATTTGGAGAGCAAATTTGGAGAAAGGGTTGATGTCATTGGCCCCAGGGGTCCTAGGGTGGGGCCATTCGAAGAAGACAAACTTTTCTTTGGTCTGGCATAGCCCAGCTCTGAATTAAACAAGAATTGGCTGGTAGAAATACAGGGGCACAAGCACCAATGCAATATAAGTGTAAAGGGTACCCCCCACTCTCTGGGACCAGTGGTGCTTCTCGAGGGACTATCTGAACTAGTGGTTAAAATAAGAAAATAGAAATCCAGAGAGGAGGACCGCCTCACCCAAAGTCACACAGCTTGTTAGTGGCAGAGCTGGAATTAAATTCTTGTTTGCCCCATTCTGAGCTAGGCAGTGAGCAAATTTAGGACAGGGACTGTCCGACTTGCTCACCATGGATTCCTCAGCACCTAGGACAGTGCCTGGAACTTACGCATTTGGAACACACTGTATATCCTTACACTCACTATTTTGAACAAATGTATTTAGGAAAAAGAAGTTTAAAAGACAGAGAAACCAAAAGGCTGTGTGGATGAAAAAAGAGGAAAGTAACCTCATAGGGTGATCTGATCATAAATTCCTAACCCCGCAGGTCCCGGTGGGTAGTCACATCCCAGGCTATAACTAATAAGAGGTTTATCTTTGCCTTAAGCAAGCCCTGTCCATTATTTCTATGCATCTAGGTCAACGCACCTTTAAAATAAACTATAACCACCCTCAAGAGAGCACATAATCTTGTTAACTGTCCTGTAACCCAAGCCCCTGCCTTGCTTTCTCTCACCCCCGTGTCATCTCCTTTAATTCCCGCCTTAATTTCAAAGGACAAAAGAAGCTGCAAAACTGTTATTCTCTGGAGCATTTGGGATCTTGCTCCCCAGCATATGTTGTCAGAGTGGCTCAGATAAACTCTTATGCAAATTCTCTATAGGTTTGGGTGTTTCTTACATGGACAGCTGGGTGGCTGCAGTGGTTACCCCTGAGCCTTTGCAGGTCAGCATCTCCCTCTCTGTCCTCAGTTTCCCTCCACCACAGTTGTCTGCTGGCATTTTGACCAGCAGGTCCAAGGGTTTTCTTTCAAGAGAAGTTTGAAATGTTTTATTTAATGCACCACTGAGAAAAGAATCTAAGCATTATTTCCTCCATTCTAGGGTCATTAAAAAAGAAAGAAAGAAAGGAAACCACTGTTAGATTTATAATGCCCACATTAATTAAACCAACAGGTCAACTGAATCCAATTCATCCACTCACTGGAAACCAACCAGCTCGATGAACTGACCAGAGCTGACTAGCTAATTATGTCCCTGGAAGAGCATAATATGTAAAATCATATGCAACAGTGGGGGGCAAAATGCAGACTCCTGAGCTGGAGCCCCAAAGGTTCTAAGTCAGTAGAGCTGTGGCATGGCCCATGAGAATGCATCCTGAGGAGTCGGGTGCAGAAGGCCTCCTGCAGGACTCAGGAGATGCGAGTTCTCGTTGGGGACGTGCCTCTGTGGAGCGATGGGAACTTATCCGTTTCATTTGAACTCCGTGGACGTGACTTTTCTTATCTAGACAATGGGCACATACTTCAGGGCTTGCAAGCTGGCAGCTTGGTGACTCGATACAGCATCCAGAAAAGTTTGGTGTTGCCATTGTTTCAGATCGATAGGCACCCCTTCTCTTGCACACCCATCAAACCTACCAAGCACGTTAAAAACAACCATATTCCACATTCCAAGTTAAATATAATTTCAATTAGCTACAATATAGCAAATTGTGGTTGATTGGTTGGTATGTTAGTTACCTTTTGTAGGCATCTAATTAAATATTAATTTCATTTTATAATTTTATTTTTATGTTTTAGAGCCAAAACATTTTTACCAGGTCTCAAACATGTTTGTAGACTCTAAAATTTTTTAGGTTCTAGATACTACATACATCCTTAGTAGCTAATAGAGGAAACTACCCTAGTTTTGTTTGACCAACAGAGTTTTTTGCAGGCAATAAAACTAGCCAGGAGTTAGCTTGATAGGAATATAAGCAGTTTAGCCTTTGAGGTCCTATACACTGTCTGTTTCACTCATTCATATTACCTACCTGGCCCTGGAATTTTACCCATTTGTCTTTCATGAGAAAATTTTTAAGATGCTTTCCAGCCCTAAGTCTGATTATTTTACAAATTATAACTAACCTGCCTACAAAGCATAGGTCTAGCACAGTGATTTTCAACTGATGTGCCCAAGAATTTTTAGAACATGCAGTACCTGACTGTTTAATCAGGGACACTGACCTCTCTTCCCTTAGATTGTCAAAAAAAAAAAAAAATGACAACCAACACAACAATAGCCCTCCACGTGAGTGAATTAAATTATACCTATTTTTTGGTCAGATCTGCAAAAAATATAATACTTTTGGTGTGCTACAGAATTGTAGTAATTAGTTTATGTGCCATGAGATGAAAAAGGTTGAAAATCGCTGGTCTAGCCCATCAAATTGTCCAGTATATCTGAGGTGTACAGCTGGCTCTATTTGATCATTGAAGAGTACCCATTTGTGATACATGTTTGATCAGATTCAAGCCTTAGCTTACCCATTCAGTTGCTTAAAAACACCAAGGGCATTGATATATAGAGCAACAAATTCCCTAAACCCGCATGGCAGGGCCATCAACAAAAAGTTATACAAAAAAATACATTCATGATGATTTTAAAAGTCTCTTCACAAATTTGGAGGGAGGGAGGGAGGGAGGGAGGGAGGGAGGGAGGGAGGGAGGGAAGAAATTAGTTCACCAAGCTGAAACCTGGGTATATAATCCACTCTTCGAAAGGGGTCCTTACTTGGAAAGCAGAAGAAACACACCTTGTGAGCAGGCTCCCGTTTCCTGATTTAGATGGGTTGCCCCCCACGTGGTACTAGTCAGGCGCCCGTGCCTGAGGGTCTCCGTGCGCCCTGGTCCTGGGCTGTCTGGGCAGGGCTCTCCCAAGGCCGTTTCCCTGGCGGAGCTTCACGACACCCACAAGCGTTACCCAGCTGGAGGCGCAGCTCCGCGAAGGCAGGGACCATGTCTGTCTCGCTTCGTGCAGCATCTCCAGGATCCAGCCAAGAGTAGGCTTGCAAAATATTTTTCAAAAGAATGAATTTGAGTTGTTTTTGCAATTGTCTTACTGCTACCGAATGAGAGCTCCCTTAGCTGTTTGAACTTTAAAACATCCTCGAGTTGGTCAGAGGCACCACTCTCGTTTCAGCTCTAACTCTCCAACGTTATTTAGAACCTCAGTCTTATTTTTGGACTCTCATGAAGAGGCGAGCATGGCCCTATTTTTCCAGAACATTCCACACTATATTCAGCTTCCCTGTGGAAACCTGTGGATTTCTAGTCTTACTTCCCTACCGCACATGCGTTTTCTTCTTTCTTTCTGAGAAGACCCAGTTCGGACGGGTGTTGGACATACTTTACATACAGTGACATTACAGTGACTTTGAGAACAGAGACTAGCATGACAGGAGCCTCACTTCCCATCAAGTCAGAATTCAACTGAATGTCAACCATCCAATGACATGATGGGCCTGTGGACTTCTATTTTCAGTTAAATTTTAACAAGGGATAGCATTTGTCATGACATAATGGAAATATTTCTCAGAGTGTGCTCTATTAAACACTGGTCTTCTATGTCAGCCAGAAGAAGAAAGAGCGCCGAAGCCAGATATATTTGGGAAACACTGACTATTAAATTCCCCCTCCTGGAGTCTCACGTGGCGAAGCGTGACAGTGTACGGGTCAAGTGTGTAAGTTCCGTCGCTGCACGGCCTGCCTTTGGAGCTGAGCTCTGCGCCTGTCCCTTCGTTTGTGAGCTGGAGGATAGTACCAGGCCCCCTCATGGGGTTACTGTGAAGGTCAACTGAGCAGGTAAAGCACGCAGCGCAGTGCCGGGTGCAGCGTGAGCTTGCCCTCGTGTCGATTTTGTACCACGAAAGCATATTACAGATTCTGAGAAGTCCTGCCACGTGGACACTTTTAACCTTAAGCCAGAGTTCCCCAAACGTATTTGAATGTGGAATCCTTTCTTCAAATGTAATTCTTTAGAATTAATGTTTATGGAGTCAATCATTTGGGAAACACTACTCCAACTGCTTATGTCTGAAAGTCAGGGGCTCCAAAAGCCCGTTGTTTCCTCGGGGTGCTTCTCTAGACGAGGATCTGCTGCCCCCAGGTGGACAGGAGGGTCTTGGCCACAAACCTAGAATCTGAAGAGCCAAGCTCTCCAGAGGGGCAGTTAAAGGAAAGTGAACATATTAGCCTAATAAGCTCATGTGAAGTGAGTGAGCAACTCACAAATAAGGTCAAGGCAATTGTTTCTTTGGTTATTTCAAACCTAATGGTTGCCTTCTTTACGCAAAAATACCAGAAAAATACAGTAACTTTTATTAATTTAAATTTCCTTAATTTAAATCTCTATTAATTGGATTTCTAATCTAATGTGGAAGAAAATTTCATGTCTCTTGCTTTAATAAAAGTTATGAGAAATGATTTTAGATTACTGTTATAGCACATCATTTACAAAAGCACAAGTAAAAATCTTATTGAAGTGCAAAAAAGAGTAAATGAACAAATAAACATTTTTACTGTTAAAATGTGTTTTATTTTGGGAGGGGGTGCAAATGTTTTTTCTTTTTTTAGCTTTTATTTTTCAATGACAGTTTCCATGCAATATTATTTTGCATTAGCATCATTTACACTAACCAAGATATGGAAGCAACCCGAGTGCCCATCAATAGATGACTGGATAAAGAAGATGTGGTACATGTACAATGGAATATCCCTCAGCCATAAACAGAATAAAGTCTTACCATTTGCAACAACATGGATGGACCTAGAGTGCATTATGTTAATATATTTTAAAATGATTTGAAGGAGATCCCTATTAAGATACTAAGTATAAAAAGAGATATTACGAGAGAGAGTGAAGAGCTAAGGCTTCACATTGTCCCCAAGAAAAGACGCTGTCTTTTCAGTGTATGTGCCTTGATGGGAGCCCTGTGCAGGTAGCCACGACACCACCTGCGAGGCACACAGGCCTGGAGTGCAGGGGTCCGTGCTGGCTTTGGGCTGCAGAGTAAGCAAACCCCTGGGGCGGTGTTCCCGGGTCCACAGCATTCCTAGGAAAGAGAATTGTCTCCCCGATGGAAATATCTTTTTATCCTGCAAAATGGGCGAGCAGGTCATGTTCTGTGGGGGGAGAGCAGGATCTGCCTTGGGTGCTCTTCTGAGGACCCAGTCTCTGTGTTCAGCAGTGGGAGGTGATTAGCCGCGAAGAGCTGTTCACACTCCATATTTAGGATGCTAATGTGAGTCCATTTATAGCCACTAGCAACCTGCTACTTCCCTGCCACCAGCCACCAGGCAGGGCAGCAAAGCCATTGGGGTCCCACTTGCCCCAGCCCCAGGTGGGGACTTTGGGCCAATATGAATTTTCCCTTAACTTTTGTGCTCTAAATTTGTGTTGTCCTAGAAAAAAAGAAATTAGTTACGGAGGATCCATCCCTGGGACATGGCCCCATTTGTTCAGCAAGTGTTTTGCTTTCTCCAAGAGAAGCAGTTACGTCAGCCCTAACCCTGAGGAGTGTCATTCAAGACAGGCAGCGTGGCTCAGTCCACCAGGCGTGAGCTCTGAAGCCAGGGAGACCCAGTTTGAACCCTAACTCGGTCAGATATTAGCTGGAATATCTTAGGAAAATTATTCATCCTTTCTGGGCCAAAGGATCCTCATCATGAAAGTGGGAATGCTTCCTATTTTCATCAGCAAAGCAAATGATCCGCTTGATTCTTACGGGGATTTAGAGAAGCTGTAAGGTGCCTAACACTGTGCCTGGCACACTCAATAAATAGTGGCTATTATTGGCTGAACAGTAGTAGTTTTCTACTTGTAGGGTGACTCCAAAGCATCTCATAGATCCATAGAATCTGAGTTGGAAGGGGCCAAAAGACCCAGCTACTTAAACACCCCACCTCATGCCCGTGTCAAAGGAACTCTGCACAGCCAAGTGAGCAGTATGTAGGGCTCCTTCGGAGATTTCCAGCTGGCTGAAATCTAGACACATAATAAGAGTTCGCATTTACTGAGAGTTCATTCTGTGCCGGGCATTGCATTAAGAACTTTATAAGCAGAAAGTTAACTCTCAGTGAATCTTCAATACAATCTGTGCTGTAAGTCCTACTGTTGCCCCCATTTTACAGATCATGAAACTGTTCATCAAAAGGGTAGCCCGTGAGTGGACTCTGAACTTGACCCCGGCAGCCTGACCTCAGAGCTCCCATTCCTAACCCTTCTACCGTGCTGCCTCGATATTTGGCTGAAAGACGCTGTAAAACGAAGTCACAGGCTCCACAGGTCAGGATGGCTGTTTGGATGGAACTGATGAGCTAATCAGCAAAGCGAATGATGCGCTTGATTTGGGCATGCTGCATCCATCAGGGATGTGTCTTACAAGCCAGAGGTGCTCAACCCTGGTGGAATATTAAAGTTGCTTAGGGAGCTTTTCAAAAAGTACCCATGCCTCGACCTCACTGAAAATTTTTCTAATTGTTCTGGAGTGGAGTCTGGGTGTCGAGATTTTTTAAAAATCTCCCCACATAGTTTTCATGTGCAGCCAGTGTTGAGAACCAAGGGGATAGAGACTCTCTTTGCCCTCGATGGTGCCACTTAGTCAGAGAGCTTCTTGAAGTCCTTTAGGGACTGGGTTTGTTTATCTTGACATTTAGCTCAGAATTAATTAGCTGATCGTAGTCCATTAGGCAATACTACATTGTGTAAACTCTGACTTAGAATACCACTTTGCATAGAAATATGAGACTTTCCAAGGAGAACATTTTTCTCAATTACTAAATGTAGTCAAGTTTTCTTTGGAAAATGGCAACATCCAAATCTTTTCCTACTAATCATGTATTACAAAAAAAAAAAAAATTGCCTTGAAACATTGCAGGGCAGCCAATGCGATTCAGTAAATTACACCGCAGAGCCGGCTCCGGCCTCGTTGGCTTTGTCAAGGGAACAGCCACTTCCCCCTGCATCCCTCATGGGGATGGATTTCTTCACTTTTCCCTGAAAGCTCAGGACATCCCCCTTTCCCTGAATCCCTCATCAAGCGGTGGCCGCTCAGCCTTTTGTCATTTTCTTGTGCAGCTCCCTTGAGGATGGATTTTACTGACAAATAAGAGATGTCTGCAACTTTGGGTCATTTATCTTTGAAAAAGAAACAGAACACTTTTATTTTGAACAAGGAAACGCAGAGTGAATCTCCTTAGACACCTATCCAGCCTTCCCTTCCTCTCCTACCAACGCGATCTTGCGTGGGCATCGTTCCCCTCCCCGTGTGGCCCAGGTGCGACAAGACCCCCTGGAGCGCACTAATCCATTTGCTCCGCCAAGTGCATTTATTTTTCCCCACTCTGACCTCGGGCCTGGGCGTCTGCCCTGCTGCGGGGGGTACACGGATGGCGTTAACGACTCCCTGGCCCAGTGTTTTTCAGTGAGTGGTAGAAAAGTGAGGCCGAGGCATTTATTTTGCTAGCTCCCCTGTTGCTCAGCAGTTGGGGTTGACCGCATCTCTCTGGGATGGACAGAGATGGCCGTGGGCAGCCCTCTCCATCTGATTCTCTGTGCACATGTGTTAGGAGAAGCTCCCCATCCTCTAGGTGAGGAGTGTTGATAGTGGCCCTTTGCTGTTGCCACCCCTGGACTGCACCCTGCCTTGGTGAGTTGCCCAAATTTGCCCACAGCTTTATAGTCACTTTATTAAATTCTCTTCATTTAACTGGTTTTAATATGTCATCTACTTCTTGTTGGGACCCTAAGACGGCACGTGACTCACATCCCCAGTTTTAGGAGCTGGATCCTGATTAAACTAGTCACAATCTTGCACTTGCCAACCATCAGTTCAGACACCCAGGGTGAAGGCAATCTGCATGGTATTTCCTTAAGCCGTGTTTTTGATCCAGAGATGGGCACCTGGCTTAAGATGACCTATTAGGTGGAGGATATCTTAAGCAAATTGGGCCGCTATAACATAATACTACAGACTGGGTGGCTTGTAAGCAACAGTGATGGAGGCTGGGAAGGTCAAGGTCAAGGCATCAGCATGGTCGAGTTCTGGGATAGCCCAGTTTCTAGACCCAAGTACTTCCCAAAGCTCCTAATACTATCACCTTTGAAGGTGAGGGTTTCAACATGTGAATTTTAGGGGGACACAGCATTCAGACTATAGCAAAAGGGCAACACCTGGCTTCAGCTCCTGCCAGGGGCCATCCCGTGAGCTTGAGGAAAAGGAAGTCACTGTGAAGACAAAGTCAGCACATGCATGGGGCACAGCCCGGAGTAATGGCCCTGGAGCCCTGAATATGACATCTATGGACTTACTATAATGGGCAATAATAAATCTCTTTATAGGTTAGCTAGTTTTAGTGAAGTTTTTCTGTGGGTTTATTTTGGGTGGGGTTTTTTTTT
This sequence comes from Miniopterus schreibersii, assembly GCF_964146895.1. Taxonomy (NCBI): domain Eukaryota; kingdom Metazoa; phylum Chordata; class Mammalia; order Chiroptera; family Miniopteridae; genus Miniopterus; species Miniopterus schreibersii. The sequence goes on from NC_138102.1 coordinate 174,292,219, forward strand.
TTTTTTTGGTAATTTTCTGCTGAAAGTACCATAACTAATATAATTTTATCAGTATGTCTTTTATTTGTGTAGCAACCAGACAGTTTAAAGCATTTTGAATGCATTTGATTTTCTCAACAGCCAAGTGAATGATTATAACAATAGTAATAGCTAAGGTAGTAAGTAATAATACTAGCTATGTGCCAGGCACTACTGAAAGTACTTTATCTGTAAATATTAACCTGGTTAATCATCACAACAACTCTATTAAGTAAGTACTATTATTCCTATTATGGTTAGTATTAGATGTCAAACAGAAGGCACAGAGAAATCAGAAACATCAGGCCACCCAGCTGGTAAGTGGCAAAGCTGGAATTATCCATTCCAGGATCCATGTTCTTTATCACTATATTCTACCACACTGTGGATTGGGGAGGGCAGGTTTTCTTAGGCCCATGTTTCAAATGGGGCAACTATGGTTCAGAGAGCAAGTTTGGAGGAAACTCAAGATCTAGTGCTATTTCCACCAGGCTGCATTTCCCTCCCAGTGAGCTTTCCATCCTAATACTTTATGGAGTAGTCAGTGCAAATGAGAACTCTCCCCACCTCTCCAGATTGCCCTGGAAGTGGAACTGGAGCTACGTGTGAGAAGAGACTCCCTTTAGGGGCCACTAAATACACTGCAGCCTATAGATTATACACAGAGCATCCAAACTTCCATCTCATACACCTAAAAGAAATTTATAAAACGATATACCCCTCATATACTTGTAAGTTGTAATATAAAAATTCTTATCACATGTTGCAAAGAATATATTTTCTGGTGTACTAAAATATTGACATTTAAAATAAAACTGTAGCTCATTCTTCCACAGGTATCCAATGAAAGCTGAATTTCATTCCAACTTGAGAGGCACCATTATCCACTCAAAATCTGTGAATAAGCATCTAGCTAATAGTCAAAATTTTATGGTTTTTTTTCTTAAATCCTATTTCCATTCCGTATTGCACACAGAATTGTATCCCAATGCAATATATTTTATTCCTAAAAGCATTTTATTTATCTTTGCAATAAAAATATGAATGTAAATTAAAAATAAGTCTGGTTTTTAAAAATTTCCTGTGACCATAAGCCCTTAAAGGTTAAAATGTTTCTGTGGATTTAGTAAAATGTACAAATATTATTAGTACACCATTTACAAGTTATTAACCGAAAGAGTTCATGCTAATTGCAAGTGCATTTATGAATTAGTTAGATGGGGATGTTTTTTACCTCTATGAGTTCATATAGAGTTTACTTACTGCTAGAATGAGTCAGAAACCAGCATTTATTCTATTTGTGTGTTTTAAAATTTTTTTTATAGTGGAAGGTGCTGAGAAGCCTTATTGACGTAAGGTTGGGCTCGATGTCGGGACCCTCAGAGCAGTGCTATTGAAAGGTGACATCGGCCATCTCAGATGGTGTGATGCGGGCCCCCAGCACTGACACACAGGGTACCTGGCTCTCGGCCCTGTAAACCCCAGGCCTTGTCACCACGGGGTCAAGGTGGCACTTGTCCATTCTGTCTTTTCTCCGCTCAGTCAACATTCCTTCAAAGTCTGCGGAGCGAGGCAATTGGCAGAGTCGTGTCTTCTGGTCTCTGCCCCGCTCCTGACTGTTGCTCCGTAGAAGGACAGGCGCTGGGCCTTGAGCACCCCTCGGGGCGGCGGTCCCGGGGGGGGGGGGGGGGGGTGCTGTCCTCGGTGCTGAGGAGCCCGCTGGGGGGTGGTGCGGGTGGTCCGGGCCATTCTCCCTCATCTCCAGCCTCGAGCGCCCCTTTAGGAGCCACGTCGCGGTCATAAGGCCGCTACTTTGTCATCCCAGGCTGCCCTCTGCGCTGGGAAATAAATTCCTCCCCCAAGGGGGGCTCTGCAGGGAGCCCCTTGCCACCCGGCTTCCCCAGGACATCCTGGGGACGGAGGCTTGGGCAGCTCTCCTTCCTCACCGCGCCTCAGGCCATTTGGGTTGCGCAGGGGACAGGGAGCTCCTGGGCTCGGCAGCTTCAGGGCCCGCGGCCACCAGGAGTCTGGACAGCCGAGGAGCTTGCAAACCTCCCCAGGCTGGCAGCTGCCCTTTGCGAGTAACGCCGTTTCCAGGCTAAGCCTTTACTTCTGGGGGTGCCAGTGGGGGGAGGCCCTCTAGGGAACAGCTTGAAAATGTTCCTTCCCCAGACACAGAAAGTGGAGACTTAAGGGAGGGGCCAGCCACTGTGTCCCTTCACTGACTGGGTCCTGGGCTCAATCCTAACTCATCCAGTGGCCTCCTAGGGGTCAAAGGAAAGGGGTGTGTGTGGGTGGGGGGGGACTCCATTGGCAAGAGGAAGCTTTGGTCACATTTTTTTCTCTTTCCTTTGCAAAGTCCATTTTTATAGGCTTTCTTATTTTTGTCTCCTCTGTGATTTTTTGCAATTTTTAGTCAAGTCGCTCATTACTTTCTGACCATTTCAGCCCCACTGTGGTTAACAAAGAAGTGTCATTTATGCATTTTCTCTTTATCAGTTAACAAACCTTTATCAAGCACTCCCATGTGCCAGTTATTATTGAAGCTGCGTCAATACAAACTACCTAGGCACAATCTGGTCCAAGCTGGGTGCAAGGGATAAGTTTCTTTTAAAAATCATAACTTAAACTAAGATACAAACTCATCAGTGGGTTTTAAAAGAGTAAATTGCAACTTTAGTTGTTTCTCAACTTTTTCTTACAAGGTGACATAATTGGCAAGTGGCAGAACTGACCACCAGAAGTCAGTTTTCTCAAACCTAATGTCCCCAGTAGATTTGGCTGGGCATAAAAAAAAAAATCACCTGGAGTACTTAAAAATGCAGGTCCCTGTGCCCCATCCTCAGATATCCCAGCTGGGTAGAGCTGGGATGGTGCCCAGGATCAACTGTGGGTGATGACACCGCTGGTCTGAAGATCACACTTAAAGAAATGCTACAAAAATCCTTGAAGATTTAACTATTTCCAAAATAAAATGGTGAAGTTGTGTGAGAATTATTTCAAAGCACAGTTTTAAGACATTGCTATCGCCCCCGCTCTTTCTCACGTATCCAGTGTTCACATAAAACGCACAACCAATGAAACCGAAGTCTGTTGAGCATCCATCCAGACGTGACTCAGATGATCACCATGAGCCCCTGCAATGGGCTGGACAGCAGACTGTGGCCATTCTTTCATGTCACAAGATTAGCCAACTAACATACTTCTAAGGCAATGAGAGTAATATTTCATTCCAAGAAACATTTGAAAATGCAAAATTTTGTAACCACTCAAGATTTTCCTAATTAAAAATCTCACTTGCTATTTAATAATGTATTTTCTTGTTCATTCAATGAATATTTACTGAATATCTACCAGCCAGGCTTTCAGTTAACATCTAATGAATCTTAAGTGTTTTTAAAATGTCTCCCAAAACAAACTTTAGAATTACCGGAACATGACACTGCAAGTTGTAGGAGTCCGGTGGGGATTTCTATTCTCTCCCACAGCAGTGTTTATGGTCACAATAAAACATACGGAAATGTCTTGATATTATACTATGAACTTTAATGGTTACAACTATTTCAATAAGGTCCTGAATTAAAGAAAATCTTCATAGGGAACACAACAAAGCAGTTAGAATCATAGTTTACTGAAATAGAAAATGGCCTTTGTAGGCTAAGACTGATATTAAATCCAAAAATTCAATTCTAACCCCAGGCTTGCGTTTTACATTGAGCGATACATACTCCTTTCGGCATTCTCTATGGTAAATATGAAGCTTGAACGAAGCAGGTTACAAGTTGATTAACTTTGATGAAATGTGACATTCATTTTAACGCAATTGAGAGTATGTGATTATCACCTCTAAATCAAAGATGACCCCCAAAGATCCACCATCATGCTCCTGGGCACATATTAGTATGCTGTCACTTAAGATTATTTAGATTTATTTGTTGATCTCCCTTCTTGTTCAAAAAATGATTTAAGGCTGTCATTTCAAATTAAGGTTTGATTTTCAGACTTTTCTCAGATAAAATAAAAGAAGTAGTTGGATTTCCATCAACAGATTCTCAGTTGACAGACCCGGTTCTGTCCAGGGCTTCACTTTATTTTCTGGAGGGCACTGCAAAGGATTCCAACTTCACCTACAAACACAAAACAAAACAGATGAGCCACTCATACTCTGAACAAACACCCTTCACGTGTCCACGGTGGGAAATGGAGGGGATGCATGGAGATGCCAGGCACCACCCCAGCCCTCACGGCGCTCACGGCTCAGCTGCGGTGATAGAATCTGGGCAGTCACGCCTTAGGTCCTTACGAGTCTTAAGAAGCGCTAGAGCTATTAATGTAATTAGCTTCCTCTTTCCATAGGCTCTTTCTCAGGAAAGGAGTGGTCAGTTTTCTCCCCCAGGGAAGTCACCAGCCATTCTGTTTCTCCTTTATGTGACCGTCCATTGGTGCTTGCAAGGAGCCAAGCCATTGAACCTAAAAGTGTGCTTCGTACCAACCTCCTTTGTCAGAATCACCTGGGACCTTATTACAAGTACAAACTCCCAGCCACACCACAGACTTAATGAATTTAGTTTGGGGCTAAATGACTATTCATTTTTAACTATCACCCCAGTGATAGCATGCGCAGTCTAGACAGATAACTCAGCCTCGACCACGCACTAAGGTATGGGGGAGCCACTCCCACTCATGCCATGGTCTTACCGGGGGATGCCCTTCTCCTTAATTCAGTATCTAATACATTTTTTACTGTTTCTACTGTGAAGGTAAGAAAACACAACCCTCTATTTCTGGGAAAGAGAGTGACCTGAAAAGCTATGTTACTCACTGTTGATGGAGTCTGCCAAAATCGTAAGTTGCTGGGTGCTGTCCAGGACCTCGATCCTTTGGGTGTATGGGTCATAGCGAACTGAGAAGGGCCGTGGGATCGTAGCAGCAAAGTTCCTGAAACCAAGGCCACAGGTCTGAGTGAAGGCGCCATTTGGGGAAAAGGTAATTCTGAAAGGGTTCTCCATGGCTTTTCACCTGGCTGTTAGCAGCACCGAAAACTCACTAGAACAAGGGGATTGGAAGGCAGCTGAGAAGTGACGTGGAATTTTTAGCAAGGTCCTCTTGGGAACCCTTTGCTGTTTGTATGTCTATGTGAATATACAAACTCAGGTATGCACATATTTATTTGGCCACCTACCTCCAAAAGGACAGAGGCAGCTTACAGTAAAAGCCCAGGTTACAATAGGCCCAAAATCTCATTAAATAAAATAAAATTAAAAGAGTAAATAGAATCCAGCTAAAGAATGTTATAGAAAAAAATAAGCATATCCGGACAATAAGCTGTGAAACAGGGTGTCACGAAGGAAAACTTCCCAACAGAAGGTGGGAAGGGGCAAGGGTGGGAGGCTCTATCTGCTGCACACTGTTGCTGTGAGCACTGGAGTCCACCTCCTGGCCAACCACCCACAAATCAGTGGCACCAGACCAAGTCGGGAGGTCCCAAGAGTTGCTGACCAGCCCCAGTTGCCACCTCACCTCACTTTCTCCTTGGCATCGTTAAAACTCTCAGCCACATAGTACAGGGGCTGGAACTCCGTGATCGTGTACTCCTGGATGGCTGTCTTCTCCAGGTCCAGGGGCAGGAGCATCGGTTTGTCCGACAAGCAGTACTGCAAACACCAAGCGGAAAATTTTCACAGTTAAGTCAGGGCCAGTGGTCCCTGCTGCATCCCACAGGCCATCTGTGCACCTTCGCCTATCTCACCCGGATTCCTTCCACACCCCAGCCAAATGCAGTAAGCTAAATTATTTCGCATCGATGATATTCCACCCTTTGTAGCTCACCTAAAACCTACAGTCAAGATAGAAAGGAGAAATTAACGTCAACCATTTTCAAGTAAGGGGATCAACAGGTGATATGGGAGCCAAGCGCAGTCCCTGAGTGTTTGCACACACCTGTATGCACAGTTCAGCCTTGGAACCAGGAGGGCCCTCTGTCCCAGGGACCTGTGAACTTACAGTTCAATGTCTAACACCCACACTCATGATCAGATCAGAGCTGCTCAGGTACCAATCCCTTAAGGCTAGTCCCCTGGGTTGACTCACAAAATGGATGTAAATGAGGTTTCCATAGCACCAAGAAAAAAAGAATGTTCAGATGTTTCCACCACTTTCAAATCCATCGTTGGTTCCTGTTAGGGTCATACCTGTAATTCGCCGAAGGACGACAGGAGCCCAGCGCCATATGCCTTTATGGAGTCCCCTTGCTTGCAGAGCCCGAACTCCACAGTAAACCAGTAGATCTGGAATGGAAAGTCAAGTTGAGAGCACACGCCACGGAAGGTGAAGGCAGCAGATGCCCCAGGATCGAGGACAGGCCTGCCCAGGTGACAGCTTATGCAGGTCTGTTCTCTCAATCAGCATGACATGGGGTCGCCTCTCTGTCCCCTGGGTCTCACCCTAACCAATCACCTGCTGAACCAAGAGTTGGCTGAATGCAAGATGTGACAGGAAGCAGTGATAGTGGGGGAGAGTATTGAGGCAGCTCCAAAAGTATGCCCCTCAAAATTCCTCCCTCTCAGACAAGAACTCCTCTCCCACTTTGCTTTCTCCCTCATGGAATCAACTAGAGTGAGATGTTCCCTTTATGTTGGTTGAACTTACCAGGTAGTCCCATCAGGCTCAGCAGTGGGAGGCAGGGGACTGGGTGGTGACAGAATCAATGAAGGGTCATCCCCTCATCTGTGCTAAACTTGGGGTTTCTGAATTACCCCCCGTTAATCACTGCTTCCGCACACACACTTTATGCCCAAGAAATCTCAAGGGCAATTTTTACGGCCTATTGATGTTTTCAAGGCACTCTGCTTAGAATCACATGTAAACATCTGCATGCAGCTGATTTCAAAATCCAACCATAAGGAGAAATGCAAATGTAAAACTTCGCTTGTGCAAATGTAACCCAGAGCATTCTGATTTGCTCGCCAAGTGACCTGGCTTTCAGGGGACGACCGAAGCTTCAAAGACCAGAGGGCTATAGCCCATAACGCTCTCACTGCCCACCAGGGAAAGAGGGAACTTACCGTGGCGAGTTTCTCAATATACTCATCAGGTGCACCCAAAGAGGCGAGGCCAATTTCCTGCAATTGTGGAGGAACAGTCATTGGCACAACTGGTGTCTGCCTATCTGCAACCCTTATCCTCAGTTTCAACCTTGTACTTGACCACAGGAAGGTGATGGCTGGCTAGAGGCCTTCAGAAGAACCCAGAGAGACCCTGAGTGTTCTGTCAGGTCTTCCCTAACCACACGTCACAGAGTCACAGATCTCGAGAGTGGGGGAAACCGTTCCCTAGCAGTTGGTCCTTTGCACTCATTTTACAGATGAGAAAACTGTGGCACAGAAAATGGAGATGACCTCAAGGTTACACAGTACTTTGTGTCTAAAGCGTCATCTCAATTCCAGCTCAGTGTTTCTTCTCCCACGGCAGGAGTGGGACATTCCCGCAGTGTGAAGTGAGACTGAATCCTATACCCTGAAGAAACCACAGAAGTGCTGGACATCCGTCCAGGTATATATAGTTGGAGAGTCTGAAATGTCATGGACCACCTCTCATCACAGCTCTAACTGCAAAATTTCTCTAGTGGCCTCTTTGTCTCTGGTACAGCATTTGCTTCGGCCTGCCTTGTATCAGCGTGTGCATGTTTGCATGTTTGCATGTATGCCCATACGCACGTCTTCCCTGCAGTATGCATTCATTAACTGCAAAAACACTGAGTGCAGCTGGAGGCATACAAAATTGATAAACAACCTTTATCTCATGGTGTTTACATTTAAGTGGGTAGAAACAGACAATAAATAATAAGATTATACATGAGAATGTTAGAAGGTTGTAAGTTCTTTAGGAGGAAAGGAAAAAAAGAGAGGGTTGAGGGGGATTTAGAGTGCCAGGAGTGGGGGAGGTGTCAGGAGTAATTTTAATTAGCGTCCCAGGGTAAGCACTGTTGAGATGACACTTGAGCAAACGCTTGATGAAAGTGAGGTTGTTGGCCCTTCTGACATCTGAGGGAAGGGCACTGCATAGGCCAAGTGTACGGCCAGTGCAAAGCTCTCTAAGGAGGGGAATTTCAGGTGGTTCAAGGCGCAGAGAGGAACCAGTGTGGGTGAGGGGATACCACCTGCCACCCCCGCCCCCAGAGTAAGAGAGTGGGGGGAGTGGCAGGTGATATCAAAGAGAAATCTGGAGCCCAATCAAGTGGGACCTTTTTAGCTATTTAGGGCTTAAGATTGTCCTCTCAGTGAAATGGGGAGCTAAAGTGGCAAGATCTGATTTATGTCATCAAAGACTCACTCTGGTGGCTCTGTGAGAACAGACTGTAGGGGGTCAAGGGTAGAGACAGGGAGACCAGCCAGGAGGCTACTGCAGTCACCAAGGTGAGAAATGCTAGCGGCTGAGACCAGGTTGGCAGCAGTGACTGCGATGGGCAATCATCAGATTCTACACATATTTTGAAGGTAAAACTCTTAGAATTTTCTAAAAAATTGGATGTAGGTATGTAAGAGAGAAAGGAGTCAATGATGTCCCAAGTGCTTTTGGTTTGAGAAACTGGAAGGATGGAGTTGATATGAACTATATAGGGAGGAATGTGGGAGGAGAAGGTTTGAACAGGAAAACCAGGAATTCGGACCTGGACAGGATGAATAAAGATACCTATTAGACCTCCAAGGGCGGATATAGACTAGGCGGTCGGATATGTAAGTGTAGGTTTCAGGATTCAAGTCTGCGGTGGAGGTATAAATGTGTTCATCATCAGGATAGAGATGGTATTTAAAGCCATGAAATTGGGTGATATCACCAAGGAATTAATGAAGATAGAAGAACTAAGAACTGGGCCATGATGAAGCAAGAGGTTACACGGTCTTCATCTCTTTATTCCTGCCTGGGCCAAACCCAGAGCCTGGCCCAGATTACATGCTGAGAAAATGCTGTCTAGTTAGAATGAACCAAATTTAGATTCTGGCTTAGCCTGGCTCTACTCTCCTGCCCCTTCCCCATCTCTGTTCCAGACATGCCCAGTCCTAAGTCTACCAGAAGCCATTGATAAATCCAAGATCAGAACGGTGCCCTCTTCTAGTAGTCACCATTCTTTGTGAGTCCACAGCCTGCCTAGAACAGGGGACTCAAGATTTCCCTGTGTTCCGTCCCCACCCCATCTTTTACTCTAGAGGAAAGCAAGTCCTGCTTTAGATCAAAAAGGAATGTGCTCAGGGAAGCTTCAGAATGGTTCTCTGCCTTGGGACTGTCTTGGTCAAAGTTGAAACCACGTGACCCTCATGGCCCACAGCTCCTGTCTCTTGACTCAGGTAACTGTCCACTCCCTGTGGGGCTCCCCAAAATGGAAATGGCTGAAGGAGGATTGTTACTTAGCCTCTGATTGGGCAGAAGAGCTTCTGATGGTGAGAACAAAAAGTTCTATTCTCTGAGAAGAAAACTAATTTATCTTTGGCCATAGTAACAAATCCCAGTTTTAAAGCTTCCCAAACAATCAATGACATCCTGGCAGCAAGAACTACACTTCTGAAAGTCAGCACGTCAGCAGTAACTTCAGCCCAGTGGTAATGCTTCCCAGTTAAGGTTCAGCTCATCCTTAAACACCCCCACCTCTAAAAGTCCAACAATCTCTGAGTCCACAATTCCCAAAACCCTACATAAAAGCAACAGATTTCTTCGTTTGGAGAAGGCTGTGTCTTCCAAGTACAGTTCTCCCTTACTTAGCAAGCAATTAATTCAGCTTTTTTGTTTGTTTATTTGTTTTGGATATTAAGTGGTAGCATCTTCATTCAACAGTAGAAATATTTATTTCTTCCAGCTGCTTATAAAATTCACACACAATCCCATTACTCTGAGATTCATACTTGGTCCAGCATTTGCTCATGGGTCATCCTATTTTTTTTTTTTCTTTTCTTTTTATGTGGCAGGATTGCTTTTTATTGATCTATATCTGTAGAGACTGAGGCACAGGGTGCCCTGGCAAGGCAGCTTTTCTCAGGTCACACAGCTGATTTGTGGCATGGTGGGGCCTATGCGAGTATGGTCGTTCAACAATCTTATGATCCCATCTACCCAACCATGGCTCTAGGCTCTCTCTCTCGGAGCCTAGAGAGCATTAGTAGGATTCTTTCACTGATCCCAAAAACATTTTTTGAATGTGGTCACCACTGTGATAGATGAATCAAGATCTGACCTGTTGTTTTGCTGATAGTGGTAAGACGTTTGGCTTATTATTTTTTGCTAACTCTGAGTAGAGCTATTGGCATTGGATTCTTGGTAAATGTCATCTTACTTAATGAAAGCATATACCAAATGACTACTTGACTTCTACATGGGAATCAGGGAGGTTTTCGTGGATGAAAAGGCTATTAAACCAAACCTGGAAGGACAAGTAAGATTAGCAAAGTCAACAATATAATTCAGAGGATGAGGGATTCACCAATCCCATGCTGTGATCTCTAGAATGGGAATTTATCCATCTCCATGGGACCACACACCCATCTCAGGTGGGAGTGCAGAACTGTACCTTCCAGAAGACATGAGGGTGCCTCCATGCGATCAATCTATTTGAACAATCCAGGTCTCACCCCTGTAGCTAGAAGGCTAAAGAGCTTCATTCCTCACCTGGGAAAACTGGGCAAAGCTGCGATCTGAAAACAAGGGCACGTGTCCCAACAGCTCATGGCAGATGTCACTGAAAGACAGAAAGCACAGAGCTTGGAGGTGAAGAAGGGTTACAAGGCAAGCCAGACTCAGTCTTTCTAGAGGAGTAATGGGGGGGGAGTAATTCATTCAGCCTTATGACCTCACTTCCAAGAATTAGTGGTGTGCAAACCTTAGAATCAGATGAGGCAGGGCACAAGGGAAGGAGACGAAGAGGAAAGAAAAGAAGGGGACAGGGCAGGGCACAGCAGGAGGGAGTCAGGTGTGCGCCCAGTGGGCTGCAGAAGAGCCAATGTTCCCGTGGGCATCCTCCCACACCCCTGAGTGAGCTGTGGATCACGAACACTGCATATCCCAAGTCTTTACCTTGGCATTGACATTCCTCGGCAGATACAATGTGCTCAGTTATACCCCACGGGAAATTAAAAAAAAATTTTTTTTTTAATATTACCATTCCTCTCTTATTCTAGAGTGGGCAGCGGTCAGTCAGGGAAGAAAACTTACATTGATTTAACACGTTATGTGCCAGGCCCATTAGGAAGAGGTCTTATCTGATTTATAGCAATGAACTTTGTAGGCATTTGGGGTGTCTTGCTGACTTTATATAAATTGCTTAAATTGTCTAAGACGGTAGCTAAATGCAAAAGTAAGCGGCATAGCAGCCAGCCTCTCTCTGCCTCCAGTCAAAACACAATCTAGGCAAAGAAAGCTCAGAAGCATCTAGGTGTGTATTCAGGAGGTGCGTGGATAGCCTGCCAGCTCCTTTTCCTGCTCCCATTTGGCATTTGAATGTGACCTCGCATTCCCATGGCCACGGGAGGTCCGAATCTCTGGCTCACAAGATACCCCAATCTCCAATCAGCGGTCTGTTTGAACAGAGAAGGTCCCCGTAAGAGATGAGTTTTTCTCTCAGCATCAAACAACCCAGGCCACTTGTTCTGCGAGCCGGTCCACAAGGCACTCAGACCTCGTTCCTGGGTCAGGGAGAGGGGCAGGCGCCGTGGCGGGCCCTGGGGGCGGCAGGCGATACTCACGGTTCGGGTGTGTACATGGGCTTGGACCCGTGTCGGATGTACTGGGTGCAGTGGAAGACTCGGAAGGCCAGGCCGCCCAGGAAGTCCCGAGAGGAGAGCAGGCCGGCCACGGGCCGGAGGCGGAAACCGGTGCAGCCTGGAAGCGAGGGGAGGGGGCGGCTCAGCGGGGCCGGGGCCGGGCACCGCTGGCCGGGAGGGGGGCTGACGCCGGGCAGAGCTGGCCTCAAATACCTGCCCGGCACTTTCTAGTTGGGTGATGTGAGCCGAGCAAGTTCCCTCATCCGCAACATGTGGATGAATATTTCTTAGGGTCACTCTGAGAATCAAAAGAGCTAGTAAAGTACTTTCACAGAGCTTCGCATTTTGGAAACATCCAACAAATTTAGCTTCCATTTTTGTTTGTTAAATTGCAACCGCGGAAATTTTCACTGCACTTCCCAGGAAGGGAAAGGACGTTAGGAGCCCCGGCTGCTCCATCGCACCTCACACCGTCCGCCCCGAGGAGCAGTGGCTCCTCCGGCTGGAGCCATGCCATGGACTACCCGCCGTGCCAAGGAATGGGCAAGGAGTCCGCCTAATCTAGGACGAAGGAACAGGGATCCATGGTGGCTGCACATCTCTACCACCTTCCCTCGGCTGCTTTTATCATCATAAAGCTGCCGTTTGTTCCCATCTCTCTGGTTCCTCCATTTGTCTCAATTTGTTTCAGCCTCAGGAAGGTAAGGACCGTGAGCACGGTGATAACAGCTAATGCTATTATCAGAGGCTGCTCTAAGCACGTACAGGCCAACTACTGCTCAGGGTAACCCTACGAGGTACATGCTTCTTCTCTCCCCGTTTCACAGATGGGGAAGCTGAACCCCACAGATGTTCAAGTTCCTGTCCAAGGTCACAGCTACAGACAGCCTGGCTTCAGGGGCTGTTCTCTTAATTGCCACTTATAACTCCCCAGTGGCTAGCATTACAGTTTTATTATTATTATTACGACTATTGGCCACGGCAACATGGGTAATCAGCTAAAGAATGTCCTTAGGACCCTTTATCCTTCCACGTAGGTTTTCTGGAGCTTCAGGGTGAAGTTCACTCCGCTTGAGCACTCCTTCCCCTATTTATCTGAGAAGCAAAGACTCTCTAAATGAGAGAAGCCCAAAAGGTCCTATAGCCCCCCCCCCCCCAATCAGTCCCAGCTGCCACTTCCCTTCTGGCCACACAGTTTCCCTGGCTCCCTGCCCCAGGGCTGACCATACCATCTCCACATAGCTCAGAGGCATGGAAAGTTCATTTTTATAAACCTGCGTGGTCTGTCTTCCCACTTTCCCTCATTCTACCTGGCACATAGTAGGTGTTTACTCTGGGTTAGTTGATTGTTATAACTTGGTTTTGCTGAATGAACAACACCTGGCAGAGAAAACACTTATCTCCCTGGAAGTGACGTGAGAGGCCAGTCACCCCGATGATGCAGTTCCCCACTGAGGTACTCAGAGGCCAAGTTCGCCCAAATGCCCTGAGCACCTACTGTATATGCATCCCTATGCTGGGTGCTTTCACACCCAACATCTCATTTCATTCTCATAACTGCCCTGTGAGAAAGGCTGAAAGGCCGGCTCAGAGTCCATGGGTCAGGTGACAAAAGTGAGGCAGGTTTGCCCAACCAGAGAAAGTCAAAGCAAAATTCACACCGGATGGGTGTATAGACGTAGCGCTCGGGGCTCTTAGCACTGCCCACAACTAACACATTTCTTACGCAAGGCACACTGCAGCCATCTCATGACAGAGCAGGGTTACAAAGAGCACAGTGACTGGGCAACCTGGGCTTTGAGTGTGGAAAAAACAAAAAACGTTTCAGGGGCATCGAAAAGGCAAAATCCATGCCTGGTGCCTTTAGATGGGGGGTGGCGATGAGCGCGGATTTACCGTGGAGGCTGGAAGGGGGGGAGAGCTGAGCAGCGACACGGCCTTTTTCCTGGGAGCGTCACCCCGCGAGCACTGCCACCCGCAGTCACACGGGCCTCCATTCGCTGCCCCCCCGCCCCTTTACCTCTGGCCCCGACGTGACTTACTCTGCAGGAACTGGGAGACCTCCTCCAGCTGGGGAATGTTGTCCTCGCGGAAGCCACAGTACTTCTCCAGAAGCGGGAAGATGTGGTTGTGCTCGTAGCAAGCGTGGGTTTTATACAAGGACTTCAGAGTCCTGAACACCGTGCCCCAGGTCTTCTTTTCTTCCTCCGTGTACTCCACTCGCGGGATGGGCTGCCCACTGGAACACACACATGAGGTGTTTGCCTCGGGCCCGGTGAAGGAGCGTTAGCAGAGGGACATGGGTCCAGACTCTGTGAGCTGCCACCACCCGGACTCCCGCGGTTTTCACAAGTTGTTTGAAAGGGGAAAATTCCACTTCTTGATGTAGGAAATAGTCAACTGATTTGGTTAAGCAGCAACGCAAGGTCTCACCTCATCAGCTGTACCAAGGATCTGCTGTCACAGGGGGAAACCACTAGGCCTTTCTGCTCTCTCATCTGCCTAATTGTTTAGGGAAGGTGGAAATCCACTTACCTTGGGGCCAGGGAGGGAAAGTAAATGTGTAAAGTAGTAGGTAGAGGCAATAGGAGGGTGGGGTTGAGACAACTGAAGAGTGCATCCTCTTTTGAAACAAAAGCATCGAATTTCAGGTACAGTTCTGTATTATGTGAACTAAAGCAATGATTTGTGGGCTAGAGAGGATTGGACATGTGCACCATGAGTTGGAGACCCTAGTGTAGTGGGATGTACTTGCTAGAATTGATATTTCGGCCCCTGGGAAGTTATAAAAGTGTTTAAACACATGCGAGGTATCAGATCTGCTTACTTGGTGTCTTCCACTATGACATAACAGAACTGCAGGGAGCTTGGTAAAGTACATATGTTGGACTTGCCCCGTAGATCCTGAATCTGTGGGGGTGGGGAGAGCCCAGGCATCTAGATTCCAATAAGCTCCCAGGCAACATGATATAATAGTTTCAGAGTCCTTAGGTTGAAAGGTGCTTTGGAAAACTATCTAAGAATGAGCTGTGTTCTGAACAGTGAAATAAAAGCCAAGAAAGCCTGACTTTGAAGACCAGTGACTGTTCTGTGGGCTGCAGGCCTGTTTCCTAACAGGATATTCAGCATCTGGGACCAGGAGAGACTGTTTATCTCAGAATCATGGCTTATAGTCATCTGGCTCCAAACTAGGTCACTCCTGCCTTTTCAGAACTGCAGCTCATCCAAGGTCAGGAAAGCAAAGTCACTGCGATGGTCTGTAGGAAGTTGGGCAGGGATCAGGGGGAAGAGACAGAGTTTTGCTTAAGTATTAAAAGCAAGACAAGCTCAGAAGGTCCTGTGATGCCAGCAGGGACTGGAAAGGGGCATCAGGTAAACCCCTGCCTAAGGATGCACCATTAGACAGGCTTTGGAAACAAAGAGAGTTGGGTTCAACTTTTGGCTGTGCCAGGTCATAGCCGGATGGCCTTGGGCAAGTTAGTAAACCTCTCTGCGCCTAGCCTGTGTCACTCTTACATGGGCTAACTATTCGGAGATACGCTTTCTCAACCGATCAATATGCTGGGATTCTATGGTTCATGGTGCATAAGTTTGATCCCCATGTGGAGCAATTATTGGGAAGAAGCTAGAGACCCCAGTGTGGGGGCTGTTGGCATGGAGGCTGGTGGAAGATGAAGAAAAGGGCCAAAGTTGAGTCCTGGAAGATGTTACTGTTTCTGGCGTGGGGGGGAATTGGCCAGAAGAGACCGAGAAGGAACCACAGAAAGGAAAGAGAGGAACCGGCATAGAGTGAAATCTATGGAGAAATGCAGTCTGCTGACTCTGATTGTCCCCAGACACCCAGGGAAGTGACTGAGAATGACTTTGGAGTTAAACAAGTCTGAGTTCAAAACCAGAGCATGCCGCCTACTGGTATATGACTTTGCCAAGTTACTTAACTGTTTTAAGCTGTAGTTTTCCCACTGGGAAAATGGGGAGTTACTATTAAGACAAAATGAAATAATGTACACAGACATTTAGCGAATTCCCAGATATAGCAGGGAGCTAATCCAGGTAAATGTGATCTATTATTATTGATCAGCTGAAGAAGGGCTCTTATCTATACCTGATTTGACGGTGCCCACCCACCTGACCATGCTGGGGCAAAGGTAAGAACAGGAGAGAGAGGTCGCCATGGTCTGTGATTCCTGCCGCCACAAGCCAAAACCCATGTGTGCTAGGCCAAGGTCAGCATGGTTCTGGATCCTTCCGTTACAAGGAGTCATTCAGAGGAGGAAGTTTTCCCATTTGGAAGGTGACTTTGTCCCCAGTGTGCAGAGCCCTGCCATCTCCTTTACCTCCCTCTATCCTATCCAGGTGTTAAAGAACCGCTGCTCGGTGGTCCGGTCCGCTGCTAGGTTTCTCCCTGTGTTCACCTTTCCTCACGCCCTCAACTCGGGAATGGAGCTCAGCCCCCAGACACTAAGCTTCCCATGGGGCCCCTCTGAGGTTCCTGAGGACTCAAAATAGCACCCAGCTCTCTTGCAAATAACTCATGTAATATCTGCATATTCCTTTGGCTAAAAGAAAGCAGAGGAGGAGCATGGCATCCCAGACCGGGAAAAAGGCTCCTGAGAAAACTGCCCCGCAGCGGGGTCAGGCGGATGGAAGAAGGCGGGAGGCCGGCGCGGGCCCTCCGAGATGCCTCATTTCAGCACAGCGGCCGGCCCCTGCCTGTAAATGATTCTCTCCCCTCCTTCCACGGCCAGTGTGGAGAATACCAGAGGCTCTTCTGTTCAGCACCGAGGCCGGTCATAATGATTTCAGACGTCACTGCCTAATTACACAGCACAGCCTGGGAGGGAGCTGGGCCCCAGCAGCGGGGAATTTTGTTTTGTCTAGCGGCATTTTTTAACAGGTGTTATTAAAGGGACACACACACACACACACACATGCACACACACACGCACGGTAGGACTCTCCATGCTGGTATTTTCCAACCTTGGGAAGGGAGAGGCAGGCTAGGGGAGGCCCCCCCCCCCCCCCCCCCAGCAATCGGCCCAGACTTACTGGCGGTAGTTGTAGGCTATGTCAGCAAAGTACTTGCGTCTTGCACGGTACACGGGGTCTTTAAAACCCTAGGAGAAAGGAGGCCCTTGTTATCTCGAGGCTTTGGAGGGGGGTGGGAGGACTAGGCCTGGCACATCCATGCACGCTTTGGATGGGAGCCCTTGAGCTCGGACAGTGCACCGCTCCTTCCCTTGATTGTACCCTGAAAATAAAGTCTCCGTTAAACCAAGGGTAGGCTCTCCCACCAATATGATGAGGGACACCATTAGCAACACCTTCAATTCAGTGTGAGCCCCTGTGCCGTGGGATCCGAAAGTGCAAACAGTGTGCAGGTTTTAAAGAAATCTGATCCATAGCATTTCTAACTTGTAAACTTGCTACGTTAGGCCAAGCCAGTAGGGTGGACATCTAAATGGAAGATATACAACACCCACTAAATGACT
Source organism: Miniopterus schreibersii (assembly GCF_964146895.1). Classification (NCBI taxonomy): domain Eukaryota; kingdom Metazoa; phylum Chordata; class Mammalia; order Chiroptera; family Miniopteridae; genus Miniopterus; species Miniopterus schreibersii. The sequence continues at coordinate 174,309,476 of NC_138102.1, forward strand.
GACTGATGGAAAGTGTCTGGCACTGCCTCCTAACTTCTTGCTAGACAAACAGTACACGCTTACTGCCACTGCAATTTTTTAAAATACCATTTATTGAGTGCCTATTATGTGCCAGTCTGTGTGTGCTAGAAACGTATTTTATTTATAACTCTCACAACAAATTTGTAAGGTAGACTATTTTGGAGAGCTATCTGCACCCCATGTTAATTGCAGTATCATTCACAACAACCAAGACATGGGAACAACCTAAGGAAGGTTCATGATAGGTGAATGAATAATATTCCATTGTTTATATGTATTTATTCAGCCATAAAACAGAAGAGAAAACCTTCTGACAATATGGATGGTCTTTGATCGTATTATGCTAAGTGAAATAAGTCAGAGAGTGAAAACAAATACTGTATGATCTCACTTATGTGTATATGTTTTGAGAAATAGAGAAATCCAAATGTTTCACACTGGAAAAATAAAATTACCATACATTTTTTCATTCAAAACCTAAATTCCAGATAAGTTAAGTAATTATTAGTTTAGAAAATATTCTATGACATGATCATTGCAAAGTATAACTCCTGTTTTCCCTAGAGCACTGCATGGTTTTGAATCATTTATTGCAGGTAGAAAAGCTCAGGGATCTGAAAAGTTAAAACTACCATTGGGTCTGTATCTTCTGGGAGATGATAATTTGCTTTGAGATGATGTGATAAGAAAACTAGGGCCAGCCGGGCGTGGTTCAGCAGTTGAGCATCAACTGAGGATCCAGGAGGTCACAGTTCGATTCCCGGTCAGGGCACATGCCCGGGCTGTGGGCTCGATCCCCAGTCGGGGGGCGCGCAGGAGGCAGCCGATCAGTGACTCTCATCACTGAGGTTTCAACTCTCTCTCTCCTTCTCCCTTCATCTCTCTGAAATCAATAAAGATTTTTTTTTTTTTTTAAAGAAACAAAGAAAAAAAACTGGGCACCACGATTTGATTTCCAAGCAGGACTAACATACCTTTTTATGAACCCATCTTTTGGGCTAAATGAAGAACACATCTCCATACTGAGAACTCAAAGTATAAATTTCATGGTTGTCAATCGTTACAGCTTGACTGTGACAGGCACCCTCACCCCCCAGTGTTATTTAACAGTCAGTAGTAAATGGCTTAAACAGGCCCTAAGTATGAAGTGTAGACTTTTGCACTTACAAGGTGTCTTGGGGAACATCTATTTCTATATTTTGAACTAGGTCTGAGAAAGGTGAAGCTCAGGGTGCCCAAGAACTCTCAACTGCAGAACCAGGACCTCCACTCGGGTTCTCTGGTCCTGCCCAGGCTGGTGAGTGGAGGTTTCAGGGTTGAAACCCAGAGAGACAAGAGAAGAATTCCCTTCAACTGTGGATCTCCACCTCATCAGGCCGCCTCCAGAAATGGGGGGCCCATGACGATTTCTCTTTACCTTCAATCTGTGATGTACTTTGTCTAGGTAGCTTAAATATTTTTCCATCAGTGATAAAAAGCTTACAATAAAATTGTGTATCCGGTAGGTGTCAAGCATGTCAGAGGGAATATGTAAATATATAAATGAATGAAATGATGGAAGAAATACACCAAAGCCCAACAAATGTGATGAAAATGAGAAACAGTAACTGTTTTATTCTCACGCGCTATTTATGTTTTTGAAGTTTTCCACTGTGTGTGGGTTTTTTATAGCTAGAAAAAAGAAGAACAATAGTAAAATTCCATCTCAAGTCATTATGGAAAGTGGCAGCAGATTCATCCATTGAGATACATCAACACGCACATGTACACAGATTCTGTCCATGGGGTGGTTTCTAACCATGGTCTGTTCAGCTCAAAGGCACTGAAAGTTCATCATTAGCCTGCAAGGGGCCCCCAGCAACTGGGCTGCATGGGCTTCGGGCTTTTGCTCTCTCCCTTCCCAGTGAAAGGAGCCGCACCCTTGAAGGCCGCCTCTCAGGGAGCTGGCCTCGCATCCTTAGGGCTGCCGGGGGACCACGGGCCTCCGCGCCTCGTGGAATTCGCCCTGAATGAAGCTCCGGCTGGCGATGACTGATCGCGCCGTCTCGATTTAGACTAATAGCACAGTGTCAGAGCTCTGCGGGTAATTTACTTATAATCACCCTGTCTCAATTAGGCTAATAGCAGCAATTTTGGCTGCGCTGCGTGTAACCAAGTATGTTTTGACAGGAAAATATATTGCTGCTAAAGAAGGGATGGGGGGGGGGAGGAGAGGTGGAAGAAAGTAGAGAGGGTGCCACAGGATGCAAAGCCTACACAGGACCACTCGCCTTGCCCTCAGACTTGCTGTGGCCTGAGGGTGTTGAAGCGTGTGATTTTGCTTATGAGAGGCTCTGGGGGGGAGGGGAGCTACGTGGAAGAGCCTCCCGAGAATCCTAGACGGAAGTTTTTATGTTATCATTTCTTGACCTCATGGCTAAGGTTAAGCCTCAGAAATGCCATCTGTAGTCAGGCAGGTTGGAACTAATACAAAATACCATTGAATGTCAACTGTAATTGAAAAATAATATTAAAAAAATAGAATGACTAAAGGGGAATTTTAACCTAAAAGAAAGGCAGGCAGGCTGGGTTAGATTATTAACCCGTTCGATCACGAGGAGCACGGCCTGGGGTGGGTCAGTTCTCCTCTCGCAGCCCTAGTTTCTTCAGCGGTGCACGGGACGGTCAGTGCAGGCCCCTCCCAGTGCTGGGCGGACAAGATCAAGTAAACTTCTGAGTACAAGGAGACGCTCAGACAGTGATGCATTTGTGCGCAACGGCGGGAAAACCCAAAGCTGAGAAATTTGGTTCAGAACCTAAAAAGAATACACTCTAGAGTGGTCGCTCAGCCCCATCGCCCGTCCTTGGGCTTCTTAAACAGCATCCACAGAACTCTTACCTCGCTATTTACATTTTAGGCAGTAATGAGAGGCTTTTTGCATCCTGTGGATCCCACAGCAACTGGAGGGAGGAGGAAGGCACACAGGAGACAAGAGGTGCAAAGCGGGTTTTTTAAGTATCTACCATTGCCATCCTGTAGACACGGGCCAAAGAGACAGAGGCAGAGCTGCCCATGCCCACTGCGCTTGCTCACTCCGTGCTGTTAGCCATGGTCACCACCCATGATGCCAAGAAGCCCGTTCTAGAAAGGATTTGGATATCTGGCTGCCCAGGCCAGTGACCCGGGAGTTACTGTTTTACTTCTCTCCTCCCCTCTTCCTTCACATCCAATAATCAATTTTTGACCATTTTCCCTTTCAAATACCTTGAGTCTGTCCTTTACGGGTTTATTCTCGCTGTTAAGCTCAGTTCAGGCCTCCACCATTCCTGCCGGGACCCTGTAACTACTTCCTCTGTCTCCTCTCCAAAACCACCGCCCTTCACTTGGGCGCACGAAGACCCACAAAATGCAAAGCTGGAGGGGTCACTCCCCTCCTTGAAAACTTTCTCATCGCTTTTAGGGTACCATCCAAAATCCTTAAGATAGTCCACAAGACTTTATGTGAGCTTGTCCTGCCTACATTTCCAACTCCATGCTGAACTATAGTTGCCCACAAATTATGTCTCCAAATTAATCCAGATTGGTCTTATTTTAATTCTTTAAATGCACCACGCTTTCCCCCCCATATTGCAGCCCTCACAGGCCTGTTCCCTCTGGTTGGATTACTATTCCTCACTTTCTCGGACCAATAAGCTACTACTCAGTCTTTCTATCTTGGTTTGAATCACACTTTTAAAGTCCTTCCTTGCTTTTCCAGTTTATTGGTTTTCCTCTACAATAAACCCCCTCGGCAACCTGGGTGTTTTTCCTTTCATATAATCATCATACTTGTTAATAATTATTAAATTCAAGAATGTGTTTGTCTTACTTATCACTGGATTTTCTGTGCCTGGCATACTCGGCACACTCCGAAGAGCTATTAAAAAAATTATGCAAACCTTAAGCAAAACAAATGTCACAGGGTGCCTTTTCAAATCCTATCAGATCGCTATTTAACAAGCTCACTGTGTGCTCCAGGGGCACGTACGTTTGTTTGATGTGCAATTTGCTACGTAGTAAGGCCCCAACTCTTCAAAGTTGGATGCTGACTTACAGAAGAGGGATAAGTTGCCAAATATTTATTTTATGGTCCAGGCACAAATGATTTCGGTCCAGCAGAAAGGAGAACACTCACAGTTATGACTTTATTGCCTTCTGGGGCCTTGGTGATTTGTGTGGCCATCTTTGTGATCTTCTCCCAGCATTTGCTTTTCCAACGACCATATGGACTTTGGTCTCTGGTATCTTCCTTTGCACCACCTTTGTCATCTTGCTGGGTCCCTCACTCCTGAGTCCACGGATCTTTGACAGATGTTCACTATATATACCCATATGACAGTTGTTCCTAACTTTTAAAAAATTACTTTTCTGGTGCAGCCACTATGGAAAACAGGATGGACGTTCCTCAAAAGATTAAAAATGGAGCTGCCTTTTGACCCAGCGATCCCACTTCTAGGAATATATCCTAAGAATCCTGAAACACTAATCAGAAAGAATATATGCACCCCTATGTTCATAGCAGCGCAGTTTACAATAGCTAAGATCTGGAAACAGCCCAAGTGCCCATCAGTAGATGAGTGGATTAAAAAGCTGTGGGACATTCACACCATGGAAAACTATGCAGCTGTAGAGAAGAAGGATCTCTTATCCTTTGGGACAGCATGGAGGGACCTGGAGAATATTATGCTAAGTGAAATAAGCCAGGCAGAGAAAGACAAATATCACATGATCTTGCTTATATGTGGAATCTAAAGGACTTAATAAACTGATGAACAGAAATGATTCAGTGACATGGAGGCATGGATCAGACTGGTGAATCTCAGAGGAAAAGAAGGGGTGAGTGGAGGGGGGAGAGATTAACCAAAGAATTTATATGCATCTATGCACAACCCAAGGACACAGACAATGGTGGGGAGAGGGACCGGACCAGGGAGGGAGGTGGGGGGATGGAGGGGTCCATGGGGAGAAAAAGGGACATCTGTAATATTTTGAACAATAATAAATAAATAAATAAATAAATAAATAAATAAATAAATAAATAACTTTGACAGAGCAACTTAGTAGGCGTGTGACAGTCACTGATGACCACTCAACTGACTGGCTGACCCTCAGAATGGATTCTGACAGGCCCTTAGGTGAAGAAGGTTGGGTGGGTGGAGGGAGAGGAAAGGAGAGAAGTACTGGTCTTAGGAAAGAGCAGGCTCTTGCTGGTGAGTAGGAAAGCTTAATACCTACAACCGAAAGACCGAAAAGCAGTTTGAGAGACTTGGATCAAGAATAGAAATGAACACGGAACAGTGGTGTTGACTGACATTTCCCCACCAGAAGGCTCCCCGCAGTGCGGGTCTTCATCTAGACACAGGTGCGGGTGTTAGGGAAACTGAAAGACAGCTCTGGGGTTGGGACTGGGTGGCGGGGGCCGCTGGTGCCCCCTCCTTTCTGAGAATATTGTTAAAGTACTTTTCTCCGTCTCCTTTGCAGTTAGTTGTGGCCTGTGACTGAGCTGTAGTCAGTGGAGTCCGAGTGAAGAGATGTGAGTCGCCTTCAGTCCCGGCCCATACAAACCTCCCAAGAGCAATTCTCAGGGGCTTCTACATGCAGGGGCAGAACGCGGAGGGCTCCGAGGACCTGGAGGAGGGTGCAGCCCGTGGGGGGAAGGGGGCTTGGTCTCTGCAGGACTGTGTGGAGCAATTTCCCAATTGACTGCACTGGGAATAAACTTTCCTTGGGTTAAGCCATGGATTTGGGGGTTGTTTGCTAAGCAGTCAGCTACTCTGGTTGTTAGAGGGCTTAACTCAGATCTCCCTGTTTCTGAAGTCCTCCCTAACCATTCCGCCCACAGTGACATTAGAATTGACAGCACAGACCGTATGACTCATTAAACCTGGTGTTTAATCATGTACGTCTTTGCTTTATGATTTAACCAAATATTACCCAAACTGTATTCCAGGGAACCCTACCATTCAAGATAATGTTGCTAGGGGCTTAAAGGGGGTTCCATGGGTAAATAAGTTTGAGAAACATTAGGTTACATGGGTTTCATTTTTGCAGGACTTTCCAAAGCCTGTAATGAGACCGTGAAACTTGTACATGCTGAAGACGGAGTTTCAGAAACTGTTCCTCCCTTTGATCATGTGATTTTTTCATAGACTGTAGCTCAGGACACATGCTTATGACCCTCTCACTTGCATTTCTAGCTTATGCCTCCTATGAGGTTATTATGGGTCATCAAGTAGTGAATTTATTCTGACCTGATCAAAGTCTAAATCGCCGTGCCTATGGCTCCACAGCATTGAGTGTGAGAGCCACTGGGCCTGGGCAACAGGCAGGTGGAAGGCGCTAGGGAGGCCAAGGTATATGAGTTGGGCCTTAGAAGCAAATAGAGGTCTTCCGGCAGGGAGAGAGCAGCTGGGGGGCAGAAGGAAAAGCATCCCCGGCAAAAGAAGCAACGTGGACGGGAGCAGAGGCTGAGCGTGGCTGGAGAAAGGAGAGTCGCTTTTAGAAATGGAAACTGAACAGACCCACTTGGATCCTGCTTGCCAGGCTTACGGTTGCAAACCTCCCCCTCGGCCACCCTTTTGGGGAGAGTAGTCAGCCCTCCTCCCTCAACCCTACAACGGGAGGCTCCTGGGGGCCGGGACCATGTCCTATTTAATCATTTCAACCCCCTTCCTTGCATGTGGTCTGGGACACAGTTCACAGACACTGAGGACACTGCCCCCTCTGCTGAGATTTCTCATCTGAAAACGAGAAAGTACAACTGTCCCATGGGTTAGGTCATTTAAGTTTTGAAAATGCAGGTAAAGCATTTAGCACAGGGCCTGGCATACAATCCAAGCTCAAGAAACGTTAGCTCTGAGTGTCATTCACTTAATCAACGCGGTAGAAGGAAGAAAGGGGACAGGGACGGAGGGAAGGCGATGGCCGGAGGGGAGCACAGCTGCCCTGTTTCCTTCCCCCACCGCAGAAGCCCTTCGCCTCTGTTTCGGGAACAGTCCTTCCCCGGCCTCATTTCTCAGAGCGGCTGTTCTGGAGGCCCTGGCGTGGGCTATTGGGTCAAACACCGGTGCCACTGCCAAGAGCAGGGTCAGGGAGAGGCGAGCTCCCCGAGTGCCATGGGACGGGGCGGAACAGAGGGTCCTGTCCGAGGAACACGCACCTCTGCTCGCACCCTGGAGGGCCTGCGCTGTCCTTGGCCCGTCAGCTCCCAGATATGACGAGAAGCCGCAGGAAGGAACAGAGAGAGCCTGGCTCCTCCTCAGGAGGACTATGTACCTGATAAAGTGCATTTTTATGATAAAATTCATGACACTGAGAGGCCAGGGAGCCAAAAATGTGGGCTGGGTCTGTAAGAAGGAATAAATTCCAGGGTTTTAAGATCGGCCCCATCTGCCTCCGAGGAGACACACCAGGACAGAGGTGGGGAGGTGGCCACGTCCCTGGACTGGCCTTTTCCCCCCCATCCCCAGATGACAGGGGGTGTGGCCAACGGGAGGGACGCGGGTCAGGGCAGGGGGACTGGAGGTTGGTAAGAGGAGAAAAGCCAAGATGGGCCGACCCCATGGACTGGGTCAAAGGCGACCAGACATCTTTGCAAAGAAACGGTATCTTTGGAGATGCTTTGCTCTCAGGGCCCATGGCCAAGAGGCCCCAGACAGAGACGTGTCAAAGGGGATCATTCACAGCTTACTCAACTGTAAGGGCCCACGTGATGTGAGGAGAAATCAGACTCGGGGGGAAATGCAGATGCTCCCTAACCCCCTGCAAATGGGAACAGCCTTAAAGTCACTTAAAGACTAATGGGGGCCATTGGCCTGGGAGGACAGTAAAGGCCAGTGAACGTGATGGCGGTGGCATCTCTTGCCTAAGGAGGCTGCCAGAACCGGCTCCGAGCCCAGGCTGGGCTGCTCCTCTCCAGGACCCTCCACCCCAGGGGAGAGGTTGGGTCAAATCTCCCCACCCTGGTCCTCTACCCAGAAACCGGTACAGGGCGCCCTCCCCGCCGTAGGACGCAAGACAGTCTGAGTTCTCCGTCTGGTACCAGAACTTTTGAAACCTGGTCCTCATACCGGTCACACCGACCAGCCCTTCTAAAATACTCTGGGCACCTTCAGGACCCTGCGCCTCGCACGCACTGTTCCCTCCACCATGACGCCTCCTGTCTCCTTATTTGACTAGCATCTTCCACTCCTTTCAAGATCCAGGTCAATGTCGCCACCCCCACGCTTCCCTGGACCTGGAAGAGTTGTTAGTAGAGTTGACTGTTTCCCAAGCACAGGTTTAATCCCCTGTGACTGTACAAAGTCAGAGAAATAAAGATGATTTACATATCTGAGTGTGTCTGTGTGTGTGTGCACACATGTGTATGTATTATACATAAATAATAGTTTCTGGATATTTGCGCCAGCAATGATAATGACCATGATGATGATGATGTGTGAGTAGGCACTCAATAAATGATTGCTGTTCAAACAAACAAATAAAGGCACATTACATTGCTCCAGAGTAGGATGGGGGAGGGGAGGAGCTGAAATAATTTTCTGGGCAGGGCCATGGACTCACGGGGTGGTCTGCATCCAGCTCCGCTCCATAGCTGAGGATCTGGTTGGCAAATCTGTCCAGATCTTGAATGGTCCTTGGGAACCAGGGCACTGCAACACAGAAAGGCAAAGTCCTGAGAGGCAGGTTGGCAGGACACGACCAAGGTCAGAAGCGTGCAGTCAGCCCCAATTAGTCCAGTCAATGGTGGTGAAAGTGGGGTTCCAGATAACTAACAGACTGCTATGACTCAAATGTTAACCCCCATTTTTCTTGAAAAACTAATTTTATTTCAGCTTCATTGAAGTATAATTGACAAAATGGTAAGATATTTAAAGTGTACATGGTTGTGATTTGATATACGTATACGTTGAAAGGGTGTCCCCCACGTGTAAATTAACACACTCATCACTTCACATGGATTTATCGTCTGGAGGAGAAAGAACATGTGCGTTCTACACTCTTAGCTAGTTCCAATTATATAAGACAGTTACCACCTCTACTCACCATGTCATGCATTCGATCCTCAAACCTCATTCGCCTTACAGCTGAAATCGGTGCCCTTTCACCGTCTCCCCATCCCCCACCCTCAGCCCCTGGCAACTACTTATCTACTCTCTGTTTCTATGAGCTTAATTTTTTTTTTTAGGTTTCATATATAAGTGATACCGTGCAGTATTTGTCTTTCTTTGGCTGGCTTATTTCACTTGGCACCTTGGAAATTAATTTTAAAACGCAGTCCCAAAAATGTTCTCTTTCCTGGAGATTTTCTCTGAATTATCTCAAAATTCATCTCCCTCCCATCCATCATGGTAGAGTGGACTAGATTTTGATGTTTTTCTTTAGCAGTACAATATTACCTGTAACCCCAGAATATAAATCAGATTAAACTGGAGCTGTTTGTTCTACTGTCAGCAAGGATGAGCCATGAGGGCCCATCTTCCTATCATGTGTCTCCCTCCCAAAGGCCTATAGGCATCCTAGCAGAATCCTTGGATGCCAAAGCCAATCTGAAAGCCAATGGTGCCCGGGCTTGGCTCAGCGGTTGAGCATCGACCTAGGAGCCAGGAGATCGAGGTTCGATTCCCAGTCAGAGCACATGCCTGGGTTGCGGGGTCGATCCCCAGTCGGGGGCGTGCAGGAGGCAGCTGATCAATGATGACTCTCTCATCATTGCTGTTTCTATCTCTCTCCCTCTCCCTTCCTCTCTCTGAAATCAATAAAGATATTTTTTTTTTAAAAAAAAAAAAAAAAGAAAGAAAATCAATGATGAAGCAGAATGAAAGGAGTCAGGTAGCAGGATTTGAGGGTGCCCAGCAGAACCCAAGGAATCTGTGGGCTTGCACATATTTGGAGCAGTGTAGTTGGGGGGAGATGGGGCCTGAGCTGCGTGGCCTGCACAGATGGGGTCCTGCAGAAAGAGGGACCCCAGGGGAGAGAGTAGGTGGTGGTGCCCAAATCCCTGTGGCCTAAAGGAAAGAAGACACCCTGGGGGTGGAATTGTCCCAGGAATGAACAGAGACCAGGACATTTGGACTGTAAGGTCCATAAGGGCAGGAACCATGAGGTCAGGAACCATGAGTACACTGTAGTTCCAGGTGCAGAGAAGGAGGAAAGGAGGGAGGGAGGGAAGGAAGGAAAAAAAAGGAGGGAGGGAGGGAGCCTGGCCATGTTAACACGTGAGGCATTAATAAGTGACCATGAGGCATGCGGTGTCAGCGCTGGTTTAATTGCCGTTTCTGAAGTATCTCCAACATTAGGAAGGTGTAATGACTCCTACTGTACAGACGAGAAACTGAGGGTCTGAAAGTCTAAATAACTAATTTAGGATCACACAGGAAGTAAGAATCTAGTAGCCCCAGAAAATGTCAGAGAGCATAAGGGGACATGGTGGGGGTGCATGAAGCGAGCCCAAGGCACCCCTCATTCCCCTGAAATGAGAGTTAGGGGGAAAGATGCTGAACCTGCAGTGGATCAGGTCTGGCTTCGCATCCAGTCTCCACCTAGCCCCTTACCCTGCCCCTGCCTCCGTCCTAACTGTAGAAGTGGGACCAGCAGCACCATAATAGGAAGAACAGCAAACCCTTTTTGAGGCCTTGCCGTGGGCCAGGCGAGGCTCAGCGTTTCGGGGGGATGCCTCTTTCCTAGGAGGATCGCTGTGAGGAGTAAATGAGAATGTAGGCCGGGCTGGCGGGTGACCGCTTCCCAGCGCGGGCCTCACGGGCAGGAAAGAACATGTGTGCCATCTAGTGGCCACGCTGGGGAAATGCCGCCCGTGATCTAGACAGCCCACCAAAACAAGATGCTTTCTCGACAGCATCAACAAAGGTTCATTTTAAAAAATAGAAAACAAAGGTTCATCCAGAGAAGGGGTGGGAAATATCCAGGCTGAGGGCCATATACAGCCCAAGAAATCATTTGGTCTGGCCCTGCCCAGGCAACCACAGGTGGGACTCGAAACTCAATAAATCTAGGGGCTTTTTTCATCGCTAATTTTTAAGTTGATAATTTTGTATGGCCCGTGCATGATGTTATAAATAATCCAAATAGCCCTTGGCAGAAAAAAGATTCCCCCAGCCCTGGTCTAGAGCCTTGTTTCCATAGGTCTGAAGTGCTAAGCTTTCTACTGCCTACGTGAGTAATAAAAACTAACCCTGGGTGCTATTTTAAATATTTTACCTATGAGGTGGGTGCATTTGGTCTCCCCACATTGCCAATGAGGAAGCGAAGGTACAGAGAGGTTGGGTGGAAAACCCCAACACACACCGCTAGAAAACAACAGCCAGGATTCTAACTCAGGCCTGGCTTCTCCATGTTCTCAAGTCTTGACCATGAATCCGTCCCACCGCTATGGGATGGGGCAGAGCACACTGGTGTGGACAGCTGGCTGCCTGACTGTCCTTGCAGCTTCCTGCCTGGGGGTGTCCATGCCCCTAACGCCGAGCCCGTGTCTCCAGGTGGGCTCCCTGTGATAATAACAGGAAAAGGCGTGTTGACAGTCATCCTGGCTCATGCTTATGCACCACTTGCTGTGTGCCAGGCATTGCCCTGAACACTTTCTTTTCTTTTTCTTTTTTTTAAATATATCTTTATTGATTTCAGAGAGAGGAAAGGAGAGGGAGAGAGAGAGAGAGAGAGAGATAGAAACATCAATGATGAGAGAGTCATTGATCGAGCCTACAACCTGGGCATGTGCCCTGACCAGGAATCGAACCCCAATTGCCTGGATCCCAGGTCCACGTTCAACCACTGAGCCACGCCCGGCCAGGCTGCCCTGAACACTTCCATATGCAACATCTCGATATAGGTGACGCTATTACCACCATTTTACAGGTGAACTGAGGAACAGAGAGTGTCAGTCTCTTCACAGACCTCCTTGGACCCAGCTGCTGGGCTCTGGAGTCTGGGGTGGCTCAGCCCCGCGCTCTGCTCACCTAGCGTGGAGCCTGGATTCCCACTCATCGCCCGAAGCTCCCCCAGCTCTCCTTTCTTCTTGAGTCCAGCACTTTGCCTTGTACAATGGGCCTCTGTTGTCAGCCCTGGAAATGGGGTCTACTCCCTACCCACTGTAGTCAGCTGGGCTCTGGATCTCCTTGGGAGATCTCCTCAGGATTCACTCCTGTTTCCCCATCACTTTGCTTCCAAAGCATCCCCTCCCCACTCATGCATCGTCTCCCTTTTGCCCGGGAAGCATCCATAATTCCCACAGTAACAGCTTCCCTCTGGGACAGGACAAGCCAGCCCTTTCTTGCTCTACCACATCTGACTCACGGGACCCTTAGACTTGCCAAAGGACACTCCACAAATATGTACTGAGCGGCTACTACTACCGGGCACTGGACATTGGGAGGTGAATACAATGGAGTCGTCACCCTGTGGTGCTTATGTTCAAGAGGGGGTCCCAAGAAATGGCAATAAAGAAATTTAAATATGTAACAATGCCAGGAAGTTCTTGAAGAGGAAAGCAGCCTAAGGGGACGGAGAGGAATGGGGATGCTACTTTATGTGACATCCTATGGCTCCAGCCCCAGGGCGAGGGTCTTGGAGATGTGACACTGCCTGCCATAGCTCAAGGGCATCTGGGGTAGCCGGGTCCACTTAGTCCAGAGTCGGTCCCCTGTTCATTTCAGGAGAGTCAGTCTAGTAACATTAAGGGCCTGGGCAGCAGGGTTGGCCAGCCTGGGCCGGAATGCCGTCTCTGCGCTTACGACCTGGGGCACCCACAATGAATTATTAAACCTTTGTGCCTCGGTCTTCCTAGCAGTAGAATGGGGCGAATAATAGTGTTAGAAAGTACTGCTTTACAGGAACAAAATGAGGGTAAATGAGTTCATCTATGTGATTTGCTGAGAACAGTACCAGCGCAGAGTAAATACAGTTGACCCTTAAACAGCATGGGTTTGAACTGCATGGGTCCACTTACACGTGGAGTTTTTCAATAAATACTATAAATGTATTTTTTCTTCCTTATGATTTTCTTAATAACAGTTTCTTTTCTCTCGCTTACTTTATTCTAAGAATACAGTATATAATACATATAACATACAGAATATGTGTTCATTAATTGCTTATGTTATTGGTGAGGCTTCTGGTCAACAGTAGGCTATTAGTGGTTAAGTTTTGGGGGAGTTAAGTTATGCATGAATTTTCGACTATGCAGGGGTGGGTGCCCCTCACCCTCACGTTGTTCAAGGGTCAACAGTACTATTATTGTTCAGCTGCAAGCTCTGGGGAATTTTTTTTTACTCCGTCCTTAGCTTGACATAGCACAGAGAACAGGATAGAAAGTTTTCCAGCAGGGCAAGGAGGGCTGCCACTTTTTTTTTTTTTTGTATAATTGAGCAAGTATTTTATCTCTCAGAGCCTCAGTTTCTTTATTCACAAAATGGACAAAAACTATCTGTATTATTGCATTACTGCATCAATTCAATTAGCAAATGTGTCACATCTCAGCGCAGTGACTGACCAACAGTAAGTGCTCAGGGTTAACCATTACTGTGATCAAAGTTTTAATGATGATGATATAAAAAAAGAAAAAAGAGTGGGAGGGGAATAATGGGGGAGGTGGAGAATTGAGACTACAGTCAGAAAGCTGGTGGTCAGTCCAGCTCTGATATCAACAGACTTTCTAATCTTGGGCCTCAGTTTCCCTCTCCATAAAATGGGGGGTGTGGGACTCTCTTGCTTGGGGTTTCATGTTCCGAGACCTGGGGAATGCCTGTGAGGGCTGAGGCTGGCCAAGACACCCGAAAATACGCTTCCTGTTCGATCAGGGAACAGAAAGTCTCTGGAAGTACAGCCACTACATTTGTTTAGCTTCCAAGATGCACTGCCCCTACCATTTCCCTTTCTCCCCGCACCAAAGAAACAAGGCTCTCCGCAGGGAGAAGCCTCTGGGCCCCCACCTTGATTCAAAACTGTGCTGCTGGTATTTCTCAACTGACCGCCAGAGGGCAGCAGACCCAGCGTGTTTTCTCTCCTCCAAACGGGGAAACACTAGTTGGGCCGTCAGACCTCTTGGGGGGGGGGGGGGGGGGGGGGGGATGGTGAATTTGGGAAGTTTGCAAAGACTCAAAGGATTCAAGTTCTGGCAAAGCTGAGTACAGCCCACGTATCATCTGGGTAGAAGGAGGCCCCAGCCAGGCCTCACGCTGGAGAGTTCAGCAGGTGTCCCCTTGGGGAGCAGAGACGGGGTTTAAGGGAGGGAGATCCAAGCGAGGCAAGTTCTGGGCGGTGGGAATATGCTCTCGGGGTCTCGGTGCCTCCGTTTGTGGGGAAGAGGCCAGCCTGGGCAGGGCTGGGAAGCAAGCAGTTTCCCTTCGGAGGACACCAAGCGCTCCAGGGAGAGGGGCTGCAGAGAGCCCCGCGCAAAGTGAGGCCTGAGCTTTTGCATTTGGGCCTGCGCTTCACACTGCTCCACGGGGGTGCGCACCCCGGAACGAAAGCCAGCAGATCTGCGTTCAAGTTTCCTCTCTCCCGCCCCAAACCATGTGACTATGAGCATGTCACTTGATGCCTGCGCCTCTGGCTTCTCATCTAGGAAATGGGTGAGGCAGCCAATCCCTCGCTGGCCTCCAGGGTTGGGGTGAGAAGCAGCGGACCCACAGTAGGTCAATCTGTGCCAAGTCACGCAGGCCACTGGTGGCAGGGCTGGAATCCATACCTGTGTCTCCATCCTCTATAACTAGGCTCTTCCAAGTTTCCCAGCCTATAGCTATAGCTACATTTTTTGGGGAGCTTTCAGTGCACAAGGTCTGTGCTAAGCACTTTCCTTCCATTGTCTGCTTAAATCCTGGGCACCATCCTAGGCTTATCTTTTCTGCTTCACTGATGAGCAGGCTGAGGCTCCGAGAGATGCGAGGTCTTGCTTGAGCGCACTGGGCTCCCCGGGCTGGAATCAGAACTCTGCAGCTTGTGGACTTAACTGCTGTGCTGGGCAGTTCAGAATAGGTAGAGGTGGGGGGGCTTGGTTTTAGGTTCCTGTCCTCCCACCAGGAGAGGGAAAGGAGGTGAAGAACCTAAACAAGAATCTGAAGGCCCTTAAAGATAATCCCTAGGACATCCTGGGGTCCTCCCACCTTTCATCCCAAGCTCCCTGGATTTAGGGGCAGTGACTTTTTAATACCTAAGTTCTCAGGGCCTCCCACACACCTTCACATTTTCTCTTCTTCAGTGAAGGTCACAGCCTCTCCCCCCGCCCCCCCCCCACCCGGTCTCACTCACAATGCTGGGACTAGAGACTGACCCCAGTGACCCAGGCTCTGTTTTGAAAAGTTAAATCAGATTAGTTCATTAATGACCTTTGCAAATACCCCGGTGGTGGGCTGGCCTCTGCGAGCCCCTCCATGGCCTCGCGGGCCACTGGGCTTGGTGGTTAATGAATGACTTGGGCAGCCTGGTGCAACAGAGGCCCTCTGTGAAGCCAGGGACACTGGGGTGGGGGGGCAGATCATTAATGAATATTGATATGGATCCAAGGAAGCAGCCCGCGGGAGAGCTGGCCCTGGACACCCACGTCGTGGTCTCATTAAGTTGGGGTCAACTGCTCAGCTCAGACACCAAGGGGCGGCTGGCTTGGGAGTGCGCCTAAGCCAAAGGGCCCCACAGGCCCGGCTGGAGCCTGCTTCCCAGCCACCGGGTCAGAGCAGGCCACTTAAATTTATAGCAGTTCAAGGTGCAGGCTGAGTCCCATCTAACCCCCTCCCTCCACCAGACTTTCACCAGCCCCAGGGGTTAGCCGACAAGGCACCGGGCTTGCCCCAGACTTCTGCCTCCAGCCTGTCTCATGGAGGGCCATTTCTCAGGCCCAAAATAGAAGGATGCTTTCACCCGGGCCTCCCTGGCTCCTGGGCGTCTCTCCTCCGAGGCAATGGCCTCCTGCCCCCAGGAAAAGCAGTTGCTGTGCTACTCGAAACATACCCCCCCTGAGAGAGAAGGGGGGCTTGCCACCATCCTGCAGGATGAAGACTTTCGATGGCTGTGTTTTTCTCTTTTAAGGGGCGTCTACTTTCTTTCTAGAGAAGAGACAATCTTTAGGAAAGTCTTGGCAACAATGAGTGAGGCAAATGCTGGCAGACAGTGCCAAGCTCTTTCCCTCCCCCTCCCAGACAGGGCGGTGGTGGGTCTGCTGGGTGCGGGGCCTGCTGGGTGCGGGGCCTGCTTCTCACTGATGTGACAAGAAGAGCATTTGGTCTCTCTCTGTCCACATGTTAAAATGAGACTGAGAACCAGATGTATAAAAGGGTCTTAGCCATGGAGCAAAGAGTAAAATGTGCTGAAATGAATCAGTGCACAGAATGAGGACATGGCTATGAATGACCTAATGGATACATTTTTAAAATGACCTGCAAGGTCATTTATTCCAATCACCAATCTAAACTGGAACTGTCCTCCCAATATCCTTTTGGAAGATGTCACTGTCTATAAATGTATTTTTCGGCAGGTTGCCCACTCTATCCCCAAATACCGAATTCTGTTTTCTGAGCACTCGCATTGTCCCGAGATCTGATTTCCTGCCACTTACGACAGGAAGTATGGCCAAGCTACATTGGGTCAAAAGGAAGACACGGGAAGCCTCTGTAGAATGTCTGTCTCCCTCCAGGAGCCCTGCCCTGGCCGCACTGGCTTCAGAGGGCTCAGGCCAAGCCTACAGATTTGGACAAGGACTTTATCACTGTCACTTTGGAGATCAAGGACAAAGCTTAAGAAAATGAGACCAGGGAGAGGCAAGTTCTGGGTCCTGGGGGAGATGGGATTTGTTGAAACAAAAGTCCCATTCCCAGCCGCCGGGACTTACAGCATCAACACATCCAGCAAGCCCCAGGTAACCTGCAAACGGCCATCACCCTGCGAGCTCCTACAAACGCACAAATGCACAGTCTCTTGCACACCCGGGACCACAGCACCTACAGCCCTGAGAGGCACCCATGGGCCACGTGAAATGCACGGGAGGTTTGGAACCGAGAAGGGGGACCAAGGGAAGAAGGGAGCCCAGAACAGAGAAGCAGATGAAGGCAGAGAAGAAAGGCAGGCACAGGGGTGGGAGTGGGGACCCCCTCCAGCCTTAGGCAGCTTCTCTCTAAAGATTCTCGTCATCTCTTTGGGAATCAAGATACCTTTGAAAAAAATCTTCTCTTTTAAAAAATATGCATGCGCACACATGTGTACCAGTTGGCCCCAAATCCAGGGTCTTTTCAGATTCCTCCAAGGAACCCTAGCCTTCCTCTCCCGACGACTGACCTGAAGCTTCAGCCTCATCAGGCCCTGCTCCAGAGCGCTGCAGGGAGAGGTGCGTGCAGGGAGGGAGTGAGCATGCTAATGCTGCTTATGTCTTCACACAATGACTTTTCCCTTTAAATCACTGCTTCATGAATTGATCCAAATAAAAAAGACAAAATCCTAATTGCCCCCAGGCCAGAGAGATAAAATAAATAAATAGCCCTTCCCCCCCCCCCACACGCACAGAGCAATCTGGACTCTGTTTGCTTCCACACCAGGACCCTTATAATCACCACAACTTGAACAAAATCCATTAAATGTCCATTTGCTTTAGGAAAATAACTCCCAACATTCAACTTTCCCCAAAGGCGATGATCCTCTACTTCCGTCTAGCCAAGACATTTGGTCAGTCTGCTTCTCCTGGCTGCAATCTGTCTCCACGGAGGAATTTTCCACCCCCCTCCAACTGCAATGTCATGCAGAAGACTCAAAGGGAAAGGTAAGAGGATTAGGAGATGGATCGATGGGAGATATTAATGCTCTTTTATGTTGGGTTGAAGAAGGATTTGAGGTCATCAGGAGAGAGAGTAGCAGGAGAATAGATCTCAAGTTATTCAAAAGACTCTCTGGATTAAAATCCTATTAAACTCACATCAGCTTTTCCAGGAGGCATTTTAGAAGGTTGGGGTTTCTTTAACTTGTCGCCATAATTAACCTTCCCTTAAGCTCTTTTGGGTGGGGAACTTTTGGCAATTAAGAAACTGAAAAGTTTCATTTTCTATCACCCGCGTGGCCTTTCAAATGGTTTCAACACTGGACTGAAAAGTGCTTTAGCCTAATTGACTTGAGGGGTTCAGATCTCCCACTTCAACCTGCTGTCAGACTCGCCCCTGAGGTCTGAGCCCCTAACCGGACACGACATTCTGTTGCATGGAAAGAATCGAAGGCTCGGACCCACCATGATGCTTTTCTTCCTCTTAATCACCCTCCCACTGAGTTCCGCAGAGAGAGCAACTCTGCAAAGTGGTGGGTGTTTCCCCTAAAAAAATATATTTCTGTGCCCAGACTTCACTAGGCAAAAACTACCCCAGACACCTGACGGGCCCATCTGTCTCTGCAGGCGCAAGGTTGTGCTGTTTCAGGGTCACCTGCATCCTTAGCAGCTGATCTGTTATGAGGACATGAAAGTCAGGAAACCGAGTCACAGAGGGGCAGCAATTATGGGATCGGGCTACCAAGCGTCCTAAGAAATAAAGGTCACAAATGCTGTACTGTTTTAAAGGGTTCGTCTTAGCAGTTATTTTTCTACCAGGTAGAACTCCAACCCAACTTCAAATCTCAACGCCCCACTAGGGAATCAAACCTGTGCCACAGTCAGCCTCTGACCAGCCCAACACGGACGATGTGATGCCTGTGTGTGGAAACATTGGCTTTTCACTTTCACACTTGCTGGGTCCTCAAGGGAAACAGTGGAGAAGCCCAATGCCATCAGCCTTGTCTCCATCACAGCCCCCGTCCCTCTACTGTATCCCCCTGGGTGTCTCGTCACCCAGGTCGGCCTGCAGGCTCCTTAAGGATGGGCAGTGCCTCTCTCACCCCAGCTCCTAGCACAGTGCCTGGCACAGAGCATCACTTGGCACATGGGTACCCACAACTGCACAGGATCCACTCTGCCCGAAGGCAAGTCACGGCCTCTGTTGTTCACAATGAAAAATTAAGAAATCTGTTGGCTGCATGACCTCTGAGGTCACTTGCTAGTTCTCAGAATCTCTGAAAAAGGAGTTGTGTGTGGGCTGGCTTTTCGTGACTCCTGGGCTCGGGCCATTATTTATAGCAACCGTGATCATGGTAAAAAGAGAGAAACATCTATTATGCCCTTCAACACATTCTGCACTGCTCTCATTGCCCCACCGGTGTTATTTCATTAGTCCTACAAAACACAGGTTCTTGTTACTCCCATGCGCTATAGTGGGAGGCTGAAAAGGCCAGCGATTTGCCCAAAGTTACAGTCAGCATGGTGAGCCCTGCTTTCAAAGTCTGGGCTCCTAGCTATTCTTCCAAGGCCCATAAGAACCTCCTTTCTGAGCCTCCAGTTCAGGCTGCCAGCCCTTCATCTGATCTACATACATCTTCCTTGGCTCCCCAAGGGGCCTTGTGCCTGCCTGTCAATTGCTTTGATTTCCGACCCCAGGGCCCCAGCTGGCCAGGCCTCCACCTGCTCCAAGCAGAGGCAGGGCTTGGCCCTGGGTCCAGCAGGGCCTTTGTACTGAGAGCCTACAGCTCCTGTTGAGAGCAGGTGGCCGGAAAAGCAAAAGAAGATGATCATCAGGGAAGCAGCTTGGAAGGTGGAAGGGGGAGGGAGGCAGACAGGGTTGATCAGAGGAGAAATTCTAAGTGCCTACCCCCAGAGACCTGAGCCCATGAGCTGGCTGTTGACCCTGGGAAAGGGAAGAGCCCTGGATGGCCTTCCTTGTCTGCATGGTAGCCACAGGAGGAGAAGGGCAAAGAAAGAAGAGAGATCTCCTAGCAAGGCCTTGGAGGTATCTTTCAGAAACTGTGTCAGCGGCCTGTGCTAAGAGGTGGATCTTGTCTCATTTTAAAGCATCTTTGCCTGTGAAAATGCTATTTTCAGCCGCAGAGCCTGAAATCCTCTTGACTTAAAGTCTTCAGTGTTTTTACAAAAAAACTTCTGATTTTACAATAGAAAAATTTTTAATTATTTAGGAAAAAATAGTTCATCTCATCAATTGTACTCTTAAGTATTTATCCAAATGAGCTGAAAACTCAGGTCCACACGAAAATCTACGCATGAAAGTTTATAACACCTTTATTCATAATCACCATGATTTGGAAGCAGTCAAAATGTCCTTTGGTAGATGAATGGATAAACTAAATGTGGTATATCCATACAATGGGACTTTATTCAACACTAAAAGGAAATAAGCCATTGAGTCACAAAAAGACATGAAGAAATTAAATGTATGCTGTTAAGTGAAAGAAACTAGTCTAAAAAGGCTACATGCTCTGACGCTAACTATATGATATTCTGGAAAAGTCAAAACTATGGAGACAGTAAAAAGATCAGTCGTTTTCAGAGGGACCAAGTAAGGAATGAAAGATGAATCAGTGGAGCACAGGGCATTTGGAGGGCAGTTAACCCCTCTGCATGAGACTTTAATGATAGATACATAACATTATCCACCACTATCAATTACTGTGTCAGCATTTGTCAAAACCCAAAGACCTGGACAATACAAAGCATGATCTCTAATGTAAACTATGGACATCAGTGAATAATATTGTATCACGACGGCTCATCAATTATTAAAAACGTAGCACACTAATGCAAGATGTTAAGAAGACAACAGGGAATTTCCAAGATGGTGGTGGACTGAATGGAAGCTACACTGACACTCTCCCAGGACCAAACTGGAATTACAACTAAAATATAGAAAAACCATCCTGAATAATCAACTGCAACTGAAGACGAGCTGGACAGCACCCTCATAACCAAGGACCTAAAGTGGAGATCACATTGAGACTATTGTATAGTGATACAATAGGAAGTGTGGAGGTGCAACAGGGCTCCCACAGGCAGCAGCTGAAGTTCCAGAGGGAGATCTCAGCTGTGGGAGGTTCCCACTGAGAACTCTGGGGTCTAAACCCCTAGCTGAGTTCCCCATCCCAGAGCACCAGAACTGAGAAAGGTGCCCATATGACATCTGGCTGTGAAAAGCAACGGGGTTTCTGTCTGCCAGGGAGAGATGTCTGGAAATGCAGGCACCCTCTTAAAGAGCCAACACACAAAGTTTCATGTGCAGCCACTCACCTTGAGCCCCGGCAGTTGGAGGGCAGAGTGGACTAGAGCTGTGTGAGGAGAATCTAGGGGTGATGGCAGGAGGAGTGGGGCTCAGAGGGTGGCCATCTGGATTCCTGTGCTGAGTCATTCCCCCATACAGCAGAGGACCTCTTTCTCAGACAGACATTTACCTTCCAAGCAGCTTTTGCCTGGGGTTGGGGGGAAGCAATTGCCCCAATTGCCTGCTGGAAAACCTCTTGCCCCACCTTGTGGAGTTTCTACAGCCTGAGGTTCATTAAGAGACTGATAAAAATCAGCTGCCCTACCTTGTGGAGTTTCCACAGCCTGAGGCTCATTAAAAAACTGAATAACAATCAGCCTCTGGGTGCTTTCAGTCTTTGCCTGGTTTGCTTCTGGACCCAGAGCTTGGAAAAGCAGACTTTGGTGCACATCTTGGTCCTGTCCAAACACACCCAACCCCAGCAGAGGAAACCACAAGCTGTGGAGTAAAAAAACTTCAAACAGGGTACTCAAGGCTAGTCACAAACAGGGTCTGACATTGGCCTGCACCAGAGACTGGGACTCCCAGTCCAAAAGACTGGGAATCCTAGCAGATCTACCTAATACATAAAAACAAATACAACCAGGCAGCCAAAATAAGGAGACAAAAAACAAGCCTTAAGTGAAAGAACAAAAGAATTCTCCAGAAGAAGAGCTAAATGAAATGAAGATAAGAATTCTATCAGATATAGAGTTCAGAATGCTGATCATAAGGATGCTCAACAGCATGAGAAAAGAAATGAAAACTATGAAGGAAATTAAGAATGACATAATAAAAATTAAAACAACATTGGAAGGAATAAACAGCAGATTAGGACAAGCTGAGAATTGGATCATCGAATTAGTAAAAAGGGTAGAAAAAATAACTCAATCAGAGAACGGAAAAGAAAAAACAATTTTAAAAAAGAGGACAGTTTAAGGGAGCTGTGGGACAACATGAAATGTAACAATATTCGCATCATAGGATAGCCAGAAAATGTAGAAAGTAAGCAAGGGTTAGGGAACCTTTCTGAAGAAATAATGGAAGAAAACTTCCCTAAACTAGTCAAGGAAAAATCATACAAGTTCAGGAGGCACAGTTTGTCCCAAGAAAGAAGAACCAAAGAGGCCTACACCCAGACACATCATAATTAAAATGCCAAAAATTCAAGATAAAGAGAGAATCTTAAGGGCAGCAAGAGAAAAGCAACCTGTTACCTACAAAGGAGCTCCCATAAGGCTGTCAGATGATTTCTCATCAGAAACTCTACAGGTCAAAAGGGAATGGCATGAAGTAACCAAGATAATGAAAAGCAAGGATCTGAAACCAAGAATACTCTACCTAACAAGGCTATCATTCAAAATAGATGGTGAAATAAAGAGCTTCCCAGCCAAAAAGACTAAAGAAGTTTATCCCCACCAAACAAGCATTGCAAGAAATGTTAAAGGGGCTGCTGTAATAAGAAGTTGAAATAGAGAGAATGAGACACATAGGCATATAGAAATAAAATGGCAATAGATAAGTACCTATCAGTAATAACCTTAAATACAAATGGATTAAATACTCCAATCAAAGGACATAGGGTAGCTGAATGGATAAGAAAACAAGACTTAAATATATGCTGTCTACAAGAGACCCACCTCAGAACAAAAGACTCACACAGGCTAAAAAAAAACAAAAAACTTCTGGAAGACTTTAAGGGGGCAATCGACAGCAATACAGTCACAGTAGGGGACTTTAACACCCCAATTACTTTACTGGATAGATCTTCCAGACAAAAAAATCAACAAGGAAACAGTGACTCTAAATGACACACTAGATCAGATGGATTTAATTGACATTACAGAAAAGTTCACCCCAAAGCTGCAGAATATACATTCTCCTCAAGTGCACATGGGACATTCTTAAAGACAGACCACACGTTAGGACACAAAACAAGTCTCTACAAGTTCAAGAAGATTGGAATCATATCAAGCATCTTCTAGCACATTTACACCAGCTGTAAAAAAGAAGGATCCTTTTCCCTTTGAGACAGCATGGTGGGACCTGGAGAGTATTATGCTAAGTGAAACAAGCCAGTCAGACAAGTATCTCATGATCTTACTCATATGTGGAATCTAATGAACAAAATAAACCAAAGAACAAAATAGATCCAGAGACATAGCAGCATGAAACAGAGTGACGATTCTTGGAGGGAAGGCAGGGATAGGTGGGTGGGTGGGGAGAGATTAACCTAAGAATTTATATGCATATATGCATAACCCATGGACAGAGACAATAGTGTGGTGAAGGCCTGGGGGGGGGGGGGTTCAGGAGGGAGGGGAATGAATGGAAAAAGGGGGACATTTGCAATACTTTCAACAATAAAGAGAAATTTTAATAAATAAATGATAAATAAATAATTTTTAAAAAAAGAAACTGGGGTGGGGTAGGGGGAGGGAAAAGAGAGCGTGTGTGAACTCTGTACTTTCAGACAATTTTTCTGTAAGCCTGAAACTGCTTTAAAAAATTAAAAGTTTATTTAAAATAGTTTATCTGCACATGCTTTGTATCCTAAAAAGCAATCACACTGTTCCTGTGTATTCTATTAAGGAAAATTGTAATGGTAACAACAACCACAGACTATCATTTATCCAGACAGGCAGTCTAAGCTGTGTATATGTATGATCTCATTTACCCCTCACAAAAGCCCTATGAAAAACTGAGGTCAGAGCAGTGAAGTGAAAGGGACTTGTCAGGGGTCTCAAAGTCATTAAGGGGAAGAGGTCAGTCTTGAACTGAAGTTTGTTCAACCCCAACCTATACTTGTGACACCTACACTTCACTGCCCCACTTTTTTGCCTTATTGTTCAGGGGACATCAATGGACAGCACTTCAGCAAGTCAACAGGGAGGCAGGTCAAGTCTTGACAACGCCTCGATTTAATCATTCGCTCCCAAATATTTGCTCAGCACCTGTGTTCTAAGCACTGGGCTAACCTCGTAGGACATAAATATAAAAGACTCCCCTTACCTATAGGAAGCTTGTAATCTCATGGAAGAGACAGATAAAGAGGTGACAATAACAACTGAAAGCCCTAGGACAAGGGGGCAGGCAGTCCCCAGCTACAGAATCAATACTATGAGAGGAACATGGGGACAGCCCTCTGGTTGGAATGGAGAGAACCATGGAATTTGTCTTGAAACTGTGTTTACAAAGAAAGCACCCTGGACACCCCAACCATCCCACCTCTGGAGACGGGAGATCGAGAGCATGACAATGCAAGAATGAAACATATATAAAGACTGCAGCAACAGAAAGAAAACAACTAATATAAGAAATCGCTATCCTGAGGAAGGAGGGAAGTAACTCACATTCATTAAACGTCTAACCTATGCTAGACACTCATCTAGGCCCCTAACCTACATCCTCTTGCTAATCCCCTGATGGTCTTCCAGGGTAGATATTATTTTTTTGCCATTATTTTACCAACAGATGGAGAGTCGCTGGGGTGGCAAAATTCCTCCCTTTCTCACCTGCGTCTTTCTTCTTCTCCCGGGAGAGCTCATGCACGGTGGCACCGACCTCGTACTTCAAGATCTTAATGATGTTGGCCAGGGTGGGCATGCTGCTCTTATCCAGACTGGTGAAGATTTCATATTCATCCTTCTTTAAACGTGAGGGTCTGGACTCAATGTGGGTCAGGTTTATGTCATTCTCCTAGAAAACAGGATTGGGCATGTGAGGGGGACAGTCACTGGCATTCACGTGGACCAAACACACAAAATCAGAGCAAAACACACAACACAGCGAAATGCAGATGGATGGGGAGTAGAGTTTTTTAAATTGGAGTCGAACAAAGTCCTTAAAGTTACACAAGTTGTTTACCTTTTTTTTTTTTTTTTTTTTTTGCAAAACTCAATAACAAATGGCAAAAGGTGGGGATACAGTTCCAATGGGGCAGAATTTAACCACGTGGAAATCTGCTGAAGGCCTAGGGTTTGCAACCATACGCTGTTGATTTGGTTCAAATGTCTAGGAGAGTGTTTGCCAAAAATACTTCCATAGGAAAAAGCCCCTTTCTCAAATGAAATCCCAAAGAATTGCAATAATAATATCTCAGTAGATAGATAATATAGAGGCAACATTTTTCTTCTTGAACAGGGCCCACAGGAGTCAGGCTTATTGGGTTTAAATCCAAGTCCTCGATTATATTGGCGATGAGACCCGAAACAATTTGTCTCTAACCTCAGTTTCCACATCTGTAGTTGATGATATCAAGGGACACCTGCTTCATAACTGTGTTGGGAACATTGGATGAAATGGTATATGTACACCGCCAGGTACCTGGTAAATGCTTGGTAACAGTGATTTAGTATAATTACTGCTCATGTTTTTGTGTAATTGCTTTTTATTTAAATATGCAATAAATGTGTGTGTAGCATCTGCCAGGCACAGATACTCTTCTAGGTGGTTGGGATACATCAGCGAAGGGAAACAAAGACACTTCCCTTTATAAAAGCAACCATTCAAGTTATAGGGAGATAAATGACAAACATAAAAAAGAACTAATTTATATATTATTTTATAATGATAACAACTAAGGGAAAAAATACGAGCAGAGCAGGGCGAAGGGGACAGGCGGTCCTGGGGTCGAGTCAGGGCAGATGGCAGTGTGTCACAGGGTGGACACATGAGGCTCGTCGAGAAGGGGGGAGTCATGTACCAGCTGCTTTTATTAAATGCCAAAAAGTAATAATTACTTGCTATACCTACTCATATTCAAGGTCTTTGGCTGGTGAAATTTTAGCTATTACGGTATTGTCATTTAAAAAAAGATTCATTTGCTTAAATTGGCCCTCAAATTTTAATGCGTGACAAGTCACCTGCTACTTATTTAGAAAGTCTGCGGTTTCACTGATGCTGCCACTCATTGTGGGGACAACCAAGGGGACGCCTCTGCCCTATATTAAAATACACACATAACTGGGGTTACCCCAAACACTTAAATAGACAGAAAAAATAATATTTCACTTGAATAAACTCAACAACTTTAAAAAACAAAATTCATCAACTTTGTCATTCAAGAAGTGCATTTTTCCCCTGGATGGTGCGCGGCACGTGGGTCACGAGACCATGAATCATAACCATATCAATACATGTTCACTTTGAAAGTAATGCACAGTTTAGAATTATTTTCTGTGATCTTCCCCACAATCCTTTGAGAAGGTTAAAGGAGCTGGAAAGAATGAGATCAGAGATGAAGGGGCTTCGCCAAAAACGGTGGGAGACAGGGGCCCATTTTTTTCTAACTTAGAGTCACGGCGATGATCTGAGGACACCAGCTACAGAGAACACAGCCCTGCCGGTGACGCCAGGTTACCCAACGTGAGGACATGGGCCAGAGAGAGAGAGCGGGGAGGAGGGAAGGCAGAGGGAGAGCAGTTGCTTTGAAGCTTTCTAGGCAAACAGAGGTAACTTCCTAAACACAGAAAAGAACACAGTGATCCTTCTTGGTTCAGAAAGGAAGAGAGGGGGTGAGTTCCACCTGCTATTTACTCATGGAGAGCAGAGAGCACAGGGGGCCAATAGCCAGGACGGGCCACGCCTCTGGCAAGCTCACCTGCTGACTAAGGGAGGGCAGAGGTGTGGGGGCGAGAGGGTGGAAGGGGCAGGGCGGGCTGGGAGGCTGACCATAGGCTGTTGGGGCTCACCACCCACAGCACCCCTGGCAACAGCCATAAGACAATCTGTACCCCAAACAACTTTTACTATTCTAGAGACCTAACTTATGGGGAAATTTTTTACCAAAATGTGTAAACAAACTAAATTTGCACAATAGGGGAATGGTTAGGCGGACTAGTATAACCACTCAGTGGAGGTGATACAGCTATTTAAAAGCAAGTGACACCACCACCTTAGGGAAAATAAAGTGTCAGTGGCTATTGCGTGACGTGAACAGTGGTGGTCTCCAGGTAATGGGCCCAGGAGTGATTTTCCTTCTTTCTATTTTTATTTTTATCATAGAGCAACTTTTCTAAACAACATTTATTGCTTTTATAATGAAAAGCTCACTTTATCTCTTTACAAGGTTACAAGACAACCCCCTGTGAAAATACTTATGATGCATATAGGTATGTGGTAATTAAAAAATGTTTTAAAACATTATGCCCAGGCCAAAAAAAAAAAGAAAGAAAGAAAAAGACTAGAGTGAAATGCATCAAAAGAGTTATGATGAGATTATGCATAACTTCTATTTATTTGCCAAAAGTCTTACAGTATCACCCATATAATGAAAAGAAAAGTATACCTTTTAAATGTGAGGGAAGTCTCTGGCTGAGAAGACCCAGCCAGATTCTTTGAACTCTTTCCCATTTGAATCAGTTTGCTAATAATTAACTCTCTAGTTTGACATGCAATTTCTGTATTGGAGTTTTTCCAGCTTATCAGTGTGGATACTTAAGTACCAATAATTTTGGCTAAACGTGGCTTTAGAAATGAACCTCCAAACCTGATTGTGATCATAGTTACCTTGTAGTAAATACATTTTTATTTTTAAACAGGGGCTCTGTACAGGTTTACAAACTGACCGCCACACACTCACCACATCTTTGGGTGAGGGATAAAGGAAGAACTCTTTCTGTTACTCTACATGGACACCCGGGTGGAGGCAAGAAAGGTTTAGAGTCAAACATTTCAAAGACAATTTAATAATCTGTCCAATAGTTAATTTACACATAAAAGACAGCAGTGTGGTGCCTGAGTAATCGGGACCCTTGAGCAGAGAGTGTGGGGACCAGAGAAGAGCTAAGTGAAATGAATAGCCTATTTTAATTAAGATTGACTACAGACCCCTTTATGTTCCCAACCTTGAAGAAAATCTTTCCAAAGGGGAACTGGTCACGAGTGGATAAAATGCAATACCCAGGATTCACACAGTGAAAGGGACTTGTCCTTCTGGATTCCCTGACTTCAAGCTTAGGGCCCCTTCTTCTCCTCTACGTCATTTCTCCAGAACAGGTATAGGGCAAAGGGTGTGGCCTTAGGAACAATCGGAGTTCAGTTTCTGGTTCTGCTGCTCACTACCTTTGGGTACGTCAGTTGGCCGTGAACTCTCGTTTGTTCATGTTTAAAATAAAGATAATAATATTAGCTGACAGCTTTGTGAGAATTCGAAAGAAAAAAGGCAGGGTTTTGGCTTCCTTCTTGGGTATTGAGTAAGAACTCATGTGTACCCTGCCTCTCTCAACGTGGTGCAGAAACACATCTCCTTGGACATCGCAACACATTGTTTCAGGAGTCATTTCACCCTCAGTATTTGCTTAACCCCAGACGTTCCTCAGCTCCTTTCCTAAGCGCATGTCTCTAAACGGAGAAGGAAAAGCTGAACATATTTCAGATGAGACTAGGCCAGAAAAAGGAGAGCTTCTTAGACCACTACATGCTGCTGCCTTAGAGTAACATCAAAGACATTCACAAAAAATGTCCAGAATCATTGGTCTGGAGCAAACCAACAGGAGCTTCCAGCTGCTCACCCAGGTGGGTGCTTCCGACGTGCCAAACGCTGGGGTACGACAGGGAGGAAAGCAGGGAGAATCCCTGCCCTCCTGGAGCTTCCATTCTCAAAGGAGGAGACGAACGATAACTGTGATTAATGAGTGAAAGGTAGTCTTCGGAGGAGATAGAGAAAAATAAAGCAGGAAAGAGGGATCAGTGAATCCAGGGGTGCAATGGAGGTGCCACCTTAGGCGGTGTGGTCAGGAAGGCCTTGAAAAATAAACAGGTGACACTTAAGCATCGACCCGAATTCAGTGAGGGAGCAAGGCATGAGGGACAGTAAGTGGAAGGGCTCTAGGGTAAGACAGTGCCCAATGTGACTGAGAGCCACCAAGGAGGCCAGTGTGACCAGGGCAGAGTGAGAAAGGGAGAGGGCGACAGGGCACAGGCAGAGAAGGGGCTGGGAAGAGACCACGTAGGCATAGTTGGCCATTATCTGAAGCTCGGTTTTCACTCCAAGAGACGGGAGAAGCTAAGGGAGGTAATTAGGAAGAGGAGACATCCATTGACTCATGTTATCAAAGGAACACTCTGGCAACTGTTTTACGCATAGAGTGTAGGGGGGCAAGGCCAGAAACAGTCCGGAGGCTCCTACAATATTTGGGGTGAGAAATGACAGTTGCAAAGATTGGGAAGAAGTTGCATGGAGGTGCAGGCAGGGTTTCTTCTATATTTCACTGGTCTCCTCTTGTGAGAGGGCCAGCAGCAGCCTCGATTGATCAAGAGTGGAAATTACACCCACTGGGATTAACAGGAAATCAAAAACATTCAGTGAAGTATGAGCAGCACAATTGATTTCTAGAGGGAGGGCAAGATTACTCACCACCCCCCCGACACACACACACAGCCCCGCCCCCCCCCCCACACACACTCTACCTTGGAGGAAGGTTCTTGAACTGGTTCATGTTGGACTTTCAGTAGGATTCACACCCTGGACACCATTTTTGGGATTCTACTCTTGCTTCCTCTGGAAGTTTCTCTTACAATCTTTTGGTCTTTTCTTCCCTGAGTCTCCTCCCTCTTTGTTAGATTATTTCTTCCCTCCCCTCCCTTCCACGTAGTTGGGGTTGTGTCCAACCCAGAGGAGACCCCTCCCTGGGGAGAGTTAGGAGTAGCAGCTTCACCCAGGATCTTTTCAGGGCTTTAGAGAAAAAGGACATCCTTTTTCTTACATTCCTCTTTCCACACCTTTCTTGCCACCAGAGAGATAAGATCAAAAAGGCGCTGTGGTCTGTTCCAGTCCAGGCTACCAAATAACAGTCGCATCGTGTGCACCATCAGTGGGCCAGAGCACTGTCTAAAAGGTCACCATGCGAGACCTAACCTCAGAACCAACGTGTGAAAAGTAAGCTCTGTGTTGCCATTTCTCAAGCGTGTCCAGCTCTGAACTGTTCAATGGCTAAAAACAGTGCCAGGTTCCCCCTGAGGTCCTTCTCTTCAATAAACAGGGCCTCAGACCTGCACGAAACATTTAGTGCAGCTCCATTTGTATGGACAAACAGTGGAAGCCCCCCACGCACCCACCAACAGGAAATGAGTAAAGGACAGCCACGCAGTGGAACACAGACTGGGGGAAAAGAATGAGCGAGAACCGTGGGAACAAATCTCAAAACAATGCTGTTTCGAAGATTCAAAGCTTGCAAAACTGTGCCATGCATCACTAATGGTTATCCATACAGAACAAAGCATAAAAGCACGCACGGGAATCGCATCTATAAAATTCAGATTCATTGCTACCTCTAAGGAGGGAGGGGAAGGGGAAGGGGTACACAAGGCCATTAGCCATTTATACAGTGTTTTCTTTCTTAAGCAGCAAGTGAGTTACATGGGTGCTTTTTATATCATTACCTATATTTGGGGATCTAAATAAAATGGAAAAGTCATCTGAAGTCTAAGAATTTTTTTCCTCTGGTGGGACTCCAAACTCTTCTTATTTTTATTAAGAAGAAATGTCTCCTGTAAGCATTTTGCTGCTCACGACTGTCCTGGACCTAAGGCCGCAGCGGGGCAAAAGCAACCCTCGTGATTTACCCTTGATCCTGTCCTGCTCACCAGGCCCAGGGGTCAGGGGCAGGCCTCAAAGTCCAAACTTTAGAGCAATCAACACCTACCTGCCTGCATGCCCCCTCTGTAACCCAGCCTCTGTCCCCAGGAACACTAGGTGGGCAGACGGTCAAGGATTTGAGGATTTCATGACCCGATCACTTGTTTGTTCTCTTACTTCAAGTTTCTTTGTTCTGGAATTTACTTCCCCCTGCCTCTCTCCTGGCCCATCCCTTCAGGTTTCAGCTTAAACATTATGCCTGCAAGAAATCTCCCCTGCCCAACTCTGTCTCAAGTCTGGGTTAAGGAAGCTCATGGAACCCTGAGCTCTTCTAAGGTCTATGGGGATAGAGAATGTCTGCCTGGCTCATCCCAGTCTCCCCAGCACCGATACAGGGTCTGAAAACAGTAGATCCTCAAAAAATATAAGCTGAATGCATACATGAGAGAGTATGAGCCCCCTGAATATCTGATGAGGGGAAGGTGTGGGTCATCTGGGCAGAGGTAGCTAGAGTGCAGGAAGTGAGTGCGACAAGCATAGATTGTGCCTTTTCCATGTTTCCAAAAGGCCAGCCTACTGAGAAAAAGGAGGGTGAAGTCTGAAGCAATTTTTAGCTCCAAGTGTCTAGCCTTGGGCAGCTTGCTTCGTGGGAGCCCCTGTCTCCATCGGTTAGGTGATGCTAATGGAGCATGCTGTCGCTTAGAGCTCTGTGCATCTGCTGACTGCGGGTCCCGTCCCTGGAGAGCTCACAGTAAGGTGATTAGCAGGGGCCGGTGGAGGGAGGGGCGGCTTCTGCGCAACTTCCCCAAGGAGCCCGCTTCCAATTTCATAGCCCATTAACCACTTGCTGTAAAAACTCACAGGAGACTTTTGGTGTTTTTTTTTTAAGAAGGCATGAAACATGAAGTAGTAGAGGCTAAAAACTAGAGAGCTTCGGAAAATGTTTAAATAACTGCATAAAGAATTGGCAGGAGAAATTACTGAGGACAGTGGGGAGTTTGCAGGTTAGCAGGCACAGGTTTTGGTATATGCCTAATCTTTTGGCCCCAATTCACTAAAACATCTGCGTCTTCGCCCCATCATCCACCCAACACATGCAAGCACAGCAACACTGTATTTCTGTTATGAACATCAAACCCTTTGAGTTGCATTCGGATATTGTTACGAGCTGAGGTGCATAAAGCCACAGGCCCATTGGCAAGCAACACCATCTCTTAATGGGCTGGTGACTTGGTGCTAATCATGTACGGAAAAGATGGGATCTCAGGAAGGGAACGAACCCGAGCCACGCTGGGAGAAGCCTGCCCTCACCTGCAGACCTCGGTTTTTCTCTGAGGAGCTAGGACGCTTCATATGTGCTCCTGGTGCAGAGGGGCTAAGAAAGCTTCCACCACGTGGAGTACACATTTTAAGAGCTGCTCTTCAGAACTGAAAGGTCATGAACTTGATCAATTTCTATCAACAAGTATATATCTCAAAAACATAGCCTTCAGGGGGAAAAAAATGTAGCAATTCTTACTGAACACTTGATATGCAACTACTCTGAGGATTTTACATGCATTAAGTCATTTAATCCTCAGAACTACCCTTGGAAGCAGACACTATTACTATTCCCATTTTACAGATAAGGAACTAAAGCACAGAGAAATCAAGCATCTCTCTCAAAGCCCGGGCTCTTGACCACTCTACTGAACTGGCTCAAAGACACTGCAGAGCAATGCGCCTAGCACGGCACCTGCCAATATCCAAGCTTTGGAAAGGACTGGGAGGAAGTGTACTAAACAGAGTGATGTTGCCTTGGCCAGGAAGTTTGCCGGATGACAGGATTGAGGGGACATCGGAGAGGACTATTGAATATTCTATATTTGTTAAGGAAGAACATGTTAACTTCTAACTCTGGAAACCATAATCATACATGGAAAAATGAGAGTGGATGTGTCAAAGCGCTGACGGGTTTATTGTGGACGGTGGGATTCTGGGCCGTCATTTTTTTTTGTATTTCGACACATTTTTCAATTTGGAAAAAAGAAAGAAAGAAAGAATATCTGGTAACAGATCCTCCTCACCCAGTGGATGGGAGGATGGGGCCAGAACATTTGCACGTTTGAAAAACTCCAGAAGTGCTTCCGATGTGCAGGGAGAGCCATATTCGGCAGGGGCGTGGGCTGGGAGAGGGCTCCTGGGCTTTGGAACCCGTGGCCCAGACGGTTCAACCCCGTCGGCCACAGGGCAGCGGCCTGGGCGCCGCGCAGGCTGCCGGGCGCCTCGTTCATAAAGCCGAGGGGTCCCTTCTTCGCCAAGCGGGGTGGGTCTGAAACCAAGCATCACCCCTGCCTGGCTCGCGGTTCCGCAGATAGCGGAACGAGGTTTTCCTCCTTGCCTTGGCACTTTGAATAGTTGTAACTTTACTGCGTCTTGCCAGGCTGGTGAGCGGGGAAGCCAGCATGCTGACCTATGCAATGTTTAGGGCAGCTTCTGAAACAGGTCTGGGGGCGGGGGGGCCATGCATACTAACCCCAACCCGCTCACCAGTCTCCCAGTACAGCGGCCTCTTTCCTCCTCTGCAATGGGTACATAATGACGCCACTTACTGACCAGGGCAACTGAGACTTTGGATGCTTCAAAAAGTTCATCCAGATGGTGAGTGCACGATGCAATATACAGATGATGTATGATGAAATTGTGTACTTGAAACTTACGTAATGTTGGTAACCGATGTCACCCCAATACATTTTATTTTAAAAAGTTTACCCAGAGTACACACACACACACACACACACACACACACACACACACTCCTTGGGTACATTTCATCCAGTCCAGGTAATTTAGTTACTTGTGGTTTATATATTAAGTTGAAAACATCCTATTAATTTACTATTATTTAATTTATTAACTCTAAGGCCTGACCTCTCAAGGGGAAAATGCTGATTAACTGAGTAATACAAAAGCTAAATTGTTACGGAAGAGCACTTTACAGATATATTACTTCTAATAAACGGTTGTCATTCAAAAAGTGCCCTGCCTGTCTTCTCCAATCATTGCTTGAAAGCGGGCATTTCCACACACCCCAACTCCCCTTTTTGGATAGCCAAATTTAATTTTTTAATAAACTATTTTTAGATCAATTTTATATTGACAGAAGTATTGAGAAGATACTACAGAAAATTCCAATATACTCTGCACCCAGTTTCCCCTATTATTAACATCTTATATTGATGGTGAAACACTAATGAACCAATATTAATGCATTATCAGGAACTAAAGAAATTACTGCATTCAAATTTCCTTAGTTTATATATAATATCTTTTTTTCTGTTCTATGTTCCCATTCAGATCACCATATTACATTTAGTGATTATGTCCCTTAAGGCTCCTCTTGGCTGGTTTCCTGACAATTTCTCAGATATTCCTTGTTTTTGATGACCTTGATAGTTTTAAGGAGTATGGGTCAGGTATTTGGTATAATATCCCTTAATTGGAATTTGTCAGATGTTTTTCTCATGGTTAGACTGAGGTTATGGGCTTGGGGCAGGAAGACCACAGAGGTAAGGTGCCATTCTTATCACATCATCAAGGGGATATACTATTGACATGACTTATCACTATTGATGTTGACCTTGATCACTGGCTGAGCTACTGTTTGTTGTGTTCTCCACTGGAAAGTTACTCCATCCTCTCCTTTTCATAATGTTTTCTTTGGAAGAAAGTCACTCTGTGCCGCCCACACTCAGGAAGAGGGGAGTTATGCTCTCGGTCTCTGAGCACAGAGTATCTACTTAAATTATTTGGAATTCATCTCCATGGGTGTTTTGTCTCTTCTCCATTTATTTATGTAGTCAGTCATCATATTTCATTTTATTAAAGAACTCAGGGTAAAAATTAATTGATTCAAAAATATTCCCTCTTAAAATCCAGAGCAAAATAGTAAAACTAAAGTCTAATTTCCTTTGCTTGTATTTAAATTCAATTTCATTCTTAATTGAACACTTAAAATATAAAAATCTGGGTCTGTAAAGGATATCAGATGACTGAGACAAGGTGCCCTGCCTGAAGAAACCATCCTCAGGGCCAGAGAGAAATGTATACCCTTAAGGCAAAATAAGTGCTACAGTTAAAAGTAAAAAGTGTTTTGAGAACACTGAGAAGACAGGAATTAATTTGAGAAAAGTTTGATAAAACAAGTCTGAGGCCAGGGCTGGTTTCCTGGGTGTGCAACCAGTGATTCTGAATGGCTCTCAGGATGAATGCAGAAACTGAAGCTCAGAGAGAATGAAACTCTTAATTAAAGTCACCCAGTTGGTTAACGCAAGAGCCTAAGCTGACAATCAAGTCTTCCAGTTCCAGATCCTCTGTTCACTGCATCCGACTAGAACATGAGACAGAAGTCAGCTGGGCCACGATCCAAGGCAAAAATGGATAAAGTTGCCCTAGCCAGTTTTGCCCAGTGGTTAGAGCATCGGCCAGTGGCCTGAAGAGTCTCGGGTTCGATTCTGACCAAGGGCACGTATCTCCATTGCAGGCTCGATCCCCGGCCCCAGTTGGGGCACATGCAGGAGGCGACCGATCGATGTGTCTCTCACATCAATGTTTCTTTCTCTCTCTCTCTTTTTCTCTCCCCCCCCTCCCTTCCACTCTCTCTGAAAAGCAATGGAAAAAATATCCTCAAGTGAGGATTAAAAAAAAAAAATTAATAAAGCTCTTACCTCAAATAAGCGTAAGACTTTGGCCAATGCACCAACTTCTTCTTTGAGTGAGAAAATCAGTGATATGGCACCATTCTGATTGGAGTTGTCTTCAATATAGCTTGTTTCCTACAGGATTAAACACACTTGGTTAAAACACTTTCCATGGTTTAGCAATTTATTCCTGTGGACCTCCAGGGAAGAGGCCATCATGAACTCTTTCTTCTAGTTAAGCCTTGGAATATAGTGAGCTACATGTACTCTATATAGAAGTATATAGCATGGTGGGGGAAAAGTAAGTCAAGGGCAGTGATATTTTCAGTAGTGCTCCTAGGTCAGATTTTAACTTTAGGAAGTTTCAATTATTCACTGGTGTCACCAGTCACCCTATAGATCCAATATCTTTCAATGAGTACCTACCAAATGCCAGGTAATCGGGCTCTAAAAGATATAAAGATGAAGAAGCTCAAAATTTAAAAAGATAAAATATTTTAAATAGAATATTAAGAGGAGTCATACAAATAATGGCAATATTTTAAATACACAAGAATGACTTCATGCCTTTGGCAAAGCTCTCAGGGCAGCACTAGCTAGTACACTGGGATCTTGGACATCCAGTTGTAGAAAAATAGTTACAAAATATGTAAAAGTACACAAATAACCCATTGTAAGGTGGGTGTCTTAAACGAAACAGCAAAGCATGTCAAGGATCTAGCACTTTCTACACGCATGTGACAGCAAATTAAGGTGGGATTAGGGTTGGCATTCCAGAGGTTGCTGAAATCTTTTAAATGTTTTAAATTTAAGTTTTATAATAATACATGAAGTTCCATGTGTGACTACAAATAAACAGCATGTACCTAAAACTAGGAAGAAAAATGTGCAGAAAAATACTCTCTTATAAGCAAGTTAAAGAAATTAGTGGAATGGGTGTTATGTTACCCATTAGGACTTTCTAATGAATTAGAAGACAGAACTGTTATATATCCCTATATGGACCATGGTGTAATCTTTCTAAAATTTTTTAATCCATCATTTACTAAGAGCCTATAATGTCACTGGCACTATAAGTGCTTGATTCGGATAATCTCATTTAGTTTTTGTAACAATCTAGAAGGTAGGTTTTATTAATTTCCAAGTGCCTCCTTTTACTGATGACAAAATTAAGGCTTAGAGAAGTTAAGTAGCTTACTCATAGTTATGGAACCCAGAATACTGTCTATGAGCCAGGACTTATTACAGACTCCACACTGCCTTCTCCCTCTTTTAAGCCCTGCCAAAGATATGCAGATGAGTTTCTGACATCAGTCTTCTTCCTACCAGAGAACACTGAGCCCTTAGTTCATTCTGGCTTCCTTGAAATGAGAAAGGATTTCCCTGTTCCTAGTTTCCTTGGCAATATTCTCTTATCCTATTGGTCTCCAAGAAAAGTAACATATTCCTGATACATCTCCATAGATGTCCCCTCTCAATTCAGATGTGAATGCACCATGCTCGAAACACCATCACCACCCCGTTTCCACTCCTGTGCATGTCCAGTGAACCACCAAGACCAATCTGACCTTCTGCAGACATACCTCTCAGGGTCAGATCCTTCTTTTGTTCCTACTGGCACCACACTAATCCAGCTGTTAGTGATCCTCACTGATCCAGCCCTAACAGAATTTTGCTCATGTCTTTTTTTCTACTCAGAGTTCTTTAGAGTCTCCCCATGGCCAGCAGGATCAAATACCTCCTTCTGATAGTCAAGAGTCTCCTGAGGCCCACCCACAAGAACCCTGCCCAGCCAGCCAACTGGTATCCTCCTTGCCCTTTCAACTCCTCATTGGGGTAAATGCACTGTACCCCTCTCTCTCACTCTTTTGAATAGCTCACCCTTCCTCAAAAGCCTTCTTGGGTCTCACTTCTCTCAGAAAAATCCCTCTTCAGTCTGTGCATTCCTTTGGCTTCTGATGCCCACATGGAACTTGATAGTAATGGACTCACAGAGCTACACTTGGCTTTAGAGTTCATCTAGTTCAAACTTCACTTTCCAGATAAAGAAACTATGAGCGAAAGAAAGTGACTTGCCTGAGGTCACACAGGTAGTGGTCCCAGGTCAAGAACTCAGGCTCCTAAATATCAGTCTTTCTGTACAATTCCCTCTGCTATGAACATAAGGTCCATATTAAGGACTTGGTTTTTTACAAAGTAAGGGCTTTTCTCTGGTCTAATCACTAGATACTCAATACCACTCCTTACCTGTGCATTTTTACTTTCTCCACCCTCCCTACAGACTTTCTAAATCAGGATTTCTCAGTGAGTGTCCCTTGGATCTCCAATCCAAAATTACCTGGTGATTCCTTGTTCAAATGCAGATTCCTCTCAAACCAATCAAATCAGAATATCTGGGGTTGTATCTTTGAATCCACATTTTCAAAAGCATCCCAGATTATTCTTAACCATGGAATATTTAAAACCACTGATAAAAATATACAGCCTATTTTTTTTTAATTATGGCTTTTCTCAAATGTGTCTACAAATTCACATTTACCATATGATAAGTCCTACTCTTTAGTGCTCGTAATATTAATATTGACTGAGTACCCAGTCTGTGCCAGGAGCCACACTTGGTACTTTTCACAGTTAATAAACATCATCATTGGCAGCAACTAGCACTGTTCTAAGAGTTTGCATGTCTTCAGAATAGCCCCGTGAAGTGGGTGCTGTACTTTTGCAAATGAGGAAACAGACTCAGCAAAGTTAAGTCCAAGAACACCCAGCTCATAAGTGGCAAAGTCTGGCCTTGAACTCAGGTCCAGCAACTCCAAAGTCCTTATTCTGCCTTCCAGTGGCAGACTCAACTGGGATTATGGCTCCCCTTTTCAAAGCCTGCGAGACTTTAAATGAAAGGAAGCGCCTAGAAGTTTGTGAAATGGTGTGGTCTTGGGTAGATACTGATTTCAACATTGCTGTGTTGACCCAGCATGGAACCTTGGCCAAATCTCTTGCAGAATATACTTTTATTGGCTCATAGTCTATACCTTATTTGTTTCCAATAGACACGTGAGTTGACTTAGACACACAGGTACCTCCAGGATTGGTAAAGGCAGAGAAGAGTAGCTTAGAAACTAAGCAGGAAGAAATAGGGCTGGGAGAAAGCACTTTACTAGGAACCAGGAAGAAAGGATTTTGATCACTGAGCAACACATTTAACAATAGAAATACATCGTGTTTGGCTGTGTCTAACAAATACATTCATTATCTTCAGAAAAGAACACTTTTCCAAATTACAAGCAATAATATTCTTTGGCAAAGATATTCCAAGGGCAATGCCTTTCCACCTTAGTGCTTTGGGGGGGCCGTAGTAGGAGGTGCATATTTACCTGTGTGGTTAAGCACACATGTATCTACAGTGCAAGGCAACTGAAAACAATAGGCAAACATCCTGCCATGGACACGCCTCTATATTCCAGCATTTATCTACAGGAGGAAGCAGTGAGGGGGAGGAGCGTGCAGGGGGTCGGAATCAGGTCTGCTTTTGAACACTGGCTTTGCCATTCGTAGTTGTGATTTCTGAGTTCCATTCTCTGCTCTATTTTTCTTCACAGCACTTATCTCTACATGAAATAATATGTTCATTTGGTTAATATTTTTATTTCTGTCTCCTACACTAGAATGTAAGTTTCTTCAGGGCAGAAATTCTGCTGTGCCTGGCACATAGTAGGTGCTCAATAGTCTTTGTTGGGTGAATAAATGAGTCACTCAACGTCTCTTGCAGGATTGTTATGCTTGTTGCATGTATAGAGCACTTGCTGTACCGTATGTCTTCCAGCCTTGTGACAGAATTACTCCCAGTGTGTGCTCTCTATCTGAGCTGGGAGCTTCACGAAGGCGTACACCATGTCTTTTTTGCAGACTGGCAGACCTGGAAGGAATCCTTAAGTTTATTCTACTTCAATCCACCCCCAATTTTACAGATATCAAACGGAGCCTCTCCTCACCCACAGTTAGGTTGCTTTCCCAATACACAGCTTCACTAACCCAAAGATGAGAGCCCAGGTCTCCTGACTTCATGCCCAGCATCGTTCCATGGCGAAGCTTCACCAGTCACTGAGCCTGACTCAGTGCTCGTCCCTCCTGCCAATGTTCCAGACACATTTTGCTGAACAATTAAGTCAATTCCAGCTACACACCACTGGCACTTTCCTATGCTCCAGGAACTGTGCTAAAAGCTTTACAGGCATTATTTCATTTATTTTTCATACCACCCCTAGGACGTGGGTATTTTTATTCCAACTTTTCAAATGAATAAAGCTGAGGCTCTGCAAGTTAAATACCTTGCTTTCCACACACAGCAGGTGCCAGGCCATGCTCTGAGCCCTGCTTCACCCCTAGTCATCACGAGTGACAGCTTGTGGCTCCCAGTCATCTTCTAAGTGCTTCATAAACAAAGTTTTGCTCTCCAGGGCTCCCCAACCAGATCGCTGTCCCTAACTTCCTCCCAGGGTTGTGAGGGCCCGTGGCCAGCACCGCAGAAACTAAATGATGACAAAGTCAAGATCTGTCTCACCCCCACACTGTCCCTCTTCGACCCCAAGTCCTCCCGTCTCCCAGCATCACATACACTTTCAAAGGAAGTCTTCCTCTCAGGACTCCAAAAACGAAAGTCGGCGCAAAGGTCTGCAGTTCCCCTAGTTACACTAAAACATCAGCCGCCCCTGCCCTCAGCCCTCCTGCTCTCTAAGGTTCTCACCAACCCTGCAGATGGCAGGGGCCTGCGGAGGCCGCTTGTCCCCTGGGCGGGCGCAAGTCCTGAAGGGCAGAGCCCAGGAAGGATCTATCCTGCAGTTGTCCACCTCAAGAGAAAGGCGGCACACCCGGAGCACGGGACACACCGTGGGCACTGTCACTATCCCCAAGCCCCACTCAGGGCCCCCACGTTCCAAGTCCAGCGCTAACTGGTTCATTTTCCTCTCGTTTAACGTTCTTCCCCAGGTCTGAGGAAGCCTGAGACGCTCTTCACGCCTCATTTTCTCCCAAAGGGGGGGGAAAAAGAGATGCCATTTCTCACAATTTCAATACAAGGCTGGGAGCGTTTTAGAAACATCGCAGAAGAGCAGAGGGAGAAGGATCCCGTCTCCCATTCCAGGTGCTTAAGGAGCAGCCCTTTCAAAGTACAGAAGAGAGAGCGGGCAACAGAGAGGGGGGGCGACCTGCCTAAGGACGCACAGCGAGCTCCCCGGTGGCAGCTCCGGCAGCGAGCTCCCCGGCTCCCCAGGCAGTGCCCCGTCCCCTGAAAGTCACGGGGACAGACGTCCTCCCCGGGAGACGGTTGTTGAGGGCGCCCTGGGCCACTCCCTCCGTCGCCTCCCGTGGGTTCCCCGCGGCGAGCTTGCGGGTGGGAGTCGCCCGCCCGCGCCCCGCGCCCGCGCCCCGCGCACCTGGCCGAAGTCCGAGAGCTTCCTGCTCAGGCGCCCGCTCTCCAGGGCCACAGCCGACATGGCTCGCGACGGACGGCTGGGCTCCGGGCGGCCAGTCCCCGCGGGTCCGTCAGCGCGCGGCACGTGCGAGGGTTTTAACCCGCCTCGGGGTGGAGGGCGGGCCGCCCGGGGGCGTCGTCCTGACGCGGCGGCTCCGGGCGCGGGGCCGGGAGGTGTGGCCGAGGCCCCCGCTGGCTGTGCGCCCGCCCGGGGCCGGGGAGCCGCCCGGAGCCCGCCGCCCGGAGCCCGCCGCCCGCAGGGCTCCGCCACGCACGGGCGCGCCCTCTGCGGGGACCACGCGGGGCCGCGCGGCGAGTCCCGGACGGCAGCGACACGGCCCTTGCTCCCGCCGCCGCCGAGCCGGCCCTCACTCAGGCTTTCTTCCCTTTTCTTTTCCATTCATCACTAAACGCACTGCCCTTCTGGGCTTGGGCTTCAGAAAACTGCACGCAAGGTGACCCTGGAGACACTGGCGCAGCGCCTGCAGAGCGAAGGCAAGACGGAGCTGCGCCGACCGAGGCCCAGCCGCTGCCCGGGGCGCCCACCCAAGCCGCCCTGCCCAGAGGGTGGCAGAGCCCCTCGCCGGGCTTCTAGGAGCCCGAATGACATCAGTGGGGTCGCGCATTGAACACCTGGTGCAGTTCTCGCCATACAATTAAACACTTCCTAAGTGGAAGATACTATTGTTTCAAAGTATGTCACTGGGCAGCGTGCTCCGCGGGCCCCTCCGCGCTGCCGCAAAGGGTGCCATCTCCTCGCTTTGACAGCGCGTCGCGTTCCGCGGGTGACAGTCCCGCCGCTGTCTCATCCGCTCACCCCGGTGGGCGCCGGGGCTGCCCCCAGGCCCTGGCTGCTGGACGCGGGGGGACAGATTCCTTCCGATGCGAGTTCTGGCGTCCTTCAGCTGTGTTCCCAGGAGTGGCATCACTGGGTCATAAGGCAGCTCCCACTTTTAATTTTTTGAGGACCCTCCATACTGCTAAGTGAAATCAGCCAGTCGGAGAAAGACAAGTAACATATGATTTCACTTACATGTGGAATCCACTGAACAAAATCATCTAACAAAATAGAAACAGACTCAGATACAGAGAAGAGATTGACAGCTTGTCAGAGGGAAGGGGGTTGTGGAGCTGGGTGAAAAAGGTGAAGGGATTAAGTAAAAAATAACAAACTCGCAGACACAGACAGCAGAGGAAGGCGTGGGGTGGGGGAGGTAGAAGAGAGTAAATGGGGAGGTAAGGGTGGTGGAAGGGATTTGAGGTGGGGTGGTGAGCACGCAACACAATATACACATGATTACTACGGAATTGTACACCTGAAACCTGTGTAACTTTATTAACCGGTGTTACTCCAATAATTCAATTAAAATAAATAAATACATACTGTGTGGCCACAACTAATTATTGAGGACCTGTATTCCAGTAGGTATTGGGGGTACAGCAGTGAATGTACAGCCAGTGAGCCGAGGATCCTGCCTCCCCCACTGGGCTGCCACTGGGGGAGGGGGAGACAGAAAATAAATAAATAAGCTTAGGCAGAGCTAAGCCTACTAAAGAAAATAAGGGGATGGGCTAGGAGTGAGCTGGCAGGTGTTGGAGAGTGGACTGTTTCAAGTGGGCAGGAAGATGTCATTCACCCCACTTTTTCAGATCAGGAAACTGAGATGAGGCATTCCTTGCCCCTGGGAGCAAAACAAAATATGAAAGAACGCCGAAAACTCAGAGGTTCAGAAAGGATGTGAAAAATCAGCGGCATCAAGGCCTTGAGTGGCTGCCCAATATTTACCCGGGAGGGGGTAATGGACCCAGAAAACAAGCCAATAATAGAGGTTGCTAGAAATCCACCCCCTCCCCTCCCACAATTCTTTGATGGAATGACCAACATCTGAAAAAACAAAATCAGAAAAAACTCAGATTTGAGATTCTAAACAAACAGATTCCACCACTGATTAGCTGCGTAGCTTTGTTCAAGTCCATGCCTCAGCTTATCTTTAAAATGGGGGTTTTAAGGGTTGTTGTTTAGGATTTCTTGAGCCCCTCTAATGTGCCAGGTTTTCTACTGCCTGCTAAAAATACAGACATAATTAAGTATAATTTCTGCCCAAGAGTCCTTGGGTGTCTGATTAATGTTTCTTATGGTAAATTGGATGCTCAGTGATGTTGAACATGAAGGGCAAGGCCTTGACTTCCACCCTCAGGAGAATCTGTATCCTTTCTCTGACTCCAGTCTTTTTCTAGTGTGGTAGAC
Organism: Miniopterus schreibersii; assembly: GCF_964146895.1. Classification (NCBI taxonomy): domain Eukaryota; kingdom Metazoa; phylum Chordata; class Mammalia; order Chiroptera; family Miniopteridae; genus Miniopterus; species Miniopterus schreibersii. The sequence continues at coordinate 174,352,585 of NC_138102.1, forward strand.
ACACAATGAGGAGGTTTCCTCTCTCACGTTGCCTTACAAACATCATTTCTTCCCTTGCTGCTGCTGGCACACTAAGGGAAGACAGGATTGTGGCCAGCAGCAATATAAGAGGCATCCAATAAACAAGCGAGCAAAATCAGCTGCTTATTTCCATGCACACTTGTGTTAGACACTGTGCCTAGCTCTCCGTAAGCATGATTTCATTTTTTCCGCTCAACGGCCCTATGAACTCTGCATCTCCACTTTATAGATAAGGAAACTGAGGCCCAGAAAGTTTAAATTAGTCCAAAGTCACACTACATTTCACTGGATTCCAAGGTGTTGGCTCTCAAATACTTTTCTTTCTGAAATAGTGATTTTTCTTAGGACAAAATAATAGCACTTCTCTCCCTGGCTGGTGGCTCAGTTCATCGGAGCGCTATCCTGTACACCAAAAGGTTGCAGGTTTGATTCCCAGTCAGGGCACATACCTAGGTTTGGGGTTCAATCCCTGTTCGAAGCATGTATGGGAAGCAGCCAATTGATCAGTGTTTCTCTCTCAGACCTCTCTCTCCCCCTTCCTCTCTCTCTAAAATCAATTAAAAAAAAACATATCTTTCGGTGAGGATTATTAATAATAATAATAATAATATTTCTCTTTTCTCCTCACACCAGTGAAAAATAAAAACTTTAATCCCATCTCACATAAAACAATGCCCCAGGCCTGGGTTGGGAGGAAAGCTTGCTTAATTGTCTGCTATCTCAGAGAAAAACACTAACTAGCTTCTTTCAAAATTTTTTTATTCTGGTAAAGAAAAAAAAGGTGAAATGTATCCATACACTGAGATAAAACCTCACTTACAATGAGATTCTTGTGACATGAATTCTGTAGATGATTTTTAAACTCTTTTTATTTAATTTGGATGGAATACCATGTGTTGCAGTTACTGAGGGTGCTGCTGGCTCCTAAGAAAACTGTACTGACAGTGTAGGTCTTGAAGCAGCATCCGAGCACCGAGGGAGTGTCGATGGCCATGACGAGGTGGATGCCATGTCGCAAGAGGTGCGGCTGTGAACCTGGTAAACTTGAAGCTGACCTTCACTGCTTTGGAAGCTGAAGATTTCCCAACCACTGCTGGTTATCGGTACCTTTTCATTTCACTTCATCTCTAAGAGGTTGCGTTAATCATAACCTATGAGCTCATGGCACGTAAAATCTCCTGTTGTATTTATTTATTCTCTTTTATCTTCATTCCCACTCCCATTCCCTTCCCCCAGAGGCAACGTCCCTAATATGTTTACTGTTTAGCCTTGGATTTCTTAAATGCCTGGATATTGTGGTGCATGGATGTATTTTCATGGACCTGAGTGATGTTGTAGAGTAGGTTTATTATAGCATATAGAGCTTCGACAGATTTCATCAGTTTTTTTTTGCTTTTTTTTTTTTTTTTCCCACCAGTGTAGAGTATTCCACAGTGTGTATCCATCACATTTGAAGTCTCCATTCCCCAGTGACGGACACCTAGGCTGTCTCTAACTTTTTACCACCTGAAAACAGTGCTGAGATAAACATCTCCACTTTGACCCTTTATAAACCTGTGTGAGAATTTAACATACTATGAGAGTAGCAACTAAACCTATGGGTTTCAAAAAAATAGAGATATTCCCTTAAATATTTAACAAGGTCCATGCATTTATGCAGAATTTAGAAATGGTGAATGTGGGGAGGCAATTTCCTTGGTGTTTCCACATTTCTTGGACTATTTTTTCAAGAATTTGGGGGGATTTTGACAGCAAACAACCTTGGTCAAAGGTCAGATTCGTTTCCTGACCAATATAATAGAGAACTTCTCCATCCCTGAAGAGATTCCGTGATACTAAGGTCTTCCTTCTCTCCCCAAAGATTGCTTACATTCCAGGTTAAAAATAATGCCTCTCTTTTGGAGAAGAGGGTGGAGAAGTTGTGATAAGTCCCCTATATAAGATCAGTGTTTCCTAAGCCCAGTGTTCCTCAGCTGGGACACAGATCCAGTGTGTCCTCAGCATCTACCTGGATTCACTCTTTCCCACCCTGCAAAGTCAGCTGGCATTGATCACTCATGGGACTTGGTGGTCAAGGAGAACCAACGTAAACATGAAACTCTACATCCCTTTGAGCTTGGCTTTTCCATACTGGCCCATTTCATGGAAGTGTTTCATGGAAGCTGGCCTGGTTGTTACATTGCTGTTTAGGAGCTACTTGACCCACTTGATAAAGAAGAAATGGATGTGGCATGTATGGCTCCTCGCCCTGTTTCTTTCCTCCTCTCTCCGGAAAATAAACATTCTGAATGTCAGCTACCCAGCCCCAAGACCTTCTGAAAGAAAAACTACATTTCCCAGCATTCCTTGCAGCTAGGTATAGCTACAGGTCTACCATTTGACCCAAGAAATGCAAGAAGTAGTCTGTGCAACATCTAAGAAGTGTCCTTCAAGGAAGCACGCCCTTGTCCTTCTACAGTCTCCTTCTTGCAGGTCAGAAGACAGAAATAATGAGACTGGAGCTGGAGCAGCCATATTGGGTTATGAGGTAAATTTAGGAATGAGAGGCATGCTTTTCAGAGCAAAAAGAATCAAGATAGAAGGAGCCAGGTTCTTGACACCATGGAGCCGCACTCCAGTAGCCTTGGGCTGCTTAGAGGTAGATTTAGGAGAAACATTTGCTTAAATCCCTGTGATTTTGAAATTTCTGTCACTCTCAGCCAAATCTAGTTCTAACAATTTGAGAACACATGGGAATGGTATTAAAGATGGGTTTATCTGTCCAAAAACTATACTTTTCTCATCAGAATTCAGAGAACAATGCATATCTCTTTGCAAAAACTTGGAAAATCCCCACCCGCAAAGTCAGCTGGCTGTGAGCTTCCCCAGAACCTCATTTCTGTTATATCTCTTTTCAGTCTAACTTCTCCCTACCACTACCAACAAATGCCCACACAAACGAAATGCAATTGATCTATGAAGTCATGGTTTGTATCAAAAGATTTATAGCAGGCTATTCCAGGAATTCTTAGCAGAACTTAGACATTTTTTTGGGTCATAATAAAATCAGTTGATAAATGAAGTGCATTTGATCACAGGTTTATTAAATGAAATATACACATAAAATCTCAAGACCCTGGAGCTATTACATTATCATCTCTTCTTGACAATATCAGAGTGAGGTCACTGAGTACTGTCACTCATATTCTCATTCATTCAACAAATATTTGTTGAGGGCAGCCCTTATGTCAAATATTCTGTCCTCAGTTTTTTTCTTTAGCTTTTATTTTTTTTCATTTATTCATTCATACTATACTTCATATCCTAAAGGACTTCGAATGCCTTATAAAGTAAGTCTAAAACAAGACTAAAAAAATGCATACCAGTGAAAGTTAGGGCACGTTGCAAATTTAAGCCTCTAAGAAGTCAATGCCAAGACTAATAATATTCATAAAATAAAAGCAGAGCAGTTGTTTCAGATGGTGCTTCCTGCCTCAGACCAGAGACTAAATCTTAGTCTTTCTAAATTCCAGAACTAAACTGTGCCCCTGATATATAGCAAGTACTCAATTCATATTACTTTAATCATAGAAAATATGCACAAAAGTGTTCAGGGCAACATCATTCAAAGAGAAAGAGTGTGTGAATTCTCCTTTATTCATCTTTTGGGTTATTTTCTGGCCTTCAGTGGGTTGAATGAGGCCAACCCTCATTGGGGATGTCAATTTGCCCTACACAGTCTACAATTTGAATGTTAACTCACCCAGAACACCCTCAGAGACACACTCAGAAAGCTGTTTAACCAAATAAGCATGTTGTGCCCAGTAGAGATGGCACAAAAAATTAACCGTCACAGTGAGGAAATCCAGCAGTGATGAACCTCAGAGGAGTGGGTGGGGGTTAGACATGTGACTGGGTGCAGATGGTCATAAGATCAAGGAAGAGTTGGCTGTTTTTTAGGTTGGGAAGGTAAGCATTTTATAGGTTATAGGTTCATGGAATAATCACACATTCCAGTCTGAGTTTTGGGGAGAGACAAGGTTGGAAAGAAATGGAACTTGGGGGAAAAGGTTAGAGGAAGGTTCAGCAGAACTGAGAATGAGATGGAATCACAGTGGAGAGTGGAAAGTTAAGATTTCCAAGGTGGAGCTGTTCTGGGTGCAGAAAAAAAGCCCAAGATGCAGCCTCGAAAGGGGTGGTCAAAGGGAAGTGAGGTTAAGGTTGCTGGAGTCTCAAAGTCAAGGAAGCAAAAGGCTTTGCGCTGGGTAAGTTGTTCCCAAGGCCCCTTTCTTTCCACTGCAAATTTCTAACCATCCACCTTGAAACACCATCTCTATAATAACTTATCAAGTCCCTGGACCCCCTTTAGAAGTCACCAGGGCATCATCCCTTTACCCAAAGAAAGTATATTTATAGGACTAGTGTGACTTCTGTATCAGAAGAGATTTGTTCTCCCCAGGTCTGAATAATGGAGAGTGTGTCTTGTCATCCCGACACCTCTGGAATACTAGTTCTTCATCTTCAGTGCACAAAAGAACTATTCTATAGCTTGTTAAAAAGGCAGATTGGCCAGATTCTGATTTGGTGGGTCTGGGATGAAGCTTCAGATCTGAATACTAACAGGCACCTCGTGTATTCCTAATGTGGACATTTGGGGGGACGTGATACACGTAGCACGGTGCTCTACAACGGTTGCACTGAATTGTGTGGAGTAGAATTAGTAGAAATCAGCTAACTTGTAGTATTAGATTTTCACACAACTCCCGCTGCCGTTCTACAAAATACCGGCAGGTGGCGAGCGACTCACACAGCCCGCAAAGGCGCATTTCCAGCCCCCAAATCTCAAATTAAAAGTGGTTCGGGCAAGTAATGGGGAGTCTGGTTTCCCAAGCAAAGCTGTGAACGAAAGTAGTGAATTTCTTCCCTTTGCACGTGAATTCCGATGAGCCAAAAGCCCACCTCTCACCCCCGTCTCCTGAGGCTAAAGCCACGCTGACTCCTGAGGCTGCCACCTTCTGGCCACCAGCAGCCAAAATCCTGGCACCAGCAAGGACTGGTCTTCCTCATGAAGCTGTAGATGGAGTCATTTACCTCCTAAAGGTTATTGGGGGGGTGGGGGCGTCAGGAAGGGCCGAGAATAGATGTTTACTCAAAGAGGGGAGCCCTTGCCACTAGAGGGTCTTAAGGTTGTGTCCATGTTGCTTATACAGTGAGAGCTGGAGAGAGGCTTCTTACTCAGGCCCTTGTTTTGTAGACAGAGACCCTGGAACAGGGTGAGCATTTGTCTGGAGACGCATTGCTACAGAGTTCCAGAACATAGTCTGTCTTAACTTCAAGTGACCTGCCTTTTTACTGCACCTAACACTAAGGGGTGCTAAAAGTGTGTGTGTGTGTGTGTGTGTGTGTTAGTTCAAGGAGAAGCTTAGGGATGACCATCTAGTTGGGAAAGAGGGGCTGGATGACTTTAGGATGTGTTTGCATAACAAGTCCACCTTTAACATAGGTTGTGTATTTATTTGGGGGTAACCTGATGGATGGGGAGGGGAGAGCTGCAGGACTCATGGAGCATGAGGGAGGAGGGCTCTTATCTTGCCCCACTTGGGTTAATGGGGCGTCTTTCCTTGTACACTTCTTTTGCTCACTAAACTCAAGCTTATCAAAGGCAATTACTGTCCTGTTTCTCTCAGATCATGTTCAACAGTTTTTGGTGAATCAATGCGTGTATCAACCTTGATCATTTTACATTTAAGCTGTATTTTCTGACATCGTAGATCGGCGATTTTCACCCTTTTTCATCTCATGACACACCTAAACTAATTACTAAAATCCTGCAGCGCACCAAAAAATATATTTGTTGCCAGTCTGACCAAAAAATAGGTACCTTTTTTTAATTCATTCACACAGGAGAGCTACTGTGTCGGCGGCTGTCATTTTTTGGTTTGACAGTCTGAAGGAAAAGAGGTCAGTGCTCCAGACTAAATAGTCAGGTAGCGCATGTTTTAAGACTTCTTGGGCACACCGGTTGAAATGGCTGTCATAGCCCACAGCTCCTTTCATGTATTCAGTAGGCTTTCATTTCTTGAATAACGTGTATACAGTTTACTGTGTGCCAGCCACTGTTCTCAGCATCCTACAAATATTAGCTCATTTAATTTTGGTTTTGTTGCTGTTTCCTAAAGATTCCATGTCAATGAACACATGTATTAGCAATCACCTTCTTCCTCTCCTCCACTCCAAAAAAGGCCTGACAGTTGTGCTTGGGCCCGGGGAAGAGAGTGGGGGGAAAGGGAAACTGGGGGCGCGCAGTTTCCGAGGCCGACGGGGTGCAGCGGCCGGCTGCTTCCTAACCTGGTTGGAGCAAACACTGCCCGGCCGGCGGGGCGGCGTCCAGGCCTGCACCGGGGCGGGGGAGAGCTCGCAGCCCAGCCGGGGCTGATTTATGGGCCGGGCATTCCCGGGCCGCGCCGCCAGGAGTCGGGCTGAGCTCGGACTTTGGGGAGGTGATGATGGACACAGGACACGTGGCCACACAATGGGGACACACGACTGACCTCAGTCGCTTCGGCAAACTGCCCCTGCTTTCCGGAGGCGGCAGGAGCGTTTCGGGAGCTCCAGGGCTCCGGCTCCTGCGTTCCTCTCCCCAGCGGGTAGCTCCGTTTGCCTTGCGGAGCGCAGAGAGCACCCAAGGGCGCGCAAGGGTCCCGGAGTTCAGAGGGCCTTGACCCTGAGCTTCAAAGTTATTTCCGGGGAATGGGAGCCTTGGTGCATTGTTCCACCCCGTGTAAAGAAAGGCACTGAACCGCCTGGGCGCTGAGACCGGCCAGGACGCGCCGGTCACTTGTTGGCACCCGGGGACTCCGTGAGGTCACAATGCGGCGGGGCAGAGGGATAGACTGAGGAAGGGTCAGAAAGGTGTGGAGGGAGTGAGTGTGTGTGGAGGGAGGTGGAGGGACTTGAAGAGAGGGAAATGCGGGGGCACGGGGGGAGGGAACTGGGGACCCATGAATTTGAGAACGGGCAATCAAGTTGGGGGGAAAGTGCAGGGCTTTTTTTTTCCTTCCCTGCTATATGCAAACTGTCACTTCGGGTTAGCGCGAGCCCTCATCTGGCTCATTAGCATGAGCTGTGGCTAACGCGCTTAAACCCTCTTAATTATTTATTATGCCGCCGAGGAGCGAGGCGCAACCGCGGGGCGCACTTGCGGGGCCTGGCGGCGGCGGGCACCGCGCGGGGGCCCGGGCGCTGCGCCCAGGCTGGCTGCGCGCTGCCGGGGAGAGTCCCTTCCGCCAGGAGCCCCCCAGTACGCTGTTCCCCGAGGCAAAGATGCAGAGTTGTTGGGGTGCCTCCGAAATGCCCTCTCCCCCAAATTAGCCCCGAGGGGGGTGGTGCAGTACTCCCGTCGCGGGCTTTTGGGTGGATCTTCTGTATTGCCAGCTCCGAAGTTGGAGCAGGGTATTTTGCAAAAAAAAAAAAAAAAGTAAACATGAAGCCTCACGAGGAGCGGGGAGCCGGGGCGGGTGGAAAGCTGAGCGCCGCCCCGGAAGGCCCCGCGAGGGCCTAGAGGTTGCCCGCCCCCGCCCCCAGCCACGCTCCGAGCGGTTCAAAAAGTTGCGGGGCACCGAGCTGGCTGCGAGCCGGCCACTCACGGCCGCGCTTCTATTCAGAAAACAGTTTCCAAATAAGTTAACCTCCGTAGGGTGTTCCCCCCTCCCCTTCTAATTGTGCCCCCGCCCCTCCTCTCCCCATCCGAGCCCGCTTTCTGTCCCTCCGCGTTGTGCCAACTATTTCATCTTTATTCCTGCTCTTTCTCTCCGGCCATTCATCGCTTTTTTTGTGTGTGTGGCTCCTCCGGCTGATGTGCGGCTGGTTACCACCCACTGCACGCTCGCTCCTGTGGCTGAGGTGTTTCTATACAAACCCGAGCGTCCAGTTGTCATATTAATTATTACACTGAGTAATGACTGAAATGGTCAAAATAAGGGGAAACTCGAGAGCGCTTTTTCTCGCTGCTCAAAGATTCAGCAAAGAAGCCGTGCAACAAAGCACTAATTGGTCCCCAGAAACACTCGGACAAGGCATGGAAGATAGGTTTCATGGAGCCCTGCGATTGTGAAGGGGAGAAAGCGCTGAATGGACCCCATGCTTCTTTTCTAAACTCTCTTGTGAGCAAAAAAATGGGCCTCTGTTTGAATACTGCCCTGATCCTTGAATACTATACCCAGCAGAGAAAAAAATGCACCGTTTATTGTAAGTTGTTTTTTTTTTTCCCCCTTCTCCAGCTATTCATGGGTTCTCTGTGAAGAATCAGCTGGTTTTGTTTACCGTGAAAGACCTTTACTTTATTTTCATTCTTGGAGGAGGGAGGGAAAGAGAGCCATGTGCCTAGACAGAGAGGAGCTGGCCTACTGTAACAAAACAGAGTGTAACAAATCCTACAAAAGTTTAGAATGTATTGATTCTTTGGAGAGCTATATAGATTAACGACTTTCTTTATGCTTATCCGAGGAAGGTATTTAATCATAATGTAAATGGGGCTTTAGAAAAAAAAAGTAAATAAAGACTTCGCGTTACTTCTCCTTATTTGGAGAACTTCAAAAGGGACTTGTGAGGGTGGCTGCAAATTACCTCCTCCCTCCACCCTAAACTCCCCTCCCTAACCAAAAAGCCACGGTAAAATAATAGCTTGTGCTTTTTTTTGTTTTGTTTTCCAGCTCCCCACCCCACCCCACCCCACCCCAGGCGTATTGAAAAAGCACACAGATTTGTTAGAAGCCTGGATTCCTTGATGCAGGTGCAGGCCTGGCTGCCGTGACCAAGAAGCTTAGCCAGATCTGTAGTTGGTGCTGTTCTGCCCCCTGAACAGGCCACCCCAGCCTGGCCAGACTTCACTCAGGTTGGCAGCAGCTGTTTCTGATGTTACCTTGGGAAGGATGTGCTGGAGACAGTAGATTGTTCGGTAATATACTCATTTCCCTGGGCAGGACGATGTCAAGCACAGACTTAGAGCAGCATTCACCCCAGGGCAGAGGGCCTGTGTTATAGCTGCTGGGACCCAAATACCTGAATGCCCAGTGCACACTTTTCTCAAAGCAGCGGCGTGGATTCTGGGGCTTAGCATGAAAACTCGTGTCCACTCAAAAATCTAAGGCCCACGTTCATCTTTGTACTGTCCCTGAATCTAATTCAGGATCCGCTATAAATGTAATTTTACTAAATGATTCCTTCAATGGAAACCCTAGTTTCACTTTGAATATTAACTCCCCTCCCCCCAAAGAAAAAGCACAGAGCAACTTTTTAAAAGAGATGAGGCATAGCTCCTTTCTCCAGAGAGAAGTGTCACAATCCTGGAGCATCAGGATAGTGTGTGAGCAGAGGAGGCACTGGCCTGACCTTGGACTGTGAGTGGAAATTAAGGTGGCAGGAGACTGGACACCAGAGTCTCGGGTTTCCAGGGCAACGATCCCTATTCATCACTAGGAAAGCCATCTGACCATGGAGATCCTGACGCTGAATGTGGAAAAGGTTTAATCTCAGGTATGGTCCATCTCCGGGATTTCCTAAACAGAAGAGGGGCCTGGAAGTACAGAAATTAAGGCCCTTATTGTATTGCAGGAAAATGGGAAAATTCCCATTTTCTCTAGGATGTCTATATTCTGGGTAGCACATACGGAAGGGGGTCAGTGTCCTGCCTCCCCATCACTAGAATGACAGTCCATGATATATACGGAGGGATTTGCAATGTGAATTCACAAACAACATCAGACTTCATTCTCCCAACAGCCTTGGCAGGTGAGCAGAGGGCCCACAACTCCTCCATTAGGGATGAAGGCATCCAACACTCCTTTTGTGAGTTTCCCCTCCACATATAGATAAATGGAACCTTGAGTGACCTGGTCAAGTAAATCCTGGGGTCTTGCTTGGAGTCAGGCCCATTGGTGGCATGGGGCGGCGGGGGGGGGGGGCACAGAACCAGTGGCTCTGCTGAAGCCCCTGCCATGTGCCAGCCACAGAGCATGTCTGTGTTTCATCTCACTTTCTCCTGCTCATGTTCAAAACTTGGCTGCTATCTCCTATCACCTCGACTTGCAAGCATCACCACCATTCCTCAAAAATGACAGGAATTACCCACTCCCAGGTGCTGGGACAGTGAGACAAGTGGCAATGGATCTCCAAAGGCTGTAGCAACTATCAGGGTGTGATTCCAGGAATCCCAGAGCTGGGCCTCCACCTCCTATAAACCTTCCCTGGATGGGCTGTGGGAGCAGCAATACTTAGTTGTTGCTTAGAAAGGCGCTTCTCATCAATCCCTTCCTATCTAGACCTGATTCGGAATGTTCCACAGGTATCTCCTTGAAATCTCACAGAAGCTGTAAGTAGATGCTCTAACTGTGGGCATGGCAGATGAGGAAACTGAGACTCCAAGTACAGACTGTCTGCTCAAGGTCACACTGCTGTTTCAGTAACAGAGCCTGGATGTCAAATCAAGTCCACCTGCTTTACCTGCCCCTTCTCCCAAGACGTGGGGTTCCCTGGGCCTCAGAGAGTCGTCGTCCCCCCCCCCCCCCCCCCCCCCCCGTCTGTGTGTGTGGTGGTAGTGGTGGAGGTGGTTGAGAGTAGGCTCTGGCCTTGGAGTCCTTGATAATTAGGATCTCCATGCATGCACAAAGCCTAACTGAGAACACCTGCTGGCTATCCAAAGCTTTTCCTTGCTCCTAGATACATTTTGAAACCAGGCACAGATCAGGAAACTGAGTGTGGCAGAGGAAGAGGGTCTTGTTCAAGGTTACAACAGAAACCAGGGGTAGAGCCAGAACTATGGACTTTAAGTGTGGAATGCTTAGTGTCTGAGCTGGAAGAGAGCTCAGCCTAAAGTGGAAGAAAACACATTGAGATGCCCCTATGATGCTGACTCCCCCCCCCCAACGCCCCTCCCCCTCCCCCCCACACACTATTTTGCTAGAGAGGAGTGGATGGGACACAGGAGGACTTTCCTAGACAACGGGTAGCCACCTGCACCGGGTGCCTGAAGAACCTATTTCGCCAGGTGGTGAGATCCCGTGGTTGGAAGCTGGTGGTGTGGCAGTGCTTTAAGCCTCACCACCTCCTACATTTTCCAGAAATGGGGACAAATGTGGATTTGGAGACCTCTCAGCTCCTTTCCTGGGGTGGGGCAGGAAGCTGGAGGTGTAAACCACACCGGTTCTGCAAAGTCCCGTGGGGTCCTTAGTAGCCCTTACCACCACTGTTGTTCCGACAACCCTCACAGCCGGCCACACGTAGCAAGGGCGGCAACCTGAGTCCACCCCCAGGGGTCCTTTAGAAAGATGCAACTCCACAAAGGAAAGTCCAATGAGAAGTCATTATCCGGGTAATTCACCGCAATCATCCCTGCACCCAGGCCTCCAATCAACTGGATGGCTACCCTCCGCTTCCTTCTGCCTAAGTAGAGGCGACTGGAGACGCGCCCCCGCCGCCTGCCCCTGCCTCCACCAGAGCGGTACCGCGACGGGACCCGCTGCTCGGTCCGCTTTCCCCGCGGCGCCTGGTCCCAAGGCGCCCGAGCAGGACCAGGCGCAGGCCGGAGCGCGCCAGGGCCCGGGCCGAGCAGGGCTCCTGGGCGGGCGCTGTCCAAGCGGCCGGGCGACCGCCGCAAGCGCCGCCCCCTCCCTCGCGGCGCCAGCACGCGGCCCCGCCGGGCTCCGCTCCCAGTCGCCTGCCACCGGCCCGCCGGGCACACGCCTGGGGCGGGATGGAGGCTGCGCCAAGGCCGCCGAGGTTCCTGCGGCGGCGCCAAACACCGGGGACGGGCCTCTAGCCCCTCAAACTCCAACACCCTCCCCCCTGCGCCCCACATCTTTTTTCTCAGACTCAGCCCCGAATATCCCAGAAAACTCCTTTCTTTACGCATCTCCCCTCCCCGCAACGGGATCGGAAATTACCCTTTGGGTGGGTGGGGGCAAAGCTACAGGCAGCCGGAGTTGGTCCTGGGGGGGCCTCCCTGACGCACACACCTACCTACGGGCGCTGATCGCCTCCCTTCTCCTGGGCACCCTCCACGCTTGCTCAGTTGTGGGGACCACCTCCCAGTTTTTAGACCTGGGTGGGATATTAGAGACCATCTAATCCAACCTCTGCTTACAGACAAGAAATCTGAAACTCAGAGAGGATGCCGCTTCCCGAGGGCCACCGAGCTCGCGAAAGGACGCCTTGGGACTAGAACCGGAGTCAGCAGTATTTTTAGTTTAACAGTCCAGTACTTCGGTCGGAGTTACCCCCATCTTTCTGAACTTCAATCGCAAATTTGCATTAGCTCCCGTAGACGCCGAGGACACCCCTCCCCCAAAGAGAATGACAGCGGGGCGTAGAAGAAAACAGGAAACATGGAGCCCCACTCCCCTCCAACCTCCACAGCGCCCTCGCCGCTTTTTCTGCCCAAACCTTCCCCTGTGCTTTGCTCCAAGTTCTCCGGAGAATCCCGGGGCGCTTCACCCCAAAACTGCCAGCACTTACACCCCAACTCCCAGAGCCATTCGCCCCTCCTGCGACGCCAGCCCCCCCTTTCCAAAGCCACCCCCGGCTGCAGCCCGCCCCGAGCGCGCCGCCTGTTTGTTCAGCCGGGAGTCCGGCACGCGCCAGGCGCACGCACTGCAACAACAAACCCCGCTGAATGGAGAGTTTGCAAGGAGCGGGCGCGCGGAGCGGGCGGGGGCCCCGGAGGCAGGGGAGTTTAGGGAGCGGGTGGGAGGAGGAGGCGAGAGGAGGGGGAGTGGGGGCTGCAGCCGCCCGCCGCAGCAGCGGGGAGTGGGGGGCGAGGCGGGGCCAGGGCTGCGCGTGGGGCTGGGTGTCCCATTGAAAAGGCAGCCGCGCTCCGGCCGCCCAGCACTCTCACTTCTGGCCAGGGAACGTGGAAGGCGCACCGACAGGGAGCCGGCGAGGGAGGGCGAGGGAAAGAGGGAAATAAGAAAGAAAGGAGGTTAACAAAATAATTAAAACAGCCTGAGCCGCGGCTGGAGAGACCGAGACCCGGCGCAAGAGAGCGCAGCCCCAGGGCCGAGGAGCGGGAGGCTCAGCAGAGCGCACTCACCACTGACTTTTGCTGCTTCTGCCCCCCCCCTTTTTTTTAACGAGAAGGCGCGAGCAGCAGCCTCACACGCGAGCGCCACGCGAGGCTCCCGAAGCCAACCCGCGCAGGGAGGAGGGAAGGAGGCGCAGGAGGCGCGGAGGGAGGAGGAAAAGCCTTTGCACCGTCTCTGCGCCCATCTTAAGAAGTCTCTCGGGGATTCTGTAATTTTTTAAACTTCCCTGCGGGCTCCCTCTTTCTCTCTCCCTTCCTTTCCCTCTCTGTTCGTGCACCCCAGTCCTGTCCGCGTCTCCCTCGCGCGCCCCGCGTCCCCGCTCGCTGCGATCCCGCGACTCCTTGGCAGCCGGCGCGCATGGAGAGCTCTGCCAAGATGGAGAGCGGCGGCGCCGGGCAGCAGCCCGCCACGCAGCCCCCGCAGCCCTTCCTGCCGCCCGCAGCCTGCTTCTTCGCCACGGCGGCGGCGGCGCAGAGCGCGCAGCAGCAGCAGCAGGCGCCGCCGCTGAGCCCCGCGGCCGACGGCCAGCCCTCAGGGGGCGGTCACAAGTCAGCGCCCAAGCAAGTCAAGCGGCAGCGCTCGTCCTCGCCCGAACTGATGCGCTGCAAACGCCGGCTCAACTTCAGCGGCTTCGGCTACAGCCTGCCGCAGCAGCAGCCGGCCGCCGTGGCGCGCCGCAACGAGCGCGAGCGCAACCGCGTCAAGCTCGTCAACCTGGGCTTCGCCACCCTCCGCGAGCACGTCCCCAACGGCGCGGCCAACAAGAAGATGAGCAAGGTGGAGACGCTGCGCTCCGCGGTCGAGTACATCCGCGCGCTGCAGCAGCTGCTGGACGAGCACGACGCCGTGAGCGCCGCCTTCCAGGCGGGCGTCCTGTCGCCCACCATCTCCCCCGGCTACTCCAACGACATGAACTCCATGGCGGGCTCGCCCGTCTCGTCCTACTCGTCGGACGAGGGCTCCTACGACCCCCTCAGCCCCGAGGAGCAAGAGCTGCTCGACTTCACCAACTGGTTCTGAGGGGCTCGGCCTGCTCAGGCCCTGTGCGAATGGGCCTTCGAAGCAGGTGGGTAGCGTTTGGGGGTGAACGGGGGTGAGAGGCGGCTAGTCGCCCTCAGCCTTTTCCCTTGGCCTTAGTATGTGTAGGAGGGGGACTGTCTCCACGGAGACGAGGGGTGCGGGTGGGGGATCGATCTCAAGGATTTGTCAAAGTGAGTGGATCTGAAATCCTGGCTTGTTAGTTTCACCAGTGGCCTCTGAGAGTGGCTTTGCCCAGGTCTCCGGGACTGGGAGGAGTGAGACCGAGAGACTCTGGAGAACCGAGTCCCGGGACCTGTCAAAAGAGGCGCTCTACCCGGCAGAATCTCCGGTCCCCAAACCTCCGTTTCCCCCCAAGGCTGCCCTCCAAATTCACATTAACCTCTCCCGTTCTTCTTATGTTATAGGCCGACTGCACGACCTGCATTTTTAGTGCTTTCTCGTCAGTGATGCTGGAAGGGAGAAAACAGAAGGAAAAAAACAAGAGAAGGAAAAAAATAAAACAGGCAACCAACCCCAACCCCAACGCCAACCAAGCGGAGGCAGGCCTGCGGAGCGCGGCTCTCACAAAACAGGGATGCGATGCGCTCAGAACTGCATCTTTGCACTCCAATCATTCACGGAGGCATGAAGGGTGACTAGGACCCGAGTCAAAGTGCAAAATGCTGCTTGTGTGCAAACGCCTGGAGCTCGAGGGGAAGAGAGCCGCACACGCCCTATAGCAACTCCCACCCACCGCTGACAGGCGGGGCTGGCGGCGCTCGCAGGGCGTTTTCACCTCCCCGCCCTCTGTGAGAGCTCAGTTCTTAACCCTCTAGCCAGGGGTTGGTGTCTTTCGTCGTCTCAGTATCCCCCATCCCAATAAGCTGTGGACATTTGTCTGCAGTGAAACTATGCTATACTCAGTCCTTTGACACCCCATCCTCGGGCCCCTCCCCGAGCCCCACTCCCTCACACCATCTTTTCCACCGTTTTCATCATAGGATGCTTCCAATCTTTTGTGATTTTTTTTTTATTATAAGAAAAATCTATTTGTATCTATCCTAACCACTTTGGGGATATATTAAGATATTTTTGTACATAAGAGAGAAAGAGAAAAAATTTATAGAGTTTTGTACAAATGGTTTAAAATGTGTATATCTTGATACTTTAACATGTAATGCTATTACCTCTGCATATTCTAGATGTGTAGTTCACCTTACAACTGCCATGTTCCCTGTGTGGTTTTGTAAAGAACTCTCCTCATAGGTGAGGTCAAAAGGCCACCAGATGTACTTAAGCACCAATGTGTCTTACTTTATAGAAACTTTGTTAATGTATTAATGATGTTATTAAATACTGTTCCAGAACAAAGTTTATGCAGCTACTGTCCAAACGCAAAGTGGCAGCCAGTGCTTTTGATAGGTTGCCTTTTTGGGAAATTCCTATCACTGCCTTTTTTTTTCTTACTGTTTTATTACAAACTTACAAAAAAACCCCACAAAAACCATGTATAACCCTGTTTTATACAAAGTAGTTTCGTAATAAAACGTTTTTCTTTTTTTTTTTTTTCAAGTGAAAAAGTCTTTGACTCCACTGCCCTGTCCAAGTTATCGAAATTCCAAAAGGAAGGGGTGGGCGAGGGAGAAGCGGGAGGTGCAAAGCATGGTGCCTGGAAGGAAAGACAAAGTGCTAAGCCCAGTCCTACCTGGGGTGGCTTTACGCTGAGTGTAGACATATAGATAAAAAGGGTTTTCTTCCCCTTGTATGCTGCAGATGTACTCATACACCAAGAGAATAGGTGGTGATTGATGGCTGTATTGTCTTTTGATAAAAGGACTTAAAATGCCCCAAAAAGTGAACTGGAAGGAAAGGGTCCTCACCCCACTTTCTAACCCTTACCCGAGCTCTGAGTTCCTAATTGTGAAACTGGAAAGGCTGGATGAGATCACAGGCGCTGGGGTGGGAGGAAGGATGGTGGTAGGAGGCCAGGCAGGGCTGGCGCGGAGGTAGCCCTCTCCACAGGCCCGGTGGTGGGTGTGTTCTCACTTCACTCCCAGGCACACGTTTTCTACTTCTTTTCCCGAGGATGCTCACTTTCCACATCGATGTTTAAGTAAAGGGCGCGTATGATATGAATTCCTTGCGGAAGGAATTACATTTAAAGAAATAAAAGCCTTAGAAATGTGTGGTCGCTCTGAGACACTGGCCTATCTAAGCTGGTGACTCTATCCGCGTAGCGTGAGCTGCGTGTAAAAGTACCCAATTACCAAGATTCAAAAAGAAATTGGTGGGGTTTTTGGCTGGCTCGCTTCTTGTCAGTTAGCAGGGACGTGATCGGAATCCCACTGCGCCTCTCCCGGCGCCTCGCTCGCCTCCTGCGTTACTCGCACATTCAGCGTGCGTGTCTCCAGCCAAGCGGAAAGCCGAGCGCAAAATGCGTCTTACAAAACCCAACAAAGAACGGGGAGCCAGCACGTCTTCCAGAGTTAAAAATCCAGTCTGTGTTGGTACATCTATACCATTTAGTGGCACAGAATAATCATTTTTTAAAGCTGCGATGCGCGGAGCACGCCGCAGCGTCTGATGTCATTTTGCTAAATGACCCTCCATAGAATGCGCGCTGAGGCTCCAGCCCCTTTCAAAGAGACGAGCGTAATTAAGGGGAAAAAAATCAGTAAATTCCTCATCGCCATAAATAATCGGACTTTCTGCCAGCAGTGGGCCAATTTAGAGCTTACTTGAGGGAAGTAATGCTTTTGTGATGCCCCGCTTTTATTTTTATCTCCTCATTTGGTGGAGCAGAGTTGGGCTCCCCGCCCTGCCCCCAACTCCCACCCCCCATTTCTTTTTGTTCTAATTTAGCTCCTTTGCAAGTTTTCAGATAAGGTAGGCAAAGAAAGTGTAGCAAGTCATTTATCGCTATGAATATAACATTAGGATAATGTCTCAGCCCCCACAAAGGGGATTTTTACCCCCCTTCCCCTTGTGAAGACAGGTGTTCTTTTACTCACTTCTGAACGGGAAATATCCAGTCTCGTTAAACTCCAGGCAAAGTTAGCCGTCGTTTGCCACAATGCGAAGGCAAACTCTAAAAATTCACACACACACACAAAACAACACAACACACACACAATTTTGCCGAAGCTAGGAAAGGGCAAAGCGGGGGATTGGGCAAAATCTCATTACATCTGCTCTAATCGCTTAGCAACACAAAGCCGGGGCTTGTGCGGCGGAGGGAAGCCATTCAGGGCGCGGTGACAGGCCGCATTCAGCCCGCATTAGTCAGCTCCATAAATCACCGCTGCCCATTGGCTGCGCGGGGGCTTTGGAGCGGCCTTGGCTGTCAGCGAAATGCAAAACGCAGACCCCAGAGGCTAGCAATCGCAGCCGCCCCTCGGTCCTAGACCCCAGCCTGCTTTCTTTGGTGGTGGTGGTGGTGGCCGTGGTGGTGGTGGTGGTGGGGTGCTGGGGAAGAAAACTGCCTCAACTTTATTGCCTGAGAAATCTAACCTATTCAACAAATGACCCGAAGACCACCGAGCTAAGGCTGGAGGCCCGCCTAAAATTGATGAGGAGGGGCAGGGAGTGCAGGAAGGAAAGAAAAAGATTTCAGAACTGTTGAATTCGAGTATTATCAGAGGCTGGGCTGGAGCTCCTGGGACACACATTTCACCTCCCTGACACAGCCTTTAATTTTATCTTTAATTGAAAGTAAGAGAGTGTGTGTGTAGAAGGATCTATCTAAAGAATGTATCTCAAATTCACATCAGGCCAGCCCACCGTGGAAGAGAGAGAGCGGGGAGATCTGCTCTCTGCATAGGGCTTCAAAGGCATTGGACTCAGACGTAGTAAGAAAGAGGGAGTAAAATGTGTTTTTCCACTTTGCTACTCCTGTAGGGCTGGGGGTTTTAGACCACAAAATCAACAGCCCAGTTCTTTCTGAGCTTCAATATCCTTGTTTGTAACCTGGGCTTGATGGTACCCACAGCACCCAGAGGAGACAATGTAAAGGAGTTAGAGGATGGCTGGGGCGGAGGGGGGGGGGGCGGGCTTAGGAGCTAAATGTAAACATGCGTCTGTATTGCTTTTCTTATCTTTCTGTCCTGTCTCTCATTTCCCCGGACTGGTCAGTTGATGCCTTTAAATCAGAGGCTAACTTTGAGGCTCACCCACAAACCACATAGTAGTAGATGTGGAGTCCAGGTAGGCTTTCCTGGGAAGCCCAAGTTGCCTTACTTCAAATGCCACCTCCTCTAAGAAGCCTTCCCTGTCCAAGCTCTCTAAAGCAGCCCTCTATAGGCCACAGTCACTCTCCATCCATTACGTGGTTTCTCCTTGGAATTTACCACCATCTGAAATCAAAACAAAACTGTATTTGTGTTTGTTTATACAATTGCTGTCAATGGCCCCTGACTAGATGGTAAAATATATGAGGACAGGGGCCTTACCTGTCTTGTTCACTGGTATCTCCCCAGCCCCTGGAGAGAGAGGTATTTGTTGACTGAATGGACTGTCCAAAGGCTGATCTCTCTGCACTTCCTTACTAGGGCTCCCTTGCCCTCTGGCTTCCTGTTGGGCTTGGCCACTGCGAGGCACCAATATAAGATTGTGAGGTAGGAGGGGAGATAGATCAGACCTTTATATCCCTGCTCTTCACTGTGTGGGCTCAGTTGCTTTGGCAGTGGCTCTGTTCCTTAGTCTAAGGCCACACACAACTCAGTCAGGAGGCTTCCCTTCCACAGCACCAGCTCTTTTTCCTGCAGCTGTAGCAGATGCAGTAGTAACTTCCTCCTCTTGCTCTTTTAGTCCCAGAGGCGGGAAGGGCTCCGCCTTGTTAGTAGCCTCCTGCTGCTGCATCATTCTAGTTCCCTTTGCCCCATGAACATCTCTGTCTCTCCATTAACATCTTTTCTCTAACGCTTTCAAGTGTGCCATCTGCTCTTACAACCCTGGCTGGCACACAGGCTATTCTCCCACAGGGGCTCAGGGGTGTCCTAGTTTTGCCTCAGATTTTCAGGGATGCATGGTGGTCATCAAAAACTTCCTAGGGCAGAGGTGCACCGAGCTCTGTTCAAAACCTAACACTGGAAAATGACTTCATCTCTTCCAGCAGGGAATGGCTTACCTGCACTTTGCAAAACAAGTCAGTTACAGTTTTCTCTTCTGGAAAATAGCTGTATCTTCCCTTTTATAGGGCAACTGATGAATTGAAAAGGAAAGGGTTTTAGAGCTGTCAATGACTATATCAGTGCAAGAGATAACTGCTGCTCAGAATCTTCCAGAACCAGATAGGAGGCGGTGCTGGGGACTTGCCACCAAGATAAAGACCATGCTGCTGTTGAGAAGTCAGCCATGCCTTCACCCACCCATTCATTCACTCAGCCACGTGTGCACTCATTTAAAAAGGGAGGGGATGTGATGAAGTTTAGTCAACATTCCTAGGAGCCAATTGTCCTAATTTGTATCTTCTAGAGCAAGCTCCGAGAAGCTTGTTTTATTGCGATCCCTTTTAAGAACACTACGGATGCTTCTCTGATGCACCAATGTCCTCAATCCCATTTCCCTTTTCCTACTGTTGAGAAGTCTGAACTTTTTTCTCCCTCCCCTCACTCCTGGACCAAGAAACGATTCACTTTCGGATTTCCCCAGAAACTCCAGGTTATCCGAAGTCCAAGGTAGGGAGGGAAGCGGATTCCTGGACATTACGGTCCTTGTGCCGCCCCTAATGCAAAGGGCTGGGCTCTCGCGCAGGTCGAAGTTATATTCCTTCTTTTGTGTGCAAGATTAGGTTGTTACAAAAGAGGGTGTGTAGGTTAATGGCAGGAAGAGAGTAGCGGCGCAGACGCGGCCGGAGCGCGTGTCAGGTTTAATGATTTATTCAGGCGGCAGCGCATCCGCGCCGTGGTTGGCTGCGGGCGGGCGTCCGCTGTCAGCAGCTCGCGCCGGGCGCTCGCGGCTACCTGACCGCAGGGGGGGGCGCGGGGCGGGGGACGCGGGAGGGGCCACAGGGGGGCCGGCGGGGGGGGGGGGCACTTGCCCCGGAGCACAGCAGTGTGAAAAGCAGGACTAGGTAGGAGGTGAGGGGGGGGGAAGAGAGAGGAGAGGGAGAGAAAGGGTAGAAAGATTTGGGGAGAGGGACAGAGAAGACAGAAGGGATGGAGGGAGGAAGGGAACAGTAGCGGATCGCGTAAGGAGGAGAGATGGAGAGAGGAAGAAAAAAACGAGAGGTTGAAAGTGACAAAGAAGGAGAATGAACGCGGGACTAGAGACGGAGGTTGGAGGGAGAGCGCGAAGAGCGTCCAGAAAGTCCCGCGCGCGCCCGCTCCAGGCAGCCCGCTGGCGGCCGCTCACAAAGCCGCCTTTGACGCGCGGGCCAGCAGGGCTATTTCGGGGACGCGGTGGGGGAACGGCGCCAACCCACACTCCTTGAAGGGAGTCCCTTTCTGTGAAGTGCGCCTTAGAGGCCTGGGCCCGGGTCTGGGCGGTCGCCGCAGGAAGTGGATGCAGGAGAGAAAAGCTCCGCACCTGCCAAGAAGCCCGAAGCCTTGGAGAGCACGCAGCGCCCTGCTGGCCCCGCTCCCCGCTCCCCGCGGGCCTGCGGGTCCGGGAAGCTGCCGCTCGGCTGGCTGGGCGCGGCCTCCGGACCCCACCGCGGCTGAGGCCCCCCTCACGCCCCCTGGTTGCCTCCCCCAGGAGCGAGTGGGGCGGGGGATGGGACCTGCAACCCAGGTACAGTGCCCTTGACCAGGAATCCAACGGGGACCCTTGGGTGCGTGGGCCGCGCTCTAACCACTTGGACACACTGCGCAGGGCCACCTCTTCTTTCTTTACCCATTTGTTCCTTTCCGGTTTTGCCATCATTTTTGACAACTGAAAACACACACACACAAAAACAGCAACATCCAAACACTTCCAGATTGGAGCCCTACTCCAGCCAGTGGGCCCTTTGGAAGAGGGCACAGGGTGGGAGAAAGAGCAGAAGAAAGATATTTGGAGGGGAAGGGGATGTGGCGTTTGAAAATCAAATGGGAAACACAGTCCGCTGCATTTTGCTGGATAAAGTTGTTGAGCCTAGAGAGTCAACAGTCACAGTCAGCTGCTTGGGTTTAGGGAGCTGAAAATTCTATCAATAACCACCCCTGTCCCCAAGACCAAGAAAGAAGTAAAGCTGGTCCCCCCTCCACCCCCAGCCCTCCCTGCCACCTCCAGAGCACACAGCCTTTGGCCTCCCCCAGCTATAGCTCCACACTAGGAAAAACAGTCTGTCTCCATTGTCCAGGTGCCAGCAGGGCCTTTGGCGAAAGGGAGGCCCGCCAGCCCTCTGATCAAACTCAAAGGTTAGTTAAAAGACAAAAACAGCTGAAAGTCTTCATGAATAATGCTGCCTCCCCAAGTCCCCCCAAGCCCCCAGCTCAGTGTAGTGCAAGCCCCAGATCAATGCCCTACCACTTTGTTATGCTGCTCGCCTAAGTCAGAATTTCACAGAAAGGCCGAGAAGAAAAGCTCCCACAATTAAGGGTCGCCTGTCAGAAAACATTAACGCCTTCCTCTCCCAGCCTGTCAGGCCTGCTGCAGATACAAACCGCCATGGCAAATTGGCTCTCCACCCCATGAAGCACCCGCCAGCCAAAGGAGCAGGGATTTGAAAGCCAAAGGAGCTGGAGCCTGCCTAAGGGTGGTGTCTGTAGTGTCAGGATGTGAGGAGCTATCCCCAGCTTCTTCTTCCTAAGAGTCGGCATGAAATGCCTGGGAGAGGTCATCAGAGACAGCCCTGTGGAGGGGCAGCTGGACAGACCTCCCAGAGCAGAGCAGTCTAGCAGAACTTTTCCTGCAATGGGCACGGTGAAAATATATGCACATGGCTACACCCTCATCTCCTGTTTACCGAGCACTTCCCAAGTGCCAGGCATCTTATTTTGTTGGTAATCAGAGCAATCCCCTTAGGTGATGTATTATTATATTTACCTTACAGATGAAAAACCTGAGGGGCTCAGAGAAGCTGTGTAACTTGTCCATGATCCCGTAGCTAGGTAGTGGCAGAGTCAGGATTTGAACTCAGGTTTGCCTGACTCCAGATTGCAAATTCTTTTTCCCGTAATCCAGCCTGTAGTTTCTCCAATAAGATCTAGAGACCAGCTCTACGCTTGTCTGCTACTGATAACATTACCAATATCTGCACATGCTCTTTGCCATCTTCTTTGTATTACAAAAATTATTCCCTCCTTCTAGAACTGTATCTGAGACGTTTGAAACTCAAGAAATAGTAGAAGGAAAAAAAGAGGGAAGAAAAGGAAAAACAAAAGGAGGGAGAAATGGAAGGATTCCCCATAAGGAAAGGTTCTTTTGATTTTCTTTGAACATAATTTTGCTTTGAAAGGTGTTTGGGTTTTGGGTTGAGAGACCTGGCTGGAATTCTCCATGCACCATGGGTTAGGTGGGAAGTTGGAACTTTGTTTCCTCCTCTGTGTAAGTGGAGGTAGCACTTAACTGCGAGGGTAATTATATGCCCAAGTGCCTAGCTTGGTACCCAGCACACAGCAGACGCTCAAGAAAATGTAGTTGAAAATGAAATGGTATTTAGTTGTTTATTTTGGTGTATCAGGAAACTATATGCCGCACATGCAGTCACACCCATGAGACAAAAATGCTGTCTATAATGAAGTCATCAGGGAATTTTGTGTTGTTGTTTTATGATGTTCATGTCTTCAAGATGCTGTGACATGAAGCAGAGCTCGTGTTCATGGGTCTGGGGGACATCGTCTAGTGGTGTGGAAGAGTTTCAGGGCCTCCAAGAAGTGAGCAGCCATCCTTTGGTAAAAGCAGGTGAGGCAGGTAGGAAATCTTCAGCCCATTTTGTGGAAGACAAAAAAGAAGCACTAAGAAGAGGTTACTTTGCTGGGAGACAGTAAGCTTCAGAAGTTAGAATTGGCCTCTGTGCTCCCCTCCTGGGGCCCTATCCTCTCAGCATTCTGGAGTGATTCAGAACCTTGGCCTCTTCCCCAGCCCTTAGAGAGAAAATTTTTAGAAAACCATTTGTAGAAATTCAAGGGTTGGCCATCAATTCCATTGCATCTGTCCCTGGTGAGATTATTTAAATTTGCATCAACTCCCAAATCTCCAGGATTGGGATTCCACCCACCAATCAGTTCTTCTGAGTGCCAAAACACCAATTAAGGAAAGAAGGAGGGAGGGGGGAAGGGAAAGAGAGAGAAGAAAGAAAGAAAGAAAGAAAGAAAGAAAGAAAGAAAGAAAGAAAGAAAGAAAGAAAGAAAGAAAGAAAGAAAGAAAGAAAGAAAGAAAGAAAGAAAGAAAGAAAGAAAGGAAGGAAGAAAGGAAGAAAGGAAGAAAGGAAGAAAGGAAGAAAGGAGGAAGAAAGGAGGAAGAAAGGAGGAAGAAAGGAGGAAGAAAGGAGGAAGAAAGGAGGAAGAAAGGAGGAAGAAAGGAGGAAGAAAGGAGGAAGAAAGGAGGAAGAAAGGAGGAAGAAAGGAGGAAGAAAGGAGGAAGGAAGGAGGAAGGAAGGAGGAAGGAAGGAAGGAAGGAAGGAAGGAAGGAAGGAAGGAAGGAAGGAAGGGAGAGAGAGAAAGAGAGAGAGAGAGAGAGAGAGAGAAAGGAGAGAGAGAGAAAGGAGAGAGGGAGAGAGAGAGAGAGAGAAAGAGAGAGAGAAAGGAGAGAGAGAGAGAGAAAGGAGAGGGAGAGAGAGAGAGAGAGAGAGAGAGGGAGAGAGGGGAGAGAGAGAGAGAGAGAGAGAGAGAGAACGAACAAGAAAAGCTCTCGCTCATAACCCGGGCAAATACAACTCTGCAACAGTTGACCAGCTCTCAGCCCCTGGGCTTCCACTGGTTCCTTGTGTGAATGTTCTGGCTTCCAGACAAGGATGATTCCCGCTTCATCTTTCCCACATTTTCCCTTTTTCCTCCTCACTGACTGCTGGCCAAAAATAAAGGAGTGTAAACATGAGGTCTACTTTGGGGAGTATTTTAGCAAATATTCTGTTGCCTGAAGATGTTGGGAGTGCAGTCATGCAGGCCAGTCTTATGGACTCTCCCCCCCTCCCTCAGCACATGATATAAGACGCTGATGTGAGAACTGCATTCGTACCACTGCTGTGATGCAGTCAGTGAGGGTTTGTGCAAACTAATGATGCTATCTTTTCCATGAAAAAACAGAAAGAGGGAACATCACAGCCCTGGGAAGGGGCCAGGCTGGACCAGCCCAGCTTCAGCTCCAGCTTCACACAGTCTGTCGTGTCTCCACTTCCCGAGGAGAATGACCTCAGGCTTGGGCGAGAATTCAGCACCCTCATTCGGCATATTCTTTCTCTAGGCTTTTCCTGTTGGAGCAGCCAAGCAGAGGCCTGCTTACACCCACCTCCCCACTCTCTAGAACATTACCCTGCTTTACGTGGACACACAAATGAAATATGTATATAGGATTAATTTTGTGGCATCTAAATAGTTTATACATTTCAGTGAACAGTTAATGTGTTGCTAGAGATAATCTACAGACGTAAATAGACATGCTCATTCTAATTCTAGGTACTTCTGCTAAGGAAAAAGATTAGACATGTACAAAAATCAGCCAGCAAAGAGTGTTTGTTATGATGTTGAGATTTTTAAGATTAATGTTGAAAAGTATAAAACAACCTGAAATTTTAATGTTGGAGTGTTGGGTCTAATAAATATCAGCAGACTCATATAATGGTATTATATATTGTGAAGAATCTTAGATGGTGATACAGACTTATGTTTACTAACACAGAATACATCTGTGATATGTCACACATAAATGAAAAAAATAGCCATCACCTATAATTCTACTAACCAGAGAAAACCAGTCAACCTCTAAGTGTGTGTTGACAAAACAGCATATAATTCATGTTTATACTTAAAATGTGAACACTAATCAGTTTAGTTGTTAATCCAGCACATGCTTTCCCAGGCCCTATCTTAGGCCCTTGGGATACACTAATGGAAAACAACAACACGATTGCAGCCCTTGAAGTTTATGGAGTAAGAAAAATATGCAAAAACCTAGTAGTTACGTATTTGTGAATCATCAAAAAGTCTTCACAACGTAATTTTAAATATTGACTGAATGTATAATAACCTCCTACCCAATCTGTGTGCTTTTACCCAAAGAGGTTTCTTTCTCTTTATTTTTAGCTTTTGTTATTGCGAATAGATCCTCATAGGCAAACAATTATGCATGATTAGGTCCTCAGGACACATCTGAAAAGGAATTGCTTTACTAAGAGACGGGCTATGCGAAGGTTTTTGGATTCATGTTACCTAATTGCCTTCAGAAATGTTGAATAAGTCATAATTTCACCAGTGGTGATGTGAGTCCCAACATGTAGTGATGCGCTGTACTCAACATTGGGTATTAGTATACAAATAAATAACTTTACCAACCAGTAAGTTTAAAGAGTGATGTCTCATTCTTTCATTATGCTTGGTCTATGTCACTAGTGACATGCACTTTTTTTCATATTTATTTACACTAGTGATTCTTACACTGGGGACTGAGATGAGCTACGTTATAATAAATGGGGGAAGGAGGGATATTTGCTTAACATACATATTCCTGGGGATTTCTGATGAACTAAGTGGCTCTGATATAAGGCCACTTTGTGGACTGTGATTTTCATGTTAGCCCTTCTGGGGAGATAAGCCCAATAACTCAGAAGCAGCAACTTGTGGATAAGAGAAAACCATCAGTCTCAGAAAGGTAACTTATATTCTCAATATACTTTTCCCAGGTTCCAGGGGTTAAATGTCCTTGGTGGTACCTCATAGGTGGGGACTGTGGATTGCCTTGGACTCTGATTCCCCAAGTGATCCTGCCTCTCTTTTCCAGCTTCTCCCCATTCATGCTGGCCTCCCAGCCCTGCCCCCCACCTGCTGCTGGCCTAGAGAAGAAAGCCACTTCCATTGGCCTTGGCTGCCTGGGGAGATCTATATTACTCCGGGGAAGACAAGAGCTGTCCCCATCTTGGTAAAGTGTGAAATTCGGTTTTGATTGCAAAGGGAAGCCATTTCAACGGGATTACACCGTGACCATGTAGATTAAACTCAGCCATATGGCCGGGGGGATGCTTCTGCCTACTGTCAGGTAACAGCACACTGCTAATGACGTGGTGATGACATTTTCAAATGAAAAAATAAAGCCACCTGGACTGGAATAAAGGAGGTGAGAAATGACAAGATGCTGGTAAGTATTAAGAGAGCTCTCAACCCTCTGCTGGCTTTGAAGAAGAGATCGGGTTTGTTCCATTTGTAAGTAAAGAGCAATGAGCATGTGCCTGGTGTTAGAAAAAGAGTTCTGGCTGCTTGGCATGGTAGAAAGAGATTTCGTGTTTTCATCAATAGGGATTCCAGTGTTGGCTCAAAGAGACTGCTTAACCTCACTTAGCCTCAGTTTCTTCATCTTTAAAGTGGGCATAAATGCACACATCACAGGATTGTCATAAGAACAAAACAGGTTATGTGATGGCGATTTGTAATACGCTAGCTGCTCTACAAATGTAACAAAAAAATAGATGGTTTTATCAGAGTTCTAAGTTGCAAGCAACAGAAATAAACTCTGACCGATTTAAATGAAAAGAAACTTATTGAAAGGTTTGGAGCCATTTGTAGAATTACTAGAAAGGCTGATCCCAGGGTCAGAAAGTAGGCTAGAAAATGTGAGGGTAAGCAGCAGCCAAATCATGGCTAAAACCATTGTTGGGTGAAGCTGCAGGCACTTCAGCCTCCAAACTCTGGACACCACCATTTGTACTGCCACCATCTCCAGGGCTAGACACTGGATGTCCTGCCAGTGCTGGTGGTGCCACTGCCTGGAAACTGGTTGGCTGTAGCCACAGCCCCAGCTGCCACTGTGGCGAAGATGAATTCTCTTGCTTCCTTGTGCCATTCACTATCAAGTCCACATCTGAGAGTGGGAGCTTCTGATTGCTTCAGACATAGATTCAAGGGAGGCCAGGAAAGATGTGTCTAGCTTTGTTCACTTTTATACTAAGAGATGGGTTCTGCTTTCTGACAAAATGCTTGAGAACATTCAAGGGAAGGTGGATCAGAGGCTGGGTAGCCTAAAACAAAACAAAACCTCAAACAACAAAATTAGGCAAAAAGATTTAGAGCAGGGATCAGCAAACTATTTCTGTAAAGGGTAGCAAGCAAATCTTTCCTGTGACTGTAGCGTAAGAGCAATCTGTAAATTAAAGAGCATGGCTGTTTTCCAATAAAACTTTATTTATAAAAACAGGATTTGGCCTTCAGGTCATAGTTTGCAGATCCTTGATCTGAAGTGATGATGATGGTGACAACTAGGGCAATGTTAGAAGCTGCCCTTTGAGTCCTGGCTGGAAATGGATGCAGGTGGAGATAGCAGCAATTCTTAAATTGTGCTCTGGCAATACGTCTCCCCTCATTCAGTTATATTGCCCCTGGTAACTGCTGGTTTCACTGTGAAAGTGGTTTCCTAGTTAGGGGGTTAATGGCAGGTAAACTATATGAATTACAGTTCAGAGCTGAGCATTAGTTGAAACCCCCTTCAGTGAGTAGTGTGGCAGAGGAGAGGGAGCAGAGGAGGGACCTTCTTCCATCTCTGCCCTCCTGCCTGATCACTCCAGGTCTCCCAGGTGCTCCTCTCCTCAGCTCTGCTGCACCGTTACTCCTTTTAGGGCACGTGTCATCCTTGCCTGCCATGGATGGTGTCAGAAAGGCACTAAATTCACTCCAGGAATCTGGAGTTTCTTCCCAAGGGCATGTCAGTCACATCAGCAAATTAACCAGTAACTTCTTACTTTTCCTATGTGATGTTGCCATAAATTGGTTTGTGTGACCTGGGAACGAAGGAGAGTCCTTCCAATGGACTTAATGACAGATCATCAAATGTGAAATCATCAGATGGGGAAACACTGTTTCCTTCTTCCCATCATTCATTCAACGCGCAGGAATTGTGATCCTAAAGTACACCATGTCTATACGGGGCAGGGAGGCTATAACAATGAATGAAACATGGTCCCTGTCTTAGAGGACACTCAGTTTTGTTTGTCTTTATGAGCAAGGTTTTTTTTTCAGAAAACACTCAATTATTATATCTGTTGCTCCCACGCATACTAAATGTTGCAGGGAAATGGGCTTATTCATCACTCTGTGAGGGAGGTCATTACTTTGATCAGAAATAGGTTTGAGGGCATGTGTAGAAAACCCCACTTGCCATGGTGAGCCAAAAAGAAGGTGTTTGAGCTACATTTTCAGTGCTTCCTATTTTTTTTCATCCCTAGAGCCTCTAAGGATCTCAATCCAGCCCTCATTAGGTGTCCAGTAGGCTCTGAATATGTTGTTTGAAAAAACATGTCAAACTTGTTTTCAAATCCTGGTTTCAGACATTGTGGCCCACCCAACATCTGCAACAAGAAACCCAAGAGTCATGTCTGATCCTTTTTCACCCTCTTCAAGCACCCAGCGAGCACCACTAAATCCAAAGGATTCTATATAATGTTTGAAAATTCTATAAATCAGGGAAAATATTCAAATGATTCATTGAACTCTTTTCCCAGATTAATGATTAAGAAATGGAGGGAATTAGGCTTTACATTTAGAGATATTTTGCTTGTAAAGGCATCTGGAAGTTGAAGGAAACACATAGAGCATGCTATTTGAAAATGAAATTAATGTATTGTTTAAAAATACTTTTTTCTCTGTTTCCAGACTTTTTTGGTAATCTATATTTATCTCTTAGATTCAGCTCTTACTTCCTCAATCCTATTGCTTCCACCTTTGTTCAAGGCCTTGTCATTTCTCTCTGGGCCACTGCCTCTTAAATAATCTCCTTGTTCATGTCACCCTAATCCATCTTCCACACTGGGGCTACCTGAGTACTTTAAAAATAATACACAGACAACACCACTGCCACCAAAGTTACCTTTCTGAAGTGTGATCACAGATCTTTCTTGTTTAAAACATTTCTATGGTGTCCCCACTGTCCATGCTAGTAGTTACTTTATTCATTCTGCAAATACTCGTGGAGCTCCTACCATGTGCCAGTACTGTGGTAGGCAATGGTAAAGTGCTGCTGAACGTCCACGCTAATGAATGGTTAATGAGGGCGCTGATAACCTAGCTTCTGTCTGCTGCCCCATCCAGATCTCCAGCCATCCCTGCTGACCTTTATGTCCCAGCAGTACCAAACACTGCAGTCTCTTGAGCACACCCCACTCTTTCTCCTCTCACTACCTTTGCACATGCTCTCTGTTGGTTTCATGTATTCATTTACCCTTTAATGTCCAGCTCAGCCATCACTTCCTTCCTTGACCTCACCTTACGCAGATTGATCACTTTTCCTCTGAAACTTTTACATATTCTGTTTTGGGGGTTTTGGGGGGGTTGCCCTTATCGCAATGTGATTTATTTGATTTCCATTTATTTGATTACAGGCCTTCCTTTGTTCCCCTAGGGTGGAGAAATGATCAAAATAGAAGAACTTTGAATTGTGTTTAAAATTCAGAAAAACTGTCAGCTCACTTTTATGAAGTAGACTACTGTATCAAGAAGAGAAATGACAATTTTCATATTGGCCACCAGGAGTTACAATGAGCATTTTGTAGCTCTGAGAACAACAGCTCTTAAGAATAGGAGGGGGGAAACTCCGTGATGCTCCATCTGTCTCAACTATAACACTTTGTGAATCCTCATTAGTTGTCCAACAATGTTTCACAAGTCTCAAAAGTAACTGAAATATAAGAGGTCATCAGTGCGTGCTGCATAATAGGGAGAAACCTTTAATTTTCAGAATGCAAGAAGAGAACTATTCTTTTTTTACACTTAGCTGTCAGAAGTTCTAGGGAACAGAAAAAAACAGACCATAGCAAAATGCAAACTGACTTGGATCATTTCTTCTCAGCCTAAAAAAATCCAAGTAGCAAGAGAATGGGAATGTGGAGAGACAATCTAAACCGCTTCATGTGTTGAAGGAAAAACTCATATTTCTATTCTCATAATTATTTTTCATGTGAGGGGGGCTTTTAGATTTTGTTTACACACTAGATTGTTATGTATGTGTTAAAGGGACTGTGTGCTTTATATCCTCAATGCCTCATGCAGAAACAGTAGGTGCTCAATAAATGCAGATTTCAATTAAACTGTCATATAGTTAATGACTGGTTTTGATGGGAAAAGATCTAAAATCTAACAGGAAGGATAGACATGGCATAAAAAAAGTGCTGGCTATGCAAAACCACAGGTCACAGGGGATCGTCTAGTTCTGTATTTTTGGGTAGGCTTGACCTGAACCCAGCCATGGGGAACCTGCGGTGAACATGTCCAAAAATATAGCACAATTCAGGCAGGCCATATATACATACCAGTTTTTGTGCCTAGCAATTCATAGGCTCCATAACTTAAATACTGTGTTTCTGGTAGTCTCCCCACTGCCTTCCCTTTTGTTGCCTTTGCTAGTGACATGGAACTTTACTCCTGCATTTTATTTTCAACTTTTCTTTTTAAACAACCTCAGGGAGTCCAGGTGTAAAAGAAGGTGGTTGTTGGGGGAGGGGGGGAGGGGGAGGGCTCAGCACTTTTCTAGACCACTGGGAGCACGGTTTCACCTTCCTTTCTCTCTGGCCCCAATGCATAATTTCGTATTTTGTTCTTGGATCCCTCTTCTTTATAAATCCATTCAGCAAAAAAAATTTTTAATTTATACAAATTCAATGCGTGTGTGGGTTTTGGGTGGGCTGTGGAAATTGATTTACGAGTCAACCACTTTTCTCTTTTTTTGCCATCTCCCGCTTGAGTGGTCCCTCGGCCCGGCCTTTCTTTCATGGGAGGAGAGTAAGGTTGTCTATGGGAGAGGTCAGCATTTCAAATTGGTAGAGTTCAACTGCACAAATGACATAGAACTGACAAGAAAAGACAGGGGGTTTGGAGGTCACCGACTGCATAGGTCTCGCTTAGGGTTTTTGCTTTGTGATGATCCCTGGCACCAAAATGAATTAAATAACAGGCTTAAGGACTATTGAGGGAGGACTGAATGCAAATCAGAGATAAGTAGAAGTTTTCTTTCCTAGAAGGGGAATGGTTTTCTCCCTTCCCTCTCCCCCTTCCATATCTACGCCAGCAAGGCCCGCATGTTAAACATGATTTTCCCGGCATTATGTGGGCCTTTCACTCCACCGCCGCGATGATGGCCTATCTTGGCCTATGATTAATGACCTGCTAGGCAATTTGGAAGCCATAATAACTCCATGGTCCACACACAAACTATATAGTCGCATTCCTTTTACGGATTTGCCAAGCTGTTACCAAGGGGCCTGCACGGGAGCTGGATTGCTCGAGAGATAGCGAAGCATTGCTGCAGACGCCACGTGGGCCTTATCAGGCCGAAAGGCACAGTGAACAGCGGGCTCATTGACAAAATCCAGAGCGGAGGGCAATCTCACTGCTTGCTTCTTTATTTCAGCCCAGATTAGGGAAAACAAAAAACAAATATTGCTGCAAAAAAAAAAAAAAAAAGGCCTGGTAAAAAGTGATCTCTGTATGGACTCTAGGCTCTGAGTGATTACACAGACAGCATACGGTGTTGTTCCCAGATTCCGAATCAGCTTCGTCCAAGCCTAAAGCTGATAATGCCCCCAGAAAGCAAAGAGTGGGATTTGGAAAGCGCTAGGCTGAACAAAGGCTGCTCCTCCAGGTTTGCAGGCTGGAGCTGTTTGTGAGCATGCTTCTAATCAGGAAACCTGCCTGTTGTAATGAAAGCGTGTTGGACTGGGAGCCAGGGCCTGGGGCCTGGGGCTGGTCCCAGTTCAGCAGCTGAATTGCTCTGTGACCCTGGATGCATTTCTCCTCTTTGGGCTGCAATGTTTGCATCAGTTCAACAGCAAGGTTGGGTTTAGCGAACAATCAAGCAGGTGTTTTCTGGCTCTAATTTTTATTCATTTAGCAGATATTTATCTTAGTGGCCACCAGGTACTTGGCACTTCTCCAGGCTCTTGGGATATTTGGGCAAGAAAGTAGACAAAGGTCCCTGTGCCCAAGAAGCTTACATTCTAGAGGGGTGAGACCATCATGAACAATGAAGATAGTTAATATGTAAATTGTGTATGCTGGAGGGTAATAAGTATACACTGTGGATAAGGAGAGAGTAGAGCAGCGTAAGGGGGACAGGACAGCCTTGCATGGAGGTGGAGGCGGATTACAATATGGAACATGGTGATCAGGGTAGGCCCTGGCCAGAAGTGGGACTTGGCAGTGATCTTTAGGAGAGGAGAGAGCCAGCCAAGCCTATATCAGAATGGGAAGCAGCCTGGCAGAGAGAACATCCCTACTGCAAAGTTCATAACAGTCTATGAGTCTATCGATGCTGTCATTTTCTCTGAGATTGACTGGTTTTCAGTTACTCAGCTGGCTGGTGGCAACTTTATCACCCTGTTTCACAGTTTCAACTTTGGCTGCACATTGGAAGTACCCTGGAGACTGGAAAAATACAGAGGCCTGGGTCCCACATCCAGAGATTCTGATTTAATTGATCTGGGGTGCCGCTGAGTATTCCTAGCTTACACAGCTTCCAGGGCATTTCTTATATGCCATCAAGCTGAGAAACGCTGATCTAGACAGAGCAAGCAGGTCGACTCCACCGTAACCTTGCCAAGGGCGGTTTGTCATTGAAAAACCATCTTATAATTCACAACATCAAACCAAGCACAGGTATCCCCTACGTTTCAAAAGTTTGCGTTAACTCCACTTCACTTTTACAAAAGGCCTACAAGAGTGTTTTGAATCTATTCTATTCTGTTCATCACAACCCAAGGACATGGACAATGGTGGGGAGAGGGACTAGGGAGGGGGAAGTAACGGGGTGGAATGCGTCATTGGGGAGAAAAAGGGACATCTGTAATATTTTAAACAATAATAAAATTAAAAAAAAAAAAGAGTACGTGTTTTCACTAATTGAAAGAAATCAGAAGACTTTAGCTTTTACAAAAAGAAGGCAAAAAGCAAGAGCATTCAGTGATATGGCCCTGACCAAAGAGACACAACTGGGACTTACTCAGGGGACTTACAGGAAAGCACTTTAGAGGCAAGCAGCTTCAGCTGGCACAACCTTTCTGCGCCCTGTTTTTCCCCTTCTTGCCTGAAAAGCATACATGATCTGGAGGTGAAGCAGTCATTCTGGGACCCCAAGGCACCAAGCCAAACATTCAGTAAGGATGGAAAGGTAGCTATTTGTAGCATATTAGTGTCCCCACTGTCAGGAACCATACTGCATGCAGTACCTGCTGTGTAAACACACGGCTTGTGTCCTAGTCGATGCTCATCCTTTGCTGAAGTGAGACCACCAGTGATGCATTTTGCTGAGACCTGTAAGGACAAAATAGTATGATGTGGTGGAAGGTGCTCCATATTGAGTGTAGAGGCCTGAGTTCAAGTTCTGGCCCTGTTTCTAGTGAGCTGAGAAGTCTCAGGCAAGTCACTTCAGCTTTTATGATGGCAATAACCTTGTTGATTTAATGAGATATATAAGATACAGGGCTCTTATATCTCAAATAGTTAATGGTTAATGACATTTTTATGTGTAACCAAAACACGTAGAAGTCCTAACAAAGTAATTATATCAAAAATCTGGGTGCAACCTCCAGGAGTTAAAGAGTCTTAGAAAGTTACAATAATTAAAACAGTTTGTCTGGCTGGAGTGGCTCAGTTGGTTGAGCACCATCCTGTGCACCCAAAGGTTGCCGGTTCCATTCCTGGTCAGGGCATGTACCTGGGTTTCGGGTTCAGGCCCAGGTTGGGGCATGTATGGAAGGCAAACAGGGCTGTGATGAAAGCAAAGGAAAAACTCCTGTCCTGTAACTTGTTCGGGGGTAGAGGGGATGAATAGAACCCACTGGAGATCCCTCTTGAGCAGGGAGAGTGGCTTTCTGTACCTCTTGCGGTGGATTGTTGGTGAAAACCGCCACCATCATTCCCCTCCCTGTGTCCAAGACCCCTGACATACCCCTTGCAAATCTTCCCATCAAGATATGGAGTTTATTCCCCCAGTTTGAATATGGATTGGCCTTGTGACTTGTTTGGCCAATAGAATATCATGTGCCTATTCCAAATTGAGACCTCCAAAGGCTTTGTTTCTGCTCTGTGTGCCCCTGGAACCCTGCCCTGCTGCCATCAGAAGTAGGCCAGGCAAGCCTACAGGGGGGACAAGAGACCAGGGTACCAAGATTAGCCATTCCAGCTGTGGCCTCCAGAGACCAGCAGGCTGACTGAGCAGCTGACAGCAAATGCAAGGATGAGCCCGCCAGGACCAGAAGAACTGCTCAGCTGAGCCCAGCCCAAACTGCTGACCCACATAATCACTAGCCAAATAAATGGCTGTTGTCCTAAGCCACTAAGCTTTGGGCTAGTTTTATTCTGTAGGCAGCAAAAGCTGACATTCCACTTAGCACAGTGTATTATCCTACAACTTCTGTGACAAAGTACTGCATACAGGGTGGCTTAGCACAATAGAGACTTTTTCTCTCATACTTGTGGAGACTAGAAGTCTGAAGTCAAGGTGTCCGCAGGGTTAGCTCCTTCTGGAGGCTCTGAGGGAGAACCTGCTCCAAGGCTCTCTTCCTAGCTCCAATGTCTGTTTCTGTCACCAGATGGTGTTCTTTTTTCTGTGCATCCGTGTCCAAATTTCCCTCCTCTTATAAGAACACACATCATTGGATTAGGGTCCACCCTAACCCGGTATGACCTCAACTTGATTATGTCTTCAAAATGTCCATTTCCAAATAAGGTCACATTCACAGGATCCAGGGGTTAAGAATTTTAACATACCTTTTTTGGGAGACACAATTCAACCCATAGCACACACTGTTGAATTACTTGTATTGGAAAATTCATTCAGGTTCCACATAACACCTGGTAAATGAATCTTTGGAACACGGCACATTGGTAAGCCAGGCCTCTTCTCTTTATGCATATATTTATGGGTTTGAACTGGGAGAGTTTCATTTTAGCTAGCTTAACGGAAGGAGAATGAATTTTGAATAGAAAGAAGGAAGCTAATATTGATAGTATGCAAGCTGTCTCATTGAATTCTTACTGTTTCCCCTTGTGTAGGTGTAAAAATCCCATTTTGTAACTCAGAGAGGTTGAGAAAGTTGTATATACTAAGTCACACAGTATATACATTCTGCAACAGGCATTTGAGTGCGAATCTGTCCGATTTCAAAGACATCGTCTTTCAGCTGTACCCTGGTGCCTCACCTTTAGTGTCAGAAGATGTGGGTGCTAGTGCTGGTCCATTTCTACTGAGTGGAGTAAGTCTCTTCATCTCTTAATTTTGCTGAAATCCCTTCTCTATAAAATGGAGCTAATAAATGTCATCTTCATGGGTTTTTATGAGTATCTAGAAAGATGAAGTTGAATATGGCAGTAAGGGCTGGGTTTGGGGTTTATACAGCTTTCAGTTGGAGTCTTAGCTCTATGTGAGGAATGTCATATAAGCTTCCTTAGCCTACATTTCTTTATCTATAAGAAAGTGATAATCTCTTCTACTTAAAGGTTTACTACAAAGATTATTAGGACTATATATTTAACACACTTAGTTCAGTATCTGGCCATAGTAAGTCCTAAAGATGATCTACAGTTAGGTATTTAAAAGCATTTTAGTGCAAAGTTCTAATGAACACCAGTTATTAAAATTGCATTTTGTTTTGGTTTTTATGGAATCATGTGCTCTTAGAAGTCAGGGCAATTTCTCTGATTTTAGTTTTTTCTAACTGATAACCGTCCAGGTTTGACCATCAACTGTAATTCTAACTGCTGCACAGCTCTAAAAGGCAGAATGACTCTCTTGTCTGGAGATTTGCCACACAGGAAGACAAAAGCCTTTGCCACATACTATCTGATGTTCCCTGCCTGGAGGAGGGGAGCGCTGTCAGCCCATTTTAGGCTCTGTGAGGTCCCCAGGTCTCTGACAAGTCCCTCATTAACTCATCCTTGTGCACTCTCTGACCTGTACAGCCTGCACCAGTCTGTGGTTGTTTCACATCCCCAAGTGCTGGCTTCTCTAGGCTTGTTTCAGCTTGAGTAACTCAGGGCAAGACAAATGTCTATCAAGGTAGTCACTGGGCTCTCTCATCAGGTTTGAAAGTGTCTGCCTGGCTTCCTCTGCTGAAACCCCTGAGGACCCCTTAT
This sequence comes from Miniopterus schreibersii, assembly GCF_964146895.1. Taxonomy (NCBI): domain Eukaryota; kingdom Metazoa; phylum Chordata; class Mammalia; order Chiroptera; family Miniopteridae; genus Miniopterus; species Miniopterus schreibersii. The sequence continues at coordinate 174,388,865 of NC_138102.1, forward strand.
TTGTCAGCTTAACCTTTTAGCTTCCATTCCCATCCTTTCTCTATACCTTACCCTCACTCCTTTCTCACTCACACAAAGGCTGGTGTTTAGGGAGCCTGCCGTACCTACAGTCCTCTCTCAGGGAAGTAACTTTATGCATAAATGGTCATGCTCTCTATCCACATACATTTGATCACAGTTATTTAGACCAGTGCTGCCCGAAAGGAAGCTGTCTGCAGACAGTCTAAGAAGTAGTGTAGCGTAAGCTTCCTGGTTAGCAAGGGAGCTCTATGCCATACGGTGATCACAGCACCCTTACAACTCTTCTCCCTTGAGGAGGTTGGGCTGGGGATGCCTCAAGAAGTTGCATCAGTTGAGGGAAAGCAGTAAACAGAAGCCACCAGGAAGCAGAAAGTTAGAGGCTGATGAAAGGACCTGTCTAGAGAGAAGGTGGAGTAGAAGTAGACAGCAAGGGAGTGAGTCCTGCGCATGGAGAAGTTGTGACTAGGCTCCTCTGAGGGGACTGTGTTTGTTGAGTCACCAGAAACTTAATCCAGACACCTGGGTTTTTGAAGCATCCCAAACAGTAATGTAGACTTTATTATTTTGTTCTTAGATTGCACACAACAAAAATTAGACCTGGTAGCTGGTGGGAAAAGAAGTGTGTTGGAAATACGTGGGAAGGCTCTCAGAACAAACAGGCTCGGCAAAGAGCAGAAGGCAGCCTTCGCTGGGGATCCAGGGAGCAAGGCTCTCCTGAGTGCTGCCTCTGCAATGGATCAAGTTCAGCTCCAGCTTCACTCAGAGGGAGTCACTGAGATAGTCCGAACGCCTCATCTGGACTGCTTGTGGTTAGAGCATCGTAGGAAACCTTGTTTGATAGGAATTAGCCTTCTTTACCCAAAATAATGGGGCCTGGATGCTGGCGGAGCCAGAGAAGTCGTCATCTTGTCCTCTGAGGGCTGCTTTCTTCTTCCCACTGACAACCTCCTATCCCCTGAGGCCGCCTGAGCCAGGTTCCCAGAAGTAGTCCTTTATGGTCTCCAATTCTGCAAACCTTACCCATTCTGAAACGGTACTCATTGTCTCTTCCTTTATCAATCAATAGTTAGGAGACTGTGTTATTGACCCCATTTCATCGCTCCTTTTTGTGTTTATTACAATTTCCATGTGACTTTCCAGTTCCTCCTACCAGAGGCTGAGTATACTTTCCTGCCCCTTGAGTTTGGGATCAGCCATCTAACTTGCTTCAGCCAATGGGATATTTGCAGATGTGATGGAAGCAGAGATTGACTTGTGCTTAAGCAGCTGGACTTTGCTCATGGGCACCTCTGACATTGCCAAAAGAATAACATGCTCTAGGTAGCCTCTTGGTTCCAGGGCACTGACAGTTCCATGGAACACACCTGGACGTAACCTATACCTAGGAACCAAGCCGAACTGAACATAAACCTAGATCAGTAGACCTCTCGCTGACCTGCACCTGAAGGATCAAGAATATGTTTGATTTGGGGATGGCTCATTACACGGTCTTATTATGGTAATTGCTGACACGTCCATCTTGCCGTGCAGCAAGATGGAATGGAAATAATACAGGTTTTGGAATAAGACGGACTTGGTCTGAAATCCTGGATCTAATATTTATTAGCTCTGGGACTTTGGGGAAACAACCTCTTTGAGCCTCAGTTATTAGGCTAATGGAAATAATCTTTTTCCCACTTGCCTTTACCTAAAGCATCCTTTTAAACAGGTTTACTGAGGAATAATTGACATAGTATAAATTACATGTGTTAAATGTGTATAATGTGATAAGCCTGACATACATGTGCAGCCACGGACCATCATCACAGTTAAGATAAAAAATGTATCCACCCCCTGGAAAACTTTCTTGGTGACTGTTTGTAACTTATCCTTTCTTCCCCTCAGCCTCTCTCCCATCCCCAGGTAACAACTGATCCCCTCTCTGTCAGGGAGGACTAGCTTGCATTTTTCTGGAATGTTATTGAAATGGACACATACAATATATAATCATATTATTTGTTTTGATTCCTTTACTCAGCACAATTACTTTGAGATTCATCAATGTTGTGGTGTGTATCAATACAACAGTTCATTCCTTTTTAATTCTGAGTAGTAGTTCATTGTATGGATGCGACGCAATGTGTTTATCCATTAACCAGTTGGTGGACATTTGAATTCTTAACCAATTTTGACCATTACAAATAAAGCCTGTGCAAATATTAATGTAAATGTCTTTTATGACAAGCTTTAACGTCTCTCAAGCAAATACCTGAGGGTAGAATGGCTGGATTGTATGGTAGGTGTGGGCTACTATTTTATTCTTAATTGAAATTTGTACGAGTTAACGGGAGATTCACATGCAGTTGTAAAAGATAATTCAGAGAGGTCCCTTGTACACTTTACCCAGTTCCCCCCAGTGGTAACATTTTGCAAAACTATAGTGTAATCTCGCAGCCAGGATATTGACACTGACAGAATGCACTACTCTTATTCAGTGTATCACTTTTGTGTGCGTTTAATTCTGTGAGATCTTGTCACACGTATATGGTTTTGTATCCAACACTGCAGTCAAGACACTGACCAGTTACATCACCACAAGAATCCCTCCTATTGCCTTGTCTATAGAAATAGAGATAATATTATTGAATTATTGTGAGAACTGTTAAATGTCACAGTTTATCTAAAGCATGCTCTGGCGCCTTCACACACTATGTTGTTAACAAATATGAGACACCCCTTCTCTCATGCACAGTAAGTGTTCCAGTAAATCTTTCTATAGCTCTGGACTCAGAATTCACTAGTGATACCCTGGAGAATATTTAACAACTGGCTCTGTACAGGGGAAAATATGCCCTGATTTATAGTGTTTGCCATTATCTGGGTGAAGATCCTCCCACCACAGCCGATTTCAAGCAATCAACACGACATCACTGAACACAGAGTTGGGAGGGGATGAATGGTGACACACCATTATACAGCATTTCCATCACACAGCTGCAGGTACAATAGGTGTAAGTAATCTCAAGAGCATGGATAAGGTATAGTAAAATAAGAAGTAATGAGTTTTGGACATTATTACCTTTGTTTTTAATGTAATTTATTTTGTTTTAAGTTAATTTTTAATAATGGCTATATTTAAAGACTGACTCACAAAATTCAGAAAAATTCAGCAATTAGTTCTTTTAAGTCAGTACCAGCCAACTCTAATACCCCATTGTGTTTCGTCTACCACTTCCCCAAACCACCTTTCTAGGGCTTTCTTCCTTGAGTCTATAGTTGGAAAAGTGGGAGTTTTTCTTTGATGTTTCCCTGGAACTGAGCTTTGGAATCCGTTTGTCAGTGTCCTGGACTCTGTCACTCCCTGGTCACTGCTTGGCTTACTGTAGGACACCAAAGAAATGGATGAGGGCAGACCACTCTCTTCTCTAACTATCCTGCCCCTCTAACCTTCCAGAGCCACTCCACACAAAGCTGCAGGAGGGATGACTCCCTTAATGAACAGTTGATGAGTAATTAGAGAAAACTGTAATGTTGGAAAGGAAAAATCTAAAAGCAGTACAATAATTGACTTTTCCAGGGTCCAAGGGAAAGCATATATAAAACAGTAAATTCTACACTTTGTAAATTCAAGAACTATTTATTTGACATTCACTGTCTGCTAGACATGGTGTCCAATCCCTATAAAAAGTAGACACATTTCTAGGTTTTAGTTGGCTCTCCTGGTCAGTTTTTATTCTCTCCCAAAGAACCCAGTTTTTCTAATCTTCCAAATGCGAACTCCTATCCTCTGAAGCTCTGGGGGAACCCTATCCCCGATATCCCTACCTTCTTTTGTCCTTCCCTCCAGTTCAGTATTACTCTCTCTCAGGCTCGCTCTAGACTAGGGACTCCGAGCTTTCTAGAAAATTGCAGAAACCTTCCAGGTATAGCCTCCTTTGAGATTTCCCCATTGGTAAAAATTACAGTCACACCTATTTATACTCTTTAATATTCAGCAGGTTAAAAAGCATTAACCTATTTCATTAAGCACATAAGCCGGTCTCTGAAGGGTAAACATGAATTCTTAGTGCCAGCAAACCCCAAACCCATAGGGAGGAATAAAAGTTTTTCCCAATGGTCTTACAGCTTGCAAGGCACCTCTTTCTGGGGCCAGAAAGTCTAATTCTATGCAGAGAAGCTGCATTTCACCCCATTGTTTCTAAATTATATCCCCTGGTACCTTCTGGGAATCAGAAATAAGCACATTCTGATTCATTTCCCTCCTTTAGTCTCTCACAGGAACAGGTCCAGATAGTGCAGCCAATTGGGATTCAGTTGTTAAGACAAGAAAGACTAAATGAAACACATTCTCTGTTATCAAGGAGCTCACTTTTTCCTGGGAGAAATGCAGATAGACAAATTCAGCGTGATAAATGCCACAACAAAGCATGAACCGAATGGTGTGGGGGTCACAGAATGGACCCTTCATTCCCACTGGGAACATGGAGGGGCTGGGGAAGGCTCCCCATTGGCTGGTAAAGGGTGCTAACAGGCACACGAGGTTCAGAAAATTGCATGTACACAGGTATGGAAGCCTTTGAGTGGGAATGGTAAGTGGGGGGATTGTGTGTAGTCTTTATGGTTATAGTGTGTGAGTGTGTGTGTGTGTGTGCATTTGCTGGGGAAGGTGTGATAAAGGATGAGACTAAACATGGTAGAGCAAGATGGCAAAGCTATTTAAATATGCTAACAAATTGGGCTTTATTTTGTAGTTGTTTTGGCCCCAGGTGATGTGGCCAACCAACGTTTTCCAAGTAGTAGAATATGCTCATTGGTCAGAGATAATCTTGTTGGCATTGTTGAGCACTACCTGTTGGGGACAGCCTGGAGGCAGAGAGGCAGTGAAGAAGATGTTGGGTTAATCCACTTTTCAGAGATCTGGACCAGGGCAGTTGGAGTGATGGGTAAGCAGAGAGAACATGATGAAGTGCACGAATGGCACATTGGGGGGACTCAGTGAACACTTGTTGAATTAATGAATTCATGAATGAACATTCTGAGTGTACAGGGTGTCCCAAAAAATGTATACTCACTTTAACAGCTGATAGCTCAATTTTGAAAATGAAATGTATTTTAAGAAATACCACCTTTATAATTATTCAAAGCCTTTGTATACATTTTTGGGGGGACACCCTGTAGATATGTCAGCTTTTAATGTACAGGTACTTTCAGGATGCAGTGCTGATTTTTTTTTTTTAAGGAAGAATTTATTTTGTGGACCAATATCCAACAGTAAAAGTTTAAAATTTAGACTTCTAAGCCAGCATTTTAAAAACTCCACCTCATCCTCACACACTGGCGTTGGAAACCAAGAGCATCTGAAAGCTTTTGTATAATCTGATTAAGAGCTGAGTAAGAAGAGGCGAGGGGTTAACGATTAGCGGTTTAATACCACATTTACCTAAGCTGAAAGGGTTTTTCTAAAGATCTTTAAAAATCCTTTGTGAAGTATGTAATATGAGGGCTGGGCTTGAAGCCCAAAGTTAACACTCCACCATCCTTTCTGCCCATTCTTGTTGCTTCTATGGTTAGAATTCTCCTGCACCCAACCTCTGAGACAACTGTCCTTGATGTTCAGCCAGGACAGGATTCATTCCCTGGTTTTATAGCACCATCTGAAATCTGTGTGCTTTTACTCTGAATGACTGTGTTGGTTAGAACATGCATTCTCAAGGGAGGAAACAGCACTCTCAAGGAGGCAAAAAATTTGTTCCTGGGAGTGGGGGCATTTTAAGGACCACAGTACATAAATAGATATACAGTGTATCTTTGATCATTTCATAGGGCCAGCGAGGCAAAAAACTGTCCAAAAAAGCTCCTTACAGGAATAATAATAATAATAACAAAAGGTTCAGAAACACTGGTTATATGGAAATACTTAAAAACACACTAAGGCTGTTCCTTTATTCCCCCAAGAAAAAGGATATTAGATTGGGAGTTAGGAAATGAGTTCTGATTTGCATATTTACCACCAATGAGCACATTCTTTCATTTATTTTATTCATTAAATATTTACTGAGTACCTCCTATGTGCTAGGCATTGTACTAGACTCTGGAAGTAGAATCATAAACGAGGCATAGGGTTCTCAGGGAGTTTATGTGTGGGAATGGAACAGATAATAAGCTCCAAATGTTTATAAATAATCATCATAATAAATACCATTATAAAGGTGTCTATGGCATATAATAACTAATTTAGAAATTTTATTATAATACATGCTATAAAGAAATTTCAGAAGGACCACAGAGGAAGTTAAGCTGGTAGAGTGTGAACAGAGATGGTTTCCCTGTGACAGTGACACATGGACTGAGTCTCGAGTGGTGAGAAGGATTCAGCCCCACAAAGATCTGGGGGCTGAACTTTCCAGGCAGAGAGAAGTTTGTCATGTACCAGGTACAGATGCAGCTGGAATGAGGTGAATTCAGGTGGAGAGAGGTACAAGGTGAGGCAGGTGATGTGCCAGAGCAGGTCACTGCAGGGCCATGCAGGCCATGGGGAGGAGCTTGATTTTATTCTAAGTGCTCTTTGATTTTGAGCAAGTCACTCAACTTGTGTCAAATGGTGAGGGGGGTGTGAAGCAGCTGAATGGCTCTAGAATGCTAAGTTGAGCCTCATCTAATTCAGAACCTGGGAGCGATGCCTCAAATCCTTACAGTAAGAAAAGTAAGGCAGCAAATAAAACTCCTCCATCTCCAAGGATGCTCAGCACTGGACTGGGGCAAATTCATGTTTCTCTCGCAAGAAAGGAGTGGAAAGAACTCAGGGCCAGGATACCATACCTGAAATCAGAACCAGCCCTCTTTCCACTTACACTTTTTGAGGTGCACAGACTGTTTTTGTTTCTCTGCCAATCTGCTCTTCATGTTACTCTGGGCTGTGTAGTGGGGGAAAGCACAGGATTGGGGGCTAGGGCCTTGGGCTCTGGAGTTCCTCCTGTTATTAAATAAATCTGTGACATGAGCAAGTCCATTCCAGGATCTGGGCCTCCAGACCCTCATCTGGGACCATCATTAAGATTCCTTCTAGAACACAGACTCTATGATTCTATTATTTGGCTTCTCACCAGAGATGGGGAGGAACATAACACCCCTCATGCAAGGGCACCCAAACTCCCCTGAAATAATAAAGCAATTTCCTTTGAAATGGTTGGGCAGGAAAGTCAGGAGGCCCTTGTAGAATATGATGAAACCCAGTCCCAGCTGAATATTAAGTTAGAGGGAGGTCTGCAACTGGGGTGGGGGTGGGGAGCTCGGGGAGAGAGGGAGATGCCAGGGCTGGGGGGGAGAGAAATTTTAATTGCAATTGTTTGGCCTGCTGATCCTAGGCAAATGACAAGAAGCCCCCAAGCAGCCTCAAACACAGATATTTGAAAGGCAGAGACGCTGGGGGATGGTTCGGCTTCTCCCTCCCCTTGGAGGCTGTTTGAGGAGCGGTCTGCAGCACTGACAAGCACGGGTTTTGGAGGCCATTGAAAAGTTTTGGGCCTAAATAGGGTAGGCAGCTTGGCTTAAGTGTTGCTAAGGAATACCTGGCAACCGGCAACAATAGGCCTTTTAGAGGATCCAGGGCAAACAGTGACCGTGGTAATGGGGTGGGCTTAAGGGTCTCCTGGCCTGGCTGGGCCCCTCCCCTCCTCACTCAGAGGCCTGGGCACTGGGCTATGTTCCGGAAATTCTCTGCACAAAGCGCCATTCAGCGGGAGGAGGGTCAATGCGTGTGCTTTTGGGGATGGGGGTGGAGACAGGGGGTGGGGAGAGGGCGGGGGAGGGGGTACGGGAGAAGGAGCTTTATTGCCAAAAAAAAAAAAAAAAAACCCAAAAAACACACAAAACGCTCTCAAGTCTCTTTCTTCTTGCAAAGACTAAAAGAGGCACAGAAAGTGCTAAGTTTGTAAAAGAGGCTGAAAAGGTTCAGAAAAGTAGCATAAAAGGGGCTGGGGAACGCCCCGTGAATTTTGAACAGAGAGCAGAGAGGGGACCCTAAAAAGCAATTAGTGATGCTGCTGGTAAGTGAAGCAGCTCGCTGGGGGTGGGGAGCTGAGGCTGGAGGTAGGTGCACTGGGCATTTGGAGGGGGGGCAGGCGGGTGAGAGGGGGGGATGGGAGCAGGTGAGGCGTGGGAGAAACGTGCAGAGTGGGGAGGGGAGGAGAGTGAGGCGTGGAGGGGTGGAAATGCAGGAACCCTGGCCCCACTCAGTCCTGTCTCTAACCACTTGCTTTCAGGCTGCTCTCTATGTGGCCTGTGCAGCTGCCCTCTTAGCTCAGATATTGTCCCCTGGCTCAGGCAGCCCCTCCAAAAGGAGTGGAGCCTGAGGCGGTGACTGGCTCCTGGGTCTGTCCCTCCAGCCTCTTGGTCCCTGATAACCACGAAGGGAGGTCCAAGCCTCGGAATGAGTGGAGACTGCACGCTCCCCACAGCTGAGCAAACGTTAGGATGCTGGGGAGCTGGGCATCCGCCTGAGTCCCCTGGGGAGGCTCAGATGACATCCCTGGAGGAAAGCAAAGGAGCCAACAATTAACGCTCTAGAAATTCCATGCGCCCATGCTGCACAATATCCATGCTCAAACACCCCTCGCAACTGCTCTGAAGAGAATAATTTTATATTTCCAGCAGAATGTGCACACTGACAATTATCTGTATTCCTACTGTGTCTCAGCATCAACTGATAATCAAGAGAATTATGTTCCAGTTGAAAGCAGAATTAAATAAACAGACATGAAATGGGAGCCAATAATAGATGTACCAAAATAGTCCTGGCAGGAATCAGCCATTGATACAGAGCCGCTTAGTGGAGAAGGTACCAGCAGTTCAGACCCCGGGCTTCACAGCTCCCTGTCTGTAGCTCAGCCAGGCTGGTTTTGGCTGTGCCTGGGGTCCTCACCTGAGTGCTATTCTAAAGTACTCCCCCCCCCATTTTTCTTTCTTCCCCCCTACTTCCCTCCTTTTGTCTCTCTTCTTTCCTTCAACAAGCATTCATCATTTACTATCAACTAGGTGCATTTGGGCACCATTATCAAAATTAATGAATGTCTCCTTTCTTGATTTTTGTGACTCTCTACCCAAGATTCAAATTGGACCTCGTTTTGGTCCCATATGGGGCAGGGGAGGAGGGTGTTCGCTCTCCAAAGGCAAACCAAGCTGCTGTTTCCATAAGAAGGGAGACTGGGATGCTGAAGAGGCGATATAATGGGGGTCCAGTATACACGCACTCAAATCTCATGTTTATTAGAGATTGGTTACTCTGTGGACCAAGCACTATCCTAGGGCCTGGAAATTTAAAGATCAAAGTGCAGATCCCTGTCCTCAAGAAACTTCCAACCTTCCAATATACGATGGAAGCACCAGAGAAGGGCTCTGGCAGAGTGAGGTGAAGGAGACATCAGGGGGAAGTATCTAGGACTTGAAGGATGAGCAACAGAGAAAGTTTTACTGGGCAGAGGCCTAGAGCGGGAGTGTTCCCGGCAGAGGAAAGAGTGCATCAAGGCATGGAAGCAGGAGAAGGCCTGGTGTGTTCAGGACTTTGCAAGTCCTTCAGCACACAGCTTCAGGGTATGGAAGTCAGAGAGATGAGGGCTGGGAGGGAAATGTAAAGTAAGCGGGGGGGGGGGGGGGGGGGGGGGGGGTTGCTATATCGGTAAGTGCCCGGGAAGACTGCTTGAGGAAGGCTAGCTTGACATACAATTAGACAGACGTAAGTTTGGATCCTGCAATTTATTTTTTGTACAATATCAAGTGCCATGAGTCTCAGTTTTCCTCACGGATAATATGAGTGAGTAATGCCTCTTCATAGCCACAGTCTGTCTTCTACCCTGTGGGGAGCCATATTATAGAAAGCTCGGTGACTAAGGTGGATGCCCACATTGCAGAAATGTTTTCTTCCCCTTGAATGTTAACAGTAATGACATGTAAACTATTTGCATTCAAACAGTATACAAACACAACAAGCCAAACTCTAAAATGTGTTGCAAATAGAAAGAGCATCAACAATATAAAACTGAATTTATTTGTTGAAGTGTTTATAAAAAGAAATAATGTAATTATGGGAGAGCTCTTGTTTATAAATATTAGAAAGAATAAATCTAACAATATGTAAGCTTTGATAAGAGAGTTGGATGTTTTCTTTGTAAGAAAACCATAATTAAGACCAAGAAGAAGATTAGACATTCTAGCTCCTGTTTAGTGATTTTTCTCCTATTTGTGTTTATTATAACTTTGTAGCTGTATGTTACTGTAATTTAGATAAAAAAGCTATGAGACATTACACCATGGAATACTACACAGCTGTAAGGAAGAAGGATCTCGTACCCTTTGGGACAGTATGGAGGGACCTGGAGAATATTACGCTAAGCGAAATAAGCCACACAGAGAAAGACAAACATCATCACATGATCTCACTTATATGTGGAATCTAAAGAACATAATATACTGATGAACAAAATAGATTCAGTGACATAGAAGCATGGAAGAGACTGATGAATCTTGGAGGGAAGGTGGGGGTGGGGGGTGGGAGGGGAGAGATTACCCAAAGAATTTATATGCATATGGACACATATGCATAGCCCAAGGACACTGACAGTAGTGTGGTAGGGGGGGTGGGAGTGGGGCGGATGCAGGGTGGAGGGAGTCAATGGAAGAAAAAGGAGACATCTGTAATACTTTCAACAAGAAAGATAATTTTTTTTTTTTTTTAAAAAAGTAAATAATAAAAAGTATCCATGTTTTTAATAATTGGATTTTCAGGACCACAGACAGTTCAGCAGACTTTAGTTCCTCCTCCTTCCTGCCCAATATATTTCATTTCATGGTTGAAAGTAAAATTAGATAAGCATTCCATGGGTTAGGCATATATGTATATAAGTTCTTTGATTAATCTTTCCCTGTCTACTCCCTTACCCCCACCTTCTGTAATACTTTTAACAATAAAGATAATTTTAAAAATTAGATAAGCATTCTAATTACACAATCTTTATTTTAACATTTATATTTTTACTGTAAAGGAAGAACACGTTTGGGAACACTAGGTCTTTAGTTAATTTTGCCCACTTTCATTCACTTTTGGATTTCATTCTCAATTTTTAAAAAATTTATTATTGATTAGTGACATTGAGCATTTTCTAGTATGTCTCTTGGCCATTTGTATGTCCTTTTTGGAGAAGTGTCTGTTCAGGTCATCTGATCATTTTTTAATTGGATTGTTTGTCTTCCTTTTGTTGAATTGTATGCATTCTTTATATATTTTGGAAATTAACCACTTATCAGATGTATCATTGGCAAATATGTTCTCCCATACAGTTCCCTTTTCATTTTGATGCTGGTATCCTTTGTTGTGCAGAAGCTTTTTAGTTTGATGTAGTCCCATTTGTTTATTTTTTTCCTTTGTTTTTCTTGCTCTAGGCAATGTATCAGTGAAAATTCTGCTATGTGAGATGTCTGAGATTTTGCTACCTATGTTTTCTTCTAGGATTTATGGTTTCACAACTTACATTTAAGTCTGAAATTAAAGTCACCCTTTGGACTTTCCAGTTTGAAAAGCAAATACTGTAATTTCCCTCTTTTCCTTGGCTAGTTCAGATGGAGTTTTGTGACTGGCAATGGAAAACATCTTGAACTGCCTTAGTGTTGGAGTTAGGGCTACAAATCAAGTCTTCTGATCCCAATTCAGGGCTCTTTTCTTCACTCTGTGATAGCTGATAAAATAGTTGTCACTTAGAATTAATTTAAAAATTAATAATGAAATGTGGCAATAAAGACACTAACCAGGCATCAGACCAATATCTGCGGAGAAATGAGAATAATTTTCTTTGAGAGAGGTGAAATTGTATGAACCTAGGAAGTTGGTGAGAAGTCTAATCACAGGGAGGTACTAGAGTATTAGGGTACTAAGATATTAGCTGATTGCTGAGACTCCAAAATAAGTTTGCTAAAAATCTCCTGATGATGTTTGCAAACTGGCATCAAATAACCAATAAGCATGAAGCCAGTGGGGCAGGGCAGTGGGAGGACCTTGTCCTGAGATCCACAGTAGCAAAAGTTTAGATTCTATACCAGACTGCTGAAGTCCAGTGGAAGCTCCTTTATTTACCAGCTGTTCGAATTTGGTCAGACCCATTAACCTTTCTAAGACTCAGCTTCCTCAACATAAAATAGTACATCCCCCATTGTGTTGCAGTAAAGATCAAAGAGACATATTCCATGCAAAGCATTCAGCCCAGTTTTTGGCACAAAGCAAGGGCTCAATTTATACTTAGAAGTAGTATCATTTTTGCTATTGGCTAGAGCACACAATTGGATATGCCAACTGGAGTTCCAAGAACCTCAGCTGAGACAAAGAGAACCCTGGAAGCCTAAGGCTGATGAGAAAGTCCAAGTGTGTCAGTTTGGGCCCTTTGAGAAGCAGATGCCAAAATGGAATCTCAAGGCTCACGGGGCGGGGGGGGGGGGGGGGCAAAGGGATGCCTATAAAAGGATCAAGGGGAGAGGGAAGAGGAATAGGTGGGAAGGCGTCACAGGTGTGACATCTGTCCATCTCAGGATAGGGTCCTCCTGCTGCCATGCCCCACTGGCTTCATGCTTCTTGGTTATTTTGCCAGCTTGCGAACATCATTATAAGATCTTGACCAAACTTATTTTGGGGGCTCAGCAAAAGAAACTAGTACCTTAGTTTTCTGTTATTCTAGTGCCTCCCTATAGTTAGTGTTCCCACCAAGGGATGAAGGAGGAGCCTCAGGCCACAATGCAGCCCTGAGCAGCCGCTGATTGTTAGAGGAGCCTGGGTTAGGCAAGGACCTGGCTCCAGGTCCTCTGCTGGGCGCTGTCATTGGCTGGGAGCAGCCTGGCAACTGTGGCCTCAGTGAGAGTGCTGCTCCCTGGGTCACAAAGGCAAGGCAGCTGGAGGCTGTCAGCGAGCTCCACTCCTCGCAGCAGGTTCTCTCCTGAAGGGAGGTCTGAGCCACACACTCCCATGGCTGCCTGCCACTCCTAGGAGCATTTTTTCTGCGAAAGCTCCTTCCCTCTCAGTTATCTCCAAGTACTTAGCAACCAAGGCAAATAGGGAGCAACAGGGTCAGAGTAGCCCTATTTCTCATCTTTCTGACCATTTCTCACCACCTCCCTAGCTGAAGTCAATGTCATCTTTTGCCAGTTATTATCACTATTATTATTATTATTATTTAGTATTATTTGCTTCCTAATTGATTTTCCTCTTTCTGTCCTGGACCCTTGTTCAGTCCATTCTCAGTACAGATCTAGACCTAGCTTTTTGACACAAGCCAGGTGGTAATATCCTTTCCTCAAAAGCCATCAAAAGCTTCCATTTCACTCAGGAAACCCTTCATGCGGGCCTGAAGCCTGGCTCCATGTGACCTCCCATTACCTTGTACCTCCTCCCTTCTTACTCGTTCCCTTGCCCACTGAGCTCCAGTCACACCCGAGGCCTTTAGTGTGACTCCTGGAACAAGACAGACAAGCCCTGAGCCCGGGACCACTTTACTCCTCCCTCTGCCTGAAATGCAGGTTCACACCCTCACCTCCTCAGGTCTTTGTTCACATGCCACCTTACAGTAATGCCTCCACAAATGACTCGATCCAAAACAGCATTTTTTTTTTGTACCCAGCAAATCCTTCCCAGCTTAATTTTTCTCTATAGCACTAACCACCAACAAATATATAGTACTTCTTACTTATTTTGTACATTGTCTGTCTATCCCACTGGAATGTAAGCTCTGTGGGGGCAGGGATTTGGGTCTGTTTTGTACACTGCTATGATTTTTTGTTGAACAAATGATTCTGCCAATGAAGCAGAAGGGATGGAGAAGAAGCTGGGGCTGTCCTGGTGATGTTACAAAAAACAGAGAGTCTGGAGTCAGTGAGTCTGGGTTGGGTCTAGCTCCAGCCCTTCACTAGTTGTGTGGCTTTAGAAAAATCACCTATCCTTTGTGTGCCTCACTTTCCACATTTGTAAAATGGGAATAACAATAAATGTGTCGCTAATTGTGAAAGCTACTAAATGTAAGAAGACAGCACACAGGCATCTTTCCTGTTGTTCCTATGGCATGGTAAACAGTAGCATGTGGTGGCCCTCACACCAAGGTGTGGAAGTCATTTGCAGTTCCTCCAGTGACATGGCACACATTGGGTTACTGATCATCAGTCAAAGGCTGGGTCCTCAGCCCAGCTCTGCATGAATTCGCTCTGTCACCCGAAGCAAGGATCTGGGCCTCAGCTTCTTCGTTTGGAACACGATCTGATGATGTCCACCTCAGCTAGCTTGGAGGGACGATGACCAAACGAAATACAGTCTGGGAAATCCCTCTGCAAAGTGGGAATGCCTACACAAACGTGGGTGATCTGTGGTGGCTGAGGACATGGCTTCATGCACCCGAGTCTAGACTCCCCACTGCAGTGGAGGAAGAACCTGAGAAGAATCGTGACTAACAAAGTGTCAATATCCTTGTCTCTTCCAACCCAACACCGCCCTCAACTCAGCATGCAGCAGGCACTCCTTACTGCTCGCTGGTTGTTTGAGCAGTATGGGCTTTGTATTTCCTTCGCATTTTTTTCAACCATCTTTCCTTCCTCTGTTAGACCTGCCCTGATTTGTGGGTGGGCATGTGCTAATAGTGAAGCTACCCTCAGGATCATTTTTAAGCGGCTGCATATGAAGGAATGATCGGGATTAAGGAAAATCTTGCTTGAGCTAACACTGCCTTGGGTTAGATTTTCATGCTAGTCTATGATTTAACACTTAGCTGTGATAAAGAATTTACTCTTCAATTCCTTTATTTGAAAGTGATATGCTTTTAAGGCTCTGATTGACTCCTGGATGCTATTCCCTTTGTTTGAGAGAAGCCTCTCACCATTACAGTTTGCTGTCCCAAGTGGACATAAACAGGGCGCTGTCACGTATACGTGAAAAAAGATGACCTACATATACAATGTTACAGTAGGGGATTAAAGTACAATTTCAGCCAGTTCTCCCAATTAAGGCAAACTCATCTGTGATTTCAGCCTCCCATTTGCAATAGAAGTCTGCCGGTAATTGGAGCGCAGAGCTATTCACCACTGTACTTCAATCTGGAAATAATTGTCTTTGTCCAATTGGGAATCTACATTTTCATGCCAGTCTTCACAGATTATTTTGAATGGAGAATGCACTCTGATTAAGAGCTATCCCTCTTGGAAAAAACAACACAGCAGCCTGAAGGCCTCATCCCCTTGTTGGAATGAACATTTTGTTTTCTTCTAACAGACTGAGAAGAATGCCATATTAATGACTTTCTAGACTTATTTAATATGACAAAAATCACCTAGGGAATTTATATATGGCTTTTTAAAAATTTTAAGACCTCCTTGAGATGGTTTTCTAGAGTTGGGAATGGAAACGTATCAATTTGTCTGAAGTCTTCAGTTAATGTGTCATATTATAATGACTAAGCTTTCTACAGATCAAAATCTGACCATTTATTTTTGTCACTTATTGAACTACTTACTCTCTTAGGTGCTTTTTAAGTACAAAATTATATACAACTTATAAAAAAAACTTTGAGGGTTAGGGATTGTTATGCCCATTGGACAGATGAGGACAATAAAGGTCAGAGACTTTATGTGGTGCTCTCAAGGTCACTCAGTGACTCACTGGTGAAACCAAGAGTCAACTGCAGGCCTGGCTGGCTCTGAAGCCCATGTTCTCTCATGCCTCTAGCACGTTTTCTTATTAACTTCTTACAGCCAAAGGAAAATAATAAGCACCACTTAGGTTAAAACTGATAAAATGCTACAGGTAGAAGAAAAATGCCAACTCAGCAAATGTCTTTGCTATAAACCATCCTGCTCCAATAGTTTCAAAAGAGCCTATATTTCTAAATAAAACTAAAAGGCCTACAATTACAATACTTATTAGCACAATGACAACTTCTTAAATACAGTAACCCTTTCTCCAAGACCGATCCCTTTGGAAGCTAAACCGTGTCTTCTATATTTTGTACCCTTTCAACAAAACATAGTCATTAAGTAAGAAAATGAATGAATCACTCTCTTAATAACCCCAAGAGGCAGGCAGGATATGCAGAATCCCTATATTATAGATAGATCTTGTGTATCTCTGTGTGTGTGTGTGCTTGTGAGCGTGTGTTAACATGCATATGCAAGTCAAAAAGCCCCATAAGTACAAGAAGGAGAACTCTGGCCAAACCTT
Source organism: Miniopterus schreibersii (assembly GCF_964146895.1). Classification (NCBI taxonomy): domain Eukaryota; kingdom Metazoa; phylum Chordata; class Mammalia; order Chiroptera; family Miniopteridae; genus Miniopterus; species Miniopterus schreibersii. The sequence goes on from NC_138102.1 coordinate 174,405,096, forward strand.
TCATTACCCCCTTTAGAAACATTATACCGGTATTGTAAATCTCCACCTTTGAAGCAAAGTAATTCCTTCTCTCTAATAATACTCTTGTAAACCTACACACGAGTGTTTTCCCATTCTCCTCTGTCCTTGACCATGCCGTTTCGTAACGACAGCAAGAAGAAAAGACTTACTTAAGCACCTGGATGGAAAGCGATAGCTAACCCAGTTTTCTGTGTTGAAAATACAGAGTTAGTATTTGAGGGAGTTCGGGTCCAACAGGACTTGTGAGCAAAGGGGGCGATAACTTCTGCCTTTCATGCTGAATTTGATTCTGGCTGTGGAGTGTTTGTTTGGGGCCGAGGGTTGGTGGGAGGAATGTAGCACGTTCTGTTTTTATCAACCTGCTCCTGGAGGCCACGGCAGGTGTGCAGATTACTTTCCAATAATGCCTAGAAGCGATTTCCCCACCTTCACAGGAACTGGCCATCTGGCTCTGAGGGCCAGAGATAATTCAGTCTCTAAATTAGCTCAGCTCCAGGTCCTCCTGAGCAAAAACTGATAAATGAGTCAGATTACACTGCTCCAAGGCAGTGTCGATAACGCAACAGCTTCCCGCCACTCTGAATGCCCGCCTCAGATGCCTTCAGAAGAGAAAATAGAGCTTTGATTGAATTAACCTATTTTAGGCTCAAGCACATTACTTAAGGGGGTCAAGGTTTATGAAGGCTAAATCGAAAAACTAAAAATACATTTGCATTTCGTGTAGACCTTTTCCATTGTAACCTTTGGTCTCGTACAATAAAACGCCAGACTCGCTTTGGGCCTTGTAGGCTGCAGAGTGAGTAATTTCACCCGTGACCGTTTTCTTCCCAGTAAAGGTGGTGGCTCAAGCAGAAAAATGACCAAGCTGCCCAGGGGGAACACGCGACTGTACCTACCAAGGGAAGACGCAAAGCTATGACATGAACCATGTAGACCAAAAGACAAAACTTTGAGAGAGAAAAAAATGCATGTTTTTCTTCCTGTTCTAGTTATCTAAACTGGCTGGCGAAACTGAGCGCGCTGATCTAATAATACCTCCAATCTCCATTTAATTTTGCTCGTGCGGCCGTGGCCATCTTGGGACGTGTGTTCTGCATAACCAGCATTCGCGTGCGGAGAATTGCGATTCGGGCGAGGGTGAGGTGCTTGGAAGGCAGGGCAGTCACAGGGCCCGATGTCCCGGGCGCCTGGGACGACATGCCGCAGCGACAAGACGACGCAATCAAATTAAGTGGCACAGCAGTAACTTAGAAAGTAAGCCCACAAGGCTCTGTCTCTTGGGAGCATGTCAGCGCGAACCTTTTAAAAAGATGTCTTATTAAAAAGAGGGTGAGTGAACGGAAGCTCTCTCTGCTTGGGGAAATAAAACACGTTTCTCCGGAGAAAAGAGATTTTCTCACCTGGAGGAAGCACTGAGGAAAGGAAACCGTCTTTGGGGGAGTAAAGAATACTCGTCCTCCTGACACGTCAAGGAAACAGCCAGTACCTGTAGTGGGGCAGGACCCGACGCCGGCCCCGGTGAGCGCGCCGCGGGCCGCTCCCCCTGCAGGCGCCTTTCTCTCCACCCCTCTCTTCCTCCCGCAGGCAAAACTAAGCGCGCATGCTCGGACCGCACCCCAGCCCTGATTGGCCCAGGATGGACACTTGACTCTATGTTAGCAAATCTACTGGCTGACCAACAACCAATCACATTCCCACTCTTGGGAGCACGACGGTCATGCGCAGCGGCAGCAGCCGGTCCTGACGGAAACCAGGTGGAAGCCGAGCGGGAGGCAAGGCGGAGTAGCAGGGAAGTGGGGTGAGAGGCGGCCGCTCCCTAGAGGAATTGGGGGGGGGTCAGAAGGGGGGCGCCCCCAGAGGCAGCGCCCCCAGCTCCTTCCCAGGGAGGCTCAGCTGAGCCCAATTTTCTTCCTTAAGGAAATCTGTAAGGCCCGGGCCGGGGTGGCTCAGTTGGCTGAGGGATGTCCCACGTGCCCGGAGGTCGCCGGTTCGAATCCAGGTCAGGGCGCATGCGGGTGGGTCCCCAGCAAGGGGCGTGCAGGAGGCGGCCCATCAATGTTTCGCTCTCTCTCCCTTCTTCTTTTTCTAAATAAATAAATACATACATACATAAATAAAAAGACATTTTAAAAAGAAAAAAGAAATATATAAAAGTGCTCTTATAACATTATAACAAATAGCTCGCCGTTTTCCCCCGCTTATTTTTAGTTGAGTTCTCTTCAGTGGGTTTATAGCTAATTAATTCTTCAATAAGACAAGCGTATAAAGATAACTGACATCCTCGGCATTCGAAGACGATAGAAAATTGAGAATAAGGAAGGAAAGGGTATAATATTTATTCATTGTGTCCCCGGTACAAGACATTGTTAGGTGTGTAATATTTCAATCTTTCTGGCAACTCCATGTCTCAAAGACATCTCCATATTAATCATACGGACGAACCAAATGAGTCAAAGAGCTTCATAAACCTGCCTAACGTCTCTCAGAGTCAGGATTTGCACTCAGGACGGCCTAGGCCCAGAGCCACTTCCCTTTCACTGCCACCAGACTTTGACATAATGCAAACATTGCTCCCAAGTGACAGCAACACTCTTGAAAAGAGTGTAGACCACCATATGTAATGGTGAATTTTATGTGTCAGCTTGGAGGGTATTCTTGGATGAAATGAACATGTAAATTGGGGAACTTTGACATTTTAGTTTAGTTCTTTTAGCTTTGGATGAGCTATTAGGAGTTTGCCCCTAAACTATGAATGTATAGTTGAGAGATCAGCCAGAGATTTCAGCAAAGTTTTTTGGCAGAATGTAGCACTCTGTCTCTGTTCCATTCACCCAAGGCATCTCCTTTCTCCCTGTAATTGCTCTGAATCCTGGCCTCTAGTGCTTCAATTCAGTGACACTGTGGCTTACCATAAAAACCAGAAACACAGCGCTGTTTCCTTTTTCCAAGTGTCAACGCCCATCAGAATCTGCCTTTATGGTGACTTTCCAGCGCCTTCAGGTCATTATTTCTTATATTTTTTTTCCAGAGTTTGTGTTGTTATTTTCAGGAGGGCTATTCACACAGGGGCTACCCAGTAATCACCAAGAGTGGCACGCTAGCTGGACTGTTGAAGACTACCACTGACAAGTAACCATGCACACAAACCTCTTGGGAAGTATTCTTCCAGCTTTCCAGGAACAAATAGTAAGAAGATTGAGTGTTCAAGGACTTATTTCAAACGAAGCCAACCTCAATCATTACATGCTAACGTCCCACTTCAGTGTGTGGTCAAACAGGTGATCAGACACAAGCTCGTTTAAACTAGAATCTCCTTAAGTCCCAGGTATCGAATTTCTAGCTTAATAAGTAGCACATAATGAACAAGTAAATTACATAGTATGTCAGAAGGCAATACATGCTATAAAAAAGTAAAATGAGGATAGGGGAATTGGGAGGCTAGGGTAGGGCTGGAGGGCCTTGCGATTTAGATGAGATGGTCAGGGTATGGCTCATTGAGATGATGACATCCAAGCAGATTCTTGAATTTGCTTGCACATATCTGGGGAAACAGTGTTCCAACATGAGGACACAGCATCATATACTCCATGCACTTAGTGCTGCAAACTCATAACCTCAGGAAAGAGGTTCTGTCATTTCTATTATAAGATGTGGAAACTGAGGCTCAGGGAGGTTAAATAATTTGTTGATGCTCATAATGCTGGTAAGGGACAGAGCCACATTTTAATTGTAGGCACTCTGTCTTCAGATCCCACCCTCTTGACTACTCTGCTATTTTCTATTTAATGGGTTCATCCCCATTTTTCACACAATAAATATTCTGTATGCTTTTAATTGTGGAAAGACTTAGTGCCAACCCTTGGGGTACATGGAGTGTCATAGTGATCATATAAATAGAGAAGGTACAAGGTGGTAGGTTTTGTAACAAAGGTCCATAGGGACATGGAAGTGAAAGCATCTTGCACGATTCACACTGAAAGTTGACTAAACAGAGGAACATCAGAAAGTTCACCATCTGCTGCTTCTGCTGGAGTTCTTTCTGCTCACCTGTGTAAACCTTGCAGGGAGCCACCTTGCAGCCCTTGGTAACCTGTCCGAAGGTGCCTTGGGTCTGAATTCAGGACATCTCTCTGCAAGAGGAAAAAGAAGAAAGGAAAGGAGGAAGGAGGAAAATTTCAGGGAAAATTCTTGATAGAATTTAAGTTTCCTCTTTGGAAATATATTTTCCTTAGATCACGTTAAACACAAATATATACAATGTTTATTTCTCAATCAGACATTAATAAAGCTGGGAAAAAATGGATAGGCACTTCTGAAGAAAAGATCTGACCAGCTGTTGATGTCTCCAGGAGAGCTGGTAAGTACAAAATGCCAAAACTGAGGGTCACCGCGATCCAAACCCGAAACTACACAGCTGAAACACCCGCCATGCTCAGCCATGCAACGCAAATTCTTACTCCCTTTTGGAGGCTACGCACACATTTCTCGAGACACTCAGTTAACTGCTCCAAGACCCACGTTCTTTATTTGTGTGAAGGGGTTATAATATTTCCTCTTTCATAGGGCTGTTGTGGGTATTAAATGAGATCATGCGGTGCTTGCCACACATTAAGTGCTCAATAAATCATAGCAGTTATTATTTCCATTCCAACCTGTTTCTTAGACATCAGAGCATTCAATAGTGCTTGGTGATTATGAATTTAAAATTTTATTTCTTTGTTGGTTTAGCTAAAAATATCTGGAAGCAAAGTCATACAAGATAATAGTGGGAAAAGAGTGTTTTTTTTTAAAGACAAAAGGACATGGATATGACTCTGTTCCTGTCAGCTATTAGCTAAGTGAACTTCTGGGAATTACTAAACCTCAGTTTCCTCACTGGTGAAACAAAATGAGCAATCCTTAAAACGTTATAATAAATAGCTATAATTTATCCAATACTTACTGTGGGCCAGAGATTGTTCTAAATATTTATGTTAAGCCATAAAATCTTTACAAGGTAAGTATTATTCATGTAATGGGTATCAAAGACAGAGGAGGAGTATTGAAAAGATGCTAATTCTTGCTATTCCTGAAAATTCTTAGCCTCCTTGGCAAGTATTTTCTCATCTCCCGATCACTTCACTTTAGAATGTCCCAAAGCTCAGACCTGTGTCCCACTTCCCTTGAAATCTCACCCAATCCCATGGTTTAAATACCATCTATAAACTGCCTACTTTCAAGTTTACGTTTTTCAGCCACCACATCTCCCCTGAGTCCCAATGCTTGTATCCTGGTGTGTCCTCTGCATTTTCAAGCTAACATGTCCAAAAAGGAACCCCTGGTCTTTTCCCTAAAGCCCATTCCTTCCAGTTTCCCCATCACGCCTCTTAGCAATTTTATTGTTCCAGTTGTTGCAAATCAAAACCCCTGTAGTCATATTGATCCTCTCTGACATCCACAGTCAATCTTCCAACACAGAGTGCCTGTGCCCCTCTCAGGAGACATCCAGAATCTGATCTCTGTCCCCACTCCTACAGCTGCCCTGAGGTCCCGGCCTCCAGCATCACTTGCTTGGGTTATTGCCAACATCCCCTAACTGCTCTCCCTGCTTTCACCTTAATGTTCTCCCCTCCCATTCCCCACCCTCATAGCCCTGCTGGACTCCACCCTCAACCCTGTAGCAAAGGTGATCGTGTTAAAAGGTAAGTCTGACCATGTCACTCCTGTGCTCTTCCAGGTTTCCATCTCACTCAGAAGAAAGCTAAAAGTTGTTACAATGGCCTGCAGGGCCCGACAGTAGTTCCTTGCACGGCTCTGACCTCGGCTGCTTTTTCTTCTCGCTGCTGGGCCTAGAAACACTGGGCATGCTCCCACTCAGGGGCTTTGCACATGCTTTGCCCTCTGCCTGGAACGCTCTTGCCCCCGATAGCCTCACAGTTTCCCTCTTACCTCCTTTGGGTTTTTGTGCAAAAGTTTCCTTTACAGTTAAGCCTTCTCAGCAGGACTGTGAGACTCGGTGCAAAAGGGAAATACATAGACCCCTTGTTCAGAAAATATTAATAAAGCCTCAGAAATCCAGTTATAGTAACTTTATCTAACTTAAAAGTACCTAGACTTATGTAAGCACAGAAGCCTTTTCCTTCTATATAACCAATCACAATATTTCCATGGGGCATATTTTGCAAATTACCTGGCCAAACCTTGACGATCTCTTTCAACTCCAAAATTCCATAAATCTATGCTTGTATCAATATTAATAATCTATAAGATTATACAATTATATTTTATCATATATCTACATATTATAAATAATATGATAAATGTACTATAATAAAACCATCATATATTTATATAGTATATATCATGTATGTAACTTCTAACATGTATTTATACCAACCTCATAAAGGTATGGGTGGGCCTTCAATCATTTTCTTTTAGATTTATAGGAAGTCTGTCAGGCAAATATAAAAATGGGAATTTGCCCTTTTGAGTGATTTCTCTGCCCAAGTAATTTTGAAAAATGATATAACAGACTTTGATGGGATAGCTTTTAAATTTTTCATCTAGCATTCATCTAGCTTTTTTTCCCTTAAGGTTTTGGTATGATACTTGTGTTTTAGCAGGAAAAATGACTTTCAATCTGGTATAAAACCCTCAAGACTGAGTGGTGACACTCAGTAACTCAAGAGATAACAGACCAGAAAAAATATTTTGGGGCCTAGCACCAGTGCATGGTTCCATACCGAGCGGCACTGCTCTCTGTCTCTTGCCTTTGCCACTAACTGAGTATGTAGCATATACTATCACTTATTGTGATTTACCTTTTTAATGTCCTTAAAGAGATACTGTGTCCTTGCAGTGCCTAGGAGAAAACACTGTGCATATTGGGTGCTCAATGGATGTGTGCCGTGTGTATGCACTCGGTAGCTAGATGACAGGTGGCTAGATAGGGCTTTATAAAGAACTTAGCATTTTTTCCCTTTTATCCCTTCTTGGCTTAAAGTTTATACCCCTCTTGGCTCAAAGTTTTGGGAGTTTTAATAAGGAAAAAAGTCTTTCTTTAGAAAGTTTTAAAAACCTATTATAGAGCATACTGTTTATGATGTACACAACATAACAGTTTTAGAAAGCTTTTAAAGAAGTTCCTTTTGAAAAAGAAAAGTTGCATCTACACATTAACAAACTCGAATGTAGCTGTCTTGCTTTTAGAGATCTCTTGGGACAGAGATTTCAAAACTCCTCATAAACCCGTAAGTGTCTCAATCGTGGATAAGGTTACTTTAAAACAACCATACATGTCATTTTCTTAAAAAGAAAAATTACGTTTTTATATCATCTGAGCGTCCCTGATAGAAAATTCAACTGTAAAATGCAAATAAGAAAAAGGGAGATGCCTAATTCACTTGCCTTTAAGAGCTGGATGTTTTCTTGATTCACCTGTAAAGCTCTAATGGCAAAGGGTTGTCATAAGTCTAATGTGTTTTTCATGCAAAATGATAGCCTTTATTTTAAGCATTAAAGAGTGGAAGGATCTTTAATGAGTTAACCTGTGGTTTGCTAGTAGCAAGAAGTAATTTTTTAGTGCAATATGGTTAACTTCTTTGTATGAACAAAGTTATGATAACAAAAAAAGATGGCTGTGGAAATGAGCCCTTGCTGTCCTTGAAAGCAGGGTTCCCCAAGAGCTGCCCATCAGACTGCCCTGCGAAGAGCCAAAGGGCTGCTGATGACCGAGCCCTACCTCAGGATGAGGAAGGGCAGGGCGTCATGGAACCCAGGATCCCGAGCTCGGAGATGTGCCCCACTGAACTCTCTCTTCACAGCTGTCCCCTGCCCACCACCTCTGCTTCAGGATAAGTTGATCCACTGTCTTGTGTCTGGGCTGCAGCTCAGTATCCCGTACAAAAGGTTTATTGGGATCACAAACAAGGAAACAGATCGGTTGGAAAGTATAACAATTCAGATGTGCTTATACAACGATACAGAACAAAACTGCAGTAAAGCAGAAATAGGCTGGAGCAATATAGTTGCATCTGAAATGCTCGTATTAGAATTTGCCAAGATTCATTCCAGTTTATGGAAGAAGTCCACATCCCAATCAATAAATGACAAAGAATGGGTAGTTCATCCAAGAGAAAATACAAATAAGAAACAAATGAAAAAATAATGTAATCCTTGCTAGTGGTCAGAGAAATGGAAATGAAAGAAACTGACAGTAAAAGATGTCAATTTAGAAATGTCAAGTTATATAAAATGTTAAGATCTTAGAAACTTAAATTCATTAAAAATTAACATTCAAACAAGTTACATGTTTGAAGGGAAATGGAACAGTTCTCACATTCTTTTTTTTTTCTTTTTATATCTTTATTGATTTCAGAGAGAGGAAGGGAGAGGGAGAGGGAGAGAGAGAGAGAAACATCAACCATGAGAGAGTCATTCATTGATCGGCTGCCTCCCACACTCCCCCAACTGAGGATGGAGCCCGCAACCCGGGCGTGTGCCCTGACCGGGAATCGAACCGAGATCTCCTGGATCCTAGGTCGATGCTCAACTGCTGAGCCACGCCCGTCCGGGCCTCACACTTCTGATACCATTTTAAATAGTCAATTCACAAACTGATAAAACATGGAAAAAAACTATAAAGATATCCATACCATTTGGGCCTGAAAAAAACCATAGAGGTGTTTATTCTAAGGACATAACTCAACAGGATTTAAAAAAACACCTGTAAGTGTGAAGATCCTTACTGTAACTAAAGAAAGAAACTTATAAAACAAAGGAAGGTCAAGTAGCCAATAAAAATAATACTTTATAAAGCTACAGAGAAATCTAAAACATTGGCCGTTACATAACTTACAACGAACATTGAAAGTGCAAAGCAATCCCACCTGTTTAAAAACATTGTGCATCTTCGATGACTTGCAGAATTTAAATTATGCAAGTTGTTTCTGAGTGATCGGTTAAGATTTTTCTCCCTCCTTTCGCAAATTCCTTTACTGGGATTCTGCGTTTACTCTGCATTCTCTCCCTTACTGTTTCCCCGAGGAAGAAAGAAGGGAAGGCTGAGTGTCTGGAGCAGGCCCTTCCCCCCCTCGCCCCACAGCGCGCCTTCTGCCCACACTCCCCTTTCTCCAGCCCTGTCAGCCCCTTTTCGGGGGAGGTGATGTGTGGCGCTAATCCTGTCTGCTGGCTGCCTCCCTTTCAGGGGGGTATGCAAATACTCCCCAACCCGAGATTTTAGACCTATTCACGGCCGGGACAACACGCTTTTCATTAGCATTTGAAGTGCGAGGGCTGAAAAAGGGGAATGGACAACTTTCTTTCTTTCTCTTTTGGCTCGAAGCTTTGGGGAGACTTGAAAATGTACGTTTTTCATCCCTTTTTCGTGCACATCAGCACTGGCGCTGAACTTCAGAGAGACGCATTGACTGCCCTCAGGGGAAGGCATTCAGGGGGATTTTTACATACACAGAGGGCCACCGCCTGAAATAAATCACAGAATGGAGGTGGCAGAGATGACGCGAGCGGGGTTCAGCGGGCTAAGCTGCGCGTCCAGAGGCATGAATTTAAATCGCGATCTATTTTCTTCTCGCCCTGCTCCCCTCTGAACCCCCGTTTCTTAATCTTCAGCAAGGAGGGAGGGCGTTGGGGAGAAGCGGCAGAGATTTTAAAATGCAAGGCGGGTCCCTCATGACCAGCCCGCTGGATGGAGGTGCTGCGTGCACCCAGCGGTCAGAGCCCGGAGCTCTGAAATCTAGGTCACAAGTTCAATCCCCTTCTGGGTCAGTTGGCTTTTCTCTGTTCCACAGCCGCAGACTAAAAGGCCCGAGCCTCTTATTCAGGCCGAATGTCTGACAAAATGTGTGCCCCTGGTCACCGCACAAAACAGCCCAGCCAGAGCCTAGCAAACCCATCCTCTACTGTGGGGGGACCCGTGAGGGAGGCAGTGGGGGAAGTGGGTGCTGGAGAAGGTCAGGCCTTGGAGGAGAGCCCAGCCCTGCAACTCACCGTGTGACTCTGGGTGAGTTAATTAACCTTTCTGAGCCTCCGCTGTGGACAGGTAACCACCACCACACAGGTAACCACCAGGGTTGCAGTGATTCAGTGCGTAAATGGACCTCAAGAGATTAATGCTGTTCCTGGCACCCGCTCAACACACTGTCAAAATTTGCTGTGATTTCATCACCAATCCCCATAAACGGTGCTGTAAGGCTACTTGAGGCTACTGTGGAGAATGTGCGTGTGAACGTAAGACAGAGTGGTCTCCAGCTGACGCAGCAAAGATTATTGCCTGACATGTACCAGGTACCGAGACAGACCTTTTTCTCTGGGGGTGGGGGGGGGGGGGAAGGATTTATTAAAAATAATAAATCCCACATGGGTCTTGTCCCAAGAACTTATTGAGCTAAATGACCCAGCTATAAATCCTGACTGAGTCAATTACCAACTGGGTTACAATGGATCAATGAACTTTTCAGTGCCTCGGTTTCCTCATCTGTAGAATGGGGATAATAACTGTTTATGGGATAGGGTTGTTGCGGGATGAAATGAGTCCTATAAGTAGGGCACTTAGTATTTATAGCAAGCCTTTACATGAGTGGATATTTGTATTGCTGTAAGAAAATAGAACATGTTTTGGCATTCTTCAGCTTTGCAAAGATGACAACATCCTGTTGCAAGCCAGATCACAGCCTTGGTATATTTTAAAACAATCTGACTACAATCTACCTTCCTAGTTTTGGTTTGCACCTCCACGCCCCAGTGCTCCCTCCTCAACATACCTTGCAGTTCACTTACAGAGAGGGGTCCACTGTTCCCTGATGCCTCCTTTTGGCCCTGTCCTTGAACGCACCCTTGTATGCATCCTTCCTGCCCAGCCTTTTCCTCTCGTATTTGTCCACCTAGTGAACGAATCCTCGAAATGCCTTTCCACTAACGACAGGTTTCTCTATGTCCAAGGATGAGCGGCATAGACCAAAGCCTCTCAAAGCGGATCTACTTAACGCAGGAACAAATTTCAAAGAAATAATGAAAATCAGGTTCCAATTGGCCTTCCGATAGGAGGCGATCTCTCTGCCTTTTTCCACTGGATAGAACAGACTGTGAAGCTACAAGGAAAGGCGCTGTCACCCAGTTCTGTATATGATGTCCTCTCTCTTCCCCCAGCAAGTTCTACCCCTTTATTGAGGAAGCCTCGCCTGGTGTCCATAACTTCATTTCCTACTTGGTTCTTATCGCAGCTGCTCTTCGTTGAGATGAAGTGAGTGGAGCGGAGGCCTTGAGCTCACTCTTGAGTAGACTGGCAGTTGGCTGCACTTCCAGATTGAAGTGATTGGACTGAGGAGGGTTGAGCTGAGGACAGCTAGACTGAGGCTGCATCTAGGACCACTATGGGAGAGCGCTGGGGCTGATTAACGATGTCTGCCATGGGTGCTGCATTACATTTATGCAAACCCTGCCTCAGAGGATATAATATGTTCCTAACACTTGCCAAATATTTTATCTAGAAGCTTGAGGTCACCCCAAATGAGCTCCCGCATGTCCCCTCTTCTCTGCCTCATTATTTCCTTGTATTTGTACCTTTCTTCTTTTACTAAGCAACTATCTTAAGGACAAAAGAAATGTTCTTTCTCCAAAGCTAACTTCTCTCCTCCCATCCTGATCCAATCCCTTCTCATCTACCCCTGATCTGAAAAAATAAAAACTCCACATGCATGCACCCACTGCCTCCTTGATATTTCCATTTGAGCATATGAAAGCCATCGCCAAGTGAACCTGTCCAAAACAGAAGTCTTATGCTATCCCCAAAAGTTGTTCCTCCCCATTACCTTCACCACATCGTGAGTAGCAGTATTATTCTTTCACTCGAGCAGGCCACCAACCTTGGAGTGGTCCTCGACTCTATTTTCCTCTCAAATCCCGCATCTAATCCATCAACAAATCCTCTTGGCTCTGTCTTCTAAGTGCATCTGAGTCCTACCTCTCCTCCCCTTGTCACAACCTGCTGAGTTCCAGCTCCCATCCTCTCTCCTGGATTAAGGTGATGCCTTCTGAACCAGCTCCTCTGCTTCCGTCCTTACTCCCTATGCCTGTTCTCATCACAGCAACTATGGTGATCCTATTTCATAGTCAGGTCTTACCACTCTTCTGCTAAAAACCTTCCAATGTTTTCCATTCTTGTTCAGAATAAAAGCCATGTACTCTCAATGGCCCTTTGTAATCAGGCTTCATTTCTTAATACTCTTTTCTCGTTCACTCTATTTTAGTCACGTTGGCTCTTTACTGCTCCTACGACAGGCAAAATTTACTCCCACCTCAGGCCCTTTGCACTGTTTCCTTTGACCAGAATGCTTCTCCCCTAGATAATCTGCGTGGCCGGTGCCCTGATCTCCTTCAGTTCTCTGCTCAATTGTCACCTTCTCAGTGAGTCCTTCCCAACCATCCTACTTAAGATGACTCCACCCCCTGCACTCCCTTCCTCCCTGCTTTATTTTCCTCCGACATGCTCCTTCCATCTAATGTGCCAAGTATTTATTTACTTGGTTGGTTGGTATCCACCACTCCACTGAAATATGAGCTACATGAGGGGAGGGACTCCTTTGTTCCCTGCAGTGTTCCCCAGGCTGAGAACAAACAGTGTTCAGCACAAAGTAGCCAATTGGTGGAAATTTGTTCAGTGAATAAATGAATTACTGCATATGACAAGCTTAATACTGTTCCTGGTCCATAGCAGATGTCCAATAAATGCTGTTTTTATTTCTTGCAAGGTTTTTGTGAGGATCAAATAGAGCAATGAGTGAAGAAATGGTCCCTTTCTAGACCACGCTACACACCTCTCAGTCACCGCTCCCTTTACTGCTGTGTTCATCCAGCCTTGTGTCCAGCCCACATGGATTTTGAGCAGAGGTTTAGATGAGATTGCTGCCAGAAACAGACATGGGGACAGCCACAGCTTCTTATCTGCTGTGGGCTAGAAATGCAGATGTCCGAGCAATTTTCATTATGTTTCAAATGAGAGTAAATGTTTTTATTGTGTTCTCGTGGCTGAATATAAGAGATAAATCCCATACAGAATAGCCATTAGGGTGCAAAACACATGGCAACCTGAGGCTGTTTAGTGCCAGGGCAAGCAGGCCTAGACACCTCACCAGCTTGGGGTATACTGTAGAGACCTGGGTAAATAAACCTCAGCCGCTGAGAAAGAGTAGAGGTCTGGTTATCCTAGGTACCAAAGAGGGGAAATGTAATATATATTAGAACGATTTTCATCCCAAATGGTCACAGTGTTATAGAAACTTCTGTTTGAATCTTATATGAGTAAGCTTCAAGCCTCTAGAAAAATCTATGTGAATTCCTCCAGCTTCCAAAAATATTAGAAATAGGATTATTATCTACATACTACAAATAGCCTTAGAAATGCAAGGAAATTAAAGGTTTAAAAACGTGTCTGCTCTTGTAATGACTGTTTTCTCCCTTACCCAGCTCTGTTTCCTACACTGAAAGTATTTTCTGTACATTAATAAATGGCCCATGTGTTATGTCATAGTACTTTAAATGGGGTTCCTTCAGAGGCTGGAAATGATCATTTTCATGAAAGAATATAAAACTAAGTGTCCTGAAATGAACAGTGACGATGAGATGAGGGAAGCAAATCTGAGGAAGAAAAACAAAACAAAACCCCAGCAAGTTTAAGCCGAAAGGGCCCAGAAAACCAACCCAGCACAGGTCACTCCAGTGGAGGAACTGGGCGACGGCTGCGCCCCAGCCGCGGCCTTGCTGGGGAGGCCTCTGGAGAGGCGGCGATGAGACGGCGCGTTCCCCGGGACGCCGGCATCCCTCCCGTGGAAAGGAGCCTCTGAACCTTAAGGGGGGGAGGCCAGCCTTCCTCTGTCCCCCTGTCAGGACAGGACAGGCGGAGGCTCTGCAGAGACGGATGACCGCAGGAGAGGAGATGACAGCCATCACCGCAAGCTGCCCCCAGAGACCCAGAAATACATGGTCTGGTTTACTTTCCTCAACTCCCTTTGCTCCTTTTCAGGACCTAACTTTTGCTGCGTGAAAGATAAATATTCTTCTTTTAGAGATATTTATGTTTAAGCATCACAGGAAAACAGCCAAAACCTGTTGTAGGAACCATGAGCACTGCGAGCCGGCTGGCTTCCCCAGCATGGGCGCCGGCCAGGGCACAGGACACCCACGAATCAGTGACGAACGCCAGCCCTCGAACCCGTTTCTCCCTGCCCTCGCGAGGCCTTGCTCCCCGAGTCTTCTCCCTCTGGGTCTCCGTCGCCCCTGCCCGGGGCCTGGCGCCTCTCCTCGGCCTAGAGCCTGGGAAGGCAGCTCCTCTCCAGGTCCTTTCTCCTCCACGCTCTCCTGGGAGTCATGCTGGCTGTCCCCACCTCCCTGCTTGCCCTATCTGTGGGCCCCTCCACCCGCTGGTGCGGTACAGTCAGTCTTGCTAAGGTCACTGTGACCTTCGAATGGACACTCCGATTATATTTGTCTCTTCCTACATGAAGCTCTATTTCCTTGGCTTCTGTGAAAATGCGCGGTCCCAATTCTCCTCGCAAAGCTCCCATTCACCCTCCACATCCTGGGTGATGATTGTTGCCCAGGGCTCTGCCCCCTTTCCATGTGTCTCCTCACGCACGCTTTCCCTGGGGGGCTCCCGTGCAGTGCCAGGGCTGCAGTTACCACCTATGTGTCCCTGACCTCTATCATGTATAGATTAACAGATAGATAGATACAGATATAATATAGATATAGATATAATATAGATATAGATATAAAATATAGACATAGATATAATATAGATATAGATATAATATAGATATAATATAGATATAATATAGACATAGATATAATATAGATATAATATAGATATAGATATAATATAGATATAGATATATAGGTATACAGATATATGTCTAAGGCTCAACTTGTCCAAAACTGAATTCCCCTAGTTCCTTCCAAAACTGGATCCCTCAGTGCTTATTTTACTTAACAAACACATATATGACATTTACTTTCTATAAAGCACTGAGCTCTAAACAAATATTAAATAATTTAATCATCACCCTGACCCTAAGAATGAAGTGCTACTATCATCACTACTCTTGTAACAGTTGCAGAAACAGAGAGACAAGAGGTTATGAGACTCGCCCAGCTCCTAGAATTAGGAACAGAGATGGCATTCAGTCCAAGAGGCTCTGGCTCCAGAGCCCACACACTGCACCACTAGGCAGTGCTGCCTCCCAGTAAGCCTATCACACTGAGTGGCCCTGCCATCCCCCCACCCACACCAGTAACTCACACCGGAGATTTCCTGTCACTTTTTAGTGCCTGTACCTAACAAATTACCAAATCCTAGTTCTTTTTGAAAACATTTTATTGAAGTGTCAAGTACATACAGCAATTCTGAAGTTAACAGATCAATGAATTCTAAAAAGTATACTCCCCTATGTAGCCACAGCCCAGAGCAGGACACAGGAGGTAACCAGCACCCAGAAGTCTCACTCTGCTTCTTCCCTGTCATTACACAAATGACAAGCATAGCTCTAGTTTGCCTGTCTCTGAACTTTATTAAATTGAATTACATAATATAAATTCTACTGGCTCCTTGCCCTCAATATTTGGTCTATGACATACATTATGTTGTTGTATATAGCAGTTTACCTCTTTCCTTGCTTTATAATACTCCATTCATGAACATTCACAATTTCTCCATTTTACTGTTGATGGGCTAGTATTCTGTTTCTAGTTTTAGGTTATTAAAAATAGTGCTGCTATGAGTGCTTTGTACATGCTTGCATGTGTGCCACCTCCTCATTTATGATCAGTGGGAGGTCTGATCAGAGTAGTGGTTATGGGAGAGGAGAAATATTACAGGACATTTCAGAAGCATAATTATTAGGATTCCATGCACAATCAGGGGTGGGAAGGGTAATGAGAAAGTGTGAAATGTTGAGCAAGACTCCACATTTTCTAGTTTGGGTGAGGAAGCGTGGAGAGCTCAAGAGGACGTAGTGGAGTGTGAAGGGAAGGGAAGGACCTGAGTTTGGTTTGGAACAGGTGGAGTCTAAAATGCTTTGAGACATCTATGTGATTTCCTAAGGTTGGCTTGCCTTCAGGAAATCAACATATTTGAAACACGCATCAGTATCTGGCAAACTTCTCAAACACTAGTAAGGTCTTGTGTTGGAACTCCCTAGGGTTCTTGTTGGGTAATTTATAGGGAGTTAATGTTCCATGTGATCAGAAGAGGGAAAGAGGAAGAGAAATATGGGCTATCACTCTTACAATGATCACTCAAACTAACTGTGTATCTTTAAGCTCATGAGGCCTGGCAATGTGCTTATTCTTGGGCCAGAGAAGTTGTTCTCAGATTCATAGGACTGGGTCCAGGGCCATTCCTACAAAGGGGACTTATTCAGTGACTCCAATGAATAGGTAAAGTCTCTTTTGCCTTTTATGGATGATGTAGGAAAAGTCCAGTGATAATTATATGGCAAAATCTCTCATTGGAATCATTCTGCTCTACGCTAATCACTCTCTGTTCCATTCTAACGACACCTAACACTTATTTACATAATGACACCTAACAAATGTGTATATAGCACTCCAATGTAGCAGAGTGCGTACTAAGTGCTGTATAAATAACTCTTTTAATCCTGTATCAATCCTATCATTAGGTATAATTATTGCCCACCATTTATAGATAAGGAAGATGAGATGAGAGGTAAATAAAATTTTCCAAAGTCACCCAGATAGTGAGGGATGGAATTAGTATTCCAACCTAAGCAGTCTGTCCCAACAGCCTATGCCATACTGCTGTTCATATCAGCCAATTAACTTAAATTGAATTTCTAGGTTAAAAAAAAAAAATTCTACCTGTATATAAATTGTGTGCAAGAAGATCTTGGCACTTTGTTCAAGACCCATTTGGCCCAAGTATGTACAATTTAGTATCAAATTATTAGGACTGATATGAAGGAATGTATTTGTCTGTTTGCTTGTGCCATCCTTTCAAAAATTTGAAGATGTAATTAATATGTTCTACGAAGGCATTGAGTTTAAATTGCTAGTTGAAGTAACTCATGTAGAAAACATCTATTTAGCATTGTAAAATGCTACTCAACAGAGAAGAAAGGTGCAAATAATCTGGGATTGGAGATTATAAAGTCAAGATAGACTCACACTTTGGAGGAAGCCTGATAATATTAGTAACAGCAAACACTTTGCACTTACTGTCTTCTGGGTAATCTTCTAAAAACTTCAGACATAGGGACTAAGTTTATAGGTGGAGAAACCAAAGCACTAAGAAGTTACTTGCCCAAGGTCACTTAACTAGTAAATGGTGGAACTGGATTTGAGCCCAGGCAGCTAAGCCCAGATCCTGTGCTTTTACCCACTGTGCTGCCCTGATCCAGGCTAGCTACATAGCAGCTAGTGACAAAGGGGAAGGCCGGCATCCTTGGCTGGAAACTCTCTGCAATATG
The DNA here is from genome assembly GCF_964146895.1 of Miniopterus schreibersii. Lineage (NCBI taxonomy): Eukaryota > Metazoa > Chordata > Mammalia > Chiroptera > Miniopteridae > Miniopterus > Miniopterus schreibersii. The sequence goes on from NC_138102.1 coordinate 174,422,594, forward strand.
TCCCCCAGGAAGCCAGGAGAATTCCTGGAGATTCCTAGTGCCAGGTGATCTTGGTACACTGTAAAAGAACAGCTCTTGCGACCCACTTGCGACCCACTGAAATTTGGTGAGGGTGGGATCAAGGCTTCCTAGTGTGTCACTGGCACCATGGAAGGGATCCAACTGGGCCACTGGCACCTTAATCTCCAAAATCAGTGTTAAGAATCAAAATTCTGAATTTAGAGTCTGTAATGGTTCTCTCCATTAGTGACATTTATTCTTATGCAGTCACAACTTGAATCAGCCTCATTTTCACCCTCACAGTGTAGAAAAATTAAAATTTAATTGGATGAAAACAAAAGGTCAAGGAAAAGTTGATGGTAATAATTTGTGTACTGTTAAAGGGGCACTGGAATAAGAATTTAAAAATCTGCCTTAGTTCTACTGTTCACAAATGACTGATTTGGGGCAATTCTCTGATAGTACGGAGGCCTTTGTTTAATCATCTATAAAATAAGGAGGAAAGAAACTAACAATAGTTGATTGCCTTTTATGTACAGAAGTTATTCTGAATGCTCTGCATATGTTAATTTATTTAATTCTCAAACAATTATTAATTGATAGACTATGCCCATTTTTAAGGTTGAAGAAACAGAGGGTTAGAGAAATTAGGAATTTGTCCAAAGTCAATCAACTAGTGATATTCAAAGCATCAAAGTTTATATGGTTTTTACATTTTTATTTTTATTTTTGCATTTCACCTCCCTTTCATCAGTGCATACCTGATTCCAGAATTCTAGAAGTCACTGAAAGATATGGTATAGTTGCTATTCTATAAACTCTGGTGCTACTGCCAAGGTGACCACCATGGTCATTCATCTTTACCTCCATCTCCTAGGAGTTCCCCTGGGATTCTGATTAAAATACAACAGAAAAGTATATTTATTCTTACTACCAAAATTTAGATTTAGTCAACCGCATGATAGCTGCATGTCCTGCGCTTCATATGGTGGGTCTATGGTAATCTATTAAAGTGAAAACTTTGAGTGCAGTCCCTTAAGATTTATGTCTAGGGAATGACAGGTATTGGGGAAGAAAATTTGATTATGGGTATTGTTTGCATGGTCTATTTAATCTCGAAATATTTGAAAAGACTTAAAGAAGGGACCCATTTTCGGCAGTGGGTGTTTTCCATTCTTACGAATGTAATTTTGTCCCTGCTGAAAATTCAGAAGTTGCTTTGTCCAAAAGGACACTGACACCTTATCCTGGGCTTTATTTGACATCTTACACTGCACACTAAACCACACGGGGAACTTCAAACGGCTCAGCTATAGGAATGCATATCTGGTTTGCAGACCGAGGTCAGCCCCAGTGTGCTTCCTTGGGCTGCTCCCAGAGGAGGCGAGACGTCTGTGAACACATCTCCTCATCTCCTTTGTCTTCTTTTGTTTTTATAAAGTGGCCACCAGATCCCCAAGCACTTAAACACCGTCCACTGTACCCAGCGATTGCCATCTCAGGGGTGGTTGTTTTGGGTATTAGTAACAAAGCCAAAAATGGACCGTCGATGACTTCCAAGAAAGAATGCTTGTAGAATGGATCACCAAAATAATTTGTAATCAACCGAGGAAAAACTGTCTAACAGTTCTCTGGGATAATTATGATAAAATAATTTACCAATGCAAATTATCTAAAAGGCTACAATCTATGGATATTACCAAAGGCATAAACAGAAGGCCAAATTGCACAATCATAAGTTAGAGGAAAAGAGAATTATATCAAAGAGAGTGATCACCCATGTCTGAGTAGTTAGGAGGTCCCCTAAAGACCTCTTTGGTGCTCTTTGAAAATCCTAGGTGTACTTTTTCTGAGAGTTTGCACTGCCTGTTCCTCTGCTTGGGATACTTTTCGTCCCCATAGCCACATGGCTCACTTCCTTAATGCCCCAGGTGCTCAAATGTCACCTTCGCAATGAGGCCTACCCTGATCGGCCCTGCTTAAAATTGAAACTACCCTTTCCCACTTACCCACGGAATTCCTGTTGTCCTTAACTTGCTTACTTTATTTCTGTAGAGTATTTACCATATGCTCCTCTACCATTGTCTCTCCAGTAGGATGTCAGCCCCCAGGGCTAGAATTTTGGTCTCTTGTGTTCACTGCTCTACTTCTGAAAGAACTCAGAGTTAGGGTTTGGGGAAACCAAGTATTAGGGCTTTGCCACCGCTGTGTCTTTTGGCAAAGTAGTTAACCTCCAGACTCAACTATAGAAAAGGAAAGAATAGACTTCCATAGAAGGTTTGTTGGAAAATTCAATGCAATGTTGGACGTAATGTGTTTAGCACAGTGCTTGCTGTAGTCAATGATAACTGTAGTTTCTAATTCCCAAATTTTTACACAAATAAGTAAACTATTTTAAGATTCAGTTGTAGATGTAGGTAAATGTTTTGATACCTTCCTCAAAGAGCTGCATAAGTACTGATCTTGATGTGGCTGACAAGATCACTGGGCTGGTGCAGGACAGAATCCAGACTGTGCATTTCATTCTTGGAAACGGGTGTCAGTGATGTGGTTTCATGGGTGCAGGTTATGTTTACAAACTGGATTCTGTGGTCGTACAGGAATCCCTAGCCTGTTTCTATTGGCAGTGTTTATACTGGTGGGATGTGTTTGAGGATGTGTTGGCATGATGGTAATAATAATAATAACAATAACAACAGTAACAGCATCAGCAGCTAACTATGCATTAGGACCTTGTCATTTGTCAGGAGCTAAGTTTCACGTGCATTATATCGGCTCACATAGAACAAACTTGTGGTGCCCTGGGAAGGCCTAGAATCTTGGTAGTACTCTCAGGTCCCTGGAACCTAAATCCATTCAAGCAAAGTCAAGGCTACAGGCTTATCCAGAAAGCCAAAAAAATAGGGGAGCTGGGTAAGAGAGTGTTGAAGTTAGTGGAAATGAAAAGGAATCATCTTTTAGGAGCCTCAGAATGTTTAAATTTCCAAAGTTACATAATCTAGAGCTTTTTTGCAAGTAAATTATAACAGAAAGTAACTCAGTGTTAAATGAATGGAACTACCATTATATAGGGAAATGGATACAGTTTTAGGATATTAATATAAAGTCCAGCTGAGGATGTTTAGAATCCACGAGTTCCTGTACATTTGCTCCTAATTCTAAGCAAGACTCTTAATAATATATATATATATTCCTATACATCTCCTTAATTTGCCCACGTAAAGCCCAATTGACTTTCAGTTTTCACTGTTGTTTTTAAGGCCCTAGCTCTTCTTTTCTCCTCTGCAAATTCATATTCACCAATGTGTCAAATATGAGCTCACTCCAATCTAGCTCTCTTTTCTCTCCAGCACACAGGTCACACGAGTAGACTATGAAAAAAGGGAAAGATTTCAGAAAGCACAATTCTTTTGAGGAGTCACCGTGCCTGCTGCAAAATTATTCAAATGAAAAGATTTTTTTTTTTTAGGTAAAACGACAATTAAGGTCAACCTCCTCCATTCAAATAAAAAGAGAGAAAAAGGAGTGTAATGAAGAATCTGACTCCTTCCTCTAATTTTGCAAGTTCAATGGTAACCTAACTGTGCCATTCACTTACAGAAGCCATTAATTTCGCCATGCGGCTGAAAGTAGTAGGCCTCAGCTTTCACTCTCCTGCTTCTCCCCTCCCTTAGGCTTTGTGTGTGCACCTGTTCAGGCCACTTTAGCATCCCATTTGTAAAACTTTGGATAATCCTCTGGCACTAACCCTGGTGTGATAATACTTCTGTTATTCAGCAGCCTAATTACAAAGGACAACACAGATAAAACACTTCAGTCCTATTTTTTAATAGCTGATTTGCCAATTTCGCCAAGCTCCAAAGAGAATGGCGTCCAAACCTGGGCTGGATTTAAATTTAATCTGAATTTGTTCAACACGTGGAACTCCAGTACCTCAGAGCTTACCTTTCCTTGTCAGATTTTTGGACACCTCATTCTTTCTCCCCCTCAAAATAGTGATGTTAGAAATCTGTTTGTTTTTTTAAAAAAATGTATAGTTTAATAATATAATTGGAGTATTTCTAAGCATTCCCCAACATCCTTCGGACACAACTGTTGACACCCTCCAATAACAAAACCATCAGCGGATTGGGGCTCTCAGCACTAACGAGTTACTTTACTCAATTAAGCTAAATGAAAGATGAGCTGGTCACACTTCTTAATTTAACAAGTTTTTTTTCTGAGGGTATTATCTTCAGAATGGGAGTTCAGTAAAGAAAAATGTGTCTAATATTTCTTTTCTGATTTTAGATGAAAAAAGGAGAGGCTTATTTCTAATTCGTGGTAAACCTTAGGAGAGGATCATTACTTCAGTACAGATAAGCCTCCCAGCATCTGGGTACTTAACTCTACTTCTTTGATCTAGAAATGGGACTGGGATCTGGCAATGAGACAATCTCATGAATTCTGGGCACTTCCCGGTCGGGTGGAGAATATACCGAATTTCGGAGGGATTGGCTAAATCTTTCCCCCAAACACGTTTTGGGGGTTTCAGAGGGCACTGTGCAACTGAAGGGCAGCCCCTGCTACCTCCTTAATCTCTTGATTTTGAAACCCCAAATAACTCAAGGGAAATCTAATACATATGTTTCTGATTCGCTTACACGGCTTCATCAAAACGGTGTTTCGTAAGAGCTATTTGATACCTAGGAAGCCTTCTCAGTCTTTATGCTAAGCCTTTTATTTTGCTCCAGGAAATCACGTTTTCTTCATGTTCAGCAGAACTGGAAGGAGGAAAGGCCTAAATTTGGTTCTAAAGGTCATACTCACAAAGCCAGCCTGAGTTTGGATGTTGGCAAAATACATTGCTTTCCTCTGTTACAGCACCAGACGAGTGAAGACCTCAAGGGTATTATCAAAAGTAGGACATCAGAGGTTAATTTCACTGACTAGTCCATTAGCAATGCCATCAAAATGTACCCTTCTGCTTCCCCAGATACTAACTGTCACATATTAAATGACAAAAGACTTCTAAACACATTCATCCCATTTTACAGATGGAAAAACATGTCACAGACTAAAGTGATGCTGGTTTTAGTCCAAAATGACACTACGAGTTGTTAAAAACACCAGCTGTGCTAAGTCATATGATGTTCCTAAGTCATATACCACATGTGAAAAATACGTAGGGGCAACATCTACTTTAGATCATAGCCCATAAACCATGGGCAGGGGGTGCTTAGAGGAAAAGTTCAGAGTTCAAAGTGGGAATTCTTGACCCATCGCTGAACTTTTCTGAAACAGTATTATAAATGACCAACATCAAAGGAAAGCCAGTCATCTGGGAGAGGCTTGTAATAACATACTGCTATATGATAATAACATTTACCCAACGCTTTCCGTAGTTCAGGCAACCGTGCTAAGAGCTGCATGTAAATCATTTCATTCAATTCTCACATAATCCTATGAAGTAGGTACTATTAATTTATGCCTTTTTTCCCTCTAATGAGTAAAATGTGGTTTAGCAGTTTAAAGGAAGAAAGATTATTTATCAGGTCAAGTATGGCTATTGCAGTCATCTCTTATATTAGCACAACATTTTCATCCAATAAGATATGATTAATACATTCAGTTTTATGAATAGTACAAAATTTGCACATAAAAGTTCTAAGTAATGTTATGAGTTGGATATTATGCCAAGGAGCAGGTATTAGCTCTATTGTGACGGTATTAAATAGTATGGCACCTTTTGCAGGTAAACGCTCGTGCAGTTGACCTTTGTCATAATGTCCTTCCCTGCACTGGTTGAGAAATGTAGCTTATTTGTCTAACATTTTCCTGGGTCTGGTGGTTCTCTGATCCTTAGGGAGCATGGCATCTGGGGTGAGACTCACAAACAAGTCTGATTTCCTGTAATGATAAAATAAGAGGCCTGAACCTAGAATGTGAGGAGAATTTTCCATGAGGAAGCAGCACTTCCCCGATACACTTCTGTGAAGCTGAATTCTAGAGGGTACTTTCTAGATATATTTTCCATTGTTGTTACCCAACATAACACCTAGCACAGTGCCTGGCAGATAGCAGGTCCTTAGCAAATTTCTGTTGAATGTAAAGATGAGCACATGACCAAGTAAGAAATAGAAGTCTTTGTATTAATAGAAAACACCTATGAGATGGCTTGTGATTTTTGTCCCTGTGGTCTCTGCTCATGTGTAGACTTATGTGTGAAGAATTACCCAGCTGGCTTTACTCTTTTAGCTAAGCAGGAATGACCTCTTGCCTTTCCCACACAAAACACTTCTAGAGTCAAGAGTTCTGCCATGGAGGTGGTGGTAACTGGCTCCCAGATGGCCCTGGCGGCTCTCCCCTCCAGCATTCTTGCCCCTGTGTAGTCCCCTCCTGCATCGAATAGGACTGACCTATGCAACCAGTAGGACATTGAAGAAATGATGGACTGTGACTTCTGAGACTAGGTCAGAAAAGACATTATGGCTTCCACCTTGTTCTCTCTTAGGTCACTTATTCTGTGGGCAGCAGTCATCACGGGGGGACACTCAAGCAGCCCAACGGAGAGATCCATCCAGTGAGACACCGAAAGATCACTGGACAGCCATGTGAGTGGGTGATCCTCAGAACAGATTTTCCAGCCCCAGGGAGGCCTTCAGGTGACTACAGCTCAGCTGACGTCCTGACAAAAACCTCACGAGAGACTCTGAGCCCGAACCACTCACCGCAGCTGCTCCTGAGCTCCTGGCCAGCAAAAACGGTGGAACAAAAAATGTTTGTTGCTGCCTTCAGCTGCTAAATTTGAGGTAGTTTCTTTCGCAGCAATAGCTAATACAGAGCTATAGTGAGTAACAGAGAATTAGACTCAGATACTTAAGGAAATAAACACAAAATACCTATTGACACCTCCTTCCAGTGTTTACCTTCTTTCTGTTCACACTGGTCTATCAGAAAGCAGTTAGTGAGACTCTAATCTTTCATATGAGAATCAGGCCTGACAATGTTTTCCTAGTAGTGTTTCACATGGGCCAGGAAACAACTTGTGGAGATTTTGTGTGCGTGCATGTGTGTGTGTTTTAAAGGTCCCCGGTGATTATGATTCATAGTGAAAATAATTCTGAAGCATCATGAGAATTAGATTCTGGTGTTAAGTGTACAATGTGACAATGGTCTGGATATATTAGTTTCATGTTTTGTAAAATTTTAGCTAAAAATTTTATTAATAAACATATCAACCAAACAAAATAAGACCTGATCATGGTAATCGGTGTTCTCAGGCTTTAAAGACAAGCATGTGGACTTCAGTATGTCACTGATTGACACCAAGAGATTTTGCTCTGAGGTAAGCACATTGGCGATGCCATCAAGAAGCTTTGGTACCGAGCTGCCCACATGCTGTGTAAGAAGCTAGCAGGGCATCTAACAAAGAACAGCAACGTAGCAAGTTGCCGGTGTAGACAAAGTCCATTTCGGAGACTCCCTATCCAAACCTGAACATTTCATTTCCCACAGCTTCTTTGGAGAGAGTGTGGTCTGGCCCGTGAAGGAGGGTGAATTTGAGCATTCCTGAAAATCAAGTCCTGGCATCAGCCAGAGCGTGACCTCAGCCAGCTTTCTTAGCTCCAAGGAAAAACATTTCTGCCAATGCTGGGGGAGTGAATGGCTGTGGCACCTTGTGACATTGGGCCGGACGTGGGGTGAGGCACAAGCCTTGAGGAGCTTCTGAGGGGTGTCACCTATAAGAAACACAAACTGAAATTGTGTCATATAGGCGATTTGAATCCTTTCTCCACTGGTGACTGATGTATGACTTTGGGTAAATTATTTAATCATTCTAAGTGTCATTTTTGTAAATGGGCCTAAGAAAAAAATATCTACTTGATAGAGGTATTGAAGGATTAAATATAATAATCCACATAAAGTATCAAGCATAGTGTCTAGAACATTGTGCTATCTAAATAATAATAATATTCAATATCACAATAATTATTATGTTTCAGCTATGATCCAATGTCTCCCTCTCCACCCCCCAAGGAGAGATCTACATTTCAAGTGGGAGTTCTAGAACATCTACAAATATTATCCCTAAACCAGACCAGAGAGACGTCTTTCACAGCAAGAAACGCCGAAAGCTGAAAGCAGCGTGTGATTCTTAGACTTATTCCATGTGTCCCGATGGATAACTTTTGTTCCCGAGAGGGGGAGGGCTCTCCGGCGAGAGACAGTACTGTCATTATTACGCTGTAAACCAGCCCACTTCAACTGCTGGTCTTCACAATGCTAACAAGTGTAATAATAATAAAAAAAAGAATACAAAAAAACCCACTTGCTTCCTTTTTTTATGAGTATTGACATTTCTGTGCAGTATTAGGAGAGCTAATTTAGCTTCCAGTTCTAAGAATTTTTGAATCTATAGCCAGTAATTATTGGCATTCAGAGGTACAAAAGAGGAAAACAAAGCTTGCAAATTCTAGCACATTCATGTGGGATTGGGAGCTGAATTAGGATCCTCACACCCCATTGAGTGATCAGCCCCCCTATTAGAGCCTTATTAAAATGGTAATGATTATATGCCAGCTATAGGCAGGCCGCCGCACCTGTCAAAAACTACCCCGATTATCCTGTTCATTGAACTGTCTGGCTCTTGAATCAATGTCTCAGGTTTACTTCTCTGAAGTTTCTGCCCCCACCCTCACCCCTACCCCCACCCCTACCCCCAGTCTTAAATTAAAAAAAAAAAAAAGATACAAGAGCGAACATTTCCCTGGGGTCACAGACCACTCTAGTAGCTCACTGCATCTGCCCCCCATTTTCTGCGTTCGTATCTGGCATGGTAATGTGATATGGAAGCTGTCCCCTCTTCGGCTGGGCATAGAAACGAGAGAAGGAAACACAAGAAATGTAAAGTCTCATCCAAGGAAAAATTCTAACGTTAGTAAAAGATAGGGCAAATCTATAATTAATCTGGAGACTGGGGTTATTCAATTGTTAGCCCTAAATACTGTGATTAAGACATAGAGGCTTGTTACTCAGGCGTCATTTGCCAAGCCTGGGGATCTGCTGTCCTTCATTTAAAAGGCATTTGGGGCTTCCCTCTACCTTTTGCTGTTAAAAGCACATAACACAATAAAGTGTCTTAGTGGAAATCGCTTTTCCCCTTAGGTGAACCACACCATTGAATGCACAGTGCTGCTTTTTCTTCAACACTAAATTCTTCCCTCACTGTGAGGATAAGTGTCTTTTAAACTGTTTTATCTAGTGGCTTGTCGCATTCTGCAATCTAAGGGAACACGGGTAGCAAAGGGCACCGGGAGGTTGGGTGTCATAAATAGCACTTGTGCCAGGGGCTATGATGGTAACTGATCAGAGTGCTTGGGGAGAAGAGTCAATGTACAAAGACAAGCAGATTTTTGGTTTGGTTTGTTTTTGTTGATTAGGGAATAGCTTTCCCTGATTCCTACTATCTCCTGCTGGGCACCACAAAGGACATCAGTGTCCTACAATAGCGACTGGCCTGGAGAGACTTCCATTACCTGCCAACCACAGGGCTCAGTCACTGGGGAACAGAGCAGGGAGCACGCAGATTGCTGCTCTCGGCTGCCTTTTGGGTAGGATGTCCCCATGGATATGCCCTGAAAGTGTAGGGAGCTAACAGTAGACAGAAAATAATCTCAACTTCCTATTTACACTCTTTTGTTAATTTGCAGGAAGAAACGCAGGATTCACATTTGGGGTTTTGTGACACTCTCCTAGCTGAAAGTGGCTTGGATTTCTAGTCTCTTTGATATTATAACATGAAAACATTCACATCTAGGTCTAAGTTAACAAAAGTCTTAATTACACTGAGCTGCTGCTTCTCTTACTTGAAAGACAAAAGAATACATCTTCTACAGTGGTTCACACCTCATCTGAGACTTCCTTTCTCAGAAAGCTATTTATCGAATGACTTCAGTGCAAAAACGTATTTTCTTGCCTCTCCACCCCCAGGACCCAAACTATCCCAGCGCCATCTAGCCGTATTGATTGACTGTCATGAAGTACCAACTAAATAAATTCTCAAGACTTTGTTGCCACGATTTCTTTGTTAAAGCGATTGTATTATGGGATAATTATGTATTGAAATATTTGATTACTTTACAGCCAAGACTATTACGAGGTCTTCTGAGTGGCCAAATCTTTATTACAGTCCTCAAGCCCCTTGACCTTGCTATAGCATACACACTCAGCCTGACACCTTTGTGATGAGTCACCAAGAGATCCTTGGTCTCTTCCTACTTTTCTATCCATTCCTTCCCTGGCTCCTCTCACTACGTCCTGTCCCCACATATAGAACTTTCTTAGGGTTATGACTTTGGCATCATTTCCCTTTTTGAAGTTACCCTGTAACTTGCCATTGAGCCAGCTCCAACTCCTGGCGACCCTATGAATGAGTGATGCCCACAGTGTCCTGCCCACAACAACCCCGCTCAGCCGCTGCAGGCCTCTACCTGTGGCTTCGGTTACAGAGTCAGTCCATCTCATTTTGGGTCTTCCTCTTTTCCGCTGTTTTCTATTTTCCCAGAATTATTGTATCTTTCCAAAGAACCCTGCCTTCTCATGATGTGCTCGAAGTAGGACAACTTCAGTTTTGTCATTTTTGCCGCTAATGATATTTCAGGCTTAATTTGCTCTAGGACCCACTCGTTTGTCTTTCTGGTGGTCCAGCATGTCCCTAGAGCTCTCCTCCAACACCCTATTTCAAGTGACTCAATTTTGTTCCTATCAGCCTTTCTTCGCTGTCCAGCCTTCACATTTTGTTTGCAGTAATTGGGGATACGGGGATGTGGATGGTCTTAGCTTTGGTCTCTAATGGCACTTCTTTACTCTTGGGGAGCTTCCTAATTCTTCTGTTGCTGCCCTCTGAGCCTCAGCCTTCTCTTGATTTCTTGGCTGCAGTCTCCATTTGAGTTGATGACTAAAGCAAGGTAAGCAAAGTCTTTAACAATTTCAATGTCTTCGTTGCCTATGTTAAAACTGTGTATTTCTTCTGCCCCTTTTCTCATGTACTTCACCAGACTTCCTCCTTATGTCTATATGAAGTGTAAGGAGGGATTTTTGAATACACTGAGTTTGTGATAGATAAGTGATCACTCTACCTGCACTCTAGTAAGGAGTATACTTTCTGCTCCAGGCCATGTCCTTTGGGCCTGCTATAATTCTCAAAACATATTCAAAAAAGGGCATGCTTAAATAAATTATATAGTGTCCATTAAATCTGTAGATCAGATTTCTTAATCTCAGATATATAGATGATAATTAACCTAACAGCAAAGTTAGAAAAACTGAGTTAAGTTTAAGAACTTAGGTTAAAAACCTAGTTAAGAGAAACTAAGTTAGAAAAACTTAGTTTACAGAAAGAAGGAATCAATGCTGGTTAATGTAACAAGGCATTAAAAACAGAGTCTGGCCCTGCTGGCGTGGCTCAGTGGTTGAGCATCGGCCTATGAACCAGGAGGTCACAGTTTGATTCTAAGTCAGGGCACATGCCCAGGTTTCAGGCTCAATCCCCAGGAGGGGACGTGCAGGAGGCAGCCGATCAATGACTCTCTCGTCATTGATGTTTCTCTCTCTCTGAAATCAATAAAAACATATTTAAAAAAAGTAAGCCAGTTGTGCAGGTGTGCTTGGAGATGACTGTATTTCACAGCACTTCTTGTGAAATGCTACAGAAAATATAAAACTCAAAGGCTATATACGGCACACTGAATTACTAGAAAAGTTTGATTAAGAAGGGAAAGCCTTCATCATTCTTTCTGTAGCTCACATGTTAGGATTTGAGAACAAGAATACTTTAAATTTCATCCTAAATGATAGAAATCCAGTCTCACTTACCAAATCCATGTCAGCAATCTGAGAAGTGTGTTGAGTTAGTAAACATACGTATCTAGAGTTGTATACAGAGTAGTTTCAGAAGTGAAAAAAATGAGAAAATGCAGAACAACTCTCCCTTCTTTAATATTTTGCACTCTACAGATGGTCCCCTGGCCAACATAATTTTCTCTCTTGTTTTGAAGATATGGGCTGGAAAATGTCTCAACCAAATTAAGCTAATGGAGGTCAGTGTATGGTATGTGCCATTAATTTGAAGAACAGGGAGATAGATAGAGGAAAGACAAGGTAATGATTTGTGACAGGGGCCCCCAAATTTGATTTAAACGATTCAATTACCCTTTTTAAAGTCCCCCAAAGAAATGCACTTCCAAGCCCTCCATTCCCCACCCATGCACATGGGGACACGAAAGCTGCTCTTACTAACACTCCCACTGTGGCACTCTGTGAGGATTGCAAGACAAAAACAAAACAATCCCCAGGGTGCCCTACTGTGCGCTATTAGACGTGGTCAGGCACCAAGAGCTGCTCTTGTGCAGCGAGAAGGAAGGGAGGCATCGAGCTGCATGTAGAACAGGCTTCTTGGTGACGCCCCCTAGGAATACTGGGCCGTTATTGCCAGAGTAACTCCAGCATCGCAAGAGACTCATTTAAGGAAATTTCCATCTGCGAGAGCCAAAAAATGCAAGGTGAATTTAAACTTCAGCCACCGCAGCCTCACACTGGGAACCAAAGGAGGCATATAGTCTTGTCAAGGACACAGGCCCTAGAAAGCAGCTCAGCCCTGCTTCCACGGCCTGCTAGCTCCCTAACCTTAAGCAGATAGGTTGGCTCCTCTACGCCTCTGTTTCTTCTCGTGTAACATGGAGATAATAGTAAGACTTATCTTCTAGGATGCTTAGGATTAAACGAGGTAATTCATATAAAGTACTTGTGGAAGTCAGAGCTAACCTACGATGGATACCAAAGAAACTTTAAAAAAAAAAGCAGCAAACTATAAGAAATTCATTAATTTTTTTCTTACTTTAACAATGGCAAAGATGCTTCAAAGTATGAGATTTTAACCATCACCTGGGCACTTCCTTAGAAAATTAATGCGTGTCATCTCGCACCGTAAACAGCAGCACAGGCCATGCGCTCGACCTGGGCATGGCGCATCTTCATCCACAGAGGGGAACCGCCTGTGTGAGACAGTGCTGTGCAAAAGAAACAGCACAAAGAAAGCCAGAGCAGCCACTAGGAAACAGAATTCCCTTCCCTGTTAGCATCTCTTCAGTATCTGAAACAAAACAGCCACGGAGGTATTTCAGAATATTCTATAAACGCACAGCCTTTGTGTGGGACGGCAGCTACGATAATTCATAGAAGAATTGCACAATCATCATGCTAACCTGCATATTCATGGAAGTAATAAAAGCAGCTGGGAAGATTTGAACATGCAGACTATAGGCATTAATTTGTGTCTGGCACACAGTAGGCGCTCAATTGTCAGAAGCTATGGTGATGGTAACGATGATAACACAAACATCAGAAGAGACGCCACATCTTAAGAAGAAAACAAAAAGAATTCGGCGACATACTGCTTGTCGGTTAGAACATATATATTTAAAATTGTGCTCATCCTACTGCAAATATTTTTATCGGAAAGTGATTTTTATCTGTTATATCCTAAAGCCCCGAATTTGCAAAGAATGTGGACTAGATGTGATGGTCCAAAATGTTTAGCAGGCTGATGACTTTTTGTAGCACCACCAGGAAAATGCAAAGGCGTAGTTTCACTTTGGGACACTGATTACTTAACTCAACCAATAATTATTGCTCACCTACTCAGGCATGTGCACCCACTTAACCAAAATGAGCAGGAAGCAAAAATAGCTTATTAGCAGCTCTCAGCCTAGCAAGGGTTGCAGGCACAAGCCAGTCATTAAGAAGTCCAGTAGGGTCTGGACTAGGATTATGCACAAGACAGACAGACGCTGGACACAGAAGACATTCAGGGGCCAAGCGAGGGCTTGGAGGGTGAGCTGAGGGGTTTGGGATCTTTATCATTTGACCATTGCCTACTTTGTCAAATACACAATGAATTACACCAAGCACTTTTTTAGGAGAGCTCTGAAAGAATGAAGAAAGTGTTGTCTCCAAGGAGAGGAAATTTTATTCTTTTAATTAAAATCTAATGCATTTTTTTTCTGTGGTATGAGATGTTATATTTGGAGATAGATGCTCTATTGTCAGTGCTTCTATATTTCCAGCAAATATGACCAATTTTCAACCACCGGGTTATCGAAACATTGCACAAACAGAAATATCACCTAATGTAGCTTAGAAAGTCTACCTGACATGTTATAGACAACTTTCACTTCTATGTACTGGGCAAGCAGGCCAAGTCATTCAGGAACAAAAGAACATACATCCTTTGAGTAGATAAATCTATGTAATGGGTGCAACCTCCCTTTTGATCAGAGTTCCCTCTTTCCCAAACTATAGAATAGTTTTGTCTGATAAAACAATTTACCCAGTCTTGCCACACCTGCAGTTTCCTACTATACTCAGAGGACATCCTAGGCCAGTTCTGCCCATCACATCGCATTTCGGGTTCCTCTTGGATAAGGGATTGACCGTGTATGTCTGTGCTGTTCAGATCCCCAAAGCCGAGGGACGCAGGCCTGGCGACCTGCCTCTGGTCCCACACGTGCCATGCCCACGGGACTGGCCCAGGCTTTGGCGGGCAGCGCTGCCCGCAGAAGGGGCGAGCTGACGATGAGTGGCTGTGAAGGCTTTGTCGTTGCTCAGGCTCCTGTGTGGGGCCGGACAATGGAAGGGGCACAAGTCTGGCTCAGGGCAGCAACGGAGAAAACTGCTGGGCAGGCTGGCGGGCCCCTGCCGACACGACCACTTGTTGACATGGAAAGGATTTCACAACAACTGAGCAAAAACAGAAACGATTCTGTTCGGAGGGGCTATTAGTTGCAACGTGTGGCACCGGAGCGGTCACTCCTGATGTGTCTCCTCACTAATGAGCCCTGAATGCCCATTAAACTGGGCTGCTGCAGGCCCAGAGCCACCCGACGATGGCATGCACGAATGGCCCCCCCGTTGCCGCTGGCTGGCCCAAGGAAGAAACAACTGGTATCACTCAGATTTAAACAGAGCTGACAGTACAGTTAAACGATCATTAATTAGAGTTTATGGGGCAGATAAAGACTCAGAGCCATTCCTAATGACAAGACAGGTTAGTGTGACTCACTCGGGAACATAACCCAGTCTGGTCCTGCCCTATTTCTTGGGCCACGTGGAGTGGCCTCCATGGGACTCTAGAAGGGTGAATAATCTGTATAAAAGTGGGTTGGGAGGGTAAAAATAAAGCTTTATAAGGCACATGGGGCTTTTAAATGATTAGTAATACCTTACAACTAGTGGTGAGAACTGAATTCAATTAGGTAAGTGCAAAGTCCTCTGGGATGTGGTTGTAGGGTGAAAAGTGTGACAGGCTTTGAGTCACAAAACCGCGTTTGAACCTTGGCTCTTAAACTTATGTGTTGCGGGATCTTGAGAAAATTTTGAAACTCAGGAATTTCTATTTCTCCATCTGTAAAATGGGGAGAGTCATAATCTCACCTTCAAAGAGCCATTGCAAGGATGGCATGGGGAAGAAATCTATACGTTACGTTCAGTCACATAGCTGTCGGTCGTCTTTCACTTTCACTTTTGAGCTGCACATGTTATGGGCAGACATGACATCTGCGTCAGGTAGGCTGATCCACTAGCAAAGGTAAAGGTAAAACTGTTCGAATATAAAAACATTTTCAACTTTGTTTTGCAAACATTTAATCTGAGAGAAACGATTTAAGCTGCATAATACTTCAAACAAGCTCAAGAGAAAATTAAGTACTCTATAAAAGGCATTTTTCCTAACTGTCCATCTCATGATAGTTTCTTATCAGAAATAATGGTAGCAGACATCAATGAAGAAGAATATTTTACAGTAGTCATTATAATCAGAAATTAACGTCTATTGAGAAAGTGAGAAATATTCTTATGTAACTACTTGACATCAATGACCATCCTTATGTTGGTAACTCCTAAATCTTAACCTGGAACTTCATCTGCTCTACCAAGATCCAGACCTAGAATCCAAACTTTCTTCATACCTAAATGGATATTTCATAGGCATCTCAAACTTAATAGCTTCATAAAAGTTAGCTTTTGCTATGTAATAAACTACTTCAAAACTTAGTGATTCAAAACAATAACTATTAATTTAGCTCAGGAGTCTGTGGTTGGAAATTTCTGCTGGGTTCAGCTGGTCAGTAGAGCCATCAAGATCTACCCCAACACCTTGCCTGGCAGGGTCAACCTTAATTTAAAACAGACTGAAAACTGAAACACGATTAGATTTGAAGAAAAACAAAATGGAACTGCCTAAAACATAATGTGTCTTATTTAAATTATAAACAACATAGACGAATGAACAGCAGATTTGACACACAGAGGAAAAAGTATTGCTCTGGAGCTAAATATGAGGAAATTATACAGAATGCTGCACAGAGGGGTGGAATGAGGAAACATCTGAAATTTAAAAGGTTGTTAGTGACAAGCAGACAGAACACAGTGATATAATAACACATCGAGGAAGAAGAGATTTGATATGGATGCGAAAAATATTCAAAATTATAATGATAGAGACTTATTCAGAACTTATTAGAAACATGAATCTATAGATCGGAGAAGTGCATCAGTACTGAGAAGGGTAAAAACAATAAATCCCCATCTGATAAACCATGATGAAACTGTAGAGAAAATGTATTTTAATGTAGCTGCAGGGCAAAAATATATTCCCTCCTGAGGAATAGTAATTAGGTTGACAAAAGACTTCCCAGGAACAAAAGTAGAAGTCAGAAAATAATGGAACGATGCCCAGCTTAACTAAAATTCAAGAGTGAGAGTGAAGGTGGGGTATTTCAGGCAGGGGATGGCCGGGACATTGTATCACTCACAGGCCTTCCACAAGGAAGGTGAGGCTGAAAGGGGTGGGGCCAGGAAGCAGCGTGAAAATCCGAAAGGTGAGGGGAAACAGAAAGCACAGACTGTTCTCTAGAAAAAGAAAAAAGAGTAATTTGGGGAGGTTTCTTTAAAAACTGAAATGAGATTATAGACAATAACAGAATATGGAATTGTGATCTAAGTTTTTTGTTTTGTTTCAGAAGGAATCGAAAAATATTGTTGTACTTTATACTTTGCGAAGACAGTTAAAAATTTGGGGTGCTCACTGAAAGTATGAATATATATATATATATATATATATATATATATATATATATATATGGCTTCTAAAGCTTGATAGTGAGGAAAGAGGGAATAAAGAAAGGCATGCTATCCCAAGAAATCAGGAAAAGAGAGTAAAGAAGTACCAAAATAATAAAACAAAAACATTTAAACAACAAAAAGAAATTATTACTACTCACAATAAATAAGAATTTGTTAAACTCCATAGTCAAAATAAAGATATCCTCAGATTGAATAAAATTATAAAATCCTGCTAAGACTGCTTCTAAGAGACACAAGTGAAATATGATAATAAAAGATGGAAAGTTATCAGAAGGAAAAGTATATACCAGGAAAATATTAACCAAAAGAGAGCGAGCGAAGCATTATCAAAGGGAAAAACCATTATTAGGGATAATCCTAAAAGGTATAATTATCAGGAAACTGTAGCAACACTGACTTGTAAGAGCCACACCATATAGATTCACACTGTGTAAAGCGGCAATTAGATGACAAATTCACAAACAAGGTAACCTAGATAGCTCAGTTCAGCAGAGAAAATAATTAGTAAATTTGCAAAACATTTTTAAAATTAAAATAAAAACTCTCACATATATGTGTCCCCCAAAATCTATACACACTTTGAATAATTATTAATTTCAATGGGTTAAATCTGAAAAGAAAGAAACATCAATTGAGCTAGCAGAAAAAAGTGTGTTGACATTTTGAGGGGTCACCCTGTGTATCTTACATATTGGAACCTTGTACCCTCAAATTAAGGAATAGTATTCTTTTTAATAATATGGTGAACCTTTCTCAAATGGACCACACACAATATCACAAAGCAATGTCCCTAAACTGAAGTCACGCTGAAGCATGAGTGACAGTGTTACTACTTATAGAGTCCCTGCCTCTTTACACAGCATCATGGAAACAACTGTGCGGGGTTTAGTCTAAAGAAAAGGAACAGCAAGTGGGATTTCAGGAAGAGCAGAAGAGAAGATGTTTTGGGGTTGAGGCCTCTCCAGCCTCTCTCAGTCCACATTAAATTAAACAACCTAATTATCTTGCATGCAAATGCTCTGCAGAGCCTGGGGCATGGAGCAGATGCTCAAATTGAGCTCCTTTCTTCTAAGGCCTTGGTTCTCAACATTGGGCCATGTCTGGAGGCATTTTTGGTTGTCACAACAAAGGAAGTTCTCCAGAAATCTAGTGGGCAGAGGTTAGCGATGCTGCTAAACATCCCACAAGGCACAGAACAGCATCCTTCCCCCGCCCCAACAAAGAAATACCTGGCCCAACTGCCAATAGTGTTGAAGTGAGAGGCCTTGGCTTAAAGTGGACTGAAGTTTAATGTTGGATATTTGGAACCAGCCAACTGCTTTTCAAATGAAAACAATTGGTCTGTCCTAGGTACTGTGGCATCCTTCAGATGGGGGTCTCAGATCCCTCACTGCATGAACAGTTACGCAGGCTCTGGGCGTGGAAATACCAACCAGACTACACATTTGCTTTAGCTGCTGGATGTCTCTTTTCAGCAAACGAGGCCATTAACAGTAATGCCACGATATATTCAACAGTTTAAGTTTCCTTGTCAAATCAGGTTTTCTTAAAAGTCTTTAATACCATGATTAGTAATTGTTCTTTCCTCCTCCAATAGAAAAAAATGTTTTCCGTGTTTGCTAAAACGTTTCCACCTTATTGGTGGAAGAGATTCCGTTGCAAAAAGTTGAATTGTCCCCATGAGACTTTGTGCTGCTACGTTTCAAAGGATGAATTTAAAAATGCCTGGAGGAGAAAGCAAGTTGGAGCTGGTGGCACGGGAGGTGTGGCCTGGGGAGACGAGGTCCGGCCTAGGAACCCGAAGGCCAGCAGCAGCAGCAGCGGCAGGGAATTCGTGAGAAATGCCAGTTCCTGGGCCCCCCAGACCTGCTGGCTCACACGCAGACAAGCTCTCCGAGCAACTGATTCGCACCCAAACCTGAGAGCCCCGGACCGAAACGCTTACTTTCTCCCTGCATCACCTGGGCAAGTCAGTGGCTTTCTCTGCCCCTCAGTTTCTTTGTGTATTTGCCTCCTGAGATGAAACCATGTCTTGGATATAAAGGTGCTTTGTAGGCTGCAAAGCATGACGATAATATTATTGACCTGGACAAATTAGAATCATGATCAATGCTGTTGTTGGTGAGGGCCTGGGCCTCACTAACAAATGTCCCTGACCTCTTCTGTCCATTATCCTCAAAGCAGAGATGTCCTCTCCGGGACGAGTGGCTCGGGTCACTTATCAATCAAAGCATTCATGGAAATGACTCAGTGTTTACCAGGGCAAGCAAGAAAACCTGCAAGCCATGCAAAAAACGTACCCCAAAACATTGAATGAGTGTTTGCATCCTGGCATAATTGCATCCCAATGTACTTGGTCCTGGTTGATAACAAATTGTACATTGAACTTCAGTCTCATCGATAAAGTCTGAGAACTGAAAACACACTGTGGAAATGGCATCGGGTTCTGGTGGGTCACCACCACCTTGCAAAGAAGGAATGAAGACTTTAATCTCTATATTAATAATTTCTAAACTAACTTCTCACATTCTCATTTCCTCCTTCATTGCTAAACTGCATACGGGCAAACGCTCTAAGAATAACACAAATCATGAAATCTCAGATGGATCCCTAAAGAGTCAATGGATTATTTTTTGTTATGACTATAAAATAATCCAAAGATCTTTAGTGCTCTAGTTGAGGTTCTAATGTGATATTATGGAAGCATTTGCCCCACCCCCAATCCCATCCAAGTACAGTTTAGCAAAGCCTCTATTTACTGGAAATTAAGAGTTCTAAGCTATTTTATTCCATTTACCTCATAAAGTCAAAAGAGTATCTTAGAAAATTGTGTGGGCACCAAAGTGAAGTCATGGTAGATGTCATTTTTATTTAAGTTGGGTAGAGAAGTTAGTCATTTATTCACAGCTGGCTCTGGTTTTGGTACGCATGTGTAAAAGTAAGATCATGTTACACATCCCAGAGTTGTTGGGACAATTTAATGAGATTATAAGATGCTTAGTACATGGAACGAATTTAATGCAGTGGTTGGCACATAGTAAGTGTTCATTTAAGAACATATGTATTTACCTCCAAAAGTCGGTTCAAAGGCCCTGGCTTGCTTTTGTGTACATATCAGGGCCTCTTCCAGTTCTACCCACAGCATTTGGATTTCCTTGGCAAATACGGCTGGATTTACTTGTGGAAATGCCGACTACAGTGATGGGCTTTTACAAAAACAATAGCTTTTTTGGTACATCTATCCACCTAGGTAGCAAGATTAATAGGATTTCACCCCTGGGTTGCTCTGGACTTGGAGTTTGGGTTAATAAAGAACATTTGTGAAACAAGGGATCAATATGTGAACATATCATTGCCCCTGCTGATAAGGAGAGTCAAACAGAGCCCTAATGGGGTCACGATGACATTAAAATCTGGGTGATAAGGTGCCTGCTTTTATCAGTTTGTCATAGTGACTCCTGGCCAAGCCCAGTCGTCCCATTACATTGCGGACATCAAGGCACCCTCCTCTCCCTCAGCCGTATATCTCTAATACCAGCAAGAGCTATTAATGAAAATAGTGATGCTACACTGAGCATTCACCTTGTGCTGGCGAAGTTCCCTCGTTGATTCAGCTAGTGAACAGTCGCTGTGTGGATATGCTGGGCTGCATGCTGGGATTCAACAGTACACGTGACAAAACCAGTTCCTGCCCTCGCTGAGCTCCTCCAGAGGTGCTTTATGTACTTATCACAGTCTTCACTGCAGTGAAGACATTTCTACACCCATTTCACAGATGAGAATAATGAGGCTCAGAGTTTGAGTAATTTGCTTAAGGCCACACTGCGAGTGCATGTCAGAGATCGGTTCTAATCCAGGTCTACCTAACTTTTTTTTTAGATCCCCACCTGAGGATATTCTTATTGATTTTAGAGAGAGAGGGAAGGAAAGAGCGAGGCAGAAAGAGAGAGAGAGAAACATCTATGTGAGAAACATTGATTGGTTACCTCTCAATCACGCCCCGACTAGGGATCAAACTCAAAACCTAGGTATGTGCCCCGACTGGGACTTGAACCTGCAACCTTCCCGTGTACAGGACGACACTCCAACCAACTGAGCCACACCAGCCAAGGCCACATCTGCCGAACTCTTAACCTCATCTTATTTTCACAATGTCATACTGTCTCCAACTACATCTAGCATTCTCCCCTTTATGTCATGAGAATTGAGCAGCTGTAAATCCAGAACAATTCTGTGCACTAATTTTGCTTAAACCATGTCTCGAGCTTTAAACAATGGTTGCCATCCATGCACAGGTTACTTGTTACTTATTCTGTGGATGTTGTGCTTGTGCTTACAGTTTCCTGTTTCACTCTCACAGCAACCCAAGGAGGCAAGTGCTCTTCCCTGTTATTATCCCCATGTGCAGGGGAGGAAACTGGGACCCCAGTGTTAAGGAAGTGGAGAAGTTAGCATTCAGACCTAGTGCTCTGACCTCGAGCACTGGGTTGGCTTTCTATCCTGAGTGGTCCTGGGGACAGCAACAGGTGGCTCCTGCAAGAGTGATGCCATTACGTGGCTGTGTTGGGTGCACAAATATCAGACAAATGAATCACACCTCTATCATTGCAATGATTTCTCTCCTTTCAACAAATGGATATTTCTGGCTAATACTGAGATTTGCCATTTATATTGAGCTAAGAGTCATCTGGTCTTTAAAATGAGTTTATAGGTATGTGGTTGGTAATGACTATTTTAATATTTTAAGAATAATCTCCAAATGAATGGAAGAGAAGTTACAATAGTCCAAAGTGTCTAATTTGATTCTGTAGGAGTCTATTTAGATTCTGGGATGGAGCTTATTTCCTTCTGGTGCACTCTATGAATGCAATCTGGGTACAGCTCTGATTTGTAAATAAAAACCCTGATGTTTCAAACCCTGGCTCCCCAGCTTATTCACCTGATGGTCTTGGAAAACTTAAGGCTCAGTTTCCTCACCTATCAAATGAAGCTAGAATACCTTCTTTCTATTGTCATCATAAGGATTAAATGAGATAGTTCATGTAAAAATCCTTTATACATTATAAATCACAAAGGGAAGTGAAGCATTAAATACTTCATTGTCCTAACGTCTTTAATTTAGGGACATAAATGTACAATGGTGAAAGTCCAGATGCCTCATAAGTCCAGAGGCCTAGTGGGAGTTTGTGCCTGGAGGGAAATCCTGCCATCACAGTTATCACTTGTCTGCTTCCTTCACCTGACTGTGGAAATCTGGAGGCAGGCACCGTGACTTCATCACTTTATCTCCAGCACCTGACACACACATAAAAGTAGCACCTAAACACTTAAAATACATATTTTGAAGAATGAATGAATGAGCTGTCTGCTGGGAGGTTAGAATGTGAATGGAACATAAAGCCCTGTAGTTCATCACCAGGTCGCACTGTTAACCCAGTGGCATGAGTGTCAATAGCAATTAGAATTGGTCCAAGATCATATGTGGACCTTTTGTATACTTTGTAATTTACTTGCCTCTTGAAGCATTAGATCCCTTTAAGTACCTGCCATTAACAGGCAATTGACAATTGATGAGAACCTGTGGGCCAGACATAAAGTGTCCATAAGTGATCACTTCCACCTTCCCCAATGCCTATTAAACCAACCTACACAATATAGAATTAAAGGTGGGGGAGACTTGCAAAATTAATGAAAACTAAAAAGGAATCTCGTCACTGTTCCAGAAACATTGGCAGACTTCTGCTAGGAATGGTGTCTGAGAGACCAAAAGACAGATGACATTGAGGTTTTCAGTAACCAAAGAGAAATAGTATACTGTGTCTCATCTGCCATTTGAGAAAATGCCATCAGGTTTATATTCACTACTATGTTACACAGTAAAATAATAAAAAAAGTCTTTTCATCTATAAATACATACATAAATAAGTAAAATATTGCTAATACCAACTGTTGATGATGTGAGAAATTAGCACTGTCATACAGAGTTGAGAGGAGCATGACTTGATTACTTGACTATTTTCTGGACAAAAATTAGCAGAATCAACAAAGGTCATCAGCCCAGAAATTTTACTTATAGAAGTTTGTCCGAAAGAAATCTTCTTTCTCTAAGACTTATGCCCAAGAACATTCATTGCAGTGTTTCTTATACTGAGAAAACATTTTGAAATAATCTAAATAGGCAAAAGTAGGGTAATGGTTAGGCAAATATGATGCAGGAATAAAATGCAGTATTTGAGATTCCAAGACGGCAGTGGATTGAGTGGAAGCTACACTGACACTCTCCCAGTAACAAACTGGAATTACAACTAAAATATAGAAAAAAACATCCTAAAATAATCAACTGAAGACTAACTGGAGAGCAACCTCAAAACCAAGGATGTAGAGCAGAGACCACATAGAAACTGGTAGGAAGTGCAGAGGCGCAAGAGGGCTGGCCGGGCTCCTACAGGCAGCAGCTGAAGGTCCAGAGGGATATCTCAGCTGTGGGGGGTTCCCACTGAGAACTCTGGGGCCTAAACCCCAGGCTGGGCTTTCTAGCCCAGAGCACCAGAACTGAGAAAGGTTTCCACATAACATCTGGCTGTGAAAAGAAGCCAGGTTTCTGTCTGCCAGGGAGAGATGCAGGAAATGCAGGCACCCTCGTAAAGAGCTAACACACAAAGTTTCCTGTGCAGCCACTTACCTTGGGCTCCGGTGGAGGGAGGGCAGAGTGGACTAGAACAATGTGAGGAGAATCCAGGGATGCTGGCTTTGGGGACAGAGCTCAGAGGGCGGTCATCTAGATTCCTGTGCTGAGTCATTCCCCTGTATAGCAGAGGACATCTTTCTCAATCAGCTTTTGACTGGAGGGGGAAGTAATTTCCCTACCCTGCTGGGAAACCTCACCACAGAGCCTGAGGCTCATTAAGAGACTGAATAACAACCAGCCACCCCACTCTGTGGAATTTCTAGAGCCTGAGGCTCATTAAGAGACTGAATAGCAATCAGCTTCTGGGTGCTTTGAGTCTTTGCCTGATTTGCTTCTGAACCTAGGACTTGGCAAAGCAGACCTTGGTGAGCCTCTTGGTTCTTTTCAAATGCACACAGGCCCAGTAGAGGGAACCACAAGCTGTGGAGTGTGGAAAGCTTCAAACAAGGTACTCAAGACCAGTCAAAAATAGCATCTGATGTTAGCCTACACCAGACACCATCCAAAATACTGGGAGTCCTAGCAGAACTACCTAATACATAGAAACAAATCCAAATAGGCAGCCAAAATTGGGAGACGAAAAAACAATCCCCAAGTGAAAGAACAAAAGAATTCTCCAGAAGAAGAGCTACGTGAAATGGAGATAAGCAATCTATTAGATATAGAGTTCAGAATACTGATCATGAGGAGGCTCAACAGCATGAGAAAAGAAACGGAAACCATGAAGGAAATTAAGAATTACATAGTAGCCCAGCCAGCTTGGCTCAGCAGTTGAGCATCAACCTATGATCCAGGAAATTGAAGTGTGATTCCCCGGTCAGGACACATGCCCAGGTTGCAGGCTTGATCCCCAGCAGGGAGCATGCAGGAGGCAGCTGATCAATGACTCTCTCATCATTGATGTTTCTATTTCTCCCCCTCTTGCATCCTCTCTCTGAAATCAATAAAAATATATTTGAAAAAAAAATGAGATAGTAGAAACAAAAAGCATTGGAAGGAATAAACAGCAGATTAGGGGAAGCTGAGGATCGGATCATCGAATTAGAAGACAGGGTAGAAAAAAATCACTCAAGCAGAGAACCTCCCCCCACCCCCCCCCAAGAAAACAATTAAAAAACAGGAGGATAGTTTAAAGGAGCTGTGGAACAACATGAAACATAACAATATCTGCATCATAGGATAGCCAGAAAATGTAGAAAGTAAGCAAGGTTTAGAGAACCTGTTTGAAGAAATCATGGAAGAAAATTTCTCTAACTTGGTGAAGGAAAAAGTCACACAAGCCCAGGAGGTAGAGAGTCCCAAGCAAGAAAACTCTAAAGAGGCCTATGCCCAGACATATCATAATTAAAATGCCAAAAATTCAAGACAAAGAGAGAATCCTAAGGGCAGCAAGAGAAAAGCAAAGGACTCCCATAAGGCTGTCAGATGATTTCTCATCAGAAACTCTACAGGTCAAAAGGGAATGGCATGAAGTAACCAAGATAATGAAAAGCAAGGATCTGAAACCAAGAATACTCTACCTAACAAGGCTATCATTCAAAATAGATGGTGAAATAAAGAGCTTCCCAGCCAAAAAGACTAAAGAAGTTTATCCCCACCAAACCAGCATTGCAAGAAATGTTAAAGGGGCTGCTGTAATAAGAAGCTGAAATAGAGAGAATGAGAAACATAGGCATATAGAAATAAAATGGCAATAGATGAGTACCTATCAGTAATAACCTTAAATATAAATGGATTAAATACTCTGATCAAAGGACACAGGGTAGCTGAATGGATAAGAAAATAAGACTTAAATATATGCTGTCTACAAGAGACCCACCTCAGAACAAAAGACTCACACAGGTTGAAAAAAAACTCCAAAATTTCTGGAGTACTTTGAGACCAACAGCAATATAGTCATAGTAGGGGACTGTAACACCCCACTGACTTTACTGGATAGGTCTTCCAGACAAAAAAATCAACAAGGAATAGTGATTCTAAATGACACACTAGATCAGATGGATTTAATTGACATTTACAGAACATTTCACCCCAAAGCTGCAGAATATGCATTCTCCTCAAGTGCACATGGGACATTCGCAAAGGCAGACCACATGTTAGGACACAAAACAAGTCTCTACAAGTTCAAGAAGATTGGAATCATATCAAGCATCTTCTAGGACATTTACACCATGGAATACTATGCAGCTATAAAAAAGAAGGATCCCTTACCCTTTGAGACAGCATGGTGGGACCTGGAGAGTATTATGCGAAGTGAAATAAGCCAATCCATGATCTTACTCATATGTGGAATCTAATGAACAGAATAAACTGATGAACAAAATACTAGAATCTAGTAGGTAGGACCAGGAATGCTGCTAAATATCCTTTAATGTACAGGACAGTCCTGTCTCAACAAAGGATCATCTGGGCTGAATGTCAATAGTGTTAAAGTTAAATCCTGACCTATATACATATATAGTACTTGTGGGATTTTTTTTTTTTTTGCTTACTTTTTCTTTATTTCTTTATGTTCTTCTGTGTTTTAAATACTTTTGGCAATGAAGCGAGATTATTTTTAAAGTCAGAAAAACATAAAAATCATATCTAACTTTGAGGAGAAAATACCTCTAAAGCAACACTTTCTGCTTGCCTTTTAATTACTTCATAAACCTTTCTCTTCTCTGAACTACTATAACACTTTTAGTTGATATCACATCATTTAAGACAATTAGAGTCCATTTGGTTTTATTCTGGTATAGTTTTCTATTTGTCTCAACTCCCCAACTAAATTATAAAACCTTTGATGTCTGGAACCCTGGACAACTTGAAGGGAGGGACCTTGTTTCCCAGGTGCCTATCCCAGAGCCTGACATGAAGGAAGCGCCTGGTACATGTTCACGAAAGCAGGGAGTGGAGGAAAGAAGAGGCAGAAAGAAGGCAGAAAGGCTGCTGACTTTACAGATCTTTATACTTGGCCCCACTCCTCCCTGCCCAGCACCTGGCACAGGGCAGCCCACAGAACAAACAGCAGTTACAGTGTAGGAGTGCAGTGTAGTAGAAAGAGCACTGGTTTTGCGGTTAGAGAGGTGGGTTCAAATTTGGATGCTGCAACTCACTATTTTTATTTTCATTTTATTTAGCAAACACACCATGCTTCCCATTTGCCAAGCACCATTCTAAACTTTTTGCAAATCTATTCTAAGAGGGTCCTCTTGGAAAAATGCATTAAGTGTTCAGAGCCCCGATTCTTTATCTGTCACATGGGAACAATGGTACTTTGCATAGTCGTGAGGTGTGACAATTAATGCAAAATGCCATGGATAGGGCACAATGTGGTAGGTGCTCAATTTGGAGCGGACATCATTGTCTTCATCACTAATGTCCTTATCATCTCGATCATCCCATGGGGTCTTTTCAGATGATTAGTTATCAGTGGGCCTAATAGATTATGAAATTTAAAATATATCTTGAAATGATTTCTACAAGTGACTCACTCGCTTGTTAGAGGATAGCATAGCCTTTCGCACACTTTTGAAGGAAGAAATGTCATCCTCCCCTTGGGAAGGCCATCCCCACTGCAGAGTCTGTGGTGTGATATGCAGGGGGCGGCGAAGGCCACAAGAGCAGCATCCACTGAATGGACCTGCAGGGTGAGCGGGGTGGCCTTCCCTTGCATTAGTCATCAGTATTCTTAGCAATGTGCCTCCACCGCTCTGCTTGTGACCCTTGATAAGCACAGCGACTGCATGCTATGTTCTTCGAACCTGTACTTAACGACCAATGGCAAAGTCGTGAACTTGACCGTAGAAATACAGGGAGAGAGAAAATGATGCGGCAAGGCCCAGGAGCCTCCTTGGGACTACAGGGAAAGAGACTGTGTACAGCTAGGGCAAAAAAGCGATTGATTTTTCAGACCTTGCATGTGATTGCAGTACATTACATTACATGGAAGGGAGTCGCATCAGGTCACGTTGACCCTGGACCTTGAGCAGAGCTGAGTCAGGAGGAATGAAAGATGGGACGGTTGAAAGGAGAAGCCCAAGCTGATAGGAGGCAGTATTTTTGGACATACTGCATTGGTTTGTTTCATTTGCCCTCCCCCCTCCTCCCAATCAATAAAACAATCAGCCAAAACATCTTTCTAGGAACCGCTATGGATCAGATTTATCCTAATTGACAATTGTTTTTTTCTGCCTTTTGACAACCTCACTCAGAGTTCAAGCTTCTTCCCTTTAAAAAAAAAATTAAAAAAAGAGATCTCCTTTCCCACCTATTATGGTATGTTTTTCTCCATTCACACTTTCCCAAACAATACTACAGGGCAGTCCAGCCCAGTCTTCACTATCCTCCACACCCCAGGAACACTGAACGAATTTGGTCTTTTAATCCAGCACACAGGGTGAGTGTCCAGCTTTTCCTGGTCCCTGTGCCTTCCTGGCCATACCCTGGGGGTATGTTACTACCCACTGCTGCCCGACTTTGCCTCTGTCTTCCATGTTGTGTGTGGACCTCTTTCTATCTTGCCTGCCTCTCCTCCCGAGCCCATGCAAGCCCCCAGGGCAACACTGAGGATGCCAGCTAGCCAGAATCCTGAATGCTGCCTCCATTCCCTTCCTATGGGAACAGTGCCTATCGCATGGAGACCTGTATTATTCATTCCAGAAATATGCAAGTACCGGGTATTTCAAAATTGCTCTCCCCACATAGAGACAACATAGCTATACTTTCCCCAAGCTAACCTCTATGTCAAACTCTTTGAATATTATGTCTCATCTGATTAGCAAAACAGTTAATTAATTATTATTACTGGCTTCAATTTACAGATGGAAGAGCTGAGAGGAAATGGTAAGGTCACTTTCCCAAGGCCATGTAGCCACATAGGTGGTGTAAGCCAAGTTTGTCTGTCTTCAGAGTCTGCATTGTCAAATCCCATACTAGGTGGCTCGACTGGGAATTATCCTTAATCACCATTTTAACAACAGAAAAACAAAATTTACATTGTCGTTTTCAAAGAGATTTTACTGAACCATCTCATGTGATCCTCACAATAGCCCCAGGGGTTGGAAGAGGGAACTGAGGCGAGAAAGAAGACGGGGATTCCTGCTGCAGGTTGGGTCATCCAGGGAACTGACTCTGAGGTGAGACTGAGTGGTTAGGTCATTTCATAGGGACTGGGTTGCAGAAAACACTCAAGGAAAGGCGTGAAAGGAAGTAGGGTTGGGCAGGCACAGAAGTGAAGCTCAGTACAGATTCAGCTGCAGAGTTGGCCAAGGGTGGGGAGCTCTGCCGGAGAATGGCCTTGAGTAGAGGTGAGGGGACTGGGCCTGATTCCTCACGGTGATGGGTCATTGCCTGTGAACTGCTCCCAGAAGGCCACGTGACCTTGTGCCAGGCAGCTCTTTGACACGGCTGCAACCTGGCAGCTGAGGGGAATCTGGGTGGTGCACTGAACTTTCCCCCACAGCTAGCAGCTAGTCAATGCTACAGCCTGAGGAAGAATCTGGAACTCAGGCGCCGTTGCGGGTGCCCCTCTCCAGCTAGGCTGCAGCATTGCTGCCCAAGGCAAGTCAGAAGCCCCTGGTACTGACCATCTTGATACTGACAGCTGCCTACATGGGTGCCCGTGAAGATGCTGGTGAGTCTGCTAATAGGAGTTATGGTGGCAGCACACAGCACAACGCACTGATAAAAGCAGAACCTGGCCACAGTATTCCATCTGTTACAAGAGGAAAATTAACTTTACCGAATCAGAACCCCAGCTTTCGCATGGTATAGCTTGTCAGATTTCCCCTTGATGGTTTTCATCAAATCATCTGTGATTTGAAGCCCCATGTGAGCTGGGGTTCTGATAAGGGGATGTTGATTGTGGTGGTGGAGATGTTGGGGTGGGGAATTGTTAGGGGTGGGGTAATATTGTTGGGTGATGTTGGTGGGTGATGTTGTTTGGCTGTGGTGGTGCAGGAGTGTATTGGTGGTGATGGTGGTGAGGAGTTCTCATATTGAGAAAGTCATATTTTTAAAACATCTATCGAAAAGGTGCTAAATATGAATTTGGCTTATCTGTTTCCTGTCCTGCTCTTCCAAAATGTGAGTCAAAATGGGGCTGAATGGTATTGGAAAAAAATCTGCTCCTGAGATGTTCCTCAAAACACTTTCCCAGAAAACTACATATTCTCCAGGAGAAAAGAAGTTGGGAAAGAAAATTTCCTCCACTTCCTGGGAAACCAAATCACCACCCTCCCTATCACCTCATTTCACTTTAACAGATGCCCTGGCTCACCTCTGGGCCAGTCAGACTGCCTCCTTCCTCTGACTCTGATAAGCCATGTCACTCTCTATGTTCACTCTGCCTACCTCTTGCCTCTGTCCTGCATCAACCTACCCATGCCATGCTTTTCTCAATTCCTTTATTAAGATTCAGCCCCTCTGTGGGCCCAGGCCTCTACGTTCATAGAATTCTTACTTCTCTTACAGCCAGTGTCACACAGTTTAGCACAATCATGCATCTGTATTGCTTAGTTGCTGCCAAGCGAGTTTATTTGGTCTCCCCAGATAGATTCCAGTTCTACCAGAATAGTGCCCTTGAACTTTCCTTATATTTCCCATAAGGCCCAACACTCACTAGATACTTAATTGAATGCTATAATTTAGAGCAAAGCACAAACAAGGGACCCAAAGTGGGAAGGAGGACTCCAGTCCAAGCTCCGTCCCTAACCCATTTCATGACCTCAGGTCTTTATTCCACTTCCCTGGCTCTCAGCTTCTTCATCAATAAAGACTATTATTGAGCCAAAAGAAGATGAAGATGATGATGATGATATTCAGCTCTATTTTCCAGGCATGTGGATAATATATAAATTTATTTCATATTATCAAGCAATATTAGTCAGTTAATTGCAAATAAACTTTTGAATTCGCCATTTATTATTCCAGGTTGAAAAGCAGCTTCAGAGTTCCTGTTCCAGATGTTCCAGATGGCAGCTTAACCACCCATAGAATCACCCCATTCTGCTTCTGCATCCATAGAAATATAGTGGGCAGTATTCAAAAATGTTAATAAACATATAGCTGAGCTCAAAAATGCAAGCAAAACGGAGATTTCTAGTGACCAAAAAATAATTATGTTGTGCATGTCCTTCTTGAGAGAAAGAAAATAAGAGATGACGTACAGAAGACTCAGACGTGAATGTAGCGTGATTTTGAGGCACAGAGAAGGCTAGAAATGGAGCTGGGCCACACTGGATGGGCTTGGGTGCTGAATCTGTGACGTTTTATTCATGATAGTCTAATTTTTTAAAGAGACGAAGTCATGTATATGTATATAATGTATAATTTAACATAAAATGTAAATATATGATACAAAGAGGTTGGGAAGTAAGTATGTCCAACACGTTTTGTCGTGGTGGGGCTGTGACAAATGCTCTTTTCTTCTTTGTCCATTTCTGTACTTTTTAATAATAACAATCACAGACAAATAGCACCCACTCCACCTCTTCACCCCACTGCTCTGCATGTCTACCTTCCTATCACCCGAGAGTGAGCAACCTGAGCGCTCTGCCCAGCCTCTGTGTGGCTAAAATACTAAAACCAGGGCCTGGGAGGCGAACCCAAGCCGGGAAGGGGGGCCTCTTCTGGCTGTCCATGGAGCTGTCCTTGGAAAGATCCGGCGGGATCTTGCTTACAGCCCCTCTGTCCCTTCCCTTGGGGTCTTCTTAGGCAACAGCACAAGCACTTTGTCATTAAAGCTACAGCCCAGTGGCCTCAGTTTTTCGGTCACTTGCGACTTTGCTTCTTGCGGCCGGGCAGCGATGAATGGGCGCCAGGCCGCCCCAACCTAGTCTAGATGTTCAGGCCGGGAAGGGGTGCTCGGCAGCAGGATGCCAACCTGCATCTTTTAATTGCCTCGGCTCCTGATAGATTGGCTCTTACCCCCTCTGAATTCCTTTGTTGCGGAGCAGTTAAAATTCATGAGCGTCCCAGGCCTGGGAAAATTTACTCCAGTGCTGCGATTTTTCTGAGCCAAGCTGGCCAACATCGCAAAGAGTCGGAGGCTGTCGGGCCATCTGTTACATAACAGTCAACAATCTCGGCAATCTAGGGAAACAAGGTTGGGGAGAGGGGAGATTATGAGACATTTAATCAGAACAGATTGCCGCCTTACTTAGGGGGGGAAAGGGAGAGATAATATGCTTTGACTGAGGCAGAGACAAGCTTTATTAGCATAAGGAACAAAACAAACCTTTAAAAAATGGCACCACTAAAGCTGACAGTCTAAAGAGGCTTGGTGACAAACCCCATGTTGAATTGGAGGTCACAGGGGCCCCAAATGTGACCAGGAGACGCACACACAAACAGCACAGAATGTATGCCCTCGCACACAGACGGGCGCACACCAGCAACATATGAGAGAAGCCACCAAAAAACTGCTGTGGGATCCAAATACAAGCATGTAGTTGAATTTCAGAATCTTACAGGCCCGAGAAAGGCCCCGTGGCTTCACCTTCCAGGCGAACCACCTTCATTATGGGCGAGAGGAGTCAACCTACTCTGACTGTTTCTACAGAGCACAGGCCTCACAGGTGACTAGCACTAGACTCTGAAGTCCCCCTGTAAACTTTATCATCTTTTCCAGGCCAGCTTTTAGCAATGACCTACAGCTTTCAACCTGAGAAATCCTGTTTCTAAAGGAGAGAAATGAAAGTGGAGGTAACAAAGGTAAGAAAAGAAAAAAAGAGAGAGGAATGAGGACAATTGGGGAAAGGAAAGCAGCCACAAAAGGAAGTAAGAAAGACTGGAAAAGGCATGTCAGCAGAGAGCCCCAAAGTACAGGCCAAAATAAAGTATATCAAAACCCAGCTAATCGGCAAACAAAAGTTGAACTCTAGTAAGTGGTGTGTAGGCTGAAGTGTTTGGAGAAAAGTCTAGTAACGTCCGCAACTTAGGTTGACTATAAAGTGGATGGATGGATGGATGGATGGATGGATGGATGGATGGATGGACGGACGAATGGATGGGTTGCTCTGCAATGGAATAAATATTGTTAAATGGTAATTGTAGACTCTAGATGGTGGGCATATAGATATGCACTGTACAATTCTTTCAACTTGTCTCTATTTTGAAATGTCCACAATAAAATGTTGGAAAAAAATAAATGAACATTGTGACTCCAAAAATTAAAATAGAATGCAAACTGAAATAAATATCCTAGACATTTAAGAATGTATAATTAACCATCCTTTTAATTTCCATTTTTTCTCTCACCTGACGTTGTTTCCAAATATGTAACTTGAAGTAGAAATGAAAGAAATGGATTCAAGAGCATGATCACAAAGCTTTTGAGACCAGTTTTGCTGCTGTTGTTATGTTGTTGTGATTTTCAGTAAACTAAAATGAATGAGATTGGTAAAAGTCATAATTTGGTACAAAAACGTAGATTTTACTGTCACTGTCTCACAAATGAGCTCTCTTTGACATGATCAGTACAAATTCTTAATTCCTCCTCACCAGCTCCTGCTGCTGACAGATAATCACTTAAAACCAAACAAACAAAACCAGCTAAAAATCCCAGATATTTCAGAGTACTAATTTGAAACAGTTTGGACAAATTTTACTTCAGTTAAGATCCTTGTATCTGGTTTATCTTTCTTGCCTTCACTGGATCTGAATAACTAAACTTGTTAGATGTATTTCTCATTGAGGGACTGGCCCCAAATTTAAGGTTCTGGTGTATCAAAGAGTATGAGAAAGAGAGAACATTTGTTTCTAAAAGTTTCATTTTGCCTTTCTCTTTGGACTAACTTAAGAAATGAAGGTTTTGAGTCGGTGATGGAAGCAATCAGAAAGGAGAGGGAATTCAGAACCTAGCTAAACCTTCCAGTTCATTCATCTGTATGTGTCCCAGAAAGAAAGGCCTTTATCTCCACACTTGGGGCATTTTATCCCTAACTCAACATGTGCAGCAAATCACCTTTTTCGGTAATAGCTAACACCACAAAATAGAAATGTATTTATTTTAACCAAGCCCGCCTGGTGTGTTCAGGTCAAATTATTAAGCACAAAGCACTGGAATTTTCAATGAAAACATAAGCGATTCCATTTAATATACAAAACTACCCTGTGGGGTAACCTCTGGGCTCCGACCGTGAAAACACATAGAGGCTCAGATTGGCTCAAGACTATCTATCTGCCTGTGAGCAGCACATTTTACACTGGAACGTGACAGGTGACAAGGTTATTGTCTGCAAGTTTGCAACCCAGGGGCTAAGAGAGAGGAAAAAAACTGTGAGAGCATTTGAGCAAATAGTTGACACTGTGGGGTGTCCCCTTTTCCAAGCCAGCAACCAATGCCCTGAGCCATGAAAGGAGACAGTGGTGGTTCAATATTCACCAAATGCTGGGGTTGCGATTCAGTATTAGAAAAGCACTGGGTAGAAGTAGATGAGATTTATAAGAGCAAAATAAAGCACAGGGGCTCAGGAGGCCCGGCTCTCTGACCGTTTGTTATGCTCCATGGCATTCCCAGCCTCTGTCGCTCCTTCCTCCTTGCTTGGGCCACATCCAGGCCTGAGAAGTCAATGGGATACCACATGAGACACCAAGAACCCAGGAAAATTGCTCTCCGATGAGTAGCAGACACTTGCCTCCAGTTGCCCATTGTTTCCACATTCTCAATGTAGATTTGCAAAACCCCACCCAATTTACACGACAGGATGTCAAGTACCTCCCGAGGTCTGCATTTCCAAATGGTGTCTAGAAAGCCTTCCTCTAATAGGAGAAAGGCCTTTGGAGAATTCATCAGATGAAATAAGAGAAATGCTTGGGGAAATTTTGATGTAATTGTAACCTCTGAAACTCAAACCAACCCAACACTTGGTAAGAGTCAGGCTGCCTAAGTGTGAATCTCAGCTCTGCTATTTCTACTTGTGTATGTTGAATTAGGTTTTTATATCTCTGATCTCAGCTTTCTGGCCTGTAAAATGGGGCTAATAATAGTATGACAATAATAAATAATCATGATGATTATTATTGTGAAAATCAAAGGAGCTAATCCAACCATATCATATACCACAGTGCTTCACAGTTGACTGCTTAATAACTTTTTAATAAGTTAATTATTCTTTCCTTTTTATTTTTAGTCCTCGGGTGAAGATATGCTTTCATTGATTTTTAGGGAGAGAAACAGCAATCGGTTGCCTCCTGAATGTGCCCCGAATGGGTATCAAACCTGCAACCTTGGTATGTGGCCTGACGGGGAATTGAACCCACAACCTTTTTGCTGTACAGACCGATGCTCCAACCAACCAAGCTACCCGGCCAGGGAAAGTTAATTACTTCTTTGTTTGTCATCATTATTATCTTCTGGGTAGAAAGAAGATTAAAAACTCAGGTAGTACATATTTATTGGGAGACTCCAGGCTAAAGGGTCTGTAATATGTATGTTTGGACCTTGGCTTGAAATGCTTTTCACTAAGTTTCTTAGGCTTAATCCAGTTAACAAACAAACAACAACAACAACAAAAATAGAGGAAGAGCAGGAAAAGAAAAAAGCTAAAAGTATACACTTGTAGGCAATCTTGGCTCTGAATACAAAGCCTTTTATATGTGTGGCCATTTGCAGTCACCTCACCATGACCCAGGAAAGTCCCATGGTATTTTTCCATTCTTAAGCCATAGTTGAAGTAAATAAGGTAAGTCCCTTAATGAAAACTGAGATACCACAGAGGCAGAGTGCAATTTTCTGATTTTGCAACGGCCTAGGTGAAGTAGCTGTTGGTATCAGCTTTCATCACTACACGGCAGTGAGAAAAGTCTTCCACGTGGATTTATTACATTTGAGGGTTGAGCTTTAACATCTATACCTCGTGATGCTAAAAAAAACAAAAAAGAAAAAAAAATGCTTTATGGGGGGAGTGATCAAATTTTAAGGGGTAAAGAAAAAATTACTTAGCATTCACAACTTTAGAAGAAGATATCATGTTATCCATTTATATTAGTCAGGGTTCTTGGTTGCAGGCAACAGAAACTGACTTGGACAACTTAAGCAGAAGGGAATATTTTGGAAGGATTTGGATACTTCTTAGGAGGACCGGGTTTAGAATGATGAAGAACCGTGGGAACGCTGGAAGGCTAAGCTGTAAGAAGCATACCTTTGCTGCTTAAGATGCATGACTGACATCTCCATGTCATTGTCTCCTTTCCTCAAGATGCAAAGTCCTAGGGCAGCACATCTAATTGGCTGAGGTTGGCCATGTGACCTGGGCCCGGCTGTCTTGGGACTGCATTCCCACCAGCTCTAATACTTGGAGTAGGCACTGTCTCCTCCCACAAGAGTGGCTCATCTAGAAAAGCAATCAGGATGCTATGAGGGTTAGTATTGGGTGTTGGACAGCCAGAAAAGGCACTGCTACGTGGCACTTTTCTAAACATTTCAGAAAAGTTGCAGTTAAGCTCTGTCCTTTCTAATCATGGTTATCATCTTTCACACATTTAAAAATAATTCCTATTTCTATTCCAAAAAGGTAATTCCCAGAATTCTGACTTTTCTACTTTCAATTTCATAAATTATGGACCTTCATTAATCTCAAAGTCCTTATGAAACAATAGGTATGGTCACAGGCAAGGTTCACTCTGGCTTTGAAAAGAATGGGCTAACTTTACTTTTTTGTGTATGAAATTGGCCAATATAAAAACGGAATAATAACCAGCAGTGATGGGGAGAGCCCCAGGCACTCTCATACACTGGTGGTAGAGGAAATTGGCACAGCCCATTGGGCATTATCTATGAAAGCCTTAAAAATGCTCACATCTTGTGACCTAACAATTCCATTCCTAGGAATTTCTCTTAGAGGAAAAACTAGTGTAAGCACAAAGATATTTATTATAACATTATATATAATTGTGACAAATTAGAAACCACAAGCATAGTTAACAAAAAGTAGATTGGTTGATTAAACTATGATACAACCATATAATGAAATACTTTGCAGTCATTAAAAGATGCTATGGAATTAATCATTGTTAACATTTTAAGATATCTGTGATACGTTGTTGAAGAACCAAAAAAACCTGGTTACAAAAGAGTATGTGAAGTATGGTGACCTTTGATTTAAAAATGCAAATCTAGTTTGTGTGGGTCCATATATATAAACACATAGAAAGAGAAAAAGTCTGGAAAGTCACACATCAGAATAATAATAGTGGTGATCTCAGGTGGTGGGATTATGGGTGATTTTTACATTTTTCTCTGTGTTTTTTGTTTGATAATTTTGTCTTTTTGTACTGCATATATAATTGAAAGATAATAAAAGTTATTTATAAAACTTTTTTATGTTAATAAAATAGAGATGGACATCAATGAGCAGGCAAAGGCAAGGCCAATGTCACAGATACTGTTTCAGAATGTGCTTTGTGTAAAATTGTACATTTTTAAAGAAAAAATGCTTCTTTGCACAAGTTGAAAATATCTTGAAACATTCTTACATGTTTATGAGACAGACCACAGTGCTCTTCCTATGTCTTTGTTCACATCAGGATGTTAAGGCATCCCCCCCCCCCAAATTACGCACTCATGTGGGTTACATACACCGTGGGGCATGGCGAGAAACTGAATAGGAGGAAGAAAGCTCCTGTGTTTTTCCAAATAAACAGAAAACCCACCAAGGCACCCAGAACTCTTCAGCCTAAATGCCAGTCAGGCATCTGGATGGGAAATCAATAGATTAAGGAGCAAATCAAGTGGCCCCAGTCCCTTATTCCTAGCAGGGCGAGGTTGGCTCAGAGGGCCCCAAGGATGCAAAGATGCGCTCATCTAGCGCCGCTGGGATGGATTTGCCCACTTTTTATTTAAATGCAGCCTTGCTAACAGTTCCTGCGAGTAGGGAGCCACAGAAAGGACGCAGAAAGTAAGCGTGAATGTGCTCCCTGTGCCGCGGCGCAAATGAAGTCTCAAAGGAGGGAAGCGACTTGGCCCCTTATTGCAGCTTCCAGCTTTCATTTTTCTAAACAATTATTTTCTAATTCAGATGCTTAATAAGAACCTTCAGGTCAATACGATGAAAGACACTTTGGAAAATGAGGAACAAGCATTATGCCAAATTAAAGTTTGGGTCTTTGCAATGAATGAATGAACCATTTTCTACATACAAATCCAGGGCGATGCAGAGGTTAATTTTTTTTTTTGGTTCTTTCTAATGAAACTTTCTCTCTCTCCCTTTTTTTTTCTTGCCAGTCGTCTTTGTGTCTTGGAATTGAATGCGACCCACTGGACTTTGGGCCGGTTCCCTCCCTTTTCTGCATCGCACAACAGTAACTCCTGCACAAAGTGTGCTCTGTAAAGCAGCAATTGTGCGGGGCCGGTGTTCGCTTGGAGTGTTGGTACAGTACATGTCATCTTGTTTAGGTCCCTGGCCCCCTTTTCTATCTTGGCTTTGAAAACCCTTGTTCAGCAGTTACAAGACAGAACAAAATACCCAGCAAAATGGGGGGGGGAGGGAGACCCCAGAGAGAGCCTGTTTACCCAAGGAGCATGGACCAGCAGCCAAAGCAGCCTGACCAACTTTGCGGTTTAACTTTTCATAGTGTAGAAACCACAGGACAAAGCTCTCATCAAAACACCTAGTTGGGAATTCTCTGCAAATCCCACTGTATTTGGAAGAGAGAAACATTTGGTAGCATCCTCTCTTTTTTACGTCCTGCAAAAAAAAAGCTGTTAAATTTTAAAAGGACAAGCATGGATGGTAGAATCCTATCTTTTTCTGTGTATCATTGATGAGTGACAATACCAAGGACCGGTGGGAAATGAATTGGTTTCATTCAACAAAAGCAAATAAGGTAGGTTTGTGGAATTGGGTCCTCACTGTGGTACACCAGCAACATGATCAGGTTTCTGTGTGAGTCTCCTAGAAGTCTAATCTAACCGTCAAAAGAAAGTAGGTTATTTTAGGTTCTTGTACTTAACAGGCCTTGCTAATTAATAAAGGTTATTACTGTAATTATCTCAGTCCGCCTATATCAAGAGTCAGGCCCTTGAATATGGCTTTAGTGTTACCAGTCTCAGGGCAAAGTATGTTTTGTTTTAATTCAAGCCACTCCCATAGTTCTAATTATGTTTTAAAAGGTCTAGTTCATAACCTCAATTTGTTATGGTTGTGTCTGGCCAGTACTGTACTAACGGAAACACCTAGTTGGGAATTCTCTGCAAATCCTGCTGTATTTACAGTTCAGTGCTTTTTGTTGCCTAAATTACTTCTTAAGTTACCACCCTTACTTGAAATATTTGAGCATTTTTGAAGATCATGAATATAGAGGGTTTCTTTTCTCTTGATGGTTAGATTTACATCATGAAGGCCTTTTTTGATTTCTTTCTTGAGCCCTATTTCACATTCTCTGGGCCCATAGATCATGAACTGAGCAGATGCTAAATGAAACTCATCCTAGCTACTTGTTAGCAGATATAAATAATTGTGCTCATTTTAACAAAAGGAGATACCTTGGAATAACCAAGAAATAAATTGGCATTAGTTTCATATGGTCTCGGTATTTCTTTAATTATCTCTGTCACATACGTAGGAGTAGATAACAGTTTCACTTTCCATGTGGGAAACTAAACACAGATCGGTTCAGTGTTATAAAAAAAATCATGTTCTATCTTGCACCTGGTTAAAAATCAGGGCTAGGGAAGCTTCAGAACAAGGCCACTGAGATGTCTGTGAAGCCAGAGAACTACTGTCCCTTGGTAATTATCTAACTCCAGAGGAATTGGTATATCATAGCATTTCCTGAGGCAAGTTTATACTAAGACTACATGACTGGGCACTGAAAATAGCTGGTGCCTAATCCTCTGTTCTCATTTATCCTGAAAGGCTGTTCCTTTGTAGTAGGTCAGGGAACCCCAATACCTAACTACCTGCTACCTGTTTTCTTGTCTTCAAAAATCCATTTTGACGTCCAACTGAAGCAAAACCATTTTCAAAGATTGGGCTTAGATTGCACTCTCCATTCATGTATTTTCCAAAGGAAACCCTTGCATAGAATTTTTTTTTATAGGTAGAACTAAAATTTTCATTCTAAATTTGGGATTAAAAAAATGGTGATTCTTAAACCGTGTTCCCACAGAACACTGTATGACGTAGGTTTGCTCTAGGGCTTCCTCCACTGGAAACCATATAGTTAGGGTTGCCAGCTTGACAAATACAAATGCAGGACACCTCGTTAAGTTTGAATTTCAGATTTTAAAAAAAAGAGAAATTTTTCTTAGTATAGAAAATAGAGTATATGTGCTGCAGAAGCGAGCGCTAGTATTAAAAATATAGGTGTATTCCCTCTGCTTTCTAAAAATATCCAAGAACAAATTTAGTCATGAAATTAAGGTTTCATTTTTTACTTACTCTTTGTGATCTCAGTTCCTTTAGTGAAGAAAGATTTTAAAGGTTGAAATTAATAAATTTGAGTATGTGTATTTTTGTCTCATAATTATATCAATAAAATATTGCTCACTATTTTTGTAAAGTACCTTTCCTTATAGAATGGCTTATTTTTGTACCTATATTTAAAATGTCATTATCCCAAATCTAAAGTATTTGTAAAAGTAAATCTTGGGGGATACATTGTTAAACCAAAGCTTTCAAGAATATATATGCTTCTAAAATTTAAGATAATGACATAATTTAATAAATCTCTGCCACTGATACTTTGGGATTTTTTTTTTTCTCATTTGAGTACTTAGTAGAGATTATTGAACATCTGCTCTACATCAGGCACTGGGTATATAAATATAAGTGAGATAACATCCCCTCCTTCTAAAATCTCACAGTCAAATACACCAAAGAAGACATAATTAAGTGCAAGACAGTGTCGTAGTTGCTACAACACCTCAGAAATATCACCTGCAAATGTGTTACTTCTGCTAAAAATCCATGCTCCAGAAAACCAAAGTGCTTCTAAAACAAAGTTGACTGAATAAGGTATTTTTCAAGTTAGCTTTTATTGAGTACTTACTGCAGGCTAGCTGCTGTGCTAATTTAGGTTAATCCATAATCTAAATGAATCCTCCTAATTCTACAACATAGGTTATTTTATTATTCACTTTTTGAGGAAACCAAAGCATTGGGAAACAGCACACACACCTTCTGAAAGGCAGCCCAACAGAAGCCCCCTACGAATCAAAGAAGCCAGGCTTTAGTATTGAGTCAAAGTGACTCATAGTTTTTATTTCTTCACTGAGAGGACACCAATAGCAGAGAACCCATTTCCAATGTAAAATACTGGAATAGTCAGAATACTGTTGGGCCAATACCTGATTATATCTGAATTTTTCTCTACTGGATTGACCTTATTTTGCCTTTAGATTAACTTGACATCAACTGATTAGTAACTTAATCACCATCATCACCATTTTACTCCATAAAATCATCATAAATTACAGCTTAGAAGTCTTAACCTGTATATATATTTCCTCAGCATCAGTTCAATAATCTGAAGGGAGGCTATCTTTCAAAGTGATTAATACTGCAGACACCCAGATGGCTTCACCAGTGAATTAATTTAAACATTTAAGAATGAAATAATACCAATCCTGCACAAACTCTTCCAGAAAATAGAATACTTCTTAACACTTTAGGAAACTAAAATGACCTCAATTCTATAACCGGCAAGACTATTCCATGAAAGAAAAATTATAGATCTCTCATAAAAATATACATGAAACATATGCAAAATATGAAGTTGAACTATATAAACTGCCATTTGTAGGTCAAATATGGCCAAATGTCAGCCATTTCATATGGTTCAAAGTAACATTCGCAGATTGGACCTAGCTATCTTTGAGAAGTGCAGCATCATAATCAAGTGAGATTTAAAAAAATCAATATAATTTACACATTAAAAAGAAAAAAAATATTAGTTATCTTGACAGATGCAGAAACAGCATTTGATAAGATTTAACACCCATTCATGATAACTCTTGGCAAATTAGATATATATTTGTTAATTAATAAAGAATATTGTGGTAGGCAGAAGTCTAAGATGATTCCCCAAATTCCTTCCCATTGTGTGTATTCTATGTACAAACCTGTAGATATGATGGGATATCACTTCCATGATTAAGTTACTAATCAGTTGATGTCAAGGTAATTTAAAGGCAGATTACTCAAGTGGGCCTGACCTAATCAGGTGAGCCATTAAAAGGCTCAAGTCAGAGAGACTTGATGTTAAGGAGATTCGCTATTGCTGGCTTTGAAAATGGAGGTCAAACGGCCAAGACTTGAGAATAGCCACCGTGAGCTTGGAGAAACTCCCAGCTGACCACCAGGAAAGAAAAAGAAAACAAAACAGGGACCTCAGTCTTACAGCCACAAGTAACTAAATTCAGCCAACGAATGATTTAAGAGGACTCAAAGCTCCAGGTAAAAACCCAGCCCCTGATGACACCTGGCTTTCAGCCTTGTGAGGACTGGGTGTGAAGCTGGGCAAAGGGTTTCTGGAGTCCTGGGGAATGTTCTATATCTCCATCTAGGTGCTGGTTATTCAGCTGGGTTTGGTTTGTGAACACTCACCAAGCTATGTAATTATATGTTCATTTTTCTCAAGGAATAATTTACTCAATAAAAGGGCAGTTTAAAAGCAAGCAACCAAAAAAACCAACCCCTTGCAGCCCATCCAGGTTTCATGAGCATCGTAATCAGCCTAGAGGGATGCTTACGGCAGAAGGAGGCAGCTCATCACACTGGGTGAAAGGACCCCTAGTTTTAAAGTCTATCAAAAATTATTTGCAGAAATGCAAATATATAAAAATGTTTCAGCATAACTAGTCATCAGAGAGATTCAAATTAAGTGAAGAAATATTATTTCTACCTACTAAATTGGAAGGTTTTTTTTAAGGGAACAGTGACTATTGGTGAGGGCACTATGAAAGAACATTGACATATTTCAGATGAGGGTACAAATTGGTTTAACCCACTTGGAAAGTATTTTGTTGCTACATAATAAAAATATAAAAGTTCATTTTATTCTTTAATGC
Organism: Miniopterus schreibersii; assembly: GCF_964146895.1. Lineage (NCBI taxonomy): Eukaryota > Metazoa > Chordata > Mammalia > Chiroptera > Miniopteridae > Miniopterus > Miniopterus schreibersii. Next base: position 174,465,460 of record NC_138102.1, read on the forward strand.
AGTAATTTGTCTTCTGGGAATGTAAACCAAGGAAATAATATGAGTTATAGAAAAAGTCTCTGAACAAAGTTGTACATTAAAGCATTATTTATAATGGAGAAAGGGAGAAGACATTCAAATATTGGAAAAAAGATAATAATTCATTCAGTAAACCCTAGCACTTTCATCTATTCAATAAAACATTAGGCAATCATTTAATAGAATGCAGGACTTTGCAATAACACAGAAAATACTTGTTAGAATGTTGAATAGGCGCAAGTGGACCAAAATAATAATAGCGACTTCCTTGGGTATAGGATGGCGAATGCTTTCTTTCTTTCTCCTCAGTTCAGTTACATTCCCCAGAATTTATTTTTCACTGGGGCTACGGATCAAAATGGGAAAATTATTTTTCCCCCAGAAGACAATAACAACATGCCCAGACAAAACAAAGACAGAAAATTATGTTGGACATACTCTTTGCTTAGCTAAAAATAACTTTTCTTTCAAAAACTGAGTTGAATTTATGATTATATATTTGCAAATGCCTACTTACTGACTTTTGGCTGTACTTTAAATTGGATGTGTCTGGAAAAGAGCTCACCACCCCTACACCACAGTGCTCTGCAAAAATGCCTTGTCCTGTGTCTGTCAGTGAACTGGGGCCCAAAGCTGAAAACTTCCACACCTCCCTGCACCTCCTCCCCTAAATATAAGCCCTCTGTTCTTCTACGTTCTACTATAAATATTTGCCTAGAATTAGAAATTTGAATACACCGGTCTCTGCTTTGTTCTCATTAGTTCAGGCCCTTTAAAATCATGCTTGGACAATAACCTCCTAAGTTATATGTATAGTTCCCAGAAGTGTCTCCTTCCTCCAGCCCTATGGCCAAACCCTCTTGCTGAGTGGGGAACCCACATTTGAGTGGGTGGGTTTGGGGGTAGGTGGCAAGCATGTCCAGTTGTCATGGCACCTCAAGCTGCAGTAAAGCCTGGCTTCAACTGTTGATTTGGGCCAACTATACCTTCTCGATGAACCAAAAGGGCACTAATAACCAAGGCTGTTCAAATCAAAATCACTTACAATTAGAGACATGATTGGCTGATTTTGTGAACAGGGATAGTGGGCTCGGCAGGGAAAGAGTGGGGGCACAGTAGAGCTGCTCTTCCTCCTCTGGCAGCCCTCCCTCTCCCAGAGCGCCCAGGGGAACGCTCAGGTTGCTGGTGCAGATTATTTCTGAAGAAGGCTATTTGCTCGTGGGTCACAATTATATAGATGCCTGTTTTGAATGAAGTTGCCCATTGCAACTTTATTCAAAACTCTTACAGAACACCAGCCCATGTCCCCCCAAAGGCAGCTAGACTCCTACCAATCGGGTCTTAATAGCCCAGAGGATTTCCATCTCCATGGGAAAATAAAGTTCTAAGCATCAGGTAAACTGTGGCTTGGACAAGATATCTAGTTATGTCAACATCGCCTACTGGCTACAAGTCAGATCACCTCATTTTGTTCTGGACACAGTGTCTGGGATTGAATCCTGGGTCCACCACTCACCAAACAGTTACACCGTGGAGCAATTTGCTTAACTTTAGTTTCCTCAGCAGAAACATGCTAATAACAGCCCTCGCTGAGCCGTTTCAAAGACTAAACTTCATAACCTGTGTGAAATGCTGAGCACAGTGTCTGACACATCTGAACGTTCAGTCTGGATTTGACCCACTCCTCTGGACCTCAGGCTCCAAATGTGGAATGAATACCATCCCCTCCCACGGCGGGCCGGGCTCCCCACTCCTGTCCTTGCACAGATTCTAACTCGCGGGGGCCCTTTTGAAGTTGCTCCCAAGTCTTGTACAATGTCTCCATCTCTTATCCTGCATCCCAGACTAGAAGAGGGATCTCATGACCTCCAAATATTTAAGCGTTTAAGCAAATATTCGGATTGACTCAGGGCAGGCGGTGTCCTTTTAAAGTAATTCCAGGGGAAACGGCCTTCACACTAACGTGCTCCAAGGCAAGTTCTGCCCCACCTTGGTTCTGGGAGGCCTTCATCAAGGAAAGGCTCCTCTGGTCAATACATTTTTAAAACACTGCGACCTTCTCCCTCTCTGGGACATTCTCATATGCATCAACATAGAAAAGGCTCAGAAAAGATCCTGCAGTAAAGACACTTATCTGACTTGATGTCCCATAGTATTCCTGTCATTTATTTTACCATGGACCCTTGGTTAATATCCTGGAACCTGCGTTCTTAGGGAAACAAGTTGGAAATGGTAGACATCAAAAACATCAATAAATGATGCTACTGGAAACAACTACCATTCCACTTTCCCAAATTCTCAGAAAAAAAAAAAAATGTAATGCTCTCTTGTTGGTATTGGCCACAGTTAAGTTCTCTTTGTGCAAAATGACCTCACCTGGCCGCACAAGTGAGGTGTCGAAGGCTCAGGGACGGTTACAGGGGGCCAGCGCTCGCAGAGGACCTGCTTGTTGGTGAAAAGCTTCATGTGCTTCTTAAGGACAAATAGCTTGATTTTCATCTTGGTTTTTCAGAAGGAAGTTGTCTTCATTAAAAACCAGATCGTTCGGCTTCATTCGGCATTAATGAGTGTCTTTCCTCCTGGCCCTCTCTCTTTGTGCGGTAATCCACTGCAGAATCTGTTCCCACAGGTCTGGGAGGGAAACAAGCCCCCGCCCCCCAGCCCCCTCCCCTTTGCCTCCCAATGCCCCCGAGCAGCTGGTAGGGTTTATTGCTTTCCCGACATTGGCTTCGTTCTATACATGGAGTAAGATTGATTGTCCTCATTCTGAAATGTGACGATCCAGCGTGCGCCTTTGTCCCGTTTCCCCCAGAGAGAATTGGCATCGGCAGCGCTCGGGAAAGAGGCGGCACCTTTTGGGCCACGAGTGGTGACGGCGACAGTAAGGAGCAGGCATGTGGGGGCCGAACCACCACCCCCGGTCCCGGTCAGCCTCTATCTTTTTGGTTTTTTAATCAGATTTATTGGGGTGATGTTGGTTAAGATGATCATATAGGTTTCAGGTGTGGGTTCCTATGTTACAAGATGTGTGTGTGGCACCGTGTGCCCACCACAGCCTCTGCCTTGAGCTCAGCAGCCACCAGGGCAGGCCGCAGACCCCCAGGCCACGCCTGGCAAAGGGCACCCACGCGCAGGCCTCCTGCGGGGCCCGCTTTGCAAGGCGCAGCCAGGCGGGGGCTGAAAACACAGTTGGAATGGGATTTCATTCAAAGGTACCTTCGATTACAACTCCAAGGCTACGCTGATGTTGAGATGGGTGTGTCAGGGTTTGTGTGTGTGTGTGTGTGTGTGTGTGTGTCTGCTCACACATGTGCACACAGTATCAGCTTGAGTGACCCTAACGACAGGTTGCAGCAACCTGGCAACCTCACCAGGCTCTCATTTTTTGTTTCACCAGTTTGGCTGAAATAAAAACTCAGAGGCCCTGCAGTATGGAACCTGCACTGCAGAGCCAGCCAAGGTTGGGAACACACAGAGAGCTGCACGGAGCAGTGTGGGGGCAACCCAGGGAAAGTAATTGTTCTTCTTAGCAGCTCGTGGCTTCTCTGCTCAGCATCTGAACAAGTCAATTTGAAAACATGGCCTTCTGGAAAGAAATGGCGCACATCTCAGCATCCTGTGGGCTCGTGGGGAGAGCTGCCCTTTCACCAGGTAGAAATAGTAAATTATATTTGCGGTCCATTTCTATTGAAAGGGGAAATTTTTCTTCTCTTCCCTGGGAGCCACTCTCTCTCTTCTGTTTTTTTTTTTTTGCCTAATTTAACACCAGTTGTCCAACTTCAGAGGTCACTTTTTGCTCACACTATTGTCTAGCAACTAAGGGAAGAATTTTACTAATTGAACCAGGAGCCGTTTAATTAAATACAAATGCACATAAAGAAGTTTGTCTGTGGCCAATCCTGGGCTTCAAGCAACCGATCTCAGCAGCATCTAAATCAGACAAATTGGCTAAATTGATCCTGCTCCGTAGAAAGGGTGCTTCATCTAGAGGCCAATCAGCGGCAGATTGAGGTGTGATGTGAGATGAGGGGAAGGAATCAGGCCGTGCATTGTTTCTGGGATGGGAGTGGGACTTCAAGCTGCAAAAACACCTCTCTTGGCATTGTTACCCCTGAACGCTGGGGCTGTGGAATCGTGGCTGCAGGACTGCCCTTTCTTCTGATCACAGGGCTAGATGGCAGTAGGCTCCGAAAGGGAGAGCCAGAGAAATATGGTCTAGACATTGTGTCTTTTGTTCTGTGCACAGCTCTGCCAGTCTGCATCTGACCCTCCACAGCAATTAATGAAACAACATGCGCAGAGGGGACCTGCTAGTTTCTGGCACTGACCTAGATGTTTTACAGAATTGTTTTTCATACCATATATGTAAAGATTCGGCTATAAAGTACAGTGGAGCAGGTCTGCCTGGGTGTGAATCTCAGCTCCCAAGGATTAGCTATGTGGTTTGGGGTAAGTCACCTAAGTCCTCTGAACCTCAGTTTTTCTCATTCCTAAAACTAGGATAGTGAAAGTACCCACTTCTTAGGATCACAGAGGAGATTAAATATGATGGTCCTCACACAAGCCCTTTCCACAGCTGTTATTACTCATCTTCCCATTTTACAGATGGGGAAAGAGACTCAGAGAAGTTGGCCTGTCTCAGACATCACTGCGAATAAGTCACAAAGCTGAAGGGTGCAGATCAGATTTACTGGACACCAAAGCCCACGCACCTTCCCCCATGCACATGGCCACGATGAAAAGTGTTCATGATAATCCCTGTCCTATAGTCTCTGTGCTAATATCTGTAAAGAAAGACAAAAGACATCTGAGATGTTATTTCTCTTCTCAAAAGTGGTCCTGTCAATGAGCACTAAAATTTAGCTTTGGCCATCAGCAAAATAAAAGTCCACATAGACTCTATGACCCTATAGGCAGTGACAATACTACTTCTGTCTCCATACGATCCCACACAACCAGCCGTGAGCCTTGGGAACAGTTTGTAGTCACTTCTTGCTCTCTGTGACCACAGCTGTTTGTATATACCTTAGAATTTTACCTCCCATTTCATAGAAACTGCCTGTTTATATATGACTCTTTTTTCCTCTGGGAAACAGTTCCTTGAAAGCAAGTCTTGTGACCGGATCATATTTGAATTTTCCCGGCACAGTGCCTAAAATATGGTAAGTGCCGAGCAAACAGATATTAGATGAATGAATGAATGAATGAATGCATTCCTTTACTTTCCACAGAAGGAGTACACACTGCTTGCATAACTCCTGTCTAGGCCCAGAGTGGTATCAGTATAAGCAGATATTGTCCTGAAGAAATTTACATATCATATTAACATTTTCCATATATAGATGCTCCTTGGTTTACGATGGGGTTATGTCCCGACAAACCCATTGTAAGTTAATGTATTGTAAATCAAAAGTGCATTTAATACACTCAACTTATCAGACATCATAGCTTAGGCTAGCCCACCTTTCAGGGCACTCAGAACACTTGCATTACCCCACAGTTGGGCAATTATCTGGAGCTTCATCTCAAGAGTCATTGCCTTCCTCTTCTCACCAGAAGTAAGATACACAGATGGGGGATTTGTAGACATGATGGGATGCAAAAACACAAGACACAATATCCAAAAACACTCTCAACACAGGTCACTGCAGAGCTTACCTGGCGATCTGGCTGGCTGGCATCTGCGGCTCACTGCCGCTGTGCAGCACCGTGAGAGTGTCCTACTGCCTACTGCCAGCCTGCAAACAGGTCACAATTTGATGTGTGGTTTCTACCAAATGCACATTGCTTTCACACCATTATAAAGTTGAAAAAATTGTAAGTCGAACCATCGAAAGTCGGGGACCATCTGTACTCATAAGAATATTTTTATGCTTGCACAGTTCTTTGGTCAAAGAGAATCACATCTGGCAAGATATTAGAAGCTCTATCTCCACCAGTAAATGATGCGTGTACTGCTTGGAGAGTCACTGGAAAATTCTGTGTCCCCCAAATTGAGGCTTCTCTCACTAGCCTCCTCTATGTGGGCTCAGATGAGAAATCTCTAGTCACTGATTTGTACACAAGTCATCTCTGAAAGCGGGGTCCTATCTCGAACATCCTGATACATTTCTGCTTCTTAGCTTCCCCAGCCTGAGGCCCCTATACACTGCTTCCGTCCAATGACTTCTGGAAGAAACATTCTGCCCCTTACCTACTTTTGCCCAAAATCTCTTGTTGTATTTTTTTCCACCCACTGGATGAGATTTTAAAATTTCATTTCCATAATCATTTATGGGCTTAAGCATCATGTCTGGGCTTAAGCACTGCAGAGCACAAAAAATAAATGAAAATTATTCTTGAGGAACGTTCAGTCATGGGCAAGCCAACAGTAAAGGAAAAAAAGTATTATAAGTAGAGGTATAAAGAAAAGTCAGCTGGAAGCAGGAAGAAGTATTTATTTAACAGACTCTCCCTGAAGGCTGTGTGTGTACATGTGTGAGAGGAAGTAAGCACATCCTCATAAACAGCTCTTACAACCGAATTCCAAATAATCTCCATGTTTTGTTTCTATGTTCATGTGTGTACATGTCTTTACTGGAGAAAAGGGGAGAGAGAATGGAGAGAACAGGAAACGATTCTTCTATTGAGATTCTTTAATCTTTTACTCTCCACAATGGAAGGTTTTAAACATAAATAATTGAAAAAAATCATTTTATATATTTTTTATATGGATGAACCAATCACAACACATCAGGAAAATCGGAAAGTCAAGAGGCTGAAATGCAAGACACCAGTGCAGTAACCCAGGCTTGGGTCATGATGAACACTCTGGTGTGTTTGTTTGTTTGTACCCACAACTTGTGTTTTTGAGTCTCCTTTGCTGAGTACTCTTCATGTTTTTGACCCTCAATTTTGGAGTGCCCCAGATTTGCTCTCTCAAATCTCTTTCCTTCTATCTACACTTAGGCCCTTCTGCCCTCCATATTCTAATGTCCCCCGACTGCACATTCAGTGCTTTCACTTGCACGTCTAGGCTTCTGCGGAGGTAGGTGGAAAGCTGACACTTGGTATTTCCCCAAAACTTGCCTCTCCTCTGTTCATTCAGTGGCTCAAGGTCAGTTGACCCTTCTTTCCCCCTAATCTTGGCCAACAAATTGGCTCTTTTTTCAAAATTTGACCGACTTTACTCCCCCTAATACCTAAGTGCAAGCTAACATCTGCCTCCCACTTTCTTTGCTCACCTCTCCAACTTGTTCCTCCCACACACGTATTGCTTGTTCTCTGCATAACCTTCGGAGCGATCCTTTTCAAGAAGGAAGTCAGATCATGCCATTGCCTTGCTCAGAATTCTCCACTGATGGTCTACATCACTAGAATTCAAGGCTTCTCGTGGCCCTCAGCAAGATCCCACATGAGCTGTCCCCTGCTGTCCTCCTGCCCACATCTCCACCCCCCACCTGCCACTCAATTTACACCCAATGTACTCAACTCAACTCAACTCAACTCAACTCAACTCAACTCAACTCAACTCAACTCAACTCAACGTATGCGACTGCTTTGGGAACCATGGAGGATATAAATATGAACGGGCTCCCTGCCTCCAAGTCACTGACAATCTAGTTGAGACGGTAAAATATTTTAGAGTCTGATCACATTGTATAGATCATGTAGTCTAACCCTTTCCATCTGGAGAGGTGAGATGACTTTCTTGAGGTTGCACATCGATACCAGAAGTCACGCTCCTGTTTTTCCACCCAATACTCTTTATACCATGCCATATTTGTTCTCTACATTCTGTTTCCGCCACACATATCTCTGTATTGTTTCTAGAATGCACAAAGCACATTTTCCCTCAGGACCTCTATGATAGCTGTTTTTTCTACGGACTCTTACCCCAGATAGCCACCTGCTCACTCTCACTTCTTTAAGGTTTCTGCTCAAATCTCATCTTTCCTAATCCTGTCTCTCCACTCACCCTGCTCTATTTTTCTTCATATTACTCCTCACCACTTGGCATTATATATGCATGCAAGTATATGTTTATTAATTTGTTAGTTTTTCATACTCTCTTCCCAGCGAGTAAATTCTACAAAGCAATTGTCTGCCTTGATTACTGTGTGTGTTGAATGAAGGACTGGCTGAGCAAAGGGTGAGCAGATGGATGAGCATGCGAAATACATTTCAGAAGGGCAAGGAAAGGCTGAGGCAGACATAAGGAAGGTTGTGAAGGAATTCGTAATCACCTCAAGAGGCAAAGTCAAAGAGATTTGGGGTCTCAGGCATTGGAGAAAGAAATGAAGTGCTACAGAGGAAAGTTCAAAAGTTATTAGAGAGGCAGTGATATTGAAGCGTCGGGTTTGAAAAGATTTCAGACTAGTAGAGCAAAGGCGGTGGAGAGGGAAAGGTCAAAGATTAAGACTTGGGGCCAGCCCTTGCCTAGGGCTGGGAAGGTGAAGGAGGGCTCCTTTCTTCTCTGTAGATGGTATATTGGGACTGGGGAACGTACCTGACTGCAGGTGAGTTAGTTGGTGGGACAGGGAGGGCAAAGGAAGCCCAGTGTAAAGGACACCGAATGGCTGAAGTAGTGGGGAAAACTCGGGAAGGGAATGTGGAAGGCTGGCGTCTTTGCATTAATCTCTACAGGAATGTGAAATAAGGAAAGGGCTTGTTTGGGTGACCAGAATGAATTATCACGTAGGGCTCAAAATAGGGCAGACTGGAGAGTCCAGAGGTGGTGATCAAGTCTAGTCTATTTCTAAGAAAGTATATTATTCATTCATTCCTTTAGTCATTTCCCAAATTTTAGGCTGGAAGGAGGCTACTGAAATTCATAAATTAAGATAGGGTTCCTGCCTTCAAGGATATCCCAACGTGTAATTGCAGGAAAAAGAGAGGAGAGTAATATAAATCAGGGAAAGGGAAAGGGGGGGGGGGGGAGTTCAGTGGGTAGAAGTAATAGAGCTAAGAAAATCTGGCTTATGAGTAAGTGGCAAAGTAAGTGACAAGATGATGTCACACAGTTGACAGAATGAGCCACAGGTGAGTAGCCTATAGTTGTAAGGACAATAGTGATGATAATAACCATTTATTTTACAGAGCTCTCAGTTCCCTTTTGTTTGCTTAACTTTTCTACCTGCCAAGATATCTCATTCATTTCTCACAACATTACGTGCGGTATATGATACCCGCCCCCTTTTATTTGTGAATGAGGAAATAGGGGCCAGAGGAGCAAAGCAATTGCCTAAAGTTTCACAGTCCCCAAGCCAGCTCTAAGCTGAGGGTGAGATATTCCACTGCTGTGTCATGCAAGGAATCCACAAAGTCCTCTGCCACTTTATTTCCTAATAAACCATACCCAGATTTTATTGGCCTGTTTCAAGGATATCCTTACTAAATCTTTCCAACAGTCTGAGGGTTTTTTACTAGAATATTCAAAAAAAGAACATGGTGTAATAACCCAATTCTAAAGCTAACATCAACCTCTTTTGTGCCTAGAATCTGAATTTTATCGAATGTATCTCTTGAACTCATACCCTCTGAGTTAATAATTAAAGTTCTCACCACATAACCTCCATGGGTGTTTTTGTTTGTATTGCCCAATAATTGACATCCAGAGATAGAGCTTCTCCCCTCAAACAAGGTTTTGCAGTGTGTATCCCCTTCTCTCCAGGAACAAAATGGTCCTTTGGGAAAATTAGCACCGCAATGGCTAGTAGAGATACGCTAGTCCCTATTCCTCAATTATAAACCCAGCCAAAGGTACCAAATTATTTAGTGGTTTGCTCAAGGTCCCAGAGCTGCTCGAGCATTTTATTAAATCTACACGTTAGTCGTTTTGCATTTTTATTGGCATCTCTATGTCCTGTAGGTAAAATCACTAAATATAATTGATCAGAGATTATCTAGTTGAACACTCTCACTTTATAAATGAGGCTCTGAGCAGCTAAGTGATGAATCCGATTTCACCTGGGGAATCAATGAAAGAGTTCAAATCCAGGTCTTCCAAGTCCTTACATGGGAGATTTTGCACAGGATAGTGGTTCTCTAAACAGTGCATGGAAAACTTCATGTGTTAAAGAAAGTCTGCTTCCCACTCTGGACTTACTGAATCATGATTTCTGGTAGCAGCTTGGGAATCTAAAAGCCTCGGCCTGAGGACCTTCTGAGTCCTGACGTTGCCATTATTTTCTTGCATGTTTGAGTGTCTCCTATTATGACAAGATGACTTTTGCCTTTCTCGGAGAGTCTGTGTCTAAGATTGACCCATCCACTAACCAACATTCCCCGTCAAACCTATTTCTTAGTTAAGAACAATGTTGAAGTGTTTTAGCATATCTGAACACCATTTTATAAACAAAATATATCAAAATCGGATTCTTTTTCCGTCTTAGAACAAGAAGCTAGACCCAATTTATTTTCAAAATATCATTTGTTTAAAAAAATATTAATAAAACTCAATGACTAGTGATGAGAAAGTGTTGTAAGATCTCACCAAGTGGCATCAAGAGTTCACAGAACCTTGAATTTTACTCTAAATGAGCCAACATTGCTTTTACTGATAGTTGCTTTATATATCCAATGGAAAGGAAATTTCAAACATACACCTATGTGTGAAATTCCTCTAGTTATGATTTGACAAATCAGTAACACAAATAAAAATGATAATTGCTGATATTCAACCAATTTGAATGCATTATATTTTGTGCATGTTCAAAATGCAAGGGTCTTATACAGTGTGGGAAGATTTTTGTCCCCTAATAGTTAATCCAGAAAACTGCCTATGTGCACACTTCAATCATAGTACTAGAGTATAAAGAAGTATCGAGTATGGTATGAGACTCTCTATTTCATCAAAAATGACCAGAATATGGCAGACCATACCATATTCTGTACACTAGCAAAATTCCCCTTTTGCCCAGTCTTTGGTCAAGCTCTTCCGAGCTCTCTTTTTGGCTAGGCCCTATCTTGGGCTTTATGTCCTTTGTAGAGTCAAGTTCTGACAAGAATCCCATTAAGTCAGTTTAACCAGAGTCCCCACACTCCATATCGATCACCGTCAATACCTGATAGGTTCCTTATTCTCTCCCATCCCCTAGGCGATGTCTAATCACTCCGGCCTGCCTTCAGGAGCAATCCTGCTAGATCACTTTGGCTGTAACTGCCCTTGTCCCAATGTTCCCTCTTAGGAATTCTCCATCCTGGCTACTCCCCTCACCCTGCTCCTTGGCTCTTAACTTTCTTTGCTGTATTTAGGCAATAAAACAGATTGAGTTAAGCCCAATTCCTCTTCCCCACTAAACACCTCATTATAACAGTTCCCCTTAAATGAAATCTTCTTTACTGTTCTTTTAACAAGTGTCATGAATAATATTTTTCTTTAACAGTATAACCTCTATAAATGATCTACCTGTGGTTTCCATTGTTCTTCTAAAATGGGGGAGGGGTTGTAAAACTCAACGTCACCCTGATCCCAAATTACAAATACAATGTAAAGTCCGTTTATGAGTAAGCTCAATCTTCAGGGTTACATCTAATAAGCCACAAGGAAAAAACAGTTCAAAAGAGGAAATGTTGCAAAGCTCATCTGGCCAAGAATTGGTAAGCTAGAAGTTTTAGCCCTAAAAATTGGCTGCCCATCTGCTCCACGGTGAGAATAAAGCTCTGGGAATGTATATGGCTGGGAGCACCAAAGAGAGTGGCATGAGGTTTAGGAACCCACCAACTTTTAGAACCCAAAGGGGAAAAACAATGGAGCCATTCCTTTTCCTACTCCATTCTTACCCTGCTCAGATGAATCCTGAGAATAGCGATAGATGTGATGGACCATTGCGCACCACTTCCTGTTGGATGCCTGACAGGGAGGGCGAGGCAGGTTTATCAGTTGACTCTGCCCTGGAGTATCTTTTCAGTGCTGATCTCTGGCAAGGTGACAGGACACCGTGACCCAAGCCAAGTGGATGATTGAGTCAGCTGGTTAGTACATACTGAGACTCCAGGCAGAATAAAGCAGCCAAGATAACTGCAGTTAGCACGTTTTCCCATCATTAACATTTGACCACCTTAGACTAGCGCACTGGACACTGATCCTCTATTGAGACCACTTAACTCGCTTACCTCCGCTCCCCATGCTGGATGCCTTCACCTACCACTGTGGTACGTCCCTTCCTCCACTCCACCCCAATCCTGTATTTCCCCTATCTCATTCACTTAGTGCTACCTCTTGAAAACACCGGCTGATGGTTTCACTGTTTTCTCCCCTCTTGGGTAATACACTCTTGGGGACGAGGTAAATATTTTCAAATACACGTTGTATAGAAACTGACTGATCCCACGTGTTTTGGTGTTAGAGTACCTACATTCGTAACCTTCACTCTGTGATTCACCTGTGACCTTGGGTAAATTGCTTAGTGTCTCTAAGCCTCAGCTTATCTTTAAAATAGAGAAGATAACTTTATTTTAGGTTGGTTGTGTCAATGAGATAATAATGCACAGAGGGGTAGAGCAGAGTGCCTGGCATATGGCAAATGCTCAGCAATTCATGAGGCCACAGCTCACATTCCTGATCCCAGACTATGGCTTCACATGTGTCCTTTAACTCTTAGAACAACTTTTTGTGGTATCATTGTCATCCCCATGTTGTAATGAGGAAACTGAGGCACAGAGAGGTGTATAACATGCTCAAGATTTGGAAGCCAGTAGTGGCAGAACTCAGATATGAAGCCAGGCTGTGTGGCCCCAGGATCTATGCTCTGAGCCCAGGATGTACTGCCTCCAAATATAGTCTAGTCTGGTGTGATTATGACATGTAACATTTTTAGGACTTAGATGCCAGTAAGAAACTATCACTATTTACTTTGGAAAAGGACATCATTATGAGTAATGACTATGTATCCCCTACCTTTGATGGAGAGGCCTAATTTCTAAGAGCAACTGAGGTCCAGAGGCAGCTACGCGCAAGGTTGGCAATGCAAACTCCTCCCCACCCTCCGCCCCCTGCTCCATTTTAGCTCATGATTCAGCAGTTGCAGGAATGTATGCTGAGCTGTGCCCACCCTCTGTTGGACTAGCACCTGCCTGAACTATAGCTTTTAGGTAAAGACAACTGGGAGACACACTTCTCTAAAGCGCCTTGGGACAGGCTTTCACACGCTGCTTCACAGTAGAGTGACCACTCCCAGGAAGGAGACAAATATAGGGGTCTGGTTCCTAGAAAGTCACATAACTTCAGCTTCAAACACAACATCCCCCCCAATGTTTGGTGAGGTGCCTCTATTCTGGGGGTAAAATGGGCCTCCACAAAGAAAGAAGCAGGATGCTCTCCACAATCTAAAACAGGTTAGGGCCTTTTTGACTAAAAGTTATCCCAAAGCATCTACCTACAGCAACCAAAGGGGAAATCAGCCCCTTTCCCCAACAGCATCCTCCCTGACTCCCGTTTTCCAAAGGGCTGAAGAAAAGGTAAGGACCCCCAAGGAGTGAAAACTGTCTGAGTAATTTTTGGAGACAAAGCTGGCAAAACAGTCGAGCAGGCCCAAAAGGGGGAAGAAGCGGCTTTTAAATCATAGGAGCCTTCCAGGGACCCACTCAGAAGCCCTGCCGCAAATCTGACCTCCTTCTACAAGCAAGCGGCTAATAAGACTCCTTTAGGAAGCACAGAATAGCCAGATTCATCACCATAATTTAATTGTACCGGTTATTAAAGATCAGTTCGCCTCCCCTCTTTCTCCGGCGCTGCTTTTGCGTATTAAATTCAGCCTAATCGCATTGGGGATTCCAAGAGTACTGTGTTAGTCATCCCCCATCCCTTTTAATTTGCTTAATGGCCTCCTCTGTGCGTGTGTGTGTGTGTGTGTGTGTGTGTGTGTGTGCGCGCTCTGACGGCGGGACATCGCCTAGCCTCACGGTGACATGTCCATAAAGGCTGGATAGGGAACCTTTGCAGGGAAGCATAAAGCGCGCCTGCCTCCTAAAGTTGCAGTGACGTTGGAGTGATTCGTGGACTGAGCCCTGCCAGCCGCGACGCTCATTGTTTCTGCTGAGCGGCCTGCAGGCCCGGGAGCCGGGAGGGCGAAGAAAGGAAGGAAGGGAGAAAGGGGGCCTGAATTTACACTCGCCCCTCAAAAGCCCTTTTGTACTCAGCCAGCTTCTCCTGGCTGAAGATGCAGCATTTGCCAAAAAGTCGCCGGCAAGAAAGCGCACAACCCAACAAAAGTCTCAAACAGTCCATTAAAGGACGCCCTCTCTGCCCACTCCCACCTCCTTTCAGTCATTTTTCTTTTTCCGTGAAAGACATATTTTGAGAAAGTGGCACTCAGAGCCCGACAATGCCGGCCAGGATGAGAGAACAGTCACCTCGTTAGTGAGGTTGGGAGCCGGCCGGGCTGTTTGGGGCGATTGTCTGTTCACCTGGCCCACCGAGAATAGGGGCTATTAGCATGTGCGCGCCGTCGGGGCGGGCTCCTCGGGCCGCCTGAGGCCCCGAGAATGGCTGTCTTGTTTGGGCTGTTGTTTTTAGAGGCTCTTCCACATTCAGACTTTCTGTCCATTCAGCCGGAGAGGCCACGTGTCCAAAACCTGAAAGGGGCTGGTGCTGTAGAGCAACTTGGTTAAACTTGCCTTTTTAGATGTAGGATTTTCCACGTGGTCAGTATTCTTCTCTGGCCAGTTTAAGGAGTCTCTCAAATAGGAATGTTTCTAAACGTTTATATTTTCACACGGATATTAAAATACCAGCATAGGCTGGGGTGGGGATGGGGGTGGGGGTGAGGTGGGGGTGGGAATGGCAGGGAAGGAGGAGAGAGTGGAACTAAACAAAGAGGGATCAGAAACTCCTCCCACCGCAGGCTGTGTGGACACCTGCCGAAATGTCACAAGTCTAGTGAAACGACTGGCTGAATGTTTTGGCGTCTGTGATGCCAACTGGCTGACTTTCCCAGTGAACTGCCCAGTTGCTTTGGCATTTTCCAGGAACAACTCTGGTTCGATCTGAATTGTTTAGAAGTAATTATCCCATTGGTGGCTTATCAAGGCCTGTGTTTTCTTTCTATTTCCTTCCTGGGCACCTGCTTTTTAAAATCCATTTTAATACTAATTAATGCCCCCAACCTGGGGAAGGGTAGCTCAGTTTACTTCAACAAACATTTTGTTGAATATGTGTCATGTGCCAAGCATTCCACTAGCTGCTAGAGACAGAAGGGGAAAGAGGGGTGGTTGCTGTCAACAATTTCGGGACTTGATGGAGACGGACATGACTTCAAAGCAATGCTATAGAGCAGTTTGGGACAACTGGGGAAGCCTTTAGCACAGTTTGGGGCTGGCGAGAATGGCTTTTCAAGGAGGTGAAGACTGGGGTGAGTTTTAAAGAATATAGAGGAATAAACCAGTTAACAAAGAGTAAGGACAGAATCAGGAAGCAGGAACCCCATAAGGAAAGGCAAAGAAGCAAAACTCAGTGGGATTAGCAGTTCAGTAGAACCGGAGCATAAAATGTGAGGGCAGAAAAAGGGGACGGGCGGAGCAACGGGATTGGGAACCAGACATTGGAAGGTCTGTCCTTCATCTCAAGGGCATCAGGGAGCCTCTGAAAGGTTAAAGCAGGGGTATGAGGGCATCGGCTCTGGGTTCAGTTAGATCCTTGGGTGCACGGATTTGAACACTGGAGATGGGAGGCTGGGCGGTGAACTACTGCAACAATTCAGGGAAGAGAAAACGACATTCAGAATGAGGGATTTGGTGGTAAGGTTGTGGAAGGAGATTCATGTTCTTAAAGTGTATGGCAGGGAAATTAAGAGGAACAGGAGAGAGGAGAGTCTAGGGTCACCCCCAGGTTTCTGACATAGATTGGTGGCAGTGCTGTTGACCAGTAGCGGACCTCAGGAAGGACGGTCTTGGGGTAGACGGGAGGTGAAGTGAACAGGGAACGTGTTGAGCTTCAGTGCCCACTGGTACAGAGGGTGGAGGGAAGTCAGGCGAGAAGTCAGTGAGCTTCCAAAAGCCTTTGACTTAGACCATGTACCCCAATTTGGCCAACATCTCTTCCAAGAGAGTGAAAATTTATTCTTGGAAGTGGGGGGCAAAAACACTTAGCTATTACAGTGGTCTGTAGTATTAAAATTTCATGGTTGGGGGGAAGAGAAAATAGGGGAGTAAGAAAATACCTTAAAAATCTCTTTGGGGAAGAAATAATGAACCAGAGGTTGAGAAATGCTGATTTAAACTCTAGTTTTATCAAAGGGTGGGAAAGGGGAGTTGACTTCATAGGCTAACATGGAATAGGATTTGCATTGGAGAAAAAGCCCCAGACATAGCTCAGCAGGGTCCTCGTGTGTCGAGCAAGTCAGCTTGCTTACTGAAATGCAGATCCTTGGACGCCCACCTCCTATGATACTGATTCAGATTCTGTGTTATTAGAGCGTAGGAATCTGCATTTTTTTAAAAAGTCAAGGATCTGAGATTAAATTAGGAGGCAACATCCTAATGATGGATATGAAATTGAAAAGATAAGAAGCAATGTAAAAGCACCAGCATCCTATAAGTGGGATTTGGGAGTGTGGGTCCCACTTTTTAAATCTTAAAATGGGCAACACGTCACTTGCTGTAAATAAGACAGAGGTGGAGGAAGCTTGGGAAATGTTGAGGATGCTGCTGAGTGTGTTCCTTGCATTGCCCAGCACATTCTTCAGGTGTGTTTTTTTCTGTTAGGTAATTAGCAGAGGAGGGTTCCTCTCCTATTATTATCTTGTTTTAACCTCATGGACACTGAGAATACACGGCTGATCTGTTTTCCCTCTTCAGGCTGCTAAAAAAGCAAAAGCCAGACTAGTTCACCACCAATACAGCAAGGAGAGGGGACCCAAGCTATGTCATTATTAGCCCCGTTCTCGCTTCCATTTTATGTCCTTAAATAAAAAGCAAGCCAGGGCCCCTGCATTTATGGGTCTTTCAGGGACTTGTAAATGAGGGGAAGGCATTATGTTATCTGGAAGTTAGCAGCTGAGCAGGGATTAGTTATCTGATTGACCCATCCTAGTTTAGGGCAAAGTGTCAAAGAAAGAGATGAAATAGGTACATTCTGAAGAAAATAGCCTGGGGAGGGGCAGAGCGAGAATGGTTAGGTCAAGAGACCATACTCTACTCAGTCCCACACATGTGAAAGCATTGAGTTCTGTAGGGGTGCTCAAAGGTGGTATTGGGGTCAGTAATAAAACCCTTATTAGTAATTACTTCTGACCCCAGTACCATCTTTGAGCAGCTCTGCAGAATAAAATCCAGCGTTAATATTCTGGTTGGGATATTGTATTGTTTTACAAAATGTTGCTATTGGGGGGAAATGGATAAAAGTTACAGAGTATCTCTCTGTATTATTTGTTACAACTTCATTTGAACCTAAAGTTTGTCAATAAAAATTCCAATTAAAAAAAAAAAAAGACGTGTGCACAGAGGCAATGACATGTGAAGACACAGCAAGAAGGTGGCCATCTGCAAGCCAAGGAGAGAGACCTCATGTGACTCCAACCCTTAATCTCAGACTTCTACTCTCCAAAACTGTAACAAAATAAGTGCCTGTTGTTTATGCTATCCAGTCTGTGGTATTTTGTAATGGCAGCCCTAAAAACTGAGACAGTAAGTAAATATTTGAGACAAATGAGCTGAGCGAGGAGAAAAGGCAATAAAGTGTGCATTCACAAGAGGTTATCTATTGCAGGCACCGAGGATTTAATTCTAGACTCTCTCTCTCATTGGCTAAGGGTTGCTTAAGTGAAGATGTGTCTCCGCTGAATTGGTTTAGGGATGATAAAGGCTTTTTTACTGGCAACTAACTACCAGGGGTTTTACTACCATCCTCACTTTCTATTTTTTATTTGGAATTTTTATTGAGGTAATTGTATGTTTAGTAACAAATAATACACAGAGACACCCTGTAACTTATCCAGTTTCCCTCAATAATAGCATCTTAAAAAATAATATAATATCCCTAGATATTGATATTAATACAATCTACTGGATTGTACTCAAATTTCTTATGTTTATAAATTAATGTTTTCATAGTATATATATTTTCTGCTTTGTATAAATTAACCTGAATACATATAGTGAGGAGAAAAAAGATATTTCACAGAGTTTTGGGGGAAGAGAATCTTCCCTTTCTCCCCCACTCAATTTGATGGTGACTTGATATGAGTTTTGGAGCCACAGCAGCCCTCTTGCTACCATGAGAGGCATTAAGTCCCTGGCATGCTGCTTCGTGCTTCCACTTCTCCCCTTCTGGTAAGAATATCCTGACTTTTCTTTGGGAATTCATCCCTCTCATCCATATGTCTTGGGTAAGCTCGATCTCATCTTTAGGTCCAGATAAAGTTGAGTTGAGTTTTCTGTCACTTGCTGAAAAGGGCTCCAAATTAATATGCAGATCAAAAGACAGGTAACAAACATAAAGACAAATTCTCAACTTCTTTCTCAATTTGGTACAGAATCTAGATAGTGAAAAAGAATGATATTTATCGGGCTCATGCAAAAGCTACTAAGAAAATGCTAACTTTTAGTTGTGATCCAAGCCAAGCAGGCTGAATTTATGGAAATTTGTGGAGACTTGAGCAGTTTAAAGCTCACAATTACTTTAAAAAGAATTTCTTCTCCAGGTTAATTAGTTGAAACCCTTGGCTTGCTCATGTCCTTTCCTGAAACTAAAATCCAAGTTTAACTTTTCAGATGGAACCCCTTCCTGGGAAAAGGGCACATAAATGAGAAATAGCCAGCCAACTGTCGCACAACAACAGATTGAGTTTCCCAAACATAAGAGCATGAAAAGTCGCATGCTAACCGGTTACAAGACAGTGACACAAGGAAGGGTATGGTTGCTTGATTTCAGGGACTCTCAACCTTGGGTTGTAGCACAGATAATGTCTGCTGAAAACTGAGATGTATTCCCAGCAAAGGTGAGTATCCGCCTTTTCGGCAAGAGAATAGAAAAGAGGTGGTGGGGGGAAGACCAGGAACTTATTTTTGACAGAAAGGACATAACTGGAGGAAGAGCCCAGCCTCAGGACCAGCTCACCTTTCCGCTTGAAGCTGCGGCATTGATGCTGAAGTCCCTCCTCTGCTGGCCAGCCCAGCCAGAGGGACAAGTCCAACCCCAGCTCGGCAGGCACAGCCCAGCCTCCGCCGTCTGCAGTGCCCGCCGACATTCTTGACCCTGGGAGACGCACAGAGGGAAGGGGACTTAGCAGTTTAGAATATGTTAGGGTCAAGCGTCCTCACTAATGTCCAGTGGGATGGCTCTAAGGAACTGCTGGGAGTCACTGCCCTAAGTGACATAGCTCTTAAAAGGTTATGGATGGGCCCTAAAACTCTCAGCCTCCTTGAATAATCCCATTAGGAAGCCATTGGCCCATGAACTCATCGACACCCTTTGGATCTGTTCATTTTTCCAGATTATATGCAACAGGTTTTCTTTACAGCCTCCCGCTAAGGGTTTAATATTTTCCTTTTAACTATTCTAATGAGCATGGCTCCTGAACAGAGATTTCAACTTTAAAAACTTAGCTGAATTTTAATGGCATTTCTACATCCTTGAAGGTTCATTTCTCTTTTCTGTTTAAATAATTAGTACCATTTCCTTGTGGACGCAATGATAAAACTAAAAAAAAAACCACCAAACACCTTGAAGTTAAAATAAAGGTAAATTCACCTCTTTGCAAAACAAATATCTTTGCAGGTACCCAAAATTCTTTTGAAGAGGAAAGGATATCAGAAGATACCTTATATCCCTACACAGAACTGAATAAAATATAATATTTCACAAGGTTCAGGATCTAAACTACTTAGGCAAGCTTAAGGGCAACATATGTCACAAGACACACAAAAAGCGCTAACCAAGAGAAAACAAACTGATACATTTTGATTGCTTTAAAATTAGGAACTTTGGAGTCATCCTTAAGACAGCTTTTACTGGTTATCTTTGAGGGGAAAATGAAGGAAAGGAAGGAACATTTGGGGTTTCTGGAATAGGGCAGCGCCCTACTTTTAGAACTGGGTGGCAGGTGAACACACTCTCCACAAGAACTCATGAAGTTGTGCACTCACTTTTTCGTATCTTTTCTATAAGCGTTATATTTCACACACACAGAGGGAAGGACTGAAAGGTGACTTTTATTCCTCTTGGAGGAAAGGAGAAATGCATTTCTGATTATAAATAAAGGGTCATATTTGACAAGTTTCTCCTGGGTTCTTTGGTTTTACTCTTTTCCACAACCATTATTCAGCTGTGACACTTGTACCTTTCGGCCAGTCAAGCTGGAGTTTCACATCCATCAGAACGTGGCCCTGGAGCTTTCTCTGCACAGCAGCGTCTCCATCAGGTCGTCACGGCCAGAAGTGCTGCCTCACAGAGCCACCGAATGGAACCAGAGACATCTAACTCCCTTATATTACATATGGGGAAACCGAGGGCTGCTAGAGATCGTATTCTGTGCCTTCAAGCAGCCTGGTTTCCTTCCTGTGGAAAGTTTGGCTTCCCTGGCCCACTGATGTGAACTTAGCTCCGTGACATGCAGTGTCCCAGACCGAGGCTGCTCCCTCCACCTGGGTCCCAGCACAGAGCACAGCTGACCCATGATGAACACAGACTGGGTGGCTTAAACAACAAACACTTATTTCTTATAGTTCCAGAGGCTGGGAAGTCCAGGATCAAGGTGCTGGCATATTCAGTGTCTGGAGAGAGCTCTCTCCCTGGTTTGCAGATGGCTGTGTCCTCATATGGCAACGAGAGAGAGAGAGAGTCTGGTGTCCCATCCCCTTCTAAGGCCACTAATGCCATCATTGGGGTACCACCCTCATGACTTCATCTATACCTAATTACCTCCAAATACCATCACATCGGGGGTTAGGGCCTCAACATATGGATTTGGGGGGACACACAAACATTCAGTCCATAGTAGACTCAGGGCATGGCCAAGAAATCAACCTTTGTTGGAAATCACTGAAATTTTAGAAATATTTGTTATTGAGACGTAACCCAGGCTGTTCTGACTAGAGTCTTAGTAAGTGATTCTGAAATCCCGAGCACAAAAATATCTGAGCAATTGGGCAGATTCTCGCGCAATAGACCTTCAGAAGTCACACCACCTCCTTTCATTTATATGTTGAGATGTATGCGCACACACAGACACACAGACACAGACACACAGATATAACAGCTGTCACTGATAAACAGACACCACTTCCAAGTTAAGCTTTTAAACAACACCCAAGAGGAGGAAACTTTATATAAAATGACAGCCATGGATTTGATCTTGCTTAAAAACGACTCTGCTTTGAAGAGCTCATTGTAGCCCCTCTATAACCGCGCTGAGAAATTCTGATTAAACCACACTTCCCGCTCCCACACCCGAGCATGGGCTGGCGCTGCTGTTTAAAGCCAGAGCCCGCCAGGTGAAAATCTGGGGCCATCACTTAAAACAGTTCCTGGGTGACGCCTCTCCTCGAACCTCCGGCGTTCGCTTCCACCAGGACAACATCAAAAGCGAAGAAAAGAGAGATTTTTCATCCCTGGTACTCTGAGGCAAGCTTGACGGCGATGGCAGAAACGCTCGTGGCTGCATCTTTAACTGGCCTGACCTCCACGGGGCGACAGCTGGCCAAACTTGATCAAATGAGACCTTCAGAGGCTGTGACGGGCCACATCAGGCCAGCGTGGCGAAGCTTTTGTTTCAGCCGAATCCGGCCCTTATCACCTCATTCTGTTACTCATACCTCCTCGGCCCACCCCCAAATCCTGCAGGATTGATTGCAGATGTAGCAAGCTTGCTGGAATAATGGTACAAGCAAAGAGGCTAGTCGGCTATCGACTCCACGCTCTGGGTAATACCGATGGGAAATTGTTTGCACAAAAGGTGCGCTGGGCTGACAAATGAAGAGAGGGCTGGCCCATTGAAGATGCTGGGACTTAGACAAAGCCAACACGCTAAGACCAAGCCGCCAGCTTGATCTGATTCCATGCGGGGGCCGGTGGCTCCCCACCCCGCCCTGGGGGCCTCCCCCACCCACTCGCACTTTTGCGTGAAAGACACAGGTTGCTTTCTTTGGTGTGCAGCGTACCATGAAATGGTAATCTAGAGAATTACTACGTTTACATAAGCCACAAAGTGTTTTTCTGCCCTACAAAAAACAATTTTCAGATCTGCAATACATATGTTTCTACACTGATGATCAGAGAAAAATGTAACAGAGGAAAGCATGAAATTATGACAAAGGGAATTTAAGGCTGATTTTTTTTTTTTTACCCAGAGACAGTAATTTTTTTCGGTCTTATCTTAGACATGTTTTTCTTGGACTCTGGTCAGACTCGATTTAGGAAATCATCCAGAACAATAGCATTTCCATTCTGCACCCGTGTTTTGCAAAAGAAAATGTATATTTATTTTCCCACTTTAATCTTTGCTCAGGCCCATTTGGGGGTAACTTCTTGCATTCATTTTTGTTATTTTTGCTCCATGGGCTCTCCCTCTAGGCAGGTGGCGATGCTGGATTCTGTGGGATGTAAAATGAGCTTAGAGCCCCCATTAGAAAATCCCTCAGCTCTTAAAGTAAGGGTTATCCTCATGGATAGTTCCCCTTTTTTCTAATCTCCTCATTTTCATAGAAACAAAGTGAAATCCTTTTTATCTGAGTCTCAATTGACTGTTAATGCCTCCAACTGATTTAGTCAAGATGGGCTGTTTCTTTCTATTTCTTTTCCACGGTGTCCACCGTGCTTTTCTTCAACTTTGGCAATAAACAGAGTAAAATGGAGCAACTATGAGATTTGAGGATCATTAATACAACTCCCTATGTGCTTTTGGGGTGAGAGGTCATCGACAGAATGTGAAAGTTGATTTCGGGAATGAACTAGCTTCCTTCCGAATGGACTCAATACATCTGTATGGATAAGATGATGCAGCTAAAGTCATCTGCAACAAGATGTATTTGAAAGGGCAGGCATTTACCGCACTCAGAAATACACAAATACCTTAAATTTTAATAGTTTTCAACCCACTCATTTCATTAGGTGAAATAATACTCATTATATATCCTTATATCCATTGGTACAAATCTGTGGTCTCTCCCCCCATCTCTCTCTCTCTGTCTCTCTCTCACTCTTTGTCCTGAGTGATGATTTAGGGGCTATTGAAGATGCTTCACGAGGCTTGTTGAATGAGACCTAGCTCTGTGAGAGAGAAGCCACAGCATGTGACAATGATCTAAACATCCCCCTTTCCAAAAAAACACTGACAAACGCAGTTTCCACGGACTGGATCCTGCTCCATTTCAGCGCCAGCAGCTCAGTTCCTCCCACACAGAGGCCTAGCTTACCGAGCCAGTGGCATCTGTATTTAACAAACTGTTACTCAGAAAACTGTACCCTGATTAATGAGATTGCTGATGTAAGAACACGCCAAAATTAAGCTCCGAGAAGAGCAGGTCCTCTCCAGGGAGGAGAAATGGGTAGCCTCATGGAGGAGTCATGAATCGCCCCGACCGACTACAAAGCAGTAATCCCTGAGCCTTCGCCTCTTTCCGTCTCTCCCTGCCCAAGCCCTGCCCACGAAAGGCAGTCACCCTCAGCACGTGGCAGTGGAGCCCAATGTCCTCAGGCCCTGCCGAAAGGTCTGGATTTAAGGGCAGGTGCTACAGAGAACAAGCCGCCCGTTTACTGCCTAAATGCGTGCTCCCTCCAAGCACACTCTACCTGCCCGAAGCTGATGTTTACACGTCCACTCGGAGTAGAGTGAAAATGCCCAAGCCTTGGAACACAGGACCCAGTGGGAAGATGGGAATTAGAGTTTTTGGACATGTTGGATGGGAAGGAAACACTGACCTGGGATTGGAACAGTCTCCACTGAACATTTCTAAATTTTGTAAGAAGATAAATATCTCAACTGCCTCCCCCTGAGAGGGGAGGTAATAAAGACAGCTAGTTCCTCATGCCCCGTGTTATGGACGGAGTTGTTTCCCCCACATCCCAAATTCACATGGGGTTGAAGTCCTAACCCACAGTACCTTCGAGTGTAGCTGTTCTTGGAGAGAAGGTCTTTAAAGTGATGAGTAAGTTCAATGAGGTGATTAGGGAAGCCTGTAATCCAGCATGGTGTGTCCTTATAAGAAGAAATTTGGACAGAAGCGTGCAAGCACACGGGTAAGGCCATGTGAAAACACAGGAAGAAAGCCATCTACGAGCCCAGGAGGGAGGTTTCAGGAGAAACAACCCTGGGGACGCCTTTGTCCTGAACTTCTGGCCTCCAGACTATTGATTCATTAAAGAGTTATTTAAGTGAGCCACCTAGTCGGTCGCAATTTGTTATGGCAGCCCTAGCAAACGAAGACACCACCCACCAGACCAAAGTGGTAAAATGGTGTAGAATTAATCTCTTAATGGTCTCCCACTTGTACTTAAGGTCACAGATCATAGGCTCTGAGGGACAAGTGCAAACCCACTGGCATCTTGGTAAAGAAACCAAAACAATATTCTGTCTTGCCTTGTCCTTCTGATCTGAGCCTTGCTATGTTCTTTGACAACACTAATATTGGATCCTAGAAACATGATTCTCTCTGAGGTAGCGGTTGCTTTTGCACTTATACAACAACAAAAATCTACCCACTGTTAGTTCTAATTTTCCTTGCACTTGAACTTGTTCCCCCATGAGTGCAACAAAACCTCCTAGTGGCTCCTACTTCCAGAAGAATCTTCTCCAGAACCCAGTTGTCTCAGGCTCAATGTCACTTCCTCAAAGATGCTTGCTCCAATGCCTGAGATGAAATCAGGCACCTCTATTCAACATTCTCATTTCACCCTTTATTTTCCTTCATGGGCCTTATGACAACTGGGATTAAGTGCTTGTTAAATGTGATTACATTTCAAATGTCCCTCCTGGTAGGCCATAACCTTCTTGAGAGCATGGGCTGTATCTATTTTATTTTCCTTGTATCCCCAGAACTTAGCCTAGTTCCCAGCACATAGTAGGCCCTCAAGACACATTTGTTAAAAGCACGAATAAACCAATCCTACTAGACTAAATATATATATATATATTTTAATTTAATTTAATTCCCCCCCCCCCACTTTTCTCTTGGATTCAGTTTTACCCAATGCTAAAAAATCTTACCAAGAGCAGAATGGTCCTGACATCTGTAGGCAATGCTCAGGGGTGATTTCATTTAGGGGAGCCAGGAAATCTGCATGGTACCCAGTTAAATGTGAATTTCAGATAAACAACAGATAATTGTTTCGTCTAACTATGTCCCAAATATTACAGTCATTATTTCTTGTTTATCTCAATATCACACTTAACTGGACATCCCAACATTTGTTTGTTTTTAATTCTTTTTGTTGTTGTTGTTTATTTTTGTTTAAAATATTACAGATGTCCCTTTTTTCCCCCAATGACCCATTCCACCCCGTCCCAACCCCCCCTCCCCAGTCCCTCTCCACACCATTGTCCGTGTCCACGTTTTTATTTGTTAAATCTAGCAACCCTGCAGTCAGAGCATCTTACTAGCAGGAAAAAGGAAAGTGAGCCAACAAGAGAAGTGAAAGCAGCCAAGTCCTTGAGAATAGGAACCAGGAGACTCACCTTTGTATCTGCCCCCAGTCCCCCCCCACACACACCGCGGTGCACAGTGCCTGCCACAGAGACACTAATAAATGGCTTTGAACTGAACTAAAGTTTTAAAATTTCACGGTCTCCATCCACAAAAGACCATGAAGGGGAAAATAATACTCAAATAAATTAATAAAATAATAAGTCAATAATTACATGATCTTAAAGCTAGAAGGAGGCGGGGGCCACCTGTCTACTGCCTCATTCCCAGGAGGTCAGGGGCGGGGGCTGAAACCATGGCCCCGAGTGCTCCGTGACCTGTCTAAGGCCCTACAGTTGGCAGTGGCATATCTGAGGCCACAGCCGGATTGCCTTAACCCCAGCCCAATGCTCCTTCCACACCCCCACACTAAAGATATTTCTGACAAAGGCAAACCTTTTCTGGCCTAGGTAATTTCACACCGACCTTCTCAACCAGCTGCCCTGGCTGCGTAAACCAAACAGTAGCCACCAAGCTACCCATATTCTTGAAAGAAATCCAAGTAAGAGCTATTTCTTTTTTTAACCCAATAAAGATTACTCTTTATAGATGGATGGACAAAAATAATAAGTCAAAATTGAATATAATTCTTCCAACACATTTAAGGCCTTTGCATGAAGCTGCCTTTCGTTTGTAGACATATCAGATTATACCGAAGATCTCTTTATACATTTTTTAAAAGGGTGGCAGCTTCGATTCAATAGTGTTAGTGAGACAATCCTTTAAGCTGTGTCAAAATGCCAGTTATCCTAGATGCCACCCAGATTTGAATAATTTAGAAAGAGACAAAACACACGCAGAAAGAAGGAATCATCTTTTGACTACTGTGGCTTTTAAGGAGTCTGCTTCCCCCTGGCCCTCCCTTCTTCCTGAAGCATCTTTTTCTCTCTATCAGGGGTGACAAGTGTCAATCAAGCCTTCTGGGGCTGGGGAAGGGGGAGGAGTGGGCAGTGAAGCCAAGGGGAGGAGAGGGGGGAGAAACATAAAACATTCTGGAACAATTGCTCAAGGAAGATTCCCTATCAGTGTGTGGTCTGGGGGAAAGGAGTCTTTTCCTTTTTTCCCTTCTAATCTCTAACCGACTATTTACCCCTTTTTATAAACTTGAATCTCTCTGTTGCTCCAAAGACTCCAAAACAAATCACTGGTCAGCCAGGATTAAGCTGCTTTGTTGCCAACGATTAGCAGGTTTGCTTGTAGATTTAACATCTTCAGCAAGAGCTGAATGTCAAATGATTCAGGAAATACTGGTCTTACTTTGACCAAAGCCATATGAAGGGTTGAACTAAATTAGGGGAAAGTACCAAAGAGAGAGGACTGTAGAACATTCCAAGAGGAAGAGTTTAACATGGACAAACTGAGACCGAACTCTATCAACATTTGTATTTTTGTGGGTTGTTTTTTTTTTATGCAGCCATTGTTTTGAAAAATGTTCTATCCCAGCCAACCCCCTGTTTCAAAGAAAAATCTGTAAAACACCTAGTTTAAGTTTAAGACTCCAGGAAACATGAACTCCAAACACATTAAATATTTTGTAGTTCAAAATCCATGTAACATTCATTTGTTGAATACCTACTATGTGCTGGGTACTGTGCTGAAATAGAAACAAATATAATCCAGTCTGAATTTTCAAGTTGGTTATACTCATGTAGATACCCATTTTGGCATTTAATCATTTTTGAAAAACCAACAATAAAATTACCTGGGGCTCTGCCTCTGTAACTTTGAGACCTTAAAGGTCAAGGACTATGCCTTCAGCCCTCTACCACCTCCTACTGTACTTCACGTTGACATTCCAAACGGTAGCTGCTCCAGGCAGCAGCACAGTGCAGGGAAAGACACCGATCAGGAGTCAGGAGCTACCCGATCTTGTGGTTATGGACAAACCCCTAATCAGTGGGTCTTTGGCCTTCTGCATTTATAACATGAAGGAAGCCCCCTTCTATCATCCCATCCAGTCCCAATGTCTGTCATTCCTTGACTTGGTGCAAGGAGACTAAGTAACAGAGCTTATCGGATTTTACACACCTTGAGGGCAGGGTTTGTCTGGTTTATGGAATCCCCAGAGCGAACCCACCTGAAATTCAAGCCAAGATCTACACACTTGAAATTCAAGTTAAGAGTCTGTGAAGCAGAAAAGAAAGTAACCCAGGTAGGCTTAAACAAAGTAGTAGGGCTCAAGCTATAGAAAAAACCTAGAGCAGACCCAAGATTGTATAAGCATAGTTTGAGGTAACCAGCAACTTCCAGTGTCTGCAGGGCTTGCAGGTAAGAGCAGATCATCTCACATCAAACTAAAAAGCTTCTGCACAGCAAAAGAAAACAGCCTCAAAATACAAAGGAACCCCACGGTCTGGGAAAACATATTTGCCAAGCATGCATCTGATAAGGGGCTAATTTCCAAAGTGTACAAAGAACTCATACTACTCAGCAAGAGGAAGACAAACAACCCAATTAAGAAATGGGCAAAGGACCTGAATAGACACTTCTCCAAAGAGGACATACAGATGGCCAAGAGACACATGAGAAAATGCTCAATCATCAGAGAGATGCAAATTAAAACCACAATGAGGTATCACTTCACACCTGTCAGAATGGCTCCATCAATAGTCAACAAATGACATGTGCAGGCGAGGGTGTGGGGAAAAGGGAAGGGAGCCCTCACGCACTGCTGGTGGGACTGCAGACTGGGGCAGCCACTATGGGAAACAGTATGGAGGTTCCTCAAAAAATTAGAATTGGAGCTGCCTTTTGATTCAGTGATCCCACTTCTAGGAATATATCCTAAGAATCCTGAAACACTAATCAGAAAGAATATATGCACCCCGATGTTCATAGCAGCATTATTTACAATAGCTAAGATCTGGAAACAGCCCAAGTGCCCATCAGTGATGAGTGGATAAAAAAGCTGTGGGACATTTACACCATGGAGTACTACACAGCTGTAAAGAAGAAGAATCTCATACCCTTTGGGACAGTATGGATGGACCTAGAGAATATTATGCTAAGCGAAATAAGCCAGGCAGCGAAAGACAAACATCACATGATCTCGCTTATACGTGGAATCTAAAGAACTTAATAAACTGATGAGCAGAATAGATTCAATGACACGGAAGCATAGATGAGACTGATGAATGTCAGAGGGATGGAGGAGGGTGGGTGGGTGGAGGGGGAGAGAGTAACCAAAGAATTTATGTGCATATATACACAACCCAAGGACATGGACAATGGTGGGGAGAGGCACTGGGGAGGAGGATGGGACAGGGTGGAATGGGTCATTGGGGGGAAAAAGGGACATCTGTAATATTTTAAACAAAAATAAAATTTAAAAAAAGAGAGCAGATCATCTCATCGGGGGCTTCCAGGTAGGAGTGTGTAGGAAGTGAGACCAGGGATGAAGGTAAGGCTGCATCCTTGGCCGATCTTGATATACTAGCTATACAAATGAAAATCTACACATTTCCCTTGCACTAAGTATATTTTGCCTATGAAGACAATTTCTCCCACCTCTGTGTGGATCTTCCTCCTGGATGTCCCACCTTAAATCCCTAACACAGCAGTGGAGTCACCCTGCGCGCAGTACAAGGCTGAGATCAAGCCCAGGAGCCTTGCCTCTCCTGCTTCTCTCTCAGGAATCTTGCTCCATCACTTTTCTCATTTTTCCAGTCCTCCAGTCTCTTCCTCTCCTTTGGCTTCTTGCACTCAGTCTATAAATATTGCTCAAGTCTTACATTCATTCATATTGATCACCTACTATGCATGATCTATAAAAATGACTAACCCTCACCCTTTATACCACGTGTCTTTATAACCTTCAGCGGATACCTTCCACTTCCCTCCCAAAAGGATCAAAGTCAATGGCAAGAACGTGTTCGACATTCCTTTTCACATAATTTCTGCACATCTGCCTACCTGCCCCCTCACTATGGTTTAGAGAAGGTTCCCCGCCTTCCTCTCTCAGTTCGGATGGTTTCTGCATGACCCTCAATAGAGAATTTATTACTTCATGTAACAGGAACTCCAGCGGTAGGTGGCCCAAGCTCCAGGCAGAGTGTGATCAGAGCTCTGGCTGCTTTTCCCTGAGATTCTTTCAGCATTTTAGAAACATCAATGGTAATCTAATGGCCGCACTTGAGAGAGGAATGAAGAGAAGGTCTAGAATAGTATTTTAAAAGATAAATAGAGTTTTCCAATTACATTTACAATATTTTATTTCTTTAAGCTGAGTTTTAGGTACTTGGCCTTATATGTATATTTTAGACTTAATATTTTTGTGAAAAGAAATATAATGCTTAAATGTATTAACAAAATGAACATTCATAACCACAAAGGACTTGAGTACCTCTGAAGTCCCCTGTGTTTCTCTTTCCATTCACATTTTGCTTTTAGATGCCCAGAGGGAATTAATATATTTAAGTATGGGTGTGTTTGAATTTCATGTGAATGTAGTAATTCTATATTTCACTTATCACTCTTAGGTTTCCATGACTTGACTATTTTGTCTCAACATTTTTTTTAGATTCATACATGCTAATGCAAATGGCTACAGTTCATTCATTTTTAGTACTACATAGTATTTCATCATATAAATTTACTACAACTGAACCTCGTGGGGAATGCCAAGAAGCCAGTATATCAGTGTAGTGGGAGGTTTTGGAGATAACTGTGAAGCTCACCAGAGTTCAGAGGTTTGCAAATGTGAGCTTTTCATGAAATATAAGTTTATGGAATGCATACCAATTCTGGTAACTTATACACTAATTTTTAAAAAAATTTGTTGATGCATCCTTTATGTACATAATGTGGTCCATCTTTATAATGGTTTTCCATGTGCTCAGGCAGTTAAATATTTTCCTATTAAAATAATTGTATTAATTTCATTCTTCAAGTCTTCTATGTCTCCTAATATTTTGTCTGGAGACTGCTCTAGAGATCTGTCACTGTAATGTTCTGTGGATTGTGGCTGCTGAGGAAGCGGCAGGACTGAGGGAAGGACAGAGTGCTTGGTGTTAAGGTCATGTTGGCTGAAAGAAATCTCCATGGAAAGAGCAGCACCAATGCACTCGTGCACAGCTCACGCCCCCCCAGGGTGCACAGCACATCCACTCATGCTTGGTGTGCTGGAAGATCACAGGTCTCTCTACGACTTTACATTTAATTTACTTTCTCAAACTTTCTCCCAAACTTCCTCACATGTTTAATATCGGTGATACACTGAACCACTTAACTTGCCTATTTCCCCGCCATGCCTTGCCTTTGCTTCTGCTGTTCCTTCCTCTTAGAACAACCTTCCCCAAACCACAAACACGTACCAAAACCCTCCATGTCTTAGATTCCTTCTCCCTCTGAACATCCATAGCCCTTACTCTATTTCCTAGTCACGAATTGTCTTGTTTTGCAGCGCATGTATTTTTCATGAACATATATTCTTTCTCCTACGGCATTACTGGGGACCCTGAAATCTGGAACTTAATCTTGGTCATTTTTATAGCCCAACTATAAAGGACTCCAATACTAAAAGGATATGCAAATTTCTATGGTCAAACACAGAAACTTCACTAGCAATCATTTTGCAGGAGCCTCTCTGCCTGAGCATCATAAATGTTCTGCGTTGGAGCAAACTAATTATAGGACATGATCAGACTTCCGTAGCTACCACTGACATTTTTACTCTAACGATTGTGTAATTCAAGACCCAGATGTTCCAGACTTGTTGTACTAAAACAACTTGAATCAATTTGGCAGCTCAGTTCACACCCATGGCAGGCTTTGCGACAAGTCAAATAACATTTCTTATTCAGCTGGATCTGTCCCCATTTTTTCCAGCATAGCAACTTGAAGTGGCTAGAGGTAGAGCCATCGACAGGGGCTTCATATAAGGATCCAGAAAGCAATAAGCTACTGATCCTTCAGCAATTCCTTCACATTTGAAATTTTCATGGAAATATTAGTAAACAAGATGATCTTATTTTTAGACAGCATTATGTTTGTGACAATCTTCAAAAGAATTTGTTTTCTGCAGAAGTCTAGATGGACAGGTGCACCTTGTCATGGTATCAAGTCAATAGAGGTTTGAGTCCCAATGCTGCCACTTACCAGCATGGGATCTTGTAACTTCTCTGCGCTTCGGCTTCCTCATCTGTAAGTTCTTGTCTAGTAGTGTTGACATGAGCACTTAGAGAGTCCAGACACACAAAGCTTCTAGAGGCAACACCTCCCGAACGAGGGAGGTATTGAACTCCTGTCAGGTTAATACTGTGCTTGGAGACCCAACTCCAACTGCCCCTCATTTACATGATGAATCTGTTTTTCAACGAAGAAATCTGAACTGTAAATATACACATGCACTAACTTTGGAATAACTTGTTTAAGACTCTTGCCAATTCTGGCGGTGCCTTATTACATCAGCATAATAGCTCAGAAAAGTTCCTGGTGGCCCTGGAAACAGTAAGAAACGATGCTCGGTCAAATGCAAGACAGTTTCTCTGGGAACATCTACCTCCCAGTTGCCATGGTTGAAATGCTCTGAGATTGTATTTTAGGAACTTCTATATTTTCCAAGCATTTTATTGTAGTTCCTTATTTTATGAACAAATGAATTTTATTTAAATATTTTAATTAACCACAACTTTCCAATACCTTTTGTCGTCCATTATGTGCATTGTGAGTCAGGTATGTATTCTAACTCCATGTTTGGTTTTGGCCTGACAGGTCAAGTGCTATTTTCATCCTGGGTCTAAGTGTACATTGAGATAATAAATTACTGGGCCAGATTTTGCCAGATGAGTAAACTCTTTCAACTATAACTGAAATCCTTGTTCCCCTAATGGCTTGAAAAATTAAACACACCTCTAAAAACACTTACTTTGAACTCAGTGAGTTGCTGATATGCCCCATGAGACCTGTTGGGATGTATCACCTGAAAGACCCTTCTTTAAAATGGTTGAAGCATAGGTTTGCACTCGGATGGTATTTGTGATTATCTCAGTTCAGTAAACTGCAAACCTGATTTTTCTCCCAATTACAACAGCAGTGGTTGCCTATTTCTCAGCAAGACACACGGAGCTGCAACAGGGTCTTGAATGACCAAGATTTCATTTCTTTCTCAGAATATTTTATACGATTCAGTAATCAGTAAAATTGGTTCTTCCACAATGGGCCTCCTCGGTCATTAGTGAGAATTAGCAAAGTTCTATTGCCTTCAAAAAATTAAGTGGTCTATTACTGTGAATGAACCTGCCTTTTGGTGTGTGAAGACTTCTTTTAATTTTAAGAAGGGCTTTTAGGCTTTTGTGTTGTGAATTAAATCACCGTTTCATGAGGCTTATCCTTGACCAGGAAAGAAAAAAAATCAATCTTTCATTAAATCTGGGAGTCCCAAATTTGTGCTTACAAAAAGGACTGCAGCCCTGCAGATCCAAAAGCACGTTGTATGTAGGGTGTCTAAGGAGACATTACTCCCCATCCAGTGCCTACAATTAAATACAATGTTCATTCATATTTCTTGTAAGGAAATACCATACTTTTTTTTTTAAAGTTATAAACAGGTACTCTGATGTTAATTTTCCTAAAGTAGCTTCTTGGCTTGTTGTTTTGAGTATATTTGAACTTAAATCTTGCATGCTCTAAAATGTAACCCATGTAACCTGGAATGAGAGCAGACCCCGCCTGTCTGGATCACACAGGGAGACCCTCAAAATGCCTCACAGCCTATGGCCCAGACACCAAGCAATTTAAACAGATGCCCATCAGAAAGAACTGATGAGGCCATACAGGGCCACACGGGTCTAATAGCAGCTCTAGAGGTAGCAGGTCTGGAACATACAATATAATAATAGCAGCTCTATTATTATCAGTGTTAGTAAACGAGGGAACTAAAACACAAAAGGAAAGACACATGCTGGCAAGTCATGGGGCTGGGCATTTGAAGTCTGGGTATCTAATTCCATACTTCTCACACCCTTACCTACAAAATCTGCAGTTCAGAAGAGTCACACTCGCTTCTGAATTAACAGAGTTGAAGTAACAGTAAACCCAAGGGCACAATAGTAGCTGGACTGTGTATAAGCCCACAGCAGGAGTTTTTATTTAATGTCAGGATGATTGTTTTCATGCAGGGTAACAGGAATGCTAGTCAATTCTTACTTCAAGATTTACGCCAAATGTTACACTTTCCTTGCAACCTTTCTGAGTGACCCCACCCTGCTCCATACACAGAATTAGGGTCGTGTTTTCCTTGGTATCAAGAGCACTTTGGACATACCTCTGTCAAAGCATTTCTTGTGGTACACTGAAATTATATGCATTCCCCCAGAAGACTTGAGCTCCTAGGAGTCAAGATCTGTGGTTTGTTTTTTGACTTTGCGTCCCAAGTACCTAATACAGCGATTCTCAACCGGTGAGCCACAAGAATTTTTAAAACATGCAATACTTGACTACTTAGTCAGGGGCACTGACCTCTTTTCCCTTAGATTATCAAATAAAAAAATGACAACAGCCAACACAACAATAGCCATTCGATGTCAATGAACCAAAATTACACCTATTTTTTTGTCAAATTGGCAAAAAATATAACATATTTTTGGTGTGTTGCAGAATTAGTAATTACTTTATGTGTACCATGAGATTTTTTAAAAAGGCTGAAAATCTCTGATCTAATATAACATTTAGGACGTAGATGCCCTCCACATGTTTAATGGATGGAAGAATGAATGAATGGCTGACAGAACAAATTGCTCATGGTGGCATGCTTTGCTCGTTCAAACACTGTGAAGAGGCAGTTACATAAGGTCACTAAGATAAAAGCAAATATCTAATAAAATTGCTAGTACATTTATTATTTATGTATTATTTATATTTATTATAGTTTGTTAAATTGTCAAAATGATAAGATTTATTGACAAGAAAGATTATAAAAATCATGTGGCCTCAAGACAGACCATAGCATGGTTTTTAAATCTCTGTGAAAAACAGTTGTTTTGTTTAAAAACAAACAAACAAAACCTTTGTATGAGGTGTTTCTTCCCGAGTCCTCCTTGCCCTGTCCCCGACTTTCCCTTTCCCTGCCCCATAACATCACCCGGCATTAAGAAGCCACTTCATTTATTGAGATCCCATTTTAATAGATTAGTCATTCACCTAATGGAGCCGGCCTCTCTTGTTTGGAAAGCAAACACATTGAAGAGTAAATACGACTGAACAGATCGAGTAACCACATCCGGTGGTTGCACCTGCCACTCAGCCCACTTTCCATGGGCAATTTGAAAAATATCTGGCCAATTTCTCTATTTACCTTCTGAGGGCTTAATAGAAAGAGCACTGGAACATGAGTTCGGAAATCTGGGCCACAAGCAGAGCTCTTTGATCTCAAGAGCAGTGTGACTGTTGGCTGGTCACTTCCCTCTCTGGGTCTCATTCTCCTGGCCTTGAAAGAGGGAGTTGGACCAAATCACCGCTGAAAGTCTTTCCAGTCATTCCTTAAATAAATATTCCCTCCAGGCCCACTGTGAGTGAGGTGCTCTGCAAGGCACTGTGGGGGACACACAGGGACAGACAACGTGGCTCCTGCCCTCTCAGGGCTTGACACTAACAGAAGCGACATAGGATCGAAACCAAGCGGGAAACACGTGTTCAACTCCTACGTTTTTAAGGCTCTCTACTTAGCCTATGTTATAAATCCTTTTCAAAAGCGGGCCTTCATTATTAAGTCCTACAGATTTATACCTACACGCGCCTTTAATTAAACATTTACTGAATCCTAAGCCATCGAAAAGCCCGTCCAGGACAACTGGAAATGACAGCCGTGAGCGAGGGATGTGTTTTCCCAGGGCGGGTGCGCCTCCCTCTTCTCCTCTATTCTGCCCACGGGGTGTGACTCTGTCCCCCGCCTGGGACAGGAGCCACGCAGGCTCCCCGTCCCCTGCCCCCAGGGAGGCAGCAAAGGGACTAACGGAGCCTCCCCTCGCGCTCCCCCAGGTCCGCGCTGGGCCCGCCCGGCCTGCGATTCTCGGCGAGAAAGCCCACGGGCGCGGCAAGCTGCATGTCTGCTTCACCCCAGTTCATCTTCCTCCAGGTGTGGCACGAAGTGTTTCCCTAGACTTCATTTCGGTCTTCATTTTTTAAGCAGAACCTCGTGGATAATAGCTCAGTTGTGTCTTCTACCCTTACATAATCATGGCAATATCTCTTTTTTTATAGTAGTTTGCACAGAAAAGTTCATCAAATAACCTGTGAAATATTATTTTAAGACATTGCCATACTTCAGTCTGTCTTTTAAAATGTTCGTGGCAATTTCTAAATTACTGCTTCTTTCTGCTAAAAAAAAAATCTTAAAAGGTCACTAAACACCAAAATTCTAATTTCTGAGAAGTCATTTTATCCCACTAACCATCTGCAAAAAAATATAAGCATCAGATGTGCATTCACAAGATACTGTCACCCTAACATTTGGAATAGAAATACATGGCAATCATTTTGGGTTAGGTGATTACACATCTTTTTAAAGAAATGAAAAACAATATTTTAAGTAGCTACTTTGGAAAAAAACCAATGCATGGAAATTCATACCAAAGATATATTGGTGATGATTCACTTTTCAAAAAGATTCATAAAAATATATTTAATATTAAATTTTCCTAATACACTGAAAGGAAGTTTATCAATATAAATTCTACTTAGATCCAATTTTGGTGGCACTTATCTATTATAAAAATCATGATCTCCACATTATTTTATTATACTCTTATTTTACTACTTGTCAATTACCATCATATAATTAAATTACTGTTTAATCATAATTAAACTCTCTCTGGATTTCTATGGGAAATCATTGACTATCTGAATGTTATGGCAAATCCTACTATATAATGTACCTGAAATTAAGTAAAGATGGGAAAATAAAACTTTGTAAACACAAGTAGTTGTCAAATGTTCCCATGCCCAAATCTCTGCAAAAATGTCCACAATATCCTTTTTGTAATTAAAATAATTCCAATTAGGTATTCAGGAAACAATGCCTTGTTTAATTCAGTGTCCTATTATTTGCATTTTAAAAATCTGCCTGAAAGGCATATTAATATTGTACTTACACATTTAATAATTTATCTTGCCTTTCACATAAGCAGAAAATGTTTCTTTTTGTTAGCACAACTCTATTCGCAATAAGCTTAACAATATATTGATAATTACACTTAGTCACTAGATTTAATTCTATGAAAACGCTCAGGTCTGTCCACTTTTTCCAGGTCTGTAAAGGACAAGGTAAAGTTACTTATGTTTTGTTAGAAAAATTAATGTTATCCTGGCAATGCCAGAAGGGGAAGAAAGCAAGATAAATGTGTTATATCATCAAGAAAGAGGTACTATAGGGCAGTGTCTTTCAATGCTGGTTGCGCATTAGCATTACCTGGGGAGCAATCAAAAATCCCATTACAGAGGCTATACCCATTCCAATGAAATCAGCATCTCGGGGGGGGGGGGGTTCCTGCCCAGGCTTCGGTGCCCGGTAAAGCTCCCAAGGCGGATTTCATTGTAGAGCCAAGGTGAGAGCTGGGGCTGTGGGCCAGACAAGAGGAAGAAGGAACCTGGCCCCTGGCTGCCTTTACGTCTCTCATTTCCAGTAGATCACCTTTCTGATGCTACTAAACAAAACATTCAGCCACCTGGATCTTTTGGTCTTGAGAGTCCTACCACCCAGTCCCTGGTGCCCGGGCCTTGGGCTGATGTCAGTCTCAGAAGGACTCCTCAGTGCAGGGCTGAAGCCCTTTGAAATGACGAGGGCCATCTGCTCCACGCATCCACACCAGCGGCGTGGCACCCCTGGGAGTCATGCGTTTAATGTGGCTCGGTCCCTGCGGAGCTTGGCTCACGTATAGATGCTTCGATAAGGGTGGTGATAGTATCCACTCCACGTATATAGGAATCTCCCCATACTTTTAGTCTAAGCCCCTGAGATCTGTTCTGACAACCATCTGTCAAGTCTAAGCCTATCTGTTTATTTGAGCAATGCCCAGCATCCTGTGAAAGAAATTAGATGTGAAAAAATCCCTAAGCTGGTTTCAAGGCAGAATTCTGACCAACGATGGTGTTATAGACGTATAAAACTATACTCTAAATAACTGCACAGAAAATGTCCCTTCTTTGTTATCTTGTCTCCAAGACCACAAATCTAACTTATTTTCTACTTGGACATAATGTATTTTCACTTCCTTTTCTCACTTCACTTCCCACCCTCTTTCATGCCAGGAATGTTCTCTCCATTTACTTGTAGAGATTTATTCGGTGTGTTAGGGTCCACCAACGGTAAACTAATATTCCTGCTAAATTGCCAAAGATGATTCCAAAGAATATAAGCCTCTCTGTGGGTCTTTATTTGAAATGATTACAGAAGCAAATATGTTATTTCATCTCTTAAAAGAACATATTTAATGGTAATCAGTACACAGAAGCAAAGGGAACGGATATTATTGTATTATCCTATTTCCACCAAGTATCAGGGACAAATGTAATCAATAAATGTCTAAAATGAATAGAATTAAGTATTCCCAGAGGACTGATAAAAGAGTGTATTTTTCAAAACTTAAGCCCCACTACAACAGCATTAAAAGTATCTAATACTATTATCTTGAGATAAGACAAGTTAATCGGAAACAGACATTGGAAAACTCACCTAGTAACGTGGTTATTTGCTATATAACCTTTGGCAAGATTATTAAGTTCTCTTAGTTTTGTTTTTTTTTGGTTTTTTTTTTTTACCTGTACAATGATAATAATTCTCCAGGAACATAATAGGTTCACAGAGGAGTGCAAGCTATGGAGTCAGAAAAATGAGTCATTGAATCCCACTTCTGTTAAATACTAGCTGAGCAATCATAGGCAAGTTAACTAACCTTTCTGAGCTTCACATTTTTCATGTGAAAAAAGGGTGAAAATAATGCCTCATGTAGAAAGTGCTGTAAAAGATTAATGAGATAACATTACCAAAGTGTCTAGTTAAATGCTGGGAGCACCCTAAGCACTTTATAATTAATATTGATATTTCTTATAAAGTTGGAAGTACTGCAAAGATCAGTCATTGTAAGAGCCAAATACTGGGCTGACAGTTCTTAATTTGCTTCATAAATATTTACTGAACCTTGAGGCATAGAAGCCACTGTGGAGAAATAAAAAATAAATGTATATATTATTACCTTGCTCTCAATCAGTAGTAATTTAGGTGAGACATAGGACACATGCACATGTAACTATTGGATTGGGCAGTATGTTGGCAACTAAGTGCTTAATGCCTGCCCAGACCAAGTGCTTTAAAAAAGTAGAAGAGCCCTGGCCAATGTGGCTCAGTTGGCTGGAGCATCATCTGGTGCACCGAAAGGTGATG
This sequence comes from Miniopterus schreibersii, assembly GCF_964146895.1. Classification (NCBI taxonomy): domain Eukaryota; kingdom Metazoa; phylum Chordata; class Mammalia; order Chiroptera; family Miniopteridae; genus Miniopterus; species Miniopterus schreibersii. Next base: position 174,504,449 of record NC_138102.1, read on the forward strand.
GGTTCGATTCCTGGTCAGGAGGAGAACAGGAGATAGCCGATCAATGTTTCTCACATCGATGTCTCTTTGTTTCTCTCTTCCCCATTTCCTCTCTCTAAAATCAATTTTAAAAAATCCTTGAGCAAGAATTAAAACAATAAAGTAAATTATAAAAAACAACAGTAAAAGAGGCATTTCCAGGTAAGGCAATTCAGAGACTAGAGGGAAACCGTGGCTTTGATTTGAACTTGGAAGAAGATGGATGAGCTAAAATATGAGTGGAGGACATCCAGGTGGGACAGATGTGAATCGGTCAATAAAGCAGCCAAAATAATGGGCTTGGTTGACTTAATTTGGCCAGAGTTTTGACAGAACAGAAATAATGTTTTAAGAGGCAAAACATGGAAACATTCTACTCTACTCTAAGAGATGGTTGTTTAAGGATACTGAGACAGAAAGATGCTACGTGACTGGGGATATCAACTCTCCTGACACCAAAGGAAATTGGTTCATCAGCTTCTTTTCATGATTGGAAATCAAAGCAACTTTTACTGAGGGAAGTTTCACCGGGTAAACATTCGCCATACATTCATTTACCTCTTTAGCAATTAATTCTACTTTGAGAGGGCAGGGTTTAAAGGATTTGGAAGAATACCAGAATATATTCAAATGATCTTATGCCATATGACTCTGGACCATATGTGATCAAACTTAATTAAACTGATTTTTTTTAAAAAAGATGTCACTGTTTACCTACAGTGTGGATATAACCCTTGGAACCTAAACTTTCCAAATAATGGAAGTGAAGTCGTAAAAGTAGTTCAACCGTGCAAAGATTTAATATCTTTTTAAAGACATAGACCTGGGAGAAAGGGATTATCTGTTCATACGGTCAGAGTAAACAACCCACTTTGGGGCCCAGCAGATGGAGGCTTTGAAACTGGGGAAGCAAAAGCAGAGGAGAATGAAAATACAGCGATTAAAACGGCCACTGGAGCCTTATTGTTAAAAACGTTCTTCCTTACTCAGTGGGAGCCCAGAGGCCCATTATGATGGATAGAAGAAAACTCAAACTCTCTGGGCCTAAAATTTCTCAGTCTATATGATTTATTTTTCAGTAGGTGTGCTCGATTTTTAATATTATAGTTAAGTTTGTAAAAACGGAATTAAGATTTTCATATTTTGTTTTTTCTAGTTTCAATAATTTATTTTAGTTAATATTCTATCTGTGTAAACTATGCTTTACAAGAGACAAAAAGATTTTATAGTTTTTACAAAAGGAATAAATTATAAAATAACTATTTAATAAAAAAGTTTAAGCCCATAAATTCTTAACTTTGTCAAATGAAGGCTCCTTTCTCACTGTAACAAGTACCATTTCTCAAAAGAATTGTTATCAATAGTCTCATCATGTTAATACTTTGAGGTAATATTTAATCAAATGATACTCAGAAAATGTATTAGAAATGTAAATATTGTAACAAAACAGAAGACAGCTGAGTGCCTTGCAGCTTCTTGGACTCACTCTCACTTGAGAAATAGAGCAAAAACCAACCAACACGTCATTGATTCCAGATACCATAAAACAGCTTAAGCCCTGATGAAGAAATCTGTCTGATATTCTATTCAGTTGATGGCAAACAAAATGTTATGCTATGAGCTTATCATCTATGAAAACAATTTTTCGTGTATAATTCCAAAAAGTAGCTCTTCATTGTTCCATTCGGGGATAAAATGTTTAAATGCTGTGGGGCCAAAACGAGAAAGCAGGAGTGAAGCTCTGGTTCCCTAGTTCCCATGAGCACTCCTAGTCTGACCTCCTTACCCCCCCCAATCATTGCCTCCTTTCTGGTGAGTTCCCCCCCTAAGATAAATCGAAACCATCACCTTCTCTAGACCCTCCCCGATGCCCCAAGTCCGCCTGAGCCAAGCTTCTTGACCACTGGGTGGTTGGACTTGGCTATAAAGCTTGCATCAAAATGATCAGGTACCCATAGCTGAGCTAATCAAGACTTAATTATGGAGAGCAAAAACGGCTAATAGCTCTTACATGTTTGTTGGGCGACAGGCTCTGTGCTCAGCCCTTTATGGGGATTATCAATCCATCCTCCCAGCAAGCGCATCTGGTATGCACTATTATTATCGCCACCTTACAGACAGGGAACTGAGGCTTAGAAAAAGGTAAGTAACCTGCCGGTAATCTGCCTCGAGAGAGCCCCTCAACTCATCTCTTCCCGACTTCCAAATCTGCTCTCTTAATCCCTGGGGGATGCTTCCTTTCCTTACGACATTATTCTGCTGAAGACCTGAAACTCCTTTGAGATGGAGGTTCAGGATTTATAAAAGGCATTTAAGAGAATGAAACAGCTTCATTGTCTTCTTAAAACAATGAATTGGTTTTTCTTATTAAATGTTTAGCATATACCACCATCACACATGTACATCTATGGAAATCAGCTGTGGTGAGGTTTAACACTAACTATTCATGACCTGATATTTGGGTACGTCAACAATAAAGTACTCAAAATAATTTGCTTTAAATTCTTACAGATTCATAGTTAAATGATAATTCAATGCAATACAGATATATGTAATATATCTGTATTATATTAATATATTATATAAAAGATTTCCTTATCCCTTTGGGGAACACAAAGTCATAAGAGTAATCTAAACAATTCCAAAGACCAAGGAAGTCATGCAAAAGGTAAATGTTCGGTTGCTTTGAGGCAATCTCTTTGAAGCCAAATAGAAACAGAATGAGATTCTGGTCTGACGCCCTCTAGCAGTGGGACCAGGCACACTCTTAACTTCTGTGTCTCTTAATTTCTCCATCTGCAAAAAATGGTTTATTGAAAGAATTAAATATAATTATGTATGCGACAGTGTTTGGTACATAGTTGACTTTTTAAAAAGTTAGTTCCTTTTCTCTTTCTTTTTACATTTTACATGTATTTATTAACCCCGTACTAATGTTCTAGACATAGTTCATTCCCCGGGCATACGGGGAGTGAAGACAGAAGTGAGCCTCCAAAATGTCCCACAGCTTGTGGGTAAGAACAATCAGAAAACCAACAAATGAAACACAGCACGACCTGCGCTGCACAGAAATGAGCACAGACCCGAGGGGGAGAACCTGAGTTGGGGTGGAGGTTCTCAGGGGACAGCATGGGCTTAAGGTGAGTCTTAACAGGTCAGGGGGGGATCCAGGCTTGTGAGTGCACATGGGGATTGGGAGGGAGGTTCTTTACTTAATGTTTTCGCATTTAAACCTCACAGCAATCCTGCAAGTTACAAACTATTCCCACTTATCTGATGATGAAACAGCAGGGCCTGGAGAACACATCAATTTTCACAAGTATGAATATCAGGAAATAAATAAGGATGGCAATAATATGGTGCCACGATTCAAAGACACAGCAAAAGAGGGCAGCGACCAAGAAAGACCAGCTGGGCCAGAATCTCAACATAAGAGAAGCAAGAGACTACAATCCACTGTATTCCCAGGCTGCAGAGACTAGATTTCTAAAGACACCAAAGGTCCTGTTGGAAGTCCTTGGAGTGGTGAGAAGTTGGGGAATGTCTGTTTTAGCTGAGAAACCTTCCTTACACTTGTCCCACATCTCTTTTCTCTGGTCCAGCTCCATCCAGGAGAGAAGGCAGGCCCTGGTAAGAGGCTGCTGAACAAATAGAGGCTCCCCAGGTTCAGGGCCGCTCATATTAAATAAGAGAACAAACTCAAACACCAGAGCGATGCAAATCAGTCGGCCCTGTGTTATCACACTGAAAGACTAATATTACCCGCTCGTTAGGAAACAAAAGCTGGGGCGAGTGAGCAAACCAGTCAAGCCTTAGATTTTCTTGCCTTCCAGGAAAGAGTTACATATGTCAACATTGACTCAGCGGGGCCGGTTGCTATTTAGAAAGTCCTGTTACACCCACCAAGCTTTTTGTTCAAGCCTGGACAATATTCCCTGTAGAACATCAGTTTCTGCATAGTTAGAATCACTGTCTGGGTTTAGGTAAATGAAAATTATTTTTCACTTCTAAGAATTCAAAAATATCTAGGTGTATTTAATTTTATAAGAGACTCTAGCATATTTTACTTCTTAAAATGTCAGTTGAGATTCTTTGGGTTGAGATATAAATGCAAAGAGGTTTATCAGCTCATATGCAGGGATTGCTCCTGGGGCATGGCTCAGTTGGGGGCTCAAATGATGTCGCTGGGCTTTGGATTTCCTGTCCCTCAGTTCTCCTCACATCTCTCTTGGTTTTCTTCTCCTCTTGTGGTTGCAAGGTGGCTTCAGCAGCCCCAAACCTCACATCTCACCTCCGATCTAGTAGGAAAAAGCAAGCCTTTTCAATAACACCTACATAAGGTTCTAAAATACAATCAGATGCATATAGCTTAGGACTGTGCCTACTGGAAAGAGAGCAATCATCACAGCCATGCGGATGCACTATGTTGATAACCCAGGAAAGAGAGAGGAGAACTTTGAAGGAATCTACAGGACTGACCACAATGCCCTATCTTCCCCACTCCGAAGCTAAAGAGTGGTGCTGAAATACCCAGATGTTGAGAAACAGAGGGGTTTCTTAGAAATATTTCCAGAATGTAAGGGATGTTTGGAAAGGTCCTGGAGACCCTTAGAAAGAAACAGGTCATAAGTCCACTGCTGTTTTCAGCTCCAGGAATGTTTGGAGGGGAGACACCAAGAAGCCTCAGCCTACATGACTAAATGAATACTGCCGTGTCCCCAAGGGGAGCATCCTGTGATTGTATTCACTGCTGGGAACCCATGGGAACACCAGGGTTACTGTTTGGCTGGATCTACAACTGAGCTCAGCAGGTAGAGCATCACCCTCAAGCGCCTGGCCTGTCTGTCATCCCCCATTGTATGAACCTAGATGTGTGGGAAAATAAAACAACCGTGATTAACAAAAGGTTCTTCCTAGATGCCAGGCACTCTGCTGGGGTCTTTCAAGCACTATCTTATTAGATCCTCCTGGAACATCTACGCAATAGGTAACACTGTCATACCAGCTCCGCAGATGAATAAATGGAGAGAAAGACTCTTCGAAGGCTGCACAGCCAGTAGGTGAATCAGACCTAACTTCCAAAGCCACGCTCTGAGAGAATGGCGATCTTTCCAAAGCTCCTCACTCCCTTTTCTATTTTGTTAATTTGTGTTGTTTCTTTTTTACCCCTTCAGTTCATTCTGTGGTTCTGTTTTTAACTTTCTGAGTTGAACATTTAGCACATTTATTTTCAGTTTTTCATTAAAATATATGTATTTTAGACTACAGCTTTAGCACATCCAGTAAGTTTTGCTGTGTTTTCCTTCTAAGTTGTAAATATTTTAAACTTTCATTATATTTCTTCTTTGTTTTACAACATATTATGAGCAGATGATTTTTTATTTTTAAGTGTGTGGATTTGGGGAAAGGGATAATCTTTTTTTTCCAATTATTTCATTTTGTGGTTGAAGACTGTGGTCTATGTAATATCAATTCTGGTATTTATTAAATTTTCATTTGTGACCTTTTACAGGCTCATGTTTTATAAATTTTCATGTATCTTTGAAAAATATGCATTCTGTAATTGTTTTAAGCAGGATTCTCTCTCTATGTATGTATGTATATATATATATATATATATATATATACACACACACACACATATATATTCATTAGATCAACTTTGTTGTATTGTATATGGAAGTGATATGTTAAAATCACCCATTTAAATTACAATTTTGTCAATTTCTCCTTGCAATTCATTCAGTTTTTGCTGTCTATATTTTTAAGGGTTCTTTTTATAGGGGAACTATTTATTCCTGATTCAATGTTTCCTAACCATTATATTCTTTTTTATTAATGTTTTTTGTCTTAAGGGTTATTTAATTTGAAATCATTATTGTCATACCAGTTACATTTTGATTTACAATTCCATATCATATATTTTCCTATCCCTTTATGTCAAACATTTCTGTATAAATATGTCTTAGGTATATGTATTACAAAGAATATATAACTGAATTTGTTGTTGTTGTTGTTGTAGGTTTTGCCTTTAAAGTTCGATCCAGAGAATAGTAATTAGAGCAACAGCATAGTTTTCAATATTTTGAACCCCCCCCCATTAAAGCAGACAGAGAAATTAAATAGCAAAATCAAAAATCCACAGACAACATTTACAACAAAACTAGCCAATTAGGTATCTCCTAATACAAGCAAAGGGGGACAAACCATCACCAGCCACAAGATCCTCATGGAATTGGCATCTATGCAGGAGAAAGTAGAGAGAAACATATATGGATGGTCATGGTTAATGGTGAACAGAACCCCAAAAGGGCCTACAGTTATTTACTGGGAAGCATAGTGGGCCAATCTGAGAACCAGATAAAACAGAACGGATTTTTTCTTTCTAATACCAAGTGAGTTCAAGGAGCATGAAGTAAGGATTGAAGGAGTTAGAGCAGCTTAACCCTTATGAACTCTCAAAGCTGAAACAGGCTTCCTTTTAATATAGGAACCACACTGCAGAGAAAATATGAGAAGCAGAATAAAATTGATCAGTTTAGGGAAAATTAAGATATAAAAAGAAAAGATTCAGACCCAAGTGGTTTGAGGAAGACAGTGAGGAAATTTCAGGAAGTGGTCATATTTTTAAACATTACATAAAAATAACATAAAAAGGATCTTTGAGACACTTGAAAAGCTTTCCTGAATCCTGCCTCATTCTAAAAGGTCAGGAAAACTAATTTCATGCAAAAATAAGCAACAGAGAATTTCAAGGTCGAAAATAAAGGGCATAATAACATTTCTAGAGATGATGGAAACACACCAGAAAGTATGTCCACAAGCACACCAAAATGCAACTTTTTTCAAAATTAATTAAAAGACATTAAGAAAATTATGCAAGTCATGAAAAACAATATAAATCAGAATTTTTATAACTGAGAACTGAAATAATAGAACTCAGGAGAGAATTAGAAATAAAAGAAAATATCTTTTCAGAAATAAAGATTAAAATAGAAGGATGCAGAGTGGAAAAACACCCAAATGATGAATTAAGGGAAAGAGATGGTCAGAAGAATTTTTTTAAACCAAAGGATTAAAGATATAAAGAGTTCAAGAGAAAGTGACAAATACAAAGATAGGCAAAGAAGATCTAACATATGGATACTAGGAGTCCTGTAGAATAATACCAAAACAAAGGGGAAAAACACACAAATAAAAATTTTTAATTAAAGAAAACTTACCTGAAATTTAAAAAAGAAAAAGATTTGAAACTACATATTGAAATATCATAAACTCAGAATGATCAATATCAAGAAAAATTATAGTAAAATCAATAAGTTATAAAGGAAAAAACTTTGGGCATTTAGAAAAAAAGATCATGAAACTTATAAAGGAAATAAAATTAGATTTATACCAGACTTTTAACACCAACATTCTATTCCCAAAGAAAATAGAATAGTATCATTAAGATATTTAAGAAAGGAGAGAAGAACATTAACCGAGATTTTCAAATTCATTAAAATTGACTTTAAATAATACAAGACACAGATGAACTGTTATCAACAGGCAAGAACTAATGAAATATAGTCTAATGAGCCCTTCCTGAGGAATTTACCAGAAAATAAGTTTCAAACAACCAAAATGAAGACTGAGACTAAATGAGAGCTTGAAGGAGAGAGTATAATACATAATAAGTGAATGTTCTAAGAACGTAGGTATCTTAAACTACTTCTAAAATAAAATCAGACTGGCGAGAGAAATGTCATTTACCAGAAACCTGAAGCAAATGTGTATTTCATGCTGAAGCATTCAATTTAAAGTCATGAGCAAGTCAAAGATGCCCATCACCACTTCTATTAAACATTGTATCAGTGCTCTAAGCTAGTTCAAAAGTGTAATGGAAAAAATATACTAATTAAAAAGTAGAAAAACATTAAAATTCACACACGATAGTACCAGAGATTATATAAACTATAAGAGCTAATAAGGATTCAGAAAACCCTGGATATATGATCAATGTACAAAAAGTTTTTGTTTTCATATATCGACAAAAATATTCAGAATATGTATTTTTCTCAAGGTACCTTTGAAAATAGCATCAAAACCTATATGATACCTAGGAATGATTATAACTAAAGATGTGCAAGATTTTAAAGGAGAAAAAAACATAAAAGCTTATTCAAAGACATGAAAAGTGATTGAAATAAAAGGAGAATTATACTATGTTCATGCATGGAAAGATTAGACATTATAAAGATATAAAGTCCCCTCAAATTAATCTACAAATTTGACATAAGTTCAAACCTTACCAACAAGCTGATCTTAAAATTTATATGAGTGATCAAACAGCCAAGCAATTTTGAAAAACAAAATCATGTCCTTACCCTACCAGACATCAAGGTTCATTAGAAGAAGAAACCAGATGGCGGCACAGGTAACAGCTGTACCCGTGGCCTCCCGCAACCACATCAAAATTACAACTAAAATACAGAACCACCATCACTCAGAGCCTCCTGACACCTGGCTGAACAGAAGCCCCACAATCAGGGACCTGAAGAAGCACCGAGAGCGGGAGGAGGGGCGGAGACGCGGGCGGATCGGGGCTGAATCCCAGAGACAGGGCCTCGGGCCCACACCCGGTGCTGAGGTTGAAACCCAGGAGGGAATCTCGGTGGCGGAGGTTTCCCGGAGGAGGGAGGGGTCCCAGCCCCACAGCAGGTCCCCAGCCCAGGGCTCCAGGCAGGGAAGAGGCGCCCCCACAACTCCGGGCTGTGAAGCCAGCCGGGACTGTCGCTGAGGGTCGCGGAGGCTGCGGGAGCCCCAGCAGCTCCTCTAAAGGGCCTGGCACGGACTCACTCGGATGCTCCCTCTGAGCCCAGCGCTGGGCAGCAGCCTGAAAGGACCCGGGACACTCGGGGGGAACTAACCTGCCTGAAGTCGGGGTGAGAGCTGGAGGGGCCGCTTCCTCCCGGGCAGAAGGGCTGGCGGAGGCCATGGCTCCTGTGGCGAGTCCTCAGGCACACAGCCGGCAGGCAGGCGCCATATTTGAGTTGCCAGCACCTGACTCACCTTTGGCCCCGCCCCGTGATTCCCGGAGGCCCCGCCCCTCCCCACCTGCAGCTCATCCAGGCCATTTCCAGGGGCTTTTCTGTGCAAGTGGCCTCTCGAGCCTCAGGCTTAGGACTTTCCTAAAATCTCTCAAACAAGCAGCAGCGGGCCCCATGCAGCTTGATAAGCTGCCCCAGGCCTGGCACTAGTGGCAGCTGCATTGGCTCATAGCTTGGCCTCTCCTGGGCACCTCCAAGCCCAGCACAAGTAGCAGCCAACTACTGTTTGCTGTGTAGCTCCTGCTGGGTGGCCCTGGGCAAGGCACTGGCACAGGCTGACTTTGCACCTCCCGGGAGGCCCCAGAGACTATGCACCTGGTGGTCAAACTCGACCACACTGGATTACAGCCCGACCACATCCACGAGTGACACACTCAAGGGGCACACTTGGTGAACACCAAAGCCCCGCTGAAGTAAATCCTGCTCCATAGGGGTGTTTCCAGCACAGCAGCTCTTTGGCTGTAGTTGCAGCTGGTCCTCACAGCCGATTGGCGTGGGGGTCACTTCCTCCCAGTGACGCCAACAGCAACCAAGGCTCAACTACAACAGGACAGTGCACACAGCCCACACAGGGGAGCACCTAGAAGGCCCAGCTCAGGTGACTGGAGAGGCTGAGCCACTGGACCCTACAGGCCACCTACTACACAAAGCCACTCTACAAATTCCAGGAGACATAGCAGCTCTACCTAATACATAGAAACAAACACCAGGAAGCAGCCAAAATGTGGAGGCAAAGAAACATGTCACAAAGGAAAGAACAGAAGAAATCTCCATAAAATGAACTAAATGAAATAGAAACAAACAAGCTAATGGATACAGAGTTCAGAATTTTGGTTATAAGGGTGCTCAAGCATATTATTACGAAAACAAGTGAGACCATCGATGACATAATAAAGTAACAATTTGAAATGAAGGCTGCACTAACTGAAATGAAGAATAATTTACATGGAATCAACAGTAGAGTAGAGGACACTGAGAATCAAATCAGCAATTTGGAACATGAGGAAACAAAAAACACCCAACCAGAAGAGCAAAAAGAAAAAAGAATATAGAAAAATGAAGATAGTATAAGGAGCCTCTGGGACAATTTCAAGCATCCCAACATCCATACTATTGGGATGCCAGAGGAGAAGAAAGAGAGCAAGAAATTGAAAACCTATTTGAAAAAATAATTACAGAAAACTTTCCCTACCTGGGGAAAGAAATAGACTTATAAGTCCAGGAAGCTCAGAGGGTCCCAAACAAGAGGAACCCAAAGAGGCCCACAGCAAGACACATCAAGACACATCATAATTAAAATGCCTAAGGTTAAAGACAAAGAGAGAATCTTAAAAGCAGAAAGAGAAAAGCAGTTAGTTACCTACAAGGAAGCACTCATACGACTGTCAGCTGATTTCTCAACAGAAACTTTGCAGGCCAGAAGGGAGTGGCAAGAAATATTCAAAGTGATGAAAAGCAAGAACCTACAACCAAGATTGCTCTAGCCAGCAAAGCTATCATTTAGAATTGAAGGTCAGATAAAGAGCTTCTCAGACAAGGGAAAGCTAAAGGAGTTCATCACCACCCGACCAGCACTACAGGAAAAGTTGAAAAGTCTTCTTTAAGAAGAAGCTAATGAACAAAAGAATCTGACAAACTAAATAGACCCAGAGACATTGACGCATGTAACAGACGGTCATATTTCAGAGGAAAGAGGGAAGGGGGGTGGAGGGAGGGAAGAGATTAACCAAAGAAGTTATATGCATATATGTATAACCCATGGACACAGTCAATAACGGGGTGAAGGCCTGGGGAGGGGGTGAAAGTGAGGTGGAGGGGGTCAATGGGGGGGGTGGAATGGGACACCTGTAATACTTTCAACAATAAAGATAAATTTAAACAAACAAAACAAAACAAAAAGAACAAAGAAAAAAAAAAGATTCATTAGAAAGTTGAAGTAATTAAGATAGTGTGGTTTGGGTAGACCAACAGACCAAGTGAGTAGGTTAAAGAATCCAGAAACAGAAGCACATCAATGAAACTTTAAATCCAGAGTCATAATTGTTTTAGTCGATTCTGTTTCAGGGTCTGGAATCCAGCGTTTTGTCAAGGCTCAGATTTCACTATTTCAATACCTTGCAATGGAATTGGATTATAATAAGATCAATTCTCCTGAAGTCAATTTTGTTGTCTTACCTCATTATACACAAAATAACTTTAAATTTTAGGATGTTCAGTTCTTATACAGGCTTTTCTTAGCCTATTAAGGTGGAGTGGGAAAAATTAGGCATGGTAAACAGGAGGTGTAATATCTTTGTTGCCTTTTGTCAATGGCTCATTTTAAGGGGCTCTGCCCTTCTTTTTTGTGTTTGAGGATAAAATGCAATAAAATTCACAAAAGCACTTCCAAAATTCTCAGGTATCCCTCTGTCTCATGGCCAAAAGTAATAATAATAATAGCTGTTGGAGCCTTTATCATGAGCCAACACTGTACTGAATGCTCTATATAAAGTATAGGTGTTAATCCTAGAACCAACCTAATAAGAAAGATGCAATTATCCTCATTTTATGGTTGGCACATTGAGGTTAGGAGGAATTAAATAACTTCCCCAATGTCAAGATTAATTAGATAGTAAGTAATGGAGCTAGGACTCATATCTGTGTCTGTTGAATAGCAGTGTCTGGTCTCTTAGTTACTACTGCACAGTTTCTCTAAAAAAAAAAAGTTTGAAATTGAACTGGTATATTTTTAGCCTTAAAATCAGAATAAAAAATTATATAATCTGAATTAATTAAAACTGACCAGTTACTCTCTCCCAAAAACATCTTCATAGAACTAAATTGACTTTACTTTTTAATAAAATGGTTAGTCTGCTGACAAGAAATGCACAGGTGACCAGTAGGCTCTTCTAAAAAACAAAGTTTAAAAGTGTGAGAAACCTGGAGAAGATGCCGTTTCCTGAAACAAGAGTCAACTCCTAATGCCCTGTTTATGAACTAGGTCTTGCGTTGACACATGAAGAAGCTCTTTTAATTAACTGGGGAGGAATTTAATATCTTCACATATGCAAGGCAAGTCCACTTGCCCAGCAACCAGATACACCAAGCTTTGTATATTAGTTCTGCTCTTTTGGCTTCTGAGTGAACCTTCTAAGTCATGGGAATTAAGGCTGTCTTAAGTAAGTGGTTTTGTACTCGAGTGTTCCTTGGGAAAATTAAAATATGGTAACCGGTGGCAGAGAGTACAAGGTGACCTAGGAAATGAAAGAGTAATAATAATAATAACAATAAACCACTAGGAACCCAAATAAAAATACCCAGGAGGTTAATTTGCTGAATATCATGTGGTCCTCAATACAGGTGGACAAAGAGATCTCCAGAGCACTGTCAAAATATGAAACTGGCAATTTTATGTAACTGGTAGGCATACTGTGCAAATGCAAATCTGTTTTGGTTTTCACTTAAAAAAAAAAAATGCTTTTCAGAGAGAGTGAAAGGGGGAGAGAGAGAGAAATATTAATGTGAAAGAGACACATCTATCAGCTGCCCCCACATACACCCCAACTGGGGCCAGGGGTCGAGCCCACAACTGAAGTCCATGCCCTTGGCTGAAATCAAACCCAGGACCCTTCAGTCCACAGGTCAGTGCTCTAACCACTGGGCCAAACAGGCTAAGGCTGTTTTGTTTTTCAATTAGTTTTCATTCAACATTATTTTGCATTAGTTTCAGGTGTGCAGCATAGTGGCTGGCAATCATATACTTTACAAAGTGATCCTCAGATATTTCCAGTACCCACCTGGCACCGCACACAGTTATTACAATATTATTGATTATATCTTCTATACTGTGCTTTATATCCCCATGAAAAAGGTGAAAGGGTTGAGAAATACAGATTGTAGTTACAAAATGTGTATCTTTCTTTGCACAGCATTTTCAGGAACCATTTTAAGAAGTTAAGTTTTGCCACTTTAATAAGCAGTGATTGTGAAGGTGTATCTTCAGTCTTGGGAATAGTGTCAGACTCAGGTAGGTTTTGTGTCCCGCTCTGTGGTCCCCTGAACTATTGCCTTAACAAAGCTGAGGGTAGTTTTCCTAAAAATAAAATATTATTTCTTCTGGTATTTTTCTTTAAAAATGTAAGAGTATTGCATTTAGGATTAACATAATACTTTCCTAATACATTTCTTAGTTGTATCATTTATATCTTTAAATTTTTCTTGCCAGTTTATTAGAACTCTTTCACCAGACTCCACAAACCCTGTCTCTATTTATGACATTGTAATCACCTTAGGAGTCATGGTTATAATTCCTATTTCTTTGTAAATTCCCTCATTAAAATTCATACATGATTCTTCATGCAAAAGCTCTCAGAACTTTTCTGTTTATATTTCTTTCTTCCGCAAAACTTAACATAGATTGTTACCCAGAGGAGACATACAGTAAATGGTTCTTTGAGTAGAATTAAATTTGTTTAATTTTTTTAAGATTTAATTGTACTTTATATGCCAAATTTTATAACCTCATTTTCCCCCTCATTCAACAAATATTTATTGAGTCTCTACTATTTGCCAGGAACATATTAATATTATATTTCTCTTAAAACATTTTTTCACAGAATTATAAAGAATTGGCAGCTAGATGGAGCCTTTGGAGGTTACTAGTTCAACACACTGATTTTAGAAAAGATGATATTTTGCAAGAGTTTGCAAAAGTAATCGTGCAAAAGTAATGTCAGGCCTAAGGAAAAATAGTTGGTTGGTACCAGAATTGGAACTAAAACCCAGATCTTTTTACTTTAATGCCAGAACTTTCCTCTGTCATGAGTTACTTCTTAAAATTTCCAGTACGTTTATGGATGAGAAACCATCAGAATATGCCACTTATTGTACCTGGAATAGTTACTGGTTACTGCTTGTCACAGTGAGTCTACTTCAATAGAAGACAAATCAATCTGTATTAAGAGTGTTAATAATCACAGTCAAGGAACTTAAAATCATTTGTACCCTTTGATTTAATAATTCTAGCTTTAGAAGAGGAAGGGATTTAATTCAGAGTGGACTGCCCACTTGACTACTGTGGCCCAGAAGATTGACAAAGGCAATGAGTCTGGACACAGACAGCAATATGGTGGTTACTAAAGAGAAAGGAAGGTGGGGCAGTAAAGGGTAAAGGGGGTCAAATATATGGTGACAGACGGAGATTTGACTTTGGGTGGTAACACACAATGCAATATACAGATGATGTATCATAGAATTGTACAGTTTATAATTTTATTAACCAATGTCACCCCAATAAATTTAATTTAAAAAGACTAATAAACATCACAGTGTGGGGAGGGGCAGGAAAGGAAATGAGACACCATCCAAATAGGACAACTTCCAATAAGGCAAAAGAAGAGGCCTATGGACCTTGGCATCCATGGTTCTCAGCATAACCCAGGCACACAGTAGGCTCTCTACATATATTTATTAGCTGACTGACTAATGGATTTTAGTGCCACGCCACACATTCCAAACTAGTTTAGCCTATAAATTCCTGCAGCCTAATGTTTCCCATTCAATGATCCACAACTTCGCACGCTATTGGATCTTTTGGTTTGACTGGTTGACTTAAAGACTGGAATTGTAGGGCCTGTCCCTAGAAGAAAAGAAAACAGGTGGACGCAAGAGCTGAAAACTAATTGCGTTTGTAACTCCAAATTGAAGTCTAAAGCTTTATAAAGCACACTCCTACCATATGGTGCTTTCATTTGATTGGATGATTATTTTCATTTCTAATGGCTTCTCCTCCCTTCCTTTATTTATCTGGTTACCTATGCCAATGGTCCCAAGCAACACTGTCACTCATTCTTGGGGCACTTAGATTCTTCAGCAAGTGTTTATCCAGTGCCTTCAATGTGTCAGGCACTGTGTGAGGTGCTAGGGATATAACAATAAACAACAGTGAAAATGTCCCTGACTTGTTGACCTTCGACCAAAGAGGCAGGTAAGTGCCTCATATTTTGATTCTATTTCATTCTGTCCTATTCTAGTAGATTTAGAAATGTAAAATAAAAAAATAAATGATTTCAATAGCAATTTTAAATTAACAAAATAGTTTCACATCTAGCATCTTATTTGATGCTCAAAGGGGACTTGTTTTACTGATGTCATTTGCTGATGTCTAGACGCTGAGCATAATGGCATTAGCCATTAGGACTTGTTCCAAGGGTATGAAGAGATTGAGAATGACATGGAACAGGGGATGTGGGAAATGGCAGGGGCAGAGGGCAGGAGCCAGCATCTGGTGCAGAAAATACATTCCATACACACTGCCTACCGTCACTGTTTGGAAATTTCTTAGGCAAGTTTGTTGGCTTTTTTTTTGGCATGATGCTGCAACTCTATTCACCACTATCCTGAACCTTTTGCCCTGGGAGGTCTATGGACTAAGGCTCCCCTTGATGTGAATCTTAAACAGATATCCTGCTCACTGGCATTTGGTGAGAAGAACCCTCTCGATGTGGAATCTTCCAGCCTCACAGGCAAAGACGCGATCTCTGCCCAGACATGTTTACCACCATCTGTGGTAGGGTTTACAAGCCATGAGAACAAGCACTGTGCCTTCTTTTTATTGACTTCTACAAAAAGCTTCTAAAAGCACTATATAAGGGTATTATGGAAGAGGTCTCTTTAAGATCAACTCATGATAATTACATAGAAAGATACATTTTTGTTTTAAAATGATACCAAAGTTCTGAAAGCTAGGTATCCAAAATAGAAGAAGGCAATCCCACGAAACAAAATCTGCAGGACTGGTTGGATTGGTGACTGTATCTTTATGTTATAAGGCAGATGGCCTAGCTCTGGCCTGTCCAGCCAACAGCTACCATTTAGGAAAATGTGTATGTACTGTGTCACCAGAGAAGTCAGGGGCGGGAAATTTGTATCAGATTATCTCGTCCGATCAGCCCCTTTGGCAAAATTCTTTTCTCTCTACAGTTAAAGTAGCTATCTTCGTATCCCTTCACCATTTTGGTTTGTTTTTCATTCAATTTGTTGGGATGAGCTTGGTTTGCAAAGGTTTTTAAATTCTGAAGAAATTTAAAGAAATGCCAAAAATCCAAGCAAGGGAGTGTGAACTCAGTCAAGATAAACATGTCCAGGGGTGGGGGCTGGCTCTCCACTTCCTCTCTAGATCCAGGGGTGGAAAAACCATGTTCAGATGGAGCCCAGGTTACTCTTGAACGTTTCTTGCTTCATTTGACTAGTTAAACATTTTAATTTGATTCTTGTCTGTTCTACATCTTCGAAAATAAGTAGAGTATTTTTAGATTAAAGAAATAACATATTTTGAGAGCAGGTGGAGAGCTAGAAAAAACTCCATTCACCAGGTGTCACACTGTCAAACAGCACACCAGGTGTAAAAAGTGGAAAAATAACCTCATAGAGTATCTGGGGAAAATTCCACGAAAGGCCAGACCATGACTATCCTAACCCCTGGCAGCCATTCTGCTTTGCAAGTTGGTTACAAAGAAAATATGCCCTCTCTCTACGAGGACCGATCTGGATAAATAAAAAATTATTTTTAAAATTAAAATAATAATAAATAAATAAAAAATAAAAAGATCTATGCAAATTAGAAATACCTACAGATCCAAACCAGGAAGAAGCCTACACGGAGCAGAGTGGAGGCAGGGGGTGCCCGTTTCCAGCATCACCAGCTAATTTTTCTCAGGTTATTTCTCCACCTGCCCAGCTCATCCTTCCCTCACTTACCTGTGGAAATCCTGCATATTCATCCAGTCCCAGATAAAATGCCATCATTCCCAGGAAGCTTCTCCCAGGTCAGGTGAATTCACTAACGTTGGGCACTGAGGAGTCAGTGCAAAAAAACCAGAGATTGGCCTCAAATTGCTGAGCGTCTGATGGAAAGAGAGCCACCGTGGACTCAACAAACACCCAGTGAGCGCCCACTGCGGGCCGGGCACTGTTCTGCAACACGCATTGACACGGGGGATAGCAAGGCCCACACTGAGAAAACAAGAACGGCCGTTGTGACATGCGTGTGTGAGTGTGAACTTATGCAAGTTCTAAGCAGGTAAGTGGTATCACAATCGTTCATAATTAGAATTATTAAAGATAATGATGTTTCAATAGTAATCAGCAGTTTACAAGGCACTCACATCAGGATCTGCGAGGATGCTCAGAAGGGCCCTATGGGATAGAAAGGACGGCTAGTTTTAAAGACCTCATTTTGCAGATGGGAAATGCAAGGAGGGGGGTAAACATATGAAGACAAGAACTGGAAGGAGAGAGCGAAGGGTGAGGCGTGAAGAGAGCAAAGGCTGCTGCAAGGTTGTAACATTGCATTTCTTTTAGTTCTTTTGTTTAAATAAAATTTGATGCACAAGAGACACAAAACTCGAGCCTTAGTTCATCCTTTGCGCTGAGTAAACAATTGTTCCTCTATGAAACTGCTTTTCTGCATTGCAAAAAAAAAAAAAATTCAAAACAACGAAAGGAAACAATCCAACAAAAATGGTATTAAAAGCACTTGAAGAATACTCCTAAATACACCTCCTTCTATATTACTGTAAAAGTTAAATGTGATCATAGAAGTGCAGGTTCTAGCCTGGCTAATAGCAACAGCGTTTTATAAACTATCCTGTCTTTTCTTTCTATTTCCTTTCCTTTGCTTTTCTCTCTTTCTGCTTTTTCTTTTCCCAGACTCAGCAATTAGGTCATTCTGATTTGCACAGCAATTAGAGCAAGTGGTTTGTATGTCTTGTGCTTGCACAGAGTTGAGCCTCCTGAAGGCAGGACTCCTGTCTGGCACCCCTGTATATTTAGGGACTGATATCATGCCTAGTGAACAGGCTCCTAGTAAAAGTGTGTTGTACAACACACACACACACACACAGGCGCGCACACACGCGTTTCACAAACTGGGCACTTAGCAGAGCCCGTTTCATTTAGTTTTCCCCTTAGTGGCCTGCTCTTTTACTAGGATTCAGGAATAAAAATTGATAAAAAAGGAAGAGTGATTTAAAAAAACCACCCACCACTCAGGATCAAGCTCATGATGTCTTTGAAGGGCGGCTGTCTGAGTGACGGGTCCCCCTGAACTTGTCAGCAAGACTCGGCCGCGCTGTCCTTGGGGAAGGGAGGACTTGGTATTGATTCCCCCCAATTCAGAGAGCGTGCAGGTGTTGAAGCATTTATGAAATTGATCGACTCCCCTCCAGCAGACAATTGATAATAAGTTTAAGCTTCGGAGGGAGGTGGTAAAAGGTTTGATTATATTAACAATACTAATAGTCATGGGTTCATAAATCTTAAGAGAAAGGCTGCATATGCCACATATAATGCGTGGAAAAGTTGTTCTTTTATCGCGGAGAACTGGCCATTGTGCGGAGACCTAGCCGATCGGCTATTCCATTATTTGACTAAGTATCTGATGTCTTGTTTTCTTTCAGGAAGGCAGGTGCAGGATGAAGCAGGAAGCCTGCCAAGAAAGATGATAAATTAGCATTTGGTGCTGGCGACCAGAGCGCTAGGAAGGCAGGGCTGCCAGGAATGAAGGGGGAGAGAAACCAGAAACCAGGGGAAGTGGCCTCTGGCTAGGCTCGAGGGCTGTTTGCTTTCGGTCTTCATTATCTTTGGGGTATTTTGAGGGCCTCTGTTAGTCTTGCAACCTTTGACATGAAGTACCAGTTTAAAACAATCAGACACTACTGCAAAATACTGTATTACACCTGCCGGGGTCAAATGAGAAATCAGAGGTGAGAGAGGGCCGGTCAGTGGAAGCAAATAAGTGGCCTAAGAGATGAAATGCTGGGGTGAAGCAGAGGTGGGGGGCCGCAGCTTGCTTTGAGGGAGCACCTGGGCTGAGCTCAGGGGACGTGCTCTGGCCAGAGCCAAGTGCATTGAACGTGGCACACTCTGATTGTGTTTCACCCTCTGAGACTCAAAAAATAAAAATAATAACAATAGCAATGCTTATAATCGCGTTTATAGAATCAGTCTGTTTTGTTAACTTCTGTCTGCAGGTTCTCTTTTCTGTAATCCTATCACCAGTTTATAAATCAGGTTTTAATATCCAGGCAGTGACTCTATCAGAATCACCATGGCTGTTCTTAACTTATTAAATTCCACCAGATTTCTTGAGCACCTAAGAAGTACCTGGTGTTCAGCTGAGTGTTGGGGATACACGGATAGAAGATGCAGACCCTCCCCTGCAACCATGGTTCTGTGGGGGAGAGTCAAACCCAGTGCTGTGAGCTCAGCACTGCAGTAATGGGACAAGGAGTGTCGTGAGGGAGGCTGGCGGGCATGCCTGGGGAGCCGGGCAGGCTCAGGAAAGGGCTCCCAGGAGTGGTGACAACTGAACCAGCAAAGATGTGAGTAATAGAGCCATTTTCAACATGCCAGGTATATGCCCAGAACTTGGGATGACAGTGTGGACGGTAAGACATGAAACGAGAAGGTCTCAGGGTTTTATACCACAGAGGATTCTGGATTTCTGACTAAGGAGCGTGGAATTTATTCTGGAATTATTGCAAAGTCACTGAAGGGTTTTGAGCAGGGGAGCTATGGGATCAATTAGCATTTAGCAGCAAATGTGTACAATATAATGTGGTGGGCACTGTAATAGAAACATGATCTAAGTACTATGCGAACACAGAAAAGGAGCTACTTTCTCTGGGAATGAAGAGAGGGAAGGTCATGCTTCTCAGAAGGGCTACACTTTAGATGGGCTTTAGAGGATCAGTAGGAGTTCACCAGGCACAGAGGGAATAGAGAATATTTCTACTAGATGGAGTAGAGGGTGATGGGGAAGAGAGATTGAGAGAGAGAAAAGGAGAGGGGAAGGAGAGAAAAAGAGAGGGGAAAAACGGTAACAAAGCTATGAAAAGCTAAAGAAAACTTCATTTTATATTTTGATTACTAGTCATACAAATTATAGATTTATTAAAAAAGAGCCTTATTCTCTAACACACTGCCTCTGACACCTGAAACAGAGACTGTAGGGGGCGGTCTTTTTCCCACAGAAAATAGACTCATAAGACATAGAGCAAGACCAAGGCTAGACAGAGCTGGAGGCTTTGAATATTTGAAAGTCTCTTTCTCTAGGAGAATTTAGAGACCAGTGACTCTGAACCCTTCCTTATATGCAGCAGAAAACTGAGGCCCAGGAGGTAAGTAACAGGTCTGTAACAGTAGGATACACAGCTGGCTAGAGGCCGTGGCCAGGACAGCTCGGGCCCCTTGACTAGTGTGTGACCTGCCTTTCTCTGCCTCTTGACTGTCACCCAAGCGTGCTTTCTTCTCAGTACTTTGCCAGGCTCTCTGCTTCCAATAAATCACAAGTTCCTACTATTCACATGCAAAGTCTAGTTTGTTCATTTGTTCCAGTTTATTTTTAAGCTACCTGTGTGTTCCCTGTGAGACACCAAGTAGAAGAGTATTTTTAACCCAGGTTGTTTTCCTCCCCACATCTTCAACACCTGAGATGTTTCGCTGTTAGGATGCTAGTCACTCTTTCTGCGCTGCCGTGACTCAGTACCAGGCCATCTGGGAGCTGGAAGTCATGTTTCCAGCTTAAATCCACCATTAACTCATTGGAGGGCCCCTGGGGAGCTGTGGCCCAGGTTCAGTTTGATAAGGGAAAGAGCATGGCCCCTTTTTCATATACAGTTAAACAAAAAAAGTTAACAACAAAAGAATAATGTGTTGCACGTACATAATATACTAATTAATATATAATACTATTAATTGAACATTAATTGAATATCGTTAATGTAATAATTGAAACTATAATTAAAAATTTTCATGGACATAATGATTGCTTCTGTCCCTCACTGCAGAGGACACGTCCCACTGTGTGGCTTCAGCGCCATCGCCAACTCTGCGACCTTGAACTCCCCTGGCATGTTTGCTCGTCTCCAGAACGAAAGGTCTGGACTCCAGTTCTTAATTTCGTGACTGAAAATCTGTCCAGTTGATTAATATACAGGATGCCGTGTCTGTGACGCTGTGTCTAAAGGCCTGAGAGGTAAGAAGAAGGACATGGTATGGGAACAGGATACTTTGATTACTTTAAGAAACCGTAAATTGGGGAAGAGAAGAGGAGGGGAGGAGGGAGCAAGGAGAGCAGGGGGGAGGGGATCGGGGGTCTGCGGCAGCATTAGTATTTCTGCCCCTTCGGACTGACACACTTGCGGGATGTCTCTTGATGTTGGGTATTTTAACTAGAAAGTTAAAGTCCAAGAAGGGAAAGCAGAAAGAAATGGTACTTTTTACACCCCATGGGGAGTGTTCAATGTGCTGTCCGGTGTCAGAAAAAGTCCTCCCGAGAGCATCCCTGGGCCCCCCCCTGCTCCCCCGGCTGTCTCTCCTTTCTAGGCTCACAACAAGGTATTACCGAGGCTCACTCAGGGCCAGAAACCATTCTAAGTGCTTTATTATGTATTCGTTCATTTAATCATCGCAACAACCCTAGGAGGTAGGTGCTGTTAGTAATTCTATTTTACAGATAAGGAATTGGAGACGCAGAGAGGTGAAGTAATAAACCCAAGGCCACACAGCTGTCAAGTGGCAGAGCAGAATTCAAACCCAGTGCCGCTGTGCTGTCGGTGCTCTTAAATGTATGCTCAGCTGTCTGGAATCAAATGTTCCTGTGTCTTTTACACTTGAGATGGCTAAGCTTGGGCACATCTTTAAACTGAGCCTCATCTTTAAACTAACAACAATAAAATCATCTCCCTGGGCTGTGATGAGTATTAAATATGTACAATACTTGGTATAAATGAAGGTTTCATTTTTTTCTCCCCTTAGAAGTCTCAAGTCAGGTCTCTGCATTTCACAGCCTGCAAAGCCTCAACAATATCTTCTCATGGGTCGTTGTTCCTTTGCTACCCTTTCTCAGTGTGGCTGAGTTGGGAACTTGATGTATCATACATTAGTTCATTTGGGCATAGAAAAAGGTACTTGTTTTTTTTTTTGGGGGGGGAGGGTGTACGCACTTGTTTTGAACATTTTTGAATGTACTGAATAAATGAATCATTCTCAAAGTTTAGCATTTGCTGCCTGAAAAAAAAACACACAAACCCACAGAAATACAGCTTGTTCAAATTTGATAAACAGAAGTTTCCAGCTGTGATTTCTTCGATCTAGCCAAACACTGTATGCTCGGTTTATATTGCTTTCCTTTAGTTCCCAAGGGCTTAACTGATATGCTAGGATTGAACTCTCTCTCCTCCTGATATTTAACTGCTTAGTTCTGCCCACATTTAGCACATTTTACAGTTTTAAGAGAAAACAGCCATTTTTTTTTTTTTAGAAGAAAAAGCATCACCATTTTTTACATCTATAGTTTATTTAAAAGACTTATAGTAGATGCCTTACCTAAGTTCAGTTGAATGCTAATTCTTAAAGACCAGCTCTATATTTATATTGGCAGCTCTCACATCTTCATTTTCTTATGTCTGATAATTTGAAAAAAAGAGCCTCATTTCTGTAGGTAATTCACTTGGAAGCGTGAGGAATAATAATTTTATTGAAAATCTGACAAAAACTAAAGAAAACAAGTTATAGGAAAATAGGGAATATCAGATATCTTTTAAATCAGAAAATATATCATGAATAACCAAGAATTTTGAAACCTATATTAAACACATTCTTTTTTAGGGAAAAAATGTAAAAAGCCAATATTGACACAAGAAAAAACAGAGAATTTGAATGAACCAACTTATTAAAGATATTAAAATTGTATGCATAAGATCCTTTTTTACTCCTTCAAACTAACATTCTAGGCTCAGGTGGTTTTATGCCAAATTTCAGAGTAACCAATAATCCTGATTTAGATCAATTGTGCCAGAACAGAAAAGTAAGAAAAGCAGGCCAATTTATTTATGAGGCTATGAGTTTATACCAAAAACTAAGAAAGAACATATAAGAAGAGAAAACTTACAGACTAATTTCATTTAAAAAAAATAGGTGCAAAAATCCCAAATAATTTATTAGCTAGCTGAACCCAATAGATTATTTTAAAATATATTATGATCAAGTAGGTTTTTTTCCTCCAAAAAAGTTTGATAGGTAAACATTTTAAAAAGCCATTTAATTCATGTTAATGGACTAAGGGAGAAAAAATCACATGTTCACCAAAGTAAATACTGGGGAAAATTTTAATAAAATTTAATACCAAGGTAATATTTTTTAAAAGTTAAAACTACAAATAGGAGATAACTTCTGTAACCTGATAACAAGCCACCTATGAACAACCCAAAGCAAGCATTATACTTAATGGAAAAACTTTTCACTCATTTCCTTTAACGTTGGAAAAAGACAAGAATAACTATTCTTGTTATTATTATTCATAGTATTTGTGGAAGATTATAACACCCTTCCTAATTATTTCCTGTCCTCTCTACCAGGCCCATCTCTAGGGTTATTTCCTGGGATCATCCATGTAGCAGACTTCCCGACCCATTGACATCAATTTGGCCAAGCCACGTCCAGCAGGAAGCTCTAAGCTACCACGTGGCTCTGCCATTGCTCTTTCCCCTCTGCCATATGAAGGCCATTTCTCAGATGGGGCTTCTTCTTCCACCTGGATCCCAGAAGGAAGGAGACAGAGCTGTAGCCAACCACAAGCAACCTGCTACTGAAGGGCAAATGTGATCAAGAAATAAATCTTTGATTTTGTAAAGCCTGGAGATTTGGAAATGTTTCTTATCATATCACAGCCTAATGAAAGTTGACCTACATAAAGACTGAAAGAGAAAAGGCATATCATCTTAATTAAGTGATCTAATGATTTACAATAAAAACTCAAGAAATGCAAAATGCTAAAAGAACTAATAACATTCAAGGAGGTTGCTGGATACAAAATGAACCAAAACATTAACAACTTACACTGGCAAAACCATACAAGCGATATTCATGCCTCAAAGAGGTAGACCATCACTTTCCATCTCTTATGTGTGAGCTGCCCATAGAGACTTCCTTCCAAAGACTGTAGTATGTAAAAGGGAACCAAAAGAATAACTTCACAGTGGCTAAACCTGACAGAGACCACCTCAGCTAAGTGATCAAGGCCAACCTCAACACTAAGTCACGTTGATAGTATCTACCCTTGACATAATGCAGTGAGAATGGGACTTTTCCTCTGTGGCCTTCCTCTCCGAAACCCATAACCCCAGTCTAATCATGCAAAAAACATCATACAAATCCTAACTGAAGAATGTTCTACAAAACTCCCGACCAGTACTCCTCAAAATGGTCAATGACATCAAAAGTAAGGAAAGTTTGAGAACCTGTCACAATCCAGAGGAGGCTAAGGAGGACCTGGGTTCAAATCATGCTTGTTTCCCCTTGAACTCAAGTCTAGTTTCTTCATCCCTCTGGAAACTGAAACAGCCACTCAGACTATAGCGCAGTGATATTGAACTGTTTATATTTGACTTTGTTTATTGATTTCGCGATTTGTCCATGGACTAGGCACATGTGTAATAGATGGGAAAGAAATGGTGTGTCAAATGCTATCCCAGCATAAATGGATAAATATCTTATCATCATTTGGATCCTAAAAAAATAAGATTAACTTGAACATCACAGAACAAAAATACAATGGCACATCAGAGGCAATGGCTGCCAGAGCTAAATTCATAATGATAATAATAATGCTAATATATATTGACACCTTCCATGTATCGGACACTATGCTAAGACTTTGACAAACATTGCCTATTGCATTGAATCCTCACAGCAACCCTTTGAAGTAGAGATAGGTATTGTCGACCCCATTTGGTAGATGAAGAAACTGAGGCTCAGAGAGCATCACCCTAGTGGAAAATGACGAAGCCAAAATCTGAACAACGGCGATCAGAGCTACATTCAACTACATGTAGCAGAAACCAGACTTACTTTAGTGCTTTAACCAAATAAGGGTGTAACTTTTATCGCATAACAAGAAGTCCAAGGGTGGAGATATTAGGGCTCATACATTAGCTCAGGAAGTCATCAAAGACCCGGTTTCCTTCTAGCTTCCAGCCGCACCATCCTTAGCGTGTAGCTGTTATCCTCATGGCGAGGAGACGGCGGGTCCACCTCCAGGCCCTGCATCTGTCATGAAACACGAAGAAGGGGAGAAGCAAAGGACAAAGGACGCGCCAGCTGAATCTGTTCCTTTTGATCAAGAAAATGATAGCTTTTCCAGGAGAATTCTGTTTATAACTAGGTGACCAGAACAGGTTCCCACACCTACTTTAGCTACAAGGAAGTATGGAGATGAGAATATTTTTAAATTAGCATCTTGCTGCTCTGAATGAAAGTGCGGTTCTGTTACTAAGAAGCAGAGAAAGTCTACTTGGTAGGTAGACAACCACAGGGCCGGCCGTGAATCCAGATGGCTACTGGATCCTAAAGCTCTATAAATGAGTGTGTTTATAACCTCAGTCCAAGCAGA
This sequence comes from Miniopterus schreibersii, assembly GCF_964146895.1. Lineage (NCBI taxonomy): Eukaryota > Metazoa > Chordata > Mammalia > Chiroptera > Miniopteridae > Miniopterus > Miniopterus schreibersii. Next base: position 174,529,988 of record NC_138102.1, read on the forward strand.
AAATCAGAAATTCGACCCCCTCCTCCCAAAAGAGTAAAGTGTGAGGCCAACTCGTCACTAGAGCGATAGTTCTGTCCTGTTGCTTCTTCTGCAAACCCAGCCCTGCAGCAAAGAGGAGGGAGGCGGCCCCGGCGGGGTCCAGGCTCCCTAATCGCCACTTGCCTCCCACACCCTGTTCAATGAAGCAAATGACCATCCAGCCTTCTGCTCCCCGATGACCAAACACCGAAAATAATTTTCTTTGAAAAGACTTTGTTCAACCTAATTTGTGAGTAAAATCTCCGAAGGGCAGCGGTGAAAGGCCCAAGATAATGAGGAAGTCTTCAAGCTCAGGCGACGGGGGAGATGGGCTCTGAAAGTCACCATGCCCATTAATCAGCTGTTACTAGGCAGAGGCACGGAGCCCAGGCAGAGGTCAGCAGACCACGTGACCCCGGCGGGCCACACGGCCAGCGGCCTGCTGCTCCGGCCGGGCCGCGCAGGGGGACTGGCTAAGTCCCCCGCGTAGCAGGAGTCACAGCCTGAGCTGCTCGCTGTTGAGGGGGCCGGTCAGGTTGCGGCCGGTCACCCAGTGAAACAAAGCAGAGGGGCTGGAGGTGGCGGGAAGGGGTGGGGGCCCTAAGTAAACAGCCTACGCTGTCCCATTTACAGGGGAAGCAACTAGAAGTAAAAATGGCATTCAGCACTTGGCGCAGTTTCATCTCATGTGTCCTTATTGGAAAATGGCAAGGACTCTTACTTGTTATTTTCAATAAACATTTCAATTGAATTTGTCCTTTCTTCTCCCCAATCCAAACCACAGTGGCTGTATTTCATCATTTTCTACAGAGCCGAGTATTTTGGTTTTTCAGATGCTCTGTAAACTAGACGTCCTTATGTCACACTTGGGACAGATCTGGCTCTTCGCTGACTTCAGGTTGATACTGCTTGCGTGGTAAGGCTTTTTATTTGTAAGTAAGTGTATCTTTAGATGGTTTTAGAAGCTGCATACATAAACATCTCAACATCTCCTTTAACTATTTCTTATGTTAGCAAAACCCCAAATCTCAAACTACCTCTCTGTAAGTTCATTTTAGAATTTTAATACTAAGGAAAATTATAAATTAAAACAAAAAAATAAAATCATTTCTTACAGAGAATGAGGCAATTTTTATTTTATTTTAAAACAGGTTCAGCCTATCATTCTTAGTCACACTTTGAACAAGGCTCTGGGAATGACCCCATTTAATAGAAATGCACAAAAGGACATCCAGGGGGAAAAGTTGGGCAATGTTACGATTCTGTTTTCATACCACTTTAAATATGGAGCAGGTTCTACTGTCCCGTTATACACTTGGAAGTCCCCACTTTTAGTTAGAAGTCGTGTTTGTTTGTTTTTTTGTCAAATAAAAATTTCCCACATTTATACCAAAGCAGAAAAATCTAAGTAGATCTAATTCTCCACAACAAAAAGTAGAAAAGAAAATGATTTAACTTAGGATCTCTGGTGTCTATTATTGGTTTAGGCTAAATCCTTTCTAACTAATGTTACCATTATTTTTTAGTTCTGGAAGTCAGAGAGCATGTCAGATAAAATGCTTAGGAATCCTTTTATTTTTAAAAAATTTTTTTAAAAATCTATTTATTTATTTTTTTAATTTTATTTTTGTTTAAAATATTACAGATGTCCCTTTTTCTCCCCAATGACCCAAGGAATCCTTTTAGACAGAGGCAGAAGATAACCAAAAGTTAAATCTTGCCTGCATTTTGACCAGCAATTCCACTTTTAGGAATTTATGTTATAAAAATAATCATAAAAGTGCATCTAAGGATATGTGAAGTATATTCATCATATCCATTGCAAAAATATTTGCCATGGTGAAATGTGGAAGTCCCTAAAATATCCCCAAATAATAAATTGGTTAACTAAATTATGATGATACAATCAAATTTTCTGTAGATAAATGAAGATCACCGTTTGTTGCTATTGCAAAGATATCCACAGTTCATTGTGATAGGGGGAAAAATAAGCTTAGAGAACAATGTATGTAATATGAGCTCATTTTTTTCAAAAATAGTACTAAAATGTAATATGCTAAGAAAAATGTGTGAAAGGATATGCTCCAAAATGTAAACAGCGGTTGTCATTGGGTTACTAGGCCAAAGGTAATTTTTACTGTTTTCACAACAGACAATGTGTGTCAAGGTCATAGCATAACATCTGACACTTGTTGGGTCTCAATATATATTAGGTATTATTGCTATTAGGGTTTTAGCTCTGCCAGCCATTGCCTCCAATGTGCTACTGTGTTTTGTGTGTCTCTAAGTAATTTCTTTCTCTGTTCTTTTTTTAAAAAAAAAAAAATAATGAGAAAACTATGCAAGAAGTAATTTCCATTTTGAGGGGAAAGAAAGGGTGGGGGGAGGCTACGGGAGAGTTTCCTGCATCAATGGCTGCCTTCCCATCTGGATTAGTGACATGTGTGCAAAAGGCCTAAAGAGTGAGGTGGAGGGTAAGCGAGAAGGAAGGCTTCATCACACGAAATAAAAAGCAAACAATATGCATATCAGCATCCTAAGATGTACCACTCTGCTGGGAAAACCCAAGACAAAAGAGTTATCGGACACAACAGTTCAAAGCATATTGCACCTGTCAAAACGTCTGTCATCTTCTATAGAAATGCACCATTCTGAGAGAGAAAAGGGAAACTTTAGCAAAGTCACTCAGGAACAACAGCTCACTTTGTCTCCTTCCTCTGGCCAACTCCTCCATCTGAAAGCCATTTAGCTTCATGCTAAAGATTGCCTGGAAGGACCAGACAATAGGAAGGTCTCTTTCATTGTCAAGGACAGTTACACTTTGAAGATGACGCTCAAAAGGGGTTAAAATGGGTCAACAAGCAATTGTTGGGCTTATGCAAGGACATGTGAAGAGAACATTGTTAAAGTCACACACAAAAACCTCGATCTCAAAGAATTCAACTTTAACCTAGAGGAGGTGTGGGAAGGAATCAACTAACATGCAATACTGATTTCATCCCAAAGAATTAAGGGGGAGGGGATCTACCCCAAGAGGATTAATTAATCAACAGCTTCGGAATGGTCTTTGCCATTCCAAACATCCACTCACACTGTGTATTAGAAAGATAAGTGTAATTTAGGACAAAGTGAAACAAATTTGATTTTTTTAAATGATGTAAAATATGCAGGTGGTGCTAACTGCAGGCAGACTGTCACATTTGTAAGAATTCTATTTCCTGGGCGCACTTTAGGAAATATCTGTAGCATTTAGTCAGATGCTGGGTAAATGGCTGGGGAGATAGAAGGGTGTATTTAAATGGTAGTTATTACTGTTGTGCAATTTATTAGATACCCTTAAGAGGAAAGCTTAGAAACCCGTGTGAGAAAAGCTGATCTAGAGAGAAGCAGGATAGGAAATTCGAGTTAACATGCTTAGGTTTATGGCCTGGTTCCTGTACAGGCCACGTGACTTTGGAAAAGGAAATTGACCTCACTATTCTCAGTTTCTACCTGAGGGGATAGCAACAGGCCACAGAAGTATTGGGAGGATTAAAGGAGAGCCCACCTCCAGGAGAAATGAAAACGGATGTCTACCCAAAAACTTGTACATGAATATTTATAGCCATATTATTCATAACAGCCAAAGAGTGGAAATAACCGCAGTGTCCAGCAACTGCAGAACGGATAAACGAAATGTGCTATGGCCACAATGGAATATTATTCAGCAATGAAAAGGAATGAAATACTGACACATACTACAACATAAATTAATCTCGAAAAATTATGCTCATTGGAGGAAGCCAGTCACAAAAGACCACATATTATATAATTCCATTCATTTTAAATGCCCAGAATAGGGAAGTGTGTAGAGAAAGTAAATTAGTGATTGTTTAGGGCTGGGAAGAATGGGGGGAAAGGGGAGTATAGGGAGATGATAGCCAAAGGGTACAGGGTTTCTATTTGAATGGGTGAAAATGTAAAATTGACTGTGGTGATGGTTGCACATATCTGTGAATATACTAAAAACCAGTGAGTTGTATACTTTAAATGGGTGACTTGTATGGTATGTGAATTATATCTCAATAAAGCTATTAAAAATAAATAAGTAAATAAATAAAAGAAACCAACCAAGAATGTGGCAATAACAAAACAATTTTTTAAAAAGGAGGGTGGAGACATACTGTAATAAAGGAATCAGAACACTATGTGGTATATAGTAAGTACCCCATAAACACTGACATCAGCATTGTGCTTATGAGTAAATATAAATCGTTGTGTATAGCTTTGGGAAGGAGTGTTGCTATGGAATCTAATAGACTGAAATTTTCATTTTAATCTTAAAGAGTTCATCATTTAAAAATTTTTTAAATTCAAGCCTATCTCGTGAAATCTAAAGACAAGCTATGCCTACATAGTCTATTTGAAAGGGAGATTTCAAAATAAAATTCAGCTTTTCTCTCTTCATTTATGAGTTTGCAATTTAAGTATATTAAATTATTTATAATTGTCAAATCTTCTTTAAGCTTTAGAAATTGACTAGCTACAGAGCCAGACAGGAGAAAACTGAGGAAGGTCATTCATTCTGAAATATACTCACAATTGGATTTTTAAAAATCTTTGGACTATTTTCCAACAGCCATACATATTATGCCTAGATTTAAAAATGAAGCTTGTTGTCCTAGCCGGTTTTGCTCAATGGTTAGAGCGTCAGCCCATGGGCTGAAGGGTCCCAGGTTTGATTCCGTCCAAAGGCACATACCTTGGTTGCAGGCTCGATCCTGGCCCCAGTCAGGGTGTGTGCTGGAGGCAACTAATCAATGTGTCTCTCACACATTGATGTTTCTCTCTCTCTTTCTCTCTTTCTCTCTCCCTTCCACTCTCTCTGAAAAAGCAATGGAAAAAATATCCTTGGGTGAGGATTTAAAAAAAAAAAAGAAGCTTGTTTTGGTTATCAATTTTCAAAATCTTAAACAATTCAATAAAAATGGTAAGATTCATTCCACTCTCCCACAAGAACCCAAGCCCTCTCTCCTCTTTCTCTCACCCATGTATCAACATTTATGCTTTGGTCTTGCTCAAAGATAAATTTACTAAGAAACTAGTGAAATTTAAGCCTCAGGGCCATTCGTTTGCAAAAGCTCTTCCCAGGCCCTCTACCTAACTACAGTCATGATTCTTTTCCTTAAAGAGGCCCCCTCAAAATATCTAGGCTCAGGCCACATAAGCATTGATCTGTCCCTGGTTGCTACTTCCTGTGCTACCCATTACTTTCAAATCCTACACTCTCCAATGTCAAGTTTAAATCCTTCCATGTGAGGCCTTCTATGACTATTCTAACCCAAACTGCCCTTTTGCTTCCCTAAGTCTCCTTTGTATTTATTCATTAAACAACTTCAAAATCTTTTTCCAAAACCTTTCAGGTCAGTTGAGTCTTGGAACTTAAATTTGTTTGTATATCATGGTGTATAAAATATATATTATGTAGTGATGCATAAATCATGTGTTATCCACCAGGGTCTCAGGTAACATCCCCAACTCAAATATATTAATACATCTTCATCAAAATATATGAATATTCACACTGTGATCAATAAAGGCTGTAAGTAACTTTACTTCATTTGGGGTGATAACACCAAATGAGTAATAAAAGAACTTTCAATTTTCAGAGATTCTCGATTTCAGAATCATGGCTAATGGATTACAGAGCTGAACATTACTGTGTCATTAATGTTCACCAGCTAGGTTTTACTTGACCAAAATGACTTTTCAACTCTAGATTCCCAGCAAAAAGTGTCTGGCATGTGAGTGTCCAATAAATTTGATAGAATGAATGAATTAAAAAACTAAATCTTATACTAGGTTGAGCTGGTCAAGCAAAAAGACTGTGTTCTTTTTAGTCGACACTCTCAGCACCAAGGCCAGTGCCCGGCACATGGCGAATGCTCAACTACACTGATTGAGTGGAATCACGCTTCTCAAATCGCGCACAATGACCACCTAGGATCGTAAGTAACCCATAAACACTTCCCAATTGATCCCAATATCACTGACTCACAAAATCAGACTGATTTCCATAGAGGAGAAAAAATACAGGTTGCAGGATATGGAGGGAGCAGAAGGAGAAGGAGCGTAGACATGGCAAAAACAACTCGTTCTGGGAAAGTAATGATGCATGGAAGAGTGTTTCACAAAGGCTTTGGGCTGTCCAACAGGCCTGCCACACACCTTAAGAAGTCTGGAGCATTTTTCTTAATGTCAAGTCTTCTCCTGACAACCACCTCTTCCCTGGGTCCCTGCATGTCTTAGACTCCTCAACATCACATTTGTAGTTACAAACACGTTGCTTTATCCCTCCCCTTGTTTGCGTAGTTTCAGACTTGGGCTAAGAGATCACACGATGAGATACTACCAAACTGGCATGCTGTACTCTACATTGAACTTTACTAAATTGTAGATTCTGAATATAATAGTGGTAGTTTGTCAGCTGCCTACATTGTTTTTTAATACAGGATGTCTGTGAGCATGGGTGCTGGAGGCAATCGTTGGGCAGATTGCTCTGTCTCTGTGCGTTTCAGTCTCCTCATCAGTAAATGGGATGCTACGCCTTACCTCATACCTGTGATGAAGGTTGAAAGCAGGGTATAGAAAAGCTCCTCAGAAAGGGACGTGATCACATGATCACCAGAAATAGTGCTCACTGTCAGTGTGAGGCAGTTGGATCTATAGGTCCTTAAACTAGCCCTGCTGGTTAATAACCAATGACAATGTTTATGCTAGTTGTTGTTGATATTAGTCAAAATACAATGACTTGCATCTGCATAGTGCTCTTGCTTTCCAAAATGCTTCATTTGATAGAAAACTCGATCCCAAATTATCCTTGCAGTAAACAAAACACATTATGCCAATTTAACCGTGAAGAAACTCCAGCCAAACAATGGAGTGATGCCAAGTTCAGGTCACATTTATAGGAGTAAGTGCTTTAGATCCAGGTTGCCCCCAGTACCTTAGCTTTTTCTTAATTGTCCCTTTGCCGCATCCCATCCCTTCCACAAGTCTGATGTCAGTCAGCTCCTACTGACCTTGAAAAATGCTCTCATCTTTGGTAAACCTCAAAACCGCGTTCCCTTCCCTTATTTCCTGAGCCTTCATCCACAGGGATGATGTTGTTTCAAACAAACAGAATTACGTGGTAATAACCTCTGACCCTGCTTTGCTCTTCAAAGAGTTTAAACATATTGTATGTCCTCAACCCGCAGTTACCACCTCGCACTCTGCACCTTGATATCAGGAGTAAAGGGAATATAAGTAGAGTTTCTATGCTTACCTTGCTTTGGCACCAACAGCATGGTATAAAATCTGGTGGACAGCTGTTATATGTATGGGTGGAGTACACACACAGTCATTTGTACCTAGGTACTAGCTTGAATAATACAGGATACAGTGATATAGCTTTGGGAAACTGCTTGAGAATACGGGCTATCACGTATTTTACATCTTAGCTTATGTCCCTTTTCTCAGTTCTGAACAGAAGTGCTTCTTCTGTATTGTATTTTTAGTAAATGTGCTATTTCCCACTTCAGGTAAGAGAATCCATTTACTGTATCAAAAAAAAAGTTCTACTCCTGAAATTGACCATTACAAATTGTTGGTTGTTTTAGAACCACTTAAATCAATGATTTCTTACCTGAAAAAAAATTAGTTGCATAAACTCATAATTTAATAATGAATTAAAATATTCTAGAATAAAAATTTTACATAAAACCCATGAGTTTGGCCACACACTTTTCTCCAACCAAATGGCATGAAGTCAAATTTATAGTTGTCATGTGACTCTGGTAAGCAGATGCCATCCCACCCTCAGGAACCCATAGCAACCACCACAGATAATAAACACCCTCTTGTAATAAAATCAGGTTATATATAAACGATAAAAGTAAAAGTAAAAACATAGTTATTGTAAAATCATATTAATATGGAACAAGAAAAGCTCTAAAATTTGGGGATACCTTTTTTTAAAAATATATCTTTATTGATTTCAGAGAGAGGAAGGGAGAGGGAAAGAGAAAGAGAGAGAGAGAGAGAGAAACATCAGTGATGAGAGAGTCATTGATCTGCTGCCTCCTGCACGCCCCCGACTAGGGATCGAGCCCGCAACCCGGGCATGTGCCCTGACCAAGAGTCGAACCCCGATCGCCTGGATCCTAGGTCATTGCTCAACCGCTGAGCCACACCCCGCCGGGCAAGGATACCTTTTTTTTTAAAGTGCCTTACTCCTAGGGAATGTTAATATTCAAAGAAATCAAATTGTTCTCAGAGGACTAAACAGACTCCTAAATGTTCCACAGTTGCTGGTTATAACATTTTATTCCTACTGAAACTTTGAGACTTAAATTTGGACTCTAGACTTGATAAGTCTTAAATGTAGGCATACTATATATATATATATATTTGAACTGAAGGGGAAAATGTTGTAGGATTTTACAACTTCTATGTTTCAAACTATATGCATCCAAGTCTATGGGAAAACTTAAAAGAATTTGAGTGTACATTGATGTATTGGTCACATTAATTTGTGTTTCTCAATGTTGAAAAACTCTACTACATTCAACAACAACAAAAAACCCATAACATCATCTGGTAAAGCCAATCTCTGCTATGTTTAACTTAACTAAAATAAAAAACACGTGCCTAAAGCTTGATAAAAAGCTTCCCCTAAGATGCTCCAGTGTTTTTTATTACAGATCAGAACATTCAGTATCTCCTTTGCATTAAACTTCATTCCAAGTGTTTCAGGCCTCAGAGGAGGATCCGGCCTCAGGTTTCTGACACCCAAACCTGGTTATAGGCTGAAGAATTCTCCTGGGTGCTCGGGAGTAACCAAATTTCATGTTAACTATTAAATTTCAAACATGCACTTGTGTAGAAATTCAAAAGGCCCTTTGGAAAACACCCTTCATCCAAAGCCCAAGCTGGTAACTGAAACCGTTTACCTGCGAGAGCTAAACAAAGAGGGGTCCCCGCAGGCCCTGCAGGCGCATTGCCGAGTGGCACGCGATGTCCCCCATTCCCATTGTGAGGCACAAATTCTTTGTGACACTGGGAGACACCACAGAACAAAAATACTATTAGAAATGCTTCAAAAGGAACATTTTTTGGCTGCGATAGAGACTTTTGACATTATTTATTAGGTTCCAAACTGCTTCACAAAAGCCTAACAATGGTCCTGTGGAAACCAGTACATCTGAGGCCCTTTCTGTTGTTCTGGGCAGGCATTGATTTGAAGATGGGCAGCCCTGGCCGAACAATCCCCTCGCAGCGGTCAGTGCAAGTGAGCATTCACCCCGGCTGGGAGGGGCCTGTGAACAGGCCGGGTGGAAGCGCCGGGGTGGGCGGCAGGGGGAGGAGAGCGAGCCCCGATCAACCGCTCGCAGGGGAGATGGGCAGGAGCCGGGCAAGCCAGGGAGGGCGCTCCTGCCAGATTGCCGAGGAGGGAGGAGGGAGGAGGGAGGTGCCTGGCGTCCCCCTCCCCCGCCGGCCAGGGCTCAGGATGCTTCGGGAGCATCCCTGGTGCCATGGCAACTGCGCCCTGCAGACGCGCTCTCCCCGCGCGCCCTGGAGTTCCCTTGGGGAATCAGGGTTGGCCAGAGCCCTGCTGCGGCTGCCATCCTCCTCCAGCTGGGCCTCGGGGACCCCCGGAGACCCTCGAAGGGGCGAAGGGGGTCTGGCTTGTCCCGCAGGGCCCAGTGGCAGGGGAAGGTCTCGCAGCAGGACCTGGAGAGCAAGGAAGGTGCGAGCGGAGCGCACCCGCCCACGCCAGGACTTTTTAAGTCTCTCCCTCATAACTGAATGGCTGAGAAATCAACTGTTGCAAAGTATTGAGAAAGGGAAAAAAATCCCCTGACGTTACAATCCTCACGTGCTCCCTGCATTTCTTGAAAAAGAAAAGAAAATGCTACCTGTTCCTTCCCTGTTATTTGAAAGCACCCCCTCCCAATAACTTTTACAGAATGCTCATAAAACTTTTTATTTCAAGGAAAACTGTTGAAAACTTCTAAAAAGGGGGAACTGGAAGGCATGGTGCCTAAAATAGGGCTTCAGATTCTAAATTTGGGGAGAATTTGTGAATGGAAAATTATTAACTGGTAGATCTCAGGCAAAACAAATGATCCACAGCCCATTTAGACTTACACCTGATCATTTAAAAATCCAAGAGGCAAATACTTCATGAGTTTTATTAGAAATGTCAGGCCAGCTGAAAATAGAAACAATTAGTGAATTAATCTGATGCTGGGTCAACACAACACAAACATACACACTAATAATAATAGATTTGATATTTTTCTTTCTTTGTGCAACTAAATCATTTTTAACATGTAAAAGATTAGGTATTTTTTTACAATACAGCCAAAACTGTAAGAGAAATATTTATTTTTTTCTACCTTCATTCCTATATGTATATACATATATACCATATAAAAAGAAATATATATTTCACCTGTGTTTTCATTATGTATATACATATAGCAAATACATATACAATCTTGACATTTTTACCAGAGAAATTCTGCCCGTTGACCTACACAAATTAAGCCTAATTTTAAAGTAGTTAAGAATTTACATGCTTTAAATCACTTTCTTCAAGTTCTTAAAGAGCTTTTAATAGCATATAGATGTCTATAATATTTGGAACAACCTACAGGATCATTTGAAAATTTAAAAAATATGTAAAATATTTAAAATGCATATTACCTCCGTAACAGAGGGTGTCAATGGCTGGTCTATGTCTGGGTAATTCAACCTAGCTCAGCACATACTATTCTACTCCCAGTATGGACTGAACGTCTCCCACTATGCACTCAACCCATCCAAGTCAAAGAGGGAACATTTTTTAGTGAATCTGATTTCTCTGGTGTGAGAATCATTTCCTGGAAATAAAGGTAAAAGGGCCTTTCCATATCTCCAGGTAAATAAAAGCTTGCAGAGAGCCAAACACATTGCCTTGTGAAAACTACATGCATAATAGCTGTTGGTCGATTTGAATTCCAGCCTTGGCAGACGACTCATTCATTGACATCAAAAATCAGTGCAAGAAGATTCCACCGGAGAACATGGATGTGACTCTGGAATTTGGAGCAACAGAATATGACCTAGAAGACGTTGTCCTCTGTCTTGAACCAAAAATAGAAATTTCTTCTCTGAATATACTGTGATAATGATGTATTTTTTGTACGAAAACACACACAACTGTCCTAGAGGGGCAGTGTAGTATAATGGAATCAGCAAGGCATTGGGGTCAAGCATCATAGGTTCAAATCCCAGCATGTCATCTAAGTTTTACCTGAAATATGAGGATTATATTACCTACTTCACAGGGTTGTTAGTAGGATTAAGTTTGTTCATTCATTTATTCATCCATTAATATTTGAGTGGCTGTCATGTTCCTGGCAGTATTCTAGACATTGGAGATAGAGAAAGGAATAAAGTTGCTGATATCTTTGTACTTACAGAGCTTCCTTTGTAGTTGTGGGGAGAGGGAGTGGGGAAGGGCAGTAGACTTTTAAATAAGCAAATGAAGAAATGTGTAAGTGTCAGCTGGTGGTAAGTCCTAAAGAGAAAAATAAAGCAGGAAAGGTTGGAAGAGACCCACATAGGTGACATTTCAGTATAGACCTGAAGGAAATGAAAGAGCAAACCGGTTAAGTATCTGAGGAAAAAGCCTGATAAAATGCAAAACATGGACTAGAACCACCAGTAGTTCTGGCATCATACAGAGGCTGTTGGAAATGGAAGTGTCTTTTGCAATCTTCAATGGCTCCTAGTCTTTTTTTTTTTTTTTTTAATTTTTCAAATGTATCCACCAAGATAGTGACAGAACTTGAGCCAAAATCCATTGCTCATGATTTAAAGTCCAGTGCTCTTTGTTAGGTTGCACATCGCTTAAGCCTAACTCAGCATTTCCCAATCCTGGCTACACGTTACCCAGGACCTGGCATGCTTTGAGCAACACAGACATGCGGGCCCGGGATCCAGTATCTGTAGTTTGTATGCCCTCAAAGATTACAATGTGCAACCAGGGAGCCACTGGTCTAATTCCCTCACCGCAGGTTTTGGTGTGTTTGTTACAAGCTCCAGTCAGTAGAAACAATCATGAACACGCTAAGCCTCAGAGCGTTACCTCCCCGCAGGCAGCCTTCACTTCAGACACCAGCATGACACACCGCTTACGACTTACATATTCCCTTACATTCGATTTGCCTTCACACTAGTGACCCCACGAGCTGGAGAGAAACACTTCAGCTTATTCCCTTTACTGAGGTCAGAGACTAAGCATCTTGTCCCCAACACTGGTCAAGCACCAGAGAAGCTGGGGTCGGGACCCAGGCCTTAGACTTCGAAGGGTTTTTGTTTTTCCAGTGGCTGCCATGAGCTGGGCTTGATGAGAAGGATGCCAATGTCCACAATTTCGTTATTGTTATTGAAAATTTTTTAAAAAATTAAAAAAAAACAAAACAAAACAGGACTCCTGACCACCGGCCAGGCCGCCCCCGCTGGCCATGCCTTAGGCCGCAGCGGATGCACCCACATCACTTCTCACGCGCAGAAGAAAGGGCACCTCTGCTGAGTCCCCCGCCGTGCCCATGGCTGGCATTAGCTGTGAAACGCGCTCTCAGCACTCCCCGGGCTCCCTCTCCCCGCGGCCGCTCGCTCCGGGACGGCTCAGCCTGGCCGGCTGCGGAGGCACTTGCTGCCCGGTGTTTGGGTAGAGTAACTCCTCCCACCCAGTCAAGGTGTGCGTGTCCCCTGCGGGCAGCTCCGCCTGTTCTGCTGCAGCGCAGGTCTCCCATCCTTTGCTAATTTCATCTGAGATAATATTGTGGCAGATGGGAGATCGCGAGGTACAATAAAATAAACCTCGGAGCTAAATGCATTTCACAGAAGCAATTTATCTTTCTCTTGGGCTGCAAAACGGCTCATGCTAAATCCTGACAGAGGCTGATTTGTCCATTTCTATTCATTAGAAAAACACGGCGCCGGCAGCTCCCCCGTGCTCAGCCCCTCTGAGAGCCTGCGCGCGCGGTGCTGCTCCCTTGGTGCCCACTCCTAGCAGCTGTCCCTCAGCCTACAACGTCTGCGTGTTTGTATCCCCACTCTGCCTCTCCCACTCTCTCAGGCTTCTCAGCCCAGTATGTTCGTGTTATAGAAAGACTAAAAGCAACTCTCCTAGGAAGAGAAATGAAACCCAGAGACAATTCATTCCCCAAAGCTCACTTTGCCCTTTCCCGTAGGCACAAATAGGGGCGAAAGCTAACAGATTTCATCTATTGCAATCTACAACCAAACATAAACCTTACCTGGGCCTTAATGATAAGAACTCCAATGATACACTTTTTAAAGGATCCTTAGACCACATTATGGAGTTTAACAGTCCACCACCTCACAGTGACCGTTTCTCCCGGCTGTGGAGTGAGAGAGTTGTTTTTAAGCTAATGGGGTTGGGTCTATGGAGGAGCCTGGCATGCATCAAGCCCTGAGCAGCAGTGAGCTTAGAGGCCAAGTGCACAAGTTCTGAGCCCAGACTTCTTGGGTCAAATCTATGTTTTATCCCTTCCTGGGTTGTGTTACCTAGGCCAAGGTACTTACATGCTCTCTGCCTCAGTTTCCCCATTCCTAAAATGGCAATACCACACAGGGCTGAGATGCAGATGGGGTTAATAAACAAGGGCTTTCAGGGGTACCTGGCACATAGGAAGTACTCAGCAAGCCTGGGCTATTATCGTTGGTGATGGTGGCGCTATTGTTATTGAAAATGTTTTTTCTCTTTCCCTCTGTAGCTCCTGAAAGGCTTCTTTCAGCAATTAGGACTCATGTGGGAAATAATATATTTTCCATCTATTCAGTTCGCCTCATTTTACTCATTCCTTCACTCAAAAATGTTTATTAAATGCCTACTCTGTGCCTTGCTCTGCATTTGGCCCTGGGGAAACAACAAAATAAGGTAAACAGGGCCCCACCCCCATGGAGCTTACAACCTACTGGGGAAGATGGGAAAATAGGTCACAACTCAGGGGTTACAAATTGCAGAGAGTGACCGCAAAGGAAAAACGAGGGGCTGAGGCAGACAACCATGAGTAGAGACCTGTGAAGGTAACATTTCATCTGAAACCGATCCAAAGGCTGAAAAGGGCTCAGGCAGGAGTGGGGAGAAAGAGCACCAGCCCAGCAAGGACTGAGACGCGTTCCTGGGACCGCGGCCCCAGTGGCGAACAGGAGTGAGCAGGAGGGAAGGCGCAGGTCCGAGGTTACACAGTGGACCATGGAAAGCTGGTAAAGGTGCACATAGATGATGCCGACAGCAAGGCTTACGTTTGAATAACCTCTCGAAGGGAAAGTGGGCAGAAGAAAAGAACAGACACCAGTTAGAAGGCAGTGAGCCAGCCAAGTGTGCAGGGATGGCAACTTGGATGCACATGGTGGCCTTGCATAGTGCTTAAGAGCCAAACAGTCTGGCCTTGGTTTTCCTCATCTGTAAAATGGGGACAGTGATAATAAAGTTGATGGGGAAAATTCATGAAATGGACTCCTGCTTTCAGCTCCAACATGGAAACAGCTTGGAAATTGGCACAACTATTCTTACAACAAGAAAGAGCTGAACAAACTGAAAATCAACAACTTTTCTTGGACTCATCAGAGAACGGAGCTTGCAGGGCAAAAGGCCACTACAGTCTCTGGAGAGTCAAATCAAGATCTGTTTGCCTGGAATAGAAGCCTCTGGATCCATACACTGGTAGGAACATTGAAATGGAAATTTGAGTGACTTGCTGGAGGCTGGGTGTACACCAGCTTGAGAGTGAGAAACTCTTGAGGACTGCAGTTTTAGGGGGTCCCTACACTTCAGTGAGTTTTGCCTAAAAGAACCCCACCAGTTTCTCAAGCTGAGGATTTAAGGAAGATCCTTTCATAGCCCTGACACCGGGAAGGGAAGGACAATAGTTGTAAAATATGCTCAGAGCATTCTCCACCACGAAGTCATACCAGAGCCTCATGCCAGCTGAGGGATAGGCATTTTTCCCAGTCCATCCCCTTTTAGCCTTCCTGTCTCACCTAAGGGGAAGTAAAAAAGCTAAGAAACACAGGTGAAGGTCACAGCCAGAGAGTAGACCCTTTAAAAGGCTGAGATTTAATCCCTTCCCCCACACCTTATCATCACAAACAGGTCTCCAGGGTAGTAACAGTGGATTTCAGTTGAAAGAGCTGCAAGATGCAGCCTCTCTCTCAGGCACAGTAGTCAGGGAAGCCCAAAGTCCAGAGGGGAGACAAAAGGGAGAACTCTGGAGAAATGTGAAGCCTCTGGTACCTACAGCTACAACGAACATTAAACACAGCCCAACTCCTAGCCAGATGAACAGAGACCCCACACCAGAGATCTGTGTGCCTCACTTCCTATTACCTCATACTCCATGCTTGCCTTTCAACAAAAACTTAGGAGATATGCCAAAATGCAAGAAAAAATACAATTTAAAGAAACAAAGCGAGCATAAGGACCTGACTCAGCTATGACACAGATGTTAGAAACACCAGAGAAGGAATTTAAAATAACTATGATTAATATGCTAAGGTTTCTAACAGAGGAATTAGAGCATATGAGTAAGGTAAATAAAGACATGGAAACCCTAAAAAATTAATTTTTAAATGCTACATGATTTCACTTAGATGTGGAATCCAAAAAAAGTTGGAGTAGAACAGGAAATATCATGGATGGGGAGGTGGGTGAAATGGGGAGACGCTGGTCAAAGGGTACAAAGTTGCAGCTATGTGGGATGAGTAAGTCTAGAGCTCTAATGTACAGCGTGATGACTGTGTTAATAATACCGTATTTAATACTCAAATATGCTACGGGTAAATTTCAGGTGCTCTCATCACACACAAACAGAAATGGTAACTTTGAGAGGAGATGACATGTTAATTAGTTTGACTGCAGTGATCAATTCACTATGCATATATACATCCAAATCATCATGTTGTACACTTTAAATATATGCAATTTTTATTACAAATAAAATACTGCAACAACAAAAAGGAAAGCTACAAATACAAAACACTAACAGAAGTAAAGAATGTCTTTGTTGGGTTCATCAATAGACTGAGCATGGCCAAGGAAAAAAATCAGTGAGCATAAATATAGGCCAATAAGAATTCCTAAATTAAAATGCAAAAAGAGAAAGGAATGGGAAAAAAGGAGACCAGAACATAAGAGAACTATGAAACAATTTTATAAGATATAATATTCATATTATAACTGGAATCCCAGAAGAAAAAAAGAGAGAAGGGGGCAGAAGAAATATTTGAAGTAACCATGACTGAGAACTTCCCATATTTAATGACAAACAGAAAACCATAGATCCAGGCAGCTCAGAGAACATTAAGCAAGTTAAATGCCAGAAAGAAAAAAATTGCATCTAGACATATTGTATTTAATTTGCAGGAAACCAAACACAGAGAAAATTTTGAAAGAAGCTTAAGGTGGTAGGTGAGGGGAGAAACGTCTTGTAGAGAAATAAGGGTAAGACTTAACATGGACTTCTTATCAGAAACCATACAACTGAGAAGAGTGGAATGAAATATTTACCAAATGTGGAAAGACAACACCAACCTAAAATTTTATACCCCCAAAAATTACCCTTCAACACTGAAGGAGAAATACTTTTCAGATTAAAACAACAACAAAACAAACAAACAGAAACAGAGAATTCATTGCTCACAGACCTGCTCTGCAAAACGTGTTAAGAGAAATTCTCCAAGGAGAAGAAAAATAGTAAAGGTCAGAAACTCAGATAGAAATAAGGAAAGGAAGAACTCAGAGAAGAAATAAATAAAATAAAATCTTCATTTTAATTGATCTAAAAGATAATTGTTTTTAAAAGAAGCTTACTCCCCCACTTCATTCCAAAATGGTCCCCTCTGCCCTCCATTGTGTCTCCTTCCCTTGCTGCATTTTTATTCAGTATAACATAAAAATAGATTATATATCTAATTGTTTACAAGTCAACGTTCACCGTAATCACCCATTCCAGCTCTAGTGCCTTATCCGCACCAAGGATGACAAACAAGTTTCATCTCGAACACCTGTATCCCAATTGGTTGTGGCATCAATTGTTTTTAATCCACACCCCAAGAAATGTTTTTATGGATGAGAGAGAGAGAGAGAGATCATCGTGAGACAAAGATCAATTGGTTGGCTCCCATATACCCTCAATTGGGGATCAACCCCACAGCCCAGGCATGTGCCCTGACCAGGAATCGAACCCGCAGCCTTGTGGCATACGGGATGATGCTCCAACCAACTGAGCCACCCAGCCAGGGCCACCATAGCATCAGTTTTTTAAGAAAAGTACCAGGGCTCTATCTTGTTCATGGGGAAATTATGGGTGTCTACCATGGATGTGGGAGAACGAAGTGACCACAAGAGGGGCCCTTGTCATAGCTCCGGTACTGTTTTAGGTATCAGGATGCCTGTCCCTGCTTTCAAAGGGAAGGATGTTTCTTCTCCCAAAATCATGCCACCACCTCTTTCCCCAGTAAGGGGGCTGGAGTCAGCCCCCTGCACGCAGCAGAAGGTAACTGCAGAGCACTGAGATGCCCTCACCCTCCTCCCATGACACCACCTCTTCCCCGTGACACCATCAGCCATACAGTTGCCTTAAATCACGGACAATCTCCAGCCGAGGGGTATAGATATGCATTGGAATGTTTTGGTTTTAAACTTCTGGGCTAAATTACAAATCATTTCAAACACAAGCTATAATTTGAAAGCCAATGCATTTGGCTTCTGGTGGATTCCTTGAATAAAATATCTCTCCAGGCTTTGATTTCCTCATCAATAGAATTAAAACAATCTCTGAAATATTCTCCACCCCAGTAATTCTGAGTCTCTGAAATTTTTAAACTGCACTGAAGATTTTTTTTTATTACTTCTTATTTTTTTGAAACATTACGTTACTATGTGAAATTGCTGTTTTGCAGGACAAAAATAGTCAAATGTAGGCAATTTAATGTTTCCAAGAGTATACATGACACATACATACACATAGTTTAAAGAAAACAAATAGCCACAAGGCCACCCAGTTTCATTGTATAAATGTCCACAATTTATTCATCCATTCTCTTACTTATGGGCACATGGGTAAAGCCCAGTTTTGTTTTGTTTTGTAAATATTACAAGCAAGGCTGTTATGAGCACTCTTGTAAGGTCCTCTACTGCATGTGCTCTTGTTTCTCTAGGGGTGGGATAGACAAGTCACGGGATCGGCATATCTTCAACCTTATTATACAAGGCCCACTGTTGTCCAGAGTGATTTTCACCAGTTTGAACTCCCACCAGCAGTGCTTAAGGCTTCCTGTTGTTCCTCACGCTTTGCTCGCAATTGTTATCACTTGTGTTTTCCATTTTTAAGCATTCTGGTGGGTCTAAAACAGTGCTACATCATGGTTTTTCATTTATATTTTTCTGATAAATAATAAGCTTGAGGATCTCCCCTCCCACCAAATCTTTACTCTGAATTGCTTTCAAGCCATACAATTGTGGGTTGAGTTTCAGTTTCTTTCCTTTCTCCCTTGCTTCGTGTTCTAGCCAGCTGATGAATAGTGACATAGCCCTGGAGGACACAGTGGGGAACACTTGGATAATCCACAAAGTTCATAATCTGCCCCTAAATAAATAACCAGGAGTTGACCCTCAGGGATTGTATTCATGCAATTCAGCTGCCATGACCCGGCGTAATATTTCATGTCTTCCTAAAACTCTGGCCAAGCGCTGTTTTGCATGCAACCAAGTACTTGGACAATTCTTTCATCTGAATGATTAGCTTAGTTCAACCACAGCTTGCTTGACACACAAAAGGCTTGTGCTACCTGCCTGTGGTGTCACTCCAGACGGCACCTTAGCCTTCTTACATGAAATGGTTTTTATGTTCATCACCCTTCCCCCTTCAGGATGTGCAGTTTCTCAACGACCCTTTTAAAATGTGATACTGAGACTGGAAAACAACTTAAGTCACATCATTCAGTAGCATATATTCAGTAAAACAACCCTTCATTGTGTTTATTCTATAAGAAAAAAGCGAAACTGTTTTCCCCTCAAGCTAGAGAACACAAGAGGAATGATATCTTCCTTAAAAGATTCTGTGAATAAATGATTCTGGTGAATGAAATGAAGGAGAAGGGGGAGTCATACAGAGTCAGGAACAATTGAAAAAGGAATCCAGGCTACCCCCAACCCCGGCCTTTGTTGAAGGGCTGACCAGAGACCTATGTAGATATTATTTTGAAATTTAGAGCCTCACCTTGTAGGAACATGAATGCCCATGCTGAGTTTTTGCGTGCCTCTGCGAAACAGCAAAAAGAACCCTACAGACCCTATTCTTGCCTTAAAGCAACACACTGGGGAAAGCCTGAAAATAAACCATCTATGCTTGATTAATTAGGTTTGTAAGTATTGTTTCAGAACCAAACAATATTTCTAAAGATTTCAATAGTTCAAAGATTGCCCTATGGCCGTCTGGCCAATACATCTTCTAACACACGCAGTTTACAAGCATTTTTCTTCCCAATATGTTGTCTTTGGTTGGTGCGACATTGTTTGAGTGCAGGGCTGTTTGGGTCAGAGCGGTTTTCTCCCCTGCACAGCAGTGGTGCTCAGCACAGCACTTTGACCATACATCTTCCATGTCATTGCCATCAAAGGCACATGATACTTCCCGGTGACCAATCAGGAGTGGTCCAGCATCCTAACTGGGGGCATATTGGCAAACCAAGCTTTCTTAATGACAGCCATTGTTCAAGGCCAACAAAAGGGAGGTCCTGAATATTAACATGTGGCCTTGTGTAAAGGTCACCGGGATGGCACATCCATCATATTTCACAACTGAGAAGGAGAACTTTATAAGTTCTGTCAGAACCTACTGTTGTCCAAATAAATGTATTAGGCTGACAGCTGACACCAACAAGGCAAATGATCTTGAGTGATGATCTCCTCTTTTAACAAACATCTTTTCACTTCTTTGAAGCAGCAGTAGGCATTATGGTGAGAGATCACTCTTAAGGAATATACCTCGAGGCCACAGGGGGTTAAAATAACCAGGCAACCCAATTAAAATATTAATTTAATAACATGTACTCATTAGAACAAATGCCATCTCCCTCTAGCAGGCCTAACTTTCTGCAGTGAAAAGAGAAAGCACGTATTTTAACATCTCAGAGTCTTGCAAGATCTTCCTAATGAATGGAAAAACAAGTCCATGAAAATTCTAGCCATAAGATTTAGACTAAAAGAACTCAATGAACTCAAAGGCCTTGATTTATGGACAACCCTAAGGGCTATACAAAGCGAAGTGTGATGGCAGAATTAAATGGAACTAAAAAGTGTCACACGAATTTAATAGTAAGCATAAGAGTAGATAACAAACTTTCTTACTTGACAATCTTGAAAGAGCCAGTTCTATGTTGGAATATTAGAGATATGAGGTTCTAGTTATTAAATACCATTGTTTTTTAAGGTGGAATTTATTTCTGTTTAAGAGATCCCAAAAGAATATAAGCAAGAGAAAGAGTAGTGAGTGAGCATGTGTCTCAGCTCCCTCACTCTGACCTTACTGTCAAAGTCATGGGGTTGGGAGGGAGGGGACGAAAGAGAAAGAGAAAGGAGGGTTCTCTCCAGTTTCTTGGATATGTCCTACTCACATGCTGTCCCTTGACATTCAGACGTTTTCTTTCTATCTGGAATATTTTTCACAACCCATGTCCCTCTGACCAATTTCTACTCCTCTTTCCAGTTTGCCTCCTAACCCCTGAGCTGCTTAGATCCCTCTGCTCTATGTTCTCACAGTTTCTTGCACTTGCTTTATTATAACACTTGAAATTGCTTATTGAATTATCTTGTTTCAAAATTACTCCAAACTCCATGAGGAGAGAGACAGGATATGTCAGTTTCATCATTGCAGGTGCTCCATAAACATTTGTTCCTAAATAGTAACTTCTAATCATAAAACAGGATCAAAGTCTGGATTCAACACCTCTTGACTTACAAGTTTCTGTTAAATAAAGAAATTATCATTCACGTGAAGGAAGGATTCAGCACTGGAGCAATTTGCCTTTATTGTATTATAGAGAAGACACCAAGTAACTATGATACAGTCTCGCCAATTCATACTCTTGTTTCAAAGCAAGGCAGAATCAGATAGGAGTAGGAGGAAGTCGACTTTTGAGCTATCTTTTAAAAGGGCATTGCTAGGTAAAATAACTGTGTACACCATATATCAGGAAGTTCATTGCTGTATCAGCAACTCTGGAATAAAGTTACCCAAAGTAATGATGTTTCAAAACGCTCAGCAGCGTCTTGGCAGTGCGTCCTCCTTTGGTACCGGGCCCACGTCTCTGTGCGGACTCCATGCGGGACGCCCTCCACTCGGGGGTTGCCTACTCGTCCGCATCCTGCCGGCCTCCCAGGCCCAGGGCGAGGACACTCCTGCGCAGCCTTCCCCTGCCGCGCAGAGCTGCCTGACTTCCGAATGGCTCTGCTTGTTTCCGCGTTCTCACTGGGCACGAGCCCATTGCAACTGAGAGTCTGAAATACGTGCACCTTTTTAATTTTTTTTTTACAAAATAGTTCTAAATTATTTGAGAGAAGAATCTGCATGTTTACACTTCTCTGAATCCACTCCATGCTGTACTCTATGAGTGTCCAATAAATATATACATACATACATACATACATACATATATAGATATATATGCACACACATACTTATATATATGCATGTTTTCTAGAGGGAGAGGGGGAGAGAGGAAGAAACATGCATCAGTTGTGTACTGTTCACACTCTGACCGGGGAGCTAAACTGAAACCTGGGCATGTGCCTTGATTGGGTGGGAATCAGACCCACAAACTTCCGGTGCATGGACAGAGCTCTGACCAACTGAGCCACACCAGCCAGGGCTCAATAAGTATTTTCTAAGTAAAGCATTAACATATAAAGTAATCATTCTAAGTATTTAAGAAAATTCTAAAAAAGTCTTTGTTGGCAATGCTTTATTAAACTTCCATAGCAATCTTTTTTTTTCTGTCTGCTCAGACACACTCACACATACACTTTCTTTAGGCCGATGACCCTATGACTTTAAGTGGTTTAAGTGAGAGTTTTTTGTTATATTAGGTTTTTTCCTTCTTTGGCTACAGTGGGAAAAATCATCCAAAATGGTACCGTGTTCCGTGTCCACAGTTGATGGGTCCAAATTTGTGCAACTGATCCAAGCTTGGACAGTCACTCTCTCAATGGGTTCTTGTTCTTAAGACCTAAGAGACCATATCTCCATTCCTTTCTGGAGGGAGGTGCTGGGAAATAGGAGCTGTGAGTTATTGGACCCCACATTTTCAGTCTCCATTGAAGAAGCTCCTCTGATAAAATAAAGGTGGGATAGAGGAGGAATGAGAGACACAAGGTGCAAGATCCTAGGGGTTCTCATAGTCCCTGGTACAGATCTTGGCCTGGCTCCATTTTCCATTACTTCAGATCTATAAGACACCTCTCTTTTTGGCCAATGTAATTCAAAATGATCTCCATGATGTCCACTGAAAAGAGCTTTAACAAAACTAACCACTACTGTATCACATTAACTGAAACTGCATTTCTTCACACGCTAAAACTGGTCTCTCTGCCACAGATGTCTAAATGCATAAGGGCATTATTAGTTTCATGTGCTATTTCTCCTAAATAAATGGGATGCTTATAAAAATAAAAGGTAAGTTATGAAGACTTTTCATCCTCATAAATATGGTAAAATTTACTATCATATTTTAATGAATTAAGAAGACAAGAGTGATAGAGACAAGGCCCCAGATAACAATAATGAATAATTGCATATTTTCCACTGGAAATATTATAAGAAAATAAAATATTGCTCAGTTCTACTTTATCTGTTCCACTCTACAGATGATGAAGAAATAGCTTAGAGAAGTTAAGAGAAGTCCAACGTTGCCCAACTCTTTGTTGGGAGGCACAATCCTCTAGGCTTGACTTAAAGTACCTACCACAATGTCTAGCACCCCACAGATAGACATAGCCACTCATTCACCTCCATCTCTTCGCCCCCCCCCCCAAATCCTGGCCTTTTTCCATCACCTCACTCCTAAATACTATAGGGATTCCTGAAGCTGAATTCTACAACTTCCTTTTCTGATTTAGGACAGTCCCTAATCCTCCCTGCCTCTGTTTCCCATCAGAAAGAAAGACAGAAATAGTTATTATATTCACCCAACAAAAAGGAAATTAATGGTTGATTAGATGCCTGTTCAACACACTGAGGATGAAAACCAGTCTTCATGGTGAATTATTGAATTAAGAGGCCAACTTACAGTGAGGCTGTGTCTACACAAAGCCAAACATCCAGTCAATTCAGCCAAAAAAAAAAAAAAAAATACAGTTTAGCGACAGGAAAAATGAAATCAGTTGACCAGGACTGCAGGCAAAGTAAAATAAAGACACGGATACAACCCCATGGTAAAAGTCTTGGCAGAGTTTACAAACTTAAAGGAGAAAGTAAGCAACAGTTACAAAAATATAAAAATGGATTCATTGATTTTTTTGTGGGGTTATATGTGTCTCTCTTTCCTCTGTTATTTCTATTTCATTGTAAGAATTCAAATATAAAATGGAAATCAAGAAAAAACAAAGGACGCTATCCAAAGATCTGAGTTATGCCCCAGCCCAGGATATTGAAAAGGGGCTCTCTCCTTGGGTAAGTTTGGCATATGACATATTATGATGCAATCATGCAACACAACTTAGTTTCATATTTAATGAATCAAACATCTTCATTTCCTACATAATATGCATCTACATTGAGGTGCATATTATCTATGGAGAATTCTAAATAACGAAATTCACTTGATGTTCACAATGGTTTTCCCAAGTCACTTTTAATACTATGGCAAAAATTGGAAGGAAAAGTCTCTATAAAATGTTTTACGTTTTTGGTTGACTCTTTAGACAGTAGTTGTTGACTAGCATCAATGGTGTATGTGAACTGTATGTGCTTTTCGGGGTGCCATTTTAATGTCCTATACCATTTGTAGATTGATGTTTCAGGTACGAGCACTGCAATTTACTATGCTGTAATATTTAAAACCCATACACTCTAAATATGCTCTAAAACTGCATTAAGTTTTTAGAACTATTGACTCATAACTATTTCATAACTCTTAAGTAGGGTAGGAGGGGAGATGATGATAACTTAAGAGTAATTTACCACTTTATTAAGAACAAAACACGATTAATTAAAATTGCAGATCTTAACTAATAATGTATTAATTTAACTCTCTCCCTCACCCTAAAGGGATCAGCCCCAGGAGTTAGACAAAGGAAGCATTCTCCAGGACAAATTGGGAAGTACAGTTTTGTGAACTGAGTCCTGAGACCCAGGAATGAACACTTGCAGCTGCAACAGAGACTGTTGTCTGGTACCTTAAATGCTGCCGGGCCATATGGAGCATTTCTGAGGACCTTCTATTTTAAAATGTTCTGTTCATATTTTATGCTTTTCTGTGCCTCATCCTTACTTCAGAGTTCCTATTCATTTCCATAAAAATAAGATCTTTGTTTTACGAGAGTTCATTTTGCTCTCTCCCCTCATCCCTATTATGGCCACAAACCTCTACTTGGGATGTTCGAGCCACTCTAGGACCAGCTGATTGTGGCCAGTTGAATAGAGAATCATTTGGAGAAAAAGAAAAAAGCCCCAGCAGGAGCAGATGACCCATGGGGCTGCGAGCCTAGGGTTTCCTTTGCTCATTCCAGCCGACCCAGCGCGGTGGATAATAAACCTGATGTTGGTGTCAAACTGCTTCAAAATGAATCAACTGTTTGCAGGAATCATCGCTGAAACCCTGAAGGAAGTGCTGAGGAAGATATAATTTGGTTAACTGAAAATTAACCAAAATGCGCTTTCTGAGAGAGGCAGCTCCCTGTAGTTTGGGGTTGACTTCGAGCAATTATCCAAACAAAACAGTTGGCGCCTGTGTTGGTGAAAAAATAGTATTTGCATAAAAGTGGAGGGAGAAGACAAATATGCATGAAAATTAAATTTAGGCCTCTGGGACTCCCCTTTTGGGGCCATAGAAGAGCTGATTACATGTTCACAGCTGGAATTGGTGTTGGCAGGCAGGCCTCATTCATGGGCAGAGGGAGGGACTCCCTTTTTTGAGCAACACGCTTGTGCAAAGCAAGAATGGCAGCATTTGAAGGATCTGAGGCGTCCAGACCTCAAGCCCCGTGGCCCCAAGCCGCTGAGATCTGCCAACCAACTGGAGTTGTCTCCACTGAGAAATCCTAATGCGGCCCCAGGACACGTGGTCTCCCATGTCCCTCATCACACGCTCAGCTGCCCAGCCCGTTTTGTAACCTTCCCATTTACAAAGCAGTTGCTACAGCCAAAAAACCAGCCAGCATATCTGGATGATAGCAAAGCTGGGTTTTGCAATACCAGGGTTGAAGGTCACGAGATGATGCCGAAGCTGTCTTGGAACAGGGTCCCTTGGGTAATTTAACCACCCAAAGTATGTGTGTTTTAGCAGCACTGGCAATAGTTTTCTTGGCAGGGTTCTCTTGGCATCCGTGCTGGAAGATTGCAAACATGGCCTCGATTCTGCACCCTTCCTTTGCAACGTGACTTTGCCCCATCTCGATAGGCTGTGTTTCCCTGCCCCTCAATGCGGGCAGGCCTTGCAGCCTATTTTGCCCAATAGAATGTGGTGAAAGGGGGGAGGGCCTCCTATGACCATGTGAAGTGTGAGCAGAAATTAGTCTGAGGAGAAGGGGGAAATGGAAAATCGTGGCCTAAGGAAAGAGAGAGCATGTTATGCTCATAATGATAGGATCTAATAATGATTGCTTACCGTTCAAAGCATTTTACTTGTATTAACTAATTTAATCCCCCACAACAACCTAATGAGATAGGTATAATTATTACCTTCTTTATTTTTTCACATTAAGAAACATGGCTCAGGGTAGTTAAGAGCCTTGGCCAACATCCCACAGATAGCAATTGGCAGAGGTGGTTTTCAAATCCTAAGCCGGTTGGCCTCAGAGCCCACATCCTTTCGCTATTATGCTATGGTGGCCTCGAGAGCACTGGGGCAAGGTCCACAGACAAGAACAGGTGTCACAGGCAGGGGCCGGGGCTTCTGCAGTAACATCACAGCCAGGGGCCAATGTCCATTCTCACTCTCCTCAGTCTGCTCTCTGCAGAGCCACCAGAGAAGGGCCAAACAAAATGCCATTGCTCTTTACAAAACGCAAAGCCTTTTAGCTTGTTAATAATAAGGTTGTTACATATTCATTGGACAAAATCTGGCAAATAAAGAAAAGATGTGGGAAAAGGAAAAATGCATAACTGCTATTAATATTTTCATTGGTCTTTCTCCTCTCTATAATTGGACAGATAATTATAAGCTATATTTATCAACATAGTATATGTAAAATACATTATATATATATGTGTGTACCCATGGAGATCTCTCTACATATTACACCTATAGTGATACAGATGACTTTACATTCCATTTTTAACTTAACTCTCCATCATTAGACATTTCCCATGCCAGTAAATATTTTTGAAGACCCTCTTAGGACTCCATAATATTGCTGTACAATAATATCCCTGTTCTTTTTGCACAGGGTTTTTGACAGGCAACAAAAAAAACTGTCAAGTGAAATGACTCCGTTTGGCAGGCAAAGCTGTCAAACTTCAAAACAGACTGAGATTTACAATCCCCCCCCCCCCATTTAAGCAAATTAAAGTAACACAAGCTTTAAGGAAGAGAAAAACATTGTTGGACTTCCTCTGCTCATTTATCTTTCCAGTTATAGAAGCAGTTATGAAATACAATGAACAAATAACCATCATGTGATCTTTATAATCTCTCCCTTCACACTCAGACCAACATCAAAGCATTTCGTTATATTTATAGTGTTCGGTTGGGATGAATATCAGTTACTTTTAACACTAGGTTTAAAGTGATTTCGTGAGTCGGTCCTGCTCTGGATGGGCCCCTATGATACAGATACAGCTCCTGGCTTTACAGACGTGCATCTCTGTTAAACACGGCTAATGATTCTCAGGTCATCCTATCTTCCTTCGTAAATTCAGGACCGAAGTGGTAGTTCCACTGGCGGTAAAGGAATTGCTCCCGGGAGTGCGCAGGGAGTTCTAATAGGATTACACCCATTAGACTCAATAAATCCCTTGTGTGGAGGTCTGGATAATCTGTAACCATTAACTTTAAACTGAAGTGGTTGGCTGCTCAGGCCCACACCGTAAAGGCACTATACGGGGCTGGCTTATTTCAGGCAGCAAAGCAGCACAAGCATGATCCAGGGGGAAATGAAGGCCATTTGTCCGCTCTCACCGTGCTCCCTAAATTCTCATTTGCTTTCCTATTGTCTCGTTTCTCACGCTCTCCCTCCCCATCGGGCTTTATCCCTCGCCCCCTGAGCATCTTGAATTATAGTCATATGTGTCCTTCCTCGCTCCCTTGTCCGCAGAGATTACCTGTCTCCCTCCTCTACCATGTTCCCAAGCGGCGAAACTTAAGTGTAAGAAGCACTCCATGTCAAGGTCCCACCAGTCCTCTCTCCTGCCCCAGGCTTCTCGGCACGGGACTGGCCGATTAGCAGCCACAGAGGCCACTGTACCCGAGAGCAGGAAAACGGGGTCCGTGCGTCCGTCCCACCCCTGGTGGCTTGCGCGCCTGCTCTCGCGCGAGGCGGGCTCGCCGCAACTTCCAGCGCCCGGGCTGCGGGCGCACCAGGCGCAGCGGCCACGTTCCCA
This sequence comes from Miniopterus schreibersii, assembly GCF_964146895.1. Classification (NCBI taxonomy): domain Eukaryota; kingdom Metazoa; phylum Chordata; class Mammalia; order Chiroptera; family Miniopteridae; genus Miniopterus; species Miniopterus schreibersii. Next base: position 174,557,866 of record NC_138102.1, read on the forward strand.
TCCCGGCTTTACCATTAGTTGGGAAAACTGAGACTTTGGTCCTGTTTGGGCTCCTTGTGTCTGCTCTCAATTGGACAAGGAGGAACTAGTGACTGCCCCCTCCAAACCTCTAGTGCTCCCGTTCCGATGGCGTGCACAAAGCTGTGGGCACGCTTCAGCCAGGGTGCAGGCTTCCTGTCCCAGAAACACCTGCCTCCTGGAAAGGCCTCGAAAGCAGCATGCACTCCATGCTTTATTCGCTCTCAAGGAGGACTTACCAGGCTCACCTAACAATTCACCTGTTACCATTTACCATGTGCAAGGCATGGTGCTAAATGTTCGTCTTAGGGTAATGAATAAATGAGGCCTAGTTTCCACCTTCTAAAGGTTCCAGCCTACAGGGAGCAAGATAAGTAAACGGGCAAACACCACGTAGTGTGACCAAAGCTGTCATGGAAGTCGATACCAAAGGGATGGGAGTATGGGAGTATCGCACAGTAGTCCTGGGATACAGAGTCAGTGGACATTAATATTCCCATTTTACAGATGAGGCAACTGAGGCTCAGAAACACTAAGTTCCTGAAGGTTAAATGACACAAGATAGTTAGATAGAACCAAAGAAGGTGCTTGTCCATTGCATTTCTACTACAGTATGGCACCTCTGCAAAATCGTAGGACCTCATTTATCCTAGAAGGGAGGGGAAGCTAAGATGATTGAGGAAGTCATCTATTACTGCCTTAGGTTTATTCCAGATTGCTACAGTTCATATAGATAAAATGATTCTCTGAGCCACTCTTCTAGGTCTCATGGCAGATCGGAAATCATGAGCACCTGATTTCAAGCTATATTTATCAGTCAGTTTAAGGTTAGGTTGTGCTGCAGTAACAAACAATCCCCAAATCACAATGGTTAACAGAAACGAAGAATTATTCTCATTCACAAGGCATGCTCATCAGCAAGCTGGCTTCAGCTCTGTTTCACATAATCTTCGCTCTGGGCTTTATGCAGAAGGAGCAGTCTCTGTGTAGGACATAGCTGGTATCATAGCAGAGGGACAAAGAAAACCTGGCTCTCACAGCTTTTGCTCAGAAGTGACACATTTCTGTTCACACTTCACTCGCCAAAACAAGTCTCATGGTCAACCCTGATGCCAATGAGGCAGAGAAGTATAATCCTCCTAGAATCCAGGGCAGCCAATGTTTTTAACAATAGCCCACTATCTCTACTCATGAGTGTAGAAGTTCAACTAAATGTACATACAGAAGACCTGGAGATGAAAACAAGCTCGTTCATGACAGGTAAACTGAAATAAAACTCTGAACCTTAGTAGGATCACCCATAAAACAAGGATAACTCCCTCCATCTGTCTTAGGAGCTTGGCATGAGATTCAAGTGACAATGTAAGAAAGTTCCTTGTAAACCACAGAACACACTGCTCAGTATGGATTAAAGACTTAAATGTTAAGACCTAGAGCAGTAAAACTCCTAGAATAAAATGGAGGAAAAGCTCCTTGACATTGGCCTTGGCAGTTATTTTGGGGTATGGCATCACAAGCACAGGCCACAAAAGCAAAAACAAACAAGTGGACCTACATCAAACTAAAAAGGTTCTGCCTAGCAAAGGTTCTGCATTAACAAGATAAAAAGGTAATCTATGGAATGGTAGAAAATATTTGAAAACCACATATCTGATAAGGGGTTTATATCTAAAATATATAAGAAACTCAGATAACTCAATAATAATAATTAAAAAAAACTGATTAAAAGCTGGACACAGGACCTAAACAGACATTTCTCCAAAGAAGACATACAAATGGCCAGCAGGTATATGAAGAGGGGTTCAGCATCACTAATCACCAGGAAGATGCAAATGAAAACCACAATGAGGTATCGCCTCACACATATTAGGATGGTTAACATCAAAACATCAGAAGATAACAAGTGTTGGCAAGAATGCAGAGAACAGGAAACCCTGGCCCACTGTTGGGGGAAATGTGTTCGTTTCATAGGGCCCTAAAGGAAAGCTAAACAAATCTGAGAACAGAGTGACGGACTTTTGCCAAAAAACTTACCAAAAGCTAAAACTAAATTTTAGAAACAAGGAAGAAATATAAAGGGGAATGAAAACCACTTTTTTTTCCCCCGCAATTCCAGCAGGTAAATTGTGCTCTGGCTCTAAGAATTCAGAACATCACACCCAAGATGAGTTGAAAAACTCCCAGGGTCTTCCTTCAATATTATCTTGTCATACAAAGACCAAACTTTCAAAGTTAGAATTTCAGATGTAAAAAAGTAAAAGAAAAAAAAAAGGCCTCTGGTTCTTCAGTTTCAAATCAAACCACCAAGCGATTCTGCTTTTAAAAGCACACAAAACATGATCCACTGTGGTTGCCATTCAGGATGCGTCTCTGTGAGGAGTCAGCTTTGGGAGTCAGCTTTGGGAGTCAGTCTCCAGAATGAAGGCCAAGAACGACGCCTCATATTTAATACTGGTCCCCTGGCTCTAATCAAAAAGCAAGAACGGCAGCCTCAGGGCTGTATGTTTGCTGCCCTAACTACAAGTGCTTCTTAATTAAAATTTAAGTTGCTGAGCGAACTATTTTAGCTTCATCTATTTTTATGCATGTAAATGCCCAGTTAATCTCTAACTGGTAACTTTCCCCTCCTTCTATTTTGTTTCTTTTGAACAACGTAAAATCCAGAAAGCCCCCAGCTGTGCCCGTTCCATGTCCATCGGTCTCAGCTTTGCTGCATCGGATCCTCTCAGGAGCAAAAATAAAACCCCAGACCCACACGGTCTGGTTGCAGAAGGGTTGAGTGTCCTGAATCTAAGCCAGCTCTTATCGTAACTTTCCGATGTGAGATTTACAAACGGGAAGGGAACAAATAAGGAGTAATTTAAATTTTAATTTAAAAAACCCTCTATTTTCTTATCCCTTATCAAACTGCCAGCATTTTTCCTGCTGACAAAGAGCAAGTGTCATCGGCATGGACCCTACCCACGACCAAGGAATCTCTTTCATCTCAAACCCTGATCCCTTTAATAAACAAAATACGAAAGGCAGTCAAAATTACGCCGTGGCTTTATAAAAGAAGGCAGGGAAATCCTCCGAGGACAATCCCCTGCTTGTTATTTTCACATGCCATGTGACTCTAAGTCATTCTGAAAGATAAAGAGACAGGGGCTGCCACCAGATCCCAGCCACGATTTCCCCTCCGTTCCCAGCCCTGGCCCATCTGTTCTCCAGAGGCCACATGAATGGCATATGTCAAGAGAGTCAGAGCTGTGCAAACCGCCCAAAGAAATCGCGCGGCCAACCTCCCTTTGCTTCCACGGCTTCGGTAATTGTTGCTGAGCCAACCACCATATGGCGAATAATTAGTTTTTCGACCCCACTCAAGACAAATGTCCGCTTCATTGCCAAGCCTTAGCAATATGTGCGTTAATGAACAGTGGGGGCTGAATGCCTATACATTAACAAAAGTTGGCTTTTTTTTTTTTCTCTTTCCTAGCTTCAAGCTCTGTCCCTTTTGCTCTGCCTCCTTTCAAGGAGGTGATGGTCTGGAGTCCATAGCATTTAGGGGCAAACTGTACTCTTCTTTTCTTAATGAGAGCCTGCCACCCAATGAGAGATGTCCAGTTTTCAGAACCAAATGTCTTTCTTTTACTAAAATGGTTTTAACCTTCTTTTACTCAAAATGATGACTTTAGTCCATATGCCTGAGTACCCGAAGGGTTTCTGCCCTTGATGTCCACAGGTGAGCATACATTTAGAATCAGTGTCATTAGTGCTACTTCAAGCAGGGTGCACTTTTTGGCCTTTTAAAAATAAACACTTACCTCCTCCTCTCTCCACAGAAATCACACTTGATATCTTAGCATGAAGATTTAAGAACCCAGTTAAGATTCCAAGTTCACTTTCCCAAGAGTAGGAGCCTTAATATGCAGATCATCTCTCAAGAGTAAAATATCTCTATGCAGTAGGAAAATCAACACTTATTTAAGATATACGATGCAAGATAAAAATACCTAAGTCTGCATCAATCTTTGCATTTTCTAGGGCAAGGGAACACCGATTTGTTCTTGAGAAGTGTTGAATCTAACTGCTTTCTGACCTTGGCCTTCACCTTCTCTGTGTGCACACACAGGAACCCTGAGAAAAAGAGCCAGGGAATTAAAATGTTCCCTAATGCGATTCCGAGTCTTGCCATAGGTCAGTGGTTCTCAAATAGCTTCAGTTTGCAGACCATCCTACCATGGCAGAAGGCCCTAAAGATCCTCCCCTCTATTTGCAGCTAAGAAAAGGAAATCCCTCCCAGGAATAAATCAGCAGAGGGGTGCTGATTTAATGAGACAGTCTAGAGATCTCACAAGCAAAATGTGAATTAGTACTAGACACAGCGATGACTGTCACTTTCTTTTTATATTTGTGATGGATGAGAATAATACCTGCATCACCATCTAGGCTATAAACTCACTGAGGATGCGGGCTGCTTCTGTGTGCCCATCACTGTATCTCAGTATTTAAAGCTTAGCACCAGCTACATGCTTGGACTGCAATGCATAAATTTTCAACAAGCCACTGTTGAGCAATACTTTAAATAATTTTGAATATTACATAAGACCAGTGAAGGACCCGTGAGCATTTTGGAGATCATAGTTTGAGAAGCTCTGCAAGTGGACATTGCAAGTTGATATTGAACTCAACACCTAGGGGCATCTTCAATTTCATCTAATCAGCATTGTCCTTCTGACTACCACTGACCTATAATTACGGTCTTTATGTGCTTCTGCTCGAAAATTATAACTGTGGGAAAAACATCTTGTATTTTGGGTCAAACAGCAGCTGATCTGGTGTTTTCCATATACTTTTGGCCAGAAAATTTAGGGACAATAGCATAATTTGAGAGTCATAATTCCTGGCCTCGATCCACACTTCACTGTTGACTGGCTCCCTATTAATTCTTTCACACCTCAATTTCCTCATCTGTTTATAAAAGGTGGTAAGAAAGAGAGAAAATAACACCTCTGTTTGCAGCACTTTGTGTATTAAAAAGCAAGTTGTGTGAAACGCCTCATAGTAGATCATCTATAAAATGCAGCTATTTTTGAGTTACAATCAATTCATGTATCCTCAAAGCATCCAATCTGCTTACTCCTGGGACTTCAGATTTGGAGGAACTGTTAATAAGCGCTAACTTGGAACAGGAGAGGAGTTGATTATGGGTCCACCCGCTGATTTTAAGCAAAGCCTTTTTAATCCCCATACATAACTCATAAAACACTAGAAATGCATCACTGGGAAAAATAAACAGCTTGACGTGGCTCCCATTATGGTTCAAACAATGCGTGAAAAACTAGTTCCCTTTTGCTTCCCATCCTGAGGGGAATAACAGCAACTTGGTCAGGCAAAGGATTCTCGGGTCTCTGCGTCCGGCCTTCATCTGGCTGGTGGCCATCAAACCTGGTTCTGCGCAGAGCCATTGAGGAAAGCTGGGGGGGGGGCTCCACCAATGAACAGAATGCTCTTAAAGGAGATGTGGCCTCTTCTTCTGTGCCTCTTAATGACTGAGATCTTTTACCTCTAATATTTCTATCTTATCTTGTCTTTCCCTTTAGAGCCAAACTTTCCAAAACGGGGTATGTCATCGACTCCAGTTGCCCCCAGTTTCTCACCCCTTATTCCTTAATCCCCCTACTGGAGTTCTGCCTCCGGCTGCTGAGGCTGCTCTCCGGGTGTCGCCCCTGAACCCGAGTCATCGAACCCGGGGGCCTCTCCTGTGTCTTCTCCCTTCTTGGCTTCTAGGCAGCACTTCCCGATTTTGCTTGCTCTCCACTCTCATAACTCGGGTGCCTCCTTAGCTACTGCGCTCTTGAATTCTCCACCATAGCCCTGACCTCATTTTCTTCCCAGTTTCTCCTTCCATCTCTGTCCAACCATCCGCGTCTCTAAACTGGGAGCACCCCCAGAGCGGCGCCACACGAGTCTTTCCGCCAAGAAGAAATGTTCCTTCCCTGTGCCTCCGACCCTGCAGCCGCCAGCCAGACGTGGCTGGCCAATGAAATCTTTGACGTGTGGCTAGGGTACCTAAAGAGCTAAATTTTAAATTTTACTTTAATTAATTTACATTTTAATTGCTACATGTGGCCAGTGGCTGGTATGTTAAGCACTGCTGCCACAGAGTTCTATCTCTTCTTTTTTCAATTAATAATTTTTTATTTTTTTATTTATTAAATTTACTGGGGTGCAGGTTTCAAATGTACAACTCAGTAAACCATCATCTGCACGCTGCATCGTGTCACCCGTCGCCCCAAGCAAAGTCTCTTTCCATCCCCATTTTCCCTCCTTTGCCCACCCCCACCCCACCCCCAGCCCCTTCCTTCTGGCTATCACCACACTGTCTGTGTCGATGTGTTATATACAGACATGGGATTTTGTGTGTGTGCATCCTCTTGCAGGGACCTCAGCCTCTCCCATCGCTTGCCCTGTCTCTTCCATGCAGAAAATGACCAAAGCTCTCTAACAGGACAAAGAAAGAAACCCAGGTTCCTTTTGAAAATCTACACCAGCTCTCTAGCCAACACCTGGATCTCAGCAGTCCAGAGGCTGTGTTTCAGCGCTGCACTTACGCACTTGAACCTGACGTCAACCTGAAAGGCTCAGAGCAGCACCTGCCTCCTGCACAGGAGCTCTTCTGAGGAGTGTTTCCTGGCCACCAGCAATTTTTCTGTTGCATTTAATCTTTACAATTCTCCTCTCCCAAGTTATATTTCTTCATAAAGCCCCTCCTCCAGGTGAGAGCTTCTTAAAGTGTCAGTATGTTTTCCCAACATTTTCACCTCGTTAGTTTTCAGACCATATATTCATCCCATAGACGGCAAGCCCTGGGCCCTTAGCACATGTCAAATAAGAGAGGAGCTCTGTGGATTCTCCGGCTGATTCTCAGTTCACAAGGGCTGGTGATGTGAGCACTTGCTGGAAGGGCTTGGAGGGGGAAGCGGTTCAGCAAGAGTGGGAGCAGAAGAGGGGAGACAGGAGCCACTTTGACTAATGTCAGCACTTTTACCAAACCATTAGCGGAATCTGATTCTTTTAAGAAACAGCCACCTAGCCTCAAGCAGCCACCTAGCCTCAAAGAGAAATGTTCCAATTTCTCTCTCACAAAGATACACAGAAAAGCACATTTTAGCCCTGGCCGGGTGGCTCAGTTGGTTGGAGCACTGTCCTGTACACCACAAGGTTGCGCATTCAATTCTCTGTCGGGCACATACCTAGGTGCGGGTCCCATTCCCAGTCGGGGTACACACGGGAGGCAACCAATTGATGTTTCTCTCTCTCCCCCAAATCAGTAAAAACATATCCTCAGGTAAAGATTTTTAAAAATTTTTTAAAGAAAAGAAAAGCACATTTTATAAAAACAATCTGGATTATTCATTCCCATTAAACAATAAATATTTGCTTATGTTTCATCATTTTTAAACTTCAAATAGATTAGATTCAGAAGGCTTCTCTTTTTTTAACCTTCAAAATAAAAATAATTCAATACATAAATATTATTTGCATTTTGGATCTCTAAGGCAGGATGACATATTAAGATACTGTACATATATTATTGGGTAAATTCAAATACATGTTTAAATTCATATTTCATTTATATGCTACTGGCACTCTAGCAATGTCATGATGTTTCAGAACTTCAAGTAATAATTCAGAAGATCATCTGCACTCAAATAATTCACTCAAAATTTTAATCAAGTAAACTATTGGCATATCGTAAAATTCATTTAACAGTGTTTCTCGGAAAGTAAGAAAGACAAGAGCTGCTAGGGAAAAAAATATGTAAATTAGAAAAATCACTGAGCCTAGACAAGAAGGACAAATTACAAAGGTGAGTGAGGAGACTTAGGGGGGTGATGGATACATTCACTACAGTGAGTGCGGTGAAGGCTTCATGGGTGTATACACATGTCAGAACTTCATACCTGTGCACCTTAAATATGTGCAGTTCATTTATGCCAATTATGCCTCAATAAAAATGTTGCCTAACTTAAGTTCATTTTACATTTAAAAAAAGAAATAAAGAAAAATCTCTTAGAGCAGAAGAAAAGTACTTTGGTGCTATAGGTATATCATCTCTCAGTTTCTTCCTATCCTATAATATTCTCCACTTGCCATGCATCTGCTGGGAATGTATAATCAATATTTCAAATAATAAGTAGATGATCATGATGAGATAGATATGGATGGATGGATGGATGGATGGATGGATGATGGATGGGTGGATGGATGGATGGATAGATGGATGATGATGGGTGAATGGATGAATAAAACACCCACACCAAGCTGATCAAAATTTGCAGGCATGTTGGCATTTTTATGGATGTTCCAGGTAGAGAGGTACCAGGATACCCCTGGCACATGGTGAATCTCAAAGACTCAGCATGTACTCAAACACTTGATGGCTCTTCTCAATCTTTTACTTTTAACAAAAAAGCAATTTTTTTAAGACTCAAAAGTTTGTAAAGTGCTGGTGTCAGATTTCCCCTCTCATTCCGTTTAGTCTGGGATGTGTCATTCTACCTTTACAGAGATCCAAACAAGCGGTGGAGCCTTATTGGATTGAAGAGAAGTGGCGAAGAAAATGAATATGCATTGAGCACCTACTGAGTTCCAGACACTGTGCGAGTTGTTCAATATACATAATCTCTACTACACCAATATGCCCAAGGGTAATGTTGTTATCCCATAATGCAGACTCCTTAAGAAGCTTAAGCAAAATTAATCGCAAAGCTTTTAAATTAGAAAACATCTTAGCTCTTATAAGTTTAAAAAAAAAGATGGGAGCCCAGATTCAAAGAATACATATGCATTTTTTCTGTCTTTCTATAAAAACAAGCCTCTCTTAAAACCCCATGATAGAAGCCTCAAAATGCACAGACGGCTAGACGGCACTAAATTGGAGAGATGATGTCAGTTTGCAAGGGTCGGCATGGGTAGGAAAACTTCATTGTCTCGTCACCAGGTCCCTGCTGCCCTTCTAGATGTCAGAGAAAATAACCAGACAAGTGTGAAGGGCAGATTCGGGGGCACTGTTTGAGAACCCTTTGCCCCCTTCCCTTGTTTTCAACTTAAACTCTGCATCCAAGACACAGAGAGTTTTCAGAACCTGTTAGAGAGGTCTTTTAACATTGAAAAAGAAAATATGAAAGTATCAGGATTTTAGTACAAATCCAAATGGGATAATTCCTTTTCAAAATATCAGTGTTTGCTGCCAATGCGATTTAAAAAAAATTATAATGCTCACATTAAAATAAAACTCTTCTGTACCCAAGTACACACAAATAAGTTTCTTATATGTCTTCCCCCAAAAATGGAGCTACTTAAATCTTGTTTTAATTTGTTTCTATACAGGCATTTGAACCACACACTCAAGTCAGTTTGACTTTTTTTTAACCCTGATAAAAATAATTCGATGCAGTGAAATTAAAACATTGCTTTAAAAGGGGGAACATGCCACAATCAAAGATTTTCTTTCGTAATTTAGACTGTAAACAAAGTTCTCCGTTTCAGAAAGAATATTTATAAAAGTCATTATGTAGCTGAACGATCTTAAAAGAAGTAATATAGTCAGCGAGAGATACCTCCTGACATGCATTTTAATGACATTTCAGAATTTTCAGCAATGCTCGAATTGAAGCCCAAGGAGAAAGGCCAACGTTTTTCTCCAGGGCTGCTAGTTTTAATGGTTCAGATTCATTGAATCAACACCATAATGAGCACTGCCAATTAGTGTGTCCATGGGCCCTGAATGGGCGCATCCAGAAGGGAAGATTTTTGTCTTTGTCACCTTTGAATCCAGCCAAGAAGCAGCAGCCACACTCAGGCATCTTACCAGATGTCAGCTGATGTGACCTAAGTAGGGAGAGGCCGCGCATCTGGACGCCCTCCTGTATTCGCGTAAAATTAAGTCATTTTCAGTCATTTTTGTTTTTGTTACACTAGAAAGAGGGAGGGCAGGGCAGCTGGATCTTGGATCAAGATAAAGAAGTTCTTTTGACTTCTCCACCAAGATGAAAATTAACCAGTTTCGACTTTCCAAAGCTGTTCTCCTGGCCAAAGAGGGCAGCTGCTGAAATGGCCATGAAGATGCCGGACGGTTAGCCAGTGGACATGAAACCCCTCGCAGAATCACACCTGAGAACCCGCAAGGGCTGGCCAGCGACAGCACCAGAAGGTGGCAAGGCCACATAGCTCTTTCCTCTCCTTGAAAGGGCCCGGGTTTTTGCCCACCTGATTCCAATCAGTAATAAATATGCCAACCCCTGTTTTGCTGTCCATAAACTCTTCTCAAAGAAACGAACCCACCCACAGCTTTGTACTGCGATTGCTTTCCTTAATCACATGCCATTAAATATTAAATTAGAATTGGTCAAAGGTTAAGTCTCTAAGTAAGTAATACATCATTGCTGCTGTGGCTGTGGGTAACCTACCCTAATTTCTTGCAGCGTGCAACCGAGGTGTATGAATGAGCAAACACTAGCACTTACCTGTGTATAACAGAGCAACCTTTTTCTAAATCATCTCTGTACCATGCTAGAGAGTGTTGACATAAAGAAAGCGTCTAGCATATGTAGTTAGCAAAGTTTCTATTCCCTCCTGGAAGTCCCGGTGTGACTGCAGGAGGCGCTCCTACACAAAGGCGTCCGTTTCCAGAAGCTCTGCAGAATCCCTCAGCCATTGATTGACATAGTTTCACTACCGTAGGCCGTCTACATCCAGACTGTTGGTGACATTGGTCCTGTGAATTCTATTATAAATTGAATACCTGTACCGTCTTAATAGAACTGCAGGTTGAAGCAAAGACTAGTTCATAAGATATTTATGAATGAAAACAAGTTTCAAACTACATAACATTGAAAAATACATTCTTGCACAGCTACGTAGTCTTATTCTAACTACTGATGGTAAAGAAAGGGGGTGATACACTGAATGTTTTTAAAAAAAGTGATTTACCAAGTGGTGAGACATATGGAACAGCTTGTTGGTCAACCTCTCCCAGAGTGGACATTCCAGCATCACTGACAGTCTGCACCATCTTTTGTAATTACCACTTTTATGGATGCTGTGAAATGTAAATAAGATCGCATGGCTACAATTCCATAATCTCAATAATCCCAAGTGAAACTCCATTATTAGATGAACATTGTCAACTTCCAGCCTTCATTCCCACCCAGGTGCAGCCACTCCCCACTTCTCACTAAAATCTAAGCCTGAGACACACCCTGTGCTGGATCCTGAGATGTATTTACAAGAAAGAGATAGAATGAGAACCACTGTCATTACCACATAGATATTCTTTGGATGACTAACAAAGGAACACCAGCTCATGGAAAAAAGAGGAAGACTTCTTGCCATACACAGTTGTCCACCCTCCCACCCAGAGAACAAAGGTCTGTGGCCAAAAATTAAAATTAAAAAAGCGTAGCCACCTCTACGTATTGCGCACTTTGGTTTTTGAGGCAGGCCAGGTACTTCTCTAATCCCTGCTCTAGAACCCTGCCTGGGTGCACAAGGGACAGAGGAGGGTGGCCGCTGTACAGCCTCTCCCTGAAGATATAGATCCTGCATGGAAAGTGTCAGGTGGCAGAAAAGCAACAATGCTTGCTGGAGTTGCAACCCCTCTTACAATCCGTGAGTCCCAGAGAATCAGGCCGTGGAAGGAGAGCAGAACCAGATGGATGTAGGGTTAGTGCTGGGGTAAGATTAGGGGGAGGGGGAGGGGGAGGATGTAGGCTAAATTCTAGGATCAGGCCTGATCCTGTACTCAACAACCTACCTTATTTTTCAGAGGTGGGGCCAAGTCATTTATTTTTCTTTGGCATGAAAACAGAAAATTGGGGGTGGGGAGGGAGGAAAGGAGAACAGGAGAAACTACCCAGCTCCTCCGATTTTTCTGAAGCAGGGATGCGGCAGCAGTGGGCATGGAACTCAGTGAGCTTCCAAGCGTATGACGAATGGAGGCAAATGACGCCTCCACCGCCTCACTGCTAGGGGGCACCGAGGTCCAGGGGGGCTGCTGCTCACTCACAGGCGGAAGGCAGGGGTTAGAAAGTGCGGGAGAGCATGTATCAGCCTGAAAGCTCAGGAAAACCTCCCGCAGCTAGTCATTTCGGGAGTTTTAGAGACCAGAATTCCGCATCCTTAACAGACACCAAAGGACACAGCCCTGCTGAAGAGAAGGGGGCTTCCAGCCTATGAGTGATAACAACTGTGAGCTGCGGGCCAAAATACGAAGCCCCCCGCCACTTTATTTTTTATCATTGTGGAGAAGGCACAATTCATTAAGAAAGTTCAAACACAGGCTAGGAAACATACTTCTAATTGTTCAAGGCACAGTGGAAGAAGGCTTACAGGGGCCTGTCTGGGCAGGCAGGAGCAGCACCAAAGGTTAGGGCCACAGGCTTTGGAGGGCACCCAATCCGAGTTGTCGCCGCTCCGCCGCTTAGCAGTGGCGTGAAGCACTCAGAAGCCGAACACGCCTGGCCTCAGTTACTTAGTCAGAAGTAGAAATAGTGATGAGAAGAGAAGCCTCCGAGGGTTCCTGTGAGGATTAAATGGAGGCTACTGGTAAATCAATGCCTGGCACATGGTCAAGTTCAAAGAGCTTTAGCTATTGTTGCTATTGTTCTTGCCGAATCAGACACAGGCGGATTGGTCTTATCCCAGAATACAGGGAGATGCGGGTTTATGGAAGTTAAACAGGCAAAAGAGAGTTGAGATCAGCATACAGGGATCTAGCCAAGACCCTTATCATTATAATATCTTTCGACACATACTTACTGCCTTTCATTTAGTCTTCATGGTTGTTTACATGTAAAAAACTGTTAATGTGCTATTTTCCACTCATAGCAAACTATGCAGAATATAGGGTCCGAAAGACACCCTGAGTTTTCCCCAAGGCACAGAGGCTAGCATACAGGCAGAAACAAGAGTTTTACACACCGAGAAATTCGGGGAGCCCACCTTCTGGAGGGGCTGGACCAATGGACCACTGCCGTAGTACTCATAGAAAATGCCACTCCTTTTGTTCCCTCAGAGTTTCATAGAATTTAAAAGGGGGAGGGAGGGAGGCAAGTACAAAAGCTAGGAGGCACCAGTGAGTGAAGGCGACTGTGTTTTTATTAATCCATGTGATTAACCGAGCCTGCTGAGGAAGACTCTTTACGGAATCGACACTTGCATGATCTTGATGCATGTGGATTAGAAAACACTGTTGCATTCACTTCCAGCACCTCCTTGGCTTTTGCCAGAGCTGTATTCTTTGGAGTCTGGTAGGAACAAAAAAGAAAGAGCATTTATATGAGGACTAGCAGCATAGGCACTTTGACAAATGTCCTTCCCACCCACCCTCTGCAAGACGCTTCCAGAATTTCCCAAGAACTAAGCCCTGGGTTTGTATTTGCATCGCCCCCCCAACCCCCAAAAAAGTCAAACAACTGGAAATTGCTCCCCCTCCTCCCAAGTGCAAATTTATGTCAACCCATGAAAAGTGGTTTCACCAAGGGATGGGTGGATGGCAAATCCCAGCCCAGGCTCTTTGCAAGAAAACAGTGACAATGGTACAAAGCATTCGAGGTTCCAGTGGGAACCACCATTTCTTCCAGGGGGTAAGTAGCCTGAAAGAGGCCTGTCAGAGCCTGAGGGCTCCTCACAAGTTTTAGTGTGAGAGGGACAGGAGCCTTTGGATTGGTAAATAAAGACCGAGGAAGCCTCAGGGAACCGGAGAGCGAGTTACCCAAGCCAGGCCCGGTCAGGCTCCGCGGGCCTTAGTGCCCTAGAATGTGGCTCTGGGCCCTGGCATGAGGCACGTCCAAATGAACTCACACATTCTGCAGCCATTTCCTCCCTTCTTATACTCGGGAGGAGCAAACATGAGTCTTCTCCCAGGAGGCCTCTGTGGTCTGTATCAGAGGGGTCTCTCGGTGTTGAGACTTTTCCAGACAATGGGCTGTGCTGAGGCTGCTCTCAGTGCCAACAGGATGGTGGGGCGGTGATCACAGAGACCTCCCCAAAGCACAGTTAGGGACATGGGAAGCACTTGATTCTCAGTTCCAGAAAGAAAGGACTGTGGCTTGTGGGTGAAATTGGGCCAGTGCAGGACGAGATGCCAGCTCTCCCTGTCGCCTTCCTGCCCCCCACCTCCCCATAGATCTCCAAGCGATGATTCCTAACCCACCGCAAGGACTGAGGCCAGGCAGCAGGAGGCTTCCCAGTTGGCAAGCTGAGACCACCTGGTTGTTCGCAATCAGTGTAGTTCATTTTTAAAACTGAAAGTTTATGCCTGGCTGGTGTGGCTCAGTGATTGACCGTCAACCCATGAACCAAGAGGTCACCGGTTTGATTCCCGGCCAGGGCACACGCCCGGGTTGTGGGCTCAATCCCCAGATGTTTCTATCTCTCTATCCCTTTCCTTCCCTCTCTCTATAAAATCAATAAAAATATTTTTAAGCCTGAAAGTTTATGAGGCCTCCCTGTTGGAAATAATTTTACACTCCCCTTCTTTTTCTTGAGGCTCTCTCCAATACCCAGCACAGTGCTTGGTGAGAGTCAGCATTTAATAAATATTTGTTAAACTGTATCATAGAACTCATTACCAGCCAGCTACTTTGACCTTTAGGTAAATTCTTAATCTCCCTATTATATTACAAGCTCTTTAAGGAGAATCACCCAGATGCATTGATCTGTGTGTTTCCTAGCAGAGCACCCAGGACGTGGCAGGTTGTTAGAAAGAGGTGGTTGAATCTGTGGTTTGAGGCATAATCTGCTTATGAGCAGTCTTGTCGTACTGTTCTCTGGAGAGCATGATCTGTGTTTGTGTGTGTACATGTGTATGCACACATACATGTATGCAGTCCTGACTGCATTTACACCTATCTTGGTGTATATGTCTGGTGTGAAAGGAGCAGCACAGAGAAAAATAAACTTTGGCTAGTTATCAGCACTCTCATCTGAAAAAAAAAAAAAATCATTTTTATAACATTCTGCTGACTGGCTCATCAGTTGATTGAAAAAATCTTTAAAATGGAGAATAAATGATCCTGTTTCCTTCTCCTCTTGTTTTATAGCAGAGGAAGCTGATCAGAGAGGTTAAGCAGCTTGTGCAAGGTCACACAGCTAGTGACTGAGCCCCAAGGCTCAGCATACTAGTCTGAGCTCTGTGACCTTAGAAAAAAAATTGTTCTTGCCAAAGTTACCAAGACTCCTACTTGTTAAATCAAATGAACATTCTTTGTCCATTTCTTGTCTATCTTTAGTATTTGCTGCCAGCTAGCCATTCCCTTCTTTGGAAACTCATGACTTCCTTTGAAGGTTGTAATGCTAATGACTGCTGGGCATTTAATATGGTCTGGGCACCATTCCAATAACTTTACATTGTCAAATTTTTCCTTCACGATAAACCCTGGGAGTTATATGTACTAGTATTCCTATTTTAACTTAGTGAAACTAAAATGAAGAGAGGTTAAGTAACTTGCCCAAGATTACACTGCTGGTCAACAGTTACCTTGGAATTCAAACTCAAAAATCTAACAGCAGACTGAGCGCTTCTAACTATGGTCCCTTTTGTTAGCTCCTGCCTCTTTCCTACCTTCCAAGGCCACATGCCTTCTCCGCTCCTCTCCTCTTCATGCTCCTTAAATATTAATCCTTTGAGTTCCATTCTCAGCCTTCATATCTTCTCCCCTCTCTTGAGCATCTCATCCATTCCCAAGACTTCCTTATAACCTCGTTATAGCTCCATAACTCTTTCTCCAGCTCATCTCCTTATTCTAAATCACAAACATACATATATACACATATACATATAAATAAATACATAAATAAATAAATAAATATGCCTATTTGAATAGGCCTGTTCAGGTCCATTACACAGAATGATCTCCTTTGCTAACTTCTGCTCAGCTGATAAGAAATTAGGTTGAATTTTATGATGTTCCATTTTCTCTTGTCTTCATGCCAGTTGGGTTTGGTTTATTTAAAGCAAACATAGCAATCTAATTCCTTCTTATTTAAGTAAATGTGTATTCATTGCCTTTAACCAATTAGTTAGACATGTTGCAAGAGGAATGCTCCACCTGTGTGCTGCAGGACATGTCCCAGTTGCTCAGGAAGCTAGTCAGGACTCAAACCCTCCTTGACCACGGTCATCAAAGTGAGCCTGGCGTCTGACCTCATGCGCAGAGCCAGGGGAGGGCCATCAAAGGCTCACACTCCACTGGTAATGCAATAACAGGGTCAACCTTGACCAAAACCTCCAACAAGTTTCAAAAGTAGATCAGCTTTAATGCCTTTCATTGGCCAGTTTGGAAAGGTGCTATATTTGCCCCATAATTCATTTGCAGATAAGATGAGAAGGTAAAGTTATCTGTGGACTAAACATGAGGTAGATTGGAGCAGGAGTGGGAACAAGACTGCATTCCTCTTTATATTTCTGGATTTTGAACCATATGAGTATATTATCCCTCTCAATTTCCAAATTTTTATGAAGAAAGAAGGCTTTGATGCCCGGCCGGGCGTGGCTCAGCAGTTGAGTGTCGACCTGGAATCCAGGCGATCGAGGTTCGATTCCCGGTCAGGGCACATGCCCGGGTTGCGGGCTTGATCAATGCCTCTCTCATCATTGATGTTTCTGTCTCTCCCTCTCCTCTCCTTTCTCTGAAATCAATAAAGATTTTTTTTTTTTTTAAAAGAAGGGTTTGAGTCGTGCCACATTGTGATTCTGAAAAGACCCCGTTAAATTGCATTACTGCAGATGTTTTAAATGATCCTAGAATTAACAAAACCTTTCCTTGGCTCTGATATCTACACACATGCAACAAACTTTACTAATATATAAATACATGTCAATAAATACATTCTCAAAGAATGTATCATCTAAACAAAAGTGTAGCAGTCATCTGCTTTATCAATTGTCCTAAAAACTTCATTTTCTTACAGATAAGAAATCAGACATGTAAATTCAGCTACCCTTTCTAAAATTGTAAAAGAAGAGGAGCAGTAGTGATGATAAGAACCTAGAAGCTCACTCTGGCCTCCTCCTGTCCCCTTTACCCCCAGATCCGCTCATAACTGAATCATATTGACCCCAACCACTCAATGTCCCCCAGACCCATTCCCCCCTCCTTAGTCCCCTGCTTAGTTTCTCTGCCCATCCCCTGCTTGCAATTCGCCTCAACGAAGTTCTCTTTTAACATTCACTTTCCAAATAAATACAGTAATAAATACGGTAGTCACCTTTGTAATAGTGCTCAGTGGCTTCCCACCATGTAAACAATGGCTCTCAAATTTTACTGTGCATAAAAATCACCCAGAGGACAGGCTAAAATGGTAGTTTTGACTCAAAACGTTGAGGGTGGGGCCTAGGGATATGCACGGTTAACAAGTATCCCAGGTGAGTAATATAAGCAGTAAGTAGATTCTTGTCACTCAAGGTGTGCCCATGGACCAGTATCGCTAACATCGCCTGGGAGCTTACGAGGTATGGAGATTCTCAGCCCCACCTTAGACCTCCTGAATCAGGGTCTGAATTTTAACAAGGGTCCCAGATGATCTGTATGCATGTTAAAGACATAGACCACACTTGGATCTAGAGAATAAAATATAGAATCTTCTTCGTGGTATAAGAGGCCTGCTCATGACCCATCACTGATTTATCTCTTCCCCTTGTCTCACAGGACTCTCTGTGACCTACATATGACAAGCTGGGGAAACTGAGGCATCAAAAGGCTAATGCAGTGACCCCACCTTCTCCATTTTGGTGACCCTAGTGGCTAGTACAGTCGCTACTACATAAGATGCTGCTTTATTGACACATGCTGAGTCAATTGGACCGGACTAATTTACATTTTAAAACACATTTTGAAATGCAGCATTACATCCATATCGTATCTTCCATCAAGGTGTGATTTAACTGAAATGAAAAAGAATAAATGAAGAAAAACTGCCGATGTCATGAGCCCAGATGCTTTTTACCGCTTAAAGCACCGAACAGGTTGTCCCTGGGCAGAGGAGAGGAGTGCTCAGTTCTGTCTGCAAAGTCCTTGCTGTCCTCCATTGATTTACTGCTTGGAGTCAAACCCATGCTCTATATATTACGGCACAACCCCCACCTCTTTTGTTTAAGAAGAGCAAACTTTCACCACAAAGATACAAGAACAGCAAATATTGATCTTCTTGACGGATGGTGCGCCTCACGCCACAGGCCACTCGAGCATCTGCTCGTGGCCGCCCAGCCCTCCCCCTGGAGGGAATAATGCCAAGTGGCCTCCCGTGCTATCGGCTGCAGGTTGCAAATATTTAAAAGAAATAAATTTTTCCGAATGAAAAGCACCTTCCTTTGTTCTCCAACCCCCTCTCCTCCCAAGTCTTGTTGATTTTAGGGCTTCCAGCACCTGTACTTTTCAATTGTTTGCTTGCCAAGATCGCTGTGGGTTTCTTGCTTGGCTTTAGGCACCATTGTAAGTACAGTAGCCAATGAAGCTGCATTTTCTTTCTCTCTTGGCAATCTGCAGGGGAGCATCCGCCTCAGGACACCTACCGGCGGTGTAATTGGAGGACATGGGAAGGGAGGAACAGGAATTGGAGCTCCTCTATCTGACGGATGACTGTCCCCGTGTGACAGTGAACATGGGCCACCACGGCAGACCAAGGAGGAAGGCTTGGGTCTCCTCAGCAGCTACACTGTTTGGCAGAAAGTTTTGAAACCTGGTTTTACTGGAATGCAGAACCATTCTTTACCTGAACATGAAGACCCGCAATGAGAAATAAGAATGGAATTGCAGCCGTGGAAATTCGAATTGTAATTGAGACTATCACTCCAAAAGTCTAAACATAAAGGTTGACTGAAACTATAATTTCTTCTACGTGAAGCGTTACCCGCCATTTGATGGAGTAGGAACATGCCCTGTGTGACCTTGATCACTGCTCATAGTCTCTTCCTGCTGAGCCAGGTGGCAATAGAGCATTCGGGTGAAATAAACTGAAGCCAGTTGTTGTGATCTGATCTGTGTAGATGGCCAACTGGATGCGGGGATGGGTGGTCTATGTGCAAAGCTGTAGGCCCTTCTCTTACCTGCAGCTGACTTGTCTTTTCAGAGGTACAGCCTCCATTACCACCACTGGGGAGTACATCTGTTACTTTTCAATCCCTAGATATATTTATTCTAATTTCAGAAACAAGTGTTCAGGTGTCCACATGACTCCAAACCTTGATCCATGTGGTTTAAATGAGCCCCAGCCCGAACTTCGGGGCAAAGCAAAATGCCCAGATGCGAACACAGCAGGACATTGCATTCTGTTGGCTGCAGGGATGGGAGTTCAGAGCCGATGGGATGGGATGAGATTGTGTTAGACTTCTGGAACCAAGGCTGACTGGGAGCGATGGCAGAGTCTGAGGCCGCCACAGCCATCTCACCAGCACAAGGATGCACATGCTGGCCTGGAATGACACTCCTGGTAAGACAGCTTGAGTTGGGGGAACTGTGCTTTCTTGCCTGTTCTGCCTGGTATCCAGAGACCTGTATTGGTGACGTGAGGATTCCAAATGCAGTGTGTGGTCATGAAACGGTTTATTTTACTCTGGGTAAAACTGATCGGTTCTGATAAGGTTGGTATTGGTAAGGATGAGGCCTACTCTGCCTTAGTCAGGACCATTCTCCAACCAGCTCAGCCAAAAAACCCTGGGTAAGTTACTTATCCCCCAAAATGAAAGAGATGATACTTGCTACAAATACAACTAAAATTAAGAGGTATTCTGGTTTTGTCAATGTGTGTAGTGAGCCACACAGTACGGAGTGGAAGCCAGCCTCCCTGTTAGCACGGAATTAGGCAGGTCTCCATGGAATTGCATAACCAGGGCTTTGAATTGTATGAAAACACTAAGCCACCTTCAGCTCCTATAAGACCTCCCCAAATTACAGGAAATGTAAGAGAAAACATGAAAACACCATTGTATAATTTTAAAATTAAATTTGTATTGACATAAAATGGATTTGTAAGAAGAGTGCAATCTTTTTGCAAAAATTGTTCTGCAGGAATCATCAGGTCTAGAAGTATTAAAATTTATATTTTAAAATAATGTATCATAAATGTATTCCCAATGTTGTCACAATTCTATATAATGCTCTTAGCAGCTTTAGTAACTGTTTCCTCAGCAGAAAGAGCCTTCTGAAACTTAAAAATAATCACAACTTACTTGCTATTTAACTAATCATCGCTATTTAATAGGCAGGCACTAAAAGACAGGCTGCAAATCCTGGATTCGCTTGAGCAGGGCTTGCAGAGCCTGGGCTTCCCTGTGGCAGGAGGCAGTGAGCCTGCCTTCTCCGTGACGGACCCCTCCCTCAGGGTGAGAAACTCAAGGGCGTCTCTCTGCTTCGTCCAGAGAAGAAGCCTCCAAACACCAGCTCGGGAGGTAGTTACCTGGCCGATCATGTTCTGAGAACAGGAGAAATGGCCTGAAAGTCCCACAGGCACTGTCTAAAATTTCATAAAGCCCCTGTTTGGAGGTCCCACCTCATCTCTGAGCCCATTGTCTCTGGGTTGGGAGCCTCTCTAACTTAATTTTGCCAGAGAACAAATCCTTGTCTTGACTCAACAGGGTGAACCAAGGGAAAACGGAGCTCTGTATCCAGATCCGCAGCAGCCCCCTGTTTCAAGCCATATATGTGTGTAGATAGTCACAACTGCCAACAGCGTCTGAGGTCCTTCCACGTGACAGCCGTTCTGGGCATTGGCTTTCTGACGTTTCCCAGAAGA
The DNA here is from genome assembly GCF_964146895.1 of Miniopterus schreibersii. Taxonomy (NCBI): domain Eukaryota; kingdom Metazoa; phylum Chordata; class Mammalia; order Chiroptera; family Miniopteridae; genus Miniopterus; species Miniopterus schreibersii. The sequence continues at coordinate 174,578,662 of NC_138102.1, forward strand.
ACAAAGTTACTATCTCCACTTAGTTATTAATTAGGTTTTCCGATGGGGTCAGACAGCCTCACCTTATTGCTAGCCCTCTTTTTATAAGACCATAAATAAAATGCAACTGCTCTCTCATGTTTTCATCTGTCTCACTCGGATGCCAACCCACACATTCTTCTATGGGGCAAAAAGAGGCCAATGTGAATATTTGAGACTAATACACTGAAGGATGTATGACTGGGCAGGGCCAGACCATCACACACTTATCGCTATGTGCCCCAGTGTGTCAAAGGGAAAAACTACTAAAGTAGAATAAAATAAATAAAAGATCAATGCCTCCTTGACAGCTATAGGCACATATATTTTTTAAATCTAAAGATGTATCTTCTTGGGGAAGGGAGTGGGTGTGGGGTGAGAGGGGCCAATGGAGGAAAAAAGGGGACATCTGTAATATTTTGAACAATTAAAAAAAAAAAGAATGAAGCATTAAATAAATAAATAAAGATGCACCGTCTCAAGGAAACATATATTCAGGTTCTTCCCAGGTTCTTCTTAGTGATGGGGTTTAGGTCTTGCCCAGACAAAGGCATCATAATTCAATTATCTGATGATTTATTACAAAACACTTTGCCCACAGTGGATATTTTGATGTGTAAACATCAGAGTATTATACTCCCTCTATCCCAGGCTCCACATTTCAGATTTCATTAGCCAATAAAGCCAGGTTTATTTATAATAAAGTTAAGCCCTTCAAACCACTGACCATGGAAACCAGATTTTGAAATAATTCAGATTTGTGTTTCTGTTCTTTCTAATTAAGGGTAATATCGGGAAGCACAGACAGTGGGTAGCATTGTTCGAGCACCATGGATTTAAGCAAGAAAATCTGATTATCAGTTCATGTCAGAAGCCAAGCGATAATGCAGCTTAGCATTCGTTTGGGCTTTTTCTTTGGCCAAAAGATAATTACCGTTCGTGAAGCCTTACGTAAGTGTATCTAATATCTAAGGCCCTAAAATTTATGAATAGCGAAGGCACACAATAGGCAAAGAAGAATTACTGTATTTATTATTTCTATGGCTTGTTCCACCGTGATAATTTCATTATCTAGCAAAGTCGAACCTCGAAAATCAAAGTATAATTTCTTAAGGACAAGAAGTTAAATACGCTGCCAGGGTTTTATTCCCAATTTCCTCTGGTAAAAGTTATTTCTGACAAACAAGAAGACAAGCCAGAATTTTAATAGGAAATTTACCAAAGGGGAGTCAGAGTTACATCTTGAGGTCATTGCACAAACAGATGTTAAGCTTCCAGAGTGAGATATTTTTTTTCTTTCATAAAGTGTTATTTCTTAATCCTAGGCTGTTAATAAGGGCAATGTTTCCTACAAACAACACCAAAAAAATCTAAAACTTGGAGAGCACTTCTTAGCAGAGATCATGGTGTCAGAGTGAGCATTGTTGTAATACAAGCAACTTGAGTATATATCACACAGAACAGATTCTGAGAATCCAGAAGGGAAAAAGTCACTTAAACTAGAACTTAGGAGTGTGTTGTATAAAACCAGATGTAATTACAAAGATGAAAAAAAAATAATCAGGTTGTGAAATTTCCAAAGGAAGCATACTGAGATCCTCTAAAACAAAAAAAAAAAGCAACTGCTTTTGGAAGGGAAAGAGAGCATAACTGTCCTTAACTATAGACTCTTTTAGGAATAAATTTTATTGTTTACTACTCATTTTTTGTGAGCAGCAGCATATTGCAGACCAGGTGTTATTCTAAACACCTCAGACATGTTGATTCGTCAAATCCTAATCGTAACCCTATGAAATCAGTACTTTATTTTTCTTTTTTCACAGTTGGAAAATGAGACACAAAGAGGTTAAATAAGTTGCTCAACTGACTCTCACTACTCCAGGTTTATATCCAGGGTACTTGGTTGTATTCATCCTCATAATTAGATGTGTTTTTTAATATAGCTAATTCAAATAATTTCCCCCCCACTGGGTTCCCAGAATTTATCACAGCGGCGCTCACTCTGACACCATCCTGAAGCTAAAGGAAACGTATCTTCAGGCCCATGAGAGGAGCCCCTGCGCCTCTGGGGCACTCACGGCCAGCTCTCCAGCCCTGGGCGATCCCCAGCTCTGCTCAACAGGAGTCATACGGGGCCATGTCCCCTTCCCTGTCTATGTCCCCAGCCCCTGGGGACAGGAAGGGAGTGTGAAAGGACCCTGAGGAGTGGGAAGCGCTCGTGGAGATGAGCACAGGGGCAGGGGGACGCGCTGGGAGGGTGAGGGTGCCCAAGGCTCGCGCGTCTCTCCCTGTCACACTGGCCTCGCTCCCCCACTCTTCTCCTGAGCCCTTCTTGCAGCCGCGGTGTGTCTGAGGGAGGGGAGGTGAGAAGGAGAATGTTCGGGATAACAGCAGCGATGACAGCAATAAGAACAAATAGATGTGCTCATCGGCACGAACAGCGGCGGGTGCAGAGGCTCAGGGGCAGAGCCGGCTGCCTGAGCTGTCTCCTGGGCCTGGCACTCGGGCAAACTGCATCATCTTTCTTGGCTCGAGTTTTCTCATCTGTAAATTGAAGATAATAATAGCTTCTATCTGATAAGGTCGTTATGACAATATTCATGGAGAATTTAGGAGAGCCTGGTAGAGGGCTCCCTCCCTCCCTCCCTCTCTCTCTCGATATAGATAGATATAGATATAGATGATATAGATATAGATATAGATATAGATATAGATATAGATATAGATATAGATGATATAGATCTCTATATATATACACACACACATATATATGTATATATACATATGTGTGTGTATATATATATATATATATATGTATGTGTATATATATGTTGTGAATAGTAATACAACTAATTGTTTGGTGACAGGTGCCACTGACTCATCGGTTATTGTTACCAGGTTAAAAGAAGGCATCATTGCTTTTCTTTGTTTCCGTGTTTTATCCTGATGAAAGTTAGTGATTTTTTTCCCCACATTGGCCAAACAACTAGAACAGAAACTTATGTTTTACAGTTTATGTGGCTGATTTCACCTACTTCTGACCATTTTTATGTTTTAGTATCAAAAAGTCCTCTTGAGCATTCTAGCACCATCTTTGATTATTGGGACTTTGGGATTCATGGGGACTGTGCTTACGGAGATCCTAAGGCAGCGATAGCAGAGAACAAAGCAGTCAAGTCAGTAGCAGGCACGAGCAGCAGGAACAAAGGAGCAGACGGCCAATGGATCTTCTGCCCTCAAATCCCTGGTCATAGCCCCTCTGTTCTAGCTCTGATCCTAATGAGATATACTAAGGAGGAAAAACAAATATGCTCACTACACTACTATGATCTGAAGTATACTGTGACCATTTTATAAGTAGAGAAATTGTGGGAGAGAGGGGGAAGACTAAACTTGCCAGAGGTCAGCCAACAATGAAAGAGTGGGAAGGAGCCACAGGGAGAAACCACCTACAATGAAGGGGGCGCCCAGAGTTCTACGCTGCTAGTGGTTCAGTACAGTAATCATTGCACATGATCGAGAAGCAAGCAGCTCGGAAAACTTTAACACTTATTGTAGTGCTTTCCCATATTTCTAAAACTGAATATTGAGCAACTGAAGACCCAAACTAAATATTTTCTGCTACTAGAACGTCAACTTTGATTAAAACAAAGTAAGCCATTAGCATCACCCTAATACCAAAGCCAAAGACACTACAAGACGCTACAGACCAATATCCCTGATGAATATTAAAACTCAAAAAAATACTAGCAAACTAAATTCAACAGCACATTAAAAGGATTATACAGAATGACCAGTGAGATTTATTCCTGGAATACAAGGATGAGTCAATATATAAAAATCAATCAATGCAATTTACCATGTTAACATAATGAAAAACAAAACATGATCATCTCAATTAATGCAGAAAAAGCATTTGACATGATTCAACATCTTTTTGTGATAAAAACACTCAACAAACTAGGACTAGAAAGAAACTACCTCAACAAAATAAAGCCCACAGCTAACATCATACTCAATAATGAGAGATTGGAAGATTCTTCTGTAAGGTCAGGAATGAAACAAGGATGCTCACTCTCACCACACCCATTCTACGCAGAATTAGAAGTCGTAGCCAGAGCAATTAGAAAAGAAAAAGAAACGAAAGGCACCTAAATTGGAAAGGAAGGAATCACCTTATCTCTGTTCATAGATGACATGATCTTGTGTGTAGAAAATCCAAAATACTCCACACACACACACAAAAAAACTTGTTAGAACTAATCAACAAATTCAGCAAAGCCATGAACACAAAGTCAAATTATAGAAATCAGTTGCATTCTATATACTAACAACAAACCAGCCCAAAAGAAACTTAAGGGGGGTAGGAGGGATCTCATTTAAAATAACATTGGAAAGAGTAAAATACTTAAGAATAAACCTAACCCAGGAAGTGAAAGACTCGTATGCTGAAAACCACAAAACATCACTAAAAGAAATTAAAGAGGAAACAAATAAGTGGAACGACATCCCATGTTTATGGAATGGAAGACTCAATATTCTTAAAATGCCCATACTACCCAAAGCAATCTGCATATCCAATACAATCTCTATCAAAATCTCAATGACTTTTTTTTAATTAAAAAAAAAAATCTATCCTAAAATTCATATATATTGTCAAAAGACATGGAATAGCTAAATCAATCTTGAAAAAAAGGAAAACAAAGTTGAAGGTCTCACACGTCCTGATTTTAAAACATCTTACAAAGCTACCATAATCAAAACAGTATGGTACTGGCATAAAGACAGCCAAATAGACCAAAGGAATAGAACAGAGATCCCAGAACTAAACCCTTGACATGCGATCCAATGAACGTCAACAAGGGTCCCAAGACCACTCAATGGGGAAAGGACAATCTTTTCAGCAAATGGTGTTGGGAGACTGGATACGCACATGCAAAAGAATGAAGTTGGGTTCTTACCTTATATCTTCTTGTCTTTGAGGTCAACAGAAAGCAAGTGGCTTCAGTCTGCATGTTTCACAAGGTGAACCTATCAGGAAAAGAGGCTGCCATCCCAAGCCACAGGGGAGTTCCACCATTTCCAAGTGCTGCCGTGCTGGTTTGCGCAAGGCCGCCATTCTGGAGGTGAGAACAGAAAGCCCGTTTTTGCCAAACATTTAGATGACATTCCTAATCGATCTGGTATTTTCCCCTCTACTGGCCAACTTCTTTGTCTCTCTCACTGGTTTGAAATTCATGCAAAGAAAAATGTTAGGTATTTACTCCTTAGGAGAGTTGTTTGTGTTTCTGTTTGTTTTCTTTTTTATTTTCCAGTCTATTCAGCATCAAATCCACTCTTTGCTATGTGGGGAGAAAATTCCCCATTGGGAGGCAGTACTCAGCAGAAACTAAAGGGGCAGACTTCCCATCATCTCCCCAATCCTTGGCATCAAGCGCGTGTCTTTGTTTCTTAACCTAGAGAGATGCCTTAGATGTTGTTTATCAAACTCATCCCTCTAGGCTCACATGAAGCTACAAACCCCTGACGTCCCTTCCAAAGTTTGAAAGTGGAAAGGTCCTCCCTGGTACCCTCCCTAGATCTACGGTGAGGTCTTAGCTAGAGGTGGACTTTATCAACGTAGCTCTGTTTTATTTTTCACTCAAAAGTATAATGTATAGACTAGTAAGTTAAGAAACACTGCAAAAAATTGCATTTTAAAATCTTAGGACTAAAAATTAACCAGTCAGTCTATGTTTTTAGCAAACACACTTACCATTGTGTGGGGTTTCATTGTCCCCCTGGTGAATAGAAGCCTTTAACACTGCATATGCCTAGAACTGCATACCGTGTCAAATCTATTGGCACCGCGTGTTTAAACACCTGCATCTCATCACCAGCCCTTCATAATATGGTTAAACAATAATTACACTTATGATGAGTAATGAACCCAAATATATTCTTCCTTGAGATGTGCTCACTCTTACATGATAAGTAACCCATTAAGAGAACATGACAGCTACTCAGGTAACACAGGATTCATAAAAATATCCGTACAATACTCAATAAAGTTTTTAAATGATTCTAATAAACTGCAGTGATCTTCTCTTCTTTATTAGAGAAGTCTCGCCTGATTTTTTGAGAATGATTGATTTCATCATTTTACCAGTTTTAACTTTCACTTACCTAATCAGATTTAAACCAGGAAAAAAAATTGTTTATTTACTCTGACCACGTTTAATTTTTTTCATATTTAAAATGAAAATGAAAACCCGAGATAAAAGCTAAGCTTGACTTTGTTTAAAACTAACAATATTTGCTGATGGCTTTAGAAAGAGCCCCAGAGGAAGTCATTGATTTACTTCCCAAAAGGACAGCGGCATGCCAATCGCTGTGATCAAAAAGGACCAGCCTCCAAAAGCCAGCCTTCAATGTAGCAGTCTCTAAGGCTCAATATTAGTGTATATTTATGAGTCAAAAGGGCATTTCAGTTGAACATAAAAAGTACTAGCCCTGTGAAAGAGAGACACAAATATACAGTGCATTAGTCAGAAGAAATGGTAGTAAAAGCTAACACGCATTTTACATTTAAGTCACCTAATTCCCACAACAACTTAGGAGGTTGGTGCTATTAATCCACCTTGTCGGTGAGGAAGCTGAGGCCTAGAAAGATGAGACATGTGCCCCAGAGTCACAGGCAGAAAGGAGCAGCCAGGGTGTGAACTGAGGCTGTCTGACCCGAGGGTTTGTCTGTATAATCACTGTCCTTAACCATTCATTCCGCTTGCTGCCCACTCTAGCAAGAGCCTTCGGAAAGCAGGTACCAGCAACCTCGCATCACATTTCTAAGTAAACTGCAAGACAGGGACGAGCTCAGTGGTAATTCCAAACTCTACTCTGGAACTGAACTGGCCCTTGGAACATCCATCCTGTCCTGACCCCAGGTTATCTCCGGCTTATTGCTATGGACTTATCCCCCTTTTCTCACCACTCGAAGTCCTAAAACTCACCTGATCAATGTCACATCCCCTGTGACTAAAGGAGGCCACTGGGACCCTGTGCTCAAATTCCTCTGCCATTCCCAGTCCTCCTGAAACTGGTGTTAATGTGAGCCTTGGATCCTCAGGCACTGAGTTTATCTCAGAAGGGGGCTGACATGATTCAAAATACAGCAACCTCTCCTGCAACGTGGGGTTACTGAAGAAAAGAAGAGCAGACTGAAGCCGCACGCCCTCGCCCCAGCTGTTGTGAGGCAGCCATCCTGAAGCGAGCCAGTCTGAAGTGGGTCGAACAGACCCCTGGGGTGCAGACTGAGGCTCCAGGCAACCCACTTGGGAGGGTGCCCTGAGGACCAAGCCAGGTGCCCAGGCACCGTCCCTGCAGAACCCTGGTCGCCTGGGGGGAATCCAGACCTGCTAGCTCTTCCTCCACCTCCAAGAAGTCAACCCCACCGGTCCTCTTAAATCTAAGTCACATCCTGCCGCTCGCTCGCAGCCCTACAGCGGCTCCTCGTGTCACTCAGAGTAAATCCGCAATGGCTCCCTGCTGGACTGAACAGGATCTGGGACCCCATAACTGCTTTGGCCAGTTTGGGACATTTTTGAGTGTCACAGGGGATCCTGCTAGTCATTATTCTGTAACAAGATTTAAACCTGGACCATCTAGGCAAACAAGGGTGTCCCTATGACCTCTCTTACTTTACCTACTGCTCCCTCACTCAGGCTACTCCAGCCCCTTTCTTATCACTTCAATAACCCAGACCTATTATCGTCTCAGGACCTTTGCACTTGCTGCTCCCTCTGCCTGGAACGTGCTCCCTCTAATAGCTTTAAGGCTTGGTCCTTTATCTCCTACACCTCTTTCTATATGTTATTATTAACCTCCCATGACCACTGTGTTTTAAAAAGTGAGCCCCCCCCACACGTACACTTATCCCCCTTGGGTTCTCTAGCACATGGTCTGTGCTGCTTATTTTGGGCATAATCTAGCTTCCCTGGGGCCTCCACGCACGATTGTGCAGGTCTGCCTCAAGCCCACATTCCACTAGCCCAGGCTCACACAAGGGCTTGGGGGTGCATCAGCCGGGAGGAAACATTCCCTTCCGCCCATAGAGGGCACCATTTTTCAATTTGTACAAAGGCTCCATAAATCCTAGCAATGGCCCTGGTCTCCCCACCACTGGAATATAAACTCTATGACTTCAAATTTATCTTTCTACTGGCTCACTGTCCCCACTGCCTTAAAAAACAAAAAACAAACAAACAAAAAAGTAGTGTTTCCTATAGTAGATGCTGGGAAACATTTGTCCAATAAACAAATGAATGGAAATAAGACTGAGCCCTGTTATCACATCTCCAGGTGCTGAGATAGTTTTCCCACTTTTCTGATCTAAGTTTCCTCCCCCTACCTCTGTTTCTTTTTTAAACACATTTAACTTTCCTTTCTTAACCAAACTCAACTTACAGTGAACACTTTACCTTAAAACTTTTCACGAGGCTTGCAGGATTCTAAACAGTCTCTTTTAGATAGATTGCTCAGCCAATTCAGGATTTAACTCCAATCAATTCAAAGTTCAAAGTCATTTTCAGAATTGTCTCTGCTCTCAAAAGTGCTCCCTCCTCTTGCCCTCCAGGTGGAGCTTTGCAGGAAGAAGCATCTTGCCTCGGCCCTGAGAAGGGGTGATGACCCCGAGTGCCATCAGCCAGGTTCTCTCTGGCTTTTCTGTTTTGATCTCTGTTCCAGGTGCCACCAGAGCTGCTGTAACTAGTTCCAGCTGACCTTTGGGATGGAGAAGCTCAGGGCCAGCATCTGCTGCTGAAGTTCTGCTCTCACCCTGGGCCTGGTGGTCTGTGCAGCCTGCAGCTCCCTCCTCTAAATGCCAGACTAGTCCTGGGCCTGGCTCCTCTCAGCATTCCCTCGCCCACCCTGGGTCAAGCAGGAAATTCTGGATCTTTACCCCCACCCCACGCCACGGATAGACTGTGAGGAAACTGGGGTCTTGCTCGCTCTCTCTCTCGCTTTTACTCTCCCTCTCTTTTAAACTACTGTGCTGCTGCTTTTTATTTATAAAACATTTATTCTTAAGATGAGTCTTAGGAACACAAGTATTTGTTAGTAACAAGTTAGATTTTAAAGTGCCTGGAATATTTTACACAGTCAGGGAAAAGAGACATGCTCCCTTTCCCCTCTATTGCTCTTACCTCGTGTTGACCAGGGTCTCCCAGAGCCCCAGCAGAAATGAAGGGATAAGGCCCCCTGGGGATGAGTGTTACAGTACCTCTGGTACAAAGCGTTTAGTGCATTTTAATAGAATACACTCAGGGTTTTCTAGCCGTGGTCAAATCCTGTCACTCTCTGTCCCTCTCTTTTTCTCAGGGCCAGATGCAATAGGGCCATGTGCTCAGCCGGGGGGCTGCCTTGATTGAGAACCGAGGGGGCTCTGGGAGGAGTGGGACCCAGGCTCCACATAAGTAGGCTCAAGTATGAGCTGGGCTTGCTAAATGCGGGTTCTCCAGCCCCATGGGGTAAGTCCAGCCTCTTGGTCCAACAGACAACAGGTGATCTCAAATGAGTTGTCAAAAGTTGATGAAGATATTTGAAATTTAGCAAGAAGACATACTATAGACTTGATATTTACAAAGACACACATAGGAAGATGTTATATCCACTCTTACTAACAATAGCCCTTGTGTATCATGTTCTTGACATATTAATTAAAATAGTATAAAATTCATGACTAGACATTAAAAAATAATATTCACTTCTACTTTGTCTCATTTATTTTTAAATTTGATGACGTGTATTTTATAGTACAGTTATAATTTATAAATTCATTATAATATAGTTTATAACGTTAGAATGAATGGAGTAGTAGATATAAATAAATAAATATAAGTAGATGGAAGAAAGACACTCAATCTTTTTTTTTTTCATTGCTGGTAGTTTGCAGTCAGCATTTGGACACTCTTATTTTAGAGCTTTGGGCACAGACTAGCTGGTGAGTAATTCGAAACCTATTTACTTAGGAGAGCTCCAAGCCTGGATTTCCCACCAGCCCGGGTTCAATTTGTTCTTCTAAGGCAAGTGGGGCTGAGACCTGAGAGCAGGGAGTAGCAAGGTGAGTCCTGGGCAGACAGAACAGTAAGTGCAAAGGGCCTGTGAAAAGGGGAGTGTTTGGAGGGCTGGGGCAGTGTGAGGCTGGAGAGAAAGGGATGAGTGATGAGCTGGGTAGATAGTGAGATCCAGCTCATGGAAGTAAGCCTTGAAGCCGTGATAAAGACTTTGGATTTTATTGGGAGTGAAACCGAAGCCCACTGGAGGTTTGTGAGCCGAAGAATGATATGATCTGCTCATATTTTTGGAAGCATCACTAAATCCTTCAATCCATCTTTGACCTGGAATATATTTTTACCACCACCTGTCCAGTTTATGTGTCTCTCAGATGACTCTAAACTAGGAAGGGAAAGCAAAGACATAGACATGTATCCCCTAAATGACAATATCTATCGCACTAAACACATATTTAATTCTGTAACTTGATTTTTCCACTCAGCATCAGGTTGTTGAGATTTATCCTTGATGCTATGTGTAGCTTTACCTCGCTCCTTTAAACTGCTTGCAGTAGCCCATTGTATACGTATGCCACAATGGACATATGTATGTCTTCTCAATTTTCTATTATCAAAAATCAATGCAACAGAACCCTTCCATCTGTCTCCTTGAGGGCACATAGTCTCTAATTCTGTACCGGGTAGGAATTGTTGGGTCAAAGGTGCCTGCCTTCTACTGTGGTGTTAGATGGTGAACATGCTCTCCAAAGTGACTGCGAACACGTTACCATGAGACTTTTCAATCGACGTCAACGGGTGCATATCTAGTAAACCGAAACGTCTATTTTCACGTTACTGGCTGTTCAGGTTTCCTCTTTGTGAATTGTCAATTCATGTCCTTTGCTTACTTTTGCTCTTGTCCCTCCAATTCTTGTACCTCTTTTTTTTCTGTATTTTATCTCTTTGGACCCCGGGAGATTGTCGAACAGAAGCAATAATAGTAGGCGATAGCAGTAAGTAGTTTCCCCTCACTGTGACAGGAATGCTTCCACAGGCTCACTACTCAGTCTGATTATTTCAGTCCTAGCCTACAATTCTTCCAAAGTCACCAAACGCAGGAAGAGAAAGAGGAGGGGAGGGGAGGGGAAGGAGAAAAGGGGCAGACGGAACCGTCCGAAAGAGGGTGCTGCTGATGCCAGGCCCCTGGTGGCACCTAGGACGGCGCTTGCTGCCCAGGCCTCACTTCAGTTGTCAGAGGAAAGGAGTGGCAGGCACCCAGGTGGCACTTGTCAGCTAGCTTGAGGGGCATGGCATTGCTGCAGTGTGAGCAATTAGCAGGTACAGTTCCCACTGTCACTTGCGGCTCTCCTTGCCCAGTGAATGGGCCTGCGGTCCCCTTTCCTGGAGCTTTGCCTGCTCAGGGCCTTAAGGTACTAATGGCGAAATGGCAGCAATAAGGGGACTTCGTTGGGGTCTAGTCCTCCTTAAACAGTCCATGGTGGGAGTCCTGGAATCCCTTCGTGGTAAGAATTCTTAAGAGATCAATTACTTGAAGTCCAAATGGAAAAGTAACGAATGAAACAGTATATCGCAGATGCCCCGTTTAGATGCGTTCCTGTGCTTTAGCGGTGTAAGGACAGTTAGAGAAGCAGGTCAGGTTTTTCAACTAGATCATGTGTTTCTTCTTCCCACAGCGGCCTTTGTCTTTCATCTTAAAAATGTGATTTTCCACATCTCTTGATTCCCACTCTGGAATTCTATGTTCAGTCACCATATGCTACTTTCCAGCAAGCAGTAATTTGGAGCAATCCTGCTCACAGATTTTGGAAAGTAGAGACTAGAAGATAAAACGAGAGTCACCCCTCCCCATGTGCTAGGGACTTTCTGATTCCATCCTGTCACTGAGCTCTGTGGTCCTCCCTAAAGGGCACCGCTTTTCCCTTCATGCTAAATAGGAAGGAAATGGAGGCAATGAGAGCCCTTAGGATGTAAATTTCAGTGCTGGCTGAAAGGTTCTTTTTTCCCCAATCGGGCTTTTGTAAACAGAGCCCTGGTGGGACTAAACCTGGGAGGCCACCACAGCACCATGACAACTGGGCGGCGAGCCATGGCGACCATCTCCATGTGCACATCACAGTCATTTACAGACACGCATATGCACATCCTAGCGACAAACATTCACTTTGGCTCCTACCAAGAAGAGCTCACTAGCAACCAGTGAGTAGAAGGTGCAACCGGGGGCGAACATTGCTAACAGGGCATCCTTTTGCTTGATGAACTCAGTTGTTTGTTTTTATTGATTACACCGAGATGAAATTATTATCTTAGTTTCTGTATGATGTCCCACGTACAAACACTGCAAAGACACCTAATGCATGTGATTTCTATTGCTATTCATCAAATGAATGATCCATTTTTTCTCAGTGTACAAACCTCCATGTAAAGGACAGAGATGCAAGGTGAAGCTCAAATGGAGATCCGAAGTTCTATGGGAAATGTCTTTTAACATTCTTCTTGTTTTGAAATTGAAAAAATAAATCTTTCACCAGTTATAAAGCAAAAAATAATAATAATACGAAGGAACAAAACTTATGTACCAAGCAACTGAACTCGCCAAGATGAGAGTAGGGACACAGCCCTACACAACAGCACTGCGCTTCCTCACAGTTGCGTGTGATGTGCTTCTATCCCGCAGGGTTGCCCTTCTCGTGACGGGAATACAGTGAGAGGGTTTCCAAAAGGTTTGAAATAAAGCATTTAGTATCACCTCACTAATTTTCACGAAGATATAATTCCATTCCTGAGATGATTTTGAGGCAGATCAGAAGCTAATTCATTCAAACAATAGCTGTCCATCCACTGCGTACCTGTTATGGTCCAGAACACCATCCTGGGTGCTAGGGGTGACGATAGAGGGGACAGACAGACACAGCTCTTACCCTCAAGAGTCTAGAAGAAGAATACACGGATAGTAACTAAAGAATCATTCAAATAGCCCAGCCGGGCATGGTACAGTGGTTGAGTGTCAACCTGGGATCCAGGCGATCAGGGTTCGATTCCCGGTCGGGGCACATGCCTGGGTTGCGGGCTCGATCAACGACTCTCTCATCATTGATGCTTCTATCTCTCTCTCTCCCTCTCCTTTCTGAAATCAATAAAGATATGTTTTTTTAAAAAAAAGAATCATTCAAATAAATGCAAAATTTCAACTGTGACAAATGTTATGAATGAGAGACGATGTATTTTGAGAATATCGTGCATTAAGATGAAATAGAATTAAACACACTCTTTGCCATGCCGCTTTGATGTGCTTCCCACTTGAGTAGGTGAAGTACGCTTCCTTGTCGCATTGATGCTGAGCTAGGCCTCGTGACTTGCTTTGGCCTCGTGACATATTCACACACATGACATGAGCAGGGGCTTTAAATGTACATGCAGGTTTGTCTTGGCCACTTGCATTTCTGTCTCAGCAAGGAAAAAAACATGCCTCAGGTCCCCACTGGTCCCAGAATGAGGAGACAAATGCAATAGTCTTGAACCTAACTCACAGCCTTGAGCCAGAGCCAGCTGGGCCCAGCAGAGCCATGGCCAACACACAGACCAGATGGATAAGAAATGCATGGTTTCTGATGGTTGAAAGCCACTGGTTTTGGAGTTGTTTCTTATGTAAAATTATGAAAGCAGAAACCTGACTGACACAAATATACAACGCCTACAATAGGTCCACTCACTGAGGTCAGAAAAGGCACCTCTGAGCATGCGACAATGGTAGGAGCCTTGTAATGTTACTTAAAATATCAAACCTCAATAAGATCATAGCAGGATTTATTAATACAATCCTGCTTTTCAATCTGACATTTTCTATTTGCTTGATTAGCCACAATCCTTAGGGTCCTTGACTTTTCTTTGGTCAATATTTGCTAAAACCAAGCCTCAGGCTTTTATTGGCCTGGGGAACCTGGTGTCATGAAGAAGAGACCCCAGCGGGCCTGTGATCAGGATATGAGAAGATGTCTAGATACAAGAAAAACAATGAGTCTACCACTTCATTTCCTCAAGGTGATTAGTCCAAAGAAAGAGATAGTAACCAAAGCATCCCACAAGCTAAGACAAAATTTCAATGACATCAATGTTATGAAGGAGAGATACATGGGGTACAGACATATATGAAGCCAAGAAGTATAGCTTATTAGCTGACAGACAAGAGAACCCCAGAAACAGACAAAACTGGAAGAGATAGTGTCTCTGAGATCAAATTACCAGGACAGAGAAATCTGAGAAGACACATAGAAGAAGGTGCCAAGTGGAACCTGGAGGGAACAGCTGGGGAGCCAAAAAGGAGTTCAGAACATTGAAATTGCATGATACTGTAGGTGTGCCACACGTGTACCACCTGACAGGTACAGCTAGAGGCATGTGGGCCACATGTATTTTTCTTCCTATGAATCAAGAAATGTCATTTACACAGTATCCCTGACATCGACTCCATGCCAGGCACATAGTAAGTGTCTAATCAATGGGTTTAAAGAATGCAGGTCGATTCTCCCATAATCCCAAAAGGAGTCACAGAGCATAAGTACTAGAAGGAATCCTAAATCATCAATATCCTCATTTGATAGATGAGGAAACTGCCCAAGATCACACAAGCATGTGTGACAAGCCAGTGACCAAATTTCAAAGTCTAGACTCCATGTTCCACCCCATAATCCTCTTTTCAGTTATCAGCATACACATGGTCTTCAAAATCCAGCCGAAAGGCTTGATTGGAAAAGCCGCCCTGTGTCTGCAGAAAAGAGAAGGGATCACATTTAGAAAGGGAGACCCGCCAAGTTGAGAGCCAGGCCCATCTCCATAATGCACATCACAGACCCCCTCCTCAGTGGACTTCCTACCACTCACTCCAACCATGTACCTTCACACATCTGCTGTCTTCTGAGTAGACAACCCTTGCCCAGGGTGATCAAAACCAAGCAGGAAATTCCGCCCCCAAACCATGCCGCTGCAACACATTTTAGCGGAGATTTCTAAGTGCCCTACTCAAAGCTACGCAGGTTATGGATGGACAACTGGGTGGCATCATTCACAGAGTGTAATGCCCACAATGCCACCTAGGGATGTTCAGTACACCACCTGAACACCTTTACACAGCAGTCCTGAGATGTCTGCCCTCCAAACAGTATAAGGCTTCATGATAGCCAATAGTCCCAGGAAACCATATACATTCTGAGTTTCATTTTAATAGGTGGCTCTTTCTAAAGAGTAAAGGCACCTGCAAGAGGAAAGAAGAATCAGAGACTGGGGTTATCTGATTCCTTAGAAAAGCTTTATCTTGAACTTTTCAGTAAGCCTGGGATGCAGGTAGAATTTCTTTATAAACAAAAAAGCTATTGTAATCAACAAGCAAAATAAAAAGGCTTGAAAGAATAAAGCTGGGATATTCATTGCCAGTCATTAACCTGATTTCCTAATGAATATGGCATTAGGCATTCATTAACAATCATTTGTGTTTATGTTGAACAGTGGATGTATAATGAAGGTTGGTAAATGAAAGCAAAATTAGAACAGGGAATTTTGGACACTTATAAAGCAATTAACTTGTTTGGCAGTAATTACACATTGAAAGCTAAATCAAGTGCATTTAGAAAGCCACAAGAGTCGCCACATAAACCAGAGGTGCTGTGCTCTAAAATAATAGAAAAACCTCTCTTTCTTTCACAATGAAAGGGAAAGGCAAAAGTATGGTATAAATGACAAACAAGGCCCAGGTCTAATGAAAAGAAAGACCGTTACAGCCCATATGTTGGAGAAGAGGCTAGTTTCTGAAAAATAGGACAGCTCAGCTAATTAAAATTTTAAAAGAAGGGGAAAAGAACAACCCTTTTGTCACCACAAAGATGTGAAAACAGGTGGTATGTCCTGAAGAGTTCAAGTTTTTGTTCTGTTCATGCACAGGGGCATGCACACACATGCACACATGGCAGGCAACACATGCACATACGGCATGCACATGCATGCACACGCATGCACACATGACAGGAGTGCACAGGCATGCACACACATGCACACAAATATGCACACATGGACACACGTACATGTACGCACACGTGCACACTTGGCACAAACACACATTAGCACACAGGCACACACACATGCACACATAGCATACACACACAGGCACACATAGGCACCACACACGTGCATGTGCAAACAAGTCTACATACTGGAAGTAACTAGTAACTGCATGAAGAGTAAAACCAGAATCCACAGTCAGGTCCTTGACGGCCACCCCGTCTCACTGGTTACCACGTCTCTGTCACTGACAATTTTGTAACGAGATTTTCCAAACAAGTGCTTGACGATTTTTTTCAGTTTAGCACATGGTATTAAAGATCAGCCATTCATCGCTTTCGGGGATTCCTTTTTACAGGGGAGAGAGTGAGGCGTGGGGGCAAATAAAAGGAAGGAGACCCCGGGGAACGATCGTTCCTGAACCGATGAGGGAGCAAAGGCAGGAAACACAAAATGTCACGTGGCCGCACATTTGTAAACAGAAACTTTGCTGCAAAAAAATACTTTCAAAATCCTATGAAGCTTTCAAGATGACAGGTGAATTTTCTCAGACTTTCCAACGCTTACAATAGTCGGCCAAGAAATATTGCAGAGGTGCTGTTTGCGTTTGTCCATTTATTTTGCTTCCCTGGGGCTACCGTGGGATGATTACGCAGCAGGAGCTAGTCGCCAGGTGAGCCCAGTGGTCTGAGCAAGGGGCAAATTTTTCCAAATAGGAGCCTTCAGCATCGTCCCCCAAAAGATCAGAAGATGCATGAGCCCTTCTCATGTGACAAATACCTTTGCAAACCGGGGTTGCAGGCACTGGAGGGTTAGTAACCAAAAGAAAGGTTCCCAGGGGGATCTACGAAGGGCAGCTGGCTCTGTGGAAACACTGGCGAAGTGCTTGGGTACCAACTATGCTCAAAGCAAATACTTGCTTTGCCTCAGGATTGGAACGGAAAACGGAAACCAGGAGATAGCTTTTGAAATTCTCTCTTAGGTCATTTAACTGCTACCCAATAAAAAATGTGTTTGCCATGACGGGTGTGTGCTTTTCTTTCGAGAGATGCGATCTCTCTTTAAAAAGATAAACATTTTTGTTCCAAGGAGAAGATCAAGACAGTAAGCTGAAAAACTGATTTCTCATTTATTTGAACCCATTTAAAATATTTACATCATCTACCTGGTCCTAATCTAAGTGTTTCATTTGAGATTTTCTTGGACAGAAAATTACTTTCTGATTTTGACCAAGATCTCATCAATATTTCATTTCCTTTGCAACAGTCCCAGTACCTTTTCCTGGGCCTTCATAGACAAAGACATCTATATATCAGGAAATTCAGAGATTGTACTATTCTCAAAGGCACCTACTTCTAATCCAGTGCTTCTTACATTTTATAGTGCATTTGAAGCATATGGAAACTACTTAAAATGCAGATCCTGATTTAGGAGGTCTAGGGTGGGGCCTGAGGTTCTGCTTTCATAACAAGCTCCCAGCAATGTTGATTTCCCTATAGCAAGATACTGATCTACTGATCCTTGCAATAGGTAACTGGTTTTAAAATGTTGTAAGATTAGGACCAGATTAGTGTCTCTCAAACAAGAAACCTGGAAAGTGTAATGGACCAGAAATCAAGCAATAGAGGAATGAATTACCCATTAGAAATTAAATGTACAAGGAAAGTGGTTTAGTCACCACGACTCCAGCTGCCACAGCTTTTGTCCACCTTTCCAATTGTTGAGATCCAGAGAGTCGATTAACTAAATAATTATTGATAGGTCATGCACTATATTAAGCACTGAGAATGTAAAAATAAATGAGGCGTAATCCCCGTAATGCTCCCCCAGCACAGTCACACATAGCGGGATGAAAACCGGTGTAAAGGAAGCGTAAGGTACAGGGGAGCTCCTAATCCAGAGTCAAAGAGAAGAATGTTTAGACAAGTGAGAGGTTTCAGGAAACACTTCTTGGAAAAGATGTAAACTGAGCCAAATATTGAGGCAGCAGCAACCAATAATCTAGTTGAAGACAAAGAGGTCAGAGTGTCATCAGCAGAGGATCAGCACGGGAAAGCGGCAACCACAGGAGAACTCTCTGACCCCCGGTAAGCTGGGAGCTGTGTCTCCGCAATGTGTCCCTTAATGCTCCACCAAAGGACGATTGACAGGCAGCTATTTTTATCATTATTTTGTAGATGAGAAATCCGAAGCCCAGAGAATTTAATGACAACACAATCAAAATCACTAAGGAAGTGGTGGAGCTGAGGCTCCAACACGGACCTGCTAGTTGTAAGGCCTGTGTTCGGTCCCTTTGTTCTGGGGTCTCCGATAAGCATTTCAGGGTGATGACTGTGGGATGGGAGGCAGTGAGTGATCTGCTAAGAGACTGATACTGCTTTTTTCATAAGGATTCCAGCCTTGAATCTTTTCTTTCCTCAACTAGTATTTCACTAGAAAAACAGAAAAATTATTCATCTCAACCCCATGGTTATTCAAGATATTAACAGTCTTATTCAGATGCTGGTTGACAAAGAATTTGTCACCCTTAAAAAAATAAGGATTTCACTCTTGACCATATGCTTATTTATTATCTTTGAAAAGTTCTTGATTTAAAGGAGTAAGATCAGACAGTAAATGCTGAGACTGGATCAAGGGAATTATTGACAAAGCCTATGAAGACTTTGGGTAAAGTACAAAAAACCCCAGTCCCTCTGGACAGATACAGCCCCAAGACAAGGCTTGGCTTGGCCAGAAAATGCACCTGGATTTCAGCTTCCACTTGTCCCCTTAGCCTGGAGCCCTAAGGCAGGATACACTGTTCCAACCATACATGGTGGCCCTGATGATGGTGACATTATCTGGGTTACATAGTACATGGCACAGGGGTGAACATAAAAACTAGATTCGGGAAAGACAGAGATGTGGAAATAAAGGCTATGGGTCTAGTACATATCACTCTTAGGAGTTTAACCAATGAACAGAAAACAAGAGATGGGACAGATGCCAGACAGGACAGTGGGGTCAAGTGTTGACTTTCTCTCCCCCCCCCCCCCGCCCAAAAATCATTAGAGAGATCTGGGGAAGCTTAGAAACAGAGGAAGGGAGCGTGGAGGCAAGGAAGCAGGTTGAACACAGACAATAGTCAACGTGAAATTAAAAATTAAAAATGTAACTGCCCTTTGATCCAATGATCCCACTTCTAGGAATATATCCTAGGAATCCTGAAACACTAATCAGAAAGAATATATGCACCCCTATGTTTCTAGCAGTGTAGTTTATCATAGCTAAGATCTGGAAATAGCCCAAGTGCCCATCAGTAGATGAGTGGATAAAAAAACTGTGACACATTTACACCATGGAATACTATACAGCTGTTAAAAAGAAGGATCTCATACCCTTTGGGACAGCATGGAGGGAACCAGAGAATATTGTGCTAAGCGAAATAAGCCAGGCAGAGAAAGACAAACATCACATTATCTCACTTATATGTGAAATCTAAAGAACATAATAAACTGATGAACAAAATAGATTCAGTGACATAGAAGCATCGATCAGACTGAGGGATCTCAGAGGGAAGTTGGGGGTGGGTGGGTAGGGAGAGATTAACCAAAGAATTTATATGCATCTATGCACAACCCATGGACACAGACAATAGTGTGGTGAAGGCCTGGGGCAGGGGGTAGATGCAGGGGGGAGGGGGTCAATGGGGAGAAAAGAAGACATCTGTAATATTTTGAACAATAAAAAAATTTAAAAATTAAAAAAAAAAAAGCATCAATACCTTACTCTAATCCTCTCTACACAGGAAAACCAAATCATCCGGGTTTAAAAGATTCCTTGAATCTAAGAAGATATAAACCTGATTCCTCCTAAACCAAGCACTAAGACTTAGCCTTGAATAAAATAACGTATTCTTTCTTTACGTCATGATTACAAAATAGATTCCTTGCTTTCCAGTGCTCAGCCACTGATCTCAGAGGCCCAAGAATAACAATGGGGAAATGGATCTCTAACCCTCATTTATGTAATTATTGCTTTTTATTGAAGTTTGAACTTATAGAGGAGCTTATCAACAATTAATATTCATAATAAATCATTTATAACCAAAAACTGTATATAACACCTGTTGTGGCAATTTCCTAACATGTACTAAAAACATAGCTGCTGGGAGCTCCTCTCTCCCTCTGGTAACTAGAGAATCCAAGAGGGGGACAAGTGATATTTTGTGTGGCCAAATATTAGCAACTTCATTATAAATCTATGATCATAATTTTTATGATACTTCAATATAGTAAACTCTTAAAACTTCTAGGTTTAACAGTGATTCTCAAGAATAAGAAGAGTTGGGGTTTTAGTTAGTCATATGTTTCATCTTTTATTGAGGTTAGTCTTTTAGAAGAGTCATTGAATTTTTAGGAACCCGTCAGTCTAGTCAAAAGAAATCACAAATCCTTAACTAACATATGCTAACTTTTCTTTGAGGAACAAAAGAAGCATCTTTGTTTGTTCCTCACCAGCAAACACCAAGCCATCTAAAAGGAGGCCTTTCAGCAGCAATGTTAGCAGGGAAATTCAATTGTATTTAATTAAGTTCTTCCCCCAAAAACTGCACACAGAGGCACCAAAGAGGTTATCAGAGGTCAGATGCCTGTCATGACTTTCTGACCCTCCCAAAATGCCAAATAAAAGATAGTAGTATCCCTGCTGGTAAGATGGGCTTCCACATTTGTGTCTCGCCCTTTATGCTTTAATTTAATAGCAATCAGCACAATCTGGTTGCCTTTTTCGGAACAATAGGACAGGCAGAAGTTAGATTTATAGCGTTGCAAGGGGAAGATAGGAGACAAGAGAGGCTCACTATGGCTTTTAAGGTTCAATAAGAACATCACTTTGATACCCATAAAAAAACCTGAAGATCTACTTAGCATTCATTGTTGTCAGAAATGGACAGATGTGCGCTTCTGAAATTTCGTGTCTGGAGCTATCTTAAATTTTCAGCTTCCTTGTAAGATTCTTTATTAAAAGGATATTCAGATGAATTAGATTTCTTCCCTACCAAAAGACAAAAAGGATATGATATCTGGTTATACATTTGGGAGCTCCTTGACTTTGAAAATAGTAAGTACTTACTTAGGAATGCTTATTTTCCAAATTTCATAATTTTCACAAGTCTACTAACAACCTCATAATGAGCAAATGCAGTAACATGGTCAGAAGTACTAAGTGTGTTTCGTGAAACCAGACAAAGTTAATTAACCCAAATGCTATTTAGAGTCTTGAATGTTTCATTACAAATGAGCCCCAGACACAAAACTTACTTCCTGAGACATTTCGTGTTTAGGAAATTGCACTCGTAAGGGATACTGGAAGGAGAATCTTAGAATCTCGGACCCACAAGACATCTTAAAGATCATTTCATCTAACGTCCCAGCCGACATTTGAACATCACCCCCTTTAACACTCTCCCCCAGTCATCCAGTCTGTAGTTGAATAATTCCCCCAAGACTTCAAACTCACTGTTTCCCGCAGCCACCCATTTCCAGGGAGACAATCCTTTCATAAGGAAAATGGAAAACCCAGACTAAAAGGAGCCTTCACTCTGAGGCTCCTGTGTGAATAACTCTTTTAATCACGGTCTGAAGCAGTAGATACCAGAGAATCCAAGTGGTAAGTAAAACTTCCAATGATACATACAAATACGATCAAGTTAAAGTTGTATTTTTAAAATAAACCCTTTTCACAATCTGAGGAAAAGCCAGCTTTCACCAAACATTACACCAAATACTTGAGGACAGTGGAAATCTATGCATGTCAGTTGAACACCAAATAGGTCTGTAAGATATAACGGAATTAGGCAAATGATCGTGGCATGGTTTCAACCACAGGAGCAAGAGAGACGTGTGTGCCCTTGACTACAGCCGAGAGAGGGCTGCGTGGCCAGCAGCGAAGATGGTCTCGGGCCCCGTGGGGACATGGCTATAAAGCTGGCACTGAATATGCCTACTCTGTGAGACCCCCAGAGGGGGTAGGAGAGGGTACCTCGTGGGAATCAAAAGAAGCTGCAGAAAACTAGAGAGGAGTAACTTGTTTAAATTGTCGAGTCAAGCATTCGTGTCTGAAAACTCCCGGGTATCGGCGACCCCTTTCTTTCCCTGCGGGTGCTGGTCAAGTCGATGAAGCGAATACATTATATGCAGCTACACATTCACATCTTCCCGCCTGCTCCTCACCACTCAGCCCGGACAGGGGAGAAGCAGCGGGCCGAGGCGCCAGGGCCATTCAGGTCCCCTTGTCCCAGGACGACCGGGGACCTACACCCCCCTCCAAGAAGCTCAGCCGAAGGGGCTCCTGCTGCGCCCTCCGCACGGGGAAGCAGGGCCTCCACCAGGCGCGCTCAGCTCGCACCTCTCCTGAGAGGCGATGCCTTCAATTCGCACCCCAGGCCCCTGAGTGCAAAGCTCGTGCCTCTCCCACGGCGCTCCCCTAACACTGGCCCCTGAATCGGTTAATACAACCTCTGACTCATCAGAAGCATGGAGGAGATGTAGCTCTTTGCTGTTTGATTTTGAAGACAGCTGCTGAATGATCTGTCCAATATCATGACAGTCTGTGATTCATGCTTTACAGTAACACACGCTTTCAGAATTTAATTTGGTTTCGAGCAGAATTTAATGCGCTGAGAATCAGACCGCAAGATATTCATAATGAGGGACAGAACACAACAGTCACCTTACGTGAAGTGCAATTATTGAACACGAGTTCACGAATTGCTGGATGGTGTTTTCTTGTGGAGACAAGCACAGCTGCTACACGGAGAGTGTGCCAAATTTTATTAATTTCCCCCTCGGTTTCCAGGAAGAGAAAACTCTTCTGCCTCCTTCTGCAGGTCTCCCTTTCTTCTCCGATGGGCCCCCACGATTTAGCAGTAATGACAGAGGCACCGCTCTCTTTGTTTCCAAGTGTTTCTTATTGGCCTTTTGCAACTGAGTGTATGTGCATGTGCGTGGGGGGGTGTCATGGGGTTGCTGGTTTTTATTATAATTAAAATGTACCTTATTCAATAGGCTGTGCACATGTATATAAAATAATATAGAAGCTGATATAAAAATATTGTAGGAAAAAAGTTTTCACTCTCAGAGTTTTGCAGTTGATCCAAAGAACAGATAAAACCCTCAGAATCTGAGAGAACAGCCCGGCTGGGCGTGGCTCAGCGGTTGAACATCAACCTAGGATCCAGGAGATCATAGTCCAAACCGGTCAGGGCACATGCCCAGGTTGCGGGCTCCATCCCCGGTCGGGGGCATGCGGGAGGCAGCTGATCAATGACTCTCTCATCATTGATGTTTCTAGCTCTCTGTCCCTCTCCCCTCCTCTCTCTGAAATCAATGGAAATATATATATATATTTTAAAAAATCTGAGAGAACATGCTAGCAACCAAGTGGTTCGGTGCATTAGAGGGGATGTGGTGGGTGGGTGGCTTGCATCACTGGACAGAGCTCAACCTACTGGGGACATAGGCACACTTTCTTGGGAGGCTGGAAATCCTGTAATAGCCAAAGAACATTTCTGCAATGAAGGTTTAGGTGGATTATTTTCAACAAGGCTATACAGGAATGATACATTTGTGGGGACAAGACATTCTCTTGAGACTGAAAAAAACCTTAAAGCAGCCCATACCCCACCGGGAAGGAGTTTATTCCTATATATGCTATGTTGCCTACTATATGCGGGCAGTTAAAACAGAGTTCCCTTCGAAGAGAGCAAAGATGTTTTCCCCTGAAGCAACAGCTTGACAATCACTCTGCCCACTCTGTAAAAAGAATCTACTGCTCTATACTTCATATGATTCTGATTTTGTTTCCTTTCAAGTCAGTGACCTTGGGAATTGAATTAGAATTCTCCACCTCTGTTTTAGCCTTCCGAACCTGGAGCATTGTGTTCGAAGCAAGCCACATCACTAAGGAGCCAAATATTTGTTTTCACAGTAGTTACACAAAAGATATTACAACCGGTACATGCGAAGACAAAGGGCCAGTTGCTAATGTTGATGTTATTTTACTAAGAGAAAGGGCTTCTCCATCGCCCATACTCAGGTTTGGATCTGATCATTGTGTCTTCCCCCGAGCTTTCCTGTGTAACTACAGTAAAAGCGACCTCAATGTCCCAGCTCAAGAAGTTCTTGTGAACATACAAATCACCCTCCTCAATATTTAGGAGAAAGTCAATATTGAACGTAAACCACAAAGAGTCAACATAACTTCTCTCTTCTATCCCTGAAATATGACCAGTCTCTGAGTAGTTTTAATGGGAAAGTCCCCTAACTTAACTGTGGCAAGGTCCATGTGTTGTAAATGCCCCAAATCAGAGTAAACGTAATTATTTTGAGGCACTAACCAGTCCCTCTGCCTCTTATCTCACTCTTATCCCTCTCCTCCAATCCATCTCCCAAATTGACCTGGATTGATCTTCTTAAAGAATAGTTAACCTTCATGTATGTTCCCTGCTCAGAAATCACCAAAGGTTCTCCACACTCTTGTTGGGCATTTAAGACCTTCTGCCCCTTTATCCAAACGACCTTTTCAGCCATAGCCACCACCCTGCCCGGGACACATTCTCAGCTCCCGTTGCCCACACCGCTCTGTTCCCACCCTGCTCACACCATTCCAGCTGCCCGGCAGCGTTCCTACTGTTTCCTGCCCCAACGCTCCTTATCTGTGTCCAGGTCTCAATTTTAATGACCTAGGAGACCATCAGTAACCGTTAAGCACTTTGAGAAGAGAGGCTGTCTTTGACTTATTTTTGAAGCTTCTCAGTAGCTAAGAATGCCTTGCACTTGTAGATGTACAAGGTAGGTGCTTGTACAGATAAGTGGATGAGTGCAGAGAGGAGTGGGAGAAACGGTTGAATTAATGGGTGAGCGGAAGGGTGATGAATGAACAGATAAGTGGATGAATGGATGGATGATTCAACGGTTTGAGCAATGAACTGATGAAGTGTGTCTTATTGCATGTGCCTCATGTAGCATTTCATAGTCAGTTGACAAATGAGAAGAGTGAGACCAAATAAATGTAAATGTAAACTTGAAAATACTTTAGAAAAATACTTTAGAAAACAAAATGTACTGATATCAATATGATGTAGAAACCAGAAGTATCAAAGGAACTAATTAAGACTTGATGAAACTAATATTCCAGCACAGTAGCATTGTCTCAACACTGTTTCAGAAGAACTGCTCCGCGCATCCCATGGGGCTGCTACTCCCTCGTTACTGAAGGAGGCAGACCTGCCCGGGGTCCGCACAAATGTTTCTGTGAGAGGTACAAATTAATTGCTAAACTTGTCAAGATAAAAGCTTTCCAGAGGTAATGACTAATCGCAAAATGCTTCATTCCTTGTCTCCGCTCTTACACACCTGGTGCATTCATCTCCCAAAAAAGGAAATAAGGCTCTCAGACATGATGCTATTTGTATCTGAAATACACTCAGCAGAGCCAGAGGGATAAATTTATGTAAAATGAAGTAGTAAACTTGATTAGATTCAGTAATGAATTATTAAATTATTTCTTAAGTAAAGAAAAAAAGAGGTGTTGCTCTGAAGGGCAAGAATGGAATAAATCTAGGGCAAAGCTCTAATTTTGAACAATCTTTTGTTCCAGTCCAACCTCTTTAAATTCACTGAAATGAATTTGAATCCTGTAAAGGTCATGACTCAAAAAAAAAAAAAAGAAAAGAAAAACCCAAAATGGATTTAAAGGGGCTAATCAAGGGGGACATTTGCAGTACTTTCGAGAAACAACCCTCTGAAACGGAAGAGAATTGGCCAACAATTCCATTTTACATGTTAATATAACAGCCAATTATTGTTGCACTAAAGCAATATCCCAATTCATTCTTTCTCACAAGTTAACGACGCTGGGCTGTGAGTTGAGAAAATAAAATGATGGACTAGACACACGCCACAGAGGAAAAGTGTGGGCTAGGATTTGGGGCTTTTTAGGGGACGCGGTACATTTCATTAGAGGTTCTGAGTCTCCCGCTGGGCTCTTATTTCTAAGCCTTTTGTGTGGGATTTTCCTTTTAAAATGATACCTCAATGCGAACGTCCACAGGAGTATAAGAAAGCACTTAGCGCACGCCTGAGAAACCTGTAGAATGGTCCTGGAAAGCACAGAGATTTTTTAAAGCAAAAATAAAGGGAATGAGATGGAATCTTTTCGGCTGCCCTGGCAGGTGGGTATTTGGGTGGTTGGAAACCTGCTCTCAAACAAGCAGGACGGCAACTGTAACAAGAGAAAAGGCACTTGTGTTCCAATAATCCTGACAAAACTAAACTGCAGACCTGGGAACATTAGGGGGAAAAAAGCAACACCCTTCAAAAGCAAAATAAAACAATGCTCCCCAAATAGGCCCGATTATGTGGGTCACTGCATACTGTGTGTTTCCCCTGTAGCGTTTTATCGTGGTTACTGTTGCCAGGGGACACTCGATGCTCTCATTATATATGTTTGTCTTTCACATCAGAGCCAGTCTTTTCCCTTGGATGCTCCCAGAACTGTAACAGAAATAAAAATAAGGAATGGACCCCATTATTACACAAATACCTACAAAGCAGAGGGAGTGACCCTGGTGGGTCACCGTGTTGTCCCTAGAAGCATTGATGCCCTTGCCCCGGGGCCCCCGGGCTTTTGTCACTGGGTCAAAGCCAGGACCTCGGCTGAGTATCCTCTGTGAAGAATTAACAAGTGTGACAATTTGTGGGCCCTCCCCCCTCGGCCCCTGCGCCGGCCTCCTGAATGCTGTAAATAGAGACATCTGGATGGAGCCCTTTCACTGCGGTAATTGAAAATGAGCACGGATCACGTTCTGGCCTGTTGTATTCATAAATCTTGAGGCTTAATTACATTAAAGGGAAATCTAGGGCCCAGCACTATGGAAACTGCAGATTCTATCAGACGCTTGAATCATGAATCTTTAAGATAAGTGGGTTCTCTCTCCCCACCCCACCTCAACTCTTTGCCAGGGTTAAATGGGAAATTTCCAAATCAAGCCTTCCAGGATGGACACACCACGAAACTTCTGAGAAGACCTGGGCATTCCATTACCTGTCCACGGGCCTCCATTGCCTGTCCCAGGGTGACCTGTGCGGCCTTGCTCCCCGCACATCAGCATTTCGAGGCCTACAGTGAGCCTCATTTCATGAGTAATGACGACAGACCTGACAGGTATTTAAAATATGTTTCCCCCCAAGTTGAGCAGAAAGAGTGTTCATCTAGTTAAAATTTAATGAGTTTCAAAACAAGAAAATATGGCAAATGAACATTCCAGGTGATGTCAAAACTCTTGGCATCTCTTTAAAAGATAACAAGTTGAAAATTATACTTGGGTAATTCTAATGCAAATAAAAATTTCATTATATATATGTGTGTGTGTGTGTGTGTGTGTGTGTATATATATATACATATATATATATATATATACACACCGCCATCCATATACAGGATGGGGCAAAAGTAGGTTTATAGTTGTTCATATGGAAACTAATACAATAATTAATAAATAATAATGCAAGAATAAATTGTGTGTTTCAAGTACTCACAACTATAAACCTACTTTTGCCCCACCTTGTATACACACACACACACACACATATATCTTCATCATAAAAATTTTTATTTGCTTAATATAAAATTTGACTCAATCCTATTAATTAAAGTTGGATTTAAAAGGAAGTGCATGGCATGGGTGGCTTGTTTGGCTTTTGTTTTTGTTGTAAGCCCATGTATTGCATGATAGAGCCCCTCTGGCCAGTGGGTGGACGGAAGGCCCTGCTATGTAACTTACTATATGCGCATCTACACCAATCGCCACGCAAACACCCTTGAAGGGCAGGCTCTCCCTGCCTGTCCTGGAAACAGGGCCCTCCCAGCTTCTCACACCCTGTGGGCGCACGCTAAGTGTTGTGGGGATGAGCTGATAAATGGACTACACACTGGATCTGGGTCTCTGGGGTCAGCTGTAATCATGTGACCTGTTACTACTACCCCTGTTACTACTATCCCTTTGTCTTCCTTCCTTTGTATAACTTCCTAGCCTGGAATGAGGAAGATCGCTGGGTATATCAACATGTCACGGAAGTGTAAGGTGACTATAATAGCAGTTATCATTGATCTAAATCTAACCTTTCAGACATTGGGCTAGGATCCCCTTCCCAGTTTACAAATGCTCACAACAATCCATCAAGTCAGCTATCATTATTTCCATTGTCTAGATTGAGAAACTGTAGCTCAGAGGAATTAGCTAAGAGTGATGACGTTGAAAATTAAATAGAGGCCATTTTGACTCTAGAGTCCATGCTACTTTTACCAAACTACATTAACACCTAACCTTCTATGGAGATCTATCACTTATGACACCTTGTCCTAAATATCATGGGCATGATATTGTGGCATGACCCTGAGCTCTGGGTTCAAATTCTGCCTCATGTGCTTATTGGTGATGGTAGCTCAGACAAGTTCACCTTCCTTACCTCCCAAGTTCCTCACCCTCAAAGCGGGAATGGTAATAACAGTACTAACAACAGCCAATAGGAGGGTCATTTTGAAGGTGAAATAAGATTTTATATATATACTACTTAGCCTGGTCCATAATAAGTGCTCAAGAGACAATAGCTGAATTACTCTCTCACACACGCACAAGCATTCAATGAATGTTTCCTATTAGGATTTAACTTTTAGAAACTTCTTACTAGAAACATATTAGAACCATGTTAGAAATTCATGAAGTATAACAGAAGGACCCTGCTCTCTAAAGAAGGCTGCAGCTAGTGAGGGAGAAAATATGTAAATATGCAGCCTTATTATATATTTCATGGGCTTAACCATGTCCCCTAAGATTCATATGTTGAAGTCCTAACCCCTACTACCTCAGAATGCAACTGTATTTGGGGATCTGGCCTTTAAAGAGGTGACTAAGGTTAAATGAGGTCATATGGGTGAGTCCCAATCCAATCTGAGTAGTTTCCTTACAAAGAGGAGATTAGGACCCAGACACACACAGAGGGAAGACCATGTGAGGACACAGGGAGAAGACAGCCATCTACAAGCCAAGGAGAGAGGTCTCAGAAGAGACCAACCCTGCCAGTGCCTGATCTTGGACTTCCATCACTAGAACTGTAAACACACATATTTCTGTTGTTTAAGCCACCCAGTCTAAGGTATTTTGTTATGGCAGCCCCTGCAAATTAATACCTTATACAAAATGGATTAATACATTATACAATAATAATACAGGAACAAATAATCCCAAGCCCAGAAAGACTCCCATAGAAAAACTATGTACTTTCATCATAATACCTCACACAATATGGTAATTGTTTATTTACTCATCTGTGTTACCTAGAACAGAGATTTTCGACCAGTGTGCCACTGTGAGCTCCAAGAATTTTTAAAACATGCAATGCCTGACTTTTTACTCAGGGACACTGACCTCCTTTCCCTTAGACTGTCCAATAAAAAAATGACAACGGCCAACTCAACAACAGCCATCCAGTGTGACTGAATCAAAATCATACCCTTTTTGTGGTCATGTCAGCAAAAAATATAATTTATTTTTTGGTGTGTCGCAGAATTTTAGTAATTAGTTTATGGTGCCATGAGATGAAAAAGGTTGGAAATCACTGACCTGGAGCATAAGCCTCCTAACAGTAAGATATAGATTTGTTTACTGTTGCGTCTCTAACACCTACCACAGTTCCTGGCACCCAATAAATATTCATTAAATAAATAAAACCATGAGGAATGCTTTATACTTCTTTTCTGGGTTTCAGGGTCACCAAATAGTTGATGAAAGAAAATTCTTCTCTATAGAAATATTATAGCTAACAAATGCAGAAGGAATGACAGAAATGGGGAATTGGCATCTTGTAACCCTTACTACAAAAATGGATTTAGCCAATGACTAAAAGTGGTACAAAATTTAATAGGGAATTGTTTTCATTGATCAATCTTAAGATATCTGAAAAGGAGATGATGAAAGAGTATCTGCCTGGTGAAATGATGTAATAAGAAGAGTACAGCACCAACTCTGAAGTATCTTCTCTAAGAAAAATTGTACCGACTCTGGCCGGTGTCGCTCAGTGGCTGAGCATCCTGCTGTGCAGAGAGGTCGCCGCTTCCACTCCCCAGGAGGGGACGTGCAGGAGGCAGCTGATTCATGTTTCTCTCTCATGTTTCTATCTCTCCCTTTCCCTTCCTCTCTCTCTAAAATCAATAAAAACATTTTTTTTTTAAATTGTACCAATGTCTGAGCCTATAGATCTAACCACCTGCTTACAAAAATATAGATGATAGCAGAATACATTACAAGGCACATCGGTAAAGCCGTCAGCAAGATCCAGAATGTGAGACATTTTACAAAAAAATGATAAAACTGTAGTATGGCCTGGAGAGAAGAGAAAAGGCGGCGTGTCACAAAATTAAAGTTAAATTAAGAAACATATGCAAAATGTGCAATTTGGATCTTGATTTATCCCTACCAAATGTACAAGTGACATTCTTGAGACAATCTTGAGAAAAAGAAATGTGGGCTCACATTGAACCATATTGATGAATCACTGTTAATTCTGTTAGGTATAATAATTGCACAGTCTGTGAAAATAGAGATGTAAATTTAGTTATAAATATAAACATCCTTATCAATGAATGATGCACACTGAAGAATTTGTGGATAAATGGCATGATGTTTGAGAATTTCCATGATATTTTAAAACTAACTTGATTCTCAGAGATACTCCATAAAAGAGGACAGATGTTGCTGCTGCTGCTGCTGTTAAGGGGAAGCCATTGGGAGCCCAAGGCTCTTGATTAAGAGGTTTGCCAAGGTCATTCAGGACATGGCAGGCCCTGTGTCTTCTAATTGCCACTCCAGGGCACGTGGGTATTTCACTTCAGACCCCTAATTCCAACATTTGGGATAAAGACATACATTTTAAATTATCACTTATTCAGATGCAGTCAATTACCATTTATTCTAGCTGGGTGTTTTATATGCATTATTTCATTTGCTCTTCACCACAATACCATGAAGTCTGTGCTATCAGACAGACCCATTTTGCAGATGACCTGGAGCTCACAGCGGTTATGTGGTGTGCCCAGAGCGGTGCAGGATTCGCACCCGGGTCTGTCTGACTCCACATCAGATGAGGGCCCAGGCCGGCGTGGCGGTCACACCGTACACCCGGCCGCCTCCTGGTGAGCTGCAGCACACAGCGGTGCAGCCCAGGGTCCGAGACTTTCACCACAGAACCGGGTTTTTTATCATTTAAAATGTATTAACCTAACCTGTGACCTTGGAGTACACCTTGAGAAATGCCCCATTGCCCCATGCTAGCAGCGGGTGAAATGTGACTCTAGCTCCAGCAGCTTTTAACGGGAGCGTATTCATGCATACCATTAAACGGGGAGGGAAGAAACCCACTCATTTAGCAAGTTGACTATATGTGACCAGCATCATTTTTAATGAATAAGCAACTCTCTTTACTCTGTCAAAAGCAATACTATTTCCTCCCAAGCTTTTGGACTCCTAAGTATTGTACTTTCTAAAAAGCTCATGAGGCTTAAGGCACTCCTTCCACTTAGATAGAGCACACAAAGTAGTGGGACCAAATAATGTATTTGGTTATAGATGC
Organism: Miniopterus schreibersii; assembly: GCF_964146895.1. Lineage (NCBI taxonomy): Eukaryota > Metazoa > Chordata > Mammalia > Chiroptera > Miniopteridae > Miniopterus > Miniopterus schreibersii. Next base: position 174,610,445 of record NC_138102.1, read on the forward strand.
ATTAGGGATAAAGATATAGTGGGTAAAATCAATTGTTTTAATCAAGAGAATGATAAAAACCCAAATCGCAAAATGTTTACTCCTGGGTGGATGGTATAGATGGGCAAGACTGGCAAGGAGCTTACAAGAAGCTTCAACATTATTGGTAAATTTTCCTTTATAATCAGGATCGTGGGTATGGGTTCACATATGTTTTTTATTATGCCTACTAATTTGTGCATGACTACATTTATTCTTTTATATAGATCAAATACATATTTAAAAATTTTAAATAATGTATTTAAGTCATAGAAAAGAATATGTCAGGTAATATAACAGAAAAAGCGTGTGTACTAATATTCATTTCAGACAAAATAAATTTCAATGCAAAAGACATTTAGAGAGGAAAAAGAATTCTGATTCTGCCAGAAGGATTAATCATTTTAAAAGGTATGATAGTCAGCATAGCATATGCTGTGTGTGTGTGTAGACATCAAAAACTGATAGAGAGGCCCTGACCGGATGGCTCAGTTGGTTGGAGCATTGTCACATACAACAAAAGGTTGGGGTCAGGCAACATACCTACTTTATGGGTGTGATTCCCAATCAGGGTGCTTATGGGAGGCAACTGATCTCTCTCTCTCTCTCTCTCTGTCTTTCTCTCTCTCTCTCAAATCAATAAAAAAAAAAAAACCTGACAGAGAAAAAAAGAGTGTGCTAATCTGTGTAACTGAAGTTGACTAATACAAAATATAGATTAACCTTCAAGACAGAAATAAATTAATCAAGTAGACAAAAATTGGTATGGCCATGGAGGATATAAGTAAAACAATTGACAAGTATGCACCTACATATATGTGTTTGTGGGCACATATAAATACAAATAGAAAGTAAACACCATTTTAAAATGCATTTGGGAAATTTACAGAAATCAGATATGTACTTATGTATTAAGTACACAGGAACCCTCCACAAATTTCACAATTTAATATCATAGAGGCCACAATAATAACAAAGAATTGTGCAATGAAAGTTAAAAAAATGTTTCTAATTGCATTCTGAATTTTTAATTTGGAAGTTATAAACTAAGAACTAAGTAATAATAAACGAAAGCCCTTCATATCAAAACCTGTTGAGGATCACCCATGTGAGGCCCAGGGGAAAATGTGTAGCTTTAAGTGGCATTTTATCAAAAAAACAAATACTGAAAAAAGTAATCAAGCTTTCAACTCAAAAAGCTAGCAAATAAATAACCAAGTCAACCGTAAGGATTACAGCCAGTGAAGATTAAAGACGTTATTGAAATGAGAAACAAATGAAAAGCAAGTAAGGTTGAACCAAAAAGCCAAAAGGTAAGTCTCCGTAAAGAAAGGTAAAATGAACCTCTGGCACGTGTAACAACGGAAAAAGAGGCATGACACACACGTAAAGAGCCTCTGTTTGACCCTGATTTTAAGGCACAGGTTTTGAAGAAGGGTGGCAGAGGCGGGCATGTCTATCTTTACAACCCTCTCCGGGTTTTAAGGGGGTTCGGAACTGTGGTCCAAAGCAATGTTTGTCAAAATCTCATCTTTCCTGACACCTAAGACTCTTTTACTCTTTTCTCTCAAAATGTATTGAGAGAAATGTATCGTCTGCACCCTCCTGGTCCCCCGCCACCCCTGGGCCTTCCCTCTCCTCTCCTCTCAAAACTGAGGAGCCTCCTCTCTGCACCGCAGGCTCCCTGGGGTGCGCGGGGGCCCCTTCCTTCACTGATGTCCCCTTCGTAGTGAACCATGCGTCCTTTTGTCTTTCTCTCCTTAGAGAGACGGAGAAGAAAGATGTGAATCTACAGGTTAATTTTTACCCTGTCAACCTTACAACAAGTATTTATAAGTTGGAGACATTTAAAACATCAACTTGTTTTTTGCTGAAGACACCTACTCATACAATATTCCCTTTTACTTTATCCAGAACAAACTTTACCTACTAGGAATCCCAGATCCACATAGTCTTCATTCATTGTCTCCTTGCTGCTGGTGTCGCTGGTGTCTCTGGAACGGAGTCCCTTTGAACGGGAAGGCTTTTGATGTTTATAGGACATTTTCTGGAAGCAGAGGAGTTTCTTAAACTTTCTGGGTAAAAAGACCTTTGATGACTGCCTTAGTTCACTAATGTTTGGCCTCAAAACTCCACAGCTTCAGAAATGTGTACTATATCAGGAAAAGGAGACTTTTAATTCAGTTTCCACCATTCTTATACAAATAAGAGAAACAAGGCCCACAGGAGAAAATAACCAATAGCAAAACGCTAAAGGAAGCGCGTGGAAATTAGCACTGAGCATTTCCTCTGATATCTGCTTGGGTACATGGTACCGCACACATTTCCATAAAAATCCAATTTCCTTCGAGGTTGGAGTTGGCCAGTAGACCTTTGTAACTGGGCTGTGGCTTCCCCCTTCCACTTGATCCCATCTGCACTCTTTCGTTTAGAAATGTCCCACAGATCCAAATAAACTTATACCCTAGAAACTCCTTTATGCAGTTACCTGTCACTTTTGCTTCCTTTGATTTTCGAATTATTATAATCTGCTTTGAAAGATTCATCAGGATGATCAAAGAAAGAGGCCGCCTGGCCCAACTACAGTCCTGCAAGTGCAGCTGCTAAGACGCCGAAAACAGTCCCCACGTAACCCAGAGAGAAAGAGCACCTGAGCCTGAGGTTTCTCCCTGTTTTGTGACCTTTCCTCAACCAACTGGTTCACAAATATGTACTGAAGAACCGTGCTCACAGAACTCCAACCTCACTGCTTTAAGTCCCTGGGAACTTATTTATTTCCTACTTCAAACCTAATGCACATGATGGTAAAGGGATAACTTGGGGAATTTGAAATTCCAAGTGAACACGTCCCTAAGGCTGAATTTCTAAATCAGTCCTCCCCCCCACAAAAAGTCACTTTTAATACTGTTAGTAAAAGAAGCCCCTGGCAGGGTGGACCCCACGTTCCCGTTAGGGACTCCGCGCCTCTCCTTTCCACGTTTGTGCCCTTGAAGCTGCAAGTCTGCTTGCTCCTCCATCCGGGCCTAGAGGGCAGGCAAGGGGCAGCTCCGGTGCCCTGGTGCCCGGGGGCGGGGGTGCTGCGGGCTCCACCCCGCGACCATCTCCTGGCTGAGGCTGCTCTTTCTTAACCACGTCCCTTTGTACCATCCGCCCCGTTGTCACGAGATGTCTTACTGCTGTGTCAGCCAGGGCAGCTGAATGGGCCCTACATGTGTCTGTTTTTAAAATATGCTTCGTTCCCATACTTTCAAAAACATCTAGTTACATTGCCTAAATAGCTCGGTCTTTCAAGCTTTTAAATCGGTTGCCGTGGCAACAGATGTTCAAAGCCAGGGGCCTCCAATTTTATATGAAACTATATTTCCCTCAACTTCCTCCAAGCTTCATATTTATAAGCTCTGTCTTTGGGGAAGGGCAGTAAAGGCTCCCCCCTCCCTCCCTCCAAGCAAAATTCAATCTCCCTTCTTCCTTTGTGAAAGATTCCATGTTGCACACAAAAATTCGGCCATAACATAATGAGATTTCATATCACTCTTGGTGTTTAATAAGACCTGAAAATATTGAAATAATCGTCATAGTAACTGAGAAGGAGAAGGGGGGCAGGGAAGCATTAAGCTCTCTGTTGCCTGTTCTCCAACTACACTTCAGATAAAATTAAAACTACACAAGTCCATTGATTGGTCATCTTGAAACAAAGAACAAAAGCTTAATCACATATCTAGACAGGGCAATTAAAGTCAAGACCACAGAAATCTAATTCTCCGAGCACATCCGTGCATAATAACCACTATTGGAAACGTGCTCTATACTGAAAAGCCTCTGTGTCTGTATAGAATCTGTACTTTTTAATTATGAGACATTTCACATAAAGGAGACCTGAGGGGGTGGGGAGGCCTTTCCTTTTCCACAGACTCTGAAACTCGTAGGTTCCTGACACCAACTCGTCAGAGAGAAAACAGACAGCACTTTGCCACGAGCTCCCTGCAAAGCTGCTCTCTGAAAAGGCCTGTGGCAAGTAGAAAGGGTGTGATGGGTAATGGAACAGGGAAGATCGGGTTCAAATACCAGCTCTGCCTCTTATCAGATGTGTGACGTTGGGCACATCACTTACCCTCTCTGAACCTCATTCCCAATTTGAGATAAAAATATCTCCCTGAAATGGATTTTCATTTAACCACCCCATGAGATTCTCAATAAAGAAGAATCTAGTTTAGCAAGGTGATAGTCAGTGTTCATCTTTTTTGACTTTCCATCTCCATCAGGAATCCCTGCGTTTCAAAGCAAGAAATTCTTGGGTGAACCACAGGGGCCTCTGTAAGCGCACCTGACCCCGGATGCTCACACAGCTCAAGGGCAAACACTCATGACCAATAATGGGGTCTCCCCTACTCTGGAAACTAGGCAAGATAAACACAGACCCCTCCTCTTTTAAGAGAATCAGTCCCTTTTCACACTTCCAAACAGAAAAATTAGAGTGATTTCTTCGTTAGGTCAGATCCTCTGAGAAGCAGATGCCCATATGGATTAAACTTGTAAGACATTTATTAGGGGAAATATCTGTGGGAGAAAATGGGGCGGACACCTCTGAGCCCAAGGAAAGGAGAGAAGAGGAAAGAAGGAAGGTTGGGCACAATCTAAGGAAAGTGCATCTAGAGCTTCGGGGAGTCTTCAAGTCAAGATCGGCCATCGGAGGAGTCCCTTGTCTCCCAGGATGGGCCTCAGGATGCCTGCCATACTTGGCCTTGTGACAGATCCAAGAGGTGGATTCTCAAGGCTTCCACGGCTTCCTAATTAGGTTTCACATTTTTTCCAGTTGTGAACACAACCTCAAATTAAAACTTAGATGTTTCAAAAAGGAGCACTTGGATATATAAAGCCAATCCCTAATTAATAAGGCCTTTCTATGAAGCAAGCTATGCACCAACAGGGCTGCTATGACATGGCCTTTGCTCTGCCCAGAGCCCTTGCCACAGCGAGAAGACATCCACTCATGGCTGAGCCAACACCCACCGCTGAGGATCCTTACACCGCTGGCTTTCTCCAGATCTCCGATGGCAGAGGCCTTCCTCCTCAGCTACCTTGAGGTCTCCCTGTACCCTGAGCAGCCTCCCAGGTTTCACTCCCTTCCTGCCATCCCGTCTTCCAGAAACCCTCGGAATATAGTGGCTTAACTCCAAGGGCACAGGACTCATAGAGTATTAGCTAACACTTACTGTTGTGACTCATACATCCCCAAAGCACAGTGGCTTCACACAATTGAAATTTATTTTTTATATATCCAACAAGTCAGCAGGTACATAACAGGTAGCCTTCAACACAAGGAGTCAAGGACCTCTGCTTGGTCAACCCCTAGGGACTTGGGGAACTCCTCTTCCAGCCAGTGGACAGAAAAGAATAGAGTGTAGGAATCCCTGGGGGTGTCTTTCACGGGCCAAGCCTGGACATGGAATCCATCACTGTCACCCACATTTGTGGACCAGAACACATTCCATGGCCACATCCAACTGCAAGGAAGGCTGGGAAATGAGGTCCAGCTATGAGCTCCAGAGCAAAAAGATTTGGTGAGCACCTATCCACCTCTGCTAAGAAGGGTCCAGGGCTGGGTCCTGAGGACTGGGGACTCAGGCTAACTGAGTAACTATCTATCTGTGCAATAGGACAGCAGCTTTTCTTTAAAAGGTTTCTGAGGTTGACTTCAGAACCTAATCACAAGACTACGCGCTGCTTGTGGGCTCAGCTTCAGGCACTTAGTAAATGCCCAGGGGGGAATTTTCTCTGAGAAAATGTATGCTGAGTTACAAGCAACCTATTTATAAACAGATTTTAGTAAGAAAACCCACCTGAAAATTGAGACATAAAGATATACATGTGAACGTAAGGTAATGGGCAGCTGGCTCTCATCCTCCAACAAGCTTAAATTCTTATTATTGGGTCACGTGGATGAGAGGCATGTTGGGATGTGACTATCTGTGACATACAGTATGTGGTTTTGGGGACAGCACAGAATGACTAAATACACGGTCTTTCGTTAATCTCCAATGAAGCAACATATTTTATGGGAATAAAATCTTTGAACTCCATTGCATCATAGCGAAACTTTATTTTATATTCTTTTGCATATGCAAATGTGCAATTTCAAACATATGCTTGGAGAGAACGCAAAGACTGCTGGCAATCTAGCCACTTAGCTGAGACAACGAACAATAGTATCTCTCTTTTTTAAGCTACACATCAGAGCTTCCTCTTACTTTGAAGATGATAAATAGCTCTTCATAGTCTCCTAACAACGTAATCCCGCACTGCATTGTCCATTTTAAAGGACAGACAATATCGTGGGCTTACAAATTGAAGTCAGGAAATTTTAGGTCTGCTAAGAAGTTGAACAATAGATTCCTGATTGGAGAAAATATGCATAGACTGCCTTCCAGATGCACTTTGCATTTATAAAATATTTCCATAACACTTGCAGACACGTGGACATAAATGATATCATATTTGCCATGTCTGCATTTCTGCTCATGAAATTGGATCATAGATACCAGAGTAGAAAGAGCTTTGGTATAGGACACCAGAGACTCGAATTCTTGACTCAGGTCTGCGTTTACTACCTGTGTGACCTTAAACATGTCACCTAATTTTGCTGGGTTTTGGTTCCCTCCTTTGTAAAACTGAGATTTGGATTAAATGACTTTGCTTACCTCCACGATTCTATATGGTACCTTTAAACTTTCTGAGTCTCCATTTCCAAAAATAGAAAAATGTTTATAAATCTAGCAACCCCTTTGCATCCCAGGATTGTTTTAAGGATCGAAAGAAAATATACATTGAATAGAGCTTTAGAAATTGCAAAGTGTTATGCAAATGTAAAATGTTTTAAAAAAAAATAATCATATTTATAATGTCCATCTTTTGCATGTTTACTTAGTTTGAACTCAAGGGTAGATAGAGTGGAGTTTAAGACTCAGCTGCTCTGATCTATCTAAATATCATTTCTAAAGCTGAGAGCCATTTCCATTTTTGATGAGCTGTGGAAGATAGTCTAACATCCAAAGAAACATTGTATACAGCCAGAAAGTGAAGAATCTTCATGATATCACAATACATAGTAGGTTGCTGCTGTAGGCTCCCTTCTGTAGCAACTCAAACCACAATGTCTCCTAAAGGCCACACACAAAACATGTGTATACAAAGACTAAAACTATAAGAGAGTAAACTTTTTAGCTAAAGGTAAAGTAAGAAATGCATTATTTACTATGAGACAGGCAGGCCTATAAAATCCAAAGAGTAAAAACAGGAAAGGCGTAGCAAGTCCGGGGGATGGACCTGACTTGAAGAACACCAGGGGTGTCTGCACATCAGCAGAAGCACCGTCAGTGTGGTGGCTAAATATTATAGAAGAAATGACAGGGGCATTGCTCTGACTGCTCACCTTAATAAATGGCTTCTGTTTTAAGAGCTCAATGTCAAGAGGGTTTAAACTCACACACATTAACTGGACAGGTTTGGATTAAGATATTTTTTAAGTCAACAAGACTGAGGTGCCCACTGCCTTGCGTAATTTAAAATAATCTATGCTTTTTAAGGACACAAAACTTCATAAATGCTGGGATTTATCTATTTTGATTGCACACTTCCTAACATCAGAAAAGCAAAACTTCTATGTATCTTTCCCTCTTTCTCTCTCCCTCCTTCCCTTCCTCTCTGTCTCTCTAAAATCAATAAAAACATTTTTAAAAAAACAGATTCTCAGAAAATATGAGTGGAATCACTGGGTCTGAGCATTTCAACATTACTTGATCCATAAAATCGAGTCAGCTTGCCTTCCAGAGAAGCTGCAGCGACGGACAGTACGTCCAGCTGCAGAACAGGAGAGTCCCATATTAATGTGCACTCACCGACACTGTTTTTTAATCTGTGCTGACGTGACAGGCAAAATTACAGGCCGAAAGTCTGTAATTTTAGTTTATAGCTACAAAAAGCATTATAGCTTGGTTTGCTCATAAAAGCAACATATTTGGTCCATTTGGAAAGCCCTAAAATCAGTCACTGGAAACTGAAAGTGGCCTCAAAGAGTATACGACATACCCAAGGAGAAGTGGTTTGTCCAGGCCAGGTGATGCTTCAGTGATGAATTGGGGACTAAAACCCAAGCATTTTTCTAAATCCCATCCCATTGTTCCTAAGTAGAGATTTTTAGTAAAATAAAACCTACTTTAAAATCTGGAAGGAAAGGGGAAATGGAGGAGACTTTTAACTGGTAAGCTTGGTAAGGAAACTATTCCCCCCACTAATTTTTCATGTCTTTAGAGCACTGCAATACCAGGCTGGCACTCCTGCCACCCAGGAGTTCATCTACCGCCACCTTCCACTTCCAGAAAGGGTCTTTTTGAAGGAGAGGAGTCACAAAATGTGAATTTGTTCAGGCTTAATCAGAGCACAGTGACATTAGGAAGTTATTCCATTCTGAAGATATCTCAAGTGACAATCTAAAGTCACGTGTAAATGACTCCTCCCTGTGTTTACTCTCGAGCCATCTATGGCACATTTCTGGTGAGAACATGAAGGTGAACCGTTTGGTGTCTTTTATTCTAAAGAACTCCAGTACCTTTGCAAATGTAAAATTGGCCAGGTTCAAAGAAACATAGTTCTCACTTTTAAATAAAGCCCCTCTTTGGCTGATTAAAACTTGCCCAAAGTGGGGTTTTCTTCACTAGTAATATCTATCATTCATATCAATTCAGAGTAGAGGCATTTTGAGATCAAAAACAGCTTTCACCAAAGCCAGGGTCTGCAAATCAATGGCACTAAATGTTAATGGATTTTGCCCTCATGAATCTCGGGGGCATAAGGAGGTGGCTGGATCATTTTGAAACTTCATAAAAACTTTATAAACATCATATGTTGGGAGTTGACCATGAATAGGTGAAGGTTCGGTGACCCTCGAGATAAACTTTGCAAAGTTAGGCTTCTCTCCCGGTTAACCTAGGCCAAAGGATTCTCTGGGCAATACAGTAAATCTGAACTTTTGTGTGGCTTTTCTATGGGTATGTGTGTGTTTTAGCCAGCATCCTGGAAAGGCAAATGGTTTTTTGTCGGTGGAACCATGTAGATTCAGAAAAAGCCATCTTCCATTGAGAAGACAATTGTTTTCTATAGAGACAAGAAACAAATGCCCATGACCCGGGTCACCTCGTCCCAGCAGGCTTATGCTGCGGCTTCCTCTGAGCAAACACAACAAAGTCTGGAGCAGTCAATCCTGCCGCCCCACACTGGGCCCCTGCCGTTGTGCTCTGTTATTTACCCTTCCTATTAATCTGTCAATGTTCTAGTCAAACATGCCAAACAATATGGTGGGCGCATAGTTGGATTGGCCATTGCTAAGTAACTTGGGCCCAAGACGAAGAAATGGAACATCCAGCCACCAAAATGGGAGGCCCAATTGGATTGTTAGAAAACGCTCAACAATACCAGTGCATTTCAGGGGGGCTGTGATTTAGCCTCCCTCTCACCAGAAAAGAGCAGGCCCAATAAATGACATTCAGTTCTAGAATCGAAATTCAGGTCATGTCGCTGTTTCTACCATTGTGGGGTAGGACAGTCTGGGTGTTTTGCAGAGGAAGGTGTTCAATATAAGATGCCACCATCGTGTTAATAAAGGGGCTATTGGATTTTGTTTGGCACATAAGCGGTCCCCTGGCTAACATCTAGAACATTCTTTGAGCTGAAAAATCAGAGTCCTTGATTCGATGCTCCCTGAATGCTAAAATGTATAGCTCCCTAGTTCCAAAATGTAACCTGAATTATCAAACACTTTGAGCAAGTTTAGGAGCTCGTTTCCTCACTCCATTTTTCTCCTTTTCTGAGGCCAGTGCAGATGAAGTCTCAGAATCCTTCTCAACACACAGCTCTAGGGAGTCCTTTCTAATCCATTGCAATTAGCACAAAAGATGGAGCTTATTTGTCATTCCAGCCCTGGAGTCTCAAGTGGACAAATTCATCAGAATATAAGATACATAGGTGATCAAGACCTGTTCAAAACACTCCCTGCTAGTAACACGGAGCACGCATTTCCCTGAAGTGTGTTTTCTGAAAACAGGCAGGATGGGAAGACTAAGTGGCTGTTTATGAACCCAGGAGGCCAGGACATGGTACAACAAAGTGAAAGAAAATATGGATACTGAAGTCAGGCTGACTTGGGGTCCAATTCCCCCATTTACTGGCTTTTGACTAGCTATATGACCTCTGGGAAGTATTTAACTGCCCTGAGAAGTGTTATTTCATCTGTAACATGGAAAAAGTTAGACTGTATCACGTATGTGAGGACTTTTCAATGCATCTCCATGCATCATTTTCTCCAAATATTTACATCTCCACAGACCACAGGCAGCTCTAGGCTCACATCCTTGCTTTTTTTTTTAAACCCAAGAGAAAAAGGAACCCTCTCTTCTCAGCTTGAGTTCAAAAACTGAGAGAAAGAATTTGATTGGCTTGACTGAGGTTATGTGTCAACCACTGGACTCCACTATAGGGACCCTGATTGGTCCAGACCGCATCACATGCCCATCCATAGCCAAGGTTCTGTGGTTGGGCTATTTCCAGAGCCACTTAGTGAGAGCAGGTAGGAGCAATTTCCCAAAGGAAAGATTGAGTGAGGGGAATACTTTTCTTGGATAGACAAAACAGTAAAGTTGTGCTCTATGACTTCACTGAGAAAATTACATAAAATAATGTAAAGTACTAAGTACCTGGCAGATAATAAATATTCCACAGATGGTAGTAAGATACTGATCACTGTTATCATTATTATTATCAGTCTCTAGACTCCAAAGGTACAACCAATAGCAGGGGTATTCACAGAAAGATACTTAATGTTTCACATCAAGTTCATAACTTACTGATGTCAGTTTTAAATCTTGCTATGAGGATTATACACTCAATTAGCACTCTGGGTGAAATAACTAAATGCAACAATCAGATGTCTGTACTTCAATTTGAATTCAGTTCATAATTCAAATTATACATAGTTCACTTTGGTCCAGCTCATTAAACAAAGTATTTTGCTAAAGAGTGAAATTAAGAAATTGATTCACTTATACATTTAACTTGAGCTTTTATGTGCCAGGCACTAAGCTAGACACTGGTGACACAGGGGAGCAAAACTGACTAAGTCCCCGACCTCATGGAGCTTAGTTTCCAGAGGGAGCACTAGAGAGTAGTGAGAAGTAATATGGAGAAAAATGAAGCATGGTAAGAGGTTAGAAAGCACAGAATGGATTTTAGATAGAGGCAGGGCCACTGAGGAAGAGACACATGGCAGAGATATGAACAAAATGACAAAGCTAAGCATACTCTTACTGTGTGACCAGAAATCGCTCTCCTTGGTATCTACCCAAAGGAGTCGAAAACATACAAACATACAAAAACCGGCACATGGATGGATGTTTATAGCAACTTTATTCATAATTGCCCAAACTTAGAATCAACCAAGATGTCCTTCTTTAGGTGAATGGATAAGCTATGATACATCCAGACTATAAAATTTTATTCAGCAATAAACAATCAAGCCATGAGAAAACACAAAGGAACCTTAAATGTATATTACTGAGTGAAAGAAGCCAACCTGAAAAAGCTACATGCTATAGGATTCCAACTATATGCACTATATATATGCATTCTGCAAAAAGCAAAACTATGGAGACAATAAAAAGATTATGATTGCCAGGGGTTGGTGGGGCTAGGAGAGAAGGAATGAATGGGCAGAGCACAGAGAATTTGGGAGGCAGTGAAAATATTCTATATGATACCACAATAATAAATACGTGTCTTTATACATTCATCCAAACCCATAGACTGTACAACATCATGGTGAGCCCTAATGTGAACTATGGACTTTGCATGATAGTGATGTGACAATGTAGGTTCATCAGTTCAAACCAAGGTACCACTCTGGTGGGAGATATTGATCATGTGGGAGGCTATGCATGTGTGGGGGTTGGGGGTATATGGGATATTGCTGTACCTAGCTCAGTTTTGTAACAGACATAAATTTGCTCTAAAAATATTGTCTTTTTAAAAAAATATCTCAGAATAAAATGGCCTAAATCTCTAAGCCTCCAATTTTTGGGTGTTTTCTTTTTGTATTCATTTTGATGAATAATTTTTAATTATAGAATTGAGGCTGGAGTTATATTTCAACCAAAAGGAAGCAAACACAGGAAATTGCTTACAAAGGTAATGGAAAATAAAAGAAGAGGCATAGACTTCAAAAAAATCAACAGCAATACAAATCACAAGGTGCTACGACTTATGTAATAAAGCACCCTAAATAGTATAAGATTCAGCCTTCACGGGTTGTTCCTGATGTTAACCGGAACTTATACATTTCTCCCATCAAGAACAATGTTTGCTGTATTTTTATTTATTATTCATTACTTATTCTTTATAGACTACTTGGGCAGGTTAAACAAGTTTTCTTCTATTACTAGTTTGCAAAGATTTTTTGTTTGGGGGTGGGTGCGGTTGTTTGTTTTTATTAGGAAGAGATAATGAATTCTTTTGAATGTCTTCTCTGCATCTATTAAGATGATTCATATATGTATTTCCTTTTAATCTGTTGAAGTGATATTACATTAATTGAATTTCCAGTATTAAACCAACTGGGCATTCATGGAATGAAAACAACTTGGCCATGATGTATTCTCTTTTTAGTATATTGCTGGGGTTTGTTTGTTAATATTATGTTTAGTTTTATTTTTTCATTGATCATGGGTGAAAATGACTTTTTCCCCCCTTGTAGTGTCCTTGCCTTGCTTTGGTACCAAGTTGTGAAACCTTATAAAATGACTTGGAGAATATTCTCTTTTTCTAATTGCAGACAGAATTTTATAAGATTGAAATTGCCTACCACTTAAATATCTGGATGACTGGATTGATAAAAACATCCTGATGTTTTCTTAATGGGAAAATTTTAAACTACTGATTCAATTTATTTAATAGTTATAGGGCTATTTATGCTTTCTGTATCTTTTGAGTCAATTTTGGTAAATTATGTTTTCTAGGAAATTATTTTCTAGGTTTCCAAGTTTAACTTTAAAGTATATATAATATCCATTTATGCTTTTAATCTATTCAGTATGAGTATATACTCCTGTTCTAATTAGTAATATTATTTATATTGCATCTCTCCTTTCTTGACAAATCTTGCAGAAGCTTATCAATTTTATTAGTCTTCAAAGAATCAACTTTTATTTTTGTTGATCACTTGTATATGCTTATTTTGTGATTTATTAGTTTTATTGTATCTTTTAATTATTGGTTTTCTTACACATTTTGGGAGTTTATTATACTGCTCTTAATTCGTTGGTGCTCAGTTTTTTAAATTTTTTATCCAACATGTTTTGTCAATTTAGAGAGTCACATAGGATGATTAGTCTAGAATTCCCTTAGAAATAGAAAAACCCTGTTGTATTTTATAACTTATCTTTATTAATATTCTTAAATTATTAAATCTTGCACTTTTATTTGGCATCAAGTTAGCTTATTCAATATGATCATTTTTTTATTGATTTTCTCAGACTTTATTGTTAAGCAATATGTTATTAGGAATTAGTGAGCCTTTTCTTGGTGTGTTTTTTTTTCAGCTGGCTATACTACTTATCTCTGCATCATGTCTTATTTAATTTCCTGAAATCTTCAGAATAATCTAAATAATAGTGACACTGTAAGTATTCTTGTTATTTAAAAGTCCTCCAGTGTTTTTCATTAATATGATAATGGCTCTAACATTAAGATAGATTCTTTATTGTATTAAACAAGTATCTACCTGTTTCTAATTTATAAAAATTTTTATAAGGAATAGTTGTTGTATATTATCAAAATGTTTGCTATTTGATAGCATTCTCATATGATTTTTCTTGTTCATCCAACTATTGTGATATATTTGTTTTTTATAATTTCTAATTTTAAACTATCCTGAAGTAATATCTACTGGGAACATAAAATATAACATATTTATATTATTTGTATATTTATATAAGGTAATATATTTTATGTACACTGAGGACTTCAATGTGTTCATAGGGTTTTTAGGACATTGGCATTCATATTCACTAGTAAAATAGTTTGTTGATTTTTTAAATTACATTACCTTTGTCCAGTTTAGCTACCAAATGCATTAGGAAAATTTCACCAGTTTTTATGTCCTGTAATAACTGCTATAATGTAGACTTGTGTTTCCTTAAAACATAAAAAACTCACTTGTAAAGTTGTCTGGTCTCAGAGCCTTGTTTGGAGTTAATTTGAAAGCATTTTTCATCATCGCCATGACTACTATTCCAATTAGTTCTTCCATTTCTCTTTGAGCTAATTTTAATTGTTTTTACCCATTAATATAATAATTTTGTTAAGGCTTTTAAATGTATCAACACAAGATTCTACATCGTGATTTCTCATATTTTAAATATCTATATGTACTATTGCAACAGGAAACCAGTTCATCTGTTCCATTTCCTTGGAGTTGTTCTACTCCTGTTCTACTCCTTAAAGGAAAACATAGAAACAAACACTCCCCCCCTCAAGAGATAATTGGTGAGATCAGAGAAAGGCTTATATCAATTGGGCCAAATTTACCAGGAATTGCATTATTAAAAAAGTAATAAAGGTATATCTCTCACTCTCTATGTTTACTCAGCTTCCTCTTCTGCCTTCCTTTGCCCACGCACAGCAGGCCTGTGTGTAGGCAAAGCCCCTAGTTTCTATAATGTAAGCAGACCTCACAGACCTCAGCATACAGGCCTGGCAGTCACTGTTCATCTGCTCAGCTTCTCCACTGTGTCTTGTGAGTTATCTCCAGTCAATTCAGACTGGAGGGAGTGGGGAACCCATGCTGGCTTGAAAGTCAAGCCTCAATCTCAATTCACTTTACCAGGGGGCCCTTTACTTGGTGAAGCACTTGGCCTACATCAGTACAGCTGAGAAGCTGATGCAAAACAGGCCTCTATGAAGCAGGACTCTGAAGGGGAAGGAAGAATTATTCATTTCACAAACATAACTCTTAGCTTACTACAGAGCTCTTCTCATTCTCAATTTGTGATTTATCATTCTCCTCAAATCGACGTTTCAGCAATTTCCATGTTGTTGTTGTTGCTTCCCAGTCTAAAAGATTCAGACTGGGCCGGGAGCAGCTGCAAAGACCTCAACTGCATGACTTTATAGCTCTTTGCCCTCACGGTACTCTCGTCACACAGCACAGTTTCTTTACATGAACTTGTTTCTCTCTGTCGCCTCCTCTCTTCTCTAACAAATAATTTCCTTTCCATCCACTGTTTCATTGCTTCTGCTTATTCATGTCATGCATTGATCATGATCCTTAATGGTTCTTCCTCCAGCTCATGACTCCTCAGCTCCTTCTCTGATGCTAACTGCCGGGTTGTCTTAGTATTTCCAGTTCAGATCCAGGAGGTAGACGATCTTACTAGCCCAGCTCATGTCTTCGTACTAAGCCACATGACAGATCCCAAGAAGCCTAGGAAGCGACAAGCCTAGGGCAGGACACGTGTCTGCCCCTAAGCCCACCATCTCCATTTGGCCGCCTCGATAACAGCTCAAAATTTAACATGTCAAACCAGAATGGAAGGCTGTCCCCCTGTGCCTGTTCTCTTCCCCATCTCCACAACGTGCATGGCCATCTGACCAGTTGTTCAGAAATCTGGGCTCTTCTTGGTTCCTCCCTTTCTTTCATCATCTCACTCCCACACTACCACTCATCAAGGCTCATCCATTCTTCCTCTAAAGTAAACCCCAAATTCACTCATTCTCTTCATTTCTGTTAACATCACCTTAATCCAGACCACCTTCCTTTCTTCCTTCCTTCCTTCCTTCCTTCCTTCCTTCCTTCCTTCCTTCCTTCCTTCCTTCCTTCCTTCCTTTCTTTCTTTCTTTCTTTCTTTCTTTCTTTCTTTCTTTCTCCCTCACCTGAGGATATGTTTATTGATTTTAAAAGGGAGGAAGAGAAAGAAACATCTATGTGAGAGAGAAAAATCAATTGGTTGCCTCCCATCTGAGCCCCAACCGGGGACTGAACCCTCAACCCAGGTATGTGCTTTGACTGGGAATTGAACCTGCAACCTTTTAGTGTATGGGATGATACTCCAACCAACTGAGCCACCCGGCCAGCGCCTGGCCTACCATTATTTCTGATCTACATTCTTACAACAGCCTCCCAAAGGCTGGCTGACTGGTCATTGCACTTCCGATCCTTTTTATCACTCAATCCATACTCCACATGGTAGCAGTAATAATCTTGATAAAATATTAACTAGGTCATGTAACTCCCCCACTCAAAATCTTTCAAGTAGGTCCCCTCATTCCCAGCATGAGTCCAGTCTTTTCCCATGCCTGGCACGACTTTCCCCAATCTGGTTCTGGCTCATCTCTCCACCCCATCTCACAATATGCTGGTGCTCCAGCCATACTGGGTTCTTCCAGTGACTCGGGGCCCTTGAAGCTCTCTTCAGCCTCCGGGCCTCTGCGCCCAGCTCTGCTTGCTTCCTCCCCTCCGCATCATTTGCTTCAGGTATGGGACCTTCTCTGCAAGTCTGTCCTTGAGCATCCTACCCACCGGGAATGCCCCATAACTCAGCATTCTTTATTATATTGCCTCATGTTCTCGTACTTTTGGTCTGGCTCCCTAAATTACTGGGAAAGAAAGTATAAAGAACAGAGAAAACAAATCAAGAGCCAAAACAGAGAAAAAATAAAAACTTCAAGAGGTAAGAAAAAGGAGGAAAAGGCAGGAAATTGAAAGGAAATAGGCATAAAATTATCAACCTTATTGGAGAAAAAAGTTCATAAATTTTTCAAATAAATGGTGTATGCCCCTCAAGTGAGCATTCTAACCACCCACCTCTAAGTCTCATGTACTGATTTCCGCCCTCCCGCCCAGCCGGGCGTGGCTCAGCAGTTGAGCGTCGACCTAGGATCCAGGCGATCAGGGTTCGATTCCCGGTCAGGGCACATGCCCGGGTTGCGGGCTGCAGCCGATCAATGACTCTCTCATCATTGATGTTTCTCTCTCTCTCTCCCTCTCTCTTCCTCTCTCTGAAATCAATAAAGACATGTTTAAAAAAAAAACAACTTAAAAAAAAAGAAGTTGTAGGGAAATAAAACTGCAACTTGTATATTAATTTCCACCCTCCCTGCCTCCAGGGTTTATGCATGTCGATTTGCCTTGAATTCTGGCGTCGACAGCCTCCCCTAGTTTGAGAACTTATCAAAATGAAGGCCCAACATGAGGTGCAGGCATTTGGAAAAGTCATTATGAGCCACTCGAAGAGTCTAATGCTTCTTTTTTCTCATTGTAAGTTTGCACAGCAAGCCTCCGAGACAAACTGAACAATAAAACAACCCTGTCTGAGGGCCCAGGGTCCGAGGGGCATCATTTCCCCAGAGCGGCCTGGCGGGCTCGCCTCCCTGTGCCCTGCAAGGCCTCCGCCAGCCACAGGTGCTGCGGGCGGCGCCGAGCCCTCCAGGGCAGCTTATTGTAAACGGCTCTTTCTTTGCCACTCGCTCCAAACCTGAGCAGAGAGCGCTCCGTGCCTCAGAGCGAATCTCCACAAAAACCGAAAAACAAGACGTTTGCTGAGCTCCCGCCCAACAGCCGCTCTATGACATTCGCTGCGACAGCTCTGTGACCCCGCATTGTCCCAACTTTATTCACGAGCCTCTTTCTCTCTTTCTCTCTCCACTCCGTTTTTGAAAACCTTTATTGGCATTTTTTTATCTACTGTAAAATAAAAAGAAGGAGGATGGGTGTTCCTTTTAAAGCACTCTATGTGGCAGCTAAAAAAGAAAAAAAAAAAAAAAAGCTCTGCTGTTACTGTAGCAATGGTTTCAAAAAACACCTGCAAAGCAAAGAAAGACACCATAGCAGTGTCTTCGGGGTTATTTCTCTCCTTCCCTTAAAGGTCCTTCTCGGCCATTGTGGAGCAGGCTCGGGAATGAATTTATGTGACAGCTATGAAGTTAGTATTAAGATTGTGAATAGTGCCTCGCAGTTTTCACGCCCTTACTATAGGGTCCCCTCAATTTGCCACACAGCGGTGAAGGGGGGGCAGATGAATGGGAGGGCTCCCCGGGGGCAGCAGCGTGGTCGTCGGGGGAGGAGGGAGATTTATTTTTGAAATTCCAGAATGAAAGGCCAAGAGAAGCTGCGGAAAAGATCCTGGAGCATGGGGGGGGGGGGGGGGGAGATAAATA
The DNA here is from genome assembly GCF_964146895.1 of Miniopterus schreibersii. NCBI lineage: Eukaryota > Metazoa > Chordata > Mammalia > Chiroptera > Miniopteridae > Miniopterus > Miniopterus schreibersii. The sequence goes on from NC_138102.1 coordinate 174,628,718, forward strand.
CGTCCGCGCACATTAGCGAGTGTCAACGCCAAGTCTAGAGGCAAGGCCGGGTGCGCAGAGAGGGGGGCGCAGTGGGAAACCCGCCCCCCTGGTCTTCCGAGGCTGGACGCTAAATGCCGCAGGAGCAGGTGGGGGTGGGGCTGCAGAACGGGGGTGAAAGGCACGCCCGGAGGGGTTAAGCGTTATGTCCATCGCAAGCGCCGCGTGGGGGGCGCCGGGAGCGCGCTGCAGCGGGCGCGGGGGGCGCGGGGAGACCGGCTCTGAGTTTGGAGACGGGCGCTCCTCCGGCGCGAGGATCCGGGAGGACCGTCAGGGGAACCGCTGAGCCCCGCTGCAAAGAGCGAGAGGGCGTGCCCTCTGCCCCGTCCCCATCCCCCCTTCTCCCCCCCCCGCCCCCCCCCCCGCACCCTCCGCACCCACCCGCGCTCCCCCGTATTAGCATGCGGGCCGCAGAGGCCGCGGGCGGGGAGGGCGGCCCTGGATCGCGGAGCCCCCGCTTTGTGGGCCTCCCTCGCCTCCGCGGGGGACCATCTGCTCGCTGTCAATGCGTCACCTGCTCGTCTGGGCCGTCGCCCGGGCAACAGGGGGGCGGGGGATTAGGGAGCGTGTGCGTCTCCGCCGGGCGGGCCGCGGCGGTGGGGGGTGGGCTCGGCTCCGCGCCCGGGGCTGCGAGGACCGGCCTCCTCCATCCAGGAGGTGGCCGGAGTCCCGCGGAGCAGCAGAGAGCAAAGGGCCTGGCCCCGCGGAGCCACGCACAGGGGGAACCGCGACCCCCGCGTCTACCTGGAGCTGCAAGCGCCACGCTCGCTCCAGGGCTCCAGGCGGCCTCCAGGGGAGCTGGGGGCCAGCCCAGGCCCTGGGGCGCAGGGCGGCGTGATTCTCAGCGCCCCGCAGTCGCTGGGCAACCACAAAGGGGCCGGCATCTCGGGCAGAACCTGCCGGCCTCCAGCCACCGAGTCACAGACCATTGCCACACCTCTCGTCCGGCATTCTGGCCTGCAGCCCGACGGCAAGCCTGGGGGAAGCTCCACGTTAGAATATGAGTGACGCCTGTCCTTTGCGGGAGGGGGTCCTGAGGTTTATCAGAACGGGTTGATTTTCCACGGAGGGAGTAGTCCTGGAGATAAAAATCCGCAGAAATCCTGAAATCCCCTCTCCGCTTACTCCTCTGGGTCACCCTCGAAATGATTCTGAACAGGAGCGAAGCGCAGTGAGCGAGGCGCCGGCAGGGGGCAGAGCTAGGCTGTGGGTGCGAGCAGCGGCCCCTCGGGACGCATTTGATCCAAAGTCTGCTCTCTGGGTTAGACGCTTCCAGGAGCATCTGCCCTGTGCCTTTCCCCATCTCCACCCCCAACTGGTCAAGAACACTAGTTGCATCAACAAAAGTTAGTCATATCTGCTAGAGGATTCCATGCCCCTAAACAAAGAGGAACCAGGCGTTAGCTACCCCCAGGTAAGCTTTCCAAAGACCACACAGAACCAAGGAGATGTTAAGCTTTAATCACAACTTATGTCTTCTTTTCTTCCTTTCTAGGCGTCCCAGTTACTGTATTCCTCTATAGACTAGCAGAAGCAGCAGGAAGTTGAGGTTCACCGAGTCCCAGGCTGGAGTCTCCCCCACCCCACCCCACCCCCAACTAAAACATTTCCAGCCAGGTAAAACACCAGCTTGCTTCGAAAGATCTCTAAGTCAAGAAAGCCCCAAATCTTTGTTGCTAGGTCTCATTCCAGGGTCTGGTAACTCTTGAGGAACCAACAGTCTTTCTTTGACTAGCATAGAAACTCATACCCATTTCCTGCAGTTCTGCTTTCTGAAAAAACAGAGAAACTGGCCCCTTTCCAAGTCAACCCTTTGTGTTGAAGATATTATTAAACTATCCATTAACCTCAAATTTTCTCCTTTCACTCCAGTCATTTTCCTTTTCTTTAATAAAACTTTTCATTAAAGTTACACCAAATACAAGTTTGTAGTGCTGACCCTATATGTATCTTCTCCAACGAAAATCTCATCATCATCAAACACAATTTCTCCCACCCTTTTCAGATTTCTAGATAGGAACACCATGAATTAGACTAATTTTATAATGAAAGTGAATGTTTAAAAATTTACTGTTACCTCGTTTGTTTGCTGCTTCTATCATTTATATGCAAGAGAAAGACATCGACTATCTTCATGTTTTGACATGATAAAGGAAAAAGAACAAGTGTGTAATGCAGAAACTTGCTCAAAAGATGAAGAAATCTACCCATCCCAAACTACTTTCAGTTCTGACTTTCATGAGTTACAGCTGAGAGTTCTCAGAAGACATGCTGTTGGATCCACAAGGCACTTCCAAAGAGAATCTGGTATCATTCCCACTAAAAGAAGGATGGGTTTGAGTTCCAACCATCCTATCTCTAGACACAGTCATTGAAGCAGAAAAGGTAAGTGGCCAGCCCAAGACTGTGACAGACAGTGGCTGGGGGTGCCCAGGGCACTTTCAACCTCATTAACCTCCCAGAGGAGCAGTTTTCCACATCAAGGACACCTCAACATGCCCTTTACCTGCTCTATCCCCACTCCTACAGCTGCTGGCTTCACAGCAGAGATGAACACTCTGCATCAATTCAACAAATAATCACCTAACACCTGCCACATGTCAGGCAAACTAGACAAAGATCCCGCCTTTGTTAAGTTCATTGTTTAATAGAGATACATAGCTTTTTTAAAAAAAACTATTCATTTACCTAACAAATGTTTCTTGAGTACCTAATCAACTACTGTGATAAGAGGAAAAATATATCTAAATAAGATATGACTATTTCCCTCCAAAAGAGAAACACAGAGAGAGAGAGAGAGAGAGAGAGAGAGAGAGAGAGAGAGAGAGAGAGCATAATGTAATTAATTAGAAAATAATAGCAGTATGGAAAAGTATCATGGAAGTCTAGAGAAGGCATCAAATAATTTTGCCTGGATAGCGCTGTAGCGATGTCATAAACTGGGCCGCGAAGTAGGAGTCCCCAGCACCTAAAACCAAGCATATAACAGATGCTCAATAAATTGTCATTAAATGAATGAATGGTTTATTTTCCAAGTACACAAAGGAAAGAGATTTCAGATAAAGGTATCACAGTATAAACCAAGGCTCCAGGACATATTGTTTAAGGAAGGATGAGTGTGCAATTCATTGTGAGCAAAGCAATACAAAGGGAAAGAGGGAGATGGAATGCTGGTGTGGAGGCATGTGGAAAAGGGATTTGAATATCATGCCAAGAATGTGGACTTTGTCTTGAGGACCAGTAAGTTTTCAACAGCAGAACACTTGTTTTAGCCAGCATCTTGCAAGAAATCCAAATATAATAAAATCAATCCAAGTATAGTCGCCCTCGTTGAAGCATAGGACCTGACACCCTGCCCTCTGGCCACCTCACCATCTAGGCACTGCTGGGGAATCCTCGTATGTCCCTTGGAACACTGTTCAAAAACCAGTGCCATGGACAGTGGGTCATTACTGAACATTACTAGACATGAGAGTGTTGAGTTTGGATAGGAAGACGTCAAGAAGAGCAGTTGGAACGCTATCAAAACTGTCCGGAGGACTTAAATTAGATCAGTGACATAGGGAGTGAAATGGAAGGTAGAGAGATTTTGAAGGTGGAATCCTTAATACATGTGGTCTTTTTGCTTCCAGAAAAATAAGTTTCCTTCTGAACTTGGATATTTTTAAATGATAATATATAACAAATCCTGCATAATAACTGTTAGTATGACTGACACATTCCCACACTTGCCAAAGTTTGTGAAAAAATACAAATTCCTTTGTAGTAACAGCTTAAAATATGGTTCCTGTCAAAATATAGATTTTGGGGATCCTAAGATGAGCAAATAAAAGATTTAGAAAGATAAGTAAAAGGAAGGCACAAATGAGAGATATCTAATACTTCTTTAATTTACTAACCAGGTGAACCAATTTGGGCGCAATGATAAGAGTTATGGTGAATGGTGGCTCTTCCCCTCACCCCTTCAAATGTAAGCGTTCAAGTATTTTACTTAAAATCACATAAAATTCATCATTGCTCACTTACGTTTTAATACAATTGCCCATTAAAGCCCCTCATGGATAGAAAGCTTGTGATTTAAGGAATCCATGACACTTCTGGAGTGGGTAAAAGAGGGATATATGCTCACACAAAATAAGCTAATGGAAGAGAGGCAGCAAAGTAGAGCTGGGAAGCTGAGGAAATTCACATGGTGAAGATAGCTGGCATTTAGCCCAAAGTGAAAACTATAAATATTAATCAGATGAGAATCAGTGTCACTTTACTGCAAGGATGTTCTGTAATTAAAAGAGTGGGTATTGTGTTGTGCATGTTAGCACAATTGCACCAATAATATTGAATGCCAGCGGCTCCCTAGTGCCAGAGAGATTCTTAAGAATGTCACCCAGTGGAAAGTTTGCTACATAAGCATCAGCCATTTATGCAAATTCAAATGATACTTTGAAATAAAGAGGGAAGAAATATCAGGGTTCAAAATTGTGTTTCTGTCTTTAAAAGAAAAAGCAAGAAAAAATATTTGTTGGACACCTATTATATGCCAGGCATTTACTAGACACTTTCCATACATCATGTCACTGTTTCCCTACCTCAAACCTTCAGAAAAGGTGTCATCATAACCACATCTCAAAGGTGTAGCAGTTCCAAAGTTGGCTTTGCCATCCAGAGTGTGGTTGTGGGCAAGTGTGTCTGAAGTGTAGCAGAGGTAAGATGTCCCTGACATTGGTGAAGTTATGAGATCATGAGACTAGGGTGCTTAACAGATAATCCATGTGAGCACTGAGTCTCCTGGGAAGCTGATGACCCTTGGAGTGGATAGGAAGGCTAGGAGGGAGATGCCAAAGCTCTAATTTGGAGGATTCGGCAGTAACTTTATTCAATGGTCAGGCAAAGGATAGTTAAGCAACATACCAAGAATGTCAAACGAGAGGAGCTTATTGGAGACCAAAAAAGTAATGGTGGAAAGAGGCAAAGGGGGACAAAAGTATGCTGTTCCCTTTTTTCTCTCTATGCCTGGGCATGAGTGAGAAAGAATGAACAGCTTCTACTCCAGGAGGGTGCAAAAAAAGTTACCTCTTCTAAGGAAAATGATGTTTTAGTTAGGTCAGAAGTGGAGGGACCTTTGAATGAAGAGACCAGGAATGTAGAGTTCTGATTAGGTCACTCTCTCATCTCTCTCTCCTACATTCTAAAATGCAGGCCTCCATGATATGATCTTGTCCAGTGGTGCCTTAGTAGATGTTTAACAACCAGCTCTCTGGGAGAAAAGGGCCCTGATTTGTAGCAGTTGCCAATTCCCTTGGTGTAAATACTCCACCATGATTGATTTTAAGCTTCCAATGTGACATCAGTGAGTGCAGAGTTGGGAAAAGATGTGCATAATCAATTCTGACGAGCCAGTGCAAGTTGGCTCCAGCATACCACTGGCCTTGTCTATTTCATATTTTCCTGTCGCTTCTTCCCACTCTGCATTCTTGTCCAAAGAGAGGTCTGTTAATTTGGGCAAACTATCCATTGCACAACTCTGGTAGTGCCATGTTCATCACAGTTGTCATGGATAAGCACAGATGACAGTTTTCCTTCAGATGGCTGTGAAGTACACAGAGAAGGAGACCTTCCTTCATTTGGTCATCATGCTGCTCCAAGACCACATACTGCAAGTCATAAGCTAAAACCCAACCCACATAAATCTTTTCTTTAGCTCATACTTGGTTACCAAAAAAAAAAAAAAAAGTTTGCTTTTTCAAACTAGCTTGCCAGCATTTAAAAGTAAAGAAACCAATACCCAAATTTCTAGATTCTCTTGGAAAAATCAGAGCAGCCTGCATTATTAACATCTGGAAAGTGCCTATGCCTACAATAAGGCAGCAGCTCAGAAGAAGAATGGCAGGAGTGAGGTCCTGAAGTGGAAAGACAGTTCCAGAAATGGAGAAAAGGTGCATGAGGAGCTGCAGGGGAAGATAACATCCAGATAACATGGATTCCAAGATACCGTGATAAAAATGATGAGTATAAAATATCAACCAGGTGGACCTCCAACTCGGAATCCCCCGTGGTGGGGCCTGTCAATATGGACTTTGGTGAGATGTCCCTGATGATTCTGATGTGCACTAATTTGGGAACATCCCGTCAGTGATATAATGGGTGAGGAAAGAATCATATGCGTGTTCAGAAATGCTGTGGCTCATAGTTACTATTTTGTTCCTTCTGAGTGTTTGTAGTTCAGTATTGCAGTGATAGTAGGATACCACAAACCCAGCATGATTTTGCAGCAATAAATTCCTATCATTCTCTTGCCCGTTTAATAGCAATACCTAAAGCCTCAATCAACAAAATTCCAGAAAACCTGTTAGAAACAAAATCAAAAATTGCCCCAACCCCCTTGAAGCTATGATCATACCGGTGAAAGGATGAAGTGAAGGATGGACACCTAGAGGTGAACTCAACATCTAATAGGATGAAAGTGCAGACACAAGTTAAAAAGAAAGCTGGAGAATCAGTGGGTGCTTAGGAATCACTGGGGAAATGCCTAATGTCTTAAGGAATTGTAAGATTAAAATCTTACTGCTTATGAAAAACAAAGGCTAAAGAAAAAGAAATGGAAAGTCACCAGAGATCAGCAAAGTTTAATAAATCTTGTGAGTGGAAGGATTGTTTTCCTGCCAGGGTGAACATGGGAATCATGGGGAAATTATTTCCCAGCAGCTTTGTCAGCTTTTGAGTTTGTCTTAGCAAAATCGAAGCCATTGGTGACGTCATTTCTATAGTATGCTTTCAAATTTCACACTTAAATAGGAAACAAAATGTCCCAAGCCAATTAGAAAGCTCACATCCAATAACTGGAAGGCAATTCAGTCGATATAAGACTAACAGTATTGCAATAATCCACAACAGTGCTAGGAAAAAATGTCACTCTTCTCTGAAATGTCCTTCATGTCTCCATCTTAAAAGAATCTCTCCTAGGATCTTTCTTTCCTTCTTTTTACTGGAAATTACAGTTGCTTATAAAAATATGTATCTTCCCTTCTGCATTGTAAGTTTTTTTAGGGCAACATAATTCAGAAGGATCAATAACCTAAGCATTGGAGGCAGAGACAGCTGCTTTCAAGTCCTGCCTTGGCCACTTGCCAACTGCATGACCTCGTGTAAATTACTTGACCTCTTTAAGTGTCAATTCCCTCATCTATAAAAAAGTAATCATTTAAGATATAATAATAGTTAATATATATAAATGCTTATACAGGTAGGTACTAAGTGTTCTAAATGTTTTACATGCAATATTTTAGTCAACCTTCACAGGAACCTTTTGAGGTAACTACTATTATTTCCCCATTTTATAGATTGAGCAAACTGAGGCATCCATTTTAAGTAACTTGCTCAAGGTCACATAGTCAATAGGTGACTGGGATGGTACTCAAACCCAGCCCATCTGATGTCAGAATGAGATGACGCTTCTATAGCGCTCAGCACAGCAGATATATGCCTAGATGACCTTTTCACACCAAGGAGTCCTCATGCCATCTTCCCATCTGTGCCATTCGGCAGTTTTCAACCCTAACCTCCTTATGCTCCAATCATGCAATGTTTTTTGCTGAAAATCAGGGGTGGGAGGAGATACAGGAACAATCTGTAAAGTACCTTTCTTCTTCTGAAGTTAATCACCACCCAACTGAGAGCCTCAAGGAAGGACCATTTTCCTGGAACATTTCCAAATTTGCCATCTTCAAAGAGAAAAAATCAATCTCAGCCCCGGAGTCACGCTTGAACACTTATAGGCAGCCTTGAAAATGTAATTTAAACAACACCTAATAAAGCTCCTACGTGTTAAATACTGGGGATACTGCCAAAGGAAAGAAAATGGTAAATCCAAGTGAGTTTCCAAGCCTGAACCAATTTAGCATCGATTCTGAGCAGAGCAGGTACTGGATGTGATGTTTAGCTACCCTGACCCTAACCAAGTCCCATTTTCATTCTGAATTCCTGTTTTGAGCAGTGCAACCCCACTACCCTTTTGAGGCCACACCCATATATGGAATATAATAAATCCCAACAGAGAGTTCTATTTTTTCCCCTAAACACATAATAACAATTTCCACCTCCCATTTTATCTTAGGCCTTTAGACTTTCTGACTCCAGGGAGTTCTGGCATGGAGATATAATTTTCTTGAATCCCCCTGAAGCCATCATTTTATTTGTGATAAAATTATAGTATCACACTCCCGCCTTGGGTTCCTTTCTTTTGTGCTGTAGGCTCAAGAGAGGCCAGGTCACAGATATTCAAGAACAGAAAAGTTGGACACGAAATCAATAATATTTTATTTTGCCCCTTCTTTAATGGCTGCAGTCTGGGTCTTGGCCCATCCTTAATCCCAGCCGCGCACACTGCAATCCTGTTTCCGCACATCAGGCCCAGCCCCCTCTTCTACCAAGAGAGCGCACGCTGATGGGTGTTCCCAAGCTAGACAGTGAAAAACATTATCCAACCCCTTTGAAAAGCTGCAGAGGTCCTTCCATGAGGACACTTACATGAGCAAATGCCTTTCCCTCTTTGCTTAAGCCCACCTGAGTCGGGTTTTCTGCTTCTTGCAATAGAAAAAGTCCTGATTAACGAAAGCAGGTTCTATGATCAGCCTTCCCCTCAATAACAAAACAAAAAAGAAAAGAAAAAGTTTTTACCCTGAGATTAGGAAATGGGGTCTTTCTCTAAGAATGAATTGTGGTTCATCTCTGGATCTGAAATACTCTAATTTGGGTAGAAAATTAAGACCCATTTCAACTAAATTTATTAACAGAAAGAGTATCCAGTCCTTTAACAGGTATTTATTGAGCACCAAATGCATGCCAGGCGAGTCAATATACCAGGCACTGGGACACATCCCTAAACAAGAGGCAGTGTCTCCTCCTGAGCTCACACTCCAGGGGAGGGAAGCAGAGTGTAAGCAATGCCACCCAGGGACACATTTGGGGGGGAAAATAAAGCAGGGTGAGGGGCACAGAGAGCGGAGGATGTGTTGATAGGAGAGGCCTCCCCTCTGAGCAGGAACCAGAAGAAGGTGCGAGAGCCGGGGCGTGGGCAGCTCTGAGGGAAAGGTGGTCCTGGCAGAGCGCAGGGCAGATGCCAAAGCTCCTGGGCAGGGCCAAGGAACAGCCAAGAGGCCAGTGTGGGTGCGACGAAGTGAGGCCAATTCTGAATTAAGAAGGGGCCAGATCCTACAGGGCCCACTGGGAATGGTAAGGACTCGATGTTGACTCTGAGTGATGTGGCAGCCACTGAAGGATTTTGAAGAGAAGAGATACGATCTGACGTCACTTAAAGGTTCACTCTAGCTGCTGTAGAGAAAATAGGAGTTGGGGGAACAAAGACAGAAGCTGAGAGATAGTGTCCCTGGGAAAATTTACACATGCTTTTAGATGCAAATAATATAAAAAATCTCTAAATCCAAATAGTGTGTTAGAAGGCTACTATATGCCCTAAAGTGAAAAACTGAGTATTGAAAAACAATTCCCAAATATACCTGGAGAGGAAGAGTTGAAAACCATGGCACAGAAATCGTCATTTTCATTCCTCATACTTCTAGACCAGTGGTTCTCAGTCAGGGGCCATTTGCCCCCCGGGAGGCACTTGGTAACGCCTGGGGACCCTTCTGGTTGTCACAGTTGGCGGGGAGGAAGAAGGGGAGGAAGCACTACCGGCATCCGTGGATGGGGCCAGGGAGGCTGCTAAACATCCATAACACACAAGGCAGCCCCGCGACAAAGAACTATCCGGCCCCAAATATCAACAGTGCTGAGGCGGAAAAACCCTAGTCTGGAGAATGTAAAGATTCCTTGTTCTTAGTTTCTGTTAGTGACTCTTACACTTGCAATAAATATGAAATCAGAGACCCGCAAACTGAGTTTTATTCTTTTCGTCTTTGGCTAATTATTTGAAAGGCAAAGACTAGAGTTGCTGTTTTTCATTTAAGAACAACTTATGGGGGGGGGGGGGAATGACTAGTGGCCTCTGCTCTCAAATGGATCATTAAGGGGAAAATTGACATAAGAATATTCCTAAATTTGCAACAGGAAGAAGACTTAATTTTTTTAAATATGAAAATGTCATTCCAGGGAAACAGCAGTACCTGGCACAGATTTTGCTTTGGGGAGGAAAATGCCTTTGAAAACTCAACTAGTTTTATAATTAAGTGATAATGAATGCAGAGCTGTACTTTGTATTCCATTCCAGCACATTGGAGTTGAATCTGAGCTTGAAAAGCTAAATCCCTCAGTGCTTTGGCCCCTCATCAGTGAAGTGCAAATCAAGGCCTTTAGCTGCTACAGAAGGGGTGGTTCCAAAAAAAGTGTGAACTACAAATATTATGTTTTCAAACTGCCTGTTTTCTAATGATATGCTAAGTTGCATATGCAAACTGTATTTAATAAAAAGAAATGTTTCCTTGGAACAAGAAAGCAAACTGTCATATGTGATATTTTATGCACAATGGAAGGATAATCTATTTTTTAAAAAAGAGAAAATAATTATTTCCATTTTATTTGGAAAATAAAAACGCTTTCTGGATTTTTAGCTCACTGATGATTTAACTTAGAGAAAGATTAAATAATATTTTACCTTTGTGCTCTAGTTAACATCATGTAAAATAAGATATGTGGGTGTATATATGTGTGTTGGATTGAGCTTGGTTATAGAGATACAATATAGTACAGTTAGTTCTTGGAAACTTGTTTTAACAAAAACTGGAGAAACTTTAAAAAAATACTGCAACAAAACCCTAACAGAGAACCTGAAAACATAAGAAATTGATGGACTATTTAATATCTTATCATCATAATTAAAAGACATACTATAACCAACCTGCAGATAGGCAATCATTCAAAGAAGCCACTATCATTTGATGTTTTCCTCTTGATGTTTAAGAGCAAACAGAAAGTTAGAAGCGATGGAAATTTGTTTTTGTCTCTATACAAATTGGCATTTTCTCAAAGAGGGGCTAAAACAAAAATTCTACATACAAAGAATTTAGGAAGTAAGCCGGACGGGGAGGAAAATTGACCATCCAATATATGTTCAAGTTCAAGTAGCATTTTGATAAATAGATGGACTTTAAAAGTTTGAAGGAAAAGAGGGCCTTACAATAGGAGGGTAAACAAATGACAAAAGCAGTGAGAAAATATAGCAATCAGTTTAACACCAACTGAAATCTGCAAGATTTAATAGAGAGGACAGGTTCTCACTTAGCCTTGACCATAGGCACGGTCCACAGTGCAACAAACCCTTGGAAGAGAACCAGCCAGCCACAGGTCTACTAGAAGGACCACGAAGGAAGACCAGGACAGCAGTCAGACAAGGCTGCCCAGACCAGGCAGTCCGATCAACCCATTCCCTAGACAGTGATGATGTAACAGGAGAAAGTTTGGGCAAACCAGGTTGGTGACAAACAGACCCAATATCGATTTCTCTTTTGTAAATATACATAATCCAAGTCTGTCTGCCTGAGACCTTTCTGGGTGAGACAGGCAAAAAGCTCTTTCTGCTGGCTCTGGTCAGACCTTCATAATTAACCATGAAATTGCATATCCACATGGCTCCACCTTCCCTGCAAGTCAACACTCTGGCACCAACAATACCATGGATTGGGAAGCTTGCAGCCTGCAGCTGGATGGCTCACCCAAGAGATTTTGGTAGAAGTGGTCAAGGCCATGGCACCGAGAGCAGGGTGGGAAGGAGGCCTTTAGGATGTCTTTGCTGGGGCCAAGCATGCAATATACTCTGCTCGCTTAAAGTTCAAGAGTGGTGTGATCCACCTGAGGGATGACCCCCAAGTTAAATAGACCATTTCAGGTGAGTGGTTGGAGAGTTACATGAACTAAAACTTCTTTTCTGATATTTTCTGATTAAAAGATAGACACAAGACAACCCAGTGGCACAAGGGGGGCTGGCCTTTGGGAAGTGTATTACCTTGAGCTAGGCTTTGAATTATTAATTTTTAATGGGAATGTCTTTTCTCTCAAACTGGGTTATATGATTCTTATATTTCTCTTATCCCGGGCATTTAGCTTTTAAAGACAGCCTTTAGCAAGGCCCTGCTCAGAAGAAAGAAGAAAGAGTCAAGGGGACATTTTTAAGATTTGAAAGAAAATTTATTGAAAATAACTTTAAATAGCTTCTTCTGAAAAAAAAATGTTAATTATTGGCTTATTTGTGGATTATACCTCTATATCTTTTCCCTTTTTTTTTAATCATCATGAATCAGAAAACTAAAAAATAATTTTTTTTAGCAATATTCAACAGGCAATGGAAATATTTCAATGCCATGAAAGGCGCAGCAGAAACTGAAACACTCCTGTCAGGATATAAGGGTTAGAGAACTTGTGAGTCATGAGAAAGACGCCCAGATGTTCCCTTGAACTCTGGGCCATCAGTTGGCTCACGGGCGCCCACAGGCTAGCGCTGGATCAGTCAGAATTCTTGGTGGCAAATAACAGAATCTACTTTAACTGCTTCAAGCAGAATCTGGATTTATTAAAGTTATATAAAGTAGCTCATAGAATCTTCAAAAGGGAGAAGGAGCTGGACTGAAGCCATCAGGCTCGTAATTCTAGTCACCCCCTGGGATTCTCAAGTAAGACCTCACTGGCACCTCTACACAGCAGCCCCTGCATGGGACCAGACACTAGAAACTTCCACGCCAGCCCCAGATGAAGTGGACACCGCTGCCCCACCACACCCAGAAGACTGACTCTCCTCCATGTGGGGCCAACTCCTTCCACTGCTGTTTTCTGAATCAAGTCTCATAGGGGTGGACCCCGTTAGAAAAACTGTCACACACAGACATCCTATGTGCAAAAGAGTCCAGGGACATAAGGTTTTTACCTTCTTCCTTAAAAAGAACTTATAAGGTGAGAAACCATCACAATGTAGAGGGTGTTCAAAGGTGGTGAGTGGCCACAAATGACACGAGTCCGATATGACCCCCAACCTCCCTTTTTCATCCGTATTTCTTTTCCCCAAACCCCCCATTCTAGCAGCCTGATCTTGTTATTTTTCCCTGTGCATCCTACATCCCAGCTCTACCACAGGAGCCTCAGTTTAGTAGCTTAGTCAAGGACACCCAACTGCTAAGAAGCAAAAAATCTGAATTTGAACCCAAGACTACCTTGAGATTCAGAATCTGCATCTCGGTCATGAGTTGAGAGTAGCAAACACAATGCGTGGTACAGAGACTGCGCTCAGCAGATGTTGATGAAGTGACCAGCCCTGACCTTGGTTCAGTTTCCCCCTTGGTTGTGCTTCGTCTCCCTAGTTGGGCACCTCTTGTGTTCCACTTCCCATTTCCTAGGCTCACCTTTTTGGACCCAACCCTTGCTGTGGCACCAGCTATGCCCAGCAATCACCTGGCAATCCTGTACCTCAGCCATACCCACATCTCTCCCATTTCTCCTTCCCAGCCCCATCCAGCCATCTTCACATGTGTGCGAACCTAGAGGAAAAGGGAGTTAACGCCCCACAGGACAACCCTTGACCATGAGAACATGGGAGCTGGTGGAAAAAAATGCCCCACTCTTTCGTGTGTCAGGGGACAATTTTAAGGTGCATTCTACCCAGCTCTTAGAAGGCCCCCAAGGGGATTGCGTTCCATTTGCCTCAGCAGTAACCAGCTAATAATCCAACCTTCCACTGGCTTTCACTCCTTCCCAGTTCATTCTGTTTAGCCACTGCCCCCATACACACCTTGAAAGTACTTCCCAAAATAAACAAGCCCTCATCTCAGGCTCTGATAAGATACAAGTTCACAATGGTTTTGATTGGAAAGCTCACAAGGGGACAAAACGTCCACAAAAACTACTCTTCTAACTTCGACAGGTCAGCTTAGAAACAAGTCCGATTGTTAGGACAATTATGAAAGGAGACAGCATCTAGCAGGTTCTCGTGGCCAGAAAAGCACAAACCTATCAGTCTCACGGAGCACAACAGTACCGACGTCGTAAGGTGTTAGTCTGAAGGACTGTTTTTGTGTAGGGAGGCCGTCTCCTACATCTAACTTGACATAGTATCCATAGCAAGATCAATTAACCCTCTCTTCTAAAGATGGCCCTCCTAGAGCTAGAGTTCAATCCTTTCAGATGGTGGCTCCCAGTCACCTGGAGGTCTGCGGGGCTTTTGCAAGAGCCTGTGGTAATTTATATAAGCACCGTGCCTTGTCTGCAGAGAGAATGAATGTCTCCTCATTTTCATCTGGCTACCTATGTATGTAGATGTGTTATGATTAATCTAATAGAAATTCATTCAAAAATGCTACTGATTTCAGTCAGTATGTATTTTCTCAGCCAATAATACACATCCTACCATGAGGGGTAGCTGCAAATTACTTTACCATTGTAAAGGGATGCCCATATTCCAAGAGTTTGACAACTCCCTGCTTTAAGGGATATTAATGTAAAATAATAATAGCTTCTGTGCTTTGAGTGCCTACATATATTATCCTAAACCTCTCAAAAACCCTGTAAGAAAGTGTTACTAGTCTCATTTTAAAGGTAAGAGAACAGATTCAGAATGTATGAGGGACTAGCCTAAAGCTACAGAAGTAATAAGTGACAAGGCTAAGATAAAAACCCAGGCCTATGAGACCTCGTCGTCACCATCATTCATCCATTTGTCCACTTATTGAACTGGCATGTTTGGGGACAAGGTGTGTGCTGTATACTTCAGGTAAACATAGTCGTTACCTAACCCCTGCTCCTCAAAACATTTCCCTCTGCCAATTTAATTCAATTATTCTGTCTTTTGTTCAGCTTAAGCAGGTTTAAAGTGTAACAGAATCTGACCTTCTCTCTTAGCTTATTTTTATAGCCCCTAAGACCCATCCTGCCTATCCCTTTTCAAGGATTTCTTGCTCTTTTATCATTTATTTGTTCTCTGGCCTTTCGCTCACCTACAAAGCAAGATGAAAGAAGGAACGAGGCCAGTGATTTGAGTCTCTCCAGCCACCCCAATCTCTTCCTTTCTCCTAGGAGGAGAGCTTAGGTCTATAGAGAGGAATCAAAAACAAGGCCGCATCATGTTTCCTTGAGGCACAAAGGGGGTGGGCAAGAGAGAACTGGATGGTTGCATTTTCCAAACGTGCCCTTTTTGTTCCAAAATCTGGGAGGCACGCTTCCCTCACCCATTCACACTAAGTGACAGCTAAGCCTGGGTGTGCCCTCCCTTAAAATGCCACCAGTGAGCAAGCCCAGAAAACCCAGGCAGCCATCAACCCTGCCACTTATCCGAATGACTGTCAGCCCACTAACGCAGTGAGGCTGGGCCACAGCAATTTTGATTTATTTGAAATGTATGATTTGCTAAGTACTTTTATCTGCCACAATGGCCTGGGCCATTCCCTGACAGGGTGTCTCATGCTGAATGGCTGCTCGGGGCAGAAAGAACAGAGGTATTGTTTCCAGATCCATCAACAGACAGGATGTGGGTGAATACAGTGCCAAGAAAGTCACCAGGACATCTCTAGGAAATATTTTCAGGGACACCTGTGATGCCACAGTTTCAAGGGAAGCTCAGCATCGCAGTACCTGGATCTGGTTTTGATCAGAATTGCCTTCTCCTGAGGCCTAGGGATGCTAATCACAACATAAATACACTTGAACCAGATGTGAAATTAACTACTAGATCTGTTAGATGAAATTCTCAAGTCCTAAAGAAGCAGCGTGGCAAATGCTCTTTGACCCAGCAATTCAGCTCCTCAAGGAACTCCTCTTAATGCATGCCAAGATTTGGCACCAAAGCTGTTCATTATAATGTGATGATGATGATGATGATGATGATGATGATGACAAATCAACCTTGGCACTGGCCTATGGACTTTGTGTATATTAACTCATTTTATCTTCATAGCAACCCCATCAGGTAAGTGGTATTATTGTTGCCACTTTACAAATGAGGAAACAAACATCAAGTAATTAAATAATTTCTCAAAATTACACAGCCAGCAAGAGGCAGAACTGGGGTTGTAGCCCTGGCACCAGAGACTGCCCTCTTATGCAACTAAGCTACAGCTGCAAGGAACCAGCTACCCTAGTGTGCTTCATCTTTCGACTATGCAGAACTTTCAATCATATATCTATTAGTCCTTAACAAAATTATCAAGCTATCTCTGAGAAGAAATAATACAATCCTCAGGCAGAATAAAACATAGTTTGCTTTTTAAAAAAATAAACATATTTAAGCTATTCTGGCATCCTGGCTCACAACAGCCACCTTCTTGCTGCATCCTCACAAGGTGAAGGGAGAGATCATCTCTCTCCTATCTTTCCTTATAAGGGCACTAATCCCATTAATAAAGGATCCACCCTCATGACATAGTTTGCTTTTTAAAAAAATAAACATATTTAAGCTACTCTGGCATCCTGGCTCACAATAGCCACCTTCTTGCTGCATCTTCACAAGGTGAAGGGAGAGATCATCTCTCTTCTGTCTTTCCTTATAAGGGCACTAATCCCATTAATAAGGGATCCACCCTCATGACTTAGTTGCTATCCAAAGGCCCCATCTCCTAATACCATCACATTGAGGGTTAAGTCTTTAATATATGAATTTTAGGTGGACACAACATTCAGTGCATAGCGCCAAGACTCAAAGAAGCTAAGAAACGTGTTCAAAGCCACACAGCCAATGAGTGGTAAGGCCGAAGTTCACATTCTCAATGAGTTCACACACTCAATCTTCTTTCTACTATTTAATATTGTCAAAGGGTTATGAGAGTATGTACCTTTTTAAAGGTACCAATGGAAACTACATTTAATATTTTGCCCCATGATCTTATAAAAACTAGTAAACGCCTCTCCTCCAAGCACCTAAGAGCGTCCACGAAGGACACAGCCTAAAGAGATGACTCTTATCCCTTACATATATCTCATTCAAACAATCCCACTGAAAAGCAGCTAAAGGTTTCGACTTTTGTATTCACTATATCATTCTTCTTTTTACCACTATTAATAGCCACAAATATTGAGTTCTAGTGGATTCCCTATGATTTCTCTTGATGCAAGCAAGGGTATAACTCAAAGGTAGATTTCTTCAGAACGTAGTAGCTGAAATATTAGATTTTATGGATCTTACATCAGATGCGGTGGTGGTTCAGTGTTGGACCACCTCACTGCTAACTGCTTTCATGGTTCGTGAACTCTTTCTACTGTGCCTCAGCTCCTTCTCCAGGCTCAGGGTATTGGTTGCCAGGTAAACACCCCATTGTGAACAATACCACCTTATAAATAGACTGTGCTGACTTAGCACAAAACCCACAGGCCTGGTCTGGCAGCAGGAGATAGTCAGGGATGGGGATTTGAGAATCTGAGCCCCACAACTGTTGGATTTCCTTGGCCTGCACTAGGGAGTATGAGTTCTGCTCATCAAACCCTGACAGCTGTAACAAATGTATTCCCTCTGATCATTTCAACCTGCAGTTGGGCAAAAATCAGATTCCTTTTGTGCCGTGTGGCTATTTCCATGGTGAGGCAAACCAATCCTTTACTTGGGTATTGAACTCCCATCCCTTTTAAACTTCTGGTTTTTTCCCTCTGAAAAGCTATTTTCAAAATTTCCCTTTATGGGTCACCCTTCTTCATCAGACTTCATTAGATGGCATTACCCCACTGACACTGTCAAAACTGTCCACAGGATGGGTCTTGGGAATGTATTTCTTACAATTGCCATGTCTTCCTTTTGTTTCAGTCAATATACTTAGGGCACAGGTTATTAAAGTGTATATTACCCACTCGACTTTAGGCTTTAAAAATCCCGAGATGCCTTCTCTTTATACCAGTGCAACCAGTGAGATACTGGCAATCATAAAGCCTGATATGGGAAAATGTCAACTAAACCCTTGTTCAGAGACTCCTCTGAAAAGCGAAAGCAAACCACACCAGGAAAGAAAAGTTACCAGGAGCGTCTGCCGAGTTTTCCCGCAGGCCCAGGCCATTCTCTCCTGGAAGCTGAACTGTCACCAGCACATGGAGCCTGGCTGACGTCTGAAGACGGGGGCTGGCGTCGCTTAGTATTCTGCAAAAGCAGTGGCGTGTGCTGGGGGCCGGGGCGGCTGGCGACTCGGCTCTGCGAGGCGCTCTCCCCCTGCGATCTCCCTGCTCCCAGCAGGAGCTGACCCAGGCTTGGAAAAGGTTAACTAGCACAAACAGCCATCATTTGTGCCGAGTGGGAAAGCCCCATGTGTTGCCCCAGCTTCTCTTTATGAGGCGTGAGGGGTGGTTTTTCTCTGTTGTTCAGGCAGTTGGCACAAGGTGAGTACCCAGCATGCTTCTGCTTTAGGAGCTGGAAAGGCCCGTCTCCAAGCGAGTGTGTGCAGGAGGCCGGGAAAGGAAGCCATCGGAAGCCCCACTTCTGCTCTGGGGGAGGCGAGGGGGGCAGGGGGCAGGGAGAGAAGCTGGGATGGGGTGAGGGGTAGGAGCAGAATAGCCCTTCAGTGTGCCCTGAATAAATGCATTCACCTCAACCTAATCAGTTCAGAGGCTCTGTTTTCAGATCCCATCTGCTTATCTCAAGGAAAGTTTGGGGAACGGCGCCCGTCCTATTGTGAGGCCATCATTTTGCAAATCTATTCCCGTCAGAGCTCTCTTTATAACAGATGTCAGTGGAGGAATCTGAGCTGTCGGGGAACCGCCGACCATGAAAAGGAGGGGCAGAGCAGCAAGCTACGCACACAAAACTGCGGCCCCGCCACAACGTAAACAGGCACGTTGTCTCAATATTTTCCCACATCACCCAACAACTCCAGGGGCCTTATCTCCAAAAGAAAAGGGGGGAGATCACTGTCACAACAGAGAGGCAGGATCCTTCGAGTTCATCTCCTCCAAGTTGAAAGATTTGTAACGTGTTCCTAAAAGCGTCTTCCTCTGCCACAAAAATTAACATGTTTATTCTGTACAAGAGAGTGCCTTGCCAGCATTAAAAAACAGCGCACTGGCTAACTTTTAGTCTGGGCAGCAATGTAAAGAGTTTAAATTCTTCTTTTTTGTTTTTAATAAGCCCTGCCTCGGCCTGGGTCATAAGCAGCATGGGACCTACAATTTTGCATCCTGTAGAAACGAGAGCATGATTTCTTGCCAGCCCTTCCCTGTGGCCAGAATGTTAGGCGAACCCATGAGGGCCAGTGCCGCCTGGAACAACAGGACATGGCCAAGGGCTGCTCACCTTGGGGCAGTGTGTCTAACCTGGCTCTTCTGTTGTCAGAGGAAAGCAGAGTTGGGTTTTGAAACTGGAGATAGTGGGAACACTGGATTTTCCCTCAGCTCACGATTTTAGTGGTTTGAGTGGCAAGTCCTTCTTACCATAGTGTAGGTAAAAGAATATTAACCTGAGAACTGTTAACAATTAGCACTCATCAAAACATTCATTCCTGGAACCTGAGAGGCTGCCCTGAATTCCCACCCAGTATCCGAGCCCATGGGGATTCTGTTTGAAGATTAAAGCCTTGGCCATGTCTATGAATGGAGCGTCACTTCTTTATTGAAGAGAAGACGGATCCCTAAAAGAGCTTGCGGGTTCTCTCAAAGTTTGGTTGTAGCCTCAACTTTAAGAGCTGCATTATGAGGCATTGTGGGGATAAAGTTTTGCCGTAATTTGGGTTGTGATGTTTGGTCGGTTTGTTTTTCTACTCTTAAGACCAAACCATTAAGGCAGACTCCGGTGTTATGGCTTATCTGTGAAGCATTGCCCACACGCCCCATAAGCACACCTTAAACAAGAGTTAGATGGGTACCACACTGATTGTGAGGATCACTTCATAAGTTATAGAATCGCTAATCACTATGTCGTACACCTAAAACATGCAATAAAACATTGTATGTCAACTGTAATTGAAAAATTTTTTAATATATAAATTTAAAAAAAAAAATTTTAAGGACTCCCTGTCTGGCATATCCTGCTCTGTGCATCACAGAAACTCACTTAACTTTCATGACAACATGGCAGCCAGGCAAATGTCAGTATTCCCATTTTACAGGTGAGGAAACTGAGGCCCTCTAAGTGCTAAGATTTAAAGCTGCATCTTCCAACCCTAACACCCAGTGCCTGTCTCCCCTGTGAATGAAAAGCCCCATCAATTTCACACCCAGCTCCCTCGTGGAATTCCATGAAGCCACAAAAAACCAGGCAAGAGAAGGCTATTAATTAAGATGAGAAAATGTTTGCAATATATGAAGTGGGGAAATGCCAGCTACCAAAATGTGTATAGTATGATAATAACTTATATCCATTATGTTATAAATGGATTTACTTATATGCCTAGATCAAAAACAGTTACAAAAATCATCATTGCGATCGGCACTGAATGTTGAGAATTTCACTTTTTCTATGCTTACTTCGTATTTAAAACATTTTATTCAATACATTCGTAAAATAGCATTTTATCCTTAAAAAATATCTGAGCGGCAGTACTCATCACAATGTTCTAAATGAAAGAAAACTTAATAAGAAAAGAAAATCACTCTATTTTATTTTGTCCAATTCTCTACGAACTTCTGACGCAGTGACATGGAATCTTCTGGACTTTCAGATCTCCAGCCTCAGCAAAATCAAACGTTGTCATCTGCCGTTTGAATGATATGCTTATTAAACTGTCACTAGGACGCGTGACCTACTAACTGTGACAGAACACAGAAAAATGCGGGCAAGCGCCACAGCCATCCCTGCAGTCTCTAGGCCTGCCAGCCCCTCTAACAACGGGGCGAGACCCCGCATCGAGTCTTCAAAGAGGTCACATCAAACCGCTCTTGGCCCACAGGCAAGGTGAAGCACGGATCACGGGGACAACGGGGAATTGTGTGTCTGCTGGCATGACTGGAACCAATGCCAATCAAACAAAAGCTCGGCCTTCAGTTCAGCCCCGACAGGATGTGGCTCCTTTCAGGCTGACTCGGTCAGCACAGCGAGCTCCTGGACGTTTTCTGGCCGCGTTTCATAACATAATGATGTAAATGAATATTTAGCCTCGAAGATTAACTTTGAGCAACAATGCTGGTTATGTCTTCTAACTCGGTAATTACTGGACTTATTGAATACTACTGTGATTTGTCATTGCTGAAAACAGCAAATTCATTTGGAGGAACTTGAATTTTCTTAAATTGTCCCTTCAGATTTCTAGTCAGGAATTCATTCTGACAGAATGAAGTTTAATATTCATAATGCTCCAGAAGGCTTTTGGCTGATCTGATGTTCAGCGGTTCAGCACCGTCTGCAGCTGCCAGAGTCTCAATCGTTGATCTCTTCCACTGTGCTTTTGGTCCTTGTGGATCTCAGTTAAGAAACTTCCTCTCCCTGGTCCCCATTTTCCATGAAAAAGTCCCCTGGATGACCTCAGGGCCTAGGTAAATAGTAAAACGGTGGTGCCAGGTATGGTGTGAGAAACCAAAGCACACCTGTACCCAGGGCACTTCATGTTTCTGAGGCTACGTTTTGAAATCAGCCTTGCTGAGATGATGTTTATGGGGCAGAGTTGAGGCTGAAACTGTGGAACTGACATCTTGTTGGGCCAAAGGCTCAGAGATCAGCCGCTGGGTTGTGTTCAAGCCACTGATTGTGTTCAAGCACACATACCTGTCAAGCTACAAACTTCCAAGTCATAGGATCAGATGATGATCCACTGAAGATGTAGAAAGTAGGTTCATATTCTACCACCCTCCTGCTCAATAAATGATCACCCTCCAGCACTGGCACTTTATGGACAGAGAGATGCCTTGTGTGGACTCACTGCCTAGGTCTGAGCA
This sequence comes from Miniopterus schreibersii, assembly GCF_964146895.1. Classification (NCBI taxonomy): domain Eukaryota; kingdom Metazoa; phylum Chordata; class Mammalia; order Chiroptera; family Miniopteridae; genus Miniopterus; species Miniopterus schreibersii. Next base: position 174,650,522 of record NC_138102.1, read on the forward strand.
CTAGCCCAGCACTTTCTAACAGTGCGGTCATAGGCAAGCCTTCATTTCTCGAAACCTCGGTTCCCTTGCCAGCAAAATGGGGCTAAAATAGTACCTATTTCACAGGGCCGTTATACAAATTAAATGAAGTATGTAAGTGCTTCGACGCATGCCTGGGCATATAGTAAGTATTCGATGAATTTAATTATTTAATTCAATCAACAAAAATATATTAAGGACCCACCCTCAGCCCTTCCAATAGTTCTGTGAGCCTCCAACTCCTTGTAACATACCCCCCACTGCTTGAAATACCTCAAGTGGTTTTTGTTTTCCTGGCCCAAGCCTTCTGGATATAGAGATGGGAGAAGCAGGACAGAGCTGGATGGTTGATGGAACGAGGTCCTGGAGGAAGCAGAGATGAGGACGGGATTCAGAGTCTGAGTGAAGAATAGGGCCTTCAGGACGTGAAGGAATCCCTCCTTGATTACGTCAGAAGAGAAGAAATCAAGGGTGAGTATTAATAAATCAAAGTAAATCAAAGAAACAGAAGGGCAGAGCATCCCAAAGTTTCTTCTCTCTCAGAAGCAATAGTAATAATTGCTAACATTTGTGGACCCCTAATACAAGTCAGACAATGACCTAAGGACTTTAAATGTATTAGCTCATTTAACAGCCACTGTGATGTGATAAGATAAGCAAAATTATTATCACCTCCATATTACAAAGGAGGGGACCAAGGTACAGAGAGACTGACAGCAGAGCCAGAATTTTAAACTTGGGTGGTCCATCTCCAGATAGATATACACATACATGTACATATATGTATAGGTACGCAGCTGCACAGAACTGGATTAATATTATCCTTGGTTCTTGTGTACTTTTTATTTTACTAAGGAAACATCACCTGTCTACCCACCATCCAATATATGAGCAAGAATATCGACAAGTTGCATTTACCTGTGCTTCCCCAATTCTTTTCCCATGACTCTCCCCATCGGAAATGATTGTTATACTGAGCCTTGCCTTCATCAGACCTTTACTTTTTTAAATAATTTTTTTTATATCTTTATTGATTTTAGAGAGAGGAAAGGAGAGGGATAGAGAGAGACAGAAACATCAATGATGAGAGAGTCATTGATCGAGCCCACAACCTGGGCATGTGCCCTGACCGGGAATCAAACCCCAATCGCCTGGATCCTAGGTCGACGCTCAACCGTTGAGCCACGCCCGGCCGGGCCATACCTTTACTTTTTTAAATAGTCTTATGATATGTTTGTGTACATATAAAGTTAGTTTTTCTTAATTTTTATAAAAGGTAACATGCTGAATGTTATCTTCTAAGACTTAATTTTCACTTCATAGTTTATTAAACATGAGATTATATATTATTTGTACTTTTTAATTTTTTCACATTATTGACACTTTTATCTACTTGATCTATCAGTTACGGAGAAAGGTGTATTAAAAATCTTCATAATATGATGTTACAATTGTCACTTTTTCCATGGAGTTAATTTTTGTTTTATGCATTTTGAGTTATAGTGCCAGGCAAGTACGCAGTTTGAATTTTTATATCTTTCTCATGAATTGAACCTTTTCTGATTATATAGTAACTTTCATTATTTCTCATTGTGTTCTTTGCCTTATAGTCTAAAGTTATTAATATTACTACACAAGCTTTCTTAAGATTAGCATTTGCCTACTATCTAATTTTCTAATTTTAATTTTTTCATATGCTGATATTTTAAATGTGTCTATTTTAAATAGCATATGCTGCATAATTTAAAACCCAGTCTGACAATCTCTGTCTTTTAACTGGAATATTTGCCACTTAATTTTTTGCAATGACAAATGTATTTGGCTATGCTTCCATCAACATATTTTGTACTTTCTGTTTGTATCACTATTTGTGTTTAATTTTTCTTCTTTTTTGCCTTCTTTTAGGTTGAATTTTTTTTTTTTTACTCCCCTGTCTTTTCTATCAATTTGGAATTTATATTCACATTTCTATTATTCTATATCCCCACATAAATTATAGCTTGCATACTTAAGTTACTAAATTCTAAAATTAATCATATATTTATCTCTTCCCATGCAATACAAAGGCCTTAAAACACTTTAATTCAATCAGCCACTTGGCAATTTGCATGCTATTATTGTTTTGTGTGTTGAATTCTGTCTTGCCTTCTCACTATAAGTGTTTTAGACAAATAATGCTTGTTTTAAACTTATCCGTATATTTACAACTTTTTTACTAATCATTCCTCTTGCACCTAAGAACATTCCATCTGAAAACACTTTCACTATTTCTCAAATACATCCTCTTACAACCCTCAATAGTAAGAGTCTATTGGTAGAAAACGTTCTCAGCTTTTAGTCTTCCTTTTAATGCCTTTATTTCACTTTGATTATTAGATTTTTTTGCTGAGTAATTCTAGGTTGACAGCTATTTTCTCTGTACAGTCACAAAATCTACTTAATCCTGGCTTTCATTGTTGATGTTCAGAAGTCAGCTCTATCCAATTACTATTTTTTTCTAGATAGCCTATTTTTCTCAGCCTCCTTTTAAGGTAATATCTTTCTTTGGGGATTCTAAACTTTGACTGTGAAGTTTCAAAGTATGGTTTGTTTGTTTTTAATTTACTTGATTGAAGGGTATTAGATTCCTAAACATGAGGATTGTTTGTCATGGGTCCTGGAAAATACTTAGCCATTAACTCTTCAAGCATTCCCTCCACTTAATGTACTGCTTCCTTTTGAAGTTCCAAATATTAGACAGACCATCTCACTCTATCCTTGTGTCTCCTAACCTTTCTTAAATACTTTTCATCTTTGTTTCTTTGTGCTTCATTCTAGATATTTTCTTCAGATCTACTTTCAAGTCATCAATTCTCTGTTTTATGATGTCTAATTTACTATTAAAATCCATCCATTGATTGTTTTTCTCTTTTTATCTAGTACCAAGGTTCAAGGTAGACTGTTTTCATTGCTGTATCCCTGCTTATGGGGATTGGCAGCTTGGTTTTTAGTTTACTGTTGCATATGTAGCCTCTATGGATTTTTGGAGCCCAGCTACATTTGGGATCTCCCTTATGTTTCCTACTTTAGGTGGAATCTAGTTTTTCTCCTTTCTCCCATATATAAGAGCTCATTACAATAAAAATTCAGCTTCTTGGCACGCTGGTGGAAATGGAGGCTCGCTTTGGAGCCCAGCTAGTACAGATCCAGGAGCCAATCAACAGAATCGAAGCCCCACTGAGTGACGTTCGTGATGACAATGAGCAGCAGAACCTGGAGTACTAGCAGCTCGTGGACATCAAGATGGCTGGAGCAGGTGATTGCCACCTACAGCAGCCCGCTTGAAGGCCAGGGTGCCTACTGCAGCAACCTGCCCACCACCAAGACTGCCTGAGTCCAGCAGCCTCCTGGGCTTCCTGCTTCCAGCAGAGGGATGGATGCTCCTGGGTAGGGAGGAGCGTGGGAGGGGCAGGAACCTTACCCCTGGCTCTTCCTCTAACCTGTCAATAAAATTGTACGGCCTAAGGGAGAAAAAAATGTAGCTTCTTTTGGGTTTCAGCAAATGGCCTCAGAATGAAAGTGTCTTTAGTAATCTGTTTACCTCTTTGGTTCTCTTTCCTCCTAACAGCTCATTAATGCATTTTAGGATTTTTAAAAATTTTATTCTGGCCCGGCCGGGCTTGGCTCAGTGGTTGAGCGTCGACCTAGGATCCAGGAGATCGGGGTTCGATTCCTGGTCAGGGCACATGCCTGGGTTGCGGGCTCGATCCCCAGTTGGGGGCGTGCAGGAGGCAGCCGATCAATGACTCTCTCATCATTGATGTTTCTCTCTCTCTCTCCCTCTCCCTTTCTCTCTCTGAAATCAATAAAGACATATTTTTTTTAAAAAAAATTTATTCTGCATTTGAGGATTTCACAGAGAGGGTAAGTCAGAGTATCTTACCTGCCATTCTTCCAGGAATAGAAAACTAATTTTGTTCTTTAAATTGGGAATAAAAACAGACACCAAGTCTAGCGCACACATCCCAGGTTTTTTATGAGCAATTGAAGGAAATGCTGGGTACTGATGATGTACAAAAAGCAAGTTGCAAATAAGTGTATATAATATAATTTTTGTAAAAATAAACATTGAGAACCTTTTTATATTTGTATATGTATACAAGCATAGAGAAAATTAAAGGGCTACATACAAAACTTGCTCACTTCAGAATGTCTAGGACAGAGAAAATAAGGGGGGAAAATACTATAAAAAGAGTGAAAATATACATGTTAATAAAATGTACAGCAAAAATATTCTTCCAAATATGTAAAAAGTTTAATAAGTCCATGGACTAGGACTAAAAGGTAATGTGGACAAATGTCTCAATGGCTTAGGCGTTACCTTGCCCAACGAGAGAATGATTGGCAGGTGATCTTGCACATGTCCTTTAAATTGCCACTTACATGGCCTTGAATTACAGTGAACGCACAACAATCTCTTCTCTTTCCCAGACTCAGTCCTGATCAACTTCTTCTGCCTTATCCCACGCTTAGGTTTCCGACCATCCACAGAACCCATGTTGGCCTACTTGTGACCTTGGAGTTATTTCACCTTTTTACCAAAGCTCAGGATTGATGAAACTTCACTGTGGTTCAGATTCTTTATCTGGGTGGGGTGCCTCTACTGTAGGAACAGGGACAACTAATATTGGTTGAGCGCTCACTTTGTGTCTGGCACTAAATGGGTACTTACTCTGCATTATTTTATTTGTACAAACACCAACCCTGTGAAGAGAGTTTCAAATGCTGACAGCATCCTTGGGAAATCTAATTGGTGAGGGAGATCAGGGGAACCATCCTGAGGCGGTGATAGTAAAGCCAAGTTCTGAAGACTAGGTAGGAGTTAAACTGGTGACTGCGTATCCAAGGGATTAAATCCAGGAAACTCAACATGTAATAACTCCATACTAACCTTTTAGTCAGCAAAGGCAACTATATAGATATTTCTAAAGACCAGAATGCAAATTTGCCTTAAAAGAGAAGCCAATATTTGGAGTCCCAATGAGCTTAAGGCTCTGGCCAAATGGTCCTGTCACCATTCCCTCCGGACGGACCCATGACACATGTTCCTTAAGGGGAAGATAGCATCAATTCTATTTGTAAATTATCATAACTTTCCTGGTTGCTTTCAGGCGTGTGTGTGTGTGTGTGTGTGTGTGTGGTTTTGTTGTTTAGACAATGGGTTAAACAAAATTAACACTCAGAAGAAAGTATATTTCCTGGGGTCTTAATAGATATGGGAGAATGGGAGAAAACAGAACAGTCCCCTGGTGGTGAGGGGGTATCCAATGGTGAGGTGTTTTGAAGGATGTCACTTTAGGATAAACGAAGAATGTTGAAGTTTGAAGTTACCACACCTTCCTAATTTATCATCTAGATTTTCTGTGCCATCCAATGTGTAGCTACTAGCCATATATGGTTATTTATTAAACTAAATGAAATTAAAGATTGCATTCCTCCTTCTTACTAGCCATAGTCCAAGTGCTCAGTAGATATTGGTGGCTCGCAGGCAGTGCATCGGGTAGCTCAGCTATAGAAAAATCTCTGTTGTTGTAGAAAGTTCTATTAGACTGAACTGACGACTACAGCGCAGGAGGGGAGCCCTCCCTGGTGTCCCACGACACACTCACAGATGCAATCTTCAATGCAGGTCACGTCTGTCTAACATTAAATGCCTTATGTGGAAATTCTATCCACCTCAACGAACATTTATTAACCATCTTCAAGGGGCAAGATGCTGAACCAACCACTGGGGGGGCGGGGGGCAGAAAAACAAACCAGACATGGCTACGACCTTCAGGCCCATAACCTAGAGAGGAAGAAGGAGATGCGAGCTGCTTCAGGGGCTGTAAGGACTCGGGAAACTTCTCCTTGAGCACAATTTCTCCTGAGGCTGGAACTGTAAAGGGCACCACACGCCAAATTCTCCAATTCTAGTGTTGAAGTGAAGGTCTCTGGAATTTTGGGGGACAATGGAATAACATTTGTACATGTGACAAACACAAGTCTCCAACAGGGAATCCAAGCCTGGAGTTCTTTTAAAGCTTCCCCCCCGCCCCATAAAACGGAGCATGTTTGGTTGACGTCATGTAGTTCATAGGGTTCAATGTTGTGTGAAACTGTATGTTCTCCTTCCTCCAAAGAAGGAATGTAAACAGGCTTGTCTCGGCTACGTCTTCATTTGTAAAATGAGCATGTTGGGTGATAATACTTTACCTTCTCAAAAAGATCATGTTTGAATGACTTTTTTTTTTTTTTATCTGAAAATATGAGAATGAAGTAAGGTTTTACTGATGGGGTTGACAGCAGGCCCCCACCTGGGCGCTATGTCCAGGGTCCCCGGTCACACGAGGTGCGCGGGGAGCCTGGAGGAAGGAGCAAGAGCTCCGCAGCGTGGAGGGCGCGCAGCCCTTGGCCTTGAACGTGCGGTGACAGATTACGGTTGGGCGCCTTGTTAGTAGGCGTAAGTGTTATACGGATCAGATAATCAATTCTTCCACACTGGACGAGCGGCTAAAAAAATCCTGTCAAAGAACAAGCAGACTGAAGATGCGGCAGACTGTATCCAGAGGTAAGACCACATGAAAAAAAATTGCCGATATCTGCCCAGTTTTCACATAAGAAAAACAGCAATTTAATACGCTTCAAACTAATGCTTACAAACAAGAAAGTGGGGTTATTCCTCGTACCAGCCAATCGACCACATTATAAGGGAAAAGCAGTGACCATCTGGTGAGACTTGACAGGAAGTGAGCCCGAAGGAGGTGAAATTACCGATACCTTTTGCAATATGGACATACACCCACTCTCCTTAACTGCGAGCCCCCTGGAAACGCGTGCACTGCCTTAAGACACTCATGGCAGAATGAAGACATCGACCGACCATTTCCTTATCTTTATATCATCTTTTAATTCTATTTGTTGGTGTATTTTATAATGTACCTATGTTAAATCAGCAGAACCGAGCAGGGCGCAGATCAAAACCACGCTAGGTGGCTCCCGCCGCCCGCCACAGCCCCGGTCGCTCCGGCTGGATGGCTTATGTTCTCCTGCCACCCCGTGGCGAGCCCGCTAAGCGCACACCGTCGGCGGCGGCGGGGAGGCCGGTTTGAACGCATACACTCCGAACTTCAGGGGACCCTGGAACCCAGAGGAAAGAATCTGAGTTTTCAGGAGTGTCACCGCCACAACACCTGGAAAAGCTGATGCCTCAAACAAGTGGCACATCGGGGTCCACAACCTTAGCACGTTACCTCCCATCTTTGGATTCCTTCTTCTCTTACCTGTAAAATGACGACTTTCAAACTCTTGGTGAACTTCAACACCACTTCCAGTTCTAAAAGGCCTGTGATATTTTAATGAAGGGTCACTTTGCATTTTGTTAGCTTCCGAATTCCCATAGGAGTTGTAAAATCTCAGATAGTCCCTCCTCTGTCTGAATTTCTAGGCCAAGGTGGAGCTGCTCTTGCCGGGGTGCCACACCAGCAAACCCAAACCTCGACAGCTTCCAGATGCCTGTCAGTGCTACCCTGGGCCATTACGTGAAGCACGGTACGTCCAGGCAGCCAACCCCAAGGCCAAGCCGGCCCTCAGGTGCTTATTCATGTTCTATCTTTCTCTCCCGTGTCCCTCACTGCTGTCCTGGGAAAGCCCCCTGCCTTTGGCCCCCTTCTCTGGGCCTTCAGGAGCGAAGACGGCCTGCTCCACGAAGAGTTACATCAAGTTTATCTGTATCGCCTAAATTGTCCTCCTTAATCATTTTTCATATGTGTCTGTCTCTTACAGTTCTTAGTAAGTTGTTTTTTCATTTTTGTTTGTTGGTTTTGCTTTGTTTTACTTTCTATTTTGAAATAATTGTAGACTCACAGGGAGTTAGGGGCTGGGATACATGAGGAGGCCCCACGCACGCTTCTCAGCCTCCCCCAGTGGTAGCGTCTTGTATAACTACAGGGCACAAGCTGAAAAGCAGGCAGCTGGCCCTCGTGCCATCCACAGAGTTAATTCAGATTTCATCAGTTTTACCCGCCCTTGTTTGGGTGCCTAGGTTGTTTTTGTGTTTCCGTCATTTTAGGTTCCCTGGTTCCTAGCACAGCGCCTGGCAAAGGAATGGCTTTCCCTGTATGTTGGTGAAGGGAGACAGAGAGAAAGAAACAAAGGATGGAGGGAAGGAAGGAAGGAAAGAAGGGACTCCTGTCAATTAGCAAAACAAACTGATCAATAAGTTAAAAATACTACTTAAGCCCAGCCAGCGTGGCTCAGTGGTTGAGTGTCTACCCACGAACCAGGAGGTTGTGGTTCGATTCCCGGTCAGGGCACACGCCCAGGCTGTGGGCTGGATCCCCGGTAGGGGGCGTGAGGGAGGCAGCCGATCAATGACTCTATCATCAGTGTTTCTATCTCTCTCCCTCTCCCTTCCTCTCTCTGAAATCAGTAAAAACGTATTTTTTAAAAATAGTCCTTACGTGGACTTTTCTGATATAACAAGGTAGCTCAATGTTAAAACCCAGCGTTTCACTCAGAGTTAGTCTTTTTTTTTTTTTTTTCAATTTTTACCCAACAGATTATTCGATATGCCAGTCTTCAAGACATCTATACAAATAACATCCACACACATTAGAGAATCTCTTGGCGTTTTCAGCTGCTGTGAAGGTGGCTGATGAGGCCCTAACATACAGCACCCAAGAGCCAAAGAAGCAATATCCAATTCCAAGAAACCCTTTGTTTATCCAGAGTCTTGCAAGGAAAGAGATAAAATGATAGGAAGAAACTTGGAGCACAGTGAAGGACACGAAGTTTAGAAATCACAGAAAATACATCAAAAAATTTTTAACTTAAAAACAAATTTTAAGTGTTTTGACAAAAATAACTCAAAACTAAAATAAATTCTCTTTGCTCAGACATGCCTTCAGCTAATTCTTGAAAGAAAGCCACAGTACTTTCTGTTAATAATAGAGCGCTTCCGTGACTGCTGGTGTTGTTTCTACTGTGTAGCAAAAGTTGTCAAGGCCCCACCATGTGGGTCTTATCACTACGGTGCAATTTGGCCCAGCTGCCAACATCTGCACCTCTTTGCTTGGGGGTTTCCTCTGCCCACCAGGGCAGGTGAAGTACTGGGAGTAAAATCCCCCAGGAGTGTCCCTCAAGCAATGTTTGAGTGGGTTCAAGGTATACACGCACCAGCAATGGCTGGGAGTCCCTGACCACTGAGTCCCCAGCAGGACTGAGCCCCAGATGCCCAGAGCACTAACCTGCTCTGCAGTGGATGCTTCCCTTCCTATCTTCCTTCCCTGCTCTCTTAGCAATGTTTCCTGGGATCAGCTCCCCAAGAAATCACTTCCATTTGAATTGCTCTCTGAGGGTCTCCTTGAGAAACCCAAACTAAGACAAATTGCAAAAGCACTGAGCTGGAAGCTATTCAGAACCAAAGAGCATAATGTGAAGTTTAGGCCTCTTTATTCTGCTTTAAGACTTTGTTCTGAGCTGTCTGCCAATTTCACGTTAATATTAGAAAATAATCTAAAATATTAGACTGGTGTTTCTTGAAATCGACATCTGCCACATGTACTCCAAGGAGATACACACCGAACTACATAGAACTTCCTCCTTCTCAACCTCAAGCCTACCCTCCATCGAGACATGAGTTCTAACTCCAAAATACATCCTATGTCAGTCCACTAATGCCCATTCCCACTGCCTCTCCCCTGGTCCATTCCATCAACATCTCCTGCTAAACTGTTAATAGAGATGGTCAGTCCATGACCCTCTCTCGCTAAACTGTCACGATAGCCCCCTGAATGGCCCATCCTTGCTTCCACTCATGACCCATCTGGTCTCCTCTTCAGAGAGCAACGAAAGAGATCATTTAAAAACAAACCAGTTCCTGTCACTCCCTTCAGGACAACCCTCAGCAGCTTCCCATTGCACCTGCAGTGAAATCCCAACTCCTCCTCTTGGCCTATAAGACTTCTCCAGCTTCCAGTTGAAACCACTGCCCTCTTTACTCACAATGCTCCAAACACTGCAGCTTCCCCTCTGTTCCTAGAAAGGACCAGCCTGTCCCAGCCTCCAGGCTCTGTGCCTGCTCTTCCCTCCTCCTCAAGTACTCCGCTCAGACTCTTGGTTGGCATGAATCCTCCTCATCTTTCAGATCCCCTTCTCGGAACATCTCCTTCAAAGATCTGATCTAGATCATCTACCCACATAGCCCACTGTGTCACCCTCTAGCACTGCACCCTATTTCCTTCATAGGACCGCAAACAGTTCAATCAGCAGACCTGGGTTGCTCCAACCTTGCATATCCCCAAGAAAGACCTATTCTCAGGACATTCCCTGGAAGATGAGCCCCAGCCCTTGGAATGTTCTGCCTGACAAGAGTGTTAGTAAACACCTAAGGCCTTGGGCCACATGGTACCAGTTTGATCTAATGGTTTATTCTAGCAATGAGGCTTATGGTGATCACCAGGCTTCTGCTCTGGGAGGTTGGAGTCTGAGCAGGTGAGGTCAGTCCCACAGGGGCTGCACTCACTTGGGTCAATGTCCCTGCCTGGCACCACTTCACTTGTGTGGTCACACATTGTTGCTGGAGGATGACATGTACCTATAGACTCTACGGGGAGAAGACACCTGGAAACTGGTGCCTGGTTTCTCCTGGGCTCTGCCCCATGAGTCCTTTACTTTTTCTGATTTTGATATTTTTATTTTTACTCTCAGAAACCATAACCATGAGTATAACAGCTTTTCTGAGTCCTGTGAATTCTTCTAGCAAGTCACCTAGCCTGAGGGTTTCTCAGCGCCCCCAGACACAGAGCCAAAGAGCATTCAAGGCAGGGGCCCCAAAGCCTCGCGACAGCCCTACACATAGCATGGGGGCCCGTGTTCTCTCTTCACCAAGAGGCCCAGCTCCATAGGGGGGACCTCAGCCATCCTCACTCACTGTGGCATCACTAGCACTCACCATGATGCTCGACACCATAGATGCTCAAAGAATATTTGTTAAATAAGTGAACAGTGAAAGAACAAACAAATAAAGGAGTGAGGGAGCGAGTGAGTGAATTAATGAATGAATCTGGGACTTATGTTACATCCTACAGGAAGGATAATTACTACTGACAGTTTTGTGTTACCTGTAATCATCTCAATATCTCAAGCTTGCTTAATCAAATGTAAATGAAAAGCCATGCTACCCAGGGACAAGTTACTTCATATCTCTGAGCCTCGGTTCCCTTACGTGCAAAGCCAGAGGCTGTCCTGTTAGGAGGACTGCTGTGAACGGTAAATGACACGGGCAGCAAGTGCCCAGCATGTGCTGCAAACAGTGTCCTCTCTCTCCATTCCCTCCACTCACCACAAGGAGGGGCTGGGGAAGAAGAATTTAAAATAAAATAAAAGGAGTGGATGTGTAAGAACAGTTTTATTTGCAAGAGACAGAGAACCTGAATCAAAGCAACTTAAGCAAAAAATAATCCTGAGCTCAATGAACTGAAAATCTAGGGCTGGAGCCCGTTAAAGACCTTGTTGCTAAGGTACAGCGTGGTTACTGCCCCTTCTCTCCTCTTAATCCTGTTTCTCCCCACAGGCTCCTCTCAGGCACAGGCTCTCTTCAAGGTGGCCTCTGGGACTCGCTCCACAGTCACCCCTCACAGCGCCAAGCCTCGTGGAAATCCCGTCACCCAGAGCACATAGATCAGACCGGGAAAGACCTAGTTCTCTGCAGGTAGGGTCACCAAATAAAATACAAGACACCCAGTGAAATATAAACAACAAATAGTTTTTTAAATGTAAGCATGTGCAAAATATTGCATGGGACATACTTACACTAAACATTTATTTGTTGTTTATCTGACATGTAAATTTAACTGGGTGTCCTGTATTTTTATTTGCTAAAATCTGGCTACCCTGTCCAGAGGGAAATGGTAATATGCTTAATATAATAAAAGGAAGGAGACTGCATACTGGGTCACACAGAAAAGAAAGAAAGAAAAACAGGTTTTACTTCTGTCTTATATCTCACTTCAATCCCAAGACATGGTCATTTTCGATCCCGGGTCTTGCTGGGTACAGGAAGATATGCATTCTTTCCTCTCATTCATTCAGATTTCTCTGTAGCAATACTTAAAACAATAAAGATTACTCCTAAGTCACTTACATGTAACCACAAGATTTCAGAACCAGAAAGGAAATTAAAAGTCATCCCTGTCAACCCCATTGCTTAACAGCTAAAGGTGCAGGGATTCGGATAAAAAGACCAATTCAAAGCGACACAGCTCTTTGGGACAGAACTGAGTCTGAAGTTCAGATTTCCTAAAACCAAATCATTGCAATTTCCACCATTTCTCTAATCATCTTAGTCATAGCATCTAGAAACAAAAAAAGGCATTTGGGGCTGACTTCGTTTGTGGCACTTTAAACTGAGTTGAGAGAAGAAATCCCTCTCATTCCACACACACTAGATGCAAGTGCCACCAGAAACACTAAACCCAATGCGTCCGCGAAACAGTTGACCTATGCGGAGGCCAGGGATCGCCTCAAAACATGCACATGACCCAGCACCGCCCAGATTTGGGGCGTCCAGGAGACTATGGCTTCTCGAATTCGTACTCAACATCCACGGTGCCCACACCCACCGAGTTCGGCGCCCTCCCCAGGCAGGCCTGCCCCGGCCCTGTTCAAACAGGGCGCCCCTTTTGTCAGCTGCAGTTGTGCCAGCTGAGCGACTCTTTTGAGCCACGCAACAAAAAGACACGAAAAGAGGCAGCTTTCAGGAGTAATCTGTGGGTAAGACCACCCCTTCCCAAGCAAGCAGGGTGGCTGTCAGCTGTCAACTGCAGGGCCACATTGGAGGCCTGGCTCCGTCCCACAGGGGACATTCCTTTGCAGAGCAGCTGCACTTGTGTTTTAATGCGTCCCATTGTGCTGTTTATTTAATGAGGTCTCTTGGGCACTGTGTTTGTAAATGACAGTCATCAAAATGCCAAAGCACCGGAGACATAACCAGCTTGTGTTCTGCTTTCTGAGAAGTTTGCACCATTAAAGAATTTTTTTTTTAATTTAAAAATAAAATACAATCATGGTAAAACTCACATTACTGTCTGGAATATTAACTTATTAATTTTCCTCCAGCCTGAGCAAATTATTATGGTAGAGTGGTTAGAGCACAGGATTTGGAAGCATGACCGAGTCCCACGTCCACACTTGCTAGCTGCCACAAGGTCTTAAGCCACTCGGAGCTCCAACTTTCTCAGCTATAAAATGGGTATAAAAAATCATACCTTCCTCAAAGGGCTACTGGGAGGTCAAATGAGATAATACACAAAGATGCTTAGCCTGACATCTGGTCTTTTGTAAGAGCTCAACAAATGTAAGATATTATTTACTGTACCAAAATATATGTGATACTGGAAAACAATAGCCAACAATAATTGTGTTCATATACATGTGAAAATGAGTTACTTTTTGAAAAGTGATTACAAGCAGTGATTGGCACATGATAGGTGCTATATAATTGTCAGCTATTATTATTGTTGTTGTTGATCACACCATTGTTGTTATTATTGTTAAACAAGAAACAAATTACAGAACCTGTGGAACCAGGACTCAATTTTCTTGACTGATGGACTAACTAATGGGTTTCTGTGCTCTGTGATTTCGGAAGAACAGGAAGCTGAACTATGATAAGGGATGGAGTTGGACTCTGGTTAGAATTAGGCTAGAATGAGAGGGTCAACAAGCCATGACCCACAGGGCAAATCCAGCCTTTTATTTTTGTAAATAAAGTTTTATTGAAACACAACCCCACTCGTTAGTTTACATATTGTCTATTGCTGCTTTCAGTTTGCAGTGGCAGGGTTGAGTAGTTGCCAAAGAGATCGTATGACCTACAAGGCCTAAAATATTTACTCTCTAGCCCTTTCCAGAGAAAGTTTGCTGACCCCTGAGCTAGAAAGAAGGAAACGGGCCTAGAACAGCATTTGGCACATAGCAGGTCATTGGTAAATAGATGTTGAAAAAATGAGGGAACTGGATAAATGGATAGGCAGGAAGTAGCTGATTTATCGTTGGTCCTGACCTATCAAGGTCTTATGAAGTCAGGACCCTTCAGAGTGATGTGTCAGCTCTGCAATCATCCCGGGGAATTGTCTGAGCCATTGTTAGGAATGAGTAGGGCATAAATATCACTTTGTAAGTCAGACACCAAGGTACCGGGCTCCCGCGGTCAGCTCCAAGTGTCCCATCCTCTCCCTATTTCAGCAGGAGAGGGGAAGCTGGTGATGGCAGAAAACGCATGGAGCTTTACACTGAGATACTGCAGAGAACAGAGAGCAAAGGGCAGACTCTAAAGTGGCACATTTGTCTCTAGTCGTAGCAAAAGAAAAGGCTGCATCTGATTCCTAATCCTGCTACAGTCCACAGAAAGCAGTTAAGAGAAGGAAATCTCCATATGCATGCAGAGAGACCGAGCACAGCTATTTTGAAAACCAAAAAGAAGATAACAGCTTGGGTGTATACATGGCTAGAGTTTGGGTTGGACTAGACTATGTGAACATAATTGTCTGCTAACACTTCTGTCAAAATTCCTAGCTTACCTGGAAATGCCTGGTCTTTGCCATCAGAATGTGGGCTCTGCGTAGGCCCAGGCTCGTCCCTGCTCCCTGTGTCCACCCGCAGTGCTTAGCGCACTGCTCTGCACGGCCCCGTTTGGTTTAAGCCAGTTTGACTTGGGTTTTCTTTCACTTGCTACTAAAGTTGCCCGAGTTACACCATTATTGTTGGTTACCAATGAGCTTTCCCCCTCCCCTCCCAAATCTGTTGATGGCAAAGAGGCAAGAAAAAAAAAAAAAAGAGGTTAAGAGTTCAGAATCTGTAACCAAACTGTCTGGATTTGAACCCCAAACTCTGCCACTTGGCCCTGGGCCCATTACATCGTTGCATCTCCATTTCCTAAGGGAGAAATGAGGAATAATAATAGTATCTGCCTCACAGGGTTGTCGATCATTTGTGAGATAATTTATGTAAATGCTGAGAATAGCACATACTGATAAATAAGACATAAAAACACTCGCCATGGTTACTGTGGTGCTGCGCCAGACCTGGACTGCTCACTCCACCCTCACCTCAAAGAGGCCACCACCCTTCCAGCTCCCAGGGCCTCCCCTCTCTCCTCCTTTCCCTCCACAGCCACCTCTCCCCCTAACCTAATCGGTACAGGCCATGGGAACAAAACCTATACTATTACTCCCCAGAACAGATCCGCAAACTGACCCTGGATGAATTGGATTTTTTGGACTCTAGGGGTGTCATATACTAGCAACTAGAGGTACATGCGCACACACGCACACACAGGCCGAAACTATCAGAGGCCCAAAACTGCATTTTCCATCTGTTGTGCCTGAAAATCCTCACTTGAAAGGTGGCAGGTGGGGACCCAAATCCAAAGTCCAAAATGCCACTTTCACTGGGCTAGAATATAAGCTCCATGAACTGCTCCACAAACCAGAGGCAAACATTTATGTTCTCAAATCACCCCCTCGAATCCCCATGAATCTTATTTGTAATGAAATCTAGCATCTCTTTCTAGAAGATTCTGCCCCATCCATCTCCCAACTGATTGTCCGCAAACCCCGGGGAATTGTATAATCCAAAATACGGAGACACACACACACACACACACACACACACACACACACCCTCGCTGGGTGCAGCAGGGAGACCTGCTGTGCCCCCAGGGCTGCCACCTGCAGGGCCTGCCTCCTTCAGCTCGCATGCCCAGAGCCGCCTTCCAGAACATCAGGCAGCCCCAGGCTCATTCCTCCTGGCCCCTGCAGCCTTAGGCCAGAGGCGCCTTCCTGGCCTTTTCCTCTAAAACGTCTGCCTTTTCTAAAGTGGTCGCAGGACGCCCTCCACCTTCCCGGTTCCAGAGGGCACCCTCCTCCATGGCTCCCTGGGGTCCTGCCTTTAGAAGGGAAAGTGCCCTCGGTGATTCCAGAAGCCTCCTCTCTCACGGCAAGAGGCTGCCTGCCCCGTGTCTGCTGATGCAACTCCTTCCCTTAATTTTATTAAATCTACGGTTTTGTGCTTATTTTTGCTATAATCCCATTTACTCTGCTTTTTGGACCATTTTGGGGTAGTTTGTGGACTCTGGGGGGTGGGGTGGCTCTTATGCCTTTAGAGAAGCCACAAAAGACCACAAAATGAGCCACGACTAAAGGACACTAGATTTTTTAAACTTTTGTTTTCTGCCTAATCTGCTTCCTAAAACACATAGTAAGTGATCTTTTTTCATTATAATCTTTTTCAACAACCTCTAGGCACACAAGAATTTAGGTAACCGTTAAAATATACACTGTATTATAACAAATGTTGGCAGCGGTGTGTTTTTACGAGTAGGATTACTGAATCAGATCTCTGCTTTTTCAACTACGAGGGTGTTTTCCTGTTTTCCCCTCTCTGCCTTCTTCTGCTGTTGTCTTCCTCCCTCCTTACCTCATGCCTTTTGCCCTCTTGATCTTTGAGGTTTTTTGCTCCCATGATTGTTGGCCATAGTCAACTGAAACTCCTTTAATGAATGTATTTATTGAATATAAGGTAAAGTTCCTTGTTATTTAAGGAACAGCTTCAGTGGAACTTTTTTCTACATCAAAGACACAAACATACCAAATCATGAAAATAGAAGAGCTAAAACTATAAAACCCTTTTTTTAAAAAGTCATAGGGAGCCCGGCCGGGCGTGGCTCAGCGGTTGAGCATCAACCTAGGATCCAGGCGATCAGGGTTCGATCCCCGGTCAGGGCACATGCCCGGTTGCAGGCTCGATCAATGACTCTCTCATCATTGATGTTTCTATCTCTCCCTTTCCCTCTCCTTTCCTCTCTCTGAAATCAATAAAGATACATTTTTTTTAAAAAATCAAAATAAAAAAGTCATAGGGAGAAAATTTCACGACACGGATTGGGCAATGATTTGTTGGATGTAACACCAAAGTAGAGGCCACGAAAGAAAAAATAAATCGGACCTCATCAAAATTAAAAACCATTTGTGCATCAAGGGATGCTGTTGACAGAGTCAGAAGGTAACCCAGGAGATGGAGAAATATTTGAAAATCACATTTCTGATAAGGAATTAATATCCAGACTATGTAACAAACATCCACAACTCAGCTACAAGAAACAAACAACCCGATTTAAACATGGGCAAAGAATTTGAATAGAGATTTCTCTAAAGAAGATATACAAATGTTCAATAGGCACATGAAGAGATGCCCTCTTCAGTATCTATACATCCCGGCAACACCAGGTGGCGAGCTAATCAGTATGCTATAGTTAGGGATGGCTTTTTCAATATTGACATTCATCATGATCATCATCAATTTTTTCTTCTCTGTTGGAAATTCCCATGAGCACATAAAAAGGCTGTTAATGTTTCTCATCTTCTAAACATCTTTCCTTGACTCATTTCCAGCCTCACCCTCACCAGTTACTGCCTTATATCTTGGTTCCCCATTTTCTTCAGAACTCAATGGAAAAGATCTATTCCATCCCCAGTTTCTCTCCTCCCATCCTTTCTTAAACCTACTCCATTCAGGCATTCTTTCCTTCCTCTCCACTGAAATCACCCTTGTCAAGTTCACCCAAAACCTCCAGGTTGCTAAGTCCAAAGGCGTAGCATCAGCTCTCGTCTGACTCGACCCTCCATCACCAGTAGACACAGGCGAGCATTCCCTCCTTCTCAACCCAGCTTTTCTGCACCTCTCAGTATCAGTGTCCCCTGAGCTCGGTGGCCTAGTTTCTATCTACCATCACTCCATAGGTGACATACCCTTATCCCAAGCTTTAAATACGACCTAGGGTGCCGATGATTCTCAGATGTGTAAGTCCTGCCCAGACCTCTCTCTGGAATGCCAGACTCACTTATTCAACTGTTCCTTGAATCTCCGTTTGGATATGTAATAGCCATCACAAACTTATTGTATCCAAAACTGAATTTGTAAATATCCCCTATAAAACCCTGCTTTACGTCCACCCTCCTGTATCAGTGGATAGCAGCTTCATTCTTTGAGTTACTAAGGCCAAAAATATTGGAGTCATCCTCCACTCCTCTCTTTTTTACTGCCCCCTCCATCCAAACTATCCACAAATGTTGCTGGCCCTCCATGTGAACTATGTCAAGAGTCTGACCCCTCCTCACCACCTCACGTGCCCACCATGGTTCAAGCTGCCATCTCCTCTCACCTGCTTTGTTGCAATCGCCCGCCGAGAGGTCTTCTCGCTTGCAATGCCAAGGTCTACTCTCAACACGGCTGCTGGGATGATGGTTTCCTAATAAAATCCAGATGATGACTTTACTTAAAACTTTCCAGTATTTCCCAGCCTCCTCAACAAAGCCCTTGACCTTTTACCTCCCATTACACCTCCAACAAAAGCCTTTGCTCTTTCAGCTCCCTCTACCTGGAATACCCTTAGATCCCCACTTAGGAAATTCCCTCGCCTCCTTTAAGCCTTTCTCACATTTCACCCTTTCAGTGAGAATTACCCTGACCGCCCTATTTAATACACCTTTCCTTGATCTCCAAAACCCCTTTATTCAGCCCTGCCGAATCTGTCTTGAAATTTTTTAACCTTTTTTTTTTTTAACAAAGGGCCCTGCATTTCTGTTTTGCACTGAGCCCCACAAGTCACGTAGCCAGCCTCAGAGATCTCTGCTTTCCTCTGTTTTCTGATTTGTAAAACAAAGATAGCAATCGTACCTTTCCCACAGGAACTTTGAGAGAATTAAATAACATAAGGACCAGGCACGTAAAATATATAAATTCATTCCGCGAGAAGGTCCTGTCTGCTATGCTTCAGGCACCGCTCTAGGCGCTGGGAAAGTGCCTGTGGCAAGTTTGTCTCACGGAGCTTCTGTTCCAGTGGCGGGGGGGGGGGGGGGGGGGGGGGGGGGGGGGTGACACAGTAACAGATGAGACACCATCACCTGGGAACGTACTATGCATGGAACTAAAGTAGAACTAAAGTACAGTCATGTGACAGAGTAGCCAGATGACCGCAGTCCCTTGGGTGATCAGGGGTGGCTTCTCTGTGAGGTGACGCTGTAATGAGAACTGATGACAAGGGAAAAACTCAGCCATTCAAAAATCAGAGGCAAGAGCATTCCAGGCAGAGGGGAGGTGGTGAACATGCCAAAGGTGGGGACCAACTGAGGCATCAGAGACCCAGGATAAAGGCAGGATGGGGGGAGCAGCAGGCTTCCCGATGAGACCGGAGACAAGCCTGGAGCCCGGACCAAAGCGGGCCAAAGCCATGGCTGTGGGTGGCGCTTGGTTAACAGCGTGATGGCCAGTCACTCTAGAGTTTGAAGCTGGGAATAACTGGTCTTAACTTACGTGTGTAAAGGTTAACTCTGACTGCTGTGGATTAGGGTGGAGGGGAGGGGAGGAACTCGAGAGTCAGGTGGATGTTCCTCCAGTCATGTAAGCACGGAGTGGTGGTGGCCTGAACCACGGTGGCAGCGCTGGGGTTGAAGAGAAAGGGCCAGGTTCTCGGCGGGATGCCACCCGCAGAGGGCAGGGGCACTGCTGGGCTGGGCTGGGCTGGGCTGGGCTGGGCTGGGCTGGGCTGGGCTGCGGCCAGGAGGCAGGAGAATGAAAGACGATTCTCCAGCAGCTGGGTGGATAGATGCTCACGATGACCATGGAAATGCCAAAGATAATTAAGTAAATACCAAACGATTAGTAACACGCATTGCTTAATTGCTTAATTAATAATGAATCCTAATGCAGAATTAGGGTGTTTTCAGGAATAACAGCCTAACCAGAAAGGTGCCCGGGGGTGCTGAGCACCCAGTGAATGCGGGCTGAGCAAAGGAGGTGGGGGAGAGGGTGCCGAGGGGAAGGGGAAAGGGAAGGGGAAGGGGAAGGGGATCTGCCAGCTTTACAGTTTTGCCTCAAGCAGGGCCTGCTGACCAGTCTCCACAAAGAGGAAAAACAAAATCACACGCTAAAAAAGAGAGCTTGCCACAAGGGAAGATTTGAACTAACAAAGGGACAGGAAAGGGCCCGGAGGACAGGGGCGCACGTGTTTGGACACATCCCCCGCTTGGGAAAGCTGGCTCGGGGGAGGCCAGGGCCTGGTGAGTGTGCAGGAAGCCCTCCTGCCCTGTCAGTTCCTAACAGCAAGTGGGCGTGTGTATTTACCTCTCGAGCATGGACGAGAGGAGCCAGGGGGGCCTCCGGGCCAGGTGAAGGCATGGACGCCTCCCCACCTGCGCACCGGCCCTTTCTGAAGGATGGGGAGCATTGACAGAGAGGCAACGCCCTGACCCGAATGTCCCTGCTACCTGGAGACATCATTTCACCCAAAACCCATAGTCTCCAGTCCTGGTATCTTGTACCCACAATAATGACCTTCCTAGAAAATTCAGTCCCTGAGAAGCAGACTGAAAGGGTGCTTCTCGCCCTGGCCAGTGTGCTCAGTAATTAGAGCATCGACCCACCCACTGCCCACTGGAGGGCCTCAGGTTCGATTCCCAGTCAGGCGCATGTACCTGGGTTGCAGGTTCGATCCCTGGCCCTGGTCAGGGTGCGGGCGGGAGGCAACCAATTGATGTATCTCTTTCACATCAATGTTTCTCTCCCTTTCTCTCTCTCTCTTTCTCTTTCCCCCCTCCCTCCTTCCCTTCCACTCTCTCTTAAAAAAAAAAAAAAAATCAATGGAAAAAATATCCTCAGTGAGGATTAAAAATAAACCAAAAAAGATTACCTCTCTATGAAGATTAAAAGCTTAGGCTCTTTCCTAATCGTGCATAGTGCTAAACAGGACCATGTGAGGGTACAGGCTAAGAAGTTGCCAGTATTAGTCCGTTTTTTATCTAAAAGAGTGACTGTTTCATGTGGTTCAACAGGATATCCTCTGCAGCCTGGTGAAATAGTTTAGGCAAAATACCACCATGGCCATGAATCTTAGCTTAATTAAATATATCCCCGACCCTTTCTTAAAATCATAGAATATTCCGTATCCTTTGAGAAAGTAATATTAATGGATAAAGCAATTTTGGATTACTTGAGGGAGAAAATAATTTACCTATACTCCTCTAGGATGTACCCCAAATTCAAGCCAACCACCAAAATGTTTAAGACTTGCAGAAATTCAGAGGGGGAGAAATATCCTTCGGGTGAGAAATGTGAAAAGAAATATTTTACAATCCTGTGACTGTGGAGAAGCAGGGTGAATATCATGTCATCCAACCCCCTTACTTTCTTTTTTTTTTTTTTCTTTTTTTTTTTTTTTTAAATATATCTTTATTGATTTCAGAAAGAAGAAGGGAGAGGGAGAGAGAGACAGAAACATCAATGATGAGAGAGTCATTGATCGGCTGCAGCCCACAACCCGGGCATGTGCCCTGACTGGGAATCGAACCCCGATCACCTGGATCCTAGGTCAACGCTTAACCACTGAGCCACGCCCAGCCAGGCGAACCCCCTTACTTTCTCTTAGAGCTCAAGGACTCGCTCAAGGTCAGTGTCAGCGGCGTGGGGCAGGACTGGAGTCAGACCCTTGTACGTATTGAAATCACCCTCTTTTCTGAATCAATACTCACTATATAGGGAAAGAGTCTGGGGCTTGGTGGATAAAAACCACTTCGTTTGTAAGAAATAGAAAAACATTTAACATAAGTTATAAGGTTTTGATTTCCCACATATCAAAATAATAACCCCCCAGAATAAGATGTGGGAGAAATCACCAAGCAACAGGGAGATTTTCGAATGATCATTTGGAGGAGGGTGTTATGGCGGAACCGAGTCACATAAAGAGCAAAATGAACTGATTTTGTCAGTGGCTCAGGGAAATAATCTCAACCACGTTCTTTATATCCGTTTTTCAGGGCTTGTGTGTCCACGGCCTTGTCTCAGTGGGAAAACAAATAGCGAGCACCCAATGCAGTTCAGCATTTTAATGACTGAATTAGGTGAACCACAAATAATCCATTCAGTAGCTTAGGCATCAGCTGTCCGAATGGTGCTCTACCAAACAGGCAGAGCAAGTGCTCAGAGTAAGACGCCCAGTTCATCTACTGCTGGTTCAGGCTAACGTACTGACCTTGTATGAATCACTCGATTCCCTTATGACTCAGTTTTCACATCTACCAAGCCAACATGCATTGCTTTGCCCAGGCTCTTTCACATGGTTGTAACAAAGTAAAATTAGCTAAAGATTAAGAGTATCTGGGCTTGCGGGCTCAGAGGAGACCTACAGGCTCCATGAGAAAGGGCAAGTCAAAAACCCACTGTCTGCTCTGCGAAGAGCCATTTCTTTGCAGTAGTTTGCCAGCCACACCAGGTGAGGCCACCGCTCGTCTTCAGAGTCAAGGATCCAGGCGTCTCCAGCATTCCCTCCAGGGGACTGTACCCATTTACGGGCACTCCCCCCAATACGGCCAGACAGCAAGCTCGAATTCCGACAGAAGGGCCTGCCGTGTTCCGCGGCGTGGCTGTGGAAACGCGGCGAGTCTCCGGGTCCAGGAGGAGACAGGACCAGAGGCAGGATGGGCAGAGCAGTGGGAGGCAGGAGCTTGTTCCCAGGGGTTTCACAAAGCACAAAAATCCCACATGGCGTCGCTGCCCCAGCCCTTCCAGGATATCCTGTCATTCAGCCAGGGCATATATACAACCGAGAGTGGCGAGTGTCACCGCAACCCCTGGATTTGCCGTTTTTCCTGTGTAGGGGTGGGTTTCGCATGTCATCTGGTTCAATCCAGGGAAAGGAGAGGCAAGGATTTAAAAACAGACACTGAAATGAGAGAGAATTCACTGGGAGTTCATCAGACGAAGTTAAAATAGGTACATAGTTCTGACAGGTGCCCGGCACAGAGAAGGAGCAAATATTTTCTCACCATGCTACGAAATGTAAGACTTTTTGTTCTTGGATTAGTTGCACTAAATTTCTGCTCCCCACTGGAAAGTACCGAGCAGGTAAGAGGAAGCTTCGGTTTATTTAACTTGGTCATTTTCAGGATGTGTTTAAGAGCTTTTTGGGTCGTGAGCAGAGAGCACTCTCTGGGCTTCCTACGCTAAAGAGAAAGCTGCGGGAGCGGGTCGGAGGAGGTGCGGGGCCTGCTGCGGGGCCTGCTGCGGGGCGCTGACCCCGGCGGCTCCTTCTGTGCTAACAGGCCGCTGTTGGGGTCTCTCATTTTAGTGCTCACATTTCTCGTTCCGTTGTGGATCTGGGTATCCTGGGGGTATTTGTTTGTTTTAATAGTTTCATCATTTCCCGCTGCACCGTTCTGAATGTGGGAGGTGACAATGGCTGTGGAGAGATGTCCTGCGGAATTGCGGGTCGGGTGCCGTCCTGTTGAGAAGTACAGTATTACACTAGGCATTGGGTGTCCACGCTCTACCTTCTCGAGTTGTAGTAAAAGTACCCAGGGCACTTTCCACCAGCACGCCGGCCTCTCGGGCAAACTCCCGTGCACTGTCACCTTAGAGAAAGTTTGGTGTCAGATCTGCAACAAGGCCAGCCTAGAGGAGGGGGCATGGAAGTCATCCCGAGTGGTTTATTTGAAATGCATTTCACAAGATCTGATTTCTGCTCTATGAATAATAAACCATAAACGTGATTCTGCATCTGTGCCGGACAAATCTCTACAACACCCATTTTACTTTAGTTGGCTGTAGTCTAATCATATTTTCATGGAAACATTGGAAAATGGCATAAAGGTAACTCGCTCCAGCTCTGAGGTTAGACAGCGATGGGTTTGAACTGTGGTTTCAGGTGTTTAACAAAGATTTCTGAGGATCAGTGACTGCTCCACAGCTTCCTAGCTGATCGACCCTGAGCAAGTTACTTAGTCTCTGTAGGCTTCAGCTTCTCCCTGCCAGGGGTCCACACACAGTCATTATCATCATCACCGTCACCATCACGGCCATCAGCATGAGTGGTTGCTTTAGTGCAGAACTCGGGTGTTGACTGATGCTTAAAGCTCAGTTTACTCTCCAAGAAGGGATCCTATGGGAAGTAGAATGACCCATTCCCTTTGAAAAGGAAAGGGGCTTTTGAAAAGAGAATATTCATCCCTGACTGAGTAGCTCGGTTGGTTAGAGTGTCATTCCTGATATGCCAAGGTTGTGGGTTGATCCCTGGTCAGGGCACATACAAGAATCTACCAATGCATGCATAAGTGGAACAACAGATCAATGTGTTTCCCTGTGTGGTGTGTGTGTGTGTGTGTGTGTGTGTGTCTTTCTCTCTCTCTCTCTCAAATCAATAAATTTTTAAAAAATGTTAAGAGAATATTAACTCTGGTCTACTAAGAAAAAAAAGATAAAGTAATGTAATATAAAGAAAATTCTGCTTTAAAAAATAAAGAGCTGTCATGACCATTAAAGGAAATTAATTGGAACTATTTCTAAGGGTGGTTTTTGATATTATTCCATACAGACCACTCCAGTGTTATTCTGGTTCATAGTGACCATCAAATGAAAGTTGCCAGAAAAAAAAACAGAGCTTTTATTTTCCTATTCACCACTATACAGTGTGCAGGGAAGAGACATGGCCAATCAAGGAATCGGAGGGCCACTAACTTACAATGTGGCCTTGGGCGGGTCACTGAGCCCCCCTCACCTCTAAATTGAAGGTGACGATACCTGCCCTGCTTCTCTTTGGAGTGGTCGAGCTCAAATATGATGGTGCCTTTGGGAGTATGCATAGCCATGAACTGCTCTGAAAATGTGCAGCCTTTACAGATTTCAATAAACTTAGAAGTAGTTATGATGTGCCCATGACCCCTAACCTACCGGTGGGCCCCTGGGATGACAAAAAAAAAAAAGGTAAGAGTAGTGGTTTTTAAATGGAAAGCAGGCCGGGCGTGGCTCAGCGGTTGAGCATCGACCTAGGATCCAGGCGATCAGGGTTCGATTCCCTGTCAGGGCACATGCCCGGGTTGCGGGCTGCAGCCGATCAATGACTCTCTCATCATTGATGTTTCTGTCTCTCTCCCTCTCCCTCTCCTTTCCTCTCTCTGAAATCAATAAAGATGTATTTTAAATGGAAAGCAAAGACAGCAAGTGTGTTCTCCCGGCCAGCCATGGAGAAGGGGGGGGAGGTGAGCGTGGTTTTGTGCAGGTGTGGGTGTTGAAGGATATGCGGTTTGGGTCGCCAGGAGGAGGGGAAGAGCATTCCCATCAGGAGAGTCAGCAGCAAAGCGCAGAGGCGGGGACAGAGCAGGAATTAGCACTTAGTGCCTGATTCTCCCACCCTGGGCCACCCAATTTGCACATGTTACGTTGTTTAAAGTTCTCAGTGTCCTGGAGGGTGGTCATCAAGATACCCCCCTCACAGATGATGGCAAAGAGGAAGGCGTTCATTTGAGGCGTACCCTTGGCAAATGCTGAGCTTGATCCCAAGCGTCGGTCTTTTGACGCCCAAGTTCAGTCTCTCGTCCTGGTACAAAGCTGCTTCTATTTAAGTTTGACGGGGGAATGAAGGGAATGTATTTGAAAAAGGTGAGGGAATGCATTGGGAGGATCGGCACCAGCCCCGTGGGCAAGGAGGGATCCTGAAGACAGGGCCCAAGTCTATCTGCCTCGTTCCGTGTAACAGGTCTGTGCTGCCTGGTGTCGCTTCTTGTTTCTGGTGTGCCTGTCTCACTGCCTCCGATTCATTCCTCAATCAACAAATATTCACTGAGCATTACTGTGTGCCAGACACTGTTCTAGGTGCTTCAGAGGGCAAATAGAAACAGACCGCCACCCTCACGGAGCCCACATTCTAGCTGGACTGTAAGCAAAGGAATACAAACATCTTTGGAGCAGGAACAGTGTTCCACAGCATTTAGTGCCCAGACTCGCCGATTCCTGTGGGATTAATGCTGAGAGGATAGCCTTGAGACTTGTCGATCTATGACCAGTTGACCTTGAATGACCTGCCTTAACAATTTCCCATTGAAAAGAGTACTCTACACTATATCTCAGGTCTCCAATTTGGAGGAGTGTATGTGGTGATGATACCTTACCTTGCTGGACTCCTGACTTTAGATCTGGGATGGCAAACATGTGGCACAAGCAGCCCTGGCACAGCCACGGCAGACATTGCTTGTCCATCCCAACACTCTTTCCAGATAAGATTGAAAGCAGCCTGCCAGTCCTTACTAATCAACCTCATTACCATCATTGCGATTCCATTGACATAAAGTCGATGGAGACGGTTGGCCAAGCAAGACTCTGCTAATGGAACTTGATTTTTTTATGTTTTCACAGGCAAAAAGATGCGATAAGAAGTCTTTGCTTGTCATTAGGACCGAGTGCCAATCCTGCTCACTCAACTTTGGAATTAACTGCCCAGATGGTTACACCAAGGTTACCAATGGCTCCGTAGGGGTTCGAGATTGCAGGTATTCATTATGAGAAAATAGTCCTGCTTGAGTCTTGAAACCCAAGGGACTGTGAATCCAAATAGAAACCTCCTGTCTCAAAGACGACAAAGCATTTCCAGGATTGTCTCTTTCTCTAAGACCACACTGAGGCCAAGCTTAGGCAATTCACAACTACTATGACCTTGAGTCTGGAAAATGTATTACTGATTCACATTTTAATACAAAATTGACTATATTACCTTGCACATAAACAATCTCCCTTCATTCTGCCCTTCTTTAGTTTGAAAATCTAGGTTTTGTTTCCCTTGGAAAGGGTTCTAGTCAGGACCCTTAAAAAGCCTTGGGTCTGACAGTCATCTTACTAACTAGCAATGGACCCTGATACTAATTAGAACCCAAAGAAAGGAGACAAATGAATTACAGCTTTGTTGCACTTTCTGTGAGCACGGCTCTCCTGAAATCCTCTTATGATTCAAAACTCTCAGGATTCCAGGCCCATCCTTGCAGTGGATGACAAGCCGTTCTGCTCACCAGCTAATGAATGCAGCCATGCAGCTCAAGTGAAAACACTTTTTAAAAATTTACTTAGTCTACTAATTTAAAAATTAGGCAGTACTCGATGAGTTTCATTTATAATTCAGGGATGAAGGTTCAGTATGACTTATCACTTTGCATAAAATGAAACCTTAGCACTGTTCTATCTATCGCACTGCTTTAAATTCACGTTTGCTTAATGTGACTGCACCATATTCTAAACCCAAATCATCATTTTTAATAGAACTTTCCCAGCACTAACTGGCCTAGAATTGGCAAGCATATGTGGCAGCTGACCACTCAATTACCAGAGTGGGTGCACATTTGGAACTAGATTTTTTTAGACAGTCTCGCAGAAAGACTTAGGGTTCAAGGTTCAAGTTATATGGAGACTTTAGTGAGACCTTTTTGGTACTGTGGAGTTGTTTTCATGGCCAAGGTTGGCACTTGGTTATGTCCCATCCCCACTCTACCCTAAACAGAGAGAGACAGAGACAGAAAGAGGGAGAGAGAGTGAGTAAGGTTAGTGCACTCATGCTCTGTTTTAGAATTGAAGACGTTCACCTGTCATCCATTTACACTGGAACAAACCCAAGATTGGCTCTTGAGGGGGCACTTGGTTTTGCCCTTGGCTCTCCCTTTTGCCATCTTTATAAAGAGATGTCCCTGCCAGTATTCTCAACCTTTCAAAGAAATTGCCAACCCTCTCTCCGGCCTGACTGCCAGTAGCTCTGTGGTTAATTGGCTGCATTCCAGGGCTGGTTTAGGACCCCCTGGAACTACCATCACACCACGAGTAACAGCCCGGGTGAAAGGAACAATATTCACGGAGGATGATCTCTAGAAACACCGGAGTCGCCTCCTGTAATAAGCCATCCATGCAGGGACCCCTGAGAATAGACACTGATGTTTAGCCTTCGCAGGATTGCTATCCCAGAACTGTACCTCAGACGGCACAGAAACTATTGTAAGGAACTCATCGTATAGCTCCCTCGAGGACACTGCGGCAAATGTTTCTCATTACATTGCACCACCTCTCACAGAAATTTCTACACCTACCGTATCCTGAGCAGCTGGTTTGATTTAAACCCACAGATCCTGTGCACCACACCACTCATGCTCTTTCTCTTCTTGCATTGGCTGCTAGGACGCTCAGGGACAAGTTGGAAGTCTACTTCCAGCACGTGCCTAGAACCCAACATCATTGTTTCCATCTACTAACCGCTTCTGACATCATTTTAGATATTTCACCCCTATTTTCATTGTGCCCTGATTTTTTTCATCCATTTCTTACAATTAAAGATAAATCGTAATTATGTTTTTTTCCTACCTAGAAAGTAAAATGTGTTCAGTGTATATTTTGAAAAATAAATAGCGTAAAGATCTAAAAAAAAAATCTAGGGCAATCCCACTGCCCCGAGCTAAGGCGTTGCTCTGGTAATGGGCGGTGTCTCTCTTTACCCCTCGAGGTACACCTTTCAGGTCCGATCCTACTCGCTGTCCCTCCCTGGCTGCCGCCACATCTGCAGGAAGGACTACCTCCAGCCCGAGTGCTGTCCCGGCCACTGGGGCCCAGACTGCATGGGTAAGTGGCGAACACCCTTCCTGGGTTTGGATACTTGCTTCTCGATGTCCCATTTGACAGAAAATTGAGAGGAAGGAGACCTGATAAAAAGAGAACGTCAGCATCTTTTTCCAGAAAGTCACATTTCTGCCTGTATGTAGAAAATCTTTCTTGCCCTCTCAGCTTTTCTAAAGAAATCTGCTTTCCTCCGGTGAGAGGTCTGTCTTTAAGAGAATTCCTTTACAGTTCAGCAAAAGAGACAATGGAAAGGCTGTCCATTTAAAAAAAAAAAAAAGTGAACTGACCACAGAGAGGAAGTAAGAATGCTGGGCTCTTATGACCCTAAAAGCAATTTACTGTAAGAAGTTTTATGACAACATCTCAAAGACTGTAGTTATCATTTGGCAACCAACATAATCATTCAATCTTCAAAAAATTTAAGTTTTAGGGTGAAATAGCAAACTGTAACAACCAGGTTCCACTGAAGAAAAACCACCAGCCACGTCTGAGTCAACAGTACACTTAGACTCCTGTGGCCAAGCACAGCACTGACAGCTGAACTTGAACTTCTATCCTGATTATAGACTGTACGCGATCCCTTTTTTTTCTTGGGGAAAAATAAAAATCAGGCATTTTAGTTCATGAATTTGCCATTTGTTTTCCATCTTCCAAAATGTAATGGAAACATCCCCGCAAGCATACACTTAAGGGGAGAGATTCGTTCTCTTTCGCTTTGTGTTTTTCTGGTTAAAGTAATATAAACAAATTGTGTACAGCTTGTAAAGAAAAGTACGAAGAAAGAAAAAAATAAAGCAACTCGTATTTTGTCACACGTAGGAAACCCTAACTCTTTTGGCTTATTTCCCTGGTCTTTTATACCCTGTGGAGCCAGAATTGTAGGCATAATGTTGTCTTCTTTCTTTTAGTAACTTATGATCTTTTAGTAACAATGTTAGCACAGCTTCCCTTTACTAACACTGGTCAGCAGAGGTCCTCGGCCGATATCACCTGATTTGATTCTTAAGCCACATCTTTGAGTTGACATTGTTATATCCATTTTGCACACAAGGAATCAGATATCTGAAGATTACCTCTTGCCAGCCTCCTGGGTCCGATACTCAGTCTTCGATTCGAGGCCAATCCCATCGGTACTGCTCAGGCCCCCGCCTCCGCAGCTGCCATGGGGGTAAGAAGTCCTGCTGACAGGAACGTGCTGGGCACTTTGTAACGCTGATTTCATGGAAAGTACCGGCAGTCTTAGCGGATCCCCTGAACACTCGGGCGTTGTCTTCTGCTAGGTCTCCAGGCCTTTGCAGCAAACATGTCAAAACCAAGGCTCGGCCATTCTTCCTGCTGCCCTCTTCTGGGGGCAAAAGCGCACCCCCTTTATCTCCATCTTCCAAACGCACGAGGTGTCTCAGAGGGCTTCCTTCCTTCGGCTCAGGAAAGAGATAAGCCCCCCGCTTGCCGGCGGACTTCACCTCTCGCTCACATTCTGCGGCGATGACAAGACAGATCTTGCCCATCGCCCGCGTTTCCGCCAGGATGCGGCCGGTCGGAGCTGCTGACACGCGGCCGTCCTTCCTGAGGGGGGCCAGCCCGGTGGCCTTCGGCCCAGGCGGGGGCGGGCCCCTCCTTTCCCGCGCCGGGAAAGGACTCGCACCCAGCGCCTGGGGCCGCTCCAACACGCTCGCACCCAGCGCCTGGGGCCGCTCCAACACGCTCGCACCCAGCGCCTGGGGCCGCTCCAACACGCTCGCACCCAGCGCCTGGGGCCGCTCCAACACGCTCGCACCCAGCGCCTGGGGCCGCTCCAACACGCTCGCACCCAGCGCCTGGGGCCGCTCCAACACGCTCGCACCCAGCGCCTGGGGCCGCTCCAACACGCTCGCACCCAGCGCCTGGGGCCGCTCCAACACGCTCGCACCCAGCGCCTGGGGCCGCTCCAACACGCTCGCACCCAGCGCCTGGGGCCGCTCCAACACGCTCGCACCCAGCGCCTGGGGCCGCTCCAACACGCTCGCACCCAGCGCCTGGGGCCGCTCCAACACGCTCGCACCCAGCGCCTGGGGCCGCTCTAACACGCTCGCACCCAGCGCCTGGGGCTACTTTCATACACTCACACCCAGCGCCTGGGGCTACTCTAACACACTCACACCCAGCGCCTGGGGCTACTCTAACACACTCACACCCAGCGCCTGGGGCTACTCTAACACACTCACACCCAGCACCTGGGGCTACTCTAACACACTCGCACCCAGCACCTCGGGGTTACTTTAATACACTCGCACCCAGCACCTCGGGGCTACTTTCATACACTTGCACCCAGCACCTCGGGGCTACTTTCATACACTCACACCGAGCACCTTGGGGTTACTTTTTAAATTATTTTAGTAGTACCTTTTTCCAAATTAGAAAATAACTCTATGATCCATCCGGAAAACACAGGAAAGCACAATGATAAAAACTACTAATCTTCTAAAATAACAGCAAAGGGAATCTAGTCAATAATATGTAATAACAATGCATGGTGCCAGGTGGGCACAGGCCTTATCAGGGTGATCACACCATAAGTTCTATAAATGTCTAATCACTGGGTGTACACCGGAAGCTAATATTGTAAGTCCACTGTAATTGTTGAAACACAAAAATTGTTCAAATGTTTATTCTTCGGAAGCAATACGCGCCTGCGAAAGAAAATAAGTAGCACTAACAAGCAAAATAAAGAAAATAAACATCACTAAGCTGCCAAAGATCTCCACTATCACAATGTGGATGAGTCTGTAGAGTGGCAGATATGCAGTGTGGTTCGGAGGCACAGAAATCTGGATTTAACAGCTGCTCAGCAGCTTATAAACTCCCTTACTCTTGGTCAGTTTACTTTACCAAACTAGGGCTCAGTTTCACCACCTGCTTAATAGAAATGATAATTAGCACGGTTTTTTGTGGCAACAAAAAAGAGAAAATGTAGCTATTGTTATTAACTGTTGTTATTATTCCTATTACTATTACCTTTTGCTATTATTTGTTTAAGATGTAACAATTTTTATACCTACATACTGCCTTCACTTAAAATATCATACTTTTAACATGCTTTTCAGTATTTGTAGTTTTCACTCAAGTGTGCGTTTTGACATTTTTCTAGACCAATAGAAATGGTTTAGCAACACGTTTGTGAACAGCTCTTTGGTAAACGCTTCGTTGAATGAACGTTCTTTCATTTAGTTCACAGACGCAGTATTTTGAACATTTAACTTGTTCTCAGTATTTCTTCCGTTAAACAGAACTCTAAAAAATATCTTCTTGTCCAAAAAGGAACGGAAAGGGAGGCACAAATTCTCACTCGAGGAAGAAAATCTATCATTCTGACATAACAAAGGTGCTTCTCCCTCAGTAAGCTCGCACTGCTGTTCACATCTGCATCTGAAAGTCTCTTCCCATTGGCACAAAATCATAGGTTGAACCCCGAAGCCTCACCCATTTAAACAGCCACTCTCTGTGTAAGATGAAATCAAGTTTTTTTGTTTGTTTGACCGCGCCGGTTCCTTTCCTTTTACCGTCAGTGTTAGTGGGTCTGCGCTGCAACTCAGAGTGATGGTGAAAGAATGTGGGAAAACAACCTGACTCCCGAAGGGAAATGACCTTGATTCTTCCTCCCAAGGTCAATGTCATCGAGTTATGCCCGTCTGTCCTTTGTATTGTGTTATTTGCATCTCCAGGCCGCTTTTTCTTTCCTGTTGTATGCCCCTTGCCATTCACGGCACAGGTTGCAAATAACAGACCATATGGACTTGAAGCCACTCTTTTAGGCACGTCCTTGGCTTTGAGGGACAAATCATGCTGAGTTTACATGCGGATCCTATTTCATCAGTTTCCCAGAAAGACGGTTTCCACCAGAGCTTGAAATGGGATCCCAGGGCAGGCCCTCTGCCCTGCTGTGAGCCGGGCCCTTAAACCAAGGTAGTGACACGGAGGCGGCCCCTCTGGAGGTCCTTGGGAGATAAAGGTCCAGGGAGGTCCTTGGCCTCTTACTGTCCAGGAAGTTTATTATCTTCCTATAAAGAAACAGACAGATGGTGATTTGCTGACAGCTTGTAATGGGTGAGCCTCCTGCATGAGGAAAGTCACGATGTCAGGGACACCAGAATAGCAGTGACCAAAGGGAAATGTGATAATAACCTGAAATAGCCTTATCAGCTCCTCGAGCCTCACAATGCATCAGAAATGTGCCCTCGTAGCAAAGTCTGTAATCTCCCTGTCAAGTGTGGTTGCTGAGAATGTCTTTTATTACAGTCCTTGACTACACTGTGATTCACTGGCCTCCTCTGTGGAACCCTGGGTGACGCCAGCAGGGTCTTCAGTTATTTCTTTTTTTTTTAAATCCCCACCCAAGGATATTTTTTCTGTTGATCTTCAGAGAGACCATGGAAGGGAGGGAAGAGGGGCAGAGAGAGAAAGAGAGAGACATCGGTGTGAGAGAGACATCGACTGGTTGCCTCCCACACACGCCCCAACCAGGAGCGGGGAGCAAACCCTCAACCCAGGTACATGCCCTTGACCGGGAATTGAACCTGCAACCCTTTGGTGCACAAGCCAGCGCTCTCACCATTGAACACACCAGCCAGGGCTTCAATTCTTTCTTCTCCCTGGCAACCAACACACTGCCTGGCACATAGTAGGTGCTGAGTGCATCCTTGCAGAATGTCTGTGTGCCATCATGAATGAACGAATCTGAGCCCTCTGATTCCGTAGAGTGCCCAGGAGGAGCGAGGTCCCCCTGCAGTGGCAGGGGCAGGTGTGCCGAAGGCATGGAAGGAAACGGGACCTGCTCGTGCCAAGTAAGTTCCAAAACGTGTTCTTCTCCCTGATTCTGCTCCCTCTCCTTACCTTTTGTTCCTCCTTAAACACACACACACACACACACACACACACACACACTAGATGGAGTCTCTACGAAGTAGCAATACTAGTAAAAAGAGTAGGCAATCTGCAACAAAATGACTTCTCAGAGGCTGGGGCTTGGAGTGAGTCAGTTAACGGCTCAGCCTTAATTGTATCCATCTGTAAAATGGGTTTGTTACCCCATGAAAGTGACTTTTTGTAAGTTTCAAGCCTTTGGCTAAAAACAGAGAAATCCTTCTGAAAATGACTGAGTTCAACTGTCTTCAGAAATGCAACACTGAAAGTTTTCATTTCACCCTTGGGTGAAATTATGATGCGGCTGTTAGCACTTGCTCTCTATTTATATCTTTGGATTGGCAAAGCAGCTTTCTTCTGAACAGCTCTGGACTCACAGTAAAAAAAAAAGACACAAGGATTAAGGTACGCCTTATAACACAAAACAGCAAAGAATAAGTGAAAAATAGAGAGAAGGAGCTTCAGGATAGGCACAGAAAGAAGATATATTTGAGAAACAAACACCAACCACAGCATGAGTGAGAAGTCCAGGGCCTTCCTGGGTGACGTCGATCACATCGGGTCTAACGTCATCTGCCTGGGATGTTTTGCAGGAAGGGTTTGGTGGAACAGCCTGTGAAACCTGTGCTGATGACAACTTATTTGGACCCAGCTGTACAGGAGGTATGTCTGATTTTTGTGTAATCAAACACATTTGGAAAGATTGAAAGTCGAACAGCTGAAGACCCCAGAAACACTGTCCTTTGGGGGAAAACATAACCAAGTCTACTTGTATAACCAAGTCTACAAACGTAAAACAAAGAGTTGACAGCAAATCTGATAAAATGCAGTTTTTGAAAAAAGAGTTTTCTATGGTTTTCAGCGTTTGCAGTCAGCTAGTCACCAGTAATGCTTTCTGGCAAAAAACTCCATCTCTCCAGATCCTGGTCTCAGCACTGACCTCCTCCCGGGGGCCTTGACTTCCACGGCAGGTCCCACCACATTCTAATCTATCCCTTCCTCTGGGGAGTTCACAAAGAAATACCCCAGGTGATCAGAGAGTGTTGGCTCCATTTTGTAGGTTAAACAAACAAACCTGACACTGGTTTGTCTATTATTTTTGGTTTCCCTCCTCCCCCTAGGAGTAGACCCTGAAACAAGGATTCCACTACAAGTAGCATATTTGGGAGGTGACCCCAGAAACACCAAGAAAGCGACACAGAGGAAATACAGGGTGTGCTGTCAAGCCAGGGGCCAGTGTGATGACCAGAGCTTAATGTCCTGGGGACTCTGAGTCTGTCCAACACTCACTCCGGAGTCATCTCACCCGAGGGGAGTCACAGTGCAAGAAGCAGAATAAAGACCACTCCCCCCCTAAAAAAAGGGTTCATATCCTCACACCTGGGACCTGAGAATATATTACCTTACATGGCAAAGGGGGGATTAAGGTAGCAGATGGAAGTAAGGTTGCTAATCAGTTGACCTTGAGATAGGGAGAGTGTCCTGGATGGTCCGGGTGGGCCCAGTGTCATCCCTGGGTTCTTACGTGTGGAGGAGGGAGGCAGAGGAAGAAGACGCAGTGTCTGAGTGATGGGATGTGAGAAAGACTCCTCCAGCTCTTGCTGGCTTTGATGATGGGAGGGGGCCAGGAGCCAAGCAAGGGGGGCAGCCTCTAGAAGCTGGAAAACAGCAAGAAAACATTTTTTCCCCCTCTCCAGAAAGGAACACGACCCTGCCACCTTGATTTTAGTTTAGTAATTTTGGATTCCTGACCTCCAGAAATGTAAGACAATAAATTTGTGTTGTTTTAAGACGCTAGGTCTGGAGTAATTTGTCATGGCAGCAACAGGAAGCTAATACACACAGTCATGGGCGGAGGGGAGTTGTTAATTCCATGGCACTTCCAGCGCCCAGGGAGCATTCAGGTGGAGCAGGCTTCCTAGGGAGCGTTCGTTCACAGGCTGCTGGAAGTCAGCTGCAATGCGCAGAGCCGGTAAGGCCTAGAGAATGTGGGCTTGGTAGGGACAGTGTCTGCCAGGTCCATAGTCACCCGAAAAGGATATATCTGGTGGCCTTTCTCCAACACCACCTTGGTTCTGGCGTTTATGGAAAAATCAAATTCAGTAGATACCGCATTGATTCAAATGTTCTTGAAGAAACCCTACACACACACATAGACACCCCACCCTCGTAAGTGTGCACAGTCTGGGATAAGTTTTACTGCGATAGCAGGGGCGTTGTCTCGTTCTAATGATCCATGGTTCTTTGAAGGCAGACACGATTGTTCCTCTTTATCTCCAGTCCCTTCCACGGGGCTGCCTGCATGGTA
This sequence comes from Miniopterus schreibersii, assembly GCF_964146895.1. NCBI lineage: Eukaryota > Metazoa > Chordata > Mammalia > Chiroptera > Miniopteridae > Miniopterus > Miniopterus schreibersii. The sequence goes on from NC_138102.1 coordinate 174,686,238, forward strand.
GACACTCGCTCCACCTTTGTTGCCCAGATGAGTGAGTGAGTGAGTGAGTGAGTGAGTGAGTGAGTGAGTGAGAATCCAATCTGCCCCAGCCACCTTGTCCTGACTCAGGGCCATGGCTCTGAGACGCAGCATAGGGAGCCCCAGCTCTAGGCTCAGACTGGGTTTCAGCCCCGAGGCTGCTGCTTGTGGGAACTCTAAGTTTACAAGCACATTCTCTCTCTGTGTCTTCATCCATAAACACAGAAATAATATTATGACGGTTTAATGAGATAATCAGTGCACGATCAGTGTGAGCAATTATTATTACCTATTATTCCTCAGTGGCCCCCAGTCTGAGGACTTTCTTCATCTACCACTCACAAAAGATTACTTCATAAGAGTGTTAGCAAAAGCCAATTTAAAACAGATGTTGATAGTCTGTATGTATATTTTTAACATTATACATTATATTAAAGGACATTAAACTAAAATATAATCAACCAACTGTTTAGAAATAACATGTTTCCTAAATTGGTCCTTCCCTATCATAATACTAGAATGTAAATCACATACTTTAAATAAATATTGAAATGGAAGGGTACAGAGAGCATCTAGCACTGCTTACTTCCCAAGAAAACCAAGTCATTGCCTTGGGATGAAAATTTAGAAAGAAGATGAGTCCATGTTGCCTCTAAGAAACTGGCGCTGGTTGCCAGTGAACACAGATATGCACGGAGATCCCAAACGTTTCTAAATAAAGTGGCCTTTCCTCACACTATTGGTGCCATGGAGAAAAGGCAAGTGACAGGGAGAGAGTTGGTTTAGAAACTGAAGTTGTTAAAAAAAAAAAAAAAAAAAAATTTGAAAGCCTAAACCGAGTCAGGAGAAAAATTTCCAAACTCTAGGTTCCAGTAGAACACCACACGGCAACGGAAATGTTCTGTGTCTGGGCTATCGCACAGTGCTCCTGGTCACAGGTGGCCACCGAGGACCCGAAATGCAGCTGGTGCATCTGAGGAGCTGAATTTTACATTTTAGTTCATGTCACTTAATTTAAGTTTAAATAGCCACATGTGGCTAGTGGCTACCATATTGGATAGCTCAGCTCTAGAACAAGCTTTGAAAGCAAACCAGCCTGACTTTGAAATCAGCTGCTGTGTGACTTGGGGCAAGCTAGGTAACCTCTCTGAGCCATCCTCACCTATAAAGCAGGGATAAGAACACATGCCTCACAGTATTGATAATATAGCAAAGCTTTTAGCACCACGACCCAAGCGCTCAATCAACAGCAGCTAGTGTTAAGTGAAGACAAAAGCAATCCAACAGTCAGGTGAACATTTATCCACCTATGGATGGATGGATGGATGGATGGATGGATGGATGGATGGATGGATGGATGGAAGAGTGAGTGAATGAAAGAGTGAATGAGTGAATGAATGGCTCAGTGATAGCTGGTCACTTCCCATTGCCAAGGACTAGGAGAACTTGCAAACCTTTTCAGCCGGGCATCCACTGGGTGCCAGTGTTGTTTCATCTCTCAGGGGTGGCTCTTCTGCCTGTAAGTAGGACAGCTCTATCAGCCTCAGTTTATTTTTAACACTGGCTCTAACCTGCTGCTGGAACATTCTCCTACCCGCCTGATGATTAATTTAAACATGATTTAGAGCTGCATCAGCAGAGAGGTTTCATCTCCATTGCCAAGGCCCTAGCCCACCCCGTGCCTCGCTCCTGGCTGGGTCAGAAGGCAAAGCCCACTTTCTCTGGCCTGACCCCCAAAGCAGTCCCACAATCGTGTCTTGGTAATAATATTTGCTTGATAGCTGGCATTTGCTGAGTGCCAGCTGTCTGCCAGGCGGTGCGGGAAGAGGCTTGACATACACGATCTCTTTGGATGCTCCAGCAACTCCTCAGGCTGGGTTCCTCATTTTACAGATGAAGTAGAAGAGAGGTTTCTCAAGGTCACGCAGCTATTATAGGGACAGAGGCAGGATTTGACCCCAGGTGTCTGATTCCAGAGTCTGGGTGCCCAGCACTGCGCCATTCTCCCCTGGTAAGCATCAGCCATTAGACTCCTGACAGGGCGATGGGGGTCCAAAGAGGGGAGAGCTTAGGTCCCCACCCCCAAGGACATAGAAACACTGGTGACAGTTATGATCCAGTGTGCACAGCACCACGGGATGCTACAAAAACACTGTAGGGCAAGCAGCTCCCTCTGCAGAGGGGCCCAGCATAGGGAGCTTTGGGCACTGTCCCTCTGACCCAAATGGCCATGGATTTGACCACTTCAAAGCCACACACCCCAAGTTCTGAATGTCTCTAAAGATTTGCGACAAATACCAAGGGCTCTTTAGATAGTATCTGGGAATCCCTCTGCCACGTGTTTCTCCTTCCCAAGGACACTGTCTTCACAGAGTTTGGCAGCCCCGCAATGCGTGTCAGAAGCTCCCAAAAGCTGTTCCAGGGCAGTTAACCCAGAACAGAGGCTACACTGGAAGACAGGACACGGGGAGAGGCTGACGCCAGATTCTTGGGCTCACACCACGCAGCCCAGCCCGAGGGGGAGCTTAGCGACAAGGACAGCTCTTGCAGTGAGCACCTACATTGGAAGCAGGGGCTGAGTCCCATTCAACTCCCTGCGTCCACCCCTCACCCTGTTTTATGCCACATGACAACACTCAGATCACACTCGCCTCACCCTGTTCCTGGCCCTGCGGGGTGCTGTCTGGGTCGAAAGTTTAGTTTGTGCCTGTTGGTGTTGGCATAAGACACTGTAAAAGATGTTGAGCAGAGGCACAGGCGAGGAAAGGTCTTTCAAGGGGCTCCAGTCTAATAAGGGAGAAAATATACAGACAGAGACGGAAAAAAGCAGCCCTGACGGCTGCCGGTGGCATGAATGATTTCACAGAATGTCACTACCAGAGGCTCACTGGCTCCTGTGAAAGACAAAAAGTAGGCCACTGCATAACCACGTCCGAACAGAGGAACGGACCGTGACAACGGGCAGCCACGAAAATCACCCCGCGGCTGCCTGCCCTGGCAGCGCCAGTGGCCCTGCTTCTTTTCTGGTGACCACGGCCATTGCTGCTGGCTTGGCGTGCCCACTGGCATGTTCCTGGTGGCCTTTGGCTCGCAGACATAAACAAAATTAATATTTGCAGTCAGATGTGATCGTGGACACAGTACAGAGAAAGTGCTGCTGGCCCCAGAGTACGGATTCTGCTTTGGGGCCTCTCAGATGGCGCCACAGAGGTGGGGGCTTTGCTTGGTCTTCGGGGGTAAGGAGGATTTCCGCTGGCATGTGGGAGGGAGCACAGCGGAGGCAAAAGCATGGAAATGTCACAGCGCAGGGTGCGGGTCCTGCTTCTTCCACCTGGCACGGTCTTCCCTAGGCCAGCCCCATCCGCCGCTTCCCTGACAATTCTCATTGCCATCGACCTATCCCATCGTGGCACTTACCACCCGCATTGTGATTGGCAACTTTCTTGCGCCTTTACACTGTGAGCTCTTTGAGGGCAGAGACTTTGTTTGGGTCATTAATCCTGAGCACAGCACTCTGAACATAGTAGATGCTCAGTGCATGTTTTGAGGAAGGAAGGTCAACTATTGAGCCGTCCCATGTGCTAAAAGCCTAAGACGTCTAGAATAAAGTGACAGGAGATGAAAATGAAAAATTAAAGAGGTTGGAGTCAGATTGGAGAAAGTCTTTTTGCCAGAGGAATTTAGATCTCGTATGCTTAGCAATGGGGAGTCACTGAGATATTTTGGAGATAGTCACCATGATATCATTACTGATCAAATAAAATGGATGAACTGGAGAGATGAGAAATTGAATGGTGAGTTCAGTTAATTTGCTACTGCAATAGTCCCAGCAAAATATGGTGAGGACCTAAACAAGGACAGTTCTAGTGGAGATGAACAGCAGGGGACCAAAGTAAGATACATACCTAACACTACAAAGGATCTGATGGCTTATTCAATGTTTGGAATACTTTAAACCTTCTTCATCTTTGCTTTTCCAGTGTTTGGTTAGGTTTTTTTAAGCAGATGTGTCTATAGAAACCCCGTGATGTAGGCATCATACCTGCAGATTTCCTGCCTCATCATGCAGATTCTCAATAAACACCATCTGAAAGCATTGTCCGCCCAGAATCTTTAGAAGATGTCTATACGTATCAGGTACTGAAAAACCCCTGTTTACTGTCTGCAGTGTGCAACTGTGTGCATGGGGTGTGCCACAGCGGGATAGACGGCAACGGGACCTGTGAGTGCTACTCTGCATACACCGGCCCCAACTGCGACAAGCGTGAGTACCGCTAGTGTCCTCAACGCCACACCAGGTCAAATAGGCACAGGAATCTGAATTTTAGGCAGAGCAGGTCACTGCCCAGCCCAGGGACATGCTGTTCTTCACACCCTCTCCTCAAACCTGTGCACACCAAGGCTCCACAGGACTGGCCATTGGAAGCTGGCCACCCCACCGTCATCCCACAGAGCTGGCCCCTGAGGCCTCCCTGGCCCCAGCCAAGCCCAGAAGTCCACCACACATCTGAGAGTGTCTCTCAGCTCCTAGTCCAAGCAGCTTCCCCAGACACCAAGTGAGTCCTGACTCTTGGCACTTCCCTGTGGATTGTTCCCTAGAGGGAAGATTTCCGGCAAACCTGGCCTCTCCCCCATCCAGTGCCCAAGGCCATGCCTTTTCCAGTGGCATCTGGAGCTCAGCCCAGGAGGGAGGCGGGCTTACCTTGGGTGCTTACCTCAACCCAAAGGCAGTGGTTGCTCTTTATATCTCTACTATTTCTTTATTCTTTAGAGTTCTTTTTAACTCTCACAAGGAATTTACCATTATTTTAATTCACTGTTCATAATTCTTTACACTAAAATTTTCCCTGTTCGAATTATTGGTCTTTTTGTCTCTTGCCTGCGCCCTAACTAATACATTGCCTATTACAAAAACACCTTATGTTCCCTAAGGTAAGAGCTCCTTCCTTGTAATGAAATCCACTGTACATTCAGGTCTCCATCTGGGACTCTTTGCATTGCCTTGTGGGAACTGGGGCTTGGAAGACCTGATGCAAAAATGCTGGCACTCTGGCTACTGCTCTTCATATGAGTAATAAACTGTCCTCCATCTCTGACCCGAGAGTTTCATATCTTCTACCAGCATCATCCATGAAACTGAATCAGCTCAACTACCTTTGCACATTGGCTAATATGCCAGACTCTTTCTAGTTTTTAACAACTATCTATGTCCCCTCGATATTGTAAAATACTATGCAGTTATTAGAGATTAAAGTATATCCTTAAAGTCCTCCTTAATACTGTCAAATTAAAAAACAAGTTTCTAAATATTTTAACAGGATTCCATTTGGCTTTAAAAATCACATAAATTTATAAATAAATATATGATATTGCCTGTTGACATTGGTTACTTTAGGAGTGGGATGGAATAGTGAGAATAAAAAGACAGTTATTTTTTACTTTATGCATTCAGGGTTTTTGTTTTTTTTAAATTTCTCTTTATTGTTGAAAGTATTACAGATGTCCCTTTTTTCCCTCCATTGATCCCCTCCCCCAGGCCTTCACACACAATTGTCTGTGTCCCATGGGTTATGCATATATGCATGTAAATTCTTATGTTATCTCTCCCCAAATTTTGTAACCTTTTTAATAATAGGGAATATTGCTTTTGTTGAGTTTTTTAGAACTGGTTTTTCTGCTCATGCAGTTACCTCCACAACCTTCCTTTGCAGCTATCCCTGAATGTGCAGCCTTGCTCTGCCCAGAAAACTCCAGATGCTCACTTTCCGGAGAAGACGAAACGAAGCTAGAATGCAAATGCCTCCCCAATTACAAAAGCGACGGCAAGCACTGCGAGCGTGAGTAGAATTTAGGTCCTGCTGGCTTATTAGTTGGAATTAGTTACTCAATAGGAAAAAAAGAAGCTCACAACCTCCCTAATTTTAATGCAATGGCCACTTCTGATTCTCTCTATGTCACTGAACGAAGTATATAAACAGTTCTAAGCAAAATGCTCATCACGAAACTGCAGCCTTCACACCCCAGATCCGCCTATTCCTGACGACATGACCCTGGACAAATTCTTTAACCTCCCTGTGTCTCCATTTTCCTATCTATCAAATGGAGATAATAATGGTACTTACTCTGGAGGATTGTAAGAATTAACTGAGTTCATGTTTGACAAATGCTTAGAACAGAGCCCAGTGCACATTATGAATTCCATTAGCCTGAATGCTTTCTTTCATGATCTTTTCTATTTAAATCCACATAGCCCATGGTATAGTAACATAGCAGCACAATATTTGTAGCTATAATCTCTGATGGCCGTACGGAAATCTGTTTGGTAGGTGGGGGTGCTCGGGTAGGGTAAGACAAAATGTTTATTACTCCTCTTAAAATTGCGGGGTTGCCCACGCAGCTTCGATGAGCTGTGACTGGCAGTCCCTTCACAGTTCAGTTTTCTTCCTCCCTCCCGGGTGTGGTAACCACCTCGTATTTTGTCATTGCCTCTCAAGCCCTCAATCCATGTTCGCAAAACGTCTGCCACCCTCATGCTAATTGCACGTCCCTGGGACCAAATCAGCACAGTTGTACCTGCCAGGAGGGCTACCACGGGGATGGCCGAGTGTGCTTGCCAGTTGACCCCTGCCAAGTGAACTTTGGAGGCTGCCCTACAAAGTCTACGGTGTGCAAATACGATGGGCCTGGACAGGTGAGCTGCTGAGGCACGGGACTGGTGCGAGTAGAAGTAGGACAACCCACTGAAGGCAAGACGGGCCACAGGCATGGTCTGTCTTCTGTGCCCTCCCAGTGCTCCCTTTCAATGACCAACTGGGCTTCCTCTCCAGACAGACCTGCGCGTGCTCAGGGATGACCTCAGCGAGTCCCCTCCCCAGTCTGTCCTCTGCACTCACAATTTCCAAGCTCCCCAGTCCACACGTCATTGTCCTACATGCTCTTCTACCCTAGTCCTATGTGGCAATTGACAAATATATACACAACTCAAAGTAGATTCACAAATGAACTGTGAGCCAAGTCTTGGGTGACTGTGTAACTGACTTTCACCCGCAATCCTCCAGTCTCTCTGGTTTCTTTTCAAGGGAGGACTCTTAGAACCAAAAATATTCTGTCGCAATGAGATGAACACTGATAAAATGCCAGGCAGCACTGACTGATTGCGGGGAGCAGAGAGAAGACTCAGGGGTGAGGCCCTGACCCTCTACATCACATCATGACCTTGACTGGTAAAAGTCAGCCTGGCCAGGAGACCTTTGCTGAGGAATCCAATTAAAAGAACCCTTTTCCTAATATCTCATCCATCCATCCATCAAATATTTAGCGGTGCCTCCGGCACCCAGAAGGGCACATTGAGTTCAGTGCAGGAAATCCACCCCCACACAAGGCTATTTGCTGCCTGGGTGGGAACTCACACAGTGATGGGTCCCCGGCCGTCTACTCAGCACCCCACAGGAATGCTCCTGGCGTTCCCTGCACAGAATCTGCCCAATCTCATCTCCTAGGAAAAAGAACATATCACGCAACGTTTCTGCTGTCAATTTCTGAGGTCTGCAAGAAATAATTCAAAGGGCTCAACTCTGTTCTCTAAATGAGGTCCCCTGTGGGCAAAGTCCTGTTACACCCTGAATCAAGGTCCAGGACCTTGGGGGTAGGGTTAAAAATATACTTTGTCTCACCCAGCCGGGCGTGGCTCAGCGGTTGAGGGTCAACCTGGGACCCAGGCGATCGGGGTTTGATTCCCGGTCAGGGCACATGCCCGGGTTGTGGGCTCGATCAATGATTCTCATCATTGATGTTTCTTTCTCTCTCCCTCCCTCTCCTTTCCTCTGTCTGAAATCAATAAAGATATATTGAAATATATATATATTTCTTAAAAATATATTTCTCTTTAAAATAGTCCCAAGGCAGATTTTCCGGTCTTCAAAACCCTCTGTTGCCCACACAGAAGCAGTGCATTCAGTTTTTTCATTATTCCGGGGCAGGGATCCTCAACCTCGAGATTAATAACGTTTGGGGATAGATAATTCTTTGTGGGGGGGGCTGCCCTGAGCATTGTAGGATGTTTAGGATCATCCCTGACCTCTAGTGATCCCACCCCCTGTCCCACTGTGAAAATCAAAAGTCTCCAAGACACTGCCCAATGTCGCTTGAGTCTTAGTTGCTGGGAGCCAGGCTTCCAGAGCAATGATCCTTCCCGTCTGAGCCTCTCTCTCCTCAGCCACAGGCTCTAAAATCAGGAGTCAGGGGCCAGCGAGGCCCAGGGTTAGCGAACGAGGAAGCTGAGAATAAACCCCCACCAGGGCCTGTGAGTTTCCAAACAGACCAGATGTAGGCTCGGGGTTTCCCATTTCAGGCGCCTTGACAAAGTTCTAGTTTAAGCCCACACTTCGGACCTGCCGCAAGTTGGGTTTTATGGCAGAATAAAGATAAGAATTTAAGAAGTGTCGTGTCAGTGACTAACTAGAACCCTTTGTTTTTCTCCCCCCGCCCCCCGAAGTCTCACTGTGAGTGTAAGGAACATTACCACGGCTTCGTGCCCGGCGTGGGGTGCAGCGTGACCGACGTCTGCAAATCTAACAACCCCTGTCCCAGGAATGCAAACTGCTCCACCGTAGCTCCAGGCCGGACCAAGTAAGTCGTTGCAAGTCCACCACCGTGTCCTTTCCAAGGGGTGAACGTGGGGGCCATGGGGGCCAGTCAAGGCTGTAAGTTCCTCGAAGGGCGGGAATGTCTTATTCTGCCTAGATCCATCCCCCGCCCCCCCTTAGCACAATGCAAGGAGCACAGTAGGTACTTAGAAAATCTTTGTTTAATGGGCGAGTCATTCAAAAATGGTTTCCTTTGTACAGGCCATCAGAACGGTCTGAAAGGCTGAGCGGCCTGCTGACCTGCACGAGGTGGTCAAGGGGGGGAGGAAGCCACGGCCACTGGGAAAACAAACGCTGCCCCTCCGGGGCCTGACCGCTAATGTATGTGCCTGTTTCCTCATCTGTGAAATATTGCTTGTTAGCTGCGCAAAACAACACCGGGGAGAGGGAATGAACACCGGCGGTGTTTCCTGGACCCCTGGTTTACTGAGGAAAGAAGGGGTTTACTGGGAGTCAGGGTATTTGTGTGGAAATTTCTGAAGCAGGGGCAGCTCTCGGGGTGGGGAGAGGGTGGTGTTTGGAGTTGAAAGACCTGAGTTTAAGCCCCTGCCCTTCTATCTATCGGCCGCATGACCTTGGGAAAGCGACACCATCTCTCTGGCTTCAGTTTCTCTGTGTATAAAATGAGCACAGGGATAACTACTTTACAAGGTTGTTGTGAAGATGACATGAGAGAATGTTCTGGAAACTGCTATACAGCTGTTACCATGTTGTTATTAGTGGCTGAGCTGAGGCTAGAACCCAAGTGTCTTGACTCCCAGAACGAGGCTTCTATCTTGACACCACTTTCCATTCTCATCGTCATCAGCATCTGAGAAGGACTCTGACTGCCACTGCGAGCTCAGGACCGTAAAACACACTGAACCACGGAATTACAGAAGAGTTTCTGTGGTTCCAGAACCCCTCTGTCTTCTTGGGAGCTCATTCCTTTCATAGCTGGGTTCTGAATGTGTGCATTGGCCCAGAGAAGTTTTGTGGCCATCACGTCCTGTCTGGGCAAATAAGTAAACCTGAGCTCACCGTGGGTTCAGACCTCAGCTCGGCCACTTACTTTAACCTGTCTGAGTTGAAGTTTTCTCTGTCATAAAAGGGGGAGGACCAGGGCTCTCATGAGGATTTCATGAGATTACATTCATCACTCTCTGAGCAGAACCCTGACACGTGGAAATCACTCCACGCACGTGTGTGCACACACAAGCACATCCCAGCCATGCGGACAGGCACACACGCACCCAACACACGTAGTGCTCAGGCTCGTCCCCTTTTAAAACACAGATCCTGGGAACACTGACAACCAAACATGCCAGTTCACACACTGTCAAGCGTCCTCTGAGAAGGCTTTAGTAGAATACACTAAACACTTTCTTTCCTTTGGGTTCGAGAAGATAAAATTGAAACCTGAAACTGAACATTAGAATGATAGAAATTGCATTGAAACTTTTGTTTGGAGTGTCAGTGGAACTAACAATGGGTTTTAGGGGTATGTGTGTCACAAGCCTCCTTGATCCCCACCCCCGCCCCCACCCCCACCACCCCCACCCCCGCCAAATGGCCTGTCTTCAGCAGGAAAGAGGCCTAGGTTAAAGGCTGGCTAAGGTACTTTGATAAAATACGGTGCCATCAGTAATCCGGGTACTTTACTTCACCCAGGATAAAGATTTCTTTTGTTTGCACCTCCTCAATATGGCAATCAGTTTATGCAGAATATTAAAAGTCATACTGTATCAGCTACAGAAGAATACCCAATAAAGGAGAATGGGTCCAAATGGGGGCTCCGCCATTCTCCAGTGGGGCAACCTCAGACAGGTTATGTAACTTCCCACCCACAGTTATAGGTGTTTGTATTTATGTATGTATGTATGTATTTAAAGAAGCTAGAATTCTCACAATTTTTTTAATTTTTCAATTATAGTTTGCATTCAATATTATTTTGTATTAGCTTCAGGTATACAGCACAGTGGTTAGACAATCATATACTTTTCAAAGTGTTCACCCTGATATTTCCAGTACCCACCTGTCACCACACATAGTTATTAGAATATTATTCACTATATTCCCTATGCTGTACTTTACATCCCCATGACTACGCCATAACTACCAATTTGTACTTCTCAATCCTTTCACCTTTTCATCCAGCCCCACAACACCCTGTTCTCTGTGTATATGAGACTGTTTCTGTTTCATTTGTTCATTTATATTGGTCTTTAGATTCCACATATAAGTGAAATCATATGGTATTTGTCTTTCTCTGAGTGACTTATTTAACTTACCATAATACCCTCTAGGTCCATCTATGCTGTTGCAAATGGCAAGATTTTGTTCTTTTTTATGGCTAAGTAATATTCCATTGTGTAAATGTCCCACAGCTTTTTATCCACTCGTCTATGGATGAGCACTTGGGCTGTTTCCATAGCTTGGCTATTGTAAATGCTGCTGCAATGAACATAGGGGTGCATATGTTCTTTTGAATTAGTGTTTTGGGTTTCTTTGGATATATGCTCAAAAGTGGAATCACTGGGTCATAAGGCAATTCCATTTTTAATTTTTTTGAGGACCCTCCATACAGTTTTCCACAGTGGCTGCACCAGTCTGCGTTCCCATCAATAGTGCCCAAGGGTTTGGCTTAGGGGTGTTTTAAAGCTTTAAGACAGCAGGAGACCTTTATACCTAATAAAGAACCAATTTACAAAACAGGCAATGCTGTGGACCTGCCACAGCCCGAATGAGAACATTTAAGTCAGAAAATGACCTCATGGAGTCTCAGACTTTGGACCGAGATTTTAAATAAAAATAAAAAGTATTTATATTTCATACATTCCATCCAGCACCAAGGCCACTGAAATACAGCTCTCCTGCCATTCTTAGGAAAACCAATCGAGGCACTTTACACAAAGCAGATCATTGGCCTCCTAACAACTTAGGGAACTTTTAGAGAGAAACATACTTAGTAGTTTGCAAAGGTTACTTGTCTAGCTAGCAACAGTTGTCCTCAAATAAAACTTATGTAACTTAGGGAAGGATTAATTTTCAACAATGACCGATGTTTCACTTTCAGTGCCCCTCTTGGCCTTAAATTCATCATCTCGTGGCACAGTACTCGCAGAGAAAGCTGATGATTAAGTAGGAAACTGTTATTCCATTGTATTAAATAGATTATTGTTTCATGGTTAGATCTACCTTAGTGATCTCTTATAACAAAGTTTCTCAACCTCAGCGCTACTAGCATTTGGGGCCAGGTAACTCCTTGTAGCAGGTGCTGTGCCGTGTATTGTAGGCAGTTTAGCAGCATCCCTGACTTCTATCAACCAGATGCCAGTAGCACCTTCACGCTGGTTGTGACAACCAAAAACATCTCTAGATATTGTCAAATGTCCCCTGCAGGGCAAAATTGCCCCTGGTTGAGAGTGACAGCTCTATAAAAACCCTGGTAACTCAATCAATAGACGTGTCTGGCTGGGAAACTCGTATGTATACTCCTAGAATTATCTTCAATGTTACTTTCTCCTGGAGCCTGCTCCATATTTCTCCAGGCAAAATAGTCACTTCCTCTCCCCTGTCCCAAAGTGTCCTATTCAAGCTTCTACCATGACGCTTACTATGGAGCTTACGTTATCTGTTTATGGATTTGTCCCGCTATATCCCAGCCCTTCCACGTGACTGCTGTTATCACCACTATCTCCATCACCATCACCATCATTGTCATCAACATTATCATCATCACCATCGTCCAAGTGTTGAGCTTTTTCTATGAATCTGTCACTGTGCCAGCTGTTTTTCATGCATTACCTCTTCTACTGACAGTCCTAAAGGTTTTATTAAACTTATTTCATAGGTAAAATAAGAGGGACTTAGGGAATTAAGTGGCCTTATCCTGTTGCTATAAATTATTTGTTTCCAGTTCCATCTCCAGCATGTGAGACGCTCAAAGGACTAAAGGACAAGTTAGCTGTTATTGTCTTTATAGCCCTCTCAATTCAAGGTTCTTAGAAAACAATCAGTTCAGCAGTTGGGCCCTGTCCCAGGTGGGATCCAGGCCCTAGGAGAGCCTCCCACCCAGAGAGGAGACAGCGCCTCAAGAGGTCATTTTGGCGAGAGGGGTTGTGATGGAGGTAGGGCCAGTATGCTCCTGTCAAGGGAGAGTCAGGAGGTCAGACAAGGCTGCCTAGAGCCAATCACACCTGAGCTAAAAAGTGAGGCTGGGAGAGTATCTCCCACTGTTGCAAACAAGGATCTAGATAAGGAGTTGGCTGCAGGGTCGCACCACTCAAAGGCTCTAAGACCCTGTGTTTTCACCCTCTCTGTAGATGCACTTGCCAGAAAGGTTACGTGGGCGATGGCTCGGCGTGTTATGGAAACATCATGGAGCGGCTCAGAGAATTAAACACTGAACCCGGAGGGAAATGGCAAGGGAGGCTGACTTCTTTCATCTCGCTCCTGGGTATGCAGCTACGGGGGCAAATTCCACATAAAGGGCAGCCAGCTTTCAGGCAAGGGCAACTGCAAGACACAATCATTCACAAAGAATGGGCAGGCTAGGCAAGTCTTGTCGGTTGGGATCAGCTTCTAGGAAGGGGCCACGCAGGTGGGAGGGAAAGGACGCGCAGCTGTTTCCAAGGAGATGGGAGTTGGTGCCAGGAGACCCAGCAATGCAACATTAAGAGGCAGAGAGCTGAGGACAGGGTCCTGAGGTCACCATAGATTAACAGGTCTGCAACACTGAGACAAGGCAACTACTAATATGACTGTGGAGGCCAGCCTCTCTCCCTTGACCTTATGGGTCCTTCAGGTATGAAACAAGGTTGACAGATATTACTGGGCATAGAGAGTGAAGAAGCCCCTGAGACAGTACACCCTGCATAAATGTCCTGTTCTTTCCGAGGCATCCTAAGGGGATTCAGGCATTACTGGCATGCCTCAGGGCTCCGGGGCGATCTTCCAGTCTCCTCAGAGCCTTCTCAAAGGACTCAAAATATCAAATGAGGGCAGAATGGAGTGACAGGGTGTCCTTTGCAGACCTGGCCCTCGAACATTTCCCTAGACAGAGTCCGGTCAGCCTCTCAGCTGCCCCATTTATAAAGTGCTGGTACACACATCGCCTCCTGTGTGAGAGCACAGAGCACATCTTCTGCTCCAGCTTCCCCAGGGGCACAGAAACAGGACCAGCCACAGAACTTGCAGGGCCTCCTGCAAAATGAAGAGGCAGAGTCCTTTGATTAAAGAAAAAAAAATGACTAACCATTCAAAATGGCAAGAGCGGAGAGCAGTAAGCCGAGCTGGAGGCTCTTCTGAGCTGGTCCAGATGGAGTAAGAGCTTTGTTCACTGAGATGGTGACAGCTAAGAGAGTCAGGCATAGGGCTGGGGGCCTGCTGGGTGGGGTTTGGTGACATGGCCTTCACTGAACTTCTCATCACAGGGTGTCCTTGAAGCCAAGACCATGGCTGCAGGCAAAATGACACCGTTCTGAGAAACCTCTGGGGGCCACCACATCACGGTGCCTCCCATTCTCAGACAGCTTCCCGTTGACAAAGGGCCTGCACATGCCACTTAGCACAGCGGAGCTCTTGAGCCGGGGGTCTAAATGGACCACAAGGACCATCGCATGACTTTACTCTGCATGTGCCACTGACCCATTTGTTTTCTTTGTGTGTTTCTACCACTAAGACAAAGCCTACGCCTGGCCACTTAGTAACCTGGGACCATTCACTGTGCTGTTGCCGACAGACAAGGGACTGAAAGGATTCAATGTAAGTATTTAAAATAAAGCTACACCAAGAGGCTGATGCAAAAAAATTTTTAAAAATTTAAATCTTCTTTTATTTAAAGCAGGAAACCCCCCTTAAAATCAAACCTACTGATGATAAAGATGGCAATATTTTGGTAAACTTCTTTTAGTGAAATATAACATCCTGATAGAAACTATACAAGTTGTGAGTACACAACTCAACAAATTGTCACAAAGTAAATGCACTTATGTGTCCAGCAAGAAGACCATTACCAGCTCTCTTCAAGACCCTTGATGCCCCTTCCAGTCATTAGCCCTTCAAGGGTAATCACTGCAAGTTCTCAGTTAGAGTCATGTGATAAGATTTGCAGAATGCAAACTGCTCCCTTCCTACAGGAAGGATTGAATTGATGCATTAGCTAGGTATTTATTTATTTAAAATCATAACTGGTCATTGCGAGAAGGAAAACTAGAAAGTTGTAGTCTTCCATGTGAACGGCTGTTGTCTGAGGTAATGTCATCCAGTGGGAATGAAACTCACAGTGCCTGGTGGAGGTGTCCCGTCATGATGGTATGAAATAGTTAGATTTGGTTTAATGTAAATAATAGACATTCTGATTTGTATAAAATCAGTTTATCTTACTCTAAGATATTCTGTGATGAATTTTGCTGTATTGAATAAAAACCCAGTAAGTTCCAGACTCTTTCACCCTAATATGCCACCACCATTAATCTCTCTGAGATGAACCTACCACTAATCTTCAGGGGTGCCCCCCCTCCTCTCCTGTTGGGGAGAATTGGTAAATATTGCATGCCCCCGGGCTGGGTACTTTGCATGTGGTCTCTTGTTTAATATACAGATTCTGTTTGCACAACGTTAATTCAAAAGTCTCTGTTGGTTGATTATTGATGATATACCAAAAAATGTAGATTTGGTCTGATGGATTTCAAAAGTCTTAATGTTACTGTTCCAAAGCTCCATTGGTCCACCCCACCTGCTCTTTTCACCTGATTTCATACTTCACTTCCACCTGCTTCCTGGGCTCAAGAGGACTCCTCGGTGCCCTGAGCCCTCCATCTCCTAACTTAAGCCCGGCCCAGGGCAGCTGAGCTCAAGGAAAGTCATCTGCATGAGAAAGCCCAAGGCCGAGGGAGGGTGCCTGGCCTTTGATGTCTTTCTTAAACAAGTCAATGTATGAATCACAAACCTCATTTTCTCCTTCCAATGACGGGGACTGAAGGGACCACTCTCTTCTCTTAGGTCCAAGAGCTTTTGAAGGACCATAAGGCTACTCAGTACTTCGTGAAACTCCACATAATTGCTGGGCAGATGAGCACCGAGTGTATGAATAACACAGACGCATTCTACACCTTGACGGGAAGGTCAGGGGAAATCTTCAGTGGGGACAAGGTAAGGCTTCTCTGGTGGTCTCTCACAGAACAGAGCTGTCCCCAAGTCAGGGCCCAGGGCTGGCGCTCCCTGTGGAGACCTTCCCTGCGGGGGAAGAAGTGGAGAGCAGCGCCAGGAAGGCCAGGTTGGAGGGGGACTGCTACAGAAAGGGGCTTAGAAGGCGCTCGATTTTGCTCGGGCCTGAATTCCTTTTCAAGGCAGCCATCATTCACCAGCCAGCGGGAAGGAGAAAGTTTGAGTCAACCTGTTCCCTGGAAGTATCCGCACAAAGCCAGATCAGCACTGTTCTTGTGAAAGGAAATGGATGATGTTTGTTTTAGATTGCTGCAGTTTACCCGCCCTCTCCTGCATGGCACTCCACCTTTCCTAATGCCATTAGCTCTGTTTTGCTTTTTAAATAAAACTATCCTCCCCCCCCCCTTTCACAAGTAGCTCTTTTTGTGACTTTACTGAGCTGAGGTCCACGTGGTTAATCGACAGAAAGTGCGTATGTGCGTTATGGACTATACAGGTATGTTTCACCAAATATCAATAGCTGATAGGTTATTGAGCACTTACTCTATGCAAGGATCTAGGGTAAATCTTCATTTATTCCAGGTAAGATTGACAGTGACCCCGTAAGGGATGTCCAGAGCCAGGATTCAAGTGCTGGTCTGCCTAACTCCAAAACCTGACTCAACCAGCATGTTGTGCTGTGTGTGAGAGGGTGGGTGGAGAGGAGAGGAGAGGAGAGGAGAGGAGAGGAGAGGAGAGGAGAGGAGAGGAGAGGAGAGGAGAGGAGAGGAGAGGAGAGGAGAGGAGAGGAGAGGAGAGGAGAGGAGAGGAGAGGAGAGGAGAGGAGAGGAGAGGAGAGGAGAGGAGAGGAGAGGAGAGGAGAGGAGAGGAGAGGAGAGGAGAGGAGAGGAAAGGAAAGGAAAGGAAAGGAAAGGAAAGGAAAGGAAAGGAAAGGAAAGGAAAGGAAAGGAAAGGAAAAGGAAAGGAAAGGAAAGGGAAGGAAGTTGTTTTCTTTCTCCCAAGGACATGCATTCATTCATTCATTCATTCATTCATTTATTCAATCAACTAGTATTTACTAAGTCTGTAACTTATAGGAGCCACATGGGAAGAAGAAGAAATTGGCTTCCGTTATTTATTCAACAGACATGTTTTATTGTGCGCCTACTCTGTACAGACAGTAAACCAGATGATGTGTTTATAGCAAATTGAGTAGTTCTGCCCTGTTGGAGCTTGCAGTCTATTGGGAGAGATTGCAATGCCTGATTCACATTTTCATGTGGTGTTAGCCATCAGTGATTTCACAAGCTGTCTCATTTGATCTTAATGAAAACCCCGTGAAGTCTATCAAGCAGATGCCATCGCTCCCCCCCCCCCATTTTAGGTTGAGTGGCCTACCTGAGATCACACAGCCAATAAATGGCAGGCCCCAAGGACTCAGGACTTCTGACTTCTAGTCCAGTGCTCACTCCTTCCAGGCCACCACACTAATCTTATTTTCCCTTGGTGTTTTAGGACAATCAACTAAAGCTTAAACTCTATGGAGGCAAAAGGAAGGTAAAAATTATAGAGGGGAACATAATAGCTTCCAACGGGCTCCTGCACATTCTCGACAGAGCCATGGACAACATGGCACCCACGTTTGCGAGCGACACGGAGGTGAGATATTTCAGCTACAAGTGACCTCGACTCCAATCCATCTTCCTTTGTTCCGTGGCGAGTCACATCCATAAAGGAAACGCATGCCAGCCGCACGGACTTGACCTTCATTTGTACTAGGACCCCGACCACGGGGATGCGATAATTTGTCAACAGAATTCAGGATACCTCTGCAGGGAGAAAGGCCTGCAGTAGGCGTAGGAAAGGTCTTGATCTTGTGACCTCCTTTATGGCCACAGCTGACAGTTCTGCCCAGTGACCAGTGAGGATGTATCCCTCAAGCTTTAAGGAGGAGGCCGTCTCCCTTCAGTAGCATGTATCCCCCCCGACTCTTCGGTGACAGCTAAACGCTGTTTCAGAATGTGCAGGCTGAGCTACTGTTTCAATAACAACAGGAAGTTTTTGTATAACGGTGCCCAGGTCTTTTTCATTATCTGTCCACACTCACACATAAACGCTGTCATCAGTCTTTTAATGTTAGGGTGTCTATTTCCTAAACCACTTATTTTTTTCCACTAATTTTTAAACAAAATGTCTCCTTTTAGCAAACCATAATGACAATGCTACAGCCAAGATACAGCAAGTTCCGATCTTTGTTAGAGGTATGTACTTTTCGTGGATTTCTGGGAAATGTTTTATGCCCGGTCCTTCGTAAAATTAGCAGGTGTGTCGACGATCAATATTATTTGAGGAGTTACTCTGCCTGAGGTCATTGCAGATATAAAATTTTATTCCTTAATTGCAGAAAACCGGCAT
Organism: Miniopterus schreibersii; assembly: GCF_964146895.1. Lineage (NCBI taxonomy): Eukaryota > Metazoa > Chordata > Mammalia > Chiroptera > Miniopteridae > Miniopterus > Miniopterus schreibersii. Next base: position 174,704,444 of record NC_138102.1, read on the forward strand.
GGGACATGCCTTAGATGAAGATGGAGTCGGTGGACCATACACCACTTTTGTTCCGAGTAATGAAGCCTTGAATGGCATGGAGGACGGCATTCTCGATTACCTCCTCTCTCCAGAGGTACTGTACCCTACTCGCTCTGATGGGCTCAGTCTGTGGCCACACAGGCTTTGTCTAAACTGGGGGTGGCAAGTAAGGAGCACACATGTCACCACTCACCCTCCCGCAACCCAGGCAGACATCATTAATCAATCAGTTCTCTGGCACTAAGCTGGGTACTGCTGTGGCTAATACTCCTCACTGGAGTTCCAAGTAGCTGTGACCAGTCAGACTGGGCAGAGGAAATAAAATCTATTTGCACCCCCAGATCTAAATGGTCGGTTTGATTTGTCCTGGCTCTTCTCAGTAGCAAAATCGATATTTTAAGTTCTCTACAACTCTAAAGCCATCTAGAAAATGAAGTCTAAAGTAGGCCGTTCTGGGCCAGGTTTAGGCTAAATTTAAAAGGCATAAATGTTATTTTTAGATGCTCCAGCCTTTCCCTTCAGTTCCTTTCCTCTCTCTCCATTATAACCCCCTTTATCAGCCGTTAGCCTTCAATTCACATTCTCCTCTAAAAAGGAGATTTTTTACTCCTCTGCACTACGGTGTAAATGACCGAAAGCATTTAAAGTGCTTCCACTCCCAGAAATAACAGCCTTACAGTGAAGGGAACAGCTAGTTATGGAATTTCGTTCATTGGAGCATCCGGTGGGGAAGGGGCACAGCTTTCTTCCCGTGTCCTGAAATCACGCCGCCATCCGGCAATGGGGCCAGACTGCCTATGACCTCATGTACAGGGTGTCCCAAAAAATGTTACACACACTTCGAACAATTATAAAGGCAGTGTTTATTAAAATACATTTCATTTTCAAAATTGACCTATCCGCTATTAAAGTGTGCATACATTTGGGGGGAACACCTTGTAGATCAGTGCCAACTATACAGGATGGGGGATCCAGATCTTCTAGGTTAATGATTCCCAAACTTCCATAAGCTTAGGAACCACCAAAGGAGCTTGTTAAGCAGGCATATTCCAGAGCCTTTCCCCAAGCATTCTGATTTCATGGTACTAGAATGAGGCCCAGAAATAGGCATTTTGAAAAAAATTAGACATTTTGTTAACTCAGGCAGCCCAGGCCACACTGTTTCTGGAACCCTGAAACTTATTACATGTATGGTTTAGAGGACGTGAATACATTCCTTTCTGGAATACTTTCTGGTACTATAAGGGTATTTTTCAGAAAAGTTTGGATTAAAAAGCTATGCCTCAAGGAGATAAATCAGAAGGTAATCTCCCTTACAATTATTCAACATATTAAACAATTTGCTATAGGTTTTCATTTAAAATGCTATATCCCCAGTGTCTTAAAAATAGGATGTTATTTTAAACATATGATTCACACTCACCTCAAACTTAGCTATTGCAAAAAAAAAAAAAAAAAAGCCTGTTCTACTTCTCTGTAGAACTCACACTTATACCTAATTTTAAAGCTAAAAAAGTAATGCTGCTCCCCTGGGAGATGATTAAAATCCTGATATTATATGGCCTCTCTGAGTGCATGAGCATCTTTTAAAATAATAATAAAGGAGTCCTCAGACATATAATCAGGTACACTTAAAATTAAAACAAAACCTCTTAACTAGAATAGAAAAAAAATCAAGCCCCCTGCTTCTCTATCAAGCACTTTTGCTCAGAAAGCTCTTCTGTCCCCCTCCTTCACTCCGATTGGTATCTGGAGCTGGCTCACTCTGGCTCTCGGGAGTCGACTGTGCGTCTCTTCCCAGCTCCATTCACTGAGATCGCGTTGGTAGCTTGAAATGAGCCCACGGTGATTTACACCATAGACACTGGCCAACGCTATAAATCACCGCTTATTTTTTCCCCATGGAAATGACGTACTAACACACCACGGCTCCCGGCTCTCAATCTCTTTTCTCTCAAAGGCAATATTTTTCTTCGCGCAAAGAATGTAAAGCTTCAAGTCTCTTTGTCCTGAGTCAGAAACTGTTTTTCCACATCAATTTCCACAACCATTTCTGCCTCTTCCTCAGGCTCGGAGCCTGTGTGGGTTAAAATTTCTCCACCTATGGGAAGCTCTTTCTGTCTCCATCCACCTTAATAGCGTCCTTTAGCTGTGTCTTCCCAGAAGAGCAGCAGCTGGAGGCAGTGACAGTCCCATCAGCTAAGCCAAGAAAATGGAAAACAAACTGATCTCATCAGAAGAATGGTTCCCAATTAATTCTCACTTGGTTTCTAATTCCCGCTTGGTTTCTAATTCTCACTTGGTTTCTAATTCCCACTTGCTTTCTAATTCTCATTTGGAATCCCCAATTTCCTTTCCACTTTATCTTTCCTTTTCTCCCTAAAAAAATGTTCAGTCCCCAAATCATCCCATCCCCACAGGCACCCAGCCCCTGATCATAAGCCCCAGGTTACGACTTCATCTCTGGACTAGACAGAAGTCAAAGCAAAGGGGGCAGAGACCGGCCCTTGCCAATTCTCAAACGCCTTGGAAGTTCAATGGGACAGAGGGACTCACAGTGGAGGGAGCGACGCCGATCAGTGCCCTTGTCCCTTCTCGTTCTCCTGTTTCTTCTGAAAGGGATCCAACACCGAAGCGGACTACCCAGTTGACAAAGTCCTCCATGTAGAATTAGAGGGCTGAAGGGGTCCAGACCACTCCCTTTATTTTGCAGGTGAAGGGGAGACTAGAGGAGTTACGTGGCTTGCTCAAGGTCACGCAGAAGCAGAACCAGGATTAGAACTCAGGGTCCTGAGGTCCAGCTCAGTGCTCTTCCCAGGACCCTTCCCCTCCTCCTTTTAATTTATGCGGGGCCTGCCATGTGCCCCATCCTGCTTGGCTGGGGACACAGTGGTTAGTAAGCTAGACAGACCCAGTTCCTGCCTTCTGGGAGACTGGAGTCCAGTTTGGTCTGGCATTTCCCCAGTGGCCCTCACTTTTTCTCACTCCTTCTGCCACTGAGCATCTAAGCTTGCCTGCAAAAGTCTCACTTCTGGGCACCAGCAAGTAGCATAAAGGGAAGGTTAAAACCCAGAGGCTAAGTGACTTGCTCAAGGTCACATAGTAGCAGAGCCAGTACTGTAGACAGTGGTCAGCTTCAGCACTCTTTTTGGTAACCATGTCCTGCACACGATGCCACTGACTTAGAGCTATGGTAGCCATACAATTTATCATTTACACCAGGACAATTTTGAGAGTGATTGGGGCTGCCAGGACATTAAGTATAAACCAGGGTGGTACAGACAAACCAGGATATGCGGTCACTCAACTTACAGGTAACTCCCCTGACATAGGGGCCAAGCCCAAATGCAGAGAGGTATCTGGGTGAATAGAACTGAGATTCAGCAGGGCTTTCTTTTGATCTGGGGCTTCACACTGTTGGAACATGTCCCCAGAATGGTCGGCCTCATGGGCATTACTATGATCTCGATTTGTGATCTTTCAACTAGTGACTACGGTTGTGCCACTTAAGCAGAATTTGAGGGCTGTGAAGCTTGTCACCCCCAGCTCTGGCTCAGCTGGGAGATTGCAACATTCTACAACAGACCACCACCACTGCCACCACCTCCTTCCCCCAAAGACAGTGGTCCCTGGGCTCCCCAACCCTGCACTCTCCCCAGGACACCCTTACGGGACTGCTCATCCTGTTTATAGTCCCAAGAGCCTCTTTTTTCTCCACTCTTGCTTCCATTTTCTGAAGCATGAGAAATGTTGGGAAGGGCTTTGCAGGAGAAATGACCATGTACCATGTACCATGTACCATGTACCATGGGAGCTGAGAAGGGCAAGTATCCTGATCAGATCATCCAAACAGGACTGTATAGTCCTCAATAACCAGTATGTGGTTATGATGAGAGTGAAAAGGAATCATAAGCTAGGCCTGTCTTAGCAAATCCAGAAGGCTGCCTTGGACGTTCAGAGAGGTCATGGAGCAGAGTGACTGAGAACTTGGGCTAATCCTTAGGCTCATATCCTAAGTTAGCTCTGTGACCTTGGACATGTCTTTAAAACTCAGTGTTATCACCCACAGAATGAGTAGAGAGTAGGCCCCAGCTCACAGGGCTGTTGGGGACTGAATGAGAAGCGCACACAGTGCTTTCAGAACAGCCCCTGCCAGAGTAGGAATGTGGTGAATGGTAGCTATTTGGGGGATGGGATTCTTCTCACCCTGGACTTCCCAATTAAGAGATTATGGGTCACTTATTTTTCTTGACTAAGTGTCCAAAGTCATTTGAGGAGGTTTCCAGAAGGGTGGGGGGAATGCTGTGTTTTCTTCATTGACTAAAGAAGTATTTTAATTCCTTCCCAGGGATCTCAGAAGCTTCTGGAACTCGTCAGATACCACATTGTTCCATTTACCCAGGTTGGCCCCACTTTTCTTGCCCTTTTCCCCCAGCTTTCAAGATATCTAACCTAGTCTTAAATTCGCAATATTTTGATGCTAGAAAATACAGGACAATTGTCCTTTTTCTGTAGTCCCACGTGTACCCTTAGCCATGAATAATGAGCTTGCTATCAAAGAAATCTTCAAAGCCATGAAAAAGCATGACACCCAAGCTCCCAGTATTTATTTCATAAACTTGCAGGCTATTTTTCAAGAGGACTTTGTGAAAGCGGGGCCATGGGTGTTGCTCTAAAATGTCTCCATCACTGTTCTTATTGCAGCTCGAAGTGGCCGCCCTCATTTCAACCCTTCGCATTAGGAGCATGGCCAACCAGATCATCCAGTTTAACACAACCAGCAACGTAGGTGCAACTCTACCACTGGTATCGTGACTTATGTGCATTTTTGCTCTTCTTATGATTTTTCTTCAGGTTATCCTACCTTTACGCTAACTCACAGGCTTAGAGTCTTTACAATTATTTCATTCATTCATTGCCTTTTTCAGCAAATCCCTGCTGAGCAGCTACATGTGTGAGCATCTGAACCAGATGCCAAGGGCAAAGCAGTGGGAGAGACAGGCTTCTATCCCAACAAGGAGAAGAGACTTTAAACAACTAATTAGCAACCAGCTAATTATTTCATTACAATTGTAGTAAGTCCACCAAGTGGACGTTAAGAGGACTGAGAGAGCATGCAACAGGAGTCTGAGCAAGTCTGGGTGTCCAGATGTCCTTAGTGAGGAGGTGAGGCTTTGGCCAAGAGTCAAAAGATGAGTGGAGTGAACTTGGGCAGAGATGAGTAGAAAGAGTCCCAGGCAGAAGGGGGAGCGTGTGTAAAGGCCCTGAGGCAGGAGACAGCATGACTGATTTAAGAAACTCAAAGAAGGAAGCATTATTCAGCTAACTCCCTGGGGCTGTAATATCAGCAAAAGGCTGGCAGCGTAGAGATTATGTCTCCTGTTGATTCATTGCTGATGGTGGTGATGAGAACCACTCAGCCTTTCAGCAAATATCTATTGAGCGCCTACTATGTGCCAGACACCATTGTAGGCCCTGAAGACAGACCAGTGAGCAGACAAAAGTCCCTGGTTGCATGGAACTTTCATTCTAGCAAATAGGAGGAGAGACAGTGAACAAATAAATAAAATATATCCCATATGAGCAAACAGGAAGTGCTAAGACGAAAACCAGCAGTACAAGGCAGGAGAATAGAAAGCAGGGATGGGGTGGGCATTTTAGATAAAGTGCCCAAGAAATCCCTGTGGAGAAGAAAACGTATGAGCAAAGGCCTGAAGGAAGTGAAGGGCGAAGCAGTGAGACCGCCTGGGAAGGAGCCTTGCAGAGACAGGGCGCAGGAAGTGCAGAGGCACAAAGCAAGGAGCGTGCGGAGCTGCCTGCGGGTCAGCAGGGTCGGCGCGGCTCCATCAGGGAGAGCGGAGGGCGAGGCCGTGGAGGGGAGGTCAGGGCAGGAGGAGGGGGGCGGGAGGGAGGTCAGGGCACGCAGGGCCGAAGAACTCCAGGTACGGGCGCAGGCTCTCACTCTGAACGGGATGAGAGGCCCCTGGAGGATCCAGGCAGTGGGCATGCTCAGATATTCCTTTTGGGAGACTGGCCGGGAGACAGTTGCAATAACCCAGGAAAGAATGCTGGTGACTCAGCCCAGGGTGGTAGCAGGTGCATGATAGGAAGGGGTTGAGTTCTGAAGGTATTTTGAAGGTGGACTTGACAAAGTTTGCTGATGGATTGACTGGGGAGTAAAGAGAGAGGAAGCCAAGGATGACCCCGAGCTTTTGACTTGAGCAACCACAAAGGTGAGTTGCCATTAGCACTGCAGGTGGAGCAGGTTTGGGGGGAAGTGGAGATCAGAATTCTTCACAAATTTGTTCATTTTCTGCTCTCTTCCCTGCAACATAAGCGGGAATTTGTCTGGGTTTGTTCGCTGATATATCTCAAGGTCAATAGATGTATCTGAATGAGTGGATCACCACAGACAGGTAAACTAATTTGCCCAAGATGCCATAGCAAATATATTATAGAGCTGGAAAGAGTTACGCCTCTTCCCTGGTCTGGCACCTGTAAGGAGCATTTCTGCAAGGACATCCTTGCCTGGCATCAGTCAAGAATTCACTTAACAGATTCATCTTTTGCTGTCAGCCAAGCCCTTCTAATAGCAATCTCCCAGTCACTGAAAAGTGAAGTTGAAGGTGTCTGGTGAGGTTACTACCATCCGGATCTGCCAGGGGACCACTGGTGTTCCTGCAGGACAGAATGAAAGATGTCACTGTTTCTTTCAGGGGCAGATTCTGGCAAATGATGTGGCAATGGAAGAACTTGAGGTGACTGCCAAAAACGGCCGAATTTACACACTGACTGGAGTGCTAATTCCTCCCTCCATCGTCCCAATTCTGCCCCACCGATGTGATGAGACAAAGAGAGAGATGAAACTGGTAAGAAACCCAGGAAAGGAACTGAGGGTCCCTACACAGCCCCACAAGGCAGACAGCAGTCCCAGCTCTCCCACTCTAAGGAGCCTATTCCCAGAGTGGCTCCTGTCTTCACGAGGAGTGAACTAAGGTTCCTTTGGGGGAATTGCCACCGTGATAGATGCTGCCTGGGTACATTCATTTTCTAGAGCTGCCATAACAGATTACCACGAACCAGGTGGCTTAAAGCAACAGAGATTTATTCTCTCACAGCTCTGGAGGCCAGAAGTCTGAAATCAAAGTGTTAGCAGGGCCACGGTCCCTCTGAAGGTCGGTGGAGGGGGGTCTTCCTTGGCTCCTCCAGCTTCTGGTGTCAACCGGAGACCCTCGGCCTTCCTTGGCTTGTTAATTGCATCACTTCAATCTCTGCCCCTGTCATCACACGGCCTTCTTCCCTGTGTGTGTCACTCTGTGCCCCCTTCTCTTCTTGTAAGGACACAAGTCATTAGATCTAGAGCCCACCCTAATCCAGTATGACCTCACCTTAACCAATTACATCTGTGAAGACTCAATTTCCAAATAAGATCACATTCTGAGATTTGGGGGAACATAAAATTTGGGGGGAATACTCTTCACCCCACTACACTTCAAGGGACTTTAAGAGGAATTTAAAATAGAATTTCTTCTCAGGTAGATGCTCTGGCCCAGCCAATCAACCATCTTTCTGTACTTCTTTCAAATATCAAACTTTCTGTTTGCCTCTGAGTTTGTGTACCTTCTAATGGCCTTTCCTGTTTCCATAGCAACTTTCTTTGGCTCAGCTGGTTTTAATCAGTGCACCCTAAATTTTGACATTGCTGTTCCATGTGATCTTTTAGTCCCCATGGAAACAATAACCCCAAAATCACTGCAATAATAGATCTGGGACACTTCAATAATACTTCAATGATTGTCCTCACAATAGCCTTGGAGTATGGGCCTTGAACAAGGAATGATGGCCTCTTTTTATAGATTTAATGTTACTGCTCTCTCTTCTTGTCATGAAGGCTGGAAATACCTAGTTGAGTACTTGGCACAGGCTTGTGGCTGACTTCTTTGATTCCAGATTTCTCAGTTAATGTAATGACTCTGATAGGTTTTAGGCTACTGTGATGGTACTAGCCCCCTGTGCCAGTCACATGCCATCTGTGGAATTGGATTAAACTCTGATCACCACTTTTTAAGAGAGGCAGAAACTTGGTCACTTTCCCAGCCAGTCCCTGGATGTGATTTATGTTTGGCTCAAACCTTTAAATAAATATTGGCAGGTGTGTCACCTGGCTTAGGCCAGGATGAAGATCAGAACAGGCCAGATGAAAATAGTCTCACCTTCTGGCCCAAAGATAAAAATATTAGGGAAAATAGAGCCTCTGTAGAAAGGAGTTAATTGGGATCAATAGACTCCTTCAGAACTCCTCCATCCCAGCAGCTACCATTCAAGTTCAGGGAAGAAAGTCTGTGGAGGCACAAGGGCAGCCCCAAGTTCAAGGTGCCTAATTCCAGGTTGTTCAAAAGTTTGTTTTCTATCTCCCCAAAGAACAGAATCAAGATGTGGGTTTGAACAGCAACCCAAAGAATGTTGGCTAGATAGGGGAAAGAGTTCCCAGTAGCTGCCTTAGAAAAGAGTTTTCTACTATTTTCTCTGGGTTTAAAGTCAAATCTATCTGCTCCAAGTGATTTAGGGTGGTTTTGATTGTCTATTAAAAGCACAGATGCATTCTTTGGAAAGTACGTAGGGCTGGCAGAGAATAGAAGCTGCTGGCACCTTCTAGAAGTCTCACTTTTCACCAGGCTGAACCCATAGCTGCCTTTGGCCATGCATGTTTGGATTTGGGGACATGTATTTTGGGTTTAGAGGTTTAATAAATAGCACCCTGTACTTGTTAGGATCTAAGATCCCTGCAGGAAACAGAACTTATCCCGAAGGTTCAAATGAAGAGATTTTAATGAAGAAGCTACTACAGAGAGATGGGCAGGGCTAAGGAAACAAGTTATGCTGGGGGACCCAGGGGGAGGCAATGGCAGGAAATCATTCCCATGGGGGTCAAGAAGGGGAGTCAAGTTACCCGAACCCAGTGAGAGTGGGAAGGTGGAAGAAGTCACACCATCAGGAGCTGTAGGGATGGTCCCTAAACACACAGCGAGCAGGGCAGAAATGCCTTGGCCTTGCTCTCCTCCTGCCCATCAATAACCTGCTAATGCCTCCCATTGGCCAGGACCAATGGGAAGTGGGCAAGGAAGCCCAAGAGCCCACCCTCCAAGGTCTACCTGCTGGAGCCCAGAGCCCAATAGAGAAAGTGGGAGGATGGATCTGGAGACATTAGGAGGCACGCTCCCCTTCCCTGGCTCCTGAGTTCAGAACCACTGGAGCAAGAAGCCCAGGAGACCAAAAGGCAGAGCTTCGGTGTTCAGCCTCATTACTGCTGAGCTAGCTGGAGAACAAGACTTCATCCTAGTACTCCATCCTTGGCACAGGTGGACAACTACAGTGTCCCCTGAGGGTCAGGTGCCTCTCTACACGGCAGAGAGTTGGTCTGTCTGACCCTAAAAGAGGGAAAGGCAGAGGCTGAGCAGGCTCAGTTCCTTCCCCCCAAACCCTCCTGCATTGTCTTGACTCTTTTCTCTGGGGAGGGGTCAGTAGGGGGTGGGGAGAGCAGCCAGGAGAGCTACTCTAGAACCCCCTTCACTGGGAGGAAGCATGAGACCAGACAGGGCCGTCCCCTGCCCCCTCCTATAGGGGCACCTGTGCTGATCCACTGTCTTTCCTTCCAGGGCACCTGTGTGAGCTGTTCCCTGGTCTATTGGAGCAAGTGTCCTGCCAACTCTGAGCCCACAGTGAGTGTGACAGCTTTGTGAAAACACACATCACCCAAGCAATCCCACTGATGTGGTTTCTCACCCTTTCTACCTTCCTCTTAAAAGATGTTAAGTCCAACTGGGGTGACATAAGATTAGCTCTTAACGTACTAGCTGGGGGATGGTAGAAAGACAACCGAGAGATCTGTGCTTGAATCCTTACGCATGAACCCAAGTAAGTCGCTTGACCATTTTACTCTCATTTTCTTCGTCTGTAAATAATAATAATAACCACAACAACAGGTGAGCATAGATTAAAAACCCAAGCACAAGGCCTAAATCAAGTAGCCATTCAGTAAAGGTTCATTTTTTCTCTACTCTTCCCTCTTAAACAAAATCCAATGTTTGTGTTGGGGAGGCAAAACCTTACCTCCACCCCCTTAGGGTCTCTGGCTAGGCCTCAATATTAGCTGTCACAAAACAGATTAAAGGGAGAAAAGCACACAGATTTATACACCTACATGGGAGCCTCCATAGGAGAATGAAGACCCAGACAAGTGGCAAAACCCAAATGATTATATAGTAGGTTGAACAAAGAATCGCAATTTGGGGCAAGCAACTAAAATGTATGGGAAGGCTAAAAGATAGTTATTTTAACAAGATCTGTATGTACAGATTTTTCTTGGCTTCAACTCCCTGTCCATGGTGACAAGATATTTCTCTTCTCCTGGTACAGGGAGAGCATCTTTCACATAGTTGTATCTTCCAACAGAACTTAATATTACCATTATTGTCCTATTTCATGGATTAGGCAGCTGAGGCCCACAATTTTCAGAAAGAAGAGATCAGAGTGTCCCTTTTGTATCTGCTGTTTTTCAGGTACCTTTAGCTCAAAATAATCCTATGCCAAAGTGTCACACTCTGGGGTGGCATAGCCTATCACCCTTTATTCATATTGGCTCTTCCCGAGCATCATTCTGGAGAGAAATATCAAGAAAACAACACTAGAATCATCTAAACCTTTTCAAATTTGATTGACTTCTATACATATCTATCGAGGATTAAAGTGCTGGTTCTGGGGGCAAAAACATGAATAAAATAGTTTGTTTTATTTGGTTTTTGTCTTGAGAGCTCTGATCTAAAAGGAAAACAGACCACTGTACAATTCATTATCCATGTGCCACGTAGTCTCTTGGTGGCGAAAGCCAAGTGTTTTGGGTAAAGTTGACAATAGAAATTCCTGCCTCTAAGTTTACCCTAAGAAAGAGCTTCGCAGCCAGAAGTTTCATCCAGCACTAGGATAAATCCCCAAGGAAGGTGATGAGCTCTTTAATGCAAAGCATTTAATAAAGCAAAACATTGGAATTAAATAGGCACCGGGGTGCGGATATTTGCTCTGCCCGATGAGGCCATCACCCCGAGTCCGTCGCACGCTGTCCACCAGGCAAAGGAATGGCGAACACCTCGCACGAGGTCACGCCGCCCACACGTGGCAGAACCACGACCCCACGGCGCCCCCACCCAAAGGGGGAGCGGGGAAGAAGAGAGAGAGAGGAGACGCTTGCCCTGGAGCCGAAAGAGCCTCGAAACGCCCCCCCCCCCCCAGGCTCCCATGATCTACGCTTGGTTAATTATCCCGAGATCCAACTAGAGGACTGAGAATTCCTTCCTCAATAAATACATCTAAGGCTTTAGGATTTTACAGTCTGTGAGGTTCTCAATGTTTTCTGGAGCAAGAGCCTAAGAGCAAGGAGGAAGTTCAACATCAGCATTTCTCTAACTTAAAATCACAGCCAGGGACCAGTGCTTCTGACAAAACCTGAGATCACCACTGTTGTCCCATTTCACGGATTAGGCAGCTGAGGCCCACGGAGACCGCCTAACTTGCCTGTGATATCCTAAAGTTAGTGGGTGGTAAATCAGGCCTGGCTCTCTGGAACTGCCTCTTACTAACAATGCTCCTCACAAAAATGACAACCTATCTGGGCCTCAGCTTCCTCACTTATGAAAAGGTATGAAAAATACCCACGTGGAGTTGAAGGTAGATAACCTCATATGTGCTGTGTGTCAGATCCCAGTCAGTCCTCGATAAATTATAGTTCTAGATAATCATGAGTGGGCGTTGGGGTTAGAGAATGCGGGACGCATTTAAATCTGCCCCCACCCCCAAGAGAAAAACTCAGACTCACTACTTTTTTCGGTGGATCTTTCTAAAATTAGAGCTAGACTCTACTGGCTCCAAAATTTTTATGTAAGAGGAGCTTAGGACTGGCAGTTGGTTGGAAGGGGAGATTCAGCCACATCCATGAGGAACAGGAAAGCGTCCCTTCATCAGTTAGCGATGTCTGCCATGGCATGAGAGGGACATAAAGATGCGCGTGCCCTGCATGGGGCACGCCCTGGCCTGTATTCTACCAACAAGCAAACAGAGTGCCTAGAGGGTGGCCACGCTCTGACGGGGACCCGCCTGTGCCCGTGTGGTCTAAAGCACCCTTGACCCTGATGGTAAAGTGAAAGCAGAAAGTCTAGTGTGTGTAGAAGCTGAGGGCGGCTCAGAGAACCACGAAATGCGCCCGCAATGCTCTTTCTCATTGGCTTTCCTCCAGGCGCTCTTCACACACAAGTGTGTCTACACCGGCCGAACAAGGAGCCTGAAGAGTGGCTGTGCCATGTACTGCAATGCCACCGTGAAGGTGAGGAGGGCGTGTGGCCAGGCCTCATCCAGGCCACCGGGGCTCACACAGAGGCCAGCGGGGCTGGGCCGCAGGTTCCCGGCAGTCACAGGTTGCCTGGGTGGCCTTGGCCATATCTCCCTGCAAGGGAATCAAAGGGCGGATTCTCTACAGGGCAGCCAGGTCACCCCCTTCCCTGCAGCCACCCCTCTTAATATAGAGCCATGTGCTCAATGCCCCACCCGCCCGCAGCTCACCCTCTGTCTCTGGCCTGCCTCTTACCCTCACGCCCACCTCGGAGTGTGCCCACTGGCCTTCCCAGCCTCAGGTCCTCTCCCGGACTTTCTGGGGGCTGAGTTATCTTTCAGGTCTCCATTTAACTGTCACCGCCTTGATCACCAGTCAGTCCAGGGTGGCCTCCCCAGACTACCTCACCTCTGCCTCCTCCTGCCCCCACTTTATTATGGGACCTTGTTTTCCCAGCACTGACCACACTCTGAAATTTCCTCCTTCCCCCTCCAGCTTCCCTCCCCCCTACCCCCTCCAAGTCTTCTCCCCCCTTCTCTCCCTCCTCAAGCTCTCCTCCTCCTGTTCTTTTTTACTTGTTGTCTCTTCCTGATTAGAACATAGACCCATGAGCACAGCCTTCATCGGTCTGGTCCACTGACGCCAGAGCCAGGCTGGGCCCGTGGTCAGCCCTCAGTAGGTTTGTGGTGAACAGATGGCTGAGCAGTAGCCATGGCATCATCTGCAAGAGAAAAGTGAGCTCCTAACAGGCGAGAGGCTAATGCTGTTTAGGATAATAATAGATTTTAAACCAGACCTCCTTTGAGGAACTGGGGCTCTGCTTTGGGTTTTAAAGGGCAACACGCATTTCGTTTCTCAGATACCCAAGTGCTGCAAAGGCTTCTACGGGCCCAACTGCAACCAGTGTCCTGGAGGCTTCTCGAACCCGTGCTCGGGAAACGGACAGGTGATACAGACAGTCCCTGAAGCAGACTTTCCCACGAATGCTGAGGGTGACCTTTCTTAAGTCAAAAAATAATTTTTAAAACCACTGAACCAAGAAATGCTGCAATGGCAGCCACTATTCCCAGGAAGCAAGAATAGGAGAGATCGGTTGCTGAAAGAGGCATCTGCGTGAGAAGGATGCTGCTGGCAAAGGGGTGGGGTGGGGTGAGGTACAGTGATGTCACCTCTAGTCTGTGCTTTTCCACTGCAGACTGCATGGCCTTGGGCACCTCGACAAGGCTCTCTGGAACCTACATTCCTCCCCTGGGAGACAGTAGGGTTGGCTGAGTCTTTAAGATTCCTTCTAGAACTAAGATTTTATGATACTTTTAAAAAATAGCACTGCCCAGTGATTGCTTCTTTTCAACCTTTCTGCAAAACCTAGTGAAACGGAAAGAACAAAACTTAACCCATTTAGCTAGGAGGCCGGAGCTAAACAAAGGTTTAAAAAAACCAGTAGCTGTGAGTCATATGGGAAAAGCATAGATCTGCGCAGTTAAGAAATCCACATTAAAATATGCCTCCTTCAAGGGAAAGGAAGAACTGGGCAACCACGAGTGGGGACACCACGCAGGCGAGGAGACGAGGGGAAGCTGGCACTAATTAATTGCCAAATCCGAGTGGTCAGGGGGGTGGGGCAGCTCTGATGAGCGTTGATTATTAGGAATTTAGCCATGAGGTGGCTGGAGAGGCAGGAGGCAAAAACATGTACCACTGGAGGGAGAAACACTGTGGCGAGCAGTCAGGCCCAGCAGGTGGGAATCGAGGGCAAGGCCAGCCTTCATTCTGGAGGTGGGTGTCTTGTCACACCAACCCATAAGCATCGTTTGGAGGGGCACCACTCCAGTTCACCACTGTGACGCCCCCACCCCTTGAATGATTTCCCTTAAAGTTCTAAATCCTGGTTTGGGACCCCGAGCTTGTTGTCACTGAAGCTTCCTGCCTGATACCAACATGACTCCACTTTCTGCAGAGTCCCAAAGGGTTATTTCAAGCAGGATTAAATCTGAGTCCCAAAAAGTCAGGCCATGCAGAGAGAGGGTCTGGGACTCCCCGAGGGGTGGGCGGGTGTGGTCCTGACAGCCCCGCGTGGGTCTGCCTCTGCTCGCAGTGCACCGACGGCATCAGTGGCAACGGGATGTGCATTTGCCAGGATGGCTTCCACGGCTCCCGGTGCCAGTTCTGCTCGGATCCCAACAAATACGGACCTCGGTGTGACAAACGTAAGTGGCACCTGCAGAGCTGCCCTCCACCTCAGCCGGGCTCCCTGCTGCACCGCAAGCCAAGGGTGCCGGCCAGCCTGGCGTCTGCGCCCTTCGCTTGGGGAAGGCCCTCACCACGGGGCATTTCTTCAGCGCTTGTTCTGAAGCTGTAGCACGGGCCAGATTGCTGGGCCCCACCACAGAGCCTCTGAGACGATGGGCCCGGGGTGGTATTTGAGAATTTGCATTTCCAAAAAATTCCCTGGGAAGGCTGACCACTGCTGGTCAGGGGACCACACTTTCAAAACCAGCCTCTAAGGTTTCCCCACATACCAGAAGTGATGCTGGGTTCCGTATAAAGAAACAGCCTCGCTCCCTGCCTTCCAAGAGGTCCACTTCCATCAGCTCCTCCCTTTGCAAAATGTGCAACCTTGGGCAAGTTACTACACCTCTCTAGGACTCAGTTTCCTTGCCTACAAAATGGGAATAATAATACTACCTCAGACAATCGGTACAGTTATAAACAGAAAGCACGTGCCTTGGAACAATGCCTAGCACACAGCGTGCACTCCCGATACACTGGCCTTTATTATGCTATTGTAGCTACTGTTGCTATAATTCTCAGCTCAGTGACATAAACTTCAAGAAGCTTATAGAAAATGTAGAAAGTTGCACAACAATAGACAATGAAAAAATGCAGTTATACAAGCTTAGGAAAATGCATTGCGTTCTTTAAAATACATTAGGTGTATGTTTATGCATATAAATATATTTAGATACATACTTCTGAGATTGGAAGTAACAAAAATAAAGGGAAAGGATCAGAGCTGGCTGTGGAGCCAAAGCCAACTGAAGCTAAGTCCACGCTGTGCTACCTACTGGCCACACGACCTTAGAAAAAGCCTCTCGTTGAGCCTCAGTTTTCCCATCTATAAAATCAAGATAACTCTGGTGCCCGCTTCATAGGTCATGGATCAGTGGGATCATCACTTAGGGCTTTAGCACAGAGCTTGCGCCTGGCAAATAATTCATGAAGCCGCCACCGCCGCAAACAAACCAAATAAAGAGGGATAACCTCTAATCAAAAGAAATAAACAAAATGAAGCCCTTCTTATTGCTGTTACTGCTGCCTTCACTCATTTGGTACAAAGTGCTCAACCTTCCCCTCTCCTACCTTGTTCTGATGTTTTCGCTTCCTCTTAAAATGGACAGCAAACCAGAGCTCGTGGTCAGGGCTGCTGATCCTAGGCCCATGTCCTTTTTGCCAAATAAGGCTTCTGAGAAAAGAAAAATCGGGTTGATCGCAAAGCCTGCTAACATTGACGCGCTCAGGAGGCCGGGGCAGGCCGTCGAGGCCGGGGCAGCCGTGCTGGGCTTCCCTCTCGAACGCCTCTCATCCCAGGCCCGGGGCCACCCCCATCGCAGGCAGGGAGCCTCCTTTCTGGGCTCATGCTCCTTGCGAACGAAGCACTGGCTTGCTTAAGTCTTTTTTGTTTCAAGTCCAGCCGTGCTCTTCTAGCCCCCTCGCTGTGTTTCTCCTCTCTCCTGAATGCTGGCTCCAAGCACCCACGCTCATTTCTCTCCCATCAATCCCGGCTGGGGCAAAGGCACAGGTTCCTTCATTTCTGATCCATTTCCAGCTCCCAAATCCTCGCCACCTGCCTTTGAGAATCATTCCCTCCCGCGTGCTTAGGAGCCTGAGTCTGATGAGCTGGCTCGCATTGCAATTTATAATTATAATCAAAAGCAAAGCAAGGAGCTAAAGTTTAAAATGACACAGGCAAGTGGAAATGCCCGTGAATATACCGATCTGTTGTGTTTACACACGGTCACTAATAGAAATGGCCTTTGAAGGCCTGAGTTCAAGCCCATGCTTGGGGACTGAGCAGCAAGTTAGGCAATTTGCTGCACCTCTCTGGGCCTCAGTTTTCTCATCGGGGAAATGGGAATGATAAAAGTACCTACCTCCCGAGGCTGGTGACCATTGATGAGATGGTACAGGTTAAATGCTGGTCCAGTGCCTAGAACAAGGCCAGTGAAGTATTCAGTGAGCTGGCATCAGGGGCCACAAGAGACCACTTCTATTTATTCCAAAATGTCTTCATGAAAAGGTGAGACATTTCCAGACTAAACTAGAACCATGAGCTCCAACCATGAACTAGATGAAAATCGAGTTGCTCGCTGCTTTCACACCATCACAACCCTCCCTGGGCCCCACCACACCCCATGCACGTGCATGTAAAGCAGCCCAGAGTCCAGGTTTTTCTCATCCTTGATGGGACAGTCCCCCTCACCACAAGCTGTCCCAGGCACCCTGAGAAATGCCTGAGACCCTAAAAAACAGCACTCAGAGGCGTCCCCTGCTCAGCCCCAGGTTCTGCTCTGACTGGAGTGAGTGGGGGTGAGGGGAGGTGGCCCTGTCCTCCATGACCCACGCGCTCGAGACTGAGCTTGTCCCCAGGCCCTGACTGTCCCTCTCCCTCCTCTCCCAGAATGCCTGTGCCTTTTGGGGACATGCGATAACCGGGTGGACAGTGACGGGGCCTGCCTCGCCGGCACGTGCAGAGAGGGCTCCGCCGGGAGATTCTGCCACAAGCAGACCTCAGCCTGTGGGCCCTACGTGCAGTTCTGCCACATCCACGCCACCTGTGAATACAGCAACGGGACAGCAAGGTGGGTCTGGGGAAGGGGGCACCGCCCTTAGTGGCCTATGGCCATTCTACTACCTGTAAACAGTCCCAGCCCATATACGCAGGCCTGTTCTCTCCAACTGCCAGTGTGGCCTTAGTGGAGGCAACCTCAGGCTAACGCTCTACTCCCTCCTTTGAAACTTGCCAGCTGTGTGGCCTTGAGCTAGTTACTTAACTCTCTGAGCCTCACTTTCCTCATCAGTACAGTAAGGGAGATGCTACCCACCTAGCAGGGCAGGTGTGGAGATCGTAGGTGCACCCAGCACCAGGGCTAGTACATGATAGATATTGAGTCATGGAAACTATAATTATTACCATCTCTCATCTGAAGGAAATGAAGATTCGTCCACCAACTTTCCAACCCTTGAAAAACACCTGTACTTTCTAAGGCCATTAATAATAACTCCCCTGTTCAAGGCATCTGACAGGACATGGGGTCTTTAGTCATTGGATCATTATTTGTTTCCTTAATGTCAATGTAATTCATGGCTAGGAGAGAAAATTTCCTCTCCAGGCAGATTTGGTGCAAAGTCAGTAACCACCCCCCAAATATCCTGGGAAATGCAGAGGATGTCTGGATTCTACAGCGCTTTTCTTAATTTGTAATTATATAGTTCTATGCTTACCTGTCTGCAGCCTGTCTCCTCCACCATGGGGCAGAGACTGTCTTATCCCTTCCACTGTTTACTACAGAAATGCATCTTCCTAGGAATTAGGGTCTACATAGGTGCGTAGGGCCAAAACCACAGTGATCAAAATGCCCTTAAAACTTCTTAAATCACCCACAAAGGACTATGGATGTGGGTCTGTCTATCCTACATAAGCTTAGGTAAGTCAGCGTTGGAACAGGTCAGACTAAGTCTCCATTTGGGTACCAGATAAAGTACCTATTCCTCTAGGGGCCTTGATATATGAAAAATATTATTTTTATTTTCTGTGAAGCACAGTTTACAGTAGAAATATGGGGGTGTGATGGAGCCACACAGCGTCCCAGCACCTGTCACAGGCACTCGATAGATAATGGGTGAGCCTTGCCCTGAGTTTAATGGTGAAAGTACCACGGTGGAACATGTTGAGATGGGTGTCTGAGAGAGTGAGGGGTCAGGAAACTGTTTCAACTCACAGAATGAGACATCTGAGAATGTTGTGTTTGGGGAAAATAAATAAACTGAGGGACTAAGAAAGGGAGAGAAGGGAGGTCTCAGGTGACTGTCGTTTACATGTCGTTCAAGAGCTGTCGCATAGAAGAGAGGGTAGAGTCCTCTCATAAACCAGAGATAATACCTGGAATTGTAAAGAGGCAGATTCTAGCCCAGTATGAGCAGAAAAGCTGCCAGATGCTGAGCTTCTAAGGGGCAAGCTCCCTGCTAAGTGCTCCATGCCCATTAGCTGTTTAATCTTCACCACAGCCTCAGGAGGGAGGCGGTATGATTAGACCCATTTTCCGGATGAGAAAACAAAGTTTCCCAGAAGTTAAGGGACTTGCCCAGGGCCACACGACTGCCGAGAGGCGGGGCCTGGATTCCCACCTAGGTCTGCCTGACTACAGACCCCAGAAGTGCCCAAGACCACCCTGGTACACAGGTCGAGCCCTGGACCCCTGGCTGGCCGGCCGTCTTCGGGTGGTGGGTGCCCACATTTCTGGGGCTGATTTTGTGAACCCCTCTCCTTGGCAGCTGTGTTTGCAAAGCAGGATACGAAGGGGACGGAAGCCTCTGTTCAGAGACGGACCCTTGCATGGGATTAACTGCAGGGGGCTGCAGCCGAAATGTGAGTGGTGGATTTTATTTTCAAACTGCCTGGTTTTTTAGGAGTTCCTGAGGGAATGCCTTCCGAAAGGCAAGGTCTTGAACCTTACATTTGAAAGACGGTGCCGGCTACCTTCTGTGAGTCTCCACTTCCTAACTCCACACGTTCAGGGGGAGCAGGGGCGCTACGGCTTCCAAGCGACTTTCCCGTGTGCAGCCTCACCTGCTCCCCCACCAGCCCAATGAAGCGACTTTGTTATCCCCACCTTGCTGATTAGGAAACTGAGGCCTGGGGACATTAAGTGACTTGCCCTAAGTCCTATTGTTGCCAGGGTATAGCCAGAGCCACCATTGCTTTCACTGATGCCTTTCGAATATCACCACCGCCACCTGGCCCTAGTCACCTTCATCCTTTAGCTGAAGTCTAACGACGGGTCCCCCTGCTGTCTCTCCTGACCCGTCAGTACATTTCTTGTCCAGCCACAGTCAGAAGGACTTGAAGTCGGTCAGACTGTGTCTCTCCCATGCTGACGGCCCCTCAGTAACTCCCCCTGCTCTGAGGAAGGGATCAGCCGCAGTGCCTTGCCCCCGCCCGTGGGACTCCCCTGGGGTGAGTCCTACCCACTCAGCAGCCTCATCTCAACAACTCACCTTGCGCCTCTGTCCCGCTCGCCGTGTCCTTCCACCTCCTGGAGTGGTCATCCTAAGGAAAGGTACAGTGATTAGGAGCGTGGGCTTCAGCATCATATAGACCTGGGTTTGTGCCTCTTTGTAGCTGTGTGTCCTTGGGCAAGTCACTTAACTCCTCTGGGCCTCAGATTCCTTATCTGTAATAACAATACCTTCCTCAGGATGGTGGCTCACACCTACAAAATATTAGGAGCAGTCCCTGGCTCAACAAAATGACAGTGATGTTAGTGGTGGCCATTAGCTGGCCCACTCCAAGTAATTTTGCTCTTTAAACCATCTCATCTTTTCCATTGAGCTCCATGTAAATGTGTTTCTAGAATGTACCTCTGAAAACCCTTTCTTGCTTTTGGAATCACGCAGCTGGACTGAGGTTTCCGAAGCCTTGATTCTTTTTTCCCTCCTGCAGGCAGAGTGCGTGAAAACTGGCGTGGGGACCCACACCTGTGTGTGCCAGCAGGGATGGACCGGGGACGGAAGGGACTGCTCAGAGATCAACAACTGCCTGCTGCCCAGCGCTGGTGGCTGCCATGACAACGCCACCTGTCTGTACGTGGGCCCTGGGCAGGTAGGTGTGACGTGGTAGAGAGCAAAGGCGAGGCCAGATGCCTGCAATGGCTCGCTTCCCTCTAAACATAAAAATATCTCTGGAAACCACCAATCTGTTCTCTGTTTCTAAGATCTTGGTTTAGGGTGGGGTTTTTTTAGATTTCACCTAAAGTGAGATAATACAGTATTTGTCTTTCTTTATCTAACTTATTTTACTTAGCATAATGCACTCAAGGCCCACCTGTGATGTTGCTGCAGACGGCAAGATTTCATTCCTGCTTATGGTTGAGTAATATTTCACTGTGTTGTGTGTACATACATATATCGTACACATATCTTTATCTGTTCATGTCAGTGGACACTTAGGTTGCTTCCATACCTTGGCTATTGGAAATAGTGCTGCAAAGAACATGGGAGTGCAGATACCTTTCCACGTTAGTGTTTTGTTTTCTTCAGATAATACCCAGAAGTGGAATTGCTGCATCATATGCTAGTTCCACTTTTAATTTTTTAGTAACCTCCATACTTTTTTCACAGTGGCTGCACCAGCTTCCGTTCCCATCCATAGAGCACCAGGGCTCCCCATTCCCCAAGTCCTCGCCAACACTTGCTATTTCCTGTCTTTTTGATGATGGCCATTCTCGCAGGTGTGAGGTGATGGCTCATTGTGGTTTCGATTTGCATTTCCTGCTGATTAGTGGTGCTGAGCATTTTTGATGTGCCTGTTGGCCATCTGTATGTCTTCTTTTAAAGAAATGTCTATTCAGATCTTCTACCCGTGTTTTATTCAGATTTTTGGTTTTTTGCTATTTAGCTGTATGAGTTGTTTATATGTTTTATATTAACCCCGTATCAGATATGACTTGCAGATATTTTCTCCTATTCAGTAGGTTGCCTTTTCATTGTGCTGATGGTTTCCCTTGCTGCATAGAAGCGTTTTAGTTCCATGTTGTCATACTTGTTCATTTTTGCTTTAGGTGCCACATGGGTATTATTATTAGTCCATCTGAGAAAAGAGGCACAGAGAGGCTAAAACTGTGCTCAGATCGCACAGAAAATAAATCACGGTGTGAGGTTCCCACCCAGACAGCTGACCTCAGAGCTGCCCTCTTCGTCGCCATCGTCGGCCACACTTTCTATTTCTGTAGCACCACAGTTTGTCGATCATTTTCACGTAGCCTCCTTTAAGGGAGGCTGAGGCAGAAAAAGCTACTGCTTAGGAATTGGTCCAACCCAGGAGAGGTGATGACACTGCATAGGATTGCAGCCATGGAAAAGTACCGGTCATGAAAGAGCTCACTGCCGTCTTGAGTCTTACCAGGCATCTAGCAAACACTTGTATTGGCTTTTGACTCATCTGGGTTCCCAGGCTGCCTTTGAGAAAAAAAAAAACAATTTCTCAGTATCTGTATTAGTTTGCTAGAGCTGCCATAACACAGTGTCACTAACTGGGTGGCACTGAACAGCAAAACTGTATTGTGTCACAGGTCTGGAGGCTAGAGGCCCAAGATCAAGGTGTCGGCCAGTTTGGTTCCTTCTAAGAGCTGTGAAGAACCTGCCCCGTGCCCCTGTCCTAGCTCTGGGTGGCTTGCTGGTGATCTTTGGGGTCCCTTGGCTTATATGTGCATCACCATGATCTCTGCTCCCTGTCTGCATGGTGTTCTCCCCCTGTGTGTTTCTGTGTCTAAATCTCCCCTTTTCTGTAAGGACACCAGTCATGTTGGATGAGAGACCAACCCTACTCCAGTATGGCCTCATCTTAACTGAACTAATTACAATAATAACAATCTTCTCTCCAAATAAGGTCATATTCTGAGGTTCCAGTTGTCCACGTAGAGGCAGTGACTTACTCAGATTCCTCTGCTCAGAGGGACGCCTATCTTAAATTACGCCAAGTGCCTCCTAGTCTAGCAATGGCCCTGCGCATGGATCTCCCCACACGGCTACCTCATGACTTACTTAACCCTTCCCTCTTAGGGAGAGGGGCCAATTTTCCAATGTGATTCTCTTTAGAGTCTAAGTTCTCTGAGGCTCTCCATATGGCTCTTCTGGGGTAATAAATTCAAAATGAAAGTACGAAAAAACTATCAGATTGAAAATTTAATGTGGAACATGGATGACCAACAGCTCTGGAATCTGAAGCCTAAAAAAAATCGAAAGACGTTAATGCTGCTCCCCAGGAGGGCGGGGCCGCCACGGCTTCCGCAGGTCATTTTCAGCACCGCGGAGGGGCATGGCGGGGAAGGCGGCTGTCTCTGCCGTGACCCTGTCCTTGTTAATTACAGAACGAGTGTGAATGCGAGACAGGATTTCGAGGCAATGGGATAGATTGTGAACCAGTAACCTCCTGCTTGGAACAAACTGGGAAATGCCATCCCTTGGTGAGTTTCTTGATTTCTTTTATCCTTACTAAACAAAATTATTTGAGGCCCAGCTGGCGTGGCTCAGCGGTTGAACATCCACCTAGGATCCAGGAGATCATGGTTCGATTCCCGGTCAGGGCACATGCCCAGGTTTGGGGCTTGATCCCCAGCAGGGGGCGTGCAGGAGGCAGCTGATCAATGACTCTCACATCATTGATGTTTCTCTCTCTCTCCCTCTCCCTCCCTCTCTCTGAAATCAATAAAGATATATATTTTTAAAATTATTTGACAAAGAAAGTCAAGTTATTTCTTACTGGAGCCTAGAAATGAACAAAATCTCTCTTACTCCCAAAGGGTGTCCCTCAGCAGAATGGGAGTAGCTATTGTAACTTTCAGTCCATTACAAAGCTTGGAGGAACCAACATCCGACTGCCAGACAAGATACAGGATTCCCAGTTAGATCTGAATTTCAGATACACAATGAATCTTTTTCCAGAACAAGGGTGCCCCCAAGCATGGCAGAGGACATGCTTGCACTAAAACACATTCATTTATCTGAAATTCCAATAAGCTGTGTATCCTGTGTTTTTACTTGCTAAACCTGGCAGGGTTGGAAAGAAAGAACTTAACCCGCGATTAAGGAAAAGCTGCACCAAACGTGCAGACCGGAGACTCTCATTGCAACGTGGAAGAGTCTGCAGATTATTTCTACCATCTTTCAATCCCAAATTTGCAATTCTCACCATAGGTGGGGCCCAGCGTCTCACGGATGTAGCCCATATCTAGCTCCTCAGTTAGGAGGCCCAGCCATCTTTCATCTCCCTTTCCCCAGGCCAGCTGTCAGCTCACTTCTGGCGCCTGGCGCTGTGTCTGCCGAGAGGGCTACGAGGGCGACGGCTTCCTGTGCTACGGGAATGCGGCAGTGGTAAGTCCCCAAGGGTCACCCCAGGGCCGCATGACAAAGACGGAGCTCTCTCAAAATGCTCCTAGGATGCCTTGGTAGCACTGTGCACACCAAGTGCTCCAGGAGACTTTCTAGGAAGCCGGCTGCCTCTCCCAGGTGGTAGATGTTTTCTACAGGCTGAGGGAGCTAACTTTTATTTGGCCCCTGCTGTGTACCAAGCAGTCCTGGCTTCCTTTTCTGGTCATTCCACATCTTTCCATTCCCAAATGAACGACTGAATGGCCTCTGCTGAGCTCTCAGCGTGCTCCTACCTGGGTTGTGTGCCCCCTATTCGTACCCAGAGCCCCCTGCACTGACCACACGGGGGGGGGGGGGAGAACACCTTCTGTATGCCACCATCTTACTAAGTCCTTAACACGCAGGCACCCCATTTAAACCTCATGACGACCTCTGAGATTGCTGCTGCTATTATGCCCATTTTGTAGATGAAGAAACTGAGAAACTAGGAAAATTTGCCTATACTTACCTGGCAAGGGGAATACCATGATCATGGAGAAAATTTGCCTAAGGCCCCTCAGCTGCCTAAGCGCCGAGCCCAAGCCCTTCACCACCAGTGGAAAGTATTCTATGAGCTTAGTGCCTGTCGCGCAGAGCTCTCCCTGCGCACACATCTAACTGTTTCCCCTCCACTGGGCTGTAAACTCTTGAGGGCAGGTCTTCGCCTTGTTTTCAGCTTCACTCCCACTGTTTATAAAGATTGGTTGACATGAGAAGTAGAGTAAATCAGGAATTTTCTCATCACTTGCTTTTTGTTCGACTCACTGCAGTTCGCTTGCTGTCCCTCTGCTCAGCTAAAAACCCTTGGGCTAACAAACCTCAGGACCTGCCTCCTGCCCAAACTCAGAGCCCCCCTCGGGCTGGGCTCCTTGTTCCCCAGGTCTGGCTGCAGCACCGGACCCTCGGCCATTCTGCCTAGCCATGGTCCTTTCCACCCTTCACTTCACACTGTTCCTCCTACTCACCCTGTTGGGCCTGGGATACCCAGACCATGGAGCGTAGACCCAGCGTTTTCTCTGCACCGCCCATGGGCCACATTGTCTAAAACCAAAACCTTACTTAAAACCCTAACCCCTGCTTTCACAGTGTCCCCTCCTCCCACAGAAAACAAGATGAAGTCTCAGTACTCATCTGGGACAACGGGTATCTTCACTTTCCCTGCAAGGAGCTGAGCAGAGCCTGAGCTTAGCTGTGGCTTCCCAGCTCCATGCCAGCCCTGCTCCCCTCTCCCACGGGCTCAGCCTCTGGTCTTTCTGCCATCAGTCCAGGTGCAACTCGTGCCCTCCTCTCCCTTAAAGCAGCCCCTTTAAGGCAAGACATGAGCATCTCAGCTCTTACACTTACCTGTTTACTGATTTACTTTTTAACAGGTGTTTACTAACTTAATAACCTCAGCTACTTTCAAAACGACTTGGAGACAGTGCTGAGATGTATTGTCTTTATGAAATTTGCATATTATCATTGGTATTGCCGATGTCATGGTGTTTGATTGTTTAAAATGCTCTCCCGTACATTCCCTCCTGGTACCAGTCGTGGTGGTTCAGTATATATGTTCATTAATCAATTCCATGGGAGAAATTAAAAAGAAGCACCTGCCAGCCTCTATTCTGAGCACTATAAAAACATTAACTGTTCCCATTCGAACATCAGCCCTAAGAGTTGGGTTTTCAATATCCCCATTGTACAGATGAGAAAATTGAGGCCCAGAGAGACAAAGTCTCTTGCCTAAGGAACTTTGGCTCCATGCTCCAAGCCACTGTTCAACATCGGCTCTGAACGTGGGGTCTTTACTGAGCTCTGTGACCCCCCTTAGGGTGGATGGCCATGTTCTTACACCCTAAATTCTGATTTGGAAGACCTTCAGGCTGTTGTTCCATTTGAAGTTTCTGGAATTACTTCTTTACCTCAAATAGAGAGGACAGTAGAACCACGGAGCCTGAAAGAAATGAGCAGCTCTGGGAGTGTGGAAATTCAACCGTTCATGTTGGGTCAAGGAGGCGGCAGGGAGAGCGAGCCCCCAGAAACGCGCAGATTATGCCCCTCACTGTTCCTTCTCTCGTCTCTCTCTCCTCTCTCCCTCTCCCGCACGGTGTGAACAAGGAATTGTCATTTCTCTCCGCGGCAGCTATATTTAACCAGTGGATAAACGTGAGTACCTTTGCTGGAATGTATGTAATTTTAGAAATTTGGAATGTATACAATGGGAAACCAAAAATGCAGCTGGTAGGAGGAGGGAGAGTCGTTGTCTAGAGCAGAGGTTCTCAACCCTGGCTGCCCTTAGAGTCACATGGGACACATTCTGTAAATCGCCATGCCTAGACACCCGCCCCAGACACCCTGATCTGACTGGCCAGAGGGTTGCCCTGGGCATCTGTAGTCTGACAGCTTCCCAGGTGATTCTGACACGAAACCAGCGCTAAGAAGCCTGGCCTAGGATCAGCTGGGGTGGTCAACATTTCAACCAATTCAAATATGCATGTCTAGCTTCGTTTACCACAGAGGCCTTCTGTAAAAAGTCCACATAATTCATCACCGGAACTCACCAAGTTAGAGACGGGATTTGCAGTTACAATCTGGAAAATTTCGTGTGTCCTTATCTCTCAGCCTAACATGCCTGGGGGAGCTTTGCCCTCTACCCTGGAAAGTCCTATAACAAAGAGCCCAGCCCCCACTCTACTCAGCCCTCTGAATCTCTGTCATCTTTGCCTGAGGGGGCCAAGGTGACCAGCCCAGCCAGCCATCAAACAGGTGGTTTATCCCCTTCGAATGGACATGTGCAAAGACAGGTAGGGCCTGGCCAGCACCCACAGCAGGACAGCCTCTTGCTGCTTCTCTGTGGGACCTCTCTCACCCCATCACATGGAGCAGCAGGGACTGAGAGTCCTGTTAGCACATTGATTTCCACATAGACCCACCCCACACACAGAAGCTTGCCCAGGGGTGTTCCAGACCCAGCTCATCCCAGCTCAGAGAACACACCTTTGCCAGCCCCACTGCCCTGTTGCCAGTTTGAATTCAGCTGGGAATATTTATGCCACAGAAGTCAGCAAACACTACAAAACAGGGCTTTTATTTGTTCGATTTCAGGCCTCCAGTCTCTCTCCCAGGCTGAACCTGTTCCTATAATCTCCCCACTATCCTATTCCAAAGGTCCCAAGGATTCCCAAGGTTCTCTGCACATACGCATGCACACACATGCACACACATGCACACACATGCACACACATGCGTGATCCTGTCAAGGCTATTCTCTCTTCATTTAGACTAAAGGGTAAATGACTGATAATGAAGCAGAATGTGACTTGATCAGGAAAATTTGCCTTTTGTCAAGGTTCACACAATTAAATAAAAGGAAGGATTTGCGAAAGCGGTCCCTAGGACCTTCCCAGTGTCCCTGAAATCACATCAAAGGGAAATGGTCATCTCTGCCAAGCATTAAGTCAGCCCCGGTCTGTCCCCTAATATGAGCCTGGCCACTTTTTTCCTTCTGTGATTCAGAATGCTTCTCTACATCCCATGCTGTCAGCTGCCTCGAACCTCACTGTCCTCGTGCCTTCCCAACAAGCTATTGAGGACATGGACCAAGATGAGAAAGCCTTCTGGTTGTCCAAGAGCAATATTCCAGCCCTGGTAAAGTAGGTATTATGCATTCTCTTCTTCATGATCTCTTACTGGCATCAGTGTGAACAAGTTCAATGGAGGGAAGCCACATGGTCCTTGAGATTCATGGCACTGGACATGCTGTGAGGCTCCCCTCACCACCCCCCAGGATGGCAATAGTTGACATTATTGACAGCCCATTCTGGGCTAACTGCTTTACATATAACTCAGTTAATCTTCCCAATGACCCTAGAAGATGGGCATTAATAATTATTCCTATTCTACAGATGTGGAAACTGAGGTATGAGGTAATTATGTAACTAACCCACAGGTGCCCTGACTGATCATTGCAGGGGGAGGTTTTGAATCTGGCAGCCTGGCTCCAGAACCACTTTTTAAATTACTCAGAGATTCTGCCGCGTGCATTGATATTCATTACAGCCCTGTGGACTGTTTTTTCAGATACCACACACTCCTAGGCACGTATGGAGTGGCAGATCTGCAGACTCTGTCATCTTCTGACATGCTGGCAACGTCTTTGCAGGGCAACTTCCTTCACCTGATGAAGGCAGATGGGGTAAGAAAGCACTTTATTGGGCTGGGTAGTGGAAACGTCAATTACATTCATATTGTACTTTTAAATTCTTTGTGTTGCGAAAATTTCCAAACATGAGCAAAAATAGGCCAAGAATAGGACCTCTACATCCATGTAGGCATCATCCAGCTTCAACAATCATCAACATATATTCACACACACACACACACACAGTTACTCTACAGCAGTGACCCTATGAAATGTCACCCTCTGCCTACTGTTTAGCCACAAGGCACCTCCTGACTGACCACACTCATCCAGAAAGTCAGATCTTTCCATTCTTCTGGGTGAAGGTCAGGCAGTTTCTCCACTTTGATTTTTATGTGTAGTTAACCAAGAGCTTGTTACTGTAACCTACTGATTGAGTCATTACAGGTCACTAAAATGTTATATCGGTTCGGGTGAGTCAGTCAGCACATGTTTCTTGAGTGCCTGCTGCGCTCCGGGAACCGGCCGAAGTGCTGGAGTCAGGGCGGCGCCCAAGGAAGAGCCGCGCCCCACAGACGCTCACCGTCTGGCCCTCAGCACAGCGGGGCGAGGGCTTGGGTTTAGCCTTCCCCGGGGACGTGCGGTTGCCCTGCTGCCCGCGGCAGTGTCTTAAAACTCTTTCTATGAATCTCACAAGATGAGAACGAAGATCCGGTTGGAGAGTGGGAACTGCTGCGTGAGTGGGCCACGGGCACAGTCAGGAGGCTTCAGAGGCTGCTCTAAACATCTCTGCTGACTACTCAGCAGCGTGAGCTCCATGGAAAGGCTCCATGCCTAGTGCCACCCAAATGTATGTGCTTCGCCAGATAATTCCTTTTAGGAAGCAGGAAAGAGTTACGTATGGTCCCATGGATTCTTTACGTGTTATTATAATTCTAGTGCATTACATACATATATCAGATCTGAGGTTATTTTCTATCAGTGTTTTAAGTCACTGATTCCCTTGACAAGCATTCAGTGAACACCCAACTTGGTCAGGCTCTATAGATTCAAAGATAAATCAACCAAGACCTCTGATCTAACCATCAAAGGCACATTTTTAATGAGTTTATTCCTATGCCTCATGTAAATGTCTCCCTTTAACCAAAAGAGATGTGCAAGGTGGCGCAGGAATGTTCTCTTCAGGGCCTCTGCTGATTTGACTTTGGAGATGCTCAGGGTGAGACAAGTCCCCTTTGCACCCAAAGTGCCCAGGAAGAATTTCAAATAGAGGGTAATGGTGGGGAGATGAGAGGAAACCAGAGAAACCAGAGAGGGTGGAGCCTAGTTGTTGTGGTTGGTTGGTGACTAGGTGGGTGCGTAGGTTGGCTTTTACTTAGCTCCATTCCACCTTGTAATTATTATTCTTGATAAATAGTTGGATTCTGACCAGGAAAGTCAGTTAGTGTCTGTATGAGTTTGCTAGGGCTGCTATACCAAAGTACCGCAGGCTGGGTGGCTCAAATATCAGTGATTTTTGTCACTCTTCTGGAGGCTAAAAGTCCAAAATCAAGGGATGGGGAGAGCTGACTCCTTCTGAGGGCTGTAGAGGGAACTGCTGCAGGCTGTCTTATAGGTGACTGTCCCATGTTCATACGGCAGACTCCCCATATACCTATGTCCAAATTCCCTCTTCTTATATAGACACCAGCCATATTCGATTAAGGCTCATTCTAATGACCTCATTTTAACTTGATTACTTCTGTAAAGACCTTACCTCCAAATAAGGGCACATTCTGACATACTGGGGGTTAGGACTCCAGCTTATGGATTTGGGGGAAAGGAGGGAAGACACTTCAACCTACAACATTGTCTACAGTGTTTTTCAAACAGCAGGGTCACGTTAGTGACCTTGGCCAGCACTTTTTTAATGAAATAGAATGGAATGGAATGAAATCAATGGTCAGCTGCCTCCCACATAGTAGAGGAAAGTACTAGTTCATTTTGATTGTGTGTGCATATGTGAGTGTGATATGTCTAATGGGTCACAATTTAAAGATATTTCTAAAGGAGGGTCATGGTCCAAAAGGGTGAAGGTCACTCCTCCTCAGAAAGTGGAAAACCCAGAATTAACATAGATCCCTAGGTGTTCTCTACGGAGACTCACCTTCGGACTGTGGTTTTCATTTACAGAACATCACAATTGAAGGAGCATCCATCGTGGATGGTGACAACGCAGCCACCAACGGAGTGATACACGTCATCAACAAGGTACGAAGTCCATCCTCGCACTCAGGTAGCTTCTCTTCTTTTGTTTGCCCTCCTGGACAGTATGTTTGCGGGGGTTGGGGGATAAATTTTTAGCCATAATATGAAAGCAACCTGCATTGTGCTTCATTGCTTTTCTTTTAAGGCCATTTAGAGGCTCTGCTCATTCAGTCAGACTCAGTTACTATCTACTCAGCCCTTGTTCTGCAATGGGTCCTATATAAGGAGTGGCCACATAGAGTATATTTCTTATTTATGGGAACATCTTATGAGGCACACAAGGACCTCAGCATTGGGAAGTCCCAGCGTCCAAATGGCATATAGTCAAGAACTGCAGGAGGGGCAAGTGCTTAGGTATCACTTCGCCAGTATTGCACCCTAAGACAATGGGGTGGGGGACGCCCTAGGAAAAGTGGGAAAGGGTATTGTGACATTTTCATTTTCTTCTAAGATGCAATTCAACAGTATTCAAAGATGTAAAATAGAAAATAAAGTATCATGCAAAATTGAAACTCTCCTATAATTTTTAGTCGCTGTATTAGGATCTTTATTTAAAATTAAAGTTAGAATTTAGGGTATATTGGAAACTTTTGAAAGGTGGAATATTAAAAAGACAATTAACTAACTGCATTTTAACTAAAATTCTTCTCATTTGGCCCTTATATACTCACTTTTTTATTTTACGTTAGAGAAAAGGTCAACTATTTCCATTCAGAAAAGAGAGGCTCTTTGTAAAGCTCCTTGGTGCATTATTTTGCTAGGACCATGCAATTCTCTTGTATTCCTAAGAGACCTTAAAACACAGATTTTTTGTGAGTTTTTTTGTTGTTGTTTTTTTGAGCAAGTGATTTTTCACTCACAGGGGAGCTGTGCCTAGTTTATGGCTTCATATAATGCAGTCACATTACTTTTCCAGGGTATTTTTCTTGTCTAACCCAGGCTTTCCAGAGTACTGAAAACCCTTTTTAAAAACACACACACAGGCCCTGGCCAGTGTTCTCAGTGGTTAGAGCAGCAGCCCACACACCGAAGAGTCAAGGGTTCCATTCCTCGTCAAGGGCACATACCTGGGTTGTAGGTTCGATCCCCGGCGCTGGTTGGGGCATGTGCAGGAGGAAACCAATGGATGTGTCTCTCTCACATCGATGTTTCTATCTCTCTCTCTCTCTTTTCCACTCTTTCTAAAAATCAATGAAAAAAATATCCTCGGGTAAGGATTAACAAAAAAATAAAATAAAAAATAAAAAACACACAAAATTACCTCTCCTTCTAATTTACACTTTTAATGGACATAATCTCATTAGTAGAATAGCAGAACACCTCATCCAGTCTCCGATCCTAAGCATTATTATCCTGGGGGGCTAGTCGAGTCCTGCCTGCCTCCTCTGTGAAGCCTTCCCTGATCCCTGCAGCTCATATCACCAAGGTTGACACAGTGTAAAGAGGGTAATTCTAGAGTCACACAGAGTCTGGGTTCAGGCACTTAGCTAGCTGCATGACCTTGGACAGGTGACATAACCTCTACAAACCCCCATGTGCTTCCCCTGTGCGGATTAAACGCCACCCTCTCTTGATGTGAGCTGCCCAGCGGGCCCTCAGTAAATGTTGGTTTTGTTCCCTTCTCCTGCCTCTGAGATCCATGGGTTTTCTTGGTATGGAGCTCCCCTGGCCTAACTGTGCCCTCCTGTTGGGTAGTTGTTCCTTTTGGAACAGGTCCTGAACCCCAGGCTGATGGCCTGTCCCGCCGGGGCGGGGCTGCATCATTTCTGTGTCCCTCATCAGCACTAGCACCTCACCTCAGGTACAATCACAGCTGGAACAAAGGACGGCCCACTGGGGCCTAGACATTGCAACGAGTATCATGAGTCACATCATCTCATTTGATATTTTTAAAGATTTTTTTGATTGATTTTTTTAGAGAGAAAGGGAGAGGGAGGGAGAGAAAAACATCAGTAGGAGAGAGAAACATCGATTGGCTGCCTCCTGCACGCCCCCGACCGAAGCCTGCAACCTGGGCATGTGCCCTGCCCGGGAATCGAACCAGCGGCCTTCCAGTGCACGGGACGCCACACCGGCCAGGGCTCATCTCATTTGGTCATGTGATTTTGACAATGCCCCTGAGAAAGTGGGTACAATTGTCCTCCCTTCCCGAATGAGGCAGCCGAGGGTCCTCATGGCTAAGTACCTGGGCTGAAGAAGAAGTTGTGTGAACACAAAACATTCACGGATGCACGCCCACCGGTCCAGCTCTCTGCCTAGCCTCCGGGGTGCACTGGCTCCCCGAGGCCCTCCTTCCACGCCTGTGCATTGGACACCGTGGTCCCCTATGGCAGGGCCACCATGAACAGCTGGCCTAAAGGCGGAGCGAGGCTGAAAGCCGCCCACTTCGCTCCCCAAGCCACGCGTCCCTGTCGGCGCCGCAAACTCTCAGGGCAAAGGGGGCCTTTTTTAAATTTGCAGAGGCATTCTCGGGACTGGCCGTAGCCCTGAAAACTGCAAACGGGTATGTGACATGCAACCGGGTATCGGAGAGTAGCAAGTGCCACCAACACCTGCTGAGAGAATTGTGGGGCTTCCTTCCCCAGGTCCTGGTTCCCCAAAGAGGCCTGACTGCCTCCTTACCGAACCTGCTCACCCGCCTGGACCAGATGCCTGACTACTCCATCTTCCGGGGCTACCTCATTGCAAGTACCACGTTTTCTGCGCGACCCCCTTGCTCAGGTGACCGGGGGCGGAGTCCCTCACGCGCCCTTGTCTCTCTCCGCCACAGCAACATAACCTGGCGAATGCCATCGAGGCTTCCGACGCTTACACGGTGTTTGCGCCCAACAACGAGGCCATTGAGAACTACATCCGGGAAAAGAAGGTCACCACTCTGGTAGGTATCGGGAACGACACCCAGGGAAATTCTTTTTGCCGATCCAGACGCTCAACATTTTACAGGTCACCCATCACGTATCATTTCACTCTTCCAGCGAAACTTCCTTTCCATCTCCAGATACTTAACATAAAGTCTTGAGGAGGTGCTCTGATGCAGACACTTGCCCCGTGTACACGCCGGAGCTGCCCATATACTGTATTTCGTTTCTATTCCGGGAAGCACACATTTGGGCCCATGTGCACAAGGGTGCAGGAGTTCCAGGAACCTGGATGTGTATCCACAGGACACAAGCATTCACTTGTCCCGAGCCAACACTGGGAGTGCAAGGGGCCCGGTGCAGTGACACCCTCCTCACTCCACTGTGGCTGGGCCAGCCTGCCAGCAGTCCCTGGCATGAGATCACTCAGGCTGAGTGACCCCAGTCCCACAGGCCACCATCTCTGCAGGGGACACAGATCAAGCCTTTAAAACATCCCATCAAACCTCCTCTCGTGACCCCTGATGTAAAAGGCAGGCTGAGGTATAGGGACTCTCTCTTCCTAGCGGCTCTTTCCAAAATAAATCATCTTTGAAATCCTCCCCAGCCTTTCATGCCCTCAGTCTGGGCTTTAGGATCTCCTAATGAGTTCTTGAGCATCCCACGTGGAAAACTCACGTGATCTCCAAGGTGATCTGTCTCAGATCTAATATTTATTGTCTATTGTGGCCTGATGCCTCGGTCAGAACCTCCGGTTCAGCAAGCTTTTGCCCCCATGATGCCCACAGTGCCTGACATGTGGGAGCAGCCTGGGAAGGGGCTGGGGACTGGCTGGCCCACTGGCTGACTCAATTCTGTGTGCCCAGGGGGAGGACATACTCAGGTACCACGTGGTCTTGGAGGAGAAGCTGCTGAAGAACGACCTGCACAATGGCATGCACCGGGGGACCATGCTGGGCGCCTCCTTCCTCCTCGGCTTCTTTCTCCACAATGACCAGGTGCGGTCCTCTCGCTCCAGGCCTGGGAATGGGGGTCTCGGCTCCCGTCACCCACCATCCCTTCCCTACTGGGAGTATCTCACCCAGACTTCCTACACCTTACCCACAAAAGACAGTGGTCTGTGTTTCACCATAAAGTAACGACTAGGCCAGACTGTCGAGCCCCCTGCCACCAGCCTTCAGATAGCCAGTGCGGCTGACTAGTCGCGGCCTCTGAATCCCAGCAGTCACAGGTGCCCTTCAATGCTGATTCCCATCAAACCCAGCAGACAGTCCGCAAGCAGCCTCCAAGGTGCAAGGAAACCTACCAGCAAAACCCAGCTCCCGGGAAGGAGCACAGGTTCCAGGCCATAGGAGCCTAATGCCATACGTAAGGTCCAGCAGCCAGATGAATTAACATTGTCGTTGCTTGATTGTAAAGACTGCAAACATACCGTAAACTCCAAAGGAGCCCCAAGGGAAACACGGGGTAATGCTGACCCCTGGGCAGTCTCCACACACTGGGAGATGATGCTATCTGGTGGAACCCTTTTTACAAACTCTACAAAAAGTTAGCTACTTTTGTTCTTCTATAACTGTCACTTAGCCTTCTGAGGGTTAATTGCATACTAACCACGAAGCAGAGACACGCTGTAAGGATTATGAATCTCACTGTCCACGTCTTGGTTTAGGGAAACAGTCACACCTCCAGCTCCACAAGTCCACAGGGCAGCTGAGCACATCCATGGAGCTATTTCGCCAATGGTCACTAACGAAATGATCACAATTCAACATTTTTCAAATAATCATAAACCGATGAGCTTTAGGGATGGAGAGAAACCTTCGAGATGATCTAGAACAACCTGTTTCTTTTACATAAGAGAACATGGAGATTCAGAGAGGAAAAGCAACTGGCGCAAGGTCACACAGCTCGGTGGTCAGACGCAGGACTATTCTGACTCCCCTCTCCTAGGCCAGAGCTCTTTCCCCTACAGCGTGCTACCTTCTGGGTGAATATTGAAATATCTCTTAGGCTGTTGTTATGCTGACACCCTCCAATCCCCATTTTCCTTACTTCCCTTAAAAGTAAAAATTTACATTTAACTCTCTTGTTCACAGCTTTACGTAAATGAAGCTCCAATAAACTACACCAATGTAGCCACTGACAAGGGAGTGATCCATGGCTTGGAGAAAGTTCTGGAAATTCAGAAAAATAGATGTGATAATAGCCATACTACTATTTCAAGAGTAAGTTATTTCCAAGGCTAATGATGCAATTAAATACTGTTGGTTTCTTTTATTCGATTTTTAAGCATAAGATTCGTCTATTAGGATATCTCAATTCAGTTCAAAAAACACTGAGTGAGCATCTCAGATGTGCAAAGGCGCACACCTGGCTGTGACTCTACAAACATAAGTAAGACCTGACCATGACCTCTGCCTTCCATGGGCTCAAAACCTAGTGCAATGAGTTGTACCTTGGATGCCCGGGAAAGGCTGCCTGGAGGGTTGTGTTGAGCAGAATTCTGAAGCCATGGTCTTTCTCAAATGGAAAATGTGCCATGCCGACCCAAAGGCACAGGGAGGGGACTGCAGTGCTTGGCAGGTACTGGCCCAGCCTGGTCTACTAGGAGAGAAAATATGAAAGTGGATTAGTTCAATATTGGAGACTTTTCGCTCCCATCCATTGGGTGGTGTAGGATCTTTCAGTAATAGTAACAGCTGCTAACATTCATCGGGCACTTAGTATGTTCCAGGCTCTGCTCTAAACATTTTACATGTATTAACCCATATAATTCTCACAGTGCCCTACAAAGTAGGTGCTCTCCCCATTTTATCGATGGAAGAGATGAACCACAGAGAAGCTAAGTAATGCACACAGGTTCACAGAGCTAACAAGTGGCAGGGAAGGAGTTCAAATCCAGTCAGTGTGACCCCAGTGCCAGGACTACACACTGTACTCTCGGGTAGGTGCTGAGTTAGAGCTGGATGCCTTGACCTCCTCTTATTTTAGGAACAAGTCACACTTAAGAGTTTCTGTCAATGTTAAGTTGGGCTCTTAGTTTGGTAATAGCGTATATATTATCTCCACCCTGACCCCTCTAGCTGGACTGTGGGCTCCCAAGCCCAGGCACAGAATCTGGCCCAATTCACTAAGTGATGGGTTAGCAATAAATGAGGGTTGTTGCTAAAGAAATTCAGGTTTGAATGAGGTAATACTCCACACGTTAAAGGGTGCTCGGCATCAGAAGAACATCGTGGAAGAGAGAGATGCTGAAATAGCCAAGACCAGAGGTAGTTCAAGTGCTTGTCTCGAAGAATATTAAATAGGTTCACCCGCTGAGCTCCCCTAATGTGGTTTCCTGTTCCATATCCTAAAACCTTCACTCTGAGGTCTGGGATATATTTGCAGCCTTGTTTTGCATTAAAAGCAATAACCGTGACATGTCCTCTTTGCCTCTGTTTCATCAAGGGAAAGTGTGGGAAGTGTCCCCAGCAGCCGATCTGCCCACTTGGAAGTAAACCGCTAGTGAGTATCCTTCCTGTTTTGATCAAATAATTTCCAGTCCCAGAAAGGTCCAAATTAGAAAATGAATCCCAGCACCCTTCCTTTTCACTTCCCTCATTCCTTCACTGGTTTTCATTTCATTTTACCTGCTTATGTTGTATGCATCTTTCTAAAGTCTTGAATCCATTTCTTTAGGACCAAAGCAAAATTTTAATTAATAAATAAATAGAAACAGGGGTTCCTCTCAACCAACACACAATGCAAGGAGAGGTTTTTCACTTTCTACATATTCCAGTAGCCAGGGGCGGCCAGGAGCAAGACCTCTTATCCGAGAAGGCAGCTTCTGTATCCAAAACCAAATCCAGCCTTGAGGCGCTCCACCTGCCTGATTTCCCTTTACAGGCGAAGACACAACTCATTTTCGCAGAAAAACAGGTGGCAGACCTGGAGGAGGTGGACGTGCCTTTGAATCAATTACCCACCCGTGCTTCTTGTAGCTATTTATTGCAAAAGCTAATTCTGATCATGCTCCAACCATTAGCAAGAATAAACACCCATGCACCTTCCAGGGCACGGGGATTGTATGTTCTAACGGTCACAGTGCTGATTCTCGCACTTGAGTTTTAATGTGATCTTGTGTATCATAAGTCTTTATAAGCAGCCTAATATTGTCTCAGATCAAGACAGGATAGAAATCAATAAATAGATAGAAGCCTAGACTCAGATCACCCATGTGTAGTGCTGGAAGGACATTTTTGTCTGGTTCACTCTTTTTCTTCCTAACTTGAGCTGTCCTCTGGGGAAAAGTTATTTTTGCAGAATGCTACCTGACAGTATAATTACTTGGACCTTGCCACCTGGTGTCCTGGCAGCCAACGCTGTGCTTGTCTGCTTTCTTTCTCATGAAGCAGCTCTGAGAAACCTTCCCTGTCCCTTTCTAGAACATTTCAGTCATGGAGAGACAGCCACGTGTCACCCACCTACTTGCCTTCAGAGGTTGGAAAACATTTTCCTAACTAAGAAACTGATGTGATCATTACTGTTTTGTAGGATAATGAAATGAGGAAATGTATTTTTACCACTTATCTCATGGGCAAGCGATCCGTGTTCATTGGGTGCCAGGCAAAATGTGTGAAAACTGTCATTGTGAGTATCATGGTTTAATAATTCTCATTAGAGCGGCGGCTTTGGGAAATTCAGTCATATGTTTTTCAAAGTGCCCTTACACGGCTGCCTTCTGCCATCTCCTCTGCTTCCTTCCTATCGTTACCATTTTCATTCAAAGTAGCCGAGACGGGCAGGAAGCTCGGGTGGCCCTGTGGGTGAGCACAGAGGTCAACACCGAGCATCCAGCCAGATGATGGAGAAACTGGGGACTGAGATGTGAAAGCCTGTTTCCTTTCCCTCTGTCCTACCTCCTGGGTGGAGGCCTCTGTCCATTCCTGGCACCCCTGGAAATTGCATGGCCTCCCTGGTTCTCAGGGAACCCCTCCATGGTGGGGTCCCAGCCCAGGGCACACAGCCAGTCCCACCCCAAGATTCTGTACCATGGCTGGACAAAACCGGGAGATGGAAGCAGGGGCCCCGCCTCGGCCTCTCGTTTCAGACCAGAGAGTGCTGTGCGGGCTTCTTCGGCCCCCAGTGCCAGCCCTGCCCTGGGAAAGCCAGGAACGTCTGCTTTGGAAACGGCGTCTGCTTGGACGGAATGGACGGCACGGGCACGTGCAAGTGTGAAGAGGGCTTCAATGGGACAGCCTGCGAGACCTGCGTGGAGGGCCAGTACG
The DNA here is from genome assembly GCF_964146895.1 of Miniopterus schreibersii. Taxonomy (NCBI): domain Eukaryota; kingdom Metazoa; phylum Chordata; class Mammalia; order Chiroptera; family Miniopteridae; genus Miniopterus; species Miniopterus schreibersii. The sequence continues at coordinate 174,742,526 of NC_138102.1, forward strand.
GCATCCACTGTGACCAAGGTGCGCACCCTGCCCCTCCGGGCCTGCCTGCCACAGGAGTAACGCGGCCTAGCTGCCAGGCAGGCTGGTCATCTACCTCTATGGTCATGTGAATTATAAGATCATTTATGTTGTGCAGTTTACATAGGGCAGTGTTTCCCCACTAACCGAGACCTACCAACCCCACCCCCAACCTGTTCGTTGACACTCCCCATCCTAACCACATTCCTGTATTTGCCTGTGCCCATGGTCCTCATAGTCACACTCTCAGTTTTGGACAGTGCTTGATAGTCTGAAAAGCAGATTTGTGCACATTATCTCACTTAATCCACACAGGAACCTTATGTACTTAGGTATTGTCATGCCCATTTTACAGGTGAGGGTATTAAGGCGAAGAGGTTGAATGACTTCCCCCAAGGTCATGCCTGAAAGAGGCAGAGCTGAGATTTGATGGCGCACTTTGCTTGACTCCAAAGCTCTGCTCTTGAATGATGTTGTCTTTTATATGAAGATCACTCTATTTATTCACCCTCAGGAAACAAACGCTTTAATGTTTTCACACAAAAAAGAAAAGAAAAAAAGTGCTCTGTTTGAGCCAAGTCATCTGCATTCTCACCCTGAGCTTCTTGTGCCCAGGGACACACCTGGTTGACTTGGGAGGAGGGGTTTCCTAATTCATGATGAGAAAACAAAACATTTCTTTTGCCTTGTACTAAAAACCATACATTTGACCTGGCTGTTACTGTTTTATTGTCAGCTGATCCAAGGCAGGCAAAATCAATGTATAGTTGGCTCATTGTAATTGGGCCATATAATATATAATTGGCATTATAGTGCTACTTTTTCTATGTTATGCGGAAGATTCTCTGCTTGTATTTGTGCAGGAGTTCTTAACCTGGGGTCCATAGATGACCTTCATGGGCTGAATGCTTTTCCCTGGGGAGGCATCCCCCACTTTCATCCAGTTATCAAAGAGGCTCCTGATGCTGCCGTGTGACAAAGGAATCGGCATTTCTATGCTGTTGGAGAGGGGGTGCTACACCAGGTTTATATAAACCCAGCATCAAATGGGCTTCTTTTAAAGACTACCCATATCAGGACCCCAAGGGGTCGCATGTAACCTTGGATCCTCAGATAACCTCAGCTGAGGACACTCCCACCGCCTGTGTCGCTGCCCCACAGAGCTACACAGTCTGGAAACCATGGTCGGTGTTGGACCGTGATCTCACTCACCCCTCGGCCTGCTCAGCTCTGCCTGCCCTTCCCGTGAGCCCAGCCCTCCGCTGAGGACAGCTGTTCTCTGAAACCAGGCTGAGAATTACGTGCGCTGAAGTGAACTTTGTAGTAAATGATCAATGAGTCATTGAACTCAGCTCAGAAGTCTGACGACGTGTGGGCGTTTTTTCACCCAGTGTGTTCCTGTGTCCATGGGAGATGCAGCCAAGGGCCCTCTGGCGACGGCTCCTGTGAATGTGACGTCGGCTGGCGAGGAGTGAGATGTGACAACGGTGAGAGCTGCCCCTCCATGCTGATGATCTGTTCTCAGCCTCCATCTCAGCAGCTATGTTTTTTTCTTTCCAAAATAGAAATGACATTTTTATTTCTTCCTTGAGTAATAAAAGTAATTCCTACTTGCAGCAAAAAGTTTGTAAAAGAAAGAGAAGCAGAAAGAAGAAAATAGAAGCCACTCTTATTCCCAAGGCAGGAAAAAGCTAGCATTAAATTCTGTATTAGCCTCCCAACGTTTTAATAGGCATACAAATGTGTGTATAGGGCTGTACTCTGCATAGTATTTTGTAGTCTGCTTTCTCACTTTCCGATAAATAATGGATATCTTTCCACTTGAATAAATATAGGTAAATATCATTCTTTTCTTAGCTTCTGTATAGTATTCTGTAATATGATTGTGCCAAGCTTTTAGAAACCAATTTTCTGCTATCACTAACAACGCTGCAATGAGCATCTCATATGTGCATCTTCTTGCATGTGTCTTCCCCTCCCTCCCTCCTGCCTCTCTTACCGGTCGCCTTGTGATTCGTCTCCTTGTGTCCTGTTATGCTTCCCTGCATCCCATACTCCACACTGCTGCCAGAGAGAACTTTCAGAAACAGGGATGTCTTCGTCTGTTCAGGCTGCGACAACAAAGGATCATAAACTGGGTGGCTCATAAACAGCAGAAACTGATATCTCCCAGTCTGGAGGCTGGAAGTCCAAGTTCATGGTCGGGTTCTGGTGAAGGCCCTCTTCTGGGCTGCAGACTGTCGTCTTCTTGTGTTGAGGCAGGAGAGGCAAGGGAGCTCTTTGGGGTGTCTTTTATAAGGGACTAACCCTTCGTGACCTACTCACCTCCCAAAGGCCCCCTACCTCCAAATACCGTCACATTGGGGATTAGTTTCAACATTAGACTGGGGGGAGGGCCAAACATTCCACCTCCATGGTCCCATAGTTTTACATAGTAAACATGATGCATATCATTTACAACAGGGAAGGGAAGTTTTTCCTAGCACCAAGTTCTAAAAGGAAGGTCTTGAGTAAGGTTTAATAAAAGAGGGCTGACAGAGAAATTGTTTTGGTTTGTTTTCCCAGAGATCACAAAAGACAACTGCAACGGGACATGCCACACCAGTGCCAAGTAGGTACCTTCTGGCCTCCTCTGGGGACTGTGCAAAGGGCATCCTTTCCTAACAGTATGCACCCCAGGCCCTATCCTCAAGGGAGTAGTCTCCTGGGGCCATATCTGAGGATTTGGGATAAACTTAATATGAAACTAGAAGTATTTCTAAAGAGGATACCTTTTGAACAAGCTGCCACCTGAGTTACCTAGCATGTTGGCAAAATGCCAGTCGCCACCCCAGTTCAAGCCACAGGGACGCCTTCACCGAGGCCTAAGGAGCCCAGTGGGCCTCTCGCTTTCATCAAAACTTCCTCCCAGTTCACAGCCAAGCCTCGCCCACTCTTCAACTTGGTGCTCCTAACTTCCAGCGGGGCTTAATGGGTTAATTAATGACGAGCCTCGAGCCTCATAGCTGGAGTTAGACATGAATTCAGATCAGCCTCTGTCATCGTCATTGACTGCGTGACGTTGACTCGATGATTTGATGCCTCTAAGCCTCGGTTTTCTCATCCGTAAATGGGAACAATAATAATACCTACTCGCCAGGGCTGCTGGGTATTGTGTAAGTTACATGAAGTCATGTGTGAGGCACAGCCCCCAGCACACAGGTAGCTCTGGGAAGCTGGGCAGCCACCCCTCAGCCCAGGGCCCGTACCCGCACATGCACATTCTAGTTTGCCTGATAATAGCTACAATTTCAGCCGCCTGGAGCCAAGCTAGGGAGGGGCCTTCCCCCTGAATCCTTAGGCAGAGCCTCTGAGAGCCTCCTGGGGCCGGAGCGGGAACACTGGCCATGCAGGGGTGGGTGTCGTGTGTTTTTCTACACACAGCATTTGTCCTTTCTCCTGGCAGCTGCCTTCTCAGTCCAGATGGCACAGCCTCGTGCAAATGTGCGGCAGGATTCCAAGGGAACGGGACAGTCTGCACAGGCAAGTGAAGAAGGAATTTGCTCCGGGGAGATGAGACCAGCAGGAGCTGTGGAGAGATCTCTGCTCCTGCGCGCTGGCCGGGCAGCCGCTACCAACCCTCGCTGGTGAACCGGGGGGACAGGGCAGCTGGCTGTGCCCAGGGGCAGGAAACCACTGTCGAGGGATTGTACCCGTTTCTCCCAGCAGTGGTTCACAGACGGGCCTGAGATGAGAGAGCTTTCCAAAACACTGATTTGATTGACCAGGGTGTCGCCTGGGCGTGGGGACTCTGGAGTGGGGCAGAAAGGGACCTAAGCCCTGCCTGGTTCTTCCTCCGCTACCCGCCTGGCCTTGGGTGGGTCTCTTCACTGCTCTGAGCCCCCTTAGCTCGTTTGCAAAAGGAACATAAAACTCTCTCCCTTGCAGAGCCAGTTTGGGGGGGAAATGACCTGTCTGTGTAGAGTGACAGAATGATGCAGTTGTTAAAAACGGCTCCAGCATTAGTCTCCCCCAGTTTGGATCTAAGTTCTTATCAGTGGCGCTACTTTGGGGGAGTTGCTTGACTGCTGTGATCATTGTTTCCTGTGTGAGTTGTGGTAATAAGAGAATCTCCCTCACTGGGCAGCTGGGTGGTAACCTGAATGAGTAGCTGTGAAGTGCTTAATGCAGCCCTGGCACAGAGCACTCAGTAAGGGTGAGCTCATACGCTTATGGTGCCCAACACGTATTTGGTGCTAGAAAATGGAAACGCTTAGCATCGTTTTTCTCTGGAGCTTTGGCCCAGATGGTGGCTGAGCTGGGCCATAAGCACAGAAATCTGCTTTCTAGGCCATCTTACCCTGGGGTTCCCCCAGCATGCAGGTACCCGACTCTGGTCCCTGCACGAGGAAGTATACAGTGTCCTAGTGAACAGAGCTGTGAAGGACAAGTAACTGGAATGGGGTTTTTTTGCCCTCGGTTTTGGGGGGGAAAGCAAAAGCAGAAGATACAAGTTAATATGACATTTCTATAATACTTTCATATACATTATCAGATGTAAGTCCCCAAACCTATAAATAAACCTGTACAGGTAGACCCCAAAATTCATATAAATTAAATGCAGGTCCAAAGTCACACAGTGAGTGAAGGCCAAGCCAAGACTTAAACACACACCTTGGGACTCCAAGTGAGTCTAGGTCTTTGACCCACTTTGAATTAACTTTTGTATATGTTGTAAAATTGAAGTACACATTCATTCTTTTACATGTTTATATCCAGTTGTCTCAATATCATTGTTGAAAATATTATTCCTCTCCCCATTGAAAAATCTTGGAACGTTTGTGGAAAATCAATTGACCATAGATGTATAGGTTTATTTCTGAACTCTCAATTCTACAACATATAGATAGAATATAGGGATCTAAGGATATAAGGAAATATATATATATTCTTATGCTAGCCCCACACTGTCTTTATTACTGAAGCTTTGTGGTGTTTTGAAATTAGGGAATGTGAGACCTCCAACTTTGCTTTTTCAAGATTGTTTTGACTACACTGGGCCCTTTGAATTTACATATGAACTTTAGAATCATCTTGTCAATTTCTATAAAGAAGTCAGCTGGAATTTTGAACGTAGAATATTTTTTATTTATTTAGATCTTTTAAAATTTTCTTTCAACAATGTTTGCAGCTTTCAGGTATAAGTTTTATATTTTGTTAAATGTATTCCGAAGTATTTTATTCTTCTTCATGCTATTGTAAGTAGAACTGTTTTCTTAATTTCATGTTCAGTTTGTTCATTGCTATGTATAGAAATGCAATTGATTCTGTCAGTCGCTCTTGTATCCTGCAACCTTGCTGAACTCGTTTATTAGTTCTAATAGGTTTTTAATGGATTCTTTGGGATTTTCCATATACAGTATCATGTCGTCTGCCAATAGAGCTGGTTTTACTTTTTTCCAATTTGGATGCCTTATGTTTCTTTTTCTTGCCTAATTGCTATGGCTGGAATTTCCAGTACAATGCTGAATAGAAGTGGTAAGAGTAGACATCCTTGTCTTGTTCCTGATCACGGGGGGAAGCATTCAGTCTTTCACCATTAAGTATGATTTTAGCTGTGGGTTTTTCATAGACATCCTTTATCAGGTTAAGGAAATTCCCTTTTGTTCCTAGTCAGTCGAGTATTTTTATCATTAAAGGCATTGAATTTTTTTCAAATGCTTTTGCTCCTTCTATGGAGATGATTGTGTAGTTTTGTCTTTAATTCTATTGAAATGCTGTATTGCATTAATTGAGTTTAGACGTTAACCCACATCGAGTTCCAGTATCAACCCCATTTGGTGCAAGTGTGCAGTAGCCCACCCTTATTCACAGTTTTACTTTCCATAGTTTCCATTATCTGTGGTCAACTACAGTCTGAAAATATTAAATGGAAAATTCCAGGTATTTTGAGAGAGAGAAAGTGAGAGAGCATATTTACATAACTTTTATTACAGTACATTGTTGTAACTGTTCTACTTTATTATTAGTTATTGTTGTTAATCTCTTACTGTGCCTAATTTATAAATTAAACTTTATCATAGGTATGTATGTATAGAAAAAAAAAAACAGTATACATAGGGTTTGTTATTATCTACAGTGTTAGAGGGGGTCTGGAAAGTATCCCCCATGAATAAGGGGGGCTACTGTATAATCCTTTTTATACATTTCTGAATTTGACTTGCAAGTATTTTCTTGAGGACTTTTTTCCTGTATTTATAAAGGATATTGGTTTGTAGTTTCTTGTGATGGCTTTGTCCAGTTTTGATATTAGGGAAATACTAGCCTCATAAAATGAATTGGGAAGTCCTCCCTTCTCTTCTAGTTTTTGGAAGAGTTTGTAAAAATTTGGCATTTACTCTTCTTTTAATGTTTGGTAGACTTCACCAGCAAAGATATCTGCTGCTCTGCATTCTTTTGCATTATCCATAGCTAATCCAATGTCTGGCATTTTGAAGTATTTCCATCTCTCAATGACAAGTAAAAGTGCATCAGTGTTTCTCCCCTCCCCCCTCTCTGCTCTGTCATCTCTCTCCCATAGCTATCAATGCCTGTGAGGTCAGCAACGGAGGCTGCTCTGCCAAGGCCGACTGTGAAAGAACCACCCCAGGAAGGCGAGTGTGCGTGTGCAAGGCAGGCTACACCGGCGATGGCATCGTGTGCCTAGGTACGTGCCATCCCTCACCCATCCAGAGCCCTGCTATAGGGCCCTAGTGTGTGTGGATGCTGTTGGACCGCCTTTCGGTTCTCCTGGGCAGGAAGGTGTGAAGGTGTGGGAATGTGACCACAGGGGTATGAAGGGGTCTGATGTCCAAAGATCACTTTGGAAGAAGAAAGGGGGGAAACTATTTGCAGTTAAACATTATGATGGTGACTGAATTTTAAAACATATATTCTTTTTTTTTATAAGTAGCACATTCTCAATATAGAAAAATTAGAGGTTGCATATAGGTTGGGGGTGGGGAGATCTGGAGGTAACCCCTCTTACTACTATTTTATTACCCCATTTTGCTATGTGTACATGTATTTTTTAAAACAAAAATTGTCCCTTATGATATATAATGTCTACTGCGCTTAGCAATATGATGCAACAACCCTCCCTGAAAATAAGTATACCTCCAAATCATTATTTTAATCACTAAACACTGCTCTTCTATAAAGGCATGCCATTGTAAGTTGTCTAAATTTTAACCTTTTAGTTGAAAAAAAATTTTATGCAGACAAATTGCTAGAATAGTACAAAAAAAAGACCTATTTTTCTCTTTCTCTAGGTTCAGTTACTGTTAATATTTTGCCCCATTTGATATATATATACACATATATATATTCTAACCATCTGAGAATAAGCTACATATATCATATTGCCTTTCTCCTTAAATATTGGCGCATATTTGAGAGCAAGGATAGACTCTTATATAGCCACAGTGGTGATCAACTTCAGTAAATTTATTTTAACCTAATACTTTTGTTGAATTACCATTTGTATTCTGACTTTATCAATTGACCCAATATTGTCCTTTTTTGACATTTCCCCTCTAGAGCAGGATCCAGTCTAGGGCTGGGAATTGCATTCAGTTTTCATGTCTCGTTAGGCCCCTTTGACCTGGGCTGGTTCCTCAGCCTTGCTTTTCTCTGATGACACTGACATTGTGGAATAATACTGCGCACCATCCCAACTTTTTTTTGCTAGCATGTCCTTCACTTGGGTTTGCCTGATGTTTTTTTCATTATTATATTCAGATTTTGCATATCAGGCCCAATATCACACTAGCAATGTTGCATCTTTCTCAGGATATCGCACTGGATGCTTGTGATTTCCAACTGCCTCTTGGCTGTGCTGTTAATTGTGACCACTAGTCAAGGTGCTATCTGACTTCTCTACTGGCATAGTTACTTTTTCCCCTTTGCTACTAATAAGCCATCAGTGGGGAGATGTTTTAACACCAAGCAAATCTCCTCATCAAAATATCGCCTAAAATTAGCATCTGCTGATGACTCTTTCCTGAGCCAATTATATTTTGATGGTTGCAATGATTTCTTTTAATTCCTAAGTCTCATCATTCATAGCATGGCGGGCTGGACTCCAAGATTCTATTATTTCAATCTTTGGCTGCCAACTCGTAGATTCACTCAGTAGAGGACAGATTCAAGCCCGCAGACCATGCCTGTGCTGGCACAGCCCCATCCCAGAGAGTCGGTTTTGAGAAACCATATCTGGTAGCCTCCCCGTTCGGTTACTTCTGCCCCGGAGATATCAGAAAACTGAATCGCACGTGGACACATGCTCTCCTCGGTCAGTTAGCCATCCTGGCTGGTCTCTCAAGATGCCTTTACTCGAAAATGAGGCTTGATTCTCATGCAAGGTGTTGGTTTTCTGTTCTAAAGAGATCAACCCATGCCTGGAGAACAATGGTGGCTGTCACAGGCACGCAGAGTGCACGCAGACTGGACCCAACCAGGTGAGCTCTGCCTCCGGGAGGGGCTAAGGGCCTTTAGACCCCAGCCTGAGAGAAGGGGGCTGAGAAGAGACCTCGGCAAAAAATAAACACTTTAGGGGAAATTCTGAAAGCATTCCCAAAGAAATAGGAGGGGAGACAGAGGGTACTTAGGAGAAGGGGCTCTCCTTGAGTGGGGAGAGTAGACTTCTCCAAACACCACATGGTTCCAGAAGCACCTAGAAGGTCCTCAACAGTGTCTCCCTTTTTTTCAGCTCTCTGATTCCCAGAATCCCACGATTTTTTTGTGGCTTGAGGCTCTGAAATGCATGGGCCACAGCAGAAGCTAACATTTTTAAGCCCTCTGTCGGTCATCTATTCCCTAACACAATGACCTTGCAGGGCCTCCCTAGTGAGAAGAATTGGGCAGGTGGGAAAATCTGAGGGTCCCAAAGGAGAGGAAAGGTCATGGGGGAAAGACACAGGCCAGGAAGCTGGTGGCTCAGGGACCCTAGCCCTGCTTCCCTCAGTCTCGGTCACATCATGTACAGCCCAGCGGTCAGGCAGATGACATACATCAGAACTGGATGAGGAGGTCAAGTTCCCCAGGGAATGTTCACCTGGCCTTGGTGAGCCCTTCAGAGACCTCAGAGCAGTCAGTTTTGGTGTGCCTTATTATACACATTTTGGGGTTCAGTGGAGTTCTTATTTCCACATATGAGATGGGGAAAACCTATACGTTTTTGGTGCTCAGGCCTCTAAAAGTCTTCCTTTGACCTAGAAGGCAATGAGATGCAGGGTTGGTCTCTGAGACGGGGCCTTAGCCCAGGAGGGGCAGCTGGTGGGCACCTTGATAAAGGTTTGAGCCCAGATCAGGGCCTGTAATTAAGCTGAAAAGGAGCAGTGAAAACCCACCCTTTGGCCCTGGCTGGCCAGCCAATGAGCTCAAGTTCTAACAAGCAGATGTCAGACCAGAGCCACCTCTCCTGTGTAGGAGGTTTTGTGTGAATTAGAAAAGCCACCCCTTGGGGGAACACACCAGGAGCAGGTGCCCCTTCCTCTGGACGCACGGCTTGGTGAATAGAGCATAGCTGGGTATTAGGCCCACTCACCGCCATGCCCAGGTGCTCCTGAGCAGGGCACCTGGGACCCGGGGTGAACTAGACAGTCCCCAACTTCCTATAGACAGTGTCCCCTCCCTCATCTTGATGTGCCCAACTGCCTTCCTCGGTCAGACAGTGGGCTTGACTGAGTATTTTCCCGTGTGCTACTGATTTGACTGCAGAGCCATCGCCTGGCGCCTCCGAGTGCTGGTGCCCGGGGGGCCGAGGCTGGGCGGAGGTGAGCAAGCACTGAGTTGAATGGCAGCGGGGGAGCTTAGCTTCCTTGCAACTGAGCCTTTACCAACCAAAGACAGGCAAGAGCCGAGTGCCCAGAACAAGGGACCAAATAAGGTAACAAAGTTTCTTAAAAACAAAGTACTTGGTAGCAAAGATAGGATAGGTAGGAGATGCCAGGGCTAGAGCGAAGTGTGCCAACGGTGCTAAGATGTAAGATGATCGTCACCATTACAGGATAGATACCCCCCCATATAGAGCCTGCTCACATTACCGGTACCCCCGGGGACTCCTAGTGTGAGAGCCAGCGAACCCCCCATGAAACGGCCTCTCGCTCCCCCCGACAGGCCGTCTGCAACTGTTTGCAGAGGTACACTGGCGACGGGAGGGTCTGCACGCTCATCAACATCTGCTTAACCGTGAGTCCAGCCCTGGCCGAGGCCCTCTGAGGTCGGCGTGGGGTGCTTACCCCCTTCCAAGGGATGAGGTGTCGGGGTGATCACCTCAGAGCTGCTTTGGGCTTGAGGCTCATTTCTCCCTCGTATGCCAGTGGTACCCCTGGGGAAACACCGGTCTCTGCCTCTGTCTTCAAGTGGCCTTCACCTTCACCTCTGTGTCTGTCTTCTGTCCTAACGAGGATGTTGGTGGACTTTAAGGGCCCCCTGGCTCATCCAAGATGATCTCATCTCAATCCCTCATAACATCTGCAAAGGCTCTTTTTCTAAACAAGGTCATCTCCACAGGTACCAGGACTTAGGAGGTGGCCCTGCCTGTGGGAGGCCAACCTCCAACCCACTGCAAACTGGGAGGAGCACAGGTCCTTGCCCAAGATCACAGAGCAAGCTCAGGCACAGCCAGAACTCGAACCCCCATCTCTCTGGCTCGTAGGCCAGTCTTGACCACACCTTGGGGTGCTTGTTCCTCCCACGAGGCAGTGACCCCAGCAGAGGCCCCATGGAAACACCTTAGCTTCCTTATTTATGTCACTGTCCCCCTGAGAGCCTCCAGTTGTGGCCACAAGAACAGCACTGACACCTCGTAATTAAAGCCCCTCCTCTCCAAGTGAGGCCCCTACTGTCACCTGTGTTGGTGTGACATGCTCCTCAGGAGAACAGTGTCCCAACATGAAGTGATCGTGTGGGGACAATAGGGGAAAAGCGGCAGAAGGCAGGGGGCTGGGATGTGGAGCTGTTACAACTGATTGGACGGCCAAATTTAGTCTAACAGCGGTCCTTCCAGTGGCTATTCCTGTGTGTTTTTTCCAAAACTGGCCACCTTGCCTTGGCAACTAATGCAATGAACCCACCTGTACCTGACACTCAGGTACTAGGGTCATGAACTCATGGCCACTCTCCTTTCACCTGCACCCATGACTGCCACCACCCACTGGATTTTTCTCAGAAGAAAGGAAGTTTGTTTTCTTGCAAATGAGTCCTATTAAGGCGTGTATTTATGCTGATGGGTACAATACAATAGAGAGGAGGAAACTGATGCTGAAGGGTCTCGAGAAGGTGAACTGTTAGAGGAGGAAAATACGTGAACGGGTAAGGGAATGGGGCCCAGAGCCCACAGGTGGAGAGGAGAGGTGAGCCTCACACAGGATCAGGGGCAGTGGTAGATAGGTAGGTAGGTAATCAATCAGTCCACCAGTCCTTTAGTTGCTCAGTCAGGCAGCTAGTTCGTTCGTTCGTTAGTCAGCCAGTCAATTAGTCAATTAGTCAAGTCAGTGAAACACTCATGGGCACCTACTTCATGGGGCCCTTTACTATGAATTAACTTAAAAATGTCTGTGTTCTCTGAAGGCAGAGGCTGTGTGCCTTCTATATCCAGTGGAAAGCCTTGCACGGTGCGACACACATTTGGTCGATGAGCATCCACCAGGTACCAGGCACCGCTTTAGGCCTGGAAATTCGCTGTGAGTTGAGGCTCAGGCAGGTGGTGGACCGCAGGACAGGAAGATGAGGCTCTTGTCCATATGTCTGTTTTCTCCATGAGTTGAGCTCATCAGCTGAGAGTAAGGGGACAGTGATTGAGAGCTGAGGAGACTGGTGATGTGAAATGTCCTGTCCGGGGGGGGGGGGGGCGCAGGGCAAACAGAGCCTGTGGGAGACAGACACCTCTTCAGTAAGAGGTGAAAAGAGCTTTCAGGGAACAGTGGAGACTGCTGGGGGCTTGCTAATGGTGGTGAGTTTCAGATCACACAGGGAGGGGATTGTGAGGGTGGGAAGGGGGGGATACAGAGTCAGATCCCGGTGCATAGAGCAACATGCAGGGGAGTATCCATGTAGTAGGGGATCACCTTGGACGCCTAGACCTCTGTGGTTGACAGGGATGAACAGGAAGGTGGGACAAGAGGGGATTTGTCTTTGTGGTCTTAGCGCATGCAGGGTATTGAGACAAGTAAATCCAGGGTATTTAGCTGGAAGATCCGGGGCCCCTAGGAGGTGGTTTATGGTCTTCCAAGAGTCCGCTTTTTTGAACAGCTCACTGAGCTGTGTCAGTGAGGCAGGAATCTGGGGCGGAAGGTCACTCCTGGGCCAAAATATCATGCTCCACAGATACTTTCGGGATGGGGATTGGGAGGCGAGACTTTGTAGCTGGTCTTTAAGGCTGCTGACCTCCTTCTCTGTTCAGCTTCATCGGATTTATTTTTCTTGAGCTTCCCATTCTTTCCCCTCTTAGGGCCTTAGCTTAGGCTTGCAGAGCCCTTCTTGAGTTTTCCCATGGACGTTGATTCTGAACTGCACTTTGCTCTGTCTATATCTTAGGTCTCTGCCCCGTCTTCCTCAGTTTATAAGCTCTTTGCAGGCAAGGGCAATGTCTTGTATAATTTTATACCTATTTCCTTCTAGTCCATGACTCTTAGCTTTGCTATGATGGGATCAGGGTTTAGCTAAAGCTGGGAAGTGTCAAACAAGACGGGGACCTTTCTAGTTAACCCCCCGGTGCTGAGAAATTTCCTACTGGCAAACTAACTGGTCCGACCCCTATCTCCCACCCCTTGGAAATTTTACCAGAGAAATGGCGGCTGCAGTGAATTTGCTATCTGCAATCACACTGGAGAAGAGGAAAGGACCTGTACTTGCAAACCAAACTACGTTGGGGATGGGCTCACCTGCCGTGGCAACATCCACCAGGTAACACAAGACACGTTTCCATAGAGTCAACTCTACTTCCCTCGCTGTGCTGAGACTCCAGGCTGCTAAGGGCCATGCAAGAGTTTTATAATGTGGAAGCTTTGTAACACTGTGAATGACTGTCTTTATATTAATTGGTGGTGAAAAGAAATTTGATCTACCCATGGAATTCATTTGACCTGGAATGTAGTGTCTCAGATCGACAGTTCTAGAGTCAGAAACACCTGGGTTTGAATTCAGCTTTGCCAGTTAGTAGTGTGACTTTGGGCAGATCACATCACCTCTCTGTGCATTTGCATTCTAACCTGAAAAGAAAATAATGCCTCCAACCCCATCAGGTTGTTAGGAGTATTAAGTGAGATAATGTGAGCAACGGGCACAGAGAACAGAATGACTCCCAGGCATGAGCAGGGCGTGGGTTGCTGTTGGGGGGCGTGTGTGTGCATCTACGCTGGGCATAGGATGCTTGTAGATTTCTGCCTGTTATAAAGTCAACAATCCATTATTTGATTTAAAAAGAGGCTAGAGCATTCTGGCTGATGCAAAATTCCTGTTAATAGAGAAACTAAATCTGCCATAAATCTATATCTCATTTTTTAAAAACTATTTGAACATGAACACACAAAAAGAGACACCAGGGACATACACCCAGAGGAAAGGCCATGTGAGGACACAGTAAGAGGCCATAGTGATCTGCAAGCCAAGGAGGGAGGCCTCAGAAGAAACCAGATCTACTGACTGATGACACCTTGATCTTGGACTTCCAGCCTCCAGAACTGTGAAAAAATAAATTGCTATTGTTGTTCAAAGAATAATAATAAAAGTATTTGAACTTTAAAAATTACTTAGAGCTCTGATGTTTCTGGAAATGGCTGGCTCTTTCTTTGATAAGTCAGATGGTGACTCCAGAAAGGTTTTGGAGCTCACAGCATGTCCACATAGTCATTCTGAACATCAGTCGGAAACCCGTAGATGGGGCTGGAAAAGGCCCAGGGTGGCAGAGTCCCCATTGAAAGGATGGTAGATGCTCTCAATCTTAGAGAAACTGCCCTGCAATAACCCTGTGTTGTTTGTTCTTGTGTATAATTCACAGACATTAAGTGAGCCTACCCTCTCTTTGTTTCCAGGAGCTTCCCAGGAACCCCCAAACCTCCCAGTACTTCTTCCAGCTGCTGGTAAGAATATGTGTGTGTGTCTCGCTGTAAGAGCTGGGTCTCGAGCCAGATACAGGATGTGCCTGTGGTCTCTGGAGTCGGTGAGGGTCAAAGAAAGTCTGGGAACCTGGATTTCTGGAGCGGGCTCTGTGCTGGTCATTTGTGAACTCTTCAGGCCTCTGGTGGGCAGAATGAAAGAGTGAAAAATCGTCACAGTGGCCGTTCTACACATAAGAATGTGACATATGAGAAAACTGCCATCATACCAGTGGAAAAAAGAAGCAGTACAGGGACAACTGGTTAACTCTTTGGGTGAAAATATTATGTTAGGTCTTTCTACACATCATACCTATGAATAAGCATATTCGGATATACTAGAATAAGACAAAAATCCAGAGGAATGAGATCTAGAAGAAAATATAACCATAGGATATTAGTATTGGCAACGAGACAATTAGAACAGTTAAATCATCTTATGACCTATAGGTACATGTGGAAGAGACACTGAAAAAGAATACCTGAAAATAACAGGGGCGACTTCTCAGTGGTGGGACTATGGGTTGTTATTTTCTTCTTTTTACTGTATTTTCAAATCTTTATACAATAAGCATATGTTATTTGGATAACCAGATAAACATAAACATTATTTCAATGACACTGAATCTGAATGAACTTGAATCTGAGACTAAATGAGGCACAGATCTCCCCACCCAGTGCTCACTCCCCTCTGCCACCCCATCTACTCCCTCTGCCCTGTATTTATGTTGAATATGTGGCATGTCACCCCACCTTCTTTCCACAGGAGCATTCTGTACGAGACTTGGCTGGCTCAGGCCCCTTCACCGTTTTTGCACCTTTGTCTGCGGCCTTCGATAATGATCTTCGGGTGAGCATGAAGCTTCGGCAGGTGGAAGAGGTCTGGGTCTAGAACACAGTCTTTGGGTGTCACCCGGAACCAACAGTGGGTACATGTGTGGGCAGGAGCTCTAAGGCCAGCAATGGAAGGGGCTGCCTCTCAGCATAGGGACCCCTATCAGAGGAAGCATTCAATTGGATTTGGGGTAACCACTGACCAGAGACCTTCTCAAGGACATTCCTGAATACAGTAGGAGGTTGGAAAAGATCAGCAATTTTTAAATGATCCAAACTTCCCATAACTAAAAAAGAGAAAGAACATTGGATTAAAGGGATTTAAATTGGGGTTTCTTTCTTGCAGGACTTATCAGAGCCTTTAATGTTCTGATATTCACTGGGACTCTTCACGCTGGGTTGCCCATTAATCTGTTATAATGTAGCATACATTTATTGAGTGTTCCAGACACTGTTTCTGTGCCTGATCTAAGTTAACTCCTTTAGTCTTCGTGACAACCCTGTGAGCTGAGTGCTATCATTATGCCCATTTTACCATCGAGGACGCTGAGAGGAGTCACTTTCCCAAGGTCACCTGACTGAAAATGGTGGCACAAGGACTCAAACATGCCCCCAGAGTCTGTGTTCTTAGCCACCACATGCACTGCATCTTTCTTTAGACATATATTTTGGACACTGGCAAAGCAGGGACACAAAAATAATTTTTGAAAAAATTTGACATTTGATAGTATTTTTAAAGGATCAAAGGCATTTTCATAGAAAAACGAGAACCATGTGGGCTGTTTATTACACCTACGTTAGGGTTCAGTTTGTTCGCATTTTGATTCACAAATGGAGAAGCGTCGGGATCTCTCATCCTAAAGGTTTACATCTGGCCCAGGGGCCTCTCCGGGAAGGGAAGCAGAGGCAATGCTCCCCAGTACTTTTCACAAGAAGACTCTCTTTCTTGGGTAGAATCTCACCGGGCTTGGGGCCCCTGCCTGCTGTGAAATGCTGGACCAAAGGCGCTCCGAGCTCCCTCCCCCTCTGCGATTCTGAAGGGAAGCAGGAGGGAACGGCCATGGGCCCCCCTCACCTGAACAGTCTCTAACCTGGGCACCAGCCCGCCCTGCCCCCTTCCCAGGGCCTGGGCGGGGCGAGATGGGGAAGGGGCACATGGCACGCAGGACGCGACAGGGACAGTGGGGGCAAAGGCTCCTGCTCTGGCAGGAACCCTCTGACCTTCCATTGCAGGTTAAAGACTGGGACAGACAGGGCGTGATGCCCCAGGTCCTTCGGTATCATGTGATCGCCTGCCACCAGCTGCTCCTGGAGGACCTGAAACTGACCCCAAATGCTACTTCTCTCCAAGGGGAGTCAATTGTCATCTCCGTCTCTCAGGTAAGAGGGGCCACCTCAGGAAGGTGCCCATTTTCCTTGGGCCCTCTTTCTTCCCTCTTCCTTAGAGTAAAACCCAGAACGATAAAAATAGTAATAACAACAACAACAAACACATGGTGAGTGCTTTCGATAAGCCAGGTACTAAGTGTTTGGTACTAAGTGTTTGATGTGTACGAGCTCACTGGATCCTCATAATATAGATACTATTATTTTCCTCAACTGAGCTCAGAGAAGTTAAGTAACTTGTCCAAGGTCACACAGTAAGTAAATAGTAGAGCTGGAATTCGAACTCAAGGCAGCTTCAGGTGGTCAACAGAACTGCTTCTGGCAACATTGATCAAAAGCTGGAGAGAAATGAAAGCTTTTGACCAAAGCCACTTGACCATGCTGGTCCACTCCCTCCCCACAAACGGTGGCTATAAGGTTCACAGCAAAGGGCGGAAAGTGTGGGATGGGGCAGAGGGGGAGGGTTGGTGATATAGAGAACACATGGGAACCAGAAGCCAATTTCAATCTGCTTGTTATTTCATATTTGAGAATCACAGTGAAATGACTGTTTGGGTTGATGATCTGCTATTCAGTTCTCCAGGTGAAAATTACATTCTTGTCCCAGTTTCCTCTTTATAACCATAATAAAATAGGTGCTAAACTTGGATCTTCAGATTTTGCCCACAAATCTGCTTAAACATTCACTTTTATGACAATTTAACATGTTGTCGAGCATTCAGCAAGAGGTAATTTTGTGTCTATTTCTATTTGTGCTCATTTTTTTTCTCTTTGGTTGATTTCAGGACACAGTGTATATAAATAATAAAGCTAGGATCATATCCAGTGACATCATCAGTACCAATGGAGTCATCCACATCATTGACAAATTGCTGTCTCCGCAGAACTTGCTTGTCACCCCTAGAGATGCCTCTGGGAGGATTCTGGTGGGTGAACTCACTCATGGTCATGCTCTCAGCACAAAGTGACTCGTAGTGCTAATAATTTATTATCTCCATTCTGACTGTGAGGCATCGTTTCGGGACATTTTAATTTTGCTGCCTCGATCTCAAGCAACTATGAAAAGCCTAGTAAATATTATTCTTTAGTAAGAAGCAAATAAGTAAATCTGTTTTAAGTAGATAAATGGATTTTATCAATTTTCTTTAGTGTCCACAAGGGCAAGTGGTGTTGAATAGATTTGGAAGATGGAAAAATTACATAGATGGATGATAGGTAGGTAGGTAGGTAGCTATCACTAAAACTAGACCTGGAGTAAAACTCCTTCTCAATTGACAGCAAAGACCATTTTAACTTTTATTGTTATTTATTCATATTGGCCAGAATTCTTCATTGTAGACAACAGAATCCACTATACCGAACTTAAACAAAAAGGAATTTCTTAAGACATTGACATCCCCAAATCTCTGGAAAGCCTGGGAGCCTAATTCAGACGCTGCCCAGCTGGGCACAAAGCAGCCCAGGACACCTGCAGAGGGAAGGCCCCTGATTCCTCCTGTAACAGCTCTCCCAGTGCCACCTGTCCCCAGCCTCAGCACCGAGGACACAGGATCTGGACACCAGATGCCCTCGCCATGTGTTTGTCAGAAGATCTGATCTCCCTGCCAGCAGCCACTGCCACCTCCGGTTGTTTCTTTCCACCAATAAGCCTTGCATGAGCGCTGCCCCCTGGAGGACCCTATGGCACCTGGGGCTCTAGCTGCAAGGCAGTCTGGGAAATAATGCAGAAAGTCAAGGGTAGGCCGAGCCAGGGGGCGTGCCCATGAGCCCCCCACGGTACCGACCCAGGGTACCTGCTGTGTTATCGAACCCCCATCACATCAGCTGAGGTTTTGTTCAAGCTCTTTGTGAACTGCACGGGGCAAGGTAACATTCCCCTTCTTACTATCTTTGCAGCAAAACCTCACGACTCTGGCAATGAATCACGGCTACACCAAATTTAGCAACTTAATACAGGTAAAAACCTCGGAGGAAAGTTACCTCTGGGGCTAACCCAACTAAAGAGGTTTGGGTTTGGGAGGGGTTTTGGTTTGGGTGTGTTTTTTTTGCTGTTGGTTTAGTTTCTTGTCGTTCTGTTTGTCTGGGGCACTAGCCAGCTGTTCTGGGCCTGTGTGGAGGAGTCCTTACTTTCTAGATAACAAAGTTATTCTCTGCCGGTCCATCCCCAAAATGCTGTATGGCTTGTTCGGCTCTAGAGTGTACATAAGCCGAGTGAGAGATTGAAGGGTTTGAGCAAGGGAAAGGAGTGAGGGTGTACCAGCCCCTGAGCCGGGAGCTTCCCATCTGGGACTACCGCCTGCCTCATAGCAACAGGGAAGCCGAGGTGGAGAGTCAGGAATCTGTGCCCTGAGACAGGTAGAAATTGCATTTCAAACTATATCCTCCTGACTTCAGAGACTGTTCCCACAAATTGAGTAGGAAAAGTTCTTGTTCAAACAAATATTGCAGAGGAGCCTGGGGAAGAGTCAGAGTTCTCAAGGCCCCTCTCCTGCTCCTGCTCCTGCTCCAAGAAGTCCCAGGAGGGCCCTAAGAACTCTAGCTTCCCACCCCCACCCCCCATAGTATAGTCTGCAAACCTCTCTGTTGCCCACTGATTTTCAAAACAGTCTGGGGTCAGACTCTGGGCAGCTTTGAAGAAGTGGAGATTTCAAGGTGTCCAAAGTGAGACTCTCCAGGGATGTTACGGACAAGTCATCTTTGCCCACCCACCCACTCCCCAAACCTTATGGTCCCCCCCACACCTGGGCATCAGGTCTGGTTGAACACAGGCCTTTATGGCAAGTTAGGAAACCTTTCTGGGCTCAATGAAAGGGAATAGTAAAGCCTACTGCACAGGGCTGTTGGAACAATTACAAGAAAAAAATGTACGCGATGCGCCCAGGTTATAGAAGGCTATCAAATGGTCCCTCCCGTTCATCTGACAATTTCTTCTCTGGATCTATGTGATCTAGAAATCTTATAAATACACGGAAGTATCTCAGTATTGGGTAGGTTTCACTTTTTTTAATGAAATGTGAGAAAAGTGCTAAATGGGTCTTCCAGAAATTAAAATATGTGGGCAGGAGTAGGGGAAAAAATAATAATAATAGGATACTTGCTTAAGTTTATTTTCCTATTAACAAAAGCCCCCTTTTGCTTTCACTTCCCCTTTTGCTTTCTAAGAAAATGAGGGTCCAAACAGCTGGAGAGCAATGGGCCTCTAGTTTCTGCCTGCGTCCCTGGGTGGGCAGGGAGGGGACCCCAGCCACCTTTCGTCCTCACTGCTGGGTTTCGCCGAGCATGGCACCGGCCCTGTGTTTCAGGGTGCTGGGCTGCTGAGCCTCATCACTGACCCCCTGCACACCCCGGTCACCCTCTTCTGGCCCACTGACCAAGCCCTCCAGGCCCTGCCCCAGGAAAAACAGGATTTCCTGTTCAACCAAGTCAACCAGGACAAGCTGAAGGAGCATCTCAAGTTCCACGTGATCCGAGACGCCAAGGTATTTTGTTTTCACGCAGACACGAGTGCAGGGAAGCCCCAGGGTGACGCAGTCCATCCAGGGATTGTGAGCAGCCCCTGCCCTCTGTGTCCTCTGACCAGCCGTCACTAATGGACCCCTGTGGTATACCACCCCTCGTCCTGTTTCTGCAACCGGCCTTGTACTTTCTAACTCTCACCAATACCCACCAGCAGCTTTCCTGTCTTGTACGTCGATCAGATCAGCTTTTCCGCCTCGGTCATTCACTTGGCGAGAGGGCTGCTGACGGCAGTCCCAAAGTTTCTCCAGACCGACTCCTCTCCCAATTCCAAAGTTTCTAGGCAAAGGACTGATTCATTCCGCTGAGGTCAGTTGTTCATTCCTGAACCCATCTGCTGTGCTCAGGAAGACGAGATCTTGTAGGAACATGGCAGATCCTGCTAAAACCCTCAACCAGGACCATGTTTCTCTCCAGAAGTGAATCTGTCCAATCCAAAAACGCCCAATGTCCGAACTTTGGTTAATTCATAGGATCTGCATTAGTTTCCTGGGGCTGCCATAACAAATTACCCACAAACTGGGTGGCTTGAAACAGCAGAAATATATTGTCTCAGAATTCGGGAGGCTGGAAGCCCGAGATCAAGGTGCTGACAAGGTTGCTCCCCCTCAAGGCCCTGAGGGAGAAGCTGTTCCCTGCCTCTCTCCTGGCTTCTGGTGGTTGGCGGCAATCCTTAGCATTCCTTGGCTTGTAGGCGCACCCCACCCATCTCGGCCTCTGTTGTGACAAAGCTCTCTTCTCCCTGAGGGTTTCTGCATCTTCACATGGTTCCTGCATCTCCTCTCTTCTTCTGGAAAGTACACCACTCATAGTGGATTAGAAACCCACCCTACTTCAGTGTGACTTCATCTTAGCTAACTGCATCTGCAACGATCTTCTTTCTTTTTCTTTTTAAATATATTTTTATTGACTTCACAGAGAGGAAGGGAGATGGGGAGGGAGAGAGATAGAAACATCAATGATGAGAGAGTCATTGATCGGCTGCCTCCTGCACGCCCCCGACTGGGGATCGAGCCCACAACCCGGGCATGTGCCCTGACCGGGAATCGAACCCCGATCGCCTGGATCCTGGGTCGATGCTCAACTGCTGAGCCACGCCAGGCAGGCACGATCTTATTTCTAAGTAAAGTCACGTTCTAAAGTAATGAGGGTCAGAACTCTGACTTTGGGGGGGACATAATTCAGCCTGTAACAGCACCCTGTGCCATTTCCCTGACCCACTCCCCCACAGACGGGAGCCGGAAGGGTGACTGAACCCAGTCCAGCTGGCGGAGACTTTCCCCACAGAAGGAATTTCCAGGCTCCTAGAGGGCCTGTAATTATTATTCCTTTGGTTAGACCTACTGTCATTCTAAAGCTGGAATTATTAGAACTCTTGGAAAAACCTGTGTCTGAATTTGGTTTGTTGGCAAAGCTCCTTCGGCCCCTTCCTCGGCCCAAATTTGGGGCATTAATGTGGCATCCTGGCTTCTATAGGTTTCAGCGGTGGATCTCCCCAGATCTGCTGCCTGGAAGACCCTGCAAGGCTCAGAGCTGAGTGTGCGGTGCGGAGCTGACAATAACATTGTGAGTATCGTCACACGGGTGGGGGCTGGGAACCCATCATCGGCATTCCCCCCTAACTGTTGCCCTTTTGAGGGGATGTCCATTTTTCCCATGTTGACAGCAAGCTCTTTTCCCTCACTCCCTTGAGAGGTATTTCCCCTGGGAGTAAATAAGTGAACATGAAAAACCTGATAAATCCTGGCCCACCTGGTAGTAGGTGACAAGGAGCCCCCTTCCTCTTACGTGTGTGGAGAGCAGCTTTTAGGTGGGCTGGTTAGTTAGTTAGTTAGTTAGTTAGTTAGTTAGTTAGTTAGTTAGTTAATCGGTGGAGCATTTACTTTCCAGTGTGAGACACTTCCTGAAACAGGAAAGTACACTGTCATTCCTTCCCCTTCCTTCCTAGCCCCACTGTGCCCTGTCTCCAGCCCTCTCTTGGTGGTCAGAACCAGCTCTAGGCTGTTGCTTCTTAAATGAGCCAACAGAGAAAGTTTGCAATTTTCACCTTCCCTGGTTAGTTCCTGAACAATTTTACCTTCCTCTAACCCCATATGATGAGTGGATCTGATAGGGTAATAGTAGCTACATCCTATATCCTGCACATAAAGGAAAACCCAAAATGACAGCGACTTAAATACAAAGGGTTTACCCCTCCTATAAAAGAAATCAGGAGGTGGCTCATCCAGAGCTGGTATGGTGGCTCGATGGGGGAGCTCCTTCTGTCTTTCTGCTCTTTAGCACGTCTCCAGCCTCAAAGTCGCCTCAAGGTCCAGCATGGGTGCTGGAGCTCCCGCCACCACTTCCACCTTCCAGGCAGTAGGGAGGAGAAATGGCAAAAGGGATGCAGCTCCCAGATGAGTTGATTCCCTTCAAAGAGCCTTCTGAGAAGTGCCACACAACTTTCCGTAAAGTGATGACCGGCCAGAATCCCTTTGGTGTTTGGGTTGGAATTGCATTGAATTTATAACTGAATATAAGGAATGTTAGCACCTTTACAATCCAATTTCCAGAAAGTTACCCCAATGTACTTACACTCGAGACCAGCTGTAGTATCTCCATAGATCAAACTGGCGGCGTATCAAAGAAACATAATAAGGATGCCCACTGCTCATTCTGTGCCAGACAGCTCTCAGGGCATTTGGTAATGCGTTATTTAGTTTGACCTCCATAGCACCCTATGCAATGGAATCATTAATCCTACTTACTGGGTGAGGAAAATTAAACCCGAAGTCCGCGGAAGTAGAAGTGGGGGGATTTAACCAGTTTTCCAGTGTTCTTTCCCTGAATCACATCGTGTCCATCGCATCACAGATGCAGAGATTTATCTTTTTTTCTTTTCATAGAACTTTCTAAAAATGTTTTGCTTCCCGGTGGAGGGGGGAGAGAGGAAATGTACCCATCAACTTTGCTAGGTGGACCTTAGTGCAGAAAAGGGCTAGGACTGTCACAGCATAAGATGAAATCGTGTATTTAAAGCACAATTTAGACAATGCCTAATACATGTGAAAAAAGAAGTGACTGTTAACATTGTAAAGGTAAAGTCCATCACTTGCGGATCCTGGAAAGAAGGTTGCGTCAGGCACTTTGCTGGGTGCTGGGACTAAATAAGGAGCCTCGGTTACTGCACATGAAGTGGCCGTGTCAACCAAGTTTATCCTGAACTGCAGCCAGGCCACCCCGGCTCCATCCTGTTACCCCCGCTGCCACTGTTTCTACTTTGGCAGAGACGGTGTTGCAGAGCGGCAAACGGTGTGGGCTACGAGGCTGGCTGCCCAGTATGAATGCTCATGCTACCACTTACTGGCTGAGTGACCTTGGGCAAGTCGTTTAACCTCTCACTGCCTCAGTTTCCTCACCTGTAAATGGGAATACTAGCAACAGTAGCTACATCCTATCGTTGTGCGGAATAAAAGAATTTGCATAGGTAAAGCACATAAGACAGCACTTGGCACATAATGCATGCTGAGTGTTTGAGATGCATAAATATCTATGTCAGTTCTGAGTCTGGCAACATTATATGGCCTAGAAAGAAAAGAAGCCTCAGAAGGATTGTTGATCTCTCTCTCTCTCTCTCTCTCTCTCTCTCTCAGGGTGAACTCTTCCTTAACGACCAAACGTGCAGAATTATACAACGGGAGCTCTTATTTGACCTGGGTGTGGCCTATGGCATTGACTGTCTACTGATTGACCCCACCCTAGGAGGCCGCTGTGACACTTTTACATCATTCAATGTCTCGGTCAGTCCTAAAAACACTACTCCTATTGTGGTAAAAGAGCCTTGAGCCAAGGAATAGCCCTTGTGGTCCAGCATGGGCTCTGCTGTGAAACTCCCGAGGGCTGGTCCTCCGTGAGCCTGGGACCCAAGAGATCAGAGGCCAAATGACAGTGTTCTTCAGGTTCACAATCAATAAGCATGTACCTAGCCCTGCACAGGCCTTGCAAACTTTCATTTATCCACCCACCCACCCGTCCATTGATTCCCTCATGCCATTAAGGAAATGGTTGTTGGGTACCATGTGCCCCACCAGTCATTTTCACACCCACCCATCCATCCAGTTGTTCACTCATTCATTCAACAAGCATTTTTGAGCTTCTGTTTTATCAAACCATATGAACTTGCCATATTTAACAGGCTATGACTACAAACATGGCCATTTCTCATGGTTAGACCTAGTATTTTATGCCACCCCCACCTCCATTCATTGGATCAGTCATTAACTGCATTGGTTAAACTTCTACCCTAGGCCCCGCACTGTATGAGGTATTTTCATATTTCACATTTATCCTTCCACCCAGTACTATTCACTGCATGAATATCCTTACAATAATCCAATAACAGGAGTAGTTATCATCAGCTCTATTATATAGATTTGGAAACTGAGTCTCAAAGAGTTCGTGAAGTGACTTACATGGCAAAGTCCGTCACCAGTTGATTTTCGTATCTGGCAGCTTGTAGGCATGCAATAGACATCCCAGATTATTAGGAGATAGGCAGCCAACCTGGAAGATGAAAACCCGGTTATCCTTCCTGCTGACTTCCGAAGTATATTCACACACACACATTTCTTCAGTTTGTGATTTTCCCTCACCAATCCCCTGAAGATCAAGTAGTGTCAAGCGTTATTAGCCCTATTCTAGAGATCAGAAAACTAAGGATCAAAGCCTGTGATTGGCCAAATGTATCCCAGCTGATTTATGATGGTGCCGACACCTGCATCCACGTTTCCCACCGGTTTACTGTACGCCTCGTGACCACGTTGCCCTGGCCCACCTCTGCGCAACAGGGAACTTTTCATCTCCAAGAACTAAACCCAGGAGCTGGAGTCCAAGACAGACCCTCAGAATTCTCCAGGGCAAAGTTGCCATGTGTTTGCTTTGATGTTTTGGGGTTTTTTGATATATCTTTATTGATTTCAGAGAGAGGACGGGAGAGGGAGAGAGAGAGAGAGAAACATCAATGATAAGAGTCATCACTGATCGGCTGCCTCTTGCACCCCCTGACTGGGGACTGAGCCCGCAACCTGGGCCTGTGCCCTGCCCGGGAATCAAACCGCGATCTCCTGGATCCTAGGTCGACGCTCAACCGCTGAGCCACGCCCGGCCGGGCTGCTTTAATATTCTTGATCCTGGCCAGGGTCTTGATCAAGATGAAGTTCTTAGTCAGCTCATCAAGACATTCACCAGGGGCATGTCCTTGTGTTTCTCAATATTCTTGATTTTTAAGTGTTTCTTTTCTTGACTACTAGGGGGATTGTGGGAGCTGCACCTATCCTCCCAGCTGCCCGAGGTGGACAAAACCAAAGGTAATTATGAATGCAGTGGTGACGTTTAGAGAGCAATAGGTGTGTTTCGTCATCGGTCCCCCATCTCCTGGTAGGCATAGGTGTGTGTGTGAGTGTGTGTGCATTGGTGGGTGTGTTGCATCACTGTAATTTACGCCATTCTTTCAACAACCAGCCCTTGGGGTGGGAGATGAACATTCTTAACCCAGGGAACCTGTCAACCCACTGCCCGTCTTCCAGGAATTGTCTAGAAAAGTCATGGGAGTGTAGACCTGGGAGGGCCTTCAAAGAAAATTATAATGATAAAAATAACAGCTGGATTTTATTGGCTGCTGTTCATGTCCCTGGAGCTGTGCTGGGCTCTTAGATATTATCCCTACTTATTATAACATTCATAAGAAGCTATTATTATCTCCACTTATGAAAAATATGAATGTCAGAGAGGATCAGCAATCAGCCAAGGTCACACAGCTAGTAAGGAGCAAAGAGAGGAGTGGAGCCCAGAAAGCAATGTAAAAGTAATTTTTGACTCTGTAAAATGGAGCTGATAACTATTCAGTGTGTGGCTATTAGGAAAAATAAGTTTTAAACCATGGGTACAGAGCCTACCACCTAGTAAGTGTTCACTAAATAATGGTTTTATTACTTATTCCAAAGCCAAGTCCTTTCTATTCTACTAGGAAAACCTCTAACAAAAACACCCCCGCAAAACAAAATGTAACTCATACCCTCCCTTCCAATGATTTGGGGGCCTCGATGTGATAGAAAGTCCCCTCCCATGATAGAAAGCTACCTCTCCCCTACTCTCTCACCAAGGAACCACACCCTTTGGAAACACTCTAAGGGTCTTATGACTGGAGAGGCGTTTTTCTAGCTCTGTGCCCTCCCCCATTCATTTGCTGTCTACACAGGAGAAGAATTCCCTTGTTAAAGGCCAGTGAGTCCCATCTCTGACTTGCAGTACTCAGGCCCCCACTGGGAGCAGGCTAGAGCCCCAAGCCCAAGTTCAGGCCGCAGACGTCGGGGATCTTCACTCTCTCCCTTTAGGGCGTGAAGCAGAAGTGTCAGTACAGCCTGTCCTTCAAGAGGAACCTGGAAGGCTGCCGGCAGCAATGCGCCCTGGTGATTCAGCTGCCCCAGTGCTGCAAGGGCTACTTCGGGAAAGACTGTCAGGGTGAGGGCGCCTCTCACGGCCTCGAGATTCCGAAGGCACTGTACAGTCACTATGCACCGTGGACTTGAAAGTACTGAAGTTATGAAGTGTGTGTTGGGGGGGGGGTGCATTCTCCTAATGACGCCACTAAGAAAAGATCCAAACGCAATCGGTCTGAAGAGTTGTGCGGCTTTCCTTTGACTTTTTTCTTTTGTCATGTTTTGTCTCCGACTGAGCGGAGAGTCTAGTGCGTGGCTTGCGATTGCGTTTCATGCCTTTTTGCTTACCATATATAGTATAAGACATTTCCCGTGGAGCTAGAAACACGGTTCACTTTTTCCTCTAGTCTGTGATACTGACAAGCGCGTGCATTTAAATGCAGCTAATCGAGTTCTGCCCTGGCGGGGTGCTGGACTAACAGGATATGTTTGGGCCACTGTTTACCAAAAAAAAAATCCGCTATTGGATATATAACATCGCCCTCCCTTCCTTCACCAGGAAAGGGCTCCTTGTCAAAGGGCATTTAGGCCCATCCTGAAACCCCTGTGTCTAGATACAACTTCTAGGCAATAATACAGCAACAACAGCAGCGTAGCAAATGCCACGGCAATTCCATCTGCCATGCTGGGTGCTACTTCCCATATATACAATTATATTTAAACCTCGAAACGACCCCTAAGAAGCAGATTACGTTGTTATCCCCGTTTTACAGGTGAGAAAATAGAGACACAGAGAAGGTAAGAAGCAAGCCCAAGGTCCCAGAGTGTGTTTCTAGAAGCCATGATTTTAACTACCAGGCATACTCCTTTCATCCTGGTTCAGAGGAGAAAATTCTGGGCTGGGAGTCCACACGATCACCCAGCCTCCACTCTCCATCACTGAAGTGAGGACCATTCACAGAAATCACTGCCACCCCTTAGACTCGGCTCAGTGCTTTGTATTTTTAAAATGTTCTCAGTTATAGAACCTCATTGGATCCTCATGTCACAGTGTTGTGTAGGGCGTTATATCACCACCACCATCATCCAGAGCTAAGAGGACTGAAGCTCAGAGCAAGTTCATTATTCAGCCCAGATCTACTCACGCCAGGTCTCCTGACCCCCAAATACAGTGCACAGTTCAATGTATCACCCTCCCAAGGTAGAACCCCAGCAGGTACATTTACCTTCATGTCCCATAGACCCTAAACTTTGAGACACTGTGTGGGTATGTCCCCAGAGCCGCAATCCCTCTGGGATAATGGAGGTCAGGACCCACAGCTGAGGACAGGTTAGCAGCACATTTTGCAAATGCTGGGGAAACCATTGAGTCCCTGCTTTTTCATCTCTTCCAGCCTGCCCCGGAGGACCGGATACCCCGTGTAATAACCGGGGTGTCTGCCTGGATCAGTACTGGGCCACGGGAGAGTGCAAATGCAACAAGGGGTTCAGCGGGACGGCGTGTGAGCTCTGCTCGCCAGGGCGATTCGGGCCTGACTGTCAGCGTACGTGGCACCCTCGCCCCTGGGTTCAGCGTGTTGTTCGGCCATGTGCTCCTGTCCTCATCTGTGAAAAGCATCCTTCCTTCCCTCCCTCCCCCCCAGCACCCCCCATCTGCCTGCCCTTACATGCCTTTCCCTCCGATGTGTTCCCAGTTTCCATCCACTGAAAGAGCTTCATCTCATCCATCCGCCCGGGTGCTTCCCACGGTGACAACAGCCAACAGGTGGCGAGTGTGCCGGTTGATTGGATTTCAATCCCCGGTCACTAATTACTGATCACACTCCAATTTGCTTTACAGCCTGTGGCTGCTCGGACCACGGCCAGTGTGATGAGGGGATCAAGGGCTCCGGGCAGTGCCTGTGTGAAGCAGGGTGGACCGGCCGCTTCTGTGACATGCAGGCAGGTCCGTCAAGGGGGTGGGCAGCCGCCGGCAACACCAAGCTCCAGGGGACCCTGCCCAGAGCGTCCGAGAGAGGCTGGGTCTGAACAACACCTGAAAAAAAAAAAAAAAGCAGCACAGCAGGTGTTCCCTTTGCCACGTGGATATGTGGCCCCAGGCCCCAGAAGGTGTGGTGACTTAAAGGAAAAGTAGATGAAAATATTTCATTCAAACCCATGAAACCAGCACGCAGTCCTGTGCAGTCACAAAAGGACCCTCGTCAGGCAAAGAAGACAGGGTCGGGCCGGAATGGGCCCTCGGGATCGTGGTCCAGGGCCCAGAGGCTGTGATTTCAGAGAAAGTACAGCCTAGAGTCCTGGATCCGCCCCGGGATTCTGCTGCTTACTAGACAAGTGGCCTTAGACAACCCACCTGCTCTGAGCCTTGCTGCACTCGACCTTGCCCTGGCCGGTGTTGCTCAGTGGTTAGGGCATCGGCTCCCACACCACAGGCTCTCGGGTTGACTCCCTGTCAAGGGCACATACCTGAGTTGCAGGTTCGATGCCCAGCCCCGGTCAGGGTGGGTGTGGGAGGCAACCAATCAATGTATCTCCCTCCCACTGACATTTCTCTCTCTCCCCACTTCCCTCCCCTCCACTCTCTCTAAAAATCAATGAAAAAAGTATCCTCAAGTGAGGTTAACCAAAAACAAGAAGCGTGTGTTACACATTTTACATGGGGAGACTGTTGTGAGGGTCAGAGACGGTGGTTTGGAGGTGCCCCATATACGTGAGCACTTGACAGTAGCTGCCATTCTCATGTCATCATCATGTCATCATCATCATGTCATCATCATCATGTCATCATCATCATTATTCTCATGTCATCATCATTGTCATCATTCTCATGTCATCATCATTCTCATGTCATCATGTCATCATCATGTCATTGTCATCATCATCATCATCGTCGTCATCACCATCCTTACAGAGCAGGCAGTTTTCCGAGGCCTCCCTCATGCCCGAAGCCCTATTGCTGGCAGAAGGTCTGAGACGGAAAGGTTGGCTTATCTGGTGGATCACTGTCGTCCCATCCCCCCGGGTCCGAAAGGCAGACTCGGCTCTGCTGGGCTTTGGCAATCTGAAGCCCCAGAGTCCCAGCAGCACCCTTCCCTTCGGCTCCTCCTCCTGCTCCTGCTCCTGCTCCTGCCCTGCTCCTGCTCCTGCTCCTGCTCCTGCCCTGCTCCCGCTCCTGCTCTGCTCCTGCTCCTGCTCCTGCCCTGCTCCCGCTCCTGCTCCTGCTCCTGCTCCTGCCCTGCTCCCGCTCCTGCTCTGCTCCTGCCCTGCTCCCTCTCCTGCCCTGCTCCTGCTCCTGCTCCTACTCCTGCTCTGCTCCTGCTCCTGCTCCTGCCCTGCTCCTGCCCTGCTCCTGCTCCTACTCCTGCTCCTGCCCTGCCCTGCTCCTGCTCCTACTCCTGCTCTGCTCCTGCTCCTGCTCCTTCCCTGCTCCTGCTCCTGCTCCTGCCCTTCTCCTGCCCCTGCCCCTGCCCCTGTTCCCGCTCCTGCTCCTGCTCCTGCCCTGCTCCCCCGACCCGTGGCTGCCGCGTGGCTTCCTGGGCCTGTCGGTGCTGCAGCCCCGTCCAGTCACCGCAGGTCCTTCAGAGGCCCTGGGCTTTCTCCAACGTAACCCTCTCCATGGGGAACCCTGTGCCCTTAGGACCGAGAGCTGATCTGCCAAATTCATCTTTGCTGGCAAATTTTGAAGTATAAAGTTTTAATTTGTTGCCCCCAAAGGTAACATATTTGCATTTTAATTGGATGACCATTGCAGAGATAATGTCTTAATATAAAGGAGTAACTCCAGAATCTCCGGGCTCGGAGGGACCTTAGCAAAGCACCCCATCCCGCGGGTATGAGGGGACCCTTTTGGAACACGATGGCAGGCCAGAGAGGGAGTCCTGGGGAGACGCCTTAGGTGGGCCTCAACCCCTCTCACCGTGACACCGCATGAACGGTGACCTTTCTCTCTGCAGCTTTGCCCCCAGTGTGCACACCTCCTTGTTCTGCTCACGCCACCTGTACGGGGAACAACACCTGTGAGTGTAACCTGAACTATGAAGGCGACGGAATAACGTGCACAGGTGGGTGCCGCTGGTGCTTGTGCGAAACGATAGTGTGGCCCAGAGGCGGAGCGGGACGCAGTCAGGGCGCCGGGCTCCATGCCGCCCTCTGCCTCCTGCCTGAGCCACCTGGCAGTGCCCACCCTCTCTGTGACCCGGGCTCCTTAACAGGTTGGCTTACGCCTGATCGGCCTGCCTCTCGGGTCGTGGTTTGAAATTGCTTTGCAGACTGTGTTGCACTTTATTTTATAGTGTTTCTCTAACTCTATGAGTACTCCGGTCTCACTTCAAAAAATTCAGAAGATACACTACATTATAAAAAACAAACAAAAAATCAGTTAAACCTACACATAGCCTCACCATTCAGTGAGAACCACTGTGAATGTTGCAATGTCTGTCTTTAGTAGTTAGGATATGGGATCAGCCACATAGAGACCCAAAGGAACAGTGGCCCAGATGGCCACCACCATAAACACATCCCAAGCGGCAGGACAGAGAGAGAGAGAGGAAGGAGATTTATGGGCACACCTAGTAGCTGCTTAAATCCTATCTGCTCTTATCCCATTGCTTGGACCCTTATTATCTGTCAGACCTGGCAGCAAGGGAGCCTGGGGAATGTAGTCTTTCACTGAGTAACCATGAGCCCAGATAAAAGTCTATTACTATAAAATTAAAACAAAAAAAAAGAAGTACTTTGTAAGTACCAAAATGGAAAGATCCCCAGGGCATATTGTTAAATTAAAAAAGCAGAGTTCAGGGGGAAAAAAAAAAATCTATTACTATAGATAAAGGAGACAATAGGTACTAGGGGAAAGCTACCAGTCTCGGCCACAAGTACTTTCTTTTTCCTGAATAATTATTCACAGAGATGTAGACTTTTTTTACAAAAATGAGATCTTGCTATACCTGCTGTTTGTAATCTGCCACAAGGCAGCCCAGAAGTCAGCATTCAACAATGACAGCAAAGCCCAAGTCTGTCTTTCTACCCCGCTATCCTTAGGGTGAGAGGCCTTTTGTGCTAATGTCCATTCTCGCAGGGTCTCAGGTGGCCGCAACAACTCGAAGCAAAAAGGCAGACAAGAGAAATCAGATGGCTTTCCAGCTACTCCTGAAGCCAGAGCTCATCTATTACTGGGTTGAAATTCTGGGGATTATGAAAACAAAGGTGCTAAGAGGCAGCGCAGCACAGTGGGGACAGCAGGGGCTTCAGAGTCGAACCAACCTGGGTTTAAATCCCAGCCCCTCCACGTTCTAGCTGTTCGCCTTCATCAGATCAGTGAAGCTCTCTGAGTTTCAGTTTGCTCATCTGTAGGATGGGGTCCTGTCTATTTCACAGGTGCTCCATAGTGTGCTAACTCTACACACACATATACATTCATATTGTCCTGACAGTATGACCCAAACTCAGCCTGGCTGGCATGGCTCAGTGGTTGAGCATCGACCTACGATCCAGGAAATCCCGGTTTGATTCCTGGTCAGGGCACACGCCCAGGTTGCAGGCTCGATCCCCAGCAGGGGCATGCAGGAGGCAGCCGATCAATGACTCTCTCATCATTTATGTTTCTATCTCTCTCTCTCCCCTCCTCCCTTCCTCTCTCTGAAATCAATAAAAATATTTTTTTAAAAAAAATTCATCCAGAAAAGTGCTACCCACGCAGAGGCAAGAAGTATGTGGCAAAGGGGCAGAGGTGAACAGATGTCATCAGGCCTGGTTTATGACGGGGTTAGCCACAGGATATTAGTGTTTGCAAAGGCTAGCACAGAGGCCCCAGGGCATGGCGAGAGAAGGCACCAACCAACATGTTGGGACCCATTTATTCCCCCTGGTGCCAATGGTCCTGGGGTGACCCATAGCCCAATCTGAAGCCCCAGTTACACAGAGGGTTCATGAGCCCTCTCTCTCCTACCCTTGCAGTGGTGGATTTCTGCAAACAGAACAATGGGGGCTGTGCAAAGGTTGCCAAGTGCTCCCAGAAGGACACCAAGGTCTCCTGCAGCTGCCCAACAGGCTACAAGGGCGACGGCCACAGCTGCTCCGAGATAGACCTCTGTGCCAATGGCCTCAATGGTGGGTGTCATGAGCATGCCACCTGCAAGATGACCGGCCCGGTGAGTCTGTCTTCCCTAGGGAAATGTGAGATCAGCTTCTGGTGCTCCACTCTGCTCCCACTCGGCCTCTCCCTAAGCTTCCTTCCCACCTCCATTTCTTGTGAAGTCAGAGAGCTAAGGGCAAGCTGGCACCCTAACCAGAAAAGGACATCAGTGGGAAAACTGGCGAAATCCACACAGAGTCATTGTTTAGTTCATAGTGATGGGCCAGCACTGATTATTTAGCTTCGACAAGTGTATTATGGTGATGCTAGATGTTAACATGAGGGGAAGCTGGGTAGAGAGTAGATGGGAGGAACTCTCTCTGCTATCTTTGCAACTTTTCTATAAATCTAATTCAAACTAAAAAGTTTATTAAAATAAAAAGAGTTGGTAAGAGGTGGCAGGTAAAGTGCAGGCTTGGGCACTCCCTCAAGTCCTTTTAGACAGAATCAGCGTCTTGGAGCCCTGTTTATCTGGTGGAAAGAGAAGGTGATAGGAGATAATATCCATTGTGGTTATAAATATGAACTTAGAGTCAGACAGCCTTTGAGTCTTAGCTCCTAGACCTACACGCTGTTGGCCTGGGGCCGGCTACTTAATCTCTCTGAGCCTCAGTTTCCTCATTTTCAAAGTGGGCCTAATAATAATGCAGATCTCAGAGTATTGTTGTGGGGATCAGATGAGATCACGGATTCAACAAATGGTCACCAAGCACCTACTATGTGCTGTTGCTGGTTTCAGGGATCGCAATAAAAAGCTTGTACACAAACAGAGAGAGGAGCAATGCTCAGTGCAGAAAGGAATGCACATGGTACTTTCTGAGAGCACCGAGAGACAGGAGGAATATACACCAGCCAATGCGATAGAGGGGTTGGGAGAGCTACCCATTTAGGGGGGTCAGGGAGGCTCCCTCTGAGCAGTGCCATCTGAGCTGAGATTTGTCCAAGGACCCTGGACAAACACATGACATTCTCGCTGAACAGGAGAGGCACATATCCTCGGTCCTTCAGAACATCTCCTATGCTGGATGGTGGCCTGCAGAGCACTTTGGGGTCCTGTTCCCTGACAAGGGGCTTTTTCACCCTTTCCATTCTCCCCACAGGGCAAGCGCAAGTGTG
This sequence comes from Miniopterus schreibersii, assembly GCF_964146895.1. Classification (NCBI taxonomy): domain Eukaryota; kingdom Metazoa; phylum Chordata; class Mammalia; order Chiroptera; family Miniopteridae; genus Miniopterus; species Miniopterus schreibersii. The sequence continues at coordinate 174,776,062 of NC_138102.1, forward strand.
AATGTAAGAGTCATTACATAGGAGACGGGGTGAACTGTGAGCCAGAGCAGCTGCCCATCGACCGCTGCCTGCAGGACAACGGGCAGTGCCACCCCGATGCCAACTGCGCCGACCTCCACTTCCAGGGTCAGTGTGGTGAGGGGCTGCGGCCCAATGCACCTGGTCTTCAGGCTTGGGGTGGGGTCTGTGCAAGAGGGAAAAAAACATTTTTAACTTTAAAAAAGTAAAAATTTTAATTTCATTAAATTTTACAACTTAATTAAAAAATAATATATTGGGGGCCAAATAGCCCATGCATAGCTGGGGACCCACTGTCCAGGAGACAGCAGCTTCTGAGTGGAGGGGCAAGTAAACTCAGAATTGGACCCTGAGCCCTGAGAACCAGAAGGGAGCTCAAGGTCCTCTATCATGAATTTTCCAGATACTTGCTTTCCTCAAGTTGCTTAGTGAACCCTGCAGCCCTTAATTGGATCTGAATCTAAGGAGCATAGTTGAGGGTTTAAATAACAAAAAGGAAGCGGCTGCCTCGTGCGCAAGCAGTTTCTTAGCGGTTCTTTGGATAGTAGCACATTGATTGGCATGGGCCCCGCCTGCTTCCAAGGACCATGTGAAGGGCTTGTAATAAACCCACAGGTGTAATAAAACTAAGAGGTACGGCTGATAGTGCATCTTGAAAGCTGGCGGAGGAAAGCCATAAAGGACCCAGAGACTAGATCTGAGCCAGGGCAAGGAAGGGCTCGAGTGTTCCAGAAAGCGACTCAGACCACTGCACATTATGGCCAATGGGACCTCTCTGCGTTGGGTTTGCTTTAGTGAGGCAGTTTTTACGCATCTCAATAATAACTGTTGACTTAATACCTGTTATGTGCTGTCTTAGTCCATTTGAGCTGCTACAACAAAGTACCATAGACTGGGGAGCTTATTAACAACAGAAATTGATTTCTCACAGTCTGGAGGCTGGGAGTCCAAGATCAGGTCCCAGAATGGCAGGTTCTGGTAAGGGCCCTCTTCCAGGTTGCAGCCTGCCAACTTCTCTCCGTGTCCTCACATGGCAGAAAGGACAGCGGAGCTCTCTGGGGTCCTTTGTATAGAGGCTCTGCCCATTCATGAGGGCTCCACCCCATGGCCTAATTACCTCCCTAAGTCCCACCTTCTAATTACCATCACATGAGGGTTAGGACTTCAACATATGAATTTGAGGGGGACACAAACATTCAGTCCATAACATATATTGAGTCCCAAGACACCTCAGATTTCTTTGGGGGATGATGGAGGGTGCCTGTAAGCAGGGAAATACATAAGATGACATTGTCTACTTACAAGGAGATTCACAATATAGTTGAAAACAATCTTTAAATTCATAAGACCAGGAAAAGAAACTACTAAGACAGAAGACAGGAATTTATCTCATGCTGACAGTACAACTGAAATGAGAGAGGAGAACAGAGAAAAACTGAGAGCAGGGACTCGAACAGATCTGTCCACCCATGTTCACAGCAGCACTAATCACAACAGCCGGAAGGTGGACAACCCAAGTGTTGATCAACGAATGAACGGATAAACAAAATGCACTGGGATATTATTTAGCCTTAAAAAGGAATGAAATTCTGGCACATGCTACAACCTGAATGAACCTTGAAAACATTGTGCTACATGAAATAAGCCAGACACAAAAGGACAGATGCATGATTCCCCATACAGAGACTCGGTAGCTGGCCTCCCGCTTTGAAAGCTCATCAAAGTCCTTTGCAGGAAGCACTGACCTGGCTGGTTCCTCTCCTTCCCTGTCTAGACACCACTGTTGGAGTTTTCCATCTACGCTCCCCACTGGGCCAGTATAAGCTGACTTTCGACAAAGCCAAAGAGGCCTGTGCCAACGAAGCTGCAACCATAGCAACCTACAACCAGCTTTCCTACGCTCAGAAGGTGGGTCCCAGTTAGTGGGCACCGAGCAGACGGGGTGAGCTGGGAAGGAGCCACAGGCTCTGCTTAACATGGGGACACTTAGGCTGTTGCCTCCTTGGAAGGGAGTGCAGAAAGCTCCTGGAGCTGCGATAACAATTTGTCACAGCCATCAGGTGTCTACTCTGTGTCAGGCACTATGAGGGATGGTTTGTTGACATTACTGCCCACCCTTATGACATCTCTGGAAGTGCAGATAGGGCAACGGAGGCTCTGAAAGGTTAAGCAATGTGTCCAATCTAGCCAAGAAGTGGCAGATCCAGTATTCAAATGTAGCCCTGACCTCAAAAGTCTGTTCTCGACCATGACATTCAACTGCACGTCAGAGGCGCAGACTGGAAGTGGACACCCCACAGCTGGGGACCAGAAAGAGAACAATGACCCAAAGCCTGGGATCTCCCTGAACCCACAGAGCAGTTGAGCTTCTCTGGAATAGCTGGATTTCTCTGTGTCTGGAAGGACTGAGAAGCGGTTAAATGGGGGTGACCGTAGCTCTCAGCTATAGCCAGGTAAGAAGTGGAGCTCTGGCCAGAACTACTCTCTTGGCCTCAAAAACCAGAAGCCCTTGGAGCTACCTAATGACTGCTCAGTGGGGCGAAGAGGTGATTGCCACACAGTATAATTCTAAGACTCTTCCTCCAACCTCCATCTCTACCAAATCTCTCTGCCTTTCTTCAGACGTGACATTTCTTTATCAAGGAACAAAGCTTTTGATGCCAGCACCCAGCATCTTGAAGGGTCTGAATTTCTGCTCTCCTGCTTGCTGGTTATGTGGCCTTGAAAGCTCTGTCATCCTTGGCATGTTTGTGTAAGGACTGAAGGTCATATGGCACAGTGACTGGTGTACAGCAGGGATTCCATTTTTAAGATTAAGAGCTCTGGAGTAGATTGCCTGGGTTTGAATCCCAGCTCTGCTACTTGCTGGCTGTATGACTTTGAGCAAGTTACTTAACTCCTCTGTGCCTCCTTTTTCTCAATTATATGATGGGGAATTTTTTAAAGTTCCGATCTCAAAGGGTTGATGTGAGAGATGCTAACACATGAAAAGCCCTTGCAATAGAACCTGGCCCAGAATAGGCTCTCAATGTGTTATGGTGATGATGGTGATGATGGTGGTGATGGTGATGATGAAGGTGAAGATGATGATGTCAATGATAGTGATAGTGATGGTGAGCGTGGTAAGGATGGTGATGGTGGTGGCGATGATGATGGTGATGATGGGGGTGATAACCAATTAGAGTTCTGCCAATCCACAAACAGAATGTTCACCCAGGGGTAAATGGCGGAGAGCAAATCCTTTCTCAAGAGCCGAGAAAAAAGAAATGAGTGTGAAGGACTTGGGCACCTCCAACAAAGAGAGGGCACCACTTTCATCTATCCAATGGCTCAATCAACGAAAACTGAATGAGCACTTACTACGTTAAAGGCAGTGGGGTACAAATGAGCCCTGACCCCTGACTCCATGGAGTTTACAGTCTGATGGGGGATCAGACATTAACCAAAGGGCTCCACAACAACTACAAAGTTGCAGATGACCCGTGGCCACGTCTGTGTCCCTACAGGCCAAGTACCACCTCTGCTCAGCAGGCTGGCTCGAGAGCGGGTGGGTTGCCTACCCCACGGCCTATGCCTCCAAGAACTGCGGCTCCGGTGTTGTTGGGATAGTGGACTATGGACCGAGAAGCAACAAGAGTGAAACGTGGGATGTCTTCTGCTACCGGATGAAAGGTAATTATCCCAGCTGCACTTCAGATTCCGGGCCATACAGCCTGGCCAGCCAATCTCCAAGGCTGAGGCTGGCAGCCGAGGCCCACTGGATGGGACCCCATGTGCTCCTGCCTTCCAGATGTGAACTGCACCTGCAAGGTGGGCTACGTGGGAGACGGCTTCTCATGCAGTGGGAATCTACTGCAGGTCCTGATGTCCTTCCCCTCGCTCACAAACTTCCTGAAGGTACGTACCATGTCTGCTCGTTTTCACCCCAGGGAAGGAGGGCTTGCCTCAAAGCAGGAATTAGAGAGATGAGTCCTTGAAAGAAGGCAAAGGCTCACAGTCCTGGTTAAGATCATGGGCACTGGACCACGTTGCCTAAATTTGAAGCTTGGGTTTGCCACTTGCTCCATCACCTTAAAGTTACTTTCTTCACTGGGCCTCAGTTTTCTCATCTGTAAAATGGAGATAATTATAGCACCAACCTCATAGGGCAATTGTGATAATTAAATGAGTTAATATTTGTAAAGCACTTAGACCTCAGCCAGCACATGGAAAGTGCCATGTTGGTGTTGGCTAGTATTGCTATCTCTGTTTGCATCTAGAGCATCTTGAGCGCCTGATCTTCAGGAATGAGATGCTCTTTTGTCTTCATGGACAGGGTAGGACACAGTGAGCTAAGCCTACCTGGTGATTATCCAGTGAGCCAAATTATCAACATGGTGTCAACTTGCATTTTGCACTGCACTTAAAGTCACTTCAACAGTCTACAAGTATGTCCAATAAAGAGAAAGACCCCATTGGAGAAGGATTTGAGGTTGACCAATCAAAGGTCAACCAGTCAAAGATCTAATAAAAATAATAATAATAGCAAGAAAACTAATATTTCCTGAGCATTTACTTTGCACTTTTTACTCAATCCACAGAAGGTAAGCTCTGTAGGAGGAAAGGTTTTCTCTGCCTGGTGACGTGCATCGAGTAGGTGCTCAGTAAATCCTTGTTAGAAGGAATAAATCTTCAAGCAACTTTATGAGGGCACTTCTGCTATTATTCCCATTTTGTAGATAAAGAAACTAAGGCTTAGCAAGATCATAGACACAGCCAAGGAAAGTAGACTAGGCATAAATATAGGGCTTACAGGATCAGGGCAGAAGCTAGACCACGGGCCCTAAAATGGTAAATCTTTGTCAATAGATCAAAGGTATCCATCTAACTGGTCTAAAAATCAGGTTTATCAGAAATACTTTACAGATCACCCAAACCAACATTTCTGCTATCCAGGAGCTTGGCTCGTGACAGCATTTCAGAGAAAAGACAATGGCATTAATAGTCCCATCTGCACGATAGCCACGTTGAACTGGGTAGTGTGATTTCTCATCATTTGTTCAGTGAGTATTTATTGAGCACTTATTTTGTGCTTGAGCTACATTAGTGAACAAAATACGCAAACAAAGTAAACAAACAGAATAAACAAGTAGATATCATTGAGCACTAGAAGTGATATGGGGGAAAGTAGAGCAGGGGGGTGGGGTGGGGTGGGGACCTCAGGGTTTCCACTTTGCATAGAGAGATGAGGGAAGGCCTTAGTGAGAAGGTGATATTCGAGACATGGCGATTTGGGGGGAGAACGTTCCAGGAGGAAGGAAGAGCCAGGCACAGGATGAAAGCAGGAGTATGCCAGGCAAGTTGGAGTAGCAGCAGGGAAGCCAGCGTGGCTGGAGCCGAGTAAACGAGAGGACAGCTGGGCGTGGGGTCTGAGGAGCTACAGTGTCCAGGTTTGGGTCTCATGGGTCACTACAAGGACTTTGACTTTTCCTGTGAGTGAAGTAAACATCAATGCAGGGTTTTGACAACAGGAGACTTTAGATTTGACGTAACGTTTCCAAGGACCGTGCAGGCTGCCACCTTGAGAATGGACCATGATGTGGCTGTGACTTAGGACCATTAGATTCAATGAAGAAAAGCAAAGTGCTCCTGAAACTCTGCCCAGGTGCAGGCAGAAGAAACAGCAGACGAGTGGCAGCCTGAGTGGGGCTCACACCAGCACTGTCCCCAGACAGGCCAGGCGATCCTCCCATCTGATCACCTCCTTCCCCTCCACAGGGAGTGCTGGCCTACTCCAACAGCTCAGCCAGAGGCCGGGCGTTCCTGAGCCGCCTGACTGACCTGTCCATCCGGGGCACCCTCTTTGTGCCACAGGACAGCGGGCTGGGGGACAATGAGGTGAGTCGGGTCCCTGGGGTCTGTGCTGTAGATTAATTCTTCCGGATGGTATCAGTTATCCATTGGCACGACAATGCCATGTCACAGATCACCCCAGAGCTCAGTAGCCACACAGTCACTTAGCTCTCACACCTGCAGGTCAGCTGGCAGTTCTGTTCTTGGCCAGGCCTGCTCGTGTGTCTGCGATGGGCTGGCTGGCAGCCGGTCTGGGCTGGCCGGGCTGGGGCTCTGCGCTTCAGGGCTCTCGTCCTCCAGCTGGCTAGCTCGGGCATGTTCTCATGGCGATGGCAGGACACGGTGAGAGCAAGCCCGGTCCTGCTAGCACTTTTCAACCTGTCTGCTCACATTTGCTAAGACACCACTGGTCCAGTTAAGTCACACAGCTGAGCCCAGAGTCAGAGTGGGAGATCCTCAGAGTTACATGGTGAACAGCAAGGATACAGGGAGGGGTGAAGAACCAGGGCCATTGATGCAACCAATCTACTACACCAAACTTCACGCCACGGCACACAGGGGGGTTGGCAGTGTTCATTGGCCCTCCCACAGCTGGTTGTCCTGCAGCTCCGACAGTCCCAGGCCCTTCCCACCCCCCATAGCTGAGTGGAGCAACACCTCTGCCCACTTGCTACCCACTCAAGACCCACTATTCCCAGGGCAATGTTGAGAAGCTCTGTTCAGATCATAAGGATGACTCTCAATGCCACATCCTAGCTAGAGGGGAACCTCTGGCAGAGCCCAGAAAACCAAAAGCCTGAGAAAACGTGACCTTTCCTGATCACACATGAGGCAGAAAAGCCAAGGCTATGAAAAGTGACATTTTTCCTGTGTGATCATCATTAAAAAGAAAAAATATTGCTTGGCCCTTAAAGACCTTTCTTGGGTTTCTCCTTTCCTCTCAGACGCTCTCAGGGCGGGACATCGAGCACCACTTTGCCAACGTCAGCATCCTTTTTTACAATGACCTTATCAATGGTACTATCCTGAGAACTAGGCTGGGAAGCCAGCTGCTCATCACTTCCAGTGAGGACCAGCACCAACCGGTATGAAAAGTCTTCTGGGCTTATTAGAAGAACTGGAGATAATACATGAAAAACTCCTAGCACACAGTAGGTGTTTAATAGATGGCAACTATTCTAATGTGAAATTATACCCTAAACCTGCAGTGAGGGGATGGTATTAGCTGAACAACATAGCACACCACACTGACTGGTTGGCCCCTACCCCTTGGGAGATAAGCCATTGGTGACCACCAGCCTCAGAAGCTGGTAATGAGGGACTATCAATGAATCCACTTTAAAGCTGTCTGATTCACCACCTTTGTTTCTGTCAGACTGTCAGCCTATCCTAGGCGTTAGCCTGTGAGCCTTGAAGTCAAATGACCCTACTATGAAAATTACTGCTGCCACTTGCTAGCTGTAGGAACTTAGGCAAGTCATCCAACTTCTCTGTGTCCCAATCTCCTCATACGACAAATGGGGATGATGGGATGTGTTGGTGATGGTGGTGACAGTGATATTATTTTGTCAGTGGTGATCATGGTGATAGTACTGACGTTGATGGTGATAGTGGTGGTGATAGTGATGGTGATGGTGATGAGATGATGATGGTGGTGGTGATGATATTAATGGTGATGGTGATGGTGATGGTTATGTTGATGATGATGTTGGTGATGGTCCTGATATTATAAGTGGTGTTGGTTTTGGTGGTGATGGTAATGATGACCATGACAACCATGATGTCAAATCATAGGCTTTTGTGGGGATCCAGTGATTCAAGGCTTGTGATATGTGAAAATAGTGCCTGACATGTAGCAAATGTTAAGTAAGTATGATTTTTAAATTTTACCTAAAAAAAGATTTCTGTTACTGAAGATCAGTTGTTTAGACGAGTGCTTCTCACATTTTAACAAGCATTTAAACTACCTGCAGGTTTGTTAAAACGCAGGTTGTAATTCAGCGGGTAGAGTGTGGGCCTCAGGTTCTGCATTTCCCGTGAACTCTCTGGTGATTACCCACCCAAGCCTGTGGACCACACTTTGATCAGCAAGAGATTAGATCACTTAAAAATTTCTTTTCCACAGTGTGGTGTGGTGTTCAGAGCAATGGATCTGGAGCCCAGAGGCATGGGATTGCTACTTACTCCCTGGGTGATCTTGGACAAACCATTTTCCTCCTGAACCCTCACCTACCAGACAAGCGGGCTGGACAGATGACCCCTTAGGTTCTCTGCAGCTCTTAGATAAAGCTGTTTGCACAAGGTCAACTAATGTGTTCTGGGCTAGCCAGGTGGTGAGCAGAGTCCTATGCTGCCTACTGGTAATGACAGGCTTGAAACCCAGGCTCCAAGATCTCAGGCAAAATGAAAAACTTCCCGTCATGGAAGGGCTACCACGTGGGGAGGAAGAGTCAGGTGACAACCAATCTTCATCAGCCTTCTTCTCATTTCCCTAGGAGACCAGGTTTGTCGATGGAAGAGCCATTCTGCAGTGGGACATCTTTGCCTCCAATGGGATCATTCATGTCATTTCCAGGCCTTTAAAAGCACCTCCTGCCCCAGTGGTGAGTATCCAGGGTTCCTGGAGAAAGGCCAGGAGGAGCCCAATGTCCAGGCTCCAAGAGGCAAACCACTGCTGGAAGCCTGCACATCCCCCTCCCTGGAGCCTGGAGGAGCCTTCCCCAATCATGGCAGCTGGCCTCGGGATGCCTGGCCCTGGTTCATCCCACCCCCGCTCCTGTGCATTGGAGCACAACACCTGTCACCATTATTTATTGAATGAAAAGGACAGGATAATGCAGAAACCACAGAAAGGAGGCTGAGAAATCCTGAGCCCCTCCATTTCATAGCTGTGTGACCTTGGACAAGTCCTAGAACATCTCTGAGCCCCATTTTTCTTACCTGCAAAATGAGGGTCATAACAACTTCCTCCTTGGGTTCTTGCGAGAACTATGAGTTAATATAAAATAATTAGGACAGTCCCTGGTGCACAGTACATGCTATGTAAGAGTTGGATGGTTGTTGTTAGTATCCTAACTTTGTTCAAAAGTATAAGGGAGGGTGAACACAGCTGGATGCTGGGAAGTTCCATAGCACAGTAGTTAAGCACATAAGCTCCAAAGCCAAGCTGGCTTCAAAGCCCAGCTCTACCACTCACTGGCTGTGTGACATTAGGCGAGTGCTTAACCTCTCTGTGCCTCGGTTCCATGTAAAAATGAAAACAAGAATGACTGTCCCTATTTCTCTGGGCTACTACACATTTAAATGGATAATTTCATATAAGGGACTTAGAACAGACTCTGGTGGTAGTAAAGGCAGACACATGTTAACTATTTTATCATTAATTCTATCCCAAATTGCTCCAAGGTTCCCAGCCAGCAGGACCGGGGTGGGCTCCAGAAAGCACACCTCTTTTGGAAAGTCACCAGATTTCATACCGACCCCTCCCCTTTCTGTGTGCAGACTTCAGGCCACACTGGCTTGGGAACAGGGATAGTCTTTGCTGTCATCCTGGTCATCGGAGCCATCGCGTTGGTTGCATATACTTACTTCCGACTACACAGGAGAACAGCTGGCTTCCAGCATTTCGAGGTGAGAGTGAGGAAAATGGGAACATGTGACGGGGGCCTCTCTGCGGTCCAGCCCCTGGCTCTGGGCTGCTTCAGCTGCCTGGCGGCTTCAAGAGCTCCCCCAGCAGTTGGGGGCTTGGCTGTACAAATCCTTTTAAATTAAGTTCAAGGGCAGGCAAAGCCACTCCAGGGTGCTGGAAGTCAGAACAGTGGCTGCGTTAGGTGGGATTGGTACTGGGGGCGAGAGGCCTAGGAGCACTTTCTGTGGGGATGGAGGTGCCCTATATCCTGATCTCGGAGGTGGCCCCACCTAGGTGGACATACTAAGAAGTCACTGAGCTGAACACTTCAAATTGGTGCATGTTACTCTATGTAAATCTGATGTCTATCACTGTTAAAAAGGTCCCAGGTGAGGTGGGGGGGGCTTGCTTTACCTGCCCGCTGGGGGGAGATGTTCCTGCCCTGGGACATCCTGGCCCTCAGCCCCGGTCCTGGTCCTTCCGAGCAGTCAGAAGAGGATATTGACGTCACAGCTCTTGGCAAGCAACCCCCTGAGAACATCTCGAACCCCTTGTACGAGAGAGCAACCCCGGCTCCCCCAGAACCTTCCTACGACCTCTTCACAGTGAGTTTGCATTATTTATCCAGGCTCCACTGGGGTGCAGGGGAACGATGTCTTTCAGCAAATCTCAGGGGACAGCTTCACACCAAGACAAGCTCGCTTCTAGAACACGGTGGGGCAGCAAGCCTAAGAGCTGGTGTCTCGAGCAGGGGGAGGCCCTGTGGTTGTTCAGGGTTCCAGGTTCCTCTGAGTGGGTGACAGAAGCCCCGACAGAAATAGGGGAGACCAGAAGCTGCCCCACTCCAGCCTCATGATCAGGTGGCAAGGAGAAGAAATGGGCTAAATTCTGCTGCAAACATTTCTGAGGTTGCTGCAAAATAAGACATAAAGCCTTTAAAAGGTATGTTTCCTGCCCTGTCCGGTGTAGCTCGATAGTCGGAGCATCGGCCTGTGCACTGGAGGGTCGTGGGTCTGAGTCCCAGTCAAGGGCACGTACCTTGGTTGAAGGTTCGATCCCCAGCCCTGGTCAGGGCGTCTGCGGGAGGCATCCAATCTGTGTCTCTCTCACATTGATGTTTCTCTCCCCCCGCCCCCCTTCTTTCCACTCTCTAAAAATCAATGGAAAAAATACCCTTGGGTGAGGAATTAAAAAAAAAAAAAAACAGCTGTTTCCTTTGGTTATGCTTTAAACTTGTATTTACATTGCTGCCTGATTGTTCTGCCTGTTATCAGAGCTGCTTCTTGCTCTTGGATCTTCGCTCCTTTGATGAGTTCCTTTCTACAGGGTTTCCATTTGTTTCTAGAGCTGGTGATCCTTGAGCTTAGAAGGGGCCTCCACTGACCTCAACCCAGGAGGACCCTGTGGCAGGGGACCCCATTCACACTGAATGTGGAAGGTACACCCTCCCTGTAATACCAGGTCTGGACTGAGAAGCTAGGGATAGCACTTAGTTCCTCATATAAAGACAAGAAAAGCTGACAGCCGGTCTGCTGACGGCCCTTTTGTACCTCAGCAGAATGAGCCAACGGCCTTACTCAAGTCCAAAGAAATACATGAATCTTGGCCTGTGTGGGTCTAGACCCCTCCTGCAACAGGAACCAAAGCCAGCTGTTGTCATTTTTTGGGTGGACATATGCTGTGCCTCCCCCCAAGACTATGTTATGGTTGTTGAATTTTTGTAAGTTGCACTGAAACGTTACAAAAATATTTTATCACACCATTTGAAGCTTGGATAGTGCAACAGATGTTATTTTTCTGCAGAGAACCAAACATAAATACCTTGTGGTTCTGAGTGCCTGTGGTAGCCAATGATGTACTATAGTTGTGATACACTGAAAAATAACCAGATCCTAAATCCTATCTTGTTTTTAATCAAACCATGTAAGCATTTCAAATCCAAATTGCAAGGGTAAGTTCAGCTAGATTGCCTTTATTAATATTTGATTTCTTTATTAATATTATGTTGAAACCAACCTCATTTAAAAAGCAAAGGAAAAGAAGTATCGATCCTGTTCAGCATGCTCCATGCCTTCTCAGCTAAGGGCTCCGTCGGCACTGTTCATGAGACACACCTGAGGCGGGCAAGAGCGCATCCTAGATGCGGGATTCAGCTAAACATCATCAGGCCGGACGGCAAAAGCATTCCAGTGACAGGAATCCTAAGGGGAGGGCGCCATCCCCAAACGTGACGTGCTAGAACCCCGTGCCTTTTCTACTGGGGAGGGGGGTGCTTATAGAATATCTGCAGCCAACCCAGACACCTCGAACATGCCCATTATGGTAATTAACAGTTTCGGAGCTGATGGGAGCTAAAGACAGTGGGAAGTTTGGGGTGGCTGCCTCTGGCATATGCATCCGACTGACTCTGAGATGATGAATTTTCAATCTAGAAGGAGTTTCATGGTAATCCTATGAATAGCCATCATTTGTGGGGTGCTTATACCTTCCTTAATGTAGCATCAAATTCAATCCTCACACCTCTTAGGACTCTTTATAAATAAGAAAACTACTGCAGAGTTTAAATGATTTGTCCAGGGCACACAAGCTTCAAACAGCAGAAACTGTCCCCAGAACAGGGGCCCCAACCACCACACTATCCTGCCTCCGGACACGAGACCAGGGACAGCCACGAGCAGGAATGAGACCAGGGACAGCCACGAGCAGGAATGTTCCCACCACGTGTGCTCACGGGCCCCTGGGGAGGAGTCATCTTGTAGGCTGCAGGGAAGGGAACAGATTTCCTCAACCCTCTCCAGCCCCTGGCTGATCTGAAAATTAAACTGACAAAGTGGGATTCACAAGAGAAAAGCATCTACATTTTGTTGAATGTTTACATGTGCACGGGAGCTTTCATAAGAGAATGAGAGCCGAAGGACTGGCCAGCACAGGAAGCTTTTATACCTGCAGACAAAGAAACGATGCATTGGTGAAGAATCGACGAGACAGGTCTGGGCTGGGCAGTGAATGGTAAAGAAGGACCTGGGAAGGGAAGGTCCGTTTAACAAGGTTTGTTTGTAAGGTTTCCCGGCCCCCAACTCCTCATCTCTGGTGATAAGTGTCTTGCTTCCTCCCCCAAGGAGGGACCTTCACATGGGAGTTTTAGGGCCTGTTTCAGGGAAGATGGAGGGGGAGGAGCTCAGAGCGACCATCCTGCTTCTGCTGTTTTTTTGTGTTTTGTTTTAATTCCTTCAGCTTAAGATATTTAATATGCCAAGGTGTCATATTTTGGGGTAGTGTGTCCTGAACCCCATCTAGGCCCCCGACCAGCGCCCGAAAGAAATGCTCAACCCGCAGAGTAGCAGGTCTGGGCCCTCCCCACGTGCTCACAGGCCTCTCTCTTCCAGGACTCCGAGGACCAGCTGCTGGAGGGCAGTGACCCCCTGGGGGCGCTGTAAGGCCCAGGCCCGCTGCAGCCAGCCACCCCCACGGCCACCGGGGCCACCCAGCCTCCTCACAAAGGCTGCCAACTGTGACTCCTCGGCCCCAGCTGCTCTGGGGAACGTAAGGTCCCTGAACATTGTGAAGCATGTGAGGCAGTCAAGCCGTACCTCATCTCCCTGGGTAATCTGGAGGATTCTTTGTTTCTGTGGGTGAGGAACCCTGTGAAACCCACCCGCCAACTCGGGCCTTCTCCCTCTGACCTCTGGCTGTTCTTCCTGCTACCTTTAGATGTTCCTACGACATCCTACCCAATTCCACAGTAACTGTGACCTTGTCTTATTTTCTTACTAGACTGTAAGCTCCTGAAGGCAGGGACTCACCTCATTCACCCTGTATCTCAGCACTTAGCACAGTGTCTGGACCATGAAATGGGCTCAATAAATGTTTATGAAACAAACAGTCAGTGGAACAAATCTAGTGTTTTGGGGAACCAAAAATACTGCTCGCCACAGAAGGGGTCAAGGTCTGAAGATAGAATCCACTTATTAGACCTAACTAGGATCTCTTTAGCAGCCAACATCTGCCTATAGTTATTTCTTCTGTGTTGTTTGTGTGCGTATATTAAGATGACATGATAACCACAGTGAGATACCACTTCCCAGTCACTAGGATGGCAACAATCAAACTGACAGGCAATAACAAGTGCTGGCGAGGATGTGGAGAGGTGGTCGCCCTCACACACTGCTAGTGGGACCGTAAAAAGGTGCGGCCACTGTGGAAACGTTTGGCAGTTCCTCAAAAATTCACAGAGTTACCATAAGAACCAGAAACTTCACTCCAAGGTACATACCCAAGAAAGATGAAAACAGGTCCACATAAAAATTTACATATGCACATTCAGAGAATATTATTCATAATAGCGGGGGGAAAATGGAAGCACACCAAATGCCCATCAGCTTATGAATGGGTAACCAAATTGTGGTATGTCCCTATGATGAAACGTCATTCCACCCTGAAAGGGACCCAGGCACTGAAGCATTCAACAGCGCGGATGGACCTTGAGCGCATTATGCTAAATGAAAGAAGCCAGACACAAAAGACCACATATTCTATAATGCCATGTATGTGAAATTTCCAGAACAGGCAAATTCAGAGACAGAAAGCAGATTCATTAGCAGTTCAGGGACTAGGAAGGAGAGAATGGAATTAACTAAGAAGTGTGGGGTTCCTTTCTCAGTGATGGAAATGTTCTGGAATTTCGGTGGTCATGTGCAGGACTCTCCATGCAACACAGAATGTCCACCACACCAGGTCCCTGCCCTCCCAGTGCCAGAAGACACCCCCCCCATGACTGTGACAAATGAACACCCTCCAACCCACCCACCACACATTTCCAAACTGTCCCAAGGGGGGCAGTACTGGCTGAGCATAGGAATCTCTGCAGGGACAGAGGAGTGAAAGGCTGGGTCGAGCAGATCTCAGACTCCTCTCTTTTGCTCTCTCAGCCCACATAACTTTGTCCCACATCATTGGGGCTTTTGCTGAGCCAAGTCCAAAGTTCTAGAAGCTTTTCACAACTCCAGGAAAGGGAAGAAGTCAGTCCCAGTTTCAAGCAAAGGAATAGCTTACCATCTCCTCTGGGATGACATGCCGTGGTGGGAGGAATGCCACGTGTCCAGGAAACCACCCCCCAGAAAGAGTGTGGGACAGATTTCTAGGGGGGCCACCAATCCCACCATCACAGGTACCAAAAGGCAAGTGACCTGATGGAAAACAACAGGCTTGTCCATGGGAAAAGGAAATGAGATTAAGGTTCTGGCACAATGAGAGGTCAAGGATATAAAGGTGTTTAAATACAGATACACATGTGCACATACGCACAGGTGCACAAATGCATAAACAGTTTAAAAAAAAAAAAAGCTCTTCGAAATATTTAAATTTATCCAAAACTGAGTAGACATTTGACTTATATAGCACTCCTAATTCAGTATATTCAGTATTTTCTTCCCTTAAAACACTGCTTCCAGCCCTGGCCGGTGTGGCTCAGTTGGTTGAGTGTCGTTCTGTGTATGAAAGGGTTGCCAGTTGGATTCCCAGCCGGGGGGCGTGCAAGAGGCAGCCAATCGATGTTTCACTCTCACATCGATTTTTCTCTCTCCCCCTCTCCCTTCTTCTCTCTCTAAAAATCAATAAATCTTTAAAAAGAAAATACAAAACACACAAAAACCATTCCTTATGATTTCCAGCTTTCATAGTAATTTGATGGCAGACAAACACGTGGATCACTGTCTTCTCCCTGGTCTCAAGGAGGGAACTGTCTGTGGGAGAAAAGAAACTCCAGGTGGGTTGCCTGCTGCCCACCTACTAAGCTCACACCAATTTTCCATCTGTGGCTAAATTACACAGTCTTCAAGCTCTGAAAACAAGCAAGTGTGCTCTGCTGGGCATGATAGCACAAGGATGGTGAGAAATGAACCCTAAATCTTTCACCCCTCCCTCTCACAGGGATATTCTTTTTCGGTCATATTAGAATTTGTTATGGCTTTGCTACTAACTTAAGCACACAAAAACCGATGACTTACAGTAAACTGGACAATACAATTCAATTCTCTTTTATTTGGCAATAAATTCAATATCAGGTAACATAAAATCGACATTTAGAATAAATAGCAAGTTCACATTCAGAATAAATAGTAGGTCTACCTAGTTTGCATTTACTGTGCCTGCTACCCTACAGGCACAATTAGTCATTCAACTAAATAATCAGAAAACAGTTTCCTAAGTCAGAGGTCAAGCCTGCGGTACTAGAAACGTACAGAGGGGCTGTCGCGGGGTGGGTTCTGCAGAGCAGACACGCTGAGATGGAGATCCGAGCAGGAAGGTTACGGGGTGAGTTCTGGGGATCCCCGCCTGGGAAGGGAAGAGAGGCTAGGGAAAGGGAGCTGCTCAGAGGAGGGGGAGTGACCTTTTGGGGGCAGGGCTTTTCAGCAGAGGAAACTCCCACGGAGGGCCCACAGCCACTGGACACCCAGCAGCTGGGGGTCTCAGTCCTTCAGTCCTGAAGGGTTATGTGGGCAGCCAAGCCCATCACCCACGACAACCACAGTCACAAACAACTACACTAAGGTATATTTAACTAGCGCTAGTGCCCGAGCCCGGCGGCTCAATCACACAGGACAATGCCAAGTGCTGGGGACACAGTATCTCACTCTGGCCACATAAGTCAAGATGCCCAGAGTAGCGCCCAGGGCAATACGGGGCACTTACCTACAGGGCTCCTCCCTGCTGCCGCCCCCGCCAGGAGGCTGTTCATCTGCACAGAGCAAAGGTTGCGAACTATGGCCTGATGCAGCCTGCAAGCTGTTTTTATAAATCAAGTTGTAATGGAACAAACTTGTGTCCTTTCCTAGAGTAGTGGCAACAGAGAACGGCCTGCAAAGCTGAAAATACCTACTATCTGGCCCTTTACAGGAAAAGTGTGCTGACCCCGCATTTAGAAAACTTCACTCCCTTTCCTGTCCTTAATCCACTCGGGTGTCAAATCCTAAGGCAGATAAAAAAGAAAGAAAACGGGAAATTGGTACAAAAGGAAACTGATAACATGAGGGCAAACACACAGATGAATAGAGCAATCGAGGAGCCCGGCCTCTGGCCAAATTCAGTAGCGAGGTCCCCCAAGAGGGTCTTTGGCAGCAAATGAGCATTCTGCATAGTGGAAACTCGTTCCAATACTGAGCACAGCTCTCTACTGCTTCAAGGGCCTTTTGGGAGGAAGAGAGAGGAAAAGCCATTTAGCTCAACCAAAGCTAAATTAGCTAGGAGGAGAAATTACTTTCCATTTCTCCTTTGCAGTAATGAAGAGGGCCAATGCTTTCAAAGCAACTAGCAATTTAGCCTGAGAGGTACCCGAGTCGGTAACAGGTGGTTTATGTTACACTGTGCTAACAGCGACAGCAGGAAATGAAGCTGAAGAGTATTGGGGGGGGGGGGGCAGTGGGAGAGGGAGAGATGGGGGAGGGGAGAGGGAGAGAGAGAGAGACTGAGACTATGTTTGGAGGAAAGTAGGAGCTCTAACCCAAACTCCTAAAATATTTTAAAAGCCAGTTTTCATCTATAGACGCAACTCTGGGAAAACCAATTGCGAGGGTCCCTCCAAGGCAACCTGCTCCGGGTACCATGCGCATGTTGGCATGTTGCCCCTGGACTATGAATTTTCGTTCACATAATTCTTAGAAAATCAGTCTAACCAAAGCTAAAAATGGAAAATATTTTTAAATGTGCACACTAATTTTATTCTGTTCACTTTCCAAGTTGCTATCTTGAAGGGTGGAAAATAGACTCCCTTCCCTTGGACCAACAGGCTTTCACCAGCGTGTGCACCAAAGACAAGCTGGAAGGAACAGAATGCCCCGTGCAGCATGCCAAACCCAGCCGAGTCAGGACAATGACTGGCGAGGACGAGGAGGGTGCCTCTGTCCCTCACGGGGAGACAGCTGTCCTGACCCGAGCTGCTGGCCCGGGCATGGGTTTGCCGCCTGCCAAGCACACACTCAGGGCGGGGGGGCGGGGGGGGAGCCTGCTAAGACAGATACCAGGCCCCTGCCAAGTGGTAGATCTCAACACTGCCATGTTTGATGGCGCAGAAACTGAAACCTTAATTGGTAATAAATCGTGAAATAGAAAATGTATTTCTCCCCCATGGCTTGGCTTACCCAACCTACACACCCACGAAAGCAGGACTAAAAAACAGTCTACTTCATTCCTGAGTAAACAAATCCCCGTGTAACTGGCACCTAGGAGACATCCAACAAATACCTGATTAGATAAAAACTAAGAAATTAAAATAACAGTAACTACTTCCTCACTCAGCTTCCCCAAAGCAGCCGCCAAAAGCACCAGTGTGCCCTCTGAGGCCCCAACCCTAAGCAGCTCTGGCCTCCACCTGCGCCCCTTAAATGCCGTCTCCAATCAACTCTGATGCTCACAACACCTAGGAGCTAACAAACAGTAAACAAAAGGCTGCCCCATTCCAAAAAAGGAACGGACCACTGTGGTTACAATAAAATGCAGCAGGAAAAAGGCATCTAACTGATCGGGCCAACTGGGTCTAATGGGTCACCTTCACTGTGACAGTTAAATACAAGAAAACACAAGTAAAATCCCATTATAACAAGTGGCATTACAAACATGCTACAGTGCTCATTTAATTTCTGCATTCCAGCAGGCACCCTATGGTCTGCCAAACTAGCACTCCTGTCAACAGCTGGTTCCCATATACTTATCACAGCAAAAATGCTCAATTAGCAAGCACAGTCCACAAGCCCCCTTCATGTACCAGCTGGGCGCTAGGTTTGAGAATGCAGGCCCCTTTCATTGTCCTTAGAAAGACAAGAGAAATAGTCAGCTAAATCATTTTCTAACCCTTTTTCTCTTTGTTTCAATGCCCCTTATCTCCCACCTTAAATACAGACACCTAAAGAAAACCCCTCAGACTCCCAACACAGCCACACAAACATGGCAGGAAAGAAAGCTAAGGGGAGCAGAGGGTGGGAGCCGGCTAAGGGGGGAGCCTGGCGCCCTTCTCCCTGCTGGATGCAAGCCCGCGTCTCCCCCGATAATCCATGCACAAGGCGGGCACGTTTGTT
This sequence comes from Miniopterus schreibersii, assembly GCF_964146895.1. Classification (NCBI taxonomy): domain Eukaryota; kingdom Metazoa; phylum Chordata; class Mammalia; order Chiroptera; family Miniopteridae; genus Miniopterus; species Miniopterus schreibersii. The sequence goes on from NC_138102.1 coordinate 174,794,608, forward strand.
ACCCTCCAGAAAAGGACGGTTCCTGGGAATGCCTACGTGTTAGCAAGATACCAACGCAACCCAGCGAGGTCACGGCATGGCATGGCGTGGCATTTCCTTACAAGGATTTTTTTGTTTCGGTTTCATTTTCTGTCCACCAATGAGCACATCAAGCCAATGCTCGGGTGGCATTTTCAGGGGACCCTCCACCAAGCGCTGGCTCTGACCTGCTTGTTGCTCCCAGCCTTAATCTACAGTCTGTCCTGCCAGCTGGAAAGGCAACCAGGAGCTCTTCTCTCCTCCTCCGGGGAAAGACGCGAACCCGCCCATTGCTTGCGGGCACCATCTGTCCTTCCCCAGGATGGGGTGGGCCACAGGAAGGGGATGCTGAGGACGACCCAGGGCTAAGGACTTGTATCTCTTGTTCTTTCGACCGATGCACCAGAACGCCAAAGCCCTAGTACCAAATGGCTGGGGACTGGGCTGCTGTTTGGGGATCATCTCTGCTACTTATGCCGCGTTACGCCGCCGCAGAGCTCACTAAGTCATCGCCTCCTGCAAGCGGTTTGTCGCTGCAGGCCACTGTGCCCGTCCGTTCCCAATACGCCGCCTGGGACTGTTCCCTGTTTTCCAGGGAAGGGTCAGGGAGTTCCAAAGCGTCACCTGCCAGAATACAGAGATGGCATCAGGAAGTCTCCCCTGTCCCGGGAAACTGACACCAGGTACAGAACCTCTGGCAGCAAGACTGACCAGAGTTTCCACGTGGGGCCTGCATCCAGCCCGACGTGTGCGCTGCTGGCTTCCGTCTTAGCCACCCGGCGAGTCTCTTCCAGAAGGTACGAAATAAATATCAAAAGGCGTTATCTGTGTCTTTTCCGAAAGCAACACTCCTACCCACACAAGGCCAACCCCTCGGCGTCCGCCCAACCTGGGCCGCGGCTGTCCCTGGCGTGCCCACAGGCGGGCGCCGGTCACTTGGCCCGGGCCTCCTGCAGGAGGGGCAGCCTGCGGGTGGGGGGCCCGTCCGACCACGCGGGGAGCTCGTGCTGCAGCGGAGTCCGCCTGGGGTAGAACGTGTGGCTCACGTCGTAGTTCAACAGGCAGCTCAGGGACGCCATGTAGATGTCGGCAAACCGCGACAGGCGCCGCAGGAAGTAGGTGGGGTTCTGGTCGGTGCGGAACAAGCTTCCGAAATGGGCGTTGAAGAAGCCTTTGGTCATTTCCCTGAGGAGGCAAGAAGAGAGGGCGCGGCAGGGAATGAGTCCAAGGGCCTGTCTACAGTCACCGAGATCAAAATCACCTTCTCACTTTCGCAGGACTCATCTGGGAGGAAAATCAGCCTCGAAGCAGCCCCCACTTCTAATCAGGAAACAGTCTGTCTGTCCATCCATCCAAACGACACTTCCTACTGGGGCCTCTGGAGAGGCTCCCGTTTCCAGGTGTTTGCCCCCCTAACTGCACCCCATTCTCAAACGAAAGCAGAGACGCAGATGCTGCCTCTGAAGGCACAGAGAGATGTGGAATGTTCCAGAGTCTCCACACGTCCCTCCTCTACAGAGTGGGAACAGGACACACACACCCTTTTATAAGGCTACAGCAGAAACCGAGTAAGGTAAGAAAAATAAAAGCATATTGTAAACTCTGAAGCGCTTTGGTATCTGAGAAATGAAGGGTTATTTTATAATGATGTAAATAAACCTCCACCATCCATTACTCGGCTTCGAGCACCTCACTGCCTCCTGGAAGCCGAGGTGACAGCATTTTGAAAGGCTGTTCACCCCACCCCAGGCGCTCAGCCCCTGCACGTAAATCAACACCCCATCACAGGTGCACAGAACACTCACACCGTCTGATGGCTGGGACCCCTGGACACAGAATATTCCAGCAAAATGTTAACTACCATTTGACTGTTAATCAGTGGCAAGCACAGCAAAAAATATAATCATCTACACAATTGTGTGATAAAAGCCACGAGTTGGTAGTGAGTTGGTCATCATATGGTGACAGTGGATGTTGATGACCAAAAAGTAGGAAATTAAAAGAACTCTATTAGGTCTGTGGGTGGAGCGACATAAATGGTATTTAAACTTTTACTAAAAAGTCTCATTGAGATGTGAAATTGTTAGAAACTTGAAATCAAAACAAAAATCTCTGGCGGGTGAAATGGTTCCTTTATCTAATTATCTGAGGTCCCTGGAGTGCAGGACCCAGGCATGGCCTTCAGGGGCAAGGGGCCCACAGTCAAATCTCATTACATGCCCATCACCCTCTCACCCAACACTTTTATACCAATGTTAGAGTGATAGTCAAGTTAGAATAAGCCCCTGACAGACAAGACCCTGGGAGGGAGGGGTCAATACTGCCAGGCTTCTGCAGCCCGGGGGAGGGGCTCTGTCCCCTCTCCATGCCCTGTCCCCAAATCAAGCTGTCCACTGCTCAGAGGCCAGAACCAAACAGTGACCGCTCCCTCCAAACCTTAGAGACAGCTGTGCCCAGGGCAGTGGAGGCCAAGCACACGAGCAGAAATACCCTGTAAACAGTGTCCGCATAACAGCATCCTCGCAGGGAAGCCTGACAGTCCAGGGGCCTCTTGAACAATGTTCCCTTAAGATGCACACCCGCCAAACTTCTCTGGTAGCAGGCGGGCATTCACCAGTCAACACAATGACACTGAGTGCAGCACATTCCTAAAACAGTGTGGTTACAAGCAAGCACCAGGGCTGGACGAGCCCCAGAAATTCACTCTGGGGCAGGGCCCGCCTCCTGCAATACTGTCTCAGGAGCCACACTGTGCGCAGCCAGCACCACCACCATGTGGGCCCCGGCTGCCCAAATGGGAAAGCCAAGCAGGCAGGGATGGAAGGCAGGCTCCTTCTCCCGGGGCCTTCACATCAGATGGGGCCTGGCAGGGACTGTGGAATCAAGATATGTTGTGAATGTCTGTTTAGGTGAAAAATAAGAGCACGTTCGTTTGATTCTTAAAAAAGAAACAAACGCAAGGGCAGGAGGTGTGAGGGAGGTCACTCCTGCCTCAAGGAAATGTCATGCATCACTCACTGGAAGCAGATGGACACTGGGGTGGGTCACAGTCATACCTGGGAGTTAAAAAGGAGTGTCTGGAAGTATGCCTAGGGCATGTACGTGGGCTGAGCAAACGCAGACAGGGTGGCGGATGCCCCACGTTCAAAACGGGTTGCTCTTACCTCATCTCCTTCCTCTCCTTTTTCCACTCCTGCAAAACCAGCTGGGACTCCGCATCTCTGTGCACCTGCAGGACAGAAGCTAATTACTGAGACTTCTGAATGCAAATAAACTCATCAGGTAGTGAGAGTATTTTAATGGGCAGCTTTTCTTGGAGAAATTTTTTTTATATATATATTTTTATTGCTTTCAGGGAGAGGGAGAGAGAAAGTTAAAGCATCAATGATGAGAGTCACTGTTCGGCTGCCTCCTGCACGCCTCCAACTGGGGATCAAGCCCACAACCCAGGCATGTGCCCTGACCAGGAATCGAACCACAATCTCCTGGATCCTAGGTCGATGCTCAACCACTGAGCCAAGCCTGGTTGGGCTCTTGGAGAAATTTTATTCAAGTTTAAGGAACAGGCACTTGCATGAAACAATACGTTTTTCAGACTCCCCAGTTGCAATCTTCCCTTCTTTACCAAAGTAGTTTTGAATATCCAACAACAGAAATACGGTTTAACAAATTAAACTGGATATTATGAAGGTATTAAACAAGGCCCCTATTAAACTAGAGATAGTAAAGTACTGTTAATGTCTATGTATAAACATAATGCATGTGCATCCACATAAAGTATACATGTGTACTGTACACGTGTGTAATGTACCCGTTACACATATGTGTTACCTACATAAACATATACTGAATACATACTATCTATCACACATATTAGATATATGCATCAACATAAAAATGGCAGGTAAATGGAAATAACAGGTACACCCACTAATTGGAAGCATGTAAAAATATGTGCTATATTAAGAAATTAACTGGAAATTTTTCTTTAATTTTTGCAAGGACAGTAGAATTATAATTTGTTTTAAACTGTCTTCCTTAATATTGTATTATCGTTTAAAATGTTTAAGGGAAAAAAATGTCTTTGTAAACAGCAAAAAGGTAGAGCACCTCAACCAGATGGAAAAGCAGAGAATTCGCTGGTTGGGCTGAAATATGAGCAAAAGGCACCAAGAAAACGGCAACTGCCCACAGCAGAATCTCACAAGTCCCTCCGCAAGGTCCCTATGGCTGAACGGAAACACTGGGCCTGTCAGAGGCGCACGTGATCGCAGGGGACAGGTGGCTCCCTGCAATTCAGTCACGGGGCAGCCTTAGGACCCAGTGGAAAAGACCAAACAAACCAACCATCTGCTTCTGACGTGGGAGCCAAGGCCCTTCTGTTTACCAGCTCTGCCCAGCTCACCAGCCTGGGTGACAGGCACCCGCTCGGTGCCTCTGCCGCTCAGACAAAACCCTGAGCTTGCGCGTTGGGTAATATTCTTGCCCAGCAGCACTGCCTGCACCACCAGGAAGCAGCGACACTGAGGGACCGCTGGCCGTGCTACCGGAGCACGGGGAGACTGGCCCGGCCCTTCTGGGGGTGTTGATGGTTTTGCGAGCATAGTTTAAATTAGCTTCGACATTTTAATCAACAAATTACTCACTACAGAATTTAAACTCTACAAAGTATGTGACTAGATCAAAAATCTGTAGGGTGTCCCAAGTAATTTATTTATGCATATACATATATACGTATATACACATATTCACATACAGATACATATATATATTCAGCACCTAGTATGTGCTGAGCATAGTGCTAGATGCTGATGATATAAGAGGACAGGATGGAGGCGTGTGTGTGTCTGTCTGGGAGGGGGGTGCCCAGGTAAGCAGACCACAAAACAATGCGATACCACAGAGCTGAAGTGTCCGTCTGTGGGAGGGAATCCCCCTCCTGCCTCTGCCCACACACCCTTTACCTGGCAGGAGAGAATTCTCTGACTGGTGACCAGAACAAGGACTACCAAAGTTTATCTGTTTACTATCCCTCTTTAAACTAGCTGCCACAGGCCGTGTGAGTGCTCCCCTCCACTCCTGCCCCTGGTGGCACCCCCCAACCTAAGGCAGGCTCTACAGACCAGAAGAGCCAACCTGAGTCTCCGAGTTCGAAGCATTTTCTCCAGGCCAGCTTTTCTAGAATGGAGGGCAGCCAAGGATGAGAGGTCATCTCCCGCAGAGCCCAAGGCTGCTGAAGGGACATGCAAAGGAGGAAAGCCCCAAAGACTGAGGCTAGGGGAGCATCCCCAGAGGGGGGCCACCTGAGCTCTGTGTGCGCCTTAACCCAGCCTCCCCTCGGGCCCTCCCGTCGAAGGCCCACCGAGCACCTGGCCTAGGCTCCCTCCCGCCTGCCCTCCCGTGAACCTGTCCCCATCACCTATCACCCCTTTCATATGATCAACCTCCTCACCTGGATCCATCCCATCAGCATTTAAACATGCTACAGCCTCTCCCGGGAAAAAACTGCACAGCAGTACCTCGGTTTCTAATGTACTCCGTTCCGGAGACCGTTCGAGTTCTGAAACATTGGAAAACCGAGGGATCCACAGCCAACAGCTGGGCCTCAGGATCTTGCCCTCAGCAGAAAACGTGTGGCATGTTCGACTTCCGAAGCACGTTCGAAAACCGAAGCACTTCAGTCCGGGTTTACGGCATTCATTAACCTAAATGTTCGTCCACGGAGACGTTCGAAAGCCAAGGTGCCACTGTATTCCCTTCAGCCACCCCCTTTCTCCAGCTCTATTCCCCCTACCAGGCCAAACTTCACAAAACAACATTCTCACGTGTCTGACATCCACTTTACAATGTTTTGAAGACTCTTAATTAGTTATAATTAACCTTTAAGTGAAGGCATGCACCCCAGGATGGAAAGCATCAGAAAAGACCAACCAGAAGCCCACGCCACAGGCTGATCCCACAGACACGGCAGCCACCGTTAGCCCCAATCATGAATCAGCAAACTCCGCTCTCCACGAGCAAAAATGCGGGTTGGCTTCATGTACCGCACCTGCCCATCCACACGTGCGTGAGCAGGATATTACAACCAGCCAGCGGCCGGCCATCTGCACCGGGGAGGCCACGTCCAGCCCACCCCCCACTGTTCTATCAGCCCATGAGCTTGAGAATGGGTTTTATTTTTTAAATGGTTGGGGGGAAAATCAAAAGAAGAATTTCATGACACATGAAAATGATACACAATTCAAATTTTAGTGTGCACCAGTGAAGTTGCAGGGACACAGGGACACGCAGCCGTTTGCATGTTGCCTGAGGCTGCTTTGTGCTACGAGCACAGAGCTGACTGAGCAGCTGCGATGAGACCAGAGGGCCCCACAGCCTAACATGCTGACTGTCTGACGGAGAAGTCCGCCAGCCCCTGGGCTACCCGAGGCTCTGACAGGGCCACCCGGAAAGACTGCACAAAATTATCTTTATTCCTTATAGCTAGTTTCTTAAAACCAAAAATTATATACTTGTATTTAATTCATCAGAGAAGAGCCAAGAACCAATGGGGCCGGGGCACATGGAAGCAAGACCAGGGGACATGCGGGTCCCCATGCTCTGCAATGTGAGCACCCTGGAGTGAGGACCTGGCCTGCTACCCCTCGCAGCTCTGCCTGAGCTCACTGCCAGGCACCTCCACACAGGCTGCCAGCTGGGCCAGGCAAGGCAGTTCCCTGGCCACTTCCAAAGCAGGGTGACACGCCATGGGCAGAGGCTGCGGGTACGTTAGCCAAGAAAGCGGGCATCTGCGCCCCTTATCCTGAAAGAGCCGGCATTCACACTGAGATTGCTGCAGGCCCGGCCAGCTGAACCAACCGAGAAAGCAAGGTGCCTCATGAGACTGGAAAGGGGGCTGCAGCCACCACAGAGGGGAATCTGCACTGGCTGGGAAATCACTGTGAAAAATAATACTAGTCCCAATATTACCAAAGTTGCAGGTTCAATCTTCAGTCAGGGCACATACAAGAAGCAACCAATGAAAGCATAAATAATGGAACAACAAATTGATGTTTCTCTTTCTCTTTCTCTCTCTCTCTCTCTCCTTTCTCTCTCTAAAATCAATCAATAACATTTTTTTTTAAAAAAAAGCACTAACTGTCCAAAACTGGCTACATGACTTACAGAAGCCAGCAAACTATAGGTATTGTCTTCAAAATCAAATGGAGACTGCACGCAGGGACCCTGACTTGCTGTGAGATTTTCCAGTAAGCCGTGGCACCTAGCCTGAAGTGTTCATTCCACAGGACCCTTCATTTTACAGAAGGGGAAACTGAGGCCCAGAATGGAGAAGACCACTGCAGGCTAAAGGCAGAAGCAGGACTAGGCCCAAAAGGCGGCAGACTCTCGAATCCCACCCCCCTCCCCCCACAAGACACCTCCCAAAGGGGCTACAGTGGGAAAGTGAGCACAATTGAATTCAGGCAGAGGAACATAAACACGGGTCTTTCTCTAAATGGCTTGGGGGGCACTGTTAAAGTTCTCTCAGGGAAACTGGCAAAATTCTCAGGGGCAAAATAATCTCAGTAGTTATTCTGAAGAGTGACTTATGCCTCCTACTATATAACCACAATTAAACAGAAAATACCTAAAGTAACTCTGACCAATGGACTAGTTTCAGGCTTAAAGAGAAAGGAGAGAAAGAAATCCCAAACCTGCATCTGCTCCAGTAGCCCAGTCAGGGTCTGCAGCCAGGTCATGGTTTGAATATATTGCTCCGTGTTCATGATTCTGAGCTCGGATCGTAGCTCTGGGATGATGGCACCAGTTCGCCAGCCGTGCCTCAGGGTCAAGTCCTGATCACAAAGATCACAGAAAGTCGACATCAGTCTCAACAGAACCGAAGTCATACACAACAGGCATTCATTGAATTACTTTTTAATTGTAATGGTTGGTTATTAACCATGCTGAATTCAGTGAATTACATTTCATTAAAACCAAGTTAGCCCAAGGCTTTAATTATTTCACCCAAGAAAATTTCTGTTCCAGAAATAACTGCTGTGAGTCACAGTCCTTGCAGAAGCCCAGGGTCTGGAATCATTAACCATGGCGTGTAAAACAACAGTTACGTCAGGGGCAGAAAGAGGCTGGACCGAGATGCTCCTGAAGGTGTTCATTCCATTCATCCACCGAGGGCTGGGAGCAGCCCCTGTGCACCGGGCCTTGCAGGTTAAGGGGAACCGTGGACTATCAGACTTGGTATGATCACACCACATAAACACACACGATCACATTTTCCATTCACATAAAGCCTGATGATTTGACAATAAGCCAGACTAGCTGATGTCAACTATGTCCTGGAAAATCTAAAATAGGCAACCATTGTACTAAAAGGCCATTCATTTTCTCATTTGGCAAATATTTTTCAAGTACTATTTGCCAGGCCCTGTTCTACATACTGAGGATAAAACAATGAACAAAAACTGACCCATCTGTGCCCTCATGGGAAATACAAAGAACAAATAAGCAAGTAAATACACAATGTCAAGTGGTCTTTAATAAATTTAAGATTAAAGTCACACAAAGTATCTTTTCCACTCAGAAGGAATGAAACCAGAACTCAATAGCAGGGGGGAAACTGGAAAATTGACAATTTTGTGGAAATTTAACAACACCCTTGATCAATGGGTCAAAGAAGAGATCACAAGGGAAGTTAGAAAATACCTTGAGACAAATAAAACTGCAAATGAACACACCCAGATTTACAGCTGCTACAGTGTTTATAGCTATAAACACTGACATTAAAATAGATCTCAAATAACTTTATACTTTAGGGAACTAGAAAAACTAAACTGAAATTTAGCAGAACAAAGGAAAAAATAAAGATTACACCAGAGTTTTAGGGGGAAAAAAATCAACAAAACCAAGAGCTGCTTCTTCAAAAAAAAATCAACAAAATTGACAAACCTTTATCTTAACTAAGAAAAAACAAAGGAAACTCAATTTAGTAAAATCAGAAATGTAAGTGGTGCCATTACTACTGATTCTACAGAAATAAAAAGGGGTTAAAAAGAGTACTAAGAGCTTCTGTACGTCAACAACTTCTGGATAACCTGGATGAGCCGGACAAATTCCTAGAAACACATAACCTGCCAAGACTGAATCACAAAGAAACAGGAAATCTGAATGGGTCTCTAATTAGTAGGAGACTGAATTAGTAATCAAAAAACCTGCAGCCATAGAACGCCCAGAACCAGATGGCTTCACTAGCGAATTCTACCGAACACTTAAAGATGACTTAGCATCAATCCCTCTCAAACAATTCCAAAACCTGAAGAGGAGGGAACACTTCCTAACTCATTCTGAGGCCGGCACTACCCTGATGCCTCAACCCCCTGGACAGATGAGGTTACACAGGGGGGTGCAGGAGTCACCCGGGAAGAGTGTCAGCACACACAGACACACAGGCGCGGGACTCGCCCCCCTCTACCTGCAATTGTAGGTTCAACCACAGTTCAAGTCCTGAAATACTCCTCTAGTCATTCCAGGAGGCATGAAAAGCCTCCAAGACTCATTCCAAGGGGCATGAAAAGCCTCCAAGACTCATTCCAAGGGGCATGAAAAGCCTCCAAGACTCATTCCAAGGGGCATGAAAAGCCTCCAAGACTCATTCCAAGGGGCATGAAAAGCCTCCAAGACTCATTCCAAGGGGCATGAAAAGCCTCCAAGACTCATTCCAAGGGGCATGAAAAGCCTCCAAGACTCATTCCAAGGGGCATGAAAAGCCTCCAAGACTCATTCCAAGGGGCATGAAAAGCCTCCAAGACTCATTCCAAGGGGCATGAAAAGCCTCACTTTCACATAACGGCTACCTCAGTTGTGTGTTGCTGAGGCATTAATAAATGGAAAAGAAAACAACACTGGCATTTATTTCTTATCATTACTTAAATAGAAAGATTTTTCTGATAAACTCTGTATCAACTGCTAACTTCCATCAGGTCCCAAAAAATGTATCTTTTTCATGACTGATCCATCCTGTTCTATAAAATATGAGACATAAAAATAAAAAAAAAATGCGGCCACCTACTCCTCATTTTATGAAAGCACAAAAATGATCTTAACCAAAAGAGAAATTCCTTAATTAGTGGGACTAACACGTCTGTCCCCCAAAGGAGAAATAGGAAAAAAGGCCCTCCTCACCGCCAGGTCGCTGTATATGTGGTCACCAAAATACAACACTTTGGATCCTCTCCATCCAGTGAGCTTCAAAAACTCATATAAATTGCCCTGCAGTAAGGGAAATAGAGATATTATATCCTGTGACAGGCAGAGGCCTGTGTATAACCCAGAGCCCAAAATACCTTTTTTCAAAACTTAAAAAATTATTTTGATTTTAAAATTTATTTTAAATATCAAAATATAAAGATTAAAGCATCTTAGTAAGAAATCTTTCAGGTCTTCCTTCTACGTCAGATGTACTTTTCAAAAAGGATTCATACTGTATATACCTCTTTGGAACAATCTGTTTGTACTTTACATGCTATGACTGTCTCTCCGGGTCAAATATTAACCTGCCTTGAAACTTCATTCCTGAGAAGTACCACAATTCATTTTACCAATTCCCTCATGTTGGACATTTATTTTGTTATCATTTACTTTATTTCGTAAGTAGCTCCATTCTTATAGCAGGGTTTTAGCTGCTATAATTATCTTAATAATTTTCTTAGGCTAACTTCCTAGTAATGGAATGGCTGTCTCAAAGCTAGTTTTTCAAGGCCTAGAACATAGACTGAATGCCAAGTCTAGCAGGTTGTTATAAACCCGCCAGGAATGTATCAATATGTTTAAAAAAAAAAAAACTTCAGTAGCAGAGTAACAGTCAGCAAGTCAATCATTTATGCAAACATTTGCAAGCCTTATATAATACCAAAATATATTACAACTGTAGATAAGACACAGCTTGTCAGGAAATAATTACTAATCTGGGCAAATAATATGCCATGCGATTAAATGTTTCTTAAAGAGACATTTTCAAGCTTTGCTACTAGTATCTTAAATGTTATATACAATGAAAGGTAATGCTTTAAATTTTGCTTTAAGAAACTGTTCATTTCTGAGTTAATTTAGATACTGACTTAAGCTTAAATTTCGCCACCAAGGCATAAGCAGTCCCCCGGGGCAGAGCGCTCTGCACTGCCCGGCCCAGAGTGAGCCTCGGAGAACATTCGCTGTTACCATCCGCACCGAGCACGCAGAGCAAAGCCACCCACAGGGTAAACCGGGCACGAGATACCTGCTTGTAGATCTGGCCTTTCTGCAACTTGTGGATTTTATCCCAAAGTAAGACACCTTTCTCATTCACCTTTCGGAAAGGCCTAAGGACAGAAACGGGAAACGTTATGACACGTGGTGGCCACGCAGGCTGCCTGCCGTGTGAAACACGACGTGGTCACTCCCTGGGAACAGGAGGGGCTGCAAGAGCCTGAGAAGCCCCGAAAACACGTCCACCACATCCCCCGGCCCAGGGCAAGGGCTCCCGAACAGCACCCCCAACCACCCCGCACCCCACGTCCAAGGATGGGTCATGGAGAAAGAACTCCAGGGGCAGACACAGTTGGAAACACCGTGCACTATACAGTCCCTTTAAAGTTACCGACGGCTGGGAAAGCCTCCTGTAAGGAAACTGGCTTTAACCCAGATTTGCCGGGTTCATTTGACCGTACAGAAAATGTTTGTTTCTGCAAAAAGCAGCCCTGTTTCAAAAAGAAAAGTGGCAAACACTGCCTCAGTACATTTATCCAGCTTTGTACCTGAAATTCGCCACTCTTGATAAAAAACCAACCAGAGGACCAGGCGGACCCTTTTACGATGGAAAATGGGAAAGAAGGGCTCGTTCCGCACCCTGGGGGTGCTGGTCCAAAGGACAAGGGGTTTGCTCGCCTTCAGTTTTTTAAGGTAACACCTATTTGAATTGTTTTCCTGATTAGAAAAATATAAACTCACTGGAAAATGCAAAAAAAAATACAATGGAGAAAAGGGAAATCACCCATAACTCTAGTACCCAGGTGTAAACACATTTCAGTCGCTTTTGGTTTTTTTACGTCTGTTATCTTTCTCTTGTAATCAGCATAAAATGAGGGTTGTTTGTGTACACTGGTTCTATCTTTTTCTCTCTACTGTCCTGAGAAATGTCCCACGTGATGACATATTCCTCAGACGTCAGGTCTTACAGTCGCTGCTCTTTCTTTTCAAATGCACCATTTTTACGGCTGCCTAACATCCCTCATATGGATGTTCCTTTAGGTTGTTGCTGACCTTCCATCACTATAAAATCACACAGGGATGAATACAGGTGGGAGATCATTCAGCTCTTACTCCAGGCCCCAGAACAAAGGCTGCAGTGAGGGGAGCGCTGCGCTGGGCCCCCCACAACACCCCCACAACTCCCTCCCACTCCCAAAATAGTCCAAAGCACTGTTTGGCCTGCTGCTGTGTATAACCTGACACAGGAGAGGAGGTCCGTGGTGAAAGGAGAGATGAAGCCCCTCTCCTGGCCACACCCCGGAATCTAATAAGAAAACGGTGGAGGGCATTTTATCAACGACAAAGCAGCAAGCCGGTGTTTATAGCTGTTTCTGATCGAAACTCTAGTTTTTCCTTCATTCTCCTGACTTCTCAGTCTCTGCACAAGGTTCTTGGGTTTGTCTGCCTCTTCTTCCGGGAGTCACTGTGACACCTGGAAAACTGGAACTTAGCAGTGCAAAGAGAATTTAATCCATTCAACACTAACTAGCCGGTTCTGACAGTTTATATCACCCAGCAGACAGGATGGCTTTCTGGTCACCGATGGCAGAGTAGCTTATAGTGTTTCAGAAATAGTTCATTACTGTACAAATAAGTGTTATTTTTCTAAACCTAGTGCAGTAACTGTCAACACTATTGACATTTGTGGGGGACAACTCCCGGTGAACATGTCTGCCCCACATGTTAAAAGACATTTTAGGACCCCTGAGCCCCACTCAGTAAATCCTAAGAGTACACTCGAGTCACCATCACAACCCAAACTCCCCGGCTCCCATTTCCCGAGGCTACCAGAGCAGAAGGACATTCTATAAGTCTTAGTAGAAATGTACTCCACCTGACGCAAAACCTGTGTTGCAAAGAAGTTTTGCAAAATCCAACTGCAATTTTAAAGGTACCATTTAGAGCTCTACATAAAGAGCTCGGTTTGCTGCCGCAGTTCTGTTAGGCTTCGCAATGTGTCTGCATCAAGAGATCTCCTATACTATGTGAGGATAAGTTTGCATTTTTCATTGTTATCCATCAGTTTCTTAAAGCTGACCGAAAGGACTGAAGCAGCCCACGTTGGCCTGAGAACTACTGCGACACGTGTAAGGCGTCTAAGCTCACCCTCCTCGTAAGTACTTACGAGACTTAAAAATCAAAGCTTTCATGTCAGATGCTTGTGATTTCCAAGTGGATTTCACGAAGACACACTACATCTTAAGTATTCAAGGCAGCAAATGAGTAAAACCTAGTCGCCTAGAGAGGCAGACACTCACCTCCGCTTATCGTTAAAGAAGTGTGGCTTCTCCGCCTGAACGATGACCACGTCGAATAGGTCCCTCCAGTCTTTTCCAACGATATACCTCATCCCTTTGTCCCTAAACGACACGTCAGCCAGGTTAGCATAACATTGAAGGGGTTAACTGTCTTTGCAACTCTATCCTGCAAATTTCCAACCATTAAATGCAGTAAGAGAAGGGAGCCAGAAGGGAGCCAGGAAACACTTACACAAAGCTACTGGGGCTGTTGGTGATGAGGAACATCTTCTTGCCGTGATCAGCCAGTTTGGCCAGCACCGCGCGGGTCTGCTCAGCGTAGCAGATGTACTTATCTGAGAGCAAAAGAAAAATTCACGCAGAGATTCAGCACGAGGTCCACTCAATCTGCAAGTGCTTACTGAATGGGGCCTATGGGCCCAGTGCCGTCCAGGGCACGTGGGGAAAGAGAAACGAGTCTTAAGGGAGCCTAGATCAGGGTGGTCTATCAGTGTCCACTGTATCAGTAGCCAAGCCCCCGCCTCCTTGGTCTATGGGGAGGAAACTAACGGGCTGCAGTTGCCAGCGCCTCTCCTTCTGAGTCAGGATCTTGTCAAGTTCTAAGGCAGAAGAGAGGGAGATGGCTGGGACACGAGGATGCAGGGGGTGCGGGGTCCTTGCACGGCACTCGGAAAGGTGCTAGAGCCTCTGCTCAGCACCTGTGATGGAAGTAAAATGCTTGCACAGTGCCATGGGGAGGCGCCCGCCTGGGACGAGCTTCACGGCAATGCCAGGTACGTACCAATGTCTGCTTCAATGGCTCGGTACATGATCCCTTTGATATGCACGTCTCGAATTGAATCCTGTCAAAAGATATGTTTTCCATCAGTGAGTGTATTGGCCTGAGTAAGAATACAAGTGAAATGGCACTCGTGATAACGTCTGTCATTAGGAGCTTGCAATCCAAGCACTAAATGAAATCTAAAGTCTGGCCCGTTCATCAGAGGTGGCCCCTGTGGGGAAAACTTAAGTTTCCATGGTGATGGTGGCAGTTTTCAGTGCAATGTGCAAAAGGGTCACTGGGAGGAGGTGATCTGTGTGGATAATTCTGAAAAAAGGCCCATATGATAAACCATAATTTATACGTAGTATCATGAACAATGATTCCAGGTCATCTGCGCGAGGGGCATTATTGTATTTTTCATCTTTGCACCCTTCCCTGGATTCCAACAGCAGGCAGAGGCATCTAGAAAAAGAGGCAGAGGCCAACGAGGGATGGACCTGCCTCTCTTCAGTGCTGCCAGTGAGGCGAGAACCATCAGTGGGATGGTGACTGAGGCAGAGATGTGGTCCAGCTCTCGGACATGAGCAGGAGGAAGCAGCCGACCCTTTGGCAGGCCCAGGGGTGTGGCAGCCTGATGCCTGGCAGATGCCAGAGCACAGTCCCACTCTCAGGTAGCACTGAGCAGGTCCTCTACACAGGTGGCACTCCTGAAGGCACATGGAAATGTTCAGAGCCTGTGGCAGGGGACTGGGCTGCAGACAAACTGGGCCATAAGCCTCAGAAAGTTAGTAGGAGATTTCTGTCAAGTATGAGCACCCTGGACTATAAATTCAACCTCAGTCCCCTTCCAGCACAGGCTTGTCTCAATGTCACATCGGCAGAAGGCAATGCTTAAGAAGCAAGCCGGAGCCAAACTTCTCAGCTTGAAATCTAGATTCTGCTATTTACTAGCTGTGTGACCATGGGCAAGTTACTCAACCTCTCTGTGCCTCAATGTAGCTATGAGACGAGAGTGACTATAACAGTATCTTCCTCAAGGCATTATTGTGAGAATTTAATTAGTGCATATGCATAAAGCACTCAGAAAAACAGTGCCTGGAACACAGAAAACTCAGTATGCGTGTTCACTATTGGTGGTCATCACACTAACAGTAAAAACTGAACTTTTAAATAAGCATCTCTACTCATGAGCGCAAGGGGCTACATAAATATAAGTGATTCTTAAAGGTTCTTACAAATGAAGTGTCTGTATACACAAAAGGAGACTAGAAACTAAATATTTAAATTCAGTTCACATAACACTAGACTGATACTGAGAAACTACAATTCATCCTTTAGCTGCCTAAAACCCATGATACAGGGCAGTCAAAATGCTAATTAGTCATAAACATATAATAAAAAATGTTGTAGGATATGAATATGGAGCTTTTAAAAATACATATATTTAAATAAGTATGTGTTATATGTGTAATATATATTTTATATAAACATATTTATAACACATGCTTATAAATATATAAGAAATACACATTAGATAAATACATAAATATTTTTAAGTACTGAAAAGTTCAGTTTAAAGAATATATATATAAACACATATGAATGTGAATTAAAATATATAAATAAAAAGCTATATAAATGAGGTGTGCATATATGCATATAAATATTTATATTGATCTGTCTCCCCTCCAAATGGATTTCTGCACAGCTTCTGCAGGGCCTCCAAGGGCCTGCGCAGAACCTTTGTGTGCCAGAGACAACCGCCTCCTGTGGGCAGCTGCAGTCCCTGAGGCATGAACCCCAGCCGGCGGCCAGGCGCGGGAATGAGCCTGTACAGGCTGGACCTCAGGCACCACTCGCCCCTTTGGCTGGGTGCCCTGGCGCTGGCCTTTGGTCAGGAAGAATTAAGAAATCCAGGTAACAATACGAGGACCCTCTGCTTTTAACCACAGATGTGACTGATTTCCAGCTCTCCTAACGTAACACCTTACGATTTTCAGGAACGAACTATAAGAGCTCCCAGGCGAAGGGCTCTTTCACACACCGACCCTACAAAGGGCCCGAAGGACTCTGCTAGCTCCGCAGAAAAGCTGGCAGCGGTGCGAACCCGTGACCCCCCTCTGCCCACACAACCTTGACGTCTTTGTACAGGTGGACAGGCTCGTAGTCAATGTTGTTCTTCAGAAAGTACTCGTTCACGCAGGACAGCAGGCCCATCTCCGGCAGGGAGAAGATGTCCATGAACTGCTTCATGGTGTTCCCGTGGGAGCTCTGCGGGCAGGGGGCAGTCAGGAAGGAAGGCCGACCGAGCTGAGCCAGCAGACCCTCTCCCGAGGGGTTCTGGTCAACCTCTGATCCCTCCCCACGAGGACGGGAAAATCCTAACACTACAAACTAAAAATGTTCGCCGTGTTCTCACCGTCCACGGCCGAGCGGACACCTCGCTCCAGGCATAACCAGCACATCCAAGGAGATGCCCCGATTTCCCCCGAAAGGCTAACCGCCCTCCCCTTCCACTCCCCTTGTGTTCTGTCCCACTCCCAGCTCACACTCTCATATAGGTTACCACGCGTGGAATGACAGAAAAAGCCGCTTAATGCCTGAGTTTGAGCACCTCACAACCCTATGTGTGAGCCTGAAAAAGGGCCTTTCCAGACACCTGCCATTGCACATTGAAAATGCAAATTAGACAATGCATCTAATAAGAAAAGAAGGAAAAATGCGGGGAGCAAAGAGAACCACAAAAGTTAGAAAAGCAGAGGTTTCCCTTCAGGCACAGGTAACCTCCTGCCCTCAATCTCAGGGGAGGCGACCACCGCTGCCTGGATCGTCCCCAAGGACTCAATCCAGAACATGCGGACACCTCAGGGAGATGGTGACAAGCGGGGGCAGGGGCGAGCAAGGTGTCAAGAGCCTCCGTCAGGCAAGGAGGAAAGGGCCAGGAAAGAACCATGGAAGAACCTAGGGAGCCTGTAACATACCCACCTCTCTCAACCTTGGGTCTCGCAAAACACAACCCCAAATTTCCCTGTCAGTTCCCTATGAGCAGCCACAGAGCCTGGGAATCCAAGCTCCTGAACGTGCCAGGCCATGTTCTGAGACGGAAAAAGACAGGCTGTGTTGACTAAATACATTTCTCGTTACCTTTCCGTAAAAGTCGCTCATCTGTTCCAGAGGCACGTGGGACCCCTCATACATTTCGATGACTTCTTCGTCAGGGACAACACTGAGGCCTCTGGAAAAAGACAGGAGGCGCAGTTTAAGAGCCCGATCGGCGAGCGCAATGACCGTCACACCTCTGGCAACTGCTGGGGGTTCTCAAGCAAGGTGTAAGACGCTGTTAACAAGAGGCGAGACGTGCCACCAGTAACTGCTACAAATGACGGGCAAAGCACCGCCACTGTTCCTGCTCCTGCCATTCTACCGGCGGTAAGAGCAGAAAGGTACCAGCTCCTATTCCGGGGCACCCAGTATACCCCAGGTAGGAATTCCACATGGTCCTTCCTCAGTTCTCAGCAATCCTAGGAGAAAGGCACTATCATTCGTCCCTTTTCCCAGCAGAGGCAACTGAGGCACAAAAGGTCATGCAGCCTCCCCAAGGTCACCAAGACAGAACGTGGTGGGTCCCAGGGCTTTGCGGCTCTTCAACCACCACGTCACACTGGCCCCTCAACAAGGTACAAGGCCTCATGCCTTACTCTGAGGTGGGCTTTTTTTAATGTTTTTAATACATTAAGAAAAGAAAGACTGGTTCTGTCTCAATCATCCTCGTGCCCTCCGATACTCTACCCTAAGGTCAGGGCCGAGATGGAAAAAGTCATGCATGAGGCTCAGGTGGACTGAACCCCGTGACACCAGGCAGGCCGCGTGGGCACCACCTCCAAGAGGGGTGACCCAAATGCTACGTGACGGTGAAGGCGAGTTCCCTGATCTGTGCAGGCCAAGGTAACTCCCCCCATCTGCCTGCCTCTGGAGCTGCAGGAGATTCTGGAAATGAACCCAGCGCCTCCACACGCAGGAAAAAATAACTCTGGAGTCAGCGTGGCTGGATTTCAGCCCCGCCTCTGCCGCCAGCGCCATGAGCAGATGCTTTTACCCAGGGCTCCATGGTCTCATGTTTCCTCACCTGGCACCCCCCACTCTGCAGTGTAATGGGGGCGACGCCTGCCCTCCACCCGCTTCTCCAGGAGAGAAGGTGCCTGAGAAACAGACACCATGACAGGAGAAGCATCTCGCTCTGCTACAACAGGGAAATAAATTATTCAGCTGAACTTTAGCTAGCGATACAATAGATTAAAATACAGTATCATTTGGCCAATATTAAAATACAGACAAAAATAATTTACTTTTGAAATGTAACTTTAATGAGAATTTAGCCTCTTCCCATTCTCCACCCTCATGTTACTTCTAAAAAGATCCCGGTGGATTTATTAATACTTTGTCCCCGATCTTGATTAACTTGTTACAACTACTAGCCTTTGAAAACAAAAGAGGCAATGTACTTCCGTTTATCTTTGAGCCAGAAATCAGGTAAGAAGCTGGTACTAAGCCAGACCTCTCTGGACAGTGACCTTGGAAAACAGCTCTTGCTAAGGTCGCAGCCGTCAGGTGTGCACACCTGTAAGGTTTTAACACTTGGAAAGAAAATACAAAAAAGTAAAAGAATTCTGCCCAGTGAGTTCTCTGCCTCCGCACTAGGCCCGACCCCCTCCCGCGGAAGCCACTGCTACCTCTAAGCGCGGTCACAGGCACCTGGCCACATAAGCTGCATCCTTAAGGCCCAGGTAACCAGGTGTCAGCTCAGAAGTCAGTCTGCTACAGCCGGCTGACTGCCGCAGAAGGCGGCTCTGGCGGACGGCGCACCACACGGACGGCTGTGACAGGCTCAGGACTGTCACCGGCACTGAAAACTACTTTACATGGCCCTGTGTGGTTATGAGAAATACAGAGTCTGCCTAGGGTTCAAATCTCAGCTCCCTTAATTAACTACTAATTAATTACTACCTAGACACGGAATTTAACTCTTTGGGTCTCAGTGTCATTTTAAAACTGGAAACAATAATAGTACCTACCTCCTAGTGTTACTGAGCAGACTAACGAGTTACTTACTATATATGAACAGTAACTGGTATATGGTAGGCACTGCTGGGGTGCGAAATGAGACTGCAGTGGAGAGCAGTTTGCCGGCCCCCCTGCCCAGCGGTACTCATTCCATGGCCCACAACATAAAACTCAACCTGATGCAGAAACTGCAGGTCTCAGGTGTCAGAAATGAGCAAGGCTGTGGCAGAAGTCTTCTTTTCAGCCATTCACTCATTCATTACCCCTTCTGAGGGGAAAGGGAAGAGAAGTGGCACTTATTTGTGCCTATAGTGCTCTGGGCACTGTTCCAAGCATGCTTTAGTCTGCATGACAAGCCACCCCTAGGGAGGGCACCAGAATCACGTCCATTTGACAGAGGAGCAAACCAAGGCTTTGATAGTCGAGAGCTTGCTCAAGGCCACACATCTAAGTGGTGGGGTCCAAGTTCCCACTCAGGAAGTGTGACTCCAGAGCCCCCACACACACACCCCTGCTGCCTCAGGGACACCCCTCTCAGCACTGAGACCACAGTGACCTTCCCAGGACCCAAAGCTGGACACTCCTTCCCCTATAAACACCTCAGCTGGCTGCTCCTGCCTGGCCCAGTCCATACACCCTAAGACAATGCTCATTTATCTACAGAAGAAACAGGACAATTAGGAGCCACAGAGTCATGTGACCACAGGAGAGCAAAGAAAAAAGCCGTTTCAGGCTGAAGCATGAGGAGAGGCCTCATCATAAGTGAGCCCTGAAGGAAGGTTGGGGGATGAAAGCCTGGTAATTCCAGGGGTCACCACACCGAGGGAGCTTACCCAGAGAGCAAGAGAACCAAGAGATAGGAAGAGTTCTAGCAACATCATTTTGGCCCCTGGATCCAGCCACACCTGCAACTGGCCCTGTAATGGGCCTTACAATTAGTGACCCAATACTGTGTTTTCATTTAAGCCAGTTTGAGTTGGGTTCCAGTCACATGCAATAAGAGTCTTAACCAACCCAGTCAGTAAAGCAGCTGTGCATGCAAAAAGAGGAAGCTAAGGGTTTGGAGCCTGACAAGAAACCTAAGAGGTGTGGGCTCTAGTCTCTAGACAGTGGGGAGCCATCCTGGATTTCAGAGGAAGACGGGGGTGCTGAGGAAAGTGCTTTAGGTAGGTTGGTTGAACAGTAATGTACAGGATGGACTACTCTGCAGAAAACTGTAATCACCCAGGAGAGAAGGGATAGGGTCTGAGCCAGGGAGCTTACTCCTACCTGTAGACAGTTCCCAGCTGGATGTAATGAAAAGCATCAATCTTCATCAACACTGCCTTCAAAAACATAAACACAGGCACAGGTAAATAATGCGCAGCAACAATTTGCATACTGAATGAGAAGTCCAGACGTAGTTATAAGTCCTATCAACATTAAGTTGTCACAACAGGGAAGCAGTTGTCTGTTCCTGAAAGCGTTGCTTGTTGATTAAAGCAGCGTGCAAGTCACTAAAGAAATGGCCTATCTGCCCGGCCGGGCGTGGCTCAGCGGTTCAGCATCAACCTAGGATCCAGGAGATCGGGGTTCAATTCCCCATCAGGGCACATGCCCGGGTTGCGGGCTGCAGCCGATCAATGGCTCTCATCATTGATGTTTCTGTCTCTCTCTCTCCTTCCCCCTTCCTCTCTCTGAAATCAATATATATTTTTTAAAAAGAAAGAAAGAAATGGCCTATCTGCAGAGAAAGACATGACAACGGGCTCCTCCTCACAGCCCCAACAAGGACTGCTGGAAATAAACAGTAATGTCCCCCATTGCTGATGCATTCATACTTTTCTAATATAGAGTCTCCTGAAAAAGCCTTTATCCAAAGATGTTTTGAAGAGTCTGTAATACCGTCAACAATAAAAATATATTTTTAAAAAAGAATTCAGTTCTGCAGCCCCAAAGAACATGAATTTAAAATAAATTTATGTGTTGAGCAAAGAAATGCACCAAGAGTACAATTTATCCCCGAACGCCGTTAATCAAGGAAAAGGTGAGGCTTAAACTTACCCGCTGCACATCATAATGAAGCCCACGAATTGCAAAATTTGGGTCATACTCATACTTCCTGATTTCCACGGGATACTAAGGAAAAATAAAGAAACCGGTTTTAGCTAACAACGTACTAGGTTCAAGGTAGTACGTCCAGACTTGGTCCTTGGACAAGGGCTGAGGTGGCTGATGCACTCCGATGGGAAGGTGGGGTCAGAAGGGACGACTCGCACGGGGTCCCTCTGCTTCTGGACCGAGCGCCTCCTGGCCCCAGAGCCCTCTGCCCAGCCCCGCTCCCTGGGTATCTGCCCAGCAGAGGTGGGGTCTCATCCCTCCAACTTCTCTCATCTTCACTGTCCCCTCCCCTCCTTCCCTCCACCCCTAGACTCCCAGATCCCTGAGACCCCAGACATACATCTGCTTCTACCTCCCTTAACTCTGTCAAGCATTCATTCAGCTCAATTTGAGCCCCTCCGTGTCGCAGCCCTGGAATAGGCCCATTACCAGGTTTCATGAAGAGACCCAAGCTGAAAACTTCCAAAGGGCCCCTCCAGGTACCTTTCATTACGTTTCTCATCTGGACAGCAGGCCACTGCTCACCTTCCGTGGGCTAGAGGGACCCCACAGCTGTCAGTGCAGTGTCCTCCCCACTCAAGCAGAGGGGCCCTTTCTCAGCACGTGGCTCCCCGTTACTGCTCCAACGCTCTGATTCAGAACACGCACGGCTTTGGGGGGGAGCTTAGCTCCCCTGGTATTTCCTGGTTATTAAACCATTCCTCAACCTGTGCAAAAATCCAGGCTCCCTCCTTAGCTAGTCTTTCCCTCCTCCCCGAGTCTCAGGATTAGAACACCGGCTACCCCACTGACAGCACTGATGTATGAGCACCGCAGGCCCTGCCATTCCCATTTCACAGGCGGGACATCAGAGGAACCAGATGAAACAGCCTGGCCTGGGCTACACAGGTGGGGCGTGGTGGGCGGGGAGTCAGGCTCCAGCCTCTGCTCTCCCCACACCCTCGACCCTCAGAGCACAGACCTGAAGGACAGAATGTCTACTCCTGAGTCTAGTGAGGCTGTGTCACCAGGATCTTCCAATCACGATGTAAATAAACTGCTTAAGTAAAAACCTAGGCGCCTACCTTTCTGCAGCTTTACAAACTCTTGCATCCGCAGGGAACACCTCTGAACTACACTTCCTACAATGCCCAAGGGCAGCAAAGATTACAGTTCCTCTTCCTGGGCAGAAATGTGGGTTTACTACACTGAATTTCCAGATTAAAATTCCCAGAATCCTGGAGGAGAAGATAATCCATAGACACGTCATTTTGGAGCCGAAATGTCTAAAAAAAGCAGAGCTCTGGAGGCCAGAGCACCACTGGCATGCCTGCCTGGCGCAAAAGTTTCAACTACATGGAGCTTATGAAAAATGACATACACAGAGCCATTTCAAATGGAGGTGGAGCCCCCATCCCAGAGGAACTACCTTGCATGTCTTGCTTCTTGAACCTTTGAAATGTTTGACTTGGGCAAGATAACCTTTGGACTGGCCCAAACCAACACTGTCTTCCAAACCAGCCAGGAAAGCAGACCTTCTGACCACAATGACGTAATTTTGGACATTTGTTAGAATCAGTACTACGTACAGCTCAATACAACTAGAGAAACTGAAGCAATAATCAAAAAACTCCCAACAAGTAAAAGTCCTGGACCAGAGGGCTTCACAGATGAATTCTACCAAACATTCAAAGAAGAACTAACACCTGTCTTTCTCAAACTATTCCAAAAAATTCAAAAGGAGGGAAAACTCTCATTTTATGAGGCCAGCATTATCCTAATTCCAAAACCAGATAAAGACACTACAAAGAAAGAAAATTATAGGCCAATATCCCTGATAAACATAGGGATATTGTTCATCAATATCCTCAATAAAATATTAGCAAACCAGATCCAGCAATATATGAAAAAGATCATACACCATGATCAAGTGGGATTTATTCCAGGGATGCAAGGTTGGTACAATACCTGCAAATCAATCAACATGATACACCACATAAACAAAATGAAGAATAAAACCCACATGATCCTATCAATAGATGCAGAAAAAGCAATTGATAAAATCCAGCACCCACTTATGATAAAATCTCTCAGCAAAGTGGGAAGAGAGAGAATATACTTCAACGTAATCAAGGCCATATATGACAAACCTACAGCCAACATCATACCCAATAAGCAAAAACTAAAAGTGTTTCCCTGAAGATCAGGAACAAGACAGGGGTGTCCACTTT
This sequence comes from Miniopterus schreibersii, assembly GCF_964146895.1. Classification (NCBI taxonomy): domain Eukaryota; kingdom Metazoa; phylum Chordata; class Mammalia; order Chiroptera; family Miniopteridae; genus Miniopterus; species Miniopterus schreibersii. The sequence continues at coordinate 174,818,301 of NC_138102.1, forward strand.
CACCACTTATTCAAGACAGTATTGGGAGTCCTAGCCACAGCCATCAGACAGAAAGAAAACATAAAAGGTATCCAAACTGGAAAGGAGGAAGTAAAACTGTCATTATTCTCATATGACATGATATTGTACACAGAAAACCCTAAAGACTCCACAAAAAAAGCTACTAGGTCTAATAAATGAATTTGGCAAAGTAGCAGGATACAAAATTAATATTCAGAAATTGGTGGCATTTCTATACACCAATAATGAACTCTCAGAGAAACTAAGAAAACAATCCCATTTACTATTGCAACAAAAAAAAAAAAAAAAAAAATGAGGTACCTAGGAATAAATTTAAGGAAGGAGCATATACTGTGTTCATGGATTGGAAGAATTAGCATCATTAAAATGTCCATACCATCCAAAGCAATGTATAGATTCAACACAATCCCTATCAAAATACCAATGGCATATTTCACAGAACTAGAACAAATATTCCAAACCTTTATATGGAACCAAAAAAGACAACAAATAGACATGGCAATCTTGAGAAAGAAGAACAAAGTTGGACGATCATAATACCTAATATCAAACTATACTACTACAAGGCCATTGTAATCAAAAGAGCCTGGTACTGGCACAAGAACAGGCATATAGATCAACAGAACAGAACAGAGAGCCCAGAAATCAACTCACGCCTATCTGGTCAATTAATATTTGACAAAGGAGTCAAGAACATACAATGGAGTAAAGACAGTCTCTTCAATAAATGGTGTTGGGGAAGCTGTACAGGTACATGCAAAAAAATGAAACCAGGCCACCAACTTTCACCATACACAAAAGTAAACTCAAAATGGATAAAAAGACTTTAATGTAAGTCACGAAACCATAAAAATCCTAGAAGAAAACACAGGCAGTAAAATCTCAGATATCCCACGTAGGAGAATTTTTGCCAATACCTCTCCTAGGGCAAGAGAAACTAAGGAGAAAATAAACAAATGGGATTGCATCAAACTAAAAAGCTTCTGCACAGCAAAAGAAACCATCAATAAAATGAAAAAGGAGTCCACTGTATGGGAGAACATATTTACCAGCAATACATCTGATAAAGGGTTAATTTCCAAAATATACAAAAAACTCATAAACTCAACAGCAGGAAGACAAACAATCCAATTAAAAAATGGGCGAAGGACCTGAATAGACACTTCTCCAAAGAGGACATACAGATGGTCAAATATACATGAAAAAATGTTCAAAGTCACTAATCATCAGAGAGATGCAAACTAAAACTACAATGAGGTATCACTTCACACCTGTTAGAATGGCTCCCATCAACAAGTCAACAAACAAGTGCTGGCGAGGGTGTGGGGAAAAGGGAAGGGAGCCCTCACGCACTGCTGGTGGGAATGCAGACTGATGCAGCCACTATGGGAAACAGCATGGAGTTTCCCCAAAAAATTAAAAATGGAACTGCCTTTGACCCAGGGATCCCACTTCTGGGAATATATACTAAGAATTTTGAAACACCAATTTGAAAGAGTATATTCATAGTAGCGCTATTTACAATAACCAAGATCTGGAAACGGTCTAAATGCCCATCAGTAGATGAGTGGATAAAAAAGCTGGGGGACATTCACACCATGGAATACTATGCAGCTGTAAAAAAGAAAATCTTACCTTTTTCAACAGTATGGATGAACCTGGGGATTATTATGCTAAGTGAAATAAGACAGGCAGAGAAAGACACATACCATATGATCTTACTTATATGTGGAACCTAATGAGCAAAATAAACTGTCTAACAAAATAGAAACAGAGGCATGGATGCATGGAAGAGACTGACAGCTGTCAGAGGGGAGGAGAGGGGGGACTGGGTGAAAGAAGGTAAAGGGATTAGACGAGGAACATATATGCATAACCCATAGACACAGACCACAATGTGGTGATGGCCAGAAGGAAGGGAGCCAAGGACTAGGTGGAGGTGGGCAAAGGGGGGCAAATGGGGACATCTGTAATAGTGTCAACAATAAAAATAAAGGGGGAAAAAAAGAATTACAGCTTATTATCACCAAGAGAATTTTCTTTCTTCTAGTCATGTAATTATTTCCATTCCCTTTCTCACAAACTCCCCTTGCCTTCACCCCATAATAGAAACACTATTTGGGTTTCTGCCTGAATCAGCGCTTCTCAGTACTGCAATTCTTTGATCTCAAATAAATGCTTGTTGCCTCTCAAAAAAAAACTGGGCAACAATCAAGACGCACAGGAAACCTCTTTGCAAGGCTGCATTGCTAGCTTTTTACATCCAAAGGCACACTGGCATGAGAACTTTCCAGGTCCCACCAGGCTAAACCACATACGGCAAGTTTTCAATTCAAGCAGCATGAAGTGCTGACTCAAATGTCACATTTAGGCTCATTTCTCTAACACTTACCGTGTGTGCCAGAAAATCACTGCGTGATATTTCCACTCATGGGCGTTCCCAAGAATTCAGAACACTGAGCACAGTTCTCACACACACACACACACAGAACCCAACACAGGCACCACAGTCCTGCTTCTTCAAGTGAGGCCACGGGACTCCACACAGCCAAAGTCTCCTTTTAACTCAGGAGTGACAAATAAGGGACAGGACAGGGGGAAGGTGTTTAACACGTTACTGACAGAGGGGCTTTTACTGAGCCATGTGCCACACTGTTCTAGACACGTTCTGTGACTTAATTTCATTTCTTCCCCCAGCATGAAGGGCACCTCATGTCTGTTCTCCTGTTGAGTAATCTGAGGACAGAGTCAAGGAGCCTGCGCAGGCTCACACAGATAAACAGAGGTCAGGCCAGTACTCAAACCCAGGTCCACCCCAACCACTCCACAATCAAGTCTGAACCAACCCTAAGCCACACACTAGATGCTCACCGCCTCCTGTGAGAGCAGCACCTGCCACCTCGGAAGGTGCGATGAGTTTGCTGAGAGGACTCCCAGAAACAAGGGGGTGCTGGCTCTTTCAGCTGAGCCGCAGGTGAATGAGAGAGTGTGTACTCTGTTCATGGACTGCTCGAAAGCCTGGAAGCTGCTTTCTGAAACAAGGCTTAGCTAGGCTCCCTCTGTCGCTCACTTATCTGGCTCATCTGTCACTCTCACTGTTGCTGGGAGCCACTTCTGATAGGTACACAGCGGTTTCCAAGTGGTCCAGAGACCATAGCAAACAACCTGGAGAACAGATAGAAGCAGCTGAAGGAGCCTCCACAGGACAAGTCTGATGAAGAACACAGGCCCCAGGGCTGAGGGACCGGGTGTCAAATTCTAGCCCTACCATGTGCTAGCTGAGTGACCTTGGGTAAGGTCATCTGTCTCCCTGAGCTTCAATTTTCTCATTTCTAGGGTAAGGATAACAAGAGTCCTACCCTACATGAAAGCAGAGAGAATTAAGTCAAACGATGCCTGTGGGGGGTCAGGACAGTCTTCTCTGGCACATAGCAAGTGCTCAAGAAAACTGCGGCCCAGCCGGGCATGGCTCAGCAGTTGAGCATTGACCTAGGATCCAGGAGATTGCGGTTCGATTCCCGGTGAGAGCTCATGCTCGGATGGTGGGCTCAATCCCCAGTCAGGGGCATGCAAGAGGCAGCCAGTCAATGACTCTCACATTATTGATGTTTCTATCTCTCTCTCTCTCTGAAATCAATAGAGATATATTAAAAAAACAAAACAAAACTGAGTTGTTTTATATTGGACGGGGGATCGGGAGACCTGGGCTTTCAGACCCACTCCACTAGCCTCTGCTACTCTCCTGGAGGACTCTAGGGAAGTCACTTAACCTTTCCAGGCCTCTTTCTTCATATAGAAAGTGAAATGGTGGAACTGGGTCATTAGTCTCCTGCCCCTAAACTGTGATTCCCATACAAGCAGCCTAGCCCTGAAAGTCCCTATGATGGGCCCCTTTCCAACACACACACTACACACATGCACACACACACCGAACATGCACACGCACACACCCAGAGGCAGCATCTCTAGGAATGACCGGTCACAGTAATATCCAGTCAGAAGCCAAAGCTGCTCACATCGGTCAGGGGTTCACATTCTCTCCCACGGCCTATGGCTGGATTTTTTTGGACCCTTCACAGTTTAGAAACTTTCCATCATCCTGAAAAACATGACTCATCCAACATGTCATAAAGATTACCGGTATCCCTAAAAGCAGGAAGAAATATAAAAGATAAAAGACTTTCACTTGGGATTTTTATTAAAACATCTTATTTAGGCCCAGCCTGGTTTCCTTCAGTATGTGGATTTGTTCCAATTCCAGGTGCACTCTGGGGCAGGTTGGTGTGTGCAGACAAAGAAAGATCAAGGTTCCCCCTGAAAATGCTACAGAAATGTGCCTTTGTCTTCGCTGCAGAAAGTTAAGACTAAAACACTGCCGAGGACCCAGGAGTCCCCACCTGTGCCATTGCCACAGATCTGCAGCTGGGCCATGTACCCTGTCCTGGCTAATTACAGAGCTCTGGCCGCAGCTAGTGACCTCAACATTACAACACTGCCCGTGAGTTCCTGAGGTCCTGATGCCTGTAAGTATATCCATTTTTTAGAGGTCTCAGTTTGCTATTTAAAGGAGCCTAAATTATGAGTCTAATAAGAGGCAGGGCAGAAGGGTATAAAAGCAAAGCTCTCCGAAATCCACCCAAAACAGGCATCAAGGGCAAATAATCTGCAGCTGAACGGCAGCTCCACACCAAGCACAATACTCTGGCTTAACTTTGGAATTCAACAAAGACATCGAGTATTTACTGAGCACGTACTTTGTGCCTGGGCCTGGGAATACAACCATGAACACACATGCCACAGTCTCTGCCCCTAGGAAGTTTCCAAATAAGCAAACGCATACAATCCCAGGCCTGGTGGTGATAAGTACTACAAAGAAAATGCAGTCCAAGGGTTCAGAGATCTGAAAAAAAGAGAGAAGCTGCCAGGGGCCAGGACAGACGTTCCAAAGCAGAGGAAATGGCAAGCACAAAAAAGACCCAGAGGCAGGACCGTGTCTGGGAGTTCAAGGGGCAGCAAGCAGGCTAGTGTGGCTGGAGCAGAGTGAGGGCAGTGGGAGGAGAGGCTGGCAAGGAAGCTGGGGGTCTGGGAGCCCTGGAGGCCTCCTGTGTCATTCCAAGTGTGACAGGAAGGCTCAAGGCAGGTTGAGCCCAGAAGTGATGTGATTAATATTTAACGGTTCGTTCTTGCTGCCAAATGGAGAGCAGACTATGGGGCAAGAACAGAGAAGCAGGGAGACCAGTCAGGAGGCCACTGCACCCTCGGGCGGGAGGTGAGAATTGGATGCAGTCAGGACACGCTGGACGAATATCTTCTAAATGAGTGAAAAGAGAGCTCACAGCTGCACGGAGTACAGCCTCCCAGAGTACTGCATGGGGAGGGAAATGTGACAGTGCAAACATGGGAGCATGACCTCCACCGACAATCAAGGTCAAAGTCACAGCTTAGTCATGTTAATGGCCTGTACCCTGGATAGGATGTCACAACAGCAGCACTTTACCTCTGCGGTCTTCCTCCCCAAACCCTTACCCCCAGTCTAACCATACGAAAAACATCAGACAAATCCCAAGAGAAGGACATTCTAAAAAATACCCAACCGGTGCTCTTCAAAACTGTCAAGGTCATCAAAATCAAGGCAAGTCTGAGGAACTGTCACAAATAAGAGGAGCCTAAGGAGCCGTGACAACTAAATGAAACGTGGGTCCTGGATGGGATCCTGGAGCAGAAAGACACTGGGTAACAACTAAGGAAATCTGAATCAAGTACAGACTTCAGTTAATAATCATTTATTAATACTGGATATTCGGTTGTGACAAATGTACCGTGGAAATGGAACATGCTAACATTAGGGGAAACCATACGGGGTATACAGACAGCAGCTCTCTGCATACCTCTGCAACTTTTCTGTAAACCTAAAACTCTTCTAAAATTGAAAGATTTCTTTTTTTAAAGGACAGAGAGGCCCAGCCAGCGTGGCTCAGCGGTTGAGCATCGACCTAAGATCCAGGTGATCGCGGTTCGATTCCCGGTCAGGGCACATGCTCGGGTTGTGGGCTCGATCCCCAGGGGGGCGTGCAGGAGGCAGCTGATCAATGACTCTCTCATCATTGATGTTTCTATGTCTCTCTCTCCCCTTCTCCCTCCTCGCTCTGAAATCAATAAAGATATTAAAAAAAAAAAAAGACAGAGAGGCCCCGCAGCATTTGCTGAGAGATCAGATGTGGAAACAGGAGAATGTCAGGGGTCACAGCCGTTGTTAGGCTTTCGAGTGAAAAAGCGGGTGAACGCCGGTGCCAGTGACGGATTGGGAAACACTGATGAGGGTGCGATTTAGGAGATGAAGTCAGAACTCTTCCAACACTCCCTTTCTACCCCGCGGACATGTGAAATACAGGTACAGATACAGTTATTACCCAATCTCTTTTATTTCTAGTCTTGTAAAAACTTGTTTTTGTAAAACAAAGAAGGAAAGAAAGAAGGGAAGGGTAATTAAGGAGCTGAAACTTTTTCATTTGCTTCTGGGAAGATGCTGAATTGCCCACTTCCCGTTCCATTACTATGCATCACAAACACAGATGTCTCTCCAGCTCCACAGGCTCACAAGGTCTTTGGCAGTAAAAACAGCACCAAAGTCAATGCTTCCAACAGCATCTTAGAAGAATCACTTTCAAATCCAAAGCAAGAGAAAAATCTGCATAAGCATAACTGACTCCCTTAATATGCCTGATATCATTAGTGTTATGACAGATTTCTCTTATCTAAGCAATGAATGAAAGTCCATGATCTTAAATCCAAAAGCTTTTCTCATCATAATCATTGAAACCTTTTTCCCAAATTTCATTAAATTTTTACTTTCCTAAATTTTTAATCTTCATGAATATTTTCTTTTCCTATGAACAATAAACCCACAGGGCAGAAATGACCGGTGTTATTAATTCCACAAGGTAGGTAACATGGAATAAAGGAGAGGGCATATGCACCTTGGACACGGACAGATCTAAGCTCAAGTCCGGGTTTTGCCTCCCTCTGGTCTCGTGGCCTTGACCTACTGGCTTAGTTTCCTCAACAGTCCAACAGAGACAGTATCTATCTACAGGGCTGTCACACAGATTAGAAATAATAAAGCCAGAATTTGAACCCCAGCAGTCAGGTTCTAGAACCTGTGCTTTTGGTACCCAGCAAGCAAGTAGCAGACGGTGCTGTTGCTAATGACCTTGAGTTTTTTGTTTTGTTTTGTTTTGTTTTTTTGTTTTGTGTGTTTTTTTGGTTAATCTCACCAGAGGATATTTTTTCCGTTGCTTTTTCGGAGAGAGTGGAAGGGAGGAAGAGGGGGAGCAGTAGGGGGGAGAGAGAGAGAGGGAGAAACATCGATGTGAGAGAGCCACATCAATTCGCCTCCCATATGTGCCCAGACCAGGGGCGAGAGCAAACCCACAACCCTTCGGGGCATGGGCCGACGCTCTAACTACTGAGCCACACCAGCCAGGGCAATAATGGCCTTCGTTTTGTGAGTGATATCAGAGTCACGGCATATGACCTAGGACTAGAATGCCAGCACCCACACCACACCCCTTCAGCTCAACCTCCCAGTGGGGTGTTGGAGAGGTGGTGCAGGGTGACAGATGGGAGAGCAAGGGCAGGACCACCTAGGTCTCATTCTGCTTCCATCCCTGCAGTCGAGGGAAAGGACCGTGGGTTAGACAGAACAGAGTCTCTTGAACAAACAGAGAACTGCTGTTGGACGGCAAGTGGCTGGTAACTGGTAAGGTGGCCATAACCAAAAGACGATGACCGATGGCTTAGTGGCAGAGGTCAAGTTATTTTTGGCAAATACCATTTCTGCATTTTAAAATAGGACAAGATGAACTGCTTATTAAATCCACTGATAACCAAAAACTGAAGGGAATATATTGCATCAAAGGGTAAGGATCCGAAGCTAATGGAAACTTTGGCAACATTAATCAAGCTCTAATATCCAGAACCAGGGAGGTGATAGTCTCCCTCTATTCCACACCAGTCAGACCCCCACCTGCTGTAACATCTCCAGTTCAATGTCTCAATGTGAGAGGCATAAACCAGAGCACACACAAAGGAAGGTGACCAAGATGACGAAAAGAAGCCAAATGAGAATGGTTGAAAAAACTAAGAATGATCAGCCTAGGAAAAGAGAAGTCTTGGCAGACATAATGGCTGATCTGTACAACACCCAACCTAAGTCAAGTTTTAGGTTTCTAGCTACTCACATTCTACCTCGCACCCCACCCAGCCTACCCTTGCTAACAAACTCCTTTCAGACTCCGCTGAAATATCACCTTCCTTGATGTTTTCCCAGTTCCCTCAGGCAGAGAAAGTTGCTCCAACCATGCTCCACACATCCCCCCATCTCTGGTCGGGTGTCTGTAGAGGCGTCCACCAGGCGGCTTCCTAACTCATCTGCCTGTGTGACTGACTCCCCCAAGGGACTGTCGGGTCTCCAGGGGCAGGACCTGGTCCTCCCCACCTCCAGCCTCCCTGCTTCTGTTACAGGGCTTGACACAGAAGAGACACTTGGTAAAGGTTTAAGAGCTGTGGGAAGGGATGCAGGAAGAAAAGAGACAGAGGGCGAAAGCTCTGTGAAGGCAGAATTGTCCAGCCCGTGGAAGAATCTCCCCAGATCAGAACTGCCTCTCGGAGGAATGCCCTCAGGTCCGAGACGGAGATTCCTGCGGCTCTTTGCGGGATGCTGCGGGGGTCCTCCAAGGGCAACCTCTGAGGATGCTTCTCATCCTGGCTCTGGAAATGTGTACTCAAAGCAGACTAGAGAATCACATGCTAGGTGTAATTTCCAAGCCTTGTAAATAATAAACCTGTATCTTTTCCAAGGTTCCCGATGGTTACTGCTGAAGGGTGTCTTGTAATTGTAATAAGAACCACAGGGGCTGGTCCAGCCACAACACTGATCATTATAAACTGAGACCAGAACAAAACACAATGCCTATCATTTGAAGAATTCCTTCTAACCAGAACTCAACAGGCTGCCACTTCCTGGGACGTTGGGAGAAGCTATGTCACTACTCTGCGAGAAATGACAGCATAAACGTCTGTTAATCTCCATTAACAGACACCTAAAGGGTCTTTTAAAAACAAAACAAAACTATCTTCTGAGTATAAAGTCTCAGTCATGCAAGATAAGTAAGTGCCAAAAATCTATTATATAGCATGGTACCCATAGCAAACAATATTGTACTATACACTTAAAAACTGCTAAGAGGGTAGGTCTTATGTGAAGTGTTCCTACTACGCACACACAAATAACAACAACAAAGGGGCAGAAGGAAACTCTGGGAGGTGATGGAGTTTATGGCCTTGATGGGGGTGATGGTTTCACAGGTGTATATTTATCCCCAAACTCATGGAAATATACACATTAAGTATGTACAGCCTTTTGCATGTCAATCATACCTAAATAAAGTGGTTAATTTAAAGAACTATCTCCCAGGTAGAGTCATTTGGAATGGAACAAAATCTACTCATTCATTCAGCCACAGTTTCCTAAACGCCATCTACGTGCCAGGCATGAGGCCAGGTCAGCTCACGGCTGTTCTTCACACATCTAAGGGACAGGGGAGAGAGAAGGTTATGTCCCCATGCTCTTACCCGGTGCTCATTGATGAGAAGGTCCCGGGCAGCGTTAAATATCAGTGTGTGGAGGTGCTTTGAATAAAATACCAAGGTGTAGTCATAATCAAAGCCATAGATCTCGATGTCCGACAGGCTCATCTCGTTGTTTGAGAAAATGGCATCGGGATTCAGCAAGTTGCTCATGATCGAAGGAACCAATTCTAGAAGTAAAGAAAAAAGAAATGCATCATGCCATGTGATAAGTAAGGGTCATAAGTATGATTTCTAAGTGAAATGAGCAAATGGAAGTGCAAGAGCGCTCTGCTTTCCCTTGCACACGCAATGCTGAGTGAAAGGAGCCTGTCACAAAGGACCACGTGTGTGTGATTCCATTCACAGGAGATGTGTAGAACAGGCAACTCCTCACAGACAGAAAGATTGGTGGCTGCCTAGGACTGTGGGGTGGGGAGAAACAGAGTGACTGCTAATGGGTGCAGAGTTTCTCCTTGGGGTGATGGAAATACTCTAAAATTGATTATGGCGATGTTGAAGAGCTGTTGTGAATATACTAGAATCCTGAATGGGAGACTTTAAGTGGTTGAATTGTATGGTATGTAAACAATATCTTAATAAAACTGCTATTAAAACAGAATATTAGCTTCAACATCATAAAAAGATCTGTTTTGTTTATAAAATAATACAGGTCAGTTACAGATTTTAGAAGATAGACAGATAATTAAACTTAAATATCAAAAATCCTGTCATCACCCAGGAAAAAAGCCATTAACATCTTATGGATCTGCTGCCAGTATTGTTGTAGATGCAGATTTTACATAGTTGGCCTCGCACTGTGTAGACAGCTTTGTACTCTGCTCTCTAAATTTCATATTCTTTCATGACTTTACTCTCCTATATTACAGACTTTCTGAGAATATAACTTTAAATTTACATAAGATTTGGGTTTACTTTGCCAAACCAACCTATTACTCTATGTCACACACTTAGGTATTTTCCTATGTTAAAAACAGCACTGCAATCAGTATCTTCCTATGTTATCTTTTACCCTTCAGATGAGTTCCTTCAGATGGGTTATGAGAAGTGTGATTAACCCCAGGGTCCCCTGGATCCAACAACAGTTTCAAGTTTCTTTTTTGAGCAGTTCTACCTGGGTAGGGATAGTTATTCCACGACTGTTAACTCTTTCCTGAAGCTTTTCCAGGAACTTATTCTACCTTACAATTTCCACCAGCCCACTTTAAAAAAAGCTAAGACGCAATGCGCGATGTTAGTGATCTTACTTTCCCAACACCTTTAAACGCGTTTGCTACTTTATCACGGCCGAAGTTTTCATCATTTCCCATCGGCTGTCCCCACCTGCGATTCCAAGCATGAGTCCGCTAAGGAAGCAGGAGGACGACGGGTGACTGTCTGAGGTGGACCGATGGTGAAATAAACCCTCACTGCACCGTGCTTCAGATCCCGTGCACGGCCCAAAGCATTACATCCGCCTCAGAAGTCTGAAGATACCACCTTTGCGGTCACTTTAGCTTCCATGGGACACAGTTGGAAAATCCTAATTTCCCATTTTCCATCCATTGTGGCAAATAATAAAACTGGCAGAAGATGAATACGAAGTGAAAGAGCATGATTCTCTAGCATCTGATGATGGAGAGAAACTGACCACAGAAGTGAAATCTTAGACTATGAGTCCTCAGTGACCACATCTGAGGTCACGCAACATACAAGGGGGGGCCAAAGTAGGTTAATAATCATAATAGTCAATGCAATAATTAATAATACAAAAATAAACCGTTTCATGTACTCACAACTGTAAACCTCCTCTTGCCCACTCCTGTGTTTCTAAAACAAAAGGAAACCTGATATTCTCCTAAGTTCCCACAGGTAGTCACTGACCAGGAAGAACATCATGTAGTCTGTGACAGGAACACAAGCCATCCTGTTTTGCCAGAAGGACATGTAATGGCATTCTTTCACCTTTTACGATGCTTGTGCACCAGAATTTACTAGAAACAGCAGACAAATGCTGAAGGCAGGTGACTTTCTGGAGGTAGGTACAAAACCACCAACACCTGCACACAAAAACTGAACTGTCCAGAGCCTACCACTAAACGGAACTGTGTTTATATTACTATTCTTTACGTTTCTAAGGACAACCTCCCACTTCCATTGTAACAACTAATACTGATTAAGCAGTTAGCATGTACAACATGCTCTCAGACGCACTTTATATTGCCTCATTTAATCCTTACAGCAACCTTAGGAGGCAAATACTCTAGGACCCCATTTTATATGGGGACACTAGTGACACAGAAATTATATAATCCACTGAAGGACACACACCCACTAAATGGAAGAGCTGGGCTTTGAACCCGGGAAGTCTAGCTCCAGAATCTATGCTCTTAGCTCCCTTCCCCAGGATTATACGAATCAACAAGCCTTGGAAAACAGTGTTTGGTTTTTTCCAAAAATAAAATGGATTCAATCCGTCATAATTTTGGTGCTTTAGAGTCTACGGTGCTTCCCCTTTCCCTTCTGCTCACTTCTTTCTGACTAGGAATGGTTCACATTATCCACTTGCGTCCCAAGGGCCACCTGAAATACTCAAAAGGTACTAATCTAGCAGGGTGACAGCTACAATCAGGGGACAGTCCCAGCCACAATTCTGAGTATTTCAGAAAGCCCCTTACATCTTTGGGGCTTGGATCCCTTTGAAAACCTAACAGAAGCTATAGAATAATGCACAGGGAAGTTTTGTGGAAAATTTTAGGGAGATTGACCCCTGATGCCTGTTCATGGTCTCCAGTTAAGCTGCCTCATTACACTAACTTCAAACCAAGCCTTTGCATCCCCACACAGAATTCCCCAACCATCAACGGCAAGTACATACATGCATGCATGAATGAATGAATGAATGAACAGGTGAATGAATGAATGGGTGAGTGAATGTCCCACTGACAACCTAGATACGACTGACTCCACTGAAAACCCCAATAGTCAAGATTCACCAACTCTGTGTTTTCACTGATTTTTTTTTTTTTTTAAATATATCTTTATTGATTTCAGAGAGAGGAAAGGAGAGGGAGAGAGAGAGATAGAAACATCAATGATGAGAGAGTCATTGATCGAGCCCGCAACCCGGGCATGTGCCCTGACCGGGAGTCGAACCCCGATCGCCTGGATCCCAGGTCGACGATCAACCGCTGAGCCACATCCGGCCGGGCTGTTTTCACTGATTTTGACAAAGGAACTAATCAGACAATAATCTTGGCTTCTTCTTTTTTTCTTTTGCAAATAAAACCAATCGGAGGACAGGAAACAAGTAACATTTTAAGAAACCTGAAGGCAGACAGTTGACAAGAACTAGTCCTGAGGAAGGGAGAAGCCCGCAGTCCCAAGCTCTTGCGCATCTAACACCCAAGACCTCTGGCCTTCCACAATCAGATGATGCCATTTTCAGAATATGCCACGTGACACTGTCCCCACAAAGCAAGTGCAGGGGGATCACTTACAGACTGCCTACAAGCTCTCCGTTCACAGATGAACTTTCCAAGGGAAGCTCTAACAGCCTGTTTAAATAAGAAGCTTACATTTACAAATGGCCTTGGCAATGAAGCCTCTCTCCCTCTCTGCTACCCGAGAAGAGCAAGCGAAGCTCTCAAGGAAACATGACCAGGATGGAAAATCGCTAACAGCCCGCACGCCTCCCAAAGCTGCCCAGGAATTTGCGCCCCCCCAAGCCCCCCTAAACTGAAAGCCCCAGGTGATATCAATCACATGAGCAGCAGCACCGGAAAACTGGGGCGGCTAACCTATCATCACCCAAAATAAACAGGAGAGCGTCAGAAGCTTAAAAGGGATCTCAACGCGCCCTGCAACCACTTCAGAAAAGTGCTGAAAATAAAACCAACACTTACAAGGCAGGAGAAGAGAATGCCAACCACTCAGAGAGAGAGAGGAGGCTCAACTGCAGACTGAAATATAAACAGAAGGGCTCTGACCAGTCCGTTATGTACTTTCCCAAAGCGCCAACGAGAGCAGGGATGAGCTTAGAAAGTGAATTCCTTTTGCACCTAATGGATGATGACAGCGAGACTACACAATTGTACAGAGAAACGGAGAGACAGCTCTGTTACTCTGGCCAGAGCCCGATTCCAACGCAGCCCCCGGAGCTGGAAGCCAGGTGCCTTTCAGGGGACAGTGTAGCAGATGGGACACCCACTAGCATACTCGGCAGCTTCTGGTTTTTCATCTGCTAATCCATGGAGCGCTGGGAAACGTGGAGAGCCACCTGTAGCAAACCATGTAAGCTTTCTGAGGGGCTTGTTTACTCATTTTTATTGTGGTAAAATATGCATAAAATAAAATTTACCATCTTAACGAATTTTAAGTGTACGGTTCAGACATTAAGTTCATTTAGACTGCGCAACCATCAGCACATGGGTCTCCAGAACTCTTTTCATCTTGCAAAATGGAAACACCATAACCATTAAACTGCAACTCCCCACTCCTCCACCTCCCCAGCCCCTGGCAACCACCACTCTACTTTCTGTCTATGAATCTGACTGTTCTAGGTACCTCATAAAAGGTCATATCGTATCCTTTTGTTTCTGGCTTATTATATTTAGTATAATGTCCTCAAGGTTAATCCATGTCATAGCACGTGTCAGAATTTCTTTCCTTTTGAAGGCTGAGTAATACTCCATGGCGTGTGTATCCCATATTTTGTCTACTCACCCATAGATGGTGGACATGGGTTACTTCTGCCCCTTGGCTACTATGAATGATGCCGCTGTGCACGTGGCTGTACAGATATCTCTGTGGGCCCTGCCTCACTTCTTTAGAGTATATGCCCAGAACAGGAATTGCTGGATTTCATAGTACTTTTGTTTTTCATTTTTTGAGAAACCGCCATACTGTTCCATAGCCACTGTACCATTTTCAATTTTGATTTTTTTAAAGATGGCCCAAAAGAATTCCTTCCTTGCCTAAATTCTATCTTTACAGAGAATATGAATGAAGTCAGAACTTAGGTACAGAAGTCAGACATTTCCAAACTGTGTCAAGATCTAAGTCTGGGAAATACTGTTTTTGCCAAGTACTTCGTCCCCTCAATGTTCAGAAATGCTAAATGACTCTCCCTTAATAAAGGCCTCGAGCCTCGCAGAGCAGTGTGTGGGGACGGTGCCGGGTAGAAATCCACGGCCTGAGCTGCGTCAAGGAATATTCCTAATGTCCCCAGAGAGGCAGCGTCACGTGACTATTACTCAGCCCTTGGGCACACAGCACTGGAAAGCTCTAACAGAAGTTTACCAAATACAGTACTTGCTCTCAGCATGATCCCCAGCATGAGTCAGATGAAGACAGGAGGGGTGTAAGGGATGGGTCTGACGCACGACGTCCTAACGGCAGCCTCTGATAAGCAATGGTTGCGGGCACTGGTTGTCTGTGCCCACTCAGTGTGGCTGGCTGTGCGATCTCACACTCACTCACATTCAGTTCGTCTCTCACCCAGGCCTATGGGGAGGATTAGCATCCTCCCTCCACTCCCCACCCTGGCTCTGGCCAAAAGATTGGGGGCAGAAGTGTCGCTTTCCAGGCCACACTCCCTTCTCCTACTGGCCTATTATGGAAATATAAGGTATGGAGACACCACAAGATGGAAGAAGCCGGGAAAGCTAAGCCCATCACCTGGAGGGCAACTGCCCTGGAGAGTGGCGTGAGGCCCTGGTAGACTACATGAGTGAGAAAAAACTTTGGTTACAGCTGTCTGCAGTAAGCCACTGAGATTTTGGTGTTGCTTGTCACTGCAGCAAAACCTAGTCAAACCTGACTGATATGCCTTCTATTCCTCTAGTATTCCTCCTGAATTTCTTTAGGATACTATACCTCTCCAACATTCAGACTGTACGGTATCGGTGAAGTTCCTGACTCCAGAAGGAGAGCATGTTGGCCAGGCCTGGCCAAATAAAGCCCCAGAATTCCCTCGCCAACACTGATTAGTTTGGGGCAGGGAGAGGACCCCTCTCGCTAATCATCACCACACTTTCCCAGCAGCCAAAGTGAACCAATGAGTCCAATCAGGAAAATTTCTGGAATTATAGGGGAATTTCAAGGAATAGGCACTATACTTTCAAACTTGGACCTAAGTTAAATCTGGAGATGAGAGGGGCCACAACTAGGAACCTGAAAAACAGGCCAACAGGGAGGAGAGCAATGTCAAGCGAAAGATGCAACCTGATGACACCATCTGAACTCGGAACAAGTCATGCTTGAAGTTAGTACTGCCTCTGGATTTTTATTTACACAAGACCACATAATTTCTTCTTTTTAAGGGTTTTTTGGGGGGTTTTTTGGCTTAAATTCAGTCAGTCTGAGTTGAGTTTCCACTGCTTGCAACTGAAGGAGTCCCAAGTAAAAGTTCATTTTTTCAAATGATGGGTAATCATTTGCCATTTTTCAAAAAGATGGGTAATCTACTACTCTGTGCTCTCCAGGATATACTGTAGTGAGTAATGACTTGGATTAAACATTCACCTGGAATATTCTGTGTACTTAGCTATACGGAAAGAATGTCAAGTAAGATTTTCCTTCACAGTATGTCATAAAACAAACACCATGTGAATCAGAGGTAAATTTTTTTAAAACATTAAAATATATAAAGATTACTATTTATTTCAACTCTGAATAGAACTTAACTTTCCAAATGTAAAAGCTACAGAATAAATCACCAAAGAAAAATACCGACGGATTTACAATATAAAATTTTAAACATCTGTGCATCCAAAAATATTTTTAAAAATTTGAGGTGAAGGCATCTATTAGACAAAAAAATTAAAAAACAAACAGCAGAGGACTAATGTCCTTAATATTCAAAAATCCATACCAATCTGTTAACAAAAACGAGATTCCAACAAGTAAAAAGACAGAGGATACATCTCACAAGAAAGGAAATTAAATGACTGATAAATCTTCGTGTTCAACCAGTCTAATTAAAAAAAGCAAATTAAAACAGGTAACAGCAGCTCTCCCCTAAAGGTGGGATTGTAAGAGGTGTTACTGATCTTATTTCATTTACTTTTTTCTCTAATAAGCATGTGTTGCTTGGCTAAGAAATGAAAGTAAGATGGCATTTTGCTCCTATCAGATTACAGCGGTGTTTTTGTTGCTATTATTGTTATTTGTATGTGTTGTGTGGGTTGTGTGATAGAACATAGAGTTGGTGCTGGCACTGGCCAGCCTCACTCCTTGCTGTTTAAGGGTATAAATCAGTTTGAGCCTTCAGGAAAGCAGATTGGCAATAACTACCAGGAATCTTTTAAAAATATTCATACCCTTTGACCTAGTAATTCTCCTTCTAGGAATCTATGCTCAGGAAATAGAGATGTGGATACAGATTTATATACAAAGACTTGGCTACAGTGACACGAACGAAGCAAAACCTGGGAGATAACATGCCTTATTTGGAGGCCCAAACATACATCTCAGATACCTGAACTCAGGAACCAAAACATGCCAACAAGAATATGAGCAAACAGAAAAGCTGAATGAAATGCACAGAAAAGACCCTGCAGTTCAATTTTTTGGGAAGGCAAACTACAATCCCAAAGACACTGAAATGACATTTTTCTTCATTAATGAAATATTATTAATGAAGATTCATTAATTAAATTAGGGATTTTCTTTTTTGCTGTGTGCCCTAGACTTCAACCGGGGGGGGGGGGGGGCAGCTTTTTTTCCTAGAGAACTTCAGAGGTTACAACAAACTGGCAGCCTCCGTTTGCCCCCATAAAGCACCGCCCAGCTTTCCGTGGATCTTCCCAGGGCTCCGTGCACCAACCAGCTACCCCAGGGCACTAATAATGTGCACTCGCTACGTGTCAGGCACATGAAGCAATGCACACGGGCCTCTGAGTGAGGCCCTCGGTAATATGCCCACTTTACAGAGGGGAAAACAAAGATGAGACGAGATTAACAGCTCAAGGTCACATTTCCTTGTCATATTTTTATGTTCCCACATCAGCAAAAGTTAGAGCAGATCTAAACTATTTGTTTTTCCCTCATTTGACCAAATCTCAACATCTGATTATATATTTCATAATATTCATATTTCATGAATATTCATATTAAAAATAATTTATGAATTAGTTCGTATTTACTAAAGATGGCTTCAAATCCTCTTTCAAAAGTGCACATGTAGATTGAAAACAAGGTTTCAAAATTTCTTTTAAAAGTATTTAGATTGAAAATATATGAAAAAAGTATGGGAACTTTGGTTCCTAAGGTAAAGCAGTATCTACATTTCCTGGCTGTCTCTGCGGCAAGTAAACCGAAGGTTCTGTATCCAAATTTTAAACCTTTAAACTTCTCATCTGCGATTGCCAAGGGAAAAACCACCCCACTTTAGGACAGCTGCCCTCAGAGAACTTCACACGTTACAACTTCCTTCTGTCAGGACAGCTTCCTTCTGTCAGGAAGGCCTGGGCGAAGGCCAGACGGTTTTGCTGCTGACGCTTGCTTGAAAAATGTGAGTTTGTTCTGATGCAACTGATCCGTTAGGGAACAGTTTCACCACAACGCAAATTTCACGTTTATGCTTACAATGATATGTTTTGTGCCAACCAAGGTTATTTGGTGTGGTTGTGTCCATTTAATATCCTTTCTGCTAATAACTAGTTATGGTAAGGGAAATAGAGACAAATAGAAGTGTGACTTGAGACACAGACAATTCCTGAGAGCGTGCTACTGTTAGCCTTTAGAGATTTATTTTGCTGGTTTTTTCCTTTTTATTAAATTTATTGAGGTGACATTAATTAACAAAATTGTACAGGTTTCAGGTGCACAATTCTGCAACACATCATCTGTACACTGTATTGTGTGTTCATTACCCCAAGTCAAGTCTCCTTCCATCACCATTTATCCCCCAGACCTTAGAGAAGACTGACGAATGTCAGAGGGATGGAGGGGGGCGGGGGCGTGGCGGGGGAGAGAGTAACCAAAGAATTTATATGCATATATGCACAACCCAAGGACGCAGACAATGGTGGGGAGAGTGACTGGGGAGGGGGAAGGAACGGGGGGGGGGGGAACGGGTCATTGCGGAGAAAAAGGGACATCTGTAATACTTTAAACAAAAATAAAAATTAAAAAAAAATCAATAAAAATACATTTTTTAAAAAAGAGAAAAAATAAATAAATAAATAGATACAACTATTCTTAGCCAGAAACTGTTTTCTCTAGTATCACAAATAACCGCTCAGTTGTAAATCACTTTTACTTCTGCAATAGTCCAGTAATAGATGTTCAGATGTCCAAAGTGTCCTTTCCACTATGGAGAACATCTATGCAGTTATCTCCCAGTCCTTAGATAAGAAATGACATTTCCCCACCTCTGAACACAAATTCTGGGCTCTTCTGGGACTCTGCCCCCGCCCCTCCAGCCCCAGTTGCTGGTCCAGAGTAGAACACGCGACTCACGCTCGACCACTCCTACGGTCCCTCCTCCTGGGTACTGCCCTAAGCCAGGCTAAACCAGAGTCCAGCCCTTACTTCTGTATCTCTCCTTTATAACTTAATGGAGGTATAATAAAATCATGTATAATAAATCACACATAGTGTATAAATTTTGATGACATTTGAAATACGTATATACTTCATCCCATAAAGATAATGAGCATCTCTAACATCCCCAACATTTCCTTGCACCCCTTGGAATTCCACCCCTCCCTCTCTCCTGCACCCCTGCCCATCCCCAGGCAACTGCTATGCACCTGATCAGATCTGTTTGCATTTTCTAGGATTTTAGGTAAATGAAACCATACAGCACGTAGTATTTTGGTAAACTGGTTTTCCCACTTACTAAACTCTCAGGAAGTTTTGCAATAAGCACTTATTGCACATCTAGTATGTGCCAGACACCGTATGGGGGCACTGTGCAGAGATTATAAATAAAAATAATAGTAAAGCCACAAAATGTAATGAACATCACAGGCAGTAAGAGAGACGAAGAAATGGCACTCTGACAGGTGAGATACGAGGAACTAACACAGGGCAGGGCGTGCCCCCAGAGGGGGCGGCAATTCAAAAGCCATTTATTGTGTCTATTCTACAAAGAAGCTTTCCTTTTTCTAGTTTAGATATTTTGCATCATCTCCAGGGGAAATCAATCCATGACAAATAGAATTACTCATCTGAAAAATGAATACTGCATATGACATTTATACTACTCCCACCAAAAGTTAAAATTACCTCTCTTACTACTCTGTAAGTAATATCTGTAATTCTGACTGCTCCGTAGAAATCCATCATGCTTCCCAAAGTTCCAAAAATAAAACTTCATGCAACTACATTTGCAATAAAATTATATATAGTAATGGTTTAATGACAACTTAATCTTAACATTGTCCATTTAATTAAAAAAAAAAAACTGCTCAAAAGAAAGAGAAAAACTTCTTAGAAAAGGAAAGTTAGCCCTATCAAAAGATCAAACACAAGGCAAACTATCAAGAATTTGTCATCAAAGTGTAGAGGACATAGAAAAGAAATGAATTATCAGTTACTTCCACATGCCACGCACTGGGCACTTCTTGTCATCTCAATTAATGTCCCAGAAATTCCATGAGGTGAATACTGTTATCCCCAATTTGCAGATGAGGAAATAAGGCTGAGAAGTTAAGAAACTGGTCCCAGGTTGCACAGTTATCAAACAATAAAATGTACATTGAATGCCTGGCATAGTACTTGGCACATAGTAGGTGCTTCATAAAGGTCAGTCCCTTTCCCTTTTCTCTACTCATCCATGCAAAGTAATATTTTTCCTAGATCAGCAGAATCCAGGAAACACACACCCCCCAACCCTTTCAAGGGATCTTTGAGGTCAAAACTATTTTTATAGTAATACCAAAGACATCCACATCCTAATCCCTGGAACCTGTGAATATGTCACCTTACGTGGCAAAGGGGACATTAAGGTTGCGGATGGAATTATGGCTGCTTATCAGCTGACTTTAAAATAGAGTATCATAGATCATCCAGGTGAGTTCCATGTAACCACAAGGGTCCTTCCGTGTGGAAAAAGGAAGGCAGAAGTCTCGAGATGTGATGTGAGAGAGGCCAACTGGCCATCGCTGGCTTTGAAAATGGAAAGGGCCATAATCCAAGGAATGTGGGGAGCCTCTGGAAACCGGGAAGGCTGGGAAACAGTCTCCACCAGAGCCCCTGGAAAGGAGGCAGCCCCGCCAGCACCTCGATTTCCACCCAGTGAGGCCCGTTTCGGACTGCTGACCTCCAGAACTATGAGAGCACACTCCGGCGGTTTTAAGTCACTAAGTCTGTGGTAATGTGTAACAGGAGTGATAGAATTTCATACGGAGATGTGCCTCTTTCACGCTTGTCCTCGCCAACGCGCAGTGGAGTTTTCCAGGGGCTACGTGATGTCTGATACTGCGAGAGGAGGCAGGATCAGGTCCGGGAACCTAGCTGCCTCCCATTCATCCAGACATCACGGAAATTTGCAAAAATGTAAACGTTTCTCTGGAGTTGGTACAAAAAGTTTAGAAGTTTAGGTATTCTTCTAAAGTTCTTTTATTCTGGAAGATAGTCATTTTTCATCTCAGGCTCTGAGATGGCTTTAAAGGGGGAAAGCCCACCAAGCTCTCCACATATGAGGCTGCAGCCGCCCTACATTCATCTTAGATACACCGTTCCCAGGCAAGATTTCTCAGCCTTGGCACAACTGACATTTGGGGCCGGAAAATCTTTGCTGTGGCGACTGTCCTGTGCATTGCAGGATGTTCAGCAGCATCCCTGGCCTCCACCCACCAGAGGCCTGCAGCCTCCCCTTTCTCCCAGAAAAGGTCTCCAAACACTGCGAAATGTCCCCTGGGGGACAAAATTCCCCCCCTCCGCCCGACTCTGGTTGAGAATCATAGGTCTATAGGAAACTTTTGCTAATGGTTATAAACCAATATTTTTTTTCCCAAAAATACAAAGAACCTTTTCTCTGAGCTGAATTTGATACAGGGTGCATAAATATTACACTTCCCAAAATCTCAAGTTTAAAAACAAAAAAGAAGAAATTCCAAATAATGAGGAGCATTCTACGATGTGACCAGTACTCCTCAAAACTGTCAAGGTCACCAAAAACATGGAACCTCAGAGAAACTGTGACAGCCAGAGAGCCCCAGGAGCCGGGGCAATGCGCTATTCCAGATGGGATTCTGGAGGAGTGAGGGGCAGTACTTAGGTTAAAGGCTAAGAAAATCTGAATTAAGTATTGACCAAAGTTACTATTGATACATAATGACAATGTATCCTTATTGGTTCATTAATTGTGACAAATGTACCATAGTCATGTGAGACGTTAATAGGGTTTATGAAAGGAAACATGCAATTTTTCTATAAATCTAAACTGACCTAAGAAATAAAGCTTGTAAAAAAAAAAAAAAAAAAAAATTCTTAAAAATGGAAATAAAAAGAAGGGTGGGAGAGCACGAGTAAAACGAAGAGTAACAATGGTCTCTTCCCTGAGCAGGCTTCATTCTGGGAGCCCGTTGGAAGGGAAGGGACCTGAACTGATTGCTCCGATTACAGCAAGAGATCAAATGGCCAGAAAGAAATAATCAGGAAGTGAGACAACACCACTCTTTTGTCTTCTTGTAAACTGAAACAAACAAGTGAAACGAAACAAAACAAAAACCCACCACGGGCTTTTGTACAGACCTCTGTTCCTACAGACGTGGTTCTCGGCAAACACTTCCTGCATCCCCGGGCAGCGACTTGCTCCGCTGTCAGAGCCCCTGGGGCCCACTGTTTATCTCCCCAGGCTGGACCGTCACTTACCTGTCACCAGGCACCCCTGCAACACAGGTCCCATGCTTGGCACAGGCAGGGGCTCAGCCACTGTGGGCCCCTCCCTCTCGGACCCATCCATCTGGGAATCAAAAGCCTTTAAAGCCACTGCTGGGTGCTTAATAAAAGCTTGCTGAATGAACACAAGTTGGACACATACACTCTTACAGACTTCAGCTAAAGGGGGTTGGAATGGTCCAGCCCCAATCTGGGCAAAGAAGCATGTCAAATTAAAGTCCCTGGCCCGGCCGGGCGTGGCTCAGCAGCTGAGTGTCCACCTAGGATCCAGGCGATTGGGGTTCGATTCCCGGTCAGGGCACATGCCTGGGTTGCGGGCTCGATCAATGACTCTCTCGTCGCTGATGTTTCTATCTCTCTCTCTCCCTCTCCTTTCCTCTCTCTGAAATCAATAAAGATATATTTTAAAAAAAAAAATTAAAGTCCTTGTGTTCTCAGGGGTGAGAGAGGGACCATGTGCTGGGGTGTCAAGATAGCATGGGGCACACGAATACCTGACTCACAGACCAGTAACGCTTGAAAAGGTTTAGACATAATTTAGCGGCTTCATTCTACAAAGGAAGAACCCAAGCTAGAGATCAGGCGGCTTGTTCAAGGCCACACAGTTAGTTAGGCACTTAGGAGACCTACACTCCAGAGCTAACTAACCCACCTCCACCCAGCATTAAGCGTGTCTAAGACTGAAAGTTATTTACTAACTAATAATAATAACTAGTACCTACTGAGCATCTGCCGGGTGCCACACCCACACTAAAAATCCTCCAATTATCCCCAGATTACAGTTACGAAAACTGAGGTCAGAGAGGAAAACAACTTGCCACCAAGGTTACATAGCTAATCAATCTCAAAATCTTCCATGAGCTGTCATAATCCAAAATCCCCCAGGGATTATAACACACCAAAGCCCAGACTCTAGCCCCATGCCGACCTTCACCACCCAACACTTCAGCTGTGTCACACACAGGCGCTGCTCTGAACACCTTCCATGGTAGACTCACTCACTCCTGGCCACAACCCTATGATGCTGGTCCTACTGCCAGCATCCCATTTTACAGATGAGGAAACGGAGGCTTCATGGCATCCCCAGGGTCTCACAGCCTGCAAGCAAGCAGCAAACCTCGTCCACAAAACAAGAATGGCAAAATTTTTGCTCATAGTTTCTTGTAACACTAAACATACAATTACCATTCAACCAAGCAGTGACGTGGCATTTATAGAGATGAACATATATGTTCGTTCACACAAAAAAACCTGTACCCGAATGTTTATGGCAGCTTTACTGCAACAGTCAAAAACTGGGAACAACCCAGATGTCCTTCAATGAGTGGACTGTGGTTAAGCTGTGGTACGTCTATACCACGGAATGCTTCTCAGCAGTAAAAAGATCATACAGCCTCGCCGGGCGTGGCTCAGTGGTTGAGCATCGACCTAGGATCCAGGAGATTGTGGTTCGATTCCAGGTCAGGGCACATGCCCGGGTTGTGGACTCGATCCCCAGTTGGGAGTATGCAGGAGGTAGCCAATCGATGACTCTCTCATCATTGATGTTTCTCTCTCTCTCTCTCCCCCTCTCCCTTCCTCTCTCTGAAATCAATAAAGATATATTTTTTAAAAAGATCATGCACACCACAACTTGGATGCATCTCCAAGGAATTATGCTCGGTGAAAAAACCCAATGCCAAAAGGTTATGTACTGTGTGATTCCATCTATACAACAATTTTGAAGTGACAAACTCTTAGAAATGGAGAATGGAGAATGCCCCAGGGATTAGAGAGAACACAAGGAAGGAGCGGGTATAGTTATAAAGACAACCTGAGGGGTCCTGGTAGTAAACTGTTCTTCATCTTGACTGTGGTACACGATACAGGAACCTACAAGTGCTAAAATGGCATAGAACTAAATACACACACAAAGTAAAAGTAAATCTAGGGGACTCTGAACAAGGGCTGAGAAATGTCTCAATATCAATATACTCATTGTGATACTGTACTACCTATTGTTTTGCAAAATGTTACTGTTGGGAGAAACTGGGTTAAGGGTATGCCGTATCTCTTTGTATCAATTCTAACAACTGTATATTGTAAATATACAATTATCTCAATTAGAGTTTCAATTTTAGAGTTCCTGCCTGCCTAAAAGCTGAGCTACATGATCTATATTTCTTTCACGGTAAATGTGCAATTTCGACGTCTCCAAAGCCAGCCCTTTTTGCACCCTACCACACAACCATTTTAAAAGCCAATGCAAAATTAACTCTGAGGAAAGAAAAACCAAGAAAAGGAGCCCTGTGACGTAGCATTCCGGATTGCTGGTCACTTTGAGTTCGCTCAGAAAAGTATCCCAATTGACTTCTTTCATTAAGTTGACTTCTAGCCAAACAATGGAAAATGTGATTCTACAAAATGTTCTCTCCCACCAAATAATCTCTCCTTATCTCTATGTGCCACCTCTACCCTCCTCCTCAAAAAAGGCTGTTTAAATTTTCAATTCTAAACCTTCCCTGAAAGAAACCTCACCAGTATCACTGGCCCTTTACACCAGTTCCCAAGCGGTCAGCTACTAGCAGAAGGCAGAGCAAAGCAGGAAATAAGACAGTGGGCTAGGGACTGAGACAGGTAGAGTCAAGGTGTCACCGTGGCCAGGATCCTTAAACTTGAGTCTCACCTTTGCCATCTATAGAATGGGGATGTGGCACGCCCTTCGGGTAGGTATGGGTAGAATTCAGGGACACAATCTACGTGCCTGGCACTAACATTCACTCGGTCCTCCGTCTCTCCCCATTTCCCTCAGTAACAACGGAACCATGCTAATTTTAAATTCACCAGGCCCCAAAGCAGTAACTCCCTGGAATCCTCTCCTCCCTGAGGTCAGCAGATAGCCCAGAACAGCCGACCTGCAGCCCCTCCTATTTCCAGCACAGCAAATCCCACCTATCCCCTAAAACAAAGAAGGAAACAGAGTAGCCCCGGACACCGCCACCTGCCCGGCAGTCCCGCTCCGAAGTAACCTGCAGTCCGTCGGATGCCGGCGGTCACTATTATTAGTGCTTAATAACCACCCCTAACGGTGCGTGGGGGTGACCGTACCCCAAGCGACGTCGGTGAAACCCCCGGGGAGAGCCCAAAGCGCTTCCGAGGCAGATTTCTAGCTAAAACCCCAAGAATGTATAGAACAGCTTTCCAAACGAGAGGAAGGCAAGAGTTGTAAAGTTTCTGGAGGCGCATTTTCCGCGTTTCCCCGAATCGCAATGCAGAGGCGATGCTGCCCGCAGCTGGGGGCGACCGAGGGTCACGATTCGGGGCCCTGAGATCTGCAGCGGGTCTCGCGCGCGTCCGGGGATACACGCCTCCCGGCTGACCGCGTGGGAGGGGGCCTGGCGCCCCAGCCCTGCGGGGAGGGTCCCCACGGGCTGGCGGCTCGGGGGCGCCGCCGCACTCACCGTCCGCGCTCCTCTTCGCCTCCCGGTAGCGCTCCCACAGGTAGCGCTTCATGTCCGGAGCGGCTCCAGGGGCCGTGCACAGGGGCCGTGCGGGGCCCGCGCGCAGCCGCCCCCGGGCCGCGGTCCCGCACACGCTCCGCAGGGCCGCCGCCGCCGCCCTCGCCCGGGCCCCACCGGCCATCACCGCCGCCGCCGGGGTGGCCATGCTCGCAGCCGCCCCGCTGCGCCTGGCACCGCGGGACCGGAGCTCCGCCCGCGCTCAGCCCGGCCGGCCGGCGGCTCGCTGCGTCTGAGCGCGTGGCGGCGCGGCCCAGCCCGCGGGGCGGGGCGGGGCGGGGCGGGGCCTGGCCCGGGCTGTCGGGGGCGGGGCCTGGGGGCGGGGCCTGGCCCGGGCTGTCGGGGGCGGGGCCTTGGGGGCGGGGCCTGGTCCGGCCCGGGGGCGGGGCGGGGCGGGGGCGGGGCCTGGCCCGGGCTGTCGGGGGCGGGGCCTTGGGGCGGGGCCTGGGCGCCCGGCCCCTTGCCCAGCTGGCCGCAGTCGCTGCTTGACCCCGCGGCGCACCGGTGGCGGCGCGGTCAGGTGCGCGTGGGGCCAGGCCGAGGCCACACGGAAAGGGATGACTCGTTCCCGGCCCTGGGCCACTAACCGTGACCCCGGCGCCGCCCGCCGAGCTCCGCAGCATCTCCCCCCGCGGTCCGTGCCTGTCCCCTCTGGCCGTGACCCCCGCTTTCAGGAGGTGACCTCTGAATTCCGGATCTCCCCTGGGCCGCGGGGTGGGTCTGGGACGTCCCCGGACCCCCAGCTTGGATCCTCCCGGGGCTGCCCGTGAGGGGACGGCTGGGCCCAGACCCCGCACCTGGGCAGATGTGTTTGAAGAGCACCCCCAGGGCACAGCCTGAAAAGCCAGTGTCCCTGCCGAGATTCCCGCCCCCGGACGCTGCCACCAGCTCACCTGCCACCAGCTCACCTGCACTGCGCACCTGTCTTCTCTCAGACCTGTTGGCGGCGCCTCTTCTGGGCACTGTGGCTCCACCCAAGTCAAACAAACTCCCACCAGGCGACTTTTCTGTGAGTCCGTCTGGGCTCCTGCGGGAAAGACTGACGCCACCCACCCCGGCCTGAGAACCACCGTGACCTGCCGACTTCCCGGGCTGCTGGTTGCCGTGGTTACTGCCGAGCGGGGCTGGGCGAGGTACCGGGAGTAGCTCCAGGCTGGCACCGCGCCTGGGACACCACACTGCTGCGTGTGAAATGCGTGGGGAAGGACTTAAGACAAAGTGCACAAAGCATTGGTGCAGGCGGGAGGGCTGGGGAGGTGCTTCAGGGGAAAGGTGGCCTTGGGATTAAACCCTGACGGATAATAACTGCTGTTTATTGAAGGATGTGCTGCGTGCGTTTTCGCATGCAAGCCTCTCAGTGATCCCGAAAAGCAGGTGCATGATTCATAAACAAGGAAACTGAGGCTAAGAGAAGTGAAATGACTTTCCGAGGGTCACACAGCTGAGCCCAGTCTTCCCTTTGGCTTCCTAATGTACTAGGTAGGATTTAGTTGTGTGTTAAGGAGGAAGGTAGCCAATAAGTAATCCTTACAGGCTAACAGGTAATATCATACAAATCACTGATAAAATGAGAGGCAATTAACATGTTTAAAGCATATGTGATATCATATCCATGGATTCTGGTACTTTAAGGTCTTAGTTTGCCCCAATTTATATTTTTTCTTATTCATGTTTCATTAAAAAGTTTTCATGTTAGCCATTGTTTACGTGAAAAATTAATTCAAAAATTCAAATAGGTGAAATTTAGCAATGTAAAAGTAACACAAATTAGAACTTTATAACATTGCTTCTCTGTACTTTTAGATATGGAACCCTGTGAGATCAGCATCCACATACCTACCATAGAAATGGGAATCACTTAAAAATTGTTCTTCTTGCCTGGCCCGGCATGGCTCAGCAGCTGAGCATCGACCTAGGATCCAGGAGATCACAGTTCAATACCCTGTCAGGGCACGTGCCCAGGTTGCGGGCTCAGTCCCCAGTAGGAGGCACGCAGGAGGCAGCCGATCAATGACTCTCATCATTGACGTTCCTATCTTCTCTCCCTCTCCCTTCCTCCCTCTGAAATCAATAAAAATATTTTTTTAAAAGAAAAAAGAAATGTGAAGCACTTAAAAATTATTATTCTTGCCCAGCCAGCATGGCTTAGTGGTTGAGCATCTACCTAGGATCCAGGAGATCGAGGTTCCATTCTGGTCCGGGCAGGTGCCAGGATTGTGGGCTCAGTCCCCAGTGGGGGGTGTTCAGGAGGCAGCTGGTCAATGACTCTCTCATCATTGATGTTTCTACCTCTCTCCCCCCCTCTCCCTTCCTCTGCCTGAAATCAATAAAGATTTTTTTAAAAATATTGTTCTTCTTAGCGAAAATCTGTTACACTATTTTAAGCAGCTAAGAAATCAAATCAAGACCTTGATTAACATCACTCCTAGGAGTTATATCTCATCTCCTCCAAGAGTTCTGAACAAAGGCAAATAGAAAAAATTTACAGACATAAAAGAGCCCGTGATCATTTTTATACTTTATTAGTGTCATTTGAGCTCTTCAATAAGAATCTTTCAAACTGAGATCTTCTCTGCAAAACAAAAACACTTCTGAGGAGCTGAGCTGTGACCTGGGCTATGAAAAAGCCACTTTTCTGAGATAAGCTCAGTCACGGATTCACAGGGCTTATCTGCACTAAGAGGCCGTCGTCGCCGGCAGTGCTGGTAAACTGTGGTGGTTTGGCCTGTTCCACTCTCCATGGCCGCTAACAAAATCCTCCATCGTGAAGCTTTACTGCATCCTCCGTTGTACCCACAGATAAAATCTTAGAGAAATAATCTTTCTTTGTCTTCGATGCTTCTTTTTCTGGGCCATTCCACATTTCAATATTATTTTGTGTCTTCCATTGGGGCTTTTCCTCAACAGAAGTAGAAATAAGGCCCCAAGACCTTTTTCCCTTTTCCAGAAGCACCTTTTGATTTATCTGAGATTGTATGAGGCACCAACTCTGTGCTTTTAGCCCTCTGTAATTTATCTGCATTTGTGCACATCGCAGAGCTCACTGTATTAGAACCCCGGGTGCTGTGGTAGTTTAATTTCAGCAAGTGCTCCCACGATGAGGTGCCGTTCCTAGAACCCTCAGAATATTGCTGGCTCGTGCCTTGAGGCCAACATCTCCTACCCCGGATCTGCTCAACTTCCCTCAGAAGGCTGCAAAAGATCAAAAATTGTCAAGAGGCCATGCATAGGACATGAAGAACCAGAAGAGTATTTCTTTTTGAGACATAGAACAGGAACTCACTGCAGGTCCGTGGATTGATGAGTGAGAAGATCCAGCGTAAATCACCCTTAAATCAAGTGACCTGTACAAATAGCCCAGTGCCTTAATCACACCATGATGACAAGAGTCACTTACCAATAACTGACCTGCTGGATATTTGAAAATAAGAACATTAGAACTTTTAAAAATTACCCCTGACTTCACACATTTAAGAGATGGATGAAAAAATTTATCAGAGGTGGCAATGGAATGCCACCTATTGTAGCATTCCTGTCGCTTCAGACCTTCATTGTGGATGTGAAGGCTGTTGGTCGTTTTGCATAGGTCAGCTCATTAAATCTGCAGCATCACCCTGCAGGTAGACACTGCTATCCCCTTTTGCTGGTAAGAAAACTGAGACTCACAGAGGTTATGTCCACAAGCCCAGAAAATAGCAGAACTGGGATTCAAATACAGGTTCCTAGGATCCAAGGACCATAATTTCTAGAAGTCACATTGGTTCCTTAGGAGATTTTCCCCAAACAATACAGCTGGGAAGGAACCATCAGTTACCCTTTCCATTCTGTGCTTCTCCAAGGAGCCACACCCACCTTATTTCCAACCCAGTATGAACTGGGGGTGGGAGTGGGAGGAATGTCTCGCTAACTTCCTTGAAAATCTGTTTTCAAATTTTATTTTATGTTTTTATTTTTTTAAATATATCTTTATTGATTTCAGAGAGAGGAAGGAAGAGAGAGAGATAGAAACATCAATGATGAGAGTCATTGATCGGCTGCCTCCTGCACGCCCCCCACTGGGAATAGAGCCCACAACCCGGGCATGTGCCCTGACCGGGAATCGAACCCTGATTGCCTGGATCCTAGGTCCATGCTCAACCGCTGAGTCACACCTGGCCGGACTGTTTTCAAATTTTAAATGGTAAGTCTCCCTACTTTCCCCCTTTTTTTCAGCACGTAATAAAGTGGTATCTTTATTATTTCCTCTTGAAAAAAGAAAACTCCCTGATTCACCCTCCCTTGCCTTTATTCATGCTGATTCTTCTTGCCTGAAATGCTCCTCGCCTCTTTCACCCGTCAGATGCCTGTCAGGACTCACAGCCAAGTCACTTTCTCGGAAAGTCTTCCTGTGGCCTCTAGCAATGCCTGCCACAGCACATATCCTATTGGACCTCAGTTCTCTCCCATGTGCTTGTCCTCCCAATATGACCACAAACTCCGAGAGCCCACAAATGGTGGAAAGAGCATGGGATTTAGGTCAGAGGACTGGGTTCCAAGTCCTAAGTCTACTACTTACTACCTTCAGGGTTTCAGAATGTCACTTGGTCTTTCTGAGGCTCATTGAGTCTAGCACCTAATTCATAGGATTCTCTGATCATCCGCACTGGGGTGGGTCATAGGACAGATCTGCTATTTCTTCAGCTTTAAAATTAGCTGAAGAACATCTAGAGTCCCTTTCAGATAGAAATTTATAATCCATTAAAAATGGTTAAACCTACACAAGTAAGAAGGAAGCTCTGTTAACAGACAGAAACTGGACTCTGGATTAACCAGGGCCCTCTATCTCCTGTGTATAGTGCCCGATGCCCGAGGCACACCAAATGCTGCAGCTAGTGGGCTCTGCTCTACCCTGCTGGCAGACTTCTGCTTCTGACCGTGGGGTTCCAGCATAACCTAGAGTCCACAGGGTTTCTCAGTCTAATTGTGGTAACTGAATTAAGTATAGTACAAACTAATAAGTCATGAGCGTGAAATGAAAGAGAGTTGTTTTCTGTGAAAAACAGGCTGAATGCTTTGAAGGTCTTTCAAATTATGAAAGGGCAAGACAACCATGAAACACTGTGCATTTAAAATTTTTTTTATATATATATCTTTATTGATTTCAGAGAGAGGGCAGCAGAGGGAGAGATAGAAACACCAATGACGGGAGAGTCACTGGGGATGGAGCCCCCAACCGGGGCATGTGCCCTGACCGGGAATCGAACCTCGATCTCCTGGATCCTAGGTTGATGCTGAACCGCTGAGCCATGCCCGGCCGGGCAACACCGTGTATTTAAACGAAGAAAAGGTAGCAATCTAGGAGGATCCTGCACACACCGCATCACAGAAGCCAGAATTAGACACTGTGGGTGACGCATTTTGAGAAAGATGACATCTAATACCAATCAGAGGACCTATGGAAAAAAAGACTTTGATTCTAAATTTTAAATTGGGGGGGGGGTGTGGAATTACATTTATGTGTTTAAGTTAAAATTAAAATGCAGATTTTGTCTCTATCACTTAT
Organism: Miniopterus schreibersii; assembly: GCF_964146895.1. Taxonomy (NCBI): domain Eukaryota; kingdom Metazoa; phylum Chordata; class Mammalia; order Chiroptera; family Miniopteridae; genus Miniopterus; species Miniopterus schreibersii. The sequence goes on from NC_138102.1 coordinate 174,849,843, forward strand.
CTTACTTTTTGAATTAAGAGACCTCCTGCTATAGAGAGGAGGCCTCTGGCTGAACAGAGCATTTTAAAATCTAATGAGGTGCCCTGGCCAGTTTGGCTCAGTGGCTCGAGCATCGACCTGAGGACTAAAGGGTCCCAGGTTTCCTTCCTGGTCAAGGACATGTACCTCAGGCTCGATCCCCAGCCCTGGTTGGGGGTGCATGGGGGAGGCAACCAATTCATGTGCCTCTCTCAAATTGATGTTTCTCTCTCTCTCTCCCTTCCACTCTCTCTGAAAAGCAATGGAAAAAATATCCTCAAGTGAGGATTAAAGGAAAAAAATCTAATGAGAAAGGGGCTGACTCACCCTACAGAAAGTCACCTGCTAGAGCTTTTGTTTAAATTCTTCCTTCTACATTTGCCTGCGATGCTTGGCATTTCTTTTTTGCAAGAACCCCAGGGAGAGGGAAGTCGCATAATGTTCACCTACCATCCTTCACCCAACAATTCAATACAGGATCCTCGCCTTGCTGCGCTGGAATATGCGAGCCTGCAGGTCTGGTTTTTCTCCTGCTGCAGTGGTTTCTGAATGGGCAGACTCGCACCACTTATCAGAGAAGGAGATTAATAAACTCGCTCTGTCAGAGGCAGCCTGCAGCATCAATCACAAAATCCTCTTTCACAGTCGGTATTTGTGGAGAGCGGCTGAACCTGGAGGCCGGCCGGGGCTCGGGCAGGAGTGAGGCTGTGCCCTGGAGACCCTGAGGGGCCTTGTCCTGGGCAGAGGCAGAGCCGTGCCTGGATACGGGTTCCCCTGTGCATTGTGTAGGCCAACACGCTGGCCTGAGCAGAGCTCTGCTTGCGCGCAGCATGTCCTGCCAAAGGCCAGGAGATGATCAGCCGAGCAGCGGTCAGGTGCCAGCTTCTGGGCACAGTGGGTGCAGCTATAACAATAGAAAACCCCCAAGATGTTCTGGGCCCAGCAAGCAGCATGTTCTGAGCAAGCTTGCCAAGGGATTATTTTTGTCCCTCTCAGCTACCGCAATTTCCACGAAGAATTGTTACCTTGATGTATATAATAAAGACGCTGAGCTTGCTGGGGGTCACTGTCTCTCCATCCGAGGGCAGTGTCCCTCCTGGCCCCAGCTTTCACTATCTCCTATGTCTCTGTGTATTTCTTAATCTCCCATCGCTCCTTCTCAGGATCCCCTGCTTCCCTGCGAAGGTCGAGGCAGGTATTAGTACTGAAATCTCTAGAATGAAGTTTTATTAAGTTTTGTTCTTGAAACTGAATCGAGGGGAGATGAGATGAGCTGTAAAACAGGACCTGGTAAACAGAAAGTTTTCATTTTTGAGTAAGTGCCTCACAAAACTGTGATCAGAAGAAGAAACAAGATTTAGGATTTAAGGCCCTCTCACAAATCCATCATTTTAATATGTGCTTACTGTAATCTTATGCATAAAAATGTTATGTGTATAATTAAATCTGAATTATCATTGCTGGAAGCCCACTATTTTCATACCCCTTGGGAGATTACAGTTTCCTAACATGTTGACTGAATGTAATAATACAAGACTAAGGAAGGTGCCAAGATTATTGATGATTGCTTGCTTTCCAAGCTAGCAATCATCAATAATCTATAATCCAGACTGAAGTCTGAAAAATCAACTAAAGATTATTGTTTTCAATAGGTTAAAATATGTCAGCATAAGAAAACATTTAAACCTGTGAAGAGTTTTTATGAGTTTATTTGACCCAACTGTCAACAAATGTCAGGAGGCAAAATCTCAACGGACGGAGAGAACGCTCCAGAGAACGGCAGTTTTGCACCTTGCTTTGTGCATTACAATCAACAGAGGAGACGTATGTGGGTTACGTGAGATCCATGGGTGATCGATTAGGGAGGCGGGAGAAAGCAAAGCGGGGAAACCTCTGCAATTGGATAAAAAGTAAAATGATAGACACGTATTTCTTTTACATAGGTTAGTGCAGGATAGTTAACAACCAACCGTTAATTCAGTGACAACGAGGGGATTTGTGGTCTCAGCAGAGAGGTGCCTGTGCCCTAAGGGGCCCAGAAAAAGGAAAATTACTTTGATATTCCAGCAATATGTTATCGTAGATGCAAAAGGACAGTAGACAGGTTCTGTTTAGGTAAAGATTGGCCTTTGTCAGGGAAGATACCGGCCTAGGACATGACTACCCCATAAACTGCTTTTAGTTTAACAAGTTTTAGTTTCAGACCATCCTTTGTGGTTACTTTAGGTCTCTGCGTTTGTAAAGCCACCACGCAGGCCTTCCCTGAGCTTATCAAGTTAGCATGTGGCCCCTTTTCGCCCACAAGTGCAGTTTAGGCCATTTCTTCCAATGCTATTAGGCTGGGGCACAGCCAACACTTGTGTTGAGAGCCAGGCATATTGTGCAAATGCCCAGAAAGAACAAATGCCCAGAAAGAACCTGTTCCTCCACTTCCTCCCCTTCCTGCGTGGACAGAGCACCATTTCTGATGCTTTGAAGAAATGAAGAATAAATCATTTAGAACTGAAGGTCAGGTAAAGAGCTTCACAGACAAGGAAAAGCTAAAGGAGTTCATCACCACCAGACCAGCACTACAGGAAATGTTGAAGGGTCTTCTTTAACAAGAAGCTAATGAACAAAAGAAACTGATGAACTAAATGGATCCAGGGACATGGGCTCATGCAACAGACGATCATATTTCAGAGAGAAGAGGGAAGGAGGGTGGAGAGTGGGAAGAGATTAACCAAAGAAGTTATATGCATAACCCATGGACACAGACAATAACGGGGTGAAGGCCTGGGGAGGGGGTGGGAGCGAGGTGAGGGGGTCAATTGGGGGGGGGGAATGGGACACCTGTAATACTTTCAACAATAAAGATAAATTTAAAATAAATTAAAAAACTGATGCAGAGAAGTAACTTACTTAGTTACCAAGTGAGGCAACCAAAATTTCAGCATTCAAATCTCATTATTGCTTAACCATTGCTATTTATCATAACAAATTCAGTAACTCTCAGGAATTTAAACTCTACTGAGTCACATGAGAAGTGTATAAGCTAACACGGTATTCACAAATGTAGAAACCCAACAAGCTCCCAGAACATATGTTTTAAAGATACAAAATGACCTTATATCCTAGTTCCCCACTCAGCATAGTACTTAGTAGCACCTCTTTCACTCCTGATAGGCTCTGTTTAGATGATAGATTAAATGGCTTCCTTGCTCACTGATGACAAGATTTTATTGTATTTCCAATTTTTGATAATAAATGTTTATCAAAATGTTCATGGGTATATTCTCAAAAACAAATGATAAAATATATAAAGTGGAAAGAAAAAAATAATAATAAATCACAAGGTTTCCATTCAGCCTGTTTGACTGTTTTTCTACTGGAAAGAAGTAGAAAATGAGTGTCATAAAGGGTCCTTCAAGCTCCTTCATGACCCTGGATTCACAATACTATTTGAGCATATTTATTACAAATCTCTTGTGATAACTCAAGATGTGCCTCTGCAGTATGTGGATGATTTTCAGCTAAAGGCAACTGAAACCCTTCAGACTCAAGAGAAACTTCTGTGCTCCCCCCAACCCCTTATCTACCTAGAAGAATTTAAATTAGGAGCCTTGCCCATAATAAGAGATTATCAGAGATAACCGATTTGACCTATCTAAGCAGGCTGCTCTTCCATCCTGCAGTGACCTCCTTCCCCTTTGAAGCCCCAAGGCACTTAGAGAAAACAATATTGCTTGTGTAGGCTGCTAGAAGAAATAAACAAAGCCGCCAGGGGCTGAGAGGTCTCTATTTGGCAACTCGTTGGAGGCACAAAGTCTGGGAGGCACTGCCCTGTGGACTCACACCCCCCACCACACTCTCCAGCTGTGGCCTGTCTCCAGCTTACCGTCCACGCATTACTTGCAGCCTCCAATCCAACTCTCCATTCTCCTCAATTCCCAAGTTTGGTGGCGACATTCCAGGCAAGTGGCAGAACTCACTGAGTGGCCATTTTATCTGCAGAACAAGCTAATGGCCTGCTGGGCAGAACAAGTACTGAGGCCGCAAAAGATAAGGTCCAGCCACTCTGTCTTGGCAACGGCAGAGCCTGGAGCATAGCCGTCTCTCAGGAGGTCTCTCAGGAGCTCAACAGTGACCCTGGAAGACCATGCTTAACATGCGAGTGAATGCCACCCAGCTGATCTAGGACCAGTGAAAAAAGAACCGAACGTTCGCTATAAACCACAGATAATAATATCAATATTCTGGTGGAAGAAACTCAGAGGAAGAACAGGAACTCCTCCCATGAAGGGCAGCAAAACAGCCCTAACAGAAGCTACACGGAGCAAGAGGACTGGAGGGACCCAACTTCCCCTCCTAGTAAGAATTAAGGCCAAGTTTTTAACTTTAATTACATTTTAAGTTTTTAGTTTTTATCTTTAATCAGAAAGTATCTTCAGCCCTGCGGGGCGTGGCTCAGCAGCTGAGCATTGACCTAGGATCCAGGAGATCGCAGTTTGATTCCCGGTCAGGGCACATGCCCGGGTTGCGGGCTCGATCCCCCGTGCGGGGCATGTAGGAGGCAGCCCATCAATGACTCTCCCATCACCGATGTTTCTCTCTCTTTCTCCCTCTCCCTTCCTCTCTCTGACATCAATAAAGATACATTAAAAAGAAGAAAGTATCTTCAAGTCTCTGGGCCAGGTCTGAGGCGCTGAGTCCTATGTTCTATTAGGCAAATCAAAGGTGGGGCCCATGTAAAAACCCATTTGTTACTTTGGGTCACGTGTTACTTAGCATCATGGGTGCAAGTACAAAAAGGCTATTCTTATACTGTGTCTTAAACAGAATTTGAAGAAAGAAGGAACCTCCACTGACAGGAGAGAAGTGTCGTGGGACATGGTGCTCTGCCTAGGAAAGAATAAGAAATGGGATGGAAAAGATTGTAAAAGGTGTCTTTCTGTGATGGACTGAATGTTTGTGTCCCCCCTAAAATTCTTATGTTGAAATCTTTTTTTTTTTTTTTAATTATATCTGTATTGATTTCAGAGAGAGGGAGAGAGAGAGAATCATCAATGATGAGAGAGTCACTGATTGGCCGCCTCCTGCACACCCCCAACTGGGGATCAAGCCTGCAACCCAGGCATGTGCCCTGACCAGGTATCGAACCTCGATTTCCTGGATCCTAGGCCAGTGCTCAACCCCTGAGCCACGCCTGGCCAGGCATTATGTTGAAATCTTAACCCCTGAGATGATAGGAGATTCGGCCTTTGGGGGATAATCAGGTGATTTAGGTCATGAGGGTGGGGCCCTCATGAATGGGATTAGTGTCCTTATAAAAGAGACCCCCCCAAAAAATTGCTCTCAGGCCCTTCCTCCCATCGTGTAAGAACACAGCAAGAAAGCAACAATCTGTGAACCAGGAACTGGGCCCCCACCTGACACTGAATCTGCTGGTGCCTTGATCTTGGACTTCCCAGCCTCGGAAACTGAGACATAAATTTCTGTTGCTTAAGCCACCCAGTCTATGGTGTTCTGTTGGAGCAACCTGAGCAGACTAAGACACTTTCCAAATGAGGGAAGAAGGTAGCCAAAAGAGTTGAGAGTATGTGGAACAGTTGCTTCAAAAATGAAGGCAACATTTTTTTTTTTAATATAGCTTTATTGATTTCAGAGAGAGGAAGGGAGAGGGAGAGAGAAGATAGAAACATCAATGATGACAGAGTCATCATTGGTCGGCTGCCTCCTATATGCCCCGCACTGGGGATCGAGCTGCAAGCCAGGCATGTGCCCTGACCGGGAATTGAACCAAGATCTCCTGGATCATAGGTCGATGCTCGACTGCTGAGCCACGTCAGCCGGACATAAGTGAAGACATCTTTTAAATGAGCAAAGTATGCAGGTGAAACAACCGGAAAAGTCACCTGCTTCTTATAGAACTAGATCAGAGCAATTACCTAATTTACAATACGTACCGCTTAAGCTGGTGCTCAACTGCTTCCTGACCAGTGAAGAGTTGGCCAGAGTGCTTGCATTTGCCTTTATTTTTATCACTTGTTTATAATATTCAATTGCTTTCTTCCTTTGGAGTCTAGAAAAGAGAAATTTAAAGTTTTGTCTTGAAGAAGCATTGCAGTCATTCACTCATTCAACAAACAGTCACTGAAGGCTGGCGCTAGGGCTGGAGTGGAAACGAGAACTCAGAGAGTTCCCCGAGGTAGGAGGAGAGACTGGAGAGTGAGACAGAGGACTGACCACTCAGGAAGGGCGCTGACTGCAACCCTAAGGATTTGGGACTTTAATACTGAAGAGTTGTCATTAGGAGAATGATGTGATCTCATTTGCATTTTAGAAAAGTCACCTGGATGTTTAGAGGAGAAACTGAAGCAGGAGAGGCTATAGGCAGGGAGGCCAGAGGGAGATGATGAGGGCCCTGCGCCCATCACGGGTGGTGCGAATACCCGCTGCCTCACCTTTCTGTGACACGCATCGTGAGTGATTTTTCTCCAACAGCTTTAACAATGCCTGTCTGGGGAGCTGAGGAAAGCCCTACACGTCACAAGACAGCGAGGGGACGCCCCCAGCCAGGAGACGTAGCAGGAAAGCAGGGCCTGAGCACCACAGGCTCTGGCCGAGGTCCTGCAAAGACAGAGCAGCGGGCTGTGGGGACCACAGACCACGGGCCAGGGCCCATACATCGTCCTCACGAGGCCCGAGTGACGCAGGGAAACATCGTCATCTTCTGTACTTTTCCTGCTGCGGAACCTTCTGCACGTCTGTGGGCTCAGAGCTCCTTGCAAACACATTATGGTCAGTGTCCTGACAAATCGGCTGGGACAGAGCTCTCAGGCATGGGGAGTCCCTCAGGCTGGAGCTAGAGAAGTGGGACACCCCGAGGGGTGGCCCCAAACCTCCCTGCCACTGGGGGAAAGGGAAGGAGATACAGTACTTGAAACATTTCATAAAGACTTACCTTCCACTATCTCTTAATGGAATAATTAGTAAATCTGTTAAAAATTCCATAATTTCTCCAACTAGGGTGTTTTTCTCCCCAAACACACACTCCTGATATTTAAGCATTCTTGAAATTTTGTTTTTGCACCAGAACTCTGAAAATAAAACATATGTTGTGTTATTTACTGGGCATGATCGATGTTGGCTACATTTGCTGTGCTACCAAAAATAATTCTCATAAACACCCTGCCTTTTGAATAGGAAGATACCAAACAGCAGAGCAGTTCATGACAGCAGGGATTCAAGACCTTCAATGCGATTTATAGGAAGATGTTGGTGCATCTTTATAACAAACTAGGACACTATTCTCAGCCCCAGCACTGCTGACATCTGGGGCTGGGCAATTTGTAGTGGGGCCTGTCCTGTGCATTGTAGAATGTATAGCGACATCCTTGGCCTCTACCCACGAGATGCCAATAGCAACACCCCACCCCCAGTCATAACAGCCGAAAATGTCTCCAGACTTTGGCAAAGGTCCCAGAGAGCCAAGATTGCCCCTGGTCAAGAACCACTGAACCAGCAGATGGAAACACTTAAGTTCAGCATTTCTTACTCCAATAATCAGAGAGGTGGGAAACAGATTCACGAGTGTGGGTTAAGAATATTAATTATAGCCATAAAAGCTACTACAGAAAACAAAAATTTTTCAAGAAAAAACATGTTCGTATCAGAACACCTTGGTGTGCTTCGTGGCAGCCTGGCCGCAGGGGTGGCTGCCCAGCAAGCTGGGGAGTCCAGGAGCACATTCCAACACGGGGTTTTCGTTGAAGTGCTGCTCAGGTGCTGACGTCGCCAGGTTGTTCAGGACTCTGCCTGCAGGGAAGGAATTCTGGCAAAGAAGATGATACTTAAGGTTTTCTTTTCCACAAAAGAGGTAAGGTGACAAGAGGCAGACATTTAATATCATTTCTTCATCGCGGCCAATAGGCTTGTTTCTTAATAAATCAGTGACTGACCCACATGGCATGAGGCCTGGTTTTCATACAATGTATTTGTGTGTACACAGCAGTTATTGGGCCGAAGAGCTAAGAAAATAGATTGAAACCAAATTCTGGGTCTGTTTTGCAAACAAACAGGTCAGAAATAGAGTGAGAATAGAGATGTAGTAAAACTGGTTGTCACTGTGGTAACCGAGTCCTACAGAGGCAGCTGGTGGCACAAGAAAAAATAAAATGACACAGCCCTGCAACCACGGGCACGTGACTAAGCCCCATAAATCCAGTCAGTAACTAAAGGGCTCTACCTAGATACACGCCACCAGGAGAACGTCCCCTCGGCAAAGGCCCAACGTTTTGCTCCTTTATTGAGAGTTACATATTCTGACAGTAACACAGACCTCTAGAAAGTGGAAAGCGTTTTCTCTAAAAAGTGGAAAGTGTTTTCTAAGCTGTGCTTGGTTAGGAAGAGGGAAAATCGTAACAACGTTCCCAGGAGGTGTCGCTACAGCATAACTAGCAGTAAAGAAAAGCAGATTGAACTCTCGGTGCTATGAATTCCGTCTTAATTACAAAACACTGCCATTCAATTATCAAGACGCCTCTCTCCCATCATCAGTAGTACTCGTCCATTGCCCAGGGCCGATGCACCCCTCCCTTGCCATCCTGGCTCCAGGGCCTCACGCTTTGCATTTGAGCATCTGGGATGGACAGCCACATGCCTGGTCTCCCACATCCACTCTTCCCCACCGTGGGGTCTATTCTCCACACAGCAGCAAAAGTGATCTCGAAGCACAAATCAGATGACACCATCCCCACCGGACCCCCTGCGATGGTTTCCCCTCACACAGAGAATAAAATCCAAACGCTGAGACCACTGAAGGCAGCAGGAGAGCGTGTTGTGCCGGTTCAGAAGCTAGGCCTGGGCTTCTGCTCTCCTATGGGGATCCTGCCAGCCACCACGTGAACAGGCTGGGCTAGCCTTCTGAATGGAAACTTCTCGGAAGTTATCCACACCACTTTCATGTATGTCCCAGCAACCAAAACTTAGGCATGTGCTAGCCTCAAGAGAAGCTGGGAAATGTAGTCTTCTTTCCAGTCACTTGCTGGGCTAAAAATTCAGGAGGGGACATACCACAGGCTGGGGAAACTGAGGCTCGGTGAGGTTAAATAAATCACCCAAGCTCACATGGCTAACAAGTAGGAGAGCAAAGGTGTCCAACGCACAGCTGTTTAACTCCAAAGCTCTGGACATTTTCTTAACAAGTGAACCTCTGATGCATAAACAGAGGCCCCTTCACACACATATCCTTTGGTTTCCCTACTGCCTGGGGCACCTGCCGTGAAATAGTAGACGGGGTGGAGGGTGGTATTGAGACCTACTTTATTAACAAACATATCATTTAAATTAGAGTCTCTCATCATTGACACTGGGGCAGGACAGCTCTGTGCTGTGGGGACCATCCTGTGCATTGTGGGATGTTCAGCAGCATCCCTGACCTCTACCCACCAAAGGCCACTAGCAACCCCCATCAAGCTGTGACAACCAAAAGTGTCTCCTGCATTACCAAATATTCCCAGGGGGACAAAACTGCCTCCCAGTGGAAAAACACTGCATTAAATTATAAAATACCCTAAGCTGAAGAAATTATAAAAGCGGTGCAGAACATACACATCACCAGTAACAAGATCTTTGCCCTCAAGCACATATTTCAAAGAAGCCGTCATTGCCCAAAATAGTTTCAGCACTTCTCTTTTGGAAAAGCCTTCAGAGCCTAAAGAAAATTCTTTTACTAGTCCCCGTGGTGGCCAGTCTCAAAGGATTGTTTCAAAAATATTCTGAGAGTGGAATCCTAAGAGTGATGCCTCCAAAAGGGGAGCTCTGGAGCGGGACACTCTGGATGTCTAAGCTTGGGCTCGCCGCCCCTCCCATGAAGCAGCCTCACCCCTTCACGACCAACGTGTTTCACAGTCGTGCTTCATCACTGATGAGGATGTTGGCAGGGCTTCCGGGGAGCTTGGAGCTCCACGGCGGCAGAGGCTGGGCCTGTGGGCTCGCAGCTCTCACCCCTACTCCAGGCTCAGTGCCCGGCCAGGCAAGGCCCTCGGGGAACGTCAGTGGAGTGAATGAATGAGTGTGTAACACTGCACCAGATACTCAGGGATTAGCTAACAAAATACCTGGTGGTTTTCAGACACGCACATGTCAGCGATGGAAATCTGGACCTCAAGGAAAAAATCGCCTGGTACAGGGGGAAATCCCCCAATCATCATAAGATACCACAGAATCACTGGACTATCTGTTCCGAAGATGAAAGAGGGAGCAAAACAGCTTAAATTGAACTCTCTGTTTATAATCTAGGCCTCAATTCCTTTAGAACCCACAGACAGTAATAATAAAACAGCTACCAGTTCTGGAGATCTCACCAGGTGCCACATGTTGTGGGAAGTGCTTTGCGAGCTGTCTCAGTGAAACCTGGTAACAGCCCCAAGAGGCAGATAGAAACTCAACAGTGAGAACACCCTGAGTCAGGGGTTAACATCCCTGCCAAGGTCACAGGGCAGCGAGTGCCACAGAGCCTTAAATCGGGGTCAGTCTGAAAGCAGCTCCGCTCTGTTTACTGCTCCACGCTGCCTTCTAAGGACAAAGTTTCTGCAGATTCAAACTGCTTCACTGATCCATTTATCACGTTTCTTAAGCACCCAAAGGTTGTGGTGTGCCACAAATGGGTAGATAAGAAGGGTCTCTGCCATAAAGGGACTTGGCAGTGTTAAATCTTCTAAATCTCTTTAGATAGATTCCTTCTATGGAAATGTGTGCCCGCGGGTTGGAGGCAGTCTTTTATGAAAGTCTGAAGGCGTTTGCTTTAAAGTAAAGACAGCTTTGTCTTGGGTTATATTATCTTTGGTCCACAAATTATACTGAAATCAGTGAAAATTTATAATTGTCTTAAAGGGCAGTTAAATGTCACCCTAAGCACGGCTAATAGTTATATGTTGTGAGTGAAAAGTTCACTGTATTCAACAAAACCAAAAGTTCATATTTCAGAAAAAGTAAATCAATATAGAAAAAGTAAATCAATCAACCTTCCCCAACATCTTTATGAAAATATGACCAAGCCTGTAACCTGTCTCTCGTTAGTTCACTTCAATCCACTACTCAGTTCCCCTTTGCTTTATGAACAATCCTTTTTCCCCCAAAAAACGACACCTCTTAGTGTTCATTCATTCTACATTGACTCCCATCAATTTCCTGCTTCTTGTCATTAAAATACAGTTTGAGGCATGGATGAAAATCATTGCCTCCTCTTTGACGAACATAATTGATCAATTTCTCCATTTGTGGACTAAATTGTAAAGGAACAAAGGTGAATGATATCTAAAAATATCTAGCAAAATGATGAAAAGAGTAATGCTTGAAGGGGTTAAAATTATTTCCTGCATTACCGGCACTCAGGTAACTGTTCTCAACACTCAAGAATGGCTCTTCTGCTTCTGCGGCCTTGCCCGCAAGCTTCAGAAATCTTGCGATGAAGAACATTAACCGGCATTTGTCAGTGGCAGTAACCTCGAGAGGCCTGCATTCCAGCACTGGAACGGAAAGAAAAGCCAATAATCCTAAATCATATTTAGAAAGGAACAGAGAGGCTCATCGCTGAATCTTGATACAGGAGTTAAATACAGTATCCATCTTTTAGAGTTTCTCTCTCAAGGGATCAGCACAGCACCCTGCTTTCATTAAGGTTTGCATATATTACCAGGTGTTTTAAACAATGACATGAAAAATAACTCTAATGGCTTTAAATAACCTTGGTATGTAAGTTTTGTAAACCAGAGGGTGAAAGAAGAATATTTCCATAGCTCAGTCTGCATGTTGCTGCACTTTGTATTTGGGGGTGATTTTCAGGCATGAAAAGGTGTTTCAATTTCTTACACAATTCTGCCCTCTGTTGCCACTATCTTGAATCACTGGCTTTAACAGAAAGAACAGAATGTTTAAAAGAACAAAATACGAATCATACTGTGTGTGTGTGTGTGTGTGTGTGTGTACCTTACTATACACAAATCAAAATATATAGAATTTTTAACTTGAAGACCCAATTAAATGCATGGTACTGTAAGTCATCATTCTCAGAATTTCTCTTTCCAAATGTTCCAGGATCTAAACTTCTACATTTGCCCATTGGTTACATTTCACTTGTTGCACCTAATGTGTTTGACACAAATGCAGTCCTTGTCCGTCAGCCTTTGCACATGCTGACCCGAGCCCTCCCGCTTTCTGCCACTTCGCTGTGGATCTCCACCCGTGCACAGAGTAAACATTCACTGAGCATCCGTGTGAGAGACAAGCACTCCGGGCTCATCAGCACAGCAGGCGAGGTTGCAGCCCTCAGCCTGCGGGGGCACCAGGAGGCTTTACGCTGTAGCTCCGGTGCCTCAAGCTGGAGAGCAAACTAGAAGTCGGAGCCAAGGGACAGAGAGCGGGCTGAGGACCTGAGGCGTTTGTCCACAGAGGCTGTCTGAGCAAAGGGGCTGAGGTGGGCATGATAGCTGAGGGGCTGTCAAGTAACAGGGAACCTAAGAACTATAAGCAGCTGCTCAGAGCAGGCAGACAAGGGTGGTCTCGACAAACAGCCCAGGAATGGGCTCCTGCCCGGGGTGGGGCTTTTGCACATTCCAGAAGGATCACTGGGTCCAGATCCTGGCAAGGGCTCAGGCTGGAATGGACGACGTCCACCTCTATGTTTAATACTCAAGTCAACAATCTACGTGCTCGAAGAAGTATTCATTCATGAACCCTGCCTCCCACTGACGATATCCTCACGTTCACTCACTTAGCACCAGCATGTAGTTGGAACAGACAAGAAAGAAACTTTCCTTATTATAAAGCTAATATGTGTACATCATAGAAGATTGAAAAATATAGGAAAATACGAAGAAAAAGGAAAATCCCTCATTGAAAGGTAATCTGTTAACATACTGCTGTATTTCTGATCTTTTGTGTGTACCCACACTCATTTTTTAAATTAAAGTTGGGATCATCCTACATATAATGTTTAATGCCTGCTTTTTTACTTCCACATTCAGCAAATATTGCTATGTCAGTACTGTGCTAGGTGGTGAATACATATTGAACATAATATTCATGGTTCCTGCCCTTGTGTAGCTTATAAGCTATTGGAAAACATATTATTTGTAAATATTTTCCCATGTCCTTAAAAATTGTTTGAGAATACACATAGTTATGATTGGATTGTACTCCGTTTTACATATTATTACCATTAGTCAATTTTTCAGTATTATAAAATGTCATCCAGTGAGAATTATTGGAAGTAACCTTTTTATTTAATATATTTTTATTGACTTCAGAGAGAGAAATATCAATGATGAGACAGTTGTCCTTGATCGGCTGCCTCTTGCAGGCCCCTGACTGTGAATCGAGCCCCACCCCGGGCATGTGCCCTGACCAGGAATCGAACCAGGATCTCCTGGATCCTAGGTCGATGCTCAACCACTGAGCCACGCCTGGCCGGACTGGCAGAAATCTTTCTAAGCCTCCTTGACTATTTTTCTAGAGCAACTGTTAGAAATTAAATAACCCACAGGATATTAATATTTTTATTTATTTTTATTTATTTTTAATCTTCACCTTTCAGAGAGAGGGAGAGACAGAAATATCAATGTGAAAGAGACACATCGGTTGGTTGCCTCCCGCACGAGCCCCAACCAGGCCAAGCCTGCAACCAAGGTACATGCTCTTGGCCGGAACCAAACCTGGGACCCTTCAGTCTGCGGCCAACGTTCTAACCACTGAGCCAAACCAACCAGGGCAATGTTTTTAAGACTTTGGATATATATTGCCAAATTGCTCCCCAGAATGACTGCCCCAATATAAACTCTTCCTGCAGGATGGAAAAGTACCTATTTCCTCACACCTTTACCAATATTATTACTGTTTTTAAAATTCATTATACAAAAAATCATTGTCAGTTTGGTACCTGTTTTAATCTGCATTTCCTTGATTACTAGGGAAACATAAGGTTGTCTTTATTAACAACTTGTATGTTCCTCATCAACTCTAAACGCCATCAGATGCAAATTCTTCCCTAGTTCAGAAACGTTAAGTTTTGAGAAAACCTCCTTCCTAGAACCAGTGAAATCCAGTACTTGTTCTTTAGTGAATTCATTCTTCTAACAACCATTCACTGAGCACATGGGTACCTGCTATGGGCTAGGCACTGTCCTGGGTGCAGTAAAGGATGAGCCCAAACAGACCTGGGCCCTGCCAGCTGGCTGTCAGAAGGATGAGGGAGACTGACCATCCCATAATCATACAAATGAATATAAATTTGAACTATAAAAAAAACATGAAATAGATGTTGATATGAACTGGGGAAGGTTTTCCATGTATTAGAAATTGATCTGCGAGTTTAAAAATTTTAAAAAAAAAATAGAAGGCTTTAAGGTAAATGAGGGAGGGAGGGTGTGGGAAATTCTGGAGAGAGAAAAGAGCATGTACAGAGGCCTTAGGGTAGGAAAAAGCGTGGCGCTTAGAGAACTGGAAGATGGAGACTGAAAAGCAGAGAGAGCAAAGAGTTTGGTTCAAGGTCAGGGTGGAGACATAGGAAGGAGCCACCCAGCACCCACACCAAGCCTGCTGCTGCTCCAGGAACTTGGGAGACCTCAATGAACGTAAGAGGCGGAGTCCTGCTCTCAAGGAGCTTACATTCCAGTGGCTGGGAGGGCAGGGGGCAGGGGAGGGAGGAGCAGAGACAGACAATTTTTTAAAAAAAGAAAACAAGACAAAGCCAGGTAGCCGCAAAAGCTATGCAAAGAGCTAAAACACGCTAACATGATATACAGCATGACTAGGTATAACATTAGATTGAGAGGCCACTCTGAGAAAGGGACACGTCAGTTGAGATCTAAATATGTAACGAGAAAGAACTGGTACAATAAATGAGTAGGAAGAGCCTTTCCTGGCAGAGGGAACAGCTGGTGCCAAGGCCCAAAGGCAGAATGTACTTGAAGGACAGAAAGAAGGCCAGGGTAGCTGACACCTAGAGGTCAAGAGGAAGAATCTGACAAAATGATGCCACCCAGACACGCAGAGGCCATGTAGGGCATTGCACACTAACTAAGCCGAGGAACTCAGATTTAGAATAAGTGCAACAGCAAGCCATGGGAGTGATCTTAATCTGGGTAGTGACATGATATGGTTTACATTCCTAAAAGCTCATCCTGGGTACTTAGCAGACAACAAAAAATGAAAGTAGCAAGGCCAGTTTGGAGACTGACCATAGGCCAGGGGAGAGCTGAGAGTGGCTTGGACTCTGGAGTGATGCTAGTGAAAAGCTGAGGTCAGGGTATCCCCTCTCACCACTCCCGTGCATCGTCATACCAGGAGTCCTAGCTTGTGGAATAAGACAGGAAAAGGAAACAAAGATATATTGGGAAAGAAAAAATACAATGGTCTTTGTTCACAAATTATATGATTGTCTGTGTAAAAAATCAACAAAAAAATTCCTGGAACTAATAAGTAATTATAGCAAGGTTAAAGGATACAAGGTTAATATACAAAAGCCAAATGCTCTGTGTACCAGCAATGCACAATTAGAATTAGAAATTTAAAACATAGTATCATTTATGGTAGCACCTCAAAAATAAACACTTAGGTATAAGTCTAACAAAATATGTACAAGGTCTATATGCAAATCTACAACTGTGATGAAGGATATCAAAGAAGAATTAAATAAATAGATACTCCATGTTGATGGGTTGGAAGACTCAACATTGTTAAGATGCTTGACTTACAGGTTCAATGTAATCTCCATAAAAATCTTCTGTAGAAGTCTAGCTGATCTCTGACAAAGTAGCAAAAACAATTCAATGGGGATAGTCTAATTAATAAATGGTCCTGCAACAATTAAACATCCATATGCAAAAAAAGAATCGAGACACAATATTATACCTTTCACCAAAAAATGACTCAGAATGATCCTAGATCCAAATATAAAATGAAATACTATAAAACTTTAGAAGAAACACAGGAGAAAAGCTATGTGACCTTGGACTTGGCAATGAGTTATTAAATACAACATCAAAAGCATAATCCATGAAAGGAAATATTAAGTTAGACTTTATTAAAATTAAAAACTGCTCTATGAAAGGCACTGTTAGAATGAAAACACAAGCTACAGATTAAGAGAGAATATTTGTAAAATACATTAGTCATGAAAAGCTGCTACTGTCCCATTTACTACAACCTTCTGACAAGCTGCTGTGATGTAACCCATTTACCCTCTGCCCTAATCGGAAAGTGTCCCTTAAAGACGATTCTCCCTACCCCACCCCATCGTCGCCTGGAGGGCAGCCAGCCATCTGTCAAGACGCCCATCCTTCTGCCACGTCCGCTCCATTCTCTCATCTTCGACAACGTCCAAAAAGTGTGACTGGAGCCAGAAATGGGTTTTCTTCACTTTGATGTGACCCAGGACTCCAGCCAAAAACAAGAGTATCGTGTCTCAGATAATCTGGAAAAGCTGATCCCACCCTAGAAGTTGTCCTCGGGGCTCAAAGACCTCTCTGCTGGCTATCAGTCAGAGACGCAGCTTCCCCGGGGGTTCGACAAGGGGGGCAAGTTCACCAGGGAGAAGAGAGCTCCAGATTCCGCTGTGCATTTTTCCGTCAACCCAAAATAGACTACTGTTCCAGCAGCAGCAGCGAGGGGGAGCCAAACCACGCGGGAGGCGGGAGGGGGGACTGGGAGGCGGGGTGTGCTCCCTCCTGAGCCAGGCCTCCTGCAGCTGGAGCTCATTTAGAGGCTCCTCCGCTGCGCCATCAAACCGAACGGGCTGGGCACCCTGGGAAACTCTCACTGCCTTTCAGGAGCAGGCGGGGTCAAAAGGGTAAGTAGCCCGTCTGCCTTTTGGAACAAAAATGGGGACAATGAAGAATGAGCCTCGAAAAGGGAATTCTGACTCGTCTCCTGCATGGGGAGGGAGGCTAGGGATGCTCCCGCTGCCCCCAAGAATGGGGGCTTGCTTTCTACTTGGAGGCGTGCCTGCCAGGAAAGCACCCCTTCTCCCAGCAGCAAGATCTGCGCCGCCCCCCCCCCCCCCCCCCCCCCCCCCCCCCCCCCCCGTCCCTGTCCTCAGGCCTCTTCTTCGCGCTGGTGCACTTGGGGGAAGGGATTTGCCCGATATCCACTGCCCGCAGGCCAGTCCTGCGCCCAAGGGCGCCTGGCTCTACCTGCACTGCCCCCCTAAACTCCTGCTCACACCTGGGCCCCCGTCCCACCTGAGCTTGCTTCCGGCGCTGACTTCCTGGGGCCGCTGCTGGCCCCTCTCTGATCCAGGCTGCCTTAAATGTGGGCCAGCTGTGGATGTGTCCTCATGCCCCAAACAATTTGTAACTGACTTTTACTAAAAATGTAGGGGTATCAGAGGAGGGTGCCCACCCCGCACAGAGAAGAAAATCACTGAAAATGGAATGTTAAACATTTAGCTGAATGCATCTGATTGCCATCCATCCTTTCCTTTGGAATTTCTGAGGCCTCAGTCTCCCCGTCTAACCTTCTCCTGTCCCCGCTGCGCCCTCCTCTGCGCACCCCTCGGAGCTCTGTCCCAGACCCGCCTCTCCTCTTCCTGCCGCTGGATGCTCTCATTCAGTCCCCACAACACGCATGTATCCCTGCCCAGCTCCCTCTGAGCCCAGGGAATCTCTCCTCCCCACGCTCCACTGTCACTCCAGACTCAGCATGGCTTCTGTGCCCTAAATCTCCTCTGGGCGTGTTTGCTGTTTGGGTCGTTCTAGTCAGGCCTGTGGGAGTCACCTTGGACGCCCCCATCTCCTACACCCACCCGATGACCGAATCTTGTGGATGCTATGTCCAAACCTCCCTCTGTGTCCCCACTGCCACCCCTCACTTAGGCAGCATTGCCTCTCCCCTGCTTGTACTTTTCTGTTCTTAACACCACACCCAGAGTGACCTTTTCAAACCAAGCCTGTCACCAGCTTGCTTACATCCCCGGTGGCTTCCCAGTGCTCTCGGGATCAGGGCGGGACCCTCCGTGCGTGGGCTGCTGCCGGCCTCTGCAGCCTCTCCTGCACCCGTTCTGGACTCGTTCGGTTCTTCATGTTCACCGCTCTCCCTCCCGACTCTGGAACGTCAACCAGGCTGTCCCCTGTGTCCAGTGGTGTCACATGAAATGTCACTTCTTTGGGTTGATGTCCACTGTTCCTGAGACAAGGCCACACTGCCCTGCTCTAGGCTCCGTGCCACCTCTGGGTGCCACTCCTCGCAGGCCGATTGCTCCGTGGTGTCCGTCTTTACACCGCGTGAGCTCCAGGCCGGAACCGGGTCTGTTTCATCCGTTGCCGTCTGCCTGGGACGCAGCGTGGAGCTTGGCACAAGGCAGGTGCTCAGTAAATACCGTTTGAGTTGACGCGGAAGAGTGAGAACTCTTGTCCAGACCTCTTCTTTAGAAAGGAAAGCAGGGGTGACCTGGCAAGCAATTGCTAAGATGGCAGACTATAAAACAGGACTTCTCGAAAGCCTCTTTGAACGGATATTCCAGTTAAGGACCTTACCTCCAGCAGCACCCCAGGAGGGCAGAGGGGCTCAGGGCTGTGTGTGGCTACATCAGCATCGGAGAAACAAGAAATGTTTGAGGACCCCAGCCAGCCAGCCAGACCACTGCAACGACCCCTGTGGCTACTATACAGGATTCCTATATTTAATTAAACCTTGTTCCGATCAATGGAATATATTTTCTATTGCTTTGTGACAAGTACTTGGCCCTGTGGCTTCTACTCTTCAGCAACCAAACGGAAGAAAAGTGAACCTACACAGTCCTGGGGGACTTGAGGGAGCCCCCCAGCTGGCCCTGGGCTGACTGCCAGCAGGGCTGCAGGTAAGACAGGAGGTGGCCAGAGATGTGCCGAGTGACTTGAGCACAGCCTTGTGTTAGGAAGATTGATCAGAGAGGAAATGAGAACCTGGTGGATATGAGAGAATGAATATGAGAGACTTCACAGAGGTGAAAGTACAGGATTGGTCACGATTGAACACGAGTGGTGAGGAAGGTGACCAGTATCAAAGGCAGTGACCGAGGCCAGGACTCCCTGCTGAGAAGCCACCGGCAGCATCTCAGGTGACTGTCAGGGAGCAGCGGGCAACTTGCTCATGGAAGCCCCAGAAGAGCCCCATGGAAACCTCAGCCTAGATCAAAGAGACACATTCCAAACTCAGCTCATCTGCATCCAGAAAATCCTCATACACTGAAATATGAGCTGACTTCCTCCCCCTTCCCACCCCCAGCCCCAGCCCCAGCCCCAGCCCCTGCCATCACCATGACAACTATGTATGAGGAGCAGCTGTGGCCTGATCAGGACGGATTCTTACCCCTGCCTCGAAACTTCCTCTGGTTAGCCTCTGCTTCCTGTGGCACCCAGAGCTCCCCCACCCGTCTCCCCGCCTCCTTCCTCTGCCCTCCAGCCCTAAGCACTGACACATTTCTAGGTGGATCCTGGTTTCATTCAATCCCCTGGTATCCTTAGAAGCATCACTTGGGCCCCTCCACGTGGCGGAGCAGTGGATCAGACAATTCCAAAGTTACAGCAGTTATACATGGTAATAAAAATCAAGGTAAAGGCTCCATGCTCTAGGACCAAAACGGATGGAGGTCTGTGTAGCCCAAATAGGTTCCTAACTATCTGGGAGACTTTGGGCAACTCACCTCACCTCTCTGAGACTCAGTTTCCTCAATTCCAATCAAGATAGCAATAGTATTACAGATGTTTATAAGAATTGAACAAAATAATACATATAAAGTAGTTGACTTGGAGGCTAGCGCATGACAAATGCTCAGAATCTGTGATTATGGTCCCTGCTGTAACCCCATGAGGGCAGGGATTCTGTCTGCTACATCTGCAGTGCCAGTGAGTCCCTGGCCCAGGGAGGGTACACAGTGGCTATTTGTTGGAATAATGAACGAAGGTTATTACTGTTTAATAAGCCAGGATGAAAGGGGGGAGGGGAGGGGAACTACTTATAGAGAGCAAAGGAAGGAAATATTAACCAAGGTGCTGGCCAAGCCCAGTCATTACGCAGAATATCAGCTCAGCCGGTGTGGCTCAGTGGTTGAGTGTCATGAGGTCACCGTTCAATTCCTGGTCAAGGAGCATGCCCCGATTTTGGCTGGATACCCAGTCGGGGGCGTGCAGGAGGCAGCTGATCAATGACTCTCTCATCATTGATGTTTCTATCTCTTTCTCCCTCTCCCTTCCTCTCTCTGAAATCAATAAAAAAAATTTTTTTTTAAAGAATATCATCAAAGTAGGAGGAAACAAGATGGCGGTGTAGGTAACAGCTGTGCCCGCCGCCTCCCACAACCACACCAAAATTACAACCAAGATACAGAATAACCATCGCTCAGAGCCTCCTGAGATCTGGCTGCACACAAGCCCTACAACCAGGGAACTGAAGCAGCACTGAGACCAGGAGGAGGGGCAGAGACGCGGGCGGATCGGGGCTGAATCCCGGAGATGCAGCTGCAGGCCCACACCCGGTGCCGCGGGTTAAACCCGGGACGTATACCTCCCCCACCTTTCCCGGAGGGGCGGGGGGCCCAGCCCCACAGCAGGCCCGCAGCCCAGGGCTCCAGGGCTGGGAAGAAGCGTCCCCACAACCTCAGGCTGTGAAACCAGCAGGGACTGTCCCTGAGGGTCGCGGAGGCTGCGGGAGCCCCAGGCTTTCCTCTTAAAGGGCCGCGCAGACGCGCTCCCTCTGAGTCCAGCGCTGGGCAGCAGCCTGAAAGGACCTGGGACACTCGGGGAGGAACTGACCTGCCTGGAGTGGGGGCGAGAGCTGGAGGGGCCGCTTCCTCCCAGGCAGAAGGGCTGGCGGAGGCCATGGCTCCTGTGGCGAGTCCTCCCCGCGCACAGCCAGCAGGCAGGCGCCATGTTTGAATCGCCAGCACCCAACTCATGGCCCCGCCCCGTGATTCCCGGAGGCCCCGCCCCTCCCCACCTGCAGGCTTATCCGGGCCATTTCCAAGGGCTTTTCTGTGCAAGTGGCCTCTCGGGCCTCATGCTTAGTACTTTTCTAAAATCTCTCAAACAAGCAGCAGTGGGCCCCATATGGCTTGATAAGTGGCCCCAGGCCTGGCACTAGCGGCAGCCTGCATTGGCTCATAGCTTGGCCTCTCCTGGACAATGCCAAGCCCAGCACAAACAGCAGCCAACTACGGTTTGCTGTGTAGCTCATGCTGGGTGGCCCTGGGCAAAGCACTGGCAGAGGCTGACTTTGCACCTCCTGGGAGGCCCCAGAGACAGTGCACCTGGTGGTCAGACTCAACCACACTGGATTACAGCCCTACCACATCCACGAGTGACACACTTGAGGGGTGCACTTGGTTAACACCAAAGCCCCACTGAAGTAAATCCTGCTCCATAGGGGTGTCTCCAGCACAGCAGCTCCTTGGCTGTAATTGCAGCAGGTCTTCACAGATGATTGGCCAGGGGGTCGAGTCCTCCCATTGATGCCAACAGCAGCCAAGGCTCAACTACAACAGGACAATGCACACAGCCCACACAGGGGGGCACCTAATGGCCCAGCTAAGGTGACTGGGGAGGCTGAGCCACTGGACCCTACAGGACACCTACTACACAAAGCCATTCTACAAATTCCAGGAGACATAGCATCTCTACCATAGCATCTCTACCTAAACAAACACCTGGAAGCAGCCAAAATGTGGAGGCAAAGAAACATGTCACAAAGGAAAGAACAGAAGAAATCTCTAGAAGAGAAACTAAATGAAATGGACCCAAGCAAGCTAACAGATACAGAGTTCAGAATTTTGTTTATAAGGATGCTCAAGCATATTATTATGAAAACAACTGAGAAAATCGACCTAATAAAGTACCTATCAGAAATGAAGGCTACACGAACTGAAATGAAGAATAATTTACAGGGAATCAACAGTAGAGTAGAGGACACTGAGAATCAAATCAGCAATTTGGAACATGAGGAAACAAAAAACACCCAACCAGAAGAGCAAAAAGAAAAAAGAATTCAGAAATATTAAGATGGTGTAAGGAGTCTCTGGGACAACTTCAAGTGGCCCAACATTCATATTATTGGGGTGCCAGAAGGGGAAGAAAGAGAGCAAGAAATTGAAAACCTATTTGAAAAAATAATTACAGAAAAATTCCCCTACCTGGGGAAAGAAATAGACTTACAAGTCCAGGAAGCACAGAGGGTCCCAAACAAGAGGAACCCAAAGAGGCCCACAGCAAGACACATCATAATTAAAATGCCAAAGGTTAAAGACAAAGAGAGAATTTTAAAAGCAGCAAGAGAAAAGCAGTTAGTTACCTACAAGGGAGCACTCATACGACTGTCAGCTGATTTCTCAACAGAAACCTTGCAGGCCAGAAGGGAGTGGCAAGAAATATTCATAGTGATGAAAAACAAGAACCTACAACCAAGATTGCTCTACCTAGCAAAGCTATCATTTAGAATTAAAGGTCAGATAAAGAGCTTCACAGATAAGAAAAAGCTAAAGGAGTTCATCACCACCAGACCAGCACTATAGGAAATGTTGAAGGGTCTTCTTTAACAAGAAGCTAATAAACAAAAGGATCTGATGAACTAAATAGATCCAGAGACATTGATGCATGCAACAGACAATCATATTTCAAATGAAAGAGGGAAGGGGGGTGGAGAGTGAGAAGAGATTAACCAAAGAAGTTATATGCATATATGCATAACCCATGGACACAGTCAATAATGAGGTGAAGGCCTGGGGAGGAGGTGGGAGCCAGGTAGAGGGGGTCAATTGGGGGGGGGGGGGGAATAGGACACCTGTAATACTTTCAACAATAAAGATAAATTAAAAAATAAAATTAAAAAAAAAAAGTGTCAAAGTAGAATGATCCCTGGTTGTCTAACCACTATGCTGCACACTTGGAACTAATACAAAATAATATTGAATGTAAGCTGTAATTGAAAAATAAAAAAATATTTTGAAATAAAAGAGTGATCCTGATTGGAACTGAAGCCACCTCCACACTAATTACACATTTCCAGGACTGAGAGATGGAGGAAGTTAATGGTATCATCAGTAGATTAGGGGAACATAGAAAAACAACTTTTGGGGGGAAACCTGAAATAATGCATCTACTTAATCTGAACTGCCCACTGCTCACTCAGGAAAGATGTTGATGAAGCAATAATACTACTAGTAGCTCTCAGGAAGTGGTGAATGTACCCTGATACTCCAAGGGAAGTTAAGGCTGAGAATACAGATAAAGAAGGAAGGTGTTAGGGATGTGGTTGAAGCCATGAGAAAGTATATAGAGGAAAAAAAAACTGCTAAGAACAAACCCTTGGAAAACAGCCACAACAAGACAATGAGGAGGAGCCATTTCAAAATTAATACTTTTTCTGATTTCCTATCTTCATGAATTGTTGGCTTAAGTTGTAGGGAGGAGTAGTCAGGGAGATCTGTTGGGTTGACCAGAATTATATGAGGAAACAGTAATTATCGGCCACTCTATATCCCAGCAAAACGGACTGTGCACACGTCACTACTCACTGTACCTGAGAACGTGCATCTCCTCCTCACTCTGTCTTTCATCCAGGCCCCGGCAGGGTCATACCCAGCTTCCGATACAAATGCCAGGAGTGAAGGAGGTGCAGCCAGAAGCTCAGGCTTTGGATCTTTGATGTGAAGTCTGTGACAATGTAGCACAACGTATTCATGTAAGTCATTTTAGTATTCATGCCTCCAAGGGAGCTAGTCTTTTAATTCTATAAGCCTGTTCATCAGCTTCTTGACTAATATGACTTGGGTGGGTCAACAGATAAATATGAGCCTGTCACCCTTCGGCAGTGAAAGCCAAAGCCGTCATCTGTCCAGGAGGCCCCTCCTCTGAGCGGCTGCGAACCTGCCAGGAGAGAGGCCCCTCCCTCCCCGAGCTGCACAGCTGGAGGCCACGCGTGCCCTCCCCCCCCCCCCCCAGCGATTCTTGGCTGCACTTCTCCCCCATCGCAGATAAAGCACCTGAGCGCTGGGGCTGTATCTCAGTCCCTCGTGCATCCCCCCCAGAGCCTACCACAGCGAGGCAGACAGAGGGATAACGATAGACGTTTGCAGAAGGAATGCATGAGAGGACCAGAAGGAAAGGGGGCCAGAGTTAGGGGATGGGGTGGAGGGGAGCAGGGAAAAAAGGGAAGGCAGGAGGGTCTAGCAGGAGAACATGGCCAATCCTTTATCCCGACCCAACTACAAGTCCTCCTTTCTCCTGAATGCCTCTTAATTTGGAGAGGAATCCGCCGGAGTCAAGAATAGGACATTCTGCAGAGCCAGATGATCAAATGCAGTAACCCAGGGGATCCATTAGCCACAGAAGTTGATGGCAAATAATGGTCCCTTCCAAATGAATGAATGAATGGGAGCCATGGGTCATTAAATGCAGAGCTAGCAAAAGGAGAAGCTAAATCTGCCAAACACAGTATAAAAGCAATGCAACTTACCTAGGACTTGAAAGAAAGCTGCACAAATCCCCCCAGGAGCTGCTCATTTTCAGACGCCACAGCAGCTCCTGGTACACTCTCCAGAAAGCAGTTTGCCGTTGGAAATGTCTCACCAAGATTCAGTGAAAACGTGTTCTCTTGTGATTCGTTGGGTTCTGAAAGGCATGCGGACTGTGTGGACTGATTTCTCAGACAGGGGTGATTACACCTATCTAAAAAACTCAATTATAGTCGAATGCATCTGACTTTTTAGTATATGAAAACACAATGGCAAAGATTAACAGCTCTGTGGCCATAATCAGAGACTATAAGGTAGCTTGAAAAACACTGAAATATTAAAAATGTATCTCCTTATAAATTAGTCTGACTTACCAAAGAATTAGTTACAGTCATGATCCCTGACCTAGATTTTGGGAAGCCTGTGAGCATGTTGATTTTCATATGGTCTTCCCCCTCCCCTAAGGAAATATTTGTGACCTATTTTTCTATTTTCAATATACACCATGGTTACCACTTAAATAAGCACTTTCAGATATTTGAGGGCATGCATTTTATAAAAGTTAATCTGCTGCCTGGATCTCATATAGGCCAAGGGGTAGCTGGCAAATTAAAGGCAAATTGGATGTTGGAGTCAAAATTAAGGAGAAAATGGTTCCAACCGATCATACTGCTCATAAGCAAGCGTCTAGAAAACAGAAGGGTTTTGTTTCATTAAATCTTGCAGATATCCATCCTTGAAAACAGAAATAGAAGTACTTTTAATTTCCTGCTTGACACTTGCAAGCTGAATGGGTCACACAGCTGGATGGCACACCAAGCCCAGCTCTTCACAGACCTACAGTGAAAGGGGAGCCCATTGTTCAAATAACCATTGTGCGTTTCTGTTGAAATGATTTCCATGTTATCTACCCATCTGGGGAGACTCTGTGCTAGCTGGTCTAAAGTGTGCAAATCTGCCAGGGCAGCGTGCAGTGCTTAGGAAACGCACGGGAGGAAAAGGAATCTCCCCTCCCCCACTGTATGTGGGTCATAAATTGGGAAAGTGGGTGGGGAATGAGAGGAAGAGAGCTGCAATAGATATGACCCCTGAGTCCAAGATTTGGAGTTAAACACGATGCTTAAAACATTTTCATATAAGACACCGTGTTCAATTTTATATTTATTTTTAATTTATCTTTCTCATTAAAAGTATTAAAGATGTCCGTCCTTTTCCCCCCATTAACCCCTTCCACCACCACCATCCCCAACCCCCTCCAAGGCCTTCACTGCACTACAATTTTATCTTTTGAAAAGCAATCTTATGAGGAGAATCTGAAAGTCCCTGTAATGGTTAATTTTATGAGTCCACTTGACTGGGCTAAGGGATACCCAGACGGCTGGTAAGGTATTATTTCAGGGCGTGCCTGTGAGGGTGTTTCTGGAAGAGATTTGCATTTGAACCTGAGTAAACATCACCTTCACCAGTGCAGATGGACATCATCCAATCGGTTGAAGGCCCGAATAGGGAAGAAGAGGCAGAGGAAGGGCGAATGTGCTCACCATGTGAGCTGGAATATCTATCTTCTCAGCACTTCTGGTTCTCAGACCTTCAGCTGAGGACTAGGATTTGCAGCCTTGGCTCCCCTGGCTCTCAGGACTTTGAACTTGGACAGGAACTGCACTGCCAGTCTTCCTGGGCCTCCAGCTGGCAGACAGCAAGATCCTGGGACTTCTCAGTCTCCAAAATAATGTGAGCTGATCCCTCATAATAAGTATTTTTCTATATATCTATAATATTTTTCTATATATCTCCTATTGGCCCTGTTTCTCTGGAGAACCCCAATTAAGACAATCCCCATATGACAAACAAAGCTACTTAAAATCAGAGAGACCACGTGGCTGGCCTCTGTTCAGCACGTAGCTAGTAAATGCAGAAGCAGGATTCCAGCCTTCTCAATCAGGTCCAGCCCTCCTCTGAGTACACGTGGGATATGAGGGATGGCCCAACCACAGCATCTTCTGTGCAAAGTTCAGTGCAGTTCTCAGGGCAGACTCACTAGCTGACGACAGGCTAGATTTTGCTGTGTGGACAAATGAACCCCCAAATCTCATATTTCCTATGAGAAACACATATTACTTACATAATTTATAACTACATATAATTTAAAGTTTTCGAGAAAATGTTTCACAAAGTAATGACTGACACCAAAAAGTATTAGAGGTCCATCAACCCCATATTACTTCGAACAAGGGAAAAACTAAAGATAGTAATCAATCAATAGGATTTAATAAGTGTAGATGAGGTGGATCAAAATATACAACATAAAAAACACAACAGGAGCCAAATAAATGCCTGATCAAAGTATAAAGTGGGGCAGCACCGTGCAGGAGCAAAGGCCACAGTTGCTAGAACCAGATTTCCCTCGTCTGAATCCCAAGTCCACCATGACCTAAGGGCCTTCAACAAGCCACTTAACATCTCCATGCTCAGTCCCCTCTGTAAACAGAGGTGAGGATCACAGTCTTACTTTCATAGGACTATTGTGAGAATTAAATGTGTTAAGATTTCTAAAGTTCCTAGAATGGCGCCTGACCCATTGTAAGTGCTGTACAAATATTTGTTCCATAAAAATATACAGCAGTCCCTGTGAGCAATGCTGGCCACAGCTATAGATAAACAATGCAATGAAAAGGTGTTATGTGCAATCTAAATTATGGGGTTTTTTTCTTATAAAATAGTAATAAAACAGGTGTTATTTTTTAAAAAGAGATTACTTTCTGTCCTGAAATCCCATAAATACCAATCAATTCTTCGATTCCATCTAATACAAGGCTCTAAACTGATGGAAGCTGTGAACACTTCTACAAGAAGCTAAAAGACCAAGACATTTGAGTCTTAATGAGTTTCCAGCTGTCGGTTTCAGGCTGAGTACCGATAGCTTAGAAATGTGCTTAAATTAGGTGAAAATGATTCCATCACTGCTAGAATATGTTCATGGGATGGGGAAGCAGAAGGGGCTGGGAGCAATGGGTGCTAATCACAGCTGTACAGCTGACATGTACCTATAAGTGTGATTAGGAGCCTCAAAATATTCTACCCAAAGAGATGATGATATTCACCACCAGATGTATCCTATACAGTTTCAGGGTTTTATATAAAAAACATTTTGTATGATCCAAACCATTACTCTCATTTTACAAAATGCAAAAATCATGTTACAAAGAGTTGGATGGGGAAGAGAGAGAGGTCAGGCGGTTGTGATCTGTGAAGTTTCTGCAGCTCGTTAACATTGGGTGCCTGTTTAGGGGTCACGGCTGCCACCCTGGGCCGCCCAGCAGTGCACACATATGGCATCTCCCACCCACTGCCTAGTCTTTTTGGTCCTAGCCCATCTTCAACCTAACATAACAAATCCTAACCTCCTCTGCCCACAATTTCAGACCCCAAACCTTGGATTCTGAAAGTCACCAGGGAGAATTAAGTTATGAGCCAGCCAAGGGTACAGAAAGTTGTTTGAAGAGCAACTTTCAAACTGTGATGAAACAACATAGTAGCAGCAATGCAACATTATAATCAACTGCCTAATAATCTAAGAGCATTTTACTATACACGCTCCATATCTTGCTTTTATGTTTTCAAAAGCAATATTTTCTGTAGAAACTTAGGCATGTTAGAAACTAGAAAATCAAGTTGTGCAAAGAAGCTTTAATGGATTAAGTCCCTCCAATGCATTAAGATTCTGTTATAGAGTCATTTGGAGTAATTATGTTTGACAAATATTTGCTGGTTGCCTATTATGTGAAATGTTCTGTGCTAGATGACTTGAACATAGAGATAAAATGTTCCGTAATATAAAGTCAAGGAGTTAATGGAAGTGGAAATGGGTTCTGTACACAAATAACCACTTTTTGAGGCGGAATACAAGTCTGAAGTCTACTGGGGTTTGATGTAGAACCAGCACAATGAAGAAAAGCTTCATACAGAGGACATTTGAGGTGAGCCTTGACAAATGCACAGGTAGAAACAAGGGCAAGGCTATGTCAAGCTAGACAAGGCGTAGGTGAAGGCCTGGAGGTAGGGACGTACAGAACATTTGGGAAAACAGGAAGTTGTTTAGAGCAGTGGAACTCACCAGGGGTGATCCAGGGGCTCTCAACAGCCTGCAACACAGGACAGTCCCACACAGTGAAGCTCTATCCCTGATCTACCTGACTTTCAAATGTTCTGTAAGTCACATAATTGAGGGGAAACTATAATCACCTAGCCTAGAAACCAACTCCATTTTACATGTAAACATATTTTTTGCATGGGTTAAAAACACACGAAATTTTCTAGGAAAGCAACTGCCACTTAAACTGATAGATTATATATTATTTAATTTTAAATGATACCAAGATTTGTTCACCATTTCATAAAATCACAACCCTGAGACCAGTATTGCTCATGATGTTTGAGCTTTGACTATAGCACAGCCACATCAGTACACACTTATAGCTATCGCTTCCATGGTTGCTTTCCATATGGGGTGGGCACCTGCCTACTCCACTGGAATCAGGTCTCCCATTGGAATCAGGTCTGAGCATTCACATGTTGAAATACATATTATTTTAAAACAAATTATTTTCTCTATCTCGTCTTTTATATTACAGTAGAGGGTTGTATTGAATTTTATACATATTTTTATATCAGAAAATGGCCATAGCCCGGCCAGTGTGGCTCAGCGGTTGAGCATTGACCTAGGATCCAGGAGATTGCGGTTCAATTCCCAGTCAGGGCACATGCCCGGGTTGCGGGCTCCATTCCCAGTAGGGGCCGTGCAGAAGGCAGCCGATCAATGACTCTCTCATCATTGATGCTTCTATCTCTCTCTCCCTCTCCCTTCCTCGCTCTGAAATCAATAAAAATATATTTAAAAAAGAAAATGGCCATAAAAGTCAGTAACTTGAAAGTTACGTATGTAAATGTGAAACATAAAGGAGGAAAAGGTATAAAAAAAGATACAGTTTGAGTTTGTGTCACACAATAAAAACTACTTTTTCACTTTTTGGCAGTGCTGTCTCCCATCATTCAATACAGGTTTATTAAGAACCATCTATGTGTTGGCACTGAGTACGACAATGGCCAATAAAATAGGCATGGTTCCCACCCTAGCCAGTCTTGCCCAGTGGTTACAGTGCCGGCCCTTGGACTGAAGGGCTCGATTCCAGCCAAGGGCATATAGGCTTGATCCCCCGCCCTGGTTGGGGCACATACAGGAGGCAACCAATTGATGTGTCTCTCTCACATCGATGTTCCTCTCTCTCTCTCTCTCCCTTCCACTCTCTCTGAAAAGCAATGGAAAAAATATCCTCAGTGAGGATTAAAAATATATATATAGACATGGTTCCCTGCACTCACAGAACTAGAGAGGGAGACAATAAAACACATGATGACAGGACCATGTGTAAGTGACCTGAGGGACCAGGAAGGCAAGCTCACAGTATTGGAGGGAGACACCCATATAAGCTAGAACACAGTGGGACTGGGGCTATCCTTGCCCCTGGTCAGTGTTGGGGGTGAGGGAGACAGCCACCCGTCAGCCCCTCTTATAGAGGGTGACCTTTAAATTGGGCCTCACGGAATGAGATGAATTTCACTGACCTGAGAACAGGGAGGTGCATTCCAGGAAAAGGGGCCTGAGTGGACAGACATGGAGGAACAGTGGAGGAACGGCAGCGACTGGCTGCTCCGAGGAGATCAGGCTGTGGAGCGAAGCAAGAGAGACGCTGGAGAAGTCAGCCAGGCCCAGGGCGCCAAGCTGGGCGGCCCTGCCCAGGCTTCCCGCTGCGCTTTCTGCCCATTGCGTTTCACTGACTTGAGTGCAGGCTCTCCTGGGAGCCAGTACCTGGCGGAAATCATCCCAGAGAGCAAGCTGCCCCTCTGTTGGCTCAAGGAGGCAAGTCGGTACAGTACCGAGGACCAGGGGCTTGCAGCTCAGCAAGCCCTGCTTGAGCTCCCTGCTCCACGCACGCGTAGCCATGTGACCCAGCTCCTCACCTGCGTGGGTGATGCTGGAGGCTGGGAGCATTCCATGACATGCGGCTAAAACCCTTGGCACATTGCCTGGCACCCAAAAGCCAGTTCAATGAGTGGAACTCGTTGTTATTCAGGGCTGCCACCAGGGCACAGGGGTAACAGGGTGAGGAAACGTGTACATGAGAAGGTCAGTTGCTCTCCTCGGACCTTCTGTGAAGCATGTTACAGAAGGGACACCAGCTGCCTGCAGGGCGGCTGAGGGGCATGGGAGCCGTGAATGCTGGCTACCGGCAGTTCTCATCTGCAAGGTCCCTTTACCCTGACAAGCAGGGGTGAGGTGCGGAGCAGAAATGTGAGCTTTCCATAGGGGCACCCTGGGGGAGGTGTCACAGCCCACGATGGAGCTGCAGCTGCAGACAGCTGAGGTGGCCCCAGGAAAACACTCTGAAAACAGGCTGACTAGCTCCAAGTACTTGACCTCTCGGGCCAGCTGTGTTCTCAGCAGCTGTTCTTCCTCTTCTGCCCACATCCAGCTCACCAGGTGGAAGCCAGCTTCCCTGGAGAGGCAGCTGTGCTCACCCCCCCCACCCCCCACCCCCACCCCACCCCCCCCCACCCCCCCCACCCCCCCGGCCCAGCCTGCTGGCTCCCGCCCCGCCTCTCCCCTCCAGCTGCAGCGGTGGCAGCTACGCGCTCTCTTCTTGCTTTGCCGTCCTACTCTCCTAGTCTAGTTAATGAAAGGGAGTTGCCTGTTTCCCTTAGCAGTCTCCCACTCCCTGCCTCTTTCGAGCTCAGTGAGGAATCATATTTATAAAATAATATAAACAACAATAATTTCATTCATTTATTGAATAAAAATTTTAATATAATTTTTTAAATTAAAAAAAAAACACTAAATATTTATCAGACCTGGAGAGGATATCCAAAACTTATAAGCTATAGAAGAAATCACAAAAGAAAAGATGGGCAGATATAATTACATTTTTTAAAAACTTAAAAGGCAAACAGACTATAAAAAATATTTGCCACAAATAAATTTATCTTTATTCCAAGAAAAATACTGACACCCTAGTAAACTAATAAGCAAAATATACAAATAGAGAAAAAAAGAAAATCAATACAAGAATCCATATAAAAGCATATTCAGTGCCCTGGCTGGTGTGGTTCAGTTGGTTGGAACATCGTCTCATACACCAAAAGGTCATGGGTTTGATCCCCAGTCAGGGCACATACCCAGGCTGCAGGTTTAATCCCCAGTTGTGAGCGCATGCAGGCGGCAACCAACTGATGTTTCTCTCCCTCCTCTCTAAAATCAATTTGAAAAAAAACAAAGCGCCATAGCTGGTTTGCTTAGTGGTTAGGACATCAGCCCTGGGACTGAAGGGTTCCGGGTTCGATTTTGGCCAAGGCCACGTATGTCGGTTGCAGGCTCGATTCTGGTCAGAATCGATGTGTCTCTCTTACATCAATGTTTCTCTCTCTCTCTCTCTCTCCATTCCACTGCCTCTGAAAAGCAATAGAAAAAATATCCTCAGGTGAGGATTAAAAAAAAAAAAAAGCATATTCAACATTTCTAGAATTCAAAGAAATTTTAAAGTAAGCAATGTTACAGATTTTTTCAAATATAGCTGTCTAAATATTGGTGAAACATATCTCAGATAATTTTGGAATGCTATTGGAAGGTATATTTGGAAACTTAATGACAATATACTTCTAAATATATTAGAGTGTTTATAATTTTTGACTCAATAATCCTTCTTTCTGGGAATCACTCCAAGGAACTAATCAAAATAGACAAAAACTATAGCCAAGATGTTCATTGCATTCTCTATAATAGAAAACATACTAAAAGAAAGAAGGCAAGCTAGTCTTCACTAAGGGGGCAGCTAAGAGGATAAAAGTGCGACCACTGATGGCAGGTTGTGCATCTATTAAAAAGACAGGGACTTCTGCTTCCATCTGTGATAGAATATCAGGGACTAGACTTGCCTACACTCTTCAAAAAATTAGAAACTGGACAAAATATATGAAATATCTATTTTCAGACATTAGACAATACAGGAGTGATCCAGAGAGAAGTAAACTAGAAGAGCTCTATAATTATCAGAAAAAGTGGACTTCAGAACAAGACTATTACTCGGACTAGAGAGTGACATTACATAATGATAAAGTAGTCCACCAAGAAGATATAACAATCCTAAGAATATATGCACCTAACAACAGAGTTTCAAAATACACAAAGCAAAAACTGGTAGAAATTAAAGGAGAAATAGACAAACCCATAATATAATTAGAGATTTCAGCATTCCTCTCCCAGTAATAGATGGTAGACAGATAGTCATCAAGGATATACAAGATCTGAGAAACGCTATCAACCACCTTCCCTTACTGACATTTCTGGATCATTCCACCCAACAACAGAATACAAATTCTTTTCAAGTGCCCCACAGAACAAGGATCATATTCTAGGCCAGGGTTTAGCAAACTACATCCTAAAGGTCAAAGCCCACCTGTTGGCTACTTTTATAAAGAATATTTTATTGGAACACAGCCATTCCCATTCATATTATGAATTTCATACAACAGCAAAGCTGACAGAGATCATATAGCACACAAAGCCTAAAATATTTTCCATATGGCCCTTCAAACAATAAATTTGTCAACCTCCATTCTAGGCCATACACCAAAAACTCAACAAATCTGAAAGAACTGAAATCATATAAATTATGTTCTCTAAGCACAGTGGAATTAAATTATAAACTGATAACAGAAAGATACCTGAAAAATTCACAAATTTGGGAAGTTAAACAATACATTTCTAAGTAATTCACGGGTTAAAGAGGAAGTCAAAAGAAATATTAGAATAGTGACAGAAGGACAGGGGAAGAAATTACTGGGTCACAAGGAAACTCTTTAGAGTGATGGGAAAGTTCTATCTTAATTACAGTGGTGGTTAAGTGTAGGCATTCATCAAAACTTATCAACTGAACACTTAAAATGAATACATTTTATTTTATGTAAATTATACCAAAATTAACGTTTTTAAAAATTTGAGAACTACATAGCAAGAGGAAAATGTTTATAAATAAGGGTTAAGTAAAAAGGAAAAAAATAAGTATAGGCCATAATAACAATAGTGTTAATAAAACACAGCTAAATATGTGTAACAGCACAGTCAGAGATGAAAAGTAGAAGCTCAGAAGATTCAAGTCCTTACAATAAATTTCTTAAATTCACAGTGATTCAGCTTCCTCTTATGCAGAACAGGAATGACAGTATCTATATTATAAAACAGTTGAGAAGATTCAACAAGTTATTAGATGCAAAATGCTAAGAACAGTGCCTATTAACAAACATTCAATGAATGTTAACTATCATAATTAGAACAAATGCACATGAAGAGAAAATAGGAAAGAAAAATAATATAGTAGCTGTGTTCGAATGATGAAATTACGGCACATCGTTTTTCTAATCAAAATGACTGTAAATTATAGCTATGATATTTTATAATTAAAATTTTAAATTAAAAAAACAATAATTGCCATACCTTGCTCCATTGAGTGATTTTTACTGAGAGCCCAAGGCTGTACTTTTTCTTTTCTTTTTTTAAAGGTTCTTATACTTAAAATGTACATTAGTGGGGATTGGTACAACTTTCCTTGAGGGCAATTTGTCATGTGTATCAAAAGTCTTTTAAAACAAGTGATATATTTTTGCCAAGCATTCTAACTTTAAGAATTTATTTTGTCTATAAGGATTTATCTCTGAAGATTTTTATTGCAATGGTATTTATACTGGCTTAAAAACTGGTAACAAACTAAATTCTAACAATAATAAACTGAATAATTATGACATAGTCATGACAGGAAATAGTGCACACCCATTAAAAGATAACTTGCAAAAATATTTATTTCTAATAATGTTTACCATATATTGGCAAATAAAAAAGACAATTATAAAACATTATTGTGTGATCCTAATTTAATTTAAATATATATATGTTAAATATTAATAAAGGCACCAAGATGCTAATAGTGATATATCTAATAAAGAAATATGGGTTACCTAACTCTGGAACCTCATTTAATTTCTCTAGACCTCAAAATTGCTAAGCTTTTTTCTTATTTATTTTTTTAAGGGAGGTTGGGGAGGCTTTTGTTGGGAGTATAAATTGGTAGAGCCTTTTTTGTAGAAGAATCGCTAATATCCATGGATTTTTGAATGCACATACACTTTGACCTAACCATTCCAAACCTAAAAAGTTCTCCTCCAGATAAACTTGCACAAATACGAAAACTTGTGCTTATTAAAACATTCCCTGAAGCACTGACTGAAAGAGCAACAAGCTGGAAACACCCTGAAGGGTTCAATTGGTGGTATGCAGGTAGGCTGAATAGCCATCTCAGGGGGTGAGTAAAGAAAAATTGAACTTATTTAAAGAAAAAGGGGTTGGGGGCGGGGGATATCCAAAGGGAAGGGCTGCACAGCACCGAGCCAAAGGGTATTGGGTCCAGGTTGGCGGCAAAAATATACTTAGGACAGTGAGACAAGGAAGAGCATATAAAAAGCAACAAGAAAGCCCAGGCAGGGCTGCTCTGCCTCACTGGGAAGTCAGAGAAAAGGGGGCCTCGGGGACAGGTTCAGGGGGTCAGCCTGGGATGAGCTGCTGTTGCTGCTCCCTCATGGGGCCCCTTCGAGGGAAGGAGGGGGAAGGGAACGAAGCTGGGTCCTTTGTCCTGAGCATATTTATCTTTGTCTTGCAGGTAGAAATCTTAGGGGAGGGTCTCAATAGAATATTCATCAGCTTTCCAGGTGTGCTCTTTCAGGGTCCAGGTCAGTGCCAGGGCAGGGGGTCATTTAGTCAATGAAGCTGGTCCTGAGGCAACCACAGTGTCACTTGTCTGGTTTTGTGGCTTTTCTGGGGCTACAGCTGAAATACAACTGAGGCCTAGATGGTATCTTTAGGAAGGAAAAGGTCAGGGAGGGTCTGAGCCGCTTGACTAGCAATATGCTGGGGAGGGTAAGTTACCTTGGGGGTGAGGTTCTTGTTTTCCCAGTTTTGCCCCTTGCTAAGCATCTGGGGCTTTCTGCCCTTGTGAGTTTCTGTACCTTGGCCCATAGTCCTCGCTCTGCTCATGTCTGTCTAACAAATACAGATGCTATCAAATAGGGGAGTAGATCAAAGGAAATGAGGCATCCAGGTGTATTAAATGGGATGAGCCAATATGTATTGTTCCATTTATCTTTTAAAAATTAAACGTTTCATTTTTAATTTTATTACACACACACACTTTTCTAGAAGGAAGCATAAGGAACCTCTAGCAGTAGTGACCTCTAAAGAATGGTAACAGTGAGGTGGGGAGAACCTGGAACTTTTACCTTGATCTTAAAGCTTTCTATACCAATTGGCTTTTTAACCATGAAAATATATTAGTTATATAATTTAAAATGAAAGAGAGAATTGTGGAACTACATGATTTTTAAGATTCCTTCCAGCTCTAAAAACTCTGTTAAGTACTTACTATAAATTATCAACATAGCTGATTTGATCGCGCAAAATATCAAATTTATCTCGACAATTTAAAATTTAACAAATCTCTTATTTGAAATTCAATTAAAGCAGACTCTAGGGAGATGTTTGTTTTTAATTAATAGAAAATAAAATGTAAACTACAAGACCGGGGGATGAATTTAATCTATAACAGGTTTAAACTTTCTGACTGCAAGTAAGAAAGTCATAGCACCCTGAGACTTTATTAGCAAATGCAGGTAACCATTTTACAAATTCAAAGCCAATTCTGTGGACAAAAAGGAGCCACATGCTAACCTGACAAGCTCAAAGGAAGCCTGCGTGGAGGCCTTGCAAACTCAGAGACCTAAAGTAACCACAAAGGATGGTCTGAAATTAAAACTTTTTAACTAAAAGCAGTTTATGGCAGGTAGTCATGTCCTAGGCTAGAATCGTCCCTGACAAGTCAATCAATATTTTAACTGAGCCTGTCTATTGTCTTTTGCATCTAAGATAACATACCTTTGGAATATCAGGGTAACTTCCCTTTTCTGGACCCCTCAGGGCACAACTAATGTGCAGAGACTACAAATCCTCTCATTGTTATTTATATCATATTAATTATTGACTATTAACTATTCTGTACCCACCTATGTAAAAGATGTATATGTCTATCATTTTATTTTTCATCCAACCCCAGAGGTCCCCTGTCCCCACCGCTTTGCTTTCTCCCCCCTCCCTAATCTATCACCAATGGATTTCATGTAACCATCTTCTCTTTTGATTATAATATATAAAATAAGGTTAAAAACTGCCATTCTTTGGAGCATTATCTCAATCCGTTGAGATTTTGCTTCCTTGAAATTGTTGGCAGTTTGGTTCAAATAAACTCACAAAAATTCTTTACAGGTTTGAATGCTTCTTACGTCCACAATTCTCAAGCAGGGTAATGTGGAGTGAGTTGGGGTGAGGGAGAAGATCAGAAATAATACAGAACTGCAGATAAAACTAGTCAAAAAGAAGACAGAGTGTAAACTATAGTTACAATTACATTAACTATCCAGAAACACATTTATTGTCTTATAGCCAAAAATAATACAAGTTCCATAGTTGCTTGATGAAAAGCCACCAAAAGGTTAACATGAGAAAATAACCATAGTTGTTTAATGTCTTAGCGGAAATCTTCATATTTTTGAAACATTAAAATAGAACAAAGGACTTCTATTACTATGTAGATCTACTTCTACATTCCACAGTTGACACAGGTATGAACTGCATGTGTCCACTTATATACAGATTTTTTTCAATAAGTATGTACAGTACTATCAATATATTTCCTCTTCCTTTGATTTTCTTTTGTTTTCTTCTCTCTTGCTTACTTTATTGTAAGAATACAGTATAAAATACATATACAAAATGTGTTAAATTGACTATATATGTTATTGGTAAGGCTTCTGGTCAATGAAGGCTCCCAGTAGTTAAATTCTGGGGGAGTCAAAGGTATGGACAAATTTTTGACTGCACAAGGGATTAGTGCCCTGACCCCTTATTGTTCAAAGGTCAACTGAACTATGATGGACAATTTGAAACAGACTCACCCTCCTGTCAAAACAACTAGAGAAGCTGGATAAGATACTTGAGAATTTATTTATTTTAAAATATGTCTTTATTGATTTCAGAGAGAGGAAGGGAGAGAGAGAGAGAAACATCAATGACGAGAGAGTCATTGATCGGCTACCTCCTGAGGACCGAGCCCACAACCCGGGTATGTGCCCTGACTGGGAATTGAAGTATCATCTTCTGGATCCTAGGTCCACACTCAACCGCTGAGCCACGACAGCAGGGCAAGAATTTATTGAAGGGCATCAGATAGCTAGCCAGACAACCAGGATTTCAAGAGACCTGGGCAACACGGAGTTGAGGAAACAAGATTCCAGAGGGAAGGGAAAACTAGAGAACTGAGCCCTACCTTCTCTGTTGCTTTTCCCCTCCGAGTACTTAGTGAATCTTATGCCACCCAGAACCAATCATCTTAGAAGAAGCTGCAAGGCTGATAAGCTAAGCAAAGCTCTGAAGTCTATAAATGCTCGTGCTAGGAGACAAAATTGGAGCTCAAGGCCCACCAAGGAGGAGGTCGGGTGAACCTAGGCTTTCCGCTGTATTTTCTGCATGCTCAATGTTGGTTAAGATCTCCCTAACCCTTAGCATGTACTCACGGGCTCTCTTATTTTCTTCTAAGCTGGTTTTATTTTCCATGTGGTATAAGACAGGTGTCAACTTTATTTCTCTAGAGATGATAACCAGTCAAAGGCAGCATCATTTATGAAACTAACTATCCTTCCCCCTCTAAATCAATAGTCTCGGCACTTTTGTCACGGGGCAATTGAAACTATTTCTGGATTCTCTCTTTTGTTGCACTGCTGTTTGCATATTCAAACATGTAGTGGACATTTATTATTCTTTTTGACTTTGCAGCATCTAAACCCCCTTCCTGCGTTTGGGGAAATCCCCACCTTATGACTCTTACACCCAGCTTATGAGTCCATCCCTCACAAAGAAGCTGAAGATGCCAGAGCTTTTCTCAGCTTCCCTTAAAGCGAGGATGTGGCCGCAGCCAGCCTCTGAAAGGCCAGTGACCTCTGACTGCTGGGCTTCACTTCCTTGTGCAATCCTTCTCTCACTGAGTGGGGTTACTGCAGAAATGATGGTTTTATGCCTTCTAAGGTTGGTCAGGAGTTACTGCAGCTCCTGCCTTGCTTTCTGACTTGGATCAGCACTCACTCTGGGGAAAGCCAACTGCCGTGCCATGATCACACTCACTCCAGCGGCCCATGGTGGGGTCCATGGGGTAAGGAACCGAGGCCTCCTGCCACCTGCTCTCTCGTGAGCCCCTGAGGAAGCACATCCTCCAGCCCAGTCAAGCCTTGGATGACTGTGGCCACTTGAGAGACCCTGAGCCAGAACCACTCAGCTAAGTGCTCCTGGATTCCTGACCTACCCGTACTGTGTGAGGTATAAATGTTCCCTGTTTAGCCTGCATAGTTTGGGGGCAATTTGTTACACAGCAATAGGTATACATAGGGTATGGCACCTGACCCCAAGTGCTCCATTTATTTTATATTCTTGAGTAAGATTTTACCATTTTCTTCATACAGGAGCTGTCTTTCTTGTCAAGTTTATTCCTAAGTATTTTATGGGTTTTGTCTCTAATATGAACAAAACTTATTAAAAATTTCTACTTATGTGTTTTTTCAAGATTAGAGCAAGTCTATTAATGTTTAGTCTTGTATTTATTCCCTCTGCATGTGTGTGTGTGTTCTTCTAACTATAATCTCTTGGGTTTCTGGGATATACAATCATTTCACCAGTGAGAAGAATTTCATAATAAAAGACTTCACTTTTCTAAAATTACTCCTTTTCCTCGTCACACGGTTAGTGAGACGCTGTTAAGCAGTATGGGACGACACTGACAACAGTAAATGTAGTTTGATGAGTTTTAACCACCACCAAAATCAAGATCAAAAGCATTCCCATCACTCCCAAAAAGTTCCCTCATACTCTTTTGCATTCTTTTATACCTTTGCTTTAGTTTAAAAATACACGCATTTATGATGCAACTCCACTGTTAATATTTGTTCAAGCTCTATATGAAGAGAGGCCATCTACATTGCTTACCTCCACATTGCTAGCACCTTGCATAATACCTGGCACATACCAGATCTTCAACATTTAACTGAGTTAATAAACGAATTAATGAGCGAACCAATCAACCAACCAACGAATTCGCCCTGGTACTCAGCCCCAATTCCTTCATGCTCCCTGATACCAAATGCTTTCCTGCCATGATCTCCTGCATTCCCTGACTCCACACTGCCAGGCTACACCTGTGTACCAGGTGAGTAGTGTCCGTGGACATGTAATGTCAAAAGGGACAAATTAAAATTAGAAAACAAGGGAACCAGATCCAAAGGTATTCAATTTTAATACTCAATCTGGAGTATAAATTCTGAAGATGCTGCGGAAAGATGGGAACTGATGATAAAATAAGCAGGGGTGGGAACATCAGGCCTACAAAATCATTTGGTCTAGTCCTGCCAAGGCAACCGTCGGTGGGGCTCAAAATTCAACAAATCCAGGAGCTTTCTTCATAGCTAATTTTTAAGTTGATAATTTTGTATGGCCCGCGAAAGATGTTTCTAAATATCCAATGGCCCTTGGCAGAAAAAGGTTCCCCACCCGTGAATGGGTCAGAAAGGGTGGAGAGAACAGGTGAGAAACAGCAAGGCTGGGAACTGGGTAAGCTGCCCATTTCTTTTACAGGGTGAGCAGTCAGGGATCCTGTCTTAAACAGGCAGAGCTGAGCCACACAACAGCCATCCATTTTCTTCTGCTAGTCTACTGTCTTGTGTTCTCTCATAAATTCCCACCATCACCTGCTAAAAAGTATAGCTTCAAACAATGGATCTATTTTGGAGGGCATTCTCATTCTCAGTTCCCTCCAGGTGCAGCACAAGCTACCCACCACTGAGCAGTTAAGATGAAATTTGCAGTTTCAGAACTGGTTGCTTACTCGTTCAGAGCTAGAGAAAAATGTAAAGAAGTTGAGCTGTGAAATGCAGAAAAGTGAAGGGACTCATTTTTTTTTTTTTATTAAAAAAATAAACAAGAGGGAGTCCCCTTCGAATTGCTAAATGGGATGCTGCCCAATTCGTGACTTGCTTAATAAAGCCAAGTAAGTCTTCCAAAAAATGAGAATTAAAAAAACAAACAAGTTAAAACATATGAAAATGTAATTGCGGGATTTCTGAATGTAATTTGCACCCTTGTATACTTTTTTTTAAAAATATATCTATTGACTACAGAGAGAGGAAGGGAGAGGGGGACAGAAACATCAATAATGAGTCATCATTGATCGCTGCCTCCTGCACCCCCCTGTTGGGGATGGAGCCCACAACCCGGGCATGTGCCCTGACCAGGAATCTTACTGTGCGTGACCTCCTGGATCCTAGGTCGATGCCCAACCGCTGAGCCGCGCCCCGCCGGGCCTAGTACACTTTTTTTAAAAAATGCAAGCACAAAGGCATTTAAAAAAGCTTTGTAGCCCTGACTGGGGTGGCTCCATGGTTAGAGCATCAGCCCGCACACCAAAGGGTGGGGGGTTCAATTCCCAGTCAAGGGCACGGACCGAGGTTGGAGGTTCCATCCCGGGGCCAGTCAGGGTGCGCGGGACGCAACCAATCCATGTGATTCTTTCACATCAATGTTTCTCTCTCCCTCCTCTCCACGCTCTCTAAAAAAAAAAAAAAAAAATCAAAGGGAAAAATATCCTCGGGCAAGCACTAACATAAAAAAATAAATTAACTAAAAAGTTTTTTTTAAAAAAAATAAAAAGCTTTGTAAACTACCTTTTGCTTACTAATAACCAATGTAGGTAATTTGGGCGGATGTAAATAAGGCGCCGCCACAATGGGCACGCGCCGACCGCAGGAGGAAGGCTGGGCAAACCCAGAGGGGAAGTTGTGCGACTGAAACGCTTGTGTTCAGGAATTTGGATGGCTATCTGAAAACAAACTCGAAACTCAACTTCCTGGCAATAAGAAAGGGAGTGTTTCGCTGGAAAGGGAGAGGGCGCGGGTGGGCCGAGGGGGCGTAAGGACGGGGCTGGAGGGACAGAGCCGAGGCCGCGCCGCGGAGGCCTCCGGGGACACACCTGGCGCGCGCGCCTTTCCCAACCGACCGGTGTTTCTACGCAGCTGCGAAGTCGCGCCCCCTCGCTCACTCGCAGCCCCACGGGTTTTGCTTTCAAATACCTGCAGGTGCATCCTCCCGCCCCCGTTAAACTGAGTGTGTGTTCTTTTCCGTGCTGGACCGGACTTGACGGCCACGCTCTCCACCTGGCTGACAGCGGACGGGAGCCCACGGGCCACCGCCTTTGAACTTCACGAGGAAGTCGGGGGCATGAGTTGCTCGCCGTTTCCCTTTTTTTTAAAAAGCGCCCCGCTACCCCCTTCTTCTGTAAAGGAAATTAGGGAGGCCTCGGGATCCCGGCAGCGGAACGCGCAGAGGAAGGGAAGGCTCCGGCTGCCCGAGGGACTCGTGAGAAGCCATTTTCGGAAACGCGGGTACCCCGGCCGGAGGCGGAGTCCAGGCTCAGAAAGGCCGACCCGCGTAACCGGTGGCCTTAGCCCAGGCGCGGCGGCTTTCCAGTCCCGCTTCTCACAGCTAGAGGCCTGGCAGAGGCACAGATCGCTATTGCAATCAGAACAAAATGTAAATTCCAAAGCGCGCCGCACACAGTTCACGTAAAGACAACCTGGGAGCGTGGGGAAGAAAAGGCCAAACGACGCAGCTGGGCCGACTACGATTCCCAGCGTTCAATGCAGTGTACCCCTGGTGCGTTGCATGCCGGGAACTATAGTTGTCCGTGACCCGCTTCACCACTACCCCATCTGAAAACACTCCGGGGATTTTCAGCCTCTCACGTGTTTCTTTTCTAAGATGCGCTGCCAAAAGGAAATCCGACTGAGAAAAGTCGCACTGGAATCCTCCCAACGCGACTCCACGCGTGGACGAGGGAAAGGTGAAGAACGCGTTGCCATGGCTACTGTTCCCCTGGTCACGAAATAAACGCTCTCTAGGATCCGGAAGTAGTTCCTCTGCGACCTCTCCCAAAAGAGGGATGTGTTCTGAGCTGACGTTT
Organism: Miniopterus schreibersii; assembly: GCF_964146895.1. Taxonomy (NCBI): domain Eukaryota; kingdom Metazoa; phylum Chordata; class Mammalia; order Chiroptera; family Miniopteridae; genus Miniopterus; species Miniopterus schreibersii. The sequence continues at coordinate 174,892,527 of NC_138102.1, forward strand.
ATTGGACAATTTCCCATAGAAGCCAAAGCTTCCCAGGCAAAGGGGTGGTCCCTTGTAAGAGGGGGCCCGCGGAGCCATTTAATTGGAGAAAAGAGGCTACGGATGACCAATCGGAAGGAGCCACGCTTCGGGCATTGGGCGCCGCACCTGGACAGCTGCGATTGGTGGCCTGCGGTCCCCCCCACGAGTCCCCATTGGGTACAGAGAGTGCGTGGTGCGGCACGATTGGTGGGTTCGTGTTTCCCGTCCCCCGCCCTCCAGAAGTGAGGTGAAAAGCGGCCGAACCCGCTTGGGGGGCTAGTGGGCGGACCGCACGACGTGAGGTGTGAGGATCTGAGCCCAGCGGCGGCCGGGCGGAGGCGGCTCCTGCGATTAAAGGGAACTTGAGACTCTCACCGGCCGCGCGCCATGAGGGCCCTGTGGGTGCTGGGCCTCTGCTGCCTACTGCTGACCTTCGGTGAGTGATCCTGGAGGAGCGAGCACCTCCGGACGCCCCCCCTCCGCTAGCGCGGCCTTTCTCGAAGGTTCTTGGGGCACTGAGCCTGGGAGGGGGATAAAATAACAGGGTCTGCGCTGCGCCGAGGCGACCCGTACCTTTCCTCGAAAGAGGCTCAGGGGCTTTCGTTTACTCTTCCTTGTCTGGAAATAAAAAAAAGAGCGGAGTTATTTAAAGCCCTTGCAGACCTGGTATCCACGCCTGCGGTCTCAGCCGTCTCGAGGTGGGGCCTCCCGAGCTCTCGCTCCCCCGAGAGCTTTGCGAGCGCCCTGTCGGGAGGACTTTTGCCGACGCCTCCACCTTTGGCCATCTGAGCTTGAGGACCCCTGCCCCCCATGTTTTTGCGACTCCTCTCGAACGCGCGTTTCCTTTCTTAGGTGCTGGCCTGGGGAACGTGGGGCCCTGGATCGCCGCAGAGGCAGTGTTTGAGTCACTTGTGCTCCAGCTCCTTAACATCTTAAAATCTCTTAACATCTCGTCCCCTTCTCAGGCCCCTGGGCACACTTTCAGTTCCCCTCGCCAGAGGTTGCACAAAGTCCTATCTGTATCCTGACCTGTGATTTTTGAAGGCCTAAGTTTTGGCATGGTCAGCGTGGAGGCCTTGTGGTGGCCTGCGCGCAACACGTGTGAAAGTAGAAGGGGCCTGGTATCAAATCTGCTCAGCGTTATAAAGGATCCAGAGGCGGCTCTTTAGAAGTGATGGCTGCCTCCGTATTTCAGAATCTGCTGGGGAACCTCGGTACCTGAACTTAAATAAGAAATATGTGGACTTGGGTTTGCATTGGGTATTTAAACCAGTGGATCCATTCTCCCATCCCCACCTCTCATATTTACCAACTGAGTTTTGCAACCCCTATCCTTGCCCTGTTTATTTTCCCTTTGAGAAGTACATGAAGCAATGATATTTTAAGAGGTTTTTGGTGTTAAATCTTCCTTCAGGGTCAGTCCGAGCTGATGATGAAGTCGATGTGGATGGCACAGTAGAAGAGGACCTGGGTAAAAGTAGAGAAGGCTCAAGGACAGATGATGAAGTAGTACAGAGGTTTGTGTTCATTTAAAACTATACAGATAAGCCCTTCTGAACACTGGAAAACAGTAGTTTAATTTGTATATCCAAAAGTCCAGGTGAAGTGTAGCACCCCGAATTTAAATAGCTAAAAAATGGTCAGAGAAAATGTAGCAAGCATGTGCACACATAAGTATCTCCTAACTTGCCCCTAAGAATGGTCAAACTTGAATGAATGCCTTTGGAAACGGTATCTTGATAACTATATTGCAGAATACTAGACCTACAGTCTTAAGACTTTAGAAAAGACATTTAGTTGGTTTTCTACTCAATGTGTCCTTAGTAATTTTAAAAAGAATTTCTATCAGTTGAACAATGTTTTAAAAATTGGCCTCTTAGGACTTAGTTTTGTAGACCTGTAGAAGCCAAAGCTTTCCTGGGCAAAGGGACAGTTCCACGTGTGAGGGACATAAATGATTATGACTTCACTGTTTAGTAGAGGAAAGTTGGGTTTATTTTTCTGACAATTTTAAGAACTGAGTATTTCCAATACAGTGTTAAAGGCAACCTACTACTGTGATAAAATAATAATAAGATAGTAGATTAGTAATATTTTATAAAGGTCTCCATGTTTACTGTTTTAACCCTTAAGACCATCTTAAGAAAGTACTGTGCTCTCATCATAGATCCTATATTTTTGCTTATTTGTTTATTAACTTTACTTTCTCAGAGAAGAAGAAGCTATTCAGTTGGATGGATTAAATGCATCCCAAATAAGAGAACTTCGAGAGAAATCAGAAAAGTTTGCCTTTCAAGCAGAAGTAAACAGAATGATGAAACTTATCATCAATTCATTGTATAAAAATAAGGAGGTAAGCAACATGTGGCTAGGATAATTTTTTTTCTCTGTATGGTAGCATATTTGTTTACTTTCATAGTAAGTATACTTAAATAGTAATTCCAAATAAGTAGTTAGTAAAGTTTAAATACCCAATACTGTATGTACAAGAAGTGTGTGATGTGATGGTGGTGGGGGATTGTTAGACATTTTCCCTTTTTCCTTTCCCCTCCAAATATGTTCATGGCCTACTAAACAGTTGTGAGTCTTTAATGGTACTGACCAAGCTTCATGTATTGCGTACCTAAAGATCACTAGTAGAATGGTGTTACTGCTCTTACCAGTTCAGGTATCCCTTCTAGTTGTTTACAGTCCTTTGTGTAAAGAGCTGTACCTCCTTTTACCAAAAAAGTAAAGCCACCTCTTTAACATATAAAGTGCTTTTTCAGAGTACAGAGGAAAAATAAAATGAGTTTGACATTAAATTTAATGTCTTCTGTGTCTTGAGGCTAATCTAACTGTATTAAATCTGGCTTCCATTTAGATTTTCCTGAGAGAACTGATTTCAAATGCTTCTGACGCTTTAGATAAGATAAGGCTGATATCACTGACTGATGAAAATGCTCTTTCTGGAAATGAGGAACTAACAGTCAAAATTAAGGTAAGCGTAAAACAATTTTCTTTTAAAATAAAAAGAAACCTTAGCGACAGAGAATCCATATCAATCAAGGTAGTCTAGGTTATGCTGCAGTAACAAATAACCCCCCCAAATCTCGGAATTAAATCAGGGGTAAAAAACAACCTGCTGCCTGTTTTTTATAAAGTTTTATTGGAACATTGCCATGCCTGCTTGTATATTATCTGTGACTGCTTTTGTGCTTCATGTCAGTTGAGTAGTTGTGACAGAGATCATATCACCCACAAAGCCTAAAATATTTACTCTCTGGCCCTTTTACAAAAAAAGTTGTCACCCCCTGGCTTAAATCAGTCACAGGCTGCCTGTAGCCTTTGCTTTGTATCATTCTCACTCCAGGACACAGGCTGATATAGCACACCATCTGGAATATAGCTGGTTGCCATGGTGTAGAGAGAGGTTGGAGGGTCTTATGTCAGTTAAAGGCTCCACTCTGAAAGCTACACTGTCAGTTGCAACTTATTAGCCAGAACCATAAATGGAGGATGCATATTCCTATTAGTTTCTGGAAGGCAGAGAGTCGGGAATATTCAATGAAAACATCAGTCACCACAGATTCCAAACACAGAAGTCATTCAAGTTTTGAATTTCAATTTCCTATCAAAGAAATAAGAAAAACGTAAAATTTTATTTTTCTTGAGTATTTTCTTCAAAAATGACTTGTTTAGTCTTTCTCTGCCCTTTGACAATTAGATCAATCTCTGCCATCTTTATATTGCTACTTTCTCAGATACACTGAACCTCGAATTATTCTCTATAAAGAAAGATGCTTATACTTAAGATGTGAATTTTCTGAAAAGACCATAAAAGACTATATGGGCAAAATATCTCAATTTAATCTTCTACATTGGAATTGATGTTGCCCAAAGCTGAGTTTTTTCAAATAATAGTTTAGTATTTACTTGTCATACCATGACCATTAAGGCAATTTAACTATCTTGTTTTTGTCTTTCCTTTAGTGTGACAAGGAGAAGAACCTGCTACATGTCACAGACACTGGTGTAGGAATGACCAGGGAAGAGTTGGTTAAAAACCTTGGTACCATTGCCAAATCTGGGACAAGCGAGTTTTTAAACAAAATGACTGAAGCACAAGAAGATGGCCAGTCAACTTCTGAATTGATTGGCCAGTTTGGTGTTGGTTTCTATTCTGCCTTCCTTGTAGCAGATAAGGTTATTGTCACATCGAAACACAACAACGATACCCAGCACATCTGGGAATCTGACTCCAATGAATTTTCTGTAATTGCTGATCCAAGAGGAAACACTCTAGGACGAGGAACAACAATTACGTGAGTATTACTAATTCCTAATAATAATCATAATTAATAGTCGTAATGAGGATCTTGACTCTCCAGTTTGTTCTCTCTCAGCAAATGGCTTATTCTGGGCCTTAATTTCCTTGCTTATGAAATGAGGAAATTGAATTGTTCTCCTCACTTGAAGAAATGTTTTGAGGACTCACTCAGAGCTAGACACCAGGAGTTGTGATGGCTGCTGTACATAGAAGACATAAGTAGGAGGAAGGGTTAGCTCTCCCAGGGGAGAAGGCATATGGGAGGCCTCAACAGAAGTGGCAAGCAAGACTTAAGTAGTGGAGCGTCATGAATAAAGGCATAGAGGAACAGCGTACTCACAGGATTAAAGTTTTCTGAAGGATGGCAGGACTGGATGAGAGGAGACTCTGGATGACCATTGAAAATACTCAAGATCTGTGGTAGTACCCCGGGTTGGGATGGGTTATAGAGATAAAGGGCTTGATGAAAGTTACGAAATTTTTTTTAGAAGAAAATGTCTCATTTGAGGATAATCGGAAATGATTGAATTCAAACTAGAATTCATTTTAAGCCAATAATTATTGTTTGTGTAGATGAGACAGGTCTTATGCCCAGTATTGCTTAGTGGTTACAACATCAGTATGAAGTAGGACAGTTTTTTTTCCTAGAGGTCAATAGACTTGCCCAGTCTTGCCAAGTGAAAATGTGCCTGGGGCCTTGCTTTTTTTGTTTTCCTTAATTCAGTTTTAAATTTTCTTAACATTGAATATTCAAGTAGAAAAGAAGCATGTATCTTATCATTTTGACAAGTTTTCTTCATCCCAGAAGGTAACATTTCCTGTTTTCATGGTCACAGATGTTCCTTTAATGAAGGCTAATTAGAGGACTGCATTTTAGCACTTTTACTAATTAATTCGTCCCAATTTACCTTTCCCTGCCTTTGTTATTAACATGGACATCTCCCAGTCTCATTAGGAGACATCACTAATAGTCATACCCCAGTGCCCTCTCTCACTAGGTGTTAGAGTGTAGGTAATCACCTCTTAACTAGAAAGAGGCAGAAAATGATGTCCCAAGAGATGCTGGTGTCTCAGAGACAGCTGAGATGGGCTGAGAGACAGGCAGGATTACCTGGATGCACGCTTTACAAAAGCAAGCATTTTGTTGACAGCTCTGTTCCCAGACTATGACACTTAACCAGCACGCGTTTGTACAAATGAATAAGGTACCCAGAACAGCTTTATCCAAGTAGCATGGATGTGTGACACACAAATGGAACTTTACAGCAGGTTCTGCTTTCCTTGGCCAAAGTTGTCTTTTCCTTCAAGTCTTCCCACCACACCATCCATTCAGCAGGTGCTAATTGAAGTGCCTGTTACCTGTGAGGGTTTAAGGCCACAGTGGAGCATGAGACTGATGCAGTCCCTGCTCTCACGAGGCTCATTCTAGTAAGGAGAAGAATCATGAAGTCGTTTCAGATGGCAAATGCTACAGAGGAAGCTAGGGACACCTCCCTTCCCAGAGGCCTTTCTGGAATAGTGCTAAGTTCAGGTTTTCCCTGCAGCAAGCACAGCATGTTGAAAATTTCAGAGACAGGAGGCCCATTTGAGGAACTGGGAGTCTGCAGTGGCCAAAGGAAAATGAAGAGTGAAGGCCAGGAAGTGACGAGGTCACAATCCTGCCCTACAGACATGACTTCATCTCTGTTCGTGCCCCTAAACTAGCGCCTGTGGCACCCTTATGAAACATTTTGTGAGCATTAAATGAGATCACTATGGTGGATCGCTTCTGCCCTTCCTGCCACAGTGAGTGTGGTATTTTACATTTTCCCCTACAGCTGGTCTCCACATGTCACCTCTCATCTTACCTCCTCAGAGACTAAGCATAAATTAATTCCTCCTCCATCTCTTAAAGTCAGCCTTTCCCACACACCTCCCTCTTTCCCATCAAAGTGTAAGCATGCCCTGGTCCCTGGGGTAGGGGCAGGCGGTACCACCCTCCCTTCTGCCAGGCACACACTCTACTCTTTCCCCCTCCACGGCTGAGCTAAAAGAAGTCCACTTGCCTTTGCTGCTACTTCATCTTTTGTTGTGCTTACTTTACCCACCACCTTTCCATTGAAGTACATTACCAGTAATCCTTGTTGCTAAATCCAGTGGATTCAGGTATTTTTTAACTGACATTACTCCCAGCAATAGATTTTCTGTCTGTTTTCTTAGTTTTTCTGTGGTGTGTTCTACAGAATTGGCTTTCTGCTAGATGCTCCTTAAGATAATCCACTACCTAGTCTCCATAACCCTACATATCTTTTCATATTTCCTTTGCCCATTTCTTAAATGTTGATGTTCTCTTTCTTTAAAAGTTCAGTTCCAGCCCTTTTCTCATTGTCCTTGTTTTCCTCATTTAATCTTACAGTTGTAAATTCAGGTTCCAGAATTTTCTCAGGGTTCTCAAATTTATATTCTTAGTCTACATCAGAAGTCAGCAAACTTTTTCTTAAAGGGCTAGCTAGTAAATAATTGAAGCTTGTGGACTATAGGATCTGTCACATGTCACAACTCTGCTGCTACAGCTGACAGCAGCCATAGACAATATATGATGAAGTTGTATCCTGATGAAATTTCTTATGTGCGCCAGCCACACATGGTTTGTCAACTCCTGCTCTAGATCTCACTACTGGGCTCTGTTTATATATCTAATTACCATTTAAATATCTAAGATGTCAAACCATCAGCTTTAGTTTGTATCCAAAATTGAACCCTTCCCCAACCCAGCATCTCTAAGATGTACTCTGCTCTGAGAACAGAGACTTAGTCACCTAATTAGGCTGTATAATGTATACTGTCTGTCTTGTTGGCAAATGCTACTAAACTCTTAACTTTTTGAGGCAGGAAAGGAACCATGGATACAATATCCTTCATTTTTATTGGGAGCACAAACATCAAGATACGGGCTACCTGCTGTGTTTGAGAATGTGTTGTGATTTGTTATTTTTGGTGGATGGAGGGAAGGGTTTGCAGAAGGGGCAGTAAGGAAGCAGAGGAGACACAGTGCTGTAATTTTCAGTATTAGGGTTAGCTAAACCGTGTGTCCAATAGAAGTCTGGCAGAAATGTTGTGTCTCTACATTGTCTACTATGGTAGCCTTCAGCCATGTGTGACTATTGAGTACTTGGAATGTAGCAGTGCAACTAAAGAACCAATTTTACATTTTATTTGAATACTTACATTTGACTGGTGGCTACTGTTTTGGATAGTGCAGATATAATAATAGTTCAGATTAATTTTTTAGCTTTTTTAAGGAACATATTTTTTATTAGGGGTTCACTATCTATAATAATCATTTGATTTCTAGACTAATTTTCAGAGTGCATATAATTCCACTTTTCTCCAGAATGTTTTCTCACTTTGAGCTATCTTAAGATTGCAGTTCTTCAAATGAAAAACCTCCATATATTTAGAAGGTTAGGAACATTTTCTACTTGGACCTAAGGGCTATTCTCCACTTGGGGGAATGCAAGGAGGATTCTTCCTTTTACCATACACATATGTGGTGTATTTAGCTCACAAATCCTTATTGGTTCTTAACAGAGGATATCTTGGATTAAACAGAACTGCTGGCTGTTAGCATTGTCATGAAGGCAAATTTATAATCAGCTCTTCTACACCATGGATGTGTCTGTAAATGTCTTATTTCCCTTGCAGCCTTGTTTTAAAAGAAGAAGCATCTGATTACCTTGAATTGGATACAATTAAAAATCTCGTCAAAAAGTACTCACAGTTCATAAACTTTCCAATTTATGTATGGAGCAGCAAGGTAAATCTGTATTGCTAAAAATTGATACGCATCACCTTCACACATACTTAATGTGTAAAGAAAGTTAAGTGTGGTTTTCTCCAGGATACTTGGGGTTTTCTATAAAGAAGCCCTATATATATATTTATTTTTTAAAAATGTATCTTAATATTGATTTCAGAGAGAGGAAGGGAGAGGGAGAGAGAGAGAAACACCAATGGTGAGAGAATCATTGTTGGGGGGCCTCCTGCACACCCCCCACTGGGGATCAATCCCACAACCCAGGCATGTGCCCTGACTGGGATTCGAACCATGATCTCCTGGATCCTAGGTTGATGCTCAACCACTGAGCCACGCCTGGCTGGGCTAAAGAAGCCCTATTTTTTTGAGCTGTCATTTTGTTTTATATTCTATAGATGAAATCCGAGTCATTAAAGAAGTGAGTCTGACCATAATTCTACTTTCTACTTTAACAGACTGAAACTGTTGAGGAACCCATGGAAGAAGAAGCCGCAAAAGAAGAAAAGGAAGAATCTGATGATGAGGCTGCAGTAGAAGAAGAAGACGAAGAAAAGAAACCGAAAACTAAAAAAGTAAGTCTGGTTCATGCCCCCACCTAAAACACTGCTCAGGATGTATTAGAAAACCTAAGTGTGCACTGATTTGAGGCAAGCTTCAGTTCTGAAATGTTGCTTTTTTCCAATGGTAAGTCCATCTTTTAAAAATGAGGACTTTGTGTGTGTCTTTCCCCTTCTAGAAAGTTGTAAGTACCAAACACAGCTCATTTTTATAAGAGTTTTCTGACTTCTATATATTGCTCAGGACTGGTGGCTTATATTTTGAAGTTTAAACTCTTAGAAAAGCATTCTGCATCTTTTGACATGTAGATATTAACTATAAAAGTAGTTCTCATGCCTACTCAGGAAGCAGTAGGTAGAAGTTGTGGTTGTGGGTTTTGAGGAATTTTTATTGTAAGATGTTGGGTTTCTGTAAGTCATGAAATATGTATATCCTAACCTCAAAACATTTTCAAGAAATAACATTTTAGCTAAAAATAATGAAAAAATTTGCTTTTATCAATTACAGTGATAACCAGTTGCCTTTTTTGTATTAAATATCAATCTTAAATCAGTTTTAAATGCTGAGAAACCCTTTCATTTTATTTTATCTTTATTTTTTATATGGTTGGCAGGGACCATACTAGATTAGAGATATCCTTATATCCTTTGTTCCTCCCATGTTCTTTTCTGAAGTGTACTAAAGCTATGGTTTTCACTAGTTTAACTGCTGGAGATACTCATTAAATGCTGTTAACTTCAGGTTGAGAAGACGGTGTGGGACTGGGAACTTATGAATGATATCAAACCGATATGGCAGAGACCATCGAAAGAAGTAGAGGAGGATGAGTATAAAGCTTTCTACAAGTCGTTTTCCAAGGTAAGTATTGTTTAGAAAATGTGATGATAAAAAACTACTAAATTCCAAAATGAGTTTAAAACAACTTATAACTGCTTTAAAGCCACATGTGGGTACTTTACAGTTGGTTTCCTTTTTGTGTATTTATATTATGCATTGAAAATTACTCTGAGAAGAAATCTGTAGGCTCCACCAGGATGCCAAAGGGTCTGTGTTATAGAAAAGAATATACCTCCATGGGTACGTGCTTGGTTTCTACTGCAGAACCCATAAAACAAGTTGTGTTATTGAGTGGCCTTTTAACATTATTTAAAGAGCTTGTTTACAACATCATCAAACAATTACTGTGAGATAATTGTAGGTAGGAATAATTACTAACTCTGTTTTTTCTTTTACTGATCTCTTCTTATAACTCTTAAGAATCCAAAACTAGCAGAGATTAAGATTGTTTCAAGTTAATGTTTCCCCAAACCACATTTTGTACAAAATAGAATAGTTTGATGCACTTAACATGGCTAGATAAAACTTAATATTCTATGATTGCATTTGTTCTTTACTCTTTAGTCTATCTGTTGATTTGTTACTTAACACAGACCCTTTGGTTCTTTGTTCTCCTTAGGTTAACATCCAACCATCTTTTAAGCTTTACCTCTAAAAACTTTCCCTTGGTTCTCTAAAGTCCTAGTGTATATAAAGGTACTTCATCTAGGGCAGTTATATTAGAAATATAATGTGAGCCAAATAACTTTACCTTAAATATTTTAAAAAGTTGAAACAGGTAAAGTTAACTGTTAATATATTTTATTGAACCCAACATACCCAAAATAGTATTATTTCAACATGTAATCAATATAAAAAATTGTAATTTACTTTTTGGTGGGTTTTTTGTACTGTGTCTTCAAAGACTGTATTTTACACTTACCATCAATCACATCTCAATTTGGAATAGCCACATGGGGGGGTACAGTAATGGATAATGCAGTCTAGAGAACTTCTGTCTTTATACTTTTGTAGCTATTTTTATACTCTTCTATCTACTGCTATAGTCCAAATTCCATGGGAGAAACCTCCTAAGTACTTTTTATGGTTGACCAGTACACTCTTGAAATGTTCTTTATGATTTTGTCATTTAGGCAGGATGGTGGTTTTCCCAACCTGTTCTTTTACACATGTGGAACCTTCCCGAGTTCTATTAAATGCTAAACTGTACTATACTGCATAATAAACTGCTAAGTATTTGTACTGTAGTTTTTCATCCCTTTTGAATAACTAAATGCCAACTTTCCATAGGAAAGCGATGACCCCATGGCTTATATCCACTTTACTGCTGAAGGTGAAGTTACCTTTAAGTCAATTTTATTTGTACCTACATCTGCTCCACGTGGTCTGTTTGATGAATATGGATCTAAGAAGAGCGATTACATTAAGGTGGGCTTTGAAGTAATGTAAATGTAATTTTAAATTTGAAAGTACAGTGTCCAGAAGGTAACCTTTTTTGTGTGTGTGTCTCTGTTTAGCTCTATGTACGCCGAGTGTTCATCACAGATGACTTCCATGATATGATGCCCAAATACCTTAATTTTGTCAAGGGTGTTGTAAGTATCTGAAGATTGGGAGAAGGGATTATAGTGGGGGCTATTTTTTTGTTGCTGTTTTTTTTCCAGTGTTTTTTATTGCTCACTGACTTTGTTTTGCCATATGTAGGTGGACTCAGATGATCTCCCCTTGAATGTTTCCCGTGAGACTCTTCAGCAACATAAACTACTTAAGGTGAGTGTCTCTGGGGAGAGACTGGCTTCTTTGCTCTTTGATTGGGCCACAGAGGATAGTTTTCGTTAGTCTCACCTCATTTTGAGCTAGTCGGTGGTTTAGATGAATGTAATTTTACTCTGGAATTCTCAAATCCTGAGAATCTCATAATTTCCCCCCTATTATGTAATAAAAAATTTTCAAACATACAAAAAAGTCAAAATAATTATATAGTGAACACATACATACACACACATTCTCTCTCTCTCTCTCTCTCTCTCTCTACCTGGTCTAAAGTTACAGTATAAAAATTAAAGCAATCTTGTGACTATTTCCACTGACAACTTAGTTTCCGCTCAGTCCAGCATGGGAGTGCTCACCATCCCCTGCCCCTTGACAAATGGCAGTGACGATGCCCTGTCTTTGTATCTTTTCTCCACTACGTCCCACTACTTCCCTGCTACCTTACATCTTGTAGGTTTTCAGAAGTTTGAAGTGAAGTTCTCTGGTCAATTATTCTTTAATTTTGTTTAGGTGATTAGAAAGAAGCTTGTTCGTAAAACTCTGGACATGATCAAAAAGATTGCTGATGAGAAATACAATGATACTTTCTGGAAAGAATTTGGTACCAACATCAAGCTTGGTGTGATTGAAGACCACTCAAATCGAACACGTCTTGCTAAACTCCTCAGGTTCCAGTCTTCTCATCATTCAAGTGACATTACTAGTCTAGACCAGTATGTGGAAAGAATGAAGGAGAAACAAGACAAAATCTACTTCATGGCTGGGTCCAGCAGAAAAGAGGTGAGATGAACTCCAGCTGCTGGGGATTATGGTTCATAGCTGGGCAGTTACAGCCAACTCTTGAGAACAAAAAGGAAACTTAATTGTAATTTTGAACTGTAGTAGGTATGAGGCCTAGTCAGTCACTTACATTCTCTGCACCTCTTGTCTACCTGTAAATGAGGTTGTTACTAGTATGTAAACATAGCTGCTGGGATGAATACATAAATATATCAAGGCTAGACTTGGAAAATTAAACTCCCTTTATTTTGTAGGCCGAATCTTCTCCATTTGTTGAGCGACTTCTGAAAAAGGGGTATGAAGTTATTTATCTCACAGAACCTGTGGACGAATACTGCATCCAGGCTCTTCCTGAGTTTGATGGGAAGAGGTTCCAGAACGTTGCCAAGGAAGGAGTGAAGTTTGATGAAAGTGAGAAAACTAAGGAGAATCGTGAAGCAATTGAGAAAGAATTTGAGCCTCTGCTCAACTGGATGAAAGATAAAGCCCTCAAGGACAAGGTATTCTTGTGCAAATTAGAAAGTGTGAAAAGTTTAGTATCTGCATTTCTTAAAAAAATTGTTATGTCAAATTAAAGTTTGCAACTGGTTACTTTGTAACCATTAAAACTTGTGAGGACAACATTTAATATTGTGGTTCATTTATTGGGAGGACTAACTTAAAATTTCGGAACTACCAAGAGTTAAAGGACAGTAGTGATTACCCTACGTATAGATGCTGGGTGTGTTTTTTCCTTTATAATTGAAAGTTTTTTTGTAGTTTAATATTGCTCTTATAGTAACTTAAATTTTTATAGGTTGAGTTTAAGTTTTATATGGTTTTAAAAGTTGGTGGTTAAGTATTTCTGACTGAAAAATTAAGATTATTAAATGAAGTATGTCCTACAAATCTGAATGAGAGGTCCTTTAATGGCTTGCCTCTGTTTATGATCATAAGTGATGAATCCTTGAAGATTTGAAATGCAGTTATTGAGAGATCTTAACTATTGGTATGTATATGTATCTAACTTTGGTTTCTTATCCTAAGATTGAAAAGGCTGTGGTATCTCAGCGCCTGACAGAGTCTCCGTGTGCCCTTGTGGCCAGCCAGTACGGATGGTCTGGCAACATGGAGAGAATCATGAAAGCTCAAGCCTACCAAACAGGCAAGGACATCTCTACAAAGTAAGTGTTCTTGGGAAAAGAAAGTCCCTGCCACAGTGTTAGCTCTTGTCCAGCCTTCCTATAGAAGCTGGCATTATCTTCTAAAGAACTGGTGTGTTTTAAGTGGACACTATATAGTAGACACTTAATATATAGTGGACACTTAAAACACTGTATGTTTAGGTAGACAATAAGTTTACAAAGGGATTCTTCCTACATTAGATTGATAAAGAAAAGGTATTGGGCTCATTTATATTTTATATATGAATGCAAATTTTCTTAATCTGTTACACATAAATTGTCTTTACCTTTTCATTAGACTGTATGCTTGGCTTGGTATCTAGACCTCTTTTACATTTTTAGATGTTGTTACAGATGAGGTCAATGACAGTTATATTTTTCAAATGAGTCAAATCTTTTTTTAAACACCACACCTCTCCTCAAAATTGTATGCCCCACAAAATTAAAGGTAAAATATGACCCATGAGTTAACAAGTATTTTGAACTCAAGGTCTAAGTACTGGAGATAAGTGGATCTTTGATACCCTTTATAAAGAAATAAGTATTTCAAGCTTATGTTTTATTGTCACAGTGGTAGCCTTGAAAAATAGCTTTTTCCCTGCCTTTATTCTTTCTTCCACCTGGAATAACTTCTTTCTTATTTGTTACCTAGTCATCATACTTTTTTCCCAAGGTCTAACTTAAGGATTCTTCTCACAAATGTATTTATTAAAATAAATATGTACAGCCCGGCCGGGCGTGGCTCAGCGGTTGAGCGTCAACCTAGGATCCAGGCAGTCAGGGTTCGATTCCCGGTCAGGGCACATGTCCCGGTTGCGGGCTCGATCAATGACTCTCTCATCATTGATGTTTCTATCTCTCCCTCTCCCTCTCCCTTCCTCTCTCTGAAATCAGTAAAGATATATTTAAAAATAGTAATAAAAATAAAAAAAATAAAATAAATATGTACATACATATATGCACATACATTTCATAGTTAGCACAACTCACCAGTATGTTTAAGCAATAAAATGCTAAGGTGCTATCTTACTTATTTGTTTGTTCCCTCACTAGATTATAAATTTCAGGTGGGGAAGGAGGTTTCTGCTTATCCATTCATTAGCAGGAAGTTACCTTTCATTCAACAAACATTTCAACACTATTGTGTTTATCCATTGATAGTCTAAAGTAGACATTACTGCTGTCTTTGTGCCATTCAGATTAGTTGGGGTGACAAAGCAAGTCATAATCTTCTAAGCCCAGCACAGATCATGGTTATACCAAGATGGGGACAGATGTAGTGCCTCCTTGTCCTCATCAGCATGCAGCTATAGGAGAGAGAACAGTCACAACTGACAGTACAATGCTAGAAATTATGAAGATATGTTCAGGATTGGGAACTGAGCTCAGATAAAAGAAGCAATTAATTTTTCTTGGAACCATAGTGGTGAAGGCATCATGGAGAAGGTGTTATTTGAGCACACTCAGAGTCTGCCTAGAGGACTCCAACTCTGGAAGTGAGGATGAACAAGACATTGAATCAGTTCATCCACTCAAGCAGAGTGTTCTAGGCACTTGGGATTAACTAGTAAATATAATAATTCTCTTTGACTTTCATCTAACCATGTCCACCCCCTTTTAAAAGGTAAAGCAGTCAGGGCACATGCTCGGTTTGCGGGCTCGATCCCCAGTCGGGGGCATGCAGGAGGCAGCCAATCAGTGATGACTCTCTCGTTAATGTTTCTCTCTCTCTCTCCCTCCCTCTCTCTGAAATCAATAAAGATGTGTGTATATATATATATATATATATATTTTTTTTTTTTTTTTTTTTAATGTCTTTATTGATTTCAGAGAGAGGAAAGGAGAGGGAGAGAGAGAAACATCAATGATGAGAGAGTCATTGATCGGCTGCCTCCTGCAAGCCCCTGACTGGAGATCAAGCCCGCAACCCGGACATGTGCCCTGACCGGAAATCGAACCCCGATCGCCTGGATCCTAGGTCGATGCTCAACCACTGAGCCACTCCCGGCCGGGCAAGATACATATTTTTTAAAAATTACTGTATAAAAGGTAAAGCATTGCCTTGGCTGGTGTGGCTAAGTGGTTAGAGCTTCTCCTTGTGTACCAAAGGGTTGTGGGTTTGATTCCTGGTCATTCGATGTATCTCACATCGATGCCTCCTCCCCTTCCTTCCTCCCTCCCCCCTCCACTCTCTCTAGAAGTCAATGGGAAAAATATCCTCAGGTGGGGATTAACCAGAAAAAGGTAAAGCATGATGTAGCAATATAAGTACATCTTGATCTCTCCAAAAGCTGTTCACTGTAATTATGAAAGTGAGTAATAGAAAAAAGGAAATATATGGGCCCTAAAATTTGATGTTTGTTAATGTTCGTTTTTACCCCCTAACAGTTACTATGCCAGCCAGAAGAAAACATTTGAAATCAATCCCAGACATCCGCTGATCAAAGACATGCTTCGACGAGTCAAGGTGAGTAATGTTACACACAGCCATACTCCTTTATCTCGAATGCTTTTGTACCTTTTAATCAAGTGTGATTTCTTCCATTTCAGGAAGACGAAGATGACAAAACAGTTTCGGATCTTGCCGTGGTTTTGTTTGAAACAGCAACACTGAGGTCAGGATATCTTTTACCAGACACTAAAGCATATGGAGATAGAATAGAAAGAATGCTTCGCCTCAGTTTAAACATTGACCCTGATGCAAAGGTTTGTATTCCCAGCCTTCCCACATAGGCTTCATTTTCCTTTGTTTAAGAATAGACTTCCCATGGTTTAAGTGATATAACTGAGAAGTTGGACTAATTTCTACTTTTGAGAATTTAAAAATATATATCTTTATTGATTTCAGAGAGAGGAAGGGAGAAGGAGAGAGAGAGAGAAACATCAATGATGAGAGAATCATTGATTGGCTGCCTCCTGCATGCCTTACACTGGGGATGGAGCCCAAAATCCAGGCATGTGCCCTGGCCAGGAATTGATATGTGATCTCCTGGATCATAGGTCAATGTTCAACCTCTAAGCCACGCCGGCTGGGCTAGAAACAATTTTTTAAATGTTTGAATCCCTAGTGTCATGCATTGTGCTAGAAATTAAACAGAAATTCTCCCTTTACATGCTTTTATTTTCCTTTTTCCTTTTGTTAGCTTGACTGTTAATAATTGGAGAATTGTGAAATTAGTATGACCTTATACATTTAAATGAGCAAAGTGAAAATATATCCATTAATGGGCTCATAAATGTTGCCCTTAGGTTGAAGAAGAACCTGAAGAAGAACCTGAAGAAACAACAGAGGACACTGCAGAAGACACAGAGCAAGACGAAGACGAAGACATGGACGCCGGAACAGACGAAGAAGAAACAGAGGTAGCCGATCAAAAGTGGGACTTGTATTCTTAGTTCTGGCGAAGTCAGGCTGTAATATAAGGAAGTCAGACTTAGAGGAATCTGCCCCAGATAGACAGCAAATTCAAAAGCTGGAGCAAATCACTTTTTTCTTTAATGTATCTATTTTGATCTTCCCACTTCAATCTTTTTTTTTAGTCATCCATTCTTGAGATGTTTTTAAACAGACTTTTCCTTAGCACATAATGTTTTTATGCTCTTTGCCATTTGCTCTACCTTACTATAGAGTAACATTAAGGTGTTAAACTTTGTCTTCAGGGACTGTTGATCTTGTAGGGTTCTAAATTATGTAAAATTTTTTGCAGATTAGCAAGGTGAGGTTTTAGTCTACAGCTGAAATAATGGAAATAGGCTTGGCCCATTCTTTTTTTTTTTTTTTTCCATATATGAACCTTCTGTGAGCTAGGGGTTTTATTTCTGCTTTTTTAATGTCTTCTGATGTTTATTTTCACAGAAGTCTACAGCTGAAAAAGATGAATTGTAAATTACACTCTCACCATTTGGATCCTGTGTGGAGAAGGAATGTGAAATTTAAGTCATTTCTTTTTGGAGAGACTTGTTTTGGATGCTTCCCCCAGCTCCATTCTCCCCTGCACTGCAAAATGTTGGAAATCGTGGGTCACAGGAAGAAGAGGGTTTTTTAGTTGAATTTTTTTTTTAACATTCCTCATGAATGTAAATTTGTACTATTTAACTGACTATTCTTGGTGTAAAATCTTGTCATGTGTATAAAAATAAAAAAGGTCCCAAATATTCAGTGTCTTGCCTATCGTTTAATTTAAAAAAATGTTAGAAAGTCATTTATAGACAGAAACGATAATCCTCTTACAGAATTCCAGATATGTAGGTAGATGTTCTCCCAGGAGGTAGAGCTTAACCCTCTTTTTGAGTGTGGGCTGGACTGTGTGTCTTCTAAAGAAGAGAGTAGGCCCTGGCCGGTTTGGCTGTGGTTGGAGCTTCAGCATGCGGACTGAAGGGTCCCAGGTTCGATTCCTGCCAAGGGCACGTACCTCAATTGAAGGCTCGATACCTGGCCCCAGTCGGAGCCAGTGCGGGAAGCAACTAAGCGATGTGTTTCTCCCTCCCACTCTCTGAAAAGCATTGGAAAAAATATCCTTGGGTGAAGGTTAAAAAAAAAAGTATGGAAAGGGGAAAATAGTGACTATAGTGGAGAAACCTGGCAGCTGCAACCTTAACCAAGTGATCAAGGTTAGTATCACCAGTGATGTCATGTACCCACTCACATGATGTGATAAGGGCACTTCACCTCTGGTATTCATTCCAAAAACCAACCGCCGTTGCCTAACGAGAAAAACATCAGACAAACCTAGAATATGTGAAGAGTACTCTTCAAAAGTTTCAAGGTTAAAACCAAGGAAAAAGTCACAAATTTAAGATGGGCAACTAAGTGCAATAGAGTACCTGGATTAAAATGTGAAACCCCAGTGAGGGCTGGGGTGTAACGTTAATTGGTTCCTTAGTTTTGACATATGTACTGTGGTAACTTATGATAGTATTCATGGAAATGGGGAAAGGTATACAGAAACTACTGTCTAATTTCCCTGTAAATCTAAATTTATTCCAAAATAAAGAGGCAATCTTTAGAAAATCACCCATAATGCTACCACAGAGATAATTACAGATACAGAGTAAGATTCTCATTGAGTTACCTATTCCTTTTGAAACGTACTTTTATTTATGGGAGAAATAGCTTCTCTAATTTCACTAGTCATGTAGCCATCCAAAATGGTAGTCTTTTTTATTTTTTAACTGGCTAGGGAGAAAACACATTCAGTTGCATATTCCCTGGGGAATCTGGATGGCACATTCCTATACCCACCAAATTGTATACTTTTCACAATGTGGGGGAAGAGGAGTCAACTTCAAAGAAGGAAAACTATATATCTTGGTGAAAGTCACTTAGAATCAGCAATTATTGAAATAACATCATTTTTACTCTAGGTATTTTAATATTACAAAATTTTTTCACCTTCATGAAGCCATTGTCTTATAGGAGAGTTGGGCTCAAATCATGACTCATCCTCAATAGCCAAACCCATTACTCTGAACCTTTAAAGGAAGGTATGGGAAGGGGAGTGCTTTTAAAGTATGGTCCACTGCATTCATCCTTGGCATGAGGGTCCTCCCCTTATGCACACACTGGCCCAAGGGGCCAGGCCTTTCTTCAGTGCCCTCGACCTTCCCTTTGGAGATTGATGAGCTACCCACTGGTTATCTACAATATGCATTATCAAAGTGCACCAATTTGGTGTTCATATACTGAAGTTTGTGGAGACCTAGGACTTGAAAATGTTAATTTAGCAATGAGGAAAACTCCACTAGCAAACTCAATTGCTGAAACTAGTTCAGAGTTAAAAGATTTTATTTTTGATTTCTACTAAATCAAATATCCTTCCTGAAATTTTTGGAATTCCAATTTGAGGCAGTTAGGCACCTAGATTAAAATTACTGAATTAGTGTTTGGGAACCCATTTTTTAATCAATTAAAAAAGAAGCCACCTGGCTGGGTGTGGCTCAGCGGTTGAGCATCGACCTAGGATCCAGGAGATCGGGGTTCGATTCCCGGTCAGGACCCATGCATGGGTTGTGGGCTCTATCCCGTCAGGGGTGTGCAGGAGGCAGCCAATCAATGACTCTCATCATTAATGTTTCTCTCTCTCCTCCTCCCTTCCTCTCTCTGAAATCAATAAATTTTTTTTTTAAAGTCAAACTTCTTCCAGTTTGATAAAAAGCCCTTGCAATGGCAGCTGTGGCAAGCTTCACCATTTTGTAAGGTATACGATTTTTTTTCTCCCCAAGAAAAAAGTTAGTTGTAGCTATGAAATTTGATCCAGAGAAGATACATCTCATGCACAAGGTCACAGTAAATAAAATAGCAAACAGCAAGCATTCTCAACTAAAAGCTCAGTCTTCTACCTCAGAATCCTAGCCTTTTCCTAGGGTAGGCTACTGCTCACCTGTCATTGACAACTGGGGACCCTCTTTGTGCTGGAAGCGTGTAAGGTACCAAGTGACATGGCAGCAAAGAGCAAGCTTGTGTATAAGGCGGGAAATAAACCATTTCATTTACCTGTAGTTGCTTTATACTATTAAACTGAAAAGGGTATTTACTATGGAGAGTAAAACAACAGTGGTTAGGTTGCACTTATGGATTTAATATTTAAGATTTCAACATTGACCCCCAAAGATCTATGTCATGGAGCAATTTGCTAACTGGCTAAGAAGCCTAGACATTATCTTTAAGAACGCAGAATTCTGAAAAACTTCTTTTGGAAAAACAAACTGCCACCTGCTCTATATATTACTTTTGTCCTGTATTTAGACTCAGAAAAGAGTTGAAATTAGTTTCCAAGGACTATCACAACAATGTACTACTAACTGGGTGGCTTAAGACAACAGAGATTTATCCTCTCAGTTGTGGAGGCCACAAGTCTGAAATCCAGGTGTCAGGAGGGCCATGCTCTGAGACTCTGGGTGGAATCCCTCTTGCCTCTTCCTAGCTTCTGGTGGTGGCCCTCTACCCTTGGTGTTCCCTGGCTTGTGGCTGCATCACTTGTCTCTGCCTCTGTTGTCACAGGCTCTCTGTGTGTCTGTCTTTAAGCGCCCTTTCCCTCCTCCTTAATAGACACCATTCATACTGGGTAAAAGCCCGCCCTAATGACCTCATCTTAGCTCCGTTACATTTGCAAAGACCCTACTCCCAAATGAGGTCACATTCACCTGTACTGGGGTTAGGACTTCAACATCTTTTGGAGTGGACACAATTCAGCCCATAACAATGCTCATTTAAGTTTTCCAGTTATCTTTAAAATATATTTTATAAGAAAAATTAACACGGTTTCTCAACTTTGGAGGTAAAGAAATTGTAACAGTCCAAGTTATAATTGTTAGAATTTTGTTATGTACACAATTCCAAAAGAACTTCACACTTGAAATATTTCAACTCAATTCAACTTAACAAACAGTACTTTCTTTTTTTAAAACTTTATTGAATTTATTGGGGTGACAAATAAAATTATATAGGTTTTGAGTGTATAATTCTATAAGACATCATCTGTATATTGCATTGTGTGATCACCACAGAAAGTCAGGTCTCTTTCTGTCGCCATTTATACTAACTTATACTAACTTCCTCCTCCTCCCTTTACCACTGGTAATCACCATACCGTTGTCTGAGTCTATGAGTTGTTGTTTTTTGCTTAATACCTTCAGATTTTTTCACCAAGCCTCCAACCCCACTCCCCTCTGACAGCTGTCAGTCTATTTTCTGTATCTCTATGTTTCCATTTTGTTTATTTTGTTCATTAGATTCCACAAATAAGTGAAATTGTATGGCATTTGTCTTTCTCTGGCTTATTTCATTTAGCATAATACTCTCTAGGTCCATCCATGCCGTCCCAAAAGGTAAATTTTCCCTTTCTTATGGCCAAGTAGTATTCCATTTTGTAAATGTACCACAGCTTTTTTACCCATTCATCTACTGATGCACACTTGAGCTGCTTCCAAATCTTGGATATTGTAAATAATGGTGCAATGAACAGAGTGCATATATTCTTTCACATAATGTTTCAGGTTTCTTCAGATATATTCTCAGAAGTGGAATCACTAGGTCACAGACAATTCCATTTTTAGTTTTTTGAGGAAACTCCATACTGTCTTCCACAGTGGCTGCACCAATCTGCATTCCCACCAGCAGCGCACAAGTGTTCCCTTTTCTCCGCATCCTCACAGGCACTTGTTTGTTGTTTTATTGGTGATAGCCATTCTGACAGGTGTGAGGTGGCATCTCATTGTGGTTTTAATTTGCATTCCTCTATTACTGACACTGAACATTTTTTGTGTCTATTGGCCATCTGTATATCCTCTGGAAAAGTGTCTATTTAGATCCTGTGCCCATTTTTTTTTTTTTTTAATATATCTTTATTGATTTCAGAGAGAGGAGAGGAGAGGGGGAGAGAGAGATAGAAACATCAATGATGAGAGTCATTGATCGGCTGCCTCCTGCACGCCCCTGACTGGGGATCGGGCCTGCAACACAGGCCTGTGCCCTGACCAGGAATCGAACCCTGATCGCCTCGATCCTAGGTCGAGGCTCAATGGCTGAGCCACGCCCAGCCGGGCATGTGCCCATTTTTAAACTGGATTGTTTGGTCTTTTGGTGTTTAGTTTTTTATACATTTTGGATATTAACCCTTATCAGATGTATCATTGGCAAATATGTCCTCCCATTCAGTGGGTTGTCTTTTCATTTTGTTAATGGTTTCTTTTGTTATGCAAAAACTTTTACGTTTACAAATGAAGTCCCATTTGTTTATTTTTTCGTTTCCCTTGCCTGAGAAGATAAATCAGAAAAATATTGCTACAAGAAATGTCTAAGAATTTACTGTGTATGCTTACTTATAAGATTTTTATGGTTTCAAGTCTTATATTTAAGTCTTTAATCCACTTTGAGTTTTTTCTTGTGCATGGTGTAAGAAGGTGGTCTAGCTTCATTGTTTTTGGCTTTTCCCGTCACCATTTATTGAAGAGACTATCTTTACCCCATTGTATGCTCATTCCTCATTTGTCAAATATTAATTGACCATATAGGTGTGGGTTTATTTCTGGGCTCTCTGTTCTGTTCCATTGATGTATATGCCTGTTTAAATGCCAGTACCAGGCTGTTTTGATTACTATGACCGTGTAGTATAGTCTGATATCACGTAGTGTGATTCCTCCAACTTTGTTCTTCTTTCTCAAGATTGCTGCTGCTATTCAGAGTCTTTTGTGATTCCATATAAATTTTTGGAATATTTATTCTAGTTCTGTGAAATACATCATTGGTATCTTGATAGGAATTGCACTGAATCTATAGATTGCTTTGGGTAGTATGAACATTTTAATGATGTTAATTCTAAAAATTCCATCGTTTCATTGTTAACCGGAGAGCATGATAGAGTCATTTGAAAGATACAGACAACATCTAAACCCACAACTGGTTTTGCCTGAATTAAGAAAAATACTGTGATTCTATCCACATGATGTCAGATTAGAATCATTGAACAAGAAAAGCAAATCTGATCTTTCTGGAGATTTGGGCAAGTTGCATAAAATACCAAAAAAAGAAAAAAAAAATGATGTCAAGACCTAAGGGTTGTTCCTAAGACTGATGCTAACCAGACCTAATTGTTTTGAAGGTTTAATGATTAAGGGAACGGATGTACAAGGGAGGAAGAGAGGCAGGTTTGAATGTTCTTACGTCAACGGCTGAATGTAAGAACAGCCAGGTGGATGAGATGAACAGGACAAGGTATGGGGAAAGGGTGTGGAGCTCTCATGCCCTCTCCCAGCATATCCCTCTCCCAGCATCTCCACGTGTTCACCAACTCAGAAGCTCTCCAAATCATGTGAAATCATACCTTTCTGTTAGGTATCATTTAAGAGTCTATTTGGGCCCAGCCATCATGGCTCAGCAGTTTAGGCTCAGCGGTTGAGCATCAACCTATGAACCAGAAGATCGAGGTTTGATTCCCGGTCAGGTCACATGCCCAGGGTTGCAGGCTCAATCCCCAACAAGGGGCGTGCAGGAGGCAGCCAATGACTCTCATCATTGGTGTTTCTATCTCTCTCCCTTCCTCTCTTTGAAATCAGTAGACATGTTAAAAAAAAAAAAAAGAAGTCTATTTGGCATCCACTTGGTCATCATTTTAAATATTTCGTTGTTCTTTCCAGCCAAAAAGGCATCCATTGCCTTATTACACTGCTTTATGATTAGAATACTTGTTTGTATTTTCTTCTAGATGTTTCTTAACTTTTTAAAAAATTGTATATATTGGGGTGACACTAGTTAACAAAATTATACAGATTTCAGATGCACAATTCTACAACACATCATCTATATACTGTATTGTGTATTCACCACCCCAAGTCACGTCTCCGTCCATCACCATTTATCCCCCAGACCTTCTTTGAATAGAGAACTGCTTTTTATTTTTAGTGAAATATGTTCCCTAAGATGCTAGTGAATTAAAATGTAAATATGGTGACATCTTTGTATAATTACAAAGATAATTAGTATAGAAATAACTAGTACAGACATGACTAGTTTCATATGTAGTCCTGTGAAACAATTAACCTTTACTGACTCAACATGACTTTGTTTATAAAGATACCCACTGATTTAGCTACTAAGAAAGAAAAGGGAAACTAGAAGAAAATTTAGCTATCCACTTCAGCTTGCCCTATTCAGCAGATATTAAAATTAATAGATCCTAAGATACTTAAGAATTTCTAGCTCTAAGTCATTTGCCTTTGTTATTTTTCTTTATAAAGCTATACAATTACATGAATAAATATCTCTGTTTCCAGAGAATTCATATGGAAGTCTATGTATACTATTGAATCACAAACCACATGGCTGTGTAAAGGTTAGGGCTGTTGTAATTTAATTTTGAACTAACTTCATAAAAGGACCCACTGTAGTGGTGAGGAGTTAGTATATTTTTAGATCCTGTGGGGCATGAGGTCATGTTCCTAGAGCATACTCCTCAGGTCTTTGCAGAGTTCAAGTCCAAGAACACAGGGTTAATTTTGTCTAGAGGCAGAGAGAGATATTCTCGTTGAACTTTTTGTCGATAGTCTCTCTAGTGTTTCATCTTCAACCTTCTATCAAGAGAACTCTACAAAGGGGTCTCCGTAATGACTACTTTTTCTAGTAGTTAACAGTCAACACTGATTGCAAATTATATAGCAGTGTGACCTTTAGTAGCTTGAAATTTTTTTTTTTAGTTAAATAAATCTGTCATGGAACATTGTGTAAGTTTAAGGTGTTCAACATGTTACTTTGACACCTTCATATATTGTTAATGACTGCTGTGGTAGCAACATTTATCACATTACATAATTACAGTATTATTGTCTAGACCAGTGATTTCCAACCTTTTTCATCTCACGGCACATAAACTAATTACTAAAATTCTGTGGCACACCAAAAAATATATCATATTTTTTGCCCACCTGACAAAAAATGGGTATAATTCTGATTCATTCACACAGATGACTATTGTTGTGTTGGCTGTTGTCATTTTTTTATTTAATAATCTAAGGGAAAAGAGGTCAGTGCCCCTGACTAAACAGTCAGGTATCACATTTTAAAAATTCTCATGGCACACCAGTTCAAAATCACTGGTTTAGATTCATTATACTGTGCATTACATCTCTATGGCTTATTTACTACTTGTCACAAGTTTGTATCCTTAACCACTATCACTCTTATCCCCCAGTCCCCACACCCTGCCAACCACCATTTTACTCTCCGTTGTGTTTTTTTTTGGGGGGGGGGGGTTAGAGGTTTGACTTTTTTAGATTCCATACATAAGTTATATCATAACAATACTCATCTTTTTGTTTGACTTATCTCACTTAGCATAAAGTGCTGAAGGTTTATCCCTGTTGTAATCGGAATCGACAGGCTATCCTTTCTCATGGCTGAATATATGTACAACATCTTTCTTATCCATTCATCTGTTGATGGAGATTTGGGGTTGTTTTTGCACCTTGGCTAATACTGCAATAAACAAGGGAGTGCATATATATTAAGAAAAAAAGAATTATAAGAGCAGGAATCACTGCAAATACTCTATCTCACATGATATTCACAACTAAATATCAAATACATTTAAGAAAGCTTTGGCAGTTTTCAAGAAACATAGGTCAAACCATAAATAAATCTCAATGCATCAGTTCATATCTACTGCTCACCTCCTCCTGTAGGTAGCACTGTACTGGGTGCTTAAGTACAAGTAGTTTGAGTCAATAAATTTCAAATATATGTATTTAAGACTTATTATTCACAGAGTTCTTGGTAGAGTTGTATTTTGAGGTTTCTACTGCTGAGAAGTTTGAGGTTTGTGTTGTCTCTCTTTCAGCCCCAAAAGCTCCGTTCTGAGTTCTCCAGGCTTTGGTGGAATTTCAGGTATTGTCTATTAAAAAAAAAAAAAAAAAAAAGATGCCAGTGTTTTCTTAGACTGTATTAAATGTGACCTGAAAGACTTCAAAGCAAATAAAGAGTATAAAAACAAAAAGTCCCTTGCTACTCAACAATAAATTTTTATTATGAGAACCCACAGTTGCTCTTAAGTCCCTTTCTAGCCCTACAGTTAGGACTTTATTATCCAGGCTACGTCTTAAGTTCTACAGGGGGAGAGTCTGCATTACTATCAACTGACAGATCACAAATTTAAATAAAGCTTTCCATATTTGGAAATTTATTCCTGCGCTGTTTACTGACTCTCCACCATGCATAAAACAGTGAGCAAAAAATATAAAACTGCCTTCAGGAAAGATGGTCAGGAAAGGCCTGAGAAGGTGACTTTTTTTGGTAACCACTTTAGTGATATCCAAGTTCACATACCACACCAGTCACCCATTTAAAGTATAAATTTAATGGCCTTTAGTATTTTCATAATGTTGTCCATCCATCAGCCCTATTTTCACACAGTCGTCCTGCCTCCAAGCCACTGCTCTAGGCAACTACTAATCTACTTTTTGTCTCAATAGATTTGTCTATTCTGGACATTTCATATAAATGGGATTATAAAACATGTAGTCTTTTGTAGCTAGTTTCTCTCACTTAGCATGTTTTTAAGGTTCATCTATGTTGTCACACGCAAGTACTTCATTTCCTTTTAGGAATAAATAATATTCCACTAAATGAATATGCTACATTTTATATGTCCATTTATCAGTTGATGGACAACTGGATTCTTTCCACTTTTTGGCTCTTATAAATAATACTTCTATGAATATTCATGTACATGTTTTTGTGTGGACATATGTTTTCATTTCTCTTGGGTATAAACCTAGAAGTAGAATAGCTGGGTCATACGATAACTCTATGTTTAACTGTTTTCCACAGGGGCTGTACCCTTTTACTTTCCTAGCAGCACTATATGAGGGTTCCAGTTTCTCCATATCTTCACCAACACTTGTCATTAGCTGATTTTTTTTTTTTTAATTAACAGCCACCATAGTGGTTATAAAGTGGTATCTTATTGTGGCACGGTCCTTTTGTGGAGAAAACAAAAAACAGAGACAAACTAATAAGATAACTGCAAACTGTGACGAGTGCCCTATGGAAACAAAGGACTGAGACATAATAGCAGAGCAGCAATCCTTCTGAAGCTGTCCAAAGGAACCTCATTGCTGGAGGAGATATTTGAGCAGAGACCTGAAGCTATGAAGAAGGAAACCAAGCTAAGATCTGGGAGAAAAGCACTTCAAGAAGAGAAAAGGTCTGGCCTTGAGGTGGGAACAAGCTTGATGAGTTTGAGAAACAGCAAGGAAGCTGGTGTGGCTGCAACAAAGGCAAAGGAGAGAAATGGTGTAAGGTAAGGCGAGCGGCAGGCAGGTGCCAGACTGTGTAAGACCTGCGTATGATTTCTGCCTAAGACTGTGTAAGAGCTGAAAATGGCATTGCTCTAAATGCAACTGGATGCCATCCTAAGGGTCTAGGCCCAGGGCAGATGTGCTCCTGATTTCGTTTTAGGATCACTTTTGTTGCTGTGGGGAGAATGTAGTCCAAGAGCGAGGCACAGGGCCCTGCTGCGCTCACTCACCAGGTCCGGCCGGTAGTACCTGTGCACCACTTGGGAGCCCGCGAACATGGCCAGGAGGCTGGCGGTGAACATCTTCAGGTAGGTGGCCCAGGGCACGCCCGCGGGCATGGTCGGCGGGCTGGGTGGGGAAGGAAAGCGGCGGTGTTAGGGTCCCAGCTCCCGCCTAAACCGAGCCGGGAAACCACCTCCCAGCAGCCGGCAGCGGGGGCCAGAGTCAGACACCTGGGTTCTCGCCCACCCGCAGCCCCGGGATATGGAAGGAGGGCGCTGAGAGGGCGAACGAGAGTCCCCTCCAGGCCCGAGACCAGGTTTCAGTGGTTTCTCAGCGTGGGGCGCTGGGCCTTCAGAATTTAAAGGCAGCGCCGGGGAAGTAAGCTGAAGGCCGACCCCGCGTGCTTTCCCCGCGCCCCCTCAAGCTCTAGGAGAGGAACTGCAGCCCGGGCAGAGTGCGCCGCGGAGGGCACGGAGGGCACCTAGGGCACTCGGCCCAGCGGCAGAGCGCGGGCGGAAGCGCCTGCCGGAGCCCGAGCCCGAGCACACTGGACGGAACTGGAAATGCAGGAGCTCGGGCCCCGCCGGATGGGAAAGCGGGGGCTCTGCCGGGCAGGCACGTGACCCGGGCGGAAGTGGGACTTAGGACCGGAACCAGAATTTTTTTCTTTAAACCGATTCTTAGACCTTTCCCAGCCCAGGCTTTTGTCTCCCTCATCGCTCTCCCTATAGTAGGGTTTCCCTGGCAGATGTGAAATCTGCGGCTCGGCTCGGGCTGGATTACTGCACCATTTGTCCTTTCGCACGCACAAACTGCTTGCGTTAACTCCCTTTTCCAAGCGAGTGGAGACTGGCACACTGAGCAGTGAGTGCTTAGGTGAGGTCACCCTGGAGTGAGTGAAGTTTAAAAGCACTCTCCTCGTGCCGGAGGTCCTTTGATACTGAAACATCCACACCGAGACAGCTATACACTAGTGCTACGGTGCTACTGGAAAAGAGTGAACCTGAAATAGACAATATTAACTTCAGCAGTTCTTAAGCTGTGCTTTGGTTATGGATTGATTTTTGTTAAGCAAAAGAATGCAAGACAATTTTGAAGGATTATGGTTGTATGTATAAGATGAATCATGATACACTCCCTTTTCAAACACTCAGGAAGGTGTACTTGACGTAGACCACATATTTAAAGCATACAATTTGATGAGTTTTTACATATGTGTGCACCTAACCATTCTTAGTCAAATAATGAACATAACTATCATGCCCAAAAAGTTTCTAATTTTTCCACATCACCTCCTTTCCTGGGCAACCACTGTAAGCAAGCTTACTAGGTTCTTGAAAGGGAGGAGAACTGGGAGGAAAAGGGAAACAAAGTGAAGTGACTTGGGTCTTCTTTCGTTGTCCCATCATACAAGGTCTCCTTGAAGGAGAGGCATATTTGGCAAAGAGAGGAGATTTCTCCCAGACTTACCCAAGCAAGGCTCAGAGCTGAACAAGTTTGTCTTCCAGACAGATTCAGCGTGGTGAGAGAGACATTGATAGAATAGGAGCCACTTTGTTGATTGCTTCACCATTCCCAAGTTCAATGTCCTGCTCCCCAACAACTCTTCCTTTTGTAAGACAGAACTAAGCACACTCATGATCTGCTGAAGTTACAAATGGAGTTAGCAGACCCAGAAGGTGCAGCACCCCACAGTGAGGGAAAGCTGGCCGCCCAAAGGTAACTTTCTCAGTGAAAACCTCTTAAGAAAAGTTTGCAGCTCTTTACACATATTTTGTCACCAGAATTCTCTCTTTAAAACCAGTGAAGCAAGCCACCTGCTTTAAAACTTTTCTAGACTGTGATCCCAGGTGGTTAGAAAAAACAGAGAAAAAGAGGATGTGCTGCATTCATTCATTATTTCAAGAAATATTCAATGGACACCTGTTTTGTACTGGTCTCAGCCTATCAACACCAAAGTTGTGACTGATCCAGCCCTTACAGTTCTTATTATGGCTGCAAGACACCCTTCAGCAATAACCATCAGGAAACTTTGAAACGATACAGGTTTATTATTTACCACATCTGGAAATTATACAGCACACCTGGGGCCCCACAGCGAGGTCGCAGGTAGAGAGTGAGCTGCTTTTACTGGGGTCAAGGGTGGGGGCCTAGGGCTTCAGAGTTCACTCCTTATCAGTAAATTTAAAACAAAATAGTGGAAATTTAAAGTACAGGAAAAGGAAAACAAAAACCAAGTAGTCTAAATGGTCACTTAATTGAAATCAACCAAGATTCCTAAAACAAAGAAGCCTCAGTTGGGGGAGGTTGCCTGGCTCTTTAATCTAGTGGTGGGTGGCCGTGTCTCAATGTCTTTATTCTACATAGCCTGTGTGTGTGTGTCTGGCAATGTGTTTATTCTAGATAGCCTCTGTGTGTGTGTGTGTGTGTGTGTGTGTGTGTGTGTGTGTGTGTGTGTCTGGCAATGTGTTTATTCTAGATAGCCTGTGTGTGTGTGTGTGTGTGTGTGTGTGTGTTTGGCAATGTGTTTATTCTAGATAGCCTCTGTGTGTGTGTGTGTGTGTGTGTGTGTTTGGCAATGTGTTTATTCTAGATAGCCTGTGTGTGTGTGTGTGTGTGTGTGTTTGGCAATGTGTTTATTCTAGATAGCCTGTGTGTGTGTGTGTGTGTGTGTGTTTGGCAATGTGTTTATTCTAGATAGCCTGTGTGTGTGTGTGTGTGTGTGTGTTTGGCAATGTGTTTATTCTAGATAGCCTGTGTGTGTGTGTGTGTGTGTGTGTTTGGCAATGTGTTTATTCTAGATAGCCTGTGTGTGTGTGTGTGTGTGTGTGTTTGGCAATGTGTTTATTCTAGATAGCCTGTGTGTGTGTGTGTGTGTGTGTGTGTGTGTGTGTGTCTGGCAATGTGTTTATTCTAGATAGCCTGTGTGTGTGTGTGTGTGTGTGTGTGTGTGTTTGGCAATGTGTTTATTCTAGATAGCCTGTGTGTGTGTGTGTGTGTGTGTGTGTCTGGCAATGTGTTTATTCTAGATAGCCAGTCTATGAAGTGGATGACTCTTTGAAATAAATGCCTTGGCAGTCAAACCTTAAGTTAGGCACTTGCATTACAAGAAGAATACACATCAATTGTCAGGGTTTATGTGTACCCACCATGAGTCAGGTTCTGAGTAGTACCTACTAAGGGACACTGTATTGGTAAAAGTTCTGAAAAGTCTCAAAATATTAAAAGTTTTAAGCAATTGACATGACACAAATTAATCATTCTGTATTTACTCAGGAAAGCCCTTTCTTGGATCCCAGAAGAAGCCACATGAAGCACAGAGCCACAGCCATCTCCCTGCCCACGTGTTACATCAGTGAGAATTGAACCTTTGTTTCTGTAAACCACCGAGATTTTGGAGTCATCTGTTACCACAGCTTAACGAGGGAAAGCTAACTAATACAGTAGCCGTGTTTTTCATCATGCAAACTAGAGAAAGATAAAAAGCTATCTCCATTAAGTTATTTAATGAAGTCCCTGTACAAACACCAGTGACAATTTGAAAACCAATGAGACAAAAACTAGCTGTAAGCGCCACTGAGGAAAAACAGGAGTAGTCTGGAAGGTTATAAAGAAAACGAGATGCCTGAATGGCACCTACCAACATAGACTTCAAACAATATTTTTTATATACCCAAACTAAAGCAGACAATGATTTACGTCAAGTTTTACATTTTACAAAGCAGTTTGACTATCAACTCCATTTACCGATTAGGAACCTGAGGCCCAAGAAGGTACAGTGGCCTGGACTCCCACGTTTTTTGATTCCACAGGCTCTTCAATCGCCCACGTCACGCTTGATGATTAATGCAAAACAGTTTTTAATCAAGATAAAATTTCTGGTGGAAAGGCCTGGATGACCCTGATTGCTCAGCCTAACAGCCCCACCTGCGCAGAGTCCCCAGAGGCCTTCCTCACTCATCACCCCCATCCCTGAAGATTCCGGGGCGCGGGCGGGGGCGGGAACGGCCAGAGCTTACGTCAGCACCGCGCTCCCGCTCCTCCATTTCTGTCCTCCACCCTTCCCGAAAGGCCAAGCGGCCAGAAGAACGCAGGCGCACAAACCTGATTGGGCTGTCCCGCGACACGTGACGCCCACACATCGTGGGACTTGGCTCCCAACAGGCGGAAGCGCCCCGCAAAAGAGGGGTTTGCGCTGGGGGGAGGGGGGCTGGGGGCTCGGGGGAGGAGCCTGAGCGTGAGCCGCGGCCCCAGTTCTGCCAGCAATCGCGTCCAAGTGTCTGGTTATTGTCGTACCGCTGCACGGGCGCCACGACAGCACAGCGACCGGTCGCTCGCTCGCTCGCGTGGCAGGAGGAGCCGTTGGCGGGAGCGGCCGCGGGGAATGGAAGCGGAGAACGCGGGCAGGTAAGGCCGGGGCGGAGCGCCGCCCCTCCCCCCGCGCCCCTCGCGGCGGGGCGGCCGGCGGGCGCGCGCACGCACGCTGGGGTCTTAAAGGGCCGCCGCCTGTACAAAGGCCGGGCCGCGCGTGCGCGCTGCGGGCCTGCGTGGGCCCCGCTCTCCGGGCCGCTCTGACGGCGTCTGCAGCCGCGGAACCCCTCTGCAGGCCTTCCCGGCCTCTAGCTGGCTCTGAAAGGCATTAGTAAGCAGCCAGCGGCCTCCTGTTGTATGTCTGGTTGCCATTCTTGGCCAGACTTCCCTTCACCCCTCACTATCGTGCAAAGAGCTGTAAAGGCGGAGTCGCCCTTGTATCCCTGCAGGTGTCTCCGTTCCGGAGTCAGGTTCACTGTGGCCTCCTTCCCCGACGGTTTACTGGAAGCAGCGCCAGGGGCCCCGAGGTGGGTTAATCCTAGAGCTCCTGAAATCTTAGATTGTGAAGAACACTCCCAAGAAGTCACCTGAAAATGTCTTGTAGTGGCCTTGGGGACGAACTTCAGGGTCTACTTTTAATATGTCCTTTGAGGAGGGTTACATGCGTGGAAAAAACGCGTTGCAAAAGCAGAGATTTTGAGATTTGAACGGGCAGAAAACCAAATGAAAGAAGTTAGATACGGTCAGTAATAACAGGGTCTTTTTTACAGTGATGCTCCATTTTGGTATAAAATGCTGTTAAACCTGTGGAGAATTAACCTGACTCGGTGGCTCATGGGCGCCGAGCTTAGGACGCTTCACTTCTCTGGGCCTGTCCCTGCCTGTGGACAGGGCATCTCCGGAGGCCAGTTCTGAGTCCTGTGAATCCCTGTTAGGCGGAAGGGGTTAAGGAACCAAAATAGTCTCAGAGCTTAGGAAAGGAGGTGACACGCAGATAAAGTGGGAACTGTATCCTGAAGTAAAGGACTCCACTTCTTTCCCAGAAGAACTTTACGAAGAAAAGAATTCACCAGAACTTGTGGACATCACTCTCCCCTTTGCAACCTTCAGGTCAGAATGGAAACTTGGGTAGAGCCAACCATTAAGTGAGTTCCATGTCAGAAGAACTCATTCAGTATCTTATAAAGCAAAGCAGTAGGTCTCTGGTGCAATGGTTAGCTCAAAACTGACTTAGATTCTGTCTTTATTTAATCCATAGAGATATAGATCATTTTTTTATTGACTTGCAAAACTTCAACCTCAGGAAATAAGGAGAATTCTACATTAATACGTAAGGAGTTTATCCTTGGGAATTCTGAAATGACAGGCCCAGGTAATCCCGAGAAAGTGGTTCTCTGTTACCCTTACTTTGTGCTAATCAAGGAATAGAATGGAGTGCTTTGTAATAATGACTTTGCCTTTTATTTTGGAAGATTAACTTCAAAACATTCAAAGACCCCTTGCCGGATAGCTCAGTTGGTTGGAGTGTTGTCCCGTACACTGGTGGTTTGCTAGTTTGATTCCTGGTTGGGGCACATATCTAGGTCGTGGGTTCCCCAGTCTGGTGCTTACAGGAGGCAACTGATGAATGTTTCTCACATCGATGTCTCTCTGTCTCTCTAGTCAATAAAAACATATCCTCGGGTGAAGATTAAAAAACAAACACATTCAAAGAAAAAAATTCCATGAATAAAAGATTCTTTAAAAAAGAGATGTTCAAGAGTCAGAACAAGCACTTACAGCCTAACCAGAGAGGAGATATTGAGGAAGAGGGCCAGTATATTTCTAAAGAGATCAAGCATGAAAAAGGGCATTCACCAAAGATGGAAATATGATGCCAAATAAAAAATGAATGGAAAAGTGTGACACGGACCACTGAGAAAACAGGAAAGATTAACCCTCAAATAAGATCAGGCTTTCTAGAAATGTTAAAGAGAGCAAGAAGAACTTTTTTAGTTAGATGTGGACCACGAGAAGGACAAGAAAGTCTGGGTTTTCTGCCTAGTTGACTGGCATGGCGTTAATAAGTGACACCATAAGCACTTACTTCTGATTTTGATTTTTCATCTCCTATGTTAAAAAAAATGATTGCAGACTGGAAATGGGGCATGAATGTCTGTAAAAGATTTAAAGCTCAGGATCAATGTGGACGTTTAAGAGAACTTTTAGCTGCTCTAGCAGAAATCATATTTCCTGGCCTGGATGAGTTGGATTTCAAGTGAGAAGCCAAATTGCAGCAGTCTATGAGGATTTGTAGACAACAGGAGAGGGGCCTGAAGCCTGAAAATAAATACACGTGTCCCTGTTTCTTCCAGAGGTGGCATCTGTCCTCTTAACATATGAACTTTGATCCTAAACAAAATGTTTACTTGTCCGTGGTTATTGAGCATGTTTAAAAGGAACTAGTCACCACAGGCTATAGTGTAGGTTCAGAAAAAAGCAAGACCTACCAAGTTAGGTCATCCCTTTTTAGATAAAGATACTAGACTAGACAACATCAGGAGGAGGATGACAGGAGGTACCTAAACTATTTAATCTCCTGCTGTTTTTATTATTGTTATGGCGAATTTATTACATACCAGGCACTGTTCTAAGTGTTTTGCGTGTGTTAACTAATTTAATTCTCATAACCAGTGAATTAGGTCCAACTATTCCCATTTTACAGATGTGGAATCTGGGACATAAAGAGGTTAAGGAACTTGCCTACAGAGCTAGTAAATGGCAGAGCTGAAATTTGAGACCAGGCAGTGTGGCTTCAAAGTTGGCCTCCCTAACAACTGTGCCATTCCACTTTTTTTTCTTTTGTGTTTGTGTGTGGGCAGATGAAGATGGGCTGATAGCAGTCTAATTAGGTGAAATAAAAACTGGCTTGGTACTGAAAAAGTCAAGGGCAGGCTGAAGAGAGGTGTGTATTATGTGCCATTTACTACTACCCCAACTTTGTTCTTTTCAGAAGTTTGACAACTTAAAGGCACTGATGAAATGATAAAATTTGTCTGTGACCTAACTCTGGGACCGGTTTGTGGAACTGATGGGTTGAATCAGAATCCAGATCAGTCCCAACTGGCTGGAATGGTGAATCATCTTTTACAAAAAGAGGTGCAATCCTTTGCTTAGGTGTGGAAAACCCAATAATACAAGTGTGAGATGAGGGAGAAGTGATAAAAGGGCAGTTTGCGTTGATGGTGAACTCAGTATGAATCAGCTATATTCTGTGAGTGCCGGTAAAGCTCATGTATTGGGTTCTGTGATGTGTCTCTAGAATGAGGAAGTTGATAGCCCTCCTCAGTTTCAGGACGATGAGGCTGTATCTGAAGTATTTTTATTTTGCTTGCTTCTGAGGATCAAAAATGACCAAATAGTGAGGAAACTCGAAATCATACTATATGAAGAGGCGTTAAATAAACTGGGGACTCTGGCTTATTCTGTATCTTTGTGTTTACGGTTTCTAGTAGACTGTGCACAGCAAGTACCCAGCAATGCATGGTAAAGACACTTCTGCTTAAGCAGTGCTGAATGTAGTCTTTAAATAGTTATGATGGTGTTCCATCATAGTTTACATAACCAGTCCTTTTAATTTGAGCATATGGATTATTTAGCATTGATTGTTATTTAAGTATTCAGTGTTGCATATGCTTGTTTAAATTTTTTTAATTGATTTTAGAGGGAGGGAGGGAGAGAGAGAAACATCCATGTGAGAGAGCAACATCCATGTGAGAGAGAAACATCAGTCGGTTCCCTCCTGTACGTGCCCCAACCAGGAATCGTATCCACAACCTGGGTATGTGCCCTGACTGGAAAACGAACCCATAACCTGCCAGTGTATGGGACAACACTCAAACCAACTGAGCCACACTGGCCACGGCTGTGCTTGTTTAAATGAAGATAATAAAATGTTGCTGCAGACTGAATGTTTGTGTTATTCCAGAATTCATATGTCGAAACCTAATCGTCAAGGTGATGGTATTTGGAGGTGGGGGTGGGGGAGGTGATTAGGTCACGAGGGCAGAGCCCTCCTCAGTGGGATGGTGCCCTTACAGAAGAGGTCCCGAGAGAGATCACGCCTTCTGCCTTATGAAGATACAGGGAGAAGGCGGCCCCGTATGAACCCAGAAGCGGGCCCTGGCCAGACTGTGAACCTGCTGGTGCCTTGACAGCGCACTTTCTAACCTCCAGAACTGAGAAATAAATACTTGTTCATTACCAACCCAGTCTGTGGGCTTTTGTTGTAGTGGCCCAAACGGACTAAGACAGGTGTATTCAGAAAGAGCAACTTAAATCTTTAAAATAGTGGAAAATAATTGTGGGTTAAAGAGGTTGGAGTTGTTCCCTTTAGAGAAAATCTTAAGGAGTTAGTTTTTTGAACTACAGCAAATCTGAATTAACTGGATTCTTCAGTCAGCTGTGTGTGTGTACACATGTATGCATGCGTGTTTGTTTTGAGAAAGATTGTTGGAAAATACACAGTTCATCAGGATAAACACAATTTATCAATTTCAGACAGCTGTAAAAACCAACCCTTTGAGCACTGCTGTTCAAAAGAAAGGGAGTGCACGTGGAGGCTAGGAGAGAGGACGGGGTGAGCGGCAGGAAAAGGAGACAGGTAGCACCCAGCAGGTGGGGACAACTGGAAATGATAGGGCGTTATAGAAAATCAGGGAGTTATAGAAAATAAAAGCTTCGGGGTGTGTCTGGAGCCTGGACAGATTTGGTCCTATATTCTACGCATTCTCCGTATATGTAGAAATCACTGAATCTCGCCTCTCATTTTCATGGTGAGGGAACTGAGCCTCCTGCGAGGATGAATGCCTTGACTAGGTGCTCTTATGTAGCTCTTCCTCTCCTACAGAGACAATTACTCAAACATTGCAGAATTCTGAGTTTTGAAGTGGCACTTACCATATATAAATACAACAAACGTATTTAAGAGATAGTTTTACATTTAGGATGAAAGAAGTTTATGCTGCTTACAAACTGAACTAGTATTAAATAAAAGACAATAAGCCCAGCCGGCCATGGCTCAGCAGTTGAGCATCGATCTAGGATCCAGGCGATCGGTTGCGGGTTCGATCCCTAGTCAGGAGCGTGCAGGAGGCAGCCGATCAGTGACTCTCATTATTGATGTTTCTATCTCTCTCTCTCCCTCTCCCTTCCTCTCTCTGAAATCAATAAAGATATATTTTAAAAAGTAATAATAAAAAAATAAAAGACAATGAGATTGTCCAGAGCTCTTTAGTTTCCTAGCATTCAAGTTCGTGAAGGTTTTTGCACAGATGTCATGCTTTTTTCTGCCAAGTAACAAGAATGTGGTGATCCACCCTCTTTCCTTTTGTTCTGGCTGTCAGGAAGCTGTAAGATGACCAGGCTGAATTTAACACTTAGAGACAGTATATTACCTCAGAACGTACACATTCTGGTTTCCATAGCTTTACTTTTTCCTTTCTATTCTAATTTAACTTACTGTGAAGTGCCAGAGATCATTTTTAGAAGATCAAAGGACACATTAAGAGAAATTTCTAGATTTCTTTCAAAATGGATATATAAACTAAGACTCCAGATATTTTTCTTCATTATTTTTCACTTCAGTCAACTGATTTGGAAAATATTAATTTTCAATTTCCGAGCCCTAGAATTTCTGAAGATCCTTATGACCCCCTAAATATGCTAAGGGAGCCGCATTTTGGAAATTTATTTTTTAAAGTTCAGAATCCTCTTGTAGTGTGAATAATGTCTTCCTAATTTTTATGTGATTTAAGTTTGAATTTTTATTTTTAAAAATTTTATTTATTGATTTTAGAGAGAGAGGAAGGGAGCTAGTGGGGGAGAGAGAGAAACATCAATTTTGTTGTTCCACGTATTTGTGCATTGATTGGTTCCTTGTATGTGCCCTGACCAGGGATCAAACCCACAACTTTGGCGTGTCGGGACAATGCTCTAACCAACTGAGCTACCCGGCCAGGATTTAAGTTTGGATTTTTGTTAAGTACTCAAAATGGAACACATCTGTTGAACTCAGAGTGGTAGCAAAAAGCATGAGGGAGGGAGGTTGCCTTCCTGACAGTGTGACAGACTAAGAGCAGACCTCGTGCATTCTTTGGCCACTCATTTATTGTGACCACGTGTCTTCACTTTTATATATTCCAGCTGAAAGGGGCTGTCAGCCTCTCAGAAACTGCCACTGGTCACAGCCAGAAGTTACATTGCGTTTTCCTAGGATTTCCAGAGAGTAAACTTCACATGATCTCGCAATGTACCCTAGCCTTACCCAGCTCCTCATTAGAATATTTAAATCACAAGTATTGAACAACTAGTGTTTTGACAATTTATAAAAAGAGCTACTAATAGCAGTAAAGAAAAGTGTGAAAAGAGAAGACGTTTTACTATGTGCAGGGCTTGATCTAAGCACCTCTCTCCACTTTTACATTTAACTTCTAGTCCTTGGCTACATGTTTTCCCTCTGTGTGGCCTTAGTTTACAATACTGTTTCAAGTGGAATACTTTTCCACTTGAAAACATATTAAATGTTTTCTGTGCTTTTATGGAGTATCAGTACATTTACTTTCTAGGAGCTGCATAGTATTCTCTCATGGTAATGTTTCGTAAATCATTGCATTGTCTTTATTTTTTTATATAATTTGAACACAAATGTTTAAAGAAATAAATTCTTACGATATAGTTTAATACCAACCTCTCTTACTAATTCTTAACCTTTTTATTTGTTTTTTAAAATACGTTTTTATTGATTTTTGTTTTTTAGAAAGAGAGGAAGGGAGAGAGTGAGAGAAACATCGACCAGCTGCCTCCAGCACGCCCCCTGCTGGGGACTGAGCCTGCAGCGTGGGCATGTGCCCTGACCGGGAATCGAACCAGCGACCTCTCGGTATATGGGACGACTTCTGAGCCACACCAGCCGGGGCACTGATCTTTTTTGGGGGAGGGGTTGCTTCTTTGTTTTATTTTGTTTGTTTGTTTTAGGAAATCTCCCAGTGCTGGTATTTTAACTCTGAACCAAGCCTGGTGGACTAGAGCAGAGGTTTCCTCATAGGCCACAGAAGAGGAAGGTGCAGGATGTGACCAAAGGCCGCCCTCTTCGTACACATGGGTAGAGGAAGCAGGTCCTTTCTGCAGCGGGGGAGGAGTCAGAGAGGACAGAGCTGAGACGTGTGGTTTCTGCAGCCCCACTTAGAAAACAAGCTGGGGCTGGGCACAGGGATAGAAAGCATAGAGCCTACAGTTAACAATGTTGCATTGCACAGGGCACTTAATTCTTAACCTTTAAAATCAACTTACCCTGAAAGATAGCTTGATGTTAAAGCACCTCTCCGGCAGTTCATCTACTGGAAAAACAGGATTGAGCCCGTTTTTCTTTGCAAAGCTCACATTCTAGCTCAGCCACCCGTGGGTAGACCCTTGCCTTGTGCCTGTCTCAGCCTTTTATGCTTTTAGTTTGCCTTCTTTTACAACCACTTTATTGAGATAAGATTTAAATTTCTGCTTTCTGAGCTCCCTGTCTCCTTTCTCCACGTGCGAAAAGAAAGAACCCTAGTAAGTGGAGTATCTAGCCGCAGAACATGACTTTTCTCTCCAGATAGTAAACGGCATTCATCTGCTTTACTTCCTAGTGTTCCCTTCCTCCTGCAGATCGAGTGGCATTATTTGGCTTTAGTGTAACTTGAGTTTCATAAGATGTGTTTACTTCCCTAGCTTTGTGCTGATGGCAACAGCTTGAGATAGTGGTTTATGGTCATCCGAAATATTTTGGGGAAATTGTTTTCTGTGAAGGCCTCTGCTTCCTACATTGAACAGAACACTCTGAGCAAAGTTTAAGTCATGTTCAGCAGCAAGGTCTAGAGTGCATTTTTTCCGTAAATTCATAGACATTTATAAAATATTCATTTCTACTCTGTTTAGTGGCAGAAAAGCAAAAACCCAGCAACAACTAAAAAAACAGATCCAATGAATAAATAAGTAAACAGGCAAATAAACCAAAAGAGAGCTTTAGATTAGATTGAAGGAGGGGTGGGAATGGGGGATGTTAGTCAAAGGGCACAAATTTCCAGGGAAAGGGGATAAATGGTGATGGAAGGAGACTTGACTTAGGGTGGTGAACACACAATACAATATACAGATGATGTATTATAGAATCATACACCTGAAACCTATATAATTTTATTTACCTGCATCACTTAGTGTACAGCATCACTGTGCGGTTATTTACTTGAAAGTTGTGAAGAGAATAGATCTTAAACGTTCTCACTACAAAAAAGAAATACACTAATTATGTGACATGATGGAGGTGTTAGCTAAGGCTATGGTGGTAACCACTGTACAATACAGAGTGGGGCAAAAGTAGGTTTACAGTTTGTATGGAAAATAATACAATAATTAAATAATAACAAGAATAAACTGTTTTGAGCACTCACACCCACAAACCTACTTTTGCCCTGCCCTGTACATAAGTGTATCCAATCACCATGTTGCATACCTTTAACAATGTTATAAGTCAATTTTATCTCAAAAGGGGAGGGGGGGTCACACTAGGGGAGGGTTAGGTTGGAGGGAATCTTTGCAACAAGACGGCTGAACACTGAAGGTAGGAACACAGATTGTTTCCGTGTGCTGGGGCCTGTACGGGCTCGTGGGCCTTTCATGTCTCCCTACCAGAAAATTCCCATGATGTCATCTCAGAGAAAGCGCAGTCTGACTTGACAGGTAAGTTTTATTGATGGCACATCTCGTCATTAAACAGTGTGAGAGTGAATTAATGTTTGGTCAGTAGGCACTCATTAAAGGTTGGGTGAGTGTACATATGAGAATAGATCTTCCTCCTCACTTCGCACCTGTTGTCAACTCTAAATAAATACTACAGTCTGGTTTTAAAATATTTGGATCCTGAAAAGATATTTACTGCTGATCATTTAAACTTACATTTGGGTGATTTTACCCTCTTATCTTGTATTGAATTGTTCTTTCAGCTTTTCCCTTCAGCAAGCTGAAGCTTTTTACGCGTTTCGGTTTCCACAAATGATGGCTGAGGCTCCTAACGGGGAAGTTATGGACACACAGCAGGTGCCAGCGGAAGTTCCAGAGCCAGCCCCTGCTCAGGAACCTGCACAAGGTAGTTTGCACCAGGAGAGTATAGAAAATTAGCTATTGGATTAGCCAACTTTTTTTTTTTTTTAAATATATCTTTATTGATTTCAGAGAGAAGAAGGGAGGGAAAGAGAGAGATAGAAACATCAGTGATGAGTCATCGATCGGCTGCTTCCTGCACCCCCCCCCCCCCACTGGGGATTGAGTCCACAACCCGGGCATGTGCCCTGACCGGGAATTGAACCGCAATCTCCTGGATCCTAGGTCAATGCTCAACCACTGAGCCACACCGGCCGGGCAGCCAGCTTATTTAAGAAAGGGTTTAATGATTAATCTTAGCTCTGTTTTAGTGTTAAAACGTTTAACTCCTTTTTTAAGTACTTAGTATGTTCCAGGCATTGTGATAGGCTTGGGGGAGTTGGAGAACATGGGTGCTGCCCTTGAGCATCTTATAATCTAGTAGGGGAAATAATAACACATGTCATGCCCAGCACATAAAGCAGTGAAGAGGGGCATAGGATGCTGTGAGAGCTCACGGGGTTGACACCTAACTCAGACTGAGGCTCAGGCCGATTCCCAGAGCTCAGAAACTCAAGGGTGAGGAGGCCTGATCCCCATGAAGAATGGGCTGGGGAATTTCAGGCGCGGGGAAAAGCATGCACAGAGCACAGACAAGAGGCACGACAGTTAAAAAACGGAGGTTTTGTCATTGGAGTCTGGGGCATAGCAAAGACATGGTGAGAGATGAGGCTGGGTAGGGGGCAGTTGAAGCTTGTTCAACCTAAAAAATGTGTATCCTGGCCTAGCTGGTTTGCTCAGTGGTTAGGACACTGGCCACAGACTGAAGGGTCTCGAGTT
Source organism: Miniopterus schreibersii (assembly GCF_964146895.1). NCBI lineage: Eukaryota > Metazoa > Chordata > Mammalia > Chiroptera > Miniopteridae > Miniopterus > Miniopterus schreibersii. The sequence continues at coordinate 174,934,075 of NC_138102.1, forward strand.
TGATTCCAGTCAAGGGCACGGACCTCCGTTGCAGGAAGGCAACCGATCGATGCATCTCTCATGTCGATGTTTCTCTCCCTTCCACTCTCTGAGAGACACTGGGAAGAAATATCCTCTGGTGAGGATTAAAGAAAAAACAAAGTATATCCTATTCTGAAGGCAATGGGGATCTGTCGAGCGAATGTAAGCAGAGAGCGGCTTCAGTAAAATGGATTTTACAATGTCATCCTGGAACTAATTACAGAGGGTAGATTGGGCGGTAGAGAGCAAGCAGAACTGAGGCGAGGAGTGGGTTAGAGACCCTCTGGATAACCTGGGGACAGAATAAGGAGGACCCGAAGGGATGGGGAAGGACAGGATTAGGAGCTGCTCGGGAGGTAGAATTACGTGGCCCCAGAAATGGGTGTCGTGGGGGTGAGGGGGAAAGAGGAACCTGGAAGTAACCCCGGGCAGATGGGGGAGGAGGTACCATTCACCCAGGTAGAGAATTAGAATAGAGGGGAATGGATTTGGGGCCGGGGTGGAGAGAAGGTGATGATTTTCTCCAGTGCAGCAGACTGCATGAGAAATGTGCTCCGAGTTGCAGTGTGTGATTCCAGGAACACATCTCCCTCCACCACGCTGGCAACACCCCTGCCCTTGACTCCTGTTTTTCTGGGCAGGCAGCACTAGGACTTCCCCAGCTACAAGCCATTGGAGGTGGCTCCCTTGGCATAGGGGTGGCTAAAGCAGTGTGAGGTAGGACGGGAAGCTAAGGTGGAGAAACGCAAATAGTAGTAGAATAGGGAGGAGCCTGAGAAATTATAAGCGATGTTAAAGAACTAAGGGTAAGAAAACCAAGGCTTCTAGTTGGATACTTCAGGACAGTGTTCGTGACCGGGGTGATTTTGCCCTCTAGGCACTTGTCATTGTCTGGAGACACCTTTGATTGTTGTGACTGGCATCTGTGGACGGGTGGGCAGAGGCCAAGGTTGCTGTTGAGTATAGAATGTTAATCATTCTATAATACACAGGACAGGCCCCCACAACCAGAAACTCAGCCTAAGATGTCAATAGCGCTGAGACTGAGAAACTCTGCTTTAGGTCCTGACATCAGATCCCTAGTCTTGCCTTTTGAAAAAATACTGCCAGCCAGAGATTGCATCCTCAGCACCTCTGAGGTCACCTCTGTGGCTGTGTGTGGAGCAGAATATATACTTACTCACAATCTCTAAAACAAGCACACAGGCCATTTGAGGCTTTCTACTGCTGGAGTTATGGGGAAGTTGAGTAAAATGTTTCCCTTCCTCCATGCTTTGCTATCTACTTATTCTTTCACTTGTTTACTTAACTATTTCTATATTTACATTTAGAATTCCTATAAAATAGTACATAGATACTTTGTATCCATGGGGAGACCAAGATACCAGGTAAGCTTGTGTGGGACATCAGTCTGTGATTGTTATGCAACAGCCAGCAGAGGGAGGAGGGTAGGGAGTGGGGCCACATGAACCCCGTGCTAGGGTGAAACGAGGGAAGACGTTGGCGAGGAGACTGATGCTGGAAGTAGAGGAGAAAGGTGGAAAGGATGTGGAGAGGGGGCTTTTCTGGGAAAGCTGCCTGAAGTTTGTAATTATGGTTTTCTGCATCACATTCTGGAAATCACTGTTTCAGAGACTCCAAAGGGAAGGAAAAGAAAACCCAGAAAAACACAACCAAAAAAACCAGTGGAACCCAAAAAACCTGCCGAGCCCAAGAAATCTGCCAAGTCCACAAAATCAAAAGAAAAGCAAGAAAAAATTACAGACACGTTTAAAGTAAAAAGAAAAGTTGACCGTTTTAATGGTGTTTCAGAAGCTGAACTTTTGACCAAGACTCTCCCAGACATTTTGACCTTCAATCTGGACATTGTGATTGTAAGGATGTTTGTTCTCATTTGGTTTTGTAAATAATAGCATTGGTGGATTAACTTAACCTTTACCCTTGCAAATAATTTTGCAGAAAAGAACTGTTTCTAAGAATTCTTTTGGTAGTAAATGAGGTTACCCCTCATAAGGTTGTATTATTTGGGAGTGTTTAAGGGGGTGGGCTCCAGAGTGGGCTGTCTGCTGTCCACCCTGCCACATGGGTATGACCCTAGACAAGCCTTAACCTTCCTGAACACCAGTTTCCTCCTTGGTGAAACAGGGGTGATAATAGTACCTCCTTCATAGGGTTGCAATTAAATTAAATAATCCACGTAACTCCTTTAGACTTCTTGGCATCTGTGAGTTCTCCATACATAACGCTGATTTCAAACTTTGATTTTTTACTGTAATTGTAAGAAACTTCAGCATGCAAACAGCTGTGTGGGTGACATGGAATTAGCTGCTTGCCTGGAGTTGAGAAGCAGACTTGTGACTGGACCTGGGCTCCAACTGACTGATTGCTCCAGAACCTCTTTCTTTCCAGCCCAGTTGGGTAGGGCTTGGGATATGAGGGAATCAAACTGGTTTTTAAAAACCACAGCAAAACTTTCAATATGAAGGAAATTCCTTTCCTCAGAATGGTATACTTTGTTCAGGTAAAGACTAGGTAGTTGATAAACAATACTGCTTATGATGGCAGATTAAATTTTTATTTTAATAAATTCAGTTTTGTCCACCACTCCACAGAAGCCCTAAGGCTTAAACCCTACTAAAATGTATACATTTTTTTTTAGATTGGCATAAACCCAGGACTGATGGCCGCTTACAAAGGGCATCATTACCCTGGACCTGGAAACCATTTCTGTAAGTAGTTACTTTTTTATTATTATTTTACTTTTAAACTAGATATCTTTGTTAGTAGTTTGGGGTTTTTTAAAAACAAAATTGTGTTTTTAATATGAGAGATTGTATATATATAAATATACATACATTTGCTCTGTGTGTGTATATACAGAAAAGGTTTGGAGTGACATGTCACTTAGCATTTTGGTTTATGAGAGTCGAGGGGCATGAAAAGGATGACTTCCTCTTTTGCTTGAATTGTTTCAAGTGAGTTTTACTACTTTTTTAAAGGATTGTTTTTAAGTTATCTACAGACGTAGCAATAGTACATCATTGTACCAGTGCAGAATACTGACCTTGCCCAATTTCTGCTGATCACGTTTCCTAGGAGAGATGGAATACTTGATCATTGCCAGTCCAGTTAAGTGCTATAACTGGGGACATGCTCTACAGATACTTCGTGTCCAGCAGAAAATAGCATCAAAACCTTCATACTAGAGTGAGCTTTAAAACCAAGTGTGACTACTGTTGTATTGTCCTGCGTACAAGGTTTCTCATGCCTAACAGAGCGAGGCATGCTGTAGGCCCTCAGGACATGCTAGCTGATTATCTAAGAGTAACACGAAACACAGTTAGGGTGAATGATAGTAATGTGTTTTTGGAATGAATAGCATATTGTCTCCATTATTAAAACTTTTTTTTTTCTAGAGAATTTTCAGCTTTTCATTTCTCCACTGTCAAGGTGTTTGAATGTCCTGAGTCCATCAGAGTATGTTTATCTGTTGGAGGTATTCTGGGGCAGGTGGTGATACCACCAGTTATTGGAAAGGAGAACTGTTTCAGAGTTTCCTACACTGACTAGCTGGGTACTCTCAACAGGCATTTACCTTAACCCTCTATGAAAAGGGAATAATAATAGTAATATCTCATAAAATAATTAGTATAATTGAGATATTACGTGCAAAGTGTTTAGCATAGTACCTAGAATATAGTAATTGCTTGATATGGTAATTGACCTATGTTATAATCTGTTGGGTTTTTTAAATTTCAAGAATAGGATATAGGCTAACACATCAACTCATAGGGCAGGAACCTTTGACCTTCTGTGGAAATAAACTGTCTTTTTCACAGGGAAGTGTCTGTTTATGTCAGGACTGAGTGAGGTCCAACTGAACCATATGGACGATCACACTTTACCAGGGAAGTATGGTATTGGATTTACCAATATGGTGGAAAGGACAACACCAGGCAGCAAGGATCTTTCCAGGTGATTACATAACATTTATTTATATAGGTCAGAACCCTGATTACGCTGGTGCCTCATACACTCTAGGAATACTGTATGTGCTAGTTCAGGCTGGGCCTAACAAACAGTATGTGAATTGGTCTTTCATTGAGAGCTCTGTGAATTTAGTATATTATAAATATCACCATACTTATATTTTGATGACCTTTTAATTTAATTTTAGTAAAGAATTTCGTGAAGGAGGGCGTATTCTTGTGCAGAAGTTACAGAAATATCAGCCACGAATAGCAGTGTTTAATGGAAAATGTAAGGTTCACTTTTAAATTTTATATGTTTTCTTTACTAACATTATGGGCAATGTAAATATGTTTGTGTTTCATTTTAGGTATTTATGAAATTTTTAGTAAAGAAGTTTTTGGTGTAAAGGTTAAGAACTTAGAGTTCGGACTTCAACCCCATAAGATCCCAGACACAGAAACTGTAAGTCCTTAAAGTTACATTTGTAAATCAGCTAAATATGAATTTTCTTCTAGCTAGTTTACCTTTTTTATTCGTTCTATCCATTGTAATTTATGCCATGAAAAGAAAAACACTGTATTTTGTTGAATAATATCTATATATCAACTTAAACTAATAGTTATAAATTAATTTAGATACTGATATAGTTTTATTAGAAAAAAGAAACATTTGTCAGATAAATGTCTTAATGGTGTTATGTTACTTGGCTAAATATTAAGAGGACCTGGCTTACATACTACATTTAAAATACATTTAATGGGATATTCTTATCAAATTCAAGTTGGTTAGCCCTTACTCAGTTGTGAAACAGACATATAAATATAGGCATCCTGATTAGTAGAACTATAAGTGCCGCTCTTATATGTATTAGCCCACTTTTGTTTGAGAGCCATATAAATGGTACAACCCAGTTGCAGACACATGCAGCCAACGTGACTGGCACACAGTACTATTGTCTTACACATAAAGGCGTCATGCAATAGTACAGTGGTTTTCAAACTATGATTTCTGCAGACAGTTTGGTTCAAATTTTTCTTCTTAAATATAGTTTTTAAAAATATGGTTTTATTGATTTTAGAAGGAGGGGGAGAGAGAACATGGATCACTTGCCTCCCGTACGCAACCTGACTGGGGACCGAACTCACAACCAGGGCGTGTGCCCTGACTGGGAATGTAATGGGTGAATTTTGGTGCACAGGACAGTGTTCAACAAGCTGAGCCATGCTGGCCAGGGCTTATAGTTTTAAGTTTTGTTTACAACTTTTTACAAAACAACACCCATGCACAGACCCATGTGTTACAGAGAGCATTTTAAATGATAGAGAAGCCACTGTGCTGATAGGTTTTTATGGAAACCTCAGAATAGTTTCTGCCACCTACATATATCTGACCTTCTGCTTTTTAAATTTCTTCAGTTTTTAACTTGTTGTAAATATGTGATTGATAAAGTAGATTGTAGCAGTGGTCTTTCTTTAAATTGAGGCCTATCCTTGTCTGCTCGGGTAAAATTGTACATATGAGTTTGGTACTTCCTATTGAGTTCTGCATGACTGTCCCTTAGATGCCAGATGAGGCTCAGGCATGTGAGCTGCATGGATATGTGATCATAGTAGTGCAGTAGTAAGTGAACTTAAATCATATCATAGGTAGTTTCAGTTCTTAAAATGAACTGTGAGTACATTTATTTTTAAAATTTATTCTTTATCATGAAGTATTCACTTATTGATACGGTTGGTGATTCAGCTTTGAAACAAAAAGAAAATTCTCCTTTTTCAGATTTCTGGATCACTTTAATCGAAGAATATTTTGAGATTGGAAAATGGTCTGTTACAAACCTGGTAGCATTTGCACCTACATATCACTGTTTCATAAACAAAACAAAATAATAATTTTTTTTTTCTGTAATATGTGATAAGGAGGACAATTTAAAAATCGCAATAATTGCCCAGCCTGCTTGGCGCAGAGGTTGAACATTGAGGTTTAATCCCGGAGATCGAGATTAGATTCCCGGTCAGGGCACATGCCCGGGTTGCAGGCTTGATTCCCCAGCAGGGGGTGTGCAGGAGGCAGCCAATGAGGGACTCTCATCATTGATGTTTCTCTCTCTCTCCCACTCCCTCTCCTTTCCTCTCTCTGAAATCAATAAAAAATATATTTAAAAAATAAAATAAAAATCACAGTAATTGTTTCCCTGGCGGTGTGGCTCGGTTGATTGGAGCATCATCCCATATACTGAAAGGTTGTGGGTTTGATTCCAGGTTGTGGGTTTGATCCCCAGTTGGGGCACATGTGGGAGGCAGCTGATCTATGTTTCTCTTTTGCATCCATGTTTCGGGTGAGGATTTTAAATATACACACACACACACACACACACACACACATACATACATATATATATGGCAAAAATTGTCATTGGAAATTCCATAATATGCAGTTTCACTCTTTTATGTATAAGAGATATGTTGTTAGAAGTTTTGTTATGCTCTGTGCAGAACAGTTTGTCACCATTATCCAAAATGATAAATGCAAATATCTTTCTCCCTAGCTATTCCACTTTTAGGAATTTATCCAACACATACTCTAAATTAAATATGTACAAAGTTTTTTACAGCTTACAATATTAAAAGATGGGAAACAACCTACATCCCCACAGTTTGGCTCTGGCTAAATAAATCTGAAAATGGAAGGGCTTTTTGCTCTGACATGGAATTCTCTCACAAGCAAGGTGCAGTATGGAGAACAGAGCATGCTACCATTTGTGGGTGTTTTAAAAGGGGTGAGGGAGAATATTTACTCAGACACATTTGCTTGTATAGTTGTTGGACTTCCTCTGAGACTGGTGACCTTCATTGCCCTTGAGGAAGAGAGTTAGGTGGACAGAGACAGAACTGGGAGGGAAGGCTGCATTGTAAACTTACATGGCCTTTTCTACCTTTGCAGTTGTGAGCCACATAGTTGAAAAGACTGTTCATTGATAGATGAACACGGGAGGGGGAAACGCCCTTGTTTTTGATTATTAACTTTGTAATATGTAAATATTACAAATTTGAACTCAAACACAACTGCTTTTGTTGATCTTACATATATTGCTATGTGGTCAGTATCAAGTTATTAACCCAAAGATAATAGATTTCTATAACTATGAATTTTGATTCTAGCTCTGCTATGTGATGCCATCATCCAGTGCAAGATGTGCTCAGTTTCCTCGAGCCCAGGACAAAGTTCATTACTACATTAAGCTGAAAGACTTAAGAGATCAGTTGAAAGGCATTGAACGAAACACAGATGTTCAAGAAGTTCAGTATACATTTGACCTACAGCTTGCCCAAGGTGTGTCACTGTTATTGCTCCGTTTTCATTCTATGTATATATACACTACAGAAAGTGTGCTGTGGATTTAAAAGCAGGAGAAAAGAAGGCAGTTATATTTGCAGCCAGAGTGCTCTGATAATGGCTGTTAGTCACGGTTTAAACCTCCTTTTACTAAGGTCTTCCATCTACGTTGGTGCTCCTACAGATGTTGAGGATACAAGAAACAGTATAACCCACCTAAAATGAAATCTCACAGGCTGTAACAGTTCCAATGAGCTAATGTAGTATATGTTACAAAGAGTGCAAAAGATTATGTATAGCAAAAGATGTATTTCCATGCATGAACATTCAAGAAAAAGATTCCTTCATCATCATTCCTGAATAAAGCTGTTTTGGAAAATTGTTGTACAAAATCGATTTTAAATCCCTTTCACCCTCCTCACAGAGGATGCAAAGAAGATGGCTGTTAAGGAAGAGAAATACGACCCGGGTTACGAAGCAGCATATGGTGGTGCTTATGGTGGGGATCCGTGCAACAGTGCACCTTGCAGCTTCTCTTCGAATGGGCTAAGTATGTCCCTCCCTATGTTTGTCCTTTCAAAGACTTGCTGTTGTCAGGATTGGGGGGGTAAGCTCTTTAAAAAGGGTACATTATTGAAGAATGAGAATTATAAAAGAAAACTCTGGTTAGTGACATAGAGAAAATGGTTATTTAATGTTTACCTGTGCAAATGTACGGCTCGTTTTCTGTAGTCACTAACTGTAGTAAGTCATCTTAGTTGCGTTTTCCCCCTTGAATAACAAGTGAGGATTTATTAGTCCTGCATCTGAAAATAAAACAGAAACTCACTGTATTCAAGAAACTTGCTTAACTATTGTAATAACAGCTCTCCTTCAGTGGACAGTTAACATCTCCTAATTTGATCATTTAAAGCTTTTAAATGGAATAAACTAACACTCTCCCCCCTGCTCCCCCGCAGCTGACAGTGGAGAATCAGCCTTCGGTGATGTTCCAAACGGGCAGTGGATGGGCCAGTCGTTTACAGACCAGATTCCTTCCTTTCATAACCACCGTGAGACGCAAGAGCAGGAGGAAGGAAACCATGCTTAAGCACGGTGCTTCCCAGCTCGGCTCAGATGCTGCAGTTTTAATGCAGTTGTCAAGAAGTGGCCCTCAGTTTGCTAACTGAAGTGTTTTACGAGTGTTTTCCTCTGGTGATGTAACCATAGTACAGTTGTGTGGTAGAATCAACTGTATGAACCTGTGTAGTTTGGAAGGAACATTTAGGATTTTTTGTATATGAGTTTTTATATTTGAATTAGCCATCATTCCAGCATTTTATAGAGCCTTTTTCATTTATGAAGAAATTGATTTTCTTTTGGGAGTCACTTTTAATGTGTAATTTAAAAATGCAGCAGTCTCAATATTTATATTTGATTATAAATTGTGCATAAGCCTAGATATACCATTATCCCTTTTATGCCCAAGAAGGGCATGCTGATAATAAGAATTAGCGCTGGAAAAGAGGCACAAGTGTTCATTTTCATGCAAATTACGCCTCAGTGGCGTCGTCACACTCAGACCTCTTTACCACTGGTGGTCGTTTGTGAGGGCTGCTCACTAGTTCTCATGTGGAGCGTGGCCTTGCAGCGGCAAGACTGACCCGGCCTCCTCGCCCCGCGTGTTAATCCTCTAATAGGCAGACACTTCTGCTGGGATGGTGCACTCCAGAGAATGCAGTAGACCTTTTAAATTTTGTTACTTCGTCTGTGTTTTACTTGAGAGACATATACGTGATAGGGAAGGAACGGAATTTCTCTTTCGATATCTCCATCACCATTGTCCTCAGCTTTAAGGATGTAACATAACAAGTGAGAAATGAACTTTCAGGCTGAGTACAAAATGCTGGAGGTGTTTGATAATCGTATTTAAACTGGTGCTTTATGTACATGAGATGTACTAATATAAATAAGAGAAATTTTCTTGCTAGTTAAATCTAATAAGCCAGTAATTTAAGAATTATTTCTATACATCATTGTTCTTTGTTACTGTGGACTAAGTTAACCTTACGGCAAGGTTAGTTTAAAGTAATGTACCTTTGTGATCTTCTAATGCATTTTCCAAGGTGCTACAAATAGTCCAGACTGCTGGGCCTGGCAGATACAAAGCTGGGTATTTGGAAATGCCATTTGCATTTACTCCTGATCACTTATACCCAAGGAGCATGCTTTTCCATATGAAAATATTTATCAGGTGGTCTTTTTCGTCTAAAAGGTTATTATATGGCCTGTTCCTTTTTTATAGTAAGAGAAACAAATTCTTGTTGTGAATCTTAACATGCTCTTTAGCTGTGGCTGTGATGGGTTTTATCTTTAGTCTAGATCAAGCTGTGTAAAAGTCATTCATGTGATTTGAATCATGTACTGTACTGCTGTTTACATGGATGTTTTGTGCGGGTGCTTTGAAGTGCCTTGCATCAGGGACTTGGAACAATTGAATTATTTTTTCATGGGACTGTGTAAAGCATGGAACCTAGGTATTGCTTTGGTATATAATAATTTGTAGCCTTACAATAGATTTTTTTTATTTAAGTGGAGATAAAAAACCAACTTTTAAATTATGGACGACACTTACTAGAAGAATGGGTTTGAGGATTTTCCAAGCATACAACAACGATGTTTTCTCATTAAATATGACAGGTAGTAAATGTTGATATATCGTATACATGACAATATGAGACTTTTTCATGAAATAATATTGAAAGTTTTTAAATTCCTTTGAAAGTCTAATGGTTTTTACAATTAAAAATATCAGAACAATTATCCTCATGCTGCAGGCGTTTCTGTATCAAGGCTTATTGGTGTTCTTTCGCCCTTTAAACCTGAGAGCAGTTTACCTTCTATCGTATTTAACATACAGAATACCACATTTGGTGAAAATCATTAAAAAATCTGTGACTATTTTATTTTTTAAAAATATATTTTTATTGATTTCAGGGAGAGGAAGAGAGAAGGAGAGAGAGAGAAACATCAATGATGAGAGAGTCATTGATCGGCTGCCTCCTGCATGCCCCCTGCTGGGGAATCAAGCCCGCAACCCCGGGCATGTGCCCTGACTGGGAATCAAACCTAGATCTGGATCCTAGGTGGATGTTCATCTGCTGAGCCACACCAGCTGAGTCTGTGACTATTTTATTTTTTCAGACATTCATGTTTTAAATGTATTACAAGAGCCAAGACTGGCAACCTGTTAAAAAAAATATCTCCATGTGAAAAATACATGTAGAAATTTTTAAAATTTTTAGATGTAATTGTCACTGAGTTAAGCAAATTGATTGCTGAAACCTAGATGGGTTTATTTCTTTCCAACAATATATTTCACTCACATAATCTTGAGTTTCATAATCACCACTTGTACTTCGGGAAGTACATCAATACCTGTGTGATCCAAGGTACTATTTGCTCACAGTAACCTTTGTTTCTTATATTGTGGGTCATATGCATCACAGATACTGTTCATAAGGAATGATGTTGTAGTAGGCTGCAAACAGACAGTTCCACGTTTTTATACAGGAAATATCTAAAATTTCAAGTTATATCAGCTGTTGTGGTGATTGAGTTTAAATATCCCTGCAGGGTCAGGAACAAACCAGCTTTCCCATAAGTCGTTGTGAACGCTGGGGAAGTCCCAAGGTTTATGTCTTCCATTCCAGTGGAGTAATTTTGCTTCTTGCAGAAAATGCTCCGAATATCTGGTATCTGGACTCCAGCCTTTATTGTGTTTGGAGAAAAATAATAGGTTTGTTAGAAAATAAAATTTTATATATTAAAATTTGAATATAAGTTCATTATAAAAAAACTAAAACAAATCAAAGGGTATACAATGAAGAGTTTACCACCGAACCTAAATCTCCAAAATGGCCATGGTTTGAGTTTCTCATGAAATCCTTTCAGTAATATCCTACCTGTACACCAGTATGTATGTAAGTGTGTGTATATGTTATGTATTTGTATATATACGTACACATGCATATTATATATGTATTTTTGAAATTTATTTGTAACTTGCCTTTTAAAATTACTCTTAGGGAACTTTCCACAGTTGCACATATGGATTACTGAATTATTTGTCGTGACTACAGAGTGCATCTATGATTATTTATTTAGCGAGTTTCTTCTGAAGGACATTTAGGTTCTTTCTGTCCCTTTATTAGAAAAAACAATTCTACAGTGAACAATCTCCAAGCATGTCTTGTGCATGTATACAAATACAGGGTGGGGCAAAAGTTGGTTTACAGCCCTGGCCAGGTAGCTCAGTTGGTTAGAGCATCATTCCTGATACGCCAAGGTTGTGGATTTGACCCCTGGTCAGGGCACATACAAGAGTCAACCAATGAATGCATAAATAAGTGGAACAACAAATATCGAGGTTTTTTTTCTCTCTAAAAAATATAATAAAAATGTGGGTTTTTTAAAAATATATCTTTATTGACTTCAGAGAGAGGAAAGGAGAGGAGAGAGCAAGACAAACGTCAATGATGAGAGAGTCATTCGAGCGCGCAACCCGGGCATGTGCCCTGACCAGGAATCGAACCCCGATCGTCTGGATCCCAGGTCAACACTCAACCGCTGAGCCACTCCTGGCCGGGCAATAATAATAAAAATTTTAAGTAGGTTTACAGTTGTATGCAAAACGTAAGTTTATTTTTGCTTCATTATATATTATTTATTGTATTATTTCCCATACAAACAACTGTAAACCCACTTTTGCCCCACCCTGTGTTTCTGCAGGATAAAATTCTTGTAGGTGGAATTGCTAAATTGCAGTGTGTGTGCCATTTAATTTTTGATAAGAGTTTGCCATATTGTCCCCAAAAGAACTTATAACAGTTTTCCTCCCACCCAGAGTTTATAGTTGTCTTTCTGCATTATCCCGCAATATGTCAATATTTTCTTTTTAAACAGTCCTATTTTTACTGTATGAAATGTAACCAAGAATAAGATCCACTTTTTAAAAAATACATGTTTTTATTGATTTTTTAGAGACAGAGGAAGGGAGAGAGATAGAAACATCAGTGAGAGAGAGTCATTGATCGGCTGCCTCCTGCATGCCCCGACTGGGGATTGAACCCAAAACCTGGGCATGTGCCCTGACCGGGAATCGAACCTCGACCCCTTGGTTCCTGGATGGACGACTCAATCACTGAGCACAGCCGGCTGGGTCAGACCCACTTTTTAACATCTGTCTCCATCGGAATATCATTCCCCTCCTAAGTAACCACTAGAGACTGTATACATTTACCCTAATATTGCCGTGGCTAAGAATATGTTTAGTTACCTCTTCCAAAAGTACGTAATGATCTTGAGAATGTAAATCGCTTTTTAAATATCCTTTAAGGTGTTAAATTTTTCTTTTTTGTAAGAAAGGAAATTTCATTTTTCTATTTTTTTAGAGAGAGAGGAAGGGAAAAGGAGAGAGACATTGGTGTGGGACCGAAACATGCATCAGCTGCCTCCCGCACGCCCCTACCAGGCATCACGCCCGCGGCCCAGGCTGTGCCCTGACCGGGGTCGAGCCCGCAGCCTTTCTGCTCGCAGATAACACCCAACCGACTGAGCCACACTGGCCAGGGCTGTGATTTGATATTTTCAAGAAACAGCAGCCCATTGAGTAAAGAGAGGGGGAATAGCTAGGGTTACATTATTCTAGTTTAACAAATGATGTAAGAACAAAGCAAAATCCTGCCTATTACTCATAAGTAGCGGAGGAGGTGGTTTGGGGCTCAGGGTTCCAGGTACCGGGGAACCTGCACAGAGGAGACGTGCGTTTGGGGAGAGGGGCCTCCCTGTGACGAGCCTCACTAAGAAGGACGTCCTCTCTCTGCTCTACAACAAGGACTGGAGGGCTTGCAGTTTTGCCTTTAGCTAAATATGTTTCATAAATTTTTAATATTTTAAGCCTCCCCATTTAAACCCAAACTTGATACCCAGTTAGCACTGCATTGCTTTCTGCTTTCAGAACACTCTAAAACCAAGTTATTTTTCAAATGATCACTGTTCAGATTTACTTTGCAGACCATCCCTGATTTCAAAACCCTCAGCACAGAATAGGTTCCTTTCTACAAAGAAAAATGACTTCTCTCCCTGGGAAAGATTCTACCCCTTTCCACTTGTCAGTAAGTTAGGTATTTCATAAGATGTAATTCTGGGTCTCTGTTCCAAGATCATAAAATGCTCTAACCTTATTGATCTAAGCTCCATATAGCTGTTCCTACATAACATTTTTTATAGACATTCACTTCAATGGGATTTTCTGCACATTCATTACATTGAAATGTTGATATTTGACCTAACAGTGAACCCAACATTAACATAAATCAAATCGGGTGGAACAATAGTGTCCTTAACTTCCCTGTGTCGCTTTTATGTGCATACAGATGCTCAGGAAAGTCAGAGAGTATCTGGGAATGAGCAGAAGCAATCCATCAGAATCACTAAGAGGAGATGGGAACCCAGCTTCCATAGTTTTGTCTGTCTTTTCTTCTAAAAGGAAGAGTAAGGGAAATACCACCTTATAGGATTGCTTTCAAAATTAGAAATGATGTTCACCTTTATCATCAGAACTTCACCCAGTGCCTGGAAATGCAATGGGCACTTGGTAAATGTAAATCCATAATCCATTGTCTCCAATTCTAAAATAATCCCCAGTTTGAGTGAACATGAATGTCTCCATGCCTGGCTCTTTTCTAAGCAATATACTTGTGTTAGGTAATTTATTCCTTGTAAAAACTGTAAAGTTCCATTAGCTTCAGTTAACGAATGAAGAAACTAAGGCGGAGAGATTGAGTAGCTTGTCCAGGATCATGGGTAACAGAATTGGGATTCCAGCCCGCACCCTAGGGCCTGCCCTCCTGTGAAGAAGAGTGACTGCACAAAGGACACCGTAACAGCTTTTCAAAAGGTGCATTGCCAGCCGGGGCTCCGTTCTGAACACCAAGGGGTGTCAGATTTGATCTCCTGCCGGGGCACATGCAGGAGGCAACGGATGGATGTTCCTCCCTCCCTCTCTCTCTCTCACTCCCCCCCCCCTTCCTCTCTCTAAAATCAATAAAAAGCATATCCTAGGGTGAAGGGGAAAAAAGGTACACTGCCGGTTATACAAATGCATCACAAGCTGTTATGCTCACTCGCTCGGTTTAGTCCGCTGTAGGCCACTGCAAGAGTTCAGTGACGGCGTGTGAAAAAGTTTTGACAGTGAAAGTTCTAACAATAGTTAAGGTTTTTCCTGCACCTACTGTATGTATGCTAAGGGTGAGGCTAATTGCTTTCCATGAATTCCTAGAAGCATGCCTCTCAGGTAGGCCGTTTTCATCAGTTGCTTTTGCAAATCCAAGCAAGGAAGGTTAAATGATGTGTCCAAGGTGCTCTCCAAGGTCACCTGAGGATTCGAATGGAGGAAGCTCATGCACACTTTCCCCACCTCAGTGCTCACCAGGTCTATAAAATGCACATTTTATTGGTTTTCTACAGTACTTACCCAGGTGCCTTATGTGCCACAGGGGGTTGATTGTGGAGTATTTCCCATGAAACACGATCAGCATTGGGGAGGTGGCCACCCCTCCTCCCAGGGAACTGCTGTAGAGATTTTCCCTAAGGGAAGGAATAGAAGAGCATCATGTGGCCTGGAGCCCCACAGACTCAGAGAAAGTAGAATCTAATCATTTTTTTAAATGCAGGACAGTCCCTTACTATAAAATAAGATTATGGTCTTTCATTTTCCCCCGACTTTGGATTTTGAAAATTGTCAAGCCTACACAAAGTTGTAAGCAGAAAACCATGAACTTCCATGCACTTCCCCTAGTGTGAATATTTTGCCTTTTAATTCTCAGGCTATTTTATAGCAAACATAGAAGATCACATTCTGATCCTCCATTATTTAGAATAAGTGTATTTACAAATTCATTTATGATGGTATTAAAAAATTCTAGAAAAAAAAGGACAGGAATACAATGACATCATCTCCATGATTGTGTTAGAGTTAATCTCTCTAAACTTCAATATGAAAAATGATACATTTTTAAAAATTCAGCCCTAAGAAACCAAGTTGACTTCATAAAATAACCCCTGAAAACAAATCTGTGTAAGAAGGAGAGACTCGACTAAGATAAACGATACTCAGCGGAAACCGTTCACTCGGATTCTGGGAGAAGATTGGAAGTCACATCATTAAACAATTTCCTAGAAAAACGTTTGTATTATAAGGATTCCGCAGGATCTCGCTTCCTCTGACATATCACTTGAGAATACATTTTCATCTACTGCCCCGTCTCTTTCTGACCTAAAATGTCTATAAATATGTATAACCCCCGGAGCTATGCCGAGATTGACGGGACAGTTTGGTCCCCCAGGCGGGAGGGCCGAGCCTGCGCACTCCACGTTTCTCTGCATCCACTGCTCCAGCTGCCTGGTGATGCGCTGCTGCTTCCACTCGGTCATGTTGGCCACCATCACGCCCGGGTTGAAGGAGCAGGTGCTGGGGCTTATGCCGAGGTCTTTCACCGCCTGCTTGCGGTAGTCCAGGTAGCCCATGTACGTGTTCTGCCAAGGGAGCGGCGTGCATGCAACATGGAAAAGGAAAGGGTCATTTTCTTGGGACCACTGGGAGGTGTCTGGCTTTCCTCCTGTCACGGGCCACATCCTGGTGTCCTTGTGTCCCAGCTTCTGAAAGCTGGGCACCTCGGGTCTCATTTCCCTTCTTGGGACTCCCCGACCGCCGCCTCCAGTGGGGTGGCTCTGAGTGCCACCCGGGGAGTCGAGCTGGCCTCCCTGTGGATTTCCCACCCCTGCGCCATCCGCCAACCCAGGGTCTCCTTCCCGATGCCTAGGGAGGCAGCTCCACTTATGCCCAAGAGTGTTCCGATCCCATCCCTAACGTGCCGTCCTACAACCCGCCCTGTCTCGGTTAGTGGCAGTAACTGAGGCAAAAACACACACAAAACACCAGGGTTATTAGGTTATCCTTCACTCCTTTTTTTCACTCACTTTTCATCCATATCTGTCAGCAAATCCTGTCGGTCCCATCTTTCAAAATATACCCAGAAGCCAAGCACGTCCCCCTGCCTCCGCTGCTGCCTTCTAGTTCAGGCCATAATTGCCGCTCACTGGATTCCTGCAAGTTCCTCCTAACCGGCCTTCCTGCTTCTTTTACCCCTTTCAACCCCACTCTGTCTCCATGTTACTCATCTGCTCCAAGCCCCTCTAATGCCTTCCCGTCCGTCTCTTTCAGAGTAAAAGCCAGAGTCCCTAAAATGGCCTGGCCTGCCCTGCCCTGCCCTACACCATCTGCTCACCAACTTCCATTACTCTCCCTCGTGATCCCTCTGCCACGCTGACCTCCTTGTTCTTTAATCCACCAGACACACCCCTGCCTCAGGACCTTTGCACTTGCTGTTGCTGCTTCTTGGAATGTCTTTCCCCTGCTTAGGTGAGTCCTTTCATTCTTTCAGGTGGAGGCTCACAACGCCACCTCAGTGGAGCCCTCCATGATCACCCTATTTAAAATACAGCCCCACCTCCACCCCGATCCTCTGTTGAGTATTTTACTTGCCTTCCCACTAGAAAATAAGCTACACCAAGGCAGGAATTTTAGTTTTGTTTTGGTATCATTAGTACCTAAGACAGTGTCAGGCACATAGTAAGCACTCAGTGCATAGCTGGATGAATGTAACAGCAGGCAGGACATATTGATTCACCCCCACGGGCTGCCATGATCTACCTCAGTGGGATGCTCAAATATGACATGGAAGTAACAGAAATACTCGAGCACTTTCTCCGTGCCAAGCGCTGTTCTAAGAACTGTACACAATACCTCATTAATCACATGCCATTACTTCACGTGTATGAACTAATTAATTCTCACAATGACTCTTCTTGTATTTGACAAATAAAGGAAAAAACAGTTAAGTAACTTGCCCAAGGTCACAAAGCTACTAAGTGATGAAGCTGAGATCTTGACCAAGTCGGGTCTGGCCGCAGAGCTTAGGCCTTAAAAGCGTGTCACACCTTCAATGTCACACATTTAAAAATTATCCCCTAGAACATTTTTTGAAGAATGGTATTCAGTTCTTAGCACCTTGTATTTTACGGCCGTTCTTTTGGTTTCAGTATGACATATAGGTCCGCCTTTTCTCATTTCTACCAGGATAAGGAGCTCTTTACCCTTGAACAAAAATCAATATTTTCCTCTACTGAAAGGGGGGGAAAGCAGCAGTTAAAACTCTGAAAACAGAACCAAAGACTCAGCAAATCTCTTTTACAGAAAACACCCGCTCTGACCGAGAGGGAGGCTAAGAGTGGCCTAGATAACTGTAATTTCTGGTGCATTTGCTACAGGCCGAACACGTGGACAACACGTTATTTCACCACAGCCCACAAAACACAACAACATAGATACTATTGTTGCCATGTTCCAGATAAGGGAAGTGGCTCTTGCAGGGTCCAGTAACTTGGCCGGGAATCTGTAAGGAGTGGAGCTGGGGTGTCAATCGGGAGCCCGGGGCCTTGGGTTCTGCCTCCAGCTCACACCCATCCTGCGTGGCGGGCGGGGAAGTGTGAGAGCAGCAGGGCGCAGGCAGGGTTCCTGAGGCAGTGTCTCACCTGCAGCCCCACAAGTCTGTGCCTGTCCTGAAACGAGGGCAAATCGCAGTCATCTGAAAAGGCGGCCGCGTGGCCCAGGGCCAGGGTGGTGTCATAAAGTTCTTGGATATCACCTGCATTTAGAAACACCAGGAGTTCAGATAGCGCAGCATTAGTTTTAGGGCTGAATAAAGCCGCAGAGCTTAAACTAACCCCTGATTTTGCTACGGGTGAGAAGTGTGCGATCCCTGATTTCATGTGGCGTGGCAATTTGCTTAATAAGAACAGCTCAGATCCATTTAGAAAGCCACTTGATAAGGAG
Source organism: Miniopterus schreibersii (assembly GCF_964146895.1). Taxonomy (NCBI): domain Eukaryota; kingdom Metazoa; phylum Chordata; class Mammalia; order Chiroptera; family Miniopteridae; genus Miniopterus; species Miniopterus schreibersii. Next base: position 174,952,337 of record NC_138102.1, read on the forward strand.
CTCAGCTGGGCATTGGCCAAATGTTTTTATTTCTATTGATACGTAGGTACCACACCAATGCTTATCTTATTTGCGTTTAATATGTTTTTTTAATTGATTTCAGAGAGAAACATTGATCAGTTGCCTCTAGTAAGCATGGGAAGACGCTCAACCAACGGAGCCACATGGGCCCTGGCTATCTTATTTGCATTTAAATACCAAAACTGAGCTCACTTCTAAGATAGTCAGTGAGACTATCTCTCCCCTACGTTTTAGGGGTGCGCAGAAAGGAAAAGCTACCAAGCTATTTATCTCAGACTTGGACCATCTGAGAGTGGCTCTCAAAAAGGGAGCTGGACTGTCCAGGGAAGTGCTCATCAACCCCTGCTTTCAAAATATCCCTGAGTTTACAGCAATACTACACTCCCAACTCGAGCAGGCAGGAAAAGTCACTGGGCAGCTACTTGAAAAAATCAAGAGAGACAGTCATTCTACTCAGGGGCTCCTCTTCCAAGTGGTCTTGGCCGTCGGCTAGTGTACCTTGTACAATGACATCATCGTCCAAATAGATGACCTTCTCATGCCGATGGATAAGCAGAGGCAGGTAAAACCGAACGAAGTTCAGCTGTGGGAACAGCAAAAGAAACAACGGTGGAGGAGAGGCCCGTGGCTCAGTGTCTCCCAGGGGTGCTGGTGGGTTGGCCTTGCCCGTGGCCTCGGCTCAGTCCCAGGTTTGGAGCAGATAAAATGGGGGCTGCGGAGATGCCCTCCCCGAGCTCCTGGTGCCCAACTACTCTGGGCCCGGGGCTGAGCCCAGCACTGGGCCTAGATCCAGTCCCCCACTTCTCAGACTCCACCACTTTCACCTCTGTGAATTGTTGCAGTGGGAGTCAAGGGGATCCCTTGTTAACCTTTTAAGCCACAAATTGCCTGTCACTCAGTAATTTGACTACTGTTAACTAAATCAGCCTTACACACACACACACACACACACACACACACACACACACACACACAGGCATCATCTCCAACAATAAGCTCAACCTCTTAGCTCCTGGAACCAGAAAAAAGTCAGAAAAGCACTGGCTGAGGGTGAGAGTTGTATTAGCCACAACAAGGCTTCATCCAAAGTCCCAGCTCAGCTCACGCTCCAATAACAAATATCTGGAATTAGGGACCGGTCATGTTGTTAGTGGGCTTAGAATTTAGTGCGTTTTCAAGGATGGATTTAAGCAACAATTATACATAGACGGTGGCTACATTTTCTGTAAATTCGTCATTAACGCCACTCTTTATGTGGGAGAGAGTCGGTCCCTGTTGTAAGAACTCTTACTGTGAAATACCTTAAGATTCCAAAGCTCCGGGAAGAGCTGGGGTCTTCTGAAAATATTATCTTAGTTGATACTAGGGAATATATGATCGTTATGCTAGCGGTTTTCTTTGGCTGCTGGGAGACTCCAAGGTAAACGTTATTGCCAATCACAGTACACACAACAGCCCATGGGGCTGGGAATATTTTTTCCTGGCCTCACTGCTTGGCCTCTGCCCCCACCCCGCAGGCATATGGGGGGTGGGGGTAGAGTTTAGTATATAAATCCCGATTTTTCCCCCCCATCTGGTCTGGTTTAAATCTTTCCTTTATTATTACTATTATTATTATTCATATAACTTTTCTGCAAAGGAAATAAAACAAAATAGTAATAACCAAATATCTCCCCAGATCCACGCATTCTCCACAGACATAAATACGTCCTACATTTTCTGAAGCTTCATTTCTTCTTTAATAACTCTGTCATGTTTGTGTAAGCCATCTTGAACCTTTTCTGGAGCGGTGGCTTATGAATTACAAACGAGCAGAGTTCGGTGGAGATCTAACAACCGTGAGGCCTCAGGGCCCTTCCGTCCGCATCCCGGGGGCTAGAACTCCACGCTGGACGGGGCTCACCGAGGACCTTGCCCAGCGCACGCGGGCCCCTACTCACCGGCTGGAGCAACTCGGGCCTCGACGAGTCTGGCCTGATCTTCCCTTTGAGGACCATGGGGTTGAATTCCACGACTTTAAAGTTTATTTCTCTCAGTTTAGAATGTTCAATCCATTTTCTAAAGAGATGACCAAAAAAACCCCAAAACCTCTAGTATATACCTCAAACTGCCCGTTGCTTCAATCTGTTGCCTCCTTAGAAAGTTAAAAATAAAATGTGTGTAACCGTAGTAGAGTTTAGTATATAAATCCCGATTTTTCCCCCCATCTGGTCTGGTTTAAATCTTTCCTTTATTATTACTATTATTATTATCATATAACTTTTCTGCAAAGGAAATAAAATAGTAATAACCAAATATCTCCCCAGACCCACGCATTCTCCACAGGCAACTGGAAGAACGTAACATGTACCCCTTTTCTTAAAAAGCAGCATCTGCAGTTGCTGGTACCATCTCTGCCCCATGTTAACAACTCTGTAGTGTTATGAAGTGGGACACTCTCCACCCTCCTAGGTGACTGAAGTCACTCTTACCCTGCTGTGTTCTATGCTCATTTTTTATTACATGCTTGCGTGTTTAAAAAATTTTTTGTATGAATTCTTTACATATTTTGGGTAGTAATCTTCTGTCTATAATACATGTTGAAAATATTTTGTCTAATCTATTTTAAACACTTTTTTATAGTGTATAAAATTTAAAAGTTTGTAAATGTTATACAGGCAAATCTGTCAGTTTTTCCCTTATGATTTTTGGACTCAGGGAGTCACTCTCCATACCAAAATTATACAATTATCCTACATTTTTATAATACATTTAAAATTTGATTTTCTGTCTATTTTTTTCTCAATCCAGCTCCAATGTATTTCTTAGTATGGTGAGTGATATGAATGATATCACTTTGTAGTTCAAAGATTATAATTAGTGATGATTCTGAGCCATATTAAAATGATTATATTATACTAATATTCTTTCAGGTTAAGAAAGCAAATAAAAGATAAACCATTTCAGAGAGAAAGACTTTCATATAAACTGCTTAAGGATTGGGATTCTTTTAGTTCATGAGACCATTCAGTTGTGCAGAATGACACACTGCCCTGCCAGATTAGTGAGGCTTCCTTACTAAAATTCCTTAGCGAGGCAACACATTTGTCAGGTCACAAAGTAAAATAAACCTCAGGTCATCCCTTCTTAATTCGAATGACATTTCTCAAATGAAAAAAAAGAAGGAAATCTATTTAGAAGGAGAGATAAGAAAGATCGAAAGAAAGTAGAAAACTCCAACGTCTCTAGTACACGACTTGCCGTATTCTCGACAGAGTGTTCCGGAGCCCAACTACATAGAACAAAATGTTGGCGTCGGTGTTGCTGTAGATGCTGTTGATGGCGGCCATCGCGGCCCCCATCCTCCCTGCTGCTGCACAGATCACGACAGGGATCTCATCTTCCAGCTCCTCAGGGGTCTCGGAGTCATCCTCTGGAAACATCAAAATCAGAGTCTTGGAACATGAAGGAATTTCACAGTGGAGTCAGTTAAACTTGCCTCCCACACTCCCCGGGGAAGGCGGCCTAGTGTGGGAGAGGCTGCCGACCGTTCTCCAATAGCCAGCCTTTCCTAATTCCCAGATACAGGGCGTTGGGATTTTAGCTGGCACATCGCCAACTGCTAAGACTATTTTTCCAGACTCCCTTGCAGCTCTATGCCATCAAGTTCCGAAGAGTGGGATATTAGTGCAAGTAATGTGTGCAACTACTGGGTTTGGTTTTATAAGAAATTTGCTTTCCCTCCCTTGGCTGGAGTGTTGATATGATGGCAGCCACCTTGGGCCGCAGATGGGAGCTCCCTGTTGGGGACACCAACACCATAAGACAGCAGGGATCTTGCTCAAGTCTAGATGACTGTGGAACTGACACCTCAGACTGTCACTTGAGAGAGAAAATAAACTTCTATTTTGCTTAAGTCACTATTTTTGGGGGGGGAGAGGGGGAAGCTCTCCTACAGAAGCCAGTTGGATAACCTAACACATGCGCACAGTTGAAAAACATGTGAAGAACTGAAGAGCCTCATTTGAATCAACAAGTCCTCAACTCCTCAACTTTTTTTCCTGAATTGGAATATTTACCTCACCTACGCTGCTATGAAATGTACTGCTTGTGATCTTCCCTTATCCACGTTCTAGTTAAGTGTCTCAAAAGTCGACAGAAAGAGAAAGAAGGTACATGAAAAGCATGACTAATATGCGAAATCGACAATTGATCACTCTTTTGAGCCTTGGCGATCATATAAAATACTGATAACACATACATGTATTATTTTAAAACTGAAATGAAATCATACTTTTTATGGTCTTCTGCAACTTTCTTTTTCCATTCAACGAACCATGGGCATCTTTGCATGTCAGCATTACATTCTTTTGAATGGTATTTCATAACTGGTTTTGTTTTAACACTGAATAGGGTAAAAATTGTGATTTGGGATCCACTCATGTGGTCCAAACCCTGTGTCAGCACATAGCTGATTGATCAGTTGGGGTGTGCACTTCCTTAAAGTTGTTTAACAGCTGTTATCAAAGCTATTATTTCATTCCACGGAGAAAGGAATGTGGTGGGATCAGCTGTTCAAATGCGTTGGTTTATGGGCAGGGAATGAAATATGAGGAATCAAAAACTTAAAGTTCGGGCAACATTTGACCTTGTATTACCTCCTTTCTCTCTCTTCAAAAATTTAAAATTATTTATTGATGAGAGAGAGAGAAGCATTGATTCGTTGCTGCACTCACTCATGTATTTGTTAGTTGACCCTTGTATGTGCTCCAATGGGGGATCAAACCCGAAACCCTGGCACTTTGGAATGACACTCCAACCAACTGAGCACTCCACTGTATGGACTGACTGTGTTCTGTTCATCTCTTCACTAGTTCATCTGCTGTGGATTGTTTCCAGGTTGGGGCTCCTATGAGTGATGCCCTACAAACCTGTGCGCACATGTCTGTGTAGAAATTACGTTCTTTCCAGATGCTCCTGATGTTGATTTAAACCAGATTATACATATTCTTAATTGTTTTTAATGAATTTTTATATTAAGAAAAAAGCCAGCTTTGTGAGAGCAGGTACATGGTTTTGCCCATTTTTGTATGCCCAGTGCCTAAGTATCTGGCTTTTTTTTAAAAAGTGTGGAATGAATGTGTGTGAAGCACCAAAATAGGAGCCGAGTTTGTATTTGATTAATACAGCTACGGGTAATATTTTTCTCTTCTGTATTTTCCACAAATGAGTGTATTTACTTGGCTAATATAAACAAGTAACTTAGTTAAAAATATCACAAACACACTACCAGTGCTTCCTAATTTTTGTGGGAGTTGACTGTGTGTTTTGTGGCTGCACAGATGCCCTCTCACACAATCCCCCCCCGAGGAGGGAAGCGGGGCTCCTCTTGCAGCTGGAAGAAGATACGGGGTGAATGCAGGATCTTTTTTTAAGTTGACAGGTATGAGGCCATTTGTGCACTGATGAGAATGAACCAGCAAGGAGAAGAGAGAGGGCAATTTTCATAAGCAAAATCATCGAGACTCCAGCGGGATGGAAGGGGAGCAGGCCGAGCAACGTGCGGCCCGGGAACCAGCAGTGTCGGCATCCACCGGGAGCTCGCCGGAAATGCGGAACCTCAGGCCATGCCCTAGGCTCTGACCCAGCACCTCTCTAGGTGGGACACTGATATTCTAGGACACGACTGAAAACTTGGCCTTGGGTGGATATTCAAGCAGGTCCTCGGGGCTGACCAAATTGTCTCTGAACCCAGCTATTGAAAGGACTCAAAGGAACATATTTAAACTGAGTTTCTAGGTATCCCAGGTTGATGAATAACCCCCGTTTTTTAAAAAATGGGGGGGGCCTAGGTGGAGGGAGGATTTGGGGGGGAAATAGGGGACATCTATAATAATGTCAACAATAAAAAATAAACTTAAAAATATAGTTTTAAAATTGTGGTAAGATACACAATATAAAACCTACCATCTTACCCATTTTTAAGTGCACTGTTCGGTGGTATTAAAGACATTTACATTGTTGCCCAACCGTCTCCACCATGCAGCCCCATAACTCTCTTCACCTTATAAAGTTGACACTCTTCCCGTTAAGCAGTAACTCCCCACATCCCCTTCCCCTCGGCCCCCGGCAGCCACCATTATGCCTTCTACCTTGATGATTTTCACAGTCTAAGCACCTCACCTAAGAGCAACCACGCGCGGTTTGTCTTTTGTAACTGGCTTATTTCACTTAGCGTACCTGCTTCTTTCTTGAGCACCTTCTCCTTGTGAACTTTCTTGTACAGAATCCCACAGAGGGTCACAATCAGAAGGAACAGCAACACCTGATTAACTGAAATTAAAAACAAACAAACACATTCAAGCTCAACCTATGGAGCTGAAGTTGTGGAAAATTTAGAACAGCCGTGTAAGGAGCCGCCTTTCCTGACATACGCAGGAGTGGTGGTCTGGGGCCTTTCTTTGAGCAGTTGGCACGCACAGTAAAGAGTTAGCCTGCGATTCTGTTGATATTCAAGGATACTCACTAATAATTCAAGGATACTCACTCCTTAAGGAGGATCCAGGGATAAATAACCCCAGGCGGTCAGATGGCAGAGGCTTAATGGCTATATGATCCTGCCTTTTCCATGCATGAACTGTGTTCAGAATAATAGCCAACATTTATATAACACTCATGATGAACCAGTACTTAGAATATGTGTTCTTAGCCGTTAGAGCCCAGCTACCTCTCAGTTCATTCAATCACTGGTCAAGGGTGACATGCAGAAAATGTTTGCCAGGGGTGAGAGGTTGGAAGACCCCCACCCACCCACCCACACACGTCTTTCAGTTCTGAGCCTCCAGGAGCATCTGTCCCAGGACAGCGACACTCGCCCCTGGGATCTGCTGGGAAGTGGAGTGATGCAGAACAGTGTTGTCATAAGTATGAAACACGTACCACTGGCTGTGCCGGAGACGGTGGAGGAGGTCTGCATTCATAGCCTTAAGTCGCACTGTATCATAGCGTGAGAAATCAGCCCTAATTTCACATGTAAGCAGGTAACAAACGCTGCCCAGAATCGAATAACATTGTTCTAATCAGATACAGTCGTACAATCTTTCTTTTTATGGTAGGCGGTAACTGGGATTCTATTTACAGTAAGGATATAAACTTCCCATTATAAAGTACACTTATAATTTTTAAAATGAGTCCATTTAAAGGAAACAGTTGTGCATGGGGCAGAAGGAACAGCTGATGAAGCTGAGAAGGCCCCGAGCTGCTTCCTGGAGCAGGAAGGAGCTGGCGGGTCTCCAGGAGGCCCTCCAGGGCCACGTCCCCGGGCTCCCCTCTCGGCCTCTGGGCTGTCAGACTCGGCCAGAGACAACCAGCCACTACTCCATTTAAAACAAAACTACAAAGCAGCAGAAGGTAAGGGGCAAAGTTCCAGAGGTTATCAGTCCATCTGATTAACATTCGCCTGCCACAGCCGGTTTGGGGAAGTGACCCATCTGACTACCATCTGACCCTTTGAACCATGGCTGTTACTGCTGATGTAAGGTTGACAGATAAATATATATATATATATATATTTAGCATAAGTATGTCCCATGCATTATTTGGGATATACTTACTAAAAAATTGTTCATAGTTTATCTGCAAGTCAAATCTAACTGGATATCTTGACTTTTCATCTGCTACCTCAGGCAACCCTACCCTGAGGGTAACAGGAACACAATTAGGTTACTATGTTTTCCCCTAGATTCACAAACTACTGGCTCTAAAATCAGGGGAGAAATCGGTTTTGATGGGGTTTGAGATTATATAATTTGAGGTAACTCTTTAAGAATACAAAATTACAAGTGCTAAATTAGATGGGAACATGAATATTTATTTAGATCAAAAATAAATAGTATTTGCAAGTTTTATAGAAAAGTATGACCCTTCTCTTAATAAGTCCAACTCTGACCAAAATACTTAACAACTGTCCATGGGAAATGATGATGCCAAGAACTGCCTGTGGGAAAGCTACCTATGATAATCCAGGCAGATTTCAGAAGTGAAAAGAAGGAAAGAGGCCAAGCCCCCGCATCCCAACAGCCCTCCAAAATATCTTATAATCATGATGTTCAAAAGTCGTAATCTTACTTTTTCGTAACAAAGCCATGTATGTTCACGTGGATAAAAACTGTGACCTGTGGATTAAAGAATAAAATTTTGTTTAAAACAGAATCAACTCAGAAGTCATTATACAATTTTTTTTTTTAAATACATCTTTATTGATTTCAGAGAGAGGAAGAGAGAGGGAGGAAGAGAGATAGAAACATCAATGATGAGAGTCATTGATCGGCTGCCTCCTGCACGCCCCCTACTGGGGATCGAACCCGAAACCCGGGCATGTGCCCTGACTGGGAATCAAACTGTGACCTCCTGGATCCTAAGTTGATGCTCAATGCTGAGCCACACCTGGCCAGGTGTCAATTCTGAAAGACTATGTCTTTGACTACCTGATAAATGACAAATTGTGCAATCATTCTTTATGTCCTGAACCTAGAATTTTGGAAACTAAATATTTCTTGAATGGGTGGCTCACCTCTTCAAAATGATTTCTCTGGCTGTACAAACCATGCAAAGGGCCCCCAAGAAATAATCTTTTGTGTTCAGGGTTCTTTACCTTCTGCAAAAAGAGCCCTGTCAGCCCTCTGGGTTAGCAGATCAGATGGCACTCACTAACAGAAGCGTCACACAAGAAGCTCTCTCGATGTGAAATATCAACGCCATGCCTTTATTTCTGCTATCATAATTGCATTCCTTTGATAAGGAAGCTTTTATCTCTTCAGGAATCCCTTGTGGATACAGAACCATCCTTGGGAGGGGCACACCTACATTCAATTCAGTCATTCATTTATTGTTTATTAAGATACTAACAAAAGCCCAACACCACGCCACGTACTGGGGATGCACCAATGAACAAATCTGTCCCAGTCCCTATCATCATGGAGCTTTCAACCCAGTGGGGAAAACAGGTGCTAAGATTCAACACATAAAATAATTAGGTTATGATAAGTGCTATGAAGGAAACAAAGGTGCTGGGATAAAAAATCAACAGAGGGGAAAGGAATTAGGAAAAGCCTCACCGGGGAGTGGGCATTTAAGCAGAAGAAAGAGCAGGAGCCAGTCAAGTGGAGAGAATGCAGAAGAGCAAGGGCCCTGTGGTTGAAAGAGCTCTGAGAACTCCAGGTACTGCAAGAAGGTCAGTGTGGCTGGAATGTAGTAGACTAAGGGAGCTGCCGGCCAGAAGAGGCTAGAGACAAAGTGTGTCGTCTGTAAAGGAGTTTAGATCAACAGAGGTGGGCGGTACATCAGGAAAAGCCTGATTTGATCAGAAGCAAGGCATCTTCAAAGGACAGCTAGAGAGATGCCAAGGACAGATTTGGGATAAGATTTGTCAGCTTTGCATTGCTGTACACTGGTCAGAAGTAACTAAGATGCCTACGTTTTCACAGCTTCTTCAGATCACTGTTCAAAAGCCCTTCTGCCTCTGTATTGAAGATTACAGAAAATAAAGAAGGGGCCAGGACACAAAACAAAAAAAGACTTTTCACATGATATTCTTACAGGACTTATACTGAACTTATTTAATAACCGGCATAGCTCTTGGCACTGGTCAATTAAAATGGGCATCACTGGTGTCCCACTGGTGTATTCTGGCTAATAAACAGCAGCCTTGGCACCTACAGAATGTCGAATCACATGAATGTATTATCTATTCAAAAAAATAAACAAATAGTGCCTGTCTGGTATGGCTCTGTGGTTGAGTGTCAACCCATGAACCAAGAGGTCACTGGTTCAGTCCTCAGTCAGGGCACATGTCTGGGTTGTGGGCTCAGTCCCCAGTAGGGGGCGTGCAGGAGGCAGCCAATCGATGATGTTTCTTTCTCATCGATGTTTCTATCTATCCCTCTCCGTTCCTCTCTCTCTAAAAATCAATAAAAACATATTTTTAAAAAATAAATTAAATAAACAAATAGTTAAATACAGGATATTCTAAACACACACACACACACACACGATGCATTATATTCTGATAAGCAATGAGAGTTGCTGTCACCTCATTGACCACTCTCATTCTACAAGACCAACTTTTACTTTTACACAGAGCCCTTGGCTTTGCATGAGACAAAATCAGGGTGAATTCCAAGAGGCTTATCGAATAAATATAATCCAGGAACAACTTTTAACAGAAGAGGCCAACTACTTCTTCAGCAAATAAAGAATTGGCCTTATAAGAACTATTTTTCTTCCAAGATATTTGATATATGTTGATAAGAGAATTTCTTTGTGGTCTCACAGATTTCCATAAATTTCCTATTGTAAACTTCCATAATTAGAAAGTGTGCTTTACTTAGGGAAACACAAATGGTGTTGTATAGTAAATATTCAGCACACCTGCTTTTTTTACAAAACAAAACAAAACAATAAGCTTCATTCCTGTGACGCATATAATTTATTAAAAGAATATTATCAGGTCAGCTTCAAATTTTGACTTGTTGATTTTTAAATGTTTAAATATTTCCATGCAGAATTTGCTTATTTGGTTGTATCATTCTATGAATTTTTACACATGCATAAATTTTTGTAATAATCACAACAAATGAGATAGAGAACAATTCCAACAGTCCCAAAGAATTTCCTTGTGCTTCCCTTTCGTTGACAGACTCTAGCCCCTGGCAACCACTGCTCTATTCTCTGTCCCTTTAGCTTTGCAGTTTCCAGAATGTCATAAAATGGAATCATATGGTATGTAATCTTTTGAGACTCTTCTTTCACTTAGAAAATGCATTTGGGATTTAAACTTGCTTTTCAGTGTATCGATAATTTGTTCCTTCTTAGTGCTGAATAGTATTCCATCGTATGGACATACCACAATTTATGCATTTACCCACTGAAGGACATTTGAGCTGTTTCCAGTATTTTCTTATTATGAGTAAACCTTCTGTAGACTCTTGTTTTCAGGTTTCTGTGTGATTTTAAGTTTTCACTTCTTTATAGTAAATACCTAGAAGAAAGATTGCTGAGTCATTTCATAGATGGGTGTTTAACTTTATAAGAAACTGCCAGTCTGTTACTTTGAGTGGCTGTATTATTTTGCATTTCTACTAGCAATGTAAAAGAATTCCAGTTGTTATGCATTCTTGTCAGCACTTGGTATTGTCAGTATTTTTTATTTTACCTGTTCTAATTAATCTATTTCACTGATTTTAGTTTGCACTTACTTAGTGGTTACTGATGTTAAGTATCTTTGTAATGTGCTTATTTGCCATCTGTATATGGTTATACTGGTTAATTTTATGTGTCAACCTGACTGAGCCAAGGAGTGACCAAATATTTCAGTCAAACATTATTCTGGGTGTTTCTTTAAGGGTATTTTTTTTTTATAAGATTAGCATCAAAGTGGAAGAGTAAGCCCTCTCTGATATGGGTGGGCCTCATCCAACTAGTTCAAGTTCTGAATAGAACGAAAAAGCTGACTTTCTCAAGTAAGAGTAAATTTCTCCAGCCTGACTGCCTTCAAACTGGGCCATTGTCTTTTCCTGCCTTCAGACTCCAACTGAAATGTATGCTTGTCCCGGGTCTCAAGCCCGCCCAGCCATCAGGCTGGATCTACACCATTACTCACCCTGCAGATCTTGGGTCTTGTTGGTCTTCATAGTCACATGAGCCAACTCCTTATACTAAATCCCTTCTCCATACACACACATCCTATTGTTTCTGTTTCTAGGAGAGCCCTAATACAGTGGTGAAGTGTCTGTTTAAATCTTTTGCTTATTTTTTAATTGATTCATTGTTTTCTTATTTTTGAGTTTTGAGAGTTTTTTACATATTCTGGATACAGGTCCACTGCAAATACTTTCCTCCAGCATGTGACTTGTCTTTTCTTTCTTTTAACAATGAATTTGGCAGAACAGAAGTTTTTAATTTCGATGATCTCAAACTCATAATTTTTTATGCGTTTTGGTATCATATATAAGAATTTTTGGCCTAACTCAAAGTCGTGATTAGTTCCTTCTATGTTTTCTTCTGAGAGTTTTGTGGTTTTATATTTTATACTTACATTTTGAGTCAGTTTTTGTATATAGCATAAAGTATGGGTTAAAGTTCATTTTTTAGCATATAAATATCTAGTTGTTCCAGTATCACATATTAGGAAGACTGTCCTTTCTACTGAGTTGACTTTTTTCTTTAATATTTCATTCCAATTTCAGGGTGTCCAAAGGGAGACTAGAGATCTGTTTATTTGTGCTCTGAAATCCCTAGAGGTGAGTTTGAATCTAGAGGGTGAAGTGTTTCCCGAGGAAGGGAGAGAGGGCTCAGCACGGGTTTTAGATTCTCTCTTATACTTTCCACAAGAAAAATTACAGATCTGGATAGTCATCGGTGGCTAAAACGTGAGTTATATTATCAAATAAAGAGTCAACAATGTGCTCAAAGTGGCACCAGGCTTAAGGAGACAAGGGCTGATTCATCATGAAAAAAGTTTCAACCAAATATTTCCCCAAATTCACATCCTATCTTTTCACAGTATTCTGGAGTATTTAATTTGTGCTCTGACATCCAGAGAGCTAACAAACTGTTCTCAAAACACAGCTGTTACGACTCTGCTTCCTGGTTGTCCCGGTTCACAATTTATCTATATGCTTATGACAATACCTTACATATTTGTTAGAAGCAGCGGGGACCCTGCCTGGGAAGCTCAGGTGGTTAGAGCATCATCCTGATACATCAAGGTTGCAGGTTTGATCCCTAGTCCGGGCACATACAAGAAGCAACCCATGAATCCATAAATAAGTGGGCCAACAAATTAATGTTTCTCTCTATATATGTAAGTAAATCAATGAATTTAATTTTAAAAGAAGCAGTGGGCATTAAGAGAGGCATGGGATAGCTGGGTGGTTTTGATTTTTTTTAAAATGAAGTTAATAATTAGAAAAGAATTTTAGATTATAAAATTCATTTTAGTCTGTAAATCTAAAATTAAATTTGTCACATTTATAGGTTCACTCACTTCTCTGTAGCATTTTTCCAATCACCCCAGGAACTGGAAACTGACTTCTTTCATGTTAGGGGGAAAAAAGTTAATTTGCTATAAATAACAATTTGTCTTGAAAACTCAAAGTTTATTTTAAATTAAGTTGGTTCTTCTCAATTATGGTCCTTCAAAGGAACTTCGGAACTTGACATTTGACTGGAGGCAGCAGTGGGCAAACAGAAAACACCACTCTTTTGAAATTAGCGACGTGACAGAGACAGCCTGCTGGACGTGGTCAAGACAGGCGGGGTGTCACAGCACCCCGGGGCTTCTTCATGAACCAGAGTGTTGAGAAAACTTGTTGGAAGTGATCTGGGGGAAACTCTTCAACAGAGGTTTCATTCAAGTCTTTAGCTCACTGTAAACAAGCAGCTACAATGGGCCTTTATATTCTCCCGGGTTCCCCGGGCTCTGAGCGCATTCGCGGTGACCCTGGTCCGCTTCCCTTCTTGCACCTGGGAAGGAGTCGAACCAAAACCGCACTTTACTTAGGACTCTTCTGAGGTTGCTTTCAGGTACTTTTTACCCATTTATGATTTTAGATGATATGCGTTCAGCGAACTTCTTGAGACAATAGAAGCCTAGAATGGCCTTTGGCCACAGGACATCCCCTGGCCCCCACTCCCTGAAGGAAGGCCACCTAGTCCCAGGGGCGGGATGACAGGGGAAGACCAGAAAGCTCCGCTCCGAGTCCCTGAGGCCAGCTCCTCCTTGGGTGTCCAGTTAGCTAAGCCAATAAATTTCCTTTTTTCCCCTTAAACTGCTTTGAAATGAGGTTCAGTGTCTTGCAACCAAGAATCCTCACAAATACATTCCCTGTGGCCGGAATGGTGTGCCCACCAGGGAGGGGTTTGCAGGGGCCAGACAGTAATAACACAGTAGCTACCCTTTACTGAGAGCTTCATTTGCACCCACCTCTATCCTGACCATTGAGCGCATTATCTCCTTTAATTCTTACAACACCTTTCAGGTGGGTATATTATTATCTCCATGTTTCAAATGAGGAAATTGTGGATCAGAGAGGTTGAGTAACTTGCTCAAAATCACACAGCTAGTAAATGGCAGGGCAGGAATTTGAAATTAAGGGCTCTCTGACTTTAGAGCCTGTGTTCTTTTACCACAGGCGCTTCCCCAGGAAGCAGGTGAGTTGAGCTCCAGGTGACAGATGTTACCTCGTGCTGACTGAATTGTGCAGTTCACAGGGAAGGTTGGTCTGCTTGCCCCTGAGAGCTCGGTTACTCTGACTACTGAGATCATGCCAGAACCAGAGAAATCGTTAATGTTGACTCATCTCTCCCCTGTCCAGCATGTTGCCAACTCTGAAATCTCAGGAAACAGAGAATGGCACATTTAATTGAAGGCGCAGCGGCGGTGAGTCAAGGAGGGAAATTCCTGAAGCGGATTCTCGTAGGGAACCTGAGCCACTTTGAGAACACAAGGCAGAGAGAAGTCCTTGAGAAGCATGCGCTTTAAAAAGAAAGCCGGGTATATTTAATTTTTTTAAAATATGAAGTTGTATAAGGATTCCACAGGGCTGAGTGGCTTCCCTCTCTCCCTCCTCACGGTTTCCCCCCGTCTGTGACAGGGGTGCCTTCTGTCTAGGCTGCTCTGCATTGGTGCTTCTGGTACTTGCAGTCGAAAGCATTTTAATAAGTTAAGTAGGTGCTCCGGGAATGTTTGCAGCTCCTAGATTGTGCGGCGTTGGTAGAGGGATCAGAGAGGAAGGGAGAGGGAGAGAGAGAGAGAAACATCAAGGATGAGAGAGACACTGATGAGCTGCTACGTGCGCCCCCCACTGGGGATCGGGCCAGCAACCCAGGCATGTGCCCTGACCGGGAATCAAAACATGACCTCCTGGTTTCTCTCTCTGAAATCAATAAAAACATATTTTTTAAAAAAAGAAAGAAAAAAGAACAGAACAAGGACAGTCTCCTATGTGACCACAATGCCCTTATCACACCTTGGAAAAACAACAAGAATTTAAGAACATCTGGTAAGCAGATGTTATTAAATTTCTCCCATTGTTCCAATATCATCTTTTATAGTTTGGTTGTTGTAGCTTTAGTTTCTTTTACTCTTAATCAACCCCACCCCACGCACACTGCCTATTTATTTTTTATGACCAACTCTGACCAGTTCGGTAGGGTTTTCAGTATTGCTAATTGAGATGGAATCTACCACTATCACCAGACTCACGGTAAGTTAAAAAAAAAAAAATTTTTTTTACTCATGTCTGCTATGGGTTCAGGTTAGGGAGGCATTAAAAAGGGCCTGAGAATCAAAAGGGAACATAAAAGAGGAGACCCTAAAAGGCATTGCTGAATGACTTAAGTCCTGCAGACCATGAACCAGAGTGGAAATATCATGGGCCTTGTCATTAGACAGAGCTGACTTTGAATCTTGGCTCTGCCCCATTCCTTAGCTCTGTAATTGTGGGCAACTTGTAAAACCTAATCTCTAAAATGGGACTGTTCTGCAGATTAATTTAAATGACCAATAATAATAATAATAGGTAATACTTAACAATTTTTATGTTCCAGGCATGGTCCTAACACCTTTATAAACAATACTTCATTTGATTCACAAAACAACTCTTTAAGGTTATTATCCCCAATTTACCAGTGAGGAAGCTACAGTTCAGGAAGGTTAAGATACTTGCCAAGGGTGATACAACTCACAAGTGGCAGAGCCAGGACTCGGGCAGGCAGCCTGGCTCCGAGTCCACATTCCCTACCACCTTCATAGCTACTACAAGCCAGCACTTTCCACTGCTAATTGTTACCATTACGCATCGAGCACCTGAAAAACTCTGTGATTTAACTTAGCTCTGAAAGACTTGCACCCTGAAGTTTGCACATGCAAAAAACCCATTTAATAGAGCATGTCATCTCAAACCAGGCAAGCTACCTACTCCTGAACAGGACAAGTGCATGGGCTCACCCGAGAGAGAGAAAGTAAGAAAAAATCAGGACCTAGGAACTTGGCCTCTAACAAAACATCGTGGCCTTTTTGCTTTTTGCTGTATCAGGAAAAGTTTGCTAAAGATGCACCCAAATCCACAGGACAGGGAAGCCAGGTGAGGGAGTCTTCAGCATGTGGGGAGCCTGCCCCGCTTTCTCCTGTTGGGAAGGAGGCCTTCCTTCACACAGTGGCGTTAGACCAGGTGTCAACAAACTAGGCCCCTGGGCCAAATCCTGCCCAGCATTGGTTTTTGTAAATAATGTTTTGTTGGAACATAGCTGGGCTTACTCTTTGATTTCGTCTGTGGCTCTCTTCACACTATAACAGCAGATCTGAGTAGTTGCACGAGAGACCATATGGCCTGTAAAATCGCCCACTGGCCCTTTGCAGAAAAAGCTTGCTGATCCCTGCTTTCCACTTTTGGCTAGATTTTCTAGATATCGATACGGCGCATGTAATCAATCTTAGGTCCTTGATCAGGGAAGAAACAAGACGGCCCCTTGGGATTTGGAAGCAGCCCAAGTGCCCATCAGTAGGCGAGTGGATAAAACAGCTGTGGTCCTTCTATACAACAGAATACTACTCTGCCGTAAAAAGGGAGAAGATTTTACCCTTTGTGACAGCATGGATGGACCTGGAGAGCATTATGCCAAGTGAAATAAGCCAGTCAGAGAAACACAGGTGCCATATTTCACTCATATGTGGAATTTAATGAACAAACTAAACTACCAAGCAAAATAGAGACAGATTCATAGAGAGCAGGCAGACAGCCCGGGGTGGGGGTGGGGGGTTTGGGGGGTGGAGGGATTGAGCAGAAAAGAGAGAACTCATGGACATGGACATCAGTGTGGTGATTGTGGGTGGGGGGGATGAGTAGAGGTGGAAGAGGGCATAGAGGGGATAAATGGTGATGAAAAAAATAAAACACAACAACAAAAGAGAGATATCCCCTTGGGTATTCACCAGGGGAGGTATGAAGTAGGACATCCATAAGAGGAACCAAAATGAAAACAGATGGAGCCAGAATCGGATATGGCAGAGTGTGCTCCGAGAAGTGTTCATCAACGTTATGTGATAAAATGATTCAAGGGTCAACTGGGAACCACTGTGTTAAACAACTTTAAGCAGATTTCTCTACTGCAGGACTTCTCAGTACCTTTAAAATGCCATTATACCTTGAGATTTCTGAGAGGGAAAGCTCACAAAGCTCATTTTCCCCAAGGGACCATCTTCTTCAGAACATTCCTTGGCAAATGCTGAACGAAAAGGAGTCTTTAGAATCATGCTCTCTGGGAACAGAAACGAAAGCTATGAGTGCTGCGGCTTAAGGAGCATGACTGTCTCTCAGCAAGGAAGGAGGGAGAACAGAGAAGAAATAAAGAGATCCAGAGTGGAAAAAAAGCAAAGAGGTGTTTGAAGGGATGAAGCAAGAAAGCAGGGCCCTGGAGAGACATAAGAGGATAGGAGGGACCCGTGGACGACTTGAGTATCAGAGAGGAGGTGTCAAAATTAGGGCTGCAGCCCAGTGCAGGATGTGCGGTCACTCGTTGTCATCACCATCGTCATCATCAGCACCACCAGGTGGCCTTCCCCACGGCCTCATTACTCTGCAGATCCTTTAAACGTATGATGTCACTAAATGCCCATTTTACAGGTGAGGAAATAGTGTCACAGACGAGTTAAGTCCCCAGAGTCAGAGCTTACAAAGTTTGTAAGTGGCTGTGCCTAGATTCAGCTCCGGGGTCTGACCCCTGGGCCCGCGTTCTCACCACTGCACTGCCCGGATCTACTTCTAACTGCATTAAACGGGGGGCTGGAATTTCCTTACGTAGCACAAAAAGGATACTGTACAGAAATGTAACAGCACAACATGTGGAGCAAAAGACAAAACCAACCAACCAATGTCACTTTGGATGTTTAACTGCACAGGGCCAAACAGCTAGAGTACTGGCTTTTCCCCCTCCCGCAGCCCAGCCAGATGTTTAGATACCATCATATCTCATAAAGTGAACGTAAGAAGACATGTTTTGAATGTTAAAAAGCATTTTCAACGTGAGCACTCACTAAGCTCTTATCTTGTCCATGACTCTGTATTTACAACGAGCTTCATTTAGATTTCCATAGCTGCCGGTCCTCTTGGGGAGGGGAGTTGGGGGAACCTCAGAACAGCTTCGTGGGACAGATTCCGAAAACATGAATTCCAGATAAGTTAAATCTTTTGTGGCTCAGAAACGTACCTGCATGAAAGCTAGACTGGCATTTATCTGTGTCCTAGCTAACTGCTGATTTCCGTGTTTAAAATATGCGATGCAGACAGTAAATCCCAGCATTTGGGGTAGGCGGGGATAAACCCGGGTCTGGAAAAGCAGTCCAGGATGTGAACAGCTTGCACGCTGAGGATCCTGGAGTTGCTACAATAGCAAAAAATAAAGCTCCAAAAAATAAAAAAACAAGTTCCATTGGAATGCTACAAACATTGGCTGGGGCTCCCGAAGGCAAACTTTGTGTGGGCCAGTCTACCTCTGATTCACTTTCTTGCATCTACAGCAAAATAAAGGGCTGGCACAGGGTAAAACGGAAAGGCTGCCACGCTGCTTGGAAGTTTCTGTTTACCTGGTGGTGACTGGCGAGGGCAGGGCCCTGGGCTCCTGGGTCCAGAAGAGCTGCAGGGCTGAGCGTCCAAATAGCGACTGGCCCCGGGCTGCGGCCCTTCACTCCGCTGCGGCCGCTTCTAAGATCCCATTGGGAAACCCAAAGGGCTGGCGAGCCCAAGGCCAATGTTACGTTTCCAAGACAGCATTCCTCCCCGACTCGCACCCCCCCCTTTGCTTGCGTTGACTCCGGAGCAGCTCGGGTTTCTCCCACCCCCGGGGCGAAGCAGCTGGGAATCCGGGTGTTGCGCTGGCGGCCCCGAAACCACTTCCAGATGTGCTGGCGGGCAGCTGGGCTGGGCCTGGCTCCCTCTGGCATGCGAGCCGCGAGTCTGCGCGCGTTTCCAAACCGGGGCTGCTCAGGAGGAAAAGCAAATGCTTGGAGGGTGAATTTCTACCGCATGCTGGGTCTAAGGTGAGCTTTCCAGCAGAAATGGAAAATAATGTTCATAGGGATTTTAAGAATATCTTTTAAGATGCTAGCTTCTCCTGAAAGCTAGTGATTAAAATGCCACTGTCCCCAAATCGCAGCCCAGATAACAACTGTGGTCTCATTCTACCAAAGCAACGGTAAGTGACAGAAGTCTCCAGAAGGTGTTTTGTGCCTGAACATTGGAAAGAAATCGGGCAAAGTACCAACCCCACCCCACGCTGTGTTGTTCTGTGTTTCTGTCTCTGATTCTCAAAAACCCAGGAAGTGGTGCCAGCAGTTTGCCAGGGATCGTGGAACTAATTTCTGCAGTGGCCCCTCTCCCGGGTTCCTATAAGGAAATGAGGACACCCCCTGCTCACTGCCTCCTTCTGAAGTGGCGTTGCCATAAAAAAACAAGAAATATGATGCGAGCCACGCGGTAATTTAAAATTTTCTAGGAATCACTTTAGGAAATTTACAAAGAGGGAAAATTAATTTTAATGATATACTTTATTTAACCCAATATACACAAAATATTATCATTTCAACAGGTAGTCAATATGAAACATTATAAACCACACATTTTATATCTTTGGGGGTAACTAAGTCTTTGAAATCTGGTATGTATTTTACACTTGCAGCAAATCTCAATTTAAAAACTAATTTCATCAGAAACAATTGATATGTATTTAGATTTCATAAAATGCACAGTTCAAAAGTAAATTCACATACCCAGGCCATTCCAATCATACTTAAAAATTTTCCAGCCCGGCCGGGTGTGGCTCAGCGGTTGAGTGTCCAGGTGATTAGGGTTCGATTCCTGGTCAGGGCACATGCCCGGGTTGCGGGCTCCATCCCCAGTCGGGGCGTGCAGGAGGCAGCCGATCAATGACTCTCTTATCATTGACATTTCTATCTCTCCCTTTCCCTCTCCTTTCCTCTCTCTGAAATCAATAAAGATATCTTTAAAAAAAATTTTTTTTCTAGTAACTGAATTGAATACCAGTTTTTCAATTTAAGTTAATTAAAACTAAGTGAAATTTAAATTCAGTTCCTCAGCTGCACTAGCCACATTTTAAGTACTCAATAGCCAATGTGGCTAGTGGCTACTGTGCTGCATGAACAGTAATTGTAAGAGAAAGGATTTAGTGGGGGGTTTTTGTCCGGACTTGATCTTGAAGAGTGGGAATATCCCGAATAGCTTCCATTTGTACAGAACTTTGAACATGGACAGTGCTTTCATATCTTCTACTTTATTTTATTCTCACAACATTCCTGTCACATAATATGAACAGATGTGATTTGCCCCAATTTGCAGATGAGTAAACCGAGGCTTTGAGCAAGTTAAAGTTGAAGTTCCCAAAGCAAATTACTGACGAAGCCAGGCCTGGAATTCCTGTTCAGCATTTCTCGACTGTTCCTTACTTGAGGCATGTTTCAGATACTAAGGTTTCTCGCAGCAACTCTAGAGTTAAATTGCATCCACAGCTACTGCAATCTTCACTTGGTCTTTCTTCAGCATCAGCTCACTGTTCGTATAGAATGACTGGCGGCCCTGGTGGTGCTCCCTTATATTCCCATCCCAAAGCCCTCCCACAATCCAGCAAGCATGTCATTTTTCTTTGGAGCTGGTTTGACATTATGTTACTCTTCTTTCTTAACTGCCAGTAAGGTGTACTCTGTTTTAACCACAGCTCCAGTCAGTGTTTAGCTAACAGACACGGTTGTATATTTATTACTGTGCTCTAAGTTCTCTTGTTCCAGTGCTCATTGCACCACATGAGCAAGAAGAGCACCAACAGCTCATAGTCCAGGGCTTGCCACTGCTCTTCCAGAATTATGTGCTATCGGGAGCAGCAGGCCAGTCCCTCAAACACGTCCCAAGCCATCATGATGGAAAACGCAGAAACGAACTCCTGCCCATTCCAGTTTCCTCCAAAGATCGTGTTTTCTCCTCCTGTGTATCTCTCGGCCACCTACCAGAACGCCTGGCCCAGTGGCAGAGCTGGTGAATAGGTTCAGAGGGTAGGACAACCAAAGCACCCAAGAGGGGGACTCAAAATTGAAATAATAATTAAGTCATTTTCATAGACCTTGCTTGCTATTCATATTAACTTCTATATGGATCCAAATCTCTCTGGTCATTGATCTTTGTACATTTTCTCCCTGACCCCCTGCTGTCTCCAACTCCAGATTCTTTCTCCTTTATTTCTGCTGGGCCATGTCCTGAGGATGCAAGAGGCTTATTACCCATGACCTAGATTTCTACACTGAAGGTACATACATATTCTTTCCTGGGGAAGAAATGAGGAGAGCAGAAAGGGACACAGGATATGAGTGCAGTGGCTACCAGCAGGGGCTCTGGAGACAGACAGACCTAGGTATTTGCTCAAGCCTTATACTTACACATTACGAAAAAAATCTCACTTCAGTTGCCTCATCTATAAAATGGGGAAGCCTCATAGGAGGACCCTTGCCAGGGTTAAAAAAATATCATGCATGTAAAATACTCAGTAAGGGCTCAATACATGGAGGTTATTATTACTGTTGCCTGGAGAAATCCAAGGTATGAAGCAGGGAAAGGAAGTGTAACAATAAGATATTTGTAACAACAACATGAAAGTCCAAGGGAGTTATACTATGTTGCAAACACCCCTGGTAGCCTACTTAATGGCCGTCTCTGCTTCCTCCCTTCAAATACAAACACTATCTTTGGGGGCAGCAAGGTGCCGGGTTAAAAATACTCGTCTCCTCAGACATCCTGAGCTAGAGCGTCATGTGACCAGAGCCGGCTGTCTGTGACTTCCTAGAAAGCTACATTTTCCTGGCAAAGAGCTGTCTGGTACCTTTTGCCCTTTCTTCCCGTCTGAAATCCAACTTCGATGCCTGGAGGTGGAGTAGCATCTCGCAGCTCTGACGAGCAAGGGCCACGCTGGGCTGCTGCATGTGGTCACAGTGGCTGTGCACGGAGACTGCAGAGCTGAATCAGTCAGGGTCCTGGCAGGACACAGATGGCTCAGTCCAATAGGCTAATGGTGGGGATTCTGAAGAAAAAAAAGTTATTTGAAAAGATGTAGTCAGTGTTAGGTAAACATGGGTAAGAGATGGTTCAATAGCCTGGGGTTAGAAATTGCAGGGAGCCATTACCGCCTCTAGCCCTGAAGGGAAGGGAAGGGAAGGGGGTAGTAGTTGGCAGGACTGGGAGAAAGTAGCTGCCCCAACAGGCCAAGCCCAACAGTGGCAGCCTGCGCTGACCCACAGAAAAGGGACCAGGGGGCTCATTCCCCCAACCTTACAATCTCCTCTTGGTGGCACCTCCCATCGGCCAAACCCAAATGGAAGTCAGAGGGCAAGGGAGCCCACGTGATGTAATCCACTCAGGTCGGCCTCTCAGGGCACTGCACAGGTTGAAGAGCGGTTGATCTGTATGAGCAAACAGAAAATACCCTTGCACAGGGTGGCTAGGCGCCCTGGTGTTGAGTGGTTCAGCAGCCCTGCACACGCTGAGAGGGCAGGGCAAGGAAACAGGAGGAGCCTGAGTCCCTGACGACACCTCGTCACCACGGCAGCTCTGAACGAACTGCTCGTGACACATCTTGCTACTTGAGGAAAAGAAACCGTCATGTGCTTAAGTCACTTTGGTCAGGTTTCAGTTCAGTCCTGTGGGACCTATATGCATTTCGCATGCATTTTAAACTTGTGGTGTCAGTCGTCAATACAATGTATATAGCTGAGTCATTATTATTCCGTTTGTTTCTTATTAGTGGAAAGTCAAATATTCATTTCTTCTTACCCAATGGGCTTGCCTTGCAGAGTGTAGATAAAGCCTTAGATAAAAATCTACCAAGGCTGATAAAGGTGACTGGAAGGGAAGGAAGGCTTTCTGTAGAAGCCGTGACTCACTGACTGGGTAGGGCTGACAAGCCTCTACTTACTGTCTGTCTCCCAGGCCTGGGCTCCAAGATCACCCACGTGGGGCAGGAGGTACAACTATAGGAGCCCCGATTCCCTCTTTTGCCCGGTGGAGCTCAACGATGGGTCATCTCCTTGTCTGGAGCTTAGGTGCCCTGGGCTCTTCCCTGCTGCCCTCTGAGCTGCAGCAATTGCTCCTACACCCTACTCTTTGCACCTGGGTTCCTTCTCGCCCACAGGCGATGACTGTCTTTCTTCCTCGGCTCTGGCGCCAATTTCCTGTTCTGGTAACTGGTGTAGGCTCTCCCTGGCCTACAATTCTGCCTTGCCCTTGCCAGCTGCCCCGTCCATGCCTTGGCTACAGCTTTCGCCAAGACCCATGGCCAGAGCCCTGCAATCTGTGAACGGATCTCTCAGACACCATCTGCTTCCTTCATCTCGGGGGCAGTGCCTTCCCATGCTCTCTGCTGGTGCGTCCAGTCTACCTGCTGGCACTGCCCAAAACCCCTCCTCAGAACTCCACCAGTCAACCCTTGCTTGGCCTGAGTCCTCAACTGAGATTAAGGCATCCCTCCGACAGGCAATTTACGCTCTTGGCTGAAAGTACAGCTCTGTCTGCCACCTCCCAGCACCAGCCCCTCCCTCTGAGGCTGACACCGCGGAGGCTTGTAGCTCAGGAGGAGGAGTGAGAACAATAGTAATATACTGAAAATGATGATCACAGAAGTAGAACAACTGACTGCTTACTAAACGCTAACGACCTGCCAGACACTGCTTAAGCGCAGCACTGTGCTTGCTTTGCACAGCAGCAGGTTTCAGTTACCACCGTGTTGTTTAATAGCGTCAGCCTCTCAACAACACACGTGAAACGTGTTACCACAGGATAACTGTAATTCCCTCCCTCCCTCCCTCCCTCCCTCCCTCCCTCCCTCCCTCCCTCCCTCCCTCCCTCTCCCCCTTTTTCTTTCTTTTTAAAAAATATATCTTCATTGATTTCAGAGAGAGGAAGGGAGAGGGAGAGGGAGATGGAAACATCAGTGATGAGAGTCATGGATCGGCTGCCTCCTGCACGCCCCCCACTGGGGGTCGAGCCCACAAACCAGGCATGTGCCCTGACCAGGAATCGACCCGCGATCTCCTGGATCCTGGGTTGACGTTCAATAGCCGAGCCACGCCAGCCGGCCTGTAATTTCATAATACAAACTTCGCAGCTAGCTTTTTCCAGTCCACAGAATATCCATGCAAATCGCAGACCTACGTCAAGACCAGTGACCACTTGTGTCACTTCTTGGACCCGGCGTCTGTTGGCGACTGGTCACTGGGATCTGTTGTTCCCTTTAGGCACAGAGAGCAAAGCATGTGGTTGCACTGCTCCCTTACCACCCAGTGATCAACCCATGCGCTATTTACAAAAATAGGTAACAGAACTGACCGACGAAGATGACAGTAAACAGACAGAACGGGATCCCAGAGGGAGTGAAGTTCAAAGCAAAGGTAAGCGGAGGTAGAGAAGCGGCTGGCGTGGGGGCAACGATTCTACTCTAGACGGGCAGCCAGAGGAAGTTAGTAAAAGTGAATTTATGAACATAAATAAGGAAAGTGGTGGCGATGAAAGAGACGCAGATGTTCCGAGTGAGCAAACATTCACCCTAGAGGGAGTCTCGGAGGTGTTGTGTGACACTGAAAGTACGAAGCATGAACAACGGGCAGGTGCCCCAAACCGACAGGAGCGCGGCCGTTCGCCAAGGCGCAGGGAAGACGCTTGCTCTGAGCCGTGAGTTATAAAGAAGGTACTCTTGGTAAGTTTTACACGAAAATGAAAAAACACTTCATTCTCGATGTTTCTAGTGTTTTAAATTACAGTATGAGAAATAGATATTAGGTCTACTAATTTTTCATTTCCCTAGACATTTAAAACCTGTTAAGAGAGTTTTAAATATTTTGACAAAGATTTTAAAGGTCACAGAACTATTGTGATTTTTCCCCTGAGAATTAAGGCCACTTTGCAGCCTTAGCCGGTTTGGCTCTGTGGCGAGAGCGTTGGCTGAAGGGTCCCGGGTTCAATTCCAGCCAAGGGCACAGGCCTCAGTTGCAGGCTCGATCCCCAGCCCCAGTGGGGCGCGTGTGGGAGGCAACCAACCGGTGTCTCTCTCACATTGATGTCTCTCTCTCTCTCCCCCCCTCCACCTTCTCTCTGAAAAACAATGACCACTTTCCAGTGTTTCAGTTTGCATGGTCATTTTTTTGTTGTTAATCTTCACCAAAGGATATTTTTTCCATTGTTTTTCAGAGAGAGCGAAAGGGAAGGGGGGGGAGAGAGAAACATCACTGTGAGAAGACACATCAACTGGTTGCCTCCCATGCTCGGCCCAACCGGGGCAGCCCAAGTACGTGCCCTTGACTAGGAAGCGAACCTGCGCACTGCGCAGGCCAGCGGTCTAACCTCCGAGCCGCACCGGCCAGGGTCTGCGTGGTCGTTGTTACAGAACTGCACTGCCATGCAAAGCAAGGACTGCCTGTGTTTTACATATATTCTCTCATTTGATCTTTAAAATAACCCTCAGCAATAGATGCTATTCTCTTCCCCACTTTATAAAGAATCTGAGGCTCAAAGACGACAAATAATTTGACCCAGGCCACACAGCTAGTACAAGGCTGCACCTGCTGGATTCTAAGCCCCATGATCGTAACCCCTGTGCTGTACTGTGAGCCCGGGCGCGTGATGGATACTGGAGACGCGGGAGAGGCGTGGAGGAGAGAAAGTGGTGAGAGGTGAAGGCACCTTCGCTAATGTAACCAAAAAGGCTAGAACAGCATTTTCCAAAAGAGCTTTCTGTTCTCTATGATATATTTATAGGATAGAAATACTTAATTTATAATGATTATGCAGAAATATAATATATGCAGCCTTAGTATGCATGTAAACCTACATGTACTTTATCTTTTCTTGGTCTTCCAGGATCTTGCTCCATTAAGTTTCAGCTCTTCCTGAGGCTGGCCCAGTTGGTTAGCTCAGTCTGCTCTCATTTCCAACCTTCTTCCTTGCCTGCTTCTCATGACTGAGGCTGAAAACAAACAAAAAACCAAACCAACTTCCTTCCTTCCTTCCTTCCGTCCACCTTTCGTAAGATGACCCCTAGAGTCTGCTCTCTTCTTCTTTCTCTGTAAGAGAACCTTGAATATTACCTGGGCAAATGACCAATCTAAATAAAAACTACATTTCCTGGCCCTGGCTGGTGTGGCTCCGTTGGCTGGAACGCAGTCCCCGTACACCAGAAGGTCGCAGGTTCAAGTCCTGCTATACCCAGGTTGTGGGTTCAATCCCCGGTCGGGATGTATACAGGAGACAACCAATCGATGTTTCTCTCTCTCCCTCTCCCTTCTTCTCCCTCTAAAAAAAAAAAAAAAAAATTAAACTAATAAAAGCATATCCTCAGGTGAGGACTTAAAAAACAAGCAAACTACGTTTCCCAACTTCTTCTACTAGCCTTTTGACTAAATATTGGCTTATGGGATATAAACAGAAAAAACATGTATAATTCCAGGATGTGCCCCGGAGAGGGGGATGCTCCTTTCCCTCACTGCTTCCTGCCGGCTGGACTGTGGGTGCAATGGCTTGAGCTGGAGCAGCCACCTGGGGCCATGAGTTAGGAGGAGGCACTCCAAGCCATAAAATCCACAAGTTCCTGAGGACTTGGTGAAGCAGAGCGGCAATGCCGTCTTCGGACTGCCACCTCCAAAATTTCTTTACATGGGCGAAACAACTTTAAAAAATATACATATATATATATATATATATATATATATATCTTTATTGATTTCAGAGAGAAGAAGGGAGAGGGAGAGAGAGAGAAACATCAATGTTGAGAGAGTCATTGATCGGCTGCCTCCTGCACGCCCCCAGCTGGGGAACTGGGCCTGCAACCCAGGCATGTGCCCTGACGGGGAATCGAACAGCCATCTCCTGGATCCCAGGTCAATGCTCAAGCACTGAG
This sequence comes from Miniopterus schreibersii, assembly GCF_964146895.1. Lineage (NCBI taxonomy): Eukaryota > Metazoa > Chordata > Mammalia > Chiroptera > Miniopteridae > Miniopterus > Miniopterus schreibersii. Next base: position 174,979,337 of record NC_138102.1, read on the forward strand.
CCACGCTGGCCGGGCGAAACATCAACTTTTAAAGCCATTATTATTTTGGTAGTTCTGTCGCCTCAGCTAACGTAATCTTAATGTACCAGTTCTGAAACGAGGGGCTCTGGGTGGCTTCTGGGCAAGATGCTTTTCCTCCCTGTAACAGGAGGGTTGTTTCCCCATCCTGGCTGTCCTCTTGCTTCATGCCTTTGGCCATGGCTGTGAGGACACAATGCCCAGAGCTGCAGCAGCCCTCTGATGACCACAAAGGAGAAGTCAAAGCAGTTACCCACAACCATGACACCACCGAACGGCCGAACTAACCCTGGGCCCACCTGCCCCAGATTTCTTCTGCAAGATCATCACGAGCCTTATCATTCAGCGGCTATGTGTTGGATATTCTATTTGTGGCAGAAAGCATTTCCAGATGACATTTCTCTTGCTATGTTCTGAAATGTTTGGGTCCCTCTACAAAGTCGTATGTTGAAAGCCTCTAACATTACCCCTAAGGTCATGTTATCAGTAGGCGGGGCCTTTGGTATTTTGGGGCCTAGGTGATGAGGATGGTGTCCTCACGGATGAGATTAGTGCCCTTATCAAAGAGACCCAAGAGACCTCCCTGGCCCCTGCCGCCGTGTAAAAATACAGGGAGAAGTCAGCAGTGTGCCGGCTGCAGACCCTGCCCATGCTGGCACCCTCCCCTTGGACTGCCAGCCTCCGTAACTGTGAGAAATGAACATCTGTTGTTTATAAGCCACCGAGTCTGCAGTATTTTGTAATAGCCGCTCAAACAGAATAGGGTATCTTGGTTGCTCCTTCAGTCTTTTTTCAACTGGATCCTTCTCTGGGGCGACAATCAAGTCTTATTTATGCAAAATAATACGAACAGCCTGCCCTGTACCCATTTCTCCCCTCCCATGGGAAAATCTCTGTAAAAAGCGGACTATACCTGTTGTTTGCACCTCCGCACTTGTTATTCATTCTTCGATCTCCTCTGCCTCCCTCCCGCCCCCTCCCCTGAGAATTTTAACCTAGGCCACTAATAACCTCCTGATTTTCAAATCAAATAGGTACTTCTTTGTCGCCTTCCTCTCTGACCTCTCTGTGCCTTCTGGCTTTGACAACCACTTCCGCCTCTGTGAAGTCCCCTTCGCCGCGGCTTCCCTGACATCACCTCCCCGGTTCCCCTGTGACCTCTCTGGTCCTCCTGCTGGTTCCTCCTCGGGTGCCGCCTCCTGTCTGCGCCTCTCACGGCCGGCTTCCTCAGCGTGCTCTCCTCCCTCCCCCTTCCCTTCCTGCGCTCTCCTCCTAGGGGGTAACTTCTGTTCCCGTAGTTTCCAAGGCCCAAGGCAGCTTTTTGAGAACTGGGGACCTAGTCTGGGCGTCTCACGTAAGCAGAGTTGAGTCAAAGCTGCTCTGGTAGAATAGCCTCCCCGCTGGAGTCAGCAGAGTCAGGGTTGAGCTGTGTACCCCCGGAAGGTGTTAAAGTCCTAACACCCAGCCCCTGTGGACGGGGCCTTACTTGGACGTAGGGTTTGTTAGAGGTAATCAAGCTAAGATGAGGTCATTAGCATGGGCCTTAATCCAGTACGACTGGTGGACTTCTAAGAAGGCAAGAGACGCAGACGCGCGCCGACAATGCCCTGCGATGGTGGAGGCAGAGACCGGGGTGCGGCAGCCACGAGCCAAAGGATGCCCAGGACTGACGGGCACCACCAGCAGCTGGTCACGGACGCACTCTCCCCGACGGGTTTCAGAGGGACGGCCCTGCTGGCACCCTGGTTCTGGGTTTCTAGTCTCCCCAGAGCTGAGAGACAGCCAGAGCCTGTCGTTTCAAGCCACCCGGACGCCCGAGGAAACCGATACATACTTTCCCCGCCGTCCTGCGGCGCCTATTTAACCAGCCACTTATCACCTGCAATCGCTCTTGTCTTAAGGCTACACTTTGCCTTCATGTTCCTCCTAGTCCAGGCATTTTCGGACTTTCAAGTATCATAGGCCGGTTTTGTTTGCTTAACTTAAATATCAACACTGGGTGTGCAACTTTATAATTCTGCCCTTCATCTTCTTCTGTAAACAAACAAAACCAAAACAAGTATTAAAACCCCTGCCATCTATTTACAGCATCTTTCATAGAAGTTAGGAGGTTCTAACACTAAATACTCTCAGAATACAGTACAGGTCTTTAAATACTTTTAAGTTTTATGAAAAACTCACTGCTGCAGCCCGACGTCTCCATAAAAACTTTGTAACAGAAACCTGTGCATGTGACAAGGCAAATTACTACGCAAGTATTCCTGCCCTCCTGTTTCTAGCCTTCCCGTTCAGTTCCCGAATGTTCTTTGACCATGTTTTGAAACTGGGGTAATAGAGCGAGAACTTGAGAAACACGAGTTGGAAAAAAAAAAAAAATAGAGAAAACCCCTTTTAGGAAGGCAGAGGGTCACCCGTGAGAAGGCGGAGGCGGCGGGCTCGGCTCTGGGCGCTGGGGCGCGGACTGAGCCAGGCCGGGAGGCACTGAAAATGGTAAAAGGTGAGGAAAAGGGGACTTGAGGAAACTGGATGCATGTTGTGTGTACCCCTCCTTGAGAGTGTGCGGCAGGGACTTAAACTGCTTTCAACTGTTGTTCTCCGGGCTTGGCTGTGTCTCGGGGAGCCGGCGGGCAGCTGAGGCTGGCGGGCTGCGCGGGGCCCGGCGGAGGCGGCTCCGCGCGGAGGGGGGCCCCCGGGACCAGCACCTCACTTCTCTGGCCTCGCCTCCCCGTCCACGGAAAGCAGGTACCAGCTCCCAGGCCGCCGGCTCGCTCGGCCCGAGGGAGCCAGGGCCCCGCGGGGCAGCGGGAGGACGCCCGGCGCTAGGTCGCGAGCAGACACCTGGGAAGCCCTCATCTGCTTACTCGGGACGGAACGGAAGCCCCGCCGCGGCGCACCGCTCCTCAGCCGCCGCACGGCCCCGGGCCCGCTCTGCCGTCGGGCTCGGCGCCGAGGCTCCCGGGCGTCCCCGCCGCAGCCCGCCCCGCGCCCGCGCAGGTCCCCCCTCCCGCGTCCCGCACCGCCAAGCCCTCCACGCGAGCTTTCCTCCCAGTGTTGTCATTGCTGAAGGGCCCGCCTCCCCCGCACACCGTAGACGCTCTAAGTGGCCGGAGGGGAAACGCTGTACCTTCTCTCGCAAACTCAAAACCCAGGGCTCTGGGTGGGGAGGGGAGACCTGGTCGGAAGGAAATGTTCCCCCCCCCCGCAAAAAAAACAAAACACAAACCCGTCGCCTCAGGCGCGGGGGGCGGGCCACAGGGCCCGGGGGTGGGGCGGGACTCCCAGCCGGGCCCCGCGCTCCCCGCCGGCCTCCGGCCGCGCCCGAGGCGACCGCGGTCACGTGACAACCCTCCCTCTACCCCCTCCGGGCCCCCCCGCGCACAGCTGGAGGCGGGTCCCCGCCCTCCCCCGGGAGCCGGGCGCCCGAGCGGGCGCGCTGCATTGTGGGCAGAGGGGCGGGGGTTGGGAAGATGGCGGCTCCCAGCCTCCTCAACTGGAGGCGGGTATCTTCCTTCACGGGGCCGGTCCCCCGCGCCCGGCACGGACACCGGGCCGTGGCCATCCGGGAGCTGATGATCATCTTCGGTGGGGGCAACGAGGGCATCGCGGACGAGCTGCACGTCTACAACACCGGTAGGCGCGGCGGCGGAGGCGGCGGCGGCGGCGCCCCGGCCCCGCCTGTGGGAGCTGCGGAGGGGGAGGGGAGGCGAGGCGGCGGCCGGGGCCCTGACAGCTGTCACCGCCGGGTCAGCGCCTCCTCCCGCGGGCGGCGAGGGGCGCGGCTCGGCCGGGCGGCCCGGGTCCCACAGTGTCCCGGGAGCAGCTTCGTGTGCCCGGTGCCCGCGGGGCGGAACCAGCCCCGAGCGGGACGCGCCGGCCCCGCAGCAAGCGGTCCCGAACCTCCGGCCGCATCCCCGGCGGACGTGGGCGCGCGAGCGAGACTGTTTCTAACGGCCCGGCCCGGGGCTCCGAGATCCCTCTCCTGTCAAACCCCCACCCTGCTCCAAACCAACGCGCCTCCTTTCCCTCCTCAGGACGGAGAGAATCTAGGGGCCGGGGCTTCCACCCCAGGACAGCCGCGCCTCCGGCAGGTGGCCGTTTAGCGTTGTCCCCGTTGGTAACCCTGTTAACCGTCGGGGAAGTGGTTGGTGGGTGAGACCGGCGCCCGCCTCGGCGCCGCTGGGTGCGCGCGGCTCGTCCCCGAGGCCGGCCCGGCGGCCGCGGCCCGGCTGAGGCGCCAGCGCCCCCGGCCCGAGGCCCTGCCCCCGAGCACCTGCGTGCGCTGGGGACGACGCTGGGACTTCACGTTTCCACCTGTGAACGCGCCAGCGTCGCGCGCAGCCTCGTTTCCTCGGCGTCAGGCTAATGACTGAAGGTTGGGTCTGCACCGCCACAACTCTTCTTTGACCCAACAACTGGATCGTGGTGGTCGTTTAGAGGTTAATAAAAGAGGGGAGTAGGGGAAGTTTTTATCTTTTCACCCTCTCTCCTCCTCCTGGGCACCCTGCCCTATAAAGTTAAAAAGCTATTTGGTAATTTGGTGTCGTAGAAAGTCCTAGCTTTGGAATAAGTTAGACCTGGTTCGAGTTTTCTCCTGCCGGTTTCCCGGGATCGGCCAGTGCTGTGTGTCAGACTTTTCACTTGTAAAATGGAGATGATGGTATCCAGCGGGGTTTTTGTAACAACCAAATGATACAGATCAGGGTTTTTCAACAGCGGCGCTGTTGACGTTGGTGGAGGGGCTGCGCTGCACTCCGCTGTAGGTTTGGCAGGACCCACAGCCTCTACCCACTGGTAGGCAGTAGCCATCCCCCGCCCTTCCGTTATGACAACTAGAAAAGTTTAGTTTGCCCCGCGGGGGAAAATCATCCCCGGTTAAGAACCACTGATAACAGATGATACATGTAAAGTACATATTCATAGTTTGTGATAACTGTTTATCATCATTGTTTTTAGGCCCTGTCCAGGTAGCTCAGTTGGTTAGAGCATGGTCCCTGCAGATCAAAGTTGCAGGTTTGATACCTGGTCAGGGCATATACAAGAAGCAACCAATGAATGCCTGAATAAGTGGAACAACAAACCTCCTTCCTCCCCCCCCCCAAAAAAAATCAATGAATAAAAAAATAATGACTTTTAATTTTATTTTGGCAACTAGTTACAAATCAGTGGTTTCTACCAGCTGTTAGAGGAGACATCCCTCCAGGCTGCGCTGCCCATGGATTTGTCTGTGATGGTACCAGAATATTAGTATTTGGGGGAATGGTTGAATATGGAAGATACAGCAATGAGTTATATGAGTTACAAGTAAGTGTATTTCAGATTTACTATTTCAGTCTGAAGCTGTAATAATGGTATCGCTCATAATTCTTCAAAAGATTGCAAAATATTTCATTAACATACTTAAAATAGTGTGAGTGTCACCTTTAATAGTTTAGAAGAAATTGTTTCCACTTCACTAAAAAACTAATGTAAGTTTTTTCCCAATGCAATGGAACATTTGTAACATTAAGATATCTGTTACTTACCATCATTGTACATGTTATATGTTTAGACTTTTCTATTTTAGTTCAGTTCTTCAACTTCAGCCCCCAACAGAAGCACCTGGAGAGCTTGTGAAAACATTGCTGGGCCCTGCCTCCAGAATTTCTGATCTATATTGTCTGTAGTGGGCCCTCCCTATTTGCATTCCTACAAAGTTCCCACCTACTGCTGCTGGTCCTCAGACAATACTTTGAAAACCTTTGCCTTTAGTTATAGAAATTGTTACCCTCACACTAATAATCTTTTTTTTCCCCCCAGCGAGACATACAAAAGAGGAATAGCAGTTTTATATATCCTTTCTAAATTTGACTCTCAACCAAACCAGGCGCAGAGCCCTCTGTGACAGCCTTAATTGACTTTTTTTCCTGAACTGTGCCAATGTTCTCAGGGCTGTTGACCTATGTTTTAACAGCCCTCCTGTTGCTTCTTTTGGGGGCTGAAGTTGAAAAACTGCTCTAAAATACAAAAGCCTAAACATATAACACAAGAGCATCTGGTAATTGTCAGGTGTAGGTGGATTATACCTATTTACAAACAACTCATTTAAAAAATAGTTTTAGGTAAAGAAAGCATCTATAGCCAGAGACTAGGTTTTGGAGTTTGGTTTGTTAAATGACCTTTGTGCTTATTTAAAGGTTAAAATATGTACCATTACCTAATTTCAGAAAGTAAAACTACACAAGTTACATTTAATCTTAAAGCTATATATAATATTTAATTTTTCATTTGGAAAATATTTTAGGACTGTTAGTGTGTATTATTATAAGCTTAGTTTGCTGTAGTGGAAAGTTGCGAATATGGAAGACTAGACTGAATTTCTATTGAATCATTTATTTTCATTCCAGAAGTTATCTGCTTAATTGTCATTTGTCCCCAAAGTACCTTTTTGGAGCCTTCTGATTGGATATAGATTTAAATGCATTATATTAGTATGATGTTACACTATTAGCAATATAGGAATTCTTTCCTGATTTTGTCTGAGTGTATTTATGCTATTTTTTAGGCAAGTCGTTGGTTATGGAAAAAAGTGAAGCCCCATGCCCCTTCTTCTGGTTTACCTCCTTGCCCTCGGCTTGGACATAGCTTTTCTTTGTATGGGAATAAATGCTATTTGTTTGGTGGCCTGGCAAATGAAAGTGAAGATTCAAACAATAATGTTCCCAGGTATGCCTACCCTTTTTCAGACCAAATGCTTATTTTATGATTTAGATTGACATTTAATTTCTTCCATCTTTAATTATTAAAATAGATGAATCTTAGCCTTTTTTGCACTTAAACTTAACAGAGAAGAAATTTTGTGTGCATTTGTGGTTTCCTTAGTGCCTGAAGTATATGTTTTCGAAACTATGCCTTTTCTAATCAGAAACCCTTATGAAACTGTTACTAATATAACTGCTTGTAACAATATGTTTGTATCCTTTGAGCCTGCTAATGTATTTTAGTTGTCATAAGTGATCATGAAAAGTAACAAATGGTTATTTTCACATTCGGTTTCTCTGGGAATTTGGTGACAAAAATCTGACTATAAAACGAAGGCCATCGTTTCCATTTTTCATACAGGAAGCTATTAGAGTGGTTCACACAAGCAAATACTTTTTGAATCAACCCTTTCTTTTTCCAAACAGAATGAATCACTACTTCTTTTCTTTCCACATAGTGTTTTGATCACATTGTCATTATAGTTCTCAGGATTTGGAGATTTAGAATCCAAAAGGCTGTTTTCTGACTCACTGCTTACTATGTGTGCCCTTTAGTAGAAGTAATCTAAGCCCGTTTTCCTTCACTGAAATCAGAGTGATTAAATGCCTACCTTTCAGTGTCATTGTGATGGCTAAATAAGGTCATTGACATAACTTTCAAAGCACTTTAAGGTTGCCACCAAGTATATAGTACAGTAGTTATTATAACCATGATAATGTATCTTTTTACTACATTAAATTAACGATAGAGTCTTAATTTTTTTCAAAATTTTAAAACTAACATTTACTAAAACATGGAAATTTTGGAAACCGGAGAAGAGGAAAAATAACTTATCCTACCACACTAATGCAGATATTTTTACTTTTAGCATGTCTTTTTTCATTTTTCTATTAAACAGATTTTTTTAGAGACTAATAAAAATTAGAGAGTATATAAAGTTCTTTCTCATGGCATCACTGTCCCCGACATAGGCAAACGCATAATTCAATTTGATATGTATCTTTTGGACCTTTTTCATGTAACGTATTGTATTAGTCAGCTTTTCTTAGGTTATTGTATATAATGGGCAAGCTTCTCAAGTTTATGCTACTGGAGGGTGCAAATAGATACATTCAGTGCTTTTCAAAGCCTCTGATTAAAGCTAGTACATTCATTTCTGTTCACATTCCGTTGGTCTAAGCAAGCCATGGGCCAAGCCCTCAGTAATGATCCAAGGATAAAAGTTCTGCTTACTGGGAGAGGAGAGTTGGGAACATTAATCTGATCCAACACAGACATGTTTTCTTTTACAGAAGTGGAATCTTTCTTTTTGCTTTGCAACTTTGGGTGTTTACTTGTTTGTTTTTGTTGTTTTATCCCTTTAAGGGTGTATCTTGGAGTTCTTTTCCTGGCAGTAGGTATATATTGACCTTATTTTTTTAAAGGCTGAAAAGTAGTCTGAATTATTCAGATAACCATTCCCCTACTGATGGACATTTATTTTTTTTATTTATTTATTTTTTTAATATATCTTTATTGATTTCAGAGAGAGGAACGGAGAGGGAGAGAGAGAGATAGAAACATCAATGATGAGAGAGTCATTGATCAAGCCCACAACCGGGCATGTGCCCTGACTGGGAATCGAACCCTGATCGCCTGGATCCTAGGTCGATGCTCAACCGCTGAGCCACACCCAGCCGGGCGCAGATGGACATTTAAATATTTCCTTTTTTCTTTTCTTCTTTTTTTTTTTTTTTTTGCACTTAGTCTTTGCACATGTATAAATATTTTTGTAAGATTGATACTTACAAGTGTAATTTGGAGTGATGCCAAGGAGTATTTACATTTTTTTTTTTTTAAATGTATCTTTATTGATTTCAGAGAGAGGGAAGGAGAGGGAGAGAGAGAGAGATAGAAACATCAATGATGAGTCATTGATCGGCTGCAGCCCAAAACCCGGGCATGTGCCCTGGCTGGGAATCGAACCCTGATCGCCAGGATCCAAGGTCGACGCTCAACCGCTGAGCCACGCCCAGCCGGGCAGGAGTATTTACATTTAAGTTAAGTTTGTTAGGTACTTCTGAAGACTCTTCTACCCCAAAACTATAAAAATAATTTTTTAGGTATTTTCTTCTAGTACATTCACAGCTTTGTTATTTGTTTAAAACATTAATACATTTAGAATGTATTTTTGTGACTACTGTGAGGCTTTTTACTTTTCTTCCTAATGGATTTACAATTCTCTCACCACCATTTATTAAATAAGCCATTTTTTCTTGTTAATTTGAAGCCCCATCTTGGTCATATCTTTATCCTCATATAAATGGGTCTTTTTCTAGGCTCTTTAGACCAGGAGTTAAAAACTATACTTACTCTGTGAGACAAATTTGGCCTGCTGCCTGTTTTTGTTAATAAAGTTTTATTGGAACATAGCCATGCCCATTCATTTACATATTATCTCTGACTGCTTTCTATTGAAAGAGCAGAGTTGAATAGTTGTGACAGAGTTTATGACCTACAAAGCCTAAAATATTTATTATCTGACCCTTTACAGAAAAAGTTTGTCAACTCTTGTTCTAGACTCTATTCTGTTTTATTAATAACATATTTACCTTTTTATCATTAATTGTGAGGTTTCTTGTATATGTCTTTAATCAGATTAAGGTAGTTTTCTTAAAAATCATTGGGGAATAGATTACTATCTTTAACTTTAGGCTTTTTTTTTTTCTTACCTCCTTTTTCTGTATGTTCCATATATTCTTGAATCTTATTTTAGATTAAAATAATGTTAAGAAAATTCTTTTGGTCAGTCTTTCTTAGTAATTATTTACACCTCACAACCACAGTTACCAACATCATTTTATTTTATTTATTCATTTTTTAAAATCCTCACCTGAGGATATTTTCCATTGATTTCTAGAGAGAGTGGGAGGGAGGATGGGGGGCGGAGAGAGAGAGAAACATTGACATGAGAGAGACACATCAATTGGTTGCCTCCTGCATGCACCCTGACCAGGGACGGGCTACCTGCAACCGAGGTACGTGCCCTTGACCAGGAATTGAACCTGCGACCCTTCAGTTCTCGGGCTGATTCTCTGACCACTGAGCCAAACCAGCCAGGGCTCAACATCAATTTAAATGTAATTATAAATTACTATTTAATTTACAGTACCATTTCTCTTACTCAATGTATTTTTTCTTGGATTTCTTTTTATTTTTCTTGATTGACATCTAGTCACTTTTCCCCAAAACAATTATATGGCTAAACTTTGAAGTTTTATATACCCTCAAATGTTTTCATTTAGCTCTTATACTTGAGTAGTAATTTGATAGGAAATAGGTTTCTGTAAATGTCATTTTGCCGAGAACATTGAAAACATCCATGTGACAGATAAGTTTATGACAGATTCTAGAGTAAAAAAGTTATATAGGAAGGACATTGTTACGATATTATAGAGTGAACATTTAGAAAGAAAGAGAACTTGCAAAGCAACATTTTTAGTATTCCTCATTTATACATATGTGGATATTCAGAGAGAGAGTGAGGTCTTACCAATTATGGTCAATAGTGATTTTTCTGGTAATCTTGTACTGTGTTATAAACTGCCCCAAAAGTTAGTGATGCAGAATAACAACCATTTAATTATGCTCATGGATTCTGTGCATTAGGAATTCAGACAGAATATAGCAATAATGACTAGGCCCTCAGATGGGAACCTGTGAATGGTCACTTGCATGTATGATGCCTCAGATGAGATGGCTGAAGGATGGACTCAGCTGGGACTGTCATCCTATGTACCTGCATATGGCTTCTCTGTGGTGGTTTTGTGATAGCCAGACTTACACTGTGGTTCAGGATTCCATAATGAAGCTGCATTGGCCTTCTGTGACAGCCTCAGAAGTCACAGTGTCATTTCATCATACACTATTGGCCAAAGTAGTCACATGCCTGACCAGAATCAAGAGAGAGGACATAGACCCTGCCTCCTGGTGGAAAGAGTGTCACAGAATTTATGACTGTGTTTTGAAACCATCATGGTGGTTGTCGTGGATGAGAGTGTTGGCTAAATGATGGCAGAAATTTTTTAGATCTCTTCTGTTCTACTTGTCCCCAGAAGGGTACCCTGGTACACAGTAGTGTTTGGTAAATATGTGTTGAATGAATTAGGTATGGGGTCTCTGCTCTCATAATGCCTTTCTGTACTATATGAATTTTTCATAGTAAGCATCTATTATCTTTATAGACAGAAACAAAAAAATAAAAGGTATATATTATGCTGTTTTTTTCATTTGTTTCATGATATCCTAGATATTTAAATGATTTCTATGAGTTGGAGCTACAGCATGGTTCAGGCGTTGTGGGTTGGAGCATTCCAGTGACTAAAGGGATTGTGCCTTCTCCAAGAGAATCCCACACAGCTGTTATATATTGCAAAAAAGATTCTGGGAGTCCTAAAATGTATGTTTTTGGTGGAATGTGTGGTGCTCGCCTGGATGACCTATGGCAACTTGACATAGGTAAGCTTAACTTGATTCAGGTTCAGAAATTGGTTATGATTGATAAAGGCAAATATAAAAATTGCTTTGAAAAATATTTTTGATTACAGTATTTATTGAGTTGCACTTAGATTTATAATTAGCACTATGGCCATCACAGGGGCAGCGGAGTGTGATGTGAATGGTTGTTGATCATTCAGGTTGAACAAATGAATGTTTGCTTTATGACAGTAACTCTCCTGTACTTCCTGTAAGTGGGATCAACATGTGTCCTGGTTCATGCTTGTCGTCCCACATAGTTATCAATAGTATCCACTTTCACTCTATAAAGTGTCCCAGTTGAGGATGAACAAATTTATATGGTTACTCTATCTACAGGAAATATAGCATTAGTAATGTTATTGCTGGTCAGTGAAAAACCCTTGGGTAGCTCTTTTTTTTTTAAATCATCACCCGAGGATATGCTCTTTACTGAGTTTAGGGAGGGAGGGAGGGAAGGAGAGACAGAGGGGGGGAGAGAGAGAGAAACATTGATGTGAGAGAAACATTAATCGGTTGCCTTTTCACACTCACCCCAACCAGGAATCAACCTGAGACCTTTCTGTGCGCAGGGCGACAGATCCTCCAACCGAGCCACACCAGCCAGGGTTTGGGTAGCTCTTTTTAAAAGAGACCTAGGAATGAATAATTGGAAAGTAGGTGTGCCTGTCACTTTTGACTATCTTCTGCACAGTGAACTCTTACTTAAAATGTTAAAATCCCTAATCTGGTCTCAATTCAAAATTGATGGCACTCTAAATTCACCTCTCTATTATTACAAGTACTGACATTCTAGTGTAAATAAATTTCTGTGACTGGCAATTTATGTTAGTTGGAAATGTTTATTTTAAGATGAAATTCAAGTAACAGTTTTGAAACATTTTTGCTTTATTTTAGTAAGTTCTTTGTGGTTTTAATTTTTAAAATTCTGCAAGTTGAGGTAATTTGCTGTTATTAGATCAAGTTACTAATATAACTTATTTTTACTTTTAGAAACTATGTCATGGTCAAAACCAGAAACTAAAGGGACAGTGCCACTTCCACGGAGCCTTCACACGGCCAGTGTTATAGGAAACAAGTATGGTGGTTTTTTGTTTTTACTTTTTAAAAACTAACTTAAGAAAGATACACACAAAGAGGAGTGATGCTACCAGTTTCTTGGAGATGTATTACTGAATTTAATAAGTTTATACTTACTGAAACTGAAAACACAGGCCTACAGAGGTTAAAATGCCTGATGTGCCATTTTCTTATCATGCCGCCTCGTATACTTCTTTGCGTTCCCTACAGTGCCGTGCACAGAGTAGGTACTGCACGGGTGCAATGCAGCATTCAGACTGGTCTGTCTCCATCGACAGACCTGATGCACCTCACTGTTTCTTTTTACATATTTTTGGGAGTGCTTGATTCGTACTCAGGTATATACTCAGTATGTACACTCCGTGTACACTCAGTGGCTATACTTTTTAAAAAATATATATCTTTATTGATTTCACAGAGAGGAAGGGAGAGAGAGAGAGATAGAAACATCAGTGGTGAGAGAGTCATTGATGGGCTCCCTCCTGCACGTCCCCTACTGGGGACTGGGTCTGCAACCAGGGCTTGTGCCCTGACAGAATCAAACCAATATCTCCTGGATTATAGATCAGTGCTCTACCACTGAGCCAGGCCAGTTGGGCTCAGTGGCTATACTTTTGATGGGGTTATGGTTAGACTACAGACTCTGTAACCAGATTGCCTGTTTTGCTGTTTGTCCTCTATGACCTTGGGGCAAGGAGACTTAACCTGTCTGTACCTCTAGTTTCCTGAAATATAAAATGCCAATAATAATAAAGTCTACTTCACAAAGTTGTCAGGAGGGTTAAATGGGCTAATACATATAAAATGCTTCAAACAGTGCCTGAAACATAGAGAGCACTCCTTAATGGTTAGCTATTTCTATCAAGTTCCCTTATTTATGTAACGCAGGGCCAGAATTAGGAGTATTTTTTAAAATATAATTTAATTAATTATTTACTTTACTGTAAAAGTAATGTTTTAGGAAACAACTAGTTATAATTTAGAACTTCATGAGTTCTTTTTTTAAAAAAATTTATTAAATTTATTGGAGTGACATTGGTTAGTAAAATTGTATAGATTTCAAGTATATAATTCTGTAATACATCATCTGTATATTATTGCATTGTGTGTTCACCACCCAAAGTCAACTCTCCTGTCACCATATTTATTAGTTCTTTTTTTAAAAATAGAAAAACACAATATAATGTTTTAGGAAAAAACTAGTTGTAATTTATAAATTTTTAAAAAATATATATATCTTTATTGATTTCAGAGAGAGGAAGGGAGAGGGGGGGAGAGAGAGATAGAAACACCAATGATGAGAGTCATTGATCGGCTGCCTCCTGCATGCCCCCTGCTGGGGATCGAGCCCGCTGACCAGGAATCGAACCCTGATCGCCTGGATCCTAGGTCGATGCTCAGCCGCTGAGCCACGCCTGGCCAGGCAATAGTTGTAATTTAGAACCTGATTAGTTCTTTTTATTTTTTAATTTTTATGTATTGATTTGAGAGAGAGAGAGAAAGAGAAACATCTGTTTGCTGTTCCACCCATTTATGCATTCATTGGTTGATGCTTGTATGTGCCCTGACCAGGGATCGAACCAGAAACCCTGGTGCAACGGGATGATGCTCTAACCATCTGAGCTACCTGGCCAGGGCTCATTAGTTCTTTTCAAAAAATAGACATAAACAAACATTTTTTAAAACAGCAGAACCCTTTTATAAACTGCAGCTTTTAAAAATAATATATTTTAAATATATCTTTATTGATTTCAGAGAGAAGAAGGGAGAAGGAGAGAGAGAGATAGAAACATCAATGATGAGAGAGTCATTGATAGGCTGCCTCCTGCTCGCCCTACTGGGGATGGAGCTGAAACCTGGCCATGTGCCCCTGATCGGGAATCGAATTGTGACCACCTGGTTCATGGCAACAAAGCTCAACCAACTGAGCCACAAAGGCTGAGCTAAAATGCAGCTTTTAATTGGAACTCTTATATAGAGCTGCTCTGGTTATCTTGAGGTCACGTGGACCCTAAGCTCTACCAGATGAGCCTTTCTCCTTTAGTCGCCATTAGGTATGACTCAGGAACCACTGGGGCCCTGAGGCACATAAATTTTTTTATTTGATCTCAGTGACCAGTTATATGAAACTTAATCCTCTTTGGTTACTGTATGCATACAATTCTGAATTTGACTTTGAATGTCATGGATCATTTGAGTATCTTTCTGACCGAGATACCCTTAGTATATTACATGCAATATTGATTTTCAAATGTATAATAATCGACATATACCCCACTTCAAATAATTTGCCAGAGAGAAACAATTTTGGTTCTTTATTACTTCATAAAATTGCAAACTCTTGAAAGAAGACCACTTTATTCATTATCTTATTTCAATTACCTTGAGATTGACAAGTGAGGGAATAGTCCTGTAGCTTGGCATCAACAAACAAGACATTTAGTCTACTATTAGCATTTTAAATCTAAAACATAAAATTAAAGCTCTAGGGAAAAAATCAGGTACTTTATGTCCCCTTTTTTGGTTTGTTTTTTTAGGATGTACATTTTTGGAGGATGGGTTCCACATAAGGGGGAAAATACTGAGACTTCACCTCATGATTGTGAATGGAAATGTACCAGTTCATTTTCTTACCTAAATCTAGGTGAGTCTTTTAAGAGTTACTTATTGAAATAAAATGTGTTAGCAAAAGAATTTTTGTTTTGTTTAAGAATAACAGATTAGTCATGGGTATTTCTATCATTTTAGATACAGTAGAGTGGACCACCCTAGTATCAGATTCTCAGGAAGATAAGAAAAATTCAAGACCAAGACCAAGAGCTGGGCACTGTGCTGTTGCAATTGGCACTCGACTGTATTTTTGGAGTGGAAGAGATGGCTACAAAAAAGCACTGAATAGTCAAGTTTGCTGCAAGGATCTTTGGTATCTTGATACTGGTAGGTAAGAGTATTTAACAGATACAATTTTCCCTTTAGGTAAATAAGTATTCAAATAATGTCTGTCTTTTGAGACTTACTGTAAATGACACTCCTTGTCTTTCCTGTAATTAAAAATACATGGGAGATGGGTGGAGGAGGGCAGAAGGCGGGAAATGGGGGACATTTGTAATACTGTCAACAATAAAAAAATTCAAAAAATAGAAATACATGGAAGAGTCCCGGCCAGTGTGGCTCAGTTGGTTGGAGCGCCGTCCCATATACTGAAAGGTTGCTGGTTTGGTTCCTGGTCAGGGCACATATTAGGTTGTGGGTTCGATTCCTGGTCAGGGCATGTATGGGAGGCATCCAGTCAGTGTCCTCTCTCTCATCAGTGTTTCTCTCTCTGTCTCTCCCTCTCTCTGTCTCTCTCTCTTCTACTCCCTCTCTCTCCCGTCCCTTCTATCTAAAATCAATAAGCATGTCCTTGGGAGAGGATTAAAAAAATGCCTGGCCCGGCTGGGCGTGGCTCAGCGGTTGAGCGTTGACCTAGGATCCAGGCGATCGGGGTTCGATTCCCGGTCAGGGCACATGCCCAGTTGCGGGCTTGATCAATGACTCTCTCATCATTGATGTTTCTAGCTCTCTTTCTCCCTCTCCTTTCCTCTCTGAAATCAATAAAGATATATTAAAAAAAAAAAAAATGCCTGGAAGGAATAATATATGTGGATACTCCCTACTCCTGGAGAGTTTCTTAATTTCCCTCTCCTTGAGAGCAGACTAGATTTAGTGACTCCCTTCCAAAGAATAGAGTATGGAAAGAGAAAAACAGAAGCTTTATAGTGGAGAAACCTAGCAAACAGCACCTTAATCGAGCAATCAAGGTCAGCATCACTAGTGACAAGTCGTGTGGATATCATTTACCCCTGCCTCCCATTGTGATAAGAAGAAACGTCACCTTTGTGGTACGCTTCCTAAAAATCCATTACTGGGCTCTAACTGTGAGAACATGTCAGGCAAACCCAAATTGAGGGACATTCTAGACATTCTACAGTCTGTGTGAACAGTACTATTCAAATTTTCAAAGTGATGGAAAACAAGGAAAGTGAGAAATATTCACAGATTGGAGGAGACTAAGGAGACATGAAGACTAAATGCAAGGTGTTACCTTAGATTGGATCCTGGAACAGAAAAGACATTAATTGAAAAACTGGTGAAATCTGAATAGTCTGTAGTTTAGTTAATAGTATTACTCCAATGTTAACTTCTTTTTTTTAAATTGATTTTTTAGAGACAGAGAGGAAGGTGGGGGGAGAGAAACATCGACTTGTCACACTTAGTTATGCATTCATTGGTTGATTCTTGCATGTGCTCTGACAGGGGATTGAACCCGTAACGATGCCCCAACCAACTGAACTACCTGGCCAGGGCCTCCAATGTTAATTTCTTAGTTTTAACAAATGTGTTAGTTTTAGCGGGAAACAGAGTATATGGGAATTCTTTGCAATTTTTCTATAAATCTAAAATTATTCCAAAATAAAAAGATTTTTTTAAAAAGTATTACAACACCAAAAAAATTTTTAAATATGGAACATCCATCCATTTTTTCAATAAATATTTATTGATTGACAGCTCTGTACCAGAAATTGTTCCAAATGCTAAAAATACAGTGGTGAACAAGCTGACAATGTCCCTGCTTTCAAAGAACTTATATTCTAAGAGACTGGGAGGGCAGGGAGATAACAATAATCACACAAGTTAACAAAATAACTTCAGTTTCTTGTGAGAATGTGAAGACAGTAAGAGGGAACAATGAGGGTGGTGGGGTGGTTCAGGGAATGAAGGGGGGAGAGGGCCATTTCGGGATGGGTCACAGGAAAGGATGCGATGGTGTTTGAGGTGTAATCAAGTGATGAAGGATGCTGTCCACGTGAAAAGCTGGAGGAAAACTGCAGAGGAGTGAGTGACCAGCAAGTGCAAGGTCCTTGAGATGGGAATACTTGGCAGTTTGGGAGCAGACATGAGCTGAGGGAAAGTGGAGAGAGCAGGAATGGAGGTGAGAGGTGGACCATAGGACAGATCATGTGGGGCCTCCAGCGTGGTAGTAGAGTTTAAATGGTTTTCAGAGTACAGTGGTAAGTTATTTATTAGTTTGAAGGAGAAGCATGCCATGATCTATTGAACATTTTGGGACAGTCACTGCCCTTGTGTGGAAAATAAATTATAGGGGTCAAAAGTGCACTCAGGGGAAACAAGTTAGGAGGCTTTGCAGTAGTCAAGGATGTCTTAGACGATAGTGGTGACAGTGGAGATGAGGAGAGAGGGATAAATTAAGAACATATTTTGGAGTTCTGGTTGACAGAACTGGCTGATGAATTGGCTGCGGAAGACGACAGAAAGAAAGGAGTGGGGGATGAAGTTTCCAGCATGAAAAATTTGTGGTATTTCCATTTACTGAGATGGGGAAGACTGGTGAGAAAACAGGCTTTTGGGGAAAATTGAGTTCCATTTAGGCTGTGCTAAGGCCATGAAATAACAAGACCAAGTAGGCAGGTTAGTGAATAAAGGAGTTTGAAGGCCAGTAGAAAAATCAGATCTGGAGATGTAATATGTATTGTTATATGAGAAAAGCAGATGATAAAACACACCTATGATTCTAGTTTTTTAAGGGTATAAACAGAAAAATCTTGAAGGATACACTGTACCAAAGTATTATCTAAGGAGTGAGATCATACATTGTTTTAGAAGTTTTTTTCTCTTACGTTTATTTTTTTTAATAGCATGCATTACTTGGGTAATGTAAAAACAGTTTAATTTTAAAATTAAGATAATTGAAAAAATAATAAAATAAACAAAGTTAGAGACTATAAAAGAAGCACATACTAACAAGCGGGGGGAAAATATAGAAAATCCAAGGTCCTGATTCATCTTTGAAATTGGGAATTATAACTGAAGTCCAAGGATAAGCTTTGGTCTCAGAGATTGGAAGAAAAATTGTGCATATAAATTTTCCTCAGGAGCAAATACGTCACTTTAAGCAGAGCCTCTAAAGGATCTGTGACTTTTTTAAAAATTTATTTTTATTTACTTATTGATTTTAGAGAGAGAGAGGAAGGGGGAGAGAGAAAGAGAGGGAAACATTGGCTTGTTGTTCCACTTACTTATGCATCATTCATTGATTCTTGTATGTGCCCTGCCCTGAGATTGAACCCACAACCTCAGCACACCAGGATGGCACTCTAACCAACTGAGCTACCCAGCTTGGCCCTGGATCTGTGACTTTTAAAAGGATAAAAGTCATTGGCTTTAAATGGCCAGTTTTTCCATAAATCTTTCCATTAAAGGCATTAGACATGAATATCTGAAAGTAATTGTGGCCACTACCATAAGGGCTATTTTGCTTTTCCTTTTGATAAGTTCACATCAGTTTTGTGTGTGGGAATGAGAGCTCTTCATCTTACCTTTTTTCACTTTCAAACTTTGTGCGTTTGATAATATTTAAAATAGCAATGCTATTCCATAAGGCTTTTTTATGAATAGTGGTCTTTGGCTCCCACTCCCCTCGCATTTCCCTTGCTTCACAAGCATCTGCCTTTAACTGTTAAACAATTCTTTTGGTATTTACTTCCATACGTGTAACATGAATACTTCGATTTTTTTTCAGTTTAGGAATAATATGCTCACTTTCTACTATGGAAGTTAAGGATTTATCTTTCCCCACCATTCCCTACTTCCTGTTCTCTCAATATAAGTACACCATAATTTTGCTAGACGAATATTCAATGTTTACGTCATGACTATATAAACGCTGTTCACAGGTGCACCATGTAGGATACTGTAAATACCTTCCTTGTACCATTTTTAATTTGCTATGGATTAGTAATTGTCACTTTTGTTTGTTTTAGATTTATATGTATTTACTACTGATTCAGTCCATACTCTGCTATTTGCTTAAAATTTCTCTCATCTCATTATGGTTAGATGCATCAGATGTTCTATCAAAGTTCATCATCTTGAAGAGATTACTTCTGCTCCAATCTGGGATGATTGCCCTCCACAAATTGAGCACAGCTATCATCTTGGAGTCTCCCTTCATCATCTTCCTGGGGATGTGTTTTGCATCTCACTTGTGCCGGATTCCCTGTTTCCTGGATCCCATATTTTCCCCTATCTTAGTTTACTTCCTCATTTTTTATGGAGCACATCCCAGGAAAAGGGTGCATAGGTGACAAATTTATTTTGAGATCTTGCATTGTTTGAAAATACGTTTAGTCTTCCTTCCCACTTAATTGGCGGTTTGCATGGAAATAGAATTCTACATTAGAAGTCATTACCCAGAAGAGTTTTGAAAACGTTGTTATATTGTATTCAAGCTTCTAGTGTTTGTGTTGAGAAATCCAAACCACTTCTAATTTTTGGTCATTTTAAATGTGACCTTTCCCCTCACTACTGATAACTTTTAGGATCTTTTTCTCCCCCCCCCCCCCGCCCCCACTTGTTCTTAATTTTCATGATGATGTGCGTGTTGTGTGTCTGTTTTTAATCCATTGTGTTGAGTACTCAGTGGGCCCTTTCATTGTGGTATTTCATGGTCTTCAGTTCTGGGAGTTTTCTTGATTTATTTTATTGATTTGCACCCTGCTGTTTTCTCTCTTCTCCTGTCATTTAAGTTCTATTACATGGGTGGTGTACCTCCTGGACTTGTCTTATTGTTTGCTTTTGTACAGGTTGCCTTACTTTGAGTAACATAAATAAACTGGATTGTGAAAAGGTCATGGAGGAATTTACATGGGAATAGTTAAAGGATCTAGGCTTAATTATCCTCTCAAACAGGACCATCAAATTTTTTCTGTAAAGGTCCAAGTAATAAATATTTTAGACTGCAGGCCATAATGGTCTCTGTTATAACTACTCAGTTCTGCTGTTGTAGCATGAAAGCAGTCATGGACAGTACATAAACAAATGAGCATACCTTTGTTTCAATAAAACTTTATTTACAAAACATGCACATGAGCCATAATTTGCTGACCCCTACTCTAAAAGAGACGAAGAGATAGCTATTAGATGTGTTCTATAAGGATTAAATTATATTTTATAGATTTCAGTTCACTGGAAGAATAAACTTTCTAATGTACCTGCAAAGATGTGATGTACTACCTCTGGAATTGTGAGTTCTGTGGTTTGGTAGGTAAACTAAAATAAGGGAAGGATATCGTAGAAATAACCTTGGGTACTTTGTCCTAGTTCTAAGAGACTGTGATTGTTACTTGTTTTGAAAATGTTGGTAATATTTTATACCAACGTAATTACCCATTTTGGATAGTACAAGTTTTCATAAATGGTATTAACTTCAAAGAGGTTACATTTTTCCAAAATATCATATTCAAATCACCTAGCATTAACAGTATTTCTAACATATATATTGTTGCCTATAATTTGGCTCATAAAATTAAAAACTTAGAGAAGGTAAAATTATGTAGCTATAACTATATTAATACTTGGTTTCCCCTCACTTCTAGGATTAAACATTTTTTTCTGACTCTGATGACTCAAATAGCTTGAAACTACATTATTTATATGTATTTATATAAGAATTAAGTAAGTAAATAGAATGAGAGCCCCAAACTATTTTCATTTAATTACCATAGCTGTGTTTTTCTGAGTAAATTTTCTCCCTCTTGGTAAACAGATGAAATATTCATTGCTGCCATTTTCAGAGCTCCAGGTCTACACAAACTTTGTAGGCAAACTAGTGATACATTTGAAGCTTGTAATATCAATATCAATATCAATATTCTTCTTTAGAGAAACCACCAGCGCCATCTCAAGTACAACTGATCAAAGCCACTACCAACTCTTTTCATGTCAAATGGGACGAAGTGCCTACAGTTGAGGGCTATCTTTTGCAGTTGAACACCGACTTGCCGTACCAAGCTGCGTTGTCAGATACTTCAGCAGCACCAAATATGCAAGGTAACATAATTTTCACCCTTAAAATTTGTATACTGATATGTGTGTGTGTGTTTTGAAAAGATACTGCAGAAAAAAGCCTGTGACTAAGCCGGGTTTAAGAAATTTTATATGATGTTTCTTGCCTGGTAAATCAAATACGTTGTGTTTCAACTCTGAAACTTCACTGCTGAACAATTATGATGTAGTGGAACTCAGATATTGAGGGTAGACTGTTTCTCCTGCAGTTCATTTTGATGGACTTTCTTAATTTGACAAGCTACTTGGCTTCAGGAGATGATTTTAATTTGCTTTCATAAAAAATATTTTGGCTTTCTTTCAAAAATATTTTTAACAGGCACTTGGAAAGTAAAAGCAAATTTAATTTTACATGCTCTTCCAGAAAGGATTTTAGTCAGTTATTAAGAAAACAGATAAACTTTGATAAAGATACTACTTTTTAACCGTTAATGTGTAACTTTTAAGATTTTTTATTGTAATATATTTTATTGAAGCTAATTTAGAGTATATCAGTCTGAACGTTCTTATTCTTACAGGAGTCAGGATGGACCCTCACAGACAAGACAGTAATAGCATCATTCCTAACAGTGTAAGTTTAAAAAAATTAGGATGGTGAATGAATGTTTATGGTTATAGCCATTTTTTAAATT
Organism: Miniopterus schreibersii; assembly: GCF_964146895.1. NCBI lineage: Eukaryota > Metazoa > Chordata > Mammalia > Chiroptera > Miniopteridae > Miniopterus > Miniopterus schreibersii. The sequence continues at coordinate 175,001,224 of NC_138102.1, forward strand.
AATATTATTAGCATATTACATTAGGACAGGAGTTCTCAATCCTGGCTACACATCAGAATCACCTCTGAGATTAAAAAGCAAGCACACAGCCCTGGCCAGTGTGGCTCTGTGGTTAGAGCATTGGTCTTTGTGCCAAAGGGTTGCAGGTCAGATTACTGGTCAAGGGCGCGTACCTGGGTTGCAGGTTTGATCCCTGGCCCTGGTTGGGGTGTGTGCGGAAGGCAACCAATCGATGTGTCACTCTGTCTCTCTTCCCCACCACCCTGTCCCTCCCTTTCACTCTCTCTAAAAATCAATGGGGAAAAAAATATCCTCAGGTGAGGATCAAAAACACACACACAAAAACCCCCACACAGATTCCCAAGCCTTTCCCCAGATCTAGTAGTAGCAGAATCTTTAGGATGATGCCCAGGTAGTTCTGTTACTGAAAAAAGCTCCATAGATTATTGTGACAGTACCCTAAACTAAAAACCCCTAGCCCCGAGATTGAAGTCTAGCCTCATTACACATAGCATGAGAGGGTAATCAATTATTTATACTTACAGTATCTCGAAATCTAAATTTTGACATTTCTAAATATACACATTTTAAATGTTTCCTTTTTGTCCCCAGTATTCTAAAATTTCAACAGTGATGTTCCTGTGTCTTCCTTCATTCATTGTGCTGAGCACTCTGCAGATCCCATCATTCTGGAAACTCATGGCTTTTATTACTGATTATTTCTTCCCTCCATTTTCTCATTTTTTAAACTCCTGCTAATTATTGAATGATGGCCCTCTTGAACTAATCCTCTGATTTTACATTCTATTTCCTATGTTCTATCTTTCTATTCTGCCTTCTGAAAATTTTCTTCACTTATATTATAAATCTATCCGTTTTTTAAATATATTCAACCACATACTTAATTTCTAAAAGCTTGGTGTTATTTTTTACTTCTTTTATAGCATTTTATTCTTTATAAATATAATATCTTTCCTCGTCTCTTTGAGAATTATGCTGTTTAAAAAATGTGGAGTTATATCTGCTCTCAGCAATATTTGTTTTTTTTCCAAGCTCCTTTTTATTTTTATTTTTTTAAAAATATTTTTATTGATTTCAGAGAGAGGTAGAAACATCAATGATGAGAGTCATTGATCGGCTGCCTCCTGCACGCCCCCTGCTGGGGATCGAGCCCGCAACCCAGGCATGTGCCCTGACCGGGAATCGAACCACAATCTCCTGGATCCTAGGTCGATGCTCAACGGCTGAGCCATGCAGGCCAGGCTCAAGCTCCTTTTTAAAAAATTTTATGTTGGTCTCAGACTTTCTTCTTTTTTTTTTAATCCTCACCCGAGGATATTTTTTCTGTTGCTTTTTCAGAGAGAGTGTGGGGGAGAGGAAGGAAGGGAAACATCCATGTGAGAGAGACCGGGGCTGGGGATGGAGCCTGCAACCGAGGTATGCGTCCTTGGCCAGAATCGAACCCTTCAGTTTGCAGGCCAACACTAACCACTGAGCCAAACTGGCCAGGGCTAGGACTTCATGTTAGAGGCTGTCATCAAATGTCTGGTGACAGCTGGCTGTCCTTTCATGTTTAAAGTGATGCATTTAAAGAAGTTTGGAAGATGTCTTAGTCCGTTTGAGCTGCTATAACAAAATCCCGTAGACTGTGTGGCTTATAACAACAAATTTATTTGGTGTCTCTGTTCAGCATGCAGACTTCCACTTAATCCTCATTTTTAGCATGGGTGCCTCTCCTCCATCATCACCTGAGAGACACTGTACCACCATCCAGAGCCTTGAATTTCAATCTTTCTACCTATTTCTCATCTTCAGTTAGAATGGGGGAGAGAATTTGCCTGACTATGTGTGCTGGAAGAGCAGAGCTGGGGCTACAGCCACTTTTTGTAATCTTCCCTGTGTTTGTCTCTGGTGTTTACTTGCACGCTGCACCTCGGCCTCCAAAGAACCTGATGCCTCCAATTCCCAGGTCCTTCTGGGCTGTTTGGCCCAAATGGTTTGCCTCTTAGTGATTTTCCACCTACAGGTTCTTTGCTTTCAGCTTTTTGTGCTTTATATCTTCTTACCTACTCTTGTCTCTTTTTCCATTTTCTTTTTCCTTATAAGTATATACCTTTATACTTAAAAAAAAATTCCTTCTTGATTATTTGAGTTGGTTTTTTTATAGGAATCTCCTGAAACATATGTATTTAATCTGTGTTTAACCAAAAATCTCAGGGCTTAATTTATTCTCATTTTACACAATTCTAGTTAGACTGGATATCTGATTTTTAAGCAAAGTGTACATTAGAGACACTATAACATGGAGACTTTGGTGTGAAATAAATCTGGATTCAAATTCTAGCTCTGCTATTACTGGCTGCCTGACTATGAGTAGATTTTTTAAGCTCTCTTGAGTCTCATTTTTTTCATGTATGATAGGGGTCATATTATCCAACTTACAGAATTCCTGTGAAGATTAATTGAAATGCAGACTTTATAAATATGTATTACAATGCTTGTCACATGATATAATGCTCCCTAATGGTTGTGGCTATCATCATTTATTAACAGTAGCACCATCACTGTCCATTAGAAGTACAGGGCATGTTATAGACAAACCTCCTTAGAGCCATGAGAAATTATAGTTAACAGTGTGGTTATAATTGACAGAAAAGTAACAAAAAACAGGTAAATCAAAGGAAGCAGCAATATTGGGGTATCCGAATGAACTTGGATCATTTTTATGGTCCAGTAGACCTACTGGTATTGTAATACAGTAACTGATACACTGATGACTTGAAATAGCAAGAAGTTTAAATGTGTTCTTTGTAGTATGTTTAAGAAGACAAAGAAAATGTAATTAGGATGATTCCTATCTAAAATGTTTAATGGTGAAGCATATCAATATGTCTATGTATTAAATCTTGATATCTATATGGAGAACTCAGTTATACAGAATAATTCGTTTGCTTGAAGGTTCCATGTAACAGATTTTTTTTACTTTTAGGAGTCATCAGATCTGTAATATACATGTCTGACCTTGTTAAGAAAATCTGATCAGAATGTTAAACTCAGTAGCTATGGTATTGTCTCCTGTTACATACATATTTACTTGAATACTGTATACAACTTATAAAAATGTAGATTCCCCCCTCAAAATATACCCTCCCTTTCCCCTTAGGGCTAGTCTAGCCTTTTGAGAATGGAAATTAAGTGAAAAGAAATTGTTTTCTTAAACTCTTATAAAAATTTTAAAATGATCCTAGACAAATTAAGAATATAATTTAAAAACTATTTTATATTTTGCTTAACTTATTTTCAAAATAATTAAGTTGTAAATTATTTTCCTTGGTTTTTTACATGTATTTTTATGTAATTGAGCACTGCTTGCTACAATAAACTGTTTTATTTCTTACAGAGCAATGATACAATGAACAGTACAAAGACTGAACACACAGCTCTGAAAGGAACTTCAGTGACAAACAGACCAGATCTCAGAGCATCGAGTGATTCTAATGCCATTTTACACTCATCTTTGGCAACTAATGCTTCTAATCATAATAGTTGTATGGTGGATGTGCTAAGGAAAAATGAAGGTATAAAGATAGTGTTTTAAATAAAGCTAAAGCTTTTTGTAATAACGGTAGGGAATTTTAGAGTCTTTGAAAAAGTAAATGTTACATGGTTTTGATCCAGTTTCAAAATAATAATATACCTACCGTATTGACCCTGGTTATAGTGACGTGTGATGTCAAGATACCAAGCAGGTACTTACGAGGTGGTGATGAGTGTTTATGAGCTGTGGAATTTAAATGAGGAAGCTCTTGTATGACATTTGCAGTTGGCTGGTGTGTTCAGTGTCACTTTCCTATTACTCTGTCTTCTTAGCATTTATAACTGTTTGATAGTATTAATTTTGGGCAGGGATTTTGTCTATCTGTTCACCTCTCTTTTCTTAGCACCCAGAGTCATGCCTGGTAAATAGTAGTCACTTAGCAAATATTTGTTTAGCAAGTAACTGGATTCTCCTCAGAAAAATAGTTCATTTGTGAGAGCTCTTGATTAGCCACTTACATTCGTGGGAAAGCTTGTAATTTGGTGATCCTTATATTTAAAATAAGTTTATTTGAATATTCTGAATCCTTTTGAGATATATTAAGCATTGCCTCTGATTTTAATATCAATTATTTTATAAAGTTCATTCTGATATGTCCCTGACATAGGAACATGTGACTTTATTTTTAATTTGAAAAAATCATGACAGCTGATTAAATTTAATTCTTCTTTAGTGATTCAAACTTAGCAAGAGGAATATTCTTTTTATTTCCATTTTTCTTCATAAGTCGATGATAAAAATATTCATGGAAAATAATTTTCTATAATTTTTGTCATTTCATTACTTGTGGAAGAGGAGAGTGTTTTTGTTTTATTGATTTTTTTGATGTAAAGGAATCATTTGGTCAAGATTACAGAAGCTTGGTTCCTAGACCTGAACTTAAATTTCTTTCTTGTAATAATTTCCTGTCAAAAGACAGAAGCTTATACTCTAAAAGAAGCTTATACTCTAAAAAACAAATATGAGCTTTGAGATTTCAAAATCTTAATGCACTCTAAAGTCTACATGGTAAGGCAGTTTGGATAAAATGAATATTAGGCAATGGGAAAACCACAGTAGTTACACAGTGACCGCACCTGGCACATCGTAGACGCTCAAGTGTGTGAATGAATGGCTACCCAGTCTCAGGTTAGCATGAGGAGACTGGGCTTTTTCTCTACAGGTTGGAATAGCTGGTATTTTTTCAAGAATAGAAGAGAGACATGTTTTGTTTTTTTGGCTTTTTGGTAAGGGCACTCTAGTCTCACCGTCAGGAAGAACTATAGTAGGAAATGACTGGGAGACTTGTTAGGGGTTCTTCTAAGACTCTGAGAGATGCATAGAGACTAAGACAGTGGGTGGGGTGGAGAGGAGAGAACATGCCAGTTCAGACTTTTAGAAAGCAGCATCTATTAGACTTGGAAACTGGTTGGATATGAAAGAGAAATGAGTTGAACAGGACTCCCAGTTTTTTGGGTTGGACAGTCGATGGATGATGAGAGGCAATATAGAAGCAAGAATTAATTTGGGGAAAAGATAGGTTCAACTTTGAACTTACTGTTTTGAGGCACTTGAGGAGCATATTGGTAAAGCTTTCTAATGGGTAGTTGGATGCTTAGGTCTGGAGTCTCGGAGGCAGTCCTTGTCTGGAAGTACATGTTTAGAAGTTAAGGGTGTCTGAAGTGCAAGCTCCACAGCAGGGACCCTGCTTGATGTGTTCACTGCTGTGTTTCCAGCACCTGACGCCGCCCCCGCCATGTATTTGAGAGATGTATGATCATGAATGGTGGGTAAAGTACAGAAGATATATAAAGAGAGAAAAGGCTTAGGAATGCTTGCACTTAAAGTCATGTCAAGAAGAGATGAAAAGGGATTCCTAGCAGGTTAGGAAAAGAACTGAAAAGACTGGTATCATTTTCTTCCCATCTCTAGTGGGCATCACAGTTTGTCACTAGTGTGCATGTCTCTCTCCCACGTGACTGTCAGTTCCTGAGGTATGGACCATGCCTGCTTTGTTTCAGCAATATAGAAACAAGCACAAGGTCTGGTAAATAGTAAATCAATACTGTGGAATGAATGAATGTAAGTCAGAAAGGAACAGATTCAAAAAGGAATATGTGGTCAACATGGTTTACATTGCAGAAAGGTGAGGTCAATGAAAATTGAGAAGTATCCCTTAGAAATCCTTGATGTTTGCCAGAGCCATTTCATTGAATTGTTTTAGAAACATTTGGAGAGGTCAGGGAAGTACGGACTGCTCTGAAGGGAATTAGTGAGGGGAGATAGTAACTGGAGAAGACTGGTGGGGTCAAGGAAGACGAGAGACCTGGTATGATACGGGCTGAAGGCCCAAAACTACTGAAGAAAAGGAATCTGTAAATGCTGAAGAGAGACGAATGATTGATGCAAGGGTCCCAAAATATGAGGGGAGGTATGGGACCAGGGCACAGGAATTGGATTAAACTTCCTTAGGAGAGAGGCCAGCTCATCCTCTGAGATGGAAGAGACCATGGAGAGGATGGCACAGCCATAAATACCCTTCTAGTGGAGGGCAGGAAGAAGACAGAGTTGATGGCATTCGTGCCTGATGACCTCTGTTTTTCCCCTAAAATGGGAGACAAGGCCATTTGATGTATGATTTAGTAGAGTTTGAGGGCAATGATTCAGTGTGTAGACTGGAAGAGGAGGCTGAGAAGTTGGACATCCTTTATGGATATAATACACCATTTTTCTAAATATTTTATGCCTAGTGGTTAATTAAGATGAATGACATTTGTGGTGCTCATGTTCATGATTTTAAAATTGAAAAATACCAATTGTGTGATAAGAACTATAAGATACAACAATTATCTGCAGGTATTATGCTAATAATTGATCTTTTCCTTTTAATTTTAGGTCCTCACACTTCAGCAAATATAGGTGTTCTAAGTAGTTGCCTGGACTTAAGAACAGTAATTCCTGAAACTTCTGTATCCAGTACTGTTTGCAGCGCACAAACTATGGTAACCCAGCAGACCATTAAAACTGAATCATCCAGTACAAATGGGGCAGTTGTTAAAGATGAAACTTCACTAACAGCATTCAGTACCAAATCTGAAGGTTTGAAATGTGTTTCACATACTGTATTTTGAACCATTTTTGTATATAAATTCATTGAACTTAGTTGTTTTAAATAGGAAATGAAATGTATTTCACATACTGTATTTTGAACCTTTATTTGTATGTAAATTCATCAGACTTGTTTTAGATGGGAGTTGCATTTTGCCTTGGATTGGATTATATATAAACATATAAAGCATTTCAGTTAAAATCATTATGTAATATGCTCTCTGCTGCCTTACATAAAATATTAAAATCTGCATACACCGAAATACAATACCGTGAATATATTCAGCAATTTTTTTCTCTTAGGAAAGATTAGTCTAGACCAGGGAGTAACAGTTCTCCCAGCTGGATTGATTTCTGAGTTTTGCAAAGTCTCTCTCTCTCTCTCTCTTTTTTTTTTTTACAATTAAGAGTTATGTTTCATCTTTGGTAAACATTCTCTGAAGTTCTAGTTGGTTATCAAGCTGTGGAAAAATCAACTTTGTGAATTAGTTTGAATTGGAGGGTACATATTTCTAATTATTGTGATTTTTCTCCCTCTGGCTATTTTTGCATATTTATAAATTATATATTAATGTATCTGTTTTTTAAGTGATTGTATAAGTCTTATCTGATGAATTGTTTACTTTTTAGTTGATGAAACCTGTGCACTGCCTGCAACTAAGATCAGCCGCGTGGAGACACATGCTGCAGCAATGCCATTTTCTGTAAGTATATGACCTGGAGATAACGTGTGTTTACAGACGATTAAATATGTTTAAATGCTGAGCAGCCTTGACATAAATTCACAGAAAGATTCATGCATGTCCTCTAGTAATGATCTGACACAGATTGAGAAATGAAGCATTGAATAGGAAAAATGTTCACAGTAATGTTAAGTGAAAAAGCTAGATAAAAAATTATACACACACACAGATACATACATACTGTCGTCCAAATTTTATTAAAAAATACACCCAGTACATACATTCATGTATTATGAGTTCACACACATCCACACTACAATGCTAGATGAATTTTTTCAGGTTGTGGGGCTACAGATAATTTTACTTGTCTTCTCTATGCTTTCAATATTTTTCTATAATGAAAGGTGTTACTTTCATAGTCAGAAATGTGTGTGTACATATATATGTAAGTTACATTGATGATTTTAAAAGTAAAAGGATATGTTATGGAACATAAAGCTGGAACGGCTCTATCGCTAGCTTACTAGGAGCACAGCAGGACATTGCAGCATGGGTTAGACAGGCCTGTAGGGCAGCCCAGCACTCCCTGACGTGGACTGCCTTATGGAAGGCCGAATTGGTCTGTATGGCACCAAACTTACATATTAGCAATGGACCTCCCAAATATGCCAAGATTGTCTTAATTAGATAAATATAAGGACAATACATGTTTGTGTGCATGTGAGTGCATATACTTTTTAATTTATTTTAAAATTATCAATCATTTCAACTTTATTGCTATGAGCAAGAGTTTTTATTTGACCTAATATTATTTTTTTAGAGCCTTCAAGAATGTCTATAGTTTTAGTTTTTCCCCAATCATGATTTTATGGATTTTGATCATATATTTACCTCCATCAGCTTTTACCTTTACAGAATGCTAATTCCTAGTGTTCTTAGACTCTTCTCAGGGAAGAAAGATTAAAATGAACTTTTTTCTCTTAAATCTATTTTGCAATACATCAGGCAGAATGGTATTTGTTATTTCAGTTGGAGCCAGTTTTATAAAAGTTGTTGAAGAGAGTTTTTACAACAAGTTCAAAGCTGTTCCTTTTTAAAAAAACCTTAAAGACTTGGTTAGCTCACTGTGTCATGTGTGATAACCTCAATAACAAATAATGTGAATTATAAGCATGTACCTCTGCTGTTATATATTTAAGACAGAAATAAATAACTGAAGTGCACATTTGTTTTGAGCTTCTGGAAACAGTGTCTCATTTATAAAGAAGATGGCTTAAAAAGGTTAGTTCCAGGGATAAGTATAATTCACTTATCACTAAAAGTAGCTTAAGGTAGAGGAAGTTTATTTGTTTTAAGGCAAGGTAAAAAATGCAAAACTGTTTAATCTGCTCCTCTCTAGTATATAGACTAAAGTATATTCAAATTGCACTTTAGTTTTGAACATTTTTTCTCCTTTTAGGTTTGGAGAATCACAGGTATTTCAAGTGCAAAGATCACTGAATTTCTGCTAATTGTTTTTGAATCTAGAAATAAGCCAGCTTGGAATGAATTTTTTCTTATTAGCTCCTTATGGAGCAAGTTGTATTGTCACACTAAAGGGATTACATCTTCTGAAAGAGTCTCTGAAATGACAATGTCCTATAAAACAGCTGGCATCTTAACATCCCACTGATTGGAAAGCATGCTAACTCCAGCGAGGTCGAGAGCACAGAGCTGCTGACCTGAGAATGCCTGTCACTCCCTGTGTCTGAGGTGGCATCCCTGTTGCACTGTCAGTCGACCTAATCTGTTGAGAGTTTTTTTACTTATGAACTATTAATGTTGTGGTGTTTACCCATATACCTACTTGTAGATCAGTGCATGGACTTATTGAATCTTGGAATTTATGATATACTCAATAAGAGTCTTCATAAATTTTTCTTTCTCTGAAATTAGAAAGAGACTCCTTCAAATCCAGTGGCCACAACGAAAGCAGAACGACAGTGGTGTGATGTAGGAATTTTTAAAAATAATACAGCTTTGGTGAGCCAGTTTTATTTGCTGCCAAAAGGGAAGCAAAGCATCTCAAAGGTAGCTATCGATGTATTTTCTACATTGTGAGTTATAAGCCTCAAGAATGAGATTTTTTTAATAGCTGTGATTGAAGTCACTTGAATATGTGACATTGGGATCCGTTCACAGTCTCATTGAGAATTCTATGTACCTAATTATGTTACATCCTTTTTGTTCTAACCCTCACCCGGGGAGTGAGGATGCTTTTTCCATTGATTCTTAGACAGTGGAAGGGAGGGGGGGAGGGGAAGGGGGAGAGAGGAGAGAGAGAGAAAAAAACACTGATGTGAGTGGATCCCTCCCATATGAGCCCCGATAGGGAGCGGGGATCGGAACTGTAACTCAGGTACATGCCCCTGACTGGTGATTGAACCTGCGACCCTCTGGTGCGCAGGATGACGCTCTGACTCTGGCCAGGACTATGTTGTATTCTTTTTAAAGGATCTTTTTGTAGAATATATCACAAGCAGGTCATTTAAAAAATCTTATACTGCCCGGCCTGCGTGGCTCAGTGGCTGAGCATTGACCTACGAACCAGGAGGTCAGGGTTTGATCCCCTGTCAGGGCACATGCCTGGGTTTTGGGCTCAATCCCCAATAGGGGGGTGTGCAGGAGGCAGCCGATCAACGGCTCATCACTGATGTTTCTCTCTCTCTCTCCCTCTCCCTTCTTCTCTCTGAAATCAATTTTTTTTTAAATCTTACACAATTACTGGGCTGGATTTTGATTCACCAATAATATAGTCTGGCCAGTACAGATAAGGATTTTTTGAAATATTGTTTTGTGATGTGTTTAGAGACTAGAATATTTTTTCTTACTCCTAACTTTATTTCTGATTTCACAATTTAAAAAATTTTAAAGCCCCTGTAAGCTAATGAATACAATTTAATTTTCCCTTGATTCTGAAATCCCTTGAAGAGGACCTCATATATATAAGTGAGACATTAACCCTCTGAGAACTATGAAATAGACAACAGCCCCAAAGCATACTGAACTAATTTTTATCTGGAATGGGGAATTTCAGAGTGAATTTGAATCTCCTAAAGATCTACACAAATGGAGAACATATCATTTATCATTATATTTTAGTTTTTCTTATATCACTTCTGGTGTCCCTCTTTTTCATATTGAATTCTTCCAATTCTTGGAAAAAAAATAGAAATCTTTTCTAATCATCTGTTAGTATTATACCTAATGAAATTTCTGGCTGCAGTTTGATTTCATAAGTAAGAAAATACCTTATATTTCATATATAAGGTCCTAGCAATTACCTGTTTTTCCCAAAAGGTAAAAAGAGCTTAACATTTAGAACCCGTAAACTTGGGTTTGTCTGGTTAGTTCCAGCACTCAACAGTGTGACCTTGTGGACAAGTCACTCATTTAACCTCTCTGAGAATCTTTCCTCATCTGTAAAATGGAGATGACATAGCTCCCTTAAAATGGGATGATATATTGGTGCTACATGTTTCACAGAGGTAAAGTAAGAGTTAGGGAGAATATGTAAAAATTGTTTGAAAGTTGTAAATGTTACAGTCTTTCTACCTAGAGTATATAATCCAATTATTTCACATTTATTCCGGGTGGAGATGAGATAGTTGTTACTTTTTTTACAGTAGTTGTTAATTTTTGCTACCTGTGTACTCTTCGTGTGCAGAATACCCTTGCATTTCTTTTTATAATCAGTGATTCTCAACCAGAAGGGCACTTTTCCTCTGAGTAAGAAGCACCACTTTATGGGCTCAGTTGTTTTTGTGTTGGAAGGCTCATTCCATGTGTGAAAAGGGGGAAACACATAAATGTGAACTAGAACCTTAAAACAGTTCATTCTTTAAAAGTTTTGTTTAATTAAAAAACAATTAATTGCACTTTTTCTTTACTTTTGCACATATTGCATTTTAGATAGGAAATGCAGATGTACCTGACTACAGTTTACTTAAGAAACAAGATCTTGTTCCAGGAACAGGATACAGATTCAGGGTTGCTGCTATCAATGGTTGTGGAATAGGCCCTTTCAGCAAAATCAGCGAATTTAAAACTTGTATTCCCGGTTTTCCTGGAGCTCCTTCTGCAGTCAGAATTTCAAAGGTGAGATGTTAGGTCAAGATTTGGTTATTTACATTACTTGAAACTTTTAAAAAATGTTTTTATTGATTTGAGAGAGAGAGGAAGGGAGAGGGGGAGAGAGAAAAAAAAGACATAGATGTTAGAACCATCGATCACCTGCCTCCTGCAAGCCCCTACTGGGGATTGAGCCCACAACTCGGGCATGTGCCTGGCCCAGAAATCGAACTGGCGACCTCAGGGTCCATGGGATGATGCTCAACCAACTGAGCCCTCCCCCCTCCCCCCCCCAGCCAGGGCATTATTTGAAACTTTATACATGAAATAAAACTGTCAGTTTCAAAGGGGTGGTTAAAAGGTTAAAAAATATTTTTGCTAATCAATTACAGTATTTTTAAGGACCAAATTTCAAGCAGAATTACAGCATCCAAATTACAGAAAGGGAAACCTGGTTTGGTTCTTCATATTAATTTTGTTCTTGTTTATGGAAAACATTTGAGTTGCAAAAATTTAATAGAATACATGAAATTGGATTATATTTTATCCTAAGGTCCTGCCCCTACTTAGAGAACAAAATGTCTGCTTTCACGCAAGAAAAACCCCTTTCTTGGGACTGGAGTGGTACAGGCAGACAATTAAGCCTAGTTATGCGTTTGAAAAGTAGGCATGAATTACACATTGCAGATCCAATGAAGGTAGGTTTTTAAAACTCAGTAATAGAAGTTCTAACATCTAATGCCAAAAGCATTTTGTGTTCTAAAGGTAGAATTAACATAAGTGATAGTAGAGAAAACTTCAGAACCTTTACCTGTTTTTTTCCTTCTCTCTCCAAGAACGTTGAGGGCATACACCTTTCCTGGGAACCTCCAACTTCACCTTCTGGAAATATCTTGGAATATTCAGCCTACTTGGCCATCCGCACAGCACAAATACAAGATAACCCAAGTCAGCTTGTCTTTATGAGGATTTATTGTGGTCTTAAGACATCATGTATAGTGACCGCTGGGCAACTTGCAAATGCACATATTGATTATACATCCAGACCTGCCATTGTGTTCAGGATATCAGCTAAGAATGAAAAGGGATATGGACCAGCTACGCAAGTTCGATGGCTTCAAGGTAACAATAAAAAAGCACCTTTAAATTGAATTGTTTTTACTAAAGCTATTGTGATTATGATTATTTATTAGTAACTGGTTATGAAGATTTGTCATTTAAAAGAGTATTCTTTGTATTTCTAGCAGTTATGAATTTGAATTTGTAAGCTGTTCTTAAAATGTATTTGCTCAATTCTAGATCCAAATAAAAATAGAAAAGAAGCAAAGACTCTCTGAGAATTAGTATATGGATTCTTTGTTATAGTTGTAGCTCTTTTATAAAGGAAAATAGTAAAATTAAGCTAAAAGCTAGAAGGCGTTATTACCCCAATATATTTTATAAAGGCCATGTAACTCAGTTGTCCCAGAGTTACTGAGGAGAGCCTAGTAGCTGGCTGTTGTACAGTGTGCTGTCTTATAAGTAAATGTTCTCTGCATTGTAAAGGCCCTGTCTATGAGTACTCCCTCTAACTTTATTGTATATGGGCAGCAATCCTCTATCTTCTGCTGGATAATATTTGTGATACTAATTTTAGCAGCCATTTGATTTCTTTGTTTATCTACAGTTAGCACAGAACTTAAGAAAATTAAAAAAGAAAGAGGCAAGTTCAGAAACTTTTGAATTTTATTATTTTCCAAGAATCATGTCAAAATATAATGGATTTTCTTAATTCATACCAGGGTGATATATTGGAATATATTTTTGGCCAAAGCACTTAACTTATCTGGCTTTCAGTTTCCCCATTAATAGATAAGGGAGTTTTAAAATTTTACCTTTGAGGTCCCTTTCAGCACTTAAATTCTGTATTTTCATCAGAAGTGAAGTATATCCCTGACCATTTTATTTAATTTTTAAAAATATGTCTTTATTGATTTCAGAGAGGAGAAGGGACAGAGAGAGAGAGAAACATCAGTGATTGGAGAGAGTCATTGATCGGCTGCCTCCTGCACACCCCTACTGGGGATCGAGTCCACAACCCAGGCATGTGCCCTGACCGGGAATCGAACCATGATCTCCTGGTTCATAGGTTGATGCTCAACCACTGAGCCATGCCAGCTGGGCTATCCCTGAGCATTTTAACATTCGTTTTTATGGCCCTAACTTTGCTTTTGCTGAAATTAAAATATTCATAATTTAAAATTAAGAATTAAAGTATCTGTCCCCCTTATTGCAGAAAGAAAGAAGCACCTTAAAAGAGCACAGATTTTGAAATAGTGTTTTAAACATTTGTAAGATTTTTGTAAATGCTCTAAATGTTTTATTTTTTCATTGTTTTTACCTCAAAATTGTATAAACTTTTTTACAACTGAAATATAAGCATTAGATAGCTTACTCAGGTTCCATTACAACCTTAAAGATGCAGATAGGCATTACAGATAGTCTGCTACAGGTAACCTGTTTTACACCTTTAAGGAATTTCATGGTTTCACTGCCTGTTCAAATTGGGAATAGACACAGAGCAGTAATTGCAAAAAAGATATTTCAAACTAGGAGCTGCAGAAACTGCAGGGGCACAGGCCTGTCTCTTATATACTGTGTAACCTTATGCCAGTTTAGATTGACTGAGTAGCTGCGCCCTCCAACTTTATGTATAATACTCCCAGCAAAGATAGATTTAATTGTGCAGAATTGATATATATGTATGTTCCAGTTACTAATTTAAAGTGTATAGAATATTTTAATATATAATTTTGTAAAGAACTGGGATTTTTATACTACAGTATTTGTAATTAATGTGTCTCACTAATTAAGTTTCTCTTGGAGAAAATATGCAAATTGTTAGATGCATAATGAGTGGTTTCCAAACTCTAAAGGTAAAATAAATGCACTACTATGGTGTTGTTAGAATACCTTTTTGTGGCTGTATGAATCCTTAATCTTTAAATGTGTACTTTACAAACAATGTTTACAAGGAGCTTCTCTGATTTGTTATCCCAGCACCGCCCTTGGTGAGAGCTTCATTCTGCATTTGTTTAACTCATATGCTTTGCTTTTGGCATATGCTTGCTTTTTGCACTAGTAGAATTTTAACTTACCTCATGATTATGTTTGTAATCATTTGTATAGCTTCCATAACGTGTCTGATGTAGGCTAAACAAATCCTTAACCAAAGTTAAAATAAATGGTAAGCAATTTTGCACATATTAAATGCTAGGGTTTGTTGTGTATGTGTGCGCGTTTAGTTATAAAGAGTAAGAATGGAAAGTTATAGTAAGTAAATGTTTCAAGCCCAATTATTTTAATGATCTGTTTGCTTTATTAGAAAAAGGTTTGGCTTTTAACCCCTTATTCTCTGCATTAATTAACAGTTTGCATCTTGAAGTACTTCTCTTAATGACAAGGAATAAGCTGATTTTAGGCAAAGAAAGGAGTATTTGTTTGAATGTGCATATTTATGCCTATTTAGTATTTGGTTTAGTTTACTTGCTTAAATGCCTGTACTGTTCTAGACCAGGAGGTGACTATGAACCTTTGGCTCTAACATCTGTCTTATTTCCCAGAGAGAAAGGCATTTTTTCTCTACCAAAGGATTTGTTAAAATGATGAATGTTTTTACTTTCAGAATTAGCCGAGAATCTGTTACCATTTTTTGGCATTTGTACATTAATTACTAGTCACATTTATCTCTCTGATAAGTGATTGGTGACTGAAAGATGCCACTGAGAAACCTCTGTGGCTCTGATATTAACAGTTAATAAGAAATCTTTGAGCTGTGTGTTCGTGACTGGAATGGATCGGGGTAAGTAATAAGAGAAGTGCATTTAGCTTCTTATGATTGGCACATTTCTAAGTGGAGATCCCCTTGAGTAGCAGTGGGCTGTGTTATGCAGATATCGTAAGAGGATGCACACTGAGTTAAATTGGTTTCTTTACTCCTCCCAGCTGGGTAAGCAGTTCAGATGTACAAATCCTTGTGTCACAGTCCTCTTCCTGGGCTCTGCAACTTTGGTTCACATATGTAGTAAAAAGATTTTGATGTTGTATGCTCTTAAAATTTATGTTTTCTAAATATTGTGTTTGTTTTAGTTTAGTTTAGTAAACTGTTTTGGCAGTTTAACTAGAAATAGTATATTATAAACTCACTTTCACCTGCATTTTTTTTTAAATAGAAATTATCTGATTGCATGTATGAGGCACTCCCTGCCCTATAACACAATTACATAAATATAATGATTTATAAGAAGGTGAAACTGTTGATCCATTATTTCAGAGACTTGCAGACTAGCAAAGATTTGCTCTGATTAGAAATATAGTCTACTATAACTGAAGACATTTTTATTTTTTAAAATTGAAGCACTTGTGGCATAAAAATCATTTGTAACATTGGCTATGAAGAGGTTATTAGTATCTAAAATTATTGTAGTGATCTGGTCATAAATGAAGTAAGTTGCAAATAGACTTTGGTCTTCTTTGACCATTTAAGGTATAAGTGACAGTTATGTTTTCCAAGACTTATTTTAGGCAGTTTTATGTATTGTGTACCAATGACATGTAAAATAAAGTACCTTTTCTACTATAACCAATGATAGGTATTATTTATTTTGAACTATATGAAAGAAAAATTAGTGATGGTGGAGTAAATCTGTAGAAAAGTTGTTTTTACATTAATCACTTTAAATACTATAGGCAGGTTTGTAAAGAGATTGTGTCTAAAACTTGTTTTTAAGTTAGTGGATTGTGTTAGGGAGTAATTTTCGTGTAGAAATGTAAAGCCTAACCCTAATGTAGCTGAACTCATATGCTTGAAAGTAAAAAGGCAATGGCTCCAAAAGCATCTAAACTTGTCACTTCTTTTTTTGTCTTCTATTTACTCTGTAAATTTTAAAAATTTAGGTGTAGTTGGCATACAATATTGTTTTAGTTTCAGGTGTACAACGTAGTGATTCAACATTTATGTAACCTACAAAGTGAGCCCCATGGTAAGTGTCGTGCCCATCTGTCCCCGTGCAGTCACTGTGACGTAACTGACTTGCTTGCTGTGCCCTGTGTATCCCTGTGACTCATCCCCATGGCTGGGGTCTTGTGCCTCATTCCCGGGCCCTCACCATCCCCACAGCCCTCCCCTCTGGCAGCCTTCAGCTTGTGCTGTTACCTCTGAGTCTGTCTGTTCGTTCTCTTTAGTCATTTGTTTTAGATCCCAGATATAAGTGAGACCTATTTAATCTTAATTTTTTTCTTATGCTTTTCACCCATCTTTAACTCACAGCAGCCAGGCTTCTGTCCTGCTGCACCATTGAAATGGCTCTGGCAAAGGTTGGGATAGCTTCTCATTTCCCAGATCCAGTGAATTCTTTGATTATACTTAGTCTTGTCATTTGAAACTTTTAACCACTCTTTTGACACTGACAGTTTTTTAGTTCCTGTGATACCACGCTCTGCCTTTCTTTATGCACCTTCTGTCCCCCTTTCCACTCCTGGTCTCCATCCGTTTTTTCAGGATTCAGGTCAAATCTTGCCCACCTGATGAAGCTTCTCCCAACATACTCCATTTCCAGTAGACTTGTCCCCTTTCTTCTTGCGCCCCACTGGCCTTTGCTGAATCTCCTGTCATAGCAGCCTCTAGACTGTGCACCCCTGTTTGTCAGAATTGTTCCTCCCCCCTGCCAGGTGGTGGGTCTCTGAGGCAGAGACTGGGTCCTTATGTCTCTCCCATGTCACCCATTTAGCTGGTACTTCAGTATTTTAACAAGTTAGTAAAGAAAACTGTCACCTTTACATCTCTGCATACTCCCACTCCCCCTTCTCAAATTGGGGTCAAAATGGGAGGGAGGCAAGCTTTGGAGGAAATGCAAACTCCATTTTTGTCTTCCCCTATCCTGCTATTATTACTTAGGTTCCTAAGAGAAGTTCTGGGATAAATAAGGGATGTGTCACATATTTACTAGGCTAAAAGGGATTTAAAATAGGTGTGTGTAGATGTCAAGAGGAAGTCTTTGGTCTAGAAAGATCTGAGCATTTAGTAAAATCAGTGGGCATTGCTGGAGTGTGATGTTTAACACTGGACGATTAGGGGAATGAGCTAAAAATACTGTCAAAGTTAATCTCTCTGCTTCCCATATAGGAAAGCCATGGGTAATTGTCTAACATTAGAACGAACTTCCTATTTTTGATATCTAAGCACAGGGAACTGCTGGAGGACACGGAACACCAGCATTAGAACCACACTGGATTCCGTTCCGTATCAAGTCAGTTGTCACCTCTGAGCTTATGGGACTAAGGATTCTTACTCTGCTGGAAACCAAGATGACATTGGCACACCTTCCTTCCAAGTTTCCCAGGTATAGCTGGGAATCCCTATACTCATATTTTCCTGTAACTCAGGAAAAGACTTTCTTGTAATGCATGGAAAACCATGCAATGTAGCATTCTGGGTAGAAACAGTTCTATAAACTGAGCGAAGAAAGAAAAGGTTATAAAATCCAGCCTCCTTGTTCAAAATAGATCTTTACCTTATCAGTATCCATCTGCTTCTTTTCTGACCTTTGCAGAGCTGGAACCCGGAAAATGTCCACTTGTGGGACTACTGCTCTCAGGAAAGGCGTCTGAAAATGAGGAGGATGAGGTTCTTTTGCTTTGAATAGTTGGTACTTCAATTTAGTCTTGAGTACCGCTCATGCCAGTACTTCAGATTCAAGTCTTAAGAATATAGGGTTATGAAGCCTTTGGCCTCAGATAGAGACAAGGCTAGGAAGTCATAGGTATGAGGCTGGGGAGACAACAGAAGGATTTCCTATTTCCTAATTCGGTTTGCTGGTTCAGCAAAAAGTCTTTGCAGAGTGCTCAGAGGTGTCAGGGTGTTTACCTACAACCTCTGCAGGTAAAAGTGCAAAACGTGTGAATGGTGGCATATCAGGTGGGAAAGCTGTAACAGAGGAGATGGTCCCTCCTCCTATCCACTCCCCCTTCCTGGTCTCCGCAACCCCAGAGACAAGAGGCTGAAGGAGACTTCATTCATTCCTCAGCATGGGAATTGAGGAAGGTGCAAAGAGCGCACACAAGTTAAAAATAAAAGGTAGCAGCTGGTACGTGTGTTTGAACAAAGAGTTAACTCTTTCCACTCGTAAACCATGGTGCAGTCGATGTCCAGCTCTGACCAAGAGGATTATCCATCCCTCCTCCTATCTGGGGAGATAGAGAAGTTCCCTGAGAACTTGAGAAAGATTCCCTCCTACTCCCTCTGTTTTTTGTAGAGGAAGGGAAAGCTATGAGTGTGATAATTACCATCCAGCATAACAAAGGTGTGTGTGTGCCACTCGTGGCAGCATGGAATGTAGGAGAGTGGGCATTGCTCCGAAGGTCCCACTCACAGCTTGATCCCCAGTCATCTTGCTATCAGTTGCAGGCTAGCACCCCCTGGTGGCATTGTCCGTTCCAGTTTAATATAGGGTAGGGTTTGGGTCTCCTAGCTGCCTTGGATTTTTAAAATAGCTACAGCAGTGTCTGGAACTTTTTGATGAGTTGGCACCCTTTTATTAGATCCAGTTCGGGGGATTGGACCTGAGGAATCTACTTTCTACTTCCCCATTTCCAGGGAGTGGTTTGTCAGCCATTTACTGCTGGACTTAGTCTGTCTCTTGCACCAACTCCCTAACTCAAGATAATAACTTTAGCCTGCCCTGTTTGGGTACAGGGGATACATAGAATGTTTCAAAATCTTTTCAGATTTTTTAGTTGTATATCAAAATTGATAGCTAATACCCAGAAGGAAAAGTTGCACTTTAACTGTGTCTTATATAGTCTGCAAAGTGTCACTGCCAGTGATGGTCTTGGCAAACACATGACTGCAAAATTGTTTATGGCATTTTTGTGATCAACCTGGCACTCATGACTGATGGATGTGGAGAAACTGCCAGTAGCTGTGCACTTTCCGTATTTTGGGATAACTTAACACATAAATGCATTATTAGAAGGATGTGCCAAAGAGAATTTGTACTTCTGAAAGTCAGCAGAATTCAGTAAAGAGGTGGTAAGTTTATTTTGGAATTTGCATCATCTGTCATTTCATTCTCGCTTTATATAAATAATTATACCCAGTGAACAAAGTAACCAGTTAACCAGAATTATGCCAGTGACTCCAAGCCTACTTGGCAGAGTAGTACTTTAACACTTCTTATAATATAACCTCATAGGATCCCAACCCTGTGGGAACTCAGTCAACTTCTGTGATGAGTGGCCCGTGCTCACTCCTTTTTTCATAGTATCATGTACTCCTTCCCCACCAGTTACAATAATTGGCTGATTTGCCGTGCACAGCAGCGGCTGAAATATTGGGGAGATGTTCTGTCTCTTTGTTGATGAAATTATGTATTACATAATCTTGTACCTTTTTTCTTTTATAATATTTGTTGTGAAATAAGTGATCGTGCATATGTGCGCAGCCGTCATCTTAAGAACGAGAACATCCTCAGATGCCTAGAACCCTCCATTTGTTCTCCCTCCTCACACACCACATGGGGTAAACTACTCTGGATTTTTTGTTAATAATTCCCATGTTTTTATTTATGCTTCCACCATCTATGTCTGTATCCCTAACATGTTGCTTAGCTTTACCTGTTTCTGAACTGCTATGTACGTGGTATTGTGCAGTATGTATTCTTCTGTGACTTTTTTCTGACAGTTGTTTTTGAGATTCCCATCCATGTTTATGCATGTAACTGTATTTTGTTTGTTTTCATTGCTGTATAGTATTCCATCACATGATTATACCACAGTTTATCTGTTCTTCTGTTCACGAAGATTTGTTTCCAGTTTTTGGCTATTACGACCAATGCTGCTATGAACATTCTGCCAGTTACAGTGTAAGCTCCGTGCGGGCAGGGACTTTGTCTGTTTAGACATTCACAATGTCTAGAACAATGCCTGGCACATGGTAGATGCTCCATGTATATTTGAGGAATGAATTAATTATTGTGCATGTATCCTGATGGCAAGTGTGCAGCAGTTGCTGTAGGGCAGTTGTTTTCAAAGTGTGGTCCAGGGACCTCTTAGGGTCCCTGAGGCCCTTTCAGGGGGTCTGTGAGGACAAAGCTATTTTCATAAAAATACTAAGACATTATTTGTCCTTCTCATGCTTCACGAGTTTACATGTTTTCCAGATTTATGACATCATCACACTGACAGCTAATCAAGTGTGTACTTGTGCATTTTTGTGTTTTGAAAATGCCACTTAATTTCTAACACAGCAATTGTTGATAAATATAACCCACATGAACAGCAGCAGTTTGAGATCCTCAGTAATTGTTAAGGATGTAAAGAGGTCCTAAGACCAAAAATTTGAGAACCGCTGCTCGAAGAAGCGGGCTGTCCTTGGCCGAGCTGAACTGCTCTCTAAAGCATTTGCACTGTTTACACTCCCACCGGCAGTGTTGAGCGTCCTTGCTCCATGTCTTAGCAGACATTTGGTCCCAACTGTCTTTTATACTTGCCCATTGGATGGCTATCATGTTATATCTTACTGTGGGTTTTGTTTGCATTTCCCTGGTTACCAATGAAATTTAATTTTTTCCATATATGAAAAGGTTTCCTCTTCTGTGAAATACCTGTTCATGTCTCTTGCCTATTTTTCTGTTGGGTGTGTGTCTTTTTTCATGGATTCACATGATTTCTTTATGTATTCCGGATGCCAATCCTTTGTCATTTAAACACGTTGCATATATCTTCTCCCAGTATGTATATTATATTTTGTAATTGTATTGAATCTATTGACCAACTATGAGAAAATTGATTTATCTTTTCAATGATGAGTCTTCCTAGCCAAAAATATTGTATGTCTCTCCATTTATTTGGTCTTTTAATATTGCTCAATAAACTTTAATAATTTTTCTCCATAAAGGCCTTCATGTCTTATATTAGATTTCTTCCGAGGAGTTTTATATTTTTAATACTATGGTAAGTTTCTTTTTAATTACACTTTCTATTCTAACTGGTTGTTGCTGATTAGATATATTCTTGCTATGTGTTGATTTGGATCCAGCAACCATGCTAAACTTTTACTTGTTTTAATAATGTCTCTAGATGTCCTTTTGAATTTTTTATGTAATCATATCTGAAAATAGTAAGTTTTCTTCCTTTCTGATCCTTATACCTTTTTAAAAATTTCTTCTTATATTTCTGCACTGGCTACGACCTATAGTACGGTCTAAAAGAACTGATAATGAACATCCTTGTCTTAGTCCTGATTGAAAGGGAATGATTTCAACATTTCAGTTCAGTATTTTTCCCCCCACAAAAGGCCTTTATCGGATTAAGGAGATTCTTCTAATTCTAGTTTGCTAATAGTTTTATTATGAATGGATGTTTAATTTTATTTCATTTAATAATCTGTTTAAATGGTGGAATTGTTTTCTTGTTAATGTATAAAATTATGGTAGTTGACCTTTTATATTCAACCAATCTTTAATTCCTAGGATAAACCAACCCTGTCATGGGTGTGTGTGTGCTCGTGCATTTTAATACATTGCTGGACTCAGTTCGCCAGTGTTTTGTTTAGGATATTTGCACCTATCTTGGTGAGTGAATCGGCCTGTAATACTCCTTTCATGTCTGGTTGTGGTATCAAGGTTAGACTAACCTCATGAAATGAAATGAGTTTTTCAGTCGTTTGGAAGAGTTTCAGATATTCTTTAAAGCCATGTCATTAAGAGGAGAATTTTAACCCTGGCCGGTTTGGTTCAGTGGTTAGAGCGTCGGCCCAGGGACTGAAGGGTCCTGGGTTTGATTCCAGCCAAGGGCATGTACCTCGGTTGCAGGCTCGATCCTGGCCCCAGTCGGGGCAAGTGCAGGAGGCAGCCAATTGTGTCTTTCTCACGTCGTCGTTTCTCTCTCCCTCTCCCTTCCACTCTCTGAAAAGCGGTGGAAAAAATACCCTCGCGTGAGGATTAAAAAAAAGAGAGAAGAATTTTAACTACTGCTTCCATTTCCTTAGGGATTGTAGGATCATTAGGGTTTTACATTGAGCCAGTTTTGTATATGTGCTGCCAAAATGTGCTCACAGTCAATTTTGATTAATTTTTTCTAGCGATTTCTCCATTTCATCTTAAAGTTTTTTGATATGAAGTTAGCCATATTATCTTTACCTTTTTATTTCTCCAGCATCTCTAGTTATGACCCTTTCACCTTCTTTTGTTTTTTTATTAATCCTTCCAGAGCTTTGAATGTTTAACCCACTAGTTCTTTTTAAAGTTATTTTAAGCCCGGCCGGGCGTGGCTCAGCGGTTGAGCATCAGCCTAGGATCCAGGCGATCGGGGTTCGATTCCCGGTCAGGGCACATGCCCGGGTTGCGGGCTCGATCAATGACTCTCTCATCATTGATGTTTCTATCTCTCTCTCTCCCTCTCCTTTCCTCTCTCTGAAATCAATAAAGATATATTTAAAAAATAAATAAATAGTTACTTTAAAATGCCAGGATGTGTTATAGCTATTTGTTTTTTGTTAGAGATGCTGGGGACTGAAGCGTTACAGTTGTTTTAATCTTTATTATCCTTTTGCCAGAGGATATGAGCTATAAGGTTTCAGTTTTCTGAAATTTGAGAATAGCTTTATGATTTATCATGTGATCAGTTTTCATACATGTTCCACACATACTTGAGAAGAATGTGTGTTCCCTGGTGGTGGAGCACAGTGTCCATTAGATCAGTCTTGTTAGTTGTGCTGTGCAGATCTTCTCTGCACTGATTCACCTTATATTTGGTTTCTTATTTCTTAAAGTCTCAAGATCTCATTATGGTAGATTTCTCAGTGTCTCTTGAAGTTGTCATTATTTGCTTTCTTTCTTTTTTGGGTTTATTATTAGATGCATACTAATTTAGAATTCTGTCTTCCCTGGTGAGTGAACCCTTCATAATCATGCAGTGACTCTGTGAATGCTTGTTGCCTTGGTTTTGTTGTTATGGCTATTTACTATGGCAAGATTTTGGTTAGTCTTTTTCTGAATATCTTAGATCTTTCTTTGGTTTTATATTTTGAGTTTGCAGGAGACACACTTAAAACCTTACTGACAGGTCATGAGATAACTCGTGTCTGCACTTATATTAAGTAATTTTAAACACCTTGCAGACTGGTCACGACGGAAAAGTAGCCAGCTGCACGGGCAAGTTCTGGCTCAAAATAGCCAGTCGGCAAGGTTAAAAGACCAAAGAGAATCTACCTTTTAAACTGGGTAGTTTTGTACATTTATGCAGGGTGTACCCCCCAAAATGTATGTACATGTATGTACACTTTAACAGCTAATAGCTCAATTTTGAAAATGAAATATATTTTAATAAACACTGCCTTTATAATTAAAGTATGGGTATACATCTTTGGGGGGACACCCTATGTTTATTGCAATTACAAATATAAGTTGGATTTATTTCTAGGTCCTCATCATAAATTGTGTCTTGAGGTTTTTTGCCTACTCACCCCTTCTTGCCCTGTCTTTACTTTTCACCTTTTCCCCTGTGTATTTGTTGGGTTTGTCCTTTCTTTTTTTAATCCTCACTGGAGGATATGTTTTTGTTGATTTTCAGAGAGAGAGAGAGAGAGAGAGGGAGGGAGGGAGGGAGAGAAACATTGATGTGAGATAGAAACATTGAGCAGTTGTCTCCCATATGCACCCTGACCGAGGATCAGACCCCCAACCTATGCATGTGCCCTCTAATCGAAACTACAACCAACCAAGCCACCCAGCCAGGGCTTTATTTTCAAATCTATTTTTTCTAATGAGTTCTATTTGGTTTACAAACCTCCTCATTTGTTCTGTGTAATCTTTTGCTTGTTACTAATATTTTCCATGCTCCTATCCCTTTACACATCATTACTTTTTCCTGTAGAGCCCTTGGGGGTGATTCCACTGTTGTATAAATTGTATTTTTCACTCATGGTGCCCTTTCCCCTTGAGTTCAGTGATATTTTTCACTTGTTTTCCTTGGAAAATTGGAAGTATTTGAAGTATGGACTGAAATTGAGGCCCTTGAGAGAATCTACTCTGCCAGCTACTGTGGGGCTACCAGCCTGAAACCACTCGATCAGCTTGAGGTTCTGATTTCAGATCACAAACCTTGAGGGTGGGCCTGTATGAGTTTGAGGGTGCTGGTGATTTATCCCCTCCACCCAGCACCAAAATGGAGACAGGCCAGTTTCCTAGCTGCCCACTTTTCTGTGGGAGCCTTTCTAGACTCCAGTGAGCCTCAGGCTTTAGGTCCAGTCCCCCCACCACTGCTGTTTCACGGTCTCCAGAGTTGAGTAGAATTCTCAGGGCAAAGCGGGCTTTGGTACTGGCTTACCTCGCAGGTTTCCCTACTTTCACTTCATTTTTGGAGTTTTGCGATGACTTACTGTCCAGTCAACTCAGTGGTACATTTTAGAAGATACTGTGTATTATTTAATATTACTCTACATTGTTGCTAATGTTTTATCCAGCATTTGGTTTTGTAAACTGGGAGTTACTGAGGGTATCCGGACTGCCTTACAATCGGAAATGAAATCTAAATTAAAGCTTGCTTTCCTGGCTGGCATGGCTCAGTGGTTGAGCATTGACCTATGATCCAAGAACGTGAGGATTGATTCCCGGTCAGGGCACATGGCTGGGTTGTGGGCTCGATCCCTGGCAGGAGGCAGCCGACCAATGACTCTCTCATCATTGATGTTTCTCTCTCTCCCCCTCTCCTTTCCTCCCTCTGAAACCAATAAAAAAACCCACAAAAAACTTTACTTTGCCCTTGATGTAAGTAGGAAACATGGAATATGGTAGTTTGTAGTCTGTGCAGAATTACATGGTGCCAAGCTCCCTTTTTTTTGCACTGTCCTGAAAGATAGCACTATGATGAGACTGCTGCTTGCAAGGTTAGAAATGTACAGCAGGAAACCTTAGTTATACTCTTCCTCCAAAGGAACTGCTCTGCCATTTCCTTAAATGGCCGTGAGCCCAAATATTACTCCTTTGTGTTCTTTGATTAGTCATTACTTTGGTCTGAAAAAAGGATTTGGACCTGGTTTCTTGTAAACCTAGCATTGGGGATTATATATGCATAAATAAGCCTCTTGGCATACCTGTCCTGGCTGAAAGGCACTGTCTGTTATGACTTATCTTTGCCCAGCAACTTGTTTTCAATTACCCAGCGTTTAAGGTTTAGAAATAACTTTCATTCACATGTACACTGAAACGGACTCCAGTGAGCCTCAGGTGCAAAAGACACAAAATTGTTTGTTTTAGAGGACACTCAAAAAAGATATAAATTATACCTTAAAGAGGCAAAAGTTTATGCTGTAGTGTCAGAATTTTTAAATCTTATGTATTTTTGTGGAAGGTAGAGGAATTACCTATCAGCTTACAACTTCCACCACTAAAACTGATCCATGGCCATTAGGTTACTACAGACAGAGCCA
This sequence comes from Miniopterus schreibersii, assembly GCF_964146895.1. NCBI lineage: Eukaryota > Metazoa > Chordata > Mammalia > Chiroptera > Miniopteridae > Miniopterus > Miniopterus schreibersii. The sequence continues at coordinate 175,027,169 of NC_138102.1, forward strand.
GCACATATTTTACTGACTTTGGGGCACACTTGCTGGCATTAACCTTACATAGTCCTTATAGTGCACTGCCTTGCACAAGTATCTATTTAATATTCAATGCAAAAGAAAATTGTTTCTGGAAGGTCAGGGAAAGTGGTGACTGTACTATTGCCCAAGTTCACAGCTTGAGGTGATGGCCAGAAGCCAGAGAATCCATCCCAGTGCCACTTGTGGCACATGATTCAAAGGGATTCTGCCTTATGGTTTTAAAATCCTTAAAACCAGGTATAAAAAAGTCTTGAAACAAACATCTAAGGGGCTATAGCTTCTTCTTTAGTAGCTTCTATCCATCCCCTCACTACATCATAATGGAGATACTCTACTCCAGGAGTCTTACCTTCCTCATGTCATATACTTGGCTATGATGTTTCTAGCTATTTGTATTTCTTTTCCTCCTACAGTGTAGTATCTATTCAATATTCTCCTTTCTTCAAAAACACGCTTTGTTGCGTTTTCTGGATGGCCTTGGTGGGTGGATTAAAGGAGAACCAGTTACCTTTAATAGTCCTAATTGAACATAGTTATGAGGATCCAACTAAAAGGATTTCTGCAGCAGTAGCGATTAGGCATGAAACACACACAAAAAAAGCTCCAACCATTTGCTAAGAGTGAAATCTTGCAGTGCAAGATTTTTTAAAAAAATACTTTTTCTCTTAGGGAAAGTTATCAAGTCTGAAACAAGACAATGTTTGTTGCTTATGTGATAAAATATTTTTGAGTCACTTAAGTGATATATTGGGTAAGATCTATACCAAAGGCTAGTCTACTTTAAATACATATTTTTGGTCTCCCTGAATTAGATCATTTATATACTAATTTTTATCTATATTCTATGACTTGGTCTCTGAAGCCCACCTCTCTCTAGCAGCATGTACAAACTTATTTTTTTTAAAAAAAAAAACACTTCCAGGTTAATGTAGGACGTACATAACTTAGGAAGTTCCAGAGGGGAAGAACGATTTTCAGTTCAGTGCAACGTAAGCCAAGAAAGCCGCCATCGCTAAAGGGAGGCTGAACTGACCCACGAAGGATGCTAAGGTCCTGGCACCACCAGCTAATTATTAAATTTAGGAATGTTTTTGTATATATTGCTATAACTTTTAAAGTCGGATTTTTCTTTATCTTGACTCTTAAACATAATGAGATCTTTACACTAGTTTTAGAGGAAGACTCGGATAACCAAAGACCAGGTGCTTTTTATCAGTTATGTAGTCACGTACTGCCTGGGTCAGGTGGGAGACACTGCACAATACACTTGTGAGGGTCAAAGCCTAACATTTTTGCATATCAACCCAGCAATTCTTCTAAGAAATTATTATTATTTTAAAAATATATCTTTATTGATTTCAGAGAGAGGAAGGGAGGAGGAGAGAGAAACAGAAACATCAATGATGAGAGAGTCACTGACCGGCTGCCTCCTGCACGCCCCCTGCTGGGGGTCGAGCTGCAACCCGGGCGTGTGCCCTGACCGGGAATCGAACCCCGATCTCCTGGATCCTAGGTCAGTGCTCAACTGCTGAGCCATGCCCGCCAGGCTCTAAGAAATTATCTTAAGAAACAGTCATGGATGTACACAAGATTCAGGGAGGTGTTGTTTATAACTGTGAAAAGATGTATACAATCAAAATGTCCTATGGAGGATTAAATAAATTATGGTTCAGTGATACAACAGGAGGAATAAAAATAGAAGACTAATGACCTGGAAAAGATGTTCACAATATATTCAGTGAAAAAAGCAGGTTATGAAACAGTTAAGCAAGCAAGCATGAGCCTATTTTTATAAAAATATATTTAGCAAAGTAAAAGGACAAATGATATTTACCAAAATATTAACACTGGTTATTTCAACACAGTAGTAGGCTGATGGCTGATTTTGTTTAACCACCCCTCCCCTTCTTTGCTTCCTTGAATTCTCTGTGATGATTATTTTTTAAATGGGAGGGGTAGTAAGGGAGTTATTAACCTCAGATTAGCCCAAATATGCCCCCAAAGGCGCCTTTTGGCAAAGTAAATGTTTCTGTTCAGCCTACGTCTGGGAAGCTGCTTCCACCTCATAAATATGAGTGTCCTTCCAAGAGCGCATTCAACCACATGCTTTCCCTTTTAGGCAAACTGTACAAGAGCAATTATTGATACATTTTTTTAAAAAACCACACTCAAGTTAATTATCACCTAAAAGAATAGATGAAAAAATACAAATCCTTTCTTTAAAAAAGGAACAACCCAAGTACATACTACTAAGTTATACAGTTACATTATCTAAGTTCACTTTATTGCAGAGATCAAGACAGCACACTAGAAGTTGGCGGCTTCTGTCCCACACCACCTGTGGCGCTCACGCAGTTCATTTCACTCACTCACCCATGCAAAAAATGTCAGTATACAGACAGCGATGTCTGATGTTTCTTGGTTCCTATATTATAATAGGAAACTTGACATTTCAGTTAGAAAGGTAAAATGAGGACATCTACCATCAGACTATAAAGTCCCTCTGTTGGAAGAAGGATAGTATAGTATTTGAAGATATGTTTTGGAAAAATCTTATATATAAAATGAAAGGGGCACCATTTCAAGAGCACTAGGACTACATTAAACTTAAATGAATTCCAACACTTGTAATGAACAAATGCAGTCTTAACAAAATCTCCAATAAGCTTAAAATTACCTTAACAGGCACAATGAACAGTGTAAACACTGTTGATGGGCACCAAGGTTAATGGGGCAGACAATATTTGCTTCTGCATTCACACTCAAGTTTGTAATTACATTTTTAAAAAATGGTGCTGCTTAAGCTATGAATGTTTTACAAAAAATTATTTTTAATAAATATGGCAAATGCTAAAAATCTAGCTAGGTTCTCATGCAAGATATATAACCAAGACAAACTCAAATTTATAATAAAGGCAACTTGCATTCAAAATGAACTCTACCCTTATATTTTATTAAAAGGGCAAACATCATGAATTAACCCAGCTGCTTACTTGAATTACAAAAGTAACATGATTCAATATGAAAATAAGAAACTGTCTACAAATCTCTGACAGTAATAAATTGCAATATACAATGCATACAGGAGTCATACAGAGCAACAAACTCTCGTACAAAACAAAAATATTTTAATACCTTTAAAATCCAAATTTTTCTTTAAAATCATTCATGAAAAAGATCCTCAAGTCAGAATTAACACCTCAATTAGTCAAGCATCAGGAAGCTACATTACAGCTATTTAATATACAGAGAGACATCCTTTCCCAGTCCTGTCTTCCTCATGTCTCTGCTTCAGAATCCTACAGACTTGCTTCTCTCTACTCCTCATTCCATCATTTCTTCAGATCATGAAAACTGAATTTGTTGAACACCAGAAATCTAAGATTAGAAAATTTAAATTGACAAGAAAGAAAAATTAGTTTAAAAATAACATGCATATTATAAACATTTGAAGAATAAAAACACAAAAAAAATAGGTGAAAAATAAGTCTGCTTCTCACCCCAACTCTCCACTCTCTCTACCCAAGGGAGCTACTTTATTAATTTCTTGTGTGTCTTTCTGAAATCTATATAAATATGAATGCGTGTATATATATTTTTAACCATTAAGAGAGTACCAAACAATTATATATTTTGAGAAAATAATACTTAACCTTTTTTATAAAATCAGGTCAATAATAATAATGTGTTGAAATTAAGTACCTGTGATCAAAATCAATGAATGTAATCAATTTTTAAAATAATTTAAAATACAAAGAAGGTACTCTACCTGTTGATATGATGTTGTATAAACCATAACATTTTGCTGTTGACCATCTGCAGTTATTAAGCCAGCTGGTAACTGGTTAGCTAAAAGACAAAAAAAAGTTAAAGTGAGAAAAGAACTGCATCTTCTTTCTTGGCCTGAACCATAAACTTGTGCCATTAATGTCTCATTACAATTCTGTTGCTTATCAATATAATCTTAGGCCAAATCCTACCCTCCAAATCTTCCCTTTTAAAAAGAGCTCCCTAAAAAGCACATTTCTTCTACAGCATTTTTGATTTTCTGAATCTTCACGTCTCTGAAGTGTACTTTAGCTAACTTCTCATGTGTACAAATCTGCAGAAATGAGTTTCTGATTCATGGCAGACCTACACCATGACGGCTGGCTGGAGGCAACACATAACTAAGCAGCATATATTTTACATATGAGAAATAAAAACATACACATATGAAATTTCTATGAGAAATAAAATCACCATATGTCAATATGATACTCAATTTAAAAAAGGTAAACCAGTTCAAATTTATTTAAATCACAAGATTTTTATATTGCAAACAAGTTTTCAGCATTCCTATCCCATGTGAACCTTAAACCAAAAAGTAGGGGCTATGACAACTGGTCAGAAGTATTGGTGAAAGATGATAATGTCTGCAGAATTCAAATGATCCCTTATCCCTCACTGACTTCAAATACACGGGCATGAACTAAGAGCTATTCAGGACTGTGCTGTCTAAACGGTGCCGCTGTTCCTCAAGGGCCGCGACAGACACTGCACAAACGCATCACCACGCTGCTTACTGAAGGCCTCCTCTGTCAGCTCTTCACCTAGTCCATCCGTAGCTGTCACCGCTCCACCAATTCCCTTCTCTCCTTTCATCGCCTGGGGAAGGAGAACCAAAATGTAATCACTGCTATTCAAAGGAAACTGTTCTCTAATCGACAGTGCTTGCTTGTTTCCTAAAATTGGGAGGTTCTATTTTTACAAACACTACACAGAGTATTTATTAACACTTCTGGTTAATTACATATGAAGAGGTCCTTCAAAATGCTAACTTTTTATACAAGCAGTAATCATCACAAGACAATCTTAATAATGACCTTGAAAATCTAAAATATTTATGGGTAAAAATAAAGAAATTATTCTAATTCCACACTACATCAAAAGGAAAATAGAACACTACTTAAAAATGAAATAGTCTGTAAAATACTAAATATTCAGCTTATGAATCTACTACAAATAATCCAAGTTATCAATGATATGTAGAGCTCTCAGCCAACTGGGCAGTACTATAACAGCAAGTTTAGAGTTTAATTTTTTAAATTTATTTTTTAATATATCTTTATTGATTTCATAGAGAAGAAAGGAGAGGAAGAGAGACAGAGAAACATCAATGATGAGAGAGTCATTGACGGGCTGCCTCCAGCATGCCCCCGACTGGGGACGGAGCCCACAACCCGGGCATGTGCCCTGACCAGGAATCGAGCCCCGGTCACCTGGATCCTAGGTCGATGCTCAACCACTGAGCCATGCCCGGCCAGGCAATTTTTTTTTTTTTTTAAACAATAAAGAGCTAAGATAGGAGGGACAAGGATTCATTTGCCTTCCCGGGTCTTGATTTTCCTAAGCTGGATGGAATTTAAAATTTCTAAATCAAAATTACAGTTTGGACCAAAGACCTCCAAGTCCCCATCCACTCTAAGGGGGATGGTGCTAACGATCTGGAAAATGCTGTGAAGAATCTGCATGTTCTCCTCCTACTTTAATCATCCCACACAAACCACTAATGGTACCTAACAGCGAAAGATACGAAGAGAATATTCTGAAAGCAATGTGACTCTTACGCCCAAGCTGCAGTGTGGAAATAAACACACTGATCTTAACTCATTTTCACAAAATTCACAGGCAAAGATAAACCAAGGAGGAAATGTAGAAGAATTCAATCAATAATAAGAAAGGAATATAGTTATAATTCCCCATTTTTCTCATCTAAAAGGCCCAAGCTTTGAGATGCTCCCTGTTAAATTGATAACAATAACAGCTCGCACCGTCATTACTGAGCACTGACCATACGTCCAGCTCAGCGCAGTACATGGACTGTTCTACCGAGTCCGCTCAAGAATGCTGCGAGGCAGGAACTATTACTAGCCTCCGAGTCCGCTCAAGAATGCTGCGAGGCAGGAACTATTACTAGCCTCCGAGTCCACTCAAGAATGCTGCGAGGCAGGAACTATTACTAGCCTCCGAGTCCGCTCAAGAATGCTGCGAGGCAGGAACTATTACTAGCCTCACTTTACAGACCAGGAAACCAGGCCTAAAGTACTGAAATAATCTGCCCAGGGTCACAGAGTTCACATGTGGTGGAGCTGGGATTTGCCCTCCAGAGTCCACATTCTTAATCATTATGTAACTATGCTGTCATTACTAATAAACAGAGGAAAGAGAGGACTTACTATTTAAGTACAGTAACATAATGATTACACATGTCTGAGAAATACTATGTAATTTGCTATAAAATGAATTTTTAAACAAATGGTACATTTTAAAAGTTGGTGAATAGTGTGTCTTATTTTCTTAAAAGCATGATGGAAGACATTTTACTTACCTCTCTGAACTTCTGAAGGTACAATTTTAGGGGTTCTACATAACTGTCAAAGCCTAAGGTAGACATGGCAAAGAGAATATCTTCCCCATTGATTGTCTTCCGTTTCTCCTGATGGCATCTTTCGCTGGCCTCAGATGTTATAAAGCTGATGAACTCACTCACACATTCCTGAACACATTCTTTGGCATCTTTTGCAATCTGAAGAAAAAAATCATTGGTAAATTTGCAGGGACTATAATCATCACCTTCCTAACAACCTGCAAAAGTGAAAGGCCATTCAGAAGAATACAAACTTCAGTTTATTACTGTTAACCTGTAATCTTTGAAATATATGGTAATAACATTAACACAATGTGTGCTATTAAAATCCCAACCCTCAAGAGTGAGAATTAAAAACTCAAACACCAGTGAGAGATGACTTGACAACCATTCACAAAAAACAGATATAATTTAGATATAAAAGCAACCACCGGAAGTCCCTACCACCCCACAATGAAAACTCTTACTGACCCAAGTGTCCCAGAAAATCAATCAGGTTGTGTGTGTGTAGTTAGTGTACTGTGGGCTTCAGACTTAGGTACCAGTTCTCTGCTCTACCATTTCCACAAATGAGGACACCAGCATTTAAAAAACAAACACTGAATTCACACAAGGCTTACAAGGCAGTGAAATAATGACATCTGGTGACATTTTTCCTACGGCAGATACGAAGTGCCAGGTATAGGTTTTGAGTTTACTAAAAAGCCTACCTAAAGAAGCACCTCATAAAAACAATTCTTATTTTAAGGGTCTGGGGTTTGAAAGTAAAACTCTAATGGACTAAATCATGCAATTCCAAAGCCACTTCTAACAGGAATGACACTCAAAATCCCTGCTGAAACATACTGTCTTTCCTCTCCATGCCTATATTACATCCTGGAGAAAAGTAAACAAGAGTCACATAAATGCGTCAAGCAAGAGAATATAATGTGAGCTATATATATAACATTAGACTGTCTAGTAGCCACGTTAAAAGAAACAGGTAAGTTAATTTTGTTTTATTTAACCCAATAAACCTAAAATATTTAAATACAGGATCAATTTAAAAATTGAGATATTTTCATTCTTTTCTTCACACAAATCTTTAAAATCTAGTGTATGTTTTACATTTACAAGCGCATCTCAGTTTGCTCAATAACATTTCAAGTGCTCAATAACCATTTGTGACCAGTGGCTATGGGACTGAACAGAGCAGGCCTAGCCTATTTCAGCAATAATCAGCAGTTGTGCTTTTTTCCTTTAAAACATAAAGAGGACCTCTCAAACTGGAACTTCTAGGCTGAGTGATGTATTTTAGTCATATATTTATAAGCTTTATTACTTTCATCTGTACTTTATAAGCTACAAAATGATGGAAGTTTATTATGCAATATAAAATGTGTGAATTTTACTTAAGACCAAGTGATGAGTATAGTGACCATGTGTTTTTAAAGTTGGTTCTAACAAAACTACTTAGAAAAACCAGTTTGATTTAAATGTATGTTAATATCTACAACTTTGTAAAAAATAGTTGTTTCCAAATAAAAGGATTTTTTTAAAGAAAAACATCCATTATCAGTCCAATATGACCCACTTTTGCTGCAACATTATAGAAGTTACAACATCATATGCCCAAACCTGATAGTTCTGACAATGCTCCTATTTTTTCAAAGATTCTTGTATTTTATCTGCTTCTAATAGGTGGGGGAGGGGTGCATTCTAGGAACATTACAGAATTGAAAATGGAACATTCTTCAGCAACTAAGTATTAAAATTGAAAGAAATATTTGATTTGCTGAAGGACTGAAATCAATGGCTAACTGTAGTCATGAACTATGTGTTCACGTAGTTTTACATCCCCCCGGCCCCTAGGAAACCTAGTTAGGCTTCTCCGTGTTACCTTTCCCGTCTGTGGGATGGCATTTTTCATGATCCTCGCCACATTTGCAATTGGAAGGTATATATCTTGTTCTCTGAAACTTTCTTTTGAACCATTTGTGTCTTCGTGATCATTCATGCTGTCCTCAGTATCTAACGAAATAAAAATAATTTAGTTTAAGGCTTCTCATAATTTCTACTTCAAGGTAGAGAAGAAAGACTGTCTATAGCGATCTAGGATGAGAACCACTCTGGCTCATTTCCTCCCCTTTTAGGGATCAGGATAGTGTTCTTTTCAGCACCTTCCTAGGGCCGGAACTCAGCCTACTTGTCGATTTCAAACCCACTGTCTAGAACACTTTGGTCCTCGACTCTGCCTACTCAGATCCTACCTGCCCATTCGCCAAACACCTCAGTACCGGCCCACAGCACTTCAGAAGTGAGCTGTCCTTTCACAAAATACCACAAGTGCCTCTGCATCTTTTCTGACACATTATACAATTCTTTTCATTTCTGATTCCCTCTATTAGATTTTTTCCACTAGAGACCAGGGATGGGCTTTGTGTCCTTCCTAGCACTTGGTAGCACCTTTCACAGAGCAACTGCTCATAAATATGTCCCATGACTGAGCTATAAAACTTATAGACCTTGACCTATGATGACTCCCTGAATATTGCTAGGTTAAGAGCTTGCATGTTTATCCAAAGCCAACTTTATATAGAAAGGAAAAACTGGATTTGAATATTACTGACCCAATTGTATTATTACTAATGTAGAATAGTTTTTGAACAAAGCTATAGCAGTGATCCAATGTTCTTACAAAAAGTGAATTTTCAAATTATGTAGATTTGGATATAATGGAAGCTTTCACAATACCAATAATATCCTTTATGATTAAGTGCATTATCTTGTAAGGAAACTTCCCCATTCCATGAATTAAATAGGGAAGGCACTCAAGCTGATTCAATATATATTTGTATGTGTTTAAAATGATGCTATCAAAATTAACTTGTTTGAGTATGTTTTAGGATGAAGTAACTAATTGCCCTCCTCTAATTGCTTCCTACAAAAATGTATCTTAACATTTTTAATCTTACAAATTAGAATGCCACAAAGCTAAATTATTTCTGACAGGCCAACATAATACTGCATAGCTCAAACTTAATATTGAATAAAAAATAAAAATAAATCTGTTCATAAGTACTAGAAATAATAGCTAGCAACTCACCTGCTAAAGAACTATCCCATTTACTGTATCAACTGAGTAAGAATTTTCCGTATTTAATTCTCAAATAGGAAATCAGCAACACATTTTTAAAGAAACTTTAAAAAGGCATACTTTTATAGAATTCTTTTCTAGGTCTCATCACTGTTTGAAGACTATTGCTAATTAAAGTAGCACGGTACACATTTTAGACTTTCACTGATCGGTGATGCAAGATTGCTAATTTTCCTGTAAAGACAAAAGTAACCTAGAACATTAGATTAATAAAGTTTTCACTTCCTATTTTGTTTCTACTTGCGACTTTGTTCTAACTGTGGCTGTCTTACCATCATGTGGCTGTATAACATAGTGACTTCCTCCAATGTAGTCTGCAGAAATTCCTAGCTGAGAAGCGTCTGTTGTAGAACTGTCACCATCCATCTACGAGAAAAAAGCTTTTCAATATTCTTCAATAAAACTTGTCTAAAATAACATAACAGATTCAGTGCTCATGAAATGTCCCAGGATGGGTCCATTACATTTTTCATAGCTTAAGCTTACTAAAAGAAAACATTTATATTTCTTGATTTGGAAACCTTTTGATAATTTGCCAACTATCCGAGTCCCCTACCATCCTCTATAAGTAATAAACATAAGACCAACAAGGAAACAAAATAAGAAAATGAATCTAAATCACCCACCTCTTTCTTTTCAACTGCACAATCCTCAAACACAGTACAGGCAACGCTGATTTACAACCTAACTTATCCCTGGACCAACAAGCAAAACCAAAATTAGTAGTCTCCTGAAAGTCACCTATATGAGTCACTTTCAGCTCTCCTGCTAAAGCCTAATATTCCCCGGAAACCCTTCTGTTCCTGCTGCAAACTTTCTTTGTGGTCTCACAGACATTCCACAATAGACAATGTCTTGGTTCAAACTGTTGTTTGGGACAAGAAGTGTACGGATTCCTTGCACAACCTGTACCCATGTAACCAAAGGTACACCCACATTTTGAATGAGCCCATCAACCTCTAATTCTAGCCAAAGGTTAGTTTTCTCTTTCCCCTACCCTCAAACTTTTTATTCTTTTTTTAAAAAGAGAAAGGAACGAAGGAAGGGAAGGAGGGAGGAAGAAAAGAAAGGGGGTAGGGAGAGAGGAAGGAAGAGAGGGAAGGAGGAGTCCCAAGGAGACTGGAGACCTGCATATAAGGATAGGAAAGGTATAACCACAGAAAAATGACTATTTGAAGATGCCTGCTTAATTAATTTTGCTCAGAGCTAAAAGAATTCTAAGAGGGAAAATCTGAGGGGGAAAAACAAAACAAAACAGAACCATTAGATTTAAACTGGCTACATTCCATTTCACCAACACGGCAAATCCTGGAAATCTTTCTGCTTTGCAGATAATACTGGGGGGGGGGGGAAAGAGAAACAAAACAAGGGAATGGCTAGTTGTGGGTAGAAAATTTTTAATGCATTATCTGAATAAACTGTAGCAAAATTTAAGTGTAATTTATACTACTTCCAGGACAAATCAAGAGACACTTGATCCTGGCCGCTGTGGCTCAGTGGTTGAGCGGCGACCCAGGAACCAGGAGGACACAGTTTGATTGACAGACAGGGCACATGCCCGGGTTTCAGGCTCGATCCCAAGTAGGGGACATGCAGGAGGAAGCCAATCAGTGACTCTCTCATCACTGATGTTTCTCTCTCTCTCTCCCCCTCTCCCTTCCTCTCTCTGAAATCAATAAAAGCATATTTAAAAAAAAGACAGACATTTGATCCTAAATGTTCATTAAGGCCCAGGACCCAGCCCAAACTTAATGTTATTAATTGCAGTATCTGAATCCTTGTGGAACATGTCTTCTTTTCCACCTCTGTTGGATTTTTATCGAATACTAAAATAACAGGCTAGTTTCCAAGTCTTCATTCAATAACATGGCTTTTCTTTGATGATACATCTGTTGACTGTGGTATCTAATTTAATTGTAGATAGATACATTTCTAATAGTTGTTTTAAGGGGGTAGAGAACAGAATTCACCAACCTTTAATAATCTGTGAAAGTACAGGGTACCTATTTACTGATACTCTTTTTTAAAAATTTTATTGATTGACTGATTTTAGAGAGAGGAGGGGAAGGAAAGAGAGAGAAACAGATTTGTTGTTCCACTTATTTATGCATTCATTGGTTGATTCCTGTACGTGCTCTGACAGGGGATCAAACCCACAACTTTGGTGTATCAGGACGATGCTCTAACCAAATGAGCTACCCAGCCAGGGCCTCTAAGAAGTGATAAACAGTCAGTGGGCTCTGACTCTGACTTACCTACTAATCCCTAAAAACAAGCACCCCTACTGGTTGAATGTATTTCTATATAAAATAGAAATAACAATATCACCTTCCCCATCTTAAACAGCTAATATAAATGAATGTGAAACATTACCCAAATATAAAATGCTATATTCATCCTAATATGCAAATAAGATACTAGGAGGTTAGTCTTTAATAGATAAATATGATGGATTTTATAAGCCATAAAAGAGAGTTCAATTAAAATAGCTGTGAATTGACTAATTTTTACAATGCCCTTGGGAAGATCAAGGTGCAGGAGACAGGACCAGTGGTTATTTTAGAACATACAAATGAAAACAAATCTTTTTTAATGGGAGAGGGGGAAAAAAAACACCCAGTAACTAATTCTTTCCAAAATGAATGTCCACAGGATACCATGAGTCTTTTTAAATTAGCTTATCTGCAGGACACTGTTCAAATAACCAGGATCTGGGAGATTAATTTATAAATATAACATAAAAAGGATTAAAAGCAGAAAGTTTAAATCACATTATCTTGTTATATGCTGGAGTTAGCAGCAAGACCATCATTTGGATTAACAGAATTAGTCTGTAAACCTCAATCTTCTAAAAAATACTTCTGAAAGTATTTCAGAGTTGTCAGAATTACACAAACAGAAACCTGCTAAGGACAGCATTTGGCACGTAGAGTGCTCAGGAGACATCAGAGACCACCCTCCCTCCTTTGAAGATGAGCCACACCATCATCTGCTTAGCTGTCCGTGTCTTTGGTTCCGCATGTTTCAGCTTTTCTGTCCTTTGACCATACCTTCTGTCTTCCTCTCCTCTATCTTTCTACCATAAAAATATGTGCTCCATACTTTAAACCCAGTGTTCCCCCATCCTCCTGAAATCTTTTGTGTTTACTCCACTCTGCAAGCCAAAAATTAGTGTTCCTTTCTCTGAATCTCCAAGGCACTTAGTATCTTCCATTCAACAAATTAGCCTCATCTTTGATGCTTACAATATGCTATCCATATATAGGGAATGAGGGGGGGAAACTTGCTACATACATCCCAAGGTTTTTTCTAAAACATCCTATAAAATTTACAAAACAGATGACGGGTTGCATGTAAGCCAGTCAATAAATATTTACCAAGTGGACACAGTCCTTATCAGGTCTGTGCTATGTGCTAGTGGCGAAGCAGTCAACGACACAGACAAGCCTCTGTCCCCATCTTGCAGAGGAGACGAATGTTACATAAACTGGGGGCATGGGGAAGGGGTGGTGAGCACGGCCCATCAGTACTCCCAAGGAACAGGTGCTGGAACCGGGTCACCTGGTTTGAATTTCCTACTACTTACTGGTCACGTGACCTTGAGCAAGGATGACAAGAACAGAACTTGCCATGTAAAGAGTGCACTGTACAGCAGGAGTGCTCACTGAATGCTACAGCGAGCTATTCAATAATTACAGAAGACTAGCTGTTAGTGCTAAAAAAAACACACAGATGTTTTGTTATATGCTTTGGGAGTTTATTCCGAAAATGACCTCACTAGTCTGAGGAGTCAAGGAAGGCTGTCTTAGGAAATAAATATTTAAACTGAGACAGAAAGATGAATAGCAATCAGTTAGGCAAGGAAAGATGGGCAAAGAATGTTCCAGACAAAGGAAACGGAAATACAGTCCTGGTGGATTAGAATGAGCTAAGTAGGGGCTAGATCAAGGAGTGCCTCTCGATAAGAGCAGATCCAGAAGGAGTTCTAGCAAAGAGGGCAAATAAGGTTCCTTTTTTAAAAGATGACTCTGGCTACAGTCCAGTATAACAATGAACTGAAGGGGGAACAAAGTGGGGGCAGACGAGCAAGGACCATAATGCCTTGGTCAGGGCAGGAATTCAGGCAAGGTGATGGTCACTCCCAGTACCTGGAGATCGAGACAGTGAGAGACTGAAGAGATTTCAGTAGTAGGTAAAATCAGTAGACTTGGTAACTGACTGAGCCAGAGCTGGAGGAAGAACCAAGGATAATGCTGGGATGCTTGCAGCCGGGTAGAGGACGGCCACCGCTGCAGAGAATGGAAAGGAAGAGCGCGAGTGTTGGGCAATGCAGAGAGCCTGGCTCAAGGTGGTGACCATGAATGTATAGTGGTACCAGTGTGTCCACTGGTGACACTTACAGGATGGGTATAAGAACAGAGAAGCTAAAGTACTGCAGTGCATGCAGACAACAAAGAGGGAAGAGCATGTAGGGAAATGACACGAGAATGGGTAAAATGATGAATCATTAGGTTCAAGGGAACTGGCAAATATGGATGAAGAGTAGTTAAATCCCATTAAATTACTTTAGTGACTATTCTAATTATTTAGTTGAAAAGAGTGTTCTCTAAAATATGTGAAGTTAATGGTCAGCGGGCTAAGAAATGCACCTGGTTCCGGGTGCATCTCGCCAGGAGGCAGTGATGGACCACTGGCCCTTAGCATAGACCACCTGGGTTGGAAGCTGGGCTCCCGCTTACTAGCTCTATGTCTCTGCGTACCATCTCTTTGTGCTTCAGCTTCCCCATTTTCAAAATGGGGTTGCTATGAGAAGTGAAATTATCGTGCTTTTTAGCATTTAGCAAAGAGCATAAGTAACAAGAACTAGACAAATGAAACCTTACATGATTACTGTCCCTTCGAATACAGTTCTCACCATTCTGTCCAGGCATAAAGAGTGGACCCTCCACTTACCCTAACTAGGTTTGTTTTCTGCTCTGCCTTAAGGGCTGATAAAAACCTTAGTGCTAGAACATGCCTTCCTCAGGGATCACCAGATGCAGTTCTTTTAGTTGAGCAGTGAGGTAATCCCTGCTCAAGGAAGTTGTGACATGTCTGATGTCACAGATACAGTAGCAGATCCAGAACTAAGTGTCCAGACAGGCCAAGTGGTATCTCTTCACTAGGTTATCCTGTGAAACCCCCACTTGGACCATGCAGATCTACTCTCCCTCCCTAAACATAAGTTACTCATCTTTAGGCTTTTTACTTGGTGACACCCTCCCACCTACCCGAACCCCATTCATCCTGGGAGGCCTACAGGCTCCCGCAAAGACATTCCCAACTACCCGGGCCTACCACACTTGCACTATCCTTAGAACCCATATTTTCCATTCTGCACATAACTGTCCTCCAAGTATTCAATTTGACTAAAGTCCTATCAGACAGACAGCCTCTTCAGAGCTGGGACAAGTTTTTTATCCTGTAGCTTTGACAGCACTTAGGGGTGCATGGGAAACACTATGTGACAAGTCACTAAAAAGAAGGACCCATTGGGAATGAGGACAGGTACTGTTGGTCTATACTTGAAAGGCATTCATCCTATCAGGAATCTCCAATATAAAATCAGTGATAATCTTGTTTCCCGATAATTAATGTAAAAATCTAATTAACATCCAATATGGTAAACATACTTACGGTCATGAAATACTGCCAGAACCGTGTTGTCAGTGGCGTTCAAGAACACTTGTCTAAACTGGTACCTAATCTTTGCCCAATTTCAACCTAGAAGATAAACACGTATTAGAAAAAATGTATAGCCTACAGGCTTTCTTTGTAAAATTTTAAAAGGCACATATAATTTTATCTACAATTCTTATTCAATGGAGTGCATGGTGTAAAACAGTGCAAAAAGCAGGCCCCCAATAAATGTTTGTTAAATTGGAAGTTTTGGAGAACTCAAATTTTAAAAAGTTGGTTCTATTGCTGGCAGTGGGGGGAGGACTGCTTTCCCAACATAACCCCGAATCCAGTCATGCTCACCACAGTCATCACAACACACCAAATTATATAACGTGCAAGAGACCAAAAATTACACATCGAAACTACTTAAAATATTAACACCCGAGACACAATATCAACTTAATTTGGGGAGATGGTTTTCTTAATGTTTTAGAATGAGATTCAGGGGTCCAAAAGCTCAAAAGGGTAGAAAAATTTATCTCAGAAGACAATGCTTTTAAATTAAATATCTCAGATCATACTGGAAAGAAGATACATAGAACAACAACGCAATCAATTAAGATCTCTACTTATAATTTTAAAGCACTACCATTCAGGACTAAAATTGCATCTGAATAGCTCCTCATTCTCACTGCAAATAGCTAATAAATCGGCATCAATTACTAATGTTACAATCTCCATTTCTCATTTGTTCTTTTCCTTCTTTCAAGTGAAACCATTAAAAGAGGGGTGTCAAAACAAAAAACATCCTTTCAGTGTTAATTTAAGGGAAGACAAAATAATCATATGCATCCCAGCATGAAATCTAGTAAACAGCAGAAAAAACTGTAGCCACTGAATTGAATTTTTAAAAAACCATCACAAGAGTAGAGGCAGCAAAGACAGGCTGGCATTGTCTGCTATAATGGTAAAAGCAATTTTTAATTTGTTTTCAAATACTGTCCTCTTTCTAACCCCAAAAGTGCCCAGAAAATTCCTTCCTGTAGCTAAAAGTGTTATTTAAAGGCTGTCTTTGGGGGGGGGGGGGAATCCTCACAACGCATAAAATACAAGAGCCATATATATTTGTGTATTTTGCTTGGGGGTGGGGATGGGTCTACACCTCACCACACTCACTCACTCACCCAAATAATTATTTAAATTCAGTGTGTTAAAGTAAAACCCTATTACCTCATATGGTATATATTTTCTTAAAGGCAGGTTATGATATATGTGCAAGCTCAAGGGAATGCATACATCCGTTTAATGTTTGAAGAAATGCAAATTGTATCCAAGAAAAGCTACAGACCCTTCCTCCACCCTCCCTTCTCCAGCACCAGCAACCAGCGTTTTGCATCAATAACACTCCTTAAATTAAGCTACAAGAGCAGCGCGGAAAAGAACCGAACTGCCTTTTAAGGAATTCTGGTTAAACTTTCAATGCTTTACAAATAAAACCCCTATTTATTAATGCCGCTTAATGGGCCGGGTGCCTCACCACTTTCCGTGGCTGAGTAGTTTGCATCCCGAGTGCCCCGAACACCCCAGCGGGCGTGGCGTGACCCGGGGAACTGTGCAGTCCCAGAGGGTTGGCGGGGCTGTTTGGTTCTTTTTTCAAGGCCGGACACTACCTAAGCTTCTTTCAATTACCTTGCCATGGCACTTTGGGGGCGATTAGGACTTCGGGGCGCTCTGTAATTCTTTGTTCTCGGAGACTACCGCTCCTAAGGCCCAGCACAAGCCCCCGACCCCCGGCCCAGGCTGAACCCCGGTCCCACCCGAGAGGCTCCTTCCCACCTTCGGGGCGCGTCCAGGGGCCGCGAGCCGCCAGGTGGCCGCATTCTTTACGCGCGAACCAGGCTGCGGGGAGGCCACATCCACTCCTTCCTCCCGGGCCTCGCTTCCTCCCGCGAGGGTGCGGGGCGGCCCGCGGCCCCCGGCCCGGCGACGTCGGGGCCGCCAGCGCGGGCGGGCGCTCCTGGCGCGCATCCCCCGGGCGCGCCCGGCCCAGGCCCCGGGCCCGCGCCCAACGCCCGCCGCCCGCCGCCCGCCGCGGGGCCCGGGGCCGGGGGCCGGGGCAGACAAAGCGGCCCGCCCCGCGCCCTCGCGGGCGGAAGAGGGGCGCTCCCCGGGGACCCCCGCGCGGCTGCCAGGCCGAGGGGGCAGGGTCGGGGCCGGGGTCCGAACCGCGTCCCCCGCCCCCCCGCGGTCGGCTCCCCGCACAAAATGGAGCCGGCGGGGCGCCGCCGACAGGGGGGCCGCGGGCCCGGCGCCCCTTCCTCGGCCTCCGGCCCGGAGCTCGGCGGCGGCGAGCGGGAGGCGCCTGGCCCGCGGCCCGCGCTCCCCGGCCCGGCGCACAAAGAGCCGCGCCGCCGCCCGGGCCCGCTCGCCGCCCGGCCCGCAGCGGGAGCGGCCTCGCAGGCGCCGCGCCGGCCCCGGCCCAGGGGCGGGCGGGCGGGAGGGAGGCAGGTGCCCCCGGCCGCGGCGGCGTTGGCGGCGGGGACGGCGCCGGGAGGAGACGGACATTTCATTCGAGCTAAAGTGGAGTCGGTTTAGGAGCGATCATTGGCCGAAGCGAGACACAAACCTCCAATGCAGCCCTGGTTGGCTCCCGTCTCCAATCGGCTGTTTGGTTGGACAGAAAATGGCTGCGAAGGAACCAGTCCCAGCGCGGAGCTCCGCTTCCAGCACTCGGCCTCCCCTCCCTCCGCCGCGGGCCGCTTCCCTCCGCCCGGCACCCTCCCTCCGCGCCTCCCGCGCGCCCGCCCTCCGTGGCCCCGCCCCGGCCCCGCCGCGTGCGCCCGGCCGCCGCCCCGCGCGGGCTCGCAGAGGGCGGGCCGCGGGCGGCGGGGTGCGGGGTGCGGGGCCGGGGGCCGGCGGTCTGTGTGCGGGCCCGGGGCTTCCGGGGGCAGGACCCGGGCGCTGGCGTGGCCCCTGCGGGCCTTCTCCCCGCGGCGCCCCCGGGGCCTCCCCTCCTTCTCTCCCCGCCCCCTCCTCTCCCACGTGGAGGTGCCTCACCGGCCCGGGCGCAGCCAGCCCGCGCCCCGATTTTTAAGAAGGGGACACCAAGGGCAGAAGCCGCGGGCCAGGGCGACACCCGAGCCCCGGGCGGACTTGAACGGCGGTCACCTCCTGGGCCGCCCGCGGGACCTCGCGTTTTCCTGGCGCCCCCGTTAACTTTGCCAGAGGCGCGGCGGCGCCCTCTGACTTGGGCACCGAGCTCCGGGGTCTGCTTTTCGGGTTTCATGTAAAGATACAGCCCAGCCAGCCTTCACCCCACCTTCCAAGGTTGCATCGCCCCCGCTCCGCCAGAGGAGCTGCACCCTGGCACGTGGCTTTTCCCAGCCAGATGCCATGGAGGCTGCCAGGAGCCGGGCCAGGCCTCTGCCCCGCGCAGCCGGGCCCGGTCGGGCTTCCCGGGGCCGCGGGAGTCACCGGCGGGCGCCGAGCCACGAGCCGCGAGCCGCTCGCTGCAGGAGGCGGCAGCGTCTCTGCAAAGGGCCGGGAATCGCCCTCCCTCTCTTCCCTTCCACTCACCCAGGTGGCACTGTGCCACATGAAACTTTCCAGCTTTAATCATTTAGAAATACATAGGCATGTTTTATTTATAGAGTTCCTACTGTTTCTCCGCATATTTTAACATTTCCGGAGCAAATAAAGAAGTAAAGACAAATGAAAGTGTCCAAATTATTCCAAGAGCGGCACGCACGGAGCATCGCCACTGTGGAGTCAGACGAGCTGATTTGAAATCGAGCTCCTCGTAGGGCTGGTGACCAGGCCGAGCTGCGTTGCCTCTGCGTGAGAGTCTCCTCACCTCCACAGTGGGGGCAATACTAGCTACTTCTTAGGCTTGCTTGGAATTAACATAAAGGAAATACACATAGGAAGCCCTAAAATTTTTTTGGCTCATTACCTCAAGGTCTTTATATGATATGAATTTTAATCTCCATCAAACATTTAAAAACTGTTTTTGCTTAAAAACACACAAAAACAAGACAAAAAACAGGCAAGAAAAAATACGAGTAAAATTGGCCTGTGTTTCATTCCTCCTTTTCTCTATGATTACCCATAAAGTGGAGTTTTAGGAGTGAAATGATGTGCTCAAAGGCAGGAACTATAAAAAAGTAGTAGAATCAGGAGAAGCATGACTAATCCACATACTGGATGATGAACCGAAAGATGCAAACTGTTTGCTCTGAGCTAATGTAATATTTCAGTACCGTTGATCTAATCTACACGCTCAATTCGGATTCAACAAAAAGGTTAGTCAGCTCCTGCTGTTTACAGGCACTGTGCTAGGAGCCCAGGGTCACAAAGGTGAATAAAGCACTGTCGTTCCGCTGGGAGCTGTTCATCCGAGGAGACCGGGAACCTAGACGACACCAGCTCTGCAGCTGAACCCCAGGTCCTCCTGCCTTGACCTGTCCTTTTATACCTGCATTCAGGAAGGCCCCAATAAATGTTAACCATGTTTCGTAAACACATGGTGAACGAGAGCGACCTGGGTCACAATTTAGTCTTGGGAAAGACATAACTAATCTAGGCCTTGCATTCAAGTCAGAGGACAGAGGGCAGGTGACTGTATGGTGTATGGACACCACAGCTGCCCCTTAGTTTATATCATTACTTATGAGTCAAAAATCAACAAATGCAAAACAGTCTCTGGCACAAGGAAGGCTTCTCAGTTGGATTTTACTTTATTACTTTAATGAGGCTTCAGAATTCTTACGATGACAGTGTCTATTATAGCACTGTCTCCATTGGACTCTTGTCCCTCTCTTCTCAATCCATTCTATGCACTGAAGGCCTGGAAGGATCTAGCTTCTGCTTCCCTTCTCTCCTCCCCCTAACCTTACCACCTTCTACACACACACACACACACACACACGCCTCTTACCTTAAGGTCTTAACAGGCTCCTTTTCATCTTTGAGGTCTCACCTCTTCAAAGAGGCTTCCTCTCACTCCTCCTTGTAAGGAAGCCTCACCCAGTTACTCTGTGATGTCATCCACTCATTTCATCCTATGTGAAGGCGAATGTTATGTTCACCCCAATAGCTTAGCTTAATTGGATTTTCTTGATTTTTTTTTTTTTATTGACATAAATGCATCCCAAGTGGGAACACTTCATATTAGCCCCACTACTTCCACCATGGTTCAAGCCACATCTCCTCTCACCTCCTAACTGACCTCCCTGCTTCTGCCCTGGCCTACCCAGCAGCCAGAGTGATCCTTCCAAGTTGAACAAAGGAAAAAACTAATTGTTTTTTGGCCATAGTACAAGTAACCACCTGATTCTATTTTCATCAAGGACAAACTCCCAACCAGTGACAGACCTTTGCTTCGGAAAGTTATCCAATCAGCAATTGCCGCACTCTAATAATCCTGCGGCTTCCTTAGCTAGAGGCCAACTCATCTCTAAACAGTCCAGCTTCTAAAAGTGCTAATCTCTGAACCCCATGCTTCCCAAAACACTATGTAAGACCACAGGTGTCTTTGTTCAGAGATACTCTGCCTTACATTGCAGCTGTCCTTTGCTTAGCAAGAAACATATCCGGCACTTTTTACTTGTTCCTCTCAGATATGAACGGCGGCCTCCTCACTGGGCAAAACCCTATGATGTGTCCCCTGTCCACACCCATCTAACTTAATCTCCTCCTGCTTGCTCCTTTGCACACCCTACTCCTCGGCCTTATTTCGGGCAGGAATGCTCCTGCCTCAGTCCCTTTGCATCAGCTGTTCCATTGCCCAGTACAATCTTCCCTCAGATACCCACATAGCTCACTTCCCCTCCTTTCATTTCTTAATGAGGCAACTCTGATCACTTATCTAAAAATTGCAATTTCAGCTCCCTACCCCCACTCTCCTTTAACCGCTTTATTTTATTTTTCAATAACACTTATCACCTTCTAACAAAAGACTAACAAACACAGACTTTTCTTACTTATTTTGTGTATGGTGTATTGTCTGTCTCTTCCTACCAGAAGGTAAGCTCTATGACGACAAGGATTTTTGCTTGTTGGGTTCACTAATGTGTTCCAAGCACAGAGTAGGTACTCAATAAATATTTGTTGAATGAATGGATTTTTAATATTTCACCTTATTAGAATATAAACTCCTTGTGTGCAAAGATCTTGGGTTCACCACTAGTTTACTCAGTGCCTGGAACAGTGCCTGGCACAGAGTAAGCGCTCCATAGATATGTATGAAATGAATGCATGAGCAGGCACTGGAAAACTATATTTTAATTGATAATGTACATGACCTTGAAATTACCAAAGCCTGTGTCATCTTTCTCCAGAGAAACCGAATTAATAAGCATATTTAAAGCTTAAGCAGGTTATTATAAAGTGTTAATCAAAATATTTAAAACATATTAATTACCATTTCACCATGGATTAGATGAGTTAAAATACAAAAAATGACTAAAATATCCTTGATAAGCTTGAAAAAGCAACAAGATCCCTCTCCTGAGCCAAAGCTGCTTCCAGATTCCTGCCCCATAGAAACTATGAAATAATAAATATTTGTTGTTTTAAGCCATTACACAGCAATAGATAAATGATACAATCTAATTGTCTAACAATTTGAAAATGGTCGAATAAAGTATGTCATGAAATAGAATATTATGTTGCTATTTTTAAAATTTAAAGAATTTTTAATAACCTGGGAAGATGTTTAGAACATGTTGAGAAAACAGCAAGCTACGAAAAAGACATAACACAGCCCCAGTTTTATAAGTCTAGATTTACATGAAAATTAACAGAAAAACCTGCAGGTAAATATGTTGAAAGTCATAGTTTTCTCTGCAAAACAGAATAAGTGCTCAATGCACGCTTATTGGTTTCAGCTAGGAAACCATCTAGTCCATTTTTATTGAATAGCTACCTACGATGTGTCAGCGATGGCAGTTTCTTGTACGGTGTCAGCGCTGGAGACAGAGATGGAGAGTGGTGGGGACACTGGCAATACATTTTAGAGGGAGAGCAGTTTGGTGCCCAAAAGGAATTGTAAATAAATGAAATTTACCCTTGGGCTGGCTTGGGCAACTTGAGATGGGCTCTAGAGCTGGACTGCTTGGTATAAAATTCTGGTGTCTGCTACCAGCTGAGTACACTTGAGCCCACAGGCTGCACAATCTCTGTTTGCCCCAATCTCCTTACCTGCGAAGCGACACCTGTCCTCGTGAGCATAAAGAGCTCGGAAGAGGGCCTGGCACATTGAAAAATAGCCAGAAGTGTCAGCCATTATTGTTGTCAATATAATTATTGAGAAGGGGACAACTGAAAAAGAAATAAAAATTAAGAATGAATGTGAGTACTTGGGAAGTGTAACAGTTATTAATATTTCGTTATTACAGTGGACTCATGCCATGTTTAAAGGCTATCTGGTTTACCCAGTTATGGGAGTAGTTTATATGCAATGTGATCATTAACACCATCGTCGCTGTGGATTAGAGGTGCCTGGGGAAGGAATAAAAGGGCAGTAAATTTTAATAGGGACTTTAGGAAATGGCCCTGTAAGGGAGGTGTGAGGAGGCAGGCTGAGCTCACGGGGGGAGGAAATGGGAGGTCACAGACCTCTCTCCACCTCTGGGACCAGGACAGCTCCTGCGGGCTTTTAATGGCTCTAAGGCCTGAAAAAATTATGATGCCATGTCTCCTGTATGTAATTCGAAATAAAAAGGATGCTTCACTGCAAAATACATGGACGGAGGTCCCGCAAAGTTCTGCTTTCTCCAAAACAGGCACTGGGAGATGTTTTTCAATTTCAAATTATTTTCCAAAAAAGTTTCCCCTCATTTTCTTTTTTCTTCTTTTTTTTTGGTTCAGCCTCTCTCTCTCTCTTTCTCTCTGTCTCATTTTATTTTTATTGTTGACACTATTACAGATGTTCCACATTTCCCCCCCACACCTTTGCCTACTTCCACCCAGTCCCCCCCCCCCCCTCTGGCCATGACCATATTACTGTCTGTGTCCATGGGCTATGCATATATGTTCTTGTTTTCTTTTCTTCTTTTAATACATCTTTATTGATTTCAGAGAGAGGAAAGGAGAGGGAGAGAGAGAGAGAGAGAAACATCAATGATGAGAGAGTCACTGATCGAGCCCACAACCCGGGCATGTGCCCTGACTGGGAATCGAACCCCGATCGCCTGGATCCTAGGTCGACGCTCAACCGCTGAGCCACGCCAGGCAGGGCCATATATGTCTTTTGGCTAATCTCTTCACCTACTTTCACCCAGTCCCCCCCCTTTTTTAAAATTTTTATGTATTGATTTTAGAGAGAGAGGCAGGGGACAGAGAGAGAGGGATTTGTTGTTCCACTTAGTTACACACTCATTGGTTGATTCTTGTATGTGCCCTGACCGGGGATTGAACCCACAACCTTGGAATATTGGGATGACACTCTAACCCACTGAGCTACCCAGGCCAGGGCCTCCCCTCACTCTCTGATACCCCTGCTTTGCTGGCCCCTGAGCATTCTTGGTTTGCATAACAGGCAATTCTATCTAGGAAGTTTTGGCACTGACTCCTCACCCCTTTCCATTTTCCTTGCACACATCCTTTAGAATTTTGCTTAGATACCACCCCCTCCAGGAAGCCTTCCCTCATCTTCCAAGCCCAAGCCTTGGAATTACATGCATCTTGTTCACTGAAGCACAACCTCCTCTGGTTGTAGATTCTGTAAGAGCCAGGCCATGCCTATCTTGTTGGTCACTGCACCCTAGAACAGTGCCCGGCTCAAAGCTGAACATTTACTGAATGATCAAATCATTGAATGAGTAACCCCCAGATTCCTTCCACTCCTGTCCCTCACACTCACCCTCACCGCCAACAAGCCCTTGGACAAAGTTACCGCCAGCTCTGTGGAGGTCACTCCAACCTGTCTCCAGGACGCTTAAACTGCCACTCCCTCGGAGTCAGAGACCCTCCAGCTTGCCTTTGACTTGACACTAATTGAGTCTGATGACAACCCAATCCAACTTCGAAGGATACAAAATTATAAAGTACTGAATTATGAAGACTGAATTTACAAGACTGAATTTTCTGACCCCAGAGTGGCAACGTTTTTTTAAAAGGCCTTTATGACCTCACTCTGAGAAGTTGCTGAGTTTTGTGAAATGTAAAGTGAAGGATGCCTTGCCAAGTGCCCCTGCCAACTTGGCAATTATCCTTCTGAAATAGGGTTTTCCTCATCTGGAAAAGCTCTTCCCATTTTTGTTTACCTATAACCAAAGTCACAGCTTCATTTGCAGAATTGCTAAGAAATTCTTGAGAAGTTCTAGCTCAAAGGTTACAAACTCCTATGCTGCCAGTGTGGTGTTTGGAGGCAGCACACATATATATTTTTTAAATATTTATTTACTGATTTCAGAGAGAGGAAGGGAGAGGGAGGGAGAGAAACATCAATGATGAGAGAGAGTCATTGATCGGCTGCCTCCTGCATGCCCCCCGCTGGGGATCGGGCCTACAACCCGGGCATGTGCCCTGACTGGGAATCTGTTACCTCCTGGTTCATAGGTTGACACTCAACCACTGGGCCACACCGGCCAGGCAGCACACATATTTTTATTTCACCCCCATGAGGTTTGGAGTGGGGAGGGCGGAAATGAAGTAGTTGAGGGTTGATGGCTTCTTTCCTTTGCTGTTGACCACACCAACTCCTGGCTCCTACCAGACTATTCCTCACATTTCTGTGACCTGCCTGACCTCTGAAGACAGATCTGAGACTTAGCCACTGATGCTGTGTATGGAGCAAGAGCAGAGCGGACTTTCTGGACACCTTCGATAATCCAATGTGGAGCCACCGTCAGCCACGACAGTTATGTCAAGTGCTGTGTCAAGACTGAGGGAACGGGGTGCGATGGGATCATCCTAAGGAGGGGCCCAAACCTGTTAAGTCTGGACGCTTGGATAAGGACTCCACCTGGACACCAAAATGAGTGGGACCTTCGCCCCTTTGGGGCTATAAGAACTCTGAGCTTGGACCATTCGATGCTGGAGCTTGGCTGTGCCACGGGTCGCTCCCGGCGCCCTGCTGGGCTTCCACTCCCCTGTCACAGGCTGCCACTGCAGCCGCCTGGCTTGAGACTGATACCCTCCTCCCCGCCTGTGGACACCGCCAGTGACCAGGACTTCACGCCACACCTGGTTCTGCTCGTTTCTATCACCTAAGCTCCCGCTCTCTGTGGGTAGCCTGTGAGTGACTCTACTGGCTTATTGGCGAAGTCTCCCCGATAAACCTGGCATTGTGGGAAGGCACAAGCGTGTGTGAGTGACCCTGTTTGGGACACTCCCTTGTTCACGATGCACTGGTTCAGTCTCCAACCCACCCCAAATAAAAACCCTTACCCAGGATTGTAAACTGGGCACCAAGGAGAGCAAACGTCAGGCCCTCTCTGGTGTCGAGGCTGGGAGGGGCCTGCCTGGTGGCTGTTGCCTGCCTGGCCACCAGCCCTGGGGAGAAAGCCAACACGCAGAGAGGGAGGCAGAGAGGGAAAACAGAGGAGTCTCCATACAGCCCTAGTGTCCGGTTCTCCCTCTTGTCTAAGCTAGTATTAGCTGGTTTTGACCTTGAAATTGGGTCCTGAGTAATGCATCCTGTGTTTAGCACAGTTCCAGACGCAGTAAGCACGGAGAGGAAGTTAACCTGAGTTAATACGCGCAGGGCAGGACAAAAGGAGACTCACAGTCGTTCGTATGGAAAAATACTACAATAATTAATAAAATAATCATGCAAGGATAAGCTGTTTTTCATACTCACAACTGTAAACATGCTTTTGCCCCGCCAAGTACACCCACCTCTCCACCACCCCAGGTGACAGATAGGCAATGCAAAAGAAATCATTGCAACACTTATAATTAGGGAGGCCGACTAGTATGTGTGTGTGTGAGAGAGAGAGAAAAGAAAGGGGGAAGGAAGTACCCAGAGAGTGAGAGACACAGTAAGAGAGTCCAAACAGGGAGACGCGGTGAACTGGACTTTCATTTTTTAATTTTTCAGCTGGCAAAAATTCTTTTATGGCATCAGAATCAAACTTTTACAGGTCTGGCCTGATCGCTTGGAAAACTATTAGGTGGAATCCCTGCATTATACCTGAAACGGAACTGATTCCAGATGTCCTGTTCATGGCCCTGTCCTCTGACAGCTGTCCCCACTGCCCCCAACAGCAGGGCAGGAGTCAGGTGGCCACGTTTGTCCTGTAGCTCACTCTAAGGATCTTAGCGCTGTATTCATGGCAGGCAGGTAGAAAAATGCTTATGTTGACATGATTAATAGAGCCAACATTGTCTGTGAATATAGTGCACACCCGGCTATCCAGCAAACCTTTCCACCCTCTTAAGGGAGCATTGCCCTTCTGGGGGCAATTGCTCTTCCTTTGCCGCAACCACAGGGTCCTAGTGGGTGGGGCCAAACATATGACCTCGGTAGTTGACACAAGCTAAGCAGGTCATAGGACCTCACCTCCACAGCCCTAATGCTTAGCTTGAGTGGGCATGTAACCAGGTCAGGATAGACAGGACCCTTTCGTGGGGTTTTAAAAGATCTAGGGGAAGAAGAAGCCAAGAGCTTTCCTCTTAGGTGGTAAGGCCACGATGCGACCAAGAGTTCTCAGCTGGCACCTCCCTTGAAGGACAGAAAATACTAGTTCACATAGAAAAAGAAATGGAGAGAGAGAGACAGAGATCTGAGTTCAGTCTCTGAAATTCCTGAATTTCCCTAGTTCCACTTTCCTGAGGCTGAGTTGTATCGCTTTGATGATCAGAACTACTCCAGCCCGGCCGGGCGTGGCTCAGCGGTTGAGCATCAATCTAGGATCCAGGCGATCAGGGTTCGATTCCCGGTCAGGGCACATGCCCGGGTTGTGGGCTTGATCAATGACTCTCTCATCATTGATGTTTCTCTCTCTCTCTCTCCCTCTCCTTTCCTCTCTCAGAAATCAATAAAGATATATTAAAAAAAAAAAAAGAACTCCAGTATCCTATACATCACCCCACCTATCTTTTTTCCCCCTTACATGAGTTTGAATTCAGTTTTTATTGCTGGCAATCAAAGAGTACTTCCTGATCAATATGCAATTTGTCTGGGATCTATTTTGGATATACCTAAGGAGCTTTTATTTTTTATAAAGTTATTGATTGATTGAATTTAGAGAGAGAAAGGACGAGGGAGAGAGAGAGGGAGAGAGAGAAACATCAGTTTTTGTTGTTCCACTTATTTATGCATTTACTGGTTGATTCTTGTATGTGCCCTGACAGGAGATCGAACCCAAAACCTTGGCGTATCGGGATGACGCTCTGCCCAACTGAACCACCTGGCCAGGTGGAGGAGCATTTAGAGAACCCAAATGAAAAGCCAGTAGATTGGGAACAAACTTTAATAGTCTTCAGGAAGTCAGTAGAAAAGAGCAAGAGAGAAAATCTGGAAGTGTGAACATATTTTGTTATTCCTTGTAATAACAGGAGCCATCGAGACCTATGAGGTGAGTATTACCTTCATTTTACAGGTGAGAAAACTCGCTCCTCAAGGCCAAACAGCGAGTGAGTGACAGGTTTTGAACTCCGGTCTGTAGGATTTCAAAGCTTAATCTTCATTTCGCCAGACTAGGGCATGTTCCTGGCATGGAAAGGAGACCTTCCTTTAACCTATTTTCAGGAAAATACTGAAATCAAGGTGCTGGAGCTGGAAATTCCTGCCCCATATCCCTTACGAGTGGTCGATCAGCTACACACGCATCTTTTCTTAGACATCTGAAGGCCGAGCCCCTGATGCACTCATTCCTGGCACTCTGTGAGAGGCCCAGGTTGTTTATCCACCAGAAGCCAGAGCTGGGAAAAGGCCCATCCCAACAGGGACATCAAAAGTCTTTCTGACGGTAACATGATGAAAAAGTTCTTAAGTGTCTAGGGCAGGGGTTGGCCAACTGTGGCCCGCAGGCCCGCTGCCTGGGTGTATAAATAAAGTTGTATTGGAACACAGCCGCAGGGTTCATTTAGGTACCATCTATGGCTGCTTTCCCGCTACAGTGGCAGTTGAGTCATTGTGATTCCAAACTTAATATTTACTATGTGTCCCCTCAAGAGTCGGAAGCCAGCGCAACAGCTTTTCAGTTCCATCTGTTCCAGAATGAACTGGCCGTGGCTCTTCCCCTCAGAGGACATCCTGGGGCTCAGTGAGCCACCTTATCGTATCTAAATCAGCAGTACATCTGGTTCCCTGCTCCTGCCCTGGTGCTCGCTTTAACTTTCCTTTCATTTTGATTTCCCGTGTCCAGAGCCCACAGCATAAATCTTACCTGTGCCTCCTACTCCCTAAATCACACATTCGCCTCTGCTCAGCTGTTTCTGCCACTTTCTTCCAACTGTGGAAGTCAATTCAAGCTCTGCTCTTGAGTTGGGCCAGTGGGGGTGGTCCCAGCAGGAGATCAAAGGTGGGAAGAGAGCGGGGTTGGGGTATTTATACCCTGGTTCCTCTCCTGCTGGAAGCTGTGAGTTCACGGCCCCCCTCTACCAAAGGCCACAGTCCTGCCTGGACAGCCCTCTCCATTCGGCTACTCTGCAGGTCCTGAGGCTGTTCCCTCCCCTTGCTCCTGCAGACCTACAGGTGCTAACGGTTTCCTGCTCTTGCTAACCCCGAGGAAAGGACATTATCTCCTCTTGGTTTTCCTAAACCCTGCTCAGATCGTTGGCCATCTGTATATTTTCTTCGGAGAAATGTCTATTCAGACCCTTTGTCTGTTTTTAAATTGGGTTATTTATCTTTTTTTATCATTGAGTTGTAAGGGTTCTTTATACATTCTAGGTATAAGTTCCTTATCAAATATGATTTGCAAATATCTTCTCCCATTCTATGGGTTGTCTTTTCACTTTCTTGATGGTGTCCTTTGAAGCACAAAGTTTTTCATTTTAATGAAATACAATGACCTTTTTTTTTCCCTCTAGTGCTTTTGGTGTTGTATCTAATAAGGCTTTGCTTAACCCATGTTTCCAAAAACTTACTCCTATATTTTTTCCTAAGAATAGCCTTTACAGTTAGGTACATGATCAGTTTGGAGTTAATTTTTGTGCATGATGTAAGGAAGGGGTCCAGCTTCATTCTTTTACATGTGGATACCCAGGTTCCAGCACCATCTGTTGAAAAAAGTACTATTTCCCCATTGAATTTTCTTGGCACCCTTGTTGAAAATCAATTATCCATAAATATGAAGGTTTATTTCTGGATTCTCGATTCTGTTCCATTTATCTCATATGTCTTTCTTTATGCCAGTGTCACATTGACTTAGTAATATATTTTTATTTAAAAAAAAATATATCTTTACTGATTTCAGAGAGAGGAAGGGAGAGGGAGAGAGAGAGATAGAAACCTTAATGTTGAGAGAGTCATTGATCGGCTGCCTCCTGCACGCCCCCGACTGGGGATCAAGCCCGCAACCCGGGCATGTGCTCTGACCAGGAATCGAACCGAGATCTCCTGGATCCTAGGTCGATGCTCGACCACTGAGCCACACCCGGCTAGGCTGTTATCACTACTTTCTCACTTGGAAAGAATTCCCAATTACGAACTGATTTCTAAGAAATCATAGCTGTGTTAAAGGAGTTTTGAAATTACCTATGTAATTTCAAAAATGAAAGTATAAAAACTCTTTCCAAAGAATTTCCTAAAATATTTTATCAATAACATATTTAAGCAAATACCAATGTAAAGCACATAGAATAATAAACACTATGCACCCTTCATTCCACTTCAACAACATTAACCCACAGCTACTCCTTTTTCATCTGTACCTCTACCCAGTCCTTTGCCTCTCGACCCAGGATTAATTTGAAAAATGAAAACCCAGACATCCTTTCATTTCGTTTTTAAATATTTCATTTATTTCAAAACGTATGGACTCCTTTAAAAAACATAACTACAGAGGAGAAACAAGATGGTGGCCCAGGTAGCAGCTGCACCCGCGCCTCCCGCAACCACATCAAAATCACAACTAAAATACGGAACCACCCTCACTCAGAGCCTCCTGAGATCTGGCTGCACAGACGCCCCACAACCAGGGAGCTGAAGCAGCACCAAGACTGGTAGGAGGGGCGGAGACGAGGGCTGATCAGGGCTGAATCGCAGAAACGCCGCCGGGGTGGCCAACACCCGGTGCCTCGGGGTAAACCTGGGAGGGAATCTCGGCGGTGGAGGTTTCCTGGAGGATGGATGGGTCCCAGCCCCACAGCAGGTTCCCAGCCCAGGGCTCCAGGGCCAGGAAGAGACGTCCCCACAACTTCAGGCTGTGAAACCAGCGGGGACTTTCGCTGGGGGTCGCAGAGGCTGCGGGAGCCCAGCAGCTCCCCTTAAGGGCCCGGCGCGGACTCACTCGGACGCTCCCTCTGAGCCCAGCGCCGGGCAGCAGCCTGAAAGGACCCGGGACACTCGGGGAGGAACTGACCTGCCTGGAATCCTGGCAAGAGGTGGAGGGGCCGCTTCCTCCCAGGCAGAAGAGCTGGCAGAGGCCATGGCTCCTGTGGCGAGTCCTCCCCGCACACAGCCGGCAGGCAGGCGCCATATTTGAATCGCGAGCACCTGACTAACACCTTTGGCCCCACCCTGGGATTCCTGGAGGCCCCGCCCCCCCACCTGCAGCTCATCCAGGTCGTTTCTAGTGGCTTTTCTGTGCAAGTGACCTCTCGAGCCTTATGCTTAGGTCTTTCCTAAAATCTCTCAAACAAGCAGCAGCGGGCCCCGTACGGCTTGATAAGTGGCCCCAGGCCTGGCACTAGTGGCAGCCTGCAGTGGCTCATAGCTTGGCCTCTCCTGGACAATGCCAAGCCCAGCACAAGTAGCAGCCAACTATGGTTTGCTGTGTAGCTCATGCTGGGTGGCCCTGGGCAAGGTCCCAGAAACAGTACACCTGGTGGTCAGACTCAACCATGCTGGATTACAACCCTACCACATCAACGAGTGACACACTCGAGGGGCGCACTTGGTGAACACCAAAGCCCCACTGAAGTAAATCCTGCTCCATAGGGGTGTCTCCAGAATAGCAGCTCTCTGGCTGTAGTTGCAGCTGGTCCTCATAGCTGATTGGTCTGGGGGTCAGATCCTCCCAGTGATGCCAACAGCAACCAAGGCTCAACTACAACAGGACAGTGCACACAGCCCACACAGGGGAGCACCTAGAAGTCCCAGCTCAGGTGACTGGGGAGGCTGAGCCACTGGACCCTACAGGACACCTACTACACAAAGCCACTCTACAAATTCCAGGAGACATAGCAGCTCTACCTAATACATAGAAACAAACACCTGGAAGCAGCCAAAATGTGGAGGCAAAGAAACACGTCATAAAGGAAACAACAGAAGAAATCTCCAGAAAATGAACTAAATGAAATAGAACCAAGCAAGCTAATGGATACAGAGTTCATAATTTTGGTTATAAGGATGCTCAAGGATATTAGTAAGACTATTACAAAAACAAGTGAGATCATCGATGACATAATAAAGTAACAATTTGAAATGAAGGCTACACGAACTGAAATAAAGAATAATTTACAGGGAATCAACAGTAGAGTAAAGGATACTGAGAATCAAATCAGCAATTTGGAACATGAGGAAACAAAAAACACCCAACCAGAAGAGCAAAAAGAAAAAAGAATCCAGAAATATGAAGATGGTATAAGGAGCCTCTGGGACAACTTCAAGAGGCTCAACATTCATATTATTGGGATGCCAGAAGGAGAAGAAAGAGAGCAAGAAATTGAAAACCTATTTGAAATAATAATTACAGAAAAATTCCCCTACCTGGGGAAAGAAATAGACTTACAAGTCCAGGAAGCACAGATGGTCCCAAATAAGAGGAACCCAAAGAGGCCCACACCAAGACACATCATAATTAAAATGCCAGAGGTTAAAGACAAAGAGAGAATCTTAAAAGCAGCAAGAGAAAAGCAATTAGTTACCTACAAGGGAGCACTCATACAACTGTCAGCTGATTTCTCAACAGAAACCTTGCAGGCCAGAAGGGAGTGGCAAGAAATATTCAAAGTGATGAAAAGCAAGAATCCACAACCAAGATTGCTCTACCCAGCAAAGCTATCATTTAGAACTGAAGGTCAGAGAAAGAGCTTCTCAGGCAAGGAAAAGCTAAGGGAGTTCATCACCACCAGACCAGTACTACGTGAAATGTTGAAGGATCTTCTTTAAGAAGAAGCTAATGAACAAAAGAATCTGACAAACTAAATGGATCCAGAGACACTGATGCATGCAACATATGATCATATTTCAGAGAGAAGAGGGAAGGGGGGTGGAGGGTGGGAGATTAACCAAAGAAGTTATATGCATATATGCGTAACCCACAGACACCGACAATGACAGGGTGAAGGCCTGGAGAGGGGGTGGGAGTGAGGTAGAGGGGTCAATTGGGGGGAAAAAATGGGACACCTGTAGTGCTTTCAACAATAGAGATAAATAAATTTAAAAACACTATTCTTATACAGTGAAGATAATTATAATAAACAGCTGTTTTCTTTATTTTTAAGTTTATACTTAAAAAACAAACAAACAAAAAAGCATAACTACAAAAACACAACAAAAAATTTAAATTTTAATATCATCAAATATCTAGGCAGTATTCAAAATTTTTTGTTTACATATTAATATAATTGATTTTTTTACAGTTTGTTTGAATCAAGATCCAGATAAATCCACTTATTGTAAATGAATAATATCTCTTAAATTCCTTTTAACCTATAAGTTTTTCTTTTTTTTTTCCTTTTGACTAACATTTTTTCTTTTGAATAAACCAGGTTTTTTTGTCCCGTAGAGTTTATAGTAATCTGGATTGTGCTACTTGGCTCCTCATAGTGTCATTTAACATATTTTTTTTTCCTCGGTACTTCCGGTGAGTTGACAGTCAGATCTGGGTATCTGGTTAGATACAGATGTGGTTTTTAAATTTTATTTTTAATTACAATACAATATTATATTAGTTTCAAGGTACAACATAATTATTCAACATCTATACACCTTACAAAGTGATCACTGCAGTAAGTCTAGGAAGAGTCTGTCACTAAACATGGTCATTAAAAGACAGGGGTGGGCAAAAGGAGGTTCACAGTTGTAATATAAATACTCAATGCAATAATTAATGAATAATAATATGAGTAAGTTGTTTTTCGCATACCCACAACTGTAACCCTACTTTTGCCCACCCCGGTATTACTCTTGTACTGTATGTTACATCTCCGTGTATGTTACATTTCATAACTGGAACTTTGCACTTCTTAATTCCCCCTCCCCCTGCTCCCGTCTAATCTGCTTGATGAGATTCAGGTGCAGTTTTTTGGAAGCCTCCAGAGCTTACCCCCATCAGGGGGCATGCAGTGTCTGCCGTCTTTCTTTTTGAACAATTTGCAACCATTGCTGACATTGCCTAGATCCGTCGATTCCTCCAAAGCTGCAAAATGATCATATTCTAATTTTACCATTTCTTCTTTTAACAGTTGAAATACCACAGAAAGAAGTGTGCCCTCATCACTTATTCGATCATCCTGAAATGGAGCTTGTATAGAAAAGGCAAGGGCAACGCTTGTTTCCCAGTTTCAAAACGACAAGTAGGTTCTCCAGGCCCCTCCGGCGGTGCCCAGGGAATGTTGCCACTTAGGTCTTAGCTCTTCACACTGGGATTACGCTGACAACTGGATACACGCTTAACTGCTTGCTCTTTAGTTTCCTTTTGCTGTCGCTATTAGATATTGCTTTTTTAATTCTTTATAATTGCATACAATAACACATGGTTCCTTCAGTCTACAAAACAAGGTGAATTCAAAGAAGTCTAGCGTTTATTTCTGTTCCTCCGATCAGTTTCTCCCCTTTCCCTGTTCTTGAAGGTGTATTCTTCCACTCTACTTTTTACTCTGCCAGATCAGTAAATATACATATTTTCGTATCTCCCTCTTTTTATATAAACTTTGGAATAGTATACTCACTTGTTCCCACCTTGCTCAAATACTGTTTACAGCCCAAAGCCGGAAAGTATATTTAATGTGCTGTGCGGTTGGGCACTATTTTAGAGTTTGCTCTAATAGGTAGATTGGCCTACCTGGGCTTAGGAAAGCAAAGCCGGCTTTTATCTTCCCACCCAGACCAAATCCATCTCTGAGCCGGGCCAGTGGAGGTCAGAGAGCGATGGAAATCAGCTGGAAGGACGTGGGAAGCACCCTGGCAGGCGAGGAACCACAGTCCCTGCCAGAAGCAGCTCCTGTGAGGGAGGAGCACGGTGTAGAGGGAAATGTTCAACACCGTCCCTTTGAGACGAGCTCAGCTTGTGAGGGCTCCTGCATCTCTCAGAAGGTAAGCTGGAGGATCCTGCCAGGTGAACCACGTTGTTGTTTGGCTCTAACAATAGGCACCTTAGAACGAACTAACACATCCAGGTTGTCTGCCCCGTTTTGTTTACAGACTCACAGCAACCCCACGCACAGGGAGGTAAACAGCCAGGGCCAAAGGTCAGTGATCCAGGCGGCCAATTGCTGGGTGGGGCTGGGGCGGGTGGTGAGTAGAGCCAGGAGCAGGGTGGGGCTGGGGCCTGCATGCTGGGCCTGGAGGGATACAGGGCAGGGCCCCATACCTGGCAGGAGAGGGAGATTCATGATTTTTTTTTTTTATATGTTTTTATTGATTTCAGAGAGAGGAAAGGAGAGGGAGAGATAGAAACATCAACGACGAGAGAGAGTCATCAATGGGCTGCCTCCTGCACGCTCCCAGCTGGGGGGTCCAGCTGCCACCCGGGTATGTACCCTGACTGGAATGGAACTGGATGCCCAACCAACCGAGCCACGCTAGCCAGGGCTGCCGGGTGATCCTTACAGCTAAGCCTACTGCTCCCCGGCCCCCCTCATGGCCCCCAGAGGAGGAGGCTAGGGGGCGGAGCAGAGGAGCAAGGAAGGGAAGAGGCAGGGCAAGAGGGGGCACCAGTGGCCAGAACAGTCTGGAACACATTCCCTTTTCAGAGTGCACTCAGTCTCAGGCAGCTCCTCTACCAAACGTCTGCCCTCTCTTGCGCCTAAGTCTAATTTATTTGCTCAGACTGCCTTTGGTGTGTATTTCCCCTGCATTAAAAGTGGCCCCAGTTCTGGGATGGACAGAAGAACATAGGAATGTGTCCTCTAGGGAAGGCTCTGCCAGTGACTCTCTCCTCATGTCTTTTGAGACAAAAAAAAAAGGGCAGAACATAAATGATCGTGGGTAGAAGCACGTTGCTTAGGGCACATCCTGTATAGAATTCTATGCAGCCATGAAAAAGGCTGAGTTAGGTCCTTATGTACCGCTGTGGAAGGGTGTACATAATATGTTGATGCCTTCAAAATAACTCAAGTTGCAAAATGATACCTATGTTTGGCAAGGTTCACAGTAATATGTTGTCAGAAGTTTCTGGTGGGAAGTGAGATTAGAGAGTAATTGTATCAGTCACAAGGCTTGCTGTTGCAAGTAAAGAAAACCCCAGCTCCGAGGTTCACACCATAGGAAAGTTAGTGTCTTACACAACAAGAAGGCCATGGGGAGAGGGACCCTGGGGAACCTGACTCACCCAGCAGCTCAGGTTCCTTCCTTCCTCCTGCTTTGCCCTTCCCAGTGAGCGGGCTTTGTTGTCAGGCAGCTCCTCTCAAGGGGAATAGGGATAGTAGTTTAAGGAGAAACGTCCAAACTTAACCTCCCTAGCAGACAAGGCCAGAGTGACCTAGCTAAAGTCACCTGTGAGAAACAAGTCTGTCATCATGTCTTAGCCACACGCCATTGCTGGCTAGAAGCAGCCCCGGGGACGCAGGCCTCAGAGGCTCAGGCACTGCAGCAGCCACCAGTCAGCGACGCTCCCCGCAGCTGAGCTCTAAGGGGACATTCTTATGGCATTCACAAGCGTTCTCTCATTTTAAGAACAAATGCACCGGCTGACTTCCCCTATGTGCCTCATGTGTCACATGTCCTTGTTTAAACCTCTGTAATTGACTTAAAGATAGACCAATGGGGACCACATCTTCAGAAGCAAGTGGCTATGGTGGGTGGGTGGGGAGGCAGCCGGGCGGGAGGGGGTTGAGCGGGGACTGCAAAAAATCCAGGTTCTGTTAGAAAGTAAAACGTGGGGAATGAATGTCAGGTAAATAATCTGACATTGTAGCCTGCTACAGCGAGGAAGGGGGAGCTTTTTAATCTGTATATTTGTGTATAGTTTGGCTTTTATGAGCATGTATTACTTGTATAATAGCTATTCTTTTAGTTAGGCCGGTTAGCAGAATGGGACTTGGCATAAAAAAGAAAAGTTTTTGATTCCATCTCTATGATTTATAATGTGTAGCCTGGGGCAAGTAACTTAACATCTTCAAGCCTTCATTATTAAAAAGTTGAAAGTGGTTCTCAAAAAAAAAAAAAAAAGTACAGAAAACATTAAAGGGATGTGAGTTTCTCTTATGTCCTGGGGAACAAATTATTCTCTATCTGTAAAGATTCAGAAACATATGTGTTATATTACACTACTTTAAGTTTAGTTATTTTTTTTATGTTTCAAAGAACTGGGAAAATACAGTTTTTCCATAAGCAAAATGAAATAAAAAAGAAAGCCACAATGACTTCTTTTTAACAAATTGAGTAAAATGTTCTTATATTGCCTCTGAGCTAGTTTTTGTTTAGAATGATGGAGTCATATACTTCTCAGAAGGTTAAGAGGTTTGATTATAAAGTTATGTGGCTATTTTTAAAATACCAGTCTAGTTCTATTTATTTATACAATTATATATAACCTTGGTCCTTAACTTTTTAAAATGGAATCAAAGCCCATTATCTTAATATCACTTTAAGATGCAAGCTAAGAAAACTGGCAAGTTGGGGAACTGTGATTAATTAGAGGATTTAAGTTTGGATATTTCTAAGAAATACTGGAAGCTGCAAAGATAAAGTGATCTTTAGAGTCCAGGATATAAAGTAAGAATTCAGATCGACCCCCCACACTAGGGTGAAATCTTAGAAGAGACATATATCTTTGTTGCCTTTAAGTCGTCTTCTTCCAAAGCAAAAACTAATTGAGCTGTTTGAAGATTACACCATATCAGTTATCTTTTGCTACATAAAAAGCACTTGCTGGTTTAAAACAATAATCTTTTAATTTGCTCAAAATTTCTTTGGGAATCATAATTTGGGATGAGCTCAGCAAGATGGATTTTCTGCTGGCTTTGTCTAGGGTCACTCATGCGGTGACAGTCAGCTTGCAGACTGGCTGAGGGCTGATTGACCTAGGAGGCCTCAGCTGGGATACTCATCTCTGTCCCTTACCCTCCAACAGGCTAGCTCAGGCTTCCTCACGTGGCGCTCTCCAAGGGAGAGAAGGCAAGCCCAGGGTTCAAGCACTTTTTAATTCTCTGCTTGTATCATGTCTTCTGATGTCCCATTGGTCAGAGCAAGTCACATGGCCGCATCCAACGCCAAGGTAGGAGGGGTCTACCCAAGACATTGGACCTGGGAAAGTCTGATTGAGTGGAACCATGGCTGTAACAAGCTGCACCGGGACAGCACGTAAATCAGTCAGCAAATGTGAGGGATCATACTGTAAATTTTAAAATACCAAGTGAGTTATAGTCATAAAGCCTCGAGGCTAAGTAAAGCCAGTGTTGTTACTCAGAGGGCATTTAAAACTGCAAGATACTTGTGGAAAAGTGTAATTTGTGAAGCCAAGATGAAGCTTATTGCCACATCAACATTTGCATTATTTGAACGTCTGCTTGGCTAGACGATGCCTCACCACCCCCAGATGAGAGGCGATGTGAATAGTTCCCTTGGAACCCAGCCTCATCTCGACCACCCACCTGGGGGGCTCTCTCCTCCCTGTCCCTTCCTTTCTTTTCACTGCACCCAGAACTGATGACCCCCGTACGCTCAACACTGTTTGTCCATTTTAATTACACGTTTGTTTGTTTGTTGTCCTCTGCATACAGAAAGCTCCGTGATGACAGGAATCACGTCTATTTCGCTGTCCAGTCTCTACTCGGCACCTAGCACAAGACTTGGCACATAACCGAAACCTAATAAATATTTGTTTATTTATAATAAATATTCATTTAGGGTGGTAAATAAAATGAAAGGTTGCACTTATGCAACAAGTACCTCCTGACGTGGTTTCCTGGCACCAGGCATCTTCTGTTCTGAGAAGTCAGTGAACTTTCCTATCCCTTAATGGATGATTCATTGCGTCAATAATTTGCCAGGGGAGGGCATTAGCTCCTTGCTTCGAACTCCATATACATCTGCTAATCAGTTCTTTCCTGAACCATGGCAGAACCAAATCCCATGGATCCTACCTGAGCTCTACCTCTGGAACCCCGCCCTTCTTGCCACTACTGCCTTAGGGGTCGTTGTCACCTCCTGCTAGGACTCCCACCTTAGCCTCCTAACGGGGTTCCTTGCCAGCAGTCTTGCCCAATCCCCTTCCCCTCAGCTGTCAGAGATATCATCATAAAAATATTTGAAAAATCCATCCTAGGATTAAAGACCTCCCCTGCTCCCCAAAACCTAGGGAGAAGATTAAAGTCCAAACCTTTTGGCATGAAGTTCAAGGCGTTTCACAATCTGCCCCGAGGTCCCTCTCCGCTGCTCTCTCCTCACCAGCCCCCTTCCTCGCCTGCGGCCTCTGCGCCAGCCACAGACCGGTCCTGTGCTGAAGGAAACGTGCCTACCCTGCCAGGGCGCCATCACCTGGTGCCAGCTCTCTTCACCTGGCCCGGCCTCGCCTCTCCCCCTCACCTGGCGCCCCCCCTTCTCACCGCTCAGACCTCGCTCTGTCACATTCTCAGCAAGCCTGCCCAGCCTCCGCTGTTCCTGCCCCTGTTAAAATCCTCCTACGTTGTAAGTCCACAGTCACGGCTCCTGCTGCTGCTGCTTGCAGCAAACAAGATGTGTTGCAAGAGATGAAGGAAGGAAAGAGGAAAGGAAGAAATTAGAAATGGGGGAAAAAGTGTGTCCCACAGTTGGCGCCTCATCCCTCACTTCTTACTCCCTGCTGCCTCTGTTCCACTAAGTTACTCTGAAAGGCCTTTTGTGGGGAATATCTGGTGTATTTGTCAGCCTGACATCCCTTCCCTCTCCTGGAAACAGCATTCTTCTTGCCTGTGGGAAAACCTGCCCTGTATAGTTTGGGTGGGTTTGATCAGACCCACCTCCCAAAGGATTCCATGCCCTTGGACATAATGGGTGAGTGGTTTAGAATCGGGCACATGACCTAAGTGAGACCATTCAAAATCCTCCTTGAGACTTTTCTGCCAGAGATTTAGGAAGATGCTCTCCTTCCTGAGGATGCTACACTGGTAAAATGTAAGTCTCGGCTCTCATTCATCATTATGATCTCCATTAGAGAAGACCTGTTTAAGGAAAAGGGAGTGTGCCTGGATGACATCATTTGAGCTCCTGGATCAAGCTGTGCCTGAAGCCAACATCATTTAGGTGAGCTGATACATTGTCTTTTCATTTATTCTAGTTATTTTGGGGGTTTTGCCAGTTACACATGAAAGAGTCCCCAACAAATATACTTGAAAAACAAACTGCTTTGTTATTATCTCAACTTTACCCAGAAAAAAATTGTGGTTAGATATGAAAAGTAAGGCCCTCCTCTCACAGGAAATACAGCTGAAGCAAAATCTTTGGGTGAGAAAACTATGGATCTCTAGCCCTGAGTCAGTTTTTCAGAAGCTTCATTCTTGTCTACAGATGTGTGAAGACAGTTACCAGAAATCAGGCAAATCCATTTCCAAATGTAAACACCAAAATTTACATTCCTTTGCCCAAGATAAGCTTTTCTGGCTTAGTTCTTTCTCAGACTAATATTACCTTTATTATTATAGATGCTATCTGTATAGCCCCTTTAAAAGGGCTGAATTTAGAAACCTGGTGTTCATTATCCAAGTACTAAAGCCAAGAGCAATTCCACTTTGTTTTACTTCCAATGGTTTCAGTGAACCATCAAGTTCATTTTTATTAATGCTCAGAAAAACCTAAAATGAACATGTACTCATAGACCTTTCTGTTAAAGCCTATCTCAAGCACAAAAGATGTTTCTTGGCTACTGAATAGAAATAATATGGAACTTGAGAAAGGCCTCACGTGTTTTTGGGGTGCTAATGGTGTTTAAGGAAGAGAAAAAGAGAGAAGTTTAAGAAATGATAGCACTTTAAAATTTCTCTAGATCTAGGACTTCAAAAGACATTTTTGTTTTTGTTTTTTAAGTGAAGAGAATTTCTCTACTTAGCGGTTTGTAGAGGAAAGCAAATTTATTGGCCATTTTTGGAAAGAGAAACTGTAAAAGAGTCACGATCGACAGGAGCCAACTAGTACCAAAAAAATCTGCTTTTAAACCATTCTTGGCAGTTCAGAAAAGGCCAGTGAACCCCTGGGGCAATGTTGGAAAAGGAGCATGGATGAAATGCCTGCAAGAATAAAATCAGTTGAATCCTCTCATTTCAGGACAACTTATCTAAAAGGGTCCACGAGAAAGTCTCGTTAGAAAGGTGTGTCCAGGAGGCCTGGATGCAGAACAAGCTTTACGATGCCTGCTTATTGACCTTTCTTTCTTTTACTCTGTAGCACCTTGAGATCATTGCCAAGTCCGAGTAAATAGAGCATTAATTTTTTCATTCATTTATTTGTTTGAGAAGTGTTTACTGAGCAGCTCTTACGGGCCAGGTACTGATGAGCAGTCTGTGTGACTCTGGAGGGAGCAGAAGGAGCTGGGTTGTAGGACTCCTGTCCCCATCCTTCACTCCTCACCAGCGCCAGCCTGGGCTGTTCAACAAATATTTACAGTAAAGGCATATTTTGTGCCAGACACTGGGCTACCGTAGAGGATGCTACACTTGTTCCCCCTGGCAGTAATGGTGGCAGTCGGACAGTTTTTGATTCCCAAAGAAACCTAATGGACCTAAAATGACAATGTTGCAGGAAAGGCTAAAATATAGCAAGAGCATTAAAGTAAGAACATGCACAGGAGGAGCCAAAGTCTGCATCAGACTTTGAGTGTGCAGAGGCCAGCTGTGGGCACCAATTGTCCCCTTTCTGCACAGCTGAACAGACATACTTCTGCATTTAGATCAGGAACCACCACCATGTGCACCGACCACCTCGGAGTCACGTGCAGCGTAGGCCAGGCTTCTTCCACCCTGCGGGTCACATAGGATATTCTTGCTATGTGACCCCCAAAGGTAGAACCCCCAGGGGGTCTCACTGAGACAAGGTACAAACCATCAATCTCACAGTCAACAAACAGTGTTGACCAGCTGAAACAAACCGCCCTGAAACTTGTCTTGGGTCCATGATTACAAAGCAACACTATTAGTGAGAATGTTTCCTATCTTGGCCAAGGTCCAGCGCCGAGCAGGTTCATCTCTCAGTTCAGTCACCCATTGCAGGCCAATTCCAGGCCCATAGGCGCTAACCCCTGAGCCCCTCCAAACCATTCACTGCTCTGCATCTAGTGAGTTTTTTAAAAAATAAAACAAAGTTTAGTGTGAAAAAAACAAAAAATAATAAGTCTCGGTGAGGATGTGAAGAAATCCTTGTGCACTGTTGATGAGAAGGTAAAATGGCGCAACCTCTGTGGAATACAGTATGAAAGCTCCTCAAAAAATTTAAAACAATTACCTTATGATCAGCAATGCCACTGCTGGTGTATATCCCAAAGAACTGGAAGCAGTGTTCAAGAGATGTTTGCTCACTCACGTTCACGGCAGCACTATTCACAATAGGCAAGAGGTGGGAGCGACCCGAATGTCCATTGACAAATAAATGGATAAACAAAATATGCTATATACATAAAAGGGAATATCATTCAGCTTTAAAAAGAGAGGAAATAGAGCAATAGAGAACTAAAACACAGACCTTCCTCTAGATTTTTCTGTGAGCCTATACATTCCTTTTTTTAACTTAATCAAGTTTTTTCAGGCACTTGCATCCAAAAGATTCCTGACTAACACAGAACCGTGAGTGCATTGCAACCCTGTGAGGTAAGTTTTTCTTGTTTTATTTTTAATTGAGGTGAAATTTATAAACAGTGAAACATACAGATCAATACAGTTGTCCAATTCAATTGGCCTATGAGGTAATGTTTTACTTAGGACGTTTTGAGTTGCAGAAAACAGAAACCTATTTAAAATGGCTTAAGGGGAAAATGGAGTGGAGGAAATTATGATAACAATAGAGACACAGCTCATGGAACTTGAGGTCTCTGCTGCTGCCTAACAAGCCACCACCAACTCAGCAGCTTATAGCAATACCCGTTTATTTATTTAGTTTTAAAAATATGTTTTTATTTATTTTAGAGAGCGAGAAAGGGAGGGGAGAGAGAGAAGCATTGATCAGGTGCATGGGGATCGAACCCGCACCCCAGGTATATGCCCTGACCAGGAATCAAACCAGCAACCTTTCGGTGCATGGGATGGCGCTCAACCAACTGAGTCACACTGGCCAGGCCTACAACAACCGTTTATTATCTCCCAGCAAAAGACTAAAAATCTAGGTATCAGCCAGGCTGAGTTCCCATCTGGAAGCTCTGTGGAAAAACCTGCTTCCCGGCTCATTCATGCTGTTTGCAAATTCAGGTCCTTGCTGCTGTAGGTCTGAGGTCCCC
The DNA here is from genome assembly GCF_964146895.1 of Miniopterus schreibersii. Lineage (NCBI taxonomy): Eukaryota > Metazoa > Chordata > Mammalia > Chiroptera > Miniopteridae > Miniopterus > Miniopterus schreibersii. The sequence goes on from NC_138102.1 coordinate 175,070,082, forward strand.
ATTCCTTTCCGCTCTGTGACTTCTGGAGGTCACCTACAGTTTCTCGCCATGTGGCCTCATAGGCAGTTCACAGCAACAGTTCTCAGGGGGAAGGGGAGTGGTTTTGCCTCCCAGGGAACATTTGGCAATGTCTAGAGTGATTTCGGGTTGTTATAATTGGGGGCCAGGGATGCTGCTAAGCATCCTACAATGCATAGACCAGGCTCCGCAACAAAGAGTTCCCTAGGCTGGAACGTCAGTGGTGCCAGGGTTGAGAAAGCTTGAGATACACCAACAAAGGAGATGCTTAAGGAAGATCAGAGCGCTCTTACCAGAAGAGGGGGGCCTAGAAACTGACAAAACCCACAGATTCCATTGCACGTACAGTGCCTGGCCCAGGCTAGGCTCTCTATAATTTTTACCTCCTTTCTTTTTGCTCTTTCCTTGGCTTTTTTCTTTCTCCTCCCGACTCCAACGTTTTAACACACATGTTAGAAACAAGCCTTCCTCTACCTGGTCCGCGAAGACGAGTTACCATGACCTGTCCCTAACTAAAGCCCTCTGGGAGCTCCACGTCCCCGTGATGCCTCGGCCCCTGAGGGGTCGCCTTCTTTCCCCGACTCCAAGCCAAGCTCACCGGCCACTCCGCACACATCACAGACGCAAGGAGGCGTGTGACAGTCAACGGGCGGTGTGTCTGGTGGATGTGCACCCATCAGCTCCACTCCCCCGGGGGCCATCACATCACAGACAGGCCTTGTTGGCCCACCTTCCCCCCCAGGTATCAGCAGGAATGCCAAGCGCACGCCACAGAGGCCCCCTTCCTTTCCTTCTCCTGTTTCCGCTCCTCTCACTGTGACTTCACACGGGCTACTATTTTTGTGAATTTCTTCCTCCAGTTTTTTTTAAAATATGGGTTGGCCCTGCCAGGCGTGGCTCAACGGTTCAGCATGGACCTAGGATCCAGGCGATCGAGGTTCGATTCCCGGTCAGGGCACATGCCCGGGCTGCTGGCTCGATCCTCAATGACTCTCTCATCATCGGTGTTTCTATCTCTCTCTCCCTCTGCTGCCCTCTCTCTGAAATCAACAAAGATGTATAAAAAATTTAAAAAAAAAAGAATTAAAAAAAATTAAAAAAATAAAATAAAATATGGTTTGCATTCATATGGTTCACAATTCAGAAGTGGTGTAGCGGAGCGTAGACGCAGTAAAAGTCATCCCGCCTCTGTCTCCGGTTCCCTAATGCCTCCGCAGAGGCACCCGCTGTCGCGGATTTGGGCCAAAATCCTTATGGAGGTAACTATTTACCAGCAAGCACAAATACACATTCTTCCCTTTTCTTCTTCTTCTTCTCTTTTTTTAAATGGCAGTATACCACGCACATGGCTTTGTGCCTTACTCTGGCTTATTTAACAATTGGTTGGTGATGTGGCTTTTAGGAAGTAATTAAGATTCAATGAGGTCGTAGAAGGAGGGCCCTGATATGATAGGGTCTGTGGATTTGTGAGAAGAGGAAGTGAGAGGTCTCTCTTTCTCTCCTTGCACATGGAGGAAAGGCCACATGTTAGAAATAAGGCAAGACGGTGGCCATCTGCGAGCCAAAAAGAGGCCTCTCACCAGAACCAGCCATGCTCACACCCTGAGCTCAGGCTTCCGGCCTCCAGAGCTGAGAAAATGAATTTCTGCTGGTGAAGCCACCCAGTCTGTGGGATTGTTTTGTGGCAGGCCTAGCAGACTAATCACACTCACTACAACCTCTTCTAAGTGTCTTACAGGTAGTAACTTCTCTACTCCTCATGAACAGCCCAGGACGTCAGTACTGCTACAGAGATACTAAGAAACTCACCCAAATCAGCGCAGTCAACCTGGGCTGGCTCAGGATCGGAATCAAGGGGGGCTGGCGCCAGGCCGGGCTTACCACTTCCTGAGCACTGACGGCAGGCATTTATCTTATTGGGTCCCTAAAACTCTAGGGCTAGGGTATGATAATTAGTCCCATTCTCCAGCTGAGGAAACTGAGGTTCAGAGATGTTAAGAAATCGGCCAAGGTGACCTAGAAAGGGTGAGGCTGGCTTCAAACAAGTTAACACCAGAGCCACTCTCTTAAACACAAAGTAAATTCCATAGGAAATTTTTGCATTCTGTCTTCTCTCTGTGGCCACCACAGAGAAACTGATGTAATTCTAAGAAATTTCCGTGCTACATTTAACTTTAGAACAATGCACTCAACTATTACCCATAAACTCTTTTGCAACATATTTTATAGTCCTAGTATTTCTACAGATAGTTTTTATTGGAAAAATAATGCAAGCTGGGATCAGATCCTTTCAAATGACCCAGCAGATGGTGAAATAATATCACAGAAAAAAGAGTAGCCTCATCCTCAATTTCACAATGTTGAATGTTTGCTCAAATGTCACCTTCTCAATGAGGCCTGCTCTAACAATCTACTTAAAATTGTACCCCTTTATCACTCCCACATCCCGTAATTACTCTCAGACCTCCTTAATCCTGTTCAGTTCTTTTCACATATAGCTCTTACCACTGTCTAACTTATTGTATGTTTTATCTGTTTATTTTTATGGGTTGTTTTATTTACTATGTTCCTTGCTAGAATTTGTTTCTCGTGGGCAGGGACATTTTTTAAAAAATTATTTCCCCCCCTGCTGTGTCCTCTAGCACCGGTAGGCCTGGCACTGAATAGTTGCTCAGTAAATATTTCTTGAATATTTTTTTTCAAGGACTTGTTTTATCGTAAGTTAAAAATTTCAGCCCAAAACAAAGCTTTGAGGAAATGGAGGCAAAAAATTACTTATTTTCCTTTGGAAAATTTTTTGAATAAATAATACATTGCAATGGTTCGAAGTTCAAAAGTAATATAAGGTTGGAGAGTGAAAAATTGACTCTCTACCCTGCTTCCCCTACCATCTTATTGTTTTCCTCCTTGGAGATAACTAATGTTACCAGTTTCTTCTGTAAATATACATATATATTCCATCTTTTTTTACACAAATATTATGCCATATTCATATGCACACAGTGTAATACAGCTGGATTTTTTTTTATATTCAACAATATAAGACAATTAAGAAGGAATTGTGCCCTGACTGGTGTGGCCCAGTTGACTGGAATGTTGTCCCTTGCACCAAAAGGTGGTGGGTTCAATTCCTGGTCAGGGCACATACCCAAGTTGGACCTCTCCATTGGTGTGCTTGAGTGATCTCATAACATGGCAATTGATGTTCCCCAGAGCAAGCCAAGGCATCTGAGAGAGAAGCCACATTGTCATTTAGGATCGAGCCATGGATGACACACAGTCTTCACTTATGCAACATCCTCTTGGTTGGAAGTGAGTCACTGAGTTCAGCTCACACTCAGGGACAGGGATATTGGGCTCTACCTTTGGAAGGGACTAGTGTTAAAGAATTTTTAGACATATTTTAAAGCCTCTCTAGCATTTGAACTGCTGTAGGAACAAATTCTAATAAAAATGACTTAATTTTTCTAAGCTTCTGTTTACTCAAACGACATGACCACAGTGATGGGGTATGTGACTCGCCTGGTCTGGGTTCCTCCACCAGAAAGAAGGATTCTGTTTCCAAAAGGAAGAGGGAGGGGATGCTGGGTGATCACACATGTCCAGACGTCCAGGGCACACATCATTTTCATTTCGGTGTCACCATGGGCATACTCCAGCAGAGTCGGCCCTTTCCTCTCGCCCTTTGACTCCCGAATTCGCCCCGACCAGGGCTGGGGATGGAACCTGCAGCCCAGGCAACCCAGGTATGTTCCCCTGAGTGGGAATCAGACCTGTGACCCTTCGGTGCGTGGGCCACTGCTCTAACCACTGAGCATGCAGGCCAGGGCTCTTTTTTAACATATAGAATGTAGTTGCAAGAGCATCTTTCCATGGGACACCTGGATCCAGAAGCTCAGAACTGAAAGTTCTGTTCCCAAACGGGTTGGCCTTTAATCCTTGATATTTATTCAGGTGAATCTGATCCCTGCCCCCAATCCCCATTAGTTGACTGATTTGCAGCATCACCGACACTAGTTTTTCCCACCTTAAAGCTGTGCCCTCATTTTAAATGTGAAGATTCTTTCTGGAAGGATCCACAGAAAGCTAACTGTAGTTGCCTCTGGGCAGGGGGATTTGGGGCTTGGGGTGAGGTGGGAGAGAGCCTTATTTTTTTAGTGTAAACTCTTTTGTATTTTTTTTTTGGGGGGGGAATAATTTTGTGTTGTGCATGTTTTACTCTAAAAATAAAAACACTATTCTTGAAGCAAGAATAAGTACTAACCATGTGTTCAGCCAACTGTGAGTCACTGGGGAAAATAAAGGTTAAAATGGCAGAGGAAACAGTTCTTGAATCAGAAGACAAAGCTAGCCCTAAGAAAACTACAAACTAGATGGAACTGCTTTAGAGGAACAGTGTGTGTGATCTGTCACCAACGTGAGAGCCCAATAAAATTGGGAGCCAATTCTAGTTTGGCCACTTTTTTTGCAGAGGAACCTATTTAACAGCTTTAATTCTGTTTCCTCATTTGCAACATGGGGATACTAATGCCCATCTGTTATTACTAATGCAAGAGTATTTGGAGTTTTCCTCAGGGAACCTTGAAGAACACAGCTCCCAAGGGCAGGCAGAAACTGTCCATTAGCTGAGCATGTACTGTATCCCAAGTATTTAACCTTCATAGCTATCCTGCTATGTAGATATTAAAATAGTTCTCGTTCTATAGAGAAGGTGGAGGCTCAGAGAAGTTCAGTATCTTGCTCAAAATCACACAGCTAATGAGTGCCAGAATCGGGATTCGAATTCAGGTCTGTCTGATGACAGAGCTTGGTTCTCTGTCCTACTCACCTGGGATTTCAGTCGCCAGGATGGGCAGTGTGGAACTTTTTGAGGCAGGAGGCAATCCTGACTGGAGGCATCAGGAGATGCATCTCCCAACCACCTACCTACCTGTCACAGGCAGTTTTCATGTCTACCTTTCCATCCACAGCAAAACCAGCATTCATTTTCTTTTTAACTTGCCTGACATACTTAGTTCATTGTGTTGGATGAATAGACCATAGAGTTCTACAAATAGGTGACCCAGTGTTATAATCACCTTTAAAATGCAACATGGAGTTTGTGTGTGACTTAAGCAGAAGGTTCTAATAATAGAGAACTTAGAATTAGGGAAATTGCTTTAAAATCTAACTCCCACGGCAAATTCAAACAACCAGAAAACTAACAAAACTAGAATGTTTTTCATTGGATAGTTGATGATTGATGCTATGCTTTTCAATGTATAATTGGTGATTGATGTTATGTGATCGGTTGATCATGTTAGTTCCTTTTAGGCACTGAGCCAGGTGCTGGGGACACAAAGGTGAATTAAACACAGACCTGCCTTTGTAAGTGGGGAAAATGGTGTCAAAGGGTAGGTTGGGAGACTTGGCTGCTCGGCTCCTCCCAGCCTCCCAGCCACCTCCAGTCTTTGAGGTGAACAGCATTTTCTCAAGTTTACAGTGAAGCTGTGCTTTTCCTCCCATCTCTGCCCCTTGAAGCCCCTGTCAGAGACCTTCTGGAGCTGTGCCCAGGGGCACCGACAGTGCAGCCCGAATGCAATGATTACAGAAGCTTTTGAACCAGCGAGCCCAGCCCTGAAAGATGAGTTGAGGTAAGTCAGCCAAAGAAGGGTGGTGAGCCAGCTTCCTAATCTCAGGGCCCCAAGGTGACCTGGCTTCACTGTGCACTTGGCTCTGGGGAGCGCAGGGAGAGATGCAGATTACTAAAGGGCCTCCTCCTACGGAGTGTTGAGGACTTGGCCTCCGTTCTTCCAAATCCCTGTGCATTTCAGCGATGGGCGAAGTTTTGTTTAATTCTCTGAAGTCCCAGCTCTTAGCACAGTGAGGTTGGCTTGTAGCTGGTGTCAAATGTATGTGCTGCAAGGAGGCAGGTTTGGGGGAGCCACGAGGGGCAAAGATGTCACAGGCCTCTCTGACTGCCACACAGGGGCAGGATGTGAAGGGAACAAGACTGAAGGTGGAGAAGAGACTAGCGCCTACTGCCATAATTGGGGGGGAGGGGGGGCTTGAGTATCAGGCTATGTGATCCTAGGCAATTAACCCACCAAGGGTCAGGATTTTCATCTGTAAAATAGGAATAATAATAATAATAATAGTCCTTACCACATAGGGCTCTTGTGCAGATAACAGGAAAATTTGTGAATAAAATACTCAGCAGGATGCCTGGCTTATCCTAAGTGCCTCAAAAACTGTTGGCCTATGACAGCATGACTCAGGTAAGCACCTGACTCTCAGCTACCTTTGCCTAGGTATTAAAAACAATGGAAAAGCCATCATTTTACTTAAATGTGTGTTTTAAATAGAGAAAAAGAAAAGACAACCCCAATTGGAATTTTGCTGACAAAATAGTAATTTAGCATAAGTTGAATAGCATGTTCTTTAAAAATTCTCTGAAACAATCCTTCCAACTGAACAAAGAAAATGCAGACCTGGCTCGCAGAGGGGGGGGGGGGGGCTTTTCTTGGCCTTTAAAAGGTCCTGGCTTAGTTAGATCAGTTACTATGATAAACTGCAAACACCTGGGTGAAGGTTGTTATTCAGATTCACTTTGGCTTTGAGTGGTGTCCACTTTTAAAAGACTTTGGTTCAGTTTTTGTTTTCTGTATTTAAGCAAATAAACACCCAGTGTTTTCCAAGAGCATTTGACTCTGGTTTGCTCCCAAGAAAAGCAGGAAATAAGCTTGCCCACAAACCCAGATAAAAACAAAGGGCCTGCACCACTGCTACACATCTGGTGACCAGACAAGTTCAGTAAATCTCAGCTGGGATGGGAGTTCCTCAAGAGCAGGAAACTTGTGTTAGACACCCAGTAACCCTAGAACAAAGCCGGATCTGGGCTGGATGCTTAACATATGTTAATTAATTGAAAGAAGGAAAACCGAAGCACTGCATTGGTGCAGAGCAGTGACCCCCACCTGATGTGGCACAATGTGGTTTTGGTTTTAAAAAATCACTCTCAGGTTCATTACCACTGGGAGTACAGATGGGGAGGAGGACCATTCTGGAAAAGCCATTTGGCAGTGTGCAAGGAGAGCCTTAAAGCTCTAGACACAACACAGTGATGCTCACTGAAACCTTATTCACGGTAATTTAAAATAAGAAACAAACTAAATGCCTAACAAGGAAGACCAGGTAAGCCTAGTACAGTAGTTCTACTGGAAGGACTATTATATTAATAGTTTTTAAAGATAATGTTTCCTCACTTTTTCATTCCTTTCCTTCAATATTGAATTTCTACAGTTGTCCCAGGCACTGTTCTAGACTTTGGGGATACATCAAAGGAGGGGAGGGAAGCAAAGGTGCTATTCTGGTGGAGTTCACATTCTGGGAGGAGGGGTGTGGGAGCAGGAGACGGAGAATACAGGGCAAGTTGGAAGGCTGTCAGTGCTATATAAAACCAAAGAGAAAGTTAAGAGGTAGGCTGAGGTGAGGTGGGGTGAGCAAGCTTCTGTTTAAAATAGAATGGCCTGTGTAAGTCTCATTCATTGGCAAAGCCTGAGGCCAGGGTGGAAGCCAGGCAGTTGTCCGGGTGGAAAGTGCCAGTAGTCCACCCTTCCCAACCCCTGCCCCCATCCAAAAGTAGAGCATTCCTACGAAAACTTTTGTAAGCAATTACCATTCATTGATAAGGAAAACATTTCTGAGCATTCCTAGATACGCCCTTCCCCCAATAACCTGAACTAATACTAACATAATAGCAAAAGCAGGAATGCACACAATAAATGGAGACAAAGCACAGATGCTCACAAGCAGTTCGAAGCTGTGGCGGCTGGAGGCTGAGGTGCTGCTGTGGCCCCAGGAGAGGAGCGTGGGGCTCGGGGTGCGCACCGTCTCTGTAACGCTCGCTGTAAAACAGACGCCGAACATTATTTTTTCCTAGGAGTGAAACCCTCTTTGGATTTCTTTCAGTTAGTGAAAACATGCACTAAGGTGGATCTTTGGTAAAAGCGAAGTGGCTTTCCATGAACTTTCCAAAAGCGGGGATACCTGTGTTCAATGAAAAGCGAGGTGTAAACTGCATGGAGGGGGGGAGAACTGGGAAAAATAGTAAACACAGCAACAGGAGTTTGCAGGATAAGATTCTGGATGAAGCTTTTTGTTTTCTTTCCACTACGCATTTTCTTATTTATCTTTAGTGAGCGTGTTTTAATGTTTAAAAAAAAACCAACATCAGCTTGAAAGAAGTCTCAGAGCCCGCCCGCGGCCCCGCCCACCCCGCGGCCCCGCCCCCTCCCCACCGCCCGCGGCCCCGCCCACCATCCGCGGCCCCGCCTCCACCGCCCGCGGCCCCGCCCCCACCGCCCGCGGCCCCCGCCCCCTCCCCCACCGCCCGCGGCCAGCAGGGGGCGCGCGGCCCCTGCTCCGAGAGCCTCGGCCCGGGAGTCCTCACGGGGCGTCGCGCCACATGGGCTGCGCGAAGAGCAAGGCGGGGTCGGTGGCCGCGCAGCCTGAGCGGGTGGCCAAAGGCCAGCGGGGCCGCGCCAGCGGGCCGCCAGGTACGACCGAGGGAAGGCGCGGTGCTAGGCCGCGGGGCCGGGGCGGGCTCGGCGCCCTCCGACGGCCGCCGCTGACCCCCCGGAGCCCTCGGCCTTGCCGCCCCGTAGCCGTCGTCGGGGCCCGACGTGCGCCGACCTGGAGGGTCCCGAAACGGGCGAGGCCTGCCCTGGGGATGCCCTGGGACCCCTCGGTTTACCCGGAGGAACGAGGCCCCGGGGGTCTGAGCGGCAGGCGGTGGGGGACCGCGTGGCCGCCGGGGAGGACGCTGGGGACCCCACGGGCTGGGCGACCCTGTTGCAAGCGCCGGTCCAGAAGAGATAGAGGGGGGAAGGGACCCCACCTCTGAGGCCGCGCGGGAGCTGCCTTCCCCGCTCAGACAGCCAGGACCCTGAGCCGGGGTGACGGAGCCCCAGGTCAGAGGAGCCCGCGCGCCGAAGGGAATCTGAGGCCTGCTGGACCCGAGAGTCGGACCGGGGGTGCTGGGTGGGCCGGGGGCCCCCTTTTCCTCCACACCCCCAGCCCGGATGTCATCAGGCAGACCCCGTCTCCCACCCCTTGGATCTTAGGCACGTTTCCCACACCACCTCCTCCCCTCCCCCACTTCATCCTTTCAGTGAATCTTTGGAAGGAGAAAAGGCCTTGTTTTCTCCGCTTCGCAGATAATGGTAGTAATGGCTCCTAACAGTTGCTGCACACTGTTTGAAGCCCTTTACATGGATGACCTTTCATCTTACCAACAACACGAGGTGTGTCATAACCCCCATTTTACAGATGGAGAAACTGAGGCACAAAGAGGTTATGAAACTTGCCCAAAGTCTCTCAGTCAGTCAGTGGGATACGAGCTGAGGCAGTTCGACTCCAAAGCCCAGATCATAACCCTTAAACTGCCCTCCTCACCCCCAAGGTTTTGTAAGTACGAAAGTGAAACCCAGAAAAGTAACTTGCCGGATTGGTGGGGTTGTTAAGCACTGTAGGTAGGACCTGCCTTCCCGAGGCTGGTAAGTCAGTCCCAAGGCAGCATGTGGGGAAGGGCTAAGACGGATGGTATCAACGGCCAAGTGGCAGGGCAGTGCCCTGGGAGTTAGGCTTTGGCAGGGTATCCGCAGGGCAAGCAGACACCCTTGCTGGGGAGCAGCTGATGAAGCCGTCCTGGAGAGTCGGGGTTCTGTCCTGCTGGAGTTAAGGACTTGAGTTGGGGAAAGGGGAGAATGGAGGAGAAGTTTGGATGGGGCAGTTCCTGCTCTAGGTCAGACAGCTAACTTGTGGCCGTCACCTACGTTTCTTCTGTGAAACAAAACCACAGGCCTAAAAGGGCATCACTCGTGCCGCAAGCCCACGATACTGTCGGTGGTGAAATGGCACCAGGTGTCAGACCCGTGGAGTCAGACTGGACGTGGGTTCAGCAACCTCAGTACTTGAATTCTGGTCAAGACTCAAACTGTAAGAGAAAATTTATTTAGAGAGTCACAGAGGTAGAATAAGTGAACAGTAGAAGAAACGGGCTCTGGAAACAAGTTACAGAGGCAAAAAGAAAGGCCCTTGGAGCTTAGGAGAAAGAGAGAGGCAAGGAATACACTCCTGGGGGGAAGGGAGCACACTGGGTCCTCCAGCTTGAGGGCATTTATCTGGAGGTCTGAGGGGAGGATCCCAGTAGAATATTCATCAGCTTTCCAAGCATGTCCTCTCCTGGTCATGGTCTCTACTGATTGGTCGGTGCCAGGGTAGGGGTCATTAGTCAGTGCAGCTGGTCCTGATGTCAGCCATGGCATCACTTGTCTGCTTTTGCTGCTTTTCTGGGCATGGACCTGAAATACAACTGAGGCCTAGACGTATTTGATGTGGGTCAGACCTCATTGTCCTGGGGGTTTAACTCTTAAGGGCTATTCTCTGGCTCCTTTGTTTGTTCCCCCTCTAAGGCGGAAAACGCATGACTAGCAATATGCCAGGGGAGGAAAGGTTAGGGGAGGGTCTGAGCCTCATGACCAGTGATATGAGAGATCATGGGGTCTAAACCTCAGGACCAGCGATATGCTAGGGGAAGAAAGGTTACCCTGGGAGCGAGTTCTTTGTTTTGCCTGTTGCTAGGCACCCGGGGCTTTCCGCCCTGGTGACCTTCTGTACCTGGTCTATTGTCCTTGCTCTGCTCCTGTCTGTCTAACTGCCTACCACAATATCAAACCTGATTTAATACCTGATCTAATTGCAGTTTCAGCCTCTTCCAATCTGGAATTTTCTAGCCCAGCACCAGTGAGGTAATCTGTCATGTGGGCCAGGTCCTAAGTAAAGAGGCAATCTGCATGATAAAAACTTTATCTCATTTATTCCCCCTCCCCCCAAAGAAAATTTGTCCTGGCCTAGAAACAGTTCTTTCTTGTCTTTCCTAATAATTCTTTTGCCCCACCCTGCTTCCTATAAAACCTTCCAGATAAGACTCTCTGCCTTTCCCTAAGGGAAGGTAACCTTGCCCTGAAATAATCCACTCTTTTAACTTCATAGTCCCACCCTCCTGCCTATAAAACTCTTCCCTTAAAAAAAAAAAATGTTTTGCCCAGCCGGGCGTGGCTCAGTGATTGAGCATTGACCTAGGATCCAGGCGATTGGGGTTCGATTCATCGGTCAGGGCACATGCCCAGGTTGCGGACTCGATCAATGACTTTCTCATCATTGATGTTTCTATCTCTCTCTCCCTCTCCTTTCCTCTCTCTGAAATCAATAAAGATATATTAAAAAAATAAAATAAAATTGCCCATTTAAAAAAAAAAATGTTTTTATTGATTTCAGGGACTGGAAGGGAGAGGGAGAAAGAGATAGAAACATCAATGATGAGAGAGTCATTGGTTGCACCCCCTCCTGGGCATCATGTCCTGACCCAGAATGGCACTGTGACCTCCTGGTTCATAGGCCAAGCTCAACCACTGAGCCATGCCGCAGGGTGAAAACCCTTCCATTTTGTACAACTCCTTGGAACGACCTTCTAGTTGCTAGATGGGATGCTGCCTGAGTCATAAGTTACTTAATTAAAGCCAATTAGATCTTCAAATTTCCCCATTTGAATTTTGTCTTTTAACACTTCTTATCTTACCAGTGGAGTTTGAGTTGATGCACCCCAAATTTGCCTTTTATGTACCATCTTCAGGATTTTTTCAATATCCATGTACTACCATATATTTACTATATTTACTATATTTATTTACATCCACCTTTTAAAATACTTTTAATTTTTAATTTAAAAAAATTTTAAGTTACAGTTTACATTCAATATTATTTTGTATTAGCTTCAGTTGTACAGCCTAGTGGTCAGCCAATCATATACTTTACAAAATGTTCCTCCTGATATTTCTAGTACCCACTGGTGCCATACATAGTTATTTTAATGGAAGTATGCTGTATATACAGAAAAATGCAATTATAATACAGCTTACTAAATTTTTACAAATTGAACATCCCCATACAGCCAGAACCCAGCTAAAGAAACATTTCCAGTACCCCAGAAACCCCCCTCATGCCTCTTCCTCCTTCCTCCGGTACCAAGGGCCACCACTACTATGATTTTTAATAGCATAGAAGTTTCACCTGCTCTACATTTACATTTTGAAATTTTAGCATTGTTATAATGCATAAGTCTATGAATACACTGCTTTGTTCTAGACATTTTCCTCTACACATACATATATGGATCCTATTGAAATTTAAAATGTTCTTTCATGCGTCACCTATGAACATTCCAGAACCTATCTTCCTTGCGTACCACTAATGATCTGCACAACAAATTTAGTGAATGCTGGACCCCATGAGCTCTAAGTTTCCTCCCAATGTAAAATTATGTGGCTAGGTTTCAAGAAACTTTCTTAAATGAGCAGCCAGAATCTAAAGTGAGGTTTGTCACCATCTGGCCCAGGTTGTAATGATGAAGGTCTTGAATGAATGACTCTTCAACCAAGCATTTATTATTTATTAGGCACTGGAGATTCAGGAGCAAACAAGGCATGAACATACAGTCTAGAAGAGAGGAATGAGAGAGGAATGACACGGAAGATGTAGTGTCAATGTAAGCATAGAAATGGATGGGTACAAGGTAGGAAGACCGGTGGAAGGAGTTCACTTCTCGGTGCTTAGAGTTCGATTTGTATTTCTGCCATGACACACAGTCCATTCTATTTTCATTGGCTTGTAAACATTTCTTTTCCTTGCTGGATTTTTGAGGATCAGGAATGTGCCTTGTTCATTATTGATCTCCCACAGCCCTAGGCACGCTGCCTAACAGATAGTTGAGACTCAATAAATGTATCTGTATGGTCCGTGTGGCAAAGGGCAATTTCTTATAGGTGAGGAATTTTCCAAAAGCTGATGTTATTAATGATGACCAGCTTCTCCAGTGAGGCGAGAGACAGTGTTTCTCAAAGTGTGGTCCTAAGATCATAGGCAAGAGATTTAATTACATAAGGAGTGGGGATATGTAGGTTAAAAGCTCATTCTCCTGGTCTCCTCCCGACTTACTAAATCAGTTTTAGGGTATTGCGCCAGGAATCGCCACTTTTGGTGCCTCAGGTGATTCTGTTGCAACGAAGGTCTGAGAATTCAGCAGTTAGGGTGTTTGGGTCAGAGTCAAACCACCTTTTCCTGGGCAGAGGCGCCTGTCCTCAGCAGGGGGTAAGGCTTGGGTGGAGGTGGCCACTGCAGTGATGTCATTGAGGCTGTTGAGGTGAGTCAGGTGTAATAAAAAGAAATTGAAATCAGAAGTTAATATTACAAGATTTACTAGATGATTCATGAGAAAACTTGCCTTTAGCCCCTATAAGCCAGATAATTTAAATAAAAGTCTCTGCCCATTATTTAGATCTCCATACTTGAAGGTTCACTTTTTTGGTATTTAAAGTTCTTAAATTATTTAGTCTTAAAAATAACTTTCTTTACTTTTTTTAAATCCTCGCCTGAGGAATATATTTTTATTGATCTTAGAGAGAGAGAGGAAGAGAGCGAGAGAAACATTGATGGGTTGCCTCCCTGGGATTGAACCTGCAACATTTTTAGTGTATGGATGGTGCTCCAACCAACTGTGCCACCTGGCTAGGGCCTAATTAGTCTTTTTAAAAAGGTATATTTTGGTTTTACAGTTAGATTAAGTCTGTGAAAGGGGATTAATCTGTATGCCTTTTTCAAAACCTTCATAGAACGTCATTGAGTATTTCATGAATGTTTCTTATATCCTGGTTTTTAGCTATGAGTTTTCCTTTGCCGGTAGAAACTAGTCTACATATATAAATCACTATGACAAATCACTATTTGATGTTAAGAACAAACTATTTGTTACCTATTAGGTTAAGCTAGCTAATGTCAACCTTTTTTATCTCATGGCACACATAAACTAGTTACTAAAATTCTGCAGCACAGCAAAAAAATATATTTTTTGCTGATCTGACCAAGAAAAAAAAAGGTATAATTTTGATTCACTCACACCGGACAGCTATTGTGTTGACTGTTGCCATTTTTTAATTTGACAACCTAAGGGAAAAGAGGCCAGGGCAGAAAGCAGTTTTTTTTATCTAGCAAGCACAATGCAGAGAAATGAAATGACTGTGTGAACAAAGTATGGTTTTCAAAAAGTTGAAAACATGAGTTGTACAAAAATAAAATGAATATGTATAAAAATATCCTAAACTCATCAATAAATGAAAGAATCAGTAAGGAGGTAAAGCTGATTTAAAGGAGAATTCAAGGAATAGAGACTTACATAATCAGTCAGAGAAATGCTGAATGGAGTTTGCTAAGAGTTACGAAGCTGATTCACGCCCTACAGGGCAATAAAACTGTAACCTTTGATATTACTGGACATAAATGCACGAGTTAACATGAAACTTCAGTGTCTGGACTCTAATAAAATAGCAGGCAGCAAAGTGAAGCACAGGTACATCCCCTCAGACAATGAGCTGATCCCCGAGCGGGCTTGGTAGCCAGTGCCCAGTGTGGCACTGAAAGGGTCCCCTTCCCGTATTTCCAGGTTTTGGATACCTTTTCTTAAAATGGTGGGTATTACCCCACTGTTACGATTACCTTGGAATTACTGCTCACTTCTTTAGTGGTATTTTAAGCTGCTTGTTCCCCTAAAATGTGCCGCCCAAATTTGACTTTTCAAGTATGTGCAAAAGGCTTAAAGCCGCTGTGTGCATATTGAAGGCTTGCTACCCTTTGTGCCCAGTCAGTGATTGTTCCGTTGAGTATAAAGACCTGTTTTGAAGTGAGCACAGGGCTCTTGCTCATCATGACTGTTTTAGGTTTATGGAAGTAATTTCACCTATTGGAGCAAGACCTAGATTTTTTTCCTTTTTTAACGTATGCAGTGAAATCAAGAAAGAAGGGGGAGTAGAAGGAACTACAACCCAGTAAGCAGCTCCCCACCCCCAAGCCAGGTCTGCCAGAAATATAATATTGGGCTAAACAGTCCTGTGTTGGGAGAGCAGGAAGCATGGCTTCCTAGTGCTCAGTTGTGAAAGGTTCCATGGTATCTTTCTGGATGTGATTTGATCAGCTAGCTGGTCATGCAATCCTCAGGATTGGTCAGGCAGATCTGGCTGGGCAAGAGGGGCTTCCAGGGGTAAGCAGAATGGGAGGAAAGCTGAACTGGCATTTGGCCCTTAGTCAAGCCCAGGGAGCAAGCAGTGAAAGCTGTCTGGTGTCACTAAGAGACCGCTGAAGGTAGGGACTGGTGCGTAGGGAGGAGGGACGCATGAGCCAGTGTGTGTCTGGCAGCTGATTTTAGCGGAGGAGCAGGCTTGCTAAGGAGTGTTAATTGTATTTATTAAAACAACAACATCAAAACAAAGTTAAATCAACTTCTCTGGCTCTGCGTGGTGGGCAGAGTAGTGTGTGTGTGTGTGTGTGTGTGTGTGGGGTAGATTGAAAGGGAATCGTATGTGAGATTTTTTGCATAGGCACAGATTAATAATAATTCATACTAGATTAGATCAATTCTGTAACTCCTGGTGAACTTTCTTTTAAGAATAAAGGAACTCTGACAGGTTTAGGCTGCTTTTTAAGCCCTCCTTTCTTGTAGTTGGTGCAATTTTTTTTCATGTTCCCCGACCTTGCCAGGCGCCCTCATTCATCTGCTCTTGAATGTTTGGTCTCTGGCCTAGAATCCTCTCCCCTCTCCTCTTAGTTGGGCAAGATCTCCTTCCCTATTAAGACCCAGTCCAACTGACAGTTTGGTGAGTAGAATAAATTTTGCCCTTTGTGGACGCCTATGGCCCTTCCCCATTTCTGTTACGATATAGGTATTGTATTCTACCAGACTGAGTTCCCGGAGCATGGATGTCTTGTTCAGAGTTGAATTTTTGTTTGAGATGCTGTATGGCACACAGTAGGTGCTCAGTAAAGGAAGTGAGGCCGATTATTCCCTCCTGTTGGGCTTTTCTCTCCCACTGTTGGAACCTCTGTTTCCCCTTGGAAACTTCTGATAATGATCTTGCCTCTTCGGATTCCTGCCAATGGGACGTTTTAGGCGGGTAAAATTGACCATGTCGTGAGGAAGAGGAAATGGTGTTTCCAACATCCCAGTTGTAGTTCCCAGTAATACAGTTTTTTGAAGGAGGAGATAACTCCTAAAGTAGTCTTGTAAATGAGCTACACTTACCCATTCAGCACTTGCTAACCATCTTCTTCTAGGTGTTAACATTGTAAGTTTTGGGGATGTGAGTGAACATGCCCTTCTGGAGTTGTTTTCTAGAGTAATGTATAACTTCTGAGACTTTTTATACAAAATAGTAATATTTATCGAGTGCTCATTATGATCCAGGCACTGTGCTGAGTACTTTACATGTGTTGTTAACTTATTTAATCATTGCAACTACCAGGTGAGGAAAATGAGACACGGAGAGGTAAAGGGTAATTGGCTAGTGAGTGGTGGCACCAGGATTCTCACCCAGAAAGCTGATGCCCTTAACCACTACGCATACTGCTTCACTTAAGAGACTGATGAGCCATTTCCAAACTAACGAGAATCTGGATCCCTCCATCCCCTCATGAGATGCAGAAGTAAAGCCTTGTGTTCCAATGAAAACAGCAGTTGAATTAAAGGACTTTGGAGGATTGCCAGTACCTGGAAACAATGGAAAAGGAGCATATTCAGTACAGTTTAACCTTATATTTAGGGACAAATAGACTAAAGATAAGCCATAGACATCCTGAATGTAGTTAAAAATGCCCAGCTGAGATGGTGACTGCTGAATGCTGTAGGCTCACTGACCCTGCCTACAAAACAGAGTAGAATCCCTTTAGCACTTCATGTCTACAAGTTCAGTCATGGCCCTGGAACATAACCTTGAACTGGAAGAGCCCGATATAAGACAACTTAGTGTCTAAGGTCAATCTCCAATAAAGATCCATCATTACAAAGAGCTCCTACTGTATTCGAGGGCTACTTATTCAGATGATGGCTCCACAAGTAACTTGACAGGAAGAGGAAAGAATTAGAGTCAAGAGAAGAGAATTCTAGTTTCTGTTGTGCCATCAACTAGCTGTGTGACCTTAAACAAGTTCCATAGCACTTTCGGGCCTTGGTTTCCTCATTTGCAAAATAAAGTGAATGGAGTAACATTAAGTCCTTTGCAGCTATAAAAATTCTGTGGATCTGTCTCCCCCCAAAATTCAACATCAAGTCCCTAAATGCATAGGAAATGTAATAATTCCAAATAAAAATACCTAGCATTTTATAGGATCCCACAATATATAGGGTAATTTCACATGTATTATGTAAGACGTCTTTTTTCCTGGTCTTGGCTTCTGGGATGCATGCCTGAATAGCTAGTAAGATTTTAGCTCATTCACTTCATTTTATATGGGCAAGTCAGCAACTTCTGGATAGCAAGAAAGAACTTGCTTCAGAGTAATAAATATGTTAAGATCCAAAATAATGTCTTCATTGCACTTGAGAAAGATTTAAGTAGAGGAATTTGCATAAATCCAGTATATTTCTGGAACCAATTCACTGAAAGGAATGTCCCTCTTCTATGTATAAGATCTCTAGGGCAGTGTCGTTTATATTTTACAACAAGTACACAGGAGATGAGTATATCTTTTGGGATATCTTTTTAAATTTTATTTTTTAAATTAACATACAGGTAAAAAATTGACTTTTTTGGTGTTTCATGAATTTTAACACATTTATACATATTCAGGATATATAACAGTTCCATTACTCAAAAAACTCCCCCTGCTACCTTTTTGTGGTCACCACTCCTAACTTCTGATAACCACTTATCTGTTCTCCATCAATATAGTTTTGTCTTTTCAGGAATGCCATATAAATGGAATCACACAATCTGTAACCTTTTGAAATTTGTTTCTTTCATACAGCACAATGCTTTTGAGATTCATCCAATTCCTCGAGTGTATTTGTAGTTTATTCCATTTCATTGTATTTATTACATTGTATGAATGTACCGTAATTTACTTACCTTTCACTCATTGAAGGATATTGGGATTGCTTCCATTTTTTGCTGATTATAAATAGAAGTACTATAAACATTTGTGTACAGATTTTCAAAAAATTGAGATATAACTAACATGCTATAAAATTCACCATTTAAACATATACAGTTCAGTACACAACCATCACCACTATGTAATTTTATAACCTTTCGGTACCCCCAAAAGAAACCCCATACCGCTCTTCTCTCCCCCAGATCCTGACAATCACTAATCTACTTTCTGTCTCTACAGTTTTGCCTCTTCTGCACAGTTCATAGGAATGAATCTGTGGTCTTTTTGTTACAGACTTTTTTCATTTAGCATGTTTTCAAGGTTTAACCATGCTGTATTATGTATCAGAATCCATTTCCTTTAATGTTGAATACTTTTCCATCGCAGGGGTATACCACATTTTGTTTATTCATCAGTTGGTGGACATTTGCATTGTATTCACTTTTTGGCTGTTATGTATAGTACTACCATTAACATTAGTGTACAAGTTTTGTGTGGGCACATTTTCTTTTCCCTTAGGTATATACTTAGGATTAGAATTGCTGGATCATATAACTGTAGGTTTAACTTTTTGAGGAACTGCAAAACTGTTTTCCAGAGGATGCACACCATTTTATATTCCCATCAGTAATGTAAGACAGTTCCAATTTCTCCACATCCTTGTCAACATTTGTTATTGTCTGTCTTTTTTAATTTTAGCCTTCCTAGTGTATGTGAAGTGGTATTCATTGTGGTTTTGATTTGCATTTCCCTAATGACTAATGATGGTGTGCTTCTTGACTATTTGTGTATCTTCTTTGGAAAGATGTCTGTTCAAAAATTCCTTTCCTATTTTATAGTTAAACTATTTGTCTTTTTATTGTTGAGTTGTGTTTTTTGTATATTCCGGATACAGGTCCCTTATTAGGTATATGATTTGCAGATATTTTCTCCTGTTTTTTAGGCTGTTTTTTAACTTTACTTGATAGTATCCTTTGAAGCACAAAACTTTTTAATTTGAGTGATGTCCAATTAATCTGTTGTTTTCTTTTGTTGCTTGTGCGTTTGGTGTCATATTTTACAAAATGTCCAAGGTCACAAAAATTTACTACTGTTTTTTTCCTAAGAGTTTTATAGTTTTAGTTCTTACATTTAGTTCTATAAATATATCTTGAGTTAATTTTTGTATATGGTGTGAGGAAGGGTCCAACTTTATTCTTTTGCATGTGGATATCCAGTTGTTTCAGCACTATTTATTGAAAAGACAATTCTTTCTCCATGGAATTGTCTTGATATCCTTGTCAAAAACCAATACAACAGTTTATTTCGGGAGTCAGTTCTATTGCATTGATCTATATGTCTATCCATATGCTGTACTATCGTGATTACTATTGATGTGTAGTGAGTTTTGAAATGAAGAAGCATGAGTGCTTCTACTTTCTTCTACCTTTTCAAGATTGTTTTGGCAATTCTGGGTCACTTGTATTTCCATATGAATTTTAGGATCAGCTTTTCAATTTCTGCAAAAACTGGGATTTTGATAAGTATTGTGTTGAATATGTAGATTAATTGTGTTGAATCTGTAGATTAATATTAATGATATTAAGTCTTCCAGTCAGTGAACCTGAGATGTCTTTTCCACTTATTTAGTTCTTTAATTTCTTTTAATGGTGCTTTATAATTTCCAATGTACAGGTCTTACACTTCCTTTGTTAAAGTTTTTCCAAAGTATTTTATTCTATTTGAGGTTATTGTAAATGGAAATGCTTGCCAAATTTTATTTTCAGATTGTTTATTGCTAGTGTATAGAAATAGAATTGATTTTTGTATTGTAAATTTTTTTATTTATTGATTTTGGAGAGAGAGAGGAAAGGGGGGGGAAGAGAGATTTGTTGTTCCACTTATTTATGCATTTATTGGTTGATTCTTTTTTTTTTTTTTTTTTTTTGAACATATCTTTATTGATTTCAGAGAGAGGAAAGGAGGGGGAGAGAGAGAGATAGAAATATCAATGATGAGAGAGTCATTGATCGGCTGCCTAGCCCGCAACCCGGACATGTGCCCCGACCGGGAATCAAACCCCGATCTCCTGGATCCCAGGTCGATGCTCAACCGCTGAGCCACGCCCGGCCGGGCTATTGGTTGATTCTTGTATGTACCCTAACCTGGGATCAAACCCTCAACCTTGGCATAAGGGGATGACACTCTAACCAACTGAGCTACCCAACGAGGGCCTGATTTTTGTATTTTAATCTTGTATCTTACAACCTTGCTAAACTTGCTTATTCATTCTAAGAGGTGTGTGTGTGTGTGTGGTGTGTATTTCTGAGGATTTTCTACATGCAGGATTGTGTTATCTGTGAGTACAGATAGACTTCTTCCTTTCCAACTTGGATATGTTTTATTTATTTTATTTTATTTTATTTTATTTTATTTTATTTTATTTTATTTTATATTTTATTATTTATTTTATTATTTTATTTATTTTTATTTTTATTTTATTTTATTTTATATTTTATTTATTTTATTATTTTATTTTATTATTTTATTATTTTATTTATTTTATTTTATTATTTTATTCTATTTTATTTTATTTATTTTATTTTATTATTTTATTATATTTTATTTATTTTATTATTTTATTTTATTTTATTTTATTTTATTTTATTTTATTTTATTTTATTTTATTTAATTTTTTTATTTCCTTACCTAATTGCCCTGGGTGGAACCTCCAGTATAATGTTGAACAAAAGTGGCAAGAGCAGACATCTTTATCTTGTTCCTGCTCTTTGCGGAAAAACATTTAGTCTTTGACTATTAAGTATGATGTTGTAAGTTTTTCATAAATAATATTTGTTGGGTTGAGAAAGTTCCCTTCTAGTCCTAGTTTGTTGAGTGTTTTTTATCATGAAAGGGTGTTGAATTTTGTCAAATGTTTTTTTCTGCATCTATTGAGATGATCATGTACTTTTTATCTTTTGTTCTATTAATGTAAGATACTGCATCAGTTGAATTTTCATACGTTAAATCAACCTATTTGAAGTTTATCCTGGGATAAATTCTACTTGGTCATAGCATATAGTCCTTTTTATTTGTAGCTGGATTTAGTTTGCTAATATTTTGTGAAGGATTTTTGTGTCTATATTTACACAAAATATATTGGTCTGTGTTTTTCTATTTTGGTCTATGTTTTTCTTTCCATGTGAGTTTCTTGTCTGGTTTTAGTATCAGGGTAATAGTTGTTTCATAAAATGAGTTAGGAGTGTTCCTTCCCCTTCTATTTTTTGGAAGAGCTTGTGAAAAATTGGTGTTAATCCTGCTTTTGATGTTCAGTGGACTTCACTAGTGAAGGCATTTGAGCCTGGGCTTTTCTTTCTGGGAAATTTTCTGATTCCTTGTTCAATCTTTTTCCTTGTGATAGGTCCATTCAGATTTTCATTTATTCTTTTTTTTTTTTAAATATATCTTTATTGATTTCAGAGGGAGGAAAGGAGAGGGAGAGAGAGAGATAGAAACATCAATGATGAGAGAGTCATTGATCAAGCCCGCAACCGGGCATGTGCCCTGACCGGGAATCGAACCCGGATCGCCTGGATCCCAGGTCGACGCTCAACCACTGAGCCACGCCCGGCCGGGCTCATTTATTCTTGAGTCAGTTTGGACAGTCATATCTTTCTAGGAATCTACCTATTTCTTTTTTTTTAAATTTCTTTTTATTTTTAAATTTCTTTTTATTATTATTATTATTTTTAATAAGACTTTATTGATTTCAGAGAGAGGAAGGGAGGAGGGGAGAGAGAGGGAGATAGAAGCATCAATGGTGAGAGTCATTGATCGG
Organism: Miniopterus schreibersii; assembly: GCF_964146895.1. NCBI lineage: Eukaryota > Metazoa > Chordata > Mammalia > Chiroptera > Miniopteridae > Miniopterus > Miniopterus schreibersii. Next base: position 175,091,932 of record NC_138102.1, read on the forward strand.
CTGCCTCCTGCACCCCCCCTACTGGGGATTGAGCCAAAGCCCAGGCATGTGCCCTGACGGGGAATTGAACCGAGATCTCCCGGTCATAGGTCAATGCTCAAACGCTGAGCCACACCAACCAGGCAGGAATCTGTCCATTTCATGTAGGGTATCTAATTCACTGGCATACGATTGATCATGTGTTTTTTTCTTTTTAGACTGTTAAATATTGTAGATTGCTTTGATTGATTTTTGAATATTGAACTAGTCTTGCATTCCCAGGATAAACCCCACTAGCTCATGGCATATTATTATTCTTTTTATATATTGATGGATTCAATTTGCCATTATTTTATTGAGAAAATTTGCATCTTTGTTTATGAGGAATATTGGTCTGTAGTTTTCTTATCTTGTACTATTTTTGTCTAGTTTGGGTATCAGAGTAATATTGACCTCATAATATGAGTTGGAGATGGTCATTCCCTGGCTGGGTAGTTCATTTGGTTAGAGCATTGTCCTGATATGCCAAGGTTGAGGGTTCGATCCCCCATCAGGGCATATACAATAATCAACCACAGAATTCATAAATAAGTAGAACAACACATTGATGTTTCTCTCCCCCTCTCTCTCCCTCCCTTTCTCTCTATCTCAAAAATAAAAAAAGAAAGAGAGCGAGAATGGTTCTTCTCCATGTATTTTCTGGACAAGATTGTGTAGATTGGTAGGGTATCTTAAGTTTTTTTCTCCTGGTATTCTTTGCATGTGTATGTGTGTACATGTGAAAATGTTGCTGAATCAGAGGGGCTTCTATATACCCCTGCTTTCCATAGTTTTCTCTTATACCCTGGGTTAAAGGAAATTTGTTCAAATGCAATGTAACCTTATCTTTTATCTTATATTTCTAAACCTTTTATGAGAGCACTGGAAAGATTAGACAGTTTCTTTAAAACCCCAGTGTTGATTGTATTGGCTGAACATTTTAGTTTACAATGATTATTCCATTTATTGGCCATTCTTAACACTCATTAGGTAACAAAGAACACAAAAAATGCGAAATATTTTCAGTATGTATGTTCAAAGCAAGCTTAGTGACGTGAGAATTAAAGGCCTAGTGTAGGTGAGAGCTTTTTAGTTAGCTCTTAAATATTATTTAGTAGGGGTGTGTGTGTGTGTGTGATCAGTTTAGTAATTTCCCACATAATCCTTTTATATTTTAATGACTGTAATTCACGTTTTATTGTGGGTATATTATGCATCCAAAAGTAGCACCTATATTTTCTTTACATATATGCCATGAAAGACATATTTGCAGAAATTTTGCATGTATCTAGACCAACTCTTATATCACAGATAAAGAAATTGAAGTCCAGAGGGCATTAATAAGCCAAGGATATATTTCTAATACATAAGAAAAACCTGATCTCTTAAGTCATTTTTAAAAGGTGAGACAGTAAGGAAAACTTTAAATTTTTATTTTAATGATTTTATACTTTTTATTTTTAAGAAGTTCTGTAGTATTACCTTTAAAATTATTTTCTTATCTTAGTAACAGCATCAATATAAAATTTAACAGCTAGGCAAAAGGAAATTGGATTTTTTTTCTTCTTCCATTTGGCCTTCAGTAATCCTTCCAAGGTCCCTGTGGTAGGCCCTAACTGTGACAGAACACTCTAGGTCTGAGTAAACTAAGACTAACCCCCCCCCCACACACACACACACAAAGAGCTTCCAGGGACAGTACACTTGAACTCTGGCATGGTTTCTCCTATCGTAAATCATTCGAAAAACCAGTCCTTGGGGGAAGAGATATTGCCTTTCAAATGTCTATATTTTCAGGCTCATATAGCCACTGAATCCTGTACATGGCAAAAAATCATATTAGAATAACTGTAGAGTAAGGCAAGTAGGAAATTCCTCCTTAGCTAGGACCCGCAACACAATCCAGGTTTAATTTTAACCGTCTAATAGGACTCCTTTGAAGGAGACGAAAGGAAGAGCTATAACCATAATGTTGTAGGCCTTTTTGTAGCAGCTTGCTTTGAACGTAAGTACTTCATATGTCAAGTTCTTTGTAAGAACTAAAAACCCCTTTTAAGGCTAAAAAACCACCTTGTGTTTCAGTTTGGTAAGTAAATAATACTAAAAACCAAGGGGTATTTATTATGCTCAGCGTCAGAGAGTCATGATCATGTCCTTTAAGGAGTCTTTAGTCTTCCTCGTGTTTCCACAAATATTTCTGTCTTATTTTCCAGCGTGGCTCATACCCTGCAGACTTTAAAAAGCACATATATATAATTAGCTTGTCTTCTTCACTTTATAGATCATGTCATGCTTCCCCATTTAAGCTTCCCTACTCTTAGGTTTTTATGGAAGAACTTCTCATTTGATGGAGTCTTGTTAGACCCAAGTGTAGTAATATTCTGTGTGTTTTGTGCATTGAGTAAAATACTATTAAAATTATTAATTTCTTAAAAGAAATCTGACGTGGCAGTGTGTTTGCAAAACACTTTGTACTTGAGGTGAATAAAAGGTGTTGTTTAAGAGCTATGGGATCTGCAGAAATCCTTCATTTCTTCTGACATCTGACAATCCAGATGCTTTTAACCCCCAGGCAACAGAGTAAAAACAGGCACATGACAAACCTACAAACCAGAAAGTGATGAGAGCAGGCAGAGTGGAGGATTATAAAATTTTTATCATCACATGTGAAGTGATCATGTTGCTTATTAAAGGCAAGGATTCAAGTCCCAGCAAGTGGTAGGTTCAGTGTGTAGTTTAGCCTTGCATTTTGCTTTCCCTTGTTTCCCTGCTTTGAAGTTCACAAGTTACTTCTTTCATCCTTTGCGAGCCTTGACCTGGGCCTCTCAAAAGTCTGATCAATCAGCTCTAATAATAATCTTCGGCTGGGTTTTTTTAGACCACAATATAGAAACACAGGCCTTCATAGCCTCAGACAATGTGTAAGGATCAAGAAGGAGGGAACGCTGTTGAATCTGTTCCTTAGTAGGAGTCAAGCTACATCATCATCATCTTTTTTTTCTTTTTATTACATTTTGTTTTAAGTGCCATGAATTAGAGCTCACAACAGCAACAAAAATGACAACAAAACCATTTTTTTTTTCTTTTGAAGAGAGACTTAGACGGAAAGACTGCTCTGTTCCAGTTAGTTTTGGGGGCTTTGGAAGAGATACCAGCTTGTGTTCACTTCCTTTAATTTTAAGAGAATTTGGGGGCAGGAATCCTAGATAAAAATTTTAGCTCCTTTGGAAATCGTACTTTTCACATATCCTTTCTTTCAAACTTTTCAAAATGTCATGATTGGTGGTTTTCAAACTTTTGGTCTCAGGACCTCTTCACTCAAAATTATTAAGGACCCCAACAGTGAAAAAGGCAAAGAACATCTTGAAAATAGTTTTGACCTTAGGGACCTTCAAAGGTGTGGCTACTACATTTTAAGGGCCAATGATCTAGGAAACTAAGTTTAGAGGTGTTTATATTGTATCAGAGAAGTCTCTGGGATTCTGCCTGAACAAAGGAAATCAAGAAATCAGTCCCAGAGGCTCCTTATTAGCTACAGATGGAGGTATCCAGATTTGGCTGATTTACAACTTCCTGAGTTTTTCAAATGCAAAGCAGCCTCCTTGCAGGAACATAACTGACTGTGATGGAATAAAGATGAATGAGCCAAACTTCCCCCACAAATCTGAACAGAAATACACTGTTACTGGCTCCACAGAAAAGTTTTGAAAGCTACTACCTCAGCAACCTAGCAATTCACCCAGTCTACAGAAAAGCTGAAAGAGTAATATGATTACCCATAATCCCTTCATAAGAATTACATTTTGTTACATTTGTTTTATTTTCCCCCATACCTCCCCCCATCCACACACATATTTTTACTTGAACCATTTGAAATAACTTGCAGACATCATGAATTTCACCCATAAATATTTCAGCATGCATCTGCTATGAACAAGTATTCTTCTACAGAAACCCAGTGGACTTAATGTTGATACAATAATATTATCCAATATAAGGCCACATTAAAATGTACTCAGTTGTCTCCTTAATTTTTTGTTGTTTTTTTTTGGATCCAAGATCTAAGGATCATACGTTCCAATTTGTGGCCAATTATTATGTTTTGCAAAAAATAAAAATAAAAAAAATTGAGGAATACAAGAAAGAAGCAGCCATGTGTAGTCCTATCATGCCATTATAACTTATATGACCATTTTGCATATCCCTTTTTAGGACTCCTGTATGCAGTTTCACATAATTGTAAAACTATGGTACATAGGATTTGGTATTCTGTTTCTTTTCAGTTAACATTATGTCAAACCATTTCCATGTTGTTTTTAACCTTGAGTAGTATGCAGCCATTGAAATTACTGAAAAACAAGAGAGCTACTATAATTTAGCTATTCCCGTAATGTTGGACATCTGTTGCTTCCAGTTTTTTTTACTTTAACCAATGATGTTATAATGAAACTATTGCTAATAATTTGGTAAAAAGAGGAGATTGAGGATTGGGAATAGAAACGGGTGAAGTAGGCTGGAGAGCAGGGACAGAATCTGTTTGCCACTTAGCCTTTGGAGGGAGAAGGGGAGCTGAGGCAAGAGAGAACTTTGTCCTTGGAAAGGGAATGGACATGTGCAGGAGGTAGGGAGTAGAGTGTGTTGATAGTTAGGGCAGCGGCCTACTTTGTTCCTTTGAGTTTTACAGGAATTTAACATGATTAATCCTAAAGCTATAGAACTCACATTGAAAAGAAATTTGGAAATTTCCCCTTTAACTGGGTGATGCTACTTATAGTAATAAAAAGTACTGGAAGTTTTTCCTGCGAGAAGAGTAGGAGGTAGAGATCAATTTTGTTAGTATGATGTTTTTATTATTTAAAATTTTTTAAAAGGTAAATTCCCATAAGTAAAAGTTCCGGTTAAGAGGTATGGCCACTTCAATGGCTCTTGATCCACACTGTCAAATTATTTTCCAAAAAAATAATACTAATTTATATTATACTTCCCTGCACGCCCCCCCCCCCCCTTGTGTCCATGGACTCACCTCCATGTACATATACCCGCACTGGGGTTATCATTTTTAATAGATGAGAAATCACACTTCATTGCTTTAATCTGCATTTCCGATTTTGGAATAAAGTGAAATAAATTGACCTTTTTATTCTAGCTTTGCTGTTTTCTTTCTACTGATTTGGCTGTTCCTGTTCTTCATTCATTTTAGCATTCGTGGTCCTTCTGTTTCCTAACCAACTTGCTCGAGTTCTTTTTGTTGTTATTTATTAATTTATTGTTATTTAAATGCTTTCCCTAGGCTGCTCTTTTGCTTTAAAAAATATTATTATTACTATTATTATTTTGCACTACAACTTGTTGCTCTTTTCCTTTGTATTTACTTCTAAGCTTAGGAAGTTATCACCTCATTAGAGATCTGGAAAAGGTTCCATTTAACATGCTTTGTTACATAGTAAGGGATAAGTGAAAAAACTTATTTTCCAAATTATCAAGCCATTATTACCACACTATTTAAAAAATACTTTCTCTCTTTATTGCTTTGTAATGCCTTTTTATCATAAATTATCCTATATTTATTTCTGAGCTATCCAATCTCTTATTGATGTCTCTGTTTATTTTTATAAATGTAACTATGGAGCACATTTTATTTTTACCCTTTAGTCTGAGTTTTCACCAATGCATAGTAGGTACTTTCTGGATCCAAATACTAGGAATTGATCTTAGGCAGAATAGTTGGGACAAAATGGAAGAAACTAATAATTACAACTTTATTTAAGTTTCTCTGATCACTTGGTTCTGTGCTGTTCCTGCAATATTTAGTTAATATATTTCTTTGAATGCTGCTTCAAATTTCATTTCAAAATTGAGGGGGAAAATTTAAAAACAATTGATAAACTTCTAAGTAAAATTTTATTTGCCTTTTATGTTAGAGGCAGAATTTAAGGAAAAATCCTGATGATTTTGATTAGTTGGGTAATCTGTTATTAATTAATTAATTATCTATCCATTTGTTTATTATTCTTGGTGAACAGTCTCTTCGAAGTCAGATTGCAGCTTTTTTTAATCATAGAAGATATTGTTTTCCTTGTAATGGCCCTGAATACTGTGTTCTGTGTATTGGCAAATACCTGAGCTTAATAGGTGGGTGGTGCCCTAAGTGTAGATGTTATGTAAGGAATTATCACCTGCTTTTAGAGTTAGTCATCCCTCCAAGTCAAAGGAGTCAGTAAGGCATAATGAAATCAGGAGGCTTGTGTGGCAGCCCTGATTCCCACACCGATTAATTACCTCTCTGGAGCTCAGTTTCTTCACCAGTAGAATGAATAGGTTGGCCTCTTAACCCCAAATATCTTTCCCATATTGACGTTCTGTGATTCTCTTTCCATGAGATGTTACCACTAAGAATCCTTATTTCCATGTTGCCTTCTAAAATTCAAAGGCAAGGGAAGTAAAGGCAAAAATAAATGAACGGGACTAGATAAAATTAAAAAGCTTCTGCACAACGAAAGGAACTATCATCAAAATAAAAAGGCAACCAACTGAATGGGAGAAAATATTTGTAAACAACACCTCTGATAGGGAGTTAATATCCAAAATCTATAAAGAACTCATACAACTCAACAACAAAAACAACCCAATTAAAAAATGGGCAGAGGACCTGGACAGACATACAAATGGCCAACAGATGTATGAAGAAAATCACTACCTATTAGGGAAATGCCAATCAAAACCACAGTCAGATACCACTTCATACCTGTTAGAATGGCTACCATCAACAAGACAAGTAATAACAAGTGATGGAGAGGTTGTGGAGAAAAAGAAAGCCTCATTCACTGCTGGTAGAAGTGTAAATTGGTGCAGCCACTATGCAAAACAGGATGGAGGTTTTGCAAAAAATTAAGAATGGAGTTACCATATGACCTAGCAACCCCTCTTCTGGGTATCTACCTGAAAAATTTGAAAACATTTATTTGTAAAGATATATGCACCCCTATGTTCATTGCAGCATCATTCACAGTGGCCAATACATGGAAACAACCAAAGTGTCCTTTGATAGAGGACTGGATAAAGAAGATGTGGGACATGTATACAAAACTCAGCCATAAGAAAAGATGAAATACTGCCATTTGTGACAACATGGATGAATCTTGAGAATATCATGCTGAGCGAAATAACTCAGATGAAAAAAGTCTAGAACCATGTGATTTCACTCATATGTGGGATATAAGACTGAAAGCAACAAATGAACAAACAAGACAAAAAAATAAAAACTCATAGACACAAACAACTGTGTGGTGGTCACCAGAGGGAAGGGGGGTGGGTGTAGGAAAGGGTAAAGGGAGTCAAATATATGGTGAGGGAAGGAGACTTGACTTGGGGTGGTACATACACAGTGCAATATAGAGATAATGTATTATAGAATTGTACATTTGAAACCTATATAATTTTATTCACAAAGTTCACTCCAATAAATTTAATAAAAAATTTTTAAAAGCAAAATAGAAAAGAGGAAAATAAAAACCAGAGTTTAATTTTAATTTTTTGAAATGTCATTGGTGGGTCATGCTGCCTTAATCCAACAGTTCTTAATTAGAAGTGAATCTTAGAATTACCAGTGAACATTTAAAATATATGTTTATATGTATGTGCACATACACAATGATGGCTAGAATTAAAAAGACAGATCATAAGTGTTGGCAAGGATGTGGAGAAATTGGGAGACCCCCCTCCGCTGCTAGCGGTAATGTAAAATACTGTCACTGCTTTGGAAAGGAGTGGTGCTTCCTCAAAGATTTAACTTGACCCCACAGTTCTACTCCCTGGTATTTACTCAAAAGAATTGAAAACAAGTGTTCAAACAAAAAACTCTCCATGAATGTCCATAGCAACTCTATTCACAACAGCCAAAAAGTAGAAATAACCCAAATGTCCATCAACTGATGAATAGATAAATAAAATGTGGTAAAACTATGCAATGGAATATTATTTGGTAATAAAAAATAAATGAAGTACTGGATACATGCTATAGCATGGGTGAGCTTTGAAAATATTATGTAAGTGAAAGAAGCTAGTCACAAAAGACTATATATTGTATGATTCCAGAAAATAGATTAATGGTTGCCTAGATGTGGGGGAGGCACAGGCTTGCTGGGGGAAAATAGGGAGTGACTTCTAATGAGTATAAGGTTTGTCTTGGGGGGTAATGAAAATGTTCTATAATTGGTTGTGATGATGGATGCACAACTCTGTTAATACACGAAAACCATTGAATTGCTAAATTTTATGGTATGTGAATTATATGTCAATAAAGTTGTTTTTGAAAAAAGTATGGGTTCTAGAGAATTATCACCTAGATTTGAATCCTAGCTCCATCACTTAAATTTCCTCTTAGTTCTGGGTGAACATGAATATCAACTGTGAAGATGATGATATTGAAGAGAATGGGTAGCAGAAATGAGAGGAAATCACTTATGAAGCAAGTCATAAGGGCAGGATTGAGCTTGGTTTGTTTGCGGGCCCTGAAGTCAATAGCTAGTTTAAACATTTACAAGCCAGAGGTAGCAATCTCTCAGAGGCTTTGGCTGGTGATGATGTCCAGGATGACAGTACTGCCATGTGGGGATGACATGGCACTAGGCTGGATCATGTTTGTTCTGGTGCCAGGTTGGGCCACGGCAAAATCCTGAGGAGGAAACGAGAATCTAAAGAAACTCTTTTTTTGGAAGCTAGCTGTGCCTGTGGCCTGAAGGTCCCACAGATTTGTCTGCTTATCCAGGACTTAGTCGGAGAAAAAAGAGTAAGCCTTGGGTTAGGTGGTGTGTGCCTGTGTCTGCGAGCAGGGTTTGTGAGAAGGGGACATGTCTGATCCTTGGCCTCTCTCATTTAAACCATGGTGGGGAGTGGGGATGGGGTAAAAGGGGCCCTCCATGTCTACACTCTTGCTTTCATTTGTCCAGATCCCCTGAGAACTAATTTTGAGTGTGGCAAAATGAGTTGGAAATGTCGAGTGAGTTGCCCAAAGTCTCCAGTCAGGTGACAGAACTAATTGTACAATCCATGTTAGAGTCCTTCCTCAGATTGCTTATTTTGGTTCTTGGGGCTAAAATTGTAAGGCTTTTAGAGTGCGCCTAATATTAGAAAACGCATCATTCTGTTTTGCTTTCTGATAATTACCGTCTTTGCTTCCGTCACTTCTAGCTAAGGATCATCATCTCTCTAGTCAAACTTTGCCGGAAACCCCAGCCACTGATGTGAGTGGCCCCTCCGCACCCACCAGCACAGCCATCGCAGACCCCAGAGCCAGGCTGCGGGCCTATATAGACAGCCACTCTGTGGTCATCTTCAGCAAGTCCACGTGCAGACACTGTACTGAGGTAAGGCTGTAACCTCAAGGGTTGGCAACAAGTTGTTGAATTATAGAAATCTGACAGACTTTTGAGCTCAGGTGTAAACAACTGGATTTCCCCTTAGTATGGGGGTGGGGGTAGGTGTAACTTGCTGCAGAGTACTTGGGGAATGTTGATTTGAGAAAAAAAATACTGCCTGTGTCATCTTTTTCTGAGCCTTTGCAAAGTACTAGATGTTTCAGGCGGTCAGGGTCAGGGAAAGTTAGGGTGGGGGGGTTTTGCTGCTCTTTTAGTCATGTCTATAGGGAATATTTCTTAAGGAGCTGTTACTTGGGGCACTCTGAACTTTTGATAAATATCTCTTCATGCTCTGGTTTATTATGGGGAAAATGATTTCACAAAGAATCAAGTGTGCTTCCTACTTGGTTCTTCACCTTAGGTGATCAGAGGGAAAAGTTCAGTGGTCACTGTGATTTAACCTTAGCATGAAGGTGAGAGTTGAAAGACAAACCTGTTCTGGTGCTTTATAGGAAGGTTGAGGGAGTTTAAATGTCGCTGAAGTTTAGCTTTAAATTGTACTCAGGGTAGTTCTAGAACTAGACACGATGGACTTTTAGGTTAGCATAACTGGCCTTCTGTCCAGGATCACCTGTAGAGTAATTTATTAAGTTCCATCTCCTTTCAGCTTCTTTGTCTCTTGACTTACTTTCCAGCTCTCAGGGGGGTTTTATTTGGAAGCCTTTTTATTCTGGAAGTCTTACATAGAGAAAGGCTTTTTTGACTCTGTCTGTGTGTGTGCTATTTTTCCAAAAAGAAGAAAAAGGGAAGATGGGCACGCAGTGGGAACAGTTAAAGTAGGGAGAACCTTGCATTTGTTTCTCATTCAACATGCTTGTGTCATTGCCACCAAGGCCCCATCTCTCCTAATGTCTTACTGCAAAAAGATAGGAGACACAACTGCCATCACTAGGGGGTTTAGTCAAACTGAGAAGGCAGAACAGAATCTTAAAAAGAAAAAGACCTAGGATAACCCACTGTAAATTTTAAATGATGAGTATAAGTGATAGAGAATTTAGAAGGGGGCTGGGTATCAGGAATCTGAGGTATAATTCCTGGCCTCTGGGGGCTAATTATCTAGCTCTGGTGATCTTGTGCACTTTTAAAATTTTTTTGTTAATGCTCACACGAGTACATTTTTTCCATTGATCTTTTAGAGAGAGTGGAAGGGAGGGTGAGAGACAGAGAGAAACATTGATGTGAGAGAGACATATCAACTGGTTGCCTCCCACACCCACCCCAACCGGGGCTGGGAATCGAGCCTGTAACCGAAGTACGTGCCCTTGACCAGGAATTGAACTGGAACACTTCAGTCCACAGGCCAGTGCTCTAACCACTGAGCAAGACCAGCTAGGGTGATCGTGTCCAGTGTTGAGGTTCCTCTCCCTATTTGTTTAATCTTTAAAGTGAGGGGCTTGGACTAGTTGATTACTAGTTGATTTTTTTTTAGCTTTGAAACTATGTGGTTGTTCAATCTTTTCTGTTACCAAAAATGGTTAAGAGTTAGGACTCTGAAGTCAGAAGTTGGATCTTGGCTCTGTGACCTATTAGCCATGTGACCTTGATTAACTTATTTACCTGCTGGGCCTTAGTTTCCTTACCTAGTAAAATATGCATAAGAATAATACCTATCTCATAAGTTTGATTAAATTCTTTAATATTTCTAAAAGCCATACAACATGCCTGGCACATAGTGCTATGTAAGTGTTTGTTAAATAAAAGAACTCCTTGCTTTTTCTGTCTTCCTGTCAGGACCTAAAACCTTGGATGGTGGCCTTCCTTCCATCAATACAGAGGCTTGGCTAGATCGCAGTCTACAAATATCTGACTCTATCCCAAGTACAATTAGTCCTAGTAAGGAGGGGTTACTTTTTCTAGGCTAGCCTCTCCCTTCAGAGCTTCATGCCCATGATGGATAGTAAAAGGAACGCTGCAGTTAAAAGGGCTCAGTTCTCATTTCGTAAATCTGTTTCCTCAACAACAACATAAGGATGATACCATCTTCTCTACTAGCTGTTAAACACACAGCTTTATTATGAGGCCCAGATGATTTCAAATCTGCGTGAAACCACTCGGGAGCACTCAGTACACGCTTATATTAATAATAGCTACCACTTGAGTGCCTACTATGTGCCACACATGTTTTAGTCACTTATATTTTAAAAACACTTCTAGAGAATTGGACCATTCCAATTTGGATGCTGCTCTAGTTATGCAATGAAGGGTTGGGCTAGTGTGATCAGGATTGCTGCAAATGATAGGCGGTTAGGTCTCCTGTTCCCTGCAGATCTTTTCCACGGTAATGACTCATCCCTGCTACCTTATCCCTGAATTCTACTAGCTTCTTCATTTCTAGCTCTCCTCCTCGTCTCTGAAAAGGCAAAGCCTAGCCTTTTTCTTTTTCTGTTTTACTTAATTAAATGTACTCTGGGAATGATCAACTTTTCCTTAAAAATCTGTGGCAGGTGATTTGCATGCTTATTTTTATAAAAGTATAGTAGTTCTGGCAGTTTTATTTACTGTCATTATCTGAAAAATTCCTGGATATGCCAAGTCTTCTGGACAAACATCTTCTGGGTTTACCTTGATAAATACCAGTTCCTTAGCTTTTCCAAATACATAATATAAAAGCTATTTTCAGGTTTGTGCCAAGTGACATAAGTTAATTTTCAATATTTTTGGCTATGAAGGATAGTTAGGTGTCTCTCCTGGTAAAATTTTCTCCTGGTGATTTTCTTCTGTGGGGGTGTAGCTTATATACTTGGTTATTTACATTCTTTTTTTTTTTAAATGCCATTAACTAGAATTTCCCCAGGTTATTTCCTTCAGTTTTGGTTTTATCATCTCATTTAACAATTGTGATGTGAGTAAATGAGAATAGAGCAACTTAATTTATAATTGCTCTAATTAATTTGTATTTCTCTCTGGGATCAGTAATATAACTTGCATTAATTGAGAAATGCCCACAAAGAAATGAACTTCTGCATCAGGTTAGTTTCCCGCTTGTTACCTAGCACGTTACCATGTGCTTCTAATGCATCCTACTGCAAAGAAGAGGTTTTAAAGTACAAAGATAAACCCTCCCTACCCTTGCAGAAAATGTGGTATTTGTTTCTTACAAATATTTCAGTGGGAAGGAGGGTATGCAGTTGGAATTAGCAGATGATGTCTCGTTGCAGCTTACCTATTGCTTGATATGCAGATCTACTTCCACTTCTCAGTAAAGTGTCTATTATACAGGCAAAGTTCCATCCTCTAGTTTTCTTAGTAAGAACGTTCTAGAAGCTGGCACTTCTGATATCAAGACAGACAGATCTTGAATCTTGAATGGTGGAACCATGCTAAAGTTTAATCAGAGTTAAAATAACCTACAGAATGGTTTCTTGAAATGGGGTCATGTTTTCTCTGGAATCTAAAGAGTATGTTTTCTATATTCACATATTATCAGAGTTTGAGAATTGCTTTTAGGAGCTGCGTTTAGGACTTACTCTCTAAATCTGGAAAACTTGTGTGTGTGTTTGTAACAAACTGCAAATGGTTTATTTTTAAACCTGAGCGGCTAAGAAATCTAATGAGTCCATGATTTTATATGTGTATGAACTTACTTTTAGTCTTAGAAAATCAACATTGTAATATAAGTGGACTTTTATCCAGGTGGTGTCCCAGCTGTAGCTTTCCTGCCCAATTCCTTAAATTCCTCTACTCACCCCAGCATTCTTCAAAAGGATTACTGTTATTTTAAGTGCATGTTGCCAGAGGGAGCTGAGTTCAGACTGGGGCATAGGTACTGTCCAAAGGGAGTGTAAGAGGAAGGTGACCAAGGTGTGTGAATGCATTTGTTCTCTCATTTTTGTCAAAATGTTGTACTTGGTTCTATACCAATGATAGAAACCCTCCAGTGTACTTCTGTACAATGGGAAGCCTGCACGTTTAGTAGTTAGATTAGAGTGGGACAAGAGCACCTTCCTTTGATTGACCATTTCTGTGAACTCCAGGTTACTCTGGCCTTTTTCATTTTATTGTGTAAGCTGAAGGAATGTGGTTCTAAACTTTCCTATTAATGACAGACTGTGAATTGTATGTAAATGTCACTTTAAAGCCTCTTTTATTAGTAATTTAAATATTATTTTAGTGATCTAAATTTGGCAAAATTAACTCTTAACCTTCAAGTAAAATTTTGGCTTCTGTATAATCTTGAGCATACGACTTTTCCTCAGGATTGCAACATAATGTTTTGGAAACATTAAGTATTCCAGAGGCTTTTAAAACATGGTTAATATTAAATCAATTTTATAGTGGGGTTGACTGTGTCAATAAACATGTAAAATATATTTTATGAATCCATATGGGTGAATTAGAGAAAATAGAATAAAATCAAGAGACTTAAAATACCCTTTTTAAAAAAATTGACTTTTACGGAGAGAGGAAGAGGAACATCGGTGTGAGAGCAGTACATTGATTGGCTGCCTCCTGCACTCTCCTTACTGGGGACTGAGACCACCATCCAGGCGTGGGCCCTAGCTGGAAATCGAACCAGCAGCCTTTTGGTGCAGGGAGTGATGCCCAACCAACTGAGCCACTCTGGCCAGGGCTTAAGTACCCTTTTAAGTAGCATTACTATCAGCAGGAAGATTGTTGTGGGTTATGTGAAAATGAACTGGAAAGTTTCCAAGGAGAAGGCTGATTAAGGGGCAGTAACAGAGCTGGGTAAGCAACTCTTCTGTGGGCTGCTGCTGCTTCTCCTTGACATTCTCCCCTTGTTTCTCAACTTTTTCCAGGTAAAGAAGTTATTTAAATCGATGTGTGTTCCTTATTTTTTGCTCGAACTTGATCAGACAGGTAAGATTCTGTTTAATATGTAAATTGTATCTGCTGACTGTACGCTTTATGTAATTTATTTTGCCTGGCTTTTATTTTTCTTCCTTGAGGATTTTATTGTTTAGTGAGTTCTTACCACTTGACTCCTCTCTTTTTGCCATTTAGATGGGGCATTTTCCAGGGACAAATCATATTTACCTCTAATCTTTACGTAGTTTATAGCCTTGGTATAATTCTGAGTTTCCTGTTGTTGAAATCATTCTTCCCATTAACTTTGAGTCTAGTTACAGGGATAGCATTTGCTGGTTTTATGGTAACTTTATTATTTTTGCAAATTTGTCTCCTTTCTGGCAAACCATACCAAATAGTATTTGAATTAAATATAAATTGAGATGCAGTCAAAAATTGTGGAAAGGACATGCAAAGACCAGTAGGGATAAAGATCCACAAAAGGAACCACTGGGAAATAGTTGCATGTGGCTGGAAAGAAAGGTTGGTGGAATAAAACAGAAAGCCTCTTCCTAGAACATGGTGCTCATGTGTTTTGGTCATGCGCCAGAAAATCCCAAAGACTCATTCGTCAAACATTATTAGGAATCTGATCAAGTGCCTGGCATCATCATTTCTATAGGAAAAGTGCCCCCCCATCAGGAAGCATAGGTCATCTTCATGCCTGGTAGCTTGGGGAAGCAGAGTCCTGGGCATTTATAGTTTCAGCCCTGTCTCTAAAGGAATGAAACAGAAGAGACTCAGCTGGAGACACTCATGGTAATTGGGATTGAAAGCTCGTATCTAGGGTCAGGAGGAAGGTGGCAGTTGTGGGGCAGGAAACTATTATTTGATGCTTCTAAAGACAGATTGACCAACACAGAGAGACTCAGATAATAACTGCCACTTACTGAATCCCTGCTGTTTCATAGGGATGATGCTGGGTTTATGTACAATATTAATCCTCATAAGAACTCTACAAGGAAAATATTACCCATATTTTACAGATGAGGAAACCAAAACCCAGAGAAGTCACATAACTTTCCTAAAGTCATATAAGTAGTGGCTCCTTAATTTGGACACAAGCCTGTCTAATTCCAAAGTCTGTGTTTTTTCCCTAATGCCATATTGTGAGTCCTCTCTAGCATGACCTTTCTATTCCTCCATCGAGGAAGACTCTTGGCCCTAAACACTCCATAGTACATGGAAGGAAAATCTCAATTAAAATTTCACCTGGGCCAAAAAGTAGCCTTTTAAAAATGTAAGTTTTGCCAGGCCAGTATGGCTAAGTGGTTGAGCATCGACCTGTGATCCAGGAGATCACAGTTCGATTCCTGGTCAGGGCACATGCCCAGGTTTCGGGCTCGACCCTCAGCAGGGGGTGTTTAGGAGGCAACCGATCAATGACTCTCTCATCATTGATGTTTCTATCTCTCTCTATCCCTCTCCCTCCCTCTCTTTGAAATCAGTAAAGACATATTTTTTAAAAAGTAAATTTTCCTGGGAGAGTTAAGTCACTGGCAACTTGGTATGAATTAGAAAAAAGCCACAACAAGATGATTAAACTAAGAAGAGAAAGCAAATGAGCATGTCCATAGGATGGGAAACAAGGCAGGTAGCACTGGAAGCGGATGGGGAGGACGGAGGTGCCGAGTGCTTCTGGGCGTGAGTCCGCAGGCAGGTTGGTTGGCAAAGGTGCCAAAAGGTGAATGGGAGGTTGGTAAAGGCAAATGTCATGTACTTTTGAAACTTTAATTCTGGCAACATTAATCAGACAGGAAGCTCCTTTCCATTACTGTAGAAGTGGCCACAGGTCTATAGATCACGGCTGAGAGCCCCCCCTCAGCCCTTGCTAAAGTCCTGCCTGAGAAACTGGAAGTATGTGAGTTGGGATAGGATTGATTAAGCCAGCTTCTGTAGTTGAAGGACGGCAGCCTCTGGCTAGTTGAGGAGCTGGTGGTCCTCTGTGTCCTCACCTGCTGCTTCACCACATAAGAAACTATCATCCTTCTCCTGCTCACTGACAGTCTGGGACTTGGGCAGCTTGCAGAAACCAATCAGGATTTACAGAGTGCGGCAGCATTCTCAGAATGTGGTCTGCAGACCCCTGGAGGTGCCTGAGGCCTTTCCGGGGCCCTCAAGTTCAAAACTGTTTCATGATCATGTTAAGATGCTGTTTACACCGTTGAGCCTTTCGCTGATAGTGCAGAAGTGGTGGTGGGTACAACTGCTGGTGTCTAAGAAGAATCTAAGTGGGGACATCAAACTAGACTAGTGTATATTGTAGGCTTCACTACCACACACTCACAGTAAAAGAAAATGTCAGTTTTACTCAAGGCTGTTCTCATTAGGTCGTACAGGTTATTAACTTTACTAAGTCTCAACCCTTTGAGTATACCTATTTGTAACAGGTATGTCACGAGGGAGTATGCATAGAGTGTTTTTGCTATTTGAAGTATGATGGTGTCTCGAGGAAAAGCACTTGTGCAATTAGTGGTTGGAGTTGCCAACTGAACAAGCTGCTTTTTTCATGGAACACCGTATATACTTGAAGGAATGACTGAGTCAGACTCCGGTTATTCAGACTTGGGTATTTGGAAGACATTTCCCCCAAATGTATAACGTGGATCTATCACTTCAAGGAAAACAACTGACAGCATTTGTTGCCAATGATAAAGTTTGAGTTTTCAGGTGAAAATTAGAATTTTGGAAGTTGTATCTGCCATGTGAGTTTGATAGCTTACTTAAAAGACTTTTCTGATAAGGTTGGTGGCAATATTTATGAGTATAATTTTTTTTGATGTTGTATACTGAAATATGTCAATATTTGGAAGATCTGCATAATTTAGTGATTGGATATTTTCTGAATCATCAATGTATGATCTTACAAAATCATTCATGGGTAAAAGAGCCATACAAAGTGTAAGATGGACCAATGGACTTAATGGGATAGAGTATGAAAACCTCCTTCACATGGTTTTAGAGTCCACAGTGCAGTTAACCTTTAATCAACTACTACTTGTTGAGTTTTGGTGTCGTATCAATGAAGAATATCCATAATCATCTGAAAAATCTATTAAGTATTTCTCCTTTTCTCCAGCTACTTGTGTTTGTGACTCAGGGTTTTCATCATATACCTCTACCAAAACAAAGTATGTCACAACATGTCACATTCTCATATTAAGAAGCAAATATGAGAATCTAGCTCTTATATTAAACCAGACACTAAAAAACTTATAAAAATGTAAAGTAATGCCAACCTTTTCACTATATATTTTTGAAAATATAGTTATTTTTAACTAAAGTATGTTATGTAGACATGTAATGGGTTTATTATCGTTCATTTTAAGAGAATTAGTAAATAAATATTTTTAAATGTTTCAGTTTTAACTTCTAATATGATAAATATTAATATCTATGACCCATATAAACAAAAGTTATTTGGGGTCCTCCTCAATAATTATTTAAGAGTGTAAAGGGGTCCTGACACCAAAAGTTTGATATCTCAGGTTTTAGGGCAAGTAGGAAGTGTGAGTGTTATTAACCCAAGCACTTGGGACTCTGCGAGATTTACTTGTCTAAGCCTAGGAGGAACACTGTCCAACATGCACAGGGCCTCACACAGGAGAGATGTATGATCTGGTCCATGTCTTCTAGAAGGTTTTAATTTTGGGACTGGAATTGCTGATGTGGTCTCTAAGTGCTGGTTTCATGAATGAACAGCTTCTCATCTGTTTCTGCTGGGCTCCATGAAGATCCCTTCACAGGCCTGATTTTTATACTGGCCTTGCTACCTAATCTCCCCAGTGCCTAGATCTTAGATTCTCAAAGAGCCAGACAGTCAGTTGATAGGGGTATCTGGTATAGAATCAAGTGGGTGCATTTATTCATCCAGCATGGTTACTGAGTGCTTGCTGTGTGCTAGGCTCTACTAAGCACTGGAAACAGAGTAGGGAACTAGGCTTGTATGCTTTCTACTCTTATGGAATTAGGCTTGCCTTTTTTTTTGCCACAGGAAATCCCCTTTCCTTTCCTTTTGAGTTGGGGACTGTGGCAGCCAGTACAATGTGGCTCCTAACTGGATTGGTAATGGAGTGCCGGCAGTGATTCCTGAGTTTGTGGTAGTATCACCGCAGGAAATCAAGAAGGGAAGCTGTGCCACCAGGGACCCTCCCCACCAACCTGACATTTTCCTCTTCCTCCTTTTGGGCTGTATGTTAGACCACTCTATATAAATTAAGGTTATTACTTGAAAACAACCATCAAGATCAACTCAGATCTACAAAGTTTGGTATTGGAGAGAGGAGCTGAGCACCCGGAAGGCAAGGTATTAGCATGTGTGTGGGCAGTGGTAATAATCGTGCATGCTGTCTTCCCTGTGCCCGAAGCTCATGCATGTTCTCCTGCGCAACCTTCAGAGTACATCAGTGAGGCAGGTTGTGACATCACCTTCTTATGATGAAGAAACAAAGTATAGAAAAGTATTAATGTGGAGGATAGTTGACCTGCTAGTAAGCCCATTGGTAATTCTTGGTCCCTCCCTGTGCTTCCTCAGAACCTTTCAGGCCTCACCCCGCCTGCCTTATGTATGATGCTCATGATACTATGATAAGTGTTCCTGGATGTGACGGCGGCTGTTGTCACCGGAGGTTGTGCAACCTGCCGCCATGCCAGCTGCACCGTAACTACCCCTGTGGATGAGCTGCCACTCACAGGGCCTGTTGATATATGAAGCCTTGTATCTTGGCTTCAGGTACCTGCCCAGTGGTTTTAATCTGAGGAACAGACTCAGTATAATCATCTTAATTTGGTCTGGCAGCTGCTGCCATTCTTCAGCTATCACTGTGGAAAACAGTATAAGGTTTGAGAGGACTTGTGTAACAGTTTGCCAGAAGTGTGTATCTGGATGCCCTGTGTCACTAGCATGGGGTTCTGATGAGCGTCAGCTTTGCTCCCTGGCTGCTTATAGATTGCATGGCTTTAATGCCTTCAGCAAGAGGACAGAATCTAACATTTGAATTTCTTTTTTTATATGCCAGTGTTTCACACCTCTCACTTAATCTCACAATGACTTTGTGAGTTGCTGGATTTAATTCTGTTTTACAAGTAAGGAAGCAGATGCTCAGCATTTTAGTAACTTGCTCCGTGTGGCTACGTCAAGCCCAGGGCTGCCTGTGTCTCAGTCCTCTTTCCTTAACAAATAAAAGCCCCTCAATGCACAGGTACCTCAGGCTAGCTCACATTTCACCACTTTGATATTGATGCGTAGCCGTTCAACAGATGTTTTTGGGGCACCGATTTTATGTGCCAAGCCCTGGCAAGAGAAAAAGATGGATAAGGCACAGTCTCACTCTTTAAGTTCATCCTACTTGTTTGTGTTTGCTGCCTTCTAATTTCAGTGTGATCAGCTATCTGGAAAGGCTATCAGATCACAGAGCAGCTGTGATAGGATATTGGATAGGTGTTTTCCTGGTGGGAAAAAAGCAAGGAATTCATGGCTGTAAAGAAAAGCAAATTAGAAAACATCATGGCTTGTTCATTTAGAGTGAATCTAGAGAGGAGTGTGTGGCAGAGAGAGTGATGAGAGAGAAAAGCGGACAAGTAAAGAGGCTTTTCCTGTAGCAAGTAGGGATCCATGGGAGGTCGTTCTGTTTATTTTGTGAATTAGGCTTAAAATATTCTTTAAGCATTTTGGTTTTGCCTGTAAAAATGTTTAGAAAATTTGAAGACTGTGGTACAATACAATACAAAAATCACATATAGTTACATTCAGAGATAACCACTATTAATATTTTTGTGTATCTTTTATATATCCTGTGTTATAATTTATTTAATAAATATTTTGCATGTTATTAAAGTTCTTAATAATTTACTAAGTTGCTATAAAATATTCCGTATATTTACTTGACCACTTCACTATGGTTGGACAAATAGTGTTTTGCCAAATTTTTTGCTGTTATGGAATAGCAGGTTAAAAATACTTTTCTTTGTACATAAAGTTTTTGCTGTATTTAGAATTTTTTCTTAGGATAGATTACTGGAATGAATTTCTAGGTTAGAATGTGAAGATTTCTCAGGTTATAGAGCCTTTTAAGTGATGTGTACTAATTGATAACCCCGTAAGCTCAATGAAGTTTTAAGAAATAATAATTGGTTTTCAAAAATTATTGTTTGCCAATTTGAGAGGTAAAAGAGTCTTTATTTTAATTTGTATTTCTTTGATTATTAATGAGGCAAAATTTTTCTATATGTTGTATTACATTATCTGAATTGTATCGTATTTATTGTAATTCATTATCTGAATTGTCTGTTCATGTTCCTCATGGAATAATAATGGCAGGAAGCCCTGACATGGCAATTGCTATGAGCCATTGCTCTAAGCACTTAGGTGCTAACTAATTTAACCATATGTTCTGTGAGATTATATTCATAGATGAGGAAATGAGGCACAGAGAGCTTAGATAACTTGCTCAATGTTGTACAACCAGTGGCAGAGCTGGAACTTGAAACTAGGGCATCTGGCTCCAAAGGCCAGGACCTTAATGTTGAATTACTCTCTGATTTAACCTGTTTCCGATCTTGCTGGTTATGGGGCTCCCCTCTAAAACCCCCCTCCCAGGCTGCTTTATATACCCGTGTTAGTGCTTTTTGTGGAAATAACCACCGCACTGATTGGACCTCTAATGTGTGCTTTGCTCTTTTATAAACGGTATATCATGGGTATGGAAACCAGTAATCACTGTGTGGATCCTTATGTAGCATTGACGTAAGGATCCATACATATATACCACTATGTAAGTAAATGTCTGTTTCGGAATGAATGCAAGGAGGGTAGGGAAGTTTATTATCCATTTAAGAAAACAACTCACCCATTTTATAAAAGGATTTCTCTTAAATAGAAAGTAGAAAATAAGTTTTATATCATGCAGACCTGGGTTCAAATCCATACCAGGTAAGATAGTGTTACTCCTCTGTTTGAGTTGTTAGGATTAAATAAGATAATGTTTGTAATGCATCTAACATAGTGTTTAATTTCCTCTTCCCAATGTACTTAAATATAAAAAAAGATTGATTTAAATTAAGCTTTTTATAAGACAAGATAAATCTCTTTTTAATTGCTAGATATACATTCTAGTATATCCAGTATATTGTTGATTCTTTTCATTCTTTCAACAAATCTTGGAGGACCTGCTCTTACACATAAATGTATCACCTTCACTAGTCATAGTCACCACAAGCAGAGGGCTCTTGGCTCCTCTGAGCCTTTGTTTCCTCATCTATAAAGTGGGAATCTAATGAGGGTGGATGTAAAGTGCTGGTACTGTTCCTGACATGTACTCAGTGCTCAGTTGTAGCTACTAACACAGGTAATATTATGCTGCCATTAAAAATGATTCACATAGAATTTTTAATAGCATGGGGGAATTTTCTGTAATAATGTTTATTTAAGAAAACAAAGAAGCCCTGGCCGGTGTGGCTCAGTTGGTTGAACACTGTCCTGTGTACAGAAAGGTAGCCAGTTGAATTCTCGGTCAGAGCACATGCCCAGCTTGTGTGGATTCGATCCCCAGTCGGGGTGTGCAGGAGGCAGCCAATGGATATTTCTTTCTCACATTGAAGTTTCTCTCTCTCCCCCTTCCGCTCTCTCTAGAAATCAGTAAGGAACATATTTAAAAAAAAAACACAAAGAGCTTACCAAATAAAAATAAAGACAATATTTCAAAAAATAAAAAGCAAATTATGTTAAAAAACTCCAAAGAGCTTAAACTAGTTTTTGTAGAATAGTCACATCTTGCTTTAAAAAGCAAAGGAAAAGGACCAGAAGGAAAGAAATGAAATACAAATAATCACTCAAATATTTGTGCATCTGTCTTGCCAGGGTAGTGGGTCCCAAGGGAATGCAGGTGACTCAGATCCGGCTCTTCCTTCGGGGAGTCTTAGTGCGGAGACCAATGATCACAGTCCCGTGCAGGGTGAAGGAGAGGAAGCTGGCAAGCGCTCTGCTTTGGTTTCTGCCTGAAGAAAGGAGGGTGGCAGGTACCATCCAGGGAGACAGGAGACAGGAGTTAGAGCAGGGAAGATGACGAATTTGGTTTTGGACACCTTGTGATTGTCCAGTGTGGATCTGTGGGCTGGTGAGTACCTAGCTCTGGGTGAGTGGGAGGTTTACTCTGTAGGTGAGGTCTGAGCTGTGGGAACGAGCAAGAGCTCTTAGGGAGTCTGTGGGGTGCAACAGGAGCCTTAGATTTTGATAGTACCCAGATGGTGAGCCTCTGAATGACTTTTTCTTCCTTTACTTTATTTCTTTATTTATAATTTCCTATATGTAAATATAAGTGTTCCCTTTAACATAATGTAAAGTGTTTTAGTTAGGATTAGGTCTGGCCACTCATGACAGCAAACCCAAAATAACAGTGGCTTAAACTGGATATAAGCTTATTTCTCTCTCACCTAAAAGACGTCTAGAGAGAGATAGTCTGTCCAGGGCTTTCATCATACTCTAAGTGTTAGGTCCAATGTTGAGTCCTCGTATTTTCATGATCCACAGCTCTCAGCATTTGTCTTCCACCTTATGTTCCAAGATGGGTACCCAGACTCCAGCCACCAGTTAGAAGAAGGATTGAAGGAGAGCATGTCCTTTCCATTTCAGAACATTTTCCAGAAGTTGCACATGAGTTTGCTTACATCCTATTGGCCAGAATTTAGTCATTTGGAGATATATATGCTGAAAGGAGTCTGGGAAGTGAAGTTTTTATTTTGGAAAGTTATGTGCGCACTGAAAATAAGAGGTCAGTTAATGATGCTAATCATATCTTGATTTGCCTATGGAAGAGCTGAGGTTGCTTCATCTAAAGGGATTAGTACAATAATTTTCATATAAACCATACACTTATTCCCTATTTAAATCATAAGTATAGGGCACCATAATATGGTCATTATATGATGGCAGTGAGGTGGAAAATTGTTTATCTACTTAGTAAGGCCAATGACTGAACACTAACCTAGAGCCCTAGTAAACTCACTTAATGGTTAATATTAAACCCTATCAAGGAGAGTAGGAGATAGTCCAGCTTTTTTCATTGCAAGGCAGTTTCAAAAGAGTTCTTGACATTATTGAAAGATTAAATAAGCACTGTAAATCTGTAGATAAAGGAGTTCAGAGATATTTTGGTGGGGAGCTACAATGTTCTTTCTCCTCTATCTTTAAAGTGGAAAAGTTGGTCTTAATATATAAATAAGACATAGGTCACTCTTAGTTCAAATCAGGGTCTAGAGTATTAGTTGCCAGCCAGAAGACCCAAGGCTCCTTCAGGCTCAGCTCCACGAGATAACCACAGCCCTCCTCCAATGACTGGCAGTCATCAACTATCTTGGGATTCTGGAATTTTGGCTCCTGGAGAAATTAGAAGGGGATGTTCCTTTCAATATCAACTACTCTCAAATAGGGTTTAAGAATTTAGAGGTTAATAATAATAAGCTATGTGTCACTTCTTTCATCTGTTTATCACTATTAATACACATCGTCTTTGGTTGGTGGTGAGGGTGGCTGATCTCGTTTTATAAGATGAGACATCTGAGAGTTTACTGCAGTAGAGCCTGTACCTCCTGAAGCTCTGCTGGCCAGAGGTTTGCTACATTAAAATGTTTTCTTTCCTCTAGAATTGAAATCTTGACTGAGTGCCTACTATGGGAAAGGCACTGGGCCATTTACTGGGGATACAAAGACCAGCCCCTCAAGTGATAAATAGTGTGGTGGAGAGAGAAGAGCATGAGGGCGTAAATCCCAGACTAGCTGTCAGCCCTTGAGTTTGCTCATCTGCAAATGGAGATGGTAATACATATCCCAAAGGCTTGTTGAGATGACTCATGAGAATGTAAAGCTCCTGGCACACAGGTGCTTAATAAGTGGCAGTTCTAAGGTTGGCAGACATGGAAACAGCATTGCTGTAGCTTGGTGTAAGAAATAAAACAGTGACTAGTTATATGTTTGCTCAGAGGCTTCACAGAAATCATGGTTCCCCAAGCAGAATTTTAAAGTTTTCAGGGTAGATGTTTCATGGATAAAGTATGCCCTGGTCATTGCCAGAAAGTTAATGCTTCTTTTTTGGCCTTAAAGCATGTTGCTTTTACTTCTTTTTAGCCTGTGCCTCACTACATACACCTTTGAATTGTAAGACAAAGAGTGGATTTAGAGATAGACACACCTGGATTTATATTGCAAGTCTAACACGCCTGCTTTGTGAACTTTGGCAAGCTTGTTCCCTTCCTGGAATTTCAGTTTGTAATTTTATAATATGGGTATAATACTTGGATGATTTTGAGGCTTAACTGAGAATGTAGGGAAAAGAGCCAGATCCCTAGCTGCTTTGTGAACCCCAAACTGAATCTAACATAGATTTATAGTTTCATCTCCTTATGCTTCTGTATCCCATGCAGCATCACACAGTTATCTTTCCTTCTGCTGTATCTTTGTACATATTGCTCCCTAGAAAAAAAATCTGTTCAAGAGGTAGAACAGCATTGTGGTAAGAGCCAAGGGCTGAGCGTCAGTCAGCTCTGTCAATTATTAGCTAGGTGACCAAGGGCAAGATAATTATCCTCTCTATCCCTCAGTTGTTTTTTCAGCCATAAAATGGGAAAAATAATAGTATCTCACTCATTGGATTGTTGTGAAGATTAAATGAGCCATGTAAAGACCCAGACTTATGCCTCATACATAATAAGCAGTGACAAATTCTTAGGCATCACTTCTACTCCCATTACTACTACCTTCATTATTCCTCAAGATATGGTTCCCTTATAGATATCACTTGCTTTTTGAAGGCCTTCCCCAGCTTTCCCACACTGTTATTTGCTTCCCCTCTGTGAAGTTGATGTGCCACCATATTTGAGCACCACTATATTCCAGGCATGTTCATAGGCATATTGCAGATGTTATTTTACTCAGGCCACCCAGTATGTTCTCATTTATTACCCCAGCTACCCTCTGGGGTAGAGCAAATTGTTAAAGATCAAATTCACCTTTAAAGGAAGACTGAGAACTTTTGACAGTTGCCATATAAAGTCGTTTTTCCTCTTTGAAAAAAGATGTGATCCACAAATTAACTAATAAGATCCCATTTTACAGATTGAATCTTTCAATAAATATTTATTGAGCAATTACTATATGTGGACCCTGTATTACGTTCTGGGAACATGGTGAGCATAAATAACCCTGGTCCCTGCCCACATGTGGCTATTTATATTTAAATTAATTAAACAAATAACATAAAAACTTCTGGGCTGCACTTGAACTAGCCATATTTTAAGTGCTGAATAGTCACATGTGGTGAGTGGCTATTGGGTCGGATAGTGTTGGTATAGAACATTTCTTTCTTTTTTTTCTTTTTTTATATATATAGAGCATTTTTATCATCACAGAAAGTTCTAGTGAACTGTGCTATTCTAGATGTGGAGGCTGACATTGATAAAATAATTATAAATAAATGTATACTTGCAACTGTGGTATAGGCTAAGCAGAAAGAATACATGGTAACACGGGAACATTTCATAAGGGGATTTGACCTATGTGACGGCTTCCTCAAGGAAGGCACATTTGAACTAAGATTTGATGAATGATGGGGAGTTAGCAAAGCCCTGTGGTTTGGTAATTAAAGGGATTTAAAAAGGACTTAGGGCTGGGGTGTAGAGATCCAAAGAGGTTTGGGTGGGATGAAGAGGTAGAGGGTCCACAGAGGGGCTTGTAGTAGGAGGGTGCAGAGCTGAGAGGCTGACAACTTGATAACATGGTTCTCTGATCAGTGATAGAATCTAGACGTGACTTCCAAGTCTGTGTTGCACATTAGATGTGCATTCCAAGGACTTTGCTTCTGTAAGGATCTCCTCTTCCTCCTTTCCTCTTTGGAAATTGCCAAATTTCCCCCTACTGGATCATTCCTTCAGCATAAAACCATGCTATAATAATTTCCTTCTCAGGCAAAACAAAAACAACAAAATACCTTCCTTGATCCTACATCCCTCCTCAGCCGTTTTCCCACTTTCCCACTTTGTTTATAGCAAAACTTCTCCAAAGAGTTGGCTATCAGTACTACCTCCACTTTCTCATTTTCTGTTTCTTGTTGAAGCTCCTCTAGTTAGACTTTCTTTCTCCCTATCATTTTCATAAAAATCAGCAGTGACTTCCCTGGCTCAGTCCTTATTTTGCAGGATTTCTTGGCAGCACTGGATAGAGTTGATCTTCCTCATTTTTGGAGCATTTCTTCATCGGCTTCTGAGATACCACATTCTCTTGTTTTTTTTCCTACCTCCCTTCAGCTCCTTCTCAAGCTCCTTTGCTGGACTCTTCTCATTTGTACTTTGCCAGGGCTCAGTCCTAGACTGTCTTTATTTTTCTAAATATATTAATTCCCTGAGTAATTTAATCTAGTACCATGATATGATGATTCATCTTATATGTCAAGTTGGTGCCGAGATTTTTTGTCAAACACTGGTTTAGATGTTGCTATTAAGGTGTTTTGTGATGTGATTAATGTTGAAATCAGTAGACTTTGAGTAAACCAGATTCCTCTCCATAATGTGAGTGGGCTTCATCCGATCAGTTGTAGGCCTTGCAGATGAAAAAGGGGCCACACACTCAACCCAACAAGCTCAGGAGAGGCTTGCATGGTAGACTTTACAAACTCAGAAACTGAAAGTAACCACATAAGATGGTCTGAACATAAAAATTCCTAACTAAAGGTGAGTCATGGAGGGTAGTCGCTTCGTAGGCCAGTAGATTCCTTAACAAAAGCCCATCTTTAAAAAAAGTGAGTCTGCCTATTTTCATTTTGCATCTAAAATAATATACCTTTGGACTGTCAGAGTAATCCCCCTTTTCCAGACCCCTCAGGGCACAATCTTCCATCAGAGCATGAGACCACAGAACACCTCACTATTATGTTGTTGCCCAAATACCATCTCTATGTGCGTAAATGTTAACTATCCTGTACCCATCAATGTAAAAGAAGTATGTCTCTCTCTGTTTTACTCTTTCCTCAATCTCAGAGATTTGTTTTCTCTCACCTCCCTAACCTACCATCGGTGGATTTCATGTAACTCCCCTTAGGTCTTCTCCTTTGGTTCTAGTATATAAAATAAGCTGTAAAACTGCCATTTTCCAGAGAATTTTCTCAATCTGTTGAGATTTTGCTTCCCAGCAATTGCTGTCAGTTGGCTCAAATAAACTCCTATAGGACTTTTTCTTAGGCTGGATGTTCTTTCGTTGACAGCCTTAAGAAAAAAGATTGAGGTCTTCAGAAGAGGAAGAAATTGTACCTCCAGACTGCCTTCAGACTCAAGATTACAGTGTTAAGACTGCTGGAATTTCCAGCCTGCTGTCCTGTCCTATAGGTTTCTGACTTGCCAGCTCCACAATACTATGAGCCAATTTTAAAAAATAAATCTCTATCTATAGGTATATCTTACTGGTTCTATTTTAATGGATAACCCTGACTAATATACATGGCATTAAATATCTTTTTTCATTTGACTCTCAAATTTTTATTTCTAGCCCTGACTTCTCCCCTGAACCCCAGATACCAACTGCCTATTCAGCATCTCCATTTGGATAACCATAGATTTCTCAAACCACATTATGGATTTGTCCCAACCAACTGCTTTCTATTTCTCCCATTTCCATATTTCCTCACCACTGAATGTTCCCCCTTTTCATTAAAGAGTGCCCCCTTTACCCAGTTGCCAAGGCCAAAACTCTGGAGTCATCATTAATTCTTCTCTCTCTCTTTTTTTACATCCCTCATTCCATCCATCTGCAAAACTTACCTTTACCTTCAGATAATATATCTTCTCACCTCACTAATCCAAGCCCTCATCATCTCTAGCTTGGATCACCCCTGTAACTTCCTAACTGGTCTTTGTTCTTCCACTCTAAGTCTCAACCCCCCTTATGCAGTTCTCCACATAGCAAAGCAGTGCTTTTGAGATACAAAATAGATCAGTCCTTTCTCATGACACTTTTGCTTCTTGTCACATTTAGAATGAAATCTAAAGTTATAAATATGGCCTTTGGGATCGGACCCCTGGCTACTCCTCTGATCTCACTGTCTACCACTTTCTTCCTCGCTCATTGAGCTTTAGACACATTGGTTCCCTTGCAGATCTTTGGACAAATCAAGTAGGCTCCCAGCTTAGGACTTTAGTACTTTCTGTTTCCTCTGCTTGGAAAGATCCCCTCAATGCTTTTATGACTTCCTCCTTCATTTTACTCTGGTCTCTGCTCAAGCACCATATTCTTAGATCTTTCTTGGCCTCTGCCAGAAGGAAAAAATTCTCCTCTACTCTTGTAGGTTCTTCTAGCTGATTTAAGAATGAAATTGAGGTGAGACAAGTTAATTGGAGAAAATCAAGTTTAATTCATATGTACAGGGGCCCCATAAAAATTGAGGCCCAAAGACAATGAGGCAATTGACAATGGCTTATATGCCATTCAAGCTAAAGAGAAGGGGTAGGCATCTGGGACTTCACATGGAGATGGAAAAACAAATGTCTGGTAAAGAAATGTTTGCTATGCCATGCAAAGACAGTGGGACACAGGGAGTACAAGCAGGCTTTGCTAAGTTTCACCCAGCCCTCCACACTTCATATTCTTTGCAGTTATCTCTGGTGATAGCTCTTCTTTCTGGAACAGGCTCTCTATCTAAAATTTTTTAGGCAGTTAAGGGGGAGGTAAAAAGCTTTTTCTGAGCCTGTTTCTTAAAAATAATCAGCCTAAAATAAATCTCATGCCAAGGAAACATATATTGGGATGACAAAGTCCTGCTCCCCTACATTTCCCTACCCTGCTTTATTCTTCTTCAGGGTACAAAGCATTCTTCCTCCCATATTTTTCTGTGAAGGGGAGCAAAGAAATGGGGTGGTAACTATGAGGGTTGGAGTACATGGGATCATGGGAGGCTTTTTTTTAAAAAATATGTTTTGCCATGGCCAGTTTGGCTCAGTAGTTAGAGCATTGGCCTGCAGACTGAAGGGTCTCAGGTTCAGTTCTGGCCAAGGTCACTGACCTCGATTGCAGGCTTGATCCCTGGCTCCGGTCAGGATGTGTGCAGGAGGCAACCAATTGATATGTCTCACATCGATGTCTTTCTTTCTCTCTCTCTCTCTCCCCCCCTTCCACTCTCTCTGAAAAGCAATGGAATAAGTATCCTCAGTGAGGATTAAAATATATATATATATATGTTTTTATTGATTTCAGAGAGAGGAAGGGAGAGGGAGAGAGCAATAGAAACATCAATGATGAGAGTCCTTGATCAGCTGCCCCCCGAACGCCCCCTACTGGGGGTCAAGCACACAACCTGGGCATGTGCCCTGATGGGGAATCCAACCGTGACCTCCTGGTTCATGGGTTGACACTCAACCACTGAGCCATACTGGCAGGTCATGGGAGGCTTTTTTTAAAATGGGAAAACTACAGTGTTGTTTGTATGGTGATGGGAATGACCAGGTAGAGAACAAGAAATTGATGATGCCAGAGAGGGAGGCTAATTTCAGAATTGAAGTTATTGAAGATTGAGAAGGCAAGGAAAGATAAGAATCCACACACAAGTGAAGGTGGCCTTCATTGAAACAGGAGTGATGGAAGGGAATATAGCAGCTTGGCGGCTGAGAGGGAAATAGGAGGGAGTTCTGTCTAGTCGATTCTATTTTCTTAAAGTAGAAAGCAGGTTATAAGCCAATGGCAAGCTGTAGGTGTATCAGAGGTTTGAGAAAAGAGGAATAAGTATGTTATAGTCACTTTGGAAACGGAAAACAAATATACCAGAGATGCAAAGGCTTGCTGAGCAGCATTTGGACACATTGAGGTTTGTGGTCTCGACTTTAAAGTGAAATCACTTTTAATTTCTGTGTTTTCTCCAGCAATTGTTTTGCAGCTTAAGTAGGGTGCAGAATATATGGACATCTAGGTTTAACAAGGGTGGGCCAAGTCAGTACAATTGAGGAGTTTGGACTTTATCTCAAGGGTTCTGGAGAGCTACTGAAGGTTTGAGCAGAGAAGATTTGGGTGTCAGAAAGGTGTTTTAGCTCAGCATGGTGAGAAAGGCTTATTTGTAGGAGGAACAGTAGTTTAATGCAACAGGACTTTTATCAAACACCTGCATAGATGTTTATAGAATGTTTAGGTGTTAGCTCAGGAACACAGAGGGCCCTTTCAAGCATTTTCTGAGTACTTACTATATATAGCAGGTTCTGGGATGACAAGATAAATCAAACAAGGGTTTGCCTTCCCAAAACTCTCTTGGATTTAGATGATTTGTAATTATTTTTAGGTATTTGGGGACACAGAAGAGGGGCGGATGGATAAACACTGGGTTGGAATCGGGGAAGCCCTCCCAGAGGAAATGACATTTCAGATGAGCTTTGAAAGAGTAGGCCCTTAGGGAGGGAAGAGAATTCAGGCAGGGGGAATAACTGAGCCCAGTCAAGAGAATAAAGTGTATGACTAGAACAAATGCTGCGTCATGGGAACTGTGGGAGATGAGGCACTTCTTTCATTAACCACCAACTAAATAGAACTAAGGAGTTCTCTATTTTGTGACAAGGGTAAGGCATCTGGGCCCTTAGCAGCAAGAAGGGCTTAAAAGAAAAGTGAAGGGTTTTAAAAATGATTTTTTTTTCCACTTAAAAAATAGCTACCTGGAGCTACTCTAGAGATTTGTACTATAATTTGTTCATTTACGAATACATTGTAGTGTGAAGTTAAAATGCCTTACCTAGCCTTTTCTGGTATGCTGTTAGAAAAATATTAACTATGGTAACTCTGACCTGTCTGTCATACAGGGTTCTTAGAAATCGATCCTGATCATCTGCTTTTAGTACTTTATTTCAAGTTAAATTATTTTAAAGTCCCTCTCCTAAGACATACTTCTGAAATAAGCTATAGTTTGTATTTTTAAGAAGGAGGAGTTTATGACCCTGCTTCATGGGCTGTTGTGATTAAACGAGCTATGGCCTATAAAATGGTTAATACAGAGCTTATTTTCTCCCTTAGTCCCAGCTTTCTTTCCAGTACATTTTTCATTCTTGGCTTCTTAAATCACATTACTTCCTGAACACCTGTGCCCTAGCCCCATCTTCTGTTCTAAGGACCCCAGAATCGGGTGAGGCACACTCTCTCGAAAACTCATGGTGGTTATCAGGCAGGGAGAGTGTCAGTTTAGTAAGTGCATTCAGAAGCTGAGAGGATTGGAAGGGGCTCACAAAAGCAACTGTATTTGTCTGCCATGTCACAGGTGTGGTTTCTCGCAGCCTTAAGAAACCAGCAGTCCTTTCACCAGTGTGTGCTTCAGCCTGGCAGGATCTGGATAAATAAGTGGGGGAGACATTTATTTATTCAGCAAATATTCATAGCTAGCTACTAGTGCAAGATGCTGAGTCAGATGACAGAGCAGGGAAGTATGAGAGAGCCGGGCTACTTTGGGCAACTGCGGAGTTGTATACTCTGTTTTCCTTAAAACATATATGACACACCAAAACCTGAGTCGGAGAAGGAGGAAGAGCTGTAAGGGGAAGTTGTGTGTTGCCGAGAATTTGTCACTTCTTTTCAGGATTAGTCAGGGTGGACTAATATCCTTTAGGGAATTGCCTGGCTGACTAACCTATTACCTGAGGGCAATGGGTCCCCAGTTTTGCTGTTCACTGGAATACACGGGAGTTAAACCCTCAGATGCCAGGTATCACACCAGACCCATGACATCGGAATATCCGGGGGTGGGAAACAGCCACCAACATTTTTTATACGATCCTCCCGTAATTACAGTGCGCAGCCAAGTTCCGGAGTCCCCGTCTTAGGGCATAGTCCAGTTTTGTTCATTTAAAC
The DNA here is from genome assembly GCF_964146895.1 of Miniopterus schreibersii. Lineage (NCBI taxonomy): Eukaryota > Metazoa > Chordata > Mammalia > Chiroptera > Miniopteridae > Miniopterus > Miniopterus schreibersii. Next base: position 175,124,023 of record NC_138102.1, read on the forward strand.
CCCACTCTTATTTTGGGTTCTGGTTCCAGACATTCCTTAAATTGTTTTTGCTCTTTTCTTGGGTTGGGGGCGCTATGAGCAGGAAGGCGATGTGGCCTCGCCCCGTCCGGGGAGCCTCGTTAGCTAAACCGAGAGCGTAGGTCGCCGGCGGCACAAGGAGGGGATTTTTGCTTTGTCATTCTGACTCTGGCTCTCCGCCCACGGCTCCGCGGAGAAGGGCGTGGCTTCGCGTGGCCATTAGGAACCCGCAGCCTTTCCCCTGCTCGCTAGAGTCCCGCTTTGCATCCGAGGGGAAGCGGGGTCGGAAGCCCTGGAGCTCCTGTTCATGTAAGCTTTGGGTAAACGGACAGCCGAGAGCTCTGCGCGCGTTCGGGCTGCGGGCACTCCCCGCCTGCCCGGTGCGGTGCGTGGTGAATGCAGGGAAGGGGAGATGTGTAAGGCGTGTCTGAGTAGGGGTGAGGCTTTTCGGAGGAAAGTGAGCTTTTTTTTTTTTTTTTTTTTAATATATCTGTTTTGATTTCAAAGAGAGGAAGGGAGAGAGAGAGAAACATTGGTGATGAGAGAGGCATTGATCGGCTGCCTCCTGCACGCCCCCCACTGGGGATCGAGCTCGGAACCCCGGCAGGTGCCCTGACTGGGAATCCAACCTCCATCCCCTGGATCACTGGTAGATGATCAGCCGCTGAGCCACGCCCGCAGGGCCCGAGTTTGTTGTTTTGCCTGGGTCAGGGAAAGCTTAGCCTGTGGTAGTGACACTGGCTCCCTGGTGGTTTCCTTCCTCTAGCTGTTAGTAGACAGTTTGTTTGCTGAATATCTGAGAAAATGGGTTTTTGTATTGTTTCTTAGTGCACGAGTCTTGAAATGTAGAGAATCATGTGTTGAATGGATTGATAGAGATCCTCGACAGCATTAAGAGAGTGAAACAATTTAAGGATGCCTTTCAAGGATTTTGATACTACTGAATCCCCGGAAATCCTTTGAGGTTGGCATATTACATGTATTTACATGTTTAAAGCTCAGAATCATATGACTCGCCCCAGGCAGTTACAAGGGACAGCTAAGAGTAGAACCAGTGCTTTTATCCCACGATATCAGGCAGTACAGGGTAGCAGATGGAAGCAGACATTGCACTGCCTGATTGTGAATCCTGGATCTGCTGGTGACCAGCTGCGTGACCTTGGGCAAGTTAGCTTTTCTGTGCCTCAGTTTCTCTGTCTGTGCAATGGATCTAATAGGCCTCACTTCAAAAAGGTAGTTGTGAAGATTGTGTTCATATATGCAAAGCACTACAGAAGTGTTAGCTATTGTCTTTATTATCAAACAACTTTTGAGTGTTGGTGTAGTTTATGTCTCATGAATAGGCCTGATGTCAGTGTAACTGGATTTTATAATTCTATCATTGACTCATTTTCTGAGTTCACCTATAAAATTGGACCATTAGTTCCCATATGTCATGTAGGGTGTTGCTGTATTGTTTCAAGATTCTTAAATAAATCACCCTAAGTGGACAGAGTGTGTGTAATTCTGCCCTGTAAATTCACATTTCAAAGAAACGCTGGAAGTTCGGTTTTGGCATTCTGTATAGATGCAGAGTTCAAAGGCAGATTAAGCTGGGAGGTATTTTATGAACCTCCCAATTTAAAAGCTGAGATAATTGTGCCTTAAGCTTCCTTTCTGAGGCTTTCCTGAATTCCCGACTTACTGGGAAAGTAGCACGTGTAAGTTTAGCGAGACTTGCGTGATTTGAGCCTCACCAGAACGCTGGCGTTTGTAGCAGGCCCCCAGGCCGCGCTCCAGCGTCCGCGCGGGCGTACCGGGCCCGGGGGCGAGCGGGCTGGTGGCGCTGTTCCCCCGGAGGCGCGGCGCGGGCCGCCTGGGGGCGCGCTCGGGCGCGGAAGCCCCGCCCCGCGGCGCCCCGCCCTTCCCGCCGCCGCCGGGGCGGAGAGGCTGACCCGCTCCCCTCTCTGCTTCTGTGCCACAGAGGACAGGACGGGCCTCGCCGGAGCGCTCGCTGAGCTGACCGCCGAGACCAGCGTTCCCATTGTGTTTGTGAAACGGAGAAAGCTAGGCGGCCATGGTCAGATCCTGAAGGTAGGTGGGAGCCGCTAACGTTTCCTTCGCCCGCCTGAGCGGGGACCGAGGCCGCGGTGGCCGCAGACCTTTCAGAGCCCGGGTGGCTGGGCGCGAGCCTCGGGGAGCCAGTGCCCGGGAGATGACGAAGCAGCCCCGGGGCTGCCCACGTGCTGGTCGAAGTTAGTGAAACGTACAGTAAATCTCCGAACCGGTGAAGGGAACATGTAACTATTTCCATCTTTTAAAATGCGTTTTAAAAAGTGTCGTTTTCCTTTTATTGTCCCTTCTTCTTTCCCTCCCAGTAAATCTAAAAAACTTAAAAACTTTTAGAAGCGTAAACTTGTTTGTTTAGGGAAGTACTGAGAAAAGGGGACCAGGAAATGCTTATGTTTTTTGGTCCCTATCTTCCTGTTTAATTCTCGGGTGACACAGAAACCCCTGGTGCAGGAGGGAGCCACCAGGAAGCGCCTTGAGTGGGTTTATTTCTCTAGAAATAAACAGTGGGGTGGAGGGAAAAGAGAAACCTTTCCTTTGGCCGGTGGCGAGCGTGGTGGCACTCCCACGGAAGGGCTGCCCGCGGAGGGTGTGTGGGGCATGGCCTAGGGCACTGGCAGAATGCTTGGAGGCTGGCTGCGTGTTTGGGGGATGTGTAACATGGGTGATCTACATCAGGTTTGGTTGGTTATCAGGTTAGAAAGCCTGTAATCCCATCACCTTGAGACATTTACTTTAATTTCTAATTATATTTTTGTCCTTGTTTGTATCTATGTAATTTTTAAGAAATGGAACTCATACTTAAACATTGCCTTCTGAGAAAATAAAGCTGAGGCTCAGTTAAATGTAAAATCTATTTAGATGTGTGTTCCTTTAGGAAGGATATTAGCATTTAATTTGCATTTTTGTTTATTTTTCTTGTAAAATAATTTTATGTTTTTGAAAAATGGGTATAGGACGTGGAGATAGATTTCAAAGACAAATAACAAATTAATGGAAAATAAAGAGATAAAAAGGCATTTAGCTTGATTTAAAATACATTGTGTTACTCAGACCTTTAGTTTGCATGGAAAATGAGACAAAGATCTATTAATATTCCTGTCTGATTGTTCTCTTTGTTCCACCTGTGTCATAAAATTGCACTTAAAAAGTTATATAGTTGTTGGAGCTTTATATAAATTCTACAGATGATCCTGGTTTTATCATCAATGGGAGTAAAAAGAATCAGTTTATATAAGCTTTGGACCCATATTATTGATATGATCTGATGTTTTCAGTTCCATATGTGGTCATGAATAATTTCAGACATTTAGGGAACTGCAATGCCATGAATGAAAAGCACACCACCAACTCAACAATTAAATCATTTAGCACATTTGTTTTAAGTAAACCTACCACTCACCTTTGTATCATTTGGTTTATTTTTGGTTTTTAATGAGTACTCAGGAATGGAGGAATAGACACAGCAAGGTAAGGACCACTGGTTTGAAACATTTGTGAATTTCCAGCCAATTGTTGCCTACTTTTGGGGCTAACTGGTGGGTTTTGAAAATCTTCAGGGAACATTGGGTTTGAGTGGAGAAAGGCATTTATTTGGTGGAGAACTGAGTGCTTATAGGATTAAGTGTTAAAATCCTAAAGTCGACATCTTAAAAAAAGGTTAAGATTTCATACTCTGACTGCAACATAAATAATGGAGAGGGAGCTTTTACAAATGTCTGCGTCTCCTTTCTCCTCTTAATAGTTTCTTCCTTTGTCTCCTTTCCTCCTCAATAAGTAACAGCAGCAACAGCAGAACTCACCTTGCTTTCAGTGTACTTACTGTAGAAGAGGAGGGAGCGAGACTCCTATTGGAAGGGACTGATAAGCTTAGATGACTACTTACAGGAAGAAGGTTTTAAAAGTGTTTCTAGACCGGTAGTCTACGGACCACCTACTGTGGTCCTCTGGAGTGCTTATTAAACATGCATGCCTGGGCTTTTCCTGAGATCTTGCTAAATAAGCCCTCTGGCAGGTGCTAGGATCTGCCTTTATTTTTATTTTTAAACATGCCCTCTCAGGTAATTCTTAGGATAAATACCAAGTTTGGGACAAGTTACTAAATAATTAGAAGTGGGAAAACAAAGAATTACTCTTTAATACAAAAATATAACAGTTAGAAGATAGCAAATGGTAACTCAGCAGGTGAGTAACAATTTATACCTGAATAGAAAAATAGGGAAATATGCTCTCTGTGGCTAGGACTTGTATGTCCATGTATAAAACTGGAACTAGGGAGTTACTAAATTCTGAGAACTATAAATGGAGTTCTTATTGCTCAAAGACATCTGGTTTTCATGAACATTTTAGTTCTTAAGGGCAAGAGTGCAAGTATTCTTTATGGGGAAACTTGTTTGTAAATCAGTGTCTCCAAGATTCCAGAGCATTGAAACCACTTGTGTAAATGCCTGCTGGTGGTATTGAGAGGAAAAGCAAAGGAATGAAAAAGTGCTTATTGGAATACTAAGTGCTGGACCTACTTAAGACTTTAGTAGTTTGGGATGGTAGTTTTGGGAGGTAAGACTAAAACTGGCAACATGGGACTTAATTTCTTCAAAGCAATAATAGGAGAGATGGCAGACACAAATCAGTGCATGATTAACAATCCAAGTGAATTAATGGAGACAGTTATGGGAGGAGCTCAGATGTGATCATGTAGTGGGTCAGGCTCAGTAGCCCCATGTTCCAGCCTTGAAGTAGGGTAGACACCAAGGCAGGTCTCCTCCTTTCAAGCCTAACTTCTACAGTTACCAGACACTTAAATGAATAGACATCAGGAGATGAGTGGTAATTTAGTAACTCTCCAACCATTCCCTTTCTCTCTTAATAGTCTACCAAATCTGGCAGAAAACTTTTATTACTTTTAATTCTTTCCTCTGAGACCATTCCATCCAGGGAGATGAGCAGTGTACCTGCTTTGGGCCTAGTTAAGGTTGAGACCTGAGGAGAATTGAAGGGCTGCGTTGAAGATGAGGGAAGTGAACAGGCCCTGGTTTACCTGAGAACAAGGAAGGGGGTAGGACTAACAAGATTTTAAAGGGGCATGGATTGTTAGGACTGCAAATAAATTTATCTAGCGCTGACACTAGTTGTGAATCCATGTTGAGACCCAGTGCCTCCTCCTCCCACTTTAGCCTGGTGACAACATACACCTTTTTTTTGCTCTGTAGCTGTTCTTCTACAGTACATGTCACTATTCTGGTGGTCCCGGGTTCAGATTTCCTCTGGTCGTTCCTATCTGTTCCCTTACCAGGGCTCCATTGCTTGCTATGTATGCGCCTACTGCCTCTCTGAACTTTGCCCAGACTATTTCAGGTACTCATTTCTCTTGCCCAGGGCATTGCATCAGTCTCTAACTCGACTCCTACTCCCTCCCTTTCCAGTCTGTCTGCCGTCAGAGTCACCTCTGTGACTTTCTTGTTTGCTGACCCCAGATCTGCATCTGTGATAATGCGCACACTCCTTAGTTCTGTATTCTGTTTCCTCAAGGCTCTGGGCTCCACCTACTTTTTTGGTTATTTTCTGCTCTGCTCCCTCAACTACAGAAAGCTCCTGGGAATGCTGTTAACAGCTGTAGTCCCCAAAATGTCCCTTTTTTGTTCTGTTCTTTATTTCAATTCCTGACTTCCTGCTCAAACCCATTTTTCCAATGGCATGTTTTAGAGTACAAGGCCAGGTTCGCCCATTCTTTCCCTCCTGTTTGCTCCCGCAGCACTCCCACAAATCCTTCTCTTTGGCGTCCATATCAAAAGTAGAAAGTTAGTCTTACTCTTTGTGCCTGTGATCCCAGGTCTATATTAGGTAGAGCTTAGCAGATATTTAAGATAATGCCTATTAATGATAGTAGCTACCATTTATTGAATGTCTACGATGCAACTAGACTCTAAATGCTATAATACCTAGTTCGTTAAATCCTCACTTTAGTCCTATGAAGGAGGTGGGTTAGCATCCAGTTTTACATATGAGAAAATGGAGGCCGTGAGAATTTAAGGAGCACGCACAGATTACACAGCTAGTTAAGTGGCAGAGCCAGGAATGGAACTCAGGCCTATCTGTAAAGTTCACTTTGGTGTACTCACACTTCCGGCACTTGGCTTTGTATTATTGCTATTGGGATACATGCCTGATCGCTCTGGTGTGATGGTGTGCTCATGATTCAGGGCTGAGCCCTTGCAAATTTTGGTATTCCTAGCATAGCTCTGGCAAATTGGAATTCATTCATTAGATGCTTGCTGAGTAGAACTGCATTCCTCTGTGCCTACTAAATTGTAGCTTCCTTTAGGATGAAAATGATTTATTTTCATATCTTCTCTGTGTTTTAACACCTATGCATTCAGTTAATATTTGTTGAATGAATGAATGGTAGGGCTAGAGGAGACTCACTTAAGTGAGGTTGTTTAGCTACAAGGTGTCTGATTTTGTGAAGGTGGACTGTCTATATCTATCAGAGACCAAACCCTAAGATGTTCAGGAGAGAGTCTAGGAAGCATATAAAGCAGTTCAGAATTTTAAAGAGCTGTATGATACCAGTGTTGTCCACCTTCAGCAGTCTATACAGGTGTCCAGGTCAGTTGAGAAGAAAGTCCCATTATGTCTATTTAGCTACTCTTTATTGAGCACCTGTGTTTTCTATATTGAGCTAGGCACTGTTATCTCTAATACAAGTCTGTAGGGCAGAGTGTGTACTTTAAAATACATTTGTCAACAAATGTTTGTATATGATTTTTTACCGAGAGTCAAAGCCACTCTATGGCAGACAAGACATTCACTAGATTCATTTTATAAATGAGGAAATTCAAATTCTGAAGAAAATAAATGGAAACTAATAAAGCACTAGTTTTGATTTTGAACCCAGACCTCCAGAGCAGAGTTCCTTCCAGGCTGCCTCCTCTGAAAGCCACATACCCAGTGCTTTCCTACCCCTCGTCTATCAAAACGATGCTCCTGGTCATTGCTGACTACTGAGGTGCCCCCAGAGAGTTGATAATTGTTCTTATAACCTGAAAGGTTCTATTCTTGTGTCACATCCTTGTTTACATTAGTTCTTGAGGCTTGGCTGGTCAGTCGACACTGGGTTTTCTGAAGTGTCAGTTAAGTGTATGGCTTTTACCACAGAGTAAAGGTGGAGGTTTTATATACTCTGAAATATTTCAGTGAATGGCTCCAAATTATTTCATGGGACTGGACTGTCATTTTATCTTTTATTTCACTAACAATAAAGCAGTATTATTTGAATATAGAATAGATATTCAAAGACTCTTTTGGATGCCATATTTTTAAAAGAATCTGCTGAAATCCAAGGAGCCCTTCATGAGAAAAATATACATAAGTAATTTTGCATATAGTCTCAGACTCTTTGTGGACCTGCTTCAGAATATCTAGTACATAGGTTTACCTATACACACTTCTATTATTTGAAGCCTTAGGTTTTAAAATTTTATTACATGGCAAATTTCTTTTGACTGGTATTTGTTATAGTGGGATATATTTTTTTATTCCTCCTTATGGATTTAAAGTATTTTTCTGTTCCAAAAACATCAAGAAGTAAAGCTACTGGCCTGTATATATATTTTTTTCTATTTGGTGTCTAATGTTTATTAAACATTTGCTATCTTTGGGATAATTTAAGATTTATTAAGTACCTACTCAACAGTTGAAAATACTGTCAAATCTATCACATAATTCTCACTCAATACCTACAGTGACTTTATGATATAAGTAGTAGTATGTCCATCTCACAAATGAGGAAACTGGAGGCCGAGAGGTTAAGCAACCTGCCTATGATAACACTAAGAGCTAATAGGTTAAGATTAGAACCCAGGTTTGCCTCCTTCCACTGTTTATGGTCTGTTCAGAAACTCATCTAAAAATACACAGATATCTGCCTTGATTATAGCAAAGTTTACTTTTAATACTAAAAAACCAAACAGAGCAAAAATATACACTCAGAAACATAACCTTAAAGGAAATTAAGAAGAAAAAGAAGCTATACCTGGCATCTTACTATTCTGACAAATCAAACTAGGACTTTTACCATGTCTCTTCACAGCTCAATATTAAATAGATACCCTGGCAGGATGAGGGGAGAAAAACTGTGAAGGAAGGAACAGAAATGTTGAGGGAGTAGCTAGAGGCAAGATAAGCCTTATCTGTTAGAATGCAGGACTCAAACTCTTAAACATCTATTTGTTATAGATTAATCCTGAAATAAAATCCCACTGTAAAAGATAGTGGACCCCATTTTTAAATTTGGCTAGAGAGAGACTTGTACACATTGAAGATAGTGGAGTTCTTTTTTAATTTGGCTAGAGAGAGACTTGTAATCCTGTGACATACATCCCATCGTGTTTGTGTTGAGCACTGGGGGTTGTGGGACAGAGCTTAAGAATGCTTAGAATGAATGAATCTGAACTTCTACCAAAGGAACTGAAAAAGAATGCAGGAAGGAAAACTGAAGAAAGGAATGGAGGGCCATATTGAGCCCTCGGCAGCAACTCCTGAAAGAGGAAAGAGGGGAGGAGAGGAGCTAACTTCTCGTGGAGGCCAAGCTGTGTCGTTGGTTGCCTGAACTAATACTAGTGCATTTCTGCTTTCTGTTACAAGTCATAGAGAAGTTTACCTGTATAACTGAAATTGTGTATTGCTGTTCCTTCTTCTTAAGTGGCATTTATATAATTATTACCAGTAATTTGACCTTAGGTTAGAAAGTCACTATTTAGTGATTTAAAGATTCACAAGTGTATAAATTCCCATTCAATAAATGATTAGGGAAAGTCACTAGACATGAAATTTTTACTTTGAGGCTACATCTGAACCTGAGCTCTAAAGCTAGATTTAAGAAGACAGAATATAATGCAAGTATGGCTTTCTGAGGATGGCTTAAATTACATGTTACTAAGGTCTCTTAGGGACAGGGATCTAGCATAGCATGAATTCAGCACAGGAAATCACAACTTAATAATATGATGCTTGTCTTAATGTGTTCTGTTGCTTCAAGTAAATTGTGTGGGCAGTTATCTCCTGAGAAATCCCTATAAATAGTATTAGTAATACTTTATAAGTAGGTTAGGAGAATTAATTTACTTTTCTAAAGCATTTTGAAATTCTTAGATGAAAGACTCTGTATGGAGCAAATTGGTATCAGTCCGTTTTCCCTTCTCTGAGCCCAGAGAGAATAGGTACCTTAGGGTGGGAAGGTTGCCTTATCTTTTGGATTTCTTTTATAAGTTGCTTTTATTGAATTGGAAGTGGATATCAGAAGTTCCCAAGAATATGATTAACTATAAAGCAAACATTTTTGGATTTGGGACTTGGAATTAGGTATGTGTTTTCATCTAAAATTTAAAACAGTTTAAATATTAGTTTGTAATTGTCCAGACTTGGGGACAAAATATGGCCCTTTGTTGATTATGAGTCCCAACTTTGTTCTTCTCTTGCTTTTTCTTTATTTCAGGAAGGGATAAGGCTGATTTTCTGAAAAGCAGTCAACTTTTATTTTCAATGTGTAGACTCTCTCAAATGAATCTTTGAAATTAAATATTTTGCTGTAACTTGCAATAGGTCCTGGAACAAAGTTTTTCATCTACATTCATTTATACATTCAAATGTGCATACTTGGACCTAGCAGGTTTGGCTCAGTGGTTAGAGCCCACCAGCTGTGAAGGGTCCTGGGTTTGATTCCTGCCAAGGGCACATACTTCGGTTGCAGGCTCAATCCCTGCCCCAGCTGGGCACATGCAGGAACCAACCAGTAAATGTGCCTCTCTTACATCGGTTTCTCTCTCTCTCTCTCTCCCTCTCTCTCTCTCCCTCTCTCTCTCTCTCTCTCTCTCTCTCTCTTCCTTCCTCTTCCCTGCCCCCATCTACTCTCTCTGAAAAGCAGTAGAAAAAATATCCTTGGGTGAGGATTTAAAAAATAAAATGTGCATACTCAAATGCATCCATGTGAAAACAGCTTTGCTTGGAAGATTTAATATCACGTTCTTGCTTTAGAGAAGCTAACAGCCTAATTAGGGCAGAACAATATATATGCACAAATAACCATAATGCATTGGTGTTTTTGAAAAATGCATATTTCTTCCTGAATTACCCTTACTTAAAGAAATAATGGTGAATGATGATAATACACATATTTTGGGATGACTTAACATGTTTTGCTCTTCATGCATTTGCAAGGTACTTCCTGTTAATGCCAAAGAAAATGAACCATTACAACATGTATACTAATTTGGGATTCTGAACAAATAGTCATACAATCTTCCACTTCCCAATCTTGTTAAAAGCTCCCACTTCCCAAACAGTAAAGGTAACTTTTGCAATGAAAAGAAAAGAAAGAGAGAAAAATGAGCCAGTCTAGATGTAAAAGAAGGGTAGGGCTAATTAACTTCCTGGTGCCTTGAAACCAGAGTTGATAGGTGAAGTGTGGTGTGTTCTCTCTTCCTTCCCTCCTTCTCCCCCACTCCCTCTCTTCTTTAAAAGGGGCACCTGTTGGAGTGGTTAAAAGCTTTTGATCTTGTAGGTTGAGTGCATGTTATCTTCAAAAACAAAGTTATTCCTTTCCAATGTTGTGTATACTTTGCTGCTCCAGTGACTGCTGTGCTGAGCCCTTTCTCCAACTGTACTAGAATTCCCAGTGAACTAGTGGGTGATTTTTCCAATTTAGATTAGTCACCTGATTTACAGCATTCTCTTGCATGTACTTACAACAGATTGTGTTTAAAATCTTCATAGCTTTGCTCATCTTTTAGGATTCAGATTTACTATCCATTCAGTCTGTGGCCTTTAGTTCTAGCACTGAAATTGGAACACAGATGACAACTACCCCCCTCCCTTGGGGTAGGTTGGAGGGAGTTGGGTTTTGGAGGGCTTAAGAAGACCCACAAAGGTAATTGATGCAATTTATATTTGTATAATAAAGAGTTGAGTTACAAACAACCATCTTGCAAATGAACCCATAGAGTTAGGCCTACTTGTAATAGGGGTTCTGCAGCCTCGCTCCTTGGCCTTATGGACAGTTTATAACCTAGCCAGATTTAGTTCTCAAAAAATAAAATAAAATGAAAAGACCCTTTTAATCATAGTAACAATGAAAAATGAAGGTCGACCGAACTGCAATATATGACAGCAATTTAAAGCGCAGGACCTTAAGTTTACCCACAGTTTTGTCCTAGATCATCCAGCTGTTTCTCTGAAAGCCAGATGACAGTAATCGTTAGAGGGGTCTCCTTTCCGTGTGGGCTTGGGACCCATTGTTGCGTGTGTTCCGTGCGCCGCAGCGCCGTGGGCCGGGGCTCCGCGGGGCGGGGCGGGGCGGGGCGGGGCGGCCGGAGGCGGGGCGGCCGGGGGCGGGGCCTCCTGTGCGCCGCCACTGCGCATGGGCGGACGTCTTCCTCGGCTCCGACCGCTTCAATTGCCGCCGCCGTTGTCTCTGGGAAACCCTGCGAAGGCCGCTAGCCGAGCGCTGCCTGAGCTCCGCCCGTCACGGACATGTCTGACGAGAAAGATTCCCGGAGGGCAGGCGAAGAGAAAGGAGAGGAGCCGGTGGTGCGCACCGTCCCCTGTAGTGCGCGCTCGGCGAAGCGGGCGGCGCAGGAGCCCCCGAAGCTGGAAGCGGCGGGGGCTGACGGCGGCTCTGACAGCTGCTCTGACGGCGGCTCTGACGACCTCGGCTGCGGAGGGGCGCCCATAGACCCCGGTCTCCTGGAGCTTGTGGCCGACGAGGAGAAATGCCGGAACATCCGCAAGCAGTACCGGCAGCTCATCTACAGCGTGCAGCAGAACCGCGAGGACATCGTGAACACGGCGAGCGACTGCTTAACCGAGGCGCTGGAGGAAGCCAACGTCCTGTTCGACGGAGTGAGCCGGACGCGGGAAGCCGCTCTCGATGCCCAGTTTCTTGTTTTGGCGTCCGACTTGGGTAAAGAGAAAGCAAAGCAGCTGAACTCTGATATGAGCTTTTTTAATCAAGTAGCATTTTGTGACTTTCTGTTTATATTTGTGGGTCTAAACTGGATGGAGGACGACGGACGTGATGCGCTGAGTGGCTGCGATGACAGCATCGCGCGCTCCTTCTGGGAGACGGTGCACGAGGAGGCGACGGCCTGGATATCGCGAGCTGAAACATTCCACTTCATTTTTGGTTCATTCAGGTCAGAGTCTTCCGCACCAAAGCCGCGACCTGGACACCATAAAAAAGCGCACAGAGTGGAAGAAAACGGGGATATGCCTACAAAGCTGAGGAGGCTGGACCTGGGTAGTAATCAAGAAGGGACAGAAAAAGAAGTAGAAAGAATCTTGGGATTGTTGCAAACGTACTTTCGAAAGTATCCTGACACTCCCGTGTCCTATTTCGAGTTTGTGATTGATCCAAATTCTTTTTCTCGTACTGTGGAGAATATATTTTATGTTTCTTTCATTATAAGGGATGGTTTTGCAAGAATAAGGCTTGACCAAGACAGGCTGCCAATATTAGAGCCAATTAATATGAACCAAGTGGGTGAGGAAAATGATCCCAGTTTCCATGGCAGGAAACAAGGAGTTATATCTTTGAGTTTACAGGACTGGAAAAATATTGTGGCGACTTTTGAAATTTCAGAGGCTATGATCACAAACTCCTACTAAATATTTTTCTTAGTATATAGCATTTTGTGTCTTTTCTAAAATATCCCAAAATAGATTGTAAAATCCAGACAGAAGCACATATTGTATCTCTTGTAAAGTGAGAAAGTATTTTCAAGAACATCAGAAATTGTCTTACTGTGCAGTGTATTTTTCTTGGTAGTTTATAAGGTTGTCATGATCTTCTGTTATATAAAAAAAATCACTGGCATGTTCATGGAAAAATTTTTGAGTGTCCTTTAAGATTTTATTAATAAAAATCAGCTCCAAATTTCATAAAAGGTATTTGATAATTTGCAAAAATCAGTTATGATGCTCTGTTATACTGTATTCTTCTGTTACAGGGAACCAAGGGAATCCTATATGGGACTCCTAACTAGGTTGGGGAAAGAGTGGGTGGGAAAAAAATGGTAAAGAAAGACTATCTGTTGGGTATTGAATATTTAGTGTTAACACTGTAAAGCAAAACAGGTACTTTGCTTCATTGCTAGGAGGACTCAGTAAGATTAGTTAGTGAGTATCCATAATTCTAAATAATTCTCCTGTGATTAGACTCAAAAGAAATAGAGTATCAACTGTAGTAGGTAAGGCATCAACTAAGTGCTGGAAGGTGAGTAGGAATTGGTCACAGATGGGAACGATATACTAGGCACAGGACATGGAGGCCAAATATAGGGAATTGTGAGAACTTGGGGCAGCAGAGAACCATAGATCTTTTTGAAAACTATTCCAGTTGAATGTTAAACTAGGCAAAAATTGAATTACCTTGTCTCTTAGTATCCTCAGAGGTAGAAGATATTTTTGTCAAATTATTTCAAACAAAATCTTTTAACATCCAGTTCTAGTCTTTATCTACTTGGTTAATTTGTTCTCTCGCCCCTAGTTTCTCTTTGTAATTTCTCCTAGTACACTGTGTGTCCTTCAGAAATCAGTGATGTTTCATTATGTAACAGCCTTGAATATTTGTTCCCAGTTCAATTTTGCATTTCTTAATAGGACTTTCAGTGCCTGCAAACTGGCCCTGTTTAAACTGAAACAATTGATTAATTTATTCATAAAGCCATAGATGCCTTTTTGTTTTTATTACTTTCAGTTGTTTTAAAAATGTAAATTAATGCCTCACTTGGAGGTTATTGCTGAAAATTTGGGTCTTTAAGAAAACAGTTTTTGAAGGTGCAGTGAGCATGCTTATAAGCTTCTTTTCTTGATCCCTATAGGAATTTAATCTTTGGTGCTGGTGGATTTTGCCATTAAACATTATTTAGCAGGTGGATAAGTATTTTGCATAGCAATAATGATAAATTTTCCTACTGAGTCTAGTGTGGTCAGAGGAGGGGGCATCCAAAGACTAAATGAATGTTATCAAGATTGAAAGAAGAGATCTTGGGTAAGGTTCTTTACTAATAATAGTGAAGATTTTTGTTTTGTTTTTTTTTTGGGTTTTTTTTTTAGCAGAAATAGAAATTTCTCATGATACTTGGCCAATTATTTTCCTAGCAAATGAACCCTTAGAGTTCACAATTTGTAGTGGAGGTTCTGCATGTCACCATCCTTGGCCTTACCCGCAGTTCATAATCTAGACAGATTAGTTCTCACAAAAATTTGAAGGCGTACTGACCCTTTCCAGTGTCTACCACCCTTTTATTTAGCAGTCAGGAAAGCATCTTTTGGTCTCACTGATCCTCACTTTAGCATGTTTTCTACCAGCTGAGTTCCTTGGTTTCCAGAGATTTGCTGTTTGAGGAAAAGATACTCTTAAAATGATAGCAAAAAAATCTTGCCTCAGTTCTTTATTTGCCACCAGATTGTTCTGTTAAATGCCTAGTGTCTTTACTAGGAGTATTTGAGACTTAGTGATGACTAAAAGCATTAATAGAGAATGTGAAGGTTTGGGGTCTTCTTACAGTTACAGCTGTTAAAATACAAATCAAGTTGACCACTTGTTTTTGTTTTTACTGTTTATCATGATACCTGGGTTGCCTCATCACTTTGAAATTAAAACAACTGCTTGCTTACCTTGAAGAAAAAGGAGAATTGAACAATATATAATTTAATTATAGAGATTAGGTATCAACCAAACTGCAAACCTTCGTGTTTCCACTAATGTAGTTAGAGTGGCTTAAATTTCTTCACATGTTCAATAAAATCAACAAGTTAAGGAGAATATTATGGGGGGGGGGCTTTTTTTTTACCAGAACTTTGTTATATAATTACCACTTTCTGTTCAGAGGACCTGGGATCAGATCCTAACCCTCTAACATTCTAGTAGAGACTTTGGGCAAATTTATTGAACCTATAAACCTTAAGTTTTTTATTTACTAAGTGAAAATAATACCTATCAAATTTATAGTGAGGATAAAATTAAAAAATGTGTGTGACAGGTACTTTAAATATGAATAACTGGGCATGGTATAGCAAGAAAAGCAAAAGATTTGTAATCATACAGACTTGGGTTCCATTCTTGACTCATGGGCAAGGTTCTTAATCTCTAAGGGCTTCTATATTGTCATTTCTGAAATGGGAAAGACATCTGCTTGGAAGACTTTTGTGAGGATTAAATGGGTGTACATATACACACACACACACACACATATATGTGTGTGTATATATATGTCACCATCCTTGGCCTTCCTCGCAGTTCATAATCTAGACAGATTAGTTCTCACAAAAATTTAAAGGAGTGCTGACCCTTTCTGGTGTCTATCCCCCTTTTATTTAGCAGTCGGGAAAGCATCTTTTGGTCTTGCTGATCCTCACTTTAGCATGTTTAATCTAAACATGTTTAATATATGTAAAATCAACACCTAGCACAGTATCTGGCTCATTGTGAGCATTTATATTGGTGCCTTACTCTCTAGATCAGGATTAGAAAATCCATGCTGCCATCTCCTTCCATAGTGAACATCTCTATCATGGTTTATTCACTTTCTTTTAAGTCTAGACATTACTTCTTTGTTCTGGGAAATCCATTACCAGTCGGTTGGAATTGGTGCTTTGTTAATTTTCTCAACTATTTGAGTGCCCATGGGGCCAGGCACTGCTCTTAGGCACTAGAGAAAAATACGACCCAACATATTTTTGGGCAGAGTATGACCCAGCTCTCGTGGAATTTATATTTTAGTAGGTGTATTAGTCTCCAATTGCTGCTGTAACAGATTACCATTTAGTGGTTTAAAACCAATTTATTATCTTTTATAGTTCTGGAGTTTGAAAGTCCAAGATTGGTTTCTCTGGGCTAAAATATTGTTTTTGCACACTTGAATTGCTTTCAGTATTATTTTTGCACACTTGATTTGCTTTTGGCATTGTTTTTACACACTTGAGTTGCTTTTAGTATTTTTTGCACACTTGAATTGCTTTCAATATTAGTTTTGCACACTTGAACTGCTTTCAGTATTCTTTTTGCACACTTGAATTGCTTTTGGCCTTTTTAAGGGGAATCTGGAGCAATGTTTTACTGGGGTGGGGGAAAGGCATTGCTGAGAGGCACATGGAACAGAGGAAAGAATAGCCAATATGTAAGCTCAGCAAACAGGTGCAGGTGAGGTGGTGTGTATTTACACTTACTTTGTAGAGCAGTGGTTCTCAGTGTGGCCTGGATTCCTCTGTGGACCCCTGAGGCTCCTTCAGGAAACCCTGAGGTAAAAAATATCTTTATAATACTAAGATGCTGTTTGTCCTTTTCGCTCTTAATTCTCTTGCAAGTCTGCCATGGAGTTTTCCAGATGCTTACATACGTGACCAGTGATGTTGCAACAGAGTGGACACAGGAAAGAGCTGCCTTTTATTAAGATAAACAGTAAAGAGAATTACAAAGATATAAAACAATTCCACTCTTCTAATTAAAAATGTTTTAAATAGATTGTTTAACAACATTTAAGATATTTAGTATTTTAATAATTTAAAATATTTTAAAATTTTTCTTAGTTTCAATATTTAATATGTTAAATATTATAAGTAAACCCCATTAACCAAAGCTCCTTGGGGCCCTAACTAATTTAAGGTTATAAAGGGATCCTGAGACTAAAAAGTTTAAGAACTCTTCTGTATCAGCTGCTGTGATCAGCAGCCACTATTTCTAGCAGTTGTAATTGAAGGAGGAAGGGGGAGCATTTTTCTCTCCTCCTCCATCTGTATGCTCCTTTCTTACATTGCCTCGGGGAGCTGTCTTCTATCTTGTTTATCTTTCAAGTGGGAAATCACTTACCTGGAGCTGAATGACAACAGTTTCACTTTAAAGTTAGATTAAATTTTAAAGACATCATGGTTAGATCTGTGGTCAGCTGAATGCTTCAGTTACCTGTGTCTTACTGATTTCACACAGTTAAAAATGTTCAGGCTTACTCAGAGCTTTCTTTGTAAAGTCTGTGCTCTGGTTTATATAATTTGGCTTTAACCTTGGACCATAGGAACCCAGGTCTGATACAGAATTTCAGCACAGAACAGATTATAAACAATGTTGGAGGAAGTATGTGGCATGACAATGCATTTTCTTTTGCTCTAGTAGATACATTGGGGGAGGTGATTACAATGGGTGGTTTTCTTAGGCAGCCAGTGATTGTGTTCTGGCACCATCTGTGTTACTTACATGCAGATAAAATGAGACTGAGATTAAAAAGGTTATTTTCCAGAAGAACATCTAGCTGCATTTATTAATTCTTTCAAACCAACAAGTCAGCTTTATGCACTTTGATACCAACTAGAGAGTAATGTTTGTTATCTGAAGCTTACATTGATCCTTTGATCTGAATGGCTATTATTACCAAGTTGTTTTTCCCCCCCACAGTGCCTTGTGTTGAAGGAGGAGCCTCTGCCATAATGCCAGTTGATGAATACTGGCTGTGTTTACCGGCCTCTCATGTTAGACCTTTTATACAGACGGTCAGGGTGATGCAGGCTTGTCCCCACTGTTGCTGGTTTCCAGGTGTTCTTCCCTCCATCCCTGGGCCACCATGCGCACCTGCCATGCCGCCAAGGGGCAGCCACGGCGCCGCTCCTCCTCCTCCTCCACCACCTACCTCCTCTGCAGCCCCTTCCACATCCCAAGCATCCTGTTCTACTGACCCCAGGCTCTGCCTTTTACCCTCTACATCTGATTGTAGGCAGGAGAAAAATGTACAGTCTAGGCTGGTAAGTTCGGGAGCTTTTTTGTATTAGGGTTAAAACTTGATTTTTGAAAAACTTTTTTTTTTCAGTGCTTACCTTTTCCAGTCATTACCTCATGTTAGCACAGATTTTTGTTTTAATAAAAGGTGTTATTAAATATGTCACCAGAACAGTATTCAAAGCTAATGTGAAATGGTAAACAATGTGTATACAAACTAGGGGAATGAAACACCAATTAGAATATATGCACCCCTATGTTCATAGCAGCGTTATTTACAATAGCTAAGATCTGGAAACAGCCCAAGTGCCCATCAGTAGATGAGTGAATAAAAAAGCTGTGGGACATTTATACAACAGAATACTATGCAGCTATAAAAAAGGCTTTCTTACCCTTTGGGACAGCATGGATGGACCTGGAGAGTATTATGCTGAGTGAAATAAACCAGTCAGAGAAAGGCAAATACCACATGACCTCACTTATAAGTGGAATCTAATGAACATAATAAACTGATGAACAAAATAGGTCCAGAAACATGGGGGCATGGAACAGACTGACATATCTCAGAGGGGTGGGGGGAAGATGGGAAGAGATTAACCAGAGAACTCATATACATTTATGCATAACCAATGGACACAGACAGTAGTGTGGTGAAGGCCTGGGGTGGGGCATGGCCTGGGAAGGCGGGAAGGGGGGGGCATTGGGGGACATCTGTAATACTGTCAACAATAAAAAAACTGAAAAAACTAGGGGAATGAAATGATTTTTTAAAATCAATTAAAAGTCTAACAGTTATATTATAAAGCTTGTTACATGCCAAGTACATGGAAACTAAATACAATACAGGAGGCTTCGTGTATAGGTAGATTAAATTAGCTTTATAGAGTTGTGTGTATTTATTTACTCCCTCCTTTTTGTTTATTTAAAACTTTCACATTTAACTTTTTTTTAAATCCTCACCCAAGGATTTGTTTCCACTGATTTTAGAGAGAGGGAGAGAGAGAGAAAGAAAGAGAAATGTTGATATGAGAGAGAAACATCAATCAGTTGCCTCCGATATGCACGCCAACCTCGGATCGAGCCCACAACCTTTAGTATATGGGACAGTGCTCTAACCAAGTGAGCCACCTGGCCAGGGCTTACATTTAACTTTTTATGTAGGTGTATGTCAATTAATGATTTAGTTCTGAATTTCAAGATTTTGTGCCTTACCTAAACAGTGTAGAAAAGTCTTAATTAAGTATTTGGCTAATCTGTTTCAATTGCTATTTACCAGGCCCTCTCTTCATCCAAGACCGCGGCCCACTCATTACTCTACCTTTGACTAGAAAGTAAAGATGATTGACAAATTATATCAATGATTCTATTAAAAACGTATAGTGCAAATGTTTTTAAAAACCTAATTTAAAACCTGGTTTGGAAGTTCTAGGATAAAAGGGCTGATCAGATTTAATTTAGGCCTAAACTGATTTTGCTGGGCCCTCAGGACCTTACTTAGATGACATTTCAAAGTAGCTATCTGTGATGTGAGAAGGTTGAATGCTTACTTTTGTGTGCTGTGATAGAAATCAAACAACAGGTTTTCCTTTGAAAATTCCTTTTGCTTCTCTTTAAAGAAAGATTTTTCTCACAAAACTTTTCAGACATTGCTGCTTTTAAGTTAAATTATTTTCTTTTTCGTTGTTTTTCTTTAGGCTTATCAAGACGGCAGACTTCAAAAGCTACTAAAAATGAATGGCTCTGAGGATCTTCCTGAGTCCTACGACTATGACCTCATTATCATTGGAGGGGGCTCAGGAGGACTGGCAGCTGCTAAGGCAAGGCTTCTTGTGTGTTATCTGGGCTACGACACTTCTCCAGAGTGCCTGTGGAATTTGTTTGAGCCACTCTTGTGACATTTTGCACATTAACTTGGCTAGAATATGTTAAGGAGACCAGCTTATAAATCATTTTCCAGGTTAAACTATATGTTCTTTATTTTGGGACACATTTTCATTCATTTTAAGTTTGGTTGACTTGATAATAAGGGTGTTGTATGGAAAAGGTTTGAAATTAAGTATATTTCTTATTCTTAATAAATATTAATTTTTTTCACTTTGATTTCCCTGTTCACAACTCCTCCTCCCCGATAGAAAGATGGAGAGCAGCTGGATTTCTTAAACTTAGTAAACATGATTTGCCTCTTGTGTATACACTGTGAGCTGTGAGAATAACCACTAGCTGGCCTGGGGGTGCTCGCTAGAGGGTGTACAAATGATGGAGGGAAGAGGGAGGCTCCTCGACCTGAATTGAGATACATTTTCCACATGTGAAGGGGCCCTTGGAACTCTCATTCTGCTGAAGAGATTCTTTAAAAAGATGAGGTGCTTATACTCCTGGCAGCTTGTGGTGAGTCAGTAACAGTAGATTCAAATGAAGCTGCCCACATTAGGAGCAGGCCAGTATCTGGTATTAAGCAGTGCTTTGCTATAAATGACTAAGAAGTAGTACTGGGTATAGGTATTTTACTGAAGTGATGGTGGTTTTGGAGGACACACAGACTCAGTCCTTTCAAATAACCATGGAGGTCTAGTTGCCAATGCACAAAGCTTATTCTCTGAGAAATATAAAGGATACTCTTCAAAATGAACTTTTCACTATCATCATTCCACTAAAATAGATTTGGAAACCTTATAGATATCATCTACTTTTTCATTGGCTCCTCACGTGAAAATTTTAGTAAATATGACAATTTCAAAAGACAAACTTCTCCAATATTCTGCCTAGAAACAAGTAAAACTTAAAAGTACATTAAAAAATACTATAGGATACAGGCTGAATCAAGGATTGTAGACTATCAATGAATCTGTTTTACTGGCTACTTACCACTTGCTTAGAAATGGTCCTATGCTTTTCAGATTATTGCTTAATTTGTTACTAGTTGAGTGGAATTATGTAAGAGGATGCTAGGGCTTTCGGCTAATGGACAATTTTGTAACTAATCTGTGTATTCTTATAGCTACCCTTAGAATTATCTAAGTATTACTGAATTTTTTTCTTGAAGTAGCATTAATGATCTTGGAATATAAAATCCCCAGGTATTACTAACTGGTTATGCTTTAGGCATAATAGTCTAATAAAAATAGCATAGATTTTTAACATCCCATTTCTAGTCTGTTATGTTAACCTTTCCAACTCATTTTAACAATTTTATTTTCCAGGAGGCAGCCAAGTATAACAAGAAGGTGATGGTCCTGGATTTTGTCACTCCAACTCCTCTTGGAACTAGATGGGGTAAGCTTTTAAAATATTTTAGAAGTGAATTTGTAGGAGCAGGTTTTTCCTTGGTATTGGTTTAAATGGCTCCTAAAACCCAATTATAAAATTAAAAATTAAACAAAACAACTGAGCCCTGGCTGGTGTGGCTTGGTTGGAGTGTCATCCCATACACCAAAAGGTGGAGTGTTTGGTTCCTGGTCATAGCACATACCCAGGTTGTGGGGTCAGTCCTTGGTCTGGGTGTGTGGGAGGCAACCAATCGATGTTTCTCTCTCACATCAATGTTTTTCTCTCTTTCCTCTCTTTCTCCCTTCCTCTCTCTAAAGTCAATTAAAGGCCCAGCTGGCATGGCTCAGAGTTTGAGCATTTACCTATGATCCGGGAGATCACGGTTTGATTTCCAGTCAGGGCACATGCCTGGTTGCAGGCTCAATCCCGGGGGGGGAGTTGTGCAGGAGGCAGTCCATCAGTGACTCTCTCATCATTGATTTTTTTTCTCTCTCTCTCTCCTCTCCCTCCCTCTCTCTCAAATCAATAAAAACATTAAAAATAATAATAATACAATAAAATCAATTAAAAAAAACCCCAGACATATACCTCTTTTTTTTATACTAAGTTAAAAGGACTCCAGTTAAATTTTGAAAATTTAGGTTCTTTGGCAGTCAAGATAATACAACCTTATCCATAGCTGTTACAATGATTTAAAGCTAATTCATACCATTTTGTTCACCTCCCCACCTGCTTACATTTTACTCTCATGAAGACAGCTATCACCATGTTTTAAGCTCAAGCATGCTAAACTTTTTTTTAATGAATCCTTTTATGAGAGTGAAAGCTAACGACCACACCTCCTTCTTTAAAAAATGCTCATATATTGAGGCCTGCGCAGGTCCCAACCTTGTCCGTGGTTTGGATTGCTATCTGCCTCATAAAGCAAAGCAGAGGATTTGTCTCTGGGAAGACTAAGTCATCTTCTCCTCTGAAAAAGCCTCCCACATAGTTGATTTTGGCATCTTTCAGGAATAGGAGGGCAGGGATTGAGGCCTTACGAGTCTGAGTTTTCATTTGAGGTAGAGAGAGAAGATAGTGGTTGTAACCAGAAAGTCCGGAGTGCAGTGTAGTTAACTCCAGAACACGTCACTGGGACCCAGCCTGGGCTTCATGACAGTCATAGAGGTGGGTTCCTTAATAATAAAATAGTAATAAAAATGCTGTTTATAAAATGTTCATATACATCAAATTTTATGTGTAGTTACAGACCCACTGCAGTTTAATTATGCTCAGTTTCACAACCCCTTTATCAGACAGTTCTCATAGATTCAATGGCAAGTATGGGGTTCTACACAAAGTAAAATTTCAATTTCTGGCATCTTTATCAGCAGTCAGTTAATTTTGAATCTTTGAAGTATGTGGAAATCTGCTCATTTTTGTATTGTGTTTGGATGTCTCTGTGTTTGGTATATAAGGCTGTCTGAACTTAGAAATGTCAAAGGACTTAGGAATAAACTTGTATAAGTAGTATTGGCTACATTAAGCAAATGCATTGTGGTTCATAGAATAGTAATAATTGTGGACCTTTTCTTTGAAGGATTGCAAAGCAGGTTATGATTTCTCATTGTTGTTGCAGGTCTTGGAGGAACATGTGTGAATGTGGGTTGCATACCGAAGAAACTGATGCACCAAGCAGCTTTGTTAGGACAAGCCCTGCGAGACTCTCGGAACTATGGATGGAATGTCGAGGAGACAGGTATTAGGGGGAAGCTATTGTTGGGTTTGTGCTTTGGGGGCTTGGAGCTGTGATCTTGCAGTGCAATGTCCATTTTTATGAGACTAGCAATAATCTGGAAGTTGTTTTTGTTTACATTTTTAATGGATAAAATTACTGCAGTTATCCTGTGTCAGGTGGCTACAGAGCTATTATGGTAAGAACAGTGCACTTGGAGTATCTTTCTTTACTAGAAAACAGAATTCTTTCAAATATATTCTCATTATAGAGAGTTTCATAGAGGGGTACAAATTACATTAACTTTCCTTTGAAGCTGTTGCGTTTTTCTCAATTCAAAGATGCCTGTTTCATGAGCTGATATTTTGGGAGTGGAGGGATGGCTTGTTTGTTGAGAAGAGGATGGTTAGTCTTTGTCAGATTAAAAATATTGAGTACCCTAGAAAAGATGAAGAGGAATTTGTTGACTTTAGAAAGTAGGTTGCATTATCTGGGAGGAGAATAACATGAGGCCTGGCACAGGTTCCTGGCTAATTAATGACCTAGGTCACTGTGTCCTTGGAGAGTGAAACTCCAGCCCCTATCTGATTTTAGTTTTTTTTGTTGTTGTTGTTTTAAAT
The DNA here is from genome assembly GCF_964146895.1 of Miniopterus schreibersii. Taxonomy (NCBI): domain Eukaryota; kingdom Metazoa; phylum Chordata; class Mammalia; order Chiroptera; family Miniopteridae; genus Miniopterus; species Miniopterus schreibersii. Next base: position 175,147,451 of record NC_138102.1, read on the forward strand.
ATATATATTTTTATTGATTTCAGAGAGAGGAAAGGAGAGGGAGAGAGAGAGAGAAACATCGATGATGATAGAGTCATTGATCGGCTCCCTCCTGCATGCCCCGGACTGGGGATCGAGCCCGCAACCCGGGCATGTGCCCTGACTGGGAATCGAACCCCGATCACCTGGATCCTAGGTCGATGCTCAACTGCTGAGCCACGCCTGGCCGGGCTGATTTTAATTTTGAGATCTATGGGTTATGGGACATTTGAGGAAAATCTTCCAGCCAATAGGTACGGTAAATTATTTTGTGGCTTTTTTTTTGAGTTTTAGTTAATAGTTTATTATTTTTTTAAAAAAAAGACATACATACATGCTTTGAAAAAAATTTGCTTCCACTCAAACTAGTGATGCTTTCTTTATTGATGCTCTTCTTTCTCATTTAAAATCAACAGTACTTTTTTCCAAGTCTGGAATCTTAGAAAATCAGTTGCTTTAAAAGTTTTCCTGGGGTTATATCTCTTTCCTCAGAGCCTTTAGAAGACTGTTTCCTGGGTCTTTAGAATCTTAAAAAGATAAGAAAGAAGAGTAGGACTCTGCTAAATGTGAATTTTATTAGTAGGGCCAACTGAGTATTTTAATAGATTCAGTAATCAGGTGGGTGGTGAAATATAACTTGCTAAATTTGGTAAGTCTTCTTTTCAGCAAAAGAATATCTCTTTCACTGTTATGTAATAAAAGTAAGCACTGTCTATGATTATTCATGTTGAATTTGTTTCTAAATTAAATAATAGGGAACTAATAAATGCACTGCAATGGGGGTAATAAAGAGCCACTACAAGCATAGTCCACTTTGTACATTAAAACCAGCAAAAACTCCCTGAATTTCATGGGGTTTTAAAACTTAAAATCAAGGTTGTCTTATTTGTCTGTCTTTACAAAAAGTATCTTCCAACCAATTTAACAATTTTACCTCCTTTGTGTTTCTTCCCCCTTTCCAGATTTTAAGGTAGAGGTAGAAATATAGTCTAGTTTTCAGTTTTTATACCTTTCACCCCTTGTATTTGTCAGCTGCAGAAACAATTCCCAAGTCTTTGATGAGAGCCTCCAGTTAAATCCCTTCACTCTTCCCAAATCTAAGCCCAGTGTTTTATTGTTATCTTCAGTTTTTCCTTTTAAGCCTTGGGCCTTCTGAAGCCTGGCCTAGCTGTGAGAACCAGAGTGGGGCTTTGTAGGAGTGGCCTGCCGGACCTGCCAGCATCCACCACTGGGGAGCAGTAATTACCTTCCTCCTTTTTGTATTTAAAATGATTGTTGTGAAGAATCAGTGGATTTAGACACATGTTTATGTCATTACATCTTAGAGGAAGAAGGAAACTTGGAGGTGTATTTTTCAAATTAGAAACCCCTAGAGGCTGCTGATTCATGTTCTCTACAGATAAAGCAGGAAGGCTTATTTTGCATTTTTCAAATAGAAACACATCTAATCTCTTTGTCCTTGAACAAAGAACAGTGCTCCAGTTTTCTGGGAAGGCTGTCTTCTCTGACACTGCAAATAGCTCCCAGCGTGGTAAGGGAGGAAGGGACTTGGGCCAGGCAGCACAGCTGAATCCTCCCGGTGATGGGGGAGTGACAGGTCTGGGATTCAGCATGTGACCTGCCTTTTCTCTGAAGCTCCAAATGGAGAATGTACAGAGAAAGTCTAGGCCTAAGAAAAAATTACTTGAGCTCAGTCATGTAAACTGGATGAATTGGTCCTTTCTGGAAGATTTATGGGCTTTATATTTTTCAGATTTCTCTATTTGAATTCTATGCTCAAGAATTAAATATACCTTCAAAATATTAAGTATTTGGGAAGTTTTAGAATCTCATTGTCAATGCAAAGAAAGCAAGCTCATTGGTTTGCAATCGGGGGCTTACAGTTTGGAGATATATTCTTCCACGCACCTGACATTTTCACATATAGTGTGTCTGTGTCTGCCACTGGGTTTAGTGTGTGGCCTTGGGCAGGCCATTCATCCTTCATTTCCCTGTGCTTATATAATGGAGGTAATTCGTGCCTCTTTAGGAGCTTTGAAGTTCACATGGAAGGTGCGCTGAAGATATTAAAGATGCTAAGTAGTTCTGCTAGTCTGATTACTATTGTCAAATCTAAGGGTATGGCCTGGCTCTCTGTAGTGGGCTGGAGACAGAGAAGGAGCAACAGAGTTGGCTTAAGTTCCAGTTGCTGTGGTGGGCACAGGAGCACACCCAGGTGAAACACGAGTCCTGCCTGGCCAGCTAGAGTCTGCATTCCAGAGGCTTAGCATTGGGTTACAACTGGTAGACTAGGCCAGCAGAATCAGGAGGCCTAGGAGAAATGCTGGGGCTAGGCCAACAGATGGGCGAGTGTGGGGATGTGGAGTATCCAAGTAGTAGAGAATGCAGGAAGGCGGTGGATTTGGGGCATGATCAAAAGACGGGGCAGCCCTAGAGAACTGGGGTTCCAAGCACATTACTACCCATAGTCCAACAAGGATCCAGTTACCCCCACTAGTATATAAAGTAGGAATTTGGATTTTACAAGACCAGAAACTCAGTTCCCGGACTGGAATGCAAGGTCAGAAGCATAGGAGCAGCTAGAGGGCCTTGATGCTGAGTCCCAGACTGGTGGGTAGAACTTTTAAGATCCTTCTGCCTTAGCATAATCACACTAGAAATTGGGGATGGATGGTAGTGGCTGCCCCCTCGGATGGTAGTGGCTGCCCCCTTTATCAGAGGATGAAGGAACTCTGGTAGAAAAGGGGGTTTGAAGAGTTTGGGAATCGGGGCAGCCTGATAGCCACAAAGGAAGGCTTTAACAGAATTGAGATTAGATTAGGTCTAATCATTGACTTTGAATTTCTGTCTTTGAAATATTTGAATTTATTGATGCTATTATTTAATCCTACCTATGTCGTCTTTTAGAATATGGTCCCTCCTGTAGGATTAGCAGAGGATAGTCCATTTAGTAGTTCTACAGCTGTGAAATTTCAGAAGTGAATCCTCCCTTTGATCTGGGTCATTGTTTCTTCATAGGGGTGTTAATGACACATTGGCCTTGACAGCTCCTAATTGTAAGGAACTGTAGTGAAGGATATTTAGCATTACTGGGCCTTAGGCATCCCTAAGTCACTGTAACTAAACCCAAACCACCACCAACAAAATGATGTCTGGGATTTGCGTAAATATTCTAGTTTAAGAAAAGAGAGGTATATGAAATGAGACTGGTAAAATGTTGGTAATTGTTGTAGCCAGATGATTGGCACCTGGGGATGAGTTAACTGTTCAGTTCCATTCCTGATGGAGAAACAGTGATTCCTGCCTCCTCTTTTTGTGGAGGTAGTAGGCAGATGCCAGACCCATAGGCTGGTCCCTGCAGCACTCCCGTACCCCTCCCCCCAGCACCAAGTCCTCTTGGCATCACAGCAGTGGTCTCTGTAGTCACTTAAAAAAAAAAATTTGAACTGATCTCTCAAGGTTTGGTCTAGTGCTAACATTTTACGATTCTGTGGATCAAGTATGTATAATCTATGGACGTCTCCAGGATGCCAGAAACCAGTTTTTGTGCTGTCATTCCTTCTCCTAGAGGCTGGCCATTAGTTCTCATCGACTTGGTTTTGCTGCTTCCTGTGTGGCCGAGCTACTTACCCCTGAATCTAAGACTCAGGCCCATTTCCATGGCATGGGCTTTCCATGCATGTTGATTCTCTTGCCATTCCTTCCAAACCATAGCTTTCCCAGAACCTGCCTCTTCCTACCACTAGAGCGTATTTTATGTCTAGCCTCTTTTCTCCTGGGCACTGAGAAGTTACTAATTTATGAATGACAAAAGGATTGAATTTATCCATTGGAATCTTATATTAGTGCCTCGACTTAAAAGATAAGTTTTATGGTAGAATTTAAAAAATCTTCCTCTGTTTTGTGAGATGGGGATTTTGGGGACAGTGAGACAGACTCATAAAATTCTCTGTCTAGACCAGGGGTCAGCAAACTTTGTATGAGATAGTAAGTATTTTAGGCTTCATGGGCCATGTGGTATCTGTCACAACTACTCACCTCTGTCATTGTAGCACGAAAAGCAGCCCTATATAATATGTAAATGAATGATCACAGGTGTATTTCAGTAAAACTTGATTTACAGAAAAGGTGATGGGCTGGATTTGACTCATGGAGCCGTAGTTTGTAGCCCCTGGTCTAGACACTGTTACCAGTTTAGTAACAGCAAACCTGCCTATATCAGAGTCCCTTAAGGATTATTACACAGAGTCCTAAGCCTTACCACAACACCCAGCAGTTGGTATTTACAACCCAAAGTAAAATTCACGTTCATTTCTAGATAAAGAAGAAAAACATTGAAAATGGTTATTTAAATCTTTTTTTTTAAAGTGGTAAAGACTGACTTTTTTTTTAATATGTTTTTATTGGTTTCAGAGGGAGGGAGGGAGAGACAGAAACATTAATGATGAGAGAGAATCATTGAGTGGCTGCCTCCTCCCCACCTCCAACTGGGAATTGAGCCCGAACCTGGGCATGTGCCCTGACTGGTATCAAACTGTGACCTCCTGGTTTGTGGGTCCATGCGAAACCACTGAGCAGCACTGGCCAGCCGGTTATTTTAGTTTTAAGAATTGCCAGGAAGCCTTGCATTAGTTAGTATTATGGTAGTTTTCTGAAAAGGAAAGACGGCTTGAAGATGAAATGGTCATTTAGGTGCTTGGAATGAAGGCCTTGCCCTTTTCGACCGAAAGCTCTGCTCTTAGTGTTCCATGTGAGTAGTTACTGCAAAGCAAAACGTTTTATCTTACTACTTTGCACAGTTGGACATGACTGGGGGAAGATGACGGAAGCCGTACAGAATCACATTGGCTCTCTGAACTGGGGCTACCGTGTGGCGCTGCGGGAGAAGAAAGTCACCTATGAGAACGCATATGGGCAGTTTGTGGGGCCTCATAGGATTAAGGTAATTGCAAGACAGCCTGAGGAGCTCCTTTGGGTTTGTGTTAAGCTTTGGTTGGAGGTGGGGGAGGAAAAGAAGGGAATTATCCTATTGAAAGTAATGGCCGCCGTGACCTGGAGTATCCAGTGTGGTGACTTTGCCATCACATCTCCTTATGGGCCTTTCTTTTTGGTGGGGTAGAGGGGAAGAGTACTAAATTCAGGGCCACACTACCTGGATTTGAGTTTTGGCTCTGCCACTTACTGCATTGGGACCGTGAGCAAGTCCCTTCATTACTCAGAGCCTTCGTATTTCTTAGGCATTACCAGATTTTTATGAAAATCATTGGACAGTGTGACGAATGGCCTTTGTTAACTATAAAGCGTACAGTTCTATGGCAGAAGAACTATTACAGGCTGACTCATTTGGTTCCTTTGTAGACAACGAATAACAAAGGCCAAGAAAAAACTTATTCAGCAGAGAGATTTCTCATCGCTACGGGTGAGAGGCCACGTTACTTGGGCATCCCTGGTGACAAAGAATACTGCATCAGCAGGTAAGGGGCAAATTGCAGGGAGGAGAGAAAACCCACTGTGGATTTATGCTTCCACTTTTTTCTTCAAACCCATTCTGTCCATTTCCTGGAGCTTAGTGGATTTTTTTGGCCATATTTTTGCCCAAAGGGGCAGGGGACTGGGAAAAAGAGAAAGAAAAAATTACTTAGGACAAGAGAACATTTAAAAAATTCAAAACTATAAACACTGGTCATCTTACCACTCAGAGTTTACATCACTGCTAACATTTAGAAGTATGCTTATTTTGAATTTATATATATGTGAGTATATTTTATAAATGTATAACATAAAATCAGATGGATAGCCACAAACAGTTTGTAAAATGATACTTATGAATACACATAGGATCACCTAATACCTTACGCTTTGACACTTGCAGGGTGGGCACTAAAAGAATTAGATTTATCAGACCCTAGTCCCTACTCATTGTTATTTGAATGGTTGCAGTGTCAGTGCAGATGGATCTCATGAAATAAGCGAGTCAAGCAAGAAGGTTTGCCAAGTGATTTATTTTTGCCCATCAAGTGATAATACTGGTGACATAGTTTATCAGATGTTTTAAATTATGAAGAAATGAAGACGGATTGTTGATAAATATGTCCTCTTGGATGCTTTTTTTTCAGGAGTATCTGATTATGTTATAAATTACTTTTTTTCACGCCCTTTTTGGTTGGGGAGGGAGGGATATGATTTATTTCCTTTGTGCTTCATATAGGGGCAGCTCATATGGCATCTGTTGTCTTTGTTATCTTGAATAGGCTTCCTTTTCATATTTAAAAAAATTCATTTTCTAATGGTGCTTCTGTGATATCACATGTCTTCTGTATTCTTCACTCGAGGCGATCTTGTTGGATTTTACTGTTCATAGTTGGCTTTTACGGTACAACCCAGCATGCTGCGTCTTCCCAGTCCTCCCCACTCTTGATAATTGGTGTTCCAGATAAGAAATAACAGGCTTTCCACCACAGAGGGAGCTGAGTGGCGGGATGAGGGTTTGGGTTTTCAACGTGTAGGATATTAAACACATTAGTGAGAATTGTTCCAGACAGTTCCGAATCGGTTTGTTTGCCTGTGAGTTGGACTACTGTCAGAAGTACACGGTTTCTGTGCGAGGCCAGGGTAGCCCAAGCTGCTCCCTAAGCAACTGGGTGGCAAAAAAGGGAAAGTCTAAGACCTTATGAAAACTTTTTGTATATTACATGTGAAGCTAATTAAAAGTCTTAAATCTGAAAAGTGTCTTGCTCATAAGAAAGTAAGAATACTTATTTTGATTTGGTCTTTATTCACATATGAACACTTTTCTATTTATTCCTTTTTTTACAAAAATTTCTTTTCAGTGATGACCTTTTCTCCTTATCTTACTGCCCGGGTAAGACCCTGGTGGTCGGAGCATCCTATGTCGCTTTGGAATGTGCTGGATTTCTTGCTGGCATTGGTTTAGATGTCACTGTTATGGTACGGTCCATTCTCCTTAGAGGATTTGACCAGGACATGGCCAGCAAAATTGGTGAACATATGGAAGAACATGGTGTCAAGTTTATAAGGCAGTTTGTGCCAATAAAGGTAAGTGGAGTTGCCTGTAAGTTTGTTGATTCTATACTCATGTTAAAAGTTAGGAGAGAGAGTTGGGTGGGCAATCGAAGCATCCTTTCAGCATGGTAACATTAGGAATGCTGTAATCCTTCAATTGTGTGAGAGGGGTATATAAACTTGTACTGCCTACCACCTAAATAGCTTTGCACTTATTTGCAGAATAACAATTTCTTCATTTCCTTCTCTACTTTCTTACCTTTGGTTCTCTTCTGTTTCACACTTCCCTTTATGCATTCCTTTATCATCTTTCATCTGTTACACATCTACACCAGTGATTTAATAAGTAAGAGTTCAAGACTAGGCTGATTTAAAAAATTTTCCCATAAGACATTTCTCATTGGTGTACAGTGTAGGCAATAGAAGTGCTGTATTATTCCTGCTTCCCTGAGAACAGTTATCTGGTTTGTTATGTCGATGGCCTATTTTGCTCATTTAAACTTCTTTTGAAAAGGCCGAACAATATGCCAAGTTACATTGGGACTTGTTAACATTACCACAGATGTTTGATATGTAAGTGTGATAGGATCAAGCACTTCATGTATCTCAGATTATTAGTTTCCTTTAGGGCTGGTGAGGATGGGACTGTTTTGTTTAAGTTAAGGAATTTTAGCTGTCATTTTTAAAATTGCTCAGTGAGTTGATGTAGTTTCATGCATGACCATGAATCTCTTAATGTTGATAGAGCATGGAGCATTGGGGTCAGAATGACCTGGATGTAATACTGTTCTGCCAGTTTCTTGCTGTATAACTTTGGGGGGATTACTTAACCTCTCTGAGCTTCAGTTTCCTCTATAAAATTGGAATGGTAAGAGCACCTATCTCAGTTTTTGTGACTATCACATTAGCTTACAATTAGAAAGACAGTTACTGGCTCAGAGTAAGTCTAAGATGAATCCATCTCAGTATATGGTTGTGAGGATTGAGTAGCAAACTTCCTGCTGTAGCTGTTTTTAGGGAGTAGAGGTATATGATTAGAAAACAGTGGCTATCTGTATATGCTGCACTGATAGAAAAGTAACATCTTCCTTGATAATATCCTAACATTTGGGGAGTTGTGGGCTCCTTTGAGAACCTGGTGGACTATCCCTGGTGAAATAAAACTGTCTGTGCACATAACATTTTGCTGGGGTTACCAGGGTGTCTGATCTCCCAGACGCTAGTAGTGAACACTTGCTGTACTGTATTATAAAGTGACTGAGTGGCAGCAGCCTTCTGCAGAAAGGAGGGATAGAGTGCATTTTGGGCAAAGAACATAGTATGAGCAAAACTGCTGTGGGGAATAAAATTGTTCTAAATGCAGAAATTGTTCGGGATACAGAAAAGGCCTGACTGGAACAGAAAAGTGAATAAGGCAAGAAGGAATTAGAGGTGAGGCCCTTATCATTTTTAAGCAAATCTAAGCAAGCCATGGACCAATTCAACTTCTCTCCACAGATTAGAACATTGTACCTTAAATAGGAAAGACATTTTTAGCATGTTCAAAGGAGCTTAAATGTATAAGAAAAGAAGGGAGTCAAGAAGGAAATCTTTACTACCTATTGATGTTGAAAATAAAACCAACCTTGACATTTTTCCCATACAGAGTGGTTGTATTTTAAAGGTAGGGTAGAAATTATAGGTTACTTTTATGGATTTCTCCCAGTAAATATTTTACAGAAGCCCATGATTTGGCTGTCATTCACAGACAGCAGAGGTTCACTACATATTTGCAGAAGCCTCTAGGTAATAGGGTTTCTCACTGTTACCCAGTCTGTAAGTTACTGTTGACCTCTATGTGTAGTAGGCTAGTATGTTCACTCTCACCATAGCACAAGAACAGGGCTGCTCGTTTCCTCCCTGTGTCCTTCAGAACTGAGGACATCCCCTAGTGATGACAAACGCATACACATACTTGCCCACTATGGTTTTTAGGGCATTTTAGATGTTATCTGTATGGTGATTGACCTACCCCATGTCTATCCTTTGTCGACAAAGCTGAGCATCTGTAGTCAAAAGAGAACCTGAATTTGAGCAGCAGTGACTCTCCAGGGGATTAGTGGTTCTGGGTGACTTATAAGACAGTAAGTCATTGGTTTGATTTTGGGATTGTAGTCTGCTTTCTCTGCCTTTCCCCTTCCCTTTTCTGTCTGAATTCTGCATAAGAACTATTGAAAGAAAGCCCCTCTAGCAAACATTAAGCAGCGAGAAAAGGGATTAATAAGAGAATCGAATCATCCTCATGATGTTCGGACGAGTTAAATGGGACATGAAAGACCTTTTAAACCAGATTCTGTATTTTAACTTGGGGTTAACCAGATAGAAAGGGAAGACATAATTATCCACTTTGATACATGTCTTTATTGTTGAGTAAAACTTTATCACTTTTGTAGGTTGAACAAATTGAAGCAGGGACACCAGGCCGACTCAGGGTGATAGCTAAGTCCAGCAATAGTGACGAAATCATCGAAGGAGAGTACAATACGGTAAGGAATGGACCCAGGTCATTACTTCATTAGAAAGCAAATAGTGTGCTTGTTGGGTATTTGCTGCGTACTTGAAATGGCTGTTTGCTGTTCCCAAAACCCTTGGTTCTATTCCCATTCAGTCAGAGGCTGTGCTGTCTTTGTCTTTAATCTTATCTAGGTTTGTGAAGGAATTGTTAACTCCCTTTTTCTTAATAAATAGATAAGGATTTCTGCTATATCATGTTTAAAGGATTTTTTTTAAAGATTGTAATTTGTTTAAACTCTTACATTATTTTCTTAATGAAATATTTCTTTCCAGGTCTGGATAAATCAGGTTGGCTTAATAAGCAGAAAAAATAATGATTATATAACTCATGCAAAGCCTTTTTGTTATAGTCACTATATATTCATTTTTCAGGTGTTGCTGGCAATAGGAAGAGATTCTTGCACAAGAAAAATTGGCTTAGAAACCGTGGGGGTAAAGATAAATGAAAAGTAAGAAAAAATCTTTTCTGTATCTTACTGTATACTATTTCAGGTACTTACAATATTGATTACTACTGGAGTTTTACATTTTTAAAGTCAATTTTTGTCATAGTTGGGGAGTTCCCTTTTTAAGCTCAGAAAAAGTCTTCCAGTGCCACTCACAGTATTTTATTTTATTTTATTTTGCATCCTTTCAAAATCTAAAAGAGCTGTACTGGCTTGCTTTTTGTTTCCTTAATGAATCCGTGTGCAGAAAAAGATCCAGCCCCCAGTTAATTTTGGTGTGTGTTTTAGCTTCACTCAGTATGCAGATTTGAACCATGTTTAAAGCTGCTGGGTTTTAGGATCACTAGAGTGGTCACTACATTTCTGCTGCAAGTATGAAAGCTTGTATTTCTTCAAGGGTTTTAAAAGTTAAAATCCTTTGGACTATACCCCTGTACCGGATAACTGAGACTCTGGTATGTGCTTATGGGAGCGGCATGGGGGATTTCCCAGTGTCGCCTTTCGTACATCCAAGTAAAAGCACCTGCTGTGCATGGCAGGCTTCCTTGGGGAAGTGCAAGCTGTTTGTTAGTTAATCCTTGCAGGAACCACATTTATTCAGGAGAAGAGATTTCTGATCTTACTGGGAGGACTATTTTTCCTTCATTTTTTTCATAACCCTCTGGCCTGTTGTGCTGAGTTTTATGCGCACTCTCACTGGCTCCTCACAGTCCCTTCTGGTAGGTAGAGGAAGGCGCTCTTCCTCTTTCCCTGCTACTGCCGTTATCATTATCCCCATCTGTGGGTGGGGAAATGAGGCTTGGGGACGGCAAGTGCCTCTCCTAAGACTGCTGAGGTGTAACTCACGGGCCTGGTCACTACCATTTAGAATTCTTAGTCTCAGCCGCTATGCTCTAGTTCTCCCACTCCAGGGGTTCTTAATAGTTTCCTTATTCCCTTAGTTTTCAAAAGAGCAGTGAGAATGGTCTCTAAGCTTTTATTTCCTCTGAGTTGTTTTATTTGGAAATACATTAGAACATTGCCCTCAGCTGGAGTCACAATTTTGGGCTTCTTGAGGATAAATGGGATTTTGTTCTACTTAATTAATAGTGGTAATTAATGATTTTTAACTGAATGAATTTGCAGGAATGGAAAAATACCTGTCACGGATGAAGAGCAGACCAACGTGCCTTACATTTATGCCATTGGCGATATACTGGAGGGGAAGCCAGAGCTCACCCCCGTAGCGATCCAGGCAGGGAGGTTGCTGGCTCAGAGGCTTTATGCTGGCTCCACTGTGAAGGTGAGTGTCATGCTGTTACCCACTGAAACACTGTTTTTAATAATGCACCCAGTTTTCTCTTTAGGGATAGTTGGGAAATTTCCCCGGTCTTGAATAATTTATAGTGTTTTTTTTGTGTTTTTTTAAATATACCTTTATTGATTTCAGAGAGAGGAAAGGAGAGGGAGAGAGAGAGAGAGAAACATCAGTGATGAGAGAGTCATTGATTGGCTGCCTCCTGCACACCCCCGACTGGGGATTGAGCCTGCAACCTGGGCATGTGCCCTGACCGGGAATCGAACCCCGATCACCTGGATCCTAGGTCGATACTAAACTGCTGAGCCACACCCAGCCAGGCTATAGTTATTTTGATGATGGCATCCTAGATGTGCTTTATACTGAATTCCAAACGACATTGTTAAGAATGCTATTCCTTTGTGACTTAAGAAAATTGTCACTCTTGGAATCCCATGAAGAATAAAATGAGCTCCATTAATCAAGTTTCAGCACTATTATGTTCCATATATGCATAATAGTTACATTTTCTATCAATTTTATTATTACCAAATTAAGAAGTCTTGTTATGGCACCTATCTAGGCTATGTAAAAGGATTTGGGGACCTAGGTAATAATGTCAGTGTACAGAGCTGCTTAAACCAGTGTTCAGGCTTTATTTCCCTGTCCTTTCTAAAAATATGTCTTCTGCTCTTGGAATGTTGAATGTGTTCTATTAATAGTGTAATGTGGTTTTTAAAAGTCAGTGTAGGAAATTAAACTCTTAGGTTTGTTTCATGGGAACAGTTATTGAGTGCATGTCTGCTCATGGTGATTTAGCTGGGGGGGTGGTGAGGGTGGGGAATGGGGGCGTGACTGCTAATGGGTATAGTGTTTCTTTTTCGGGTGATAAAATCTTCTGGATTAGACTGTGGTACTAGTTGCATAACTTTGTGACTATACTAAAAACCACCGAATTGTAAACTTTGAAAAGGTGACTTTTATGGTATGTGAATTCTCTCTCAAATGTTAAACAAGGAAGGAAACCCTAGGACTAAGAATACCTAAGTAAGAACTGAACATGGAATGGGGTGGGGAAGGCTCCCCAAGTCTGAAGAAAAAAGTTTATTTGGTCTTCATTTTTTGGAAGATATTTTTACTGAATATAGAGTTCTAGGTTCACAGGGTTTCTTTACATGTTTTAATGATTTGCCCAATGTCTTGTGGTTGCAGAGATTCAAAAGAGAAGTGTGCTATCATTTTTATCTTTGTTACTCTTAAGATTTTTTCTATTGTTCTTTAGCAGCTTGATTATTGCATGCCTTGGCATGCTTTTCTTTATTTTTCTGCTGGTGGTGTGTCTAAGATTCTTGGATTTATCTGTTTATAGTTTTCACCAAATTTGGAAAATTTTCAGCCATTCAATTATTTTTTTTTTCTGTCCCTCCCCTTTTTGTTCTTAGCCTTCAGTTAAGGAATGTTGGTTCACTCGATACGATTCTGTGATCTCTGCTCTTGAGCCTGTGTCTCCCCAACCCATCACAGTGCTTCATTTTCTTAGAGAGCCTATTGCCATGTCTTCAAATTCACTGATTTTTTCCCTTCTGCACTGTCTTGGGCTGTTAATCCCAATCTGTATGGTTTTAGCCTCAAATAGTCTTTTTCATCTCTACAAGTTTTATTTATTTAAAATAAATTTTTCTTTTTTCTCCTCAGCAGGTTGATGTTTTCCTTTACCTTGTCGAATAGACAGAACGTATTTATAATAGCCCTTTTAATATCCTCTGCTGATTCCATCATCTTTTTTTCAGTGTCTATTTCTATTGGTTGATTTTTCTCATGGTTGGTTCACATGTCTGGATACTTACTGTTGGGTACATGCAGATATTGTACATTCTACATTGTTCAGTGCTGGGTTTTGTTGAGTTCCTTTATACAGTGTTTGACTTCGTTCTGACAGCCCATTAAGTTACATAGAATTAGTTTTATCCCTTTGTAACTTGCTTTTAAGCTTTTTTAGGGTCTAGCTACAGCAACATTTCACCTAGGGCTGATTTAGTTTCACCACTAAATTGATGCCCTTTGGGGGTCTCTACCCCGTTCCTTTTACATGATGAATTCTTTCTACTCTGAATGTGGGAACAGGTACTATTTCAGCCCTGTTATAGCTCTGGTCATTTGGGGGCCTACAGCTTTCCAGTGTTTCTTTACTCACCCGTGAGTACTTTCCTCTGAGACATTTACAGGTCAGCACTCAGCCCAGATCTCAGGAGACTCGTTGTGCAGCTCCATCCTCCAGGGTTCTGCCCTGCAGCTGTTGTCCAGTGTTTAGAAAGTGTTGCTTCATATTTGATTTTCTAGTTGTGTAAAGCAGGGAGGTGTAAATCCGGTCCCCAGTACACCATTGTGGCTGTTAGTGGGTGCCTGCCTTGACTGATGAATTAGAACTCCAAAGGTTAATGTTCTTGGAGGAAAAGGATTATGTTTATTGTTTCTAGAGGGAACAATAGAGGGAGGCACATTTTAAAGATTTCCCCCTACTGTTTCAGAGAGTGAGAATTCAGTTTCTCATGTTTCAAACTCAGAGTGGCTCACGTCTGTGGGCAAATGTGACTGGGTAGCTTTTTACCAAAGAACATTTACAAACATATTTTGCATTTACATAATAACAGTTTTCACAGTTCACATCAGCATTTTAAAGGCTCTGAGAAATCTGGTAGTTGAGAAACTTCTTTATTTGCTTAATACAGCCTTTTACAACTTCTTTGACTTCAGAACCCTTTTATCATCTATGCCTATTAACATAAAATACGCTTTGGAAATAGTTAGAATCATTAACTTTTTTTGTTTCTGTGGATTTAATTTCATTTTAATGGCTGTGTAACATTACATCAAGTGTGTGTACTATAGAGCCACTTCCTTATTTGCATGTTAAAGCTACCCCACTGTTGAAGAGAACTACAGCGTTGCCCAGTTACTGCACGCAGCTGTTTCTGTATGTTAAGTTAGTATTATATATGTCTAAGGGTGGGGTTATTGGGCCAAAAGGTAGAAAATATTTTCTATGACTCTTAATATGCATTTACTTAATTAAATTGCCATCAAAGTCACCGATACGGAGACCATCAGCTTCGGGTACACTCATGTTGCTTTGGCTGCTTTATTAAAGGGAGAGAAAGCACGTCCTTGTTAACATCGCATGAATCATTACTCAAGACTAGTCTTGCCAGACTTTGAACCTCTGCCCAAACTTCATCCCATCAATTCATGGCTCTCTTATAGCAGGTTTATATCTGGGATTGTGACTTCCCATACTTTTGGTAGAAATGTATTAGTCTGTTTCCCTCCCCTAATTTTGAACTGTTTTGAAGCATACCCTTTTTAGAGTTATAGTTTCTCTTGTAACTCTTCTCCGTTTTGAAACAGTGTGACTATGAAAACGTTCCAACAACTGTGTTTACTCCTTTGGAATATGGTGCTTGTGGTCTTTCTGAAGAGAAAGCTGTGGAGAAATTTGGGGAAGAAAATATTGAGGTAAGTTCTACTCTTTACTCTGATGTTAAGTTACTACCGCCTTCCTTTCAAAATTAAAATAGTTTCAAGCATACAGAAAAGTAGAAAAATAGTACAAAGAACTTCTGTATACCCATTATCCAGATTCACTTATTATTAACATTTTGCCCATTTGTGTGTTTTTGTTGTTGTTTTGTTACTCTTCACCAAGGACATTTTTTTCCATTGATTTTTTTTTTAGAGAGAGTGGGAGGGAGGAAGGGAGGGGGGGAGAGAGAGAGACATAGATTGGCTGCTTCCTGAGCTGCCCTGATGGGGCCGGGAATTGAAACTGTGACTCACTGGTGCTCAGGCTGATGCTCTGACCACTGAGCAACACCGGCAGGGTTGCCCATTTGTTTTTTACGTTTCATAGTCTCTCTTTCTCTATTTCTGTGTATCTCTGTGTATTTTCTTTCCTGAACCATTTGCGAGTAAGTTGCATGCCCCTTTTCTCCTAAATACTTCAGTATGTGTTTCCTGTGAACAAGGACATTTTCTTATAAAACCACAGGGTAGTTATCATGTTTAGGAGACTTAATATTGATTATCTGATCTACCTTCTATTTTTCAGTTTCGTCAGTTGACCCAATCATACTTCTGCTTTTTAAAACTACTTTTACTGTCTGTTTGTGTTTTTTAAAAAATATATTTTTATTGATTTCAGAGAGAGGAAAGGAGAGGGAGGGAGGGAGGGAGGGAGGGAGGGAGGGAGGGAGGGAGGGAGGGAGGGAGGGAGGGAGGGAGGGAGGGGGAGAGAGGAAGAAACATCAATGGTAAGTGAGTCATTGATTGGCTGCCTCCTGCACGCCTCCGACTGGGGATTGAGCCCGCAACCCGGGCATGTGCCCTGACCAGGAATCGAACCCCCATTGCCTGGATCCTAGGTCGACGCTCAACCACTGAGCCACGCCCAGCCTGGCTACTGTTTGTTTTTTTAATTATTAAAACAGTGTTGCTGGGGCCTGGCCGGGCATGGCTCAGTGGTTGAGCGTCAACCTGGGATCCAGGCAATTGTAGTTTGATTCCCGGTCAGGGCACATGCCCGGGTTGTGGGCTCGATCAGTGACTGTCTCATCATTGATGTTTCTATCTCTCTCTCTCTCCCTCTCCTTTCCTCTCTCTGAAATCAATAAAGATATATTTAAAAAACAAAACAAAACAGTATTGTTGGAAAAAGGGAAAATACAAAGAAAAAAATAAGAAATTTCTGTTCTATTAGGTTTTTCCCCTCTACCGTCATCTTCTAATTTATATTAACTGTACCACTCACCTTTTATCACAGAGTCAAGGAAAATGCACATGAAGTACACTGTTTTCATATATACAAATAATGCTACACAAAGTGATTGCTGCTTTTTAAATCATTGGGGGAAAAGTTTTTAGTAAAACCTTCTAAAAGACCAGATTTGTGAATCAGAACCAGTTTTAGGATGTGAGTCTGTTTTAAATCTCTTACCAATCTTTTTCTTCATTATATGCATTAGTAGTGGCATGTAATATCTTGGTCTACTAGTAGCACATTATTAACTTGTTTCTGATTTTAAACATAATATATCCTCATTATAGGAAGTTTGAAAATATAAAATAGGAAATTTTAATTCATAAAGTGGTAACTGCTGTTAATATTTTGGGATATTCTTATCTCTAAGCATTTATGTGTGTTTTTATGTATGTATGTATAATTTTGTGTAGATATGTATGCCTTAAATTTTTAAAAAAATGAATAAGTTGCATGCAGTTTTCTGTCCTACTTTACAATTAATATTAAGTCATGAGCATTCCCCCCTAAAAACACCATTTTAAAATGGCTTGTGTAACACTTCTTTTCAGGGTGCTGTACAGTGATCTGTTACACGCACTCTTTATTAGGTTGTTCAGTTTTCACTCTCAATAGAATGACGAGCCTCTTCATTATTCGTTGTCTGATTATTTTCTGAGAATAGATTCCTATCAAGAAGTATTTAAATTTTAAGGTTCTTAATATACATTCCATATCTCTTGACAGACCATCTTTGGGTTTTGTTTTATTAGAATTTGCATTTGTTATTGTATGAGTAATGCATTTGAGTTGAAATTTTGGAAAATGTAAGGGAAGTAGGAAACAGTTACTCTTTTTTGTCACAGTAATTGTTAGCAATTGGGTGTAATTTCTTTAATCATCTTTTTCCTATATAATTGTTATACTGTGATTCTGTACATTCAATTTGGTACCCACATTTTAAGAAAAATTCATATCATTTTATAATATAAAAGAACACTTGTTATAATGTCTGCGTAATCAGTATGTTTTTAAAAGGTAGCCAGCCATATGTTCAGATTTGAGGCTAGCAGTTGGAGGAGAAAATAAATCCCTTTAGTCATCCAGGACTTAAGGATATGAAACATCGATAAGGATGCCTGTGTCCTTCTATTTACCCCTCCTCCCTCCCTCCTTCTCTGCTTCCCTTCAATACTTTTGGTGAAAAAAGCCAAAGGAGGGAATGTCTTTGGAAGCATTAAACAAGAAAACTAGGTAATTGCTATCATTGTTGCTGCACTTTACTTGTTTCCTGCTCAAAATTGTCATTCTTCTCAGGCAACAAGATAGTGGGGGTTTTTGTTGTTTTAATCCATATGTTAATGCAAAACCGCAAGTAATGACATGACTTCTTTCTGGCTCTTTGTTGTTATTATGACTTAAGGTTTACTCTTTTGAGCCTGAGATGTAATTAAGGGATGAGTGTATAGCAAAAGGCTCTGACAACTGGAGTTTAAAGTCATTTACTTTCTCACTGGACTCCTACTTATTCTATGAATTTTATTGGGGGTGTTTTGTGGTTTTTTTTAATTTTATTTTTAAATAGCAGTTGACATTCAGTATTATTTTAGATTCGTTTCAGGTGTATGGCATAGTGGTTAGACAATTATATAATTTACAAGGTGATCTCCCCGATAAGTCTAGTACCCACCTGGCACCATGCATACTTATTAGAATATTACTATGTTTTCTGTGCTGAACTTTACATCCCTGTGACTATTTTGTTAACAATCTGTACTTCTTAATCCCTTAACCTTTTTCACCCAGTCCCCTCCTCTTCATCAGTTTGACTCTGCATCTATGAGTCTGTTTTTGTATGAATTTTATTGTTTAATGAAAGTCTAATTACTGAAGAGCCTCCACTGTTTTTGTACCACAGATAGTGTTTGACAAACGTACTTCTTAAGATAATGGGTATAATTGTGCTTATATCTTCTTAGGTTTACCATAGTTACTTTTGGCCGTTGGAATGGACGATTCCATCAAGAGATAGCAACAAATGCTACGCAAAAATTGTCTGTAATATGAAAGACAACGTAAGTGGAATTCTCATTTAATCCTTTCAACTAATCTCATTTTGTTTTTAATATGTAGCTCTAGTTTGATCACATGACACACATTGCATTCCTTTACCGCTTTATCTGTCGGTCTCCCCAGCTGCATAAACCTCTGAGGGCAAGGACCATGGTGACACAGCTTACTCTTCCTCAGATTCACTGGCACGGAGCCTGACACATAGGAAGCAGGCAGTTAAATTCGATGAGTGAAGGAACCAGAGGGAGAACTTGAGAACTCTTTGTTTGCATGTATGAAAGGGAACCCGTTAAGTCATTGATTATCTAAAAATAATGACAAAACGAAAAAGAACAGGAGTAATGCAACATTATATCCTAAGCAGCTGGCACAAATGAGAAAGCAGTAATCAGAAGAGCTCTTGCCCAGCCAGGCGTGGCTCAGCGGTTGAGCATCGACCTAGGATCCAGGAGATCGGGGTTCGATTCCCGGTCAGGGCACATGCCTGGGTTGCGGGCTGCAGCCGATCAGTGACTCTCTCATCATTGATGTTTCTATCTCTCTCTCTCCCTCTCCATTCCTCTCTCTGAAATCAATAAAGATATATTAAAAAAAAAAAAGCTCTTGAGTTCCGATTTAAGATTTCATTGCTGCTACATGTAACAATTGATAATGAAGGCCTATAGGCAAACTACTTAATCTCACAGTTTGTTTCCATACTTACAAAGCCATTGAATAAATCATTGGTTTTCAGACTTTTCTGACTGTTGCCCCCATTTTATATTGTAACTCAGGGCACATGTATGCCCGTACACATACACTATAAGCATGAGAACTGATATTTTTAACTTAGCTGAAATCTTTAAGTAAAAATGTCCTCAGTAAAAATGCAAATGATGTTAAAGAATCCATATGTTAAAAGTCCAATTAACTCACAATTTTCTTATCTGGGATTTGAATATAATTAAGCTACATATTCTGTTTAGAAGTTACTGCTCTAGACAGAAGCACAGTTGCAGATTCCTTTTTGCAGAACCCAGGGTTCTAAGAAATCCTGAATCCTCTGCATGAAAAGGTCATCATAGATACACTTAATAAGTGAATATACTAGGATAATCCATAGCGAGCTATACACAGTTGACATAAAGAACAATTTTAGGTAGAGTTTTGTTTTTTTTTCCAGACAAGTTTTGTGAAAAGTTTATTAGTGTATTTATTCGTGTGAGTGATTGTGCCAGGGCATGTACTAGCTAATGGCAGAGCTGGAATTCAGTCCCAGGCAGCGTCCATTCCAAGCTGTTAACTGTTGTCCCTTGTCTGTGTAGGGATATCTCGCTCATATTCCTTCTTGATCCTGTTTTCATCGTTTCTTCCCTGCCCCACAGGCAACAGTCTTGAAGTTGGAGTGTCTCACCTGTTCATATATTTACATTTGTCCCCTTGATGTGTCTGTAAACTATATATTGTGGCTTAATTCAGTGGTATCCTCAGCTAAATAGAAGCCTGTAACTTGTTCTTAATTTCATTTTTTAAAATATATCTTTATTGACTTCAGAGAGAAGAAGGGAGAGGGGGAGAGAGATAGGAACATCAGTGATGAGAAAGTTGTCATTGATGGGCTGCCTCCTGCACGCCCCCAACTGGGAATGGAGCTCACAACCCAGGCATGTGCCCTGACTGGGAACCGAACCTCAATCTCCTGGATCCTAGGTTGATGCTCAACTGCTGAGCCACACCTGGCTGGGCTAATCTCATTTTTTGAGAACTGTCCATGTTATTACATGTACTTCTAGTATATTTTAAGACCTAGTATATTTTATGCCTTGTTTATCCATACTCAACCCCTGATTGTCAGGATGAATGATGTAAGTCCAACGTGGAATATGTTACAGTACTTTGGCAGCAGAATGACTTTCGTGATTGCTTTCCGTAGAGTGATTGAGCCTTAGGCTCTGCACCCCACAGCCTGAGTTGCCTGTTATGAGGAGATTGGATTAGACAGTCTAGCTCAGTCAGAGATGGCTCTGAAAGTCTGAACAATAGAATGAATTAGATTTCTCTGCTCTTGGCAGAGTTTCTCCTGAGTTGGGGTTTTAGAATTTATCCAGAATAATTCCCACACAGGTATTTCAGTTGCCAAACATTTTTCTGTTGTTTTCAGATTGTGACTTAAGTCTGATTGTGCTATCAGTCCTCAAAACCCAAGTTAAAATGATTTTTAATTTGAATGAGTGCTTTTAAGTGTTTGAGCTATTGCAGTTTATCTGGAGCTTTGAGACAACCATTTAGAGGAGATGAGGGCACAACTACCCTTCGAAAACATTATCCAGAACACTTTGAGCTTCTGGAGTTGCAGGCAGTTTTGCTTTCAGTGTTTTCCCGTGTCATCACTCGTGGCCAGCTCTCGTCTTTTCCTTTTTGCTTGATGTGACCCCACTCTTTATTGGCCCATGTGGAGTTATCTTCAGCCTAAACAGCTTTTAGCAGCAAGCATTAATATAAGTCTGTGGCTGTTTCTGAATGGGGTTTTTAGAGTGGACTGGGAAAATACTGTAGGCCGTTAAGGGGGGAGAAATCAGCATAATTGTATTACATTATTTTATATCTTAGGAACGTGTTGTGGGCTTCCACGTGCTGGGTCCCAATGCTGGAGAAGTTACACAAGGCTTTGCAGCCGCACTCAAGTGTGGACTGACCAAGCAGCAGTTGGACAGCACCATCGGGATCCACCCCGTCTGTGCAGAGGTGGGTCACCTGCGATTACATAATTCTGTTTAAAAATGCACACCACCCTGCTTAGAAGTGGGATATCCAGGACTCTGGAGCTCGTGTTCTTCCTGCTGTACTTGAGTTGCTTCTGTGCCTCCTAAAGCTCCCTAATCAGTGAGGATACCTCAAAGGAAGGCCTATCTCTAGAACCTATATTTTCCTCTTGCAAATGTTCTTTGTTCCTAGTGTGAACTTGATAGTACTGTCATGCTATTAAATTGTAGAGGCCTCGAGTGATTTATAGATATATACCTTAAATCTTTTATTTATCATGTCTTTTAAGTTGTTTTCATGTCAGTCAGTTAATAATGCTGTTCACACCCAGAAAGGGCTTCAGATCTCGTTATCTTGGAGGCACCTTGAGGCTAAATAAGTGTGCCTCTTTATTTAGCTTTTGGTATCGGAGAATGAGATTCGAAAACGATGCTTTTAAAAGATCAGGCACATGACAGCAGAATTAGAAATTGACCACTCTGGGCCTCTGGGTGTCAGTGTTTCTTCACTTCTGTCTGGAGTTGAATATTGTGATGCTTGCTGTTAACTAGGGACTGTAAACCCAAAATGTGTCTGTATTGGAGAACTTGGTGAAGATTGGGAAGAGCTATCTCCTACCAGCTCAAGTATGGAGTTGAAATTACGGCTGTTGTCTGGCCACCATAGTCAGTGGTTTCCCCAGTGTACCTTGTGCTTGCACACACATGCACACAATCACATCCACTGCACACACCTGCCAGTTTTCATTCAGCAACCTGCCAACTGGTCAGCCCTTATACAACTGAACTCTTTGCTGAGTATGAAATGTCAGCTGAAAGACCTGGGAAAATATTTCATTCTTTTGCTTGGCTGTATTAGGGATAGTGTCCGCCTCTATTATGCACCTGGCTGGGATAGTAGCATAAAATAATAACATATTCAGTAACTGAGGCATTATTCATAGAAAACTACTGTCTTGTGAACTAAAACTAAGCTTCACAAAATACAACAGAAATTGAAAAGAGTCTAGATTAATGCTCTTAAACAATGTGCTGTGATAATACCTTTTATTTAGTGTAATGACTAAGACCATCACTATCTGCCTAGGGAAGGAACCAATTAACTACTTTTTTAAAAACGTAACTTTTGGTGAGTGTGTTAGTTTCCTAGGGCTGCCATAACAAAGTACCACAAACTGGGTGGCTTAAAACAACAAATCTGTTGTCTCACAGCTCTGGAGGCTAGAAGTCTGAAATCAAGGTGTCAGCGGGGCCATGCTCCCTCCAGACCTTCTAGAGAAGAATCCTCTTGCCTCTTGTAGCTTTTTACGGTTGCTAGCAATCCTTGGTGTTCCTTTACTTATAGATGCATCTCTCCAGTTTCTGCCTCTGTCTTCATATGGCCTTATCTCTTGTGTGCCTGTGTCCAGATTTCCTTATTACAAGGGCATCAGTCATTGGATTAGGGGCCACTCTAACCCATCATGACCTCATCTTAAATTGGTTATGTCTGCAAAGACACTATTTCCAAATAAGGCAACATTTACAGTACTGGGGCTTCAGACTTGACCATATCCTTCTGGGGGGCTTAAATCAACCCACAACAGTGAATATATTTAAAAACTTTGATGCCAGTCTAATATACTTAAAAGCTACCACAATCATCTCCAGCGTGGATGAAAAGATAACTTCTCAATTTACATTTGTATGTCTAATTTTTTAATCTGAATTTGGCTCTCGTAGGGCTGGTTAGAAGGAAGAATGCCGAGAGCTTGGCTCCTACCGCCTCCCTTGATGGTGTTTATAGTGTTGTGATTCAGCAGCGATGAGCCCGGCAGCATCTGGCAGGATGGCTGCCAGCTGGGCAGAGAGGTGCGGTGAAGAGGCAGGACGTCTTCCTGAAGCCCCCGCCTGCAGGGAGGCCAGCCAGAGGCTTGTTCTCCCTGATATACCCGGCACATTTGAGAGCCCAAGCGTTTGCCGCTGTGCATCTCCATCTGTTGGTTCTCTTAGGACGTTGAAGCTCAGAAGCTGATTTCCACTGCTTTGAAAGGGCATTTTTCCCCCCTTTTTTTCGAAGCTGGAGGCTGATTAATGATATAGAAAGTTGGGTGCTCTCTTACTCTGAACTCATTTGTTGTGCAGCTTTGTGCATAGCACTGTGCTGGGCACCTGGGGGGATACAGCAGGGATTTAAGACGCAGTTAAGAGCAGGGAGGCAGATGAGTGAAGTGCTAATCACAGTTCAGTGTGTCGAGCGCTAGCACAGGGTAATAGTATCCAGTGGTGTTTGGAGTAGGGATATCGGGGCAGGGTGGTTGAGGAGGGAGTCTTGCCTAAGACTAAGACTGTGTTGGGTTAGCCAGTCAGAAGGAACACCAAATAAAAGGCCTTTGTGGGAGAGAGCATGGCTCATTCAGGGAACTGAAAGATCCTCAGTACTGCTGTAGCTTGAAGAGCTTAGATGTTTAAAAAACACACCTATGTATATATACACACTTACACATGCATACGGCCTCATAAACCAAGGTGCAGAGTATTTTGGCTTTATCCTGAGGTGCTGGCATTCAACTGAGAGAAGCTTGAAGCAGGGGAATAACATGATCAGATTCACCGTTGAGGGAAACCACTCTTGCTACACTGAAACATGGACCAAGAGAGGCACGTCTAGGGGCAAGAGTGGTAGCCTGAACTGAGGTGGTGGCGGTGGAAATTGAGAGACACTGACCCATTGAAACAGGAAGAGAGGAGGTACCGGCCAGCTGGTGGGAAATGTGAACAGGGGAGAACTGAGGGTGACTCACATCTGTGCCTGAAGTGAGCAACAGGCGCAAGAGCAGGTGCGAGGGGAGAGCTTGGATGGTGGCACCGATGTTTGTGCGTGTCCTGGGTGTGTCCGGCACTCTGCTCTTTGTGTATTGACTTACTTAGTCCTTAGAAGTCCATGAGGTAGGCGGCATTAGTATCTCCATTTGACAGGTGAGATGAGGACAGACAGGATGAGTAACTTGCCCACAGCTACCAGCTTGGAGGTGGCAGAACCGGGATTCAAACCCAATCAGCCTGGCTCCCGAGGCACCACCCCATACAGGTGATACTCCACTTCCACAGACCTTTCTACAATACTTGACGTAGAATTTTAAAAATGGAACTGATTTATTGGTAGGACCATGAACATAGTGGACACACACAGACCTGGGTTGTGATCTCTCTCAGCGAATTCTCAGTGAACCTGGCATGTCACCCAGCTTTTTAGGAGCTTAATTTCTGCATTCAATTAAAGAGATAATATCTAACTCATAGGGTTGGTGAGCAATGCTGTGTGGAAAGTGGAGGTTTCTTGGACAGTTTGTGGCATATGATAGATAATCAGTGACTGAATACATCTGTTAGCTGAGTTTCTCCAGGGTGTTTCATTATAGATGTGGCTTAACTAAATAGTCATCATTTCAATATTTATAAGGGGATCAGGGGTGGGAGGGATATGTACTTTGAAAAGGCTTCTCTGGATTTTTTTAAACCCCTGGTTATGAACTACTTGCTTAGAAATTAGATTTTGAAATGCCTAAGGCTACTAACCCTGACTATGGAAATCTTTTTTAAAGCTGCTTAATGGAGGGACAGTGAAGTTTGATTAGTAGGGGATTTTAGGGACTCTTCTCTATGCTAAATGCTGGGTTCTAACTTGGACTTGCTACTGGACCACTGTGTTTTCTTGTCAAGCCATATACTGTAGAGGGGTGCAGCTCAAAGTGCTGGCCACAGAATGTTTCTTACTGGTCCTTAATGAGTTAAGGATGGAAATAAGGTTTAGAAACTTGAAGAGTAATTTGACAGTATGTGATCTAATAATTAAAAGTTATGTGGCTTTTAAAAATTCACTTTCCTAATATATTTTATTGAATTTCACAAATGTCAGTACACTAGATTAGGAAGAATAATAATTTAAAAACTAGTCCTGAGCACTGCTTTGAAGTGTTCGGAGCTAGTCCCAGCTCCCAGGCCAGCTGTGGGTGGTTGGCAGAATGAATCATCAAATGACGTCTTTTATACCGTTTTGACAAAATAACCCGGGCAATTGAGCAACCTTGGTTTTGAAGAGTCATTACTTAGAAAAGTTGACAAATTCCTCAGTTGAGACTTTGCTCTTTGGAGCAAAATTATTTCTAAAGGGTTTCCTTCTGGAATTGCTCCAAGAGGCGGAGGACTGCTCATGTTTTAACTGAAAGCCTGTTGGAGTCAA
The DNA here is from genome assembly GCF_964146895.1 of Miniopterus schreibersii. Taxonomy (NCBI): domain Eukaryota; kingdom Metazoa; phylum Chordata; class Mammalia; order Chiroptera; family Miniopteridae; genus Miniopterus; species Miniopterus schreibersii. The sequence goes on from NC_138102.1 coordinate 175,172,595, forward strand.
TTTGAGGGAATCTTAGGGCCAGGAGCATCCGTAATGCATTAGCATTATTCACTGTGATGATAGCGCGGTGATAATTTATTCTGGACATCTGAGTAGCAGTAATTGAATGGGAAACTGATTGTACATCATTTGGGGTAGTAATTTCAACTAATCAAGTTTATTTGTGGGGGAAATATAATAGCTCAACAGGAAAGAACATTAGAAAAGACCCCTGTGAAATGTCTTTAAATGAATTTCAATGCCCAGCATCAATTGTTTTAATAGTCAGCATAATCATAGTCTAGAGTGAGGGTCTTGTGAGGCTGGGAGGTGTTGGAGCCAGATGTGAATGTGAGGTGAAGCCTACAGTACTGTTTGACCCTTTGTTAGTGTTCTTTGTGTAGGACAGAAAAGCATGAAGGGGCAGCCTCTATGCTCATTTATTAAAATTGTTTTAATGAAGATTCTACAGCAGCTATGTGCAAATAAAATCTTGTAAAAATTAAACCCCATCAGGTTTTCATGTGCACTAATCAACAATGGCAGTATTGGCTTCCCCCATCTTTTTAACATGAGCATGTTGTCAGTATAAGAATAACAGATAAGAGCTCTTTTTTATCTGCTTGCATGTTTGATGGGTTTTGTTTTCTTTCCAAATCTCCTGCAAGTTCTATTTCTAAATTAATTCCTAAGAAAGAAGACTTAAGATGGCACATTCATGAGCCTGAAATTTGTTTCAGTGCATCCCTGGCTCTTTATTGTCCTTCCATTGTAAAAATTGAAGAGAGAGCCTGGTTGATGGTATTTTCAGTTACCCATGATGTCCTCATTCTAACAGCTGTTTTCATTATCGAATATTGGCTTTCTGTTCTCTTTCACAATCACACATTTTTTAAACAAAGGAACTTCATTGCTTTTTCAAAGAGTCATACTGGCTTACAGCGTCATCAGCATTGGGTTTAAGAGTGCTAATGAGATTGTTGCAAAATTCAGTGTAAATTTTCTACATAAGGTATAAAAGGGTAACTTATTTCAAGGATTTTCACATATCTTTGCTAACAGGGATGAACTCTTTCTTCATCATTGTTTTTTTGGATGTGAATTGTGTGTAGTTTCCTCTGGCTTCCTATTTTAAATGTTCTCAGATACTGGCCATTATTTCTTGGGTCTGAGAGTGTCAGTTTGTCATCTTGAAAATGCAGTCAAGTTGAAGCTGCACCTCCCCTCCAACCCGGCACTCGTACCTCTAGCTCTGGGTGCGAGGAGACTCCTGGATGTCACAGAGCATGTTGCAAATGGCATATTGGCAATAGCTTGGATGGCCAGCCATAGGAGCCCTGATATGGACTCCTAATGGAGTCACTGCTTGAATGATTGGATGTATAGTATACAGCATATCTAGTAATCTGTATTAGTTGAATACTATTTAGTGAAAAATGGAAGAATTAGAGCTGTATGTGTCTGTCTAGGTGAGTTACAGAAATACAGTATTAAGCCCAGAAAGCAGGTAGCAGAAAAGGACATTCCCCATCTTGCCATTTCATGTAAAGTTTTTAAAAACCTGCAAAAGGAAGCAGGGAGGAATTCGTAGGAATGGTCAGTACTGGTTGGGGAGAAGTAGGGAGGAGGTGGCCAGGGAGGGGCCCACGTGGGACTTGAACCACTTTCATAAAGCTCCCTGAGCGGGGCGGCCCGCGGGGGTTTGTACTCATACACTTTATGCCTTTCTATGGGCCCCGATATTTCATGGTGCGTTTTTTTAGAGAATAGACAGGCAACTTGGGTACCTTGTTTTAATCACCCTCATGCTAATAAAGTTCATCATTAGATACAACCTAAGTATTTTTCTTCCACCTTGGTTTTAAAATGCTTTGCCCTTTTATCCTCTGGAGAAGTTGGGGATATCCTTGGTCGTATTACTCGTCTGTTTCTTTCATTTTAAGTAGTCACTTAGCTCCTCGATACTCATGGTGTGACCTGAACTCATTTGCTCGTGTGACTGAGAATGTCGTGCTGTGTCCTCCGCAGGTATTCACGACTCTGTCGGTGACCAAGCGCTCTGGGGCGAGCATCCTGCAGGCTGGCTGCTGAGGTTAAGCCCCAGTGTGGATGCTGCTGCCAAGACTCCAAACCACCAACGTGTTTCCTTGCCCAAATCCAAGGCGAAGTCTTCAGGAAGGTTCCTGGGCTTCAACACCTGTGTGTCCTGTGCCTACACCACTCAGGGCCCCCTTGGATCTCACGGGTAGGAGGTGGTGAATGGATGGCAGGCAGCGTCACACTGGGGTCACCATGACGGACTCGGAACTGACCTTCGGCAGTGCATCGCGGGATGCGTCCATGAAGTCACTGGCCTCAAGCCCACGCGGTGGGCCGTGACGGAACAGCTGGCGAAGCGGTTTCAGCATGACTCTCTCTGGCTTTTCTTATCCTCTCTGTCAAGCTTCTAATGTTGGTTATTGTTTTCTCTTTCCTTCCAGGTGTTAATTGTTAATGATTACTAGAGATGAAAATGTTAGCACTCAATTTTTGTCCAAAGCAAGTTGTGGCTCGAGTATGCACATAAGGTGCTCTGTTGCTTGGGCGGCGAGAGTTGGCTCACTTGGAGACTGATGGGCTCGTCCCATGAATGGGAGCTGCCCTGGGACTCACATGTTCTCTTCTACTCGACTCACCTCTTCAGCAGTGTCTCCTAATAAGTTACATGGTCGAGCAAGTAAATGTGTGATTGACTCTGGCCAAATTTGCCCCCATGTGCTCCATCACTAGCTGTATTTTCAGTTCTGTTTAGGAAAGGAAATGCTACTCGGCCAGCATGCCTGCGGCGACATTCCACTGCATGGAACCTCGTGGTCCAGTGCGACCGCCATGGTTACTCACCATGGAGGCAGACTGCGCCTTAAAGCAGTTCGTCGGGTGCTGGTCTGAGCGAGCTGAAACACTTAACACTTGTTTAAAACTTTAAGCTAAAAACACAAATTATCACGGCTTTATTTTTCATATATATTATGTATCCGTCCCTTCCTAAGAACTACATTTATAGGAAAATAGGTCTTTCCACACTTAGAATTTAACACTTTTGTGGTAATTGCTTTTTTAAGGAAGCTGTTAATGTCATAAGTTATTATTTTTGAACAGGTGGATGTGAAGGATTTTCGTTTAAAAACCAAGTGGTTTTCACCTTTTGTTGGATGCGTGGCTGTCCCTGCTGGGATCCTGGTGGAGGTGCTGGTGCTTCTGTAGCCTTCCAACTTGTGCTGTCACGAGGGGTGTTAACTCCCAGGTAGATTTCTGTGTGAATATACTGATGAGGGTGATACTCAGGCCATCTTCTCCCTCTGTAAGTTGGATTTTAAACGTGGGCTGTGGACATCAGGCCTCCCGCCAGCAGTTCTTATAGCTCCTTTTCCACAGCTCCCCTCTGCTCGTATGTCTCAGCCACAACACCGAGCCACCTCAGGGAACCCGTGCAGGTGCCTGGCCTTCCGTCCGCAGAGCCCCTGCCCCTGCCCACCGGGCCCTGCCTCATGCCCTCGTCCCACCTGGTTACATGATGGAAACGAGAAAAGGAAAAATTGAGGGGGGACCTGAGGCGGTTGACTGTGTCGAGTTTTATTTATTTTTAAATTTGTTTTGTCTCCAAGTCTGCCAATCTCTGAAATCAGAATAGTAGGCAGGGTGAGACAGTTGTGCCGAATCATGTGGTTCTCCCTGCTCCGTGGACTGGAGGGTTCTGCCCCCTAAGAAGAATCATACTTCACGGACTTGCCTTGTTTAGATTCTATAATTGCCCAGTGTATTGAAACATATTAAGTTCCATGTATTTTTGTTAAAATTCTTCTGAAAAAAAAAACCCCACACCAATGTGAACCATTAAAAGGTATTGGTACCCACCGTGTGTGCCTTCTTACTCCGTGGCGGTCTCGGGGCTCTTTGCGTGAGCTTTCGCATCAGTGGGAACTAGCTGCCGAGTAAGCGGCAGTGAAGGTGGGCTCTCAGGCCTGGGCGGCATGCTGACGCTCACATGTTAGTGGTGTTGGCTTTTCACAGTCCAGGTTTTATCCCCATTTTACATAGGAATCTGAGGCTCAGAGAGATTCCGTAATTTGTCTAACATGTGATTCCTAGGTTACAAAATTGAGATTGAGTCTAGATTTTGAGCCCTTGTTAAAATGTAGATACCAGGGCCTCACGCCTGACCAACAGAATCAGATCCTCAAGGGATTGGTTAGGGAAATTGTATTTTTATCAAATACTCCAGGTGATTTTTAGGAGCAAGCCAATTTTGGAAACACTAGGGTGCATCCTGTGGAGGCGACCACTTCTCTGAACAGAACTGTAATAACAGCAAACGAGAACTTTGTATTTACTTGTCCAGGCACTTTGCACATAGCACTTCTTTTATATAATCCTCACAACAACTCTTCCAAGGCAGGTGTCATTCATGTCCCATTTTACAAATTAGGAGATGGGCATACAGAGGTCAACAGACTTGCCCAAGGTCACAGCTGGTAAATGCCAGAACAAGAATTTGAATCCAGCTGGCCTGGTCCAGGGTCTTGTTCTTGGCTGCTGCACCAGAAAAGAACACCGCAGGTGCTCAGATGAAGGTCCAGGTCGGGCACTCGGTGCGCTCTGCCAGCAGGAAAGAGGGAAGGTGGGACTTGGGCTCAGGGGGGAGGGGAGGCCAGGATCTGAGTCAGCATCTACGCAGAAGGGCTATGGTTACTGTTGCTGAGGTAGAGAAGCTGAGCTGTCTAATCCACTAAGTCCCATGAGCCAAAAACCTAGGGTTGATAACATTTCAGACCTTTAAAAAAATGGTTCAATATATGAAGACAAAAACCCAACTTAGCAGTATTGCGATGGATAAATCTTTAAATGTCTACCTAATACTTCAATGAAGCAAATGCTGTTGCACCCAAGTCCCACGTATCTGTGAACATTGTATTTAACGTGGGAAGAGGGTGCGTTTAGCTGAGCAAGTACATTGCGTTGTGGAACGAAGGCCTTAAACCGGCCCTCAGAGAAGAGGCGTAGCCGATGGAGCTGAGGGCCAGGGAAGGAAAGACCATGTCCCAGGCACTCGACACGCAGTGGTTTGTAAGACTCCTCGGAACTGATACAGCAGCTTCGCCTGTACTCCAACTAATACAGGCATTTAACTCCCTTTTCCCCAGAAAATATTGAATGATAGAAGAAGCTTATATAATTTATACTTCAATGAAAAGAACTCAGTATATAAAAAAGTGAGAGTTTTAGGGCAGTGAAGCTGCTCTGTGTGATACTATAATCATGGGTACATGTCTATACATTTGTCCAAGCCCATAAAATATACGCTGCTCCCTCTCAACCTTGTTCAGTAGATTCATGAGGTGTGTCTGAGGAGAATGAGAGATTAATTGTATTTATAATGAAGTTCATTAGTATATAAATAAGATGCATGAGTATTTTATTCATGACTATTAAGCGCTGCTAGACAGGCCAGCGCTGGGCTGGGTGTGAGTTTTGAGTCATTGCTCCATTTCTGCAGCTTCTCTGCTCCTTCACTCAGACACACACGGGGACCCCAGGCAGTCACAGGCACATGTGTACACACCTGTGCCCAGGCCCCTCACGCAGCAGGAAGAACAGTTCAGGTGACCTGTTTTTTCTGGAAGCAAATACACGTGAGGCACAATCTAAGAACCTCTGTTATGTGGATGCAACCACAGAAACACAGAGGCCCCCAGAACTGACGTTCTGCAGGCCCAGGTCCCACCGACAGATCCCCTTGATGGCTTGGAGCCTTCCTAGTGAGGGTCTGTACGCTCCTTCTGGCTCCCCTTGTTTCCCAGGGGAGAAGGGGTTCTGTGGAAGGGCGAATCCTGAACCTGAGGCCGAAATCTCAGTCAAGCACCTTCCAGTCTCCCTTGGTGGAGGGAGGGCAAAGCTGGGAACAGAGCCCCTCGGACTTCCCAGCCTCTCCTCTGTGTGCCATCACGTACCTCACAAAAGTGTTAACTTTTGTCATCTCTGTGTATTTGCCTAACACTATACTTTGAAGTGATCTCCTTTCTTTTCAATGGAAGCACATTTATTTGAAAAGAAAATCGTAGATCAAAATCATGAATGGAAATCTGTCTCATTTGCTGTAGAGATTAATTTTTAAAACCAATAAACATTTGTATATGCATAAAATATTTCTAGAAGAACACAAACAGTTCCTCGTGATTGCCTATGGAGGACAACTTTTGGTGACTATTCCTGTATATTCCCATTTATACTTTCCACTTTTGGAATTAAATAAAAACAAATAATTTGAAACAAAATGTAATGAGAAAGAAAACACATTGGTATTAAATTCTGGCTAGATACTGTTGCCTTTGGAAGATGCCAAGCCCAAGGCTTCTCTGATAAAGAGAATTAGTAAGCAGAGGGAGATGGTAAGGAAACTAGAGCATCCAGCTGAAACTTTCTCTCTGATGGGATAAAAAAGAACTGAAGCATAATCGGAGACTATCTCTCCCATGCTGTTATTCGTGCTGCCTTCCTTTCCACCCTAATCATTCTCTCAGGTCTCCACATCCTAGCACTGACATGGTCTCCCCTCCCCGGCCAGCATTGCTCCAGGAACAGAACAGGCTCCAAGAAGTCAGAACAGAAAGCAGAAGTCAGGGTTCTGGGTCTGCGTCTCTGCAATTCTCTTGTCCTTTCCCTCATGGTCACAAGATGGCTGCTGTAGCTCCAGGCATCAAGTCCATATTCAAGGCAGTAAGAAGGGGGGTGGTAAAATGGGTAAGAACTGCCTCTACCTTTTATGCAGCTGGCCCAACATCCCCCAGCAGTCGTTTTCACCTCCTTGGCCAGGGCTGTGTCCCCTGGCCACCCCTAGCTGCAAGGGAGGCTGGAAAGTGAGTTCCTTTTAGCTTTTCCAGTCTATTGAGTGGATGAGCCAACGCACAGCGTCTATCTCAGCATCTAAAATAGAGGCAAACTAGACAAGGGAGGGAATCGGAGGAAAAGCTAATCTTTGTTTCCTGTCTGCCCTCCTCCTGCAGGCCCCACCCTCCCCCGCAGTTGTAAAGCTCCAGGATTGTGCTGGTGAAAGCTCCACTGTGTGCTGCCCGAGCTACGTCATCGCTCAGGACATCAGGGCTGCGGGAAGGGGGAGCAAGGCGAGCCCTCCTAGGCGGTCCGCTCCTTTCCCTGCTCATTTGCCAGAAGGTTTGGGTTTGACTTAAGTCATCATTAAGCAGCCTAAGCACTGGCTTCTAACCCTCCCCTCTTGTGACCCCTCCTTGTCCGGTTACTCTGTTCTCAGTGCAACCGGGGGGGGGGGGGGGGGGGTCAGTTCTCTCCCTAAATCAAATCAGAGAGAAGCCTCCCGCACGCTTCAAGGCGTGCAGGGTGCTGTGAGTGCCCACTGCGCTGGGCGCGTGGATTCACCCACGGAGACACCTGGCAATGTTTGCGGGAGGGGAGGTCCCCACACGGAAGAAAAGGCCACGTTATGGAAATGGATGCTTCATGCAGACACATTTTTAGAATCAGGGAGGGTCAATAAAAGGCGAAGAAGGGGTAAGCACGTGGATGTAAGAAACAGGCACAGACCAGTTGCCAGTCAAGAAAGAAAACAAGATTCCAGTAACCTACCCCAGCCCCGCCCCCACGTCCCCATTTTAAGAAATAATGGACACCCCCCAGGAACTGTTTTGTGGACAAATCGAAAAGTGCTTGTGCCGAAAGGACGGGGGAAAGCCACGGCTGCCAGTCACTGCAGCGTTCTGTATTCTGTTTCTTTCACTCCTCACCTGAGGATATTCTTTCCATTGCTTTTCAGAGAGAGTGGAAGAAAGGGGGGGGGGGAAGGGAGAGGGAGAGGGAGGGGGAGAGGGAGAGGGGGAGGGGGGGAGGGGGAGGGGAGAGGGGGAGGGGGAGGGAGGGAGAGGGGGAGAGGGAGAGGGAGAGGGGGAGAGGGAGAGGGGGAGGGGGAGGGAGAGGGAGGGAGAGGGAGGGAGAGGGAGGGAGAGGGAGAGGGGGAGGGAGAGGGAGGGGGAGAGGGAGAGGGGGGGAGGGGGAGGGGAGAGGGGGAGGGAGAGGGAGGGAGAGGGAGAGGGGGAGGGAGAGGGAGGGAGAGGGAGGGAGAGGGAGGGAGAGGGAGAGGGGGAGGGAGGGGGAGGGAGAGGGAGGGAGAGGGAGAGGGGGAGGGAGAGGGAGGGAGAGGGAGGGAGAGGGAGGGAGAGGGAGAGGGGGAGGGAGAGGGAGGGAGAGGGAGGGAGAGGGAGGGAGAGGGAGAGGGGGAGGGAGAGGGAGAGAAACATGGATGTGAGAGAGACACATCGACTGGTTGCCTCCCGCACGCTCCCAAACCGGGGCCGAGCCTCAACCGAGGTACGTGCCCTTGACCACAGTCGAGCCCGGGACCCTTCCTCTAACCCCTGAGCAAACCGGCCAGGGCGAGTTCTGCATTCTTCATGGGTTGGCTGCTTTGTTCTTCAGTCAAAACGGAATTAGAGAAGGGTGGTTCGAATCCTAGCTTAGCCACTTACTGGGTGACTTTGGGCCTGTCGTTGAACCTCTCTGTGCCTCAGTTTGCTCAGGTATGAAATGGGGTGACAGCATCAGTGCCTCCTTCCTGTGGTTGTTGCGAGGGCTGAACAGTTAACTGAGGTCAGTAAGGAGCTGACAGCAGCTGGCACGTAGACAGCTCTCTGTCGGGTCAGCGACTGCTGTACACGAACCACGGCCGGCAGTGGGGCCGGCCACTGGGAGGCACTGGCTTTGTCCCAGCTGTGCCTGTGAATGCCCCGTGTGGGCTGTCCAAAGACACGTTTTCTCTCTCTTTCCCTTTTGGTGACCCGAGCAGTGGTTTGGAAAGCAGTGCATGCGTGTTCAGAAGGAAGGCACAGAGACGGGGTGACCGGGTGCTGTGAGCAGCACAGCACAGAGGCTGGGAATTCAGACTTTGCCTCCAGGCGTTTTTTCGCTTGAACCCCGTTGCTGCTCTGTACTAGTGCGATCCTGGAGAACTGCCTGCCCTCGGTGTGAGGGAGAGATGGCAAATGCTCCTGGACCAGGGCACTCACAAGGCGCAATGGACCCCCACAGAGGAAGGCTGGCAGCCTGCCTGGCACACAGTGCGAGTTCAGTAGTTAATGCAGCAGCAACGGTAATCAAAAGCAGCCTGTGGTTGCAGAGAGGGATTTGCCTTCTGATTGTCTGCCCCGCAATCCATCGTCCCCCCAAATGGCAGATCCCGACAGTTATTGGCTAAAATTAGTGGGCTTATGAGCAATTAAACACTTTTGATAATGTTTTACGCTGAATTGGAGAATAAACGAGGAACCAGTTTACTGTTTTCCAGGGTCTGTTTGGTGAGCTGTGAAGGCCTCGTTGGATAGGGGGCTTCTGGAAATTTCCATCTCCCCACTTCCTGGTGCAAAGCAGCTGGGGCCTCACCAGGTTATTCCAGGCGAACGCAGCGGTCTCAGGGTCTCCGTGCAGAGAGCCTCCAGGGACTGAGGTGCCATTATCTGTGCTGGTCAAACTTGGTTAACAGAGGGCTTTTCAGGCTTTTATTTCCAACTCTGTTCCTTCTCTTCTTTTTCTTTCTCAATTTTTAATAAACAGCCAGGTCTGTGTGGTTGGAATGTGGGAAGGAAGCCTCGCCCTGGCCCCTTCCCTCCTCTGCTCTGGCCATGCAGCCAGGCCCAGACCTCTGTCCCCCTCCCACAGCACCCTCCTGTGGTCTCACAGAGGACCCCAGCACTCTGGGAAAGCAAACCTTTGCTGCTGGACAGCCTGTGTTCTAACGAGACAGTTTGACTCTTTGTGGGACCTGCTGGTGTCCTGCCCAGCTGTTGGGTTGACTTGTTCCTGGAACTACAGCGTGGAACTATCTGGGCCTTTATTTGCAACAACCACACTCTGGGACACTGAAATAGGTCTCTGTGGAGCTTCCAGGGCTCAGCCCCACACACTGGAGCACAAGGGAGACAGTGCCCCTGTGCCACCACGCAGGCAGGGCCATTTGGGGCCACTGAGAGAAAGTCCACTGCATCTCCTGTTGGGCCCTTGTTTCTACCCCAATTTCTGGGCTTCTGCTTAGGGGAGTTAGAGCAGAATTCTGAGGGTCGACTTTGAGGGTTACAAGACCCTTCTTGGTGTTTTCCTGGCCCCACCTGGCGTTACAGGGAAATCAAGAACTTCCTTCCACTTCCACTTCCCAGCTCTGCCATGTCCGAGGGCAAGTTTAACAGCTCGTCTGTGTATCTAGTCAGGCAAATGCTAAGTGTTTTATATGCTTCATCCTTTGTCATCTCCACAGCCCTGGGGTGTGTGTATGCTTCAGTGATGAGGCCCAGAAAGGGCAAGCTGCTGGCCCAGGGACACCCAGCTTGTAGCTGGTGAAGCCAGTATCCAAACACAGATGGATTGTCCTCCCAAGCTGATGACTTAATCCTTCCTTACCCAGCACTACCTCCTTCTGTCCCACTAAGCCAATTTCCCTCCCAAAGCAGCAGACGGACTATATACCACGTTCCCTTCTCCGTAAACCCAAAGTGCACGGAAAGTTCTGTGTTTTTGGAAAAACACAGCCTTGGGTAGTGTTCTCAGTGGTTAGAGCGTCGGCTCACGTTCCAAAGGGTCACAGGTTCTATTCCTGTCCCTGCTTGGGGTGAGTGCAGGACGCAACCAGTTGATGTGTCTCTCTCACATCAATGTTTCTCTCTCTCCCCCTCTCTCCCTCCCTCCTCCTTCCCTCCCTTCCACTCTGTCTCAAAATCAGTGGAAAAAATATTCTCAGGTAAGGATTAACAACAACAACAAAAGAATTTAAAAAAACATACAAGTACTTCTATCTCCAAGACTCATATAGCAGCAAAACCTGTCCTGAGCTGCCATGAGGCTCTTTGTGGTCTCGATTTATCCAACTTATTGTGAATGTTCATACATTTACGGAGGAAATATTGATGATGAGTTGGACCGTGGATCCGCCCCAGAATCTGCTGGAGGCGTGACCGGTGCGCAGAATGGACACTGCCGAGCTTCCCTAGGACCTGGAACAGCCTGAATTCCGAAATGCGTCTGGTCCCCGGGGCTTCAGCTGCGCAATGAGGATCCGAGGATCCGTATAACATCACCCCCTCCTGCTCACGGGTCCCCTGCTGGGCCAACTGGGTGATAAAGGTCAGAGGATGACAGGCACGCGCTCTTTGACTCAGCAGTCCCTCTTCTAAGAATTTCTTCTAAGGATTCATCATGTGAAAATCTGGAAACAGCCTAAACACCCCAGACTCGGGAAACAGCTTAAATAAAAGCTGATAACGTTCAGACAATGGAACACTATGAGCCATTAAAATTGGTGCTTGACTTGTAGGTCTGGTAATACAGAAAAATATTCATTAAGGGCTGTTAAGTGGGGGAGGGACCCCAAAGTTGCACAACAGTACACACTATATGGTCCTATTTTTGTTCAAAGAAGAAAGAACACTGTCCATCACTTCTGCTCCGAGAACAGTCCCGCCTGCAGCTTTTCACCAAAGGGCAGTGCTGGGCTGTGGACACAGCTGGCTGGGCTGGCCGTGGATCTGTGATGATAAAGGACACTTTCCGTGCTGATGTGACTAGGACCCTTCCTGTCCTCGTCACTGCCCCTCCCTGAGCGCGGGGGATGGGGGGACAGTCCTAGGTGGCCAAAACGCTAGAATGGATTTTATTGCCTGCACTTTCTGCAACCTGGGATGGGCCCTTTATCGATTTTCATGCATTCCTTCAACAAACATGTCTTTTATTTGCCAGGCACTGTGCTAAATGCCAAGGATGTAGAAATCAGTGACACAGGAGGCTTCCGTATTGTCCTCTCCCCAGTGGCTGTGGCTGGGCCTCACTCACCTGTCTTCCATGCTTCGCATTGCGCCTGTTACCTCGTAGATGGAATGACAAGTGAACGGAGTCCCTTGGAAAGGGAAACGAATAAAGAAATAAGCTCGATAAAGTGTTGTTGGTGGCAAGTCCCGGTGGGGACACACAGGAGGGATGATTCACTGTGGGGCAGGGTGAGGGGAAGCCCGGTGCCCTCGGCCAGAGGGATGATCTGGTTACGCCCAGCTGTGAGTTCAACTCCATCGCAAAGACAAGCTCAGGCCGCACCTCCGACAGACACTGCGCGTCAATGCCAATGACGCCGCAGGGCCCGGGCAAAGGGGCTCTCCCGCTAGGTTCCTAAAACGGGTGGAAGAAGAAGATGACTTCGGTTCCTGCCTCTTTAATCCAGTGTGTTCTCCTCTCCTTTGCTGTCTCCCAAGTCAGGGGAGCTGTGGGGAGAGGGGAGTCCTGAGAGGTTCACAGGTGGAGTCATTTTATTTTTCAGAATTTCAGTTCCATGCCCCCTAATTGCCCTGTGCTCTGCTCCCCTTCCCGCCAGCCCCTGACAACCAATGATCATTTTTACTGTCCCCATAGTTTTGCCTTTTCCAAATGTCATAGAATTGGGAGCACACAGTAGGTCACCTTTTCACATGGGCTCCTTTCCCTTAGTAATATCCATTTAAGGTCTCTCCCTGCCTTTTCATGATTTGAGATTCCATTGCCAGACCCCTTGCCTTCCCATATAACACTTAGAACAGTCTTGTCTCTAACTACAAAAATCTTGCTCCAGTTTGATAGGCGTTGGGTTAAACCCGTATATCAGTTCGGGGAGAATTGACATCTTTTCTGTACTGAGTCAGCCAATCCATGAACATGCTATGTTTCTTCCTGTATTTCCGTCTTCTTTGATTTCTTTCATAAACATTTGGTGGTTTTCAGCACACAAGACTTGCACATGTTTTGTGAGATTCACACCTAAGTGTTTCATGTTTTTGTGGACAATTGTAAGTGGTGGTGTCTTTAAAATTTTGATGGCCACATGTTCATAGCTAGTATATAGAAAAAACAACTGATTTTTGTTGTTCTTGTATCTGTGTCTTTGCTAAACCCACTTACATAGTTTGAGGATATTTTTTTATTGATTCCTCGGCATTTTTTTACATGTTCAATCATGTCATCTGCAAATACGTCTTCCTTTCATTTCCTTTTCTTGCCTTATTTCACTGGCTGGAACGCACAGCTCTATGCTGAATAAGGCGGTGAGGATAGATACCTTTGCCTTGTTCCCAGTCTTAAGGGGAGAGCTTTCAGTCTTTCACCACTAAGTGTGTTAGCTGTAGGGCTTTCTCAGGAGATAGTCTTTATTAAGAAAGTATTCCTTCATTCCCATTTTTCTTAGTTTTTATTTTTTAAATCATGAGTGGGCATTGCATTTTGTCAAATGCTTTTCTATATCAGTTTCTATGATCATGTGATATTTTCTACTTTACTCGGTTAACACGGTGAATTCCATTGATTGATTTTTCAAATATTGAACCAGCCTTGCATGTTTGGGATAAGCCCCACTTGGTCGTGGTGTGCAATTCTTTTTATCTGTTGCTCAATCCTATTTGCTAATATTTTATTAAAGGTTTTTGTGTCTATATTCATGACGATATTAATCTGTAGTTTTCTTTTTTTTGTACTGTCTATGTGTTTTTTTAAGCTTCTTTATCTTTATTGTTGAAAATATTACAGATGTCCCCTTTTTATCCACATTGATTCCCCTCCACCTCACATCCATCCCACCCCCAGGCTTTCCCCAGACCAATGTCTGTGTCCATGGGTTATGCTTATAAACATATAAGTTCTTTGATTAATCTCTCCTTACCCACTCCCTCCCCCCTCCCCACTGTCCCTCTGAGATCCCTCAGTCTGTTCCATGCTTCTGTGTCTCTGGATCCATTTTGTTCATCAGTTTATTTTGTTTATTATATTCCACATATAAGTGAGATCATGTGTATTTGTCTTTCTCCGACTGGCTTATTTCACTTAGCATAATACTTTCTAGTTCCCTCCATGCTGTGCCAAAGGATAAAAGATCCTTCTTCTTCACAGCTGCATAGTATTCCACGGTGCAAATGTGCTACAGCTTTTTTATCCACTCATCTGCTGATGGGCACTTGGGCTGTTTCCAGATCTTAGCTATTGTAAATTGCACTGCTCCAAACATAGGGGTGCATAAGTTCTTTGTGATTGGTGTTTCGGGTTCCTTAGGATATATTCCTAGAAGTGGGATCACTGGGTCAAATGGCAGCTCCATTTTTAATCTTTTGAGGAAACTCCATACTGCTTTCATAGTGGCCGCACCAGTCTGCATTTCCACCAGCAGTGTCCTAGGGCGCCCTTTTCTCCACACCCTCGCCAGCACTTGTAGTTCATTGATTTGTTGATGGAGCCATTCTGACAGGTGTGAGGTGATACCTCATTGTGGTTTTAATTTGTATCTCTCTGATGATTAGCAACATTGAGCATTTTTTCATATGTCTCTTGGCCATCTGTATGTCCTCTTTGGAGAAATGTCTATTTAGATCCTTTGCCAATTTTTAAATTGGATTGTTTGTCCTCCTTTTGTTAAGTTGTATGAGTTCCTTATATATTTTGGATATTAACCCTTTATCCGATGTGCCATTGGCAAATATGTTCTCCCATACAGTGGGCCCCCTTTTCATTTTGTTGATGGTTTCTTTCGCTGTGCAGAAACTTTTTATTTTGATGCAGGTCCATTTGTTTATTTTCTCCTTTGTTTCTCTTGCCCTAGGAGATGTATCAGCAAACATATTGCTACGAGAGATGTCTGAGATTTTGCTGCCTATATCTTCCTCTAGGATTTTTATGGTTTCATGTCTTACATTTAAGTCTTTTATCCATTTTGAATTTACTTTTGTGTATGGTGTAAATTGGTGGTCTAGTTTCTCTTCTTCTTTTTTTTTTTTTGCATGTACCTGTCCAGTTTTCCCAACACCATTTATTGAAGAGACTGTCTTTACTCCATTGTATGTTCTTGCCTCCTTTGTCAAATATTAATTGACCATAATGGCGTGGGTCAATTTCTGGTTCTCTGTTCTGTTCCACTGATCTATATGTCTGTTCTTGTGCCAGTACCAGGCTGTTTGGATTATAGTGCCTTTGTAGTATTACTTGATATCTGGTATTGTGATCCCTCCAACTTTGTTCTTCTTTCTCAAGATTGCTGTGGCTATTCGGGGTGTTTTTTGGTTCCATATAAATTTTCGAAGTGTTTATTCTAGATCTGTGAAATATGCTGTTGGCATTTTAATAGGGATTGCATTGAATTTATAGATTGATTTGAGTAGTATAAACATTTTAATAATGTTAATTCTTCCAATCCATGAACATGGTATATTTTCCCATTTGTTTATATCTTCCTCAATTTTTTTTCCAGTGTCCTGTAGTTTTCCGAGTACAGGTCTTTTACATCTTTGGTTAAGTTTATTCCTAGGTATCTTATTTTTTTAGTTGCAATGGTAAATGGGATTGTTTTTTCAGTTTATCTTTCTGAGAGTTCATTATTGGTGTATAAAAATGCCATAGGTTTATGGGTGTTAATTTTGTATCCTGCTACCTTGCTGAATTCATTTCTAAGTCTAATTATAGCAGTCCCTTCAACATTTCCTGTAATGCTGGTTTTGTAGTGATAAAATCCTTTAACCTTATTTTGTCTGGGAAGCTCTTTATTTCACCATCTATATTGATTGATAATCTTGCTGGATAGAGTAGTCTTGGTTTCAGATCCTTGTTTTGCATTACCTTGAATACTTTATGCCATTCCCTTCTGGCCTGTAGAGTTTCTGATGAGAAGTCAGATGACAGCCTTATGGGGGCTCCTTTGTAGGTAACAGATTGCTTCTCTCTAACTTCCTTTAAGATTCTCTCTTTGTCTTGAATTCTTGGCATTTTAATTATGATGTGTCTGGGCGTGGGCCTCTTTCAATTTTTCTTGCTTGGGACTCTCTGTGCCTCCTGAACTTGTGTAACTTTTTTCCTTGACAAGGTTAGGAAAGTTTTCTGCCATTATTTCATCAAACAGGTTCTCTAACCCCTGCTTACTTTCGACCTCCTCTGGAACTCCTATAATACAAATATTGTTATGTTTCATGTTGTCCCACAGCTCCCTTAGATTGTTCTCCTATTTTTTAATTGTTTTTTCTTTTTGGGCCTCTGATTAAGTGATTTTTTCTACCCCGTCTTCTAATTCACTGATCTGATCCTCAGCTTCCTGTTATCTGCTGTTTATTCCTTCCAATGTATTCTTTATTTCTGCTATGCCATTCTTCATTTCTGACTGGTCATTTTTCATAGTTTCCATATCTTTTTTCATGCTGTGGAGCATCCTTACAATCAGTATTCTGAACTCTATATCTGAGAGATTGCTTATCTCCATTTCACTTAGCTCTTTTTCTGGAGACTTCTCTTGTTCTGTCATTTGGGGCTTGTTTTTTGGTCTCCCCATTTTGGCTACTTTTTTGGGTTTGTTTTTAAGTGTTAGGTAGATCTGCTAGGACTCTCAGTCTTTTTAGAGGGTCCCTGGTACAGGCCAATGTCAGATGCAGTTTGTGACTGGCCCTGAGTACCCTGTTTGGAGCTATCAACCACCGAAGGCTTGAGGTCTTCTCTGCTGGGGCTGGGTGTGTTTGGACAGGACCAAGATGCACACCAAAGTCTGCTTTTCTAAGGCCTAGGTCCCAAAGCAGATCAGGCAGACTCAAAGCACCCTGAGGTCTGCCTCTGCCTGCAGGCTGATTAATCTGATTCTCTTCATGAGCCTCAGGCTATAGAAGCTCTACAGGGTGGGGAGGCTGATTGTTAATCAGTCTCTTAACAAGCCTAAGGCTGTAGAAAGTCCTCTGGGCAGGGCGAGAGGCTCTCCAGAAGGGTGGGGCAATTGCTTTCCCCTCAGGAAAAAGGCAAAAATTCACCGCCTGAGAAAGATGTCCCCCACAGCCTGGGGGAATGACTCGGCACAGGAATACAGATGGGCATCCCCTGATCTCACTCTCCAGAGCTCATGACCCCAGACTCTCCCCACACAGCTCCCGTCCACTCCACTCCCCCTCCACCAGAGCCCAAGGTGAGTGGCTGCTCATGAAACGTTGTGCGTTGGCTCTTTCAGAGGGTGCCTGCAGTTCCAGCCGCCTCTCCCTGGCAGACAGAAACCCTGCTGCTTTTCACACCCAGATGTTATGTGGGCACCTTGCTCAGTTCTGGTGCTCTGGGCTGGGGAGCCCAGCCTGAGGTTCAGGCCCCAGAGTCCTCAGTGGGAACCCCCACAACTGAGACCTCCCTCCGGACCTTCAGCTGCTGCCTGTGGGAGCCCAGCCAGCCCTCTTGGGCCTCTGCACTTCCTACCAGTCTCTGTGTGGTCTCCACTTTTTCTCCTTGGTTATGAGGGTGCTCTCCAGCCCGTTTTCAGGATGGTTTCTCTATGTTTTAGTTGTAAATCTAGGTGGGTCCCAGGAGAGTGTCAGTGTCGCTCCCACTCAGTCACCGCCACCTTGGATCTTCTCTGTCTGGTTTTAATATGAGGGTAACACAGCTTCATAGAGTGAATTGTCCAATGTTCCTGCCTCTTGTATTTTCTGATAGAGAATAGAGAAAGACAGTGTTCCTTTCTCTTTAAGCGTCTGGTAGAATTCTCCAGTGAAACCATCTGCCTCTGGAGATGTCTTTTTTGGGGAGTTTTTAAATTATAAATTCGATTTCCTTAACAGTTGTAAGCATATTCAAATTATCTAGTGCATATTGAATGAGTCAGGTGGTTTGCGTTTTTCGAGGAATCAGTCTTTTTTTATCTACGTTGTCAAATAATGTGTGTTCTCAGTAGCATTTAAAAAATTCACTTTCCTCTATTAGTTCTTCTCACATTGAAATGAGATGCTGATTCCCCCACATGCCTTCCCCACCCTCCTTCAGGTCACAGAGATGATATATGACATTAAGCATTATTTTATGTCTTAACCCAGAACCAGCATCTTGGACCCTCAGGCAGAGCCCAGGATGGGGCAGTCTCAATGTAAACTCATAGATTTTCAGGGAATCAGCTGGCCTTGGGCTTCTCTAAAGTGCCCTGGAACCCCAGAGGGCTGGCGACTCTCTAAGTCACCTAAGCCTCCCTGGAGAGACCTCAGAGGAAGAGGTAGAGCCCCTTCCTGCAGACCAGGTTTGAGAAGACTCTCTAGGGGCGCTAGGTGGCGCTCAGAACACACAGTTGCTTGCAGTGGTCAATTTGGATCCAAGAAGCTCAAGCTCAGCAAGACAGGTGTGGGGGGCATTTTGCTCTTTCAGTGAGATGAACTGTAGAGTCTAGAGCCTGCAAGGACTGCGGGAGCTCTAGGAAGCAGTGGCACCCCCACCAGGCCTGGACGGGAATCCTGAAACGATCTACCCTGGTCCCCTGCCAGGCCTGGCAGCCCCACCCGATCCAGCCTTCTGCAGAGGCAGGAGGTGATTTAGGAAAGAGTCCTCTGGAGTCCGTTGGGTGGCCTGAGGTTGCTCCTGCCTCTGCCACTCACCACATGCCTTGGGCAAGTCTCATGCAGCATCTTTGCTGGATTCTGGACTAAGTTCAAATCCTGACTCAACCGCTCCCGGGCTATGGGGAAGTTACTTAAGCTTTGTGAGCCTCAGGTTCATGTCTGTCGTGCGAGGGTAATAATGACACTCATCCCACAGTGTGTGGAGCTTGAAGGCAGTTATGTGACACAGCTCGAGCACTCGATGGGGTGACTTTTATCATCACTCCTGTGATTAATCTTACCCTACCCATCCCCACCCTAGGACTGACTCATTCACTTCCTACTGCTGCTGGAACAAATACCACAAATGCAGTGGCTTAAACAGGGTAAATTTATTCTCTTACAGTCCTAGAGGCCAGAGTCTATAATCAGGTTGTACTCTTTCTGGAGACTTCAGAGAGGATCCATTTCCTTAACTTACCCGGCTTCCAGGGGCCACCCACATTTCTCAACTTGTGACCCCGTTCTCACATCACACCAGCCTCTTGCTGCCATTGTCCCATCTCCCCCTCCCACCTCCAACCCTCCTTTAAGGATCCTCTTTACCTTGGACCCATTCAGATCATCCAGGATAATTTCCCCACCTCAAGCTCCTTACCTTGATGATGGGACCCAGTGAGCTGAGGAGCAGTTTGTGGAGGCTCCAGGGACAGTTCTCTCTCCCAGGGGCAGGAATGAAAATGAAAATCAGTCTAAGTACTGGGTGCGTACAAATGCTGGATGCGAAAGGTTTTCATCACAGCCTTGCCTGTGCCGTGAACGACGGGAAGAAATCGCGAGTTTGAATACGTAGGCCGCGGTGCAGCGGTAAGAAGCAACGCTGAGCTGTGGCGACTGTAAAACTTGGAGAAAGGTCTGCAGAATAACAGGCAGAGGAAAATTAGGCACTAAACTGTGTGTGTGTACATATGCTGCGATTATAACCAAGTAAACATTATGTGGGTTTATAGGAATTAAAATTAGAAGGCCATTATTAATGAATGGAAATAATGACTTTGTAAGACGGCTGAGATTATGAGTAGCTAAAAATACCCTTTAAAGTATTCTACAGTGGACACTATATTTTATTTCTTCTTAGGAATTCCTGCAGGGATTGCCTTTTGTTTGTTTTGTGTGTGTGTGTGTAATCTGATTTTCATAGTATGGATTTATAACTTATTTATATATGTTGCTACTTATATATTTTTCACAGCCACCCCAGCATTAACAACTTCATATATTCAGTTTTTTTCCTTTTTGGGACAGATTTATTTGTTTTCAAATATTGCATATAAAGAACAAAATTTTAGCCGTAGCTGGCTGCTCAGTGGTTAGAGCGTCGGCCCACAGACTGAGGGGTCTCGGGTTGGATTCCAGTCAAAGGCTTGGTCCCTGCCCGGTTGGGGCACATGGCTGGAGGCAGCCAATCAAGGTGTCTCTCTCATGTCGATGTTTCTCTCTCTCACCCTCCCTTCCAGTCTCTCTAAAAAAAAAATCAATGGAGAAAATATCCTCAGGTGAGGGTTAACAAACAGACAAACAAGGAACAAAATGTTAGGACTACGACAAGGTAGAAGGTGGAGCCTTTGTAGCTGACATTTCCCACCGTAGATGTCGTGCTCGCCTGCAATGATTTCTGAACAGGTCAACCGGTTGGTTGCCACTTTCCAGAGTCTGCCTGGTGAGCACATCACCTTGATTTTCCTGGCAATTGCCTTCCAATCTTGAGGGTCCCAGCCTTCAGGCGATGCCATGAGTGGCAGAGTGGAGGGACAGAAAGGGACACGGTCCCTCATGGTCTCAGCGAGCTGCTGGCGGGCAGTTCTGACGTCCTCCTGGGCGGGCCCGCGTATTTTGCAATTGTTTCACGCAGCGGGGATCGTGCTTTTTATCGTAACCCCAGCCCTCTCCCCGGCTTCCATCCCATTTTAACAGCACTATAAAGTCAGCATCTACCATTAAAAAGCTATTGAAAAGGAGCCCCTTTGGAAAATGTGTTCTGTAGAAACGACCTTTCTTTACGCTCCCCTCTCCCTATGTCCCTCATTCCCACCTTTTGCCCATTTTCCCGACCATCTTTTTTTCTGGAGCTGTGACCCTCAAACTTTGGCTGCATCTGAAGCAGGGGCGGGGCCAGTTCTCTAGGATGTCGGTTCTTGGGTCTCACTTCCAGGGTCTGCCGCAGTCAGTTCTCCGCATCTACATTTTCACCCAGCTCTCCAGGTGATTGTCCTGCAGCCGGGGTTGAGCAAGGACCGCTGCTCCGCTGCACTTAGGCGCGTGCCCCTGGAATTGTGGGCAAAACCCAGAGGGCTGAAGGGGGGAGACCATCTGGAAACAGTCAACACGGTGCTCGCTTCTTTCTGGTTAGATGCACACTCAAACAGGGACGGAGCATGACTTCTCTCCTTGCAGAACTCCTTGGAGGGTGGCCTTCACATCCCAGGAGAAACCTTGGTCAAGACT
Source organism: Miniopterus schreibersii (assembly GCF_964146895.1). NCBI lineage: Eukaryota > Metazoa > Chordata > Mammalia > Chiroptera > Miniopteridae > Miniopterus > Miniopterus schreibersii. The sequence goes on from NC_138102.1 coordinate 175,193,447, forward strand.
TAGGTGCATTGATCTGGGCTCAAATTGAGCAGCCCAGCTGAAAACCTTGTCCTTGTGGGATGACAACTGGGATGTGCTTCAGAGATTCGTTCCAACGCCTGGGTTGAGATCCTGACCTAGGTTGATAGTTCTTTATGATTAGACCCATCCAAGCTGGACCCGGATGATCCCACCGGCTCAGTCAGCTTCGTCTGTTCTGTCGGTAATAATACTAACACATCTGGTTGATTCTGAGGCGCACCAGCCCCGCATGCGCACGCTTGAGCAGCCTTGCAACTGGAATGTGTCTTATGATCAAAGTCTCATTGCCATTGACATGAGGTCCTGACATGACTGTCATTGCCTGACACCTTCCATCAGAACCAAAGCGCAGCACCTGGAAAGAAATGCTTCCTGGTCAATGCCATTAATTGCCTGGAGGGTGACTTTGTGTTGAAAAAGATGAACGCGGACAACATTCATGATTCAATCAAAAAATCATTACGAAACTTTGGATTCTGTGAAGAACTTTTGTGAATGACTTAACCAATTTTTTTCCCACTTATATTTTCCTTTTTAGGTGATAGCTGATATGCCCAATAAGTCACTAAATAAGTACCTTTGATAAGTCTACAGCTAAAATTTTAAGAGAGAAGAAAGCATTGAAGAGTTTAAGTGGGAGATTTTTTTCTTTCCTAGTGATACATAAAACAATCGTGCTTCTTAGAGCCGATGGCGTCTTACATACAATGAAACGCAGTAACAGCTCACACACACTGGGCTTCCCACACCAGCCACCAGCACTGCATACACATGGGCTCACTCAGATCCTCGTTACTGTTAGCCCTGGCTTCAGAGAAGGAAACTGAGGCACCTAGGAGATGAGGCGGGCCCACCAGAGATTCGTAGAGGGGGTGGGACTCCAGGGCAAGCGGTCGGCTCTGGGACCCAGGCCCAACGCTGTGCTGAGGATCTCACTTAGCAGCGTGTAGGCTCACAACGTGTCAGATAATAGCTGGTGAAGAATTTTCATCCAGATTTGTGTTTCAATGGGCAGAGTAGGGATTAGGAAGAAAATGTGCGAACATATTGCAAAGACAATGTAAATTCTGTGCAGGCAAGAGTTGTCTGGCTGCTCGTCTTTCTCCACAGCTTTACATTGGGATGGGGGGGGACTTTCATGATGACATACACAGATGCTTGCTGACTCTGTCAGGGGAACAGGCGGCCCCAGATGTCAGGGACTAAATTAAAATTCCTTGCAAAGGATTAAGTAGGTATTAGGGCAGAGGATACAAATGTGGATTCAGTGTTTGACCTGATGGTAAAGCGACCTCCCAAGTTTACTTCATGTAGCAGCTTAAAGAAAAGTCTGAATTAGCACAGATTTTATTGCTTTTATCGCACAGGATGAGATTGATACCGTCACAGTGACATTTGAGACCTGAGTGACTGGATTGATCATGGCGACAATGTTTAGAGGCCCAGTTCATCGGCAGGTGGCAAAATGTCCCGCTTTGGTGATTAAACAGGATCCAAAGAATCCGTGATCTTTGTTCATAGAACATTTCCTTTGAAAACTGTTTTTCCAAGGCAAAAACAACAACAAAAGAGAGACCGGTGTCAGAGACCCTTAAAGCCACCGTCTGACCCCAGCTCCCTGGTCTCTCAGCAACAGGAAGTTTAGGAAGATAAGGCTGACCCGGTGGGTTTCACACTAGACCCCCAAGGCCCCGGGTCGAGTGTCCGTTTTCGTCTGCGCCAAGGGAAACTGATGTGGAAAAGTTTGGGAAGCTCTGCTTTACAAAGAGGCCCTTGAGCCTCATGGCCATTGGTCATGGAGCAGGAAAACACACCCGGTTCCTTCTGTCCTGGGCTGCCTTTCCCACTGCTGTCCGACCATGACCATGACCATGACCATGACCATGACCATGGCCTGCCCCTCGGTGGGCAGGGTCTTCGGAGTTGAGGGATCCCTTGGCAGAATATCCCCGGTAGTTTTCGCCCAGGGGGCCCGTGTAGTGTGGTTTGCAAGGCAAAATTAGAGACCACCCTAGAGTCTCGAGTCTGAAATAGTCTTTTCCTCCGCTCGGCCCCAGCTGGTTCGGTGTGGGGGGAGGTGGAGCTCGAGGGGCTCAGCCTGGAAGTGCGTTGAGACAAGAACACTTTGCAAAACCAACAGAGTCCACACCTACGTGTACAGAGAGGTTGGAACCTTTGCAAATTTTTGAGTAACATTTTTCCCATTGTATTAGGGTTTTGAAAGAAGAGAACACATTTCCGTGTCTTTTAATATCATTCATTCAACAATATGGCTGAGCTGCTCTGGGCATGGAGACTGCAGCAATACCAACAAAGCAGGTAAAAGTCTCTGCCCTCGTGGAGCGTACGTGCGAATGAGGGGAGGGAGAGCATTTCAAAAGTGAAAAAAATATCTCGAATACCTGCTGGTGACCTACAAACACAGATGAGGAAGGCAGGACAGGGAATATGTGTGTGTTAATGGGTTGGTTGTGATGTTAAGTAGAGTCATCAAGTATCCCTGAACAGGAGGCATTTGAGCAAACAACGGAGGGATTCCAGTCTGTTGTTTTGAATTTACAGCCTATTGAGTTGCCTGGTGGATTGGGTATAGGGTGTGAGAGAAGGAGAGACATTGGGGACGACTCAGAGGTGTGACAGGCAGCTTATGACATGGACCCTAATGACCCCGCCTCCTGGTACTCATGTCTTTGTGTAATTCCCTTCCTTTTGAGTCTGGGCTGGACCTAGTGACTTGCTTCTAAGGAACAGAAGATGGCAACGTTGATGGGATGTCATTTCTGTGATTAGATTACAAAAGATTGTGGCTTCCTCTTGTTGGTGGGTTCTCTCTGTTGCCCTGCCGGCCTGCACACTTCACTAAAGCAAGCTGCCGGGTTGGAGGGCAAGGACCTGAGGCCGCCCCTGGCCAACATTCAGCAAGGACCTGAGGCCCTTGGTCCAACGACCCATGAAGAACTGAATCCTGCCAACACCCCATGAGCTCAGAGGGGGTCCTTCCCCAGTTGAGCTTTGAGATGAGATCTCAGCCTCTGCTGACACGTGATTGCCACCCATGAGGGATCCTGAAGCTGAAGGCCCAGTGAATCATGTCCAGATCCCTCACCCGCAGAAACCGAGAGTTAATACATGAGCGTTTTAAACTAAGTTTGGGGATAATTGGTTATACAGCAATACGTAACTAATACACAAGGATTTTGGTCTGGGCAACTGGAAGAATAAAATGACCATTTCTCATATCATAAGGTGGATGTAGATAGAAGGGTTTTTGGTAGGAAAATAGCAAATTGGTTTTGCATATATATGATACATACGTATTTCTGCTTCCCTGATAATGTTTCTCATGAATTTTTCAGATGGTAGTTACCTACCAGTATATATGATCTAAATGTTCTCCCATGGACCGTTTTTGAAATGTGAATGAATGCATCTTCAGAAACAAAATTCTATGATCACTTCATTCACAATTATTTCTAAAAACCGAGAACCTTAAATACATACCAACCCATTAATTCTGACATCTCACTTGTAGAATTTATTTATTCTTTTACAGTTTGCATGAAGCTGGGATAAAATTCATTATGTTGGCTGTAAGGAAGAGATTTCCTGGAGCAAATTGACAGTACAGACCATTGAAGGGAAAGAATGTTTGATTTTTAGCATTAGAGAAGGAAGTAGTTACATGAACAAAATCACTGGCTGTTAGTAGAAGTTTGCCCAACTTACTGGGGTGTTGAATTATGAGAGCCTAGATGGAGACCACAGGTAAAGCATGGAGCCCAGGGAACGCAGAAGGTAAGCCTGGCAGACTGTGCGACTGGTTGGACATTGGAGTAGGAAGAGGGACTGGGTAGACACTCAATGTTGCTCACCCACTTCCTCATCTTCTTGTGAAAGAGCATCACTTTGGTTCTGGTATCAGGTGGCCAGTGTGACAAGAGAGGCCAGGTCTTCACATGACCCCAGAAGGCAAAGAGTTATCCATCTCAGCCATTCTGATGATTCCACTCCCTGCACCCCTGCCTGGTTTAGGATGGGCATGTGGCACAATTGTGGTCAGTGAGGTGTGAAGGAGATCAACACTGGGGCACCTCTGTGAAGGGTTCCTTTGCTCTTTAAAAGAGAATGTTGATGGGAAACCTTCTTTTTCTGCTCCTGGACATTGTTGAGTTCTTGTGTTATTTGGAACCAGGCTAAGAGGTCCGGCCAACAGGTTGAGGGTGACTAAGGGGAAAGACAGAGGGACTTGTATCCTCAATGCTGAGCATTAACCACTCCTGGGGACACATCCTGCGACTTGTTTTTATATGAGATGGAACATCTTCTGATGGTGTAAGCCATTTTGAGGTGGGTTTTCTGTTACTTGCAGCCTAAAGCATTCTGAGACAGGAAAATTCTAAAATAAGGTCTAGTTTTCCGGGCTTGGTCAGTGAACTCACCAAAACAGAAAATTCAGAAGGAGAAGGTGACTGCGCTGGGGATGTGAGGAGAAATGCTGACCTGGGCTCAGGGCATGTTTAGTTAAAGAGGCCTGCAGAACGCCCAGGTGAGGACACCTGTGAAGCTATGATGTACAGACCTAGAGGTGAGGAGCGAGCTCTGGGTGGAGGTGAGGTGTGGGAGTCCTCCTGGAACAGAGAGGTGGCAGCTGCAACACAGCTTTTGCCTTGGATTTGAGCCCAAGCTTTACCTTTTAATACCTGTGTAATCTGGGGCAGGGCACTCAAAGCCTCCATGTCCTCATTTGTAGAAATGGAATTGCTTGCATTAGTGTTTCCACAGTAAGAATCCTTACCTCAGTGCAGCAGATATAATGTTAGATCTCCTTTAAACCTGCTTTCCATTTCTCCAGGGCCTGTGGGCAAAACACATGTCCCAGAATCCCCCGCTGTTAAGTAGGGGCCGCGTGGGTGAGTTCTGGCCAGTGGGATGTGATGTTCTCTCCTTCCTCACCTTCCATCTGGGAGGGACCCCAGGGGAGGCCCTGAGCCTCCAGGGGGTGAGGGAACCTTTGGGTGGAAGGAGCCTGGGTCCCTGAGAGACTTTGTGGAGAACCCCGGGCCCCAACCACCTACGTGGGACTGTGACAGGAGGAGAAAACCACCCCGACTGTGCTGCTTCTATAGCAGCCAACATTCCTTACCCTGACTCACCCCCCCTCCCCAACTTCCCAGCAGCCGATACACAAGATGATTTAGGTGGTATCCAAACAGTTTTAAATTTTGATTCGTTGCACATTTGTTTTATAGGTATTTGAAAAACCCCCACATATACACATAAAACTAGCTCATCGGTCTTATGATTTCAGAGATACTGTTACTTAACACAAGGATTGGTTTAATCATGTGAGTGGGCTTCAGCAAAATATCAAGTAAATAACAGAGCAAGTGTTGGGTGGAAGTGGCACGAATTATAACAGTGGCACGCACACGCTGGCTTACTTCACAAGGCTGTTGTGAGGCTAAAATGATATAATGTGTGGAAAGTGCCTCTCCGAGGCCTGGCACATAGTATAGGTGATAGATGGTAGCTCTTACCTTGCGGTGCACAGACCTCCATCACAGGATGGAGCACACTGTGCCGTAGGACTGGCTCCCTGTTTACTGGCTTGTCACCCCCGCTAACTCTGAGCTTAAGGAGGGGGTGCTGCCTTATGCATCTGCATATCATCTGTGTGGCCGGGTGCCCAGCAACTATTGGGAAGCCAGTAAATGGGGGTTGGGTGAGGGTGATCTGGGCAGCGTGACATCCTTTCTAGGATTACAGATTCGAATCCACTGGATGATGAACCCCATGCAGACAAGACCTATGTCTGACTCAGTTTTGGGTCCCAGAACCCAACACAGTACCTGGCACGTAGTGGGCTCTCAAGAAGTATTTGTTGTGAATGAACCTATTTTAATCATTCTCATGGACTCCTACACCGTCCAAATTTGGGGTCGGTCATGAGTTAGCACCCCAAGGCGGTGCCAAGGTTCCTCCCAGAAGCTATGAGGAGTGGAGCCCCTGGGACTCCCCATACCTTGTGTTCTGTCCCCTGTCCCCTCTCCCTCCTCCCAGCAGCTCAGCCCCGCCTGGGGAAGGAAAGCAGCATGCAGGAGAAGGGAGACTGACAGAGATAAATCTCACTCCGAGGTAAAAGCTGGCTCTGCCTCCTAATAAAACTCAGATGAGAGTGTGTATTTTAAAGCAAATAAATGTTTCAGGGCCTGAGAAGGGAGACATTAATGGCTCCATTCGAATTTGTGGAATTTATTTTCCATCAGGGCCGGACTTTCTGAGAAGCCTGGTTCAGTCAAGGTTGGACATGAAAGAAGGGCTTGTGGGCTCAGTGGACCCAAGTCAAGCCCCCGAGACATTCACCCACTGCACATTTCTTAATTAGATCTCCGAACCTGCAGCCGCCCTGCTGGCACACACAGACACGCTGGCTGTTTCTTGCTCTTTTGGGCTTTTTCCATGTTGGAAAAGATAATCTTTCAAACTTGTTTTTCAGTCAGCACTGAGACAACCAACCAACTATCCAGGCTGACCCATCCAAGGGGGTGCCCATCAGCCAGCAGTGAGAAGTTTGGCTTGCCCTCTCAAAATGATTATTTTAAACAATGAATGGTGTTTATCAAAGTGAGACTGGGAATAGAGATTCATAATGAGTAGCTCAGGCAGTAATTAGTTATTTTCTACATTTATCAAAAATGACTGCATATAGTATTGCTGTTTTCTCTGAAGGAAAGAATGGCATAATTATCACAACTATTCCTCTACTTTGCAATTTTGATGACTAGCAATTGCCATTTTTAAATTACTAGGACAAAAAGAAAATGTTACTTAGATGAGATGGCTCTAGTGTCATTAAAAATGCATTTGCACATTAATCCCAGTAACTTAGTTTGTAGGGAATAAATAGAAAGTGTTGGGCTTTGCACCATACGGTCCAGCTGTTGGGCCTGTGATAGAAAAAACAACTTGGAGTAGAAGCAGTTTGTTTCTGGTTTCCTGAAATGAGTTAGTTCTCCTTGGAGTTACATGGGAACCGCCTCTCTTAACAAAGGAGACATATTCCAACAGCACGTGTTAATTTATGTTTAGTGAAGTACTTGTTAATGTTTAACAATCAGCTTTCCAGGCAGAAAACATTTTGATATATAGCACTGGCCAATTTCTATGGTGTAAATACTCCCAGCACGAGAGAGAGCAACACCATACCATGGAATACGCGTTTGGGATGGGATGTGGGCAATTAACTTCCAAAGCTGGTGTGAGCTGGCTCAGCACATCACTGGCTATGCGTTATATGTCACACACATTGATTGAGGACCTACTATCGGCCAAGCACTGTCCTAGCTGCTGAAGTCACAGCCGTGAGCCAAATAGACAAAGCCCCTGCCCTATTGGAGCGCATATTGAGAAGGACAGACAGACGATAAGCATACACGAGAACTAACAAACATGTAACATCAGGTCAAGGAGTGATGAGGGGAAAAGCAGAGTAAGAGGAAGGGGCGTGACAGGTGGGGGAGTGCTTCTGGGTGCAGTGGACAGGGGTGACCTTTCAGAGGGGTGTCATGAGCACACATTTAATAAAGCGAAGGAGTGAGTCCATGAGGCTGCCTGGGGAAAGAACATTCTAGAGAGAAGGGAAAAAAGCACAGTGGGTGCGTTGGGAGGTGGGAGGATGCTGGGGGTGGTGCTGAGTCTCTGTTTTGAAGGTCCTGAGGTCTGGTAAGCATGGGCTGTCTTGGGGGACACAGATGTATTTCCAGCTGTCTCCAGGGAAGCATTCTCGCCCTGACCTTAGGCAAGGGGGGAAACTGGGGTGACCCACGACTCTCTCTGCCCCCTGTCCAGATGCAAAGGCGTTTGGCGGGAGGCCTGAGCCTGGCTTTTATTCTCCACCTGCTGTGCCTGCAGCTCCTCATTTTCCTCGTATGGGTGGCTCCTGATGTCCCCCCTCATTCCTCTTACTTTCGCACTCGCACCCCGGCCTAGACCGGCACTCGGCGGGGACAGGGTGGGTCACGTTGGCGCCCTGCCTGCCGGACCAGTGCCACCCGCCACCAGGGCTCGGAAGACTTAGTTAGCACAGGCCGAGGCGAGCGCCTGACAGGTCACCAGGACCTCCAGCGACGTCTTGCCTGAGCTAACCCCCGCCCTCAACCCTTCCTTGCCCTCTTCCTGCCACTGTCCCCCTCAGCACCTGCAGAGTTGCCTGGGAAGGGCGCTCACAAACATTTCTTGAACGATTGAAAGCATGGCTATTAGTTTATCCTAAATGACTTTAATTTTTATTCTAGATTACCTTTCTTTTGTTCCTCCTTCATATTATGGATAGGATGTTCTATTGATGTTTTAAAAATTGTGTGTGCAGCACAGTGAGGGAAGCAGTAACATCTTTATAAAGGGGCTGCTGGGTCTGACAGGTGTGAGAGCTTCTGGGTTACACAGAATGACTCTCAGTTACTTCCCAGGTCTAACAGGCCCTGGGGGTCACCCCAAGCATCTCTGAAGCTCTGGGGGCCTTGGGAAACTCCATTGGTGTCTTCAATGGGACAAAGGCAGGCAGGCCCTTCTTTCTGGGCGTGTCCGGTGAGCACCAGCGGAATCAGGAGAGAGGGCCACTCGTCTCCAGTGCTCCTAAAACCCGGTCAGCCACGCAGAGAGTGGGGTTGAAGGGAGTTTCCCACTTCAGGCCACACTCGGTGTTCAGCGCGCAGCGAAGTACAAAGTCCGAGAGGCGAGCCAAGGAGTGAGGGTTCCTTTCTGGTGGGAGCAAAGTCTTGTTGGGTTTAAACATAGATCAGTCTGCTCTTTGCTAGTAATGAGATTGGAAAATACATTGACACTGCAGGTGTTTTATGTGTGAAAACAGATGCTTCTTTTTATCTGTTCATTAGTGACTGGACAAGTGTCCCCATTTAAGACTTTGTTGGTTTATTTTATTTTCACATTGACTTCGAAGGTAAAGAAATAGGGGAGTGGCAGCTCACTGTTGAGGAAATGATACAAAGGGCTCATATCATTGGCAGCAGTCATATCATTGGCTCTGTTCCCCACACTCTGAGACTGAAGCTGGAGTGGTCTCCTCTGTGTTAGACACAAGGACAACAGGATCAGAGCAGTGAATGGATTTACCTGAGACCAGCCTGCTTTCTGACCCAGGACTGCTGTTTTCTTAGATGGGGAGTTAATAGTAGAAGGCAGGAACCTTACCATACAAGTCAGATTTGTCCAGAGAAACAGAACCAAGAGGGTGTGTGTGTGTGTGTGTGTGTGTATGTATGTGTATATATATATATATATATATATAGAGAGAGAGAGAGAGAGAGAGAGAGAGAGAGAGAGATTGAGATTTTATTCTAGGAATTTGTTCACACAGTTGTGGAGTCTTGACAAGTTCAAAATATGCCAGGTAGGCCAGCAAGCTAGAGACAAAGGGAAGAGTTGGAGTTTGAGTCCAAAGGCTATCTGCTGGCAGAAGTCCCTTCTGCTTGGGCAAGATCAGTCTTTGTTCTAGTAAGGCCTTCAACTGATTGGATGAGGCCCACCCTCATATGAAGTATAATCTGCTTTACTCAGAGTCCACTGATTTAAATGTTAACAGCATCCAAAAAACACCTTCACAGAAAGATCCAGAATAATGTTTGACTAGATCTGGCCACTGTGGCCCAGCCAAGTTGACACATTAGATTAATTATCATGTGTACATTTACTTAAAAATACACTTCTTAGTAATAGCAAATATAATACATATTCAATATAGAAATTTGAAAACTGCAAAAATATAAAAAAGAAACAACTTTCAATTCTACCAGGGTCCACTGGGATGGATATTTCTTACTACCTTAATTCTAGGCATGTGGACACTCTATGTAAAGACTATATTTTCAAACCCCCAAATGGTATCATTTTACATTAATGTTTTGCAGCCTACTTTTTTTTTCCATTTTGCAAGACTCTATGAATTTTTCCCTGGGTTAATAAATATTCTTGAACATCCTGATTTGTAATGATAGCACAGCAGGTCTCTCTCATGACTGTACTGTTCTTTGTTTTTGTTTGAGTTTTTTTGCTAATTTACCCACTATAGGCAAGATGTTGCCAGAGGATTTGGAGATAATAAAGACAACTAAGACAGACTCCCAAGGAGCCTGTGACTCAGTAATTGAGGCCACGTACACATTAGTCAGCTATAAGGATGTGAATTCTAACATCCTTGTGGGGATTTCCATCAGCTTACAGGGATCAGGACAAGCTTCCCAGGAGAATAAGCTCTTACTATCAACCTGGAAGGAGAGGGGAAAGGACTTCAAATCATTTTTTATGTGATCTGGTCCAGAACCACACACAGTATTAATGAATGTACATATGAATCACCTGGGGATCTTATTAAAATGCAAATTCCGATTCAGTAGATCTGGGGTAGGGCCAAGATTCTGCATGTCTCATGTGATCCCAGGTGAGGTGGGTACTGCTGGTCCACAGGCAGAACTTTCTGGGACTTTGAGTCAGGAAGGCCTGGACTTTGACCACTCCCTCCAGCCTCATCTCACCCTGGCCTCCGCCTGACCCCTCTGCCCAGCCTTGAAAGATCCTTCGTGTCCTAGAGCTACCCTCTGGCTGGCTTAACCTACAACCCACTAGTCCCTCCCCGGGGATTGCTCTTTCCTGCCCTCCCACACACAGGGCTTCTCTCCGGTCTCCGCTCAGATATCCACAGGCCAGAGAGGCCAGTGGCACCCCTGCCTGTTTCACCTGGTAACTCCCCAGCACTCAGGACGCCCAAGCTTTCTTCACATCATGGCCGAGGCAGAAGGCAATACTGCACTAAGTGGATGAGCGAGGCCTTGAGGGGCTCCACAGCTCTCGCCTCTGTGGGCTTTTCTGAGCCCGTGGCCAGGAAGCTCAGCCGCACGGCATCAACCTGTTTGACCAGAATCTGCAATTATCACGCTGATTGATTGGCTCCCTGTGTGCCTTTTCCGGCAGAAGGGAAAGCCCCGAACGGCAGACCCCGCGCATCCTGCTCATGGCTCTCTCCTCAGTGGTGTCGAGCACATGACGGGGGCTCAGCAAATGTTCCCCGATGAATTGAATGAATGTGCGTATGGGGGATGGGGTGGGACAGGGAGCAGGGAAAGCATTGCTGGCAAAGGGGAGACTGAGCAACCGGGGGAATCAAGTGAGTCACCCAGCTGAGCTGGAGCCTGTGTGGAGTGTGTAGGAGGCGGTGGTTGGTGAGGAAGGTGGGCCATTCTGCGGAGGGTCCCGGCGGGGAACTGGTACTTAATCGGGCAGGTGATGGGTGCTGTGATCAGATATGATCACCCGTCAGCCTGAGGAGCATCCACCTGGCTGATGGGGAGGGGAGTGGGAGAAGGTGGGCTGGGAATCGGGCACCAGAAACTGCCCGAGGCTCTTGAAGCAATTCGTGTGAAAGTGGGTGTGGCAGTGGGAGGGGGGCCAGGGGGCAGGTGTGAAGCCCGGGGAGGGCCGGGAGCAGAGGCTGGTGGGAAACACAAGACTGTGACTAAGTGAGGGTAAGGGGCCAGGGTGGTGGGCCCAACGAGGGTGGTGCTCTGACCAGAAACAGATTAAAGGGAGGGTCAGGTTCTTCGGGGAAACTTGAGTGAAAATAGAGGAATTCCTTGGTTCCCTGACCCCAGTTTGGGAAATGGATAGAGTTATATAACCTGAAGTCTGCAGCTTAAGGAAGGGCTCAGCCTGCGAGACTGAGGACAATAGCAGGGGACACATCACCTCCTTCTGCAGGTCTAGACGGGGTGCAAAGTGTACCTGTAGACGTGCAGTGAGATTTGAGATAGCACAGGCCGGTGAGTGACTCCTAGGATGCGGTGCAGGGTAGGTGTGCTGGGTGTCGTCCGGAACGGCTCCGGGATGGAAGTGTTTTCACCCCCGTTTGTTGGGTGTGTTGGTAGCTGACGGTTGACCACTGAGTCCCTGCAGAGCCCTGCCTCACCCAAGGACATGCCTCCTTCCCCCGGGTGACTGTTAGGTGTGTGGGTACAAAGGCTCCGTTTCCCTGCCAAGCTGGGACAAGTCTGCAGGCCCTGCCTAGCTGCAGACTCCCCACGGGATGGGCTAAGACCTTGGTTGTGACCATTCCCTGTCCAATCCTGCTTCCTTCACTAGCCCTACGGGACAGGTTTTGCTCCCAAGTGCACTCCCCAGTAAACTTCCTGCACGCAAACCTCCATCTCTGAGTCTGCTTCCCCGGGAACCCGACTTGCAACAGATGGTAAGAGCTTGGCAGAAGGATTTTAAGGCACTAGAATATCAGGTGTTGCTTTTTGGCCAGAATCTTAGACACGATACTGCAAATTTTGAGTAGAGAGCTGAGAAGGAAAATAATGTTCTGAAGGCCTGGACTCTGGGTCAAAGGCTCCTCAGACATGTCAGCGATAGAGAAATGATTGTGAAACAGTGCTACAGTTAATGAAAACTGGGGGATCTGAGAACTTAGAAGAAGTATGTGTGTTAATGACATTTTCAGATGAGTATAGCAGCTGTGATGTGATAGGGAAATATCTGAGTCTGTTGATGGCATAGTTACAGGGTTTGCAAATACTGAGGTCAATGAAAATAAATATGTAATTTTTCCCACAAAAATCATAAGCACCCCTGAATTCTATGCATGGATTCCCCGGTGGGGAGAGGTCTGTGGACCTCGGGTTAAAAAACAACACTTTAGTGTTACAATGCTTGTTAGTACTTCAAGACAGTTCTAGATGGTTTGATATAAATGTGCTAGTGACCGTCTTAGCCAGTTAGGATGCCACACTCCAGGGGTGGTGATCAACAGTGGATCAGAAGGGTTTATCCCAAGATTTTCTGTTTCCCTTATCTCTGCTCAAAGCCAGGTGTCTCACTAATTAGCACAGAGAATAGCAAAGTGGGTTTTTACTGGTGAAATCTGTGTAGGAATGGGCTCTCCTTAGTGGTGTTCAAGATGAGCGGGTTGGCTGGAATGCTTAGAGGCCCTCCCCTGCTTGGATGAATGGAGCGTAAGGGCCCGTCAAGGCTTGTCCTGTATTCTTAGGGAGGCGCCTGTGTGCAGCCCTGGGGTTGGAGGGTAGCCGGTTGCCTAAAGCACACACAGGGATAACAGAATCCTGCCTCTGAAATTTGGTTGTCTAGTCCTGAAGAAAATGTTACCTGTAACGTGTGAGCAAATCAGCTAAAAGGTCAGAAAGCTGGAATGCCACCAAGTTTATAAATATGCTTGGTAATAAAAATATGTGAGGTGTGGTGAGTTTGGTCTGAGGCTCACTTTTAATATAACCAGTAGCCAGGTTGCAGAGAAGTAGCGCACCTCAAACAGCCTTTTAGTATTAGTTCATATGTGACTTTTGTCTGCATTATAGACATACTCAGCCTCAATTTTCTAATTTTGAACACTGTAAAAATATTGCCATGATTTTTGTTTTTTTGGGCTCATAAGTGGATTCAATTCCTTTCCCACCCAAAGAGCTGTTTATTGTCAGTGGGCTAGAAAGGGCACCTCAATTGGCACACAGACGGCACCACCCACCAATATCACAGGGAGGCAAGAGCGCTGGGAAGGAGCAGCCTGGAGCTTGGGATGGGGTCCCCCCCTCAAGAGTGATGTGGAGGGATGGGGCCTGGGGTGTTGAGGGGCAGCCTCAGATCACCTCTACAGGGCTGGGCCATAGGAGAAGGTCAGGGCACGTGGCGTCAGCAGGGGCACTTGGTGATTGCATTGAGGCTGATGGGCGCCTCCTCCTCACTCTGACCTCCAGGTAGGTAGGAAGGTGATCCCAGGGGCCACCCATTTTCATGGTGGCACAGTGCAGTGACAGTGGCCATGGCAATCAATCATCAGAACATTTCTGGGTACAAGCATGGCCCAGGGTGACCGTATTGGGCTTCAGCAAGGTGTCTTCCGGGTAGATGTGGGAAATTGGTCACTCAGAGCCTTGTAGCAGCGGCCAGCACCTCAGTTACATACGGACAGCGCCTCAAGTCATGGACCCCGTCGGGGAGAATCTCAGGCTCACGATGGGCACGATGCCATTCTGCCGGCAGATTCTGGCCTAACGGGCCGGAATGTTGGCGATTTCCATGATGGTGAGGGATGAAGGGTGTGTTCCCCAATCTTCAGCACAAAGTGCCACTTGGCAAAATCAGCCCCGTCCCCCCTGAGCTGGGCACAGCGCTCACCCCCGGTGCAGAGATTCCTGCGGTCATCGGCAGGCAGCAGGAGCCAATGCACTGCAGCCGCTTGGCAGTGCTCCCCGTGGACTTATCTGCAGCCAGGCTGCCCTTGCTTGGAGCCACGATGCACTGAGCAATGTCAGACAGCTCCTTCTTTTGCTCCGGGGTCAGCCCTGGGTATTGGCAGAGCCTGGTGCCCGTCGGTCCCTGGCACAGAAGAAGGCCGGGTTTGTGTGGAGCCGCGGTGGAGGGCAGCAGGCTGGCGAGTGCACTCTGGACTCAATTCTTGTTCTGGGTCATGTGGAATCTTTTCAATGACCCCAAAGCGAAGGCTTCTGCAGATGTCTTTAAAATAGTTATATTCTTGCAAATGTATTCTCCACCACGCCGCCCTCCAGTCTGTGATATTTACGTAACTCAGAGGTCGGAGCTGGGGGCAACCCACTGATTAAGCTTTGACCAATTTATACTCTTCTATTTGAAGACTTACTGAAACACAGAGATGAGTCTCGTATCCTTAAAATCCTCTCATTATGTACATATACTACATTGCCTGGGTCTCTCTGGGGCCTTATTATTTCTGGAATATTCACTAATCCCACCCATTTTTCTATCCATCAACAACACACCCGGTCTACCATTTCTCATTAATAGATTCATCCATTTGTTTGTGTCAAATGTTAATATTTCAATTATACCAGTTATTAGCTGTTCAGTGGTGTGCTGGGTAATTGGGAAGGGGAGCCCTGATTTGTGGCATTTGCCAATTTCTATGGTGTTAATATTCCCACCATACTAATGTCAAGCTACCAATGTTTAAGAACTGGCTCACAAAATTCCTGAATATTTAACAAAGAACACAGCATTGGAGCTGAGTGACCTTTGTTGATTTATTTAATACCTTCAGGCTTGTTTTCTCATCTGCAAAATGGGGATATTAACAATGCCTACTTCCTGGGGTGGGTGTGGATGTTAAATAAGCTGGCGCATTGAAAGCCCTGCAGGAGTGCCTGTGTGCACTCGATGGGTAATGGTTGCAATCATTGTTATAGTTTATAAATACCTGGTTATTATCTGCTGAATTGAGCCCCAAATGAACAAAATACCCCCCTTGATCTCCTATTAAGTTTGTGGATTTCCAGATTGCCAGCCAGATGGGTCATGTATGGCCTTTTTTGAATAGGATTTTGTTCACTTTCATTTAGCAAAAGGTATTTCTACAATTGCTTCAAGAGTGTCCTGCTAGTATATTGGATTTTCATGACTTTGTCATCTAAAAAAAAAAAAAAAAAATCTTTTCACTTTTTGTGATTCAAAAAGAAATCTTGAAAGCTTGAAAAATGTCCCTTATGATTTTCACTTTAACACCCAGAAAGAACTGAATTATACCCGGTTCCTTTGTGTATTTCAGATGGAATGGAAATTGACTTGCCTGCTTAATGCAGCTAATAATATAGCACACTTTGCTGTCAAAACAGTGTTATCGATTAGCAACACTACCTGTGAATGCCCTCCCTGCCTTTGGAAGTTCTATTAATGGCCAGCCGCTGAAATTCTGGCAGAGGGAGCATCTGAGTTAATGGCTTTGGCGAGAGCTTCTAAAAAGTCGAGGGGTGTTATAATCTTTCATTTTAATAATAAAATGTCAAATGTACCTGGCTGCATGGTAAAGAATACCTAACAATGGTTGGAGCAATAAAGACATTTAATTATCCCTCCCAACAAGATGCCTAGCGATAGGCGGTTCCAGGTCAGAGCGGTGGCTCACTGGTGACTTTCTATCTCCTCTCTGTCATCCTCATCACGTTCCTTTTGGTCTTCGGCTCGTTGCCTCATGGTTGCAAGAAGGCTGCTGCAGCACTGAGCATCTTCTCCTCACACAACCATGTTCAAGGCAAGAAATGAGGAAGGGATGGTGATAGGAAACTCTTTCTCCTTTTATCAGGAAGCAAAACATTTCCAAGAAGCCCCCAAACAGACTCTTTTTGTATCCCATTGGCCAGAGGTTGGGCACATGGCCACCTTCAGCAGCAAGGAGGGAGGCCGTGAAAGACAGTATCTGGAAAAGTGCAGTAGGATCGCCACGTTGGTGTAGACCAGTCATGATATGTCCCCTGGAGCTTGGGGAGGAGTCCTCAGTCCCTGACTTCAAGGGCTCTGCACCTTATACCAGAGCAAAACTCAAGTTCAGGCTTCTGTTAGCAAGGAATAGGGGTGTGGAGGGGCAGGGCAATATCTGTCACACATAATGAATAAATGCCGCGTGGATGATCCTCATATGTTAAATTTGACTCTGTGAGGCAGGCCAGGTAGAGCAGTGGGCACCTGATTCTGCCTGCCTGACGTCCATTCCTCTTTCTTCTGATGACGGAACCTTCATTTTCCTTTGGAGAACGCCTCTCCCCGACCCTGGATCACACGCAGTGGATGGAGACTCCCAGGGTTCGGGTGAGCCTGGCTGATAGCTCCTTCCACCTCCTGCTCATAGCAATTGTTTCAGGGATGGGCCCGTGACTCAGTCCAGTTTGATGAGCTTCAATCCTAGGAGGTTTTTGGTAACTGTTAGAAAAGATTCGATTTCTTCAGGGGGGGTTAGTAGGATGTGGGTCTTGGCCCTCTCAGTAGGAGGGTTTGCTTGCCTGAGAGGAAAGCAGGTCAAGAAATGAAGAAAGACAGGTTGGGGCCGACATTGCCTGAGTGCCTGATTCCAATCGTGCTCATCTCCTAGACTTTAAACACGTGAGCCATTGTAGCTCTTTTGCTTTCACTAATCCGTGGGGTGTTGCCTGTTGTCACAGAAAGAGCCCTAAGTTACCTTCTATGTGAAACTTTCCTGACCTCCTGACAATTCCTCTTTCAATTTTGCCCCCACTGACCTCAGAGAGGCCCTGTCATGCATGATACCCTCTCCTTGCCTTGTGTTGGTTTTTTTCAAGTATACACCTGTATCTCCCACCAGGTTGTGAAGTTTCTCGTGGCAGGGACCGTAATAGCCAAGAGCAGAGATGCTGGAATCCTGACTCTGCTCTTTCCTAGTGTGACTACTCTGGCCAAGCTGTTCAACCTCTGCAGTCCTTGGCTTTTTTATCTGTAAAATGGAGATGATAAGAGCACTGCATGTATTAGTTTCCTGTGGCTGCTGTAACATGTTACCACAAATGTAGTGGCTTAAAATAATACCTTTTTTTTTTTTCTTTCTCCACGCAACCTCCCCAATACCTTTTTTTTTTTTAAATCTTACAGTTCTATAGCTTAGAAGTCTGACACAGGTCTCGCTGGGTGGAATCTAGGCGCAGGCAGGGTTGTGTTCTTTCCAGAGGCTCTAAGGGGGAAGGAGAACCCTTGCTTTTTCCAGCTTCTAGAGGCAGCCACGTTCCCTGGTTTGCGGCTCCCTTTTTCCATCTTCAAAACCAGCAACAGTAGGGCAAGTCCCTCTGACTTTGCATCACTCTGACCTTGCTTCCATTGTCACATCTCCTTTTCTGACCGTGACTCTTGTGATTACATTGGGCCAACCTGGCTCAACTTCCTATTTCAAAGCCAGCCGTTCATTTCCCCTGCCATGTAGCATAACATAGTCACAAGTAATGTAACATTTTCACAGGTTCCATGAATTTCGACAGGGGAATCTCTGGGAGTCCATTAGTCCATATCAGGTCATCAGTTGTTTTCACGTTTAAATGAGATAGTACATGCATAGTGCTACATAGCAAGTGCTCAATAAATGTTGGCTATTGTTTCTGCTTCCCCAGTGCCTGGCACATAGTTGGTACTTAAATAGCTGATCCTCCTATCAAGCAGTGGAATCTATGCCACCTCTCTTGTATCTGGGCTATGAGATTGCTCAACCAATAGTATATGGTGGAAGTGACCCTGTGACAGTTTGGGGGCCCCAGACCTTAAGAAACTGGCAGCTTTTGCTTTCTAACTCTTGGGATACTGGCTGTCGAAGCCCAGCCACCATGCTGTGAGGAAGCCCAAGCTGCCCTGTTGCCAGGCCCACGTGGAGAGAAACTGACAGCCAGTACCAGTCTGACAGCTGTGGGAGTGAGCCATCTGGGAAGTGGCCCTGCAGCCCAGTGGAGCTGTCCCAGCTCACAGTGAGCGGAGCAGTGACAAGCTGCCCAGGGGAGCCCTGCTCACGTTGCAGATGTGTGAACAAATGGAATGATTATTGTGTAAGCCACTGCATTGGGATGATTGGATGTGTAGCAACAGATAACAAAACAGGGCTCAACAACTTATTCAGGGAATGACTAAGTCAATAAATCATCAGGATTTAAAGAGAGGAAAGAATTTTCTCTTTAAAGGATCCTGTGCCTTTCACCCACAGATCATCTCAGCTTATACAGCTTCTTCACACAGCCCATGACATCTTCACAAATGACTGCGCCCCCGCTGCATCTGCACCTTGTAGCAACCAATGGAAATGTGAAAAATTCGAGGCCGCTTCACTTGGAATGGCTGACCTGGCCAGAGGTGTTGACCCAACCTCTATGAGATGAAGCTACTGGGAAAGGAAGATTTCAGAGATCACTCTGCCACAGAATCTATTCCCACCCCACCCCCAGGCTAAATCCATAGGCAGGTGGGGAGCTGGAATAGGGTTTCCAGGGTTGGAGGATTGTGTCCCACCTAGTTCTGGAATCACACAGGGTGACATTCTCATTCAGGGACAGCCCAAGGTTGGATTACATCCCCTGCAAATCCTCGGAGGGGAGAGCACAGAGGCCCTTTCAGAGGAGAAAGGCATTAAGAATGCAACACCGAGACCTTGGTTTATCACGTTCACATTTACCTGTCAGTCTCCTTGGATACGCCTCTCAATTGCAGGGTGCGGGTTTCGGTTAGGCATTCTGCTCGCATGCTAGGCTTGGTAGCTGCATAATTAAATGGAAAAGAGCCCCCCAAGGAAGCTGGAGAAAGATGATTGTTCTCCGGTGGATAGCTGTGGAGGAACCTGGAGGACCTCGGGGTCCTAAAGGGGCCTCGAAGCAAACCTCTGCTCTTGGCCACTTCTTGCCACTGAAGCTCCAGGTGTTTGTTGCCTGCAGAAGGCAAGGGGTTTGCCAGAATTCCCTTCTGACCTTGATGACTGATGAGGTCACATTGGATGCATGGCACAGGTCATGCCAAATGGCTCACTAATCCATATGTGCCCTCTCTCCCTCTGCATAAGGCTGATTCGCCTGCCTGGGACTGGGGGAATGCAGGCTGGACCATTATATTGGGTTGAATAGTGCCCCCCTACCCCAATTCATGTCTACCTGGGACTTCAGAATATGACCTTGTTTAGAAATAGGGTCTTTGCAGAAGTAACTGGTTAAGATGAGGCCTTACTGGGTTAGGGTGGCCCCAAATGCAATGACTAGTGTCCTAATAAGAAGAAGAGAGGACACAGAGAGACACACAGAGAAAAAGGCTCTGTGAAGATGAAAGAACAGGTGGAGTGATGCTGCTATGGGCCAAGGAATGCTAGAGGTTTCCAGCAACCACCAAGCGCTCAGAGACAGGCATGGCACAGATTGTCCCTCAGCCCCCAGAAGGAACCAACCCAGCAAGTACCCTGATTTCACAGTTCTGGTCTCCTGAACTATGAGCAATGGAATTTCTGTTGTTTTAAACCCCTAGTTGGTGGTAATTTGGGATGGCAGCCCCTGGAACCTAACACAACTGTCAGGCTGCAGAGTGAAAGATGAAAGCGGGAGACAGAGTCAGAACGCCCTGGTCCTGCCCCAACTCACCAGGGTGATGAATCACTTTCGAGGTCCGAGGGGGAGCCCAGAGCATGACCCTAATGCGGCTCATTCACATGGAGACTTGGAGCAAGCTGAGCAGTGTCTTCCCCCAACACCACTGCTAATGAAAAGCCCAGCGTTGGAACAAAGCCTTCATTAAAGCTTTCACTCTGGCAAGGCTGGAGTCCTTATGCGATGAACTTTCACTCTATCCTTTCTCTCTACTTGTCAGAAAATTAAGCACGCTTTTCTCAAGTGCTTAATCAAAACACAGCCATGTCCAAAGGAGACCATAACCATGTACAGATGTTGTCATCTGCTGATTAGCATGTGCACTGTGGGTCTTGGGAACAGTGACCACAGCTGTTCAAAATGGCACGCCAGAGACCTTAGTGAGCCCCATTCAGATGAGTTCATGGGGCTAAAATTACTAAGGCAGGAAAGGCCACTAATAAATTTATATTTTCAACCATAAGAGCATTCAATCAAATAGAGCATATATTTGCCTTGAAAACTGTACTTAATCAAGTTTCACTTCTGTCCAAGCCAGTCCAAGGGTAGAGCCAACCCCAGGCAACACAGAGCAGAGAAATGGATCTTGGCGACATTGCCTGAGGCCTGAATGAAGCTGTGCCTGAAGCCATCTCTGCCAACCACCTTTAAAAAAAATTGGCCGTCATGTTGGTGGAAAAGGTCAAGTGAATCATAAGCTTCAGCTCATAGCACTTTCTGCAAAATATCCTACCTATTCCTTTAGTTCCAAGAACTCCTACAGCTTATGGCCTTTCCCTGTGGACATCTCTTCCTGTGGGCAGTCATCCTCATGGGTTTAGCATGTAACTTTGTGTTTGTATCATTTGTTGTAGTTTTAATGGACACACATGATTTTGTCACATCTCATTCTTTCTTTGACTTTTTTCACTGAGTACATGTTTTTAAGGTCCACACCTGATGCTATGGGTAGCACACTGTCCACTGGTTCTCATTATTGCATGCTCTTCCTGGTATATATTTACTATATTTTATGTATTCATTCCCCTGCCACAAGATACACTCCAACAAACATGCTGTGTGTGTGCCCTGATGGACCTATGTAAGGCTTTCCTTGGGTCCTAACACTAGCAGTGGGATTGCTGGCTCCTAAGGGGCACTTAATTTGATTATGTGATGCCTGATTTCCCTGGGTAATGGGCGTCTCAGTCTACACTCCCAACAGCAGCGTCTGACGGTTTCTACATCTCCATTTCTCCCCCCCACTTCCCAGCACTTAGCATTTTTTGGTAATTAAAGCACAGATATACGTACAATATGTAAACAGAAAATTAATATAACTGTGGTATTAAAATTTCCCTGGTGTGAGCGTGGGGGTTATAATTAGGGGGGAAAATTTTCCTTAGGAGGCAATAATAGAAAAAGGTTGAGAAACACCGGCTCATGTCACAATGATATTCTTTATTTTTTAAAATGATAGTTTTACCTTTAATATTGAGGTCTTTAATCTATGTAGAATTTTACTGAGTCCCTCTAAAAGTACCCATATGAAATTTTTATTGGAATTGCATTGAATTTAGAGGTTAATTTGGGGAGAACTGACAACTTTATAAATTAAGTCATGCCATCGAGAGCATAGAAAGTCGCTTCACTTATTCAGATCATCTTCTGTATCTTTTATTAGAGCGTTCAAGTTTTCTGCATAGAGGTCTTTGTGTATTATTTGTTATTGCCAAGATTCTTCAAAATATCTTTGAAATTGAAAATGGTTTCTTATTTTTGATGCTGTATTTACTCAGATCTAAGATGCCGTCAATGTAAGACGCATCCCAATTTCAGAGACATTGAAAGTGAAAAAATATGTGCCTGAAAGTTATTTTTTTCTGTTGATTTATTGCTGGTGTGTAGAAATGCTATTGATTTTTATGGGCTAATCTTGTATCTGGCGACATTGCTTATAAATTCTAATAATTTGTTTGTTGCTCCTGTTGGTTCTGCTAGGTAAATGATGAGTGTTTTATCTCTTCCCTTCCCATTCTTACATGTTTCCTTCTTTCTTTATAGCTCTGGCTATGACTTGTAGTACTCTGTAATCATTAGTGGTGATAGTCGATTGCGAACTTTCAGTTAATGGGTCAATAAGTTATTTATCTTAAGTCAGTAAGCTTGGGTTTTACAATCTAAGAACCGTAACTGATATAAAGTAATTTATTCAAGGATACTGAATGGGCAGAACCCTAGTCCATTCTTGGAGGAATCCAGCTTTTTCGGTCATCTATCCTCACACCACCTGGTACAAATGGGGTGGCTTAGCAGCGCCTTGGTTTGTGAAGGCAAATTCCCTTAGAAAGGGGTGTGGGCAGGGAGAGGATAATTGGTGGGTTTAGTGGAGTGATAATAATAATTAAGATAATTACAAAGATGCTGATGATCCTTTCATCTTTATGAGTTTACATTTTCAAAGTAATCCTTTATCACGTTTGATTCTTGCGACAGTCCTGTGAGGTGGGTCGGAAAAGTATCATTCCCTTCCTTTTTGACTTGGGTCCATGGGTAGCTTCTTGGGAATTCTCTTACAAGAATTCTTTTAGGGTTGGGGCAGCAGGGCAATGGTGTAGGAGGGCTCCTGAATCAAGTAGAGCTGCGGAGGGGGGTGTTGCATTTTCAAGACAATCTTTTAAAAATGTATATGTTTTTATTGATTGTTAGAGAGAGGAAGGGAGAGAAAATAAGAGGTTGAAACACCCATGTCCATCAGCTTGCCTCCTGCAACCCCCGGCAGTGCCCTGACCGGGAATCCCGGGAATCGAACCAGCGGCCTCTTGGTGCAGGGGTCAATGCTCAACCACTGAGCCACACCAACCGGGCAAGACAATCTTGACAAACAACTGGGAAGTACAGCAATGGCCCAGCGCACTGAGAAGACACTGGGCGACAGGCCATGGCCATTTGATAAGGAAAGGGCTGGTCATTTGAAATGGCTATGGGAATCTCAGACAGACGGTGCAAAGCTTTGGAGAAAAGCGTGGCTCAAAGAAAGAACCCAAAACGAGGAGATGTGCAATGTCGGAAAGAGTATGGGATGTAAATGGAAAAGGGGGGCCAGGTGAGTGCTTTAGAGCTGAGACTGAACCAGAGTTTCTACACAAAAGCCTAGAGAACCCAGCTCTGTGAGAATTTGTGATTGATAAAAAAATGCACACACACATTATGTTTAAAATCTTATGCCAGCGTTTGCAATAAAGGACTGGCGGGGCAATTTTGTAAAGGTCCTTCAGCCCCTCGTGCTTCCACTGGAGAATGAAATTCGAGAATCTTTCTCTATTGCCCGAAACAAGTAAAGGCCAATATGTATTTTTGATTGCTTTTTTTGCATTATTTTATTTTCCACTGCAGCTTTATTGAGATATAATTTACATGCCATAAATGGCATCGTTTGATGAGTTTTGACAAATCCACACACCTGTGAAACCATCATTACAGTCAAGCTAATGAGTGCGCCCGTCACCCCCAAGCTTCCTCGTGCGCTGTGTAATCCATTTCTCTCTGCTCCCCAGTCTCAGGCCAGGTGAAAGCATTGATCTTTCTGTTACTACAGATTAGTTTGCATTTCCCAGAATTTAACGTAATGTAGTTATATAGCATGTATTCTTTTGTGTCTAGCTTCTTTCACTCAGCATCATTATTTTGAGCTACAACAGAATCATCCTGTTGTGTGTATCTATATGTTCTTTTTAGAAAATTGCTGGGTGGTGTTCATTCCATTGTATGGATATACCTCAGTTTATCCATTCACCTGTTGATAGACATTTGATTTGTTTCTAGCTCTTGGCTGACAAAGCTGCTATGAACCTTCGTGTACAAGTATTTGTGTGGACAAATGCTTTCATGTGTTTGAGGTAAATGCTTAGAAGTGGAATGGCTGGGTCATATTGTAGGCTTATGTTTAATTTGATAAGCAACTGCTTGTTTTACAAAGTGGTTGCACCTCAGTATATGTGCCATCTGCAGACGATGAGAGTTCCAGTTACTTTGCATCTTCGCCAGTACTTGATATGATTGTCTTTTTATTTTTAAAAAAATATATCTTTATTGATTTCAGAGAGAGGAAGGAAGAGAGAGAGAGAGAGAGAGATAGAAACATCAATGATGAGAGAGTCATTGATCGGCTGCCTCCTGCAGGCCCCCGACTGGGGATCGGGCCTGCAACCTGGGCACATGCCCTGACCGGGAACCGAACCTCCATCTCCTGGATCCTAGGGCGACACTCAACCTCTGAGCCATGCTGGCCCGGCTGATTGTCTTTTTAATTTTAACCTTTCTAGTGGTTTGTGGTGGTACCTCATTGTGGTTTTAATTTGTATTTCCTTAATGACCAATGAGGTTGAGCATCTTTTCATGTGCCTATTTGCCATCTGTATCACTTCTTTGGTAAAGTATTTGTTCAAATATTTTGTTCATTTTTTATTAGATCATCTCCTTATTGAGTTGTAAGCACTCTTTATATTGTAGTTACAAGCCTTTCGTCAGCTATGTGTTTTGAAAATATTTTCTGTCCAGCTGGGCTTGCATGTTGATTTTCATAGCTGTCTGTTGAAGAGCAAAAGTTTAAAATTTTTATGAAGTCCAATTTGTGGATTTTTCCTTTTACAGTTCATATTTTTCGTGTCCTACTTAAGAAATGTTTGCTAGACTCAAGGTCACTGAAATGTTTTTTAATGTTTTTGTCTAGAAATTAAAAACAGTTAATGTTTTGTTTTCCTATCTGCAAACGGCCTGCCTTAGAGGAGCTATTTGGCATTTGTGTGGATGGTGCCCCATCCATGGTTGACCCCAGGAAAGGTTTAGCCTCTCTCATAAAACGGTAAATCTGGATATTGTCACAGGAGGCTTTTTCATTGAGATCTGTTGATATCAAAAACTCTTAGTGGTGAACTGGAGAAATTCTAGTTGATGCTACAAAAGTCATTACCTTTATTAAACGAAGCTCATTCAAGATTGTTTGAATTGTGTGAAAACCTGGGGTGAGGAAGGAAACCTTCTTTTTCCTCGGAACACTCATTCGTGGGCTCCAGCTGCCCTGTCGAGAAGCCCGGGCAGCCACGGGGAGCGGCCACGGAGAGCGGCCACGGGGAGCGGCCACGGGGAGCGGCCACGGGGAGAGGGGAGGCCAGCCTCCCGCCCGCTGCTGCCCCGGGCGACCGTGGCGAAGCCACACGGGGGCCGCAGAGGAGACCAGCGACGATGATCCGGCCGGTCAGCTGCGGAATCGTAAGGGATTGCACAGTGGCGGTTGTTTCAGCCGTTATGTGTGGGGATGGTTTAAGCCCCGGCGAGGGCCAGGCGGGCGCTTGGTGTAATCGCTCCCTCGGAAGCCTCCAGGGTCCAGCCGCCGGCCGCGCCGTAGCCCGGGCCATCGCTCTCTGCAGGCCTGCCCACGGTGCGGTCACTGCTGGAAAAGAGGCGGCACCAGCCTCTGCCCACCCCTGCCCTGCGGCCCATCACCCGCTCCACCAAGTTCCAGATGCCCCCGCTGTGCCCAGGACAGGGCCCGGGGTCAGAGGGCGGGCTTGCGCCCCTGCGCTCCTGCCCTGGCCCGTTCCCGCTGCACCCCAGCGCCCCTCCTGCCTTTTCTCTAGAAAGCCCCTGACTCTTGGGGCGCGGGTGTGACTTGTAAACCCGCAGGGTCCTGGGCCGTGATGAGACCCTGCTTCAGCAGGCCTGGGTTCCACTCGGGAGGAGGGGCCCCGTTACACAGCAGGCGTTGTGACACAGGACACCATGCGACCTTGATTTGAGAAACCCCGCCCCGAGTTAGCAAGGCTGTCCTGAGCGCTGATGAGCGGGTGTGAGTGTGCGTGAGAACGTGTGTGAGCACGCGGTGTGGGCACGCGGTGCGTGTGAGTGAGCGAGCGGGGGGATGAGGGTGTGGCGGTCAACACGTGAGTGTGTATGAGTGAGCATGTGGGAACATGTGACCGTGAGTGCAAGTGTGAGCATGTGTGTGAACACGTGTGAGTGTGAGCAGACATGAGGACACGGGGTCGGTGGCGGTGGGAGGAAGGCGCCAGCCAGGGAAAGGGTGTAGGTGCCTCGGGAGGGAGGGAAGGGCTTCGGTGTGGGGCACAATGAACTTGATGGCGGTGGCTGCTGGCACTGGTGCCCGGCAGCGCCCAGCAGCTGCTTGGCTTTTCGTACAAACACAGGCGCCTGCCTGCGGCTGAGTCCAGAAGCCACACATTATAAACAGGTGTCCCGTGTGGGTAATGGAAAAAGGCAAAGGAAACCAGATGGGCCTGGGGTGGGACCGGGGCCGGCTGGAGCTTGGCAGCGATGGGCCATCTCGCCTCGTTTAGGCCGCCTCTGCCCCTTAAGGGAACTCCTGGCGCCCGCGCTGGGAAGCAGCCGAGGTGTGGGTTTTCAGGAGGCCTCCACTGCCGTCTGGCAGGTCGGAGCCACAACAACCGTAATAATGACACTTGCTGGCATTTGTTGAGCACGGTTCTCCAGACCAGACACCGCGCTAAGTCCTCTTGGGGCATTAGCTCATTTAATTTCCACCGGGACGATCACAGACATCTTCTGGAAGGTTGTTCCTGAAATGAACATTTAGAATGAACTATAGATATCCCTGCCTAAAAGAAAAGTCTCCGATAAAAATAGAACGCATAGGGGGATGCGCAAACCCTAAGTGTGCACCGCAGTGAGTTCACACAGGTGAGCACGCCTGGGTAGCCAGCCCCCGGGTGGAGAGAGAGCTCTGCCAGCTCCCCAGAAACCCCCTGTGGGACTGCCCAGCCACGGTCCCTGCCTCCTACAGGAACTGCCATCCTGTCCCCTAGCCCAGGGTTAGCTTTGCCTATCTATAAACTTTCTGGGATTTGGAGCACACAGTAGGTAGCTTTTTGTGTCTGGCTTCTGTCCCTTGACGTGTGCCCATGAAATTCATCCGCGTGGTGGCACGTGGCAGTTTTCCTTCATTTTCTTTGCTGTAGACGTAGAGATTGCGTTGTGTGATTGCGCCACAATTTATTTATTCATTCTGCTGTTGGTAAATTTTTTTTTCCAGTTTGGGTTATTATAAGTAATGCTTAGGTAGCTCCATTTTTTTATTGTTTGGCTTAAGGAAATATTATCTGTTCATATTGAATACACAGCATAGGTGGCCACATAAGCCACTGTGACAGCCACTTAATGCATATCTGCTGGGCCATTGGCACTCCACGGACATCAGTCCTGCCTTCAGAAACCCAAATTTATTCCAGGTAGTTTGCAAGGAGTCCAGCGCCATTATGAGGGTGGTGAGATGGAAAGAGCAGTGGAGTTATCTGGCCAAGAACTTGCCTCCTCCAAGCCTCTGTTTTCTCATCTGTTAAATGGGAAGACTGAAAGCTGCCTTTACACGGTTATGGGGGAGGCTAAAAGAAAATATATGTGAAGTGCCAGGCATCTCATAATAACAGCTACACTGAGTGAATGTTTACTATATATCCAGCATATAAAGTGCTTTACATATTTTAACTCAATCATCTCAACACCCTTGAGTGGGTCACATCATTATTGTCAATTTACAGATGAGGAGACCAAGGCCCAGGGGGTTGGGGAATTCGCCTAAGTCTACACTGACACAGCTGTAAGCAGCGGAACTGGGAAGCACACTGTGACCTTGACCACCCCAGGTCACACTGCCCGGGAGCCGTTGCGGTCACCTTGGAGACTTAGTTCAGAAACTTTCACAGGGCAGGTTAGCACAAGTGACAAGCGCCTGGCTGATCTTCCTCTTCACCTGTTCACTTTGGGCCAATTCCTGGCTTCAGGCAGTTAAGTCAGAGCCAAACACAACTTCCTTTGAAGTCCAAACTCTCCCCACAGGGCCCCAGGGAAAATGAATTCTTGCCTGTGTCTCCTGTCTCGACAGCAAAGAAACAACTGCCGAAGACAGTAGTAGCTTCTCTGTGGGGGAAGCTGGGGGAATATTGAACTGATACATTCCATTTCAAATGCACTGATGATGGAATGAATTAATAAATTCGTTCATTTATTTGACTCACATTTACCGAGCAGCTACTCTGGGCCAATGGGGGGAACTAACTCTAAACAAGACAGTGGACACCCTTGCCCAGGGGGAGCTTGGGTTCTTGAGTTGAAACAACTCAAGAGGCATGAAACAAGTGAGAGAGACTTTTGGAGAGTGATGAGTGCTTTGAAGAAATGAAGTGGAGTTAGTGATTGAGGGTGGCTGGTGTGGACACGCTGCTTTAGAAAGGGTTGCCTGGGAAGGCCCTGGTGAGGAACTGACATTTGAGCTGAGACTAGACCAATGAGAGGTTGGCCATGGGCATATCCGGGGGCCAGCATTCCAGGAGGGGGGAGCAGCCACCCCAAAGTCTCTAAGGCAGAAACAAGCTTGGCGAATTCAAAGAGCATCAGGAAAGGCCAGTGTGGTGGGATTGTGCTAAGCAAGGTCAGGAGGTGAGGTGAAGTAGCAGGGAGGGGCCGATCACATGGGGCTTTACAAGCCATATATGGCAGGAACTGCTTGCCACCCCCACCCCCAATACCTGGTCTATCCTTCCATAGTAATGAAACCCCACTTTTAATTGGGCACATAGCTGCCTTAAAGACGACATCTTCCAGCCTCCCTTGCAGTTAGGAAGTCATGGTACTAAGTTCTGCCAATGAGGTGTCAGCAAAATTATCTTCTTTAAAAGAAAGCTAGTGTGTGCTCTTTGCTTTGTTCTTTTCCATATTTCTTCCCACCCTGCTGCTTGGACCTCTGATGCAATGGCTGGGACTCTAGCTGCCATATTGTGTCATGAAGAGGTCAACCACAACCAGGTATGGTGGAGCAATGACCTAGAAGGAACCTGCATCCCTGAGGACTTCATGAGTAGGGTCAGGTTGGCAAGTCTTTGATTGCCTACCTCTCTTCTCTACAGGAGGAAGAAATAAACAAAATACATTTTTGTTTTGTTTAAAGTTATTTGGGGTCTTTGTTACCCCTCAACTGAACAGAAGCTTTGCTATTGATTTCCACAATAAAGATTGTGGATACTCCTAATTTTTTGGCTGGAGTACTTGGATAAATGTTGCCATTTAAGGGGATGCTGAAGACGAGGAAAAAGCCCAAAAAAGTACGGTTGCAAATCAAGAGTTCTCTTTTCGTTATATCCAGACTGAGATGCTATTCTACATTTAAGAGGCACTATAGATAAGCAGGTAGCTGGATATTTGAGCTTGGAGCTTGGGGGCTGGGAGAGGGCAGAGCTGATTCATTTGGGAGCTGTCATAGTGGGGTTGTGACTTCTCCAGAGCCATATAGAGAGTCCCCTGAAGTACTCAGTCTTCCAAGGGGGTAGTGACCTTGCCGTTGCTGTTATAGGTGAGCCTCACTTTACACCATAAATTCTTGGACGAAAATTGAATTTTTGCCAGTGAAATCCATTTTACATGTACTGGACAAATGTGCTACTTAAAAATAATCCTTTTGTGAATTATTTCAGGAAGGCCAAGTTTCTTTCTGTCATATCTTTTCACTTGTTTAATTTGTTCAAATTTTGTGTTTTTTTCAAGTATTTCATTCTTGCATTTCCTTCCCTACAATAGAAAATAAGAATTGAAAACCTTTTGAAAAAAAAAGAAAAGAAAATGAGGATGTTAAAGAGGGATTCATGCAATCTAAGAAATATGAAATGATAGCCCTGGAAAGGAACATTCTGATCCAGACACCTGCCTTTGTGAATTTCAGAGGAAAAATCACAGCACATGAGAGCTGGCAGGGACTTCTGAGGTCTGTAAGGCTAATGTTTCCCAGGCACCAATTTAAGGAACAGCCTGGATTTCAGGGAATTTTTTCCTACTTACAAAACTTTATTTTATCTTAATCCTCACCTGAGGATATGTTTTTATTAATTTTAGAGAGAGAGGAAGGGAGAAGGGGAGAGAGAGAGAGAGAGAGAGAGAGAGAGACATTGATCAGTTGCCTCCTGTTCACCCTGACTGGGCATCAAATCTGCAAGCTTTTGGGGTATGGGACGATGCTCTAACCCAGCCAAGGCCTTACAAGATATTTGCTTTTAACTCACCTAGATATAAGTGGACAAACACAAACTTCACTCTCCATGCTCAAGCCAAAATTGTGAATTTTTAATGAATCTATACATAAAAATAATTTCTCTGTGAGGATTGTGGGATTTTTATTAAGGATAATGAATAACAAAGGAAAATTTAATTTAAAAATTCCCAAATCTACAGAGAAATGTAGTATATGTGTGGTGGACTGAGTGAAGGCATCCCTCCAAAATTCACATGTTGAACCCTAATCCCCAATGTGATGGTATTTGAAGGTGGGGCCTTTGGGAGGTAATTAGGTCATGGGGGTGGAACCCCCATGAAGGGATTAGTGCCTTATAAGAAGAAACAGGAGAGAGCTTGCTTCCCCCACTCTCCGCGCTGTCCTGCGAGGATACAGTGAGAAGGTGACTGTCTACAGCTAGGAAGTGGCCTCTCAGGTCCTGTAGTCAGCCTCCAGAACTGTGAGAAATAAATGTTTGTTGTTTATGCCCCCCAGTCTCTGGTATTTTTGTTATAGCAACCTGAGCTGAGACAATATGCTTAGCACATATTTGTCTGCCCTGAGACACACACTCATATATAACTATGCAATTTAATGAGCCATGGTCAAGAATTTAGATATTGCCCTGGCTGGTATGACTCAGTTGGTTGAGTCATCCCATGCACCAAAAGTCCCGGTTAAATTCCCAGCCAGGGCACATACCCAGGTTTCAGGTTCGATTCCCGGTTGGGGTGCATTTGGGAGGGAACTCATCGACCTTTCTCTCTCACATCAATGTTTTTCTCTCTCTTTCCCCCCTCTCTCTTTCCTTCTCTCCCTCTTCCTTTCTCTCTCTCTAAAAAAAAAAAAAAAAATCAATTAAAAAACCATATTTAAAAAAAGAATTTAGATATCGTCATTCCAGCTCTTATTTGGCAGATAAAGAAACTGAGGCCACCAAATATATACATATATACATATATATTTACATATATTTTGGATGGGGAGAGATAAAGCCAGTGTTAAGAGGTGTGTGGAGCTGGTGTTGGGGAATCTCAGGACCTGAGCTGATGAGGGAAGGGGGCAGCCAGATTGTCAACTGGTCACCAAGTCATCCACTGAGTGGGTGGAGAGAGGTGACAAATGGGAATGGTGAGAAAGGGGGCAGTTTTCAATAATAACATGGGGCTTGAGTACACCTAAGTGTACAAACGAGGGTAAGAAGAGGAGAAATATAAATTTAGTCCAATAAATAATGTATACAACCTCTAAACTGATAGATCCCCCAGAGTTAAATGCTCAGTCTTTCAGATTCCACCGCACACCTGCTTCTCTCTAGATGTCAGCTGGGTGTACGGAGGAGGGGTCAAGTGACACCTTGGAGGCGCGGGAAAGGGCCAGGGTTACGGGCCACCAACACACACCTAACTTGAAGACTCGCTAGGAGGATTCACAAGACTCAGCATATAATTATGCTCCTGGCTGTGATTTATTACAGTGCGTGGGTGCACAGCACAGTCAGCAAAGGGGAAGGGCGCCTGGGGCAGAGACCAGAGGAAACCAGGTGGGCTTCTCCCGGTGGAGTCACGCAGGGTGCGCTTCACTCATTCAGTAACGAGCTGTGACAACACATGTGAAATGGTTCCTATCAGGGACGCTGCCCTGAGCCCTGCGGCCCAGGGATTTTATTGGGGGTCAGCCATGTAGGCACCCCTTGCTTAGCATGTGCCAGAATTCCAGGCTTGCAGAGGGAGGCAGGTGTTCAGTGCAAACCATAGTGTTTGTACAAAGAATTTCTGGCAGTGAGGCGCTCTTGTCAGTTCTGGGAGTACAGAGGCTCCTCCTCAAATCCAAGAAGGAGCCAGCCAAGGACCCCCTGCAAACAGTCTCCAGTTGGCTGTGTTAACTCTTCTGCATGGAGCCTCAGGTCCACAGGTTGGTGGCCACTGAATCACAATAGGTTCTAGGTACTGCTGGAGGCCATTCCCTTTCTGAAGCCAGGTATGTCCCAAGCCACAGGAAGGGAAGTGACTGCACTTCCTGCTGGAGGTGTCAGGAAGGAGGCACCCTCTTTCCACAGTGGAGGAGGAGCTGAAGCACCTGTAGCAGGTGGCAGCCACCTGAGAACGAAGGCAGCACAGAGGACATCCGAGCAGAGGGCTAGAAAGAGACATTCCCTAAAGACACAGCTTGATACCTTGAATCTAGTCATGCCTAAAGCCAGCTTTGCCCCTTGAAGATCCCAATCAGAGACGCCAAATCAAGTCCCATTTTGTTCACGCCAGTTGGTGTTGGATTCCTGAACCCAAATGTTCTTGACTTAATATAGTTGCTTGGTTAGGAGTCAACTAAATGGTATTATTTGATGGTTGATTTTGTTGAAGTTCAACACTATTGAGCAGAATCTAGTATACTCAAGAGAAGCCATGTTCCTGTCCAAATGGCACTGATGGTACAATTAACGCCAGGGAGAAAATAGGAGTCCTTTCCCTCCATAGAATGTTACGGCTGAGAGTTACTACTTGAGTCCTATTACATAGAGATCCTAATTTTAACACTTGTGTATTGGTACATTGCTTTTCTCAGGCTTTCATGCAGCTATTGAGACCCAGGAAAGGGGAGTGACTTGTTTTAAGCCACATGGTCAGCTGGTGGCCGAGTGAGGATCAGAACTCCCCCCTCAGACTCTAAAGTATGCTGCCTGGAGCTCCAGAGTGAGCATTATTCCTCCCATCCTGTGGCTCTGACAGTTCACACCCTGCAGTGTGCAATTAGTCTGCTGTTCTCTCTTGCTGATCAGCATTCTCAATTTCATTTTCAGAGCTCTAGGTCGATCATTATCATAACAAGATTACTAACATCTTGAATATTTAAAATATGACTCTACAGAATACGGTTTGTGTCCCAAGGTTGTTGTTTTTTACCAATACCCACCTTTCAACCTGTTTTTTTGAAAAACATCACTTTGAGGGGCAGGACAGCCCCCTGCCATATCCTATATTTGAAAGGATCTCCATTGGAGTTCCTGACATTGATGGCATTGATCTGACACAGCTACATGAACCAAGCTCAGCCGACAATTCTAGATTCGCCCCAGTGTCAGAACAGAAAGGAATCTTAGAGGTTACATAGTCTTTGCTTTTTTGTTTTCATTATAATTTTTAAATATAATTTAAAGATGTCCTATTAAAATTAAGACTTTATTTTTTTAAAAGTGTTTTTCATTTATTTTAGAGTGAGAGAAGAAGGGGGGGAGAGAGAGAAAGAGAGAAATACTGATTGGTTGCCTCCCGTAAACACCCAACCAGGGATCGAACCTGCAACCTGGGTATATGCCCTGACCAGGAGCTGATCTGACCTTTCAGTGCGTGGGACAACATTCAACCAACTGAGCCACACTGGCCAGGGCAAGACTTTATTTTTTTAAGAGCAATTTAAGGTTCACAGGAAAATTAAGGGGAAGGTACAGAGATTTCCCTATGTCCCTGCTCCCACACACACTGCCTCCCCATTATCAGCACCCCCCACCAGGTGATGAAGCTACAGCATTCACACATCACCATCACCCAAAGTCCATCGTTTGCATCAGGGCTCACTCTTGTTGTACGTTCTATGGGTTTGGACAAGTGTGTAATGACATGTATCCATCATACAGAGTATTTTTACTGCCCTAAAAATCCTCTGTGCTCTGCCTGTTCACCCCTTTACCCCCTCCCTCAACCCGTGGCAACCACTGATCTTTTTGCTGTTTCCATAGTTTGGCCTTTTCCAGAATGTCACATAGTTGGAATCATACAGTGTGTAGCCTTCTCAGATTGGCTTTTTTCACTTAGAAATATGTATCAATCCTTGCATTTTCCGGTTGGAAAAGTGAGATTTGGGATGTCAAGATGTTCAGAGATTTGGAATGTCAGAGTTCTTGGTTAATGGCTACTGTTCTGTTCCCTTATGAAGAACATCAACATTTTAAAGGATGTTAGGTACCTCACAGAAATTCCAGGAGGGTCAGAAGAGCAGGTATGTGCCTAGTCAATAGGAAACAAGACTCTCGAAGGCTGCTCCAGTAAAAACATCACTGTTATCATCTGCAGTAAGTTGACTGGTGGCCGCCAAACGGATATATTCACATTCTAATCCAGGGAAACTGTGAATGTGACCTTATTTGCAAAAAGTGTCTTTGCAGATATAATGTTCAACCTCTTTAATGATAAGGTCAAACATTTTCCCATATTCTGTTACCAGATGAATGATCCAGATGAGATCATTCTGGATTCTCTGAGTGGGCACCAAATTAAAAAAAAAGCAAGTATCTTTATAAGAGACAGAAAAAGAGAAAACACACAGAGAAGGCCAAGTGAATGTGGTAGCATAGATTAGAGCGATGTAGCTACAAGCCAAGGAACACCTGAAGCCAACAGAAGACGGAAGAGGAAAAGATTTTCCTCTAGAGGGTTCAGAAGGAGCGCCGCCCTGCCAGCATCTTGATTTTGGACTACTGGTCTGCAGAACTGTGAGAGAGTGAATTCCTGTTGTTTTAAGCCATCAAGTTTGTGGTAATTTGTCAGGACAGACACAGGAAATGAATATACTGCCACTTGGTGCATGGATGAACCTGGGATTGGATCCTGGAAACTCCTGGTAGCTGTTCCAAAGAGGCAGACCCCTCTGCCACCACCATGGCCACACAGCACACATGTCTGATTGGAAAAGCCTAGGTCACAGGCTGCACTCTAGCTGCAAGGGATCCTGGGAGAGTACGTCTGGCTTCTACCTTGAGCGGGAGGGACTTGTAATAAGGAATGCCAAAAGATGTTGGGTGGCTCTAAACTGTCATGACAAACATCCTTTTAAAAATGACTTACCCAAAGTCACTATATTATTAGTGTGCTCAGGCTACTATAACAAATACCACAAACCAAGTAGCTCAAACAGTAGAACATTTATTTTCTCATAGTTCTGCAAGATTGAGATGCTGGCAAGGTTGATTTCTGGGAAGTCTCTCTCCTTCTTGCTGTGTCCTTACATGGCTTTTCCCCTGTGTGTCTGCAGAGAGAGAGAGCTCTGGTGTCTGTTCCTCTTTTTATAAGGACACCAGTCCTATTGGATTAGGGCCCCACCCTTATGACCTCATTTAACCTTATTACCTCTGTAAAGGCTCTATCTCCAAATACAGTCCAATTGGGAGTTGTGCTTCAACTTATGAATTTTGGGGGAACACAATTTAGTTCATAATCGTCACATAATTAGAGATGTGCTGAGATTTGAGCACAGGCATCCTAGCTCCCAATCCACCTCCTAGCTCAACTCCCATTAAATTTGGGCATGCTGGGTCACAAGGTAAAAAACAAAGGTCATGTTGGCTTACTGTCTGGCAGAAACAGGGCACAGAAGGGGAGGAAATTGGCCAGGCTCTCTTAGATACATTGGTGGCCCAACTGTAGGCTCTGCTTTTCCATCTCTGCCTTGTAAACTGTGTATTTCGAGTTCTTAGGGGTAAGCAACAGAAACCGGCTATGTTGTAGGCAGAAAAGGAGTTTATTGAGAGGATAATGGGGAACTCAAAGAAACACTAGAAAGGCTGGTAAATAGCTAAAAAAATTAGGGAGGCTGACTGTAGTCAAAATCACAGCACACAAGCCATCCAGAGAGGCCACCACGGCCATGGACACTGGATTCTGCAGCTGCCACCGCTAACTTGGATTCTCTGCTGTTTCTGCTTCTTGGCAACACCAGCTCCTCACTCAACATATGCAGTGGGTGCCTTGATTGGTCAGAGTTTGCGTAGTCTCATAACAATTCTAAAAATATGTATTATCATCTCCACTTCACAGACAAGGAAACTGAGGCTTAAAGACGTTACGTGACTCACCAAAAGCAAAGTTAGGTCTGCCTGACTCCACAGCCTATTGTCCTAGTAACCGCATTTGGTGCCTCGGCCCCACTGCTGGGATAAAGGACCCAGGGATGTTCCAGTTGCTTCTACCAATGAGGTAAGGCTCTCTGTCCCCTTCTCACTCCACCCTTCCCAGCATCAGGGGATATGTATCTTTTAACACAATCCTTTGCTATTCTGATAGACTAAAAAGGTGTCTTCTTGTTCTGGTTTTCTTCTCTTTAACCATGAGGTTGAACATTTCCCCACGTTCTGTTATCAAGGTATGTTTCCTTTTTGCATGTGTGAAAGCCCATCCCTGCTTTTTGTTAAAGCCCATCCCCACTTTTTGTTCGTGTGTCTCTTGGGGTCTCTATGGCATCATCTTAGTTGTTCATCTGAGCTCTTTTTATAGCAAAGAAGCTTAACCCTTCATCTTTCTTTCCCTCCCCTCCCTCCCTCCCTCCCTCCCTCCCTCCCTCCCTCCCTCCCTCCCTCCCTCCCTTCCTTCCTTCTTCCTTCCTTTTCTCTCCAACCAATATTTTCACCACATTTTTATTTGCTGTTTAACTGTGTTCATTTTCCATTGACACAAAGGAATTTCACATCTTAGGAACAAATATTTCACAAATATTTCTTAGGCTGCCCACATAACACAAGGGGTTGTTTTAGGGCAATACATCTCTAACACCAAATACTCAGATAATTCCCCATTTTCACGCCCTGCTGGAGCATAATACTTTCGGTCCATAGGTCTATAGCGAGCCCTTTCATCTGGAGAGAGAGTCATAAACACACTGAGAGGCGTGGTTCTTCCCTACACCCTGGGGCAAAAAAGACAAGGGTGAACCCCGTCAGTCATTTACAGGGACTCCTATTCTCCCTGCCGCCTAAACCCGGAGAGAGGAGATGACAGAGAAGCTGAGACCCTGGTTTAAAGTCACCAGGATTTGAGCTGTAGGAAGGAGGGGCTCTGAGAGTGAGCTTGTCTGTGAGTGCAAAGGCAGGAACCCAGAGGAGGGGTGGAAACCCTCTCCTTTAACCCCTACTGCCCACCCCCAACTCCCCTGTGCTTAGATGACCTCTGCCTCCAAGCTCCTTTAAGCTCGACCCGGATAAGCCATGATCTTGATGCGAAGTCCAAAAGAGATGCTGTTAGATGTCTGTAGGAGACATTGATGTGGGCCATAGAACTCTGAAGCATGGGTCTTGGTGTCACATAACCTTGATTCATATCCCTCCTCCCAGGGACACTTAACAGCCGTGCAAATGTGAGCAAGTCCCTTAATCTTTCCAAGGTTCCATGTCACCTGTGTAAGAGAGGCTCACGCTGTCCTTGTGTGATTGCTATGAGGATTAGTGGTGGCGTCTGTAATGTGCTTAGCAGAGCCTGACACACAGTAGGTAGGCAGCCGGAGCCCATGCTACTGTATCAAGAAATTAACTGGCAGGGACTTGTGGGTTGTCTGCTGTGCGCTTTTGCATCAGGTCTGTGGCAACAGGTCCCAACAGTCACCCTTCCTGAGCTTCAATGCAGGGTGGCCTAGGAGATAGGACACAGCTCAGCAAGCGACTCTACAGCTGTACATGACGGTGTAGAGGTGCCGAGTTACAGAGGAGGGCTCAGCTCTTACAAGCAGGAAGATATTTCTGTCAGCTGAAATAATCATGGAAAGCTTCATGGAGGAAGTAGGACCTTGAACTGGGTTTGTGACAATTTAAGAAACATATTCTTCTCAATTGTGGTGAGGGAGGTTATACGCCCATATACAATTGCCAAAACTCAGCAAACTATATACTTAGGACGAGGGAATCTTATTGATGTAAATTATACTTAAATAAAGCCGGGAGAAAAAAATCAGAAACAAATTTTAATTTTTTTGGCTCTCTTCATATGTATTTCTGCTTTGGTGTGATTTCTATTTTGAATTACAGAGCAGAGTGGTACATCACGAGGTTTTCACTGAGAGATTCTCAGCATCTTAGTCTAGACCTGACAGCAGAGTATATCAGAGGCCCTTTTGGCCATGCCTGGGTCACACTGGGCACCTCCAAGGCATCTGCTGCCCTTGTTTTCCAAGCTCTCTCAGGCCAGCAGCTCTGACTTTTACGCCATGCTTGGCACACTGGGATCCTGGCACAGGGGCCATTGTGCCAGGTTCCAGCCTCTCCCTTTAACTGCAGAAAACCTCTGTCTCCCGGGGCACAGAGCGGGAGGGCACACACCCCTCCCTTCAGAAA
Source organism: Miniopterus schreibersii (assembly GCF_964146895.1). Lineage (NCBI taxonomy): Eukaryota > Metazoa > Chordata > Mammalia > Chiroptera > Miniopteridae > Miniopterus > Miniopterus schreibersii. Next base: position 175,231,557 of record NC_138102.1, read on the forward strand.
TCTCCCCCAAAGCTCCCCTTCTCTCCTTGGCATTATCTTTCCATAGTTCTTTTTGTTTTTGTTTTTTTAAATTTTAACTTTTTTATTGATTTTAGAGAGCAAGAGAGGAAGGGAGAGAGAAAGACAAAGAGAAACGTTGATTTGTTGTGCCACTTACTTGTGCATTCATCGGTTCATTCTTGTATATGACCTGAGCAAGGATCGAACCCACAACCTTAGCATATCAGGACGATGCTCTAACCAACTGAGCTACCTGGTCAGGGCATCTTTTCCATAGTTTAAAATTTTTTTCCACAAAAGTCTTTATCAGATTCCTCAGGCAAGGTAGCACAAAGCTTGTCTGAAATGGAAGAGAGTAGAGAAGTGAAAAATACAGGGGAATAAACATAAATATTTCAATAAGTTACTGCTCCATGAATGCCAAAGTGTGCTCAAGTAATGCTAATGTCCTAGCTGAGGAGCAGCAAGAGGCAGGGGGCCCGGAAAGATGGGTCACAGGGGCGCTTGGAGGGGCTGGCAGAGGCCCCAAGAGTCATTGAGCGCCACATGATCCTCTCTGGCATCTTGGCCATGGAGGCAGTTTTCATTTTATAGGTGGAGAAAGTAGGGCTCAGAGAGGTGAAGTGACCTGCCCCAAGTCACACAGCTCCATCTGGTCTGTCTAAGCCCTCAGCCTGACTACTAACAGTCTGGAAAGAAGAGAAAGGATCCTAGAGCCACTGCTACTCGCTGCCTCACTTCTGGCTTTGTGACCTTGGATCTGCCAATAGCACCTTGCGACCCTGGGTGTGCTATGTCACCCTTTTCTACCTCAGTTTTCCCCTCTGTAAGAGAATAAAACTTGCCCCCATCTTGAGGGTCTTGGTCGGGAAATGAGTAAAGAGCATGACTTGGCCCAGAGAGAGCCGTGTAAATGGGGTTCCCACTGTGACCCGTTTTACTGGAGGTGCTCAGGTGGGCTGAGGTGGTGGGGAGGTCTTTTGATTGTAGCTGGAGAGCTTCTGTGTCATCTAGATGGGAGTTTGGGAGTTGACCGCTGGCCACCAATCAAGAAATACTTGAGAGGGATGAGCAGCTCAGAGAGTAGAGCCTGGAGGGTCACGGAGGCGACCTAGGAGGCAGGTGGAGGGGGCATGGGGTAGTGTCCAGGTCCAGCAGCCCTCCCTCCTCGGAAGGGAGGGAGAGGAGTCTCTGGGCCTGACCTTGGCGGAGAAGCCAAGGCAAGGTCAGGTAGGGAAACGGTAGCAATGGGCATTTCTTTCCTCCTCTCTGCTCTCCCGTATTTTCATCCCATCCTCTCTTCTTTCTTCTTCCTATTTCTCTGTCCCTTCTTCCATCCATTTTTCTCTTCCCCTCCATGTTCTGGAAAGCCTGTAAATAAAGTAAAGCCTGCTCTCAGAGCTGTCCTGAGTAACCCACTGTGTACCTGCGGTTTACCTACCTGTAGAAAATTTGTACCCTGAGATCTCCACATGCTGTGGACAAATGTTTTTTAATTCAACTCCACAAATATTTACTGTGTTCTGGGTAACTGAGCATACTTTGTGCTGGAGGTGACAGAGAGATGCAAATGGGCAAAGCCAGTCCTCAGAGGAGCCAATCTGGGGCCCCTGGCTGGGGCTGGCAGGACACATGCCGCCCTCCCCCAAGGATGCTAAGGAGCTCTCTGTCTCCCAGGGCCTTGGGCCCACTCCTCGCCCCCACGACGTGCGGACAGGGCCATGGCTGCCAGTCCTGTAAGATCTCAACAAGACAGTGCATTGAAGGCGTCATCTGTAGGAATGAGGTAGCACTCAGCCTGCAGGTCCTGGAGGGCCTGGTGAATATCTGTCTGTTCACTGCTGATGGCACACACGAGCCAGAATTTGGATTTTGCATCCATTTCTTCCTCTCCTATGAATTATCTGAGGTCAGCGTACATAGGTCTTTTCCTCAACACGTTTTTCAGGGCCACACTGTGCGTTGACACAGACAGGCCCCAATTCCACTTGCATGTTGTTTCATTTGGAGAGTAAGGTTCATGCCTAACGATCAGCCAAGGTTAAGCGAAGCCCCACGATGAGCACAGTGCCAATTTGCAGAAGCCCTTGGGGTAAAATGGAATTTAGAAAAATGAGGGAAAATAAGATCTGAAAAGGGATTAGGAAGTTGCAGCCAGGAAGTCTATACCCCAGGTACTCTAGGCTCTCTGACTTCCTGGCCTGGGTGTGGTGAGGAGCAGTATGTGAGTAGTTCTGGCTGATAAATGATGAACAGAGTGACACGTGCTTCCTCTGGGCTGGATTGCTGAATTGTACCCGGTGTAAAGCCCCTCTGCGGACCCACAGCAGGTGGAGTGAGACATGAGCTCTGCTTGCTTTAAGCCACTGAAGTTAGGGCTTATTTGTTACTGCGGCATAACCAGCCCATCCTGACTGGTACACTGGGAAAACAAGAAGCTTGATTTGAGAGGCAGACGTCTGCTTCCCTCTCTTCAAAGTTCAAAATGTCAAATATCCCTTCTCTGCAGTTTTATAAGTCAACACTGTCCTTTATCTGATCAATATTTATCATGTAGCATGCATAAAAAATATAACCAAGTTTTGTTAGGATAATAATGGAAAGAAAGCAGTGACACTACTTTTCCCTCACCCCTAATATATATAGAACAACTAGTTTAACTTCCTAGCCCAAGAAGGCATCACCTCTCCATCTCTGACTTATTTGTACTTACTGGGTGCCAGCCACTATGCTGAACATTAGAGAGAGAGAGAGATGAATATAACTCCGTCTAGTGGATACAGTGACTCAAGAGGAGTTTGGATCTAGTGCTTAAGGCACAGAGGAGGAAAGAGGCCACCTCAGGTGAGAAATCAGGGCAGGCTTCTTGGAAGAGGTGGTAGTTTACCTGTCAGAACCTTACCCCTCCCTGTATGTTTGGGCCAATTCCTGATTGTGGGAATGCAAAAATGGATGCTGGGCATGGCTTACCATCCTTCCCCACCATGTGGGCCAACTCGACCCTTCCATGACCCACCAGGATTTGACATCTGAGCTCTCCCTTGGCCCTGTGACTTCCCAGACTGCCTCATGCATGTCCAGGCCTTTGTATAGGTACAGTGTGGTCTCTTCCCTGGAAAGCGATGGACCAGTTGGATGAGCAGGGAGCAAATTCCTTCCACACAGCCGCCTCCCCCCGAACCCCCTTCTGTAAAAGCAGGAGTTAAGGGAAATCACTGGAGAATTACTTTGTACCGGAGCTTGTTCAGCTCTGCTGCCTTTAGCAAGCAACTCATTCATGAGTGAGTACAAATTGATATAGTGCAAACCGTCTATATAAATATTGTGCTGTAATTGATTGTCTTCTGTAATCAAAGGCAAGGCTGCTGACTTCCTTACTCTTCCCCTCATTATGACTGCAGGAGGAAAACTTTGGGGGAAGGGAACTGAGGATACAGAGGCGGTCTCTGCTGCGTGTATCTGTTTGCAAGTTGTGTCTGATGTATTGAGAGGATAAGGCCCATTACATTCCGATTCAATAAGTATTTGTCAAATGCCTATTATGTGAGAGGCATTGAAAGACACATTATCTTGTTTCATCATTAAGTTATAGTAGTAACGATTTGATAATATGGCACAAAAGTCGGATAGTCTTTATAATAATATTTTTCCTGGTATATATTATTGTTAGAATTTAAATAATCCTTTAACTTTTAAAAACACTGTGTAAATTTATAAGGAAAATAAAAGGATATGACAGTGCCTAACTCTGCTCACAGAAACCACAAAGGGCAGAAGAACCAGGTCTTACATTCTGGGCAGGGGACTGGGCTGGTGGGCCTGTGATCTCCACACTGTTAGCCTGCATCCACTTTATTGATTGCTAAACAGCCGAAATGCATGGAATTGGACATTTAAAATCACATAGTACAAGAAAGCAAACACCATGTTTCCATTTACCTTCAGATGGTAAGGCGGGCTTGGTGTTTCCAGCAGCTCTTTGATTTGGAGGAGAGTGACTTCGCGGGGGGCATCCTCCCACGTTCACGTCCACCCTGCTGGGATCGTGTGCACTTTGGATTATCTGGAGGGAGCTCTACCCTTTGGGAAGCCGGAGTTCTAAAATCCACAGACGCCTTTTGCCCTGTGGAGGGAGGGGTGGGTGTCGGAGACTCGGCATAAACCCCCGGGAAGGCTGGGCCGTCGCCTGCGGTTTCCCTAACCTTGACCTGAAGTCAGCCTCTTTAACCCCTCTCCAAAACGTCGCTCAAGCTGGGCTGCCCTTTGAAAGAAAAACGAAACCACCCCGTTCCGAGCGCCTGGAAAGGGTACTGGCTCCCGGGGGGCCGGGAGCAACTTTCCCGCTGCCAGGTCTGCCCAGGGATTTGAAGGCGTCGCAGTTCCACAGACCCCTCCGCGCTCCCGGCTCCCGCCACTTCCCGCTACAAACGCCGGCACGAGTGGGTGGCAGCGCCGAGGCGATTTTATTCGTATTTTTTTCCTCCGGGTTTTGTCATGGAAACGCTGACACAACCTCCAGACGGCGGCCCAGCCTGCCGGGGACTGAGGGCTTTTGGGACCCTGCGGGAGCGCGGCGCGCGCTCCGCACTCCCCGGGAAACAGCTGGACGCGACCAAGTCCCCGTAGGGGCGGGGGGAGCGCGACGCTCCGCCCCGGCGCTCGGGTCCCTCCCTCCTCGCGGCTCTCCGCAGGCGCCCTCCCCTCGCCGGGGGCTGCGAGTTGCATTTGGTAAAACCCAGCCCCGGAATATATAGATCATTGGAGCGCAATGAAGTAGCCTTTGGAGAGGAGGGAGGGGGCCGGTCCGACAGCCACAGAGGCCAGCGCAGCGGCGGCAGCGGCAGCGGCACCATCACCGCTCGCACCCCAGCCGCCCGGCCCGCGAGGAGGCAGCGGCGGCCGCCGGCGGGAGCGGAGGCGGCAGCGGAGAGGCGAGGAGCGGCGGGAGGCTCCGGAGCGCGCAGCCGGCGGGTCCACGCATCTTGGCACTTCCAGAGCAACTCCGGCGTCTTCCTCAGCCCAGCCCGCGGCGGGGGCTCCGAGAGCGGCTGCGAGAGCAGCCCGGTCCTCCTCCCGAGCCCTCCCAGCCCTGCCCTGCGCCTCCCAGGCTCCGCTCCGGGCCGCGGGGTCCGCGCTCCTGCGCCCCGGGCGCGCCTCCCGGACTCTCCGGTCCCCGTCGGCAGGACAAAGCCATGAAGCCGGCGCTCCTGGAAGTGATGAGGATGAACAGAATTTGCCGGATGGTGCTGGCCACTTGCTTGGGATCCTTTATCCTGGTCATCTTCTATTTCCAAAGTATGTTGCACCCAGGTAGGGGGCGCGTTAGCGTGGTTTTGTTGGATATTTTCTTCTCTCTCGCGCTCTCGCTCGGTCGCTCCGCCTGGCTTCTGCCTCTTCCACCCTCACCTCTTCTCCCCCGGCCACCTCGGGGCTCCTTGCTGCCCGGGTCTGCCTGGGTCACCGCGTCGGGATGGGGCGGAGGCGGGAAGATGTGCTCCCTCCTCTGCTTCCTCCAGCTCCGGGCTGGAGGATGGGACCCGGAGGGGCGGTAGTTTTTTTTTTTTTTTTCTTTGTGTCTCTTGTCTGTCCGTCTGCGAGGTAGCTGGGAAAGGTAGAGGTTGTGGGAAGCCGCTAGGGATGGGGGGTGGTTTGAAGAGAATGAAACTCCCTCCCCGCTCTGATGAAAGAGGCGCCGGGAGCCGGCGCTCCACGCCCGGCGCGCTGCCCCTTCCTGGTGGGGGTGCCAGGGGCGAAGGGTGCGCGCTCCGGCGAGGCAGAGAGACCCTGCCGCGAGCTCCGGAGCCCGGGGCTGGGCTCCCACGTGTCCCGGGCTCGCGTCGCGCTGAGCAGGTGTGGGGAGAGGCTGAGAGCGTGGTGATGTCCCTCCACCAGGCAGGAGAAGGGGCCTGGCGCGCTCGTGGTTTGCCCCCGGGGCCCGGATCTGCGTTGACCTTGCGGCTAGTGGCGTTGGGCCTGCTCCAGCCGCCCCCTCGCCCGCCCACCCCAGCCTCACGCACCCCAGTCCCGACCCTGCGCCGGGGAACCCGGAGCTCCTCGTTCGCCGCATCTTGGTCACCACAGTTTTGGAGGAAACTTCTTCGGTCGGGACCTGGTCTGACCGTCAGGTTGCACCCCCCTCCCGGGCTCCGAGCACTCCAAGTCCCCTGGGCAGTGCAGGAATAAGTCCCCACCTCCCAGACCCCGGTGGCTCAGACTGTTTCACGACTGAAATCTGGACTGGGGGAGAGCCAAGGCTCGCTCCTTCCGAGGGGCGCGAAGGAAAGTTTGGGACTTGGGAAGGGCTGGGCGCCCTGGAGCGCGGCGGCCGGGGTTTCCCAGCTCGCCTCTGAAGCCCAACAGGTAGAAAGAACCTTCTTCCCAGGAGGCTTCCGGGGCAGTGTGGTCTCCCCACGCAGCCAAGGCCCCCCCTCTCCGGCCCTCGGCAGGCCGGCCCTGGCCACATTGGCTCTGAGATCCATTTTCTACCTCTGTGAGCTGTCTTTCTCAGCATAGTTGCAGCAATTATTTGCTTTTATAATTTTAAGGAGGAGGGAGCTGGAAACACGTTTCCTTGCAGGCAAACCGGGTTGCTGTTTTTCTTTTTGCCTCCGTCTTCTCCTTTCAGTGTGTTTCTAACTAACACTTTCAGCAGACCTGAATTCATCCAGCCTGCATTTGGGTCGGTGGCAGAGGAGTAGAGCTGTTCTTTCCATCAAATAGGCAGCCGGCTGCGAGATTCCTTGACAGTGCTGGGACAGAATGGCCCCTCTGCCCCACTCAGGAGCAGTTGTTGAGGCGGCCACACTGCCAACGGTATGGTCTGACACCATCACTTGTAACCTCAAGGCATCTGAGCCAGCCTTGTAAAAGATGGCTTTTGCCATCAGGTATTTTTAGTTTCATGTCAGCAAACTACAGGGGGGCTTGTCACCTCACCCAAACTTGTGGTTGTGAAACCTCTACGGGGTTTAAAAATGGACCTCACTTGCATTCCGGCAGCCAGGCCGTGGTTGCAGCCGGCAGGACCAGACAGACAGTGGCATCCTGGAGACCAGGCCAGACTCCACCCCAGAGGCCTGGAGATGGGTGGTGTGCAAATACACTGAGCCTCAAACAGTTTAAACAAAGGACTGAATGCTTTGGTCTAGACTCTGGAGATGTGTTTAGGCCACTTAAAGTTTTGCCTGGACAGAACGTGCCGTGTAATTCCCTGCAGAAATGCCTGGAACAGGGAGAAATCTCAGCCTCTGGCAAGAATGCACTTGAACATCTCTGTACCTGTTGTCACAGTGAAATGCTAATAATACGATTACGCCTGGTTTCCATGCTTCCTGGCCTTTTATTTTCCTGTGTGAGAATTAGGAAGTAACTTTCTAGCCAGAGATACCAGGAAGAAACTCCCAACTTGCAACTGGCACTTTGCAAAATTTCCAGTTCTAGTTAAACTATTCAGCCCGCTGGAAACTCAGTCTGGTCTTCTGGGACCAGTGTGAGAACGTTTTGTAAGGCTCTCCTGATAAAGATCCTCTCTGTCCTGCACCCTCTGCTCTCAGCCTTTGCTTCCCTTCCTGGTTCCATTTCCTCCCAAGAAATGGCATTTGTTTATTATGCACATCTCTATGAGTGTGCTCTCCCAATATATTTTTTCCTCCCAGTCCATAGCAAATACTGCTTTTGATACATTCTATGGAGCGTAGAACTGTACATAGCTCGCTTGAGAATTCTTCCTTATTTTGAATTACATACAGTTCCTCAACAACTCCATGTCAATGGTTTATTATTATATGGGACACAAAAATATGCTTTGAAATCCATATTAAACATTTTCTTTTCCCCTCATTTTTTAAAACTACACTGTTGACGGCTGATGCTAAATCTTTTCCCTACCACTTTGAATTTCTTTGGAAGTTAGCTGATCTTTGCTTCTCTGAAGGATTGAGGGTAATGATAACTGATCCTCTCCCTGGCTCTTCAGTTTTAGTCATTCCAGATCATCCTGAGAGGCAGAAGGCACAGCATGGCACATGCTGTGTCCCTAAAATTTTGGAGCCCTCTGGCAGGAGTTCCAAATACTACCTATATCTGAGATAGAAAAATAGTATTCCAAGTGGCATGGATTCATTGGTGGCTAGAGGATACCTGGAGTGTGTGAGGTGGGAGAGGAAGAGTAAAAGGAGACAGCTGGGTGGTGGGGGGTGTCTCCTGCTCTGATTTTAATCTGGGTTCCATGGTCTTCTGTACTTTTCTAATTCATAAACTTGAGTAATTTGCACACTTGAGTGTTTGATCTTTAATTTGGTTGGAAGGTTCAGTCCAAGTGGTCCTTGTCAGTCAGTAGTCAGTAAGGCAGTTTTCTCTAGATCTTTGACACTCTGAGTCAATGGTCTTTGTCAAGAATATCTTATGGGGCAGGGACCAGGCTTTAGGCCTCCATTCAAATCCTGATGTTTTGCACAGTGCCCAACACATAGTAAGTTCTCAATACGATATTTGCTGGGTGAATGTGTGAAATGGCTAAACTCACTTTTAGCCTGCCTTTTCCGGTGTTCAGGAAGGTGTGTCAAGCCTTGCCAAGCATGCCTGGGTTTGTCTGGTGGGGACACTTCCCTGCCTTTCTGGTCTTTGAGATTCCCTGAGACATGGATTCAGCTGAAGCTCCTGATGCACCAGACTGGAGTGTTCCCCATGGCCTCTATTTGCTGCCTGGGGGTGTGAGGCAGCTGAGACACTGCTCAGTAGCCTGGGTGCTAAGGAAGCCTGGCCTTGTTTAGCTCAGTGATACGAAGAAACATCTGCAGGATGGACACCTTTTGCGGGCATGAACTGGTCCTGAAGTCACTGAGAATGGAAACACGTGCCTGTGGTTCCTGCACATGCTTGAGCTCCTGAGTGAATACATCCTGTGAAGGTGCATCTGCACATTAGAGAGTCTGCAGACTGCCCCAGACAGTGGGCCTTTGATGGGGCCGTGTCCTGCAAGGCAGAGCTGAGAGGTGCCCAGGCTGCCTGTGTGCCCAGTGGAGACAGCTGCTCTGCACCTTCCTTTTGTGTTACACTCAGGGCCTGTGCTTTTGTTTGAAAGCTGTTCATAGAAGGCTGTGGAGGAGAAAGCCCTTTGCCTTGTTCCCTTCCTCTCATTGCAATTTTTTTTCCCCTTTGCAATATGTTTACTTTCACTGTCGCCTGGGATTTTTTTTTTTTTTTTTTTCCTTTGGTTGAATGTATTGAAAGGTTATACCCTTTATTTAAAGACTTCTTGGGTTACCCCTTTGTAGTTTCACTTGATTAGATTTCAAACACTTGCACTGCAATTTTAATCTAATTATGAGCAATATGTGCTCATTTTAGAAAATTTAGGAAGTACAGTGGAGACACAGTCCTTCCTTATCCCACCACCCAGAGGCGACTGGTACTTTTTCTCTATCTATTATGGAATATATATATTAAAAAAATAGTTGAGAGCACATGACGCATTTTTCACCCTGCTTAGTCATTTGTATTTTAGAAAGATACGTCATTATGGTGACTATTAAGTTTAAAGACAGAAAATTTAACCACAGCCTTTTCAACCTACAGACTTGCACACACCTCTACCTGCCCCCTCCTTGGCGTGGAATCAGTCCAAGTGTGCTTTTTATCCTTTTGCTACACATACTTAATTTTAAATTAAAGACTCTTTTCTGCTTATTTGTGAAATGAGTTTTGGAGCGAGTCCTGTGATATCTAGCTTCGACTTCCTTTGAAAAGGGGTCAGGAGGCCGTTATGAATCTGGAAACGGCCTTGAATAACCGAAGGGCAGACCGTTTCCAGTGGGGTGGCTGCTTGGCAGTTGAGGCGTTTGTGCCTCAGTGAGGCTGTTCACAGCTGCTTTCAGATAAGACAGATACTCTTAGGCAGTTTCCTGTGGCAGCTGTCGCCACCGGGGTGTCCTCTTTCCTCGCCTTCTGTGATAACGGTGGTGATTAGGCCCCAGAGAAAGGGCGGTTGGGGGATTTCTTTGGGGCCAGGGAAACCAACTTCTGGCAGAGGTGGCTTGTTTTTGTTTATCTGGTCGAAAAAGTCTTTTTGTTTAAGACCAGCTATATTACCACAGCCATTTAGAAACAGGAAATCAAAGGCACCACCCTCTCCCTCCCTAAATCCACCAAAAGGACCAACCTCTCCTTATTCTGAGACGGTAGGTGCAAAAGGCTCTCTCGCAAGTCGTTGCCCTCCGGCGCCAACGGCTTGTAAATTCAGACTCTGAGAGAAAAAAAGGGAAGTTGTGTTGCTGACTCATTTTCTCCGCAGTTTTCCTCTCTTGAATTTTGAGACCCCATTGCTATCACAAGGGAAAGGGGAGGCAGATCTTCCTACGAGATTATTGAATAATCTGGTCTGTCCATCAAAATTTCCTGGAATTTATAATTTGGTGCATCTTAGATCAAATGGGATTGATCAAAACTTAAGAGCAGCCCGGCCTGTGTGGCTCAGCGGTTGAGCCAGGTGATCGGGGTTCAATTCCCAGTCAGGGCACAGGCCCGGGTTGCGGGCTCCATCCCCAGTCGGGGGCGTGCGGGAGGCAGCCGATCAATGATTCTCTCATCATTGATGTTTCTATCTCTCTCTCCCTCTCCCTTCTTCTCTCTGAAATCAATAAAGATATATATAAAAAAAACCAAAAAACTTAAGAGCAGAGTTGCTCTCTCCGTTTCTCTCTTTCTCTCTCATCTGTTCTGTGCCAGATATTGTTCTAGGCACCAGGGATGCAACACAAACATTGATTTCTGCCCTCATGGAACTCACGTTCCAGCTGGTGGCCAGACTTGAAGCACATGCTGAAGTAAAAAGTGTCGCATCAGATGTGTGATGAGAGAAAAACAGAGAAGACGGGTGAGAGGTGTGAGTCAGGGGTTGCAGTTTCATAGAGGTAATTAGGGAGTGTCACTGATAAGATGACATTGGAGAGCGGAGACTTGAAGGAAGTGAAAGTGCGGCCAAGTGTCTGTCCCAGGGAGAATGTCCCGGGCAGAGAGCAGCACAAGTTGGGTCCCTGAGCTGGGACCATGCACAGCCAGCAGCTCTGAGCGAGGGAGCAGCCAAAGACCCTGAGCTGGAAAGAGATTGTGTAGGCCTTGGCCTTGACCTTGACTGAGGTTGGATGGGAAGCCCTGGTGGGGTTTGAGCAGGAGACACTGGTAGGAAGGGACATGGGACAGGGGTGGAAGCCTCTTGCTTGCACTTTTGAGTTTAGTACACTTGATAAAGTGGTCACCATGTAAATCCCACTCCCCCTCCGCCAACCCCACCCCAAATTAGACCACCCCTGTGCTTCAGTTTTAAAGCAATAATGTACAAATCAGAAAAAGAGATTTGAGAAAATGTTTAACTGAGCGTGTGTTGGGAAATGGCATTCATCAATAAAAACAATTGTAAGTAGCCCCCCGACTTATGTAGGCACTCAATAAAAATACAGAGATTGAATGGACTGATGATTTGGGAGCAGAAGACCTGAGTCCTAGCATGGGGTTCCCACTTCCTAACCCCATGAATCGTTGTATTTTATCGATTCTAAGGCACTCATTTTCTCACAGGTTCATGTTTATGAGATTTTACTGAGTTGTAATTGATGGCATCTTGGCCCCGCTGTCCTCTGATGGGCAGGCTGCTTCTTTTTTAGTGGGACATAAAGTAGCACCTGTGTGAATCAGGAAAGCACATTTTTTAAACCGTGGCACACTCCGTAATTGTGGGAAGGTGGTGAAAAGGCACTCCTGCAAGTGGCAGGCTCTACCCAGGGTCTGGAAGAACCCTGTAGGCCATGATCCCCTGCTTCCTAAACACTTCGCCAGCATGCAGACAGCTATTAGGGCTTTTCTGCTCTGCCTGGGAAATCTGCACCTATTTTCAGAGCCTTAGGGCTTGCAGGTAGCATCTCTCTGAGGAACTGATGAGGTTGGTAGAAGTTAGAATGGGAAGGGAGGGAAAGTAAGTTCTTTAACTTGAGGCTTGACCCTGGAAGTTCAAGTGGAGATAGAAAGGGACATTTCTTGGGAAAAGTATCACCAGTGTGGATATTAGCTTCTTTCCCGCTGCTGAGCTCTCGTGGCCTTTTCTCTTCACTAGCCCTTTGAGAAATGTATTGTGGTTGTTTGTTTACTTGTACTGGATAGGCTCTGCCTCTGAGCTTGGCCCAGAGGTGTTTAGGGAACATTTCGAGAGTCAGTACAGTCATGCTCTGTTTAGTCCTTAAGGGCTGATACGTTCTGAGAAATGTGTCTTTAGGCAATTTTGTTGTGTGAACATCACAGAGTGCACTTATGCAAACCTAGATGGTATAGCCCATAAACACTGGGCTATGCGGTCTAGCCTATTGCTCCTAGGCTACAAGCCTGTACAGCATGTTACTATACTGAATCCTGTAGGCAGTTTTAACACAATGGTAAGTATTTGTGTTTCCAAACATGTAAACGTAGAAAAAGTACAGTAAAAATATGGTTATAAAAGATTAAAATGGTTCCCCTGTACAAGGGCACTTACCATGAATGGAGCTTGCAGGACCGGAAGTTGCTCTGGGTGAGTCAGTAAGTGATGAACTTGAAGGCCTAGGGCATACTGTCCCCTATAATAAACTTTATACTGTGCAAATTTTAGGCCACACTCAGTTTATAAAACAACACAAGATTAAAGTGAGCACAAGAGAAAATGATGTAATCAAGAGACACAGTAAAGACGAGATATGTGAGATTGCTGCTGGTTAACACAGCAGGTTGTTTTATAGCAAACTTTTTTTTTAGTAGTAGAAAGAGTACACTCTGAAATAATAATAATAATAAAAAGTATAGTAAAATAAATACATAAACCAGTAACCTAGTTGTTTAGTATCAAGTATTATGTATTGTACATAATCACATGTACTTTTATATACAGACACCTGTGTAAGGCATCATGCCTCAGTGTTACAGTGACTGCCGTGTTGCTGGGTGATAAGAATTTTTCAGCTCCATTATAATCTTATGGGACCATAGTCGTACAACTGGTCCATCCTTGTCTAAAAGGTCCTTACATGCCACATGACTGTAGGTGATTCTCAGAGACCCCCTTCTGCTCCTGTCCCCGCCTCAGTAATATGCACAGAGCCCAGAGGGAAGAGCCAGGTTGGCCTCTCATGTCCAGACTGCTTCTCGTGTGGTTTATGCCACGTGTCTCCCAAACCTCTTTGCTCCTGGTCTGCTTGGACTTAGGGTTCAGGATGGGAACTGAAAAGCAGTCTAGGCATTTAAAGCAGAAAGGTGTGTATTTAATGCAGAGACTCTGGTGCTTAGAAAATTGGTGGGAGGGCTGGAGGCACAGGGCTCTCACTAGGCCTTCAGGAATGAGTCCCAGTTAATAATACATATGCAGTAATTTAGAGACATACATGTATTAGCATGGCTGCTCAAAACTGGCCAACCAGGGGTTCTGCCAACTCCGAGACTGTCCCTGGAACTCCCGAGTCCAAGAACAAACTGATGACACGTCGGAATTGGGACTTCTACATTTATCCACTGCAGCTGCCTGTCAATACCCAGAAAACTGGAGAGCGGACCCCGTAACCATGTCCCCATCACCATGTTTGCCAGCAGCAAACAACTCAGAAGGCAGGGAGATGGCCTTTCGCTCTTGTCTGCTTTCTAAATCTTGAGTGAGTGCTTCTCTTTGGGGGAACAGTATTCACATCCAAACACCTGCTACAAGGAAGCCTGGGAAATACAGCTTTTACATGACCAACCTCATCCTCAGTACTTACCACACCCTGTTGGTAAAGCATATTCGAGCTGTCGTCAACATATTTTGTTTCTAGATAATTTACACATATTGTTACCATACCCTTAGGTATTTCTAACTTTCTAACAATAAGAGATTGTAAATCCACATGCTCATTATTGTCTGGATAATTCTGTTGGCCGACTCCTTGTCAACTCTGATTCTATCAGCCTTCTTACCCTGTCATGTGGCACACAAAGCTTATGAGAGAGGAATGCCCTTTTCTTGTGTGCCTATAAGTGTTATCTCCAACCTGTGGTTTCCTGGCTGGGGTCTCCTTAAATCCCCATTCCATTTGGTGAAGATTACTTTAGGTGGAAGTAGATAATATAATCTGTAAATGTGTTTATGATTCAGTTGTAAACGGTGATCCATTGAACTGTGCTCAGAGCAGTGGGATTATTGAGGCGGCCACTGGAGTCCCTTTTTAAGTGTGGTTTTCCATCTCCTTGAAGAGCTTTATAAATAGCTTGTAACTTGGTATGATGGGTTAGGTGGGGGTGTTTGTATTCATTCCTATTTAACATTAATTCCTATTTTTAGCATCAGTTCCGTTTTTTTTAGAGTAAGTACAACGGAAGGCCTTGTGTGGTGGGTAGCCTACCCACTAGACGTTGGAACCCCAGGTCTAGACTTGTCAGGAATGGAATTGGTAATTGTCAGACCTGCCACAGTCCTCTTTGACCAAAAGTCCAGTATTAATGGAGGCTAGTTCTAGCACTGGGGAGTCAGAGTTGGCTTTAGATAAACGGTTTGGAGAGAACTGAGTTCAGTTCCAGCTCAGGTGGGTGTAGAAAGAGATAAGGAAACCCAGTAATATAAGTGTGTAAGCCCTTATCAACCTCTGGCTTGAGTGCTTATCTTAAAAGCTTTGGTGGGAGGGGGAATCCACAAAGGCAACTCAAGAGAAATGGGCTGGTGGCTGAGTTTCTGTTAGAAGCTGTTAACTTCAAAGAATCCCAGAAGAGGGACAACACAAAGGCCCTCCAAGGTAGCGTTGTAATGTAACACCTTACACTTCTTAATGGTTGACATATTTCACCTTTACTGTCATCATATGCGTGGCCACTTGTCCTAGAATTTACAGCCCAGAGACCAGCTTTCTGCCCACCATATCCATTCAACATCATTCAGGGTATTTTTGTTGAACGCTTTATGAGAGTCAGGCTCAGTTCTAGGCGCTAAAGATATAAAGCAGGGACCAGAAGAGACAAAAATCTGTGGCCTCGTGGTACATGCAACTGGGGGAAATACAGCAAGAAACCGCATGTTTAAAATACAGAGTATGCTTGATGGTGACAAGTGCTATGGAGAAAAAAATAAAGCAAAAAGAGGATGTGTAATGCAAGCGGTGAGGGGTGGCGATTTTAAACAGGGTGGTCAGGGAAGGTTCCTGAGATGGTGGCTTCAAAGGTCCAGATGAGATTACACTGGGGATGAAATAGTACAGGCATTTATTGGGTATTATTTACCGAAGGTTGACATGGGTCAGGTATTTAATATGTATTGTTCCTCACAGGCATCTTATAAAAATACACACAGTTATTTATCACGGTTTCGTAAGGGAGAAACTGAGGCATAGAAAATGTCACTTGTCTGAGGTCGCACGGGAGAGGAATTGCTGGACTTGGAATCAAGCCACGCTGTCTGACCTAAGGCCTGTTGCTCTGGATGTCTGGTAGGGGCTCTCCATTGGGGGTTACCCCGCCCCATATTCGGAAACATACAGAGATGCTCTTGACTGTCTCAAGGATTCAAGACATCAATTTAGTGGGCAGGGCCCAGGATGCAAGACATCTGCCCATTCAGGAGCCATCCTGCCCAAGTGCCAGTGATGTTCCTCCTTGAGAAGTATCTGAGGACTCCACGCTCGAGCAGCATCTGGCACGGTACCTGGTTACACCCCATGACTTGGGCAAGCGCCTGGCGCCTTGTAGGGGCTTAATAATTGATTGACAGCCCGGCCGTGCATGGCTCAGTGGTTGAGCATCGACCTGCGATTCAGGCAATCGGGGTTCGATTCCCTGTCAGGGCACATGCCCGGGTTGCGGGCTAGCCGATCAGTGACTCTCATCGTTGATGTTTCTATCTCTGTCTCTCCCTCTCCTTTCCTCTCTCTGAAATCAATAAAGATATATTTAAAAATAATAATAATAATAATTGATTGACTCAGTAATCAAATAATAATAATAATAATTGATTGACTCAGTAGTGACTGAGTAAAAGTCACAGACTCGGAGACTCGGTCCCTTCATTTGCCAGGTGACGGTATAACACTCCCTCTCTGACGTTGGCAGTGAGGACTGAATGAGAAAGTCGATGTGAAAGTGCATTGAAAAGAGAGGCAGAAACAGCATGCGCCTATTGTTACAGCAAATGCACCACGGATCTTCATTCTCAGATTCTAATCTTCGTGTTTACAAAATGCTCTTGTATTTTATCCTGTTGGAAACCTGAGCAAGTGTTTTCCTTTTCACATGGGTAAGGGTTACTGAGAGTCGGCTTCTAGGCTCCTGTGGATGCCTTTTTTCTGAATGCACCACCCTCTGTTTTGCTGGCGCGCCTCCTGGCCAGACCCAAACTTCTCTCTGCCTCGTGCAGCAGTGTTTTGCGAAAGCAGTTTATTTGGTGAAAAGTCAGCCTTGTGGTTTCATGCTGAATGCAAAGGCCATAGCTCCCCCCCACCCCCAATTATACACATAATTACCCCTCAGTTTCCCATTAGCTTGAAAAAGTGACACTTGGAAAATAAAACAACATGAGGCGCCTGTCGGTGCCATTTCCAAAGCTGAGCTCCGAGGAGGAGGAAAGTCGGTTGGGGAAATAGCTGTGTAAGAGCCACCCTTCCAGGAGCAGTTGTCTGGTGGCTTAGGGTGGCTCACTGTACTGGTCAGCATCCGTTGGCATTTGTCTTCACATCCGGGCCTGTCGTGTGCAGAGGGGGACTTTACCCGTAAAGTCTTCTTGCCCAGGGGCCAGTCACCCCCTCTCTTAACTGCAAGCCTGGCGCAGCTTCCTCTGGTGCAGCGATTTCCGACCTTTCTTATCTCAGCACATAAACTCATTACTGAAATTCTGCAGCACACCAAAAAATGTTATATTTTTTTGCCAGTCGTAAAAAAAAAAAAATTCATTCACACTGGGTGGCTTTTGTTATGCTGGCTGTTGTCATTTTTTTATTTGACAGTCTAAGAGAAAAGAGGTCATTGCCCCTGACTAAATAGTCAGGTATTGCATGTTTTAAAAATTCTTGCAGGACACCGTTTGGAAATCACTACTCTGGCAGAGACCCATTTCTGCCCATTGTCATCAGAGCAGGTACCGAAATGGAGTTGAAAGAAGGTAATGCTGACTTGGGTGAGGCCCCGGGTTCTTCCACCCAAGGCCAAGGGCACAGTTGATGGTTTTCTTTGCTCTGCCCCTGGCCCCCTAGAGCCCGTCCCTGCTGAACTTGATACTTAACTGAGGGTGGGGGAGTCTGTCAATGCTCATGGTTCTTTGCAAATTGAAAAAGTCTCTTTCTTTTTCAGCACTCAACCCTCCCAGTTGAACTTTCTGCCTCATCTCATTATTGCTTTAGACACTGGGTCTCCACTGGGAACTGTTTTGCTCCCTTCTCTCCCTACCTGCAGGGGACATTTGGCAAGGTCTGGAGACAATGTGGTTGTCACACTTGGGGAGGGGGCTCCTACTGGCATCTAGTGGGTAGAGGAGAGGGATGCTGATAAAATAAACATCCTATAATGCACAGGACAGCCCTCCCTCCCCTCAATAAAGAATAATCCAGCCCAGAATATCAATAGGGAACCCTTCTTTAGGTTCAATAGTTTTGTGATGCGTTACTAAAAATAACACTAACAACAGCAATCACTTCCTGAGAGCTTACTGTGTATCGGGTAGTATGCCAACTGCTATCCTTGAATTATAACATTTAATCTTCACCACAACCTTGTCAGGTGAGCACTTTCCAGTCCCATTGTACAGATGAGGAAACTGAGGCTAGAGAGGTTAAGGAGCTTGCCCAAGGTCCCCAAACTGGAAAGCTGAAACAGGATCCTGGCCCGGGTCTGACTGATATAAAGACTATACTCTTCACCTCCCCAGTATACCCCATGTACACATTCTTGCTTTCAGCTAATTAGGTCAAGAAGTAATTATTTTACAAGAGCCTTAACCTTGCTGTAGACTCTAAGTGGGACATTCAGTGATAGCCCCTTCTCTCCTTACCCTACACTCTATCCTTGGGTGAGCTCATTCCCTCTGGGGGCCAGAGCTATCATCTGTGTTCAGATGACACTCATTTCTCTCTTCAGCTTGGATGTGTCTTAAGATCAAATGTTACATCTTTTGTGAAACCTTCATCCCCTCTTGGTCAGAGTAAGGGGATGGATGTCCTTCCTCGGCATTCCGTGGTACTTGGTGTGTGAACACTTCCGTTATTACACACTCTGGCATACTGACTCATTAAGGGCAGGCCATGACTTGTTTACCACAGTATCTCAACTTCTAGGGTAGAGCCTTCTAGGGTACATAGTAGTTGCCTTTTTTGGGTTGCTGCAACCAAACCACAGACTGGGTGGCTTATGAACAGCAGGAATTTATTCCTCACAGTTCTGGAGGCTGGAAGTCTGAGATCAGGGTGCCAGCACAGTTGGTGAGAGCTCTCTTCTGGGACACAGAGTTTTGTTGTATCTCTGGAGCCTCTTTTATAAGGTCACTAATCTCATTCCTGAGGGCCTCACCCTCATGACCTAATCACCTCAAAGACCCCACCTTGTAATATTATTAACTTGGGCATCCGGCTTTCTTATTTTTTTAAAAATAGTTACTAATGATAAATTTTATTTTATAGTAGGATTGCTTGGAAAATTTCACTGTTCTTTTTATTTATTAAAAAAATTAAACAAAAGTTTTTTCATTCACAGTTGACCTATAATATTATATTAGTTTCAAGTGTACAACTTAGGGATTAGCCATTTATATAACTTATGAGGTGGCCACCCCACTAGCACCCACCTGACAGCATGCATAGTTATTACAATATTATTGCCCGTATTCCCAACGTATGCATTTTGGGGTGGACACAAACATTCAGACCATAGCAGTAGTCACTCTGTAACTCTTTATTGAAAATGACTGTGCTGATGATAATTGGCGGCCAAGCAGAAACCACCCTGTACTGAGGCGCAGGTATGGACTTCTCAGCCACTTTCCTCGCTGATTTGATTTTCAGTTTGATTCTGCAGTGAGGGGACTGCTGTGTAAGAGAGCAAAGCACAAATCATCTAACACCATGGCTAGAGGTAGACGCAGCCAAAAAATGAACAACTGCCAGAGATGTGGTTCTTATGTACTGTAATGTGTTCTTATGGGTCCAGGGAAGGGACCTGCTCATTCAGCTCAGAATGGGAGGGTCCTGAACAAGGCTTCCAAGCTGGAATGTTCTGTCAGCTACATGTGTAACTTTCTATTTCTTAGTAGCCATGGTGAAAAAAGTAAAGAAACAGGTGAAATTAATATCTAAAATGTTATCATTTTAATAATGTTATCAATATTAAAGTTATTGAGACTTTTTACATATTTTTGTACTAAATCCTCAGAAATCCAGTATATATCAGACATTTACAACACACCTCCGTGCAGACTGGGCACGTTTCAAGGGCCCAGTAGCCGCCCGTGGCTGGGGGCTACCACATGGGATAGTGCTGCTCTGAAGTATTGGAGAACTTTTTATGCACTGGATTGGGGTTTTATGTTTGCTCCATCCCCCTTCCCGTTTATTTAAGGGCGTTTTCATTCCCAGGTTTAAGCCGTACCCTTTGGGAAGACTGTTGACTCTCTTAGGGTGCTAGGTGTTAAATAAGAGTTTAGTTGCGGAGTCCTGCATCTATAGCTAAACTATCTCAGGCCTCGAAGGTGTCTTCAAAGCCTCCTGGTCAATCAGTCGCCACGAGGCAGTGAAACTCAGAGGGGTTCAGGAAATCGCTTGAATTGGGTTTACAGTGGTTCTAACACAAACGTTTGAGTGTAAAGACCAGCCCAGGAATCGTTCATTCTGTTGGGTGGACAGAAGCACACGTGGTTAACTGTCTTGTGGGCCACGTGTGATTGGGGTTACAAAGGGAGACAGGTCACTAAGGGAGGAGAGAGGGGTGACTGATATAGAGGTGGGTGCTGAGGAAGACCGTGGGAGAGGTGTCGCTGCCCTGGGCCCTGGAGGAGGGGGGAAGATTAGCTGGGGGAGATGGGAGAAGGAAAGACAGATTCCAGGAGGGGCACCTGCCAGAGCTGGGCGAGGGGAAGGAGAGTGACATCGGGGCACACCGGGGGCTCCAGCTGGAGAGGTGGGTCAGCAGCGGACCTGGAGGCCTCCGAATGCCAGAAGTTTGCATTTCATTCTTGGGACTAGAGCTGTAGGATCTGCCGTTTTGCAGATGGTGAAATTCAAGCTCAGTTCAATTAAACTTTCTTGATTCACTAGGAGGGCAGACGTTTTTCAACTCACTTTCTCAAAATGAACTCGGGGCCATTTTGAAATAGTTTCTATTATTATCGTTTAATGGGAGGTAAGATTATTCATGAATGTCTAATGTGCAGAGTAAGAAATAGCTTAAAAGCACTGTGGTGGGATTTAAAACCACGATGTTTGCATTGCCTGTGCCAAAATGATAGGCCACGGGGGTAAAGTTTCAGTGTCTCCATTGCTAACGGTGCCCTAAGTTCACCCTCTGAGGGCCCTAGCAGCAGTGGCGGGCAGGGGAAAGCGTGTCAGTAGTTGCAAGGAGGAGAATTTCCCGCTGCAGTGTGAGCTCACGGGCCTGCCTGGGGTCAGGTTGCAGCTGTGGGCTGGCCTGGAGATGAGCAGTGTAGACTTGCCCCAAGTCAGCCACTTCCTCCTGGGAACCTAGATGCAGGGGTCAGGCTGAGAGTCCTCAGAGGAGACTCACCCTGTGCGCTGTGTGTGGGATCTGATCCCACCGTCCCCCTGAAAGATGCTGCCCTGTGTAATCTTCATATCAAAAGGCCGCCTCCTTTGAGGTCTCCACTCCCCCGCTGTGGCAGGGAGGGTGGGTGAATTGTGGAGCTCACACACAACATAAAAGGGCATCTCTGGCTTTCAGTTCATTTCTGGGGGGCATCGTGCTTGTGCAAAACCTAGGGTCCCCTTCATTCCCCTGCTGGCCTTTGGCAACCAACAGCTGTTGATAAATATCCTAGAGCTGGTTTCCTCATAGGGTGTCTCACCAGCTTTGATCCACCCTCTTTTTTCCCATTCAAACAACAGCACACAGGGAGAATTCTCCCAAAGGCTTAATTAAAAACCAAAAGTAACATAATAGCATTATAGATGCGCAGCATTTTTTTTAAGGGGGTGTGTGGCCGCACAAACTACCGGGGGTCCTGGATTTACACTTGCAAACGTGTAAGGATTTAGGGATTAGGGGTTGGAAGGTCTAATTAAGGCAGCAATTACTATTGGATGGCTGTGCAGAAGTTTTGGACTGGAGATGATTTTGAAAATGGAAGAATTAAATAAGGAATCCTTTAAGAGCCAGGGATATATTGTACATAGGGCTTTCTGTGCATTTTGCTGCCCAGAGATGGAAGTGCAGGTTCAAAATCAGAAACTGAGCAGGCAGTCTTTTAGTCACTCATAATGAAACAGCCTTTGTTAGGAGAGCGTGAGCCATCGTATGAAAGACAATTATGTACTTAAAAATATGAGCTAGTAACTGTGGCCTTGCTCATTTTATGATAATCCCTTTTAACTCAGGAGGGGAGTGGCTCAGGACTTGGGAGAGAATTCTTTTTAGGCTTGCACAGACTTTGTTTCCTGCGTCTGTAAAAGCAAATTGAGATTTTAAAAATAAATACAGATCTGATAGCAAGTACCTTCCTGAAAATGACTCGAGGGATGTTGTCATTGGAAAGTCGCAGGGACATTCCTCCTTTATTGTCATAGGAAGTAAACAAGATGGATTACGAGCCCTGAGTTCTCAGCCCCGGAGCCTTTGCTGAGTGTCTCATTCTTTATAAAACGGTGACCCTGACAGGAAGAGGAGGTGCAGTGATAGAAGAGGCCTGGTGGGGGTTCCAGTCCTGGTTCTTCTACTCTGTTCTGGGGACCTTCTCACATTACTAACAAGTGTCCAGAGCAGATCATTGCAGGTCAGGGAGGGTTTCAGTGACCCCCCCCCCTTATCACAGTGCCTCCTACTGAATCTGTTGTATATTTTGGGGTTCTGAGTAAAATTTTCTTAGAAGAAAGCGTTTCAAGGCTAAAGCCATCAACAACTTTGCAGTTTACTTTTTCTAAGGCTGTTTTCCCCAACCTGGATCTTGTTCTGTTGACAGGTCTCAAAATTGATATACATTTACAGTTAAGGGTAAATCATAATTAAAGTAAAGAATTCCTGCCAATACAGTATGAACAGACTGACATCTATCCACCCCTCCATCCATCACTGGAACATTTATTGACCAAACATTTATCAGACTCAAGAGACAAATCTGAATGAGACTTAGTTCCTGCATTCAGATAACTTGCAATTTAGCAAGTGGTGACAGTCCCCTAATTGTGAGCTGCCGTGCTTTGTGATAATGGCTCTGGGCAGCTAGAAAAAAGAGGGCCTAATTACTTTAGGGGAGGTCAGGGAACTTCACAGAGGAAGAACATTTGAGCTGGACCCTGGTCATTTATTCAGTTATTCAACAAGCCTACTGTGTGTGCCAGGATCAGTCCAAATGCTAGGGAAACAGCAGGGAACAAAACAGACAATGGTCCCTGGCTCAGTGGGGCTGACATTCTTGGCATCTAATTTATCAAGTGGCAAGGTTGGCCACACTACCTACCGGCTGGCTTCCCCTCCACTATCATATCTGCGCCTCCCCCAACCCCCAACAGCATGCTATGTTAAAGTAAAGCAATGTTGATGTGCGTATTTATTTATATTTCTGATTACAAACTTAATCCAGGTGTATTATAGAGAATTTTAAAGAAAGGAACCTACTTCTAAAAAAGTCACCCCTGATCCCTGCCACCCAGGAAGGATCTCTGTTAACCTCTGGTCTGTTTATCTATGCACATACATATTTACAAAGATGAAATCACCCTGCATATATTACAGTGTATCTTGCTGTTCCCACTTAGTGCTGAATCATGGGTATTTTTCATGTCATCCAATTTTCTTTGAGAACACCACGTACATGCCATAATAGTCCATCATATGATCCTATGGCTATGTCATCACATGGGCTTAATCCAATCATTTTCTTTTGTTGAACAATTCTGAAAAAGATTTTCCCTTTAGAAAATGACCATGATGCACCTTTTTGTATGTAAATCTTTCAGCTTCTTCATGTTTTTTGAAATAAATTTTCAAAAGGAGAGTGCAGGGGTTATAAACTATTGAGGGCTTTTTTGTTTTTGTTGAAGGCTTTTGATAGGTGTGGCCAAATGTTTGATTTCTGAGCCAGTTTGATGTGGTTGTGGTCTGGAGTCCTAACGGAGCCTACCTCAGTCTCAGCATGGATGCTCCCATTAGTTTTTGGTCCACACTGGATCACAGGCTTCTGGGGAGCACAGACAACGTCCCCTATCACAGACTTGCCATAAAACAAATGTTTGTTGAATTCATGCTTGTATGTTCGAATGAATGAGCCAAGAACGTCAGGGGGCAGTTTCAGTGGGAAGAGATAGAATTTCTGTCATTGTCCCAAAGTACCTTCTCAAGGGACTTTCAGGGAAAGGGAAATCCGTCTATAGACAAGTGGTTGCCTGAAAGCCACTCCCACAAGCTCAGTGCATGTCCGAGAGGCCTGTAGATATACATCCTCAGGGTTGAAGTTCAGTGAAAAGATGTCTTGACTGCTTTCTCTCTGGGGGCCATTTAGTCTTCTCAACAGCCTGACCAGGGAGGCATGCACTTCATCTTCATTTTTAGGTGGGACTCAGAAGTTTTGTAATTAATTTAACATAACACAGAGCTATGGTCTAAATGTTTGTGTGCCCCCCAAATTCATATGTTGGAATCCCAACCACCAATGTGATGGTGTTAGGAGGTAGGAGCTTGAGAGGTGCTTAGGCCATGAGGGTAGACAGCCCTATGAGCCGGGAAGAGGGCCCTCACCTGACCATGCTGGCACCCTCATCTTGGACTTCCAGCCTCCAGAACTGTGAGAAATCAATTTCTGTTGTGTTTTAAGTCACCCAGTCTGTGGTGTTTTGTTATAGCAGCCAGAATGGACTAAGACACACAGCTGCTAAGTGGTAGAGTTGGGATTCCCGAGTCTGTCGGACTTCAAATGCTCTACAAAGATCTTACTTCTGTGTGCAGATCACAGGCTAGTTATCTGTGTGAAAACCTCCGTCTGTGGGTGAGAGGGAAAGTGTATAGCGGGACGATCCCTGAGCTGGAAGGCAAATGGACAATTGCTTTACAGTTGATAGGACATGGTAATAGCTCCATGAGGCATTGTGCGCTCAATGGTCCACAGCCGGTGTGAGGAAGGAATTTAGATGTGAGGGAGTTCGTTTAGTGACCAGGACCAAGATATTGTGACATCGGTTCTTTTTATTTTTTAACTTTTTAAATTTATTGATTTTGGAGAGAGAGAGGAACATCGGTTTGTTATTCCACTTGTTTATGCACTCATTGGTTGCTTCTTGTATGTACCCTGACTGGGGGATCCAACCTGCAACCTTAGTGTATTGGGACCATGCTATAACCAGCTGAGCTACCCGGAGCTACTCGGCAAGGGCCGTGGCACTAATTATTTTCAAAAGATTTTTTATTGATCTTTAGGAGAGAGGAAGGGAGAGAGAGAAACATCGACGTGAGAGCAAAACCTCGACAGGCTGCCTCCTGCACTCCCCCTACCAGGGATTGAGCCCGTAGCTCGGGCATCCGGCCCTCAATCCAGGCATGTGCCCTGACTAGGAATTGAACCAGCAACCTTTCGGTGCCCAGGACGATGCCCAGCTAACTGAGCCATATCAGCCAGGACTGTGGCGCTGATTCTTTACATGCCTCCTACCACTTTCAGAAGGGTGATGGTTAGCAGTCTCCCGACAACGAAACCTCTCTGGGAAACTGCTTCTTGGTGAAGCTCTCAGGTTTGGGGGGAAAGGCTCCCCTAAAGAGGAAGTGGAATGAAAAGCAAAACCAAGTCCAACCCATGACAGTGTTTTTTCTTTTTTAAAAATGAAAGATATTTACATGTACACTCACACACACGTGCAGGCAGCCGATGGGGGCTTCCTGTGTGACATCTCTGCTGCCTGGGCCTCCAGAGGGGACACCTGGATCTAGTTCATCATTCTCTTTTCTTGAATATTTTACAAGATTTTCTCTTAAAAAAAGAAGAAAAAGCCATGATAAACATTTTTACATAGCAATCTTTGCGTTTTATTTCATTTCTTTGAGACAGTAATGGAAAATCACTTATTCTTGATATCGGAGTGAGACTGGGTGTAAACTACCCTAGTGGCAGCACCCTGGGGTGGCTTGGGGAAACTTTAGCTTGCCACAATTTCCACCAACCCACACCAAATCACCCCAAAAGACACACTTAGGAAAAATGCAACTTTTTAATGCAAATGCAATGCCTACCACCTCTCTTCCACCAGGTGGTCTCTCCCATAAACCTTTTTATATCAGAAGTTTGGAACTGTCGCCGTCTCTCTTCTCATATTTTCTTTTATGCACACCCTGACTCCCAGCAACTTAGCACTGTGGTGGAAATGGAGGAGGGGAAGTGAGAAGGGGTCTAAAATAGCTGGCTATTAGGTTTCCTGGTAAAGAGGATGTGGTCAGTTAACTTCGGTTATCTGTGTGTCTCCTTCAGACACTCCTAACAGTGAGCATACAGAGTGCCCCAGCGTGGTGGGGCCTGCCTGGGACTGAAAGCTGTTATCAGAAACACTGGGACCCAGTAACCACCTGGAGGAAAACCACTGTGACTTAGCCGTGTGGGAAATAAAGGTGATGTTACTTGTAGCCCTCAGCAGTAGCAGGCAATTTTTAAGAGCTCCAGGAGGCAGCTGGGAACATCTCATTTATGGTCACTGGGGGGCTGTTGATATGGTTTGGTTCTTAATGCACAGTGGGAGAGGCCCTGAACCTGAACCTGAACCTGTTCTTCCATTTTAGGAGGTTATTGGAGGGAGAATTTTTTTACAGCTGGAAATGACAACATGGAAGGAGCTGTTAAAACAATGCCTGGGGTAAGGAATGTTGAAGGATGGGCCATTTTCAGAAAGTTTACCTGTCTTTACTTGGCATTTCCAAACTTGCCTCAAATACCTTTCTGAGGAAGTCTGAAGGTACTTGGTCAGGAATCTTTAGATGCAAATTATCCCTCCCCATAATCCCATTCACATTGGTTTAAGCAAAAAAGGAACTATTTTTTTGGTGCTGGGAACTGAAAAAGTCCAAGGGTCCTAGGATCTGGTCTCTCATGCCTTATCTCTCTCCTTGTGGTGGCAAGATGGTTGCCAACAGTTTCAGCCTCCATCTCACCCTCAAAGGCTTCGGTATGTAAACTCCATGAGGGCAGGGATTTTTATATTTTGTTTACTGACATTTCCCCAGCTCCTAGAATAGAACTTGGCATATAGTAAGTGTTCAGTAAATATGCCAGTGAATGAATGAATGAATGAATGAATCTCATTGGTGTGGCTGGGGTCATATGTCCAGTCCAAGAGTTGTGCTGAGTGTAGGGGAGAATGGTTCCCAAAGCAAACTGGGGTTGCTGTTACCCAATATAGGGCAAAGTTTGATGAACGGAAATCGCCCAGAACTTGAGTTGAGCTGTACCAATGATATCAGTTGGAACAGTGCTGAGAGCCTTGGAGGAGCCTTCTAGCAAAACCAAAATGGCAACTGAGATCAATCAGCCTAATACCTGGGCCGGCAGGAATTCTAGCCAGCAGGTGGAATCCTCCTATATATGTTCACAGTGCCTTGATTGAAGAGCCCAGGGAAAAGCCTCCAAGACTTAATCTTGTGACCGAAATAAGAGCCTTAAAATTGGCTGTTGAAATCTTCCTGAAAAATAAAACAACACTGTGACATGTTCAATATACTCACTCCATGTATAACTTAGGGACATGTGTACCCAGATACATGCGGCATCATGGCTGCTTTTGGCCCAGGGTCACCATGGGCTGCTGGCGGATATTCTTTTTTTTCCTGATAAATGACAGAAGCAGGAGAGGCAAGAGGTGAAAAATCTATAATTGAATTAAAATGCCAGCCTCTTACCTTAAAACAAAGAGGTCTGGAATTCCAAGAAACTCACCCAAGTCCGCTGGATGCAAAGCAAGGAGTTGGTGGGGAACAGTGGGCCCCTGCTGGTACCTAGCACGGTCTGGGTCTGCAAGGTGGTCCTGAGTGGACTACTCTGGAATCCTGCCACAAAATCCGAGCCACAGCACCATAATGTTGGAGATGGCCGGAAAGGCATCAGGTCTTAGACTGGTTGGGTATCACTGGGTCTGGGTTCAGCAACCTCAGTACTTGGGTTCTGGCTCAGAAGGAATTCAGAGCCAAGACTCAAACTATAAGAGAACATTTATTTGGAAAATTACAGGGGTAGAAGTAATTTGTAGAAGACATGGGCTTAGGAAACAAGTTATAGAGGCAAAGGAAGGGCCCTTGGAGCTTAGGTGAGGAAGGTAAAGGTGATGAGCCTGGGGGATGGGGAGGGGAATGAGGAAGGGAAAGGCACAGATGTGCTCCCGGGAGGGAGAGCGCGTGGTTCCCCATCCTAAGGGTTTTAAGGGTAGAGATTTTAGGGGAGGTCCCAGGCGAAGATCTCAATAGACTATTCAGCAGCTTTCCAGGATCTAGGAACACTTTCCAGTGTTCTTCCAGGGTCTAGGTCTCTACTGATTGATTGGTACCCACCAGGGCAGGGGGTCATTATCCAATGCAGCTGGTTCTGAGGTGAGCTGTGGGGTCACTTTTCTGGTTTTGCCGCTTTTCTGGGTCTAGAGCTGAAATACAACTGAGGCCTAGATGTTATCTCTAGGGAGGAAAGGTCAGGGGGTCCAAACTGCAGGACCAGCGACATGCTAGGGGAGGAAAGGCCACCCTGTGGGCAAGGTCTCACCCTACAGTTGTCCTTTGCTAGGCACCGGGGCCTCTCCACCCTGGTGACCTTCTGTACCTGGCCCGTTGTCCTTGCTCTGCTCATGTCTGTCTAACTGCCTATGACACATGCATTGTCAGACTCTGGAGGCAGATCATGGGGAACCTTGAATTCCAATCCGAAGCAGCTCTCCTGTGGTAACCACAGTGCTTTTGTGATCAGCGGGGCTTATCAGGAGCGCTTGAGCTGAAAGTGGAAACAGTGGGAAAATGAAAAGGCTCGGACTACAGACTCCCCTTCCCCCTCGGTTGGGAGCACCTCAGGTCGTAATTACTGACACACCATTTTTAGGCAGCGGGGAGATCCAAGGTGAATCGGGTCTTGGTTTGAAGCTGGAGTGTAAATCATCGCACAGCTGCGCGTGTGTGTGTCTGTCTGTCTGTCTCCTCTTTCCCTCGCAGCCTTCCCTGCCTGGGCTTCGTTTGCTTCCTGCGCTGTGAGTTTCCCTTTGCTGGGCGACATCCAGCGCATGATGCCGCCAGTCATTCCTGCTTGACCTTTAGATTGTTCTCTTTAGGGAAAATATGATCACCAGTCTGTATTCTTGAGCAGATGTCTCACAGCTTCCTCGCCTCGCTTCCCATCCCCGGGGGAAAAGGGTTTTAGAGTCGGTGTGAATTTTATGTTAACCGTAGGAAACACGATTGGATGTGAGGCCCATTCTGTGGTTCATGGCTGTTTAGGCGGGAGTCTGAGGACGGACCGTGGTGTGCCAGGCTCTTGAAAATGATGACCTCAGCTATTTGGGGGGCTGGCTTTTTGCCTGTTGGTGACACAGCATAGCTGGACTGTGGAGTTCATTAGCCGGAGCTTAGTGCTGGGCCTCACAGCCATGCGTGCGTGAGGGTTTGACAGCCGGGCCAAGTTCATGAGCTGTGAGTTCTGGTTCCATCTCCTGGTTGATGAGATGGTCTGGAGGGTGTGTTCCTGGAACTTTTCAGTCAGGCTTGACCATGGTGCGCTTTTAATGACCACACCTGAAAGGCCAGATTGCCAGGGCACTCCGCAGGAGAAACTGAATCATAGGCTCATGAAATCTCAGAGCTAGAAAGAGCCCCTAAGCACGAAAGGAAAGAGACCTTCCCTGGGAGTGGAGAGACCCCCGACTCGAGGCTTCACCTCCACTCGTGTTACAGCTGAAACGGATTCTGATGGGGGTCGGGGGGAGTGTTTAAAGGCATGGGGTGGGGGGGAGGCTTGCTGGCTTTGTACCGTGGTTATGCATATAAATAATACTCCAACTAGCAATCCCATAGAACTAGGTTTTTATAAAGAGGGGTACTTGGATAGAGTGAGGGATAAACAAAAGCAAGCCACATTTCAGGGTGAGATATTTTAAAGCCTCACCTTGCTTTTGATGACTCCACAGTGGTCCCTGTATAAATGAAGAACACAGCTGTGGGTGATTGTAGATCTGCCTACCTGCAGTCTTCTCCCCACCCATGACTCCATCAGAAATTCTTGTTGAAAATGCCCCATTGTCCCCAGCAATTACTAGACTAATAGCAGTGGCTCCTCTCCTTGGGTGCCCAGTACATGCTGTGCTGGCCTCTGTAGAAACAGTATCTTGTTTAATACAGCAGCTTTGGAGAGGTTCTTATTTCCTAATTTACAGCTGAGGAAGCTGGACTTGGAGAGGCGGATAAATTTCTTCCAGGATCACCAGTTGAACACAGATTCCTGGCTCCTTTAGGTTAAGAATCCTGTTACAATGCGCCTGTAACAGGATGTATTCATTTTTGTAAAAAGAAAGGAAAAGGTGAATCTTCCCAGGTGAGTCATAGGGTTACAGATCATTTTATTATCTGCGTTTTCTTCTATGTATTCTTTGCACGTTTAAAATACTGGTAAAAATTTTCAGACAGACACACGCTGTCTGACAACTTATGGGTTTTCTTTTTTAATTAAACTCACAGGGCAGGGGCCCAAGACTTCTGGGAATGGGACTTTGCGCAAGGAATGAGTGTCCCAGGAGAAAGGCTTGCTCTGTCCACAGAAGCCGGTCTGGGTTGAGGCACCATGGAGAGTGAGCATTCACTCCGTATCTCAGCCCACCTAAGCCTGTTTATTGTTCACCATTGTGTTAGCTCAGGCCACCTTAACAGAATACCACAGACTGGGTGGCTTCAACTACAGAAATTTGTTTTTCTTTTAGTTTTGGAGGCTGGAAGTCCAAGATCAATGTATTGGCAGGTTGGTTTCTCCTGAGGCCTCTCTCCTTGGCTTGCAGACGGCTGCCCCATTGCTGTGTCCTCACAAGATCTTTCCTTTGTTTCCTCACATCCCTGGTGTCTTTTTGTGTCAAAATTTCTTCTTCTTACAAGGACAACAATCAGTTTGGATTAGCACCCATCCTAACAGCCTTATTTTAAATTAACCACCTCTTCGAAGGGCCCATTTCCAAATGCAGTCACATTCTGCGGCACTAGGGGTTAGGACTTCAACATGTGAATTTTGGGGAGACACAGTTCAACCCACAACAACTCTTACTGGCGTGTCTGGGCAGAGATCTGTGTCTCCAGCATTTCAAAGGTGTGGAGGGCCATTGAGCTCTCATATAATCCATCTTGGGGATGTTAAGATGACAGCAGCCTTAGACCAAATCCTGCCTCATGTATATTTTTGAGCAAGCAGCCACGTCAACCTTCACTGTAGCTTGTACTTGGAACCCAAGGAAGCCCCAGTTGTCTGTTCTCTTAGGTTCTCTGAGGCACCTTGCATGGAAGTTTCTGTCACTCAAGTGAGAAAGTTCTGGGGGGCAGCAGTCAGCTTTCTAGTTGGATTAGGTGACAGAATCCCCTGAAAATGCCTGGCGGTGCTCTGGGCCAGAGTGTACTCTGAAAGATGCCAGTCTTGGCCTGAAAGTGTCGAGGAAGAGCAGACAAGTCTAGCCAAGCCACTTCACCATGTGAAATTATTTCTCGTATTCATGGTGCTAAATTTCCCACCCTTTGGTGCATATGGGCAATAAAGATTGCAGATGGGCCCTTAGACCGCCAGTGGGGAGTGGGCTTCTGATTGTCATCTTTCTTTAAAAAAATTATTTATTGGTTTTAGAGAGAGAGAGAGGAAAGGAGAGGAAGAGAGAGAGAGAAACATGGATTTGTTGTTCCACTTACTTATGCATTCATTCGTTGTCTCTTGTATGTGCCCTGACCAGGGATCGAACCCACAACCTTGGCATATTGGGACCGCACTCTAACCAACTGAGCTACCTGGCCAGGGCCTGATTGTCATCTTCCAGTTACTAACCACCCTGGCAGTGTGTGTTTCCTGTTTAGGGACCTTACATATTACCTGACTGCACCTAGTTTAAAATGGGCATACACTATGGCACCCAATTGGTGCCACCGTGTTTTAAGGTACATTACAGACAATATAAGATTTTGTCAGAAAACTTCACCCTCTCAGCGTTCAGCCCTGAACCCGCACTATTCCCAGATCAAGGTTGGAGCTTGGTGATTTCTTGTCTTGAAACCTTCAACAAAATCAAGAGAGAGGTCGGATTTGACGCCGCATTTTTATGAGATGTTAAGTCTTGAAACTGTTTTTGCCAAACATTGGTCAGGGGAATTAGAGAAGTAGAAACTGAGTTTCTCTTTTCACCCTTTGAAGAGAGGATGGATTCATCACAAGAACTGACATTTCAAAAAAAAAAAAAAGATTTAATATGTGTGATGGGTCTGAAGAGACAACATTTCGATCTCAGGAGTGCAGATTTTTGAACTGTTTCCAAAATTCTCAAGTAAGCTTTGAGATGTAATAAAATATTGAACATAGTTCAAAGAGAAAAATACAGGGCGATCTTTGGCAAAGCTTTTCCTTTTGCTTCTATTTCACTCCTTTCTCTGACTTGTTGAGAGCCCTCCTGTGACCCCCGAACTGAGCTGGTGTCAGGGGAGGTCTCTAGGTCTCTGACTTTTTTGATCTCTTAGCATTGAGCCTAGAGGACCCAGTATATTGAATCATTTACTTGTTTATCCAATAGATATTTCTGAGAGCCTGTTGTGTTTAGGCATGGTTCTAAGCTCACTACAAGTAGCCTCTCCCTGGGTACATATTAAATTCTGTTAGATTTCCCCCAGATATCTCCCTTCATGACCATCAGAGAGAATTGTCAGCTAATCCACTGCACCCATTCCATTTAATCCAGATTTTTCTGAGAATGACCTGGGGTAGGATAGACAGGAGTATTTAGCGAGAGCCCATAAGCAAAGTCCACATAATGGAGAGTTGCCCCCAACCTCCATGATCTATTCTTTCCATAGCAGTCCTCAAGAGATTTGTCAAAGCAAAAATCAGTTCACCTTAAGTCCCTCCCTTAAAACTCTCCAGAACTTCCCATTGCACTCGGGCTGAAATTTTCACCACTTACAGAGTCGTCGAGGCTCGTCAAGACCCAGGCCTTGTCTACCTTTATGATCATCTCCTGCTAGATCGTCTCCCTTGCTGTGCTCCAGTCATATGGATCTTCTTTCTGCCTCAAAAACTGCCTCAGGGCCTTTGCACTTGCTGGTCCCTCTACCCAGAATGCTGTTCTTGAAGACTGCCTGGTTTCCATCAATCTGACCATCTGTTCTAAAAAATTCCCCCTTATTCCACCGCCGTCTTTACCCTCTGTTATTTTCTTCAAATCATGCGTGACTCCCTGAAATTAGCTGCTTCTTTTTCGTTGGTATTACCCATATCCTGCAGTCAGAATGAAGGCTGCCTGAGGGCAGAGCCTTTGTCTCTCCATCCTCGAATGTATCCTTGACACTACCCCAGTGCCTGTTCCAAAATAAGACCTCAGTAAAGTGTTAGTGTTGACTCACAGAATGAATAAGTCTCTTTCAGTGCCCCTGGGAAGCTGTGAGTCTGGAATGGAGTTCCTTTTTGAAATGAACGCTTTCAGCTGTTGAAGTGTGCTTCTGCAGCAAGGCTCAGCTTGGAGGTACCACCACGGGGCATGACATCAGTGGAGCTGACCAAGGTTTTATTAACAGGAATCCAGGACATAACTGAGGGAAAATTTCAAGTTGAATTCATATCTACTCTTACCTATAACTTTCTTACTGGCTTTCAGCCAAGTTAGATTTTCTTGAACAAAGGAAGATCAGAAAGTGCAACAGAACAGTAATTGAAATGGTGTGCGAAGGCTCCTGGGTTTGCTAGCAACGTATGTAGCTCAGCCAGTCATGTTCAAGGGCGTGGGGCTTTGACCCCAGTGCTGACTTTAGAGCTGCTGTCCAGCCACCTGACAAGATCTTCATTGCTCTCTCACCCCAGGATGGATGCGAAGAGAACGTTTTTGCCTGGAACCAGATAGGTCTTGGGCTATTTAATTTGTTCTGTAATAGACAGACAGAGGTGTTTTTAGGGTGCACCAGTCAATCCCTCAACAGGTATTTGCTGAATGCCTATTAGGTGCGAGGTGCCCCGTGAATGAACAGACACGCGGGCTTGTAATTGAGTGGCTTTGGAAATGTCCTATGTGAGAGAAGTGGATATAATACTATGTATAAATATGTGTCAAAACCTTCAGAAATGGTGAAGGCGTTAATTTCCTAGGAGCTGTACTAGGAAAGCAGGCTTCGGGTGGGCCATGCAGGGCTGATTTGATGGCCCTTGGACTCTGGCTCCGGCCAGTGCTGGCAGTGACTCATCCTGGTCAGAAGGGAAGGACAAGAGGATCTTGTATGTAGGGAGACACATTGAAGGTCTGTGGAGGGCAGTCCCTTCTGAAGCATTTAATCCATTGTTGGGACACTCCCTAGGGCAGAACTGAGCTGTTTGCTATTTGTAACCCACTCACTGCAATAAGACTTGGGGCTACAGATGGGTGGATAGAATTGGATTGATTTCCCTAAATCTCCAACAGGGTCTCCTCTGAAGGGATGCCAGGTGAAAGACAGAGCCTGCGCCCCACACTGTCACTGCCTGGGAGCCACCACAGCCCATGTTAATGCTCCTTATCACTGCTCTTATTCCAGTGGCTCAGTGATAACATCTCAGAAATGACAAACACGCTCTCCACTTCTGAGCATGCGGTGAGTTGGAGGCAATTTTCTAGGGAAAGGATTTTGTCTCAAAGCATTAAAATAGAATCTGTTCTAAGTCAATACTTCTTTTCAACTTCTCGAAACTCCTCCAATCCACCATGAGTTCCACCACTTCAGCAATTTTGTAGGCGTATTAGTTCTGTAAGTCACCTTGAATTCAGAATAGTAACTCTGGGGTTGGGGGGTAGGGGACTAGCTGATTGACTAGAGGCATTTAGAGTTAGTTTTTTAAATCATTTAAACGCTGCAGTTGTGTTGTTGTTTTGGAGATTTTAAAAAGGAATTAAAAATTTTTTAATTATAAAAATCATATAACATAAAATTTACCATTTTAACCATTTTAGATGTACAAGCTCAGTAGTGTTACATATAGTCACAGTTCAGATCTCCAGAACTTTTTCATCTTGCAAAGCTGTATTTGTTAAACAATTCCGCATGTCCCGTACTCCCAGACTCTGATAACTACCCTCTGATTCTATGAATTTG
The DNA here is from genome assembly GCF_964146895.1 of Miniopterus schreibersii. Lineage (NCBI taxonomy): Eukaryota > Metazoa > Chordata > Mammalia > Chiroptera > Miniopteridae > Miniopterus > Miniopterus schreibersii. Next base: position 175,266,024 of record NC_138102.1, read on the forward strand.
ACTACTTAATACCTCATAAAGTGGAATCATACCGTATTTGTCTTTTTTTTGACTGGCTTATTTCACTTAGCATAGTATCCTCAAGGTTCATCCATGCTGTAGTATGTATCAGATCTTTTTCCTTTTTAAAGTTGATTAATACTCCATTGTAATGTATGTAACGCACTTTCTTTATCCATTCATTCATTGATGGACGAGATGACACAAGGGTTGCTTCCAGCAGTTGGCTATTTTTTTTCTTTTAAATATATCTCCATTGACCTCAGAGAGAAGAAGGGAGAGGGGGAAAGAGAGAGAGAAACATCAGCGATGAGAGAGTCATTGATCGGCTGCCTCCTGCACACCCCTCGACTGGGGACGGAGCCTAAAACTCGGGCATGTGCCCTGACCGGGAATCGAACCGCGACCCCTTGGATCCTGGGTCGACACTCAGCCGCTGAGCCACGCCCGGCTGGGCGGCTATTTTGAATAGGTGCTATGAACATGTATATGCAAATATCTCTTTGAGATCCTGCTTTCAATTCTTTTGGCTATATACCCAGAAGCAGGATTACTAGATCATATGGTAATTCTATTTTTAATATTTTGAGGAGCTGCCATACTGTTCACCATAGCAGCTGCACCATTTTATACTTCTACCAACTATCATAAGGGTTCCAGTTTCTCCACATCCTTGCCAACACTTGTTATTTTCCGTTTCTTGATAATCGCCATCCTGATGGGTATAAGGTGGTATCTCATTATGGTTAAACAATGCAGTTTTACTACTTTTTACTTCATTGTTCTACTCAACCCATAAATTATAATCATTATAAAATGGAATCAATACACGGTGTAATCAGTGCACTAATAGAAACTAATAGCTACTGTTTATTGTTCATTAAACCTTCTAAGCACCTTGCATGACTCAGTTCTCTTCTCAACTCTATGAGGAAGGTTCCATTTTACAGATGAGGGAATTGAGGCTCAGAAAATTGAAATAACGTACTGAAGGTCATGCTGAGTAAAAACCAGCATTTGGAGATTTGAACCCAGCTGTTTGACTTTCGGGGAAGCCTCTGCCTTCCTCTTTCTAAGTAACTAAACTGTGTAAAACCCCGAGCTGACCCATGCCAGGAAAGATAGATAAGGAGATCCTTCCTCGAAGATGCAGTTTCTTTGTGGGCTCAGGAATAAGAAGATTCTGGAATAAGGCTCATGCCTCAGTCATCAAGGAAGCCTCATGTGGCAGCCCAAAGCCAGGGCAGCACAGACAGTGGCCAAGTCTCTTTAAGCCCATAGCTTGTAAAGGACTTGACTTTTCTGGTTTGAATTCCCATAACTCTTGAGTAAATAATAGAGAAAATGAGGAAAGAGACAGCTCGTTTTGAGCATTTTTCTTGCCACTGTTTAATTCCTGAATTCTGTTTCTATTCTGTGTGTGTGAAAGAGGGGAGGATGTTGAATGAATGAGTTAGAGGCTCATTCTTAGATCTCCCAGGTTGTATGGAAAGCCATGGGAACACTGGCATGCCTGTCAAATGAGAAAATGTCCAATATTTGGTTTAATTTCTGTTATTCTTTATCTTATTTAATTTTGCTTCTTGATTAGGCCTCCTATTTGTCCAGTTCCCTTTAGGTGCTGGGGAAGTGACTGCTGGCCACACTTCCCCATATCAGTTCTTATGTTTGTGTTGGACTGTCGTCTTAACAAATGCTTCAAGTTACATTAGGAAAAACACATTACGTTATTCCAGGTCAGGGGAGCAATTTCACACTCACATCTGCTAATCCTATCCGTAAATAATGGCACAGGGCCATCGACCAGGGCCAATTAAATCTGCAGGGCCACTCCTCACTCTTTGATAAGTTTTGTTTACCGTTTCCTTATTTTGGCACTAAAATGAAGTCTCCATAAAGACTCAACTCACAGAGTAATGCCCTAAAACTTTAAAAAAAAAATAAGACCAATTTGAGAAATGGATGGATCATTTCCTGTCACAAAATCCAGGATAGAGTTTGAAGGATGAGTTTGGTGTGTTCTGGGGATCATTGAACTGGGGGTGGGGGTTGTCTGAAAGAACTTGCCATCCAGGGACAGCCTTTCCACTGGACAGGGGACGACCAGTCTGCTCAGCCCCATCCTAGGCTCAGACCTACCTCTCTGGTTGTGCCTGTGGATGATTGAGCCACCTTCTAACTGTGTGACACTTGGAACCCGTTTCTATGACTTGTGAATGACAGTACTTGCCTCAGGGGACCTGTGCAAAGATTTAACAAGCTAAGGTACATCAAATACCTGGAAAAATAGGATTGTCACTTAAAAGGTGGGGTGCCTTAGAGGATAGTTACCTCATTATCATTTGTTAGGGGCTGAATTGTGTCCCCTCCAAATATATATGTTGAAGCCCTAATCTCCATGACTTCAGAATGTGACTCTATTTGGAGATAGGGTCTTTAAAGAAGTGATTAAGCTAGAATGAGGTCATATGGACAGGCCCTAATCTAGTCTGACTGGTGTCTTTGTAAGAGGAAATTTGGACACAGAAAGACTCCGCAGGGATACACGCTCACAGGGGACAGACCATGTGAAGACACAGGGAGAAGGCGGCCATCTGCAAGCCAAGGAGAGAGGCCTCAGAAGTCCACTCTGCTCAGACTTCCACCCTCCAGAACTGGGAGACAGTGACCTTCTGTTTTTTAAGCCCCCAGTTGGTGGGGTTTTGTTATGGCAGCCCCAGCAAACTCATACACCCTTTCATTCCTTTGATGCTTTTACAACTTCTTGAGTACCCTGTGTGTGAAAAAAAAAGTTCACGTCCCATTTTCTCTGCAAATAGTTTTCTTGGAGTTTTCTTCTTTAGTTTTTCTGAGTTTTTCTATGAGGGGCCAAAGTTTCTTGGCCTTCATTGACTTTCGCCTGCCCTTTCTGTCTTCTGTCTTCTTTCTTCCACCCTCTCTAAGGCCCCCAGGACTGTTAGGCCGCTGTTGGGCATCTTGCAATCTTCCTGTCCCCTACCTTGATCGATCCTATAGCTTCAGGGATATTGGGCCCCCCTTTCATCTGCATGAGAGTTGCTGTCTTTGAAAGGGGTGTCTCCTCTCCCTTCTGGTCTGTGCATGGGTCAGATGCAGCTTCTTCACTTTCTTAAGCATATGGGTCCCTTTCATTTTAAAGGCTTTATTGCCAGCCATTCCTGGGACACAGGCAGATAGAATGGGCAGTGATCAGATGTTAGGGGAACATTGAACTGCCAGGGTAGGCTTCCCTTCAACCCAGTGAAAAAGCAGAAGAAAAGAGCGATGGGCCCATGAAAGACAGGGTGGGGTTCACCCTCGTGACCAGAATCATTCATGGAGCTCACAGGAGGGCCAAACCTTCAAAGATTCCTTTTTTTGCTGGAAACTTCCCTAAGAGACCCTTTTCACTGAAGACTTCAGCAACTTTCACTTCTGGTTTATCTGACTTGGCCGGAGGGGGTCTTGGTTATTTGTGCAACTCAGTGATTCCTGAGACAGCGAGGATTCAGATCAAAGAGCTGGGATACTTGAGGTAACCATTGATTTTAAAGGTCTTTTGCAGCTGATAACGTTGTTAAGGGGTTTCTTTTAGGAAACTTAAAAAAAAAAATGTTTTTATTGATTTTAGAGAGAAAGGATGGGAGAGGGAGAGAGGGAGAAACACTGATGTGAGAGAGAAACATCGCTCAGCTGCTTCCTGTACGCACCCCGTCTGGGGATCGAACCCACAACCTGAGTATGTGCCCTGACTGGGACTCGAACCGGCGACCTTTTGGTGCACAGGATGAAGCTCAACCAACTGAGCCACACTGGCCAGGGAGGACACTTTAAAAATAACAGTTTTAAGGTGGTTGGAGGGAAAAGTTATTTTTTATTTTTGTTTATATTCTTCTCTGGCAGGAGAGAGAGAGACAGAGAGAGGGGGGTGATTCTGTTTTGAATGTCCTCTCATCTTTCGCTGATCTTTCTAAACCCCTGTCAACGTGGCTTCCACTCTCCTGCTCCACAACCTTCAGTGGCTCACTGAGGTAAGAGGTCATCCTGCCTTTGCCCTTTTTCTTCCAGGGTTAGTTTAATTTAGCCCTCCCTGCTGGACCATGGTTCTTGTTTTTCAATTTAGTGGATCTCAAAGAATAGAGCAAGAAGTCAACAAATAGTTATTGGTCAGCCTTTTTTGGGGGAAGGAAGGTTTTTCTTCTTTTCTTATAGGCTGTTGAGAAGCAGGAGGTTACTTTTAGTTACTCTCCTGTGCCTGGGTTTTCTGTAGAGGCCAGTGGGAGTGGAGATGGAAGGGAGGGGTGGGGTGGGTGTCTTTGGGCCTGGATCAGAGTTGGAGTGAGGCCTGTGACCAGCCATTGGGGTTACAACAGTTGAGGGAGAAATGCTTGTAGCCTCCTTCTGGTCCCCGGCCTGGATGGGGTGGGGAGGGATGAACTAGGGACCCCAAGTCCAAGTCCTGTGCTGTTCTTTGGGAGCCAAGAGCAGCAATTGATTGTTGGGCCATTAGCTTTTTGCAGTTCTGGGCCACATTCTACGTTTCTGCAAAAAAAAAACACCAACCAAGGGGAGACATGGAGAAAATGTACCCTGACAGACAGATACAGATCCATCCTCGTGGGTCTGAGAGCTTTAGTGATAAAGAAATTATTATGTAAATCATATAGACACTAAGCCTGGACAGCAGGTAGCTCAACATTGGAGAATCAGACCAAAAAAAAAAAAAAAGGAAGGGGAATTATCAAAAGTGGTTCTCCCAGCTTCAGACTGCCTCCTCCTGTATTGCCTAGGTCCTCAATGCCACCTCTTCTCATTCCGTCCCCCTGCTGTTTTGCTGTCCCCCATTGTCTCCCTGTGGCCACAGGACTGCCACCCTAGGGTCTAGGGCATTCTCTGAGCCCCATGCACCTGTCACAGCCAGCACAGGGCCCAGCAGGGACACGCTTCATGAGTATATTTCCGTGCCTCTAAATAAGAGGTTCATACGGCTTTGCAGTATTTGATTGTGAACTTTTAATCACCCGTAAGCTCTTTCTCTTTTTCCCTGTAGCTGTCTTTTGAGTCCATTTGCCAGACCTTGTTAATGGTTTGTTTTTTTCTGCTTTCATTTATTAGATTAGAAGCTCAGTTCTTCGCCTCCCCCCCTTCCTTAGGGGAAGTTCTTGCTTCGTCTCCATAAAACGTTGCTGTTGGGCCTTTTCCTGGTTTAATACTTTGCATTAATACCTGGCAGCTTCTATCTGAGCTTTCCTTTTATTTCCGTAACATACAATATCACCTCCCCTTCGGAGGGCCTGGGGCTTGCTGAGGGTTTGATGATGTCTCATTTTTCATGTTGGGAGGTAAGAATTTGCATTTGTCAGTCCCAGCCTAGCGATAAGTGGCACAGAGAATTTTAAATGGTTTGTTTTAAGCCATGCGGCCCATCAGGAGCAAAAAGCACCAAGGATACTAGAAATGAACCAGAAAGGAAGACGGCAGATGAACATCTGACGTCTTCTGCCCTCTGATGTCTCGCCAGTGTAAGACCAATTTGTTTTTAGCTTGGTGTTTCTCTGTGAACTGGGTAGAAAGCATTACTTTAAACCTTCAACAGGAAAGGGACATAGGAACAAAATGCTGCGATGATTATGACACTGGATTTATTGAAGTCACACATAAACTTCCCCCCTTTGTTACCTGTTTTAATGGAGGGATTATCAGTCCTTTGCATTGGGCGCTTTCAGTTGGATGACAAAGCTGTCAGTCATTTTTGCCCTGGGTTGGTGTGGGGCTCACTTACAGGATTTTAGCTTCATTGCCTCTGATTCTCTGGAAGAAATAAGGAAGGAGAAGCAGAAACAGAAGACTGGCGGATTTATCTGGTGACTGCAGGGATTAAACTGGGAGGAGGTTCTCAGGTTCTGATCTCTGTAGGGCCCCGGGTGGGAAGGCAAAGGTTTGATCGAGGGGCTTGAAGAGACCTTGTTTGCACAGGGCCGGCACTTAGTGCAAACAGGGCCTACTGTTAGGGACACTTCATTCCCCTAGTTCATGAAGATGCACACTCGTTGGAGTACCTGTTGGTTGCTGTGGGGCCAAAAACGCCCCCACCCCAAACAGAGCTCAGGTCTTCACCCCGGGCTGCTGGAAATTTAATTGGATGGAGATGGTATGATTTGTGAGTGATAATTTCTTTCCATCCCCTCTACAATCAGTCTTTTAACTTCTCAGCCCCGCCCCTGTACGTGTGAAACAATTAACAGGCGAGCCAGCTGGGAGATGCTGCCGGTGCTAAATTGGTAGCTGGTAGACGGTGTGTAATTCCGAGTATCAAGTGCAAAATGCGCCAGAGAAGGAAGAGACTGATGGGAGCTGTCAGGAAAGAGTTCCTGAAGGAAGTACAATGAATAAATATTCCGTTAGAGTCTGGAAACTCCTGAGGCCCAGAACCCAGGAGGGGAGAATTCAGAGGCAGCTCCTTATGTGGAGTCAGCGAGATAAGTATCTGATCAGCGCTTCTCAAACTGGATTCAGCAGGTCTGGGCAGGGCCTGGGATTCTGCCTTTCTCCCAAGCGCCCAGTGATCCTGAGGCTGCCAGTCTGGGGACCACCCTTGGTGTAGCGAGGTCTTAGATAACATTCAGATTAGGCATTAATCTGTAGATCTAGATAATGTAATTGTAGGTGTTAGTTACAGGGAGAAGGAACTGTTGGCACGTGGGACTAACTAACATACCTTTCCAAATGGTCTCAGGGTGGTGAATGGCATCGCATGGCCTGAGTCCAAACGTCATCTGTGTCACTTTCTAGGTGTGTGTGACTTTGGTGTCTTAGCCTGTTTGGGCTGCTATAACAAAATGTGGACAGAGTAGCTATAAGCAATAGAAATTGATTTCTCAAAGGCTGGAGCTGGGAGTCAGAGGGCAGGGCACCAGCCTGGTCCAGGTAGGGCCCTCTTCCTTCTCTCTGTGCCCCACTTGGTGGAAGGATCTGGGGTTCTCGCTGGAACCTCCTTGATAAGGGCACTAATCCCATTCAGGGAGGCTCCACCCTCATGATTTAAGTACCTCCCAAAGGACCTACATCCTAATACCATCATCTTTGGGGATTAGGATTTCAACAGTTTCCTCATCTCTAAAATGGGCGAGCAGTAGCAGCTACTTCTGGAGTTGAAGTGAGGCTGATGGGAGGTGAAGCGTGTACATCACTTGCTGACTGTTGACCAGTGTCGTTCTAGGCCTGCAACTGAAGGTTGTCCACTTTCAAGTGTTAGTGCATTAGCCTCAGGCTGGAACATTAGGAATAGAGCGTCTAAGGCGTCCCTCAGGTCTAACTCACCAGGGCCCGGGTAAGCTCAGGGATCGCTCAGGGATCAGCATTTCAGGCAAGCACCCGAGGGGATTCTGGGACTAGCTGAGGTTGCAGAGGTCACCTTTGCTACCGTGGTGCTCAGCAGAGATGGAAACCTGGCTGGGCCGAGGAGTGAGAGGACACACTGACTCCTGAGTGCTGTTCTAACAGACCTTTTATTTTGGCGGAGGCTTCTGCCTTCTTTGCCAAGCCATCTTTACTTGGGAAGAGTAGGGGACAGGGAGGGAGGAGGGACATACACAGCTGGCTGTCAGAACAGTTGCCCTCCAGGCGGGATAACCCTGGAGCCAGGCTTAAGCAATCTGGAAGCCAGAAGGGGAAATGAGGGAGGTGAGAGTAGCTGCAGGTGCCACAGGCATTTCTGGGTTTCCTGGTAAATGTGAAAAGACAACACCATGGAGCAGGAGAGCTTGCAGGGGGTGGGTGTGGGGAGGAGAGGAAGCCCTGCTGGCTCCAGGTGCTGGTCCCCAGGAGGACCTTTGGAGGAAAAGGGTCTGAGCTGTGAGTGCGGTGCAGGGAAAGGCAGGGAGAGCTCAGGTGTGCAAGCTCCCCCTGCGTGCCTGCGCAGAGCTCCTGGGCAGAGCAGATGGCCCCAGTCACTGCCAACGTTAAATCAATGACTAGAGGAGGGTGAATGCTGCCAATTAGCAGGATACCCAGGATCCCTTCTCCCAGCCTGGAGGGCCCCATCTGGGAACCCGGGCAGGGAACACTTTGCCTCCTGTTGATAAAGATTTAGCTCTTCCTGTGTTATTGAGAGACAAAGTGAATGAAATGGATCAGAGCAAAGACTATAGAGCCACTGCCTGCTTTCAAGTTCTAGCTTTGCTATGTACCAGCTGGGTAACCTTGATGAAGTTACTTCACCTCTCTGTGCCTTGGTTTCTCCATGCATAAAATGGGAATGGTGACATATAGTACTCCATCAGTTATTGTTACAATACTGTTTAGCCAACAACCATGAGGCCTGTGTAGCCCACACTAATAACCATTGCTTATTCACACATCTGGGTGGTCAGAGGGCTCTATGATCTTGGCTGGCCTTGCACACGTGTCTGAGGGTCACTAATCCAGAACAGCCTTGGCAGGATGACTGAGGTGTTCGACTCTGCTCCACATGTCTCTTTCTCTGGTAGGGTAGCCCAGGCACGTCCTCATGGCTATGACAGAGGTGGGGGAGCCAGCAGAACCACTCACACAAGTGCTTGTAAATCCACTGCTGGGATGTCTGCTCATATCTCACTGACCAAAGCCAGTCACTCGGCCGAGCTTAGAGTCAGAGCATGGGGCAGCGCCCTGCCCAAATGGCACGCGGAGCTACATGGCCACAGGAGTGTGTCAGGGAGGGTGAAGAGATGGCCCTTCTCGTAATTTACCATAATTACTAACCTCACAGTTTTTATACTACCAGCAAGCCCTCACCGACCCAATTATCATTCTTATGACGTGGGATGATGTGAATCCTTTTTGTGGACTTGAGAAAGTGTGATGATGGCAGTGGGAAATATCACTTGTGATTATTTATTTGGCGGGAAGTCCTTCTAATAGTTGACCCACCATTACTACCAGCACCACCACCAAGATGGTCACCACCATCACCACCATCACTACCATCACTACCACAACTTCCACCACCTCCACACTACCAGAATTACTGGTACCATCCTTCAAACCCTTGTCAGAGCATCTTCTCTGATGACTTTCCTAACCAGCTTCCTCCAAACAAGTAATAGTACTCCACTGTTTTATATCTTGTACCTGCTTCTGTTAACTCACAGTATGTTTGGTGTGTAGTATTGATGGGTCTACTCTTTGCCCTTCTCTAAGGGGGCAAAACATTTCCCTGTACCTTAGTATCTAGAGCAGAACCTGGCTTATAGTCGGTGCTCAATTAATACCTATTGAGGACTATTGACAGGAGTTGGACCTCACTCTTGTGATACTGTTGTTCTAAGACCAAAGACTGTGGGAGAAGCCACAAGACACATAATTAGAGTCACGATCACAAGTGACGCTGGACACTGGATTTCATGGATGGGCACATGTGAGGGAGCCCCAGATTCAGTAGGGGCTCTAACTTAAATACTTATAAATGACCTCATCATGACTGCCCACATTATTTAAGGTGGCACTAGCTTCTGTATCATAATCCCCAAATCTCGGTGAATGAACACAAGAAAAGTTTGTATCTCATTTGTGCAGCTGTTTAGAGCAGGAGTTCCTAGTTAAGTAGCTCACCTCCACTTGGCGTTTCAGGGACCCAGGCTCTTTCCATCTTGTTGATCTACCATTTTCAACACAAGGCTCCCAAGGTCACTCTGAAGGTCATCTTTTTGGGGGGGCAGCTAGCCAGAGAGAGAAATAGATGAAGACATTGAGTTGACTGAGCCAGGCCTGGAATTGGCTCCCATCACTTCTGTTCCCATGCTCGCATTCCCCTGGCCAGAGCTTGGTCTCAGTGGGGCAGAGGAATATAGTTACCTATATATTCATTTTCTGTTTAGCAAGATCTCACACAGTGGTCTTTATGCAAGAGATAGGCAGCATTCTTTTTTTTTATATACTTCTTTCTGATTTTCCACTTCTTAGCTAATCTTAACCAAACCCTACTTTGCTTTCATGTAATGTTCGGTCCTAGTCTGCAGCCCTGTGACAAATGGGGATCTCTGAACCAGGCAGGTGGGGTTGGAGAACATGAACTGCTGTTTACAATTTATGTGTGGTGAAGATAAGACTGTTACTCTATACTGTTCTTAGAACACAGTTAATTTTTAGGCCACATGTCTATAAAGTGCTGCTGGCTGCCAGCTACGGGGGAACTCAGTGCCCATCTTGCTTGGTTTAAAGCCTTTGAGATCAATGATGGCTGAATATGCTTTCGGGAGCAGAATTTAATCTGCGTGGAGTCATGGACTATTGAATTGAGTGACTGCAGCAAAACTTTACTCCTTTCTCCTTGTCGTGGAAACATTGTACAGCTTGCCTTCTGTGATCAATACAAGGGAGACGTTAATGATGAGAGTCTCTGTGTGGCAGACAAAGCTTTCTCTTCGTCAGGATTCAGATGCTTAGCTTATTTCCTGGGAGTATACTGAGGAGAAGTCGATTTGTGATTCTTGTAAGTGTATATGTGAGTTTCTTGAAGTTCTTTATGGAGGAGTCAACAGCCTATTGTGTTACAGTAAAGTATGTCAGTAGCTTGTAACTTGAGGACTGTACCCATGAGAGACCTCTAGTTTTATAGATATGGGAAGTTTGGACAAACTTTAAAATGGGTGGGGTAGAGGTTCCTGAAGTTCTTTACAGAGGAGTCAACAACTCATTATGTTATTGTAAAGTATGTTGGTAGCTTGTAATTTGAGGACTCTACTCATGAGAGTCCCTAATTTTATAGATTTGGGAAATTTGTATGTGCTTTAAATGGATGGGGTAGAGGAGGGACTTTAAACATGTACATCTCACTTAGGAAAAAACCCCTCTTGTGTTCAGTGTGAAACTGCCATAAATCAAAGCATCATGGGAAATGAATTTTCTAGACTTGGTTGTGTGGAATTTCACTGAGGAAAAGAAGCTGGACAGAATGCCAGAGCAGTATGGGCCAAACCCTTGGCCCAATCAGTCTTCACCCTCATGGAGTTTACGGTCCAAATTCCCTTTTCTCTGTGAATGCAATTTTTGATTTTGTTTAGTAATAGAATCTCTTCCCCTTCCTCCTAGTGTTCCCCTCACCTCGCTCCAGGAAAGCAATGGCTCACTTCTTTCCATTGCTTAGGAAATCCTGTGTGTGGGTCCCATTTGCAGGGCTGGCCAACAAAACTCATTTGGAACTTGGAAATCAAAATGCCAGTTTCTGCCTTCCCACTTTCTTGCAAAGAAGGACTGTCCTCTATGTTATCGGCATCTTGCTGGCATTCTTCCGTATCTTTTCTTTTTTGTTTAATTTGATGCCACACAACGTTATATAGTAAGTGCCATCGACAGTCAGTGGTGTGGTTGGACCACGTGTGGCCAATTTCACGGCTTTGCATGGTTTGCTGAATGCTCTGCCACCCCGTCTCAGTCATGAAATGGTTGAAAAGTAGCCCTTTGGAACGGATGTTCTGGTTGGTAAGTGTTCTAGTCAATGGAAGGAAATGAGTTTGGCCAGAGTCTGTGACCTCATGAGAATTATTTCTCCTTGATGAACCTCAGTTTCTTCCCTCACAGACCAGGCATACTAACTAATGCCTTCCTTGTTAAGGCTGTCAGGAGAATGGGCCCAGGGCTGCTCGACTGGAACGGACATACACAGGGCTCAGCAACTGAAAACTGCTATTAATTATTAGTATTGCATACAGATCACTCTCAGTGAGAGACTTAAAAATATCCATGGTGGAAATAAAATGAATTAGGATATCAGAAGCAGTGATTTTTCTGGTACGATTTTTGTCTTGTGATAATCGACAGCATCCTTTATGGAGGCAAAGCCATTGTGGCTGGTACCTGTGATACCATTTAGGGCTCCTGTTATTTACAGATTCAATTCTACAAATATTTATTATCAGATGCTTATGGTGTTTTAGGTACTACACTGGGAACTGTTTGGTTAAAAAGGTGGAGCAGGGTTAACAGGTAAGACAGGGTGTGTTTCCTCCAAGACCTTATTGTTGAGGTGACCCTGTGCCCTCTTTCGCCCTGGACAGCCCTGGTTTATGGCTGTTGTCTTGGAGAAATTATTAACAGTGCCTTTTTCATTTCAGAAGTCACAACAACTCTGATTTGGGAAATCAATTTATGTCAATCACCAATAGAGTCTATTATTGAGACACAGGGTGGTTATTGAGAAAAGGACTATTAAAGTTCTCTGAACAAGAAGGAGCACACAAAAAGCTATTATTCCTCAGTGAGCTGAATCCAGGCTGTAGGACCAGAGAGGAGGAGGCAGAGGGGAAGGCATTTTGGAGATAAAATAAGCTAACCACCACCAATGTGATTGACAGAAGCCCCATTGGAGCCACCTGCATGAATTCCAGAGGGTGAAGAACCAGCCTGGGGCTTCCAGGCTCTTTTGTTTCAGTTTCACCCATCAGCCCATCCCAGATGTTTTCATTGAGATCCTAACTATTAGGCTTTAACCTTTGCCTTAAGAGTTCCCTAGCAAAGGGATTTGGGGAGTAAGGAGCAAAGGAGGGGTCCACTGCTTCAGATGCTGAGCTAGGTCATTACCCTGGTTTCTGTGGCCATTTCCTTTCTGATTCTAGGTGCACAGGTCCTAAGGGGTGAAGCTCAGGGCGACTTTTGCGTTTCTAGCAGTGCTTCAAAATGCCCTGGTTCCTTGGGGGGGGAGGGGGGGAGGCAGGGTGGTTAACCCTTCGTTGACAGTGATTGGAATTGGAGGGCTCTGTCCATGTCTCCTGTACCCTGAGAGAATGTTGATTGCAATAGATCTGGGGGAGTGTTGATAAGAATGTATGTTCAGAGTTTATTTCTACAACAGTCATCATGAGGAATGTAGTTCAGACTTCCCGGATTTGGGATGTGAATATTTCCCCCCCGAGTGTCTGCCTTTGGTTTGAGTGTCTTAATTACCATTCAGGGACCACTTGTGAAATAAGGTGGAAAGAGTCACGCCTGGCTTAGGTATTAAAACATCACCCTGTGTGTTTATTACGAAGCCTTCACCTTCGGAATTCCTCTTTGCAACCCGGGGCAGCACAAGCAATTTTCTGTGTCGTTAACTTTTTCCTGTAGCACCGAAGGGCAGGAGGCTGCTGGTGTCTGCGCCCTCTTTCTCCCAGGCAGGCTGAACAGCCGCGCGCGTGAGACGCGTGATGCGTGATGCCTCCTGCCCACTGGGTATTTGTGCTTTAATACAGGAATCCTTGCTGACTCCCAGGCTCGCCACCCTGGAAGGTTCCCTGTTAATTCTCTGAAGTCGGTAATGGATGAACGGGGCGCTTCCTGTCCATTATTGACGAGGTTTTGTGGCAGAATCTTAAGCGCAGCCAATTCTTGCCGTGGAACGAGGCGGCCAGGGCTGTGACTTCAGATAAGTCGTGCTGGGCCTTGGTTTTCTCTGGGGTAAGCTGAGGTAGACAAAGATGTGAAGAACTGGCCTCCCAGGATGGTTTTGAGGATGACCGTGGGCCATCCTGATGTGGCAAAGTGTTATTATTGAGTAGATCGCCCAAGTCCATGAAGGTCTAGGACAAGGGTGAGCAGACCATGGCCCACGGGCCAAATCTACTCCATCTCCTGATTTGCTGTGACCTGTGAGCTAAGAATAAAGTTGCATTTTAAAATGCTTGGAAAAAATCGAAGAAGAATATTCTTCCCTGACACATGAAAATTTCGCAAAATCCAAATTTTCACTGTTCGTAAATAAAGTTTCCCTGGAAGTCAGCTGTGCTCATTTGTTTATGTATCTTTTGTGGTGGCATTTGCGCTGCCATGGCAGACTCTAATGGCCTGCAAAGCCAAAAATATTTATCTGGCCCTTTACGGGAAAAAGCGTGCCAGCCCTGAGCTGGATCTATGGTGACTGTAGCAAGATGAATCAAGTTCTACGCAGAGATCTTTTTCCCTGATGGTGCTAAAGCTTTGGGAAAGCTAAAGCTCTCAAATTCCTGAGTAATCATTCATTCATTCATTCAGTCAGTCATTCAGTCAGTCAGTCAGTCAGTCAGTCAGTCAGTCATTTGTTGTTTCACCAGATATCTGTTGAGTTCCTGTTATGTGCCAGACACTGTTTTGAGTGGTGAGGAAAAGCAGTAAGTGACACAGAAAAAGATCCCCGTCCTTACGGAGTTTACAGCCTGATGGAAGGAACTAGGTAAAACGTAAAAATACCTGTCACATCACGGGGCCCGGAGGAGTGCTGGGGGGAGGGTGGGGTGGCCAGGAAAGGCCTTATTGAGAAGGTGGTAGCTGATGTGAAGGGGGTGGGGTGTGGACCCTGAGAGCTGCTTGGGCACAGGGAAAGCGAGCTCACACAGACCCCTGGGGTGGAAGCACTGGAGAAAGCCACGGAAAGCAAGGTGTGCATATTGAAATTTTTTTGTTTGTTTAAATTTTCAGCATTGGCTGCAGAGCTGGGTTACAGTAATCTGGTTTACGGTCACATTAAAAAAATTTTTACTGTCCTCTTTAGGCACATTAGAAAATCAGAAAGGGGGTAGTACAGGCAGGGGATAAGAGTAGGAATTTTAGGGCAGGGTTTCTCAACCTCTGCGCTATTGACGTTTAGGGCCAAGTAATTCTTTGTTGCGTGGGGCTGACCTGCACAGTTAGGATGTTCGGCAGTATTCCTAGCCTTTGCCCAGTAGAAGTCCCTCGGTTATGACAATGAAAAATGTCACGTGTCCCCTGGGGACAAAATCACCCCCATTTAGAACCAGTGCTCGGGGTTAGGCTGGTACTAGCTGTGTGACGTGAAGCTAGTTACTTAAGCTCTCTGGGCCTCAATTTTGTCATCTGTAGAGCGAAGGTGATGCCTCAACCTGCCATCCTAGGGCTGCTGAGAGCACTAAAGGGGGAATGCAGCCAGCGTCAGCATGGTGCCTAGTGGGCCCAGGCCCTTGACAAACGTTAGCTGGGAGAGCAGAGACCCTGCCTCTTGTTTTCTCTCTCACCTTGTTCTTTAGCCAAGGGCACAATGTCTAATCGTGTTTTGGTGAGAAGTGTATTTATATGATTGACATGATCGACTCAGGTTCTTGCGTTAAAATACAAGCTACCCAAACAGTCGTCTTTTGCTTTTCTTTCTTCCTTTAACAATCCCCATCCCTTATCTGTGGTTCCCATTTGACCATTTCCAAATTGATCTGTGTAGCAGTGAGGCGGACATCATTTCTTCCACTCTTAGGGATGGTCAGAAATGGAGGTCCCCGAGTCCACTGCCATTCTGAACCCCAACAGGGGGAGCTCAGCTCTAGTGGTCAGGCTACGGGCAGCCCAGCCCGTGTGTGAGCAGGGAGGCAGTTGTGCAGTAAAAAGGGAGAGGGGCCCGGCCGGGCGTGGCTCAGTGGTTGAGCGTCGACCTAGGATCCAGGCGATCGGGGTTCGATTCCTGGTCCGGACACATGCCCGGGTTGCGGGCCTGATCCCCAGTCGGGGGCGTGCAGGAGGCGGCCGGTCAATGACTCTGTCATCATTGATGTTTCTATCTCTCTCTCTCTCCTTTCCTCTCTCTGAAATCAATGAAGATGTATTAAAAAATAAATAAAAGGGAGGGGCTTTCACACTGGTCCTCTGCGCTCCACTGTTTCCCATCATCCATTTAAAACGGCGACTTTTCCAGAGGAGTCCCTAGGATGCACCGACACCTGATGTGTCACCACTGGCCATTCTGGATGAAAGGGACACCTGCTGAAGGAGTCACTCGGCAGACACTAGGCAACCTGGTGTTTTTATCTCCCAGTCCACGCAGGGCACCCAGAATGGGCATGTTGGGAGTAAACGCCTCTGTGACTTGGTGTCACATGTTGTTTTCATTTGGGTCTGTTTCCTCTCCTCCACCCTCGTGCCAAGCTGGTCATCGGACAAAATTGTTTATGTTGGCTCTTCCTTCTAGAGTTGTGGATGTTAAAAGAGCAGTAACTAATGTTTATTGAGCACTTACGATGTGCTAGAAGCACTCTCTATGCTTTAGCTTTTCACCTTCATAATCCCCCACATTGGGGCTGTCATCTCCACTGAGAGACAGGGCAGAGGATTCCCAAGATGTAAGCAACTTCTCCAGGCCCAGCAGTGCAGTAATTTGGGGAAACTGCAGTTTGACCCCACAATCTGTTTCTTTTACAAAATTGTGGACTCAACATAGGAGGCTGAGGATTCTCCAAGAAGTTAAAATTATACCCCAAAGCTCAGTGTCTGCTGGGATTCTGGGGCTTCACCAGCAGGGCCTTGCACCTGTCACTCAACCCGCTTTTCAGTATGAACATGGGTGAGTCCCGTGAAGCCGGTTCAGTCCCAGTCTGTCTAAACGATGGATCTACCTGGGTTGACATCCTTTGGAGTTACTTGCTTTATATGCGGGTTTACAATTTTTTTTTTTTAATTTTTAAAATTTAATTAGAGTTGATATACAATAATATATTAGTTTCAGATGTTCAACATAGTGATTAGACATTAATATACCTTACAAAGTGATCCCACCTCTTGGGAGCTATTTTCAGTAGTCTTATGTCTTCTTCCTTTGGTCCATCTGTAGTCTATTCTTTCTGAAGCTTGTCAGTTTTAAGGCCGGGGGAAACCCCATCTTGCTCCTTGCAACCACCCTTTACAGAGCACACTTGGACGTGGGGGAATCCCCCAGGATCTGCTTAAAAAGCAAATCCTGATTCCTGTGTAGGCCTGGCCTGGGCCTGAGGCTGCAGTTCTAATGAGCTCTCAGGTGAGGCTGAGCTCACTTGGAGTGGCCGGAGTGGTGGTGTCACCCTCGTCCCCACTTCAGAGGCGAACCAAACTCTTTAGAAGATGACTTTTACACCAGAAAAGACTCACGCCCCAGGCCACAGGAACAATTCCATCCTTTTGGGGCACATGGAATCAATGTGATACTTAAGTTGACGGCTGATAAGCTTGGTGAAATTAATGCAGACATTTTATAATCGGTCCCTTAATGGATTGGCTACCTTTTCTGAATACCTACTATGTGCGGTTACTTTTTTCCTGGTGAGTAGCATGTGGATTACTTTGGATCTAAGGTCTCTTCTGGCAATATGAAGTATAACTCATGTGAGTCAAGAACCATCGTTTGAGTGCCCAGAGCCCCTGGGTAGGAGAGAAGATTCAGATTTACACACATTTTCATGCTGTGCTTCCTTCATTATATGGGTTCTGAGGGAGTCGGCTCCTCTGAGGCCAGGAAGGGACATTAAGGAGGTTTGTCAGTTGCCTTTGCGCCTCAAGTCCCCTGAGAGGACTTCACTCTCAGACCCATGAGGTCTGTGCATCCTGTTCCAGGAACACTTGGGAGGGCCCCGGGAAGGTGCTCCGTCACCGTTATTAATACATCTTGAGTGTGTCCTTTGCCCTGCATGTGGTGACCCATGTGAAGAAACTGGAGACCAGAAAATCATTTGTGTGTCACTCAGAAGAAAAGCACTTCTGGTAATGAGACAGGATTTGAGGTTCTTCCAGACGGTGATTATAACCAACCCTTTCATTCCCTCTCTACAAAGAGTCAACCTCGAGTCTCCCAAGCTGCATGATGATTGAGGCAACCAGTGGAGCATGTTGGGAGGGCTTATTTTTAAAAAAATCTGTGATCCGATATTAATCTGCCTTGAACAAAAGAAGCAATTTACTTTGTAATCCTGAGGTTTATGGTGTTTCTACTAAGTCCTTTCATCTTTTGAAAGATGGTGTTATGCATTTTAATAGAAAATATTGTTTTCCTAAGAAAAATTTTTAATGCTTTCTTCTCTCTTCAATCAAATGATAGAGTCAGAGCTAATATCATAAGGAGATTTGAGGCCCAGTGCTGCAAATCTTGAGTTCTCTCTCTTTCTCTCTCTCTCCCGCATCCCTCTTCCTTCCCTCCCTCTGTTTTTTTATGACGTATAGACACATAGACACTATCAATTACAGACTTCCTTTAAGGAATTTCCAGGAAGCCCTTTTACCACGAGGGTACAAATTAATGTTTTTCTAGTTTAATTACAGCAGTTTTGAAAGGAAGCACCTTTCAAAAGACCATTATCTAAAGCTGACTTCCTTTAAAATTAGAGGGGCCTCAGTGTCCTATATGGAAATCTGCCCTAGCACACTAAGAGTCTCCCGTGCCTAGGGGCAGCCATGCAGTGCATTTTGTCCAAAGAGAAGAGGTTTGTTTTTTCAGAGGCTGTGGTAGGGATATCTGCAGAAAAGCGAGGGGAGCGCTTTTCTCTTAAGGCTGTCATCATACTTGTCCAATTCCAATTCCCTCTTTAGTAACCACCTTATTGCCTTCCAGTGAAGTGACCCCAAGGAATCTATTATTATGGCCCTGGCTTGATGGGTAATTACTGGTTATGAGGTTTGATTTGACACCAGCCGTCTGCGTGATCGCCTGTCGGGTTTGCTTGGCTCAGATGGACATTTCCATTCATCTGAGGCTGCAGTGTGGGGACGCATGGTTGCAGCGGGGTTTGCCAAGACGTGAAGGTTTCCTGTCCCAGGACCAGGACAGCTGTTCTGAGAACCATGTTAGCAAAACCTTCGCACTTGGTTGCATCGAAGTTTCTCCTGCAGGTGCAGGGTTGGTTCTTAAAGGACTAGTCTGGTTTTCCTGGGCACCTACTTGCAGAGTGTGTGTGTGTGTGTGTGTGTGTGTGTGTGTGTGTTTAGTTTAGGAGGCCCAGCTCTAAAAGAGAAAGGTACTCCATCGGGTACAGGAGCTCCTTTGGCCTCAGCTCTCATTCCTAGTGGGCATCAGAGTTGAACAAGGGTGCAGGGCTGCCATCAGGGTCACTTTTCTCTCTGCACAGCCACACAGCAGGCAGTACAGTATGAGGTAGCAAAAAAAATGTTATGGCTTATGAGCTGTCAGCCCTCAGAAGAGCCTCTGAACTGCTGCTGAGCATCGGTTTCCTCACCTGTCAAATGGGTCTGATAATACCCACTCCGCTTATTCCACATGGCCTTGCACATCCCATGAGATAACTGAGAAGCAATAAAGGAATAGGCATGGGTCCATTCAGCGAGAGGCAGTGTAGCTTAACTGTTCGTTATTAGTTAGCAGGGTAGGCGCAGTAGCTGTACTTATTAGTAGTAAGAAGGGCTAGTTAGTACACGGCTAGTAGTTACACTGCTGCTCCTACTTAGTCAGTTGCACTTTTTATTTTTTTGTTTTTTACTCTGGGTTTACTGTAGGACAGATCATTCCATCGCCGGAAATTCCAAAGCACTTGTTGAAGAAGAATCTTAGGATGTACTGACTTTGTTCAGTTATAGGATCTTTTTCCTGGAGCACGAGCCCGGCAGTGGACAGGACAAGCTCTGTGCGTCCAGCCAGTGCGGCAAAGTGTTCTGTGGGTGGAGTCACATCTGTCGAGCTCTGAGCATTGGAGAGGGAGGTTTGAATTTCCATGCGAGCCCTTGACCTTTGCTTGCCTCTGCTCAGGAAGTCAGATAGTCCATGGTCCGAGGTGCCTGTGTCTACCCCTTCTGTTTTCTGGCCTTAGAGGCTGTGGGCCTTTTGCTTTGAGGTCAACTGCCTGATATTCCTTTAGAATATATTAGCCGGAGGGGGGTGGGGGGAGAATTGGACACATTCAGAATCTTGCTGATGGACTGTTTTCATCTGTCAAGGGAATCCCAGCATTACCTAATTAGACATGTCTTTTCCCCCAGCTGCTTTAATTAAATAATAGTGATAATAAGATGATGATGATAGCTGACCTCAGTGTCCCCAGCTTCCTGTGCAGTTGCTCATACACATTTGTTTAGTGAATGAATGACCTGGAGATTTACAGCGGGAGATTTGGAGACTCGCCATTAGAGTCAAGGCCTGGGGACCTTTAAGGCAGACGTTCTCTTTCTCTGGGTTTCTAGCCTTTCATTTCCCCATAGAACCACTTCTTATCTAAACGCATTTCTGTAACACATATCCCCCGCAGATGAGCGTGGGCAACTAGGACTGCCAGCAGGTGGGCTTTCCTCCCTCCTGTGGCTTCTCTGTGCTCAGCATCTTGGGAAACCTCCCTGTACACTTTGGCCTGCCTGCTTGGTTGTTCCCAAGGGTGCAGGTTTTGAAGATTGTCAGAGCGGGCAGGGAGTTCACAGATGGTCTCATGCCACCCCTGTGTTTTAGAAACTCAGGCCCAAAGTGAGGTGACTTGCCCAAGAACACACTGAGTTAGTGGGACAACTAGATAGAAACCTACATCTCCCGACTCCTTCTACGTCTGGCCTAATTCCAGGAGGGCAGGCTGTGACTTCTGTCCTAGGGTGTCCCTGGCAGAGATGATGTCCTGGATGGAGGTGTCCTGCATAAGGGTGTCTGCTCCCTGGGGATCCCATGGCGACTCTTTCATTCCATGGACACTGAGGGGAAATGGATCTGGGTCCTCTCCACTGTCTGATTGAAATGGGTCTCCCCCTCTCCCAGCCTGGCGAGTCATAGCCTGCTTCCCCTTAATGGTTAAATGGGTGTTTATATGCCTTTCCTTTGCTTTCCCAAATGAAATATTATTTTGTGTAAAACCACAGAGCCTTGTCACCTTTTTGTATAAGGAATATTTAGTTGTATTACTTATTTTTGCTGGTTATTTATCTGTTATTTCTCTCTATGTTTAACATGGCAAATTATATGTAAGGTCCCTCCCTCCCTCCCTCCCTCCCTCCCTCCCTCCCTCCCTCCCTCCCTTTTCTTTTTGGCTCTTTATTGTCCTGGGGACCCTGTAGCACCCATGCCCTTTGAAGAAATGTTTGCTGGAGTCTCACATGGGATTCCCGCACCCCCCCTCCCCAGCACTGTCTTTAAAAAAGTCCACCTCCCGTGCTGTGTTTGCTGGGGAGGGAAGACAGGTGCCTGCGTGAAGCTGCTCTGACCTCGGTGTGCAGTCTTCACAAAGCCAGAGCATTTTTCTCTTTGCTCCTTATCGGAACCGAATGGCTCTACAGAAGGACTTGTGTGTGGAGTAGTTACTAATCCAGAGTGTCCTTCCTGTGGATCGATGTTGGTTCCTACTACAGCGACTCAAGAATGGGAAGGACACTCAGAGAAGTTCACAACTATGTTTTGGTGCCAACAGATGGGGCTGCCTTCCAGAAAAATCATTTGCATTCAGCATGTGTTTGTTAAGCGGGCAGTTATTGAGTGTGCAGTTGCTGGCATCTGTCTGCCTGTCCTTGGGGAAGGTCGTAGTTCAGTAGCAGCCCCCATGTAGCCCTGTCGTCACTGAGCTGGTGGGCTCTGCAGCTAGGTCACATGTTTATCTGATTTCAGGATGGACTGTTAAAAAATATATATCTGGCCAGAAAACAATCTTAGACATGGAAACATATAGAGACTAAGTTCCTTACAGATAATTTCAGTATTTTAAACATTGGTATAAGCATCCCTTCATCCCTCCACTTATCTACTCATCCATCCATCCATCCATCCATCCATCCATCCATCCTCTATTTTGGCAAATGGTTACTAAGCACCTACTATGTGCCAATTCTGTGTTAGGCTCTAGGGATAAAAATGTCAAGTAAGACACCCTGTCCTGAAGAAACCAGCAGGCTAAGATGCGGGATGTTTTCCTAATTTTTAAGTCAACTTCTTACTATTTTTATTTTGTTTTGATTCCCATCTCTTTTGAACAAAGCACGGCATGTGCCCATTGTGACATTTTCACTTGTTTTTATAAACCCAAGTTCTAGAGTTGGATTTCAGGTTTTGCATAACTCTACGCACAGGGCAAGTGCTTGTATAATTCAACAGGAAAAGAGAGAAGAAATCATGATCCTGAAAAAAAAGATCAAAAGATCAAATCTGAGGCCTGCAAACATGTGTTAAGGCATCTATTGGAATTCTTACAAGCTTTTAAAAAAAGTCTGATGGTGTATATTATTCAAAAATTCCTTTTTGAGCCTTTGGTAAATTAAAGTGCAAAACACCTTCTAAATATATTATACTTGAAGGCCAGTTGGGTGGCCGAGAGTCCCTTTCAGATTAGCACAGGGACAGGATTCAAATGAGTGGCTAAGAGCACGGGCTTGGGGTCTGGCAAATCTAGGTTCGGATCTTCATTTTGCCACTCTCTACCTGTGTGACCTTCGACAAGCTACTTAACCTCTCTGAGCCTCAGCTCTCCTCTTTGTAAAACGGGGATAGTGACAGTATTCACCTGGGGTAATGATTACCAGGACAAAGTGAGATCAGAGATTTGCAAAATGCTTAATGCAAGCCTGGCACGTAGTTACTGCACTGTGACATCTAACTATTTTGATATTTATTAGGGGCAAAGGGACTGGATGTTTCCAAAAAAAAGAAAAAAATCTTGGCAGCTTGAAGTTTCAGTGGTGAAATGAGATGTCTGGTGGTGCCTTTGGGATTACACAACTAGCAGTCCCCCAAGAAACACGAGTGCTTCTCATACCATCTTTTTTCCATCTTCGCTTTGATGGGATGACGGTGAACAAGCTGTTTTTTGCAGCTAAGGGGTGGTGAGTGTTTGTGTCCTTAGAGAGGCAGGAGGAGAAAGTTTTAAGTCCACCCGCAGAACCATGGATTTTCACCTGACACGCTTGAGGATTAGCATATCAGGCAGGCAGGCCAGCCACTCCCGAGAAAATCTGACCCTGAAATTAATTCCAACAAACCAAAAAGGCAATTGGTCATTGTAACTGACATTATATATTTTTTAAAGGGCTGGCCAGCGAGTCGGATTTTATGCTAACGCTTGAGGCCAAGAGTTCAGTGTAGTGGGAATTATTTTCACAAAAGGATTATTTTCTTTAAAAAAGAGCGTTTCTCTTGTGGTTTTTTTTTTTCCCTTTTTTTTTTTTTCCATGGGAGGTGGTTCTATATACTGTTTATAGAGGCCTTGATCCTAAGGAGCACAGTTGGCCTCCATGGTAATAAATCGAGAGCCATATGGGGGCTCAGGGACATTGAATTTATGTGCGCGACTCCTTCCCCCGGTTCAGCCGGCCGCTTCCTGGGATGGTGCACTTGATTGATGAGTTTTCTGCTGTTCTCTGCTGCTGGGATGTCTTTTGAAGTTTCCCCTGCCTGGGCCTGAGGTTTGCCCCTGTGAGGTGTTAATGGGCTTCCTGCTGGGGCTTTATTTGCGAGGGGCGCTTGTTAGAGGGGCCTTGATGGGCCAGTGGGGACAGCAGAGCTCTTGTCTTTCCTCTCCGAAGGTTGACTCTCAGACCTCAAGTCCCTGGCCCCCAGCTCGGGTTTGAAATTCACTGCAGCACTGGTTTTGGGTTCTTGCTCCCCAGGCCACTGCTTGTTTAGCTCCTGGGGGTTCCAGACCCTGGCAGGTTTTAGTGGTGGGTGATCAGGCCCAGCCTGGGAATGTGCTGGAACAGTCACTCTGAGCATCTTCACCAAACAGGTGGACTCCAGCAGGGGTGGCAGGGATTTGCAGTGGGTAACAAGAGCTTGTGTCTTGAGCAAAGCCACTGAGCTCCAAATGTGCCCAAGGTTGGTCATCCCATCATCTTGCCAGTGGCCAACCTGCCTCTAGGCTCTCTCTTCCCAAATCCCATTCTCGCCACCACCAGAGTGCTCTTTCTAAAACGAAAGCCTGTTCATGTTACGCTGCGCTCCTCCTTCAAATGCCATGAAAAATGGTGTTATGGGCTGAACTGTGACCTCCCAAAATTCATGTGCGGAAGTCCTAACCCCCGTTGGTCTCATTTCTTTCTGTCCTCTCCGGCCACCTCCCTCCCTCATGCCCTGGCTTCCAGTCCCACTATTCAGTTTCACACCTGTCTTGTCACCTAGAACATGGCCTGGATGTTGTCCCCACCTCTGTGCCTTTGTCTGTGCAGTTCTCGCTGCCTGGCGGGGAAGAGTGCCTGCCCTTGACTTTTTGGGTGGCAACATTTGACTTCAAGTTCTAGTTCACAGTCTCCGCTCTGAAGGCCTCCCTCTCCCCGTCCTGTTATGTAATTCAGCCAAAGGTGGCCACTGTGTATTGGCCCCCTGGGTTTTTGTTTCTTTACTGCAGGCCAAGATCCTTAGCTCAAAAACCCACCAGTGCCAAATTCAAATTTTTATACATCCAATTGTTTTGAAAAACAGCCCAAACAAGAACATTGTTAGCTATTTAGGACCTGCCTGCTTGCATACCCTATGAAATTACAAGCGTATGTTGGCCATTGATAAGATAGAGCCTCATGGTTACAAGATAAGATACTAGGGGTACTACAGCCATAAGATAGAGCCTCATGGTTATAAGATAAGATACTAGGGGCACTACAGCCATAAGATAGAGCCTCATGGTTATAAGATAAGATACTAGGGGCACTACAGCCATAAGATAGAGCCTCATGGTTATAAGATAAGATACTAGGGGCACTACAGCCATAAGATAGAGCCTCATGGTTATAAGATAAGATACTAGGGGCACTACAGCCATAAGATAGAGCCTCATGGTTATAGGATAAGACACTAGGGGCACTACAGCCATAAGATAGAGCCTCATGGTTATAAGACTCCAAGCTGTTACTGCCCTTTGGAAATCTGTGACTAGAAGATTCCCCTCCCTGCTGCTGAGGGATGCTTGGACACACATGAGCGCCCTTTCCATTTTCTTTCCCCCAGGACTTCCCTCATCTTCTTCCCCTCTGAATGGAGGACCCTGAGCCCAGCCTCTGGATTATCTGCTGTGAGGGACTTCCCCTCCCTGCAGCCTTGTCCAAGTGTCATCGCCCCTCTTTCCCCCAAAGTCATTGTGTATTACTGCCTCTCCTGGTCATGTTTTTTTCTTGATCAGCCCCAAGTCACTTGAACCCCTACACCCCCAACAGACTTGATGATGCTCTCTTATGAGTTTCCATTGCATTTTGAACCCACCTCCCTTTACTGTCCTTATCGGTCCTGTCTTGGTTGGCTGCCGGTTTCCTTGTCATCTCCCTTGGATTACAGACCAAGAATCTAAGAAGCTGAGGGTCCTCAGCTGAGGGTCCTGAAAGAAGTTTAATGACCCCTTGGACACAATTGAGCTTTCCCAGCATCTTAGACCCATTTGCTGTTTTGTACTTGGTCACACTTCATCTTGGCATCAAGTAGAAAAGTGTTGGTATTTTGTGAAGTACCAGGGGTAGGGATCATGAGTTTAATTTTCTCTGATTCTGAAAAAAGAAAAAAAAAAACACCATTGAAAATACGTTCAATAGGGAGGGTTACTAAAATTTAGAGCACTTTTTACCAAGTCTTGTTTTGATGGCTCTGTGTCTCGCCACCCCTTTAATCTGGACTTGCCAAAGAACACAGAATAAATAGGTAAATAAATGAAGGGAGGGTTGTTGGTATTACAGAAGGATTCTTCTCGATACATTTCCCTCCAAATTGTGCTCCTAACACCCTTAAGTGGTGGTTTGTGGATCTTTAAGGCTTTTGGGGGAGAACGGAAGTGTGGGAGCCCGTAGCAAATGCAGATTAATAAGCAATGAAAAGAAAGCTCCCTGAAATGGCCTTCTAGTCAATGGCTGTTCAGAGTGAGTCACATGCAACCTTTCTACAAGAGTCTTTTTTGGGGGTACAGCTCACATCCTGTTTATTTAAGTCTTCATTGGATTAACATAAGGCTGGCAATGTGAAGACATTTTTTTTAGAGTGAAACTTAAATTTACTGCCCCTCCCCAATACTTTAATTGGGATTAAAGTTACTCCATAAAAAAGTTAGGTCTCGGGTTAGTGGAGATACGGGGTTTTTACTAGGAAAAAAACCCTAAAATGTGGTTTTTCTTGGCATTTGGCAAGGTTCATTTTAAAGTAACTGAGCTCTTTTTTCCTTTGACATTATTAATGTAACAGTGATATAAAGTTTTAAGGATAAATAAACTTATTGAGCAAAGCAACTTGTTAAATATTTCTGTGACAAATTCAGTTTCTTATTTCAGAATATTTTATTCAGGACCGAGATGAGGCACAATAATTACAAAGATCATGCCTCTCATTTCAGTTTTCTTTGAGGGTATAAGAGACACCTCTCGTGAAGACATGGGCCCTGTAACATTCTGCGGCTTCCCTGGCCCCTCTCAAGATTTAGCTTCTTAACTCTGCTGCTTTCCCTTGGAGCCAGGGAAACAGAGCAAGGACACATTTCCAACAATACTTTTCCCAGTGCAGTTATTTACTTGCTGCTCGGGATCCCTGTTTAGCAATTTCCATGTCACTGAACTTTCTACTTAGTATTGAGTGACTTTTAAATTCATTTTTATCACATTAGATACACATATCTGAAGGCGGCCAGGTGGATGGATTTCAGTTCATCCCACCGAGGGGGTGAGAGAAGCTGCTATCACCTTAATGTTTTTTCCCCAGGAAGGAAGGATGCGGTGAGTAATCCCGTGTTGGCTCTGCCTGGTTCCTTCCATGAAAGAGACAAGACCTAGAAGCTCTGCTAATCTCCAGGCTGCTAGATTGAAGAAACTAATGGATGTGTGGAGTGATTTCGGGGGGAGCTTTTTGTTTGGATTATTTTCATTTGCGTACTAGTTTATTGGTTACCAGAACATACATTTTTTATTTAATTTTATTAAGGAGCTCAATTATTCTTAGTTCCCAGAACCAAGTTTCTGATTAGCTGTACCATCCCATCTTCCTTAGGCAATTTCATATGCGAATTACACATTTTTAAAAAAGCTAATTATGGTTAAACCTGACACATTTGCATTTTTGTAGAACTGTTGAGGCAGAGATTCTGGCTAGAAGACTACCTCATACTAGGTTGTAAAAACATTCCTGGCGGGAGCTGTTTCTTCTTATTGTAAGAAGACTTGGAAGTGTGACATGTACCTTTGGATCCTCTTTTCAGAGGCCTCACTGCCTTTGGGGTCTGTGACTGAGTTATAGGTCAAGAGCCCTGTCCTTGACGTTACCACGGAAACGCCCTCATCTTCCTGGATTTCAGGGTGGAATGAAAAGACATCAGAGTCCTGGGACTGTCTCCTGTTGGGGCGGCAGCTTGTCTTCGGGAGCGTCTGTCCTTGGCTCCATGGGTCACCATGCACTGGGTGTCAGCTGCAGATGCCTGAGCAGAATGTCTGGGTGTTCTAATCTGCTCATCCCCAGGAGGTCTTCGTGTCCTTAAACCTCAGGGCCAGATCCCACACTGACTCTTTGACGGCGCTGCATTCCAGAAGCAATGTGGAATGTTGTTTACCTCTAGGAACATAAACCTTACATTGTGGAACAGAGGCATTGAAAATATCTGCTCGTCTCCCATGGCCAAAATGGTTCAATATCTACTAAAATTAAATCCATATGGGTACACCGAGCAGATGGGGAGACCTGGGGGGTCGGAGAATACACTGCCTATGTGTCTGGGATGGCATTTATTTACTTAGAGCTAACCTCAGAGTTATAAACCAGGGCATTATTTCCTAGACAGGATCATGCAATCCTTTATGACACTACAGAAATTTTAATTTAGAATATATTTATACATAGACATATGAAAGAGGTCCTAGCTTTGGATTCAATATTAATAATAAGCAGATTCATTCTGGAGTACTATGTTAGATTGTGTTAGACAGTTAGATTGTGAAGGACAACCTTTTTCCTATATTACATTAACTTTCCTTTATGATGCCTATTAGTTCAGCTATTTTCTGTGATGGGTCAGCAACATAGAGAAGGGATGTGCATTAGAAATGAGGGAGAGAGTGTAATTTGATAAAGCATATCAATTTAATTTGTTGTTTTTTTCTATATAAAATGCAGAGAGTATGAAACTGGACAAATCTTCTTTCCTAGCAGGGGCAAGATGAGCTAAGAAAGCATCTTGGGGACATGGGTTCAGAAAGGCTGAGAAGTGATTCCCTGGAGTTCATGAGAAATGAGAGTGAGCACCTTCTCACTCCCTTTCCAGGCAGAGTCAGACCATTTAATTTACTTGAAGTCTGGTGCTGGTGTCCATAAAGCCAGGATGTAAGTCTAACGAGACCAGCCTCTTTTTCGCACTGCTCTGAGTTTATCGCCTTTGTGGTGAAGTCAGGCCTCCTACTCGATGTATGGTCCAAGGACCTGCAGCATCGGTGTTACCGTTGTTAGATGTTAGAAATGCAGGATCTTGGGCCTTACCTGCCCAGGTAACATCCTTTTATAAACTGTCCCGCACTTCGCTTCATATTCTTCCCAGTTACCCACAGTAGCTGGTGCCACCATATCTCACTTTCTCCCGTGGATAGCGAGGAGTCTAGGTTTTGGATCATGACTCTGCTCATCTTGGCTCTGCTGCCTGAAAGGTTTCATAGCTCTCTGCCTTCCTGTTCTCATCTGTAAAGGGGAGATAAGAGCAACCACCTCAGAGGGGGTTTTCAAGCATTAAGTAAGAGATATTTGTAAAACACTTCTCCAAGAACCAGTCAGATAGTACAGGGCGGTTATGAGTGATGATGGTGAGGTTTATGCCATTTCCCTGCTGATGGCATGTGCCTTTGAAGAAGCTTCCTGCCTTCTTCATCTTTGTTTTCCTCCATGTCCCTTCTCTGTGCCTGGAACATGGCTGATGGTGATGTAGCTGTTGTCTAGCCCTAGCATCTATGGCTGAAAATCCTTGGTCTTTGGAAGGTTCAGTGTGAGTCAGAGGCAGCAGTCCTAAGAGCCTAAGCTCCCTGGGGAGCATTCTGGAAGCCTATAATGAGGCTGTTCCTTCGTCGTCAGGTTCAGGCAAGTCCACAGCTGCTCTTTGGGTAACAGACCACATTGCACACAGGCGTGGGGAATGAAAAGGTGTAGTTTTGGAGAAAATACCAGCTCACAGTTTCCATAATCGTGTCACTTTGGAATGAGATGAAGAATGATGAGCTCGAATACATTTGAAGTGGACGTAAATTGCCCATCAACTTGGGAAGATGTCATCTTGGAATGGGGTGTGGTTGTGAGACACAGATGATCTAAAACAGCAAATCCTAGGGAGGTGGACTGGGCTTTTCCATGGACACACAGCTCATCAGGTGGGACTTCTAGCAGCAGGACTCATGGTGCCCAGCATTGAAGTAGCACTGGTCTTGAGATAGCCACATGGGCTTTCCATCATAGTAGGGGACAATGTGGCCAGGTTTTAACTGAGTAGGCTTTGAAGTTCAGTGACTAGGTTTGAAATGTCTGCTTAGTCTTTTTCCAGCAGACACATTGCAGGCAAGTTACAGAACCTCCCTGAACCACACCACTCCCAAGAAAACTGTAGATGAATTCATGCTCCACTTGGTCCTTGAGATTTTGAGTTGGCTGTTAAATAGAAATTTCAAAAATATTTTTAATGCATTTTTAATTTAAGAAGAGCTTTAGGGATAACCAAGGATTTACAGAGGAGCCATGCGGAGATTGGTAGGAAGGGCAGAGCCGCAAAAAGGGCTGGCCCGGCTCTCAGGGGTGGTGGCTGAGATTATGGAGGGATATCTCAGCTGCAAAGGTTTCCCCTGAGGAGCATAAGGTTTCAGCTCCACACCAGGCTCCCAAGCCCAGAGCACCAGAGCCAGGAAGAGGTGCCCACATAACATCTGGCTGTGAAAGTCAGCGGGGATTCTGTCCACCAGGGAGAGATGGTAGTCTGTTAGACGCACAGGTGCCCTCTTAAAGGGCCAAGGCACAAAATTTCATTCACAACCACTCATTCTTGGCTGAATGGCAAGGCAGACTAGTCATGTGAGGAGAGACTAGAGTTTGTGGCTCGGGGGAGAGAGCTGAGGGGACAGCCCCTGGGACTCCAGTGCTGAGTCATCTTTCTTGGCTGGCACATACAGCATCAGCCTAGGGAAATGCAATAGCCCAGTACTCTTGACTTCTTGTCACCCCACCCTCTGGAGCTGGGCCTGGGGTGTAGATGTCTAGGCAAACTCAGGAGGCGTTAGTGACTGAGTTGTATGGCTCTGGGGTGGGGACTATTCACCCTACCTTACCCCAAGCCTGACAGGCATTTCCATTCATAGGAGATCCACTAGCTCCACCCTCCTGACTCCTGGTGGCCCTGCCCTGCTGAACTCAGGCTCTCCAGGAGGTCTGGCAGAATCTGGGACAGACTGATGGTTCTAGGACAAGGGTAATTTTTCCTCACACACCTGACTAGTGTGGAACTGTCCCTTCACATGGCCAAATCTTGGTATGTTTGGGCCTGATAAACTCTGCTGGTCTCACTCTGGTGACTCCCTGAGACCTTACCCTACCACAAATGTCTGCAGGCACCCTGTGGCTGGCAGCTAGCCTTGGTGTACTCTGGGACTTTTGCTGAGTGGCCTCAGAGCCAGCACTAACGCCAGGTTTGAACCTGTATCAGGATGGTGAACACCACTAGCCCCTCTTGGTGACTCAATGAGAACCTACCTCATGGAACTCGAGTACCACCAGAGGCTCTCTCAGTGACTGAGCCTAACAGTCAGCCAGCAGGCCAAGGCAGGTTGAGGCAGGTAGAGGCAGATCTTGCGGAACCTTGGGCCTTTTTCTGACCTGCCCCTGGGTTCCATGTTGTTGCATAGTTTGGTCCTTCCCACATACACCCAAGCACAGCAGAGGCAGCCACAAACTGTGGATTGCTTTGTAGTTCCAATCAGCTCAACCAGGGCCAGTTATAGGCAGTGTCTGACATTGACCTGCATCAAGAGGCCCTCCCAAGAAGTGCCAGAACCAACACATCCAGTGGCAATTTTCAGAAAACATCAGAGCAGGATCCAACTAGTGTCACAAGTGGCACATCTGAAGGGAAATCTCAGCATGCTCCAGGCCCTGCTGAGGCGAATTCTGCTTCATATGGTTGGCACCTGCATAGCAGCTCATACACTATAGCCAGGGTCAATCCTCACAGTCAATCAGTCTGAGGGTTGACCTCATGTGTGAGTGGGCCAATAACAATCAAGACTCATTTACAATAGAGGGCTCACCTAACCCAAACAAAGGACATTCCTGGAGCACCCAGCTCTGGTGATCAAGGAGATAGTGCCTCTGGGTCCCACACGGTAGCTACTGCATGAGGTCACCCTGTCAAGACTAGATGACATAGCAGATCAACCTGATACACAGAAACAGACAGAAAAAATGGGGAGACAAGACAAAGAAACATGCCCCAAATGAAAGAATAGGACAAATCTCCAGAAAAAGAACTAAATGACATGGAGGCCAACGATCTACCAGATATAGAGTTCAAAACAATGGTTATAAGGATGCTCAAGAAACTGAGAGGAAGAATGGATGAAATCATTGAGAACTTAAACAAAGAGATAGTAAGAATGAAAAAGAACATAAAAAAGAACCAGTCAGAAGTGAAGAATACAATATTCAAAATGAAGAATACACTAGAAGGAATAAATGAAGCAGAAGATCGAATCAGCAATTTGGAAGACAAGGTAGCAGAACACACCCAATCAGAGCAGCAAAAAGAAAAAAAGAATTTTAAAAAATGAGGATAGTTTAAGGGACCTTTGGGAAAACATGAAGCTTTCCAACATTCACATCGTAGTGGTACCAGAAGGAGAAGAGAGCGAGCAAGGGATTGAAAACCTATGTGAAGAAATAATGACTGAAAAATTCCCTAGCCTGGTGAGGGAAAACAACACACAAGTCCAGGAAATGCAGAGAGTCCCAAACAAGATGAACCCAAAGATACATTATCATTAAAACAGCAAAAGTTAAAGACAAAGAAAGAATCCTAAAAGCAGTGAGAGAGACAGTTTCCTACAAGGGAACTCCCATAAGACTGTCAGATGTTTTTTCAACAGAAACATTTCAGGCCAGAAGGGGTTGGCATGAAATATTCAAAGTGATAAAAAGCAAGGACCTACAACTAAGATTACTTTACCCAGCAAAGCTATCACTTAAAATTGAAGGAGAAATAAAGAACTTCCCAGACAAGAAAAAGCTAAAGGAGCTTGTTTACCACCAAACCAGTAATATAAGAACTGTTAGAAGGTCGTCTTTAAGAAGAAGGAGAAAAGTAAAACAAAATAAAACAGAGGAACATAGTTAAAATAATAAAATGGCAGTAAATACGTACCTATCAATAGCCACTTTAAATGTAAGTGGCTTGAATGCTCCAATCAAAAGATCTAGGGTAGCTGAATGGATAAGAAAACGAGACCCATATATAGTGGTTTCTCGACTTTCGAACATCTCTGTTGACCAACATTTCGGTTTACGAATGCCGTAAACCCGGAAGGAAATGCTTCGGTTTTTGAACACACCTCGGAAGTCGAACATGCCACACAGCTTCTGCTGAGGGCAAGATCCTGAGGCCTAGCTGTTGGCTGTTGATCACTCGGTTCTCGAACGTTTCAAAACTCGAACAGTCTCCCGGAATGGATCACATTCGAAAACCGAGGTACCACTGTATATGCTGTCTACAAGAGACCCATCTCAGAACCAAAGATACGGACTAAAAGTAAAAAGAAGGAAAAAGATATTTCATGCACATGGAAATGAAGAAAAAGCTGGGGTAGCAATACTTATATCTGACAAAATAGACTCTAAAACAAAGGCTATAGTAAGAGACAAATAAGGACACTACATCATGATAAAGGGAGCAATCCAACAAGAGGATATAACCCTTATAAATATTTATGCACCCAATGTAGGAGCTCCTAAGTATATAAAACAAATGCTGATGGACACAAAGGGAGAGATCCACAGTAATACAGTCATAGTAGGGGATTTTAACACTCCATTGACGTAGAAGGATAGAGTTTCCAGATAGAAAACTCAACAAGGAAATAGCAGCATTAAATGACACACTAGACCAGATGGATTTAATTGATATCTTCAGAGCATGTCACCCCAATGCAGCAGAATATACATTCTTTTCAAGTTTTGAGGAATAGTGGTCAGGTATTTGGTAGAATATATTTAATTGGGATTTGTCTCTTGTTTATCTCATGAATTGGCTGTTGTTTCGGGATTTTGGGAGGATGACTACAGAGGTCAATTGCCATGATTATCACATCATATCAAGGGTACATACTCTTAACATGCTTTACCACTGTTGACCTTGTGCACCTGGGTGTGGCAGTACTTGTCCAGTTCCTCCATTGTAAAGTTGTCCCCCGCCCCTTTGCATAGGTGTCCTTTGGGAGGAAGTCAGTATCTGCAGCCTGCACTTAGGGGTGTGTTCAAGAGAATTAAAAAAAAAAAGTTGCCCTTACCTGTATCCAGTAATTTCTCCATCCTGCATTTTATTAAAATCCACTGTGTTTCTTCCCACTACTAGATCGTAATTTCCTTCATGGAGAGAATGATGGCTTATTTGTGTAAACATTACAGGTTAGTCGGCCAAATATCTTGACGTTTGGAAACAGCTCCCCGATTTCCAATTCATACCATAGTTCAGTATTACAGCATCCATCTCTGGGGGACACTTCCCATCCATATTTTGAGAAGTGCTGATTTTTGAATGATTGAGGCCTCAGAAGTTCAAGTAATCACAGTGAAAGCTCACACCTGCTCACACTTCTCATGTGCCAGACGCAGCGTTCACACTTAACACGTGCTAACTCGTTTAAGCCGCACAGCAGCCCTGTCAGGCAGCTGCTGTCATTATCCTTATATTACAGATGAAGAAACTGAGGCACAGAGAACTGTAGCGCACAGAGACATGTTGCCCAACGTTGCACAGGTGGTACTTGGCAGAGCTGGGTAATCGAATTTGGAAAGCAAAAAGTTATATCTATTTTGCTAACCTTTCTTCCCTGCTACCCACACTAGCCAGACTCCACTTGTCACTTTCCCCCTGGGACAGCGGAGTCCAGGCTGTACAGCACATAGCCCTGCATTTATTCCTGGCTCCAGCATCTGCCCACTGTGACCTCGGGCAAGTTACCTCCCTTCTCTGTCTCTGCATCTGTAAAATGCAGGCAATAATATTGGTATCTCCCCGAGAGGCTCTGATAAGATAATGCATATAAAGCACCAAACCTAGTATTTGTCTTGTATTACAGACGCAACTGCCATATTTTGTGAATTAAAAGTAGGGAGACATGGATGAAAAACTGTGTCAGTGTGTGGACCATAAGATGAAATATTTAAAATAGGGAACGTCTCAAAGTAGGATGGCTGCATAGAGGAATTATAAGATGCTCAGAAAGAAGGTGGAGGAGGTCAATAGTGTAAGGGACTGAAAGTCACGACAAGTCAGGACCCTTGCCCCACAGGAGGGATGTATCTCAAGACCTTCTCATATTCCCCAAATTGTCACCCACGATAGCATGATAGGTAGTAAAGCATAAACTGAAAACTTTAGTTATCTTCAGGCTTTAATAGTGATGTAAATATAACAGTAAAAGTTATAAACATTAGTAAATAAAGTTTGCCATTAAATTGACCTATGTTTTTAATTTTTATTGTAATTTAAGATTTATAAGAAGAATATAGGTAGCATCTTGGATTTCGGGGAAGTCACCATTTTTAGCTAACCATCAATTTCTAGACTTTGTAATTTTAGTTTTGCTCTGTCAATAGCTCTGGCAGGCAGCCTTTTGGGGAAAGCCATATTTTTGCAAAGAAAGAATGAAGGTAAGAGAGTGTGCGGGCATGCACGAGATAGGAACCACAAGCCACTGGGCCAAAAGGGCAGGTCTCTGGTGACCCCAGGCCCCTCTCCTGTCCTCTTCCCTCACCTGGATGCTCTTGACTCAGATTTGTGTCACAGCAAAATCAGAAATGACTGATGACATGTCAAGGACCTTTGGGGAAACTTGCAAATGGGTAAAACCGCAGTGTTCGGTTTGGGAACGCCAAAGCTCCCTCCTCTCTAATTACTAAGCTAATGAGAACTGGAGATGAAGGCTCCAGATGGCCTGCGGTGAGCCAGGCAGAACTGTGATGCCCTAAAATGGCCCAGGTTTTCATTCTGGAAACATGATCTTATCTAATCGTGTGTGCGTGCGTGTGTGTGTGTGTGTGTGTTTGTGTAATTGAAGAAGTGGAGTGGAGATTGAGCTTTCCCTCTAAGATTTTGCTTCTTGAGTTAAGGTTGAAGTCAGGTCAGAAAAATACTTTTTCGTCTACTGCATTTTGATAAGCAAAAGCACAAAGCCAGTGGCAGAACTTCCGAAAGATTTTTAGAAGACCCGACGTCTCTGAAGTCGGCGACATGCCAGCTTCTGAGAACAAGGATCTAAATGCAGCTTCAATTTTTATCCTACAAAATATTTTCAAAGTAAGAAAAATCTCTGGGGTTATATCCAGCAACCTTTTTTCCTAACACACACACACACACACACACACACACACACACACTCTTAAAAAGTTTTTATCTGCCCTGGTCATGCTGTCCTCCTTTGGTGGTGAACCGTCAGTCTTTGACTTTGCTCCAGAGATGCCATGTCCTCAAAGGTGACCTACCCAGAATGGTGTCGACCTACAGAGCGATTCATCACCTGTCTGAGAAGTTCACATCTGAAATGACATCCCTTCTGGGGCTTTCTTCTCAGTGCCTGCGAGGCCCTTTCCACGAAACGTGCTCTGTGTTCAGCGTGCATGTCATTTGTAATCTCCGTGCTGTTCTTTCTTTTCACTGAAAAGAAAGTAGCGATAGAGATGTTTAGGAAGCAGTTCCCTTAACGTTGGTTACATGTCCTGGTGGCCCAGTGGACGCTGTAAAGTAGAATTTTGACCAGCACCTCGTTCGAACCCCACGGTTAAGGATGGGATAGTCGCTCAGAATGCGTTTGTCTGATATTTTAGAGACACTCTCGCTCTTGGTTCTATTTCATGCGGGAAGTGGGGAAAACAGTGAGGAAAGGGCCGGGAAAGGGACATCCTGATGGCTAATCTGGAGGGGAAGGAAGGGCCTTAGGCGCTGGCACGCCCCGTGTACCTGGATAGGAAACCCCCGCGTCCACCCTCCAGCAGCTTCCATGTCTTAGTCCCATTTGCAGCATCCCGATGTGGAAGGTCCGGTTGGGATGAGCAGGTGACGCCATCGCTCCTCACCCGAGAAAAGTGAGGCGTGCTTAGATGTCGTGGGGAGCGTCCTGGCACCTGTGTGAGAAACAACCCACAGGCGGCCGCCAAGGAAGACGGCGGGCAGCTCCTCAGAACTGCAGCGCAGTGACCAGTGCGATTCACTTTGCACACGCCCGAGAGAGCTGAAAGCGGTCGAGCAGATCTTGTGCACCAATATTTATAGCCCATTCTACACAATAGCCAAATAGTGGAAATAACCCAAATGTCCATTGAGATACGATGGGTAAACACAGGGTATATCCGTACAATGAAATTACTCAGCCTTAGAAAGGAAGGAAATGCTGACTCGTGCTACAGCAGGATAAGCCTTTCAGAGGACATGATAAATGAATTGTCAGTCACAGAAGGACAAAGCCTGGCTCACTCCCCTTACGTGAGGTACCTAGAACAGTCAGAACAGAAACAGAAAGTAGAATGGTGGTTGCCAGGGCTGGGGTGGAGGGGGTGAGGAGGGGGCGGGTACGGGGAGTTATTCAACGGGTACAGACTTTTAGTTTGGGGAGATGAAAAACTTCTGCAGATGGATGGAGGTGATGGCCGCGCAACAGTGTGAGTGTATTTCATGCCCTGAAGTGTATACTTAAAAGTGATTCAGATGGTAAGTTTTGTGTTATATGATTGCCCTGGGTCTCTGGGAGGTCCTCATGGACAAAGGAGGGGACTGTTTAGACGAGGGTGGGTGACACGTGGCCCGTTTCCAGTTTTTACATGAGCAGGACAGGTCGGTGTTTGTGTCCGTGTCATATTTGTTCCTGAGTGGCTGGAGGGGAGTGGTGATCTCCTCTGGCCTCCCATGCCTTCTGAATGTTTCTGCAGAGGAATGTGGTAGTGTGTCATTGTCCCCCCCCATTTGGCTCCCTCTTACAGGAGCCCTGAGGTTTAAGTGCAGGGAAATGAGTACCTGCGGGTCAGTCCTGTACTTTATCTGCAGCGTCACGAAGCACACGGTGACGGTCATAAAGTCATGTTACAGTTTTCTCTCTTTCTCCTGCTTCTTTCTCTACCTCCCTTCCCCTCCCTAGTAACCACCCAGTTCCCCTGGACTGGGCTGATTGTTGATGTTCTGCCCTTCGCTTACTTTGGGCACCAGTTAAGAAGTATGTGAAGAACTGATTACTGCCCACGCAGAAAACGATGAACATAGGTAAGGCTGTTTGAGGACAGCGTAAACTATGGGGAGCGTGCCCCTTGTCAGCACAGAAAAACTACCAGATTGGCAGGGCAGGGGGAGGGTAAGGGAGCAAATGAGTCTTGCTGTTGTGGAAATCAGAAGTCGGAGCTGAAATGGGGAGCTGTGGCGGCCGCCAGCCTCCCCCGGAGGTAACGGATTAGGTACTTTCTTTTGGGTTTCTCTAGGTAACAATGGTGTCATTTTCGGCCCCATCTGAGTCACTGCAGCGAGCTGACGGGGTAGACGCTGGCCCTGTCGCAGCGACTGTGTGGTTTAGGAGTGTGCCGTCATTTTGCCCTGCGGCTGAGCAATGCGGGGTGTTGCTTATGGGAACCAGCCTGTCGGGTCCTTGTTCTGACAAGTGGGAGGTGTCCGGGACTGGTACGCTGTCCTTTCTGTTTGGGTTGTCTCTGTGGAAAGCGAGAAATCCCCAGAAATAGGCACAAGTCCTGGCTGAGCATCCTCACTGTTACCTGCAGAATGAAAGGGAGAAAAGGACCCCAGGCGAGTTTTCTTACAAATTGGGGGGGGTGGGGGATAGCAGTTCATTGCCTTCTCAACTTCTCTGTCCCGCTGTCCGTGGGAGGTTTAAGGACGGAGCTCGTGGCCCCTCCAGGGCCGGCAGGCCTCCTGGCTTTGCCGAACTCTGGGGCAGGGACCCTGGGGACTGATGAGCCATTCCAGCATTCCTTTGCGGAGTCTGTCCTGGTTTCCTTTGAAGAATGAATGTGGACTGTGTTCCGATGGAGGATGGGGGGAAAACCGCTCAGAGTCAGGGCTTTGAGAATAACAGTCCTAGTCTCTGGCCGTCGGGCACAGGCTTGGTTGATTGATTGACTATCGAGAAACCTAGGCTTAAATATAGAACACATGGATAGTAAGACACTTAATCTGTTTTTTTTCAGAGGGAAACTTATCTTTATTGAATGGAAACGATGTTCTAATATGTTAGCTTTCATAGTTCTACCAAGATCTGGTGAGGCACATGATAATAATAAGAAGTAACATTAACTACAAACAAAGCCATATGTCAGGCTCTCTTCTCAGTATCTATGTGTAAAATTTTCAGATTTACTCCTCTCAACAGTGCCCTGAAAGTAGATACCAGAACTCAAGACACTTAGACACAGAACTGTTAAGTAACTTGCCCAAGATTTCACTTAGTGACAGAGCAGGATTCAAACTCAGATATTCTGGCTCCAGATCCCAAGCATGGACTTACTCATTACCCCAGAGATGAAGAGCCACAGTGTGACTTGCTCAAGGTCATAGAACCATAAGTGATCAATTTTATTTCTTGATATTTCCAATCGACCAGGGATAGTAAAGGGTTTAGCTTTCCTTCCCGAGTTCTCAGCTAGCATCATAGGGACACTCTGAGCAACCCAGAGCGCCTGTTTAGAAAGCTCTGGGGTTTGCTTCAACACATATTGAAGAAAGAACTGAAACGCAGCCCCAGAAAAGGGCGAGTGTAGCACCTGGTGATCTTTTTTCCCAGGGTAGGGAAAATTCCATCGCGTCAGGCTTCTGGAGGTCTCTGCAGCTACCTCGGTCCAACCACCTCTTTTTTTCTCCTGGACAAAACCAAAACATAGCCAAACAAAAAGTCCAAAAGCAAAAGTCAAGAGAGAAGTGGTGGCAGGACCAGTGTGTTCCCTTGGGTAATTGGCGCTTGCCCAGGGAGTGAGCCCAAACGTGCCATGACAAATAAAGCCCCAGGCCGTGCCTTTTGGACCAGTGTCCTCCAAAGTACTAGTTGAGTGGCACTAAGGCTTCCAAACCAGATGACTTTCTGTAGAGTAGTATTTCTGATTCTGGCACATGTCATAGAGACACCAGAGAAACCAAGTAGAGAACTTTCCTTTTCTACTTTAAAAAAAAAAAAGATTAATAATAAAGTATTCAAGTCTTTTGGCCACTCTCACAAATACTGATGTGTTTCTCTTGCGGGTTCTAGGGAGGAATACCAGTTTGTGGTGGAATGTCAATTGGGGTTGAGTTGTTATTTTTTGTGATGGGGAGTAACTGGGATGGTACAAATTGTTAAGCTCTTCTCAAACAGCGGGTACAGTAGGAAGGAATGCAGCCCCAGAAAGGGAGGTGTGCAGTTACAGGCAGATGGGCCAGGGAGATGGTTTGACTGCCAAGTGGATGGGAGCCCAAGCCTTCAGGTTTTCAAGTGGGCAATTAGAACAGGAAGGAGCCAGATGCAGGCCTGCTGGCGCCAGGAGCAGCAAGATGCTCCTTTCAGGTTGGATAGTCTTAGAGCCGAGACGGCTGCATGTCAGTTAACAAATTCACACACCCGATGTTGTGTCCATGATTGGGGGCAGGGGTCGTAGAATAACAGGCAAACGGAATTCCCGTCCCTGAGCAACAAAAAGTCTTAGGCTGGAAATGAATACAGCAACAGTAGAGATTGGAAGACAGTGCGACTAAGCGGAAGGTTGCAGGGTCTTGCTCCCAAGTGTGAGCATATCTAGTGAGTGGTATATCTGACAGAAAGCGTAGGCTCTGGAGTCAGAATGTTTGGGTTTATATTCTAGCTGCTCAAGCTGTGTGGCCTAAAGCAAATTATTTAATCTTTTAGGGCTTCCATTTTTCCTATAAAATGAGAATAGTTATAGTAGCTACCACATGAATTTGTTACGGGGATTAAATGATTTTCTTCTCGGTTAAAAAGAAAAGAAGCCCCTGCTTGCTTCCTGCTTTTGAATTCAGTCTCAATACCTGGGCCTGTAGCAGCTCTTTCATGTACATGAGACAGGGATCAGGAGGGGGAGACGTTGATGTGCAGAGGATGGCTACTGAGAAGGGTGGAACTGTTGGGATCCTTGATGACTCTGCTGGGTGGTTGGACCAATGCCTACCTCCAGACTTTCTTAAGTGAATCACTGCTGCTTAAGTTTTTTATTAGTTGCAGCCAAATGTACCATAATTGATACAAATTTATTGCTAGACTGTAAACTCATTGAAGGCAGGACAATGGTTTATTCACCTTTGAGCTCTCAAGGAGAACCTGACACAATGCCCTGCACACAGTAGGTACTCAGTGGTTTATGACAGGAAGATGAATAGTTGGAAAGAGGAAGGAGGGAAGTAGAAATGGTGTGCTGATAGATGTTTAACTGTTAGTTCTCTAGGAAAAAGAGTCTTGATTTGTGGCATTTGCCCAGTCCGGGGTGTAACTATTCCCACCATGGCTGATTTCAAGCTACTAACGAGATGTTGAATTCAGCTCTTTTGAGTTGGTCTGAACCAGCCCCAGCTCACCACCGGAGGTTGGAGGGGAAAAAAGAGGGGGAGACAAAAGGGAAGGAGGGGTATTATTAAAACTAATAATGATAATAATAACAACAATAACAATACCTAAAGTTTATAGAGAGCTTACTCTGTTCCAGGTTCTGTTTCAGGTCCCTCCCTGTGGTCTTCTTATATCTCCTTGTCCAGAACTGGGTGACATGGCCTTTCTTAGCTGCAGGAGAGGCAAGAAAAGCTGAACAAAGGGGCGGGGGGAGTGAGCTGTAACCTGCACAGACCATGCACAATTCATCCTTACAGCTGGGCCCCTGCCTTTCTGAACACAGGCAGGCATCTGTCGGCAATGAAGACGGCCGTCGGAGGCCAACCAAGAGTTTCCAAAAGGGCAAGACTTTCCAAGTAGAATGGGTTAATTGTCAAACTGCAAGACTGCCTTTTCAGCAAAGTTAACTAGTACCATCATCAACACAGTTATAAAATCCTTCCCTGCCTTCCCCATCTCTGTGAAGACCATTCCAGACATCATAAACTGACCTTGTCCTTCACAGCAGAACAGTTGTTTTTCTCAGATACCAGAGACAGTGATAAATCTGGTGGGAAGAAAGGAAAATATATGCAGATCGTCAAAACACGAGTGCAGTAAGCATCCAGAAGAGCAAACAAGGGCTCCCGTGTGCCGATTCACGGCATTTCGGGTTGGGCTGTGAAGTGCTGCCCGGGTTCGGGGCGGGGACTGGCTGTAGGGAGTGGAGAGGGAACGAGGTGACTGGGGACATCTACTGCAAAATCCCTTCCTTTCAGATCATCTTCTGCCTTTTCACATTCTCCTGACAAATTGCCCACCTCGGAGTCCATAGAAAATATATGATAAAAGGAAAATGCCAAAGTTGGGA
Organism: Miniopterus schreibersii; assembly: GCF_964146895.1. Lineage (NCBI taxonomy): Eukaryota > Metazoa > Chordata > Mammalia > Chiroptera > Miniopteridae > Miniopterus > Miniopterus schreibersii. The sequence continues at coordinate 175,307,284 of NC_138102.1, forward strand.
CCAGTGTTGGGGGGGAAAAAGGCAAGAATTATTCTAAGGGATATTTCTGTATCATCTTCAGTCTTTTTGCAGATTTTATATTCAGGTGTTAGTTTCTTTAAAAAAAAAAAAGATTGTGAGTTATTTACTGGTTCCACCTCCTCAGGGGCCCAGAGAGGGGACGCAAAGGCAGCGGAGGAGATGTGAGGCGAGTAATGATTTTGCTTGGAGGGCTCCGCGTGATGGACAAGCCTAAGCTCTGCCGCCTGCCCTTTGAAGGAGGGGAGGGGGAACCGTGGGAAGACCCAGACCGGTTTGAAATGAGGACTCCCGCTGGAAGAAACGCCTAGAAGAGCAGAGCTTCAGAGGCCATTATTTCTCAGCTGGCTGCAAATTGTACACTGGGAGTCAGAGTTGATCCCCACCTGACCGCCCTTTAGACACTGGATTAGAGGCACCCCTCGGCCACGCTGAGTCACCGTCCAGGGAACATTGGTTGGAGGTAACAACCACTGGTTGGAGGGACAGTTCCTTTGGGCTTTTCTACTGTACAACCTACAACCCACAGCAGAGGAGCAGTCTGGGTTCTTTGTTATTTATAGTGTTTTGCTTGGTTCACCTTCCCACATGTTGGTCCACCCCGTTGTGTTAGAAACACAAAATTACTTTTAAGTTTAGAGATCAGGATCTTGGGGACTTGGTCATCAGCCAAATATCTTGACCTTCTTTAAGCAGAACGCAAAATACCTTGTGCTTTTGCTTTGCTGTAAATATTGCCTCTTCTGAGACGCACTTTTTCTTCAAGGGCCAGGTAGTAAACATTTTAGGCTTGCCCTATGGTGTCTGTCACAGCTTCTCAACTGTGCAGCTACAGAGCGAAGCATCCATGAGTGATATGTGAACGGATGGCATGGCTGTCTTTCGGTAAAACTACTTACAAAAATAGGCATCCAGGAGGATTTGGCCCAACAATGGCCAATGGGTACTGTACGGGGTCTTAGATAGACTGGAAACTTCTGTCTTGGGTCACAATGCATTGCAGAAGTCAATGCATTATTACGCTACAAGACCCTTCCCCACCTGAAATTAGAGTGCGGAGCAAAAAGGGGTCAGTGAAACCCCATTGGTGGTGACTCTGCTAGCCAAATGGTGGGAGGCTGAGAATGGCTTTGGTCCACTTTAGTGATATCACCGCTCTTGTCTGGATAATGCAGCCCCCGGGATGTCCAGTGAGATGGTGTTGGCATGTTTTGTGTTGGTTGGTGGGGTGACTACAGTTTAACTTTCTCCCTAGTACTTTGCTGAGACCTTCTTTCTCTTATTTCCTTCATTCTCCTAATAGTCTGGATAAAGAGGAAATTAAGGTGAGTGCTGATGATCCCCATTTGAGACATCTTACAGCTTATTTCTCAGCAGTTCCCAGGCTTTGGGTTTATTTCAAAGGCAACCTACTCTACCACCTTCAAGTGTGGGTTGGGAGTCACTAGCCTTTCCTCCCAGACTGGGGAGGGCTCTATTTAGAAAGGAAAGCAGTTTCCAGCTTTACAAATGTGACTCCCCCCCTCACACACAAGAAAAATTAACATTTAATTGAGAACTGCACATATCTATTTTCACACTAAGGCCAGAGGAGTTTCAGGGTTAGGCAGACACCGTGTTGACTCACGTGTCGGTTAAGGTCTCCGAACACTGACAGCTCGGATTCTGTGGGTGGAGTAGAGGGAAGTCGCCCGGTCTTCAGTTTGTCTTGTGTCTACTTGCTTTTCTAAGCACGTATTGCTTATAGATTGTTAGAAGTTAGTTCAGCTTCAAGCGACGAAAGCCCTGCTCTTCTTGCTGGAATCACCCAGTTTCAATCACTTGTAGGTCTCGCAGGAAGAAGTGACTGACCTCACCCCCTTTTCTGCCTTGCTCTGCGCCAGTATTAACTTAGAAGGGTGTGCTCTCTATGGAAAGTTGGGATTTACATATTTTGTTAATTATAGTTGTCAGATTCTTTAAGGTGATTTAATAACGGTGGGGAGACCTACTAAGTGTGGAGAGTATTTTTAACCAAACTGTGAGGATCCGATGGCCATTTAGGGACTAGTCATGGACTCTAGAGCTTCACGTGAGGCTGTGGGGATGCAGTGAGGTGTGGAGGGAGCCGAGGCTGTGAAAGACTTGGGCGTGGGGCAACTGTTGGGTGATCTGATCCTCAAGTGGGCTGGTGGTCTCCTCTCATGGTCTGCTGACAGTTGTCAGCCATCCTGCTTTATAGGGTGTGAAATTGACACCCTCCTTGCTGTCTGGGATGGGGAGGCTGTCTGGTTGCTGTGAGGGGTGCAGTTGGAATTGGAAACTTGATATGCAAGGCATTCATTCATTCATTCATTCATTCATTTAACAATCATTTTTTGAGTGCCACAGACCAGAGTTTCTCAAACTTTCATGGACATACACTTCACTGGGCAATCTTGTTCTTGTTGAAATGCAGATCTTGATTTAGCAGGTCTGGGGTTGTTTTCCCTGATGGTCCAAATCTAAAGCAACTCCCCTGGTCACTGGTTTAGCTCTGACATTTCTCTGAGATTATTTTGTTCCATATTTTTTCTCTGATTCTCTCCATTAGAACATGACCTCCAGATGAGCAAAGAACGAACGTGCACTTGCCTGTCTTGTTCACTACCTGTTCTCGGCGTGAGGCCCTCCTATGCTGGCCCCACGTGGCTCTCTTAGGGTTCTTATGGGCTTGAGTCAAGACCAGAACCTTAGACCCTGAGCCAGCCAATTACACTGGCATTGTTTTCCCCATGAAGAATTAGGAGAAAGACTTGAAGCTGCAGTGGAATTGGGTGGGAGATGGGTTACTGAGTTATCAGAAAACCCAGTTTCTAAGCTTATGGTCAGAAGAGCTGTCAGTTTCACTCATTCGTGCACTCGGTCGTTAATTTGATTATCCATTCAATGCCATGTAGGCACACGGTGTTGAGTGTCATCATGGGGCCTTCTCTGGTTCACCGTTGATATGTTTTGTTAATGCTGAATGTGTGGGATAGGAAATTCTGATCCCAGCCACGTTAGGGAGGCAGGTAATAATCGAGCTCACTTGTGACTTGCTCTCTGGAGGGCAGAAGGCCCCTGTTCCTTTGATGTCACTGCATCATGGTCATTGTCCTCCCTATTATGGGACCTCATGGAAAGGAGTATCTGTGGCAGGAATGGGGGAGTGAAGATTAGCAGGTTAAGGAGGACTTGATTCACAGGAGAGGGGAATAGATTTTTGTAATAGGGTTTTCACTTTCTAGACTTGAGGGTTAAATTCCAGTCATCTGAAGTAACCCATAGGAAAAAAATCTGACACTCATTTTTGAGATTGAAGGTACACACTTCTCCCCTTTCCTCTGTTCCCCTCACTTGCTGTCTTCTTCTCTGCATATTTTTAACTTTTATAAAAGATACTGTTCTTTGTAGAACTCAGAGACAGCTGGTCCTAGTTGTGGAACTAATTGCCTTGAACCAGTTGTGGGACCTTGGACAAGTCACCCAGCTACCCTGAGCTCAGGTGCAGAGGAAGGGGTTGGTGCTTGTGATTCCCAGGCCCCTCGTGGCCATGCCTGATGTCTGGATTCTGTCTGCCGTGTCCAGAAGCATTAAAATTTATTGTCTTCCCTGGAGCCAACTCTTGCTCCATTAAACAGCTTGTCCCTGAGGCAGATGGAGCTTGGCATAGGGCCTGTCCTTAAAAACAACAGGTTGGGTGCTGGCAAGCTCACAAAGGAAGTTTCCAGGGAGGTTGCCTCCCTGCTGCTCTCTGAGCAGGGGGTCCAGGGCCCTCTCACAGCCTGTGGGCAGAAAGGAGCCCTGCCCCAAGGGAGAAGGGATTACTGAGACCGAGGTGGGAGGGGAGTTACTCCCAAAGGTAGACCCTGGGACACTTGGCAGAGGTGGCTTCACTTATTTGGATCTCAGGGGTGATGTGTGTGGAGGATGTTCCTGGGATGAGCTTTGGACAGAGAAGAAAGACCTCCTAGAAAGAGACGTTGTAGTAATAGCAACTGGTGCTTAGGTAGCTTCCATTCTATGCAAGTTAGTTACGTATATTATCAATAATAATACCTGAGATAACATAGTACCTCCATGTTACAGAGGGGAAACTGAAGCTCAGAGACCTCAAGGGACCTGTTGCTGGTAACTGGGCTGGGAAATTATGGAGCTAAGTTTGGAAGCCAGGTTTGGCTCCAAAGCACCGCTTTTCAATTGCACCAGCTAAGAGATTATATATAATGGGGGGGGGGGGGCTCTCCATGGTCCTGGAGCTCGGGTGGATGCGTTCGTTTGCTGGACGTGCCGTAACCAATTACTACAAACTAGATGGCTTGACACAACAGAAACTTTTCCTGTCACAGTTCTGGAAGCTAGAATTCTGAAATCAAGGGTTGGTTATTTCTGGAGGCTCTGAGGGAGAGTCTGTTCCACGCTTTTCTCCTAGCTTCTGCTGGTTGCTGGCAATCTTTGGTGTTCTTGGCTCGTAGATGCATCCCTCCAATCTCTGCCTCCGTCCTCACACGATGTTCTGTCTTCACATCATCTCCTTCTCTGAATATCTCTATGTCCACATTTCCCTCTTATAAGGACACCAGTCATGGGATTAAGGCCAGCCCTACTCCTGTATGACCTCATCTTAACTTGATATATTTGCAAAGACCTTATTTCCGAATAAGGTCACATTCATAGGTTCCCAGAAGTTAGGACCTGAACAGATCTTTTTGGGGACACAATTCAACCCATAACTCTAGGGATGGCTATAAAGCAGGAGTGGGCAGAGAGGGCGTAGGGCTCATTCACAGCTAGTACCCCTGAGTCTGGATAAGCCAGCTCATGGAGGGCTTATAGGCTATGCTTACAACTTTGGGCTCAGCCCTAGGCTAGGCAATAGGGGACCACTGAAGGATCTATATTGGGGGTGGGTGATCAGACAGGCATGGTGAGCTTTGGGAGGAAGGGGCAGGGACAAGAGGGAACTCTGGGTACTATCGCAAGTCTTATATAACAACCTGGAGGAGAGATGAGCAGGGCCTGAGCCAAGGCACTGATGGAAGAGGGTTAGATCATGCAGGGCCTGAAAGGTCAAGGCTGGGTGTTTAATCGTTTATAATCCAAGTTGGCAGTGATCTGGATACACATCAAGGGCCTATAGGAAACTGAATCAGTACTGGAAAAATACAAAGCAATTGTATTAATACTATTTTTCTGAACTCTCCTTGCAGTTTACCCTCTGTTCATATACAGAGAGACATAGCTTTAGAGTTAATCTAGGAATTCAGCATGGTGGAACAATGGGAGGGTTTGGTTGAGCCATAGTGGGGTTCATGGCGCCTTCTAGGAATCCTGTCTTGTGTGGGGTAAATTAGAACTCAAGCATGGATCAGCACCAGGAAAACATCTTGAGGTAGGAGGCAGGGATGATCATGGCCCAGCAGGCAACACTAGTAATTTATGATGCTTTATAGTTGGGCAGCAGAAGGGACACCTGAATTGAACTTGGAAGAAGACAAGAATCTAGTTTCCATTCCCCTACTTACTGAGTGATCTTGAGTGCATTTAACTCCTACAAGTGTAATTTCTGCAGCTGATGTCCTTGTTCTGTTTATCCACAATGAATAAAGAAGCCTGTTGTAAACTATCACTACTATTCTAAAGAAAGTTCTGATCCTACATTATAACCCCTCTATTAAACCATAATACATTGAGTTTGGGGCTGCTTTTTATCCATCCTGTGCCTCTTGGACTTAGCAGAATGCCAAGGGTACTGGAAGGAGGTCTTTGGATTTTTGTGTGAATATGGCTGTGGTCAACAGTATTTCTTGGGGACAAAGTCTGAAACAGAAGTGTCCCATGTCCTGAAAGAAGACCACTAGAATTGGAACTCAGCCACTTCAGGGCTCTGTGGCTTTGGACAGATCACTTAACCTCCATGTGGTCCTTTTCCCCACCTTTGAGGTGAGTGAGATAATTTTACCGACCTCACCTGGCATTTCTGAGGATTAGATAGGAAACACAAGCTTATATATTATGACTGCTATTACACGTTCCCCAAAAGACAATGGCTTACAGAAGATGGAAATCATCTCTTACAAAACAGTGCTGACGTGGCCTGACTTGGTATCTCTGTGGCGTCAGAGGCCCACATTCCTTCCATCTTGTTGCTCTGCCATTGCTAGAGCATTGACATTATTCATGTGGTCCAGATGGCTCTCCACTACAACTGGAAGGTGACACAGCACTTCTGCTCACTTCCGCTGTCTGGAACTGGGGCAGGTAGCCTACACTTGCTGCAAGGGAAGCTGAGAAATCTAGTCTTTCTTCTAATTTGCCCGAGTGGCTGACTCAGTTTCTAATTCTACGAAGGAAGGTGAGACCAGATTTCGGAGGGACAAGTCAAGTTTGTGCCATAGCAAAATAAAAGATATTTCAAAACGTTGAAATGGAAGTGATTTCAGGGGTCACCAGCTGCCTGAATTGAAATTGATTTTACTCAGCTGGAGTCTGATGGAAACAATACTTCATATTTTTTTTTGTTATTTTTAGAGAATGTTTGCTAGGTGCCAGCCACTGTGCCTCACACACACTATTTCCAGTTAATCCTCATACCAGTCTTATAAGTATGTCCCATTATAAGGCCCAGAAGCTTAAAACCTTTTTCTGGTTACATGACTGTCTCCCTTGCTTTATGCATGGATTCTTCAATAATGGTAATAGCTTTTTCTTCTACAAGTTGAATTTCAGCTTGTTCTGGCCACCCAGAGCCTGACTTCTCCACGATTAGTTGGCAACAAGTAAACACATCTGTCTTCAGCACGGTGTGGCCTGGTGAGAATGGTATTCTGGTTCTGGGTTTGGGGGAAGAACTGTTCCTGGTGGTTTTCAATGCACGTGAAGGAGGTTGTGTCGGGTTGTGGTGGAGAGGGACCCACTGTGGGCTCTGTCAGGCTCTGGAATGTGTGGGGGCTGGTGAACATTTCTCGTGGGTGCTCAGTTGCCTCTACAGTCAGCTCTTGGACACTCTCTGTATGAGGCATTTTGGAGGCCTGGCCCTTCTAACACATGAACATAATATGTTATTGGAAATCAGTTATTTGAGATTTTACTATGGGGTGACATTAGGAGGCATTAAGGACAAGGCCAACTCAGGAAGGAGTCCCCGTTCCCAGGAACACTGCCCACCGGTCTCCCGCAGCATCCCCTCCTTCCTGCAGCGCAAGGCTTCTGGAGCCCAGTCCCGCCTCCACATTAAGCCACATCACATCTTACCCACTTTCTCCCCATACCTTTAAACCGGAGGTTCTCCATCGGGACCGATTCACCAGAGGCAAAATTTGCTGATGTCTCTAAAGAATAAAATGTACCATCACACTGAAAATATCAGAGCCACTTAGGCTGGCCCAGGTGAAGCTGCAAGAGCCTTTGGGAAGTTGAGCCTCGTGGTTCCAACGTGCCACATCACCTGGGACAGGTAAAATGCATCCAGGATGGAGGACGACTGACAAGTCGGGGTATTTTTAGGTAGTCAGGGAAAAGCAGTTACAAAATACCTTCGAGACGCAATCAGATCTGGCAGGAAATTCAGTCCTTTCTTAGAAGGCAGAAAAAGCTTTGTTTTGAATGATTTGTTTCTCTGGGGACAGAAAGGTGTTCCCTGGGTACACTGGACTGTGTCATTGCCATTCTTTCCCTGCTCCCTTTTCCATTCCCTTGTGTTCCCTTTAAGATCCAGCTCTCTCCTCCAGGAAACTTCCCCTCTGCTGAGCGCCAGTAGCACCTCTGGGTTCACTCCTGTTGAAACACTGTCTTGTGTTGTTCTGTCCCCGTCACATGTTCCCATGACTTGTGTAGAAGGTTTAGAGGCTAAGCTCATCCGTGCCATCTGTGACTTCCCAGGACTGGTGACCACGGGGAAAGGGCAGTGTGTCTGTTGCTTTTCCAGACCAGGATTTAGAAGGGTAGGCTCCAAGACTGGGCCTGCTGGCTAGGGCTGGGGTCCCCTTGCCTTCTGGCCTCTTGGATAGTTTGGCGCTTTGACTAAGGGAGGAGCCAGGCTCTCCCTCACTGCAGTCTGTTGCTGTTTGGCTGTCTGGCAGCTACTGTTGCCACGCAACAGCCAGAGGCACTGCGCCAGTGGGCCTCTCTCCCACTGTTTGTGCATCAGCCCCTCGGTTTGCCCACCTTAGCCCTCAGCTCTGCCACAGGATGGGGACAGAGGCTGGAGCAGTGAAATGGGCCAATTTGAATTGAATTCTGCTTGCTGCACCTTTACTGATGAACTGTGTAGGTCAGTAACTTTGAACAGAGCTGATGGGGTGAGAGTGGCTCATGGCTGACTACCTAGTTGCTTCTTGAGACTTTGAAGGTCATCTTGACATTTTACAAATGTGACCATGGGAACTACTGATGGGACCTAGAAATGCTGTAACTGTCATACTTTGCCATTACTTGCTATACGTTTCACATTTATTAACTCACTTAAGCCTGAAGGCAATATCATCTCCATTTTATATATGAGGAAACTAAATCTCAGAGATGTTAAGTAACTTGTCCAAGGTCACACGGCAAGTAAGAGGCAGAGCTGGGATTCAATCTTAGGCAATGTGGCTTTATAGTCTGTGCTCTTAACCAGTATTCTATACTGCTTTTCAGCTTCTAAAATAAAAGTAGAAACCTACTCATGGAGAGCTTTAAAATAAAAGTAGGTCATTAACTCTTTGAATCAGTCCTGTCTTAGCTATGTAGCTACATTTATTAAGTACTTACTTAATAAAGTAAGTAGTTAAAAGTGTGCCAGGCACTCTTTAAGTGATTTCATAATAGCTCATTAATCTTACAACAGTCTGGGAGGAAGCATTACTGTTATTCCCATTTTATAGATGGGACAACTGAGGCAAGGGGAAGTTCAGTAACCGATCCAAGGTCACAGAGCTAGGATGTGACAGAGCCAGTATTGGAACCCAGTAGTCTGGCTCCAGATGTAAAACTACTGCCTTATAAATCAAAACAAGACAAGCTCTCTACTTCGTTATTCTGGTGGAAGAAATTCTAGAGATAGAGAACCCTCTTGCAGTAGCCATATTAGTTACCAGGGCCCAATTTATGACACTCCTCAATTTTTCAGAATGTGTTATATTCAGAACTGGGGAAAAAAAAGGCATATGACAAGTACAACCTTTGGAATTTATTTAAAGCAACAGTCATCAGGATTTGTGGATAGTTCACTTACAGGCGAGTCTCCCTTACGTTCTCAGTTGTCCGTTCTGAGCAGTTACCTTTAATACTCAGCGAAGATCTCACAGGCTGTCTGGTTCCATTAACCTCCTTAACACTAGCTCTGTAGCTGAGCACATCACAGCAAACGTGCTGAATTGATGGGAAATGGAAGTGTTATGCCCAGAATAAGACCATAATGAAGTGGGGGAGATTCCAGGCTAGGAATCTGCGGTTCAGATTCTGTGGGGTGCCTCCCAGGGCCCCAGGCTTCACCTTATCCATCCGCCCGCCCCAGCTCAGGGGTCACTGGGAGATCAGGCATAGAAGGCGATGGCGGTGCAGGGGGTGCTGGGGTGGTTCCATTGACCACACTGTGCTGGGGGGCCCCAGGGCCTGGCTTTCCCTTCTGAGGACCAGCGCTCAGTGCAGCCTCTTGATTCAGCTTATTTTACAGTTGGCAGAAAGGGACAAGACTGCAAAAGAAACTCCCTTCGCAGTGAGAGCACTTGCCCATCTGAGCAGCCCCACTCCGCAATCTGCCAAATTGCTAAACTCAGAAACAGTTAACGGTCTTGACATATCTGACAACCTACAAAACCGACACACCCTGCCTTTGATCTCCGCAGCGGGGTCCATGGCGCATGAAACGATCATCTGTTTTGGGAGGATCTAAGTTAAATCAGCCTCCCTCCCCTGGCCTTACCACCTCCCCCCCCCCCCCCCGCCCCCTTTATTCCTAAAGGGTTAAGTTTCACAAGAGCGGGGCTCAGGTGCCTGTTTCTCTCCTCCACCCCCACACCTCCTGTTTTTCCTCCCCCCCTCACCTTGGTGGTTCTGGTTGTCTAAGGGAAAATGGACTCGTTTTTAACATTTAGCAGGCCTCCGCCTCCCATTAGTAGGTGCGTGAGCAGCTGGGGATTTTACTATCTGTGAACCCTCTACCCTCCCAGCAGATTCTCTTTCTACTTTTGTGGTGCTGTGCATCGAGCCATGCCACGTGCCTTCTCTGTGTCCCATCTACTCTCTCTCTCTCACATCAGGAATCCAGCTGGATGGTACTGGGCATGAGGTGACCTTAGAAAGCTTTCTTTCCTCCCAGAAAAGCATGCCAGGCATTCATTGTTGGGGACAGAGAAGTGAGTGCGCCGGGTTCCTGCTCGCAAGGTGCTCGTGAACATAGGAGGGCAAGCAACAGCATGGATGTTACTCATTGCTACTGTTCACTGAGTGCTCAGAATGCACAAGGCACTGTGGTTTCCCCGAATGATTCCATGTCATCCCACAACAACCCTGTGAGTTTAGGAGTTTTCTTCTCATGTTAGAGATGAGAAAGTGGCAGGAAGGGTCGATAAATGGGCCCAGGTCACATAGCTAGTAGGTGGGGGGCTCGGCAGTCTGTCTTCAGAGGACAAGCAATATTACTACTATTAGTAGTAGTAGTAGTAGAAGTTATTGAGTGCCTACTGTGTGCTATGTGCCAAGTGCTTACACCCACTGTCTTTCAATCTCCATGAAGTGCTACAAGGATGGTTTTATCAGAAGGTCATGATCTGCTGAGGATCGCATGGTAGGAAGGATCACACAGCATGGGACTGATACCAAAGCTTGATTCTAGAACTTCAGGCTCCTCGCCCCTAAGCTCTGTCACCTCTCATTACAGCAGTGCAGGATTTGTCATCAAACCCAGTCACGTGTTAGAGCAAAAGGAAGAGGTATTAAATATGACTCTAGCACCATGGGCATGAAGCGGGATGATCCCAGGGGACCTGGGTTCTATGTTCACCCCAAATGGTGTGTATGAGTCAGTAAACAAGCATTTTCTGAGCGCCTGCCAGGCACTGTGGTCTCAGTGAGCAGGACAGAGGGACTACGATGTTCAGCACAAGGGGACTATGATGTCCCTGCAGGTAGGGGTGGGTGGCTCTGAGCAAACACACAGGATAGTGGGATCAAAGGGAGCCTGAGAGGGCCTCCCTCAAGTGGGGACACTTGAGCTGCAGACCACGTGATAATCTGGGTACAGAAGGGCTTGGCTGAGGCAACGGAAGGCAAAGAAAGTTCTAGAAGCAGGAACAGCTTGACTGTTGGAACAGAATTTCCTGGGTGTGGTCTGAGATCTCTGGGGTTGGTTCTCTGGGGCTGAAAGGTGACATTCAGTGGGGTGAGGTGGGGCACCTTGTGGCTCCCTCTGAGGGTGGCTGCTCTATAAGCAACAGGATCGGGGCCCCTCTTTATCGGAAGGGCCCCCGTACTCTCCTCCTTCAGAGGTGCTCTATCATATGTAGTAAGGTATCCCCTGTCCTCTTGCCTGGAGAGTAGAGAAACTCACATTTGAAATAAAAGGGTTTGCTTCTCTAAAGCTCACTCTTGTCGCCTCTAATCCAAAGGGCCATGATTTGTGACCACAGGGTGGATGGCATGAATGCACAGGTTTTGGTCTTTTTTTAAATAATAAAAGTATGAAAACTGTCGTCTCTTAGATTTGTCCCCTCCCAAGCACATCCACATGCAGGGTATTAATAAATATGGTAACAGTCACACTTCTGGCCTGCTCGTTGTGTGAGTCTCATTGAGTTGTGCTTTTGTCGCATTAGGCCTTGTAGACAACTCTGTGAGCCAAGTCCTGTCTTTATTCCCACTCTCAAGATGTGGAAGCTGAGATCTGGAGAGGTGAAGTGTGAAGTGCCCAACGGCACACGGGAGAACAGGGCAGGTATTATTGCACCCATTTTACAGAGGGAGAAAACTGAGGTGCAGTGATGAAAAAAGGGTATGGAAGAAAGCTGGGCCTGGAATCTGGGTGTTCTGGGCCTGGCTGATGGCCCACTAGCAGTGGGAAAGGTGGTAGAATTGTATACTGTGCACCTTGTCCTGACTTGTTCAAGAGCTCAAAGTCAAGGCCCTCCTTGAAGTGGGAATACAGCCTGGGGCAGCATTTAACTGGAGAGCAGGAGCCCCGCAGTCTCTGCAGCCCCTGCAGCCACATGCCTTTGGGTATTTCTAAAGCCCATGCGAGGGCTGCCTCTGCTTCATCTACCCTGTTGTGTTCAGCCCATTTTCCCCAGGCCCTCTAATGCACCCCAGATCCCCCCAAATCACCTGGGACACTTTAAAAGGGCTCTTTCCTGGGCAGCAAGATAGGCCTATCAGGATCTTGATCACCAGGCCCTGGAATCTGCATTGACCTCACCCCAGGCGGTCCTGAGAGGTGTTCAGGTTGGAGAACCACTGGTCTAGGCCTCAGTACTGAGACCCCAAGAGGGTGGAAATGACCATGGATTCCCGCTAAAGTTCCAGGCAGGGCCATGGTTACTTTGGCTAAGGGAGAGGCTATTATATCATCAGCCCCAGGCATTTGGAGACTTGCTGGAAATAGCTCAGTGGCTGAGTGTTTCTATTTTGCATCAGTGTGATTAGGTGTGTCTGGGGGCTAATACCTAACTTATTTTGTATCTTTTTAAAAAAATGTGGTAAAATATATATAACATAAAATTTTCCATTTTAAGCATCTTTGAGTGTGCAGTTTAGTGGCATTAAGTACATTCTCGTTGTTGTGCATGAAGCCCAATCTAGAGGGCTCCTTTTGCAACACTCTAGGAAGGAAGGGCTGCACACACAGTAGGTGTTTAATAATTGCTTTCAGATGACAGTGGGGCCATGGGGTTTACTGGGGTGATATGGTAAATTATTATGCATTTAGTAAGCATCCTGCTTTTGACTTTCTTATGAGCAACTTAACCTCAGTCTGAGATGGTGAAGGAAAGGCTGGCTAGCTATGTTTAACACTCATTTTCTATTTATGGGCCAGGCAGGATGAGTTCATTGTCTGGTCAATGCCAAGGGCAACTTCCCCTGCCTCCCCAATTCCCCACCAGAATGGAGGAGATCTCTGTAAAAACGCCAACTTTCCCTCCACTGCGCGTGTCGGTAAGAGGCAACCCACGGTCATGACTGGGACTAGGGTTTCAATTGCTGCCCACTTAAGACTGATCTCGTTGAGGACCAAACAAATGGGCCTTTTTATATTTAAGAGGAGATTAAAAAAAAATTTTTTTTTTTACCATGTATCAACAGAAGATCTGGAGACAATTTTGTTATACATTTCACACTGCTGACTTCATGAGTGTAAGAGCACTCATGACCCATTTATGTCTTCTGGTGCATTTGGGCTTATTTCTGTGCTTACCACGCTCTGAGGAGGCCTACAAGCTGGCTGCTTCCTTGGCGGAGCGTGGTGCCAGTGGGATTTTGGTGAGCCTCACAGCAGAATGGGCAGGGCAGGAATCAGCCAGCGGACTCGAGTCACAGAACTATTGAATTTTGTATAGAGTAACCCTTCCCCCCCCCCAATTTAAAGGTGATATTGAGACCCAGAAAGGGGGGTGGGTCCTTTCCCAGGTTTACAGGGCTCATAGTTAGGAACTCAGCCCAACACTGGCTTCCTGGTCCCCAGCCCACTGGCTTCTCAGGGCATCAGATGTAGCCTAGACCTTGACCTCTGGCCTCGGTTGAGTAGATGGCTTATAATAAAATAAATCTAAATATAGGTTTTCCTGAATCAAAAGGTCTTTCCAAATTCCTTTATATATTTTGTGACTTCTCGGTTTTTCTTTTCCTGTACTTGGGTAGAATCCATCTTTGCTTCTGAGCAGACCTTTCCATCTGAGTTTCTTTCCCAAGACCTTTATCTTCTTGATTACATTTTGGACACCACCCCCCTCCCCACCCCCTCTGTTCTGATGAGACCCCTGGGCACGTTGGCTCTCTCTCCAGGATGGCAGCACAGCTGGTTGAAAAGTGGAAGACTGAGTCATCGGCTTTCTGCCTGGCTAATCTTCCCTCAGAAGTCTGAAGTCCCATCTGATGCTGTTTAGTCTGGGAAGCGATTTGGATGTAAGCTACAGAAAGGACTTTGTGATTCAGATTCTGGATGAGGCCAGGAAACTGGCTGTATTACTTGGAGAAAGACCACCAGGTGAGAGCCAGACCCCTCGCATTCCTGAGCAAACCTAGGAAGCTTCTGGGCTCTTGTGACATGCAAACCTCTCAGCTGCAAAGTCGGATTAATTAACTGACTAAATCCTAAATGTTTATTGAGGACTTATTTTGTGCTGGCTTCACTCAAAATACGGGATATAAAAAGAAATTTAACACTGTCTCTGACATAAGGAAGAGGCCCTGAGTAGGTAGGTGCCCAGGTAACTAGTAAGGGGCGAAATTATATACTTCTGTTTTCTTGCTATCCTTAAAGGATGAGAGATGCTGTGAAAAACAGTATGGAGACTCCTCAAAAAATTAAAAATAGAACTGCTGTATGACCCAGCAATTCCATGTCGGGTATTTATCCAAAGAAAACAAAACCCCTAATCAAAAAAAATATGGCCCGGCCAGGCGTGGCTCAGCGGTTGAGCGTCACTAGGATCCAGACGATCGGGGTTCGATTCCCGGTCAGGGCACATGCCCGGGTTGCGGGCTCGATCCTCAGTCGGGGGGCGTGCAGGAGGCAGCCGATCAATGACTTTCTCTCATCATTGATGTTTCTGTCTCTCTTTCTCTCCCTCTCACTTCTCTCTGAAATCAATAAAAACATATATATATATATATATATATATATATATATATATATATATATATATGTAAAGAAAATTTAAAGTCAAGGTTGGTTTCTGGATTTGACTAAAGTTTCCAGTACTGTTCAGCCACAGGAAAACTAAAAGCTTTGACTATATATACAGGCTGGTATCATAAAGTTCTGGCCATTAAAAAATGGGGGGGGGGGTGTTTAATTAGGTCAATTAGGTTAGAGGTTAAGTTGCCTGTTTCCAAATATCATGAGACTCAGTTTCTTATTTTGAATTGGAGGTTTAAACCCTCTGCACTGTAGATGTGTAGATTGTGGGGAATTAAGAGGAGTATGAATGAATGCTGTGTCAGATGCAGCCAGAGAATGGCAGACAAATGTGTAACTGAGCCTTCAACCTCTACACCAGGGACAGAATTGTGTCCCATTAAAAGCTTCCTGGATCTGTGAGGAGCCCAGTTTTTCTTTCTTTATATCTGTTTTATTCTGCTTCTACGATGTCCCTGGGCCCAGGTGATATTTGTCAAGAAATGGGTGCTCAGCCCTCTAAGGCTTCCTCCTTCAGTTGGGAGGAAGCTGGATTTTCATATTTCTTATAGCAAATTGCTTGAGTGAACTCAGAATTTTAGGTTCCAACATATTGATTGTGGAAAGCAAGCGAAGCCCTGAGCACTGACACTTATGACATCAAAAGGAAGTGAAAGACAGAAGTGCCCTCCCTGCTCTTTCTGTGACCTTCCCTGTTCTGTCCCAGTGTCCCTCTCTGCTGAGTCTCTCACTCTTGACCTTGGACATCGAGGAGCCTACTTCTTTTCAGAGAAGAACCTCTTAGCAGAACCTCTTATAAACAGATGCTTCCTGCATCCTGACTTTTACGGACATTGGGTCCTGCTCCCAGGGACGTTGATTTCCTTTAGCTTCTACTGGAGGAATGACCTTGATCGTTGAGAAAATCTCATCCCTAATGATTTGTTTATTTTTGGTGGTGTGGTTTTTCAGATTTTGAGGAAGCTGGTTATTATTTGATTCAAGGACCAAACACTGGAGATTTACTAGAAACCGTGATTTAAAGGAGCGCTGTCCAGGAGTCCTGGCCTCAGCGAGGGCTGGGCTGTTATTTGGAGGAGGGTTAGGTCTTGTGATAGGGTTAGGTATGGTATGGTGGCTTCTACTGCCATTCAGGACACCGGATGGGGGACCTTGGTGTGACGAATGGCTTGGACAGGGGCTGTCACAGGGTCAGTTCTCCTGGAGCTGCCAGCCTGCACCTGAACGAGAGCCCTCTCTTTGGTGTCACCCTCCGAGAGTACAGGACATTTGGATGCTGTGGCACTTTGCCATTTGGACTCGAGTATATTTGTCTTGGCTAGGAAAACAAAGCATTAAATTTGCAGCAGATTGAGAGAGGGGAAGGAGAGGTAACACACTCCTTTAGGGGTTTGGGCTTTAACATGAAGGGTGGGGGTGGGAGTGGGGGAGGCCCTTGGATGTGTTAAGGGAGTCAAGAATGTTCATCATCATTATCATCATCATAATCTCTTATTTGATCAAATCTGAGAAGGCAACAATTGTAAGATATATATTCCTATTTCAGAGAAGTTAAACACCGTGAAAATAACGTGCACCTAGAAATCTTGGCTGGCTGCCTAATCAGTGCTTTCATCTCCTGTAATCATCTTAATGACCTTATAAGGCATGCTCTCTCCTATTCCCACCTTATCAGTGAGAAGATGGGAGCACAGAAACGGGCAGAAGATCACTCAGCCGGTTGGTGGGTGGACAGCCAGGACACCCTTAGGGCTCACCCTCAGCCACCTTGCTCTGCTCCCTGGCAGTGAGCTGCGCATTGTCCTGTATGTGTTTGCACACTTTGATGTTCAACATTTTGACCCTGCTGTGTCAGACAGATGTGTCGACTCTGCTCCATTACTTTTACGAAGTAACTTAAACCCCATTTCCATGGTTTCACATTATTACTCTTCCTCAGGATGGCCCCTGCTTTCTGTGTGTTTCCTGTTCCTTCATTTCCCCCTCCTCTCCTACATCAGGTAGGTCTCTATTGATAGCACTCAGAGATAATAACCATTTACCTGCTGTATCAATCTAGAGGATCTGTCCGTTACTGGCTGGGTAACTTTGGCAAGATGCCTCTCTGAACTCATTTCCTCATCTGTAGAATGGGAATAACACTTATGTTCAGGATGGTCTTGAGGAAGGGAAGGTTAAATAACAATTATAAAATGCCTGGCATTCAACCTGGCATATAAAGGTAGCTCAAAATATGTTCTGCCTATTCTCTCCTTCTCCCTGGGTCACCCAGATAGTAGGTGGCCGTGAGCTCAGAACCAGAACCCTTCCTAACCCTCCTGGCCTCTTCTCATATATGTAGAGAGGCCAGTGGCTCTTGCATCGTCTTGTAGTGATAACCACTTGCAAAAGCCTTATTATTTTACAGCTTTTTAATTTGTCTGCACAAACAGGCCCCACCTGGCTGACTTTGAAGGGATTTTTATTTTTATTATTATTATTTTTAAAAAATATATCTTTATTGATTTTAGAGAGAGGAAAGGAGAGGGAGAGAGAGATAGAAACATCAATGATGAGAGAGTCATTGATCGGCTGCCTCTTGCACGCCCCTGACTGGGGATCGAGCCCACAACCCGGGCATGTGCCCTGACCGGGAATTGAACCCTGATCGCCTGGATCCTAGGTCGACACTCAACCACTGAGCCACACCCGGCCGGGCTAAAGGGATTTGTATATCTAAACCCTGCCTGAATGTGTGCTCTGCACCCGAGAGGCCATACCTTCCTGCTTATTGTGACAACAAGGGTCTGTGCACATCTTTCTGAGTTTTGGGAGAGAGATGGGACTCTGTCTCCATATTGTAACAAAGCTTTTTTTTTTTTTAAAGAAGCCCCAAAATATTCAATGTTTCCCTGGGACAAAGCACTACAGTAGCTTTGGCCCTTTCTTTCCCCTCCTTGGGTTCATCTGCATCCCACTGTGTAGCTTCAGAGGGACAGAGGAGTGAGGTTCAGCATCCTGGGTTCCCTCCAAGGGAGGGAAGGAGGGAGGGAGAGAGAGACGGGGAGCGTGGGCATGTTTAGTGGGCTGCAGCTGCACGGGTCTTCCCCTCTGACCACATTTCAGGAAGCCTAGCTTCCCCCAGAGCCCTGTGCCCCTTCTCGGCCCCCGCCCGGTACTCCCCCATCCACTCTGCATCTTCTCCAGCACCTTTCTCTCCCTATCTATCCCCTGATGGCAGCAGCCGAAGTTATACTTAAGCAACTTGTAGTTCTGGGACAGGCCACAATTCGGTGCACTATTGTGCTCTGAATTGTCAAAGATCTATCAGGAAAAATATCCGCCTTAGTGGCCACAGGTAATTTTTGGATTTTCTTTGGGAAAATCCCAAGTCTCTATTTAGAACTTCCCTGGCCTTCAGCAGCATCTTTAACTCTTAGAGTTGATTTGGATCTAGCATTATATTGAAGTTATCATTTTTAAGTGGGAAAAATACAACATGGAGGAAGCATAAAAGCCACTCTGACCATTGTTTTTATTTTTATATTGTCTATATATTTCCATAGCTGAGATCCTCATCCTCGCAGTAGTTTGAATTCTGCTGCTTTAACTTCGACCCCCTTTCCATGTTTTCACATTGTGACCTTTTAGCAACACTGTCGTGTTCCGAGTAGTTCATATACTGTGATTTATTGACGATGTACCTAAGTGAACCGTGATTTATGAAATTCCTCCTCTGATCTTGGACATCATAGAATAGTTGCAGTTTTTGGCCATTGGAAGGGAAATGTTACAGTAAACATCTTTGTGCATAAATCGTTAGGCTTCTGTTCAGATCTTCCCTTGGTGTGATTTTCCGGGAGGAAGGTTGCTGGACTTGAAGGCTGTAAACATCTTCTTAGCTCCGGCGACAAGGTGCATGTGGGGATATTTTAAAACTTGGTGTTCTCTGTTAACATCTCGTGCCAGCACAGTGTCAGGAGAAAAATAATACAAATGGACAATTAAAAGGCTAATTCCCATCCTTAACTCACCTAGACATGGAGATGAAAATGCGCCTCCGGGTAGGTGGGTGGCTGGCTGCCTCGGAGGCCCCAGCTCTTACTGCTGTGAGCATCTGTCGCTGGGAGGCCTGCTCTTTCGAGCTGCCTCTTGCCTCTGGAGGAAGGTCGCTGTCTGTGTCACAGCCACACAGCAGCCTGCACCAGCTGCCTTTCTCTCACCTTGAGCGAAGCCAAAATGGTCAGGTCTCCATCGGGCATCACCAACTCCTGTCCACTGACTGATCTGTAAACTAATGTGTACATATCATGCCCATAACAGTGAGGGTTTGGGTTGGAATAGAAGCGGATTTTGAGGTGTTCTCTTGGGGGGTAATTAGAAAAAGAAGGTTCTGGGTGGGCATCAGGGACAGCAGCTAATTTAAGTTTCTGAGCGCTTACTTTGGGCCCGGGGCCGCTCCAAATACTTGACGTGAATTAACTTACGTAGTTCTCACAATATCCCTACTAAGTAGGCATATTGTTTGTTGTTCCCATTTTACAGATGACGTCACCGAGGGCCAGGAGGTTGAGCATATTGTAAAGGTCTCATAGGATGCGAACCCATGTGTATTACTTTCCTTGGGCTGCCACACAAAGCACCACAGATGGGTGACTTAAAACACAGAATTTATTCTCTCATAGTCTGGAGGCCAGAAATCTGAAATCCAGGTACGGACAGGGCTGTGGTCCTCTGAAGGTTCCAAGGGAGAATCTTTCTTTGCCTCATAGCTTCTGGTGGCTCTGGCATTCCTCGGCTTGTAGCTGCATCACTCCAATCTCTGCCTCTGTCTTCGCAGAGCCTTCCTCTCTGTGTGTCTCTATGTGTCCTTTCTTCTTATAAGGACACCAGTCATTGGGTTGAGAACCCACCCTCATCCAATATGACTCATCTTAATTTAACTAGTTACATCTATGAAGACCCTATTCCAAATAAGGTCCCATTCTGAGGTTCCAAGTGAACCTGAATTTAAAGGGACATTATTCCAGCCACTACACCATGATCTTCGCCAGGCCGCCTTTCTGCCTTCTAGGACAGGGTGTAGAGAAGGGAAAGAAAGCAGATGCTTGCATAGGATCGAGTTTTGCCATGGTGGCCTGGAGAGAGACCAGGGAAGGGTGACAATCCCCTTGGGCCTCCGAAGAGCCTGTGTGGCCCGGAGGGAATGGAGCCCTGTGAATGAGGTGGGGTTGCTGGGCAGAGTCTGACTGTGTTACTGTGAAGTGATCTTGCACGGAGCTGACCAGCCTTCTGTACTGGAGGAAAGAGGGCAGGGGTGGGGTCCATGCCCCGCCATGCTTGAGTAGCGTAAGTGAAGGTTACCTAGAATATCTCCCTTGTCAAGCAGCCATGCTCTTTGCTGTCTCTGAAGGTGTGGGGAACCCCAGAGGCAGACCTAGAAGTCTCCAAGTCATAAAGTCAGACTTGGAGCACCAGCCACAGAGAAGAAAGTATTTTGGCATGTTATCTGCATCACTGCAAAATAAATTTCTAAGCATTCCAGGGAAACTGGGGGAGAGAGTGTGAAAATTCTCCAGGGGGGAAGGCTGGGTAAATGGAAAGTAAGTGCACAATGCCCATAATTACTCATTAAGGTGTACAGAATGTGATTAATATTATCTGGACTGCCCGGGCTGTCTCTCTTGTTTTATTTAAGTGAACATAAAACATAATTTATAAGGCCTTTCCTAGGTTAACTGCCAATTTCAATTCCTTGAACTGTGCTTTTTCACAGGGCCTTAAGTTTCTCAACAATAAAATCCGTCCACCCCTGAAACGGTTTTCAGGAACAGAGTTTGCGCTGAGGTTGGGGGTCGAGGCTGGTTCTCCTTCACTCCAGACACAGACCCTCCACCCTTAGACCAGCCTGAAGGTGCCAATTGCTGTTAATTCTCTGTTAATGAGAGCATTTTTATGTCATTGAGGTGACAGTTGTGTATAAAAAAGGCTTCTGAAGAAACTAGAGCTGCATGCCTGGGAAGCTAGCCTTTAAGTTAAGACTCGACTCTACTCATAAATGTAATAAATGCTAACAGTTACATTTAGGGTAGCCTTTTTAAAAAATCACTTTTATTTTTCAATTATAGTTGATGTACAATATTAGTTTCAGGAGTACAACACAGGGATTAGACATTTATATACCTTATGAAGTGATCACCCTGACAAATCTAGTACCCATCTGACACCGCACATAGTTATTACAATATTTTTTACTATATTCTCTATTGGGTAGCCTTTGATTCATATCTGACCCTTTAATAAACTTAACCTTCTTTAACATTTTAAATTGTATTTAAAATTTAGTATATTAATATCCTTTTTGAGTACTTCTGTTGTCTGATTGACAGAGAAATACTTAAATAATATCAATCTAATACCTCAAACTTAGAAATACAGACTCTTCGGTTTCTTAAATGCTTCAGCGTTACATGTAAGCTTAGAAGATTTCAACTTAAAACTGGAAGGCAAATGAATTGTTTTAATTAAATCTTTCATATTGTTATTGCAAGGTAGATCTCCTACCCAAATAGGTCAAAATATATTCATCTTAAGTGTTTTCCTTTTAAAAATTTGTTATTTTTAAAAATAGCCTTATTGAGATATAAAATTCACCTATTTTAAATGTAGGACTGAATTAATTTTTAGTATGTGTACAAGTTACACAACCGTCACCACGACCTAATTTTAGAACATTGCCATCACTTTAGAAAGAAGCTCTGTGTCTGTTTACCGTCGCCTGCCATTCCAGCCCCAGGCCTTAGGCAACCACTAGTCTACTTTCTGTGTCTATATATTGGCTTGTTTTGGACATTTTCCGTACTTAATTTGAAATCATGCTGGGTTGGGGTTTTAAGAAAACAATTTTGCCACTTCAGACAATTTTGGGGTCACCAACAATTTGAGGGTTACTGCCTCAGTGGCCTGAAGTTTCTTTATGATTTGGCCCCTGGCCGGGGAGCTAAGCTGTGCCTCTTGCAGCCCACGATCCGGACTCAAGGCCTTACTACCTAGTCAAAAGTCTCCCACAGAAGACCCCACCCCACTGGTGGCTTCCTTCCATTCGATTCCTTGCCTGTCTGCTGGGCTCCGGCTCTAAGACCTGAAGTGAGAGCTGAGCGAGCACTCTCGTGGTGGCCTCTGGCTCCGAGGCCATGGTTCCGAGGTCATGCTGCTGTGACCGTGATTGTCCTCACAGTGCTTGCCCAGTGGCCACCGGCCACATGCTCACCAACAGCCTCTCGGCCGTCCCCAGGTTCCCGCCCCATGCTCCCCAGCAGGATGGCTTAGAAAGCAGCTCCCCAGCAGGGATTTACAATTCCGCGTTCATTTACAGATATAAGTTCATAGCAGCATTAGTCACAGTAGCCAAAAGGTGGAAGCTCCCCTAATGGCCATCCCTGGATGACTGGGTAAGCAAAATGTGGTATATACATACAACGGAATATTATTCAGTCTTAAAAAGAGTGAAATTTGGACACATACTATAAGATGCACGAAACTTGAAGTTTCTAAGTCAAATAAGCCAGACACAAGACCATAAGTAGTGTATGATTCCCCTCATATGAGGCACCAGGAGTAGTCAGATTCATAGAGACAGAAAATTGAATGGTGGGTGCCAGGGGTTGGGAGGAGGGGATATGGGGAGTTGGTGTTTACTGGGGACAGAATTTCAGTTTGGGTGATAATAAGTTCTGGAGATAGATGGCAGTGATGGTTGCACAGCAGTGTGAATGCCACTGAACTGTACACCTAAAAATGGTTAAAATGGTAAATGTTATGTGATATATATATATATTTATATATTACCACAATTTTAAAAAAAGCAAAACTCTGTTCGTATTACTCTGCCTTGAAGATCTTACTCGGAATCAAATGAATGCTCCCCCAGTCTGGCCTCAGATCCTTTCTGAAATGAGTTAAGGCAGAAATAAGGAAATGAAGATGCCTTGGCCCAGCCACACACCCTTTGTAGCTGGGCTCTACATGACCCTTTAAGGGCATTTTTTGTGATCCCCTCCACCCAGTCGCCAGAGCTCACTGGCCCCAATGGGATGGAGTTTCTCCCTCTCCTCCCCTGCAGACTGCCCTGTAGGTGCATCCTCTGTGCCCCCCCACCCCCTTTCTCTGTCTGGCTGGTCCAGTGTCCCCAGGCCTTTCTGAGATCTGAACCCCCTTAGCTGTTTGCTCAGCTCTGAGCTCTCCAGGCTGCTCTCTGGGAGAGTCTGTTTCAGAGGGGCTGGGAGGGGCTGGAATGTTATGTGTTTTATAAGTACCTCGGGTGACTCTCATGAGAAAAGTTTAGAAGACATTGAACTAGGATAACTGTGTTTCAGAAATGGTCTGGTTTCCCGTCTTTTGGGAAAGAGCTCTCATTCATTCATTCATTCATTCATTCATCAGTTCACTCGTTTGTTCATTCATTCATTCATGCCCTGAAATTAGGCCTTCTTTGAGGTACTGAGGATATCATGGTAGACAAGGCAGCCTAAGTCCCTCCTTTCATGGAGCTTACAGTCTTGGGTAGCGATGGACAGTGGTCGATAAAACATTTAAAATAAAAAGTCTGGAGGCAGTAGTGCCTGGAAGAAGAATAAAAACAAAGCATGGGAAGGGCAGATAGAAAGAGAAGACAGGCTGTGTTAGATACTGTGACCAGGGAAGGCCTCTCCAGGGAGCTGATGAGAGACCAGAAGGAATAAGAGAGCCGTTGTGTTGGTAATCAGGGAAGAGTATTCCAGGTTGATGGAACTGTGAGTGCAAAGGCCTTGAGGCTCACGCTTGGCATTTTTGAGGACCAGCAATATAAGGGGTATAGCTGGAGGAAGGGTTAAAGGCAGGTAGGGGCTAGATCATGTGGGCCTTCTAGGCCATGGAAAGGACTTTGGATTTTGCTGTAAGATGGTGGGAGGGCTTTGGAGCAGGGAGGATGTTGTGATGTGATTCACATTTTTAGATTATTGTGGCGGCTAATAGAAACTAGAGTAGGGAGGCCAAGTGGCAGCAGGGAGAACAGTTAAAAGGTTTTTGTCCTGGCCCCAGGGGGAGGTGATGGCAGCTTGGACCAAAGTGCTAAGGGTGGAGAAGTGCAGGTGAAGGAGCGGGAATCCAGAATGACTCCTGGGTGTTGGGTCTGCACGGCTGGGTGCATAGTAGTGGGTGGCATTTACTCCAGTGGGGAACCCTGGGGAGACACGTTTTAGGGGTGGAAGTCATGAGTTCTCTTTATCAGTATTTAATGTATTCAGCTCATAAACAACCTCCAATTGAACGAACACTTATGTCCTTGACTTGACTCTTTCAAGATATCCAAGTCGGGCTTTTAAACTATGTGTCATGACCCATTGGGGGGGCTGCAAAATCAATTTAATGAATTGTGACTAGTATTAAAAAAACAGAAGAAAACAAAATATCAATGTCGGTCTATCACATATAGTAAGGATAAGAACTGTTTCAGATCGATGTGTATATTTATGTGTCAACTGGGTGCAAAGGAGAAAGGAACAAGGACAGGAGTCAGGGGACCCTTTTTCTAGCCTCAGCTCTGCTTCTGACTAGCTGTGTGACCTGGATGTCCATGTTTCCACCCATAATCTGGGGCAAAGTGAGTTCCACTGGACTGGGGTTCCTTAACTTTGAATGCCTGGCACCTCCCCTCCTCCCTCCATTTCTCTCCTCACCTCTCCACGTTCTCTCAGTGGGTGGACTGCAAACCCTACTGGCCAGAAAGATCATTTTTTCAGTTTTGCATCCTTCCATTTCTCTTGCTTAATCAGAACCATTTCCAAGGGTACTTTTCTTCAATCACATACAGTCGTCCGTTGTATCCACGGAGGATTGGTTCTAGGACCCCCCTAGATACCAAAATCCACAGATGCACAGGTCCCTTATATAAAATGGCGTAGAGCAATGCGTCTCATTTTGTTTGCTCGTGTGAAAGTCATTGGGCCAGATTGTCTCTAAAGGCTCTTCTTGCCTGAGATGCACCTGATTCTGCACTCACCTGTCTGATTGACAGCCGGTTTGCACTTGGACAGGGACCCTGTGCACGACCCTCTGCTCTGGGCACGTTTTTGCAGATGGGCCAGAAGCATCCAAAAGGGGAAGTGGGTTGACTGCAGAGGGTTTTGGTGAGCGTATTTGGTGGCCTGGTGTTCTCCCCAGCAGGTACATGTTGTAATGTAGGCAGTACATCTTCACAGCTGACTATTAAGAGTCCCCCCATGGCAGGTTTCTGTGGCAGTAAATCGCCTCCGTTTCAGATGAAGCCATGTCTTTTCTCTTCCCAAGTTATATACCCTGTGCATTCATCTAATTCTCAGAGTTATACCCTTGACCTTCATCTGCCAAAAGTTTAATTTGCTTTAGTTCTGCAGCCGCCTCCCAGCCTGGGCATCAGGAGCTTTGTTTGAGGAGCTTACAGGAGAGACTAACATGGGACTTAGATATAGTAAGGTTCAGCTTATTCCCAAGAAACAAACCCCCAAATCCCTCAGTATTCTTTAGTAGTTGCTTCTAGGGGCTCTAATAAGGAGAAATGATCTGGAAATGGTTTTGAATGGCCCTGGGCTGTCCCTGTTCAGGGGACTGTGAGCAGGAAGGAAAATTGAAGTTTAATAATAGCACTAATGAAAGCTTAGGCTGAACCTGGCTCCTACCTCAGTGCTTTGGGGCTCCCGAAAGGTCACCTGTAACACAAGTGTGCTGGATGTCTGTAAAGCGCCCAGAGGCCCTTGTTAGTTGGAGAACACTGGGTCACCTTTCAGAACTGCCTTTTTGCTTGGCCTCTTCCAGGTCTGAACATCCGTAAGCTATAACATGGCTCATTTCAGAGAAGCAGGGGAAAGTGTGCATGGTTTAGATCCCAGCTCTGCCATCACAAGCTGTGTCACTAGGTAAATTCTTCAGCCTCTCTGAGCCTCAGTTCCCTTTTAAAATGGGCTGGATACCACCTAATTCCAGTGTGGTTGTGAGGAACAGGGAAGAGACATTAATAAAGACTAATGTTCGAGTGCTTATAGAACTCACTTAAGGCACCTCATAGTTTCATAAGAATGTATCATATTTATTTTGCTTTATGTTTTTGTTTTAACTCCTTTGACTAAGAAGGACCCTGGAATAGTTTTGAGGAAGTCTGTTAGGAAAGAACATGCCAACTTCTTTGTTCTTTTGCTGTGAATAAGTGGTTTGACCTGATACCCTTCAGCAGAAAAAACTCATTAGTTAACCCCTCAGGTCATTTGACCGGTTGTTTTATTTTCATTCATTTGACACAAATGTGCTGAGTACCTACTATGCGCTAAGCACTTAGTTAGGCAGAGGCAGGTGGAGAGGGGTCAACAAGACAGGCTTGGGGGCCTGGCTGCCAGGGAGAGTTGGAGGGATGAGCCAGCCTGAGAGATGCTGGTCCTGCTCTCCCAGCCCCACTGTGGGACCTTCGGCCATTCCGTCTCTTCACTGGGCCCAGTTTTGTTTTTGGTGTGCAAAAGGGCTTGTATTTTGTGTTGATTTCTAATTCAAATCTGACATTTCTCACATCTACTCCAGAAAAAAACCAGAACGCCAAATGTCCAGTAGCCAGAGCACTTAGCTCAGTTTTATTCCCCAGAAAAGTGAAGGGCTTAAAGAAACTCTTTTAGCAAACCTCTTCCAAGATAGCAACAACTAAAGTTTCCTGTTTTGCTGTTGTTTGCAGGTTAATCATGCGCATCCCTTTGGAAAGAAATGCTTTTGTCTGGGGCGGCTGAGCGCTGATAAACCTGTTCTCTGGTGACTGGGACACACTTTCTCCTCTGAAAATGAGTGGCAGTGGTCAGCGGCCGGCTAAGGACTTCAGGCCCTCGCACTAGTTTCAGTTCTTTATTCTTTGCTGAGTTTCAGTTCTTTATTCTTTGCTGGGCAGGAGCGAACGGGGAAAGCTAAGGCCCTGGCCTATCCAGATGCGAGACTATGCCACGCGCACTGGCTTCAAAGCGCCTCTGACTTCTTGGGATAAAAGTAAATCTCCCGGAGGCGCAGATTCCTGAGTATTTAAAAAAATGTTCGTAACGTGCCGTAGTGTTTATGGGACTTATTTACTGCTCTTCACCTCTCAGCTTTACGAGAGCTACCTAGGGCCCAGCGGCTCTGTGCCCAGGGGTGGCCTGAGGAACCCTTGGGGCTCAGGACCCCCTCCCTCCCTCTCCTCTTTCCTCCAGTTCTGACTCTTCCTTCCAGAGACTGAGCTAGAACTGGGGATTCAGGCTCCAGCCATAATGACTCAAAGAGAGCCCCTTCCTTTGCATTTGAAAAGGACAGAGGTGGCCCAAAGCGGGAGGCGGAGCTCAAAGCTGAGAGTGATCCGGGATACTCAGGCCCGGGGCCAGCTGGTTGGGTCCCTGGTACACCCCAAGGCTGCGAAGCATCCCCAGTCAGGGCGGGTTTGGGAGGCAACCAATCCATCTCTTCCCTCCCTCCCTCCCTCCCTCCCTCCCTCCCTCCCTCCCTCCCTCCCTCCCTCCCTCCCTCCCTCCCTCCCTTTCCCTCTCTTTAAAATCAATAAATATACCCTCGGGTGAGGACTTAAAAAAAAAAGTAATCCCTGAGGAAGAGGTTCATATGTACATCAGGGAGAGGATGGGGTTCTTCCCACTCTTAGACCTTCTACCCTGATCCCTCCAGTGGAATTTCAGGCTGGAGTCCTGGGGTGACTGAGACAAGAGGGTTTTGGTCCCCGAGTGGTTCCTGTGGCCCATGCTCCCCCAGAGCTAAAGACTACCTGCTCTGTTTTCTAGAAGGTTTTTGGGAAGAGGGGAGTCCCTATATTTATTATTATTATTACTGTTATTATTAGGTGGCATTTTTCCATATGAAAAACCTTGTCATTCCAGCTGGGATGCCGGCCTTTGGCCTTTGGTCTTGGGTTGTAAACTGGGAAGCACTGGCTAGGACATCCATTTCACAGCCAAGGTTTGCCTTTCCTTTCACAACCTCTCCTGGCCCGACACTCTTCTCTCCCTCCTTCCCCCGTTACTGCTTAACTGCCACCTGGTCCTCTACCCATTGCCCTCTACCCCTGTCCCTCACATTTGACTGCCCCACCCCTGGAGCACTTCTCCCCGAGATATCCACTGCTCTGTGTTTACAAACTAGGGATTTCCAGTTGGAAGGGGCTTAGAGATCACCAGATTTTACCTCTTTACCCAGGAGACCTTGTTCAAGGTGAGGCTCTTGGTTTGGTGGCAGAGCTGGGGGCAGGATCCAGGCCTGTGACATTCCACACAGACAGTTTTGGGTGCCATGTATCAGGCTATTTTACATTTTCATTTAATTCCCGTAACCACCCTAGGATATAGGCATTTTATAGTTGAGTTTCAACGATTAAGACATTGTTCCAATGTCCCAAGATGAGTTAGTAGTGAAACCAGGATTTGGATCCAGTTCTGGTAACTTCAGCTTCCCAATCTTCTCATTCCAAAGGGCACTGCCAGGTGACCCAATTTGCCTGGGACTTTCCTGGTTTCAGCACCGGAAGTCCCTAGTCCTGGGAATGTCCTCAGTCCCAGGCCAACCAGAGGCGGGAGAGAGCTGTGACATAGTGCCTTTCAGGGACAAAGCAGAATGGCCTGCCCTTATAGTAGTGGCTCCCTCGGAGGAAGCTGGGTATCACTCACCCTTCTTCTAACCCGATGAGGTTGACTCAGACACTTCCCCATCCCAATGCCCTTTTGACAGACGGGCTGGACTGTGCTGGGCACATGAATCTGGGCATTTGGAGAAAACATCTCTGTAATTACACCGCCGCTCCGGGCTTTCAGAGTGTGGGGAAGAGGAGGAATTGTGCCCAGGCTGTTCGCAAATTGGGAGTTGGAAAGGTCTGACGTCAGCTGGGTGTCAGAGCTGTTTTGCCAGTGAAAGGGGAGGGGACCCATTTGGTCCTGGGTTACTCAGTACAGAAGGCTTCATTTTGAATGCTGAGGAAATGAGAACAATGGTTTTTGTGGTGGGAGCATTAAGTGTAAAAGCATCTTTTAAGGCCCTTGGTTCTAGAACAGATAGGCCTAGGTTTGAATTTGCTGCCTGCACTGCCATTTGCTGGCTGTGGGATTTTGGGCAAGAACTCCTCTGGACTTCTCTTTTCTCAACTGTGCTCAAATGGGTACAGCCATCACCAGGGGTGAGGTGGGAGGGCAGAGGGGAAATGAAAAGTTAAGCATCAACAGAATAAATAAATAAAATGGAGGTAAAAGATATTATTATTCATTATTTCTAACACAGGATTTTTATGAGAATTAAATGAAGCCATTTAAAAAAAGGCTTAGCATTGTGTTGGGCATCTCAGGCACATGGTAAATTCTCAGTAAATGTGTAGTTCTCATGATGATTATTGTTAACTCTTGCTGTATTTTATAAGACCTGAGTTCCAGCCTCCGGAATACCACATGTCTTTGGTTTTATGAAATGCATCAAAGGCAAGTTCCCACCAGGGTCCCACAGCATCTTAGTTTTGTGTCTTTAGACCTGACCGAGCAATCCAGCAGCGGCTCTTTTCTGCCCCAGCAGTACTGTCAGGGAGTCACCCAGAGAATGAATGGACTCCATTCCTGTATCCCAAGCTGAGTTTCCGTCACCTGCTCTCAGTTCACTGGGCATGAAGCGTCCACTTAAAAAAATATATGTTTTTATTGATTTCAGAGAGAGGAAGGGAGGAGAGAGAGATAGAAACAATGAGAGAGAATATTGATTGGCTGCCTCCTGCATGCCCCCTGCTAGGGATTGAGCCTGCAACCCGGGCATGTCCCCTGACCAGGAATCAAACCATGACCTCCAGGTTAAGGGGGTTGATGCTCAACCACTGTGCCACACCAGCTGGCCACATCACATCATTTTGATGACTCCTTTAACACTGTATTACATTTTAAATTACCTGTCCTGGAAGTGGCCAACAAACTAGGTCTTGGGCCAGGAGGAAACTATTGAGATGTGTGGTGGATTGGGCACTTGGCGTTGGTCCAGCGTGGCACCTGAGAGCATGGGCTGCCTGTGTTAGAACCCTGCCTTCACCTCTTACTAGTCTTGGGACCTAGACATGTTACCTAAGTGCCTCAGTATTCCCATTTGTGAAGTGGGGACAGTAGTGGTACCCACCCCATAGGACTGTTGTGTCCATTAAATACGTGAACTGCTTGGTGCACCCTGAGTGCTCTCTAAACGTTAAATGCCACCGTCTGTGTGTATTGGTTGCTCAACCCCTTCTGACACCACTTTTCCTAAGACACACACAGGATCAATAGACTCACACTTCAGTACGTAATTGGCAGCCCTTCCTTTGTCTGCCAGGCCCACAGTAGGTCCTCATTGCTGTCATTGGATATGAAGAATCCAGTAGTCAGGTTGGAGCCTCAGCTTGGCAACTTTCCACCCATGTGGCCTTGACCTTGGTCAAGTTCCTGAAGTTAAGGGGGGCTCAGAGAGGTGATCTGTGAATGCAGGTACTTCCTTCACTGTGTGAAGGGTCACGCTTCATCGAGTGCCTGGCACACAGTGAGCGCTCCATAAATGGTGGGATTGTTATCATTCTCATAAAAAGCACACAGGGCCCCTTTGGCTTTTGTGGCCTGGGGTACCGAAGCTGGTTCACACGGCGCCCGGTGAAGTCACAGGCAGGCCTGCAGGAGCCGCCAAGGGCAGACGGCCTTGGGAAAGGACCCGTGTTGCAGGCCCCACACGGTCAAAGCATTTTAAAGGCCCTGTATTAGAAAAATAAACCAATTAAATAATACTGCCCCCCATAAAAGCTGACTTTTAATGGATTGCACGCTGGGGTTCTCTCCGTGGCGGTCCCGCAGCCACAGGTCTCGGGGAGCCTGTCTGCCGCCATGGGGAGAGTTTAATCTTGCATGGCGTGGGCATAATTTTACAAGCTTTATGGCTGTTTTTTCTCCTCCAAAGTGTTGCTATATCATTGTGCACCAAGGGCAACTTGCGTGCCTTTAACAGTTTACCTCGTTTTTGGTGGAAATGAAAAATGAAGTCATAAATTAAAGAAAAACACAACATGGATTTTTTTCCCCCCCTCTTCTCGAGGCAACCGTGGAGGAACAAAGGGCCAGTGTTTCCCGATCAGCCTAATCAAATTCTAATGGCTTTTATGTGTGGACAATTGCCCGTAGATCGCCTCCTGCCCAGAGAGGGCTGCAGGCCACGGTGGTGTGTTGGGCTCACACCTCTGACCCCAGGAATACTTGGGGCTGTTCTCTAGGGCAGGGGCCAGCAAACTGCAGCCTGGGGGCCACACCCTACCCATCACCTGTTTTTGTGAAATGGTTAAAAAAAAGAAAAATCACAAGAAAAACCATATTTCCTGACACGTGAAAATTAGATGGAATTCAGACTTCATTGTCCATCAATGAAGTGTTGGCTCACAGCCACACCCATTCATTCCTGGATTGTTTGTGTGGCCGAGTTGAGACGTGGCGACAGAGACCATATGGCATAAAGCCAAAACACCGTCTGGCCCTTTGTAGAGAAAGCTTGCCAACCTGGCTCTAGGAAGTAAAGGAGGAGGGAGAAGACGCAGCTTGGAGTGTCCTGGAGTTGATGACTTACCCTCAGGGTTTCCATGTGGCTCAAAGTGACAAGTCCAAGGAGAATTGCATAGAAGGAAGGGTTCACCTTCCAGAAGTAATTGGCGACTTGGGGAGATGGCTTTCCTCACCTTTCGGACCTCACATTGGTCTGTGTGGCTTTCCTGGCAGAGAATCCCTAGCCCGGCTTGAGGTCTGGTAACGTTTCATCAGCTCACTTGATGGCTCAAGAGTAGAGAAGTTCCTACCTCCCCTCCCGAGGGTGGGGGAGTGATTTTTGTCACAGATTCTGTGCAAATCTAGTTTATGGTCTCCAGTAGCTTCAGAAATTTCTCACAAACACTTTTTTGCCGCCCCCCCCCCCCCCCCGCTTTAAGCATTCGGTATGTAGTAGTAACTCATTTAATCCTCACAACCAACCCAGGGAGCCACGTCCTTTTGATGGGGACTCAAGAAGTTAAAAATTTTTAGCTTTAGATATATAGTTAATAGGCTTGGTAATTAGTGCATGCAGAAAGCTATTGTTCCAGGGACTGGAATGTATGACTGGACCTGCCCTGATTTCAGGAGACCCGCAAGCAATTCAACCTTTGTGCCCCAGGAGGACTGCAAGCGTCCAGGACGGCATCTGAGCCTTTGTGCTCCAGGGACAGAGTGTCTGCCGTCCAGGATACAGGCAGAGAATCACCAGTCGGCAGATGAGGGGATGCTAGGAAAATTGCCAGGCTGCAGATTTTATCTGGTTAACCTTTTCCTCTGAATTCCAAACCCCTTACCTACACTTTTCCTCTCCTTATAAAAAGGGCCAGCTTGAGATGAGATGTAAGACGGTCTTTTAGTGCACATAACCCACCGTCTTCTCAGATCACCAGGCATCTGAATGAAGCACCCATAAAGATTCAATCCTTGTCTCTACTTACTGGTTCTGGTAGTGACAGGCAGCAACGCACGCCAGCTTTTCCAGCTTCACTGTTCCCAATTTACAGGTGAAGAAACAGAGGCACAGAAAGGTTAGGTATCTTGCCTAAGGTCACACAGCTGGTAAGTGGCAGAGCCAGGATCCAAGCCCAGAGAATGCCCTGCCGTCCACCCTGCTGCCACTCTGTAGGGGTGAGATGTTCCGGCTGTGAAATGACCTGCTTTTCTCGTTCCCTCATGCTCCTCCTGTGTCAGTGCACGCGAAAACTGCCTCCTGTGTGAAGAGAAAGCTCTCGTTGATTCATTAACTCATCCCTTCCTTTCTCCCTTCAGGTGTCCTCAGCGTTGTTGGGATTTTGAGAAGTTCACTTAATTTCCCTCGTTTGTTCATTGTATGCGCCGCCTCTGCCTGTCTAGAACCATAACCCTGTTCCTTTCTGCCTGGAGCCGATATATTCATTAAAAAGAACCTAATTTAGGAGAGGCTTTGGGGAGGCCGGGCCCCTGACTTATCCAGTGGGAGGAGCCTGCTGGGGTGTATGTTGGGGGCTGCAGGCCAGAGGCTTTGGGGACCAGGAACAAGAGGTCCTAGCCGACTGTTGAGGGAGAAGGCTGTGGAATTTTGGAAATATCACCAAGTCTGGTGTTGGTACATCTCACTGTCTTGGAAACGGCCTTTACGGTGTCTTTTGTGAGGAGCGTGATTTTAATGTTTTCGAGGCCTTGTCTTGTTTTCTTAAAATTTGCTGGGAAGAATTTTTAGCATTATTTCTGCCCTTTGGGATGTGGAGATGACCGAATGTTGGGGGAGGCAGAATGGCCCCTGTACCGTTAGATAAAGGCCCAGCTTTGCTAGAAGCCCATTTTCTGTCTTCCTTCCCCACCTGTTTCTTCTTTTCTCCCCTGTGCTTTTTCCTTTGTCAAACAACAAACGTTTGTTGCTTATTTCTGATGAGCCTTCACTTTCTTTCCTCAGTCATGCGGAGGAACCCCTTCGGCGGCGTGGACATCTGTTGCCGGAAGGGGTCTCGAAGCCCCCTGCAGGAGCTCTACAACCCCACCCAGGTAAGCCCTGGAGGCTTCCTTGTTGTCTCCATGCATTGATTTGGGCGGGTGGGGAATGAAAAACTTCAAAATGCCGTTCATTGGGGATTTGAAACTTTCTTGCACTGCCTGGCATTTTACCTTCAGGGGTTGCTTTCTAGGTCACCCTTTCTCTGTGTAATGGCTCTGAAATTCTAGAGGGGTGGTTGGAATTAGAGAACTGCCTGGGGCTAGTGCTGGAGCGAGCTTTCAGGCCTCCCCAGGTGTTGAGCCCCTGAGACCCACACGGGTGCCAGCAGTGGGGCTCTGAAAACACAGAGCCGGCAGACTGTGCAGTCTCCCCTTTGGCACCCCAAAGGAGGCTCACATGTGGGTGATCTCCAATATCAAAGCCCAATAATGCGCCCGGAGTTCCACCTCATTGTGCCATTTTGGTGAGAAACCCTTGTGTGTGGACACACTTTTGCTAGGTGACTGTCATGGTATAAATTGGACTTGATTATGAAAAGAGTTCCTCTGAGCAAAAGAAGCTCCAACGGAGGAAAAGTGTGCTCCGTGGAAATCTGGGAGCAAAGGGAGGAGTCCTGGTCGCCATGGTGTGTGTGAGTCTCGAAGTGGAGACTCCAAGGCTGGTCCTTTTGTGGGAACGTTAATTAGAACTTGACCCCGAGAACTGGTGAGTGAACAATTAGAGGCCCATCTGCTGACTTTTGATTGCTGTTAAAAAAGGGGGGAAAAATTCAATACTTTGGTGATAGTCTCTGAACTTTATATCAAATTCTTAACTTAGTATTTGTGAATCAAGTTGCTTGGTGGAAGACAATATTGCTTGGACCTCAAAGGTGCTGGACTTCCAATCCCACATCCCTTCCCTGTCTCTCACCTGCAGTTCCTCCTGGAACAACGGGCTCCCGAGTTTGGTCGTCAGAGGTGGTCTAACCAGGTTAATGAACTCCTCCATCAGCCCTCCCTCCACTTCGGAGCTCTTGTGTGACTGGGCCAGATTGTCTAGGCATCTGCAAACTCTGTGGCTTCCTTTACTGGGCTCTCTGTTCACTCAGCAGGGAACTTGATATTTGGGTTTTGTTTGGTGCCCAAATAATTCGATTATAACAGGCAAGTCTTCCGGTCCATTCACACTCTGTCCTTAGGAAGAGGCAGAACCAGCTTCGATAAAGGATAGGATTTCTGGTCGACCACGATGAAAACAACACATGCAACTGAGATGCAAACCGTTCCCATCCTAGATCATTTTCCCCTTCAAAACAAAACCGCCAAAGCGCTGCTGTAGCCCGAGGAAATTTTATGGGCAACATTTGGTGTCACGGGAAGATTCTATTACTGAAGCAGGTGCCCCTCTGGAGAGGAAGCCCACGGCTGTGCCTGTGCTGTTCACTGGTGTGCCCCCAGCCCTAATGCAGGTGGCCTATAGCAGGTACCCCCAAATGCCAGTGACTGAAAAATTAAAGTCCAGGTTCAAATTCCTACCTCGCCGCCAGCTGGTGGCGCAACCTTGAATGCATTGTGTCCTCTTAATGGTCAGTTTCCCCGACTGTCCGGAATGTTGAGAGGCTGAAATAACTGGGACGTGTCAGAGGCTGTGTAAATATGGTTCATCAGTGTCAGGGTCATGAGGATGGATTCCATGCTGCAACTCTTGACTTTAGAGTCAGACCAGGCTCAAAGAATGGTTTCCTCACTTGTTAGCTATGTGCATGTGGGCAAGATACTGAACCCGTCTGAGGCTGCTTTCCTTCATTTATAACATGGTGCTCAAAATACCTGCCTCGCAGGGTGCATGAGAAGATGGGCCTTCCTCGGTGCTTCTTAGGGGTTTGTTCATTCCCAGGTTCATTCATTCTTTCACTCCTCCGTCTGCTATTACGAGCATGTGCCATGTGCAGCTCAGTGTCAGGAGCTGGGCACAGAAGGGTGAACAGTGCATGTGTGGTTAGCCTTCTGAGTCTGCTTCCTCTTGTTACCCCAGGGTTGACATGAGTGGGTTGACTAGCGAGTAAACCAATCGCAGGAGAGAGAACCTTCCTGGGTAGGTCATCTTATACTTCGGTGGTGTTATGAGTGTTGCCTGGATGTGATGTTCATTGAGCAGCCGTAGCCTAGGACCTGGGAGCGAAGCTGGGGCTGGAGAGGCAGCTCTGGGAGCCATTTGTGAGGGCGGAGGTGAGTGAATCACCGCCCTCCATCAGGAATGTCGTGGGCAAGCTGTCTGGCCCTTTTTGCTGGTAATCAGGAAAATGTGCCTGCAGGAAGATCTCCCCGTTTCCTCGGGATGTTGTCCTGGGATGTTTTTTCTTAGGCTGGTTTCCTTTACAAGCTGCAATTACGTTCCATTCCCACGCATGTTCAGTCAGTGGCTCTTCTTGCAGAAACTGTCTTGGTCATCCTTTGGGCTGCCGTGGGCTGGGGCATTCAAGGGAGAGAAGGAAGCGAGCATTCCTGCTGAGTTTAGTTAGGTTTTGTGTCCACAAGACACTTGCAACCTTGCACCTGATCAGGCCTGGTTGTGGTTTCTCGTGTTTTCCTACCGGCCAAGCTGATGAAGCCGCTAAGCCTGGATTGATGTTATCACAGACGCAGATGACAACCCCTGTAATTGCTAGAAACGAAACTGCTCTTGGAGATCCATGTCCCCTTTTGATGCTGACTGGTTATTTGCGTTTGATATATGATGGTGAAAACTGGGACTGTTTATTTTAGATGACATGTCAAGAAGGCACCATCTTGTTACAGTGTACTGATGCTGTAGGCCAGATGCTTATCCAGATGTTTATGAACATCTCATCAAATGCTTGTAATAAGTCCCAGGCTAGGTATTACACCCTCATGTTATGCGTGGGCGAATTGAGGCCAAGAAGGTCATACAGCTTGCCCAAGGTCACACAGCTAATAAGAAGCAGAATAAAGATTCAAACCCAGAACCAACTATAAATCTGTTTATCTCTGCTGTGCTCACTGTCACCAGCAAACTTGTCTTGGCAGGAATTACCCCTTCTCCCCTCCAAAAATAAAAAATCACACCCAGATTTTCATTGGACAAAGTCTCAAAACCTCCCTTGGGAAAATTGGCTATAATCTGATTTTAGTGTCTAAGGTTTCTTATTTTAGTGCCTTGCAAACCTCTAACCATTAAAGCAACAATCAGTTAAAAAAGTTTGTAGTTGATATTCTTAGAAAAACTGCACTCTGATGTCTTATAATTTTCCTGGTTCTCTGCTGCCTCCCTGGCCCCAAAATAAAACGTAATTGCCGATCAGATCAGCTGGCGTCAAGTCACTGAAAGTTCAGGAGTTTCCAAGTGCATATTTGTGGGCCGAGTCCATCTGTGGGCCGCCCTGGCTCAGCTCAGTCTCAGGGCAGAGCTCCGATGTCAGCCATTAATAGGGCATAATTGCCCCTAAATGACAGCGAGGGCGAGACAGCTTGTCCTTCTGCCTCGCCCACCTCCCAGTCCTCTCGTGGGTTCCCTGAAATCTTCACAGCATCACTCATGTGGTTCAGCCCTGCCCTGCCTGCTTCTTTCTTTAGCATTTATACTTGCTCTGTGATTACCACGTTCCCAGAAGACAGATGCACAGCCCCGGGCTCACCAGGAATTCACAAGCACTGAGCCAGGAGGCTTGCACGAGGTTCCTGGGGGTCTCTGAGGACCAGTCAATATTTTATTACAAAATGATAAAATTGGGCCCTTATTGCTCCATTCTTCAATATGTTGAAGTAAATTTACTTCTCCATAAGGTAGGCCCCAGGAGGAAGGCTGAAGAGAGAGAGAAGGAAGGTAGGGACGAAAGAAAAAAGGGAGGGAGAAAGGTACTATTTATTGAATGTATAACACATCTCAGTGACTAGTCTAGGCGTTTTTCCACTCATATCTCATAGAATTTTCAAAACAACCCTAAGAGGAAGGTATCCGATAACCCCATTTTTCAGATAAGTTAACTGAGGCTCAGAAGGGCTGAGTTAGTTGCTAGGATCACACATCTCCTAAATGGTAAGGCTGGGTCTATCTGACCTGGCAGGGGTTGTAGGAAGGTGAGAGCTGATCACTTTTTCTTTCCTGAGTGGAAAAAAAAATGTTTCCTTGAGGCTCTTTTCCCCCAGTGACTAAGCTGAGACCTGGGATGTACTCAGGATAGTTGCAAAATTCCCAAAGCCAGGGCCAAGGCTCATGGGATGGGAACAGCAGTTGTTCATCAAACAGTGGCAGATTGGTGTTTTGCTTAATGAACCTGATATTTGGAGAGGCCTTTGTCTGGTGGCTGGAGCCACGCTAAGCAGGAGTCACCCCCAAGAACTCTGCTATGGGACAGCACACACCTTGGTGAAATTTGGAAGCCAAGGTCATTGAGTCCGTTGCATGTTTTAAATTGATAAAAGCTTGAATCATCTAAGGAGGGGCAGGGAACTCTCCTAATCCCAACCTCAATAGTTTTCTCAGCAATGCTTGCTCCTACAGGCATTTGTAGGATAAACAGGAAAAACACCTGGGGAAGAGAGGCACTTAGGTAATAGGGTGTGATAAGTGCTGTGTGAGAGGCTTTTAGCAAAGTTATGGGACAGTCATAGTTAATCCTTCGAGGTGCAGGGCACAGTGGGAGGCTTCATAGATGAGGTGGCATTTGAGCTGGGCCTTTGAAGATGCATCAGACTTCACCTGACAGGGAAGAGGGAACAGCATCACAGAGGGAAGGAACAGCAGGAGCAAGGACCATAGGAGGGCAGTCCATGACTCCTTCAGACAATGGCGAGGAGTTTGTGGCTGGAGTTGGGAGCTGGTTGGAGACCAGGCAGGAAAGGAGGTTGGTACCACACTTGCCCACTGTTCCGGAAGGTTTAGTTTTTATCCACTGTCAGGGTCGGAGGTCCTGAGGAGCCCACAGGAGATGCTGTGCAACTTATGAACCAGCTCCTGCTTCTGACTCAGCCTCTGTTGACTGTGGGGCTTCTCTAAGGCAGACTGTATTCCCTGGTCCCTGCAGTGCACTCATCTATAAGATGAAGGGTTTGGACTAGATCATGGTTCTCAACCCCACTTGCATGTTAGAACCCCTCAGGGAGCCTTGAACAATTCTCAGTGCCAGGCCTCACCCAGAGATTCTGATTTAATTGGTTGGTCTGGGAACAATATTTTCCAAAGTTTCCCCAGGTCATTCCAATGGGCAGCAGGGTTCCGGAGCACTAGACTGAGAGTCTGACAGGGCTCCACCCCTTCTAAAAATCTTTGATTCTTTGGTTCTCACATACCCCATAACTCATTACATGAAAAGCAGCTCCAAGCATGTGCACTGAGGTTGCTCAGACCACTCTGCTGCCTGCCTCTGAAGCCCCCAGCTCAGTTTTGTGCACCAGCCTTGTCCACTAGGAGGGTGCCAGGTTCCCTCATGTGCTCCCTGGGAAGGTGTATGGGTCAGTGCCCTGAGCGCTGAAGACTCCGTCACTATTTTGTGGACAAACCCAAGAAGGGAGCCCCCAGGCAGAGAACTGGGAGGAGCCCTGCATATGGACAGACACTTGTGCCACTCCACTCATGGTCCTGCGAGAAGGAAGACCCAGCCTTGGTCCAGGCCAGGTGTCTGATGGGCGCTCCTGAAGGATCCTCGAGGAAGGAAGAAAGAGCTCTCTGCGTTTTGAATTGTTGTTTGGTAAGAATGATGCTGAATGGTTGTATCCCCTGGGGAAGGCAGGAAAGAGCAGACATTGTCCAGCCTCAACTCTGGTCAATTAATCCCTTCATTACCAACCACCTGGTAAATGACGAGTCCGTCTAATTATCTTGCTTTGACCCAACAGCTGTCTACCAGCCGAAGAGGGATTAATTGATTTAGTTGTGGACTGGCTCCTTATGCGAAGATATTACTTACTGTCGGCCTAGCAGAACGGCAGCTGGCTGGCAAAGATGAAATATTACATTAACTTGATCTTACACACAGCATTTGGGAAAATGCTTCATTATTAATTGCAAATTACAATAGACGAGCGAAGACCATTTCAAAAACCAAGGACAGTGAGCAGGCTCTTTCACTGTGGCCATTGTGCTTGGACCAGGGAAGGTGCCCTAGTCAGATTTCCAATCAAGGCAGGGCAGATGGGGACTTCAGAGTCAGGCACAATTTGGGTCAGAGGAAAGGGTTGGATGCTTGAAGGAACTAGGGGATCCCAGCCCAGGTGTATGCGTGGGGCAATTCCTTAACCTCCCAGGCCTTTTGTTATCTGTAAAATAGGAGTGAGACGCCAGTCTTGCAGGTTTGTGAGATTCTACATCATGTCTAAAAATCACCTAGGACATTGCCAAGTGCAGAGTTGGTGTTAATCAGTAGCCATTAATGAGCTGAGCTGAGTTCAGTAACCTGGAGCTTGTCTGAAGGGGTCTGGGCCAGGCTGGGCCCCAGTACTGCAGGCTCAGACACTTTGCAAATGCACACTTGGAATTTTGTTGAATAATAATTAGATGATTTCCTCTTGCCTGGAAGCTACTAGCTAGTCATTGTTAGCACTTCCTAAAAATGTTGATTTATGTTTTCTTGTCTGATACACTCTGTTGTTAGTAAGCTTGGTGTGCTGATTTGTAAGGCCATGAGTACCACTGTGTGTGTGTGTGTGTGTGTGTGTGTGTGTGTGTGTGTGTGTGTATGCCCGCACTCGTGTGCGCACATGTGCTCATGCATGCACTCAACCCACATCCTGGAAAATGGGCAGATACAGCTGTTAGTTTTTTTGGTTTTTTTTTATATCTTTATCGATTTCAGAGAGAGGGAGAGAGATAGAAACATCAATGATGAGAGAGTCATTGATCGGCTGCAGCCCGCAACCCGGGCATGTGCCCTGACCGGGAATCGAACTCTGATCGCCTGGATCCTAGGTCAATGCTTAACCACTGAGCCACGCCCGGCCGGGCCAGCTGTTAATTTTAAAGGCCTCCTGTGGTTGGGTTTGTCATACTCCCCAGTACCTAGCTAAGTGCCTGAGTAATGGCTGTTAAATAAGACCCGTCTCTGGGCCATGCTAATGCGATGTCATTGATCTCATCGATGGATCCCCGCTCATTCAGGCTGTCTTTGTAGGCAGTTGTTCTGATTCCAGAAGCCTAATTTGACCGAGTATATTCAAATCTGCAGAGTAAGCCCAGTGCCCTCATGGGGCTTTCTGTGTCAATCTGTGTGAATATAATATGGTGTGTTTCAACTAGAGAAGGGCGTTCGTGTGACAGAGCGACCTGGGCAATTTCCAAATGGTAACACAGCTGTAAAATCTGCCATTTTCGGAAGTTATTTCCTAAATTACCCTCAATTATAAGAGGCCTCTACATAATTTGATATATATATATATATTTTGGTAAATTGCACAACTCAAGGAGCGTCTCAGCCAATTGGATTTAACCTTGTCGGCATGGATAGAGCTGAAACAAAGCCCCAGCTTGTTCTCGGGTTTTCTGTGGGGGAGCCTTGGGTGGAGGTGGGCATTGGCACACACCAGCTCTTCCTGCCTCCTATCCCTCATCCCTTCTCAATGGTGAAGTTGGCCTGCAGGTCTGGTGGGAAGAAGGGTTTTTACTCCGCCTTTACCACTCATTACTGTGAAATCTGGGGCAAAGAGCTGAACCTTTCCTAAAACTGGAAACCTTGTAAAATACCAACAGTTCAGTTATTAAGGATTAAATTAGAAAATATATAGAAAGCTCCAGGCACATAGTAAGCTGTTCAATAAATTCTGATTTTTATTTTATTTTTATTTTTTAGCTCAGATGATACCTTCTTCAGGAAGCTCTTCCTGATTTTCCCCCCTCCAAGCTCATATTAAATGTTCTTCTAGAACGGTGCTGCCTACTCATAATATAATGTGACTCACACATGTAATTTGACATTTTCTAGCAGCACATTTTAAGAAGTAAAAAGAAAACAGGTAAAATTCATTTTAATATGTTTTATTTAATGCGGTATATCTAAAAAATGATTGTTTCTACATGTAATCAGCAAGAATTGTTAAGATATTTTACCGTCTAGTTTTCATACTTAGTCTTTGAATTCTGATGTGCATTTGACACAGCACATCTCAGTTCAGACTGGCCAGATGCCACCTGTCCAGTAGTCACATGTGGCTGTGGCTGTCCTATTGGACCACGTGGGTCTATAAAATGCCCCCTTATCTCCACCCCGTGCTCGCATTTCCTTTGTTCAGGACACTTGTTCATGCCTTTGGCATGATTTTACTACGCTTTGTGCCCCTGAGGGTGTGTGCCTATCTTATTCATCTTGGGGCACCCAGTGGCTACTATAGCCAGCCCCAGAAATGGGGCTCAGGAGGTGTTTGGGTGATGAGAACAGTGCCTGTTCCTGTGCCTTCAGCAAGCCCAGTGTGTGGAGGTTCATGCTGGGGAGGTGACCAGGGCTATGTGCCTCTGGAGGCACCAACGCAGCCAACCATCAAGGCAGGAGGTTTCCCGGGGCCCAGCGAGGTCCCTGGTATAAAGAGTTTGTCTCTGCTCCAGGCAGAGGCCTGATGGGTCCCTGAAAAGCATCCTTCCTGAAGTTTAAATGCAAATACCATGGAAGGGCTGCCCCTCAGAAAGGTGTCTAGACTTTATAAGATTCTTTCTGGAGACTAGCACGAGACAGGGGTGGGGAGGTTGGAGAGAACAGTGCAGGGGGTTGGATGCTTGAAGGACTGGGGAGAGTCACAGAACTGGAAAAGGAATGCGGGGGCGGGGGGAGCTACTTAAGCCAGACTCCAGCCCCAACACTTAGCCTGCATTTGGCCATGTTTCCCCCTTCCTGCCGCCTCTTGCCCTTCTCCCTTTCCATAGCGTATGGCACAAGCAGGAACCCACTAAATACGTGTTGAATGAAATAGAACTAAAATTCCTTTACACCCTCTGTCCCTCCCTCACTTCTTGCAGACCTGCTGTATTAGTTTCCAGAGCTGCTGTGACAAAGGGCCACACACTAGGGACTTAAACAACAGAAGTTGATTCTCTCAGTCTAAAGGCTGGAGGCCCGAGATTGAGGTGTCAGCTGGGTCTGTTCCCCCTGCTGGCTGTGAGGCAGGGCCCGTTGCGTCCCTCTCCTGGCTTCTGGAGGGTTGCTGGCGATCGCTGACATCCCTTGGCTTGTGGAAGCATGACCTCAGCATCTGCCTTCACGTTCACACTGCGTTCTCCCTGTGCATGTCTGTGTCTAAATCTCCCCTTTTTTATAAGGACACCAGTCCCATTGGGTTAGAGGCCCACCCTATTCCAGTATGATCTCATCTCAACTAATTCCATCCACAATCACCCTATTTCCAAAAAAGGTCACGTGGGGGCCAGGACTACAACATATGAGTTGGGGGGGGGGCACAATGCAACTCATAACACCTGCTGATTGCATAGCATTCTGCTGGATGCTGGGGCTTTTAAGACATGAAGTCCTTGCCCTCTGTTAGTTCAGCCTGGGATATAGCAGCATAGGGCCAGTAAACTGACCATTACAAAGCGACAGCTATGTGAGTCAGTGCATGGTGCTGGAGGGGCATAGACATGGACCATTACCTAGACTCAGTGTGTGCACATGGGAGTGTGTGTGTGTGCTCGCGTGTGCACAACCTTTGTCCCCCCTGATCGAGCAAAGGCACAGGAGAGATGGCACACGACCAAACGGCGGGCTTCACCTTCCTGTGCACAAACACCAGCAAAGGGCAGAGGATGACCTGTCTATCAAGGGACTGAAGCATCGTCCCCAGGGACCTCCCATCCACGCTTCTCTGGCTAGAACAGGCAGCCGAGGATGCATGAAAACGGAGTTCCTCCATACTCCTGAATTCTAGAAAGGTCAGCAGCTCCAGAGTCCCAGCTGATCTGCTGTTCAGTATGGACATGACCACACTGGGAGACGCTGCCAAGTTGGCCGTGCCCCAGCCTTGGCAGGTGTTGGGCAGCCCTGGAAGGAAGCTGGCCGTTTTGGAACACGCCTCAGGGGTGTGACAGCCAGACAGACTCTGGTAGGGCCTAAAATGGCCTGTTGCAAAGTTTCCTTCTCTTCATCTTAAATCAGGGGTTTAAAGCCACAAATGGCCAGCATGCAATTCTGGCAGTCATTCTGAATATTGGAGAGACCGCTCTGACTGCCTGTTCTGTCTCCAGCACATTCCCTGCAGGATATCCACAGATACGTCCATGGGTATAACAACATCCTGCCAGAGCAGAGCTTGGGTTTTGAGAGCTGGACAAGCTCAGGGCTTGCTTGAACCCAGGCCTGCCATCCCATCCCGGCAATGGGGAAAAGTTCTGAGAGAAAGGGGGATGTTTGAGGCCAC
Source organism: Miniopterus schreibersii (assembly GCF_964146895.1). Lineage (NCBI taxonomy): Eukaryota > Metazoa > Chordata > Mammalia > Chiroptera > Miniopteridae > Miniopterus > Miniopterus schreibersii. Next base: position 175,350,982 of record NC_138102.1, read on the forward strand.
ACAGCCTGGAATTGGTCAGAGCACGGGGCCTGGGACCAGGCCCCCTGGGCTGGAATCCCAGAGCCGCCACCTGCCAGCTGAGTGACTTAGGAAAACTTCTCACGTTCTCTGTACCTCAGTTTCCCCAGGTATAAAATGAGGACAATGCTAGCACCTACCTCATAGGGTTCTTGTGTGGATTGAATGCATTCAGACACGTGAAGTGCATAGAGCGATGTCTAGCACTGAACGAGGCCAACATGAGTGTCTCTGCTGTTATTCAGGCACAAAGGCCAGGAGGAAGAAAATGGTCCCTGAGGACAGATGAACAAGTTGAAGGTCAGACCGCTTAGAAGACAGACCTCCCTAGAGCCAGATCATCTTCCACCTGTTAAAAGGAACTTCATCTTTCAGAGCCGGGGGTGGGGGTGGGGGGTGGTGTCTCTGCTTTGGCTCCACTTAAGATTTTTTTTTTAAGGAAATTTTAAAAATCCCAGTGCTCAGACTACAGCTTCAGCGTCATCAGTGCTTTTTAAACGCTTCCGGTTGGTTCCAATGTGTAGCCGAGTTTGAGAACCACTGCTCTAGGATTTATTTATTACTCAAATAGGCCTGGGGCCGCAGCCTGGGCGCTACCTGGGAGCTTGTTATACTTGCAGAACCTGGGCCCCCACCTCAGCCTGCTGGGTGGAAACCTGCATTTTAACAGGGTTCCAGGTGGTCGGCACCAGCGTTAACTGGAGAGGGCTCCTGGGGAAACAGCCTGTTCTCTGGGGGCTCCGAGGAGAAGCAGCTGTCCGGTGCCTTAGATAACAGAGGACAGGTGGTGGATTTGGGAGACAGGGAAACCAGAAGGGGTCCTCACCTCTCCCAGAGCCTGGCACGTTTCTGCTTTCTGAAAACTTGGAAAATAGAAGCTGTGTTTATGCAGCATGGAGTGCGTGTCAGTGGCCGGGATCTGCAGTTTTGAGGTGAGCTGGATGGATGGCCAGCCTCTCAGTTCTTTGGATGCATTCAATGTTCATGACTGGCTCAACTCAGGCAGAAAAGAAATGTGACTTTGAGTGAGTCCCCTGGAAGTAGAAGCCACTGCAATGCCATTAAAAGGCAGCCCTGTCCTTCCTGGGTCCTGCACTCCTGGGGTGAAGCAGAGCTGCAGGGTTTGGAGCTGAGCTGGGCTCCCTTGGGCTTCCACCGTGAGAGTTCATTCTCTTCATGCATTGGGCTGTTCCTGACCTTATTTTGTCAAGAAACCAGAAGCACGACCCCAGGGTAGGCCCTCCATGCTCCCCACCCTCTCTCCAGCCTTTACCTCCAAACGACATGTGGAAATATCATGTTCCCTTCTAATCCCCCGCCCCCCACCACTATTTTCAAATGCCAGGAGCAGCAGATCTTAAACAATACAGCTAACTGGGAAGAGCGTGGAATTTAGAGCCCTAAGTTCTGAATTCAAATCCTGCCTGTTCCGCTTACTAGCAGTGGGATCTTGGGCAGGTATCTCAACCTCTTTGGGCTTCAGTTTTCTGACCTGGAAAGTAGGAATAATTTATTCAACTTGAGCTAAAGAGGCCACATAGTATAGCAGTTATAACTGGTAGTTTTTGGAATCAGGCTGCCTGAATTCAAATCATCCTTACTGGCAAGTAATTGTGGGTCAGTTACCTAACCTCTGGGTGCCTCGGTTTCTTTATCCTTAAAGTGGTTATAACAGCAGTACCTACCTCTTTGGATTATTATGAAAATTTAATGAGTTGCTTTATGTCAAGGGCCTGGAACAGTGGCCAGCACAATACATAGTCCAGTATGTCAGCAAGGTTATTTTTTTACCTTTATGTTTTCATCTTTAAAAATTCCCACTATTCTTCCTTCAAAAAAATTATAATCACAATTTGGGTCCTAGTAACTGCCTCTTAAGAGAACCTTCTTTTGCCCAATGACTTTTACAGTCTCTCACATTCAAGCAACCTGTTGTTGCTTTTGAAATGCGTCATTTCCCGTTTTACAGATGGGGAAACCGAGGCACAGAGAGGCAGTGTTGTCTTTTAATGTAACCCATGCATGGTCATCCACGCAGTTGAGGAGTTAGTTGCAGAGCCACGATTCTCTGGCTCCTGGGACCAGGCCACCTCCACCAGCTCAGTTAGCACAGAGATCCTTTGAATAAAAGGATGACCTGAACTCCTCTGAGTCTCAATTCACTGGTCCTTAAGCAGAGATGAAACCCTTCCTCTCCGTGAGAATTTGTAAATGGACTGACTCCATGCCTGCCCTCAGTGGATGGTCAGGGGGGTTAAGTGGGGGTGAAGCCTGCTCCGGGCATGCCTGTGTGAAGGATGCCCCTCCTCTCCCGGGGGGGCAGGATGCAGTGAAGGGGATATGAGTGTTGGGCTCTGTGTCTCCCCTGCTGTGTACCAGCAACTTCTCTCTGCTCCCTGGCTTCTCCACCTCTCCCAGAAACTCACTCAGACCCCTCATGAGTCAGGCCAGAGCATCCCTGAGTCAGGAACGACATTGCTCAGGCCAGAGACAGTGCTTGAATTGGGGAAGTTGTAGGAAGTACTCCGGTGGGTTTAGGAGCTGGGAGGCTGTTTTTAGATGTGCTTTTTTTGAGCTCACCCCTGCCTAGGTAGGCACAGTGACCATCTATAATTTTCTCCTCAATTTGCCCACCCCCACCCGTGGCCTTGTTAGGAGGAGCTCAGTGGAGACACCATTGGCTGGTCATCTTTGATCCACTTGCTGGAGCCCCAACCAAGAACTGGTGTTCAGACAGGAGTCAGGATGATTCTGGTCTCTTTCCTAATAACGAAGCACAGAGCCAGTGAAAGCAGGCCTCAAGCAGGCAGCTGGGAAAGGCCAGGCCAGGGGCTGCCCATGTTGGGGAGGGTTGGCGCACTTGATAGGTAGATCCACTGGGTTTTCTGTTGGGTCAGGATTGCTTCCACAGCCTTGCACAGACTGCTAGCAGTAGCTGGTAGAAGGAATTCATTATAGGAAAGGGTTAACTCACCCCCCAAACCCACTTATCACTAAGGGTAAGGAATTAAATTAACACTCAGCCCTTGGTTTTTGCAGATGGAACATTCTGGGTTCCACTTTGCAGGAGCAACACAGAAGTCTGTAAGCAAGAAACAACTGGTCATCTTTGCCGAGGGACAAATTTGAATGAGAGGAAGCGATTCCTAGCACTAACAAGTGAGCCTAGCCTCCCCGTCAGCCCAGCCGCTTCGTAATTCTGTTAATTGTTATTCCCAAAGGAACCGTTATTGCAGGACTGATGGAGCCACTTGAAAATTTCATCTCATTTTGTAGGGAAATTGCATGCTACAGTGACATTTGGAAATTAGGACCTGCCTTGGGACACGTTCCTCAAAGGTACTTAGTCACCACATAGACTGGCTCACAAATGGAACCCCCACTCTCTCCCACTCACTACATTGGGTCTCTCTCATCTGTGGGATAGTTAATCTCAGTTTAGATTCTCAGCCTCGCTCTCGGTAGGTTTTCCTTCATTTTACAGTATAAGTGAACCGGTGTCTGAAAAGAAATGTGACTTTTATAAGGAATTGGCAGATACCAGGGGAGTTCGCAAGCAGCTGACATCCAATTATTCACGGTCATGGGGGAAAGGGTTGGATGAGAAACAGAAATCCACAGATCATCTCCAAACCTCGTGATAATCAATAGCGTTCTCTTCCAGCATGCCTTTAACCAGTGCCAAGAAAGGCTGCTTCACCCCTCTCTTGTACTGATGAGATCCTGAGACATCAGTACAGGAGGACTCATGGGTCAAACCCTGTTTTACTGAGAAGTATCTAGAGGAACCAAAATTCATTTCAAAAAAATTTTTTTCTTTTATTACTCAGAGTAAAGTGTCATTTTTCTTGAGCAAGTGGCAAAATGAGCTTATTTTGTTGGTTGCTTTGTTCATTGCCTTACCAGCGAACAGTGTATAACATTGTGACTTTCTTTTTGCTAAAAAGAAAAAAATTATTGGGATTCAGGCCTAGATAATCTTGAAATGAGAACCAGGAGCTAGGAGAATGAGTCTATTGCAATTGATAATTGAGTCTCCATCTCCCAGGGTACTACCTGTAACTCAATCAGAGGGGAAGAAGTGATAAGTATCTTGTTAAGATAAGGCCTTGCCAAAAACAGCCCCTGGCAAATTGCTGCCATTCATTATCCGATTAGTGCACAAGGTGCAGCCTTTCTTGGAACCCTGCTCGTCTTTATCAGTTCAGTTGTTCAAATTTCACTTGCTAAAGAGTGAAGTCCAAACCCAGGGCAGACCTGGGAAGGTGGTGGTGCCTCTGATCTCCAGCTTTGTACAGTGGAATCCCGGGAAATCCCACAGACTAGGGCCATCGGTTTGAGGGGCACCTTCCTCAAGGCCGAGGAAAAGGATCTGTTTGGGGAGCAAAAGCCAAGCCAGCCTCAAAGGAGAGCACATGTGGGAGGAGCTGCTAAACCCAGATAAGGGAACCAGAGCAGACACCTGTTCTTTCTCACTGGTGCTGCCCTTGACTTTGCCCTTGACCCAGGGCCATTCAGAACCCAAGGCGTGCAGTTACTTGCCTCCTAAACTGTGATAGGCAGAATGGCCCCCTAAAAAGATGTCCACATCCTAATCCCAGGAACCTGTGAATGTGTCACCTTACATGGCAAAAAGGACTTTGCAGATGTAATTAAGCTAAGGATTTTAAGATGGGAGGATGATCCTGGATTATCTGGGCAGGTCCAGTGTAATCACAAGGGTGACGAGGCTAGGAGTCAGTGTCAGTGATGGAGATGGTATGATAGACGGAGGCAGAGGTCTGGGTGATGTGAGGATGAAGCCATGAGCCAAGGAAGGCAGGTGGCCTCCAGAAGCTGAGAAAGGCGCAGGCATGGTTTCTGCATCAGAGCCGCCAGAGGGAACTGCCAACACCTTCACTCTAGGACCTGTTACCTGCAGAGCCCTAAGAGAATGGATTTTTGTCTTAAGCCACTGATTTTATTGTGACTTGTTGCAGCAGCCATAGGAAACTAATACACAGGCTCCCATGCCCATGGTCCAAGGGAGGCCTGGGAGATGCTGAGTCTGTGACGCCAGGAGAGCAGAATCGGCAGTGGTGTGAAAAGTGGGAAGACTGATAATGACGTTGGGGATACTGTGTTTGACAGAGATTGTTTTGAGCATAAAGTGAGGTACTGTGGAAATGCATACTAAATCTAAGCTGTGAGCCAGCACAATAGCCATAACCAGGTCTATCTGACCCCTAGTTCTGTACCTGCTCCAGGATTGCCTACATATTAAGAACCAAAGCACCCCAAAGCCATCTCGTTCCGCTGGAGTATTCTGAAGTGCTAAACTAAGTGGGTGTCTTATGCTCTAGACCAGAAGTCCACAAATGCTTTCTAGGTCTTGTTGTGACTACTCAATTCTGTCATAGTGTGAAAGGAGCCATAGACAAAAGTAAGTAAAGGGGCGTGGCTGGATTTGGTCCACAGGTGACCTCTGCTTTAGACACTGTTGAGAGCCAGAAGCCCCAAGTTCAAGTCGAAGCTTCACCATACAAGTGAGCAAGTCATTGTAAGCTCCTGGGATTCCAGTCCCTCACCTCTAAAAATGGGAAAAACAATGCCTCCCTCAAGAGATGGTGAGATGATGAGATCTGTTTGTAAACTGTAGAGTACTGTGCCTAATTTGGTTATCAGTATTTTGTCACTGAGGCAGAGTCTTGGTCTGGGCTGCCTGTTGTAGATAAAGCAATGCATGTGCAGTTGGTGTAAAATGTTGGGTACTGGCCGACCAGCTGGACTGTCTGCAGTTGCATCATGAAATCAGGAAAAGGCTATTTAATTTCAATTATGTTCATCTCATTTTGGGATATGAGAAAAGCACCAGCCTCTCTAAGCTTCCCTTTATTGCCAGGAGAGGTTTATCAAGCAACAAAAGCCTATGGGTTAACCCAGATTGATCTCCATTCTGAAAAATGCAATTGAGCGAAATGATTGTGATGAATGGGGGCTCCAGAGAAACACAATGCTCCCTCTCCGAGTCTCAGGCTGGAGAAGTGAAACCTGGAGCCTTTATGGAAGGAAGATCAGTGGTGAATGAATTGCCCAGCTGAATCTCAGAGTGCTGGTGAATAAAAGCATTGTGCTGAGCAATTATGCGTCTCATTAAGATGCACTCAGTTTCGGCCTTGGTACTAGGGGAATTGTCAGAGCAATTATGTGCAAACCTCAATTTTGAGATTTGTAAAGGGGTCAGCACATAATTGGCAGGTGAAGAAAAGGAAGGAAGATGGTTTGAAACAATAGGTATTAAACGGTTGTGGCAGCAAAGAAGACAGGAATGTAAGGAGGCAGGCACCCCGATCACTCAGGACTAAGTGTGTGTGGTCTCAGAACCACACATAGGCCACGTGGACAGTGATTTGGTGGGCTTAATAGGCTTTCTTGGAATCAAAGCAGTTTGCTCTGTAGGAAGTTACAAGTGTGGTGCTTGGGACATATTTGTCTAATGGATGAATGACTGGTGCTTGCCACGTTTGTCAAGGAAGTGAACGAAGGAGGGAAGGGATGAACAAACTCATAAGCCAGTAATTCATGTAAAGTGAAGACACTAACAGCACCTACCTTGTGCGAGAATGAAATGGAATAATGCTCCCCAAACCCTTAGCACAGTGCCTCACACCAGCAGACACTCATGTTTAGCGAGTCCAGTTAGCACGTTTTTCTCAGGTGTATTGGTCAGCTTGGGCTGCCGCAGACTGGGTGGCTTAAACAATAGGCATTGATTTTCTAAGCCCCGGAGGCTGGAAGTCCAGGATCAAGGTGCTAGCAGAATTGCTGTCTGGTGAGGCCTCACTTCGTGGCTTGCAGATAGCTGCCTTCTAGAATACCAGTCCTATTAGATTAGGGCCCCACCTATATGACCTCATAAACTTAATTACCTCCTTAAAGGTTTTGTCTCCAGATATAGTCCCATGGGGGGGGCGGTCAGGGCTTCAACATATGAATTTGGGGAGGACACCATTCCCTCTATAATGCTGGTAAAGAATCAAACTTTCAAAGAAAACTAATCAAAGAATAACTCTGTAGTTACTAGGCCCAGCCTTGTCACTAAGCTGCTACACAAAACCTTTGAAACCATGGAAGTAACCTCTTCCTGGGACAAGAAATTGGAGTGTTCTGGAAAACTGGATGGACTTCCCAGAACCCGTGTCCGTCATGGGGGATGCCTGATCCCTCGCTCCCCAAAGACCCCAGAAGCCATCCTTTTACTTTCCATCTTCACTGTTAGGATTATAGGCAACTCACAAAGTCTTTTCTTTTTTTTCTAAAACAAATTCCCTGAACTTTCTCTCTACCAGCTTCCATAACACAGATGCCTCGGGAGTGAAAGTCAGCCGCCTGCACCTATGAGCGCTTCTGGATAGCATTTCTCTTTCTATCTTTTCATCTCCAAATCTGCCTGGAAGACAGTAAAAGCTCATTACTGTGAACCCTGCTAATTTAGAACATGTAACATTTCCACCAAGTTCACTGGGAAGCAGGAATCTGTGAAGCAAATTAATAGTGTGAAGGTAATTAGAAAAGATGAGTCGTGTGGAGCTGGGAGGTACCTGGAGATGATCCCGTCCTTTCCCTTGGCTGCTCATTTCTTTTCAGCTGAAAAAACTTGTGGCTCCTCCAAGCTCACACAGTGGGACTGTTTACCCTCCTTACGGGCACCAGCCTAATTCACGGAGCCTTGTTTGCTTGTGAAAGACACAGGCACTTTATTAGCTGTGGGCTCTTTTCACTGTGTGGACTTCAAGTATTTAAAGTGCATTTAACAACAATATTCTGCATTTCAGGTTTTCCACTAATTATGACTGGCCTTCTCCCAAGTTAGTTTGAGCTATTTTGGTGAGGTTTTATAGTTATTTAATAATACAAACGTCATAAAACCTTCTGTCCAATTCATTCTAAACAACACTCCCTCTTACAATTATGCCTCCAACAACTCCTTTTTGAAAGACCAGAACTTTTGTCCATTCATGTTAACCTTGAAAGCGGCATTCACTGAACCCCGAGAAACAGGGAGAAGTGTGGTACTTTATAGGGCTGGGGCAGAGCGAGTGAAAGAATGCGTGTGAAAGAGTTCTGGACCTTTGGGGAGCCTGTACAAATGCTTTGTTTTTCTTAATTGCCATCTCTGGCTTGGGCAGCCCCATAGGAGTGGGCAGAATATATTTGTGGATACAAATGCAGCATTTCCTAGGACACTCCCCAAGGAATAGGCTGTTTTTCAATGTGATTTTTTTTTTTTAAATAAATGAGATGCCTGCTTATTAATTTAAATCAAACTGTAACTGCCACAAGGGCTGGAATGTTCTCATTAAGCAGATCAGCACATCCTCTCTGGAGTCAAACCTATTAGGGCACCAGACTTCAATCAATGGATTATTTAGTGAGCCCCAGGTTCAGAGCACTGGCGAGGTGGACAGAATGACAAAGGATTCCTTCGTCTTGGGTCTTGAGGAATTCTCTGCCACAGCCATGGCCAACGGGAATGGGATGCTCCAAGTATTTGGGACGCAGGGCTACTTATTCTCTCCTCCCTGGGTATTTAGTGTATCTTCAACTCCAGCTCAGGACTATGGAAGATTAAGGCTTGTTGCCAAAGCGTCTTCTCAGCATAAAGTCAATTTTATACTTGGTAGGACAACGATGATGATGATGATGATGATGATGATGGTGATGATGGTGATGATGGTGATGATGGTGATGATGATGATGGTGATGATGATGGTGATCGTGATGATGATGGTGATGATGATGGTGGTGATGGTGATGATGATGATGATGGTGATGATGATGATGATGATGGTGATGATGATGGTGGTGACGATGGTGATGATGACGGTGGTGACGATGGTGATGATGATGATGGTGATGATGATGGTGATAGTGATGATGATGGTGATGGTGGTGGTGGTGGTGGTGATGATGGTGGTAATATAGTAGCAGTAGTGGTGGTAGTAGCAGTAGTCATATTTTTCGGTAACATTCCTTGCACACTTCCTCTGTATCCGTCACTATTCTGGTGCTTTGCACACATTATTTCAATTATCACAACCCTATAAAATAGAAACTCTGTTTAACAGATGATGATGCCAAGGTTCAGGGAGGTTAATAATTTGCCTTAGGTCACACAGCAGGCAAGTAATCACAGTGGGAAATACCCCCCAGCCATCTCATGCCCTTATCCCCCCTCATTGCTGCCTGGTACAGTGCTCTACGTCTCCACCTGCCAAGACTCTTAAGTCCCTGGACACATGCTGCTCCCATTATGGTGACTCAAAGGGCTCAGAGTGGTGTGTGTCAGGGTCCCAACATTTGCCATAAAGCCTGAGGTCAGGAGACAAGAGACTGTGAGTCTTTTGTTTAATCCCAAAGGTCCCATTCTTCCTGTTTCCTTTAGGGGTCTATATGCTGCTTGACAAGTGCTCACAGGTGGCCCCTCACCTCACAGAGCCCACTGACCGCTCGTGTCCAGACTGTCTCTTTAGAGTTCAGTTTTTCACATTTAAGAAAAGACAAAGGGCGATTTCTATTTTCAGCTGCCAGGGTCACAATATGAACCTATAAAGGCTTTTGGAGTTTGGAAGCATTTCCAGTTTCCTTCTCAGAAGGCAGTAATTTTGACTTTGGGCCACTGAGGCTCAGTGAAATGTGTTTTCCACTGTCCAGGTTAACGTGGTACTGAATTCTCCTAATGGAAGAGGGTCAGCAACAGCTAGAGCTAGAATGAGTAGCATCATTTCAATAGAACTGGCCTCTCCCTTTTTTAGTCCCATCTTGGGCCCCTCTCACTTCCAGCCGGACCTGGGTTAGTTCCTCTCCTGTACTTTTTCCTGCCACTGGGCCTATGCACACGCTGTTTCCACTTCCTAGAAAGCTCTCCTCCCTCCTTACTTCTACTTGATTGACTCCTGCTCAGCCACAAGCCAACAGTTCCCTAGGACCTGTTACATGTTCCCTTAGCACCTTTACCTCTCCTTTATGGTCCTTTGCCCATTATAATTGTTTTATTATTTTTTTATTACCTGTTTAATGCTGTCTTCCCCATTGGATGCTAAGGTCCACCATGATGGCTGCCTTTGTGCCTGCTTTATGCCCAATGTAGTTCCTGAAACACGGCAGGTGCTGGGTAGATCGGGTGAGAATGGGGCACCTCAAGCTTCAGAACAGCTGAGTCTTCTGACCAATCTACTCAACACCTTCTCTTCCATCCACCGCAGATCCCAGATCTAGAATGGCAAATAGAAAGGTGGTTAAGAGTGAGAACTCTAGAGTCAGGTTCTCTGGGTTTGTAACCTAGTCTGTCCTCTTACTAGCTGTAGCCGTTTCTACTGCTGTGTAACAAATTACCACAAACTTAGCAGTTTACCACAACATACATTTATCATCCCCCAGTTTCCATGGTTCAGGAGTCTGGACAGCCTTAGCTGGGTCATGTGCTCAGGGTCTCTCACCAGGCTGCAGTCCAGGTGCTGGCCAGGGCTACAGTCCCATGTGAGGCTCGGGTCCCTTTCCTATCTCTCGTGTTTATTGGCAGAATTCATTTCCTTTTAGCTCTTGAAATCACAGCAGCTTGGTTCTTCTAGGCCAGCAGGGAGAGTCTCTTTAAGATGCTTACCTGATTAGGTCAGGCCCATCCAGGATGACTTCTCTTTCAATTAACATATATTCAACTGAATAAGGACCTTAATTACTTCTGCAAAATTTGTTTGCCATTGCCTTATAATGTAACATAATCACGGGATCAATGTTCCATCGTATTCCCAGGCTCTATCCACACTCAAAGAGAGATGATTATACGGGGCATATACACCAACGGGGCAGGAATCACAGGGACCATCTTAGAATTCTAGCGGGGTTGCCTTGTTTAACCTCTCTGTGCCATTGTTACCTCATCTAGAAAGTAGGACTCATAACAGTACCCACTTCATAGAGTTTGTAGTGAAGATTAAATAAGTTCACTTACGTTAAATGCTTAAAACAATTCCTGGCAGGTGGTGAGTGCTCAATAATTATGGTAGCTGTTACTGCTATAAAGATGATAATCCCAACCCGGCCAGTGGGATCTGCTCTTAGAAACACAATCCACCAACTGGCTGGAAAATGAAATCTGAGAAGCCAGCTGAAGGGGAAAGGAGAGGCAGGAGAATATCAATGAGCTTGGCAAATTGGCCATTCTGAAAGGGGACCAGCAGCTCCCACTCCACAGCACGAAAATGGGCGAGGCAGGTGGAGGGCTGCACCAAGTTACTAAAGCAAATTGGTTATAAGTGGGCACATGTGCCCCCATTTGAGTTCCTTTCATTAAAACATCCCAAGGCAGAGAGTGATGTTCTCGTCTCTTCGGAAAGCTTAGAAATCCCTCTTGTCAGGGACTTGAATCAAGATTGGCATTCTGATTATGAAGAAATGCACATAACTGGATATTTGGGCAACTTTTGTAAGCAGCTGCACCCCAGAATTGAGGTCTGACCTAAAGGAAGGCTCCCAGTTGGTTCAGTTTAAAAATATAAGGGCCCCTGGTTACCCAGGTGAGACCGCGCTCAGGTGCAGGGGGCTGGAGGGAGGCCTGCCTGGAAATGGGCTCCGTGGTGCCCATGTTTTGCTGGAGAGTGTTAAGCATCGACTCGTTGCTCAGCCTGGGCTGCTGTTAACCGAATGTGGGAAGACCAAGGAGGTGAGCCAATGAAGCAAGTTCGCGGGGGCATATCTGTGAGCACCAGCTGACAGGGAGAGAAAGGTGATGCATCTTCTATCTTCAGAAGAGTCGCTTCATTGACATCCCTTTCAGTGGGGTCACCTAGGGGCAGGTCATTCACTCTTCTTTAAATCTCATATTTTGATCATTGAACTCAAGTAATTTTGACAGTGGTAGTAGACACCGCTGGTGCTCTGCCCAGACCCCCTTGGGTGCTCTTGTGGTTTCTGGGTGCCCATGTGCCACTTTCTACTTTTATCTAATGGCCAAACCTGCAACTTGCTTTGGAGGCTGCATTTGGGCTCCTGGAGTTGCTTCCTCACATGCACAGAGAAGGGCGAGAATGTAGGCATTGCCTGGCCGGCATGGCTCAGCAGATCTCAGTTCGATTTTCCGTCAGGGCACATGCCCGGGGTTGCGGGCTCCATCCCCAGTAGGGGGTGTGCAGGAGGCAGCCGATCAATGACTCTCTCATCATTGATGTTTCATTCTCTCTCCCTCTCCCTTCCTCTCTCTGAAATCAATAAAGACATATTTTAAAAAAAAGAAAAGAATCTAGGCATTGATCGCTTCCTGGGCAGCCCTTAGCAGACTCCCTCACCTCGAGAGGGACAAACTCAGAGGAGTAAAGTCATGCTCCCGAGCTCCCCATGGGATCAGATTTAAGATTGTCATTGAAGCCTGAAATTACATCCTTGCTGGGCTTCTTCATTTCCCCATCTGACTCCCAGAATCAGCTATGTAATTTGCAGAGCCCCTTGTTAAAATGTTATTAAGAATCTCAAGAAGGTGACAACAGACTATTACACCAAGCACGGGAGCCTTCTGATTGGTGGGCCCTGTCTGACTTCACAGGTCGCGCGCCTAGGAAGCCAGCCCTGCCTGCTCCCCTCACTTTCCTAGGAGCACCCCTCATTAAGTCACTTGCATGTGAACTCTTTTCTGTTCTGGATGGATTCTAAAGTGCATACAGCACCAAACCTTCCATTGAGGAGCTGAGGGAAGACAGACGAAGACTCAGATCATTACATCACACATCAGACCAGGAGGCAAAGCCTGACCCTGGAGGTACCTGCAGCGAGCCATGTTGGAGGCAGATGCTGTCTGGAAGCGCTTTTGGGCTCCTGGGTCCAGGCCAGGGTTGTTTCTTCTGCCCTGGAAACTTGGTGTGCATTACAGATGATGGACGGGGAGGATTGGGCTTGATGGAGTGGGAGAGGGGATGGAAGATGATGTCAGGAAGGAGCACAGCATGAGCAAAGGTTGTGGAGATTGGACTTCTGCGTATGTAACGGGTACCTACTGTGTGCTCAGTGCAGATCTGAGTTTAAAATGACCAAGTCCCTGCCCCCAAGTGGCTCATAAGATGGTTGCAACCAGCTCTGGTCAAGTTCTGTGCAAGGGAAGCTGAGCTGAAGGGGGTGAGAGGAAGTATTAGATATGAGAAAGGGAGTCTGGTCTAAGAATTGACCATTAGGTTTTAAGAATCTCAGAAACTCACATCAAAGAAAAAATGTCTTCATTTGTGGCATTTCAGAAACTGACAAGCTATTGGGGTTGATTTGGTGGGGGGAAACCTTTGGAACCCCCCATGTCCTTGGTCCTAGTCCTAGCCCATCAGTTTGCTCAGATGACATTATCAAATCCTCTCCTAACTTTGTTGGACTCTTACTTGAAATGACCCCGGGTCCCTCAGTTGCCCTTCAGCTGCACCCTGATCTGGGCTGGTGACAGCGCTCTGCAGAAGGTGCTCACTTTTTCTCTCCTCTCCAGGGAGCCCACAAACAAGCACCAGCTTCCCAGAACACTGAAGCCATGGGCCCCATAGCCACCCCCACCCCAGAAGCCGGGAAACGTAGGCTCTGTCTGTGGTCCTCCCAGTGAGGGCGGAGGGGAAGGCCGTGTTGAAATGTGTGGTTGCACAGGGCCCCGGGACACTTCTTTATCATCGACTCATTTTTCACAGCCTGCCTCTGGGCAGGGAGGATGATCGCCCTTCCGTCCCGGAATAAGTGCATAAATGCCGTGAAAACACTGGGCTTTGCCAGGAAGCGGGAGGAGGGGGCTGCCTTTCCTTTCATGTTGCGCAGTCTTTTTAATGCTTGAACTAGTTAGCTGCGCATCAAGTTCAACGTGAGAGCCAACTGATCGTGGCTCATAATTCTTCCTTGACAAATATCCCATTTGTGGCAATAACTCATGATTTCTTCACTGTCTTTTATTAAGCAATCGAACGAAGGCACACATTATTCTATGAATATAGAATCAAATGGTTTTTAATTACTTAGTGGTGTTGGAAGCGGGAAGAGAGAGAGCTTCACATTTTCCTCTCTCCCTCCACTGTTGTAATTTGGATTTTTTTTTTTTTTTTGTGGGGGTGAGGGTGAGGTCAGGCTTCAAAAGCATCCCTAAATGTGGTCTACACAGTTGGGCCCTTGTCTGCCTTGGGACACGTCTCAGAGCCCTGTTTCCCAGGGAGGCTTCCTCTGGTCCTTCTGACGGTCCCCCCGCCTGGCTGTTCCCTCTGCCTGCTGCACCCTCTATGGTCTCAGCTCCATGTAAGGAGGCTTCCCGGGAAAGCTTTCTCTGGTGCCCCCCAGTAGCTTAGGTCCCTTCATCACATGCTCTCACCATGCCTTTGGCTTTGCTCTTCTAGCACGGCATTCATTCCACAAATATTTATTGAGCACCTCCTCTGCGGCCGGCTCTGTTCTGGGTAGGCACTTTTGACATCAGTGAACAAAACAGGCACAAATCCCTGTCCTTATGGAGCTTGTATTCTCAATTTATTGAGAGTCTGACGATAAATAATGATTTGGTAATTAGTTTATGAACGTGTTTTTCCCATTAGCCTGGAAGCTTCATGAGGACAAAGCCATATCGGTCTTTTTGGCTAATCTCCAAGGTCCTGCCAAGTACCATGAATTTCTGGCACATAGTAGGTGCACAGGAGGTTCTCAGGGAGTGAAGGGCAGCTTGTGATCTGATGGCTGCTTGATTCTCTCTCCCCAGTGACAGCATCTTCCTTTGGAGTCCAGATATCATTATGTGGAATTAGCTTCTCAGGGCTGGATTAAAACCTATGAGAGGGAATGGGCGGGGGGGGGGGGGGGGAGTGTCGGCTCAGCTGCAGTCTCCCAGAACCCTGCAGGTCTGCTCTCAGGACCGGAGAATGTGCACTGTCCACCCTCTGCGGTGTGCGCCCCACAGTTCTTACACTATTTCCAGATCTCTCCTTGTGGATCCCTCCTCATTCCAGGTTCTGTGTATTTTTACTCTTACCATTTCTTGGGGTCATTTTATTTTATGTCAAATATGTATTTACTGGGTGATTGTGACAGGCCCCTTTTCTTGCCCCGAGGCCACCTCACTCAGGTGTCAGGAAGGGTCTCCCCTGTGCTTTGGGATTGGTTAGTCAATGTCTGTTTCACCACCTTTGCTTCGAACCCCTGCTCGGCTGCTTCCTGCTGATGTGTCTCTATGAGTTGTTAACCTAAGAACTGCACACCCTCAGCAGAAAAACATCATCGCTCTCCTAATAGAGATGCATTTGCTCCGTTTATCTTATGGGGCTGTTCATTGGACCACTCATTCATTTATTCATTCATTCATTCATAAAGTGAGGGAAGGAAGGAGGGAGGGACGGAGCAGGCCAGGACTAGAGTAAGGCAAGCAAGGCTCCTGGGTTGCGAAATGTAAGGCAGCATTCACTGTCCGGGCTGGTCAAGTGCAGGCCAAGTGCAGGTCGGCTCTCCTGGCCCTGGGAGGGAGAGAGAGAAGGAAGGTATGAAGGCCTTTCTCTCTGATGCAAGGATGGAAGTGAAGACTTGCCCTGCCTCTGTATCCAACCCCACTCCCCTTCTAAATGTCACTGATCACAAAGGCCTCTCACTAGGTGGTAACTGACCTCCAGAAGTGAGCCCAGGGTAATACAGGGAGAGGCCTCATCACAGCCTTTCCTGACCCCCTCACTGTGCCTGTGGTTTGTATATATCAAAGCCTATGAAAAAGACCATTGCGGGGAGAGAGGGCCAGAACCTCCACATTTTCAGGAATAAAAAGTACATTTTTCCCCTTAAATAATCATTTAGAGGCCCCTTCCATCGCAGATGCTACCTGGTCACCTGGTGGCACATGTCCAAGGCTTCTGATCTTTTAATATATGCCCAGGCTCTCTCTTAAAAAGACCCTAATTGCCAGTTGTCTTACAAGCAATCATCTTATCACAGGAGGATGGGGGGGAGGGTTCAGGAGGCAAACATCAGCATGAACACCTGGCAAATCCAGTTCAGCTGGATAACATCTTTGAACAAGATGAGAAATGAGAGCGCTGATGGCTCCACAGTTCCCAGACATTAGGCGGATTGACATAGCCGTAGGACGCATCTATGGCACATCTGCTGCTGCAGCTCTCAGCTGAGTCCCCTGAATCCCAGCTCTCACTTCTGAAGGGGGAGTTCACCAGTGCTGCTTTCATATGAAGGGGTGAATTAGGGAGCCCGCTGGTTGCAAATGTAGGGGTGGGGGTGGCTTGGTAATCACGCAGCAAGAGAAGCAGCTGCCAGTCAGTGCTTGTCATCTTTTGTTCAACAGCTCCCAGGCCAATTCGTGGCACAGGCTGAATGAATGTTATTCTCATTCAGGCCGGTGTAGCTTTCATTCTAGGCAGGATGGGCTGGATCAATTAAATTTAATAGCAACAATATAGCTAATGCTTACTATGTATGATGTGCTAAGAGCTTTACATGAGGTGGATTATAACCATGATCCATCCCCATTTTACAGATGTGGTCACTGAGGTTTAGGGAGCTTACTTGCACAGTAGGACGGTGGTGGAGTCCGGATCCAAATCCAGGTCATTGGCCTTCTCAGACCCTCATTTCTCAGGCGGCCTGCCTCACTCTCCCACCCAATTCTACCACCATCTACTATGGCCAGACTGAGTTACTCTCTAACTCGAAGAAGCATCATGGGCCACCCCTCACTTTACAGAGAACAGTGGAGGGAAGGCTGAACCAAGTAAATACCCCAGGTCTTAACCATTTGCAAAATTCTGTGCGTTTGTTCTCCGTGTTCTCTCTGCCAGCCTGAGGTGTTCCTCAAAGTCCTTGGCCTTTTAGACACACTCCAGTACCCTCCATCTCTGTGACGTCTTTCAGGGCCACCCTCTTTCCTTCTCTAACACTTGGTTTTTGTGCATTTATTTATTTAGTGGCATTGTATAGTGTTTAAGAGCCTGAGCATGAATCTTGGCTTTGCCACTTAGCAGCTGTGTGACCTTGGGTAAGTCACTTAACTTCTCTGTGCCTCAATTCTTCTTCTGTAAAATGATGATATTACATGATGATATGGTGAGGGTCGACCATATGTCCTCACGTGAACTACTGCTCTTCCTCTCAAGAGGTGGGATGGGAAAGGGTGGTCAGCACCCAACTGTTGCTTGAATTGCCAGCACACATCACTCTCATGATAAAGGGAATTGTTGGAGTTGGGGTTTGGGGTGGGCTGGAGCATGATGCAAAGTTGGGGTTGGGTAATAGAAAACAGACTCACATATCCTCTAGGAATCCCCTTCCATTGGTCTGGTAATCTGAAGGGGAAGAGCTGTGGGACATTTTGTCTCCAGTTCCTCTTTTCTGTGTCCCTTTGATGGAAATCTCCAGTGAATACTGGAGGGAAGTGTTTCTATATCTGGATGGGTCCAGGTCCTGTAATTCCTTTTAGTGGCTCTAACTTTAGTTTCTTTAGTTTTCAGCTCCATTCTCCCCCACTTCCTAAAACCAGAAAGGTCCCAGCAGTCTTCAAAGAGTTTAACAAATCCCAGAACCAGTGGCAGGCTCAGATCCAGCAAGCTGTGCACGTGCCTTGCTCCTGGCACTCAGCTGAGAATGTCTTTTCTAGAGATGTCAGTGTAGGAGTGGGAAGCTGGAAAACGTCAATGTCAACTGCATTTCCTGGTCACATTACGCTGGATGCACCTCAGTTTGGCAGCTCTCAGAGTTACATCTGGCTTCCTTGACCTTTGTTAGAACTTTATGCCATCCTGGAGTCATCGGGGCATGTGGCAGTAACTTCTGATTCATGTGCTTTGAAATACTGGTCTGGAGTCACATGTTTTATATTGCCATTTTGGGAATCAGCTGACACAGTTTGGACTATAGTAGGGTACACTTGTATATTACAGGTGGAAAATTAATATGACAAAATATTTCAAACGAGCCAGACACAGCACAAAATTTGTAGATGCCTGTTCATAGCTTTATTCAGAAAGGCTCTAAACTAGATACAACCCAAATGTCCACAAACTTGTGAATGGATACATAAGAGGTGGTGTAGCTATACAGTGGAGTACTACTCAGCAATGAAAAAGGAGTGACTACTGATACATGCAATAATATGGATCACATTATGCTAAGTGAAGGACACCAGACTCAAAAGTCTACAGACTGTGTAATTCCATCTATATGACATTGTAGAAAATGCAAAGCTATGGGAATTGCAGATCAGTCGTTGTTTGGGGCTGGGGTGGGGCAGTGATTGACCACAAGGGCTACGAGGGAACTTTCAGGAGGATGGAAGGATTTTAAAACTTGGATATGGTGGTAGTTGCAGTTATTAATGTAATTTACTTTACATCTACTGAAACTAATCAAACTGTGCACTTAAAAAGGGTAAAATTTATTGTATGTAAATTATAACTCAATTAATTGGCAAAAATCCATTTTAAATGACAGAAGAAAAAAAAAATGGGAAAGGATACACCAAGCCAATTCAGGAGAGAATACAAATGTCAATTAAAGGACACGCCACGCCTGTGCTCCCTGTAGCTGGCGTGGTGCTACCTGGGTGTCCCAATAAGCTGGTCTGCCCTCCTTGCTGAGGAGTTTTCCCGTTTTCTGTTTTAAAGACCTGGGGAGCAGCCTCGGGGAGCAGAGGAAAGGGCTCTGGGCTTGGAGTCCGGGTTTGAATCCTAGACGTGCCATTTGCAGCGAGCAGTGTGGCCTTGGATTGCAACCTCCTGCCGGTGGTTCTGTCTCAGAGCGAGGCGGTGGGACTGACCAGTATAGGTAGGGGGAGAACACCGGGACCCCCAACTCAAGTCTGTCCCTTGAAAGTGAGGTTGAAGCCAGGTCCCCTAGGCACCCACGTCTGGGAGATAATCGGAGGTCGGAGCCAGGAGGAGTTGCTGCGGAGACAGGCCTGGGAGCTGGAATAGGCCCGAGGCTTATCTGCGTGAATGCCCGAGGACAGGCCCACTGGAACAGGACTTATCGGACTTTTAAATGAATAATAACAGTTCCTGTGGCATGAGTGCTCTCACTGTGCGCTAGGCACTTGTAGTAATCCTCTGAGGCAGATACTCTGATTTTCATCCCCATCATACAGATGAGGAAACTGAGGCTTAGAGCAGTTAAACAGCTTGCCCAGCACAAAGCCAGGGGGTCAGGCCAGGATGGGAGCTCAGGACTCCTGCTTCTGCTTTGGAAGAGATACTCGTTTTGGAAGCTGGGGCCGAGCTAGGGGAGGCTTGACCCACAGGTGGCGGTGGGCACCACAGTTGTCCTTCTTTTGGCCTCTTCTGAGTCTGCTGTCTGTCTGCCTAGGCTTGGGAGGTGCATCCCCGACCCCTGCTTCCTCCCCACCAGACCTGGCCTCCAAGGGCCCCCAGCTTCACTGTGGGCTAATCCCTTTTCCCATTAGGTGAACCAAGACAAGATTAGAGCTTTATTTAAAGGAAATTAAACTAAGAAATGAAAGGATAAACAAATCCCAAATGAGAAAAAAAACAACAGTAGCAAGCAGATGAGTTTACAGAGCACAGCTCTTTATCCTAAAGTGGCCAACTCCTCCCCGCACATTGGCGTGGCTTCCAGCAGGCCGTGAGCAACCTGCAGCCTTCCTCGCCCTCGCCAGCCCTGCTGGCCGGCCCCGGCCAAGGTGGTTGTTGCGCACTGTCAGTAGATGTGGTTCCCTAGGGGCCTTGATGGTGGGGCCGAGCTCTCCAGGCCCTTGCTCATGTCAGTCCTGCCTTCGGCCCTGCTCTGAGTCTCATGTGCAGAATGCTGCAGCTCGGCCAGCTGCTCCCTGGGGAATGCACCCAGGCGATGGCTTGCTCACTTCTTACCCTACAGAGGGAAGAAGCTCTCTGTCACACTCCTCCGTGTCATGCTTTTCAAGGGCCCAGGGCCCACTGCCCCTGTCTCTTTAGCCTCTCCTGTGGGCTCCTGCCCAGCGTCATTCTTCTGTTTCTCCATTGCCCAAGCTTCTGATGGCTTCCTCCTGGGCTCTTCCTTGCCTGCAGTGCTCTGTTCCTTGCTCCCTCTTTTCTTGGCCAGTTCCTATTTTTCCTTTAGACTTTGTCCTTAACGTTTTTAAGGGAGGCTCTTTCTGACCTCCTTCAACTAGGTTTCTCATGGCCCCTTGAAGTTCTTCATTGTATTCATCATAGTGGCTATTAGTTATTTCTTTAATGCCCATCTCTTCCACCAGACTCTGAGCTCAGGGGCAGCCAGGACTATGTGTGTCAACTCCATGCTGAATCCCCAGACCCTTGAGTGCCTTGCAGATACTATTTCTTCATTCACTTAGTCAGTCATTCAACAAATACTTCTTGAGTGCCTCCTATTGCCAGGTACTGCGCTAGATGCAAAGGACTCAGCAGTGAACAAAGCAAAGTGCCTGCTGTCATAGAACTGGCAGACCAGCCACCCATCCCGTGTTTGCTAAATAAGCAACTAAGAGTAGGGGTACGCTCATTCATTCTCCCTGAGACATTCCTAACAATGAGAGTTGCCTGCTCATGCACGTGCTGCCTCATGTGGGGTTGAGCTCCCCATCTCAGGAAGTATTCAAGAAGAACCTGGGTGACCCACTGTCATGGTGCTGCAAGTGGAGCCCCCTGAAGGTCCCTTTCATTTCCAAACTTCTTTGGTTCTCTGAAGGGCACCGTGTGTGGCTGCTGCTGTATAGCTGTCAAGCCACAGCCAGGCCAGATCTTCAGGGAGGAAGCAAGATGGGGTCAGGAAAAGTCCAGGGCAGCCGGCAAGATAGGTGATTTCTGTATGTTTTCCTCATGAATCAACAGGCTCCTCGTTTTTTTAAAAAATTGAATTTATTGGGGTGACATTTGTTAATAAAATTACAGGTTTCAGGGGTACAATTCTACAATACAGCATCTCTGGCTTCCCTTGAAAGCTGGAGACAAACACGTTCACTTTATATAAAATAAATTTCCATTTTCTAAATATACCAGCAGAGCCGGTGTATTTTTTAAAGTACACCTTTTCCAGATTATACAAAGCAATAATTTTGGAAAACACGTGAAGACTTAAATAACATTAGGAGGACTTGAATTCCTCTACCCAGAGATAATCATCATAAACATTTAAATTTATATTCTCCCAGTCTTTTTTGATGAATATATAGAAATACACATTTTTAAAAAGTGGGATCACATCTTATGTCTTATTCTTTTCACTAATAGATTGTGAGCATGTTTGTCTTTATTAAATATTATTCCAAAATAAGATTTTTACCTACTGTATGATGTTTCCATGTACATGTTGTATGTTGATACAACAAATCGCCCTAAAACTTAGTGGCTTAAAACCACAATAATGATTATTTCTTACAATTTCTGTGGGTCAGGCAGGTGAGAGTGGCTTGGTTGGGAAGCTCTGCCTCAGGGTCCCTGGTTTGGGTTGCAGTCAGATGTTGGCTGGGGCTGGAATCATCTGAAGGCTGGACTGGAGCCGGGGGACCTGCTTCCAAGGCGCTTAATGCGCATGCTGGCTAGTGGCACTTTTCCACGTGACCTTTCCACAGGATTGTTTGATTGTCCACACAACATGGCGTTCGGGTTGCCTCAGAGTGAGTGGTGAGAGGGAGAGAGAGTACAAGGCAGGAGCTGTGTATTCTCTATGATCTAGCCTCAGAGGTCACACTGACACTTGGGCAGTATTCTCTCTGCCACTCAGGTGAGCCTTAGTGTGGGGCGACAGGAATATAAGGAGGAAGGATCATTGGGATTCCCCAGGGTGGCTGACTACCATGCCATCCTATTTTTATAACCCCCACTTAACCAATCCCCTGCTGTTGAACATCTATGTTGTTTCCACTGTTTTGCTATTATAGGGAACATACATTCCTGAAAGGTTTAGGCATCTGATGTACCAGTGCCTGGTGTGTATTTGGTTTCACTTAGGCCAGCCAAGGTTTCAAAGTTACAAGCTAGGAGCAAAGGCATTTGGGGCCATCCCCAACACCAGACCCTCTTTAAACCCTTAAGCATCCTTACCGTGCGCCCCCGAGGGGATCACCGTAGTAATTCAGTGGCTTAGCAGGGTCTGGCAGGAAGCAGAATCCAACTCAGAGACTCTGATGAAGAAACCACGTATGGAGATTTGAGCAAGGATGGGAAAACCGACGAGACTTGAGGCACCTAAACTGCAGGAGGTTAGCCATGGCCACGCTGAGGCCAGGAGGGGTGGGGCAGCCCAGCTGCCGTGGAAGCAGGGAGGGTGCCCCCTGATCTCTCCTCTGTCCACTTTCTCTCCCTCTCCTCTCTCCATTTTCTCTCTCTCTCTCTCTCTCTCTCTCTCTCTCTCTCTCTCTCTCTCTCTCCCTCTTCTCTCTCCTCTGTCCTCTCTTCTCTGTTTTTCTCTCTCTGTTTCTCTCCCTCTCCTTTTCTGCTGATTTCCCCTCTTGGCCAACTGAAGCAGAAGTCAAGCTGTAGCCAGCACAGAGCCCATTTGGTTTGGTCTTGGGGTCAGCCCACTGAGGAGGAGAGCTGTGGAGAATGGATGGGAGAATGGACAGAGGAAATGGAGACTGACCAGCTCATTGTCAGTCAGTGTTTGTGGGATATCATTAGAGCCCAGAACAATGCGCTGAAACAGAGGTAACTAGCCCCTGCCATGTTGTAGATGGGAGGCGATTTTATTATGAATAATAATCCTAGCAGCAGTTTAGCCATAATGTGTTAAGTATTTTCCATGTACAGGGCAATGTATTACATTATAGGGCATTTTACACATACTCTTTCCAATCTTTATAGCCAATCTGTTAGGCACGTGTTATTACGAGCCTCTTTCAGGCAAGGAAAATGGCTTGGAAAGGTCCAAGATCCTGCCTGAGGTTACAAAATTAGTAGCAGAGCTAGGATGGAACCCAAATCTGTTTTATTCTGAACTCCAGGTATGCTCCTCTCAACACAGAGTAGGCCAGCCTAAGGAGGTGGACTGCTATGATTTCTGCAAAAGCCTTCAATAGCTTCTACAATGGAATGATTAAAAAAAAAAAAAAAAAAAAAAAAGAATATAATCTTCTTTAATCTTTAACACACCAACTCATCTGGACAGTTGCCCAGAAGTTAAGAGTATCGTCTGTTTGTTAAATTATGAGTTTTGTGCCAGTGCATACAAAGTAGACGAGAAGGGGAAAGAAAAGATCCCCTTCAGGATAGTGGAATGAGGAACTCGGCGCTGACATAACAGAGGTCACCTTCGAGATCTTAGTCAATTATCGTTCAGAGGCTGCTGCTGATGGATGAGACGTGCTGGCATCCCCTGAAAACAGTGTCCCAGCAGACCTGAGCGCCCGGGAGGCGCTCCGCCAATTGCTTAGTTCTGGAAGGAAAGTTTCCCCCACTGCAGGATGGCTGGATGAGAGGGGTGGGGTGCGGGGGGAGATGCAGTGTAATGGCATCACTTTGTACTCAGCATCTCGCAATGATGGAGATGACCCACTCTGTCTTCAGTGCCGGACATGTGGTAAAAAAACTTAGGCACTTCCCTGTTTGTTTTCATTTACACCCTTCAGATTCTTCCTGCAAGGAAGGAGTAGCCTTGATGACAATATGCTGTGGGAGTGGGGGGTCACCTAAATGGAGGAGGGGCTGGAGCTGTTGAGAGGACTTCGGTCTTCCAGAGCCCAGCCAGAACCTGGTGGGTTCAAGAGATTTGTGTATCTCTTCCTGGTAGAGAATCTTCTATGTATATGCCAAGATTGAAATGCCTGATCAACCCGGGGGTCCTCAGACACTGGCCAAGGCAGCCTCTCACTGATTGGAAGCCACGGGGCAGGAGTCTCTAGAAGGGTCGCCCCAACAGTCCAGTTACAAACCCTGTTATTCGTTTGGAGATGCAGACACAGTGCAGGGGTAGGAGGGCTCAGGGTCAAGAGATGATAATGCGGGGGCGGGGGCAGCCCATGTGTTGGAGAAGTCTCCAGGGCAAAAAAGAGGGGGCCAGGTGCCCATCCAAGTCTTTGCCAGCCCATGGGACAATACCACATGGACTAGAATTTGAAACCAAATTTGAACTTGAGCCTAACATGGGGTAGGCACAGTAGTGCTTGGTGAACTTGGACCCAGGGTCCTGCACACAGTAGGCACTTTATTAGGCAGCATGGCTGAGAGCCTAGCCAGTGTGGGGGTGGTTAAGAATGGGGCCTGGGGAGCCACAGGGCTTGGGTTTTACATCCCATCCTCTGTCATCATGGTAATAGCCCTACCGCATGAGGTTGTTACAAGGGTGAAACGATTTAGCACTTGTGAAGAGCTTGGCACATAGTGTCTATTAGTCATTATTATTATTATTTCTAATTTTTTTCCCCATTTCCAAATAGCTAAGGTGGCCTTTTATACCTGGATTTTTTCAGGAGCTCTGTCTGGTGGCCCAGTTGCCAATTCCTGTCCTGGTTCAAAGCCACCCAGCATAATGCCATCGGATTAATTTCCAAATTAATCTAAAGCGTTGTCCTCATAGCTTATTTGCATTAAAAGAATTAATACTGGGTAAGAGCCCTGATTTACAGTTTGGCGTCCATTTGAGTGAAAACGATCTGTGGGTTCGCACTGAAAAGGTTTGATGTGAGCCAAGAATGTGACACCCGGATTGGTTCACTTTGAAATGGAGGATGTTCGGATGCATATAATTTAATTAGCAGCCTGGAACACCTACTCTGTTCAAGGCACTGCTGGCCACCATTTCCCCCACCTCCACCCGTGTTTTCAGGAGAAGAACACTATAAACAAAATAAGAATTCGGAACCCCAGATGAAAGAAAATGGTTCCAGTGTGGGGTGGAGGTGAGAGAAGCCAAGACCCCCCCCGCCCCAGCTGCGGCCCTTCCTGGTCACTGCTTCTTTGTGCTGGTAGGAGAACTGACCAGAAGTGACCAACTCAGGGCCATTCTGGGAGATTTTGGTGAAACAAAACCAGAGCCCATGACTCCAAGCCCTTATTTCTTTTTCTGAGGCTCTTATTGCTCTGTGCTCTGAATTTTAAAAAGAACTTGTTCTTTCTGCTGCCGTCTTGATTCTGCCCAATCCCCCCTCTTGGTAATGTGACCTGTTTTCTTATTTATGGGTCTTGCTTCCAGAAGCTGTCAATAGGTGTTTTCTTGGGGTATCTTCCATCTTCCCTTTCCTCCCCTCCCCTCCCCTCTCTCTTTAGACAAGGAGGGTAATGTTCCTGAGCCTCAGTTTCTGTATCTGTAGAGTAGGTATAAATATACCCCCGTAGCCAGGCTGTTGGGCATAAAGGAGGGGTGACTATACCCAACACAGTCCCAATCCATGTCAGGCCTCACCCTTCCCACCCACCCCAACTCTTAGAGAATCACGAAAAATGCAGAAATAGTTTAGCATTTCTTAACAGTCATTTACATTTCAGTGTACTCAGACTTGCAGTTTGATTGGGGAAAGAAGAACCAAAGGAACTAAAAACAGCACTGGGCAGTGACAGTCATTGTCAGCAGCGGGATAATTGACCTAATTATACCAAGGAAAGCAGCCCACTGGGGAGCCGGGCCTGTCAGCCCCACAGGCAGCTGCTGACTGCGGGGTTCCGGGTGGCTACAGAGGACTGGAAGGTTCACGATGAGGTGAGGGGACAGTGAGGGGTGAGGGGCTCAGCATGTTCTCAGTGGGGAATGGTCCCAACGAGCCAGCAAGTGATCACTGGTGTGCATCTTGCTGAGTTGCCTCTGGAGAACAGACTGTGCATTTGGGTTAATTTAGACAATATTTTACATCGGCTGTGTTTATTGTTAACTCACCCAGTTCTGGTGGGGTAACTGTTAAAGGCCCAAGACAGAAGATAATCTTTACAATCCCAGTCCAGGAGAGCCCCAGCAGGGTTCCAGGGCGAAATTAGGCCGAGAATTGACAAGTCTTGGTTTTGACCCTGAGCCCTGTGTCTCCACCCCAGAAGCAGGTCCAAAGGGCCAGGGGCTACTTCCCTGCTTCCAGCCATGCTCTCTGCCCAGGCTGTGGGTCACCAATTATGCCCTGGGCCTAATGACCCCCCCTTTCTGTCTAAGGAGGTGTTCATGCTTTTAATGAAAATTGAGGTAAAAAACACATAACAAAAATTACCACCTTAACCATTTCTAAGGGTACAGTTCAGTAGATTTACATTGTTGCGCAACAGAGCTCCAGAGCTGCTTGGTCTTGCACAACGGAAACTCTCCCCACTGAACAACAGGCCCCATTGCCCCCTCCCCTCCGCCCTGGCAACCTCCATTCAACTTCCTGTTCCTATGAACTTGACTACTATAGTGCCTTATGTGAGTGGCACCATATAGTGTTTGTCTTTTGGTGACTGACTTATTTCACTTTGCCTGATGCCCTCAAGGTCCATCTGTGTTGTAGCATGTGACAGAATTTCCTTTCTTTAGAAGGCTGAATAATATCCCTGTATGTATATGCCACATTTTCTTTACGCATCCATCCATCAATGGACATTTGGGCTGCTTCCACCTGCATTTGTCCTTTTAAACAAATATTTACTGAGCACCTACTACAGGGAGGGGGGGTACCCTGTCAGCTGCTACCCCAGCCAGCACCCCCTTCTCCATGCATGTTTATCAAATTCCTGCCACATGCCAGGCCCTGGGCTGAGGTCTGTATTCATGTATTTTACATGATTTCATTTACTCATATCAACAGCCCTATAAAGTGGATGCTACCATGATCTCCAGTGAGGAAAAAGACACTCAGAGAGATGAAGTGACATGCCCAAGATCATGAAGCAGGCAGGGGCAGAAGCAGGATTAGAACCCGGCAGTCTGGCTCTGGGCTTGTAATTACTAAGCAGTAGGTACATAGTCAGACCGTAAAGTCAGGTCCAGGCATTGAGGAGTGACCTGAAAAGGCTTCCCAGGCAGTTTCCCTGCATAGCCTTGATGACTGACACCCAGACTTTTGTTCCCACTCCTCTTCCCCAATAAGAGCTGCAGGGAGAGCTGAGAAACCTCAGGAGGGTGCTGTATTTACATCTCAGAGTCCCTTACATCTGCAGGGGGCCAAGATCCTGTTCCCAGGGCATTTGAATGCCCCCACTCCCACCCCACCCCCAGGCTGGACAAGTCTGGGATGCACAGGTAGTTTCCCGGTTGACAGGATGTAATGGGGTGCTGTGTGAGGCCAGGGAGGGTCCCATGTGCTGGGCACCCTCCATGGCCTCTTGCTGTCTGCATATGATAAGGTAAGGGGTGCCAGGTTTACAGTACTTACTGAGCACCTAACATCTGCTAGGTGCTGGGGGTGCAAAGGTGGTGTGGAAGGCAAGGCCCTGACTTCATAGGGGGCACTCTCTGAAGACTATGGCCAAGGATGTAAGGGGAAGTGGGGAGCTTCCTGGCTGCCTGCTGTCACTGGAGTTTGGGACAAATAACCCCCAGCATTCAGAATCCTCCAGGCTTATCCTAGCACTTGGTGGAACCCAAAGACTTCTCCATCGGCTCCTCCCCATAGAATTTTCTAAAAAGGCTTTAGGGCCGGCATGTGAAAGAAGCTGCTTGGTTGTCATAACAGCATGGTGATGAGATCAAGAGAAAGACACCCACAGGCTCCGTGGGAAATTGCCAAGGACGTGGAAACATGCAGAGAGGGTTGTAGAGTGGAAGATAACAGAGCTCTCCTCGCTGGGGGTGCGCTCTCCGGGGCCCTGGATTCCTCTTGGGGATGGCACCCGGCAGAGTGAGAGCGTGGAGGAGCGGTCCACCTGGTGGGAAAGCCTCCTTCACTATTCCGGGGGGGCGGGGGTTATACTTCCTGTGCGCCCCCTGCCACCAGCCCGAGGCTCTGGAGGCTTAGGCCAGTTCACTCACCAGGAGCAAGGGGCTCATGCCAGACAACCCTGCCCATTGCCGAAGCTGGGTAAGGCAGGGTCACTTCCGATAGATGCAGGGAACCAGGAAAACCCTGTAGCCCCGATGTTCTTACTTTCTGTGAATCTCCACTGCCAACTTCACCCGAAGTCTAGACCCCATCATCAGATCACCAGGCCTTCCGTCTTCGAAGTGGAGATGATAGTATCTGCCCGGGAAGGACCGAGTGAAATACATGTGAAGCATTTGGCACAGTGTCCGGCAAATAAGGAACATGCCGTTAGCTCTAAATTTTCTCATCCTGTGGCCACTGGCATGTGTGTTTTGTGTCTCTTATCCTTTCACGAAATTCTGGGAAATGCTCTGAAATTGGGGGTGGGGCTGCATTCATGCCCCATAACTGGGTGGACATGGCAGGGGACTGGAGTGGACAGGAAGGCTGCTGCGTGGCCAGCTTTCGGTGGGTGGTGGACGGGTGAGCGACTTGGAGGCCCGCAGAGCAGGCCTCCAGCTGCGCCCTGACCTTGGAGCTGGGGCTGGGGCGGGTGTTTCCCACTTCACGCATTCCTTGTCACTCTCCCCTGACTGACGGAAGAGATGCCGGTGTGGAGGCAGCTCTGCCCCTCCATCCTCAGCAGGACAGCAAGGGTGGATCCCTTCTCTCTCCTCAACCCCCTGAAGGTCTGTCAGGCCTATGCCCAGAAACCACCAGCTGGAGGTAAAGGGCAGAGCCTGAGGCGGGAGGGAAGGGTCAACTGTCTTCTTGTTTGTGACTCCTCGGTGATGTGTATTTGGGGCACAGGAGCTTGTTGAACAGGAAAACAGTAAATAAGAACTTGATCTTCCCTTTACCTCCATTGTCCCCCCTCCACCCCAGCAAACCCCCTGTGGTTGGGAAGATGGTTTGCTGGGTGTGTTTCTCTCCCTCTCTCACTGGTGGGCCACTTTCCAATGCCCCGTGAGCAAAGCTGGCAGGGCCACTTGTGCGTCAGCTGGTCCAATTGGAGTTGGCCTTTGCTGACCCCTTCTAGGTACTGAGACTGCAGGGGTGTCCAGCCCAAGCCCCTGCCTCTGGTCCACACCCAGGAACTTTCACTGTTTCATGGAATTCTTTGCAAAAGAATGACCATCTGGAAAGACCTTTAGACGGTGCCTAATCAAACTTCATCTTTTTTTTTTTTCATTGATGAAGAGAAGAAATAACCGTGGCTCAGGGAAACCGAGTTACTCAAGGCCCCTAAGCTTGTGCAGCTAGTGCAGCCCAGGCTCTGCGCTGGGTCTCCGGGCTGTCGGTCAGGCCCAGCTGCCGCTCCGGTATGTTTTCCCAGTTACGTAACAGTCCAGGGAAACCGGAATCCCTGTTCTAGGGAGCATCGAAAATTCTCAATTTGCAGGTCTCTCCCATCTTTGGGTGAGACACAAAAAGAATAAACTTTAAAGGTTTCCCATGCTTCACCTGAAATGACCCTTTGCCCACATGTCACACTACTGTCAGTGTCCTGCATTTTATAATAGAAGACATGTGACATTTAGCTAATTCTCCTGGGTGAACCGTGGGCTTGATGAGACAGTAAGAAGCTGTGTGGGGAGAAGAGCAGGAGGTCTTTCAGGAACCCGCCTCCCACGGTGCAGTTTTCAGGAATGGAGAGCCGATCTGCCAGTCAGGGCACCTCCTTCCTTCCCTGGCAGGTGACAGGAACCCCTGGCAGGTGACAGGGACCCCTGGCCATCGTTTGCAGGTCCAGCCCCCTCCCAGGTCCTGCCTGTGAACAGCATGTGAGAAATAACGGACATCGCAATTCACAGCTTGGAAAATTAGCCATCACTGTCTCAAACTGCTGGGGTTTGGCAAGGAAGGAAGAAAAAACGTAAAATTCCAGGTGCCTCAGGGGTTGGAATCAGCAGGTCATTGTGGCCCCGGCGACCTGAGCGGCTTCTGCCTGCGCCTCGGCTGCTGCTGCCCAGGACCCCGCCCGCCGCCCGTGTGTGTCTGAGGGTCCCAGGGCTCCGGTGCAGCATGTGGGGAACGCGCAGAAGGGGAACCTTGCTCAATGAGCCACTGTGTCTGTCTTGGCTCAGGCTCCTGGAGCATGGTGTCCAAGGGAGCCTGGGCCCAAATAAAGACATGCTTTCTTTCCCTTTCAGTTGACAGAGGGGGTTTTGAAGGTAGCAGGGGAAACAGAGTGAGCAGTGTTCAGGGACGCAGCCCACCTTCCTGGGTAGTTTTCCACTGCGACAGACCTGCCCAAGCACGCTGGCCCGCGAGACTGAGATTTTCCAAGCGCGCCGTGTGGACTGGGGCTGGGCTGACCGATGGGCTCTTTTGCAGAGCCCCGTCTGCAACGTCTCTGGGTCAAGGGGGCGAGGAAGATGTGTGTCCCCGTGTGCATTAGTTTCCTCCAGCTGCCGGAACAAAGTCCCGCACACTGAGTGGCTTAAACAAGAGAAACGTATTGTCTCAGTTCTGGAGGAAAGGAAGTCCAAGATCAAAGCGTGGGCAGGGGTGGTTGGCTCCAAGGGCTGTGAGGGCAGGAGCTGTTCCAGACCCCCCCTTGGCTGGTAGATGGTCACCTTCATGTTCACCTGGCACTCTCCTTGCAGAGCAGTCTGGGTCCAGGTTCCCCCGTCTTAGATGGACACCGGATATATTGGATGAGGGCCCTAGTGACCTCATCTTAACTTGATTACCTCGGTAAAGACCCTATGTCCAAACATGGTCATACTCTGAGGTCCTGGGATTTAGGACTCCAACATTTGAATTTGGGAGAAGGAAGGAACCCAATTCAGCCCACAACAGTGTGTACCTTATTTTCCTTCTTGTTTCTCTGAAGATGGGGAAGCAGCCCTGGGGCTATAACTCAGTCACTTTGCAATGGATTGATGATTGGCCTTTTTCACTGCCTTCTGGTTCCACGCTTCCATGCTCCTTCTTCCAGACACGCCAGTCAGAAGCCCACAGCATCAGACCCTGTTTATAGCACAGTAATTAGAGCTTCTCCCTGCTGGTTGCTCCTTAGGTACCAAGCAAGGTACTAGGCCCTTTATTTGTGTTAACTCATGTCATCCTCACAGTGTCCCTTGACATAAGGTCTGTTATTATTCCATTGTGCAGACAAAGGAACTGAGGCACTGGGAGGCTAAGTAACTTGCCCAAGGTCATAGAGCTAATAAGTGGGGGAGCCAGGATTTGAACCCAGGCTATCTGGTTGCAGGGGGTACATTAGAAACTATTTCTACTTTACTTAATAGACCCAATGTTTGGCATGAAGCCCTTCATAGCTTCTGTGCTCAAGAATTGGGGTGATGCAGTGGGTAAGAGCACAAGCTCTGGATTCCACTTCTATGCACCATTATTTATCAGCTGTGTGACTTCTGGCAAGTGACGGAACCTCTCTGTGCCTTGCTTTTCTCATCTGCAAAGTGGGAACGACATTCTCTTAGGGTTGTTTTGGGAAAAACACATGAGAGGCCGGCACACGGTAACTGCTAAGTAAATATTATTATTGGTGGCAACATTATTTTACCATTTTCCTCAAAGAGCCATCGCCCATCCAGGTCTCCACTTCATTCTCCATCTGCGCGGTCCAGAGCAGCACTGTCCAGTATGGTAGCCCCGCGCCCTTGACATATGACTGGCTTGAACTGAGATGTGCCGTAAGGGTTAACTATCCACCGTAATTGGAAGACATAGCACCAAAAATATCTAAATTATCTCATTAATAACATTTATATTGGTTACATACTAAAGTGACCATGTCTTAGATATACTGAGTTAACTAAAGTATATAATTAAAATTAAGTTGTTTTGTTTATTTTTTAATGTGGCTACTAGAAAATCTAAAATGGCATGTGTAGTTCACAGTGGATGGTGCCAGTCTAGTCTATAGACTGAAAGCCCTAAGGATCATATTTGCTTTGTCCACTGCTTTATCCCAGCGCCTCACTCAGACCCTAGCCTTATAGAAGACACTGGGGGGAAAAAAGTTGATGTACTTTTGGTTATACAGATGCTCCATTCTTAGCCCTGGAAAGATCTGTAGGATATCAAGCAGGGAACAGGGGAAAGCCCAGCAGACTGGAGTTTTCAGCTCTCTGGGTCTCTGGCGTTGCCACTATCCTTGGCCTTGGCTGGGGCTGGCCTCCCACTGAATGGCCGGGTCTGATGGCCGAGCCTCCGCTCTGTGGTAGTCTGCCCAAGGGAAAACACGGCTGTGGAAGTCTCTTCTATTTTCAGCAACTTAGAGAAACCAGTTTTGCACAGGGGACAGGAAAGCTCACTGCATAGGCCCAAGGAGGCCTGTGAAAGGGATGGCTGTCACGGTGAGCAGGAGAGAAAGGCCCAGAGGAAATTTCCATTGAGCCTGAGGTCCTCTTCTGAACCTGGCTTCTCAAACTGAGCCTTGTAAAGAGAGAAAATGTAATCCTTCTACCTCTGTTCCTCCCCCACTCCCCCTTCTTCCCCAAAGCGAAGCCCAAACCCAGCCCTGTGAGGGGGGGTGTATCTGACATTCCTCTTTGACCTCAGGTTTATGGAAATAGACCGGCCTCGCCCACCATCCTGACTAAGCCCAAGAGGTGAGGCATCGTCTCAGGGGAGGAATTTCACTTAGAGAACACTGGGGCTGGAAGGGGCCCGGAGACCAGTCTAGTCTCTTCGGCCTTGGCCGTCGTCTTTCCCAAGACATCTATCTGTGCTGCTGCTGGGCGCTCAGCAGGCAGGAGACTCGAACCCAGATGACCACGTCCACAGCTTAACCTGCCCCCATCTCCCCTCGTCCGTTGCAGATCTCCACCAGCCTGGGCTCTCCCACTCGCCCTTCTGAGAGGGGTGTTGCTGGATTCATTCGAACTTGGATTCACCTCCGCCCAGATCCTGAAGTAGCTTTGCTTGAGTCATGTGTCTTTGAGCAAGTGACAATTTCTTTGAGACTCAGTTTCTCCTACTATAAAAATGGAAATAGTTGCACCAGACTAACTTGTCATTGTGGTTGAAAGAGATAATATGTGCACAGCAGCAGGCAGTGCCCAGAACGTGGTAAATATGTAGGAAGCAGGGGAGGGGCTTCCTTCTCTGACCTGGACAGGTGAGAACAGGGATGCTGGGCCCTGTGGCTGGTCCCCAACACGCACAGGATTTTTTACCTGTTTCATGGCACTCGATGAAGTGTTGTCTTCCACAGCAGATAGGAAATCTGGAAGCTGGAGAGTCCTGGTACTTCTGCATTGCTCTCCAGAAGCCACCTGTTCTTCCTGTTTGTGTCAGGATTGCAACAAGGAATCTTGGCAAAGAAAAGATATTACTTTTAATTAAACATCCTGAGCCTCGTTTCCCATTTGGGGATGATTCAGGGAGCTCCGTATGGGTGGAGGAGAAGGGGAGCAGGAAGTCATTTTTAATAGAAGTATAAACTCAGATGGTCACAGGGATTATTCATTGAAGTCAGGGATCCTCATTGCTAACCTGGCACCTGGCGCATAGTAGGACCTCAATGTGTGCTGGTCCCTTGTCCTTGGCATGATACCTAAATCAGGTCATAGAAGAAAGGAAAAGGGCCTGGAGCCCTAGATCTGGGTTCAAGTGACAGTGCTGTCTCATTAGCTGTTATCCCCTCGAGCAAGCCACTCCCCATCTCTGAGTCCCAAGGAATTCTCATCTTAAAAATTGGTTGTGAAGATTGAAAGACGAAATGAAAGGGCTTTGTAAATATCAAAACACAGAGTTTTAGCTCCCCATCCTTAATTACTGTGATTAATGATAATAATTTTGTGCCTCTCTTTTATTTGATTTGGGTAAATATTAGTCAATTCCCAGTCATTATTCAACCTAGATTTTTTTCGAATGATACAGTTTCTGGGCCATTTCCCAACTCTTGCAATCAAATACCGACCACGTTTGCTTCCTGGGGGCAGAAACTTAGGTTTCTTCCATCCTTTATTCCTTTTTGCCTGATCAGTAAGGGATCCCCAGCTCACCGAGGTACCAGATGGGAGATCAGGAGCTCTTTTGAGAAGAAAGAAAAAGCCCTTTGAAAAATGGCTGATATAGAATGTTTATTTAATTTCAGAGGAGGAGGGTCTGTTTTGTTTCGTAGGTGTAATGCAAGTAAAGTTTATTGCTACTTGAGCTTTTAATTGGTTTACTAATATTTTTTATAGCGTCTTATTTTAATGTTTACAGGCCCCTAGATGCTGAGGTTTACTGACATCCGTGAGGGGATTGATAAATGATTTAGTTGAAACAGCAAAACTGGAGGCATTGTATGAATTAGAAATTGTGCCATGGAGCCCACTCTGGAGCCACTAATTTAATGTGATTTGCGTTCTGCAGCTGTTTCTCACCACAGTCAAAAGAAAAACAAATATTAACTGTTCCCCCAGCAAAGCAGGGGGTGCCCAAGGGACTGGGCAAGGCCTCTAGGGAGCAGCAGGCAGGGCTGGCGGGCCGGGCTGGGTTAGGTCCTCAAGCAGGCCTACCTTCTTGAGGTTGGGGCAGGCCCTTATTTCACCCTGCCCTCACCTCTGTGCGAGTCCAGTGAGGTCTGGATGGAGAAGAGGGACACATTTTCCTCACATCGTTTCTGAGCATCTGTGGAACCTTCTACACACACATTTACCCTCAGACGTCAGCTGGGGTGGAAACCTTCCTCTGACCTAGTGATACTCCATTGAGTCTGATTTAGCCCCGGCTGGTTTCAGTGGGTTTGCTTGGCTATTGTTTTTTCTTCTCTGGTACGGTCAGAGATTTCTTGCAATTCCTGAAATCCCTTTTTTTTTTTTTTAGGATATGAAAGAGATATTTCTTTATTACAGAAAATATATAAAATACATACATGTCAAATGAATGAACTAGAAATCACCAGCAAATCCACCATCTAGAGATAATGATGGTTAACAATTTTGATAAATATCCTTCCAGACTTTTTTCTCTGATATCCATCTTTGTATGTTTTTGAAAATGGACACACATGGCTTATATTTGTTGGTTACCTGTTATATCCATTGGTCTTTTTTGAGCAGTTTTTCCCCATAATTGTCAATGGCTGGTGTCCAAAGGGGCTTGTTCAGACTGACCCTAAAAACAGTGAACGCCCTGGGAACGGTTTGCCCAAGTGCATCATGCCCTTGCAGATAGTAACATTGTCTGCAGCTGTGCATTTCTGTTTGAGTTATTTCAATGTCATTTCAAGGGCACTGACGAAATATAGATGCCTCTCTCCCCTTTTTTAGTCCATTTAAGGTACCATTCTTAGCACGTTACTGAGGATAAGTGTTATTCTTGTTTCCTTTTCTTCCTTCTGTCCATTCATTCATTCATGCACACACGCATCCATCCATTTATTCATCTAACATACTATCTGCTCTTCCTTCCACCCAAACACTTATCCATCCACCTAGCCACCCATCCATGCCTTTATCCATTCATTCACCTATTCATCCGTCTAGCCAGCGTACTGTCCACCTGTTATTCTTTCATCCAAACACCCACGCATTCTTTTGTCCCATCCATCTATCCATCCACCCATCCATCCATCCATCCATCCATCCATCCATCCATCATCCACCCATCCATCTATCCATTCGAGTCACTGTCCATCTGTTCTTTCTAGCCAAACACCCATATGCATTCATTTTTCCACCCATCCATCCATCCATCCATCCCTCCATCCATCCTCCATCCAATATATTAAGCAACTAGGTTGTGTCAGGCCCTATTTTTGGTGGTAAGGATGCAGATATACATGGCACGGCCCCCGCCCACTAGGAGTTATCAATCTCCATTCAGAGCTTCCATGAGATGGTAACCTCCATCTGCCTTCTCCACCGTGGAATCGATCGCTGCCAGCCACCTACCTGGCAGATAGCAAGGGGTATGGCAGGTAATTCCTCCTTTACAGTGGAGACATCCACTGGTTTGGTAGAAACCATATGGTAGAAACCATATCACTTCTCTTTGACAAATCCCTAAATGCTGACACACCTATAGCCCAGGCCTCCGTGAGACCACAGGATGAACTGAATATTAGAGCAGAGGGTTGAGCGGCAGCAGCAGCATTTCTAAAAAGCTGCTTCTCAGCACAGCTATTACATACGCATCTCACACATCAGAGAAGAATGGGGATGCTGGTGAACACTTCTTGATTATTTTAAGTTTGATTTTAAGTTTGTTTTTAAGTGTGGTCTTCGCAGGTTTCTGAGAGACAGCAAGGCTATTCTCTCTAGGTTTAAACAGCGTGCCCCCTCCCTCGTGGTTAGTCCTAGAGAAGCATGGCTTTGTGTAAAGAGGTAAGATTTATTTTTGCCAGGGAAATATAACGCAGAGCACAGCCCAGCAGCGGCCTGGCGCAGGAGGAAGTGCCTCACTGGCTGCCGGCAGCAGTTACTGTAAAATGCTCTAAGTGTGAACAGCCCCGCTCCCCCTCAGACGGAGCAGGCTGCACTTTTTCCAGGGAAGCGGGGTTGTTTCTTTTTACGGTGCCGTTTTGACTTCCTAAGACCGCCATAGATTTATAAGGAAACAATTTCTCCAGTGGGTCTTAGTGACATCCTAAAGTTTTACATGTGCCACTTAGGGAGGTGCTAGGACCCACCGTTCCATGCAAACATTTCCATGTCACCAACTCAGGCCCATTTATTACATTTATGGAACTACACCATATGTGGGGTTTTTTTTAAAGACACCAAAATATTTTTAATAACCCCAGCCCTGAGGCGAACCTCAGAGGTTAATTATAATAGGGAGTGTGGCCAACGCCCATGCTGTTCAGAAAGAAGCAGACAGGGACTCTGTGCTCTCCCCGAGTGGGGAAGCCTCACCGTCCACTTAGTGTGTCCCAGGGCGCTGCCTCCGCCAGCCCTCTTCCCTTCACCCTCTCCTCCCTGCTGTTAGCTCCCTGGGTAGTCTGACCACTCTTGGGTGGATAGCAGATGTATAGGAACAACCTTGAGATTTCAGAACGCAGGCCTTGAGGTCTGGCTCTGTTTACTCAATTTATTGTTAGCTGTGTGGCTTTGGTTAAGTTACTGTCCTACTCTGGGCTTATTTGTACATCTGTAAAAGGCAGGTATGAGAATAACGCTCGTGTCGGGATCTGGGGGAAAATTGAGCTTTGGAAGGGGAGCAAAAGGAAGCATAGAAAGAAAATAAAGAGAGAATACCACCTTGCCATCATTTAAAAACATATCATAGCCCAGCCGGCGTGGCTCAGTGGTTGAACTTCAACCTATGAACCAGGAGGTCACGGTTCGATTCCCGGCACATACCTGGATTGTGGGCTCGATCCCCAGTGCGGGGCATACAGGAGGCAGCCGATCAGTGACTATCATCATTGATGTTTCTATCTCTCTCTTCCTCTCCCTTCCTCTCTCTGAAAAATCAATAAAAATATATTTTAAAAAATAAATGAAAGTGTATTATAGTCTGAAAAATCTCGTTTCAAACAGTGCCATCTCTGTAGTGGTAGCTGAGGGTAGAAGTTACAAGTGCAGAACCTGCAGCCACTCTGCCTGGGTATTGGGCAGATGTGATTAGTGTGGGTCCCTCCATTCTCTCTCTCTAACTTGGGATAATAATAGTAACTACTCATGGGGCTGTTGTAATGATTAACTTAGGTCAGAGATTTTCAACCTTTTTATCTCATAGCACACATAAACTAATTACTAAAGTTCTGCAGCACACCAAAACCTGTTATATTTTCTGCCGATCTGACAAAAAAATAGGTATAATTTTAATTCCTTCATACAGGATGGCTGTTGTGTTGGATCTTGTCATTTCTTTATTTGACTGTCTAAGGGAAAAGAGGTCAGTGCCCCTGACTAAATAGTAAGGTACTAAAATGCAGTGTTTTAAAAATCCCTGCAGCTCACCAATTGAAAATCCCTGACTTACGTATATGTTCAGTAATTGTAAGTAGTAGTATTCCTAATTTCTTACTTTTTATTCCTTTTGAAAACTTTGCATGTAAATTTGAAACAAAAGTTTGTCATTTTCTCTGGATACAGAGCAAAGACCCATTTTAGTCCTGCCTTCTTTCCTTTTTTGCTTCCTTCCCTCTTTCTTAGCATATTTAAACCAATATATATAGAATTGGCATCGAGATATTTATCTAAATAGCTGTCAATTGCAAGTTCTGTTTGAGGAGGGGGGTTAAAAGATATATTTAATATTTTGAAATTGTGGCAAGTATAGATTCTTTTCCCCCTGGCAAAACACATCTGAACTGTTTTTCCTCAAACTTTCCAAAGCAATTCAACTTTAGATGGAGGCAAGAATAGAGAAATTTAATAAAGGAAGTTTGAGTGTATTTCCCCCCAAAATGCAATGCAGGAGACCAGGGGTTATTGTGAAACGTGAGCAGCCTTTTGCAGCCTTGAACCCCGCCTTGCCGAAGTGAGATTTTATTAAGATAAGGCTATTCAATTTCCTTCTGTTGTTCTTGGGATGCTGCACTTTTGTAATTTATTTGCATCTGTCCACATGTTCAATTCTAGAGAGTGTGATTATAGACAAATAAAATGAGATGGAATAGGGTGAGCATCCTGCTTCATTGGTATTCAAATTCAGTATTCAAGGCTCAGCATGCATGAAATACAGATTTTGCTCTGAAATACAATGGATGGCCAACAAATGTTTCTTGATTAAACAGAGAAGGAAAGAAAGAAAAGGGAGGGGGAGAGGAGAGGGAGAGGAAGTGGAGAATGGGGAGTCCAGTGTGTTACAGCAGGTTGGGGGCAGGGACCCCTCAGAGAGGTGGGGGAGAGTCTGATAACCCCATGTCCACAGTTTTCCAGCGCTGTGTGGTGTGAGGTCGGGACAGAGCCAGAACGACAAATGATTGTCCCGTCCTGTTCTCCAAAATTGTGCCAAGGGAAGCTTGACTACCTTAGACTGCAAACATTAAGGTTCTTCTAGCCTCTCTCCTAAGAGGGTGACAGCATCTTGGTACCATGGAGACCTGCAGGTGTCCCCTTCCCTGACCACTACTTTTACAATAAAATGCTAAAGTTCTGCAGCCTCAGTCCCCAGGGACTTGGTGCTCTCTCTCTCACAGGCCCTGGAGCTCGCAGACTGCATGCCAAGGCTGTGTCTTTCATGGGTTTGCTAGAACGTAGCTCTGGCTCCACGCAAATGTCATGCAGTAATGACACACACTGCTGAAAACTCCAGCCCTTGGGTTTCCTACCAGCCTTTCCCTCGCATCTCAGGCAGAGGCCGTATTCTGCCCTGTGCTGGGAAGGGGCCCAGTGGAGATGGAGGGCAGTGGGGGACGAGTGAAAGGTCCTGACCTCTTCACCTGCGTTTCCACCTGAAGCAGGGTGTTGGAATGAGAAGAGCTCCAGCATTTATCCAGGCTCTGCTTCCTACTCCTTTTTGACCCTGGGCATCCAAGAACTCCCTAGGCCTCACTTTCATCTGTAAAGCGGGGAAAGGAACGATCCTACCCTAAAAGGTTGTGAGGATTGAACGAGGCATATCACCTTCTTAGCTCCGCCTGAACACCCAGGTGATACTGGTTATTGTGATCTCACATCTAAATTACCTGGAGGGCTTTTCAAATGCCTGAGATGCCCACACCCAGGAATCAGAGTCTCTGGAGATAGGGGCCCAGGAGTTCATATTTTTTAAATCCTCAGAGGTGAATTGCATGCTCAGCCAGGGTTGAAACTAATTCTAAAGGACCTGGATTCATGGAGCCTTCTCTTCCGGCGGCAGTGTAGCCACATAGCCAACCCATAGAAGCTGGAGTCAGAGTACGTGGCTTCCAACCCCAGTACTCCCCACCCCTCACAGTCATTACCATTGACCTTGAGCTAATGACTTAACTTTCCTGGAAGTCGGTTTACTCAACAAGAAAATGGGGACAATATTAACACCTCTCATAGAGTCACATAGGGATTAAATGAGATAATATACATCAAGTCTTATAAATGCCTGGCACAGAGTAAGCCTCCAATAGGTGGTAAGTATTTTATACATATGAACTCATTTCATCTTCATAACAGCCTGAGGAGGTTGTAGGTACTATCACCACCCACATTTTAACTATGAGAGACAAAGACACTGACATTTGTGTAACTTCTCTAAGGTCACAGGTGTGTGAACCCGCTCCCTGAGACACCATGCACCTCGCTGTGACAGCACAGAACGTGACACTGAGTGTCGAGTCAGGGGATCTGCCCAACTAAGCCGCCTATGATGCCTGGTCCATGGGCTGTAGCTGACCACACAAGTGGGCCCGGGATACGTTCTCTGTAAATGATGTTTATTTCATCTGGGGCTGGGGATCAGCTATGTGGCACAGGAGAGAGGCATCCAGGTCCTTCTGTCTGTCTCTCTTGCAACCTTATGTTGCTCCTCTGGGGTGGACAGCACTAATTCATGTCAGCCTGATGGCAGCAGCCCCCAGAGATGTAGGGGTCACAGGTGAAGAGGGAGAAGCTCACCCCAAACTCGTGCTTTTTGGAGGGAATTGGGTCCTGAGGATTTATAGTCCTCTGTGAACTTGATCTTTTGAATCAATACAGTAGTTTCCTGGAAGAACACAGAGAAGCCCAGGCATTGCAGCCCTGACATCTCTCTCTCCCCATTTCTATGGGCAAGGAAAACAGCCCCAGGAACTAGGGAAGTCCCAGCTCCAGAGAGCCTCAGACACATGCCCTCCTCCGCAAGCCCAGGCCTGCACAATCGCCCGCTCTGTGTCCCGCCAGCCAGCTGGGCTGAGCGTTCCTGGGCACCCGAGCTTTTTCCTTGCCCCCCCCCCCCCCCATCTCCTGCCCCACTGGCTCCACACCCTCCTGAATGTTCCATTCTGAACAGCCACAATCAGGAGCCTGTTCCTTTGCTGGGAAAAGGAGCAGCATGAAGGCTTTTAAAGTTGCTGGGTAATTTAAGGTATTTATCGCTATTTGGAGAGCTTTGCTTGTTTTGAATCCATTCCCCCTCCAGCTTTCAGAAATGGTGCACAGGATTATTTTTTTTCTCTGAGAAGGATGCTTCTGGGTCCTTCCGCTGCCCCTGAGGCTGGATTCTGAATGCAAGCCTCCAGACCTGGGCGCCTGAGCTGAGGTTTTGTTCACTCTCCCCTCAGGCTGTCCATAAACATTCATTAGGTGCCTCCCAAGTCCCTGCCAGGCTCCTGCTTGCAGACAGCTCCCCGTCCTGCACTAGCCCCACTGTGAGGGTTTCCAACACTCGGAGCTGCAGACTTGGAGTTCGGAGAGCCTGGCTTTGGATCCAGGCCCCAGGTCAAGCCATGCTCTGCCCATTAGCTATGTGGGCACAGTTCTCAGCTTCTCCAGAATTTTCTTCCATCTGTAAAATGGGTGCAACCACAGCTCCTACCTTATTGCTCTGGAAGGCAGACTACTGGTTCAAATCCCAGCTCTGCCATTTCCTTGTTCAGTGATCTTAACTTCTCTGTTTTCTGAGTTAACTCATCTTTACATTGAGACTGACAGGGAGATCTCAGAAGGAAGTGAGAGGGCTGGCTGAGTTAATGCATTTAAATTGCTAGTGCAGGCACATAGAAAGTGCTCAATGCAACCAATGTTAATTGAGAGAGAGAGAGAGAGAGAGAGAGAGAGAGAAAACACACACACACACACACACCTCCTCCCCTGGCAAGAGGCACTTGATAAATTTAAATTAGTCTCCCTCCCCTCCCTTCCGAAAGGCTGAACCAGCCCTTAGCTGGACAGCGGTGGAAGCTCATCAAGATGTTGGAAGAGTCTGTACTCTCCACTCAGCTTGCTGAAAGTCTTACTGACCTAATAGGGAGAGGACAGAGAAGGGTGCCCTGGTACACTCTGGCCAGAATACCCTACAGATAGCCCCATGGTCTGCTGACTTCCCTCTGTCCTTGCCGGGCTATGGGAGACCCTCCCTAGGGGACCTGCAGCAGACAGCCCTCAAAACCAAGGGGCTTCCCCACACTCTGAATCTACAAGCAGGGGCTGCCTCTACACCACCCCTGGGGCAGAGTGGTCCTTCCTTTTCCATTCAAGTCCCTCCATGAACTGCTCTGATCTTCCCCCATGTCCCCCACACAGCCTCCTTCGTGGATACCTCTCCCTCTCTCT
Organism: Miniopterus schreibersii; assembly: GCF_964146895.1. NCBI lineage: Eukaryota > Metazoa > Chordata > Mammalia > Chiroptera > Miniopteridae > Miniopterus > Miniopterus schreibersii. Next base: position 175,392,913 of record NC_138102.1, read on the forward strand.
GAAGGTGATGGGCAAACCAGAAAGCCCTAAGACCATGTATGGAGATGAAAAAATATTTTATCTTTTCTCCTTAACACAGGGTGGGGGCAGGTGATCTTTCCTGTTAGGTTACATCTAGTCTGCTGGCCTGCAACCCCTCCTCCAGGAAGCCTCTCATGATCTCCAGTCTGATTGGACACTAGTTTTGAACCCCCAAGGGATGCAGGTCAAAGCCAGGCTGCTCGATTGAAATCTTGACTCTGCAAGTGAACTGGCTTTGCTGTTCCTTAATTTCTTCACCTGTGGAATGTGATCAGTATTAGCCCCTATTTCAGGGGGTGGTTATGAATATTCAGTGAGATGATCCATATAAAGTGCTTAGAATGCCTGGCCACATGTCATTACTATTACTAGTATTATTATTTTTGTCACCAAAGCACTTATTAGACTGGACCTCAGTCAGGGATTTACTTGTCTACTTCCCCCAAGGGTCCCACCCCAAATTAAGAGCCAGAACAGTATCTTCCTCAACTTCAGAGAACAGCTGTAATGAAAAAACCACCGTTATAAACAAGGTGACCCTCTGTTTACCAAAGATTCCTTTACTAACATAAAGGCTCCCTTTAAGTTATATTTTTAGCATTTCACCCAAACTTCCTTTTTTTTCTTTCTTTCTTTTTCCCCATTTTGCATGAAGTGAGGAGGGTCTTTCCACAGGCTGGTTGAAACCCCCTCTCAGATGTGTGGCGTGGGAACAATGAAGTTGGCACGCTGGGCAGGGACAGTGATTTCCTCTTTGTAGCTGGGGTCACTGCCAGCGTTTCTTCTGACTGCTCAGTGACCGTGTCATACTGGTTAGAAAATATTTTCATTGTCAGCCCTGAAGGAAAGAATGCTAAGATTTCTGCTCTGACTTTATGTTTTGACGTGATTCAGGTAGCCCAGGGTTTTGATCCTTGACTGTGAAGTGCCTGTGAATGCCAGGGCGGTACAAGGGCGCTTGTTTCTGGAAGCACCGTAAACGAGGGGCGTGCACAGTGCATACTGGGGGGAACCTGCAGGAGGAAGGGAGCCGTGGACCCTGCTCCAGGGTCAGCTCTGCCACATGGAGTAATAGCCTGTATGAGTGACACGGACGACTCTGCTCAGGGTCCCAGCTGTCCACTGCGGTGTCTATGCAGAGAGGGGTGGAAGGAGCAGATAGCTCCAGAAATGGAGAATAGCGGCCATTGCTTTCTGCTTTCTAGCAAATTCCTCTGAAATACTACAGTTGAACGAAAAACTCGAAAGGAAAACCTCTTGGTAAGATATCCTGTGACATGTGTCCATTGATTCGGTGAACAGGTGTTCCTGAGAGCTGGCCACCAGCCCCGCCCTGGCCCTTGGTCACTAGAACTTGTGAGTGTGGTTGGTCTCAGATGCCAGTCTCACCACCAGAGAGACCTCAGGGAGGAATGACCTCCCCACTGGGCGAGATTGCTCCCTGTGACAGGCAGCTCAGTACATGGCAAGGAGTGCACACACTGCCAGGCGGCTCTCCTGGCTGGAAAACTGGCTCATTATACTCATGGCGAGTCTTCCTCCCTCAGCTTCCAGACAGTGAACCTCCCCCGAGTTTCCCATGTCACTCGCATGGCACCCTGTTCCGCCCACTGCTTCCCTCAGACATCCAGGCCTGGAGATTAGCCTGAACTCCTGATACTGGGCCATACCTTTCCCATTACTTTTCTGAGGCTGCCATAACAAATGACCACAAACTAGGTGGCTTAAAACAATAGAAATTGATCTCTCACAGTTCTGGAAACCAGAGTCTGCAGTCAGGATGTCGGTGGGCTCGCTCTCCCTCTGGAGGCTCTAGGGAAGGACTCATTCTTTCCTCTTCCAGCTCCTGGCAGTTGCTGGTGTCTTCAGTTTGGGGCCCAGGTACCTGCTCCATCTTCTGTGTCTTCTCTTCTGTCTCTGAGAAAGAGACACCTGTCATTAGATGGAGGCCCACCCTGGTAATCCAGGGTGCTCTCATCTCCAGATCTTTAATCACATCTGCAGAGACCTTTTTTCCAAATACCATTCACAGATTCTAGGAGTTTGGATGTGGATATGTCTTTCTTCAACCCATTGCACCTTTTATTGGAAAGGTTAGTTATATGGATTAGCACTGACTGGAGGGGGTTTTCTGTGGTGAGCCTAAGACATTTTCTCAAGGATAAACATCTGGTAATACATTTCCAACTGTGTGACTTGTACAAGTTACTTCACCTCTTTGGGCCTCAGTTTTTTCACCTGTAAAATGGGAATAGTGATAATAGTACCTACACATAGCCTTGCTGTGAGGATTCAATAAATCACATAAGGATAATGCTTTGAGTACTATCTGGCACATAGCAAGCATTCTTTAAATATTAGCCATTCTTGTAGTAGTTGTCACGGCATCATAATCACCATTGGAACCTACCCCCAGGCAGCGAGACTTTCCTAGACCACTCATTTATTTATGTATTTTGAAATTTTTGAAATTTTAATTTTTCAATTATAGTTTATATTCAATGTTATTTTGTATTAATTTCAGGTGTTCAGCACAGTGGTTAGACAATCATATACTTTACAAAATGTTCCCCCAGGTATTTCAGGTTCCTATTAGCCATCACACGTAGTTATTAGAATATTATTGACTATATTTCCTATGCTGTACTTTACATCCCCAAGACTATTTTGTAACTACCAATTTGTGCTTCTCAATCCAATCCCTTCACCTTTTTTACCCAGTCCCCCAACCCCTCTCCCCCAGGCAGCCATCAGCCTGCTCTCTGTGTCTGTGAGCCCAGACCACTCATTTAACGTTTGGTATTATTCTTCTAGTGTGCTGGCCTTTTATATCTCGACTTCTTGGCTTACTCAAAATAGCTCAGAATTTGTTGCTGTGTGACCTTGGGCAAGTTTCTTAACCTCTCTTGAGTCTGGAAAGGCTGCTAAAAAATTAAAAGGGGTCAGTTGTGTGACACATGGTTGACATCAATCTGCATTGACTGCACCGTGAGAAAAACAGCATGCGTACAGTCTGCTGCTACTCCGCAGACCCTGGTGGCATCTTCCTTCCCCGCCTGTGTCGTTACGGCTGCTTGGTCTTCCCTGTCAGCTCTCCCCAGCCTGTAGTGAGTGGCTTACGGTTAGTTTTAGTCAATTTCTTCCTCTGAGCCCAATTTTTCTTCCGTTTTGGGAACTGATAAAGCTGTGAATTCCAGATTGCAGTCCCAGAGCATATGTTTGGGGAGGAAGTTTGTTAGCTATCTAATCAGACTGTAGCTGTTCAGTTAGTTAAAAAGGTTTCCAGGTAGCCCAGCCAGGCGTGGCTCAGCAGTTCAGCATCGACCTAGGATCCAGGAGATTGTGGTTCAATTCCCCGTCAGGGCACATGCCCGGGTGTGGGCTCAATCCCCAGTCAGGGGCCTGCAGGAGGCAGCCGATCAATGACTCTGTCATCATTGATGTTTCTATCTCTCTCTCTCCCTCTCCTTTCCTCTCTCTGAAATCAATAAAGATATATTTAAAAAAAAAAAAAGGTTTCCAGGTAAATTCTGACTCAGTGTGCGTAACCCCTGCTCTTTCCTTAAAATGCTGCATCATTTCCCTCAGTGGTCCCTCAGTGGTCTGCCATGGTGGGTAGTGACTGGATCATAAGTCCTGCAGTAGCTAATATTTCTGTAACAGTAGCTACCTTTATACAGTGCTTACTCTGTGCCCGGCACTGTTCTCAGCACTTTGCATTTCTTCAAGGCCTGTTAACTCTCCATTTTATACACGAGAAAAGAAACGAAGCCTAAAAAGTTCCAGCGATTTCTTGCCCCTGATCACCCAGCTGATGGCTGATGGAGCTGGGATTTGAACCTAGGCATGTGGAGTTCAGAGCTGTGCTCTGAGCCTCCACACAGCACTGCCCCTCAGTAAATGGCCACAACAATTGCTAAGAAGCACAGAGTTCTATCAATGTTTTATGGAATTAATTGAACGTGAAATGGCTTTTCCTGTTAACTGAGAAGCCGAAGTCCATTTTTGCTTGCAGATTAGGGCATTTTCTTTGCCCCCTGGCTTGAAGCTTATCGGTGGAAGTGGAGCTCTTGGGATGCCACTGGGAAAAGAATTTCCTGAGGCTCACATGGGAGGATGGGGTTTGTGGAAAGTTTTATTGATGATGTAAAATTAAGAGGGGTTCCCCTTCAAAGTCCCATCTGTCCCACCATGGAAGAAGTCCAATCTTGTCTTCCGTAGTGCCAGAATTAAAACCAGTGTCCAGAGTTTTTGCTTCATATTAAAGTCCAGTCCAGGCCAGTCCATCATTTGGCTAGCTTAGTTTGTGTTCCCAGCCGCAGTCCATTGCATGTGGGGCCATGGGCCATGCAGCTGCTTAAGGCCATATGGTGGGCGAGTGGAGGGTCACGGAACAAGAGAGAGTAAGGGGGAGCCAGAAGGCAAGAGGAGGAATTCTTTGGGGATTTTTAACCTTCCAAGATTTCACATGCTTGCAGTGGCTTCACCTTCCTAGCCAATCCGTTGTTCCCCAGGCTAGACTGACAGGCAAGCACATCCCCTGCACCACCCTGACTTTTACTGGGCATGCATCTATCTCCCCCTTTGTTCGATTCCTTTCCCCAGTGATCTGCAGGGAATGGACCTGTGGTTTCCTGGGGAGTGTGAAGCTGTAGCTTCCCAGTGAAGCTGCCCAGATGACCGTGCTTACAGCATCTGGCCTTCCCTTTGCTCTCTTCCTATTATTCATATTAGCTAACAACAGTAACAAGACTAGTGCAGATTTTTCCCTTATTGGTTTTCCCATCTAGGATATAACACCCTCATATTCTTAACCTGCGTGTGGTATCAAAATATGGCCTTTCCAACCCAGATGCTGTGTGACCTGGGCAAGCCACATAACGTCTTGGAGCCCCACTCTTCTGGGGTTATTAACATTTAACACATTAAGTGTGTTAATGTATATAAAGTGCCAGGCACAATAGCAGGTATCAATACATAGTAACTTGAAAATTAAAATATAAGATACTTTGTGTTTTTCTGGAAAATGGTGCTGTGTAACTCAAAATATATATTTTTACTACATTTTGATTCCTCAGATAAATCTAGGCTAGATAGCTCTAGTATAACACCTGTGTTTAGTGGAAAACATGCTAATATTGAAATATTCTGGCCAAATGAAAACTTTATAAAGAAATACTTTTAGAGTTGAACCAGAAATAGACGAGGCTGAGCATCATCATTTAAGAAACAGGATAATTTACCACTGAAATGGATCTAATTAAGAAACTATAACAGACATCAATTACTTCAGCTTCTCCTGTGCTCGCTTCTCGGTGGGAGCCATGAGCGCTCCCACCCCCCACCCCATCCGCTACAGTGAAGAATGTTCTAGAATTGCCTCATGCAGAGCCTCGCCCTTTTCCACCTGGCTGATGTGGAGTCCTGGCCGTCCACTCTTTGTTTTTCTTCCCTGTTTTTCTCTTAGCTATGTAATGTCAGTAGGATGTATTGCTATCTTATGGTCTAAGATGTTCACTGGGACCAAGAAGAATAGCAGGAGTAATAATAACAAATAATAATACCAGTTCTAACAGTAACAACCACTATTGTGAGCTGAGTGCCTCCTCAGTGCCAGGTGCCGTGTTAGCGTTGACTCACTGCGGCGGCTGAAGAACCACCGGCTCGGAAATTAAACTCCTGGCCCTGCACCCTGTGCTTGAGCAAGTTGCTTCTCTGGGCCTTGGTTTCCTCTCCCACAGAACAGGATTGGTAACATGACCCTTATCATAGGGTTGTTCTGAGGTTTAACTGATGTGATATGTGTTAAGCAGCTGTCTGGCAAGCTGTAAGCACTTTCTGGCCTAATGAAAACTTTATTAAAAAAATACTTTTAGCCTGGCCGGTGTGGCTCAGTGGTTGAGCATCAACCCATGAACCTGGAGGTCACGGTTTGATTCCCAGCCAGGGCACATGCCTGGGTTGCAGGCTCGATCCCCAGTCTGGGGTGTGCAAGAGGCAGCCGATCAATGACTCTCATCATCGATGTTTCTCTCTCTCTCTCCCCCCCCTTCCCTTCTCTGACATCAATAAAGACATATTTCTTAAAAAAAAAAATACTTTTAAAGTTGAACCAGAAATGGATAAGGCTGAGTGTCATCATTTATGAAACAATAATTAGCCATTAAAATGGATCTAATTAAGAAACTGGTTAATTACTGTTGGTTCCTTTGAGGACTTTCTGGTGGAGGTACACCCAGTTTTGTGGGTGAGGAACTCGGGCTCAGAGCTTGCTCAAGGTCCCGTGTTTGCTGGTTGGGAGGCTCGGGCTCAAGCCCAGCCCTGACTCCAGAGGCAGTGCTCACACCCTACGCCCTCAACCAGCCATCCTGGGTGATGTTGTCTACACCGCAGGGGACCTGCTGAATGATTCGCTGTTTCTCTCAGTTTGATTTTGTGAGTCCTTGCCCCATTTGGACAACAGGCCAGCCTTCAGCTCTATGGATGGTGTATTAGTTTCCTATTGCTGCTATAGCAAATCACCACAGATTAGGGGATTAAAACCACACAGATGTATTATTTTACACTCTGAGGGTCAGAGCCTGAGAGAAATGGGTCTTCTGGGGCAAAAATCAAGGTGTAGAGCTCCTTTTGGAGGCTCTAGGGGGAGAATCCAGTTTTAAAAGGACTCTTCCAGCTTCCCAAGGCCAACTGTGTTCCATGGCTCATGGGGGCATCACTTCCACCCCCCCCACCCCACCCCCCACCCCCCAACTTTGATCCTCCTGCCTCCTTATCAGGACCCTTGAGGTTATCACCCGAACAGTCCAGGATAATCTCCCCATCTCAGGATTCCTCACTTAAGCCCATCTTGCAAGGTCTCCTTCTGCTGTGTAAGGTGACACATTCGCAGGCTCTGGGGATTCCGACTGGCTTTCAGGAGCTGCGAAGTGCAAGTGGACATCCTCAGTGTGACACCGACCGCACACTCACTCCTTGAGGTGCTGTGTGTTGGCTTTGGGGCCTGGCAGGTCTAGTCCCAGTCGCAGCCCCTCCCCCCAGGCATTTCATGTCTTAGCTCACTTTTCTCCTTTCCCCATCTGAAAAATAGAGACCTCAGTACCCGGTTTTTTTTTTTTGCAGGGCCGTTGAGAGCACAAAGTGAAGTAATGTGTGCAAAGTGCCTGGCCCTAACCGGCTCTCAAAAATGGGAACTATTATTCTCAACGGTGGTTACTTTTAAATTATTTTTAATGCTCTTGTAACAACAAACAGATCCCAGTGTCTTGGTGAAAATGAACAAGGGTCTTAGGGTGCAGGTTGAGGGGTTTCTAATAATGGCCTGAAAAGAGAAAAAAAGTACCAAACCGGGTTCCAGCTCCCCAGGACGGACGCGGTGGGAAACAAAGGAGGTATTCAGCCGAGCGGATGATAGGTGTGGACTGAAGGGAAGGGGAGCGCAGATTAGCTTGTCAAACAGTATTTTATTGTGAAAGCTGCAGATCAAGGCGGCCTTTGGAGCGGCGTTTATATTAAAAGAGGCACAAGATATTTTATGGCCCCTACTGAGGCCCAGAGCCTAAATAGCAACCCTGTTTGATCAGCCTTTCACGGGATATATGATGTTTCCAGGAGGAATTGGGTATAAATCTTTCAGGCTGCCCGTTTGAAAGTGGGAGAAACCAGTGGAGACTTGAGGGCAGTGGAAGGTGGGGGGGAAGTCCGGTCCCTTTGAGTGGTCACAGCAGTTCAGATGTGGGGCATGGCCTCCTTAGGTACCAGTTGAATGGCAAAGGAAAGGTGATTTGTTGTTTCCTTAGGGGGCCTTGGCTTCCCTTCCAACCTCATCTTGTATCGCCTGCCCACAGGCCTGCGTTCATCAAACCTGCCAGACTAGTTCCCCCCATGGGACTGGGGCGTTTGCTGTTCTTGCTTCTGGAACATACTTCCCCATAGATCTTTCCATGGTTGGCTCCTTCTTGTCAAGTCTCAGATGAAATCACCTCCCCCAAGAGGCCTTCCTCACCCTCCCAATCGCTCCTTGTAGCATCGCTCTGCTTTACTGTCTTCATTGCAGTTGCCACCGTCACAAATGATCTTGCTCATTTGTCTGTTTGTCTGATATACTTCTCACCACCTCTGGAATATGATCTCTAAGGGAACAGGGACTTTGACTTATTTACTACCACCGTCCCAGCACTGGGACTTGGCGTAGCACGTAGAAGGCATTTATGATAGTAATCGCTGACACAGAGCATTTATTTTGTGCAACATCCCATTCTAAGTGCCTGACATGCATTCTTTCATTCAGTTCCTCTCCACGAACCCATTTTACAAATGAGGAAACCGAGTCATAGTTAGACAAATGAAAAAAATCAAGCTAATAGACTCTTCAGACGTATGTGAGGTATTACTGAATTAATTTAACAACTATAGCAGTTATCTATTGCTACAGTCGTTCCGTGCAACGAAATACCCCATTTCTTCATGCAAGTTGTCAAGGGTGCCAAGGAGCAGAAAGAACAAGGTGTAATTTGTTTTTTAATTTTTCTACTGAATGGGCGATAGAGACTGCATTTTATATTTTCACACAGTCTCAATGAAGATTCATTGAGCATCTACCCTGTGCCAGGCATTCTGCCACATTTTATTTTATTTTTATTATGTATTTATTTTGCTGGGATTTAGTCTCCAGAGTTGGATACCTTTTATTTTTAAATACTCAAAGCAGCCCTGGGAAGTATAGCACTGGCCCCAGTTCATTCCACGTGGAAAGCAGAGATGGAGGGACGTGAAGCTACTTACTTGGGCTCACACAGGCTCTGTTCTATTTTTATTTTTCTTGCCATTCTCCAGATAAAAGGCTCTACCCCACCGCAGAGTGCCTGGGTCATAGGAGATTCTCCCTAAAAGTTGGCTGAATGAATGGAAGAGGAAGGGGACCCACCAAGCTGTGAGGGTGGACACTGCTACTTAGAGATGAGGAAATTGAGATTTAGAGGGATTCAGTTCAAGGTCACTCAGTTAATAAATGAGTGAAGATTCCAGCCCAGACAGCTCCGGCCTCTGAAGCCAACCAATGCTGTCTGCACGAGGTAGAATTCAGGACCCAAATGTCTTCTCCACAGTTTAAACCCTGCCCCCCCGCCCCCCCCCCCCCCCCCGGCAACCAGGAGAGAGGCAAGGGGAGAGCAGGGTATATATGTTTGTTTGTAAACCCTTCGAGGCCCAGAATCCCCACCCACTCAAGACCAAAACTGACGCAGGCCCTGCACGTCCCTCACCAGCCGTAGCCTCCTTTAAATAAGCCCCTGGGGTCGGTGCTCTGCTGTAGCTGTGGCCTGTGCATGGCTCAGGGAAGAGGGAATAGAGAGAGCCCTCAAAACAAAGCCGCTGGCCCGTGGTCCCTCCTCGGACAGCGAGGCCAGGCCTGCATGGCCTTCTGGCTTGGCCAGTGTGTCCAGCCGAGCCAAAGCCTCAGGGACACCTGCCTATGGAGACAGTGGCACCTTTCTTTCTCATTTGGAAGCTACATATGTGTGATTCACAACCAAGCTTGGAAAAAGATGAGACAGGGCCCCACCCTGCAGAAAATCTTAGAAAATCTTAATTAGCTTCCAAAAATGCCAGCAGAATCATTGTTAGCTCATCACGCCGATGACCTGCTCCTTCCACAAGGCATGTCTGACTGCAGGGCACGGAGCTTGCCCACAACCCCTCAGCTGTGATGTTGCTGTTGTCTGTGTGTATACTGGCCCCCCTCAGAGTTAGCTGCTGGCCCACCCTTCAGTTGGGAAGGCCCACCTACCCATCCGCTTTCCTTTGAACGGCTTGAACCTCGGTCAGCATTCATCCACGCACCAGGCACTGCTGGGCTCCTGCTATGAGCCAGGCTTGCTCCTGGCCCGGCGTCCAGCAGCCCGCAGTGCCGCTGTGGTCCCTGCTCTCAAGTCGATTCCATTCCATGTGGGGAAAACAGGCGGTACCCAACAGATTAATAGGAGAACACCAGGCAGCGCTAGAATGTCATAAAGAAAGCAGGGGAAGGTGGTGGGACCGTGGGATGGCTGGTCACGGAAGGCTTCACTAAGGCAGGCGCATTTACCACGTGAGATGGGAGTGGGGGGAAGGAACCAGCCATGGGGTCATTCAGGGAAAATGTTCAGGCAGAGGGAAGAGCAAGTGCAAAGCTGGCAGCCAGCTTGGCCGTTTGAAGAACCCAAAACAAAGAGTGTGGCTCGGCCTCAGTGAGTGTTGGGAAAGGCTGGGAAATGGGGTCAGGCCGGCGGGCAGGGGCCCATCGGTGGAGCCTTCAAGTTTCTGAACCTCAGTAACAGTGGGGATAGATAATAATATCTGCCTTGCAAGGTTGCAGTGAGGATTAATTGAGATAATAAATGAAAACATCTAGCACAAAGCTCAGTGCTCAACCACCTTCAGGGGTTCCTCAGTTCCCAGTGATTTCCCAGTCTGTTGTTTGGTCTTTAGAAGCAAAGGGACAGAACTCTAGTAACACCTCCCTGAGCCACAGTGAGTGGGCCTGGGCCATGTGACCGTGCACACTACCATCTAAATGGTAGACATAAAAGGAGACCATCAATTAAAAGGAATGGGGTACTGATTCATGTTACAATATATAAATGATTCTCCAAACCATTGTGCTCAGTGAACAAAGCCAGTCACAGAAGACCACGTATTATATGATTTCATCTCATGTGTGAAATCTCCAGAACAGGTCAATTCAGAGATGACAAGTAAATGAGTGGTTTGCGAGTAAATGTATGGGGCTTGGGGGTGGGGCTGGAGGATGGGGGTAACTGCTAATGGGTACAGGGTTTCTTTTTGGAGCAACAAATGTATTTTAGAATTAGATTATGGTGATGATTGCAAAACTCTAACCAGAAAAAAAAAAATTTGAATTATTTACTTTAAATGGATAAACTTTAAGGTATAAGAATTATGTTTCGCCCGGCCTGGCGTGGCTCAGCGGTTGAGCGTCGACCTAGGATCCAGGCAATCAGGGTTCGATTCCCGGTCAGGGCACATGCCCGGGTTGCGGGCTGCAGCCGATCAGTGACTCTTTCATCATTGATGTTTCTATCTCTCCCTCTCCCTCTCCCTTCCTCTCTCTTAAATCAATAAAGATATATATATATATAAAAGCAAAACAGTTTAAAAAAAAAAAAGAATTATGTCTTGATAAAGCTGATAAAAAAAAAGATGTAGTTTCGTTACTATCAGGAATAATGCACCCTTTAAAAATAAGACATACTAGGTGGTAACACAAGAATTCATCACTTATCTGAGAAGATCGCCATTTACTGTTTGCCTCTATTTTTCCCCTCATAGGGCATTAACAAAAAAGGTCAAAAACTGAAGTCGGTGAAGGAATCCTTGGTTTTGTGAGGGTCAGATTTGCCGCCTTTTTCAGAACAAGGCCCTGAACGATCGCAGAGATAGAAATGATTCCTAGTCCTACACTAATGGTATTAGCATCGGTTGGGACAGACACGTTGAGAACCCACTGTGTGTCCGCCACTGTCCTAAATGCTGAACCGGAGCCAGGCCCCATGGCTGTCTTCCAGGATTTCTAGTGTGGCCCTGTAAACACAGGCACACTTCCCAAAGGGTGGTGCTCTGGGTACCAGCTGTAACGGTCAGGGGTCTCCGGAGAAACAGAACCACTAGGAGGGGTGTGTGTGTGTGTGTGTGTGTGTGTGTGTGTGTGTGGCATGGAAATGAGGGAGACACAAGGAGATGAAGCAGATAACCAGGGGAGGTCAGGGCTCCCCAGTCCCCAAACTGATGGCATTATTAGCAAGGGAGGACTCTTCCTGCAAAACTGTGCACAGACGCCTGAGTGTGGCTCCTGCCCAAACGAGCCTTCCCTTCCTTTCTTTCTTGAGGGATTACAGAATAAATAGGAATTGGTAGGAAATACAGGTGGAGCAACAGGTAGGTGAACGGGTGGGTGGATACGTGGCATCAGCACAGGGCAGTGAAAAGAGCGTTGGTCTTGAATGTCAGAGCTGCTCAGCCTGTTCCCTCTCTGAGCCCAGCTCTATCATCTGTAAAAAGATTATGATAAACCCTGCCCCTCCCTCGCATAGGCCATCAGAAAGCTCAAAATAAAAGCCAGACACCTTTGTTCAGCCGAGGTGCTCCGCAGCTGTAAGGAATTATTATCTGTGTAACCGCTTCCCTTCGAAGGCGGCCTATAGTCCCCTGCGCTGCAGATATATTATGATTAAAGTGCAAGGGTAAGTCAAAATCTTAGTAAACTCTGCGATCACTTTGGAATTCCTCCAACAAACTGCACGGATTTTTTTTCTCCTCTCAGCTCCCCAGCAATCTTTCTTATGCTGGAGGTTGCCAAGATTTTACGGCTATTTGGTTATCTTATCCATCCAGATGGTTAGCATTATTTTATGCTAAAAACGAATCTGCAGAACCTCATCTGTCTTATTGCTCTAGAAGCATTAGGTGTAAGGCTTTTAAAAATCTTAATATAGCGCCTCCCGAAAGGGCTGAAGTGAGAGATACAACTGCATGCTTTTCATTCACTTTGGCTTGAAAATGCCGCTTTTCTATCCCTTGCTATTTATATGGAAGCAAACTAGTTTGTTTGGTATAAGCAACCTAAACTTACTTTATGACTCTTAATACAGATGCTCGTCTCAAGTTACTTGTTTGTATTAAGAAATATTAAGCTGTGATTTATCATCCAGTGATAAATTGTGAACATGTTTCTTTCATTCTTAAACACTGATCATTAAGAACAAATACATGAGTCAGCGGTCAGGGACTCAAAGTCCTTAGCCATGCGACCTCACATGCGTCTCTGGCCTACCCGAGCTCCTTTCATCTCCTAGATGAGCCCTGCTTGAGGGACTAGCTGTGGTACTGTGTGTGCAGTGTCTGGCATATAAGAGGACTTCATAAATGCTATTAAGTAGCACTGTTGTTGTGGTTGAGCTGATGAAGGACTTGTGTGAGAGATGGGGCCTGGACTTCTATTTGGAGCACGTTAGATGAAAGTAACAGCATCCGACACTGCGGTGCTGACCTCCTGCTCTTGGCCTGTGCTCTCTCTGAGACAAGAGTTCTCTTACACTATCACTCTTCTGCTATTTGTGGGCTTCTCGGGCAGGTAGTCCGGTGTTTTCTGATGGTTCCAGAAATTCGTTGAAAACATTTCTACATAGCAATTCATAGGGTTGACCTTGACTTTCCCTAGAAATCATATGAGCAGCGGCTCACCTTCTCTTGCCTGGCCCAGGGCTTGGCTGACTGTCCCCAGATGGCAGACTGTGGGACAGATGTGCTCTAAGAGACAATCCTCTGCACGTCGCTGCTCACCTAAATGCAGAAGATACTAAGACCAGGTTGAAGATTGCTGTCATAAAGGGCAGGAAACCAAATTGTGGCACTAGGCCTGCACAAACAGCTCCTATGTGTCACTCTCCGTGGGCCCTTTATCTAGAACTTAAGGTCTTCTGGCCAAGGCTTGCAACTATGGATACTACTCTACCCAAAGAAAGGAGACTTTGCTTTTTGTTATGGTTGATCTTTTTTTTTTTAAGGTTTTATATTGTAAATCAGTTTTCCTTTCTCTCTGTAGCAGCTGGTTTGAGACTTGTTTGTGTTGGTCTCAGCTTCCAAGGCATGTGGTCCTTCTGTATCGATGTCACAAACCTACAGGTAACAAAACAATCTCTCTGGACGTTGACAGGTACTCAGCAGAGTTGAGATATGACCCGGTTTTCAGGAGTTATGTTGGGAAGTCCACAGGGCCTGTGCTGGCCACCAGCACTTCTGGGGCCATCATTTTAGAATCCAAGTGCTTTGTGCAATGTCTTCTCATTTGGATTTTGAAGCCAATGGCTATTGACTGAATTCTCAAAAGCACCTTGCATGTTAGCCGTACTAAGTAAATGTATATAAATCCTACCTAGCACAGCAGTAATGGTGATTAATAGTAAAGGCTCACATTCATTGAGCACTAACTGTACCTTATACCATGCTGAATGCTTTACTCCAATTATCTCATTTCACCCTCCAACCACCCCATTAAGTAGATGCTGTGACGACCCCCATTTTGCAGATGAAGAAACTGAGGCCAACAAGCTTTAAGAACTTGCCCACAGTCACAGCTGGAGAGCAAGGGCAAGGATTTGATCCCAGGGTGGTCTTCAGACAGCTTTGGGAAGTGAACAGGTGAGATGGAGATGCCAAGGTCAGTTTAGTTCACGTTTCCTTGTAAAGAAATGGGCTTTTCTGTCCAGAACGATCACATTCCAGATGGTACCAAAGAAAAAGTTATTCTCACAACTTCAGATTTTAGTAACTGTTCCTATTGAGACATAGTCCAGATGCAGCCTCCTGGTGCCGGGGCGGCTGCTGTCGTGCCTACCGCATTTCACCCTGGTTGGAGGCAGGCTTTGCCATTCTCTTTTCCTGCTCCTGACCAATGTGTGGAGGAGTCAATGTTCACACTTGAATTTGGCAACAGTGTGGTCGTGTTTTCTGTGAGTCACTTCCCAGCATGGTATCACATGGGCCTTATAATTCTCAGAAAACACAAACGTGTGAAGGTGTGGGTTTTTGTTTTTGAAGTTCTAACCAGTATCTTTGTTAGACAAATGTCCTTTATTTATTAATCAAGAAGAAAATGTCAGTCAACATGCATTTGAAAATTAGTAAATGGTACCCTGGCCAGAGTGGCTCAGTTGGTTGAGCCTTCCCATGCACCCAAAGGTCGCAGGTTCAATTCCCAGTCAGGGCACTTGCCCAGGTCGTGGGCTCAATTCCCAGAGGGAGGTGTGCAAGAGGCAGTGATTGATGTTACTCTCTCACATTGATATTTCTCTCTCTCTCTCTCTCTCTCTCTCTCTCCCTCTCTTCCTCTCTCTCTCAAGTCAACAAAAACATATTTTAATAAGTTAATAATATTAACAGCCATTCTATTAAAGGAGATGTACAAGTGGCAAACAAACATGGGAAAAACATCAAGAAACATCAGAGAACTATAATTAAAACCACAGCAAGAGGCCATTACACCCCTATCAAAACAGCTAAAATTGGAAAGACTGACAATACCAAGTGTCAGCAGAATGTGCAGGAACAGGAGCTCTCACGGACTGCTGGGGGGAACACAGATGGGTAAAACCAGTTTAGATCACAACTTGGCGGTTTCTTAAATAATGACCGTTGGGGGCCCTTGAAGGCTTTAAGGCTATCCAGCAATGGAGAACCTTAGAGACCTGCTGGTCCCATCCTGACATTTTGCAGATGAGATGCAAGCATTCAGGTGACTGTAAATCCAATAGGTTTTAACTCTGAATGAAAAGTTTGCTGTTATAAAAGATGGGTTTAGAAAAATTCCCAGAGCTCCTGTCCTGGTCCTTGATTTGGCCCCAGCCCAAATCCCTTCCTGCCCAACCTGCAGCCTCAGGGCCATAAATCGCCTCCTGCCTCCTCCAGGAACTTGCTTCCCTCTGGCTAGAACTACATAGGAAACCTCTTCCGTTGCTGAGAATGGGGCCCAATCACTTTCCTTTCCACGGCAAGCTGACCCTGGTCTGTGTGATATGCCCCGGTTAAGACTGGGGCAAGGCTCGCCTCCCACAGCTCTGACACTGAGGAAAGGTGGGCATAGCCCGTTCAGGGTTGTCTTTCATGCATTCATTCAGCAGCCTGTTCTTGAGCACTCACTATAATTACTTATATAATGAGTAATAGTAACTACATTTATTTGACGCTTCTCTGTGTCAGGCACTGCGTTAGGTGCTGTCTTGCATCCAGAGTACCTGCCCAAGGTTAGAGCCTAGGTGGGGGAGGCACCTGGCTTTTAACACAAGGGAGGATTAGGGCTCCCCTGCGAGAGACAGAGGCCCCCGGCACAAGCACCATCTGCTTAACTCAGGAGAAAAACCGAGCCCCCCGCCTCCGCCTCCACCCCAGCTCTGCCCCTGCCTGCCCTTTCCCCAGCCCTGTCTCCCCTGGTCCCTCTGTCTCCTTCCTTCTCTTTCCTCTCCCCCTCCTGCACCCCCACACCCCTCTGTCACAAAATGCTGGTGTATAATCTACAATCACCGTGCAAAAATCGTAATTTAGATCAAAACTGGCTAGATTCAATGTGGAGAGTATTTTTTAATTTGTCTAATAGCAACTGTCTCCCCATTCAGGTGGGCTTAACACTCTTGTGACCGAGATGAAGCTTTAAATATAACTTATGCCCTTGTAGCCACAGGAAATCAGTTGGGTGGAGAAAGGATTGAAAAGCAAGCAAGCAAGATTTAGGTTTCATTCAAAGAACGTGGTACCTGTAAGAAAGGTGAGCGCCTGGTCAGTGGCTTCTGTTCAAGGGCAGTAGGCGGGAAGACGTGCATTCAGGAGACTGTGCAGGGGGAGCCCTTGAGGATGTAGACATTGCTGTCGCCGCATCTGTGTGTCCTGAGGGTTAGATCACATTGCTCTTGTCGTGTAGCTGAAAGGGGCGTTACTTTAATTTTTAAGTTGCTTTTGCTTGTTCCCTTGCTGGGTAGGAGTGAAAGTTGATTTCTGACTCCAGCTCTCATGGAAAGTGGAAGCATGAAAACCAACATCCGAGGCCTTCCTCTGGCCAGTGGAGAGAAAACAGTGAGAAACGGCCCGCTTTAAAAGAGACACGAATGAATGAGTGAATGAATGAATGAGACATGAACGTTTGGAGAATTTCTCCAGAGCATAAAGAGAGGCCCCACCGAGATACTCACTGTGGCACTGATTATACTAGGAATTGTTTGAATAGCCAAATAAACTGTATTGTTCCAAACTGTAAAATACTACGCAGCAATTAGAAAGAACAAAGCAGACCTACATCTGACAAAATAAATTTATTTCCTACTGTTGAGGAAAAATGGAAAGTAGCTAAAAGATACTTTCAGAACAATATTATCTATCTTCAAACTTGCTGTATATTTTCTACGGGTACACGTACAATAGAGGCATATGGACATGTAGAAAATAGTCTGGGAGGACTCACGTCAGACTGAAATCGGAGGCTGTACCTAGAATGGTAGAGAGGGGACCAGGAATGAAGCCGTGAGCAGTTACACCCACGGAGTGAGCCTCGGTCCTCGGAGCAGGGAGCCCACAAACTAAGGTGCTCCCGAGACTGCTGCTGGCCAGCTCTGCAGGCCAGGCCTTGGGGCCGACTTTGCCCCTCTCTGAAGCCAGGCAGTGTGTATGCCTGTCTGCCGTGTACCGGACACTGCTCAGGAACCAGGGATTCGGTGTGACCAACAGCAGTAGCTACCCCTGACAGTTTACAGATAGCGCTTGCAATGCGCCCGGTAGTGATTCAAGTGTTTTATGTGTATGAACTCATTGAACCCTTGCCACAGACCCATGATGCAAACACTATTATTATTTCCCGTTTGATAGAGGAGGAGATTAAGGCACAGAGAGATTGAGAAACTTACCCATTGTCACACCACTAGAAAGTGGAGGAACTGAGATTTGAACCCAGAGCCCATGCTGTTAAGCTACTGTTCAATATGTGGATGGTGATATGATTTATCCACCAAGCTGGGACACTTTTGAAAGTGAAGGGGGGGGTCATCGTTAAGATCTATGCATGTCAACAGGCATAAGCTGGTGCTGTCTCAGGCAAACCGGGACGCTTGGCCACCTAAATTACGCAGCTTCTGACCCCAGCCAAATGATGCCTGCCTCCCTGCCCTCGCAGTGTCTGCAGTCCATCAGGTGGGAGACAGTGATAGTGCTAATGCACTGTGCCAGGTGCCAGGAAGTGGGGGGCTCAGGGAACTATGAGAAAATGGGAGTACAGAGAGGGCCCCTGATTTGGTCTCTGGAGATCAGAGAGGGCTTCCTGGAGGAAAGTAGAACTGAGCTGAGACTGATGAATCACTAGGAGTCAGCCAGGCAAAGCAGAGTGTGTAGTGGTGAGAGCTGAAGCTGGAGGGATGCCGAGGCCCGAGTCTGAAGTGCAGGTCTCTGGCTCTGGACTCAGGCACACCCCCGCTCTCTGGGACCTCAAATAAAATGAGATGTAGTTTATATGAGGGGCCTGCAAACTTTTTCTTAAAGGGCCAGATAGTCAATATTTCAGGCTTGGTGAGCCAGGAGGCAAAATCGAAGACATCACATGGGAATACATACAACCATTTAAAATGAAACTATATAAAAATATGAAAATCATTCTTAGCTGCAGGACCGTAGAAAAACAGGCAGCTGATTGGCCTGACCCTCGAGTTTATACTGGAGGTTTCTGTCTTGCCCAGCTGTACCTGACATACCCATTCACCAGAAAGTTTTGCAGGTATCACATAGACAGGAGGCCAGGAGCCCTGTGTTCCAACCCACCTCCGCCCCTCAGCAGCAGTGGCTCCCCAGATGATCCAGGTACCCTCTCTGAATCTCAGTTTCTTCAACCCGTAAAATGGGGACAGGACGGCCTCCTTCTCGGGGCTGCGGTGCAGGAACGAGTTCCGCGCAGAGTGTACCGTCACCTGGTTGCCTGCCAGGTTCTACCTGGGATCAAGTTTGCTGCAGTAAAAGGAAGCAAGAACCTGGCAGAAGGGGTGGGAGCTTTTATGAGAATGTACAATAGAGGTTCCTGGAACTCCTGGGATAAAACTGCCGAGCTGTTGGTAGCATTGTTCGTGGCTGGGCGTCGTCCTGGGCCGAGTGGGGAGAAAGCCCACTGGAGCCTGCACTGCCTTCTTTTTGCATCAGAAGGCTCTGCCTTCTCTGTCTATTTAGCCAGAGCGACTTTGAGTTCCCAGCTTTGATGTGGAATTAGAGTTCCCTGGGCCTGATTCAGACTCCAGGCCAAGAGCTGCAGAGGTCTGGAGCTCTCAGTTGCCTGAGGGGGTTCCCTCCAGACCCTTTGCTGGATGGAAAACAAAGCAGCCAGAGAAGGCTCTGGAAGGTGAGGTGGTCCTTGAGCCAGTTATTGGGAAATTGCAACAGCAAGGGGCACTGGGGGGAGGAGGGGTTCTTTGGAGCTGGATGAGCTGCCTTCAAATCCTGGCATTGCCAGTTAGGGCACATGTGTAACCTTGGACAAGAAGCAGGGCTTCTTTGAACCTCGGCTTACACATCTGTAAAATGGGCATGGTATTGCCCAGCCACCTGGCTTGTCATGAGGAGTAACTAGTGGAGATACTAGCATTTAGGGAGGGCTTCCTATTGTGCTGAGGCCTCACCTTGCCTCTTCAGGGCGAGGCGGAAGATGCTGAGTGAGGAGACCGTCCACATTCGCTCCAAGGACTTAGGCAGTTTGGTTCCAGAATTATCAGCATCCTTAACTGTTGGATGACACTGCCCCATTAAGAGAGCTAGCACTCATAAAAACAAAAACACGGTTCTCAGAAACCTCTGTGTGTGTGTGTGTGTGTGTGTGTGTGGCCTTGCAGTTCCTCTTATTGAACAGGCATTTCCTGAACACCTACTATGTGCAACGCTCTGGAGACATAAAGATGACTAAGTCATAGTTGCTGGCTGCAGGGAGGCAGCTTCCAGACAGATATTTCTATCTTGTTTCAGAACTAGAGATAAGAATGCTCCCTTGCTCTCACGTCTCCCCTTTGCGTGCTTTAACTTACCATTAAATAGTTCTTTTACAGTTCTGTGTGTGACCGCAGAGCTCTTGCCCGTGGTCAGAAAGAGCTGGAGATAGAAATGCACCATGCAGAAGCAGTGCTAGCTTACCCCATCCCCCCTCTCTTCTCATGCATACCTGGTGTTGCCACATACAGAGGTAACTCGGGCATCACACTGCAGTGAATTCCTGTTCCTGGACTGTGGGGACAGTGGCTCAGCCCAGGCAGAGCCAACCAGGTGACTAACGTTATTGGAGGTGGATCTGTAAAGAGGACCTTGTGTAAATAAGTGATGTGACACCACCCCCACCCCACGCTGGCAGGGGTGCGGGCTGAGAAGGGAAGCACGGGAGGTGTGTTTCCTTCGCCTTTGCCCAGCAGTGTTCTGAGTGCACCCAGAGCAACATTAGGCCCCAGGGGAGCCCCGCAGGTGCGCTGAGTGACCACCTGCCTGCTGTCCTGCTGTGCCAGGAGGCTTGTGACCAGGTTCCTGGCCTCCTGCTTGGCTCCCACACCCCCCACCTTTCCCCTTTCTTTCCTTTCAACTTAGGAAAACTTTGAAGATGAAGAAAAGTGTAGCAAATGTTAATAATAAGCAGTCTTTTACTCACCATCCCAAATTAATAAAACATTTTGGTGTATTTGCTTCGACTCTCTTAGGTCTGTATATATAACAGAAATAAAGCATCACCAAGGTACGAACTCCCTTTTCACTCCCCCGTCACCCCCTCCTCTCAGCTTATTACAAACTTGCCGTCTGCAACCCGGTGTGTTATTTGCATGCTCTTCCTCTATATGTAACCACTTACCATGTGCAGAACGGTTTGTTTTCATAATTCATTCAGGTGCTGTCCCCCTGAATATAGTATTCTTCAGTGTGTCTGCTCCGTCCCACCTTGTGTTTTGAGGGCCAGCCCTGTGGATCCCTCAGTTTGTTTTAGCTGCTCTATCGGTTTCCATCCTATGACGGTACCATGTTTTATTTTTCCATCTCCCTACAAATAGACACATAGGTTGCTCCCAAGTTTTGGTCACTACAAACAACGTTGATTGGAAAGTCTGGTGCATGTCCACCTCCAGGTACACACAAGAATTCCCTACAGTGTGTGTGTCAGGACACCCACCAGCAGTGGACGAGGGCTCCTGCTTCCTATATTTTCTTAGCCACACAATTTGGGCAGATGTTTTGCATTTAACAAATGACTAACTTCTCCCTGTCGAAAAATATTTTAAAATTAGAAAAAATAAAATGAGGAGCGTGCACAAAAGTGTCCTAAGCCTGCGGATGAGAAGGAATGCTTTGTAAATCCCGGGGTTCGGCGTCTTCCTGCAGCCAGGCTCACGGGGAGTCTGGCCTCTCTGGGAGGAGAGAGCCCCCTCCCTTCCCTTCCTGGGACTTTCCAGCCTCTCACACAACAACATCACATCTGGGCCTCAGCCAAGTGAAGGTGACTCCCGGCAGCAATTTCACCAAGTCTTGACTTTCCCACTCTGGGTCATTTGAAAACATCTGTGCCTCATCTCCCGTCTGCTGTCAGCACTTGGTCCAAGTCTCATTCCCCTCCTCTCACCTGGACAGGCGCCCCTCATCCTCACTGGCCTCCTGGCTTCAATTTCCCTCATTTTTATGCTTCCATTCATTTCACGCAGTCATTTATCAATCCATTTATTCATCCGTCATCGACTGAAGCCCTGCCATGTGCAGCTCTGTAACTACAGTTACAGCCCCTCCTTACCTGCTGGATCAAACCCAAATGCCTTAGCCTGTTCTTCAAGGCCTTTCGCCATCCCGCCTCCACCATTTCCCCAGCATCTTCTCCACCCCAGCATCCAATCTCCTTGCCCACAATTTTGCAAACTCATGGTGACAGTGTTCTTGCTCCCTCTGCCAAGGTTCCCGGTCTCCCCTTGTTCAACGCTTTGTGGTCACTTGAGGCTTAGCTTGGTTCTTATGGGAGGAGCCTTCCCCACGCTCCAAGGCAGAGCTGATCTTTTCCTTTCTATGCTCCCATAGAGCTTTGTGCACCCTTTTTTGTGTCGCCAGCCACCTTTGTAGCCTCGGGGGTGAAGACCGTGTCTGGCATACAGAAGGTACTTAATTAAAGCTTTTGATGACAGTTTCCCAATTCCTTCGTTGCTGTACTTACCAGTTCAGCAGAGGCACTGCCACCACCCAACTGTCCGTTATCTGTTTAAGGAAGGTTTTCTGTTGAGCAAATTAGTGCTGGTTGAAGGTTTGTTTAATCTTAAGAAAAGTAATTGGTTTTTAAAGAGTTTAACATAGTGATGAATGAATATTCTTTATTTTTAATCAGGAAGTCTTATCTAAAGCAAACATTCTCTACTTGAAAACTCTTTTGATTTTACTCTTTATTTATAAAAGTAATTCAACTGAATGTACTCAGATGTCTTTAATTCAGATTTTGCTAATGAAGATCAAGCTCTTCCAAATCAATATGAATTAGGGAAGAGACCTGCTGGCTGGCTGGCCAATCTCTACTACATGCACTAAAGGACTGGGCTGCATTTTATAAGCTGCACTGGAATCCCTTGAAATACTAGTTAAAATACAGATTTCCAGGCCCTACCCTCGAGCTAATGACGGGCGCAGAAATCTGCATTTTTAACATGCTCTCTGTTTGACTCCACCTCACAGTGAGATTGAGAACAATGGACCTAGGTCTGTGCTGCCCAGCCAGTATGGCAGCCACTCATCGATGACCTGTGGCTGTTGGGTACTTGCAGTGTAGTCGGTCCAAATTGAGATGTGCTGTGAGGGAAAAAGACACACCAATTTCAAAGACATAGTGCCCCCAAAGTAAAACACCTTGTTAATATTCATTAAATATTGATGACTTGTTAAAACAATAAGATTTTGGATCTCTTGAGTTAAATTATTCATTTCCCCTGTTTCTTTTAACTTTTCTATTGTGGCAGCTAGAGCATTTTAAATCACAAATGTGACTTGCATTTTATGTCCATGGGACAGCACTGGTCTGGATTGTTGAGTGGCTAAGAACATGGCGCTTGTCTCATGGTGTTTGTCTCCAATAGCTGATGTTCACTAAGTGTCTGTTGGATGAATGAATGCTGTTGATCAGTAACACATGACTTCTTGCCCACTGTGGGCCCTTAGACAAGCTCTTTCACTTCTCTGGGCATCAGTTTTTTCATCTGTAAAATAGGCAGAGTCTCCAGAGCCCTATGATCTGCTTCCAGTTGCATGTTGTCAATAAATTAGGAGGAAGGGTCTTAGTCTTCCACTTACAATGTCTGCAGAGCGTTGCTGGGCGGGGGCAGGAAATGGTGCCATCTCCAGCTAACTGAGTGCTGAGGTCAGACACCTCCCTGGGAACCCTCTATAGTTTCATCTGCTGCTGCTGTCCTTCCCCAGGTCGCCTCTGGGTTTCACTTGGAAGCAGAAATACCCTGCCCCTTCTTGAAAGCTGCATTGCCCATCTTTCTTACAGCTGTCCCTGCATAACTTATGGAGTTGATAATTCATTTTTATCCCATTACCAGTTTCTGACTCAACTCTAGAAATGCCAGATGAAACATCCTTGTGTTTTTTTCCCCTTTGACATTTGCTCTGAAAATTCTGTATTCATGAGGTGGTAGGGTGGTCAGAGTCAAATCATCTGGGATCGCATCCCATCCCCTCATATTACCAGTTATGTAACTTTGAGCAAATGAACCCAGTGCCTGAGTTTCCTCATCTGTAAAATGGGGATAATACTAGTAATAAATTCATGTGAGTTGGAAGGAGTTACATGAGAATAATGTCTATAAATCAATTAGCCCGGTACCTGGCACCTGGTAATGTGTTGGTATTATTACTGATGATGTTATTGATTGTAGTTTCAGAAACTTTTATTCTGCACCCAATGCTATGCCAGGTATTAATGGGATATCACCCAATACCTCAGAGAAGGGAAGTTTTCCCCCTTACAGCAGCTTTTATGAAAAATGGCCTAGTTGAAAGGATTAAGGGTGTAAGCAGCCATAAGATCTGAAAGGAAAAGTCATAGGAACTGAACAAAATATAACAACAACAATATTGCCAAACACTTGCTGTAGTCCAGCCCCATCGCTGGACCGTGTTTGCCGCACACGTGGTCTCGTTTCACCTTGACAACCACTCCATTCGGCTCAGGTGGAGAAGCTGAGTCCAAAGTTAACCTGCGACTGCATGGTTGAGCTGAACCCAGGCCTCTCTGCCCTCAAGACCTCTGCTCTTTCTACTGCCTCATAGTTCTCTCCGTTAAAGTAATGGGATCAATCCTTTCGATGTGTCTGAAAATCTTCTTTTCCTATAATAAGACATTTGCACCCCCAACATTATTGAAGACCCAGCAAAAACCAATCACTGAGGTTGAAACCAGAGGCCCTGCTTTCTGAGAAGAGGATCCCTCAGGCTTGCCCTCGAAGTCTAAGAGGGGCCTGGTGACGATTAAAGCTGGGATGGTGGGGTGGGCTGCCTGGGTATGGGGCTCGCTAACCCTGCAGGAGCCAAGGCTAAAAGTGCAGCCAACGTTCAGGAATGTCTAGCATTGAACAGACCAGCGAGGTCCCTCCAGGTGAAAGCTCAGGGTGGGAAGTGAAGGTTGGAGTCAGAATTAGGAAGCCGGGACCTGGCCCCCCCAAGGCTGGTCAGTATGTTTAATTCCAGTGGGACTGAGCAGAGAAGATAGAACCTGATACCCACTTGTGTGCTGGAACATGGCAGGGACACTGTGTGACCCGTTCCTGGGTTCTAGTAGTTCTCCAAGCCCAGTTCACCTGGGTTTGGACTCAGCAGACACTCACACCTGGCAGCCAGGCTGGGCCAGGGAGGGCAGGACTCAGGTTCACGTGCTGCTCCAAGTATGCGGTCACAAGGTCACCAAGATTACCTTGGATTCTGGAAAGCCCATCCTCATTGGACAAACAAGCTGAGAAAGCCTACTCCAGTCCATTTTCAAAGATCCTTGGAGAGAGTGTCTCCACCTGGGGTAACTCACGGCAGTGTTTAATTCGCCTGTCTATCTTACAAGTTGTCCATTGCCCGCTTCAAAGAAATCCTTAACATCTCCACATTCCAGGTGCTCAATAAACAATAACAACCCTAACGGTCAGCGAGCCTTACTCTGTGCCAGACATTGTTCTAGGTCATGCTCTGTGCTATTTCACTGAATCTTCTCAACCCTTCTGTGAGAGTCCACAATAGCCCTGATTCATAGATGCAGACACAGGCGTGAAGAGGTTGAGTCCTTTGCCCAAATCACACAGCTGTCAAGGTCAGAAACTCCCGGGGGGGCGGGGGGGTTGCCAATTATGCTCTGAACACTGAAATGAAGATGCAGACCAATGGGGCATTGGAGGACTCAGCCCAGGTGACTCCTCGGTGACCCTTAGGAAGCGTCAGGGAGGGAGCAGACGGTCCTCTCTCCCAGGTGGCTGAATGGCCCCAGCCCACTGGGCGGATCATCTCTCCCTCCCCTGCTCCCTCAGCCCCTTCCCAGATTCCACCCTGCCCCCAGCAGTCCTAAAGCACATTGGAAACATTAACTTGTCCCCTGCTATTTATCTTAGCTGGTGTTGGCTCAGATAGTACAGTTTAGACGTTTCTCCGAGGGCGGACAGCAGGCCAGCCAGTCGATAATGGATTCCAGCAGATTGGACGCCGTTCAGATCTAATGCGAGCCTGGCATCCGCGCGGCCTTCTCGTGTATTAGCAGCTGCGGGGTGCTGCTCACCCCCCACCCAAGGAGTTTGGCCCCGAGGAGGGCTCAGCAGGCGCTGGTCACGGCTGACCTCCTGGCCCCCCAACAACCCCCCCAGGACCAATAATGAGAAATGCTGGCCCCTCAGGCTCTCCTGACATCTTCAGTTGTCATCATGACCTCGGTGTCTGCTGGTTCGAGTAAATTCTGAGGGCTGGGAATGTCGGTTTCGCCCCCGCCGTGTCTGCTGCGCCTCCAACAGTGCTGGCCCCTAGTGGGCGCACAGTAGAGTGTGTGTTGAATGAAGGGTTCGTCATTCCTGTTCACAGTGTTATTCTGCTAACACATGGGCCCCTGGACTCCAGAACCTTCCCCCGTCTGCTTGCTGGATGTCTTCTTTGGGCATTGCAAATTACCCGAAACCGAAGAAAGCTGTTCCTCTCACACCCCCAGCTGAGCAACTAGCACTCCCCCCCACCTGCAGTGGCGGTGTGAGTGAAGGACGGACGTGACCTTACTTTTGTTCTAGAACAGCTCTGGCTGCAGCATGAGAATGTTCTAGAACAAAACATTATCAGCTTTCAGCTGCCCAGGGCGACATTCTCAGAGCCCACTTCAACACCCTGTTTCCCATGCCCCATGTTCAGCCCGTACGTAGAGCCCCTCGGCTCCACCTTCACAGTAGATCAGCAATGCAGTGGCTTCTCCACACCCCACTGCTGCGCCTCCCTCCACCTCCTGGATTATCAGAGCTTCCAGCTGATACTGTTTTGTTCTAGAACATTCTCATGCTGCAGCCGGAGCTGTTCTAGAACAAAAGTCAGGTCACGTCCGTCCTTCACTCACACCGCCACTGCAGAATGAAGGCCCAGGTCCTCCCCTGTGGGGCAGACACTCACCACCCTATTCCAGGCTCATTGTGGCTCCGCGAACACGCCAGGCACATGCCCAGCGCTGCCTTGTCTCACTTCCCCGGATACACTTGTGGTTAGTTAACTTCCTCACTTCCTTCTGGCCTCTGCTTAGAAATCGCTTTTGATGCTCCGAGGGTTGAGTTAACCTGCGGAAAGCATGCAGAGCATTGCCCAGCTCAGTGGCTGTTAGTTACTGCTGTGTTATCCTGGCTCCTCGGCGCCTGATTCACAGCGGACTCCAAGGCTGGTGAATGGACTACCTGTCCAGGGCCAGGCCCTGCGCCTGGCACTAGGCGGGGACCCAAATGTTTGTTGAACGATGTACAGATGAACCGTCTGAGGCGTGCGCACCCTGCTTGGTACAGGTCAGGAGAACTTTACAGTTTGAGAAAAAGATGAGAGCCCATCATTTCTGTGTCTTCTGGGGACAGTTTCCTGCCTGTCCTCTCTGTCCACTGGGGAAGTACCCCCCTCAGTCACTTCCCTAGGGCTTAGCCATGGCTTCTTGCCTCCAGGTCACAGACACCAGGAAACCCAGGGGTTGGGTCTCCTGGCAGAAATTGAGCTCCTGGCCAGGTTTCTGGGGTGGCTGGGGCTGGGGAGAGAGAGATGGGCACCATGGGACGGGGGGGGGGGGCAGCTTCCCTCACTCAGAGATTAACCTCTGGTGGTGGGGTCACCACCTCACTTGTTTCGCTCAGGTTTCGCCCAGGCGTTCTAGGAATTACTGTCGTCACTGCTTCTGGCCTTTTCTTTCTGGCCCAGAGGAGCCTGCAGATGAAGCTGTGGCCCCAGGGTCTGGGTCTCTTTCCAGGGCAGGGAAACCTCGTTAGTCCCTTCTCTGTGTAGAGCAGCTCAACAGCTGAAGCCGCTGCTGTCCCTGAGCAAAACCAGGCGATGGGTGTCCAGGACCCAGGCCTTTAGAGGTCCCCTCTGGTTTACTCGACCTCAGCCATTCGTCCCTGATGTATGAGGGAATGAAGGCCCCCAGGACGTCACTGTGTCGCACACCCAGTTTCAACACAGGGCACTCAGGGAGGGGGTTTAGTGGCAAGAGTTTCTGCCTATTTCTGTTCTATGGGCCTCAGAGTGTTGAAACAAAGGGCAAGGAAACTCCTTATGAATAACAATATGTGAAGCTTTTCTTCCACCCGGAGGGGACAACTGGGCTCTTGGCAGGAAGCCTCCTTGCTGATTAACTGCCTGCTCCCTGCCTGTGGAGCTTGCTTTTGAAGGATCTTGACTCAGGTCATGTGGTTTATGCAACAAGGATCTTGGCCTGGTGGGTTTGGAGTTAGGGAGACCCAGGTTTCAGCCTTTGCTTCACCTCTGGGAGCCTTTATTTTATCATCTTATAAAATGAGAATGAGACTAACCACCTTGCAGGATCTCGGTGAGGACCTGGGACCATGTATGTCAAAAGCCCAGCACATAGAAGTCCTCAGTAAATGGGAGATGGGACATCTTCCCATTTTGTGTGTGTGTTTTATAATTTCTTTCATCAATGTCTTTTAATTTTATTTATTTTCTTTTTCTTTTTTTTTAATGTTTTTATTGGTTTCAGAGAGAGGAAGGGAAGGGGGAGAGAGAGAGAGAAACATCAATGATGAGAGAGTCATTGATCAGCTGCTTCCTGCACACCCCCCAGTGAGGATCGAGCCCACAACCCGGGCATGTGCCCTGACCGGGAATCGAACCACAATCTCCTGGATCATAGGTCGATGCTCAACCTCTGAGCCACGCTGGCTGGGCTTTATTTTATTTTTCAACTACAGTTTACATTCAGTATTATTTTGTATTAGTTTCAAGTGTACAGCACAGTGGTTAGACAATCATATACTTTACAAAGTGTTCCCCCGGATATTTCCAGTACCCACCTGGCACCACACATAGTTATTACAATATCATTGACTATATTCTCTATGCTGTACTTTATATCCCTGTGATCCTTATTTTTCAACTACCAATTTGTACTTCTTAATCCCTTCACCTTTATCACCCAGTCCTCCAATGGGAGCTCTTATTCACTGACCCATGCATGCAACAGCTATTTATTGAGCACCAACTGTATACTAGATGGGAAATAACACAGACAAAAACCTCTGCCCTTGTGGAGTAAACATTCTAGATGGAGAGCCCGATGATAACCAGGTAACCAAGTAAACCAGGAGGGCGGGCTGCAGATTAAACAGTGTGGGCAGGGGAGGCTCACTGAGTACGTGGCATTTGAGCAAGAACCTGAAGGTGGCCGGGGAGCTGGCCACTGAGCTCCATAGTTCTGGAGAAGCATTGCCCGGCCATGGACCAGCCTCGAGGGGGAGGCTCGCCCTGCATCGTCATCTTTGCATTGTTTGACGCGGGCTCTTCAACACGCGGCTCTCTGAGCCACATCGTCTGGCCTCTGCCCCTTCATTTCTAAGCGTTATTCACCAAGCGAATCACCCTCCACAAGACCCGCTGTGTCTTCAAGTTTTGTCTGAATAATGGAATTAATCCGACCAAATGTTATTTTTAAATGTTCCAGGGAAAGAATGAATACGTGCCACTGTAGGGCTGCCAAATTTTAATGTGGAATACTTGGGGCAATGTGTAGCTGAAATGGGAGAGGAGAGGGCTGGGGAGGGAGGGACAGAATCACTGCCAACGTCCGAATCAAGGTCAGTTTCTAACCTTTGACAGTGGAGACAGGAAGCAAAACACTGGACAGTCCTTCTCCCCCGTCCCTTGCATGGCCGGCTCCTCATCATTTGGGACTCAGTGCAAATGCTCCCTCCTCCGGGAAGTCCCCCTGATCTACCCACGGAATTACCTTCATAGGCCTTGTCAGCACCTGAAATTATCTTATTTAAGTGTTTTGGGGTTTGGGGTTCATTCTCCCCCTTAGGAGGAAAGTGCCAGGAGGGCAGAAAACTTGTTTCCCAAGAACCTAGAAAAGTAGATGGCACATAGGAACTGCTCAGTGTTCATCTGTTAAATGGATGGATGAAGCCCGTTCATATCGAGCTGGGGTAGGGGTCACCCTAAACCAGTATTTCTCAAACTGCAGGCAATGCCCCATTAGTGGGTTGTGACATCAGTTTTGTGGCCCACAGCTAGCATTTAAAAAATGAATAGAAAAGAATTCAAACTATCAGAGCGCGTTACACACGGTAAGGGTGAGTACTGTTTTTGGAACTATATATACATGTACATATATATTCTGTATTTATGGAATGACACTTTATTTCTCACTGTGGAGTAGTCAGCGAAACTCAACAGCGAATTCCAAGCTTTCTCAAGCTCGGTCTTCAAAAGGATCATTCTTCCCTTTAAGACTGTAAAGCTAGTTGCATAAAGTTTACATTCTGGGTCCCCAAGCAGAACTTTAAGAAACGATTTCTTTGTTTCCTATTAACTGGGGGAAAAAATGAATAACTTTCCACTGTAGAGGGGATCCAACCTCTTAAGTCTCCGCTGACAAGCGTGAAGTTATTTACACACTCACAATATACACAAGCACCCACAGATACGCACATATGTACTCATACACCCACCAGTACACAACACATGGACACACACAGATGCACACAGACGCATCCACACTCGACACACACTAATGCAAATATGTATCTATGTAAACAAACACACATTTACACATATCACACATAGATACACTCACAAACATCCACGTATACATAGGCACAGAAAAAACACAGACACAGTTATAATGCACACACGTGTGCATGCACAAACACACGTCCACACAAGAACATCCTATTTCTTCCATTTCATGCACTGTTGCGCCCCCTCCCCTGTGGAGACCCCCAGGCCCTTTTCAGATCTGCATACTGGCCAGGGAGCCCTCAGAGCACAGCCATCTGTCTCCTCATCAGCGTCAGTGGGGTGGCTGGGCAGGGTAAGTGCACAGGCTCTGCAGTTCCTTAGACTTGGGTTTGAATTTCTACTGAGTGACATCGGTCAGGTTACTCCTCACCTGGAAGGGGGTGGAGATCAAGGTCACACCTACCTCACAGGGTCAGGTGGCTGTGGACATGAGCTGTGGGTGCGCGTATCCCAGCAGGAGCGTCAGGACCTGTCCCAGCTGTGTGATGTGGACCGGCTCCCAGGCCCTGGATATCTCTTTTGTAAAATAGGGATGTCACATTTCCAGCAGGACCACTGTGAGGAGGAACAGAGGTAGGAGCTGTGCCAGCACAGTGGCTGGCAAGGCTTGGGAGGTGCCTGTCACATGCTCTGTCCCCCAAGGCTGCATCTTCCCCGGGTGCTCCCTCACCACCCCATGCTATCTTCACACATAAGCTAGGCTGGGCTCATTTTCACCTTCTTAGTGTCCTGGCATCTGGCTTGCAGACGAGGAGATGACAAGAGCGGTTACCAGGGTGGGGAGTGGGGATCGGCTGTCCCAGGTCGAAAGGCAAGGCCCCTCCAAACAGGGCACTGGGGATGGGCAGGAGTAAAGCATCCCAGACCCATTTTCTGCTTTACATTTTGCCTCCAGAACAATACAAAGCAGCAGATGTCAGTGACAAAGAAACTGAAATACACAGAAACGCTTAAAACTTAACCAGAAAGCAACAGAGTTTGTCTGCCATCTGGTGCTGCCTCCTGGGCCCTCCCAAGAGGCGTCCACATGTGAGAGACCCAGGGGCTGTACAGACTCACCCCACCCCCGTGGGCTCCAGGGCCTTCTCTCTCTCCTCTGTTGCCCTCCGTCTGCAGCCAGCAAATAAATGCTCACAGAGGCCCCGGTATGTGCCAGGCGCATGCCAGGCGCCTTCTGGGACAGGCAAGTGAAGGGGACATACACGGCCCTCGCAGATGTCTGCATCTGGTAGAAAGACAGACCTTATCCAAATCATGACACCCACCACGGCAGGCATGCTGTGACACTCGTGCGTGCCGGGAGATTGGTCTCGCCGCCAGCTCAGAGCGAGCCAGGGAGTGGGAGTGGACTCCACCTAAAGACGCGGTGAACCAGGGACATGTCATTTCACCCTCACCACTTCCCCTTGAGCAAAGGACTGCTGTGGCCTGCGAAGGACCAGGACTAGGAAGTGGCAGAGCCAGGATGTCCGGTCACAGAGAACCACTTGTTGTGTGATTCCATTTCTAGGAAATGTCCAGAATAGGCAGATCCCTGGTGACGGAGGGTAGATCAGTGGTTGTTGCCTAGTGCTGGGGGGTGGGGGATGGGGCATGATCGCTGAGGAGGGGCGTGGTAGGCATAGGGTTTAGATTAATTGTGATGATGGCTGCCCCACTCTGCAAATAGACTGAAAATCATTGAATAGTACACTTTAAATGGGTGGGTTGCATGGCATGGGAATTATATCTCAAGAAAGCAGTTCTAAAATTTTTCATTTAAAGTCGAGCCCTCTTACCCTTCTGTCAGCTGGCCTGTCCCCGCAGCTGGGGAGCAGCTGGGTCAGCTTCTGCACTCAAGAGATTCTCTCTCTCTCTCTCTCTCTCCCCCCCCCTCCCTGCCTTGAGCTTCTAAGCGAGGAAGGAGTGGAAAAGATGCAAGAAAAACCTGGCACCGCTGACACAGTCTGGAGTCGCTGTCGGCTCTCTCTAGACCAGGCACATACCTCTTGGAGACTTCACAGTCCCTGGGGATCTCTTGCCTTCAGTTTCCCTAATGTGACACTATCCCAGCTCGTTGCTTCCACCTTGTTCCTCAGCCCCTGCAATCCCGAGGCCTGGGAATCCCATAGTCACTCACCCCTGCAGGCGGCCCCTTGTGGACATGCCCAAGGATGACCCTCGCCGGCCCTCCTCCAAGTGTGTGTGTGTGTGTGTGTGTGTGTGTGTTCCTGACAGGGTCTGAGACGGGCTACCCTGCAGGTCAGCAGGCGTTCTTACCTATTGGCAAAGCTGCTGCCGAGTCACAGGTTCGAGTAGCCTCAGACAGTGGGTAAATGTGCCCCTTCAAATGGTAGGGGCACGTATATTAAATTCTTTGGTGATTTCAAAGCCCGTCTCTCTCCATTCAAGGTGAAAGGCAGACCTCCCAGCCTTGGGTGTGTGGTAGGGGGACCTGTGGCTTTTCAACAGCTCTCTCCGATAAGCCTCTCCAAAACCTGAAACCGCAGCCTTCTCTGCCCATGTGGGCAAGGTTGACTGGGACTGTGGGGCAAGGTTGAGAGTGGGGTAACTCGGTTCTTACAGAGTCTCCTATAGTCCCGCGCCTGCTTTAATCGAGCCTCCTAATCTATGATGTAGCCTGGTGCCTCCGCGGAAACTTCCATTTTAATATCCTGATACAATTATCCAATGCCTGCCAGGAGGTCAGATTCTCGCATCTTCCCTGGAGGAGCACGTCGTGTTCAGTAAAACCCTATGCATTCCGCATGGGCTTGTCCCCTGAATGCATTTCCCGAGGTGCCCCGTGAATGTTTTCTAAAGATGTCCCTTTTAAAACAGCGCCTGAAGTGCCCAGATGGCTTTGGTTCAAGGTCCTGGTATTTTCTTGCCACTCCCCCACCCCCATACCATTTGAATAGCTCCTATATCCAAATAAATAACAAGTGCTGTAAAAAATAGCAAAGAAAGTTGACGTGGTGGAGTTCCACTGGGGATTTTATCTGTTTGCTGGCACATTTATCCTGAAGCCTCGGGCAGGGATGACCCAAGAAGATGGGAAAAAAGAGCATCGAGAAATAATCCTCCCTTTCCTTCCTCTGTGAATAAAAAGCCAGGCTCTTTTTTTTCTAATGCCCTTAATGTTGATTTTCCATTAATCTTGGGAAGGACCCAAGGACAACGTCAGCCAATTTCTAATTGAATCCAAATTTGGGGGGTGGCGGGTGGAGAGTGAGAGGTTAATTCTCCTCTCGGCTACGTGCAGTGTCATTTTTAAGCAGTGTCTCCTAGGGTGAATTAAATGGGACTTCAGAGGACAAAGTCGAGTCGGCAGCCAGACCCTTTGAAGATGAGGGATGCTTTTGGAAACTTTAGAAACAGAAAACAACTTTGAAAGGACATAACTAAAACACAAGACCTAGATGAACCTGTACCACTCGGTTCTGAGTCCACTGTAGGCTCAATATCTCACAAGTTTGCCCCATCTCGCTCCAGCAAGGAAAAATGGGAACTCACCATAGATGAAAAAATCTCCCTCAAAGCTTCAGCATGGTTCTCTGGGTGCTTTTCCTGATCCCCAAAAATTAACTTTATGGGGTGCGATGGTGGGCACCAGACATTAGTAGGAAAGGAATAGTCTCAAGAAAAGCTGAGTCTCCTTGGAAACGTGTTGATAGGCTAGAAGCAAAGTAAGCTGGGCTGGGTGGGGTCAGGATGAGTTTTGAGGATGGAAAAGTCACAATTTAAGTTTTGAGGATGGAAAAGTCACCAATTTATGGTGACCAATGGTGGCTAGAGCCACCATTTCTCCAGCACTCACTATGTCTAAGGCACAGTGTGAGCATTTTGTAAATTGTGTCACTTGGTGTCTCTGAGGTGGGTACTGTTCTTATTTCTTTCATTGTACATGTGAGGAAACTGAGGCACAGTGAGCTGAGAGGTAAAACCAGGATTCGGACTTCAGAACCCCTCTTTCACTCTTCAGCAACCCTGGTAAGGTCAGAAGCAAAGGGAACAGATGATTCATTTTGACTGTGCGTTTACTGTATGCCTGATACAACACTCTCCACAGCCACCTCACCGCTTAGCTCTACCCTCTCTTCACAGATGAGGAAATTAGGACCAGAGAGGTTAGGTAACATGTCCAAGGTCACACTGCTAGAAGGCAGTGGCTCCGAGATAAAAATTCAGGTCTGCCTGGTTCCAAAGCCCAAGCAGCCACCTTCTCCTGGAGCCACTGAGCTCCGGAGTCCTGTAGAAAGCATTTGGTGTGAAGACAGCCAGGCAAATCTATACCATCGGCTTTTAACCCTTAGAATTACCAGCCAACAGGAATCCTATTAAACCAGAGCCTCTCTCCCTCCACAGTCCCTGGACACTGAATGTGATTTTTTTAATATATCTTTATTGATTTCAGAGAGGGGGAGAGAGAGAGAATCATCAGTGATGAGAGTCATTGATTGGCTGCCTCCTGCACGCCCCCGACTGGGAATCAGGCCCACAACCTGGGTCGTGCCCTGACCAGGAATTGAACCTCGATCTCCTGGATCCTAAGTTGATGCTCAACTGCTGAGCCATGCCCGGCTGGGCCGAATGTAAATTCTTAGAGCAGACGTCATCTCTCTTTAAACCTCCCCCCTCTTCTCACCAGCATAAATGCCCTTTCTGGGCTGAATGGATGGGGACCATTTCTCCCAGTTTATGGGGTGATGCCAGTCTGATTTCTGAACAGTGTGGCTGGT
Source organism: Miniopterus schreibersii (assembly GCF_964146895.1). Lineage (NCBI taxonomy): Eukaryota > Metazoa > Chordata > Mammalia > Chiroptera > Miniopteridae > Miniopterus > Miniopterus schreibersii. The sequence continues at coordinate 175,427,463 of NC_138102.1, forward strand.
TCATCCTCATCAGCCCTGACCCTCACATCTTAAAGCCTTCCTTTATTTGTCTGGGAGCAGGGGGATTATTATTTTAGGGCACAGTCTTTATTGTTCTGTGCAAGCACAACCAGAGCCCCTTCTTTCCTCCCCCCACAGGACCCCCAAGATAAATAAGAAAATGCACTCAGTAGAGGACTCTAGCCCCTGACGCCTGTGGCTGGGCTGTGAGCACACAGGACTCTTGAGGTTCCTCTGGCAGCTGTAGAGGACAAATCATGCCTTGTCAACCAGCCTGGGAGCTCAGCCTCTTCAAACAGGAGCCAGGCTGTAGTTGGCTCTGCCCAGGCCCTCCTCAGAGTGCCAGCAGGTATTCCAGGACATGGCTAAGCCGCATTTATTCTGCTCGGGGCTTGGGCATGGCCTGACTTTCTGAGACATGCTTTAGCCAGGACGAGACAGTGGGCGCATGCATGTCTGAGATGGAGCCCTCCCAGACGGAAATCAGCTGGCTGAAGACAGCATCCTGCGAACAGGGCTGCCTGCCTGGTTTTGCCCACTCTGAGCATTATGGGTACACCCACCAAACCCTGGGAGGAGCCCCTGTTCCAGGTGTATGCAGCATCCACACTATGGACAGTTTATTCTACAAGGGCTTCTAATGGCAAGTAAAGGGCATGTGACAGATGCCTACGCCTACCTGGAACTCGAGGCCTAATGTTCAAATCCTGGGCTACTGGCAGAACCCAGCCTGCAGTCCTGGGTGCGAATCCTGCCCAAGCCCTTGATTGGTCAGGAGTCCATGGGTGAGTTCTGGCCCCTCTGGCACTCTTAGATCCTCTCTGTGAAGTGGAGATCTTAACGGTTGCTTCTGTCTGAGCCATTGCGAAGGATTAAATAAGACTCTATGTGACATAATCACAGCTCACGCTGAGTCTGTGGTCATGAGAAGCCAGCCGCCGAGCAACACGCTTCATATTGTCTCTCTCATTCCTCCCGGACCCCATCGGGCAGCACTGTTATTGCTCCTCACTTTATAGATGTGGAAACGAGGCCCAAGAGGTTGAGGAGCATATTAAAGGCGTAGAGGGAGGGAAGGAAGCCAGGCGAGGGTTGCTGCATTCTGCTCCAGCTCCCAAGCAGCCCCAGGCACACTGGCCCCCTCCCTGCCCTCACCTAGGCTCCTGTGGTTCATCCCCCCCTCTCCCCAACAGGAAGCCTGGCCATCTTGCTGCCCCCTCCCCTCGGGGGATATTGCTCTGGGATGAATGGGTCTGGGATTGCAGGCTGCTGCTGGAATAAATGAGCTCATGTGTGTCGTGCCTGGCTCTCGTCGAGTGAGCATCACCCTATGAATCTCGATGAGCTTACCCAATGTATAGCGACGTTGGATCCATGTTTAAATGGACGGCCTTGTGCTCGCTGAGAATGAACAGTCAAGAAAGACCTGTTGACGGTGGGCAGGCTCGGCCCCACTCGGGCTCAGGCGTGGGGTCCCTGCCAAGCCCTGAGAAAGGTGCAGCCCCAGCCTCGGGCTCCGATGGGTCTGGTGGTGCTTGTTTTCCACAGGGGGTGCCAAGGGCTCCATGACCCTATGTAGCATTTACTTTCACACACACACCCTCAGCCCTAGAACAGGCGTCACAGACACCTGCTTAAATGAGGACTTGCCATCCTCTAGGCCAGACAGACACCTTGGGGCCACAGTCGCACCTACATCTCCTTTGGGACTGTCCCCATTCCCTCTCCTTTTAGACACAGCAGAGTGTCTAAATAAAACTCAAGGTACTAGACTGAAGGTGGCGCTGTAGTGTCTACGACCTGTTAATCCCATTGCTCAGATTAGGAAACTGACCAAGAATGATTCCATGGCCAGCCCGTCACCCAGCTTCTGAGTGCCCCTCTTAGACTCTTTCTCTGCATCAAGCTGCCTCACCATGTTACTGGTAAAGAATTAATGTTACAAAATGAATATTCTCACAGCACTCCCCATCCCCTTTCAGGAGTCTTGGCTCTTTTTAACCGTCCCTTCGCCCCTCCTCCTTATAGATAAGCAAGTCATCACTGCAGTTCAGGAGAGGTGCATGGTGTCTCCTGCCTGCCCCACCCCCCGGGACTCTCCTTTAGCCGGCTGCCTGAAGATTGCGATGAGCAAGCAGATGCGACACTGCAGAGCTAGCATGGCTGGTCTCCCAGGGTCTCTCCTTAGTGAACGGTTGCAGTCCTGTTACTACCCATGTCTAAATTCAACAAGACACGGGAGGCCCTCCAGAAAAAAGGCAGAAGGTACCGAAGGCTTGAAGAGGTAGCTGCAGGAGGCAGGCTCCTGCCAGGAAAGGTTCTCTGATTTTCTGAGGTGCCTGGAACCCCAGCACATCTCTCCTTTGGGGCATCCACATCCATGGAGCCCAAGGGTGCAAAATGGATGCAACCGTGACCCCAGCCCCCTCCTCTCCCTGTCTTCTTTCTCTCCGTGAGGGCTGGCTGTGAGCCCTGCCCAGGACTCTAGCTGGGCTGCCGTGGTCCCAGAATGGGGAGCCCAGTGCCAGAGCACACCCCCAGTGCACTGTCCCCTGGCCCTGTGACTCCTGCCTCCCCGGCTTGAACACAGGCTGGGAGAGCCAGGGTTGAGATCTGGGGTCCTCATGTCTGTTTCCAGTGATGTCAGCATTTCCTTCTGGATAAAAGGGTTGGGTGATGAAATGCTATGTTGGTTTATAGTGTGAAATCCTGTCCTTTCCCATCCATTGGGTCTCTGAATGGGCATGTGGGATCAAATATATCCATCCCCTGTCCCCCTGCCCATCATGGCTCATTCATTCTCTCTCTCTCTCTCTGTCTCTGTCTCTCTCTCTCTCCCCCCGTCTCATGCACACACACGGTGCTGGCTGCAGTCCGACAGGAACAGAGGCTTCCTGCCATTAATTGAGGCCCTGCCTGCAGACACAGCATCACTGTCTATTCATAGTTCTTGTTTAATTCTAAGAAATGCTGCTCTAGCTAATACCTACTCAGGGCAAATGGCTGGTTGTTATATCAGCACTTTCTGAGTTATAAACACCCCTTTTTAGCTGGACCTCTTCGTTTTATTTTAAGTGCTCTTCAGAACGAAGAATTGCTGGGTGGCCCGCAGGCCCAAGGGTGTGACACCGAGGATGAGCTGGCCCGAGGTGTGGCCGGCACCTGGAGGTGCTCGGGGAGGGGGTGGCCGGGCCTGAGGCTCCCGAGCTCCAGCAGCCCCGCGAACCCTGGGCCCGCACTGCTCCCTCCACCGCAGTCCCGGTCACGGCTTTCTCCGCCTTGCACCCATTTCCTGGAGTAGTGAGAATGGGGGTCCATCCCTCTCTCGGGACCTTCACTGCCTTCCAGGCTCTTCCACACCTTTGGGCCTGAGGTCGTTGCAGTCTTGCAAGCATGTTGCTTTTTGTAAATTGAGCAAGTGGCCTCCTCTCGTTCCATGGACATTGCGGGAGGCATCTGGGGCCCAGGAAACACGCCTCCGCCTGAAGCACGCCCGCAGACCAGGCGGGATGGCGTCAGAATATAGCACCAACCCCCATTTCTCGAGGCCCTACTGTGTGCCAAGCATTGTGCCCACACCACCTGATTTTATCTTCCCAACAATCCCAGGTGGCGGGTACCATGACTTCCCCCTTTTCACAGATGATGAGGAAGATGGAACCGAGGAAGGTTCCAGAGGCTAGTCCATGGCCTCACAGTACTGAGGGGCAGAGCCCATATTCATGATGTCAAACTAGGACAAATACCTGCCCCAGGTTTCTGGGGGCTCAGGCAGTCGTCACTGCCTTTTGGGGAAAGTGTGTTTGCCTTCGATTCTGAGTTCCACTTGGCCCAAGGACTATGGCACAGCCTCCCCTTCCAGCCTTGTCCCGCAGGCCCCTCAGCAGGTGGGACCTGCGGACAGGGTCTGGGCTGTAGCCACACTCATTCCCCAGGACTACTGTTATCTAATACCCATTTTCCCTGAAGATGAATCATCACAGCTACTAATCTGAAACAGTGTGACACGCCGTGGTGGCAGCCAAGGCTGAACACAGCCGACAGACGCTTGGCCTTTGAGGGATAACACCGCGGAGCTTTCCTTTTCATTTGCTCTTCAATTAAAAAAGAAAAACAAATTGGAGAGGATCAGTGAGTAGAAATCTAATTTGAAAACAAAACAGCAGAACAAGTCGCGCAAACAGGAATTGTGGGGTGTTAGCCGGTCAGAAGCTGCTCTGGGCTTTTTAAACCGACAGCATGTATTCTAGAGTATTCTAGACCCATGTGTATCTCTTCTGCCTCCCTTGACGAGCCTAGGTGGAGCCTTGATGAGCTTAGTCTTCTGGGGGCCGGAGGAGCAGCGCTGAGCAGCCGTGCACAAGGGATGGGGAGAGGCGACACCTTGTGCACCCTTCTCTCTGCCCTAGGACCCTGGGCTCCTTGGTTTTACCAATTGTTTATTCATGTCTTTCTTGGGAAATGTTTGCTTGCAAAGGCTAGAAGCCCACCTGGTCCAGCTAAAGCGCAAGGGGAATTTATTGGAAGGGCATTTGGGTTGTGCCTCCTCCCTCCAGCCCCACCACCAAGGGATCAAGAAGGATTAAGGGTGACGCTCCAGCACTCCCTCTGCCCTGGAGTCTCTGCTGCTGCTTATTTCTGTGCCTGCGCCTCCCTCTCTGTCTCTCTCCCTCTCTGTCTCTCTCTCTCTCTGTCTCTCTCTCTCTCTCTCTCACATACACACACACACACACACACACACACACAGAGGCCACGTAGCCCTCTCCAAATGGGTGCCTTCAGCCTGGACTTCATTTTCACACAGGTCCAGGACTCTCTCTGTGCCTCCATTTCTGTAAAAATAAGAATACTAATAGTGGCCATATCCGGAATTTCTGTGAAGGTGGAATGAGTTGGTCAGTGTTACTTAATTCATTAAACTTCAAAGGAGTATAACTCTGCCCGGTGCGTGATTACTGCCTCAGATGGTCGTTATCACCGCTGTCCTTTCTATTACTCAGCCATCCTTAGGTGAGGAGCCATGTGATCAGATGTCTTCAAAACTACCTCAGAGAGGGAACAGCCTGGCCGGTGCGGCGCGGGTGGTTGGGCGCCGTCCTGTGTACGTGTATCTCTTATATTGGAGTCAGCCGCCGTGCCCGGATCGGGTGGATTGGCTTTCTAGAACAGCATGAATGCATCTGTTTCAAGTGGATAAGTCATGCCCTCCTAGCACACTCAAAAGCCATGAGGATGAATTTTACTCCTAAAATGTCATGGTTTCTGTCTGTGGGGAGGGTGGGCTCTGGCAGATGCAGCCTGGAACCCTTGCCTTCCTGTCTGGGGCAGGGACACCCCACTGGCTCAGAAAGTCGCCAGTGGGCATTAACCAGAGACTACAACCTGAGGCGGGGGTTCGACTCTTCCTTTTATTTTTGCAAAATCAGTCATCTTTTTTATCCAGATGCATCCTATCCCCCAAATCCCACTGACAGACTTCCCAACACACCCACCCAGTGGGGCTGAGTCTTCTGAGCGCCATCACCCCACCCCACCTTCCACAGCACAAATGCCAATCCCGGGGACTGCGTTACATGATGACAGACCTCTCCCCACCCTGTGGGTGCCACCCTGTTAGCGCCAGTACCGAAGATGCCACTGAGGCTCCGAGAGCCTGGGCCGTGTGCACAGTCTGGTGGCCTCGAGGCAGAGTGGCACTGGGGAGCCCTGAGTCTGCTGGCTTGCTCGGTCTGTGGCCTGCGGCCAAATTCGAATTTACTCTTCTCCCTCCCCTGGTGTGCACCGTCCATAAATCACTCCTTGTTTTAGCTGTATTGTTAAAGCAAAAAGAAAACCTTCTCGGAGTGCCCCTTGAATCTGCTTCTGGCTTACTGCTCAGCCCATGGCAGGGAGAGAATTGCTCCAGGAGGTGGTGGATCCTATAAGCCTGTGGGGAGTCCACATTAGACATTTTGGGGGGGGGGGAAGGCTGCCTCGGCCTCCTCCCACACTTTCACTTAGGTCTCCTGGGCTGGTCTTTGCTCAGAACAGTCGCTGGAGAACTGCCCCGTCCTTCCCTCCTCCGGTGGAGCTGACTTACAGAGCCTTTGAGAGCAGCTGTCATTTTACAGGAGAGAAATGGAGACCCGAAGAGGCAACGCAGCTTGCCTGAAGAAAACACAGCCTGTTAGAGTAGGACTGACGGATCAAATATAGGGCGCCCAGTTAACACTGAATTTCAGATAAACAATAAATAATGGTTTTTTAGGATAAATATATCCCATGCAGTATTTTGGATATACTTATACCAAAGTAATCTGAAATTCCAATGTCACTAGCATTTTGTATTTTCTGTGCTAAATCTGGAAAACCTGGATTAGAGGCAACCCCCCCACACACATACCCTTATCCTAGCTCTTCAGGACTAGAGGTCGCTGGTAGAACATCAGTGGTAGGGTATTGGTGGTGGAGTATCTGCTTAGGAGCACAGATTCCAGTGGCAGACTCATTTGATACCTGTGTGACCTTGGGCAAGTTCCTCAACTCTCTGAGCCTCAGTTCTGTATCTTAAAATAATAGTACTTTCCTCGTGAAATGGTAAAGAATTAATTGATAGTATCCATGAATCCCTTAACACAGTAAGGGTTCGATTAGAGGTAACTCTTCAGTTATTCTTGCTGTTTTCTCTCCTTTGTGAATTAAAGATAACCATTGACTTGGTGAGCATTAGGCTGTGGTGCCCAAACAGGAAAACAACAGTATGAAGCCTGGGCTCTTCGTCCCAGCCTTGCCTTAATATGCTGTGTGACCTTGAGCAAATCAGCGCGCCTCTCTGGGTCTCAGTGTCCTCAGCTCTAAATTGGATTAAACAGTTCCAAGGTGGCTTTCAAATTTTGAAGCATAAATTATACCTCAATAAAGCTGTTAATAATATTTTTTTTTCATTCCAAAGCACTCCTCCCAGTGTCCCCCGGCACTGCCCAAAGCACCTGTGTGGATTTTCTCACTGAATGCTCGACTCTATGACAAGCAGGTGTTCTTTTCCCCCGCTTGGCTAGTGAGTCTCGGGATTCAGAAAGGCTAAGTAACTTGCTCAGGGTCACACAGCTGTTATGTGGCAGAGCCTGGCTTCCAACTCTGGTCTTCCCCTACTCCCATTCTTACCACCCTCTGTAGACCAGGGGATTGTTTTTTTGGAGTTGGTGGAGGAGGGGCAGGATCCCACAGCCACAGCCTCAGGTCCAGTCTCCCTGGATGGATTATCTCTGGAAGGGATATCACACTGATTTTCCTGATTGAGCACCACAGCCTAATGCTCATCAAGTCAGTGGTTATCTTTAATTCGCCACTCCCCAGACTCACGCAAGTCTAGGTGGGGCAGTCTGTGTGGCTCCCAGAGGCCAGTGGAAGCAGGGTATGGATTTCCTTCCCTGTGGCTTTGCTGCCGTTATTTCAGTAATCAAGATGGACAGCAGAGATCTCTTCAGCCTCTTAAGTCATCATTCCTTTGTCCATCCCTTATGCTGGTGACGTAGGACTGGCCAGAACTGTGCTGTGATGAGGGCCTTCTTAGCTGGGCCTCTATCAGCCAGAGGACAGGACAGAAAACAGATATGCCCCCTTCCGCACAGCAGAGAGAAATAGTTGCATATTTCATAAGGGCTTCTTAGTGCCTCATCTAGAATCCTTAGCAAAATATGTAACCAAAGACAGTTTAATCCTTTGCTCTAGGCCCAACTTCAAAGTTCAAAAGAGTCCTGTCCTTTTCTGTAACTGACAGACCCTTTAGAAGTTGGGCTTTGGGTGGTCTTTGCTGACCAGTGAAGACCGTACGCCTGTCCTGGAGCAGAGTTTGAGGTGACGCCGGGCCTGCCCCCCCTGTGTTCGGGGAGGAAGCCAGGACAGCTGGATGCAAGTGGAAGCCCAAGGGGCTTGTAATTAAAAGGCTGTGGTGTAAACCAGAGGCCTGGGATTGGTACCTGCTATGGCAAACTGAAAACGGACCCTCCGCAAGGCGAACAGGAGACTCCCAGCGATGGTAGGCCACCGGGAGTGGAGGTCAGCAACCCTGCTCCAGAATGGAATTTTCTAGAAAGGGCAATCCTGGTGTACTGGTATAATGGACTAGGATGGGGTGTGCTAATAAGATTTGAGGGGCACCAAAGGCTGCTGTAAACCCACTGTAGGGCTGAGACATTATAGTGTAATTTCTTAAGAATTTTCTACACACGTCTGTTTTAGAACTAACTGGGCTTAGCTATATGTGATTAGAACACACTGCCTGGTGTACCCAAGGTTTGCTATAGCGGAACAATCTCATCTGTCTGGAAGAACTCAGGGCCCTGAAAAAGTAGGATGTGGGGCAGGATAACTTTGGGTGGATAAAATAGGGAAGATTTTAGGGACAAGTCTAGGACATGTCAAATGGTTACATAATAAACGTAATAATTAGGAAGGGCAAATTTGGCCACTTGGCAATTTTATGTGGTCCACCAACCTGCCGTAGGTCACCAGTATAATTGTGAGCAGGTGGGTCTCTGGGGATCTAGAAGTAAGCATTTATTTGGCTACACATCCTCCTAAGTGATGGTATAGTTATGGCAATGACAGATTACATTATTAGAACCTTCTAGAAGGAATAGTGCCAATCACTAGGGGTTCCTAAGATCTTAATTGGTCAAATGTTGTGTTATACCCCTCAGAGTCTTACATTCACTCAAGACCCTTTGAAGTCAATCCTTGCTCCTAGCTAATCCCATTCAACCCTCTGAGGAGCAATAGATGTGCTAACCTGTCCGAGAGCTGACATTGAGGCCAGGAAGTGGTGCATCTGCCCAGGTGACTGAAGTTATGCCAATCCAAACAGAAATGCATTGCAGGGCTGTGGAGCCAACAAAGGGGTTGATAGGTACGGGAAGCCTCAGGTGTGCATGACGCAAGGGAAGCAGATTCACCACACCCTGGAGTGGTTTCTTGGAGGGTGGTGCAGTGGAGATGATGAGATGGGACCAACCAGTCCACCATCCTACACACTGCCCATGTTCCCAACTGCTGAATGAATGAATGGATGAGTTATAATTGAGTTTAAACAGAAATCTACACTCAGGACCCAAGGAAGACAAATTTCATTGTCCAGTGTCTTTCAGTCTTGTTCAGTAGACATTTATTGGGCATCTACTATGTGCCAGGCAACATTCTAGGTTCTGGGGACACAGCAGTGAACACAGCAAACAAACCCTTGACTGCACAGAGTTTTCGGGCTGGTGGGAGGACAAGCAGATGTCACAGCATCATGAGAAAGGTTGTGAAGGAGTACAGGCCCCCTAACTTGCTCAGAAAGTCCTCCCAGGAAGCCTGACAGAGAGCTAGGAGTCAGCAGACAAAGGGAAAGGAGAAGTGGACCCAGGTAGACAGCTGTATCTTTGAGAATACATTGGGGTAAAATTCGGTATTGAAAGAGTGGGTGGCCTCTAGGCATAGCATGATTTTAGAAAACAATAATAATAATAAAATAATAATAATTATAATTGCTCACTGCTCTCTGTCAAAAGAATTTTCACTTCCTTTTCATGGGCTGCAGCTCTAATTGGGTAAGTGGTGCCTTCAGAAATAGAGATTGTAATCAGTCGCTATTCAGAAATCTTCCAAGGAACTAATTTACAAGTCTCTTCAGGCTTGGCCTTAAAACTTCCCCAAAGCTGTGACTTTGTGTAAATCAAAGCCCTGAGGAACCTGCTGGATCTCCGAGGAAAAGGAAAGAGGAAGCCAGGGAAGTCAGGCGTGCCTGTAGTCCGCACACACCAGCAAACGCAGTTCTCGTTCTCAGTTCAGAAGCATCTGGGATAATCAAACTGTCTTCAACTCCAAACTCTTCTTTATTAAAATAAAAAATAAAAATAAAAAATAGAAGAGTCCTGAGGTCAGTTTGCATCAGCTGTGAGTTTGTTCTCTTTAAGCAAGGAGTTGGAGTAGCTCAGAGTCCAGACTGTGTTTTAAAACCAATTCTCAATAGTGCTCTGTTTTGCAATGTCCATGTGGAAAGTACTGGCTACAGGGTGCTGTGGTCCCCTGGTTCAACTCAAGAAAACAGTGGGGACCCCTGAAGTCCCGTCCTCAATGTATTGAACATCCAGAGGCCCAGCCCTGCTCTCCCAGGGGCCACTTGCTCTTACAATTGCTGGGGGAGGGGGCGGAGGAAGGAGCAGCGGCCATTGGGAAGGCAGTGGCAGAAAGGGACAAGGCGTAGACAGCCAGTGTCTTTCCCCCACTAAAGGACCAGTTAAAGCAGTTCCGTGCTTGTTCCTGGTTAATTGTTGAAAGGGGAAAATGCGGCTTACACAAGTGCAGTAGTAATTAAAACATAAGAACAAAGCTGGGAAAATACACAAAGCATTCATAATTATTATCTCTAGTTAGTGGGAGTTTGGAGGGTTTTTATTTTCCTTTTATTGTTTACCTCTGATTATGACCTTTAGTTGCTAGAATTGTTTTAAGAATTATAGCAGGAAAGAAAAAACAGAGAAACAAAGGTAAGCTGGCAGGGAAACAGACACACGGTTGGAATGACCTGTAATAGGCCTGGGCTGTAAACTGGCCTCCTGTCCGACTTGCTCTGACTCCCTGAGCTAGCGGCTCTGACCTCAGCTTTCTCATCTGTGAAATGGTGCTGTGCCTCCCGCCCAGACCATCTTGTCAGGTGTTGTGATGATGTAGGGGGTCCTGGCAAATTATGAGAAATCGTATACACGTAGAGGATTGTTTTCACCCAGTTGTTGGGTACTGAGGATTTAAAGTGTGTTTCTTCACAGGGGAATCACTGAATGATATGTTACGAATGCAGATTCCTGGGCCTGCCTCACAGATAGGATTCAGGGGGAGTGGGCCCTGGAATCTGCATTTAACAAGAGCACACATGACCCTTCACCTGCCCTGTAGATTCTTGTGTTCGTTAAAGTTCTAGATCCAGGCACTTAAACCAAACAGCATCATGGGCGGAACATGAGAAATGGACACGCAGAACCATACAGTGTGTGTGGTTAACTGCTCAAATAGTATGTGAGCTTATGGAAGCTCTGTGGAGCTGGGAGGGGGATCTAGGAAGGGGAAGGGCATCTGGCTGGGGAGTGCCTGCTGAGCAGGGACACAGGTGGGAGGGAAAGCCTGCCCCTCTCCTGACTCCCTCCCCGGCCCTGCCTGTCAGGCTGCTGGGTGGTGGTCAGGTGATTTTGCACTCTCTGTTCACTGATCTGCACCTGCCCCGATGACTGGGGCTCTAAGCAGCTCTGGCTGGCTGTGCAAACTGGCACCCTGGTCCCCTATTAACCTGCTGAGCTGGCTGGTGTCAGATGACAGCAGAGCCACTCTGAAAACAGAGGCAGCAGGACCCTCCTCTTGGGCCTTGTACTCACTGGTTTGCTTCCAGTTTACTCTGAAAGCACCTCTGCTTCCCCTGCTGTTCCTTCACTCACTCATTCGAGAGGGCAGTAAGGTACAGTGGCCAGCGCACTTGGGAACCATCTTCCTGGGCTGAAACCCTGTCTCTGCCACTCTCTTGCTATGTGACCTGAGACCAGTTACTTAACCTCTCTCTTCACATGACCTCTTGCCTCAAATGGGAAGAACGGTTTTTGCCACAGGGGGTTGTCATAAGGATTTTCACTGAGGCCATCCACACAAAAGCCTTGTAGGGCTTGGCACATAGCAAGGGCTCAACAATTGTTAGGTACTGATAACAATTATTAGTCATTCACCAATAACCATTTATTGAGCACCTACTGTGCTAGATACGGAAGAGGGGCTGGAAGTGTGAGGAGCTCATGGTCTGAGTGTGACACTGTGTGATAATAGCGGTGTGTCCAGGACACGTCACACAAAGAGCACTGTGGCTGCCTCATCAGGTGGCGCAGAAGAGACACTTGGGTTGGGCCTTGAAACAGGATGGGACAAAATAAGAGCTGTGAAATGTCCCATCCAGGGCGTGATGTACTCTGCTTTGCAAAGAAATGGGGACGGGGGGCCTCTTGATCCCTCACCCTTTCTCTGGGAGGCCGACAGCTGAATGCAAGGCCACCTGGGAGCAGACGGGAGCAGGCAGAAGGGCTCTGCTGGCTCCTGGGCTGCAGCTGCATGGAAGGGGCCCAGCCCAGCAGAAGGAGTGAGCCTCTCGGAAGCACCTCTGCAGCTTCCCAGTGTCAATGCCAGCGCAAGGATGAGCCTCTTCCCCACAGAACCGCAGCAGCTGTTCCGCGTCCTTCTGAACGTGGCTGCCTGCTGTCTGCTGACAGCTGCCTTTCCAAGGCCAGTCTCTCCTCCCTGCCCCCTTTCATCCTGTTTGTACCTGGGCCTTGACATTGGCTATCTCCCCCTGTATTCTAAGCCAGAGAGTGCAAACTGACCAGAACCTCCTTGGAGGGCGGGTTCACTGTTCACAGAGGCCCTGGAAGGGTGGAAGGTGGCATCCCCATCATGCTGACCCCCGCCCTGAGCACAGGTGCAGCCCAAACAGTTACTCTGCCGCCAGCAAACAAACAGGAAGCCCAATCCATAAGCAAAACAAAGCCCGAGTGAGGGCGCCAGAGACACTAACATCCTCCAGCATGTGCGCGTGGGTGGCTCTGTGCGACACTGAGACACAGGGGCTTAAGCCCGCTTGGTTTGGAGGTACAAAGAGAACATACCTGAAAGGTTTCTCTACATTTTTTCTTGGGGAAATGGGCGTCAGAGGAGAGAGAGAATCTGATATCTTCTGTCCTTAAATGGACTTTCAAGCTGTGGCTCCAAGGCCACGTTTTATAACAGAAGAGCAGTCCAGCCAGTGTGGCTCAGTGGTTGAGAGTCAACCCATGAACCTGGAGGTCATGGTTCGATTCTCCATCAGGGCACATGCCCAGGTTTCGGGCTCGATCCCCAGTAGGAGGCGTGCAGGAGGCAGCTGATCAATGACTTTCTCTCATCATTGGTGTTTCTCTCTCTCCCTCTCTCTTCTTCTCTCTCTGAAATCAACAAAAACATATTTTTTAAATAAATAAATAAAAGAGCAAGCAGACTAGTGTAAGTCCCTGCGGCCTGAGACTTGGAGCCAGTCTTACTGAGCCTTGGTCTTCTCATCTGTGAATCAGAGACGGGCTTATCCGCCTCTCAGAGTTGAGGGGTTCAGGAAATAACACGTCAGGCCTCTAGCATCGAGAAAGGTTTCTGAAATGTTAGCTCCCTTTCCTTCCCCCTAACCCTAGCCCTCCCTTCTCCTCCCCTCCCTCCCTGCCCTGCCCAGCCCTGTCCTGCCCTGCATGTAATGATTCCAAACTGTGGTTTGGAGTGAAACCGTGCCCTTCCCCAAGGGGCACTCACTCACCAAATAGTTTTGAGAGCCTGCTGGACAGCAGGGATGCGGCTGTGAAGGAGGCAGGTGCGGAGCGCGCCCGGGGTCTCACCGCCAGCCCTCCGGCCTCCGCTGGAGTTTGCGGGGATGGCAGGCCTGCCTCGCATGCCCCCTCTGGCCTGGGCAGGAGAAAGTGGGACCGCCTCCTCCGCATGCCCTGTTCCTCCAGGAAAGAGTTGTGTTCTGGGGGCACCTGGTGTGCCAGCGTCCTCAGGATCAGGGAGTGGTGGGTTAAGGCCATGCCCTGTATGGCCTCCCAGGGTGAGCGAGTTCTGCTGGTGTGGACCGGGCTGTGCCAGTCCCGTGCCCTGTGTTGGCTCACATGCCAGAACCCACACGCATGCGTAGCGTGGAAGGGCAAAACGAGATACCCGTTCCCTTAAGAACTGCCCCAGCCCTCTGCTGCGTCCTGGCAGGAAATCCACCTGGCGTGTTTCATGGCTGTTGTAATCCCCAAGGGTAGTTGTATGTGGCCTGAAAACAAAACCTTTGGACTTTCATTTACTTTTTAAAAATTCACATTTGAAATAGACCTTCTTGCCCTGTCTCTGAGTCTCCCTCCATCTCTTATCCCTTCTCCAGCCTCACCCTCCAAGGGACCAGGTGTGGGAGAGACTCCAGGATGGGTGACAGGTGCATCGCTAGATAATAAAATACCCTTTGGCGTTTACCTGCCTGAAGTCACCCTGTCCCAATGCCTCTCGTGTCAAAGAGGCCAGATTGAAACCTGAGCGCCATCAGGTAAATCCCATTCATATCAGTGTCACCGGCACGTCTGTGGACTCAAGCAGTTGACAGCATCTGTCAGTACTCTCAGCCCCCAGGGTCGTTTGGGCATCCTTCCCAGCTTGCTAGTCACTTAGGAGACCAGATGGCAAAACAAATGGTGATTTATTTTGCAGTGACGTAGGAATGAGAATCTTTCTTTCTGGGATTATTTTTAAAGTATTTTTAAGCACTTACTTCCAGATACAAAGTCCACAAAGAGGGCATCAACCTTGAGCTTTGAACTTGACATATATCATCTTGTTTAATTCTCACTGTGCACTCATGTGGTGGGTATTACCAGCCTCGTTAGAGATGGGGAAACAGAGGCCCAGACCAGTTAGGTGACTTGTCCGAAGTCACACAGCTGGGATTCCCACCCCTGCCACTCGCCTTACCCATAATACAAACAGTCTTTTAACACATATTGTGTATGTTATATGTACTATATACTTATTCTTACAATAAAATAAGCTAGAGAAAAAGTGTTATTAAGAAAATCATAAGGAAGAGAAAATATGTTTATAGTATTTATTGAAAAAAATCTGCATATAAGTGGACCCATGTCACTCAAACCCGTGTCATTCAAGGTTCAACAGTGATAACAACAGTAATACGGTGTGCTGCAGGAGAGGTGAGCCCAGGTCCCTGGGGGAGCACCAGGAAAGGGAGCACCTGACTGATCTTAAATGGGCGCATGGTTTTGGAGAAAGTGAGGTGTAAAGGGAGGCTGGAAAGCCCACAGGAGTTGGCAGGAAGAGAGTGGCAAATCGAGGGAGATGTGAGGAGTAGCCTTTGAAACAGAAGACTCAGGCCTGACAGATCCCTCAGATGCAAGAAGAAACAGCGCGAAACCCCAGCAGCCAGGCGGGCATGGCCACCAGGCCACACTGCACAGAGCCATTGAAAGATGGGTCCGGGGCACACAGGGTCTGTGTCCTAAGGTCAGGAGTCTGAACTCCCCATGGAAGGCAGTAGAGACTCATGGTTGCTTCATAAAGTGCAGGAATGATGAACTCAGAGCTGGGTTTAGAGGGGCTGTCCTGGTCCGGAGGGGCCCTGGGCAGCAATCAGACTAGAGGTGATGTGGCCCAGGATGCCAGGCTGTGGGGATCAGATGCCCAGGAGCCTGGCAGAGCACCTGGACAGACAGCAGTGTCACGTCCAGAGGCAAGGCCATGGGAAGAGGCGGGTGACAACTCCCTTTCAGGTGTTTGGAGTTTGAGATTCCTGTGGGACATTACGGGGTGATGACCAGCGGGAAGGTGAGACCATGCTTTCTGCCTTTCCCACGAGTCCCACCTTCCCCAAAGTCCTCCCTGCAAAACGGTGTCCTGGTGTCTGAAAGGTCTAGGGGAAGGACATTACCTGTGGAAGGGCAGGAAGTTCAGCTGCCCAAAATGCACTGAGTGCAGTGTTCCCTGGAAGAGAGGGAGGGAAGGAGGCAGGCAGGGAGAGGCCGGAGGCAGAGCCATCTTGCAGAGGAGGCTGGTGGGAAGAGGCCAGTGACTCACAGGCTCACACAGCAAAGGCCCAGCCTGGCTGAGCCTGAGCTTCGCCCTGAGGCATCTGACCTAGTCCCATGTATTTCCAGATGTTTCTGGTTAGAAGTTTCTATAAAACTCAGAGAAAATGCCGCACCCCTCTGGATGCTGGCCTGTTTGAAGAGCACCCAGCTGACTGAGCTGTGGCAGAGCCCAGGGAGCAGGTGGGCAGCAGGCCGGGCCCCACATCAAGGGCGACCAGGGAAGCCTGCGTGGACGGTTGCCTGAGCGGACAGCTGTGACCGCTCAGCTCCACCCTGAGCTGGCCAGGCTGGGGCTTCGTGGAGGTTGGTTGGTTGAGTTCTGAACCCCTCCCAGGTGCCAGTGGAAGACATAGCTCCTTTGGGCCCCATTAAGTTCCCTAAACAAAGCTGGAGATGTGCCTGAGCCAGTTTGGTTCAGTGGTTAGAGTGTCAGCCCACAGACTGAAGGGTCCCTGGTTCAATTCCAGCCAAGGGCACGCACCTCGGTTGCAGGCTCGGTCCCTGTCCCAGGGTCGGTCCCTGTCCCAGGGTCAGAGCAATGTGGGAGGCAACCAATCGATGTGCCTCTCTCACATCAATGTTTCTCTCTCTCTCCCTTTCACTCTCTCTGGGGGGGGGGGGGAAAAAGCTGGAGATGTCCTAGAACTCAGTGTAAGACACCCTGAAAATCTGATTGTGAGAGCCCAGGAGAAAGGTGTCCCTCTGCCATGTGAGGCGTCTTCATTGCTGGTCTTGATAAAAACCAAATATGTTGGACAAGAAGGGAAAAAACATGCCCCAGGGGTTATACAGTCAAAACCAGTAGTGTCTTTGAGAAGAAAATTTGATTTCTGTTTAACACCACTTACAGATGATTTTTATGGGACATGCTAACTAACTTGTGGGAACTTTTAAAACTCCGGGAAGGGTATTTATTTAGAGCTTCTTTCCTAGTTTAGTTCAGTAATCATTGCCCGAAGGTCTTTATGCTCCAAGAATTCATGGTGCACCTGCCCCTGTGAGGTGGACCCAGGCTGTGGAACAGCCCATGTGGTCCAGGCTGTTCCCATTGGGCAGAACTGAGGTCTCAAAGCCAGGGCAGCTGAAGGTCAGCCTTGGGGTCACAGGCATGGGGCTGAAGATCCATGCTCCAGAACTGGACCACCGGGTCAAACCTGGGCCCCACCTCTTATAAGGTGTAGACCTTGAGATTTGTGTTTAAGCTCTCTGTGCCTCAGTGTATTCATCTGTAAAGTGGGGATAACACTTCTCAGGTTATTGTGAGAATTAACTGAGACAGCAGCTGTCAAGTGCTTAGCAGGATGCCTGGCCCATGATGGCACCCGGTACCTTCCTGTCCCTTCACTGGACAGGCCCTGCCAGCACTTCCTGAGTGACACTGGCTGCGCCCCAGGCATGAAATGTCCAGGTCACAGTGGAGAGTGCTTTGAGGAGGCCCATATGAGACACTCTTTAGAAAATTCTCAAACCATAAACCTGGGCTTCCACTTTTGCATGCCAACAGCTCTCAACCAAGCAAATGATATGAAAGCTATGCTGGGTCAGTGAGCAAAGATAGGCTGATGACCTTGGACAGTTGCTTAACTGTCTGGCCCTCAGTTTCCTTATTTGTAAAACGGAGGTGTTAGCATGCACATCACAGAGTTATCAGAATTAGAGACAGTTGGGTACAGCCATGGCATAGGTCTGGGCTGCCGGAGTGGCCGTCATCATCGCTGTGACTCCATATTGGACAGCTGGCCCTCCAGCTGTCACTCTGACTGATTATCCACGACTTCATTGATGGATGGAGGGTTCCCCATTGGAATAAAGAGGCAGGTGCCCGAAGTACCAGTTTTATTTCTCAGTCCTCTTGGTCCGCCTCCAGGCAAGAGTCCAGCACCTTGTGGAGCCCCCGTCTCCCAGCCTGGGGTCTTCCTGAACCCTCCCTGTCCCACTGCCGTGTATGATCCCCCCGTGGACCCGGCCCCTCACCTGCCACATGACACATGCTCACTACACATTGACCTCAGTAAATGCAACAACCTGGTTCTCTTCCTTCTTCCACCTGAGCCTGCAGGTGAATTTGTAGTTTTCTGTTGTCAGGATACCGTAGGGTCGTAGACTTGCTAATGAATGGTCAGTTAGTCCAGACTCTTCTAGATCATTTTGTTTTACTCCTAAACCTCACACTGACCCTTTGCCCAGCGCCTTCCTCAGAGCAGTTCAGCAGACACAAGACTGGAAGTAGTCCTGCCTCCTTGTGAATGACTTTTCACATTTTTCAGAAGAAATAGAGGCAAAGGAATTCTTGGTTTCCCCCATGGTTTTGTACTCAGGGCCCAGCCTGGAGAATTTGGTGAGCAGGGAAAGGGAAAGGTGAGCCGTGGGGAGGGGAGGGCCCTGGCTCCACCCTGGGAAAGCAGGGGTGGCCTGTCCCCAGCTGTCCCCAGGTGCTTTTGTTCCCTGGAGCTGAAGGGCCTCCGATGGAGGATTCAGTCACCACAGGAAGTAGATTCATTACTGAAAATCAGCTCCCCTCCCCCAGACCCTGACCCCACTTGCTTTTCTGAACCCCTCTGTTCATTGCTTTGGCTCAGAGAATGCCACTTAGTGTATAAAAAAAGATCCCAGCGGCCCTCCCTGCTCCACGGTGTAATTATGTCTGTGAAGCTTCCTTTCTGGAAGGCCTGGGGGCGGGGGCCGGTGCTGCAGCCTCCCCTGGGCCCTGCAGGCTCATTCAGCCTCAGCAGATCGCCTGTCCCTGTCACTTTGGGAACACAGCTTATGCAGGGACAGCCAGCGAGCCCGACCCAGAGGTGCCCTAGTCTCTTACCACTGTGTCTGCTCTTCCTATTTTCCGCCCACTCCCTGCTTACAGGGCCTTCTCTTGCCCAGCTCACATCTTATGTCTCCAGCCTCGAAGGAACCCTCCTCTGTAGGGGAAGTCATTCCCCCACCAAGGAAAGGCATCGCCTGTGCTCTGATGGTCCTCCATCCTCACATCCACCCGAGATAATGAGCTCCCAGGTGACTGAGCACTGACATGCTGGAGTGAGCAATATAACTCCTCTGATCTTTTGGGCCACCTTTGAGGCAGGGACTATTGTTTGCCCATTTTGCAGCTGGGGAAATAGAGACTTGAGAAGGTTAAGGCCTCTGGGCTAGCAGGTGCTAGATCTGGGAGTGCGACACCAGGTACTCCCAGTCCCTGAGTTAGCACCTGTCAGCTGCCACACTGACTGCAGTGGAGTTTTCCTCTCCTCTTCCGTGACCTGTTAGAATGTTTCTCCCCGAAGACAAACGTTGCTTTGCACTGGCCCCCACCACTCCCAGCACCTTGTTGATGATTAAAGGCAAAGTATGGGGCAGCTGCCAGGTTGAGGTGTCCCTCCCAGGGATGGAGAATAGGACCTGGAGGCCAGCGACCTGTGGGGCAGTGGGAGAGGGGTGAGCTGACCAATCCAAATCCCACCAAGGGGCAAAGTGCGGCCTGCAGGTTGCAGGCTGGGTCAGCTGGAGGCTGGAGACCACTGTGCGCTTGCCTGGCAGAGGCCAAGGGTCAGAGCCCTTCCGCCCCACTCAGAGCCTGGGCACGTGGGCATGTGTGGGCCTGGGCTTTCTCTCCTGCTCCACCCTGAACTCAGCACTATTTGGTCTCTACCCTGGCAGGCAGGGGAAGTGAAAGGACAAGTGACATCAGCCACTCTCCCTCCTTGTTGGCACAGAAGTCTAGTTAAGGAAGCTGAATGCAATGAATTTCTTTATCATTTCTTAACATTGGCTCAATACAAGATGAGTGATGTCTTTGGGGCCATCTCCTGTGCACCCCCAGTGCATTGAACATAAAGGAAGCTGTTTTCGGCATCACATAAAACCTTCGGTCAATGCTGTCATATAAGCCCATTTTACAGAAAAGAACAGAGACCTGTGTTAAGTAACTTGCCCAAGGTTCACAGCTGGTGTGGTTGTGGAGTCAGATTTTAAGCCCAGGCTGCCTGACTACAGAATCTGTGTTTTAAGCCACTCCGCTCCTTAAACAGCTACAAAGTAAAGGAGACCTCTGGGTTTTTTTTCATGAGAAAGAACCTTTAGTTTTGATTATTAATTGCCTGTGCATGAAGAGCAGCTGCAGGCCAGGGGATATGCTTAATTCTTTGCAGACTTTATCCCTTTAAACAACATGACAGCCTGTGACATTTGTGCTACTCTCAACCCTCAGAGACAAGGAAACCAAGGCTGGGAGGGTGGAAATGACTGCCCCTAGGTCATGTGGCTCGTCAGGGGTGTTTTCAGGAGTCATGTCCAGATGTGTCTGCCTGATTCCAGCCTCTGACCTCTGACCCCTGTATCAGGTCAACTCAGCAGAATCCTGGACTTTCTAGGCAGGGTGAGAAACCAGATGCTCTCAATATTTGTTCAGTGTCTATTTAATGGAATCAGGGAGACACGGATTTTCTATAAAAATTCTATCCTGGCCCTAGCCAGGTGGTTTAGTTGGTTGGCGCATCTTTCGTACACCGAAAGCTTGGGGGTTCGATTCCTGGTCAGGGCACATACCTAGGTTGCAAGGTTCAGTCCCCAGTTGGGGTGCATATGGGAGGCAACAGATTGATGTTTCTCACATCAATCTCTCCCCCCCCCCCCCCCCAAATCAATAAATATATCCTTGGGTGAGAACAAGAAGAAAAATTCTATCCTGAAATTGCTTCATGTATTTCCTTCCACTGGCCCAAACAGAGTGACTATTCTTTTTAAATAATAAAATTGTCAAGACTTTTCCCAGTTCTTGCTTCACCTTTAATGAGTTTCCCAATCAAGCCAGCCGGGGGGAGGGGGGCGATGACAACGACTCTATGACCCAGTCCCCGTCTGGATAATGAAAGAGCTCACTGGCTTCTGTTTGGTGTCAGAATTTCCATTGCTCATGACTCCACCTGTGTCACCAAAATACTCCCCTTAGGTTGGTGGAAGGTGGCAAGGATGTTTTCTACACCTCACAGAGGTGGTTTAGCAACATGGAGATGATGGCCCTTGGGCTGGCCCGCCCCTCAGTGTGTCCCTGAGTCCATCTCTGTGCCATTGACAAGGGCTCCCAGGAGAATGGAAGGAGAAAATGTCTCTCTTCACAATATGGTGCTGCAGCACCAGCGCGAGCACGGAAGACGGGGTCCCAGGCCTAGGGCTGCTGCTCCTGGGAGTGGAAGGGTGAGTTCCCACCTCTGGGCCTCAGTTTTGTCATCTAAAAGTCAGAACATGGTATCAGATGATCGCAAAGGTATTTTCCTGCTCTGAGCTCAGTGTTCCAAGGGCTCTAGGGGTGTGGACTCACTCAGAAGTTCTATGGACTGCGGGGATTTGCACCTCTGATGTCACCAACTTGAGGGCGTGTTACTGATCTCTGACCCCAGGTCGAAGCCCATGACATCACGTATGGTCTGTGATTTGTGTGCCCCAGACGTGACCTGAGAAACAGCCCAGGTCCATATGTTTCTCAGTAAATAGCAGGTGAGTTTAGATGTGTTTGCCCCTGTCGCGCTAGACGGTGGCCTTCCATTATGCTCCCGAGTGGGCCATCCTTGAGAGAGAGAAAGGCAGTGAAGTGACTGAGACAGACAAAAAAAAAAATCTTAGTACTGGAAAGGCACTAATGTGTAGGCACAAAGCAGTTCACCCTTTTCTAAGTCCTGCAAGTACTGGGCACTGAGTACCTGGCACCTGGAATATAGAGATGCCCAGGACCTGTCCTGATGCCCTGGAGGAGGGAAATGAGATAAATTCACATCACTCACGGCGATATAATTATGATCAGGGTGGAGTAGCTTCAGACAAAGGGGAAAAGGTGGTAGAAATGGCTCTGTTGTGGCCCCAGGTGTGTTGTGATCATGGTGGGGAGAGAAGAGGGGTGCCTCCTGGGCAGAGGTGGGAGGAGGGTTTGGGGCCCCATCTGCAGAGCTGGCTCAGCCTCTCCTGTCTGTGAAAGAAACACACAACATACAGAATAAAAGCCCAAGAGAATGGCTCACAGATACCTATTGAACAATAGGGAAATGGGATATTGTTGAAACTTGGTCCTTGATTACAAAGTAAATTGACCTTTTTGGATCTCTCAATCCACAGCTCACTTTGAAATTCCAATGCATAGGGTAGAGCCTGCTGACACATATTAATAGCTAATCTCTGCATATCTAGAAAATTGCTCTTTAGGCTACCAATTTGCTTAACAGCTGCCAATCCAGGTTGCCTCCGATTGCTTCTGTCACTCTCCTATGTCAGCGAGATAGCGAATCACCCCAAGCCAGGCATTTCGTACCAATGACAAATGTGTTTGACGTTACCTGCAGCACCTGCTCTTGTAAAAGCAATGACGCTGCATCAGCAGTTCTCAAAATGGGACGCAGGACCAGCAGCCTTGCAGGGTCACTCTAGGCAATGGTCAGGAGCAGGCACCTGGGACAGCCAGACCCACTGAATCAGAATTTCTCAGGAATCCACATTTTACCAAACACCTGCTGTGATTCTCACATACACTAAAGACTGAGAATTGCTATGAGGCAGAGGAAGGCAGAGAGATATGCTCACTGTACTGCCAGCCACTTATGAAGCAACCCTCTAGTATTTACAATAATAAAGAAAATTACTGTTTACTGAGTGCCTACTTTGTGCCAGGTGCCATGCTAGTGCTTTCCTTGTGAGCTCTCACTGAGTCCTCAAAACAACCCAGAGAAGTAGACACTATTATTGTCCCCATTTTACAGATGGGGAAACTAAGACTGAAGAGGTCAAGTGATTTGGATGAAATACGAGTAGTCGAACATACAGGTGATTCTGGAAAGAGAATCAGGAAGAGAGTCAACAGAGCCAGTTGGTCCAAGGAGGAAGAGAGCAGAAGCTGGGGGGAATCCTAACACCCTGCCCTGAACAGCGTTGCCCTTTGGGAGGCTCATCCGGGTGGGCGCTGTCAGCCGGCTGAGGCTGCGCAGTGGAGCCCGCCTCCCCCCTCCGCCAGCCTTCAGCATCAGTCAGCAGGTGCACATCCAGCCCACCCTCTGACTCCTGATTTCCCAGGAAATCCAGCCTCCGAGCGGCGCGGGAGCTGCGTCCCTTCCCCACATTGTCCCTGTTCCGGGCGCCATTCACTGGAGGCCAGTCCAGCTTGGCAGCCACCCCGTCCCTGTTCCTGTGCCCCTCCCGCGCCCTGCGAGGCCTCCGGAAGCCCCAGCAGCTGATCTGAGATGGAAATGAGGCCGTCCAGCCGCACCTGGCTGCGCTGAAAGGGAGCCCTGGCAGCGCGCACCCCACGCCCGGTCCCCCAGGGCGGCCCTCGGCGCCCGCACCCCTCACCATCTCCCTCCTCCTGCTTCCTGGCCTCGCCAGATGGGTGGAAAGTACCAGTTTCCCCCTCTGCGAAGGCGATTGCAGCCACCCCGAGCCCGTTTCCACCCGGCCCCGAGGGCCCAGCTGCCCCTCTCCTGGCCTCCGGCCGATGGGCCGATGCTGACCCCTCTCGCATGGCTGCGGGATCTGGGCCAGACACCCTCCGTGGGAAGGTGGAGTGGGGCCGCAGGGTAGGTCCCAGGACGCCCGCAGCCGCATCAGCCATTTGGTGGCCTTGAACATCCCTGTCGTCCTCAATCATTCATTCACGCATGCATTCATTCGACAAAGATTTAAGTGTCTAGTATGTGCCCGGCACTGGGGATACAGAATGAACCAAAAAGTGAAACCACCTGCCCCCTGGGAGTTTACATTCCAGAGGGAGAGACACACGGATCGGCATGTAAATTGTGGTGTTAGAAGGAGGCGAGTATTCCAGAGAAAGGTGAGGCTGGGAAAGGGGTGAGAGAGCGGAGCCTGCGCTGGTTTCTCTCAGTACCTCCTGCTGTTGGCTTCCTGACCGCATTCTGGACCGCCTGCAGCCCGGCCGTCCACCCAGGTCCCCTCCCCGTCCACCCAGGTCCCCTCCCCGCAGCCGCCTAACTGAGCAAGGCAGCTGGGCTGGAGGCTCCAAGGGGGCCCCTCCTTTCTGGCCTCCGGATCCTCAGATGCCTGGAGGAGGGCGCCAGCTGGTGGCCCGCAGGCAAACCCAGCCCCAGCGAGTGTGCTTTGGCCCACAGCATTAAAAAAAAATTTTTAATTGTAGCTAACATTTAACAATGTAGGGATTACACATACAGTCTGCTTTCCTGGCTTCTCTCCAGAAATGGAAAGATCTTCAAAGACCAGGACCCCATTCCCCTCATGACTACATGGGTGAGATTTAAGTGGCATCTCCCCACCTTCACGTGGCCCAGGGACCCCCTGCTGACTCTGGAGGGCATTTGAGTTTGTGATCCTAACCAAGGTCACCAAATTTAAACCCTGCCCTCAGAAGAAGTACCTTAACCACAAGCCTCATAGAACCCTCTCCTCACTTGCTTCTGCCCCCAGGGCTCCCAGGGCGAAAATGCAGCTCAGAGCCTTAGCTCACCTCACCGCGTCAGCTGAGCCTGGTTAGCGCCTGGCCCTGGGCCACCTGGCAGCATCTCCTGCTCCTCTGCCTCACCTTCTAGGGCTCAAAATGCTTCCCATCCATTGCGCTTTTTTCTTCCTTTAGCTTTGGAAAGGTGGGGAAAGCTCCTGCAGAGATTCCATCCTTGCAGTCAAACAGGTGTTTCCCTCGTGACAAGTTAAAATCCCAAGAAACCAATTTCCCCAGCAGTGTTCGTGTCAATTAATGTGGATTCACTTCTTACCTAAGCCCTTTAAGTTTTGCAACAGGTTCAGACCAGATTGCTTGTTTAAACGCCCAGTATTTTTCTCCTTTTCTAAACATGGAAGTTTATTTTAAGCATTCTATAATTCCCAGTGGTTCCCTGTGGACACACCCAAGGATATCTGAGAACTCGGCCCTCTAGACCTTTGACTTCTGGCCCTACTGAAGTAGAAAACCCATTTCTATTAAATCTGAGGACCAGGAAGGTGAAACTTGCCCAAAGTCACATGCAGGTCACTGTGCTTTAGTCTAGCTTTGGCATTGGAGCCTCTAAGGCAGTGGTCCCCTCCTTGGCAGCTTTAGCATCCCCAGGGACCTGAGCGCACCCAGAGCAGGCACATCAGATCTCTGAGGCAGGCCCCAGGCCTCACTGGAGTTTAAAGCTCCCCTGTGATCCTAGGGAGCAACCAGGGTTCAGACCCATGATTCTAGTGCTGTCCTGGAGCTGGTGACCCCCAGGTGGGTCTGCAAACCCTGGGAAGCTGCACAATGCATGGTCTCAGAGCACAGGCTGCCTGGATTTTAACCCCAGCCCGTTTCTAGCTTCCTGATCTTGAATGAATTACGTATTCTCCCTGCCCCTCAGTTTTCCAATCCATGCATTGGGAATGCTAGTGTTATTTAGAACGCTAATGGGGTCCTGGACTGTGAGGATTAACAGTGGTCCGAGCATGCTCAGTAAATGGTAGCTAGCATACTTGTATGTACTGTGTGCCTCTTTTTTGCTGTGAGTGTGTTTTCGCCAGTGATTCCTCATGACTTGCCCTTTTCATGAGAGTTGAGGAATTTCTATACCAGAAAGACATGTGATAGAATCACAGCAAGTCAGGTCCCAGGTTCTCCTCTGCCCCTCCCCCTGCCCCCATCCTAAAATCCACGGGATGATGGGCCCGCAATGAGGTGTTGACAGGGGGTTTGTATTAGGATTTTCAAGCGGAGAAACTGAGGCCCGGCCCAAGCTAAGAGTTGTTCATGGCAGATTCTGCCAAGCCCCACTCACTTGATGTCTCCAAATTGACCTTTTTCTCTGGGTTTCCACCTTTCTTCAGGAGGCTGCTCCTCCTTCTGTTTGGGTCCTTGTGTCAGAGAGAAATTGTGAACACCACAGGAGATGTTTTAATTTCAGGGAAACCAGCTTTTCTTCCTTTTAAGATGAAACACAGGAAAGTTTGAAAGACTTTTTCAAAAGTTCTCTAAATTTGCTACTTACACTGATTATAGATGCCTTTTTAAACTGTCCAAATTAAAAATAGACATCCAAACACAAAGGCAGGACACAGCCCAGAGCCTGTAGCCATGTCCACGGTTTCCTAGAATCAGCCTTTGCTCTGACCTAATTTATACTTTCGGGAGATGAAAGGGAGGTGGAGGGAGGTGAGGCTGGATCTGGAGGCAGATCTGGGAGAGTCTTGGCAGCAGATGACCAACCTGGGTTCCATGTTCTGTAATTAAGAATAGCTATGAATGGGTGAGAGATGTTACATTACGGTCACCTCCTCATAGCGTAATGCTGTGGTTCTCAAAGCGGGGTCCAGGACCAGCAGCAGCCTCACCTGGTGGGATGGGCTCCCCACGACTCCAGGTTCATATGTTGAAGTCCTATCCCCCAGTATCTTCCAATGTAACTGGATTTGGAGGCAGGACCTTTAAAGAGGCAATTAAATTTAGTCCATTAGGGTGGGTTCTAATCCAGTTGGACTAGTGTCCTTATAAGAAGAAGGGGAGACACCAGGCAAGGCACAAATGTGCGCAAAGGGACAGCCACATGAAGAAGCAGCAGGAAGCCCAGATGGCATGGCTCAGCAGTCGAACATCGACCCATGATCCAGGAGATCGGGGTTTGATTCCTGGTCAGGGCACATGCCCAGGTTGCGGGGCCGATCCCCAGTCGGGGGCGTACAGGAGGCAGCTGATCAATGACTCTCTCATCATTGATGTTTCTCTCTCTCTCTCCCTCTCCCTTCCTCTCTCTGAAATCAATAAAGATATATTTAAAAAAATAAAAAATAAAAAAGAGGCAGCAAGAAGGCGGACATATGCAGGCCAAGGAGAGAGGCCTAGAGGAGGCCAGCCCTGCCCGCAACTCCAGAACTGAGAAAATAAATTTCTGCTGTTTAAGCCACCTTGAGTGTGTGGTATTTTGTTATGGGAGCCCGACCCAGCACACTGGATCCTAACGAGCCCTCCAGGTGATGTCCATGTGTGCTGACGGTTGAGAACCACTAGCATGAAGTATTAATACTTGGCGGCAGCCAGCCCACCTCCCCCACAAAATGACATGTGGTTGGAAGTACGGGCTGGTCTGTTAAATATAAACCTTCTTTTAGTAGGCTCTGGAGAAGTTCCAGTGGGCTCTTTAATGAGATGGTGTATATGAAAGTGTTCTGTAAGCACTGGAACATTCTGTGGACTTTAGGTGGTAGTGAATCGTAACATCGGTATTCAGTCAGCTGGGACAAGCAACCCTCCGAATACTCCAAAGTGAGCAAACGGAATCCAAGAATCTCCCTCCCCGACTGAAATCTCTGAAATTCTTGTACATTTCCTACCCCAAGCATTTGGAATGCTTCTCCTTTCTGATCACAGAAACAAGATTTCATTACATTTCCCCTTTTGCCCTTGCTACTAGGAAGCCCACAACCGAGTGAGATCCTTGATTACAGCCCTTGTAGTTAGTATATTTGTTTTTTTCCTATTTCAATTTTATACTGCACATATGTCCTTTATTATAGTGGCTTCAGATACCTGTGAGAAAGAAAAAGAGAAGGGAGAGGGGAGAGGGAGTGAAAGGAAAGAGATTGGTTTCACAGCTCAGATAATGACCAGATCAACAAACCTCTGCTTTGTGAACCTGATAAAACGTGGCTGGAAAAGACAGGTGTTGCCTTTCAGTGACAGGGGAGCAGACTGTTCTTCAGCAGCGAGTCCTCTGTATACCCTTGTCTTCCTGTCCCCCATGGCTGCGGGGATACTCAGGGAACTTGTTCGTGGCTGAAGAGCTTTTACTCTTACCAGAGCTCCTGTGAGCCCTGCCTGGGGACCGGTGTGGAAGTCACATGACCAGGCTTACATGTTTTTAAGATTAGAAATTGCTGTCTCCGTGTGATTTCTAACATGCTGTTGGTCCTAATAACAAATGTAGAAATTTCTAGAATAGCCTGGGCTGCTATCGGGAATCTCTCCTTGGCAGGATGGCGAAGAATTCCTCTCTTCCCTCTTACCTGTCCAGGGCTTCCCTTAACCAGGTTTCTTTTTTTTTTTAATTCTCACCTGAGGACATGCTTATTGATTTTAGAGAAAGGGGAAAGGGGGTAGAGAAAGAGAGAAAGAAACATCGATGTGAGGAACATCGATCAGTTGCCTCCCATACGTGCCCGAATCAAGGGTTAGACGGGCACCCTAAGTATGTGCCCTGACTGGGAAGAAAGCCCACAACCTTTTCGGTGTACAGGACAGTGCTCCAACCAACTGAGCCATACTGGCCAGGGCTTAACCAGCTTTCTTAAACCAAGGCTCGGGTCCACAGATATAACTCCCAGGGGTTTGGAGTTCTGCATGAGAATTGTATAAATTTTGGATATTTATTTTGGTGATAATCTTTTGAAAAAGTTAAATCGTTTCTGCATTGTCAGGGTCACCTCTGGTAACCTGCCTAGTCCTGCCATATGAAATCTGATGGTGTTGGTGGCACCGCGTAGGTCCGTTTTTATTGTCCTGGGCCAGTGATTTTCCAACCGGTGTGCAGCAAGAATTTTAAAAATATGCAATACCTGACTATTTCGTCAGGGGCACTGACCTCTTTTCTCTTAGACTGTCAAAAAAATGACAACAGTCATATGACGTTACAGGGTGCTGGGTTTCACAGTAACTAGAAATGAAAAAGTGGTGGGGAAACTGAGTCCTCGTGGCACCGAGGAGCATCAGAGGGCCAGGAACCTGCCCAGAGCAGACAGCGAGCTCCCTGCACGTTTCAAGCAGGGCTTAGTTCCAGTAAAACAACATCCTCCATCAGGTTCATATTGTTCATGTCAGTGTTTACATTTGTTTGGGTCTCATATACCTACTTTTTATATTTGTGCATATTTTAAGTAACATTGTATTTTTAGTAAGTTCAGTCAACACTAGTCTGAAATTATTTTAAAATAAAAAGTTAAAATTACAAAACATAAAATAGTTTGTTAAAAAAAATTCAATGCTAGAGGCCCAGGTGAACTTCCTCCAAGAAGGGGCCTGGCTGTGCCTCGCGACTGAGGGCGTGCTCACTCTCTTGACCCTGCCCCAAAGCCCTCCTGTGGGAAATCGTGCATGCCTCTTGCTACAGGTGTGCCGTTTGCCACCTCAGCTGCCATGGAAAAGAAGGAAATGGGAGAGAGAAACCTCAAATACCACATTTCAAAGCCCCACTGAGTTATTTTCTGTCTCTGCAATTGGACGTAAAAGGATACGGGGGTATCGTTTCCATTTTTTATGGCATTGTGGTTCCTGAATGCAGTATTAGCTGACATGCTGCCTCCCTGGGGATTCAGAAGGCCAGAGAATTGTCTCCAACTGAAAAGAGCTGGAAAAAGGGCAGGGAGGGGGCTCCCCCGCTTCTCTGCTCATTTAGTAATTTATTGCCTTCAAAACTGTCCGTAGTGAGTCAAATGGGCAAAATCGATGGGCCCTTTTTCCTTCCTGGTCCTTCCATTTTCATTAGGACAATTTGTTGTTGTTTTAAGTGGCATGAATGCTCCTTTTAAGGTGATGAATATATCTGCTAAAGTCAGGAAATGCAAAAGTCATAGTTTTCCTATTCAAAGTAAATATTGAATTCCATGACCTACACCTGGACAATAGGGTGTCACCACCTGGTGAAAGTCTCTGGATGTTGGAGACCAGGCTGCAGGCACCCCAAGCTGGTGTGGTCCCGTTTCCTGTTCTAGGTGGTTTGTGAGAACTGGTTCAGGCTGGAAGTGAATGGCCCTTGGAGGGAAACGTTTGCTCCTAGAATTCAGAGGCGCACACACATCTTCCCTTTGGCCCCGAGTGAGGCTGCCAGCTCTCTGGCTGGTGCCTCCTCGACTGAGCCCTTTAGGAAAAGGTCGTATCTCCCAGCGGAGCAGAATGAGTGCCTTGTACACTGTGAGATCTGCACATTTGAATGGATGGATGAGTATGGCAGAGACGAAAAGCTCCAAAGGAATGCATGCCAGTACCTAAATATTTTGGTTGCAAATGATACAATCCAGGCTCAAACTGCGTTACGTACCAAAGCAAATGTATTGACTAATGTCACAAAATCCCAGGAGTTGGGGGTCTGGTTTCAACAACGTACAGACCTAGGTATTTAGATGACATCACCAGGAGCACATCCCTCTGTCCTTCTGCTCTATACCCTTCATTCCCAGTCTAGCTCCTCCCTGTCCCCAAGCTCCAGGTGCCTTCCTCACAGCACAGCAGCTTGAGAGAAAAGGGAACTGAGAATGGAGCACAGGTTCCCAGAGGAGAATCAAGGCGCTGGTACCAGCGTAAGCAAAAAGCAACAGATGTCCACGAGGACAGGCTTGTAGAAAAATGGTTCCCCTTGCATTAAAATAGAGCAATCAAATGCCAGACCTCCATGCTTGCTTTCTGCGTCATTCAAGAAGACAGAGCGCTGGACCTCAGGGTAGGGTGGGGGGCCGGCAGCTTTGTTTGCCAGGTAGACCTGAGTTGCATACTGACTCTGTCGCTCACCTGTGTGGTCTCAAGCTAGTAACTTAACCTCTCTGAGCCTCCCAGCGAGACTGGAAGCTCCATGAGAGCCGTCACCTCACTGCACTCTTATTACTGCATCCCTAGTACCTGGCAGCGTGTTGCCTGGCACAATGGCAGGCACTTGGTATTAAATAAATCAGTAACAATTCAGGTTTGTTGCACGGTGAAAAGAAAAACTGTATATACGTAGCTCTAGTAAAATGCCAGCCCGGCCGGGCGTGGCTCAGCGGTTGAGCGTCGACCTAGGATCCAGGTGATCAGGGTTCGATTCCTGGTCAGGGCACATGCCCGGGTTGCGGGCTGCAGCCGATCAGTGACTCTCCCATCATTGATGTTCCTATCTCTCTCTCTCCCTCTCCTTTCCTCTCTCTGAAATCAATAAAGATATATTTTAAAAAATAAATTAAAAAATAAATAATAAATAAATAAAATGCCAGGCACGTAGAGGGTGATGGGTAAGTCACAGAGGTGACCATTTTGTTATTCTACACAGGAAGGGTGGTGGGACAAAGAGCAAAGACAGCCGATGGCGATGGCGAGTTAGAGATGGAGACTGGGGCGCTTAGGGGTCCGTTGGCCGTCTTGGTGGCCCGGCCCTGGCCATCGCGGTTAGGGACGCGGCCCGGCGGAACCGTCCCCCACCCGAGTATTGAACCCTGCGTGCCTCTTGTGTCCCCTCTGCAGCTCGAGCTCTCCAACAGCGCGGTGCTGCACCAGATGCGGCGCGACCAGGTCACGGACACGTGCCGCGCCAACAGCGCCGCGAGCCGCAAGCGGCGGGTGCTGACGCCCAGCGACCTGAAGCACCTGGTGGTGGACGAGGACCACGAGCTCATCTACTGCTACGTGCCCAAGGTGGCCTGCACCAACTGGAAGCGGCTCATGATGGTGCTGAGCGGGCGCGGCAAGTACAGCGACCCCATGGAGATCCCGGCCAGCGAGGCGCACGTGGCCGCCAACCTGAAGACGCTCAACCAGTACAGCATCCCCGAGATCAACCACCGCCTGAAGAGCTACCTGAAGTTCCTGTTCGTGCGCGAGCCCTTCGAGAGGCTGGTGTCCGCCTACCGCAACAAGTTCACGCAGAAGTACAACACGTCCTTCCACAAGCGCTACGGCACCAAGATCATCAAGCGGCAGCGCAAGAACGCCACGCAGGAGGCCCTGCGCAAGGGCGACGATGTCAAGTTCGAGGAGTTCGTGGCCTATCTCATCGACCCGCACACCCAGCGCGAGGAGCCCTTCAACGAGCACTGGCAGACCGTGCACTCCCTCTGCCACCCGTGCCACATCCACTACGACCTCGTGGGCAAGTACGAGACGCTCGAGGAGGATTCCAATTACGTCCTGCAGCTGGCCGGAGTGGGCAGCTACCTGAAGTTCCCCACCTACGCCAAGTCCACAAGAACTACTGACGAAATGACCACGGAGTTCTTCCAGAACATCAGCTCAGAGCACCAGACGCAGCTGTACGAAGTCTACAAACTCGATTTTTTAATGTTCAATTACTCAGTGCCAAGCTACCTGAAATTGGAATAAAGGGAGAGGCGGGGTGGGTGGTGGGGTTGGGGTGGGGTGGGGTGGGGTGGGGGGTGGGTGGGGGGGAGGGAGACGAGGGAGAGAATCATGCTTTTTAATTTAAGATTTTTATTTGTCAAAAGAATTATATGAATATTGGGTTATTTTGTAAATTAATATTTCTTTGGGGATGATGCTGCGAGCAGCATAGCGAGAATTATTTAAAAAGCCGTGGTAGGGAAGGACAGCTGTCTTTGCAGGGGAAGAGGGAGGGGTCCCTGTTTTTAGACGCGAATACTGCAACACTGTCTCAGAGGTTTCCTTGTGTTCTGGTGAATTCCATGAATTGTGCATTCCATAAATTCTAATTAATATTATTTATCGTTATTTAAGCCTAGTCTCTGTATAGATTTCTTTTGGTGGCAGCATAAGAAATCTGTGTTTCGTTCCACGCTTGCCATAGCTCGTTTGGGGGCGTGAATGTTCTCGCTCGCCGCTCATAGGCTCACTCAGCCATTGCCATGTGTATTGATGCCCCCGTGCTTGATATTCTGCTAGAAATAAATGGAAAGAGGCACCTTTGCAAGGGACTAATTCCAACTCGATTTTTTTGATCAACTCCAAAGTCCCTTGCCCTAAGGAAATGTGATTTTTTTTTTTTAACCCAAGGAGAGAGCTGACTGTAGCTTTATTTTTTTCATCAGAATTAGTCGTCTGATAGAATACGCTTTTCTAAAGAAATTTTTAACTGGCAGTGCCAGTTGTGATGAAAGCAAAGTGGCTCTTGCTTTATGGTCTACAAGTATTTATTGAGCAACTACTATGTGCTGGGCCTTATTCTAGGCCCTGTAAATAGAGCATTGAACAAAACCAATAGTCTCAGCCCTCAAGGAATTTTACATGGACACAGAGTAACAGGAGGTCTGGACTGTTCGTAAGCAGATCCATGACCCCTATAAATTTGCATTTTGCGATGGCCCAAATTTGAAAACCGCAGGCTTGGAGCAGGCCACTGAACTTGGTGAGTAATCCAAGCCCAGTGCCCAACACATAATTTATTGGTAGTGTCTGTCTTTAAAGCCCCGAGCAGATTTCCCAGGCACAGCATGGAAGGGTGCTGTGATTGATTAGTGATGTCTGCTTTGGGTGAGGGAAGGGGAACTTTGGCTGCATCCAGTGCCTCCGCCTGTCATCTCCAGCCCAGCAGCCTCGTCTCCATTAGAGTTGTTTTCTACTCTCGCCACATATTACTGTGGCAGGATCCCGACACTCGGGCACTTGCAATGGTCTGGAGCTTCCACCCCTCACAAAGGTCAGGGTGGACTCTTGGAACACACGTGCACATGGGTACCTGCTCTCAAGTCCTCCCAAGGTTCAGAGGCCATCAGCACCTTGCAGTCGCCACACGTGAGCAGCAAGGACAGCCTCCCAGGACGGGTTCGTGCCCCTCTCGGGAAGGCTGGAAGCGTTCACTCCGTTTGCTAATGACACCTGCACGCGCTCCCCTTTGCAGCCGCGTCCCACGCCTCGGTTGAAGTGTGAGCCACATCTCTCTTACAGCTCGTGACTGAGTTGGTAGCAGATACTGTATATAATAATAATAATAGTTCTAATAATAGGGGAGGGGTGGGATGGGTTGTGGGTAAGTTTTGCTTTTGGTTTTGTTTTTTTGATGCAGTATATAGCCAAGGGGTGAGAAGAATATTCTAAAACAGACAAGCAAAAAGAATAATTTATTCACAGAAACTATTAAAATTGTATGGTAAAGCTCAGAGCCAGCTCAGTGGGCAGCAGCTGCCACATCTCACCGAGAAAATTATTTTATTGAATGTGAGTGAGGTGTGCACTGGAGAAGGTGGCCGGAGCTATTTATAAATGCTGTGGTACCTCCTTCCAAGTTCTCTCCCCTTGTGAAGGGCACAGCAACTCTACCCTTGATAGAGAGAGATTTATGCAACATGTTTCACCAAGTAGAGTGACAGTCTTCAGCTGTCCTTGGAATTGGGAGTCTGGACCCTATTTCCAGGCAGAGGAAACTGTCCTCAGAAATAGGGCTTCTGCTGATAAAACAGGTTGTCCAACATTTTTAAATATGTGCTCTACAGAACACAGGTTCCGAGGGATGTCAAGTTCGTGTGATGCAGAATAACAGTTTTGTGGTCACATATCCTTGGCAAACGAAGTTAAGTCAGTTTCCTTTCTGCAGGACTTTTCAGAGCCTTGAATGTGTGCTGTGCATTCTGAATTCCCAAGAGCATCATGGAGTCAGTAGCATTTCCTGAACTTACATGACCAAAATACAGATCATCTCACAGAGCTAGTGTTCTGCCAAGTATACTTTGGTTAGGTTGATTTAGCCCATCTGAGATCTTCAAGGAAAAAATCTGCCTCTCTTACCCCCCTCCAAACACCAAAACCAAAACAAAGCAAAAAAAACATACAACAGCACCACTGATTCCAAGCAACAGAGGTACTTTATCAAATGAATTCAACTTTCACTTACGTGCAATGGTTCTAATCCTGGATTCGACCACGATTCCATCCCTCCCAAGCAGAGTGGAGGAAAGCCTCGGGTGGTGTGGACAGAAGGGAGGAAGGGGCATAAGGCCACAGTGGTCCCCCTGCGCCTCAAGCCTTAGGTTGCTCGGTGCAAGCAGAGTGAGCGCAACCCTTGACGAGTGCTTCTTCAGTTCCATAGGTTGGAGTTGTTCGCTGTGTGCTTTTTGGTTTTTAAATGGAAAGTCACTTCGATTTCCTGAGTTTTGTATTTCCGTGTCTGTCTTTGATCGGCTATGCGAGCAAGCTCAGTGCTGTGTGCAGGTCGCCTTCTTTCAGCCGTTTTCTCTCTCTAAAGTGAGAAAGGTTGTCCCTCGGGGCGGGACGCATCAGTGTGGTTCTGCAAGGAGGGACTCCCTCTCCTCGTGTTTTTTGTATTCATAGTTTATTTTCTAATGGTATGAAAATTTTTTTAATTGATTCAGCTATTTTGCAGAATGTACTAAGTATTCTGTGTCCTTGGTTAAAAAGAATTCATGGGTGAAAATGTGCCTGGAAAACAAAAGTTTGCATGTTTGTTTGTTAAGAAAACTGTTTGAAAATGCTATCGCATGCTTAGCTGGAGAAAAGTACAGGCCGGCGTCCCACCACCTTTCAAGGGCACTGCCGTGTTTTCAGAGCCAGGTACAGTCCGGGTAGTACTTACAAGGACATTCCTGCTTGCCTTACCCCTTTGGTTGGAAAACTAGAGACTTGGACTCCCTGCAGCTTTTTAGAGCCCCCCCCCCCTGCCTCCCCAGCTGGCCTGGGAGGAAGGGCAGCCTGCTGACCTGTGGTGTCCCCGAGGGGCCCTTTCTCCCTATCTGTCCACCAGGTGAGTTGCACTGTCCTGCTTGCTCAGGGTCGGGATGCCACAGGAGGGCAGTAGGCAGCGGAAACTTCACTCGTACCAGCCCTGGTGGCAAAGCCCTGGAAGCACAAGGGTCTGAATCCTTCTCGTAGAAAGTTCTGTAACAAAAGCCAGTCCCTAGCCCCCGTAGCTGCTGGGGTCTGCACCAGTGCTCAGGCAGTGCTTGCAAAAGTCCCTGTTCTAACCTGGCAAGAAGCCGAGGGACTCTGTGCCTGGTGGGTGATGCTAAGAGCACATCTCCCAGCCCAGTCCTATCCCCCAGCCCCTCCCTGCACACACATGCAATCAAAGCTGGCCCTTTCCTGTGCAATCCTGGAGAGCGGCATCCTTTCCTCGCCCGCTCCTGTGTCAGCAGGACTGACCTTATTGCTCCCCCAAGTTCCTACAACCAGCATTTCCTCCAGCCGTTTCCCATCGCATCCAACTGGACCCTGTGAACAGGCCACAGGACCTTCTACGACCAGCTGGCCGTTAACAGGCTCGTTCCAGCCTCCTACTCTTTGTCCGGTACACAAGGGGCTGCCCGCACTATTTTCTTATGAGCATGCTCAGTATGGCATATGGACATATAATTTGACATCTCCGTGGAGTGTGATTTTGTTTTTTACGTATTTGTATGCAGTAGAGGGCTGGTTCTAGAAAACTCTCCCTGTATCTTACTGTACTGTTCGAGAAAGCTGAATTCCACATTGCCAACGAAAGCGTGAAATGTTCATGAACCTTCTTCCTCCAGGAAAAGCCATTCAAGCCTGATTATTTTTCTAAGTAACTTCAATTAAATTGAAGGAAAAAAGA
The DNA here is from genome assembly GCF_964146895.1 of Miniopterus schreibersii. Lineage (NCBI taxonomy): Eukaryota > Metazoa > Chordata > Mammalia > Chiroptera > Miniopteridae > Miniopterus > Miniopterus schreibersii. The sequence continues at coordinate 175,463,302 of NC_138102.1, forward strand.
AGCTTCTCTCTGTGTATGGTTTGTTCATGGCTCACTGACGGAAGACAGTAGGGGTGGGGTGGGCTGTGTTCCTTAGCACGCGGGGGGTCCTGCTGGTGTGCATCAGAATGGAGAGAGACGGAGATGCAGACCCATCAGCGCCTTGGCCGTGACAAAGGCCACCAGCAACCTGAACCCTTTGTTTAGTGGACGAATGCAAGCTCTCTTCACCCTGTTTTGTCTATAAACTCTTTGTAAAGTATCTGATAGAAGGCCCTCCATGAGCATGTAGTCCTACCAGCCACGTGGAAAGGAAGGACACAGCCCAGCTGGTGTGTCTCAGCTGGTTCAACATCGTCCCGTGCACCAGGAGGTCGCCAGTTCGATCCCCGGGCAGGGCACATGCCCAGGTTGCAGGCTCGATCCCTGTAGGGAGCATACAGGAGGCAGCGATTGTGCTCTCACATTGATGTCTCTCTCTCTCTCCTTCCCTCTCCTTTCCTCTCTAAAATTCAGCGAGCTATTTAAAAAAATAATAATAAGGAAACAGAGACTCCAAAAGGTTGAGTGGCATTGGTGACAGAGCCAGGACAGAAACCCAGGTCAATGCGCCTTCAGAATCCCACGCTTCGGGCACTAAACGGCACATCTCTCCAAATGACTGTCCCACAGTCCAGAATTGTAGACCTGTCTCTCAAGCCCCAATTGCCCAATTCTAAATCCATTCCTTTTCTGATCCACCTACCCACATATAGCTTCTTTCAGCTCCATGGATGGACATTTTTTAGTTTCATTGATAAAAATTCTTTATTTACATTTTGCTAAAGAAGAAATCACTCCAAGTTGTTTCTCTGTTGTAGTCTAATTTCTTTACGTGTATTATCTAACCATTTTAATGTGAGACTGTTGGGTTAGAAAGTATATTCCATATTTCAACCCTACCAGACATGGTTTACAATGTGTCCACTCACCCAGCTGGTTCTCATCACCGGTGTCCTGGCTCCCACCCATGCCTGTTGTCATTGCTGTCCTTGCTGTGGTCCTGTATGGCTGGGAAATGTCCAGACCATGGAGCTCAATTGCCATAAATTAATGGAAAATGCACTTCCCTTTGAATGCCATGAGTGGATAGAACTTTTTCTTGTCCTGCCCGTCTCAGTTGGGACACTGTACATGTCGGTGGGAAGCAAGGCTGGGCAAGGACATCCTCAGTTTTAATTTAGTTCCCTTGGAGTAAGACTAAAATGCCTCTTGTCAGTGGCCAGCTAAACAGTTAATATTTCAGTGGTGCCGCAGGTGCCTGCTGTCTGACACTGCAGAAGCTACAGAAACCGAGGAGCCTGTGGCCTAGAACAGGGCCAGGGCCAGGGCCAGGCCAGGGTGGGGTCATTGATCCATCACCAAGTCAACAAAAATAGCACCAGGCAGAATGACTAGTGTGTGGTGCCCAAGTGTCTTTTCTTAGAAGAGCTTTCCTTTCTCAAGTTACATCTTTCCTACATTTTTGGTATTCAAATAATTTTTATAATGTTAGATACTCATTGATACTAGAAAATAAAATATTGGCAATTCCATGTCAGCCCCTAAAGTCACATCAAACATTTTTCAAAAAGTCATGATATCCAAAAAGATCAGAACCATTGGCCAAGAATGCATCTGAGACTTGAAGTGAGGGCAGGAACTCACGGGCTTGGTGGAGAACAGAACTCCAGGGAAATCCCTCCTGGCGTGCAAGTCTGAGCTTTGCACAGCTGGTACCCACATGCTTGCCCTTGCACTTGGATCCTTGAGGCCCTGGGTGACTTACAAGAAGTTGAAGACTGGTCTGTGTTCATTCACTACAGAGAGCTTATCAGATGTCTTGTGTCTAGGGTGATGGACATTTCCAGTATAAAACAAAAGGAGGGACATTCTAGCAAAACTGGCATGAGAATAAAACAACCTTTTCCCCATTCCATAACCCTCTCCTAGTGCCAGCTTCATCCCCACGTCATAAGCTGTAGACAGAAGAGTCAGGTGGAGGCAGCCTGCTGATTCTGAATACCTAGCTGGCTGAACCCTTGAGGTCACCAGCCCCAGTGCATCCACCAAGGAGTTGTTCGTAATCTAGAGGCAATCATTTGGGCCTCCGTGTCCTCATTTGCAAAATGAAAAGAATTTTTAAAAATGAGCCCCTTAAAATTTTTTGTGTGCTGAACACTCATATCTAAAGTAGATGAAGCAGAGCCCTTGCCGGTGTGGCTCAGTTGGTTGGATGCTGTCCCATGCACTGAAAGGTTGCTGGTTTGGATTCCCGGTCAGGGCACCTGCCCCAGTTGCAGGCTCAGTCCCTGGTAGGGGGCGTGCAGGAGGCAGCCAATCGATGTTTCACTTTCACATTGATGTTTCTCTCTCTCCCCCTCCCTTCCTCTCTCTCTAAAAATCAATTAAAAAAAAAAAATAGATGAAGTAGAGATGTTGGGATTGAATAGCTCGAGGCCCAGTGGAGCCTCTTTTCCCTGTAAAGATCCTGTGGACTGCCTGGGGCCTCTAGGGTTCTAAGGAACACAGTTTGAGAACCACTAAGTTAGATGGCCTCTAAGCCCTTCCATCTTGACGTGCTCTAATGATCTACCCAAATCTTCCTTTGTGGCTCACTCTGTGGCTTTACACCAAAAAGGCCCCTTAGCAATTAGTACCATACAGGTAAAAACTGGTTTTAAAAGGGAGTTAAGGCAACAGCATTGGAATGAGATTAAAACTGAAGAAAAGAAATGAGAAAAAAGAAAAATTATAAGGTAGAAGCAGGAAGCAAGTGGCTCACACCCAGATCCAAGATGGGAACGAAAGTTTACACTCCTCTTTCCAAATGGTCTACCAGGGAAACGCAGGCTCCAGATTCCTACAAAACCTCATTAATTTGAAATACAGAAGCTGGACTGAAAAAGCAGACTCTGTATTCATCTGCTTTTTATTTTTCAATGTTTGTTTTTAAAAATAATAGAGCATCTCATTATGAGAGAACAGCAAGGGCCTTGGATTTCACGTTGGTTTGGACAAGCCAGCAGCTAGGGAAGGGGAGCTTTTGTGGCTGCATCCAGCCTTGGACCTTTACCTGACAGATCAAGCCAGAAACAGCTTTGTGCCGGAACCAAACTGGCAAAAGGATGAAGGGAAAATACCTAAAGAAGATATGAAAGGAGAAGGACCTCTGACCGTAGGAACAATACCTGTACCAATGAGCACAAGCTCAAGTTTAGGTGGCTGGAAATGTTTGCTTTTAACGTGATCTTGTCCATAAAGAAAGTGGACCATACAAGTGGCTCACTTTTATTAACTCATATAGTTTCTAATGTGCCTTGTAACGTGTTCAGTGCTTTCCACTTAATCCTCCCAATCCAAGGCAGATACTTGTACCCATTTTACAGATAAAATGGAGCAGAAGATCAAGTCCTTAAATAGCTTGCCCCCGAATTTCTCATCTATGGCAGAGCCAGGATTCAAGCCAGGTCTGTTGACTCCCTGGCCCACTGGAACCAGCGTCACTGGTGGGCCGAGCCCGGAGGCCACATACCTAAATCTGGGGGCGATGGTGCAGCAAGCAGACATGGCGAGAGATTAAGACTTTAGCCAAAGTGGCCAAAACTGATTAAATACAATTGAAAGACACTAAGCGGATAAAACAATAAAGCTGGAAGATTAAAAGGGTAGAGTTCAGACTAAAATAGCTGCAGAAAACTAAAGGATCTACCTAAATAAATTAAGTTTCTGCTTGTGTTGAGATAGGAAAAATTCAGTTCCCTCCCTGTGTCTCTCCCTTACTCTCACAACACTGTCACACTCAACACTCTGACGCCGGATGTGGGGGTGGGAGGGTCCCCACAACAAGCAGTTCTCTGCGACACCAGCTGGGTGTCCTTCAATTTAACTCAATTCTGACACTACACGCCTGGAGAGAGCATCAGATCCCACAGGCTAAGGTCTCAGTCCCCCAGGACTACCTCCCGCCCCTTCAGATGCCAATCGAAAATCACCTGTGCTTCTGACCAGTCAGCTATAAATCAGAGGTTTCCCCGCCCCTCGGGTTCGATTAATTCGCTAGAGCAGCTCAGAGAATTCAGGAAGAGTTTCCCTACTGTTTACCAGTTTATCATAAAAGGATCTGATAAAAGATACAGAAGAACATCCAGGCGGAAGCAATGCACAGGGCACGCTATGTGGGAAGGGGTGTGGAGGGGCCCTGCTCTTTCCGAGCCCTCCACTGTCCCAGATCCTTCACGTGTTCACCAACCCAGAAGCTCTCCAAAACCCATACTTTGGGGATTTCTTTGGAGGCTTCATCACTTAGGCATGATCGATCATTAAGTCCATTTCTGACCCCTCTCCCTGCTCCAAATAAGGGGGGAGGGCTGAAATCCAAGCTCCTAATCATGGTTTGGTCTTCCTGGTGATCAGCCCGAATCCAGGAGCCCACCAACAATCACCTTATTAGAACAAAAGACACACTGCTATCGCCCAGGAAATCCCAGGGGATTTAGGAGCTCCGTGTCAGGAACAGAGCTCAAATATTAGAACAGCAGAGGCTCCGGGTGCTCTAATCGCTTAGGAAATTACAAGGGTTTGAGGAGCCCTGTGCCAGGAACCAGGACGGAGACGAATAGACAAATCTATTATCTCACAGCTGTCGATTACGGTATCTTGCCAAAACAACTGGATTGATCATAAATTGGACAAACTATTCAGAAAGGTTGAACTTCAAATAAAAGCCAGAGAACAGAAGGGAAGTTTAAATTAGGGTCTCCGACGAGGCTGTGAGCCTGCTGAATGGAATGCAGAGGCCGTAGGTATTCTGATGGTCTGGACAGGACAGGCCAGGCCAACCTGGGCTCGCACATAAGCCCCAAATGGAGTTTCAAAGGCAGCCAGCTGCTGGGGTGAAGGCATTGTGTTCGAGCAGCTGCTCACGTAGCCGCGCTGCACAGCGCACCCTGGGGCGAGCAGCAGAGGGACGAGTGACCTTTCAAGCCGTGTAGAGAGGCCAGAGAAAAACAGGTGAGGAGACAAAGGCTGGAGGGCAGGGGGGAGTGTCCCGGAGCAGAGACAGCTGTGGATGTCCCTCAGGCTCTGCCCTTCACAGCTTCTGGGCATGGTCGGGCTCTCTGCAGGTGTGCCCAGGTGTTACCCTGGCCCTGGGGCAGACCTCCTGTGAGCTGAGTCCTGAGCCCCTTCCCCCCCATCTAGGAGTCTGCAGCTGTCAGGGGACATGTTCATTCATTCATTCATTCATTCATTCATTCATTCAAACATGGGTTAAGCACCTGCCTATTTCAGACCCCGTGCAGGGTGCCAAGAATATGGGGATTCTTAGGACTCACAGGCAAGTAGAGAACATGGAAATGTTAACAGACAGTCAAAATATACATCTGGATAAAACGCCAAAATATGCCTGGGAAAGAAGTGGTCCCAGGCAGTAGCTGGAGAAATAGAAGGTGAGGGACTGGAGCAGCAATTTTCACCCGCTTTCATCTCACAGCCCACATAAACCAATTACTAAAATTCCGCACCACACCGAAAAAATACATTATATTTTTTGCTGATCTGACAAAAAATAAGTATAATTTTGATTCATTCACACCGGACAGCTATTGTGCTGGCTGTTGTCATTTTTCTAGTTGACAATCTAAGGGAAAAGTGCCCCTGATTGAATAGTCAGGTATTGCATGTTTCAAAAAAATCTTGCCGTTGAAAATCGCTGGATTAGAGCAGTGGTTCTCAAAAGGGGGTGATTTTGCCCCCTGGTGGACAGCTCTCTACCCCAAAGGATTGTCTGGCTCAAAAATGCTGAAGTTGGGAAACCCCGACTGGGAGAAATATTAAGAGGGTAGACCCTGTGGCTTTTAGTACCGACGGATGTGCAGGTGACGGAGAGGAAAAGGGGCAGTGAGGAGGATCGGCATGTTCCCATCTGGGAAACGGTGGCTGGAGGCTGGGGCCATTAGTGGAGGTCAGGTCACCAGGAGCAAGTTTCTGGGAAGATCATGGCTTCAGCATGGGACACGCTGAATTAAGTTCATGTGGGACATCTAAGGAAAGATGGGTAAGTGGGTCCAGAGCCTTGCTGCTCAGAGTGTAGTTCGTGGGCTAGGAGCATGACTGTTACTTGGGTACTTGCTAGAAATGCAGTGTTTCAGGCCCTGCACCAACCATCTCACCGCTTAAGAAACCGGTGATTCACCTGCATGATCACATTTGAGGAGCGCTGGTCTAATGCACCAGAGACCATCTAAAGGGAGGTGTCATTTTACATTATTGCCTATTCTCCCAGCCACCCTGAGCCATGAGTCTGATCCGAGCCACAAGGGTGCCTGGGTGAGGATGCCATTTGACCCTGACCCTGAAGGATGCATTTTTCTTACCCTGCTTGCCAAGTAATGGGCACGGGGGCTGTGACCACCCAGCAGGCTTATTGTTTCAAATTGCACAAAAGCCCTATGGTCCAGCAGTGGCCCTGGATGCAGTCCAGTTCCACATCCCCTTATTTGCAGTTTTGAAATCTATAAAAGCCTGAAAACCAAAGGCTTTTTCAGACTTGCAGCAAGCCCACTTGGCAGCCAAAGCCTGCCTTCGCTGACACGAGCCTAATTATAGTTTTTATTTATCCCACTGACTGTGAAAATTCATACATTTTCCTGCAGAAAATATATTCATGTGTTTCCTTAAGGGGGACAGCCCCACGTCCTAGTGGAGCATCAGGTAATGCATGCTATGTGCAGTCTTACTCTTCTAAAATTTGAAAAAGTCTGAATCTAAAACCCCTCTGATCCAAGGCTTTCAGGTGAGAGCTGTGAACTTGTACTACCCCAGTGTTACAGATGGGGAAACTGAGGCTCGGAGAGGGTAAGTACACGAGGGAGCCACGGTTCAAGCCCCATGCTCCTCCTGCATCACACGAGCTGCAAAAAGCTTATTGAGAAAACGCGCCGGTCGGTGCACAGCCCAGGCCTTTCCCGCACACGCGATGGGCATTGTCAGACGGAAACCTGGGCCCGAGGCGCGGGGACCTGCCTCTCTGCGTGGCTTCCCGTGACCCAGCGCCAGTCCCCGCACGTGGGCTTCACGTTTGGATACTGCCTCTGAGCCCAAAGCCCGGCGCCTGTGCGGGGGGCACCCAGCCCCGCGGCACCCCCTGCCCCCTGCGGCCTCTGCAGAGCCCAGGGCTGCGCCCGGTTCCTCGGCGCCCTCAGCGGAGGCTTCCCCTCTCAGCAGAGGTCAGCCCGGAGCCGGGCGCCCCCAGCCCGCGCCTCTGCAGCCCCGCACACCCTGAAGCCATACTCGTGGGCTATACACATGTCCACTTGCTTCACTTTTTTTTTTTTGAGTTGACAATAATGTTTATGTTTTAGAATCTACTGCTTTGTTTCATTGTGGAAAATGCACATCATATAAAATTTGCCATTTTAACCATTTTCAAGTGTACAATTTAGTGGCATTAAGCACATTTCTCTACCTTTATTGCTTGAAATTCTCCAATATAAAAGGTTGAAATAAAAATTGTGAATAAACAAATGGTGATCAAAATGAAATATGTAGATGAATTAATATTGAGTTCCCAGGAGGGCTAGTGCAGTGATTTTTTTTTTTTTAATTTATCTTTATTGTTGAGCGTATTACAGGTGTCCCATTTTTTCCCCCCAACTGACCCCCTCCACCTCACTCCCACCCCCTCCCCAGGCCTTCACCCCGTTATTGTCCGTGTCCATGGGTTATGCATATAACTTCTTTGGTTAATCTCTTCCCACCCTCCACTCCCCTCCCTCTTCCCTCTGAAATATGATCGTCTGTTGCCTGCGTCAATGTCTCTGGATCTATTTAGTTCATCAGATTTTTTTGTTCATTAGCTTCTTCTTAAAGAAGACCCTCCAACTTTTCCTGTAGTGCTGGTCGGGTGGTGATGAACTCCTTTAGCTTTCCCTTGTCTGAGAAGCTCTTTATCTGACCTTCAATTCTAAATGATAGCTTTGCTGAGTAGAGCAATCTTGGTTGTAGGTTCTTGTTTTTCATCACTTTGAATATTTCTTGCCACTCCCTTCTGGCCTGCAAGGTTTCTGTTGAGAAATCAGCTGCCAGTCGTATGGGGGCTCCCTTGTAGGTAACTAACTGTTTTTCTCTTGCTGCTTTTAAGATCCTTTCTTTGTCGTGAGGTGAATGCTGGAAGCTTGGCATCTTGTCTCCCAAATCAGTGATTACCTATTATCTACATAGATGCACTTAAGCTTTTATTTTTTTAAAGTTTGGTTTTTTTTTAAAAGAAATCTTAGAAAAGACTTCAGTGAACATTAAACTCCAAATTGCCTTCTGGTTCATTCCTGGTTCTTCCCATTGTGTGCACATGAATTACACATTTATGTGTATTTATCACTTTATGCTATTTGATATACACATTTATACATCTTCTCTGGAGACGTGCTTAATCAAGTCTTTTGCCCATTTTAAAAATTGGCTTGTTTGTCTTATGATTGAGTTGTAAGAATTCTTTATAGATTTTGCATAGAAGTCCTTTATCAGGAGGAAATGTTTGGCAAATATTTTCTCCTAGTCTGTGGCTTGCCTTTTTCTTTTCTTACCAGTATCTTTCAAAGAGCGAACATTTTTAACTTCAATGAAGTCCAATTTATCAGGTTTTTTTATGGCAGGTATGTCCCACTGATTAAGAAATATTTTCCCAACTAAGGTCTCCACGAATTGCTCCAATGTTTTCTCAAAGGGGTGTCATAGTTGAGCTCTTACATCTAAGTCTACATCCATTTAGAGTTAATTTTGTACATGGTTTGAAGTAAGGGTCATAGTTAAAACTATATAGATATCCAGTGTTTCAAGTGTTATTTGTTGAAAGAATTGTACTTTTTCACATTGGTGCCTTTGTCAAAAATCAGTGACCCCCCCCCCCACACACACACTAACCACATACGTGTGGGTGCTGTGCTGGACTCTCTGTTCTGCCCCATTGATCTACATGCCTAGTCTCGACTGTTGTCAGACCGTCTTAATTACCGTAGTTTCACAGGAAGCCTTGAAGTCAGGTAGTGTAATTGCCTCTGGTATGCTTATTTTTTCTCGCACATTGCACTGCCTCTGACTCCAATACAAGGTTTAATAGGAGTGGTCGGGAGGAGAGCATTCAGCTTCACACTGTAAAACACAAAAGCGGCTGTAGGCCTTTTGTAGATGCTCTCTGTCGGCACATTGAAGTGCCAAGTCACTCTTTTATTACGGATTTTGAATCTATGCTCATGGGAAATATTGTCCTCTAGTTTTCTTTTCTTGAAATGCCTTCATCCGGTGTCAGGGTGATGCTGGCCTCACAGCATGACTTAGGAAGGGCTTCTTCTCTTTCTAGAAGAATCTACCATCCTGTCATTTGTTTTCTATTATTGTATTTTCCCTTTTTCTTTTCATTCCTTTTCTTGGATTTAAATTTTTTTTTTTTAATGATTCCATTTTACCACTCTTGGCTTATTAGCTATTCCTTTGCTTGTTTGCTTTTAGCGAATGCTTTAGAATGTATTGTATGCATCCTTAAATCTATTACAGTCTCCCTTCAAAGAATCTTACGTGACACGCAGGTTGAGCATAAGAGCCCCACAGCACATTACATTTCCTTTTTGCTATTGTTGTCACACATTTTGTCCTGCCTGTTATAAACTGTACGATGTATTATTATTATTATTGCTTTATCAGTTTAAAGAAACAAAAAAATGAGAAAAAAAATTTACTATTCAACCCATTTCTGGCACTCATCGTCTCTGTATAACTGAACATCTGGTCTCATTTCCCTTCAACCTGAAAAACTCCCCTAACATTTCTCGTACTTGGGGCCTGCTGGCAATACATGCTCTCATCTTCCGTTTGTCTAAAAACCCTTGATCGAATGTGAATGTGTGTGGCCACTACTTGTTTAAATATTCTTTCCTGCCTCCATGCTCTTTCCAGGGCTCCCCTTGGATAGTAGGCCACTCGGTGTCGTCCCATTCATCGCTATACGTTGTTTATTTTTTTCAGTTTTTGTTTTCTCTAGGTGCTTCATTTTGGATGGTTTTATTGCTATGTCTTCAAGCTCGCTGCTTCTTAATTCCGTAACGTCTTTTCTGCTGCCGATCCCAGGGGAATCTTCCTTTTAGACACGGCATTTTTCATTTTCATAGTGTAAGTTCCATTTGGGTCTTTTATAAATCTTCCGTTTTTTATTTCCCTATAATGATACCATTTTCCTTTATATCCTTGTGAACGGAAATTAGATACACATTTCTTTAAAGTTCTCATCCGCTAATCTGTCACATGTCATTTGGAGGTCTGTTCCTATTGACTGCCTTTTTACATTTTCTTGCCTTTTTGCGTGTCTACCAACTTTCAATTTGCCGCTGGTATGTTTAATTTTACATTGTTGAGCGCCGGATTTTCTTGTAGTCCTTTAAGAGATGTTGGACTTTATGGCAGGCAATATAGTGCTTGTGGATTAGATGGATTCTTTCGCAGTGTTTTGTTGTTGTTGTTGTTTTTTAACTCATTCCGGGAGGTGTTTAGAATAGACTTTATTCTAGAGCTAATTACGCTCCACGGGTAAGGTCTGGCTTTCTGAGGATCCTACCTAGTGTCCCAAATAGTCAGTGAAATCTCTTACTCTGGCTAGCGGCAACTCTAATAACTCCCAGCACTGTGTAACCTCTGGGAGTTAATTGATTTTTATAGAGCTCCCAGCACTTGTCCTTCCCTTAGAAACTGTTCTTGCCTCCCCTGGTGGGATTTTAGCGTATACACGTACTCACTGGGATTCAGTAGACTCCAGAGGGCCTCTATCCACATTTCTGAAGCTCCTTCTTAGCGCAGCTCTGCTCACGCAGGTGCCCTGCTCCGCCAGTTCCACAGCCCGGCCTCTCAGACCTTCAGTCTGTGCTCAGCTCAGAAGGACAGTGGACTCGGAACGACCTCCAGACAGACAGCCTTGGCAAGGGTAGACCGCACCTCCACGGTTCCCTTTTCTCAGGGATCACAGACTGTTTCGGCCTGGTGTCCGATGTCTGAAATAGTTGTTTCCTATACTTTGTCCACTTTTCTAGGGTTTTGGGGGGATGGAGGGGGGCTAATTCTGGACTGTGTTTATCCCTCAGGGTCCTATGCAGAAGTCTGCTTGTTTCAATAGCTATAGCTTAGTCAACATCACATGGCTTATTTAGTTAATCCCTTAACACTGAGAATTTAATTAATCCCTCCACACTAAGAACTCTAATTTTAAGACAATTATAAACAGTGCCAAAATGAACATTATTGTTATAAAAAAAAAAACAAAAAACAACCTTTTATTTTCTTTAGAGGATTTTTTCTTGAGATTGAGTAGACTTACTAGAACAAAGAGTATGAACAATCTTATAGTTCTTGTGGCAATATTTTCTTATTGCACCTAAAAAAATAAAACCCATTTACAGTGTCACTGGGCACTGTAATATGAATATGCATTTCTCTTGATTACCAGCATTGGGCTTTTTCCTTTTAATTTACTTTCATTAGTGGAAGCCCTGAGTAATGGTGCCTAGAAGATAGCTCAATTTATTATTATTTTTCTTACATTGCTAGGAAAATTGTGCATTTTCTCGTAAGATAATTAAATGCCTGGATTTTCTTTTGTATAAACGATCTGTTCATCAACCTTGATGATGTAGCAAGAGGAATCATGGTATTTAGATTGCAAGACCTCATTACATTTTGTAGGATAAGCTATCATCTGTTGTGTTTTTCACATAGCTTAACTCCCTCTTTAAGTTTACATATGACTTTCATTTTTAGGTATGTCTCTTTAAGTAACAGATGGTTAAGTTTTTTTAAAATAGATTTTATAAAATAGTTTTTATTGATTTTTTTTTAGAGAGGGAGGAAGGGAAAGGGAGAGAGAGAAACATCAATGTGAGAGCAAAATATCCATCAGCTGCCTCCCGCATGCCCCCTAACAGGTATTGAGCTCAAAACCTGGGCATGTGCTCTGACTGGGAATCAAACTGGCAACCTTTCAATGCCCAGGACAATACCCAACCAACTGAGCCACACCAGCCAGGGCCAAATGGGTAGGTTTTATTTTATTTTTTTTAATCCTCACACAAACAAATGTGTTTTTTTTGTTTTGTTTTGTTTTGTTTTTGAGAGAGAGAGGAAGGGGAGAGAAAAAGCATGGGAGAAACATTGATTGGTTGCTTTCCATGTGCACCCCAACCGGGGCTCGCACCCAAAACCCAGGTATGTGCCTGACCAGAAATCAAACCTGCACCCTTTCTGTGCGCAGGGCAACGCTCCAACCAACCGAGCCACAGCAGCCAGGGCAATCCTTACAATTCTTACCAACCTCTGGCTTCCAAAGGAAAGATCAAACCAGTTACGCTAAGGTCAGGTTAAAGGTCAATTTGGCCTTCAAAGATTAGCGGGGCTAACCCCACATGAATGCTGACAACCCCATTTCTCTCAGCATTGTGCAAGTTTTCCCCAAAGCCTTTCCTTGCTGTTCTTTATAGTTCAAGGGGCAAGTAAACTCCAGACTTGTTCTGTAATTCCACGTCTCAATGTTGCTTCTTAACGCCTTAGAAGAGCCTGTCTTTAATTCTGATATTTGAAACCTTGACCAGAAGCTTTCTTTGAGCATTGCCCCTGTGTGGATTTCTATGCCGTTCCCTCCCAATGGCTGAGCCGAGATTGCCGTTCGGTTTAGAATATTGGTCTGTAATGATTTCCGTTCACCCTGGCCTTTCGTCTGGAGCCCTAGACACTGGGCCCTACATGGTCCAGTTCATCGGTGCCTCCAGGCCTTCCGAGGCCTGCCTGTCCGACTTGCATTATCCCGCCTGCTTTTGTCCTTGGGCCTTGACTTAGGCTGCATACAGGTGGCCCTCCCACCTCTAAGTGGCCCTTTGTGCTGAATCAATAACCTTCATTTACACTTTGCATGAACTGCCGAACGACGGGTTCTAACGCAATCCGTGCAGACCAGTCAGAAAGAGACCCGGCCGGGGCTCTTTGGTGTCTGGTGGTGGTGGAAGGGGTCGAGGAAGTCGGGGGCCTGCTCACCTCCGCATCGCCCGGACCACCCAGAATCCAAGGCTCCAAGGGAGCTTCACTCAAGCTGCCCTCGTGTGTCACACGCCCTCCCCACCTCAGTGTCACCCCAGCCACACTGCGAGCCTTAGTTCTGTCTCTCATGCTTGCTCTACTTTCCTTTCCAACCACCATCATTTCTTAATCTTTTACATTAGCTCAGATGTGACTCTTTTTTTAAAAAATATATCTTTATTGATTTCAGAGAGAGGAAGGGAGAGAGAGAGAGAGAGAAACATCAATGATGAGAGTCATTGATCGGCTGCCTTCTGCACGCCCCGCACTGGGGATCGAGCCCGCAACCCGGGCATGTGCCCTGACCAGGACTTGAACTGCGATCTCCCGGATCCTAGGGCGATGCTCAACCACACCCAGCCGGGCTCAGATATGATTCTTTATGCTTTCTTGAGGGTCTTTGGAAACCTGGGCAGATTTGATTAATTTTTTTAAAAGCTATTTACACTTAGAGGTTGTGAATAAGCCAGGAAAGAAGTGTTTTGGATTTTTTTAAATACACATATGGGCTTCTTTTTATTTATTAACAGCTTTTATACATTTTCAATATTATTCCTTAGAGCAGCTGTTTCTTGGGCTCTCTTTCACACCTGCCTGTCACTTCAGATTTCCATTTGTTACTTTGCAGATCCAAGTGGGGAGATATAAAAGCAGAGCGCACCGTGATGCTCCTGATTTGCAATTTGACTCATATCTGAGAGTCATTTAGAAGCCCCGTGTCTACCCTGCTGGGGTCACGGAGAGGCCATTGGTTTAGCCCCCACCCCTCGAACCCTGTTTCCACGCTGACAGAACTAACACAATTCTTGCCAAACTCACATTAGTTCCATCGGCAGGCCAACCCCCTTGACTGTGCAACTCGGGAGAAGCGTGTCCCTCTTTATCCGCGATGGCCCTGGGTCCAAGGCAAGTGAGCAACACGTGCTCAGCTGGGAAGGGCAGCCTCTGTTTATGCTCCCAAAGAGTTTGAAGAAAGCCCATAAAAACGGCGATTATCTGGCGTAGGGGAAAGTGTGACACAACCTGCCTTAAGGAGGGAAAAGCAAGGAGGGATAATGTTTCTTTTCCGGGACGGAAGAAAATGCAACGTTCAGCGTTGGTCTCAGGGAGGGCCCGCGGCCAGGTGACAAGCGACTCTCCTGGTGAGTGAAGCAGCCAAGTGCCGGGGCTGACGCAGCGCAGATAGAACTTGGATGTGGAAAATATCCAAACCGTGCAGACCCGGGGGCCGGGACAGCTGTATAGTTGGAAGCACTTATGTCCACGCTGAGTTTTGGCCAAATGGATCCAGCCTTGAACTTAGCGTCCTTGGTAAGCATGAGCCGTGCCCGCTGGGCCCTGGGCACGTGCAGACCCTGGTCGTGGTCACACTGTGTGTGAACTGCCTCAGCTGGAGTGGGTCGCTCAGGGCCAGGCCAGGACCTCTGGAGGCAGCAGTGAGCGGCCAGCATCAGTAGGTGGGTGTTATTCGAGGTGCTGGGCAAGGCTTTAAGTAAATCCCCACGGGGCCTGGCGTACCCATTCATTCCACACGCATTCATGGAGACACTGAGGACTATCAAGGTGAATAAATAGCGGTATGTGGCCTCAAATCGGTCACAGGTTAGATGTTAACAGCAAAATATGGTGAGGGTGCAGCTCAACGTCCTGAGTGGAAACCACGTGCAGACAGTGAGCATTACCGCTGACCTGTCCACTGTGACGGAGCCTTACTCTTTGCCTCCCACTGTGGGAATGCGCCTCTTGCAATATACACATCACTCAGGATCCCAGAGAAATGAGCCCCCTAGAAATGCGCAAGGTCCTAATGATTCTAAAGTGAAATCCTCCAGTCAACAAATGACGCCCAGGCACGGTTTTACTCTTGAATAGAAGCTGTTAAATTAATTAAACAAGAAAGCCATTAGACTGAAGTGGCTCTAATACCTTGGCAGCCTACACAAGCAAACCCAAACATAAGCCTGTAAATGCCTCAAGGTTATGAAATCAAAATGCCAAGGACAACCAATCGCAAACAGCCAACTAGGCTTTAAGCTGCAGCCAGTCAACTGATTTCCTTTCTGTGCTTCTGCACCTTCTCTGTGTAAGTCTTCCCCCTGACTCCTATGGGCAGAGCACCCATAGCCACTTCTGATTTGGCACTGCCCAATTCGAAGAGATTTTTGCTCAAATAAATTCTTTAAAGTTTTAATATGCCTCAGTTTATCTTTTAACAAAGCATGCAGCCAGCAATCTCCAAATACTTGGGAAATCCATCCAAAGTAAAAGAAAGCACACAAAGCAAAGAAAAAAAAAATACAGAGGAAATGAAGATTAAAGTAAACAAATAAAAATACCAGGTAGAGCTGGTATCTTCCAAGAGGTGAGAGAGGATATTGTATTCGTAATAGAAGAAATGCCAAGACCAAGGGACAAATAGTAAATGAAAAGAGCTCTTGGAAATTAAAAACAGGATAGGCAAAATAAATGCAATTGAGGATAGGGAGATTAAAAACACCTCAAAAAAGAAGTTTTTTAAAAAAAAACACAAAAAACAAGAGAGAAAGCAAGAAAGATGAGACAGGTGGTTAATCTACCCAGAAGGTACAATTTCCAACTAATAGAAATTCCAGGGAGATAAAACAGTGAGTAGAAAATTATCAAATAATAGTGGACATTTTCCCAGGAGCAAAAGAGGGATTCTATGTGTTGAGCACAATGAATAAAAAGAAAAACCCACATCAAGGGGCATATTATAAAATTTTTAGTAAACAAAAGTTTCTAGTAAAAGAAAGTAATGGGAAATAGAAAAATAAAACTACCACATAGCAGGGATGGCAAGAAATGAAAATTCCCATGTAATGGTTGAAGATGACATTATTGAGCAATTGAATTTCCCCTCCTGTTCCTGTGACAGAGAGAATGAGAAATCAAGGATGGTTCCAAGTTTTGGGCCTCAGCAACTGGAAGGACAGAGTAGTCATTTATTGAGATGGGGAAGACTATGAGAGGAGGAACATTATTTGGACAAGTTACGTTTGTGGCACCTGTATTAGTTAGCTATTGCTGCATAACAAATGATCCCAAAACTTAGTGGCTGAAAAACACCTAACATTTATTATCTCACAGTTTCTTTGAGTCGGAAATCAGAGGTAGTTTAGTTAGGTGGCTCTGGCTCAAGGTCTTTCCTGAGGTGGCAATCAAGCTGTCAGCTGGGGCTATGGTCTCATTTGTAAGCTCAACTGATATTGAGGGAATCCCATGGTTTTTGGCAGGCCTCAGTTTCCCACCACATAGGCCTCTCCACAGGGCTGCCTTATGACATCATGGCAGGTGGCTTTCCCCAAGGTGAATGATCCAAGAGAGAGATAGAGAGAGTGAGAGTCAAATTGAAGTGACATCCATCGCTTCTGTCATGCCCTGTTCATTAGAAGCGAGTCAATATGCCCAGTGAGTCAATATGCCCAGCCTGCCCACACTCTGGGAAGAAAGATTACACAAGGACACAAATGCCAAGACGTGGGATTCCCTGGATGTCCATGTGGCAGTTTGAACAAAACCTGGGATTTGGAGCATAAGTCCCTCTAGAAAGTCATTATCAGAAAAGTACTTATTATTGGATGTTAGGCATCTGAGACAACCTTTGAAAGAACTGGAAGAGTCACCTGTGGGCTGAGTCTCCAAGAACATCGCCAAAACCGCCCTGAGGAAAGTCTGGTAAGGGACCTGCTTTGGCCCTGCGGCTGCAGATCCCACAGAAATTTTGCCTTGGCTTCCCCAGTGCAAGAGAGACGCCGGGTGTGCCAGCAGTTTCCTCAAGTAACTAACTTTAGAATCAAAGTTATCAAAGGAGCATGTTCTATATCCTAGTCACATGGAGTTGGAAAATGTGACTTTTTAAAACATCTGTTATGGGAGGGTAGAATTAATATCATGGAAAAATATAAACTGAATGTTTGAAAGAGGAGAGGCATCTATGAAGGACTGTTGTTCATCATGTTCTGGAAGGAACCGAGATAATTTAGCAGAAACTGGAGATCATAAGACAAATCTAACCAAGAGCCACAAAGAGAAATGGAGATATATTATACCCATTAAAATCTCCATGGTGTTAACCAAAAGAATAATTGAAACGGTTTGTGATAAAGATATGAATACAGACATTAAGAATGTAATAAGCCCGGCTGGCATGGCTCGGCGGTTGAGCATCGACCTAGGATCCAGGAGATCAGGGTTCGATTCCCGGTCAGGGCACATGCCCGGGTTACGGGCTCCATCCCCAGGCAGGCGTGTGCAGGAGGCAGCCGATCAATGACTCTCTCATCATTGATGTTTCTCTCTCTCTCTCTCCCTCTCCCTTCCCCTGTCTGAAATCAATAAAAAGGTATATTTATTTAAAAAAAAAAAGAATGTAATAAATTAGGTGGAAGAAATAGATGAGAAAATCTCCCAGCATATAACACAAAAAGACAAAGAAATGGAATATTTGAGGTAAAAAAGATAAGAAACACATAATCTCAATCCAAAAGGGCCCACATTTAACAAAGACATCCAAGAAAAAGGAAAGAGGGATTATGGAAGGCATGAAATTAAAAAAAAATTTTTTTTAATTCCCAGAACTCAAGGAGAACAGTTCAAAGGGTCTCCTAACTACCAAGTTCACTGAGTGCAAAAAGGCCCGCATGGCTATGGTATTATGAAAGTTCAGAACACCCAGGATAAATATAAAGATGATAATGATGATGAAATTATTTTTTTTTAAGCTAACATTGTATACGGCTTACTATGTGCAAGTAGATGTTTTAATCACTCTGTACATATTAACTGATTTAATCTTCACAATAGTCCTATAACTTAGCTACTATTATTATTACCATTTTTCAGATGAAAATACCGAGGAACATATCCGTGGGTACACAGCTAGCAGGTTGCAGAGCTGGGATTCAAACCGCAGTCTGGCTTTGTAAGCTTGACCTCTGCTTTGTTTTTTTAGTGGCACTACATTCTAGAAGGCAGTTGAGAAATGCCTTCAAAGTTCTAAAGGAAAATGATTTTGAATGTAGAATTACCCAAAATATTAATCCAGTATTGGAGGAATATAATACATTTTTAGACATGCAAGGACTAAGATATGCAAAAACCCATTTTCAGACATACAAACACTTATGACTTTATCTGAAAAAGCAACTTAAGGATCTACTGTGTCAAAAGGAAAAACAAATCCAAGAAAGACAATAACATGAGCTCCTAGAACAGCGAAACTAATTAAAGACTGTAACAGAAAGTAATCCCAGAATAACTTCAATGCAAATGAGCCTAGAAAGACAGTGTATATCAATGTGCTCAAAATATATTAAACAGCTGGAAGATATCAGTGATAGGGGATTTTTTTTTTCCTAATGACAAGAAAGAATATAATTTTAAAACACCAGGGGGGAAATCGTACCAGGATATTAATTCCAAAAGCAGAACAAACTAGCCATAGCACAGTTCAGAGTATTCGGTGGAGCTGCAGGGAAGAGAGTCAATTTGACTTGACTTTGAGTCTCCTCTTCGATGGCATGAGTTTGAGTGGCAACCCCACAGGGTTAGATTTCCTATTTGTGTATCCAGTCAACCTGCCCTGGCTCTTTATTAAAGTGTTTATTTAAACATGGCTTTCTAAATTCTGTTTTCCATTTAGATAAACTTGACAAAGTAGCAACACAGGGAACAGGACTTGGGAAGGAGAAAGGGAAAAGTGGGGAAATGTACCAGGGTACAAATTTTCTTATCTTGCATATTGGTAAGTAAAGGGATAATATCTAACAATTAAGGGTCAAGAAACAGAAGTTTAAGCAAATTACTTACAGTTATAAAAGTATCCAAGCCCAGCCCTAGCTGGTTTGGCCTGTGGACTGAAGGGTCCCGGGTTTGATTTCAGCCAAGGGCAAGTGCCTTGGTTGCAGGCTCGATCCCCGGCCCCAGTCGGGAGGCAACCACTTGGTGTGTCTCTCTCACATCGGTGTTCCTCTCTCTCTCTCTCCCCACTTTCCACTCTCTCTGAAAAGCAAAGGAAAAAAATCCTCAGTGAGGAGTTAAAAAAATTAAAAACACACACACACACACCAGAAAAAACAGAAGTTTAAGCAAATTACTTACAGTTATAAAAGTATCCAAGCCCAGCCCTAGCTGGGTTTTTTTCAGTGGTTAGAGCGTCGGCCTGAGGACTGAAGGGTCCCGGGTTCGATTCCAACCAAGGGCATGTACCTTGGTTGCAGGCTTGATCCAGGCCCCGGTGGGGCACGTGACACTGATGGGGCACTCGACATCAATGTTTCGCTCTCTGAAAAGCAATGGAAAAAGTATCCTCTGGTGAGGATTTAAAAATATAATAATAAAAAAGTAAAAGGCTTCTATTCTTTTTTAAAAGTATCCAAAATGAGAGCCAGTTATTAAAAAGCATAACCAACGAAATAAGAAGGGAGGTGTGGGAAAAAGACACGGTGTAAATTAAATCTTGCATTTTTCGTGTTGGTTATTAGTAAATATTGCTTAAGACCAAGGACCCATGAGGCAGGCATACCTCGTTCCACTGCGCCTCTCAGGACTGCGCTTTTACAAACCGAAGGCAGGGCCCTGCTCCAGGAAAAAGACTAGGACTCACTTTACTGCGATGGCCTGGAACTGAACCAGCGACATCGCCGAGGCGTGCCTGTAGTTTAGGGCTACGGAGGTAGCCATGAGAAGACTTAGAGATGGACATTAGTCAAAGGGCTCACCTATGAGTAGTCGGGAAGAAATGGGGAGCAAGACTCTTTCCCCAGTGTTTGAATTTTAATTTCCAGATGCATCTTGAAAGAATCCCCAAAGGGTGACCTCCCACTCAAAACGCTCGGGAATCTGGAGCCACTCTCCACAGCGTCCATCAGCTCTGGCCACATTGCTTCGGCACTTCTTCGAGTAAGAAACTCCCCTTCAGGAGGCAGATTTTCCGGTTTGGAGCCAATTTACATTCTTCCTCTTGTAGAGAGACGGATAAGATGTCTGGGTCTCGGCCAGCCCGTGCCTGGGCCTGGAGGGAGACTGCAGGCGGAACCCGATGCATCGCCTGGGACTTTGCAGGAACGCAACAGGCCAAGCCTCACACCGACCTGCCCAACCAGCACCTTCATCCTAGCACGCACCCCACCCCGCAACTTAAATGCAGGTCCGTTTTGGCAAAGCCCCGCTCTTAAGGCGCAGTTCTTAACCTGGCTGCGCTTTAGAATCACCTGGATGCCCGGCTGGCGTGGCTCAGTGGTTGCGCACCGACCTCTGATACAGGAGATCCTGGTTCGATTCCCGGTCAGGGCATGTGCCGGGGTTGTGGGCTCGATCCCCAGTAGGGGGCCTGCAGGAGGCGGCCAATCAATGACTCATCATTGATGTTTCTACCTGTTTCTCTCTCTCTCTCTCTCCCTCCCTCTCTCTGAAATCAATAAAGGCATATTAAAAAAAAAAAAAATGAGAATCACCTGGAGAGCTGGGAAAACATTTGGATGCTTGGGCCCCACCTTAAAGCAGCTAACTCAGGATCTCTGGTGCAGAGCCAGGCAGCAGCCTTTTATGAAGCTTCCAGGTGATTCTAATGGCCAGCTGGCGTTGAAAACCCTTGAGCAAAAGGGTCAGCCTGATTAGATTTCAGGAAAGCCTTTACCATGACTGCCTTCCTTGCGGATTCAAATATCTGTTCCTGCTCCATGGGCTTACCTACTTCTGGCTCTATTTTTCTATAAGTGACTCTTTGTCCAGTGATTGACAGGAGTTGATAAAGGGAAGGTGGACCGTCCAGCTCTGACACCTGCAAAGTCTGTGTCAAAGTGAAACGAGTGACAGGGAAAATCATGAAGGACCTTGGGAGCTGGGCAGAAAAGTCCATTTAATGCGGCGGGGAAAAAGAGAGTCATTGGAGATTGAAGAGAGGTGGGGAAGGATATGATGAGAGTTAGGATAAATTGGTAAACTGAATCTATCTAAAAGTACATATTTACCCGCTTAAAACCAAGCATCGAGATGATGACACTTAGGGGCATTCTTCTCAGGAAGCTACCTACCAAGGTGCTTCCCATTCAGATCCCCTCCGGAGCCGACATTAAAATCCAATCAAGTCTTGCTAATTACAGCCTCTAATGAATTGTGAGATTGCCTAATCCACAGTCCAGAGACTGTATCGTCAATAATGGGGTTAAACAGCCTCAATTACTTACATATGGCGTCTCACTTTGGTGTTAATTGTATCCATTAACCCGCACAGAACAGTTTCCAATTCCTGCAGGATGGTGACTCCTCCGGGCCACTAACCACATTTGCCTTTGCCCTGAAACTGTTCAGCCTCTGGATAAATAACAAAGACATCTAAATTTCTTCCTCATGTGAAATGCTTCATAATATCTTTGAATTAAACCTCAAAATCACCCCTATGGGTTTTTCCCCATCGCAAGGGTGACTGAAAGATATACACTAGAGAAAAGAGAACAGGCCTGCATCCTTCAGTTCCCCATGAAGAAGGACATTTGTCATTTGAGCTAGCAGTTTTGGGAGTCAAGATCTTCCCCAGCTAAGCAAGTCATCTCCACTTACCACACTAAATGGGCCCAAAATATTCCTAAATTTAACCCTTGACTTTGGCGGGCATCTACACTTAATAGACTTGAGGGCACCATCTTACTTCTGATGGTGCATTTGAACGGATGTGGTTGATATGGTCGAATCCAAAGGACGTCACACTCCAATTATTTGATCAGCAGTAGAACGTCACATGAGTAACTGAAGTTGTATTTAATATATATTCTTGCACACCAGGGCTTAAGTAGATACCGTGGTGTGTAATACTCAATAGAACAAGTTAGAATGTATTTTGCCCAATATATATCTGATAGAGGTTTTTGAAGCCTAGGAAATGCAATGAAGAGCTCTTGTCCCGTGTGCTCCTGGACTTTTCATGCAGAAGGTATCACTTGCTGAGCTTTAAAAAGATGCAGGAAATTTTTAAATCACTGTACTGTGACGATGTCAATCAACTTTATGTTGGCACTAAAGACAGTGACAGACGGTAGCCTGGGCAACGAAGAGACACCCTCTGTCCTAACCACTAGAGCCATTTGAATGCTTCAGCAGCAAATTTCATTGGAAAACCCTATTTGGAATACATCCTTTTGGAAGGCTAGGGTTGCTTTTTTGGTAGGATATATAACTTTAAAAATACAATAATAATACATATTCACTGCAGAAAATTTGAGAAATATAGAGAAGCATAAAGAGAAAAGAAAAGCATCTGCCCTAGCCCGTTTTGTTCAGTTGTTAGAGCTCTGGCCCATGGACTGAGGGGTCCTGGGTTCGATTCCGGCCAAGGGCACGTGCCTTGGTTGCAAGGCTCCATCCCCAGCCCTGGTCGGGGAGCATGCAGGAGGCAACCAATTGATGTGTCTCTCACATTGATGTTTCTCTCTCTCTCCCACTCTCTCTGAAAAGCAATGGAAAAAATATCCTCTAGTGAGGATTAAAAAGAAAAAATCATCTAAAATTTTACTATTAGATAAACATTGTTATAATTTGGTGTGTTTCCTTCCAATCTTCTGAAAATGCATAGTTATACAACACATATATTTCTTATCTTTCCTCCATCTCAAAGTCACTGAGTCCTGTGGTAGCCCCTGCTCTGTCTTCAGAGCATATCTGAGCTACCCTTAGGAAAGAGGAAAGTCGGGGCCTTTATCTGATGCCCCCAGTGTTCAGCGGTCCATGGTGAGGGGCCGGCCATGGCTCACCCAAGGCAGGGCAGGAGGCCAGCATCTCCAACGACCCTTTCTCTGAACCAGATGCACACTCCTTCCAAAGGAGATCAGAAGTCCTTTAATGAATGGTTCAGTGGTTGCTACAAAGTCATACTGAACTGGGGGGGCGGGGGCTGATTAGCTGCATCCCTCACATTAGGGCCAGGAGGTCGCTGGCCCCACAGCTGACTCTATTAGCAGGGTCTCGGCATCAGTGATCTTTCAGGCCCTCGGGTGGCTTTCATGTGGGGCGGTGAGAAATGCCAGCCAGGCCTTCAGGGCTGTGCCACATGGACCTCACTTGTACCTGAATTCTGCCCACTTCTCTCTTTCCCCGTGGTCTCCCCAGCCTGCTCCTTTCCCCTTGAGCACAGCGCCACTCACCCCTGTGGAAACAGCCAAGTCCTGCTCTTGTCTTGCACATTTCCCAGCCCGGAGGCTGCCTGCGGTGTTGCAGTTCCCATTGAGTCCATCAGGGGCAGCAGCGAGCACAGTCTCACTGCCCCTCGGGCTCCTGGGGTTGAAGGGAGGCCCTGGGGGTATGGATAGAGTTGAGTCCTGATGCTGTTTTTCTAAAATAAGATCTGAAATTACAGACCTGACCTTAGTGAGGGTTCTTTTCCTTCCTAAAGCATGTACTCCTCCTGACCTGGGTTGTATTAGTTTCCTTGCATTAATTTACCAGGAAAATTGATAAACCCAAGTGGCCTCTTTGTTTCTCTCTAATCCCTGGGGGGGGGGGGGGGGGGGGGTGGAAGGCAGTCCACAATAAGAGCAAACTGCATCTATCCTGATTTGTTTGTTTTTTCACTTTACTGTGAGAATTTCCCCCATGTCATTAAATGTTTTGGGGAAATATGACTATACATGATGATATGTATTTTATATAATATATATATTGCAAATTATGTATCCTAATTTTTAAAACCGTCTCTCTATTGTTGGACATCTAGTTGGTTTACAGTTTTTACTCATATTAGTAACTGCTGTGAATTTTCTCAGACCTGCTCACAGGTTATTTACTGTTAACTGCAAGTACCTCGTTTCGTCCTGTGAACTCTCCTCAGTGCTGAGGGGAGAAGTGGTTTCACAGGTGAACCTCACTCATGGTCTAGGTCAGCTTTCACTGGGGCCCATCAAACCTGTCTCTTTAAAATTAAGCGACGTGAAATCACCAGATCATGCCAAGTCCGATTAGCATCTGCCATGAGCTATTCTCTCCGTAAAGAGGCATCTCATGTGTTGTTAAAGTCAATTTCTGAAATGCCATTAATAGAAACCGTTAAGGCACCAGAGAATCAAAACACAAGAATGATTTTTTTTGAAAACACTTTGCAATGAATGCCTCATGCCTATTTATTCATAGCTACAGCAACGAAGTCCCTTATTCAAATGATGTCCTTTCAAGAGGACCTACGTATTTAAACTATCCTCCTGGTGCTCCTGGTGCTGATGGTACAGCATCCAATGCAAATCGTAGCATCAAGTGCAGGTTTGTGGGTCAGATACAAACAGCATACACGTGCCTGTCCCCAAGACCAAGGAGACCTAGGTCCCGAAGCTACCTGACTACCCCCTCGGGAGAGAAAAACTTCCGGAAATCACCATTAAAGGCTTTGGTTTTACCCACGTGGGACTTTATTATCTGCCCAGCCCCAGGCCCAGAGTTGCTCCGGGAATACAAGGTAACTGTTAGATTGAATCCGTTTGCTTTTCATTCCCAGGAGGTGGTCTGGAGCTGTTTCCAGTCACTGTTTTACTGATAGAAACTCTCATTTTGATATGAGGGGAAGAGAGATTCAGCCAAACTCAACCTAAGGGTATCTTGCTTCCTAAACAATCTAGAGGCAGCTGGAAAGTTACCACTGAAAAAATCATCCAAGTATTTCTTATGCACATTGTGTGCTGGCAGGGGTGGGGTTCTTTCCGGCTCTTATCGCTTTAAGTTATATAACTTTGCAACTTTTACTTCTGGAAGTGCCTGGTTATGGTATTGCATAAAGTCTGAAGCAAAGGTTGTTTTCTGAGCTATTCTTAGCAGCTGATAAAATGGCCTTTCAGGCCACCTTCCCTCTGATGTGCAGACTGGCTTGGTGTCACCCCAGAGGTGACAATCATTCCCTCTGCCTACTTCCTTTTGTTAGAGGAAGAGGCGATCCAATTACCATATGTCCCCTGCCCTTACTTGGCCTCAGCTGATTGGATGTCAGACCTGACATAAATCAGTTAGTTTTCTGCCCGGAGGAGTTGGAATTGGTGACTGAGTTGGCAAGCTGTATGGGGCTCTCTTTCTTGTGTCCCCCAAATAGCTTCAAGAGCATCAGCCTTCTGGGTAATGTCTTCCTTTAATATCCAATGAAGATTTAATAAAATGAGTAGAAAAGAGGAACTTACGTATTTGTCAATTGTCCAATAAATGCAAAGATTCTTCAGTGTCCAGGCACGGTCTTTTTGTGTGACTATCAACTGTGCCATTCCCTGCTAATTTTCCCCACCGATAGGCTACAGGTAGCAAAACTGTGATTACTTGCAATGCCCTGGCTCTTCAGAACCTATCTGTATTGAAACAGTCTATAGATTTTCTCGCCTCTGGGGTTCCCTACCACCATTTAGTTAATACTATTTCTATCGTTACTCATGTTACATCACCCATCTCAACCCCGGTGAGTAACTGGCTTCCAATTACTTTCCCAAAGGTTGTTACTGTGTTTTGTTTTGGGAGCCAAAAATGCTCATCTTACCCAAAAAGCACGTAGGAAAATTCTGATGTTAACTTTACCATTTGGAATTTTATAGTGTAAATGTAGACTAACACATCTCGGACCATGTCACCTCTTCAACTTCTAGGCTGTGGTTCCTGCATTGCTAGATGTGCTTTCCTTCAGTGTTCACAGCACGGTGACCAGGATTCCAACGCTAGTCAGGCCCCTGAAACTTCTAGGTCCATCTGTGCCTTCCTCGTAAAGCGCACTCACAGCAAGACCCCTTCTAAGCCAGAACCCCCACCCTTGAACTTGAATACCCTTGATATCTGATCACCTTCTTCATTCTGTGCTCCCCAAGCCATGTCTGATCACCCTGGGCTGTCATTAGCCAAGAGTCCAGGTAGCTGCTTTTTGCAGATGGAGACCATGCAGGATGTTTCAGGTTGGGACACCCTGCCTTGATGGCACTGCTGATCCTGGCTAGTGCCAGGTACCCAAGGAAGACTCAGAAATAAAATGTGAAGAATTCACTCTCAAGCAGGGGTGCGTGAACTGTTTTGTGTGCAGTGAGTCAGACAGTGAACACTTCAGGCGTTGCAGGCTATCTGGGCTCTTTCGCAGCTACTCAGTTCTGCCATCGTTGAGCCAAAGCAGCCAAAGACAGATGGAACCAAATGGTCATAGCTGCATTTGATAGAACTTTATTTACAGAAACAGGCAGTGAACTGGATTTGGGTCGTGGCTATATTCCAACCGCTGCCTGTGGCAAAGGGCCTGGGGCAGAGGCTTCCCTTGCCTGGATCTAATGTGGTAACAGTGGGACTGCAGGATCAAATGATAAACTCCTAATTCTGGGAGATGTGGGCAGGCTCCCCTCGACAGAGCTTTTATCATGGTAAACTTGCCATTCACCACCAGCAACTGTGTCTGATTCCCTACAGCCTTGCCGAAAGAATGTTTTATCCAATTTTGAATTTTTGCCAATTTGATAGTGAGAAATGGTATCTCAGTGTGATTTTAATTAGCATTTCTTTCCCTTTGAATAATACTGAGCATCTTTTTTCTTTTTAATGAACCATCTGTCTTTGGCTGTTTTATTACTTGGTTGTTGGCCCTTTTCTTCCTGATTTATATTCGTTCTTTACATATTAAGGAGATTAGCCCTTCACGCGTATTCTGCAGCAGTTGGAGATAGGAGTTTGTGTGTCCATTAGGCCCAATGGTTGAAACGTTGCTCAAATGTTTGCGGTACCCAGCAGTCACGCAAGCGGAGGTGTCCAGCAGGCATTTGGAAACATAAATCTGGAACTCAGGTGAGACGCCTGGACTAGAGAAATAAATTTGGGAATATCTGAAACAACGAGGTGGGTTAGGTCACCGAGGGCGAGTAGAGAAGAGGTAATAAAACCGAGCTGTGGGCCATTCCAACACTTAGAGATTGAGGAGGACCCAGCAGCGGGGCTGGGAAGGGGCTTCCAGGGGTGCAGAAAATAAAGCAAAAGGTGGACATTTTTGGAAGCTAAATGGAGAAAGCAGACTGTCGAATACTTTTAGAGACCGAGTAAGATGAGAATTCTTGTTGAGAGTTGATCCCTAGATTTGGCAACATGGAGACTGCTGGTGACCTCGACAGGAACACTTTCAGCTGAGTGGTGGGGACAAAAGCCTGATCCCCCAGAGAGAGAAGTGATTAGGGAAACAGCCGGCTGCTGGACAGTTGCGGGTTAACTTGATGTGTGAGATGATAAAAAGTCTGTGTGAGCAGCCACGTGTTTGTCACTAGCCGTATTCAGCGGCCCAATGGCGGGCAGAGCTCGGTGGCGAGCTGTCCCGAGCCTGAGCTGTGCAGAGCATGAAGGTGGAAGCTGAGGGTGTGTGCGTTGCTGGGCCCAGGAATCCAAGCTGGAAGTGAGGAGACTGCTAAAAACAGTGACAAAGAGGTCAAGCGGTGGACTGTATGTCTAGGTACGGTCAAAGCCAATGTATTAGACTCATAAACACAGCATGCATACACAGGTCACCCAGTCTCTTCGAGGTGAGTCCTACACAGGCTCGAAGTCCATCTGATTCATCAAAAAACACATACAACAAGGCTGGGTAAATATTTCTTCAATTTTATTCCTATTTGAGTTTACAACAATTCAAGAATGGGAGATGCCCATTGTAAATGGATAGACTATAAGACCACAGATGTATCATACGGCAAGGAAGCCCAATACTGACTTTTTAAAATGTACTTCATTTGGCTACATCACTGGTAGTCTATGATGTGGAATTTTTTATGTCTTCCAAAAGATACATTACCCTACTAAGTTCATGTTCTAAGAAACGATTTTTTAAAGAAAAAATGATTGGTGGCCAAGATTGAAAATTAGGTTTTTTAAAAATTATCTGTGTGCAAATAAAGTGCCTGGTAGATTAGTGAAAGCAGGAAGCTTGGAAAGCAGGAGTTTTTATATTGGATAAAAATAAATACTGTGAATTCACATTATTTTAAGACTGATAATAAATGGGTTTTGTGGGTAAAGAAGTCATGTTATCAGTTGCACACTTATGGAAAGGCTTTCAAAAGAACAGTAAAATTTTTTAGAGGAATCTACATCCCTCTTATAAATGAATTCAGTTAATCGATGACTGATTTTTCCGTGTCTTTATTTTTTTCTTATTACATGCCTTTTAGACATTTTGTTGCTGTCACCAAGATGGGGAAAGGAGACATAACTCAAACCAGTCATCCTAGTTATTTATGAGCATCCTTGGAGAACAGCTGGATCTGGGAAGGGTGGTGGCAATGAAATGTTCTATGAAATAAGGCATGTTCTTTATTCTGATGTTTTCATTTATCTGTGTTTTCCTGGGTCTTAGAACATGAATCATTCACAGTTGGCTATATTTACCATCCAGATATATCAGTGGTTTCCCTGTCTGAAATCTAAAAGCAGCAGCAACACTCTATTCTACTTCAGATAATCCTGTTTCTCCAGTTGCTCTCCTCTCGGGTAACTAGTTAGGTACTCCTGGTGTATTTGGGGGGGTCACAGAAGGAGCACTGGCTTAGGAGATCAAACACCTAGTCTTTAGTCACAATTTGGTCACTTTGCAGCAGTGCAACCTGTAAAATGTAATTTTCTGAGTTTCAGTTTCTTTTGCTATAATATGGAGAAAGATCTACCTGACCTATTTCACAGGTTCTGTGGGGAATACTAAATAATACAGTGTATTTGAATGTGCTTTAGGTTATATAATGCACTAAAGTTGATAAATGCTTTAAAAACGTGGTTTGCTGGCCCTGGACGGTGTGGCTCAGTTGGTTGGAGCGCCATCCCATGCACCCATAGGTGACGGGCTCATTTCTCAGTCAGGGCACATCCCCAGGTTGTGGGTTTGACCTGCAGTTGGAGCACGTGCAGGAGGCAACCGATGTTTCTCTCGCACATTGATGTTTCTCTCCACCTCTCTCTCAAA
This sequence comes from Miniopterus schreibersii, assembly GCF_964146895.1. Taxonomy (NCBI): domain Eukaryota; kingdom Metazoa; phylum Chordata; class Mammalia; order Chiroptera; family Miniopteridae; genus Miniopterus; species Miniopterus schreibersii. Next base: position 175,492,349 of record NC_138102.1, read on the forward strand.
TCAATTTTTTACAATGTGGTTTGCTGTGCACTATTTTATGTTAAAAAAAATCAAAATAGAAATCATTGGGAAATATAAATGCTTATGAATCATATGGCCCAAAAGCAAACAAGTAATTTACAAATACTTTACAATAAACTCAAATAAATTATTTATGGATTTTTAAATTAAAAAATCTTTGCAGATAAATAGTCATCAATTTAACTTAATCATTCTTTCTTTCATAAGAATGCTCACTATGTGACATTATAACTCTCCAAAGGAGAAATTCTATAATTCGTTCAGTTCTCTGCCTCAGAAGCTTCATTACAAGGCAGAAGAATGGAATAATTAAAGTTATAAAATAAGCAAAAATATATAACTCTAAACCACAGTCCCCTTATTTTAAAGAGCTTAATAGGAACACTTCCCCAGTATTTGTATAAATGACCTACTATTTATACAATATTTAACACTAACTCACAACTTAAACCATGACGATGGAAGCTGATGTGCATTTTTCTTCCCTTGTCAATTAAATCATTAAGTATTTGATGGTCTTAAAAATGAACTATATGTGATATAAAAATGCTTACCTATTGGGTAACTAAGGTGTGTGCTGGCCAAGCGTCTAGAACCTAGAGCAGCGTTTAGAAGCTACCTGACACAGCAGGGTACCTGATAGAGCCTGTGGAAATGAGCCCATGTGAACAGATGACATAAATGTTCAGGCACGAGCAACCGCCGAGGTAACCCGCCAACTTCCCTCTTAGAATGGGGAACCCAAACGTCTCCATCGACTTCAGAAGAACGAATGAATGACTTGCCCATTCTAAATCTTATGTTACATTAAGTGGTGCAGTTGTTTTTAATAAGAAGAAACTATTATAATGTAGGTAAGAAATACTAAGTTCTGGGCAGTAACAAAATTTTTGGACCAAATGACCAAAGTATATCAATAAAATGTGTTTAAGAATAACTATATAATGCTAATATTCTAACGGCACTATGATCTTTGCTACCAACAAGCCAAGATTCAGCTCTCCATCGAAAGTTTCTTCATCTCTATCACACACACACACTTTCTCACACGTCTTGTCTCTACAAACGCAGCTCGGGTTATCTCCGGTTCTTGACTATTAAGTCTTCTGAGAAAGATCAACATTCTTTCCACAAATCGATGACCAAAAATGACCCACTGCTTTCATTAAAGATCTCTCAAGGTCATGATAGTGTTTCAAGGGCAGCCTGCCAAGGGCTCTGAGAGATGAAATGAAATTAGCATTGGCACAAGGAAATTCATAGCAGCACGTCAACGTGAATCTATCTTATGCTCAGGAGAACATATTTAGGTCAGGTCAGGAGCCAATAACTGGCAAATTTATCCTCAGCTAGCAGAGAGGCGGGTGCAGTGGAAACTATTACAAGCTTGCTTGGGCCCCTTTCATTTTATGGTGTTCGATGCAGTAGGTGTGACACATCTGTGCAACAAGAAAGGCTAAACTAGAACTCTCTAAACTGGCATTATAAGTTAAACAATAATTAAGTACATTTCTGCTATGTCTGTGGTTTTAAAGTTATTCATTGTAAACATCCTATATTCTTTTCTATTTAGTTAATTTCAGAGTTTGAGCTTGTATCTATGTCTATGTGAAATTAGCATAAATACTGTTCATTCTGGTTTCAACACAAATTCCTTTAAAAAATGTTAAGGCCATTTAATTGGATCGGGACCAACCGCAGAGAACCCTGACAGAAGTCAAGCCCGTGGTGGTTTATCTTGTGTTTTCCTTCTTGGTAACTTGAGAGCAGTCTGTAGGACTTATTAGTCGCCAACATCTCCATCTCGATCTCCGATAAGCCAGAGGAAATGAAAGCTTAAGGCCAACAACGCTGTCCCGAGCAGGTCGCCCAGTGCCGTTAGGTAGGGGATGGAGAAGCTGTCCGGGTCCTTGCCTTTCCTCCAGAAGTGCCGGACCATCCAGTCGGCGATCCACAGCAAGGTGAACACCTGCAAGAGAGCACAGGGATCACTGCAGGGATCACGCTGTCGCCTGGACGCGGACGGACGGCTACACATCCGCTCTCTGAAAGTGACCGGCGCGTCTAGGGATCAGGCCGGGAGAGGAGAAACATTTAATGACGGGAAGGTGTTCTTTTCCCGGCAAAAAATGTCATGCATCTTTGCAAGAAAGCTGTTCCTCGCCATTTCACATGGATCTTCTCATTTTCTCCTAGCCCCCCAATAGCCACAGCCACCCTTACAGCGAACAGTAAGCTGCGCCCGCCAAACCGCTGCAATGTTTCGGCTCCTTCCATAGGCTGACCCTGTGGCGAAGGGAGAGGTACACGAAGGAGGGTAAAAAATTAAAACTGGGAATCATTTAACATTCAATATGCAGATACAGCAACTGAAATAAAGACGGAGAACGGACCGTTTATTTACTAATTAGAAGGCCACTGGTGGCTCGCCGAGGAAAATTTCAGTGCAACGGTGAGAAGAGTGCACAGAAGGTAAGCGCGCTGAGGAACCACCTGTCTATATAGACACGGATACAGACAGTTAAATATTTTAAAGGGCTATTCAAATACTAAGACAGTGTGTGTATTTTCTAGGGTATCAGGAATACAGGGGTGAGCAAAGAAGGCTTACAGTTGTGAGCTTATGCAAATAAACAGCTTATTCTTGTACTACTATTTATTAATTATTGTATTATTTATTTGTATCACAACTGTAAACCGAGACCTTTGTGATGCTTTGAGTTTGGGGATCAGATAAATGGGGATTTTTTTATGCATTTAGATTAGGAGGATTATGTAATTTTCAAACTCCTGAAGGGTTAAAAGAGACTTGGGTTTGCCCGGCCTGTGTGGCTCAGCGGTTGAGCACTGACCAGGAGATCGCAGGTCGATTCACGCTCAGGGCACATGCCCGGGTTGCGGGCTCGATCCCCAGTGGGGGGCGTGCAGGAGGCAGCCGATCAATGACTCTCTCATCATTGATGTTTCTCTCTCTCTCTCCCTCTCCCTTCCTCTCTCTGAAATCAGTCAAGATGTATTTAAAGAAAAGGCAGGGGGAGGACTTGGGATTAGAGAGGTTAATGCCCATGGTTTTGGACAAGCTGGTGAGTGCAGCGTAGTGATTAAGGGCACTTTTCTATCACTCACTAGCTGACTGTAGACAAGTCACTTCTCTGACTCTATTTCTCGGAATGGATGTTAGAGATAATAATAGTACCTACCTCATGAAAATGGTGTAGGGATTAAATAGACTCAATAATTTAGTGCCTGGAACACAAACTATCCACAGTGTCTGCTGTTAGCAGATTTTAACAGGGTCGCTGCTATTCCCATCTGTGGCCTCTCAGACACTGGGCACACTTGGTGCAGGAGGAAGCCCACTCGAGGTCGAGTCTCCGCCCAGGGTCTACTACCTTTCATGGACACACAGACCATGAAGGGGAGGCAGCTGCCTTGGGCTCGAAACCTCCAAGTGCCGTAGTTTAGCTCTGACACCTTTATAGGAAGGGAAGTGTCTCGTCCACACAGAGGGACACACACCCGGTCCAGAGGAGTGAACTCCAGAGGCCTTGGACATCTGTCAGACAAAGAGGTTGTACTTCAAGTCCTATTTTTTTCCCACATGAGGCTGATTCATCCTCAGTGTTTTACTGGCAAAGGCTGTTCTGGAATGGTAAGATTTCATCAGGGCCATCTCCTTCGCGCGAGGGAGCACGGACTGTCAGAAAGAATCCTGGACTTGGAGTTCTGGCTTCCAGTCCTGCCACCTGTCAGCTACGTGCCTCGGGGCAGGCTTCCTGCTCCTCTGAGCCTCCGTGTCCCCACGCGAAGAAAGCAAAGCCACAGGGCCTGAATGCGCCCCGCAGGAGGAGGGAGAGGGCGAGAGGCGGCACGGAGAGCGACGGGGACCTGCCACAGCGCCTGCCACAGCGACCGGCTCACGAAGGAGACACTCAGCACCTGGCTGAATGCACGGGACGGAGCTGGAGACGGGTCACAGACACTCCTCTCCAAACAAGGGCTGTCCGTCCGGGCAGGAGGGTGGGAGACGCCGCGGCCAGAAGGCTCTGCTCTGCAGGGAAGGGTTTGCACCAACACGGCCGCCGAGGGCAGAGTTAAGGCGAAAGGCTGACGGCGCCAAGAGGCAGAACCTCAAAAGCAAAGCACGATCTGGGCCATTGAAACACGGGACAGGTTACGGAGAAAACTCTGTACGACTGGAGCACTCGGGGATTCAATAAAGAAATCTGCTGAGTGGGCCACGTGTGCAGGGGGAAACCGTTTCAAGAGTATGAGGCTAGATTTCTACAAGATCGGCAAAAATCTAAACACACACACACAGGTATTATAATATGGCATGTTGTGTATTAGTAACATGTAAATATGCTCTATAAAGAAGCTCATATCTTATATATCACACATAGTGATGCATATTCACGAATTCCTTGTATGACGTCTACACTGACTGGGAGATTCGTCTACAGCAGGGGTTGGCCAACTAGAGCCCACGGGCCAAATTCAACCTGCTGTCTGTTTTTATAAATAAAACCTTACTGGGACACAAGTCTATCCACTTGCTTCCTTACTGTCTCTTTAGCCTACTTAGTCCTCAGAGGATTCCTGTGAAACAGGTGCTATCACTGTCCCCAGTGTTCGTCTGGAGGCATCGGCCCAGGGAGCTGAGTGCGCTGCTGTGGCACTACAGGGACAGGACTCTGCCGCTGTGACAGAGACCAGTGGTCCACAGAACCTGAGGGAGTTACTATCACCCAGGGGAGCAATGCCCTCCAAATCCTGAGAGAAAAGTGTTTCCAATCTATAATTCTATGCCCAACTTATCAGCCAACTGGGGAAGCTACACTAAAAGCATTTTAAGACATGCATGCGCTCAGAAAGTTTTCTCCATGTTCTCTTTCTGTGGAACTTTCTCTAACATGTGTGGATGCAAAACGAGGGAGGGAACCAAGAAAGAGAGAGAACCGGGACCCAGGAAACAGAAGAGCCAGCCTAAGAGCAGAGGGCAGCCCAGGAGTGTGCGGCGGGCAGAGCAGGGGCCAGGCCCAGGGGGCAGAGTGCTCTGCAATGAGGCGGACTGGCAAAGCATCTGATATAATACGGTTAGAATCAGACCTAAGGGCAAACACGACTTATAGGTATGTGAAAGCTATGATGGACACCTGGGGAAAAATTAAGCTTAGGCACATAGAAAACTGCAAGTGGTAAAAAAATAGGGTGATTATCGCCAGAAAAAAATTAAAAACAGATAAAATAAACTGGGAATACACTAGTTGGCTCTGTGCTAAATGATATTCGCAGCCACAGAATATAAACGATAGTTGTTTATTAGGTAAGAATTGAGCCGGGAAAATGAGTCTCGGGTGAGACAGCTCCACCGTCACCACTGTAACTGACAGTCCACAGGTAACCTCCTGAACTGATAAAACAAAATGAGCACCCAAGTAAGATAGGGAGATAGGTAAAAGAAGAAATAGCTAAAGGAGCTCTGGAGGACTTTCAGTATCCAGTGTTTTATACACACACACAAAAAGTGTCCTTTTAATATCTTTTTCAAAATGTGACCCATAGATGGGTTATAAAATCATTTAATGTAACTGGTCTTTTTAAAAAAAAAAAAAAAATTTCAATTTTTATTTTAGTTTTTAATTGGCTTTTAGAGAGAGAGGAAGGGAAAGAGAGAGAGAGAAACATCAATGTGAGAGGGAAACATCAACCGGCTGCCTCCTGCATGCTCCTTCCTGGGGATCAAGTCTGCAACCCGGGCACGTGCCCCGAGCGGGAATTGAACCAGGAACCTTTCAGTGCCTGGCATGACGCCCAACCAACTGAGCCACACCGGCCAGTGTGTAACTGGTCTTTTATAAAAAAATGTAATAAAACAGGATAGAATGGAATAGAATAGAAAGTATTAGCACATACAGCACACAGCAAGGATATTTCATAAAACGTTTGGCTATGAAGTTACATATAAATAAAATACACAAACGTGTGCTTTGTTTTCAATGTAAACATATTTCTTACTGAGGGTTGTGGTCAAAGACATTTGAAAGCTACTGATTTAACACCTGCATCTTACATGTTAGGGATTCACATGTAAATCACTGGGAGGGGGAAACCCTGCCTTCTTTCTATTTGATTCCTTGGTTTCTAACAAAAAACTTGTGTGATAAGCCTGAAGTAAGTGGTTGTTGTTGAAAGCGCTCTACCTCTAAATAACTGTGTTACTGTCAACAAGTGAAGAAACCTCTAAATCTCAGTTCCCTCATCTCTAAAATGAGATTACCGTTTCCTACCTCCTGGGCTGGGTGCAGAAATGAAATGAGGTAACATACAGAAAGGGTTAGGCAAATGTTTGCTGTAGAGTAAGTACTCAATAGACCAGTGCCACCATCACTCTTCACTGAGTATGTTAAAAATTTACGACCTTTACTTAAGGAATAGAGAGAATGACTTTTCCCCATCCTGAGCCTCAGTTTGGGCTTCTTTAAAACGGATGAATTTACGACTTCACAGTTCGTTCCAGCTCTAAAGTACAAAGACAAGCCATCTGTGGTCGTAAACTACGCAGTGATTGCTGGATTACCTTCGAGTTTCCTCCTGAACTCCTCTCACATTCCTGTTCTAGGAAGGAGATTTAGTTTTCATTTCTCATGCAATTTCTTCTTGATGGTATTGTGATGATTCAAAGTTCAAGGCGGCTTAAATTAAATTTTTTTTTTTTTTTTTTGCAGATTAACCAAGGACAGCAGTGTTTCCTTGGAACACTGTGTAGAATGAATTATTAAAATCGCATTAAGTATCAGATACTTCTTAATGCAACCTGTTTTATTTTAAAACTAAACGATTATTTCAGAAATGCATGCTTTTCACTGTGAAAATACATCAAAAATCAAATTAAGGGTAAACTGTGTTTTCATGTCATCTGTTTGTTTTTTATGAAACGTATAACTTTTTAAAGGTAAATATACCTTCTAGAAGGGCAATTTTGTAGCCCCACCTACTTATGCACATTCTGGATGTGTTACTTGGAATTTAAATAAGCATATAAAGTACAAGAATATATATTTGCTTTGGACAATAGTGGTTCCCTCGCCAGCTCCTCCTCTGAGCTAGAATGAACTGCCCATGTGCTAGCATCCCCTGCGTGCCCCAATGCCAGTAACAAACAGCCCTGTGTACTGTGTGAAGGAAGATGACTTCTTTAGGAGAGGAATGCTGAGAAATGTGATATAAATAAACACCAGGAAAAGCTCATTAGTACAGTTCTTCCCAACCCCTAACTTACAAAGGCTGAATTCATTTCCCCTATAAAAAAATATGCTTCTCTAATCCAGTTTCCAGACTGGAAACTTTACACATTAAAATCTAATATTTAAATGTTTGCTAAAAAGAATTTAGGATTACAACAGGAAGTCAATCTACTCCTGACAAAAACATCTTTTCTTTGGTCCGAACTCTATTTGCGAGGTGGCAGATGGGGAGAAGGTGGGACAAGAAGGCACCTTATTCTGGGAGGAGCCCATAATATTCACAAACTTCCCAAGGAATTGACGGCACACAAATAGTTAAGACCTTCTGTCTAAAAGAAACTCTCAGAATGTGTTCAAAGTGACATACACAGCAATACTCATAGCCTTGATTTTTAATAACAAAACACTGCAAACAACCTAAAAGTTCCACTCAAAGAAGGATGGCGAAATAAATTATGGAATATTCACAGAACAGAATATTATATTGCAGTAAAATAGGTGAACAGCACTAATACATAAAAACAAATCTGTAAAGTACATGATTTTCTAACCACTTTGCTGTAAACCTGAAACTAATACAGGATAATACTGAATGTAAACTGCAATTAAAAAATTTTTTTAATTTGAGAAAAGAATGAATCTCAAACATAACACTGAATAAAATAAGAAAGTCACTTGAACACATATTCACTATGATTCCATTTTTATAACTTTCAAATCCATGCAAAACTAAAAAACATAACTTTTATGTTTTTTAAACATAAAAAATATATGCAGTGAAATGACAAGAAAAAGCAAAGGCTCATCAGCGAAACAATTCAAGATCAATAAAAAAGCGACCTGTGTGCCCCGCTTTGCTCTTGGAGGAGAAAGGGGCACCCAGGCGGCTTTGAAAGGTGCAGGCACTGCAGGGGTGCTTCTCAGGCCGGCTGATGAGCGTGCCAGTGTTCACGGCACTATCAGTCTTTGCAGCTCGTGCGTGTCACTGCTGTAAACTGCTAGAAAATGGAGCTGCCTGAAACTTTCAACGGCTTGTAGAATGAAAACTCAGAAGTACAGCTGTCAGCTCCTTTGACATAATGTAAACAACTCCCGAAAAGAAAACACACTTTAAATGGGAGGGAAAAGGCAGGAGGTAAGACAGAACTGAGAGGGTTGAAACCTAGAAAATAGATCTTTTCTAACATAGAAGGGTCTAAGGTCCTTGGTTAGACACAGAATATGGAGAAGAGCGGACGACAGAGTTGGATGCACAAAAGGAAGGCGCTTAATTAATCGAACTAATAACTCAGAAAAAGGCAGCTCTGAGAAGTGACAAGTGTGGAAGCCCAGACCTAACTTGCCCTTCCACAGGGTTTGAGATACAGTATCACATAAGGATTCACAAACATATCTAACCGCTGCTGCCGAAATGTTTAGCACGCTCAGAACTCTATGTTAAGAGTAGAGACTGGCCCGGCCGGCGTGGCTCAGCGGCTGAGCATCGACCTGGGACCCAGGAGATGGAGGTTCGAGTCCCTGTCAGGGCCCCGGCCGGGGTTGCGGGCTTGATCCCCGGCAGGGGGCGAGCAGGAGGCAACTCCCATCACTGATGTTTCTCTCTCCCTCTCCCTTCCTCATCAATTAAAAATATATATATTTTTAAAAAGAGTAGAGAATAAAAGGATGTTGATTTGGCAGGAATCATGGACAGAAACACATCTATGTTAGACTTGGTTATTCAGCATATCTATACCTGTAAAAATACAAATGCTCATATAAATAAACTCAAACCTACATAAAGAAGAGACTTTGCTGTTTGAAAGAATGGTAGCCCGGCCGGGCCTGGCTCAGCGGTTGAGCATCGACCTATGGTCCAGGCGATCGGGGTTCGATTCCCGGTCAGGGCACATACCTGGATTTCGGGCTTGATCAATGACTCTCTCATCATTGATGTTTCTCTCTCTCTCTCTCCCTCTCCTTTCCTTTCTCTGAAATCAATAAAGATATATTTAAAAAATAAAAATAAAAAAAATAAAAGAATGGTAAATGATTTCTTAAGACTAAAATTTAAAAAATATTAAGGCTCAAAAGAAGAATAGCATAAGAATAGACATACAATCTATGTAGATTATATATAATCTATGTAGATTTATTCTACAGAATAAAATGTAGAAAAAAGATACTAATATCATTCAATAGGGGAAACGATAGTTTTCCCAATAAATGGCGCCAGAATGATAGGTAGTCATATGGAAAAATATGAACCTCAATCTGTATCTTGTGCCACATACAAAAATTAATTCAAAATAGATCAGAGATCCAAATAAAAGCTAAATCTAAGAGAATCTAAAAGAAAATCACCCCTCACAACCTAGGTATAAGCCAAGGTTTCTTAGGGCACAAAAAGCACTAACTATAATAAAAAAAATCGATAACCTGAACTTCATTAAAATTGAAACTCCTGCTCTTAAAATATATGGTTAAGAACATGAAAGGCAATGCACAGACTGGGAGAAAATATTTCCACTACATATATCTGACAAAGGACTTGTATCCAGAATGTATAAAGAACACTTACAACTCAATAAGTCAACTGAATTTTTAAAAAATGGACTTAAATTTTGAACTTCACAAAAGAAAACAAGAATGGCCAATTAACCCATAAAAAGACACTAAATATTAAATTAGTCATCAGGTAAGTGTAAATTAGGATCACCATAAGACATCACCTTTACACTCACTGGAATAATATAAAGCTAAATATCCATTTTATAAATATATACTGTACCAGGCATGGGCTGGATGTTGAATCTATCAAGATGAAAAACATAATCCCTGAATGAGCCTGAACTAGCAAGATCCTCCGCTATCCTCTGGAAAAAGATGGAAGGGACCTTAGCAGAGCTGGGAAGTAAGAGCATTAGAGAACCCAGACTGAGGTTCTCCAGAGCACGTCCAGAAACAGACGCTCCATGGGAGCTGACTGTTCATCCAAGATTCCCAGAACAAGGAGATGACCACCCGAGGAGACAGCTTCCACCCAAGACCATCAAAATAATAGTTCTAGTTATAGATAACAGAATGGTTTCAGACTTCCTTTTGGCCAACCAAAGCCACTGCTAACACTTCATGTTACAACTGAATTGACATTACAGATAAAATAAAACAATGTATGTTTAAGTTAAAACACAAGGCAGCCAGACTACCAAGGGGATCACTGGGACTTGTTTTCTTGGTCACGCTGGAAAAATCTTAGGTTATGGTTATGGCAGTGAAGTCCCTTCTTATAATACTTTTAATTCTTCTTGTTTGTCTCATAGTCATCTAATGTTTATTGTGCAGTGTTTCAAATGCTTCAACACGGCCACTGTCCTGGCAGATGTTTCAATAAATGATTCAAAAACAAAACAAAAAATGAAATTCTGTTGAATGACAAACTGAAGATCAGATTTTCCCAAGCGAAACCCATTTTCAAGATGAATCAACAACAGAAGTGAAGGTCTGGGCGGTCCTTAATGACATCTTCCTGCAGCTTGGACCACATGAACAACAAAAGCTGAGACCGACAATGCAAAAGTTCTCACACTCCTGGGAAAAGACTGTTCTTTAGCCATGGACACAAGAGCCACCAGGACTGGTTTTATATTCATCCAATCAACAGACAACTTGCCTTACTGAACACGTTTTAGAAGCCAGCCCATCAATCAATGATGGTTTTTGCTTCTGAAGTAGCCAGTTAGGAACAAATCCAGTTCAATAAATACATCTCTGAGGACCAACGGAACAACAGTAGTCACAGCCAAGTAACCAAACTTCTACAGATGACACCAACCTACTCCAGCGTTAGAGCATCTGCCGACCCCCGAGCTCCACCCTTTGCTCAAACCCTCTAGAAGGTCAGTGCTTTGCTCTGCTGGAGAGAGTTTGCCTGATCCCAGAATAACTCCCTTATAACAACAATAAATTCAACTTTTTGTCTTTTTGCTCCTGATACTGAATGATGGTCTCATCATTCTCTGACATCTTTAAACATCCCTTTTAATGAACGCAAAAATTTCTTGCTTTAATACATTTTCCTAGTGGGCATGAAAATAATTTAGATTAGCTCTGCTATTCAGAACTAACATGGATATTTGGCTTTAAAGTTAAAGGGCGGTATGGCGCTAAACATTTATTTTTAAAAATAACTAGAAATTTTTAATTATGGAATCATTCAGGTCAGTATTTTGGGGGTGAATATTCTGGGGTCACAATCAACCAAGATTTTACTCTGAAATAAATGTGAGGAATGGTTTTTAGGCTTTTCAGTCAGTGCTTTCACAGAGCTATGCTGCAAGCTTTCTTTGCAGATGGTGTGAAAGTTCCTCTAAGCCGTGTCTGCAGCCTCAGCAGGGCTCGGCGATGTCCTAACCAGAACATTAGAGAGAGACGGCTCAGCTTCTCTGGTCCTGTCTTCTTATGAGACCCGACAGGACTGAAACGAGCCCTGTTCCTCAGTGACTCGCTGCACAGGGGTCCAGGACGCAGTGCCGCTAATGAGGCAGGCAGTCGTTTCATCTTCTGCACAGAGCTGGCCGGCGGCCCAAGCACACCTATCTCGAGAATTAATCATAAATACGAATTCAGGAAGCCGTCCCAATTTTAAGACCCTACGACCTAAGCTATAATAGCGTAATCACACTATCGTATCACAAAAATGCAATCACGCGGCTAAAAAGGAATCTCAAAAATTCACCTAGTTTTCCATTTCCTACCTTAAGGTAACCATATGAATAAACTCCCCAAGTTAAAATAGATATTTTTACAAATAGAAAAAAAAATTACTGGAACTGTAGACCCTCCCCTCACTTTTCCTTTCTGATTCTCCTCACACATTTCTTTCAACCCAAGCTAACAGACAGAAACCCGTTAGGAGACAGCAGAACAGGCACACAGAAAGACTAAAGAGCCCTGCCTTCCAGGTGGAACCTGTGGATTGAAATCCGGAGGCGTGGAAAAAACGTGACTCGGGCCAGGCAAGCTGATAAAGTGCCCTAGTTGGCCAGCTCTTTCCTTTGAGATGCCATCTGGGACTAGGGTTTGCCTAAGTATCAACATATAAAAGACAAAACCACACCATTTAATTAGGACCTACTATGTGCCAGGTATATGTAACTACTGTGCCAAGAGAAAGCCCTGTCCTCCTTTTACAGGCAGGAGCAAGACAACCCCCAGGAATTAAGTTACCTGCCCAACAAGGCTACACCACCTGACGGGCTCAGCTCCTGGGTGGTTATTCTGGGATTCCACTCATGGTCCTGTTACCACCACACATTACACAACCCTTTAGAAGAATGACTCCACGGAGCGGGGGATCGGAAGCACGGTAGGGATGCCTGATCCTGGATTCCACAGGGTCTGATCCTCTCTCTGACACCGTAAGAGACTCACTGCCCCAGTGATCCACCGCTACTAGGATGATATTAAAACAATAACAGCGCTTTAGATGCTTCACTCATTCATCCTCATAAAAACCCACGAGGTAGGTCTATTCTTAGCCTCTTTTTACAGATGAGAAAACACTGTCCCTGAGGCGTTACCTTGCCTAAGCTGCCACAGGTAGTGAGTGGCGGCCACCGGAGCCCAAGCCCTTACACTGTCCCAACTGCGTGAGAGAGATGCAGCAGATCTCGCAGGTTTGTCGGGAGTGGGAGAGTGTTGAAACTCACTGCTCTACAGAATAAGCTAAACTCTTTATTCTGGTCCCAAAGATCCCTCATGATCTTGCCTGCGGTTTTCAATCTTATTTTCTATCACTTCCTTTCATAAGCCCTGTGCTCCAGAGATTTTTCCTATTTTTAATGAATACCCTGAGTTTTTTCATTTACTTGAGGCTACTCCCTTGTGCTGAAATGGCATTTTCTATGGATTCCACAAAATTTTACGCACTATAAAACTTCCCTCCCCACAAAGAAAAACTCTCGAACTTCCACAGCACTTCGTTCTCCTCTCAGGACACTCAGGACATATTTATGTCCTTGGCTGGATTCCTACTTGACTTCAGCAGGCGTGATTTCTGTGCAAACTCTGTGAAAAGATCCAATGAAACCAGAGAGACAGCTTTAAGCCTACAGAAGTTGCCACCCTAAAAGCTATGACCCTCGCTAAGGGCAAAACAAAGTGTCCAACTTACTCTTGTAAACATAGGAGTGCAGCCTGGAGCCAGACTCCATCACGCCGTCTGGGTCTGGAAAAGTCACTTCTCTCCATGCCAACTGGCCATCTATGACGGGAACTAATAGTATAACCTACCTCCCCGGGTGGTTGTGAGGACTCAGTGAGTTCCTATCTGCAAAGAGCCTAGAACAATGAATGGTTCACAATAAATGCTATATTAATAGCTGCTTTATAATTTTTGAAATTTATATGTATGTATATGAAAAGTGGCTTAGATCACCAAACCTTAAGAAAAGAACAGTCGGAAATGAAAATCTTTCCGAAGGAGCAACTTAGGTGGTAAGGAGACAAACTGGCTTATGTATGAGAGAACCAGTACTCTTTTCCTCTCAAAAGTCATGGATCAAGACGAGATATAACTGAACGTGATAAAGTAATCGGTCAAATCTTGGCAAAACAAGTTGATTATAGACTTCGAGGTAAAATACAGATAATGGAATCACAGAGTATACCTGGGAAACTGAAGGAGTCTGTTTTAGGCCAAACAAATTTGAGAATAGCTAGCTTCCAAACCTAGAAACAGACCAATTCAGAATGATCTATTTAGACTCGGAATATAATTTTTCAGGAAGACAATGTTTTATGTATTGCCTGGGTTCTCTGGATAACCATCAAAGCCAATTTAACTTCATATGACTTTAGTAGTAATGACAGATTTTAACATTAATATACTGTTTTAGTTATCAGATTATTTTAATATTAACATATATTCCTAATTATGTACACAATGCTTTGTAACAAATCATATTTATCGTGGTAGTGGGAATTCACAAAATCATACGTCAAGAATGCAGGAGGGGACTCGGGTGACAGCAGGGTCTCTATACTTCCCGGTGTCCCCAGGATAGCAACAGTTTATACCTGTCACTCATTATTAACAGCTTGCTTTCATTCTCAAAAGTGTCCTGGTTTGGGTAAAAATTATATGGTTACCTTAGTGATAGTATCTTTACCCTTAAAATACGAGTGAGGAAACTAAGCCACAGGACAGTGCTGTGACTTAGCTGAAGTCCTAGAGTTCAGAGGTGACCAGAATTAGAACCCAGAAATAGTTGTTCCTAGCCCAGAAGTCGCCCTGTCATACCGCGTGGACTCACAAGAGCAAGGCAATGGTGCCGGCTGCCTCGGGGAGCCAGCAGTACCCGGGAAACACGCCGATGGCAGGGAGTCTCTGCCCCTCCCGGGGGGCGGTGGGGTCAGGAGCTGCAAGCTGAGAGATTTAGGGAATCCTTGCTTGTGTGCCCTCTTTCTGGGTTCACTGTCCCCACTTGTGGGTGCACCACCCCTACCGATACGGGCCAGATTCCGGGGGAAATAAGGAATTGTGTTTGGGACACGTTAAGTTTGGGATGTCCTTTCAACACTGACCTGCAGGTATCAGTTTGGGAGACAGCAGTGAAAGGGTGGTGTCCGAGGGTAGGTCCCACACCAGAAGAGCAAGGAGAGCCACGCACAGCAGAAGAGCACAGAGCAGGGCCACGGGAGGGTGAGTGGTGAGACGGAAAAGCCTCAGGGCGCTGACTAACCCGCCCCAACCACGAGGAAGAGAATGATAATGCCAATGACAATCATGAGATTAGACTGCAGCTCCCCCGTATTGGGAACTTACGATGTTCCAGGAACTCCAAGTACTTTATACACATTAGCTGAGTCCTCGAGGCAGGGGAAAATAAGGCCAGAGAGGTTAGGAAACTTAACTAAGGACACAAAGTAAGTAACAGGGCAGAAACACAGGCGCGGGCCTCCCCCGAGACCTCTGATCTCTCTCCAGCGTTCTGCGTGCTGGGATCTTACTCTCCCTCGTCTTTGCTTTGTTCTTTGTATGTGATGACGGAGAGTCTGGCTTATAAATATTTGTCTTCTGTGGAAACATTAACTTTTATGTTAAAAGTTAAAATAATTACACAGAACCACGTGACTGACTTCAGAGTAAGATGCTGTCAATGCCTTTGTTAACATTTATTTTTCAATTATACTCTGTCACTGCTTCTTTCAGTAAGTATGCGGACCATATTTCTGCCCCAAGCATGTTCTGCTAGATGAGGAATGGAAGATGCTTGCTCTTAATTTGCACTATTTGTATTGTGGCCTTGTTCGTATTACAAACCATATGTTTTAAAACGACCATGAGCTATTATTTGTAAAACAGAAATGCTTCTTAGAAATTCATTAATCAGTATTAACCAATACCCTATGTTATTACGCAGGGCATCCATTTGCTCGCTTAAAGTGGACCTGGGATTTGCTGAGAACAATTTTCCTTGAGAATACAAACGTGTTGGGAAATATGACATGATGCAATTTACACGAGTGTAAAATTCAACAATAAGTATTGCCTAGTGATGAACTCTGGGGAGGCATGTTTTTAAAATGGTATTAATAAAAAGTGGAACTACTATTATTTTGTTAAGAGTAGTTTCCAGGAACCGTATTTTTAACTGCATGACCCGGCTCCCTGGCAATGCCCCTCTGACTAGAATGGCTACCTGGCCCAGACTGGACCACTCATATCTGCTCCTTCAGAGCTGGAACTGGGTGTGGGGAAGCAGGCCAGCTCTACCGTCCCCATGATGAAAGGCATGCTGTTTGCAGCTGTGGGGTGGACTCTGCCCCAGAAGTGCAATGCAGACAGCGGAGAGAGCATCCAGTAAGATGGAAGGTTATGCGTCGTAAAGGAGTCTGAGAGCATGGTGCTGGAGGCCAAATGCTCTCTAGATCCCCGTCTCTGTCCCTCCAAAGGCGGGAGTGTCTTCCTTCCTCTCCAATTCCATATCTAGCTTTATATTTCTTTTCTTAAGTTTTTTAAAAATATATTTTTATTGATTTCAGAGAGAGGAAGGGAGAGGAAGAGAGAGAAACATCAATGATGAGAGTCATTGACCGGCTGCCTCCTGCCCGGCCCCTGCTGGGGATCAAGCCCACAACCCAGGCCTGTGCCCTGACCGGGAACCAAACTGTGATCTCCTGGATCCTATGTCAATGCGCAACCACTTAGCCACACCAGCCAGGCTAGGTTTATATTTCTTGATAAATTCCTATTTTTGTGTCTAAGCAAGTGCCAGAAAGTTTCTGTGACTTGAATCCCAAAAAACACTGATTAAGATATCCATTATTTTGCATTTTATGTATAAAAATACTTGGATGTATGTTTTCTTAGGACGGTAATATATGAAATTTTCTTTGCTATGGTAACAATAAATTCAAGAATTATTTTTTTAAAATAATAGTTTCATGTTTACTGCTATTAATTCAAGTTTCTCATTAGCTATAATCTATACTCTGATCCCCCCACCCCCCAAAAATGTTTTAAAACACTTTTAAAGAATGAAGCCAGGCACAGGCACCAAGTTTGATTCTGAAGTGACAGAGGAAGAAAACTATTGTTATAAGGAGGTAAGTCTGAGTCTTCTAGCTGTTTTATGCATTTAACTCTAACCTCCCACAACTAAGAGACGATCTTAAAGGGCAGGGGCAACGTCTCCTATTTCTTTTGTACAGTGTCAAGCATAGTACTTGGAAGATTGTATGTACTATATGTTTGATAAAATCTTGATAGTCACAATTCTCAACTTTACATACTGAGAACTGATTGTCATTCTACCATTTAAAGGAAATATTTTGTCTCTCCCACATGAAAAAAGAGATGTGCCAGGAGCAATGGTTTTCTACAACCAGATTTTCATAGTGAGTTTCTCATAGAACTTGGTGCTGGCAAGAATTCTGTAGAGTTCTTTGTAATCTAATTTCCTGTAGGAAAAGAGGGAACTAAAAATTTCATTTAGAAAATGGGCTGCATTGCTTACCAATTATATTAAACACTTTGTTGGAATCCAACAGGCATCTAGGGCTAGAAAAGTCTCATTTCTCTTTTCCCATTTAGGTATTCCATAGCAGGAAAAAAGTCAACATATTCCATCTTTTTGCCTCTTGTAGGGTATGTGACCCAAACTCTATGTTTTTGTCTTTTCACAAAAGAAGAATTTCCAACACAAAAGGGAACTAGCAGAGGCTTTAAGTAAAATAGGGACATGAGTCACAAGAGATTGTCGGTCTGTATATTTGATTGTTATCTTTGAACCTTCTCGGGTGTGTTATGCAGTTAAGGTACTACATAAGGCAAGCAGGAATCAGCGACGGAACACCCTGAAGAAGATGCTCCCTCTGTCCATCTTAGAAGGAAACCCGACAGGCCCATCCCAGCCTGGAATTCCACATTGTGCTTTTGATGTCACAAACTAGCAGGCTTCCAGCAGTCAGTGGGCACCTGAATAAGTGAGATGTGAAGGCAGAGGAGATCACTGGGTTCTTAGAGAGAAAGAACCCAAGCTGTCTCCAAGTTTGTAAAAGAAAGTACACTCAGGTTCTAGCAAATCAAGGCTGTAGGTTCAAAGGGCTAATTTGATATAGATGAAAAACTGTGTTCCACCGTCAGCAGTTTTACCCTTAACCACAGCTAGCAGTCTCATAAATGCTCCCTGATGACACAAAAGGTACAATGGGCGGCACAGGATGGTGAGTTTGGTGCCAACCCATCTGTACTATTGAAAAAAATAACTCGAAATATACTGTGACTGATCAGGTACTAAACGTGAATGGGTCCTCCACACATTACTCAGGCCGTGACACATTACAACGACTCTGGTTGGTCTTGGGCACCAGGCGAGAACTTGAGTAAGTGAATAATCCATCACATCTACTGTCCGTGGCTCAGTGGCCTTAATATCACATAACAAAGACACACTTGTTGGATTCCTTCTAATTGCAAGACCCATAACAAATAACGTAAACAACATAATCTGCGAAATAATGAAGTCAGTGTGCAAATAAGACACAAGCTCGACCAATCCAAGTCCCAAACAATTTCAAACTCAAGCAGACTTTCTACTTTTCACTTGACGTAAGAAATAGCCACAGGACCAAAATTAGACAGCTCATGTGCTCTGACAACCTCCTATATTAAAGTTACTTTTGTAGAAAAAATCAAACATACACAACCGTAGACAGATTAGTACAAATTAACCTCATACCATTATCATGCCATCCCTCAGCTTCATCAATTATCAGCCCAGGGCCAATTTCGCTTTATCTATGCCCTTTACTTGTGCTTTTCCCTAGCTATCACCAAGTAATTTCATCTCTAAGCATTTCAGTAAATCTTTGCAATTTCGACTGAACATTGAGAGAATTTGTGACGTTTTGTGTTTTATGTTCATTGCCTTTTATTTTAAATACCTATATCTGTGAAAGAGAGGAAACTGGTGTTTATTGAAAGCAAGGAGAAGAAAATTTAGATTTTTTCTGTGTTTTTTTCCCTAGACTATCTGGGGCCTAAATACAGACATAAACTTTTTTCCTCCTTCCACTGAAGGAGGAGACAGAGCTGGCAAGATACACTCGGTTTAACACACATTAACTGAGCACTAGGGATGGGGCCAGGTGCTGGAGATACAAAACTAAGTAAAACAAAGATTCCTTCTCTAGAATGACTGAGATAGACACATAAACAGAGCAATAAACACAAATGTCAAATCAATCCATGAGGCAAAGGGGTAGAGTTGCAAATAGGAACATGTTCAAAAAATGGCACTGTTTATCAACAGACCAATGAACAGTGTCTGGATATTTTCCACGGTAAAGAACATAAATTATAATAAATGACCTTATCATATAAAGCAATAAAGGTAGCCAGCAGTAAAAAGGCATTTGAAATAACTTTGTCCCTACTGAACGGTAGAAAAATATTACTCCCCTGGTAATCAGTTGCCTTTTCTTACATGCTCTGACAGCAAGTTGTATGTAGCTGTCCCCAGAGTTTATTCTATTATAGTATGATATTATATTAATTATTTGTTCATGTAGTGGTCTTTCCTCTAGACGAGTCCTTGAGGATAGGGTCTTAATTTATTCATCCTGTGATTGAAAACCCATCCCTGCATCTACTAGAATGAAGGTTTATTGAATGAATAAATGAATGATTTATAGATAACTTTTAATAAAATCTCAGGCACTATAAAGCATCATAGAAAAATTAAAATATCAAGTAAGTCATAAGGATTTTTGGTATTTAAAGAATAGATTCTAGTCTCCCTTGCCTGGCATTTAAGGCCTTTCTATCTACATGGTCCCTAATCTACCCTTTTAATCCTATCTCATCTACTCCCTTCTCTTAGGCCCTGTGTATAAATTACTTTCTCTCCTAAACTCTCTGCTTCCTCATCTCTATGCTTTTACTCAGTAATCTCTAAAGTTTTAGATTATATAGCCCTTTCAGTATTAAATATTTGAGCATACTTACTGTGCTAATATACTATGTTTATTACAAAGCAATCATAAAATAGAAGAAAACAGACATTTTAAACAAATGGGGTAAAAGGCAAGGAAGCAATGCCTTCAAAATTCAAAAAGAAACAGAATTCTATATCCAGTCAACAGATCTGCGTTTAAAAAAAAAAAAGGCATTTTACAACATGCAAAGGCTCAAAAATATTTACCCCGATGCACCTTTCTCAGGAATCTATTATTAGATGTATTCATACAAAACAAGAGAATATATAAACACAGGAAGTTGTGGAATCCAGGAAACAGGATCCAAAGGCTCTAGTGATCAGGTCAGTTTAAAACAGATCTTGAGTTATTGGTTTTAAGAAGATCAAATCAATACCAAGGCAGTTGAGTTGATTTTTGAAATGTTAAAATATTTCATGTGCCTTTAGATTTACATAGTTATACTTTTACATCAATCTGAGCATAAAGAAGATTACAAGAGGTTTTAACTCTTACCTGTAACAAAGCAGCAAATAAATATACAACTACGAAGATTACAGTCAGAGAAGTGTGACCACTTTTCATCAAATGAATCGTGTAGAGGAAAATTAAATGCCCGGGAATCACTAAAAGCAGTAGAACTTGAGCAGACTTATTATTTACTCCTGTAATATAAAATGTAAAAGTTGTTAAAATAAAATCCTATTTTGGTTATTAACAGGTCACAGTTATTGAAATTTAAGGATTATTTTTTAGTTACTATATATACCACATAGCATCACATAAAATTCAATTGCTAAAAATAAGTTTCTTTGAAATTCTCATTATCTTATATGTTAATTAAATAAAAGGTGATTGATAAAAATTTGCTATGAAGAACATTGGTCAGACTTTAATATCTAGCATAAAAACAGAGGAAAGACAAAAGAAAAAATTAAAAGTTATTATTAAAGTACTGAAATGTTTTCATTTTACTTTTCCTTTAAGAGTTCTCCCACCAATATCATAGGCTGGGCATTTATGATCCTCATTTGAAAGTCAAAAATTACATTTATGCCCAGCTGGCATGGCTCAGCAGTTGAGCATCGACCTATGATCCAGGAGATCGTGGTTCGATTCCCAGTCAGGGCACATGCCCGGGTTTCAGGCGTGATCCCCAGCAGGGGGGCGTGCAGGAGGCAGCCGGTCAATGACTCTCTCATCATTAATGTTTCTATCTCTCTCTCTCCCTCTCCCCTCTTCTCTCTGAAATCAATAAAGACATATTTTTTAAAAATTTTAAATTACATTTATTTTCATCAGAAAAAGGTGCCAAGAATTGTGAGATTTAAGTTGTTGTTTTAGTTTTTTGGTAATCACATGCCTGGTTGACATAAATAATGCATCGTTCCTTGTAACTGAGTTATCGCCCCTCATCCTGTTTGTTTGGGATCAAATGCCTACACTTAGAAAGCCAAAAAGATCAATACAGGAAAGATAGTACATCTGTCTCCCTAAACCACCTAGCAACGTTTGCTTGTGTCCATGAGGTTGCTCTTTCCTGACTCATAAACAAGTTATCCTAGAGAAGAGACAAAAGAGAAAAAGTATACAAAGTTCCTCAGGAACTGCAGGATTAATACAAATGATTCTTTGCTCACTGAGATTTAATGAACAAAATCTATTTAAAATCTATTTAGCGCTTAGAAATAAAAAAGTTGAGCAACACTCACAAACGAAATATGTATACAACAAATGTTATCTGCCTATATTCACAGAGAGCAATAGTTCCCAAAATAAAATATACAAAAATCCACAAGCACATACCTGGACCAAAAAAAGTTCTAAATGGGTAGTAACAACCTTTGCGTTCATCGGGCAATTCTCCTGGGATGCTATGCAAATGGAGGTAGGTAGAAATCCTGCTAGCCTGAATGGCCACCAAATTACCACCAATACCTGAAACACGGGAAAACAAAGTAAGTATCCTCATATTTTAAACAATGTGCATAAATAAATTCTGCCAACTGCAGGCCCCTTTTTGTCACATCCTGGGCCAATAAAACAAAATAAAAAGTTCTTCTCAAATGCTGATTTATTTAAGGTGAGGTAGATAGTCCAAAGGCATAAAATATCATTGTTAGGAAAGAGTCATTATTTTTTTCAAACCTGACTTACTGTCTGGTCTGCAAGCAGACCAAAATACTTTTTTAAAATTACTATCAATACCAAGATATAAAACTAGGTAACAAGACGTATCATGTTTATCATCTTAATGAGAGGAAAAATAAGCTGGATTTATTCAAATAGAAACTTCTCAGGTTGCTTAAGAAATTTATATATGGCACTAAAAACACACAAAACCTCAAGGAAGTCATCTTTTAATCTAGGTTATCTTTTCCCATACTCTGAGAAGAGGTGATTGATGCCAAGAAGTGAAACTAATTCCAAAGAGTGGTACGCCCCACCCCAGCCGCAAGGTGAGACAGGACACCCCGACTCTTTCTCCTTCCACAGAACGAGAGGAAGAAGCAGCAGCCGTAACAGCAAGTAGGAAAAAACAACTGAAAATTTAAAATTCCTAAAATTCCTAAATGCTGTGGGTAGGCCAGCATACTTGCCAGTCCTAGACACAAGGGCATCATATTCACTTGTCAGGTATTTCTTTTTTTTAATGGTTTTATTGATTTGAGAGAGAGAGAGGAGAGGGAGAGGAAGAGACAGAGAAGGGGAGAGACACATCGATCTGTCGCCTCCTGTAGGAACTCCAACTGGGGACCGAGCCCGAAACCTGGGCATGTGGCTGACCAGGGACTGAACTAGCGACCTTTTGGTGCACTGGACAACGCTCAGCCACCTGAGCCACAGCGGCCAGCGCTGCCAGCTGCCTCGGCAGGCCTCCCCGAGGAGCTCGTGGGCCACGCGAGGCAGGGCAGAAGGCCTGACACAGCCAACCTCGGTAACACAGGCAGGAAGGCACATCTACTCTGAACCCCTCACGGAAGCCAAGGCTGCCAGGGGTGGGGAAGGAAACATGCCAGCCACCTGATCCCAGGGAAGGATCAGCTGCCACTGGAGGAAAGGAGAAGCAAAGCCGCCGCTGGAGGAGGGGAAGAGAAGCCCTGCTCCCGCCCAATCCGGCAGAGCTTGGCTGCCAACCGCGGAGGGGAGAGACACTGAGAGACGCATGAAGAACCCGTACCAGTAACAGAGAAAGAGCCAAAGGACAGATAGTTCACAAGAGGTTAATCCAAACTGCTACGCTTTATGAAAAGGTGCTCAACCTCATTGTTAAGGGAAGTGCAAATAAAAGCACAATAAATATCATTACACACCCAACAACCTTAGCCTGACTGTGGGTAATGACGTGGAGCAAAGAGAAGCCTTACGCACAGCTATCAGGAGTACGCGTGGTAAACAGTCCCCTGTGAAAACGCTCTGGCGCCCCGTAATAAATTAACTCATGTGCGCAATTTCCTCACCACATCTCATTTAGTAAACAAAACATTCATTAAAAGCAAATGTTTAAGATAATGTAAAATGCAGTTTCATTAAAAGATTTTAAAAATGCATGCCAGGGAGTTCTGAAGATTTTTCTAAAGGAAGCTAAATGTCTTTAAAAATGTGTTTGAAAGGGAAACAAAGTCATATTGACAAGGCTGAATAATGAAGGCTCCTAAATGCAGAGCTCAGTCCTCTGCAGAGCTGACTGGCTCAGATGACATTGGTTTGCAAGCTGCCTCAGCCACTTACTGGGACTTCAGTGATATTTAACCTCTTGGAGCTTCAGTTTGCTAATTCTTACCATTGATAACTGGTGTGTAAACAACAATTCCAACCAAGTTTGGGTCAGATACGGTTGTGTCCAGAATAAGGCCCCCAATGCTGAAAGATACAAAAGCATATAATTTAAGGAAGAGAAAAAAAATGTACTAATTTGAAGCTGTTCTTTATATACAAACACCCCTACTTTTAAAAATAAACTATTTAGACATTGAAAAAAACAGAATAAAAATATTCAAAGTAAAAATCAATGTCAATCACAAAATATTGAAAATAAACCATGGCACAAGCTGTAGCCGCACATTTCGGGGCTCTCTTTCTGATCTCCAAGATATGCTACTTGCAAAAAGGAAATGCATGTACTTTAAGTGCATTAAAATGTATGGAAGGACATATAAGAAATTACTAACAATATCTGTCTCTAGGGGCTGGGACTGAGAATAATGGTCATTTTCTATACTTCTATACTTATTAAATTTTTAAAACCATGTGCATTTATTGCTTATAATTTAAAAATAATTTTAAACGAGTATCTTTCCATATTTGAAGTAAACAAGACAGTAAAGGGATGATTTTTATTGTGTTAAAATTAGATTATCACTAGTTTTATACTAGTTAGGTTATCACTGGTAAATCAAAATAATGAGCTGTAGCCATAAAAAGAGCTGATCTTAAAAACAGAGGTCTGGAAAAATAATACACAGTTTTATTGGTGGCCAGCCATACACTTCGAATGTCTCAATGGAGCATGGAGACCTTTTAAATTTCCAAGACCATTATCAATTAGTTAACTTCAGTCTCTTGGTCTACATACTATAAAACATTGCCAGTCCCAATATTCTATGGGATCCTATTGCCTAAATCTCCTAAGAAAATGCAATTCAAAATACAGAAAAATAAACTGTATGGGATTTATGGTCAAAATATCAGATCAAAGGTTCTTTGCACTACCTGATGGTTAATATTAGGAAATTATTAAATCGTGTTATTTTAATTCTTTAGTAAAAATAAATGAATAGCTTAATATACCTAAACTACTAGGAGTTCCCATTAAAAGGTACACTGTTATTAGGATCCTTGCAACTCAATCTGTTGCAATATATCCTTAATTATATCCCTAAGTCCTGTCAAAGTCCTAGAAGTGGAAGTAGTCAAATGGTATACACATTTCTAAGGCTTTCTGATACCTATCTGAGCAATTAACTATGAAAAACAAGTAATGTCCTTGTCAGGTTAAAACACACACACACAAATACATATACAAACACCACTAAATTTCACTCAGCAATCTGATAAGGATTTGGTCGGAGAGAAGCTTGAAACTGGTAGCTAAATGAGGTTCTGTACATCTACTGATTTCAATAATTCCTATCACTTATATCCATTAGTACCTGGGATACTAAAGAATTGGCTATAAAATATAACTGATTCAAGAAATAAAAACAGGCAACTAATTTGTTTTAATATACACACAGATACAGGTATACGGACTGTGTACACACACACACATTTAATACTAACCTACTTATAATCATAGCTGTTATGACAGGCTCCCAGCCTGAGTGGAGAACTGTCCTAGTGGCTGGATGCTTGGCTGCTACTATAATCCAGATAGGAGTTAGAGCCAAGAAAAAGACACCAACTAATGGAGAAATGTAGTAATAGTTCTCTAAAATTAAAAAAGAGACAGCATTTCAATTTCTGTTCTAACCATAGAGCAAATGTAAACATTAAAAATTTATTAGAAGATATGTTACCAAACATATTCACGTGCCATTTATTTTCTAAAACTTTCAAACATTTAAAACTGCAGATAAGGTAAAAATATTAATGTAACTGAAAACTCATACATTACTTCAACAAACATTTATTGAAATACCTATGGGACCTAGATGAGAATAGCAATAATAATAAAAATAATAATAACACGAACAAGAGTAAAAAAGCTAACATTTATTTGGCTCCTGCTATTTATTTACCAAGCACTGTGCAAAATGCTTTATATTCATCAACTCATTTAACTGTCCTCACAAGCATGAGGTAGACACTGTCATTTCTAATTAATGAACAAACTGAGGCTTAGGAGTTTATAGGGTAGAAAACTGGAAAAGAGGGAGCTATCAGAGAAAGAGCTTGAGAACTGAAGAGCAGGCCTCAGTGTGAGCTCCACAAGACCAGGCCAAGAATAATTGGGGATTTGTAAACTGAAAAATTCTCAAGAGTTTACAAAGGGCTGGAAGTCATTCAAGATCTAACCCCCTAGAGAGAAGAGGCCTCTTTGAACACTGAGAACATGCAGTAGACCCAAGAACGGTTGTGGCTTAGTAGCAAAGCTAGCCCTAGTGTCAGGTCTGCTGTAGATCTGCCCTGATCAAACTCAGAGCCAAGCCTTGTAAAGCTCAAGCTAACCCGCAAATAACAGCCTACAAGAACAAAGTCCAATACTTTGCAAAGAAAAAAAAAATTGAGCATGTAACAATATTATATTCACAATGTCAAACATCCAACGAAAGATTACTTTCAAGAGTTTGGGATAATATTTGGTAGCATTTACAAACTTAGTTAAATAAAGGAGACATTCCACTTACATTAGATATTTCACCTGTTTCATAAAAGTATCCAAGCACATATAAATTTTAAATGTACAAATATGGTGAGTCTTAAGTTTTCATAAATATTCATATAATGCATACAAATCTGGTAAGATTTCTATTTAAAAATCACAAGAATAAGTCCATTACTTAATTATAAATTTAAAAATGGAATTAGAAGACTGACATGTTACTCCAATGGACGAAGTAACAAGTACACAAAAAGAAAATATGTACTGCCTCATTAGCATAAAACCATTAATGCCATGAGCCAAATTCTCAAATATTTTTAGACTTCATTCTAAATCTCCCTAGGTTAAAAATTGTCTGCCTCTTCTTGAAGCAGTTCCATCATTCCAGGACATGTTGGCAGTATCGCTTTAACTGATCAAGGTTTTATTATTAACAGAGATTTCAGCCAGGGCATTCTGGATTCTTCTCAGTGACTCTAATACTTATTTTGTATAGTAGAGACTTCATAATGTAAAGACAGTTGATCTCATAGTCCTTGTAGCCTTCAGCTTTAGATTTAAATGTTACTAAATTTTCCTGACATCTCACAAAATCCTTCAACCCTACTCATACTCTTATCTTTAATTGGATTTTGTGTTTCTTCATTTCCTAACATATTTACAGAACTTCTCACCTATGATTAAAGACGTTTGAACTAGATAAAAACTCAAATTCTTTCCTATCACAAAGAAACAATTACTATAGATGTTAAAATAATATCCAAACTTTATTCTCATGGCTTTATCTGATTTGCCGACACATCTTCAAAATACTTATCCTACAAAATTTACTTAAAGATTTTCTTCCATATAAAGGGTT
This sequence comes from Miniopterus schreibersii, assembly GCF_964146895.1. Lineage (NCBI taxonomy): Eukaryota > Metazoa > Chordata > Mammalia > Chiroptera > Miniopteridae > Miniopterus > Miniopterus schreibersii. The sequence goes on from NC_138102.1 coordinate 175,519,263, forward strand.
TTGACTAATACTATATATAGTGTCATTTTTCTCTATGATTTTTAAATATATATATATATATCTTTATTGATTCAGAGAGAGGAAGAGAGAGAGAAACATCAATGCTGAGAGAATCACTGATTGGCCGCCTGCTGCACGCCCCCTGCTGAGGATCCAGCCCGCAGCCCAGGGATGTGCCCTGACCGGGAATCGAACCTCCATCTCTGGGATCACAGGTCAATGCTCAACCGCTGAGCCACGCTGGCCAGGATCTCTCTGATTTTTTTTTTTTGAAATGAAGAAACCTTTATTGAATGGATTCTCAGTGTTCCTTTTTAAACCATGGATAAGGGTAAATAACATCCTAATTGGGAAGCATTCTTACCTCCCAAAACAAGTAAGGCTGCCAACAATCTCTTCACAGGATTAAACAGAAAACTAAAAGCATTAAAATCCATTGAACACAAATGAAAAGAACTATTGTGCTAGGTCAGATCATCTTAGTGTTTCATTTTCAGGTCAAGAGAGGAGCACCATGCCAGGCTTTTAAGTTATTCTCAACATTAACTTTCTGGAAGGTCATCTGAAGTTTAAAAAAAAAAACCCATCATCCCAACCCCAGAATCACTGCCCCGAATTTCCAAAGAGAAGAAAAAATTTCTTGGGGATAAACTAAAAATAACAAGTGCACAGTTCCTCAAAAACTTAAACAGGGTGATCACATACCCAGCAATTCCACTCCTAGGTATATTTCAAGAGAACTGAAAACATGCGGTCACACAAAAATGTCCAAGAATGTTCACAGCGGCATTATCGTAACAGCCAAAAAGGAGCAGCAGCCCGAGTGCCCACCAAACGCTGAACGACACACAGAATGTGGTACATTCATACGATGGAATCATGTTAACCCACAGAACGGGATAGTCTTCAGTACTGATTCATGCTACCACAGATGAGCCTTAAAAACACGCTAATTTGCAAAAAGCCAGACACGAAAGGTCACATATTGTATGACTCCATTTTTGAAATGTCTAAAATAGGCAAATCCATGGAGATAGAAAGTAGGTTACGGGTTGCCAGGGAATGGGGGAGGGTAGAATGGGGCCTGACTGCCAATGGTTTCTTCTTGGAGTGGTCAAAAGGTCCTGGAATTAGATAATAGGTTGTATAACCTTTAGATGTGCAGAACCCCACTACACTGTACACTTCTAAAGTGAATTCTATGGTGCCTGAATTATATCTCAACTTAAAATTCCAACAATTATTTGAAAAAAGGAGGGGAGACTATACTCTTCAAAAATGCCAATGTCACAAAAGACAAAGACTGTACATACATTTGTACATTCATACATACATTCAGAAAAAGTAAGAGAAAGAGAAATCAAATGGGGTAAAACGTTAACATTAGGTGAATCAGGATGCAGAGTATACAGGTGCTTTTTTGTACTATTTTTATTTTTGCAACTATTTTATAAATTTGAAATTATCTCCAAATAAAAAGAATTCTAAACACTAAAAAAAAAAAAAAGAAAAGAGTTGGAAAACCATGATAAAATAAAAGTATCTAAAATAATTTGCTGTAAATGTGTTCTATTTCAATTTCCTAACAAATCTAACATAACCCATTCCCACTAAATTAGACCATATATATAATTATATAGGACTCTCATTCCCTTTCCCTGGGTAACTTCCAATCCAATTCTGATAGCTAGGGAAAAATTACAAATACAGAAAAAGGGAAGTGCTAAAATATTCCTCTTTTTAGGATATACTGGTATTTTATAGATGTCATAAAATTGAAAAATTACTTTTAGAAAACCACTAATGACACAATCAGCAAGAGAAAAGGGTGAATTAAAAGCCAACCATTATCCAATTCTAGAGATTGCCCCACTTTGTTTTCTCCTGCCTCCTTAATCTATCACCAATGGATTTCACTACCTTTCTTATGTTTTTGTCTGTTGATTCTAAATGCATAAAAGGAACTCAAAGCTGACAATCTCCAGAGCATTTTCTCAGTCCTTTGAGATCTTGCTTCTGGGCATGTCCTCAAAAACTTGGCTCAAATAAACTCTTTTAAGACTTAAAAAAAGCCAACCATGAACTTCTGCATTAATATCAAAACCTAAAAGAATATTTCCTTCTAAATGAAATATATATTAAAGTGATCCTAGTAAAAATAACATTTTTTATTAATTTCTGGGTATATAATGGATACTGTGGAAGGCTGAATGACCCTCAATGACATCCACACCGTAAGCTCCCAAATCTGTGAATGTTAACTGTACAGAGCAAAATCCTTTCAAAGCCAAGGATTCCAAAATGGGGAGGTTATCCTGAATTATGTGGGTGAACCCTAAATGTAATCACAGGTGTGACTGATTACTTGTAGGTGGGAAGTAGAAGGATTTGACTGCAGAGGAGAAAGCAATGTGACCACAGGAGCAGGGATTGAGTGGTGTGGCTATAAGCCAAGGGATGCTGGCAGCCCCCGGAAGATGGAAGAGGTAAGGAACAGATTTTCCCCTGAAGCGTCCAGAAGGAACCAGCCCTGCTGACACCTTGAGGTTAGCCCTGTAGAACTCATTTTGGGCTCTAGCCTCCACAAACAAGGTTTGTGATCATTTGTTATAGCAGCAACAGGAAACAAATACAGCTGGAGAAGTAAAACTTGGTGAAATTTTAAGCCTAATTAATACCTGCGTACCTTAGTACTGACACCGAAATATAGGTAAACTACAGAGACGTAAAGACTAATACAGCTATAAAGTGGTTCAAATTGCTAAGATTCTACTTAACTGTCAAACATAACTGCCATACACTGCTTTCACCTTTTATTAGATTGTTGGTGGCATTTTGCAACTACTGTTACAGAATCTCACTATCAGCATTATTCCCACCCTAAATGCTGAAATATGTAACTGCTATGAGTGACATCTTTGTATGTCAGCTGTTTCTGTGTAAACAACAAAGCAATGGGCATTGGAAGTTGTAAACAATTTTTAAAATGCCCTTTATAAGAACCATCCGAATTTTCTCACTAACTTGACCTTCTAGGAATCACTCTAAACTAAGATGGTGCAGTACTGAAAAACTCTGAGGAGTGACATGGGTGATAAATTTAGATTCTACTCACATCACCACATCAAGGCAGTGACATTCTAAAATGTCATGTAAATAACCAGGAGGCGCCCGTTGGTGTCCACGGGACTGAAGGAACAACCTAAGCTGACTGTCACTGCTTTTACAGCTTCAGGTAAGCCACCTTTTTAATGTGAACCCTGAAGAATGAGAAACCAACATTTTGCTTCTCAGAATTTGCCCACAAAGAGAAAAGCTGATAATTTTCAAATCAATAAAGATCTTGTACACAAAAGAATTATGTAGCCATGCAGTTATAAATAATTGAAAAAGTTTTTTAAATCTTCTTAAAATTATGAAGACAAGAAGACAAGACTGTGTACAGGTACTTCAGTTACTGGCCCAACTTTAGGACATGTTAATTGCTTTTCAAGATTGCTGCACGCTTAAGGATTACTATATGAATGAATAAATGCCTTTATATTTCTCTGCAAGTCATACCAAAGTTTATCTTAGTCCAGAACTTAGATTACTCTCTAAACTTTCTATTTCCATTTGAAACAGATCTTTTCTCGCCATATGTTGCCATTTTAATTTTTCTATAGTGATAGTAATTTCTAGAAACTTTCTGCTGAGGCTATTTCCCTAATACTAAGTACTCATCAAAAGTACCATTTCTTTGTTATATATTATTGGACAGACACTGTGACAAAATCATTCAGAAGGATGTCTATCTTCTATTTCCCATGCATCTACCACTTCCTGAACAACCTCGCCTCACATTAATTGGGCAGCTTTCAACATCCACTATGGGGTGCTACAAAAACAAATAAAATAAAAACATACGTTTATCCTCAAGAAGCTTACACCCTCACAAAGGAAGGTGCTACATCTACACAAAAAGCTAATGACTGCCCAAGTGTAAAGAATGTCTTAAGAGAAGTACCGATGAAGTGCTATAGGAATTCAGAGGAGAAAATACTGAAAAGTGCAGCTTCTGCGCAGCCTTCATGGAGGGGAGGGGAACGGCCTAAGAAAGAAAACAGAAAGCTCACGGCTGTAAGAGAATCAGCAAGTGGCCGAGTCCGGCTGGAGTCAAGGGCCGCAGAAGGGAGGAGCAGGCCAGACCTCCAGGGGGTAAGTTTCTACGACGCCACGGGGCCTAATTACCAGGCCAGAACCTGAACTCTGTTCATTAAGCAATAAAGACTTGCTCAGGGTGACTCCAAAAAATAAAGTCAACAGGAGTAAAGAAAGCTCTTGGGCTTGCTTTGTCTTTTAGAACTGGAGAGGTGAGAAGGAGGGAAATCCATATTTACTTCAGGTATCAGAAATCAGCAATTTTTTTTTTTAAATCCTCACCCGAGGACAGTTTTTCCATTGCTTTTCAGGGAGAGTGAAAGGGAGACGTGGAGAGAGAGAGAGAGAAACATCAACGTGAGAGAAACATCAACTGGTTGCCTCCTACACGTGCCCCGACGGGGGCCGGGGATCAAGCCTGCAACCGAGGTACCTGCCCTTGACCAGAACCGAACCCGAGACCCTTCAGTCCACAGGCTGGTGCTCTAACCACTCAGCCAAACTAGCCAGGGCAAATCAGCAAATTTTATCAGGACTAAAAGAAAGGTAGCACACTGGGTGAATGTCAGGTGAGTCCTAGTTCACGTATCAAAGCTAACGACATGAGGGACGCTGTTCAACCTCATTTCTGAATACCCCAAATTCTAAGTGAGGCCTTTCTCAATGTCCCGTTCTTTGAGAGACATACGGCCTCTATTTATAACCAAAGCTATAGCTGCCATGAAATTCTCTTTTTCTCTCTAAAAACTGCTAAGTGTTTAACATAGTTCAGGAATTAAACTTTGTTTCTAAGAACTGGCCATCTCAGCAGGAGGAACCAGGTCTCGGAATTGAACGGCTAATACTAGGCTTACAACTGCTATCTTATGAGGCCCCCTAGTGCTCACAATGCAGATACTTTAGAAGTTCAAACACTGACACTTCAGAAAAACCTCTGACTATTAAATCCGCTATGGAATCAATCAGTAGCTATGATTCTAGTACCGATTCCACTCTGGGAGTGTGTGATTGGGGTGGTTGTCCCCACACCACCAAGCAATTCTCGGACACCAAGCGTCCTACCATTCAACTCAATTCTGACACTACATACGGGAAGATACAGCATCAGATTCCACAGATTAAGGGCTCCGCCCTTCCCACAAGACCCTCCCAGCCCCCACCCAACACATACACCTTCAGGTGTCAGTCCAAGTCCAGGCCGTCACCCATGCTTCTGGTCGAACGGCTACAAATCGGAGGTTCCCACAACCCCCTCCTTGGGTGTGATTAATCTGCTAAAGGGGCCCACAAAACTCAAGAGAAACCTTCTGCTTACTAGGTTACCAGTTTATCATAAAAAGATAAAAAAATAAAAGGATACAACTCAGAAACAGCCAGATGGCAGAGATGCACAGGCACAGTGTGGGGAAGGGCCCAGAGCTGCCGTGCCCTCTCCCCAAAGTTCCATGAGTTCACCAACCCCAAAGCTCTCCGAACCCTATCCTTGGGGTCTTATGGAGGCCTCATTACACAGGCATGAGTGATTAAATCATTGGCCTTTGCTGAGTGATTTGACCTCCAGCACCTCTTCCCTCCCCAGACATCAGGAGATGGGGTTGAAAGGTCCATCCCTCTACCCTGGGTTGGGTCCCCTGGCAACCTGCCCCCCATCCTTAGGTGCTCACCTCAATAACATAAACCCAGTTGTGATGAAAAGGGGCTTGTTACGAATAATAAGACACCTGTTTCACCTTTTGGCTCTGAAGCGATTTCAGACACTGGGGACAAGATATCATGGCAATGCTATAACAATATTTACTTAAAGAGACTCTCAATAACATGTTCTATCTAGTTTCAAGTCAACTTACCGAAACAGGAGTACAAACCCTGACTTATCCAAGCCAATATGGCAAGCGTTATAAGGTCACCAAAACTAGCAGCAATGGGTGTGGCGACATTATCAGGATTTATACCAGTCTTCTTTGAACCAACGATAACCCCAACCATTATTATTCCTAGAAGAAAGAAAGCTCATTACTTTTATGCTGTGAGTTGAAAGACAATCAGTCCCCTAAATACTGAAATACACAGGCTAGACAAACAGCATGTGACTTCCAGTTGGATTGCTTAGGAAGCTCACCGGCGCAAACAACGCTAGTGCTCTGGCAAAACGCCTCTCAACAAATTCCAAGTGAGGGAATCACAGAAGATCTGAGAAGTTCAATGTTGCATTTAGACACCTGAAAACCTCCTATAAAATAACATTAAAGCTAAAGTTTCAAATTTAGAAACTTGTATGTCTTAGATGTAATGTATTGATGTGTATCAAACCCAAAGATTTTATTTTAACCCTCAAATAATGCATGAAAATATCAAAGAAAGGTAAGTCATATTTAGATGCACAGCAACTGGGAAGAAAACCAATATAAAAACAGATTTGTTTACATAGTAGTAGCCAGAAATACTTGCTTCCTTTAATCATTTAAGAGTATGGAGCCGTCTTTGTAAAAGAGAATCTCTCAATCCCAAATTTCTGTCTAGGAACCTACAACTAAACGGGAGATGACAATGTGACTGTGTACTTATCCTTTTAAGTCCTTATTTTCCTGAATCTTAGAAATGGGAGAAAAATGGTAACATTTATATCCCCACCTAATTGTACAGATTTTCTCCTGTTAACACACTCATTGAAAGGACGCAGTGGAAGAGACAATTTAAGACTAGTTTACTCTGTGCTCATCAAAAATCAATATGAAAACCTAAATATGGCTATTTTTAAAAAATCAGAATCTCACAGCATTTTCAGATTGGAAATGACTCTCAATGATTTTCTTCTAGCAAATTCATTTTATAGGTAATAAAACTAGGGTTTATATTCTTGCTTAAGGTCACACAAATTGTAAGTAACTCTAGGTCAGGTGTTTTTTTCTACTACCCCATAAAGCCAAAATTATTAAAAGTAGAATTTCTGTCTTGCATCAAAACAATGTCTCATATCTTATATTCTGGAGGCTTTTTCAATCTGTGGACTTCTTACCTTTCCCATAATACCAATGAAGAACAAAATAAGCAACAGCAGAAAACGTTTTTAAATGTCTTATGCAATAATCAATCAAGATGTGATCATATAGAATTCTTTTTTCAAAATCAGCACATTTTAAGATCTATATGGAAAGTCCTTTGACAGAATGCCCTCTACATCATTTCAGCTGAAAAAAATATTCTGCCATCATGGACCAATGGAAAGAGCTGGGAGTCAAGAAATAGGTTTTAATTCTGATTTTTCTGGGAACAGGTGATGAAATCAGACAAGCCAACTCACCTGAGTCAGTTTTCTCACCTAAAAAGGTGGTTAATATTATCTGCTCTACATATATCATGTGGTTATAAAGGTCAAGTTATCATAATTACAACATATTATTCAAAGTAAGAAGCATTAACAAATGTATTATAAAAATCTGAATTTTTATGATTTCGAAAATTCTAGGCAATACAAACACTTGCTAGGCTGAAAATTTTTAAACAATTCTCTCATGTGAAACAAAATTAGAAAGAAAACAGAAGCGAATGAGCCTACATAGAGGGCTAATGCTTTAACATTTTTTTAAACCAGAAATTATTTTTCTAATAGCTTCACTTCACTCTTCTTTGGCCAGTGTTGACTCTATTCAATTCTAGTACTTCCAGGCACAGGCTTCACCGCCTAACAACAGGGACACATTCCGAGAACTGCACCATGAGGCAGTTTTGCTGGTGTGCGAACACCATGCAGAGGGTACTTGTACAAACCTGGACGGTATAGCCCACTGCACACCTAAGCCACACGGGAGGCCTGTACATCACGTTACTGTAAACACAACCCGAGATCAAATCAAGCACAAGAGAAAATGATGCAGCTGAAACATGGTAAATGTGAGATGTATGAGACTGCTGCCTAAGAAACACATCGTATAGCTTCCAGTACTTTTTTTATAAGTAGAAAGAGTAGGCTCTAAAATAATGATAAATAATATAGTACATACATAAACAGTAACAGGGTCATGTATTATCTTTATTAAGTATTGTGTACTATACATAACTGTATGTGCTGTACTTTTATGACTGGCAGCACAGTAGTCTGTGTACTCCCGCATTACCGCAGACACGCATTTTGCTAGGAAATTACAATGACTATGACATCACTAGGTAACAGGGACTTTTCAGCTCCATTATAATATATGGGACCACCATTGTATATGTGGCCCATCACTGACCAAAGTATCATTAAGCAGTACATGACCGTATAGACAAGAAACTACCCAATATAACTGCTAAAACAAAATGCTTGAAAATATTTTAGAAGTTAAGTCTTAATGATAATTAAATTCTCTAAATTCTGGGAAAGAACCTAGCCAAAAAGTCAGCTTCATTATATGATCGCCTGACGTGAGAATCTTCTATTTTTAACTTTGCTGGTGACGTGAGGATGAGAAGATGGCGATTATAAAATAAAAAGAACCAAGTCTTTATGATTACGACTCCATAATAATCTAGTTATCTAGTGTAAAGTTCATGTTAATAAATAAATATTTTTAAATGATAGCCCATCTGAAACTACCTAATGTAGTTAATTTTTTACAACTTCCAGCTCTTTCAAATTCCACAGTCAATAATCTACTATGTTAAGCTTATGGTTATGTTTGTATTGCCACAGTGATAGTGCAGAGTTTTCTTTGAAATCTGAAACTTGAAGAAATTTCAATAGAGAGACTGCTTTTGGAACTCAGGATTCTTGGAATCCTTATTACTCAACTGACAAGCCAGTAAAACCCTCAGCATGATTTCCGGAAAGGAGTTTCTCAGTTAAATTAACTTAACAGAAATAAATGAATAACTAAGTTATTTTCCTAATCTTGTCTGGGAATTGTGCCAGGGCACCTAAGGCCAGGAGACGACTCAGAAAGCCTGTTCTACATCAGGTTTACATACAATAAATACAAATATATCTGAAATAAGACATTTTAAAAGTTTATAGATAATTTTTTGATTTTCTTAAAAATTATGAACATGTATCATTTAAATAAAAATAGGCATAATCTTAGGAAGTGAAAGTAAAAGACTGTAAGAGTAGACGTTTGTAAATTTACTTACCCTGCAGAAGAGATGCAATGAAGGCAGTTGCTACGCTGCTAGAGCACAAAAGTATGGAATGGTCAAGGTAGTATTTTCCCTCTGGAATCCAGCCTAATATAACTGCCGCCACAGCTGCTAGAAAACCAACTACTGTTGCTTGAACCTAAAAAAATTTTTCATAAAATCCAAAAGAATTATTCATTTCAAAAACACACTTTTAAGTCTGATTATATAAATATGCACATAAGAAGTCATAAGAAATTAGCAATTGAGCTGTCTTACCTTGTAGAGAAGCTACTACTATGTTTTAGTTTTAATATTCCCTAAGGCAGTGGGTTCTCAAACTGTTCAGATCTGGTGGCAACAGGTCCAGGAATGTTTTTAACAAGCACCTCAAGTGACTTTGATGATGTAATCCACAGATCATCTAAGAAAATACCAACCTTAGGGCTGAAAAGTACACAACCCACAAAACTGAAGTCTGACGCTAGGGGTAGTGTTGGCAAGACTGGATTTTATAATACAATGATAAGAGTTTGCCTCCTGGCTATACCACTTAATCTTGTGGCAAATTATTCATATTCAGGTATTCAAGAACTATTAATTTAGCATCTGTTATGTACCAGGCACAATGCTTGGTGTTGGGCTATAACAGTGGTCAAAACAGGTTTAATCCCTGTTCTCACAGAGCTCTTGGTCGGTGGGAGAGACAGACATTAAGCAATAACCTTACATATAATCCAATCATTATTAATGTTATAAAATCTTTAGCTCCTAGTCTGAAGAATGACAATAATATTGAACCTGAAAGGGTTATTTGAGATTTAAATGAATTACATTAATATACAAAGTGCTCCCCACAGTGGTGGCACTAAGCAACACTCAAAAAAACACAGAGAAAAACAGTAACTGAAAAAAGTGACTGGGAACTCTTAGAATTGTATTAGTAGAATGTCAGAACTAAAAGAAACCCTTAAGGAATCATCTGGTTTACTGATTCTTAACAGTCTTTGTGTCATGGACTCCTGACAATCTGGCGAAAATTTTATAGCGATTCAGCATTTTGAGTAGTATTTCTGGGTGCTCACGGAACCTCCAAAGCTAATCCATGTACTGGAATCCAGGGCTATAGGTTAAAAAAAAAGTCTAATCCTGTCATACAGTAAATTAACAGAAGAGCCAGGGCTAGCATGTCCAGGTAACCTAGATTCCAGCCCCATGATCTCCCATCAGCTCCTCCTGTTCATGTCACCCACAGATTCAGAGCTGAGATGCAAGTGGTCAGCATCATTATGGCTGCACCAGCTGTTAAAATAGGTCAGCATTTCACACTGGTGAGTTAATAATATGTAAAAGCAGTAAAATCAATTCCTAATGTTAATTCTAGCACTGTGATTCCAAGGTTTTTCATGGAAATAAAATACAGAGCTAGGGAGCCTATGGCAGACTTGCTGGCATATGCATAGGTAGGTAGGTAGATAGGTAGGTAGGTAGGTAGATAGGTAGGTAGGTAGGTAGGTAGGTAGGTAGGTAGATAGATAGGTAGATAGGTAGGTAGGTAGGTAGATGATAGATAGATAGATGATAGATAGATGATAGATAGATGATAGATAGATAGATGATAGATAGATAGATAGATAGATAGATAGATAGATAGATAGATAGATAGATAGATAGATAGATAGGGTAGATAGATAGATAGATAGATAGATAGATAGATAGATAGATAGATAGATAGATAGATAGATAGATAGATAGATAGATAGATAGATAGATAGATAGATAGATAGATAGATAGATAGGGAAATGGAAGCCCACAGCTGAGATGAGAAAGTCCTAGTCCGTAAATCTGCAAAAGAAATGCCTAACTGTACCCAAGAGAAGAGCTAAATTTGGGTTCCAGGAGTAGCTGGGGAGGTGAATGGAGGCCACAGGCCTAACTAGACTGAATGCAAGGCACATCCCTCCTGGTGAGGTAAGGGCCCTTCAATGGGACTGGGAACTTTGCTTTATTCGGCAATTTGGTACAGGGTGGTCAAGGCGGCCACCCTGTACCACTGTTAAGAAACCTGTTAACACGTAATCTGCTTGGGATCCCAGTAAGCAGTCAGGAAAGCTGATGAGAGCATGTACCTGCTCTGGCCTTTCCAGCCTCCCCTGCCTCATAGCCAGTCGGTGAGCCCAGCCCTTTCCCTTCCCCCGCTCATCTCCTTCACAGGCTTTAGCAGATAAAGCCTCGGAGAGAGCACAGCCCCCCCACCTGACCTCCTCTCCTCTCTTCTGCTTCTCTCCGCAGGTGCCTGGGCTCCCACCAGCTGCTGCCTCACTGGCTGGCACCAACTGTGTCCTGGGGAGCCTGTGTGGGGCTCCCTGTTTCTCATACATCCTTGGTGGAGTGAGACAGACAGACACAGGCTTCAGGCCACGGCAACTAGGACCAGTGAGTCCCCAGACATCTCTGGCTCCCATCCTGACCACCAGTTGCAGGAAGAGAGGCGGACAAGGAACTCAGACTGAGTGGAAGGAAAAATTAAAAGCTAAGATGGGATTAGACTGATTTGATGAATAATTTATACTACAACTCATACTATTTGGTAAGAGTTCAGGATATTTAAAAAATAAAAAACTTATTTTCAAATTTTTATTTGTAGATGAATGTATACTATACATTAGTAGTCTAGTGGTGGTTAGTGTGTATTCTGAATATCATCCCTGCATGGATTTCTAGTTTTGAGCTGAAAAGGACCACAGACATTGCTAATGCAATACTGCAACTTAAAAGAAGAGGAAATGTAGTCCAGAAAGGTTAAGTGAGTTAACAAAGGTTATACAGCTGGTTAAAGTTAGGGCTGAAATTAAAGAGTAGATGCCAGATTTTCTTATCTCCAGCCCGTGATCTTCGTAGTTGCAGGGATTTTTTTTTAACTCTACTGTCTAAAAATTCCTTTCTTTGCCTTTGAAATACGAATTTGAATTACTTTTCTGCAACCATGTTTTCAACATTATGTCCCAGTTGACCTATTATTAAAATAAGTAAGCATTTCCTAAGCTCACACTTGCTAGTTACTAGGGGGCTGCATTCTTGTGTCTCTGGAGATACAAGAAGGTGGTGGCAGAGGAAGAGTGATTCTCCTGAGATTGAAGAACTGTAGATAATTTATATATAATTCATGGTTTAGTGTATATGTAATTGACAATTTAATGTGCGCATTTACATCAGCACTAATTAACATTGACAAGGAAAATTCAGCTTAAACAAACATCTGATCATACTATATAAAAAGAACTAAGTTTAATTATTAAATAAGAGGATTTCTGTAAAAAAAATCAAAGTAGAAAAATAGCACCTAAGCAATGAAGTGCTAAATATTTATTTGTATGGGTATTAACTCAAATTCGGGCTCTACTACACTTATGAGAGAAAATATTTTGTATATTTACCTATATTTGTATATGATATATTTCTCATATTTAGAAGAACACGATCAATTTCTAGAGAAAAAAAACTTGCAAAATCATGGATATTATTCTATATCTTTCTCACAGTACTAAATTATCGTTTTGGGTCCCTTGAAACAATTAAATGGTAGCCTTAACTAAAATTTATTACATTCTTAGAGATAACACTCAAGATCTATAAACATATATGTGTATCACTTACCTGTTTTAAAGCCAAGTTGCCAATTATTAGGTTCCACTTTTCAATGGGTGAATCCATCTTCCCAATATTTACCTGTTAAGGTGGATATTTTCATGTGTCACTGAATAATCTATATGTGCTCTATTCTGTTTAAATAGCCTGTGAAGTCTTAAAGCCAAAGATAATTCTTTAGTAAATCTGATAAGCTCACACTGCACTCCAAATATAATTCTGAATTCACTACTAGTTTTACGTATGACATTCAGCTTGCCTGAACTGTGTAAGACATTTTTTTTGCTTAATTACTAGCTCACAAGAACTAGTATAGCTAGTACTATCCAACTGCCCAGTTATTTTACAAACACCATCAACTGCATCCTAACATGACAAATTTTGTGTATTTCAGCCTAGTATAAATACATAATTTTGAGCTGCTAGCATCTAATTCTACATCATGAAACTAATGTAATTTGAGGAATTGACCAAAAAACCCAGATATAAACAAATCATGTATACGTACATAATTTATATTTGAGTCATGACTAACCGTTAATAAAAATTTGTTCAGTTCAATATGATTTTGGTCATGTAGCTCAGAATTAAAGTTTATACATCTTTCTGCTAAATGGAAGAATACACTCCAAAAATATTATTATTCACATATTTAATTATGCGATAAGCCAAATCATACTCCTCAACCACTAAGGCTTCAAAAAATGTATATCCAAATCTGACAAGTTTTTCTAATGCAGTATTTTGGGAAACAAATGGAGCAATCATTATTAAAAATACAATACTGAGCCAGGTTTCAATTATTCATATTTGCTTGTTCATGGAAGACAGGTGAATGGGTAAAGTGGAAAATATAGATGTCCCCCAAAAATGTATACATACACCTTGAATAATTATAAAGGCAGTGTTTATTAAAATACATTTCATTTTCGAAATTGAGTTATCAGCTGTTAAAGTGTATACGTTTTTTGGGGACACCCTGTACATAAGGGTTATTATTTATGGGTAGTGTTAACTATGGTCAAACTGGGGTTTAGCTCACTGGCCTCAGACCACGAGGTTAAGTGCGGCATCAACATTTCCTGTATCAATCTAGAAAGCAGGTCCTGTTCTCCAACTTCACTCTGGACCGTAGTCTCAAAGTATCCAGCAAATGCAAATATTAATGTTTCTCAGTGTTTTGGAAAAATTATTCATGCTGTCTTCATTTGTATACTTCTTCTTCTAAGCCTGGAAATCTGAATTATTAAAACTGTTATTTGGAACTTTAATTTTTCTTTATTGAGCTACAATTTGAATTGAAAGTCTAACTTAAGGATAGAGGTTTTGCCAACTTCTTCACATCCCTCCACTGAAATGTAAGCTCAGCGAAGGCAGGAACAATTTCTGTTTTGTTTGTTGCGGATCCCCTAGCACAGAGAAGTGCTGGGCATATAGTTAGGACTCAAAAATAGTTTTTAAATTAACGGATTTAAAAGGTAGAATGTTACAAAATAATTCCAGAGAATCAGGAGTTCTCTGAGAAGAGGTTCGAGGCAACAGAAATCAATTTTGCCTACAGTGGAAAAGCGCTCATCGAATTGTGTTTGGCAATTTGCTTCTGGGAAATAGTTTTACAGGCTTTTTAAAAAGATACTATTTTTAGGACAGTGGATACCATTTTGACTCTTTTATGTCTAGCATTTAGAAGTAGAAAATTTAGGCCTCAGGTAACAGAACTTAAACCCAGCAACATACAGAATACCACTGTACTTGGCTTATTTTCCAATTACGTACTACTATTATGTATCTGTAACAGTATCTACTATAATATATATCTACTATTGAAAAGATAAAAATCCAGGAAAATTATTCAAGTTAATAATACCTTTATACATAAAACATATCCTCAGGTAAGGATTAATATGAACAGACAAGCAAACATGACCAGACATTTGAGGAAAACATCTAATATAAACTATATATGCCAAAACAACTAGAGCTCAAATATAAAAGAGTAAATCCACCTTGATTCCATTTTAATGGGAATGTGATTCAATTTTAGATATGTTTTCTTTGAGATAAGCTAGCCAAAATTTCAGTTTTCCTGGCAAAGTTATCAAGTTGCTTAATGCTTGCAATGCTTAACTATATTTATCAGAACAAAGTTCATTTTCCAACAAAATCAAACTAAAGCCACCTTTTAACTCTTATTCTAATAACCTTCTCCCTTAAATGTTGCTGCTTTTGTTTTTCAAGACCTCTCCTGCCAAAAAGCCTCTTGGATCGGGTTCTACCTAGGTGATCTACCAGTACTTAAAACATAACGCATGTATATTGCTCTGGCCGGGTAGCTCAGCTGGTTAGAGTGTCGACCTGATATGCCGAGGTTGTGGGTTTGAACCCCCGTCAGGGCACATATAAGAATCAACCAAGGAATGTATAAATAAGTGGAACAGCAAATTGATGTTTCTCTCTCTCTTTTTCTCCCTCCCCCCCTTCCTCTCCCTCTAAAAATAAGTAAATAACATTTAAAAAAACACAAAACATAATGCATATGACAGATAGAATACATATATATATATAATTAACTCTGAAAACATTAGTAAAACTAAAGAACAGTTTTGTTTTGTTTAAGACAAAAGCTAAAGGTATAGTGGAAGAACATTCCAGCCGGATGCCAAATGGCCAAGTGTTCGAATCAATATTCAGTGACACCAAACGTTACCATATATAATGAGTTTCTGGGATACTAGAAAAATATGAAATTTAACCAAATTTTTAAATTGTATTACCATTTTATTATTAAATTTTCTAGAAATAATTTCTTAGCACTGAGATCTGCTAGATTGATCCTGTGGTCACCTGACTTCATATTTTCAATACTATATAGATGCTCACTTTCAAACGAAGTCATTAGTGAATCAAGACTGTCTGGAGCTAGTTTTGCCAATCTAGATACTGCTGAGAATGATGGTGTTACCAAATTATTAGGCTTCATTTTCTCTCACGTAATATTTGATAAAAGACTTATCTCCTCTTTAATTCCTAGGCTTGAAGATTTGGTTGATAGTGATGATGCAGTTTCATTGAAATAATTTCATAAACTAAGCCTTTGCACATTGCTTGATGATGATGCTTTCTAAATATTTTCAGATGAGTCTAAGATTGTTGCCCTAATTTATATTTTTAAATTTATTTTAATATTTTTACACATACTGCTTCACATGAGCACCTGAGAAAAACTCATCTTTTAAACTTTGAATCTACAAGTGTAATGGAGCAATATAACTGGCTTCCAAGACACACACACACACACACACACAGAATTTCCATCTAAATCTCAGCTTTTGTTGCATTCATACCAATTTTAGTACCTTCCCAAGAGTAGAATGACAGGACTTCTATAGCAGATACCATGTAAAAAATACTTGTATGTTTCAAGGTACATCTATCTGTTTGGCTACTTAAGAAAGTTCTAGTTAAAAAAAATGCATTCTCTGTAAGCAGCCACAGGTATATTATTAATAAGTTCTATTATTGTTACCTTCAGACTACAATATTAAGACTATTTTGTTCAAGCAACCCTTTTTAATATATATCTTCTCTCCATCTTATTTTAATATCTTGCAGAAGTACATCACAAGGCAGGGTCAAAAGCTCTTCTATGTCATGTAATTTTTCTTAGAGAATTCCTTCACTCCCAGAATCTAGAATCAGTAGTACTCTAACTCGGATAAGAGAGGCCCTGTCTCTGAGACCCATGGCTTAGAAAGCCCCAGTTTGGCCCTACTTTGGCTCTGCCCCACCACACAGGGTGAGGGGTGCATAGGGCCCAAGTGATGTGTCCACTTTCAAACTGTACCTCAACCCCTTCTAGGCCGTGCTCCAGATACCTGGGACCACAGAATTCCCTGACCAAATGGCCTGGAGTCCAATGCCAGGGCCTCTTCCAGAAGTCAATCCTGGAGGCAGACCATGTCACCCAGTTGGGTGCATGCCCAAACCAAGGTGTGTGATTACAACAATTACAATGATTATATGCAAAATTATAGGCTAGACTAAAGTGAATTTAGCCAAGTAAATCTAGTCTATGAGGTCTGGCTCCACCTTAATGACTAGCTGATATCTCCCAACATCATCGCTAGCTCATCAACCTACAGAGATAAGCAAGAGGATTATATCCATAAATAGTCATTTTTAAAATTATGAATGTCAAAATATTTTAAATACCAAGTACCAAAAATATTGTGTATGGGTGCTAAGACCAAGGCCTCAGGAGAGCACCCCTACAATGCAGAGGAGGCTCTTAGGTCTTTGTTACTGCTATTATTGACTGGTTTTATAAACTTTGACACGGGTGTCCTGTGCAGGTAAAAGGGATTGTTCTGGAATGTGGCCTATTCCATTATGTACTAGCTCAGGAAAGTTACTCAACTGTTCTAAGCCTCAGTTCCTTCTCTGTAGACCAGGAATAACAGGGCTTATTTCACAGGGTTGTTGTAAGATATCCTTGTAAAGCAGCTAGCACAGACCCGGCACATTCTGGGCACTCACTAATACCCAATATTTCATTATCATCCTGGGCAGAGTATGGCTACGTGACTTTTTATATATAAGGATGGGGCTTAGAAAGTGCCATAAGGCACATGTAGCATTTCCTCCTAACTGAGCAAGCCAATAATGTTAATAAAACATTACTTAATGCATTTCCTTTCCAAGCATGGTTGTACTCAAGAAACCTTAGGGAACTCAGAGTTGCCTGGGGGGAAAATGGGGAGATGGGAGGAGGGGGAGACTGCTCCCATTAGCATCAAAACTGTTGAGCTTCCACATCTTGGTTGCCTTTAAATACACAATAATTTTTCCTAGTTCATAGACAGATTCATTTGCTATAGCTTCTTTAAAGAAAAAAATACATATAAAAGGCACTGCCATTAGTAATATCCTCTGATGGCTTAGTTAATTTTTCTGACTGACATTCAATGGGCAGATGGCTCATCAAAGGGATAACCTGATCACTGCGCTCTCTCTGGAGCCTTCACCCACTCCTTTCCCCAGGCCTTTTCCTTTGCCTTTCTTCTAAGCTCCAGAGGCCCTTCTTTTGCCTAACTTGTTTCCTGGCCCACTTCTTCTATGGCTTACTTCTACTTCTGTGACTTTTTCAATTAACTTTTGTGTGTGTGTGTTTGTGGGGGAGGGGGGCGGCAATGGAACTAACTACATGCTTCTAACCATTACCTGGTCCCACAATGGTGAACACCCAAGGAATGTTGTAGTGATAAAATAACGTCCTTTTCAGCTTCTAAAAATGACTCAGGACCCAGCTAATGGCAGTATTTTCAAAAATGTTCAACCTTTGTAGATGACTACATTGAAATATGTATCTAAGGCCTTAAAAGTATGCATTTTTTTCTGAATGGTAATCATAGTCCTACAATCTGCCCAAAAGAAATAGGAATGCAAAAGCGTATACATAAGAATATTCATTACAACATCGTTTATAATAAACATTATAAAGAGCCTATCTATCCAATAATGGACGATGGGTTAAACTGTGGAAGAGCTATATTCCAGAAAAGTACACAGTCTATAAAATAATGGTATTGGTCTACAGTTATTGACATGGAAAGATGATCATGATGTATCTTATCTATCTTCAAATGGGTATCATGGATTATAAAAAAGAATTTGTAGGATTCTAATTCTCTTTTAGAACATACAGTATGCATCTGCACTGTGACATACCCACATATAAATGTATAGAAGGCTCTATACCAAAACACTAACAGTGATTATGTGCAGGTGAAGAATTTGGAGTAGTTTTAAGTTTTCTTCTTTGTATTTTTTCCCTTTTCTTTAGTTTTTACAATAAACATGTATTACTTTTATAATCACAAGTTTAAATATGAATCATCCACTGAATCATAAAGAATCTCAATATCTGACTTGTCCCATGTCTTGAGCATTGATGATACCTGCCAGATGCCGTGGAATTAAAGGAGGCAAGTACACTACTACTTCTCAGGGAAAAGGAAGGCCTATAATTTCCAGATCAGACAACCCAGAGGACTCTCAGGGTATCATATCAGGCAGAAATACTCAGCATAGCACTAAGGTCCAGAAATTTGTCAGAAAGACAGGAAAAAAATGTTTCCGGATACACATTCACCATAACAGAAACAGCACAGAGAACGTACAGACTTTGAGGTAGGAGAAAACTTACTGCAGTGGACAACCTAGATGCCAATGTCATTTCCAAGTTCCCTTTGAGACCAAGTAGTGCAGGAACTAAAATGAAAACTTCTGTTACTTTTTTGAACACCTCCCAGTGCTGTAAGAAAAGAAAAAAAAAAAGAATTTTCTCACTTTTTAAAAAACATTTTAGAACAAAGACATTTCAAAAAATCTCAGCCTTTTTTCCAATGCTGCATTTACATTTTGAATGACAACACAAGTCATTTAATCAGGGAACACTCAGCTTAAATCCATTCTCCAGAGCTCTGAAGCCTTGAGTTTCTCTAGAAGATCCTGAGAGTTGAGAGTGACAACTGATAGTCACTACATCCCCAGATACATCTAGCTTGCTACACACTCTACCGCTTAGTTTACGTTACCCCTTTATGATGGCAAGAGTTAATATAATTCATGGTTAAGAGCACAGACTCAAGAACGAGACGACATGGGTTGGAATCTTGGTTCCAACACTATTTACAACAACCCCACAGGAAAATTACAGTTAATATTGTTATCTAATTTCACGAATGAAGAAATAAAGATTCAGAGAAGTTAAATGATTTTCCCAAGGTCAAAAGATGAGACCCAGAATTGACCTCAGGGGTTCTGAGTCATCCATGTTCTGGTCCCAATTTTAGGGTTTGAGGCAAAAGGTTGCAGAGCATAAGATCATAAAAAGAGCAATAAATTGCAAATTAGAAAATATGTGATTCTAGGACTGGATCTTTCATAACCTGACTGCACGATCCCAGATGAGTTATGTATCTTTCTGATCTCAGTTTCTTCATCTATGAAATGAAGATACGATCTGCCCTGTCTAGACCTTTGGGAAATACCATGATAATGAAAATAACAAACATTAAAGTAATTTATGAACTGAAAAGACCATACAAATCACTTAGTAACACAAAGTGCTATTTTACAAATGCTACTAAGAGGCGATTGTCTTAGTAAGAGGCTTTATAAACTAAGCATATTAATTTATGCCAAAAAAAAAAATCAAGAACACAGCCATCATTACTACCAAGACAGATGAGGAAAGTAAAATTTAAATCCATCAGATGAAAGAAAAATTCAATTTGTCCCCAAAGTTTCCCTAGAGGTTGTTCCAAATAGGTGTAGAACTAGGGCCTAAAGAGAGTTTAGGAAATGTTTATCAGATCATTCTTTGGTAAAATCCTGGTTCAAAGGATTCGTAAGGGAAGCCCTCCCTTGCAAATAAAATTGAAAATAATTTCTAGTATATATATATATATATAAAAGATGGGCCTAAAATGGCACTGGAATTCCAGTAGCATCCTAGATTCCTTAAACTGTCAGAAAACTAACAAACATGTTTTTTGTCCACGTTTCATGTTGGGTTAGGAATTCTGCTGTACTAGTGATAATATGCGTCCTTCAGAGATGATGGTGTGATGGTGGTAATGATGATGACAACAATGAAAAATAAGAACACATAATAATAATAATAAATATTAATAATCAACATTCACTGATTGCTTACTATGTGCCAGGCACTGTTCTTTAGGCTTACTCATTTAATCTTCACAACAAACCTATAAGACCTGTATTTGAAGAAAGGGCCTGTGAGGAGGTGATGAAGGTTAACCAAGGTCATAAGGGTGGGGCCCTAATCCAACCGGCTAGTGCCCTTACAAGAAGTGTAAAAGGCACCACAGCTCTTTCTCTCCACCATGTGAGGACATACGGAGAAGAGAGCCATCTGCAAGCCTGGAAGAGAGCTCTCACCAGGAACTGAATAGGCAGGCACCTCGGTCTTGGACTTCCCAGCCTCCAGAACTGACAGAATAAAGGTCTGTTGTTTAAACCACTGCTAGATACATTGCTAGGGATGTAATGGTTAAAATAAAACAAAAAACTTAACAAAAGTAACACAAAAAGAAATAGAAAATTTTATTAGCCCAGTGACTTTTAAAGAAACTCAAGCTGTAATTAAAAATATTCCCACAAAGCTCGGCCAGGCATGGCTCAGAGGTTGAGTGTCAACCGAGGATCCAGGTGATCGGGGTTCGATTCCCAGTCAGGGCACATGCCCGGGTTGTGGGCTCGATCCCCAGTAAGGGGCGTGCAAGAGGCAGCTGATCAGTGACTCTCTCATCATCGATGTTTCTATCTCTCTCTCTCCCTCTCCTTTCCTCTCTCTGAAATCAATAAAGATATATTAAAAAAAAAATCCCATAAAAAGAACTGCAGGCCCAGATACCTTCATTAGGGAATTTTACCAAATACTTAAGGAAAAAATAATGTCAGTTACATAAAACTTAAAAAAGGATAGGAGGAGAAAATAGAACATTTTAAAATTCATTTATGAGACTAGCACTACCTAAATATGAAATCTGCCAGTGACATTATGAGGACAATTATAAGCTAATCTTTTATATGAACATAGATGCAAAAATTCTAAACAGAATATTAACCATCAGAATTTTATAAAAGGAACAATGAATCATGACCACATTATATTTATCCCAGAAATATAAGGATGGTTTAGTCAATATAATTCAACACAGCAACAAATAAAGAAGAAAAATCATATAATCTTATTGATAAACACAGAAAAAACACTTGATAAAATTCAACATCCAGTCACAATTTTAAGAAAAGAAACCATAGCAAACCAAAAAATGAAACCTCCTTAATCTCATAAAGAATATTACACAAATCAACAGCCAACCCCATGCTTCATGGGGAACCCCTGAAAGCCTACTCTCTAATCTGGAACAGGACGAGGTCGTCTGCTCTGCCACTTCTATTCTATACTACTTTGGAAGTCCTAGCCAGTACAGAACGGCAAGAAAAAGAATTAAAATGTATAAGATTTAGAAAGAGGTAAAACTGTCATTATTCACAGATGATAGGGTTATGATGAAGGAATTCCAAAAGAATTTACAGATAAATTACTAACATTAATAAGTGATTTTAGCCCTGGCCAGTGTGGCTTCAATTCCCTGTCAAGGGCACATACCTGGGTTGCAGGTTCGATCCCTGGCCCCGCAGCTGGAGACAACCAATCAATGTGTCTCTCTCATATCGACGTCTCTCTCTCTCTCTCTCCCCTCCACCCTCTCCCTCCCTCCCTTCCACTCTCTAAAAAAACATCAAGAAAAAAATATCCTCAGGTGAAGATTAAAAAACAAACAAAAAAAAGTGATTTCAGCAACTTGCTAGATACAAAATCAACACACACACTATAAAGTCCTTAGGGCTAGAGGTAATAAAGTTCATGAAATCATAAAAGGGACTTTTTCCAATATACATGTGCTGTTCTCTCAAACAGTATCAAGAAATAAGTACCTATAAAATTTTAAACGCATACACCTACCCTAATACCAGTTTTTTAAAAATCAGATGAAAATATTAGTATGAGAGTATGAAGATATATTTAAAAGGGTATCTACGGCAGCACCAGCACAGTGGAATGAATAATAAATTCTGGTCTATACATACAATGGAACATCAAGCACTCATTTTAAAATGCAGAATATCTTTGTTACTACTTTGGAAAGATGTCCAAGATGTATTATTAAGCAATGATGATACACTGCAGAAAAATATATATAGTATTTCCTTTTTATTTCTGAAAAAAAAAACACCTCTCTACAAATGTATATTCATATGCATAGAAAACTGCAAGCATATACAACAAACTCCTACCAAGGTAACCTCAGGAGGTGAAGAGAGTTTGGTCTGAAGATCAGGAATAGGGAAGACTTTTTACCTTTTATTTAACACTCTATATTGTTTGAACCCATTTGGGGGTAGCTTTATTACTGTGATACTTTATGAAGACTTACTTTATGGCCAGAATGAGACCATTCTCTTAGAACTTCGAAAATAAAACAAATAAGAAAACACCTACATAGAACAAATTCTCTACCAGAATCGGCATCAGTTCATTTTAAATCTAAAGTCTGAGATGCATAACCTTACATAAAGCACTTTGAACAACAAAGACGGTTAAGTGAAAGATGAAAACCCACCTGGACTATATCCAAAACCATGCCGGCAGAAACTGTTCCAAAACCAGCTAGCAAAAAAGGCACCAGGATCTGCAGTGCCATGACCCCGCTGGACTCCTTCGGTAATTTCTGGTTTGCTTCCACAATGACGTCTTCGTCACTGTCGCCGGATCCGTCTTCGGCCTGTAACATGGCAGTCGTTTCTGAAGTCTCCCCTCCATCACAGTAATTGTAGTTGGCATAGTCGTCGTACTTTTGGCTAAAGCTCGAAGGCGTGTGCCCGTTATTGCCGTGGAAAGGCTGCTCGGGGAAGCTGTGGTATTCCCCGTGTTGCTCTGGCCTAGTACTAAAAGTCTGTGCTGCGGGCGACAATCCGTCCTGCCAGACGCCGTTCGCCTTCTTGTGCCTGTCTTCCTGGGGTTTCTGGTAAACTACTGGAACCATGCTCAATAGTAAGTTTAAAAACTTATCAGATTGAATTGTATTTAACCTTAAAGTCCAGTCCACAAAACCTCCTCCACCGCTTGGACCACCACTTGTTTTATTAGTAACAGATTTTCCTTTACTATTAGTCATATTGTCATCGCAAAAGACCCTGTGCTCCTTAGATCTGAGGCTTCATGAACCATAGCAGATGGATCCAAACCACACGAACGCTGGTTTAAATTAAGATGCTGAATTCATTCTGTAGAAAATGACGTTTCCACTAATAAAAGATGTTCAGAAGTTCCACACAGGGATGGGATCTGGAAAAGAAAAAAAATAATTTTTAAAAATCAAATGAACTATCTTGATACTTAAGATTTTCATAGTTAAAGATATAAAAGACATATGTTCTTAAACCCTAAGACACTAACACTATACTTCATGGGCTTAACACGTAACTGCTTTGTGCCATACAACTGCTTTGTACGCAGAAATATAGTACCAGAGCCACTTTTTGTGCTCAATCTTGGTTTTAAGTTGTTCTTATCTTTGCATATTTTATGTAATTAATACCTATGTAAAGTCTTCAAGTCTCTGAGGTTCTACAGTAGACAAATTTCTTAAAGTGATAGCTTCCATTACTATAGAGAGGTCTCAGAATCAAACTGCTACAAGAAGTATATTATATTTTAAGCACATTACATAATAAACCATGTTACTTTATTTATATCTTAATAGATATTTTGTTATTAAATTATGAAGAGACAATGATAACGTCTGCCATAAAAACATGTGTTAAATATCTTAATACTGCACGGGGCACTTATTTCACATATAAAATTAAATTGGAGTCATATTTGTAGTTCTGACATAAAAAAAATTCGTTACAATTGATTTAGTAATATAATCCCTCCGTTATCTAGGAAATAACCAAAGTGAAAAGGGATTACAAATACTCATTTAACCCTCTACTGTGCAAGCCAACCAAAGGAAAGCTTGTAACGCACTGACCACTCAGTACCCTTCTCAAGGTCTGCTCGGATGCACGATTCCAGAGTAGGCCCCTGGCTGGCTGGCCAGTGACCAGGCTCTCTGAAGACTCCGAACTAAGAGACACAGACACATACATACTACATAGCTAGTTCCAGAGTGACGGGCACTGAAGCTGCAAGATCATGCCTCCCGCCCAGGTAGCCTGTTTGAACAGCTGCTGCCATAGCTACGCATGCCTGCGATGCTATCCATCACAATGGGTCTCAAGGCCTGCGGTGTTTCTCAGGAAACGGTGCTGACCGGACAATGGACAGAGGGCCCCAAGGCCTAGACGGACTGCCCACCCACCAGCTAGACTAGGAACTGTTGTTGCCAGGACTGCTGCTTTTAATGAAAATTATTATATCCTTAAATATTTGTTTTCGATGCCTTAGAATATCCATCTCGTCTCGGATAGGGGGATCTCTAACATGGAACGGCAGAGAGAAAAAGAAGAGGGGCTGCGTCGGGGACAAGTGGATGCTAAGGCGAGCTCCTCTATGTCATTGTCACACATCTGCCTTCTATCCCGCTTGTGATGATGGAGGGGTCTGGATATTCCTGCTAGGGAACACTGCCCAAACACAGAATCTAGGACCGCACACCCACTGACTCAGAATATCAATGTCTGAGACCTATAAATCTTTTCCTTTAAGCTCCCCAAGTGATGATGCTGCAGACTTCCTGTGGGCCTGCACTGAGAATCCAATGAGCAGGTTAAGTACCAGTTGCCAATTTTGGCCGCCTGCAGATTGGTATGTATACAGAGTAAGTCAGTGTTTAAAGAAAATCAGATGAATGGAAACAATGTCCGGGGGAAGCAGAGAAGAAACTAAGCAGTCCCAGAAAGAGAGATAAATAAGGCTAGTGAGCTGCCAGAGAACCTTCCACGTAATGAGAGGCTCAGCTGTATGTCTGGAACTTAGGAGATTCCCGGCCGCCCAAAATGAGTCTGATTGAGTGTCTTTTCCTTCAACCCACTCATCTCTTTTTAAATAGAGCATTTCTCTGCCTCAAAGACATCTTTAATCATACAAAATATAAAACAAACCTCAAAGCGATTGAGCTTTCAGACAAATCTATTCCACTGAAGGGCAAGTGATGGATGGAGGCAGTTCCTTCTTCAAGAATTCTTAGGTTGATCAAAATGGACATGCAGAGAAATGTAGATAAACCAGAAAGAAGCGTGACAATACCCGTATCACTATTCAGTCACCCTAAAATTCAGAAAGCTCAAAATGCGTTCTTCGGAAACTTGACCAACAAACAGAAAAATGGAGGGTAGGGAAGAAAGAAAAAGAGGAATTTCCCAAGACAAGTCATCCCTCTGAGAATATACGCAGAACAGGGGTAAGTAAGCACGGAGTCTACAGTGAGTTGGCAGCGGGATCCAGATGCAGAGACACGGGTCCCATTCATACTTTGCCCCTAGTACTCTTACTTCAGTACAAGCTATTCCGGTTAGACAGAGAGACAGATACTCTACCATGGCCATTGTGCACAGAGACCATACACGTCCTTTGTGTAAACTCAAAAACACAGTGCCTCCCAGAAAAAGGAAGCTCGCGAGTGGAGCCCTGGACTGCATTTCAGCCCCACTCCATCCCCTCAGCCAAGCACCCTCATGTACTGCAGAACATGCATAATCTTACACAGCACACTGGGCAGCTGGGTGACGTATTAAACCATGCTTACAGAACATAAAACACAAATGGCAGATATATATTTTTGTTGTTGTTGTTTGCTCAGCATCTTTCCCCGATTTTTTTAGCTATGTGAAAAAAAATTCCTGTGCGAAACCATCCTTCCCCTATTCCATGAGGTTCTGGTAGGTCTATCAATCACAGTTCCTTGCCCTCCAGACCACATAATGACAGGCGGCTTGAGCAGGATCTGAGTCCTTCCCTGGAATTCCATATATTTGTTGGCTTACTATTTGCAGAGTGCTGGCTAGGCTACATGATTGACCAAACAGGAACCAGTCCTGCTTCTGATGGAGAGGAAAACCAATCAGGTGCACAAATAAAGGAGATCATCTGTGATAAAGGCTATGCAGGAAAGAGTTAATTTAACGAAGAACAAATGGCTTACAGGGCTCAGAGTGGAAGGCCTCTGGGAGAGTTTTCTCACTTCCCTTTGGAATAACATAATTCTGAAGCAGTCACTAAGTCTTCCTCCTCTAAAGGTTCCCTCTACCACCACCACCACCACCACCAGTTGAAGGAAAGCCCATCTACATTAGAAGACCCACAGGAAAAGAACCAGAGCTAGGCCATGATGACAGGGTCCTGACAACATAATCAGAACATCTATTTCATTTATTTGAAGCCCATTCCACTCCTGATCTTCCCTATCATATGTGCAATAAAACTCCTTCATTGACTAAGCCGGTCTGAGTGGTGTTTCTGTACTAATAGCTTTGAAAAAACACACAAAAAACACAATGCTCTTAGGTAGTAGAAATTATTTTGCAATAAGTACATGCCATGGACCGCCTGAAACTCATGTCAGTTACGTCTCAATACACTAGAAAAAAATTAAATGTATAAACACACAATCTAAAAATATTTTCCAAAATCTTCCTCTAAAAATTAAGTTTACATTTCAAGACACACACAAAAAAAAACGTAGATAGGATAAAATCTCAGACTAAAAGATAGCCTTTCCATTGAACACATTTAAATTTATTAAAAACTCCGTGTTCATGGGCCAGCACTGGTCTACAGAGATATGTCAGGGAACCACTGACTTAGAGGAAAATACTAATACTACACTTCTTATGAATTCAATTTAGTTATAAAATCAAAAAACTTTACTACTAAAATTCCTTATTTTTAAACGAAAAAGAAGTGTATGGTATGTGTGTTGATTTACTAAGGCCGTATCTTGGAGAAAACCTGCCCATTGTGCTGAAGAAGGCATTCTGTTCCCCTGCAAAGGTTAAACACTTGAAAAATCTAGCCGAGCTGTGGGTTAGCAGGCCTAAATCATGCCGATTGCTAAGCACAGCATTATATGGGAGTTTAATACTTTGTTATCTTCCCATAACAATAAAAAGGTTTTTATTTAACCTATTACCAGTAATTATCATATTTCGTGGGGGGGAAATCTCAAAACTTGATCAAGTGGATATTTCACATTTGTGTAAATAAACAAAAACACAGGACTATCACACTCATAGCTTACACACACAAAATAACCTAGAAGTCTAACTAGGGTTATTATGTGTTCTTCTTTTGCCACTCTGCAAGTGCGCAATCCACTCCTTTCATTTCTTTTTGAACACGTCTTCTATGTTTCTGTTTGTTACTAAAATATAGATAGTTCCCAAACCGGATGTATTATGTGCTCAGTTAAATTAGCTTTCAGCGAGATCACGCCAAACAAAACTAGACCTTAACGGATTTAAGCCATGTATTTCCTTGTTTTATAAAAAAGAAAATTGGTCCATTCTTTTGAATACTAGGCAGTAAGTACGTAACTGTTTAACTGAATAACAGGTTCATAAAGAAGGACCGTGTCTATTTCATTTGCTTTTTGCAGCACTCAAATAGCAGGTTGACTTTATGGCTGCTCAGTTTTTTCCAACTACTTTCATTTTAAAGACCCAAACCTGTGTAAACTTAAATCCTCACCAATTTCTCTGAATGATGAACTCCTTCCTCTCAAGCAAAAACTATTTTTAAAAGCTTTTTAGGTATCAGTGAACTCCTCAGCTTCTCCACGTCTTCTCCAAAGTTTCCTTTTCCTGAAGAATTTACCATTAAATCACTGCTCAGCACTTATGCCAAACAGCTCTTAGACAATCGTCCCTTTGGTTTTCTCATGTTCACTCTGGCACTTTCTGCCATCCTGCCATGACCTTGTTGCCAAACCCTTCTCCCCTGAGAAGTCATCAGAACCCATGAGGAGAGCCTAGTCCCATTCCTGGGGCTCACAGCCCTGGGCTACTAGGTCATATTAGAGAACTCTCTCCTCCATCTGAGCTGGCCCTACGGTTATTATTAAAATCGTTTCGCGTTGTAAGCCCTTTGATTTCACGTCTCCCCCACGAAGCTCCTGGCCCTGCTTAGTCAGTGCTTTCCAGCAGATGACCTCGACCAGCAGAATTCCTCTCTTGCTCTTCCCTAAGCTTCCAAGTCCCTTTATTCAGCTTTCCTACTTCTATACGTGGTACCAAACGGTTCC
Organism: Miniopterus schreibersii; assembly: GCF_964146895.1. Lineage (NCBI taxonomy): Eukaryota > Metazoa > Chordata > Mammalia > Chiroptera > Miniopteridae > Miniopterus > Miniopterus schreibersii. Next base: position 175,547,988 of record NC_138102.1, read on the forward strand.
CAAGACCCAATAACTTCCACCTATTCAAAAGGTTACAATAAAAGTACACCACCTGAAAGAAATCTACCAAATTAATGTAGGATTAAAAAGAAAAAAATTATATAGGATTACGGATATAGAGAGGAAAGAACAGTCAAAATTAAATGCTCAAAACACAGTTAACAATTTTGCTATCACTTACAGTTTTAAAAAAAAGAAAAAGAAAGAGAGAAAGGTATCCCGCCCTGGTTGGGTGGCTCAGTTGGTTGGAGCGTTGTCCCGTACACCAGAAAGGTTGCGGGTTCAATCCTCGGTGCAAAAGGGAGACAACCGATAGATGTTTCTTCTTCTCTCTCTCCCTCTCCCTTCCTCTCTCTAAAATCAATAAGAACATATCTTTCGGTGAGGGTTTTTAAAAAAGAAGTATCCACTGTCAATTCCCACATGGCACAGATGACATCTTGTTTCCTGTGATATTTAATGTATCACTTGACCCTCAAAATTTAAAAATCAATACGGCGACGTAAAAGAAATCTGAATTCTAAATGTACTGTTGCTTCTGGGCAGAGGTATAATGTATGGTATTACTAAGAATGTATGTCTAGGGGGGAAAAAAGGAGTATGGATGTCTTCTGCCCATTTCCTCTAGCTACCCGAGGAAAAGGAACTATCCCATGGTAACAATTCTAAAGAATGAAGCCCCGTCAGTAACTGTCACAAATCTTCTAAGGTCTAAGTTTCAAATGGCTCCAAACACAGTTGAGTCATAGTCATTTATATACTTTATCCTATAATTTTTATTATTGTTCACCTAATTTAAAAGTGCTTGGAAACTGAAATGTAAGAAATGCTACCTCACAAATAACTGTCCTCCCTAATTAAAAGGCTCCCTTCTAAAATGAAATGAAACTATCTCCATTCCTTTTTCTAAAAATATTTATTTTGGCTGAAATACAGAGTTAGCTTCTTTTTTAAAAAAACTGATTTTAGAGAGAGAGAGAGAGAGGAATGGGGAGGGGGAGGGGAGAGAGAGACAAACATCGATTTGTTGTTCCCCTTAAGCATGAATTCACTGGTTGATTCTTGTATGTGCCCAGATTCCAAACCTGCAATACTGGTGTATCAGGAGGACGCTCTAACCAACTAAGCAACCAGGCCAGGACCAGGGTTAGCTTCTTTAAAAATACTTGACTTCTTTGGCTTAAACTGGAAGCTGTCTACTTACACTGAATTCAAGCGCTCACATAGGTGTCATTTAGCTAACAGGCAGTAATGTAGAACTTCCTTGACAAGAAAAATGGAAGAAAGTGAAAGGGCAGTTAACTGCCATTTCAGTTGCCCTCCGCTGCTGCAAAATTGGTGGGCTTGATGTTTTCTAACACGCACAAAAGCTTGAGAAGTTAAGGACATGATTCAGGTATTGACATCCAAAAGCTAGCTGATTGCATAAAACAATCACTCATTTCTAAGACTGCCCACTGACACAAAAGGCTAATAACCCTTAAGTTTCTATATGCCTAAAAGACAGCCAAATATTTGTAAAGAATTCGTTTAAGGCCAGAGAAATCATCAGTGGGTTTAATAAGCCTTCTGTATAATAAATCCTCCATACAGTGCAAATAATTTTTCAAAAGCAACCAGACCCAGAGCAAATGATTTTGTCTTCAGAATTACAACCCTCAACTCCACTAACATAACAATGATGATACTTTTTTAAAGAATGTTTTATTAGAAGAAAGATACATCAAAAACAAGTCAATGAATCAACTAAACAACAATCCACAGTTAAACCATTTCCACTTATTGAGAAAATGTTGACAGAGTAGACATGGTGTGTGTCCTAGAACTAAGTGTATTGCATAAACAAAGTACAGTTTATCTCGCCAAGTGCCACCTGTTAGATTATATCTAGCCCTATCAAACCAATCAACTGAAACGTGAAAAAAAGGTTCACTTAACTAGGTATTCTGATTAAGTTGATAGCAGTACAGAAATAGATTTTTAAAAAATAATACAGGAAGCAAACACTTGCCAGAAATATCAGTGCTTCTGTTTAAAACAACTCAACGGATGGCTGGATATCAGGGGAGTTACTGAATCAGAGAACTCTATTTTGAAGTTGAGAAATTGCTTTTAAACAACAAAAAAGTAGATTTCCCCTTGTCTAATTTAACCATTGCTTACCTGTATCTTATTCAAAAAACTACCTAACACTTAATAGCTTGCTCCTATAATTGATGTGTAATTCACATTAATTTCCTGCAAACCACCACTGAGAACACTTCACCTCCTCATGAATTTTTATTTAGAAATTACAGCTACACAAAGCCATGCTACTGAAAACTGGTATTTTACTTTTCTTTAATAAAGACTTAGCTGCCCCCCTTTTTTTTAACTTCAGCAGCAAGGAAATTTACAGCTACACCTGAAACTCAAATCTATGATCAATTTATTAACCTTAACATTATACTACTTTTATTTTCTTTGTTACTGGTTTTGTAATTCTTTTCTTGAAACCATTATTTCTTGTAGGTGTTATTTTTATAAACTGACTCAACACACTTGGGTAAATGATAATGTACATAAGAATAAAACATAAATAAAACATTTACTTACTGTTTTTTTCTGGTACTTAAAAGTCTGAAATAACTAAATTTAGAAACTAGATAAGTAGAGTTCATCAGCATCTCAAATGAGTAGAAATTATTATTCAGAACTTATATAAAAGCATACTTTCATACTTTTATCCTTAACACATCCTTACACTCCTAGAAAGAATTCCATTTTAAAAATGCAAACCCACTTCTGGGACCTATTTGAAATAAGCACTTAACTTTTTGTATAATTAAACTGAAAATTGAAAATAAAAGCTTCCAGAAATTTAAGGTGCAGAAAGGATGCCAATGTGTCAAAGTTTTCTTGGTTTTTTTAAATTGATTTTTTAAAATTTTTATTTATTGATTTGAGAGAGAGAGAAACACTGATTTGTTCCACTCATTTATGCACTCATTGGCTGATTGTCGTATGTGCCCTGAGATTGAACCCACAGCCTTGGCAAATCGGAACAACTCTCTAACCAACTGAGCTACCCAGCCAGAGCTCAAAGTTCTAAAAATCTTCTTTTTAAGAAAAGGGGAAGGAAGAAAGGAAGCTAATGTGTCAAAGTTTAAAAGAAAAGCAAAACGTTATAAGAAAAGTGAGAGAAAAAATGCTTTGGCACCTATAAGGTTATCACTTTTCTCCTACATTTTAAGATTAAGAGCATCTCATCATTTTCAGCTATCCCATTTCAAATACTTACTCAGAGCACATCTATTTTCCCAGGGCCCTTTCCTTTCCCCTCTCCGGGAGCAGAAGCAGGCTACCCGAATGAGCAGGCCACACCAAACCACATTACCTCCCATCAGGTGGTGAAACAGGACAGCTCCTACACGAAGGTCTTCCTCGGGCGGCGGCCTATGGCCTTCCCTCCCTCGACATCTTCTCCCAGGTAGATGAAGCCAAATCTTCCACCTGCCTCAAGCTGCACTTTCCCTCGGAGCGCTCCCTGGTACTCAGGGCCGCGAAGGCGGTTCAAGTGCACAAACTCTCTAGGAGAGCCTACGTGCCGATTAGATAAACCACAGGTACACAGTGTCATGTTACTCAACTACCCTGGCATCAAACCTGAAACGATGACCTAACGCACCACCTTTACTCCCTGCAATCAAGTCTCTCCTCTACCCTTTGGTCAGGGCTGTGCACTTTTTCATTCAAATGCCAGTTTGAAAAAAAAGAAAGAAAGGAAAGGAGCCATTTGCTGAAGGGCTCCAAGTCCAACTTGAAGAGCCAAAACTACTCTCAAAGCCATCCCCGATGCAACATAGTTGCTATTTCCTGGCCTCTGCTCATAAACATGTCCTGACTACCCATCTTTCACACTTCATTTGAAACTCTGCTTCTAATGTCCACTGGCATAGTTTATCTTTTCTTGTTTTTCTTTTTTTCACAGGAGCGATATGTGTTCAAAGCAAAAACTAAAAAAACCAAAAAGCCTGGGATAAAATGAAAATTGTTTACTCTGGAAACCCACCATCTGAGATAATCACTGATCACATAGTGGTATATATATGATGACATTGCCATATTTTTTCTATATGTATGTTGAAAACAAAAACAGGCTCATATTGTACATAGAGTTTTGCATCCTGTTTTTTGCACTTCAAAAGGTATCAAAAATGCTTCCTTATCAACATTATTCGACAAAGTTATTTTTAATGGCTACTTAAAATTGAATGCTTCTAAAACTCCCAGGAGCCCTAGAATTTTTTTCTTTCATTTTTTTTTTTTCTACTTTTCCCTCTCCACACATTCCCCAGTAAGAAAAATACAGTCCAACCTCAGTTCTCGAATGTCTCCCATCTCAAACAATTCCCTTCTCAACTAAGTTGTTCTTGGAAAAAATGTCTCATAGTTGAACAAACCCTTTCATGTTGCTTCATCAGCATGACAAAAATTCTCTCTCAGGCCACAGACAAAGGAGAGAATGTGAGTCAGTTTACCACTAAGCTTCACAGTGTTAACATCTCAGGAAATAGTGCTGTGAATATTTCTGTGGGTTTTGTTTGTTTGTTCGTTTTTTTGTTGCTTTTGCTGCTGGCAAAAATGGACAATAAGTACTATTTTAAAACATGAAGAGGCTATCAAGAATGCTAATGTTGCTAAGGGTGTGAAAGAAACAATCACAGGCAACTGAAGAGGTAGAAAAACTATTGCTGATTTGGATAAACTAAAAGCAGTTAGCCGGTGACAGCATTTAGAAGGCAAAGACAAGTGAAAAAGCGAAGGTGCTGCTTAACTTCCTGAAACACAACCCTGGAACAAGTGCTGAATGTGATTCATTTAAGGCTAGTAGGGGGTAGTTCAATAAATTTAAGAAAAGTGTTTCTTTATAGATTAAACAGTACATTAGACAGGTACTATATATAAGAAAGGTTAAAACAGGGAATAATTTGGGGGGCTCTGGAACAAATTAATTCAATATACAATATTTCTAATGGGAAAAAAAATGATTCCGTTTTCAACCCCTTCTCGAACAGCCTTCCGGAATGAATGAAGTTCAAGAACTGAGGTTCCACTGTACAACTAAAAGGCAACTGCCTTGCCCTGGCCAGGTGGCTTGGTTGGTTGGAGCATCGTCCGGTACACCAAAAGGTTTTGGGTTTAATTCCCAGTCAGGCGCCACATACCTAGGCTGTGGGTTCAATCCCCAGTTGGGGCATGTTCGGGAGGCACCCGATCGATGTTTCTCTCTCTCTCCCGGTGAGGATAGAAGAAATAAAAGGCAACCGTCTTCCTTCAATCAGTACATCACAAACGCTTTCAGACAACTACCATGCTACTGTATTTGTTTTTCATAACCATGATTTCATTTATATCACATGTATTTGTTAGATGGCTGTGAATCAATAACTGTCTCTGCCCCATCAAGCTCCAAGGCAGGGCCAGGTTACCATCTCATCGATGGTGTGTCCCCTCAACAATCCACCACACATTATTCAAAACCATAATAACTCCAAACAAAATGAGTCACAAACAGTATGATTCTTCCAGAAAGATGACCTCACTGTTTCTTTAAAAATTACAAAACATTAAATTATTTAAATGTGTTTCTCTCTTTTGATGCTCCCTTTACTAAGCTCAAACACACGCCTAGATTGCCTATTAAGCAATGTTCCCCCGGACTGAGACAGGAATGCTTTGTTCTAAGGAGCAGTCCGAGTCTAAATCAGATTATGAAATCTGTGCACAATCAAAATCCCATACCTGAGGACAGAGTTTTCAGTGAATCACATTTTGAAAAGGAGAATATTAACTGCCTGTTCAAAGTTATATTATTCATGTGGAATCACAGCAAATGTTTCATGCTATGTTTGAAATTGTACAAAGCTTACCAAGATATTTGCTATGCTTCCATTAGATGAATAAGTAACATCGCTTGCGTTGAGTGATTTTATGAGTGAATTTCAAGTGACTTATTCAGCAAATCTTCACACTTCAATTAAAGAGATGATATGCTTCCAAAAAATGAAATGTCAAGAAGTGTCAACACACTAATGACAGTGATAGTAATTAAGAGCCTGGGCTCCCAAGTCAAACTGCTTTGGCTTATATTCTGATTTTCACTAGCTGTAGGATCTGTGCCTCTACACCTCAGTTTCCTCCTGAAAAAATATATCCTTCATGCAGCTATTGTGAGAATTAAATGACTTAATACATGTAAAGTGCTTAGAACAGTAGATCGTGCCTCCAATAAATGTTAGCTAATTATTATCATTATCCGTCATTATTATTACACATTTTTATAAAAGGCTCAAAATCTAACTTCCCATTTTTTCCTCCTTACTGCGGAATGTACTATACCAAACAATCACAAAGAATGTTATACGCTGCTGTACTGAACCCCTGGCTTATAATTTTCAAATCAACTGTTCTGTGCCAATTTTCTCTAAAAAAAATCAATTGAAGTGTAATATTTACATTTTATACACCTTACCCATCCTCCTTACAATTAAACTGCGAGCATACTATAAAGTAGTATGTGTGTGTATATGTAACATACATATATATACTGACTAGTATATACACACATTAAACAGTACCTCTATATACGGAACAACACAAGTCTTCGGGAAACCACAAAGTTTTAAAAAGAAAATGAAAGCTGAAACAGGAAGTAGTTCTGATACTGTTGTTAAACTTAAATATCATATCTGATGTATCTCTTCATTTTTAAACAGATATCTAAATAACATCTTGCTCCCCCCAAAAAAAAGAATAAACAGAGGGTGTTATTATTTTGGCAATTATAATAAAAAAAGCTGCTATAAACAAAAATTTACTAACTAAATAACATCTTTATGATAAGCAAATAAAACAGCCCACCTTAACCGCACTGTAAGGTTTATTCAGGCCTGGAGAGCTAAATGTACCCAACCAGATCGTTATACATTAGGAAGGTGGAATCCGTCCTGAGTTTGCCTGCCATTATTTTGAAACTCTATAATCTAGAAATTATAGTGTACACGATTTCTTTTTTCCTTTTAAAGAGAATCAGAAAATTACCATAAAACATTTTTATTAATTGATTGTTATCTAAAAGATAGAGGCAAGAGGCAGGTATAATGAAAGAAACAGCAGAACAGGCTTTGGATTCTGGGGCTACCTATTAATTTTACTTTTTTTTATATATATCTTTACTGGTTTCAGAGAGAGGAAGGGAGAGGGAGAGACAGAGAGAAACATCAATGATGAGAGAGTCATCATTGATCAGCTGCGTCCTGCACGTCCACGACTGGGGATCGAGCCTGAAACTCCCACATGTGCCCAGATAAGGAATCCAACAGTGATCGCCTGGATCCTAGGTTGACACTCAATCATTCTGCTTTTTGATCATAGGTCTAACAGTCTGCTTTAAGTCTCAGGAAAATATACTAGATGATGAAAGAGATTTATTCCCTCACTACATGTTCCTTTGGCCCTATTACTTTCCTATATTGTTTTTTTTTGGTGTGTTGTTTTTTTGAAATTTAGATATTTAATGATATTAAGGAATTACTGACTTTTTCTAAGTGTGAAAGTTTTATGATTAAGTTTTAAAGGGTCCTTATCTTGGAGAGATGCATTCTTAAATATTTACATAATAACCTGATTCCTGAGGTCTGCTTCAAAAAACAGGAGAGGGGATGATGGCTTGTGGTTCATTGGTAGTCAGAAATGGGTAGATACACGAGATTCACTATACTATTCCATGAACTGTTACCGTATGTTGGAAATTCTTAATTCAAAAGCGTAAAAAGGGACCTGGCAAGGTCTGACTTCCTACTCCCCCTTCCGGCCCAACTTCACACTTCTGTCCCTGGGCCAACCATGCAACTGGAGGAGCACTCATGTCTGAGTCATCCAACCTCCTCACAAAAACAGCAGCAGGAGAATCGAGGGAAATGTTTTGGGGGGGCCAGGGGGGTCTCAGCAGCAGCGTCGTGTTCAATGGCTCAGAGATTTTCGGCCCTTGAGCATGAGGCGAAGGATGACCTGGACACCAGCCGGCGTGCTCAAGCGCTTTATCCAACCGTGCTTGTGCTTCCGTTTGATGTTGCTTGGCTGGTACTCATTCCCCCGTGCCTTGCCCCGGCTCAGCTGCGTGACTGGGAGTCCCCAGGCGTCGGGTAGCTGCAAGAAGGCCTGGGGCTGGAGCCATCTGACACCCAATATCGCCGCCGACCTACTGACTGGACACAACAGGCAACTCCAGGATGTGCCCAAGAGAGCCATGTCTACCCTCCTATTGTTTACACTTCCCAAAAATATGAATAGCTTATCCAAAAAAGCCACTGTCGGACTAAAAACACACACACTTCTTCAAAGAACTAGAGTCTAATACATAAACCCTCCACAATACATAAAAGTTCAAACCCAAAGGAAAGAACAGCCACCCATTCTATAGAACATCAATACCACTTACAGCAAAAAGAATACACTTCATTTATATGTACATATCCCATATAATCTTTTTTTAAAACACTAGAAGACATGTTCATACATTACAGTTTAGGAAACTGAGGTTCAGAGAGGTTAAGTAATACGCCCAAGCTATAAAGTTAGCAAGATAAAGACAACAGACTTGAATCCACAACTTTCTAACTAAATGGCTAATGATAAGACACCACAGGCATTCTCTGTGTTGTGATCCTTGTACAGCAGGGTAAGTGACCATGGGGACAGGAAACACAGAGCCAAGGTCCTCCCAGTACTCTCTCGACTCTATTCAGGCCCAATACTGGAATCCAGTAAACTGGATTCAAGTTATTTTTAACATAGTTGATTGCTCAAGAATGAACACAACTCCTTCCCAGGTCTCATCCCTGATTCACAGGTAAACTCTGCATTATCTTCTATTAATCAATAAATGAACAAATAACTACCAAAGAACCAGAAATGCAATCATATCATAAAATGCCCTTTTTATAAGTACCATGTAAGACAGCGTAGAAGGAAGAGCCCACATATATCTGTAGTACTCACACCACAAATGCTTTTAACTTTATAATACTTACTGCACTTATTTACATGAAAGTCACCCTTTACTAGTCTATGAACTTTTGATACAAGATTCTCTATATTCCCCCTTATTATTCAAAGTATAGGTGTTCACTAAATACATGTTAAAAGAAGGAATGAACAAAACATTGAGGAGCTAAGCCTTAAAGAGTAAGTCAGGTTTGGAGAGATGGGGGGAAGAAGGAAGGGGGAGTGTATTCTAACTAGATACATGATGACCATGCAGAAAACTGCCAGAGAAAATGAAGACGGGTCTTCATTCTTGCGACCAAGCAGCAAAATGGGGAACTGGGGAGGATCTGGGATTCCTCAGTAGGGGACTTAGCACTTTATTTTATAAATTAGGCCAATTGTTTTCATTTATTTTTCTTTTTATAAATATGTTTTTATTGATTTTAGAGAGAGAGGAAAGTAGAGGGAGAGAGAAAGAAACATTAATCGGTTGCCTACTGTACCACTCCACCCTGAGCCCTCCAAACCGGAATGTGGGCAACGTGCCCTGACCTGGACTCGAACTAGTCACCTTTCACTGCACTGGACGAAGCTCAACCAACTGAGCGACACCGGCCAGGGCAGACCAATTGTTTTTAAACACTTCTTTTTAATGCAGAGAAATTCTTTGTTTAAATGAAATGTTATGTGAATCCCAATACATAAAATAGATAAAAGCAGTATAGGGTGAAGCACCCTGGTTTTCACCCACCTCACCTAACTTGAGAAGACTCTGAAACTCCACCTTGGGGCACAATTTGAAAACCGCTGAGTTAGAAAACAGTCTGGAAGGGCAGACACCCAAGTGCTCAGAGCACTGACCCCAGGAGAACTGGGCTGGCCTGGCTTGGTAGGGCAAGGAGGACTTGAAATACCACTTTCACTTTTTAAACCCTGCATATTTTTAGATGATTTGAACTTTTGTTGATACTGAGCACTTTTTATTTTATAATTTAAAAAGTAATAAATAACAGGGTTTCCAAAGAACCGACAGGATGGCGGAAGTGGAGCGGGAAAAACTGACCCTCCGCAAGTTCACCTACCCCGAGGGGGATCTCGACCGGCTGCTGGACGGGTCTCACGCCGGCTGATGCAGCTGATGCAGCTGCACAGCCCCGCCAGCTGCGGCTGCACCGGGCCTGCGGAGGAAGGGGCGCTGGCGGCCCAGGAGCAGCACCGCCCGTGGAGGGGCCCCAGGTGAAGACGCACCTGCGGGACAAGACCATGCTGCCTGGGACGGTGGGCGGCACGGTGGGCGTCTGCAATGCCAAGACCTCGACCAGGCGGAAATCAAGCCTGAGCCGACTGGCCACCACCTGGGTGAGTTCTCCGTCACCTACAAGCCGAAGCGCCCGGCCTGGCATCAGAGCCACCCGCTCATCTCCCTTCAGCCCTTTCAAGTAGCCAATAAAAGCACAGACATTGCTAGTCAAAAATAAAAAAGTATTAAGAAAACATTGCTCTAAAAAGGCATTTTAATGGTTAAATTTCTTCGAGTGGATTGCCATATTTTAAGAAATCATTTCCCAATAGTAGGACATTTTCTTGACTAAATGACATCACAATGAAAATGAACATCTTTGTGCATAATACTTTCCGTATCTAGAATTGTTTCCTTAGGATAAATTTATAAAAGATAGTTTTAATATAAGTTCTATGACGCACAGTTTAAAATAGGGCTCTGTCGAATATAAATATATAAAATGTAATGAGTTTTAAAAGCCATCCTTTATTAGCAAATTTGGATTCTAGCATTCATGTTTACGCTACATAAAACCTAATTTACAAAACTAACTAGCAAAGTTCCCACATCTCAGATACATTAAAAAGAAATTTGATTCAGAAATTGAAATCACTCTACCTTTCATGAATGTTTCATAATTTCTCTTGCCACTTACCAAAACCATCCCCTGAACGACTTTTTCCTTCACGGATGGGTTTCACAGTCTAGTTCTGTAAAGGCTCAGCCCTGTGACAGTATAATCCCTCTCTGGCAACAAACTGACATCATTAAATTCTTATTTGTAAGTTCTTTGGTGTGTACGGATGTTCTTTTTTCACTTCTTCTAAGATCAAAATCTATTTTCTGTTTCCTCTCCATTACTCTCATACGAACGATACATTTTAATCTAATTTATTCCCTTTGTCCCCAGCCATCTTTATAAAACTACTTTTTGGGGGGTGCTCGGAGAATGTCTTTCGGTTCATACAAAACATAAATGACAGCTGGACTGCCTTCTTCCCGTGACCAATGTGTTGCTCTGTACTCCTGGGGGGAAGAAAGCCCAAAATCAAAAGGTGGTTGTTGTTCTTATCTCCACCATTGTTTTAACATAAGAGCACTTTTTGTTAAATTATCTTTTAAATAACTGAATGTGGTTCTATCACACGATTTCAACTAAAAAAGAATTTCTAATAAAACATTTTCTTTTTTTCAAAAGCAACATCAAGTTCATTTCTGCTACTCTGTAACAGTTCTCATATTAAGGGGATTTACCCTCTATCAACAAAAATTTGCATAGTCCCTACTGGGTACCAGACACTTGCCAAATGCCAGAGTCTATGTGAACAAAACAGAGGCAAGGTCTGCTCTCATAGATCTTTCAGTCTTGGTGCAAAGGCCCTTAGGCAAACAAAGAATCTGGAAAGGTCCAGTACAAAAAAAAAAAAGTGGAATGATTCTTTAGGAAAACGGACTGGAACCAATTTTGGAATACCTGTAACACCGGACCAAGAAATGTAAAGTTTATATTTGCAAGACTAGGCATTCAAAGGGGTCTGTAGAAAATATAAATCTAATCAGGCCCTGATGAAAACTTTTCACTGCCTTCTCCTCTGCTCTAAGATAAATCCAAAGTCTGTAATAAGGTTAACTAAATCACGTATAATCATCCCCAACTACCGAAGACACTGGACTTCTGTTTCCTGTGTTGTAGGGATTTTCTAACTATATACCACAATCTAATAAGCATGTGTGTGTGACACACTCTTATTGTCTATTTTATTTCTTTTTCAAAACAGATAGGTCACAACCCACTACACTGATTTTACAATCTACTGGTAGGTGCCCGGCTGCCTGCAGTTTGAAAAATACTGTGTACGACACTCTCACACTTCTTAGCTTTTCCACGTTCTTTCTGCCTGAAACACAGGCCCATCCTCGCCCTTCCCTTTCACCTGGCTACTTCGCATTCTGCCTTATGATCTTAGCTCTTACACATCCCTTCCCTGACCCTCTTAGATGAACTAGTTCCCCCTCCTCCGTGGTCCCAAAGTACTCCATGCTTTCTAACACTGACGATGCTTTACCATAATTGTACTCATGCTTGTCTCTCTAGGCTGTAACTCCGAGAGCAAGGAGTCTGTCCACTGATGAGTAAAACAGGGACCTGGGCTTCAATAAGTCTGTATCTTGAACCACACAATGAAATGATCGCCCACTTAAAAACTGTTTAGTTATTTCCAAGGAAAACACGTTCTTAGTTCCAATTTTAAAAATAGAGGTTAAGTTCCTAAGCTGGTCCTCAAAACACGCTTACCTACAACTCGAGTGACCAATGAGAAATGGCTGCTTCTTTTCCTCTCTGCACTGAAAACCTCTCTCAGGACTGAAGGGACACTTTTCTCTCCACCCCATCAGTGGTTCCTCCTACAGGAAAGTGATTTATCTAGTGGCTAAAACAAGGATAAAGGTCAATATTCCACATAAGCCCCACCCCTGAGCTTTCACTGGCTCCAGCTCCTATGAGATACAAACTTTCCCTGCCTGCAGGAGGAGACCTGCACTTTTTTGGGTCTGCAGTTTTGTCTGCGTAGGTAAATTAAGAAGGAATAGGGAAAGCACAAGTCTAAGCTAAATTCTCCAATCCAGCTTTATCGGAAATGACAATGGAACTACTTTAATACTTTAATCCTCATCTGGTTTCTTGAATTTGAGCTCAATTTGACCAGAATCTGGCGAGAGAAGGGGTGTAATCAGCACACTGGAAGCCCTCAGCACGAACAATAGTAATCCCAGCCTGATTCTGGGGCCTAGAAGAGTAGACAGGGAGGAGCAACGTGCAACAAATGAAATGGGAAGGGAAACGGAATGAAGGACAAGAAGAGTTTTTCCACTTTTCCTATTTAGAACTTTTCTTGGGCAAAAACGTCTGAATAAGCTGGATACGCCTTTATATCCTACAACTGTCCTTTCCAAAATGTTTCTCATCTGTGCTTTTCTTTTCTCATCTTCCAGACCCCTTACGCTGCCCAAAGATCTCCATTTTCAACACCCACACTTTTAGAAATAAAGTTTTGCCCAAACCTCAAAAATGTTCCAAAATCCCATACTACTTCCCTCTCCTAACCCCACTCAAGTCAAAGCTCTCATTTCCTCAGTGCAACTGATCAGGAGAAAAGCAATCTGATTAAATCCATTCACATTAGATAAGAGTATTCGACATTCCTAGCCTTTGATCTTTACTAGATTAGATAACTGATAGATAGATAGATAGATAGATAGATAGATAGATAGATAGATAGATGATAGATAGATAGATAGATAGATAGATAGATAGATAGATAGATAGATGATAGATTTTTAATTTTACTTTAAAGCTACAGAAATCTAACTACAATAATTTCAGAGACAAGATGAGGAATGCCTAGAAGTCTCTCATAAAGGAGGTGGGTCTGCTCTGACCAGCATTTTCCAGGGATCATGTATCAAAAGTTGTTCCCACTGCCCTCTCCAGGAGGCAGAGAAGGCAAACTAGAGAAAACAGTTGTAGCCACAAGATATTTATATATCCTTTGGGTAAGTCAATAACAATATTAGGTTGGATAGGTTATATTTTCAATGCTTGATAATCATTCCATAGCTAAAACAAAACAACATACACTCAGGTTATATACTCAGGTTATATATTGAAACTACTAGCCTCATTCTACTACTGCAGCCAATGAGGCAGAAATGGGTTAAATGTTTCCATTGTGTTACAACTTGGTACTTGAAGCAGAGGATTGGACTTCTCTTCACACACTTTTTTCTTTTTTATCCTAATATTTTCCATTGCTTTTCAGAGAGAGTGGGAGGGAGAGAAAGAGAGAGAGAGAAACATGGATTTGAGAGAGACACATGGATTGATTGCGTCCCACACGCACCCCAAATGGGGCTGGGGATGGAGCTTGCAACTGAGCCTCGTGCCCTTAGCCGGAATCAAACCTGGGACCCTTCAGTCCATGGGCTGATGCTCTTACCACTGAGCCAAACCAGCTAGGGCTCTTAGCACACTTTTAGTAAGTTGCTTATCCACTATTTCTACTTGGAAATATTTGACTTTATTTTCTATAACATTTCTGAAATTTGGTAGTACACTTTTCAGCAGTCGTATCACAGTAATAGAAAAATGGGCCTGAATTCCTGGTCATTCCAAGTGTCATGTCTTTTTCAGTGGTTTTTGCTACGAAAGACCTGAAGCTAATGCTAAGTTTGTGTGAACTCAGAACTTAACCACGAAATAAACACAGCAGCATTCATTCAGCTTTAAGAGGTTCTTAACGTCAAAGCCATAGAAAATACTTATTTGCCAACTACATATAAATATAATTATAATAAAGACTATACAAACTTAGGAAAATAAGATCTTCCACTTTGCCTGAGAAGCATGTGAAAATTTAATTGAGTAATAGGGGTTTGCTAATTGTTATTAGTTTGTTTAGCTAGCCAACAAAATAAATTATCTGTAATTAAAGTGATAACTGGGACTTTTTTCAAACCAAGAGTAGAATATATGAAAATGCCAACTAAATGTGTGGTCTCTCTTGACTCTGGTCATGAACCCACCTTTTGCAGCTTTTCTCAAAACACCAGAGGTGGGAAAGGGGCACTAAGATGCCTGAGAATTGACAGGGTATTCTGAAAGACGTAAGTGGCGCTTATTTAACTTTCCCCAAAGCATTATGTTGCTTAATATCGGGTTGATTGTCTCTATTAGTGCTAGCCCCTTAAACCAACATTTTTTTCTATAAATGAACATTATAATTCAACAATAAAAAAATTACCCAATTAGTACGTGGGCAAAAGATCTGAATAGACATTTCTCCAAAGAAGGTACACAAATGGACAATAATCACAGGAAAATATACTCAACATGTTAATCAGGGAAAGGCAAATCAATAGCACTTCACACCCACCAGAATGGCTACAATGAAAATTATCCAATAGAAAAACCAACTGTTGGTGAGGATGTGTAGAAACTGGAACCCTTATACACTGGTTGGTGGGAATGTAAACTAGTGCTGCTACTTGGGAAAAGTGGGCAGTTCCTCAAAAGTTACAGTTCCTCAAAAGTTAAACATATATGTACACCCAAGAGAAATAAAAGCATTCGCCCACATAAAAACATCCACGAATGTGCCATTATCCACAAAGTGGAAACGTCCCTAATATCCATCAACTAGTGAATGGATGAGCAAAATGTGCCCCCGTGGTCCACCAATACAATAGGATGTTATCCCGCCATAAAAAGACTAAAACACCGACACACGATACAACACTGGGTGAACCTTGAAAACATTATGCCACGTCAAAGAAACCAGTCCCAAAAAGCCACATAGATGACTCCATTTCTATGAAATTTCCAGAACTGGGAAATCCACAGAGACAGAAAGTAACTTAGTGGTTTGCCAAGGAGTGGAGCAGGTAAGTGGGGAATTAGGAGCGACTGCAACTGGAAACAGGGTTTCATTCCGGGGTGATGCAAATGTTCTAGACAGTGCTGATAACTGCAGAACTTCGCGACTGTACTAAACGGCACGCTTTCAAAGGATGAATTATATAGCATGTGAACTATAAAAACCGTTCAATTACAGAAGACTGCGTGTATGTGTAATATACATGTAAGTGTAATAGCTAACACAGACGGATATGTGATCTCTTTCTCTAAGTGAACACTTTGGGCGTTTTTTAAACTGAGATACACGTCGCATATATAAAGAAGAGAATGAAAGAACACGGTGACTCAGAGCAAACGCCGAGCCCCGAGGCAGGGGCGCCGGGGTGCGCCCGGGCTGCCTCGCAGCCTCTCCAGCGGCTCCCCTTCCCCCCATCCCTCGCCACCACCGCGTCCGGCCCAGTGCCCCGGCCCGGGTCGCTGCGGGCGCCCTGAGCCAGCCCGCCCTCCGCCCGAGGCTGGGCAGGCGGGCGGCCCGGCTCCCGCGCCGGCGTTGCCCGCGGGCCGGAGGGGGCACGGCGCTAGGACGGGGCCCGCCGCGCAGCCGCTCCCCGCGCCCCGGTGCCGCCCCACCTCCCCGCTCCCCGCACCCCCGCCCCAGGTCCCGAGCCCCGGTCCCGCCCCACCTCCCTCCGGTACCTGGGATGCGCCCGAGCCCGGCGCCGCGGCCAAAGCCGAGACTTCCCCTCCATTACCACCTGCCGCGGAGCGGGGACCCCGCCTCCTCAGCCCCCGCCGGGGCACCGGGGCCGGGGAGGGTGGGGCATTCACCTAGTTCGCCCGCGGCGACCGCAGCGGCAGCTGCCCGGGCCCGCGGCTCCTCCCCGCTCGCGCGCCTCCCCGCGCCCGCTGCTCGGCGCTGACAGCCCGGAGCCGGCGCCCGAGGCCCGCTGGCTCCCCGCCCCGCCCCCGCGCGCCCGCCCGGCGCAGGCGCAGGATTGGCGCCGCCCGGGGCTGGGGGGTGAGGGGAGCCCGAGCCGGAGCCAGAGCCTGGTGATGTGGCCGCGGGGGCGGCGACCTGGAGCGCAAGCGCCGCCCCTTCCCGGACCCTTGGCCGCGCCCTGAAAGTCGCGGATGGGGGACCGGATCCCCAAGAGGAAGAGGGACTTTCCAGGAGAGAAGGGCTGTGGCCTCCTTGGGGCAGCCCACCCCATCCCCACCTACCCACGTGCAGGCGCATCACCAGTACTGCGGGTCCGAACCCCCAAACCTGTGACTCATGGTCTGTGTTCTCAGGCCGGGGGTTGGCAGGGTTCGTTTTCCCTTCTCGCAGACTTGAGATTAAAACCAAGGCGCACGGAACTCTGTGGGTGCCTCTCCAGCGCAGCGCAGCGCAGCAGGGGCGCGCGTGAGCCCGGGTGGGAGGGGGGGGCGCTGCGAGGACGCGATTCGGGGCACCCCCGGCACCCTCCCCGTGGGAGCGAAGCGCACGGGCGCCCCGGAGGCGGCCGGGGTGCCAGACTTCTCAAGTTGGCCCACACTTGGCTTTTACTCTAGGTAAGCGTGAGGCCAAGTTTGCAACGAGAGGCCAAGAGCTCACTTACGGGCTGTTTGCAGAGCACCGCTTGTGTATGACTCAGGTAACGGTCTGCGCCCCCACGGGATGTTCTAGGTGTGGGTCCTCAGGGACGACTTCTCAAGGAGAGACTGTCGCTTTAAACATTACCCAGCTAATGACACTTCCTCAAATTAAGGCTTCATCCGATTCAAAGTCACGCCAGTGATTTTGTAGCAGCTTTTCAGACACCAAAGGACAACACAGCGAACACTTACTTGGTGTTTTTCTTTTGCTTTTCTATTTTTTTTTTTTTAAACATATCTTTATTGATTTCAGAGAGAGGAAAGGAAGGGGAGAGAGAGAGAAATCAGTGATGAGAGTCACTGATCGGCTGCCTAGCCTGCAGCCCAGCAAGTGCCCTGACAGGGAATCAAACCCTGATCTCCTGGATTCTAGGTCGATGCTCAACCACTGAGCCACGCCCCTCGGGGCTGCTTCTGCTTTTCAATCAAACTGAGTTTTGACCTTCACCTTCAGGGTAAAAGGTCTGGACCCTCTGTAGTCTTGCTTTATAAAATGGCCCGTGCAAAATAAATAAAATAAAATGGCCCGTGCAGGTGTTCCTCACCCCTTAAACACAATGAGGAATAAAAGTGTAATTGCAAAGAATACGGAAAAACTGTTTCGACTGTATTTCAAATGGTTTTGTTCTTATGGGTTTTAATTACATATCACTGGAAGGTAATTAGCTACTCTTGAAATTTCGCCAGGAGTAAAGTTCCAATCAAATAAGTGTTCCTCCACTGGGTCATGCAGTCTTTCAAGATTTCTGAACTAAGTATATGCAGAAAAGGCCATCCTCTCCAGGTTTTGAAAATTCTGCCACCGGGCTCTCCCTCTTGGGAGCATGCCAGCGCCTTTCCAGACCCTTCTTCCCCCCCAGGCATCTTACCTTTGCCTTTCCCTCTCCTAAGCTCCAAGGGCCCTTCTTTTGCTTCTGTAACTTATTTCCTGAGCCCATGCAGACCAGCTGACTCACTTCTACTACCTTGGTAACTTTTGAAATAAACTTTCCCTTATAATTTAAAAAAGAAAGAAAGAAAAGAAAATTCCACCACCATTTTTTTTCTGAGAGAGCTGATGGTTTCGACTGCCCTAAATTTCATTCGTTGGCGTGTGGTGGGCAACCTTCTGCTTATGCAGTGTTCTTCGTTCTGTATGCTACAGCAGCATAGTGTGTATTGTTTAGATATTTTAAGCTTCAAGTTGGAATCTAAATTTAAATGACATTTCGACCCTGGAAATAGCTCAAGGTGGAAGCAGATGGAGAGATATCCCCTTCTGAAAAATTAGGTCCTAACGCGTGCAGGCAGCGAACACGTTATTACTCATCTTCTGCCTGACCACTGGCAACTTAAAACGAAGCAAGTGGCTTAGAATTGAGGATATGTATTAATCACTGTTGTGATGAATGCAAGACAGAAGCCTGGGAGTTATGGGAGAGTGTAACAAAGGGGCCTGTTTGCTCTACAGGGTAAGCAAGAGGAAGTGACATTTAATCTGAGCCTTGAAAAATGGAAAGGAGTAAGCCAGGCCACAGGAGGGGTGTAGGGATGTGGGATGCACTCGAAGCTGAAGCTGAAATTGCAGGTTTGAAGGCCCATTGGTAGAAAGCGGCTCCACCTCTTCAGGTCTGGGGGGGTGGGGGAAGGCCCCAGTGACTGGAGTGAGATGAACAGTTCTGTAGAAGAGTTGGGCAGGAGCCTGGAGGGTCATGCTCAGGACTTTGGACATAAACCTAAAGACAAAAGGAGCCCTGCCTGTGTGGCTCAGTGGTTGAGCATCGACCACTTCAATTCCTGGTCAGGGCACATGCGGGGGGGGGGGGGGGGGGGGGGGGGGGGGGGGGGGGTTGTGGACTCAATCCCCAGTAGGGGGCATGCAGGAGGCAACTGATCCATGTTTCTTTCTCATCAGTGTTTCTATCTCTCTCTCCCTCTCCCTTCCTCTCTAAAAAATCAATAAAAATATATTTAAATAAATAAATAAATACAAAAGGAAGCCACTAAAGAGTAGGAGAGGGTCATCGGGACATGATCAGATTTGCATTTGTAAAAGACATTTCTGGCTACAGTGTGGGGAATGAGTAACAAGGAAGCGACAGAGCAGGAGTGAAGACCAGTTTGCAGGTAATGGAGATTAGGAGAAGATGGTGGATTGAAGAAATAGATCAGGGTTAGAAATGTAAGGACTTGGTCTTTGACTACATGTGAGTGAGAGAAGAGTGACCAAAAAAAAAGAATGACTCCCAGCTTTCTAGCTTGGGCTTATAAAAATATAAACAGAGCCACTTTATAATGGAGTCACAGCCATCCCAGAGAAATTGCTTTGCCGGTCTTACCCCTCAAGCCTTTGGAATGTTAAAACTGGGCTAATAAACCTCTGGAGTTGGCCTAAAACAGCACTGTATTCCAAACAAATGTTTATTGTGACTAGGACTGAAAATTAAAGGCATTCTTTGAAATTCTTAAAACTCTGTTAGCTTATCTGCACCTATAGAAATTCCTTCTATTCAGGTAATTAATTACTCCCTTTCCCTTTTTCATAAATACTCCTTGCCTTTACCTCTAAATTAGACTATTATTTGGGTTTCTGCCTGAATTGGTGCTTTTGAAATAGTTATTCTTTGGATCTGAAATAAATGTTGTTGCCTCTCACTTTGGCCTTTTATTTTTAGGTTAACAGTATAAATATATAGATAGGTGTATATCCGATATGGTGATAACTACTTATGAAAATAAAACGGGGTTGGAGAGTTTTCAGGCAGGGTGAGAGGGACTGTAAAGGGGAGGGGAGACTAATGCATATAGAGTGATCCAGGAAGGTCTTGTTGGTTTGAGCAGAAAGAAGTGTGGATGAAAAAAGGGATTCTATGAAAAGTAACCTCACAGGGTGATCTGATAATAAATTCCTAATGGGGCAGGTCGTGGAGAGTAATCACATCCCAGGTATATAACTTTCAAGTGAAAGGTTTATCTTTTCCTTTTGTAACCGAACAAAGGGGTTTGGCTGACTGCTGCAATGAAAGCCAAACCTATAAGACAGATCCTGGTGCAAAAGGAAAAGGGTTTATTCAGGTGCTACTACCTGTGAGAATGACCATCCATCTCAAAGACCATCTCATCCTCCTGCTCAAGCCTGTGGTTCTTATAGGAATAGGGAGGACAGGACTTTCTCTCTATCCAATTATCTTGCTAGCTTTTGGTGTGCTTGGGCTCTATCCATTAATCTTTCTAGCCTTTGGCATGCTCAGTGTAAGAAACTCTGTGCACCATCTTGGCCAATGAGGAGACTCCTGAGGGCTCCCTGACTGTCAGGATTAATGGGGAGGGGGCGCCTGCAGGACCCGCCATCAGGAAGCCTGGAGATACTGCAGCCCTCAGCCTACCTCCCAGTGCTGGAGCCAGGGGAGCTGTTTGGAGTCTGCACAGCACCCCTGGATCCTGGCACACCCACATCCTCTCCATTGCACCCGTGCAGCCTGCCCCTTCGACTGACTGTCTAGAGTAACACTTAGGCATCCCTGTCCATTGTTTCTGTGCATCTAAGTTAGCATACCTTTGAAATAACCACCCCTAAGAGAGCACATAATCTTAACTATGCTGTAATCCCATTCTACCTTCCTCCCACCTTCATGTAATCTTTCTTAAATTCCCTCCTTAATCTCAAATGCGTCAGAGAAACGGCAAACTGTTATCCTTTGAAGCATTTATCTCAGTCTTTTGAGATCTTGCTGCCAGGTGTATCCTGTTTGGCTCAAATAATTTTTTTTTAATATGTCTTTATTGATTTCAGAGAGAGGAAAGGAGAGGGAGAAAGAGAGAGAGAAACATTAATGGTGAGAGTCATTGATCGGCTGCCTCCTGCACACCCCCGACTGGGGATCGAACCCACAACCTGGGTTTGTGCCCTGACTGGGAATCAAACTGCAATCACCTTGATCATAGGTCAATGCTCAACCGCTGAGCCGCGCCCGCTGGGCTCAAATACATTTTTATAAAAATTATCTACAGGTCTGAATGTTTATTCTGTTGACAGGAGGGAGGGAGCAGCTATGTTATCTGCGTGAAGCGCAGCAAACACAAAGGTCCTGAGACAGAAGTGTGTATGTTGTATTCCAGAGACAGCAAAAACCCCTGTGTGACTGGAGTGAAATGATCAAAGGGGTAGTGGTAGCAGATGCAGTCAGAGAAGCAGCTGGAGGCAGTTCCTGGAGCTTGTAAGCCACTGGAGGGCCTTTGGTTTTCACTCTGAGACAGGAGCCACTGAAAGGACCTGAGCACAGGAATGGCCCACTCTCACTAAGGCTTCAATGGACAAGGCTGGAAGCAGCTCGAGAGGCTTTCACAATAATCCAGGTGAGAGGGAAGGTGGCCCAGACCAGGGTGGTCGTAGAGGAAGTGGTGAGAAGAGGCTGGACTCTGAACGTTTTTGAGAGTAGAGCTGACAGGCAGGATGTGCTAATGGACTGAATGAGGGGCATGAAAGAAAGAGAGGAGTTAAGGATGCCTCCAAAACTTTGGCTCAGGCAATTGGAAGAATGGAGTTACCATTCACTGAAATGAGGAACCCTATGAGAAGAAAGTCAGGAGCTGGGTATGAGGTCACCTAGTGAGAGTTTACCATTCTAAGATCTGTCCGTGTGACCTCATTCGGTTCTCACATCATCGCCCTGAGTAAATACTGCTGTTACTCATATTTGGCAGGTGAGAACTGAGGCAATACTTTACAGCGTGCCTCAGAGCCCACAGCTGTAACGTGGGGATAGTAATCCTTCTGAGGTCACCACTGCATTGTCTATCAGGGAAGAGAGCTCAATAAACAGCTACGACAATCTCTAGAGTCGTGATGGGGAAAGTCAGAGGGGCTGTAGTTATACAAAGCAAAACATCTGAAATTTAGGGGTAGGAGAGACAGGCGGGGCTCAGGGAAGACTTCTAAGAGGAAATGATGTTAGGCTGAAATCTAAAGGATTAGGATTTATCTAAGAGAAATTCTAGGAGGGAGGTAAAAAAGGAAGGAGAGAGCATTGCAGGTAAAGGGAACCACAGTACTTGTGTAAAAAGGAGAGGAGTAGATTTGGAGGAACTGAAAGAATTTCAGTATGTTTGTATGTCGATTTGTATGTGGAGAGTTTTCCTCCACAGACTCATGCTAATGTTTCAAGGTTTCCTATTCCTAGTGTCTTCAGACTGTATCTTTGAGAAAGCAGAGGTCTGCTGTCCTTGATCACTCATCAGGTTTTTGTCAGTTCTCAACCGTGACCATGAGTTCCTGCCTCCGGACTTTGGACTTGCTGTTCTCATTAACTAGGACACTCCATTCTCCCATGAACCTCCCCAGGTCTGCACCCAACAGGTGGCCTCTCATCTTTGCTTCCATAAGAGCCAGTGAAGGGCTTGATCAAAACACTTAAAAATACCACATCGGGGGAGGGAGGAGTGGGTGAAAAGGGTGAAGGGGAGTAAGAGGTACAAACTACCAGCTACAAAATAAATGAGCCACGGACTTGTAGCATACAGCTCAGGGAACATAGTCAGTAATATTGTAATAGTTTGCATGGTGACAGATGGTTACTAGATTTAGTGTGGTAATCACATCATAAAGCATATACAAGTCAATTCACTAGGTTGTACACATGAAGCTA
Source organism: Miniopterus schreibersii (assembly GCF_964146895.1). Classification (NCBI taxonomy): domain Eukaryota; kingdom Metazoa; phylum Chordata; class Mammalia; order Chiroptera; family Miniopteridae; genus Miniopterus; species Miniopterus schreibersii. Next base: position 175,570,978 of record NC_138102.1, read on the forward strand.
ATATAATATTGTATGCCAACTATACTTAAATAATTTTTTTAAAATACCATATCTTAAAAGATTTACTTATCAGTCCATCTTCCTATGAGGTTGTTGGCAGATTTTTTATATCTCAGGCTAGCACAGTGTTATAAGCCCTGTATGGATACTCAATAATTTTACCCCTGAAATGAATGAAAGGATACATTTTAATTGACCTTTCTTTACTGTTAGTGGTGCTGCTACTGGAATTTTGATTTTCTGCTCTGGTTTCACTCCCAACAAAATTATAAAGTTATTTTGAAATTTAATTATATATTGCATTGTTCTGGCTTCTTTAGCCTGACTTTGTTGAATTTTTGCCAGGAGACAGGCTTTTTGCAGCACTGGGATGCTGATGGCTGATATATTTTTCAGGGACATGAGGGACATGCCTTGCTGATATTGTTTGGTTTAAGGACCAGGCAAACCCAATTATTTGTAACTGTTGGCAGTGGGGAGAACAGCACCAGGTGTTAGACCAGTGGGGTCAGACAAGACCTGGGTTCAGCAACCTCTGTATTTGAGTTCTGGCTAAGAAAGAATTCCCAGCCAAGACTCAAAACTATCAGAGAACATTTATTTGAAAAATTACAGAGGTAGAAGAAGTAATTTGTAGAAGAAATGAGCTTAGGAAACAAGTTATAGAGGCAAAGAAAGGGCCGTTGGAGCTTATGAATGAGGAAGGTCAAGGTTATGTGTTTGAGGGGATGGGGAAAGGAAACGGAAAAGGCATGGGCATGCTCCTGGGAGAGAGAGAGTGCTAGGTCCTCTGCCCTAAGCATTTTAAATGTGGAGATTTTAGGGGAGGTCCCAGGGGAAAATCTCAATAGACTATTCAGCAGCTTTCCAGCTGTGCCCTTTCAGGATCAGGATCTCAACTGACTGATTCAGTGCCAGGGCTGCCTCCTGCTTTGGTCAATGCAGCTGGTCCTGAGGTCAGCCATGGAACATCACTTGTCTGGTTCTGCTGCTTTTCTGGGCCTAGAGCTGAAATACAACTGAGGCCTAGACATTATTTCTAAGGAGAAAAAGTCAGGGGTCTAAACCAAATGACCAGCAATATGAAAGGTCAGGGGGGAAAGTCTCCCTGAGGATGAGGTCCCACCCTACAATTGTCCATTGCTAGGCACCCAGGGATTTCTACCCTGGTGACTTCTGTACCTGGCCCATTGTCTTTGCTCTGCTCAGCTCACATCTGTTTAACTGCCTACTATATAACTATTCTCTTCAATGGATGTTCATATATACACCTCCCCCCAAAAAAGACTATATAAAACTCTTTTTGGTTTTTTGTTTTTAATATGTTTTTCTTTCTTTCTTTTTATAGATTTCACAAAGAGGAAAGGAGAAGGAGAGAGAGAGATAGAAACATCAATGATGAGAGTCATTGATTGAGCCCACAACCCAGGCATGTGCCCTGACCAGGAATCGAACCATGATCTCCTAGATCCTAGGTCAATGCTCAACTGTTGAGCCATGCCTGGCTGGGCTTAATATGTTTTTATTGATTTCAGAGAAAGCAAGGGAGAGGGAGAGAGAGAGAAACATCAATCGGCTGCCTCCTTCACACCGTCTCCTGTATGATCAAGCCTGCAATCTGGGCATGTGTCCTGACTGGGAATCTGACCAGTGATCTCCTGGTACATGGGCCAACACTCAACCAACTGAGCCACACCAGCTTTGCAGGAAACAGTGGCTTTAAATGACACATTAGACAAATATTTTCCGAGCATTTTACCCCAAAGCAGCAGAATATACATTTTTTTCAAGTGCACATGGAGCATTTTCCGGGATGGACCATATGTTAGGCTACAAAACAAGTCTCAATTAATTTAAGAAGACTGAAATCATATCAAACATCTTGTCCAGCCACAGTGGTATGAAACTAGAAATCAATTACAAGGAAAAAACCTGAAAAACACACAAACACATGGAGGCTAAATAACATGCTACTGAGCAATTAATGAGTTAACAATGAGATCAAGGAGGAAATAAAAAGATACCTTGAGACAAATGAAAATGAAAACATAACAACCCAAAAATCTATGGTACACAGCAAAAGCAGTCCTAAGAGGGACGTTCATAGCAATACAGGCCTATCTCATGAAACAAGAAAAATCTCAAATAAACAAGCTAAATTTCCACCTAATGGAACCAGAAAAAGAGCCACAAACAAAGCCCAAAGTGAGTAGGAGGAAGAAAATAATAAGGATTAGAACAGAAATAAGTGAAAGAGTCTAAACAACAATACAAAAGCTTAATGAAACTAAGAGCTGATTCTTTGAAAAGATAAACAAAATTGATAAACCTTTAACCAGACTCATCAAGAATAAAAGAGAAAGGACCCAAATAAATAAAATCAGAAATGAAAGAAGAGAAGTGACAACTGACACCACAGGAATACTAAGGATTAGCATAAACTACAACAAATAATTATATGTCAGCAAACTGGACAACCTGGAAGATATGAATAAATTCCTAGAATCATACAGTCTACCAAGACTGAATCAAGAAGAAACAGAAAATCTGAACAGACCACCAACAAAACCAAATCGATAATTTTAAAAACTTCCAACAAACAAAAGTCCTGGACTGGAGGGCTTCACAAGTGAATTTTACCAAACATTCAAAGAAGAATTAATGCCTATTCTTTTCAAATTATTCCCAAAATTTCACAATGAGGGAAGGCTCCCAAGCTCATTTTGTGAGATCATCATTATCCTGATTCCAAAACCAGACAAAAACGTTACCAAAACAGAAAATCACAAGTCAATATCTCTGATGAACATAGAAGCAAAAATTCTCTTGAAAATATTAGCAAACTGAATTCAGCAATACACTAAAGAGATCATACACCATGATCAAGTGGGATTTATTCCTGGGATACGAGGTTGGTACAATATCCATGAATCAATTAACACGATTCACCATGTAAACAAAATGATGACCATATTAGGAGATGCATAAAAAGCATTTGACAAAATCCAGCATCCATTTATGATGAAAACTCTCAGCAGAGTGAGAACAGAGGGAACAGGCCATATATTACAATCCCACAGGTAACATCATACTCAATGGAGAAAAGGTAAAATGTTTACCTTAAGATCAGGAACAAAACAAGGATGTCCACTTTCACCATTTTTATTCAACATAGTATTGGAAGTCCTAGCCATAGCATCCAGAAAAGAAAAATAAAAGACATCCAAATTGAACAGGAAGAACTAAAACTGTCATCATTTGCAGAAGGCATGACACTATATTAGAGAACCATAAAGATTCCACCAAAAGAAACTATTAGAAACTATTAGAATTCATTTATTAGAACTGATAAATTCAGTAAAGTAGCCTGGTACAAAATTAATACTCAGAAATTGGTTATAATTTTATACACCAATAACAAACTATCACAAAGAGAAATTAATAAAACAATTCCATTCACAATTGAATTTAAAAATACCTAAAAATAAATTGAACCAAGTAGGTAAAAGACTTGTACTCAGAAAATTATGACATTAAATAAAGAAATAGAAGAAGACAAATAAATGGAAGCATATGCTGTGCTTATGGATAAAAATAATTAACATTGTTAAAATGTCTATACTTCCAAAGCAATCTTTGGGTTCATTGCAATCCCTATCAAAATACCAATGGCATTTTTCCACACAACTAGAACAAAAAATCCTAAAATTTATATGGAACCACAAAAAAAACCAAACAGTCACAGCAATCTGGAGAAAGAACAAAGTTGGAGGTATCATGCTCCTTGATATCAAACTATACTACAAGGCTACAGTAATCAAAACAGAATGGTACTGGCATAAAAACAGACACATAGATCAATGGAACAATAGAAAGCCCAGAAATAAACCAACACCTATATGATCAATTAATCTATGACAGATGAAACAAGGATATACAATGGGGTAAAAGCAGTGTCTTCAATAAATAGTGCTGGGAAAATAGGACAGATACATGCAGAAAATGAAACTAGACCACCCTCTTACACCACATAGAAGAATAAACTAAAAATGGATTAAAGACAAATGTAAGACCTTGAAACCATAAAACTCCTAGAAGAAAACATAGGCAGGAAACTCTCTGACATTGCTGTTAGTAGCATTTTTTTCTCATAGATTTCAAGCAAGGGAAACAATAGAGTAAATAAACAAATGGGACTTTATCAAACTAAAAAGTTTCTGCACAGTGAAGAAAATCATCAACAAAACAAAAATATAGCTTACTGAATGGAAAAAATTTTCACCAATGATACACATCCAATAAGGGGTTAATTCCAAAATTTATAAAGAAATCATACATCTTAACACCAAAAAACCATACAATCCAATTTTAAAAATTAGCAGAGGACCTGAATAGACATTTCTCCAAAGAGGACATAGGGATGGCCAATTCACATAAGAAAAGGTGCTCAATGTCATGAATCATCAAAGAAATGCACATTAAAACCACAATGAGATATCACCTCACACCTGTCAGAGTAGCTATCATCAATAAATCTACAAACAAGTATTGGTGAGGGTGTGGAGAAAAGGGAACCCTCTTGCACTGTTGGTGGGATTGCAAGTTGGTGCAGCTACTATGGAAAATAGTATGGAGTTTCCACAGAAAATTAAGAATAGAACTACCTTATGACCCAGCAATTTCACTTATGGATGTTTATCTGAAGAAATCCAAAACACTAATTCAGAAATATGTATGCACCCCTATGTTCATGGCAGCATTATTTACAACAGCCAAGATATAGAAGCAAGCCAAGTGCCATTAACAGACAACTGGATCAAGAAGATGTGGACATATATACAATGGACTATTATTTGGCCATAAAAAAGAATAAAATCTTACCATTTGCAACAACATAGATGGACCTAAAGGGTATTATGCTCAGTGAAGTAAGTCAGACAGAGAAAGACAAATACCATGTGATTTCACTTATATGTGGAATCTAAAAAAACAAAATAAATGAACAAACAGAACAAAAACAAACTCATAGATTCAGAGAACAAGCTGATGGTTGTGAGATGGGAGGGGTCTTCGGGGTTGAGTAAAAAAGATGAGGTGTTAAAATACAAATTGGTAGTTACAAAATAGACACGGGGATGTAGGATGTAAAGTACAGTATAGGGAATATCATCAACAACATTGTAATAACTATGTATGATGCCAGGTGCTAGACTTACTGGGGGAATCACTTCCTAAATTATATAAATGTCTAACCACTATGCTATAAACCTGAAACTAATATAAAATAATGTCAACTAGAATTTAAAAATTAAAATTAAAAAAAATAATTTTAAAATTCCAGCAGATGAGGCAGAAAAATCAAGGTAACTCCAGTTTAAGGTGGCAACTCTTTTTTTTTTTTTTTTTTTAATATATCTTTATTGATTTCAGAGAGAGGAAAGGAGAGGGGGAGAGAGATAGAAACATCAATGATGAGAGAGTCATTGATCGGCTGCCTCCTGCACACCCCTGATTGGGGGTTGAGCCCACAACCTGGGCATGTGCCTTGACCGGGAATTGAACCCCGATAGGGAAGCAAACCCCGATCCCCTGGATCCTAGGTCAACGCTCAACCGCTGAGCCACGCCCGGCCAGGCTAAGGTGGCAACTCTTTAGAATGCTAGTCTAATAGAAATAAAATCCACTCCCCCCACCACCCGAGTGAAAATTTTACATTGCTGGGGGGGGAACATTTTTTGTTCACAAACATTTGACTTTATCCATAGGATTAAAATAGGTTAAGAGGCAAAGCAAAATATATTATTTGCAATATAATTAAACCATCATTTTCAGCATAAATGTATGCATCTCTAGAGATAAAATAGTTTTGACTTGTGAAATGGTGTAATTAAATTAAGTAGATAATTATTCCTAAGGTCCTGGGAGCCAGGTAATAGCAATTTGAAGTTCCCAGTATAAATAATCAGATTGGTTAGTCTGCTGAAGATGAAGACAAAAAAAATGAGCCTGAAAGAATAAAAATTACATTTTAGAAAAACCTCAAAATAATAAATCCCAAATATAATACTGACTGTAGTTGATATTGTGGCTGCCTCTTTAATTTCCTTCGCACCCTCTCCCAGCCCTGGCAGCTTTGCTTTCTGGGTGGTATTGACAACCGCCTACCCCATCCACTTCCCCGACCGACTGCCAGCTACAGCTGCGGGCCCTGATCGGCCAAACCAGGTAGGATAATTTCCCTCTCCTTGTCTCAGCTAGTCCAAAGGTGGGCCCACGACTGAAGTTGGTTAGTTTAGCATTTTACCTTTTAGACGGCAATCTTACTTCCACCTTCTTGGAGAAGTTTCATTGTAATACCTGTTAAAGAACAAAATTCAATCCAGTAAATATGAAGATCCAACTGGCTTTATTAAGTGATTCACAATCAGTCAGCATTCCATCTAGCAACTAGAAGGGTCATCTGATGAGTTGTACAAAACAGAAGGATTTTACAGGTGGAAAGGCCGTGTGACTAAGAAGTTAAAAGAGTGGATTATTTCCGGCAAAGACACTTTTCTTTAGGGGAAGGCAAGAGATCTTAACAAGCAGGTTACTTTTCTAGCTCGGGTCAGGAAATTCCAGTCTTGATGGGTTTAAAATTCCACTCCCGGAAGAGACTGAAATTGCAGTTAGGGTATTAAGTCCTTGTGGAGCTTAGCAAAAGTGACTGCATTTTGAGCCTGTTGTTTCTTTTTTCCTTTTTTAAAAAATATTCTTTTATTGCCCTAGTTGGTTTGGCTCAGTGGAGGATCTTGGGTTTGATTCCGGCCAAGGGCACATACCTCATTTGCAGGCTGGATCCCTGGGAGGCAACCAATCAATGTGTCTCTTTCACATCGATGTCTCTCTCCTCTCTCTTTCTCCCCCCCTTCCACTCTCTCTGAAAAGCAATGGAAAAAATATCCTCAGGTGAGGATTAAAAACTAACTAAAATAAAATAAAATAATAAAATAAAATAAAATATTCTTTTATTTTTCCATTACAGGTGACATACAATATTATATTTAGCTGCAGGTATACAACATAGTTATTTGATATTTGTATAATTTATGAAGTGATCAACCCAATAAGTCTAGTACCCATCTGACATCATACAAAGTCATTATAATGTTATTAACTACATTCTCTCTGTTGTTTATTTTTAACACACCCAATCGGCAATCAGGTACTACTTCAGTTCTCTTATTATTAGAACTTGTCCATTACAATAACTATAACATATATGCAAGTCAACCAACAAGTATCTCATATGTATATATATTTAAATCTTAAAATTTAAAACAGCTCATCTTCTTTTTATATATCACTTTCCTGTTGAATAAAACAAATATTTATCCTGTAGGATTTCCTACATTCTAGATGTTGCTGATTGCTTGCTTCCCTGAGTAGTTTCACTCATCCCTCTCTTCCTCATATTTCCTGTAAAGTGGTAGTTACAAGTAGGGGCTTGATTTAGGAAAAGGTTTCTCTTCTTTTATTCATTTATGCCTCACCCGAGGATATTTTTCCCATTGCTTTTCAGAAAGAGTGGAAGGGAGAGAGAGAGAGAAACATCAATGTGAAAGTCTCACATCAGTTGGTTGCTTCCCACACATGCCCTGATAGGGACTAGGCCGGGGATCCAGCCTGCACCCAAGGTACATGCCCTTGGCCAAAATCGAACCCAAGATCCTTTAGTGTGTGGGCCAGCACTCTAAACGCTGAGCCAAACCTGCCAGGGCTCTCTTTCTTTTAAATAAGAAAACACTAAGTAGCACTGTGCGGGACCTAATGCACTGACACATAAAATGTGGTTGACCACACTCCTAGTAATCACAGAACGACTGGCAGAGCCAGGCTCTGTCAGCTTTGACTAGTGGCAATCTCTTGGAGTTAGTTCCAGATTCCTTTCTACATGACCTCAATAGTCTTTGAGAGCTTTCTTGCTTTCTGGAACCCCAGGTTTATATTTCCCCAACTCAAACTTGAAACCAGCCCTTTGTACCAGAGAGAGGCTTTGTTCTTCTTCTTGGGGAAAGATATTTAGTAGGCATGCTCTGGGCTTAGGAATGCTTGTTATGGTGGGATGCTATTGCTTCTAGACATTCTAGTGGACCAAGTGAGGGACTAAATAGTTTTCTTAAAAAAGAAAAGGAAATCATAAATTGATACAAGTATTACCAATTCAAAATGTAAGATGACAGGAGGGACTTACTTGTATTTCTTTTCTCTTGAATGAAAAAGTCTGAGCTGCAAGTGATATTGATATAATTACTTATTTGCTTTGTCTAAGAATATTCGTATGGGAATTTCAAAATAACGGTTCCAACAGTGCAACTAGACATTAAGATGATTGAATACATTTTAAGATGTCTCTTTGATTGTGTGCTCATGGTCACTGTCCTTAAGATATATCTTGCTAAGAATGTGCCATCCAAATATTGTGTTTTAAAGTCACCTAAAATAATTATTTTCCGTGTTGTTATGACATAAACTTGATATATAGTCAAATTCGTTTATTTCTATCCCTTTTTAGTTCTTTTGGGGAGGGGGGAGGATTTTCTTTCCTTTTGTATTTATTTTTATTTTTAAGTAGGTAAGGTATTTACTTTATTCCAAAGTCAAAACTATAAAACAAAGTACATTCAGAGAAGTCTAATATCTTTCCCTGTATATTTATGACTATACTAACATATTAATATCCTAATATGCTAGTAGACTAATGGAATATACTAATATCCACTCTTGCCCTCATGATATAAGCACCATAATGGGGCTTGTTATGTTCAGTCAACAATCTTTGCCTTTAAAATCTTAGACCAATTTACATCTAATGTAATAAGTGATTAGGGTATAGCTTAAGTCTACCATCTTGTTATTTGTTTTCTAATCATTCCCTGTTCTTCGTTCCTCTTTACCTTTTATCCTGCTTTCTTTTAGATGAATCGAATATATTGTATGGCTCCATTTTATCTCCAATAACCATTGGCCGAGTAGTTATTCATCTTTTAATATTTTTTAGGAGTTGCTCTAGTATTTACAATAAAACTCCTTCCCTGGCTGGGTAGCTCAGTTGGTTAGAGCCAAGGTTGCAGGTTTGATACGAAGGTTGCAGGTGTGATACCGGGTCAGGGCTCATATACCCTTTGGGACAGTATGGATGGACCTGGAGAATATTATGCTAAGTGAAATAAGCCAGGCAGCGAAAGATAAATTTCACATGATCTCACTTATACATGGAATCTAACGAACTTAATAAACTGATGAACAGAATAGATTCAATGACATGGAAGCGTAGATGAGACTGATGAATGTCAGAGGGATGGAGGGCGGGTGGGTGGAGGGGGAGAGAGTAACCAAAGAATTTATGTGCATATATACACAACCCAAGGACATGGACAATGGTGGGGAGAGGGATTGGGGAGGGGGAAGGAATGGGGTGGAACGGGTCAGTGGGGAGAAAAAGGGACATCTGTAATATTTTAAACAATAAAAAAAAAAAAGAATCAACCAATGAATGCGTAAATAAGTGGAACAACAAATTGATGTTTCTCTCTCTCCCTTCCTCCCTCTCTCTAAAATCAATTAAATAAAAACTAAAAAAATAAATCTTTAAATGATCCCCATGTACTTTCAAACCGTGTTAAAACACTTCACAAAAAACAAGATCTTTACAACATATATTTTCATTTATCACCTCCATCTTCTGTCCTATTCTTGTCATTTTACTTGTACATTTGTTGTAAACCCCGTAACACAGTGTAAACAGTCAATTGTCTTGTAAAGATGTTAAAAGTAAGAAAACCTATGTTTTACATTTATGCTCATGTTTTATAAAGCTGCTTTTTTGGTTAACAACATCATTTGCTAGGAGGGAGACTGAATTCTTCCAGTGAATCTTTTATTCTATTTTGGCCAGACATAAATGCCTTAATTTCCAAGTTATTGTTATAAGCCAGAAATGCTCCATTAATTTTGTACAGTATTGTACTTGTGGGATGCTTCTGATCTCAGTCAGTCAATAATTCACATACAAAAAATTGAGGACATTTCTAGCAGCAAGAATCCAGGTTTACTGAGGCACCCAATTGATTATTGAAATAATTAACAATTATTCATTTGCTCAGCTTCTCTCTGTTCTTTCATTAGTTAAATATGAATTAATCATTAACTATGTGCCCAACTCTAAGTGACGTACTGGCAATACAAAGGAAAAAAGGTGCTGTCCCTTCCCAGACATAGTAGGTTTTAACTAGAAAGAGTGAAAGTAGCCTTTAAAATGCACTAATCAGCGTTTTCCTCCTCAGCGCCTATGGCCGTTTCTCCCATAAGTCTTTGTACTCTAAGTTTTATAACTTGGTAATAATGCGGTATAATGTTAAATTATTATTATGATAACAATAATGCAGTTACCAGTTTCCTTATATACATTTTAGTCATCGCATCAGGACAGCCTTTTAGTCCCCAGGACAACTCTGTGAAGTATGATTATTCGGATTTTACAGAGGAGCAAAATGAGGCTGGCAGAGGGGTTTGCCCAAAGTCACAGCTACTCCGTGAGTGATCTGGGGCTGGATTTAACCCAGGTCCGGCTGACTTTGGACCACCTATTGTGTCAGGAACACGCAGACAAAGGTTGTACCGAGATCTCTGCTGCTGCTTTGAATCCTGCAGCAGAGGGGCCTGGCATACTGCGGGTGATAGATAAATACTTTTAAAAGGACCAAGAGGAAAGGAAACAATCAGCAGAGTAAAAAGGCAGCCTGTGGAATGGGAGAACATGTATGCTAATCACATATCTGATGAGGGTTAATATGGAGAATATATCAATTACTAACTCCTACAACTCAACACCAACAAAACAACTTGATTGAAAAATGCGCAACAGAGGACGGAAACGAGATGGCGGCGCAGGTCACAGTGTCACCCGTGCCTCCGGCGACCACATCAAAATCACAACTAAAATACAGAACCACCGTCACTCAGAGCCCCCTGAGATCTGGCTGCAATGACGCCCTACAATCAGGGAACTGAAGCAGTACCGAGAGCGGGAGGAGGGGCGGAGATGAGGGCGGATGGGGCTGGGTCGCGGTGACCCGGCTGCCGGCTGACACCCGGTGCCGGGGGGTAAACCCGGGAAGGAATCTCGGCCGCGGGGGTGTCCCGGAGGAGGGAGGAGGGAGGGGTCCCAGCCCCACAGCAGGCCCCCAGCCCAGGGCTCCAGGGCCGGGAAGAGACGTCCCCACAACTCCGGGCTGTGAAACCAGCGGGGACTGTCCCTGAGGGTCTCGGAGGCTGCGGGAGCCCCAGCAGCTCCTCCTAAAGGGCCCGCGAACGGACTCACTCGGACGCTCCCTCTGAGCCCAGCGCCGGGCACCAGCCTGAAAGGACCCGGGACACTCGGGGGGGAACTGACCTGCCTGGAGTCGGGGCGAGAGCTGGAGGGGCCGCTTCCTCCCAGGCAGAAGGGCTGGCAGAGGCCGTTGCTCCTGTGGCGAGTCCTCCCCACACAGCCGGCAGGCAGGCGCCATATTTGAGTCGCCAGCACCTGACTCACTCCTTTGGCCCCGCCCCGTGATTCCCGGAGGCCCCGCCCCTCCCCACCTGCAGCTCATCCAGGCCCTTTCCAGGGACTTTTCTGTGCAAGTGGCCTCTCGAGCCTCATGCTTAGGACTTTCCTAAAATCTCTCAAACAAGCAGCAGCGGGCCCCATGCAGCTTGATAAGTGGCCCCAGGCCTGGCACTAGCGGCAGCTGCATTGGCTCATAGCTGGGCCTCTCCCGGGCACCTCCAAGCCCAGCACAAGTAGCAGCCAACTACGGTTTGCTGTGGAGCTCATGCTGGGTGGCCCTGGGCAAGACACAGGCAGAGGCTAACTTTGCATCTCCTGGGAGGCCCCAGAGACAGTGCACCTGGTGGGCAGACTTGACCACGCTGGATTACAACCCTGCCACATCCACGAGTGACACATTCAAGGGGAGCACTTTGTGAACACCAAAGCCCCACTGAAGTAAATCCTGCTCCATAGGGGTGTCTCCAGCACAGCAGCTCTTTGGCTGTAGTTGCAGCTGGTCCTCATAGCCGATTGACCGGGGGTCAATTCCTCCCACTGACACCAACAGCAGCCAAGGCTCAACTACAACAGGTCAGAGCACACAGTCCACACAAGAGAGCACCCAGAAGGCCCAGCTCAGGTGACTGGGGAGGCTGAGCTACTGGACCCTTCAGGACACCTACTACACAAAGCCACTCTACAAATTCCAGGAGACATAGCAGCTCTACCTAATACATAGAAACAAACACCTGGAAGCAGCCATACTGTGGAGGCAAAGAAACATGTCACAAAGGAAAGAACAGAAGAAATCTCTAGAAGAGGAAATAAATGAAACAGATCCAAGCAAGCTAACAGATACAGAGTTCAGAATTTTGTTAATAAGGATGCTCAAGCATATTATTACAAAAACAACTGAGAAAAGTGATAACATAATAAAGTACTAATTTGAAATGAAGGCTACATGAACTGAAATGAAGAATAATTTATAGGGAATCAACAGTAGAGTAGAGGACGCTGAGAATCAAATCAGCAATTTGGAACATGAGGAAACAAAAAACACCCAACCAGAAGAGCAAAAAGAATCCAGAAATATGAAGATAGTATAAGGAGCCTCTGGGACAACTTCAAGTGGCCCAACATTTGTATTGTTGGGGTGCCAGAGGAGAAGAAAGAGACCAAGAAATTGAAAACCTATTTTTAAAAAATGACAGAAAACTTCCCCTGCCTGGGGAAAGAAATAGACTTACAAGTCCAGGAAGCACAGAAGGTCCCAAACAAGAGGAACCCAAAGGGGCCCACACCAAGACACATCATAATTAAAATGCCAAAGGTTAAAGACAAAGAAAATTTTAAAAGCAGCAAGAGAAAAGCAGTTAGTTACCTACAAGGGAGCACTCATACAACTGTCAGCTGATTTCTCAACAGAAAGCAGGCCAGAATGGAGTGGCAAGAAATATTCAAAGTGATGAAAAACATGGAACTACAACCAAGATTGCTCTACCCAGCAAAGCTATCATTTAGAACTGAAGGTCAGATAAAGAGCTTCACAGTTAAGAAAAAGCTAAAGGAGTTCATCACCACCAGACCAGCACTACAGGAAATGTTGAAGGGTCTTCTTTAATAAGAAGCTAATGAACAAAAGAATCTGACGAACTAAATAGATCCAGAGACATTGACGCAGGCAACAGACGATCATATTTCAGAGGAAAGAGGGAAGGAGGGTGGAGGGTGGAAAGAAATTAACCAAAGAAGTTATATGCATAACCCATAGACACAGTCAATAACAGGGTGAAGGCCTGGGGAGGGGGTAGGAGCAAGGTGGAGGGGGTCAATTGGGGGGAAAAAATGGGACACCTGTAATACTTTCAACAGTAAAGAAATTAAAAAAAAAAAAAAAAAGGCAACAAATTTGAATGCACAGCTCTCCAAAGTAGATGAAAGACCAATAATTACAGGAAAACATGCTCAGTGTCACTAATCATTAGAGAAATGCAAATCAAAACTACTATGAGATTATCATCTCAAACCCACTAGGAAGACCACTATTAAAAAAACACCAGAAAATAACAACTGTTGGTGAGGGTGTGGAGAAATTGAAACTGGCGGAATGTAAGATAATGCAGCCACTGTGGAAACCAGTGTGGAGAGCCTTAAAAAATTAAAGAGAGAATTTTTATATTCAGTAATCACACTATGGGTATAAATCCAAAAGAACTGAAAGCAGCACCTGGAAGATATATTTGCACACCCATGTGACTGCACCATTATTTACAAAACCCAGAGGTGGAAGCAACCCAAATGTCCATCAAGGAATGAACAGATAAAGAAATGTAGTATATGCATAGAATGGAATATTATTCAGACTTAAAATGAAGGGAATCCTGCCACATGGATAAATTTTGAGGACATTATACTAAGTGAAGTCAGTCACAAAAAGAGAATTACTGTTGATTCTACTTATATGAAGTATCTGAAGTAGTTAAACTCATAGAAACAAATTTAACAGTGCCTGCCAGGGGCTGGAGGCAGGGGATAATAAGGAAGGCATTGTTCAGTAGGAGCAGTTTCAGTTTTTCAGGATGAAAAAATTCTAGAGATCTGTTACATAGCACTGTGGATATAGCTAACACTTCTGAACTGCAACTTAAAAAATGGCTAAGATGGTAAAACTTATAGGTATTTTTCAAGCGCAATTAAAAAAATGTTTTAAGAAGAGGAGAGGGCAGCCCCGCGATGCGCTCTTCACATCCGAATTTGCTCAGCTAAAAAATATATAATAATAAAAAAATAAAAATAAAAAATTCAAGGAGACTTCCATCAGTTCACCGACAGGGCCTCGAGTTACAACCTTGCTTTTCCCACACTAGAAAAGACCTCGACGTTCCGCCAGGTGTCGCTCTAGCTGCGAGGCCCTCGCCCCGCCCCTCGCCCCGCCCATCAGCTAGTTTCCTCCAATAACAGCTCTAGCCCCGCCCCTGTCCGAGCCTCTTTCCTGCATCCGGGCCCGGGCGGGCTGGTTGTGAAGCCTAGCTGGCGGCATGGAGGTGCGCGGCGACCCCCCGTCCAGCCCGAGCTCTGCGTCGGCCCCCAAGGATAGTTCCGGGGTCTCGGTGTCCAAGGAGCTGCTGACGGCGGGGAGCGGCGGCCGCGGAGGTGACCGGCGGGCGGCGGCGTGGGGCGCGCACGTGCGGCGTGGGGCGCGCAGGCGGGAGGACCGCCGGGCTGCTGGCAGGCCCGGCCGCGGGGACGGGACGGGGAGCCCCGGGAGCGGGGCGCTGAGCGCAGGGCCCAGTCGCGCGCCCGCGGTGGGGATAGCGGGGGGCGGCGTGCGCCCGGCCGCGGGGCTGGAGGTGGTTTTTCTGCGCCGAGCGGCATTGCGCGCCCACGGTGCCACGCGCGGCGGCGGACACCTCCCCTGAGGGGCGGACCTTGGCGCCGGCTGTCCGTGTCCAGGCGGTTGGCGGGGCCGGGAGCAGGTAGCTGTCAGGGATGGTCCCCCCCCCTCAGAGAACCGGCCCTGTGTGCCGCCCTCTCCAAGAGGGAGGCGGAGGGCCGGGGGACCCACGCAGGATTTCAGACACCGCGCTGGAGGATGAAGACTCGTGCGTCGCGGGGCTTCAGGGGAGTTGCTTGCATTTTCGACTCCCCGGTTTTCGTCTTTGGAAAAGGGAAGTCGTGGTGCCTATAGAGCTTTTGTGGGAGAATTGAAGCCTCACGACAAGCCTGTGCGGCGAGGAAGCAGAGCCACGGTGTGTCGTGGAGATAGTGACCCGACACAGACGCGTGGCCGGCCGGGGCCGAGCTGGGGCCGAGCGCGGTCCGCGCGCCTCTGGGGTACGAGCTCTGACGCCAGGCCGGCCGCCGCGCCCGCCCTAGTGAGCGGCGGGCTGTGGAGCTCTGCCCGGTGGGCGGGCGCGATCTCTGTACCAGACTGAGGAGGTGCTGCAGCTGTTGGAAACGGGGTGCAGAGCCTGGGGCTTTGAAAGAAGTCCTGTGCTCTGGGCTCTGATGGGCGGGAGAGCCGGGTTGGTCGGAGGAGCAGTGAGTGATGAGGCTGAATCGGTGGCGTGGGAGCACGGAGTTTCTCCAAAGGGCAGTGTTGTGTAGGCTGAGCGTCTCCCATGAAGGGGGGCTAACCAGGCAGGCATGTTTTACAAATGAAGAGACCAGTGCTCAGAGAGGTTTGGGTCATTTGCCCGATAACACGGCTAGTAAACCATTTCTGGCTTCCCTTAACCATTGCACTCCGCACCGCTTCCTCCGTTCTGTCATTGCAGGACTGACTGTTGTCACCGGTGGATTTCTGATCCAGAAAAGTGCAGTTTAGTGTGTGCTTACTACTCAGCACCGGTGGCACAGGGATGTGTGAGATAGCCTTAACAAAGGGAAGGCGGTTGTACATAAAGAACTAAAACTTTGTAATGGAACTTGGGGTGCTCCTCTTTTGAAAAGCATCTTGGGAAATGTGGGATAGTCAAGACTTGAGAGTGGTCACAGAAAGTTTGCTGACGGGCTCCCATTTCTTTATGCTGTAGTAAATTAAGTGTGTCTGTGTGCGTGTGTTTTTAGGTATATGGGACAGATTGCTCATCAACTCCAAGCCTAATTCCAGGAAGAATTCCGCTCTTCAAACAGTTCGGATAGAGAGGAGCCCCTGTAAGTACCCTTCCCTCTCTCTTCCTGTCTCGCAGGAACCCTCTCTGATGCTAACTTCTGCCTGTTTAAGCAGTTACTTGACGGTACGGCATCTGCCTTCATGCACAGATATTAAACCACAGAGTCCAGCGGAGAAAGTCTTACTGGGATTTACATTGGGAGGTCTGCTCACAAGGATAGAATTCCTTACATATTCTCTGGCTTTAAGACAGTTACTTTTTCCAGGAAAACTTGTGGGATACATTTTTGGAAATCAAATTAATTATTATTAACAGAGTGGTGATTGCTGGGAGAGGAGTGTGGGTGGAGGTGGAGGGATAAATGGTGATGGAAAAAATATATATATTTAAAAAAATTATTTTTAATCTCTGGGAAATTTTTTTTCATGGTTACTGAGCCCAAATTTAATACACATGTATGAGAAAACTATCCCATTCCATTAAACTGGACATGATTACTTAAATGGTAAATGTTACTCAGAACATGACATAACAGGGCCAATTCTGGTCATCAATGGCTCCATCATATTGCTGTACTGCACACTTATAAGTCTGTACCACACTCAGACTTTATTCATATAACATTCATGTAATACTCAATATCTGTGTAATCTACTCTTTAAAAAAAGAATGAAGGCAAAGATTCAGTGAAAACATTGTAAGTGATGCATGAGGTTATAATGTCTATAAGCTAAGAAATCATGTGTATTTTGAGAAGGGAACTTAACCATAGTATACACTAAATCTACAACAGCTAACATGACTGCATGGTGGCTCTCCATTCAAATACCAGCTATGTGGACATAGGTTTTCCATTTTGGGGGGGTCGCTTATACCTAGGAATGGAATTGTTAGGTTATGTTGGAAAGTGTGTCTTTTTATAAAGAGGAAGTTGCCAAACTATTTTCCAAAGTTGGGTATACCATTTTGCATTCCCACCAGCTTTGTGCAAGAGTTTAGTTGTTTTAGTTGCCCCATGTCCTCAGCAACACATGGTATGGTCTGTCTTTAGCATGTAGTGCTGTCACATTGCAATTTTAATTTGTTTTTTCCTAATGACTAGTGATGTTGAAGAACCTTTCATGTGCTTTCTCACCATTTATATGTCTTTGGTGAAGTCTGAATACTCATGATTTCTTAGTTTATAGACATAACCTCATGCATCATTTACAATGTATTCACTGAATTCTTACCTTTACAGTTTTTTTTCTGTTCAAATGTTTAGCTCATTTTAACAATCAAGCTATTTATCTTAGTTACAAACAATATTTTTTTATAGTGTGGGCCTGCTGGTGATGAATTCACCAGCCTTTGTATGTCAAAGAAAGGATTTATTTTGGTTTGGTTTTAAAAGATGTTTTTGATGCATGTAGGATTCTAGGTGACAAGTTTTTAAAATTTTTAATTTTTCAGTACTTCAAAGATGGCACTCTGCTGTCTTCTGACTTATATTGTTTCTGATGAGAAGTCTGCTATCTTCATATATAAAATATTTCCCTTTTTTTCTGGCTGTTTTTAAGATTTCTTCTTTATCACTGGTTTTCACTTTGATGGTGATGTATTGTAGTTTTCTTTGTGATTCTTGAGTTTGGAGTTTGTTGAACTTCTTGGATCTGTGGATTTTAGTTTTTGTCAAATTTGGGAAATTTTTGGCTATTTTTTCTTCAGATATTTTTTGTCCCCCTTTCCCTCTGACCTTTCTGCAGGGACTCCAACTACACATAATTTTACTTCTTGAAATTGTCCCACAGATCTCTGCTAGTTGGTTTTGTTTTGTTTTTTTAGTATTTGTGTGTTTCATGTTGGGTAGTTTCTATTGCTGTCCTCAAGTTCACTAATCTTTTCTTCTCTATTGTCTAATCTGTTGTTTAATCCCATCCAGTTTGTTTGTCAGATATTGTAGTTTATACGTCTAGAAGTTCAATTTGAGTCTTTTATTTATATCTTTCATTTTTTTCCGTATTGTGATCATGCTTTTCTGTGCTTTCTTGACTATGGGGGGTGTTTATAATAGCTGCTTTTACATTCTTATTGCTTAATCTGTGTCATTTCTGGACCCATTTCTATTGATTTTTATTCTACTGTGTGGTGTTTTTTTTTTTAAGGCTGAATAATATTCCATTGTATGAATGTACTATAATGTCTTTATCCATCCATCCCTCAACAGACACTTGAGTTGTTTCCATGTCTTGGCTACTGTGAATATTTTTTTTTACTCTTTGTAGATAATATGTTTTGGCTTATTTGCATGCTTGGTAATTTTTATTGGATGCTGGGCATTTTGAACTTTATGTTATTGTATGCTGGATTTTGTTTTATTCTGTTTAGAAGAACTACAGCTGGACTAGCTTCAAGGGTTCAGCTTGTACTGGTCTAGAATACCATAGAAATTTTTGGCTTCTCAGAATCATGGTCCATGCCACACATGTAGGTCCTTGATTTGCTCCCCATAATCCGTTAGTTACAAACCAAAGCAGAACAAAATCTGGCCTCAAACTTCATATAGACTTAAATATGTAGACACATAAATGCCTTTATTTTTATTACTCTGTGTATCTGAAGGGGCATGAAAGGTTCACATTTATTTACTATTTAGTGTGTGCCAGACGTGGTGTGGAGCTTGGCATGTATGTCACCCCATTTAATTCTTCCAGCAGCCCCATTTCTTGACCTTTGCCACCATTTTCTTCTGTACTTTGGACAGTTTAGTCACCTGCTGTGTAGCTGTGTCAGTGACTTAGCGTTTTGAGAGCTAGTTATGTGCTGGACCTCTTTTGAAAGAGAAAGAAACTATTATCCCTTGTTTGTTGACTCCTCTGTTCAAAGCACAATGCTTGGCAGTTGTCATCCCTATTTTACAGATGAGTAAACTGAGGTTTCAAGTGGTTAAATTAAATGTAATAGTTAGGACTCCTGTTATTGTAAATAACTAAAACCCAACTTGGATTGCCTTAAGCACAAAAGAAGAAAGAAAGGGAGGGAGGGAGGAAGGAAGGAAATAAATTATGTTGGCTCTTTTTATGGGGGGAAAAAAGCCCTAGTGATTTCAGATACATCTGCCTCCACGTGCTCGGTGTCATCAGGGGTCTGCTGCTCTGCATCTCTTAGCTTTCTCTCCCAAGTGTTGCCTTCATCTGGAGCAGGCTCTTCCGCCACCGCTGGCAAGTTGGCCAGTTTATCAGCATCTCCAGGCTTAGATTCAGTAGCTCGCCCAGTTACTCACTCAGAAAGATTTTTTTTTTTTCCTCAACAGTCCAAACCATGTTTCAGGGCGATCTCTTATTGGTCTGACTAGATCACGGTGTCACTGTGTATGCCCCTGAAACAACTCGTGGTGGCCAAGGTTGCGGAGCATGTAGGCACACCCACGGTGAGGGACAGGAGTGACTAAGAGCGACAGAGATAAAAAGGAAAGTCAGGGTTTTGTTATTAGAAGAAAGGGGAACAGATGGTGGACAGGTCACAACCACCACTACTTAACCAACACGCCCAAGGTGATTCAGATAGTCAGAGGTGGAGCTGGGCTTCTCTTGGTAACCATGACAGTCTGCTGCCACCGCCCGCTGCCCTAACTATTAAGTCATACGCCTCCTTATTCAGTTCCTATTTGTCGAATGCCAGCCTTCAGGAGGTTACAGCCCCGGGGGCATAGGAAAAACCCAGATAACACATTGAGAGATAATTGCTGAATTGTGTGGTCCTACTGCTTTAAGAGTTCAGAAGAGAATGGAGATTTTTCAAATGAAAGGAATTTGAAAAATTTATAGTAATTATTATTATTACTATTAAATTCAGAACTGTTTTACAGGAAATTCTGGATTTCACAGGAAATTCTGGATTTTAAAATTTCAACTTTGGGCAGATGCTAACGTAAGTATTGATAAGCTATATTTTCTCTCCTTAGTATTGGAGCAAGTACAGACCTTTCTCCCACAGATGGCTCAGGCAAATGAAAAGCTGAGAAAAGACATGGCAGCTGCCCCACCTGGTCGTTTCAATATTGAAAATATTGATGAGACTCTTGGAAAAGTTATACAAATGGTAACTATGCTTTGTTTTCATTTCCTATAGTAAAATTACCCGTGCGCCTCATCACCGAAAAAGGGAGAGAACTTTTCCATTTTAATTCTGTTACTTTTCTCCCTGGAAAGTCAGCTGCATAGGCACTTGGTCATTTAAAGATTAAGGATCTTATAGGTCCATAAGCTTCCCTAGGTGAGGTAATACAGAATCCTAGGCGGGCTTTTCCAAGTTAAATATTACATTTGTTATCTTGAAGCATTAATTTAGTAAAAGTCCTGACTGGGTTTGTTGGTTTTTTTCCCATCCAAGGTCCAAAGAGATAGTCATAGTCTGATTCATTGAGAATGAAAATATTAATGATATGTTTAACAGAATGCATTATATAACAGAATTATTTATAACTTATTATTATTATTGAGCCCCATGTGAAAAGGGCCTCAATTTGTTGTTATTGTTGAGTCTCCAGTACCTGGTATGGTACCTGGCTCATGTTAATAGCTGTTGAATGAAAGAGTGTATTCAAGTCACATAGAATTGAGTCATGGGGGTCTTTTTAAACTTAGAGTAAATGTAAATCGTTATGGTGAACTCCAGCAACTGAAAGAATCAAAGTGCCATATTGTATTAAAAATATGTCCTTTGTGCGTCAATATTGTGCTAGATGTTGGTTGTTCCCAATGTTTTATTGCACCTTTTTGGGGAAATAAATTTCCCACGTGGTGTCTTTTTTTTTAGGATGTGGCCCTGTTTGAGATGGATCAGTGTGATTCAAAAGAAGAGGATAGTTCAGAAGAGAATTCACAGGACAGTTCAGGGGACAGTTCAGAATCTGAGGATGAAGATGACAGCACCGCTTCTGAAGTCACCATAGATAACATCAAGCTTCCTCATTCAGAAGGTGGGAAAGGCAAGATAGAAGTTTTGGATGGACCTGCCAGTAAAAGAAAGAAATAGTGAAATAAATGATCTACGCCTGCTAATTCTGTGAGAAAAAATGTGGCTGCTGGTTACTTTGCATTTCAGGTAGATGGCGCTTTTATGTCACATTGGATGTGTGTTGTTTCTTGGAGAAACAGAAGCTGACTTTTAAAAAAGAGTTGGAATAGGTAGCATTTGGGGATCCTCTAAGAGCAGACTGTTTTTGATCTCACGCTGAAGAGATTCGGTTTAGAAAGTTTATTTTTGCTGATGAGTGAATTTGTTGGCCTCTGTTTTCTTCAGCGTGGACTTCAGACATGCCAAACTTATTTCAAAGTAAAAATATAAATCACCTGCTCATTTTGTTTTAAATTATCATCTCAGATAAAACAACCTAGGCAGGGTTTTTTTTGTATTATAACATCAAATTATTTGTTAGCATCAAAGTGGGTTTAGTGAGGGAGAAATTTTTCAGAGAAATATTATATAATAAAAAGAATTACTTAGACTTAGCTGCCCTCGGGCGTATCTCCTTTCATTTAAAAACCTATTACTTTCCAGTTTGAGCTGGAAAACTGGTTCTCTATGGGTTTAATCACTGTTGGTAACTCTAGTTACTCAGTGGATAAAAAGCTGACTGATTGGAAAAATTCATGGTTTGGGGGGGGGGGTCTTTCTTTTTTTCATAAAGCAAATTTTTTTTCTCAGCTACTAGAACTACACAGTTGCCCACAGTTTGAAATGTATCAAACGTAGAAAATAGGGACACCACAGGAAAAATAGGGCACAGAACAAAAAAAAAGGTAACAGCGGTTTTCCCATTCAGAGGCAAACATAGTCCAGGGTGGAGTCAGCTTTCTCCCTCACTTGTGACTGTGGCAAACAGTTTCAGATCTCCTCACGGGTCTGGCTTTGCTCAGGACACAGACCGGAGAATTTGGAGGACTGTCTCCAAGTAGGCTGCTGATGGAATTTGACCCCTAATGTTCTGGGACTCTCTTTTGACTCTTTTTTCCTATTCCTCACATTAGCCTTGTAAATATTCTAAAGATAATTCTCAAGGTTCTTTCTGGTATTTCCCATTGGAAACTAGAACCAGATCTCCCAGGCTGTGCCTCACCAGATGTAGAAAGAAATGAACAGATCTAGAAACAAGACTTCTTAGCTGGAAAGGGTATTGTACTATGTACGTCCTAGCACCAAACACAACTGTGATGAATTACTGGTGTAAATATTTAAAGATCGTCTCCTACCAGATAATTTATCATGTTACATTGTGGGAAGAGTTGCATTTGTCTGGCCCATTACTTAGCATGGTGCGTGGTACAGTGCAGGCGCTGAGTAGATCAGGTGACAGGTGTGTGAGGACACTTTAAGCCACGGGAGGCTGCTGCAGGCAGGAGGACACGTCCCAGTAGAAACAGACCGAATGGCCAGTTAGAGACTGCTCAGTCTAGAAATACATACTAGGAAGTAGACTAAATATTTTTCTCCCTCCATGGCTATCGCATATAATAGAACCAGGCTTCTTGTACAGCTAAGGAAGTCAACTAAATTCAGGTCCTCTGGACATCTTGATGACACAGAGAGAAAAGAAAAACACGAGCATTTAGCATATGATTCGGATGTCATTTTAAGCAAATGTAAAATGGAATAGTTAATGTACAATGTCAGGACTTAGGCTAACTTTTAAAATATTTTTTATTAAATGTGTTTATTGATTTTAGAGAGAGGAAGGGAGAAAGAGAGAAACATTGATCGGCTGCCTCCTGCACGCCCTCTACTGGGGATCGAGCCCGCAACCCGGCCATGTGCCCTGACCTGGAATCAAACTAGTGACCGCTTTGTGCACAGGATGGTGCTCAACCAGCTGAGCCACACCGGCCAGGGCCTGGCTAACTATTTTTAAACAAGGTTAGATTCTAGCCTCATGCCATGTACTAAGATAAATTATATATGGATGAAAGGTTTAAATATAAAGAAGTAAAATTATAGGGGTTCCATACTAAAATGCTGAATATTTAATAATGTAGTGGGGCAAAAGGTTTTTTTAAAAGCAGAACATTAAAGCCTGAAGTTACAAAAGAAATAGAAAAGTCATCCACATAAATATTAAAAACTAGCTGGTGGCAAAGTAATTTAAAGGGCAAGGGACCAACTGAGAAAAATATTTGCAATATAAGACAGAGTGAGCGCCATTAGAATATACAAGGCTCTTACAAATTAGTAAAAAAAAAAAAAAGTAAAAATAAAAATCAATTGAATATCTCAGTAGTGAAAAGACCATAGGAGCTGAACAAGGAACAAAAAAATGTTCAATCCCATTTATCAAAGAAATGCAGATGAAACCAAGATTGTATTTATTGGCAGGTGAAGAGTACTTACTGAGCCCTTTCTGTGTCAGCCGCTATTCTAAGTGTTCCCACCATTCATATGTATAGAAAAATTTACCAAGTTTTACATTTAACATTTGTGCACTTTATGTATGCTATACCTTAATTAAAGAGCTGTTTTGCTTGTAAGCTGTTTGCCTTACAGTCCACTGGAAAGCACGTCCTTTGGTTGGCCTGACCCTGTGCGCTCTGCCTGATGCTGGGGGGTGAGTGATGGCAGCCGGCGGGAGCCCGGTTTTGTTCCTGCGGAGGGTGACGAAATGTTCTCTTCAGGCTCGTGGGCAGTATATCATCTACAGCTCTGTGACCATTATAAATCAGAGAATTAGGTATAATGGTCTTGAAGCAAAAATTCCATTCTGAATGAACCTGTTTTCATACTACTTTAATTGTGCATCAAATGTGGTACTTATACCAAAAAAGCCTTGCAAAGTAGTTTGTGGCTTGTATTGTGTCTGTATCCACTACTATGGTAGGAAAGATGGGACAAAGGTTGAGTCTTACTTTCATTTCTATGTCCCTCAGTGCCTAGTATATATAGTGCCTTTCACTCGGTTGGAATGTACAAAAAATGTTCATTAAAGTATTTTTTCTGTTTATGTTAATAAAGTAATTCATCTTAAGTATCAGTGGTTTGCAATTTTGAAAAGAAAAAACACAGGTAAATATGATTGGTAGACTTTTCCCAAAAGTTTAATGCTGGAATCTTTGTCGTTGACTCCCAACCGTCCATTCATTGAAAACCCTTGACAGTGATTGGTTTGGGAATGGGCATGTGGGACACAAACTTGCGAATAAGGCATGAGCAGTCTTGTTGGTATACTTGGGGAAGGGAAAGTATTTCTCATTCCTAAAAAGAAGGCACATGAAGAGATGGTTCCTTTCTTTTTGGAGAAAGGACTGAATATCTTATTACTGCATATGATTCTTGGGACTCCGATCTAGGGGCCATAAATGGAGCCAACTCTTGAGGTACAGTCCGCACCCCAAAGGCAGCAGAGTCACTATATCGAATAACTAGATTGAACTATTGCTGAATTTCTTGTTTTGCAACACAACAAATTTCCTTATTAAAGACCACCTTATGAGATATTCTGCTTATACCCATTCCATAGATGAGAAAATTGGCATGGAGATACTAAGCATATTTTTAATATATTTTTATTGATTTCATAGAAAGGAAGTGAGCGGGAGAGAGAGATAGAAACATCAATGATGAGATTCACTGATTGGCTGCCTCCTGCACACCCCCTGCTGCGGATCCAGCCTGCAACCCGGGCATGTGCTCTGACCAGGAATCTAACTAATCTCCTGGGTCATAGGTTGACACTCAACCGCTGATCCATGCTGGCTGGGCAGTGGACCCAAGTTTTGAGTCACATACCTGGCCATCGTGGGCCTGCTAGTGGTACTGTGAGCACAGGCTCTGAAGCTGTCTGGATCAGATCCCAGCCTAGCTACTTATCTCAGTTTCTCCATCTGTCAATGGGAATATCAGTATCCCTCTCAGGGTCTTGATAAGAAATGAATCAGTTAATACATATCAGGTGCTTAGAACTGTATTTAGTAATGTGAGGTATGCTAAAGGAATAATACACAATAGTGGCAAAAACCTGGAGGAAACTTGGTAAGATTACAGATTCCTATATCCTTGAACTCAGGAATTCCACTTCTAGGAACTTATCCAATTAAATAAGTATGACGTTCACAAATTTCTGTATAAGATTTATATATAGATCTATATAAGATCTATATAAGATTTATTGCAGTATTTAAAATAGTAAAAAGCAAACCTACATGTTCAATAATAGAGAGCAAGTTGAATTAAAGCCACCAAACAGATGCAGAGAGATGTTTATTGGCAGAAAGATGCTTGCAGATTGTTAATTGGAAGCAGGTAACAAAGTCATGTACACTGGTATACTGATTTTGTAAAAACGATGCATAGAAAAAGTCTGGGACAATTTCAAATGATAACTGGTTATTTCTCTGGAGAGTTTGTGATTGAGTCTTAATGTGTTTTACGTATTTTTACATAATTTAATCATTTAAAATTTCACTTGGGTATTATTTGCAAAGTTGTAATAATTATTACCATCCATCATGTCTCGTGTCTGATGATATTCTAGTCCAGGTTTCCCTCAACAGCTGTTGCTTTCCTGGAGGGGTGGTTTGTGGGAACCAAATCTGGTTCCTCACCCTGTCTCTACCCACTTCCACAAAAACTCTTGCAGATAATGTCCATTTCTGCTTCGTTTTTTAGTTTCACATCTATTTAGTGTGTGTGCCTACCATTCCCTACCCAGGCCCTGGTTTATGCATTGGCAATCAAGGCTATGTCGGCTTGGTTAAGACCACCAGCTTCATTGCTTGAGTGCCTGTCCTGCCACTTAATAGCTGTGTGATCTGGGCAGGCTACTTAACCTCTTTCATTTGAAAGCAAATATTTATTGAGCTCCTCCTACATATTAGGCACTGGGGATAGAGTGCTGAGCAAAAGCAGCACCTGTTCATGAAGCTTGCACTGCAATGGGGAGAGGCCGGTGATTGATCAGGTGATTGCCAGGTTGTGTTAGTGCTATGAAAATGACACAGGGTGGGACTAAATGACAGGGCAGGTGAGGTGTGAATGTGGGCACGTAGGCACTAGAAAGAGTAGTGAGGGAATGTATCTCTGCTAACATGGTATTTGATGAGAGACCTAAAAAAAAAACCCTTGAACATTTTTGATTAAAAAAAAAGTAAGGCAGCCAGCCAGGAGGTGGTGTGTGGAGAGTTTCAGAAAGAGGCAGTGGCCTGCTGGCACTGGCTTGCCTTTGTTCTGATTGCGTGCATCTCTTCCCAACTTTGTGTTCAGTGAAGTCAAATTGATAGGTTGAAATCAGCCTTGATGAGAGCATTTATACACAGAAATCAACAACTACTATGAATTTCTGCCCCATCCCACCTCCCAGAGAGCCATTTGTTAAATATTTACCAGCTCCACCACTGGGAGGAGGGAGCAGTGGAGAGTAAGTGCAAAGGCCCTGAGGTAGGAGTGTGCCTGGTGTGTTTGAGGAACATCAAGGCAACCAGGGTGGCTAGACTGAGAGGGAAGTGGA
Source organism: Miniopterus schreibersii (assembly GCF_964146895.1). NCBI lineage: Eukaryota > Metazoa > Chordata > Mammalia > Chiroptera > Miniopteridae > Miniopterus > Miniopterus schreibersii. The sequence continues at coordinate 175,597,640 of NC_138102.1, forward strand.
TAGGAGATGAGGTCAGAGGTAGCCAGGAGCGAGATCGACAGGACTTCACAGGCCATGGTAAGTACACTAGGCTTCATTCTTAGCAAAATGGAGACCATCAGAAGGTTTTAAGCAAAGGTGTGACAACCGTCGGACTAAGCGTTGAACAGAACCACATGGAGGAATCAGGGGGACTAGTTGGGAGACCTCAGCAGTAAGATAAGAGATGATGATGGCTTGGTAGTGGTGGAGGTAGGTAGTAAGAAGCGCCTCAATTTTTCAGATGTTGTGAAGATTAAATAACATTTAAAAAGTGCTTAACATTGGTCTAGCACACAGGAGGCCATCAGTGAGTGAGAGCTGTTGTTACTGATGGTGGCAGAATGCCAATTCTGGAGTGAGGAGGGGGTGCTCATATCATTTTAGCACCGAGTGGGAAGTACTGTGTTGCAGACAAGCGGGAGCACAGAGGAGGGACACTTCGACCAAGTGGGGCGTAGGAAGGCCAGGAAGTGTGTTGGAGCAAAGGGCGCTGCTTTAGCAAGGGTGTAGGGAAACGGGATTAGGAGGAATGTCGAACCGCTTGAGGTGTCACACCTCCCCAGTTTGGTGACAAGCAGATCTCAGCTTTATCCTTTCGTAAAATAATCAGTGATCTGAAGGAACAGTGATAATTTAATCACTTGGTGTTGATTAAATCACCTAGTAGTAGGCTTCGGATCATTAGGTTCCAACTCTTACTCATAATTTTATGAGTTCCGTGGAGCCTTTGATTATGATCAACAATCAGACTTAAAAACTCCAGCTGGTGGAAAAAGGAGTTTTTAATCTGAGGCCCAAGCATGGGCTTCAGGAGGTCTGGAATCCCGGGAAGATATTTGCAGAATTATGTGTGTACAATGCATTTGGGGAGTGGAAGTGAGCAGAGGGGTTCCATTTTTATCAAATTCTCAAAGAGGTTTTTGGCCCGAAGAAGATGAAAACCACTGCTGCTGAGATTACCATTAGAAGGTCTTTGTTTGCCATTTCATCTGTCATTAAAATATTTGGTAAAGTGATATTTTAAGTCACTTTCAAACACTGCGTGTAAAAGTGGTTCCATTATAATAAGGCCTTTGTCATTTTATTCAAATATGGACCCAGAGAACATTCATTCCAACAGAGAATGTCAGCTGTGTCAAGCTCTGATGGTAAATCAGCTACGATATAATAAAAATTGCTTTCAGGCAAAATTTGCTCTATTGACCATGCCAGGCTCACCTGGAATTCTTCCTTTGAGATGTTTTCTGCCTCTAATTTTGTTGTTGCTTACTGATTATTGATTTCCTACCATCCCCTGATTGTAAGCTGCAGAGTCTTCAAAGTAACAACTATTCCCTTAGGGCTTCAAGGCCAACGAGATTGCAGAAATTTTACTTTAAAAGGAGGAATTCGCCTTCCAGTCACACAAGGATGGTGATAATTTACCTACTTACCTATTTTTGTCTGACAACAGGCAATGAATGATAGGAATATTGCTTAAGTTGTAATAATTCCCATTTCTTGAGCACAGACTGTGGTCCAAACACCTTGTTAAGTGTGTTAAATAAATGGTTCCATTGGATCCTTACAACACCTAATGAGACAGGGACTTCATCCATTTTCTAGATTCCAAACCGAGGCTCTGAGATAGGTAACTAACTTTCCCAAGATCACACAGCCAGTGAGCAGCAAACCCAGTAAACAGAAAATGGAAAACAAGATGTCCTATGAAGGATGTGTGAGCTGCAGGAAGGAAAGCATCCCTTTTCCCTGTGCCATTGTCATTTTTCATTGCATGGCATTTTCCAGTGCTGCTGTGTTGGGTGTCATGTCAGGAGAGTGGATGGGAAAGAGGAGAGGAATCGGGGTCTACTGAAAAGGGCCGTAGGGGAATGAATGAATCCATCTACTTAACAGATCTCTATATATTGCTTAAATAGCGATGGCGGAAACAGCTTTTATTGAGTATTTACCATGAACAAAGCACAGTGCAAGGTGCTTTACTTAGATTATTGCATTGAATCGTCTTCATAAGGCTCCTGAGGGAAGCATTACTGTACCCATTTCACAGGTAAGGAAACTGAGGCTCAGAGAAGTTTCCCAAAGGCACATAGATAGTAAGATGGTATGATATGAACCAAGATCAGCCTCCAAAAGGTATTCACTTTACACAACAGTGGTGGGTAAAAGTAGGTTTACAGTTGTGAGTATGCAAAACACAGAGTTTATTGTATTATTACTTATTAACTATTGCATTATTTACTTGTATTGCAACTATAAACCTACTTTTGTCCACACCTATATATCAGGCCGTAAAATTTACTTTAAAAGCTATTGACTAGAATTTAAACTAATTGAGGTCAGAGATCATGTCATTAAATTTTGTATACTCCTCAGGACATAATATAGTACCTTGTACCCAGTAGGTACTCAAGAACTGTTCATGGGTTGGTCATCCATCACAGTGGGTTAAAAAATAGAACATCAAAGGCACACAGATATATCTTATTTCCAAATATGAAAAAAGGAACTTCTTTCACCTTCCTTATGGGATATACTGTTCCTTGAAGGTGAAATTATAGAAAATCTTTTTAGTAAGCCAAAAGTATGGTTCAGAGGTTAAAACCTGCACATATTATATAAAACTTCTAAAAAATGCTCTTTGTGATTATAACTGCATGGTATTGACATTTTCAAGAGGAAGGGCCATGGCTAGATTAGTTCTGGTGGGGAAAAAGGCAGCTTGGCATTGAAGGAACGTGTGTGATATTCAACATAGTCAAAAACCACCGTGTGGAATTCATTTTAAGGTCTCAAGGTGAACAGCTCAGGCACAGGTGTACATGCTCAGACATGTACATGGTCCATGGGTGCAGTTTCTGGCTTGCGGGGGTACCTCCTTCCCCAGCACACGCAGGCCTCTCGGCGTGTGGGGAACTGAGGAGCAGGGCTGTCTGCCGCGGGGCTGCCGACCGTGGCGTTGCCCTAATATTCCAGCGTCACCGTCTTGGTTTTGAGGTACTCGTTTAGTGCTTCCTCACCTAGGGAAGAGAAGAACTGTTGGTGGACAGTGTTCACAGGCGGATGTGATGTCGCCAGGCTTTTGGACACAGGTGTGGGTGTCTAGGTCACAAAGCAAATAGAATGGGGCCCGGACCAGTGCCTCTCAGACTCTGAAGTTCATGTGAATCACCTAGTGATCCTATGAAACTACAGATTCTCATTCGATTAAGTCAGGCATAGGCCCCACAACTGTGGATCTCGTGTTTACTGTGTCTCTCTCTCTTTAAAAAAAAGTTTTAATTAAAAATTTTTTTCCAATTAGTTTACTTTCAATATTCTTTTGTATTAGTTTCAGGTGTACAGCATCGTGGATAGACAATAACATACTTTACAAAGTGTTCCCCTTGATATTTCCAGTACCCTCCTGACACCATACACAGCTATCACAATATTATTGACTATATTTTTTATGCTGTACTTTACATCCTGTGACTATGCCAATTGTACTCAGTCCCTTCACCTTTCTCACTCAGTCCCCCAACCCCCTGCCCCTCTGGCAACCATCAGTCTGGTCTCTGTATCCATGAGCCCATTTCTGTTTTGTTCATTTATATTGCTTTAGATCCTACATATAAGTGAAATCATATGGTATTTGTCTTTTTTTGACTGATTTATTTCACTTAGCATATACTGTGTCTTTTTGATTTCATCATTTCTTCTTGCTCTTGCTTTAATCTTGTGTTGTTTTATAAATTTAGTGCAGCCTAAGTGTAGATAGAGTATTTGTAAAGTCTACGGTAGTGGACAGCAGTGCCCTAGGCCTTCACATTCACTCACCACCACTCACTGACTCACGCAGAGCAACTTCCAGTCCTGCAGGCTCCATTCATAGTAAGTGCCCTGCACAGGTGAACATTTTTTATCTTTTATAACTGTATTTTTACAGTACCTTTTCTATGTTTACCTATCTTTAGATACACAAACACCATTGTGTTACGATTGCCTACAGTGTTCAGTACTAATCATATTTCAAAGATAAGGAAAATGCAGTTTTCCTGATTTGTGTAGTATCTTAAAAACTGAGAAAGCCATATCCAGGCAAAAACCAAATAGGTCTTGCCTTCTGTTTCTGCTCTGAGTCAGTACAATAATCAATTTCTGCCAGTTAAAGGGCATGAATGCCACAGGCGAAGCTAATGAGTATGTGATTCTGACAGTTGAGCTAAAACAAGGGTTGTAACCTTACATTAGAATCACCCTGAGGAGCTTTGGAAAATCCTGATCCAGGTCACACTTCAGAGCAATTAAATCTGCATCTTTGTATTTTTTAAAGCTTCCAGGTGATTCTAATCCAATGTGCAAGTGGGAACCCCCGGGCTAAGGGAGTTTAAAATTGGGAGAGGAAGAAACTTTTAAGCAAATTCTACTGTTGTGTAATAAAACAGACCTAGAGCTGGGCCATTGTACTCTATCAGAAGACAAGGGGACACAGTCGCCTCGCTCTATAATAGTAATTTCTCTAAGAAAATCCCACTGTGTTTTGGATGCAGTGGAGAAAACCAGATTAAAGACATGAAAAAAATGCCTTCACCTTCAACTCAATGGAATTTAAAATGAGAGCTACTTTTATTGCTGCAAATACACTGCCCAAAGTTATAGGAAAAAGAAAATGTAAAAATACCCCAATTAACCAAACTTATATTAGTGGACTATAATTTCAGTAAATCACAAATATTTCAGCTTTTGAAATAACATGCTAGATGGGCTGTGGGGAGTAAGGACGTGGGCTCCACAGCCAGATCGCCTGCCTTTGAACTCTCTTTGCCAGTGTCTGGCTGTGTGACTTTTAGCAAGTTACCCAAACTCTCTGAGCCCCATTCTCCGCATCCAGTAAATAAGGGTAATAAATGGTGCCTGTCTCCCAGGGCTATTGTGAGATTGCTTGTGCTCATACAGGTGAAGGAGTTAGAATAGGGCCTGGTTTAGTGTTCAAAGTAAGCTACTACTTGAAATGTGATGGTGTCGCTGCTCGCAATGAATTACATTTTGGGTTTTCTACAAACTCAAAATCAGAGTTCCCAGGTCCCCAGAAAACCCTGCCAGCTGCAGTGTCAACTCTAAAAGATTGCCAAGCAGCTCAGAGGCAGGACTTATTCTTGGAGCTCGCTGGTTATTGCCCTGTACCCATTCTTCCTGTCCCGGTTCTACTTAGTTCCATAAACACTAAACGAAGATCATGCTGAATGTCAGGTAAAAAACAAACAAACCTATTTTATTATTATTATTAAGTTGATTTTAGAGAGAGAAGAAGGGAGACGGGGAGAGAGAGAGAAACATCGATGTGAGAAGCCTTGATATGTTGCTCCAGCACGCACTCCAACCAGGGACTGACCCTGCAACCCCGGTTATGCGCCCTGACTGAGAATCAAACCGGCAACCTTTCGGTACACGGGACACCCTCAGCCAACTGAACTACACCAGCCAGGGCTATTACTATTTTTAACCCTCATCTGAGGACATGTTTTTCATTGATTCCAGAAAGGGAGGGAGGGAAGGGGAGAGAGAGAAAGAGAAACATCAATCGGTTGCCTCCTGTAAGTGCCCCAACTGGGGATCCAGCCTGCAGCGGAGATACATGTCCTTGGCCGGAATCAAACCCAGGACCCTTTGGTCTGCGGGCCGATGCTCTAACCACTGAGCCAAACTGGCCAGGGCTGTTCAACATTTGAAAGAATTTAGTGCCCTGCCCAGCAGGGTATGGCTCAGTGGTTGAGCATCGACCTAGGATCCAGGAGATCGCGGTTCGATTCCTGGTCAGGGTACATGCCCAGATCGTGGGCTCGATCCCCAGTTGGGGGGGTACAGAAGGCAGCCGATCAATGACGACTCTCTCATTATTGACGTTTCTATCTCTCTCTCTCTCTGAAATCAATAAAGATATTTTTTAAAAATTAAAATAAAGATATGTTAAAAAAAATTAGTGCCCTTGTAAACCCCCAGACCCAACTGCCTTGTAGGAAATAAATGCTTTTCAAAACAGTACATGGGTGTTGGAGGAAACACAGAGCAGACTTTTCTGAGATATGGAAACAAAGGGAACCTGAAGTAGAAAAGTAAAGCATACCTAAGTCTTTTCCAAAGCCAGACTGTTTAAATCCACCGAAAGGGGCTGCCACATCCGTCTTGTTGTATGTGTTAATAAACACGGTTCCCGCTTCAAGTTTTTCACTCATGTACATCGCTTTACTTATGTCTCTTGTGAAGACCCCCGAGGCCAAACCATACTCTGTATTATTTGCTCGCTGCAACACTCCATCGATGTCCCTATCAGATGTTTTTAGGAAGACATAAAACTTCATTAAATGTAAAGCACAACACTCCCATTTTATGGTCTAATGTCCTCCCCTCCATGCTAGAAACAGGAAAACATTACTGCCAACCTGCTTACATGCATTTTTGTAAATGAAGTTTTCTGGGCTTATGCCAGAAGAAACTCCCCGTGAAATAGCACAACTCCAGCATCATATTTTCACATGTGTCATACACCACCACTTCACATATGATCTGAAAGCATCTTCTCCACCTTCCTCATTGGTTCTCCTTTATGGCTTCTTCATTCCCTCCCCTGCCCCGAGTCCCACTTCCAGATATGTTCTCAGAACAACCCTATTTCCCTCCATCTCTTCGGATTTTACACACAGTTCCAGGCTCATTCGGTGCCTCGTCCTGAAGCCTCCCCAGCTCCCACCAGTGCCACAGCTGAGGAGTAGATGGAAGTGACTCAATGGGAGGGCTTTGCACCCAGACTGCCTGGGTGACCTTGGGCAAGTGACTTCATCTTCCCATGCTTTCGTTTACTCTTGTGAAAATGGAAATAATAGTAATAGCACCTGTCTTGTTGTGAGGATTGAGTGATCTTTAATAGTGTCTGGAGCTCGGTAAATGATTAATAAAGGTCAGTTACGATGCCCTGGCTGGTGTGGCTCAGTTGGTTGAAGCGTTGTCTGTATACCAAAAGGTCGTGGGTTAAATTCCTGGTCAGCGCACATACCCAGGTTGCAGGTTTGATCCACAGGCAAGGTGTGTGCAATCGGTTTATGTTCTCTCTCACATCAATGTTTCTCTCTCTCTCTCTCTTTCTCTCTCTCTCTCTTTTCCCGTCTCTCTCAAAGTCAATGAGCATGTCCTTGGGTAAGGATTAAAAAGAAAAAGAGTCAGCTATAATCAGGAAGCACATGTTCCTCCACCTTAGGATTTGGATAAACTCTCCATGTACTCATGGTTCACCTCCTAACTGGACTGGAAGCTCCCGAAGGGCAGGGATAACATCCTGTTCCTCTTTACACCAGGGTGTTGCATCAGCAAGTGCGAGGAAATTCAGTTAAGATGCTAATTTAATAAAAGGAGAGTAAAATAATCCCTCAAATCCATCTGGTGATTTCCCTGCCTCAGTATATATCCAGTTCCAACGTGCCCGTCATGGTGTGAGTACCTCACCTTTCTGAGCCTCATCCTAATGCTTAGAAATGCACGAATTCTGTACAGTACGGTCAGTAGACACAAGCCAAGTATTTCATCTGGTGCTCTGGCAAAGAAACAGAATCTGTTCCAAAGCTGGAGGAAAAATTAGTTGTGCTGAATTTTTTAAGAGACAGCATCGGCTTTAATGTGGAGCCTTCAGAAGGTATTTTCAAATGTAATCTTGACTACACACAGTTTTAAATTCGCGTGAGAGGTTTGGAACTTACTGAGGCTCTGCTGAAACTCTCACACTCCTTCATGCATTGCACATGGTAGGGACTAAAATATTTAGAGACCGGACTAAGGCTTTATGCCATTGCTCTTGAGGACGATTGAGATGACATAGTTTCATAGGATCGAGCCTGCAACCAAGGTAAGTGCCCTTGACTGGAATCGAACCCGGGACCCTTCAGCCCACTGGCCAAGGCTCTAACCACCGAGCCAAACCAGCTAGGGCACCAGCACTCATTTTTGGAGAAAACCAGATTTCACAGATGCTACCTTCCCTAGGAACATGTGTGAAAACCAGTTCTGTTATTCTCAATCATTTACCTTGTTCCAGAGACATTTCAAATGTTGACTGTACAAAAACGAAAATGTAGTCAGCTAAAATCCTGTGTCAGCCACTAATTTAAGCTACAAAGCAAACGTATATTTCAATCTACATTAGTTAGCACTCTCTTCTCATTATTTAAATCAACTATTCTGTGGTAGGGAATTACATGTTCATTGATTTTATGCTCTCTAGTTCAATGGCAGAAGAAAAAAACACGTATGTGGTCAAAATTCGCTAAGTTGTGCTAAAGAACATACATACCCATTTTGGAATTTAGAAATGACCATAATAGGCCCAAAGGATTCCTCTTTGGCAAGATACATGTGGTCTTCCACATCTGTGAAGACAGTCGGTTCCATAAAAAAGCCTATATGAAACACAGAGGCAAAGAACATCAATTATAGGGTAATCTCCAATGAACAGTTCTTATTTAATTATATTATACATCTTTTCCTTCCCTCTGGGTCAGTACAACCAAGAAGACTTTCATTTTCCTATTTGGCATTAGTTTTCCTAGGTTCTTATTTTTCAAATGTCTTTATTACAAAAATTTCAAACATATGTAAAAGTAGAGAATACAGAATAGTGAATAGTAAAATAAATATTTATATTTTGCTGTATTTGATTCATTTCTTTCCCTGGTTGAAATATTTTAAAGAAAATTCCAGAGATTGCGACTTTGACCTCCAAGTATTTCAGCACAAATCTGTAAAAACAAGGACATTTTCTTACATACCACACAATACATTATCACAGCTAACAAATGTATGCTAATTTCTTTTTCATAATTATATTTCAATTTCTGATTGTTTAGAAAGATCTTGGTACAGTCGATCTCTTCGGTTCGGGATTTAAGTAAGTTCTGCACCTTGCATTCGGTCGTTGGATTGCTTATGTGTTCTTTAATCTAGAACGTGCCCCGCTTATCCCTGTCCTTTATTTTTCATGCCACCGATGTGCTAAACAAACCGAGTCACTTGTCCTGTAGAATATCTTGCATTTTAGGTTTGTCATGGCCTCCTTGGGGTGATATTTAATTTGTTCTTCTATCCCCTGTATTACTTGTAAATGGAAAATCTGATCTAACGGCATGACTAGGTTCAGGTGAAGCATTTTGGCAAGAATGCTTTACAGGCGATGCTGTGTGGTACCCACTGCATCCCGTAGGGGACGATCATATCCAGTCGTCCTGCTCTCTGATGCTAAATTGACCAGTGGTTCTAAGTGGGGACACCTGACCCCTCCATTATAAAAACTGTGCTTTTCTTCTTCTCACTGGCAAGCAATCTTGGGGGTGATACTTCGGTATCTTACAAATACTCAGGTCCCCATCAGTCCTTTACCTAGGAACTTTAGTCTCCCTGATGGCCATTGCTGGAATCAATTATTTCATTCCATTAGGGAGTGCACTTTTCTATTCTATCAGTTTTTTTCTACATTAATTAGCAGGAATTCTTCTGGGGAAAAAAAGTTGATTTTTTCCCCCCTTCTAATTACCAATTTTCAGAGTAGGGTGTTGGTACACAACCTACCTACAGGAGGAAAAGAATGAGTTTTTGCAGTTGTTTGACATTTTCTCCTTTTGGGTCTCCTGACAGTGAGCCATTCACGTATTTCAGTAAGAGGTACTGCGTTAGACAAGAAGGACGATTCGTTCCCGAGCACGCGGGCTAAGATGAAATCTCCCAGGCCCAGAGGAAAGATCAGCAGCTCCTGAGTAACAAGTTACCCATGACGCTCGTTTACTGTCCGGCTAAGGGCCTGTCGTATCTATCTTGCGATTGGATTTTCACAGCCTAGTGAAGCAGGATGTGCACATTTCATCCCATTTTACACGGGAGGCTCAGAAAAATTGTGTTGTTTGAGGTGCCATGCCTTCTAAGTGGCCAGGCAGGAGCTGGAAATGAATTCTTCTGACTTCTGAGGCAAGCTAGCGCTGCTATAAAACTTGTCACCATCTAGTCCCATTTAAGAAGCCAGGCGACCCTTAGACCTCGGGAGGCGATCTTACCTGGCCTGGGAACTTGTCTTCCCCCGTACACCAGGGTGGCCCCCTCGCTCACTCCCGCCTCACAGTACTGCAGAAGCTTCTCCAGATGGGCCTTATGATTTTGGGGCCCGTGATCAGTAGATCTGTCAAGCGGATCACCAATTTTCATCTTTTTAATTTCTTCCACCTGTATGGCACCCAGTTCACAAAGCACAATTGATTGTTAATAATGGATCATGTGGTGGGTGTCGTATTAAGCAGTTAAAAGATGTGTCTGCAGCTCTAGAGATGGGTATTTATTATCCCCATCTCACAGATGAAGAAACTGAGGCTTAGAGAGGTTAAGTGACTTGCCCAAGGTACACAACCACCAAATACTGTAGTTTCATTAGGCTCTTAACTACTGAGTTCAAACAGAACATAAGCTACAAACGCTATTTTAAAATTATCCTGAGAACATATATACATGGCCTATGGACACAGACGACAGAGTGGTGAAGACCAGGGGAGGGGGGTGGGGGCTGGGTGGAGGTGGGCAAAGGGGTGGGGGCGAATAGGGGACATCTGCAGTAGTGTCAACAAGGAAAATAATTGTCCTGAATGTTAATCCATTAAAATAGTAAATCTGATGTTCTAGAATTTTTGTTACTACAGTGTACTTACACTCCCCATGACAAAAGAATTTCCAAAATGGCCAAATCGTTACCTTCTCCCCCACCCTAAATGTGGCAGACTGCCCTTGAAATTCTCATGGCCATTCCAGAGGAATTGTTAGAATGTTCTGATGAAAAACTATCTTTACTGAACACTGTTCATCACTGACATGTCTTTGTAATCACTCTTGTGCACCTCAGTTATCTTAATTTATTTCTGCATTTTCTAATGTTCAGTCCAATTCTTGTAAGAAAGAATGGGAGTAGCCGTGACCCCACAGGCCCATGAATTTGAACTTAGGCCTGGCAATAATCCCTCAGTAAGTGCTCAAAAAAAAATACCTCTTGAACAAATGAATGAATATAAATCTCATGTGTGCAAAACGTGTGTGTTGATGGACTGATACAGTAAATCCTTGACATTTCTGGTCTCAGCATCTAAAATGTCAACAAGTCATAGCTGTGAAAACCCATGACATGGTACTGTAACTATTTTACTGAGGCACAAAATTGGATTCCAGGGATATTTAGGAGGCTGCCACTGCCCACAATCTGCCTCTCCATCTGCCTTCCTTGCTTTCTACTCTCATAAAGAAAGAATGTTTGCCTGCTGGGGATGAGGTGGGGGAATTGACTCTGAAAGAAAAAAGCTGGGTGCTGGTTTTTCAAATATAAGCGAATTCATGATTACTATTATCATAATGAAATAAATTAGTTTAGAGTTTATTTTAGTCACAGAATTCATCTTAATAGTTCTATAAATGGCTTTTAGTCCATATTTACAGAATCATGACCAATCTATAGTGGGTATCTGTCTATCTATTGACACCTCTCTCTCTCTTAATCATCTATCTTAGTGGAGGGAATTATATCAGTCCTGTTAACTATGAATTGAGGATTTTTAAGGATCTACCAGTGCAGCTCTCATAGTCAATTTAGGGGTTTATCAAAACCTCAAGTGTCAAGGACCTAATATACTATAAATGCAGAGCAAGAAATAGGTCATAACAGCTCTTAAAGGTTTTTTATACAGACCTATAACTTTTTACAATGAAAAATTATAAACACATATAAAAGTAGACAAATAATATAATAAAACTCCATGCACCCATCACCCAACTTCAACAATTACCAATTCATGGCCAATTTATTCCACCACTCACTTCCTCCCCTCCTGGGGAGCAGGAGGGAAGCAAAGTCTAGACATTATATAATTGAACCTATAAATATGTCACGAGTAGCTCTAAAAGATAAGGACTGTGTTGTTTTTTAAAAAAATATAACTGCAGGACTATTATCACACCTAAAAATTCACTACGTCTCAGAAGTACTTTTCAGGTTTAGGAATTTCTGTTCGACTCATGGAGCCAATTTAAAGGCGCCTTACCACTCTGGTCACAAATTCATCGTGGATGGATTCTTCCACAAACAGCCTCCCCGCTGCAATACAGTTCTCCCCTTTGTTGAAAAATACCGCTCCCATGCCCTTGGGCAGCAGAGGAGAAAAGATTGTTAACAGGACTTGGGAAGTTGGGATTGTCGTAAAATTGCACATACTGAGAATCAGATGCTATGAAAGGCAGCAGACGACACAGAGAGGTCACAGACAAGCATGATCCCTTGGCCTAGTTAGTGATGAGACTCTGCTTTGATCTGCTTTTAGGGGTTTTGTTTCTCCTTTCCCCCTTTTGGTCCAGGAGCATGTAAAAAAAGTGTGTAAAAATAAGGACATGCCACTAAGGACAAATTTTGTGTCACAAGAAAATTTAGATTACTCTATACATTTAAATGTCATACTTGTATAGCAAATTTTGTTTTTGAGATCTCTCCATTAGTTTGTATAAATCATGAATGTTTAGAAAGACTCCCCTGCCCCCAAGTTTAAAAACATCCTAATGAGACAAATTATAAAGACATTATTTTTAAAATTAAGTGCTTTGAGTTTTCCCATATCTAAGCATAAAGAGGATAGTTTCTATATATGACAAGACAAGACTAAATCTCACTTTCAGATTTCTGATGAGCAAAGAGGTGAAATGTGTTTTAGAAGTAGGCTTCTATTTAGTTGAACTTGACCCACTCTTACCATTCGCACAGCTTTGTCAAGTTCACAGTCATTGAATATTATAAGTGGAGATTTGCCACCAAGTTCAAGAGAAACTTTCTTCAAGTTGTTCGCAGCACTAGAGAAAATAAGTGAGAAATGAACATTTAGACCCTCTCTCTTTCTCTCTCTCTCCACCATAAATTACCATTTGACATGGAAAACATAATTGAGCCTCAAAAATATTCAGGAATTCATACAAAGACAAAACATGATGGTCGAATAGTGATAATTATTGAAACTGGGTGGTGAGCACATGGGAGTTCATTATGCTATTCTGTGTGCCTTGTATATATTAGAAATTTTCCGCAATAAAATGTTTTGTTTTAAATTCTATGGTTGCCCGGCTGGTGTGGCACAGTGATGGAGTGCTGACCTATGAACCAGGAGGTCATGATTCAATTCCCGGTGAGGTCACATGCCTGGGTTGCTGGCTCGATACCCAGTGGGGGGCATGCAGGAGGCAGTCGATCAGTGACTCTCTCTCAGCATTGATGTTTCTTTCTCTCTCTCCCTCTCCCTTCCTTTCTCTGAAATCGATAAAAACATATTAAAAAAAAATTCTGTGGTAAATGATTAGAGATCCTTATAGGTAAATTCAGATTCTTTAGGTATAAGAATTTTGGTTACATAGAGGCCTGGCAAGGAATTTAGCCTCAAACCAGATTACTGGAGCATTGGGGGAAAAATATAGATTTTTTAGAAATATATTGTTTTTTTCCCCCCTTTCTTGCAGAAGTATTACTTAAAACATTTTTAAAATTTAAAAAAAAATGCAGAAAGAAAAAAATCTCAATTCAATGGCTCAATGACCATTGTTTTTACCATTTTGATATAGTTATTTCTGGTCTGTGTCCAATCATAGCCTTTGCCTTATTTAACCTACTTGGGAATCGCCCAATATATACAATTTTATACCTATTTTCCTTTCCATTTACCATTTTAACAACACTTTTCACTGTTATTAAAATGCTCCATAGACATGACCGCACAGTATTCTATTATGTTGACCTCCTTTAACCACTGCCTTATTTTGGACATTTAGATTATTTGCAATTATTTTCTTAAAATATATTTTTATTGATTTTTTTTAGAGAGAGAGAAATGGAGAAGGAAAGGAAGGGGGGGAACAGAGAGAGAGGGAGGGAAGGAGAGAAACATTGATTGGTTACCTCCTGCATGCACCCTGACCAGAGGATTGAACCCACAGCCTGGGTATGTGCCCTGACTGGGAATCAAAGTCCACTGAGCCACACTGGCCCAGGCGATTATTTGCAATTTTTAAAAAAACTAATATTACTGCTTTTTAGAAATTAATTTTATTAATAATCCAGATTTGTCATTTATATGTCTTTTTCGTTTCTTACTTATGCTCCCAAAACAATTTGGGCCACAGATGTAGTCCAGAAAATGTTTCGTGCTGGATTGTTAAAACTACAAGTCAGGCACAGAACTTTAACATGGCTCTAGTTTTATTGACTGTGGGCTTTACAATTTGGAAAGCATTTTACTATATTCAAACATTTCAGTACCCTGCAGTGATAAGTAGATTTCTCTTCTAAATCTGATGTGATTTTTTTCTCCCTCCCAAAGCACCCTGTTCCAAGAAGGAAAAGCTAAACCAAAAACCTGGCTTAACAGGATCTACAGCAAACTGACTATTCAAACCAATACCTCTTCATGATCTGTTTGCCAACAGGAGTGGAGCCAGTGAAACCAAGTTTGCGGATATCAGGGTGTTCAGAAAGGTGTCGCCCGGCTCCTCCACCTGTAGAATTAGGGAATCATACGTGATTTAAAACATTAGTCAAGTTCTAATGGCTGGGGTGGCTTTGAATTCATTGAAGGAGACTTCTAGGCTCTCATTTAAATCTTAGTTTTACATTTTCTGTATTCATTATAAACTGACAAAAATCTAAATAATGTCCTCCATGTAACTGTCATCCCCCCTCAAAGATGGTAAGACCTGTGTGTGTTTTTTTTTTATCTTCCAAAATAGTTTTTAAAAATTGAAATGGGCCACTTCACGGCAGTTCTATAATGCTGTTCACCGGCTGCCCCTCCTGGCCTCCCCATGCACCATTATATCTCCAGTTTAAGATTGTAGGGCATGGTAAGGATATTTACCCTTCGTTAACTGGTAAACAGTATTGAGTTTTGATACAGTTATAATTCAGGGCAGACTCGGGTGGGGAAACAGCCACTCAGCTGCCCCGCCCCCTTCGTTAACTGCAGTGAGGGGCCCGGGCTTACCCGAGCCTGGAACGATGTTGATTACCCCCTGGGGGAAGCCAGCTCTGGCAGACAGCTCCGCAAACTTCAGGGCGGTCAAGGGCGTGACCTGAGCGGAAGCAGACGGCAGTGACCTTCTTCAGGCTGTCCTGTCCTTTAGATCAGTACCCAGCTTTCCCTCGGTGGCTGCGCTAAGGTTCATTTTATTTTGACGTAATTTCGGACTTACAGCAAAGTGGCAAATAGAGTACAAAGAGCGCATGGCTCCGATTGACGGAAATAGGAGGGAGGAGATGCAGCGGCCCCTTGCGCCTCACCTGCGCTGGCTTGAGCACTAGGGTATTGCCTGCGGCCAAGCAGGCGGCACTCTTCCACGCCAGCATCATCAGCGGGTAATTCCAGGGGATGATTATGGCACAGACGCTGCAGAGGAAGAAAGGCGACATCCTTAGTTGTCTGGAGCTAATGTAAGTCACTCAGAGGCACTCTCCTTGTCTTACCCAAGTGGCTCCTTCTTGGTAAAGGTCAGATTGCGGTTTGGACGGGCCTGGTTGATGGGAATTGTAGAACCCTAAAAAGCAAACAGGGTTGATACCTAGTTTACTCTTTGAAATGAGTGACTTTAATCTGTTTCAAAATAGGTTAAAGACTTGAGGATATTATGGGTGGTTAAAAACTTTTCCCCCCCTTTAATCTCAAAGAATCCACTTTCTGTCTTGTTTTTCCCAGCTGACATGAAAAGGCAGTGTTCACTTTGTAAGAAATACATGCACACCGAGAAAGGAACTGCTATTTCTCTCTTGAAAGAACTGAGGCACAGGAGAAGAAATGTGATTCTAATTTATTCACCTCCATTCCAATTTCTTGGCATGGTAGAGAATGTTAATTGTCTGCCCAATATCCATTCTCCCCTCTGTCCTTAGTGACAGAAACTCTATATTCCTGATGGGGATGGCAATATGCCTGGACAAAACACTGTTTTCCAGTTTTCATAGCAGACAGGGATGGTCAAAGGAAGATGTAAGCACATGGCATTGAAAAGGGAAAGCTCTTTAAAGTAGGCTGACTCAGCTCTAACAAGTGCTCTTTCCCCCTTCCCCCTACTCCCACTTCTTCCAGCTCAAAATTCTGCTGAAATGCCTGGCACTGCAGTGGTTTTCATGAGACAACCTCAAGAATGGAGAGCACATGGTACAAAGGATGGCTTGGCAGAGAGAGAAGGAACCTTCATCTCACATACTAGACATGATTGGGTGTCTTTGGACTCCTTGAAAGTGAGATAAAAACAAACTTCTTAGTTGGGTTCTCTATTATATGCAGCCAGACTTAATCACAACTCATTCATGATAGTAATCCTTACTGAAGCGATATATTTGTTTTGTCACATAAAACATAATTGCTGTTACTAATACAAGTGTATAATCTCTTATCTGAAACCCTTGGTGCCAGGTGTTTGGGATTAGAAACATAATATAATACATATACCTTAGATTATGTTATACTACCTGTAACCCCCAGTAGGTCTGGGGCAGCCTCCCAAGGCATTGGAGGAATGGGGTGGGAATGCATTCTGCTGTTTGACATAAGCCATACCTTTCCCCTTTGTAGCCCCAATGCCAAGAGCAAGTATGGTTGCTATTTGTCATCACACATGTGCTATACATTTTTTATAGTAAAAGGAAAATGAAATATTTATTGTACCCATGTCTTAACTTTTTTTTCTTATACCCAGCCTGCCTAGCCCATCTACGTTAGCTTTCTGGCCTCGGTAGGCATTTGAGTTTGCCATCCCTCCATGATACCACGTTTCTCCCTCTATATCCAGAAGGTTAGAAGCCCTCAGGAGAAATTACCGTAAAGTATAAAGAACATGGCTGGACTTTAGTACAGAAAATTTTGATTTCAAATCCTAGCTCTGTGGTTTACTTACTAACCATGTTACCACAGGCAAGTCATTCAGGGTCCTCAAGCCTCCGTTTCCTTACCTGTACTAAGGGGCAGTAGGTATGCAGCTGCCTCGGATGACTGTTACAAGAATCCAGTGAGAAAACCTTCATAAGGGGCGGCTCTGACACAGTGTCTTTACAGGCTAATAAACGTCCATCCCTTTTCCTGTTGGAATGACCAACGTGGAGACAAATATTTGCGCTTACCTGAATTTTGTCGCACCAGCCAGCAAAGTATCTGAAAGTTTGCACAGACATTCCAATGTGAGTCTTCAGAGCCAAGGTGTAGACAGCGCCTGAATCGAGGGCTTCGATGGTTGCCAGCTCTTCTTGGTTTTCTTCCAGCAGGTCTGCAAGTCTGCATGGGCAGTGAAAGAAATCCATGCAACAAACACTGATTGGGGCCCTGTATTGTACAAGGCACCATCCTAAGGGCTGAGAATTCAGAGGTGAACGCAAAGGGCCCAGGTCTCTGTCCTCATAGGGAATGTGGGGAGACAGACATTAAACAAATAATGCCATAAAAATTTGTTTCAAGAGTTACAAGAGAAGCAGAGGGTGTTGGAAGCCTGTATGATTCGCCTCATAAATGCACAAGAAGTAGAACAGTGATTGCGCCATGGTAGTCCAAAGGAGATCAATGATAGAAATTAGTGGGCATGTGGATAGTTCATGAACATTCAGGGAGATGTCAGAGTGCAACCCACAGCCCTGGAGAATCCACGAACACGTGAGCATTTCTGGTCGGTGCAGAAGTATTTCTGACGCTAACTGAAGAGGGCAAGATAGAAATAGATGGAATAAATTACAAACACCAGTTTCTGTGGGAAGATAAGTCTAGGACTGTCTTAATGACTATGAAATAGTCAAAATTCCTCTTTTTTGTTCGCTTTGGCTATTTGCTTTCCGTTAGTAGTTGTCTGAGCTGTCTCCCTTTTGGATCATTCCAAAGTCAGGCATGAAATCTCCTACCCCTGTGTTCCTTCCAGATCCTGCTCCAGGAGGTCTTTTGACCACAGTCAGCTATTTGGCTCAGGTAAGCAGAGAACTTAATTCAGGACTGAAGTGGATTCTTCTTGACACACTCAGTCATCAGTTTATAACACCCCTTCCAGGCCTGAGTGTTTTCCTTCCTTGCGTCTGTTTCTTACACACAAGGAGGTTTAAATTTTGTCGTGGGAAACAACAGGGTGCTGGATGTTCTCCACTTGCTGCTGTGAATCATTCACCCTGCTCTGCGACCTGGGAGGATGACCTTCATAGACTGCATCACTCGGCTTCCTGGCCCTCACTGGGTTTGGCCAGTGAGAGTCCAATGGGAGGCACGCCCAGAAGACTGGTCACCTAGAGGCAAGAGTGGCTGGGAATTGGAATCCCCCGGCTCCCTCACAGAGGGGAATGGCTTCAGCAGCTGCTGTGTCCCCCAACCCAAGCCACCATAGTGTGGTCCTCTCCATAGCTTTAGATCGTGCCAGATTCTAGTAACAGCCCCTTCCTCTGTCCCTTCAGACCTTGGAGTAGTGGTAGCTGTCCCGTTGCTGTCCTTGCCTGGGTACTTCATCTTCCCTTGACCTTGCCTGCACCTTGGTAAATAGTCTTTTATTAAACTTCTTTTCCTAATGGGACCTTGACTGATACAAACAATAATACGAAAGTTAGGAACTCACATATGTGAAATTTTACATGATGTAGGTAACAGAAGACATATTATAGGAGCAAATTAGGATGTTTTAAAGAAATAGTTTAAATGTTGGCAATGTTAGTCAATATCAAAGATTGTGGGGTTTTTTGTTGTTGTTTTTTTTTAAATATATCTTTATTGATTTCAGAGAGAGGAAGGGAGAGAGAGAGAAAGACAGAAACATCAATGATGAGAGAGTCATTGGTCAGCTGCCTCCTGTATGCCTCTGACTGGGGATTGAGCCCGCAACCCCGGCATGTGCCCTGACTGGGAATCGAACCCTGATCGCCTGGATCCTAGGGCGATGCTCAACCGCTGAGCCACGCCCGGCCGGGCAAGATTATGTTTTTTAAAAAAAACATACCTGTACATCAATCTTCCTCTTTCTCTTGCATTCATTCTGCCCCATTCGCCGTTTTCAAAGGCATCCTTGGCTGCTGCTACTGCTTTATCAACATCCGCCAAAGAAGCATAGGCTACTTTGCATATTGTCTATTTCAAGATGAGTAAATATCGGTTAAAGGCTATTTTATAGCGAGATATATGATGAATATGCATCTTAGAATTAATATTATATTATAAAATCCAGGAAATTGTATGATAGAAAACCAATACATCCAGTAACATAGTAAACAACAACAAAACAATTTAACCTGAAAATTGTGAGCCTGAAATTTGGTGCTTCTTATGTCCCACTACATTACGGAAAGACACATTTAGGAAAACTATAACTATTTCTCCTACTGCCTCAGGGAAGCTGAGTTTCTTGCCATGGGCTTGCAAAGTCTGAAAGTTTCCCCCCACATGTAGCTTTACGTGTAGGGGTGCCTCTGATGTGTACATGTACCTGTCTAAACTCATCATAAATAGTCATTCTATAAAATAGGCTCCTATAGTTGACAGCAGCCAGTGCCAGAATTGAACAGTTGAAAGGAATGCCTGAAGTCCATTTATATTAAGTGCTCGGAGGCAGAGTGGCAGAATAAAGCAACTCCTTGGGATTCTCTGTTTTACAACTGTGTGGAAACTAAAAATCCATGACCAGTGGCCACTGTGCTCCCTGAGTAATTACTTACAGAGCCATCTGTTGGGTTGACAGTGTCGTAAGTCTTTCCATCCTCAGCATCTGTGAACTGTCCGTTTATGAAACACTGATAGGGCATTTTTACTGTCATGTCATTCACCTCCTTTGAAACCTAAGAGAGAGAGAATTATGTTAATAGAGTCAAAGGATTTCCGTGCTTATCCATTTGATACTGAATAGTAATTAAAAAGCTTATTCACTATGGCAGAGGGAGAAGTTAAGTCAACGGGGTTCTAATTCCTACTGTCCAGAGGAGACAAGCATATGGGAGAGCTGGGCCCCATGATGCTCAGGGCTGCTGGGGCAGGAGGGTGGCGCCTGTGATGATGGAAGTGCTGGAGGCTGGGCTTCATAAAGATCTGATTTTCTTTCTTACACCCACGAAGAAACATGAATTCAAAAGACCTCCAGATAATGGAAACACTACCACCCAGTGGCAGCTTCTCTGAAGTGCAGCCACTGCTCTTACCTAAAGCCTTGGAATTGCCTTTATCAATAGGTTTCCTCTTATGCCGGTGCCCTTTTGAGCTTTCTTTCCTATGTTCCTCCCCATTTTCACTTCCTCTCTCTTACATACGTGTTGCCTAAATTGTACACTTTACTATTAGCTAACAAGTGAATTTAGGTTAGTCCATTAACCTCTATGAACCTTGGTTTTTTCAACAATAAAATGGAGATAATACCTGCTTTATACATTTATTATGAGGAAAAATTGAGATACTCTGCATTGCTAGTGGGACTGTAAAGTGGTGTAGCTACTTTGGAAAAGGGTTTGGTAGTTCCTCAAAAAGCGAAACACAGAGTTACTATATGACTCATCAATTCCACTCCTGAATATATACCCAAGAGAATTGAGAACATATGTTTACATAGAAACTTATACATTAATTTTCATAGAAACATTATTTGTAATAGTCAAAAAGTAGAAACAACCCAAATGTACATGAACTGAGAAATGAATAAACAAAATGTGGTAGGTCAACACAATGGAATATTATTTGGCCAGGAAAAAGGAAAGAAGTGATAATATACTCTACAACATAGATGACCCTTGAACAAATTACGCTAAGTAAAAGAAGGCAGAAGCAAAAGGCCACATATTGCATAATTCCATTTTTGTGAAATATCTAGAATGGCAAATCCACAGAGACAAAAAGTAAATTAGTGGTTTCCAGGGGCCAGTGGCCAGGGGGGTAGAGCTGAGAATTATTGCCAGTGGATACAGGGTTTTGTTTGGGGGTGATAAAAATGCTCCATAATCAGATAGTGGTGATGGTTGCGTAATTCTGAATATACTAAAAACCACTGAATTCTACATTGTGAAAGGGTAAATTTTATGGTATCTGAATTATATCTCAATACAACTGTTATCTTTAAAAGGTTTTAAGTCTAAAAACTAGGGAAAGACATAGCATTCTTTTAGAGTACAGGGATCTTAATGATTCAGGTTTTAAACACCATAGACTTACATAATCCACTACCAGCTCTGCTTCCTGATCTTCCCCTCTCAGTTTCCTCACGACTTTTTGGATGAAGTCTTCGAACTTGGTGGCCATGTAGACATCTTCATTCTGTAACTGAAGCCCACCACATTTCTGTCTGATCTCTTCAACCAGCCTTAAAGTAAAAAACAGCTCATGTTACTTACATGTGTTAAAGGGTTTAGGGGAGCTGTATTATTACATTTGTCAAGTTGCTTCGAAGTAAGACTTATGTCACATGCTTTTTTTATGAGATCTTCCATGATAGTAATCAGAGAAACTGATAAGACTGGGGGGAAAATTAAAAAGCTATCTGGAAGGACAATGGTAGTTCTTTATACATGCCTAAAGAGAAAAGAAATCAAGACTAAATCATTTTAATTACTTTCGATGCAAGCAAGATATAAGGGGCGCATAAAATCAGTTCCTTTCCTTTCAAATGTAGTTAAGGAATAAAAAAATAAAGGAAATTTCCTAACTGTAAAGATTATGAGAAACATAAGTCATATTGCAGAATATTTTCTTCAGATTATGTGCAAGAATAAAACAAACAGTTGTTTGTGTTACATGGCTAATATAGATACTAATTAGAACCATAGGTCAATATACTTTTTGAAGCCTTTTCCAATCCTTTGACTTTTCACTGATAATTTTTCAAATTACAGCTGTTATTTGACATTTCTTGGATAGCAGTGGTGTACTAGGTGCAGGATAGAAAGTCTACCACAGTTGTTGTTCAGTCATTTATTGTCTAAAAGAGACGAGATGCCTTGGTAGTTCAAGATAAAAACATTAGATGATTATGGTAAGCCAGACACTCAAACAGGAAATGGGTAATTCCTGCAAGAGTATCTTGCTGGCAAAAAAAAAAAAGTACTAAAAGTACGGAATTGAAATTTTTAGTTGAGCAAGTTAGAAGTTCCTGGAAACTCATGAGTCATAGCTGAAAGATTTATAATTTGAGGAACCAAAACTCTTGACTTTTGATAATGATATTTGCTCTTGAGATGACTGTTTTTGATTACCAAACTACAAAAGCTTCGTGAATAAAGGGACCTTGTCTTGTTGATGACTGTGTCCCCAATGCACAAAAACTGTTCCTGATATGTAGTAAGTGTTCAATAGATTTTGTTAATTAAATGAGTGAATAAGTGAATAGACAGAATATTCGTCGAGAACACACTCGCTCTGTTGACATGAAGGATTCTGTCAAGAGGAGAAGCATTCCTTACCTGTTTAGTTAGTGAATGGCCATAGTGCCAAAGGAAAACATGCCTCTGCAATACTCCCCCATTAGGATCCTGGTACACTCGTCTGCCACAGAGGGGGCTTTCTAGGACTCCAGCCTTTTCAACTTGCTCTAAAAACCTCTGTGGAGAAATTCTGACTATAGAGCAATGACCCTATTCTCACAAGTAGCCTACAACCCTCATTCTAGATAGATCTTACTGGGCAATTAGAGAGGAATAGGAAAAAAAGATTTTGGTGGGAAGTGTAATCAAGGTCAGGCATCCCTCTGAATCAGACTATGTAGGATATTCCTGATGGACACTGTCATCCAGAGCATCCCAATTCCAATGTCATATTGGAGGAAAATCAGCTAAGAAATATAAAGACACAAATTTAAAGGGAACAAACAATTAGAAGGGTTGCTTTTCTGGGTATACAGGAAATATGAAAATAACTCCCACTCTAGCTGGTTTTGCTCGGTGGTTAGAATGTCGGCCCGGGGACTGAAGGGTCCTGGGTTTGATTCCAACCAAGGGGCATGTACCTCGCTTGCAGGCCCAATCCCCAGCCCC
Source organism: Miniopterus schreibersii (assembly GCF_964146895.1). NCBI lineage: Eukaryota > Metazoa > Chordata > Mammalia > Chiroptera > Miniopteridae > Miniopterus > Miniopterus schreibersii. The sequence continues at coordinate 175,620,693 of NC_138102.1, forward strand.
GGTCGGGGCACGTGGGGGAGGCAACCAATCGACGCATCTCTCTCGCATCGATGTTTCTCTCTCTCACTCTCCCTTCCACTCTATCTGAAAAGCAATGGAAAAAATATCCTTGGGTGAGGCTTAAAAAAGAAAAAATAACTCCTGGTTAGCAACAAAGAGAATGGAGCAAATATATGTGTTTGACCATGGAAACAAACCAAAAAAGATGGAGAGAAATATAGTAGACAGGTAGGATAAAGTAATAACATCCAGAACCAAGGATTTAGATTTGATTTTCAAAGTCATAGTCAGAATCCCCCATGGAGGGTGTGTGTGAATAGCGGTTTACCTAACCACATCCATTGAGCTCGCTCCAGATTTAAAGAAGTCTGTTGAGTCTTCGATAACAGGGACGTTGCTTAAAATTCCAGCCCAGATGACCTACACAACAAGGGTAACTTTTATGAGGGATGTGCCACGTAGAACACTGGCAGAGACTGGCTAGCTCCTCACCAAACCCCTTTCTTGTTCATCTTGGATACATGGCTTGACTACATTTCTCAGCATCTCTTCAAGTAAGATGCAGCTGTAAGACTGTCATCTGGCCAACAAATATGAGTAGAAGTGATCCGCATTCTGGCTTTGACCCTTGAAAAACTTCCCCCAACCAGTTCCCTGTGCTCTTTTGCCCTTCTTGGCTGTCTGGAATGGAGATGACCCCCAGGTTGACCTTGAAGAGAGCAGAGCCTGAGTCCCTGAATGACTCCACCCCAACCCTCATTTCCCAGCTTTACCCCTAATCCCCATACCAACCTAAAACTGCCTGGATTATTTGTGTGACTGGAAAATAAATCTGCATATAATTTGGGGGTTGATTTCTTATTGTAGCTAATACAAAAAAGAGAAGATAAAATTCCGTCTCCACGACTTTTCCCAAGGGAAGAGAAATAATGAGGACGTCACACGCTCACCCTGATGGTCTCCGCCACCTTCACCTCTTCGGGTGTAAGCTCTACCACTGACGTCTCGCCCGCTGAAAAGTACTGAGAGGCAGGAATCATCTTTCCATCTTCAAACTGCAGATTCCTTACCATCAGCTACAAAAGAGCAACGAAACAAGAATTGAGGATTCGGGCAATTCAGAAGCGAGGTTGGTGGGAGAAGGCGCCACGTATCACATGTATTTAAGGAGTAGATCATTCGGCAAATTCAAACACGTGGAGGAAGAGCACTTACCATATGTATAAAAGGATTGAAATCGTATTTTAATAATGGCAGTAGCAGGAGACAGTTAAGTCTAGGGGCTGATACATCTCAAAATGGATAATAAGCTCCTGAAAAATTGACATTTGATGTAGGTATTTGGACTAAAACCTACTATAGCCACCCCTACTGCCATTATCCGAACACTTCAGCATGCACAGTACTTAGTATGTATGTGCTGAAGCGTCTTATTTAATTTTATAAATCCTGATTAAATTATTATCAGCATTACTATACCCATTTTACTGATGGGGAAATGAAGTTAATGAAGGTGAGTGATTTGCCCAATGCCAGCAGCTAGTAAGTAACAACGCTGGGGTTACAACCCAGAACTAGCTGGACCCTGAAGCCTACAATCTTAGTAACTGATGTACCCTGCAAACTAGCAGAGAATATCTGTCATGTGGCAAATTCCCTTTTGCTTTCTTCATGGGGAAGCTGCCCAAGCGCCCCCTGAGGCCAGAGCCTACACTCCCAAGCACAGGAGACCATCTGAAAGAAGACCACATTCATCTCTGCCAGTGGGAAGGCAGATGGGAAACTCTCTCTGTTTCATAAATGGGGAAACTGAGACTCAGGGGGGAGAAGCATCCTGCCCAAGGCCAGCTAGTGGCAGAGCAGGGATTCACATCCTGTTTTCTGACTAAATCCCACGCACTTTCTACGGTGCAGGTCCTTGGGGCCCATCCCGGGAGACCTGTTCTCATCCAGGCACATGGACCCAGCTCAGCCCCAGAGAAAAACGGGGCACCAGTATCTTGAGTCTCCCACATCCCACTGCAAAACCAGATCAGCTGGTGAACGATATTCCCTTAATAGCTCAGGTTATGAAGGAAGCCCAAAAAGGTATTTTATAGGTGACTATATTGAACACTCACTGCTTTTCCATCGTTGCCAAAAAGAACAAGTCCGTTTTTGGTAACAAGGCCAGGCTTCTTGGCACCTTTAATTTCCAGCGGTTGCCCAGCAGGCACCAAGCTACTCAGTAGCGATGAGCCATAGAATGTGACCATCTGAGAAAGAGATCAAACCCAGAGTGTGAGTGGGGAAGGTACACCTCTGGACGGGTGTGCGCAAGCAGTGCTCTGCAAAAAAGCTGGAATTACCATTTACAATGAAATCGGGACACCCCAGTGTGAGAGACTGTGTCAAGCATCTATAGAAATGGCACAAAGCAAGAGGCAGTCTGCAACTAAATGACTGAAGGGTTTCAAAAAGTGCCCCACACCCAGACAACATGAGCATGTGTACGTTTATCGTGTATTCCCGCGGACACCAAGGTGAGAGAGGTAAGAAGCTGTCACGGCCTTGCAGGTGCAGCAGGCGTGTGAGGGGAGCGGGGGTGCCGGGGAGGGAGGGCAGCAAGGGCTGACGCGAAGTAGAAAACAGGCGATTCCAATGCAGTGGGATTACTGATGGGCAGTACAGGGTGCTCTGTGGGTCAGCTTATGGACTGGATCTAGGCTGTGACCAAGGGACCCTTTGTTGTTATAATTCTATGACTATCCGCGATCATTTATTGAGTACTATCAAGTTAACCTTTACTGAATACTTATGGCCGGGACCGAGCACTTAAATGAATTAACATGTGTTAACTCATTTAATCTTCACATACCCCATTTTGCAATAAGGAAACCAAGGCACCCATTGGTTAAGTAACTTGCCCCAGGTTACGCAGCAAATAGTGGCAGAGCCAGAATTTTAACTGAAATATTCCAGCTTCAGATCCCACACTCTTAACCACTCACTATACTTCCTCCCTTGGTCCTTCCTTGAACCCACATATTTCTGTTGGCAACTTATACGCACTAAGAAGCCAGCTTAAGTGCTGAGATTACCAAGACAGCAATTTGAAGCCTTTGCCCCTAAAAGGTTTGTAGTCTAGTGGGGGAGGAGGGATAGATAAATAGACACAATATGCAGTGTTATGTCAGAGGCAGGCAGGGTGTGGTTGGAACAGAGGACGGGCACCCAACCCCACCACGCAGGACCTGTGAGGTCAGGAAACTCCTAGGAGAGGAGAAACCTGAGAAGCTGAGCTGAGCTGAGATCCCTCCCTGCCCCTGCCCGGCCTCTCACACCTGCTCCCCACACCCGAGGCCCCGGCTTGATTGCGAGTATTTGGGTAATGCGCCTTCCTGTCTCTGGGTCTTCACCTTCTCTCTCTCAGCTCTTCCAGGAAGCCTTCCCTGACACGCCTAAGCCTGGGCCCAGGCACTACAGCGCGGGTCTTACTGTGTGACCAGTGTTCATTCACTTCCCCTTTGCCCTGAAGCTGCAGGCTCCGCGAGAGCAGAGGCCGGCCCAGCGAGTGCTCTCTGTGGGCTGAGTAGAGAAGGGGCTGTTTTCTTTGAGCAGGTCGCATATTCCTAGAATCACTGACCCTCCTCATGACCAAGGGAAGACCAGGGGAAGCCTAGACTTATGTGTAATGCCTCTCACAACCGTAACATGAGAAAAAAGTGATCCCTAGAACATACCTGTCCATTTATCTCTGTCCAAGCTCCAGGGACTTTATCATGACCTCGGATCCAGTTATGTAAAACTTCAGCAGACTGATCCCAAGAAATCTAGAAAAGCACAAAGCCACAGGCTGAGCCTCCCAATGTTGACAGTGTCAAAGGCAACGGACACATTTCTCTCTATCAGAGGTAGAAGTGGGTGGGGTGGGGTGGGGCGGGCTGGCTTGGAGATCTACCTTTGGGCCGAAAAATGGCACATTGGGAACCACTTAAAGGTTGAGGGCCATGAATTTGGAAATGTGCTGTTGAGTTGGTATAAATACCTCAGCATTTTCCTTTTTCTGGATACCTTCATATGTTGCCCCTTTTTCTGGCTGGGGAATCCGAGGAGCTTTTCCATCAGCTATGAGTTGAACAGCTTCCACCTAAAATCAGAAATGTTACCTGTGTTAACAGCCCAGTGGGCAATGACAGCATGATCTGTTTAACTGAAGTTTCTGCTGTGCAGAATCACTGCATATAAATCTGTCCAGAGACTCAGACTGTGATAATAACTAGCACTTTTTCAGATCCATCTATCTGGCAAGCAATGTGGTAGCTACTTCATGTGAAATCCCCTTCGCAACATCACACCAATCCTGCGAGATGGACATTATTACTCCTGTCTCACAGAGGAGGAAACTGGGGCTTAGAAAAGTTAAGCAACTAGCTCAAGGTCGAATAGACAGCTTGTAGGTGTCAGAAAAAAGATCTGCGTCCAAGTCCATCTACTGCCAACATCAAGTCTGTACTTTCTTGTTTTAACAAATTTCAATCTCCCCTTGGTGACTCAATGGAACTTTCAGGGATATAACTGTACAATAAATCATTATGGATTATTTATGCTCCTCACGATAATTCTAGACTGTGATCACATTGTTACATGAAAGTAATTCAACTTGCTTTCTAGCTTAGGATACCTGGAATTTTAAAAAGTTAACATCTACCCATGAGTTTGATTGCCTTTGGGATGTGTCCTGCACTCTCTCCCATGCCACATTTATGTTTGCCTTGAATTGAGAGACTTTCTCCCTCACTGGGAGGCCTATGGGAGCTCAGGTTCTCAGATTTCTCTCTAAGCCCTCACAGTTGCTGACCAACCTCCCCAAGAGCACATGGAGAAAGCCATCTGGAAACAAGAACAAGTTTACAGCTCGTTCATCTTACCCACTTCTGGCTACAACATCATCTGGGCTTGGGTACAGGAACCGGGTTTGAGCAAATGCCACTGAATACACATAATACTATTTTTATTGTAATTATCATTTTTGAGCACCTATTGTATGCCAGGTGCATTACACAAATGTCATTTAATTCTTACAACAACTATCAATCATGCAGTACTATCTACATTTTATAGACAAGGAAACCAATACTAAAGAGTCTAGGTGACCTGCCTATTGCCATACAATAAATAAGTGGTAGAATGAGAACTTTGGTGTCATTAAATCATTAAAAGATACAAACAAAACATTACTCTCCTGCCTCTGAAATCAAAGGCTGCTGCTTTATATCATCTTACTGTCCATCTCTGTGTTGCTACTTCTACCATATCAAACTCTAAAAAACATTAAACGACATTAAAATGATCTTTCAATACTTTCACAGGCTTATATAGTTTTACTTTGTGTTGTACACGCTCTGAGCTTTTAACCCAGAACACATCTGAGCAAGCAGAGCAACGCCAAATTTCACCTCATTACACAGACTGATTTCAAATACCTTTGAAAGAAGCCCGAATTGCTTAGCAAAACTTCTCAAGATTCTCTGCACTTCTTTACAATCCGTCATTATAAACAGGGTTGGAGAGTCAAGTACTTGGCAAAGTAACTGAAGCAGTTTGATTGCTAGTTCCTCCATCTGATCATTGCTCCCAGGAGATCAAATCAGCTTCATAGACTAGAAATGTTAAAGTTCAGATTTCCACCCTAAGTATACCATCCTATTGGTAAATATAAAATCTAATTGTTTGGATTTATATTTTTAGTAAAAATTCATATGAGCAAATTTTCAATAAAAGAAAAATATTCTTGCCTGGCTAGGTATGGCTCAGTGATTGAGCATCGACCTAGGATCCAGGAGATCGAAGTTCGATTCCCAGTCAGGGCACATGCCTGGGTTGCAGGCTCGATCCCCAGTCGGGGGCGTGCAGGAGGCAGCCGATCAATGACTCTCTCATCATTGATATCTCCGTCTCTCTCTCTCCCTCTCCCTTCCTCTCTCTGAAATCAATAAAAAGAACTATTTGTATTCTCTGAAATCAATAGAAAGATATATTTAGAGAAGAAAAGAAAAATATTTTCAAAACTCAAAGGTTTACTAAATTCTTCTTGATGGCATACTGACCATGGCCTTGATTCCTTCGGGAAAGAGAAATCTGTTATAAAGCGCATCCACCGTATCATTGGGCTGGACATCACATGACCTCTGGAGAAGGATGGGTCCTGTGTCTAAACCATCGTCGGCCCAGAATACAGAAAATCCAGCTTTCTTATCTCCCATAATTAGAGTCCTGTGGGGGGGGGGGAAGGTGTTTCAACTTAAAATATTGGTTAACTGTCTCATCAAATGATGAATTAGTGATAGTAAAGTATAAGGTAGTTACAATGGAGAGTTGATGGTGAATGAAGCTATTGTGAGATATTAATAGTGGAGTCGGGAGACGTCACCACTCATAAAAAGCAGTATTTAATGGTACTGCTATTTTATGCATCCACACATCTGTAGTCTTGTTAACACATGTTAATGACTGACAATCTACTGAAAAAGGCATTAGAGTCCATCATTACTACCACTCACTGACACCCTGGTGTCGGCTTTCTACTGCAGCATCAAGTAATTTTGCCCACTGGGGTCCAGTTCTTACAATGTACTTGAACCTGCATTAGGCAGAATAAAATAATGGAAGATAAAACTAAGGATGCTCAGTGCAATGTGAAGAGGAGAACTGATTATTAATTTAAGTTGTGTAATTCAGGAATAAACATCATTTGGAGCTAGAAGTAGCTCTAGATTTTCTGCATAAATTATAGTAAAAGGTGGTTGATTAATTTAACTATTTGTATTTTGGGCTCATAAAGCTCAGCCTAAGAAAAAATACTGGCCCTACAGAACTGGAGTTCCTAATATACATAATAACCTGGGTATATGGACAAATACATATAAAAGCATATCAGAGAGCAGGCTAAAATAGAAGGAGCATGAAGTGGTAGATCCACCATGCCTATGATCTACATGATCTAAATAATTTTTACTTCTCTGAGCAATTAATCAAGCCAAACTTAAATTAATCAACCAATCTATCACTCTTTTCAGAAATGTTGAGGAATTAATTGGCATTATGTTATCAAGATCCTTGAAAATATGCATATACTTTGACCCAATGATTCTGCATGTAGAAGCAATGTGAAGTTAAAAAATACAAGTTTAAGTACACAGATATATATACCACAGTACTATTTAAAGAGCAAAAGGAAATCAGTTTATATAATTAGATTTTAATACAATGAAATGTTCATCACACTTAAACTAAGTGTAGACTTCCTGCCTATTTAATAACCTGACACTGAGAGATATCTGGGAGATGTGCAGGTAAAGGAAGGAAGGCAGAGAAGATGGGCTTGCCCACCTCAGCTTACAACATGGTGTACCTATGGTATTGGGCATCTACAGTGTACCAGGCATTGTTCTTGATACTGGGAAATACAGCAATAAAATTGTTAGACCATAGTCCCTTTTTCCCTCGAGAAGCTTAAAGTTGAATGGGGGAAGAGACAACAAAGATAATTTCAGGTAATTCAGCATTTCCTGAAATGTACCTGAGATGTTACATGCAAAATTTTTTAAAAAGTTCTATGATCACATAAGTTTGGGAATGTTGTGTACTCAGATTCCCTCCTGGAGATTATGATGCTAACATTAGAAGCTCTAACAAGTCCCATGATAAAGAAATCCAGCATAAACCAAGCTTGTCTGACCGCAGAACCTTTGTTTGCTTAATACCTAGTTACAGCCAATTCTTGTAACCTGGTTACAGACGATTCTTGGGAAATGCTGTTTTGTCTTATGCAGTACCCCTAACTCTCAGGGGAGTTTGTCAATAGTAGCAATCATGCAGGACCTCACACTTGTTCAAGTGTACCTAGTTCATTGGCCATCTAGGTAAGAAACAGAAAGATTATGGACAATCGAAATAGGTCCATCTTCTATGTTATTAAAAAAACCTTACCAGTTGATAGCAGAGGCTCCTCTGTGCCTGGGAAGAATAGATGGGTGATAAATGATGGAACCGTGCTTTGGGCTGTCAATTACATCCATGGGGATGAACTGTGTGCAGAAAGGAAGCACGTTTAGCTCGGCACCCACGGATCTGTAGGCCTCTGCCACCTCCTTTATGGTCTTGCCCTTGACTCTCCATCTAGGGAACTTGAACACAGGGGTTCCATTTTTCTCTGCAGCCAAAGCTGAGCATGAAAAAGAAGATTATTTTCATTAAAATAATTTTAGCCATAATTTTACATTGCTATAGATTTACATCTAATTTTATAGCTTTGTGAAACATTTACAAATAAAACACAGTGAAGAACAATTTAGATTCTGGCCAGGATTTGACCTGCTACAATTTTACCATGAATCGTTCACTTTTCTAATGTGATTTTTATCTATATATTTAAGGTATAATGTTTGAACTCAAACACTTGTACCTAGATAACATTTTAGGATTTTTAATTGAGGCTTTTTCTTTTATAAATCAAAATTTATACCTCCATTACTGATCCAGTCATTTAAAGAACATTTGCTTGTTTTTTATATTTGGAGCCAGGTGCCAATACGTCACCACCCAAATCAGATATACTTAACCTCTGGCACAATTGGAAAACCTCAGGTTTTTCCCCATTCCTGTTTGTTGAGGGTAGTCCCTTTTATCACAGGGCAAACTGTAAACCAGGACACATTCTCCCTGCCAAACAAGCAGATTCCAAAAGATGAAGGGAGAAAGGAGCTGAGCTGAGCCTGTCTAGTTCCTTCTCCCAAGTTCATCAACCAGATAAGTTAGTGGAGGAGAGAGGCCAAGACTGAAAGACATCTGCTCCCTGTAGGGGTTCGGCCGTATGGGAGCTGATTCGAGGCTCTGTCCTGGAAAATGTCTATTCTAAGAGGAATGACTCCATCCTACCTGTGTGTGAAATGGAATGGCCCTCAAAGTGCAGACAGCACAAATGCATTTTTCCATAATAAAATATCAATTTTACTAACTACATACCCTAAAATTTTAAGTATATTTATTTTCCATCAATAACACAAAGTAACTACATTTTAGGCTTTCAGCCTATATTTCTTAGTTCCCTTTCCTTCTCTTCATCCAATCATCAGTACTCAATGACTCCGGATGGGATGCCTACACCACAAAGCCTCAATTTCGAAGCCTAGTAAGTCTTGAAGGCTGTCAAGGTGATGCCTTGGTCAGTCCATCTGGAAGAATTTGAGAGGCCAGTATAATGATATTCACAAAATGTAAATTTTCATACAATGTTCAAAAACTGTAAACAACTCAAACGTCAGGTGATAGGAAAGTGGATAAATGGTGGTAAGAGAAATGTGAAATTGGGAGAAAATTGTGAAAGGTCTAAGCGTCACATGCTTGCAGTTCTTCTGAAGTTCATGTACACGGCAGAGACTGCTAGTTGACCCCCTTCACCCCTTATCAGTGGATTTCTATAATTTAGCTGAACATATAGCTAAATATAAAAATCTATATTTCTCAGCCTGCCCTGCAAATAGATTTGACCTGTAAGTAGAATTCAGCCAATGGGACACAAGTAGGAATAAAATGTGCACCTTCTGGGTTATGCCCTTAATGAAAGACTTGCCCTCTGCTTCTCTTTGTCTTCATGCTTGCTGGATGCAGACTGGACAGTCAGGGCTGAAGAAGCTACCTTGGACCACGAGATGGAAGCCCAGTGTTGATAGTGGCAAAACAACAGAAAGAGTCTGCATTGTGATATACGCAGAACTGTCACAACAGCCCCTGGTGGCCAACCCAGACCCGAGAAGTGGACTTCTGTCTTAATTTAAGCTAATATTATTTGGGGTCCCCCACTACAACAGCCAATCTGAATCCTAAACATGAGTCTTCCTAAACATCCCCACACAAAACTAGTGGAAGTAGGTAATGATGAACTAGGTGGTCCTAGCAACAGGAATCATTTAAAACCAAGCTGCTGGAGCCAGGTATAAAAATGCATGAGGCAGGTCCCTCAGAATTCCCCAGGTTGAGGACATCTTTTTCTAAAACGAGGGTAATTTCTAAATTAAGTGATTAAATTCATGTGCATATGGGCTCTTGGCCCAATTTTTTTCTTCTTGATACCTAAAATAAATAATATTAAAATACAATATTTTAAAAAGCAGTAACAAGAATTAGGATAAACCCCAGAGCTACTTCTTCCAAGAAATAAAGTAAAAATTTATGGTTATTGTTAAATTGTTTTCCAACCAATGTGTTGCATGAAGTTCCAGTGATTCATGAAATTCCAAGTCATGAGCCAAGATTTCTAGACACTAGTCCTAGTCCCGACCTGTATTATTTGTAGACTGTTCTATGTCTGTGTCTTGTACCCTTCCTTGACATAACTATAGTGAGCAAATCAGAACCACACTGCAGGTTTGCTCTGAGGATGGCTATCTTCTTTACCGACCGTAATCATCAATCAGCCTCAGCTATAATTTGTTCTGAGATAAATGCCTTCTTGATGACCCCACATAAATATCTATGATTGGGTGTGCCTTCCCTGTATTCCTATCATGCCTCTGCATTAGATATTATTTTTTGGAAAGTCACAAGTGTAACTCAGGAAAAATACATGCCTGGAAATTCCTCCCATGGACCTGATAGTGACCATGGAGATAAGTGGATAAACTCAATACAACAGGGGCCTGCCTGCTCCTTTGTCTTGGGCTCACAGAGAAGGGAGGATTTTTTGTTCTATATCTACCATGCCAATAGACTTGGCCTGCCAAGCCTTTCAATAGGTCCAGTGGACACAGCAGAGCCCAGAAGGGAGGCATGCAATCTGGGTCTTCCGGGACGATGACAAGTAAGTGGAAATACAGAAATGCTAATGAGGAATGAGGGGTCTGAGCTGGGCTCCCGGCTGAATAGTTGAAAGGCCACTTCAGAGTCCTTGATCCAGTTGTTCCAAGATACACTCACCCAGTGGGTCAGCTTTTCCATCCTTGTCTGGAACTGTGAACACCCCCACAACTCGATGGCCCTCTTTGCAGAGGTGGCTGTAGACTTCTTGTCCAAAGAGGCTCTGACCAATAAGGGCTAACTTCAGCTTGTTTTTGAAATAAACCTGTGAAACAATTTAATGATGACAGCTGTTAGTATGGATAGAAGACATATGGATAATAAACATTCTTTTTCATTCATTCAAGATGACTTGAGGATGACAAAAGGCTCAAAGGTCTACAAAATAATTTTTTTACTGACATACACTGAACCCAGACTACTTTATATATAGACAGTAGTGAAAATAATTTCACTCCTAAATATTCTTCTTTTTTTTCTTTGCTTTAATTCCCTTGATTATTCATTATAAACATGGGGATTGCATATATTTTTACAAGCCGCTTCAACTCCTTAGTGCAATAAGGCACGATATTAACAAATATGTGTAAGTTCCATAGTGAAAAGCAGTTTAACTCTGAGCAAGATCCACTTCAATATGAAAATGCTTTTATGCCCCTGCAATATAGAAATAAGAGCTGTACTAATCTCTTACCCCAAAAGAGGCCAAGAGCTAACATGCAGTATAACATAGGGGTCAAAAGCGGACCCCAGAGCTAGACTATCTGAGGTCCAAGCCTAGTACCACCCACCCCTTATTAGTTGTACGGCCTTAAGCAAGAAACTAACTTCTGTTTGCCTCTTTTTCTCATCTGTAAAATGGGAATAATGTCATCAACCTCATACAACTTTGGAGTAGATGACTTAATATGCAATAGGTTTAGTGCAGTGTCTGACACCAAGTACTGTTTAAATAAAAGCTTTAAAATATTTTAAAGATTTTGCTATATACTTGACACTGTTTTATGTCTTTTTTTCACAAAGCCCAGAATTCCAAAACCCTTGGTAAGTGAATCCAACTCATTTGGCTTCAAAACCTGGATTGATGGAACATTCTTCATATCCTTGTAGGTTTCTTGTAAGTTTGAACAAACTCATTTGGCTTTAAACCTGACCCAAACCAACATAATGCTATTTGTGGTCTTTATAATATTTATAAAGATTATATGAATATTTGTATGTTTTGCTACAGAAAAATTAATGTATTTGGTTACAGATACTGTCTCAGACCCTGCTGTGAATTGTATTTAATAGAATATCTATGTATCATATTAACAAAATGTGAGAAATTCTGAACCCCAAAACACACTTGGCCTCACACATTTCAGATAAGGAACTGAGGCCTGTACATAATTTCATTTAACTTGATCCACACAACTATCCTGTTATTATCCCCCCATTTTGTACCATTTTATTAATGAAGAAACCAAGGCTTAGAAACGTCAAGTATATCCCCAAGGTCATGCTGACAGAAAGGACAGCTGGAATTTGAATCGAGGTTGATCTGACTTCAAAGCCCATGTGTGTATTTAAATATCAAGTAATTAAAATGAGCTACCACCACCATGCCTTCCATCTTCTTTTTAGAAGACTAACACTGATGCATAAAAATACAGTGATGATCTACACTGGCTGGGCTGATCAGTTGGTTGAAGTGTTGTCCTGGGCACCAAAGGTTTCGGGTTCGATTCCCAGTCAGGTCACATACCTGGGATCCCTATTGGAGCGTGGACAGGAGGGAGGCAACGGATCCATGTTTCTCTCTCACCTAGATGGGGTTTTTCCTCTCTCTCTCTCCCTTCCTCTCTAAAAACCAATAAAAACAGATCCTTCAGTGAGGATTAAAAAAATTCCACGATTATCAAGAAATACAAACACCACAGAGATAATAGTAGTACTAAAGCGATTAAAATTTTGTCTGTAAGCAATCATGCTTTGTGTAAATTCTCCCCAAATGGGGCGTTTTCACAGAGCTTAAGGGTGGTGAAAAGCTGGCAGGTGCCTAGGCTAGAAGCAGGATTGTGGGTGTAGGGAAGGTAATTAGAAGGTCATGACTTCCCAGGCGTGTCCTCTTTTGGCAACAGACCAACCCCAGCTCCCCAGAACTCATTCCACCTTTCACTCCTCCGCCTTAGGATGTGGTTGCACAGGGCTCGGATTTAGAATTTCCCCTCTCAGTAATGGGATTCCAAATTAGTAAAGCCTCACTGTGAACATCTGATTATAAGGAAGCTTAACTTTTTATTTCCCACTTTATTAAGGGCATGGATGGCATCCCTTTTTAGGCATGAACTTAAAAGCCTACGGGCTCACACCTTTTCCGTAATTAGGCTGATAATTAAGCAATTAAGGTTTCAGTTTAAAAATCCTTTCCCAGGGCCAGCGGAAGTTTCTCTCCCTAAAGAGCCTAGAGCTTCAATGTCTAACAGATATTCACAAGCAAACAAATTAACTCTGCCTACAGAAAACGTGTGACTATTTTGTTTCCTCTCATCAAAAAATTGGAATGTTCTGTAAACATTTTGTCTTCAAATCCTATAATTAACGCTGTGGCTTGAAACAGAACTTACACGTTAGCTATCTCACAAAACCTGAGTTTACCTCAGGCCACTACCAATGCTAGATATTTTAAAACATCTAAAATACTCCTTTTCAAACACAGGAGCCAAGAGGCTGAGCTGACTCAAATGTCAGCTGCCATCAATTATTTGGAGCTCAAATTCAGATTCAAAACACCTCCAGAAAGACAGTGTTTAAGGAAACCGTGTCAGTTTCTTTGGAAATACTACATTCCTTGAAATACCGTCTGAGCTCAGTGCTAAAGCTGAAGTTACAAAGGCGAGTTTCCAACACTGTGAAATTTTCAGATTTTAAGTGTATTTATAATGAATTAGCATAATTCCAAAAAAAACCCCACACAACCCCACAAAAAACTGGACTGGGATATTTGACCTTAGTCTTATTTCTCCAAGTATAATCTGAAGACTGACTGCCAGTGTTGGTAGAATCAGCTGGAAGGATATGTTAAAAATGTGGATTCCTGGGCCCCACCCCAGATCTACGAAGTCAGACGTTCAGGCCCAGGAAGCTGCATTTTAACAAGCTCTCCATTAACTCACAGGCACATAGAGTCTGCTTTATGGAGTCTCCCAACTACAATACCGATTCTGTCCTGGGGAATTTGGATCAGAAAGAAGGGGTGAAAATATTAGCAAACAGTTTAATGAGATCCTAAGATATGCCAGGTGTTTCATATCTATCACTTCCTTTTGATTGCCCGATGACTCTTGGAGACAGACATTACTAAGCCATTTTACAGATAAAGAAATTAAAACACAGCCGAGAGTCAAATAGCATACTAAGTGCTATATTAATGTTATTATTATTAATTCCTCAGGATTTAGATAACGTGTTCAGTGTATAATACTTTATTTAATATGGTTCAAGGTTGAATTTGGAGGTTCTAAAAACAAACTCCAAAGCAGGGGTCAGGCAACAAGGAAATAAGTTAAGGACATGGTTGCTAGAACTAGAGTACAAAGCCAGTACTTGGTTCCAAGAGGCAGGGAAGGGTCCAATCTCTTGAACTGATTCAAAGGTAACCTTAAGTCCTGGAACCAGGCAATGAACCCATAGCCACCAGCCAAACTTGTCCCAGACACTAGCAGGGGGAACAAAATAACAAGTGCCAAATAAATATGAGGGATAAATAACCCCCACCATGGGGAGAAATTAAGAAGCAGGGAGCCAGGCAAGATAGTGAACAATAGTAACTGACAAAGGGTTTTATTAGTACACAGTTGCACTAGTTAAAAAAGCAGTATCATTAAGAGGAAATCATTAAATATTTCTAAGTCCATTTCTTTAAAACAGAGAATGGAAAAATTAGTTTTATCAGGAAATGCCATAAAATAATTTTCCCCTTGGATTTTGCCAGGTTGAGATATTTTTTTCATTCTGCTCTAACACCAAACTAAAAAACACACACACACAAAAAATGCTGTGCAATTTTTTTCTTTTTTTCAAGATGACAGTATAATTTACATACAATATGTCCTTGTTAGTGTACAGTTCTGTCAGTTTAGACATACAGTGTCATGTAACCACCAACACAATCAAGATAAAAAACTGTTCCACCCCCCTCCAAAAGTCCTTTATGTCCCTTTGTAGTCAGTCCTTCCCTCATCTCCAGCCCCTGACAACTACTGATCTTTTGCCTATCAATAAGTTTTACTTGTTCCAAAATGTGAGATAAATGGAATCATATAATACGTAGCCCTTTAAGTATGTCTTCTTATACTTAGCATACATGTTTGAGTTTCATCCATGTTGTATGTATCAGTAGTCTATTCCTTTCTTTTTCCTTCTGAGTAGGATTCCGTTGTATGGATGGGTATAGCACAGTTTGTTTATCCTGTCACCAAATGAATGACATTTGTTTCCAGTTTTTGGTGTCTATGAACAAAGCCTCTATAAACATTCATAAAAACGTATTTGTGTGCATAAAAGTTTTCATGGGTAAATACCTAGAAGTGCAATTGCTGGGTCATAAAATAAGTAAGTATATGTTTAACTTTATTAAAAAAACTGCCAGTTTTCCAAAGTGGCTGCACCATTTTACACTCCCACCAGCCATGTTTGATTTTGAACAATTCTTTTTTTTTTTAAACATATCTTTATTGATTTCAGAGAGAGGAAAGGAAGGGGGAGAGAGAGAGATAGAAACATCAATGATGACAGAGTCATTGATCGGCTGCCTAGCCCACCACCCGGGCACGTGCCCTGACCAGGAATCGAACCCCCGTTCTCCTGGATCCTAGGTTGATGCTCAATCGCTGAGCCACGGCCAGCAGGGCTGAACAATTTTTATAGAACACAGTCCAAAGGATGGGTCCTCATTTTCTGTGGATCAAGAAACACCAAATTCTTCACTTATCCCATGTCTTCCTTTTGGCCATTGAAGAAACTGCCTTCTTCCCAGCCACATGTCACTGTTCTTCCACATGCATTCCTAGGTATAGTCAGACACAGGCCCTGAGCCCTCGCTGTACCTGGTGCTTCCCCACACACAAGCTTTTGTTTATGCTATTTGCCCCCTGGGATGTTTACCTTTTACTAGTCAAATCTTATGTAAACCCCACTATTGTTATCATTTTACTCTTCAAGACTCTTTTCTGCTCTCCAAAAAAGACAATTCAATGAAAGCTGCTGACAGAGGAGGCCAATAAAACAGGCTGGCACAAGCCCCTTGCTCTCCTGCCATCCAACCTAGATTTCCATGTGCCAAGTGGTGGGAGAAAGCTAATGAGGAATCCAGTGCACTGCTTCGGAGAACGCACAAGAGCTCTGCCAGAGTGGGTCTCTTTTTCCTTACTTTTAGAAAGATGAATGCTTCCAAAATAACTAGAACTGACTGTATGGGGTAAAGGGAATTATTATTTGGTGGTGTCTGGGGGATGAAAGCTTTTCCACTTATGCCACTTGGATCAGCTCTTGGTGCTACTTGAGACGTCTCCCTGCCTCCAAGCTTTTCCATTTGAATGTGTACTCATGTAATCATGGCTTTGGTAGAGAAGAAGAATCGAAAGCAAATTCTTGTGTAACACAGCACACATGCACTTCCTATTAAGAAATATCGTAAATAGGATGGGTGTTTTCTTTTCCCTAAACAGCTTGTAGTCTGCTTAATACAGGGAGACATCTCTCCAAAGGCCCCCAAAGTGCCGAAGGCAGTGCCACATGCAACATGTGGGCTCTCCTACTATTTCTGGAGGAGCTGATGCAATTTCAAGGCCAGGGGCTGGGCCAAAGCCCTGTTCTTGCTACAGTTCACGAATGGTCCAGAGTGGCTGCTTCTGCAGTGCCCAGTAATGCTAGAAATCTTGCAGCCTGCAGCTCAGAAATAATGAGCTTGCAGCCACTAGCAGTAAGTGCCACTATCTGAATGGGCCCTGCAAGCCAGTGGGGAGCGCACACATCTCAGGCAGCCGAGGAGAACCCGGGTGATTTCATAGTACTCTCCTCCAGGAGATGGTCTCTACCTTGGCTCCAGCTCATAACCAGGGGGATGTCACGATTGAAACGGAATAAAAGAAAGGAAGCCGACTCTGTCCGCTCGCCAAGTGACCGTTCCCACCCGTCAGTCCCAGCCAGACTTTAGATGTTCAAGAGCCGCATCCTTGCCCCTTCGCCATGGAAGACAATGACACGCTTGCCAAGCCCCATCTAGGACCCTCCCCGGAGTCTCTTCTGCAGTTTTAAAAGCGTTGATTTAGCTTTAAGCTGTTTAAACACCGCTGGCCACCCCCAGCCCCTCCGCCCGGCGCTCCAGCCCCCGGGTGAGAGCCGGGACGCGGCCAGGGCGGGACTCACCTGGCCGGTGGAGAAGCGCCGGAGCGCCTGGCTGCCCCGCCGCAGCATTCTGGAAAGGAGCGCTCGAGCGGCGGCGTGGCGGCGCGGGGCTCGCGAGGCGGGCGGGCGGGCGGCTCAGCCTGGGCGCGGCCCGCAGCCTCGGAGCTCTAGGCGGCGGAGCCAGCAGCTGGCTGTCAGGGCAAGCCCCGGACCCCGCCCCGGCCCCGCCCCGCCAGCTGGCTGGTCCCGCCCCCTCCAGCTGGCAGGGCTCGGTGGCCAGTCGCGTGCGACTGGGCGGGGCGTGCTCGGGCAACCTGGAGCCTCGGGGCCTTAGACCAGCTGCAGCGCTGGTGCCCAAGGGTAGGGACAGCTCCCTAGGGCTAGCTCTGTTTCGGTTATATTCCAGGTATTTACTGGCTGTGGGACCTTCTGCTAATTACTCAGACCCTCTGCAGCACGTAGGAATCTGCCTTAATGATCAATCTGACATTCCAAGTCACGTCCAGAACAGTCCTGAGAAGGCAACAGGCATGCCAGTGTGCCTCGACCTGCGAGACTGAAGACGTGGGCGCACCTTCTCCATATCAGGATCCTGACACCTATCTCAAAGGCTGATAGGATTGAATGAGAGTCTGTGTATAAATCATTTGGCAAAAGGCCTGGCACAGAGCTGGTCCCTAACAGATGATTGGTAGATGATATAGATAGATGATAGATAATCCTTTGCCTTCACTTTCTAGAACAAACGCTCAGACATGCTTTAGCTGAGACTTGTCTCAAACAGAACTTAACCTGGCTTGCAAGGCCATCTGCAATCTAGCATTGACCTTATTTCTCACTGCTCTTTCCCACATGTAATTCAACCTAGCTGTAGTACTTGCTAATTCCTCCCTGGATAACCCTTCCTAGAAAAGCTTGTCACCTATCACTTGCCAACTCTGCATGATTAAATTCCTTCTCTTCTTAAAGGTATAACTCAAATACAGCCTCCTGGAGGCATTTTTCCTGATTCTTTTCTCCCTAACATCCTTATCCCCCCCTAGTAAGCTTTTATTCCTCTGAACTGGGAAGGGTTTTTGTCTATGCAAAGAATTATGGATTTTCCTGAATTGGGGGTTCTATAGTTATATACTCCAACTCCTAACTTTAGAAAATGAGTTTACATTCACCCAGATATAATGAAATATGATGTTTAAGATTTTCTTCTGTAAGAACCAAAAGTGTAGTTCTCTTGATAATTGGAGGTTAGACCAGATGCAATTAGAGAGTTTCACAAAAAAAGCACGGCCAATCTAGATTTAAATACCCAGAAAAAATGGAGATGAAATAAAGTCATTTTTAAAAACAAAAGCTTCAGAGAATTTGTCATAAACAGACACACAATAAAGGGAATATTAAAGAGTATCCTTCTAGCAGGAGGAAAATTACCCACACGGAAGCCTGGCAATGCAGGAAGGAATAAAGACCAAGTAAAAAAAAAAAAAAAGAAAAAAAGGCAAATATGGAGTGAATTTCAGTGAACATTGGCCATATGAACAACAACAATAATAAAATCTTGTGGATATATACATATATGTATGAAAATACACAAATAATAAAAGTTGTTGGGTAAGTTTGCGGGGCTTGGAGGAATGGAACGGTCATTAGGCAGAAAGAAAATAATCCCAGATGGAAGTTCAGAGATAAAGGAATGAAGCGCAATAGAAAGAGTAAATACGAAGACAAATTTAAGTTAATATTGTCTAAAACAATTCTAATAATGTTTTATAGAGTTCAAAAATATATATAATTAAAATACATGACAACAATAGCATCTGAGTTTTAGGGAGAGAAGGTGGATTTAAAATGTTCTAAGGCCAAAGATTTGTTTTAGAAATAATAAAAGTACTAATTTATGTTAGACTTTAATAAGTTAAGGATGCATATTATAATCTCTAGTTAACCTCTAAAAGAATAGTAATATCATGTATAACTACCAAGTTCATAGAATGTAAAAGTATCAAGGTAAAAGAATGATTTTAAAAAAAATCCAAAAGAACGCAAGAAAGGTGAGAAAAAGGAACATGAAATAGGTGAAAAAAAAAGACGTAAGTTAGTAAGATGTTAGATTTAAGCCTAAAATATAACAGAGCCCGGCCAGGCATGGCTCAGCAGTTGAGCCTCGACCTAGGATCCAGGCGATCAGGGTTCGATTCCGGGTCAGGGCACATGCCTGGGTTGCGGGCTCAATCAATGACTCTCTCATCATTGGTGTTTCTATCTCTCTCTCTCCCTCGCCTTTCCTCTCTCTGAAATTAATAAAGGTATATTTAAAAAAAAACACACCAAAAACCAGAAACTGCAGTAAATGAAAAAAAAAACCTAAATGCTCTATTTTTAAGAATTTGCATGAGAAGTTCTATATCCTCGTTTTTAACATCTGCCTTACTCCATGGAGAGTCATATATGTCATTTATTTAACCCAACCTTGCTGGTAGACATTAGGTTGTTTCTAGTTTCTCTCCTGAGCAACCTTCTGTAAATGATCTCTGTGTTCATCCTCACTAAAGGATCCAGTCAGGTCTTTAAGATGAGTACCTAGAGGTCTGGTTTCTGACCCAAAGGTAGCAGCTTAAACACTGATGTACACTACCAGACTGCACCTAAAAGGTGGGATAAAAAAAAAAAAAGGTTATTTTCTCAGTAACTGTGGGTATTATCATTGGCCTTTATATAATAGACATATTTAATTTTATTTATTTAAACTGATAAAAACGGTTCGCCCATTTTAGTACCAAGATTAGAGTTCAACATCTGCCCAGAAGAAAGGAGTCCAATAAACACCCCAGGCTCTCAATTGATACTCTTATAAGACATCACCCTAGCCCGGCCAGGCGTGGCTCAGCAGTTGAGCATGGACCTAGGATCCAGGTGATTGGGGTTCGATTCCCAGTCGGGTCACATGCCTGGGTTGCGGACTCGATCCCCAGTTGGGGGCGGGCAGGAGGCAGCTGATCAATGACTCTCTCATCATTGTTGTTTCTATCTCTCTCTCTCCCTCTTCTTTCCTCTCTCTGAGATCAATAAAGATATATTAAAAAAAAAGAAAAAAAAAAAAAGAAGACATCACCCTAGGAAAGAGAGCGTGATATACAGGTAGGGCAACTACTGTAAACCCAGCCCACTACTTCAGATAACAGTACCCTGATTTTCATCTGAGGATCTATTTCCCACCCTCTCTTAGACCCTGTGATTCCTATATGAAGTTACCTACCCGCCCCCCTCCCCCAATCCAGGGGTGGAGCTCATGACCTAGAATAAGCCAACTGGTACATCTCTCTCATTCCCTCTATTACAGTGATTGGTTCAACAGTGTGCACAAGGTCCTAGTAAAACCAGCAAGACTTAATTCCGGGACTTCTGTTTGAGCTATCAGTTAAGTGTGCTTCTTTTCTCTCTTTGCTAGATTTTGTATGCTGATGAGCCTGAAGCTGCCAAGGGCTACCATATAGAACCTAAAGAATGCAGCAAAAACTGTGGAGAGACAGAAAAGAAGCAGTAAAGTCCAAGACCTGATATCATTTGAATCCTGAAGCTGGATGCATATGAAGGCCAATTTCACCACTAGATGTATTAAAAATTACATACAGTAACAGGTTGTTTCTCAAGGACCCCTGACTGCTATTTCAGCAGGCCCTCTGCATGTAGTTTAGTGGTCAGCCAGGGATTTGGCAGAGTTTATACTCAGATTTTAGATCCCATCCCTTCAGTGGGCCCCTTGCTTCAAGATCCCCCTCCCCCCAAATTTCAGCTTCTGTTCCAACAACCCTGAACATAGTTTGCTACCACCTTAAGCCAATAAAACTGCAGTGTTTCACTCCTGAATTTGAAGGGCTGAGAGACACTCTCAGGCGAAAATTCACTAACTCATTATTACTGGTTGCTGAGCAAATTTTCTTGTGGTTTCTGACTGCTTTTATTCTTTTTCATATCTTTGAAAGTTATTTTCATTATGTTTTCTCTATTTTTCCTAGTTATTAACTGCAAATGGGTCTTCTTGACTACTTTAGGCTGTCTCCATTGCCTCCTTACAAGGATATAGAGGTATTCTTGTCAATTACTTTAAAATACTGATTATAAGATTTTTCTAAGATATTTATACTTTTTAAATTAGGCTATTTCAACCCACTTTGTAGACCATAACATATAGAAAGACATTTTTTTTTTTGGCTAATTTTGCTCTTTTGAAGTTGAAAGGAGGGTTGGCAAATTTTTCTGAAAAGACCTGATAATAAATATTTTTGGCTTGTGCGCCATATGGTTACAGTTGCAACCATTCCACTCTGCCATTGTACTGTGCAGCAGCCATAGACAATATGCAAATAAATGGGCATGACTGTGTTCCAATAAAACTTTATTTACAAAACCAAGTTGCAGACCTGCCAACTGTACTTTGTCGATGCCCAAGTTAAAATATATTAATAATTTCCCTTACCAGACAACTGAGCTCTTTGAAGGGTTTTAGTCACTGTGATATATCAACCAGAGGAAATTCTGATTAAATACTGGTTGAAACAATTAACATTTCCTTATGCCTATATAAATCTATTTTATTTCTCTTAATAGCTATCTGGTACAGTATTTCATAGTACGGGTGATTAAACTTGACGTACTTATTCCCTGTTGATGGACATTTAGATCTTTCCCCATCAGTATGTATTAAAAACCAGGCAGTCATGAACATTGTTATTAGTAGAGAGTTTCTGGGTAACACAGATCCTTAGCTGCGGAAAAGCCAGGTAGCAGGTACGAGCATTTAAAAATACACTTACTCAGCGTTTCCGCCCCCTCCCCGCCTCCGCCTTTTTGCCGAGGGGTGGAGCGCGGGCGAAGGCAGCGCAGGCCGGGCAGTAAAATCCCTCGCTCGGGCGCTCGTGAAGCGACTCCTCTCGCACGGCAGATTTTTCTCAAGAGCAATCGCACAGGGCGTGCAGGAGGAAAGCTGCCATGTCTCTGACGGCGCCGACAGGGAGGGATTTGGAAATACTGGCTTCTTGCAAGAAGCGCCTGGACAGCGACTTCCAAGAGGACCACGCCTTCCTGGGAGGCCCTCATGCCCATCAATTTTGCCCTTTCTCGGGTAGACTGAGGGAGCAACTCCCCAGGTATTAAAAATGGCCGGGAGACAGGAAGGCGAATTGAAGATTACCGGTGTGGCATGAGACGAAAAGTGAACAGTGGCGAGGCCCAAGTAAACACAGGACACCGCGAGGGACGCCGCCGCCATGGCAGCCGCCCCCGATCACCGCGGAGGACTCGCTTTCCCAGAGGCCTCCGCGGCCGGCAGGGGCCTTAAGCCCACCCGACCCTCGCGAACAGGGGCGGGGCCAGGGCCGGAAGTCACGTGCTGTGACAGCCGCTGGCGTGAGGCCGCCGTAGCCATCCTGGCTGGTGGGTGCTGTGACCGAGGGAGGCGCCGCGGTGATGGCGGTGGAGACGCTGTCCCCGGACTGGGAGTTCGACCGCGTTGACGACGGCTCGCAGAGTAAGAGAGCGGCGGGCGGACGCTGCCGCGCAGGCCTCAGCCTTGGCGGCGCCCCTGCGGGAGGGCTCCGTGTCGCGGTGGCTGCGCAGCCCTCCGACTAGGGGCACTCTCTGCCCCTTGGGGTGTGAGGGGAAAGCGCTCTCGAGCGTTACTTTCGGGGTCGGGGGTTCCCAGCAATGGCCGGTCAGGCTGGCCGGGTCAGAGCTTGGGGTTCGGGGCGGCGGCTCTCCTGGTAAACCCGCGGTGCACACGAGGGAGCGGCGTCCACTTTCTGCGGCGCTGGGACGCGGGCGGGGCGGGTCCGGGAGGCCCCGCAGCCCCGGGAGCGGGCTGGCCCTGCCCCTGGACGCCGGGGCTCTCGCCGGATCTTCAGAGCGTTCACTTCTAGAAGAGGCTGCCGTTCGGGTTCCTGTTTCGGGTTCCTGTTTTTCCTTTTTTCCTCCTCAGCAAACTTTTTGGAAGTTTGAGTGGTTTTTCCTTTACATTCTTATAACCATAGAATATTGCGGAAAAAGAACTCCAAAAAAACAAACAAAAACACGTGAATGCTAATTTATTTTCTTCCATGCCTTTTTTTTTTTTTTTTTTACGTTAGATAAAAGTGATGTCCTGCAGTTTCCATTGCAGCCAGAAAGGTTTCACAAATTACAGCAAATCTGCTTCAAATTTGCTTCATAAAATTGAATTGTCTGATTTAACTTGCAAGTCCAGCCAAAAGAAACTAACAGATTCAAGCCCATGCGGCAAAATTTAGAAGCTAAGCTAACTATTTCAGTGAAACTCTACTTGAGATTAATACAAATTGATAATATGTTTCTTATCTTTGGTGACATTAATCTGCATAAGTGATAGTGATATTGAGACATACTACTTGTGAATTTGTTCTTTAATAGTTTTTCCAAAAGGTGAATGTAATTTTTAAAAATTGAATGTAAATTTTGCTTAATTTTACAAACTTAGATCTAGTTACATTTTATTACTCTCAAAAACCCTGAGTTTAACTCAGGACGGTGTGCAGTTTTTCATAAAACATTCCACAAAATATTAGCTTCCATGCAGCATGAAAAAACACACACAATTGTAGTGGTAATAACAAAATCCTTTAATTTTGTGGGGAGAGAGAGGATTCTCTACTTACTGCACCTTGTCATGAAGTTTTATGGGCAAAGGTCCCCTACTTTGCCTTTGGAGTAAGTAATGAATTCTTATGTGTAAGGATTCATTACTTTTATCTTCAAAAATTGGAGTAAAAATCTGTTACTGGGTTTGAAAATGGTTCATCTTAGAGTAGGAGGATCAGATTTACTCAGCAGACATTTTCTATGTACCAGGCACTATGCTAGGTATTAGCGATACAGAGATAAAACGAAGAATGCAGTCTGTTGAAAGAGATAAGCATGTAAAGAGGTTTTTGGAATTTCACTCTGAAGAATCACCATGTAGTTCTTATTTCAGATCTTTTTAACTTTTACTAATTTTGCTATTGCTTATTTTACCAACAAGGTTTTCTGTTGCCTGCTACTTTGTGAATTCCCAAGCAGATTAAATAAGTAATCTATTGGCATGTTTTTGTAGTTTTGTCGTTAAGAACTCGTTAGCTGGTTAAATATAGCTATGGTAATTTTCCATGTAACTGAGAATTAGACGTGTACTTGGGATTTTGAGACTCAAGCAGTTTTTAAGTTAAGCTGTAGGGAAATGACTTCTCATCTCTGTGCCTGATTTTCATTAATTTTCGGACTCTGAATCATGTAGAGTAATTGTTTTCAGAATTGCCTAGGTTAGTGCTATAATAAGATAGGAACATTAATGAACTAAATCGATCCACCTGATTCAGTGCATTAGTTGCAAAATAAGGGAGGATGGGGAGCTAGGTCTTTATCTTTATGAATCAGAAAATACGTTACCTTAGAGTTTGCTTTGCATTGCTGATTTGAGGAGGGACAAATTTTACCTTTATTAGGAGACAGAGATTGAATAAGGTTATTCACATTAATAAAAAATCTGAGTTGGAGTTGAATTTGCTGTCTTTGTAATAGTAATGTATTCTTATGTATAAGGTGGAATATTTCATTAATATTGATGTATACCTTTTATTATTCAGTTTATTCCAGTGACTCTTTAGAATCTATTAGTATGTAAGTTCTGTAAATATCAACCCAGTGTTCTGTACTTAGTGTTCTTTACTGGCTTTTTCAACTCTATTATGATAGTAAAATAAAATATCTTGTTAAGTTTGGGACATTACAGGAATAATATTCATTATGATGAAGCAGGTCTAAATACATTTTAAAAACAATATGTAGGTGTATTTTAAAACAGTTTACTATGTATAGAATTAAGAATTATGCTTTTAAATTTTGGTTGTATGACAACGCAGATTTTTCATCTGATTCAGGTCATAATTTTTTGGGGGGGGCAAAAACGTTTATGACTAAAACATAGAAATCAGGACATTGAATTGTCTAAGGAATTATTTTATGTTCAATAGCCCTAGATTATAGGGTAAATGAAATAGTGACTTTTTCATAATACTCTAAAGCTGGTTTTAAGATGACATATATATATATATGTATATGGCAAAACCTGCTTTTACAATTATTTTATCTATCTGGAAAATATTGAAAGCTGAATTATTATTTAACTTTGAAACTGTTTCCCATAAATTAAGATGTTCCAGAATAATACATTTAATTGCTTACTGTGTACTTTGCTGTGAGATTATTTGAAGTAAATGTCCTGTAATTTTTGTACTTCTCACTGTTTTAAAATTTAAATTTAGAAATTCATGCTGAAGTTCAGCTTAAGAATTATGGGAAATTTCTTGAGGAGTATACATCTCAACTGAGAAGAATTGAGGATGCACTGGATGATTCAATTGGAGATGTTTGGGATTTCAATCTTGATCCTATAGCATTAAAGGTTTGATCTTGTTTTATTTTTTTATTTATGCATACATTTTTCCGGACATACTATATCTTGAAAACATAATTGTTAAAAATGGAACATAGGTTATTTGGGATCTAGAGAACTGAAAGAAACATGGAGAAAAATTGTTACTTTCCTTTTCTCTAAGCCGTACGGGTATTTTTGTATGTTTTTTTAAAAAATGACACAAACTCAAAGCCTTTTGTGTCAAAAATGACTCAAATTCCAACTCTTTGTTTTTTTAATCAAGAAAACGAAGAGGGTTGTAATAGAATATTTGGGTGGGGTTATTTTATATATAGTGAAACACATAGATTTAAAATGTACTTTTCAGTGAGTTTTGCCAAACATATATACTCGTGTAACTCAAGATACAGAATAGTTTCATCATTTTAAAAAAATCCCTTTATGTTATTTAGAGAATCTTAATGTGGGAGTTATTTTTTAATGTATAAAATAGGTCACTCCTGCTCTATTTCCACTCCAGACCTTGTTTTATCTTTGAAACTATAGCCTGTTACCACTTAATAACTAACATTTATTGAGCATTTATTATGTACTAGACACTGTCCTAAGTCAGCTTTCTTGAGATATAGTTTTCATATCATTCAATTCTTTGGTTTTTAGTGTATTCACAGAATTGTGCAACTAGCACCAGAGCCAATTTTATAACATTTTCACCACCCCCAAAAGAAAGCTGTACCCATTAGTAGTCACTCCCTATCTGGTATGGTGCTAGTGCTGAGTATAAGGCCTACCACAAGTTTAAATAAAATAGAGTTAGTCCTAATTTGTGTATTTAAGATTTCAGTGATTCTTGTCAAATTAAAAAATGTTGTTTTCCTTGTTTATATAGCTTTTGCCTTATGAACAGTCTTCCCTGTTGGAACTCATAAAGACTGAAAACAAGGTACAGATACCTAAACCTAAGAATTAAAAAAAAATACTTTAGCTATCTGCTATAATTTACTTTTTTCTTTTATGTTTTTACTCATGAAACTAGGTCTTAAACAAAGTCATCACAGTTTATGCCGCACTTTGTTGTGAAATCAAGAAATTAAAATATGAGGTAATTATTCTTAAGACATTAAAAACATCATTTAAAAGCAAATATTGCTTATATGTGTACATTGTGCATGAATATTTATGTAATGTTGAATGAATTATTTAAAGTAATAGTAGTAATAATGATGGCATACTTATTATGTAACAAATACCATGCTAACTCTGTGAATATTTATAACAAACCCAGGGAGGTATGTGAGAAATAGATGAGGAAACTGAGGTTTAAAGAAGGTGTCACTTGCCTAACATCTTACTGGTAGTAACAGTTTGCGTCTGGGTCTGCATACCTTCGAAGTCTGTGTTACCTGACGTATGTACTTGCTTTCTAGATAAAACTGATTTTTTTTAAAAAGCTTTGAATTTTTAAAATAGTTTGTGTTTCCTTGCCCATGAACAATCAAAACTCTGAAAGAAGTTGGTAAACTTCCATCTTTTTTTTCTCTTTTTGATACCATATGTTTGCTTTGATCTACATTGTGTTAGTCTTCTGTGCACTAATGGTAGGGTGTGGTACAATTAGAGTGGTCTGATAAGACAAAGTAAAGGCTAAAGAAATCAAGAGATAACTTTGACTATCAGTAATATTTTTGTTACTCTAAAGATAAATTGAATTTAGCTGAATTGTAAGCAGTTTTTGAATTTAAGTGAATTTGTGTCTAAGTGGTGTAGTCCTCTGCTAAATATTAAATACGGATAACTAAGAGAGCCTAGTAACTTAAAAACAAAAGAGCAACTTGTAAAATTATTTTAATTTTTTTTAAACAGGCTGAAACTAAATTTTATAATGGTCTCTTGTTTTATGGAGAAGGAGGTAAGTTTTAAAACTTCACATTGGAATGTCGTGATGCCTTTTTTGATATTTAAATGAACAAAAAGTTAGCAGACAATTCTAGGACTATCATAATGTATTAGTATGAGAAAATAAGCATTCAGATTTTTTGTTGGTTTGTTTGGTGAACAGGTGAAAAAAACCCCTGAGTGATGAAGCAGCAGCAAATTCTCTAGTCTATTTGTGATATTTTTATCAATTACAAAGCACTGTAGCTAGATGAGAATTTTCCTTGAATTTATTAAATAGTGAAACAGATAGTTACTTTCAATTGTGTTATTAACGATTTTCTCATTTTTCTCTTCAGTGTAAAAATTCTGTTAATGCTATGCAGATTAGAAGATGTACTAATTAAAATATTTTTATTTTTTGATGTTGATTGAGTTTATATAAAAACAATTGAAATACAGTTTTTCATATTGCCTTTTAAAGCCACAGATTCTAGCATGGTGGAAGGTGATTGCCAAATTCAAATGGGGAGATTTATTTCATTCTTACAGGTAACTGATTTTTAATTTTTAATTGAGGTTTTTCTTTGAAAAGTTTGAGTGAATTACACATAATTAAAAAAAGATTTCTGAAACCTTCAAATGGTAAAAATTTGTACTGTGAGGGTAAGACACTTAGTTGGCATTGGATTATAATTAAGGAGATCATAATTCCTAAAAGATTTTCATAGCATATTTAGAGAAATAGAGATCAAAATAAGTTTTTTTATATAATTTTATTTATGGACAACTTGTCACTAGGCCTTTGAAAATAATTTAAACTTTGTACCAGGTAAGAAAAGATAATTTATGTCAGGAAAAGTTGTTATTGGAGATGATTAAGCTGTTAAATGAGCAATATTGAGGTGTTTAAAGCAACTGCACTTGATGCTTCTAGCCATATGTTTCAATTTAGATAAGCTTTTTATCACTGCAAAGTTTTAGTTATTCTAGGTCTTTTGGTTTAATTTTTTCAAAAGAATGAAGTAGCTTCTATTTGTCACCTCTCCATCATAAGAGCAATGTGTGTACAATATGACAAAAGCAAAAATTGGGAGATGAGGTAATAATACCAATAGTTCCACCAACCTTCTGATTGTTGGTTACAAGATTTGATTATTTCATTGACTCAAGCATGCTAATATATTGTTCAGATCTTTTATATCGTTACTACTTTTTTTGGTCTACTTGACCTAATTTGAGAGCATTTTGTTGAAATTATCCTCTGTTATGGTATGGGTCAGTTGGGGTCCAGTCCAGAAAGCAATTCATGCAAGATATTTCAAAAGAGGTTATTTAATGTAGATAGTTGGTTACATAAGAGTTGGAGGGCTGAAAGAAAAAAGAACAGTAAGGTAATCCAGAGGAAGCAGAGATAACCTTTACATCTAGGGGGGAAAAGGGAAAAGATTGGGGTTGCCAGAATCTGGGAGCTTGGAGAAGCTCCCTGGAATTAGCACTTATACTGTTTAGGGATTAGTGCTGCCTGGCTGTTGCTGGTACCTCTGTGAGGGCAATATGAGGTTGGTTCTGTAGTGGTGGAAGAAGCTGGAGGCTGGAGCAGTCTGCCATTGCTGGGGTGAACTGCTTCTGCCTGGGTTTGTCATTAAAAACCGTAAGAAATAGGATGTCTTTTTCCTGCCTTCTAGTCTCCTTTTAGTGCCACCTGTTGGCAGAGCCTAATAGGAAGCCTGCCTGGCAGGAGTTTAAGAAATGTAATTTCTAGGGTCCCAGTGATTGAGTCAGTTTCTCCCCCTATTTTTGTCAAATTTCACATTTCTTATTTTGAAGATATTTTATTTGGTGCATACAAGTTTAGAATTGTTAATAATTCTTGATAAATTGAATCTTTTATCATTATATGGTGACCCTCTAAGCTATACATAATGATAATTATGTATATAATATATAATTGTATAAATATTATATATAGTAATTAGCTGTAGTAATGCTAACAGCCTTTTTTGTCTGATATTAATACCACTGCCCCAGCTGTTTGAGTTAACGTTTTCTGGATTTATCTCTCTTCACTCTTTCAATCTTTCAGTGTCATTATGTTTTAGTTGTGTGTGTGTATTTTTTAAATTTTTATTGATTGATTGATTTTAGAGGAAGGCAGAGAGAGAGAAACAAGGATTTGTTGTTCCACTTGTTCATACATTCATTGGTTGATTCTTCTATGTGCCTTGACCAGGGATCAAACCTGAAACCTTGGCTTTATTGGGACGATGCTCTAACTAACTGATCCACCTGGCCAGGGCCATTTGTGTTTCTTTAAAACTGCATATATGTATCTGGATTTTGATTTTTTAGAATACAATCTTAAAGTCTTTTAATTGGCTAATTTATTTTATTTCTTTTTTTATACTCTATTATCTGGACTTGTTTTTGCTTATTTTGTGCTGCTTGTCCTGCATTTTCTGTTCTTTTCTCTGCTTTTATTAAACCTTTAGAAATTTAATAAGAAATGTAAAACTAGAGCTATTTAAGTAAAATTGAAATGCATTATTTTCATTTTCAAAAATGTTAAATTGTTTTTGGATCCCAACGATAGCTACATAAAATTCCATTTTTAAATATTCAACAAATGTTTTATGAGTGTAGCACATGTTACAAACCATTCTTGCTGCTGGGGATACAGCAGTGCACAAAACCAACAAATTCCTGTCCTCATAGAGTATAAAATTTAGAACAGCTGTAGATTTAATCATTTTAAGTATGTTAGGATACATACTGTTTCTATAGGTTTAAAAGTTGAGAACTGTTGAACAATTTTTAGGAGGTGTGGGACATGGTAGATGCAAGTTAATTATTTAATCACAAACGTATTCTTGGGATGATTAGTATTTCACTTGCTGTGTGCCAAGGCTGTTTAAAACTAAGGTTAAAGGTAAACATTTGAAATTATGTCAGAGTGATTCTCCAGACCCCTTCCTCTCATTGTCATTCTTTATAAAATGGCAGCTTTTGCACCTCTTCATTCATTCAGATGTTCATTCATTTGTTCATTTGATAGGACAGAAGTTTATTGAGAAGGAGTTGAAGGTTAGCCACTGTGCTAGGCAGTGGATATTCAAAGAAGGAATGAGACAGTCTCTGTCATTTAGGAATTACATGTGTAAAACATAAGACTTAAAATAGAAGTATGAATGAAATGTGGGGTCAGAGAGGTAGAAATGACCTTGGGATGCAGGAGGTGAGTTAAAAATGGATTGCTCGAGGGATGCTTAAAGTTGGCTGCAGGTTAACTGGAGTTCTTATTGGAAAACTATTTTGTTTTTTTAACATTGTTACCCTAAAATTCAGTCAGAAATGGTGACATTTAAAAAGCAACTTTGTAACATATACCCAACTTGTCATTTCAGGAACTGTCTTGTTTTGTTACGAGGTGCTATGAAGTGGTGATGAATGTAGTCCATCAGTTGGCTGCCCTCTATATCAGTAACAAGTAATGGATTTTAGAAATATTTTTGCATTTATAATAGAGATACAGGAAATGCTTTTCTAAAACTAGCTAATTACCTGAAATAGTTTTTTGTTCACTCATTCATTCCTTTGTTCACTTATTCAGCGTTCTTTGAACACTCATCCTATTTCAAATACTAGTTGATGTGTTTAATTAAATGATAGGTTAATGAGAGACAGTTTCTACCATGGTGAATGAACCCATATCTGTCTGAATGAGAATGTGGACAGAATAATCATAAAGAAATTTGATTATACAGGAAAAGGCTAACATACCATGTTTTTTTATTCCTTTCCCCCTTTACGTTGAGGTTCCCAGACTCATTAGAATCACACGAGACTTTTCTTTAACTAGAGTCTTTGGGAGTGGGGTTAGGGAATCTATATGAAAAAATTTTGTGAATAATTCTAATCTTCCAAGTTTGGGGACCACTGCCCTAAATCATGAAAAATGATTAAACTTTCATAAAATACTCACCATTGTTATTATATAAAGTATTTATTTTGTATGATTAATAGTTTACACTTAAAATTTTCCCCATGTACTATAGTTATATGCTGCATAATGACATTTTGGTTATTGATGGACCACATATATGATGGTGGGTCCCATAAAATTAAAATGGAGCTGAAAAATTCCTATCACCTAGTGGCGTTGTACCCATAACAACATCATAGTACAATGTATTACACAAATATTTACCATTGTCTTACAGTTGCCTACAGTATTCAGTACAGTAGCATCCTAGGTTGTAGCCTAGGGGCTGTAGGGGAACAGAATTTGTCACCCCTAAAATATGTCTGTTTGGCATAAGGGTTATTTTAGGCTCATTAATTTTAAAAAACAACTTGGGAGAAGCTCTGAAAACCAAGTATAAGTTAATTTTTGCAAAAGACATTTACATTTATAAGAGAAATCTCCATTTGTAAGAGTTTCTCCCTCCCTGTACTAAAATAAAATCTGTCTTTTATTATAGGGATGTCATAGCCAAGAACCCAGAGAGTAGAGGGAAAATTATTTTTCTCCCCCACAGGGAAATAGGCTATATCATATAGAATAAGTGTATAGTAGGCTATGCCGTCTAGGGTTGTGTAAGTGCACCCTATGATGTTTGCACAATGACTGAGTTGCCTAATGATGCATTTCTCAGACTGTATCACTGTGCTTATGTAGCCCATGACTGTACTTAATTAAATCTTACCATAACTTTGTTAGGTATATGACTAGGGATTCTCAGTTATGAGAAGAGATAACAGGCTTAGAGGAATTACTTGCCAAGATTCCAAAGCTATTTAGGTACTGTTCTTTTGTTTACTAATACATTCATTGTTGTTTTTATATACCGTGCTACATCCTAACTCTTTAATAAACTGGAAGACAGTGTTAACTGTTTCTCATTCTCATGTTTTCCCCTCAGCCAGGTATTTATGTTCTGTCCTTTCATTGAAACTCCTCATCGCACAAGGGAATAGTGCATAGCTCTCCCAACCCCTGCGGTACCTGGTGTGTAACTCCTCAGCACCACACCCCTGCCCAAGAAAGAAGAAATTTATTTGATTCTGTGTTTAATTTTAAAACATTCTATCTTGTAGAATATATGCGCTTTGATATATAAGTACTATTTCTTTTTAAGATGTTTTTTATTGATTTTTAGAGAGAGGGAGGGAGAGGGAGAAAGAGAGAAACGTCGATGTGAGAGTGAGACATCAGTTGGCTGCCTCCTGAGCACCCCCTACAGGGGATGGAGCCCACAACCCGGGCATGTGCCCTGACTGGGACTTGAACCAGCAACCTTTCGGTGTGACGCCCAACCAACGGAGCCGCACCAATCAGGGCTATAAGTACTATTTTAAATTGTTTACTGTTGAGTAAATTGAGTCTCTAGAAAGTAAGATTGAGCTACCCTGGGGCTTTTGATTTTGGTGTATTCCTTGTTGTTGTCACTGCTTCTCGGTAGGGAGGACAGCTCGGAAATAAAGCTGACCGAAGAGAAGGTTAGTTCCCAAATGCCAGTTTGGGTAGGATAACAAGGATTCTAGTTGGGAATTGGGAAATTCTAATAGTTTAGAAAGAAATGAGTATCAGTTATTTCTCTCCCTCCCTCCTTCCCTCCCTCCTGGCTAGTCCTTTAGGTTTAAGTGACTGAGGTTATACATGGACCATGTATTGTCATATCCCTACCCACTGAGTTGGGTATAGGCAAGGGTAGCCCAGACTCTGTATGTATAAGTTAGTTCCCTTCTTGGGAAAGTGGAAAAGGTAATAATTTCTTGGATCTCTTAAGTTTTATGGACTAAAGCCTAAATAAAGATAAATTCATATTAAGATCCCAAGGGCTCCTGCTGCTATGTGTTTTCCTTAAAATAAAAAGCGTATTATTTTAACTTGGGTGTTATTTTATTACAGGGGTGCACCCAAAATTATAGAGACAACTGGAGTTCATTTTCAGGTAAAAGTAATTTAACTTGATCTGGAAAACGAGTTTTTACTGTATTGCTTTGGAGTTTGTGTGACCCGGGAGTACAGTTACAGCAGGACTCTTAAGGGTGTTGGAACTTGTCCTGTTTCACTCCCGAAGCCCATGAGGCATTACTGACCCACCGTCAGTGTAACTCATAGTTTTCCCCGGTAGTGGCCAATGCACATTCTTCAAGTGGAGCATTTTGAGAGAAATAAATCTGCAGTATCACAATTAGAGATGAAGTATTGGGCAAAGTGTTTCTCTATTTAAAGCTAATTATTCCATCTGATGATCAGTAGTTTCACCTGTAGTTTA
This sequence comes from Miniopterus schreibersii, assembly GCF_964146895.1. Taxonomy (NCBI): domain Eukaryota; kingdom Metazoa; phylum Chordata; class Mammalia; order Chiroptera; family Miniopteridae; genus Miniopterus; species Miniopterus schreibersii. The sequence goes on from NC_138102.1 coordinate 175,654,494, forward strand.
ATAAACCGATTTATCTACTGCTTTAACTAATTCAGTAATTAGCTAAAATGTGTTTAACTTTAAAAATCCACATGAAGCTTAACTTCTAACTAGTGATTAAATGGTAATTAAAGGTTTTTTGACAGACTATGTATGAGCATTTGGGAGAGCTGCTAACAGTTTTGCTTACCCTGGATGAAATTATTGATAATCATATCACGTTAAAAGACCACTGGACTATGTACAAAAGGTGAGCCAATTAAAATATTCTTTTTGTATTAGTAAAAAGTAAACAAATAAATAGTACAGATCTGTAAAAGACCTAGAAATACATATTTAGAAGGATCTCATGTCAGATGTTTTTATGAAGATAATGACCATTCTTTAATTTTAGATGGATTTGAGAGTATCATATACTTGTATAAAGCATCCTGAGTCTTTCTTTTTTTTTAAATATATTTTTATTGATTTTAGAGAGGAAGAGAGAGAAACATCAGTTGGTTGCCTCTGACACAAACCCTGATCAGGGACTGAACCAGCAACCCTGGCACGTGCCCTGACTGGGAATCAACCTGGCAACCTTTTGGTGCATGGGACAATGCTCAGCAAACTGATCCGCACCAGCCAGGGCAAACATCTTAAGTCTTGACTACCTTAGGACTCAGATTTATTTTTTCCTTGGATTCTATTCAAGTGACAGTTGCTTTTCCTGAATTTGGTTTTATTTCATTGTATACTCCAATACTTTTTTAAGTCAAGGCATTTTATTTAATTCAATGTTAAATATTTACTAAATGTCTGGTATCTAGAGAGCACCAGGTATCTGAATTTAAAATGATATAAAACATGATTACAAAATTAAATGTATTAGGATTTTTTGGTTCAGATTTTCAAATGTGTAGAGCTACACAAGAAATACAAAATTTTGATTTCTGGGAAAAATTTTAATTAAAACATTTACCAGGCAAATTTACGGTCTTTTTTCTGATCTTCCACAAGGTTACTGAAATCTGTTCATCACAATCCTTCAAAATTTGGAATTCAGGAAGAAAAACTAAAGCCATTTGAAAAGTTCTTGCTGAAGCTAGAAGGACAGTTGCTTGATGGAATGATATTTCAGGTATGAGAGCTGTATGATAGTAGAATAAATGGGCTTATATTAGTTGACCTAGTTCAGAATTACAGTAGGATACTTCTATAGCATACTGTTGAATATGTTTTTCTTTAAAAGTGCTTTGTCTTAAAGCATAGTTAGTGTACTAAAATGTAGTTATTTCAATATCTAGTAGCAAACAGAGTTAGTGTACTAGTTGTATTTGGAGTGAGGGTTCTTTTTTAAGTATGTAAAAGGATAAAGCTATTCAAAGATTAACATCTAAGCAGTTGTGTTAAGTATTGTGTTGTTTGCCTCTAAATTTAGGTTTGTAAGACTACCTTTTAAAAGTCTATTTAATTCTTCTGAGGTTCAGAAAATATGATTTTCATAGTCCAGGTAGCTTCGAAACCACATACAGCTATTTAAACTTAAATTAACTAAAATGAAAATTCATTTTCTCTGCCACACTGACATTTCAAGTACTTAATAGCCACTTGTAATTTAATCATCACACTGATCAGTCATTGATCGGTATACCTTAGACTTACATGTTAATAATTTCAATAGGCTAGGAGGAAAAACAGCCAGAGATAGTTTGTGGCCAGCCATAATAACAGATGTAGAACATTTCTGTCATCACAGAAAGTTCTGTTTAACAGCAATGCTTTGGGTAGTGTGTACTGGAAATTACATTATATTTCATGTAATATCTGCTTCAAGGTTACTTTTAATTTATATTTCACATGACCCCAATTTTAACAGATTCATCCCAACTCTTGTTTATATCAGTTTAACTTAAAAAAAAAACAACAAAAAACTGATTTCAGAGAGGGGGGGGGGGAGAGAGAGAGAAACATCAATGATGAGAGAGTGTCATTGATCTGTTGCCTCCTGCACGGTCCCCTACCGTGGATCAAGCCCAAAACCCGGGCATGTGCCCTGACCCAGAATTGAATTGTGATCTCCTGATTCATGGGTCGATTCTCAACTACTGAGCCATGCCAGCCGGGCTATATCAATTTAACTTTTAATGCATTTAGATTCAGAAGGTAATTTTTTTGGTCATTGATTCTTTTTCCAGGAGACGTTTCTACATATGCTATAATAAAGTGCTAGGAAAGTAATTGTAAACAGAAAAAATAAACTCTGTTTTTAAAAGTGCAAAGTAAATAATAAAACATGTTTTCCAGTGCTTCATCAGATTTATCTTTTATACAACACAGTGTATCTCTTCATATTGAAGTATAGATTTTTGGTTCAGTTTTATGTCACATAATTGGTACTCAGATTTGTAAGTACATGTGAATTTTTTATTCAAAAGGATTTAGATCTCTGGTAAAAACCTGAACTTCAGTGTTAGTAAAATTAAAATGATGAATGTAGCTGTTTATCACACAGTGTATTTAAATCTGTTTAATAGCTTATTGAGAGTCTAACTTTCTCTTTAAATGTTTCCTCTCTAGGCTTGTATAGAGCAGCAGTTTGATTCTCTCAATGGAGGAGTATCTGTGTCAAAAAATAGCACTTTTGCAGAAGAATTTGCACATAGCATTCGCTCAATTTTTGCAAATGTAGAAGCCAGACTTGGTAATGTAAAGTGCATTTTTTGGTTTTTGTTTATAAAGTTTGCATTTTTTTCGAAAGTAGAATTTTAAATATAGTTGTTCTGTTTTTCTCTTACGTTGTCATTTTATAAGGAGAGCCTTCTGAAATTGACCAGAGAGACAAGTACGTTGGAACTTGTGGGCTCTTTGTGCTACACTTTCAAATTTTTCGAACTATTGATAAAAAGTTTTATAAATCTTTGTTGGACATTTGTAAGAAGGTAAGAACTTGAAACTTTTACTTTTTCAGTTTGAGTAGATGAAAAAGTTTGGCTAAAAGTGGATATTTTAAAATGTATTCTGTTTCTGCTTACAAAAACAGTAATTTTTATAATAATAATTACAAAAATATATTCATTTAAAAAACACAAGCATTCCAGAAATAAGTAACATAGTAAATGAAAATGCCTTATAATTCCACTTAATATAAATACATACTAGTGGTTGTTTTCCAGGTTTTTTCCTATACATTAACTTCCTATTACTACTTTTTTCCTTTCTCCCCCTTTGTTGCCACTCATTCTCATTATTGAGTCAAAAATTACATTTTTTCCTATGTCTTTGCTGTTTCCATGGTGTGGCACCTGATTGAAAGATTGAAACTCTAGTTTGTGTGAAGAATCAGGTGATACGTGGCCATGAGAACCCAGCCATCGTGGGCATTTATGTTTTATTTTTTCACTAATACAGAGTGAAAGTGAAGGTCACGAGAATTTCTGTTTGCTTTTTTGCATATATTTATTCATCTTAAAATTCATGAGTGTGTGTATATTGTTTAACATTTAGGCAGAATAAAATTCTCGTCATGCTCTGTACCAGCTATAGGAATGCCATAACTCTGTGCCACAGTAGGATAATCTGTCTCATAATATATTAATGAGTGTTTTTCATGGTTAATTTTTCTTGAAATAGTCTTCTATTGTGTGTTATAGAACTATTAAATAACTTATTGTTTAGCCTGCATTTAATGATTTGTTTCCCCTTATGTTTACTATTTCAGGTACCAGCCATCACTCTAACTGCTAATATTATTTGGTTTCCTGATAATTTTTTGATCCAGAAAATACCAGCAGCTGCCAAACTTCTAGACAGAAAAAGTCTTCAAGCCATTAAAATACACAGAGATACTTTCCTCCAGCAGAAAGCTCAGTCACTTACCAAGTAGGTTTAATAGGTACCCGTAATGAAAATATTTAGATATTTTATATTTTCAAATCTTATACTGAATCTAAATATATGTAAAGTATATGAATTATAAAATCAAACATACAGAGAAAAGGTTGGGCGGTCTCTAGGAGGTTTATTTTCTAGGAGTTTTTTTTTGTTTTTAGGCTTAAACTCAATTTAAGATTTAGGTAAATTATACTTTCTGGAGATATATATGTATATACAGATATACATGTATATACACATGTACATATATATGCACACATACAAGTACACATACTTTTTATTAAATGCATGAAATAGTTTTGTTTAAAGTGAAGTCTACAGCAGATGTCATTTGATGACATGAAAACATTGTCATGATTCAGTGATGATTTTTGGAGGAGTTGACTTTAATTCGATACACACCTTCATTTTTATGAAAGTAATGTATGTACATATTTAAAAAATTAAAAATTAAAGGTTTAAAGGGAAAAATAATTATCCCTGGTACCTTAGTCTTCCCTAAAAGAATGCTTTTAACTTTGTTTTTTCTGATATTTATCTTATTTTTTTGTTTAACTTATTTTGTAAATTTTCAAATATACACAAAATAGAGAAAATATAAAGTGCTTCAGTGTTCTCATCACCTAGCATCAACAGTTAAATTTACTGCACTTTCTTGAGTACAGTGCTAAACTCACATAACCTGGGCGAAGATTTTAAGTGAAGTACACAGGACTCTGCCACTGGCTCTGCGCTGGACACAGCTTCTTTCTGACATGTTTAAAGGATAATAGGGATACTTACCCACCTTCTGTTGATCTTGACTGTCTAGGGAGAATTGGGCCACTGCTACCCAATGGGGGAGGGAAAGGAGTAGGTCAAATCTAGGAGATACTCTAAAGCATCTTTTAGCACTCCTCTAATTCATGATGAAAGTCAGTGGAAAATGACAGCTCAGTTCAGGCAGGACTACTTATGGCAGAGATCTCAGAGCTCTAATACTGTGTGAAACAGTTGGGAAGGTAAAAAGACCTTAAGTTTGGGTTTAGATTAAAGAGATGAATTGAGTAAGATGGGGGAACAGGGACCAGGTTTAGTACAGTAATTTTAAAAAGATGTGGGTATTTTAGTTATAAGAGGCTTAATATTCTTTTAACAGTGTGATACAATTGCTAAAAATGCCGATACATACTTAGAATATATTTATAACGATACCCAGGTTATGGAAAATAGTAATTATGATATCTGGACCCTGGGAATTGGTAGTTCCGTCGATTTCTTATTGGTCAGGTCATAGTTGGTGTTTGGTGGTGCCAGATTTTAAGAGGGTCACAAATTGCGGTATCCCTAGATGAAGCTGAACAGAATGTCAGAAGACCTGAGAACCATGCCCTTTGAAGACTCATTGAAGAGTCTATATAGTTTGGCTTTTAAAAAAGAAATCTGAGGAAGATGTGGTGGATATCTGTAAGTATTTGAGGGGCATTCAGGTTAAGGAAGGAACATTTGATCTCTGACTTCAGAATATTGAACTAGAACCAAAAGATGAAAATGACATATTAATAATAACTGCTGACATTATCGAGCTCTTAAATATTTAGCAGGCATTGTACTCAAGGCTTTAAACAGTGTTTTATGTAAAACCTGTAACAGTGTTAGGTGGGAAATAATAAATGCTATTATTCATCCAGTACTTTTGATAAGCCAGCAACTAATCCATGAGTTTCATACGTATCGTCTCCTTTAGTCATCAGAAAATGATATGTGGCAAATATGATTGTTATTGCCATTTTATTTTAATTACTTATTTTGTAATAGATCTTTATTGATTTCAGAGAGAGGAAAGGAGGAGAGAGAGAGAGAAACATCAATGATGAGAGAGTCATTGATCGGCTGCCTCCTGCACACCCCCAACTGGGGATTGAGCCCTCAACCCTGCATGAACCCCAACTGGGAATCGAACTGCGATCTCCTAGGTTGATGCTAAACCTCTGAGCCATGCCTGGCCAGGCTGTTACTGCCATTTTACAGATGAGAAAACTAAAGCGTAGAAAGGTTAAACTTGTCCAAATTTAAACAACTAATAGGTGGCAGAGCCTGGCAGTCCACCTCTAGAGCATAAGATGTTAACTACTCAGTAGTACTATTTTTATCCCATTTTTAGATAAGAAATAGGCTTAGAGACATGAACTTTGCCAGGCCACACAGCTAAGTATGTGTCAGAGAAGGCATGCAAAACCCATACCCATCCTATTCTGGAGCCCTGCAACAGGTAGCGTTGTATAGGCTGCTCTGAGAGGTAATGTAAGCTTTCATTAGACCTGTATAGGCAGAGTATAGATGACCATACGTCCAAGGTGCTGTGGGAAGCGAGTCTTGTATGTGGAAGATTGAATAAGTTGACTTTCAAAGACCCCCACGTGATAAAATATTATGTTTCTAAATTCTTTGATTTTAAAGATACACAGTGACTATACAGCTCCATGGAGCTAAAGGGGGCAGTGTTTTTTCCATTCTTGCAATTCTGCTGTAGAAACTCCACTAATAGTGAAACCCAAGAGAGGTGAAATGGTGTGATCAGTATGAGCTTTGTCTAACAGTTTAGAAAAAGTTGAAAGGGTGACTAAGAGCTGTCCCAGTCATGCTCCAGAGTTCATTATGTAAATGAGGAAGAAGCATCTGGGGACATTCCCCTGCCCCACACTATACTCTAGACCCCAACTGGCTAGGTGCGCCAGCCACCTCTTGACTGGGGTTCAAGGTTTGTAGGTTGCTGCATTTTGCTTTTCATTCACAACCATTTCGACACTGGGAATACTGACATTAGAGGATAGAGGTAGTAACCTTCATTTCAAACCCCCCGTTGACTTATAGGTGTTGACACTGTTTAGTGCTTTATATTAGGGTAGGAGATTTTTTTCCTGTTTGTACTTTGAAATGAAGCTGACGATATGACAGGACCCGTGGCCATTTTTGGACTCCCTTTGTCAGTTAACTTACTTTTAAAAACTTGAAGCAGTTTCATTTGTATATACTTAGAGGAGACAAAGATCATCTGGTGTCTGGATGTATGGGTGATGGGCAAAGTGACAGACAGACCTCTGCTTTATCCTGCATACTCTGATCTAAAACTGAGTGAATACTCTTGACTGTGTTAGCCTTCTTCATGATGTTATAGACATGATTGCTGTCAGGGAGGGCTCCATAGTCTAGGCCCCTTCCTTCTGTCCTTGCTCATAACCTTTTTGGTCCTTCCTGTACATTATATTCCTGCTGAGTCCTGATCATAGTCTCCTCCTCAAAAGTGGAGACATGCCTGGCCAGCGTGGTTCAGTGGTTGAGCATTGACCTAGGATCCAGGAGATGGAGGTTCGATTCCCGGTCTGGGCACATGTCCAGGTTGGGGGCTTGATCCCCAGTGGGGGTTCGTGCAGGAGGCAGCCGATCAATAACTCTCTCATCATTGATGTTTCTGTCTCCCTCCCTCTCTCTGAAATCAATAAAGATATATATATATTTTAAAAAGTGGAGGCATTACCTTAGGACCCTGCTCTTTCTGTGTGTTCCAGACTTTTAAATTGAGTCACCCACAAGTCAAATAATACACTGTAGCACCATTCTAGGTGAAGCCAAGAGTACAATATTAGTACCTTTTGTCTAATGGAATCCTGGCTCAGTGGAAAAATTTTTTTCTCAGATTTGGTGGTAAGGCTTGACCTTAAAACACATTTATTGTAAATTTTGATGTAATCCCTCTTCAGAGTTGTTTTTTTTTTGTTTTTTAAAAAAATGTATCTTTATTGATTTCAGAAAGAGGAAAGGAGAGGGAGAGTGAGAGATAGAAACATCAATGATGAGAGAGTCATTGATCGGCTGCTTCCTGCACGCCCCCGATTGGGGGTCGAGCCCACAACCCGGGCATGTGCCCTGACCGGGAATCAAACCCCGATCTCCTGGATCCTAGGTCTACACTCAACCGCTGAGCCACCCCCGGCCGGGCCAGACTGAGTTCTTGAGATATCAGATTGCTTGGCAGTGTGGCTAGCCAATGACCTCTGTGGGATTCTCATCTTAAGTGGGTCTCTTTTTTTTTTTTTTATTGATTTCAGAGAGGAAGGCTCTTGCCCTGAAGTACTATCCTTTAGCTGTTTGTGACCAGAAGTAATGGGACATTTCTCTACCTTATCTAACTGTAGATGTTTTTAAAAACGAGTTGGTAAAGTCAGATCCCACAAAGGGGAATTATCCATTCTTTGCACACTGAGTTTTTAAAGTAAAAATATATAGTTTAAGCAGTGTGTGGGCTAAAAGTTCCTGTCTTGAGTGATTTGAGATGCATTGGTAGAATGTTAGCATTTAGCCTGCAAATAACTATATTAAGTCTTTCCAGGATAGGAAAGCTTCCTAGATTTGGGGTTGAATCTTGACTTGTATATTAGTTATATGATCTGGGGCACATAGCGTCTCTGTGTCAGTTTTCTCTACTGTAAAGTGGAGATCGTAATGCCTACCTCATAAGGTTAATGTGAGGATTGAACTAGTTGATTTGTGTAAAGTACTTAGAACAGTGGCTGGCATATGGTAAGCATTCAATAAATACTGGCTTTTATATTCAGATTCTGATCACTTCCACTCTTCCATTCTGGTTGAAGCTGTCATCCTTTTATTTATTTATTTTTTGTTTTTTTAATATATCTTTATTGATTTCAGAGAGAGGAAAGGAGAGAGAGAGAGAGAGATAGAAACATCAATGATGAGAGAGTCATTGATTGAGCCCACAACCCGGGCATGTGCCCTGACTGGGAATCGAACCCCAATCGCCTGGATCCTAAGTCGACGCTCAACCGCTGAGCCACGCTCAGCCGGGCTGTCATCCCTTTCTTCTGTGTCATCACTTTAGTGTCCTAAGTGGTTTTCCTGCTTTTACCATCATTCCCTTTATAGCTGACTTTCAGCCAATGTATTGATCCTCTTCAAAGTTAAGTCACTCAGCTCATATTCTTTAGTGAGTTTCCACTGAAGTCCTTACTCTTTACAAGGCCCTCCCCACTCTGCACTTTTCCTACTCCTCCAAACCCCCATCCCTGTCCCTCTGTGGTTTCCTTTTCCGTTTTCATCCCTGCTCTCTGTGCTCCATTGACTTTTTCTGTTTTACTTGAATGTGCCAGATGTGCGTGCTGTTTTTAACATGTTTTGCATTGGTTACTTCACTAGAATTTTCTCATATATTTGCATGGATTACCCATTCATCTTCAAGTCTTGCTCAGAATCACCTTTTCAATGAGTCGTCTTTGATCACTGTATTTAAAATTGTACCAACCTAGACCCTAATCCCTTTACCCTGATATATATTTTCCATAGTACGTATCATATGACATCTTAGACAGTTTAATTACTGATTTCTTTATTATACAATGCACCTTTTTAGAATGTAAACTTTGTGGGGGTGGGGATTTTTGTCTATTTTCTTTACTGCTGATTTTTGTTCTCAGTACTGAGAAACAGTGTCTGGTTTATATAGGCATTCAGTAAGTATTTGTTGAGTGAATAAATTACATATGTATATATGATATCTGTATTTTGAAAATCAGAAAGATGAAATGGCTGTTGGAAGGAAATGTTTTATTCCAACCAATACAAAGAAATGGAATACATTTTCTTTTCTTTGCTCAGTAACCCCAGTATTTCCCTTTGTTAGAGATGTGCAGTCTTACTACGTCTTCGTGAGCTCATGGATGATGAAAATGGAATCTCTCTTATCTAAGGAGCAGAGAGTGGATAAATTCGCTGAAGACCTCACCAATAGATGTAACGTTTTTATACAGGTAGTTGCATCCTCTTACTTAGAATTTGAGTGTTATTTCTTTGTTAATCTAATGTACAGAAGTTACACGTCAAAAAAACTGGAAAGGATTGGGTATGTTTTTGTTTTTAAAATTGAAATTGATTAGATTACACTTGGAGCTGTGTAACTTATTTATTTTTTGTAATTTATTTAGATTTTCTAATATATAATTTAAATCTGTTCTCTTCAAAGTGTGACTTTTTTCTGTATTCATGAGCTTTGATGTGTTGTATTCCTCTTACCCGTTAGTTCAAAATATTTAAAAATTTTGTGATTTCTTTATTGATCTGTGGCTTATTTGGAAAGAGATTTATTATTTTCTAAATATATGAGGATTTCCTATTTATCTTTCGGTTATTGATTTTAGCAATAATAATTTCAGTATTTTGAAATTTGTTGAGATTTGCATTATGGCCCAGCCTATGACAGCTTTAGTACACATTTCATGGACACTTGAGAAGAATGTGTAATTTGTATTTGTTTGGTCTAGTGTTCTGCATATGTCAGTAGGTCATGTTTGTTAATGATTTTTGTCTGCATAGTCTGTCAGTTACCGAGAGATTTGGGTTAGACTCCCCCACTGTTATTGTGGATTTCTCCATTTATCCTTGTAGCTCTGTCAGTTTTTGTTTTACATATTTTGATACTAAGTAAGTGCATTACATTGGGAATTGTATTATCTTCCTGGTGAGTTGAATTATGAAATGCTCCCTGTGTTCTCTAGTTATAGGTTTGTTTTGTGTGGTTATAACATAGCTATACCTGTTTTCTTTTAGTCAAAGTCTACATGGTGTGTCTTTTTGATCCTTTTACATGCAACCTCTTTGGCTCCTGATATTTAATGTGTGTCTTTTATAAGTGGTATACATTTTCCCCCAATCTGATCATCTTTATTTTTTCTGTGTATGTTACTATTACTGATGTATTTGGATTTAAAACTACCACCTGACTAGTTGCTTTCTATTTGTCTCACTTGTTCTAGGTCCCTTTTCTTTGATTTTTTTGCTGTCTTTCGAATTTGAATACTGTTGTTTTTTTTAGTAGTCACTGTAGAGATTTTAAGATGCACGATTTACTCATTTAACTCCAACATAAATTAGTAGTTTTGCCACTTTACAGTGTAAGGATCTTAAACCACTTTAATTCTCTTTATCCCCTTCTCACTGTGCTGCTGCTCTGTATTTTGTTTCTCTGCTTATTTTAAACCTGACAAGGTATTATTATTGCTGCTGTTATTGTTTTTCTATCGCTGGTCATTTAGATTTACCCACCTTTTTACCCATTCTGTTGCTTTTCTTCCTTCTTGCGTCTCTTTATTCTTCTATTTATGGAATACCTGTTAGTATTCCATTTAAAATGACGTTCTATTGATGAGTTATCACAGTTTTTTGTCTGAAGGCCTTAACTTTAACTTCGTTTTTGAAAGTAGTTTTGCTACATATAGAATTCTAGGTTGGTAGGGTCTCTCCCTGCACCCCCACCCCTTAGCTTTTAAAGGTTCCATTTTATTGTCTTCTGGGTTCCTTTTTTCTTTTGAGAAGTCATCTTTCAGTTTTGTTCCTTTTTCAATATATGTCTTTCTTTAATTCCTTGTAAGATTTGCCTTTTGGTTTTTAGCAGTATTACTTTAATGCATCTAGGTGTGGTTTTCTCTGTGTTTGTGCTGCTTAGGATTTGTGGAGCTTCTGGAATTTGTGGAAAATTCTTAGCCATTAATTCTTCAAGTACTTTTCTGTTCTTTCTCTTTTTGTTCTAATTTTTTTTCCAGCTATGTCTATTTTGCTATTAAGCCCATCTACTGAGTTCTTAATTTTAATTATTTTACTTTTCAGTTTGTTTCTTTTTTGTGTAGTTTCCAGTTCTCTTCTGAAATAATTTTATTTTATTTCCTTCAACATATTTCGCATAATTATTTTGAAACTCCTATCTAATAATTTCATCATCTGGATATTTCTATTAGTTGTTTCTTTTGTTTTTGGATTAGTCATATATTTGTATGCCTGGTTATTTTCTAGTGTTACACATTATATATGAAACACCCTAGATATAATTTGAGGATCTGGATAATGTTTTTATTCCTCCAGAGAGGAGTTATCTTTCTTCTGGTACACATCTAGTCTAAGACAACTAGTCACATAAGTCATCTCAACCCAGTCATGCATTGAGATGATTTGAAGTGGGACTTAAATTGTATGATGGCTGTTTTTTCTAGTTCACTACTACCTTTTAGGGGGAATTTTTTCAGGATCCTAACCCAGAGCCTAGTGGCTTACTGGGACCCTCTCCCCTCCTTATGGGCCCTGAATTCCTCTTTCAAAGACGTGCTTGGCTCCTTTGTTTATTTTCCTCTTTTGGAATGGGCAGATGCCTCTAAGGCAATGATTTTCAACCTTTTTCATCTCATGGCGCACACAAACTAATTACGAGAATTCTGCGGCATACCAAAAAATATATTTTTTGCTGATCTGATAAAAAAAGGTATAATTTTGATTCATTCACACTGGATGACTATTATGTTGGCTGTTGTCATTTTTTTCTTAGACAGTCTAAGGGAAAAGAGGTCAGTGTCCCTAACTAAATAGTCAGGTATTGCATGTTTAAAAATTCTTGCAGCTCACCGGTTGAAAATTGCTGCTCTAAGGGAGAGCAGCCTCAAATGCCAAGCTCAGTTCTCTCACTTTCTGTCTTCTCCCAGATCTTGGTCTTACATTTCCTTATTCTCTTGAAAGCTTTAGTGCCTTCCAAGAAATTAAAAAAATGTTTTGCCCAGATTTTCTAGTTGTTGTCAGTGGGAAAGTTGGTCCAAATTATTTATTCTACTGTTAACAGAAACAGACCCTAGACTTTCCACTCCTCCCCACTTAGACTTTCAGAATACTATACATTCTTTATATATATATCCTTCACAAATTATTGATCATCTATCTGAGAATGGTATGACATCAGCCTGTAAATTCTGTCTCCTCCTCCCCGCAAAAAGTAAGCCCTCCCTTTTCCGCTGCCTTAGAGTTGCGCTTTTGCTGTTCCTTGTTTCTGCTCTTTAACCTTTCCCAGTGTTGCACTAGGATAGAGTTTGGTGTCTTATAGTCCTGTAACTGACAAGGTAAGATTGTGCCTCTTTCCTGCATGAATACCCCAAGCTTTGGTATTATTGCCAGCTTTCTTAGGATGCCAGCCTCTCATTTCTAATTCTCTTAATTCAGCACATCTTCTTACCACAGAGCTATTACTGGTTCAGAGAAACTCCACTCCACATTGAGTGGCAGTCCTTTAGTGAGCTGCTGTTACGGGTGGGAGACTACTTGATCTCTCACATATGGTAGGGCAGGAGACAGGTTGAGAATCACTGGCATGTAGCTTCAGCCCCAGCTCCTTGGATATATTCACAGTAGTATAGTTTAGGTTCATTTTTAACCTGAAAGTGTATCTTTTTTGGTCCTTATTGGGTCTAAATGAAAAAAATACTTGAGAAGTAATATTTTTTGTTTTGTTTTCTCATTCCCTACTGTCTCCCTGGGTTTATTAGCACTAAATTTTTTTAAAACTTCATAAGACCCATGTGCTTCCTTCATGAATAGAAGAGTAGGAGAGAATCTGTTCTTATTGGGCTGAAAGGAGAGAAAGCCTGATTAGCGCCGGCATAGGCAGGGAACATGGTAGCAGGTGGACTGTGGGTATTGGCCTAGAAAGGAAAGGGGAAATCGGCTTGGCACTGAGAAATACTTTTGTATTTCGGTATTGGCAGAGAGCAGCTCTCTTTACCCTCATTTTAAATTCATAGTTCCTTAAAGTCCTCATGCCTTGTCTTAAGCTGCAGGCAGGTAAGAGCCTTTATCTTCTTGCTTGGCAGATGAGATACAGATGAATAGGTATCTTCCTGACATCCAAATAATTTTTCTGAAGGTTTTTTTTTTTTAATGTAAGGATTTTTTAACTGATTACACACTATAATTTCAACACTATTAAACTTCTGGTATGTGACATTAAAAAAATGTTTAAGGGCTGCTTTGAAACTTAATAATGTATAACATTGTGTGAGGAAGAGTATTTCAGAATCATAAGAGGTGACTTTAAAATAGACTTTAAAAATACTAGTTATTGGTAAGTTGAAGAATAAATATTACATAGAGATTGAAGTCATAAAGAAATGAAGTATTTTCTTGTGATAATAATCAATGTTTTATTTTTTATAGGGCTTTTTATATGCATATAGTATTAGTACCATTATTAAAACCACAATGAATCTCTACATGTCCATGCAAAAGCCAATGACCAAAACCTCAGTTAAGGCATTATGCAGGCTTGTTGAACTTCTCAAGGTAGGTTTCAGATTATTTTACCTTGCCATTATAATTTAGAAATGACCCAGGCTTAAATTACGATGATCCTGATCCTGTAAGGTTTGACTTTCTGATTATATGAGAATAAAAAATTATGGGAAAGTGTACTTATCTCTCAGTTGGATAAAGGAACTAGCCATTGAAAGAAATTTATGATTAACATTCTATGAATGGCCAATACATTGAAACTGTATTAAAAGTTAACATGTAATGAGACAGAAAAGAAGGAAAATGAAAAGCTTAGCCTAAGTATTAGTAAAGATTTACTTGTGGCAGTTTTAAGCTTGTATGAGTTAAAAAAATAATACCCATGTAGCATTACCCGTTATTTTGTAGTGTTCAAATGCGCATGAGGATAGTCAACATGAGGCTATTTGTTTTGTAGTTTAGAGAAAGTGCTTGTGATTTGAATAGTAGGATACTTGTTGGGGTGGTCAAATAAATTAAGAACCAGAGTATACTTCTGGGAATATGGTAAAATATTTCTTAGCATATTCTATGTAAATAAATAAAAAAGCCCCTTTAAGCAGGAGAGCCTACTTAACCTTTTAAAAAAATTGGAATTAAGAGTTGCTAATAAATTTCTAGTAATAGCCTTCAGATTTGCTTAGGAAATAGATTATTTTTTTTTTTTTTTTAGATTGTGCCTTTGGATTTCTAGCCTTTTTTCTTTATGATATGTAATTAGCTATACTTAATTTTTAAGAAATACAAATACAGATGTGTGTATATACATATTTGTGTGTATATGCATGTATAGATACATATCAAACAGATCAGCATAATTAAAAATAAACACTCAAAAACCCACCATCCCAATTAAGACATAGAATATTACCTGTATTTTCAAAGCCCCCCGTGTTGTCCCTTCCTGGTTGCATCTTATCCTGCCCCCTCAGGAAACCATTGCCCTGAATTTTATGCTTATCATTCCCTTGTTTTCCTTTTTAGTTTACCACATAAGGTTGAATCTATAACCATTCATTGTTTAGTTATATATGTTTTTGAAGTTTATATTAATGGAGTAATACTTCATGTGTTCTTTGACTAACCTTTTTTTTAACTCAGATTTTGTATTTGAACTTATCCACGTTGGGATGAAGAGCAGTAGTTCCTTCTTTCTCATTGCTGTGCAGCCTTGCTGTGGATGAATTTTTGGGTTTCCAATTTTTGCTATTATAAACAATATTGCCATTCTTGTATGTCTTTCAGTGTACTTGTGCCAGTTTTTCTGAGGTATTATATAGAGTGGATTGCTATTTACATGTTCTACTTTTCAAGATGCCAAATTGTTTTCCCAAGTAGTTATATCAGTTTACATACCTCCTACAATATGTTAGACTTCCCATTGTTCCCCAGCTGGCCAACGTTGGTATTATTAGACTTATTTATTTTTGGCAAATTAGTGGATATAAATGGTTTTGATTATGATTTTTAATGTGTATTTTCCTGATTGTTAATCATAGTATCTTTTAAAATTTTATTAACTCTTTCTTTTGTGAAAAATCTGTTCATGTCTTTTGTTCAGTTTTCTATTGGATTATTTTTCTTTTTAAAAATATCTTTCATGCACTTGGGGTCTTTAATATTCTAATTACTAATCCCTTGTATGTGGTAGATATTTTCTCATACATTGGCTTGCTTTTTTATTTTCTTTATAGTGGCTTTTGATGAACAGAAATTCTTAATTTTATTATAGTCAAATTTACCAATCTTATCCTTTATGGTAGTCCTTTTTGCATCTTATTTACAAGTTCTTTACCTAACCCAAGGTAATAAAAATATTCTGTAATTTTGCCTAAAAGTTTTAAGTTAATTTTTACAAAATTATTTCTGGTCTTTTTAGGCAATAGAGCATATGTTCTACAGGAGAAGCATGGTTGTGGCTGATTCAGTTTCACATATAACGCAGCACCTTCAACATCAGGCACTTAATTCTATTTCTGTGGCCAAGGTATGAAAGTTATATATTCAGCATAATTATTTGTTTAGTTTGTTCTTCTGTTGCTTTATATGTGTTTTGTAGTTCAGCATGTTTACTCCATTCATTCAAATATTATATTCTTGGTCACTTATCTCCAGAGTATTTTGTGATTTTTACTTAGAGTGCTCAGGTTTATCTTTCTCTGAGCTTGCAGCGTGTAATACATTAACACACCAAAAAATGGCATTGTATTCAGTTTTAAATTATGATGCATCTATTTAAAAGAAAGTGTTTCCTTATTGAATTAATAACAGAAATTTTAAAGTATGCCTGATACAGATTTGTTGTCCCTGACAGTGCTAAATGATAACGTTACAAAAGTAATAAAGCAGGTAGCAGGGAAGGTATTATTGAAGCTCTCTTAAAGTGGATCATGGAAAAGATTATTGAGAAGATTTTCTTCGAATCTTTTGTTATGGCTTTAGAAGTAAAACTAATATGCCCTATTTTCTCTTGTTTTATCTTTAAGAAAAGAGTAATTTCGGACAAAAAATACAGTGAACAGCGGCTTGATGTGCTCTCTGCTTTAGTTTTGGCTGAAAACACTCTAAATGGACCAAGCACAAAGCAAAGGCGCCTTATTATTTCTTTGGCACTCAGTGTTGGCACACAGTTGGTAAGTGTACTGCTATTAGTTACGTAATAAAAATGAGATCTGAGATTTCATAGTTTTCTTCTTATTGACCCAGCAAACCTGTTCTTTCTTGGACTGCAACTTCTCTGCCTTTTTTCCCCTTCCCTGATAGAAAACATTTAAAGATGAAGAACTCTTTCCACTTCAAGTAGTCATGAAAAAGCTGGATCTTATCAGTGAACTTAGAGAAAGGTAAGTAGGGATATATCATGGTACTCAAAAGGTGGAGCTAATTTCCTGGCTCATGTGGCTTAGTTGGTTGGGCATCATCCTATGCAGTGAAAGGTTGCCAGCTCCATTCCTAGTCAGGGCACATGCCTGGATTGCAGGCTCAATACCTGGTAGGGGGTGTGCAGGAGGCAGCCAATCAATGTTTCGCTCTCATCAATATTTCTCTCCCTTTCCCTTCCTCTCTCTCTAAATATAAATTTTTAAAAAGGGGGTGGGGCTAATGGAGACATTTATTTTTCTTTTTAGCATAGCAAAAGAAAAAATGTAACCTGGCTACATCATTAGATCTTCTCTATGATTCCTTTAGCATGACCAGAATGAGTCTATTACTAGGGATCATATTTCTTTAGCTTTGCTTCTGTGGTAAGGATATAGCCTCTGGAAGAACTCCCATGAGACCACATGATGTTGCCCTGAGAGCATCTGGCAGACCCTGATGCACATTGTGATTGCTGTAATGGGCATCTCCAGTGAACGTTTTAAATTGTTGCTTTCTCATAGGGCTTCATCTGTTTGTGGGAGACTTAAGCGATCTCTGTCATATAGTCTCCTGTAATTTTATTTTTAGATCTGAATTTGAATTATATTGTAGCCAGTTACTAAGATAAATTAGTTTCAGGAAGGCTTATTTTGCAGCTCCTTATGACTTTATTTGTTTATTTTTCTAAGAGAACGTTTATTTTGTTAATCACAGAGGTAGAAGAAGTAATTTCCAGAAGACAGAGGTTTAGGAAACAAGTTATAAAGGCAAAGAAAAGGTCCTTGGGGCTTGGGAGTGAGGAAGCTAATGTTAACGTGCCTGGGGGGGGAGGGGGCTGTTTGAAGGAAAGAGAGAGGCAGAGGTGAGGGCTGCTCCCAGGAGGAAGAGACTGGCTTTATGTATTTTTATTTAAAGAGTACGCAGCAAGTGTCTTAAAGGGAAAATGAGTCTTCTGAATTTTAATTCCCAGCCAAATTAAGGTTACAGCACAATTCCCATTGAATGCTCATATATACAGTAATGTTTTTGTTCTTAGAAGCTGAGATTGTTGTAGTTGCATTTAACATTCCATCCCTGGAAGAAATACTGAATTGTCTGTTTTATAAGATATTAAATGATTATTTTGTTGCCCCAGAAGATATGAAATAGTCAGTTGGCAAAGATTGTAGACAGATTAAGTGTAACTGGGTTTTGTTTTTGTTTTTTTGGTCACAATTTTTAAAGAGGCTTTGCTGTTCATTTTGAGACAGCTCAAAGGCCTCTTGGGATTCAAGTATTAAATGATACCAGATGATATTGAAAATAAATTTATTTTAAATTTCTCTATTTAAAAGCTATGTTGTTTTTCATATAAAGCTAAAGCATGTGGCCCAGCTGGGCATGGCTCAGCAGTTGAGCATTGACCTAGAATCCAGGAGATCACGGTTAGATTCTGGTCAGGGCATATGCCCGGGTTGCGGGCTCAATCCCCAGTCGGGGGCATGCAGGAGGCAGCCAATCAATGACTCTCTCATCATTGATGTTTCTATCTCTCTTTCTTCCTCTCCCTTCCTCTCTCTGAAATCAATAAAGATATATTAAAAAAAACAAAAGCTAAAGCATGTGTGCAAGATTCTGAAAATGTCAGGCATTAGAGTATTTATTAGCTTTGTTCAATTTGAAACATTTATTTTGTGGCTTTTCCATACTAATTTTGGGTTAAGTGATGTAGGGAATGCAAAAATGAGTAAGGCATTGGTTTTGGGGGGTACTTTAATTTTGGTACCACTAATTACTCCTTTAAATTGTAGAGTCCAAGCACAATGTGACTGTTGTTTTTTATACTGGCATCGAGCTGTCTTCCCAATTTATTTAGATGATGTATATGAAAACGCCGTTGATGCAGCCAGATTACATGTAAGTAAAGAATAATATAAAGAATAAATCCATCCATTTTTAAGTCACTGTGCAAACTATTCTAATTTAAAATAGATCATTTGATTTAATAAATTATTTGAAAATGAACTGCTAATGTTGTGCTATACAATGCTATGCATATTCAGTAGCATTTATAGTCTAAATTTTATATTAATACTTAATTAACTTTAATATGTTTAACTCTTCCCCTCACATTCCTGATCATTTTTCTTGATTTTAGTTTATGTCACAATTGTCTGACATTAATTTGTCAGCAAGGTATATATTATTCGGACCTTTCTGTTTCTGTATGGAAATAAGTGTATTTGAATGCTCAAGATAGGAAAGAGTAAGTGAATGTGAATTTTTTGTATATTTAAAATATATACTTTAGAGAATAAAATCAGACTTCTTTTATTTAGGAAAGGAAGACAGTCGTGTAAAAAAGAAAGCTGTTAGCCTTCAGATTGAGGTTTTTCTTTCAAAATAGATAATTAACCTTTGTAATATTATTTAGGTTAGAGATCTGGTTTTTATAAATTTATGTGCATTCTAATTTTCTTTTTAGTACATGTTCAGTGCTTTACGTGATTGTGTACCCGCTATGATGCATGCAAGACATTTAGAGTCCTATGAAATACTTCTGGATTGCTATGACAAGGAAATTATGGAAATTTTAAATGAGGTAACATCATATTTGAGGTTGAAAAACTTAGAAAATGTATTTGGAGTGCAGTGTTTGGAAAAACTTGTTGGATTGAGTCAGGCTTTCATGTATTTAAAATTATTTATAAATCCCTGTCTAGAACAAAGAAACCATTTTTAGTTATAGTATCAATGTTATGCTAAATTGGTCTTTAATTCCTAATTCTTTATGTAGAGGTCTAGACTAGGAATTTGGAAAATAATTTTTATTTTAGTAAATAGTACATTTATATTTAAGTTTCTGTTTATTAGAAGAATGCAAATGCAAAATTGGTTTGAATATTGAACGCTGCTTATGGTAATATTGTTAAGACAACTTTGCTGTCAGTATTTTATTAAATTTATTTGGAGAGCTACTGACTAAAAGGAAATTACATATTTGAAAGATTGACTTGTGTAACAAAAATAATTCAAATGCATATAGTACCTCCTCCTCCCTGTTTGAATGAAGTATTATAAACACTGATATCTTTAAAATTAGATTTTTCACCTAATATTTTTATTTGGAGGGAGGAATTAAAAATGAGTAAATTTCACAATATAAACCTTATTCAGGTTTGATAAAATTATGGAAAATTTTATATGATTTCTTTTATTAAATATTCTTATTTAGAAAATAAAAGATGTCTTGCCAGTATTTAGAACTCCATGGTAGACCAACAAAGATGATGAATTTCATTACTTTTAGCTCAGTGAATTTGTGATTTTTAATGATTATTACAAGGGAAGCTTTTTAAAAATTTCCTCTCTTGCATGTTCTCAGAATTTTTCTTTTGTTGCTTGTTCCCATAAATTTTATACTTTATACATTTGTGTTTCTTGTAATGAAGCCATTGGCATTAGCTTTTGATTTTCTTTCAAGGGTGTTAAAGTATTAATAAAAATAAAAGCTTAGAGTTTATCTAACTGCTTCCTGGTAAGAAAAATCATTGGTTTAAATGGATAGCAAACTAATTTTCACTTTCCCAATAAAAATAGTATTTTACCATAGAGTATTTGGATCCTTAAAAACTGATTATAAAATGCTAATGGTTAAAGCATAGATACCTAGTGGAACAGTACAATTGAAATATTTTGAAAAATTAAGGTTTAAATTCTTTTGTGAATAGCATTTGCTGGACAAGTTGTGCAAAGAAATAGAGAAGGATCTGCGACTTTCTGTGCATACTCATTTAAAGCTGGATGACCGAAACCCTTTCAAAGTTGGCATGAAAGACCTGGCCCTTTTTTTCTCTCTGAATCCAATTCGGTTTTTCGATCGTTTCATTGACATTCGAGGTGAGTGTTCTGCTTTCCTTCTGAAAGTTATATTCTGTATCTTTTTGCCCCAACTATAAAAGAAAAAGTCAAAAATGAAACTTCCACCTTATCTTTTTTAGTGTTAGTCTGTTCTTTAATTCCCGTCTGTGTATTTTTATTTTCCTATCACCTTATTTAGAAAAATGAAATTTAATGTTCCAAGACAAGTTGTTTCCTTCATAGTTTCATTTATTTCTCTTCCTTATCTATCATTTCATGAATCTGAAATATTTTGAAAAAAATTTTTTGTAGCTTATGTAACTCACTATCTGGACAAGACTTTCTACAATCTTACAACGGTAGCTCTTCATGACTGGGCCACTTACAGTGAAATGAGAAATTTAGCTACTCAGCGTTATGGATTGGTTATGACAGAGGCACATCTTCCTAGTCAGACTTTGGAACAGGTATGGTATAAAATGTTTCTAGCATAGTCTGACTGTAGCATACCAATATTTAAGAAATCTTTTTTTTTTACTTTACTATATGTTTATTTTTTAAGAAACTATTTGCTACATAAAATGTCATACTTGACAAGAGTAAAAAATTAGATGATGCTGATTTGCTTTATCAAAGAAATTACCATTATCATAGGCTTCCTGTTTACATTTCACCTTTTGGTAAACATTTGAAATACAGGCATACCTTGGAGATATGTAGGTTTAATTCCAGACCATTGCAATAAAAGTGAGTATTGAAATAAAGCAACGCACACAAAGTTTTTGGTTTCCCAGTGCATGTAAAAGTTCTGTGTACACTATACTGTAATTTAAGTGTGCAACAGCATATGTCTAAAAAAAACAGTGCATATACCTTAATTTAATACTTTTTTGCTATAGTAGGCTATCACTTGAGCTTGTTTGAAAAATGGCACTGGTAGACTGGTTCAACCAAGCAGGGTTCCCACAGACTTTTAGTTTGTAAAAAATGCAATAAGTACAAAATGCAGTAGAGCGAAGCACAGTAAGACGAGGTATGCCTGTGCGCATAGGTTTTGATACAGCTTTTCAGAAATGTATTGGGATAGCCAGGTGATTTCTGCAGAATTGTAAAAAGTTCAGTGAAGGTCATACAGTTAAGGATTTTAAACTTAGGTATAATATATAAACTTCAGTATCTTAGAAAAATGCTTAAATTTATGTAATTATAAGTGTATTTGTTCTTTTTTTAAAATATATCTTTATTGATTTCAGAGAGAGGAAAGGAGATGGAGAGAGAGATACAGAAACATCAATGATGAGAGTCATTGATTGGCTGCAGCCCCCAACCCGGGCATGTGCCCTTACCAGGAATCAAACCCTGATCTCCTGGATCCTAGGTCGATGCTCAACTGCTGAACCACACCCGGCTGGGCTGTATTTGTTCTTAAAATGAGGAATGCTAAGAAGCATTTAGTTTCCCTAATTCAATTGACAATATAGCAGTTATCTCATGAGTGCCAGAGTTTATTTTCAGTTAATTTGCATTTAATTCTTTCTAAGATAATCCAGATAATATTTACCAAAAAACATTTATTCAGTTCCAGAATTTAAGGATCATGATTTTTCCTTCATCCCACTACATCTAGGTACCATTTCTGGGATCAGTATGTATATCCTTTCATTCATTTATACACTTAATATTTACTGAAAACATGCTAGGCACTGAATTAAGTTTAGGGATACAAAAAGAAATAGGAACAGCTCCTGTACTTAGAGCTTGGGGGGAGAAGGAATGAGTAAACAACAAAAAAAATACATAAACAGTTTTTTTGTTTGGGTTTAGTTTTGGTTAATCCACTCCTAAGGATGTTTTTTCCATTGCTTTTTCAGAGATTGGAAGGGAAAGAGGGAAGGGATGGGGAGAGAGAGAAACAGCAACATCGATGTGAGAGATACATTGACTGGTTGTCTACCTCATGCTCCCCACGACAGGGTGTCAGGGGGAGAGGGGGAGCAAGGGGCAGGGATCGAACCCACGAGGGCCAGTGCTCTAACCACTGGGCCATGCCCACCAAGGCCAAAATACATTTTTAACTTAAAACATGAGGAAAGCTATAATGAAAACCTTTATCAGAGAGGTATTTTGAGCCCTAATTAGAAAGGCTATAGAACAATTTATGAGATACCATTAGGTATTAGAGTAATAACTGAAGACTGAAGGATTCTTAATCATTCTTAATGAAGGATTCATTTAAGGTGGACTAGTGTAATGAAAAGAAGCATAAGGATTGGGAATTAGACTTTCCAAAATCCCTAGCTTCTGCCTCTTCCTAGCTATTTGACCTTGGTTCTTTAGGTGTAGAATTTAGAATAATACCTCATTTTTTGAGAATTACCTATAACTTTGTGCAGTACCTGAAAAATAGTATGTATTTTATAAATATCAACACATATCCTGACTACCTTTTAGAGTATTAGTTTACTTTGTAAAAATAATATAGAGAAGATCCCTGGGAATACAGAAATAGTCTCAAGAATGGGGGTTGGGGAATGATTGTGAGTCATGGATCTTTGAATATTTAAACTTACCTGCTCCTGTGTATACAAAAGGGATATGATAACATGCAGCCAGGTTTCTCCCATGAGATAGTCCTGACTGTACATGTTAGAGGGCTCTTTTAACCTTTGGCCATACATTTTGCATAGTTGTGTTTTTTTGTGTGTTTTTTTTTAAAAATATATCTTTATTGATTTCAGAGAGAGGAAAGGAGAGGGAGAGAGAGAGCTAGAAACATCAATGATGAGAGAGTCATTGATCGGCTGCCTAGCCCGCAACCCGGGCATGTGCCGTGACCGGGAATTGAACCCTGATCGTCTGGATCCTAGGTCGATGCTTAACTGCTGAGCCACGCCCGGCCGGGCTGCATAGTTGTTTTTTAAAGTAATTTAAAAATATTGGGGCCCTGGCTGGTGTGGCTCAGTTGGTTGGAACATTGTCCCAGACACCAAAAGGTCTCAGGTTCCATTCCTGGTCAGGCCACATACGCAGGTTGTGGGTTCGATCCCTGGTTGGGGTGCATACAGGAGGCCACCGATAGATGTTTCTTTTTCCCTTCCTTTCTACAAAATTCAGTAAAAAAAAATGTCCTCAGGTGAGGATTAAAAAATATATATTAGGAAACGTAATATAAACAGTAAGTTACTATACTGATACAAGTCTAACTGATTATCTTAATAATAGAACTTCTGTGTGGATTGTTTTGCAGGGCCTAGATGTTTTAGAAATTATGAGAAACATTCATATATTTGTGTCTCGATACCTCTATAATCTGAACAATCAGGTGAGTGCATTTTAGAAGGTTTTTTTGTTTTTTTTTAACGTGAGTGGATATATAGTAGAAGGCTGAAGGTAAAGAATCAATTCTCAATTGTGAAATTGGTAAAATAAAGCAAAAAAGGATTATAGATCATCTTGTTTATTCCTTTGCTTTGATTGTATTATCTTCTTGGATGACTTTCCAATGAAATTTTCTTTAATGAAATAGATTCTAAAATTTTCTTTGGATAACTGACCAGTGATTGCTATGTATTGTGTTGTTGTTTAGCATAAATTTGTTTCATTGCAGATTTTTATTGAACGAACAAGCAATAACAAACATTTGAACACTATTAATATTCGGCATATTGCTAATTCAATTCGAACACATGGCACAGGAATCATGAATACAACAGTAAGAATCTTTTTTTGGGTCAAATCTTTTTCAGGGTTTTTATTCAAGGTCAGGGCCTTTTTTTTATTCATTCTCAAAGCACCTACACTTCTCAGTTTAGAAATTATTGCAGTTGACATTTAATAACTTTAACAGATACCTGTTTAAAATGTCTGTCACTCCTTTTAGACTATAAATTTCATTACAAGAACTATGTCTAGCATGGGAGCAGTCACATTGCCTTGCATGTAAGAAGTGCTCAGAATATTTATTGATAAATGGTTGAATGCTTACAATCTTCCTTCAGGAAAGTTCAAAGAGCACCACATTTCTTACTTTAGTATCATTCTAGATGTGAATGTTAGTAATAAGTAATCTTATAGATGGAGAAACATAGAAACTTCTGACTATGGTTTATGGTTTAAAAATTGTGTTGAATCTGGTTTTGTGATTCTCTCTACAGTTCTTAATCCTATTATGAAAGTATTTTCCATTTCTTTCTTTTTTTCCTTTTGTAGTAAAAATATTTAAGGGGAACTTGTAGAAAGTTCTGTAAAGTTGGGGGATAAAAAATTTCATTTATTCACATATTTCAAGTCCAATGTGAATTAGACTTTATAAGTATTAGACTTTATAAAGTCCCATAAATTAGACTTTATCATATAAATAATTGTTATTCAATAATATTGACTTAAAATTAATTTATAATTTTTTCCAATTTTATAGGTTAATTTTACCTACCAGTTTTTGAAAAAGAAGTTCTATATATTTAGCCAGTTTATGTATGATGAGCATATCAAATCCAGATTGATTAAAGATATTCGGTTTTTCAGGGAAATCAAGGACCAAAATGATCATAAGGTATTTTACATAATCTTTTTAAGTTGGTTTTCAGTTCATCTGTTGAGTGTATACCAAATGGTTAACAGAAATGGAGTAATACGATACATACTATTTTAGAGTATGCTTATTACATATCAGTACATGTAAACCCACCTTGTTCTTTTTTAAGATGTATACCATAACTTATTTGACTCTCTCCTACTGATGAATATTTAGTTTCTTTCTGATTTTTCAGTGTTACAAACAGTGCTACACATTTATCTCTGTATATTTAGAGACTATTTCTGAAAGACAGATTCATTGAAGAGAAATTTCTAGGGCAAAGAATATGTGTATTTAAAATTCTGATACATATTGCCAAACACTCTAAAATACTGGATCAGTTGCCATTCCAGCCTATAATTTGTAAGAATGCTGTTTTCTCTTCACCCTCCAGGCCGAGCTTTCTCATGGTGAGGAATTGTAAGTGGTAACAGTACAGAGGCATATAGCCACTTGGATAGAGAGCCAGCAGCCTTAGATGGGCCATGTATTTGATTTGCTGCATCAGTTACCCTTCTTAAGCATCATTTAGTTCCAACTCTCTTGTTTACTAGTTGTTAGTTCTTTTCAGTGTCAGAGCAGAAAAGTATTGCGTTCTAGTAAAATAATAAAATTACAGATTATAGTTATCAGAATTATATTAACTATTTAATTTTTATTGGAACAAATTACTAGTATTCAGAGAAATAACATGCTGTTGTTGTATAAGAATTGTTTCCATTTATTATTGATAAAAATGAGTTATTTCCTATATCTTTTAATCACCTAAGACTTGAAAAATCATTTCTTATTGGTGATGGCTACTAGAAATTTTAGCTTGGCCTGTGTGTGTTATTTGGGAAGAGTGTGTTTATATAAGTCTCTAATACCTATTCAGCCCACAAAATACAGTCACCTGTCTCAGAACAAATGTTTCTAGGAAGAACTGGTTTCTTCTATCTATCCGATAGAGTAGCTGGGTGTTGGGAGACTAATGATGGTGATAGGGAATTTAAGTTTGGTGCATTAATAATTATTCTCCTTAGCTGATGTAAAAATAATTTATTTTATACCAGTCTTGAACATTGGTAGTTTTTGTGCTATAAAATTTTTGTTAGACTTGAGTGATTTTTTTTTCCTGAAGCACAATGGAAATACAAAATTAGAAAGAAAAGTGGTATTGGCATGTTTGATTTGGTAGGCATTTTATACTCTAGGGGTTTTTATTAATAAAGATAGTCTTTAAATTATCTCTCTAGTATCCATTTGAAAGAGCAGAAAAATTCAATCGAGGCATCAGAAAACTTGGAATAACCCCAGAAGGACAAAGCTACCTTGATCAATTCAGGCAGCTCATCAGCCAGATTGGTAAGTATTATCACAGTGTTGGGAAATAAAGTACAAATCCCAAGAATCTGTCTCATATGTTAAATATCTCATACAAATAATATGTGAGTGTCTGAGTTCAGCTCTATTCCTCTAGAGTAATTTTCTTACCAAAGTTTTTCATGTATGATTAGTCTGTTGGTGCAGAAATAATTGATAGACTGTGGACTAATATGTTAAATAAAATCTTTTAATTAAAAATACATTCAATAACTAATTCATCTCAAAGACAATACTCATAGTAATAGTCAACTGATAACTATTTATTGGGTACCTACTCTGTTTAAGGCACTGTTTGGGCTTTTAAAAGAGGTGATATAGCCTAAATGCAAAGGTATAAAATATGTGAAAAGCTAACTAGTAATATAACTTCAGAAGTTACATATAAATTTAAAGATGAAATGTTAAATGTTGTAATTCTTCTACACCATTTCACATTTATATATAATTTCTGCCTTACATGTAGGACTTGTCTTCTGAAATGTGTTGCATTATATTTAGAAGCAAGAACTGCTTTTAAAAGTAAAAGACTAAGCAAACTTTATGCATATTTCAGCTTCTCAAATGTATCATCACTGTTAATATCCTTACAGTAACTGTGTGAGATAGGCACGTAATCACCATTTTAAAGATGCAAGAAGAGAAACTTAGAAATAAGTGGTATTGCCCGGCTGGGTGTGGCTCAGCGGTTGAGCACTGACCTAGGATCCAGGAGATCGGGGTCAGGGCACTTGCCCTGGTTGTGGGCTAGGCAGCCAGTCAATCACTCTCATCATTGATGTTTCTATCTATCTATCTCCCCCTCCTTTCCTCTCTCTGAAATCAATAGATTTTCTAAGTATTTAGTTCTGGAGTAAAGTCACCAAACACTAGCTTAACTTTTTTTAAAAAATTTTATTGATTTTTAGAGAGAGAGTGAGAGAAACATGGATTTGTTGTTCCACTTATTTATGCATTCATTGGTTGATTCTTGTATGTGCCCTGACCGGGGATGGAATCCTCAACCTTGGTGTATTGGGATGGCGCTCTATCCAACTGAGCTACTCAGCCAGGACCCTAGCTTAACTTTTATAAATTGCTTTAAATATTATACTTTTCTATTACGTATTAGTACAAGAACTTAGAAAATTTTAGTTTTGTAAATTTATTACTTTAAACAATTTAATAATGAAGTATTGTCAAATAAGTACAGATATTGGTCTGAAAATTTGGAGGAAAACAAGGAAACTAGATATTTGATTTTTCTAAGATATGTATTGAAACATTTAACATTATCTCTCATATTGGGATAGGCCTTAAAAGAGATTCAGTGATACCTATTTTGAAGTTTGTTAAAAACGTCAGATGAGATAATGTATGTAAAGCACATATTACTGTAATGATTGTGAGGCTTTAACTCCTTGCCTTTTTTGTGTGTTCTTTCTCCCAAGTAATTTAAATTCAGTTGTGTAATCAATATACGTTGAATTCCTACTGTGTGCCAGGACATGTTGGCTATAGGGATGGAGCAGTGAAAACAAAAGCTGTATCATAGATTTTCATTCTGTTTGGGGGAGACGCAAACAAGATGCACATGTTAGTGATAAGTGCTGGGCAAGGAGATGTAATGGGGCCTGGGCAGTGCTGTTCAGTGACGTTCAGGGAAAGCTCTAAGGAGGTGATATTTGAACAGGGACTTAAATAACTCAAGGGAATAAGCCATGTGCATATTGAGGGAAAGAGTATACCAGACAGAGATGACAGTAAGTGCAGACGCCCAGAGTCTGCTTAGTATTTTTGGGAAATAGAGGCTGGAATGGAGTTAGTGAAGGTGTGAGTGGTGGGGCATGATATCAGAACAGCATCAAGGGGCAAGGTCACACAAGGCTATGTTTAGATGTCAGTTTGGATTTTATTGTGAGATGGAAAGCCATTGTAGAGTTTTCAGAAAAAAAGAAATATGCTCCAACTTAGTTTTAAAAGTATCACTGACTTGTATGTAGATAAAAGATTGGTGAGGGGTGAGGGGAGTACTAATGGTGGAAGTAAGG
The DNA here is from genome assembly GCF_964146895.1 of Miniopterus schreibersii. Classification (NCBI taxonomy): domain Eukaryota; kingdom Metazoa; phylum Chordata; class Mammalia; order Chiroptera; family Miniopteridae; genus Miniopterus; species Miniopterus schreibersii. The sequence continues at coordinate 175,683,150 of NC_138102.1, forward strand.
AAATCAGGAGGCCATTGCATATTGCAGTGGTCTAGGCAGGAGTGGTGGTGGTTTTGGAGTAGGGTGATAGCTGTTAAGGTAGTGTAGGCTGGTTGGATACTGGCTACATTTTAAATGCTGAGCCAAATAATTTGCCCATTGATTAGGTATAAAGTGTAAGAGAAAGAGAGAAATTGGGATGACTTCAAGGCATTTGGCCTGAGAACCTGGAAGGATGGAATTGTCAATATTTGAAATAGGAAATGTAATTAGGGGTGAAGATCTTGAGTTTGACTTGAACATACAAATTAAAAATTCTTCTTAGCCATGTAGGTATAGGCATTGGATTAAAAAGCCTAGAGGAAGTAGTTCATGCTTGAGAATATAAATTTGGGAGGCATCAATTAAAGTTTTCCAGTAACACTTTCAGGTGTGTGTGTGTGTGTGTGTGTGAGAGAGAGAGAGAGAGAGAGAGACAGACAGACAGAGAGGGACTCAATATGAGTGAAGAAATTATTGATATAGTAAAAAAAAATTTTTTAATGTCACTATCAAATGGGTTACATTTATTTTTAAAGGATTTAACATAAATGTATATAAGAATGTACACTTATATTTTAAGTGCATAAGTATGTAAGTTTTATTTTTATGGAGCAAGAACTGAAATAAAATACAGCAGGAACTTTTGTTACTAAGGCGTGGAAACCTTGTAATTGACTACTATATATAACTATATTCCTGATATTAGAGTTGAATTATCTGTATAAATACCTGATTTTTGTGTGTGTGGTTTTTAAGGTAATGCTATGGGCTATGTACGAATGATAAGATCTGGTGGCCTTCATTGTAGCAGCAATGCCATTAGGTATGGACACAAATATCCTTTTGCCTTGTTTATTCCATTTAAAATTTTTATGTCATTTAAATTTATTGTTAGATTGTAGAGAAGGTTTTTTTTCTTGTGTATTTTGATATAAAACACAGAAGAAAACCATTAATTCTACTAGTTAAAATATTTTTCTTAAAATTTAAGACTGGCAGACTTTTGAAAATCTTTATTTCTCTTAAATTTATAGTTTATCAGTACAGTTTGTTAATGGTTCTAAAGATTATATTATTTTAAGGATTAAAATTTGATTATTCATATATAAAATTCAGTATTGGAGCTAAAGTGGTATTAGTGATATAACTGAAATGCAAAGTTCTTTTCAGATATATAGTTGAAAAATTTAGAGTCCCACAGTACCACTTTTATATGTTTCAGTTGTACCCATTTATCTTCCCTTAATAAATTCCTTCCGAAATTCTTACCTAGATTTGTGCCTGATCTTGAAGATATTATAAATTTTGAAGAACTAGTAAAAGAAGAAGGTCTTGCAGAAGAAACAGTAAAAGCAGCAAGGTAATCTAATTTTAGAATAATCTAAATTTGGAGATTTATAAAGTATATGTTTATATAAAATTCTTATAAGAATAGACTAGAGGGTAATATATAAACTTACATGTCATTCTTTTTATTATACAAGTTATGGTCTCAGGTGATGAAATATAATTTTTTTAAAGACTGCAGTATTCTGAGATCTTTCCAACTTCAATAAAAAGGGATCTTCTAGAACCTGCTGTTTAATATAGTAACCACTAGCCACACGTGGCTGTTGAACACCTGAAATGTAGCTAGTCCAAATTGAAATGTGCTGAAGTGTAAAGTACATAACTGATTTGGGGGATTTAGTATAAAATAAATGCCAAATAGCTTGTTCATTTCACCTGTTTCTTCTTACTTTTTTATGTTTCTATTTGCTAGCGCTGTTCTAGAATACCAGTCCTTCATTTCATGTAAGCTAGAGCAGCACTGTCCAGCACAGTAGCCCTGATCACATGTAGCTGTTGAACTCTTGAAGTAGGGTTCATGGGACTGGGGAACTGAATTATATATTTTATTTCATTTACATTTAAATAGCTAATGTCTGTTTTATTGGACTTTGCATATCTATAGACTTGAGTCAGCAGTGATTTTGGGACACAATTTAAAATTTGAGAAAGATATGCAGAGTTGAGAAATACTTTAGAAAGCTAAGTTTTATTATTAATATAATTATGACAGTTTATTGAGTCAGACACGAAAGGGCAAAGTAGAGACAATTTGAATTTCAGAAAGCATAATGATAGAAATCAATTATAATATATTGAATAAAATACATTATTACATTGAATAAAAAAAAGAGATGAGTCATAGTGGTAATAAGAAAGGTTGGAGGAGCAGAGGGAAAGTTTCTTTTTACAGAAGAATGCTAGCTTAATGAAGGGATGAGAAAATTTAGGGGGAAAAATCACTTTTGCTGTCACAAATATAATACTTGAAATCAGACAAAAATCATCAGTGAGTTCTAAAATATTTTTGGTGAGTAGAGTATTTCATCAAAAAATTATCCCATAAATTGTTTATTAATAACAAAGAGGAAAACTATCTTTACAATTTACAATGGGGAAATTGCTGTACTGTATTTCCCCTTGACCAAGTGATCAATCAGCATCACCAGTAACAAGACATACTGACAGTATGTGGCCTCTTGATGCAAATGTAATAGCAAGTACCTATGTTGTATTCTTGCCAGAAATGTTTACTCTGAACTTACGAGAAAACCATTGGAGACATCCAGAGTGTTAGGCATTCTGCCAAACACCAGGCCTTGACTCAAAAAATGTCGCATGTCATGAAAGACCAAAAATACAAGGAGACTCTTGTATGACAGTTTATTGACTGGAGACTAAAGAGACCTGATGACCAAAGTGGATGATCCTTAATTATATCCTAGATAAAGAAAAAAATCGTGATAAAGGAAGGACATTTTAGGGATAATTGGGGAAAGTTGAACACGTATTATGTTACTATATTTTATTTTGGGGTGTTACAATGTATTATGGCCTCTTAGGGAAATGTCCTGTGTATTTTTTCAAACTTAAAAAAAAAAAAAATATCTTTATTGATTTCAGAGAGAGGAAAGAAGAGGGAGAGAGACAGAGAGAAACATCAGTGATGAGAGTCATTGATCGGCTGCCTCCTGCAACCCCCAACTGGGGATTGAGCCGACAACCTGGGCATGTGCCCTGACTGGGAATAGAACCCTGATCGCCTGGATCCCAGGTTGATGCTCAACCGCTGAGCCACGCCCGGCTGGGCAATGTCTTGTTTCTTAATAGATTAATATGAAAGTGTTCATGGGCTAAGTGACATGAGGTCTGCAACTTTTAAATGTTTCAGGAAAAAGAAAACGTTGACAAAATGTGAATTGGTGGGCTAGTTGAAAGGTATATAGGTGTTCATTATAGTGTATTTTAACTTCTTGATAGGTTTAAACTTTTTTTAAATGAAAAAAGAAAATACACTGGAAAATGCACGCGTGCGTTTCATGAGGATAAGGTATTCCAACACAGATTTGCGCCGAAATACCGCTAGGCCACTTCTTTTCCAGGCTGAAACCATGAGCGGCTAATAAGCTATTTGGAATCACCTGCCCTGAAATGATTAGGAGAGTTTGTGGCTTACATAGAAAAGAAGAAAATCAGACCTTTTTACCGATTAAATGATTCATTCATTTAAAAATTGAAGACTTTTTGGAAATATTTTGAAGCAGTTCAGTGAGGGCAGTGAGTGGGATGCTGTCTTTTAAGATCTCCAGATGTGTGCAAAGGAGCAGATGACTAACATCAAGTGAAGGAAAGTTCACTGCAGGTGAAATCAAGGACTGGTGGGGTTATAAGAATGAACCGATGACTGGAATGGAGAGTGACCTCTTCCGGAACGAGGAGGAGAACGGGAGCAGGTCTCTGAGTCTGAGATAAAGTAACGCAGGGCAGTGTTTCAAGGGTTAGTAGTTGCCTGCTTGCAGAAGGGAGTAGGTAGGTAATTGGATTATGTGAGTCTCAAAGGAGAGATTGCTACCTTCTAGTGGTGGGGGAATAATAATTTGACAGTGGTAGTAGCTACACATGAGGGACACAGGACAAAAAGCAGCGATGTTTCTGAAGGTTGAATGGGATTCTAAGTTACTGAAAAAGAACAAGGTTTCAGTTGTGGTAAGGAGATGCAGAGAAGCAGCATTAGTGAAAAGATTTAGGACGCAGAGGAGTCTAAGTGAAATGGAGTTCTGCAGGGCTTGCGGGAAGAAGAAATACAAAACTCAAAGTACGTTAAGTGCCAAGATGCCCTACAATATTCTGTTTTAGGGATTAAGTTTAATTAAACAATACTGATCAACTTCTATCAGTAAAAAAATTCATTATGAGCTCTAAGAAAATTTACTTACAATTATCTTACAGTATTTTGTACTTTTGCATGCTCTCATTTAAGCTGATGAGAGATGGATTTAAAAAGCCACACCTGTATTGAGACAGGAACCAGATAATTTTTTGCATTTTAGGCATTTGGATTCAGTCCTCAGTGATCACACACGAAATTCTGCTGAAGGCACAGAGTATTTCAAAATGCTTGTAGATGTTTTTGCGCCAGAATTTCGAAGGCCAAAGAATATACATCTCCGAAATTTCTATATCATTGTTCCCCCTCTGGTGAGTATCTTTAGTATCCAAAATGAATTTTAAAAAGTGTTAATAAATAGATCTAATTCCTTTGAATGCATACAGACTGTATTATTGCCTTTCTGGTTGTAGATAAAACTAAATGTGATTTCAGTGAATGTGGCCTAGAATTTTTATTTATTAGCTATGCAGAATGAGACTTATTTATAGTTAAGATAGATTCTTATTTGTTAATAACTGCTAGAGAAACCTAGTGTGATTTAAATTGCATTGTTTTAGAGGACAACTTCCTGCTATTCAATAGTAAATACTAACATCTAGACTAAATTTTTAGTGCTTCCTCATTATAGTATATAGTGTGTTCTGCTCTAATTCTGTAGTTTCCATCCAAAATAGCTCGTTACCCAAAATTGCATTATAAAAAACAATTGTTACCATAGGGAAAAATGGAGTTAAGAGATTAAGAAGTATATAATAGCAGTAAGAGTTATTTCTCCCTAAAGGTTTCTGTATAAAGCTGCTTTTAAAGTGGATAGGTCTGAAATCTAAATATCACTGAGCAGATGTAGCTTTTGATTAATCTTTGATCAAGACTAGTAACTTTCATATTGCTGCCTGAATTACACATACCTTCTTACATATTATATATTATAGCCATTGAAAGTGGCTGATGGTCTGCTGACAGTTTTCTTCATGAATTTTCCTTTATTTTTTATACATTTATTGTTAATCCTCTCGCACTGTAATTATGCCGTAATTATGATATAGCAAAAATGTCCATATTTATCTGACAAGTATTGTTTTTTCATCTTAAGCTAGTGTTGAACTGGAGGTGAGCCCATCTTAGTTATACTTGATAACAGTGTAATTACCTTAGGGTGAGTTCAAACCACATTTTTTTTAATTTGAAGGACAATATACTCGAGCTGTGGTACACAGCAGTGGGGAACCATTGTGAGTTTTGGGAAGAGTGGAGGTTTTCAGGGCAGCTGTCAGAATTCAGTTAGTGGAGGAGGGAACAAGGTAGATTAAGAGCACTGGAAAGACGTGTGGGACACTTCCTGCGCTGGAGTTCACGATCTAATTCCAGAGCAAAAGACAGACGCAAATGAGATCGCTAAAGTAGCAGCTGATTAGGTTTCACAAATCTGTGCTTCATTGCCAAGTAAGTTTTATAGGCAGTAAAAGTGAAATTTGATTGTTTTGTTTCCAGTGTAAGCTGTTACATAGTACTTACCACACTGTCTCTCTTTACCCCTTTAGAACTGTGCTACCATATCTAGACACAAGTGGCTACTTAATTAAAATTTTATAAAATGAAAAATCCAGTTCCTTAGCTTCAGTAGCCACATTTCAAGTGCTCGTTGTTCCTGTGTGGCTAGTCACTTACTGTCCTGGCAGTGCAGATATGTAGCATGTCTGTCGTTGCTGAGAGTGCTGCTGTGGAGGGCGAACTTGTAGATGATATTTGTTTCTTTATCGTGATTACTTACTATAGTAAGCATTGGTAAATCTTTATTGAATAAATATGCTTAGAGAAAGTATTGGAGAAGCTTAATTTTAGGAAGCGATATTTTTGGGACATTGATGTATCCAAATGACTACCAATCCTTTTTAACCAAGAATACGATAATAGTATTTGGAATGAGTTGGGTGGGCAGAAGGAAGGACTGCCATGCTTAAGAGCACTGTGCTTTGAAGTAAGGCAGGCCTACTCATCTGAACCCAGCTTTCACTTAGAGTACAAGTACTAAACCTCTTAAGCCTCACAGTCCTCAGGTGTAACGTGCATGATAGTTTATGACGACTGTAAAGGCACTGCCCTTTGCGGTAAGTAGTGATGGAGGGGGGAGGGCTCCTGTTTAAAGAACTTGGAAGAAAGAGCCACTAAGAGAAATAGTTGTACAGGTGGTGACCTCTCCAGGAGGCTCTTTGTATGAGGCAAACGTTTCAAATGAAAGGGACGGGAACCTAGAAGAGATCCTATTTATAATTTTTGAAATCTCTGTTTTAGCAACTAAGTTCTGAAGATTGTTTTAACATAGGTGTTTTTCTAATATGTCGTATCTTTTTAGACCCTCAACTTTGTAGAGCATTCCATTAGTTGCAAGGAGAAACTGAATAAAAAAAACAAAACTGGAGCTGCTTTTACTGATGATGGCTTTGCCATGGGTAAGCTTCGTGGACTTGTCTTCCCATTAGTTTTAAGTTCACCGCCATATGCGTTTTTAGAGATTTGCTTGAGACTAGGTCTGTGTTCTCTTTGTAGATTTGTTTTTCACGAGTGGTGTTTACTGCTTGTTTTCTTAGCTGGCTCATCTGATACTTGTTTTTCTTAATTTGGAATGATCTTTCATGCCCCCTTGGTATTGCTAATCACTTAGAGTAGTTGGACCTCACAGGCGCTGTTTTCCAGTTTTAGCATCTTGTATTTAGTTTTCCTGGTCTCCCGGTAGCTTCCCTCAGTGTTGTCTAGTTAGCAGGGGAGCTTTCCCCACTTACAGCCGTGTTAACCCCTAGGTGGTTTTCAAAGCCACGCCATTTTTTTTCTTCTTGCTTGCCCTGCTTTTCATCGTTACACCTTCACATCTTGTTTTAGGAGAAATTAAGCCCCATTGCTAGACTTACTCATTTATGCTATAAAATGTAATTTAAAAGAGAATTAATTCAAAGTGGTTAGCTTAATGTTAGGAGTAGTTATTGGTGAACACAACTTTAGTACTTGTATTTTGCTTTGGTTCTGCTGATTGCAGGTGTGGCTTACATTCTAAAGCTTTTGGATCAGTACCGGGAATTTGACTCACTTCACTGGTTCCAGTCTGTTAGAGAGAAGTACCTGAAGGAGATAAGGGCAGTTGCTAAACAACAGAATGTGCAGTCAGCTAGTCAAGATGAAAAACTTCTACAAACCATGAATCTCACCCAGAAGCGACTGGATGTCTACCTACAGGTTAGAGAAGAGTAATAGTTAAATCTGCCTTAGACTTTTTGTTATCTGAAAAAACATAAATCATATGAAAACTTCCATTTTAACAAGTGAGATGAATAGAGGTAATTAGAATATATCTTGAAATGAGTGGTATTCAGAAGCCATTTGACTCAGGTCTTAAAAATGGATGGGTTACTTAGCTCAGTTTCTATATTTATGATTTCCACTGGAACTTTTTAGAAATTACAAGAGAGACATTAAATATGATTTTGATATTTTGCTTATAATTAGTATTTTCATCTTTTATTTCAATTTTTTTAAATTTACTTAGGAATTTGAATTGCTCTATTTCTCACTGAGCAGTGCAAGAATTTTCTTCAGAGCTGACAAGACTGCGGCTGAAGAAACCCAAGAAAAGAAAGAGAAAGAAGGTCAGTGAGTGGCTTAAATTTGGAAAAACCAGTAAATCTTTCCTTAACAGTAGACACTAATCCCCCGTTTTATCTGCTCATACTTCCAGCTCCCTTTTCCTTTTGAAAAATAATACAGACTAGAATTGTCTTTTTAAAAAATAAAACCTGCATGGATCATTTGTGAAACTGAAAAAGACAGTGACATAGTATATGCATTTCATTCTGGAGTAACTCAGTATTCAGTTTCATTCATCTTCTCTTAAATAAAATTAACAAGCTTAGTGTTTATCTTTCACCCCTCACCCTATATCAGATGAGAAACAACAATTTAGAGGGGGGACACTGAATATTGCTGGAGTCAGAGCTGCTGATAACTAGACATTGAGTGAGATGGGGCAGGCGATTAAGGAGGTATAAAGTACAGGTGGCCACTTAGTGACGTAGGAACAGCCTCCTGCTCTCCTCCATCACCATTTATCCCCCCAGACCTTCCTTAACCTCTCCCCAACCCCCTCTCCCCAGCAATCACCACACTGTTGTCCATGTCCATGAATTTTTTTTCTTTTTTGCTCAACCTATATGTTTTAATGTTTAAGAACATTGTTCAGTGTGTCATACTTAAGGAAAGCCCCACCTGATACATTTCTCTCAGATTTGAAATTTAGGAACAGTCATTTTCCCTGCGGAATGGATGTTTCTGTTTTCCTTTCGTGGAAATTAATGTAATAATTTAGGTTTTCCTCTTCCCTTGGAAGCTCAAAACTAGGTATAGCAACTGAGCTGAAAGTTTTCACGTTTGCTCTTTTTCCATTTTACTTGTATTTCATAAATCAAAACAAAATGAATTCTATTTCATCAAGTAAGGTATTTTTATTTATCTTGTCAAATTTTAAAACTTTTTTACATTGAATAGAGGTGATTTAATTGGATAGACCACTTATATCAGCAACCTCATTCCCATAAATTAAATATTACTCATTGGTAAGGAGCATTTGCAGGCATTTTTGGAATCTAGACTGAGTAAATGATAATTGTGTGCTTGAAAAATCATTTCAGGCTGTTACCTGGGAGATACTCAGTATTTATTAAATAAAAATATGTATATATTATGTTCCAGTTCATTTTCAAGGCTAAGGTAATGTTTAGCAAAGCCATTTTGAACAATTTAGTTGGTGTAACCTAAATTATGAAGTAACTCAGTGACTGCATAGGTTCTGCTCAGGCTTTTCATGATGCCAAAACCTTGTCTCCAGTCCTTAATTTACTTTCAGGCCTAAGGCATTAACACAAAACAAACCTTTCCATCTCCCTGGAGCACCTTGCTTTGGACTGAAGGAACTCTGGGTTCTTTCGGGTTGATGTACATCACTCCCGTGCCTAGACTGTTGTTCTGTTTTAGGGCTCAGTTTTAGCTAAAGGTTGCTTGGGGATGAAGTGATAGTTGCTGAATGCATTAGTCACATTGTTTTTCTCTGTTAAGGGAATACATACATGTGACATTTTGCATAAAAAGCCAGGAATTCATTTTTATCACAATCATAATAAAAAGTTGCTTTTAAAAGTAAATTATAACTGCAAATGAAAAATTATCCATTCTGGTCAATATTGTATGTGAATTTGCAGCCATGTTTCTCTAACAGCCTACACTGTACTGGTGGTTCAAACATGCATTGTGAACCTCCCTGATACTGTTCTGGTCTCTCACAAATCTACATTCCCTTTCAGAACCAGTGAAAACATGACAGTTGCAATATTTAGCCTAGGTTATTTTTAAAATTAAGGTAATCTAGATAAAATTTTTGATATTAGAGTAATATTTGGTAGATACATTTTCTTAATTTGGAATTTAGCATTACTGCTCTTCTCAATTTTTACTTTTTATTTTTTTTAACAAATATGTCCATTGTTATTTTCACTTATGCTTCCAGAAGAGACTAAAACAAGCAATGGAGACCTGTCCGACAGCACTGTGTCTGCAGATCGTGTTGTCAAATGATATTGATGGTCTGCGGTGCCCCTGTGAAATCATCAGAATGTGTCGTTACTGTTGCCAGTGAAATGGATGTTAGTAAGCTAATGAAGTGTTTCCTGGGCCACATCTCTGGGAAATATGTAGCTGTTGGAACTCTTTAAGGCAGTGCTCTAAAGAGAAGTCCATTCTTCCAGAGGCTCCACTTTTCAAGGGTTGAGAATGAGATTTTAATGTTGGATTTTTGCCTGGACTTTAGGCCAGAAGATGTGCCTAGGAAGTGGTTATAAAAGGGCCAATCCAAATTCCTGAACTGCCACCTCAGATCTCTTGTAACCTACATGAATGTTTAGAACTTGTATTTGCATAGGTCTTGGATCCATATTTGTCCAGTCATTGAAAATTCAGTGCATATACTGTGTACAGCCAGTAAATACATGTTTAAACAAAAGGAATTGAGCCTGAAATTCATGAAGCATACATATCAATATTCTTAGACAAGGACTTTATGAAGGTGGTTTTAATGCTAGAGACGAGGCACAGTGTGTTATGTGCCCTTTGTACAGTGTAAACGGATTCATTGTTAATTCCATGGGACTCCCAAGAGCTGCTGCTGTCTTTGGTGAGACATTTTATAACTAGTTTACATTGCTTTGAGAACATTTAACCTCCAACAACTGCTTTAAATTTAAGATATACTTCATACGCAAGATGAAAGAAAATTCAGATAAAGCCATAGAGTCCTGCTTGAAGCTTCACTTTGGGTTGAAGGCACTATGCATGATATCCAAGAAAATTGAGTGAATTCTTATTTTACATCCAAACTCAGGTTTCTTCATTAGGTTGAATTGAAATCTTGGTGATGGTTTGGGCAAACTTTTTCTTTAAACCAAGTATAATTTAAGACAGCAGATTAAGCAGGCTTTTAAAAAATTACCACTGTGACAATAAAGTTCTAATCATTTACTGCTTTAAAAAGTATAGAAAGATTTTGAGTAAAGTTAGCTCCCAGCAAGCTACTAGATTTATTTTTGTAAAGCATTGTCAGTTAATAGTTAAATGGTTAATCATGGCCTATAATCTTTTCATATAAAACAATAATACCGTTACAGTGAAAACACGGAAGTTTAAAACTTTACATGTAATACTAACACCAGTTTGGGGAATACTTGACTTTCCATTGCACTTGCCTATTAAGCATTTCTTTGGATAAATCATGTAAGTAATTCTAATGTTTGATTTCCAGCATTTGGAACAGCTATGTAATGCCCTGTCTGTATTCATTGGTCACAGTCAGCGTCATTTCCCCAGCCCAGGATAAACACTTTCACTGTTAAAAGAAGAAACAGAGTAGGTAGGATTTTTTTTTAAATTATGTAAACATGACTTACAGAATTATGGATAATGAATAGATTAAAGGCATTTAATATTTGTAATTCATTCTAACTTTAGAAATGGCCCTAAAGCATGCTGCATAAATAATAATTTATATTTTCATTATTGTAAATGTTTATATTGATCTTGCATTGGATTCTATAAAATTTGCCACTATTTCTTAGCAAAGAATTGCTTTTCTGTTCTTCAACTTCCCTAAAATCATCTCCTTTAAAAGGAATAGAAAAAATGTAATTAGGAGAGAATCGGCTGTCTGTTCAGTATTATTCCCACCTGCCAGTCATTTATTGATACTCGATCGAGTTCACATGCTGTGTGGATACCTGCCTTTGAGAAGAAAGTGATAGGTTATTATTTTCCCTTTAGTTCAAAATGATGTCACTACAGTCTGGATAAATTATAGTAAGTTCACATATTTGAAATAAAATCTCTGAAAAGATTAAGTATATTTAAATGTTATTAAAATGCTGAATTAACAGGGCTTGAGTGTTTCACACCTAAGTTAATATACACATTTGGATGGTTTTCCTTGCTAACATTGTTATTTTCATTTTTTTCAGACATACTGTAATTTAAAATTAGTGTGAGCATTTGTTGTAAATTCACAGAAAACTTAATAATGTTCAAATTCTCAGGAATTAAGTCCTAACCATAACACTGTCAGTTCCAATTAAATTTTGTAAAAGATGGCAAGTTTGTTACTTGAGTGGGGCCTCCCCCTTCCTCAGTTCTAATAGAATACAATATGTATAATAAAACATTAATAAATATAATTTCAAAAATTTACTTCCCCTGGATGTTTATGTTCAAAATTAATCATATCTTAAAACAATATTTAACATTAACCTTTTTGGAGTCCCCTTTAATAAAGTATATGGACTCTATCTTTAAAAAAGCACTTGCATGCACTTAGGCAAGGAATTTCAAGTATAAGATTGGTGCTGGCGTCTCTCCGTGCATCTTGTGTGACGAACTTTTGCTTTTTTTCGTTTGTACCTTTTTGATCTTTGTATTGCTTGCTATTTTCATGTAAAGAAACTACGTGATTATGGATTATTAGTTTGCAGTGTTTAATGTTACAAATAACTAAGATGCCCTTTGCAAACATGAGTTGAACTGAAACAATAATAAGTGAGCACCTTTTATTTTAATCCTCACTCGAGGATGTTTTTACTGACTTTTAGGGAAGGGAGAGAGAGAAAAAAACATTGATGTTAGAGAGAGACATCGATCTGTTGCCTCCTGTACACACCCCGACTGGGGATCGAGCCCGCAGCCTAGGTATGTGCCCTGACTGGGAATTGAACCCGCGACCTTTCGGTGTACAGGACGATGCCCAACCAACCGCGCCGCCTGGCCAGGGCAGTGGGCGCCTTTTAAATGTTGCCCTGAGGTGAGACACGGGCCTTGTCAATAGCAGCAGCAGTTTTCCTCGGGGAAGCCTGGCGCCCCTCCTCCGAGGGGATGGTAAGGTTTGGGAAGGTGAGCTAATCCCACCCCATCCATCATCCCCAGTCCCTTTACGCTGGGCTGGCTCGGTGTTAACACGTAGACTAACTTCCAGCTAAAGTTGCAGAAGTTTCAGACTGATGGTATTCCTTTTCTCAAGGAAGTTTTAATGCTACAATTTAATAAACAAAGGTTTTTAGATGTTAGGAACAGTTTTAACAGGTTGTCAAAGATTTCAGTTAAAATCCAGAATAAGTGGATATCTGTAGAGATTAAGTGAAGTCATAGGACTATTCAGCGAACTGAGAGATGGTGATGGCAGTTAGAGTTCAGTTTAGACAGAAAGTCCTTACTAGTAGTCCATAAAAAGGCCCTGGGCGCCCTGGCCGGGTTTGCTCAGTGGTTAGGGCTTCGGCCTGTGGACTGGAGGGTCTGGGTTCGATTCTGGCCAAGGGCACATACTTGGTTGCAGGCTCGGTCCCCGGCCCTGGTGGGGGCCCATCGGGGAGACAACCAACCGATGGTTCTCTCTCTCATCGATGTCTGTCCCCGTTCCACTCTCTGAAAAGCAGTAGAAAGAGTATCCTCGGGTGAAGATTTAAAAAAAAGTTTATATGGGCAAATTTATAGGTATTTTCTTCTTTTTAATAGTCTGGCTCTTCGCTACCATACCACGTTTACTTGATAGCTCCAGTTGTTTCCATTAGTTGAGACATACTTAGGAAAGTAGGTGACATTTATTTTCCAATCAGTATAGATCTGCTTTCCTAATTCTGGGGTCATCTTCAAGGACCGTACATTCTGTAACAATATGTAAGATGTGTGTGTCGCGGACCATTCTGTAGCAGCGCGCTCGTCATCGTTTAAGTGGGGGGGACACAGTAATACTTTTACACCCTGAGCACCTTATCTATACCATCACATTTTAAAAATCCAATTTATGTAAACAAAGAAACCAGGCAGTTCACCCACTACTCCCTCCTACTCTAACCACCAACTTGTATCCACCAGTTTATTTTTTTAGATTTCACATGAGAGATCATATGGTATTTGTCTCTGACTTCACATAGCATAGTGTCCTCGAGGTCCATGTTGTCGGAAATGGCAAGACCTTTTTAATGGCCAAAGAACATTCCATTGTATAGGTATACCAGTTTCTCTCTCCGTCCACTCGATGGACGCTTAGGTTGTTTCCACATCTTGGTTATTGTAAATAATGTTTCAGTGAACATGGGAGTGCAGATACCTTTTCAAGTTAGTGGGTTGGTTTTCCCAGATGAACACCCAGAAGTGGAATTGCTGGATTATAGTTCTATTTTTAATATTTCTATTAAGTTTTTTTGGGATGACATTGGCTAATATAATCATATAGGTTTCAGGTGTGGGTTTCTGTTACAAGATCTGTATATTGCACTGTGTGTCCACCACCCAAAGTAAAATCTTCTTCCGTCACCATCTATTGAGTCTCCCTCCACCACATTGCTGTTTGTGTCCACGAGTTTCAGTTTTATATGAGGCACCTCCATATGTTTCCCATAGTGGCTGCAACAATTTACATTCCCTCCAGTAGTGCACTTGTCTCCTTGTCTTCTGGATGACAGCTATTCTGACAGGTGTGAAATGGTTTTGATTTGCATTTCCCTGATGATTAGTGACGTGGAGCATCTTTTCGTGCCCCTGTTGGCCCATTGCTTAATCAGACTGTTTTGCTGTTGAGTTGTATGAATTCTTTGTATGTTTTAGGTATTAGCCTTAGTGAGATATGATTTGCGTGTATTTTCTTAGTAGGTTGCCTTTTCATTTTGTTGGTTTCCTTTGTTGTGCAGAATCTTTTTAGTTTGTGTGTAGTCCCTTTGTTCTTATTTTGTTGCTTTTGGTGTCAGATTTTTAAAAATCATAACCAAGCCCTATGTCAAGGAGCTTACCCTATGTTTTCTTCTAGTTTTATGGTTTCAGGTTTTACATTAAGTCTTTAATCCATTTTGAGTTAATTTTTGTGTGGCATAAGATTGTGATTGTTTCCCCAAGGTCATTTATTGAGGAAACTGTCCTTTCCCAATTGTATATTCTAAATAGTAATTTTTTGTGGGTCATGCTTGCTAATATGCTCGGTTAATTTCGTGTTTTCATTCTCTGGTGTTTTTTGATTAGTTTTAATGTACTGAATTTTCAGTCTTTGCTTTTCTTACGATTTACATGCTTTGTGGCTCGGTAAAGCCACACATTCTTAAACTTTTTTAAAAAGATTGATTTTAGTTTCCAGCAATATTGTTCATGACTTGAGATTCTTCCCCCTCCCACCCTGAACAGTTCTAAGCAAGAAAAAGAAATTCAGGGGACTGTGGCTCTTGCAGCCTGTCAGAGAACTTCCTGATCTGATGTAATTACGGTGCACAAATTTGTAAGGTATTAGTATAATCTCATACTGACTTGGACCAGCTCACTATGTCTCTGATGGTGTACACATTATAGAAGTAGATTCCTCAGATGGACTCCATATAACATTAACCTAATTTGAGGTTGCAAAAATTGTTTTATTAATCCACCATTTTAAAAGCAACACATTTTTAAAACTTGGCATTGAGATCCCATTATTCTGCTCATGTTGAATCAAGGTATTTTTTGATAGTCATCTCCTCTGCTGTGATTTCATTCTGCCCTAGTTTTTTGCAAATTAACTGTTAAAGTTAGAGTAGAACCAACTCTAATTTCCTTCCAAGATATTCTCGAAAATAACCACAAAAATCAAAAGAAACAGAACGATAGATTTTATTTGCTAGCACTTATTGCTAGGTTAATTTATTACAAAGAGTAACATTCTGCTGAACTTGGTTATAATTAAACACACTGTACAACTCAAGATCATTCTACTTATTTCACGGGTAGGAGGGGATGGTGGCGTGGGCCGGGATGCCAGAGTGGAAATGGGAACTTGATGCCAAGCCCCACACCAGCTGTTCTTCAGGTGAGTTTTAAAATTGGTCCCTTCCATGAGGAAGGTCTGGCTCAGAAGAAATGGGACCTGGCAGAGCTGCACCCTGTCTATGGTGATCCACCACTAAAACCAGTAATATCTAAAGGACCGTAAACTTCTGAATGCTGGTTTATTAAGGATCCGCTGTGAAACTGAACATCTCTGTGGATCTCATCTAGTCTTTATTGCAGGACGCCTGGAACAACAATCGGAACTAGAGCTGCGTTTCCGCTAGTGTGCGGGCCTCAGGCAGGGCCCACCCCCACTGCACAGATTAATGCTTATTAGGTCCAATTATGAGACAAGCTTGATTATAAATACATAATTTTCAGAATGACAGGCACTTAAAGCTTATTAAGTACAAAAATAGATTATATTAATAGGAAATATTTAGTGTTTATCAAATTATAAATCTAGGCTTTTGCCACTTTTTAAAAAGGATACTGGAAAATGAAGAGATGACGTTCAAGTAAAGTGAACAATGCATTCTCTCATGACTTTAACTCTGAGCGCTGAACAGTAACAATCTAAGAAAAGGACTTACCACAAAGCACCTAAAATAACATTTGTAGATGGGTAGGAATGTCATCAACCATTTCTTACTGTTTCCCTCCCAAGTCTCAGTACCAAGGCCTCGAGAGTCCATTCCACAGGTGGCCGTCAGCATTCTGAAAGCAGGGCTTGCGCCTGTGTGTCAGAGAAGGTGAGACCCTTAAGGAGGCAGCTCTCCTTCCTGGGCTCTTCCCCCAAAGGCACAGGTCATGCTTCAGATTCTGCGCCTCTATTTTCGCTTGGACTTCCGTCATTGTCATCTGGTTGATCATTTAATAGTACATATTTTCCGTCATTGGTTAGTGGTATGGACAGCATTAGTTGAGCCAATGCTTCTGGATCCTGAAGTTATGGGCGTTTAGGAAGGAAAAAAGAGAACACTTAAAATGCACTTGACACCCCCCGCTCGGCTTCCGCTATGTTCCGTAACCTGGCCTCGTTCCTCCTTGTCTGCGCCTTCAGGAGAGCCTCCTGCTTCCCTGACACAACTCAATTGCATTGCTTCTAGAGTCTAGGCCTTGGTTTTCCTCTCGGCCTGAAATGTCACAACGCAGCCAGGTCATAATCTTCTTCCCAAAGAGTCCACAGAGGGACTTCCGTCACCACATACCTTTGTCTTTAAACTCCTGTCTTCTGTTTTGGTCTATACTAAGAGTTTGCAAACTATGGCCATTTGGCTCTCCACCTGTTCTGTAAACACTTTTTTGGAACACAGCCATGCCCATTCATAGAACTGAGTCACTGAGACAGATGTTAAGCCCAAAAGGTTACAGCAAAGGTCTGCCAACCATAAAATACTAAGTTGCAGGACTTGTCATCTCATGTGCGTCAGTCTTAGTCCTAGTCCTTGGTCTTCCTGCCCACCCCGAACACTACAACCACTGTAATGCGGTCCTCAGCAGCTATGTGTTAGTATTTAAATTTAAATAACATTTAAAAATCCAGTTCCTCAGTCACACTAGCCACATTTGATGTGCGTATTTTCCATTCCTGTAGAAGGTTCTCCTGAGCGCTACAGACCCCACCCCCGGGGGCAGGAACTGCCGTCTTGCTCCCTGCTGTAATTCCAGGGTTCTTCCTATCACAGACTTGGCTCTCAAAACCTTGGTGGATGAATGAAAGACAGGGAGGTCTGAATTTTCATTTCTAGTAAGTATCTGGGTGACGTGTCAGTGCTGCTGGGCCTGTGACCACTGAGGAGCAAAGCCTAAGAGCACAGGGTAGATGCTTAAGTTTGTTCCATCCTAATTTGAAAGACAGGACATCTAGGCAACAGCAGCAAGCAAAAAAAAAAAAAAAAAAATATATATGTAAAGCAAGAGCGACAGCAGTGACATTTTTAAGAACTCCACATGTGTTACAGTGACCAAGGAACTCGCTGGTCAAGAATGTGGTTAGAAAGCTTAAGAAGGAAATCCCGAGCTTAGCCCCTGCCCAGTGAGCACCATTTCTTGTCTGGAGAGACATCCTAAGTGTACAGGAGGTGTCGAGTAGCTGCTACACCAGCACTAAAGCGGGCCTTACCTTTTGAACCTCAATGATTTCTTTTCCCAAATTAATAGCATAGCATATCTGCAAAAGACAAGAAAAGTGGTTTTGGCAAAGGCAGAGAAGGATGACAAATTTTAGGAAAAACACTATTATGGAAGTTCAGCGAGGTCACTGTCTGCTCATGTCAACATGAACGTCCACCTGTCCCTGGTGTGCTGTTGCCAACTTGTGCTTACAACAAAACAGGTCAGTGGAGACCGGTTATCTGGCCTTTGAAATGCCTAATGGGATGCTTGTCCCCTTTCCTCGGTGACCGTGTTTAGCGGCAAACAGGCGCTTGCTGAAGGGCTGGCCGATTCTGACTGATCTAAGCAGGGTGCGTCGCTAAGCCTTTCGCCTGCGGGACAGACTCGGTTCAGTGTACTGCCTTCGTGGCTGCTTCCTTGGTTTCTCTTCAAGATGAGATTTTCTCCATTGTAACTTTTGCTTTGAGGGAAACTGCTTTTAACATTTACTGACAGTTCTATAAACAATTATATCTCACCATTCAAGTTCTTCATTCACTCTGTTTTGGTTAATAAGTATTTTCCAAAGGGAAATTCTACTTCCAGGTGGTTCTGTGTAGTGGGGCCTTCCTAGGAGGTATTATTGCCTACACTCCTCGATGGGGTCCTAAAGAGCAATCAACTAACCACCCAGGAGGGTGCAAAAGACCCCTTTAAATATCTTTGTACTGAGATACTATGGAATCTTAAGATGAGAAAAATAACACCTTTTCGCCTTCTGAGTTGCTTTCAAAAACATATGTGCTCAGAGACTCTCCGCCTGTGGATTCAGGCAAGCGGACCACAAAGCCAACCAGCCTCTTGTTTTCTTGATGAGCAGCGAACTGGGTGACACTGGTGAGCTCAAACTGGAAAAAAATAGGAATAGACTGAGTATCACACGACAAACTGGAATTAAACAACAGACAAGGTCATTCTCCATGGAAAGTCACAAAAAAGTGCACTATTAGTGATAGTCATTTAATTTGTGTTTAAGGTGGTTACAAAGATGAATGAAGGAGTATCACTAAAATTGGCAAGTGTGAGGATACTTACATTGGCTCTGGATACTTGAGTCTGAGGATCTATTAGCCTGAAATTTTAAGAGATACATTATATCACAAATGTTGGATAACTTACTCTTAGAAGAGCTTGTGGGCTCTCTGCACTTTTTTTTGTTGTTGATTGTGTTCTTTGATGCACTAGTGTGTTCCAGTGCTTTCCCATGTTTCTACTCTGATCTTTTTGGTGGAGATTATAAGAGCAATGAGCCAATGTCTATAAAAAATTCAGGACATACTTGGAAAAAAGGTGTAAGTAAGTATAAGGTTTTATTCATAAGAACCCAATTCTCAGTATAACAACGTTTATAACATGAAAAGGACTGATTTTAATGAATGGAAGAATTGATATTCTGATTTTTGCCAAAGACTTAGTTAACTTTTTTTAAGCTAACATTCATTGAGCACTTTCTATGTGCCAGTCACAGTTGTAATGTTTTACATGTTTTAACTTAATGTATTCCTCATGACAACACTAGGAGGTGTAGATACAGTTATTTTCATTGTATAGCTGAAGAAACCAAAGCACAGGGTTTCAATAACTTGCCCAAGGTCATACAACTAATAAATGTCAAAGCCAGAAATAAACATAAACATTTTGGCTCCAATGTGATGCTGCTGTCCTATAGAAATAGAATGTAAGCCACATAAATTTTTCTAGCAGCCACATTTTAAAAAAGTGAAACAGGTAAAATCTAAAATATTAAATTATTAATAAGATATTTTGTATTCTTTATCAGGTCAGGACGAGATCTTAGAGATTTGGTATATCCTGCACTTGACACAACACATCTCAGTTCAGGCTGGCTGTGCTTCAGGTGCTACATGCAGCTACAGAACTGCAGTCTACTCCTAAAGCCTATGCTAACCTGTCCTGACAGGCGTTTGCCATCGGTCATCAAGATCCTACTACCTAAACCCCTAAATCATGTAGTTAAATTTCTTGGTGTCTTTATTTTCAGTCCAACAAATATTGATCAGATTTTCCTTGTAGTGGTCTAGTCATCTCAGAAGACTTATGTCCTGTATTCACTGTTAATTTTTATAAGTAGTACTCTCAGAAATGACAAAAAATATATATGTACCTTCCATTTTCAAGTTCTGAGATACAGAGAGTAATTCTCAAGTGACAGCAACCTTATGAACAGGATTCACTTGCCACTAGATTCCTAGATCCCACTGCGGGAGCATCTTCTATCTGGTGCAGCGTATGAAGTGGAAATGGAAAAAGGAAAAGCACAGAAACGAGGAGCACCTTCCCTTAGTCCAATCCAGCATTCTAGTCACCAGTGCTCGGGTGGGAAATGTGCCTTAACGGGGAATCCAATGAAGCTACAAGGAAGAGTGAAACCCAGTGTACCTCAGCGCCTGGCTGGTGACCATCAGATGGGATTCTGTCATTCGGAAGATGTTATGAATAGCCCGTGCCGCCAGCACTTGTCTCATCGCCTCGTAAATCACTTCGGTAGTGTTGTCTGTTTTAACTGCCATCGATCCCAAAAACCGAACTATAAACATCTGTTGTAAAAGAGAATCTGCAAGAGAGCAATTTCACTCAGGATCACTCACGTCCTGCCTGCTGCTGATCTGCACCCACCCAGCGTCACACGTGCAGGTCTGAGAACAGCCTCCAGACTCGGGTTTGGTCAGCTTTCTAGAGAGCTCTCTACCCAGACCTCAGTGCTCCGCTTTCACCAACCGCACGCAAGCTGCCGGAGCTCTGGATCTCCTGTCGTCTGTGTTTTGTCTGTTGCAAACTACCTCCTTAGACTAGAAAAGACCCACTTTTTTTTCATCTATAAAACAAGACAGTGAGTACACGTCTTACTTTGGCCCACTGATTAAGTCTCTTACAAAAGGACTCATTTGTAAGATTTTGAGTCCTGCTCATTTGTGATTGAAGGGCAGTGATGAGATGTGATCCACAAGTGGATGAAGATCTCTGAGTTTGCTTGATTCTACTGAACTCCCAGTGCTGGCTTGATGAAGGCATACGACCTGACAAAACTGAATGACAGCAAGTAACTGGGAGACCATGAAGACGGTTTAAAAGGTCTTTCTATAAGAATAATTCATGTACCTACCATTTTAAACTAAGCCTTTTTGCTCACTAGCCCCTAAAAGTAATGAGTTAAAAATGTATTAGAATACAGCTGATAAAATGTCATAAATGGTTACTCCCATATGAAGCATTTTTACAGGTTTGAAAGTTTCCTCTAGACTGTTTACAAATGGACTGCATGAAAAGTCAGCTGGACATAAGTGGAGAGTCAGATTGGAGGCTTTTTTTTTTTTTTTGCCTAAAGCTGTAAGAAGCACCAATTCTGCAGCCGTCCTTTTACACGCAAGGAAGGGCACTTCATTCCGATGGCCTTCTCAGGCTCGTCTGCAGCTGGGTTAGGAGGAGGTCTGGCCAGCACCTCCAGCCACTCACTCCCTTGGCCGGGAAATCAAGTCCTGCTCTGTGGAGCAGGGGCTTACGGTCAGCTCTACGGAATACGTTCTCAGGTATATAAAGATGTAAATCGAACAAAGATATGAATTTAAGCCAACAACCTTCCTGTGACCTTCAAAGTCAAGAATGAGTCATTTGGCGACTTTCTATGCAGTGGCTACGAAAAGTATGGGTGTGGCTGGTGGGGCAACAGGTGTGAGAAGCTGTCCGCTTCCCCTCCATCTTTATCCAAGTCCTAATGACTTCTCAGAAAACAAGTCTGTGGGTGATAATTTCAGTCCATCTTTCTAGTCACAGCTACTAGAACAGGACTTGACACCTTATTGCGCTGGCCCCGGTCATTCTGTGCAGGGGAAATAATCACACCGAACGCACCACTTACCTTCTGTTTCTGGAAATGTGTCATCCTCTGTCTCACCAAAAGGGTTCATACGCCTAGGGAGAGCCAGAGTCAGACAGTCACTACAGCTCAGCTAAAAGGACACGAGATATGTCAAATTTATTTTCATTTCTCCCGAGGTGAAGCAGGTGCGTACCTGCTTCCTCTGTTCTGATCGAGGAATTCTGTAGCGGGAAGTACAATATCAAACTGAATGGGTGTTCCAGGTGCAATTAGTTCTTCAGCTTCAGGTACACTGACTGTTGCTTTGGGAACAATCTTGTCACTTTCCATCTCTGAATTTTCCAGCTTCTGGCTGGAGTACAGTATAAGGTAGGAGGGGAAAAACATATCCCTTTTAATGCCTTTACAATCCAATGACTATGTGTTGAATGCTGTTGGAGCCTTCAATCAGGCCTTCCAGCCATTCTACAAATAAACATTCTATGAGCATGAAAATGCTCACCGTAAATGGTAACAGCAAACAGTGGAAGGGGTAGCAACCTAAATATTCCATAGCTAATGGTAAGTGAAGAAAAAGTGTGTGGCTATTAAAAGGGACAACAAAAATGTAAAAACATGAAAAATGTGTGTAAAGAGGCAAAATAAGTGCATGTGAAAAGATCAACATATTGTAGGCAAACCTGGGCAGTAACATGGACACACATGAAGCGATTTTGTTGCTTATTTTTAAAATGTGTGTTTTGGTTCCATAACTTTGTTGATGCTGCTAGAAAGTGTGGGGGGCCTCCCGACCAGCAGGGCCCTCGACACGAGTCCTGTGTGCTCAGGCTGCGGCAGCACAGCCACGGGAAGGACGGGCTGTCTGCGCGAAGGTCGGAATCCCGGCCCTGCCCCCGGTCCGAGCTGTGAACGGGACCCTTCCTGACCAGTCACTGCTTCTGCAGAACGGGCTGCACAGCACTCAGGGCTGTGAGGATGGAAGTCCCCTGCGTAGCTGGGCTCCACAACAGCCAGCTCTCCTCTGTCCTTTTGTTACCTGGGGCATGAGCTTTCTTGTTTCTTTCTGAGGCTTGTAATGGGAGTCACTGCTTGGAGAGCCGTCTCATTCAGCTTGATGGCGACGGCCTGAAAGCCCACAGGAAGACAGGCTCAGTCCCAGGAGGCGACGCTTACCTTCCAGGTTGGGAGGGGTGAGGTGCGGGAGGAGGTTACCTCGGGGTTGTCGGTCAGGTAGATCTGCCTGGAGATGTTGTTTATCGCACAGATCCACTGTGGAGGACATGAAAAGCCTGCTGAGTCCCCGGGGGCCCACTACACCAGGAGGGGAGTGGAGCAAACAGACCTTTACCTCTTCGTTCTCCTTCCTGCTCTCTGCCTGGAGGGTTATTCCCCTGAAACAGAGCACATCCGGGTGAGCGCTTCCCATGCCTCAGTGACTGAGGCTTATTCACAAACACTGAACTCGGGGGGGCGGGGGGGAGTCCCAAAGGCTAGGGCGCAGGAGGGCGACAAAATGGGAAGGAGAGTGGGGTTCTGCGTCTGGCTCTGCTGCTCATTCACTGTCATCTGGACAAACGACCGCTCCCTGTCCCTGGGCCTCGGCCTTCTTGTCTATAAAACGAGCCGGCTGGGCTCAGATCCACTAGCCCAAGTCTGTGATTCTTACACGGCTGACCGTCCTGTTGGCCCTGCTTCGGTGATCCAAGGCAACCAGGGCTCTGGCCCAGCCACTCCTCCCAACCTCACCCAAAGAAGGAATTAGCAGCCCTTCTACTCCTTCCCAAGGACTGAAAATCTGCCGATGGAGGGCTGGGAATACAGACAAACAGTACTGCCCTCCCTTTGTGAAGGCTCAACTCTAATGGGACTCCATGTCTGCTAGTTCCTTTGTTCCCCATCTCATCTATAGGTGGTGGGGAACATGGATCTTATCCCTATTTCACATCTGAGGAAACCGAGGTCCAGAGCAGTTAAGTGACTGTCTGGGACCATGACTAGAGTCCAGGCATCTTCATTCCAGGGTTATTTCCCATCACTTGGGAGGAAGGAAGATGCTCTGCCAGGCTGGGAGAAGAGACAGTCAACACTGTACCAACACTGCCCCACCACCCCTCCCAAACATGCCAATGTTCAAATAAAACCTCAACTCGGAACCCCAGCCGAGAGCAAATGCCAGCAGAGCAGCTCTGACTGAAGCACAGGCCATCACTCTGCCCCAGGCAGGTGAACCTGGAGCACCTCCCACTGGGACGGGATCTACTATGAACTACAAGGCTGCCATTTCGAAAGCAAGAGCTCTCTGGGCCCGTGATGTATGGGGACAGCATGCTGAGGAGTGACAGACACTCCTGCAGCTGACTGTACTGCTCACATCTCCCATTTCAGCTGGAAACACCGACTCCTCAGGCAGGTCTTCCTTCCTGACTCTCCTCGTCTCTGCCCCACCACAATACAAACAAATTCGTCTAGGGACTGGCGAGGCGTAGCCACAGCCTTCTCTCTGAGAGCCTGTGCTGACAAACAGCCACCTTTATCACTATCTTACATGATAACATAGGTCATCTCTTCTCTAAGCCACAGACAGATCCTCACTGGGACTCCTTACATAAGGCAGGCTGGATACCATATGGGTCATGTGCTTAGGACACAAAACCACCCTCCCAAAAGGTCCACACTGCCCAGAACAGCCGCTCCCACGGAGGAATGAGCCAGGAGGCCCCAGGCAGGGGTGGGGTCACCACACTGGTTCTCCACCCACATAAAACCCACATGACATACGATTTCCCGTTGGGAGTGGTGATCTGGAAGCAGTAGCGTCGGTCCTCACAATCCACTGCCATCACGGAGCAGTTGTCCAGGTCCTGGATCAAACCTCCCGCCACAGCTCCCCTGGGCTGACACATGAGATTCCCGCCTTGGGTGAAGAAGTAAAGTCTCTCCCAGGTGGTGGTGACCAGCCCTGTTTTACTGTAAGAATTGTG
Source organism: Miniopterus schreibersii (assembly GCF_964146895.1). Lineage (NCBI taxonomy): Eukaryota > Metazoa > Chordata > Mammalia > Chiroptera > Miniopteridae > Miniopterus > Miniopterus schreibersii. The sequence goes on from NC_138102.1 coordinate 175,707,724, forward strand.
TTTTAAAGTCCATTAGTATTAGGAAACATGAGCGGCACCTCGAAGTTCTGCCCTTTATGAGTATTAGTGGCATTTACAGACAGTGTGTTCCTTTAAATTAAAGCAAAACTGCTTTGAGAAGAATTCAAGTGCAAAGAATAGCAGAAGAGGTACAACTGAGATAGATCTGGGAGACTATGGGCTCCGCTCACGAGGGGATGCCAGTCCCAGGGCAACTCCACTAAGAGGGCAGGGTATACCTGCCCCTGCAGACAGATGGGCTGGACAGAATTAGTCTGTCACCAGTAGGAACCGACACCTGGAAGGTCGTTTCTCTAAGACGTGGAGCTGAACTGCTCCATAGCTACTTAGAGTCACCAGGGTGACCGCAGCCCACTGCACCCCCAGAATCCTGGGGGTTTTTACCAGATTCGGTTTTGTTCCTACTGGATGCTATTCTTGTTTCGTGCGCTGTTTACAAGAGGAAAATCCAGTTCTGGCAAATAACATGAGGGCCTTGTGGAGTGTGTATCCCTTGGCCTGTGACTGGGAAGCTCACAGACCTCTGAGGAGCTCTCCCTTGGTAAGAAAACTGGCAGCTCCTCCCAGCAGACCCTCTGGTGGGGGGAGATCAAATACCCTGATTGACCTTATTCAGCACTTACTGAGTAGCGACTGTGTGAAGCACTAGGTTTCCCACCGCAATAATTACAATTTCCAAAGAGGGCAATGGCTAACATTTGAGTGCTTACTGTCTGCTAGGAACTACCTCAATCAACCCTTGTAACTACTTTATGAAGTAGGTGCAACTATCAGCTCTATTTTACGGATGAAGAGACTGAGGCCCCACTGACCCACAGCGTCTGACTGATAAAGTCAGAGTCTTCCCCACACCTGACAATAGTCTCTCTCTGCTCTTAGATGCAACTGAACCCAATCCTCTAATTTCAAATGGACATTTAAAGACCCTAGTTAAATGTGTGATTGAGTCTGGATGCTGGAACACTTCCTGGCCCCCAGCCTCTGCCTCAGTGGCAGGGCTCCCCATCAGGGGCCTGGGGGGAGGGAAGGGTGGGTAATAAGTCTCAGTGGTCCAGGATGATGACAGTTAAGAGCAGTCTATCGACAAATGGCCATGGTGACCGGGGGGGGGGGGCTGTGATGTACTGGAGTCCACTTGCTGGGCTCTTACTCACATGACTGTTCCTGGGTCCCAGGCAGGAGGGTGCTGTGGTGTGAGTCCTCCCCAACCTCACCCACCCCACCCTCTCATGGGGCACTCAGCAGTCGCCCTTTAGTGACCCCGAGGGGCGGGAAACGCATCCTCACTTTCTGAGGTTAAGGTAACCGGCCTTCTGGATGAGGTTCCTGTTGATCTGCGGTGCAGCCACGTCGAAGTCTGGCGTGTAAACAGATTCATCAACAGAAAGTAGTTCTTGCTGGGACACCCTCATCTTTTCTGCTTCAGCTTCCAGTTCCACCTGAATGCTTAGGAGAGAAGGTGTCAGGTCAGTCACTCAGCACTGCTGGGCAGCAGATGGCAGAGCTGCCTCCCTTCTTCCCGGCGCCCTGACTCACAGAGGGGGCCACAGCTCCCGAAGGAGCCACAGCTCTCCACCCTCGCCCATGGGCCTCGAGAGCTGGAGCTCAGAGACTCCAGGCTGCTTTACAATGGAATGTAAACCACTGAACAGGGCTGACCCAGCTAGACAGCTGCTCTGTTGACAAAGGTATCCATGCTCAGAGCTGCTGATACAAACTTTGGCAGAAAAGCTTTGATGAGCCTGTTCTTAGGGGCGGCACGCGCAGGTGGCATGTGAAAGTGCCGGAAAGGCAAGAAGGAAACAGTATTCATTCCTGCCCCACCCTGGTTTAGGCAGGAGCGGGGAGACGGTCACTGGAGATGGGAAAGTGACCAGGAGTGGTACCAAGGTGCACCAACAAAGCCAGGGCAATGTACTTCCTTTTAAAACAGCCACACGACTGCACCACCCCATGGTGACAAGCTGGGTTATGATGGCCTGAACACAACCTGCCAACACGGCCCATCTATCCGAGGTATGTTCCACTCCTCCACTGTGTTAAAGGAGGTAAGACAGAATTACAAACGTTCAAGTAAGGAGTTCCTCAGGATTTCCTCTAAGAGAGTTCTGCGGTTAGTAAGTTTGGGCTGGCATACTTGTATTCTGCTGGTGGAGATCCGCATGCCCACCGCCTGCACCGTGCTTAATGCACCTGATGCAAGCCGCCATCTAAGTGAGGTCTGGCTACTCTGACATTTGAATGAAATGATGAGACTCCATGACTGGTGGCCTCAGGACAGGCCAGCTGGAGAACAAATCTCATTAGCTACATCTGCTTGTCACTGCCAAGGCTGACAGAATGGAATATGAGAAAAAAGAAGCTGTACAAGAGATGGAAGGAGGGAGCCAAAACTTTATAAAACCGCTTAGGTTCTTAAGCTTCTGTGGGTGGCAAAATTCTCTGAGGACTGGATGAAAGGTAAGGATTTTCTCCCCCAGAAAAACCCTCATGTGCACTAGCAAGACAAAAAGGCATCTCTATACCCCAGAAATCATGAAAAGTACTCAAGGAACCACGTCTTATTTCTTAATGAAAAAGGCCCGGTGCTGGAGGTGCCTGGGAGCCTCGCTGAGCTCACTGACACAGACGCAGATGATAGAAGGCAAAGGGAGTCAGAGCAGCCACAGCATCCATTAAGGGTGGGCGGGGCAGTCTGGAGAGATGATACATTTTTTAAAATAAGCAGCTGCCAGACTGAAGTACAGCTTGTTAATTCAAAAGAGGCTTACTGCCTTGTTTATTATAAACTGATGTGATGATCAGAGGTTCCTGGAAAGCTGCAGCACTTCTGCTGCTGTTAGCGCTCAAAGAAAAAAGCAATTATCCACAGCAAATCTAAACTGACTCAGGCGTCTAACAGGGAAATTTGAATATAACAAAAGATCCTACGAACAGGCACTTGGACTTAACAGGAAAGTACCCCTGCGGACATTTTAACTGTTTACCTTTAAATGTGGTAGACAGGACCCTGGGCTCCATAGGAGCTGGGGACTGCAGAAATCCTTACTTTTTAAACACACTATTCACAAATGTGGGCAGCTAGGAAGAGGGAGCTGTTTTTGAGAATTCAGGGAGCAGACCGAAGCTCCATGGGCCCTGTAAGGCCAGAAGCGCCCGCCTCCAGAATCACAGGGGTGGATTGGGCAAGAGAGCTAAAGGTACCAGGACCCACTGGAGTGCAGCATTACCTTTGCACCATGTCCGCAACGGAGGATAAGAAGGTGTCCATACTTCGGGAAAACATCTCTGCTCCCTTCTTAAAAAAGTTAATCTGAAAGACATAATTACAATATTCTGAAAATAGGAAAGGGATGGATGAATTCATTAACCGTGAGACTGACACTGGGGGCGGCCTCCTCGCCCGCAGCACTGGCAGCATCTCCAAGAGCCCCACCCCACTGCTGAGAGTCACTCCCAAAGCCCCGGGTGCACGTGTAGAAGGGGGATGGCAAAACCTGCTATCTTGCCAACAGGCTATAAAGCTCTGGAATCATATAAGCTAAATGCTTGGTATCTACCAGGTGTGCCAATAATTACTACTGATAATTATGGTATTATCATCAGCCTCTTTCCTGTGTGAATTCTAGATAGTGGGTTTCCTGAGGGCAAGGATTGGGTCTTTTTCACCTGTGCACCTTTGGGGGCTAAATCGGTGTGTGGCAAATGACATACACAACAGCACAAACAAGAAACAAGCAGCATAAGGTTCTCAGAGAGGTGAGGGCCACCATCTGACAACCCCATTCACTGAGCCACGTGCAGCTCTGAACAGAGGCTGCACGATGGTGACATGGCTCCAAAATTCCAGAGGGAAAACTGAAGACCCTTAAAAGGCTCCTCCAACACTGACGTCAGCTGAAAGGGGAACGTGTCTGTAAAGAACACAGCAAGGCCCTGGCACTGCATAGGTGCTCAGTGCAGGAGGAGCCCCTTTCTGCTCCATGTTCTATGATGGGTGCCCTCTCTGCCCGGGGAGACCTGCGGACTGCACAGTTTAAAAGTGAAACCGCAGTTGCTGACTTTCGGAGCCAATCAAGGACTGACTGCTCTACTTCCTGTGACTTCTGGCCATTCACTTCCCGCAGGTTGGGCCCCTGACAAACCTTGAAGGGCAGGCGTTTGGGAAAGGGAGGAGGACCACCTGTGTGCCTCACTGGCATCTGCGTCCATCCTGCCCGAGAAACTCGAGCTGCCATCTCTTTCTATGGCTAGGCCTTTAAAAAGCTGCTTATCGATCTGAGCTGCTCCATTTTACATGCCTGGCTGTAGAGGAGCAATGGCTGCAAACCTACGTCATGAAAGAGAGAAAACACTCAGCTTGGACATGGGTCTTCTCTCACGTCACCCAGCGTGTCGGTCTGACCTGGAAGCAGCCCCTGCCTGGGTGGTGGGCATGGACATTGACCTCTTACCCTGAGGAGGCTGGTAGGTTCTGAAGCCTGGGGAAGTACATACACACATGTCCTTAGTTCTCATGGTACAGAAACATAATGATCAGATTATCCTAATGCCAGGTATTCACATAGGGAGATGTTCTGGCCCCATGATCTTTGAATCATAGAGATGAACATTCTGAATCCTTGAAATGCTACATATCAAACTCTGTTAAGTGAGCATTACGCATTTCTAAAAGCACAACTTCATGGTGGCTTTTCATCTCCTTCCCCTCCCTGAACTCCTTGGAATTCATGCTCAAGTCCATGTCTGATCTCCTCCACTATCCTCTAAGCTCCTAGGGCAGGGCTCCCATATTCCCTCAAAGATCTGATGAATGGACAGAAGGGTAAGATGCCAGCTCCTACAGTCATGTTACATATCACTTACCCTGAAAATACTACACTAGAATTCACTGTGTGCTCTCATAAACCTGGACATGATGACAACACCTCAGCTGGTTTGCAGGCAGGAGGGCCAAATCATGACAATTGGAAGCCTGTTTACCTAGGGCCAGGGAAGGCAGAAATGGAATCGGACAACCACCACCAAGCTGGGTGGCGAGGAGAAGTCTGATTCAGAGGAACATCATCCAGACACCCCAGTTCACCGCCTTCGTGAGCAGTGGGAAGTGTAACGGTCAAATGACCACCAGCCAACAAAGGTGATGTTCCATGAACACTGATTTAAAGGGCTGCTTCCAAATCGTCCAAAGATTCAGGGGGTGAGACAGCAACCTGGCCTGAGAGAAAGAACTGTACTTTCACCAGAACTAAGAAGTCTGCAGGGTGAGGGGCTATTTGGTCTATGTCTTGAAATCTGGATACTTTCCACATGACAAATGAAACGCGCCCTCCTTAGTCCTCACGATGCTGCCACTGCCCCACAATGGCGGTGCGCTCTGCTCCGCTCTCCCAGGCCCGGGGCGCATTGGTGCTACTGTGCCCAATCTCCTCTAGTCCCCTGTGGCCAGTGGCATTTGCTTCCAAGGGCCAGGCTGGGGAAGTGGTGTAGTCCTCAGCCTCGAAGAGTGAAAGCAGCCAGGTCAAACCCACCCTTTAGATCTTTTCAGGACCCTCCCCTAACAACCAGGCTCCCAACGCTGTCCCAGGCCTGCAGCTGAGCATCTTTCTGACACTAAGTTCCAGACACTCCCTGACCCTGGGCCTCTAATGAGCAGGGATTACTGCTCCAAAGGCAAGGCCTGTCAGCCCGGGGGGACAGGCGTGACCGGAGGTGCTAACTAGAGAGAGAAGCAGTACTGGCACTCTCTGATAAGTAGGACATCCACCAGGGCAGAGCTGCAATATTTAGTGGAAGAAAGGAAGGCAACAGAGAGGAAACACGTGTGGGCACAAGTGCCCATCATGAGGAAGCGGGCTGGCCCCAAGGATTTCCTGAGGGCTGGAGCCCACAGCTAGGCCAGCTACTTTTTGGCTTACCCCAGCTTACTCAGATGGCACAGAAAGATTGTACTGTTCTACTAAGTATCACCGCTGAAGGCATACAACAACTTCAGTGCCCTCATTACCCAACTGGTAATAACCACATTAAGATGGCGGACAACTGAATTTGGATGTTAAAAAAATCCTCTATTGTTCCCCCTTTCCCCGAATGAAAGTGACGTATTTTAAAATATATATATTTAAAAAATGTATTACAAAAATAATAGGTGTTCACGTGGGATTTTTAAAAAGTTGCTGACTTTTCCTTCTCAACATTTTGCTTCCTCACATCCCTTTCTGTTTCTAGATCATCATTGGAGAGAAGGTTCCAGGTGCGTTTCTCGCACATGGGAGTGAGGTCTGGAGCTAACATACGTGGGACTAAAGTAGGGCAGGAACAGAGGGCGAGGGCCAGTGATGCTAGCCTCACATTCCCAGGCACTCCTGTCCCTGCCAGGCTGGTGCCACAGTCAAGGCCCTGTCCTGAAACTGGGACCTCCTGTAGACAAGTGTTCCGCAGACCAATAAATTTGGGGGATAACCAAATACTCTACAGCGACTTCATCAAGCACCAGCAACATTTTCTCACACCCTATGTGCCAAGGCGCTGGCATTCACGTCAGCCATGTACCACCCGAGAACAGCCCTGCTGAGGTGACAGTACCACACAGAGCAGCGGAGGACTGTGGAGTCCTAGCTGGCGAGCCTGGCTCTACAACCTCAACAGGCAGCTGCTTCTCAGACAATCGGGCTAGCCCTGGCTGTCACTTGGATCAGAGACAAGGGCCATGCCAGCTCCTCCCCACAGGAGACATGGGATCAAGGTCATCATTTCCTGCATGTACAGCCCAGCAAGTCCAGCTAAGGACGATCCAGCCCACCCCCAAGCTCTCTAAGTGCTGAGGCTCAGAGAGCTTCAGGGGAGCTGTGCATGTTTCCTCCTCTGTGCTCCCCCAGAAGAAGGCCACACCACGCTGCACAGGTCCAGCGCCTCAGGGGAAGCGCAGCCTACCTGTCCGTGGGCAAAGCCCAGCATGGGCTCCATCATGGCCATGCGCTTCCTGTACTGCAGGGCGTTGAGGGCACAGTAGTACTGAAGGGACGACAGGTGCTGTTTCCGACGGGCAGCTGCCACCTCTTTTACCACTTCTGTCTTCACCTGTTGAGGTGAAAGGACAACTTCAAGTTAGCTAATGGATGTGGCAGTTCGGTAAGAGCTCGAAATTTCCAAGCATGCTTGTTTCTACACGAGAACCACAGGTAAGGTTCCACCTCATGTTCTGAAATGTCCAGATTGAAGACAGCAAAGTGACAGCATGTCAGTGTTGTGAGGCTTCACTGCGTGAGCTGGTACATTCTCCTGGTAGCACTAGGAGTGCCACAATCCATTAGGAAAACATGGCCAGTACACTGAAGGCCACACACATTCTGGGTCACTTGTGAGGCTATTCTAAGAAAATTATATAACGAAAATAAAGGTTATATGCCTAAAAATAGTCAATATTATTTAGAGCAGTGGGTTAAAGAACCAGGGTCAACAAGTGCCTGAGTGTCTGTGAGTCAGATAATCATGTGAGGTACCCAGCTTAAGTTAAAATCATAGTGTGATTACAATTTTACAATGGTCCCAATTTGGTGTTTGAAAACCAGTTTTTAAAGCTAGAATTGGGAAGTGAAAATCTACTTAGGAGATTTAGAATACAAAACTAAAAAGTCCACATATAGGAAAAACGAGAAGAAATTCACCAAGACACCCTCAATGCCACAAACTCCCAGCAGGAAAAGTCGAGAGGAGCTATGTGAGGTGAAACCACACAAGGCAGGAAGTCTTACCTTCCCATTCTCTCTCTTTTTAGGAAGCCTGCTATATTTCGCCATCGAGAGGTCATGCTCTACAAGTAAAGAGACATTTTAGCACCGAAGCGGGCTGAGAGGCAAGAACGTCATTAGTGTGTCTGCCCCGACACTAAATCCGCCCGCATCGCTAACCCATACTAAGAGAGGATGCCTACCATTGCTGGCAAGTCCGAAAAGGTCCTTTAAAGTGCTGACTTCTGCACAAGAGAAAAGAGAGATCTTAGAGCAAAGTGAAACAAAACAAGCCAATCCAGAGCTTTGTGCTTGCCCATGAAAATAAAGGTGTGCAGTGCTCACGAGGACAGGGAAGGCACTCCCAGCACCTCAGGGCCTCTGCCCTCACAGGGCCCTTGCCTGTGACTGGGAATCATGGTCTCCCTGGAGCTTGTGGCTTCAGCTGAACCCCACACTCAGGGACTCTCACTGCCCATGGTGCACGGAGCCAGTTCTCTCCAGACAGCATGTGAGGATCTACGAAGGAGAGGGCCCTTAGGGACAAGGGTAGGCCCGGTGCTATGCATGGAGACCTGGAGTATAAACGTAAGCTCTGACGCTTCAGCCCTGAGTGTTTTCACACATCTTTCCTCAGAAAGCCCTGACTAGACTCAAACCCTAGAAATTTCCTGTCATTTCAATTTTAACATCTGACAAAAAAATACGGGGTGCTTGTTTTAACAAAAAAAATTAAAGCAATCTAGTATACTGCACTTGCAACAAGCAACACTAATAACGATTATCCTATGTGGGCCCTACCCTATCACACACAAAGATGGCTAAACAAAGTCAAAGAAAACCCCCCTCCCCAAAAGATCAATGAGAGCAATGGGAGTCCAAGGTTAAAAACTCCAAAGCACAGACACCTCCAAGAAAGTGATGCGTCCTACAGTTTTAAAACTCTCCATTTTTACTTTGTCAGAGCAAAGCATTTCTGCATCTTCTATGTGGCTTTCCAGTATTCCTCAAAACTGTCTCCAGCTTTCAATCTCTCTTCACCTCACATTTACTCTCTCTCTCGTATCGGCTGCTTCCTGCCTCTCTTCTCGCATTTTTCCTTATTTCTCTCTCCTTCTCCTTCCTATTGGAGCAGAGTCATGATGTTTTTCCTTATCAACTTTAAGTAGCTTTCCTCATATTTCTTGTGCTGTCCTCACTCAGATTATGTACGTGTATTGGGGAGCAAATGAGTAAGGCAGCAAAGTGAAACACCACCGTCCCAGGAGAGGGTGCAGGTTCTAAACTGGTTCTGACGCTGCACCGACGCTTCAGATCCATCTTGGTGTCATCAAAAAAGGATACTTTAATTTTTTCAATGACACTAAGAAGCTCTTTTTACTAATAGTTTATTCTCCTTAAAAAAAAACAAAAAACCATCGTGGATAAATACTCCTAACCCACATGCTGAGCTCTCCCTGATTAATGAGACCCTTGTCACTAAGGCTATGTGGGACATTCTCAACCCCAGGTTTGCCTCCCAAAAAACAAAGCGAAAAGACATAAGTCTGACAACACAGGTCTTAGGGGGGGTGATTATCTTCTTTCCAGAAGATTTGTTTAAAAAATGATATCCCCAGCCACTTCTAATAATTTTATTTAGAGGAAATCTTTTTTAAAAATGCACCCAATGAGGCTTTTGGTTGGTATTAATCTGCACATGATTGCATTCAGCAGGTTTGGACTCTGTGTGATTATAGATGAGCAACACTAAAAGCCCTGCTAGATCAAAGTTTCTCTTTATACAAACTAACTGACATTCTTTATCAAGAGTTAGTGCTGTCACACTGCCCCTGGGAAGAGTTTATGCCAGTTCCATTATTGCCCCTACAGCCTCAGGTGATATGATCACAGGGGGGGAGCTCAAAGAGAGGGAAAAGACATCTTTAAGATTTGCCCTCTGCGTATTATACACTGGAATATGACTCAGCCACTAAAAAAAAAAGAAAAATGAAATCTTGCCATCTGCAACAACATGGATGGCCCTAGAGAATGCTGAGTGAAATAAGTCAGACAGACAAAGACAAATACCATATGATTTCACTTATATTTGGAATCTAAAGAACAAAATAAATGAACAAGCAGACCAGAAACAGACCCATAGATGCAGAGAACATATTTATGGTTGCCAGATGGGAGGGGGTTGGGGCAATGGGAAAAAAAAGTGAAGGGATTAAGAAGTACAAATTAGTAGTTACAGAACAGTCATGGGGATGTAAAGTACAGCATAGGGAATATAGTCAATAATATTGTAGCCCGGCCAGGCGTGGCTCAGCGGTTGAGCGTCGACCTAGGATCCAGGCGATCGGGGTTCGATTCCCGGTCAGGGCACATGCCCGGGTTGCGGGCTGCAGCCAATCAATGACTCTCATCATTGATGTTTCTATATCTCTCTCTCCATCTCCTTTCCTCTCTCTGAAGTCAATAAAGATATATTAAAAAAAAAAATAATACATAATAATAATAATAATATTGTAACAAGTTTGTATGGAGTCAAATGGGTACTAGATTTATTGGGGTGATCATTTAGTATATAAATGTCTAATCACTGGGTTATATACCTGAAATTAACATAATATTGTATGTCAACTATAATTGAAAAATACAAAATTATTTTTTTTTAAAAGATTTGCCTTTTGACTTACACTGTACCTTTTCTGCCTAAAAATTTAAGGTGTTATGGTTTTAAAGAGGATGTATTATAATGAACAGACCTTTTAGTACTCAGGTTTAGGCTTCTTTGGTCAACAATTTTTTTACCAGTGTTCTAAAATACTGATACAAAAAATACAATTCTTTAATCTCTAAGCAACGAATAATTTCAATGAAATAACAGAAGGACCAGAAAATTTGGATTCTTTTTTGTAACATCAACTAAGTTTTTTCAAGATTGTTTGTTCTTTTTTATATTTATTTTTTGGCTATCCTGATTTCAAAGAGAGATAAAATTATTCTAAAGTTTTATTTTAGTAGAAGAATCAAAATTAGTCCAAAAGGGCAACTAGACTCTCTGAACTAGTCACCGATACCCCACTCACTAAAGTGAGCCACCTTGTTCACAGCTGCATGCCCAAAGTCTTGCACGGATAAAGCATGGTCCCCGCCCCTCTTTTCTCCCCAAGCCCCCCACCACCTTACACTCCACAGCAGTCATAGCTCCCCAAGAACAGAGGGCCTTTACAGATGCTCCCCATTGGTAACACAAGCCTTGCTGTCTTTGTCTACTCAGTAAACACTAATTCATCCTTTAAGCCCAACTTAGAGATCACCTTCTCCAGGAAGCCTTCCCTGGCACCCTGTCCTCCAAAGCATAATGACGTCTTTTTGTGTGCTGTTGCTATTCCCTGCATGTTTCTGTCCTGCTGCCCTCATCACATGATGTTACCATTGTCTGATTCCAAGTTTGTTTTACTAGCCTGTGACCTCCTTTAGCTGAGCCAAGAACACAGTGGAGATTCAATAAAAGTTAAACTGAACTGCTCAAAAAGAGAGGGCATTTCTCAGCGATCCATACACTTGAAGAAATTAATGCAGTATGAATTATTATTAAATGAATTAATATTTTGAAGGTAACTGGCACTGGATTCAGTTACTTTACCTGTGAGATCCTTTTCTCGAAATTGTACAATGGGTAGAACCATTGTGTCTGCCAACTGTTTAGCCAGCTCTGTATGGAGGACGTTAAGCTGAAAGAAAGAGACATCTATTGAGGGAAATTATATTCACTATTACTGACACTGTCATTTCACCAAGGAGTCAACATGCTTAGAGAGCTCAGTTACACTTCCTTAGCAAACAAATGCCCTCTTAAAGCAGTAAATGATACAGGCCTAGAGGTATTAAAAACTAAGTGTGAGGTTCTAACTGACCGGTTAAGTTTGCTAAAGGAGCCTCTGAGCCTTGGTTATTGTTTACTGTGCACATTCTGGTTCACGTTCTCCGTCTAAGCCACGCCTACCTGGGGAACGAGGACACTCTGATGTGCTTGCAGGAAGCACAGCTTACTGGAGGGCTCAGAACAAGTTGCCACCTCACCAGCCCACTGTGAGCTCCCTCACTCTCAAAGCGCTTAAGTCACATTTGAAAGGCAGGCCTGCTGGGAACCTACTAACCCTAAAACAACAGCCAGCTGTGGGCCTGGGAGTACACTCTGGAGAAAGGAAGCTTCGTACTGAAACAACTCAGCTGGACTCCAGGCCTCTGCTCTTTAGAAAAGAACCTTTCTAAGAATGAGAAGACTGTACCCAATTGTGATCCTCCACACCAGATAGTTTTAACAGCTCTTGATTCTTTCTCCCCTTCTACCTCAAGGCCCTACTAAATCCTGATATACATTATTTCATGTAATCTTTATAACAGCCCAATTAAGTGGGCTTTCCTGCAACTGCCTTTTACAGATGAAGAAACCAGAACTCAGGGAGATCAGGTGATTTTCTAATGGTTACGCACTTCAGGAGTGGCAAATTTCCTCGCCACCCATTTTCTTCCTAATTTCTTCTTAAGGTTCAAAGGGTGCGTCTCACCGACTTTGTGCCTTGGGGCTTTTGAGAGGTATGGGACAACCTTTCTAAACACAGTGCCTTCATTGAGGAGTGGACAGAGCGTGGAAGATTTCTTGGCACTTCAGCAGTGTCACATAGAAAATGCGAACACCATCTTCCTTGCATGTCCACTGTGAGGATGAAGCAGGAATGTGAAGAGAAAACACTCAGAGCAGAGGGCCTGACCCCTGCTTGGCCATGGAATCCGTAACGATGATTTCCTGTCTCAGATGCACTCCAAGGAGGGGATCTAGAAACCTTGCATTTGGGGAAATCATCAAAGCCCAAAATCTCTGCATTCCCACTACATGAAGATCTGCTTCCAGGGCATTCTATTAAATATAAGCCGCACAAAGCTACCCATAGTTGGAGTTATCTTTAACTTTGGAGAAAAATTACTTGTCTTGAAAACTTTGCAACCTGGTATAGACCTGGGGAGAGAAACCACCTCAAAAGCAACTCCCCTCTTCCTTGAGCCAACTGCTTCCACTTGCTTCTCTGGAAACTCCTTATGGTGCTGAACTTCCTGGAGGCCATGGTACCACCTAGACAATCACACTTCCAGGTTTCTGTCCTTGGAGAGTGATTCACTCTCCACTAAAATCATCACCATTCCTGCCCGTGAAAATATGGTTGCAAGTAAATATTTTAACTGGAAACCTTGGTTCTGGGGTTTTGACGACTAACCACGTGTCCTTAGCCACACTCTTCTGGTCAAGAAAACACATGACTCCAGTGGGTGTGGTCCTTGCTTCTCCCGGGTTATTTATTCACTGTTGGTTAATAAACATTTTTCTCCTCACTTTCCAAAAAAATTACTTTTTGCTCCTAATTATACTATCCATCCATTTCCACACACATTTTAAAGGAAGTCACAGGAGTGGGATAGAGGATGAGCCCAAAAAGAACTGGTCAGCTTGTCTGGTGTCCCCAGTGCCCCAAACAGCACCTGTGCTTGACAGCAGGGGTCAACTGCATTTGCTGAGTGAACGACGGCCCGCTGGATTGATTTGCTGAATGAATGAAAATGCCACCAGTACAATTTTACATGAATATTAGTTTCCCATTTTATAATCTGAAGACAGTGTTTACTTCGTATCAATGAGTTAACAGCTAAGTGGCATCTGCATATTCTCTTTTCTGCACATTCTTTATCATGATTTTCTAGGATAAACTCCTTGAAAGGTGACACAGTTTAAACCTATCTAATTTTGAAGAGGGTTCTGCCCAGCACCAGAAGTATCTGAACTTTTTTTTTTACAATGAGGATTTATGTACTTTTCCTACAACAATACCCACTTTTGACAAACCTTCCAAGTGTATTAAACCATACAGCTACAATAGCAGTTGTATGAAACCCTTTGCAGTGGGTGGAACCGTGTTCCCCACAAAAGGAATGTGTTCTGGGTGTTCCCCACCCAGAACATGTGGATATTTGAGAAAATGGTCTTTGCAGATGTAACGAAGGATCTTGAAATGCGATCATCCTGGGTTATCCAGGTGGGCCCTAAATCCAATGACAAATGTCCTTATAAGAAGAGAGGACACAGGCAAGAGAAAAAACATGACGGTGAGGTGGAGACGGGGAGAAGGCCATGTGAAAAGGAAGGGTGGCGAGTGAAGCGATGCTGTCACAAGCCAAGGAACAGCTGGAGCCACCAGAAGCCAGAAGAGGCAAGGAAGGACCCTCCCCTACACCCTAGAGCCTCTGGAGGGAGCACGGCCCTGCCAACAACTTGGCCTCACAATTCTGGCTTCCAGAACTGAGAGAGAATAAATTTCTATTGCTTTAAGCCACCTATGTGTAATTTATTACACCAGTCCTGAGAGACTAATAATACACTCTCCTTAGGGAACTAAACGTTTGGAAATCTTTCTTTTGATCTACTGTTCATGTATATCAAAGCCCTTCCCCTCAAACCAGAAGTAAATGGGAGAGTATACAACCTCCTTTATGAAACAAACCTTGGGACATCAACAAGTTGAGATAACGTTTTAGATATTTAAGTAGGTACCTAAAAATGGAAAGTGGACCAAAGTGAAAGCTGAAAGAAAGTTCAAAAAAGAATCAAAAAAATTTTGCCATGTTGCTATCTTACCTCATCCACCACTTTGGAAAAATAATGGAGTGTAGAAATTACTTCTTCATCGCCTTTGCCAAGAGCAAAATTCTAAGATGGGAGAACAGAAGAGCCAGGTGTTAATGGAATGCTGGGGAATTCAGCACCACTGCACCACCCCGCCCTCCCCGTCCACATCCTTCCTTCCCCCGCCAGCACAGCATGTCAGAGCGTCTAACAGCAGACTAGCTCTCCCCTCGCTCTGGCCCCAGGATGCACACAAGTGCCCCTCCCAAACCAGTCCTTGGTTGGCCATCGCCCTTCTGTTCAGTATCTCGGGGCTTATTTCCTGGAACTGTGAGTGTCAATTCACTTGTGGTCAAGGGCAGCTGATCACTTCTGAAGGCTAATGAGGATACATCACACAGACTCTGAGATAATCACCAGTTAGACTTTATCAGGGGAAAGGAAAAGGCAAGAAAAGAAGTGGAAATTGACTAGGGGAAAACAAGAGAGGGAGGGTGAAAGGGCTCTAAAAATGTCGTTGAGACTTTCTTTTAAAGAACTCCAGTTAGGAAAGTCCTGGGCACAGCATCACATGCCACAGGAATATCAAGTTACCTGTTTCTCATACGCCAACAGTTGCTTAGAAAGTTGCTGAGTGGCCAGGCACATTTCATTCTGCATGGAGAAGAGAAAAGCAAGTAAGATCTGTCCAATGCATATACAGTCACTGAAAAATGGCACCCAGAGAATTCCTAAAAAAGTGTGTGTAAAATAATTATTTTGTTTAGAAATTATTTGGAAAACAAAATCAAAGGTTAAAGCTTGCCTCCCCCCCCCCCCCATTTACAAATTACTGCTCCTTCTGGTTACTGAGTCAGTGAACAAAGGTAGTGAATGATTATAATGTGGCCAACAAAGACTCATGGTCCCTGTCCTCCTGAGGCTTACTGGGGAAGCAAGCATCAAAAACCAGTGACAAGCATAATGAGAACTGCAAAGGAAACACTGGATGTATTAGGGGGTTCTCACAGCAAGCCCAGAGGATCTCTAAGGTTAAGGTATGTTTTAAGCAGATCCCTGAAGAAAGACTAGGAGTTAGCCATGGGGACAGCTTTCCAGAAAGAGGGACTGTCAGGTGGGAAGGGCACACAGCCTGTTGGAAGAGCTATAAAGCAAAGTGGAGCAGGAGCAAGGGGTGTGGGGTGTGGAGGCGGGACAAGGTTGGTACGGCAGGCAGAGCGAGGGCACACAAGATGTGGTGGCTAGATTTAAACTTTATTCTAAGTGTAATGGGAATTTAAGCAGCACAAGGACATGATCAGATCCTACCAAGCTTAGGGCACTGGATTGGTAATGATGGATGGTAACACAGAAGCACAGCTGCAAAGCCCGGGAGGCTCACTTTGTGCCAGTTTCCACTGTCCATTTCATCTTCTCTTACTATCCCCTAACCCCTGGCTGCACAGCAGTTTTCTACAACTATCCTCCATCATCAACACACCCTGCCTAGAAAACGTGTCTTGTGTTTCCAAAGCTCAATTAAAGCTTCTCTTCAGATTCAGGGCTTATTCCTAACAGAAGGGCAGAGCCACCAGGTCTGACTAGTGCAGATTCGGCTGGGGGAGAAGGGGTGTGGCTGGCCTGCCTTGGCCTCAGTTCTCCTGGGTTTGCTGTTCCATTAGGTATAAGACCTGAGCTCTGCAGAGGCTTGTTTTATTTTTCATGGTCATCCTTTGCAAGATCTAGCAGAGGCTAATCCTACTTTTTTGGGCCCTCTTTGCAGACAGCTGGCTAACCTTTTCCCTGACTTCCTTCAGCTGCCCCAAGGAACAGGCATTAATGGACCCTGAAACATGGACCCTCTCTTCCTTTCCCCAAAATAAAGTCAAGCAAATATAATGAAGGTTCCTGGCTCTGGCATCCTATTGGGGTGCTAACCCTTTCAAAACTAGCCAGAGCTGGCAGCCAGGAGGAAGGCAAGTGAATGAATCCACAAGCACTGTGTCAGCATCTAGACAGGAATATGCAGCAGTTCCCAGCACACAGCAGGTATCAGACAAATGTTTGATGAATGAATGAATGAATGAATGAATGAACGAACAAGGTGAGAAGATTCATCTAAATTCCAAGTTTAAAACAATACCAGGAATCATGGTATGAGGGGGAAATACTTCCTCATCCTATAAAGGTACATCACAAATGACTGAATAGGGATGAAGTGACAGCCAGGAGACAGCCCATCTTCAGCAGTATTGTTTTGAAGGTCAGAGTGCATGGGAACAAGGTCTTAGCCCAGGCACTGGGATAATTCTCAGCTACATCAGAGACTCCCTTACTCCTTTGAGTTAGCAGCAATGGGTTTCAGATGGATTTGTTCAAGTTACCCTGGCATCCGCCTGGGGCAGCACCACGTTGACTATGCTTCATGGACCCACAGAATTATCCTAACAGCAGCAGCTAACATTTACAGGGCACTTAATTCATGCCAGATGCCACCATGAGTACTTTCCAGGTATTAACCTATTTAGTTCTCACAACCCTGTAAGGCAGGTTCTAACTATTATCTCAGTTTACAGATGATGAAACTGAGGCACAAAGAGGTTAAGCCACTTGCCCAAGGTCACACAGCTAGTCAGCAGCTGGACTGGGGTGTGAATCCAAGTCTACCTGATTCTTAAACACTCCTCTCTAAGATTCCAAGTCTTGCTAAAAGGCAGTTGAGAAGGTCTCTGTTTTAGACTAGAGTTGACAAACCTTTCCTCTAAAGGGACAGAGTAATTATTTTTGGCTTGTGAGATATGTGGTCTCTGTCACAACTGCTCAGCTCTGCTGCTGTAGCATGAAAGCAGACATACACAATTCATAAATAAAACTTTACTTACAAAAAAAAAACCACCGGGCAGGACCTTGCTGATCCTGCTGCAGACAGAAAATGTTCCAGAAGACCCACCTTCCTGCAACTGCTCCCTCAGGAGGCTCTCCATTAAGCTACAGTATTTCAGATTCAAGAAACATTTTCTATTCTTCTAAGTCATTCTTTTACTAATTTTTACTTTGGCTAAGTCTAAAATATTACTCCGCCACATGTGTATCCTTTAGAGACTGGTCAACAGAGATGATAAACACCATTCCCTGCCTTCAAAACAAGCGAGGGCCACTGGCTGCTTGAATCCTTCCCTTCTTTAGAGCTTCCTGGCAAGTGCTGCAAATGTAATGGAAAACCCGGTCAGGCAGCTGCCAGCATCAGACTGCACACAGGCTAGAGGAGAGGGCACACATGTGCCGCTCCCACAACTCTGCTGTAGTACAGGGAAGAGGGGGCACAACATACAACAGCTGCTTTCCAAAACTACTGTGTACCGTGGGCTCTGCCATGTCTCTCCTAGAAGCCCCTTAGGAAAAAGCTGTGTATGCTCACATGTGTGACTTCAGGCAGCAAGATTCTGTTCTACCAGCTTGATTTCACTGGGAACAAACCAGAGTATGGAATGGCCCATCACCAGTCCTGAAAAGAAACGAGCCTTTTCTGTACAGAGCACATTGCAAGAAAAGTCTTTGAACTAGACCAACTGTAGTCTGACTCAGCTTAATGTACTATATACAGAGGTTTATGACATGCTTTACCAACATCAGCTAATTAATCCACACCCTGTTGGGTAAGCCTGCACAATTATCTCTGCAGCAAGACTTACAAAACTGGAGCTTGGGTACAGAGTAAATATTAGTCATCACAGAAATAAAGCTAGCTGCTAACGTCTACTGAGTTCTTCCTAGCACCTGACACTGCTGTTCAGTGTTTTTCACAGACTATCACATTTAATCCTTACAACGCACCTACAAAGTAGGGACCATCAGAGAGGATAATAGCTTTCCAAAGTCACGCAACTTGTAACTGGCAAGGCAAAGACTCAATTCAGATCTGGTGGACTCGAAATCTAAAGCCCAAGTTCTTAACACCCTGCTATTCCAATCCCAAGCCCCAAACCGTAGTTAGTACTCAGTGGGCAGGCCCCATAGGGCCTATAATAGGAACAAAATCCCATACTTTTCTAGCTGTAGTCCAGCAAAAAAGGTGGACTGCAACTTAGATTCAGTGTGTAAGATTTCTTCAACACTCTGGAATAGCTCTCTGGTTACTACCTACACTACTTGATGCCTCCTAAGAATCCTTTAAAAAGATGACCCAATGAGGGCTTACTGCAGGCTCTCCTATGTTAAACAGAGCCTCCCAAGGCTGTTGCCAAGGCAGAAAGAGCAGTGGTTAGCAAACCCGAAAGGAAAACCGAGCTTTTGGCGAGGGAGTGTTTATCTTATGGTAGCACAGAGCACTTCCTAACTGCAAATGTCACCTGAAAGCCCCAAAGCCTCTGTGGAAGGCACCATCCATGCCGAGTATGATGGAGAGGCTGGGAGCACATGCAGAAGGAATCCGATAAAATCAGAGTCACAATGGAGGTGTCTGCTTTGACCTAAACCAAGTATGTGGCCAGAAATGTTGCCTGCAGCCAAGTGGCTGACAGTTCCACTTACCAGTGCTTACCACAGAGCTGGCTGGGGTCAGGGGTCGCTCTAGTTCAGAAGACCTTGAGGTGGGAGGCACAGGGGGAATAGTGGGGAGCACAGCAGGAATGGAGGCAGAAAGCTGAGCTAGGGGCAGGCCAGGATTCTGGAGGCAACAGGGAAGCCCTGAGGGACTTGGGCAAGAGAACGCCAAGATCAGATGTGGCTGTGGTGGAAGAAAAACACTGAAGGGAGACAATGGTATGAGGGTCAGGAGACCATTTGAAGAAGTCAAGTGAGAGGAAAATGGTCTGACCCTAACCAGAGAGTGGAGACGGTGGCAGAGATCTGTGAGGTATTCCTGGGGGACCTGGCACGTTCCCAGTGAGGAAGGAGGAGGAGTCAAAGCAAACTGGGCTCTTGTCTAGATGACAGGTGGATGACAGTGCTCTCAGCTAAGGACCTGAGGAGGGGACAGATCTGGGAGTGGGAGTGACAATAAAGTGTACAGCTGGCATGTCCTGAATTCAGTCCTTCATTCAACACCCATGTATCAAACATTCAGTGGGGGCGGGCATGGTGCTGGGCGTGGGAGACAAAGAACCTGCTCCCTGGGAGCTCAGTCCAAGATGGACAAGGAAACCCCACGCGCCACACAGTAAGTGCTCTGACCAAGTACACAGGCACCTGGGCACACAGGTGCACTCTGCCAGGAAGGGAGGAAAGTTAGAAAGGAAAGGGGTTGGGCACATCTCGGGCTTGAGGTCCGTCTTAAAAGCCATGAAGACCATTTGGCAGGGGAAGGGGTCAGTTAGGATGCCTGGCAGCAGGAATGGCATAGCAAAGTCTTGAGATGTGTGGAGAGGCTGACACATTCTAGAACAGCCAAAGGCAAGGCCGAGACTCAGTTCATGAAGCGCTTTGCACCCTGTGAGGTTAACCTCTTTGTGTTGTTACAGGGAGCCATTGAAGCATGTGAAGACAGGGAGGGGAGGGAGGTTTGGATGAGATAAATTTAGTGGTAGGGTGGAGGAGGGACTGAAGGGGAAGACACCTCCCTGAAGACAGGAAGACTGATTAGGAGAGTGCTGCAATAGCCCAGGTAAGAATATATACATGTTTGCATCTATTCAGAAACTATGGAGGTTTTTAACTTGGCCAATAGCTTGAAACACAGATCTTTCTAGGTAACCTGCTTTGTTTATGCCTGATAAATGTGTATGGCTTCCCATTCAAATGACCTACAATGGAGTACTCTGTTCCCACAACGTGCAAAGGCACACCTGACAGTGAAAAGACCAGATGTGACTCCGGGGACTGCTATAAAATGCTGAAGACAGCTTAGACTATAGCTTCAGTGTAGCACTTAACCCAAATAACATATAAAATCTTCCCCAAACCAGCCACAATCAGCAAAACTGCTCACATAACTTTCCTCTAGTTTTTCTTGTCTTTCCTTTTTCTAAAACAGGTACGAACGGCATTTACTATGTCAGAAAACAGAAATTTACCATGTGGTCTGATTTAAAATATCTTTTATGAACATTTATCAGCAGCATAAACCTGGTTCTTAAAATACAATGAAAAACTACATCTTGCTAAGTACCTCTGTTTTTAAAAATAAAATTATAAAACTATATTAATCTAATTCAACAGATATAGGTATAAAATATTTAAGGAACAATACTAAATAAACCAAGAAAACATAACTTAGGGAAAAAAGTTGAATGAAAACATTGAGAAATATTACTAACCAATATTGCTAACTAATCAAAGAGGAGTCAGAAAAGTTTTCTTTTTAAAATTAGAAACAAAATAAAACACCTAAGTCTTCAAATAAACCTGAGAAACCAACTACCCTGACTCACTGATGTGAATGCCACTGACTACCGCCTGGAGCTGACGGTGAGTCCTGCAGCACTAACCAGACATCCTGCTAGCCTCTGCTGCAGGAAATGCCGAGGCAGGAGGAAAGGCTTCTGGCTGGGAGGAGAACCCATGTGATGATCATGTGGTGGGAATTAGAAGCCAGTTACAGTCTGTTGGAATGCAAGACCCACTTAACTTTGGCAAAGCGTAGTTTTCTGGCTCAAAAGATAAAACGCATAAGAGTGTTTGAACATCTCCAAGTAAACGATTCTGACAGATATGGAAAGGCAGAAAAGAGACTCTTGGCGGTGGCAGAGACACAGTCCCTTAAGTCTTGGTGCTCTTATACCTTAACCAGAAAACAAATCATTTCACGACAATGTTTAAATTAATGAACAGCAAGCAAGTTCAGGTATAAGTCCAGTAACAAAAATTTCTATTTTCTTCAATTTTGAATATTTAGGGAAATATATGAAGACATACAATATAAGTAAATTGGGCTTAAAAAAATTGACAAGGTATGTCCCCAGTTTCTGAATGACATACTAAAGAAGCAAGAAAATTACAAATCAGCACAATTCGTCTGGTTGTTAGAATTACTTCCAATTCGTAAGTAATACTTGTATAATACAGTATAGTTTGCAAAATCTCTGCCTCCGGCCTGACCTCTGGATGACTGACATCCCAGCCGTTACACACACCCCCTCTTCCTGTGTTCTCCCAACTATCCACACTGATGTTCAAGTCAAAGACCTGGGCACCACTCTTGATTCATCCTTTGTCCACCCAACCCCTTCACATCCAATCAATCTCTGATCTGCCTCTTAAATACCTCTGAAATTCATCCACTTCTTTCCATTTCTACTGCCACTAGCCTAGTTCAGACTACCATTCCCATGCTTAGTAATTAAGGACTTGGGCTTTAACTTCAGGCTGACTTGCTCTGCCATGCATTAATGGGTGGACTTGGACAAGTTAGTCATCATGAAAACCCTTAAGCCTCTTGACCTTTATAAAATGAAGATAAGAACAATATCCACCTCACAGAGTTGTTGGGGAATTTAAATGAAATGATCCATGTAAGAGTATTCAATAAATCTCAACTATCACAAGCCTCCTCCTTTTAGGTGCCCAACACAATTCCGCTGTGACGTGATGCTCTCTCCTAGCACTGCTGACACTCTTAGGTACCTGTGTTGTCTGTCTCCCAACCCAACTGCAAGCTCCCTAATGGCAAGGACTGAGTCTTCTTCCCACATATGACATGAATGAGTGACTAACAAAACAGGGGTAATAATAAATGATTATACATATTAAGAGCTATATAATAATGACTATACATGAATATTAATATGTATTGTTATTATATATACTGAATGTGGTATTTCTTTAGAGCTCATCCATGAGAAAAAGAAACATTAACACATACAGGTTTAAGTCAGCAAAAAAATCAATACTCAAAAGCATCAGCTGCCATAATGACTTTTATTTTTAAGTAACTCTCAAGTCTTCTCTTGAAAAGTAACATACATGGGCACTTCTTGAGCTTAAAAAGATTAACTTTTGCTACTCAGCTATTTATTTTCCATGGTTTTGCAAGCCAGAGATATTTGTTCCTCAAAACAAAGAAGCCACCCAATAGTTCCAGGACTGTGACTCAAGTCTTTTCAGAGGAAGCACTTGAAAAAACATCTCTACCCGCCCGCAGTGACATCTAAAACTGCCCATTTATGAGAAAGACAAAGGGCATGTTTCAGAATACTGAACCCACTCATTCACAAGTAGGAAGAGGAGACGCAAATGTTTCCCTCTGGGGCTGAATTTTCAAAAAAATTAAAAGCAGTGATGTGGTTCCTCTCTACTGGTTCTACTAGTTACAGGGAAATTACCCTCTTTCTTCAGCAATGAAAACAGACCATCCTCAGTTTTTGAAGGTGGACAGAAGTGAGAAAAACAATTCTGATTTTATTTCAAAATTTTAAATGGTGGTGTTCTGAATCAAATTTCTAGATCTCTTGAGAGAAGTTCCAGATGAGGGCAGAGAGCCCCTACTCTGCTCCTCTCCAGGTGAAGGGACTGGAAGGTTACCTGGGCTCCGTAGACACGCTGCATCGCCTGGAGCAGCTGGTTGGTATAATCCGTGAGGGTGCCAGCATCTTCTTCAAATACACTCAGCAAAGAGCGAGTCTGCACGGAATGAAGAAAACAGGTCAATTTTATTTCTAAGTGGAAAAGTTACAAAGGAGGTAAGAAAACACACACACAGAAATGGGGGGAGAAGGTACCTGTTCTGTGGCTTTATTCTTTTACCAGTACTAGTTCAAGTTGATTCCTAGAGCTTAAATTTAGGACTACAAAACGGGGGCAAACAATACAATTTGAGTATTGGGGCCAGAAAAGCCAGTTTTTAAACGAGTAAGACTCAGGGCTACTATCTGTCTTGACTTCACCCTCGACTTCAGCACCAGTAAGTCCATCCAATTTTTAAAAAGTGTTAAAAGGGCAGCCACTCCCTCCGAGCCCATAAACTGAACACCACGTCAGGCCTGGCTATGCACCCAGGGCATGGACACCTGGCACTGCACCACCCCAGCAGTTAACCATCTGTCTGGTTTCTGCCATCCTGGACATCTTGCAAGAGTATGTCACTCTTTCCTCTTACAGTACTACAGTCAATTGCCACATCTTTCCTCATACATTATCCAACCAATTTTCAAACTCGTGGCCAAGAAATTCTGTGTGCACTGGGTCTACCAGTGGTAGATTTGGGCACAAAACTCAAATAGCAACTTAACAAGAATTCTAGTTCAGTTTCTTTGGGAAGACTAACCACTCAGTGTCCTGAGGGCAGTGGAACAATGTCAGTGGGTAAAAGGCATCTCTATCTGACTCACACTGAGCACTAAGGAAATATTTATATATTGGATGGTGTCTGAAGAAGTAACAAGGTAGCATGTAAGAAACCATATCTACTCAAGGGACTTTTGTTAACGTGCCCAGCACAGTGGGAATTTAAAACACTACGTTAGTGATCATGGGATCTCTATCTCAGAAAATAGGCCTAGAATGGACAGAAAGTTACGGAAATGCCTCTATGAGGTGACATCAAAGCACTTTACAAAGAACAATCCATTAAAGCTTATTGTTTCCCTACAAATAAATTCCAAGTCCTTCTTTCTTTTTCTAGCCTCTCTCAGGTAAGAGAGCAATAACTGACCTCAAAGCACCTCAATAAACTGGAGCAGGAACCTAGGCGTTTGGATCTCTTGTTCCACCCAATTTTGTTCTGCAAACTCTGGTGCATTTCACAGCAGTACACGCTTATCCTGGCCTTGCCCCAGTAACCTTTGAGGCTAAAAATACCTGCCCTGAGACCACTGTACTCTCTTTAGTACCAATCCTTATCCACAGAAGGACCAGAACACAATGAATAAGGAAAATGTAAGACAGGTTTTTAAAAAGCTCAGTGAAATCAAAGCATCACAGGGTGCACAGTATAATTTGTGTGTTAAAGCAGAGTTCTTCAAACTTTTTACAATTAAATCCACAGTACAAAACACATTTTACCAAACAATATCATTAGTATGTGTACACACGGATTTTTTTCTATTTCGTTCTGTTCTGTTCCATTTTTAAAAAAAAAAATCACAGTTGTGACCCACTGGATTTAATAATCATCCATTAATGGATGTCAGCCAGCAGATGAAAAACAGTGGTTCAGAACTCTTCATTCCATTTCTTTAAAATATACTTTTTACTTGTGGGGAAAAAAAAAGGATTGCTACAAGATATTCTCAGAACCTACACTGGGTTGTCTATCACTCCATTCATTCATTTACACAGACAGCTCTGCCTTCACCCAGTATCTGGTGAGACATTGTGCTGGAAATTGAGACTCAAAGGTGATGAGGACCTCTCTCTTTTCCAGGAGCTTTCGTCTGCTGGTGCCTCTCAAAGGATCTGGGATCACCTTGGGACCATATTAGTCCTGGATCCAAATTCGCAGAGTTAATGAGACAATGAGTATACATAAAGTGCCTACCAGTGCCAGACATATAGTGATAACAAAGGATATTGATTATACAGAAGATAATGAACTTTCATTGCTTACTAAGGGCTTTACATGTATGATTTCATTTTAACACTTACAGCAACACTGATCTACGCAGCTTTCCACAAATGTTATTTAACAGTGGAGGACCTTTCCAGACTCATGGTGCCAGTGCCGTAGGAGCCCACCAATGTAATGACTCTGATACCTTTCTTTGCTTTAACTACTATGTTTAAGAGAATGGGAAGGAAAGAGAGTGATACAACTGGAGTGAGGCTGTTTAATTTTTTTATTAATACTGATATCCATTTAGTTGAGTTCTACTTATTGTTTTCAATACTCTTAGCAATAAAATAGAATGGAAAATGAGAGGTAAGATGAAAAGAGAGGACTTGTGTAAATGACCTCCACAAAGAGAATAGAAAAACTAAAATACCATTTACTCTGTACCTACATGTCAGACACTGGACTAAGCACTAAATATTTGCTACTTCATTTACTACTTCCAACTTTAATGAGGTGGATATCATGGTTACATTAACCCTATTTTACAGATGAAGTTCATCAAGATTAGGAAACTTGCTCAGCCTCCCAAGGCTGGGAGTAGCAGGGCTGGGATGTAAACCCCAGTCTGGCTGGCCCCAATGGTCATGCTTCCTCCACTGCCAAAGGCTGCATCCATCACCCAGAGAGGTGAGTTTTATCAGTTGGCATATGTTTTGGTCCACAGCCCACAGTCCTGCCTGAAGGCAGGATAAAGGCTGTCTGGAGCTGGCTTCTCTTTGGCCACCTATTGTCATGCTCTCACCTATAACTGCCAAAGAACCACATCACAAGTACTGTTCTTTTCTCTTTCTTCGCACATATTTACCATGACACCCATTAAAACTGATAGGAAAACTCCAATCTTCCCTTTCTAATTTAACGAGGCCATGATCTCCCCTGAAAAAAATATTCCCAGCTATCTCAGATACTGTTTGGATATTAAGGTAGGATAATAAAAAGTTAGGAAAATTCCTTGGCAAGTGCAATGCAAAAGCTGAGACAGATGGCTGATTCAAATTGGCCCAGTCCAGCACCCTGACTCACCTGCCTCTTTCTCGCTGGCTCGACCACTCCCTTAAGCATTAGTTTCTCAGGACAATGAGGTTCTGGCCCACATCAAATAATCTTAGGAACAAAGCCTTGGGTCTATTAACCATAGAGACAGTTTTGGTCAACTTGAGATAACATCTACCTCAGTTATGGTTCAGCTCCAGGCCCAGAAAAGCAGCAAAATCAGACAAAGCAACACAATGGCTGACATCAGGCCCATTTGCAATGGCCCCTAACCCTAATGCAGACCAATCAGTAGAGACCCTGACCCTGAAACAGCACACCTGGAAAGCTGATGAATATTCTATTGAGATCCTCCCCTAAGTGCTCCCCTAATATTCCCTTTTAGAAAACACATAAAAACCCTTAAGGCAAAGGATTCAGTGTGCACTCTCCCCATGCTTTTCCCCGACTTCTTTCCTGAGGCATGTATCTTTGCTTCCCTTCTCCTAAGCTCCAAGGGCACTTCTTTTGCCTATGTAACTTGTTTCCCAAGTCCATGGAGCCCAGCTGGCTCACTGCTTCTGCCTCTATGACTTTCTAAAAGGCTAAATAAACTTCTTGTGCTAGAATTCTTGGCTCTGAATTCTTTCTTTGCCAAACTTAAGAAGTGAGGTCTAACACTGCCGCTAACAATATCATTTATCAGCTTCACATCTGCTTAAACTTGTACAGGTATTTGGAATAACAGGAATGTTCTGAGACATAAGGAAGGAATGAGACTAATGACCAGGCAAAGGCATACCAGTTGTTCAAAAATTCTACAAAAAAGCCAGATATTGGTGCATATCACTTATAAAGACAATAACAGCAATCATTTATGGAGTTACCATGACATGCAGGCATGAAGACACTTTACATATGCTATTTATTCTTCATAAGAATTCCATTAAGTACCTATTTTTATTCTAACACTGGAGATGTCAAAACACAAGCTAAGAGAGGCTGAGTAACTTGCCTAAGGTAACAGTGGCAGAATCAGGATTTGACTTCCACTTTTTCTACCACCCTATACTCTCAAGAGTATGCCCAGCCAGAAACACAAAGCCAAACACCCTATGGACACAGCGTCAGCTCCACATCATCCATCTATCTTACCAGAACTGGGTGTTACCTAATAAAATAGCCCTGGACATATTTCAGTCAGGAATAGCCATATAATTGTATAATGGCGCAATTTTAATAGCTCTGATTGTAAAATATATATATTTAAATTATATATATAAGTGTTTTATAGAGTAAAAACAATTAAAGTTCTTATTCCTAACATTTGGCAGAGGGAGAGAAATGTCTCAGTAGAACTGAGTCTACTGAAAGGAAAAATGTACCATAAACAAAGAGAACAGCAGGAAAAAACCCTCCACAATGAAGACATAACCACCAGATTGTGTTCTGTGGCATCTTGCTTGACGAAAGACAGGCCCTGGTTTGTTCAGAGAGGGCTATTCCCAGCTGGACTACTCACTGCATAATCTCAGAACTAAGTCTTTTATCCCTCTGTGCTTCAGTTATGCCAACTGCAAAGGAAACAAACAAAAAATCAAAACCAAACAGCAAGCAATAGTGCTTTTGTCCTCACCTTATCTCAAAAGCGGACCATTTACACAAAAAAGAGTAAGCCCCTGACGAAGTCTGAGCTGCAGCAGCTCAAAGCTGCATTTGTGTTCCTATCGCAGCAGTATCCACACGGCACTGGAACTGCTGCTTTTATTATCTGTCTCTGGGAACAGACTGTGCACCAGGGGAGGACAGGCACTCTTATCTCATTTGTCACCACTTCCCAGCATCTAGCAGCGCCTGGTGAGAAGCAGAGGCTTGCTCTCAAACAGCAACGGAGACAAGTACCTCAATGCCTAAAACTCGACCTCTCACGTATCAGAGGTAACCAGAAACAATATGTGGACACACGCAGGCTAGTGGTATAAGACATCGTGCGGTACTAAAAGCAGGAAAGGAATAGATGTCTGTCTAAGGTCAGACAACTGCTATTCAGCTCTTCTCGGGTCACTAAGTTCAAAAAGAAAAGCTTTTGTGTTCATTTAATGAGTCCTGTGCAACCAGGTTACTGGAGCAACCCTCATAACTACTGGAAATAAAACTAGAGGAAACAAACAATAGGTGGTTTCTTAGGATCTTTTCCTGTTAGCGAAACATTTTAGGTCACGGATGACAGAAAAGCCAGGTGTTAGGTAGCTGGGCTAACTTGAACAATCCACGCAGGCTGCCTGGGTTCCAATCCGAACTCTGCCACTTGATAGTGTATAATCTTGGGCAAGTTATTTAACTTCTCTGCTCCCTGGTAATTTTAAAAGAGCACCTACTTCGAAAGACTGTTGGGAGGCTAAGAGAGTTAATATAAGTAAAGCTAAGTAAAGCATTTAGAACAGTGCCTAGCACATAAAATGCACGCCTGATATAGGTGTTTGCTATTGCTTTAATTCTTTACACATAAAACAAAGGAGCTGGATTAGGTTCCCCCCAGCTTCAAGTCTAGGAGTTTCCTTGGAGTAAAGCTGCTATAGGCACACCCGCCCATACAAAAGTGTTAAATAAATATGCTCTGATGATTAGCAAAGACCTTCTTGAAAGTTAGCATCCATTCAACAACCACACCAAGAAACATAGTAGGGTGACACCCAAGTCTCAAAAGCAGTGACAAATTCCCTACATTAAGAGGAACATTAGATAGGAACAACAATGCCTCTAAACCTCCTCTTCCACATAAAAGCTCAGAGTTAATAAACCATGCAGATATAATACAATTTTAAGCTTTTAAAGTCCCTTAAAGATCATCTGCTCCATGTCTCTCATTCTGCAGATGAGAAAACTGAGCCAGGATGGGGATAAGTGACTTGCTCGAATCACGTGATAAGTTAGTGTTTGAGCCAGAAGTAGGGGCCAGGCCTCTTTCTACTTACTTCCTCACAGCTGAGCAAATCCTGTAAACCACTCAGAAACAGTGAATATCCATTTATGTAAGAACCAAAAATTCAGGGGAGGGCAACATGGAGAACCAGCTAGTGCAACCTCTCTAACCTGGCTCCACAATCACCCCCATGTTCAGTTAGGAAAGCAATACATTGTTGCACCTCGGCTTCTCCAACTTCAAAACAAATGGAAATCCTCGCTCAAAATGTTTTTGCTAGAAATTCTCCATTATTATCTTCGATCTCACACAATATGTATGAGGATGGACGAAATGACTTCTGCCGAGGGCTTTGGTCCCATAACGTGCCAGAAGTGTAGAGGCTTCAAAGAGGCCTTTGAAAAGTCAATCAGACCAGCAGATGCCAATTAAAAAGACAAAATCACAGCTTGCTTACAATTCCTTACAAAGAAATGGGCACAAGGCAGCTAAGCCTACACACAGTCCTTTAGATTACTTATTCAAAACTGGAGAGATGCAGAGCAGCTGTAGGTAAATCCAAAGGATCATCCCAGGACTACAATGCACTAAGGAGAAAAAGGAAAGGGCCCAGAAAGAGAAACTGTGAAAGGAAAAGAGGTTAATCTCATTCTAATTTTTCAAGAGTTGGGACACCAGGGAATAAAGAGGCTTATTTAAATGACTCAGGATGCAGAACCAGGAGAGTAGATATGAAGCTGGGGAAATGTTAATGTAGAACAAAAGTTCCCTGGCGAAAGGTGCACTGAATTATGAACTAATAGCATTCTGCACTCACTTGCTGTGTACACACCCGCTTTCACCTGCAGACTCTCATCTCAAGGGCGCTAATGAAGTTCTCCTGCGCGACAAATGGGGCCGGGTGTTGTTCATTTTCTCTTCACAAATGGGAAAACAGTGCCAAAGGGAGGCCTGGCACCGCCGGGAGAGAGATGCAGGCGCTGCCTTCCACTCTGGCCCTAAATCCACCAGGTCCCATGACACCGTAATAGTAGTGATGATAATGATCACAGAGATGACTCCTTACTTACAACTTTACAGGCATTTCCTTATTTAATTCTAACAACTCAAAGAGGCAGGTATAATTATCATCCCTATTTTACAGATGACAAAACTGAGGCACAAAAGGTTATTTGCCCGCGGCACTCAGCTAGTCAGTGGTGGAGCCCGAGTCCAGGCCGGGCAGCCTCAGACCCAGCCGACTCTGGAAAGGGGTCAGGACACAAAGGCTCCGGCCGCGCGGGGCTCCCCGACTTCTCCAGCTCGGCCGGAGGGACGCCGGCTCCCGGGGCGCCGGGCTCGGGACCGGGGCGCAGGGCCCGCCCCCTGGCCCCCGAGCACTCCCTGCCTCCACCCCGGGGCGGCTGGACGGGCCTCCTCGGCCTCAGCCCTCGGGCGAGGGGGACCGGGGCGGCGGGAGGTACCTGGGGGCTGTCCTGCAACGCCTCCTCCAGCAGCAGCTTGTCCACGGCGGGCATGGCGCCGCGCGGCGGGGCTGAGGGCAGGATGGAAGGACGGAGGGCAGGAGGCGCGGGCTGCTCCCGGCTCCGGAGACGACGCGGACACTGTGCCCGCGACCGGCCCGCGCGCGCCCACGCCTGGACAGCACCCGCGCCGCCTCTCGCCCGCCCGCCGGCCCGCCCTCCTTCTGCGGGCCCAGCCCTCCCCTCCCCTCCGCGCCCCTCCCCTCCCCTCCGCGCGGCCGCATCAACCGGAAGTGTGGCGGCCGGCCACCGGAAGTGTGGCGGCCGCTTCCGGCGCGCCAGCGCCGGCGGGAAGCCGCAGCCCCTCCGCGGCCCCGCGGCTTTCGGAGTGCCCGGGGTGCTAACTCTCCGCGGTTGAGGGGCCCCGAGCGGATCCCCGTCAGCGCGCAGAAGGCCCGAGAAGGGGAAGCTCGAAGGCGGAAAGATAAGGTTTTATCTGCGGCGGCCGCCCGGCGCCCTTGAATCGCAGGAGGTGGGAGCGAACAGATTTTGTGGTGTGAAAACCCTGCACTTACCACTTTTTCTAGTTAAATCTCAGGGCCCCTGAAACAGCTCTGAGAACACAGAGGCCATCCAGTTTTGAGAAAAAACAAAACCAAAACCGGATGCCCCAGATCATTTGCGATATTAAGATGCAATCATTTTTGGAAACCGCAGCAACTTGATCTGAGCGGTGTGATTAGGCCTCATTCTCATGAGTTATGTTTTGTCATTTTGAAAACTTTCATAAGCAAGTTTTTAGAATCGGAATGTTCAGATAGCCTGGTTCAGTGTTGTCGCTTAAAAATAAATTTTTAAAGAAGGAGCCTAGAGGGAGAAGTGGTTTGGACAGAGTGGAACAGTGTGAAAAGCTAGGAGAGAAGAAAGCGGGAGCGGGCGCCGCGGGGCAGCCTGGCCGATGGAAGTGGCATTTTTATACCAAAGGCAAGGGTTTCAGAGTGTCTACTTTAGGACTCAGTAGGATTTGTCCAATAGGACACACGCCACCGAAATCAACAGGCAGAATATTATACAGCTGTACAAGTGAGAAACGCCTGGGTATATTAAGGCCCAATCTGGTTTGCAAGCACCTCTGAGGATCGATCACGTTTTGCCCGATCACCTGAAAACCCCAAGGCCATTATTTCCAGCGGCCTCCAGCCAGCACCAGCCTTTCCTGAGCCGCTGTGTGGCCTCCACGGGGAAACCATTCAGCACCCTTTTCTCCGCCATACCCTTGGGTGGTATAATGCTCAGGGCATGTGTCTGTCTTTTCCTGTATTTTCTGCCGAGTACCATTCAGTTAATTTCACCTCATACGCTCTCCCAACTTTCTCCCGACTGAAATCCTCTCCCGCAAGGTCAAACTCATGCTCTTGCTTCCCATTTCCTGGCCCCAAAGATCACTGCCTCCTGGGAACGGCCATCACCTTGATTGTCACCCAGCAGCCCTTTTCCTACGTGTAGGTCTTACTTCCTCTGTCAATAGTACGTCTCAGGAGCACAGCCTGTCACATTCTTTTATTCCGAATACAGAAACGCATGGTAACAAATACGTGTGTGTGAGACATGCTCATCTCTTCTAACTCTTCCAATTAAGAGAAATGTCTCCCGACTTTCCATCTTGCTTTGTTCCTGCCCTTCCATCCAGTTATTAATTGCACACCAGGTAAACAATAATGATCCTGCCGATGATAAGAATGGTATGATTGTACCAAGGGGAAGAAATGCATACATTTTAATTTGAAAATAGGTATAAAAAGGAAACGATGCCTCCACAACCCTGGAAAAGGGTCAGAAGACAACTTGGGAATCACATTATTCATGGGCCGCCTTACCTCGTAATTAAAGTTACTTTTCATCAAACACCAGTATTCGAAACGGTTTAAACCACATTTCTACACAATACCATTACTCTTTTACATTTTATTGCTACATTATGGGCTAAAAGGACTTAGTGGGATTTCTTAGCACTTCAGTATCACAGCATTGTTTTTATGGGAAAATCATCCTAAATTCAAAGCAACTAAATTTATTAAAACCAACTCTGGGAGTACAACACACTTGCAAAGTAAATTTATTCCATTCATTATTTCTTTAAATCATTTAATCATAAATATAGATTGATCAATGTTAAGCACTGTGTCTCCTACTTATTTTACTGCCTTTATTATTACTCATTTAAATTTCAAAGCCAAATCTCCTCCTCTTCAATAGATAATCTGAAAAAATGATGTAAGAGGAACTTTTATATAAGCATGAGAATTTGTTTTAAGTTTCATTAAAAAAGCATCTGTCCTGCCCTGGCTGGTTGCTCCGTTGGTTGCAGCTTCACCCTGTACACTGAAAGGTTGCAGGTTCGATTCCCAGTCAGAGCACATACCTAGGTTTCAGGTTCAATTGCTAGTGGGGGGAGTATGGGAGGCAACCAATCAGTGTTTCTCTCACATCAATGTTTCTCCCTCTCCCCCCCCCCTTTCGCCCTTCCCCTCTCTCTAAAACCAATAAGCATGTCCTTGGGTGAGGTTTAAAACTCAGTATTGTGAGGGCAGATTTCAAACGTTCGCCTAACTGTATCTGAAGTCGCTGGACAGCTGTGAGGTTGGTGACAGGAAGTACAAAGGTTGGCAATGCAGAGCTGCCATGTCCTTTGGAGAGACAAGGGGTGAACTCTATGGAGTCGTAACCTTGTATCCATTGAAGACTAACTGGGAGAAGGACCCGAGCTGTTTCCATAGACACCTAGTATTGTGTCCTTATTAACCAGGATTTTTCAGTTGCAAGTGACAGAAACCTAACTCCGATTAGCTTAAAGAAAACATAAAAATCTGGGAGGGGCTGAGGGGTGAGGAAACTGTATTTCTTAGGTTATTTGTATACTGATGAGAATGACCCAGTAGAGTGAGGGAGGGGGGTTGAAGGTACAGGAGAGTGAAGTGACGATGGCAGGAGTGGGGACCAAAGCACACCTGAAGAGGGGGCCGGGACGGTGTGTTCAGACTGATACACGTAGCAGTAGGTGGGTAGATTGAATGGAGGAGGGTCAGTTCTTTTCCCGATTGCTTTTATTGGCTCAGTGAGACAAGAAGCAAGGCCATCAGCTCAAAGCAATGATAGTGAGAGGGTGCTGGACGTTTGAGGAGAGAGGAAAGGGTATGATAAAGTCACCTTGGGGCATGGAAAGATGAGGCATAAGTATTCATATCCCCACTTTACAGATGCTGAATCTGAGGCTCAAACAAATGACATGACAGAGACAAGGTTCCAAAGGCTAGGACTGTGCCCACTGCACCGCAGAGAGGAAAGGGAAGTCTGCTTAGTAGGAAGCCTAAGGCGAGTTGACCCTAGAACCTCCCTGCCCTTATCTCCCGGGGGCTTACATGTGTCTGATCTACAGCAAATGCTTTGTAAATGGTTGTTGAATGAATGACTGTCCCTGTTTTCTCTACCGAAGACTCCTATAAAGTCAGGCTATTGCTTCACTGACTGTCATTTCATCTACTTTGCCACCCTACAGCCAGTCCATGGAAGCTAAGAGAGGAAACTGAAGACCCCCAAGGAGGTCTGGAGTCCTTCAGGTCTGAGAGACCATCATGTACAATGATAAAAATGGGGAAGAAGAGGAAAGAGCCTTGTCAGTTTTGAGTATTTGTCTCACGGTAGGGACTGGCCTGTGACTTTCACTCAAGATACAAACTTGATCATGACACTCTGCTGTTTAAATCCCTTTGGTGATAATAGGAGCAACAACAATAATTATAGCGAACAGGCACTCACTGAGCTATTACTATGTACCAGGTACCATATCTGCACTTCGCCTGCATTCATACATTATCTGCATTATCTCCTGGCATCTTATCCAGAAACTCCTTGGTTATTTGCTGTTAAAATCCCCATTTTAAAGATGAGGAAACTGAGACCTAGGAAGGTTAAAGAACTGCCCACAATTAGCTTATTTCAAGGGTGTCATTCAAATGTAGGCAGTCTGTCTACGGAAGACATTCTTACCCAACCTCTTCAGAGGTTTCCTTCAGAGACTCCCCATTGCCTACAGTGGCACATCTGTCTTCTTTATCAGGGATACCCCCCCCCCCGATCTAGCCCTGATTCACCTCCTGCCATGACCCTTTGCACACCTGCCACATGAAGGCCATTGTAGTCATTGAAAATACACTGTGTTGGCATGCCTGTGTCTGCGCAGATTGTTTCCCTCAGCCCCAGATGCCCTTCCCTCCCTGAGCCACTTAACAAATTTATCTCCTAAAGCTTAGCTAACCATCACTTCTGTGGTCAGTTAAATTCAGCTCAGTGCATATTAATTAAGCATATACTTTGTTCCAAACCCCAAGCAAGACACTGAAAGTTTAATCACGTAAAAGAGACCTGGGTTTCCCGCCTTCAGGGGAGCTTCTGCCTAATGATGGCAGCTCACTAGAGAGACGAGGCTCTGACGCGGTGCGCAGGCTGAGGGAGCGCGTGGTGGAGGCCGAGGCGGGCGGTGCTGGGAGTCAGGGCAGGAGCGTGGGTGAGTCAGTCGGTCTCGCTCGTAGCTTCTGCTCTGAAGCTAGGAGAGGTGAATGTTACAGCTACGGGGAAGCTAAACCAGAGTTCCCCTCATCTACCGCGGGGGGGAAGGTAAAATGGTGCAGCCGCTGTGCAAAGTAGTTGGGCAGCTCCTCGAGATGTTAACGTAAAGTTATCACATGACCCAGCGAGTCACTCCTAGTGCGTGTGTACCCAAGAGAATCGAAGACACCTGTCCACGCAAAAAACGAGAGCATGAATGTTCATAGTAGCATTATTCATAATAGTGAAAAAGTGGGAGATAACCCAAATGGTCATCAGCTATAGATGGGTAAACAAGACATGCTATCATGGTATGCCCATACGATGGAATGCTATTGTTATTTTTACTTGGCAATAAAAAAGGAATGCATCTCGTACCCTTTGGGACAGTATGGATGGACCTGGAGAATATTATGCTCAGTGAAATAAGCCAGGCAGCGAAAGACAAACATCACATGATCTCGCTTATACGTGGAATCTAAAGAACTTAATAAACTGATGAACAGAATAGATTCAATGACATGGAGGCATAGATGAGACTGATGAATGTCAGAGGGATGGAGGAGGGCGGGTGGGTGGAGGGGAAGAGAGTAACCAAAGAATTTATATGCATATATGCACAACCCAAGGACACGGACAATGGTGGGGAGAGGGACTGGGGAGGGGGAAGGAACGGGGTGGAACGGGTCATTGGGGAGAAAAAGGGACATCTGTAACATTTTAAATAAAAATAAAATTTAAAAATTTTTAAAAAAGAAAGGGAATGCAGTACAATGCGGATGAACACTGAATTGAAAACAATATGCTAACTAAAAGACGCCGGACACAAAAGGCCACGTATTATATGACTCAAATGACGTGAATGTCCAGATTAGGAAAATCCGTAGAGATAGAAAGTAGATTAATGGCTGCCAGAGAGGCTGGAGGGAGGAGAGCATGGGGAGCAACTGCTAATGGGTGTGGGGCTCACGTGGTGCGTGAGGAAATGATCTGGAATGAGGTAGTGATGATAGCTGTACAACCTTGTGGTTCTACTTTAAAAAACATTAAATTGCACACCTTAAAATGACGAATTTTATGATATATATATTACATCTCAATGAAAAATTATTGTTTTAAAAATGTGGGGGTTCTATTATTGAAAGGGAAGAAGAGTAAATGACAATTTGGGGACAATGGTCTCTGCCGCAATTCCCTAGAATGGGTTAGTCCGTGAGGATTCTCTCTAGGCTGCAGTTGGGCTAGTGGAATAGAAGGCCATAAAGAAGAGGGTGTGGCAATAAACCGAGAGGCCGGCTTCAGAAATGGTCCCAGGGAGCTCTTCTCAGGTTCTGAAGCCTTGGGCTCAGTGTATCGCCTCCCTGGGACTCCTTCGGGAACTGAGACTTGACTTTTCCGTTTGAACTCGTAAAATGAGACCAAGTTTAGAAAAAGAAGGTTTCAGCGATAGGTCACTGACTTTAAACTTCTGCAAAACTAGCAATGAGGCCCTCTGGTACCCGTGACTTCAAAGAGGGAATAGTCAGAGCCTGGGAAACACTCTAGAGAACTCATTGTCTGGCCCTCATTGCTTTTGGTTATCAGGCAAGAAATTTGGAAGTTCAGTAGCATGAATATCCCTACCTTTGAAGTCCCGAGTTTGTAGAAAGGAACGCAAGGACCGAGGAGCAGATTAGGAGGGAAGTGTGGTATCACAGAGAGACGGCTGACTTTGGAGCTAGGCGCCCCTGGGTTCCAGGGTAGGCACTGAGGCTTGCTGGCCCTGAGGCTCTGGGCGGTTCTCTAACCTTCCTGAGCCTCAGTCCGCGTCTCCATGATGCGGGAATGATATCTATCACAAGCTGTTTCCATGGGCACCTAGCCACGTGTCCTGCATTAGTCAGGGCGCCTTCAGTGGAAAGGCACAGAGCCCTGACTCCAATTCGCTCAAGGAAAACCTAAAGCCTGGGAGAGGGTGGAGGGGACCGAGGGGAGGCTGGGTTTCTTAGATGGAGTAACCAGGAAAGGCAGAATGAAGCTGGGAACTGCAGGATCCAGCAACTCAAAGTCACTGAGTGGCAGGCTCACGGCTCAGCCTCTCTCTACATTCGCTTCACTCTCAGACCCGAGTCTCAGGGTTGCTAGAACCTGGTTTGTTGGCAATTGCAGACTCCCTTCTGGTGCCAGAAAGGAAAGGGACACCTCCCAGCTTTAGTTTGAAAAATCCTAGGGAAGGGCTCTGATTGTTCTGGCTTAGGAAACCTACCTGCCCACACTCCTTGGACCACTAGCTGTGGCCAGGTACCAGGAGGAGCCCCAGCCAAGGTCATAGCTGCACTCCTGAGGCCAGAGGACATGGGGTCTGTTACCAGAAGTGGGGTGAGAAGCGCTGCATGGACCCAGCCTGAGAAGTGAACCCCAGGTCCCAGACTGACCTTCACCTTCAATCCATCCCTCCTCCCTCACCCATCCCACACTCTCGCTTCCTCCACATCTCAGGATGACATCACCCAGGGGCTGAAGCCGGAAATCTGAGAGTCAAGCTATATTCCTCCCCCTTGCTTGCTGCTCCTATGGAATGAACCACCAGCCCTCGCAGTCTGCCCACCAGCTCCTGGCACATCTGACCCTTTCTCTCCGTGCCCTGACCCTGCCCTCACAGAGGCCTCATCAACCTTTTCCCTTCTCTTCTCACTTCCAGAATCTGGTGAGATTTGTTTTTCCAAAATAATAGTCTTGTCTTGTCTCTTCCCTGATCACAATTAAAAAAAAATTCTCACTGGGAGATGCTTATTGATTTTAGAGAGAGGGGAAGAGAGAGAGAGAGAAGGGGAGAGCGAGAGAAACATCGATTGGTCTCCTTCCTGTACATGCCCTGACCGGGGATCGAACCTGAAACCTTTCAGTGGATGGGATGACTCTCCAACCAACCGAGCCATACCTGCCAGGGCTGGAGACTTTTTTTAATGGCTCCCAATCAAAGCCACCTACATGATTTCTGGGGCCCAGTGCAAAATGTTTAGAAAGCAAGAAGTGCCATTAAATGTATTAAACTATGAAGCTTTTTCCTTTCCTTTTTTTTTTTTTTTTTGGTAGTGTCTCTCTCAACTTGTCATGGTGTTTTTATTTGCCAGTTGATGTAAAGAAAAACTCAAGTTATAAATTATCGGCACAAACCTTCATTGCTCATCTTTACAGTGTACAATGCCAGTTTTAAACGCAAACATGGGAGCCTTTCACTCATATGTGGAATCGCTGAAATGATATAATTTGCATTTTGCAGCCCCTTGCGCAAAACTAACCCAGCTGTGTCACCTCACTTCTCAGTATGCACACGTGCGATCAGCCCTGGGCGGGAGCTGGCGGCTCCCACGTGCGCTCACCTTGTGCTTGTCCTGAGTTGCTAAACTCCCACCCGGGGTGGGTCCGCTGGAGTTGGTGCTCTCGGGCCTCCACGGGCTCTGGCATCATCGCCCCGTTGAGCTCTGCTTACGAAACACACGCTCAAAAACAAGATTATTAAGAGTTTCCACACAGCCGGCAGCAGGGAGCAAACCAAGCGCGGGTGCCCTGAGCCCGAGCAGCTCGGGTGTCCCTGAGGCTGGTCCTGCGTCCTACTCTCTAGGGGGTGAGTTCAACCTCCTTCCAATGAAATGCCGACCTCTTACGATGAGGCCTCAGCCTCGTCTCTTTCCTTTCTCAGTTTACTCTTCCACTTTCTTTGCTCCACTGAGTTTTTCCTCCTGCAAGGATGAACTTCTTGTAATCTTCTCTCACACCCTTTTCTTTGCCTGAAATGTCTGAGATCCTCTGCTCGTCTTAAAGCCTCAGTTCAAAGGCTCCCTCTTCTGTAAAGACTGTCTCGACTCTCCCGGGGAGACCGAGGTCCCCTTCTATGTTTCCCTGCCGTCCGATACAGCCTGTGGTCACTGCATATTGCATCGCCATTGCTTGTGTGTCTGTCTCAACAGTGTAAGCTCTTCGGGGGCAGGAACTGTCCCTTTACTGTTTTGAGTTCCCAGTGTCCAGCAGAACGGCAAAGGATAGGAGCTCAATGAAATCCT
The DNA here is from genome assembly GCF_964146895.1 of Miniopterus schreibersii. Taxonomy (NCBI): domain Eukaryota; kingdom Metazoa; phylum Chordata; class Mammalia; order Chiroptera; family Miniopteridae; genus Miniopterus; species Miniopterus schreibersii. The sequence goes on from NC_138102.1 coordinate 175,746,613, forward strand.
TGTGAATTGAATGAAAGAATGAAACAAAGCCTGGCATACAATAGGCATTCATTAGTTAATTGATTCTTTCAAAAATATCTACTGAGTGCCCAATATATAAAGGACTCTGTGCCCTGTCTGTCCTTCTGCAATAAGCATTTAGTGAGTGTCTCCTGCATGTCAAGGCCTATGTTAGGAGCTGGAACAAACTGGGAACAAGACAGGCAGGGCCTCTTCCTTCTAAGACCTTATACTCCAGTTGGCTCTGAGTAAATGTCATTTCACTTCCTCCTTTCCCTGTACCTCCCAGGAGGTAACCGAATCAGTCATACATATTTTAAGACTTTTTCTCCTTCTACCTTCTGCTCAGGATTCTCTTTCTCTGCTCCATTCTCAGGTACCAAGAGATGGATGTTTGATCTTGCCAGAGTTGGGTTTTTTTTTTTTTCCCAACCACTGCAGAGGTCAACGTAGAATGAACACAAAACCAGCCCTTTTAGCCCCTGCTCCTTGCCCCTTCTCGGGCCTTTTCATTAAATTATTCCATTAGGCTCAAGAAAGACACTAAATGCTGACTATTGTTTTCAATCTCTTCCCCTCACCTAATTGTTTCTCTCACAAATTTGAGGTTTATTTCCTTGTAACACAGATCATATCTGGTAATCAAAACTGCATGTGTCTCAGTTGGAGGGAGGCTGGCTCCAGAGCTCAGCTCAGGCTAACCAGAGAAAGAACAGACTGTTGTTTGGATACTTGAGTTCTTGCTGACATAGGCCTATTTTCCACCCTCCCTTCTCTTATCCCTGACCTTCCCTCAGCCTCATGTAATTTCTCAGTGTTCTTCAGTAGAGAAGGCATCCTTTATAAAAGCACCCTTATTCATACAGAGCTGATTTGCTCCAACTTTCTCCCCGCTGAGATGAAATTCTTTATGCTTACTCATGGCTAAAAGAAGAAATATTTTGGAAAATCTGAGAAAACTCACTTCAGAAACTATTCATGACTTAGAGAATGGAGTTATGTTTTAGATGAAAAAGTTGCAGAAGGGTCATACTATGGACTGAATTGTGTCCCCCCCCCCATCAACTTCATATGTTGAAGCCCAAACCCCTCATGATGGGATTAGTGGGTTTATAAGATGAGGAAGAGAGGGAGAGAATTCCCTCCTCACCAGCTGAGGACATAGTGAGAAGCAGCCACCTGCAAGTGAGGAAGAAGACCTCACTAGGAATTGAATCAGCCAGCACTTTGATCTTGGACTTCCTAGCCTCCTGAGTTCATAATTAACTTCCACACACTCCTGTTAAGTGCTGGTCACTGTTGAATAGTCTGAGTGAGTCCCCTGAAGGTACTACTGTTGAATTGTTTGGGACCGTTCATGACGTGTTAGAGGTTAGGTTGACCACATCAACTGCCTCAACCATTCACTACACTTTATTAATCTAAATGATGACCCCATCTGACCTCTGACACATTGGAAGGGCCAGTGGATTGCTGGATCCAATGACTGCTTGAAATCATCCCCAATCCATGAATAGGTTTTCATGGAATTCTTGTCCCTGATTAAAGTACTGTTATGAAGGACTCAGCTCTTAGTCACAGCATTTTGGCTCACTCTGCTTCCCTGGAAGGTGTTGGAGGAGGTACCCAAGAGGATATGACCACTGGTTGACCTAAGAGCTGGACCCGGGCAATCCGAGGCTCCTCACCCCCTCCACTCTTTGGAATATACACTCTTCCCACCGTTCCCACAGTGGGAGCTGTATCAAGGGCATAGCCCTGAGAAATCAAGGTGTTGTTAAGACCGTCTAGATGATATACGTGACTGAACACAGTGAAGGCCTCTGTGTAAACGTCAAGGTTCTGGCGGGTGAGTGTGGAGATCTACTCTTGCTACCACCCAAAATAAGCCTTGTAAGTAAGTGCACTTGCTTAAGAAACCTCCACCTGCCAATCTGGAGCAGTCTGCCTCTTTCTTTGGTCTCTCCTTGCACTCCATGCATGGGGACCAGTGGAACCGAAGGAAGGTCATTGAAGATTTAAATGAGGCAGATGGGATTATCCCTCTCTAGCTTGAAATTGTCCTATAGCACCTTCGCCTATCAAATACAATGTTTTAGATTGCTTGGGATAGAATGATAATAATTAACCAATAACAAAATAATAGTGACAGTGACAGCTTCCATAAATGGAGGCCCAATAAACGTCAGGTGTTATGCTAAGTGATACGACAATCAGGCAAGGTATGTATCATTATTCCTGTCCTATATGTTAGGAAACAGAGGCCCACATAGCTAGTTTGGACGTGGAATTGAAATTTGGATTCAGATCTATCCGACTCCAGTGTGAATGCTTTGTTCACTGCCCTGCACTGCCTCTGTACCAAAAATGTGATTCCATACCTGGATCCTGCTTTCAGGGATACTATATAATTGAGTCAATGTTTGATGTTAGAAAAGTACCATCCTGCTGGTCCAGGGAACAATGGAAATAGGGCGCGAAGTAGGACTCCTCTTGCAAAGATTCCTTTGATCTAGCGTTTCAGGAACAGGGTGTGTTTCTCATATCTTTGAACTGCCATTTTGTTATTAAGAGAAAATGTTTTTGAGCAGAGTCAGAAAATCTTGGAACAAAAGAGCTTTCGTTCTTCTTTGATTAAACAAAATAGACTGGACATAACTAACTCTATTCTTGGCGTGTCAAGGCCATTTCTTATCAGCATGTGATTGTCTAACATAAACAGTGTCGCCCCTGGGCCGTTGCAGGCTACTTATAGGGAGCTTTTGCCTCTATATTAACAGGTGCGATCTACTTGCTCTTGTTTTGTGTGTTTCTGGTTCTGTCTTTCTCCTACCTCCCAGGCAGTCAGCTGTCACTTTTCCTGATGTACCTCCCCACCCCCCTGGTTTTCAATAGGCTATAGCTAAACTGCTATTCTTTGAATACCATCTTGAGTTTATTGAATTAGGAACTTTATTTTTCAAAAAATTTCAATCAGCTCTGGTGAGGCTGTGTGTTTGCCCCTAGACTCCCCCTGCAGGCAATGTGCACGGGCTTCCGATGGTGCTTAACTCCTACCATTATTTCCTCTGTTTTATTCTGGGTTTGTGACTATGCTTTAAGTATCTTAGCTTGCTGTGGGTCTGGCCTTTGATCAAGATGGTATTATTTATACAGCAATGATGGATGCTTTTACCTTCAAGTAAGAGACAGCCTGACTCAAACAATAAGGAGATGTATTATCTTACAGGACATTAAGTCCAGAGATAGGGCAGGCTGCTGGCTTGCTTGACCTAATGGCTCAATAGTGCTGTCAAGGACCCAGATCTTTCCATCTCTTGGTTCTGCCATCTTTAGAACAGCCAGGGCAGCAACTGGGGCATCATCTGATGAAAATGAGAGAACCCTTGCTGCAAACATACAACATAAGCTCGTCCCTTTAATCTGATTAGCCAGTTTAAGCAACAAGCCCACCTTTGAACCAGTAAGATCTGCCAGGGGAATTCAGCGCTCTGATTGGCCTAGATCAGAGGTCAGCGAACTTTTTCTGCAAAGAGCCAGGTAATAAATATTTGAGGTTTTGTGAGCCATACAGTCTCTGTCACTCAACTCTGCTGTTGCACCACAAGAGCAGCCACAGGAAATGATGGGTGTGGTTGTTTTCAAATATACATTATTTACAAAACAGGTAGTAGGCTCATGGGTGGACCTTTGCCCTAGACTAACAAGGATCCACCCTGAACCTGGACTTGAACCAGCATCTCCAGAGTCACTTGGGGTAGGAATGGCTGTGTGAAAAACTGGGAGGAAGGGGGATGGGCACTACTAGCAGACAATGGCTCACTGCATCGTTTTTTGGGGGACTGGAGTTTGCAGACACTACCTTTCCAACTGCAGTGAAAACAAAGAGGACTGTGAGTGCTGGTCTACTATATGAATATAAATTTGATATAGCTTATCATTAAACGGGTCACTTTAAGAACGGCTCTCTTCTTTGCCTCTTCTTTCCTTACCCCTGGGCTCTAGCCTTAGAAGGAGGCACATTTCCTGGAAGGTGACAGACTCCCCTGAGCCTTGCACTCGCTTGTCCCTTTCTTGAGAACATGCTCTCCCCTCCTTGCTGCACCTTCTCTTGGGTAAGTCCTAGTCATCCCTCAAAACTCTGCTCGGTCATCTTGAAGACCTTCCCTAAGGCAGATGCTTCTCATTTTTAGAGTCCACACAGCCCTATACTTACCTCTATTAGGGCATGTGGCACCCTGTGCTGTAAAGCTCTGTTTACAGGTAGGTCTCCCCACCTGACTGCGCCAGCCTGGGGACCTTTATTCCACAGCGTGTCCCAGTCCCTGCTTAGCACAGCCCATGCACGCAGTGGACCCTCAACACATATTTCATGAATGAATGAGTGTTTATGCCTTGGAAAATGAAAGGGAATTAATTACTCTTTCAATATGTTTGGGTGTTATCATTGAGGTCAGAGTAGAAAAATGTATAAGGTCCGTAAAACTTCACCGTATTTTTTTTCTTTAATTCAGTAAATAGGGCCCAACATTATGCTTGGCACTGACACACATGCCAGAAATCTAGGCACTGGGGATAGAAAGATAAATAGGGAATGGGTCCTTCCCCAATAAAAATAACACAATGTTTTATGTGCTGTACCAGTGGTGGTTACAAAGTCTTATTAGGCATGGAAGAAGGAATGATTAAACCTTCCAGAAGAGAGGGTGCAGGGGACGGTCTGAGGAGTCCTCAGTGAGAGCACCTTGCTTGGGACCTTGGCAGATAAAGAGAATCTTCTTAGAGATGAGCTGACACAAGCCAAAAAACCCCTGCTGTGAGCATTCTCGGCTGAAGGCAAGAAATTCTTGGCTCAAATAAGTGGATTCAAACAAAGAATTAGGGGGAAAGCCCTAAGGAACCAGAAGGAAAGAATGGAATACAATAGGTATTCCTTACTTTCAATGAGGAAACTTGGCTGGACTTAAATAATGGGCCTAGTTCAATTATTTGCTCCTGAAAAATTGGTTACTTTTCATGCTGAAGAGCAAACCTAGCATAATGTGAATGGGGCAGAGAGCCCCTTCTTAGGGAGAGATCGAAAGCACTGTGTTGCACAAATGAGCTGATATGTAAACCTACTTTCGCCCCGCCCTGTATTTATTAATTCTTGGGGCAGTGAGACCAGGCAAACCACCCTCTTATTGAATGTATAATAAGGGTTACTTTGATCTGGGAGTGTTACCTATTACCAACTACACCGGGAGAGAAAAGAACCCATTTGTATGTCAGATCAGCACCCCAGTAACACAAACAGAATCTCCAGTGTTATTCCTAGAGCTTCAAGCAACTTCTGAAAAAGTACCACGAGAGGACCTTTTGCTATGTGGCAGGTGACTTCAGAGCTCTCTCTGCCCTCAGCCTGTGGTTTAGTCCCAAATGCAAGGCCCAGTTGAAGCCTTTCAGCTACTGGGTGTGTGACCCTCTTCCCCTTGGCAGTGGACTTGAGGGACAGGGCTGGTTGCAGGTTTCCAAGGTCCCTTTATCTCAAGATGCTTGAAAGACCTCCGTGTTCTCCTCTCAGCTTGTGGCCCTGTGTCACTCCATTCCTAAATAATAAGTCTGCCTCTGGACAATAGTTCTTTTACGGGAAGAAGAATGCTGTCAAAAGAGAAAATTATCTTTGTTTTACAAAACCTCCAAAAGGAAGCAAATGTAATCTGTTGGACCAAATATCAACTGTGTGCTTATTTTCCAAATGGAAAAAGAAAAGTCCTTTTTAAAAGTACCCTTCATACAAAAGATGCTGACATTTTACAGGTTTTTCTTTGTATGGTTTTTTTTTGGTCAATAATATTCTTTTTTTGTCAATAAGATCACTAAGATATTATTGACATGCTGAGAAAAGTCCTGTTGCATTCAAAATTGTTTTGTTTTTTTTAAAAAGAGGGGGCTGAAGGCCCTGGCTCAGTTGGTTAGAGTGTCGTCATGATACTCCAAGGTTGTGGGTTCGATCCCTAGTCAGGGCACATATAAGAATCAACCAATGAATGCATAAGTAAGTGAAACAACAAATCGATGTTTCTCTCTCTCTCTTTCTCTCTCTCAAATCAATCAATCAATCAATCAATCAATCAAAACAGATAAATAAAGGGAGCTGCAAATATCTGCCTTTGGGTGATTCTTTAATCTCAGGGTGAGAATTTGATTTGGTTTTAATGCCAATTGGCCTCCCAGCTGACATTATGGAAGACTCACTTTGCAAGAGTACAAATCAAAAGAAGGCCAAAGGGTCAATAAAAATAGGTGATTATTGAGTTCTCAAAAGAATGTTACTTTCTAGCAATTGTTCTTGAGAAAGGATTTGTGGTAACTTCTGAGTATTTTAAGCCATGGGCCAAGAATTGCTCTCTGGTGTGATGTAAGAGCAGTTGGAGCCAGAACCAGAAAACATAACCAGTTCGCTCTTCACAGTCTCATCTTATCCTTGCTCGTGTGGCAGCAAAGGACACCTGGGAAGTGTCCCAGTTTAGTGGCTCACCTTTCAGCATTCATTAGTATTTTCATTTTGTTCATAGACAGATTGCTTTCAAGCCCAGAGCCAGAGTTGATTTATTTTTTTTTTACATACTAATTTCTCCTAACCTAGATTTCATGTTCTGTTTCTCATGCTATTTCTTAATTTCATCCTTTTGACTTAGTCACCCAATTACTCAAATTATCTATTACGTATGATACCCAAGTTCTCACACCCTATTCTCTTCAGAGACATGACCAGAAAACTCAAAATGTAATGCTTTCCACTTACAAACTCATGCCCTGCTAAGAACTCAGAGTTCTTTTTGTTTGTTTGTTTGTTTTGTTGTGTTTTTATCTTCACCTGAGGATATTTTTCAGAGAGAGTGGAAGGGAGAGAGAGGGAGACAGAGAAACATCGATGTGAGAGAGACACATCCATTGGTTGCCTCTGCACTCGCCCCACCAGGGCAGGGGACCGAGCCTGCAATTGAGGTACATGCCCTTGGCCGGAATCGAACCTGGGACCCTTCGGTCCGCAGGCCAGCGCTCTAACCACTGAGCCAAACCGGCGAGGGCAGGACTTAGATTTCTTAACTGCTTCTCTATTTGGCAGAAATTTGATTTTTAATGCTTATGTGTTTGGTTCCAAAGTTCACGCATTTTCTTTTCTATTATGCACATCTCCAGTTGGGTGCAAAACTAAAAACACACACAAACCTTTAGTTATTATTATTATTTTGAAGAGCACCATTAGCACTACCGCTGCATCAGGACCAGGGACTGGGAAACTCAAAACAAATGGCCAGCAGTCATCACCTCTAAAGTGCTTGAAATTGGTTGGGAGGAATTTTCATAATCTTAACAAAAACGTTCGTTTTCCTCCTCTACCTTCCCTAACCACTTGGAGTTCTCTGACATAGGTGTTTCAGATTTAAAAATCATTCCTCATTCATTGCATTTGCCCTTATATTTACTTTCATTACCGTCACCGAAACATCTTGTTCCTGCCATTTTTCCTGCAGGTAGAATTTAAACAACAACAAGGCACAAACAGGCCTCCCCTTCTGAAATTGCTCTGTGAGAAAACATGTTCCAATTTGAAACAAACCAGGACACAAGCCTTTTGTACATTGGCCATGGCTGATTTGTCCCAGGTTAAGAGCATGAACGGGAGGTGAGAGGGATGGAATTTAAACCCTGGCCCTGCTTCCAGCCAGCTGTGTCGTCTAGGGCCCTATCGTAGCCACCCCGAGCCTCTCTTTCCTCCGCCTGCTGCGGAGGGTTGTCGTGAGGTCTGAGTAACACAATCTACGCAAAGCACACAGTGAATGCTCAACAGCCAGTAGCTATTGTGACCATGTTCTCAAGGGCTCCTTTATTTCTTTTTCTTAATTTTTTAAAATTTTTGTTTAAAATGTTACAGATGTCCCTTTTTCTTCTTTCTTAATTTTTTTTAACTTTATTTTTATTGTTGACACTATTTCCCCCCACCCTTACCCACCTCCACCCAGCTCACGCCCCCCTTCCCTCCGGCCATCGCCTTTACTGGATTACACAAGTTGGAACTGGAAAGATCAGAGCTCAGGGCCAAAGTCCTTTCTCATGCACCCAGTGGCTTATTACAGAGAGATGTACGTGAGTAAGAATTTTCTGTATGACCTGGAAAGTTTCACCATCTCCTGTGTCTCTGGTTTTCCTTCTTCAGAATATGTGTAAGTAATAATAAAACTCGCCTCTCTTTTTCTCTCTAGGTTTATTGAGATATAATATTGTGTAAGTTTAAGGTGTAAGTGATGATTTGATACAGGTGTAGATTGTGAAATTATTAATACATAAGGTTTATTAACACCTCCATCACCTGACATAATTACCACTTTTTTAGTAGTGATAACATTTAAGATCTACTCTCTCAGCAACTTTCTAGTATATAATGCGGTATTGTTAACTGGAGTCACCATGCCATCTTATAAGTGGAAGCTTATATCTTTTTACCATCTCCCCATTTCCTCCACCCCCAGCCCCTGGCAACCATCATTCTATTCTATGTCTCCTTAGCTCAGAGAACTGCTGGGAGAATGAAGGAGAGAATCTTTGCTCCAGGTCTTTGAACAAAACAATGGCACACAAAAGGTGTGTGATTCTCAGACTTGCACAACTTTGCACATACAGTCACCCTCCTTGGGCAAGAGGGTAAGAGAACAAACGACATTGGCTGATGGACCTGCATTGGAATATCTGGCTTCCTCACAGTCCGATATTTACTCACCAGCTTCAGTTGCCTTGAAGAACTTTGGAGACAGATTGACTTGAGGTCTGGTCTCAGTTCTGCCACTTACCAGCTATGTGACCTTGAGCAAGTCACTTAACCGTTCAGGGATAATATCAGTATTTCCCTCTGAGGGTCAACGCGAGGATGATATGAGATGTTATACACAACACACTTAGCACAGTGTCCGACACGGCTCAGTGCTCAGAACAGTAGAGATGACGGTGGTGGTGGTGGTGGTGGTGATGGTGATGATTTTGTTTAGGTACTGCTTAAAATTGCCAGCCTAAAACATCACAAATGTTAATTTTTCATTTGAGTTGCTGCTGCTGCTGCAGCAGCCACAGGGCCTTAAGATACAGACCTGAGATCTCCAAAGACATTCCCCTCTATTTTCTAATATAGTCTTTTTGAAACTTTTGCCTTTTTGGTTCCATATCTACCTTCCATTTTATAAGACACATAATTGTTAAAGCAGAGAGAAAGAGAGAGATAATGTTAGACATATATTTCCATATTTTCTTTTTACATTTAATGTAATGAACTTTCTGCTTGTTTTAAAGAAATAATAATGCTGGCAGAGTGTGCAATTGTCACTTTGATGGATCCTCATAGCATATGACAAGATTTGACAGAGTTTTCAAAAATGGTTAGGTTTGTCAAAATTCTATTCTGTACTTTGTCAAGGCCTACCGTCATGTACTGTAAATCCAAGGACTCGTCAGAAAAAGCATTGTCATAACAGGGATCACCAGTCTGCGCTCCTCCAGCCCCCTGTACCACCTCCCACCTGAATAGCTACAGTTTTATATCCTGGAAGTCCAGGTAAGGTTGAATTTGAAAAGAGATTACACAGCTAAAATGTTTGTGATTTTGTACATGTCCTTCTTCATGTAGGGTTAGAAACAAAATATAGTATTTCCAGACAAGAAAAATTCTAATTAGCCATTTGTAGTGGGTCAGGAAGGTAATATAGGAATGTTGAGAATGTAAGGGAAAAGGGAGGCAAATAAAAACAGATAAACAAACAATGAAGTATAATTTAAACATTTTTTTTGTTTGATAGAAGTTGAACATATTTAGGAGACCTGAGTTCAACCACCAGCTCCTTGAGGACAGGGACTGGGTTTTGAACATCACTGGGAACTGGGATGGCAAAATTCAGGCATGGCTGGATCCAGAAGCTCAAAGACAGATGAGTTACTGGTCTCTTTCCGTCTCTAGGTTCTGTTTTCCTGTGTTGACTTCATGCTCAGACAGGATTTTGCCAACAGCAGTAGTGCCTGCTGCTTCCATGGTCCTTAGCTAGTGCAGGTAGGGATATTGCTAAATATCCCTTATAATATTGCTAAAAACAGTCCTAAGCTTGACCCTCGTTGGCCTGGCTTGAGTCATGTGTCCATCTCTTAGCCGATCACTGTGGTTAGGGGGTTGAAGTACTGTCATTAGACGTTTCTGGGTCACATGTTCACTCTTGGAGCTAAGGTGGGAGGAAAGTAAATCTTATTTGATGTACAAAGAAGGGGTGTTATCCCCAAGGAAAATCAGGGTGCAGTTCTCAAGAGACAAAATAATTCACATGTGTATATTACACCCCTGAGGCACCCATCCTCTCCTCTGGTTTACCACCAAAATTCTCAGAAAGGAATGCTATAAAGCAGCAGTCAAAAACACCAGCTTTGGAATAAGACATTCTGTGTTAAAATTCTGTTCCTGCCACGTACTAACTCGGTGGGCCCTTGAACAAATGACTTAATCTTTTTGAGCTTCAATTTTCTCATTTCTAAAATAGAGATAATAACAGCACTCCCTTTATTGGTTGCTGAGAGGATTACGTGGGATAAAGCTAAAGCAACACTCCGAAGCTTGGATCTATTAAGAATACAATTAATTTTATATTTCATAGAAGCTGGGCTAGCTACCCACCCATCTGCTTGGACTCCACTCTCCATTCTTTCTTTTCTTTTTTTTAAAAGAATAGGTGTTTATTGATTCAGAGAGAGGAAGGGAGAGGGGGAGAGAGAGAAACATCAATGATGAGAGTCATTGATCGGCTGCCTTCTGCACGCACCCTGCTGGGAATCAGGCCTGCAACCCGGGCATGTGCCCTGACTGGGAATCGAACCGTGATCTCCTGGGTCATAGGTCGACTCTCAACTGCTGAGCCACGCTGGCCACACTCTGCATTATTTCTTAAAACATACAGATAGACACCCAGGACATGCCTGTGGCATGTCGAATATCTGGACACTTCTGCTCTCTCCCTTGAGTCGGTCCCAGACCTGTTTGTTCCCTGAGTGCCTTTTATTATAATGACATAATTAAGTGCTAAACCAATGTTGTATAAGTGCCAAAAGAGAGTTGTTTCTGCAAAATGTCTTTTGACTGCCTTGGGAGTGTCTTGGGAAGACTTGATGAAGGTGAATTGCTAAAAAGAAATGTATACAATTAGATGCTGGCAAACCAGTATAATAGATTGAGGAAAACAGTAAAGCTCTAGAAGGATCCTGCCCACAGAATGGTTTGCGAGTGTGGCTTATTCTAGAAACATGATATGGAACTCTAATCACAGACCTAGATTCCAATAAAAGGCCTTGGCTGTGGTGTCTCAATTGAATGGCGACTGCATACACAATTATGTGTTTTAAATTCAAATAATGCCTAAGGCCTTTATAATTTTTTAAAGTGATGATACCATGTTCTAGTTAATTTTGTTCAGTTAACTAAACAATAACCAATATCATTTTCCCTCCAACCAGGTACCTCCCTACGGAAGTTCACAATCTCGTGTTTCACATTCTGCATGAAACTGTTGTTTGTTCCACCCCCCTCCCCGCTCTCTAATTATTATTTTTTAAAATATATCTTTATTGATTTCAGAGACAGGAAGGGAGAGAGATAGAAACATCAATGATGAGAGAGTCATTGATCGCCTGCAGCCCGCACCCCGGGCATGAATCGAACCCCGATCTCCTGGGTCCCAGGTCGATGCTCAGCCGCTGAGCCCCGCCCGGCCGGGCTCTAGCTCTTTTCGAATGAACTCAGGTCTTTTTCATCTTTATAGTCTCTATATTACCTAACATTGTGCCTCGCATGTTGCAGGTGCTCAGAAAACGTTGCTGAATTTATTTCACAGTGTAGGGTGAGGAGACACAGGAAGGCAGCCCGTTAGAGCAAGGGTCCTAAAATATAATATTAGGCTGCTGGATTTCAGAATTGGAAGGAACCTTACTCATCTTCTAGTGGATATGCTGAGAGGCAAACTCAAGTGGGAGCGGTGGCGGTCTATCAACAGTGATTTCAGATGTCCTTTCATAATGCCAAGGCCACTGGCTCCCTCCCTGCCCCAAGGGACCAGCACGTCCCTGCAGTCCTACGGGGCTTTCACTGTACGAGGATCCAGGGTGGGCCTTTCCACAAACAAGGCTAAAGCTTGGTATCATTTCAAATCTGGAACACACTGAACTGACAAGGGCTGAGTAATTATGAACCAAATAATAACCTGGCACTTGCTGTGCAGGGAATTCTAGATAGAGAAAAGTATTCTGTAATACCTTGAGGTTTGTTTTTTTTTTAGTCAGCACTCAGTGATCCCAGAGGAGATTAAAAATACCACCAAGATTTTTTTCTTTTGCAAAACTAACCCACAATGTCATCAGTTTAATGTAGAGCACATGCGTTTGACCACTCTTCTGAAATTTATTTTTACTACAGCAAAATCTAAGAACAGCGGCTGTACATGGACATATTAGTGAGATGTTTGTTTTTTATGTACTTGTAACTGACATAATATTGACTAAATTAATGGGTTCGAGTCATCTTTGGGAGTGTCAAATTTAGAATCACAGACTTTCAGAGCCATAGAGCTAGGCTTAACTTGGATTTTCCAATTTAACACCCATGAGAAATGCAATGTTTATATTTTGTGAACAGGTTCCCAGAAGAGGAAGAAAATTAAGCTCTCCACGTAATAACTATAATTAATTGAACCTTGTGGATGTCCTTCAGTAAAAGGAGCTGGGTTCAGACCACCAGGAGCACACCAGTGCTTGAACAATCTGGGTTTATTGCTCATTGCAGCCAAAGAGAACACACAGCAGGCGGGAGGGACCATGGGCATCCCGGTAAGAGGGTGTGAGAAGGAGCTTATTATAGGATTTGGGCTTTGGGTGGGTCACCTTGGGGAGGGTCTAATGGAGCAAAGACCCATCCTAGACTGGGTGTTGTTGGAAAGCAGGCGCAGTCCTCTCATTGGGCATCTCAATAAATCTTAGCACCAGGACGGGTGGACTACAGCAGGGTATAAAGCTGAAGTTGGTAAAGAAGTAGCAGAGAGAGGGGTCTGTTTGGTATTTTGTGGGCCATCCCGTTACCTTGTTTTGTCTCACTTTATCATGGTCTCGGGGTGGCCTTGTCTGGCGTCAGTGTCCTGTGAGATTATTTATGATCTGTATGAGAACAGCATGAGCATTACTGCTTTCTCAGCACAAACTATGCACTCAGTGCCTCGCACATGTTATTTCATTGAATCCTCACAATTCTATTGGGTAGATATTATGAGTCCCATTTCACAAGTGAGAAAATAGAGATGTGAAGAAATTAGCCGGGCTGGGCGTGGCTCAGAGGTTGAGCGTTGACCTAGGATCAAGGAGATTGAGGTTTGAATCCCGGTCAGGGCACAGGCCCGGGTTGCGGGCTCGATCCCCAGTGGGGGGCGTGCGGGAGGCAGCCGATTGATGACTCTCTCATCATTAATATTTCTCTCTCTCTCTTTCCCTCTCCCTTCCTCTCTCTGAAATCAATTAAAAAAAAGGTATATTAAAAAAAAAAAAAGAGGGAGAGATGTGAAGAAATTAATGTTAGCAGTGAGTAAGTAGATAGCAACCAGAGTCAGGACTGACACGAGCCTGACTCCAGAGCTCACACACTAATATCGTGTCACACGTGTGATCCTCAGGTGCCTTAGAAGTGTGGGGTGTGAGGACAGAGGACAGGTGTGTGGGGGGAAGACAAGCTAGACTGCAGAATCTTGGCATCTACCTTTACTGTCTCTGAGCCCTTAAATCAGCCACCTAACATCCTGTGCTCCCAGAGTCCTGACCCCCAGCTCTTCTGCTTCAATAACACTCGTCTCCAATCCATTCGGCCACCTCTACGAACCTTCTCACATCTTGGGACTTGCCATTTCTCCACATGGGTCATCTCTAGAAACTAAAACTCCGAAATTCCCATATTGGTCTATCTCTTCCAGTATCTTGCGTTCATCAGACTCAGTCTTTTCCATTGCCTCGCCCTATTCTCCAAGCCTATCTCCCCATCCTGGCTTCACTTTACTTTCTTCCCTTTCTGCCTTGGGCCATATGACTCATCAATGAATTCATCAGATCCTGAAATACTCTTTGACCGTCAGATGGTCTCTCCCCTGCCTTAATGATGATTTTGAACTTTTGCTGTGTGTCAGGCACTGCTCTCAGCTCTTTTCAAAATTTAGTCCATTTAATCATCACAACACTTCTATGAGCCAAGTATATTATACCCTCATTTTGCAAATAAGAAAACTGAGGCACAGGATAGTTCAATAACTTGCCTGGGGTCACACAGCCAGTAGGTGGCAGAGCCATGATTTGAACCCAGGCCGTCTTGCTCCAGAGGTCATGCTGGGGATCATCGCACTCTGCCACCTTAACTACTGTGCTCTGCTGGCAGCCATCTCTTCTTCACTGGTGCCAATGGTTACTGAATAATTTTATGAGCCTGCTTGGATCAGTGCCTGCAAGGAAGTCTTTACTTACAAAACGAAGTTCATCAACCCCTATTCCTTCCACCCCAAATTTCTGCACATACCTGGTGCAGAACTTTCTCCCCTTCTCTTATCAGGGAGATAGAGTTGTTGCTATTTATAATTGAGTTATATGATTTTCTGTGCATTTCTCAACTATAAGCTAACCACCAGTCAAAATCCATGAATGCCAAGAGTATGATCTATCTAAGATTTTCAGCCCATAGGCTCAGCTCCTAAGTCAATGTTTGCCAAGCTTGCTGGCATGTGAAATGTCCCATATGCACAGCAATTTGGAATTTGGAATTTCTGCCAATCCCCTAGATGGGTATTGATTGAACCTATTACCAATGGAGCCACCAACTCCAGCCTTCCTCTCTCGCCCACACTGTGTGTCTGGTCTGACTGGCAGAGATATAAATCATGACTTGTATGGCTAGGACTTTTGCCAGCCTTCTATTTCCAGGGACTAAACCATGTTCTCATCTCTGTCTGCTGGCTGGAATTTTCCTCCATCCCTGGTGAAGTTTCTCCTGGAAACAAAATAATGTCACCCACCTTGTGATGCATCTTACGTCTGCCTAAGGACCACCGTGGTCACAGTCTACCTATGGCCGTGGGCCCCTCTGATCAGGGAATCAACTTTTTGTGTCATGAACACACTTTAATACACTTGAAAATCTGATGAAGTTTAAAAAGACCTCTTTATATAACAGCCAAGATATGAAAGCAATGTAGGTATCCATCAATAGATGAATGGAAAAAGATGTGGTATATATACAATGGAATATTACTCAGCAATAAAAAACATGAAATCTTGCCATTTGCAACAACATGGATGAACCTGGATAGTATCATGCTAAGTGAAATAAGTCACCGAGAAAGACAAATACTGTCTGATTTCACCCATATATGGAATCTTAAAAAGAAACAGAAATAGACACATAGATACAGAGAACAAACTGATGACTGGGGAGAGGGGAGATACAGAGAACAAACTGGAGGGGAGAGGGGTGGGGAGATGGGTGATGATAAGGTCAGGAGGAATGAAAGGCACAAACTTCCAGTTATAAAATAAATCAGTGATGGAGATGTAATGTAGAGCAATGGATAGTCAATAATATCATAATAACTTTATATGAAAACAGAGGATTACTGGACTCATTGTGGTGACCACACCGTAAGGTATTATGCTGTGCATCTGAAACTAACATAATATTGTATGTCAATTATACTTTAATTTAAAAAACCTCTTTACAGCCCGTCCGGGCGTGGCTCAGCGGTTGAGCATCGACCTAGGATCCAGGCGATCGGGGTTCGATTCCCGGTCAGGGCACTTCCCTGGGTTGAGGGCTCGATCAGTGACTCTCTCATCATTGATGTTTCTCTCTCTCTCTCTCCCTCCTTTCCTCTCTCTGAAATCAATAAAGATATATTTAAAAAAAACACAACAAAACAAAACAAAAAAAACCCTCTTTACAAATATATATATTATTTAAGTAAATATCCTGAAATTTTGTAAGAATTTTAGGGGTCTTCAGATTTCCCTGAAGTACTTTTTTTTTTTTTAACAGAACTACTCATTTTTGTATCTGGTGTAGTAGCCCATATATGGTACTTAGTAAATATTTGTTGAATTGAGTTACATGGACTAAATATAGATTTAACAATCTTAAATGCAGAAATGGTTAGATTTATATATTTGTTCCCAAAAAAGAACTTTAAGTGGTTAACGTTTATACATTTGCTTCTTTAAAGTATTTTCCTTAGTACTTTGGCCTCAGAAAAGACAAATCTTTTTCTCAGTTAATTCAACAAGGTTTCAGGCTTTTAAAAAAGAATTGTAACCCAATATGAAAAAACAAAAGCAAATCTCTCAAAATCAACTAAAAAGCATAACACTGAATGTGTGCATAGTTTGCGTATCCCTTATCACAGTGCTTCTTAGCCTTTCCCCTAATTCAACAAAGCTATTGGTAACAGTGGCTCACAAACACACTGATTCCCACGGGAGTTGGCCATGGGCCACATGTGTACTCGGAGGTCACAGCAGAATGTCCGAGGGGAGCTGCAGTTCAGAAGACCTCCAGGGGATTCTGGAATCGCCACCTCTCTGGGTGTTCCCATTCGTGCCCTAAGATAACAAGGCCGACTCAGTCATTGACTTGGTTTGGCTTATTGGGCACCAGACCTCCGGTTCCTCTGTTTCTTTGGTTAGGAGAGCAGGCTTCAGGGTTAGGCTGCCTGGATTAAAATCTTGCTCCGCCACTTAACCTCTCCCTCTGTGCCTGTTTCACTGATACCATCGGCTTCCAAGGGCTATCTCTTCCTTTCTGTCTGCCTACAAAACATGAATCTGTTCAGATATTGGCAAGACCTCCCTGACCTCAGGTGGCTCCATATCCTATCCCAGCCTCAGAGTATGAATTATGATTGGTCAAAAACAGTCATAGAAATCTCTTCCCTTCGGCCAGGGATTAATCTAAAGGTGGACTATGACCCAGTTATGGCTGGAGAGATGTAAGGGCAAATCAGCTGATGGGTGAGGCGGGGGCAGAATCCATCCCAAACATAAGACACAAATCTTTGAGAGGAGAAAACTCTTCCTTGCTCTTCCTGCCTGGGTGCTGACACGATCCTCGAGGTGAAGCCACTGTCCTGTGGCTTGGAAAGGAGAGTCAACATGCTAAGAAGGGAGGAGTGAAAAACAGAGATTAGTAGTTTAATTGTGTTATGGAGCCTCTGCACCAGCTCTGGACTTTGGACTCCTTATTGAGTGAGAAAAACAAACAATTCGTTTGTCAAGCCCTAGTAGCTTATATTACTCTCAGAATGTATTCTTACCTGATATACTCAGTTTCTAACTTATAAAGTGAGGATAAAAATAGTACCAACTGAAAAGGAAATAGGGTTATCTCTGTTTGTCCATAACATGGTCTTATATGTAGAAAATCCTAAAAATTCCATGAAAAAAACTGTTAGAAAGAATAAATTCAGCAAAGTTTCAGGATACAAAGTCAATGCATAAAAATGAGACATTAAGGAAATAATTTTATTTATAATAACATCTAAAAGAATAAAATAGTTAGGAGTAAGCTTATCCAAGGAGGTGAAACAATTGTACACTGATAACTATAAAACATTGCTGAAAGAACTAGAAGAACCCCTAAATAAATAGAAAGACATCTTGTGTTCTAGGATTGGAAGACTTAATATTGTTAAGATGTCAATACCACCCAAGGCAATCTCCAGATTCAATGCAATCCCTACAAAACTCCTAATGATAGGTTGTTGTGTTTTTTTGCAGAAATAAAAAATTCCATTCTAAAATTCATAAGGAATTTCAAGGGGCCCCAAATAGCCAAAACAACCTTGAGAAAGAAGAAGGAAGTTGGAAGTCTGACACTTCCTAATTTAAAAACTTACTACAAAGCTATAGTAATCAAAACAGTATAGTACTCACATAAAGACAAAGATATAGACCCATGGAATAGAGTGGCAAGCCCCAAAATAAACTCACATATATGGCCAAATGATTTTCGACAAGGATGCCGAGTCTTGAATTTCACAAGACCACTCAACAGAGAAAGGAAAGACTTTTCAACAAATGGTGCTGGGAACACTAGATAACCAAATGCAAAAGAATGATGGTGCACCCTTGCCTTTTCCCGCATGCAAAAATGAACTCAAAATGGATCAAAGACCTAAACATACAAGGTAAAAACAAAAACAAAAAAACTAGAAGAAACATAGGGAAAAAGGTCTGTAGAGAAATGTTACTGAGAAGGGCTTTGTGCTTGATTGAATGGAAGGTAAAGAGAAGAGAGATACCAAAAATGAGTCCCATGGTTATGGTCTGTGCAATTGGGTGGATGGAGGTTGGATTGTAGGTTCAGGATGCTGGGAGACTGGGGGTTGGTAGGAATGGGTGCTGTTCCTCAATTCCACATCTGCCCAGGGCTATTTGGAATTTGTATGAACTGAAGAACCCCTTTCTGCGGGTGGCCTAAGGTACATTAATTAACAAAGATTAATTTCATGAGAAGCCCATGTAAATGCCCAGCAATTTACACACAGGTTTGTTTTTATTTTTAAATATATCTTTATTGATTTCAGGGAGAAGAAGGGAGAGGGAGAGAGAGAGAAACATCAATGATGAGAGAGTCATTGATTGGTTGCCTCTTGCACGTCCCCTACTGGCGATCAAGCCCACAACCCCCGCATGTATCCTGACTGGGAATCGAACCTCTATCTCCTGGATCCTAGGTCAATGCTCAACCCCTGAGCCATGCCCGGCTGGGCTATACACAGGTTTTAAATTGGTTGTGTGTCTTTAAAATTTAAAAAGGCAAACATTAGCTCTCAAATCTGCTGCACTGTACCACTTCTGGCTTCTTGAGAAGCCATTTCTTATTTATTAACAACCACTCTCTACTGCCAGCAGCTTTCTTTTAATTTTATTTGGAAAATAGCAATTAGCATATGCTGTTTTCAGTTGTTCAATGAATTAGCCTCAATTTATATACTCAACTGTGAGAATTATTCCAGAATTACTTACTAATCCAAATAAGTTATTAAAGATAGTTAAGTCATGAAATAAAAGTTGATTTTTAAAGTTCAGCCAGAAAAAGGAAAAATTCATTTCTCTGATTGGAAAAATACATATGAAGAACACCCTTCCCCGAAATTTTTGAGATTACTCTGCCAATCTCAAGTGTCCCCTGCTTCTAGATACTATAGATTTCTTGCTTTTGAAACACATTAGTCTATATAATAAAGGAGATGAATATGAACTGACTTTGTTTAAAAAGCTAGAACACAATTTCAAAATAATCATCAATGCTTTACCTGCAATAATGTTATAAAATATAAAGACTATTTTAAGAAATTATCAGTATCCTTGGAAAGGAAAATAAAATTAGATCTTGCTGATGATTGACTGCAAATTTCTCTAACGTCCTGGTTCTGGGTGCTCCTTCTTTTTACTAAGTTGTGATAGAAATGCTCATTTCCGTAAATCGATTTTAAAGAAGGAGCAAAGCGAAGGCTGGAGAAAAGGTGGACGTTTCTTCCCGAAGACGACAGAGGAGCAGTCCTCTCGCTGCTGCTGACCATGTTCTGAGAAACCCAGGGTTGTAGCCTAGTGTTCATTTGTGATTTCTACTTGTCTTCCTTCATTTTATCATGTGCCTTCTTCTCTGCTCAAAACCTTGCTTGAAAAGCTGTATTTCTTTAAACAGGGTTCCACATTCACAAAGAGCAAAAGGGGATACTGCGAAATATCCTCGCCTAGTTCCCCAGCCACCCAATGTCCCCTCCCAGGGTCAATGGGTGTTTGCAGTTGGTTGTGTAGCACAATCCCCACCCCCCTCCGCCCTCAGAGATTTTATACATTCACACGTACTTACACATGTATCCATTTATCACCCCCCTTTAAAAATAGCTAATTTTGAACTAGTTTGTGAATCACAAGAAGCTATAAAAGCATTGAAGAGAGTTTCTGTGTACACTTTATATAGCTTCCCCCAAAGACAGCATCTTGCATGACCATAGCACAGATTCAAAACCAAGGAAAATGACCTTAGTCTCACTGGTATACTATCAACTCAGATACAGACCTTATTTCATCCATTCACTTTTATCCATCCCCTCTACATAATAGCATATTATGCTAGCATATAACATAGCATAGTCTATTAGCACAACAGCACATTATGCTTCTGCTCAGAACCTTGTTTTTGTTTGTTTTTTTGTTTGTATTTTACCCTTAACAATATAACTTGGATATCATCTCATACCAATACATAAAGCTCTTCTCATTTTTAAAAAAAGACTGTAGGGTACTTGCATGGAAAATCAACTTAACCAGATTTTTATTGCTAGGCTTTCAGTGGTTCTCAATTTTTTGCAATTACCAACAATCCTATAATGAATAATTCTGTACCTAAGTAATTTTATATGTGTGAGCATATGTGTAGGAAGAATCCTTAGAAGCAAGATGACCCGGTCAAAGGCTATGTGGATTTGTAATTGTGATGTTGCCAGATTAACGTCCAGAAAGATTTATCAATTTATATTCTCCCCAGTTTTGTGTGAGAAAATTCCTATTTCCTCAAACCCTCACTAACATAGTTTACTAATCTAATAGAGGGAAAAGTGTATCTCAGTGTGGGTATAATTTTACATGTTTTCTTGTTACAAATACGGTTGAGCATATTTTCATATGTTTAAGGGTCGTTTGCATTTTCTTTTTGGCAACATCTCCTGTGTTCTATTGAGTCATGGGATTGTTCTTTATTGATTTGAAGAAATGTTTATACTTAGGGGAATTAACTTTCACTCTAAAGTTTCAAATATTTCCCAATAACCTGTTGCTTGTCTTTTAAAATATGAAATTTATTCACCTTCCCTTGACTTTTGGAGATTGTTTTGTACTTAGCAAATATCACTAATCAGTACCAAGACAAGTGTTCATAGAGTTGAGAGACAGCATCTCTGAGAACCAGAAAAGAAAGATCATGTATCCATACAGGTGGGTTGGTTAGGCCATGACACCGACAAGCAGAAGACAAGGGTAAAGAAAGCTAACAGTCATTTTATGATAAGGAGATCCAGTTAATCAAGGGGACATAATCTTAGGTGTTTTTCAGGGTCCTATGCCTATTCCTGACATTCTAACTGGGAGCCACCAACAAAGCAACCTGGTAGGAGTAGGGTGGAAGCAATTCTTGCAAAGCAGGAGACCTAAGCAGAAACAACAGATTACAAAGATGCTCGGTTTGACTAGTCCAAGGATAGGAGCAGAGATGTGCTACAGAATACTGGACGTTAGGATGTTCTGGGAAGCCCAGGGGATACCTCAAGCATTATTGGCATTTGTGGAAGAAATGAATACATTTGCTGTAAATGTAAAGCTGTCAATTTCAACTCTAAAATCGGTTAATTTATTTACTTATTTATTTATTTGGGACAAGCCAAATTATTTTATGATAGAATTATGGCTACTAAGTGATGCAGAGCATTCGATAAAGCTAAATTTTTTGGAAAATATACATTTGTTCTTTTATTTAACAGAAGACAGTCTGTTTTTTATTACTCAAGGAGAGGAGCATTTTACAAAGTAGAGCTCTTGGAGACTTGATTCTTTCACATGCCCCTTACTCTAAGCCTATAGCTTCTAAATTGCATGACACATGGACGGGAATACACGCGCATGCCACTTTCTACTGGGCTCTATTTCCATATTCATCTGACAAATCGCACAGCTTTATTTCTATAGTAATTTCTCTGCCTTTAACGTGGTTTCACATACATTATTTCTTGGTAATTTGATTCAAAAGTTTTTTTCCCGCTCCGGGTTTGAGGAGGCCCACACGGCGCTTACCCTGTGGGGACTCGGCCCAGGAAGCCCCAGTCTGCATTCAGTGTGGTGACAGCCTCATTGGTGAGGGGACATTGTACACACACAGAGAGGGTCTGATCAGGAAGTCATCGGCGTCACCACTGTGGAATTCGAGTTTGCAGGCATGGCTTGGAACCCAGCTTCATATTTATTTGAGGGCTTAATGGGTCCCTCGGGAAAAATAATCGGGAGACATTTGGAACGGAGGGATGGCCATGGAAACATTGCTTTCTTCTACAAATACTTTCTCGCTCTCTCTTTTTTGGAAAAGAATAAATAGCTCTCCTTATTCCAAAATAGACGGACTATTTTGCCCTTGAAAAAAATTTGCCTGAAAAACTTGATTTGCTGAAACAAACATTTTATTTAGAAAAAAACAAATTGCCTAGAAAATTGTAATTTTCATCCTTTCTAAATGATATTAAAGTTTCGGCAAAACCTGGCTTTTACCATGTGGTCGCCTGCTACATAACTGTCTCAGGCTCGTGTATCTTTTATCTCCTCTCTCCAGGGGGAAGGTGGATTTTATTCTCTGCATATCCTCAGTGCTGAGCGCATGTGTAATAAAATGCAATAAGCATTTGCCCAATGAATGAATAAATTGCTGAATTAAAGACTACTCAAAGCTTAACAATTTTGAGGCTGTCTGTAAGCTTTCTTTTCAATATATTTTGGATTACATTATGGTTCGTTTTATAATAAAGCAATCTATAAGTAGGCATCTCGTATTTAGGCATATTTACATTTTGAAAATATTGATGACAGAAAAAGGCAGGACAAACATCTGGGACTGTGGGGAGATGATCCCCAGAGTTCAAAGTGAGATGATGTGAAGAGTATTTGGGAACAAGAGTGAAAAAAAAGAAATTTTAAGGAAGCTGGTGATCATCAGGCGTGACACTCATACAAGGGTAAGGGGTTAAGTAGGGTTCTGAGAGTCAATTTCCAGTGTGTGTGTGTGTGTGTGTGTGTGCGTGTGTGTGTGTGCATGTGTGTGTGTGTGTGCATGTGTGTGTGTGTGTGTCCCACCCAGTACCCAGTAATTTTCCAGACACCAGCTGAGTGTTCCACAGTGCAGCTCAGTCCTGGCGCCGCCTCCCTGGAAATAGCGTCAGAGCCCGTAGGTTCATCGCCCAGGCCTACAGGCGCTCTCCACCCCCCAACTTCAGATGCCAGGTGTCAGCTGCACTTCCGACTGCCCAGCTACAGATTGGAGATCCCAACCACCCCTCCTGGACTTCAGACACCAGTTGCAAGCCCAGGTTTTACTTGTACTTCTGACTGATTGTCTGTAATTCAGAGGTTCCCACAATCTCCCCTTGGGTTTGACTGATTCGCTAGAGCGGCTCACAGAACTCAGAGAAAGTTTACTTACTAGATCACAGGTTTATTGTAAAAGGATATAACTCAGGAATAGCCAAATGGAAGAGATGCATTGAGTCCCCCCTTATCCCTGGAGACTATGTTCCAAGACGCCCAGCGGATGCCTGGAACCCACTGGGTTCCAGAGTACTGAACCTTATATATACTATGTGTTTTCCTGTACATGCATACACATGATAAAGTTTTATTTATAAATTAGGCACCCAAAGAGATTAATAATAGTAATGAATAATAAAATAGAACAATTTTATTACAAGAACATATGGCAATGAAAGTTATGTGAATGTGGTCTTTCTCTCTCAGAATCTCCTCCTGTACTGTGCTCGCCCTTCTTGTGATGTTGTGAGATGACACAGTGCCTACGTGATGAGATGAAGTGATAAATGACTACAGTTTTTAATACTAACTCACTATGTTGGCCGCTGACCATCCAAATTTTCAAGAGGAAACTAGAGCAGTAAAAGTTTAGTTTGATTTAAGGATCCTTTTGTTATAGGAAGTGAAACAAAGCATTTTATGAATGGGACACATAAGATGGTAGATAGGAATTTTGTTTCCCCGTTTCCATCGCAGTAAAAGTATTTTTAAGGCTTTTTTCTCCTTGGACTATAATGTCTCCACCTCCACATTTCAATACAAGTAGTTCGTTTATTTCCCCATCATTTTTTCTCCTCTATTGCTTTCTGTGTAGATGAGTGCTAGCAGATGTCGACATTGCTTTGAGGCCTGGAACTTACAAGATAATTAGAAGAACTTCTTCCATCTTGAGAGAAAACACAATCCCTTTAATTGCGAAATTAAGCTAATGGACTTTTTTTTATCTCATTTGCCTGATGCGATGGTCCCTGAAACTGCTGATGATCAGAATGCCCTGGGAAGTTTTTCACATATTTTCCACTGTTGATTAATTAATTTTAAGGACAAAAGTAGTATGTGCTTTGGGTTAAAAATAATTCAAAAAGTGCAGAAGGCTAAAAAGTTGCAAGTAAATGTCCTCTCTATGCTAAGAGAAAGACCAATACCATTTGATTTCCTTATATGTGGAATCTAAAGAACAAAACAAACAAACAAATGAACAAAATAGGAACAGGCTCACAGAACAGGGGACAGAGTGACAGTTGTCAGAGGGGAGCGGGGTTGGGGCTGGGTGCAAAAGGTGAAGGAATTTAGAAGTACAAATTGGTAGTTACGGCACAGTCACAGAGAGGTAGATTATAGCATAGGGATATAGTCAATAATATAATAGCTATGGGGCCAGGTGGGTGCTGGAAACATTAGGGGTTAGGTTGGGGGGGCCCACACCATAAAGTACATGATTGTCTAACTACTATGCTGTACCTCTGAAACTAATACAGAATGATCTTGAATGTGAACTGTAATTGAAAAAAAAAAAAAATACCATTAAACCTAAAAATAAGTAAATGCCCTCTCCTCCACTTTGCACTTCCTAGAACAATCCCACTGTGTATTGCCTTCCAAAACATTTTTGTACATAATACAATCATATGCTTATTTATATTCCCCCCCTCCCCCAAATATGATCATTCCACAGCTCCCACTCTGTAACTTGCTTTTCCAGGCCCCTGTCTTCTGAACACCTTTTTATGGAGCACATGCAGCTCCACTTCAGTCTTTCAAGTGCATGTTTTCCATTGAAATGGCTCTGATTCATTGGGTCAGGTGAGGCCCAGGACGTTACGCTTTTCAAAGAAGCTCCTTCATTATTTCTGATGTAAGCTAGTCAACAAACTAACATTCTGAAACCACTGTCTTAGCTCACATGGCAAAACATGTTTTAAGACATATCGTTTCCATGTTTGGCTGAAATGTCTCCTCATCAGGATTAGACACGATGTTTTCCTTCCCCTCGCAATATACAACCTCCCCTAAAGAGATTTTAAAAAAATGACAATAAAATTCTCCTAAACACACAAGGAAGACAAGTTTCCTTGGCAACAAGTAGCAAGTATGGAAGATAACAGGTAGAATTTATCATAAGAACAAGGCGACGCTTCTACTGAGAGAGTGTCAGAGTGCAGCGATGTAAACGTGGGGCTTGCAGGTCTGCACGCAGAGCAGGAAATAAACACCTGATGTTCATAGATAAATAGATGATACTGGCAAAGTCGTTAACAATAAATGCCCCCCATTTTTAAAGCTAAAAGTGTATACTATTAAAATCATCTTTACCTTCGCTATTTTCCCTGTCAAGAGATAAAGACTTCAGTTTTGAAAAATGCTACCCAAAGCCGTGGGTGAGGGTTTTGAATAGTTTTCTAGGAAACAAAGGTCAATAAGCCTGCCAAGGATCTCTGGGGCTCCCAGGGTTAGAAGCTTGCCATCCACCAGCAATGAAATGTGTTTTTCTGCAGGATGAGTCATGGCTGGTCAAA
Organism: Miniopterus schreibersii; assembly: GCF_964146895.1. NCBI lineage: Eukaryota > Metazoa > Chordata > Mammalia > Chiroptera > Miniopteridae > Miniopterus > Miniopterus schreibersii. Next base: position 175,772,334 of record NC_138102.1, read on the forward strand.
TTAAGACTTGCCAGGAACCCTAATTAAATTAATGTAAGTTAGAGCCCATTTTCTCTCTTGGGAAAGATTATAAATGGGATGGGGAGGGGGTTTGAGAATATTGGGCCCATTAAATTCCTTAGCTTAGAAGAAGGCACTTGCCCCTCCAACCTGAACACCTGTCCAGCTGTGACAAGTAGCCAAAATGAGCTTTCAGGGCATGAAGATCCAGCTTTATCTTAACCACATCATATTTTCCAAAATTAAAAAAAATCAAACAAAACTCAAAAGATCTTTTAAGCATATATGTTTTTTCCATATATATACAAGAAAAACTGGAATAGAAGCTGAACACTTTCAAAGAACATTCTCAGAGATTCCATTTTGAATTTTATCAGCCGTGGGACTATCTCATTTTGGAAATTACCGCTTTAAAAAGACAAACAGAATGAGAATGAATATTATAACTATGAACCATGGAAGAGCTGCATATTTTAGTTTGCACTTTTAGATTGGTTTCTGAAGACACAGTCATTAATTAATCTATTCATTAGTCACCACATCAGTTACAGTCCTTTGGTTACAGTTAGAAACCAAGTCAGGTTAACTTAAGAAAAAGTGGGATAGGTTGAAAGGAAGCCACAGTTTTACACCATAAAAGTAGAAAATTGTCACAGATAAATAAAGAATGGCAAAGTCATTAAAATTCAATACTGTTTTTAAAGCTAGAAGTATTCCCTTCTATCAAAACCGTCTTCACCTTGAACTTGGGTCCTGGTGAATAACCGCAGGCCTCAGGAAAAAGCGACCAGGAAAGCTCTGGGATTCCCTAAACAGGCTCTTTTGGGCATTGTCATCAGGATGATCGGCTCCAACTGCTTTCTGCCCTGTGTCACTCTGCACAAGAGTGAGATTCCTGGGAAGGGGTTGGATTGGCCTAGCTTGGACAATAGCTTCCTTCTCAACCCGTCTTCCTTGGTAAGAAGCCATGGCTTACAGTCCCATCAGGATTACATTGAATGGGAGGTGAAGAGTTACCCAAATGAAAGTCAGATTCTTGTGATAAGAAGGGGGAAGAAATTCTGGGCAGGCCTAAACCAGAGCAATCCAGTACTGTCACCTAGTGTATTGATTAAGATGACTTCAGTGGCAAGTAGCAATAACTTACAGGATTGTGAACAGTGGAGATTTTTCTTGTCTCACTACCTTACAAGAAATCCAGAGGTTGTTGGTCCCAGAAGATACTCAACAAATACTCATGATGAGTAGAGAGAGAGAGAGATCATGGAAAGACAAGAGGTGAGCCATAAACTGGGGAAGTGAGAACAGCTAGAAAGAGCAGTGAAAACAGATTCAAACAGGAGAATTTATTTCCTCTACTGGGGGAGATACTGAAACTATCAAAACCAGAGGAGAGGTAAAAACTGATGCTCTCTGTGGAAGAGAGGAAAGTGGTAAAGGGAGATGTTTTTTCTGGTAGCATGGGGTGGAGTTTAAGGCATAAGGGGAAGGTGACCTATGTGCAGAAAAAGTGCATCTGGGCACTTTCACATGTGCTGTGGGATTGCAAATGCCCATCTCAATTTTTGATAACATTGCCACATTATGTAACTACCCCAGCAGCCCAACTCTACTGACATGGCAAATGAAGAGATTTGCTGATTTTAAATACCTTTATTCAACTTTTACTGCCATAATCTTTCTTGTGTTAGGTGTAGTTTGTTCCCAGTGATGCTGGTGAAACACTTCTCAGCACCATTCAGTGGGAGGATCTGAGGGCCAAGTCCTGGCTTTTTAAAATAAATTATTTATTGATTGATTTGAGAGAGAGAGAAAGAAAAAAAAAGAGAGAGAAACATCGATTTGTTGTTCCACTTATTTATGTATTTACTGCTTGATTCCTGTATATGCCCTAACCGGGGATTGAACCCACAACCTTGGAGTATGGGACGCTGCTCTAACCAACTGAGCTACCTAACCAGGACAGTCCTCACTTCTAATTGCAGAGCCTTAATTGGTTTTATGTATGTCCCTGGCAAGCTACGGAAGATAAGAATTTCATTCTGGACCAATAGGTGAGAGTTACTTCCAATTTATTGTGCAGGGAAATCTAGGTTATGGTCTCTTGTGGCTGGTGAGAGCTTACTGGGTGGCAAGAGAAACTCCAGGACTGTGTGTTTCACGGGGACCTGGGACTCCAAAGCGGTAATTTCTTCCAATGACTTTTTTCTTGTTGGCTGTACATTTCAAAAGCAAGTGCTCCGGAGACTAAGGATTGAGAACGTCAGGACATGCTGCTGGGAACACTCTCTGGCATTTGAATAAACCACTTTCCTTTTTCACCATTACTTGTCTCACGAGTTTGGCTTTCATGGTGGCAGGCAGCTGAACCTTGGTTATAGTACCATTACTTTCCCTTTTAAAAATTTTTTTTATTTTACAAATAAGAAAACTGAGACAGAGAGAGTGACTAACTTGGTAGTTAGTGATAAATTAGAATTTGTACCCAGGCTGTCTAGCTCTACAATCTGTGTTCTCTGTTGTTCAGATTATGTCCATATCATAGGTTTCAAGAGGTTAGGGGGCTTTAGATTATTCAGTTATAAATGTCAGGAGTTGACACCGTATCTACCAGGCTCCAAAGTCCTAAACCTTCAATTTCCTTCCCTGTTTCATCTTAAACATAATAAGAGTGTTCACCAGGGTTATCATGAAGACATTCAGAAAACTGAACTTCTGCAGAATTAAACAAAGCATAGTAGAGAGAACTCTGATCCTGGTGGGGTTAGAAGTAGTCAGTTACAGCGGAGGCTGGAGGAGCTCAAGGGTGGATTGAGAGTCTCTAAGAAATTGGGATTCAGAAGGCAGCTTCAATCTATGGTTTCTACCTGAGACACTGTATCAAAAATCATATTTTAAGATCTTCAAGCCAGGAACCCACAGTAGTAATTATATATACATATATATACACATATATATATATGTATATATATATGTATGTATATATATATATACATATATATATATAGTCATCTATTGAAACATTTAAAATCAGAAAATGTACCTTTTTATCTCCCTGAATCCTGGCAGATTTTTCTCTATTAAAAGGGCCTGAATTTGGAAATCACTTCCTTTAGAAATCCCTTTGAGTTCAGACACAGGAGCCCAAATTCCTTGTGCTTTAGCTAATGATTAAATGTTTCCTTTTCACCTTCCAGTTTTCTCCTTCTTTTCCAAGCAATTTAATCTTAACCATTTATGTATATTGTTTAGTTAGTCATGGCAACGAAACCATTTGATAGGCCAATTAGCAACTAAATTTAGACACGCTGTTGACAGTCCAGCTGCGTTAGCCAAATTTTTGAGATTCTAGCATAAGGGCTTGACTGATCTCCATGAATTGCCACTACACTTGGAAATGACGGTGTGACTAAAGAAAGAGTTTCCTAAGCTTGTTAGAATATATCCTTTTGGCTTTCAAGTACCTATGCAAAGCAATCGCGGGGGTGAGAGGGAGGCTCGTTCGGCTTCATTTAGAGCACTCTATGAAAAAAAACGATCCGATGGGGAGAGGAGTTCCTTTGGAAGAAAAGGACTTTTTGGGAGAAATGTAGATTTCAGAATTTCACTATCAAGTTTCCTTTTACTTTCCTGTTTAGAGAAAGAAGTATGGAATTGTTAAAATCCCATCTTTAAAAATTAAACTTTTAACAGTCTTCATATATATGAAGACTTCATATATATGCCTTGCAATGAAGACATCATATACATGCCTTTAAATAGTCACTCCCGGTTTTCCCTAAGGTTTCATAGTGTTTTATAATTAAGAAAATTTTTTTTGTTTATTGATTTTAGAGAGAGAGGAAGGGGAGGGGGAGAGAGAGAAACATCAATTTGTCATTCCACTTAGTTATACATTCATTGGTTGATTCTTATATGTGCCCTGACTGGGGTAGAACAACCTTGGCTTATTGGGACACCGCTCTAACCAACTGAGCACCCAGTCAGGGCCGTGTTTTATAATGTAAAATATGTGATCGTAAATGTAATCCAAGTAAAAGGGCATTTACAAGTTTAACATTAAATTTGTAAATGAATACGTAACATTGAAAGAATCTTGCTGTGTGTATTTTTTTTAAGCCATCAATGATGATTCAACCATGTTTCAAATCATAAAAAATCATATGTAGGATAACCCACTCGAGCAAAAAAGAATTTCAAGCAAGTGACTTGCGTCTTATGGTTTGAATTCTAGCTTGATCCCTCTTTCGGTTGACCAGGGCAAGCTCATCCACTCCGCACAGGATAATGGATATTTTTCAGATCCCAAACGTTCAGCTACCCAAGGAAAATGCTCGCAGCTCCCTGAAGGAAATGAAGATATTTGCTTAATAGTTTGCACCGAGAAACGGACATGACATTATTTATTTTACATGTGCACGGAACGTTCATCACGGTGCTCATTAGGCACCAAGCAACAGGTTTGTCACCTTCCTGCTGGAAACCTGTTCCTCGGTTCTCTTCATTATTGTCAATAATCACTGACTCTGAATAAAACCTTTTTATTCGAGATCTCAGCTGGACCCATTCAGTCTACGTAAGTGCACAGGAGCACAAAACAATGTACATGCTGCGAAAATGTCAAAATACTGTGGAACAGGGCCTGAGTTTAAAATGCAACAACATCTCCATTTCCATGAAACATCCAAATAGGCAAATCCAGAGAGACAAAGCAGATCAGCAGTTGGCAGGGACTGAGAATGAGGGTGGGGAGGGACCGCTTAGCGGGTGCAGAGTTTCTGTTTGGGGGATGAAAATGGTTTGGAACTCGATAGTGGAGATGGCTGTACAACATTGGGAACACTAAATGCCACTGAGTCATACAGTTTAAAATTGCATGTTTATGGTGTGTGAATTTTATGTCGATTTAAAAAATGTAGTAACATCAAATTTCCAGGGCCGGCAGTGGTTGATGAGGGAAAGGATGCTCTATGTCTGGCATTGACCCAACTCCCTCTCTTGAAAAATGGCAAACTAATTAGAAGTCAGCCCAGAGGAAATGAAGTAGCACATTGTGTGAGCTCTGAAATGGGGTCCCAGCAGAGGCTTGATGGCAGGGCGCTAACCACGTTTCCTGGGACCCCTCCTCGCTCTGCGATTCTGGGATTTTTGCTTAGCACACTTTCCCCTCCACTCTCGGCCCCGCCTGTTCACTGCTTCTAAGCCCTGAGCCTCAGTGCCCCGAGGTGGCCATTCCTGAAACACAAAGCCAAGAAGCTTTAAGAGCCCAGCATCTTCCCATCCTACAGTCTCGCCCAAAATGTCACATCTTCCCTGCTTGTGTTTTTAATCTCAGCCTGTTATGTTGGCTCAATATCTGTCTTCATTGCACTTACCCAAGCTGGTGTTTTGGGGCTTTTTTTGGGGGGGGGTCTGTCTCCTCTAGGAGGTCAGCAGCCTGGCTGCACAGAGGGATGCTCACACCTATTCCTGGGCTCCTGCTTTGGTCCAGCCCCTGAGCCAGGTGCTGGAGAGACAACGATGAGGCCGAACCAGGCCTGACCTCTGTGTTAACGGGCAGAGAGTCCAGTGGGAGAGACAGATGTCGAGCTAAGCATCGCACAGAAGCCCAGAACCGCAACCGGGTCGACTGCTTTGAGGACCGAGAGGCTGTGCAATGGGGACATTTAACCTTGTCAGGGAGGTGAGACAAGGCTTCTCTGAAGAAGTGATAATACTTTGTAAAGTCTGAAAGCCAAACAGGAGTTAATGAGGCAAAGAGGAGAGAACAGAGTGTTTGGGCAGAGGGCGGGCGTGCAAAGGCGCAGTGGTGGGAGGGACACAACATGAACGAGAGACCGAAGGAGAGGTGAATGGAGGTGAGACCAAGTGAGCCAAGGGGGGGCTTCAGAGTAATGGGAAGCAATCGAAGGTCCTCAGGAAGCTGGGTGGGCTGATCTGATCAGAGCTACTTTCTGAAAGGCCCTCCTTAGTGCAGGGAATGGGAAGGGAGGGGAGCTGGCCCTGATGCCTGACCCAGCTCTCCCCTTCCCCTTCCTCTCCTAGTCCCTGCAGTCTGCACGGAGTGACAGCGGTGGAACAAGCCTGGCCAGTCAAATTGCCACACCCTCTTGTCCTCAATGACTTGTCCCTTTATGAGCGTGTGGTGGAAAGCTGGCTCTGTTAGAGTGACTGTCAGGAATTTAGCAGGAATTGCCAGAAAAGATGCACGGGCCTTCTCTTCGGCTTTGAACTTGAGCATACAATGAGGAGCTGCTGGAGCCGCCTTGCCACCGTGATGAGGACAGTCTGGTGCTACCAGGAGTCACCAAGTGGGGCCCGAGAGTGGGGCTGAGCTGAGAGACGGTGTGAAGCTGAGTCCTGATGACTTTCAGCGTCTTGTCAAAGCACAGCCGAAGTGGTCCTGGCTTATGTACATGTCGGTTCTGTGAGCCAATGCTTTTTGGTTTGCTTTTGCCAGATCTCACCCAGTAGTGAGAGGGCTGATGGGCAGCAGGGGAGCCTGGAAGCAGCCTCCATCTGCGCATGCCCAGCTGCTGCATGCGGACAGGGATTCCTGTTCCAGCTACTCCTGCCAGGCAGAGGGCACCAGAGCAGGGGCTGGAGGGAAATGGCCATCCGCCTGGGACGATGTCTTTTTGGATGCCTGGTAACCTCATCTGGTTAGAATAGGTTGTATAAATATATCCTTGTCTATGCTGAAAAATTACTGTGTGAGGGCTATTGTGTCTTGGTTTCCTACTAAAGTTCCTCTTGGAAGCTCGGGCCTGCTCTTGGTTGATCTGACCGGGAAAGGGAGGGAACCAGGGAACCAGGGAACCAGAGAGGTCAGAATGTTCTGGAAGCTATAGGGTGGAGAAGGGTGTGTGTGGCAGCCATTGAGGCCAAGCTTCAGCTCCAGGGAGCGTGCCTGTGGCCAGGTGCCAGGAAAAACATGACTATCCTTCTGTCCTACCCGTGATGAGACTCCCTGCTAAGCATCTTCCAACCCAGCCTCCCAAGCCAGCAGCCCTGGGAGCCTCGGCAGATTCTCTCGGTTCTTCAGGACCAAAGCTGTCTCCCCAACATGATGATTATTTGAGGCCCCAAAGTTGGCACTTCTCACTCTCCCAAAGGAGGAGTAACACCCACAAGGGAAGCCAAGTCAGAGAGATGCCGTCACTCCAGGCTGTCTTTTAGGACGAAAGAGGCAGAACAGTATGGAGAGAGCCGGACAGGCACTGAGAAGCCAGGGGCTCACGGTACTGCTCTGCTGACCGGTAAAGCAACGGTGGGCCTGCCCTCTGCTCCGTTCCTCACTGTCAAGCGAGAGCATGGGATTCGATGTGCTCAAGTCAAACGCTGTCCCTGTTACAGTGCATAACTGCCTTTTCAAACTACTCAGAAAATGAAGCCTCTCTCAAGTTTTGGGAAAGTCACCTGCTATTTGAGTCATGATGGGAAGTTCCCTACCCCTCTCTCAACTGAAAGGGAGCAGCCTCTTACTCCGCCTGACCTTACAGAGCATTTGGCCTTGGACCTTCCCCCTGGGGGCTTTGAATCTAGACAGGGTGGCAGGCAGGTAGGTGAGGGTGGGGTTGGATTTGGGACGGCTGCAGCAGTGGGTACAGTGGAGCCGGTGGACAGGGACAGTGCACTGTGGCTCTGCTGTCCCCATTGCCCAGCTTCCTGACTGCTTCCCAGGTTGAGTTTCCAGCCTTCCTATTAAGTGAACCACCCAACAGAACTTCAGGTTTTCATGAGGATTAAATGAGATAATCCATGCAAAGTACTTGGTATTATGCCTGACCCATAGTAAGAGCTCAAAAATTTAGAATTACTGTTTTCAGAAAGATGATCTAAGTTGTTTTGAAAAACCACCCTAGGACTAATAAAGACATTTGGGCTCTAAAAAATGTTTTTACAATGATTTCATGTTTCTTACCCCCCTCCATTTTACCTGCTTTCATAGCACAGTAAGGAAATAAAAAGTGTGGGACACCATCTCTGTCCTCAAGGAGCTAACAGTTTAATCAAAGAGATATAAAATTCAATGTTTCCTGTTTTAAAATGCCATTTGTGGACTGAATAAGTAGCATATTCCATAAGAAAAAGTTTTGAAACATGTTCAAATATTAAATAAGGGAAATTATAAGGGAGTTCCTCTACATTTCAAGTTACTACTTTCACAGTGATAACTCTCTCCAAGACAAATTAAAATTGATAGTACAAATATTAACACATTTTTAAAAGAAATGCATTTGAAAATAAAAATGTACTCAATGATTCCTGGATTAATAGGTGATGAAGTTACAAATTATAACTAAACAACAGGGAAAATACAAAATATCAAAACTTTTGGAATGCAGCACAAGCAATATTTAGAAGAGAGAAAGAAAAGAAGAAAGATTTAAATGAGTTTGGTATTTAACTCAAGTTATAAAAATAACAGAGTAAACTCAAAGAAATTAGGAAGAAAATAATAAAGATGAGAACTGGAAATAAATGGATTGAAAACAAAACAAAACAAAGAGAATAAATAAAAAGATAAAAGTGAACTCTGAAAACTCCAATAAAATGGACCAATCTATACCAAGACAAACCAAGAAATACAGAAAAATGCAAATAAATACTCTGGGAAGGCAAGAGGGGGCACAGTCACAGATAAAAGAGATAAAAATCACCACAAGAAAATACTGTGATCAATTTTATGCCAATGCATTTGAACATGCATAGTGTAGTAGATACAGGTAGCTGCTGTATTTGTGTTATGTTATGAAATGCTATGCTCTGATTTGATGTGGTATATTATAACACAATCCTAACATCCCAGGGGCTTAAACACAACAAAAGTTTCTTCTTGCTCATGTTGCAGGACCAATGTGGGTGGGAACCTCCCTGATGTAGTGACTTAGGAATTCAAGCTGATGGAGAATGCAACTCCTCCACATGTGCTTCCAGGGTTCTCGCTGCTGGAGAATCTGGCCCTGGAGATCAGAGCTCCTTCATGTGCAGCAGGCGTGGAGATGTGCTGCTCAGATCTCACTTCCAGAGAGAACCTGCTGTGAGCAGTGAAGATGTCTGATAGCCCCCAGCTACTGGAACTTTTAGGATCTGCTGCTCTGTTCCAATCCAGGTCAAGATCCCTGAGCAGCTGGCAGCCCAGAGTGGTTCCCAGGGCCTGGCCCTCTCCCCCCAACCTGGGACTACCTTATAGGCAATCTGCATTTGAAGCACCTGTTGGCCTTGGCCAAGACTTTCTCAGTGCTGCACCACGATCAGAGCTCCCTTCTCCCCAGTCCTCCTTATGTATCTCTCTTCCTGTTGGCCCCATGGGTATCGGGCTGCAATGCAGCCTGAAGGTTTCCTTGCCTACTTCTGACCCCTTTGCCCTGTATCTTTCAAGCATTACCCATAAGAAATCCCTTGCATTCCTGACCCCTGGCTTTCAGCAGGCCAGAACGCATAGATCCTCTACGTCATATTTCACTTTTACTCACATTTCATTGGCCAAAGCTATTCATATGTCCATGCCCATCTTCAAGGGGGTAGGAAGCCTAATCCAGAACACAACTAGATATTGAGACACATTTGTGTATCTATTAAACTACTGATTAAACAGATATTTATTATTCCCCCTCTCTCCCTCTTTTTTTTTTTGTGCCAGCAAAGCCCAGTTTGTTCAGGAGTCTATCTTGCGCTCCCTGCCATGACTCAGGGGTAAGTTGTAACTTACCAGAGTGCATTACAACCATCCTATCTACCTTCTCAGTGGTTGGATCAGGATGGGGCATGTGACCCAATTCTGTCCAACGAAATGGGAGAGGAAGTGTCCTGGCTTTTAAAAGGGCTGGGGAGGGAGGGAGCCTCCTTTCTGTTGCTGAGATTGCTGTGTGCGGATGTGTTGCTCAGAGCCCAGGCAGTCAGCTTGCAGCATGTCAACGGGGGAAAAAGGGAAAAACAAAAATAAAACTCAGCCTGGCAAAGTTTTGTGGGGAGCCTTTTATGGAAGAAACACCATGGAAGTGGGGGCTTGTTTAGCCCCCTGCCCTCCCGCCTCTTGCGTTCTTTCTATCAGACCCATCTTAGCCACACAGCCCCACTCCCCTCTTCACCCCACATCAGCTCTTGTGTGAAGAAGGGAGAACAGCAGCTGAACAGTGTGATTCAGCTGGCACAGAAAAGTAGCTAAACTTGACCAGTCAGGAAATGCGGTACGTCCTAACAATTTTCTTCGGCATCTTTTTTTTTTAAAATATCCAAGTGCAATGAACTGTTGTCTATAAAATAAAGTAAAAAAAAAAAAAATAGAAAATACTGGACTATATACTCTTTCACTCCCCATTAGGGAGAGGACTGACATTTATGGGGCGTTTTCTATATGCCAGGCACTTTATTAGGGACTTGTCATACACTGTCTCATCAAATGACTTTGCATGGCCCTTTGAATAAAATTTTAACTCCTGACAAAGCCCGTCATACCCAGTGTGATCTGGTCTACCTCTCCAGCTACCCCTGGCCATCTCGGCCTTAGCCGAGCCATCCTGACCTTTTTCTGTTGATGAAACGTGCCCAGTATGTTCCTGCTTCAGGGCTCTTGCACTTGCCATTACTTTTGTTTGAAATGCTCTTTCCTTGGTTTTCACATGTCTGATTTGTTCTCATCAGTTAGGCCTCAGCTAAAATGCCCCTTCCTCCAAGAGACCTTCCTTGACTATCCTGCCTAAAATAGCATCTCTCCCTCCACCCCTAGTCACCTATTCTAGTGCCCTACTTTATTCCCCCCCCCCCATTGAGCTTATAGTATCTGCAATTATCTTTTGTTTGATTTGGATCTGTCTGTTCTCACTACATTTTTCCTCCAAGGCTTGTTCACTGCTACATCAAAAGCACTTGGAAAAAGCGGCTGGCACAGAGGAGACGCTCGATAGTATTTGTCAAAAGAATGGAGAAATAACACTATAACCTTATAAGGCAGAGTCCACATTATTTACAAGGATCAACGTCTTTCAGCCAAAGACCCCCAAGAACATACTGGTAGTTGAACAAGTTGGGTTTATTTCTCATTGAGGTAATAGAGAAGGCACACCATGGGGGACCTTATAGGTTTGAGGTTTGAGTGAGGTGATTTTGGTTGAGGTTTAAGAAAGCAGGACTTTTTTTTTTTTTTTTCCTGAATTGGATGTTGTCAGGAAGCAGGGATAATTCTGTGATGGAATATCCTTAATAAATCTCATCTATGAGGCAGGAAGACTGGAATGGGGCTAAAAGTGAAACTGGTAAGCAAGTAGCGGTCATTCATATTAGCCAGGATTGGGTGATGTTTAGTGTTTTTGTGGTTTGCCATGACCTTGTTTTTCTCATACTTCAAAAAGGTTACTGAGTGGCCTTAGTTTTGGCCTCACGTCAGCCCAGTCATAGAGTGGCCTTGTCTGAAGCTGGTGTTTGTGCAGCTGTGCTTAGTGGGAGAGCACGAAGGCCTAGCTGTGGCAGGCCAGTTTCTGGATGTCAGGGTCTGTTTTTCTCTTTCTTATAAGTGTCCTAGGGCTGGAGTCCAGTGCCATACAGTCCAGAAATAAGCACGAGCATTTCTTTTGGCTGTTTGCTAGTCCCCCCTTCCTCCCTGCTAATTCTGGGTTTGCATGGGGATAGCCACCGAACCAAGGAAGCAGAGGCCAAGGCAGAGAAACTGCTTCTAGAAATCAAACAACTAAGAGACACACTTATTTGTCTAAGAATTAATTACCTTCCCAGTAGATGCCTAGGTACATCTAATTTTCAGATGGTGGATGGTGTTCTTTTGTATCCTGAGCGACAGGTTTATCCAGTCCTCACCATTGCCTTGAAGGTCATGTTGAACTGTCCACTCGGGCCTTGGTTCTGCTCCAAGGTTTTCTCTAAACCCAACTGTATGGTTTTAGAAAAGTCTTTTAACCAGTATCTCAGCACCCAGCCCATGGCATCCCATAGTCCTCTGGTACCATCCCTGCTTATTGCAATTAATCTGTTTATAATCAGTCTGCCTGGCTAGGCTGGCTCCCACATGCTTGTATGCTTGGAACTTAATTTTAACAAAGGACTTGGCACAGGCTAGGCTCTCTATAAATATTAAATGGGTTTAAAATGGAGATTTAATTCTTGGCTTGAATTCATCTCGCAAAACATTTACCAAGTCTGTACTATGAGCCAGGACATTATGATAAATCAGCCAGTCCTTACTTTCAGGGAATTAGTATTTGCTTCTAATAGATTTAAGGAAAAGAAGAAGAACTGGCTTTTCTTTTTTCTTTTTTCTTTTTTTTTTAGGATCAGGCACTGTGTTAGGCGCTTTACAAGTGTACCTGAGTTATTATCACATTTTACAGGTAAAACAACTGATACACTAATGGGTTAAGTAACTTTGCTGAGGTCAGGAGGGGCAGAGCAGGAGTTTTAGCTCCAACGATCTGACTCCAGGAACACTTGCTCAACTATTAGATCGAGAGGTGCCATGTAAATTCACAGTTCTGCCATTAACTGAGTGGAGGTCCTGTATCCAGGTTATCGAAATTGTGGCATTTATTTTAAAGTGGAATAAGTTAATATGACCAACATGGGGAATATTTATGTTCTTTATTAGCCAATGAGGATGGGGGAACAGAGATGCATTGGCTTTCAGTTAAAGCAGAAATGAATCTCGGTTTGGCTTTAGAGCTGAAAAGCATTCAGCCAATAACATTTTATTGGGCTCCCACTGTGCGCAAAACAGGTGCTCCCTCGACTTCCTCTGCTCCCCACGCCCCGGAGGAGGGAGTGGAAGTGAGGACGGGATAGAAGGCAGAGAGGCGGTGCGGGCTGGGCCGGGGAGCATCCCGGGCGCCGGGCCACACCCCTCAGCCTCGCCCTCGCCCCCAAGCCCACTTTAAACTCCCGCCCCCTCTAAATAAAGACCAATGCCCGGCCGGGGAGACCGCAGGAGGCTGCGGATTGGCCGGCGCCGCGGTTGCCGAGGTGACGGGTGGGCCCGGCAGGGTCCCAGAGCAGGGCGGGGGCTAGGGTGCCAGGCGGTTTCCGCCGCGCCCTGGCCCGCGCGCGCCCGGGGAGGGAAGGGGCGGCCCCCGCGCGCCCCCCCGGGCCCCGCGCGCCCCCCGCCGCCCTGCGGCTCCGGACGCGCCGCCCTCCGCCTCCGTCTCCGCCCCCAGGACCCGCGGCCGCCAGCTGCGAGCGCCGCTTCCCCGGCCGGCGGCGCGATGGGCTGCGGGAACTCCACCGCCACCAACCCGGGCGCGGGCCGAGGTGAGCGCGCTGCCAGCCGGGGCGCGGGGACGGCGACCCGGGGGCGGGGGGGGGGGGGGTCGGCCGCCTCGGCTCGAGAGGTCGGGAGGAAGGCGGCGGGAAGGAGGGGTGCAGGGAGCCGCAGAGGGAGGGCTTGCAGCCCCCCTGTGCCCGTCCCCATTTAGGGACCGGAGCAGACCGCCCGCTTTAGGAACCACTGAAATCTGGGCATTTCCCCCGCGCGGGGGCGGTCACGCCTGGGCGAGGAGAGCCTGCCGGGCGGTCCTGCGGACGGAGCGCGGGGAGGACCGGCGGCGGGGCGCCCCTGCGCCGGGCGGGCTGGGCATTCTCCTGGGGAGGGGTCCCCAGCGGTGGCCCGTGCCCTCTGCTCCAACACCAGCCCCCAGGCCTTGCCCCCAGCCCCTCGGGAGCCAGACGCTGCACCTGGGGAAGTGCAGCAGAGCAATCCAGGACTTTCTCGGTGGTGCTGGGGGGTGCGAGTGGGGTTGAGAGCTGCACGCAGGGCTCTGGAAACTCATCCGAGTCGGTCTCGAGGCTGAAGACCTGCCGGGCTGTTAGGGTTTCTCAGGGAGGCTGCAGTGCGAAGGAAGCTTTAGATGTGTGACAGAGTTTTAGTATTAGCAGAAATCTGTCCCTGTATTTTTCATTAAAAGATAAAAACAAACCGAAACTTCTTTTTACACCACTTCGTGTTGTTGATGGGCAGGTGAGGTCTTCTAGATTCTCCCAGCCACTCAAGACTTTGTATCAAGTGACTTATTCCAAAATTCAACCCGTCCCTTTGATCCAGCCAGTGCCTCCCCATTTAAGAGTCTGAATCTGTTTTGAATAATATCTGCTGCCCTATTCTAGTGTCCGTTATGATAAAGAACTTGTATCTCCTCCAACTGAGATCAATCAGATGCCACATCCTATCCCAACCAGCAAATGTAAACAGCGGTCTGATGCTGCAGTGTTTCCCAGGGGGGGCTGTGGGTGTGTGTGGATGCCCTGTCAATGACTGTGACCTTGGGCCTGTCACTTCCCTTAACTCAGACCTGACTGGAAGATGCAGTTTAAAATCCAAACCTTATTTGTTTTATTTTAAAGTTTATTTTGATGCTAATGTACTGGGATCAGATATGGAAATCTGCTCAGTTAATTGGCCAAGTTTGTTCTTCCTCTTTGGTTGTCTGTAATCAACACATATGGAATATTTTAAGAGAAGGTGCTAACATATGTGAGGTTCTAATCATAGAGCTGTGAATGAACCCAGGTAATGATTAATTGAAAAGTTTATCTCTTACAGGTAACCTTTATTATCTTGAATTAAATTCCTAGCCTGGTAACATGCATAGGGAGCCACCAGGAAACGAATCTTTTCAATTCATATCACAGCGACATACATAGGTTAGTTAGCGCCTGTGCTAAGGAGGCAAGTACAGGATTCTCACCTGAGAGTGGCCTATGAGCTCTGCATGGAAACCTGGAACAATGTCAAGGCCACATTCTGCATCGAATACACCCACTCTACTTTACAAAAGGGTTGAGGACAATTATCCACATTAGAAAAACACACACACCACTGTAGGAAGGATTTGTAACAGATTTTCCTTAAAAGTGGAACCAGTTTAGTTCATTTACATTTTTATTACTGAACTGCTTATCATGTGTGAGAACCGAGGGAGGAGTTCCACGGCTAAGTCAGAATAACAAGACAGCTTTGAAATGGTAATGTACGAAAATGGGAAAATCTGATTCTCCTTACACATATCTGGGTGATCTTTTCCCTCCTCTAGGAGCACGCTCCGTAATACATAAAGGGAGGTATAGTTATGTTGGAAAAACTCATGCCTTTTTGATGAGTAGCCTTACTTTTGTTTTTGGTGGACAGCTCATGCAAGAGCATGTTATTCTGTCTGCAAGCTTGCTCTTTGCTAAAAATTACTTTATGTTCAGAGAGGAGCAAGATAGCTAGTGCAGACTGTGAAACATTAAGAAGAAAACATCATGAACAGGGAGTTATTGCATCACCTCCTTGAAGGACCTGCCCTTATCTTTGAGAAGTCATTGTCCAAACATTTCCCTGTGGGAGAGTCCAGCTGTCTCACTCAGGGATTTGGTTATTGTTATTTTGAAATTTTCTGTTAGCTGGTGGTAGGCCGTTAGTTTCAGAAAGGAAATGCATTAGGATAAGAGATGTCAGGTTAAACAAATAAACCAGAGTGCAAACGTACTTCAGTTTCTTTCAGTTGTGAACTTAGACATCAGTATCATTGACCGAGCTGCAGACCTCTAGGACTCAACCCAAGCCCACAGAAATGTGTTAACTAGATGTCCCTGTGTTCCAGCGAAGATACTTACAATGTGCAACTTCAGAAATGTCCCAGGATCATACAGTTCAATTGCCATACTTAAGCTTTTCAGCAAAAAAAAAAAAGTAGAGAGAGAGATGGTAGGAAGAATCCTGACCTTGAGCCTGGAGAGTGAGGGTTAAGCTTGACTTTGGCACTGTGCTGGTTGTGTTACCGTGGTCTTTTCATTTCACCTTTTTCGGAGTTCCAGATTGAAAGCACTCTGTAGTGTAATCATGTTAGAGAAGTAGAATATTACCATGTTGAAGGTGAAATGGCTTTCCCTGAATATTTTTCTGTAAGAACATGGCAAATCCACTTTCAAAGGAAGTATTAGTACATTGTAGTAATGCTCCCGAATCTGAAATCTCCATTATAAGCCCTGTTTTACTCCCTAAGTAATTCAGGGAAAACCAGGTCATTGTTTCTCCTTTCCCTGAGCTATCTGGACAACTGCCTTTCTTGGCCTTTGTCTGGTGGAATTGGTTAATATGACACATTGGTATTTAGTAGTGTACTTGAGTAAATTTGATTCTGTATGTCCACTACATAGAGAAACGGATATGCAGTGAAATGGTCAACGGCCAGAAGAAATCAGCTCCTAGATCCGTCAGACCCTAGATCATTCAGGTTCGGTTTCCTTCACAGGAGATTTCTGACCGTGAACTTACCCCCCATGTGCAGAGCCCTGTACTCTACTAGGAATTTAGGGCGAGGGTCGGGGCAGCCAGCAATGATGGTTGTAGAATGAAATCCAGCTTTCTTGCTCTTGAGAAACTAATAATCTAGGTAGGAAGATTAACCATGAGAGAACAGTTGTAAAGCAAATAGAGTGCACATTGAACATGCATGTGGCCAGGAGACGTTGAATAATATAGTTCAATCAGAGAAGGCTTCCGGGAGGAGTTCGGCTATCAATCTAGATAGGACCGTGAGAACCATTTCAGTTACACAAGAGCTCTCTCCGTTTTAATGTTTTACTAAGATCACTCTCTCAATGGAGGAATTTGGTTTTTCCCTACGGAGAACCAAGAGCGGGAGGACTTCTTGTATTTTCCATTCAGCAAAGATTCAGTACATTTTCCTGCATCATCTGGAGTCTAGACCCTAAAGTATAGAGAGACATCTGGAATAAATAGTCCATTTTTAAAGGGTTGCATTTACTAGAAGTCAGGGAGCTTCTACTCTCTGTCCCCCCACCCCCACCTCTCTGTCTCAGCCATCAGATTCTCTATCCCTTTGTTTTCCTTTGAACATGTTCCCTAATCAGGCAGAGAAATGAGCCAGCCTGCATTTGAGCTAATGATTTATAACAGATCAGTCATTCCCTCTTATATAGTTATACATACAGATTGTTAAGTGAGTCTGTAACGTAAACCAGAAGTCCTTTAACAGTTTGGATGGTTCCAAATATCTACAATAGCCTATTTCCATGCAGACTAAGGCTGTAGAAATTATTTGCAGCACAATTACTTCAGACGTATTCTGCTCTTGATAGTTGACTGAATTGGTTAGTTGTAGTTTTTCTGCCAGAGGTATGTAACTGGCAGCTGTCTAACCATAACTTTGTTGGCAGTTTATTATCAGAATGTTTCTATCATGGGTCTTTTGCTAGTTACATAACAACAGTCTGAGGAGGAGGAGTTTAATAATTATTTATTCCATTTTATCAGTGTCCCCAGGGAGTTAAGATAATTCTCTTGGGTCCAATTATTTAGATTAGTCACTCTCATCCCCAATTAGATAGATAATTGCATTCTCCTTTGGTGTAGCTGTATAATCCAGCTTTAATATATACCTATAAATGCTTTGGTAGTATTGAAATGCTGCCACCTTGCTTAGTTAGCATTAGTCCAGGCCAAATAGTGGTGGAAATACTGTACAATTTTGTTGATATCATCAAGAAGTCCTGTTATCTTGTGCTGCCCAGTGCACTTAGGCCCCAGCCTTGCCATCCTTTCTTTTCTTTAAACCTGCTGAATTCTCTTGTTTTCTCTCTGAAACACTCTGCTGGAGAGCAGATTTGTCGTCTTTTGTGTTCCCCTCCGCCAAATGTAGGCCTTAAGAGAGCCTCATGCATCTTGTTCACAACTGTACCCTCAGCCTCTGGACCAACAGCCAAACTTTCAAAGAAATTTTTTGACCCTCAAAAACTTTTTGTTGTTGAATGAATGAGTATATTTGGGGGGGGAAAAAAAGACAATACAAAATTAACTCCTAAATTGTGTGGGGACACTGTGACTGATGTAGCCATTGCGAGAACAAAATAAAACCTCGGGCAGTCTGGGAAGCCTCCTTGGAAGAAGTTGGACTTGATTTGGCTTGAAAAATAGGTAAGAATTGGATAAGCAGAAACAGGAGGGAGGGCGTTTTTAGTGCTGTATGAAGTCAGAGGGACGGAAATGGGCCTGGTGCATTTCAAGGCACTGAGAAGTCTGGCCTGCCTGGCTTTCCTAGTGCATATTGGTTACAGGGTGTTGGGAAGGAGGTAGGAATGGTCAGGATTGGGGCAAGGAGTACAGAGAGGCTTTTGTTATAGTAAATCCTGCTTTTGTCATTGATCAGCTGCATGACCTTGGGCAGCTTGCTTCAACTGTCTGTACGCAAGTTTCCTCAACTGTAAAATGGAACTGACTCCAGATGAACTGAGCTAATGTATGTAAGTGCTTAGAACAGTGCTTTGTATATTGTTAAGTACTCAACATGCTATTTATTATTAATATAGGGAAAGACATTCGTAGCTGGGGTAGAAGGAGAGCGCGAACATACAGGGTGACATAAATTAACGCTGCTGTCTGGGATCAGTGACTTGACCAGGGCCTGGAGTGGTGGAGGCGGGGATATCGGAGACCCCCAGAGGACAGCCGGGCTGAGGGTGGACTTCATGTCAGGGAGGAAGGTGGAGGGCGAAGTGGAAGTAAACCCAAACTGTTAAAGCCTGGGCAACTGGAAGGAGATGCTGCTACTTCTCAAGGGGAGGTAGGAAGATGCAGGTGATCAGTATCCTCTTGGATGCGCCTCCTTTGAAACTGATGGTGAGAGACAGGAGATGTGGAAATACCTCTCTGAGGCATCACCCCTGGGCCCACAGAATCAGGAGGTTCACTCGTTCCAACTCCCAGAATTGACCTTGCAGCCACGCGAATGGTTCATAAAGGGGACCTGAGTGAATGATTCAGTTCTGCCATGAGCTCCTTATAGCTCAATACAGACATGCCTTAAGTTATAGCAGCTAAATGTCCATGCGTTGCTTTAGGTCTGTACTTATATGGTTGCGTTTCTTTATTCATTTTTACCTGCCTAAGGTGTAGCCACTCAACCAGGAACACCGGTGAGCAAGAGATTTCCTGTAAGAGCATGCACATTCATTAACATAGTTTATATTTCTGGGACACATTGACCTGAATGTGTTTTCTCCATTATTGAACAAGTGACTTATGAATCTGTTTCTTTTGTTGGCTTCTTGAAAAGTAAACATGGCTTTGGGTGAACTGAAGAGCTGCTGTTCTCCTTTGGGCCAAACTGAGACTATGACATAGTTTTAGAACTATTGTGGGTCAGAGGAGACCTAGCAGGCTGTCAGAATTAAAGAGAATTTTGTTTATTTTTCTGTAGTCATGCTTCTGCGGTTCTCAGAGGGGCTCTTTCATAAAGCAAATAAAGAGTAACACATTCCTGCATATTTTTATTATTTTCCATAAGAGCCATCATCATTTATGTTTCTTATCATTTATAGTGAAAGAAGACTGATTTTATAAATCTTGAGTACTTTTTAGAAATTCTTTATGTATATAATTTTATTTTTTGGTGTGTATGTTTAAATGATCACCACTTAGTCTGAAGAAAGAAATATGGTTTAATATGTAATTTAACAGTTCATTTATTTGTGTGAATATTTCTACTATGATTACATCAACTCTATAAAGTGCAGATAGAGTAGTGATGAAAAAAGGCATTAACAAACTATTCTTTCAAATGCATAAATGTATGAGATCTTTCTTTAAAAAAGATAAATATTTTTTTTATATTAGAACTTGGCATGTGTGAGGAACTCTTAACAATAAGTATATGAGTCTGAAAAATGTTAAAAATATACCGGGAAGTATGGCTCACTCTTCTTGACTTATAAGACTGATGAGCTGAAAAGGGACATCTATAGGAACCAAGATGAAAATTACTGACCTGATGTAGTATCTTGCAGCTGGCTTGTTTTATCATTCATTAGGAATAAAATTTTGCCTCTGTTTGTGGAATGTATAAGTTATATAAAATTTAATTCTCCCCCAAATATCAACTTTGTGACACATTTCTGTTCAAAAAGAGAATATGTTTCGGGAGGGGTGGGGCAGACAGGGCTAAGAAGGTCTAGGGGTTGAATGATAACCTCTGAAAAGGTATGGCCACGTCCTAATGCTGCAGTGGGTAAGTGTTATCTCTTTTGGAAAGAGGGCCTTTGAGATGTGATGGAGTTAAAGTGTTCGAGATGAGGTCATCTTCGATGGTCTGGGTGGGCCCTGCATCCGGTGGTGAGGGATCTTACGAGAAACCGAGAGGAGGAGACGTACAGAGAGGAGAAGGTGGTGTGAGGACGGGCCAGCGAAGGGGCGTAAGCTGAAGAATCTGAGGGGTGCTCACTGCCCAGATGCCAAGAGGCGGGGACGGGGTCTTCCCTAGAGCCTCGGGAGGGCCCGGGCAGCTGCTGACACCTTGACTTTGTCCTCTGGCCTCACTGACCGCTTAGTTTGTGGTGATTTGTCACAGCAACCATAAGAAACTGGTACAGGAGGTTGTTCTGCAGTTGTTTGGGAATGGAACCAAAGACAAAATCAGAAAATATCATCAAAAAACTCTTATACCCTGAATGTAAGTAATTATTTGTTGTAGTTCATACAGCACGATCGCATCTTGGTGTGATTCATAAAACACTTCAAGGTAGTTCAGAGCCTCACGTATTAAGATACCAATTTTTAAAAAGATTTTTAATTGATTTTTAGAGAGAGAAGGGAGAGGGAGAGAGATGGAAACAGATGTGAGAGTGAAACATCAAGAGGCTGCCTCCTCCAGGCCGTAACCGGGCATGTGCCCTGACGGGGAATCCAGCCAGCCACCTTTCAGTGCTCAGGATGACACTCCCACCAACTGAGCCACACCGGCCAGGGCAGGGGACCACCTTTTTATAAAACATGTTATAAGACGTGAAGAACATCCGAGAGGTGTTTTCCCTCCTGATACCACGCAGTCCTCCGACACCAGCTGGGTGTGCCACAGTTCAGTTCAGGTCTGACACTAACTCCATGCAGTGTCAGTCGCCACGGGTTTCAGGACTCGGTGCCACAAGATGCCCATACTCGAGACACCAGTCACAAGTATTGGGTCCCCAGGTAACTTGCACCTTTGGGGGGTTTCCACAGCCCCCTCCTCAGATTTCATAATTTGCTAGAAAGGCTCACTGAACTCAGGAAGGAATTTTGCTTTCCAGTTTAAACTTACCGGTTTCTTGTAGACACAAATGAACGTCCTGATTGAGAGGTACAGAGGGTGAGGTCTGGAAGGATCCTGAGTGCGAGACTGTTGCCACGGAGCTGGGATGCGCCACCCTCCTGGCACATAGATGTGTTTGCCAACTCGGACGAAATCTGGTGGTTTTTATGGAAGTTTTGCTAGGTCGGCATGGCCGATTAAATCAACGGCCATTGGTGATTAACTCAGTCTTCAGCCCCTGCCTCCCTCCTGGAAGTTGGGGAGTGGGGCCGAAAGCTCCAACCTTCTAACCAGGTGTTGGCTTTTCTGATGATCAGCCCCCATCCTGAAGCTGTTTGAGGTCTTGCCGAGAGTCACCTCATTCAAAGGAAAAAGGCTCCTATCACCCTTATCATTCAGGAAATTCCGAGAGTTTTAGAAGCTCTGAAAGCTAGGAATGGGGAATAAAGACCAAATATCTTTGTATGATTCCACAATATCAGATTACATTTTTGAATGTCTGAATACGTAGGATTTGCTATGTGTTTGTAAGTAACGGAGACTTTGACTTTGAGACTCATGGATAAAATATTAAAATCTTTTGAAGTGTGTCAAGTGAAAGGTGAAGTGGAGTGAAAGTGTGAACAACCAGCAGTGTGTACTACCTGTTAAAGAACCAGAACGCCTCCTTGCTTCCTTACGTCCCCTAACCATTTACAGTTACCTTTTGTCGCTACAACTGCATATGAGACTTTTATGAAAGCAAACCTCCCCCCTTCTACTTTTTAGGAAGATATTTAAAATTATGATGATCATTTATACAGTTGGAAAACAGTCATTAACTCTCTTGACCCACAAAAATTCTAATGGTCTGTATAATTTGTGGTGCTTTTATCCCACAAGAAACGTCATTACCTTGTTTCCTCTCTATTTCTTGGGAGGCCATTATGTTAACGCACCAAGGCTGTGTTTAAAATTGGAGTCATTTTGGCAGGAAATGAAGTGGTGCTAACTGGGATGATTGCTCTGTCCCCAGGGTTTGTAAAGAGGTAGACACACCACTATAAATATTTGTTTAATAAATGACAAATCACGTGAACCATAAACACAATTTAATGCAAATGGGATTTTGCCAACATCCAAACAGCTGTAATCAAAGTGTTTTTTTGCATAAATTCAAGACCTCCACCTGGTTAATTATGAACAATATTTAGGTGAAGTGTGATTAAAATGTTGCAGTGAGGGTAAGGATATTTTTTTCTTCTATTTATAATAATTTTATGATTTTATACTTTTTTTTTAATCCTTACCTGAGGATATTTTTTCCATTGATTTTTTTAGAGAGAGAGAAAGAGGGGGGGGAGGTGAAGGGGAGAGAGAAACATCCAAGTGAGAGAGATGCATTGATTGGTTGCCTCCTGCAGATGCCTCAACCGGGGCCAGGGATCTAACCAGCAACCCAGGCAAGTGCCCTGGACTGGGAATCGAACCCGAGACCCATCAGTGCACAGGCTGATGCTCTAACCACTGAACCATGCTGGCCAGGGCATGATTTTATACTTTAGCTGAGCAAAGATATTTCACATTTTATATTCCTAGATATTCTGAGAGTTTTGCCGAGGGTTTCCACCAGCTACAATTTTTTTTACTCTGAGAAGTTGTGTGTTGGAGAGTTATGTCCTACCTGCCCTTATAAACTTATTAATACCATGTTACCCTGTTTCAAGGATGCACATTTGCTATCCTTAGGAAAAAAAAATACAGCACCCTAGCTGTTTTGGCTCAGTGGTTGTGGTTAGAGCGTCGGCCCCTGGACTGAAGCGTCCCGGGTTCGATTCCAGCCAAGGACACACACTTTGGTTGCAGGCTCGATCCCTGCTCCAGTCGGGGCATGTGCAGGAGGCAACCAATCAGTGTGTTTCTGTCACATTGATGTTTCTCTCTCTCTCTCTCCCTTCCTTCCACTCCCTGAAAAGCAGTGGAAAAAATGTCCTCAGGTAAGGATTAAAAATAAAAATAGAGCACATATTACAATCATATGTGTGCACTTGATGTGGTGTTTCTGACTTCTTTGCACTCTTTGCCACTATTAAATAGATGGTGACCTAAATAAGGGACGTTTGAGAACAAAGAAACGATCTCTCTGACTTCCTTTTGGGGAGGTAGCGCCAGGCATCTGCCTTGGGCCTGCTGGGATGTTAGATGGTGAACCCGGCTGGGCGCCTGGAGTCCGGTGCAGTCTAGGTGGAGTGGATGGATGGAGGGCTCCTGGCGGCTGATTAAAATAAGTACTGATTAGACAACAGGTGCTGTTTTGAAACTAATTTCACACACATTATTGAGCTTTGTCTTCTCAGCTGCCTTTACCGGCTCCGTGTTAGAAACTGAAGCACAGTGATTTATTGGGTGTTAGACAAATAATGGGACAAGGACTTGACCGGGGCCTTCTGCCTTCCAATTGCATGGTGTTCCTTTCCTAGCACCCTGCTTGCTGCGCTGGAGTGGGATGGTTCCTGGCCCCTCCGCTCCCCCTGTGCATTGTCCTAGTGGCCCTTCATTGCTGAATGGACTCATGGTTCACGTTGTGGTCCCCTCACTCTTTCCCTTGCAGCCCTTCACGGAATCGAGTTGCTGACACATAATCTGCTCTCCCCTCCCCTGACCACAGCAAACCCTCAGACCTTCCCTGTCCTTTTCCGTGAAAATGAGAAAATATTATTTTCATTCTAGACTGTCTTCCAGAATCTCATACTTGTTTTGACTTTGAAATAAAAATGTTCATTTTCACGGGTTTTTGGTGGCACTAATCCTTTGTTTATTTTTTTCTTTCAAGATGCTCCGCTGTTGGCAGTGTTTCTTACGTTAAAGATTTTTTTTTTAACTTTTAGGATATTTTTGCTTTTATAATCTCAGATTCCAAAGCAGTTTTTATTTATACAGTATAATTGAATTGGTAGTTTGGGCACAGAAATATTACTCTTCTCTGAAGAAAGGAACTAAACTTGTTACAAAATTCAGGTTTGGTCCAAGCCTTAAAAGTATTTGTTTGAGACGTAGTCTTCATTATCTGTGTGCTCCGCTGTGACTCTGCAGATGACAGGTCCTGAATTAGGATCAGAGTTGCAGTGACTTTTCCTGCAGACTCGCTTGCTTGCTTTGTAGCACGTCTTTCTTTCTTTTCATATTTCTGTGACTTGTGCCAAAGTTATTTTAACTTTCCATTTCTTAGATACGGAAATTGAGATATTAAGTGAAATGTGACTGCTTATAATAACAACTGAGCTATTTTTGTGGCCAGACTTCGTGCTGTGTTTACATGTATGGTTTTTTGTTTTTTTAAATCTTCACAGCCTTTAAAAGAAAGGTACTCTTATTACCCTCATTTGTCATATGAGGGAAGTGAGGCTTTAAGAGGTGAAGGGACACTTAATGTTATGTGGATAGTAAAGTTGGAGGCAAGTTCTGTGGCGCTAGATGAGGGTATTAGGAGAAGGAAGCGTGGAGATCGGACTGTGTTGTGGGCAGGGAACCTGTGATGAGTTATAAGAATGGGGTCCAAAGGGGTGGGTGTTTCTGGCACATGAGTGGGAAGGGGAAATGAGAGGGTTCAGTAGCAAACAGGCGCACAGTTATGAACATGTGTAACTCCTTTTGGAACCAGGCTGGTGTCCTTGACGCTTCCTAATTCACCTAGGACATTACCTCCTTTTTGCCTCGTGACTTGGCTTTACTTTGTGACTAGTGCAGAGTGTGACATATAACAATACCAGGTGGACAGACACCAGCTTAGAAGGGGTATGGTTTAGCAAAGAAAATATTTCTCAGATGCATCAGTGTCTTTCTCTGTAAAATGAGAAGATTGGATTAGGTGATCTGCAAAACCCCTTCAGAACCAACACCTTGTAATATATAGGAATTGTTAAAAATGAGCAGAATATCCCGGCAGGCGATCATGGTTCGATTCCCGGTCAGGGCCCGTGCCCGGGTTGTGGGCTCGACCCCCAGGAGGGGGCGTGCAGGAGGCAGTTGATCAGTGATGACTCTCATCATTGTTTCTATCTCTTTCTCTGAAATCAATAAAAAAAAACATTAAAAAAAATAATGGGCAGAATAAATTCTAAATTTAAGATTTGAATTTTATGATCGTCTGGTCCTCCTTATTCTGAAATAATCTTTTAAAACACCATATTCTCAAGTTGTCTTGTAGAATATTATTTTAATTGGGTATTGGGTTTAAATCTTTTTGGGGGTGGTGCTTACAATATTTGTAGCAATACTATCACTTTAATACAAACCTATCTTTTTTTTCCCCCCTAGGCCCTGCAGGAGCAGCTAAAGATGTGTAAGTACTTAATATTATGATTTGCTAAACTCTTTCTGAGGAGGACACTGTTTTCCGTGATTATGACCTTTAGATATATGTAGGTATAGCCAAAGAGACATGGACATACTTTCTGTACTATGTACAAATCAAGATTATCATTTGGTTTATGACTAACATGCTGTTTGGAGAATATGATTATTTGTGACTTTTTCCCCCACACGGATTTATTGTATTGTTTTTTAGAGAGAGGAAGGGAGAGGGAGGGAGAGAGAAAGATCGATGTGAGTGCCAAACGTAGATTGGCTGCCTCCCGCACGCCCCCTACTGGGATCAAACCCACAACCTGGGTATGTGCCCTGACCGGGAATCCAGCTGGCAGCTTCTCAGTGCATGAGAGATGCCCAACCAACTGAGCCACACCGGCCAGGGCTATTTGTGACTTTTTATTTTAGCCTTTCAGCTGCCCTAGGCCTTTAACTGGGAATGTTAAGAAAGGGAAATGCCTGTGTTTCCATCCCAACTTCTGTCGAGATTTCTTCTGGTTAAAGGCAAGTGACTATGAGGCCCATAGCTCCTGGGATGTGTGGTGTCTCACAGGTTGCCAGGGGGCAGGGGGCCTGGAGCCGATAAGTTGGGAATTAGGTATTTGACCACTCAGCATAGCCAGTCAATACTGAGTTGTTCAGATTATAGGACATTTAAGAAAAGAGCTGCTCTGTCTGAGAGGTTCCTGGAGCTCAGGCACCCATTCAGTATCTCCATTCGCCCCTTCTCTGCATCTTCCTATCTCCAGTCTAAGTATAGTAAGGACTTTGCATTCGTTGGCTTTGTAAGAGCGCGGTTACTCCATGGAAGGTGGGGTCAGCCCCTGCCCCACTCACCCCAAACTGGTTTGATATCAAGACTGATGGTGCCGCACACACCAAGAGGGCATGAAAAGATTTACTACTCACATAATGAGCTTTTCAGGGAGGGCAGGAGAGGCACCCAAACTGGTGCATTCAGCCTGAGTGAAGGAAGGGCTGCGTGGCTTTGGTTCTGGGGGTTGGGGAGCAGGGCTGGGGTGCAGGCTCCTGTGCGGGGGCAGAGGCTCACACGGTTTGCTCTTCCCGCCAGCACAAAGGGAGGAGTCCCCGGCTTTCTCACCAGCTTGCACGCGCATGGGGCAAGAGGGGAATGGCAGGACTTGAAAGCTCTCAGCGGTCAGACACCAAAAATAGACTTTGTTAATTGTAAGGAAGAATTCAGAGAAGATTAGAACGGGGCTGTATAGTTTTTGGGGAATTAAGTGAGCATTTTATATGGGACTTTAGGTGCAAAGGAAGCAGCAGAGATTGCTTCAAACTCCTGGTTGCCGTGTCTGAGTTGATTATGAAAACATTTAGCTACAGCAGGTTTGGCATCCTTACCTTATTCCTGTTACTGCAGCGTCTCGGGCCCTCCTTGGGCTCCTTCCACTTCTGTATGTTGTTGCCAGACACTCTCCTGCCCTCCTAGGACCTCTGCTCCGAAACTCTCATTATTTCTCATCGCCCCCTGGATTGAGTCCAGAGTCCTTTGGGAACAGGAAGGTCATCTATGTTTTAGCCTTTGGTTGACTGACTCTGCCTGAGGTAGAAGGAAACACTGCGTCCAGGGGTTGAGCAGGGCCAAGGACAGAGGTGGGCTGATGTCCCACCCAGTGAGGTCACTCTCGGGCCAGTGTGACCTCACACTTTCTGTCTCGGTTCCTAGTTCTTTGCTATTCCCGCTTCCTAGAATGGCATTTCCCCCAGTTCTGTTTGTAAAAATCCTATCAATTTTTTAGGACCTACATCTTGTTCTTTGTGAAAAGAATTTCATATAATCAACTGGGTTTAATGTGTCGGTTTCTTCTGAACTTTTATAGCAGTTTGGACCTCTCTCATGATACATCATATTAGGCTTCTATTGTAGTTATTTATCTTCTTGTCTTGTCCCCTTGGAAGCTGAGGGAAGGGAAATGCCTTGCCCATCACAGTGTCCCCTCCAGGTATTAGTATTACGCTTTGAACATAGGGCTTAACAAGCACGTAGTGAATGAGTTCCACCAATTCTCTTCAAGCAGAGATTTCACGGCTTCCTCTTGCTTTTAGAGGCGTGGGGATTTCTAATAAAATTTAGTGAGGCCTTGTGGGCATTTTGTCAACAAAATTTATTCCAGGATGTGAGATGCCATTTAACTACTTTTTAAAATCCTGAATTCTCCAGATTTAATTTTTCTGTGGCTATATATGGCTCATTGTATGTCCTATAACTCTAAAGGTATAATTTTACTGAATAAATGATCCTTTTAAAATAAATGTAAATTTAATTGGAAAAAATTAAAGAATATTATAGTATTACTTTTCCGTGCACAGTTATGCTCAAACACTTTTTTTTTTAAAGCAGAGATTTATAAATCTTGATTATAACAGGTGATGCCATGAGTGAACGAGGAGCTAAGAAAGTAAGACCATTTAAACTTTTATGATGAAGATTAAAAAATTTTTCTTTTTAATTTAAAGAGAGAGATCCCAAACCAAAAGGAGTAGACAGTGTCACACAACAGGTGCTAAGAGTATAGAACCTCAAACAGGGCAACCACCCTGTTACACAGACCACAGAGTCTTTTGGGAGAATTATGGTTATTTTTAAAAAAAGATATCTTTATTGGTTTCAGCGAGAGGAAGGAAAGGGAGAGAGAGAGAAACATCAATGATGAGAGACGTGTCATTGATTGGCTGCCTCCTGCACGTCCCAAAGCAGTGCTGGTTGTGAGATGGGGAGGGGTGGAGGCACCGAGGAGTGATGGGGTGAGGCCACCCGAGGTCCCCAAGGGAAAGTCACCGTGGGAAAGGAGAAGAGGTGATGCGATGAAGGTGCACTTGGAGACAGAATAGATACGATTTGTTGATTGACCGAATGGGGAAGTAAAGGAAAGTAAAAGCTGAGGCTAATGCTGCATTTTCAAACTTGAACCAGGGGAAGGGAATGGCGGATGATCCATAGAGGTCAGACGGGCTACAGGGAGGAGAGGATCCATTGGGTGTGGCCTGGTGGCCATGCTGGTCACCTGGGGGCTGTCGTTTCAGTTGAGTGGTGTGACTCAAAGTGGAAGCGGTAGGAGCCAGGGAGTGTGCGTGGTCTTTCATTTCAGGTCTGGTGGTACAGGATGGAAGGATGCTGGTAGCTGAAAGAGGAAGCATATTTTTAAAAATATATATTTCTCTTATAAAAGGAATACCAAGAAAATTTGGAAGTACAGAAAAGTATTCTTTTTTTATAAAAGGGAAGAAAAATCAGCTGTTATCATACCACCAGAGACAACCATCATTAATTGTTCACGCTATTCCATTATTTTTTAGTTACCTCTGCCTGGTTGTGTGTATGTACGATTTTGTACATTGGAGTCTGCTGTTATTTAGTTTTAGCTCGGAGGAGATGCAGGTGTACTTGCAGGCTAAAGGGTAGAGACCAGTACAGCCAGAAAAGCTGAGGGTGGCTTGGGGAGGGAGTGAGTTATCTGTGGTGAGGGAGAACATGCTTGATGGAAATAGATACTAGAACAGGGGACAGGGTTAAAAATGTAGAAGATTAACCTTAGAAACTCGAGATAGAGAGGAAGGCATGGCTAACGATATATAGAAATTTAATTGCTGAAGACAGACTCGCATGCATATTAGGGAGTGAGCCTTTCCCTTTCTCCCTCTGTCTCTTCGAAATTAAATCACAGCGCAGTAACATGCAGAACAAAACAGAATTGGACTCAGCGTGATGACATTTGGCCACTTCCACAAACCTGCAGAGACCAGCTGTGCTTTTTAAAATTTTTTTCAATTCAGTGAATTATCTTAGCTCTTTGGCACAAATAGGTTGTGTTGGGATATTTTTGGTTGGAAATGGCAGAAGCCCAGCTTAAACTGGCTTAAACAAACAAACAAAAAGGAATTTACTGGCACGTGTAACGGAAAAGCTCCAGGGGTTTGGCCTTAGTGGCAGCTGGGTCCAGGTAATCAAATGACAGGAAGAACTTCTCATCTCTGCCTTCCTGTTTTTGGCTCCATCCTTAGGCAGCTTTCCCCAGGTGGTGACGGAGATGCCAGTTTATATCTTATCAGCTTAATAATTCTTGTGAGAAAAGGGCTTGTCTTTCCCTGTGGTTTGATTAAAAGTCCTAGGGCTAGGCTCTCCCTGGCCAGGACGTGGGGTCCAGTGCCTCTCTCTGAATTAATTAGTCGGTAGGCCAGGGGAACGAGAGCTTCTCACCGGCCAGACCTAGGTCATGTGCCCACTGCTGGAGCCAATCAATGCCATTAGCTCCACATGATTATATGGGCCAAAAAGTAGGAGAGTGGCCGTTCAGCCCCAAAGAATGGGGGGGGCAATTATATCTGGGCAGGCGGAATCAAAGCACGTTCTCCATGTAGGTCAAATTTCATGTTATTTAAAAAAAGAATCTCAACTTAAAATTTTGAGCAATATTTATAAGAATATTATAAATATGTTTCAAATGAGAAACAGGATTAAACAAGTTCACTCAAATTTAATATTTGCTGTTAAAAATAAAAGCCCATAGCCACCCAATGTAAGCAAGATAACCCAAGATAACTCAAGTTTCACTTAAAACTTGCAAAGCGACATTTCATTAAGATTCCTTTCTTGACAAAGCAATTTTATTGTTCGTGAAGGTGGCAACTGTAGAGAAAATTATCTTGGAATGAGTTAACATAACACACGGTGAAGCTCTGTCTTTTTTAAAAAATGAAATTCCAAATCTCTACTCTTGAGTTTCCTTGGAATCCTTTATTAATTTCCGTGTCTAAAGCACTTGTATCAGCTGAGCCTCTGTTCCTTGCTACAACCCTGAGGGTGTCTGGTGGACTCCTTTCTCCTCTGTGAAGTCTGGGCAGGGTGTGGATGGTGGGGCGGGGGGTGGCACTGAAGCAGCGTGCATTTGGAAGCAGGGAGACCTGCTACCATTTAGTAGCTGTGTGATATTATGTCCTTAGCATTCATATCTGCAGAGTTAATTGGGCCAGTAAGATAGTAATAACCGTGCAGGGTCACCATCCTCAGCATTCTCAGTTAGCAGCTCCTCTTGACTGAGGACTGTAAGCTACCTAGCGGTTCTAGCACTGCAGGTACATTGTCTCATTCTGCACCCATGACAGTCTGATGGGGACAGTAATGCTGTGTCATCTTACAAATGAGGGAGGAGGCATGGAGCGCTTACGTAACTGCTTGAGGCTACTGGTGCAGTAGATCCAGTACCCTAGGACAATCCTTGGCATATGCTTTGCCGCCCCCTGGAAATGCTGTAGAGTGACTAGGTGGTTAAAGGGTTGTTGAAAAGATTTAGCAGAGCCGCTGGTGAATACCTGGTGGCGGAAGACCCGCCGTGTCGAGGGCTTTGCCTTCATAGAAATCACACCGTCCCGGTGGGTGCGCATCAGCGCTGACACGGTTAGGTTTTCCTCGGGGAGGACCCCCTGGAATAGGAGCAGAAAGAGAGGAAGTGGGTGGGTGGGCTCATCCAGGGACACAGAGGGAGAGGTGGTGACCAACAAATGTTTCTGAAATGCTCGGCTGCAAGGCGGGGGCTCGAGAGAGGGGGAGGGACACCCGCAGGGGCTGATGAGTGGGGGGGCAGGGAGGGAGGTGGCCTGGAAGTGAAGGGGCTACAGGAAAGCAGGTGTCTTGGGGACGGGAACAGCAGAAGGAAGACTTTTTCCCCCCTTGCGGAGTGGGATTTTCTGCTCTGAAATGTCAGAGGTGAAGTGGTTCCAGGAGCAAAGCTCCACGGAGCAGGCGTGGGAGTCAGTTACTAGAGCAGCAGTTGCAATTGTCGGGACAGAGGAAGTCAGCGAATGGAAGGCGAGAGGTCGGCTGGGTGATTCTTGGGGATTTAAAAATCGGCCAAGATCATGATACTTAGCCAGCCAGAATCTTTAGTGCACTGGGGCTCTGCAGCGGGGCTCCTACACCAAGGGGAGAGGTTGTGAGTGCAGGTGGAGTTGGCCCGTGTGAAAGGGCTCTGTGGGGAGCTTGGGAGCCTGCTGGCTCCATCTCCTGCTCGGAGACTCTGGGACATGAGAAAACAAGCTGCATATGCTCCAGGTTTTGGAAAAGCAAGGTTTCTTTAGGGAAGGAGGTGGAGAGGACACTCCTGATTTACTTACGGCAAATGATACTTTTACAGCCAGTGATGAAATAACCCCCAACACTGTGTGCTTCTTAGAAGGAGAGCAGCAGAGGGGTAGGGAAATCAGAATTATAATTTAGCTCCTGATCCATTAGACCCATACAAAGAGCGAATGTTACTCGGATTCCCCAGGAGTACATCCTGGAAGAAAGAAAGGGACCAATATTGGCCAAGGAGGGAGATTTATAAAGGTCACTGTCCAAAGAAGTTTTAAAGAAGCGAATGAGATTGCATGTAGGCCAGAACAGTCCATGATTAAACATTAAATCAAGTGTAATTGTTTGGTAGACTTGCTCGGAACCACCCTAAAAATCGGGAGCCGTCATAAAAACATTATAAAGAAAATGAAATAATTTTACTCTATCTGGAGAACTGAGGTGTGACCAGAAGTCAACATTGTCAATTAATAAACGTATTCCGAAAGATAACAGCGAGTGGTAACTAAAAGTAGGTAGGCCACACGCAAGGTCTCCAGGGGTTTCCATATTAAATTTTTAGTGTTTACAAATCAAACTGAGTTAGTGGCACTGCATATATGGAAAAAGAAAAGACTGCAGGCTGTTTTTCAGCTTCTTAGATCATTGCTAATAAGAATAGCTCTAGATTTAGAACATTTTTCTTGATGAATAAAAAAATAAATCTCTCTGTTTTTTTTCTTCTTTTTTTGCCACATAACTATGTTAGGTCTGGAAAGCTGGGGAAGTGAGAACTGCATGCATTTTAAGGTGGGCGGTAACCAGGACGAGTCAGGAAATGCTAATTGGATGGCTGAGGGACTGCTGTCTAACATTTGTCATCTGTATTTGTTCCCGAGCATGCACATAATGTATCTGTGCTGTGGTTCCATTATTTTACCTTTGAAACCCTTTTTAAGGTCACTTCAGATAGCTATTTTATACAACCCAGAAACTAAGCAAATAGGTGATGAAAATATTTTGACTGCCGTGTTTTACTGAGGAAGGAAAAAGTAGTGGTTAATATTTGATATAGAAACTCTGGATAAGGTTTCTTTCTTTCTTTTTTTTTTTTTAAATCCTTACCTGAGGATGTGTTTTTCATTGATTCTCGAGAGAGGAAGGGGGAAGGAGAGAGAGAAGAACATTGATGTGAGAGAGAAACATTGATCGGTTGCCTCTCATATGCGCCCAGCTGGGGATCAGACCTGCCACCTGGGTGTGTGCCCTGACTGGGAATCGAACCTGCAACCTTTTTGGTGTACAGACGATGCTCCAACCAGCTGAGCCGCCCGGCCAGGGCTGGATAAAGTTTCTTTTAATTAAAGTGATAGTTATTGATAAGATGGAAATCAGAGTGGTATGTATAAACTGATGGAAAGGTTTAGGTGTTCTGTACGGATATCTGGTTTAAATGGGCAGGCACAGAATACAGTGATGGATAGGACAGACGGGAACGCCATCTGGCCCCAAAGAGCAACCACAGGCACGTAACTGGTTTTGAGGCTGCCCACCTCCTGGAACCTTGATTTAAAAGAAGCCAGAGCTATGGTTAGAGAGAAATTCAGTCTCTGGCTCCTTTAGGAAAGGGCTGCAGAGCTAGTATGGAGCAGATGGGTGTGCAGTTACCTGGAGAACCCACATTAGCATGGATGTTCAGTCTGAGAAGGTTAAGACGAGTCCCATGCTGAGCCCCACAGGAAGGAGGCGACAAGTTATTTGGTGAAACGCTGAGGTATAAGAAAGCAGTTTTGAAACCTGAAGTTATCCGACTGTAAGCTTAGTTGTGGTTGCCGATGGCTGGTTCCTTTCTTTTCTTTTTTCTCTTCTTTTCTTTTCTCTTCTTTTCTTTCTCTTCTTTTCTTTTCTTTTCTTTTCTTTTCTTTTCTTTTCTTTTCTTTTCTTTTCTTTTCTTTTCTTTTCTTTTCTTTTCTTTCTGACACGCTTATGTGAGGGTCAAGTGTTGGGCCAACTTTGGTAAGAGAAATATCACTTAACAGTATACTACTCTGCAAGGATGTGTCATTTTAAAAATGTCAACAGGATTTATTTATTTTAAGCAATCTCCAAAGTGGGGAAAATATTAGTGTTGGTGGTCCACCCTCAAACATTTTTTATGGATGCTGTGGTCAAGAATATGAGTCAGAGCCTGTGAGCACGTGATCTCACTCTAGGCTGTCATGGTAACCAGTGGATGACTTTAACCTTGGCACATTCTTTCTCCTTGAACACCTGTTCTTTGATCAAAGAAGCTAAATCTTTGCTAACAAAAAGAGGCCCAATTTTAAGCAAACGTCCAGTGTATTTTTAAAACCTGGTCCAAAACAGTTAATGCATGTTCCATGATTCTTAGGAAATGTTCCTTTGGTTTAAATAAGGTTTTCTTCTTAAGATGGGTAGTGAGCTTATGATTAAAAAATAATTGCACTATTACTTTTTTTCAAATACTACGTCACTTTCCACAACTTTTCCAATGATGTATATGGTCAGAAAGAAAGCACTCTCTTGATATCAGGGAAAGCAGTTTATCGTTAGGCTTTGGGTGATGCTTCCTCTGGGACAAACCCGTTTATCACACAAGCTTCCTCTGCAGAGTAAGTGGCTCACACATATCTAGAAAATGGAATAACTACTGCGCCGGTGTTAATGGAAGTCCTTTAGTAGTGCTGTGCTCCTTTGCTCTCTGGCCTATAGAAGTAAGTCTTCCTTCTAAGATTGGTCCTGAGCACAACTGTGAAATGGACGATGTTACCCCAGCCTTAGTTCTAGCCCCTTCCCTGGGGGTCTACTCCTCCTCCCTCCCTCTCTACCCCCCCCTCCCCCCCCCCCGGCACTGAGGCACACATAACTGATTAATGGAGAACTCGAACTTGTAACTTTAGCCAACAGGTACAATTAAACTATATTTAAATCTCATCCTGTCCAGACCCACATTATTCAAATAGTTGATTGCTTATACCTTCGAATAAAAAGAAGCCAACCTACCTGCCTCTTTAGCCTCTCCTTTCTTCCCATACTCTGCATGTCGTTGGGGAGGCCAGAAGTCAAGGTGGGCGGTGACTTTCTTGTCTCGTTGCATTTGGTTATGCTCTTGGGGCATTGAAACTGTCGTACATGGAAGGGCTTTCTCTGTTAGAGTTTTAGACTCAGGTCCATATTGCAGGGAGAATTTTGTGGCTGTTTAGTCCCTGGTTAGATTAGAGACAGCTGTTGTAGCCTCTTCTGTTTCCCATTTCCTCTCTCAAGAGTACGAGACTGGCCTAAATTAGAACTGAGGTGAAACTAATGACAGAGAGCGGACTTTCTTTGCCAGCCAGGAACTTTTGTGTTTTCCTCGTAGTGCCTTTGAGAAGGGGGGAGGCCATTTGGGTGAGAGGCATGGAATTGGGTCCCCTCACCTGGGGTGGTTGCCTTGTTTGGGGACAGTTGTCCTCCTCAAGACCTACTCTAGTCACCCCCGATTGCCACTAGACCCACAAATTAATTCAGATCCCCGTGTGCCCCAAAGGGACAAGTGCACATCTGACCTGTGAAGAGTGAGCTTCTACTACAAAATAATTGCAGGATTTTGTAGTTTGTATTACCAGACACCTAGGGAATGTGTGTGGGAATGGACCCTAAGGGTGTGAGACCAAGGAGGAAGGAGTATATACTGAATTAGACTGAATTTATTGTTATATCTACCTGAGATTCTAGATTTTATAACTTTGCTACATGGCTGGGACTCTAATGTTTCAGTTAACTTGGTTGATGAACAGAATGAGCTTGCACTCTAACCAGGGGCGGAGCATGCCAGACCCCCCTGGGTGTAACGGAGTGGGGAGTCCAGAGGCTTAAGGAGAGAGGAATGTCGGGATGAATTTCTGAAGCGAGACCTGCTCCCCACCACAGAGGACCCTCCTTCACTAAGACATTAACAAAGCTGAGAAACACAGTGCAGGGAGTATCCCGGATGAGCTCTGAGGTGGCTGTCCCCTGTAAGATGGCTATGACAGTGGGAGAAACTGTCCCTGAGATGGGCTCTTAGGAGCAGAGGCCAAGTGGGGGTAGAACTTAACCACCTGAAACAAGGTGGACAGAGGCAATGAACATGTTTTATTCTGGAAGGATCTTTGATCATAGCTAGTTGATCACAGCCTCCCCAGGGATGAATTAGATGGATGGCCTTCTCAAGGTTAATTTTCTCCCTCTGTTTTTTTCCATAAGAGGAAGACTCTGGTCTGGGAGTCAGGACCCTGACTTGAGTCATCACAATGGAAAGGCATAGCCTCAGTTGAGTTTCCGGACTCAAGTTAGTCTCTGAGTCCCTTGAGAAGGGGAGGCCATGCTCCCCGAGGGAACATTCAACACGGCTACAGGCATGTGCTGTGGATACTCCTCCCTGTCTTCCCCAAAGGGGCTCGTGTCCATTTATTGGCACAACTGTGCCCAGAACTAAAGGAAGTACCTGAACTTCTTAGAGATTTCTAGACACTGAGCTCATGTTAATACCCGAGGACCCCAAAATGCCACTCTGGCCCACCAGTCCATGTGTGAGCTTATGGTAGTCAGGTGAAAAATGGAATTCTTGCTACTGTTTGGAATTTCAATGGGTCCAATAGTCTGCAGGCCCAGGCTCTGGTTATTTTCTCAGTTCTTGCATTCATGATTGGAGTACACATATTTGGCCACTGGCTGAATCCCCACGTTGGCCCTCTGGCCTGTGAAGTAAGGCTATCGCGGTAGGAAGGGCCAAGCGGAAGCCAACGGAATTTCCCCTCCAGGATAATAATTAACAGGAATATTGGATCCCTCGGAGAATTTCAGAAATCAGTGAACTCCCAAAGGACTTGAGAAAACAAAGGCATGGAGATGCCTCTCATATTCCCATCCAACTTGCCTATTTGGCCTGTGCAGAGGGAGATTTCTTTTAGAGAGTGACTGTGGATTATTGTAGACCTCGTGAAGAGGTGATTCGAATTTCAGCTGCTGGTCAAGATGTGGCATCTTATCAAAAATAATCAGAGCTCAGCTCCATTATGCCCCCTTTGGTCTGGCAACTCCTTCATCCCTGTGCCAGTTTGCAAGGGCCACCAGGAGAGTTTCCTGGCATGGCCCACAGTACGCCAGCACAGTCTTGCCTGTGTCATAGACGCCCTGCCTTTCACATCCTGGGTTCTGCAGCATCTTGATCTTATTGATATCCCACAGTGCATCACTCGTCCACTATATTGATGATGTTGTAGTGATTGGACCTGATGAACAGAAAATGACACGCACTTTTAGATGCTTTAGTAAGACAGGTTCAGCGGGTGAGATAAACCCCACTCTTGCTGCCAAGTAGTGTATCAGTCAGTGCCGGGTCAGGGTGAAGGGAATCATAGGAACTATTTTAGCGAGAGGATTTCCTGTTTGGAGTTGGTTAAGCAGGTGTTGGAGGATTAGAATGTCAGAAAGGAACAGACTAGTGGCTACCTGGGCTGGGGCTGGAGTGACAAAGGAAGGAGGTCAGGGTTATTAAAGTCTGGGAGCTGGAGGAAGGGGGGTTCTGGGGCGCTTGGCCCAGACTTTTGAGGGGAATGTTGCCTGGCGCTGCTGGTATACCGGGGTCTCAGACGACAGGGCACTCCAGGCTGGGGCTGACGCATCTGACTTGAAATCCATCAGTGATCCCAGCTGCAGGCCTCTCCATAGCCACTGTCCCGGCCCCCCGCTTGAGCTGTTGTGACCGGAAAAGGAGAGCAAAGGGTCCTGTTCTGGACACTGGAGCCAGCTGCTGGGACGATGCTGACAGGGACAGCGCCCACAGCTGCAAAGAGCAGCCCTTTCCTCATTTTGCACTTTAGCATCCTTGGTGTGGACCCTAACAGGGAGCCAGCTGGCAGAGGGGAGCGTGGGTTTCAGAGGCCTAGCCCCAGATCACAGAGTAGGGTCGGGGATTTGGTGGTGAGGGACGGTGGCTTCATGTCCAGCACAGGTCCCCTAGCAAGAGCACGTTTTTGTCTTGATGTGCCACATAGTTGTTTCCAGATCACCCTTGACCCTTTGGTAATCGGTGCTAGTTTCCTTTCCCCTCATTGAGCCTGGCCTTTGGCTCCCTAGTGGTGACATCGAGGCCGGGCCAGGGGAGCGGAGAGGGAAAGTGGTAAGAGTCACCTTTCACTCTGTTTGGAGGGGTTTGGTTTGTGGTACCTGGCCCCTTACCCCCTGTGACCCTGTGTGTTTGGCTCTCTTGGTAGAAGCCCTATTCTCAAGGTTTATTCCCTGCTTGTGGTAGATTAAGGGGTGCTCACGTTGTCCCCAAATTTCTGCCCCCACGTTTCCCACGTTCAGCACCTCTGTGTGTAGGGGCCTGGCAGTGACTCCCGAACCCCATTTGGAACTGTTCTTCGGCTGGTGTGCATCGCTGGCTCCTTTGTCCGAGGAGCAGGGTCACGGGCCGCCGAGTGGCCGCGGCTCTCGGACCAGCTCCCGCCTGAGCAGCGTCGGCGGCAGGCGCACAGCAGCCTGGCCTCCTGTGCAGTTCACCTGCTGTGGGCTGGCCTGGTTCCCCGGGATCTGCCCCAGCATGGCTAATCCGTCCCGGCCCTCCCAAGGGAGGGTCAGGGCCCAGGTCGCCTCATCCCCCGCTTTGCCAGCTGCCCCCGCACAGGCAGGAGGTGGAGGAGCGACCCCGTTCCTGCGGGCCTTCTAGACTCCGCGTGGTCCGGTCACTGCTCTCCCAGCGCTGGGGACGGGTGGCCTGGGTTCCCGTCTCCCTCCCTGCCGCCTCCCTGCTGTGGGGCACAGGCATCCCCGCTGCAGGCCACCCGGTGGCCTCCCTTCTCCCACTTCAGCTGCAGTGCCAGGAAGAAAAGCCAGCCAGTCCGCAGGGGACAGCCGGGCTCGTCCCCGGGGCTCTGCCTGAGCGCGGTTTCCCGGGGACGCTCTGGGCCTGAGGGGCCACAGGCTGATTTCACTCCAGAAGCGCAATGGAAACCTGCGTGTTCCCGCAGTGAGGCCGGAGCTTACTCGCCGCTGGCTCCAGTCCCATCAGCTCCCGGCGGGACCCGTGGGTGTCCCACGCACATCGGACGCTCCCTTTGGGCCCTGTGTGTAAAAGTCAGAAACACTTCCAGGGACAAGCCAGCGAGGTGGCTCCCCCCGAAGTGGGAGTGTGGCCCTTGCGTGCTGGTTTGCACGCGTGTTACTCACACGGCTCTCGGAACCCATCCCTCGGGCCTGAGCGCTCGGGTGGCCGTGCGCGAGGGCCCGCACTCTGCCCGCACACGGGAGGGACCCGCTGAGGATGCCATTTTTACCCGTGTCGTCTTTGGTCCCCGGTCATAGATGGGGGCATATGTGCAAAGGCAGGCGCGATAAATTATTTGAAGGTTTAAAAGAATAGACATCTGATAAGTCTTTATAAATGGTATGTTTCAACATATTGCATTGCATTTGAAGCTTAATTTATTATCCAGTAAATATGGCAGCTACATTATCATTTCCTGTCAGTTAGATGTGTAAGGTTGTTGATTAGTTTTTTTAGAATGCATAAAACTTTTATTTTAATACCATTACAAACTACTGACACATATGAATACAGATTGAGTTTTAGGATATTAAATAAAAAATAAGGTATAATAGATTAAAACAGTTTATGATTTTCTTATATTTGGGGAAGTTAAAATATATTTTAAAACCTTGACTATATTCTTAAGCAGAATTAAAAAGGGAAAGAATTAAAATAAACAGACATGTAATTGGATATGAAAAGGTTAGCTGTGGCAGAAAACCTGAGACTGTCTATGTCCAGAACTGCCAGTTGTATATAGCTTCAAAAACAATTTCATGATAATGTGAGTCACTCAGGACCAAGGTGAACTGTTCTAATAACCTCGAATGAGTTTGTCACTGTGATTTTCTTATTACCTACTAACAGGTTATAAATCCATTTTAATTACAAGGAGTAAACAACACTTTGTCAAACCACTTCAATAAGCCTAACACCATTTTTACTACAGTATGACTTTGACACCTTTGAATTAAAAAACGACCCGACTTTAGCAAGAGAGAAATGAAGTTGATAATTACCTGGCCAGTGTAGGTTATGTGCTCAGTTGGATCCATTAGACCTCCCAGGGATTTTGCACTCTGTTGACTGGAGTATTAGCTGTGGGCATGGCCAATGTTCTACAGATAATTGCCACCTTTATAGTCCCCTCCTTTATAGATTTGGGACTTACGGGCTGTTGCTATGAAGCAAAATCTCATGTACATATACATTTGAAATACAGCTTTGAAATGAGTGAACTTACAATTAGTCCCTAGAACTAGAAGATTCAGTGAAGCTGTTCAGATGTTTTCAGTCTACGTTTCTTCTTGACTGAAGCCCCTAAGAATTCCATGGTGACTTCAGGCAGATATATTTGAATCTTGTTGAGTTTTTATTTTGTTTCAGAAAGGTAACTCGTGTATGCTAACTAGTGCTTCAAGGAAAGCTTCCTGATCCTCTCAGAAATATGCCAAGGAATTTGAGCAGAATATAGATTCTTATGCAAGGAAAGGGGCTGTGCATTTTATAGTAGTGATTCCCTCTGCAAACTTCCCTTTAAACAGTTCCTCCTCTTTGCAGCAGATCATGTATAAAATAGTGGGAGTTTTTTTAGATTAAAAAATAATCTAATTGTTCATACTTGGAGTTGTGCCACTGAATTGTCATGAGAAACACAAAATCATAGTGTGCTAGGACTCTGGAAGGGGCCTTCGGAGTTATCTGGTCAACCCCCTTATTTTACAAATGAGGTACAGGTGGGCCACTTGCCCACAGCCTGTCTGTCACACAGGGGGCAGGGGCACAGCCAAGAGAAGAACCGCCTTCCTGATGCCTAATTTCTGTGCTTTTCCAATTTTGGCTGCCCTCAATTTTTTATTTTGTTTGCAGTTGGGCTTTTTGGCATTTGCTGGGTTTGCATATTTTGTTAAGTAGAAAATTACCAATTTGTTAGTGTATGAATGATTGGGGTAGAGACAGAACACTGTGTTACAGAAATACTGGATGGGAGAACGTGAAATAAAATAGACTGTAACTCAGAGTCCCTTTTCTCATAACCAAAAATGAAGTCTCTATGTAACCAAACACCTCACAGCAAATGTCTTTGACCTTTTAGAACAGAAGAATCGTTAACAGAAGATGACAAGAGGAGGTATGTTCGATATTGAAGCTGGCTTTAGTTTGAATAATTTTGGCCACATCTCATGGATTTAATTTAACATGGCTTAATTTAACTCCAAATTTAATTTAACACTGTAGCACACTACCAATGTAATAGAGAGTCCACCAGCAAAACTTTTGGCATGGAGTATGTGGTCTGAAAAAGAACTTGCCCAGGGTTCATTATCTTAGTCTCTTTTAAGCAAGTTTGTCCTGTGCATGTGACCTGTGGTAGTTTTCCATCCTGTGGCCTTTGGGTGTCCTGTTCTCCCTAATGGGATGACTTCCCTTCATTTTCTCAGCCTGCCCCGCCCTCCCAGTCCCCCTCTGGGTAACTGCTCCCTGAATTTTATATTTATATTTACCTGTAGATGAAATGTTTTCGTGTGTCCATAGCATTGAATATCACATTGGCTGCTCTGAAGTCTTGATAAATGTTACATGTCACTCTGCTGGTATTTATTTCTATACTAAATTACAACATTCTAACTTTTCTTCTTTCTTATTGTAAGTAAAATATCTAAAATTTCTACTAACTCAATACAGCTTTCCTATCTATCATATCTATCATCTATCTATCTATCTATCTATCTATCTATCTATCTATCTATCTATCTATCATCTATCTATCTATCATCTATCTATCTATCATCTATCTATCATCTATCATCTATCTATCTATCTATCATCTATCTATCTATCTATCTATCTATCTATCTATCTATCTATCTATCTATCTATCTATCTATCTATCATCTATCATCTATCTATCTATCTATCATCTATCTATCTATCTATCTATCTATCATCTATCTATCTATCTATCATCTATCTATCAATCAATCTATCATCTATCTATCATCTATCATCTATCTATCTATCTATCTATCTATCTATATCTATCTATCTATCATCTATCTATCTATCTATCTATCTATCTATCTATCTATCTATCTATCTATCTATCTATCTATCTATCTATCTATCTATCTATCTATCTATCTATCTATCTATCTATCTATCTATCTATCTATCTATCTATCTATCTATCTATCATCTATCTATCTATCATCTATCTATCTATCATCTATCATCTATCTATCATCTATCTATCTATCATCTATCTATCTATCTATCTATCTATCTATCTATCTATCTATCTATCTATCTATCTATCATCTATCTATCTATCTATCTATCTATCATCTATCTATATCATCTATCTTCTTTTTAACAGAAAACATTACATTTCCCAGGGCAATAATATTCTGAATTCTATTTTTGAAAAATCATGACTTATTTTAATAATTCTGTAACTGTTGGAAGTACTCCATGCTTCTATCGCTTTCTTCAAATATATATGGTACCACTGAGATTGGTCTGCTTTTTCCATATCTGCTTCTGGAAGAAACTACGGAGGAGTGTATGTTGGCCTCCCATCTGAAGCTGTCAGTATGGTATCCAGTCAAACAAAGACTGTTGGAAAAAGTAAGTAAAATCATGTGATATTTTTCTCTAAAGATTTATGTTTTGTGAAAAAATATGAAATTTATATTTCAGCTTGCTTGACTCAGCCTACATATTACTGAGTGGCAGGGAACCATGTATCTGTTCTTTGTAATCATTTGTTAAAATTACCACCCATATGATGAGAGTCCTAATTTTGCTTCTGTTTGTGGTTCTACTCCATGCGTGTTGGTATTTTAAATTTTTTATTAATTTCAGTGGTGATCAGTGTGAAAATGGAAGCTAATGTGTCTGTCAGTTTATGGGGTTTTGTAGGACCTAAAGGTAAATCCCTATGGTGTATTATAAAGACGACTAGCTGATAATCAGTTTGGTGGCTCGAGGAAAAGGGACTGCCTGTTGTACAACTGAATGAAGTGAGGCTCCTTTTTCTGAGTTTAGTAATTGTGGCGTGAATGAAGCCCTTTTTACAGAAAATTTATAAATTTTTTAAATCCTCACCTGAGGACATGCTGAGAGAGAAGGCAGCGAGAGAGAGAGCCATGGGTGTGAGAGAGAAATGCTGACCAGTTGCCTTCTGTAGGTGCCCCGACCGAGGATCGAACCCGAAGCCCAGGTATGTGCCCTGACCGGGAACTGGAGCGGCCACCTTTGGGTGCACAGGATGGCGCTCAACAAACAGCCCCGCGGGCCGAGCTGAAGTCCTTTTGCTAACTGGCGTGACTGCACCTTGTAGATAGCTTCTTGCGTAGGTAAATTATTTATGTGAGGGTTATGGTAAAAGGCGTGCTAATGTACTAAGTACTGTACAGCTTTCTCATGCAGAGTTTTAAAAAATGATTAAGATGTCTAATGTGCACACAAGGCTGTATTAAATTAAACATCCTTTACTTATTCGTTCCTCATTGCTATTTCTCTACTTTATGATTTGAACCAGCAAATAATGTATGTCATGACTCTCTGGTTTTGTAAGAAACTAGAATGTGTTCCTTATAATCTGAACATTTAACTTTTCTTAATTTTCTCTTTAAGATTAGAAGAAAGTATCATGACTCAGTAATCAAGAGGTACTGTATATTTTTTCTAAATAATTGTATATATTTAGCCTTGATGATGAACTGTAGATATTATTTTGCTGTGTATTTCTAAGAAACCTTGGACTTCAGGATTGGGAGGGGGTTTCATTTTGTGGTTAAATCTGTAGAACCAAACATGTTTTATTGTAAAGAGGTCTTCAGTTTTCTTTGCAGGTTTTAAAATTTTTTAATTTTATTTTAAATGCAACTTAATTCATTTAACACGAGCAGGCCAAGTGTTTACCAAAAACAGTGAGGTTTCACTCTTCATTACCAAAAACTTTAAGGGGCTAGGACCTTGGAAATGATGGGGAGAGACTAGAGAGGCTGGGGCTGGGAATTAGCTTAGGATCAACATTATTTGACAGCAGCAGAAGTTAGTTAATGAGGAGACGTAGTAGTACCAAAACTCCAGTGGAGAGGGGCACTACATCAGTGCCCAGTTATACAGGAAGAAATAGTAAAACCATAGGCCAGGTTTACTGGTTGGAGATCATAAAACATGTTCAATGTGGACAGAAGAAAACATTGTTTAAAAGATGCACTGACCTGGGATCCTGGTGAGGAGCTTGGCGTCAGAATTATAATAAGATGATCAAGATCGGAGAAAATAGCTTTCATTCGTTACCTACTCCCAGTCTCTAAAAGATACCAAGCAGCCTTTCCATAGAGGCAGAGAACCTCAGCTCACCTGGTCCAATGGCCCACTCAGTGCTTGGCTCCCACTGTCTTTCAGCCTTGCTGAATGACATCTTACCTCTTTGAACCCCCAGTGACCGGGAATGCTCTATCTCCTGAGACTCCTGAGATAGCCCATTCTCCTTTGGGAGCCATACAACCTTGGATTTGAATTCAGGCTCTTCCACTTATGAGCTGAGAAATTACCTCCCCCCCTTTTTTAAATCCTCACTCGAGGATATGTTTTTATTGATTTTTAGAGAGAGAGGATGGGATGGGGGGAGGGAAGAAGGAAGAGAGAGAAGAGAAACATGGATGTGAGAGAGAAGCATTGATTGGTTGCCTCCCTGTGCGCTGTGACTGGAGATCAAACCCATAACCTAAGTGTGTACCCTGACCGGGAATCGAACCTGCAACTTTTTTGGTGTATGGGACGATGCTGTAACCAACTGAGCCACCCGACCAGGCTGCTTCCCCTTTGTTGCCTCCATTTTTTACTCTATAAAATGGACTAATGCTTAGCTTGAAGGTTTGATGTTAGGATTAAATATGAAATAGATGGTAGCTTCTGCCGTCACTGTCATCATCATCATCATCACTCTTATCATCATCATTATAATACTCTTTTTGTAACCAGCACCCAGCCATTGGCAGACCCAAAGCAAGACTAGTTTGCTATTGAACCTACTTCTTGCTGAAGGACAGTACTGGAGTTGGTGTTTGGGGCAGGGAGGGGTCACAAAATAAGCTCACAGATGGAGTCAAATAAGCTTTCCCACTGAGGGATGGAGACACAGAAACTGTAACTAGTTTTTCCCCTTTAAGAAACATAACAATCTTGGGTAGCCACTTCTTCGAAGATTTTCTCATCAAGGCAACAGCATCATGGAGCTT
This sequence comes from Miniopterus schreibersii, assembly GCF_964146895.1. Lineage (NCBI taxonomy): Eukaryota > Metazoa > Chordata > Mammalia > Chiroptera > Miniopteridae > Miniopterus > Miniopterus schreibersii. The sequence continues at coordinate 175,817,148 of NC_138102.1, forward strand.
TGTTCCCTAGTGCTCATGACCACATTAGGGTGTTTGAGTTTCTCTAGGAATTTGATGGAGATTTTCTGTTTCTAGTATTTTTAATAGAGTTGTAACCCTGCATGTAGGTTTCTAAATTCCCTGCCAGGTTTCCCTTATTGCAGTAGTACTTATTAACATCAAATAAAAAAGATAATGTAGTTGGAAGAGAGCATATGTTACTGTTTACCTTCCTGAAAACAGGAAGCATGGGAATGGAGTGGGAAAAGGTGCCAGGTGGACAGATGTCAGGAGACTCGGCAGCTCTGTTAACACAGGGCCTATGATGAATCCTTTACCTTCTCTCACCTTCTCTCAGTTTTAGTTTTCTCATGGGAGACAAGATGATTGCTAAATTTTGTATGTGGATCTAAAACGCCCTGGTAAGCCAGCCCACATAACTTGATAGACAGCTGGCTAAAATATTTCCTTACTGCTCATGGCTGTAAATGTATATTATTTTAATGCATCGCCCTCTCTCCTCAATTTTCCCCTATTTCTCCACAACTGGTTTGGTCCTGATCTTTCTTTTGCCTCCTTTGAATTACCCGCAAAGTCTCCTGAGTTGAAAGGCTGTCCATTTTCCCTGGTTGCTAAGCGCCCATTTGGTACTTATCTGTAATTCATCTGAACTCATGGCTTTGCGGGCTTAAATTACTGGGCAGAAATCCTGACGAGAGCACTGTCCTTTGGAAAGAAAGACATTTTTTTGGAAAGGAGTGGAGATACCTTTTTTGGTCTCACATGTAAAATCTCTTGAAATAAAGCCACAGAATTCACTCACTGGCTAAAGTTCAAGGTTGACTTGGGTACTTTTTGAATCAAATCGAGGAATGATTTCGGAATCTTTTAAAATTACTTATATCACGATACAAATGTGTAGTTCCTTCTACAGATGACTCGAGGGTGAAAGTCATGCCCATTTGGATGTGCGGAGTTCTCCCAGCACAGAGGAGCGTAAGGGATGGCTCTGACGCCAGTGGCCTGACTTAGCTACATCACAGTCCCCCTCGACATGATGCGGGTGGCTCGGCCCGTCCCAAGTAGGGAAGGGTGGGGTTGTGGCCAAGCAGCCGGTACCGTTAACGTGGGTGATGCTGACATGCCGCTGGGTTTGGGCATTATTATGTGGTGTTTTAATTGTAAGTTTGTAGTCTCTTTTTCTATCTGACTTTGTCTCTCTATACAAGTCAGTGGTGAGTGCTGTGCCAGCCATGCATTAAGTCTTAAATAAATAGTAAGTGAATGTTGAATGTGTGTTTCACTTAAAAGAAAATCAGTAAATAATTTATAGGCTTAAAGTGGATATATTTTTATTGATGTCACACCTTTTCAAGCCTGCTAATTATTTTCCCTTTGTTATCTTCGTAGCTTGCTCATCAAGATTTAGAGGCGTTGTAATGTGCACAGGCATTTCCAAGGAAATTCTAAACAGTCAGCTGTCCCCCAACCTCCCCAAAGTTCTTAAGTCTGTGGTTAAGCCGTGGGTGCATATTGAATGGTGTGGCACTACAAAGGAACTGGTTAAACAATACACCTGTATCTGGAACTTTCCGTGGTCCACCTACGAAAGACGAGCTCACAGACTGTTGTTGCCCAGCGAGCCTGCTCTGCGCAGCAGTGTTTTCACCCTGGCCATTCAGCGGTTCCTGAAGATGGTATCTTTTCACTGATACTCTTTTGATAGTTTTTATATAACAAAATCCTTATTCTATTTGTAACTGAAGATAATGAGGCACTATAAATGAATTACCTGAAGTAATATATTGTCTGTTATCTTTCACTATTTCTACTTTGTGTTAATTGTTAGCTGTAGAATTATTAAATTGATTCTTACTGTTATCTCTTTCCCTTTTTTTTACAAATATTTGTTTTTCAGCTTTATTTAAGTGTCAGAGAATTTCCCTTATTAGGAGCAATGTATGACATCGCAGTATTTGAAAATAAATTACTGAAACTGGCATGCCATGTACACATTTTGATTAACTTCCTGTTTCCTTTATTCCAAGGCTCTGTAACTACAGACATTTCATAGCAAATGAGTCTCCCATTGTCTCTTCAAGTGATCACAGCATCTCCTCATGTTAATTCTGTACTATTTCAAGGACCTGTGACAGATGGTTAGTGGGAGATTTGGAAAGATTTTAGTCTGATAATGACCATGTGTATCCACTTAGTATTGCAATGTAAATTACTCAGTTTACCAATGTATTTCAATAATTAAAACATTTTTATCCCTCTTTACCTGGATTTCTTATTTTTCAAAAGAACACTTTCAAGGAGGTCATACATGTCATTGTGATGTATAGATTACAATATGTCAATATGTGAAGATGATACATAAATAGATTTCCATAATAAACCAAAATTTTCACAAGAATAAGAGCATTATCTTATATATTTGGTCCATATGACAACTGTAGGGACATCAAGTTGATTTAAAAATATATCGAAGGTAGGAAACACTAAGAAATGATTGTGACACATGTATGCCTGACTCATACTGACAAATCCACAGTGGTATTGATATTTAGGTGGGCTCTCAGCAGCTTATCCCATTAGGGATGTCGGATAGAGTCCTTTTTAACAAACTTTTCATTTTAAAATAATTTTAGATTTATAGATGCATATAAAGGTAGTACAGAGTTCCTGTATACCCTTCCTCCAGCTTCCTCTAATCTTAACATCTTACATAAACATGGTACATTTGTCAAAACTAAGAAATTGACTATTGGTACAGTGCTATAAACTAAAGCACTGCCTTTACTTTAATTCTATTAGTTTTTTCATTCACATTCTTTTTCTATTCCAGGATCCTGCCTCCATAGTCTCTTCTTCCTGGCATTTTTTCAGTCTTTCCTTGTTTTTTATGACTTTGAAGCCTACTGCTTAATATTTTGAGGCATTTCCCTCAATTTGGATTTGTTTCAGGTTTTCTTATGATTAGACTGGGGTTATAGAGTTTTGGGAAGAATGTCCTCATTACATTATATCGTAATATGATATCAACGTGACTTTTACTGGTGATATTAACCCTGATCACCCGGTAGGGGGCGCCTGCCAGGTTTCTCTGCTATAAGGTTTCTGGTTTTCTTTTTCCATCCTTTGTTCCTTATGGGTGAGTCACTAAGTTTAGACCACACTCCTGTAGGAAAGAGTATCAAGGAATTTTTGGACAATGGTTAAAAGCACCACGGTAATTAGTATTTTGGGGGAGATACTTTGAGACTCTGCAAATGTCCTGTTTCTCTTCAAAGGTTTGCCCACTAATGTTAGTGCCCATCCTTGGGTGTTGCCTGAGCATCTATTCCTGTTGTGTTCCAACGGCGACTTTGTACTTTCCTCATTTCTTCACGCGTATTACTTGGAATTCTCTAAGCAATATTTATTTGTTCTTTTCCCCTATTTATTTATCTATTCAATCATGTATTTATATCTATATGGACTCACAGGTATTCATTTTGGTTTTTAGATTATAATGCAATCACCATTTTATCACTATCACTATTTTTTGCTCAAATTGTTTGAAGTCTGACCATCGCTAATTTTTTCAGGTTGGTTCTTGACAAACTCTATACTTTCTCACCTTTAGGTTGATTTTAATAGCAAGTAGGCCTATAAAATTAAATTCCAATTCAAAAGTAAATTGAAACATTCCTAAAACGTCACCAAATTTCATTAATAATGAAGTGTTTTCCATATTATGACAAGCCTTGACATTTTCCTTCCACTAGACATTATGTAAATTTAGAACCGTGTGATTATTGTATGTTAATCATACTTGCCACCCACCTACCTATATCTTAAGACTAATGATTATAATCTTTATTAAGTACGACGGAATCTTGAGTGAAAGACTAAGAGAAGAGTAACTTAACACAGATCTTTCAAAAGGAAAGGGAGAGATTTAGGTATATTTTCAACTGATATAGGTACCGTTTGGAGCTAAAGAATGGAAACTATAATTCGGGATTTCCAAATTCCCTACTTAGGTGGCATATTGAGAAGGAGTGACCAAAGGAGGATGTGTCCTTTAGGAACAAACTATTCTCCCATCTGTCTTCCGTGTTAACACTTGGGGCTGGGGGACAGCTATCTCTCCTTCCCCTCCATCTCATCCCACAGGCCTTTCTAGGTACCCTCTTCTCATTTTCCAAGGGCAAAAGGACATTCCATGCTCTGGAACCTTAGTCCAGAGTATTTTTTCTTCTTGGAATATTTCCCCATTTCTCTCCATCTGCCTTGCAAGCTCTTTTTCATCTTAAAGCTGAGTTCCAGTGTCATCTCCAGGCAGAACCGGTCGCTCCCTTTCCCGCACTCCACCTCTTGGCTCTAATACAGCACTTATCACATTGTTTTCCAAATTCAGTTTCATCCAGTTGCTCCAGGTATATACTGAACCTATCCACCTTCCACCGTCCCTGTTGCCACCACTGTAGACCAAGCCACCACCACCTTGTGCCTGGACCATCTCTAGGATCTTCATACAGAGTAAGGGTGAGTGCAGAGTGGCACCATGGTGTGGTGGGTCCTTGTCTCTCATTGTTCAGTGAACGTCATGCCTGGTACACCCCGACCCCCAGCAACAGAACAGTGTCTGGCTCACAGGAGGGAATAACAACCGTTAATTGAATGTTGATGGAATGAAGCCCTTTTATTTGCTTGACAGTTTACCAGACACTTTTACATATATAATATTTAATCCTCACAGCAGTTGCCTACACTTTAAGGTAATAGGAAAATAGAAAAGTAGTTTGGGTTAATTTCTTCCTTAATCCACATAAAATAATACTAAAAAACTTTCAGTGTTTAACATCCTAAAAAAAAATTCCACGGGCTAGTGTCATGCCTATGTAATGCATGCATCTACTGCCCCCAGGTGGAATTAGCTTCTACTAGCAGCTTTTTCCTTCTGTATCACCAGTGGGAGTAACCCCTATCTTAACTTTCTTTAATATATTCATGGATTCAAGGATTCTTCAGCAGTTTCTTCACAACAGCAGGGAGCTTATATCCTGCTTATTACTTTATAATTATTATTATACACACTTATTACCTGTGTATCTTGAGCATTTTACTTCTCTGTGTCTTAGTGTCCTAATTTGCCAAGTGGAGACACTAACAGGGGGGACTCTGCAGATGTAATTAAGTTATATCCTAAATCCAATGTCCCTGAGGTCCTTATAAGAAGACCGAGACCCACAGGAAGAAGGCCATGTGAGGACAGAGGCAGTAACTGGAGTGATGCGGTTACAAGCCAAGGGATGCCGAGGATCGTTGGGAGGCACAGAATCTGCAGAGGCCAGAGGATTCTTCCCCCAAACCGTCAGAAGTGCGGCCTTGTCGGTACCTTGATTTCCCGCGTCCAGCTCCCAGCATTGTGAGAATTAACTTCTGTTGTGTTCAGCCACCCATTTTATGGCCCTTTGTTACAGCAGCCACAGGAAACTAATACTCCAAGGAGAACACGGCTTTCTGTTTGCGAGGAAGAGGGTTTGTGCGTCCCTCGCCCCTGAGGAGATGGGCTTTCCCACGCAGCCTGCGAAGCACTCCCCACGGGTGGGCCGGCCCGCCCCGGAAACGGAAGGAGCTCGGGGAGCACGCGCAGCTCCCTCCGTGAAATGCACCAATCAGGAGAAAGACGGGAGGCTGGGGCCGTCTCGCGGATATTCCTCCCACGGGAAACATGGAGAGTGGGGAGCAAGAGTTCCTGCCTCAGAGTGGACTGCAGGTGGCAATGTGTCTGCCGGCACAAAGTTTTCCTAGACATATTTGAATCAGTTCCCAACGTTTAAAAAGCTGGGAGATTTCATATAAAACCAGATTTCAAGCTCCTCTTTGCAAATGGAAAATCTGGCCACGCTGGGCCCCATTCGCACGGAGCTGCGCCTGGCAGCTGCTGCAAAGCCGGTGCCTTCTTCAGTGGCCGGCGGGCTCCTGCTCAGCGCCGCCTTCCACTCCCCGGGCCTCGCCCGCCCGGCCGCTCGCGTCTGGTCCCGCCCGTCGGCTTTGGACATTTTGGTTTAGGATTCCCAGAGCACAGGCTCTGGAGTCAGACACGCCTGGGTTTGAATCCGAGCTCAGCCACTTCCCAGATGCGTGCTCTTGGGCGATTGACTCAGCGACCCCGAGCCTCGGTTTCCTCATTTGTAAAATGGGAATAATAAAATCTATCGAATGGGGATGTTGTGAGAATTCAGTAACGTAATCACGTGAGTCTTTTTGTACCTATGCAAGACACCTAAGTGCCCAATAGGTGGGAGCTGTTGTTACCATGTGAAAAGCAAAAACTGGGCCCTGTGAGGGGAACCTGGAAGAATGGGAGTGCCTCTGGCTTCAACGAGGCTTTGTTTGGTTTTAGCACTGCCCTCTAGTTCACGGATTTTTCAGAAAAATGTTTTACTAAAGCCAGCTTCCAAGAAGTTCCCTTTCTGGAGCAAGGAGTTCAATAGCAGATTTGGGAATTGGAGGTCCAATTAAGGTGGTTTTTCCTCCTGCCCCACAATTTGATTTTTTTTTCTGGAAGGGGGGTTGTAGGGAGGTAGGAAACTCTGGAAACCATCCAAATACTTTGATGTCTGGGTTTAAAAATAGCTGCGATCTTAGCTGGCTTTGCAGACTTCCTAGTGGCCCTCAAAGGACAGCTTCCACTCTGACTGATCACTTCTGGGCGGTCCAGAATGATGGACGATGCAGAAGGAACCCATTGACTTCAAATAACCTACTTCCAGGTAGAGGTGAGAAACCAGATGTAATTGGGAAGGAGGCAGGGTGACAGGAAAGTTATTTTTTAATGAAGAACATATAAACTTCCGTGAGAAGGAATATCCAGTTAGGAGGCCATTGGCCCCTGAAATGATTGTAAGCTACAGAAATCAATTCAAGCCAGTCTTTGTAAAAAAATGATTTATTTGAAAGGATACTGAAGTATTTTATAGACACCCTCCCTCCCCAGGACAGCAAGACTTCCTCAGGGACTCAAACAAGGAACTGGAAAGTTATCGGGTCCTATGTGTAAAGTACTGATACAACTTAGTTATTTTTACAGTGGATGGCTATCCAGTTGTTCAAACAGCGCGTATTGAATAATACATCTTTTCTCAACTTGTTTGAAATGCCACCTTTATCATATTCTAATTTTTTTGCATGTATTTGGGTCAATTTCTGATAGAAATCGACGTCACCTGTTATGCATGGTTGTTACGGGTTGAACTGTGTTAAAGTCCTGACCCCCAGGACCTCCGAATGTGACCTTATTTACTTAGAAATAGAATTTTACAGAGGTAATCAGGTTAAAATGAGGTCATTAGGGTGTGTCTTAATCCAATATATCTCGTGTCCTTAAAAAAGGGGGGAATTCAGACATAGGCAGATGTGCACAGAAGGAAGACATCCATATGAGAAAGGAGGATTGGATGTATCTGTGAGCCAAGGAATGCCAAGGATTGCCGGCAAACCACCAGAAGCCAGGAAAAAGCAAGGACGGATGCTTCCCCAAAGGCTTCAGAGGCAGCATGGCCCTCCCAACACCTTGATTCCAGGACCGTCAGTAAGTTCCTCCCAGGTTGTGGTACTGTGCTGCCCTAGCAAACTAGTACGATGCTCCAGTATCAAACTGTTTTCATTATCACAGCTTTCTAATATTTAACAATACCTGGTCACATTCATCCAGGGGAGAGTATTTTTAAGATGGGAAAGATTAGACCCGAGGTAAATGCCGAAGACTATAATCTAGAACATCATTTAAAAAAGTAATTATTTAGAAAATGCATAAAATATACCCTTGAAATGGGTACATTTTATTGCATGTTAATTATACCTCAATAAAGTTGATTAAAAGAACTGTAGAAGCAACGCAGACTCAGATGTATTATATACCACAACATAGCAAGTGGGGAACACCTCCCTTTTGCTTTTCATGCATGTTGCATGGTTTATGCAAACTTTGGACCAGAGCTCTGCATATATTTAAAATTCTTGTGGAAGTCTCGTTGACTTGTGGGGCTGGGGTGTTACACTAATATTTAGAAATAATTGAGGCCAGCACTCATCTACTTGCCTAAAACTGCAAATGTATACATTCTTCTAACACATGTGCAGGCCATTCTCCAGTACAGGCTGGGTGAGGCTCTGTCATAGCTTCATAGATCAGCTGGGTAGTAACAGCAGAACATAAAACATGCTGAGTTGTGACAATATAATTTCATAGGTCATTTATGTATTTAAGTTTTTGTTACAGCTCTGGCTTTCGTTAGTAAGCAGAATGGTTTCAATATGGCAGTGTGGGGCTCACACATCGCCATGCCTGTAGGAACAGCTAAAGCTTCCTTAGGGTAATTGAAAGATTACATTTTGGGCTCAACATTCAAAACAGAATAGATTGGGTAGTTTGGAGTCTTGTGTGGCTATCTGACGGAACAGGAATTGGGAGGTCTAATAATTATACATGTCGGTGAATGTTTAGGGATCTGGTTTCCCAAAAGGAGGACAATTTAAATTGACTGAAGACCTTGTTCATAAAATCCCTCCTAAGGTAATGGTTAAGAAACATGAACAATTGTTGTTGTTAGTTATTTATCGTTAGACCCCAAATTCCTGCTCGCTCTCAAGGTCTGGATTTGTTCCATTATATACCGAGATTGGAAAGTGAGCTGTTCAGGCTGTTAAATGTGCGACTACTTCTGTAAGTTAAGTGAGCTGTAGTAGCTGTGGGTTTGTCCGCCCAGCACATGCCCTTTCCCCCTTGACCTGCCGACAGGAGCTGTCTTCCCTGTGGGAAACCCTTTCCTCGCGGATGGGAGGGACTCATGGCATATTCTCCATCACGGCCAAAGTGGCAAGACGACCCTAACCCGGCCGATGGGGGTTCCCCATTTTCCTTCCCTGCAGTCATCTCTTCTGAGAAGGACATGTGTCCTAAGACCGCCCTATCAGCATCTGCCCTGGGATTTTCTCCAGAACCTCAGGGAGATGAAAATCATTCTTTTTTTCTTCTAGGATCAGGAGCTTTATAATATAAGCCTAGAGCTGCGGGGCCATCTTCCCTCCGGTACAGGGAAGCTCTCTGAGAATAAAGCCGACTTAGAGCAGAGCTGAGGGGTGGAGGGCGAGGAGGTGGGGGATTGCTGTGGCTGAAGCTCTTCAAGCCCTTGACTTTTCCTCGGGTGAGCTGATAAATGCTGCCCTCCACTCCCTCCTCCCTTCTCTACTCTCCCCTAATTCTAACTTGAATTGAATTTTCCCCTTTTGCAGCATAAAGATTACAAGAAAATTGTAATTATAGTTACTGGCAAATGGCCTGATTGTGAAAAGCAGAATTTTCTTGCAACTCTGGGGCAGCAGCAGCAACAACAATTAGATGCTGAAGCTAATATAGGACTGAACTGTTCTCCATTAAGCCAAATTCTACAGTATGATTTGTTGGATCCATCAGAGGAATCCCAATGAAACTCATTCACAGATAACTTGAAATTAAAATGATGCACTTCTATGAAAAATATGACTCTGTCTCCCCATTTTCTGTGTTAGGGTTTTGGATGAAAATTTCAGTTGACAAAAGTGTTCTCTTGCTAAAAATTATTTGAAAATGGCTATATATTGAATGATCTCTCAGAGCTCTCCTAACCCTGGATTGAATGGAAAAAAATCTCAGGGAGATGGAAATGTTAGTCTCTCTCTCTCCCTTTTTTTTCCTGAACTAACCAGCCTATGTTGGTTCTCAGCTGGACTGTGAAGCCAGGCAAGAGGTCCCCTTCAGGGGACTACAAGGGTCCACTGGAGCCTGAGGCAGGGATGAAATGGCCAGAATAACTTTTCACAGGATGTAAATGATTAATGAGATCCTCTCATTTATGTCGCTTCTTACTCAGGTTGCTCAAAGAGCCCTTCTCACCGAGAGTACTTTGGTCAAGGACAGGTGTGCTCATTGGTTCAGCACTAGTCCCCCCCCCCCACCAATAAAGAAGAAAACAAACAGGTTTCCTCCCATTAGCAATAGCAGGATTTACCTGAAAACTTTCTGCATTGGCTCCATTTAAACACACGTCCCCTCCATTGGCTCTCTGAGAGTTGCCCTCCCACCCTCAGCAGCCCTGGGACAGGATGAGCCACAGAGATGCAGGACAGGAGTGGCGTGTTGAGCAGGAAACGTGGCATCTCTACTCTCGTGAACCCCAAGACTGACATCTTACTGGGCTGAATAATGGAAGCAGCGACCATTTCTAGAGCTCTGGCCACATGCCAGGCACACTCAGGCCCTCCATCTCATTTAACCCTCACAGGCATCGCCGAGGTAAATGCAGTTATCATCCATGACCTCGCCAAGCTAAATCAGTCTCGCCCATACTCTCGTATCATATTCTGTGACTGCCTCGGAGCATTTGCCTCGACTTGGGATGATATATGCCTTCCCCTGGGAGTGGAAGCTGGACAGTGGCAGGAACTATGCATGGTCATTACGGATGCCCAGACCTAGCACAGTGCCTGACATATAGCAGGCACTTAGTTAACATTTGCTGAATAAATAAACCCTCATTTAATATGGAGACACTAAAGCTCAGAGGGACTAAGTATCTTGCTCAAGATCACACAGCTAGTAAGCAGGGCAGCCGGTGTTGGAAGCTGTAGTCTTAGCACTGCCTCTCAGCAGGGAAGCCTGCTCTCCGGGCTCCCTCTGTTGATGCCTCCTCCAGGCAGGGAAACAATTGTGCCCAGTGTAGTTTAGCAGCAACGTTATGTTACTTGAGTAACCAGGGTGAGAGTCCCCTACGGAGTGATGGGAATCTGTAGGACCAGAGTGGAAAGAGTAGACCTGGCAGCATTGTGAAAAAGATGAAGTTGACGTTCAGAATCCACCCACAGCAGCCCTTGATGTTTGACTTAAATTGTTCCTGAAAGATAGTCACCGAATATATCATTTTCCCCCAAAAGTACTTGAATCATAATAGGGGGTAAGTATTTAAATCACAGGAGTGGCTGTCTTGAATTGAGATCTCTAGCTCATTAACTGATTCCCCAATTTTACCTCTCCTAGTGGCCTGGGAGGACTCTCTGCGGTAGCCTGGGGGACTCTCTCCTAACCCATGTCCATTTAACGGCCTTGCCAGAGGGACTGGGGGATGTGAGTACATCCACAATTCCCTTTTTCTCTCTGAAATTCGCTGACCGATGCCTGAGGTGCACTAGAGAGTCACGGCTGTTGGGCTATTTGACAGAACCCCATGCTTTCCCCCCAAGTCATTGTGTTCTTCCCAACAGGGGATTGTGTTGGTTTCCAAACCTGTTCAGCCAGTTATACTTAATGCAATTAAATGATCAAGAAAGTACGTTTTTAAAATGTTAAAAATTGATGAAACATGAGTGCAGAAAAAGGATGGTTTTTATCAAAATTAGACTGTTTCAAAAAAAGGAAAATGAGATGCTTAGAAATCCTGCAGTCATGGCATCTGTGGAATTGAAAAATGCATTAGAAATTTAGAATTTATTTACAAGCAGCCTTGAGCCATCATTCTAGTTTAAAGAAGAAGAAAGGGTATCTCAGGTAATACAGAGCAGTTGTGATTTATGCCAGGAAGAAAATGCGGAGCTCCAGTCATCAGATCAATATTCAAAGGAAAACCCTTGGCCCAGACATCATGAAATTACACTCCTTTCTTTCTCTTGTTTTTTCTTAAAAACAACAACAACAAAGAACCTTTTAGTAGCAATAGTAGAATATTTCAGGAATTAAAAATTTTTTTTGCTTGTTTTAAGTTGAAATACTTGAGGTATAAAAGCATCATTAAAAAATAATTCCCTGTTTTAACTATCTTTTTTTGATTGACAATCTCTGGAGTCATTCCAGTAACAGGATCTTATTGTGTATATAAAGTTCTATAAGAGATTTCCATACCCTTCCAAGATGGTGAATTAGCACAAGCTTCCAGCTCCACTTGTAACCTGACCCTCAATCAATTCTGGAAAAATTATGCAGGAAAGCATGGAATACAGAAAATGAAAATTGAAAACTAAAACAAGACAATAGGAGCCAATCAACCAAACAGACAAACAATGAAACACTGCCAGAAAGCTCTGGGGAGATGGAAAGCTACTTTGAGCTGTAGGTTTGGGGTGGGAGGTGCGTGGGGGTGGAGGTGGCTGTAGCCTGGGTCACAGGGCCGTGTGCTCAGATAAATTAGCTAAAACTGGTCACTTTTCCGCCCTTGTCTCCCCCCACCGTTGACTCAGGGCAATTGTTGCATGCCCCGCAACTGTGGAAACAGGGTGCAGGTGTAAATTAGGACAGAGCAAAAGCCCTGATGGAATGAAGAGTTGAGGAACCAGGTGGGTGATTGACTTTTTATGGGTTTCATTTCTCCGAAACTCTTCCCAACATTGTTTGTCTTTGAAGGCATGAAGGTGAAGTCTTGGCCAGAAGAATTCCTTGGTGGGTGAGACCGAGAGGAGTGATGCGAGCTCTCCATCCTAGGGCTTGTCTCATTCTGTCTCCTAGAAGCACCCTGGCTGACACGCTAGGGTTTGACCTTCGGTCCCTTTGTAGGCAGCTTAACAGATATCCTTGAGGACTATGAACTCACAGACCAAAATAAGAAGACACCTAAAGGGTACAGCCTAAAGAGCGCAATGACCTCAAAAAAATAAAAGGTAAGAAAGCGGACTAAACATATACACGAAGCCAAATGATTAGAACAGACACAGATGTTAAAATAAACACAGAAAAGATCCCAGCTTAGATAAGGGACTGGAATAGAAATGAAAGAGAAGAGACTCATGAAACAGAATCAGGTGGAAATAATAGCTTTGAAAGATACATTGGTTGAAATCCTTGACTAAAGTAGATGAGATCCAGTAGAATTGAAACAACTGAAAAACATGAGTTGTGAGTTAGGTAATCATCTTGGCGAACCCTACCAGTAGGAGGCAAGGCTAATAATAATAATAATAATAATAATATGTAGAAAGTTAAAAAATATGGAGGAAGCAGTTTATTTTGGCTTTGAGATCAAGGTTGTGTTTTTACTAATTGGTGGCAGGAGTAGCGGGGAGGCCTTGGCTGTGGAGACTAGATTCTTCTTTGCTGATCTGTGGAAAGTGCCTTTCCGTTCCTGGCCAATGCCTTCTCAGATGGCTTTTTAAATGGTGTTTTTTCAATTAAGGATGTGTGGTTGAGAGTCAAGCTGTTGGAAAAGGCTTTTGGCAGACTTATGGGCACTCCAGTGAACTCCTGTCCTTCCTCCTGGATTTTCGGCAGTTACCCCGTTGAGTTCTAACGAACGCCCGGAAATGTTTGCCTAAGTTGTTCACTTCGACGGTTGGGAATATTATGTTCATTAGCATCAGCACTTTTGTCCCACCCCAGCCTCAACATCTGGACTTTTTTTTTTTATGCGAGGAGTGTGTCGGTTCTAATCTCCAACTGATCTTGAAGTTTCGCTTTTGATGTTCTTGTTTTTGCGGCTGTGATGGGCTCGATCGCTTTCGGTGCTAAAATGCTCTGTGTCTTCCAATGAAAATAAGGGCCGTCCTTTACTTCGTGTTTACTCTGGGTCAGGTACTAAGCTAAGTGGAGTATCTGCATTATCTCACTGAGCCCTCCACTCCTCAGGGGGTTGAGGACCACTACTGCCATTTGGTAGATGGGGCCCTGGCGCTCTGGCCGGTGAAATGACTTATTCAAGGTCATGTAGTTATTTAGCGCATGGGGAGAGAATCGACCCCAGGGCAGTGGGATTCGAAAGCTTGTTTGTTTAACTACAGTGCTAGGAGGCCCCCCTTCCATGCCAGCACCCTTTTGCCAGGACAGCGTCTAGAAAGCTGAGGGCAATGGAACAGAGGCTGCCTGCCGGCCCAAGCCCCCACCTAGGGTTTTTGGGGCTCCCGTTCAAGCATTGCTTTCCCACCTGGAAGAACTTAAAACACTGATCATTACAACCAGGACTTCAGTGACAACAAAAACACAGGCTATTCAACAAGCTCTGCCTTTCTCCAGGAAGGTCTATACCGAGGAGGCTTGATACAGTCCATCCTCTTGAGATGTATCAACTGTGTGTGTGTGTGTGTGTGTGTGTGTGTGTGTATGTGAGGGTGCGTATATGAACCCTTTATTCAAATACCCCAGGCAGCTCTCCTGCTCTCCATTCCCGGCCCTGGCATCCTGGGTACAATTGTCCTGGTGGTCATTTCTACCTGCTGTAGTGCCCTGCATCCTGGGAACGTCAGCCCCTCCCAGTGGATGTTGCCGATGCCTAACTCTCATTCTGCTGACAGGGCATTGGCTTCTGAGGCTTCGAGTGCATTCCCTGTATCGATGGCCCCGCTGGGACCCTCTCACAGTTAGCCCACCTTTTTAGAGAGCGAGCGCCCGTCTTCCAGGGGAAGGGTGTCCCGGCGCTTCAGTGAGGAGCTGTGGCTTAGCTGCCCTTGGTGGCTCTCCTGCTTTACCCTCTGCTCACTGTGTGTCCCTGGGCGTGTTGCCCAATGTCTCTGAATTTCAGAGACATTCTCATCTGTGAAATGGAGATCCTGCTACCGATCCCATTGCTGGCAGTGGAGAGTAACAGATGATATGTTTAAGCCTAGTAGATAGTATCTAGGAAACTGAGGCCTTTTTAGCTTTTCCCTAATTCAAACATCTTTTTTTTTTTTAAATATGTCTTTATTGAGAGAGGAAGGGAGAGGGAGAGGGAGAGATAGAAACATCAATGATGAGAGACTCATTGATCTGCTGCAGCCCGCAGCCGGGGCATAGTGCCCTGACCGGGAATCGAACCCTGGTTGCCTGGATCCTAGGCCGATGCTCAACCGCTGAGCCATGCCCGGCCGGGCAGACATCTTATTTTCTTTATTCTCATCATGCCTTGAAGTCACTGGGGATATGTTCCAGCAGCTGAGGCTCCTCAGGGCTCTCAGCTCTCACAGCCTGGGGACAGGCCGGGGCCTCAGTAGAACCCAGGTGCTTTGTCTTTGGGGTTCTCCTTTCCGTCACCGGTTTCAGGGTCTAGATCAGCATTTGAGGACTCGGGATGCTCAACGCCAGTTCATGCTCCTGGTGAGACTCTCACCCCTCTCTGCTCTGCCCGGGAAGCCGAGGCTTTGACATTGACATGTCACCTTTGGGGCACCTGTGTTGTGCTGGCTACATCATCTTCTGTTCAGTTTTACATGTAATTAGCCCAAGAGACGAAGTCGTGCTTGTGACGGGGCCCAGGGAACATACACTGCCCATCTCTTCCCCTTGGCTGGGAAATTGTGATTCTGCCTGAAAGACACAAAATATGGAGGAGCATGGAGTGTGACTGTCACAAAGGCCGTAAGTGCCAATTCCATTTGACGGAGGAGGGAACCGAGGTCAGGAGAAGGGAGATGCCTGCATGTGTTTTCAGAAGACAGTACTGTGTAGTCCTGAATCTCAGTTCTTTCCCATATTTGATATGTGACCCTGTGCAAGTCACCAGGATGTCTCTAAATCTCAGCCTCCTCACCTGCAAAATGGGAATAATAATGGCATTATTATTGAGTCATTGTGAGAGTTCATTGAGAGGCTTAGATGAGATTTGGCATGTGCGTGTTTGTAGGCATGTGCGTGTTTGTGTGCACGTGCGTGTGATGCTCAGCCCAGCTCCTGCCTGAGGAAGTGCCCTCCTCCCCACTCTCTCTTCGTCAGCACCCTCGCTGTGGGGTGCCCTCTGGAGCACCCAAGGACTCTGCCACAAAAGCTCACAGCTTCCTCTCCACAATGCCCACATCTGGAATCTGGGGACCTGGGAATTGCCCCCATTTTGTTTGTAAGGTTTCCATAGAACCCATGGTCACAGAAACCCTGGGGACAATGTTGGTTTCCTTACTTATAGTCATGCCATAATAATCACAATAATAATAATTATAGAATTACATTTCTTATAAGAGTGATGGTGAACGTCTGCGGGGTGTGTACAACGTGACTCTTCACAGCCACCCTCTGAGGCATGTTCTAGGTTTATCACCCTCATACAGATGAAGAGCCTGAGGCACTGAGAGGCTAAGTAACTCACTCAAGGTCACTAGCTCCTCTGTGGCAGTGTCCTGACATGGCCCCAGGGCTGTCTGATCTTGGGGTTACAGTTCTTCCCTCTATAAACTCAACAGACTTCTTTACTCTCAGCTGTTGCCTTCTTTAAAGAGGATCTTCCTTCTTTCTTTTTGTCTTTTATAATCCATGTCAATTTTCCAAGTTTTGCAGGCAATTAGAGTTTCCCAGTTATTGGTTGTGGGGCGTGGGTGAAGGGCTAATCATTTCTCTTGGGTTGAAACTGGAGATGGCCAAGGTCGACCAGTTAGCTGCAGACATTTGGTATTCTCGGCTATGTTTTCTCTTTCCATTTCACAACTTTTGTTTCAGATGGAAAAGTTTACAGTTTTTCTTTAATGACTTTTAAAAAAATGTGAGGGTTGGAGGTTGTGGGTGGAAAAACAGGCAGGGCGAAGGAAAGGGTCTTTATTTTTTAGTCTGGTCTCATTTAAAAAGCTCTTTTCGCTCTGTTCTTAGCATTTTGGCTTTCCAATTTTTCTCTTGTTAGTGGTTTTTCCCTGTCTCTGTTTATTTTGTGACTTGTGCCTGAAGGGATGTTTTCTCAAAAGGGAATTATCCACGCCACCTCTTGTTCTGGCCACGTGTTGGCCACTCTCTTGGTCAAGGTCTCCTTTGTTCAGGGGAGCGGAGAGTTTATTCTGGTTAATGGGGACACCATATAGAAGCAGCCGTTAGATGGGGCAGGGACAGAATGAACTGCCATTAGAATAAGCAGACATTTGAGTTGTAATATCCATTACATGATGTTTTTCCTGGCACCAGAACCACTTAAGCAGAGGGTTAGGACACAGATTCTAATGCGGGTGAGTGAAGCACGTCAAGATTCCTGTTGTTTTCATCAGAACTAAAAACAGGAAACTTTGCTCAAACACAGGGTGCTCACTCAAGGGCTACCACAGGTAATTTCACTGGAAAACAAAGATGCCAGGGCCTCACAGGAACTGGAGTTGGATTTTAGGGCCACATCACACGCTCTGGCTTTCAGGCAGTGCAGGGGCTCCCTCCTCCCCCCATTTCTCAAGGCTGTGTGATCTCTGAGCCTCAGTTTCCTCATCTGCACAATGAATTACTCACAGAGTGGTTAAGAGTTCAAGCTCAGAGGCAAAATGTTGGTGTTTGTTCCTGCCATTTCCACTTCCCAAACTTTTGGCAAATTATTCTGTGCCTCAGTTTTCTCATGGGTGAAGTGAGCATCGCCAGGCTCTGGGGTTGTGAGATTTCAGTGCTTGTCAAGCCCTTCCTTTGCACAGTGCCTGACGCTGGGTGGTGCTCAGTCCATGCCGGTACTAGTTGTCTCTTGTGACTGGCTTCCCTTGCTCTCATGTGGCCAAACACAGTCATAGCCAAGGGGAATATTAACTGCACTAGAAAAGATCATAAGAGCTCATAGTTATTGAACTTTTAATATGTAAGTAATTTATAAATATTTTCATTTATCCTCATGACTCACATTGATATAGTTACCTTTACCTTCCCCACATTAAAGATGGGGGAACTGACGTTCAAGGAGACCGAGTAACTCACCCAAAGTCATGCCCGTAAACTGGGGCCGATTCACATGCATATGGTAGGAATACATGGCTTAGTCTGTTCAGGCTCCTGTGACAGGATCCCATAGACTGGGTGGCTAATCAACCATAAAGGTTTATATCTTACAGTTCTAGAGACTGGACGCCAGACATTAGGGTGCTGGTCAGGTCCCAGTGAGGGCCCTGTTGTTGTTCTGATGAAGACACAACGGGAAGGTAGCAGACTGCTGACCCATTGTGTCCTCAGGTGGCAGAGAGAGGTGAGGGAGCTCTCTGGGGTCCCTTTCGGAAGGATTTATGAAGACTACACCTTCAAGACCCAATCACCTCCCAAGGGCCCTATCTCCAACTATCATCACACTGGGGATTAGGTTCCTCATCTGCACAATGAAGTACTCACAGAGTGGTTGAGAGTTCAGGCTCAGAGGCAGAACGTATGAATTTGGTGGGAGGGAGACACAAATTCAGTCCATTGCGATGACCTCCCAAGTCCAAAGCCTCTGCTTCTGATGGTGTGGTTTGCAGTTCTTAATCTTGGTTTCTGAGTTCACTAGTTCCAGTTCTTGAGGACTGTTCTGAGTTCACTAGTTCCAGTTCTTGATGCACTAAGCTTGGTCTCTGAATTTTTCCCCCCTTGGGTTAGGTGTACATTCTTGGATCAGTCAGCTGTGGCCAAGGGGTGGAGTCATGTGGTTTCAATATGGTGCCTAAGCCACATAGAGACTGAGAGCTCTTCCCAGAAAGGGAAGGTAGGCAACCAAACCTTTCTATTATGTCCAACCCCATTCAACCTGGAGATTGTCTCGCTGCTCTCCCTGAGGGTTAAGGCGCTGCAGGACTTCTGCCTGCCTTTGTCCCGTCGAGTGGGCTGGAGGCCTGGGAGACCTTCACTGGCAAGCTCAGTCGCTCCCAGTTCTGGAATTAATCTACACAGGGTTGGCAGTACATTGAGTGCCCTGTGTCTGCCAGGGGTGGGGTCTGGAAATTAGTCTGACAACCATAAACAGCAAGTGTCTATATGTCTACCATGCTGCGCCCCCCCCCCCCCCCCCTTGCTAGGCCCGTCTGGTTCTTGGGATTGTACCGCAGTATTAATGCTGTTTGTTAGCCCCCTTCGATGAGCCTGGCCACTTGCCTAGCACTTCCTCCCCGCTCCCTGGGGTGGCAGCCACTGGCTGAGGTCCTGCCCTAAGCCAAACATAAGGCTCAGAGGCACTAACTTTTTCTACCATCACCCACTCCTCAAATCAGGCCCCTTTGTGTATTTTTAACTTTCATTGTGGAAAATTTCAAATATTCACAAAAATATAGAGACTCATATAATAAATCTTCATGTACCCATCACCCAACCTCAACAAATGATCAAATCATGGCCAAATTTGTTTATCTATACTTCCATGTAATCTCTCCTGATATTATTTATTGAAGCAAATTCCCGATCAGATTAGCTGCATCTGTAAATATTTTAGTGTACATCCCTAAAATATTAGAGCTGTTTGTTTTTATCATAATCCTAATCCTACGATCACACCTAAATTATTAACAATGATTCCTTCATGTCATCAAATAATCCAGCCAGTGTTTATAGTTCCAGTTGTCTCATAAATGTTTTAAAGGTTTTTTCATTAACAGTTTGCTTGAGTCAGCATCCAAATAAAGTCCACATATTGTGGTTTGTTAGTAGAATCTCTAGATTTCTGTTCCCATATCTATTTTTTTTTTTCCCTTTGTAATTTATTTCTTAAAGAAGTTGAGTTGTTTGTCCTGTAGTGTTTCCCAGTTGGGACTTGCTGATGGGACATCCCTGTGTACATTAGTATTTGATTAGAAAGTCTTAATCGTATTTGGATTTGATTTCTTTTTTATATATGTTTTTATTGATTTCAGAGAGAGGAAGGGAGAGGGGAGAGAGATAGAAACATCAATGATGAGAGAGTCATTGATTGGCTGCCTCCTGCACCCCCCCACCTGGGATTGAGCCTGAAGCCCAGGCATGTGCCCTGACTGGGAATCGAACCCTGACTGGTTCATAGGTTGATGCTCAACTACTGAGCCACGCCAGCTGGGCTAGATTTGATTTCTCTTGGCAAGACCACTTTGTAGGTGGTGTTGTGCTCTTTTATCAGAGGCATGAAATATGTGGTCGTCTCTTTTTGTGGGTGCAGCAGCTGTTGGTGCTCATGCTGACATTAATTTATTAGAGCTTGCAAAACGGTTAGGTGTGAATTCTCTGATTCCTTCTTCATTTATTAGGTAGAATACCTTTTAAAAAGAAACTTCGCCTCATCTACCATTTGGTCACCCAATGGCATAGTCCATGTAGAAACAGCAGAATAAATGCTAATACTTTTTCTTTATTTTCCAGCTTTATGAATATAGAGTTAGTTCATGAGCACCCTCCAATGCTGAGCAATTAGGGTTTTTGAGAAGTATCATTAAAACTCATAGGATTAAATATACTTGATGGGCTTCCATTCATTTCAGTTATTATATTTAATCATGCTCAAAGTTTATCATCTTTGACCAGTGGAAGCCTCTTCAAATTGGCTTCTGGGTCCTTTCAACAATCCCCTTCCTGCCCCTGGCATACTGATAGAAGCCCAGAATGAGCTCAAGTTTTTTAGGCCATTTGTATGTTTAGCACAATGCCTGGCACGCAGTGAGTATTCAACAAATGGTAGATGTGAATGTTATGATTATTCCATAGAAATTTTAACCTTCCATCCAGGGCCAGCGCCGTAACTTGGAACAGCTGCCCTACCACTCATGACTTTCGGAGAGGGGGCTGGAGGGGATGCCATCTCTCTCTTCTGATACACCGATGTCCTTACCTCCACTCCTCTTACTAATCCCTCTCCTGGGGGAGGGGGGATGTAGCTTCTAGGTGAGGCTAGGACCAGGGGAGTGAGCATGTACAGGGTAGCCCCTCTGATGCTCTCAGAGACGGGCTTCGTCCACATGCGGTGTGTGTTCTATGCGCACCTGCCTCCTGCACGAGTGAGCAGCTGGGGCAGGCCTAGCATCTGGAAGGGGTTGCCTGGAATTGGTGGGTGAGGGAAGAGCACAGGGAAAGCTATAGTTATACCTGAGAATGCGGGTGTACATTTAATTCAGGAGGGAAGGAATAGAGTCCTGCTTTTGGCTTCATATCTGAGCTGTATTATCTAATCCATGGCAGCCATCATGCTGATAACATCGGTCCTTATCGAACTCCCCTTTCTGCTTCTCAAATGGCTTGTCATCCAAGGGAAAAAGGATTGTGCTAAATCAGCCCCTCAGAAATGCCACCACGTGCCTTCCTTTACCCCCAGCATTGCTGCTGAGGTCCCACCCTCCCTTGGCCAACCTTGCCCAAGGTGATACAGAAGGCTCTTGCTAAGGTGCAGATGACACCTAGAAGAGCTGCCAGGTATTAAACTCGACAAGCAAATCATCCGGCACATTTCTTAAACAGGTGTGGCTGAGGCAAATATTCTATTAAGGAGCAAAGAGAGTCTTTCCGTTTATAAACCTTTAGAATTCAGGAAACTGAAGACTGTGCAGCTTGTACTGTGCTTGCCAGCCAGCCAGCCCTGCAGCTGGTGCACGTGTGTGCACATGGACCCTGAAATGGTTAGTGTCACTTACCCGCCATACTCGATGCCCCAATTCTGTTTCTTTTAGGTTGATGTGAAGTAAGCTCAGGGCTGATGGTTAGGTTATGTCTTAGTCTGCTTGGGCTGCTATAACAAAATCCTGCAAACTGGGTAGCTTATCAACAACAGAAAGTTATTTCTCACAGTTCTGGAAGCTTGCAGTCCAAGGTCATGGTGATAGCATGGTTAAGTTCTGATGAGGGCCTTCTTCTAGGCTGCAGATTGCTGCCTTCGCATTGTGTCCTCACATGGTGGAAGGAGTGAGGGAGCTCCCTGGGGCCTCTTTTATAAGGGCACTAATCCCATGGGTGAGGGCTCCATCCTTATGACCTAACCACCTCTCCAAAGTCCCACCTTCTAATACCATCACACTGGGGATCGAACTTCAACATATGAATTTTTGGGGCTGCAGCATTCAGCCTTAGCAGGGTAGATATGAAATAGACCCCAAATAATGACATTAAATTAGATAGAGCTTTTTTTCTCTCATAAAAATCTGCACTGCCATAGTGATTCTGCCTCACACAAGCATAAGGAGCCACAGCTCCTTCCACTTTTTGGTTGAGAATTGAATCTCCTTTGGCCACAGGAGACGAGAATTTCTTTACATGGGGCCAAGGAGGCTCTTGTGTGTTTGCACTTAGTTTTTAATTGACTAATAGTCACTCTCAGCCTTTTGTTTTCCTTTCCCAAAGCATACATTGTTCTAGAGTAACAGCCATTCAGTTCCATTGCCCTTATAATGATGATTTCCTCCATAGTTTTCAGAAGCTTGATATGTTACACCCTCTAGTACCTTTCCTTCTGCCAGCATCCCATTCCATTTTACCACTGGTGGCAGTTTTACCAACTTCAGCACCATCTTCTAAACTCCTCATATCAGCAGGATTGGGGTTCTCATTCTCTGGCAGCTGGCAGGTGGTCCAGCCCCAGTTCCTGTTAGTATCTGCTTTCTCAGACTTCTCCTGTGTCCTTTGGCAGGTGGGGGTCCTCAGGGAACAGCCGCTGGGACAGTGATCAGACCTCAGCAGGCCTCGTGGGGAGGAGTGTCTTTGAGCGAGGTGGCTTTCTTCAAGAAAAAGTAATTTCTGAGAGGGCTGGCAGTTCAGGGCCCTGAGCCAGCAAAACTCCCAGCAGCTGAGGGAATAAGAAAAAAAGTGGCCTCAATAATTTGTAGACCCGCCCTTCGAGAAGCGTAGTCTGTTTTTCCTTCCCTTGACTTTGGCTTGGCCTTGTGACTGGCTTTGGCCACTGAGACAGCAGCACTGATGATATGAAAGACTCTGGAAAAGTGCTCGTCCATTGGGGTTGCTATTATCTGGCATATGAAGGAGCCCAGGCCCTCTCCCTGGGGAGGAGAGAGGCCCTGCTTACCCCAGGTGAGCCCCAGCCACGTGCGTGCGGCGTCCCAGCCATCCAGGTCTGGCCAAAGGGGCCCAGGTGGACCCCCAGCACACCCTGGGGATCATGGGAAATAATAAGTGTTTATTGTTTTCAGCCACTAAGTTCCAGGGGTCATTTGTTACAGAGCAAACATTTATTGATGAGTAGGCCAGCGTGAACCTGGGATTTGGTCTGAACAAATGGGGAAAATGGTTTGGGATTTGGCAAACTTATATAGTTTTATTCCCCCGTCCCAGGTTTCTAGATTTCTAATAAAACTCCAGCCAAACCCATGTTTTCTTCAGAGCCTTTACAAAGCACCCTTTCAATTACCCTCCTCGGCTCAGAAAGGGGAATACAAGAGGCCTTTACCATTCATATTTGCTAAAGAAAATAGATGCTTTCAGAGTGCCAGTGTTACTAAACAGAAAACACAGTTACCACTGCGAAAACCAAGCATGGCTATTGGTCATAAATGCTAAAGATAGCCGTGCGTTGATTGTTAGCTGAACCGAGTTTCTGGAGGAGCATTTGAGGACCTGATGCAGTGAATTACATTGAAATTTGCTAAAAAAATAAAATTAAATTAAAAAATTGTGAATCAAGCACCTTTGTGTTGTTTATTGGAAAAATATTTTCTTAGTACATAGTTCTTGGCTCTTCAAAATGTTTGTTGAATGAATGAATGAGTACATGAATGGCAGGAATATGTGCTACTATGCTTGAAAAACCTGCTACCCTGCTGCCCTGCTTTGAGGTCTTGGGAGCATTAAAAAGGAGCTGGGTTTAGTAATCTTAAAGAGTTGTCTTCCCAAATCCCACAGAGCTCTACTCAAATTCTAGAGCCACCACTTCTGTAGACATGCTGCTCCCCTCTCTATTTCTTTTTAAAAATATTTTTATTGATTTTAGAGAGAGAGGGAGAGAGAAACATCGATGTGAGAGGGAAACCTCTATCAGCTGTCTCCTGCACGTCTCCTCCTGGGAAGGGAGCCCACAACTCAGGCATGTGTCCTGACTGGGAATCGAACTGGCGACCTTTTGGTGCACGGGACGATGCTCGACCAACTGAGCCACACTGGCCAGGGCCTGGCTCTACGTTTTGATTTTCCCTTCTGAAAACAGAGGATTGGATCATCTAGAAAGCCTGGGAGAAAGAAGCGATCTGGGTTTACTTCCTCACTCGGCCTCTCGCCTGGGCTGGGTATGTGACCTTGGGTAAGTTACTCACACTCTCTGTGCCTCCGTTTCTAAATCTGTACAATGAAACAGTAGCACTCCTTGCAGGGTTGGGAGAATTCGGAATGCTGTATGTAAAGTGCCTGGAATGTAGGCGCTAGTAGCTGGAAATTATGAATAATGGGTAGGCCGTAGGCTGGCGTGGAATGGGGGGGATAAGATGTGCGTATTCTAACGGACTCGGGGAGATCTAGCGTTGCTGATTTTGTCGCAGTTGCCTAGCCTTGGGGGAGGCCCCTCGGTGCTGTTGGGCTCCGCACCCCCATTTAGGATGCTGAACTCTCTCTCTGACCATTCCCGCTCCGAACCCTGGGGGACAAGCACGTTTCTCAGGCTGCTAAATGGAATGACAGCTGCCTTTTATTCCATATGTTTCTCATTCCACAATGATGTTGTTTCGAATATTTTCAGCTACTAAGCGCAAACTTATAATTTTTCTTTCTTTGCACATTTCAGATGCCGGCCTTTGGGTTTCGCATTATTCTGCGGTTTCCTACCCCTTTCGTTCGCTCCACCCTTTAATTGCTCCACCAGCGCTCGGTCTCCCGCCTGCCAAGACCCGGCTCCCTTCTCCCCATTTTCCCCGGCTGTCCCCAAGGGCCGCCCTCAAGCCAAGGAGCCCTGAATGCTTTGCAGCATTGAAAGTCCTCTGTTTACCCTGCTCCCTCCCGTCCATGTTCAGGGCAGTTATCTCACTTGGGCTCCCATTTCCTGCTCTTATTCTTGGCTCCCTGCCAGTCATCACACATTCCCATGAAATCCTGCCTCTCCTCGCAGAAGGGAGAGGCTGTTTCCATTCATGGAATGCTCATTGGCCACAGGGATGCTGCGCCCTCGCCCGGGCAGGGTGTTCTCAGGTTTCCTGACATGCCCAGGGCAAGGTTTGGGGGGGGGGAGGGGCTCTGGTCCGAACAGTTATTTACAATAATGGCAAGTGGGGCTAGAGAACAGTGTGGCCTTTGTGGCGATGGGGAGAGAGCAGGGACTGTCAGTTCTAACTGACCTGGAGGTGGGTCCATGTGCCGTGACCGAATCTCAGTTTGCTTCTCTGTGAGATGGGAATCAGAATGAAACCCCCTCCGCAGCATTATTGTGAGGCTTGTGAACGGAAAGGGCTTTGCGCAGGGCCTGCCAGGAAGATGGCATTTGCTCGGTGTTTTATTTTCTCCCGCTCTTACTGGTTGCTAAGCCCTTCGGGTGCGTCAGAATCCCAGCAAGAAAGAGAAGGGCACCTGGAAGGGTTTAATGCAGACTGTAACGGAAGGCTTGTGTGTGGGTTTGCAGAGGGGTGGGCAGGGGGGAGAAGCACCTGGGACCAGCACGAACCGGAAGCCAGGGCACGTGCCGAAGGGCGGTGGAGGGGTGTGCCACCCACACCCGGTGAGGGCCTGGCCAGGATGCAGCCAGGGCACGCTGGTGCTGACAGTGTTTTGGGGTCTTAGCAAACTTAGCTCATTTTCTCCCCTCTTTCCCAGGATTCTAGATTTCAAATAGCAAATCCAAGTTTTTTTTTTTAAATTAAGGTGGTTGAGTAGGGACTGTGGCTCAGGTAGAGGGTTGCCCCACTACTAAAATGACAGCCCAACAGAGAGAGGGTGGAGACCTAATAGCCCCCTTTCTGTCTCCCTGCCCACGATTTCTGCTGGCTGAACCCAGCAGGAAGCCAGAGAGTGAGGGGCTTGGGTGATGGACCCCAGAATGTTGATCTCCCAGGCACAGAGAAAGGCAGATAAAAGTGGAGAACGGACCTGGAGGAGCAGAGAATCATCTTGTCATTTGCCACTTATTAGCTGGTCACTTTGTGCAAGGCCCTGAGCCTGTTTCCTATAAAGTGGGCATAAGACTAACCCGCTCATCTACCTCATGGGGCTGTCATGAAGAGCGACTGAAAGTGTCCTCATCAGCTACTTTTCAGGGTGAACCTTGCCATCTTCTGCATGATCTCGCTCAGTTCCCCAACAACAGGTCAGATACCAGACAGAGGGTCTTTGGGTTCGGTGGGCTGTCCGTGGTGGTTTGGCCAAGCTCTCTAAGTGTGGGATCATGGGCAAGTGACTTAGCTCTCTGAGCCTCGGCTGCTGCCTTACTTTGGGTTCCCCCAAAAGCAGACTCCAAGACAAGTATTTGAGTCCAGGTGGTTTATATGGGGGCTGATTCCAGGGAGCACAGAGTGGGGAGGGAAGGGAGGAACGTCAGCTGTGGGTCTCACCAGCCTCCTGGAGACTGTGTAGGACCCATCCCTGGATTATACTCTGCAGGGGGAGGGGGCTGGGTGTTTACCCACCGGCTCCCACCCCTCACTGGCTGAGGGTTGCTCCTGGGTTAGTTAACCCCCTGGCCCTTGCTGGCTGCAGGCAGAAGAGACTAAAGCAGCCAGAGAGACAAGGAAGCCACATGGATGCCCTCCCGTGAGCCAGGAGGAAATGTCTGGGAGACGATGGCATCTGCTTTGGTTTCCTAATTTGTATAATGGGGAAGATATCGATCACACAGGGCAGTTGTGAAGATTAAATAATTAATGATAAAATGATTAAGTGTCTGATAAGTGCCAGGCCCATAGTAGGTATTCGATAAATAGGAGGAACTCATAATAAGATGGGTAAATATTCATGTCTTGCAGATAGAGGTAAATGGGACTCAAAGAAGTTAAGACATTTGCCCTGAATCAGACTGTTGTTAAGGGGCCAAGTCAGACCTGACTCTGAGTTTGTTCCCCTCCACTCTGCCGCAGCTACCTCCTGTTAATGGACTCTGCGTGTAGAGTGTTTTTGCATCATAAAGTGCGAGAAGCTCCATAAATATAAAATGCTTGTAGTCCCAGCCCTGCCAGCTCAGATCCCACTTAAATTGACTCTGAGTAGCTCTTCCCTCAGCCCTGATCCTCATAAGCTCCACTATATATTTTCTTAGTCCCCTGGGGTTTTCCATTCTGTGCCCCAACAATCCCCAGCCTTTCATTAGTGATGCCGAGGTGTCTCCACATAGTTCAAGGGGTGCCAGAAAGTCTCCAGACAAAATAAAATGCACCATAAAACACCAAGGGCATAAAACTCTAGACACCTTGTTCTCTGTGTAATGTTTCCTTTTAAAAACAAATATTTTGAAATGCCCTCTTTACTATCCTGCTGATACACACATAAAAACTAATAGAATGCGTAACTTTAAAAAATATTGTAGTTAAAAAAAAATAACACAAAAGTTACCATTTTAACCATTTTTAAGCATGTATACAGTTCACTGGCATTGAACACATTCACTTTGTTCCGCATCCCTCACCACCAGCCATCTCCAGAACTTTCCCCATCTCCCCAAACAGAAATTCTGTACTCATCAAACAGTAATTCCCTGGTCCCTCTCTGCCCGGCCTTTGGAAACCAGCATTCTACTTTCTATCTCTGTGAATCTGACTGCTCTAGGTACCTCATGTAAGTGGGATCATACAGTATTTGTCCTTTTGTGATGGGCTTATTTCACTTAGCACCATGTCCTCAAGGCTCATTCATGTGGTAGCATGTGTCAGAATGTCCTTCCTTTTTAAGCCTAAATGATATTCTATTGTATGTCTGTACCACATTTTGTTTCTCCATTCATCTACCGATGGACACTTGGGTTGCTTCCACCTTTTGGCTGCTGCGAACGATGCTGCTATAAACACGGTGGACAAACAATCTATGCGAGTTCCCGTTTTCCATCCTTTTGGGGATATAGCAAGAAGTGAAATGGCTGGGTCATTGCTAGTTCCATATTTAATTTTCTGAGGAGCTTCCATACTGTTTTCCACAGTGGTGCACCATTCTACATTCCCACTAGCATCACTGTTTTATAAGGGAAGTCCCCGGTAACTAAATAGTATGTAGTCTTTCAGAATGTCGAGGCCGGCTGACTGCACAGAGACCAAGCAGTGGCTGGGCGTCTGCCCCGAATGCCACAAGAACAGGCCGATGCGCGGGGCAATGCAGCCCACATTCTTTACCGAGAGCATCGGCATCAGCCATTTCCCCCCCAAAATAAGCAAATTAAACACAGTGCCATCTGCATTAAACTTGTTGAATTTCTAGAAATTTGAGTGTTTGTTAAAAATGTACACGAAGCACCTTGGTATTTACTGTGAAACAAAATTATAATCAGAACACTTTGAACAGGCATTTCATCGACATGTGTCCCAGCAATACATTTGCAAGTTGTGTGGGACAGGGGTAGATTTTATTGTGCAGACTGTCCTATGCCTCGCTTACTAATTTCCAGTAGCAGCCCTCCCCCCACAACCCTGCAACAACAACAAAGATGCCCCTACAAATTCCCAAAATGCCTCTTAGGTAAAGAGATTGGCCCCCAGTTAGAGATGCTCTCGCAAGCCCACCTAGGGTCTTAAATGTGGAAGGTGAGTGATTTTGGGCTGCTTGACAGTAAGAATGGGAATTGTGGGAGTAAAGGCATTTAAAAATGTCCAAGGGTTTGCAGATCTTGGTCACCAAATTGAGTGCCGAAAGTTTCTTCCACTAGTTTTTACATCCCACAGGACCTCAGTTGTTCTCCAAATCTGTTTCTGGTGTCCAGCCCCACAGACAAGAAGGACGGAGGAAGGGCCTGAGCATGTGGGGCCTCTGTGGGAAGGAACAAGAGGGCAGATATTTGAGACCTTTTCGAGGCTGACTCTCCAAAACTAAAGTGACTCGATGTGGGGAGTAAGGAAAAGATGAACATCAAAGGTAGCTTAGTATTTTGAGATTGGGTGCTGGAGATCTGACATTCCATTGACATGGAGAGATGGAGAAGTATTACATTTACAGCTGTCCCCAAGTACTGCAGGTGGGGACCTGTGAAAGGTGAGGCCGGAGGAGAGCTCTGGAAGGTGACAGTGAAACTAAGAGAGAGCTGGTTACTAGTGGTTCCAAGATGTAGCAGAAAGAGCAGAGCATTTTGGAGGAGGGGGACTGGGATTTCCGTTTCTGCTCTACCGCTCTGAAGATGTGAGATTTGGGACAAAACCCTTTCCAGGGCATTTCCTCATCTGTAAAATGAGGCTCATTCCAGCCCCCACCTGCCTCCCAGGTACTTGGGTATGAGCACTGTATTCTTGGCTTCACCATTTCATCCGAGACCCGATGCTCTGCTCACCTTGCACCTGAAACGCTGTGAATGACCCTGTGCATTGGTCAGGGTCCTCCAGAGAAACAGAAGCCATAGAATGTGTGTCTATATACACAGAGGGGTTTATTTTAAGGAATCTGTGGAGGTTGGCAGACCTGGTCTGGAGGGCAGGCTGGCAGGCTGGCAACTCAAGCTGGAGCTCCACGCTACAGTCTTGAGGCGGAATTCCTTCTTCTCTGGGAATTGGTACCTTTTTTTCTCTTAAGCCTTCAACTGATTAGATGAGCCTCCCCGGGCCCCCCTTTGCATCATCAAAGCTAATCTCCTTTTATTCAAGTCAACAGATTGTCGATGTTAATCATGTCTACAAAACACCTCACAGCAACATCTAGACTACTGTGGGACCCAACAGCTGGGCACTTCAGCCTAGCCAAGTTGACCCGCCATGCCTTGGACACATGGAAAGACATGTGAGAGGGGTCTGATCCATGACCAGAAATTGAGACCTTGGGAGTCTGCTCCACTTGTCACATGACCAAGAACATACCCTAGCTGCGGGCCTCGTAGCCTGTATCAGTAAACTGGCCATTAAAACACAGTCCTTCCAAACCCCGGGGAGAACTTTTCACGTGGAAGTGGCCCTGGCAGGAGCAGTGCTCAGCATCTTCTGGGCTGAGTGTGGCCCCAATGCCATTTCCAGTGCTTTTGTTGCCAAGCTCTGCATTTCTCCGACAGCACTGCTCACGTCTTGCCTTAGTAGACCAGAAGCCTCCCGAGTGTGCCTGCCATTTGCGTAGAGAGCAGGGCCTGTGGCCCTTTGCAGCAGCTGAGCTGTGGAAGAAACTGTTTGCCAGCTGCCCGAGCAGGGGCTCCAGGTGGTTCCTTCCCCTCCCGGGGCTGTGGGCACCTGTTGTCTGGGACTATTTGGATTGAATTTTCTAGGTCAGGCTGCAGGGAAACTAAGGGGCCATGGAGATGATGGCTTTCATGAAAGGTGTGCCCAGGTAGCCTGGGCCCCCATGCCTCTCCAAGACTGCAGTTTAATCGCCCCCCCCACCCCCCACCCCCCCACCCCTCCCCAGCCACCTGCACAGCCTGTGAACATAGGCAACTCTTAGCAAGATTTTCACCAATTTCGAGGACATAAACTCTTGTGGTTTGTATCCAAAATTGCTGTCTGTTTTACTTGTCACCTTAGGAAGGCTAAACGCAGCCGCCTCTCCGGCTTTCACAGGAGATCCTCTCACGCCAGCCGTTTTGTGAATTTTAGTGGAATGTCCTCCGAGCTTGGCGGAGGGGGTGGCTGGAGTTCACCTGCACCATCTCCTTGAACCCCCATAGCTGCCTGCGAGGCAGGCGTTATTAGCTCTGCTCTGCTAGGTACCCCAACCATGGCCACACAGTCAGTACGTGCTTTCGTTCATTCGCTAGGAACGGTGTCCTTAGGAACCTGGGACAGAGGAGCAGGGTCCACCTGTAACTTAACAGACCAACTGGAAGTAGCGATACTTTCCATTTATTTCTTCATCGCTTTATTTCTTCATTTACCCCTCACGTGGCTAACTTGCAAGTGCAAAGCTTGCTCCAAGGAGTGTGCGGCCTAGGGAAGGAGCCGGCCGAGTTGGCCGAGGAGGCTCGAAGGGGCGTGCGTGCTTTTACACGTGGCAGTGGCAGGAATGCGGAGCTGGGCAGGGAGGCGTGACACAGTGCTGACTGTGGGCTCAGCCCGAAGCGGCCTTCCCTGTAGTCCCCCAGTGGGAACACGGGTGTCACGGAATGTGTTACTCTGAAATTCCATCCCGGCTGCGTGACCAGCCCTAGCCCCACCAGGCTGGCAGGGAAGGGTGGGCTGGGAGAGCCTGTGAAGGGACAGCCATCCTTCCAGCCCCACCTCAGTGGCGTGGTGGTCGGGCGAATGCATGGGAACGTCTGGAAAGTGTGATGCAGCTGTAAGGAGCTGTCTGCCTGGGGCTATGCCCACCTCCCGGCCTTTGGCTGGCTGCCCGGGTCACCTTTCTTCTCCCCCTGTCTAATGGGACGTTCTCCCCATTCTCCTGTCCCTGGGCAAGTGCTTTTAGAGGTCTGGTAGCCACCCGGGCGTTTTCTCCTTCCCACAGAGCCCTGGGTTACTTAGCTGCCTGCACCCTGTGTGATGAAAAACTCCTCGTTAAGCTGCAGAGGCCTGAGATAGCCGAGGCGCCTCTTGGCCTCCTCCACACATCCCTCTCATTAACGCATTGCCCTCGCTTCCTTTTTCTGATTCTTTTGTCTTCACTCAACAGGGCCCCAAGGGAATGGGGCTTCCGGCAGGTTCCCAGGCAGGCCCTGTGCTTTCTTGCCTTTGCTGGTCCCCACATTTGCACGTGGCAGGGTCGGGAACGTGGAGCTCCTCTGCCTGACTGTCTCCCTAGTTCAGCGATGGCTCCCTCTCCTAGGAATTCCAGACCCCTTAACTCCATTCCCTCCGTGGCGTTTATAACAACAGCACTAACTAACCCGTGTCGGGCTAGTTTATCTTGCAAAGCACTTTCCCCTATATGATCTTTTCTTCTTCTTACCAAATGATTTTGGTGAACAGCTGCCATGCTTTTCATATTTGCTAAGAACAGGTTCTTTACATACATGTTACTTTGGATGGCCACAGCACTACCACGAGATGCGTGTTGGTGAGCCCATTATACAGATGAGGAAACCGAGGTGCACAGATGCTAGATCTCTTGCTCAAGTTTATCCAGCCCGGGGTGGAGCCCAGGTGGGCCTGACTTCAAAGCCTCCTTACCTGCCACAGCATGTGGCCTGTGGTGAGAACACGCTGTTCTGTTGGTCTCCATTTATAGATGTGGAAACCAAGGCTAGGAGAGGGTGTGTAGCTTGCCCAAGATGGCAAATGCAGGACTCTGGTCCGGGCCATCTGATTATAAATCCCAGACTGCTCCCTCTACACTGCTGCTGCTCCTGGATGTTTATCCTTGCAGGTAGTCATTGATGTTCACGACTAACCTCCTCCCCTCAATGCAAGCAACAGAAGGTCGGACCAGTGTTTGATTCACCTTGATGGATCCCCAAATGACCCAGGTTGATGCCTGACCACTGGGGCATTTGATCCATGTGACATGGGTAGGTCAATGGAAGATGTAAGATCTAGTGATGGGAAGGGGGTGGGAAGGGAGGTGAGAACATCCCATAGGATGAATTTCTGTGCCAGGTGGACAGATCCACTTGGGATTCCACACCTGGAAACTGATCAGCAGGGACCAGCACGAGGAACTGGGCTCTCGCGTAAGCAGACTGTGGAAACAAACCCTGCTCTCTTCATAGTTTTGCCAGGCCCATCTCATGTGGGGCAGTGGGAGGTGGGCTAAGAATCCCAGAGCCTGGGGCCTCCACAGGCAGTGGCCACCCCCTAGTGTGAGTGAGTGGTTTGGCCCTGGATGTTCCGTGGGCCCCTCACTAACTCCTGCAGCACACGTCGAGAGACCCAACATTTGCATTTTCTTTTCTTGACACTGTGCTTTCAGAGTACACAGGAATTAACAATAATTAGTGCTGATGGCGCCGTTGAGGGGAAAAGTGCTCTTGGATGATCAGAATTGCTAATGGGATCAGTTTGGGTCCTCTGAGAAATGGAGATGAGATGTGGCCTTAATTTATGGGAATTTACTGGGGATAACAGCTGTGAAAGATAAAGGCGGAGGGAGCAGGAGTGGGCAGGGACCCTCAGACCACAGTGCTGCTCTGACACCTGCCAAGGGAGAGCGGGAAGGAAGGGGGACTGGGTAGGAAGAGCTTCCTACGGCGGTGCACCGATGGGGGAGCCTGGGCCAGGCCGACGGGGAGTCTCCAGCAGAGTTAGAGGCGTCCCGAACTGGCAGAAATGGCTGGGCCCCGGTCTGGCCCTCGTGCCCAGTCACTGGCTGGGAGAACCCGGGTGCAAATGCTGCAGCTGGAGGCCGGCAGGGAACTGTGCCCCCTGCAACAGTCTCCTGAAGGGGGGTGTGGGAGGAGCACCTGCATGAGTGACACAGGGGTGAAGCCAGTGCTTTGGATCTAGAAAGATCCAACTTACTGCTTGAGAGACTGCAGGTAAGTAAATGAGTTTTATTTTTGGTTAATTTACTTACCTGATTGACAGATGGATTAAAGGAGGTAACGTATGCAATGCCTGCCACGGTGAAGTTGTGCGAAAATTGTTATTGTCTCTTTCCGGAGGCAGAATAAAATAGGGGCTAGCAAGGTAGACACTGGAAAGAGACACTGGGTTCCAGTCCTGTTTCTGCTACTTGTTAGCTGCGTGATGTCGAACAAGCTACCTAACCCATCTGGGATTCAGCTTTCTCTTTTAAAAAAAAGGAGGTAATAATAATGCTTAACCTCCTGGGATTGTTGTGAGAATTAAATGAGATAATCCATGTAAAGGAGTCAGAATATCACAGCTGTTATTATTTGCTGGAATCCTAGTCAGGCTTCTCTTAAAGAGCCACCCATGCCAGTGGCCTGCAGAGGGCAGCATTTCCGCAGTAATCTGACTATTCGGGCCGACGTGACTGGGCCTTTCAAGTTTAGGGCAGAAAAGGCAAGGTAAGCAAAGCGCGGCCGAGTGACCAAATGACAGAAGGGATGCGATGGCACAAGGAAAATGGGCAGAATTTAAAAAATAATGTTTATTGATGGGTGGCTGCTATGAAATGGAATGGGGAAACTTACCAAGAACTGAAAGTTTAAAGCCCACACAACTTAAGGTGAGCAGGTAAAACAGAAGCTTCTTATTGAAGACAACACACCTGCTCTCTCTGGGCACGTCTTGGGGGCCCCTGGAGTCTGCTGACATGGGCCCTAGCTTGTTTATACAATTTGTGGCAGAGATTGAGACATTCTGAAAACACTGGGAATGCAACTTAAAGGTCAACAAACCAGAGTTAGCTGAGTTGAGTGGGGCAGCTTTGAATTTGCAGGACATCTGGAGTCTGATGACAGCTCAGTTTCTAACTAGCTGGGTGACTTTAAGCGACCATTGGGACGTCTCTCTGTGGGATGCAGAAAACCTTGTAAACAGTCAGGAGCAAAGGGCCAGCGTGAGGGTTGTTATTATTCCGTATCCCATGCCACATCCCCCCAAAGTCCTTGATTTGCACCATGCTATCCTGCAGGCCATTCTTCTAGTTTCTCTAGCATCTTGGATAAAGGGGGGCATTTTCCTACACTCCCAGTGTGCCTGTCACTCTTTTCGCTCCTGGTGACTATTGGTAACATCTAGGATCTGGCCTCTTAGGAGTCTCTTGGGACATCATTAACGATTGTTAAACACAGAAATCTCTACTGCTATTTGCCAGGGAGCCTTGCTTTGTGTGCAGAAATACAGCTTTGTTTTAACCTAAATGCTTAAGTCCCTGCCTTGTTTTATACATAGAATTCTGCACTTTGCCCTTTTCACTAACCCCATACCTTAGAGAATTTCCCACACCACATGTAGAAACTGACTGTGTTCTCTATAGTGGCCTGATGGTGATCCACTGTATTGATGTGCCGGAGTTAATTTAAGGAATCCTGGCTGGAGTGGCTCAGAGGGTGAGCATCGACCTATGATCCAGGAGATCCGAGTTTGATTCCCGGTCAGGGCACATGCCCAGGTTGTGGGCTTGATCCCAGTATGGGGCGTGCAGGAGGCAGCCGATCAATGACTCTCATCATTGATGTTTCTCTCTCTCTCCCTTCCTCTCTCTGAAATCAGTAAAGACATATTTAAAAAAAGAAAAAAGAAAAAAAGAAATTTAGTATCAATGGACATTTAGAGTCTTTCCAATTCCCCTCTTTCAAAAACAGCAATGCAAGGTTGTCCATATCTGCAAATCTTTCACTAGGATGGATGCCTAAAAACGGAATTGCCAGGTTACAGGAGGTGAGCATTTGAAATTTTTACAGATACTACTGATTTCCTTCCAAAAGACTGTGCCTATATTCCTGTCTCTTTTGAACACACTGTTGGTTATAGTCCACAGGTGACAGGTAGGTTCTATGTCAAGAACTGATGAACTAGAGAGGCAGTATATATAACCTAGTGGTCAAGAGCCTGATATTGCATTCAAACCTTAATTTTCAGCCCCATAATTTATGTGAACTTGGGCAACTCGCCCTCTTGTGATTTGTTTTTTTCAGGGGTAAAGTGAGACTATGAACGGTACTTAATTCACAAGTGGCTGTGATAACAAATGAGTTAATGTATGTAAAGCACCGGAACAGGTGCCTGGTGAGCAGCGAGCCCTAGTCCATCATTTTGTGGCATCATTAACCAGCTGCTCTGAACTGTAAGAGCCTGGGGTGTTGACTAGTGAGCTAAATGTATGAGAAATCACAAGATGCAAGTGGCCCATCCAGCCAGAGAATGAATTTCCCTAGTAAACTTTGTTGAAAAAGTGAAGTACTTCAATTGATAAGCACCTAAAACATTTTTATATGCAAACAAATAGATATATTACCAAGAATAATGCAAAATTCACATGAATTTGAGAACATGAAACTCCAAAAATAGACTGCCTATTGAGGGCTGTGATGGAGAGATACGTCAACCCCCAAGGAGTGTGGGCTCATTTTAGATTATTCTGATGGGAAAGGTTGAATAAGTAGAGAAATTCACAATGTTTTGCTTTCTGAAGCTGAGGGTCTTCATGGGTGTGGGTTTGCTTTCCATGGTTTCCTAGCAAAGAAATGCAAATTATTCTTACGGAGGGCCAACATCAATGTTTCAGCAAATCAGTGAACAGATATTATGCTTGAAGTGATTTCTTTTTTTAAAAAATATCTTTATTGATTTCAGAGAGAGGAAAGGAGAGGGAGAGAGAGAGAGACAGAAACATCAATGATGAGAGAGTCATTGATTGAGCCCGCAACCCGGGCATGTGCCCTGACCAGGAATCGAACCCCGATTGCCTGGATCTCAGGTTGACGCTCAACCACTGAGCCACGCCTGGCCGGGCTTGAAGTGATTTCTAATTAGTGCCCTATAAAGAGGTGGAGTTTAAAATAGTCAATCAGGTAATCAAAGTCATCCATGATCTTCTATCCTGCTGAGCCGCGGGGAGAGACGGGACAGCCGGAAAAATCTCAGATTTTCAGAATCGTCAGAATCATGGGCCCTTGGACCTCACTGACAATGTCCTTCACTCTGTCCTTCCTTCGCTCCTGTTTTTCTGTTGTGTCTCCTTTCATATAGCAGTCAGTTAAAAATCTAGTTTGTCTCCCCATGTCCTGTCCCTCCCCCACCCAGCAGCCCCTTTTGGCAAAGGCAAAGAAGTGACTTCAATTTCGCTTGGTTACCTAAAAACATGTGCGCTTTGCCAAGTGAGCCAGCCCCTTGCAGCCCCGTTTACCTCGGCAGGAAAGTGGGGATCGTTTCTGAATCAGGCAGGCATCCTGTTGCAAATGCTAGAAAACTCCTTCTGACTGACTCACCAGCTCACATAAGTGGAAAGGCTGTGGGTTCCCATTTTAGGCATATTTTGATTCACGACGCAAAGGCTGTCCAAGGACCCAATGTCCTGCCCCCCCTTTGGATTCTTCAGGTTGGACTCCATCCTCAGACTCTAAGTGGCAGCCAGATGGTAGGGGCTCCACTCTCTCGGGCTTCAATCCCAAAGGCAGCGTCCACCTGGGTCCCAGCATTTCCAGCAAAGGTCCCTCTGGGTCTCACTGAGGCTGGCTGGGTCTTGCGCCTACCCCTGAACCAGTCCCTGTGGCTGGGCGAATGGGAGGCGTTGACTGGCTTAGGCCAGGTCACGTGACCCACCCCTGCCCTGGGAGGGGACCCCCCCGGACGCCTTAGACCCAGGGTGGGAGGTGATGCTCCCCGAGTCAAAACCGTTGGATGTTGCTAGGAAAAGAGAGACTAGATGTTGGGGAGCAAAAGACAAATGTTTGCTGTCATAGCCCTTCTCCAGCAGGTTTGTGGTGAGATGATGATGGCTGCCACTACCTGGCCGAGTGACACGCGCTGATCCATTGCCAGTTTTCTGCCAGTGTCTCCCCTCCGGCAATGCTTTGGCTGGTGCCGCTTTCTTTTTACTCTCTGTTCTTTGGAGGTGTTGTTTGCTTTGCAACAATTTCCTAACTTAGGTTTTTATCTCCAGTCCCAACCTTCCTCTGTCGTTTTAGTCCCAGGTCTCCAACTGACTTTTGACCATTTCACTTAGTCGTCTCACTGCAGCTTACAGTTCAACACGTCAAAAACCCAACTCGTTAGCTGTGGCCGGTGTGGCTCAGTTGGTTGGAGTGCCCTCCCGCGGTGCTCCAGGTCGTCGGTTCCATTCCTGGTCAGGGCACATACGTAGGTTGTGGGTTCGATCCCCCCGTAGAGGCCTCTATGGGAGGCTGCCAATTGATGTACCTCTCTCATATCCATGTTTCTCTCTCTCTCTCCCCCTCCCTCCCTCCCTAACATAAAACAAACATACAAACAACAACAAAACCCAGCTGGTCATCTCCACCCTTAAATCGGATCCCCATTCCTGTTGCCCTCACTTCTGCCCTTGTGTCCCAGACATCCATCAGGTACTAAAATTGCTTTGGTTTTGTCATTTCCATTCTCGATGCCAATGTCATTGAAAAGACCTCTGTGTGCAGGCTCACCCCTCTTGTGCGTCCCGGGTCACCAAGGGTGAGGCTTGGAGTCCCGCTGCCTGGGTGTCTAGCTTGGTTACAAGTCTTATAAGCCACATGAACTTGAGAAAAGAACAACCTTTCTAAGCGTCAGTTTCTTAAACTGTAAAATCTGTTTTGCTTTTTTTCCGATGTCTGTTTACAATTTAAATCACACGCCCCTGTGATAAAGGACCAGCCTTCAGAGCTGTGCGTGGGCAGTCAGGTTTGTGGACGTGGTCTGCTGGCCTGAGCACCCTGTTCAGTCTCTCCTATCTCATTTTATTCTACTTTGGGCCTCACTTCGCTCTCTCTCTCTCTCTCTCTCTCTCTCGTTTTTTCCGGCAGCAGATATTTTTGATTTACAGAGTGTTGGCCAACCCTGTAGAAATGCTACTTTCACACCTGTGGAATATCACGTTGCCTGACATGCAGTCCTGGAGCATTTCTAATCCTCTCCGGCTCGGGGATATGTAATTATATACACCCCTCTCGGCTCCGGCTGCTGGGTCCCATCACTGGATTACTTGTCTGCTTTCCCCTCACCTTCCAGTGACCCCTAAAAGGGTTGTTACCTGGGAGGTGGATTTCTCAAGGCGGAGGTGAATGCACTCAGCGTGATCACGGGCTCAGCAAAGGAGCCCACGGGGGTGCGGTGAGTTACCTGTGGGGCTGAACTTCACGGCGAGTGGCTGAGCAACCCTCGGCCTTGCAGCTGAGAGGCGGGGAACACACCTGGGTGCGCATGCGTTACACCTGCGCTGTCTTCTATGAGTGTCACCAGCCCCAGCCACGTGTGCTGATCTAATTAAAATTCATTAACAACAACTAAAAATTTCTCTTCCTTCGTCATAATAACCACATTTCAAGTTCTCCATTTTGGACGGCACAGCTACTGAGCAGCTCAATCACCCCAGAAAATTCTGTTGATCAGTGCTGCTCTGAAGTGTGGCAGTGGGAGCAGGCACGCCGGGACCTCGGCCAAGGCTGGAGGGTGGCGGTGGAGCCTGCCTCCTTGGAGGATATGAGGCGGGCTGGGGAAACTGGCTCAGCTTCAGAGGGAGGCCCTGGGCCTGGCAGGGCACGGTATCGGGGAGCGCACAAATCCCAGGGGAGCTCCCTGATGCTATGCAGGGGGGTGGTCTAATCCTCTCGGCCAAGCACGATCTTGAGAGACTCAGGGCAGCTGGGAGCCCGGGGAGACAAGCCCTATACTGAGTGAGCCCTTTGCATAGATTTTTTCGTTCAAGCTTGGGGGAGATAATAGCAGGACCATTTCACAGATGAGGGAACTGAGCCTCAGAGAAGGAGCCCAGGTGTGAGCACTCTGTGCTGCTCTGTGCGGCCTCAAAGTCGGGCAGAGGGACCGAGCTCGTGGCAGGAAGCTGGCTAGGATCAGGCAGGGCGGGTCAGATCGGGGCTAGGGTCAGTCCCCAGCTATCAGAGGGGCCTGGATTGTAGGGCAGAGAAGGGACGGGGCAAGGGGTCCTCTGAGGGTAGAGCCATTGTGCAGGGTGGCAGGAGCATGGCTCTGTGGGCGCCTACCCCTTCTCTGAAGCCCACTTCTGCCATTTATTCCTTCGCTGCAGCTGAGGTCGCCTCTCTGAGTTTCACTTTCCTCATCTGTAAAATAAATATGATAAGATGACGTTTATCATCAGCCATGTCTCTGTAGCTTCAGACACGAATACCATACTTCACATAAGCAGCCCCTCAATAAAAATGGAACAGAATTGAATCCAGTTGTGGGGGCTGGGGAATGGAAGGGCTGAAACCTGGGTCTACAGAGATGAAAAGAAAGAAGCCTGCTCAGGTCTATACAAGGGAGTAATTATAGTAAATTACAAGATCAGTGACTTGCCCATCAAAGGCATTTGTTTAGTTCTGCTCCCAGAAATCCCAGAGAAGTGTCTATTCACTGTAAAAGTGACCACTCAATGCTATCATTTTATGACCTCTGGCTCTGTCAGTATGAGGATTTTCATGTACCTGGGCTCAAGCTAGAAATTGCCAAATTATTGCTGCCCATCTGGTTAGGATAACACGTTGTACCTGTACACACAGAGTAGTCTAAATCCATTTCCCTTAATCATTTTGAAAATATTTAGCTTCCAAATATTGAAGCAAGATTTCAAATTAGTCCATCTGTGTAGTCCTAGGAATTGGCACATGGAAGTTCCTTCAGGGCTGGCCAGGCCATATTCTGGCTGCCTGGTGACATTAGTAGGCTTTTGGTTTATCCTGTGTGTGTATCTTGGAGTTAAATTCAAGGTCAGAAATATTGTGAGCAAGGTCACTAACATGAACTGCATTGTTAGCAAGTATTGAGTGCCTGTTGTGGATACGGATGGTGGCAGCCATCGCCCACCCATGCCGCCTGGCCAACATATAGGTGTAGCCCTAACCCAGTTCCCAAGCTAAATACAGGCCGCTTCCAGCAAACCCGCACCAGGGAGCTTAGCCATTAAACTCCGCCACCTGACGGACTGTCTGAGCATCTGACTTCACGGAAGGTGAGGTTCTTGCAATGAGTCCCTCAGGTGGTTTCTCCAGGCGGAAAGCTGAGGACAGAATATATAAGTGCTGGCTCCTGCTATCTGGTGTGTGTGTGTGTGTGTGTAGAATGGCACTTGAAGAAATTCTGGCCTTGAGATATATTGGGTGACTTGGAATGGGGAGAGACCAAAGACAGTTCACTGGAAGAATATTGCGGTAGTTTAGGTGTGAGATGATGAAGCCTAAAGAGGGCAGACAGGTTGAAATGGAAAAGAAGCGGATAACCGTTAGTGATGTTACAAAAGCAAAACCCAACAGGATCTCCAAATGGACCTGCACTTGTGTCTCTGGAACAGTCTGGGGGAGAGTGGGGTACGGCAGGGCCGGCTGAGCCTTGGTACACTGAGTCTCACGGTGAAGTTCATGGTGGTCCTGGGCACCCAAGCGAAGTATTGGTGGAAATCTCCACACCAGTGTCAGTTGTAGCCTAGACTCTTTCATTCTTGTTGGGACCTCACCCCATCCCCAAACACCACATACCCATCTAAAACACACACACACACACACACACACACACACACACACACACACACACACACACACACACTCCTCCCAAGGACCAATGTGAATTCTCAACAACAGTATTGTCAAAACTCACGAGTGCCAAGCACCTCTCTCATGGTGGCTGGCACTCCTGTCCACCTCTCTCAGATCGCTTTCAAATCATGTGCCCTCCAGCCCATTCGGAATGTGAAATATAACTATCCCTGAGCTTCACACAGACCCAGGAAGCTTCGGAATTACTGTCACAAGGACCCAGTTATATGCTTAGGGGTAATTTTCCTCCTCGTGGTCTCCCCTTCTCTTTCTGGGAAAGGCATCTGACTGGGTTCATTTCTCCAGCTACATAATTTTGTCCGATCACCTTTATTACCTCCATGCGGATCTGAATTTAGAGAATCCCAGTACTAGTCTTACTAGACACTCACGTGTTTTGGGTTCATGTTCAACCATTTACTTGACATAATTCCCCAAATTTATCAAAACAGGTACTTACATGGCTTTAAGTTAACCAACAAAATAGTTCACCTGAGTCTTCAACACCACGGACACTAACAGAACTTTCATATATATGATATTCTTTCATTTGCTCTTTACAGCAACCTGAGGAGGTAACCCGACATTGTTCTTTAATTCCCTTTTCATACATGAAGAAACTGATGTTCAGAGACATGGATGCCTAAGGCCTCTCAGCTAGTAAATGATTATTTAATTGCGAATAACTGATCAAACACTTTTGCAACTATCCTAAGAGCATTTTCTTTTTGATGTAGAGCAAAGAGCTCCCCTTTCTTTGTAAAGCAAACAGGAGTTTATTTAGGGAAGATCCAAAAATGTGAAAAGTGTTGGAATTTGGTTTGTATTTTCCACTCCCTGAGACTCCTCCACTGTTCAAATTGTAAGTCAGAGAGAGAGAGAGAGAGAGAGAGAGAGAGGGAGAGAGAGAGTTCAGCTGGCTGATCTGTGCACTATTGAAGTCTTTGCTTAAAGAGGAAACCTGATCTCCGCCTAAGTGGCGCTAATGTGTGGGCTGAGAGCTGCTACTGTAAATTCAGCAAGGGGTTCATTAATGCCCCGAACCTCCTGGAGCGCTGTGGATGGGTGACCTCTGAAATACAAGCAGAACCGGGAAAGATAAGACTTCACGCATGATCTGCAAGACTCTTTCTGGTGATCTTCAAGATATCTTAAGTCAAGAGTACTTAGGGCCAGAAAGCCCGGAGTTGGGTGGGGAGGGGGAGACCACCCAGAGATTAAATGATACCACCCAATAGGTCCTTGGCTTTTTGAAATTCTTTGGCGAGTCTGCCCCCCCCCCCAGCTCCCCCCACTATTCTCTTTGCTGGGAAGGGTTTCTGCACTGTTTCTTTTCTTTGCTGGGGAAAATAGGTTGCTGTTTTTGAAATCACTGTGATGCAGTCAATAAGGCTAAGGAATTGCTGATGGGGAGTCAAGGCTGGAAAATACCAATGAGAATCCTGCTGGGAACCCCAGGTGTTGGGGCGTCAGACAGCTTTGTAAGATTCTGACTTTGATATGGGCCATCGGGTTGGGGTGGAAGGGGGCCATGGCTCTGCCAGACTGGCCTTCTGGGAACTTCTGCTTATGATACTAAAGTTATCTTGACCACAGGGCATAACCGTTATTATTATATTTTCTCTCTTCCAAATTACTGTAATGTGTTTGAGTCACAGTAACAAAATACCACAGGCTTCAAAAACAGACATTTATTTTCTCACAGTTTTGGAGGCTGGAAGGCCATGATCAAGGTGCCAGCAAGGTTGACATCTGGTGAGACCTGTCTTCCTGGCTCACAGTTGGCCACCTTCTATGTCCTCACATGGCCTCTTCTCTGTGCAAGTGGAGAGAGAGCGTGATCTCTGGGGTCTCTTCCTCTTTTTAATAAAGACAGTCCTATGGAATTAGGATCTCACTCTTATGACTTCATTTAACCTTAATTATCTCTCTAAAGGCCCTATATCCAACTATAGTCACATTGGGGGTTAGGGCTTCAAAATATGAATTTTGGGGGGACACAATTCAGTCCATAATAACTACAAAAGAATTCACTTATTGTAAAGCATTTAACAATATTGAACTATAACAAGAAAATGTAAAGTATCCCCTCCAAATGCTGCTTGTCCAACCAGGTGAGCAGTTGGTGTGCATCTCTCCACGCCTTCCCTTTCCTCAGACAAACACATGACATAAAAATATTTTTTTAAATCTTCACCCAAGGATACATTTTTTAATTGATTTTAGAGAAGGAGGAAGGGAGAGGGAGAGAAAGAAAGATCAATGTGAGAAACATCGACCAGCTGCCTCCCATAAGTGCCCTGACTTGGGATCGAACCGGCAACCTGGGTATGTGCCCTGACCAGGAATCAAAGAGTCATGGGAAAACCGTTCAACCAACTGGGGCATACCAGCCAGGGTGCATTTTGTTTTTATGGCAGTGAGGTTTTGTTGTGTAGATTGCTCTGCAACATGCTTTCGAATTGACTAACATTAGGTTGATTTTTAAAATTTATTGAATTTCTCATTGGTGTCTATGACTACAGAGCAAGTGTTCTTAACTGCGGTCTGTGAACACCTAAAAGTCTATGGGTAGAAGTCAGGAGGTCCATGAACTTGACTGGGGAAAAAATTGTCTTGACTATCACTCACCCCTAATTGAAATTTAGCATGTCTTTTAATTAAGGATACAGACAGAAAACCATAGTTGTATTAGCAAGATCCTCAGGTATTTTCATATTATATTACAGTTTTGAAGCTATCTCAAAATATGCTATAGGCTTGATATTATAATAGTGATCAGATCTGCTATTGGAGCATATTATTTAATGTGTGAATAAAGATTTTCCTATATTACTATATTGCAAATTTGTTTTTATAAAATGTTTTTGATAATATTTGGATGTCATTGGTTTTAAAAAATTATTCTCTATATATTTTCCCCCAAGCATTTAAAAACAGATTGTTGAGAAAGAACTCACAGACCTCACCAGGCTGTGAAGGGGATTCGTGGCACAGAAAGGCGAAGAACCCTTGTGATAGAAGCAAGACTTAAATTTCCTTGGTGGAAACATGATCGTCTCTCTGCCCTTGTCATTTTTGTTATGCACCGATAAGAGGAAATTCATGAGGAAGAATACCTGCTGAGCATTTGAAAAATAGCTTAGGATAAAAACAAAGTAGAAACC
The DNA here is from genome assembly GCF_964146895.1 of Miniopterus schreibersii. Classification (NCBI taxonomy): domain Eukaryota; kingdom Metazoa; phylum Chordata; class Mammalia; order Chiroptera; family Miniopteridae; genus Miniopterus; species Miniopterus schreibersii. The sequence continues at coordinate 175,860,997 of NC_138102.1, forward strand.
TGAATGAATATATGGCCTTGCAGACAAGACATTTAGATGCTCCCATCTCAGTCATTCAACTCCAAATGAGGGAGTCTCTTGATAATAGTTATAGATACTGTGAATGGAAAGGACATTGGAAAGGAACTGCCCTGTCTTGGCTAAGAAAACCGAGGAACTATGTAAAGAAATAAAATGATGGATTGAGGAGGTGCTCAGAGCGATATGTTGAGCAGAAATTTCTCTAAAGGTTAAAGGAGTTTTCTGACTGAATTATTTCAATAAGCGCTATATCAATTGAACAGTCAAAAAATTGCAGAAATTAAAAAAATCAAACTAATACTTTGAATATATTAAAAATATATTCTGCTAGAAACTTGAATTCAAATGATTTAAGAGTCCAAGTTCAGATACTTTAGGTAACATTTTATACGTGAGACTAGTTTATAATTTTTGGTTTAATGCAAAAGGTATGTCTTCTCTGGTTTATCACAGTAAAATATAACAGAAGCTACTGATTTTATTCTACTTGGGTATGTTCTTAAACTTACTGATCAAATAAGCTAGCATTTCTTATATTTAATGCTTATAGCTACAAAAAATGAACATTTGTGTTGATTTATTTCAAAAATTTAATTTCAACAATAACTATATTTTATAGTATGTCAGCTAAAAGATTCATTTCCAAGATCTTTAGGACTGATATGAAATTGAGTTAATTAATGGGTTTTCATTGGAAGGCTAGATAACTTCTAAGTAAGATAGAATACTGTGAAGGGGTTTAGAACATGTTGTGCCACATTAGCCTGTGAGTTATTTTGAGCTGAAGGCAATTGAGACCCTGTGGACTCACATGAAACTTTTATCCTTCTCTTAAAGAATTTAAATTTGGGGACTTACACATATCAAGAGTTATCACTGGAAATAACCTTTTATGTACTATCTACAGGGCAGGGCAAACATTGCTCTTCTTATTGTCCCACAAATGTCCTTCCTCTCCTCTGAAGCCCAAGTCATCTTATCTCATCCTTAGCTCAGAATGCCATATATACCAACTCATTCTAACTTTCTGTCTCAGAACCTGTCTTGTATGTGGGATTGCCAAATGAATCAAATTTAGTTATTTTCTCTTGTTAATCTGTCTCATGTTGATTTAATTACTGAACCAGCTGAAAGAACCTAGAAGGGCAGAGGAGAGTATCTTTCTCCCCCGCAGTTGGTGCTGTGAGCAGGATACATCATCAGCTGGACACTGCTTACCCTGAAGCTGCTGCAATGGGAAGATCCCGGGGCCTCTAACATAGGCTGTCAAAAAAGATAAGACTTCTTTCCAAGTCAGATTCCTGGACCAATACCAATCAGAGTAGTTAGAGTCCTTTTCTTTCCTTTTCTAAATTTGGATTAGCAGAAGAAAACATTAGTGGAAAAAGTTCCTTGGGCTGAGTGATTGTTGGTTATTTGGTATGAATACTCACGGGTGTTGTTAATTCTGTTTTTCCCTGTCTCTGTCTGGTGTCTCCCCTTTTGTCTAGTCGTATGTGCTGAGAACTTGGCCTTTGTAACCAGTGAGAATATTTTCTCTCTAGCTTCCACCATTTGCAGGGGTGCACCTTGGTGGCCAGTCAGATAGACGGGGGATTCTGGGCAGCTGTATCCAGTCGAACAGAAGCACAGGATTTTACCTGGAGTTTGTGGCTGGTATCTCTGTCTTTTTGTCTGACAGTGCCAAGCTCTCAAGAGAGTTTTCTGTGTCTATCCATTTTCTCCCAGAGATGGTAAAAGCAGGGTCCCTTTGTTCTTGTTTTCTGCCAGCCAGAGGATGCACATGCACCTGGTGGGCAGCGAGTGGGCTGTGGATCTGAGCTTAGGGAATCTAAACACCCTATTCTGTTCAAGGCGGGGGGCGGGGGACGGGTGGCATGTAATTCCCCATGTTTTGGAATGACTGTTTCTAACTTTGGGAATGAATTTTGTAGATCTTGTGTTTTGTCTTTGGCTAAGTCATAAAAAGGCTTATTGGCTTGAGATACTGTTAAGATTCTACTCACCCAGGCCAGATGATGGATGTTTTTGAATTAAATTGAAATGAAAGAATTTTTTTTAGAGAACTCTCATGTTGTTATAATGGCCAGTCATTAGGATTCCGTTAACAAGATGGAAGAACAGATATGGAGAGCAAAAATCAAAGTTATCTAGACCCCTTCCAAACTGCCTTCAGACATTTGTAGGTATTGTTAAAAAATCAGGACATTGTAAGTACAGTTGTCCTGCACTTAGGAGGCCAAAGAAGAAAAAAGGGCAACATGTTGTTAAAGACAACCTAAACATTTTATGTCCTAAGAACTCCGCTTGGTAACCATCAAGATGGAAGCTCCAAAATATGGCCAGACAGAAATGCGAGCTATGCTCCATTTCCGGCCGTCAGCCCGCCAGGAAATCATAACCTGAAATTACAATGGCAATTATGAGGAACATTCCAATTTGATTAGATCATTTAAAAGTATACTTAAAAGCAAGGGCTTCCAAATCAAATAAACAGAATGAGATACCTATTTTTAAGTGGCATGCAAGAGTCTCTATAAGGCTCCAAAAATTCCAAAATAGTTTTTTTGAAGGACTTGTTGTAAAAGGCTAATGAAAAATTGAAGAGATAAAAGACACCTAAAATAAAAGACTGTAAGACTGACGTTATCCCTCACAGGCAATTGTCCTCAATCTTTTACTCCCTGGTCTAAGGCCAACCTAAGTTCTCTATTAGAGAATTGATTAAATCCAGGGAGGAGCCTCAAACGTTTTTGTAAATGGATTATCTCCTGAGCCCAGTGAGAGAGGGAAATAAAATTTTATGGTCCCTTTCTTCCCAAATCCAAAGCAATTGGTTATTGATCCTTCCTTTCTCTATGGGGTAGAGATTGCCTGTGCTCTAAGGGCCTGACTTGGCCTCCTGCCTGCCTGGGACCTGAGGGCTGTCAGCTCTTCTGGCTATCGGAGGGGATGACTCTGAAAGTTAGTAACCTTTGCACCCTATCGGGTCCATGGAATTGTTTAATACTGCCAGAGATATTTACTGTTTGTCCCAGCTGAAACCTGACAAGACACTTGAAAGGATTTAATAACTATGATCAGGAATAAAACTGTGGACCCAGAGGGAGAGAAACAAATGAGACATGATGTAGTTGGATGGGTAGGTCAACCTATGATGTCACTTGAGTTACAGCCCAAGTCTTTGGGAATTGAGAGCAATTGATCTTGTCTTACACATCTTTGCAAAACCTTAACTGCAGCCCTAGAAGCAGTTCAAAGCCCACCTATCTTTACCATCCTCAGTTCCTAAGACTGAAAGAAAAAAAGGAAACCAGGGTTTTTTTGTTTCTTGTTTTTTGGTTTGTTTTTTGAAAGCACAAACTGCTGCTCTGGCTCCAAGGCCCCCTTGCCAAGGACAAATACAAATATTGTCTTCTCCAAAAACATTAATAAGAAAAACCTTTAGCCATTTCAGCAGGTAAACTTATTCCAACTGTTCTTTTATAACTAGTGAAATTTTTCATTAACGTATCTGTCTCATGACAATAATTTTAAAATGGAGGCTAGGAAGTCTCTGCTTGTGTCTGTCTCTATGTTCATGCGTGTTATGTGGTATTTTCTACTTTTAGGTGGTATCACTAATTTGTAGAAGAGCTCTATTCAAAAATTCTTGAAAAATATGATAGAAACTAATCCAAATGCTTTTCAGGTTCACACGATCTGAGGAAAATCTTTGGTATTAAAACTAATTTAAGTTTGTTGGTTTAATTAAAACAGGCGTGTCTTTAGAGTTATGAGAATTAAACATAACACTTTTATTCTACCTGACTTTATTGGTTAAATGAATTTATGTCATCAAGAAAAAATAACTTCAGATGTCAACTGATGTTGTCTGACACCTAATGAAGTTTTTGTAGGTATCTAGACATAATTGTTAAGAAAAGGTAAATGAAACAGATATAAATAGAATAATAAAATTTTAGGTGAATTCTTTAGCCATGCATATATATATATATATATATATATATATATATATATATATATATATATATTTAATCCTCATGGATGCACCCTGACCGGGAATTGAACCCACAAACTTAAGGTGTAAAGGACTATGCTCCAACCAACTGAGCCACCCAGCCAGGGCTAGCAAAAACTACATTTTATGTGCACTTAAAAGGAGTTTCCTAAATCTCTTTGGTAACTTGAAATGTTAAAGGTTTTGCTAGCTAGATTAAATTATGGGTAGTCATTGAACATCTGGATCATTTCCAAAAAAGAGAAAATAATGAAATATTAATTCCTGAACATAGATTTATCCACTTTTGGCTTCCTGTTACAGAGAGACTAAAAGGTACATTTGTGTTTGTTAATTAACATTTCTTGTGTCTCATTGAAAGATTGTACTATGAAAAACGTATATATTTCTAAAAATTATGGAATGTATTCTAAAATTACCAATCTAAAGAACAGTGGTGTATCCAGCAGTTCACAACTGTTTACTTCTTAGTTTTACCAGAAATCAAAGTTGTTAAAGGTTAAGAATTCTAAATATGTAATTAAAGCTAAAAAAAAAAAAAAAAAAAAAGGAAACAACTCTGTATACAAGAAAAGTAGGATGTGTTTTGGCTTAAAATAAAAAAAAGGTATGAGGTATTGCTATGTGTTTTGTCAAAGGAAATGAAAGTAATTTTGTCTGGGTTGTTTTAATGGTAAGAGAACAAGACATGAACTAAAATGGACACAGGATGTCATAGAAAGTTATAAAAAGGGAATCTTGAGAAAAAAATTACGTATAATCAAGTTGAATGAATTTGATAGAAGGGTTTTTTTTAAAGCTTTATTATTAATTGTGTAGTAATACTTAATATTCTTTCATCTGCTGAAAGGACACAGTGTTCTTCGGGCTATTGGTCTGCTCCTGATAAGATATTGTGGAATGTTTTCTCTGAGAAAGCAAAGATTCTGTGTTTTACCAAAATACTTTTTTCTCTTTTATGTCATCTTAATCAAGTCTGTGATTATTTAAGAAAATGGAAGCTTCTCAATAGAAAGAGCTAGCCTTTTATATTTGTCTTTGAAGCCTTCTATTGATACTTTGGTAGAATAGATAACTTAGTGTTGTTTCATAATAACCTGTGATCGTATTTAGTCAAGTGTCAGGCGTTTAGCCTTCTTCACGGTGTCTCTGGACAGGTGTGTAAGTGTTCCAGACATTGTGTGGAATTCCTGGAAGTCTGTTCTGTCTTGGCATAGAAAGTTGTCTGTCATCACGCTGAGAGGACTGAACCTAAGGGAAGTGCCCTAGCTGACTTCAGGCAAAGGCACTAGCAAAATCTCTAAAGGTTGTGGCACATGTGGAAGAAATTCATTCTGCTTCTGCAAAAATGGCCCCTCATGGCCCAACTTTTGCCATCCTGATGCCCTTGTAACATGGCAACACTTTGCTCCTAAATCCTAAAATGGGTAAATGGTGGTAAATTAAACAGTCGGGGCTCCTGGAAACCCAGGATGGCCACTTTGTTCTTCCGAGCTCCCTGGCAAAGCCCAGTTTTTCAGTGTTTGCCTTCTTTCATCCACCATAGGCCAAAGGCTAGACTTCATTCAACTGCCACTTCATGTGGAATATTGCTGTGCTCTTGATGCCGTGTGCTTCCCAGATGGATTGAGGCCTTTCCCTGCTGCAAGACCGATGCCCTCACAGTGGCAAAGAAACTGTTAGAAAACGTGTTTCTCATTTGGGACATACCCTGCACAATCTAGTGATCTAGGGACCCACTTCAAATCATTACAATCCTTTATGGAAAACCTTACAAACTTATTGGAATCATCATGGTGCCTATCACCCTCAATCTTCAGGCAAGGTCAAGAGAATTAATGGAAAAACTAGATTCTAGTACTGCTCATTGTCTTTTGAGGTTTTGTTCCTTTCTGTAAACTGAACTGAATCCTGAATTCTTCTAGTTTTTTAAAAATATTTAGCTACAACTCCAAATTAATGTTTTCAATTTTTCTGCCATCCATTGACTTGATATCATTGAGGACCTAAACTACACTTTTCCCAAAGCCATGCAAGCTAAAGTGGGACAACTTGATATGAACTTCAGGGAAATCACCCCAACAGCTCATATATGGACAATCTTCATGCCTATTGCAGAAAGATCACCAGAGACACTTAAACTGTAGATCAGGAAAATCTATCAGACTGTCACCTCCTGTCTTCACTCCATCTGAAGATGCTTCGGGCCAGGCATCTAGAAATCTCAGCTGGCTGCCTTCAGAACTCAGAAACTGGGATAATAGTCTACTTTAATAATTAACCATTGTCTTTATTTTGTTTACACAAAGATGCCTCTTATTAGATACCTGATTACTTGTACCATAGGCCTAACTAACTTTGGGAGCCTACCAACATCTGCCTTCTGAAACGAGTCACAGCTATTTAATTGAACTGACCTAGTCTCAAGACTGAGACTAGTTTAATGAGATGTAGAATGACCTACCAACCCACCTTCTTGAACATGGCACTTCTCAGGAAGTTCCAAAGGCAGGATTGAAGGAGTTCAGAACAGGGCTCCCCAAGATATGTCACCTTGGCATGTGAATTATTTTGAGCTGAAGGCAATTGAGACCCCCAAAGGCTTATTAGAAACTTTAACCTCTCCCTTAAAGAATTTAAATTTGAGACCTTGCCCATAAAAAGAGTTATCACCAGAAATAACTTTTTTATGGCCTATATATAGGGCTGGGCAAACTTCTAATTACTGAACATCTGCTCTTCTTTCATCTTGTGAATGACCTTCCTTGCTTCTGAAGCTTTAAGGATCTTAAGTCACCCTTAGATCAGAATGTCATATATATCTCAATTTCTCTGTCTCTGAACCTCTCATGTATGTGGGGTTTCTGACTTTCTTATGCATGTGAAGTTCCCATATTTACATATGTAATTAAATTTGGTTATTTTCTCTTGTTAATCTGTCTCCTATCGATTTAATTATTAGACCAGCCAAAAGAACCTAGAAAGGTAGAGGAAAATTTCTTTCTCCCTGACAATCAAAACATTGATTACTAAGCATAATTTCAAGTTTATATACTTTTGTTTCTTGTTTTCATATGCTATCTTTGGACCTGTTAATGTGCACATTTTTGCCACTTTGAGGAATTGTCTAAGGATGTGTGGCTGTAGAAAGCTATATTACATGTATTCATGAGCTTTGCTAGTCTGCTAAAATGCTGGTGTGTGACAATTAACAATTATCTACATTCCTTCTCCCACTCCCTCCAATTTTCTCTCTGAAATAGAAGTTACTGTGGTTAAAAGTTATAATTACCTGATGAGGATCTACTATGAGCCATCTTATCAGAGAGATTTAAATTTATATGCAACATGAGATGTGGTTTTGCTAAGGAAAAAAGATTTTAGTATGTGCAAATAATGAGTCTGAAAAGCTATGAAATATGTTAAAATCTTAGCAAAGTTTGTTTAACTTTGATGAGCTTGTTTCCTTGCTTTACCATGTCTGGTTCTGTGGACTCTTCAGATTTCGGGTAGAACCTGTTGTCCTGGTTTAGTCTGTGTGTCCTTGGCTCCTGGCTAAGAAGTGGACAATGAACTCTGATCATAATCCTTCACTTAGTATTTGTGTGGTGTGATCTCCAGCGTTGTAAATGCTGTTGCTCAGCTGCTATCCCAGCCAATGTTCTAGCAAAGGGCCCACAGAAAAAACTGGAAAATCTGACCCAGAAGTTGAAATGCCCACCACAGGAAACTTGGATGGAACTATTGATGGTATTTTGAAATGCAAGTATGACATCTCAGAGCACAGCAGTGATCTGGGTTAATGGCATCCCCAGATGTGAGGCCTATCCTGCAGCTCAGGCTGAAGAGTGACCTCAAGAGGGGCTGCCCACCCTCCACTCAGTACGGGCCCTGAGCACCGAACCAAGCCACGCTCTCCACGGGAACGTGACTTTGTGCTGTTCCTCTGTCTTCGTCAGCATGAGCTTATTCTTCCAGCACCTGCTGCCGGGACAAAAGGTTTTACCGATCATTACTGGAGCTTCCTGAAGAGTCTTTGGATCCCTTGCTTTGAGGTCCTCCCCTTGCTCCGTCCACCAACCCTGAACTACTGCACATGATCCTTACCCGATCCTAATCAACCCCCTGCTTTGAAAACCTATCTTACACCGAACTTCCAATTCTTAAATTCTGACTTTCCCTCCCTCCCTGCCTCCCTCCCTCCCTTCCCCTGAGATTCTGCCGCAGTTTTGCCAGGCGGTATTCTCCTCCACAGTAGGCAATAAACTCAGCTTTGTCTTATCAAGAGGTTGGTAATATTTGTGGAGGCAATTTTTGAGGGATGTTACAATTGCTTTAAAGGAGAAGTTAAAATGCAGACTTTTACAGATTAGAAATAACGAATTCACAAATGACTGCAAAACTGCCTTTTTTAAAGGAGGGGGAAGATTATCCCTCTGCCAGACAGACTTATTTGCATGTCTATAGACAAAAATGCTTTACATTGCTATCAGTTACCTATGACTTACAGAGCCCCGCAAAAGCTCCAAGGTAATGAAAGCTGCAGAGCCACCGGAGAATCAGAATCAGATGACTGGGAAGGATGTGCTGTAGACAACGCATAGTTTTCTATTGAAGCACAAATTCTTCCCTAGACTACTGGGTGTCTAGTGTGGTTCTAGGGCATTTCCCAGACTTTATTGCGTTTAATCTTCACCACACCCTCCAAAATGAATATTACAGTTTCCCTTTTTCAAGTGAGGAAACTGAGGCTCAGTGAGGTCTTTGAAAAACCACAAAAATGTTCAAATAGCATGTGTAATCTACACTTGGTTAGTGAATACATAATCCATTGGAGGAAAACTTGCACACATCGTTGGTGAAGAGAGAAAGGGATTACTGGGTATCATCTGGAATGCTGGATACTTTCCAGTTTTTTAATTTGGGTTTTTTAATTTTATAGTGGTCTTCACCTTTTATTGTCCTTAAGCTATTTCATAACTCTGTGAGTTGGAAAAACACACACACCCCCATAGCCATGTAAGCGATTCTTGTCCACATTCAGTGCAAATGAATGTTTGGTGGAAGAAGCCAGTCTTGAATCTATTAACAAATGCATCTCAGCATTTCTGAAATGCAATCAGCACTTCTGATTGCCTACATATGTGTCTGTTCTTTGACGTCTCCTTTGAACACTTTAGGGTTCCTTATTAATTGATGAATAAAATAGAATCTTTGACATGTGTTCATTTTATATTTGTATGAGAACCATGATTTTTATCTTTTCAAGTATACCTTTTAACAGTTGGCAATGAGTTTAGCCTTTCATTAGTTGGGTCTGGGGGCACTTAATGTTTCGGGCCACAGAGAAGATTGGCGGCTCATCTAAGGCGCTCCCTGCTCTGAAATTATTAGATTTTATGACTACATACCTGACATTCCTAGAGTTGCATGCTAAGCCTTCTATTGTTTTCTTTACAGAGCTATCTGATAGCACAGGCTGTCTGTTAAATAGAGTCTGAGCAATTAGGCCTAGCTAACGTCTTCCTGACTCAAATGCCAGGACAAATATCTAACAGCAACAAGTGATTGAAAATAAATGGGGACCAATTAATGGGAACTAATTTGGTGTTACAATGGAAAGTCCAGTTAAATGTGACTTCTCTTCAAAGATGTTTGCATTTCAGATACAGTTAACTTTAATCATTTGGGTCCTTGGAAGTTTTACGGATATCACTACTACAGCTCTTGTACTGGTGAGCTGTCCAGATCCTCACAAGTCACCCTGGGGGCCTTTGTAAGCTTGTAATTGCTTCAGTGTCCCGAGACTTGCATCATTAATTACTCAATATAATGTATTGAAGTTGGAATTCACGGGTTCAAAGCATCAAAAAATTCAGATGCATTCAGAAGATAGGGTCTTAGTCATGGTCCTCTTTGCTGCAAGTGACAGAAAACCCAACTCAAGCTGGTTTGAGCAAAAAAAGACTTTGTGGGTCACATGCCAAAGATGCTGGGGCAAGGTGAGTTCAAGCGTAGCTAGATCAAGAGGCTCCAAAACTGTCATCAAGACCTGGTCTTTCTCCTCTTCTTAGAGTTTTTCCTTTGAGTTTACTCCATTGTCAGAGGCCTTCTCGTGGATTGTAACCTCACTTCCCCAAGACCAGTGGGGAAAAGTCCAGCTCTCACCAACTCTTTTCTGGTTGTTCCAACCAGTCTCATACTTAGCTCTCACTGGACTGATTGCTATGGGTTGGATCACATGCCCATCTCTGATCATCCTGGCAATCAATATGACCAGGAGGGTGTGATGTTTTGGTTGGCCAGGGGTGTACACCCACTCCCATGTTCCAACCAAAGCACATATAGTGAGAGTGGGCAAGGAGAGACTTCCTAGAGGAAAATCAGGCTATTTGGATATTGGGAGCTCAAAACACCACACAGGAATAGTGTTACATGCTGACTGAAGCCCTTAGGTTAAATCCATGTTGGGTGGCAATACTTTATGAGGGCTCTCTGTAGGATACCTGTGTTGTTTAAATTGGTATCTAAAAACATCCAATCATTCTATCAATAAACACTGATTGAGAACTCACTGGGGATACAGAAATAAAAACGGCAGTCACTGCTGTCATGGAGAGCATAACATTATTGCCATTTTACTGTCAGGTCTTTTGTTGTTAGGCAACCTGCTGAGAGTAGGGACCAACTCTGAGACCCTCAATAGCACATCATTCCCCCGGGTGATCAGCCAACTGGTGGCAGGTTGGCTACACTGGATGGCTTCCATTATGGAAGGGGCTAAGTTTTTCCTTACTGGAATAGACACTCTGTATATGGATTATCCTTCCTTGTACATAATGCTTTTGTCAAAACTACCCTCCCTGGACGTGCAGAATGCCTCACCCACCATCATGGTATTCCACACAGCGTTGCTTTGGATCAAGGAACTCGTTTCACAGCAAAAGAAGTGCAGCAATAAGCCTGTCCTCATAGAATTCACTAGTCATACTATGTTCCTCCCATCCTGAAACAACTGGCTTGGTAGAATGGTGGAATGGCATTTTGAAGACTCAGTTACAAGGCAGCTGGGTGGCAATACCTGAGAGACCGGGGCAAGGTTCTCCAGAAGCTGTATATGCTCCGAGTCAGCATAGAATATGTGGTGCTCTTTCTCCCATAGCCAGGATTCATAGGTCCAGCAATGAAGGGGTGGAAATGGGAGCGGCGCCACTCACTATTACCCATAGTGACCCACTAGCAGAATTTTTGTTTCCTGTTCTTGTGACTTTATGCCCTGCTGGCCTGTAGGCCTTAGCTGCAGAGGGAGGGATGCTCCCACCAGGACACAGCAGTGATCCATGGAGCTGCAGTTAGACCACTGCCTGGCCACTTGGGCTCCTCACGCCTCTGAATCAACAGGCCAAAAGGGAGTCACTGTGCTGACTTGGTGATGGATCCCGGCTACCCAGGGGAAACTGGACCACTACGCCACGGTGAAGGTGAGGAAGAACATATCTGGAATTTAGGAGATCCCTTAAGGTATCTCTTAGTATTACTGTGCCCTGTGATTATGTTCAATAGGAAACTACAACCCAATCCAGGCAGGACTACCAATGGCCCAGATCATTCAGGAATAAAAGTTTGGGTCACCCCACCAGAAAAAGAAACAGGGCCAGCTGAGGTACTGAGGAAGGGAAAGGAAATACAGACGGGTCGTGGATGACAGTAGTTATAAGTGCCAGCCATGACCTGTTACAGAAATGAGGACTGTGATGGCCTTGAGTATTTCCTCATTTTGTTATGAATGACTTTGTGTGTCTATATACATATATTAAGCTCATATCTTTGTTTTCTTCCCTCTCTTATCCCTTTAGCATGTAACATAAGATGTACTGACTTTATATCATACTATTTTAAGTTATAGGATATCAAGGAGAGGAGTAAACCTCATTCAAGGACTTACCCCCTCTTCCGGGGAAGGGATTAGTGCATTTTTGGTTGTACGCAGGATAGTTGTATCATGTTAGGCAGAATTATGACCTTGTCAATGCTCTTATTTGGAGATTAAGTGTGGGTGAAAGAGACACATAGAGATGTCAAGCTGACAGAGGTGGACTTGTGATGGTTAATATTATGTGTTAACTTGACTAGACTAAGGGATGCTCAGATAGCTGATAAAACATTATCTTGGGTGTGTCTATGAGCACGTATCTGGAAGGAATTAGCATTTAGCAGGCTGAGCATAGAGATCTGTCCTCACCAATGTGGGTGGGCATCATCAAATCTGTTGGGGGCCCAAATGGAGCAAAAAGGTAAGGAAGGGCAAACTCTCTCTTCCAGAGCCGGGATGTTCATCTTCTCCTGCCCTTCAACATGATTCTGGTTCTCAGGCCTTCAGACTCTGGCTCTTACCCCAGCAGCCTCACAGTTCTCAGGCTCTGGATTCAGACTGAATGATACCGCTGGCTTTTCTCATTGCCCAGCTTGCAGGCAGCAGATTGTGGGGTGTCTCAGCTTCCAAAACCATGTGAGCCAATTCCTGTAATAAATGTCTCCTTATACATAACTGTATAACTGTGTATGCGTGTGTATAACTTTATAATGTAACATATATTATAAAATTTATATATTATAACATATACGTCTGGAGAGCCCTGACTAACACAGGTAAGATGTGGGGCATGTTGAGTGTCAGTTACTCTGAGATGTAAAGTTGGTAATTATAGATATTTGTCTGGAACTCAGAGAGAGGCCAGAGAGCTTAGATATACATTGGAGAGCCATGTTAATGTTTTAGGGCTGCCAAACAAATTACCATTAACTTGGCAGCGGAAACAACAGAAATGTACTCTCTCACAGTTTTGAGGGCCGGAAGTCCAAAAATCAAAGTGTCGGCAGAGTTGGTTCCCTCCAGAGGCTTCCAGGGGTAGTCCGTTCCATGCCTCTCTCCCGGCTTCTGGTGGCTGCTGGCGATCCTTGGCTTGGGGATGCAACACCGCAGTCTCTGTCTTCACATGGCCTTCCCCTCTGGGTATTCCTGTGTCTCCTCCTTTTATCTTTTAAGGTCACTCATCTTTGAATGTAGGGTCCAACTTAAGTTCAGGAGATCCTTAACTCGCTTATAGCTGCAAAAAGCCCATTTTCAAGTAAGGTCACCTTCACAATGACTGATTAGGACTTTAATATTATCTTTTTGGGACAATTATTTGATCTGCTACAGGTGCTTTCCATTTAGAGGTGTCATGCAAACCCTGGAGCATGTATGCAGTTGTCTCAAGAGAAAAAAGAATATATAGGGAGACAAAAGAGGACCCAGAGCACAGTCTTAAAAACTCCACCACTTAGGGGTTGGGTAGAAGTGGATAAGCCTGTGGAAGAGGCCAGAGAGCTAGAAGGAACTCTAGGGCGTGGGACTCAGGAGCAGAGTGCATTTCAAGGAGCAGGGAGGGAGTAATGCTTGCGAAGGATCCCCAAGAAGGACTGGGCACTTGCTTAAAGTAACATTCACGATTGGCCTTAAATGCTGCCGATCCAGGGCTCATGTTATCAATTTATTTTTGTTTTTCTTGATGGAACTTTAACAGAACTCCAAATGGGATGTTAACATTGTAGAAATTTCAGTCAGACAAACACATATATGTTGACAGAGAAATGCCCTGGACCCCTTACTTTCCTTTTTTGTGGAGACAATCCAAATAGCTCATCGCCTGAATTTTCCCAACTAAGATTTAATTTTTTTATGAAGAAAGTCAATTTATCCTTTAACTTTGGAGTGAACTAAAAATATTGTCCTCAATGTGGACTTGCAGCTACATTTAAGAAACAACCCCCCTTCTTTTGGTAGCTTTGTAGCAGAATGATATTACCGGGAAGAAGAGAAATTTAAAAATATATGGAAAAGACCACCAGTTTCTACCAACATCAGTGGACTCAAAAAGAAGCTTAACAATATGTTCCTTTTGCGATAACGTGTGAGGCAAAGGTGTGTTGGCAAAAAAAAATACCCCACTCTATTTACCAAACGAAATTTCTGGGTGTCCGCTGGATTGGAAACTGGTCCCGGGGGTGTGGGGCGTCTCGTCTCCCTTACCCGTATATCAGTACTTTCTGCTTTTTGCTGACATAGTTTCCTGGCTGTGGAGGGACCAGAGGAGAGTGAAGTATATTCTAGGGGTGCACTATTGGGAGCCGGGGTATCTGTGGCATGAATGATGGGTAAAGCCTGTCTGACCGTGTGTGTGTAGTGAGTGAAAGGGGGAAAGTTGAGACAGTTGATTTAAATCATGGAGAGTCTTGGATAGCGAGTTCAGGACCTCCCAGTGGAAAGAGTGGGATCCGTCCCAGGACAAAAACTCCTTTCTCTGATTCTGTAGCTGTGATTCATCCCTGGTTTTCTATGTAAGTACAGCCATCCGGGGCATAGTTATTTGTGTTCTCTTTGGGCTAATTTGGGAGTTTCTCTGGATTGAGGTCAGATTTTCATTAATCAACCTGGAATTCCTTGGCTAGGCACTGGGAAGAGTGGCCCAGGGAAAGGGCAGTTGGATCCGGGCCCTCCCGCTGCTGCAGGCACTGGGGGGTCTCCCCCCCGCATCCACGGCCTTTGCATCACACAGTAGGGCCTGGATCCAATGGGCCACAGTGGCGGAGTCCCCTGGAACTTGATCAGAAGTGACCAGAGGGGGCCTATCCGTCCTCTGTGCATTTTTGTCCCCCCCCCCCCCCCCGCCTCCCTTGCCAGCTCAGAGGAGCACGGGGGATGTGTTCCTTCTGTTTTCATTAAGTTCCTCTGGGCTGAGGAGCGAGAGGGAGGGGGCGGGAGGGTGCGGCCGAGCCGCCGAGCTGGGCCGTGAGAGCATCCTCGCGGTGATGTCTGGCGAGGCCGAGGCCTGGTTTCAATCGCGCTCTGGCAGGGCGGCCGGCCGGCGCTGCCAGCACATAGTTCCCTTTCATGTCTCACACTGATTCGAGGGTTTGTAGACAACTTCGTACTCTGGGTCCCCGCCAGCTGTCCTGCAGAAACAGCTCCCCTCGGCTTCGCGTTCCCCAGCTCGCCCTCCCCACTCCCAGCCCAAGTTAGAGAATAATTATTGATTTAGGAGCAAATACTGCTCCTTAGTAAACCCAAGAAGGAGCTGAGCGGCTGCGCGTCTGGGCCCGGTGCGGTCTTTTCACACTTTGTGACTTGCCTCCCCGCCGTGGCCGTGGAAGGGCATCCTCAGGTGGCGCCGCTGGTCCGTGGGGAGGGGGCCCGGGGGAGCGGCCCTTTGGTTTTTCTTCTGTTTCAAACTGCGAACCCAATCGAAACTTCTCTACTTAACCAAGCCCCACGTTTTCTGGTATGTCGATGAGAGAAAAGAAGACGTGTTTCTATTTCTTCTCTCTTACGCTCCAAAATGCCCTTTGTTTATTAAAAACGTGACCAGCTGCCCTGGCCTGGTGGCTTGGTTGGCTGAGTGTTGTCCCGTAAACCAAAAGGTTGTGGGTTTGATTCCCGATTAGGGCACATACTTGGGTTGTGGGTTTGATTCCCGATTAGGGCACATACTTGGGTTGCAGGTTTGATCCCCGGTTGGGGCTCATACAAAAGGCAACTGATTGATGTTTCTCTCTCTGTCTTTCTCTGTCTCTTTCTCTCTCTCCCTTCCTCTCTCAAATCAATAAAAAGCATATCCTTGGGTAAAGATTAACAAAAACCCCCTGTGACCGGCTCCTACAGGATCCCGTTTACTTGTCTGTGGATCATCCAAACCACTGGCCTGCCCTCTGTCTTCCCCCCGCCCTCTCTTACACAAGGACGCCCACCGCGCTCTAGCCCTAGCTGGGGGCTGAAGGAAGGGAAAAGTGGAAGCAAAGGGAAAAGTGACAGCAGGGCTGCCGCTGTGCCAACACATTCCCCACCAGCAGCCAGAATCTGGGTAGAATGTAGGCCTGATCACGGACCCCATTAGTACAAAACGAGGGTCGGCAACTTTTTTCTGTGAAAGGGCCACGTGGTAGACTATGCCTCTCTGTGCAGCTGGGCCATGTCTGTGGGAGCCGCTCCCCTCTGCCCCTGTGGGGTGAAAGGAGCCGTAGATAGCAGGTGAATGAATGGCCGTGACTATGTTCCGATACAAATGTATTTACTAGTTTGCTAACCCCTGGTTTAAAACCAACTAGCACTGCGCCCCTGCCCACCGAAGCCCAAACTCCTCGCCGGCCTGCGAGGCCAGCAGGCCCTGGCCTCTGTCGCTTCCAGGGCACTTTGTCCCATAAGCACTGCCGTCCAGCCACACTGATTGTGCTTCTGTGCCTCAACTTGCCTCGCTTCCCCCCACCTCTGGGAATTCACACAAGTTGTTCCTTCTGCCTTAAACCGTCGGCCAACCCCCTCTCTTCTCCCACACACATTCACATCCAATTTATTCTCTGGATCTCCATTTAATCTTTTCTTCCTCAAGCAAGTCTCCCTTAATCCCTGTAGAAGTCAGGACTCTTGATAGCAAAGGACAGAAGCTAAACTCGATTAAATGGAGGCACTGAAAACAAAGGGTAGTTTGGGATGAAATAGACAAACTCTGGATAGAGCTGAGGCTCTGAGCTTAGGGATGAATAAAATCCGAGATGCGATGAATGGCGTCGTCGACGTAGAATATACTCGCGGTGGGAATTCAGAGACGTCTCCTCAACTGATTGCAACATAGCTGAGAAACTAGAAGCAACGAGGGCCTCTGAGCATCAGAAAGGATTGGAATAAACCCCTTTATTAAAAAACCCAAAGCGACCTTTCATTGCACTCGTCAGAGAACTCCTCAGACCTAAATCAGAGCCTGTTTACTGTCAGCTGTCAGAAGCGTAACAATTTCATTCATCAGCTTTCCCAGTCTATAGCAGGTTAGAAAGGGCTTTTATTATTATTATTATTTTAAATATAGTTTTATCTGGGCGAGGCGGAACTGCTGGAACAGACACACTGGCACCAAGTAGGACTGACAGTAAAAAGACAAGCGAGGCAGAGGGGGCACTTTCAGGAAGGAGCGGAGGCCGGGCTGTGGTGAAGCAGTTAGTTTTTCAATAGGTGCTTTTTGATATCTAGTAGCAAAATGTATAAAATGCTTATAATACACCAGGCCCTATTCTAAGCACCGTATGGGAATGATTTCATCTTGTAATACTCCATGCAATGACTGCTACTATCTTTGTATATAGATTGTCTTAGTTTTCTATTACTGTGTAGCCAAAACTTAGTGGTTAAAGCAACAAATACTTATTTTCTCCAAGTTTTCGTGGATCAAGCTTACTGGGGTGGCTTAGCTGGTCCTCGGGCTCAGGATCTCTCATGAGTCCGTCATCAAGATGCTGGCCAAGGCTGCCGTGATCTCAGGGTTAGCCTGGGGGAGGACTCGTTCCTGAGCTAAGTCACGGGGCTGTTGGCAGGATTCAGTTCTTTGTGGCTCTTGGACGCAGGGTCTCAGTTCCCTGCCACGTGGGTCTCTCCATGGGGCAGCTCACGACATAGCAACTTGCTTTGTCAAACCGTGAGCAAGTGAGAAGAGTCAGAGAGAGGCTGCCAGCAGGACAGAATCACCGTCCTTTGTCACCTTACCTTGGAAATGACTTCTTATCGCTCTCCTGTTGTTGTGTTCTCTTCGTCTGAATCAGGCTACGGGTCCAGGCAACACTCGAGGGGGAGGGGATTACATAAACGGGAGGGGACAGGGACCTTGGGAGCCTTGGGAACCCTGTCGGTAGTTGCCTACCACACAGAGGAAGAAACCAAGGCAGTGAAAGGTCATGGACCTGGCCTAAGGTCACACAGGTAATAAATTAGGAAATCAGATTCAGGACTTGTGCTTTTAACTACTAAGCCACGCTGGGCAATTCGATCTGCATGAGCTCCAGGGTGATTCTGATGTGTCGCTGAGACTGTGAATCATAAACCTGGCACTTCCCAACCAGCAGCGTGCGTGTTAAAATTGCTAGTTCTGGTTAGGATGCCAGCTCCGATTCTGTGGGTCAGGGGTGGGGCCTGAGATTCTGAATTTCTAATAAGTTCTTGGTGCTGCTGGTGCTGCTGGTCCATGGACCACATTTTGAGCGGCAAGGGCTTAGAGGAATCTCTCTGGGCTGAGCGTTGGGCAATTGTTTTTCCACCTGTGATTCTTCCTTGAGTTGGTGGTAGAGTGATCTTTCTGATTTTTTAAATCTCCCCTCCCTCCCTCCCTCCCTCCTCCCTCCCTCCCCCCTCCCCCTCCCTCCCCCCTCTCCCTCCCTCCCTTCCTTCCTTCCTTCCTTCCTTCCTTCCTTCCTTCCTTCCTTCCTTCCTTCCTTCCTTCCTTCCTTCCTTCCTTCCTTCCTTCCTTCCTTCCTTCCTTCCTTCCTTCCTTCCTTCCTTCCTTCCTTCCTTCCTTCCTTCCTCATTCAGTATTCAATAGCTACTCATCCAACAACAGCCAATACTATTTTTTTTAACACTTTGCTTTCTTCTGATTACAAAAGTAATAGTGATTCTTGCCTTTCAGGTTTGCTTGCAGTGGTGCTTCCTACGGGAAGCCTTTCCTTTCTCCCAGAGACTGCACAAAACCCTTTTCTTTTTCCATCACTGCACCTACCAGTTTGCTTTGTAATTGCTCGTGGTCACTGATGTCCCACTTGATAGTTTTATGTGAGTTTAAAAGAGACAACTCTTTTTCAAGACTGTACTTTTCACCTGCAGGAAAACTTAAATATATAAGCCTGTGATGTATGCGATGCTGACGATGGTCTTGAACATGTGCACTGCTCCTTGCCTTGTTCTTACCTGCCTCACACACTGGACGCCAGCTCTTGGGGCAGAGACTGTGCCCATTTCACCCCTCTGTCCCCCAGGTCCCGTCTAGCATAATTCCTAATATGTGGTAAGCATGCAAAATATATTTGTTGAACGAATAAATGCTCATAGAAAATACTGAAAAGCAAAAACTAAAAAACTAAAAAAATTAAGAGCCATCCTGTTACACAGAGATAACCTTTGCCAATGTTTTGTTTTTCTCTCCTTCAGTCTTTTTTCTACTTGTAAATATTTCTGCCATCTATATCTACATTTGCATCTGAGTATGCAGCTTCTCCTCTCCTTCCTTGAATGATAACAGCCAGCAATTACTGACACTGTGCTAAGTACTTGGAAAGATAAGCCCCACTTCTTGCCACTAAGCTCCTGAGAACTTACAAGTCTAGGGATGCGGAGTTGGAGTCGCGGCTAACAAGGCACAGCTGTCATGAGGCTCAATATTTTGGGATTTAGCTGGGCATCTTCAATACGAAGGAGGGAGAACAGCTGGCCCTAACCCTGCCAGGACGGGTGGGGCAGACCCAGGGGACCTAACCTGGTTCCTGCCCTACTGACAACCTCTGCCAGCCAGTACCACATCCCACTTTTTAAGAGCAAATCTTTTCTTAAAATCCCTCATGACTGGGCACATCATCCGAAGTTGAAACACACTATTACTTTTAGTGAGAAAATGTTTTTTCATTGCAAGCCCTCAAATTGATCTCCATTCTGCTAAAAAACCAACCAACCAACCAACCAACCAACCAACCAACCAACCAACCAACCAACAAACCAACCAACCAACCAAAAACAAAGACCCACCAAATCCCATTAAAACGGATGAAATCAGTTCATTTGTTGACTTATCCTAACAAAGCACTGCCCTTCATCAATTACTCTACATAATATGGCTGTTTACTTGTTTTCATTAATTCAGTACACAGAACACAGTTAAGACTTTGCTCTTGAGTGACAATTATGATGCTACATTATAAAATAATTTAATCCTCAGTGCAAATAAATACTCAAACAGAGTAGCAGCAACGAAAGGCTTTGATTAAATGGAAAGTGTTATGCTTCAGGAAGAGGTGATATCCCTGGGCATCAGGCGCAAGACTGTGTCCTTTATAAATGAGCAAGCTTCCACCAGGATTCTGAGAGGAAAATCTGCTGAAACACATGCTAACTGTACAGTTGCAAAAACCACCTCATGGTGACTTCTGGCTGCTGATGAGGTGAACAAAAAGCAAATGGATCTTGTGCAGGCAAAGGTTTTAGTAGCTGAAGGAGGGCTACTAAGTAACACTGTTGATAGGAGGGATCTCATATCCCCTCTGTATAATTCTATGCACATTGTACCCAAGGCTCCCCAGTGGGACAGGATTAGCTCCCCCTTCTCTTCTGGTTCTCTTACCTCCCAATCTATTCCTCCTGTCCTTTCCATCTCAGTAAATGACACCACCTTGCACCCAGTCACTTAAACTAAAAACCTAGTTACCATCTTTGCAATGGTTAATTTTATGTGCCAACGTGACTGGGCCATTGGATGCCCAGATATCTCGTTAAACATTGTTTCTGGAAGAGATCAGCATTTGAATTGGACAGATGAAAGCAGATGGCCCCTCCCCAGGGTGGGTGGGCTTCCTCTGATCCATTGAAGGTCTGAACTGAATGAAAGATGGAGGAAGCTTGCATTTGCTGTCTGCCTCATTTCTTGTAGTAGCTGGAATATTGACCTTCTCCTGCCCATGTCACTCCTGGTTTTCAGGCCTTCAGATTCGGGCTGACATCTACACCACTGGTTCTCAGGCCTTTGAACTACACCACCCACTTCCCTGGGTCTCCAGCTTGGAGATGCAGATTGTGGGATCTCCAGGCCTCCATCATCGCATGAGCAACACCTTATACTAAATCTCTTTTTACACATCTGTATATATCTATATGTTATATGTCTATGTCTGTGTCCGTGTCTATATCTAGTCTAATGGTACTGTTTCCCTGGAGAGCCCAGACTAATGCAATCTTGATCTCTCCCTTCACCTAACCTCCCATATCTAATTTATCAACAAGTCCTGAGAATTCCACCCAAAATACGTCTTGTATCTGTCTCATTCACCTCAGCCAGCAGGTTGAGGGCTGGGCTGAAGGAAGTGGACCCCAGAATGTGAGAATGTGACTCCCCCTCTAAAGCTCAGCACTGGCCTCAAGGGTCATAATCAAAGGCAGCTGCCCTTGGGCAACACCAAGGTTTCATTCTGACCCCAGTAGGAAGAGATTTCCATTGGGATTCTGAAGAAAGTAAAAGACTTTCTAATACTAGCTTTTGCCAGAAAGTAGCCCAATGAGAAGGAGAGACAAGGTCACAGCCATCTGGAGTGAAAATGACTGGGACGTGTGTAGGGGGAGACCCAGGTACTCCGGCCTTTTCCTGTCACTTCTCTCTTTATGATCCCACCTGGGAGCACTTAGAGCCAGGTGGAGCAATGTGAGGAAATTTGCACAGTGTTATCTCTGCACTTTGCCAAATAATCCGTACACCTCAGGGGGCTGGTCCAGCCTCTGCTCTGAGCTGAAACCTTGTTTGGAAGCAGGCGAGGAGAGCTCCTCAGTGGCCCATGTGCGCAGCTTGGAGTGACGTCCCAAAGCTCCCATGCTGCCGGTGCCTGAGGCAAGGGCCAGGCTCAGGCTGCTCAGGGGCCAGCTCAAGCATGAAAGGTGCTGCTGGGATGTTTTGGTTCAGCCAGGATTCACAAGGCTTCCTTTAAGGCCTCGTTTGGGCCGCCAGAAAATGCCTTGTCTCTGTGTGTGGCGTAAAGTATAGTTTTCAAAATGCTGAAAAAGTATGACTCTAAAAATAACAAAGAAGACTCAAGCAAATGCAAAAGGAATACGTGCCAAAGATTTTATTCCACTCATTAATTAATTAGAGAACCAATTATATGC
This sequence comes from Miniopterus schreibersii, assembly GCF_964146895.1. Lineage (NCBI taxonomy): Eukaryota > Metazoa > Chordata > Mammalia > Chiroptera > Miniopteridae > Miniopterus > Miniopterus schreibersii. The sequence goes on from NC_138102.1 coordinate 175,882,755, forward strand.
TAAACCTGTCCAAAGAGCATTTCAGAAGCTAGGGATACATACATATATACATGCATACACATATATGTCTCTATATAAAATTACATATAATTAAATATATAATTAATTGTATGTAATATGCATGTGATTATATGCATATATGCAATTATATAGTTATATATAATATATAATTACATATAATATAAAATATAAAAATTATATATTATATGCTAATATAATTATATATAATATAATACATATATTATAATTACATTATATTATATATAATTATATATTTTACTATCTATAATTGTGCATATATATGCAATTTAATAGATTGCTGGGTTAAGGTCCAACAGGCCCAGACCCAGCAATCTGTGGGGCATCTGCTCCTCAGACTTAAATATTTGCCTCTCTACCAGACGAAATTCTGCAAGTCAACCTCTGCCCTCACAAAACTGTAAACTAGCCCAGGGCGTGGAAAGTCAGGACCAGAACTGCACTGAAGAACACTCGGTCATCTCTCCAGGTCATTTTTCTGATACTAGATTTCATGAAAGCAACCCTCTCAGGGTGACTTGATGACAGCTGGAAGGCGCCCCCCACCAGAAGTTTATTCTCACAGGCTGCTGTGGCCTCCCTTTCCTTTCGTTGGAGGTTTCCAAATCCCTACTACACGCAGTTGTAATCATTAACATTTATTAATAAGCGCCTGCTCCGTGCCCAACACTGCTAGTGTTTTAAGTGGATAACCTGAGCTAATCCTTGGAACAAATCAGTTATTCTTAGCTCGCAAATGAGAAAACGGAGGCTTGGAGAATTCAACAACTGGCTTGAGGTCACAGAGCGGCCCATGGAATGTGGATCAGGATATGAAGTCATGAGGCCTGACTGACCCTTGAACCTAGGAAGCTGCTCTGGACACAGCTTTAGGGAGGTTAGTTACACAGCGGCCTGCTCAGAATCATCTTGGGAAGGTTAGTTTCCTACCACGGCAAAGCTTTATAGTTGGCCTGAAAAAATGAGCTGCTACTCATGCCCTCACCAAGTTACTGTGAGGAAAACAGATTATGTGGAAGCACCTTGTAAACTACATCAGCGGGCAGGCCGATGTTATCATCAGGGAGCTGGGGTGTCTCGTTATCAGAGTCTTCTTTTGGGTTCTTGGTTGCATGAGCGCTTCCACGGGGAAGGTGGAATTTGGGGTCTTGATGAGTCAGGGATGAGCTCTTTCTGGCTTCCACCAGGGCTGGGACTAGGATGGTGCAAAATGCAAAGGGCACCAGGAAGCTCCGTAATCAAGATAAAAAAATTTAATGCAATTTTTAAAATAAAAAAATCAAAATGAATGCAAAAAATATCAAAATTCAAACAAAGACAGGGTCCAAATGACTGACTCTCCCTTTCGCCTTGGGCTCCATCTGGCTCAGCCTGGCACAGGCCACTGCCCACCTACTGAAGGCATTCACCAAAGGCCAGGATTGCGGCACGTGCTCCCAGGCTCCTTCTAGAGTGCTCATTGCTCTTACCTATGCACACGAGATTTTCTGCATGTTAACTACAAGTAGAGCGATTAAAAAATTTGAAAAGGTCAAAGGCCCTTCTGGTTCATCTGGGGATAGGCTTTCCTTGTCTCGACAAATGGCTTTGCTCCGTTTGACGTGGATTCTATGAGTTGGTTGTTCGGAGTCATCTTGTTCAACATGGAGCTTCCGGCAGCAGATCCAAGCTTCTGGTCCCATACCTCTGACTGTGTGTCCCCGCTGTCTAATCAAGTCTTCCTGTTGGCCCTGACTGGTGTGCTCAGTGGTTAGAGTGCTGGCCTGCACAGCGGAGGGTCGAAGGTTTGATTTCGGCTCAAGTCACATACCTGGGTTGCAGGTTCGACACTCGGTCCCAGTTGGGGCATGTGCTGGAGGCAACCAATCGATGTTTCTCTTTCTCCCCCCCCTTCCTTCCACTATCTCTAAAAATCAATGGAAAAAATATCCTTGGGGGAGGGCTAACAAACAGAAAAAGACTTCCTGTCGGCCATCCTTTACAGTCCTCACAATCCTTATCTTTTAAAAAAATGAATTATGGGGTAACATTTCTTGAGTACTTTCTATGTCAAGAGTTTTTCATTTATTTCTTTGATTACCCCACTTTTCATTTTTACCCTTATTTTTCATAAATGACCTCATTTAATCCTTTCAACTATCCCTAAGAGGTAGATGTTACTGGCCCCAGTTCACCGATGAGAAAATCTGAGGCTCAGAAACATAAGTGAACTTGTTTAAGGGTCTCACATGGCTGATCCACAGTGAAGCCCGTGGTGGAAGCCCGGCAGCCTGCCCCAGAGCTCACGCCACGGTCCTCCTCGCCTTGCTGCCCATTTCTGAGTGAAACCCACTCAAGGAGCTGCTTCCTCTGTACCTCACTCAACTGCCACCTCCTCCATGCAGTCTTTTTTGGTTACCTCAGCTAGACGTTCATTTGCCCCTTAACTCATAGTCCCAAGCACTTTCTCTAAACCTCTCTTACAACTCCTATTACATTTTTCCATTTCCTATAGTTATTTGTGTATATTTCTGAAAATAGAGCCCTTGTCTAACAGAACTTTTTTCCCCCTAGAAAAGCACAATGCCTGGCTTATAGGACGCACTCCATGCATTTCTGCTGAATGAAGGGAATTTGCTTGTCGCCCTCAGGGGCCCAGCCTTCAGCTCCTCCGTCTGTGCCTCGCTCAGTGTGGGTGAGGGAAGGCCTCACGGTCAGCAAACCCTGCTGACTGACTGACCAAAGAGCTGAGGTGCCCCTTGAGGATGGTTTTCTGGCTTTCACATGTAAAAGGCCTTGTTTTTTTTGGTATTAAGTTTCTAAATACAGAAGCTAAGAATTTTTCTTTTCACAAGGTAGGAAATGCCTGATGGAAGGAAAGCAAAATCTTGCCAAAACCCTATGAAAATTCTCAGCGAACTCCCATCAGAACTCCCAGAAGTCTGTGGAGGCCGGAAGGCCCCAGGTTGAAACTCTAACTACTCAAAAGAGGTCTTTCTATGGAGCCTTACTGGGTTAAATTCCCCTGGTGTGTTCGTGTGTATTTTTTTTTTAATAAGGAAAGCTATTGTATCTCTGATGAGGAGACAACATATTTTTTAAAATTTATTCTTTATTGATTTCAGAGTGAGGAAGGGTGAGAGAGAGAGAGATAGAAGCATCAATGATAAGAGAGTCATCAATGACCAGCTGACTCTTGCATGCCCCCTACTGCGGACTTAGCCCGAAACCCGGGAATGTGCCCTGATTGGGAATCGAATCATGACCTCCTGGTTCGTGGGTCAATGCCCAACCACTGAGCCACACCAGCCAGGCAGGAGACAACATCTTTTTAACAGGCCACCCCAAGAGTGATTACTTTTAACAGCAATGATTGCATGTGGGTGTGTCAGAGACAAGCTGAGGAACTGAGCTCTTGGGGTTGGTTCTGAATGAGATGGAGACATAGCTGCCACCTGATTGGCACGTCTGGACTTTCCCTTTCAGAACTTTTGCCTGTTTTGCCCCTTCCTCATCTAGTCCAGCTCCCATTGTCCCCTTGCTGCTCCCTGTTTTCAGAAGAGCCCGCACCCAGGTGCCCGACTCTTTCCTCCCGGTCAGGCCCTTCCTGACCCTCTCCCTTCCCTGCTGAAGTGTGGACACCCTGCCTGCTTCCACGGGCCTGCTCTTGGAGCCTCCCTAATCTGCTACTGTGATAATGGGAATGCATGCCTTTCTCCCTAGCCCAGATAACACACTTGTATTTTATTTTTGCTCAGACACAGACGAGCAGGGAGGTGGTAGGAGCAGATCCAATGCCATCAGATAGCATCAAAGTTACAGCAGTTCAGCCTTCTTGCTATTGTTTTTGTTTTAAAAAAGCAAAGATCAAGCCAACCAGCAAACAAAACAGACGCTGCTTTGCAAATTCAGGGCCAACTTATGGTTCATGGTGGCTCCAAAGTTTTTTGGGGGAGAGGGGGAGCTCTTATGTAACAAGGCTTTCTCCAGCTCATAGGCTGCACACCATGTTTTTCTGTGTGATTTGCATAAATAAGAAAAATGGGCTCAAATACTGCCTCCCAAAACAGAGAAGATGCCCATTTCTTTCCATTTCCTTCTTTGCGGTGAGACCTTTCCTCCCCGACAAGGTTACGGCAGAGGGGAGATGACAAGAACTGCGATTCTCACATTGCCTGAGTTGTCATAAGGCTGCCCCGCACCCTCCTGCTCAGGATCCCAGGGATGTCTGGGCAGGGACAGGCGTGGTGGGGCCGTTATTTGTTATTTATCGGTGGAGCTTCGGCCCCTGTCTTCTCTGGCTTCTTTCTGCCCGGGCGGCTGGGATGTGAGTCTGGAGCGCTCCCTTGGCCCACTTTCCCAGAGCCACCCATGCCTCGCCGTCTTCCTGCTCCCCTGTCTTTGTCCTCTGAGATGCAGGATGCCCCCGGACTGGGAGGGTTATCTCATTTCCTCAGTTGCTAAGCAAACAGAGGAAATGCCCATCCCATGGAAGACAGCTGCTGCTGCTTCGACCTCCCACCCAACCTACACTACCTACCTCGGCAGCCCAGTGTGTGCCTGATCCGGGTGGGAATTCCTTCCTCCCTCGTGGGGAGCTTCGATCTCCCCCCGGAGGCTGATAAAAAAAAAAGGTGGACACTGCAAGTCTCCTTTATGGGCACGTGGCAGACATCACTAATCAATTGTGACCTTCCACTGAGCCTGGGGAGGGCTGCGCCCCAGCAGGCATTAGCAGTCGATTGGCGTTTGCGTTGGAGAGCAAACACATTTGCCATCCCTCGCGTGCTGATGCTTCTGGCATCCATGCAGGAGGGTGGGGGTAGGGGTAGTTCTTCAGCTGTCTGTAGCTAACAAGATATAAATGTTGAGGAGACAGGGGTAAAGCTGGTGGTTTTTTTTTCAGGTTTCATGTGGCTTTAAGGCCAAAAGCTTTACTTGAGTCACTTGCTGAACCAGGGCTTGAATGGACCTCCCTGGATGTGGTATCTCCACGCATTTTCTCTGCTGACTAAGAAACAAAGAGTGCAAGAAGCAGCTACCCCTAGTAGCAGTGGACGTGCTCCTTGGAGAGGCATAAGCGATGCATCGCAGTGACTCAGGCAGCCAGAGAGGGCTCCCTGGAGGCAGCAGTGTCAGAGGCGAGAATGGCAGGCAGAGCTGGAGGTGAGGTCCCCAGGTCCCCAAGAGCTGTGGCGGCCCGTGGAGATCTTGCAGAACAATACACTTTCTCTTTGTCTGCCACTGGTATTTAGACGCCACTGGAATTTCCTGGCAGGACTGTCTGTCCAAATCCATTCAAAATTGATTTCTGTGTCTTCGATGGGGAATGTTGGCCAGGATCCCTGTCACCCCCCTTCAGTCAGACATTCTCCTTTCCCTTTTGCTCATTAGCTGCCTCTGTGGGAGTCTGGGCCTGTGTTTCCCTCTTGAGTCAGTTCCATTGATCTGCAGCTGTAGCGAGGATTGAGGTGGGTCTGCCCCGTGAGTCTGAAATGCCCAGTAGCCTCTCAGCAGGGCTGACACAGGCCGATGCTGAGAAGCTGGGTTCTCAGCCAGGATCTCCCCACTTTGCCAGAGAGCAAGGAAATGGGCAGGAATGTCCAGAGCCGGAGCAGAGGGAAAGGAGTCAGAGGAGAAAAGCAGAGGCCGTATAGGAGACCTCCTTGTGGGGTTGACTGCGAGACCAGCTCCTGCGCTCAAAGTGCCCTCCTCGCGGCCTGCTCCCTGCGCACTTGCTCGCACAGTCAGCCACTGGTGGAGCACGGATACCTGCCAGGTGCTCTCAGGTGACAGCGAGGTAGAGGGGAGAAGACCACATCCTTTCCTCCAAGAGCTCCAGGAATTTACAATCAGACAGAGGAGATGACAAGTGCAAATCTGATTAAAATGGAAATGCAGAGAAGGAGGTAGACAGCTGCAGGATGTCAGGAGTTCAGATGAAGTGGGACCACAGCCTTCTCCATGGGCTCTCAGAATAGATTTCAACTAATATGCGTGTGTGTGTGTGTGTGTGTGTTTCTCAAGGGTTCTCTGTCCTCTAGACAAGTGGTTCTCATTCTCAATCTCAGCTTCTTAGCTGTACTTTGGAATCAACTGATGAGCTTAGAAATCCTGGTGCCAGGCTCCACCCCAGGGATTCTGATGCAGCTGACTGAGTCTAGGGAGCCGATCCCACAGGGACGGGCAAGGTCAAGCTGTATGGTGAGTGGTTGGGCTCCGGGGCTCTCTACTTTGATCGATGAGATGGAAAAGCGGTGGTGGTGGTGGGGCAGAGGGCAGTCTCTATGAGTCCAATGGGAGATGCTGTCCTTTACTTTTCTCAGGAGGTAGGAGAGGCAGGAGGGGGTGTCTGGGTTGTGTTTGCATCAAAAATGGACCCACAGGAGGCAGGGTTTCACAGTCTAAAGCAACACCTCCTTCCACTGCGTTAATACCAACATGCATTCCTGGGAGGACTTTCCACATTCCCTCTCTCCCTGCTCCCTCCACGCACTCTCACCTTCTTCCCTCTCTTCCTTCCTCACCTTTCCCCACAGATATTCACTGAGCTCATGCCATGTCCCAGGCACAGGTCTGGGGTCCATCAGTGAACAAGGGAGATTAGTTTTTGATTTCAAGGAGTGGACGTCTTCGGTGCTTATCATAAAGCAAACACGGATGGTGGACATGTGCGTGTGTTGAGCACATGGCATGTTTCCTGGAGAGTCAGCAGCTGGTGCCCGGGTGCTGTATTCGGTGGCTGTCCTAGCATCCCTGGTAAGCCCAGCAACCACTGTCCCTGTCCAGGCACCAGACATGGCGCCGAGCCCTTTGGATGTGCCAGTGCAATCGAGGTCCCAGAGGACCGCAGGCCCATCTGCCATCACCGTGAGCAGAAGATCCTCCCAACATGCTGTGTGGCTTCCACATTCAGCAAGGACGCATCCCTGTCACTAGAGAATGCAGTGAGATAACTGCGATGAGATGGGGAAGGAATTAGATCAGGGCACGGAAGAGTTGGGTTCAAATCTTGACTCTCTCACCAGATAAAATACATTGGGAAGATTACTCACCCAGTAGGCTCTTTCAGGTTCATTTTTTTCATTAATTGTTGGAACAAAATATTTTCTGAGAGTGTATTGTGGGCTGCTTACTATGCTGAGAAGTTTACTCATATTATTTTGCTTTAATCCTTCCTTTATTCTTTAGAGATAGATGCTATTATAGGGCTCAGAGAGGTTAAACACGTGTCCAAGGCCACATGGCTGGTAAGTAGCAGGAATGGAAGCCCAGGCTGTGGGACTTCAGGGCCTGAGCTCCTGCCATATGCTGGAATAATAATGTCTCCTCGCCAGCCCATTCTGATGATCACACTATCTGTCCTGTGAAAGTAGAAAGCAGCTAGAAGAGTTCCAGACACACAGGAGCTTCCCAATCATTGCTCGAGGATTTTTCAACAAAGGTGATTCATGACTCCAGGGTCACCCTTTCCTAAATCATGATATTAGACTACTACAGGAACTCAGAAGGGACTATCATTGTCTCCCAATGTTCCCAGTCACACTTAGCAGCTGTCATAGTAGATAAATATTTACACGGTGTCATCGTAAGACGTGCATCCTACGATCTGAGTTTGTTTCCTGGCATCGCCACGAAGCTGGGCATCCTGAGACTGTTTATAGAAAGCTGACAAAAGTTATGAATGGAGAACACCACTCACTGCTGTTATTACTATAAGATCACTCCGATCTTCTTGCTGGAAAAATTAATAATAGCGTGTTTAATAATCGTGACGACTGAAATGTCACTTCCTACTTTTGTAGCATGTTTTCATAGGGAAATCTTCAAGCCAGAGCCTTGTGTTCATCTTTTCAGCCTCACTTTTCAGGCCTCATCTTGTTTCCTTTCTCTGTGGCTTTTGAAACTGCCAGGCTTTCCCCTGCCCACCTGCCTCTGGGATGTCACCCTCTTTGCGTGATCAGCCCTGAAACTAGTCTTGTCAGTTTGGCTGGTTCTTTTACCTCTGCACAGCACTTACATGCTGGAGCTGTTACCATCCATCCATCCATCCATCCATCCATCCATCCATCCATCCATCCATCCATCCATCTGTCCTTCCATCCGTCCGTCCAATGAAGATTTCTGGACTATCTGCCAGGCCCTGTTCTAGGTGCTGTGGCTACAGCAGAGAACAGATCAGACTCCCTGGAATGACCTGTTTTCATGGAGCATCCATGTGAAAGGGGGTGGCAGACAGTAAAATAAACCTGTAAATTATATAGTGTGATGGACGATGGTAAGTAGTATGAAGAAAAATAAAGCGGGAAAGGAGGCGGGGGCGCTGGAATTTGATTCTAAGTAGGTGGTTAGCGGAGTTCTCACTAAGAAAGACTTGTTCAAAGACTTGGACTCAGTGAGGGAGCCGGCCATGGAGATATGTGGGGGAAGGGCATGAAAAGCAGAGGGAACAGCAAGTGTAAAGGCTGTGCGGGGGGACTGCCCAGGGTGTGAGGCCTACCAGGGAGGCCAGGGCGGAGCGAGCGAGCGAGAGTGTAGGAGAGGAGGTCGTGGAAGGCTGGGCCCCTCCTCCTGACACCATGTGGGGACACTGGCTTTTAGTCAATGCAGGGCTTTGAGCAAAAGAGTCATATCTGGCTTATGTTTTAAAGGGTTTACTTTCGGAGCTGGTGGAGAACCAAATGGGGGTGGTGGTGGCCGGGGAAGGAAGTGGAGAGACCAGTTTGGAGGTTATGGCTCAAGCCTAGGTGCTAGAGGAGCGTGGAGACTTGATCTAGGGTGGTTGCCTGCACGGGGTGGTGGCAAATGGGACTCACACCCCTGAGCTGCAGTTCCAGCTCAGCCACTAATGTGTATAGTGGGGGGGTCTGCCTAGAAGTCAAGGACAGGGGCAAGAGTACAAATGGAGGTCCCCACAATTTAAAAGGTTTAATCAAGCTAACTTCTAAATAAAATTACTTCATTCTTTTTGCCTTGGCAATGTGCCTTCTAATGACAACACAAAACATTATGATTAGGGTATACTCACGTTTCCCTGTAGCAACTGAGGTGGCTGACAGCCCCACAGAGTCAGGGCTTTTGCCTCCACTTGGCCGTGAACTGCTCGGGAGTACGTGCGGTTGACTCATGTGAGCAGACACTGTGCAAAGTGTTCTCTCCCTCACCTGCTATCTATTTGTAGACTCCTCTCAGGGCCTGGTTGTGCCTTTGGTCCAAATTGGAGGGAAATTAGGCTATTTTTCCAGATTTTAAGAATGGCAAATCTTTTTCTGGACAGTGTTTCCGGTTTCCCTGCTGGCAAGAAGCAGATCCTAGGCTCATTGGGTGAGTTCTATTTCTAAAAAAGTAGTTTTATTGGGATATAATTTTATATCATAACATTCATCTGTTTAAAATTTACATTTTAGTGATTTTTAGTATATTCAGAGTTGTGCATTCATCACCACTATCTAATTTTAGAACATTTTTTTCAGTCTCAAAAGAAATTCTGTGCCCACTAGCAATCTCTCCCCATCCTCTCTCTTGCCCCCTGTAACCCTAGGCAACCACTAATCTAGTTTCCGTCTCTGTAGCTTCCCTATTGTAGGTATTTCATGCAAATGGAATCACAGAATATGTGGTCCTCTGTGACTGGCTTCTTTCATTTAGCATAATGTTTTCAAGGTTCATCATGTATCAGTGCTTCATTCCTTTTCATGGCCGAATAATATTCCGTTGTATGGATATACCACTATTTATGTACTCATTCATCAGTTGTGGGACAATTGGGTTGTTTCTACTCTTTAGTTTTCATGAATAATGCTGTTCTGATTATTGTGAACAAGTTTTTGAGTGAACATATGTCTTCATTTCTCTTGGAGTGAAATTTCCCTAGGAGTGAAATTGCTGGGTCATTTTGAGGAGTTGCTAAACTGTTTTCCATATCAATGGGACCATTTTACACTCCCACCAGCAACACGTAAGGGTTTCGATGTCTTCATATCCTCACCAACCCATGTTATCATCTGTCTTTTTTTTTTAATTTTTAAATTTTTATTTTTTTAATATATCTTTATTGATTTCAGAGAGAGGAAAAGAGAGGGAGAGAGAGATAGAAACATCAATGATGAGAGAGTCATTGATCGAGCCCACAATGCGGGCATGTGCCCTGACCGGGAATCGAACCCTGATCTCCTGGATCCTAGGTTGACACTCAGCCACTGAGCCACGCCCGGCTGGGCTCATCTGTCTTTTTTATCATAGTAATCCTAGTGGTTGTAAAGTAGTCTCTTGTAGTTTTGATTTGTATTTCCATGATGGTAAACATCTTTTCATGTGCTCATTGGTTATTGGTATATCTTCTTTGGAGAAACCTCTATTGAGGTCTTTTGTCCAGATTTATTTATTTATTTTTAGAGAGAGGAGAGAGAGAAGCATCGATGTGAGAGGGAAGCATCAATCAGTTGCCTCTCACATGCATCCCAACAGCACCCCAACCAGGATCAACTTGGGTATATGCCCTGACTGGGAATAGAACATGACACCTTTTGGTGCACAGGATGATCAACTGAGCCACACCAACCAGGGCCCTCTGTCCAGTTTTAGATTGGGTTGTTCTTTATTGTTAAGCTGTAAGGGTACTCAATATATTCCAGATATTAGTTCCTTCTCACAATCTGTAAATATTTTCTCCCATTCTGAGGGTTATCTCTCTTATTGACCTTTCTAGGTTTTGGAACACTGTCTAGGCTCCAGTCCTTCTGACCCTTATCAAGTCACAGAACATTAGAGAAAGCAACAAATGTTTATTAAGTACCTTTCATGAGTTATTCATTTTAATTCCTGCAACAGGCCAGTGGTATATACAAGGTGTCTCAAAAATACGTATACAAACCTTACCAGCTGTTGGCTCAGTTTTGAAAATGAAATGTGTTTTAATAAACACTGCCTTTATAACTATTTGAAGTGTGTGTATACCTTGCTTTGGGACAGCTTATATCATGGGTCCCATTGTACAGTGATAACACTGAAGCTCAGAAATGGTAAGGCACCTTGGCCAAAGACCCCCAACTAGTGGGACTGGAAAGGGAGATTAAAACCCATAGCCTCTTGATTCTAAATCCATGCTTCTCATTCTCTAGCTACTAGGTCCCCTCTTATCACAATGAGTTGACACCAGATCCATCAGAACTATAAAAATAAAACACTGATATCAAAGAAACAATTAAGGACTTGGCCTGAGAGACCATTCACCTAATGTCACCTTTATGGAAAGGGGTGGGAATTGTGTGTATCTGGGAGGCTGGCCTGGGAATGGTTATCTCAAGTTGAAGCACGTGAGTATTTTTGGTAAGCGATTGTGTTTGCTCTTCCTTTTTGAGGGTGTCGGGACAGCCCCACGTGGCAACTATTATTATTCCGCTTGGCATTGCAGCCTGGAAGCTGGCAGCCTGGGGTGGAGCCCCGTGGCACGCTGGGATTTCATTATCAGAGCAGATAAAGGAGCTGGAAATTACCAGTTGGCCTGGATTTCCTAGTGAGATTGGGAGGGCAGATATTGCTGGGCAGGGAAAGGGCCCTGGGTCATGCCCTGGGAGAATGCTTGGCTGTGGCAGGCCAGGAGGGCCAGCTTTAAACAATTCTCTTGCTCTGGGACTTGACACTGGGAGCATTTAATATAATAGAATCCCAAGGCTGAAATGATGTAGTTACATGGAAAGAAACTCTGATGTGATGAGGGCTTTTGCTCCAGCCCACAATTCCTCCCCCCCCCCCTTCTTTTTATCCCACTCTGGAAATATAACCAGATAAGCTTTTATATGCATCAATAGCAGATACTCCAAATAGGCTTTCTCAAGAACAATTTCTCCCAGTTGGAAATGACCACTGTTGGAGATAAAGATTCAGTAGCTGGTGTTCCTTCCTGTCCAACATTCTTCTCCCAGTTTCTAGTCATCTTCTTAATCTGGCGCAATCAGCAGCGATTAGCAGAGCAGATGGTATGCACTGTCCAGTCGTGTGCATTCAGTTAGTGGGGTGGCTTTCGAGAGAGGGTTAAAAAGCCTTCAAGTTGTCTCCAAATGCACGCTGAGTCTTTCCAGCCTCGTATCCTTATAGAGCTGCACAGGGGTTGCAGCAATGGCAGTTTGCTAAATTCTGGTATAACTGAAGGAGAAGGGTTAGCCAAGGCTCAGGAGCCCCTATTCACATAAGATACTCTAAATCACGAATTCTTTCAACAGATAATATTAAGCACATGGAATAGCCCTAATACTATGTTAGGTGCTCTGATTCACAGAAGATTTGGATACATGGCTTGTACTTTCATGGGGCTGACTGTATAGTGGGTAGAGGTTGCCATGATGAGGTAAGTATTGATTATTATGGCTCAGTCAGAAGATTAAGTGTTCTATTCCCCAAGAAGGCAGGTAGAAATCAAATTGGGAGGATCAGAGGTGACATCTAGGAGAAACTGACTCTTTATTTGAAGAACTGGACTTAATGCATTTTCTAGACTCCATATTGCTTGTTTCTCTGGGGGAAAAAGTTTGGGAATCATTATACTCCTACATATCTTGCTGGGTGTTCCATAATGTAAGGCCCTGACCTTTCTTTGCAGGGGCCAAATCTCAAAGTTGTGTTTGCAGTGAGCACCTTTGAGGGATAAAGTAATATCTTCCTTTAGGGCAAATTGCAGGTGGGCTTGCTGCCTGCTATAAAAGTGGTAGATTCCCCCAAACTCAGTGTTCCTCAGCTGTGATCCAGACTCACTCTATGTGAAGCTTCCATCTGGGCCTTATTATGTTGCCATGTGGAACCTGGGGGCCAGAACAAATGATGCAAACATGCTGCCACTCATGCTGTTTACTGTGTTGTGTGTAATAGCACTTTTAGTTTTTGACCCAGGAGTCTTGTGTCTTCTGCTGGCATCCATGAAACAGTAACATGCTACCTTATTAGCTTGTAAAATCCCAGGCCCAACAGTATCCCTTTCACCGTGTGCTGAAATGCTCTTTCTGTTCTATGCTTTGTTAAAAAAGAAGAGGGACCCATGGTAAGGTTGCTTGAACCCCCAAAGTGTCACAGACACATAATAATATAGCTCCATCTGAGTTGCACCATCATAATTTTGGGGAAGATTATCTGAATTCAAATGAGATGGATTATTCTAGGGCAGAGGGTTCCAAAGTTTTTCATTTTGACAGCTGAACCATTTTTCCCCCCAAATAATTTATAAGAACAGCAAGATATATGAAGAATACAGAAAACTATAATTTAAGGATAAATGTTGAGTTTGAAAGCTACTTACCTTTTGTAATTTAGATGTATTTCAGTAAAGAACATCCACCATTCTATTTTGATGGGAGTTGACCTGTAAGGCAGCCTAGGTATCCTTGTGTTAGTTTAAACACAGGTGTTTGGTGGTGGAGGGATCTTGCCAGGGAAGGCAGCTAATTCTTCACTAGTTGGCTTCATAGGGAGGCATTAACTTTTGTGGATTTGCCACATTCTGCTATTTGGCTTTCAGCCATGTGGATTCAGAGACCTGATTTATCAGCATAGCAGGAGTGACTTTCAAGGGCTGACTCACATTTACTGTGCTTAGAAGACTGATATACAAACCAACATCACCTTTGTTCAAACTAGAGAAAGGTGCCCCTTCTACTTGGCCAACAGAACCCTACACCAAGGACTTGGTGAGAAGAGTTCTTGGGAGGCCCTCCCCTTCACTGCACACCTCCTGCAGGGCACCATCTGCACAATGCTACCCAGTGCACATGGCATGTAGCTCTGTTTAATGCTGCATCCCCAGCTGGATGCTGAGCTTGTGATGGATGGACCATGTCCAGTATATTCTTTTACTCACAGGGACCAGGCCAGGGCCTTGCCTTCTTCCATGAACTAAAATATATATATATATAAGAAAAGGAAGAATAGAAGGAAGAAAGAAAAAAGAAAGAAAAGATGTGAGGAGAAAAAAAGTCAACTAATAAACTAACAGGATAGAGCTTTTCTAATTTTGAAAACACTCTTACATATAGTAGTGCATTAGATCTTGTATATGTGTGCATGTGGTCATAACAGTCCTGTCATGCATATCAGACAGGTTTTTTTTATTTCGTGGTTGGGAAACTGGGATTCAGAGAGGCTGGTTGACTAAGTCCAGGTCACACAGCTTATAGACCTTAGAGCTGGATTTCTCCTCTCTGTGATATATGTAGTTTGGCTTTCAGAGGAGAGTGCCACTCCCTATTAAGGCTAATTGAGGGAGCTGTCCCAGGGAGCAGGTGGACCTTCCATGTGGTTGCTGTATTTGCTCAGCTCTGAATGGCTTCTTCTGTTTAATAAACCATGTTAACTTTACTAGCACTTGTTCCTGGCTCCACTACACAGCAGTGGTTTAGGCAATGTGTTGGAAAAATGTGCTAATTGCAGGCTCTAAATTTCTTCCATCTTAAAATAAATACTTGGCATTTTAGTACTTGGAGAGAGGAGTGACATAATGGAGCTGGGGGACTCGCAGAGCTTGGTGGCTCGCAGGGAGAGGCTGGAGGACATGGGGGCAGAATGTGCAAGGGCAGAAAAATAGAAGTTTGCAGAAGGTCCTGGGGTTTGGGGTCTATTTAGTGAGGGGTATGTAGGTTGGTATGTGCCAGTGGAAGGGGGAGAAGCAGAGGGGAGAGTGGAATAAAGTTCTGGGAGGACCCCATCATGCTCCCTGCTATATAAGAAGAGAGAACTTGCTAGTTCATAAGACTTGTAGGTATTTGGTGATTATAAGTGGGTAAGGTATAAGTGCATGAGTTGCATAGACTGTAGAGTTATTCTTTCACTCAAGAAATGTTTTTTGAGCACCTGTATGCCCCAGACACTGCGTTCCATGCTGGGCAAGCAGTGGGGACAAGGCCCATGTGGCCTCTGGCCCCATAGAGCTGACAGTGGAGTCCTGGAATATGAGCACTGGGTGGAACCTTAAAGATAATCTTTTTACCCTTTATTTTACAGTCACAGAAACTGAGGCCCAGAGGGGAGCATGAGCTTGACACCTATCACTCAGCTATTTAGTGGCAGAGCCCAAACTGGAACCCATGTCTTTTGATCCCAAGCCCAGACTTCTTCTACTCACATAGTCTTACTGCCACTAAAATACAGCATCTATTTGGGGTTGGTCACTATAGCTATATGGAAGTGAGTTAGATTCATAACTATCGTATGTATGTGTAGCTATTGTATTAGGCCAAATCTCAGTGGCTTAAACAACAGGAGTTGGTGTCTCCCTTATGTTAAGTCTTTTGAGCAGCTGAAATTCACACAGTCTGATTCTGTCATCTTTAAGCCTTCCTTAGGCTCCCTAAGTTCATCTGGAAAGATCTAGATTCTTCTAGAGGGAGGTTTTTAGGGGCCCAGGCCTGGAAGTGGTGCTTCCAATCCATTGGCTAAAATCAGTCACATGGCAGCACCTCACTGCAAGGGATGCTGGGAACCCCCCTGTTGTGCACCCAGAAAATGGAAGAACCAGGTTTGATGAGTAGTCAGTCACTGTCATGTACATTACCCATGAATTTCACTGTAGAATAGGAAAGGGAGTTTGAAAATATTTATTACAAAATGGGGATATTGGATATACTAGAGTTGAGAATCCCCTGGTATGTGAAAGTCCTTAGGAGGAGGGGTTCGGTAGATATTAACATTTTTCCCTCTCCCGTGGTTTTTCGGTCCATTCCTAAGAAGACTTTCCTTTGACCCGACTGGAAGGGCATACGCGTGGCTCCGAGGAGGAGGGAGAGAAGTCTGCGGACAGCGCTTCAGCCCAGGCTCCTCGCGCCCGGGGTGTGTGAGGTCCAGTCCCGGGCAATGTGGAACCCAACACCATTGAGGATCTCATTTCTTAGTCAATGAGATATGAGCCTTCACAAGCCCCCCTCGTGTTTGGACAGTGCCTCCTGGCTTACAGAGAGCTTTCTAGAATATTATTTTGCTTAAGCGTCACATTAGGCCTCTGAGATGAAGGAGGGGGAGGAAAGGAAGGAGCTAAGAGGAACTAAGGGAGTTCAGAGATGGGGGATTATTTCTAGCTGAGAAGTCTCACAGAAGAGGCGGCATTTGAGATGGGCCTTGAAGGAAGCATGGTTGGGAGAGGACAGCAGTCCAGTGGAGGTCACATCGTGGGCGAAGGCACAGAGGTGGGAAAACATCGGTGTATTTTTGCAACTGGGAGCGAAGGTCAGCTTGGCTGGAGCACAGCCTGCCTGTGGGAAGCTGGGCTGGAAACATCAAGTGGGCCTAGAATGTGGCATCATTACTATCCTTTCCTCACTGCCCCCTTTTTTTTTAAATCCCCACCCGAGGATATGTTTTTCTACTGATTTGAAAGAGAGTGAGAATGAGAGAAACATTGATATGAAAGAGAAACATCAATCAGTTGCTTCCTGTATGTGCTCCAACCAGGGACTGAACCCATCACCTAGGTTGTGCCTTGACCGGGAATTGAACCCACAGTGTTTTTGGTGTACGGGATGAAGCCACCGGCCAGGGCCCCTGCCCTCTCTGAAACGCACTTCTGCATCACCTGCTAGGCACCAGGCACTTTGCTAGGTGTGGGAGACACAAAAATATCACACACAATTCCCACCCTTACGGGGCTTACGGCCCCCTGAGGAGAAACACCACACACAGGGCAACCTTTAATGAAATGCATGGGAGCTCCTTGTAAAGTTTGCACTTCCATTTAATGTATGCCTGCTTTCCTGCTCAAATCCAAACAACAGAAGCCTCCCAGAGGCCCCCTTTCCCATGGACCTGAGGCTCTCTGAAAGGCCCTATGGTTAGTCTTTGGGGAGGCAGTGTAGACAGGTGGTTAAGACCACAGTCTCTGGAGTCTGAAGGCCTGGGTTGAAATCTGGTTTCCCACTTATGGCATATGACCCCTGGTGGAGTCTTTACTTCTCCAGCCTCGGTTGCTTGTCTATAGCATAGGGATGCCAATGCTACCTGGCTGACTGGGTTGTCCTAATTGGGCCAATGAGGGCAAATGCTTAGTACGCTGCATGCACACATAACCCACAATAAATGTCAACAGATACAGAACATGCTGTGGGTGGTGGCTTCTATGGCTTGCTGAGCAATGGTGGAGTCTCTGAGTGTGGAGAGCACCATGGGACATGGCCTTCCAGGAGCCGCAGTCAGGAAGCAAAGCTGGGCTGGTGCGCCTGGTCACTGTAGGCCCTTGGTGGCATTTCTTGGCTTAAAGTCATAGAGTTCTTAATAAGTCGGGTGTCTCTTGTAGACACACCCATATGTGCACACTCTTTAGCAGTACCTGGAATGCGGATGCGGAGAGGATTTTGTTGTTGTTGTTAATCCTAATTCAAGGATGTTTTTTCCATTCATTGTTTTAGAGAGAATGGAAGGGAGGGATGGAGGGAGGGAGAGAGAGAAAGAAACATCAATGCCAGAGAAGCACATTGATCAGTTGCCTCCTGCACATGCCCTGTCCAGGGCTGGGATTGAACCTGCAACCCAGGTACATGCCCTTGATTGGGAATCAAACCCACGACCCTTTGGTTCATGGGCCAATGCTCTAACCACTTAGAAATATCAGCAGGGCAGAGAGAATGTTTTAAATGTGTCACCACTAAGTGTTACATCCCATTCGGGAGCAGTGGGTTTCCAGCCACCCAACCAAGGTGAGTGCCTGGGCAGATGCCAGGGTAGCTGTGCCAGGAGCCCAGCTTTGCAGCAGCAAATGATGCATTCCTGTGGAAGAGGCGACTCCACGAGGGCTTCCTTCAATTCTACTGCCCCGTGTGAGTTTGCACACCCTCACACACAATCGCTTTTCCTCTCTTAGGAGCCTGGGATATTTCAGGCCTTGCGAGTCATTTGTGTTTATTAGATAGCCTTTGTTTTCCCCTTCTAAGATAGGAAGCTCATTAGAAGCAAGCATAAACAGTCACCCTTTAACCCAGAGTTGAAAAACGTCCCCTGAGAACCGGGGGTGGGTCCTAAGGGGGTCACGGTCAGGGACACAACCCGACTCAGAGGAGCTAAGCCTCCAAGTCAGGTTCCAGGAGATGCTGGGCTGACAATGAAACAACACTCCACCTTCCGAAGGGTTTTGAGGTTCTGAAAATAAATGCTTTCCCTCCGTAACCCCATCTCACAGGAGAGGAAAGGCTGGCAAAATATCATATTGTAATTAGTTACGATGGCCCAGGAGTCAGATGGGCTCGCACACTGGCTCCCCCCTTTCCTAACCCTGTGACCTTGGGCACATTACTTAACCTCAGATTCCCTGTTGTTAAATTAGGGCCAGTAAAAACACCTACTTTATAGGATTATCGTGAGGCTTTAGGGAAATCATGCCCATGATGGTTAGTTATTATTACTTATAGTAGCCTTCATTCATTCATTCATTCATTCATTCATTCATTCATGCAATGGATATTGACAACACTTTTCATGTGCCTGCTACTGTGCAAGGTGTTCAAGATGTGTAAATGAATGAGCCTCTGTTCTTGCTCTTGAGGAGGCCAGCACTCAGTGGGAGAGACACACGTGCACAGGTGATTATAAAACTATGAAAAATATGTGTGACAGGCTGTGGGAGGGACACCCAGCCCTAGGTGGTGGTGATGAGATATTGGTGACGGTAGTGATGACAGTAATAATGATGGTGATGATGGTCTTGCTGCAGAGCACTGAACAAGCTTGCATCTCAGTCTTCTCCCTCCTGACCTTGTTCTCCAAGTCAGGGGTGGCATCGAGTGGAGGCCGGAAAGGTGGGTTTAGCAAGTGGCAGGATGTAAGAAGACAACATTGGTTCTCCAATGGCCTGTCCTCCAGCCTCTTTATTGTCTATTCTGACCTCTTCTTGAGACTTTTTAGAGTAGGGAAGGTATAGAAAAAGGGAAGGGATATGTGATACGTGTTAAGTCTTTCCTTTGCATTACGAGGTGGGAGCTTCATCACCATTGTCACCAGAGAGGTTGAGCGGCTTCTTCATCATCACCGTCATTAAGGGGCAGAATCAGATCTCTAATCCCAGTTGCCTCCATCTCCCACTGCCTTCCCTTCCCTCCCGCTCCCTATCTGCCCCAGGGTTGCCTCCTTCATACTTCCTCAGGCCAAATACCTTAGGTTCTTATCCGAGAACACTGCAGTCATCAGCTAACACCTTAGTCATCAGCTAACACCTTAGTTATCGCCGCAGCCAAGATGATAAACAGGACCAGTGCTCTGAACACTGCCAGGAGGTAGGCAGATTTTCCAGATGTGTTAGTGGGTGGGCACAGAAGATAAACTGCCCTCACTAATGGGCTGCCTCCTGGCTGGGTCTCTTCCAGGTCAGCCTCAAAGATGTCCTGTGTGCAAAGAAATCTTTGCACTGAGCTCGAGCCTGAAAGTAGAGAGCATAAGGCCCGGAGCAGGGGCCACCCACTGGGTACAGATGCACCGGTGTGCTGGGCAGAGACACAGATAGCTCCTTCCCTCCAGCAGCCCCCGCACCCCGAGCAAGGCTACTCCGCGTGTGGAGGAGCAATCTGCATGTGCATTTCCTGGCAGTGTCTGATGTGTGCTGGTGTGCTAAGAGGTGCCCCAGTTCCCATTAAAGATTACAGTAATCTTCCCTTATCTGTGGCTTTGCTTTCCGTGGTTTCAGTTCCCCGTGGTCAGCCGAGGTCAGAAAATATTAAATGGAAAATTCCAGAAATAAACAATTCACAAGTTTTAAACTGTGCGCCATTCTGAATAACATGATGAAATCTCGCACTGTCCTGCTCAGTCTCAACCAAATGTGAATCATCCCTTTGTCCACTCTCCTCCCGCTAGTCACTTAGTGGCCATGTGGGTTATCAGATCAACTGTGAGTGTCACAGTGCTTGTGTTCAGGTAACCCTTATTTTACTCAATACTGGCCCCAAAGCCATTAACATAACTTTTATTACAGTATGTTGTAATAATTGTTCTATTTCATTAGTAGTTACTGTTGTTAATCTTTAATGTGCTAATTTATAAATTAAACTGTATCATAGGTACATATATATAGGGAAAACATAGTATATATAGGGTTCAGTGCTATCCACGGTTTCAGGCATCCACTGGGGGTCTTGGGACGTATCCCTGCAGATAATGGGGCACTGATACTAGGCAGTGCCCCACCCCTTTTCAGCCTGCCAGCTCAACCTGCAGATTTTGGACTTGCAGGGCTTCATAATCACAAGAGCCAATTCCTTAAAATAAATCTCTTTCTCTCTATCTCTCTGTATACATCCTATTGGTTCTGTTTCTCTGGAGAACCCTGATTAATACAGTTGTATATGAATGGTTTCCTGACATTTTTATAGTTGAATCCATCTTTATGGTTTGTATCTTGTTTAGGAATTCCTTCTCTACTTCTGCTCATGAAGATAGTTTTCTGTATTTTCTTGTAAAAATTTCAAAGACTACCCTTTCACATTTAAGTCCTTAATCTGTCTGGAGTTGATTTTTATCTATGATGTGAGGTAGGGATATCATTTTTGTATATGAAGGACCAATTATCCTAGTTTATCCAGCAGTCCATCCTTTCCCCACTGACCAACAATGCCACTTCTGTTCAAATAAACATGGGTCTGTCTCTGGGTATTCTATTCTGTCCCACTGTTCAAGTTGTCTATCCCTGTGCCAATATCTTAACTGCTATAGCTATATGAGTCTTAATGTCAGATAGCCAAGTAAATATTGAAATTAGATAAGAAAGGTTTCCTATTTATCTTTTAGTTTATTCTTGGCCCTTTACTCTTCCATGTAAATTTTAAAATTAAGGATATAAAAATTCATAAAAGTCTTTGTGGAATTTTTATTAGAATTAAATAGAAGCTATAGAGAACTTGGAACAAATTGACATTTAGAAAGTTTTGAGTCTTTTACTCTATCAGTATATTTATATCTTTATATATTTATTTGAATAAAATCAAATCCCCACCCCCAATAAACTTCACATTTTTGTTAGGTTTATCTTAGATACTTTTTCTTGTATATGATACAGATTATATTTGTATATGATATTTGTATGTATGCATATACAAATGTATTCACATATATATATAGTATATATATACAAATATATGTATATTTTTTCTTTTTTAAAGTAGTGAAAGATATCCAATGCACTCATCGCTCAGCTTCAGCAATTATAAATATACAATCAGGCTTGTTTTACCTCTAACCTCACCTACTCCTCCCATCTTAGGATCATTTTTAAGAAAATACACAAATTATATTATTTCACTTGTAAATGTAAATTACACCTTTAAATTTACATATTTAAAACGAGTTGTTGCTAGTGTGGGCAGTTCTAATGGTTTCTGAAAATTGACATAAGATCTAGTAATCTTGCAAATCTCTCTTATTTATAATGTGTTTGTAGATTCAATTGGGTCTTCAATGTAGGCAATCAGTTCATTTGCTAATACAGTTTTGTTTCCTTCTAATACTTGTGCCTTTTATTTATTTTTCTTGTCTTATTACACCATCTCCTCTAGGTTAGTGTGGAAGACAGGTGGTGATATCTTTGTCTTTTTCCTGATTTTAGTAAGAATGATTCTAGTATCTCACACTAAGAATGATGCTTATTGCAGATTTAATAGGTATCCTAAATGAGGCTCTGAAAGTTTGTTCCCTTGTTATCTTGGTTGCTAAGAGTTTTTTTAATTTTTAAATTATGAATAGTTAATTTTATCTAGGGATTTTTCTGTTTGTGCTGCAAAGATTATGTGGTATTTCAGACACTTCTTATACCACTGAGATTCTCTTAGCCTTAACTTGCTCTTATTCCAGCCACTGCCTCAGGGACCAGCCTCCCACAAGTGCACCTTCATATTACCTAACCTCCAGGTCCAACGACATGCCTCTTCCCTCCTCTGTTGCTGCCACAGTGGGAGCCATTATGGGAAGCACTAGCATTCACCAAAATACATTCACTGAGAGAAATGATTTCCCCTTCTCCCATCTGGAGAGTACTCAGATGCGATTGACATGACAATTCAGGGACTAAGTCCCCATGCAGTGGCCAGCCTGGTAACTCATCTCCCTCCTGGCTTTCCTTTCTTCTTGCCCCTCCCTCCTGACCCCCAAACGTCGTTCACTCCTTGGAAAAATACTCACCCTTTAGCCTTTGTTTCTAAGGAACTAAGGTTAAGGCTATGGTTTTCCTTCTTTAGTCCAATTAACATGCTGAATTACATTTGTAGGGTTTCTGATGTTAAATTACCCTTGCAGTTCTTTGAATAAACCAGCCCAGTTATAAAATGTTATATTAAAAAAATACATTGCTAGAGTCAGTTTGCCACCTTTGGTTTGAAATGTTCATACCTGTGTTCATGAGTAAGATTGGAGTATATTATTTATTTTTTAAATTCTCCTTGTCTGGTTTTGATATCAGTGTTATATTAGCCTCATAAAATGAATTGTGGGGTGTTCTCTCCTGTTCCTTGGAAAAGATATTTGAAAAACTATTCTGTTTCTTGAAAGTTTTAAAAGTGCACCTGTAAAATTGTCCAGGCCTCGTGTTTGTTTTCAGAAGGATTTATATTGCTGATTAAATTTTCTTTATGGTTATGAGATTATACAGGGTTTCTATTTCTGTCAGTTTTGGTTACTTACTTTCTCCTAGAAATTTACATATTTTAATCTACATTTGCAAATGTATTAACATTAAACCTATTAATAGGTTTCAATCTTTGTGGTAGTGTTATACCCCCTTCATTCCTAGTATTGCTTATTTGTATGTTCTGTCTCTTTCTTTTTGATCAGTCTCACTACTGGCTTATCTGTGCCTTTAGACTTTTCAAAGAACAGATTTTTAGTTTTGTTGATTCTATCATGTTTTTGTTTTATACTATGTTGGTATTATTCTGCTCTCTTTAGCACCTTTCCAACTGGTTGCTCAGCTCATTAATTTTAAACTTTTATTCTTTGCTAATATAATTCTCTTGAAGTATAAAATTCTCTTCAAGTAATGCTTAGGCACCCCATATGTTTTGATATGTAGTATTATTGCTATAATTGAGTTTTATGTATTTTTAGACACTATATATATCTATATATTTTAAATGGTGCCCTGACTGGGAGTCAAACTGTGATCTCCTGGATCCCAGGTAGATGCTCAACCGCTGAGCCACGCCTGGCTGAGTTTTATGTATTTTTAAACTTCCATTTTGGTTTCTCTTTTCCCATGAGTAATTTATAAATTTGTTGTAAACTTCCCAGTGTGTTTTAAAAATTATCTTTCTGTTACTGGTGCCTGACTTAATTGCATTGTAATTAGAGAATATCTCCTATATGACACTCATTCTTTGAAATTTGTTAAGACATTCTCTAACATAGGGCATGGTAATTTGAAAATAAATGTTCATTTTCTAATTATTGGAAACAGGTTTCTAAATATGTGTTTAAATCAAGTTTGTCAATGAATTATTCAGATCTGCATTTTAAAAAATTTTTATTTGCTTGATCAGTGAGTCATTGTAATGGTGGATTTGTTAATTTCTCCCAGTAGTTCTATCAATTTTTGATCTGTATACTTTGAGGTTATTGTATTAAGTGTAAACAAGTTTAGTATTATTCTATCACACTGGTTAATCAGACTGTAGCACTCTGCCTTTCCCTATTTTTGTACTTGCACTTTATATTATAATTGCAGCCCTGCCGGGTGTGGCTCAGTGGTTAAGCATCGACCTAGGATCCAGGCGATCAGGGTTCGATTCCCGGTCAGGGCACATGCCCGGGCTGCGGGCTGCAGCCGATCAGTGACTCTCTCGTCATTGATGTTTCTATCTCTCTCTCTCCCTCTCCTTTCCTCTCTCTGAAATCAATAAAGATATATTAAAAAATATATATATATATATATTATAATTGCATAATTATGTGTCTATCTCCCAGAGTAAGTGCTGGGAACGGTAACAGATCTGTCTTTTCATCCAGCACAGCCTTCAGTGAATACTTGTCAAGTGAATGGGTACATGAAAAAACTGACCTCAACCCCTCTGACGTGGCAAACGATTAATACTGAGTTGTATATCCCAGGATCTCTTGTTTTAGGCCAAGCCCTAAATATTGTCAGAATGTCAGATTTACCATGCACCAAAAGCTAGATCTCAAATATCCCTATCTGAGTTTAGCAATCCTCATTTTACCAAGGGCCAATCTGCCGTGGAATCCTGCTGGTTCCAGAATTTGATGATGACTGTTTCCGCTTGGGTGATAATCATTATCCCTCCCTTCTTTCCTTTGGAGATTTCCACTTGGAGAAAACAGAGTCAGCGGGTTCTTTCCTTCCTTTGAGCTAATATCAAAGTGCCGGTGAAGGAAGAGGGAGAGTGACTCTGTCAATGGCCATAGGAAGGCCCCTTCCCACTGGTGTCTGGAGGATCTGAGATTAGGTTGGGAGCGTCTATAGACTTGCTATGAAAGAAGCCAGAAGACTTTATTTAGTTTAAAAAGAATAAAGCCTTAGAGTTATTTCTGCTGCCAGGAGAATTGACTCAATGAGAGCTCCTCCCTGGGGTCCAGTTGCAGGTTTAGGCAAGTGGGCAACTATTTTAAATCAATCAAAAGGAAACTTGTATTGAGCACCTGCTCTGTATCAGGCCTTAAGCTAAGATAATGGCTGCAAAGCGGCAAAAGACTCTTTAAGGAACTGCAGAAAAAAATGTCTGTGTGACATAACTCATTTGTAGTTGTTATCTCTCTTCTTATTGACAACAATCCCAGGCATTAAATTTTATTGTTTCCATTTTGTAGATTAGCAATTGGAGGCTCAGAGAGGCGACTCGTATGCAATGAGGCTTGATCCAACCTCATGAATAAGTAATTAAAACATCTAACAGTTACTAAGTTCTTACTATGTTGCAGGTATTATTCTGCTTTAATGCATTATAGCCTTTAATTTCAAAAACAACCCTGAGATTGTTGGTCTCATTTAACTCCCATTTTGCAGATATAAAATTGATGCTTGGAGAGATTAAGAAAATTGTGCAAAAGGCTAACAGATACCAGAGATGGGATTTGAACCCACAGAGTCAGGCCCTGGTACTCCTACATTACCCACCCCCCCCAGCATGATTTGATACAATAACCTTGCATATGGAAACCCGAGGCTCCATTTTGAGTCCCAAATCTGCCTGTGACCTCCTGGCTACTTAAAGTGTGGTCCAGGGACCAGCGGCATTCACATCGGCTGTTAGAAATGCCGAATGTGGACTCGACTCCAAACCTACTGGATCAGAATCTTCATTTTACCTAAATCTCCAGATGATTTGCCTGCTCCTCGCCTGACTTTGAAACACGGTCTCATTGGCTTGGCCCAAAAAAGAGCCCACAGGATCTCTCTTGGCCTCAGTTTCCCCAACTGTAGAATGAAGATGGCATCTGTTCCCTTTCAGGGCTCCTGGGCAGATCAGAAGGCCGGAGGCATGTGGGAAGGCGTTGTAAATTGCACAGTGTTCTACAAAGGTCAAGGCCAGACAGTGAACCAGAGCATTAAAGCTTTAGAGAAAATTCGACAAACAGATAATGCCTTTTATCTCCAGGGCCCGGCTGGGCAGGAACTCACAGCCCTGTGTGTTATGCAAAATAACCAGACAGGAGAAATGCCTCTTACAGGCAGTTCCTGGAAATTTCTAGCTTTATCAAGGAATTTGGTTTCTCCAGTTCACTGCCTAGTGAAAATAGCTGGCCCTTAATAAGGCCCAGATGTTGACACAGTCACTCACCTTCCCCATTGCATGGATGCGTTTCATACTGAATTTCACCTAAGGAATTTTAGACTTTAAAGATACTAATCAAAAACACTGCTAGCTTCCCTTTGGGATTCTTGCTGATTTGGGAGATCAAAGCCGCCCCAACACCACAATGACTGTAGACAGAAAGTGAGGTTTCTTCCCCTGCTAATGGAAAGATGAATGCTGTGTAACAATGGCCATCTTAGCACTTTTGTCCCCAGGTCTGCTCCAAGCTGGTTCTATTTTCACATATTTTTATAATCCCCTCCACCCCCCCCACGGCCTTCCTTCCCTGCGTGCTATCGGTAAACATGGTCGGTGTGCTAACAGCATTAGCTTCTGTTTCAAATACAATTAAGTGGACGCCCTCGCTGGTTAATTCTTGGCATGCCTCACGAATACTTTCCTCACGTCTGGGAAAAGTCTGAGATGTTTGAATTCCAAACAGTGAATGATTCCCACGGGCATCTCACATGGGGTTTGGCGGAATGGAACTCGGGCCCGAAGGAAAGGTTCCCTCCGTGGTGGCCCCTCGTTCTATCCGGAGGCGGCCTGGTCTGACTTTCTGCAAGGGGCTGAGAAATAACATAACTCTTGACTTTCGAGAGCGCCCCGCACTCTTTTCGACGCGCATCTAGAGACCAGGCTGTTTTCATTACACACTCGCTGGAATGCATGGGATCTGCTCTGGGTCCCCGGGGATCGCGCTAACCCCAACGCAGGAATGGCAGAAATTTGACTTTTGGAGCCCCCACCGCCGTCTTCAATATGCGCTGTGCTTTCTTCCCCTTTCTAAAGAAACTGTGGAGGGAAATGGTCTCGAAATTGTTTTAAAGGGCCAGCCAACGAGGACCCTACCTCACCGAGGCTTTTCTTCCCCAGGCGAGGGCATCTTGCGGGCCTGGCCATTTGGCCCAGGACAGAGGCATGAAAGTGGAAGTTGACCTGCTGTTTGAGGCTGGGTTTGTGTCCCGTCTGTGCCACGTACTCACACAGAGGCTGGACACTTAGTCAGTTCTTCAGAGACTCTGTTTTCTTCCCGTAAAAATGGGCGGCCACGTTTCAGAGGGATCTTATGCAGACGTCATGAACCCCTGGCTCATGCTAGTGATAATCTGTTGATTTATCTAAAAAGATACTGTTTTCTTCCAGGTAGGAAATGACCACTGTCAAGCTGTATGTTATTCTTAAAATACTCAAGACGGAAAAATCAAGAGTTGGTCTGTTTAAGGAGCAGCTTAGATCCCGCTGAGAACCCAGATCCTTCTGCTTCTACAGCAGAAGCCACTCTCAGTGGGAGTTTCAGACCCACTGAATTCATCCCAACAAATATGGATGGACCTCTGGCTCCAGCGCAAGGCTGAGCCGGGTGTTTCAGTTACAGGATCGAATGAGACAGGGCTGGTCCCTGCGGTCCAGAGGCTGCAGGTTAGTCAGGGGAAATAAGTCAGAGAACCGGCAAGTAGGAAATAGTTTGATAAATGCCACAACTGGGGAAGCGTAGGTGCTAAGGACACCTGCTGAGACCTGAAAAGGGAGGAAGAGTTCCCGGATGTAGTAATATTTAAGATTGTGATCTCGATGATAAATGAGACAGACGAGGGGACACATGTACAAAAACCTGGACATGTGACCAAGCTGGGCTTATTCTGGGAGGTGAAAGAAATACCCCAAGAAGGAGCAGGGCTTGAGAAGGGGAGACTGGCAGCAGATGAGGCCGGAGAGAGGGCAGGCCCAGTCACAGAGGGTTGTATAAACCAGTGTAGGGAGTGTGGATAAACTTAAGGGCAGTCGGGAGCCATTGAAGGATATAATACAGCAGGTAACATGATCAGGTTCGCAGTTTTAAACGGATAGTACCGTGAGCGCAGCTGGTAAGTGGGTTCTTCTGTGAGCCCCTGGCAGCCCCGCGCTCCCCATCCCTGCTCTCATCCCACTGGTGGCAGCTGCCTCTTTCCTAATGTGTTTGCCTCCTGAGGGCAGGGACTGGCTCTGCTCACCGCTAAGCCCTCAGCAACCAACAGAGTGCCTGCATGTGGCCTGGAGGTGGCACAGGAGAGAAGGGGGCTCAGTCTCCTGGACAGGACTTGGCTCCACCCTCAGCAAGACCTCCCTGAGAAGCAGCGGCCCCTCCCTCTGATAAGCTAAGTAGAATTAAAGGCTTTTTGATGATGGAAGTGCGAGAATCACCCTGCCAAGTTCTGAAATGCTGAGCAAAGCCGGCCAGCAGAATGGTAGAAGGCAGAATTGTGTGGCTGGAGGGGCCAGTCCCGATTCCCTCAGGCATCCAGGGTATGCAGGTCCTGTGCCTCCCCATGGGCAACCCCTGACCTCACTGACGGCCACCTAATTATCCCCCCAGCATCCTCTTGCACCTCCAGCCTTTGCTCTTTCTCTTCTCTCTCCCTGGAATGCCACCTTGCCCGGTCTGGCTACTTAGATTTGAGGCTCAGTTCAAAAGCCTGCTGATTCATTCATGCTCCACTTCCAAGGAGCCACCGTCACCTCCTGCGGGGCCTCCTCCCTGCCTGTGACAGCCTCCTAACAGCTCCTCACTTCTTCTGCCCCAAGGTGAACTGTTCATAAGTCAGCTCAGGGATTGACAAAGACTCTCTCCTTGACCAAACTTTCTTCAGGCTCCTCTCAGCCCTCTTTTCAAAGAGGCAAAAGTAGGTTTATAGTTGTTCAAATGGAAAATAATCCAATAATTAATAAATAATAACATAAGAATAAACTTTGAGTTTTGCAGACTCACAACTGTAAACCTACTTTTGCCCCACTTTGGATTATTGATAATTCCAAAAACAGTCTTGCAGGCATTGTTTTGTACTATTTGTTCTTACCTCGACTCAGAAAGGATTACAGGTTTCCGAGTATATTTAAATTCCATAAAACGGCATCAATTTAAAAACGAGATATAAAACAAAAATGAAACAAGCAAGAATGTAGACAAAAGTGAAGCCAGCAACAGGCAGAAAAGATCAGCATAGCAACCCCCTCGTGTTTCTGGGGCCCCATGCTGGGCACCCAACTTTCCAGCAGCTCTTTTATAAGGGAAACTTGGTCAGTTACACACTCAGCTTCCTTCGGGGAAAAGCCTACTGGTTGCTTGGCAGATCAGAAGCCCTGCTGGTGACCTACCAGCCACCCTCCCCAGTGACTGGGGGCCTGGTGGGAACCTGAGGCCTCTTTGCCTGCAATACCTGCGCTTGTCTCGCTGCTCGTGTTCCCGGTCCTCTGCTCTGTGATGCAGCAGGGAACGTCACGGACGGAGCCCAGTGGGGCTTGTTCTAACTTTCTGTTTAAAACAGAAGCCCCTAGGCAGCTTACATATGCAACAAGTTGGGGTGCTTAGGATTTGCTCTCAAGCTTGTTAAGACATACACAGCCACCCTTCCCAGCTGCTGTGGGGCTGTGGCTGCCTTTAACCGTCTCTCTGCTCAGACAGCGCCCCCTTCCCAGCACTAGCTGTGGAGAGGCTCAGGGCAGGGGGAGCGTGTGGAGGGCGAGGCCACGTGAGAGGGGAAAAGGGGGCCTGGGTGGGGGATGAGTAGGATTTTATCTGCTCTCCATTCCGAGGGATTTAGATGCTTAGCTGCCTTTCCCACTAATCCCTGGAAATACTAACACTTGTGGGATGAGGAATTCCCCACTTAGGAGAGAGGGCTGGGCCCTGGTCGTTACCCTTCTGGGTGACACGGGGAGGTCCTTGCTAAATGATGCCTTAGCAGATGAGAAAGTGAGGCTGGAGGTGGGAGGCTCAGTGCCCTGCCCTGGGTCTCCTTGTTTAGAATTCGCCCTCTGAGATATGATACGACCTCCAGGTTCTATTTATCGCTGTCAGCTGGAGAGGGGAAGAAAGTGCCCGTGTTCTCCATGCTGATTTCATTTCAACCCTTCCCCCTGTTGCCTCGGTCTCCCTTGTTTAGGACGTGTCTGCTGAGAGGTGAGGGGCTTGTGCTTGGATGAAAACACAGTGGTGTTTGCCAGGAGCTACCGGGTGCCAGGACCGTGCTGATTGCTTTCCCCGCATCACCTCCTTTGTTCATCATTACAGGTACTATTATCGTCTCCAAAGGCACAGAGGAAAGTAAGATACAGGGAAGTTTAAAAAACTGTAATGGCACATGGCTTAGATGGAGCGCGGCTGAGATTTGAACCTAAGAATGTCTGACTGCAGGGCTCGCACCCTGAACCACTAGTTTCTGCAGCCTCCTCTCCAAATAGAAGCGCAGGGTGGTGCAGCACAGGAGTCAGGGCCTTGAGTGTGATGGTGGCTCTGCCGCAGATAGCTCTGAGACCCCTGATCAGGATGGCCCTTCTTTAGGGTTCAAATTCCTCCACTTTAAGGGGACACGGTTGGTCCATAAACTCTCTAAGGTATCTTCCAGCCATGAGAGTTGGTTATTCTAGAATGATGCCTACAGTCAAGAGCTGGAAGAAATTATGATCTTTCCTTCCTGGACCTGGCTCCCTAGAAGGGGGCGTTGGCTTTGAGATTAGGGCTCTGATCTCATTTGAGAGTCTGATGTCCAACATGGAGCTTTATGGGCTCTGGAGCTTTTGGACCAGGATTTTAATCCTGGCTCCGCCATGAGGTTTCCTGCGAGTCGCTTTTTCTCTGAGACTCAGTTTCCTGGTCTGTAGGATGGGGATAGTAAACCCTTTCCTTCAGACGACCTGCGAATACTCAGCCATCATGGTGGCACACAGCATTGTGTTCTCCTTGGGTGGGGGTCATGCCAGGCGTGGGGTTGGGCTGAACTGGTTTCAAGGGGGAGAAAAAGGCAAGTCTGGCTTTCTCTGGACAACCAGCGTGTGTTTCTCCTGCGCTGGAGGTGGGCGGGTGCATTTCCCAGCCCCAACATCCCCAATTGGCCAGGGTTTGGCCCTGTCCTGAGAAGAGCACCCCTCCGTGCTCTGTGCCAGGGGACTGACCCATCCATCGCCTGCTACACCAGCCAGGCCCTGCTCAAGGGAGGGACTCAGCACACAGTGTCTTTTGTTTTGGTCAAGGAAGAAGGGTTTGGGATGAGCTGGTTTTTCTTCCTTGGCTTTACCTCCAGTGGTCACCCATTCCCCCTTCCTCTCCTTCGTGCACACTAGCTGAGTTTTCTTCTCTGGATTCCCCATAGTGAGATGTCACCATGGGAGACGACCAGCTCCGGAGTCAGACACACCCTGAACTGGATCCTGCCTGGGGCTCGCTATCTTTCTGAGCCTCAGTGTCCTCAGCTGTAGATAATGCTAGAACCTGCTTCCTAAGGCTGTCGTGAAGATTAAAGGAAGCCCAGCACAGGCTCAGTAAACGAGAACTGCTTTTACTCTGGTTTCGGCTCTACTCTGCCTGTCACTGGGGACTCCCGGTCACTACGTAGACAGAGTGATGAACAGTAAAGAAATCAAAGCTGCGAGTTCCTTTTAAGTTGTGCCAGCCATTCTGACCTATAGCTGAATTTGAAGCTAAGTCAGAAATTTGAGCTCTGGAAATGCATCCATGACTTTTAACCAGAACCATTGGTGTTTGGGGCCTGGAATAGACTCAGTGATCGTATATTCTGATCTCCTCCTTTTGGAGTTGGGGGAAGGGAGTGCCGGAACATTCCTCCTCGCCTGTCGAAAGTAGTGGTTTAAATAAGATAAATTTGCTTATTTGTTTATTGATTTGTTTTCACATAAATATCAGCAGCCCAGGGCTGAAGTTGTAGCTCCACGATCATCAGGGAAACAAGGCTTCTTCCAACCTTGTTGCTTTCTCATCTCCAATACAAGACTCCCACTTTGTGGCCCAAGATGACTGCTCCAGCTCCAGCTATCACGCCTATAATCCAGCCCCAGGAAAGAGGGAAAGGGAAAAAGGGCGGCACAGACATACCACTTGGTATACATCATGGGAGTTATACAAACCATATCATACACACATAAGGATTTACTGCAAACGTAGGATTTATATACGTAAGGACCACAAAGTCATATTCACTAACAGCCCATTGGTGGAAATTCGTGATACGTCCATATCTAGCAGCAACGGAGCTTGGAGAGTGTAGTATTTATTCTGGTGGCTATCTACCCAGCCAATATTTGGGAGATTGTGCTGCAGAGTAGTAAAGGGAAAATGCACCTCAGGGGACAACCAGCAGGCTCTGTCACACTAAGGTAACACACCGGCTTTCCTACAGGTGCATTGGCCCCAAACCCGTGCTCTCTCCACAGCCTCACAAATTCAGATTACATTTCTATTAGGGTCTTAATAAAATTTCTTGAAAAATTCTGGTCACAAGGGGTAGGCTCTGGCAAGTTCCAGACTCAGACAGGCTGGCAAGAGCACAGATAGGGAGTGGGTGAGCGAAGACGGGGGAGAAGCGGGCCTCTGCCTGACTGGGGCCCTCCTGGTGAGGAGACCCCTGTCTGCCCTCGGAGCAGGGCCGAGGCGTCACACTGCCACCAAGGCAACAGGGGGCAGTGAGGCTGCGGCCAGAGGAGAGGGCAAGCACTTCTGGGGAGACAGACCCTGGTAAAAATCCCATCCAGTCTGTAAATGTGGAAGGACTTGCTGCGAAGATAGGTCAGTGGCCCCATACAACCAGAGCAGCCAGTCACTGACTTGAACAGCCAGGACTCTGGGAAAGCCACAGAAAGAGAACCTGGGCCCCGAACTAATAAAGGGCAGAACTGGGGCCTTCGGTATGTTTCAGGCTCCGAGACTTGGTAAGGGCATGTGTGTGAGAGAGGGGTGAGTTTGGGGGAGACTGGTGTGTGAGAGAGGGGTGAGTTTGGGGGAGACTGGTGTGTGAGAGAGGGGTGAGTTTGGGGGAGACTGGTGTGTGAGAGAGGGGTGAGTTTGGGGGAGACTGGTGTGTGAGAGGGGTGAGTTTGGGGGAGAGACTGGTGTGTGAGAGAGGGGGTGTGGGGAGACTGGTGTGTGAGAGAGGGGGGGTGGGGAGACTGGTGTGTGAGAGAGGGGGTGTGGGGAGACTGGTGTGTGAGAGAGGGGGTGTGGGGGAGACTGGTGTGTGAGAGAGGGGGTGTGGGGAGACTGGTGTGTGAGAGAGGGGGTGTGGGGAGACTGGTGTGTGAGAGGGGAGAGACACGGAGGGGGGGAAAGCAGAGACAACAATGGGAAAGTGAGCAGCAGAGAGGCAAGAACA
Organism: Miniopterus schreibersii; assembly: GCF_964146895.1. NCBI lineage: Eukaryota > Metazoa > Chordata > Mammalia > Chiroptera > Miniopteridae > Miniopterus > Miniopterus schreibersii. The sequence goes on from NC_138102.1 coordinate 175,915,666, forward strand.
AAGGGCTCTGAGAGAGGACAGAAAAGAAAGGAAGATGGATGGAAAGAGGAGGAAGGAAGGAAGGCAACGGGGAGAGATGAGGGGGAGGGAAGGGGAAGGGCCAGCAGAGGGACGGAGGGGGAAGGAGGCAGGAGGCAGTCGCGTTTTACCCGTGTGAGCATCAAAAAGAGCCGAGCGGGACAAGGGGCTGCGAGCCCCTGCCAAGCTCAGCACAAACCGGCCCCCACATCCCAGAGCAGAGGGCGGTGCCCCCGGGTCCCGGGAAGAAGTGCGGGCTCACCGAGCGTCCCCCCGGCGGCTGTCCCGAGTGCGGTCCTGCCCGGACAGCACCCGCATCCCACGCGGTGCCCACCCCGGGGATCCCGCAGCCCCTTGGGGAGCGTGGGGTGTCTCCCGGTGTCACTGCCCTGCTGAGCCCAGAGGCCCGGCCTCCGCCTGCCATGTGTGCGCAGCGCTGGCCGCCGAGCGCTCCTCTGTCAGCTGAGCGTCGGGGGACACAGCTCGGCCCCCATGAAGGGGCAGCGAGAGAGCAGCGCTGCCCCGACGGCCGCGTGGCATCCCCCAGGTCGGGGCTTGGCCTGGAAGATACGGGCCGCACCCGAAAGGCGCCTTTTACCCGGGCAAGAGGGGGTGCGCACATCTGTGTGGCATCGATGCCCCCTCGCCCCTGCTTCCTGGGACTGCAGCCGGGCGGGGGGGACAGTGGGACCGTTCGGGCCTGACACTGGGTTAGCCGGGCTGCGGGCGGGCGGCACTGGGGGGAAGCTGAGCGGGGAAATGCCAAATGTAGTTTGGCTCTTCTTTCTTTCTGGAGCCATTTTTCTTTCTTCTATTCGACCGGTATTTTCCTTTTCGTGCCGGTGGGGGTGGGGGATCCTGTAACATTCCTGCTTAGCACACACATAGCTTGCCTTGTCTTGAAAGGAAAACATACACTGACAACGGAAACCTCACAACCTCCCGAGTGGGAGACAACCTGAGGATTCTGGCTTCTAGGATATTTATTTTGGTTACTGTTTAATGTACTGAACACCAACCAGGATCCCTTGACTCACAACTGAAATGGGATCAGAATCCAGAGGCATGACGTCTCTGCTGGAAATACAAAGGTTGTATAATTGTATAAGAGCAAACAATTATATTTAAGAAGCAAGTGATTCGTACAGGGTGGGGCCAGGCATATCCATGTGTCGGGAAGAAAGAGTTCAGCGTGTTATATTCTGGACGGGTAGGGTGTTTATGTTGAGGGTCCCCACCAGCCCATGGGTGCGGTTGGGGCTCTGCTATGGTCTACCAGATGTCCCGGGGAAAGGGTAGGTGTAGCAGGCCAGATAAGATAAATTATGAAGTTTATTACCCAAGACTCACAAGACCTGACACTACTCAGGTGGTGAGGTGTTGAGGCAGATCTTGGGCCAAACCCAGGTGTTTAGTAGCTGAATGGTTTTTGGAAATTCAACCAACCTTTTTGAGTTTCATACTCTTAGTTTTCAAATTTCAAATAAGATGTCGTGAGATATAAATAAAAATATAATACATAGGTTAAAAAGGCTGATAGAATAGGAACTTAGCAAGTGCTAAGCAACCTGTATTTTATTTCTTGCCAGTGTGTCCTCAACTAGACCGCAAGCTTCTAGAGTGTGTATATAATAATTTATAATATTTAACCTTAGTGCTTTGTAAACTTACATTGAAAATTCCTTACTAAATGTGCCTTGGTTGATTATAATAAACTCTTTTCCCCTTTAAGGTAGATGTTAGGGTGTTTATTTTGGGAACTCCTTCTTGAGCCCTTCAAGTCTTTTTTAAAATAACAGTTTCACTGAAACATAATTCAAATACCATAAAATTCGATTATATTCATCCTAGTGGATATGAAGTGGGATCTTATTGTGGTTCTGATTTGCACTTCCCTAGTGATTGTATCTTTTCACCTGTTTATGGGTCATTTGTAATTTAAAAAATATATTCATTACCTTTTCAGATTTATAATTTGCATTTTTTCTCCTATTGCATGGTTGTTGTTTTTTGCTTACTTGATATACTTTAAAGCAGAAAAGATTTTCATTTTGTTGCTTGTACCTTTGATGTCACATTTAAGAAACCTTTGCCTAATCCAAGGTCATGAAGATTTACTTGTATGTTTTCATTGAAGAGTTTTATAGTTTAACAAATAGATTTAGGCCTTACTTTTAGGTCTGTGATTCATTTTGAGTTAATTTATGTATGTGATGTGAGAAAGAGATCTAATTTCATAAGTTAACACATGGATATCCAGTAATCCCAGCACCAGTATGGTGCTGAAGAATGTTCCATGTGCACTTGAGAAGAATATGTATTTTACCGTTGGCTAGTGTTCAGTAGATGTCTGCCAGGTGTAGCTGGTTTTTCATATTGTTTGAGTTCTAGTTCTTTGTTGATATTTGCTCATTACTTAAATGGATCCATCAAAAATAGATACGTTATCCATTGTGAAAAGAAGAGGACATTGAAGTCTCCAGTTATTATTACTGAATTGTCTGTTTGTCCCTTCAGTTGTGTTGGGTTTTGCTTCAGGTAGTTTGGGGCTCACTTGTTAGACGCATGTATGTTTATAATTGTTATGTCTTCCTGCTGGATTGTCCCTTTAAGCATTATCAAATGTTTCCCTTTGTCTTTGCAAACAATTTTTGTTTTGGGGTCTATTTTGTCTGATACTAGTATAAATACTCCAGTTTTCTTTTGGATGCTGTTTGCATGGTATTTTTCCCCATCATTTCCCCTGACCTTTTGAAGTGTCATTTCTCAATGTTCTTTTCTCTCTTATTCATGTTCTTCATGTTCTTTTCTCTCTTATTATATTATCTTATTTATGAAAAAATATTTTCATAAACCAGACATTGTCTCCTTGAGTTCAGTGACATATTCATCTTTGTACCCCAAGTGGCTAGTGCCATGCCCTATATATAATGAGTGTTCTTTTAATGTTTGATGAATAAGTGGTGATGTTTATTTATTTATTTATTTTATATCTTTATTGCTTTCAGAGAGAGGAAAGGAGAGGGAGAGAGAGAGATAGAAACATCAGTGATGAGAGAGTCATTGACCGAGCCCGCAACCCAGGCATGTGCCCTGACCGGGAATCGAACCCCGATCGCCTGGATCCAAGGTCGACGCTCAACCGCTGAGCCACACTTGGCTGGGCAGTGGTGACGTTTAGGAATTGAAAAATTTAATTAAACTTGTTGAGAATTTTTCATAGGGACGCGACCCAGAGAAAGACAGAGAGTTTTTCCAATGAGACATTCATGTCATCTTTTTATGAAAATGCATTGTTTGCCTGGTTGTCCTGGGGAAACTGAGGCAATGCATCACAATTGTGACTGTGCTGCTGGTATGAATCAGGCACCACTGTGGAGGCAAAAATCAAACACAATCCCCAGGGCTGACCTGACTCAACCACTCAGTTGTGGGAGGAGAAGCTGCGGCAGAGAGAGCAGACTCATGGCGAGGTTGGTGATCCAAGAGAGCAAGAGACCAGTGAGAATGAGAGACAGGCCCCATTGCTGCTTCAGTGTAGTGATGCTGCCTCCTGATACATGCAGCCCAATGGATGTCAGGATTCACTGGTATCACCAGTTAAATTACTTATCTTCTCAGGCAGAGGATACAAGAGTGGAAAGAGAAACTGGATGAAATCCCCCTATGCTACCTCCTCCTGGGGAGTGGAGTGGAAGTTCCCTTTTATATCATGACCCTTTTCAGAAAATACCCAAACTCAAACTGGCTTGAGTAAAGAGGTTACCAATCCATGTAACTGAAGAATTCAGGAATTCTCTAGGAGCTAAGTTGATACATAGAGAAGTGAATCTCTCTTTGTCTCTTTCTACCCTTGACATGGTGGTTGCATTCTCAGGCGTTTCATCGTGGCCCTTGGCACTTCAGGCTCCTATCCTCCTAGATTCAAGTCCTGCAGAAAAGAGGGTGTGTGTCTTTTTTAGAAGTTCTAACAAAAGGATCATTGTATTTTAATGATTCTGATTGGGCCATATGCCCACCCGTGAACCAATCACTAGGCCTAGAGCCATATAATGACCCAAGTTGCCACCTCTGGATCAGATGTGGCATCAACTCCATCCAAAATATGTATGAGCTAAGTAGGGAACAGGTGGTTCTGGAGAGAAACATCAGGGCACCATCCAAGGAAAAGAGTTGAAACAGAGAAGAAAGATGTTCACAGACAGATTTTCCCACTTCTTTGAGATGTATGTTGTCCAATATGATAGCTACTAATCAGATATGGCTATTAAACACTTAACATTGGGCTAGTCCAAACTAAGATATAAAATACACATTGGGTTTTGAAGACTTAGTAAGAAAAAAAAAAGAATGTAAAATAGTTCATAATAATTTCCTTATATTGATTACATGTTGAAATAATTTTGATCTGTTTGGTTAAGTAAAATATATTATTAAAATGAATTCCACCTGTTTCATTTTACATTTGTAATGTGGGTACTAGAAAATTTAAAGTTACATTTGTGGCTCATATTATATTTCTATTGGACAGTGCTACTCTAGATGTTTCTAGATTCATCTTTCAACTGCCGTATTAGATGGCAATTCTCTTGACATCAGGGATTGTGCCTTATTTATTATTATTATTTTAGTAGAAAGCCTTGTGTATACTATGTGCTTAGTAAATACTACAGAATAAATGAGTATTTTCTGTCTTAAATAATTATCCATTTTCAACAGAATGAATGCAAACTTCTGTAACAATCTGACTTCAGCACTGTATTCCACGCTTACTTACATTTGCAGGTTGGATTGTATATCCTGGGCCATGTTATGTTCAAACAGGTCTGTACTTGTTCCTTCCGGTCTAGCCTGCAGAGATGACGGAGCCCAGGACACAGAAGAAAGAGGTGAATGAGAGGGTAGGGTGTGTGGAAACTCTTCACATGATGTAAAGAGCTGTTCATGTTCTATAAAGAGCTGTTCATGCCTTGATGTTAAAGCCTTAGTTAGAGTATCCTCAATCTCTGAAGTGCTCCAAATTTTTGAGGAATGACTTAGGCATTCCCCCCTTTACTTCAGTCTTACACTTACTCCAATTTGGACTTTCTTGAAACCTTTCCTAAGATTCCCAGAGTCCATCAATATCCTTGTTCTCTCTTTGGCTTAAACTAGCGCGTCTGAATTTTGGTCACTTGTCTTCAACAAGAAGAATCATAGGGACATAGCCCTCTCAGGACTGTGCACAGTAAATGTTGATTGAACTGTGGAAAGATTCCGTGGCCTTAGGGCAGAGAGCAAGACAGAGCAGAAACTAGGACCCAGATCCTCTGGCACTGGGATCAATGCTCTTTCTTCTCACACCACACTGGGCCACAGGAGAGAAATACAGAAGGAGTGCTGCACACGTTTATGAAAGGTGATGTCTGGTTTCCTTCTTCAGGCAGTTTTCCTGTGGAGGGAAGTGGACTGCGGGCGCAGGGCCATGATGTCTGTTGTGTCTGTACTTGTTCCATGAGCTTTGAGCTGTCCCCCAGGCAACCGTATATGTGCTAATGTTTCCTGCTGATGTTTTCCGTCTTTTCAGGAAAAATCTCTGGGAAGAGTACAATGCAGACACTGTTCTTCCCAGGGCGAGACTGCAGCCCCAGGCTCAGGCCTGGAGTGTTCTGCAGAACTGACTGGCTGTGATGCAGAGGTCAGCAAGCACATCTGCAGACTGATAGCTGAGAGTCCTAAGGATGCACCCCAATACTAAAGAGTAACTGACTTCAGGAATAGCTAGATCCAGGTGCTCATGTGATTTTTATCAGAAAGTTAGTTGGCTACAGCTCTGTCTCTATCTTTCTTGGTATTGACTTCATTCTTAGCATGGTTGGGGGGCTTACTATTGAGGTAAACTCTGGCAGCTCTAGGTTTATAGCTCCACGGCTGAATGACATTTCCTTCATCATGCCAGCAACATTTCTAGAATTAGTTCTTACCGGACACACTTATGCTACATTTCCACTTTTGAACCATTTCGTTGGTTCATTGTTTGTTAAACCATTCAACCAAAAAAATGTTGATTGCTTTCCATGTCCCAGCAGCATTTTAGGTTACAAGGAATATGGCATTAAATAGACATATGAGATCCCATCGTTCATTTCAGAAGTGGGAGATACACACACCTCAAAAAAATTAAGTAAACAATAAAGAAAATACATCAGGTAATGATAAGAACTGTGTGGAAAATAAAAATAGGGAAATATGATTAACAGTGATTGGGTTTCTACTTCAAATTTGGTGGTGAGGACAGACCACCAATCACCACGGCCAGCAAGTGGCATAAACAATCGATTGTTAATAATGCTGTTGCCAGGTGCCTGAGATGGGGGTGGGGGGGAGCACTTCTGATGGAAAACTGGAGTGCTAGTTTTTAGAATCGGAGGGAATGGATGCTGGGTAGGGAAAAAAATCATAGTTGTAGACTATAGCAATTCTTTTATACAAAAATTAATAAAGCAATTTTTATCGGGAGGCTTCAAATATTAAACAAATGAACACAGCAGTATTTTCTTAGAATGACTTTATTTTGTGAGGTTGGTGTGATCACGGTGGACATTCCGAGTTAGGCTGTGAGAACAACAACGCTGTCTTGACGAACCTCGAGTGAGATCTATGCTGAGTTGCACCAAACAAAATCCAACTCCCTTTTCTTGTTGCTCATCCTCTGTGAGGGACAAAAGGGCACATTTGCCTGCCCCTTCCGAGCACTTGTCCATTTGAATTCTGACCCTTCTGCAAACAACTGTTTGAAGGAATAAATGTCCAACTTCAAAAAAATAAAAAAGCTGTTGCATTGTACAGTAGATAAATCCATATAGAAAGTTTTCTAGCCGCCCCCCCCCCCCCCCCCCGCCAAATAGCATCCACAGAGATGCAGCTGTGGGAAGCTCTGGGCATAACTGAATGGGCTCTGCAGCTTGTCTGTCTCAATCAGCTGCATTTAATCGATTGGATTCCTGTTTTTCCCCAGGATGTTCTTGCTTTACTTTTGCATATCTTAAAGGATCATTGGTACGGTTTTCTCAACAACAATAACAAAGTCCTAACAGGTGGATGAGCTCGTCCCAAAGCAGAGATCAGATTTCGGTCAGAAGCTTAGCCTGACACGCTCAGAGTCCCCCACTCACGATCCCACCTTAATGCCCATGCTTTTATCCTGCGCTTGGGAGCCAAGGGCTTGTTGGCTTTGGCTTGAGCAGGTTCTTCACCTCCCTTGTATATTCTGTGCCAATTCAGCCTCCACATTTTTATTGCTGCTGTGATACCCCTGGACTCCCTCTCCGGTTCTTTCCAAATCCCATCTATCCTTTGAGTCAGCCCTGTCCGGGGCCTGATTCCTCCCAGCCCAGCCCACTGCATCTCCACGCCGCTTTGCTTCACTCAACAATTTGGGTTTGTTATTTAAGTTGTAGATAGAAAAATGAGGTGAAACGTCTATGATCTAACATCATTCTTTTGGAGAGGGAACAGCTTTGACTAAAAACACCTGAATCTGTCCATTAAGGGGGTAGGCAAGCCAGAAAGGCATGAGTTTTGGTGGGCTCACAGGATGGCTCAGGTGTGTGCCTGGAAGAAAGAGAGACATTTGTTTTCCACTCCTGAGAGGGAGGGAGGGGCAGGGAAGAGAGGTGATGGGAAGGAATGGGGAAGAGAGGGAGACCCAGTGAAAGCATCAAGGTGGGGCATCCGAGCAGTGCAGACAGCCTCCCTGCTGGGGGTGGCAAAGGCCTTTTAGATAAGGAGTCTGCAGCTCCTCTTAACATCGGTGCTATGTAATCTCTTTTCTCACTTGAGGGAAGTCTATGGCTCTCATGAGAGCTTTGAGTGAGCAGCTTCTGGAGAGAATTGAAGAAAGAGCTGGATTTTATATCTGGGTTGAAGTGGGATGAAGTTGAAAGTATGGATGGAGGGAAGCAAGAACCTGGACCCAATGACTACACAGGGACTTTGTAGAAATCTTTGGGAGGAATCTTTTGGGAGTTCGAGCCAATCACAGCCATTTCTCAGGGACTCACAATGGGGTTGCCCTGATTACAGTCTCTATCCAGGGGTGGGGAACGCCCGGCCTTTGAGATCATTTGGTCTGGCCCTGCCAAGGCAACTGCAGGCAGGACTTGAAATTCAATAAATTCAATTAAATGTTTGACCAAATATAGCAGGCCAATTTTAAAGTTGATAATTTTCTATGACCCATGAATGATGTTATAAATATCCCAATGGCCCTTAGCAGAAAAAAGGTTCCCCAGCCCTGAAGCACCACAGCAACTTGATAATCCCCAAACCTGTCCAGGAACCTCTTATCCCAAGAACCAACTCCTCCAGGAAGCCACTTCTTATTTCTCCCCCTCATTCTCACTTTCTGTGGTCTTTCCTTTCCCCTCCCTCCTCATTTCTACCTCATCCTGTCCTATATAGAGCAATTTTGCTTTTACCATCCTTCTGTCTACTCTCTCTGTCAGCATGACAAAGACCTGGTAATGGACCAAATGATTGAAAGATCATTCATTTTGGAATAGCGGAAGGTGAGGTGCAGAAGAGGTAGGCTGTACATCTTTACAGTTTAATATATTTTTGTACCTGTCTCATGCTCATATGTGCAAACACATACATACATACAGGACTTATCAGAACCTTTGATTTTTAAATTCTATGAGAGTAGGGACCATGTCTTTTTTATGAGCCCTTGTTCAATGAATCATAGATGACCTTCAGCAAGTCACACGACATCTACAGAAGGAGGGAGGGAGGGAAAAGGGTTGACATTTTTAGAGCCTCTGTTACATGCCAAGCATAAGGCACATTACATGTAACATCTACAGTATATTCAGTATAGTCAATGCCTACTATGCACCCAGTACTCTATGTAAGTTCTCTTGTTTAATTCTCGCCACTGGGCCACGTTACTCAATTCCGGGAATTGTGCAATATGACAACCATGCTCATAGTCATCTCATAACGTAGGTGTTGTGAGCCCCATTACACTGATCAGGAGCCTGGTGTCTGAGGATCATTAGCTCTGCTCAAGTTTTTGCAGCTGGGAGAGCAGAAGCAGAACGTTTGTCCTGGTCCTTTGGACACCATGGCCCATAATCTTTCTTTTCTCCACCCTAAAACAAATCTATTTCAAACGCTTGAGGACAAGCCATGGAGAGGCCAGGAATGAGGAAGCCTGCGCCCCTAACTCATACGCTGCGCGGCAGGAGGGGAGAGGACACATGCCCGTCCAGGGGCGCTTCTCAAGAGGAACACCATGGGCGCTTCTGGTTGCATAGCCCTTCATCATGTAGGAATGTTTGGTGCATTGCAGGATATTTTGTATCCTTAGCTCTTGCCCCACTAAACGTTAATGCTGCCCTTTCTCTTGGTGACACCCCAAAATAAGTATTCTCAGACATTGTCAAATGTCCTTGGGAGAGTGTACTGTCCCCTCGAAGCCAGCTAAGAACCACTGCAGGTCAAACTGCCTCCATAAGTGGTGTCCTGGGTCCCCTTTAACTTCAGTGTTCGATAATTCTGTATAGAAATGAATGAATGAATGAATGAATGAATGAAGGCGAGAAGGTCAGGCATGGGCCCAGGGATTGGCTGCTCTTGCGAGGGCAAGTTTGGATGAGATGTTCCTAATGGCCTTGGAGTCCTGAGATTATGGGGGGCACTCAGAAAGATACCCCAATGGAAGTGTGATGTATGTCCCAGATGTGAGATGAAAGGACCCAGAAGGCAGGCTTCATGCACTCTGCAGTTTACCTCTAACCAGACTCTTCCCTGGTGCTTTCAAGACTGTTAAGTGAAGACGCTCGATGGCAGCCCAGGGCGGGAGCAGAGGAGGGGAGGAGGCGCCTGGCCCCGCTGTAGCAAAGTGGAATACCATCGCCCTCGGCGCTAATGCAAACCAGCTGCCCGGCGGCCCCAGCTTGCGATAGAACAGGCGGAATTCTTGGACACTGAGTTATTCTTAGAAGCATGTGCACAGCCCCCTGGCAGGGCTCACTGTGAACTGGCTGTTGCCAGCCCCCTGTCAGGATGCTGTGCCAGCAGAACCAAGAGTGATTGTTCTTGCTTATGAAAAATAACTTTGGGGTTTTAATTTCAAATAACCCACAGAGTTGAGGCCTGGATGTGGAGAGTGGTGGTAAGGGCGAAAAGGAGAGCAGGACAAAGGAAGGGGGTGAGGGGTGGAAGAGCATCGTTCACTCATTTAACAACTATTTATTGATGCAGATGCTGGGGTTCTTATCACACCCAGACTTGCATTTGATCTAGGTGGACACAGGTGTCTAGCAGTCTAGGGCTTGAGATTTGGCATGCCCCTGTGTTTTTCGGTTCTGTTTGTTGAGTGCTTTTACATAGATTTCATTCAGTCTTCACAGGAACATTCAGAGGTAGGCATCATTGCTCTTATTTGACAGGAAACTGAGTGTTGGGGAAGGAATCTGCCCAAGGCTCCACAGCTATCAAGTGGCAAAGTCAGGATTTGAACTCAGGCCAGCCAACTCCTGCCTTCACGCCTGTGTGGAGCACCAATTCGATGCCAAGTCTGAGCTAGACATTGAGGCTGTGAAGCCTGAATCTCAGCCCTCAAGTCTCTTGGTTGCACCATGTATGGGAGAGACAGGCACGTGACCAGGAATGATAACAGGGTTTGTAAAGCAGGAGATCTGAGGAACCCCACCGGGTTGAGCGAGGGAAAGCTCAGCTTCAAGAAGGAGTGAATGGGTGGGTCCTAGGCATCTCCACGTAAGGCAACGAAAAAGAGCAGTTCATGCAAAAGACCAGCGTGTGTGACAGTGTGTGGCTGGTGATCGTGAGATGCTTGGTGGGGGTGCACTGAGGACATGTAAGATCAGATGGCCAGGACGGCGAGAAGGATCTGAAGAGGAAGGGCCTCTAGGACAGCCCCAAAGCTGGAACTCTGACCTGGAGGAGCTGGAAACTCATGTACCCATTTGTTTGCCATTTGCTCATTCAACACTTATTTAGTGAGCACCCACTATGCGCTGCACACCAGGCACTCTACATCTCAGAGTTTTAAGCAGGAAACAGGTGCATGCTTTGTAATTTACAGGAAAATGGTACCTGTGTGGAAAATTATGAAGGGGCCTCCATGGTGGCCCAGGAGGAAGGTGATCCAGAAATGACAGCGGCAGGAGCTGGGAGTTTAGGTGCATACTAACAATGACTGGCCTCTCCCCTTGACAAATACAAAGGATTAACTAAAGCTCTTTATTTCCTCTACAAAACATATCAAGAAATGCATGCCCACATCAGGGGAACCGCCTGTGAATCTGGGCTACTCTCCAGGATGCCCGGGTCTATCTGCTCCCATCAGTAAAATTGTATATCTATCAAGGATCATTAGTGTTTGCTTCCAAATCTATTTATGCCAGTCTTAGTTGTTAATTACTTAATGGAATATTAACCCAAAAGTGTGCAAAAAAGAGAAAATTTGCCTATGAATGCTGAGTTAAAAGCTTTGAAAAGATTTAGAAGAATTACTGGGGAAAAAAAAGAAGAAAGCTATGAAATTGGGTGTGGTTGAGACAATGAAAGGATTGGGAAGATCATAAAATTCTAGCAAGATTCTGCGCTCAGATTGCTTTACAAGGGTCTTTAAGGTTTCTCTCTACTTCAAAGAAACTGGTGCTGGAAATTGTCGATGATGCATTATGGGTGTGGTTTACGTAAGAAAGATGACAAGAAGCTCCAGTTAGCAGACCCGTTCTCAAAGAGAAGCCTTGGCTCCGCATCAAAGAGTGGTGAATGAATGTGCATTTATATGCTTTAAGTTAAAATTAAACAGGTTTGAAGTATTACGTATCATTTTTTTTAGCTTTAAGAAACGTTTTTATTGAAGTGTAACACACTTAGAGGAAAGTGCACAGATCTAAGAGTCTAGGGGGATGTATTTTCACAGAGTGAACACCCAGTGTAACCAGCAACCAGATCAGGAAGTAAAACTTTGCCAGCACCCAAAAATCTTTCCTTATGCCTTAACCCGATCATTGCACCCCAAAGGTGACCACTACTCTGACTTCTATAAGCATCGATTACTTTCGCCTATTATATCAATCAAGAAGAATGTTTTTGCTTTTTGTTTTTGGCCTGATTTCTTTTATTGGGCATTATGTTTGTAAAATCCATTCATGCTGTTAATGTAGAAATGACTTGGTCACTATTCAATGAGCTATGTGGTGGTATACAGTAGGCACTCAGAAATGGAAACCAAAAAGACATGTGACATCTACCAAAATAAGACACCTGGACAGCTGCCCATCATCTGAGTTCCCATGGTGCCTTGGAAGAGGGGAACACCCCATTCTGCTATTGGAGGGTATTTATGTCGTTCCCAGTGTCTGGCTATTACAAATGGTGCTGCTATAAGCATTTTCATACAGGTCTGGTGATTAACGTGCACATGCATGTCTTTTGGTATCTATCTAGGAGGGAAATTGCTGGGTCCTAAGTTGTATATATATTTAAGTTTTGCAGATACTGTCAAAGTGTTTTCCAAAGTGGTTGTGTCATTGGTTTATGCTCCCTCCCATATGAAAATTCTAGTAGCTCCATCACCCTTGCCAGTATTTGGTCCAGTGTGTGTCGTTGTTGTGGTATTTAGTTTTAGATGTTCCTGTGGAGGTGAAGTGGTATCTCATCGCTTTTTGTTTGTTTTTGTTTGTTTGTTTTTTCACCTGTGTATTATCAAGGTTTGTTGCAATACGTTCCAGATAGTTAATGCATGAATTAGTTTATGACGTAACTTGAATTCCATACATTTGTACATGCTCATAGCAAAGACTGTGTAGAAGAGTGTAGTTTTATTTTTTATATTTTTTTAAATTTTAAAATACTTTTATTTTGAAATCATTTTAAGCCTAGAAGATTTAAGAATAGAACAAAGCTTTTTTTTTTAATTGTTCAAAATATTACAGATGTCCCCTTTTTTCCCCATTGACCCCTTCCACCCCACACCCACCCCTCTCCCCAGTCCCGCCCATACTATCGTCTGTGTCCTTGGGTTCTGCATGCATGCATATAAATACAGACAATAGTGTTTGTTTGTTTTTAATAAGTCTTTTATTGTGGGATGAGTTTAGATTTGTGGGAAAGTCACAGAGGCAGTTTTGGGAGTTCTATATAGGCCTCCCCCAGTTTTCTCCATTGTTAACGTCTTACATTCCCACAGTATATTGTCAAAGCCAAGAAACCGACAGTGGGCAATACTGTTAAGTGCACTCCAGACTTGACTTGGATTTCCTCAGTTTTTTCATTGTTGTCCTCTTTCTGTTCCAGGAGCGAGTCCAGGGAACCACACTGCATTCAGTTATCATGTCTCCTGCCTCTTCTGGTCTGGGAGAGTTTCCTGCTCTTTCCTTGCTTTCACGACCCTGAGGGTCTTGAGAAATCCTGGCAAGGTATCCTGCAGCGTATCCCCAATCTGGTCTGTCTGATGTCATGACTAGAATGGGGTTAAAGGTTTTTGGAAAGAATACCAGAGACGTGAAGTGCTCTTCTCATTACACCATAATTAAGGACTACATGCCGGCCATATGACATCGCCGACGATGTTAACCTTCATCACTCGGTTAGGGCCGTGTTTGCCAGGTTTCTCCACTGCAAAGCCACTATTTCTCCTTCCCTATTCTCTAGTTTGGAAATGAATCACTAAGTCTAGCCTGCCCTCAAGGGGAGGGGGTGTTGGGGGAAGGAGAATTAAGTTTTACCTTCTGGAGGGTGGAGTGGTACATATATTACTTGGAATTCTGCAAGAAAGAATTGTGTTTCCTCCCTCCCTCCCTCCCTCCCTCCCTCCCTCCCTCCCTCCCTCCCTCCCTCCCTCCCTCCCTCCCTTCCTTCCTTCCTTCCTCCCTTCCTCCCTTCCTCCCTTCCTCCCTTCCTCCCTTCCTCCCTTCCCTCCTTCCCTCCTTCCCTCCTTCCTTCCTTCCCTTCTTCAGTATGGATTCATGTATATTAATTTCACGCTTCAGGTTATAATCCAATACTATGCTATTTGTTTGTTGTTCAAATTTTTCTAGCTTTGGCCATTGGGAGCTCTTTCAGGGTGGTTCCCATGTCCTTTTAATGTGCCCCCGCCCCATTTTTTAAAGCACTTTCTTACTTTCTGGTACTACAAGATCCCCCCGGTTCATATTGCAGTCCCTCTGCCCCAACCTTAGAATCATCCATTTCCCTGTGGAGCCCTGATTCCTTTTTTAGAGCATAGTATTTAGAAATCAAGGTCGCAGTGCTGTCTCCTGTGGCATTACTTTGCACTTCCCACAAAGATGAACAACTTTTCAAATGTTTACTGGCCATGTTGCTATTCCGTTTAATGCAGTGCCTATTCGAGTCAGTTTTGTATTTTTTCTGCTGGAATGTGTACTTTCCTTAGAGGTTTGTAGAGTTTGTTCTGTCTGTGTATAATCTGGGTTTCAGTTCTTCATTGGCTGCGCGTATCCCAAATACCTTCCCCCACGCTGCGGCCCATCTCTTTAGGGCATTAGTGGTGCCTTCGAGAAACAGACGTTCTTGATATTATCATGGTACAGCTAGTCATTTTTCTCCCTCTGGTTCTGTTTATGATTGTAAGAATATTATCCCGTGCTATCTTCTAAAAGCTTTATTGTTTTACCTCTCATATTTGGATCTCTGATACACCTGGAATTGATTTTTGTGTGCAATGTGAGGTAGAGCCCGATGCTTTATCTTTTTCCATGTGCATATCCAATAGACCAAGCCCCTACGTACTGAAGACCATCCTTTCCTCACTCCATGCATTTCATCTTTGTTTCAGAATCTCTGCTCAACGCTGCAGGTCTAGTTGGCAACGCTCTCACCAATACCACACTCTCTTGATCACGTAGCTTTAAGTCTTGACATCCGGTAGGGTAAATCTTCTGTTTTCTAATTTTTTAATTTTATTTATTTAGTTAGTTGAGAGAGAGAAACATCCATTTGTTGTCCCACTTAGTGCGCATTCACTGCTTGATTCTTGTGTGTGCCCTGACCGGGGATCGAACCAGAAACCTTGGCATGTGGGCATGTTGCTCTAACCAACTGAGCTGCCCGGCCGGGGTCCTCTGTTCTCTTCTTACTCTTCAGGATTATCTTGGCTATTGGTCCTTCTCATTTCCATATCAATATTAGAACAGCAGCTCAGTTTTCACACCCACCCACACCCACAGCCACACACCCACGCGCCTCTGCTGCACATTTCATTGAATCTATAGATCTAGTCGAGAAGATTGGGCACCTTTAAATGATCTGGCCCGCCCCTCTATTAAAATATAGCAGATGCTTCTATTTATGTAGGCCTTTATAAGTCTCTCAATACTTTTCAGTTTTTAGTGTGAAAGTCATACATATTTTTAAATTTTAATTAGTTGATATTTTTGATATTGTATAGGTAGCTTTAAAATTCTCATTTGTAATTGCTTATTGATAGTGTATCAAAATATTAATTTTACAACACATTGATGTTATATCTGCTAACCTTTTCCAGCTTCCCTACTTAATTAATTTATTTGTCTGTAGAATACTTTGTTTTTTTCTGTGTACACCATTATGTTATCTGTCAATATTTTTTTTCCTTTTCAATCCCTATGCCTTTCATTTATTTATTTTATTTTGTTGTTATACTGGCTATGACTTCCAGTACAATGCTGACTAAAATGCTAGTAGCAGACACTCTTGTCTCCTTCCTGATCTCAGGTGGAAACTTTCAATATTTTGTTATTAAGTATGATTTCTGTAGCTTTAAAAATATCAAATTAAAAAAGTTTGATTCCAAGCTTAGTTTCCCAAGCTTTTTTTTTAAAACTCAAGTTTTTTTTTGTTTTTTTTTTTTCTTTTTAATTATTGATTTGAGAGAGAGAGGAAAGGTGAGAGAGAGAGAGAAAGATCGATGTAAGAGGGAAACATCAATTGGTTGCCTCCGCATGAATCCCGACTGGGGATCCAGCCCACAACCTGGGTCTGTACCCTGACTGGGAGTCGAACCTGCCACCTCTTGGAGTATGGGACCATGCTCCAACCAACTGAGCCACACTGGTCAGGGCTGCTAAGCTTTTTTTAAAATTTAAAGTGGATGTTGGCTTTATAAATGACTTTTTATTCATTTATTGAGCTGGTCTTATGACCGTTCTTTTGTATTATCCTAATGTGATAGATTAATTTTGAATGTAAAACCTACCTTGCATCATGAGAGCAAACCCAACTTGGTTGTCACATATTCTTCTTATATAAGGTGAGGAAATATTTGGTTACATTTTCTCTATCTGTTTATGTGAGAGATTGGCCTGTAATTTCTGATTCTTATAATGTGCTTGTTAGGTTTAGTTTTCAAGGTTATGCTGACATGATAAAATAAGTTGGGAAGTGTTTTCTTTTTTGCTTTTATTTGAAAGAGATTGTTTAAGATAAATGTTATTTCCTCTTTAAATATTTAGAAA
Organism: Miniopterus schreibersii; assembly: GCF_964146895.1. NCBI lineage: Eukaryota > Metazoa > Chordata > Mammalia > Chiroptera > Miniopteridae > Miniopterus > Miniopterus schreibersii. Next base: position 175,932,159 of record NC_138102.1, read on the forward strand.
AATTTATGAGTGAAGCTATCTGGGTCTGAATTTCTTTGTGAAGGTTTTTAATTATGGATCTAATTTTAAAATTTGATATACATAATACTATTTCAGGCAAATTCCAGAATTCTTTGCTGTTTCTGAAAATGCACAGGTAAGCCCGAATGTGTTAAGAGATTAAGGTTAAGTGTAAGTCTCCATACTCACACAGCCCAGTGATTAAGAACATGAACTCTGACGCTCTCCTATTGTAGTCCTCTTTAAAAATGAATTTTAAGCCCTGGCCAGTTTGGCTCAGTGGTTAGAGCATCAGTCCATGGACAGAAGGGTCCAGGATTGGGCTCCGGCCAAGGGCATGTACCTCGGTTGCAGGCTCGATCCCCGGCCCCAGTCGGGGCACCTGTGGGAGGCAACCAGTCAATGTGTCTCTCTCACATCGACGTTTCTCTCTCTCTCCCTTCCAATGGAAAGGCAATGGAAAAATGTCCTTCGGTGAGGATTTAAAAAAAGAAAAGAATTTTAAATGCAAGCAAAAGAGTCCTTGTTTATTCAGCTTCAGTATCAGAATCCTAAACAGTCAACAGACAAGACATTATGGGGTTAAAATTTCCAGCGTGCTGCTGTTTGGCTTCTTAAGCTTCTGCTTGGTGTAAATGCTTTGAGAGGAAGTGTTGGGCTCACTCCTCTATGCTTGTCTCTGTCAGAGATTTCTGTCCTTCAATTCTTGGCTGCCTTGGGAGACTTGAACTGTAATTTTTATCTCCCCAGCACTGTGAGATTTTTTGAGAGTTTTCCTGGCATCTCTGCCCTCACCAGCTGTTCTCTGTCTGCCTGGCTACATTGCCACTGGGAGAAAGAGAGGAGATGGTTGGTTCATTGCTCTGTGGTCCCCTTCTCGCTGGGATCTTGACTCCTCACGTACTGGCTGCCCCAGCAACTCTCTCATGATCTCAAACAGGTTTATTTTTGCATTTTAATTGGCTTTTCTACTTTTTCTTGGCATAAGTGTTAGCCCGCTGCAAGGTACTCAATATAAATAGAAATCGACATTTGAATATATATTTATTATTAATTTCACACTTGATCTGACTTTTCCATTTAACCAATTGACTAAGGGTCTTGGTTAGTAATAGGTAGGAGATCTGCTACTATGATGATGATAGTAGTAGTAATAATAGCAGTTTACCATTCATTGATAAGTCACTGGTGCAAGACTGTGTGCGAAGTTCTTCCTATGTACTCTCTTATTTCATCTTCCTAAGAACCGGGGAGGTAGGTGCTATTAGCCTCATTTTTTGAAGGAGAAACTGAATTCAGAGTAACCTGCTTATACTCACAAGGCTCATGAACGGTCATAATAAAATATAAGACAATGCTACCTGATGCCATGAGGGAGATGGACTTCTTGCCTAAAGAAAAGGGAGATTTTAGTTCCAGAATACCCTATTTCCCTCCATCTGAAATTTGTTATTTCATGTATTTCATGTTCTTATAAAAAGGGGATGCATCTTATAATAGACATCAAAAGAAACCTGTCAGCTGCCCAGTAATGCAGCCTGCTGTGACAGAGCTGTCATTTCCAGCATGACCTTCCTCCACTCATCTGATTGTCACTTCAGTAGCATTATTGGATTTGGTGACACCTTACAGGGATGACTACTCCTTAGTGTTGCCCCCTTCCTGAAGCTTCCTGAAGAAGTTATACAAGGATTGAGCACTGAAACAAGAACTTGGCTGACTTCTCAGGTTTTCCATCATCAGGAAATGCCACTAATGCAGTTGAAATTGTCAAATATCCTGGAATTCAGCACAGATTCTTCAAAGCCGGCGGCGTTGGTATGACTGATTCATGAAGAACATCAAAGCACCCAACATGGAGCTGCCCAAAGCTTCCAGCTGACTTTTAACTTCCAGGAATGTATACTTCAGTGAAGGAAAAAACAGAGCAATTAATTTAACCAAATAAGGAATGCAAACAAACTCCTGTGTTAGTCAAAGCTTCCCAAAACGTCAAGATCAAAGATTGGGTTGTGAGAGTTAGGGCGTGTTTGTTAATATGCAGATCTAGCGAGGTACCACCTGCCTTTCAATAGCTAGAGAATGTGGGTCACCGCTGTCTGCCCTGACGTCCTCAGCTGTGCTTGGGGGAAATAACAGCACCTACCTAATGCGAGAGTCACAAGGACCAAATGAGTCAGTCCAAATAAATGCTAAGAGGGATGCTTGACGAATGGCAGGTGCCCAATGGCTGTTAACCATCAGTATAAACAGCACATCACTCCCAATATGCTTGATGGGACTGCCTAACGTGATTCAGAAAAATATTTCAGTTCTGAATTTAAAGAGGCTTGGGGCTGATTTTGAAAGTGATGTTGATGAGGCAAGGAGTCTAAAAGCATATGGGTAAATGTGTGCTATCTGTCAGCCACTAAAGGTTTTATTTGTTGTTATTGTTTTTGTTTACTCTTAATGTAGTGTTTCTTTTTTTACCACCAGGGAGGGCTGGTACTAAATTATTCCAATAACTGAAATCTGTCAACCATTCTCTATCGCCAGCCCCAGGGTCCATTCCTAGACTATCCCAGTCTCCACTTAGCTCCTCTCCCCACGTATTCTTTTGCCTTTTCGCAATCTTTGTTACGCACACATGAGAGATACCTTAAACAAATGCGAATTGGAGTATGTTGCTCTCTGTGGAAAAGCGTCCAGTGGCCCCCACTGCTCTCAGAATAAAACCCGAGCTCCTTCACTCTGACCGTGGAATCTTGCCCCATGTGCCACCTTTCCAGGGAGGGAGTTCTGGTTGGAGTGTCACAGGCCAAGACCAGGGCCCAGAGGAGAAGCTGGGAGAAGCATCAGCCTCAGAGGGCAAATCAGAGCTGGGTGTGGATGCGGGGGACCCCAAACCAGAAGTCACCGTGCAGAAGCTCAGCACCCAACACGGAGTCCAGCAGGTCCTTCGGGCTGGGCCAGTCTTAACGTGTCGGCAGTGTCACCAGACTGAAGGGATGCTGGCTAGGACCAGGAGAGGGCATGAAAGCAAGAGGCCTGGGGCACTGCAGCCCTGCTGGCTGCAGGCTGAGTGTGTGCGTGTGTACCTGTGTGTATTGGGAGCCGGCGACAAGACGTGTGTACCCTCGAGACCTCCTGGCTGACCCACGCTCTCAGCTGGGGAGACGCTGAGCTTCTCCCTGTGCTCGGGGAGCCCCCGCTGCCCCTCCAGCAAGGCGGTGCCGCAGCCCCGAGCGCGTGCTGGGGCTGACACCGGGCCCACGCTCAGCTCCCGCGCTCGGGCCACCGCACATTCTCAGACGCGCTATGTCATGGAAAGAAAGGTGAAGCGCTCGGCCGTCTGCTCCGCTCCCCCGAGCGTTACCACCCCGGCAACAAAAGGGGGGCGGCGGTGGTGAGAGGCTTCTTCTCCTGGCGGCGGGGAGAGCTGCAGATCCCGGAATCCACGGGGATATTGAGCGCGAGGAATTTCTACAACCCTCGTCCCGCAGCGGCATCTGCTAACCACCTTCTGCACGTGGCCGGGCGGAGACCGAGTCCGAGGAGAGGGCCGCGCAGGTCGCGCTTTCAGGGACTGTGCGCGGGACCCAGAGCAGCTTCCCCTCGGCGCCGTTTGCTTCAACGATGCACGTTCAAACCTCCAGCCCCTGCCTCGTGCCGGGTGTGAGGGGGCAGCAGGGAGAGATCGACAAGCTCTCTGCCCTCGTGAGCCCGCCACCTCGCAGAAGGGGGCTCCCACCGGTGCAAGGCCTGGGGCCCGCCGGGAGGGGCCTCCAGTTGGCCAGGCCGGATCAATCGCTCCATGGTCCCAATGAATCACTTCTCTGCCTGTGCCCGTTATGAAATAACCATCGTAGTCCATTCAGGCTGCTGTAACCAAAATACCATAAACTGAGAGGCTTATAAACAACAAACATTTATTTCCCACAGTTCTGGAAGCCAAGAAGTCCCAGGTCAATGGTGCAGGCAAAGGTCACTCTTCTTGGTTTGTAGGTGACAGACAGGGTCCAGGGAGCTCTGTGGGGTCCCTTCTGTAACAACACCCAACCCATTCATGAAGCCTCCACACCCAGGACCCAAGCACCTCCCAAAGGTCCGATCTCCCAATACCATCACCTTGGGGGTTAGGTTTCAACATAAGAATTTGGGGGTTTGGGGACACAAGCAATGGCTTTGTGGCTCTTTCCATCATGAGGTGAAGCCCATTTTCCCACCTTGGCTCTGAGCTGACCTGCGACTTGCTCTGGCTGATAGAAAGTGAGGCAGTGACAGAGCACTTTGCTATGGCAGGGCCTCTGCTGGCAGCAATGGACCACCCACTGAGGTCACTGGCTGCAGATGGCTGTCACTCCACAGGCATTGCTGGCAATTTCAAGGGCACTGGAGGGACTGTGACTCCAGTCCAGGGTTAGCAGCAGCTTCCTGACCCCGAAGTGACAATTCTCTGCTCTCCTTTGCTCTTCTGACCTTTCCAGCATCTTTAATAACCAGCTTTCTGCTTTAATTTGCTCTGTACTTGAACTACTTAAAGTGGCTTCTGAAAGACACCTGGAAAAGCCCACCAGAGGGAGAAAGGACTTAGTGGGAGTTGGGATGGGTGGGGCAGATCCAAATCCGGAGAGAGGCTGTCATGGGTCATGGAGCGCTGGGGCTCTGATATTTTTACTGCAAAGTGGGAAGTCTTTCTTCTGATGGGAAATGTTGGGCCTGAATGAAGTGAATGGGGCAGAAAGCGCCAGGGGGAGTTGGGTGGGCACTAGCCTGTCCTCTTGAACTCGGAGCTCGTTCCTCACCTGGAGAGAGGTTAGACATGCTCCCTCCACCTGATCTGACTGCTTGAGGGTTGGGAGGCCTCACATGGAAACAGAAGTCCACCTTAATGGTTGGCTACATCCTTGTTGGGATGTTCAGGCTTAGAGTTTGTGCTGTTGTGCAGTTGGCTTAGAGTTTCAGTTGGAGAAGGGAGGGAAAGTGTGGAGGAGACAGGGACCATGCGTTTTGAAGATTTGACTGTGTTCTAGTGTGTATTTCTAATGCATTCTAATTTCTTGTTCATTCTAGTCATTCTAGTGCATCTAGGGCATGTTTATCATTGTCTGTTGTCCTTCATTTTAGCACGTGGTTCTGTTGATAAAGAAGGCATATGGGTGATTAGTGTGTCTCTCAACTCCGTGCCAATCATCACGATATTGTTGGATTTTGGCGAAGGGCCTTGACTTTAGCCTATTGTGGATTGTCTTTGTGTGCACAGAGATGCGATGAGGCCCAGGCCCCAGACCTGAGCACTTTAAAATAATTGTCCTCCTCAATCTGCACATTATTACACATTATAATCATGTGGGGAAAATTAAAAAACACACACACTTGGGCCTAGCTCCAGGGATTTTGATTTGATAAGTCAGGTTTGGGGGTCTGGCCTTCAGTATTTAAAACAAATCTATCCCAGGAGATTTTAATGTGCTGTTGGGGCCGGGAACCAAGGCCTTAAGCCCTGACCGTTATTCTCGTTTCAAATACGCTGCCAGTTCTCCTGGTCCCTGCCTAGAAAGATGGTGCTTTTCCTGGAAGAGCAGTCTTACCTCCCTTTGCCTTCCTTTAATGCTTCAAGCTTCCTAAAGTACCTCACCTCCAGAAACTCTGCCCAAAGCTCCATGATGACCACTTGCCCCCAACTAAGGCTGTCTTTTACTTTCCAGTTAGTGATAGTAGTAATGGCCAACATTATTGAGCATTCACCATGTACCAGGTGTTGCTTCAAGTGCTTTCTGTGTATTAACCAAACTTCTTAAAGTACCTCACCTCCGGAAACTCTTCCAAAAGCCCCACGATGACAGTTATAACAATACACTGCAATAAAAGTTATGTGAGTGTGGCCTCTCTCTCTCAAAGTAGCTTATTGTACTATATACTCACCTTTTCACTTAAAGAAAGCACAGTAGGGCTTCTCTTTGGCATATTCAAATCGCCAGCATCGCTACTCTTGCACTTGGGGGCCATTAAGTAAAATAAGGGTGACTTGAGCACAAGCACTGTGATACCATAGCAGTTGATCTAATAACTGAGTGGGCTACTAAGTGACGAGCAGGTGGGTACTATATACAGTGTGGATACGCTGGGCAAAGGGGTGATTTACACCCTGGGTGGGAAGGTGATAGATAGTTTGAGGTTCCATCATGGTACTCAGAATAGTGCACAGTTTAAAACATATGCACTGTTTACTTCTGAAATTTTCCACTTTATACTTTTGAACCACAGTTGACCATGAGTTACTGAAGCTGCAGAAAGCAAAACGGCGGAAAAGGGGGAGCTACTGTAATTGGTTCAGTGGCCTCATGAGCCCTGCTCAGTTGTGTCATATGCTCCCTTGTTCCAATGTCAGTGGCTCTGACAATGCCAGCCCAGAGCAGGGCCCCTAAACATTCTTATTCCTTCCATCCACATGTGTTTTGAAAACCCCATACACTCCTTGTAGAATCGTTGTTTTCTGAATTGTGTTTTAGTGCTAGGATTGGTAAAGTTTTTTTATAAAGGGCAAGATAGTACATATTTCAGGCTGTGTGAGCTACATGGTACACTGGTTTTCTATGCTGATTAACAATTTACCACAAACTTAGTAGCTTTAAACAACACATATATCAGCTCACAGATTCAGGCGACCAGAGTTTGGGCATGGCTTAACTGATATGGGTCCTTTACTCAGGGTCTCACAAGGTTACAGTAGTGGGTGGATGGGCTGCATTCTCATCTGCAGGCTGGACTTGGGAAGAAGCCACACCCAAGTTTACATGGTTGTTGGCAGAATTCAGTTCTTGTGGTTGTAGGACTGAGGCCCTCAGCTCCTGAGACCTCCTGCTGTTCCTTGCTATGCAGCCCTCTCCATAGGCATTTCACATAATAGCATTTTGCTTCTTCAAGGCCAGAAGGAGAGTCTCTCTCTCTAGTCAGTTAAGACAGAGTCTTACATAAAGTACACAATCAAGGGAGTGATATCACATCACTTTTGCCAAATGATGTAATCCAATTAAAGAAGTGGCAGGCCATTACCTTTGCTGTAATCTGTTGGTCAGAAGCAAATCACAGGTTCTACCCACACTCAAGTGGAGAAGTCACACTCAAGGGTGTGACTCACTGCAGGAGTCACCTCAGGGTATATTGTCTTCATAAGGCCTATTGCAGGTATTAAATCTGCCTTTGTAGTATAGAAGCAACTAGTGAGCATAGCTATGATTCAATAAAACTTTATTTACACAAGCAGGCTGAGGACCAGGTTTGGCTCATGAATTGCAGTTTGCCAACCCCTGATCTTTAGAATGATACTGTTGGCCTGCACCAAGAGATTTTTCATAAGGATATTATTCACGACCTCACTTAACATTATCTTTATGGTAAATCTCGGAATAAATGTTTTTCTGGTAGCTGTTTTTTTTTTTCTTGAGCAACTGGCTGGTTTTAATCTCATGAACACTATGATTTGCAAAAAAAAAAAAATTGAAGTAAAATATACTAGCAAGCAATGTGCTGAATACTGAGTTTTCTTCTTCACTTTGGTTGCTAAGGATCTCAGAAGCAAAGTATAACCATCCATACCAAGTATAAAGGACTCCACAGAATACGTTTTCTGTATTTGCCTCAATTCTGGTTCCATTTAATGTTGCAATCTTGATTTCTCTTCTTTCATGCTGATTTAATGCGTGTCATCTTGCTGTATTGTGTGTGTTTAAATCCTAAATCCTCTCTTTATAAGTTGAGAAAAATGTTTTTAAAAAGAATAAAGAATTGTCCTTTATTAAGTATGGTGCATTGGAATAAAAACAAGCCCTATATTCAGATTAAGATGAGTAGTAATTTAGTGGAAGGACATTCAAGTTCTCCATTTATATTTAGCCCAAAGAGAGTTGACAAATTCTTGTACAGGGAATATTGCTGGTTTCTTCTCATTTATTCCAAGCTTTGGTTTGGAAGAGAAGATTAATTCCAGTTCATGGACATTACAGGCTGCACTCGGCGGCACCTGGGTGGGGCTGGGCTGGGGCAGGATTCTGGCTCAGTGTTTCTAGACCCATGAGATCACAAGCTACATCCTACAAGAGTGCCATTGTGCCTGGCGCCTCACTGGTGATTTCACTCCAAGATTTCTTGCCGCCTGGGGAAGGCAGCTGTAAAGTGGTTCTCAGTGAAATCATCAGCCCCAAACTGCAGCTGTCAGCCTCGCTCTGCACACCCAGGCCCCAGCCTCATCTCCTGCGGTGGAGGTGCTGAGGGGTGAGCAGCCCGCCTTTGTCAGCAGTGGCGATGCTGGGCTTGCTGCCCAAGAAGCCTGAGGTAGCTTAGCTCAGGTGACCTCCCCAGAGAAACCTGGCCCTTCCCATTGAACTAAGATCATGAAACAAAAGGCAAAGGACTTTGGCTACCCTTCTCCTTCCAAGCCATGGATGCCCCAGAATCTTGAGGTTTTTCTTGGAGGTGATGTGCATATTACTGAAATGCCCCCACTAAATATACTTGCTTTATTTAAAATAATTTTATGCTATGAGGATTTTCTCATGTTATTATTATGAAATAAAGTATAAGTTGATGGTATAGGGTATTTGAATGTACCGCAATTGATTTGAACAATCTCCCATTGAGGGATTGTTAGGTTATTTTTTTATTTTTCACTGTTATAAATATTACTAGAGTGAGAAGGGTCTCCAAGAATCTTGCATGGTGAGTTTTATGGTCTGGTGGTTTTGAGTAAGGATTTGAGGGGTGTGTAGGGGCAGGAGGCGGTAGATTGAGCCTTAACTACCCAGTATATTGGTGACATCATCTCTGGTATTTTCTGAGACATTCCTGATTTGGAACATTCTGCCGCACTGGGGCCATATATCCTGAGTTTTTGTTTGGAAAATATTATCACCCCTCCATGCCATGAACTTCACGCTTCAGCAACATTGACTTGCTTCTCACATCCCACACCTGCTATGCTGTTCTCACTTCCCTGCCCCTGCTTATGCCTCGGCCTCAGCCTCAGCCTGGAATGCCCCCCCCCATTTATCTGCCTACCCCCTTTCACCACTCTTTGACTCACCTGCAACATCTCCTCCAGCAGGCTTTCCATTCATAGAGGCCTGTGCTTACTTCTTTCACTGAACTAGCATTGTATGGCTCTCACACACTCAGCCATGAGCTCCTCAAGGGTAAGTGATCATGGATTAAACAAACAAATAAAACCTCTATTACTTTATGTAATGACTGGAATACTTTGGACACTGAGCAACATTTTAGTGAAAGGATAAATAAATCAATGAGCCCCAGTGGGAAAAGGTCAGTATAGTTGGATTGTCAAAGGGCTGGGGTTTTGCTAGTCAAAGGTAGCCCATTTGGGTGAGGAAATTGAAATTGCCTGGAGGGTTGAAGTGGGGGAACATGAGGTGCCTGCTGGATAGGAGGGGGGTGAAGACAGGAAAGGCTGGTAGAGTAAACACAGGGGAATCAAGGACTGGAGGACTCTGTGGATTTGAAGGACCTGTGCATGGTGAGAGTGATGCCAGGGCTCGACTGATGGGCAGTGGCCCTTAAACTCAACCATAGGTAAGCATCATATACGGATCTTTTTAAAAATGCAGATTTCTAAACCAGTAGGTCTGAGGTGGGGCCTGGGATGTGTGTATTTAACAAACATCTCAGGAAGTTCTTCTTCAAAGGGTCGGTGCACCACCCTTGGATAACTTCTGAAATGTGAGGCTTTGATGAGTTTTCTGATTTTAAGATTTCAGAAGTGGAGCCATCCATCCCAAAGCCAAGGTCCAGGTGTGGCCATAGGGATGCATGACCAGAGCAGGGCGCAGGAGAAGCAGGTGGTGACAAGGTCCAGGCATGGAAGAGATCACCCATGATCACCCATGTGATAGTCACCCAGGTTGGTGGGAGGGATTAGGGGGAGGAAGGACTCAGCACCATGCACTGAAGTCTTTCGTGAAGAAATGGGACTTACCAGAGAGGTGGTAGGCGATCTCCATGACGGGGTGGAAACTTTACAGACCGATCACCGCAGTTCTTGGGTATGAATGTCGGACTGTGCTGCGGTGAGGAGCCTGTTTGTGACTGAAGAGAAAAGACGGGTATATCTTGGCACCTTTTTCCTACCAGCATTCCCAAGTCTCCAGGCCTGCCAGGGGAAGGGCGAGGCAAGTGACTGCAAAGTGGTACAAAAGGCTGCAAGAGCATAATCATGGGCACAGATAAAGAACTTCCAAAGCCCACTTGATGTTGAGATGAGAGCAGAGGCTCTAGAAGCACCTATGAATCCAAGCACACGAACAGTGGTGTCAACAGGAATCGCCCTTGGTCAGTAATCCAAGTATCTCTAGCCTGGCTTCATTGGAGACTTGAGATGCCTCCCAAAGACTGCTCCCAGCCAGCAACTGAGAGCTGCAGGGTAATAAGACAGGCTCCTTCCTGGAGACATGGGACTCCTCTGATGGTCATTTTGCACTTGAAGTCTCCCTGACAACTTTGCCAAACCTTTCTTAGGTGGCTCGGCTCCCTAGGACACTTCCACCACCCCTCCTTCCTTATCTCCTTCATTAGGGGTCAGACCTGCATTTTGGCCTCGCAACACTCCCAGCCTCGCCTTGTCCCCTTCACAGTTTCCCTTGCAGTTTTTTCCCCTCATAAAATTCTTGCACGTGCAATCCAATCTTGGTGACTGGCTCTTGGAGGACTCAGACTGACACAGCAAATAAAGCAGGAGGAGTGTGGCGGTGTAAGACACTTATACCTTACTCTGAATCCTGCCTCAGGGAGTATCGGCTCTGAAAATATTCAGGAAAGCTAATCAAATCACTGGTTGTTAAGAGCGATACTGTTGGACAGTGAGAGTTTCCTGAGCAGGGACTGTGTTGGACAGAATGCATTCATTATCTGTAATGAACCTGACGCTCAATGAGATTAAGCAACTGAACCCTGATCCTGCAGCCAGCAAGTGAGGGTCTTTCAGGTGAAAACACAGGCCCTGTGGGTGCCACCCCCACGCAGTTTCTACTGCATCATGTTGCTGTAGGGACGGGGCCTTCCCAGGATGGAGATTCAACTAGGAGACTTGACCAGCGCCTGTCTTTAGTGGCACCTAAGCATTTGGGGTATACTGGTGTCTACAAATGTCCTCAGAGGAACTTCTCATTTTAGGCCACTCCTGCTTGAAGTGACTACTTAGCATTTAAAACCAGTTTTTTCGAATGCTCTTAAGTTAGAGTTAACAGACCTTGTAATGGACCAGATCAAAGTCGTGATCGAATGGCAGATTGGTGCAAACGTTAGGGCCTGCTGCCAGGGAAAGTCTCTCTGTCTCTGTTTAATCGCATCTAACGCGACAGGTCGGCTTGATTTGTAAAATGTACCCCAGATCCGCCTTCTGCTCTGTGTCCCACTGCCCCCATTCTTGGCCACACCACCATCTCCTCCCCCCGCAGCTGCAGCAGTCTCTTCTCTGGTCCTCCTGCTTCCTTTTGGCTTCTTCCAGCCCATTCTCCTCTACGACCACAGTGAGTGCTCTAAAAGTCAAGTCCTTTTTTACTTTCAGTCCTCAAGTGGCTTCTTATTACGGTTGGAAGAAGATCAGCACTCCTTCCCGTAGCCCCAAAGGTCCTCTGAGGCCACTCTCTGAGACCTGCCCCTCACTCCTGGCCTCTGATCAAAACCCCTCTCTCCTCCATCACGTCTGTGAGTTTCTGGAACAGACCAAGTTCTTCCCCACCCCATGGTCTTTGCACTGGCCAGTCGCTGGCCTGAGGCCTCGTTCCCATCTTTGCATGTCTCACTTCTTATAATTCAGAGCCTCCGTGACCACATAGTCTGAAGCCACCTCCCCTCCCACCCCTAATTGCTTTTAACACAATTCTGCTTTATTTTCCCCAGAGCACTAACCACACGAGCGGTTATGTGACTTCATCGTTTACGTGTTTGTTGTCTGTCTTTCCCCAAAGAATGTCGACTCCATGAGAGTAGCTTCTGTCCCCTTTGTTTTGAGTCTGTATCCCCAACACTGAGAGCCGTGCTAGGCACATAGTAGATGTTCAGTCAGGGTTTGCTGACTGAATAAAGATCGATCAGCAATGAAAGTCGAGCAGGTCTAAATGAAAATGTAAGTCACTGGAGAAGAGGTGAGTCAAGCACTCGTGTTACCTGCAACAGTGCATTTTGAACCCATCAGCTCTTGGAGGAAACCTACTTTCTCTTGCCATAAAATTGGACTTAAAGGAAAAATTCATTAAAAAGATTTGAAGGCGTGATTCAGGATGGGAAGGACTTGTTGCATATGTCTCCATCAGGTTTCCATCAGGGGAATTAGAAGGGATCTGAAATGACATTTGGTGGAGACCTCCTCAGGGCTAGTGCTGTGCTAGCATTGTGAAAATAATAATTAATGGCACTTTGTGGGTGGGCTTATAGTCATACTATCCCCGGCACACAGGCACATCCCTCATGTAAATTAACCTTCACAATGACCCTACGAAGTTGGCCCTGTCATGGACCTCACTGTGTAGAAGAACTGAGGCCCTAAGACGAGAACTTGCCTGAGCAACCACAGCCAGTAATGACTGGTGCTGAGATTTTAATCCTATCACCTTTGATTTCAAAGCTCATCATTACACCTTATATATAACCTGCACAGCTACCAATAATTGCCAGCTCACAAGGGTGAGGCCCAGCACTAAGGCTTTCGGTAAAAGTATGTTTATCAGCCAGGATCAGAACCCAAGGCATCTGCTTCCCACCTTGGACCACAGAGCCTAATGAATGGCTTTGGCCATCCTCTGCCTTTAATTTCTAGTTTGTTCTCTTAGGAGCAGATGTCAATATGACCATGTGATTGATTCATCTGTTGCCAACAAACCAAAGGCCTGGGAAGGTTTTTGCAGATTCATGGGGTGTGATGTTACTCAGCATTGGAGTAATAGGTGCCATTTGCAAGGGTGCCTCGCATGTTTATTGCACGCCAGCGAATTGTCTGATGTTCACGGGAGAGTGCAAGGCTTGTTCTATGGATCCTGGAGTCAAACAGAATTAGGTTCAAACCCTGACTCTATCACTTATTAGCTGTGAGACAAGTCCTTTCGAAGCCTTCCTTTTTGTATCTCTGTGTGCAGAAAATAGAAGATACCTATTTTATAGCTTGTGATTCATGGCGATCATGTGCTCCCCATAGTGCCTATAGCTAGCCCCTGTAAGCATTAGCTATTGGTGATACTTTTATTATCATTAGTGTACCAAACTTGAGGACTGTCTTGGGCCAGACTGTGGGAGAGGACTGGGGGCAGGGAAGGGATTTGTGGTCTGACTACTTAGGGAGGCTTTAGATTAGTAAGACTGAGGATTGTTTCCATATCCATACAATAGCAATGGTAATACCCTCGTGGGTGTAATATTTAAATGAAAACACCTACACAGATAATGAAAATACTAGCAAGTGTTTATTGAACACTTAATATGCTCTAGGCATTGTTCTAAGAATTTAACATATATTAACTCAACCAGTCCAGCTGCAAACACTCTGGAGTAGGCATTGTTATAACTCCATTTTAAAGATGAGGCTCTGGGAGTATCTGCATGTCTGGGATATCACAGGGATTAATTAACTATTTATCAGATGCTGAGTCTTTCAGCAGAAGAGACTTTCCATTATCTCCAGGGCCCAGCCCACTACCTGGTATACAATAAGTGCTCAGTAAATTTTTATTGTTGAAAAAATGAGGTAGATCAGAGGTTGGCAAACTTCTTCTGTGAAGAGCCCTACGGTAAACGTGGTGGGCTTTGTGTTCCAGATGGTCCCTGTTGCACCTTCTCAACTCTCCCATTTTAGTGCAAAAAGCAGCTATAAACAGAACAGAAATACATGAGCATGGCTGGGTTCTGATAAAACCATTCCTGCAAACAGGGGGCAGGACAGATTTGGCCGCAGGCTGGTTGCCCAGCCCTGGTGTCAACGCCGATGCTGATAGACAGTACCATTTATTAAATGTATACTCTGTGCTCGGGACTGTTCCAAGTACTTTCATCCATTATCTCCCGAGACAGCAATGGGGAACTTGGACTCACTTGTCCAGGTGTGTGAGGCTACAGAGTGCGGACTAAGGAGACAACGTTAAGAATTTTTATACATCATCCTGATGAAAGTATTAGTTAACTCTAGATCCTTACTACTCAAAGTCTGGTCCACGGACCAGCACCAGTTGCAGCATCTGGGAGCTCGTTGGAAATGCAGACTGTGGGGTCCTCCCCAGACCTCCTGAATCAGATTCTACATTTTCACAGGACTCCCAAGTGATTCTCATGCACGTTAAAGTTTGAGAAGCAAAACAACAAAATGAAAACCCAAACAATGTTCAGTAGCCTGAAATTTTTTAGCTCTTGTGAATAATTTGGTTAATAACAATAATATGGCTAAGCTTTTCATTCATCTTGTGGCTGAAAACCTTCTGTAAGAAGGTCAGGAGAGGCAGGAACACCTCTCTGATGAGAAAAGGCAAGTTGAGATGCCAAATAGAAGCTTTATTGTCTAACAACTTTTGGAGGCTTCTTGGAAAACCGTAGCCACTGACTTAAAGATCTTTAACTTAAAGGCATCAGAAGTATGCAAGGTGAGCTGGTCGGTTTCACAAACCGGGGTTAGAACTCGGTTGTTTACACAGAGATTAAAACCCAGGTTGCAATTTCTCAGACGTTCCAATGGAGTCAAGAGTATCGATTGGCTTCTTTCTTTGACAGGCACCGGGGTGGTAGCCCCCACAACAGCCTCTCCTTGCTGTGGCTTAATCTGATTGACAGTGCGCTCGGCCCACAAAGGGCAGCGAGGAATCACTCTGCTAACAAGCTCCTTGCCCTCCAGTCTCCGTGAGAATGTTGACTGACAGGGGCACAATTAAAAGGGGATTGGTTTATTGAGCCGGAATGCTCCAGCCCCCCTAATCTCAGCATCTCTCCGCTTCGTGCAATCACCGTTTCCAAACAAGAGTCGGCCTACACAAATGAAACCCAAAGACGCTCTTAGTTTAGCAAAGGTAGCTCAGCCCTCGAAGCCCATAAAGAGAAACCACATAAAAGAAGGCCTTTCCTGCACCAGGCGCTGGATAAGGGTCTGGAATCCAGCAGGGAAGGGTGAGCTAAACAGAAAGCAAGCAGCGGTAATGAAAAGGGCTAACCTTGACTCCAGGGGGGAAATGGGTTAGGAAGAGTAAATGGGCAAGGAGCCCTATTTTTTTGTCTTTTATATAATGAAACTGTAAATTTCTGTTCGAAATCAAAGGGTCATCAAGTATCTGGAATGTTGATGGGGATGCTGGTGGGATTCAAGGGAAGAAAAAAGTCTGTGGATTTGAATTCAATGCTCCCTTTGAACTTTTTCACTGAACCGAGGCGGTCAGATCTCAGCTATGGGTATGCAAATCATTATTTATAATTGTTGGGATTTGAGGGGGACCCCATAAATAGCACCTCTCTTTTTCGCCCAAGTTGTGAACTGGTTAAGAAGAAAAATAAAGCACTTGGCAGCTGGAGATCAAAGTGCAGTACCATCTTCGTTTCTGATAAAGTGGAACGTGTTTATATTTGTGGACCGGTGGAGTTCTTGCCACTGAGCCCCCAGCCTGGAAAGACTTTCCACCCCCGGCCACAGCAGGTCTGGACAGGCCCTTGTGGAACGTACTGAGCGTGCTCTTTGCAGACAGGCTCACTCCCAAGAGGAAGTGTGAAGATAGGGGCTGGGCTGAATGCTTGGATCTCTCTCTCCCAATTTATTAGAATAAAAATACTGTCACTCTCCCCCAGGAGTCAGTAAGTGAAGGGACAGAGAGAAACCAAGAGGGCCGTGGAACCTTTCCCACATGGAAGAAATCATCATGAGCGAGGAGGAAGCACCCTCCACCCCCGCACACAGGTGGTTCTAAAATTAATGATAATAATAACAGAAAGAATAATAATAATGACGAAAGTTACAATTTACTAAGTACTTACCCTGTGCAGGCTCTGGGCAGAATACTCTGTCTCATCTAATCTTTACAACAACCCACTGAGATAATTTTATTCTTATTTCTCTGCGAAGGATGAGAAAATAGAGACTCAGAGAGGTTGTGTAAGTTGTCCAAGGACACACAGCTAAGAAGAAGTATAGCGCGCCCTCAGCTTTACCTGGCTCCAGAGCCTGAAATATGGAGCAGGCTCTGCTCTCTTTGATCAACAAAGGGAATGAATGAGGTGACATCTGAGGACAACAGGTTGAGAATTTGGGTCAGCACGGGACAGTCTACGCAGTGTTGTAGATTCAGCCTCCTGCCCCCCAGCACAAGGGCTGGGTCCAGGGACTCTCCACCTGGGCCTTCTGCCCTATGAGGTCAGGCCAACAAGGGTCCTGCAGGGGGTCTCTGGATCTGTCCTTCTGTCCCAGGGGTCCAGTGTCAGACTGAGCAGGGGAAAGGGCCCAGGTGTCCACTTGTCCACTTGTCCACCACCGTCCCCTTTGCTTAGTCTTTGATTTCATTCTAGATTGAGTGAATGGCCAGTGGCCTAAATATCTCTGTCCCCACAGCTGAGCAGGGTAAACCCATTTCTGCCCTAGCTAGAAGTCTGGCTGTCGGGTTAGGGAAAATCGGGACCTAATGAGGCTGACATTGGACTTCCCCCCCTCTCCTGGTGGGGATTTCGCCGTCTCCTGAGCATCTGGCCACCACATTTCAGACGTGCCTCTCACCACTGGCTGTTAAACAAAAACCAGAGCCCCTCATACCTCATTCTCCCTCACTTGTTCTTCACACCTTGTGATTTGTTTTTAATCCTTGGAGCAGCCACAGTTATCTCCATGGGCCCCGGCTCTCTCCAGGCCAGGGCCCCTTCGCCTCCCCGGGCATCTGTTCCCTGCTCGCTGGCTTTGCCACCCAGCGCCGGCTCTCGCGTGTTGACTTCTGTTATCTTAGTCCCTTTCTTTGGAAACTCCTGTCACTTTCAGTTTTCCCCAGGCTTCCCCCTCTGGCTCAGCCTTTGCCCCAGCCCCCCACTCACCCCCCCAGCTTTCTTTTCAAAGGTGCTGTGGTCCTTTTTCTCATTCGGCCCAGTGTGACCTGACAGGGTGACTGAGCAGCCGTACTGGGGAGAGAAACGTGTCCTCATTTTCCATAGTCTTTTGCTGGGGTATTTGCAGCAATCAGTTCATGTAGTTAGCTGAAAGACTAGGAGTTTTCCACTTAAAAATCAACCTCCCCGAATGAACATTTTTGGTGCTTTTTCCCCATTGTCGTCAGGCCTCCACATGCGTAGAGAGTGTTCTGGGAGGGCTCCCCGAGGGGCGTCTGCCGGGTGCCCGCCGCTTCTACTCAGGCCTCCTGGACACAGGTTTCACGGAGGGTGGAGAACATGCCCTTCTTTTGTCTTCTTCAGGGTCCTCTCTCTGGGAGATGCTTCCGATGGTGCCGCAGGTGGGGATGAGACTAAGATGGTGCCAGGACAAAAGTCCATTTGTACTTGGACCCCTCCAGGAAGTACATGTTCACAGGACAGAACAAGACAAAGGAGCCCTGAGTTATTTGCTGAGGCTCTGACTCAAACCTTGTTGCAAACTCCAGTGGATCCGGGCTCTACCCCACGGAGGTTTCTCTTTCTAAAGCTGAGGGGCCCGGAGGAGTCTGGAGGGGGTGCTGCTTGTACAGCCCCCAGCTCCCTGTCCCCCGGCGGGTGCACCCATTCCCCAGCTGCTCTGGGTGTTGCCTGCTGAGGGCTCCCAGCTGCCTCCTCCTCTAGAGATTTGTCTTCACCCGCAGGAGACTCTTCACTTGGGAGAATACTGTCGCCTTTGCCCTTTGCCCTTTGCCCTTTGCCCTCGCCCTGCTCCCAGCGGCTGGTGTCACTGCCTCGGGGGTGCCTCTGACCTCTGCTTCTCCTCATTACAGTCCATCCACTTTGCGATCCCGCTTCCTTAAGAAAACTACTGCATACCCGCCGTGTGGGCACTCGGAGCCCTCTGCTCTGGGGCCAGCTGCACCTTCCCACTGTCCTCCGTCAATACAGCAGCTGGCTCGCCTGCCCCTGCTCCCTGGGCAGGGATGTCCCGTGTTTCCCTGTCCCTGAGGCTGGCTCCTGCTGCTCCTGCTGTTGAGGACGCCACATCTGCCCTGACCTTCCAGGCCCGGCTCAGATGCAGCCCCGGAGGCCAAGACTGGTCGGGAACTGGCTGCCACCTCTGCACAGTCGCTCCCCTTCCCCTGTACCTGTCCTATGACATATCCTGCAGCTGCTCTGGGGACTCATGCACTTTGGTGATGCTACCGAGGAGGATTCGTTTTCTCAGGTTCCTATTGCGTAAAACCCATGTTTGTCGAGAACATGTCTCGGTACGTTCTCTGCGGGGGCAGATGCTGAGCCAGAGGGGCTGAGGCAGAGGGGGCACTTGACGTAACACAAGGGGATGGCTGTGACTGTACCAGGGGGAACGTGGAGGGGCAAACAGGCATGCTGGAAAACTACATGCCCTGTACAACATTTCCTCTTCCTGGATCCTCCAAATCTTCAGTAGAGATGAAATTCTGGAGGGGAGAGGTACAGCTCATGGATCCGTGGTGACTCAGGAGTGGGTGGGCCAAAGAAGCAGGACGAGCTCACCACTCAGCAACCTGCAGGGGCTGAAGAGGGTTTGGTCCCCATGAAAGGCAAGGAGTGTGGTTTCTGGCTAGTTCAAAGCCATTTTGCAAGGTGACTTGGAGGTCCTCAGATGGCATCTGGGGTGTTTCTTATCTTGTCTGAGAGATTCTTGGGGGCAGAACCCTAAAATCCTTTTCTTTCTTTCGTTTTTTTTTTTTTTTTTATGTCTCCAGTCCAAAGCTGGCACAACAATTGTGCATTTAAATGGTGATACTAAGAGGTAGGTGTTGACTTCTTTATAAGGATTGGGTACAAAATGGACCAATTTGTTTCTTTTTCTTGGTATGACAAAATAGGCTTTTTCTTCAGCTTTTACATTTGGTCCTCACATGGACCATGGGCATTAGACTTTGATAAACTTGTAGATAGGTAAAGAAACTAAGGCTCAGAGAAGGTGAGTGACTTCCTGAAGATCACACAGCTAGAAAGTGGCAGAGCTGAGACATGAACCCAGAGCTCCTGCTCCAAGCCCAGTGCTCAGTTTGTCTCCTGTGCCAGGCACTGGGCACTCTCATAACTCAGGTCCAGCTGAACTGGATGGATCTGGGAAGCTGGGTTGCAGAGCTTTCTCTATTAACTCCTACTGTACAATGACATGTTTTGAGAGTGTGAGCTGATGCCAGGACCCTCCTCTTTCTGAAATTACATTCACGAATTGTTTCGGTCATGCACAGAGTTACCAAGTGGCTTCCAAAGCAATTCCAGGATCCCAAAGCTTGGAACCAACAGAAACCATCATCTTCCCCACCAAAGCTGGACTTGCCAGGCCCTCTGAAACTGGAATGATTCTTACATGTGTGTCCACTCCACCAAAAGACAGCCATCATTGTCGGTGGGGCGTAATCGACCATTTTTTGTCTCCACTATTGTTAGGTATTTATCCCTATGTCACATCCCACATGGGGTATGTGAGGTTTCCACTTTGTGACAAATGAGGAAATGAGGCTCAGATTAAATTGCCTGCCCGAGTTCATGCAGTTAGTCACGGAGAGAAGTGGAATCCAAGCCTATAGTATTTCTTAATCCAGACACCGTGTTCTCAGCCACTCTGCTATTGTGCCTCCAAGCAGACATTTGCTGATTGAATGGGGTTGAATAACAGTACAGGAGCAGGTGTGGCTATGTGCCAAGTGGCCAGTCCAGAGGGAGGTGGCGTAGGAGTCGGAGAAGAGTGGATCGTCACTGAGACAGTATTGGTGCTGCTGGGGGGCTGTCAGGGGGCCTGGCCGGTGGATCAAGCAAGCAGCTGGGGGTGGGGGTCCTTCCTGGGCAGCAAGAGAGGGATGAGATCTCATAGGAAAGCTGACTGGTGATGAACAGTGCCAGAAATGGCCACTCCGTCACCAGCCCCCGCTTAGGTCATATTTCAAAGACTGGCTCAGGGCCACTGGCTGGGGCTCGCGACTGTGAGATCATGGCTGAGCAATCTGACTTTAAAAAATCTAAGGACCAACTTGGGAGTTTTATCACATTTCTGCCGCCCAGGCATGAAGTCAGCTGGCCTGCGCGTGACAGGGAGCGTTCCTCTTGTAATTAGCTGGGGTGGGATTTCTTTTTTTCATGTTCTGCCTACACTCAGTTTGCTGTAAGTGCGTCCGCTACCCCTCGGCAGTAGCGGAGGTGAGTCATGTCCATAAAATCTGGAAAGCTCGTGGGGGGATGAGGGTGGTGGAGAAATATAAATTATCGTTATCATCTTTCAGGCGCACTCAAGTTAATTATTGCACTTTTACCAGCTGCCTTGTGCCTTCGCCAACACCGGGCCAGAAGGGTGGTTTCAGCGGGCGGAGGCCCTTGTTATTTTGAGAGGGGACGGGCGCACTGCGCTCCCAGCACCGCGCTCACCAGCTGGAACCCGTGCGCATTCGCTCCCAGACACTTGGGTGTGAGCAGGGTCACGGCACGTTTTCTTTATTTTTCTAAAGCAAATGAATCTGGCCTGGTTCTCCACCTGCCAGGCCTGGCAGGAAACGATTCCTAGCTACGTGGTAGTGAGGTGTTCCTTCTCTCTTCCTTCGGAACATAAGGAAGCCCTGGGAATTAGGTCATTCGACAAGATTTAGGGGCAAGTTTCTTGTCTTGGGCCCATCAGAGAAATCCTTGCTTGTGGGCTGCAAGCACGATTTTGAAGGAGCCTCTCATCTTCCTCCATCCCTAGACTGGCCAAGGGGTCTGGGCAGAGGTTCCCCAGGGAGGTAGCCTCATGTCCCCAGCTGGGCAAACCCCTCAGCCATCTCCCCCAATCTGGCACTGTGGGTCTCCACCCTCAGGGACCTTCAGAGCACTGTCCCTTTGGCAATCTCAGGAAGACCCATACACCTCAGGTCGAGTCACCTATCCTCGGTCTTTCTACCCTTAGAACATATCCCCTCTCAGGAAGAGCAGTTATCTCATCTATTTAAGTCTCTCTTTAAAATGAACAAAACAAACAAAAAACCAGAAAAGCAGAAAACCAAACTGATGATTCAATCCGTATCACAAGCTCTCTATAGAGCAGAGGTTCTCAAAGGTGAACAGGCATCAGAGTTTTTCCTGGACGACTTGGGAAAACACACACCACTGGGCCAACCCCAGAGTTTCTGATTCTGGAGGCCTGATAATTAGCATTTCGAGCAAGTTCCCAGGTGGAGCTGATCCTGGGCACCACGCTTTGGGAAGCACTGTTTTAGATAAATATAGTTATCTCTTGGGGAGGGGAGATAGATTAGCCATAAGTGTTTAAAACAAAAATGAAAGCAGAAACAAAATATCTCTCCCGGACTGAGTTGATTAGTACTCCCCTCTGCCCCCCATTCAGAATTCATGTCCATCTAGAAACTACGAATGTGACATTTTTTGGAACTAGGGTCTTTGCAGATGTAATCAAGTTAAGATCAGTTCACACTTGCCCTGGCCGGGTGGCTCAGTTGGTTGAGCGTCGGTCCATGCACCAGGAGGTCGCTGGTTCTCTTTTGAAACCTGCCCAGGTTTTGGGCTTGATCCCCAGTAGGAGGCATGCAAGAGGCAGCCAATCAATGTTTCTCTCTCTCTCTCCCTTCCTCTCTTTGAAATCAATAAAAACATATTTTAAAAAAAGTTATATAAAAAAAGAATATAAAAACCCAAACACTTTTTATATAGTACTGTAAGTGGTCCTTTATTAACACATTATGTAACAAGAATTAGCAGCGAGTCTAATTAGTACTGCAATTTCAAGGTGGCAATGTGTCTAAGTCATATTTTGAAAAGCTGTGAGAACTATAGTGTGGTTAAAAAAAATCTGTGATTTCTATTCAGACGAAGTCACAGGAACTGCTTCTACGCCTGTGGTTTGTGGTCCATATTCATAATTGAATACATTTCAGTTACAATTAGCAGAAATAAAGATGAACATTTTCCCCAAGTCCATGGTCCCCCTGAACTGTGTCTACACAGTTCCTTTGAATGTCCATGGACCTCACGTTAAGAACCTCTGGAGTCTAGTTCCTTATCTTTTCCCTTTCTCAGTGGTAACCCTGTCCCCCCCCCAGGCCCACAGCAAACCCAGATTTCCCTCCTCTCAGCCCACATCAAAACCTGCCTTCCGAGGCTACATTGCATGGTTGGCCAAACACAGATTTTCGAGCCAGAAGGTCCAGGGGTTCAAATCCTTCCCTCCCAATTTATTAGCTGCACGACTTTAATCCTCTGAGCCTTGGTGGCTGCATTTATAAAACCCACTTTGTAAGGCTATAGTGAGGATTACAGATGATGTTTGTAAAGCGATTGGCACACAGTAGGTGCCTAATAAAGATTAAATGTCATTTATTACAAGTTATAAGTAACAGATTAAAAAAAAATTTTTTTAGTGTTTCCCCAGTTAGGAGATATTCAAGTTTTAACAAGTATTCACAGCATTTCAGGCAGCTGTTGGAGAAAGGACTGGATGGGAGGAAGGAGAATTCCTCAGTCGCTCCCTGTTGGAGCTGCGTGGACTCAGTCACTCCACAGTCCTTTGGAGCCGTCGCTGAGCGCAGCGGCTGTGCGCGCTGTGGGCCCGCGGAGCCCCGGGAAGGCCGCGCTGGACGGCGGGCCGGGCTCCTGGGGCTTAGCCGGCCTGGCTGTCACTGTGGCAATGGCTGAGCCACGGGAAGCAGGTGAGGCGCTTGCAGTGGCTTGGCCGCTCCCGGGGACCCAGCCTGTGCCTCGGCTGGTGTGAGGCAGGGTGTTGAGAGGACAGGCCGACAGGCGGGCAAACACTGCACCGCGCCGTCCCAGCCTGCTCTCGCCGGGGCCTGTTCCTAATAAAGCCGCGTGCGTGTGAGGGCCTCTGACAGATGTAATGGGGCCTTGGCTTGCCAAGGTTGCTCACTGGCCATGCTCCGGTCCGCTGGGGGAGTTGTCTGCAACCACCGGACAAGCCCTCCTGAACCCCCTTCTTCCCGTCTCTCTAGGTGGGAGATAGCATTAGAGGTCTCTGGGAGGTGCACCTCTGCACGGCTGGCCTCCAGGGTTTGATGGTAATCGTCAGGCAAATTGCAATAGTGTTGGCCGTGGGGAGGGAGATGGTGAGCTGATCCTGAGCCCTGGCTCATGCCGTTCAAAAGACAAGTCCCCTGAAAGTAATACCAGCCCCAACTCCCACCCTGTCGATGGTGAGAGTAATCTTTGTGAAGTACCATCAAGACACAGAAAAAAGCAAAAGATTTAAGGTGAAGTAGCCTAAATTTAATTCTGTTCTGTTTCTATCAATTTCTACTTGGATGACCTTGGGCAAGGTACTTAACCTTTCTGGGCCTCAGTTTCTCCATAGAGAATAACATAGGAGGAAACTAGGGCCACCTTGTTGGCCAGATAATAGAAAAGGAGACTGAAAGCTCTCCCATCTCCTTCCACAGCCCATAATAATCTCCTGTATGTCTGAACGCTGGGCTCCAGCTTCCTCATGCACAGTCTTTTCTGTGCCATGTCAACCAAACACGAAGCTGGGTCTCTTCTGAGCATTCTAAAAAAGTCCACTTACAACGTAACAAGGGTAAGATGAGCAGACTTGACCAAGGTGTCTTGTTTTTTTGTCTTTATTTTGGTTTTGGTTTTGTCAAGGAAAAGAGAGCTGAGGGTTTACACAGCAGAAATTTGATCAACTTCAAAGCGTAGTAGGCCTTATATCTTCCATAAAATGGTCTTCAGCCTCCTAGTCTACCATAGAAGGTCTCGTTGGCTCCTTGCCTCACCCAGGCCAAGGCTTTCTTTCTCTGTGGGTCCTATCACCCTACCCTCTGGTTTCTCTTTTCTTCACTGATCTCAGCAAATTCATCCCCTTGCCTCTTGCCCAAGGTCGAGATGCTTCTTCCTTCTCTGTTGTCTGGGTCAACATGCCTCTCACGATTGTTACCTACCTCAAGTACCTCAAAGCATTTTCCCACAAAAAACTACTATACCTCCAAGTGGAATTGGTGTACTTGTTAATAATGCCAGCAGTTCACCAAGTCACATGACGATTATGTGAGATAATGTAAATGAAAGTATTTTTGAAATGCAAGGTGTTGTACAAATTTGTTCACCCATCTATTCATTAATGCAGCAAAACTTTGTGAAGGTTTTTCTAGGTGCCAGAGCTGTGGAGATAAATAAGGGGATTTCAAGGAGTCCACAGTCTAGTGAGATGTTAGAGAATAGCTGCAATAAGTGTAATAAAGGCCATAATTATGCTACATTTCATGTGTAATGATGGGATAAAGAAGGGAGATCGATTCGCGTTGCTATAAGTGTAATGGATTAGATATTTAAAGTATAATACGGACAAAGCAAATGCTCTTCTGAGCATTTTGGAGAAGAGCTTTCTGTTTGATTGACCCAGCCCCTGGAATCATATCAACAACCAGCTACATCTCTTCTATGTGTGGATAGAGATCTATGTGCCAGGTCTACAACTTCATACCTCGGGTAGGTTGTTTGACTTCTTAGTGTCTCAGTTTTCTCATCTTTCAGATTTGTATAATAATCTCCCATAAGTTTGCCATAAAGACAGAGAAATTCGTTCACTCATTCATTCAACAAATAGTTGTTGAGCCACTACAATGTGCTGCTCTGGGCACTGGGGTTTTTACAGGGAATGGGAAAGTGAGTGGGTTCCTGTCTCTCAGAGTGAACGTCCTGCTGGGGAGGTAACTGCTATTGCTGCCCAGCCCTGTTAACTGGCACCTAGAAGCTATGTAGTATTTTCACGCCAGCCTTTCCTTTCCTTTTTCAAAAAAATATGTCTTTATTGATTTCAGAGAGAGGAAGGGAGAGGGAGAGAGAGAGAGAAACATCAATGATGAGAGCATCATTGATCGGCTGCCTCCTGCACGCCCCCTGCTGGGGATCAAGCCTGAAACTCGGGCATGTTCCTGACGGGGAATTGAACCGCGATCTCCTGGATCCTAGGTCAATGCTCAACCACTGAGCCACGCCGGCCAGACCAGCCTTTCCTTCTGATTGTCTTCATTATTCAGTTCCCCTGCACACTGCCTCCAAATTCTGTTGCCTTAGGGCCCTTCAGCTAGAGGCTGCATAAGGGAACTCCTGGGAGCCCGGGGAAGGGGGCGACCTCAGACCCACGGGCCAGCGGGCGGAGTTGGAGACATTCTCCAACGCCTTGGTTCTGGCTACTACAACAAAATACCAATATGGGTGTCTTAAACAACAAACATTTGTTTTTCACAGTTTTGGAGGCTGGGAAGTCCAAGGTCAAGGTGCTGGCAGATTCGGTAGATGGTGAGGGCACATCCTTATGTCCTCACATGGCAGAGACATCAGCTCTCTTGTGTCTCTTCTCATGGGATCACCCATCCCATTCATGAAGCTCCACCCTCATGACCTAATCACCTCCCCCAGGCCCCACCTCCTAACGCCACCCCTGGGGATCAGGCTTCAGTGAGTCTCCAGGAGGACACAAACATTCAGTCCATAGCAGGGAGAAGGAGAGGGAGCCAACTAAAGATGCTGAAACCAACCAGCAAAGATCTCTTCCTTGCTTCCTTTTGCCAAGGGCACTGGGGAGAGACCCAACTTTTTAATGGCTTCTCTTTTTTGGTTCAGGATTTATTACAAATATGCCTCCTTTGTGTCTCCTATAATCATGTCATCAAGTGACCCAGAGATAAATGTCAACAATGCAGCCCTCTGGCCCGAAAGGGGCCCAGGGAGGCTTGGGCTTGTCATTAAGGAGCCCTGGTGGGGGGTGGGGAGCAGATGGGGTGCTGGCAGGCTCCGCAGAGGACACATTCATTAAACTATGGGGGGGGGTGAGCCGTCCAAGGCCCAGCTCTGGCAGAGTCTGCAGCTCTGGCAGGGAGCAGAGTGATCTCGTGTCTCAGGAAAACTCCTCAGCCTGGTCTTCCTGGCTCCTTTGTCAAACCTGGGCTCTTGAGTTTTGACATTTGTTTTTCCCTTTGGACTTTCCTTCTCATTACAAATATGTGTTGTGGATTCCAGCCTTGGGAACACAGCTGTGTCTTAGGCATAGGGTGTCAGCGGCACATGGGACCTGTGAAAGGAATTCCGTGCCCTGCACTTGTAGAGGCACGGCTTGAGGTCTGTGGTGTGTGTTGGGGAGTGTGGGGTGGGGGTGAGGCAGGGAGGTCGAACATTCAGGAGTGGGGCCCGGTATCTTGACTCTTGAGCTGGACTGCCAGCACCACACAACTCCAGAGGGCTCCGTAGATACCATGTGCATGGCTCCCCCTGGGGTTGTGCAGCACAGCGATCGACTTTCTACTTTGCACCCCACCTTTTCTCTCAGCCTTCCTAGTTTTTAAGTAGTTGGACCAAGTGCCAGTTTCCTGAAGAGCTAGGATGGGACCCAACGGGAGGGCGCGGGGAGGGCTTCATCAGGAATTCTGCTGTGGAGACAGACACAGGAAAGCGACTGAGTCAGAATGTTCTCTGTAAGGCTAGAAAAGGGGCTCTGCTCCAAAAGGCCCTGGGTGGGACCCCTTCTTAGGATTCGGGTGGGGAAGTTGGGGCAGACCTTGCTGCTGTGGCTTGAGGACATCTTTATTTACCTTTCCCCTTTCCCAACATGCTCGTGTTAGGGTTTTCCACGTGCCACTGTTAGGGTCACTGAGATGAATCATGACATGACTTTGGATTAAGACTTAGGCGCATGAACCTCACCATTCTCTCATCTGTGCCTCTTGACTTCCCCAGGGGGAGATCAGAACTCCCAGAGGCAAGCACTGATGGAAACAAAATATTGCTCTAGTAATAGTTGGGCAAATACCCCGCACCCGCTTCTTCCCTATACTGACCTCCATCCCTGCCGCCGTTTAGAGCTTCCTAGGGAGCTGTGCTGGGGCACAGGATGGAGACCTGGAAGCCTAAGCAGGCTTCCTAGTGCCTCCCCCAAAGCCAAGGTAGATTTGTAAAAGAAGCCACTTGTTTATGCCTCAGTGGCAGATATGGTGAAGATGGAACAGAGCTGATGAGATGGACTAGGCTCGGCCTCGGGTGTTGAAGGGCAGAAGGGCTTGGCATATGTCTTATCCTTGATCATGTACAGTGACCCTGTGCACAAGAAATCATGGAGAAGTCTTGTCCCCAGTTTCACAAGCTGGGAGCCAACCTCAACTCCTTTCTCTCTTTCAGTCCCAGACACAACTATTCACCAAGTCCTGTCAATTCTACTTCTAAGATATCTTTCAGAGCCATCTGCTTCTCTCCATCCCCTCTGCCACTTTCCTACTACACCCCCATTTCCCCTACAGCAACCTCACCCTTCTGGATCTCCCCAGGCCCCCTCCCATCCTCTGCGGTCCACATTGCTGCCAGGGAAATATCTTGAAAATGACTATTTGGTTAAGTAGTTCCCCTATGGAAGCTCTTCAGTGTCATCCCTTTGTCCTTGAAAAGAGCTTTAAATGTTCCTGGCCATTCTTTCAATCTCATCTCTCACTTCTCTGTTCCAGGCATAGTGAACTGCTTTCCTTTCCCCCACATGGGCCATGCTGTTCCTTGCCTTTCCCGTGCTGTTCCCTCTGTCAGGAATTCTCACCCCCACCCCCATCTCCCGTTCAAAGAACTCCTATGGGACCTTCACTTTCCTTGTTCAGCTCTCTCTTTCTCCAGGAAGCCTTCCTTCCTTCCTCTGCATCGATGATCCTCTCACATGTTTCTGCAGGCACCTATCCCTTTCTGATTAGGTATTGTCATTGCCTGATTACTTGCCACTCTCCCTGGTTACTACAGCAACATTGGCCATCAAAAAGCATCTCCTTGACTTCTCCTAGGCTAAGTACATGGGGTCCCCCTTGCACTCCATACCATGTGTATTTACTTCATCTCTTTATGAGTTCGCCTAAAGCAAAAGAAAAGGGACACTGGCCACCCTAATGGATATGTTCACAATAGCAATAATTTCTTTTAATACGGAGACATTCCATGCATTATTGGTGGCTTTATTGGCTCTCAACAAAGCCAAGGGTGAAATGAGATGTCAACTATTCAAGTAATGATTCTATGGGGTAGTGGGGTCAAGACTGCTTTTTAGCTTGTGTTTGAAAACTCTTGAATGGAACATAATTTCCCCTCTTCCCCTCTCTGTTATGGTGGAAACTTTGGAAAGGCTGGTGAATCTTTTCTTTTCTTTCTTTCTCTCTGGAGCGTGATAGTTCAGCCAGGCTTTTGACGGGAGCTATATATCAGATGACTCACTGTGGAGCCCCTGGGGAGAGCCTGAAATGATGTCTGTTGATTAGGAGAAGAGATGCACACTCGAGATAGCAAGATGCTCCTCTCCTACAACCAACATTTCCTGAGCTTCTGACCTGTGCCAGGCTAGCTGGGTGCTGGGGTACAAGGTGACTCAGACCCATCCCTGCCTTTGAAAATCTCACCAATCCCTGAGTTCTATAGAAATGGCACACACACACACACACACACACACACACACACTGTAGGAGTTGAGAGAAGGGAGATGCACACACACAGACACACCAAATAAAGAGGGGGTGGGCAAGAATGGTGGGGTCCCATTTATACAGGCACACATTATGAGGGACAGCATGCCTTGGAAAGTGTCCCTCAGCTGGTGACAATGCCAAGGACCAATGTGGCATTGGGAAGCTATAGTTTCCCCTAAAATTTCGTTGGCACCCCATGTTCTTTGTACCATCACCTCTTCTTGAAAGTGTTATATAAACATACCCTCAAGTGCGCCTGCCTCCCACACCGGATTGTCCCTAAGCCTGATTATCTCCTAAGACATTCTGTAGCCATCACTTCCTCCCTCTGGTTCCTTGTAAATTCACAAGTTGCCGACAGTTGGTCCTTAGTTGGAAAGGGAGGCACACTGGGCTTGTCAGAGACCTGGGCACAGACAGATGCAAACATCTGGGCTCATGCAAACATACATACACTTTTATGTGCACACTCATATCCCCACGTACCCTGTGACGCTATATTCTTGTCTAATTCCCTTACGTCATCAGATAGGAATGTCTGCAAACACTCCAGGGACCGAGCAGCTCGTGGGTAAGACCCTTCCTCCTCCTAGAGGCTTGGCAGGCTTTGCAAAGCTGACTTAACAAGGCCCTGGCCAAGCCAGCGGAACAATGAGGATCTCAGCATTATTTATGACAGCTTCTCTTTGTAGCATAAGTGACCTCAGTACCCTGTTTCTGAGGGAAAAGTTCATGTGCTAAAAGACAGGAAGATAGGCGGGTGTGGCATGATGGATGGGGTGTTTGGGGTGAAAAGTGCAGAGGAGTTGGGGTGAGGGACAGGTGCTGATTTTAAGGCTGTTTGCAGTGTATTGGGACATCTTTGACTAAACCAATAGAGATGAAAATCCTAAGTTTTCATTTTTAATAGGTTTGCCTCAGAAGCAAGAAAATGATGATATTAATAACAATAACTTATCTTTGATAGCTAGGTTTTCTGAGGGGGCACAGCCATTGTCTCCTCTTCCCCTTCTGGTTCTAAAACCAAGACAGAGGTGTGAGGCAGATGGGGCCAAACTGTCACCTTTATGACAAGAGTGAGCGTTGGGTTGACTCCCAACCCCAAGACTGGACTTTGGAGCAATGGACTTGAGAGCAAATTGGAATCTGCAAAGCAACACACAACTCTAGGTAGAGAAGAGCAGGGAAGAGAGGCCTAATACCCCCTTGGGGATTTTTGCTAGGTTAGCACCACCCATTAAAGAAACACAGACAATTGGCTCTTGTTTGTCAACCAGGTAACCCCCTCCACCTCCCCAGGGAGTAATGAGAGGTGGACAGAGGGAGCACTCACACCGCAGTGAACAGCTAGAGAGGGGGAAAATCGTCTCTCTCAAACATTCCCCATGTTTTTGTCACAGTCAACCCATGGTTAGTGTGGGGTGTGGCTGTCTCCCCAGGGAAGGTGAGTCCTCTGTCAGGATGGCTCTTCTTTCTTCCAGAAGCTACCCTTCCCACACAACCTCTGCTCCTCCTAGTGTCCTCCTTGGGCTGCTGGTGGGCAGGATAAACTTTGCCCTCAGAAGGTTCTGAAATGATGCAAATCATACATTAATTAAATCACCTCCAAGGACACTCTGATCAAGGCTAAAATGTTATTCCATTTCCAACTTCTTATCCCAAATTACATCTAGCCACATTACCTCCTGCACCTCCAAAGAGGTTCTTGTCCAACCGTGGGACAAGAGTGGTGAAGGGGATGTGTCAGGACAGCCCAGGCCTCGGAGGCGGGTGGAGAGAGCTGGGCTGTGAGGGGCTGGTGGAAGGGCACCCCCTGCTTCCAGGGAGGAGCTGCTGGTTTGGACTGGGGGCCAGAGAGCTCCATTCAGTGAGGGGGGAGGACACAAATGAGACAAAGTCTCTCCCTCAATATCTCTACCTCTTTCTATCCCCCCCCTCTTTTTCTTTTACTCTCCTTCTTTCTCCCCCCCACCCCCAGCCTCTCCCTTTTTTTCTCACCCTTCCTGAATTAAAAACTCCACCAGGACTTCCTGAGAAAAATAACCAAGTCAGACACCACCCCGCCTCTCTGACAGCCAGGCCCATCCCTACAAACCCATATCTCACGGGCAGCCATTCCCACATGTCATCGGGCCACCGGGAGATTTCCTGCTCATTTCCACTGTCAGAGACACTAGTTGTTAGCACTTTTTTGGCAGAGGATCTTGACAATTGCCTTGGGAAGGAAAACAGCACCATGGTTTAGTGGAAAGAACGTGACTTCTGGAGCCAGGCAAACGTGGGCTCTACTCCCAGGTCTGCCACTAATACCTGTGTAACCCTGGGCCAATCACTTAACCTCTTTGACTTTTGATTTCCTTTCCTGCAAAATAAACAATGAGGAGATGATAATGGTGATCTTACAGAACTGTTTTGAAAGGTTAGCGATTCAGCGCATGAACCATGCCTGCAAGACACATGGTAGATAGGTCTTAATATGTTGGGTAGGTTCCATTGTAGGCTAATTACAGTTTTATGGGTCTTTTCCTCTTGATAAACAGCAAGACTTATTTGAAGACTCCGAAATTACATAAATCATGCAACATTTGTGCTGCATAAGGAAGTTCTTGTTAAATAGTCTTCATTAGTCTTTCTAATGAATTAGCCTTTCTTTTGCTCAAGTTTATGCCTGTTTCCTTCTTAGTGGTAGCTTCTCATTAAGGCCATTGTGTAAATACCTTCTCACAGTATCCTTTCAGCCAGTTCCTTACTAGATTGGCCTGGTTAGTAATGAATTGTTTGAGTATTGAGGTTGTGTATATAGGCCACGGAACTTGTAGTGTGGACAGAAGTCCTTAGGCCATAGGAATCTGGCTGGCCCTTGGTCCTTGCGGTGGTCTCTGTTATGGGCCTACCCTGTAAGTGACTCAAAGCTCTTTCATCCTTCAGACTTTGGAACCTGGATGGGGCCCAAGCCAGACCAGCCTATCCATAAATCCTGCTCCGAGGCCAAGTGTGTTAGAAAGAACATCTGAATATGTCATGTGAATATTTCCCTAGGAGTATCACTCAGAGTGATCGAGTGCAAGAAACAGATTTTAACAGAAAATTCATGTATTGAAAGGATATTGGTTAGCTTTCAAAATCAATAAAAGACTAAAGAACCAAGCTTCGGAAATGCATGTGTTCCAGCAAGGTCAGACCAAGGCTGAAGTTCCTGTTAGCTTACTGCACTACATGACCACTGCTGCCCCCACTGGACCCTGAGGCATATAGCACTGAACCTTGATGCCACTGGATAAAAACCTTCAGCACCTCTGTGTCGTTGGCTTGCTTACTCAATAATCACAGGCCTGAGCTGGCACATCCCATTGACTGATCCCAGGTCAATCTTCCGGGGAGGAAAATTCCTGTTGGCTGGTGTTAGGTCATGTGCCTGGTTCCAGGTGTCAGAACGCAGAGAGTCCTCTTTGACTTTCCTTGAGGGATCACTTAGTAGAGAGTTTCTCTAAGAGTAGGAAGGTGTTTGAAAGATTAATATCTAGTAAGCTAGAAAATAGGCACCTTTAATTTATTGTCACAACTTTTGGTCCAATAGACAAAAGGCATAATTGAAATGCCCTGTGCACCCCTAAAACTTGGGGATAGTAGAAAAAGTACTAATTTGGACTCAACTTCTCTGACCCTCCATTTATTCTTCTATGAAATGGGAATTTATTAACTATCTTGCATACCTCTCTCAAGGTTGTTGTGAAAATCGAATATAATAATATAAAAACACAGCAAGCTGTTACATGCTGTGTCAAAGGAGCAGATGGTATGAATATTTCCCCATAGTATCTGATAAACCACAGGCAAACATGACCTCTCCTGAGATGGCTCTCCACAAGATCTAGTAAAAAATATGCAATTGCATGTTAGTAAAGTTATGTCAAGTCTCTATCTGTATAAAACTATCTTCATGTTTGCACACCATTCATTCATTCAGTAAAATGTGCTGTTGTGGTTTATGACTATGAGCTCTGAGAGGTAGGGACATATCTACTTGTTTACCATGGTCTCACCCTTTCTCCATACAGTGCTGCAGAATACCTGATTGTTAAATAAATGAGTGGACTGATGAATGAATGACTAGAAGAGGTAAGGTTGTCAGGGCTTGGGATGAATGCATCTGGTAGGCAGGGAGAGAGGTGGTGTCAAGGATGGCTTCCAGGATTTTTTGGCTTGAACACCTGGTTGGATAGTGGCTGCCATTTGCTAAGACAAGGAGCACGGGAGGATGAGTGGGCTCTGGAAAGAAGATCCTAAGTTTAGGTTTGGACTTGCTGAGCTTGTGTGTTTGTGAGACATGAAAGTGGGGATGTGAGTGGGCTGCTGGATAGATGGGTCTGGAACTTAGGAGTGATATCTGGGTCAGAGAAAATAAGTTTGGGAGTTGTCAGCATCTAGCTAGTCACTGAAGGCACAGTCATAGACATGAAGACATAGGATATACTCAATACATAAACATAAATATATCTACAAATATTTAAATAGAAAATTATATACATGTGTAACCATGCATACAGTGGAATTTAGTCACTGGTAATATTTAGGAGTGAAGAAGACATAGTATCATCCTGAGAAGTGATCAATGTTCAGTGGACACCGAAATGGCAGAAACCATTCACTGGAGGCTGGATTAATTGAATTCCAAGTTGGTCTGTCTGCAAAGATAGTATAAACACAAATGAGGTATGTGTCCGCATCTCAGAGCTCCTCTTGCTAAGTTGGACACAGAATGTTTCATATCTCAGATGGATGTTAACCCTGGCATAGACATTTCCTTTGTGTCAAGCCTAGGAATATTCTGGGTGGAAAAGCACAGTCAGGACAGTGAGAAGGTCAAGCTTAGACAGGACTGGGGCCTTCAGAGGAGCTCTATAGGGACTGAGTTTTAGGGACAGGAGACTGTGACCGAAGAGAACACCCCATATCCTTTCTCTTCCCTGTGAAAGGTATTTTCAAGGAGCAGGGCAACCAAAAGATTCACATGGACCCTTCCCAGGCTTCCAGCCTGAAAATGGGCTGAGGGTGCCTGTGTTATGAGGTCCTTGAACTCTGTAGTCCAGTGATTACAGGCCACCCACCCATCACTGTGATTAAGAGCAAGTGTTGTGGATTCACATGGGTAGATTCATATAGTTCAAACCCCACCTCTGCCACTGACTTGCTGGGCAGCCTTTGGTAAGTTACTTACTCTCTCTGAACCTCAGTTTCCTCACCCCGCTCAAAGGACAGCAGCAGTGTAAGGCACAGGGTGCTTGGATGCAGTGACTATCTAAATGAGTTCCTATTGGCAGCAAATCTGAATCCCTGTTCTGTTACCCTGTTAAATGGGAAGCCGCTGGTGGTTTTTAGATAAGCGGGTGATGGGATCTGATTTACCATTTAGAAAGCTACCCCTATGTCATATGGGAGGTCAGAGTGGACACTAGGGGACTAGGTAAGTGACTACTGCACTAGTCCAAGCATAGAGTGATGATGGTCTGGATCATGGTGGTAGTGAGGTGGGGTGAGATGATGACTTTCCAAGTTGTTGTAAAGATCAGTGTTTAGCAGGAGCTTAATAAATGATAGTTAATGTAATAATTATGATTAAGGTTATTACTTTTATTCTTAATAACTCTAGTCCATTTCAGAAACATATCTGAAGACATGGAAAACACCTGCACATTGTAGTTATTTATTGAGCAGGTACTTAAATTCCTATATACCTGGCACCACACTGAGAACTTTACATACTTTAGCTTATTTAATACTCTTAACCTTTCTATGATCCCCATTTTACGGAAGAGGAAACTGAGGCTCAGAAATGTCACACAACTAGTAAGCAGTAGAGCTGAGTTTCAACCCCATAAAGTCTGGATTATATCAAATTTGCAAAAAAAAAAAAGAAAAAAAAGATGATTCTTAGAATTAGTTTGGAACCAACTCTGTTTTTACGCCTCCAGCAGTAACTGCTTTGGACTCTCTTGCCTGAGGGCTGAACGAAGCTCCTGCACAGAATGCGGCCGTCCCCCTCCACCCAGGGCCGTCGAGGGCACAGCTGTTTCGATGATTATACGAACAACAGAACTAGTGGGCATTTGGGTTGAAAGTTTCTTGGAAAACTTCTTGAAGCTCTCTGGGCTATATGCCCTCACCTCCAATCAAAAATTACTAATGAAACAAAAATAAAATGAAAAGACTTAAAAGACTGCCCGACGGCTGAACTGCCAAGAGCCCAATCAGCCAGAGCAGACCTTACAATAACACCGAGCGGGGACGTGCAGGCTGGAGGAAGTCTGATAAGAAAACGCCGCCTACGAAGCTTTGTAATTGGCAGCAAGGAAAGGGCCAGGGAACAATAGCTTGGCGGTGACAAGTCCCTTCACATTTCTCTCCAGGTGAATGTCTTTTCCCATCCAGAGTGCTCTAGCCTCCCCACCACCTACCGTTTGGATAATTACCTCTGGGACTTGGCTGCAAAGCTAGCTCCTGCTGCTGGCCTTGCCCACCCAGCATGTTTGCTGGGGCCTGAGGGACTGAATCATTAATTCCTCACTCACTCAGTGCGGGCCTGTGGGGATGCGCTATGCACCCGGCTGCTGAGAGCGCAGCGGCGAGCTGGCGCCCTTCCTGGCCTCTTGGAGTCGAGGACTTACTGCGGGGATGGAATATTCTATGTCTGCGCTCTCCAGTATAGTACCACGAGCTGAGTGTGGCTTTGAGTGTTTGAAAAGTGCCACGTGCAACCGAAGAACTGAATTTTTAAAATTTATTATTCAATTTTTATTTTTAATTATTTTCTTGAATTTATTGACAATGGAATTCTATTTGGCTGTACAAAAGAAGGAAATCTTACCCTTTGTGACAGCATGGATGGACCTGGAGAGCGTCATTCTAAGAACTGAATTTTTAAATGTTATTTAGTTTTAATTAGTGTCAACGTAAATAGCCACATGTGACTGCACGAGTCGAAAGTGAATGACTGATAATAAAGACAGGATCGCAGCTCAGTCTTCAGGGGCTGGGATAGAAATCTGTAAGACCCTGGGCAGGGCGGGCAGGGAAGCAGTTACGCAGGGCCTCTGGGTCAGCCGCCTGCGTTCAAGTTCAGGTTTCTTCCACCTGTTATCTCCACGATTACGGGCAAGTTACTACAATTCTGTTTCACAAATGAGGAATCCGAGGCTGAGCTAGGGCAGAGGTGAGCGGGGCTGGGGAGAAGGCAGAGGCGAGACGGGGCCGGTGTGCCCAGAAGCCCCCTCCCGAGCACGCACCGCGGGCCTCACGCACCCCTGCTGAGACTCACGCTCCAGCTGTGCTTCTCCTGTGGGTCATTTTTTCTTGTTCACTCACTTGCACGCTCGCTCCAAAATAAAATTGCTTTTAAAAAAATCTGATTACAAAACATATTCTTGCCCATTATTTTAAAAATGCGGGAGTCATGGGAAATTATAAAGGACATGTCACAAATCTCACCATCTAGAATTTCAGGCATTGTGTAAATATGCCAACATTTCTGTATAAAGATATATAAACTTACAGGTGTGGGGATATGCTGTATATTCTGCTCTGGAATTGCTACTTCTGTGACTATTTTAATATGCTTATGTAAACTTCATAAACACTTTAATGACTATCTAGTACTCCATGGTATCACTCTGATGGACACTTAGGTGGCTGATAACTTCCCCCCATTCTCAGACATTCTGTGATGATCCTATATCCTTCTGTGCTTGTGTGATTATTAAGTTCCAAAATGGGGAATTTTTGTATCAAAGAGGACATTTAAATTTTAAAACTTAATAGGGATTGCATTGAACCTGTGGAGTGTTTTGGATTGCATGGACATTTAAATAATATTTAACCTTCTCATTCATCAATACAGGATGTCTTTCCATTTATTTGTAATTTTCAGCATATGAGTCTTTTTTATCTCTTCAGTTAACATTCATTTCTAAGTATTTTATTCTTTTTGGTGCTATTGTAAATGGGACTGTTTTCTTAATTTCCATGTTGGACAGTTTGCTGTTAGTATATAGAGATACAACAGGTTTTCGCATGTTGATTTTCTATTCTGCAACTTGGCTGAATTTGTTTATTAGTTTGAACATTTTTGAGGGGAGCCTTTAGAGTTTTCTACATATAAGCTTCTCCCTCATTTTTGTTAGCTACTGACCTCTTGGGCGTTCTCCTTTATTCTCTAGACATGTTGGCCCTTGTTCCATGTCTCTGTCCTTCCCAAGTCCCGACTCGTCCAGGATGACTTCAGCCTTGACCTTACAAGTTTCCTTGACTTCCCCTCTCTCTCCGCCTCAGCTCTGTAAGTCCCTGCTCACACTCTTGATCTAGCTATTACTTGAATCTTCTTTAATTCCCAGGTCACTAAGTCAAGCACCCTCTTTCTCCCTGCACCCTCCTACCCTTCCGACCGCTTATTCAGCATCTCCCTGTGCACCCTTTATCCTCTTTGACTTCGCTGGCCCCTGTGGTCTACTGAATCATTATGTTCTCCCAGTCCACCAGCTCGCTTGTTTTTAAAGTTCTCTGCAATGTCAGACATTGCCTTTTGCCTACTCAGCTTCCATTCTGGCCCTCTTCTTGTGTTTGCACACTCCAGGTTTTATTTGGGAGGTAATGGCTTAAAAAGCTAAATTTCCCAGAATACTTGTATCTCAAAGTAGCCAAAGATGTACCAGGAAGTTGGTGAGTGGGCTTCTAGGAAGGCTCTGAAAAAGTTCAGAATAAACTATTCCAAAATATGCCACTTTGATATACTGATTATTTTGAGCTGCAGGCATGTGAGAAACAGCAAATGTAGAGAGAGGCTTTCACTTACTAGGTGAAAGACAGATCCTCCAAAAGAAACTCAATTACCATATATCCCCTCCCCAGGAGTCTCATCGACCAGATATGATTAACTCCAAGACAACTGATTAGTAATCTTAATTACATCTGCAAAACCCTTTTGCTATTTAATGTAACCTAATTGCAGGAGTGGTATTCCCTCATATTCACAGGCCCTGCCTACCCAGACTCAAAGAGAGAGAAACCCAGGACTGTTGAATCTTATACAGTATCCTGGAACTTGGCTAGCAAACAAACCTTTCACAGCCCTGCCTGGGCTGGCCTCTGCCTCCCTCAGAGGCTTCATCTTGTTCCCTTCTCTGCCTGTCTTTCTGTGTTCTAACCCTGCCACCCCCTGGCTGCTTTTCCTTGCCTGAAAGTCCTCTGCTCTCTCCTGCCTCAGGACCTTTGCACACACTCCCTCTATGCCTCTTTCTCTCCCCCTCTCCCCTTCGTTAGTTAAAGCCTATTCTTTCTTTAAGTTTTAAATCAGAAAGGATTTCCCCATAGGGCTGCCTTCACTAGATCAGGTGCCCCTGAAATATGTCCTTAGTACATTGTGTGCCTCTTCGTAGACCTCATTAGTTTGTGTTAAATACACATACATGTGATTATTCAATCAGTGTCTCTCCCCCCCAGTGTACTGCAAGCACCATGAGGTGAGGGGCTGTGCGTTCTTTTGCTCACCATTTGAACCCTAGCACCTGGCCCTTTGCCTGGCACATAGCAGGGCTCAAGAAGCAGGCTGACTATATGAATCAGCCTCAGTTTACTCCTCTGTGGTATGAAGAGTTTGGTTTAGATGACTACTCATTCTCTAGGATTCTGATTCCAATATCTGGTTAAACCATCTCAATTTATAGTCAGGTGAGCGATCCAAATATGAAGTGATTTCCAGACATCTGGGGAGCAGAGGGGCTGCTGCCCTGGCCCCTTCCACACTATGGCCCTGGGCCACACCCTGACGGCCAGTTAGCCATTCGCTGGTTCCTTTTCTTTCCCAAGGCTCAGGATGCCTTAGTGAGATTCTCTATTTGCAGATTGATTGGCCCCTCAGCCACGATGACTGTGGAAGTGTGGACACACATGGCCTTCAGGAGGTGTTTGTTGCAAACTCAATGTGACCTACTTGGTGAA
The DNA here is from genome assembly GCF_964146895.1 of Miniopterus schreibersii. Taxonomy (NCBI): domain Eukaryota; kingdom Metazoa; phylum Chordata; class Mammalia; order Chiroptera; family Miniopteridae; genus Miniopterus; species Miniopterus schreibersii. The sequence goes on from NC_138102.1 coordinate 175,970,711, forward strand.
GAAAGACAGTCCCTCCTCCCTCCTCCCTGTTGGGGGCCAGTTGGGCGATGCTGTAGGAAGAAGGTGCTGGCAGTCTTGCGGGTGGACTGCTTTGTCGCCTTCTGTGCTGGGAACGTGGTGGCCTCTTGCTGGACAGCTGTTATTGCTCTTTGGCCTACAGTGGACCCTGAGTGGCAGACCACTCGAATGGAAGTCTGGTTCCTACTTGCCTGTCGCCACATGGCCTGAGCACCTCAGCTGCGTGAGGAGGGCCAGATGCCTGGAAGGAGCGTTTCTCCTCCGTATGATTCTCCTTGGCTCTGAGTTACTGATTGAACTTGGAGAGAAACAAAAGATCTGGATGATCTACAGTGTCAAGTGACCAACAGCAGAAGCTGGAAGCATCAAGGGAGGCACCAGGTTCTCAAGGAAGGGGAATGACTTTGTAAGGAAGTTAGGAAGCAAGAAGTCACGCGTGTTCTCAGGAAGGGCTGCAAACTGGGTGTTCTTTGAATCTGACTTCCAGTAGTTCTGAACTCCTCAAGGCCAGATGCAGCAACCAACTGATATTTCAGAGCTGCCCACAATGATTTATCCTGTAAGGACAGAAGCAGAATTTATTTCTGGAGTAAGACCAGTCTTTGATTTTGTGAAAAACACAGAATGTTGGATTACGCAAAGGTCAAGTTAAAATCTTACTTAGGCGCAGAGAAGTTAAGAGACTAACAGAGCAGCTGCACTATTCTGGTGACCATGCGGAATAACTGGACCAGCTGCAACTCTGGAAAGCATTGCCTGCTTGAGGGGAGCCGGGGGCCTGCATTTCAGGACCCTGATGATGGCGGGAGGTGGGCTGGTCGTCAGCACGGCAGAGGGCAGAACAGTCCAGTCAGGGGCCAGGCGCTGGCAGGAGGGCACGGCTGTTGGACCCCAGGAGCAAAGATATCTGGTATCCACTTGAAAATGCCCTGTTCTCTCAGCCCATGTGAATTAATGACGTTTCTTTAATCGTCACCCTAAAACCTGGCACTGTCTAACTGGAGAGAAACACTCTGGGCAAATATGTTGGGAGGCTCATAGGCTTGGAAGAATAAATAGACAACCAAGGGTCCAAAAAGTGGGAACAGCCCCTGAAATGCAGAAGTGGAAGTTTATGTTCCTTCTCAGCTGGATGGGCTCTTCCTGCAACCCAGCACCCGATTTCCAGTCTGTGTCTCTCTGTTCAAGCTTCAAATTCCAGGTAGACAAGATCTGATCGCCCCAGCTTGGTAAGGTATTTCTACTCCTGGGTCGGTTGGCCAAGCTGGGGACAAGGAGTGGCACAGATTTGATTGCTGGGGGATTGTAATAAAACTGGCAGCTGCCTCAATTTTCTCTATAGAAAACCATTAGAAATTTTGTTTAACAACTATCGTCCTCCAGTAGTGTGTGAAAATAAGGAAAAACCAAGTGTCTATTGACAAGGGCTCTCCAAATCTTTAAAATAACATTATTTAACTGTTCTTTAGGGTTGCTCTTATAGAAGAAAACTGAATTTGAAAAACATATTTGTAAGTTAATTCACTTATATAGACAATAGTGCAGGCACATGCCTTATGTTTTGTGTTAAATATTAAGACTCATTTTCTCTATTGTTATTGCACCCTAATCAATTCAATAAAGTTTATTTTATACTTAGTCTATGCAAAGCAAAGTATGGTTCTGGGTATATTTTATTTTAAAAACTATTATTTTTGCATTAGTCAGGACTCTTTTTGGGGGAGTGGATGTAAGTGACAGAGTCTAAGATTTGGCTTAAGCCAAAATCAGAAATTATTGGCTCACATAGTGGGAAGTCCAGAGGTAGTTGGCTGCAAGCATGGCTAGATACAGGAACTCAGAAAATGTTACTGGGAGTCTGTTTTTCTCTTCATTTCTTGACTGATTTCCTGTGTGTGCTAGCTTCATTTTGTAGACACCTGCTCTCTAATGAAGGAGTGGATTGCCACTAAGAGGCCCCTCATACATCCTTCTGGCATAGCGGCCCCAGTGAAAAAAATAGCTCCTGTATTCAACATGTGTTTATAAACTAAGGGAAAAATCTGGATTGGGTCTCGTTTTGTCTCTGACCAATCACTGTTGTAGGAGGGTGGAACACGGGAGTCCAGCCTGGGCCACCTGCCCCTTCTGTGGTGGTGAAAGGTTGGGGGTTGGGTACCATGAATTGCAATGATTCTCAGCCCATGAGGACCACATGGGAAGGAAGGAATGCCATTCCCTAATGGAAAAGGCAGCTCTGGGAAGTCAAAACCAGCAATTTCTACTTTAGTTATACTCATAACTACTGAATTACAGATTTGGGAGGGATCATAGAAATCACTTGTCTGCAGTCTCAATTTTAAAAATAAGAAACCTTGGGTGGGTGGAGGGGGAGAGAGTAACCAAAGAATTTATACGCATTAGGAACAGACCAAGGACACAGACAATGGTGGGGAGAAGGACTGGGGAGGGGGATGGGATGGGGTGGGATGGGTCATTGGGGAGAAAAAGAGACATCTGTAATATTTTAAACAAAAATAAAATTTAAAAAATAAAAATAAGAAACCAGACCGACAGAATGGAAGAGACTCTACATAGTCCTTCATTCAGTAATGCTATGCTTTGCAGATATAACTGTGTCCAAGACAATCATCATCTCTATCTCTAAGAAACATTTTGCCCAGTAGGAAATGTACACAGGTAAGTAAATATTCTATTACAGTATAGCATGGCGTGTGTTACCGAAGGAGTAAAAATGGGTGTGTTATGGGAGCATGTAAGAGGAGCCACTAATCCAGTTTGAGAGGCCCTCTGTGAAGGAGAGATAGCAACACTAAGACCCAAAGGATAGGTATATTAGCTAAGACAATGCTAGCTGCTGTAACAAGCACACCTCCACCTTTCAGTGACAACCTGATAGAAACTTACTTCTCATCATGTAACTACCAATATGATGGGTCTGTGGGTGGCCTTCCAGTAATTCAGGGACTCAGGTTCCTTCCATCCCACAGCTCCACCATTCCCTAGGATCCTGGAGTCCTTCACTTCCAGTTGGAAGATGAGGAAATAAGGAGAAGATATACCTGCCCTTAACTGCTTTGGCCTAGCAATGATATGCTTATATTCCACTGGTGAGATCTGGTCACATGGTCCCACCTAGATTAAGGGGGCTTGGAAATACAGTTATTGATGGGGTAGCCACAGCCCAGCAATAACTTTACACTATGGAGGGTGAATGTGGAGCTTTGGTGTCCCTGACTCAGTGAGTTAGCCAAGCAATGACAGAGAAAAGGCTTGGCGTTCTAAGAGATGGTACATTTAACAAAGACCCAAGGCGATGAAGCGTAGGGTCCAGCTGGAGTAGAGTTTCCATGTGTATGCAGATTTAGCAAATAAAAATACAGACCTTCCAGTCACATTTGAATTTTAGATAAACAACAAATAATATTTTAGGATAAGTATATCCCAAATACTCCATGGAACATACTTATACCACAAACTATTCATCATCTCTCTGAAATTGACATTTCCCCCAGCGTCGCGTACTTTATGTGGCAATCCTACATTTGAGGAAAGAAAAGATTATTCAGAATGACGAGAGCACAGAGTCTGGGTGGGTGGGACCTGGGGATTTTGAGGCTGGAGAAGCAAGCATAGGCCAAGCTTGTGAAGGTTCTTTGAAGCCATGTTAAGAATTTATCCTAATAGCAGAGAGGAGTCATTGAAGAGTTTTAAACTGGGGGACAGGGCATGAGACATGCTCAGATCTGCAGTGTAGGAAAGTCTAGTGGTGGTGAGGAATATGGATTACAGTGGAGGCGACAGACGGGGGACACCAGAAGCAAGGAGATAGTGGCAAACCCAGCGCTTCAGGTCTGAACCCATCACTTCATGATTCTGCAGGGTTCTTAGAGGCAGTTTAGAACAGTGGAAATAGCATGGCTGGCAGACCTGGGGTCCGGTTCTGAACAGCTGGTGAGTTCCTATGGAGTTCTAGTGTTCCACCTACCCTGCAGAATGACTCTCCCCACCTCTGCATTCTAGTTCCTTCTACATTGCCAAATGCTGGAAGTCTGAGTGCCTCACAGTCAAAAATCAGACCCTGCCAGGGTCTGGCACTTATATAACTGTCAGAGTCTTTACCATGGTTCTTGGCCATCCACAGCTTGGTGCTATCAGCTCAGCTGCCATTAGCAAATCCATCACGCTAAGCTGCAAGAAGTCACACCTGCCAGGCCCAAGCTGTTTATCTCAATAATTTCCCCGCATAAAGCAAAAACAGGGGACTATTTATTTTTCTTCCTGACATATGCAAGGCTGTGAAAAGTCTGAGTGCACTGGCAGTTTACATGAAGCTAACCTTAATTGCACACCCGAGCACCATAAAAAGAAGACCAGCCCTCATTAGCTAGGGACCAATTTTACATTTGTCTCCTCTGACCAAAACTGTTTAAAAATGTGGGGTACTATCTCCTCCCGGTCAGACATTAAATTTCAGTGCTGTCAAAATGCCTCTGTTGAATTCTAACTTTTTTCATGCTTGAAAATGTTCAGTGTATCAACTTGGGCTACAGAAAAGAAATGCTATAGCTTCCTTGGGTTCCCCCCGAAATGAATGAAAATCTCTCTCTGGTCTTCATAGCACAACCTCAGTTACCCATAGGACATGATCCCCATCAAATTTTTTTCATGATACAGTGTTAAGCAGAAGTTCTTTCAACCCTCCTCACAGAAAATGTCCCTGAGTTTCCCTTAATGACAGGACAGCTCTGCTGTGACAGGCAAGTTGATAATCAATGCATTATCTCAATATCCACAGCTCTAGTCCAAAGTCTACCACCCAGCATCCCTCCCCTGCCAAACAGCAGGACGAGCCCCAAGCCCTGGCCTGCACCCTGAAACCTCTCACCTGCCCCGACCCCCCCTTTGGTTGGCCAGCTCCTGTTCATCTATTAGGAAAATTCTCCTCCCTCTGCTACTGCCATTATTGGCTGTGTCAGGCCTATTTCTGGCTTCCAGAAGGGAGCTGGTTTCTGTTTTTTGCAGGGTTTGGGAGAAGGACCGCCCCTCTCCAGTTCTATCCCCTGCTTTGCTGCCGGACCCCCAAAGCAACTCTCCTTGTGCCCAGTGTATCGCTAAGTCCCCATCAGCTTCTACTTCCATCTCTTCTGCCCATTGGGTACCGAACCCGACTCATGGGCCTGGAATTAGAAGGAAGTTCCCAGCTTCTCCACATGCCTCCTGTTTCCTTCCCCCGCCTCACTTCCAACAAGCTTCTCTTTCCTTCCTCAGGTATATATAAAACTAAAGATATAACACTGTAGGTCTTTATAGATGTAAACTGAAGCTCCCATCTACATGAATGACCATAACCGACAGCTAACACATCTGCAGCATGTGCCAGTCACTGCTCTAAGTGTCTCTTGTATAACAACTCACTCAGCTCCAGGAGGCAGGCTGTATTGTCATGTCAGAGACGTAAGGAAACCTGCCGTAGGAAGCTGTAAGCCACCCAGGGGTGGTGGAAGTGCTGTTTGGGCTGATGGACACCATGCTTAATGGGGTGTGTGTGTGTGTGTGTATTATCCACACATACATCACAGCCAGCAAGGTCATACCAAAATTCTTTGAGAGAGGTACTACTGTCCCCATTTAATTGATGAAATAACTGAAACACAGGAAGGTTAAAAACCTTAAAGTCAACCAGCCTAGCCCGAGGCTTGCAGGATTCGGTCAGGCATGTCCCCCTTCAAAAGCTGAGCCCCTTGCTGCAGTCACCGCCTCCCTTTCAGAGACAGTGCTCTTATTCCTACAGCAACGACTGCCTGGTGTGTCATTCGAGTGATTCCTTCACTGAGAAGCTAAGATTCGTCAGGCTTCGGGGATGGAGGGAAGGACCAGACTTGGAGCTGGAGGGCTGGCTCAGGGGCTTCACTTTTATACCTTATTTGCTGTGTGACCTTGGGCAAGTGCCTTCAGCTCTCTGGTTGTCATTTGTCAAATGGTCATGTGTTCATTTGCCAGTGTGTGTGTGTGTGTGTGTGTGTGTGTGTGTGTGTGTGTGTGAGAGAGAGAGAGAGAGAGAGAGAGAGAGAGAGGGAGAGAAAGAGAACTGTATGATATTAAGAAAGTGGATTCTGAAAGTAGATTCTGAATCCAACTTTGTGGTCTTAAGTCTTGGCACTTGTGAGAAGAGCTGTGACACCAAATGTCTCCAAGCCTCAGTTTCCCTATTGGTGAAAGGAGGATGCTAACAGGAACCACCTCAAAGGTTTGGAGGGGAAGGGGCGAGGAAATGGCACAGGCCAAGCCCTCAGCCCCCACTGCAGAGTCGGCAATGGACAAAGGGCAGCTCCTTTTATTGACTCAACCTCCCTGCAGGGGGCCTGCTGCAGGCCAGGCTCTGCATACAGAACAGTTACCAAGGGGCGTGAGGGCTCGGTCCTGTCCTGTCAGCCCCTCTGCCACTCAGGAGAGCTGAGAAAGTCGGCGGGGATCATATTTTATGCAGCGTGGGGTTGCATGGATGTGGGTGATGGCTTTGCTGTTTTCAAGGCTGCGGGCTGAATCAAGTGTGGAGCAGAGTGGCACAGCGAGTGCACCAGGAGCACCCGATGGTCCGGCCAGTCAGGTGACTTGGATGGGCCACTCGCCTTCCCAGTGCTGCAGCTCCTTGCCCCTAGGACAAGGCGGTTGGACAGGAAAACATCTAGAGTCGATTTGGGCTCTAACCCTCTCTGGTTTTATGTTGTCTCTGCAGCTAAATCGTCTTTGAGTCCCTGGAAGTTGATTTAGATAAATCTCGTATTTTTAACAGAGGTTTACTCACTTGCTTCCTATCAAATTGGTGCAGATTTAAAAAAGCAAACAGAACAGTAACGCCTAAAGGTTAAGGTTATAGGGAACTGGGCCCTGCCATGCACAGCTGGAGAGAGGATAGTGGGGCAATCTGTCTGATCTGAGGGAGCTTTGGCATTAAATATCAAAATCTTTATAGGTTTTTATATCAGATCTATTGTATATGGGTAAAGAAAACGGTTGCCTTGAATGGAAAAATATTGTATTACTTTCTCTGATTATATAATTTTTGTTTATTATAAATAAATGTAAGATATAAAATGACCTATAACCCCACCAAGATAACATAGGCTAATGTTTTGCTGTCTATCTTTCAGACATTTTAATACACGTGTGTACATTTTTAAAAAAGCACAAGCATATTATGACTACAATTTTATAAACTGCTGGTTTTTTCCCACTTTTTTAAATCATAGTTTATACATTGTTAGTGCCAAGTAAATATTGCTTGTCTGCTTAAGTGAATTAATATTCTCCAACAGTGTGATTCTTAATAGCTCAAGATTTGATTTTTACGATGTACCATGATTTAACTAATCCTATGTTGTTGGATATTTCTATTATAAATTACTTTGCACCAAATACTTGGGCAACTATAACAAAATTCCATAGACTGGGTGACTTATAAACAACAGAGATTTATTTCTTATAGTTCTGGAGGCTGGAAGTTCAAAGTCAGAGGCCAGCATGGTTGGTTTCTGGTGAGAGCCCTCTTCGGGGTTGCAGACTTCTTCAGTCCTCACTGGGGAGGAGGGGGTGATGGGGGCAAGGGACCTCTCTCAGGTCTCTTTTATCACCTCCCACAAGCCCCACCTCCTAATTCCATGTTTTGAGGATTAGGTTTCAATATCCAGTCTGTAGTGGTGCTCTTGTAGACAAATCTTTGGGTTTGCTCAGTCACAGCATTAGTATAAATTCTTAATATAAAGTGGAATTATTGTGATAAAGAATATATAGCTTTAGAAGGCCTGGTTGCCCTTTTGCTTTCAAAGTTGTTTTTTTAATGCATCTAGCTGTGCTAATAGTGGCTAGTAGTGACTGTGTGCGATATAAGTAAATTCTTTTTATACAGAAGTGACAAAGTGGGGAGATGCGATTAAAGGCGGGTTCAGCTCAATCCTCAATCCTGGTTGTTGCACTTCAGGCGCTATGTGTATACCTGGGTGCACGCGTGTGTGCGTGTGCGTCCACACGTGCTTGTGAGCATGTACATGTCCTTTTGATTCCCCCATGCAGGCAAACAAGCCAGCAGAACCGGCTTCTAAGTCGGATTGTTTCTCAGCCCGACCCACCATCCCGCCCTTCCTTTCCTGGCTGACTCGCAGAACCCTACTCCATACCCTGGCTCCTGACATCGCCTTTTGTTCCCCACCTTGGAATCTGCATTTCCAGTGGCGGGCAGTGGAGTTAGCAAGCCCATTAGGAGCCCCCAGGGGGGTTTGGGCTGGAGGTGAGGTGCACCCTCTGCCAGCACCCGAGCTCTGCCCAGCCAAGCTCCTATCTGGCTGCCCTTCATCCCCTCTGAGGCTGGGGGGGTCCCCAAGATCCCAGATCTGGGGTGGCAGGGCACCTCCACCTGTGTGCAACCAAAGGGAAATGCAAATGCCTCCCGAAGTCACTTTCCCCTTCCCCTCCTCCCTCCATCTCTTATTTTTCTTGCTCTTCACGGGACCGAGAAACTGAATTATGTGAAGGCTGGGGAACCGGGCCCTGTTTGCAGCTTCAGCCCCAATCGCAACTTTCCGGAGCTGCCCGGGAGTCAGAGGCCTGAACGAGGGGATCCCCCCGGGGCCCCGGGAGAGAGCTGGCATCTCCGAGGCAGCTCGGCCGTAATTACTCACGGGAGGCCGGATGCAATGACAAGTTATTTATTTGGTTTTCAATCTATTAAAGGCCTCCGCTGGGTTCGCCGGTTTGGAGCCCGGAGATAAAGCCGGCTTTCTTGCAGTGTGACTGTGAAAACACGCGAGGAAAGCCACTCCGTCCGAACCCGCAGGCTGGTTGCAAGGGCCTTAATCAAAATGTTATTCTTTTCCAAAAGGCATTCATCATTTTCAACAAGGCTTCGTCCCCGGTGCTGGTGTCGCAAAGTGAAGTCTTGCCTGGGGCAGGTTAAACTAGCAGCATTCAGGAAAAAAATCAGCCTCCCGACTGCATCCAGGGAGCTGTCACTATGATTAATTAGCCCCGACAGTCCCAGGTGGGTGATAAGGACCGGAGCATTCTCGCCTACTGTTTGTACTTAGTGACACAGGCTCGGGCTCAGGTCCCCTGCATGTCATTCTCGTTCTGCAGAAATCTCTGCCCTTAGTCTGATCTCGGGGAAGGCAGTGGGCAGGTTAAGTTTAACACCCAGGGAAGCAGGAGTCTAGCCTGGCTCTGGGCCTAATTTGCTCGGGACCCTGAGCAAGCTTCTTGGTAGCCTCGGAGCGCGGTTTCCTTACACAGGGCTCCTGATGGCCCCTCACTGGCCACTGTCTGCCTCTCCAACACCCCGGCCTCTCAGGGTTTCTTTCACCTTTTTCAACCTTGCCTTCTTCCTCTGGCCTCCAGCCATCACCCCAGCCCTTCCCTCCTCTACCCCAGAGGACACTTTCCTTTCCTCTTTGCTTGGCTAATTCCCGCATATCCTTCGAGCCTGAACTTAAGCGTAGCTCTCTTTGCAGTCTTGCAGGACCCTCACCTGATTAGCCAGGCTCCCCTAGTTCTTTGTATTTCCCTAAGTAATGAATGGAGCCTACTGTTCCTATTGTGGCTGATTCAAGGCTGTCCCCCCAGCCTTTGGGCTTCTTGAAGTCAGAGAGAGTGCCTATCTTTCCTGTCACTGTAGGTACAGCACCTAAGTACCGTGCCTGGCACATGAAATAATATGGGGATAAAAGTATGAGATGAAAGGTGGGGAACCATGTTAGGTGAATGGCACCAACGTTTTGAGTATAAACACTATCTTTATGGCCTAAAATTTGCATTGTTACCCCACTCTTATCTCCACACACAGGCGTGAGAGTTGCTGGGCGTCTGACACCCATTTATTGAGACGTAGAAAATGACAAAGGTCACTATGAATTAGCATTGTCTTTAAATTAATTTGTATTTTTTTAATGACCATAGCATGAGCATACACTTGAAACTACTCGTATATGCCCGTAGCGGAATACTCAATACGAAACTGACATTTGTGTTTTCAAAATTATTTTTCAGCGTAAGAGGTGTCATAATATTCCTTTTGGAATCATTGAAGGTGCTACTTCCCCAAAATTCCCCCAGCTGAGGTGGGTATGGGAATCTCACGATCACTTGGGAAGTTTTTCTAGAAGAATAAATCACTTGAGTCACCAAGAACTATTATTATTAGTAGTAGTAGTATCATATTATTATTACTCATGTAGAAGGGTGATATATACCCTACAGTTTGTGTTTTCAAGGTGTAAAGAAAAAAGCTGGTTGGCCTTTTGAAAGAAGTTGTACACCATTTCCTCTAATTTTGTCTTTTTCAAGCTTGAGTTGGCTATGAATTTAGAACGAGCTTGTCCATTTCTACGGAACAAAACACCTGCAGTGATCACTATTGTGATTGTATTGATTCTATGAATCAGCCTGGGGATAGTTGACATGTTAATACTTTTGGGGCTTTCATTCCCTGAACATTGACATAGCTCTTCATTTATTTATGTCATCTTTCATTTCTCTCGCAGTATTTTTTAGTGCAGAGGACCTATATGTTCTTTGTTGAACTTATGCCAACGTAGTTTGTTCTTTAATACTTTCACAGATTTAATTATATATATATATATATATATATATATATATATATATATATTACAACTGCTTGCTGCTAGTATCTAAAATACATTTGATTTTATATGATAATCTTATAACCTATGGCCTTACTACGTGTATTCATTTAAGGGTCATTTTGTAGATTTCTTACACTTTTCTACATGTACGATGCCATCTGCAAATAGACACAGTTTTACTTCTTGCTTTCTGAGCTTTATGCATTTAAATTTTTTCTTGCCTTCTCACAGTGGCTAGGACCTCCAGTACAATGGTTCAATATAAATAATGAGGCATTCTTGTCTTTTATGAATATTAGAAAACAAGTGTTTACTATTTTACCATGGAATGATTTAAGTGTGATTTTTGCCATCAGTTTCTTACAAATGCCCTTTAAGTAATTAAAGAAAGTTCCTTTTATTCTTGGTTTGCTGAGAATTTTTATCAAGAAGAGATGTAGAATTTTGTCAATCACTTTGTCTGAATCTATTAAAAACCATACAGGTTTTTTCTCTTTTATTTTCCTAATATGTTACATTGCATTGATTACTTTTTGAATGTTAAAATTTTGCATTTACAGGATAAGTTCCACTTGGACATGATGTATATTCTTTATCTCTGCCTTGCTGGGTTCAATTTGATAATATTTTGTTAAGAATTTTGCATCTATGTTCTTGATGATTTTATGAAAAAGTTTGTATAAGATTAGTAGGTTATTTTCCCCTTTCAGTGTTTGATGTAACGCATCACTGAAATCATGGACCTGGAGTTTTGTTTGTTAAAAGTTCTCTGATAATGAACTTAATTTCTTTACTTGGTCTGTGACTGCAGATTTTCTGTATTTTTCATGTATCAATTTTGTTAAGTTGTATTTTTAAAAAATTTGTCCATTTCATTTATGTTATCACATTTGTTGGGATAATGTGGCTTATAAAATTTCATTATTATCTTTTTTATGCCTGTAAGATCTGTCATACCGATTCCCCTTACAATTCTAGTATTAATACTGGATGTTCTCTTTCTCTTTTTCCCAGTCAGTTTTGTTAGGAATTTATAGATTTTTTTTTTAACTTTGTCAAAAGTCAACTTTTGGCTTTTTAAATTTTCTCTATTTTCTATTTATTTTCATGGATTTCTTTATCAACCTTATTATTTATTTATTTCTCTCTTATTTTTAAATTAAGACTCTCTCCTTTTAAAATCTTTTTCTCTCTATTCTTCATATTGAGATGATTTCCACTGATCTATTTTTATATTGATTGCCCCCTGATAATCCTATCCAGAGAGTTTTTCATTTCTGATATTTTAGTTTTCAATTTTTCAATTTCCATTTGGTTTTGTTATGCTTTCTGTTTCTGTACAGAGATTTCTCTTCTTATCCATTATGGTGCATGTTTGCATATGTTTAAATATACTTAAGTAGCTGCTTTAAAAACCTTTGTCTGCTAATTCCAACATCTGGGTCATCTCAAGGTGGTTCTCATGCAAAATACATTATGTTTTCCTGTTGTTGTTGTGTGTTTTTTCTATGCTGATCAGTTTTGGATTGTATCTGAACTTGCAGATACTATACCGTAGAGAATTGGGATGTGGTTATATTCTTCCAAACGTGGATTTTGTTGTTGTTTTCCTGGTGGGCACTGAACTGGGCTGGCTCCAACCGAAAACACTGCTTCCCCTGCAGCAGGTCGGCTCTAATCTCAGCTGAGTCTTTTTCTTTGCCGGCCTGCTGGGAGTCTGCTGCATGCATTCAGGTCTGCACGTGACATTCTGGATTATTCCCTTGGGCTAATATGAAACTTCACAGAATATACTTGGTCTAAGCTTGTTGGGTCTGCCAAGGGAATAAGTAGTTTGCCTGGTCACTGTGCAAAATTTGCCATACTTTAAGGAGAAACTACTCTTGCAAATAGGCCCCTAAAAAGGCCCCCAGATCTTTGTTGTATCTGACTGGCAGCTGAGGATTAATTATTTCTGCTTCCTGGGAAGGGTGGAGGGGGTGAAAGCTGGGGCATCTGTTCTTTTGTCACACGACGTCATCTTCTCTTTTGAACATATCACTCAAGCAGTTATTACATCAAGGTAAATTAGACCCTTGGTCCCCCCCAGTGTTTTTCTTGACCACTTTTGGCCTCTAAACATTTGACCCAGAGTTTGAGCTGGAACTAAGCTGTCACAGATCTTGATTTGATAAAGGAAAAGGAATTAAAATGGACAAAAAGAAGTGAAGCTAATTGGCATTTCCAAGTGATTTTTTTTTTTTCCCTTTGCAATTGGCCAAAGAAAATTTCCCGAGGGATTGTGGTGTTTGCTTTCTCCTAGCAGCCCGTGTTGTGATTTCCCCCTGGGACCAGGCCTCACCGGTGGGTCAGTCTCTCCCAGCGCCGCTCAAGGGACATAAGTGAGTCGAGCTTTGTTATGAGAGTCTATACACTTTTCATGAGGCTTCTGCTATCTGTGCTCAGAGTGTTCCAGGCCCTCTCCTCCATTTAATTTGGAATTCACTCGTCGTGCATGGGCCATTCTCCAGCCTTAATGGCTAAACGGTCCTTTCCAAAGGGGAAAGAATTCAGAGATATAATTTAATAAAGTTTAGTATGAAAGCTAATTCTTCATACAACCCTGAAAAATCTTCCCCAAAGTCCAGACACCAAAACTATTGTGTACTGCAGGCTTTCAACTCCCCTCTCCTCGCCCGGGGCTGCGGGCAAGAGCCACGGATCTGCGTTGGTCAATAGGAAGAACTCATGGCAGTTTAATGGGGTTGGGAAAAATAATTGCTTTTTTTTTTTTTGAAAGTGGCTCTTCTTATCGCGTCCTGCTATGGTGAACCATGATGGTGAATTTGCTAGAGATAAGATCCTTAAAGTGAGACTAAAATAAACACAAAGATAATCTTGTTCCATTTCTGGGCTTAGGCTTAGACTGTCTACCAGAGAGAAGCACGTTCATTGTGAAAATGAGCAGGATTCCTGGCCGGGCCGTGGGGGGGGGGAGCCGGGCAGGAGGACAGAGCAGCAAGCAGCGGGGGCCCTTGTGGGTGTGGCCCCCCGGGCCTGGGCGGCCCCTCGCCCGCCACTCCTTCATCCCTACCCAGTGAGTACTCCCTCTGTTTCAGCTCCGCTCAAGCTCAGCTGCGTCCTCAATGCTATCCTTTTATTTTATTTTAGTTATTTTTATTGAATTTATTGGGGTGACATTGGTTAACAAAATTATACAGGTTTCAGGTATAATGCTATCATTTAAAACTTGCCTTTGACCCTAACTGTCCTTTTTCTCTTCTTTGCTTTGCTAATCCCTACCCACCCTTCAAGGATCCTCTCTTTGGGGAGTCTTCCAGTTGCCCTCTTGGTTCTCTCCTAGCACTTGGCTCCATGTGCTGTTTGAGCTTGTTGACATTGCTTATCTGTTCACACACACACACACACACACACACACACACACACACACACACACATAGATGTGTGTGTGTGTGTATGTATCCCCAAGTATATTGCAAACACACAAACACACACTTATAAAAATATATGCATGTGCATGTATATAGGTCATATGTACACTGCACATACACATATTCCCAATCTCACCATGTATAAAGTGAGCACTCCTTAGCATCACCCCCCACCCAGTACACAAATTGTTCACTCTAGCATTAAATGGAGTGAATATTTTATCTTATCTGTGTACAACTGCTTCAAGCTGCCCGGTGAACCCTAAGAAAACAGGACTTAGATTGGAAAGACCTGGATCTAAATCTTAGCTCTCTCACTTATTAGTAATAACTTCCCAAGCTTTAAATGTATAAAGTAGATGTAGTAGATTTAATAGATTTCACATACTCCTCACAAAACTTCAGAAGATCAAATGAGAACACATATGAGTGCATTTGGAAAACCTGTACAGAGATTTACGGAGGTGTTATCCCACTGGCATGTTTCAGCTACCCTATTGCATATTTACCTCTTTGTCCCGGTCCTGTCACATATAAGATCTTAGAGATAGGACTCAACTGACTCAGAAAATTATGTATAAATTGCTCTTTATAATTGCATTCTGATACAAATAAAAGTGGCTCCATGCACGTTTATTTTTCCTCCCGGTAACTGAAGAAATAAATTTTTATATGGTTTTAAAGTAATTTGTTTTGCTGGCTTTCACAGTAAAATTTCATTAGACTAAAATTTCTCTCATGCTAGGTCCCTTTTAACAGTATCTAATATTTTCATGTGCAGAAGAGATAGCTCATCTCATTTTGAAGCTACTGTTAATTCAATGCAAAGTAAGCACTTTAGAATCAGGCCTTGTTTCCAAGGGAAGTAGGCTAAAGGAGGGAATGGCACCTGGGGCTCCCAAAGTGTGGTTCTTTCTGAGAAAATCCCTATGCCAATGCCTTACCCCCCCTTCTTCTCTTCCTCTTCCTTCCTCGCGGTAGCTAAAATGCATTGATGACCTACTGTGTTCCAAGCACCACCATGCTAAATGCTTTTATGCATTGTTTTCTTTCATCCTCATGACAAATCCACCTTGTCATCCCCACTTCACAAATGAGGAAACCAGATTCATTGAGATCCTGCCCTTGCCCAAGCATCTCAGTCATCTCAGAGCCCACAGGCAATACTCTGGTTTTATAGCATTTCACTGCATCCAGATCCCTCTGCGAATCTTGTGCAAATGAAAGGACCATTTCCAAGGAAAATTCACACATGCACTTACGCAGAAAGCTGCATTTGCTTTTTTTCTCCCTGTCTCTCCTGTCATCCCCAAAGGCCTGCTTTCTGTCTTAGTCATGTCTTGTGTCTGCTCAGAACAATAACTCCAACAAATATGCTGATTGGCTGAACTCAGGAGGTTTGGCGTTCCTATGGCGAGTCTGATTAAAAACAAACAAGTAGCTGATCAGCAGGTTGAGGTTATTTGCAAAACTGAAAATAAACTGGATCAGGCCCAGCTATTGTGACCAAAACGAATCAAGAATGCAAGGTTCAAAAGGGCCCTGTACCTCGTGCCCATGCTGCACCACCCTGCTTAACTCTGTTGCAAAAATGGAGGCAAGTCTGTAACTCTAAACACCTGAGGGGACCAATGTAAACTGATTTTTCATGCATTAGATGGGGCCAGGACAACAGAAACCAAAATGAGAATTTTGCAAACGTGAAGTTTATTAGTCTGGGCAGAAAGTCAACATCACTAAACTTTCCTGCAGAAACGTTCTGAGCCTCTTTCTTGATGTCTTGAGCTCTGATGAGCACTGGCCTCTGTTGTGGGTGAGTCATTAACTTAGTTTTGCACAATGGAAAGAATTGCTCCCTGTTTGTTGGTTTGCATTCGGCATGTTTCAGGGGTATCATGGCCTCATTGCCTCCAAAAGGCAGCTGCTGCCCTCCACTTGCCCTCTCCTCATCCAGAAATGTATATGCATGGATGGCTGAGGTACCCTGGCACCTTACAAATTATCCATTCAGGCTGTCAAGAATATTTTGTTTGGAAGGAAAAGAGATGTGACAAATGTAAACACTGGAGAAGGGGACCTGCTGCAGAGGACAGATGCCATGTCAAACCTGATAAAAGCTGATGGTGCATTCTTTTGCAGTTAGTCAGCTGGCTGTGCTCTCTCTGCAACTCCTTCCAGCCTTCTTTTTTGCTATGACATTTTTTTCCTCCTGACCCCTTAGGCATACCCTGGAAGCAAGGTTCTGATTAGTACAAAATTGCTCACCTTATGTTTTCATTTTCATCCATGTTTCTAGTTTGGTGCCAGGCTGCAGGATTCAGATACCGATCAAGTTAGATGAGGACCACTTGTATCCTAAAACAGGAGGCAAAGAAGATTCCTTTCTGTCATGCAGAGTGGCAGGACCATCTGGTTCAAATGCTAATGGAGGCTGTGCCTTTGGGTTATCAAAGGCCTGATTTCATAAAATTTCCCAAGGCCAAGGTGGAGGTTTGAAGGCCTGGGGAACAGGATAAGGAAAGGAACTGGCCCTAGAAAGTTTTGAAAACCAAATCAGTGTCTTACTCCAACCCCACCCCTGAGACATGACTAAATTAGCTCCAAGTGTGCTTAAAGTTGCACTGAAGTTGGAAGTGGCACCCTTCAGAGTGGCTGTCCAGGTTGGAAATCTCGAAGCAGGGACTGTAAAATATCAGCTGCTAGCTGGCCTTCTCTGGCCAAGTTAGGACACATTTCTTGTCCATTTGCATAGCTATTGCCTTAGATAAGCCATAGATAGTATGGAGTATCAGTTAAGTGAACAGGTATTGGGGTCAGATTTGAGCTTAAATTCCAACTCCATCTTTCCATTTTCTGTCAAGATTGCATTTGGTTGCAAGCAACAGAAAAGTGGGCCACGTAACTCAAGCAACGGAGTTAGTTATTCATCTTACATGATCAGAATCCCACAGGGAGGCAGGCCAGGGCCATCCTCGTGGCTCAGGGATGCCACTGTGGACCAGTTCCCTTCAGCTTCCTGTTTTGCATCCATAGAGGGTTGTTATGGGACAAAGACATAACCCCAAAGATCTTGATGGAATGTAGTTTATTTTCAGGAAAGGATACAGCGATGGTGAGATAAATAAGCAAAATCACTCAGTGTATTTCAGGATTCCCAGGAGAGATGCTGCTCTCAGTTTTAGCTAGAAGCGTCTCTCAGTGTGTTCCAGAGCAGAGGTTCCGCAGGTGGAAGACTCCAAAGTCTTCTCCTGGGTCCTGTCAACTAGCAAACACATATGCAAGAACATAAATAATGTCTTGTCTTGTTATGCTCACTGATTTAAGAATGATTCAGCTGTGAGTGGACACCCTAGACTTGACTTTGCAATGTTTTTATTACTGCCCAGCCATGACCCTGAGCCAAAGTGGAGAGAGATGGGGGCCAGAATGAGGGCAGTGGTGGTGGGTTTAGAGGAGAAAGAATCTGTGAGTCAGACGCTCTCTCCTAGTAGAGTGATTGGATGTGGCCCTAGGGCTCTGAGTTGACAGATTCTTCTGTTGGAGATGCTGGGACGATGGTGAAACCATGAATAGGAATGAAGAAGTCATGAGGAGAAATCTGAGAAGTTCAGTTTGGGACAGAGGGGGTTCTGGGGTTGAGTAAAGGCATATCCAGGGGAGATATCCAGGGTGCAACTGGAAATCCAGGCAGGGAGCTCAAGAGAGAGATTGGTAGAGTTAAAGTACAGTAACTATTGAACGATATTAATGAGAGAAGATAGTTTTTTTATTGTTTTGCCTGAAATGGTGTGGTTCTTTCCCATTACTTAAGGGCATTCGTCCTGTGGATAAACTGACTCCACAAGTTGAAGAAAATGAAGTCTGCAATTATCTGGTGAACCTAATCTTTGTGGAGAGTCCATGGAGGGGAAAGCAAACCTCTGGTTCCCCACAACTGCAGGGGAAGGGGGAAGGGCAGTTATTTCTGATTTCCCAGGAATAAATATTTCCTTGGGTTATGTAAGTTTTAAAGGCTTTTTCACAATCAGCTCATTCGATGTTCACGAGAACCCTACGCAGAAAGCAAAGGAGAGTTTCTTTTCAATGTGCTGAATGAGAACACAGGGAGGAGGGCGAGCCCCTGACATGTCCAGACTCTGGGCTGACTGAGCCCAGGATGGAGACCAGAACCGGAACCAGCTGGCCAGGACTGGGAGTGGCTGCTGGCCTGTCAGCTCCCCCTCCTGTTAGAGCACCCCTCGCGTCCAAGTACAACTGCTTCAAAGCATTTTACAATACTACCTCCACTCCTGGATGACTTCATAGTGAATTAAGTAAATGATTCATAAAAGTCAGTTCACTTGGGGAGCTCATGAGATCCAGATTTTTGAGCCTCACCCCAAAAGATTCAGTTTCAGGAAGTGTATTAGGGTTCTCCAGAGAAACAAAACAATAGAAAAATATATATTTTTTCTATAGATCTCTTTACACATATAAAGAAACTTATTGGCTTGGGGATATATATAAAGAGATACATTATGAGGAAGTGACTCACATGGTTATGGAGGCTGAGAAGTCACACAATTTACCATCCACAAGCTGGAGACCCAGGAAGCGGGTAGTAATAGTTCTAGTCTGGGTCCAAAGGCTTGAGAACCAGGGGTGCCAAAGGAGTATATCCCAGTGTGAGGGTGGGAGAAAATTGATGTCCCAGTCAGGCAGAGAATGAGAATTCTCCCTTCTTCCACCTTTTTACTCCATTCAGACCCTCAAAGGGTAGGACGATGCTCACTCACACTGGGGAGGGCCATTTGCTTTACTCAGTGATCCAAATGCTAATCCCTTCCAGAAACACCCTCCCAGCCACAGCCAGAGATCACGTTTAATCAGATACCTGGGCATCCATGGCCCAGTCAAGCGGACATATAAAATGAACCATTATAGTATGTTCGCCAGGAACCTGCATTTTAGCAAACATCCCAGGTGAGCCTGATGTAGATGGTCCACCCACCACATTCTGAGAATCACCGAAGTAAGGGGTCTGGGGGTGGGGGAAGTATGTCCAAGTCCCTTTCTGTTCCCTTTCTTGCCCCTACCCCACTCTCCCCTAGGTGAGGAGTTGCTTATCTG
Source organism: Miniopterus schreibersii (assembly GCF_964146895.1). Taxonomy (NCBI): domain Eukaryota; kingdom Metazoa; phylum Chordata; class Mammalia; order Chiroptera; family Miniopteridae; genus Miniopterus; species Miniopterus schreibersii. The sequence goes on from NC_138102.1 coordinate 175,989,903, forward strand.
AATGGCCAGATTCTGGGACATAAACCAGCCTATACTTACTAATGGACACCATCATTATATTTTTCAATGCCAAGCAGGTGTATTTTCTACTTTCTTTTCTGCTTCTTGCTGCTGCTTTGATGTGACATCACTAAGCAGAGCCAAGATCCCTCAGTTTGTGACCACTTTATCCTGTCTTTTGTGGGTTTTTTTATACACTTTCTGAAATATTGTCATAGAAGCTCTGGTCCCCTGGATCCTACAGCCCAGCCAGAAGGTAATAATACCAAAAACTTGCAGTTGGGAGGTAAGGGCCTTTGTAGGCAATTCGACTAGGCTGCAAGTTGCCCTCTGCTTACCAGAGTTCCACTTTGGATATGTCAGCATTGGTCCCAATAAAAATGAAGTTTTACCTTGTATATATTTGGTCTTGTTTTCTATGTGTATAGCACCTTCAGGATTAATAGCTAGCATTTATTGACTACACACCATGTGCCAAACAGTGAGGATTTTGCACAAAGCAGCTCATTGAATCTTTATAACCACCTTGTGAGAAGGAACAATTATTATTCTCTTTCTTTTTTTTCAGATGAAAAAGATGGCCCAACGTGTTCTCACTGGTGAGTAAGCAAGATTTGAACCTGGGCCTTTAATTACACACACGTCACCCTTCCGATTCTACTCTTACCCACTGTAATTTATCATCTTAGGGACTGCCTGAGGGTGGGGATGGGTGATCAAGGTCGTGTTGGAATTCTCGGGTCCCCTGCACATACACCATCTTCGTATCATCAAACCTCTGCCCAGAACCCCAGTAGAGGCCAACTCAAAGGCAAAAGGAGACAGGAATGCCAGGCTATTATCTGGCTAATTAGAGCCACAACTCTATTTTGAGTCGCATGAGCCAGGCAGAGTTTTTCCAATAGCTTGCTGACTCTGTTCCGAATAAGCACTTAACTCTGGCCCCTCTTAGCTGCTGTTGAAATTTCTGTAACCTCAGTGGTTCTGGGATCAACCGATGATGAAACTTTTCAACACATCCATTCTCTCTGAGCCAGTTGACGAGAACAGGGCTGGTGTTCCCTATCTTAGAACGAACCATTAATCAGAAAGAAAGGCCACAACCATAAATCGACATAAATTGGGTATGATCTTCCGTGAATGACTTTGCCCTGGCAGAAGTCTTCTTAGCTTTATAACATTGGTCAACACTGGCCCAGGCCCAGTGGTTTCCAGTTTTTCTTTATGGAGGTGAATAGACTAAACTCAGCACTTTCAAATAAGTGCACTGACATCATTTGGAAATTATAAGAATCCACATATCAGGCCAAATTCCACCCTGGGTTCAACATCCGCATACTCCTCCCCTTCCCCCCACCTCCCGAAATCAACCCCTGAGAGTTTGGTTAAGTAAGGGCAAAACTTGGCCAGAAGCTTGTTATTTTTGCAGTTTTAATTGCACATACCTCATTCATTTGCCCGAATTAGGAGACAAGGTTTAAAGAGGGAACGAACCTTTTGCCTATTGGCTTCCTTCAATGTCTGGTTATTCTAGTACTTAACTTGGGAATTTCAAGAAAACAGTCGAGAATTGACATTATACATTTTTGGAGGCTGGAAAGAACTTAAATCATGAGTATCTTATCCAAATTCCATGGTTTTATAGACCAAAACAAAAAACAAAAACAAAACCTTATGAGATTTAGAGAGGAAAAGTGCTCAAGGTCACATGAAAGGTATGGTGAGCCAGAACAACAACAAAAAAGCCAGGAATGTGTCTCCCTTGTTTAGTGTGCTTTCCACACACTCCACTAGAAAGGGTGATTTATCACAGAAATTTAGAAATTTACTCCTGCTATATTCAGTGGTGGAAAGGACCTGGGCTTTAGAGCCAGGGAGAGGCGGGGGAGAATCCAAGTTCAACTCCTTCTGGATCATGCGCGCCTAGTTTCTTACCTTCTTTAGGTTTTAGTTGTTTTTTTTTCTTTTTTTCTTTTTTTCTTGTTTATCAAATAGGGAAGACTAATACATACTTCCTGAGGATGTTGTGACAGTTCAGTGAAGTGCTATTCCCCAGGCGAGTGGGACACAGAACTCTCTGTCCCCTTCCTTTTAGGACTCTGGGTCGCAAATGGTGGAAACTCAAAGTGGCTTGAGCATAAAAGGGAATTTGTTAGGACATCTATATTATGTTGAGTAGACTTTGGTTCAAGAGCAGTTGGTTCTACAGGCCTAAGTGTTATCGTTAGAGGTTAGAGTTTTCTTCTGCAACAGTGACATTCTCAGGCCAGCTCCCTCTTGGTGTGACAAGATGGGCTGTGAGAAGCTCCAGGCTTCTATCCTAGAAGGTTCTAGTGCAGAAAAGAGAAAAATTCTCTTATCCAGTATTTCCAGAATTAAGCCACATTGGTCTAGCTCTGATGAAACATAAAATGGTACAAATCAGATACAGAAGAACAAACCACTGTGCTTTAAAGCTAGGTAATAGGTCAGAAGGTCCGGCTGAGGTGAGATGCCCCCTCCTGGAGCTTGGGAGGGTGGCGGTGAGACAGGTGGGTGAACCTCCAGGAGCGCATAGATTGAGAGAGGAGCAGGGTTAGTTTTCTGTAAAACCACCTGAATGCTCTTGACCACAGAGGATTCACTTCCCTTCTCCTTTCTACTTGTCCCAGATTTGCCAACACCAAGAGGCTGTTTGTTTTCTTAAAATTACTGTATATTCTATCTGTGCGAGGAGGAAATAAGTGGTACTGAAGTTAGTGCCTCTTGGGCTGGATAATTAGATTTTCATGGTTAAGAAGAAAGACTTGGTCAAAGGAAGTATTGTTTTCCACTCAGCTATGCTTTGTCTTTCCTTTAAAATAAAAACACTGTATTAAAATAGACAAGTAATACTTGCAAATAGCAATAAAAAATGCCACTTGTTAGACATGGGTCATCACAGTCTCTAGCACAATGTCCCATTTAGATGTAATTTTGTATATTTAAAACAAAAGTTATTTATTAAACATTGACTATGTGCTAGGTACTGTGATGGAGTTAAGTGGTGATAACACAAGTACTTTAAAAATAGTTTTAACAGTAATCTCTCTTAAGATCCAGTAAATGCAAAAGTATTTATTGAGGCCCAGCCATGTGTTGACCATCTTTCTAGCCAGTGCAGGAAGTGAAAAATTAAAAGCCAGTCAGACACAGTGGTTAAGGACACTGAGGCTTTGAAGAGAGACAGATACGTGTTCAGAACTTAGCTTCCTCACAAATCTACAGCATGACCTTGAGAAACTTGCCATTGAACTCAGGTTCTGTAAAATGAGCCTACAAATTACTTTTGTTTTTCAGGGTAACTGTGAGGATTAAAAGTCATAATGTATTTTAAGGTATTTGGCACATGTTACAAAGCAGGTTACAAAATGGTAGGCGGTGCGGCAATTTTGGCATTGATATCCTGCCACCCACCTCCAAGCCCCAATGTGCACATGTGTACTCACACATACACACACACACACACACACGGAGCCACTGCTGTAATAGGAGCAAGGGCTAGACATATATGCTGTGATCAAAGTAGGCTAGAACCTGGAAATATTTTGTAACCTCTTCTTGTTGCAGGCTGTCTATTTCTGGTATTCCCAATACACGTATATTGCACTTTTTGTAGTTGTCCCACAGCTCTTACACATTTTCTTCAGTGTTTTTCAGTTTTTTTCTCTTAGCTTTCGGTTTTGGAAGTTTCTGCTGACATGTCCTCCGACTCAAAGAGTCTTTCCTCAATTGTGTCCAGTCTACTCATGAGCCCATCGAAGGCATTTTTTATTTCTGTCATAGTATTTTTATGTCTAGCATTTCTTGTTGATTCTTTCTGAACTTCCATCTCTCTGCTTACATTGCCCATCTGTTCTCGCGTGCTGTCTACTTTATCCATTAGAGCCCTTAGCATATTAATCATAATTGTTTTAAATTCCTGGTCTGATAATTTCAACGTCAATGCCATATTTGATTCTGGTTCTAATTCTCCAGCTTTTTCAGTCTCTTCAAATGTGTGTTTTCTTTCTTGCCTGTTAGTATGCATTACAATTTTCCATCGAAACTGGGACGTGATGTATGGGGTGAAAAACTATCATAAATAGGCCTTTGCTAATGTAGTGGTAAAGTGTGGGGAGAGGAGACCCACTCTATAGTCTTCTGATTAAAGTCTCAGTCTTTGGGTGAGCCTGTGTGCCTGGACTGTGAGCATCACCCATGCTTCTCAATTTTTCCCCCTTTAGGTTGACCAAGATGGTTAGTAGGGACTGGAGTTGAGTATCCCCTTCCCCCAGGTAGGCTTGGCTTTGATATCACCCCAGCAAGATAGGCTCTGGTAAATAGTTTTTCCTGAGGGCAGACCTTGTTAAAAAGAACAAAATACTTTGGCATATTGGAAATGGTACTTTTTCCCCCCAGGACATTTTTCTCCAATATTCACTGGGAGGACCTGGTAGAGTTCCTGGAGGTAAAACTCACAAGAGTGTGAGGGCTCTTCCTTAACTGGGTTGCCCTGGAGTTTTTATCTCCCAGGGTTATCTATGCTGAGCCTCCTGCAATTCATCAGTTGCAGTTCAGGTTTTCTTTCTAGGCAGTTTCCCACAGAGGTGTCTGCTCTAGCAAACACCTGCCTTCCTGCCTCTCTTATTTTGGGGTGGCGCTTTGCCCCGTGACTTCGCTTCTCTGACAGACCTAAAAAGATGTCAATTTTTTCAGTTTGTTCAGCTTTTTATTGATTGTTAGAATGGAGCAAGGACTGGTAAGCTCCTTATACACTGGACTGGAAACCAGGAGTCTGCATCGAGGTTTGAATTCTTTTCCCGCAATCCACACATGTCACTTTCATTCCCCCCAAATTGGCTACATCTAGTCACATGATTCTGTCTATCACAAGAAGTCCCTGAAGTATCCTCCAAGCTTGTGCCCAGAAGGGGACAAAGAGGAAATATTTGGGCTACAGCACTAATGTCTACCACAGAGGTCAGCGTACATTTTTATTATTGATACAACTTGGACTGGCCCTGTTTAGATATGGAGACACAGCAGGAGTTCAATACTTCCCTTAAATTAGATACTTATCCTCATAGTCACTGACTGGCATAGCTGGACAACCATAGCTCTCTCTCCCCAGGATTCTAGGGGACCGGGACACATTCTCTCCACAGGTAGATCAGAAAAGAGAGGATCCAGAGGCTGAGAGTAGCATGCCCACTTGTTTTCTCATTCTCATTGTTGCGTAGACCTCACCTCCTTCCTTGATGAGAAGTGAGAGAGAAGAAGATGATGGGTAAGGGCATGAATATTACTCTGCTGGGAATCCCCTCATTGAAAATGGTAATCCCGCTTTCTCACCAAGAACCATGGTGTCTTCTTAGAAGCTGTTATAGCAACTCTGTATTGTGTTAATGGTATTTGTGCCCATGGCTGAGTGCCTTTGAACTAAAGCACCATGTGGAAAAGGGGAGATCCCACCTCAATGCTTCACATTACTCAGAAATTGAGCACTTCGGCTTTTTCATGAATAACCTTCCAACAGCCCGTTCTGGGCTCCCTAAGGGGAAGACCACGGGGGATGAAATGAATGAATATGTGACAAATACAAAGTACTCTGTTGATATAGGCAATTACTATCATTATTAGCCCCACGTTACAGGTCAGAACACTAAAGCTTGAAGAGCTGTTTCCAGGGTCACACAACCAGGGATGTGTTGACTTGAGGGAAGGGGTAAGAATTGATTTGGATGAGCAGACACAGCAGGGGGGGGCACAATATGCTAGACAAGGATAAGATGACAGAAAATCACCTGGAGGGGAGCGTAGATATTGAAAGTGTGGTAAGGATGGAGTTTACCAAAATAAACTTTCCCCTCATTTTTTTTCCCCATGAAGGCATCTCTACAGCTTGTTTTTTGTTATTGTTGTTGTTGTTTTGCTTTACTGGTAATCACACAGGATGTGATCTCCAGGGAAGATAAGTGGGTAATGGATCCCCCAAGCACAAATTATGAGTCACAGTTATTTTGATCCAGGTTAGAAGGGTAACCCGATGAAATTCCAAGGCTGGTTGGTGGAACAAGGTTTCTTTTTTGCTTTTCCTTAAGGGGCTAGTTTTTGTAAACAGAGTTTCCCAGACAGGAACAGGAAACCTGCTTCCAGTAAAAACAAGTCACTTGAGGAGAGAGAGGAAGGAAGTTTTGTGGGTGCTTGGGGCTGCTTGTTTTGGTTCGAGATGGTCTTTTTGTCCCTTACATGTGACCAATGGATTTAATCAACACTTTGGAATAAAGCTGAGAAGGACACTGCAGGCTTCTAGAGCCCCACCATTGGTGCCATCCCATCATGCCTAAAGCCTCCATGTTTGCTATGCATGCAGCCCAAGGAATTGTAAGCCCGTTCTGGTGTTTGGATTTCATATAATATTTGACTTCTTGAAAGTCTTCTGTGACTGTTGTCTCAGGGAGACACAGTAACCATGCTGAGGTGGGCAGGACTGGAACGATTATTCTCATTTTGCAGATGAGAAAACAAGGCCTAAGGGAATGCATGTCCTGCCTGAGGTCGCAGAGCTGGTGAGTGGACCATCAGGTTGAACTCAGAGCTCCATAGGAAGCCCACTGAAGCGGGAAGGTATGTGTTTGTGGGCGGAGGGAGCAGGTGCAGCTCTGCTGAGTGAGGCTAGATTGAGAGGTGGGGTTGGAGCTTTGGTTTTCTGCACCTTTGCATCCTCCTGCCTGGACCTGTGCCTGCCTGTAGCCGAAGGTCTCAGACATTGGTTAAAATGCGTTAAAGGAAACCTCAGAAGTCAGGATTGGCTTGGGACCAGGGGAGGGCTGAGCATTTATGTAGCAGGAGCAGGAGTCCTGGCTGGAGAGAGTCCAGGGAACTGACATGGAGGTTCGATGCACAGTAAAATTTAAATAAAAGATTGCCCCAAAATGTGCTTTTAAACTGCACAGTGTAACAGTCATAAAATATGTTGCTTTCCCTTGTTTCGATCAGAAAGGAAAAGCTGGGGACTAGGGAATAGAATGAGATGCCTTCCTCCGCCTCCAGGGTGCCCCAGTGTTGCAAACAGCCGCCCCTCAGAGCCTGCCCCCTGCCGTGTCTTTCATTCCCGCACAGCTCTCTTCCCTCTGCTGATACCTTGGTTGCTCCAGGTGCACAGTCATCTTCCAACCCCCAACATGAAGCTCCTTGGACCCAGCTGAAGAAAGACAAATGGGTCCCCTTTATCCTTACTGGAGACAGTGTAGGGAGACACAACAGCTTTGCAGTCAGGCAGCCTGGGGTCTCCTCCGTCGAGGTCACCTGCATCCGCCTCCGGCCTTACAGTGGCTCCCCACTGGCTCCCCGCTGCTTTCCCTCCACCGTGGCCCGACCACGGGCTCAGGTGTGTGGTCTGGGTGAGTCCCATTTGGTTCCCTGGAGAACACACAGGACAAAGTCTGCTCTCGGGAGGCTGCGAGTGTCCTGCAAAGGCTTATTGGGTGTGGAGGCCCAGGCGGCATCCTCGCTGTCAGAGAGGGTGCTTCGTCCCTCTCCCCCCTTCTCCCCTCCTCTGGTGGGTGTTCTTTGCTCACTCACGTGGAGGGATGTCAGCTGCTCAGCTGCCGCGTGTGGCTGCAGACTTTCACTGGGGGACATCGTTGCTGTTCCTGCCAGTGTGCATGGTTTATGTTTCTGGGAATCTCCTTTCAGTTTTGAATAGTCACCTGGCTTGGGAAGAGCCTAACCTATTGAGTGTGTCTGTGATGCTGAATAAAGACATTGGATAATCGCAGTTGTAAGGGACACATTGGGTAATTGTAGTTGTAATGAACGCATTAGATAATCGCAGTTGTAATGATGGTCATGGTGAACTTTAATCAAATACCTACTACATGCCGGACACTGTTTTTATTGCTCTGAATGTGTTATTTCACTTAGTATTCATAGCAGTGTGAGGTAGGCATGACAATCACATCTTAAGATGAAAAACCAAGACTCAGAGAAGTTACATAATTTGCCCGGGGACAAAGTGTGTGGTCACGAGTATGTGACAGAACCTGAATTCCGTTGCAGGCCCTTCTGACTTTCCAGTCCAGCCTCATCGCCACTATGTCGCGTGGCTTCTCTCAGACGCTGAGCTGGAATAATTTCATTTGTGCCCGTGGATGTAATATGCTGGCCTCTGCTCATGTGTCCTCTCCCCTGGATGGAACTGAGTGAGGTTGATTTGAGGGGCGCACACACTCCTCCACCTCCCCTGCCTTGGGCTGTGCCGGCCACTCTTTAAACTGCTGTGGGGACCTCTGACCTCACCTCTTGCCATCATTCAACCTCCCCGATCCTTCTGTTCTGGTTTCACTGACCTCTCCATGGTTTCTCAAGCACACCAAGCATTCCCCTGGCTCAGGGACTTTGGGCTTCCTGGTCTGCCATTCTGGAATGTTCTTCACTCTAATAACTGCTGGGTTCACGCCCTCATTTCACTTAAGTCTGCTCAAATATCACCTTCACTTAGAGGCTTCCTCTAACTATTGTGTATAAAAAGACACCGTCTTCCTCCCCACCACCCTGGACCTACCCTTTCTGCTGTTTCGTTGCTCCCCAAAGCTTTCACCAGCACCTGGCGTGGTAGACAAGCAAATGCTTGGCCAGCGTCATTTCCTGCCCTGTCCTCTGCATTTAAAACACCACGTGGCCCATGACGTGCTCAGTAAATAGTTGTTGAATGACTATATTGGTGAATGAAATCGTCCAGGCATACCGTCCAGAATAGGAAGCCAAAGTTACATTATAACTTAAGGTAAATGTTGCCATAACAAGATAGAAGCTGATAAATACCCAACAGGTGGCTGAAAATAGCACAAAGATTTCAAAAGGAAAATAATAAAAATGTTTTTGTTATGTTCATATACAGATCATGTGATTGTGACTATTACGTGAAAAGTTAGAATTCTGGACTTGATCCCAGCTAGAAAGAGTTATATAATTTCCTTACAGAAATTATGCATGCCTTCTACATGAAGTCTCCTAACTTTCCCAATAAGAATACCTATGTCCTTGGAAATTCCAGAACACTTTATCTGTGCTTCTCTAATAAATAAGGCAGCTAAGCCAAAGTGAATCACATAAACACTGGATTTGAAATCTAGCAAATACAAGTTGAAATCCTTCTTAGACCATTCTATAACTAGTGACTGGGTAACCCACATAACCACTCTCAACTTCTCATTCTATATTTATAAAGCAAGGGTGCAAGAATTCCGTCAATAAATATTTCATTTATTCAACAAATATTTTTTGAATATTTACTGTGACTGGTAAAAAATACATGCTTTTATTGATTTTTAAGAGAGAGAGTGAGGGAGAGGGATAGAAACATCATTGATTGGCTGCCTCCTGCACGCCCCCTACTGGTGGTCGAGCTCACAACCTGGGCATGTGCCCTGACCAGGAATGGAACCGGTGACCTCTTCTTGATTTATGAGTCAACACTCAACGGCTGAGCCACACGGGCTGGGCTCTGTGCCTGGTACTTTCTACATGTTCGTGACACATCCTAGAACAAACTTACAAAAGATCCCTGAGCTCATGGAGTTTATATTCAAGTGATAAGGAGTATGAAAATAATTTGAATACCATCAAATGCCAAGTTAACATTAAATATTCCAGCAGATGTTGTTGGTTGGTCTCCTGCCACCTGTCTTCCCCTTTTCCCGAGTTCCAGAACGTCACTTCTGTTTTGGTGTTTATGTCTCCCACATTCATAGCCTCAAGAGTAAACCCCCCCTGGTTGGTCCCATACACATTTTGCCAGTGGTTGGAGTAGGGATGGGACTGAGACCCGGATCTGAACAATGAGATGGGAGAGGAGGTTTATGGGAAAGGTATCCTTTCTTCTACAAAGAGGACAACAGAAGAGATTGTCTTATTTTTGCTGGTGGAAATAATCATGTCTAGATGTTGCATCTGGAACTGGCACAAAGGAATTAAGTACCTTCCTAAATGGAGGAAGAAAGCAACACTGAAGATACAGAGCAGAGAAATGGAAAAGGATCAGGGCTCTTGATGATACCATCAGCCATGAGCTCACTCAACTCTAGACTCTACCCCACCATTGGACTTGCTGCTACATTTCCAAATTATTGAGGCCAGTCTTAATTAGCATTTTTTGTTATTTGAATCCAAAAACACTCTAATCTAAATGAATTACTTTTATGGTATCTCTCCTGCTTATGAGTGAGATCATTGGGAGTTGGGTCTGTTTCATGTTCATATTTGTATTTGACTTCCTGGCACACAGTTCCACGTTTGATGTAGAGTGGGTAATGAATGCCTATTTCAATGAAAAGGTATCTACAGCCATATGTTTATAACTTTGTATGTATGTGATCTTTCAGACATTTTGCAGGTCTCAAGTTCAGCGCTTTATACAGTTATATAAGAGAATAATAAATACCAACTTACTTCCAAATGTTTGGACATGACAGATCCAAAAATTTTAAAAGAACCCCAATTTTAAGATCCATGTACTTTAAGTCCAGATTCTCAGAGTCAGTGTGTCTGAGGTGGGTTTCCTTGAAGCAGTGGCCTATTATATAACTCAACACAAATAATTTTTCTAATAAAACCCTGAGTGTGGCTGAGGCTGCAACTCCACTGAATGAGCAACGGTGGTCCAAGGCCTGATGTCTGCTCTCACTCATGCCAGTGAGCTAAAGTGAGGGTGTGGCCCACCCTGCTCCATGAGTTCGTTCGATGAGGTCATGGGAACTGGATGGGGTTTGCCCTGGGTTCTGAGCTGACGGCTGGGGATAGTGTTACAATTATGCACTATTTGCACGGCATGGGCCAATAACTCTGCTTTCTCAGGTGGAGAAGCTGAGAAGAAGCAGTTGGAAGATGATGGTCTACTTCAGAAGGATGCTGAGTATTTATGGGGAGGGTCCTCACTGCTCCCTTGAGTGTACCTGCCCCTCCACAGAGCTGGCCCTTCAATTCAGTTCTGCTTAATGTTTGACACCTACTCCATGCCTGACATTGTGAGGGAGCTAAATACGCAATCTTCCCTCAAAAGACTAACCTTCTAGTAGGAGATGTGACACGTATATAACTGATCCATACATATGTTCACTCATTCACTCATTCAATTTCTAGAAACTTGAAATAAAACAGGGACTAATGCAGATGTGGTCTCTGCCTCAACAGAGTTTGCATTCTAATGGAGAACACATATATTAAATGTTAACTGCTTAATCAGTGACTTAACTACATTTGTGATATGTACCATTGAAACTGAGGGTTCTTATGACTTTGATTAAATTTAGTTTTAAATCCTAGCTCTAGGAATCATCTCTCTCGCTCTCTCTCTGTCTCTCTCTCTACCTCCTCAGAGACCTAGCCTTTTCCCTGATAATCAACAACCCCCTGAGGCAGCAGAAGACAGTAGCCAGCACCTGACTAATGGTCACATGGTCCAAACCTCTGGCAGGCTGAAGATAACATCCTGACTTAAGTTAGGTTTCAGTTCCTGAGCCCTAAGGTGGAATGACCCCCTGGCTATTTTCCCATGAGACAGGATGGAGGACAGAAAGACACTGAAAAAGAATTCAGAACTGTCCTCAAGACCTCAAGAAATGATTCATTACTCTCAACTCACCTCCGACCTATCAGGTCCCCGGACCACCCCAAACCCCTAACCCACAGTGTCTTGTGATTTTGCCCTATAGAATCTGTAAGCAACACACCATGGGGGAGTCGAGACTTTAGGATTAGCTCCCCATCTCCAGATTGGCCAATTCAATATTAAACTATTTTTCTTTCTATACTGCAAACTCCTGCTGGTGCATTTCCTTGCACCGGTGAGCACAGGCAGACGGACTCAAGGAAAAAGACTGGGGTTCCAGTAACATCATAAAGGCAAGAAATACAGGATACCATGAGAGCATTGATAGGGGATCTGACCCAAATTGAGGCACTAGTATCTCATTTTACGGATGAGAAGCCACATGAGGAATAAAGTAACGTGCTCCAGGTCACCCAGTTAGGCACGACCCAGCCAGGTCGTCTCTCCAGAGTCCTTGACCACTCTGCTCTGCAGGGAGATGTCATGACTCCCTCTGCCAGGGAGCCTGCACTTGGGTAGACAAGCCTGGAGCCTGAAGGAGACGCCTGGGCAGGGGCTGGAACAACTGAGAACGCAATGAATGGCCCCAGAGCAGCACTGTGCTGAAGGGGAAGACTGGGGAGCGCTGTGTCTATTGAAAGAAACATAAATGACTTCTTGGGGAGGGTGTCATTTCCTTTAGACTGAAAGAAACCTGAATCAATTTTATTTGGTATCCCAAAAAGATATGATGCCACATGCCATTGTCTTTTATGCCTTTCTGACGGTGTCTCTGCAGTGGCCCTCATTCTGGATTCGTTCAGCCTGGCCCGGAACCAGAGAACATTATCTCCATTCCCAGAATGCTCTTGGATGAAGCTACATGTCAAATTACCATTCATTACCCAGAAACGCCAGGACTCTTGCCACTTACTGTGAATTTACAGTTCTTCATCTTCTTCCAAATTCCGAGCATTTCTTTTGATGTGAAAAAGCAATTTTAAAATGTAACATATCTAATATAACACATGGACACATTCACCACACACATTCTTTTAATTAAAAGAATCGGTACACTGCCTTCTGCTGACAGTTAACACCAATGCTTTAATGCCATTTTCTATTATTGATTTATGAGGTGCATGCTCAAAGCAAATTAGGGAATAAATCATCGATGACATTGATTTGCTTACCAGCTCTCTAATAAATGTGTATAATTAATTGTGGGTGTGCTACCTGTCTCTGCTGGTCGAGGCCTTCCCACAGTCCCTCTATTACACTGGCTGGGTTAATGGAGCAGCATTGGTAGTAAACTTGAAGGTGTGCTGTGGGGGAGAGCTGAAGCCACCAATACATCTGATACCCCGAGGTGGAGAGGAATGTTTGCACAGTCCCCGGGAGAGGGGGCTCGGAGGCTGGTGGGGGGGAGTGAGGCAGCTCATTATTTCAAAGGATTTGCATGGTTCTCAGCGATGCCCCGGGCACCAGCTATTTCTTAGTCAGGATGGCTCTAGAACCAAGTGGTTTTTACTTTCATGGTCATACTGGGAAAAGGTCTTGGTCTGCAGGTGCCAGGTAAGAGGAACAGGTGGCCCATGCTTTTGTTTGATTGGTCAAAGAGTCTGCTCTTTTTTTTTTTCTTTTTAAAAAATATATCTTTATTGATTTCAGAGAGAGAAAGGGAGAGGGAGAGAGAGAGATAGAAGCATCAATGATGAGAGCGTCATTGATCAGCTGCCTCCTGCACGCCCCCGACTGGGGATGGAGCCCTCAACCCGGCATGTGCCCTGACCAGGAATCGAACCCTGATCGCCTGGCTCCTAGGTTGATGCTCAACTTCTGAGCCACGCCTGACCATACAAAAGTCTTCTCTTAAAAGAACAAGTCTCTCCTTTGAATGTAAGAAGGGAGCTCAGTACTCTCCAGGGACCAGGTTCTTGAGAGGCATGGGTGTGGTGGGTGGGTGGACTTCCTCTAGAGCAAGCTTGGTTCAAATCCCAGCCACTGTCACTTACTCTCACACTTTAGTGTGACCTTTGGCAAATTAGTTAACTCCCTGGTCTCAATTTCTTTGTCTACAAAGAAGAAAATAATCATAGTAGCTAGCTCTTAGGGTTGCTCTAAAGGTTAAATGAGAATTTGTGTGAAGTTTATAGACTAGGTCCTGGCATAAAGTTAATATTATATGGTCGCCATTATTATTTATTATTCTGGAATCCATGGATAGGCTTTTGTGTGTCTGTAAATCTGAAGTATTGTGAAAACTTTGTGTGTATGTCCATATTTCTGGGGACTGGGTCCATGATATTCATCTGGGACTCAGAGGAGTCCCAGACCTCCTGAGAGTTAAAGGCTCTCTGCCCAAGGGGATCTCCTTTCTATTTCTGGAGCTCTCCTAACTTGAGCTCTCCTCTCCGCTTTGAACATACTGTTCCACCTGCATGGAATATACTGCCCCAAGCTCCTCTTCCTCTTTCAGTAATAATAATAGTACTAGCAATGATAATAATAGCCGCTAATATTTATAGAGCACCTACTATGTGGCAGGTCTCAACTTATTTAAGTTACTAATTTTTCCCTGAGCCCCAGTTTTACATCTTGTAGGGCTGTTGTGAAAATTAAATGAGAGAATATGGGCAGAGGAGCTGATGATCTATTAGTATATAGATATAATCAATACAGACTTTACTTTCCTCCTTTTGCATATCTTCTTGAAGTAAGATAAGTCTCGTGTGAATCAATTCAGAAGGTTTTCACTAATCACTTTATCTATGGTAAGCACTTGTCTAGGTCATGCGGAAAATAGGTGGTGACAGTAACAATATGTATGTAGCATTTCACCAAGCTCTGTCCCATATACTGCCTAATGTCACAAAGTACAAGAAGCATATTGATTAGTTAATCACCCTCAGTTCAGGACCTACTATGGTCCAGTACCGTGCCAGGGGCTTGCTTTCTGCCCTCAAGGAGCTTGTAGCAGTGAGGGATTCTGCAAAGCAAGTGCGTAATTGATAGTATCTGTGATCTGAGGCATTTAGTCAGCATGGGGTGTTAGAGAAGGTTTCCTGGAGGAGGTGACAGTTGAGTGAGAATTGAGTTGGGAAAGATAGCAGAGGGCACCTCAGCAAAGGTCCAGACTCTGAAAGGGCTTGGCTGCTCTAGCAGCTTATATGGGCTTCATTTGCTAAGATAATTTAGAGATAAAAGAAATGATAATAAAATAACTCTACTTTGGCCTATAAGGCATGAGAGGGTCTGGACTCTGCCTACCTTGAAGGACACGCCCTGCACTACTTTCATTCTCACTGTGGTCCACACACTGGCCCTTTACCGGTTCCTTGGCTGCCGAGACTGTTTCTAATACAGGGCTGGTCTGTTTTTTTTGCCAGTCCTTCCCAGAGTGCCTGCCACCAGATCTTCTCAAGGCTGCCTCCTTCTCACACTCCACGTCTCAGTTCAACAGTCACCTCCTCGGAGAGGTTTACCTGACCACCCGACCAGAGTCACCCCGCCCCAGTAACTCTCTTTGCACCCTCACTGCCTCTGTCTGAAATCTTCCTGCCCTCCATCGATGGCAGCCTGGAACCCCTATCAACCTGGGTTCTGCCTAAGGACTTGGTGATCAGAGTGCTCCCCCAGTCCTCAATGGTAGGAAGCATGAGAATAGCTTTTGTTATTTAAGGCACGAAGTTCTTGGGATTATGTGTTGCTGCAACATGATGGAGCCCATTCTGACAGATTCATGGCTCCGTCCTCCAGCACCCTAGGATAATTAGGCGCATAATTAAATTCTCACTAATTATATGTTGACCAACTGAATGAGGGAAAGAAGAAAAGAAAGGTGGGAGGAAGAGGGAAGCAAAAGAGTCAGAGTTAGGATGAGGCTAATGACTCATGATGGGTCATCGTCTCTAGGATGGTGGCCTAAAACAATAAAAATTCTTCCACCTAAAGAAATAAAGACTTTCCTGAGCTTCCAGAAGATATAATTATAAAGGACAGGCACGTTTTGGTTTAGTGATGGGATCCAGGACCTTGAGGCATCCTGCTCCTTTTTAGGTAAATCCCTGAGTGTGGTGTCATCAGTCCCCCTTGGCGTATGGTCTCCTGAGAAGGACAGCCTGTAGAGATGCTCTTTCAAAAAGATCATTTTGCACCTAGGCCCTTGACCCATATGCATTCATGACCTTGAACGAAAGCGCTTTCTCCCTTGCTAGCCTGCATGGGCCACATCCAGGTTCTCATCTTGGTGATCCCATCTGGCCCCGAAGGCCCTCAGTGGCGATGTGCACCGGGCCTCAGCATACTCCCGACTGCCTGCACGGTCCCATGGAAATAAAGAATGAGACCAATGAAAACCAGATGCCCAGCACCACCATCAGGACCCCTCTCTAGTTCCAACCTCCCGAGGCCACCCCGTGCTGTTCCTCAGGGCTCAGGGAGACTCTGGCTGGTGACGTAACAGGGCGAGGGACCGCCGGATTGTTGGCATTCTTTTGTTCTAGTTTCAGCTAAAATAAGAAACAGATTGCCCCCCAAAATGTCGAAGTCTTGGGACTCGCTGGTTAACAACTTTTGGAGTGTTTGAATGAGAGCTTTCCCAAGGATGGCTTTGGCGAAGGAGGAGAGGCTGCCAGACGCTGCATCGTGAACGAACTACGGCCGAAAAGGCCTCTGTTTCGCTGCCGTGCGTGTTAAACTCTGCAGAGCGAGGCCTTGGAAAGCCCGGCCGTTTTCAAAGAAGGACAGAGCGCCCCAGCTGTTCTGCTCGGGGAAGGATAATTCATAAACAGCAACAGGCAACGCATTTGGGATCTGGCCGAGCAGCTAGCTGGAAGCCATCTCGCCGGCAGGAGCCTGCTGGCCCGAGCACCCTGCCCCACTCCTCCCCTCGGATGTCTCAATCCCATCCCGGCCAAGCCGAGCTGCATGCGTGAGACTCTGTCGAATCGCCCCGGTCCCCTTGGTGACCACGTTGCTCGTGTGAGCCGTGCAGAGGGACGCACAAGCTGTTGCTTCTCCTAAGTGTGGGTTTAAAAAGAGAGAAAGGAAGGAAGAAAGTGGCAAAACTGTGACCCTCCCCACCCCCCACTGTCTCCTGTTAGAATCAGATTAGAGCTTCCATTCAAGTCTGGAAAAACTCATCTGATGACATCTGCTAGACCTCCTGGGAAATGGAAGAGGGTGGGGCCTGCCAACAAGACAGCTTCCTCCTGCCTCCGCTTCCTGCGGCCGCGCTCCAGCGCCGTGGCCGCCTTCCAGCTGGGCCGGGATGCTCTGCTATCCTGCGCCCCACCCTGCACGTTCGTGTCTGCATCTGGGGGCCCCCGGGCCTCTGGCTGTTGGCCTACTAGAGCAAGGCAGACTTTCTCAGCCTTTCGAAGGCGTTGGCTCTGGAGACAAGAACTCAGAGGGGACTCCAGAAGCCAATGGGTAAGGAATTCAAGGTCTTTGTGGAGCTCCCAGTGAAAACCGTGGGTCAATATTTCTTTTTCTGAAAGAGTTCTTCCTTCAGGAAGGCTGGACTCTTTTATTCTCTTTGAGCAAAAGCATGGACCAATGTAAGTGAAGTCCACTCATTCGATTTTGTTTGTAGATTAATTGCCACTATTCAACAATTTTTGAGCTACAAGACTGGCATTTTCATATGGTTCCATCTACTTCATCATTTTAGCACTGTGCTGGGCACTGAGGATACAAAAACAAAAACACAGTAAGAAAAGGCCCTTTAGGAAACACGGCATCCAATAAGGGAGATGGGCATTTAAGTAGATGGTTCCAGAACATTGTGAATAGTGCACCGTAGAGGGGGTGGCAAGTCCTGCTTATCCGGTCTAGAAAAGATTACCAGCATCAGTACATGAGCTTTGCTGTCCACCAGTAATTAGATCGGGGAGGAGGAGGCGTGTAATATTGTTTTATAACTCAACTTTTTACTTTTGAATAATTTTAGGTTTGAAGAACAGTTGCAGAGTTGGACAGTGAGTTCCCATATGGCCATTATCCAGTTTCTCCGAATATTTTACATTGCCTTGGCACTTTTGTTAAAACTAAGAAATTAGCATTTGGTACACTACTATTAACTAAACTCTAGCCTTTATTCAATTTCATCAGTTTTTCACATTGCACTTAAGAGCAGTGGTTTTAAAATGCATTTGCAAATTTTTTGATACCCTTCCCATGGAAAGTGGGGTCTATGCCCCCTTGCCTTGGAACTGAACAGGCTTTGGCAACCGTTTTGACCAATAAAGTACAAAGGAAGTGATGATACACGACTTTCCAAGTCTAGATCATTAGTGGTGATTCATCTCGAATCCTCCAGACTCCATGTAAGCAGTCCTCCTGCCCTGAACCCGCCATTCTGGGAGGGAGCCCAACCAGCCCATGCAGACAGACCACGTGGAGAGGCCTCGAGACTGCATGGACAGACATGCTCAGCCATGCTCCAGCCTCCTGACCCATAGTTGCTCCAGACCCACAGTGTTCCAGGCTTAACTACAGTCAGACTCCTACCAAGTGAGAGAGCCTGACCCAGAGCTTCCCAGTCAAGTATGTTCTGAATTCCTAACTCTCAGACACTGAGAGCTATTGCAATGATTGTTGTTTTAAGTACCATGTATTGGAGAGTTTTGTTATACAGCAGTAAATAAATGGGATAACATGGCTTCACCAGCAGGTCATAGGTGAGGTATGACGTTCCATTGTTTCATTTTCCACACATTCACTGAGCACCTACTATGTATCAGGTATACTTCTAGGTACTAAGGGGAGGAGGCGACTAAGAGTTTCCGACATTGAAGGGTTTATAATCAGAAAGAAAAGCAGTTAAACAAATGGCCATAGTATCGTATGTTAAAGCAAAGTGAGATGAAAGAAAGGAACACATTTCCTGGGAGATGGGCTGCATACCCTTTGTTTGAGCCAGGACTTGAAGGATGAATCAGGGTTTTCCACTGGAGATGGGCATGGGAGTGCCTGGCGTGTTTGCAGAACCCAGGATGGCTCTGTGTAGCTGGGAACACAGAGTTTATTTGAATCAGTGTGCGGCTGGGGCTGGGGCTGGGGCTGGGGTGGGGTCAGGCATGGCATAAGAAGTAAAAGTGAAAAAAACTAAACAGGAATACTGAGGCCGAGTTTCCAGGATGGAATCGGAGGTTGGAAGTGGAATGCCGTATGTTTTAGCCTGACTCTCCTTCTAGAAACTTCTCAAGAAGAACATGTTTAAATACTTAGTCACTGGTGCCCTGAGGAATTTGGACTCAAAATATACATTCACTGTATGAAGCTTGACCTTCTTGGAGCGTACACTTTGGAAATGGCTGGAGGTTAGGGTTCAAAACCTCTAAGCCAGTGTGTTGAAGTCCTGGTCAAGGGGTTTATGAGGTTTTGATTTCCGTGCTTTGTCTTTTTCATGGAACCAAGCGCATGGAGGGTAGGGAGCTGTGGAATGAAAACACATATTTTCAAAAGTAAACAGAGCTTAGGCGAAAGGAAACCGAATAGACTCTGAAGGCAAGTGAGGACTGAAATGGAAAGAAGGGTGAGGGAAGGTGGGGCCAAGGAGGTAGGGGAGAGTTAGAACAGGGAGGAAAGGGGCAGTCGGGAGGGTGGAGGGAGCCTGCAGTTCGGGAACTCGGACTGTTGCTCGTGCCAACGTGGGCTGGTGCCTTCTTTTGTGTAAGCTCGTTTGAGTTTGTTTCTGTCCCTTGCAAACAGAAGAGTCTTGACTAATTCTCCAGGCTTCTATCTTTTCCTCATTCGATTCCCCCCAAAAACGATTCTCAAAGGGATGAAATAATTTGCCCAAAGTCACACAACTGGCACATGGCAGAGCTGGGTTGGAACTAGACCGTCTGACTCCAAAGCTGGGGCTCTCTCGGAAGCAGAGATGGCACTGCACGCCCACCACCCCCGTCTCTCCGTCTCTCCGACAGCCAGCCTTCTCTCTCTCATCCCCACTGGGGAAAGATGGCTGATGGCCCCGAAATGGCCCCGAAATGACCCCGGGCTCTCACAAACTCCAGGTAATGGGAAGGTAGCCCTGTGGAACATAACGTCGCCTGTTCTTGTCTCTCATTTTATTTCCTTAGCTTAGAAATACAGAGAGGATAGACCTCTCAGGTGCCATTCATGTCAAGTGTATTAGTCTGCTCGGTCTGCTGTGACAAAACGTCAGAGACTGGGTGGCTTAAACAGTGGACATTTATCGTCTCCGCGTTGTGGAGACTGTCGTCTGAGATGAGCATGCCAGCATGGCCAGGTTCTGCTGAGAGCCCGCTTCCTGGCTTGCAGACTGCCACCTTCTTGCTTTTCACGTGGGTTTTGTGTGTGTGTGTGTAATCTTTTTTTAAAATCTTTTTATAAGGCCACCATCCTATCGGATCAGGATTCACCTTTATGACCTCATGTAATCTTAATTACCTCTTACAAGCTCCATCTATAAATATTGGGGGCTTCACTGTGACTCCAGGGTATACATTTGGGGAGATGCGATTCAGCCCATAGCAGCAAGATGTCATTTCACAGACTGGGATGCTGAGGCTCAAGGTTGTTTTTGGGTCAATTTCTCAGAGCTAGGAAAGAGCTGAGGTGGCATTTGAGATCAGGTCTTTAATTCCAAAATCCATGATCTCCATTCCTGGAAATTTAATACATTCTTATCATTACTGATGATGAAAATAGTACAATAAGCTAGTACATAGTGCTTAGATGTACTAGGCACTGCTCTAGTGCTTACAGTTCTTTACTAACTTAGTCTTTGTGACCATCCTGTGCTATACTTTGGAGGGGCAAATGCAAACGCAAAAGTAAAGAGTCTTCAGAGCAGGTGGTCTTTCTCCTTGGCATGTCCCCTTACTCTCTCACTCAGCCCTTCCTTGTGTCCTACTTGAACTTGGGAGGGGCTTAATGGCGCTTGCTTGGGGAAGAAGTGGGGGTTCGGGGAGCCTGGATCCTCAGGTAAAGGTCTGTGATTTGCTTCCTCGCGTCCTTCCAGATTTAGTGGCACCCGTGCATGCCCTTCCCATTTCTTAGTTCCTGGCTGGGGGCCTTTTCCATTTGGGTCTCATTTCCCCACCTCCCTTCCTGCCTCCTTCTGGCCAAGACTGATCTGTCTCTTTGACAGCTGGACACCTGCTGCCAAGAGAAATAATCCCCATGTGCAGAGGGTGTTACCGAAGGGAACAGGGTGGAGGGAGAAGGGAAGGGCTTCCTTCCAGCAGCCCCGTGCGCAAGGAGGAGCAGGAAGGCCACCGTGGGCCAGAGGCGGGGCAGCTGTGTGCAGGGGGGGCCTGTCTGCGGGAGGGGACTGGGGTCGGGGGCAGCTGGGGAATAACAGGGACGGGAGAAGCCAGGGGACAGAGGGGAGGGGAGGGAAGGAGCGGCCTGAGGCTGAGGAAGGCCACAGGTGGTCGTAGCACCTTGCCTTGGACAGCTTTGCCCAGCTTCCCGCAGCGTGTTGACCTGTACGCTCATGCTGGGGGCTTCCCGAGGCTGCCCGCATGCTAAGAACCAGCAAGCCGCGCTCACGTCGTAAGTGGGTAATAATAATGCTTACCGGGCACCGGCTATGTGCCAGGGGAGGCCCAGGGCGCTTTCATATCTGGGAATTGAGGCGATCCTCAAAGGCCAGCTGCAGGAGGAAGGGAAAATTGTTACTCTTTAATCAATGAAGAAACAGGCTGCCGGGAAGCCCCGCACTTTAGAAATGCGTGCTGGCCGGCGCCCCTTCCCAGGTGCCGCGCAGGGGCGGAGGGAGGGCAGTGGACCCTCGCCCTGCGCCAGGACTGCCCAGGGCCTTGCACACGCGATTTCCTTCCGTGTTTAAAACCAGGGGAGAAGCTCACTCTGGTCAGCATCCTTTTACAGATGAAGAAACTGAGTCCCAGAGAGGCAGGGGTACGCTGTGAGTGAGATTTGAAGCAAGGCTGTGTGCTTCCAGAGTCTGAGGTTCATCCAGCGCGCTCTACAGTAGCGAGGAACAGGAATGGGCTTGGTGCTTAATTTCAAGTGAGCGACTCCAAATTCTGTATACTTGCCACCAACCCAGACTGACTCTCAGACTTAATGGCAGGGACACTGTATGTCTGGAAGGGACACTGCATGTCTTAGACACAGTGAAAAGGGATGGCCATGTACCACATGCCGTGCTGAGCTACTGGGTGATCAGATGAAAGGGCCCAGGACTGTGCCTGGCATGTAACAAGCATCAGGCAACTGGTGATTATTATTCTTGACCACAGGGGTCTAATTTTTTTTTAATTTTTAATTTTATTTTACTTTTAAATATATCTTAATTGATTTCAGAGAGAGGAAGGGAGAGAGAGAGAGAGAGAGATAGAAACATCAATGATGAGTCATTGATCGGCTGCCTCCTGCACGCCCCCGACTGGGGACCGAGCCTGCTACCCGGGCATGTGCCCTGATCGGGAATCGAACCCCGATCGCCTGGATCCCAGGTTGACGCTCAACCCCTGAGCCATGCCCGACCGGGCTAATTTTTTTTTAAAGGTAATAATTAATAGAAAAGATCTCACATTCTTTTGAAAAGAAATATTTTATACAATGTCATTTTGAATAGCTGATTTTTTAGTTGAGGAAGGAAGGGAAGGAGGAGGGAGGGAAGGAGGGAAAGATTCCAAATTAGAGCTACAATAGGCCCCGCCACAGCCTTATGTTCCTTGCTCCACACGATCCTGTCCTTTCTCCGCCCACCCCTCCCTCTAATCCGTTTATAAATCCTGTTGGACACTTGTTTTGTGTGAAGGAGTGGTCTAGTTAAGTAGTTCCTGTACAGTCAGTGAGTTTAAGATTAAAATGTAACTTAATTACAAATGTATAAATATGGTAACCAATATTTACAGAGAAAAGGGAAAGGGAGTTCCTACAGAAAAGCTAACTACAGGGTAAGCTTCCTTTGTCCCCACAGCCTTCTGAACTAGTTTTAACAATGTCAGCTTCTGAAGGGTTTCCATTTCTATGTTCATCTAAGACATCCCCTGTGGACTCAGTTCCCCCCAGGGCCCCGCACCCCAAGCAGAAACTGGGAGACAGGAATGTTCGTGCGCGTCTGTGCTTACATTTCAGACCCCAAATGGAATTCCTTGCCTCCTTTTTTCTACCCTGAAAACTTACTCTCACTTTGGCTCTTTGAAATGATGCTCAATGTATAATTCCAAGGCAGCCCCTTTTCCACTTTCTTTATTTGTTTTGGTTCTTAATGTCAATCTGTACTAAGGAATCAGTGAGTTTCTTGCTGTGGCAGCTAAAATGATACCCAGTCTGGGCTTTATTGGAATCCCTTCATCTTTCTCTATCGTTTACCTGGACTGTCTCTGAGCTGCACCAGCATCTATTACCAGTCTACACTCCATGCTACACTCTGTTTTTGTGGGCCATTCACTGTAGGGCCTTCCACAGGGCAAAAGTTTTTAATTTTGGTGAAGTATTTTGTTTTTTATGGGTCATGGTTTTGGTGTCACATCTAAGAACACTTCTCCAAGCCCTAAGTCCTGCAGATTTTCTGTTATGTATTCTTCTAAAAATTTTATACTTTTATTTTTTACATTTAAATCTATGATCCTTTTGAGTTAATTTTTTATAATCTGTGAGGCTTAGGTTGAGCTTCATGTTTGCTTGTGGATATCCAGTTGCTCCAGGACCATGTTTTGAGAAGATGACCCTTCCTTCATTGAGTTGCTTTTGTACCTTTGACAAGAATTAGATGGGTAGATATGCATTTAGGATCGATCACTGTCTTCTCTGTGAAGTAACCCTCTTAGCATTATATAATGTCCCTCTCTGTCCCTGGTCATTTTCTTTGTTCCAAAGTCTATTTCATCTTTCTTATAATTGAACCAACTGAAATAGGAATGAACATCATTAGCAATTACACAGCATTGGGAAGATTGTCAGACTATTGCAAGAATATAGAAAATTTAAAAGTAAAAGGATAGAAAAATATATATCATCTAAACACAAACCTAAAGGAGACTTTAAAGCAAATAGCATTACTAGATATATAAAAGAACACTTTTTAATAAGAAGTTTATTTCACCTGAAATATATAATAATTCTAACTTTAAGTGTATTTAATAACAGAGTATCAAAAAATAAAGCAAACATTGTCAGACCTATAAGGAGAAATAGATTAATCTACAATTATAATTAGAGAGTTTAACATTTCTCACAGTAATTGATAGAAGACCAAAAAACCCCACCAAACAAATCAGTAAGATGTAGAAGATTTGAACACAATTAAACATCATATATAGGGAAACTGTACCTCAAAACCAAAGAACATTCTTTTCCAATGTAAGTGGCACATTTACCACTTGCTGAGCTATAAAGCATGGCTCACAAATTAGAAAGAATTCAAATTACCCAGAGAATGTTTTCTGACCACAGCGGAATTAAGGTAGAAATTTCAAGGTACCCAGGATACTTTAAAATGATCCATGGGTCAAATTGTAAAAAATGAGGTTGGAATTTAAAAATATTTCAAATTAAATGATGATGGCTTGTCCACCTGCTCCTCAAATGCTCATCGGATGCTTCCCCTAGTGCCTTGCAGAATCTTCAGCCCCGGGAAGGCTGGCCAGCTAGATCCAGAAAACAGATTCACGTGAAGGCCCTCTCCTCAGAACACTGGGGTGGGATGGGGGTGCACAGGGGGGCTGGGGGAACTCTGCAGCAGGGCCTCGGGGCCTGCGGGGCTTTGGGGAACAGAGCTCTGGGAACATTTCCGCCATGAAAAAGGTGCCTCCTTACCCTTCTCTCTAAGAAAAAAAAGTGGGGTGCCGCTAGTGGAGAAAAGTTAAAGCCTTAAAGGCATATATAAAAAAGAAAGGCCCAAAATCTATGGGCAAATATCTATCAAAAAATTGGCAAAAGAGCAGCGAGTTCAATCCAAAGAAAGTAGAAGGAAGGAAATAATAAAGATAAGGGCAGAAATTAATGAAATAAAAAAATAAACATTCAAAAGAAAATAATCAGCAAAACCAAAATTTGTTTCCTTGAAAAGGCTAATAAAATTAATAACCCCCAGAAAAAATAATTAAAAGAGAGAGAAAGAGAAAGTACAAATGACCAGTATAAACAAGAGGACAGACATTAAAGAGATAATTATAGGTTATTATAAACACTTTTTATGAATAAACTTGTCAACTGAGATAAAATGGATAAATTCCTAGAAAAACACAAGATAGAAACATTTAAATAATTCCATCTCTATTAAGAAACAGTAAATCCATAATTTAAATCTTCCTATGAAAAAAATCCAGGCCCAGATGGTTTCACTAATGAATTCTTCCAGCTATGTAAGGAAGAAATAACACTAATCCTACATGTACTTCCTCAGAGAACAGAAGCAGAAGGGAAACTTCTCAACTCTTATTAGGCCAGCAAACCTGGATATCTGACAAAGATATTACAAAAAGGGATTCAGTCTTTCTCATGAATATTAATGATATTTTAAATGAAATATGCATAAACAAGATATACAAAAACAGTATACATTGTTACCAAGTGAGGTTTCTTCCCCAACAAAGAGCAGTTGATTTAACATTAGAAAATCACCACTATAATTCAGTACATTAATAGGAAAGAAAAATTAGGTAATCATATTGATAGATTAAAAAATAGTTAATAAAATTCAATATCTATACACTTAAAATAATTATGGGAAAGTAGAAATAGAGGGAACTTCTTTATTTTAAAATATATTTATAAAAACTTACAGCAAACTTTATATTTAGTGGTAAACTGTTATAAAATTTTTTCCCCTGAGATTGGGGTTGAGAGAAAAAGGCTAGCACTCACCACTGTATTACCAATGTCAACATTGTATTAGAGGGCCTAACATTGGCAATTAGGCACTAAGGGAATTAAATGTGCATAAGAATTGAAAGGAAGAAATTACCATCATGCACATATAATGAGATTATTACCTAGACAATCCAAAATAATCTACAAATAATACATTAGGACTAGTAACTCACTTAAGCGAAACTAAGAAATATTATGAGAAGAAACTAAACAGGATCTAAATAAAGAGAGAAATATACCATAGTTTCTCCCCAAATTGATCTACAGACCCAATGCAATCTTAATCAAAATTTAGTAGCTTTTCTTGAAAGTTATTAGGTTGATTATAAAAGTTCTTCAGAAATGCAAAAGCCTCCCAATGACAAAGGGAATCTTGAGGAGGAAGGACAAGTCCGGACCTTGTATACTACTGGGCATTACAGTCATATAGCTGTAGCAATTGCAGCAGTGTGGTATTAGGGACACAAAATGGGCAGGCCAAAGGAGAGAACATGGTCCAGAGAGAGAACCAAACATATGTGAGCACTTGGTTCATAAAAGGAGCGGAGTGGAGAAGTGAAGAGAGGATAATCTTTTAAGTGGAAAAATGATATTGACCCCTGTTTTACACCAGACTGAAAAAAAATTTTTTTCCAGCTGGACTGTGGGTGTCAATGTAAAAGAAAAAACAACAATGCAGTTCATGGAAGATAATGTAGAAAATATCTTCATGATATTAGGTTAGGCAGAAATTTCTGAAACAGTATATAAAATCACTAAACGTAATGGAACTGGTTGATAAACTGGAGTATATTCAAATTAAGAACTTATGTTTCTCAAAAGGCACAATTCAGGGAGTGAAAATGCAAACCACACAGTGAGAGATGGTTTGTATACATATAATCAACAAAAGACTCATAGCCACTGTTACAAATCAATTTTCTAAAAAAGACAGGCAAACCATATGGGCAGAGGACCTGAATAGACATTTCTCCTTAAGATACATACAGATGGCCAAGAGGCATAATAAAAAGATGCTCAACATCACTAATCAGCAGGGAAATGCAAAGTCAAGCCACCATGAGATATCAGCTCGTGCCTGTCAGAATAGCTATCACCGATAAATCAGCAAATAACAAGTATTGGTGAGGATGTGGAGAGAAAGGGACCCATGGGCACTATTGGTGGGATTGCAAATCGGTGCAGCCACTGTGCAAAAAAGTATGGAGGTTCCTCAAAAAATTAGAACTAGAACTACCATACGGCCCAGCAATTTCACTTCTGAGTAGTTATCTGAAGAAATCCAAAATGCTAATTGGGAAAGACATCTGCACCCTGTGTTCATTGCAGCATTATTTACAGTGTGGATATGGAAGCAGCCTAAGTGGCCACTGGGTAAAGCTGTGGCACATAAATACACCGGAGCATTACTCATTCATAAAAAAGAAGGAAATCTTGCCATTTGTGCAACATGGATGGACCTAGAGGGTATTATGCTCAGTGAAGTAAGTCAGGCAGAGAAAGACAAATAGCATATGATTTTACTTAGATGTGGAATCTAAAAAACGA
Organism: Miniopterus schreibersii; assembly: GCF_964146895.1. Taxonomy (NCBI): domain Eukaryota; kingdom Metazoa; phylum Chordata; class Mammalia; order Chiroptera; family Miniopteridae; genus Miniopterus; species Miniopterus schreibersii. Next base: position 176,016,865 of record NC_138102.1, read on the forward strand.
AATATATGAACAAACAAAATAGAAACAAACTCATAGATACAGAGAACAAGCTGATGATTGCCAGATGGGAGGGGAGTTAAGGGGTGGGTGAAAGAGAGGAAGGGATTAAGATGTACAAATTGCCAGTTATATAAAAGACAGACAAAGCAATTTAAAAATGACAAAAGAATGAAGCATTTTACATCTAAATGTAAAATGATCAATAAGCACATGAAAATGTGCTTAAGATCATCAGAAGGCAAATGAAAATCGCACGCAGTCGGATACCATTACGAACCAAGTAGAATGACAATTTTAAATGTGGCACCCATTGGTATTCATATACTGCAGCTAGGAGTATAAATTGGTACAACCACTTGGGAAAATCGAGCATTCGTATAACCTTTGACCCAACAATTCTATTGCCAGGTATGTACCCAAGACGAATGCTTTGCTCTTTCACCAGAAATACCTGCAGATGTGATGCCATATGACGTACACAGCGGTGCCAGTGAACAACGTTGCCCCCAAGTATTTAACCCAAATCTACTCAACTTTTAAACCTAACTTCCAGTTTAGAGTAAATGCAGGGCAAAGAGAAACCATGATACCATAAGAAAACACTCAGATAAACCCAGAATATTGGGTACAGCACACAATGACCTGAACTCTAAAAAGTTACTATCAAGGAGGAACAAAATAAAACAAAGGTGAGGCCTCCCCTCTAAAAAAAAACCCCAGCCATATACAAATGCAGCAGATAAACCAGGACTGGGTGTTGGCTGAGAAAAAAACTATACATGACAATCTGTGACAGCTGGGGAATTTGAAGTCTAGATATCAGGTGTTATTATAAAGTTATTGTTAGTTTTCATTGTGTGACATGACATGGAGGCATACACTCATCCTCAGGACGTACACGCTTTTATATTTAGAGAGAAGTGTAATGCTACCTGCAATTTATTTTTGAATGTTTAGCAGAAGTAAGTGTAGGTAGATGATAGGTGAATGGATGTAGACATAGGTCTTTATACATACTGACGAGTAAGATAGATATGGCAATAGGTTACAAGTTGTTTCATTTAGGCAGTGGATATTTTAGTGTTTATCAGGCCACTCTCTCGATTTGTCTATATATTTAAAATTTCAATGAAAAAATTTTTAATGAAATTTTGCACCTAGACTTCTTCAGAGGGGCAATTAAGTTCTATTGTACTTAAAGAAAGTAGAAAACAAAAAGTCCTAAAATATGTGTTATGAGTATAGTTTATGTTAGAGATAATGTTGGAGCGCCAATTAGAGAACTTAAAGCCAAAGAAAAGGCCTTGGCTCTGCATCAAGAGTCTGACTGTACATTGATATGTTTTAGGTTTAAATGCTTAATGTATGTGTACATCACCTTTTAATGATTCCCAGCTTTAGCCATGTTTTCCCAATGAGCCAACCAACTACTTGTGCCAATGAATGCCAGATAGGAGGGTGTCCTCTGCATGTTTCATGTATGGAAAGAATGTATCACCCAGCTAATAGCTGGCTCGGCGATTCTGATTGGAATGATCATCTGCTAACGCTGGTGGGCCTTCCAGAAGAAAATATGAGTGAGGAGAGTCCTGGTGTTCTAGGAAACCCCATGCAACACGAAAGCTGGGCTCCTCGCCATCATGTTGCATGTGGTCCCCCTAGAACACCAGGACAGTCTTCTCTCATCCTATTTTCTTTTGGAAGGCTCCACAGCATCAGTGAATGGTTATTCCAATCAAAGGAGTATGGGGTCAAGTGATGGAGATGTATGACCTTGGGCAACTCATAGAGGAGCCCAGTTTTTTCCACAGGAAAGGTGAGACCTCCATCATAGAATTTCTGCAGGGGTTAAATGTGACAACGTCTCTCTAGACACTGTATAATGAAGATGTACAGATGACTTGTTGGTTGTGCTATGCGTAGGGATGTTTGGCAGGAGGAAGAGGGTAGTGATTTATCAGCCAAGGCTGTAACTGTTGCTGAAGATACACAGGACATGGAGGTTCTGCTTTCTCAGAAAATTCTAAAGGGAGAAAACAGGGAAAATTCACCAAATTTGCTTCAAAGGACCTGATATTCACAAAAATGTTGATCAGAGGTTCTCAACAAATACTGAGTATTTAAATGGACAAACAGGCTAATCAACAACATATTGATCCATGACTCTTACAAGGGGGTGGAAAGGTACGCCTGGTTTCTGCCCTTCCTTACATACCCCTTCAGCTGCAAGTTGCCCTCTCTCTCTTCTTTTACCTTTTGCCACTACCCTTAGGGCCATTACTAGTTGATTTGGCTGCAGGAACTTGCTGAGACTAGAAAAAGAGACTAGACACCCTGCTGCCCAAAAAATCCTGGCCAGGGAGGTAGTTTTATCTACAGCAGTGGTTCCCAATCCTGTCTGCATTTAGAATGACCCGAGGCTCAGCCCCCACTCTCTACAGATTAAATCAGCATCCCTGGAACTGAGATTCAGACGTTTGTTTTCTTTCAAGAGCTCCCCAAGTGATTCTGTTCTGTAGCGAAGTTGAGAACCATTGGCAAACAGTAGTATAGACGGCTCTAAAAATCCCAGCGTGGAGTGCAAAAGGTGGAAAACAATTTATAGCACAATCGCATTTAAGGATATTAAATTTCAACATACACACAAAACAAAGCTATGTGTTTTTCAAATATTCACAAAAATCTGTAGACCTGTATCAAATCCCAGGAAGGGGGAGAAGGGAGGGGACTCGGAGTGACATTGGAGAATAAATGGGATAATATAAAATTAATCAATATAGAGGCCTTTCACAGACCTTAAAACTCTACTAGGGAGTGTGGTCCCTAAAAGTCCAGTCACAATAGTTAATATGAAGAGGACACTTACGTACAGCAGACACAGTGGAATTGCTTTACATGCCTCATTTCTGTTAATTGTCATGACAGTTATGCGGTAGGTGTTATTATTTAGAGTCATTTTACAGATGAGAAAACCAAGGCTTAGCGTTCAAGAATATTAACGAAGGTTGTATGACTAGTAAGCGGCAGAGCTGGGTGAAAGCCCTGTCTGCCTGACCAGAGCTGAGGCTCTCCCTGCTTCGTTCATGGCCTCCCTTGGGCCTTCTAGAGCATCTGCTGGAAAGAAAGCTGCCTCTCCCACCCCCCACTTCTTCCCTTCCCTAGCCCCGTACCGAGGATGACAGTGAGAATGACCATCCAATGCTCTGTGGCCAAGGCAGAGGAAGGAGCCCTACATACAGTCTTCCTGCCATGGAAGCACCCAAGCCCAGCCTCAGTTTCCTCATGAGGACCAGCAATGTGTGTTGGTTTCAAACAACAAAAGAAGCCTCATAGGATGGAACAGAGAAAAAGGGTGGTGGGGCTAAGATGGAGAAGGGGAGAGCTCAGAGCTCTTTTAATAGGTTTGAATTATTTTATTATTATTATTTTTAAAAGATATCTTTATTGATTTCAGAGAGAGGAAAGGAGAGGGGCAGAGAGAGAAACATCAATGACGAGAGAGTCACTGATCGGCTGCCTCCTGCACGCCTCCCTTGGGGATCGAGCCCGCAGACCGGGAATCGAACTGCAGTCTCCTGGATCCTAGGTCGATGCTCAACCGCAGAGCCACACCTGGCTGGGTGATTTATTTTGATTTAATATATTTCATATCACTAGGTATATCCTTTCCCTTACTGCTGACCCAGCCTGTGGAAGACTTTTGTGTAGCTTCATATCCCTATTTCCAGGGACAGGATCTTCCCCTAATCTCAGGACCCTTAGAAATTTTTAATAATAATAATGTATTTATTGAGTCAGGCACAAATATGACTTTGTCAGAGAAGACAGAGGGGCAACTTGAACAAGATTTCTCAGCGGGACAGTGATGAGGCAGAAGATGCTGGAAGTGTACTCTCCAGTCATCTGGATCAGGGCCCTCTGGAGGTGAGCTGAGCCCTCTCCCCCCAAGTGGCTGTCCACGTCTCCAGGTCAAGTTCTCTAGCCCAGGAGCCAGCCCTCCGCCAGGCTCTACTCTCCTTGGGGTGCGCTCCTGGGGTAGAACACAGAAGCCCGGCCCTGTGTTCCGGACGAATGTGCAGCTGCTTCTGGGGGAAAATCCAGAAGGGCTGAGAGCCCATGTTCTCCCACTTACTATGATCCCCCCTGCGGCCCCGCCACGGTATCTGAAGACATCCTCTTAGTGTACGGAATTAAAAGCTTTTGTTAAAATATAAACCTCTAATCTGAGGGGGTGCGAAAAGAAGAAGGAAGGTTTCTCCAGCTTTACTGTGCCTGAAACTCAACTTGAAAACTTAGTGGAGCTGCAGATTGATCCCAGTAGCAGAGATTCTGACTTGACGGGTACAGTGGGGCCTGGAAATGTGAAATTTTAACAATTTTTCCGGTTGTTCTAGCGATGTAATCTCCTGAACCGCACTTTGAGAAACTCTCTGTTCGGCTTTAATTCGTTAGCTGCTTGGCCCGGAGGTCAGCTCGGTCCACGCTGACCACTTCTCTAACGGGACAGCGGGGGAGGCACTGCTGTTCTCCTCTGACTTGGTCTCCGTGCGGTTCAGAGGATGCTCAGCTTATGGCTGAGAGAGAGCATTCAGGCCTTAATTTAGAACCTGAACTCAGCCCTACGTCCCAAACGTACCAGGCTTTGCCTAGACCCACAGCTGGGGGATGACAAAGACCTTGTGATATAGCAGGACCTCAGGCAGTAGCAGGCCTCAGCTTCATGGGGCCACGGAAGAAATAAAGGTGCAAAGAGGAAAGTGGTATTTTAAATTGTGGTGACACTGTGTTTAAACATATTCTTGTGTCCTTTGAAACTCTCAGATGGTATTACATAAGAGTGTCACACGAGGGCACTCTAGTGAATCACCAAGAGCAGAGGCCATAGGAGATGGGCAGGAGGGGGGGTAATAATGAATACATTGCACCTTTTAGTCTGATTGAGCCACCTGAGCCTAGAAGGATCCACAGAGCTTCCAGCTGTGTGTGCACAGCTGCTCATGGTGTGTGTGTGTGTGTGTGTGTGTGCGCTGCACACATGGGGGATAGTGAAGAATAGAAATTGATGAGGAACCAAAGGGAGAGAAAATCAAAATAATGAGCCTTTAGAGGTCACTCTCTTTGTGATTTAAGAGACAATTTTTTGCACTGTCATTGAAATGCACCCACCCCTTCCCCTTCAAGGGGAAAAATACCATTTCCCACACAAGTCCTTGAGGTGGAGGCAACACATGGGAAAAGGTGCCAGAAGAAAGCGCCAAGAGAGGGAAGCTTGTCAGCGCAGGTGCATCTCTTGGGGTCTCCTTTGGCTGGGACCCTGAGGGCCCCACCTTGCCACGGGCCCCCACAGGCTGACAACAGGGGGCCTGGGCTCTCTCCAGCAGCTGCCCAGGCCCCAGAAAAAGCAGCTCCAGTTACACATTAGTCACAAAAATAACAGTGATCAAAGGGAGCAAAAGGCATGAAACGGCTTCATTTTCCCTTTTTAATTACAGGACTGGAAGACCCATTTAGATCTGGAAGGAACCTGATTTTAACTTGTTATAAAACAGTTGAATACGGTATTGCTTATTAGTTTTATTTTCCGCATTCCCTTCCCTCCCCACCTTTCATGCAACCTTTTCATGGGCTCTTGGGCCCTTGTGAGTTTCTCCCCACATGCCCATGATAAGAAACATCAATGAAAACCACATCTGCCCTCTTTTCACCTGGGAAGGCTGACTCAAGAGGCCGAAGGGCCCAATTAGAGCCCACAGAAAGGCCCTTTAGGCTGTCCTGGGCCCCTGAAAGGAATGACATCAGGTGAGGGGTGAGGGGACCTCCCCTTCAGGGCAAGTGCAGTGAGTGGTCTCATTGTGAAGGTATTTGGTCATCTGAGAAAAGGGGCCCATGGCTGCTGGATCAGATAACTGTGCTCCAAATGCTTTCTGAGTTACACGCTGTTTTACTGGGCAGTGGAAGATGGGATCAAAGCTGCATTCCAGGCACCGTGATCGGCTTTCCCCTCGCCCCCACTCCCTTGAACACACACACGCACACATGGACCCTCCCGCCCCAAAGCCAGGCCTTCCCTATCAACTTCACTGATATCTTCTCTTAACACAAAGGGACGGGTTTATTTAAAAATTACATATGTACAGATGCCACATAGAAGCAAACTCGAAGTTGATTTCACATTGAGGTTAAAACGTACAAACTCCACACTGATAAGAAGTCACACATAGAGTAACTTATATTTTATGTAATGTACTTGGCAACAACGTGAATAATCACCTCTGAGGGCCTGTGACAGGCACTGGCAAACGGGAATACAGGCTATTCATGTACGGGCAAGAGAGGGTGGAAAGAATTTTAACTTTGGAATTCCCTGTCTGTTGACTATTTAGGACCTTAATCTTAAAGCTGGATACATAATAAGGGTCTTTGTTTAAATGAATTTAATGTTTATTAAATAAAGGATTTAAATAAAGGGTTTTTATTAACTAAATATAATACTTGTTTATTTCACCTCAAAAGGGCCAGAGTAGGAGAGCGGTTTTAATTTTCTAATTTCCAGACTCACTCCTCATTTAATACAATGGTGCTTTTTAGTGGGCATCAAAATCACCGGGAACTTGTTTAGACATTGATTCTCAGGCCCTACCCCTCAGAGCTTTTGACTGTATTAGCTGAGTTGGGTACCAAGCTCTGCAGCGCAGGGTTGGTGATTTGTAGGCTTCCAGTCCAGGGAGATTGCACTTTAAGAAGCACTGGTCTCATATTTCTTCAATTTTGTCCAGTTAGAATTTTTCCATTTTAATTTTAGCTAATTTATACTCTGAAAGCCTTAGGTGTATTGTTCATATTATACTTAAGCTTATTTGATGGCATTCTATAGATTGCTGACACACTAGGTAGGTGGAGGCCATGTCATTCTTTCTGGTTCCAGAACTTAGTGCCCTGCCTGCAGTGCAGTGGAATCTCAAAAGGTGTTCATGCATCTCACGGAGCCAGAGGTTCAGCTGTGATTTAAAATAGCTCTAGCGCGCAGCCTCAGACTCTGAAAGACAAAACATGAACACGACCTGACTCCCAAAGAGGCCAGTCTTTGCATCTTTGCACTAATTCATTCCCTCAGCCATAGATTCTGTGTTATTATTTTACTAGAACCTGTATAGAGCTTGCTTATATTATCTCCTTGCTTAAAGGAAATGAAAGAGCGTTGGAAGAAGCAACTCAGCAGCTTTTCTTTCACTTTCATTGCCCAGGTCCCATGTTCTCCTGCCAGGGATGCTTTCTCCAACTCTGTGCTTGTCTGAAACCTACTCATCGCCCAAGCCTTAGCTCAGGTCTCACTGGGAAGCACACCGCACTGGTTGTCATCTTTGGCACTTTGGTGTCCAGCAGCTCTTCTGAACCAGTCCTCACATTGGCCAAGCAAATCTTGCCTGTGCACCCCTCACCTTACAGATGCTGGTTAGAGCTAGAATCCTAATTTCCTTTCTCCATCTTTTTCTTCCCACACTCCCGAGACCTGCAGTAGAAAACCACAGTAGAGTGTTGAAAATCTTTAGTTTGCGCTGCCCAGTTAGTGACTCAGCCGTACCCTGCCTTTGATTCTCATTTGTCTTTTCACATATACCTAAGCAACACAAATCCTGTTACTTTCAACTCCAAAAAATCTCACAAATCCATCTACCTTTCTCCATCTCCACCATCACCTCTCTAGCTAGTCCAAGTGGCCATCTTTTCTCACTTAGGATTTTGCTCTAATTTCCTGCCTGGTGTTCCCACATCCCATCTGTTGTCTACCCTGTAGCCAGAGTGATCTCAAAATAAGAAATGATCTTCTCCCACCTTGGCTTAAATGCTGCATACTTTCCCATTGCTTTTTAAGAAAGATAAAACTTCTCAGCATGAACTACAAGGTATGTCCTGGTGTGTCCCCTACCCACCTCTCCAACTTCACCCTCCAGCAAGCTCATTCTGTTCTCTCTGCTCCAGGCACCATAGCCTTCTTTCAGTTTCCTATATTTTCCAGATTCCCTTCTGCCACAAGACCTTTGCACATACAATGCCCTCTGCTTGATCTTCCCTCACCTCTTCATCCAAGTAACTGCTATTCTGAGTGCATAACTCAGCTCAGATCCTTCCCTGATTTCCCTGGCTAGGCAAACCTCATTTTCAGAGCGCCATAGGTCTTCCTTCAGAACACGTAGTGCAGCTTTAATTGTACAGGTTTGTCATGTTTGCTTGGTTAATATCTGTTTCTACAATTGATTGCAAGCTTCATGAGGACAGAGGTCATATGTGGTTCTATTCACCATTGCCTTTCAATTATTTAGCCCAATGCTTGTCAGATGACAGGTACTCGATAAATATTTGTGGAATGGTGAATATTTGATAGATCTATTTCACAATAATATGTCATTAACAGGGATGTGAATACACATTAGATATTGCCCTTGATATATAGGATCTCACCCTTTCATGGGAAAATAGACTTGAAAACTTTTAATTCAAAGAGTATAACAGAGGGATGACCACAGAGCTTGGGAGCCAAAGACAAGAGCAAATAAATCCACCCAAAAGAATCTATAGAGATTTCCCAAAGGATGTAATGTTCGAGCTGTGTCTCAAAAGATAAATATCAGTTTTCCAAATGGGGAAACATCTCAACCAGAGGGAAAGCATATGGAAATGCCTGAAGGTGTGCAGTAAGGATGGCAGGCATGTAATATAGAGTTCTAGGGTAAGGTGGGTTGGGGTGACGGGGCACGGATGAGGAATGGTTTGCAGGTTGAGGTAAAGGTCTTGCTAAGGATGTCAGACTATAAGAAACAGACTCAATGGAAGTACAGATAAAATAGATTTAAGGATGCTTGCATGTTCGGATAGTCATTTAGGCTGGAGTAAGGAATCATGGGAGGGAAAGAAAGAAGAGTCAGGGAGACCAATAAAGAAGCAACTTCAAGAGCTCAGACGAGAAAAAGCCAGGGGCCTGCGCAGGTTCTGTTTGCGAGCTGTTTCCGAGGAAGACTCAGTAAGACTCGGTGACCAGTTGGGTGGGGGGTTTGAGGGGGGGGGGGAGTGTAAGAGTTCATGTAGACCAGTAACATGGCAGAACTGTTAATCCACATAAAAAATACTCTGGGAAGAACAGGTTTGGGGATGAGGGAAGAGAGAAATCACTCAGTTTGAACCGAGGTGAGTATGAGGTACTTGTGGAGCCTCTGGGTGGAAATGTTCAGGAGAGGGTTGGACAGTCACAGGGCTGAACACCAGGGGGTTCCTATGACTACCTGTTACTTGTTTTTTCTCTGACATTGATGGTGACCTATAAGAATACGTCAGTACTGTGTGTCTTCAAAAAGACAATAGGCAGCATCTGCCATGTGCCTGGAGCCAGGTACATCATCACCAGGGCAACGTACCCCTCAGTCAGTAGCTTAATTGAGGGAGGGTCATGATGTGCTGTCTGAATAATTGAAAAGGCACCTCCAGTGTTGAAATGAAGCTTTAGTTTAGAGTTAACTATCAACAGATGGATGATAGCTAGCTAAGCGAGTAGAATAGAACTCTTTTAAGAGTTACTATTACAGTAGGGCACAGAAGACACTTACAAAGGTTTATTGCATTCAATTGTATCACCTTCATCTATGGGAGCCACTCAGTGTCCTCTGTTTTGGCTTGGGGGAGGGTAGCCATCTCTCCTGGACTCCCTTTGACTCCAAACCACCCATTGACCTCTTCGTCCATGTCCTAGTTGGAGCATCTAGGTTCAAAAATCTCTTGGCAAGAGATGAAGACACCAATTTCAGTTCTTGCTCTTGGTTAAATGCATGGGCCCTAGCTCCAGAGAGCTTTGGGTTCAAATCGTGGCTCTGCCAATTTTTGATTACATGGCTAATTTTATTTTCTGTGTCTCAGTCTCATTTTTTGTAAAACAGAGGTAATAATTGTAGCTATTTCAGGGATTTTGTAATGATTAAGTGACTATATATATGAACATCTCAAGGGAGTGCCTGCCATTTTGGAAGTGCCCGATAAATGTTATTTTGATTACTGGATCTTGAAGTACAGTCAAACTGGGGTATTTTGCTTGATAATTAGTGCCTTAAAAATAAATTTAAATGTCCTTAGAGGAGCAGATACTATCCAGTTCCTCAGGTCACACTAATCCTCATGGCCTAAATACTCATCCTATTCACACATTTTTGTTAACCTCCTGGCCCCTGTGTGTTTTGGAATTTTTAATGGCCCAATATAGCCCAATTTAAGAGTGTGCTTCAGATCATGGCCTAATGAGGAAGAAAGGACAATTTTTCTTATCTTTGCAAATAAGAGCAATTTGTCAAACAGCTGGTTACCTGGTTTGATTCGAAAAGTTTTTAAAAATTTCATTGATTCTGAAATCCCACCACTGAGGAATAATTTCTTTGGGTGAAGTACCATGGATTTGGGGATATTCAGAGAAGCAGGGGCTAGTCAGGCCAACTTCAGATGTGAGTGGCAGTCCGATGTCTAGAGATTAAGCTCCTGTGGATTTCTGACCCAGATTAAAAAATTGCATTGTAGTTTGAGCCTGGTGCAAGATGAGTTTTGATTCAAATTAAGGGTGGTCCTCAAATGGGCTCTCAGTGGGCTAGAGCTTTTTACTGTGAATCAGGCAATATCCCCTATGCTCTATCATAGAAACCCTTTCCTTCCTAAGCTACCTTATGTTTGACATGCTTGGCCTTGGAAAAACATGACACTTGAGGGTAATTAAGTGACAATGAATTCCCCTACCCCATCATTCCCATATAATCCAATCTGGTTTATTTCCAGGAAGCAGGAGACAAAAAATAAATTCGTGAATGAGGTCAGTTGCATTCAATGGTAAGGTGAGCCCCAAGCTGTTTTACAACATAAATTTGGTTACTCAAGTTATACAACTGATTTCAGCAGCAAGAGCAGGGAGTTCTCTGAAAGCCACTCACAGCTGTTCTAGTTCATTCCAGCCCCTCCTGGAAAATTCCACACAGAGGACATATTCCCTGGATACTGCCTTACTTGTATGGTCCTGATGTTCCTCCCTGGAGAGAAAAACGTCATTGCATTCAATGACAAAGCTGTCAGCAAGCTATTCTAAGTTAAGCTTTCCTCATTAGGGGACTACCTGTTGCCCACAGCTTTTAAACTTAGAAAGACCCATGTGGCCCAGTAAAGACCAGCCTCATTCAACTTTTGTTTGTTGCTTTTCCTTGTTTTGTTTCTGTTTTCTTATATACAGATGTACCCTGGGGAGTAGAGAAAGTGTGCGTTCACCAGCCTCTCTTTCTCTTTTTCTTTGTACTTTTATTTTCTTTCTGAATAGACAAATATCCAATGGACCAGATCCTTGGCTACTAATGGTCCAGCTACTAGTTGGTTGAACTGGAGAACTTTAGGAGAGTCACTTCTTCTTTGGGGGCCATATCTATGCCATTGATGAACTGGAGAGTTGCTCCTATTTGTCCAGCACCAATTACTCTGTCATTGATCTCTCTGCTGAACCCTTTGCCCTAGAACAGGGTGAGCTAATGCATTGACTTTGATGTAGCCACTCTCCCTTCCTGTGCCCAATGCACACTTCACTCATCAATCATACCCCTCTTTCTAAGCCCAGACTCAGACTCATGGCTCTTGTCAACACATCACCTATGTGGCCGATGAAATGGAGTTCTACTCAAGTAGAGCACCATTTGCCATCCTTACTCTATAACCCTTCCACCCCTCTCTCCCATCAAAGCATAATTGTTCCTGTTCATGTACCCTTTGTTCCCCTCTAATTTTAAGATGGTGAGATGAGACACACTGGTACCCAGTGTTTCTTTGAGTATAAACAGTCCATGTGCCTATCATTCTATAGCTGACCTTATATATTGTTATAGAAATAAAGGCAGTAATACTAAAACTGACACATGGTTCTATCTATGCCTTCCACTCACTGTCAACCTTTTTGTCAGTTCTTCAAAGTCTGAGAGCCTCTCTGTGCATTGTCATGCCCTGGGCCAGGTGGACCAGAAGAATAGTCGTCAAGATTTGGCTACCCAGAGTGGGACATCTCAGGGAAGTAAACACACATTTGCCTGAGTGAGGCTTATTTCTGTCTAATTTGCTATAGGTACATAATAAGGTAATCAGAAACATCATATTGAGGAAAGGAGTTGGGGGAAATAACAGTGGGGAGCATCACATATTATAAGAATAAAGAGACCCCGAAGATCAGTTTGTAATATAAGCAGAGGCAGTTATAAGGAGCATTTCAAGACTATGGTCAGATCTAAGTAAGGTGATGAGAGAGAGGGGAGAGAGGGGGGGGGGGAGAGGGAGAGAGAGAGAGGGAGAGAGAAATGCCATGGGCCCCAGAAATCTATTCCTGTCAAAATATGCATTCAAACAAGGACACTAAGTAGGATGGCAACACAATTTATTGTCTAAACCAGGGCATGTGTGAGAGTGAAAGAGAAGCTATTAATAATTGCAGTGGAACAACAGGTGTAAGCCAGGACATATGATCACTCCAACCACAGTCCTACCCACTGCAGAAGCTCTGGGTGTGCCAGTCAGGAGGGAGCAACTGAGTACATCACATTTGACAGAGAAACAAAATTTTTGAGCTCTGTTTTCCTTCCCATTGAGGGGCGTAGGCATAGGGCAAAGGCCACATACAGACACAGGGAGAATATTTAAAATATGTAGTTTTCCTACCAATATGTTGTTCATAATGTATTTTTGTTTCTAAGTAGGGATGAATTGGGAGAAAATTTTCATTTAAAAATAGATTTTTATATTCCTAGGAGAGAATTTATCTTACAGAATAAGTCTCAATGGTATAGTTTTGAAGCCAGCTATGGAGCTCTAATAATCAGACATTTCTGTCTGGTCCGATGAAGAAGCCACATTTCTGTGTTTAGGACTCTGCAGAATGTTGCCTCAAGGATCACGTGACGGTCTGCATCAACTCAGATTTCCTAGGGGAAGAAGCTAGCACTTCTCATATTATTTAATCTCACAAAAATTCTAAGTATTTTACATATTTTTCATTTTACAAATATAGAAGTGGGGTTCAGAGGTCACTTTCCCAAGGTTACCTTGTTAGACCGACCGGGATTCGAACTTACCAGGTTTGACTCTCCCCCATTGCCTAGGATAAAGACATCAAAGAAAACCAGCAAAGAATTCTCCTTGAGTGCCCATAATGTGCCAGACAGTGTTCTAGGGGCTGGGGTTACAGGGATGAGCCCAAATCATTGCCCTTTTGATGTTCAGATTGTGTGGAGACCTGTAGCCTCCACGTGAGGCCTGTGGCTTCCAAATAAGATGGGAAATCAGAGAAACAAAGTAATCTTATTTACAGCTGTGTGAAGCCTGGACTGTAGGGGGCAAACTAGGAAACAGAAAGACCAAAGAGGAGGCGCCACAGACTTCTAGGCTAGAGATCGTGGTCTGGACAAGGGCAGCCCCAGTTGGGGGGTGGAAGGCAGACATGGAAAGGACAAGGTCCGAAGGCCAAGGGCTTTGCTGACGGATTTGCTGATGGATTCCGCGCTGGCCTTGGGAGTAGACGAGGTGCCTGCTAGTGGAACCAGGAGAGGTGAGGCTGGGAAAGTGGGCATGGCTTCATTTCTCTTCAAATGGAAGGATTTGGGAAGTTCACTGAAACTTCTGGTCCTGAATGATCTCCTGGGCGGTCGTCGGGGGAGTTCTAAGCAAAGAAGAAAAACATTCCACTTGCCTTTTGGAAAGATCCCTCTGTGGCAGTGTTGGGAGCAGATTAGTGAAAGGCGAGTGAAGTTTCGGAAGGCAGCTGGGAAGTTAAGTGCTGAGTTAGGTAAGGGATTATGGAGGCCTGGATCAAGACACTGGCAGCAAGGAGAGAGAAGGCACACTTAAGAAATATTTAGGAGTGGGGGAGTTGATTAAAACAAGCGACTTAATAAATGTAAGAGGAGGAGACTATTAAAAGAGGTCCCCTCTTCTAATATTCTAAAGTCTGAGAGGTACAGGATCCCAATGTATTGTCCTCTCTCAAGGGGCCACCTTGGGCGTTTGATTATAGTCTTACTGTAATGACGCTGCCCACTGGACTGTCTGGCTCCAGGTCCTGCTATTATATAGGAGGATGATTCTGCTTCGAGTGAATTCATGCGTTGCCACCAACTTGGGAGCTGTGGATTTTATACTTTTCTAAATTTTTTTGAGATCATTCTTCCTTCTACCTTCTTTTAAGCATTTTTCATATGATCAAGATTTTTGGTTGGACAAGAAACCGGTAAGACCTTGTCCCTAAAGATTACAGCCCAGAGAAGGAGGCCTGTGATATGTGGGTCAAGCAGAGGGGACGGTCCTTGCTCTCCTGGTAGCTGTATAGTAGGAGTGGTGTTTTCTTTGTCTGGTTTTGTCCTCATGATGCTCTGAGGCCGAGGCAGGACTGCTGATTCCATCGTTTAATGCATAGGATGACTGAGGCTCCCAGGGTTAGCTCTGTGGGAACCATCTGGAGGCTCCCAGCAACTTTTCATCCTGCACTCAGGATTCACAGCTTGCCACTCTGTCCTGCCTGGGGAGTTTAGGGGATCAGTGTAATAAGTAACACCCTGGAAGAATTTGGGAAACCCAGAGGAACCTCTCTAATATCACTCAATATATTTCTCTTAATTCAATTCTAATTTTCAAACTCACATCCATTTTGACACGAGGGATTCTAAAGAACCCTTAAACATTAAGGAGAAGATTACAGGTGCGTGTTCATCTGCTTTGCTAGGGATGCAAAAGGCCCATCATGCAAATGTACTTTATCTGGACTTTATCTGGCCCATCTTAGTGTTTATAAAAAGATAATTCAATGTCTAATAAGTAGCTCTTGGATTCCTTTATAAGACACTAAGCTCAACTGTGTCTCTGCCTTTCATCTAACCAAACTCATTCTAACTCTTAAGAGGATCGTGTCATTTTGCACATCAGGAATAAGCCTCACAGCTCCCATTTCAACCCACAGCAGACGCCCTTGAGGTTAGAGCTTGACGGTTCAATACAAAAGGTCCCGATGCCCTAGGATTCCAGAGATGCCTGTTGAATTACCAGGGTGCCCACAGACTGCAAATACTTAACAAAAGAGGCTTCTCCTCCCTCACCCCCCTCCTACCCCCACCACAACTAAAGGAGAAAAACCCCCGAAACTTCAAACAGTGCACCTGGCTGCAATCTTTTCTACTTGAACTAATTGATATTTGCAGTGGCCTAAGGTTGGGGGCGGGGGGAGTGGAGACCCCCTCGGCTAATAATGAAGTACCAAACCACGAAATGATTTCATACGGCCGGCTGTTTCATTCCGGGGCAGCCAACATCTTACATTAATTTTCAGTTGCAGGAAATATCGTTCCCATACAAAGAAATACATTCCTAACAAGGTACAGGAATTAATTTTCAAAATGCCCTTCATACAAAAGCAGGCAAAGGGCTTCGATTCGTTTCAGATTTTTAGAGTGACTTTGTCTGAAAATAACTCAACCCCTGGACTTTTGAAAGGCATTAATGTTCTTAAAAGAGGAAAACCCCAGTGTTTATAATGACCTAGGTTTTACTCGTGCTTTTATGTTTATGATTATTTATTTAATGTCTGTCTCCCCAATTAGACTGTATATGTTTCATGGACAGGGACTCTGTCTATTTTTGATCCCCACCATATCGTCAGTATGCAGCAGAATGCCTGGCACGTGGCAGGTGTTCAATAAATCACTGCTGATAGAGCGAATGGATGAAATCCCAAGGCTATAGACAGTTCCTCAAACGTTTGCAATAATATCCTCTCTCCAGTGACTAAAAAGGAGGAAATGGGAGGGAATTTATACAATTCTGTGAATTTCATCATGTGTACAGTCGCTTATCAAACTGGAAATGTTTTCACATATAGTAATAATGATGATTATCAGGAGCAATATCATTATTATTGTTATTATTGCTAGTAGTCGTAGTAGCAGTAATGGCAGTGAGGTGGTGGTAGTGGCCTTGCGTGAATACTATGTGCCAGGTGTTGGGTTTAGTTCTTTATACAAATCATGTTTTATTTTCACAGCTTCTCCATGGGATAGTCATTATTGCTATTTCCACTCCACAGATGAGAAAATGGAGGCATAGATGCATTAAACAACTTTCCCTAAGTCCTGGCTTTCTCACAGCTGGGAAGTGGTAGAGCTGGAAATACATTTCAGCCCATCTCTAGCCCATTTGCTTCTCTTTTCTTTTATTTTTAATGTTATTAAATATTTTTAAATTTATTTTTATTGTTGAAAGTATTACAGGTGTCCCATTTTTTACCCCATTGACCCCCTCTACCTCCCCAGGCCTTCATCCTGTTATTGTCTGTGTCCATGCATTATGCACATATGCATATAAGTTCTTTGGTTAATCTCGTCCCACCTTCCATCCTCCTTCCCTCTTTCCTCTGAGATATGATCGTCTGTTGCATGTGTCAATGTCTCTGGGTCTATTTAGTTTGCCAGATTCTTTTGTTCATTAGCTTCTTCTTAAAGAAGACCCTTCAACTTTTCCTGTAGTTCTGGTCTGGTGGTGATGAACTCCTTTAGTATTTCCTTGCCTGAGAAGCTCTTTACCTGACCTTCAGTTCTAAATGATAGCTTTGCTGGGTAGAGCAATCTTGGTTGTAGTTCCATGTTTTTCATCACTTTGAATATTTCTTTTTCATCACTTTGAACACTCCCTTCTGGCCTGCAAGGTTTCTGTTGAGAAATCAGCTGACAGTCGTATGGGTGCCTCCTTGTTGGTAACTAACTGCTTTTCTCTTGCTTCTTTTAAGATTCTTTGTCTTTAACCTTTGGCATTTTAATGATGATGTGTCCCTTTGGGTTCCTCTTGTTTGGGACCCTCTGTGCTTCCTGGACTTTCAAGTCTATTTCTTTCCCCATGTAGGGGAAGTTTTCTGTCATTTTTTTAAAATAGGTTTTCAATTTCTTGGTCTTTCTTCTCCTCTGGCATCCCAATTATACGAATGTTGGGCCACTTGAAGTTGTCCCAGAGGCTCCTTATACTATCTTCATATTTCTGGATTCTTTTTGCTCTTCTGGTTGGGTGTTTTTTGTTTCCTCATGTTCCAAATTGCTGATTTGATTCTCAGCATCCTCTACTCTACTGTTGATTCCCTGTAAATTATTCTTTATTTCAGTTCATGTGGGCTTCATTTCTGATTGGTACTTTATTATGCCATTGATGATCTCACTAGTTTCCTTAATAGTCTTACTAATATCCTTGAGCATCCTTATAACCATTATTCTGAACTCTATATCTAATAGCTTGCTTGGATCTATTTCATTTAGTTTCCTTTTCTGGAGATTTCTTATGCGCTTTCCTTTGTGGCATGTTTCTTTGCCTCCACATTTTGGCTGCTTCCAGGTGTTTGTTTCTATGTATTAGGTAGAGCTGCTGTGTCTCCTGGAATTTGTAGAGTGGCTTTGTGTAGCAGGTGTCCTGTGGGGTCCAGTGGCTCAGCCTCCCCAGTCCCCTGAGCTGGGCCTTCTAGGTGCTCCCCTGTGTGGGCTGTGTGCACTGTCCTGTTGTAGTTGAGCCTTGGTTGCTGTTGGCGTCACTGGGAGGAACTGACCCCCCGGCCAATCATCTGTGAGGACCAGCTGCAACTACAGCCAGAGAGCTGCTGTGCTGGAGACACCCCTATGGAGCAGGATTTACTTCAGCGGGGCTTTGGTGTTCACCAAGTGCGCCCCTTGAGTGTCACTCGTGGATGTGGTAGGGCTGTAATCCAGTGTGGTCGAGTCTGACCACCAGGTGCACTGTCTCTGAGGCCTCCCGGGAGGTGCAAAGTCAGCCTGTGCCAGTGCCTTGCCCAGGGCCCCCCAGCATGAGCTACACAGCAAACCGTAGTTGGCTGCTCCTTGTGCTGGGCTTGGCGGTGTCCAGGAGAGGCCAAGCTATGAGCCAATGCAGCTGCCGCTAGTGCCAGGCCTGGGGATGCTTATCAAGCCGTACGGGGCCCGCTGCTTCTTGTTTGAGAGATTTTAGGAAAGTCCTAAGCGTAAGGCTCGAGAGGCCACTTGCACAGAAAAGCCCCTGGAAATGGCCCGGATGAGCGGCAGGTGGGGAGGGGCGGGGCCTCGGGAATCACGGGGCGGGGCCAAAGGTGTGAGCCAGGTGCTGGCGATTCAAACATGGCGCCTGCCTGCCGGCTGTGTGCGGGAGGACTCGCCACAGGAGCCAAGGCCTCCGCCAGCCCTTCTGCCCGGGAGGAAGCCGCCCTCCGCCTCTCGCCCGGATCTCAGGCAGGTCAGTTCCTCCCCGAGTGTCCCGGGTCCTTTCAGGCCGCTGCCCGGCGCTGGGCTCAGAGGGAGCGTCCGAGTGAGTCCGCGCCGGGCCCTTAAGGGGAGCTGCTGGGGCTCCCGCAGCCTCCGTGACCCTCAGGGACAGTCCCCGCTGGTTTCACAGCCCGGAGTTGTGGGGACGTCTCTTCCCGGTCCTGGAGCTCTGGGCTGGGGGCCTGCTGTGGGGCTGGGACCCCTCCCTCCTCCGGGAAACCTCCACCGCCGAGATTCCCTCCGGGGTTTATCCTGCGTCACCGGGTGTGGGCCCGAGGCAGCCTCTCCAGGACCCAGCCCCGATCCACCCGCGTCTCCGCCCCTCCTCCTGGTCTCGGTGCCTCTTCAGCTCCCTGGTTGTGGGGCTTCGGTTCAGCTGGATCTCGGGAGGCTCTGAGTGAGGGTGGTTCTGTATTTTAGTTGCGATTTTTATGTGGTTGCAGGAGGTGGCGGGTGCAGCTGTTACCTGCACCGCCATCTTGTTGTCTCTAGGTTATTAAATTTTTTCTCTTTTCTTTTCTTTTCTTTTCTTTTCTTTTCTTTTCTTTTCTTTTCTTTTCTTTTCTTTTCTTTTCTTTTCTTTTCTTTTCTTTTCTTTTTTTCTTTTCTTTTCTTTTCGTTTCTTTTTTTCTTTTCTCTTTTCTTTTCTTTCTTTTCTTTTCTTTTTCTTCTTTTCTTTCTCCCTCCCCTCCCCTCCCCTCCCCTCCCCTCCCCTCCCCTCCCCTCCCCTCCCCTCCCCTCCCCTCCCCTCCCCTCCCCTCCCCTCCCCTCCCCTCCCCTCCCCTCCCCTCCCCTCCCCTCCCCTCCCCTTCCCTTCCCTCCCTTCCTCTCCTCTTTCCTCTCCCCTCCCTTCCCCTCCCCTCCTCTCCTCTTTCCTCTCCCCTTCCTTCCTTTAGTTACCATGGTGAACATGGTAGTTTGAGTCTGTAAACGTCCATTCCCAGGCCCCTTTCAGAATGACCCAGGAGGGTTCCCTAAACATGCCTAACAGTCAGCTTGGACTAAGGAGTGCCTCGTGTCCCCTATTTGTCTCCTTGCTGGCAGCTCTCTGCTGGTACTTGTTGGCCCTCCCATCACTGTGGAAGGGGAAAATTCTTAGCCTTTGGTACAAAGGTTGTGTTTACTCATTGGGACCATGGCATGAATTAACCTGGCCCCTTGTTTCTCCAAGTCATTCAGTTCACTCCCTCACTCCCTCACTCACTCATTCTTTCATTCAGCATGACAGCAGTCACCGTTTCCTGAAGTGCTGTCTTGCTGGCAGAAGCAACTTAATAGTTTTTAGGAAAAAAACAGTGACCTAAATTTATTTACATTTTTTCACAAATTTGAAATGCAAAAATAATTGTGGTTTTCATAGATATTCCATTATATTTTTTAAGCTGTTTTTGCTAATGTTCACTTAACTTGAAGAGTGTGTTTTCGCCTCATTTGTGCATTCCTGTTTACATTTGCTGAATTCTCATTTTTCGTCATTATTGTGTGGCTTTCTAAGTACAATTCTCATAAATAGATCAATGGCTCAAAAGACATTTGTTGAGCATAATGTTATTGTTGAAAATAAGGGTGTAGTTTCAAAATAATGTTATAAACAGCAATAGGACTGAAGGGCAAGTATGGATATGTATGCTCTGGGAAGTGGCTATGTGCGCCGATGTGATGCTTTTGACAGCCTCTCCCCCAGACGTATGCACAGGAAAAATAAAAATAAATATCTGAGGGTACATTTTATTATAAGCAAATTATACCTAAAGAATCCCAACTTTCAAAATGATGAATGAATAAATATCTAAAATGTTAATCTCTAATACCCAGGGTATTATCTATTTTGAAATTTTGTAAAGTGAAGACACAAAGCCAAAAACGTTTTCACTTAATTTTTATACAAAGTCAAGCCTAGGGGTTTAAGTGTTAAACACTTGAGTTTCTCCAGAACAAGGACAGAATAATGCTCTCAATACAAAATTGGTGAATTCGTTAAAGCAGTGAAGAGACCGAAACTCTTGAAGAATCATCCCAACTCATATTCTTTGAAGCAAAACAACTTAGTCACCCTGTGGCCAGGACCATTATTAAGACTGGCCTCAAGTTAATAAAAAATATTATGCCCTGGCAGAAAGCAGGATGAGGCTTTGGCGAGGTTCCCTCATCCGAGGACACTTGAGGGTTTCTCAGTCGTGGTAGAGAAGTTGCTGTTATTTGTTGTTGGATGACTCTATCGATATGCAGAGTATGAACAGCTCTTAGCCTTTACGCAGGATGGCATGGGGGAAAAATGCAAGATGACATCTCATTCCATTTAATTGCTTAAGTCCCTGCCACAGGAGAAGACCTTTTCTAGGCAGTTTACAGTCATTTTGGGGGATTCGTGTGCAGGCTGCAAGAGGTGGCGAGGATCACTAGCAAAGGCATTTCTCTGCAAATAAAAGAGCTCATGCCCAGTGCCAGTTCACACACTGATAGATTCAAAGAGAACTGGCAGAAACAGCTCCAAGAAGCAGCGCTGACATTGTGCTCAGGAAGATGACGGCACTGGTATCCCCAAAGTTGTGCATCAAGGTGGCCCCAATGCTATGCCGTCTGCTCTTGAGTCTGGGTTGGGAAATAATGGTGAAAATTCCAAGTCCAAGCAAATCACATCTAATGAGTGGAACGAGTCTAATGCGCCTCTGCTTGTTCCTTGTTATCAGCTGAGCAGTGAGTATAGCATTTTGCTTTTTGGCACTAGAACATGCTGGCTTTTGAGGGAGAAAGTGCTCTTGCAATTTTTTTTCAAATGAAGGACAAGAAAAATAAACCCTTTTTTCCGTGACACTAAAATACCCTTTTAAAAATATCATTTCAAGTGACTTGTGCAAGTGGACTGTCTCAATGATATACACTCCATATTGGTTCCAAAATATCACGAATTTTAATGTCAAGGATTAGATACTAGAATTACTTAAGAAAACCAAACTGGTGCAAGTTCTTCCATTGCTGGGAATCTGATTCATTCCCAGTATTTTATGATTTCCTTCACTTGTTGAAGATAATCACTGATGATATATTATTGGTCATATTTTAAAACCACATCCAAATGCTCCAATGTACCATGAAGAAATACTTTTAAGAGCAGAAGGCAACCAAATGGATGCATTAGGAATTCACTGACTAATAACTATCTCCCAAGTTGAAAAAGGCAATTTCCAGCATTTGGATAAGATCCCCCTTTTCCCCCCCAATCTTATTTATTATTACATTTATTGGGGTGACATTGGTTAATAAAATTATATAGGTTTCAAGTGTACGATTCTATTATTCATCATCATCATCTGTACACTGCATTGTGTGTTTGCCACCCAAAGTCAAATCTGCTTCTGTCACCGTATATTTGACCCCCTGGATCCCTTACTCCCTACCTACCCCCCTTTCCCTCTGGTAACCACCATTCTGTTGCCTGTGTCTATGAGTTTTTGTTTGTTTCCCTTATCAGTTAAATATCCAAAACTAGGAAATGCTTGCTGTCAGGGCAAACCACCTACCTCAATGCTCAAACATGCAAACTAATGTGTGAATAAATGCACATATGATCCCTTCCTTTCCTTCTTTTTATTAACAAAAAGATGTCATTTCACCACACATTTTACACTGCAACTTGCTTTTTATTACTCAAAAATATATCATGGACAATTCTCCAAGTCGGTAGGTGCAGTAAAAATCAATTTATATAGAATATTCTAACTTTGTAACTAAAATAATAATAAGAAACCAACTCTATGTGGAACTTATCTCAGGTGAAGAGCAATTGCAAATGAATCCCTCATTAGTACGGCCAAGCCCTGTTATTAATTTTGAAATTTCATGTAATAGCTGATCATTTAAAAACCGAGACTTAGGTTTATAAGTTATTGAGGTAAAACTGGCATATAATAAACTGCAAATATTTAGTGTAAACTTTGATAAGTTTTGATCTTTGACCATATCTGCAAAACTATCCGCACTATCAAGATAACAACATATCTGTCACATCAAAAGTTCTCTCACGCACCTGGGCAGCCTCTCCCTGCAGCTCCACCTGGCCCTAGGCTGCAGGAAAGGCTCAGTTCTGCTTCACATGTCTCACCCTGGGGCCAGCAGCCACCTGGGTATAGCCCCCTCCTAGTGATGGCAGAGGCACAGGAAGCCAGGTCATGCAGGTTCGTTTTATGACCACTGACTTTCCATCGGCCTAAGCAAGTCAAGTGACAGCCCCTAACATCAGAGTGGTGGGGAGCCGGACTCTCCGCACTCTAGAGGCGTGTCCTGCATGAGAACCTGGCAAAGGACATGGGTGTATTATTCTTCACCGAGAGGAGGTAAAGGATTGGGCAGAATAACTGTTACAATAAATAGGTGGCTGAACTATGGAACTGGTGTTCAAAAGCTGGGAATTCACATTTGGCAGTTGAAGCCATCGATGTGTTCGACAGCATCCAGAAGGGAGGGTGTTGAACAAGACTGAAGCTGGGACCTTAGGATCGGCTACATTAGGGAGGGGGTGCAGGACACGGAGAAGAGGAGAGCCGTCGGGAGGCTGCAGGAGGGCCGACGTGCAAAAGGAAGTATTGCCAGAAGCCATTTTCAAACATCCAAAGGGCCTGCAAATATTTTAATGGTTTTAACCATAGGCTTTCTATGATTTTCTCCCCTACTCTCAACCTACTTTCCTTCTCAGCCAGATAAGGGAACTGAACTATTTGGCTGAAGTCTCTGATTCCATTTTTTAAATCACTGGATTCCTATTATAACCAAAACAAGTAGTATAAAAGGGTAGAATAGAGATAATTTAAGTTTTCTTCTAAGTCTTTAGAACACACGCAATGAGAGGTTATTTACTATTCCACAAGACCTTCTATATACAAATAATATACATACAATATACATATATTATATATATATATATGTCTAAATTTAACATGTTTGCTCTGATGGGCCTTAGGTACCATATAAATACATTGCACGGTCAGTCCTCTGGAATAATGCACACTTGCTTGTTCTCTGTGACTCATCACTTCATGAGCACTGGGAGGACCCTGACCACAGCTGTACAGAAACTTCTATAATAAAACCATAATGGGCACTGCACAAATTGCCTTTTTTAGGTTTGGGGTTTCATAGCAATTGGGAATGTTGGATGGATTTCCTTGAGGCTTGGCCTGAGGAGCTTCCAGTTGTTCTTTGCCCAGTCCTGAATCTGGAATATGGCTTTAGGGGAAAATATGCCCTCAGCTCAGCGCTGGGTGTGGCGCTGATGTTTTTGTTGTTGTTGTGTATGTAGTAGAGTCCATGGAAAATTAAATTAAAAAGCAATTATTTGGGGAGGGAGCTACTTTTTCTTCTCGGACATGTGTTGAGAAAGTGAAAGTTCATTTAAAATTTTCTGACATAGCATGTCAGGTATCAGTTCATGGCCTAAACTTTCCTCTGTTTAACCTACCACATAGCTTCTATCTCCCAACTGGATGAGACCCGCTACCCACAGTATTTCAGGGTCTTCACAAACTGTCCCCACCTTCTCCCCCACTTCACCTCTCACCTCTCCTCTCCTCAGATTTGACTCTCCAGCCATATCTCCTCTCTCATCTCTGGCCTGAGTCACCCTTTCCCTTTTCCTAATTCTTCCTTCCTACATCTTTGTCCTAAATCCTATCTATCCTTCACATGTCAGGAAGGAATCAGTTCTTCTGGAAATTCTTTCCTGAACCAGCCAACACCGTGCGAGTGTCTTTCCCAAGTACTTCCATAGCCAACCTTTGTACTGATCACTGTGTATTGTGGTTGCCAGTTTACCTGTCTTTCTCTCCATGAAATAAGCTTCTGGAAGGTGGAGAGCTTATATCTTTTCTCATTACAGCTTCAGCTCCCAGCCAATCCCAGGCACATGCAGCCAATGGGCACCTCATACATGTTTATTGAATGAATGTCTGAATGACAAGGTACCTATATTTGGGGAGATCATAATCTACCACAGAGATCAGTGCACAGAACACCAGATGAAGTTAAAATTTTAATTCTGAAGTTTAGAGATCAGAGAAAACTTGATAGAGAAGGCAGTATTTAAGCTGGTCTTTGAAGAATTTCATGAGACAGAAATGAGGAATTAAGGGTGGAGGGAACTAAAACAAATACGGGGGTGGATAGAAGTAGGTTTACAGTTGTTTGGATGGAAAATAATACAGTAATTAATAAATAATAATACAAGAATAAACTCTGTTTTGCATACTCACAACTGTAAACCTACTTTTGCCCCACCCTGTGTATAGAGGAGACCCCATTTATGTTCTGAGCATGTAAAAAAAAATCCTCAGCTTTGTGGGATGGTCAAAGGCATCATGGTAACCAACTGTGGCAAAGAATTGTGAACAAGAGACTTGGGGCCAGATCCTGAAAAGCCCCACCACATATGCAGGCTGTGAAAACGTGGTCCAGCAGTAGCCGCGCCGCCCGAGAACATGTAAGAAAAGCAGGCTCTCTGCCTCCCCCCCAGGCTTCCTGCTCAGGACTCGGGGCGTGGACCCAGCCACCCGAGTTTCCACCAGCCCTCCCGGCGAGTCTGGCGTGTGCTGGATGGAGTTTGAGAGCCACTCCAAGATGCTGGGACTCCCCTCTGCACCCAAGCCACTGCTGCTGTATTTGTGTCGACTATGGAACATCTTCCCTAAACCTCCAGAGGGAGGCTGCGCTTTGAGGTTAATTTGCCCAGATGGATAATACAATGTGGTGCATTCTGCTGGCTTCTGGATCCCACGTCAGGCATCTTCAGAGAAGGCTGACCTCAAAAATCAGCCCAGTCCATAATTTCTGCATTAGCACACAGCATCTTCTTCCCAGTTCCCAAGTTTATCAATGGGCCACTCTTCCCCTCCTTACAGAGGCTGTTTGTGGGATTCCTCTGCCTGCTGTTTCCAAGAGAAGCCAGACTCTCAGGAATGGTTTGTGCCTGTCTGGTTGGGGTGGAGTCATGGACCACTTGCGCTTCCTTAGCCTGTCCCCTTAGTATTCGGTAATTCTCACCCTGGTGTCCACACTGTCATGTGGAGAATCAAGTTCTCTGACTACAGAATGCACACTGAGGTCAACCCTGCCCCCGACGCATTCCCGTGGACACCTGATAGCCAGGATTAGCAAGAAGGTGGTGCATTAAATCTTTTCTTTTTTTTTTGAGCTACTCATTTTCCTTAAAGATGCTCTTGATTTGTTTTTACTGTGGACATCTGATTTCTTAAATAACCCAAATCCATTCCCCTCTCTCATGCTTTTGTCCCGTCTTCCATCCTCTCCCATCACAAAAGTCTCTTCGCTGCCCAAACCAGGTATGTCCTCTCAGCTCTAAGTGCTCCGAAGACCTGATACTTTACAGTTGAAACGCTCATTCCTCTTGCAGTTATTCAATGTCTTTCCCTTTGGATTGCGAATTCCACAAGGCTGGGCACCATTTGCAATTGGTTCACAGCTACATCTCCATGTTCATAGCAGAGCCTGGATCATGGTAAGTGCTCAATAAGTGTTTCTAAAATTCTATGACCGAAGGAGTGATACAGCTGGATAAAGGCAGGTCTCAAGAATCTATCTCCTACTAGCCCCAGGGCCTAGAGTCCTGTACACAGTAGGCACTAAATAAATGATTGTTGCTACCTTTGCCCATATTATTTCCCTGTACCTGGACTGCCCTCCTTCTGCTTCTGCATCTAATAAAATCCTAGTCCTTTCAGACTCAAGTCATGGTCACCCTGTAAGACTCCACAGGTTGGACATTTCACACCCCAGGGGGTGGCATTGACATAGACTGTGATGTGAATGGTGGCCCCTGGGATTGTGCAATAGAGAGGCCCCTCCCAGCTCAAATGTCCCCTTCGCTAGGAAGCTTTTCTGGATATAGGCCTCAATCTGCATGCGGGCAGTGGGTTTTGTCTCATCCAGCACCTGGAACAGTGCGTGGCTCACAGCGAGCAACGAGTACACATTTGTTGAATCGAGCGAGCGCCTCTGTTGAAACAGAGAAGGAGCCACTGTCTTCTCTGTTTCCCGCCTTGGCCTTTTTCTAGTTTGGACACTGTTTTATGTGGATTGATGTTGGTAAGTTCATTCATGATTATGACCCAGCTCGTGGTAACTATGAACTTTGTTCTTTTTTATACCAAAATGTGAGGGCTCCAGAGAGCTTGTAATTATAAGATTGAAGGCCTCATGCCACATCTATACTCAGGTGGATCAACTCTCCATAGATACTTCTGGAAATCATGCACACCCATGTTTTAATGAGGCCTGGAAGTTTTACCTCAGGGTGTGGTGCATGGAGTTCAGGCCACAAACCGCGGTTTTGGGGAACGGCTGTTTTGAGAGTGACAGCTCTGGAAACTTGGATGGGCAGCCTGAATCAGCCCTAGTGGCGGACTGTTAACTAAGAGGCGTCTAAGCAAGCCCAAAACATTAGGTAGTAGTCTAGTGTTTCTACTACATGTATTATTTTAGAAAGAAAAATACATCAATGTCTTGGTATAAAACTTTCCATGGTGCTCATTGGCTTTGTCCTGGAAGCTCTCGCTGGTGCCACGTCACCTGGGTATTTAGACAGTCACCCTGTCTGTGTGTCATTCCAGGAACAGAGGGGAACCGTCAACTGGAACAGCTAGAGGGAGGTGTTTTTGCAGATGCTCTCAGACAACCAGGGGAGTCCCTGATTTCTAGTCAGCAGTCAAGGTGTTAATGTCTCCTCTCAATGGTGTCTCCGCTATCAGTAAGTGTTGGCTGAGCCTAAGGATGACCTAATTGGCAGCAGAGATCAGAACAGATGCCTCACCTAATAAAAAGCCTTTGTGTCCATGGGCTGACTCCTTTTGGGTTTAGCTGGACTTCAGTACTGTGCATGATCCCATATGGCAATTGTCATTCATCAAATACACTCTTTCATTGTTGCTAGCCATGTACCAAGTCTACTGGATAAACCTGGGCCAGCTGAGCATGCTCAGATCGGCTTTTCCTGAACTCTGACCTAGGCCTTATGTCCAGTCATCTCATTTAATCCATACATAGGTTAGACTCTTTTCCCATCTCAGTCCTTGGTGGATTTACCCTCTGGGTCCTTGGTGGATTTATAATGGATGCTCCATTCCCCAGATGTTGGGAAGTAAAGAGATGTTAGTGGTTCTTATCTCTTTAATGAAGAACAGCTGTGTGTGGTGTGAAGTGAATTAGCCTGAGGTTCCATCGTGTGGTAGAAATGAGACCAAGGACTTCCTGTGCAGAGAGGGAAGGGAAGAAAGTGCTTTGGAGCACAGATATCCCCTTTCTCTCTTCCTGAATGTACACCCGACCAGGTAAGGTCAAGGTGATGGTTATCAGCTTACAAAGGCAAAGACATTTTACCTTCTAAATTTTTGGCTGAATTAAATATATTGATGAACAGAATATATTATTGTTAAGAGAATAGCCTCTTTTTTTTTTTTTTTTAAGTATATATTGATTTCAGAGAGAGGAAGGGAGAGGTAAAGAGAGATAGAAGCATCAATGATGAGAGAGTCATTGATCAGCTGCCTCCTGCATGCTGCCTGCCAGGGATCAAGCCCGCAACCTGGTCATGCACCCTGAACGGGAACCGAACCTCAGTCTCTTGGATCATAGGTTGATGCTCAACCCCTGAGCCAGGCCAGCCAGACTGAGAATAGCCTCTTTATGGAGGCCTAAACAACAAGCTAACAGAATTAAGGAGCATTATATTAAGGTGAAGTGCCCAGGGGGCAGCAGTCAGAACACAAATATAACATTTCCTTGAGAACTAACAGCTTGAAAGGTTTGTATACTGTAATCCTAATTCCAAAACTTATAGGTAGTCATTGAAAAATTAAAAAATAAATTCCATGGTTAAATAAATTTGGGCCTCACTAGGTTAGACAAATTTAGCCAGGTTGTTTTTTTACCGGACTCATCAGAGCCTTCAATGTAGAATATAATTAATGGAAGTGTATTATTTTGACTCAATCTTTCTTACAAAAGAGTTGTGCTAGGTATAATACAGGCTGGTCTTTATGTAGAAACTGACATGCATATCTTTTTTCTAATTTTTGGTATTTAATGTTTCACACATTTCTGATTTAAGAAGAACTGAATTTTTCAGGCTTCTCATTAGTTTTACCAGTTATAAACATGGTTTTCCCAATCAGTTCATTGTTTTCTGAATAATGAATGGACAGCTAGATGGATAGGAGGGGAGGGGAGGGGAGGGGAGGGGAGGGGAGGGGAGGGGAGGGGAGGGGAGGGGAGGGGAGGGAATGGGATGGGATGCGAAGGGAAGGGAAGGGATGGGATGGGATGGGATGGGATGGGATGGGATGGGATGGGATGGGATGGGATGGGATGGGATGGGATGGGATGGGAAAGAATGGCAGCAAAAATATTCTCAAGAGTCTCGTTGCCTCTCTTCCAGCTCTATTTTTATTATTGTGTGATTCTGGGCCATTTCCTGTTATCATTACACTTACTGTTGTCAGAGGAAGCCAATTTCTTTTAATATTTGTCTGAGCAAAACATAATTAGGAAAGGAATCTGCTACCAAAAAGGAAACATGTAAGTGCTGCTTTACATTGCAAAGCACAGTGCTCAGATGAAAAAACACAGGAACAGGCTCTGCACGCGGTCTCCCAGCTTCCTGCCCAGCCACTGAAAAATGCGGGCGCTCCAAGGAAAAACAGCCTGAGAACCAGATGACTGAGCAAACTTTTCACTATTCCTGGTTTTTATTTTAGAAGAGGAAAGAGAAGAGGTGATAGAGAAGGGGAGAGAAAAAAAGGGGGCCAGAAAGGGGACAGCTTGGAGCCCTAAAAGTATCACAGACCCTAGGCTGAAGGACAAACCGCTGGCCTTCTCTCCTTAGATCCTGCACCTTGTCCAGAGCTATGAGTGACAGTTTTCTCTTGTGAGCTGAGAGCTTCTGAGAACCTGAAAGTCCCTCCTCTCCTTCATGTGCTGAGGCTTCTTTCCCCCTCTTGCTCCCTCTCTTCCCCTCTTACTAGCAGAAGTATTTCCTCTTCATTGTGTATGACCTACACTGACCTTGGAAGGATGCTATTTCCTGGCCACAGACAGGCGGTGCAGAGTCCAACTCTGTGCCAGGCCCTGTTAAGTCTTTTCACATAATTTATTTTATTTAATACTCACAATAACAGTCTGAGGTAGGTATTTATATCATCCCCATACTACAGACAAGGAAATCAAGGCCTGGAGGGCCCAAGGAATTGCTTAAGGTTATGGGCTAGATAGTGTTGGAGACAGGATTTAAATACAGGCGTGTTGGCTGGCTTTAAAAGCCAACACTTTTAACCACAATCCTAACGTTCTTTACTAACTTCTCAAGCCTCCATGTGCTCTTTCAAGAAATAGAGATTGTCCCTGATTTTTTCCCTTGTCCCCCTTATAGTTTATTCTCTACACAGTGGACAGAATGGGCCACAGTGCCCATTATGACTTGGCTCTGTGGCCAGAAACAGAGACACAAAATAAATGTCTGGAGGCAGCCTGTTTGGACAGTTGTGAATCCGTTCCACCAAGTCCTTGGGGACTTAAGCTTCTTCCAACTCATCATGATCCCATCCAGAGGGGTGGCCCTTGTCTTCATGGTCCAAAGTAGCAGCTAGAGCTCCAGCCATCTCATCTGCATCCCAGGCAATGGATGAAGAACAGAGTAAAGAAGAAAGGGGTGAAAAGGTACAAACTGCCTGTCTTTTAGGCATGGTTTTTTGAAGCACTACATCACACCCCGCTTCTTGCCCATTGGCCAGACTTAGTCACATGACTATACCTACCTGCTGGGAAATATAGTCTTTATTCTGGGACATCATGTGTCTATCTAAAAAGTTGGATTTTCCATTATTATGCAAGGAAGAGGGAATGGACACCAGAGGACGGTGCACTGTTTCTGCCAAAGTAACCCTTTGAAAATGTGAGTCAGATCACATTACTCTGCTTAAATTTGTGGAAAGACTGCCCACCCACTCAGGCTAGACGCCCAAGCCTTTGCAGGGTCCAACAGGACCTTACATGTCTTATCTTTCTTATCTTTCTGACCTCATTTCCTACCTCTTTCTGCCTTGCTCACTCTGCTTCAGCCACAATGGCCTCTTTGCTGGTTTTCTAACAAACCAAACACATTCCTGCCTAAATGTTCCCTCTGAGCCCTTGGAAGCTCAGGCATCCCCCAGGCATCTGCTCCTCTCCACTCTCAGTCCTGTAGGTCTTTGCTCAAATATGACTCCATCAACGAGCACCCGAGCACCAGATAGAAAACAGTACACGCCTCCCCTATGACTTTCTAGTCCCCTTACCTTGCTTTATTATTATTTTTAAAAATATATTTTTATTGATTTTAGAGAGAGGAAGGGAGAGGGAGAGAGAGATAGAAACATCAATGATGAGAGTCATTCATCGATGGCCTCCTGCACGCCCCTGACTGGGGATCGAGCCCACAACCCGGGCCTGTGCCCTGACCGGGAATCGAACCATGACCTCCTGGTTCATAGGTCGATGCTCAACCGCTAAGCCACACCAGCTGGGCTACCTTGCTATATTTTATTTCCTGCTTTTATCCCCACCTTAGCCCATTGGATATATTCTATATTTGTCCACATTTGCTTACTGTCTTCCTTTCCTCCTATCAGAACAGGGACTTCATCTGTTTTATTCAGTGCTTTCTATCTTCAGGACCTAGAGGAGTGCCAGGCACACTGTAAGCATCCAGTAAACATGGGCTGAGTAGGTGCATGACTGATTGACTAAATCCCACTTTATCCACCTTCTAAAATTTAGGAAAGGATGCATTGAGATATCCAATCCGAAAGGGCTTTCAAAATAGAAAGAGTCAATATATATTAGTTTTCTGCTGTTCTTTGATGTCTGTCCATTTGTAAAAGCACTCCCTTGACTATGAAGAAAAGCACTCGAATGCTGCTGGCCATTAATATTTGGAAGTAAGGCACGGCAGGATAGAATTCCCAGTCATTTCTTCCCAAAGCACCAGAACTATTTATTCTAAATCCATCTCTTCCCTGTCTTTAGTTTTGAATGAACACGACTTTGCTGCACATAGTTCCCCGATATATCACTTTGATGGTTTATTTCACCTTAAGTAGCATGGAATTGAAGCCTGAGACTGTATCAGGCTGGTTTCAGGTCTCCTTTGCTTCCCTTTGTAGCATCACAGTGGGGGAGAGTCGTCAAGCTGTGCTTGGCCAAGTTAAATGAGGAGACCAGATGGTCAGAAAGAAAGGAATTCGGGTCCAGGTTTAGGAGGAGAAAGGCTTGGAGCAAAACTCCTGCATAGTTTTTGACCAAGAGATCAGAACACTCGGGGCTGGGGGTGATTTCTGAGTGCCGGGGTTCCCCAGCAAATGTCTGCGGGACAGGAGTTCCTTTTCATGTTAATCTCCTGACGGCGCTGCCAAGGCCTCGAGTCCTCTCGCAGGGCTGGGGGCTTGGGTTATATGCTGCTTTCAGTTCCCAGACACAGAGAAGTTGATTTATGTTAAACACACAAAAAAGAAAGAAACAAAACGGGAGGTAAAGAAGTCACTGAGCTTTTGCTTTTAGAAGGCAGTTTCAGGAAGAAAAGCAAACAAAATCCAAAATTGGGGAAGAGGGGGCGACAGGAACCGCTGGAGTGCTAGGAAGGTGATTTTAAAACTCTCTATTCCTCAAACAGAAAAGGCAGGCGGGGCGGAAACCCAGAAGCCATTCCAAGTTGCATTGAGAAGGGGCATCGTGAGCTTTCTGGCACTGACATGGCATCAGGAGGCGAGAGAGAGAGAGAGAGAGAGAGAGAGAGAGAGAGAGAGAGAGAGAGAGAGAGAGAGAGAGAGAGAGAGAGTGAGAGTGTCAGGCAGCAGAGGGGGCCGGGATCCAGGCAGGAAACAGGCGGGGCATGAACAAGTGTCTACGTGGTAGGGATGGATGCGAAAAGGGACATTAGAGAAACCACCGAGAAAGGAAGAGCCTGGCTCCTTGCTGCCCTCCGATGAAGCATTTCATCTCCGCTGGCGTTCAGCCGGCCTCGCTCCTTGCTGCGCTGGCAATATGACATCAGGGCCTCTGCCCTGTGGCCTCCTCGCTTAAATGTTCCCCCAAAGGCATCAGCAGGGTCACTGACCTGAGAGGACTGAGTGCCAGCGTTGCTAGGGCTGGCCGAGCTGCTCTGGTTTTCATTTTGATTGTCGCAGGCATGCCAGGGAGGCTACCACGTGGCACGTCCACAGCTATCACAAGCCACTTTCCTATCAGCTCTCATTTAAGCGTGACGGCGGCCCTGTGGAAGTCAGCGTGGAATGAATCTCGGCCACCTCTGCGAAGATGAGAAGGCCGAGGCTTCGAAGGGCTGGGGCTGAAGGGCTTGCCCGTGGCCACTCAGCCAGCAAGCTGAGAAGCTGAGGCTAGAACCTGCTTCTCTGGCTCCCAACGTGCCGCCTTTTCGCCACATTATTTATGTGAGCTCGTTACCACTGATGGAGCACGCACTCTGCGTGTCGCCGTGGGAAGAGGCAGGGGAACAAACCAGATGTGACCTCCTCCTCGGGACTCTTCTGATCTAAAACGGGAGACAGGACGACGGCAGATAAATGAATCTGTGCGCAAATGCCCCCAGAGCAGACACTCGACTAGATGTTCAGACATATTCATACATCCTCGGGGCATTGTTGGAAGCTTCTGGAAGGAAAGCTCTGGGGATTTGAAGAGACTCAGAAAACGGCCTCATCGGCTTGGCTGTGAGGCTGTTCCAGATATGAGGGGCTATGTAAATAAGAGCCCGGATCGGGGCCAAAGATGCATTGGACCGGAGATAAGGGATTGGGGATTGAGAATTGAGCAGTTGTTGGGCAGCAAAGAAATTCAGCCGTCTTAGAAAACTCCTCTGGGGTGATTTCTCTGCCTAGATAATGAAAGTTTTCAGGCTCCTTGTCACTGGGATCTAGATATAGACATGTCTGGAAAATTTTGTCCCGATTGTCATTTGGCTTCCGTTTCATAACTCTCTTTGTGTGGCATATGTCAGACATTGAATGGCTGGGGGCTCTTGGAAATACAAATACCATCTGGGGGTGGGTAATCCCCAAACCCAGGGATACTGAGTAAGGAAAGGGG
Source organism: Miniopterus schreibersii (assembly GCF_964146895.1). Lineage (NCBI taxonomy): Eukaryota > Metazoa > Chordata > Mammalia > Chiroptera > Miniopteridae > Miniopterus > Miniopterus schreibersii. The sequence goes on from NC_138102.1 coordinate 176,050,332, forward strand.
AGATGGAAGCATAACCCTGAGAGGAGAGTTTGTCCTTGGGCCACCCTAGCTCATGCCCCGGACGTGCTCACATTACCTGTACAAAGTGTCAGTGGCCAGATACCACAAGACCCATTTTCTCATGACACAGTGACCTCACTACCTAGTAAGAACATCCTGATTTCTCTTTGAAAACCATTCCCCTCCCAGTATGTAGTCTTAAGGGTCTGATGACCACGTGCCTCTGGCCAGGGTAGCCTGATGATCCCTCTCCCTGGATCTGAGTCTTGAGCAGGGTGACTCACTGGTACCAGCTGCAGTTCAACCAAGTAGACAGTGAGTGGCTCCCTGAAGAGCTTGCCCCTTGTGTCTGCTCCCTAGACCCCCCACTCCACTTCTCAGCTTCGCCTTATGTTCTCAGAGCTGCTTCCTATCCATCCTCCAAATTCTCCTTTTGCTTTGGACAAGATTTGCTTCTGTGGTCTGCAATCAAAGAACCCCAAGGGATGCATTCACCCCAAGTGAGATAATAAACATACTTTCAGATACTTGGGATGTGTCTGCTTCTGTCTGTCCTCCAGCCCACCTGCCTCAGAAGCCCCCTTAGGGGATGAGAGCCCTTTCATAATCCAGGGCTCTCAAAAGTGGAATGTGTAACACCAGGGGATTGAAGCAATTAGTTGGATACAGGATGATGCAGGCTTCTATTTCAGAAAAATTACTCATAATTAATTGCCCCTTGACCTCCAGGTCTGTCTGCAAGCATGACACTAATTACAAGGCTGGGATTTAAGTCTCAGAAGTACATTTATATGCCATGTGCCCAAGACTATTTCCAGCTCTACGTAGAACTTCTATTTCCTCATGTTAAAAGCCAGAGCAGTACAGTGTATTCCCAGTGTCACTATTACAACATTTACATCCTGAACACTTAAAATAAATGATTGATATGGTCATGGAATGCCTGGAAACCTATAAAGTCTTTTGCTAAAATGTTGGCTTTTTATTTCTATCATGTGGGATTTAGGTTCTTTGACTGAGATCAGTAGAATATTCTGCAAGAAGGTTGTAACACTTTACTAGAGAATTAAAAGGTGTCCAGAAATGAAAGAGAATTTCACAGCTCTAGAATTGCATAAAAACTGGCTGTTAACTAGACCAAGATGGAATCTGACACCATAGTCAAGTGCTAAAAGGGCAGTGATGAGAATGGAGAAAGAAAGTCCTCAGATTCAGGTGGCCCTGAGTTCACCTACCATTTATGTGTTTCATTCGAGTCCAACTCCAGGATGTCTGGCTTTGGAGTCCACAGTTTAACCAAGGAATATGACTCTGTCTAGTATATGCTGGGCATGATTGGCATGTTTTCATATACCAAAGACATGCCAGTGAGAAGGTAGGAGGTGCATGTTTTCATATACCAAAGACATGCCAGTGAGAAGGTAGGAGGTGCATGTTTTCATATACCAAAGACATGCCAGTGAGAAGGTAGGAGGTGAAAATAAGAATTGATATTTTTAAATGGAGGACTCAAAGGACTCAGTCAATTTCTGGCTAACCTTTTTAGCCCCAATTGAATGTCACCCTTTTCTGCACTCCCAGAGCTGACACCTACTGTCTTGCACTGGTAACCTCAGAACCTCATTGCTTCTCTTTGTATTTGGGGAAGATGTTATGGAAACATCTTCTGTAATTCCTTCTAGATTGTAGGTCTATCAGTCAGGGTTCAATCGGGGATGCAGAGTGACAGTGAATGTTATGGGAATAAGGGGTCTTCTATGGGAATGAGGCCTTTCACAAGTGTGAGAGGAGCTGGGAAGCTAAACTATGGAAAGTATTCCAAAGGAAGAGCCACCAACCAGTCTGCCTGAAGCTCAGGTGCAGGTGACCAAGCTGGCGCTCAAAGGGAGCTATGAGGAGCCAAGTTCATTCGGCCTTCGCAGTGGGTAGCAAAGGGAAAACTACTCTAGGAGTCCAAGGAAGTTGACACCTTTGTGCTACCGAATCTCTGAGCCCATCAGTGAGAATTTCAGAGGGTTAGCAATCAAGGATACGAACTGGATGCAGAGCAAAGATGAGCGAGGACCTCTGCGTTCCTTCAGAACCATGTCTGAGTACGTATCATCTATCTGCCCAGAGTGATGGCTGCTGGGTTACTTCCACCTTCGAAATCCTGAACGAGTTCCTCCTTTGGCCAATTCTAACCTGGAGCCCTGTGCATTAGGGAGAGAAAGAAGAGAATTTTGAAAAAGTTTCTAGGTTAACCAAGTTGACAATGAAATGAGTCAGAACAGTGCAACCCTTATTAACTTAGGATATCTCTTTTTTGGTTCTGTATTTAACTTCCAAATAAAAACAATGGCAAAATCACGCTTTCCCCTAAATATCCTTTCCCCTAAATGATGCAAATATCCTTCCCACAAATGAAAACAGGCTAACCCTGTCCAGGAGAGTATTCATCTTTGGGCTATGTTCACTTTCATTACTAGCTGGATCATGGTCCTGCTTTAATATCCTGTAACTTAAATGTCAAGAGATAAGGCTTCCCACTTCTGTCACATCTTACACCACATAGTAAATGAAGGGGGTAAGAGGAAAGACAAAGAAAAGTAATATATAAAAAGAAGATATATGTGTGTGTTGTATATATATACACACAACATATATACATATATACATACATATACATATATAGATACAGTTTTGGTACTGTATACATATATACACATAAATATAAATATAGATGCAAATATTTCAAAGAAAAGAATAGATGCTCATAGCTATGATAGCCATAGTCTCTGCAACTGGTCATATCATCATAGTTGATAGTTGTAATTTCTTCCTTCCATATCTTTTCTATATTTTCTTTGCCCACAGGAAGCCCCATACCTGGTTATAGTTCTCTGTCCAGAGGAATGATCCAAATCCTAATTCTACTGGTAGCCTTGCCTTTGTCGATTTGTAGTTTCCCATTCATTTTTACCACAGGGGAACGTAATACCAAAAGATGCCCCCGCGATTGCCTGCACCCCAGACACACTCTTCCTTGGCCTGAGTGTGTCGTAGGGACTCCGTTTCCCTTGGTAGTCAGGGCCGGCACCTCGTCCAGTGCAGCAAGCTCCTCCCCTGCATGTTGCTTCTCTAGCATGAGGACCTCAAAGTGCCCAGGTAGCAGTCTTATTTTATGGTCCATAGAGCTACTGTTGGTCTCTGGGGGATAATTCCCTGTCAGAGTGCCCCAAACCTGCTACAGGCATCTTCTTGGACTCTCCTTTTGAGCAACTTCTCAATTTTCTCCAAGACATGAGCTTGGAATTCAAGGTACATTAGATTTTTCACACACACACACGCTCTCTCTCTCTCTCTCTACTTAGAAACAGAAGAACAAAAAAGAGAAAGAAGAAAGAGGGAGAGGAGGAGGAAGGAGGGGAAGAGACGGAGGAAAGAAAGATGCTGTCTCTCTCAGGAAGGGAGCTTTTTCCAGAGAGGATTATATTGCAGTTGTTTCTTGTCATTAACCTGAGAGCCATCACCACATGTGTTGCTTGTGGATCTAAAGCTCTACTTTCTGGTTTGACATATCATGAAAAAATTAATAGGAGAAATCTGTGTTTAAGAGGAGTGAGATCATGTGATTCCCTGGACCTGGAGCTGTATTAATTCAGAAATGTGAAATAATTCTTGGAACAAAAACAGAAAAACTACCTTCCAATCTTATTCAGGGCTTTTTGAAATTTTAATCATTTTTATGAGGCTAAAAATAACAAAAACTGTAGTTTCACAAAATATTGAACACTTAGGTCAAGACAGAAATTGGTAGGGTGCGGGGAAAACCTGCATTGGCTGGGTTTGAACCTATAAATCAGGAGAAATCAACAGAGAATGTAATCCAAACATGTGCTTCACATAGTTTCCACTGTCCTTGTGTTACCAAGGTTAGGATTTCGGTTGGGTTCATGAGTGAAAAATGGATGACATCTGCTCTTGGAGGCCTTTTTGTCTTTCCTGATAGCTACTGCAGAGGCTTTGGCATTCTGTGATGAAAGCTTCAGACGTACGATGGGAAATGTTACGTGGGGGTGGAACAATTTAAAACCAGAACTCCGTCCATGTTCCCAGGACTCTTGTAAAGCATCTTCTCTTGCCACCGACAAGATCAGACACGCTGAGTGTTCTGCGGTGGAGTATCTTGAAACGTGGAAAATCACTAAGGTCTGGAGCCTAAGAGTTCTACCCAACCAACAGAAATCTCATTCATTCATTCATTCATTCATTCATTCAACAATAGTATTTATTAAACACTGTAGCAGACTGTGCTGGTGCCTATCAATGCCCTTTGTACCTTATCACTTTGGTGCACTCCAGCCAACTTCCTCTACCAGTACCTGTATCTCTCCACCTGAGAGCTTTCTTCAGAGCTACTCTACCTGTTCCCTCTGAGGAAGTGATGAGGAATTAACGCCCCCTGGGAGCAGTTCATCATTGGTGAGGACCAACGACTAATTAGAGTTTAATTATAAATACCTCAGCTCCTCCACTCCTAAGGTGTGAAAACACTAAGGGACAGTCTCTACACCATTTCCCAGCATTCCCTCATGGGACTGAGCTCCAGTGGACCACATTTTCAGCTGGTCTGATAGCACACCCTTTTGTAGTGGCCTTCCCTTCCTTGTATACCTTTCCACCCCAACCAGTGTTTCCTCACCTCCCTCCAAAATGAACTACCTCCACTCAAAGCTTTGTGTCAGAGTCCACTTCTGGGGAACCCAAACACCAACTTTGTGCCAGGCACTGTGACGACAGTTCATTGATTGAAGAAACAGCAGGCTGTACACACCAGTGATTTTAGACCCCAGTGACAGGCTGGTTGGAAGATGTTGGATGGAAGTCTGAGAGCCTGTGCTAGCACCTTATATAATTAGTGTGAGGTTTAACCTTGTAAATCATTTAAAATAGTGTCTGGCATATAGTAGCAATGAAGTAATTATTAATTATTATATTTGTTATTCTGCTGAGCTAAGGCGTTGGGTGTTTAACAGTTCCTTGTTAAAATATGAATTCCCACACAAAGGTAGTACATTACTGTCAGTGGCCATCAACACTTTAGAAGGAATAGGTTGGTCAGAGAAGCTTTAGTCACTTTGCTAGACCTTGAGGGAATGGGACAAAAGGCAAAGTAAAATTTAAAGATGATGGGGGAGAAAGGAAAGCCCACTGAGAGGTCAGCAGGAGTGAGGAGGCAGGAGACAGTCCAGTGGGGACTTCTGCCAGGCAAGAACCAGCCTGGGGCTCAGACCACCTGGGTGGTGAGGCCCATCCCAGGGCAGGTGAATCCAGGCCTCTCAGAGTCCACAGCTTCAATAGAAAAAATGGCAGTGCTGAGAATGAGCCCACGTCCTGCTCTTTTATTCATTCATCTATCATTTTGATACATTTGTTCAACACATAACTATTTAAATTGGCATTTCACAGGTCATCAGAGGACCCCCAGTGGGACAAGACATTATTTGTAAACCAATGGTGTGCAATGAAATCTCCTAAGTGCTTCGGTAGAATGTGTGTGGACCAGAAGCAAGGAATAGCTTTTTCCTCCCTGGTCAGGAAGAGGGAGGCCTGAACTAAATTTTGACAGGTGGCTGACCCTGCAGCCCACATTCCCTTTGTTTCATCCCATCACCTCTCTAATGCTGTGGTGTGGACATGTAATTTCATTTCTCTGAACCTCACTCAGATTCTTTACCTGCAATGTGGGGGGTCCTGAGTCCAACCTCACAGGCCTCTCTGAGCATTGCAGAAGAGCAGGAAGGGGAAGTGCTCTGCAAATGCCAGTTTCCTTCCATCTTCCCTGCAGCCTGAAAGGAGCAGGATGCAAATAGGCAAACCACTTCTCAACCTAAGGACCGACAGGCTTCTTAACAGACAGTTCTGAGACCAGAATAAGCCATGTTGGTCTGGGGGAGCCCTGACACAGGCTGTGTGGGGATATTAACCAGGGAGGGCATGGAGACTGAGGTGTGAGCCCTTGAGTCGGATGCTTGGGTCCAAATCTTGGCTTCATTCCTCATTGACTGTGTGTTCTTGGGCAAATTCCCAGACTCTGTGAGCTTCAGTTACTTCATCTATGCAGCACGAGTGATAATATTCATAGCTCTCACCTCCTAGTGTTCTTATAAAATGAAATGAGATGATTTAAGTGCCTGGCACATCATAAGCACTCAGTAAATGCAGTTATTATATAGAAGGGATACCTGGCTCTGGGAGTAGTTACCTGCCAAGGTTCCTGACTTCTTTATCTCAGTGACCGTGATTCAACGATCTCTAGGAAGAATGGGTTCAATGCTTTAGAGTTAGGGAGCTTTGTGTTTTGACTCACTGGCTTCAGACATTGGCGATGCCCTGCCCACAGGCCCTAGACATTCTCCTTCATGGGCTGAAGGCTATTTATCAAGCATGCCTGTGACTCAGCCTGAGAGGATGTGACTTGTTCTGTATTCCTGCTGGTAGAGCCAGGACAGAAGAGAGCTGGTGATCAACAAACACCCCAGCCTCCTTGCTTTCTTGTTGGGGTGTGATTCTGGGGGCATTTCTATAATGAACTTAATAGTTACCCAGAAAGACTGAGTTGCAGTTTCCCACAGTCTTAACAAGCTGAACAACACCCTCTTTATTAGTTTCTTTCCCTTCTCTATCTCACGCTACACTCCCTATTTCCTACCAAGATACTCTGGGATTACTTCCTAAGTAAATTATTTGCATTGAGTTCCTTCATTCTGAATCTGTTTCTGGGGGGACCCAAACCGAGACACTCATTGACAGGCACCTTTAAATAAGTTCAACACAGGCCAAATGAAGTGCAAGGTCATACCTGTGTGCAATCATGACCGTCTAGACAGCCAGCTCAGGTCCAAGCACATTTTTGCTTGCCTGAATTATTTGGATTGGCTTGCCCAGGCAGTTCTGGACTTCCTCCAAAATTTTTCCAGCCCATGCTTTCCTTTAGTCTTGCAGACTTAGCCTCTGAAGCTGGCAGGTCTCAGATGGGAACAACATACAGTTTTGTGAAGGGCATATGTAAGCAAGCACAGCATAGAATCTCAGCTTTTGTTTTGTTCTCAAGCTGGAACAAGGTCCTTCTGAGCCCAGAGATGGGGCTCGAATTGTTAATTCTCTGGAATCAATACTGTTATCAAAGGTGAGATATTAACAAAGTGTGGAAGGGATGCATGAAAATGGAGGCAAGTTGTCACCACTTGGAGGCACTAATAGCAGGCCCACCCTTGGTCTGTAATTCACATCTGGGCTCCTGAGTTATTCTCATGACTGTTTAACAGAGCTGATGTGATTTATGCATTTATAAGGGTGCCCAGGCCCTCATTAGAAAGCTGCCAGCCAAGCAGATGGAGACCACCAAATCAATCCCAGGTTCACAGGTGGGGACCAATCTCAAGTTCCATAGCAGGAGTCCTCTCCCTCCTCTCTCCATCCCCTTGAAAAGAGAGACGGGAGAGGAGCTGAGAACTCAACATTGCAGATTCAGAAATGAGGAGGCATGGATTTCAAAAGAAGACAGAAGCCAGTGACACAGTAAATAAAGGGGAGCATTTATTGAGGGCTTCCCATGGGGCCAACCATTGAGTCAAGATAGCACATTATACACACACTTGTATTTAGTCTCTCACCCTCTTCTTTCCCTCCCCACCCCTCTCATATTTTCCCTAATGTAGTGATGGTGAGGATAGAAGTGCTTTGTGCCCAAGATCACTTGGCTGCTAAGTAAGGACAATGAGATTTGACTCAGGTTTATCTGACCTCAAGTTTGTGTTCCTCCCATTATGCTCAGAGAGCCTGACTCATTAGAACAGCCATCAACTGTGATCCTCTGGTCTTCCCCATTAATGTGACCCACAATAAATATTTGTGGTGTACCATTGTATGCTAAAGTTCTATTATAGAAGATACAAAGATAAAGAAAACATAAGCCCTCCCTCTTTGAAATCACTTTGATATTTTTCTTTTTGTCCCTTCAAACATCCCATTCAATTATTCAACAAATGTCTTTGACAAACTCTGCCAGACTTTGCCCTTCCTCTTGACTTCCCCAGTAACTAGGGAGACAGGTCTCCATCATGTCCCTCCTGATGGTACGGTAACCTCAGTCTCCTGGCTGGCCTCTCTGCTTTCAGTTTATCAGGGTAAATTTTGAAGCATGAACTTCACAATGTCACCCGATAGACAGAAGCTGACACCCATTCCTTCTGCGATTGTTAGGACATGTATACAGAGAGGCCAGGAGTGGGAAATGGGAGACCCAGAATCTGGCCCTGGCCCTGCCATTGACTGCTGGGAGACCTTGGGCAAGTTACTTCTCCCTTTCGGGGGCCTCAGGTGCTGATCTGTAAAATGCAAGAATTGGGGCCTTCGAGTTTCTTAGAAGTGCTGGTCACTCCACATGGATTAAATGCATTTACTTATTAATAGCTTACAGTTTCTGATACTTTCTTTTCTTACCTTTTGTAACAACCAGGAATGTCTGTTCAGTCCATACTGAACCTGCCTGGACTTCCCACTGAGCCTGGACTGCTCTAAAATACCCTTTGTTCCCTGGTACAAGCAGACCCTGGAGATGAGCAAAGTCTTCTAAAGGAAAACATACTTTTAACCTCATTCTGTTGAAAACCAGCATCTGCTCGTTTTGAGGAAAGCTCATTTCCAGGCGTCTGTGTCCTTTCTTATTCTCAGAATCCCTTTGCTTCTTGCATCCCAGGAATGAAGTGTCGCACCTGGGGAAGTTGCCCGGACTGCATTCAGATGATGTGCGGGGCTCAGGAGGTTGGAAGTGGAGTGGAGGACAGGACTGGCTCTGCCATCTATTCATGACAAATCTGTCGGCACTGTCTTTTCCCCAACCACGAACCTCAGCGGAGGCTCTTCCTTCCTCATGTCCCAGTTTATTTTCCTAACTTAAAGGCTTAGTCTTGGTGTCCAGAAAGCAATTTGGATGTTCATGGTGCCTAACGCTATTCGGAAGAAAAATTAAAAGTCACCATCGAGTAATGAGGCCAGACTATTAAGTGTCTTATATCCTGGCTCCAAAGGCAGATGGCAAAGAGGAGTTCAGAAAGGATTCAACAATGGCAGCATTGTTGGAATAGGTGACACTTGCCCATGGTGACTTAGAGGTCAACAACTATTTGCATGTGTGAGATCTGGTATTTTAAAAAATCAGTCTCCTGATGTATTGTCATACCTGATACTTTCAATGTGGCTGGCATGGGAGTTGAGAGGATCACCATGGCAACACCTTGATGAATTCCCTGTCATGTTGTCACTTCTCTTCCTAGGTCTGGCTCAACATATCCTAACAAATCCTATCGAGGAAGTAACACTATTTTTAGTAATGCTACTGGGTTAATGGCAAAGTCCACCTGATTCTACCTCCTAATTGCTACGGTAGCTGCCTCTTCTACCTGCATCTCCATAGCCCCTTGTCTCAGCTTCTCCACGTGGTTTTTGATGCTAATCAACCCCTTCCTTATTGGTCTCTCTGTGTTTAGTATCCATTCTTCATATTGCTTCCAAAGTGAGATTTTAAAGATACATCAGGAATATATACCGACATTTTATTTAAATAATATTCCCTGATGCCTTTCAAGGTGTATGAAGATAGTGACGTTGGCAGGTCTTTTTTTGTTGAGTGAGACAATGGGAATGGAAGCGTTAGGAGAGCACATGAGAAAGAGGAAGAAATAGTGAGATTGAGGGGGAAGGGGGCATAATTCCAATAAAGACTTCGGGTCAGAAGAAATTGAAGGCTCTGCAGGGCAAGGCTCCAGAGAGAGATGGAGACCCTGATGGCAGCCAAAGGAGGGACTAAGGAGAATGGGAATTGGGGGAGTGAGATTTTATGCATCATTAATGTGACTCCCTCTGCAGTCTCACACATGAAACCTTCTGTTTCTGTACAGATGTAGAAATGTCTACATTGAACAAACGTAGAGAAAAATTTATATTTCTCACCAGCATTTCATGTAGGGGATTTCATGTTGGGGAGACTGTGTGGAAACACTGAGTAATGCCTCAAGATGGCATGGGGCAAACCCAAACAAACGAAACCAAGGCAGGATGCAGAGTTACCAGTCTGCCTAATGCACGCCCAGTCTCCTGGCTCTTCTGATGAAACCTTCCATGGTCCCATCCCCCATGGAGTGAGGTGTCAGGGGCCTGGAATACTTTAGCATGAAATACAAGATCCTCTTGCTCTGGTCTCCACAGACCTGTCCAACTGTATCTAAGCACTAGTAAACACACACGCATACACGCACACACACGCGCACACACACACACACACACACACACACACACACACACACACCCTTTACAGCCCAGAGCACTGAACTAAAATAGGCTCCTTAAACCCAGGTTTAGTCTAATCTCTGTAAACCTGTAAAGCGTGTCTAGCACCCAGCAAAGGGGCAGGCATTTAGTCTGATGTTTGATGAGTAAGCTTACCTTCTATGCCTTGTAAGTGTTCTACAGAGAAGGTACCAAAATAGCTAGCTGATAGAGAAGAAGAAAAATTCTCATTGGTTCTCCAAAAACTTGCCCACATTTGTCATTTTTGTGTTCATAAAGCCTGTTACTTTGGTGGTTCTCAATAATCCATGACTGCCAGCGTTCAAGTCCTTGTGTCGGCCTTTCCAGCACTGATTTGGGGCCTGTCCATATGACAAGCTTTGGCCAGTTGGAAATTGGCAAGCGTTATCCAAAAGTGGCTGCTTGATAAGTGCTTGCGTACCTTGTCGGTCAACTTGGAATTCTCTTTCATAAAACCCAGGTACCATATTATGAAGCAGCTCAAGCAATCATGTGGAGAGGCCCATGTAGAAAAGAACTGAAGCTCCTGAAGGATGGTCCCAGCTGAGCATCCAGCCGGCGACCACCGCCAACTGCTAGCCATGGGAACAAGGACATTCAGGCTTTCCATCCCTCCCAGTACCCCGGCCACTGCTACCTGAAGCAGAACTACACTGTTGATCCATAGAATTCTGAGAAGTAGCAAATTGCTTTTGTTTTAAGATACTAAATTTTTCAGTGCTGGACAATTCATATAATTGAAATTATATAATATAATTATATTATATTGTCTTCTGTGATGCCCTTTATTCATGCTGCCGCATCTTTTCGAAGTTTATTTATGCTGTAGACTATTGCCATTCCACCCCCTTTCATGACTGAGTAATATTCCATTACATGAATACACCAAATTTCACTTATTCATCAGTTGATGGGCAATTGTATTGTTCCTGCTTTTTCATTATTATGAATCATGTTGCTATGAACAGTTGTATACAAGTTTTTGTGCTCACATATGTGTTTTTATTCCCCTTGAGTGTGAGGACATATCCCTAGGAGTGGAAATGCGGGTCTAATGGTAATACTATGTTTAAAATTTTGAGAAACTTCCAGATTGTTTTCCAAAGTGGCTGCACCATTTCACATTCCCACCAGCAACATCACCCTCTTTTTACAGAGGAAGAAACCATGTTAGAGAAAAGAAAGGATGGAATTTGGTTGATGGTTCTACATTTGGTTGATGTTCCTGCTTTTTCATTATTATGAATCATGTTGCTATGAACAGTTGTATACAAGTTTTTGTGCTCACATATGTGTTTTTATTCCCCTTGAGTGTGAGGACATATCCCTAGGAGTGGAAATGCGGGTCTAATGGTAATACTATGTTTAAAATTTTGAGAAACTTCCAGATTGTTTTCCAAAGTGGCTGCACCATTTCACATTCCCACCAGCAACATCACCCTCTTTTTACAGAGGAAGAAACCATGTTAGAGAAAAGAAAGGATGGAATTTGGTTGATGGTTCTACATTTAAAAGAGCCATTAAAAAAAAAAAAAAGCTGACAGTGGAAACTGAAGAAGAGCAATTGGGAGGAGCAGGAAAAGGAGAGACGGTCATGACACAGCTGGTGGAAAGGAAGATCAGAAGCATCGGTGTGAAAATAATCATAGAAGCAGAAGGGTAAGGTACAATAGTTAGTGAAGAGAGGTTTTTAGGATGTGGTTAGTAGAAGGCACATGGTGACTCTCGTAAGTTTCAGGGACAGTGGTGGCGGAACGATGGGCGATAGGTAAAAAGTGTGCAAGCAGCACATTTTTGAGATTCAGCTGTGATGAAAAGAGAAGAGAGGGAACCCTCCATTTTTAGGGGATTTAAGCACAGCCTTAGAGAGAAGAAGCCAGAGTGATTACAACACAGATAAAGCAGGGAAGACAGTGAAATCAATGAAGGCACAGCATCAGACAACTGGTAAACCTAGTTCTCAGTGACCAAGAATGGAAGGGGAGACGGGTGGGCGCAGATGAGAGCGATCTGGGGGACCTGTTCAGGTCTAATGAACTCTTCTAAAATTTTCTGTATTGATAGGCTCAGAAGTCCTAAGAAGATTCTAGGGCACAATCTGTTTTCTTTCCTTCCCTCCATCCCCAGCAAATCATAGGCAGGAGGAAGTTGAATTTTCACTGCAAATGATAAAAGGACACTGAGGGGCATTTACAGTCTTTTAACCTCCTCCACCATTCAAGGAAAATTTTGTCTTGAGACAAATCCATAAAGTTTGAAGGTAGGGTTATTTTTGTGTTTTCTGGGATTCTAAGTATTCATTATAGCATTTGTGAGAGCTAGGTTTTCAGAAGATGCCAGTAAATTCAGGTTCCTGGGCTAAAAGGCATAGTAGCTTAGAGGGTCCAGCTGAAGTCCCATTAATCATGCTTTCTCCTTAGTATATTTATTAGACATTACATTTCTTTCCTGCACAGCTCCCCAATGCCTTCCTAACTGAAAAGCCAGGAAACAGTTCATTATTTCTTAAAAGTGGAAGCAATAGTGTTTACTTATAGTAAGTCTCCACCATTCCAGTTAATAGTACTGATTTACAAAGCTTGCTGGGCCTTTCCTCAGAGCAAAAGGAAAACCCCACTGCACATACTTACCACAGCCCCTGGCTGATATCACAGTCATTTTAATAAAACCCAGCATAGAAACGCAGATTTCATTGCACTCCCTCCAACTGATAATTAGCTGCAAAAGTTTGACCATCTCAGAAAAAAATGATCGGCATGACTGAAAGTGGTTTTGAGTCTAGATTACAAATCCTGAGGGTGGAGAAATCTGTGCTTCCCAGTAAAATGAGAACCTTTAGGACACCCCCTGGGCCCGTGAGCACCACTTCCAAGCAGCTGGAACCAGTTAGACCGGCCTGTGTCTCCCCTCCCCGAGAACAATGGGCTGCGGTCGGCCATAGTCCGGGGACAAGACCACGGACCTTTGCATGAATAACCTTCCTCCATTTCTATGGCCTCTCACATTTCCCGAGGATGTTTTTGTCGCTGTTGCTGTGTTGCTCTCTTTTGTTTTAATCACAACTGATGGGCGAGGCGAGACAGGTGTTTGACCCTGAGGCTTAGGGAGGGTACAGGATCTTTCCTAAAGTCAGGTTGCAACTCTGGCTGTGAGAAAGATGGTTCCAGGGTTCTGGAAGGTGCTGTCAGACCATACCTGGCAGGTAGAGTTTAGAAACCGGTAGCCCCATTTTGTGTGTTCCCCTAAGGATGGAGGACTAGCAATGGCTCGAGTGTCTGTGGGGGAGGGGATTTTATCCCCTAATCCCGATGCTGGCTCTTTAGGAACCCCGGTTCTCCAGCCTGCTGGAGTTACCTCGTCCCGTGATACTTACGTAAAGCTGTGTGTACAGCCGTCTCCCAGCACGGAGAGCCCCAGGGCGGTCCCCCAACCCTTCGCACGCACAGGGGCTCTCCAGGGCCTCAGGGTGTTCCTGGTGACTTCATGCTTCTGCGGAGTTCCCGATGCTTGCCCGCGTCTCCCTGCTTATCTCTTCCCTCCACCCACAACTGACTGACCTTTTCCCTTGTGTTTCTCAGAAATCCCACCCACACGAGGAAATTCGGTTTAACGTAACTAAAGTGACTATTTGGGGGTGATGCCCAAGAGCGGTGGGCCGGATGGGCTACACCGCTGGCGGCAACATGTCATCGGAACAGCACCCTGCGGCGCTCCCAGTGTAGCCCTGCCGGCCCGAAGGGTGCCTGTGGAGTCAGAGGAAAGCTCGACCCCTCCAGACTCATCGTCGCCCGCGGGGGGTGCCGAGTAGCTGCAAGGCCGGCGCCACGGGGGGCGGGGGGCGGGGGGCGCAGCCCTTCCTGCCGCGGGGCTGCCCGCCGGCCTCGCTGCCTCTTGGCGCCTCACGCCTGGTCCTCTCTCAGCCCATTTCTGCTCCTAATGCCCGTCAGGTTCCTCCTACCCCACACCCCTGTGCTCTCTTCCTTCTGAGGTCCCTTGGAGAGAATCATAATTCTTACTGATGAGCAGCACATAAATTCTTTATTTTAATATTTGATTTTTTTACTTCTCTCTCCTACGCAGCTCACCCCCGGCCCAAGGGTTATCCTTCTTAACTGAGATGGCCCATTGTGATACTTTGCTATTAATTCCTTGAGGATTTCTGTTTCCATTTTTTTTACGTTAACTGTCCTCCACCCACCCCCAGCCCCGCCTTTCCCCATTATTTTTGTTAAAGGGACTTAGTTAGTTTTCCTGTTACAATTCCCATAGCACCTCCTACTTTTTCTTTAAAAATCTTCGTATTATGAACTTTGAATATAGTGAATGCCCATTAAATATTTGCCGCCGGACTATTTGTGATGGAAGTATAAAGCTGTGCCGTTTTGGTTTTGAGGATGTATTAGACGGTGACCTGATTTCAGAATTCTTGGTGTGTGCTTAGCACAGCACCCAGCTCACAGCTGGGTGCTCGGAAGGTATTTGCTGAATGAATATCGATGAGAAAAATAACCTGTTTCCTCCCGAACCCAGAGCAGCCTGTGCAGGACCACCACGGTGTTAGAGAGAAATAGTGCAGCGAGGCACGGGGCACTCCAGCTCTCTAGGTTATCATGGCTGATTAACTCACTACTGGGATGAAATTATTTAGAGTGAAAACATCTCTAGAGCAGGCTAGTCCTTTCTATGTATACATCACACCTTAAAAGTAGTTTCAAGAACATTATTTCCATATCTTCTCGGAGCCCCGTGAATCACATACTGTTTGCTCCCACCCCTCGCCGCCCCACTTTCCAGATGAGGAAACGAAAGCCCGGAGAGATTTAAGCCATTTGTTAGGCTTGCACATCCGGCAAGTGATGAAGAAAGACCTTGAAGGTAAATCTGCTGATGCCAAGTCCTCTACATTTTCTGCTACATTTCAGCTTTCCGGGTTCGGAAGAAGAATGCCATAACTCCGGGTTCTCTTTCCAAAGCAGATGTTTAAAAAAGATGTTAGAAGTTTGCAGAAGCATAAAGCACATCGCTCGATGCCAATATAAGACTTCAGTCTAGAATCCAGACCATCAGGCATACAGCCCGGCAGGCTTCGAAAGAGGCCTCATAAGAACACAAAGTTGAAACTGTCTCCAAGGACTTTTGCTAAGTAGACTGAAACTAGTGGGGAAAATTAAATCTTTTCCCAGAGCTTCATGGGAGTGGAAACTGAAAGATTGAGAGCTTGTGAGAAATAACAGATACTTTAAAAAATGTTTGATTAGAAAGAGAAGAATGGCAGAATGGTTTAAAAAAAACAAAAATGGTACAACACTTGGAATATGTTTTAGAATCATATACTTTTAGGGCCGAAAGGAATCAGAAAATGCGTCTAAAACTCCCTTTTTTGACAAAAAAAGTAGCAACATTTTAAATCATAATCAGGATCAGCTACATAGTTTGTGGGGCCCAGTATAAAATAAAACAGTGGGGCCCCTATTCAAAAAAGTGTTAAGAATTTCAAGATGGTGACCACAGATCGTTGACCAAGTGTGAAACCCTGCTAAGTGCAGGGACCTGTATGGCTGCTCAGTCACTGCCTAGGAAGCCAGCCCTGCTCTCGATATTATTAACACCAATACTTAACATATGCATGGACTTTACAGTTTATACAGCCTTCTCACAGATCTAATTTGAATTTCACAATAGCTCAATGGAGTAAAATGAGTGTTGCCTTTATTCTAAAATTATTTCCCTCAGGAATGAATTTACCAACCATGACATTCTGATGGGCGAAAATGACTCTATGCCATTTATGTTTAATATCTTGATGGTAGCAGCATGTATTAGATTAAGTAGGAAGCAGTTTATCAAACTCTTTAGCACCTACAATGAGCTGAGCACTTTGCATTTCAGACATTTAACCTGAACTTCACAAAAACTCAGTGAAGCCTAAGAACTATCATTCTCAGGGTACTGATGAGCAGGCTGAGAATCAGGGAAGTAAAGGACATTCACGGTCACAGATTAGTTCATGAAATAATCAGCATTAGAATACTCATTGCTGGACTGTTCTGTGATGCTCTTTAAAAAGTATTCAGCCCAGCCGCGCGTGGCTCAGCGGTTGAGCATCGCCCTAGGATCCAGGCGATCGGGGTTCGATTCCCGGTCAGGGCACACGCCGGGGTTGCGGGCTCGATCCCCAGTCGGGGGCATGCAGGAGGCAGTCGGTCAATGGCTCTCTCATCACTGATGTTTCTCTCTCTCTCCCCCTCCTTTCCTCTCTCTGAAATCAATATAAAAAGATATATTTTTAAAAAAAGAGGAAAAAAAAGTATTCAGGTCTCTAAAATGAGATATAAATGTAAATTTCAAATTGTCTGTCAATGAGATTTAAGCAAAGTCAGAGAGTAAGTCACTGCTCTCTCTTTTTTACCTCTCTTCTCTCTCTCCTTGTTCTGTGTGTTTCTAGAGCAGAAAGTACAGAAGTATAAAGATGAAATTTTTCATAAGTTTTAGGACATTGCCTAGTAAATGAATTAAAAGAGAGTGAGTCAACCTGAGCCCAGCCCTCCTGGCAGAGCACTGCTTGCTCACATGTTGAAGCTGTGAGCTGGGCAAAGCCATAGGACTATTTCTAGCTAACAGGCTATAAACAGAAGTCACATGTGTCATTTTCAGGCTGAGTTAGTGAAACTCTCCTTCCTGAGTCTCTTTCCCCGACTCAGTGGCCCCAGAAGCCATGTGTTGAGATTTTGGAATCACAAGTGGCTCCTTGAGTCACCCCTTGGAAGGGAGTTTCCCTGCAGAGGCAGGGGACTTTCAGTGGACTTCATATAAACAAAACACATTTTCATGTGATAGTCCCTGAGATCTGGGAGTTTGTCACTGCAGCGTAACCCAGGATCACCTGACTAATTGGCAATATTCCTCTCATCCTGGGTTGGTTCTCCTTCCTTGTTTTGTTTTGTGCTTTTAAACCCTTATGGACTATAGTTAACATATATCAAGGCTTTTACAACTCCTCAAGCTGCTTTTTGTTTTCATGGAAGCTCTAGCTGCTGACCAGATTCTGCTATTTCCAAAGGCTGTGGCCTCAAGCCATTTGATTTTATGTTGAAAACAGGCATGACCCGAAAGCTGAAGAACTTGAGAGCACAGGTGACTCAGGGGCTTCAACAATGTCTAGATCTTCCTAAAATAAATGAATTTGGGAAAAAGATGATTGTCTGGCGTACTAATCCCAGGTACTGGTTTGCAGGGAGACCTTGAAAGAGAGAATGCTTGAGTTTGCGTCCTTTAGCTTTAGTACAGGAAACTCTGAGAATCTTCAGGCATGGCCATAAATCTCACACTTAAATAGACAGAACAGTTATTCTTGAAAACGAGATTATATGAGATTCGATTATCACATAAATAATGAGACTGCCTTAGATCCAAAATATAGGAGCGTGTGAGTTTTCCTCAGGAAAGCGGTCATCCTCAGAGGCTAAGAGCTTTGACCAAAGCTGTTCCTCCAAACAGTTAGCATCTATGATTCACTTGGCAGTGGGGAAGCGCAAAAGGTGTTCGAGTGAGGGAGTGAAGCACTGGACTAAATGGGGAGGGTTCTAGAGGGGAAGGAAGCAAACAGAGGGCTCCTAAAACCACACAGGTGGAAAGTAAGTGGCCCTGATCGGGTGGTGGCAGTAGGAGAGGAAATGGATTTGAGATGAAATATTCGTGACTTGGGAACAAAGTGAAAGAAGTTTAACATGAACACCAGGTTGGGGGCCTGGGGCCTGGGACAAGGTTGGTGCCAATCATCCAAACTGGAAAGCCAGAAGAAGGGACTGGCCAGGAAAAAGGAAGAGAAGGGGATTGCTTGGTGACATCCGCACCTTGGGATCAGCACGAATTTGTGTGGGAATGTTCCAGGGTAACTGCAATACCATTTATGTCTCTTGTTAAGACACCAGACAGACTTGGGGGGTAGGGGAGGAATGGAGTCTGCAAGTGACTAATTTCATGAGTCATTGCTTTAACACCGAGCTAAAATTACCTTTGGTTGCACCTAATTCTTGTACTAGCAGTGACTTTGGCCATTAACGTCTTGCAATACTTGTAGCAACTAGCTATTTGTGGGCACAGTTGACCAACTGGCCCTTCCCTGGCAAGGACAGATGAAACAGATTTTCTTTACAGCACCACTTGGGCCACAATTACTAACAACTATAATTTTTTAATGTACACCAAGTACCCAGGTAAGAAAACCTACCTGCAGGAGGACTGGGGAAAATCGTCTGGAAACTTGGCCCAGGAAAGAAATGAAATAGAAGGGAAAAGGAAGACCTTCAGGCAGGTGCTATAATTAGAATTCTAAAAGAGGAGGGGAAATGGGAGCGAATCAATAATTTTTGAGTTTCTTTTATGTCCCAGGGTAAGTGCTGAAAATACTAAGATGGGCAAGTCACATCCCTGAGCTCTCGGTCCAGTGGGAGGGGATTCTAGTATAGAAATGTTATGAGGCACGCTGAGTTCTGGAGTAGAGGGGAACATATGTTGTTTGGGATGCACGCCACTTAAACTGGGGGCACAGGGCTCAGGGAGTCCAATTTTAGGGGGAAACTGAGATTCCAAGAAGTTAAATGAGTTGTCTAAAGTCACACAGTGTGATCATTGGGGCTTCACTGGTTACAAGTGAAAGAAACTAGTTCAGGGGGGAAACCCACAGTGGCCTAGGTGATGGAAAAGTTCAGGGTTCAGGGGCTGATCTGGCTTCTCTTCTGGATCCAGGTGCTCCATCTGTGCCCCGTCTTTCACTCTGCTTTCTTCTGCATTGCTTCATCCTCAGAAAGCCTCTCCTCCAAGGGGAAAGAGGTGACTCCCGCAGCCACAGGCTCCCACAGTCCTTCCAGCTTGCCCCCCAGAAGCATTCTGATCGGCCCTTGCTTTGTGGCTTTGCACCATCCCTGAGGCAAGTGGGATTACATGCTCCGATCACAGGACGGTGGTGCCACTTGATTGACATTTCAACCAGAGTCCCCTGCAGCAGGAAGGGACATTTCCACCATGGACTGCATGGGGGCCATCCCCAAAGGAAGGGGACAAACGCCATCCGTGTCCATTGCACAGGTTTCAGAGAGTTACGGAGCGGAGCTGAGAGCCCAGGCTGCATTCCAAGGTCTGTGTCTTTCCACCAGACAAAGTGTCCCGACCCTGATGAATGAGAACAGGAAGAAGATTGGATGACAGGCAACTAAAAGGAAAGGCAGACCTCATTCTGGGAGGCCAAACACCAAAGGAGAAGCGAGAAAACGAAGCACGAGTAGTAGGGTGGCGAGAGACTGTGGGAAAAGAGAAAGCAAGGATTGTGGAGAAGACTTACGGGGGGGCATCCCGCAGCCTTCAGCCCCTCTGCTGGAGTCCCTGCCAGGAGCCACTGCTATTTTTCAGAGAGCTTTTCCCTTCTCCCTTGTAAGAAGCTGAGAGCCAAATGCCCCATTAATCTTTCACAAAGGCCACTTTGGCGTCTCATGGCAGAGCTGCGCGCGTTTGGCTTGGCTCCCTCACATTCATTTTTTTCCCTTCCCAGCAGCAGTGGAACTTGGCAGACCCACCCAATACCAGTTAAGACGGCAAGGACCACAGTGGCTCGTCTTTACCTGGGGAGATAGTTGTCAGCCCTGTGCCTGAAGGATTTTCCTACCATGTGCCTAGTCAGGCTCCGCTATACCATATTCTTATTTCTCAGGCCCAACTGCAGTGTGAGAAACTCAGAAGTCAAAAATAAACCCAGAGTTCAATTTGCCACCACCCCATTGGGCAGCTGCTGTGAGCCTGGCGCAATGCAGGGTGCAGTTAGGGGATCCTTCCTCCTAGTAGAGCGGGTGTGGTTGGGGTGGAGTAGGCAAAAAATAGACACATGGACCAAAGAGTAACATGACACAGCAGTGGTTGAATCAAACATGAAAAAACAAAAAACACACATAACAATGGAAGAAATGTCACAAAAGAGACTGTTTTGCCCTCCTGAGTATCTTCCATGAACCAAGTCTTCAATGGAACCAAGCCAAGATCCATTGCTTTGGGTGCTGAGTGTACAGGGGTGAGTCAGATGTGGACTGTTGGAGGGGGCTACTTCCTCCCACTCCCAATGCTCCCTCCATGTGAAAGGAGTTCTGCTGGTGTGAAATGGTTGACATCTCTGCACACCTTCTCCCACGCCACCCTAGGAGAGCTTGGGGGCAGGCAGTCAGTCAACTTGGAAAGAGGGCCATGTGAGTAGTACACTTGCAAAGATTATAATGGGGCATGCTTGTCTCAGCTCCACCTTTTTGGCTCTTTGGACTTGCGTTGCCAACTGAGAAGCCTACTGTTATGAGCTGAGTTTCATTCAGCTCCCTCATGCCAAACTCATGCATGTGTTGAAGTCCTAGCTCCCAGTACTTTGGAATGTGACTGTGTTTAGAGATAGGAACTTTAAAGAGGTATTTAAGGTTAAATGAAGTCTTTGGACGTGGGCCCAAATCCAATATGACTGCCGTCCTTATAAGAAGAAGAGATCAGGACACAGACACACAGAGGGAAGACCATGTAAATATACAGGTATTCAGCCATCTACAAGTCAAGGAGAGAAGCTAACCCTGCCAAAATCTTGATCTTGGACTTCTGGCCTCCAGAACTGTGAGAAAATAATTTTTTGTTTTTTAAGTCATGCAGTCTATGGTACTTGTTAGGACAGCCTTGACAAGTGAATAAATCTACTCTACCTGGGTGAGAACCCATGTCCAAATAAAGCTGTGAGACTTAGCTGAGTAGGTGTCACCCCCACTACCATCACACCCTTCAATCCAGTGTTCTCCGGATTAAATTAATAATAGAGCTAAGAGTTTGGCCTCCATCTGCCTAACTTTTTGTCTTTTTTTCTCATTTCATTCAGATGTTGGATGAGACAGTGGGGATACCTTTTACTGGTTTTCCTAAAAAACTCCAGGTTTAGACCCGAGCAGCCAGGATAAGTCAACTCTACTGTGGTAGCAAATAACCTCCAAATCCCAGTGGCTTGATCAAACAATCGACTATTCCTGGCTCACATTCTGTTATCAGCCTTCCTAGGTGGATCTTAGATTCTACATGTCCAACACAGCTCAGCAAGGAGACTACTCAGCCTAGTCGCTCAGTCACCCAGAGGCCCTATCTCATTACCAGGGTCCCTGGCTACCTCAGAAGGAGGAAACAAACTTGGTGAATTGCACACTTGCTCTTAAGCACCCCTCCATAAGTGACTCCCATCACCTCCGCTCATATTTCATTCATCAAAGTAAGTCATTTGATCATGGCTAATATCCAAAGAGGTGGCAAAGTATAATCCTAGCTTATGTCCAGAAGAAGGCAGTCTGGAAATATTTGGGTAAACCTAAAGACCACCACATGGACCATTGTCCTCACCCCCAAGAAAGTTATAGTTTAGAGCAGCAAGATGAAGAACTGAGCCCACATGGTTATTCTTGGGTGAAGAGATTGGCCTACTTGTGTGTGCATATAACCTACTTAAAGATCCTTAGATGAGCAAGTTACTCTCCTACAAAATGAAGCTTTAGAGAGGGAAGCTGTGGTCATTGTTCTGCTCATTTGCTAAACAAATATTTGTTAAGTACCTGTTAACAGTCCAGGCACAGATTCTATGTTGAATCCTACAGGATTTGAAGGATCCCTGACCTCCCACACCCTAAATGCCAGTAGGATCCCCCAATCATTGTGAAAACAAAAATATCTCTACAGATATCCAGTCTAAAGCAGGGTAGAATTATGGCAGAAGTGCCTTTTTTGTTCATTTTTCATGATAGAAAAAACATGTTATTGGGGGGGGGGGGGAGAAGCATTCATTTTACAGCATGTTTGGTTGTGGGGGGGAGTATGTGGGACAAAAGAAAGTAATAGGCTTTCATCCTGATGATCCAAAAATGAGTATGGAATGTTCATGAAACGATCATCACCGGAGCTGGTAGGAACCTCAGAGGACTGCAAGTTCAAGTCCCTTATTTTACAGACAAAGACCTGTAAAGACTATTTTTTATCAGGACTTTGGTGGGGAAAGAAGAAGGCAGCCCCTCTTCTTCTGTCCCCTTCCCAACACTGGCGCCCAGGACGCCTGTGTCACACCTGCCTGCCCGTGACTTTGGATTTGGGTGGGTGGAAGCAGGAGGGAGCGAGGGGCAGCGGGGGATTAAGACAAAGTGAGGAAACGAGAAGCTGCAAGAGCTCGTGCGGGCAGGTGGCTCCCTCGCAGGGGGACGGAAGGGGGTCCCAGCCGCTGGAGAGGCCCCGCGGCGCGGTGGGCCCGAGCTGGCCGCGCACCCAGAGGACCAGTTGGACCCGGGAGGGCGCGTGGCCGTCGCTGCGGGGGGAGCCCTGATGGAGACACCGAGCGGTGTCACCAGAACCTCGCATTTATCGAGTAGTTTCTAAAACTAGCAGCCTGAGGGGTCAGCAGAGCTATTTGAGGGTGAAGGCAGGAAACGGACTTGTGAGCATCATCAAAACCCTGTCGGTTTCCTGTTCCTCTTTCTGGCTGACAACTTGGGTTTAAACTGCTGAGAAAGCACTTGGGCTGTCGCGGTGGTTAGGGCTCCAGATGTTAGATCACCTGCTTCGGGAGCTCAGCTGAGGCTCGCAGATGCACTTCATCCTAGTCTTTAACTAGTGTCCAGCCTTGGGCCCCGAAGCAAAATGGAAGGTTATAAAATGAACCCCTTGGTCCAGCTCCCAGGCCGGGAGACATACGCTGCAGGCCTAAGCTGTCTTTCTGGTTAGAACTGATTCTCCTTTGGGGCTGCCCCAGGAATTTCAGAAATGACGGGGAAGATCGGGGGGACCACGGATTCCTTAGGAGCAGTTTGTTTCATTTCCCTGCAGTATCTTACGGAGATGCCGGTGGATCATGGGCAGGGCTTGCGGGATGGTTGCCAAAGGCACCGAGAAGCAGGGAATCAATTCATCAGTCAATGCCATCTGGTGTGAGAATGCCCCCTGGCTCAACTCTGCACGGGCCAGCCTATGGCTGAGCAGACAGGAGAGGTGGGGACACCACTGTCCCCTCTGCCACAGTGCAATTGGCACACATGCGTGCAGCTTAGGAAGGAAGTCAAGTGGATGTGTCCATGTCCCTCGGGGTGACACAGCTGTAATCAGCAAATACATCATGTGGGGGGGGTGGGGAGAGACAACTCATTTTATCTGAGGACATTTTGTTCTAAATTTGGCCTAACTTTGTTCTTAGGCCAAAATGGATTGTCCAGGGCCCCAAAATACTAGGTGGGGGAGATTCCTTCACTTCCTTTGGTCTAGGAAGCAGAGGATGGAGAATTAACACCCCAAATCTATTACAAACCTCCTGACAGCCAGAGCAAGACGGCCAACCCCTGTCCCTCACCTCTAGGCTGCAATAATTAGCAGAAAGAGAAAATCGGTCTTTATGAGACTAAAGTGGATTGTCTTCATTTGGAGCAGTAAGTTCCCAAAGACTTAGCTGTGGGTCCCATGAGTTTCCCAAGTTAGGAGGGAGTACGCTGTTGTGCTTGGGACACAGAGAGCTTGAATCCTGTCTCTGCCACTTAATGGCCGCATGGCTTCATGTAGGTTATTTTAGTCTTTTTCCCCATTTGAACATGAGAATTAAGACCCTTACTTACTTCACTGAGTTGCTGTAGGGTAACATGAAATAATGTTTATGTAACACTCCACACTGTGTCCCATTAGTGGTCTTGCTCCCAGTGGGGACTGTGCTATTACACAGATTCTCCCAGTCACGTGGGGATCTGAGCCCTGGGCCAGGATTTAGGAGCCAGGGTGGCTGCAGAGCTTGAGTGGGACCAGCCAGGGAGCTGCATCTCAGGGGGAGCTGAAGCCCTGGTCCAGGCCCTGGTCCAAGCAAAAGGTCAAGCTCAAAGGAGCCAGAGGGGGGGAGGACACTGTGAAGCAATGGGTTGGAAACTGAATAGACCAAGTGGAAGCGGATAGACTCCCAGTGGCTGGCAGGACCTAAGGCCTGGAGACTAGTCCCCGAGGCCCAGACATGTAGCAGAAGGGCTTTTTATAGCACGACCACAGCCTGGATTCCAGCGAAGAGGGCACTGTGGAGGGCACTGAGCCGGTCTGGATGGGGACACAGGTCCTGTTGTCAGGGTTTCTTCCCCTGCCCAGCCATGGGAGTATGGCAAAATCATTCAGAAGATCCGGCCCCTGATAGAGCCAAGGTCCTTGTCATCTTGTCACAGAAGTCCAAGGCTTCTCTCTAGGGCCAACTTAAGAAACCCCCGTGAGGGTTCTTATTCACACATCTCACTAGGCCCTGGCCACACCCAGCTTCACACATACCTACAGTGTAGAAGGAGACGGTGGTCTGTCTGCCTTACCTGCCAGGAACTCTGCTGAGGACAGACAATCGCCCTTCACCTGCAGAATGACACGGTGCCTGGCCAACCAACCCCAGCAGCTCAGAATTACTGCTGAGGGGGAGCGGGAGGGAGAAAAGCTTGGTAGACATGCATTCGCAGCGCTTATAACTGCGGAGGTGCTACTCATGTTATCAGTGTTTTTCCTTACTCGCTCACTTTACTCAGATACCTCGGTTATTTCCAGGTGTGTGGCTCTTGATCCTTTAAAAGGGCATAAGTCTAAGAGCATCCACTAGATGCCAGTGCCAAGTTCAAAGTGGACGCTTGAATTTAGTCCAGTGCCTGGCTTATTCCCCAGGCGGCTGGGAGTACATTCAGTTATTTCTGATGCTGACGGTGGTGGCTCATTTAGGAAAGCAGGAATAAGTCTTCTTTGATCCATCTTTTGTGATTGAAAAGTTCTAAAATCACATTTCTCTCTTTGTTGACCCAAATGAGGAGTTCCCGAATTAGGGGGTCATGGGTACAGGTTGACAGATGACACCATTCCCTTTCTAGCCCCATGGCCCACCAGCCCCTTTCTGCAGGAGACCTACTCTCCCCTTCACCCTTAGAGGTAGGCTTTTTGTGGTAGGGTTAGTATCGCCACTTCACACTGGATTTATGGAGTGGATTTCTCCTCAGTTTCCTCCAGCCATGTGTTGCTGAAAATTTAGGCTGCCTTGGGCCCAAGCCCATCCAGGTGAAGTAATTTACAGCCTCCTTTCATCTACTCCTTCTCTGAGGCTCATCAGGCCTCCTGAGAATGATAGGATGTTGTATTTCATAGAGAGCTCCTGGGGTTCCGTCTCTGTGGGGTCTCGCTATCTCAGATGTGGAGTGAGGTAAGGCATCAATTTAGATTAAACTTGAAGCACTGGTCACATTCTAGCACCTTGAGGGCTTGCCAACAGCTGCTCTCTTGTCTTAAAAATGTATAGAAATTGTAGAATGTTTATTATTCTACATATTTGACAAGTCCATTTACAGGACCCAGGTAACACTCACACCCCAAATCCAAAGTGTCCTGTAGGACACTCTGAAGAGAGAAAATTGTCCAAGGTTGAAGGCATACATAGTAAGTCCTCACTTAACACTGTTAATAGGTTCTATGACTTAAAGTGAGACAAAATATAATGAAACCAATTTTACCATAGGTTAATTAATATAAGTAAGAGTGAGGTTCCTATGGAAACTAATCAACATTATAATGAAAGAATGTTAAATGAAATGACATTATTCAAGGACCTGCTTTATATATCTGCTTCTGTTCAGTCAGTAGAAGACCACTGCGGGCCTTGAGGTTCCCTTCCTGTCATGGCCACCCCTGTAGGCATGTTCTATGGCTCATAAATCCACCCAATCTACTGTGGCAGAGTTTGAGAGATGGTTAATGGGATAGCTCTGGCTGGACACTTGCCTTTCTCCCTGCTCACTCCATGATGAAGAAATGGACTACCTGGCAACCTCAGTCATTCAGAACATGGATCTAGACCAGGGACTACCAACAAAGACAGATGTGTAATCACTTTGCGTGTACGTGTTCCATGTCCCCAGTGAGACTTTTTCCCCTACCAGGATAGGTAAGCATCTTATTTTTATTTACATCATCTAGAGACACACCTACCATGTTGTCCAGTACACAGCTGGCAGAAGATAAGAGATTTTCTGGGTGATGAGAGTGGAGTCAACACCTGCTTTGGTGGTGTCCACTTAGCAAATGTCATTGGTCCATCTACTGAAGTCATCCCGAAAGAGCTTCCTCCCTTATACAGAAAAGTCTCTGCTTTTAAAAAATAATGCCTTTCCCCCTTCTGTTTATAGACATCATAATTGCTTTTGAAATATTTGGAAGCAGCAATCATGTGGGCTTTAGAGTAAGACAGACCGGGACGGAATCCCAGTTCCGTTTCTCTGTGGCCGGAGCCCCTGCAGCCTACTAACCTTCCTTTAATTGTCTTTAAAACTGGGATGGCGATCAGAAAGGCACAGGCTGTTGAGAGGCGATGATAACACAGGTAGCCTGGCCCTGAGGAAGACTCAGTGATCATCTGTTGAATTTAAACAGGGTGAACTGGATCATAGTCCCTGTGCATTTTGACTCTGAGTTTGGTTAGTTTTCACTCTGACGAGTTGCCACCAAGCCTGATCAAATTCACAGAAAATGCTCTTTGGTTCCTTACTCCTCCAACTACCTTTTTTTCTCTCTTTAAAAAATATAACACATCTGGGATCTATTATGTGGTGGTATATCTTTCAGTGTATGTTTCTGCTAATGCTTTAGTAAACAGAAACTGCATGAATGTTGACTGCTCAAATCCAGTAGCCGCTAGCCTGCCTTGAGTGAGGCTCAATATAAAGTTAAACATTGTAGGATTAAAAAAAGTGGGTCCATCCAAAGGGGAACTCTAGCCTCCGTTGTATCTGAATCACTTTTTACAGTTACAACAATGCTTTTAACCAGATCCTACTGCTTAGAGTAGAAAAGTTTTAAAAGTTTATGATAGCCTTAGTCATATCAAAGGCAAGTGTATCAGGAACACTCCTGGATGCTAATCTCAGTTTACTTACCTAAAGGTGGATTAAACAAATAGAGGGCTCTTTGTCATTGTTTTCATATTTTCTCAAACAGAGACCTTGGTTCAGGGCCAGTATCCCTGTGATTCTTTTGTCTTTTCCTCATGGTTGTAAGATGGCTGCTCTGGCACCAGACATCAAATCTACAACCAATTGAAGAGCTAGGAATGAGGAGGAAGGACCAGCCACATGCCATATATATCCTTTTAATCAGAAAAGCAAGATGTTTTCCAGAAGCACTGAATAGACTTAGAGCCCATGGCCAGAGTTGTGCCACAGGGCCACGACCTTCTTCTGCAGGGGAGACTGAGAAAGTGAAATTTTGCCAATTCGGGCCTCTGTAGAGGAGGCAGACAAGACAGAAATTGATGAAAACGGGTGTTACATTAGCCAATCCCTAGTGTCTGTCATCATGAACCTTATAAAAGCACTTGTGGGCTGAGTCCTACAGCAAATCTCTCTAAACTAACTCTAAAAAACAACAACAGATGTATCAGGCTAGGGAACAAAGAACTTTGGAATCAGACTCACCAAAGTTTCGGTCTTGGCTTTGTCATTTCCTGAGGGGTATGGCCCTGGACACATCACTTCTTCTCTTTGAACATCTATTTCCTCACTTACAATAATACTTTGTCCCAGGGTTATTGTGAAGATCAGATGAAAGACTATGAAAGCCTTTTTTATGCTGATCTCTCCTCTGCACATGTACATTATGGTGGAGATAAAGGTGGTGGGCAAACGAATAAGCAGAAGAAGAATATGAGAGCATGTTCTGTACCACACAGAAAAGCCAGGCCAGTAGGTCCATGATAACCCAGGTCTTTCTTTCTGTGTTCCTTCCTTCAAGCAGGTCATGATGTCATAGCCCACACCCTAGACTGTGACCTCATTATGTCATGTTCAATTTTGCATCTCTAGGGCTTAATGCACAATGGTAGGTGCTCAGGGAATGTTTAATGAATGAATGAGCTCCCCTAGAAGCCTGGACTAGTTGGAAAATGAGGAAGTTGTAATTCAATCAAACGTGCTTAATAAAAACCAAGTTTCTCAGGGAACTATTCAGCAAATATTTAAGAATAAATAGGCAAGGAATTTCGAGAAGGAGGTGGTGGCAATACAAGTATAGTTTTCAGATCTTCTCAAATTTCTGTAGAGCTGCTAGAAACAAAACCCAAAATTCATGGGCTACGTTTGCAAAAGAATGGGTGACAAGGTATGTCCTCAAACCCAAAAATATAGAGTGATGGATAAAACACCGATAACCATAAGATCTGCATTGTCTCAATCTGTGCTGGAAAAGCAAAGGAGGCAGGAAGGTGACTGAAGGACCTGAGTACAAAAGAAGCTCAAATAGCCATTCGTCATTCACTGAGAAGCACAGAGAGGTAATTTGGGAACAACAGCTGACACAGACATTTCAGTAGGATTTTGTCCACGAGGATACTTAGTGAAAACTAAAAATCTTGTGTCCATCTACATCCTATGAAATCTTGAAACTGACAGCCATTTCCTGCTTTCAGGACAAGGCCCCACACTGAGACAAAAATGCTAGGAGTGGAATCAAATTTAGTAGGTTAGAGACAATGCTAATGACGAAAGAGAAGTTTCAGATAAAAGTAGAGGAAGGAGGGAAAAACAGGAAATTTCAGAGAGAAAATTTTTATATTTTTAACACGACCTGAAAACCACAGAAGAATAAGCTCTGTGAAGTTGAACATTTTATCTGAAGAAAGCTACATTCTTCTAAAATTAGCAGAAGCGAATTTCACATAAAAATGAGCAATAGAAAACTATGGACGTCAAGTTCCATGAAAAGTTGTTTTAAGAAAAAAGAAACTAAGACATCTGAATATCGCTATGGAAAATGCAAACATGCCAGAAAGGCATGTTCATAAAACAGATCAAAACTCCAATCTATTGCTTCAAAATGAATAAAAGACATTAAGAAAATGATATAAGACATGAAAG
Source organism: Miniopterus schreibersii (assembly GCF_964146895.1). Lineage (NCBI taxonomy): Eukaryota > Metazoa > Chordata > Mammalia > Chiroptera > Miniopteridae > Miniopterus > Miniopterus schreibersii. The sequence goes on from NC_138102.1 coordinate 176,079,620, forward strand.
AACAAAAAGTGGAACTTGAAAAAAACTCAGAAACAGAACTGAAAAGATAATTTAAAATAAAAGAGCAAATCATTTTAGAAATAAACTATAAGGAATAAATTATAAGGAGCACAGAACAAATAAGCACAACAAGTGATGCTTTTACAGACACAGAAAGTAAAAGGAGCAACGTTTTTTTAAATAAAAAATAAATGAAGAAAGAGGGAGAAAGTATTCAAGAGAACATGGCAAATATTATAATTAAAGAAGATCCAATGTATGAATAACCAGAGTCTCCTAAAAAGAAAACCAAAATTAGGGAACAGAACAAATTCTAAAAAAAATGTAATTCAAGAAAACTTTCCTGAAATTAAATAACATTTGGAACTTCATATTGAAAGAGCATATTGTGTATCTGAGAATATTAACATAGACTGAATGATAGCAAGAAATATTACTAGGTTTAAAATTTAGAAAAAAAATCCCTTGGCATCCAGGCAAAAATAGCTAGTAACTCATCAAGGAAAGAAAATTAGATTACCTCCAGACTTTTGGGCCACACTTTTCAGCAGAATAAAATAGAATAACGTATGTAAAATGATAAGTTTAAATGCAACTATATTTTCAATTATATTAAATGTAAATGGTCTAAAATTTTTTTAAATTTGCCTTTCTCAGTATTCTTTCAAATCACCCCTCCCTCCATGTTGCATTCAAACTGTGTCTTGTGATGGCCGAGTGTCCTGGATGAGTGTGAGCTTCCTGTCCATCCACCAGTTGTAGCAGACCTCTGCATTGTACCAATGCAGGATCCTGATACAATGTATGAGTGAGTTTTCTTGCCTCTTCTCCGGAGCAGAAGGGTTTTTACTAATTTCAGTGCAACCTATAAAGGCTTATTTTCTACCTCTCCCCATGTTGCAGCCAACATTTGCCTTGAAGTGAGGGAGAGTTTCTTGCTTGTCTCACAGTGGCAGTGATCACCACCATGGACTAACGCAGGTGTTTTTGGAATGAAAGAAACAGGAAATACATATATGATATGGGAGGAATTAAGTAAAAATCCCACAACTCTAAATTTGAATCAGAAACACCATTATAAGATATTTCATATTTACAAATACATTTATTTCCTCATTCCATCCAACAAAAAGTCTGGAAACATGACTATTGTAGTCGCAATAAGCATCTGTAGTGCCCAGATTGTGATCTTCAGATATCATTTCCCATTGTAAGAAACCAGGGTTTCTTGGAGATGTAGCTCATTCTAAGTTTGGGGTGGGAACTACGCAAGATGGGGCTAGAACATCTTGTCCTACCAAACAGAAAAGATGCTGCCAAAGATTAATAGGGTCATGTCAGAAGGACTCAGCTGCCAATTTTAAGAGATTTCCACTGGTCAAAAATAGGACAACTTGAGTTTGAATAAAGGTAAGAAATGCAATGTCTTTAAATCCATTAAATATGTTTAAATTCATGAGTTTATAACGATGTATATTTTTAAAAATTAAAATAGTCAGTTTTAGAGGGTCATAAAGAACCAATTCATTATCTTGAAAACAAGTAAATAAAGGGAAGGAATCAAGAATTTGTCCTTTTATATATAAACTATGCAACTGGGTAACCAAATAATAGATGAGAGAAGCATCTCTTTATAAATTACTCCAGCTAAAAAGTAAAATGAGATATAGAATTAGAATGTCACCATTTTTCAATCTCCAGTGAATTAATGGGTCTAGGCAATAACCCTCAAATGTTGTTGACATTACAAAAAGAGAGACGACTAGACATATGCTATCTAATGAAATAACATGCCACTTCCTATGGTCTTGCCAAAATGACTGAGTCAACGTTTTATCGGTCTCTGGATCCAGCTTCTGATTTGCAGATTATACAGAGGAGAGAGAGACATGTCAAAAAGCACCATGAGTACACATTCAGCAAAATCCAGACAAATGGGAAATTCCACAGGTCAAACCTCTAAGGATCTTTAACAGATAAATTATAAGCCAAAGCAAGGGATGGAGGGAAAACAAGTAGATTAAAAGAAAATTTAAAACATCAAAATGGTGAGTGAGTGAGAATAAACTGTAGTGCTAAGAATGTACACTTGGGTAACAAAATCATAAAAAAGGCAGGAAAGTCATTACTCTAAAAGTCAAGATAGTGGTTATTTTTGGAAAGAGGAAGGGGACACATGTAAAGGGCTTCAGGAAAATCTGGTAAATTTCTATGTCTTGGTCTGAGTGTTAGCCTTATAATTCACTAAGCTGTATGTTTGGTTTTTATAATTTTCTGTATCTGTGTTTTATTTTACAGTTAAAGTTTTTAAAAACATTTAACAGTGAATTGCATATGGCTATGTGTGAAAATGAAATACACTATAATTTTTTTAAAAAAAGAATAAATAGGCAGGAAGTAAGACTATATTTCAGGTCGAGTTATATTTCCCTAAGTGCCTTTATTAAAACCCATTTCACAAAATCTTTTCCTTCCTTAAAAAAGCCTTTCAGGAGATTCTGTGCACCTTTTTTCTAGACTTGCCAAGCTAAATAGCTAGAAAGTATTTCCTTTTCAAAGTCCAAGGAACATGCAATCCTCTATATAATTAAAAAAAAAAAAGTATTAAGGTTTCCAATCCCCCACTCTCTCCTTCCATTTTAGAGGGAAAATATATGGTATAAATGTGCACACACATATTTATGGAAGCTGTGTGAACGCTATAACGTAAATGTAGAAGTGACATTCAAAGGGGAAACCTTCATGAAAAAAAAGAAATCTTTTTCAGGTAAGAGTTAGAGGGTGAAACGATTTCATCAAAGTTTAAATACATTGAAGAATTTTATTTGCCATCTGAGCTGTAATTTCAAAGCCAAAATGTGAGCCCAATATGGGGATTTTAGCAACAGCTGACCTTGCTGACTTCTGAAAGGGGATTCCAGGCCCTTCCTAAGTCTTTGAAGTTCTATTTTGCTTTGTCTTCTGATGTTTGACATAATCGGCCCATTGATGCCCTGTGCTGTCTTGTGAACGTGAGCATTTGCTCACAATTCCATGTCAGGGCCCAAGACAAGGAGGGGTTCAGATCCCTCTGACACCAGGGTGGCTGGTCAGGAAGTTCTCAAATGCGCAACAATGTGAACTTTGAGCTGAACCGTTGCCCGGTGGGGTGCCTGTTCTTTCAACCTCTGTAGGCTCAGGTCTTCAAAGGCTGGGGCATCTGTACCCAGTGACCTGTATGACTGGCCTGACACATCTTTTTCCCATGGGGGTGGGGATAGGGAGCTGGATCAACATACCTTATACACCTTCATTTCTCAGATTTGAGCCAGAACATGTGTGAGACTCTCCAAGGTCAACAAGTTCACTCCCAAGTTGCATTGGTCACTGAAAAAGCATGTTTGATCTGCAGTAAGGTTAGTTCCTGCTCTTTGGGTTAGTACTGATTATTATAATAATACTGGCATACACTCAGATGAGTGTGGACATTGTCATTACAACAACCACATGGGTAAATATTATTATCTTCATTTTATAGGTGAGGGCACTGAGTGAATTCACCCAAGATTGCATATGTAATTAGTAGCAGAGCTGGGATTTGAACTCAGGCAATTCTGGCTCCCAAGTTTATTCCCTTAACTACCATGCTATAGTGCTTATGACTAGGTAGTAAACAGTCAGATTTCGCTCTATATAGTACTGCTGATAATAGCTACCATGTAGTGTGCCCCTCCATGTATCAGGCACTATACCAAGCTTTACAAACAATTTGTTTAATTAGGTAGATGATATAGATATATAGATATATAGATATATAGATATATAGATATATAGATATATAGATATATAGATATATAGATATATAGATATATAGATATATAGATATATAGATATATAGATATATAGGTAAGGACACATACTTGAAAGCCTAACAATTAAGAGCTAGCCTCCAGGGACACTGTCTGAATTTAATCCCAGCAGTTTACCAGCTGGGGGACCTTGAACAAATGATTTAGAACCCCTGGGCCTCAGTCTCTTCATCCAAAAACAACCCCTTCATAGAAATACTGTAAGAATTTTAAAAAATGATTTATGTAAAGCATATAATACAGTTCCTGGCACAGAATAGGCACCCAATAAATTAGATATTATTATTATTGTATTGCATATAATACATAAAGTATGTAATAATATGATGTTATATAATATTATTATTACTGTTATATATACATAGATGGTCTACTTTCTCAACCAATTCAGAAAACTTGGTAATGGGGAATAGTGTTTTTCAAAATTTATCAAGGCCAAAGGTTACCCCCAAATTTATGCTGAGCTGACTCATTTTCACCAAAGAGATCAATATCTGAGATATAACCCACCAAAGTAGATTGGTGAGGCTGGAGCTAGAAGTAAGCCTTAGGATAATAGACCCCCCCCCCCAGCCCCCCCCCCGCACAAAAGCACTGTTCTGAGCCATGCAAGTCCCTAACACTCTAGACAGAGGACAGTTAGTATTCAACTCTCATTGCCATGGCAGGTGCTGCTCGTCTGAGGACCCACAAAGGCCAGGTGGACCTCTGATCACAATTCCCAATTTACTGATCTTTTCTTACCTGGACTCTGGTCCTTCAGAGATCAAGTCTATTGCCGTCCTCATGGCCCCTGCATAAGCATCCAACATATCCAAGCCCCATTTGATGTTTCAACATACATTCCTTGCAAAGGAGATGTGACTATATGATAACACAAGCACAAGTAGAGCATATGGAGCGGGTACTCTGCACCAGGGACGGTGTTAATTACTGTATGAGCATTCTCTCTCTTGATTCTCATGGCTCTACATGGCAGCATTAGATCACCCGTAGGTCCTGGATCTTCTGAACGGCAGAGGCATCTCAAGCCCAAATTTATCTACCTCCAGGGCTCCTCTGTTAATTGCTGCACTCTAAGCCGGCCTCATCCATTTCTCAGTTCTCGCATACTTTCTCTCTCCCTTTGCCACCATCTACCCTCTACATAAGAAAAGTGACCATACAAGTTTCTTCTCTTGGGATTAATTCTTGGAAAATAGCTTGTGTGTCCATTTGGTCTTCTCTGAGCACCCACAATGTTTGGTATGTAATTTCAGTATGGCAGCATGCTACAGTGGCCTTCTTCCCTCATTAGGCAGTGGCTTTTTGAAGGCAGAAACTTGCCTTACTCGCCTTTCTGACCTTAGCACTTAGCGCAGTGCCTGACACATGGCAGGGTGCCAATAAATATTTGAGAATAAACAATTGGATGGGTGATTGGATGCACACATAAAGTGTCTCAAGTGACTTCTCTTTCCTTGAGAAATCACTACTAAGTCCCATGTCCTTGATCACCAAGTAGTGACTGCATTGCTACAGCACTTACTTAGCACAATGTCTGAAATATAATTGGTGCCCAGTAAGTTTTATTGAATGAAAAAAACACAAAACAACATACACATATTTCAGGCCTCAAGGCAACACAAATCACCTGGGAGATCTATTTCAACACTATTTGTTCTTTCAGTTCTGAAATCTGTTGCAAATGAAGCCATATCAGCAAGACACTAGGGCCTGAGCTGCATCTCATGAGGCCCGAGCTGTGATGCGTTGGCATCAGCTTATACTGAAGAAGCTGCAGCCTTATGACACTTTCTATCACATTCCTGTCAGGCTGCCATGAAAATCTCATTCATTACATCAGAGTTGGGGTCCTGTCTGGTTTTCATGCTAAAAATCGATGGACTTCTGAGGCACTATTCAGGTTTTATCTTATATACTTGGTGAATGGTGTAGTTGTCTTTTTTTTCCCTTTCTGTTCTGGACACTAAAAATTCAAGCTGTTTGTCACAGCAAGGGAAAGGTCTTTTTGTAATGCACTTTTTCAAAGTTAGTCTTGGCTCCATTTCCTTTCCTTACCCCACTTTCCTCCCTTCCTCTCACTTGAGAGAGTGATAGTGAGCAGGCCTGCATGAAGTGAGGGAGAGGTCTACTGGAAGATCTAGGACAATGAGAATGCAGGCGGAGGGGCAGCAGGTACAAATGCCCTGCAGGAGGAGCAGGCCTGGAAAAACAATGGGAGGGAAAGCTTGCAGGGGAGAAGGCAGAATGTGTAAAGGCCCTGAGGCAGGAAAGTTCTTGGCTTCTTGGCATGTTCAGCAATCCCAAAGCTGGCTGCTCCAGCACAGCCAGAACAGTGAGTGAGAGGAGTGAGAGGCAGGGCCTGAAGACTTTGTGGACCTTTGTCGTCCATGCTGTGGATTTTATGTTTTATTCTACATGAAATAGGAACTACTAAGGTATGTCAAAAGTTGTTTTTTGTAGTTGAGTTGAAGGTAGCTATGTAGGGGCAGGAGGGACAATGGAAACAGAAGTGTGCAGGGCCAAGGCACATTTTGGAAGTAGGGTAGAAAGGATCTGGTGGTTGATTAGATGCAGAAAGTGAAAGAGAAAGAGGTTGACAGAAATGGCTCCCAGGATCTATGGACAGCTGGTTGGGTAGAGATGTCCTTTATCAAGAAGGGGGACTATCAAGGGGAAACAGGTTTGAGAGAGGGAAGAGACCTTAGCCAGGTTTATAAACCATGACAATAGAATATTATTATTATTTGTATTTGATGACAAGTAAACATACTCAGGAAAAGTTATTTCACTGGCTCACGATCACATATCTAGTTAGCAAAGGAACCCAGTTTCACACACAAGTTCATCTGAGTGCTACCCCAAACGGTGTTGTTTCCCTGACAGTTCTCACACAGCTTCTTCAGAGGAAAGAAGTGACCAAAGCCCTCTGTGGGGATAACATTTGGCCAGCCAGAGACATGACCCCAGAGCCCCTCACAGGCCACAGCCTCTAGACTAGGAGACTGCCAGTCGCCGCCAGTCACACAGTTCTGGTGGGAATGGCTTCTTCTCTCAAAACTTTGTGGGGACTGAAAACTATTAACTTAGAGCTGTGGTCTCCAGTCTGGTCCCTGGACCAGCAGCATCAGCATCACTTGGTAACTTGCTAGAAGTGCAAATTCTGAGCACCACCCCAGATTGACTAACCAGACACTCCGGGGTTGGTACCCAGATCTTTGTTTTAACAAACCCTCCAGGAGATTCTGATGAACACGCAAGCTTGAGAGTCACTGAATGAAAGCATCCGGTTTCAATGGATCTGAGTTTTTGCCTCTGAGCAGCCCTTGCCCAAATGAGTGCAGTATAATCCCAATAACAGGCCGACTCTGGGCCAATGGGGAAGCAACTGCAGAAGCTGGATGGAAGCTCGTTTTCCCCCATTCAATTCTCTTACATCAATCTGCGTCCAGAAAGGAAATAGTCTTTTTTTTTTTTTTTTTGTAAAGGGACTGTTGTTTTGTGGCAAAAGGAATGCTTTGCTAATTTTAGGAATAGCTTCAGTATGGACAGGAACTCTTCAGGGAAGGGGACATTTTGACTTGAATTTTGAAAGTGGTGTTCCCTGAATGAACAGAAAAGAAAGTACTTTTAGTAAACCTTAGCTAACCGAAATCCCAGTGCGAGAAGAGAAGTCGTGCGGGAACCATTTGTCAAGTCCCCTCAGTGGCAGTTGAAAGAGCCTGGAAGACAGTGGGCCTCAAGATTTTGCTTTGACGGGGAACTTTTTCAGCGTATATTGGCTTTAGGGGGAGGCAGAACATCTGGCTTTTGGGTAGGACAGACCCTTGGGAATATACCTGAGCCCTCCTGCTCCGTGCTACCGATCAGTTGCATTGATTTCCTCCAAGTATGACCCTGGAGACCAAGTGCCATGTTCAAGATGATCTGCTTCGCACAGACTGAAACTGCTGTCCCATGAGGGTTCCTTAATTACCTTGGCTTCCTGTCAGATTTGACCCACGTGAGTCATTGGAATACAAGCAACAGCCCATCTACCACCTTCTGCTTAGAAATGTTTGAGGACATCCCATGGCCTCTAGGATGAAGTCCAAAATGGAACGGAAATGGGAAATTTCTAGATGTGCCAGCAGCAAGAAATCTACTCAGTTGTCATAGATTCATTCATTTTCTCCTTTACGATTGATCTTAAACATCCGCCTTCCAGATGGTGATGATGATAACAAATGGGAGAAGATGAGGATCGGTTAAGTAAAGCAACAATGCCCTAGCAGAAATTTAAAAATGAAAATTGGCTTTTATTAGCAAGTTCTGGTTTGGGGTTGCAAGAAAATCAGTCCTGAGACACTCATGCTATCTCCAGCCTCTGGGATTGGCTCAGAGATGGCCATGTGTCCCAAGTCAGGCCAGTGAGACCTGAGGGATATTTTGTTGAGGCTCCTGGGAAGAAAAATTTTCAATACTGAAAAAGAGGCTCCTTCATGCCCTGGGGGCTGTCATATATGGACTGAGGCAGTCATCTTTCTTCTATTCAGAAGACCACACTGGGCCACAGAAAAGCACAAAGTCCAGTGAGTCACAAAGAATTGACCAGGACCATGCCAGGTTTTGCAGTGTGACACCCCCCCCCCCCATGATGAAAGCCCCGCTGGCAGGAGCTGGGTGCTACTCACAGGCACCTGAGTGGCGGTCCTGGCCCAGTGCCTGGCAGAGGGAAGGGCTCAGCTCAGGGGGTGGGGAAGGAGCAGGCAGATGGATTTAGAATCCGGGGCTTTCTCAGTGCCTTTGGCTGAATTGCAAGCTTAACCTCAGGCAGGTAATATACCTCGTAGGCTGAAATTCAGGGACATACAGATCAAATTTTTAAAGAAGTGACTCGGGTAGCATGTTGAGGAGGAAAGTGTCAGGAGAGGACAGGGACAGGGAAGTGCAAAGGTCCTGGTTTCTGGGCAGTGCCCCGGCCAGGATCACATGTGTGGGGTTGTCCAAGCCATGGACACAGCGTTCTCCTGTGGGTTTGTACACGCTGAGCCAGCAGGGCGTTCGGAAGGAGCCTGGAGGAAGCGTTAGACCTTTATTAGCTTAAGTACTTTACCAGAGTCTAGATTACATCCAAACCTGGAAGTTTTCAACAGCAAACTTACAGTGGCTTTCCAAAAGCTTGAGGCTGGCCTTCCCCTCGGTCAAAAAGAGGACTGTGCCAGTTAAAGCTAAGAACCAGAAAACAACTGTGTAGATTTTAAAACTTGTATCTGATGAGGTTTTTTTTCATGCCTTTCTACTCTGCAGACATCCAGCAATGCTGTAGAGATAGGTCAGGTCCAACCCACAGGCTCTGGCTCTTTCTGAATCAGTGGCTGCCTTATCTTAAAGGAACTTCAAGGTCCAGTTGAAAACAATGCTGGGTTAGATTTACTTGAGAACTGATTTAACTTGGCCAAGATGCTTGGCCTCCTGGGGCCTAGAGCCTCTCATCTATAAAGTGAGGGGTAGAGCTAAACCAACATCGAGTTCCTCTGTATTGAGAAATATCATTACATGAAATGAAAATCCAAACCACATTTAGAGAAAAAAGAGCTTGGGATATGAGACAGCCTAGGTCCATGTGTGACCCCAGTTAACTCACTGTAAAGCTCTAAATCTCAGTTTTATTTTCTATAAAATAGAAATAATCTCAGTTTCATTATCTATGTTACGGGGATTTTAGAAGGCTTCAAAGAGATGATATAGGCAAAGAAACAGCATGGAGTAATCATTTAATTAAAAAATTAATTCAATAAATATTTATTAAGCATATGCTACATGCCAAGTACTGTGTTAGCCCCTGGAAATAGAGTGGTGAGCAAACTCCCTGTCACCCTTATCTTCATGGGGTAGGCAGGCCACAACTTAGAAATTCATTATGAATGTATAATTGCCAGATGCGATAAGACCTGCAAAGGAAAAAAATAGGGTGCTGTGACATAGGCACAATCTGTCAAATTCTTGTCCCAACTCCTCTTTTTATTCAGCAATGCCACCAAAGCCACCATTCACCCAATATATTCCTCATGGTCCTTTTCATGGCTCACCAAGGAGAATGCATGACCCCAAGCTAGATTTCCCACTAGGTTAATTTTCCACTTTTAGAGGTCTTTGGGAGTTTAGCTGATTTCACTTGCAAAACATGCATAAATAATTCAAGACTATTCCTGGGATTGGGAGGCAAATCTTTGGACTGATATTGCCAACTTCATGTTCTTTCTCTTAAGTCTACATTACTGCTCATCTCTGCTGAGGTAGATTTGATTAGTCAACACATCCTGCCCCAGTCATCATCTACAAAGCTGTCTAACTACAAAGAATGAGGGCTTTCTGCCCAGTCTGACACCCACCTGGCGCCAGGTAGACGCGGGGGCTCCAGGAGAGCAATCCAGCTGGTGTTGAACTTGTCCAAGAGCCAAATTATGGGAGAAATCCCACTCTGGTAGCGATGGGAGTTCAGCTTCATTAGGCAGATAATGTTTGGCATCAGAGAGAAACTTGGACATGTGACCTCTAAGATCTGTGCCACTATTTTCTTTTTTATTCACAAATGGGAATAATCGCAGCCTGACCTGTGCTGTGTGCAGTTTTCATTCATGTGTGAGATGATGTCCTATGACTTTTTCAAATTCATCACTTCGTTTACACATCTAAAATCACAGTCCTAGTTCCAACCTTATCATCTCCTGTCTGGATTAGTGCGGTAGTCTGCTAATGAATCTCTCTTCTCTCAGTCTTGTTCCCAAATCCCTTCTAATCCAGTTACACTATTGCTTCCAAGTTTAAAATATAAGTGATAGCCTATTGCCTTCTGCTTAAAACTGTTCGATAATATCCCACTGTCTTCGGGGCAAAGTCCAAAATCTTCAGCGTGGCATTTGTGACATATACTGTGAGTTGCCCACCCACAGGCCATTCCTCCCCTCTCCCATACCAGCAGAATTCAACTGAAGGTCTGGTTCCAATGTGCCCAAACCAAGGGGAAAAATGATGATTGTTCTAAGCCAACTATAGTGATCATAATCCTCTTTGGACCAAGGGTTCTGGTCAATGGTAGAAGGGAAAGTCTACTGGGGTTTTAGGGAAAGACTATTTTTTTCTCTATGAGAGAAGTATGTGTAAAGATGGCCCATTTTCTGACACAGTTTGGGGCTGTGGCAGCCATCTTATGACTAAGAGGAGAGAAGTAAGATAACAAACTCATCCCGCTTTGCCTAGGACTTTCCAAATTTTAACACTAAAAGTCCCATAACCTGGGAAACCAGGACAGTTTGTCACCGTAGGCTACATCACTGGCATTCTGAGCAAGATAAAACAAAATGATGTGAACAACTTGATGACCGTCATTGAGCTGCTGAACCAATTCTGAGGTTGCCTTTCTCAATTCCTCTTGTGTAAGTTCTCTAAATGCCTTCATCACAAGTTTTGTAACTTGAAGCTTACTCTGGACTGTTTTTCTTCTAATAGTCTAGTTTGAAGAGTCCTGGGTCAGAGGAGATGGGGATCCTGCTGGAAGTTTGGACAAAGAGGTAAGTAAAAACTTGCTAGTGGTTTTTACTCTGGTAGGGAAAATACCTAGAGGGGATAAGAGATGTCTTTGCATCTCCAAAGGCCTATCTTACAGAGCTGGGAATGGTCTGTTTCCATTTGGCCCCCCCAAAATAGAACTAAGTTGAGGGTGGCAGCTCTTGGGCAGCAGAGATGTCAAATTGGGGTTGGGGGATGGGTCACATTCACCTCCCAGAGAATATTTTGTCTGGCTTTATGAAATGTTTAACATAAAGCTAACTTCAACCTTGAAATTTTACACAAAAATAAAGAGTTCCATTGTCTCTTAAAAGTTAAGGGGGTCTGGAAATACCACCCTTTGGGAGAGTAATTGGGGAGGCTGCCCTAGGTTCTGCACTTGGGCTGGGGAGAGAGCACCCCTGGGGTGCTCCTTTTGAGAAGTAAAAGTTTATTAAAATGATTCAAATCCAATTTCTAATTTTGATATATAACAATATCCCAGAGGAGAGCCTCTTTTCAAGTGTGACTCATTGGGCGCTCCACATGAGTTAAGCCACCCCAGGCCCAAGCCAAGCTCTGGGTCTGGTAAGTCGGGGCCCACATTCCTGCAGGGCTATAAAAACTACTGGTGTAGAGTAGCTGCCATTGCTTTGGAAAGACATCTCTTCTCCAGTTAACTGCATCCTCCATGACTCCTGTTTTTAGCAAGACCACATCATTCATTTATTTACCAGCTTCTGGATGATATGTCTCAGTTTCTGAGCTCTGCTATAGGAGAATAGATTTGGGCTTCCCATAGGAAGAAATGAATTATTAACTATCTGAAATTTTTTAGTGGAATAGCTTCTAAAATGAGATAGTGAGTTTCTCTATCACCACAGGCATTCAAGAGGAAGCCGAACCACCACCCATGAAAGGAAAACCAACATGGATTGAAAGTTGGTTTAGAAGATGCTCTTTGAGGTTCCCTGCTTCTCTGAAAGGCACAAGTCCTTGAACAGCTAGGAGCAAGCAGGACATGCAGCAAGAGGCCTGAGAATTAGAAGAAAAAAATAATTGGCACCTTATTTCAAGGTTGAGTCCAAAGCAATCTGGCAACTTTATCCAAAGCAGGAAGAAAAATTTTAGTGCACACCAGACTTGAAAAATAATCAGCAGTTATTCCAGGAAAAATAATGTCATTCATTTGCTTAGTGCCATGTGGTTTGAAGTGCACTTTCACATACATTATCTTGGTCCATCTTCCTTACTCTACTATAGGAAAATAACCATTAATCCAATTATACAGATGAGGACACTGAGGTGCAGGGAAATGGTCTCTCAGACCAAATAAGTAAGCAGTAATCAGGACCCACATCTAGGTCTTGGCACTCTCTGTCTTGTCCAGAACCAAGCTCTAAGGGTCATCAACCTCAACCTCCTGTCCTGATGATGTCCCTCTGGGGAGACCCCATTGATGGTAATCTGCCGAAGCAAAGACAGGCAGTGCTACAACCCAACTGTCTGTCCATCAGCCTCACCTAGACCATGTTCCCTCAACAGGAGCCCAACCCTTCTGCTATAGAGGGTGGGCAGGTGCTACGGTCTTCCCCAGAGTGGCCCCCATAGACCTGAAGCCCGTGACTAAGCGGACTCCTCATCTTTTCCATCTCTAGACAAAATAATTGACTTAACCTTTCCCCCAGGTGACAGCTACCCTCTGGAGTATCAAACACCCTTTTCATCTAACTGCAGAATGCCAGAGTGCCCACTTAAAAGCTCCTCTTTCCAAAAGCAGTGGGGCTTTTAGCAAGTTGAGCTCTTCAAGTAGCCCATTAGTGTCCTGAAAGGAGCAGCAAGAAACGCGATTAGACCTTTGACCTCAGGCCTGAGTGAGGGCTTTGAAGAGAAGGGAATGGCCAGGCCCTGACGTCAGGTCAGTCTGTCCCTCTCACCCTTCGACCCTGGGCGTGGCCTCAGCTGCTGCGTCAGAAACAGATTTGTGGTCCCGGGGCTCTCTTGGGAATCCCCTTCTGACCTCATCCTACTTTACACCCCAAAGTCTATTGCTGGTGAAACCTGGAGAAACTTACACTCGCTTGACTAAAATCCTTGGACCACAAAAAGTCTTCCTTTTCTCCACAAACGGGACTTGCAAAGAGTTAGACCCAAACTATGTTTCGTCTGGTTTACGATAGTCCAACAACTACCTTTCTGAGCCTTCAGGTTCTTCACTAGAAGAGGGAAGAGACATTCCTATATATTTGAATGGCCACTGAGACACATGGAATGGAGCCTGTGGAAAGCTTTTGTGAATTGTGACCTGCTTTGGGAAGGTGCAGGAAGACCAACACGATGGCCACCTCAGCCACGCTTAAGATGACCTCCTAGCCGGCCGGACCCCATGTCTCCGTTGAACCCGGCCCAGAGCAGGGCCCGGTGACGGTGACGGTGACAGGCAGGCTGGGAGGCCAGCCGTGCGTCCTGCTCAGCTCCCTCTGCTCGTGCACCTGCCCGACCAGACGGCTGCCGTCAGTGCGAACAAGCCTCTCAGAGGAGCTGCTTTTGTCACTGCACCTGCCCGCTCCACTCTACTCGCTCTGCCCAGGCCCGTGCCCCTCACAGGGCGCTGTTCACAGACGGCAGGCGCTAGAGAAAGTCTCTCCCTGGGGCCCATTTGTTTCTGGGCGGAGGTGCCCCCCGGCTGCTTAGCCGTAAATGGGGCCCCCAGCTTGTTCCTCCATCTCTGCCTTTTCAAATTTCCCTGGAGTCTGATGTCTGAAGCAGAATCTGCTCCGCTTCCCCACTTTAATTACTTGGTCTGGAACTGGGTGTTTCTCTGTGAAGCATTTAAGAAAGGTTCTCTATCAATTTGTAGTGTACTATTTGTAATTTAAAAAATAATTTTTTGTGAGTGAAACTTTTGCAAAGTATATTAATAAGCTTTAAGAAAGTTGGGGATAACTATATTTACATAAAGCTGCACAATTTCTAAGCAACTCCACCTTAAATAATAGACACGTCTTAATCATAGGGGTATGTATACATGAACATGCGGTAGACTTTTTTTCTCCATCAACTTTACATCTCTTTTACTGCTTTCATTTCCTTTCTTTTTTATTAAAGTATAGTTGACATACAATATTATATGGGTTTCAGGTGTACAACATAGTTATTCAACATTTACACCTTACAAATTGATCACCGCAATAAATCTAGTAACCATCTGTCACCACACAAGTTATTAGGATACTATTGACTATATTCTCTAGAGAATTTTTATTGATAAGCCAAACCAGGCACAAATAGACATCTCTTTGTAAGCATAGATCAGTAGACTGATCGCAGTATTGAACCCAATTCTTTATTCTTCCTTCAGGTGACTCTGGAGTCCCTCCAACGGGCAGAGTACATTTCCTTATCCCATGCGACTTGCTTTGGTTTAAAGAATGAAGGAGAAGTGAGTGTGTGCCTAGGTCTCAAGGGAACCTGTGTGCATAAGTTTGCCCTCTTGAGCTTCTACCTTTGCCAGATGGAGAACGTGCCAGAGTATCTGGCGGCCCCAGGAGGGGTTGAGGGGCAGGTGGAGCAGAGCTGCCCCAGATGAGCAGCCCCAGCCCAGTTCTGCTCCACTGAGCCCCCCAGTCCTATCTGCAGACAAGTGAGAGAGCCCATCCAAGGTCATCTGAGCCTGGATGACCTACAGACACATGAGCTACGATAAGAAATGACTGTTGTTGTAAGCCACTGGTGTTTCAGCTGCTTTGGCACATAGCAATTGCTAAATTAACACCAATGACAAGTCCCTGGAGGATTAAAAAGATTTATCTCTCCCTAAAATAAACTCGATGTTAAAAAAGAAGAAATTTTAGGAAATACATTAAAGTTTTTCCTTATTACAGAAAATTAATTCATTCCAGAATGCTTGGAAAATACAAATAAGAAAAATGAACCATTCTTTTAATCCTGAGAAAATCTACATCTGCTAACATTTTGGTGTTATAGTCTTCTAAAAGCCAAAATGGTTTTGTTACTAAGTTACTAAGTTTAAAAATAACAGCAATAAATCACAAAGAAAATTATCAATAGACTTGAGGGGACAAAATGTGATATATCTGCATGTTTCAAGGGAATACTAGAAAACAAAGCAAGAAAAAACTCGGGGGAATATTTGTAACACATATGACAAAAGTGGTCATATCTTTGGAGCATAAAGAGTTCATTTCATTGATAAGATATGTGATCCTGAGAGCTAGATTGTCAAAGGACGCCTATAAGATATTGACAAAATAGACCCAAAACTGGTAAACATCACATGGGAAAATACCAAGTCTTATAAGCAAACAATAACATGCAAATTTAAATGACACTCAAATATTACTTTCCTTAAAATATTAGAAAACAAAATTTAAATGACATTTAAGGTGGGAGGTCGCAGGGTACAAAAAGTACTCGCATACATTACTGGTGGAATGGTAAATACATGTAACCTTGGGAAAATAAATATGGCTTCTTAGCTTTAAAATATGTTTACATTTGACCCAGTAATTTCACTTATGGGCATCTATCCTAAAGGCATAATCCAAAAATACAGTCTGAACTCTGTATAACTGGCGAACAGTGAGGTGATCTTTAAGTAAATTATGATATGCACAAATGATAAGATGGTAGGTAGCTACCAAAATAGGGAGCATGAGACATTTAAATAACTTAGTAAAAATGCTGACATTTAATATTAAGTGAAAAATCACCTCTCAGTTAACATGGAATGTAACTAAAATTCTGTACAATAAAATTCATGGAATACACCAAAATGCTCCTAGCAGTTTGCTTTGTTTTGGATGGTGCAACAATGAACAGCTTTATAATTTGTTTCCATCCTTTTGTTATCAACCAAGTGCAGACGTCACCTTGGCCCTCTGAGCATATGCCTGGGAAATGTGACACCCATGGCACCTTGCAATTAAATTATTTTCCTAAAAAATGATCTCCATGATAACCCTGGACTTGGCCTTAGCTATATGGTACCTGTGGTGGTGAGGGTCTCTAAAAGCAGAACCCTGCCCTGGCTGGCTGTGCAATCAAAGTTTGCTGGTTTGATTCCTGGTTGGGGTGTGTGCTGGAGGCAACAGATTGATATTTCTCTCTTACATTGATGTTTCTCCCTCTCTTTCCCTCTCCCTTCCTCACTCTCTAAAATCAATAAAAATATAAAAAATAAAAGCAGAGCCTAAGATGAGGATTCTTGTGAAAATGATTTATTGGTGGAATGGTTTTGAAAGAAGGGAATGAGGCATCAGGATAAGACAGGGGAAGGAAGCTAAGGAAGGACTCAGTCCTGGCTGGAGATGAGCTTCAGCTTGGTCCCTGGGAGCTCTGGGGCATGACTTAAGCTCTTCCTGTCTGTGCCTAGCAGTCATCAGGTTCTGGCTCTCCTTCCCTCTCCATTCTCCTTCAGTGTGGGCATCTCCTGTTTGGTCATGTCCATTCTTTGGAGAAGGAGGCAATTCTGGCATGTCACTCTCAACAGTGGAGTTGAAGGGGTCTAGGAGGAACACCAACCTCAATGCCATAGTGCCTCTCTCCAATTTCTCCTCTTGTCCACTCATTGTTCACCTTGGCCTTATTGGATCTGAACCACATTCAAGGCTAGATTTGCTTTGTTTCTTGGCTCCCCATCATCTTCAGCCACGTCTCTCTGATCCAAAGTGTGACAATGAGGACATCTTACAAGAAGCTAGGCATGGATAAAATTGGAACTAGGTAATTGAGCACTTTTACTCCATTGAAGGTGTTGACTCTACTCTCTGCTCACCACAGAGAACCCCTGACCTGAAAGCTGAGGCAGGATGGATCAGGGTCCTCAGCCCAGCCAGAGGGTTCACACTTATACTTGAGCTCAGGGGATGACAGTCATCCCAAAGCCCAGGACTTCTAAAGACTGTCATCCCAAAGCCCGGGACCATTTCACCGGGAGCATGAAGGTGACCACATTGGCTATACAGAGAGAATGGGGAAACATTATTTTCAAAAGCACGCGAGGAATAAAGAAAACTCTGCTGACTCAGATCTATTAATCCTGCTGCTGAGTTTTCCAGCCTTTTGTTATCTCTTCCAGGAGCCACCATCTAGTGATCTGTAAATACTTACTGAGGACTGAAAGGATAGGGGAGCAGAGAGTTTTCTAGGTTAATCGGTCACGAGTGAAGGCAAACTCCTGGATGTTCTCAGAGTGCTCCTCACACAGTAAAAGATGGGGCTGCCGGGGGAATAGAGGATTCAGCCAATAGGAGTCATTGTTGGCGGAATCTCCTTAGTGCTTCGAATTTATCCTGCAGTTAACTAGGAACTTGTGATGGTTCTATGGACAAGAGCATATGAGACAAGGCATGACGAGCCACAGTATACATATGTCCCTGGGTATGTTTTTATGAAATTTTTTATTACCAAAATATGTTACACTTACGCCTTTGCCCTTTCAGTATCTGATGCTCACTTCTCTATCCCCAACTGCGACCGTAGATCATTTTACACTGTGTGTGTTGACCTCAGGAGAATATATCCCCACTTAGACTGGAAGCTGCACTGGATCAGCACAGTGAACAGTTGAAAGGGCTCATTCCCAGGAGACTTCCATTTCCCTCCATCAATGAACACGTTGCCCTGACCCCTCCCGTGGCACCTTTTACACACTTTGGAGGAGAAAATAGCTCATAGTTCAATCAGTTTCACATATCAGCTTGTCAAGTTTTTAAATTAAAAATATTATTTTACAATTACAACAGTAGCTCATGTGGGGAGGAAACAAGATGGCGGCGTAGGTAACGAGGTCCCCGCCGCCTCCCGCAACCACATCAAAATCACAACTAAAATACAGAACCACCGTCACTCAGAGCCTCCCGAAATCCGGCTGCACAGAAGCCCCACAACCAGGGAGCTGAAGAGGCACCGAGAGCGGGAGGAGGGGCGGAGACGCGGGCGGATGGGGGCTGAAGCAGAGACACTGCCTCGGGCCTACCCCCAGTGCTGCGGGGTAAACCCGGGAGGGAATCTCGGTGGCGGGGGTGTCCCGGAGGAGGGAGGAGGGACAGGTCCCAGCCCCACAGCAGGCCCCCAGCCCAGGGCTCCAGGGCAGGGAAGAGACGTCCCCACAACTCCGGGCCGTGAAACCAGCGGGGACTGTCCCTGAGGGTCGCGGAGGCTGCGGGAGCCCCAGCAGCTCCTCTAAAGGGCCCGGCGCGGACTCACTCCGACGCTCCCTCTGAGCCCAGCGCCGGGCAGCGGCCTGAAAGGACCTGGGACACTCGGGGAGGAACTGACCTGCCTGAAGTCCGGGCGAGAGGTGGGGGGCGGCTTCCTCCCAGGCAGAAGGGCTGGCGGAGGCCATGGCTCCTGTGGCGAGTCCTCCCCGCACACAGCTGGCAGGCAGGCGCCATGTTTGAATCGCCAGCACCTGGCTCACACCTTTGGCCCCGCCCCGTGATTCCCGGAGGCCCCGCCCCTCCACCTGCAGCTCATCCAGGCCATTTCCAGGGGCTTTTCTGTGCAAGTGGCCTCTCAAGCCTCAGGCTTAGGACTTTCCTAAAATCTCTCAAACAAGCAGCAGCGGGCCCCATACGTCTTGATAAGCGGCCCCAGGCCTGGCACTAGCGGCAGCTGCATTGGCTCATAGCTGGGCCTCTCCTGGGCACCTCCAAACCCAGCACAAGGAGCAGCCAACTACGGT
Source organism: Miniopterus schreibersii (assembly GCF_964146895.1). Taxonomy (NCBI): domain Eukaryota; kingdom Metazoa; phylum Chordata; class Mammalia; order Chiroptera; family Miniopteridae; genus Miniopterus; species Miniopterus schreibersii. The sequence continues at coordinate 176,098,709 of NC_138102.1, forward strand.
TTGCTGTGGAGCTCATGCTGGGTGGCCCTGGGCAGGGCACTGGCACAGGCTGACTGTGCACCTCCCGGGAGGCCCCAGAGACTATGCACCTGGTGGTCAGACTCGACCACGCTGGATTACAACCCTACCACATCCATGAGTGACACTCAAGGGGCGCACTTGGTGGACACCAAAGCTCCACTGAAGTAAATCCTGCTCCATAGGGGTGTCTCCAGCACAGCAGCTCTTTGGCTGTAGTTGCAGCTGGTCCTCACAGCCGATTGGCCTGGGGATCAATTCCTCCCAGTGATGCCAGCAGTAACTGAGGCTCAACTGCAACAGGAAAGTGCACACAGCCCACACAGGGGAGCACCTAGAAGGCCCAGCTCAGGGGACTGGGGAGGCTGAGCTACTGGACCCTTCAGGACACCTACTACACAAAGCCACTCTACAAATTCCAGGAGTCATAGCAGCTCTACCCAATACATAGAAACAAACAACTGGAAGCAGCCAAAATGTGGAGGCAAAGAAACATTTCACAAAGGAAAGAACAGAAGAAATCTCTAGAAGAGGAACTAAATGAAATAAACCAAGCAAGCTAACAGATACAGAGTTCAGAGTTTTGTTTATAAGGATGCTCAACCATATTAGTAAGAGTCTTATGAAACAACTTAGAAAATCGATGACATAATAAAGTACCAATTTGAAATGAAGGCTACATGAACTGAAATGAAGAATAAATTACAGGGAATCAACAGTAGAGTAGAGGATGCTGAGAATCAAATCAGCAATTTGGAACATGAGGAAACAAAAAAACACCCAACCAGAAGAGCAAAAAGAAAAAAGAATCTAGAAATATGAAGATAGTATAAGGAGCTTCTGGGACAACTTCAAGCGGCCCAACATTCGTATTGTTGGGGTGCCAGAGGAGAAGAAAGAGACCAAGAAATTGAAAACCTATTTGAAAAAATAATGACAGAAAACTCCCCCTACCTGGGGAAAGAAATAGACTTACAAGTCCAGGAAGCACAGAGGGTCCCAAACAAGAGGAACCCAAAGAGGCCCACACCAAGACACATCATCATTAAAATGCCTAAGGTTAAAGACAAAGAGAGAATCTTAAAAGCAGCAAGAGAAAAGCAGTTAGTTACCTACAAGGGAGCCCCCATACGACCCATCATCTGATTTCTCAACAGAAACCTTGCAGGCCAAAAGGGAGTGGCAAGAAATATTCAAAGTGATGAAAAGCAAGAACCTACAACCAAGGTTGCTCTACCCAGCAAAGCTATCATTTAGAACTGAAGGTCAGATAAAGAGGTTCACAGATAAGAAAAACTAAAGGAGTTCATCACCACCAGACCAGCACTATAGGAAACGTTGAAGGGTCTTCTTTAAGAAGAAGCTAATGAACAAAAGAATCTGATGAACTAAATAGATCCAGAGACATTGATGCATGCAACAGACGATCATATCTCAGAGGGAACAGGGAAGGGGGGTGGAGGGTGGGAGGAGATTAACCAAAGAAGTTATATGCATATATGCATAACCCATGGACACAGTCCATAATGGGGTGAAGGCCTGGGGAGGGGGTGGGAGTGAGGCGGAGGGGGTCAATTGAGGGGAAAATGGGACACCTGTAATACTCAACAATAAAGATAAATCAAAGAGACAAAAAAAAAAAAAAAAAGTAGCTCATGTTCACTTACCAAAAAAGATTTTTAAAAATTAAAAAAAAAAAATAAGAAAAAGGAAGATGCATTTAAACTATTTCTAATTCTTCCATGTAGAGGTACCCATTGTTAACACTTTGATGTAAATCCATCTAGATTTTTGGAATGTGTTTATGGGTGTATTATATGCCTAAAATAGGATTATGCTATGTAATATTAGTCTATTATTCATCATTCTAATTTCCCCTTTGGATTCTATCCATCTCTATTTGTTTATCAGAAAGAGGACTTTTCATAGTCAAGTGAAGTCAAGCATGGCAGTGTTTATGTGCCTTGAGCCCTTGGCTGAAGCTTGTGTCAGCAAAGGTGGGTCCTTGTGCAGAGAGAGGAAGGTGTGTGTGCTTTAAACCATCCCGCAGCTGTGGTTCCCTTGCAGGTACTGTTTCTCTTACACCCTAGTTCATTCTAAGTGTTTTTCTGACTTCTCTCCCTCGTTCTTGGCACTATCCTCTCCCCTGGCCCGCTAAGAGTTACAAGGACATTAGCGGTGTCACCCCAAAGAAAGGTCAAGTCTATAGAGATCTTTGCTCTGTGAACGAGTCTGCCTGCCGTCGATGGTCCCGCTGGGGTGGTGGCGTACAGTGCGAAAGACGGAGCCAAGCCTGGGACACCGGGTTCTGCCTACACTCAAATCCCATCATATGGCGAATTCTTCAGTTCACAAGTTTGAATAGGATGGTGCTACTTTGAAAAGAACGCCAGCAGGTTAAATTTAGAGCCTGAAAGAACCCCAGTCTGATAATACATTCTGGCTCCGGGTCCGCCACCTCCGTCAGCTGGGGGACAAGATGGGTTTTCATTCACTTTGGGCTGCTGCCTCTCAGTGTCACGAGCTTCTTTGCTAGCATTTGGCCTGGGCAGGCCAGGGCCACTAATGAGATGAGCAGCTTCCGGCGTGTCTCTGGCTGTTCCAGCAGCATAGTGTTTGCTGATGCATTTTCAGAAGTTGGTTGTGCAAGAAATATTGCTATTTTTGACAATGGTTTGGCCTCTTTAGCTATCAAAGTGGCATCACTCCCCAGTGGGCCCCAGGAGTCCATCCATTCCTTCTTTTGTTTGTAAACTATTTGCCAAAGAAAGGGCGCCCTCCCTGCATCTTGTTAATGCCTACAAGGAATCCCCTCTGGTTGTGTTTATCAGCTCGTTTAGCAGATATTCTCTGGACGCCAAGTAGTATTTTCCTAGTTCTCCCAAGTCTTCACTTCGCAGAGCACAGGGCTAGTCCTGGATCCTTGCATGGCCTAGTTTTATTCGCAAGCACAGTCAGTAAATGATTCAGTAGCAGGACACTCTGCCAGGTACCTGAGTGAGGGGAAGTAGGAGGAAGTCCCAATCCTGTGGATCCAAAAATTGGCCCTGCCCAGCCCTCCCCACGGCCCTCCAGGCTGAATCATTCCCCCTCCTACATTGTACCTGAATTACAATCCTTGCTCACCATTGGCTGTGAGCCAGGAACTTCAGGCTCTGCACGTAGTAGCCCCAAGCCCCTCAACTTCCCCGAGGTGTAAATATCATCAATCCCATTTTATAGATGAGCAAACTGGGGCTCAGAGAGTAAAAATTATGACTAAGATGGCACAATTAAAAAGTGGCAGAGCCAGATGCAAACACAAGGGAACTGACCCAAAGGCCCATGGTTTTTTCCACTTACTGATTTTTGAATTCCAAACAACTGGCAGTATGTTTATTTTATGAATGAATAAAACATTTTTTTTTTCCTTCTGTATCATTTCCCAGTGCAGAAAAGAGCAGGGAGAGAGAAATGAACTCCTCTGTGTGTGTGTGTGTGTGTGTGTGTGTGTGTGTGTGTGTGTGTGTAGCAGGGAATCTGGGATAGCCTACTAGAGGAGATAGGATTAAGTTTATTTTCCTAAGGTTCTCCCTGCTCCCCCCACCTCAGGGACTTACACTCAACCCCAGAGGTCACTGGCCACTGGGAGAGTCTATGCTGAATGCCTCGTGGAGGCTGCCATCCCCCAGAAGCACTGCTTGGCCAGTAATCCCGCATCTATATGTATAAGGATGACATCTACCTTGTAGGGACGTTGTAAGGATTCAATAAGATGAGGAATGGAGGGTTTCAGTGCACTGTGAGTGCACAGAATACACTTAACCAAGTTCACTATTTATTATTACTGTTATGGTTAGTGATATTTCAAAACAACAGAGTTTAAAGAACATTGGGGATTTCAGAGCAGGGAGACAGCTGGCCACTCCCCCAGACACAGAAGCTTCTGGAAACCAGCGGGGTGAAGGATTGAGAGCACAGTTAAAGTTAAAACCAACGGTTCCTTTTCTGCCCCCACATCCTTCAGCTTCTTCTCAGCCTCTTCTCATTTTCCTGAAACTTCAGCTACCTGGGTCACAGGACAGTGAAGGCAACAGAGGTGGAAAAGAGTGACAGGCCACAGGAACCCCAAGCTGGAAGGACAAATGTTAATGGAGATGGACTCTGCAGATGGAATCTGCAAAGCTCAGTGTTTTTTATTTTTTATTGATTTCAGAGAGAGGAAAGTAGAGGGGGAGAGAGATAGAAACATCAATGATGAGAGAGTCATTGACTGGCTGCCTCCTGCACGCCCCCGACTGGGGATCAAGCGCAAAACTTGGGCATGTGCCCTGACCCAGAATCAAACGGTGACCCCCTGGTTCATAGGTCAATGCTCAATGACCAAGCCATGCCGGCCAGGCTTTTATGTTTTATTATTAACTCCATGAAGGCTTCAAAGCCAGCTTGTCATGAGGTCCCTGGGTGCTCCTTAGAAGGGGGCCTTTCTGACGCTGGTTGACGCTGGTGTGATCGCTCCAGATCATAGTGGCATCAGGAAAACTAAAAATGGAAACAGGCCAATTGTCATGCACGCGGTGAGGCCATCGGGCGTTTCTCGTGAGCTCTTCCTCATTCACGGGGAGCCACAGAGAGGAAAATCGAATCAGATCGCTGCGTTTCAAAATTCCCTCAGCAGAGAAGAACAAACTCCAAGTATCCACATATTTGATCAATTTACCTTCATCCTTTAATCGAATAAACCTCAGCCCTGCAATCAGAAAGAAAAACATTTTGCTAAGCGTTTCATTTCTCCGATGATTCATCCAGCAGTGGTCTCGAAGCTGACACGATGGGAATGAGGTATTTAATGCTGAAATCATTTTTATGACCGCATCACAAGAGGTCGGAGTGGCTTTTAAGGGACATCTTATTTTAATCACAAGCACACAGAAAGCAGATATTGCTTGAAAAGTTTGGAGAAGCTTGAATGGGAATGCCAGAATCATAAGACCATTATCCAGAAAGGAAGGACTGGCTTTTTTTTTTTTAAAGTTCATAACTCCTTCAGTGTCCTTGGTTAGCCTGAGAGACTTGGAAGAAAAGTAACAACAAAGGACATCCATCCAAAAGGAGATTTCAAACCAGCAGATGCCCGAAGGCACTAAAATGGATACCCCTAAGCTGGAGGGAAGGTCTCCTTCGAAATGTCAGAAAGATTCCCAGGAGCAGGGCCATGGGCAGTGTATCCAGGGGCTGTACTCATAGCCAGTGCCTCTGGCTGACGTCCCAGGCTCGGTCCCCCTGTCCTCCGCGGCGGGAGGCAAATAAACCCATCATCGTGGTTCCTACTGCTGGGGCTCAGGCCGCCCTCTCCCCAGGCCGCTACCACTTAGGTCCAGGAAAACAGGAATGAAAAGGCCAGGGAGGTGGGTCAGGGAAGACAGAAAGCGGCCAGAGGAAGAGGAGGGGCTCTGAGGAGTTTTTAAAGAGGCAAATGATGTGGTGAGAAAACCCAAGCTTTGGAACCAGACAAACTTGGCTTCAGCTCCTGGATCTGCCATTTCTCAACAGTGTGATCTGGGATCAGTTACTCAACCTGTCGAAGCTTCACCTTCTCAGTCGTAAAACAAGGGAAAATAGCAGGTGTACTGGGTTATCGTGAGAATTAATGAGAGGGTTTATGTAAAGGTTTCAGCACAGGGCCTGAAATATAATAGGGACACTGTAAATATTAGCTTTCATATTTCCTCTGGTCTCCAGCCTCTTCAAAGGTGAGAAGACAAAATAAGATGTTTCATTCAATTCAAATCTTGTCCTGAAACCCTGAAACCCCTCCATGGTGCACCATTTCCCCCCCACTTTTTACAGAATAAAGCCCCAGCTTCCTGGCAAGGCACCCAGCTCTGCAGAGCCCGGCCCCGGGCTGCCATCTCTCTAAGGCGTCTGAACACCTTAGGCCGCCGGACTATTCGGCCGCCCTCTACTCCACTTATACTTGTGTTATCCTCAGTTTGGGATCCCCCTTATCCACTCACGGAAATCCCGCAGCTCTTTCCTCCTTCCCGTCTCATTTATCCGGCGACTATAGTGCCGCCAGACACACGGCTGGGAGGCAGAAACACGAGAGAAAGATGACTGGCCCTGATTGGAGTGGGATGGCTGGGCTGGAGGTGGGGGAGAGAGAGTTTCAACAAAAGCTTTAATACAAACAAGGGAGCAATGGGTTCTGCTAGAGACTAAAGGATACTCACAGAAGGGAGGTAGCAATTGTGCTGGGCTGTGAGGGTTGTGTAGGAGTGTTATAAGGAGGGAGAAGGAAGACGAGCAGTGGTAGCTAGGCAACAAAATACTATTTCTAGGGCGTGAAACTCCTAAATCATACTTTGTAGCTAGAGGAAAATAGAGCAGGGAACAGTAAACAGGAGGGAATGGCTGGGAGGTGGTGTCGATGGGGTAGTCAGTTCTAAGACACAGGGCATGGCACAGATCTGACCTCACTCCAGAGCTGTGCATCCCTGGGCAGTTCCCTCACCTCTCTGAGCTTCGGTTTGCTCTTCTCTAGAGTGGGGGTAAAACCAGCACCTAGCCAGATGGGTGTGTGGATAAAATAAGATGATCCCTGTGATATTTTTGCAGAGACTCTGAAAACATACGAAGTGCTGAGCAAGCATTAGTGAGTCTTAAATGTTTTAAAGTCTTAACTCTAACGCCAGTTCCCATTCAGCTTTTCCTGACTCTGAGTCAAGTCTTGACTCTGTCCTCTGTGCTTTCATGGCAGTTTTATAAGCCTCTGCTTGGCATTTACTTCACAGCCTTTTGCATGATCCCGTATTTGTTTGCCTGCTAATGTCTCTAGCGGAGGAACCCCTGTGTCTTGTTCATCCGTGCCATGCCCTGCAGTACAAAGCACAGGACTCTGGACATGGCGATTAATTGCTGAATGACTGTTGACTGAGTGAATGAAACCTCTCATTAAACAACTTAAAATGAATAATTTTAAGAAATATTAGAGCTAACGGAACCCTCTAATCCTGTGTTTTTCAAACTTTGTATACACAATCCTCAGGAAGAAATGCATTTGCCCTCAAGACCTAGTGTGTGTCTACATATATATTTATAGTTAAGTGAAGCAAAAATTTCATGAAACGATATCATCCTTACTGTTGCAGTATATTCCAAAATGTTTTAATCAATTCTTTCTTAATAAACTTTAAAAAAAATTTAGATTTACAAAATTTTGGTGAAGATATTACAGAACTCTTCTATATATCGCACACCAGTGTCCCTATTATTAACATCTTACATCACCATGATACATTTTCCACGATTAGTAAACCAATGTCAGTACATTCAGAACCAAAGTCCATACTTCATTCAGATTTCCTTCGTTTTTAACTAATGTCCTTTTTTTCTGCTCCAGAATCCCAACCAGGATGTCACATTACATTTATGTGTCCTTAGGCTCTGCTTGGCTGTGGTAATTTCTCAGACTTCCCTTGTTTCTGAAGACCTTCAGAGCCTTGAGGAGCACTGGTCAGATATTTTGTAGAATGTCCCCCTCACTTGGGGTTTGCCTGATGTCTTGCTCACAACTAGACTGGGGCTATGGGTTTTGGGGAGAAAGACCACAGAGGTCAAATGCCATTTTCATCACATCCTATCAAATATACACTATCACTGTGACTTACCAATGTTGATGTTGACCTTGAGCAACTGGCTGGAGGTACTACTTTCAGGTTTCTCCACTATAAAATTACCTTCTTCTTTTTTTTTTTAAACTATAATCTTTGGGAGAAAGTCACTATGTCAAGCCCACACTTAAGGAGTGGGGGTTATGCTCTATCGCCTTGATCATGGACATGTGCGTAAATTATTTGGAATTCCTTTGCAGAGGGGGTGTTCATTCTCCTCTCATTTACTCACTTATTCAATCATTTCTATCAAGATGGATTCTCGGGTTCTTTTTATACTTTGGGTTGTAATTCAATACTACTTTTGTTACCTCAATTATTTTGTAGTTCAGAACAACTGTGGTTGAACGTTTGTTGGCTCCTATACACCTTTGACATACCTTTATTATTTATTACTGGAAGTTGTGTTTGCTGGTTTGATTACGAGCCCTTCCATATTTTTTGGCACTGTAAGTTGCTTCCGAATCATTTTGGTCATTTCCTGCCACAGTCCTAGAATCAGCCTTTTCTCCAAGGAGCCCTGGGTCCTTTTACCGGAGAACAGTATTAGAAACTAAGATCTGAGCATGAAGTGTGCTCAGTGCCACAGGGGCATCATTGCCTCTAGACCCTTTCATCTAAGAGGACAAGGGGCTATGTGTGTGTATACGAACTGGTGTACAGATATATTTCTGTAAATGTTTCTATATGCAACCATCTGAATCTATATGAAGCTGCGTGGGTTCATAGAGGTCTCCAACTCTAACCCATTAAGACACTATCATTCTAACCTTTCCTCGTCGCTTACCTATAATTCTTCACCCCGACAGTGAAAAACCTAGTTCCTGGCATGTGTCATCTACTTACCTATTTGATCCCAGTGTACATGTATAGTGGTTTCAGTGTCATTAACCCATTCCAGTATGGGACTCAACTTTATCAACTGGAGTGCAGCACTATGCACAGCTCCCTTTAGTCTCAGGGACCCGCACACTTCCAGGGTCACTTAGCTCAGCACCTTTCCCCCCATCCTCTTCCATGAAGGTTTTTCATACATTCCTATCTCAGCCTTCCACGGAGTTCCTGTCTTGGGGCTTCAACATCATCTTATTTCCAGTCCCAAGACTTACACATAGGTTTACTCCCTTGCTTGATGGGATCTAGTCTCCAACAGTCTTCTGTCTCTCAGACCCACTGCAACCCTGCTGGCTTTGAAGGCAGCCAAAGGAACCCGTGAGCCTGGGGATGTGGGCAGCCTCTAGAAGCTGAGAACAACCTCTGGCCAACAGCCAGCAAAGAAATGGGGGTATCGGTCCAATTCCATTAACAACCTGACACTGGAACAAGAGTCTCGAGCTAGAGCCTTGGGAAAGGAGCGCAGCTGTGCCAACACTGGGATTTCGGCCCTGGAGGCCCCGAGCCTGAGGAAGGAGCCAAGACTGCCATGTTGCCGACCTCTAGAACTGTGAGATAATAAATCCGTGCTGTCTGAAGCTGCTAAGTTTGTGGTAATTTGTTATGGCAGCAATAAAACCTAATACATCTTGTTTAGATAGAAAATATCAAGGTTAGAAATATTATTCCCTCGAACTTCAGGGATACTGCTCTGCTATCTACTAGCACCTAGTGTTGCTGCTAAGAATTTCCCTGCCATCCCCATTTCTCTTCCTTTGTAAGTGATCTGGTTTTCCTTTGAGATTTTCTCATCTCATGATGTCCTGGGATCTGTGGGACTTCAATTCATTCACTGGGATGGGCCCTTGGTGGGATTTTTCAGTCTAGAAACTCATCGTATCAGCTTTTACCGCACATTACCCACAAGTTTAGGCATGGAGAGCCGTTTGGCCTGGGCCCTGCGGAGCGGTTCTGATGCGGTGGCCAGGCTGTGCCCACCTAGGCTGGGCTCAGCTGGACTCGCCTCTCTGTGCTCCGTCTCATCGCCCGTCCTCCAGCAGGTAGCCAGGCTTGGTCCTGGCTTTCCGTCATTAGCAGGGTCCCAGGAGAAAGAGTGCAAGCTGCAGAGTCTCTTGAGGCTACCGCAGAACTCCTGCCACTCTCTAGCGGCTGAAGCAAGCCACAGAGCCCGCTGGCACCAGGGAGCGGAGAAATAGATCCCACCTTTCCACAGGAGTGTTAGGATTATTTTTGTATGTCCTTAAGGCCCTTTTCTATGCTATTTCCTTAATAATTTCTCCTCTCTCTGTTCCTCTGTTGTCTCTTTCTGGACCATCAAACCTCCAGTATTGATAGAATTAGTATCTTATCTTTTGTCTCCTACTGTCTTTTCTATCTCTTTGACTTTTTTATATTTTCTAGAAGATATTTTCAACTTTAATTTCCAACCATTTCAATGATTATTTTTTCATTTAGGGATGTCATAATTCGTAACTTTAATTGCCAAGAGCTCTTTCTTTCTAATCCTCTGCATGTTATTTTTATACCGACTTGTTCTTTCGTCATGGGTGCACTAACTTCTCTTGTTTCTCTGAGTGTTTTATTATAGTGTTGTCTCACTTTAAGCTTTCCTTCTGCTCCCGGAAAATTAGATCGTTCTTGCAAGTTCTTCTGTATTTGCTCTTGTGGTTCTGAACTTCATGTTATAGGATGTCCTCAAAGGTCTGAAGACCCTCAGTTGTCTGTTTTTATTGAAGGATGAGGTCCTATAACATTGACTGAAAGTCCTGGGAGCATGACCTGGGCTTGTCGCCTGGGAGACTTTAGATTGGAGTTATTTAGAGCCAATAGAGGCATTTAACTGACAGGACTCGCCAAATATCAGCACATACAGGTCTTTTCTCCTAGGCAGGCTGGTTTTGCAAAACCCCTTCCTGCCTCAGGGCCTTTGCACCTGCTGTTTTCTCCAACTGAAATATCTTCTTCTCCCCTCTCACCATCTATTCAGTGTCTAGATATTTCAAATCTAAGTGAAAATGCCCCTTCAACAGGGATCTTTTCTAATCCTCCAGATTTGCCTGATTTTGAGCTCTTGTAATAAATGTTTACAATATTTGTACTTCTTATGACCAGTACTTATCCCAAAGATAATTTAAAATATTATTTTACGTAAATACCTATCTAATCTCTTTCCACCTAGGCTCCAGGCTGCATGGGGGCAAGGCCCTTGCCTGTGTTGCTCACTGCAGTGTCCAGACACCTGGCATAGTAGCTGGCATGTAGTAGCTACCAAGTGAATGTGTTTTGAATAAAGGAACACATAAATAAAATGATTTTGCCAACTTACGTATCTTTTTAATGGAAAAAAACACAAGCCTTGTTGCACTCTCTTGCATGATTTTTCTTATTTCTTAGTGTCCATCCTGCAGCTCCAAATAAAGCCTCACGAGGCTTGTTGGAAAGACTGTCCTCATCTTAACTGACACCCACCACGGACACCCCTGGTGGGCCCAAAGGCTTCAGAGTCCTCTAGACAGTCCCAGGTCACTGGCACTGCCTTATTTTAGGGAGGAGCCCGGGTTTGGCATGTCCCCAAGACAGAAACCCTTTTAAGAGCTATTCGAGCCCGAGAGGGAGGCCGTGGCATCCGCTCGGGGAAGCTGTCTCCTCGTTTCCAGCATTCACGCCCGGGCACTGCCACTTCTGGTCCCGCTTAAGTGCCTGAGCGTCTTGGGAGCAACAGAAGATGAAAAACTCCCTGTTGACAGATTTCACCTCACCTGGCACCAGTACAACTTTCCCTAAGTGCTAGCAATGAAATCAAAATACATTTAAAATAAGTCCCTTAATTACTGCGGTAAACTCCAGAAGTGTTTAAGGTTTGCGGTGTGTCTGCCTCAAAGGCTGCACCTCACCTGTGACTAGAAGCACATGAAAGTCTGCAATCTGCAGAGGAGAACCCCTGACCCACCCACCTTCCACCCCATTTTGGAAAAACACACAAAAAGCAAGTACGTTTCACACACTCCAGACACGCCCTCCTGAAGACTTGACAGTCAAATAAGGCAGGACCGAGAACATTCCAGGCTGGAGGAGGGCTCCAGGACCTTGGGAAATAATGGGCCGTGAGCACTGAGTGAGGCTCCTGAGATAATCCCGTCAGCCCTGCACGCTGGACTCGAGGACGCCAAGTGTCAGAGAGGCCAGGCAACCTGTCACAGGTCTCGGAGCTCATGACTTTTAGAGCCAAGAACCAAATCCGGGCTCCTGAAAGACCGTACGAGAGCAATTACATTTAGGAGAGGTATTAGTTAGGAAATTCCACTTCTGCCTAGAATGTTGAAAACCCCAAGAGAATGGTGATCCCACTTCAACAAGGAAGAAAATGCTGGATCATTTATAAAATCATCACTTTTTGGAGGCTATCAGAGAGCTGAGGTTGCAAAGCTACTGCTTAGTAAGCCACATTCCAGAGAGGGCCAACCTCTCCGAAAAGAGGCAGGGCGCACCTCGCCTTCGGGGGGGGGGGGGGGGGGGTGGCCTCTGTCCAAGCCGGCAGGGGAGATGGGCTAAGGTGTGCCCAGGTTCCCACAGGCCGGAGAGGGCTAGCGCAGGAGGGGGCAGCTGGTGCCAGGCGCAGGTGGGGATGGCACTTGCCCGCAAGCTTTGCTCTGGCCTCTACTGTGCTCACAAGAAAGATGAGTGACAGGCAGGAGACTGGAGAGTCCCAGAGGTGGCACCAGGGGGCAGGAGGGGACAGGCACAAAACCTCCCCGCTTTCCCAGATCCTTCTTCTTAGAGAGCGAAGCCTTAAGCTGCAGAGACAAGAACCTCTTGTCCAGGGGAAGAACAGAGCCAAGCGTTTATGTTTGTCCTTTCTCCAGCATTTTTGATATATCTCCAATTTACTCAAATCTCTTTAGACCCACAGCCTTAGACGTCCAGCTTAATATGAGCCATTCAACACAGCCCTGCATGAATTATGGGTGATTTATTGAGATCACTTTAAGGATCTCAAGTGCAGGCGCTGCTGAGATTGCCGAGGCCTAACGTCATGTGGAAGTTTTCCAAGGAATCCAGATCGCAAAGGGCTCGTCGGCCCAGCGACGGTTCCTGCCGCCTTCCCTTCTTCCAGTGATTTTCCTAGAAGAGGCCGAGGCTCCTCGCAGAAGCGGAGCCCTTGCTGTTTGCAGAGCTGTGAGCTGGAGCCTCCTGCCCTCCCCTCCTCTTCTGCTGCTCATTCACAAAGAGGTGAGGATTCCAGGTGTAGACTTGGGCTATTTTGGGATGGTTAACAAATACACACTGAAGGGCCTGAATCTGCTTGGTTCCAAAGTATGCATGTCCCCTAACTTTCCTACCTCTTTAGAGGTAATGCAACAGCCAGACTTTAGTGCCAGGCTATACTGGGTTCAAATCCCAGCCCCGCCACTTACCAGCTTTGTGACTTTGTGTAAGTTACTTCACCTCTCCAGGCGTAATGGATTAGTAGGTAGATTGAGATAGACATCATTTAGAGCACTGCCTGACTCAGAGTATGTCCTATAAACTGTTAACTGCTATTATCACCTGAATTTCACACCTCTCCTTGCTGAGGCGCAGGTTCTTCACACCGGAGATTTCTGATCAGCCTTCAAGACTGCTCTGTAAAGTGCCCCTTCTCGCCAGCCATGGACATTACCCTTTCCCTGTGGCCCCCAAGGCGCCCATAGAAAGCCCTGCTGTGTTGCCCCATCTGCCTCTTCCTCTCACTAGGAGCTTCTGAAGGGCAGTGACTTTGCCTTGATCAAGTCACAGGCCCAGCACTTCATTAGCACAGCTCATCAACAGTGCTCTCTAAGTGTTCTTGGAAGAAACAGATGAAAAACTGATCTCCCTCACCTACAGAAGGTGGGGAAGGGAACTAACGTGCACCAGACACCTGAGAAGGGCTAGGTTTTCAGCTGATGTCACCTATTATTCTGAATCATAGAGTAATATTGTAAGTGATATATTTAGGAAAGGTTTATGCACTAGCTGGTCTTTACGAGTAGATCAGATATAAGTGGTTTTCTTATTTCTGTCTACAACAAAACACAGTGTGTAAGTGATTAAGAGCGTGGACTCTGAAGACAGACTGTTTTGGTTCGCAGCCAAGATCTGCACTGGCTGTGTGACCTGGGAAGAGTTACTTAACCTCTCTGTGTCTACATTTAAAAAATTTGTTATATGGGGGTATAATGGGAGAGTGAGAATTATATTATGTATATAGTTAATACACACACAGTGACCATTAGATTGTGAATATTCACTAAATGTTAGCCATTACTATTATGTAGTGTTTGATATTTTTAATGAAGCAATCAATAAGTTGCAATACAATTTTAATAAATAAACTGTGTAGTTGACTACATTTCATAGGCCAGAAAGAATGCATGAAAAGAAAGAAGTAATAGAATAATCTGATGGGGGTAGAACACTGAATTTGAAGTAAGGAAACCTAGTTTCTGGTCCCCATCTTGCTAGCAGGGATGCTGAACCTCCCTAAGCCCCCTTTTCCTCCCGCTAGGAGTTGGAGATGTGGAAAATCCTCTCCAGGGAGTGTGAGAATTAAGAGATTGCATCTATAAAAGCACCAGGGACATTGGAGGCCCCCACAGAACCTGGGCTGATGGTGTTTATTACATCTTTATTTTACTCATTTACATTTTCCCAAAGACATATTCACCCCATGACATGTAAACTGGGGAGGGTGCTTAAAAATAAGCACCTCTTATTTGGGGTTGGCAACAGATCCCTGGAAAAACAGTGTCTGGGTTTGACTTGTAAGAGCAGTGGGGTGGGACTGGGGTGGGACAGTGAATGTCGGCGAACATCTCTCGATACTGAAGGGACAGCCTCTTGTTCAATGTGGCAGAGAGAGCTCCCTTGGTCAGACTCCAGAGATCTCACTGATAACCCTACAGTAAAGAGAAGGAACCTCTGCGACTGAAAGTTTCTGATCAGTTTGAAGGAGACGGGTTGGTAGATGAAGACAGGAAAGAAGAAGTCGCCACCCAGAATATGCCACCAAGGGGGTGACAATGGGAGTGTGAGCCATCTCCCAGGGGCACCGCCCAAGAGGCCCAAAGCTTGGAGTCAGCAAGAGCCATGTCTAGGGGGAGTAGAGCAGGGATGGGGGGATAAGTGAAAGATCTCTATGTGGAACAGTTGATCCAGTTGCTCCCACGGCCTCCCTCTCCTGCTCCCAGCTCACAGAGAAACCCGCAGCCTGGGAAGAGCTAATGTACCTGGTGTGGGAGTGGACAATCAGAGGAATGTCCTTTCCCGTCTAGTCACTTCAGGCTGCCAGGTGGCTCCATGGCCCTCCTTACAAGTAAAACCCACCAGCTCAACTCCGCAGAGGCCCACTCCAGAAGAAGTCCTCGAAAACAGCTGCATGGTTGAGGCCACCTGCACCAGGTTTGCAGAGTACTCAGCCCAGCCTTCCAAGGACTGTGGGTGACCATGGCTGTTACACTTGGGAAGATGGAGCTGCAGGTGACACTGGTGCATTGCAAATAGTGTACTTCATTAAACCACATTAGCAAGGGGAAATTGGAAAATCTCACTGCAAGTGTATTTCAAAATGTGGACTTTGAATATCTTTAGAGCATCCAACATAAAATTTCATCCCAACACATGTCTGACAATTATAACGGGCAAAACACTGTCCCTAAATTTATGAACAAGACATATTTTTTCTATTATAGTTTAATAGTTTGTAGAATGTTTCCACTGAAAACTTGATCCCCCTTTCCTTCTGCATCGTTGTCTGTCACCATAGTAATGCTGTGTAACAGTGTTCTCCAAAACTCAGTGTCTTTATTATTGCTTGGGCGTCTGTGCACCAGCTGGGTGGTTCTCCTGGTCTTGGCTGGGACCACGCACGCATTTGTAGTCAGCTCTGGGTCAGTTCTGCTGATCTTGGCCGGCGTCTCGTGTTTGGAGGTTGACTGGCTGTAGGCTGGTCTAGGATGGCCTTGGCTAGGATGAATGGGCTCTCCTCCGTGTACCTCTCAATTCCTCCGCTAGGCTGACTCAGACTTGTTCATGGGCCAGTGGGATGATTTCAAGAGAGTAAGCAATAAATAGTGTTGAAGGCCTCCTGAGAGCTTGGAACTGGAACATGTCACTCCCAGTTGTTCTATTGGCCAAAGCCTGGAGGAGAGACGCGGCAAACAAGGGGCATGGCTACAGGAGAGGCGGAGAATAGGCCATTTTTGCAATCAACCTCCCACACCCTCCACTTAATTGTTCAACTTTACAACTTCCCTCTCAGAGTGTGTTTCTCTCTGGGGGCAAATGTGATGCTCAAGATTGATCCAGTCTCATTAGACATCTGCCTCCCTTCCCATGAAACCACAGTGTTGGTGTTCAGAGAATGATAAATTAACAAAGATTTTATGTAACAAGAGTAGCATACCAAATAGAATTTTTTTAAAAAGCTTTCGCAGAGCAAGCTCAGACAGGGTAAATTTCTCTGAGCCTCAATTTTCCATATTTAAAATAGGGATAATAATAGTTGACACATACTTGGCCAGGCTCTAGACTGAACACCTGTACTTCATTTTCATTATTCACTATTTTCACCCTCCCAGTAACCTTGTAGAATAGGAGCTATTATCACCACCATCATCCTCATCTTCTAGATGGTAAACTTGATGCTCAGAGAGGGTAAGTAATTCACCCAAGGCCACACAGCAAGTAAGAGGCAGAACTGGGATTTGAACCCTGGTATCTGGCTCCAGGGCTTGTACTCTTTACTATGTTATTTTTGTCATTTATCGTTCAGTGTTACCTACCTCATAGGGGTGCTGTAAAAATCAAGGCACATATACGAAGCTCTTAAAATAGTGTCTGGCACATAGTGAGAGCTTATTAATCATGCTTGTCGTTGTTGGCTATAAAGTGGGGGTATTAATTAATTATTAATTATTAATATCAATTAAACTCTCTCTGGAACTTTAGAATGATCTCAAAGTTGCTTCCCATATTTTTATAGTATTATTATTAACCTCTGTATTAATTTGACAGGTTACAAAACAGTCTCTTCAAGACAAGGTAGGCCTTTGCTGACGGGAACCTCAAAACTCTTCCAGCCTCTACCCATTCCCCAGTTCCAAATCCGCTTCTGCATTTTTAGGTATTTGTTACTGCAGCATCCTACTTCTTGGAACCAGAATCTGTGTTAGTTTGCCAGGGCGGCCATAACAAAGCACCGCAGACTGCAGGGCTTAAACAAAAGACATTTGCTTTCTCAACATTCTGGAGGCTGGAAGTCCAAGAGCAAGGTGTCAGCAGGGTTGGTTTCCTCCGAGGCTTCTCTTGGCCCTCACATGGTCTTTCCTGTGTGTATGTCTGTTTCCTATTTCAACTTCTTATAAGGACGTAAGTCATATTGGACTAGGGCCCACCCATATGACCTCATTTTACCTTAATCATCTCTATAGAAGCTTATCTTCAAATGCAGTCACTTTCTGAGATACTGGAGGTCATGACTTCTACATATGAATTTGGGGGGGCGACATAATTTAGTCTATAACAACCCCCTATCAAAATCACCTAGGAGAGAGCTGGTGAGAGACTAAAACGCAAGAATAGGGGAGAGAGATTTACAAACATACGCATTCTCTTTTTCTAGGAGCCCCCCGACCCTTCCCAAGGTGCCTCGCATCTCTTCCGTTTGGTGAAGGGGAAAAGCCGAGTGAGGCCAGTTCTTGGCCTTGTGTCTGAAAATGAATGACCCTGGGTTTTCTGCGGGCATTACTCACTTTTCACTCCATGGTGTTGGCACCATGAAGACAGAAGCTGAGAGAAACATTATGAGCTTGGAACAAAGTGGCGAATGAAAACAGAGAAGGGCAAAAGGAAAAAAAATAACCCATTTCCGCCCCAGAGAGCCACCAACGGAATTGAGAACTTCCAGCCTGGGCCCGGCCCACCCCAGCCCGGGCGAGGAAGACCCCAGGCTCCCAACAGGGAGGCAAATGCGGAGAGAAGATTCTGGAGAAACATGTGCATGTGCGTTGATGGTGGAGACTGACAACTAGAGTCTCAGGAGAGGGTGGTGACACATCAGCTTAAACATCAGCTTGGACACCACTCACTCCAAGGAAGATCTCCAGCTGCTTTCAGGATGGCTCTGATGTAGCTGCCAGAGCACTGGGACGGGGGTCCGAAGACCTGGGATGGTATTGAATCCGCTCCTACCACCTATGTGACTTGGGACACATTTCTTGATCTTCGGAGCCCAGTATTGTCACTGAGGAAATGAGAATGGGATGGTGTGGCCTCCCCGCCTCACGAGGTTGTAGAATTAAACCAAACGATGTACATAAAAGCATTCTGCTCTGTTTTAAAAGGCTGCGGAAGGAAGCAGTCGGGCTTTGGAATCACACAAACCTGGGTTCAAACGTGGTTTGAGACACCGACAGGCTGAATGATCCTGAGCCAAATGGCGGAGGCTCTTTTCTTCATTCACTTATTCCTTCATTCAATCAACATGTTACAGAGGCCGAGTACGGGTCAGGTACCAAATGATGAAGACCCGGGGCCCGTACCTTCGCGGGCTTTCTGATCCGGAAAAAGGAAAACATGAATTGCCTGCCTCACAAGGCTGCCGGAGGAATCAAATAAGATTAAGTGTTTGCAATGCTCAGCCTCGTGGCGTAGAGGGAATGCTCAGCGGATGTTAATTCCACCTTCTTTCCCTGACAAAAGCATTATCATCATCAGGAAACTTTCCCGTATTATCCTAAGGGAAACTTCTTTTGATCAAGGCCTTTTAAGAAAAGGACACTGGAAAAGATTACAGAGGGAGGCCAGTTACTTTCACAAATTAAGAATTGGTTTGAGCATAAGCACATTCTGCTGTGGCAGAACCTTACGTTTGATGGGCTGGAGGGTAAACGATTTGGAGGTTTCTTTTAATTGAAGTCAGAATTAATCACAGCAACCAGCCTGAGTCCACTTGACATCTATTTGGAGATTGAGAAGATATCTTCACTAATGGGCATCTGGAAGCCATATATGTGAGCAACAAAGCCTGGGGCCCATCCCTCTTTCTGTCTTGCTCTCCTCTTTATTACATCCCCGGTGTATACACATGTGCACACATATGTATACATGTACATACATGGGCATATATGCGTACACATACACATGCAAGAGCACAAACACACATACACACACACACAATTCCCAGAGGCTAGTGTATCCGTTTCATAAAATAACATGCCATATTGAGAAATAGTTCTTATTTTTGCTACTCTCATAAATGTTAACTGAATGAAGAAATAGATGAATGAATGAGTTAGCTCTCATGGGCCAAGCACTAACTCTAAACATGCTTTTTTGGGGCAAATCACTGCAGAAGGGTACCCCAGACAAATAAATTTGGGGAACACTGAATCTTGTAACCCCTGTAGAAGATTTGCAATGCATAAGAGAATATAAAAGTCCTGAGAATTTTTCTAGTAAAAGAAAAATACAACATTTTTTTATGATATACTTAGCATTTAAGCCTGAAAGTTTATTTTTCCCAGCTTTATTGAGATATAACATATGTAAGTTTAATAAGAAACCAGTGTAACTGTTAATCCAGAGATGTTCCAAGTTATTTGG
The DNA here is from genome assembly GCF_964146895.1 of Miniopterus schreibersii. Classification (NCBI taxonomy): domain Eukaryota; kingdom Metazoa; phylum Chordata; class Mammalia; order Chiroptera; family Miniopteridae; genus Miniopterus; species Miniopterus schreibersii. Next base: position 176,117,896 of record NC_138102.1, read on the forward strand.
CCAAGGATAGCTCGTTAGGGGTGTGTGTGTGTGTGTGTGTGTGTGTGTGTGTGTGTGTGTGGCAGCTCCCATTGATTCCACTAAACCTATTGTCCCAAGACAAACAGTTTGGAAGATTGCACTAGCTGGTTAGCTGGGAGCAGAGCCTCACCTGCTAGACTCCAGCTGGGACTTTGCAACATGCAATGTCACTGTGTCTGAAGCTCGCCCTGCCTATCGCTGCAGATAACTGAGGCCAGTTCCAGTCAGGCCCACATTAAACACTGGGCTCTATTATAAGGACAAAGGAGGTCTCAGTAAACTCAGGGCCATGGATCCAGTGGGACCTCAGAAAGTACTAGAACCAGGGATTGGAAGGTCACAGGATCATCTCAGTTTCCTATCCCCTCTCCTCTCCTTACATAAGCTTCATTCCTTCTGTTTCTGTGCCCCCTCGGCCTTGGCTACTCCAGGTTACAGAGCAGGTGGAAGCTGTGCACATCTGCACCTTAGCACCAGAGACTCAGGCCCACCCCAGCCCAGTCACCTATAGTCATGGGCAGGGGCACATCGTATAAGGTGGCTGCTGGACCCTTTTCCCCTCAGGGGAGGGAGACAGCCCGCTACACAAGGGCCAACCACACTCTCTTACAGGCTTTGCCTGCCTCTGCTTCTAAATGCTGGCCATGCCTTAGAATCACCTGGAAGCATTTTCAAAATACTTGCCTTGGGCCCCCCAGCAGAGACACCAATTCAGTAGGTGGAGAGGTACACAGAAATCTGTATATTGTAAAAGTTCCTCTGATGCTTGCCAGTGTAGCGCTCTAGAATCCTCCATCTACGGTAGTGCTCTGGGTATTTCACACCAGCTTGAGCTCTGACTCTTTGGTTCTCATGTCTTCTCACCTTTGTTCCTCTGTCATTTCTCAACCTACCAAAATGCTTCTCAGTTCCCAAGGCCCAGTTTAAATGCCACCTACTCCAGGAAGTTTCCCTGATTCTGCTGCAGGTGAAATCAATGAGTTAGTCCTTTAATCTTCCATTGCATTTGCTGTAATTAGTTAGAGATCAATCTTTCTCTCTAACTAGATTATAAAGGACAGCAGTCAGAAGACAAGTTCTTTTAAATAATGTATTTCTTACTGTAAGTAATGCGTACGCATGTAAAATTTAGAAAATTCAAGTATTAGAAACAAGAAGAAAATCTATAATTCTCCAACTCAGAAAGAGCCATCATTTAAGTTTGGGCATGTTCTCTCTAGTCTTTTTTCAATGGGTCACGTGTGCATTTTTTTCATAATTGGAGTCATCTCTAATTTTCTACCCTGCTTTTCTTCAGTTGACTTTACATTGACAAGTTTCCTATGTTATTGTTTCTTCAAAAGCATTGTTTTTTCAATGACCGTGTAGCACCCCTATCCAACACGTACCACGCCTGATGGGCTCATTTCCCAGTGAGTTACTGGACACTCAAACTGTCTTCCTTTTTCATTCCTGCTCTTAAAACTGACAAAGGGTGCCAAATATTTTTCATCTGTCTCTGCAGAGCCACTGTTCACCCTGGGACCATATGGGCTTTGTCAAAATCCTCGCCTGCCTCTCGCTCTGCTTGGCCTCAGAATGGGAGGTGCCGGCAGGAGGCCAGAAGCTGGGAGCAAGGTGAGGGTGGGCCGTTCATGCCACGTGGGCCCCAGGAAGGCTCTTTCCAAACAGCTTCTCTCTCCAGGGTCTGGAAACCGCTCACTCCCTGCCCTTTAGGCCTTGAGCTGCTACGGGTGCCTCCCTGGGGCTGGCCCCACAGTCCTGCACCAGCCCTGGTGCTCTGGCCGTACTTTGTGAGTAGTTGTTTGGTTGTTGTTGTTTTGTTTTTCAATGGAACTGTCCTCTAGTGACTTGGTTTGAATGTCCTGTTTTCTGACGAGATCCTGACAGATGCACGAGGCAGTGAACATTTTGTACCTAAATCTTTGACCACATGCACTTTCCTCCTAGAGATTCCAGATAAATTCTTAAAAATAGGTGGATAGAAACATGTCAATGGCACTTAATTTATATATCGTCACATTGCTTCCCCAAAATCAACAGTGCCAAATTACACTTAATTTTTAAGAACATTGAAAATTACAATTTTGGGTTTCAAAATGCTGGTAGGCAAAAAGCATTTTGTGTTTTAATTGGCATCTCATTGATTACTAGATAAGATGAGTTTTTCACATACTTTAATTATCTTACGAATGACCGTGCCTGATTTCACTCTCTCTCTCTCATAATATCCACCTACCCAACCATGATAATAATCATAAAAATGTAATTGATGGCTGAAATATTAGATGAGCCAGAGACTAAAGATGCTACGAAACAGAAAAATTAATCCCCATCTGTTACATGAGACTGCTCGGGGACCACATGTATTTTCAATCAGTGGAGTAGAAATTGTATTATAAAAGTAGTAGCTGTTATTTGCTAGCTGCTGTGCTAAGTGACTTACATATTATTTCATCAAACCCTTAAGTACGATCTGATTGAGCGATATGTTCAATAGCCATTAAACCGCTTCTGGACATTTCTGAAGCCCAGCTTCACCTCAAGTTTTAAAAGCCCTAGAAAACTAATCTTTCTGTACCAAATATTTTTATCTAATGAGACGTGAGCTTCAACATGGTGTGGTCTTATTGATGCTGTAACAGCGTTAAACTAACCTTTGGTTCCAAAGTTAAGCAAAAATGGAAATGTTGAAATTCCACAAGACAAACTGTTCTCGAATATTTCCAGCTCACTTTTATAAACACAGGAGGCTTGGAAGGTTTGCATAAACATCCAATATCATGGGGACCTTTTGTTGCTTTGAGTGAAGTGTTTGGGATTTATCTGTTGGAGAGGAGATTTTTAGAAAACAACCACATAAAAGTTACTTCCAACTTCTCTTTACAAGTTCTATTTTAGAGTGAAGTGAAGAATTTCTGGAGCACAGCGGGGCCAGTTTTGAGGTCTGGAAGCAAGCGCCTCTTGAGATAAGCCATGTTGCCAGGCGAGCCTAGTGCCATAGCATTAGGCCCGTGTTCTCTCTTTGAGTTCTTTCCCTCTAAACAGAGTATCTCCCCTAACCCCTCAAATTTTCAAATTTCCTAGTTTCCGTTTTTGGAACATCAGTCTCCCTTTCCTTATTTTCCTGTTCCCTTCTTTTGCCATTTGGAAGGACAGTAGCGAGAATGCCATCAATTCTCTCCAGGGCTGGGTCTGGCGGGGAGAGAAAAAAAAAAAAGTGGTAGTTTCGCAGAAGAACCAAATGCTATTTCTGAGCTCTGTGGCTTTGCACAGATTTTTAGGTCTGCGAGAGGTTGTGTTTTATGTGTTATGGTCTTGAATTTCTGCTTGTTGCAGCTGGTAGCCAGGCCTGAGTTTTGATTTCATGTTACTTTGGCCGGTAATGATGAGTCTGGAAGATGTAACGGGACTCAGATAACTCTCCCTTCCGTCCCTGCTAAAACTGCCCCTTGTCCATTTTCAGAGAGAGCTAAAAATGTAGAAGGAACATGCAAGGGGTAGGAAGGAAAGGAGTGAGCGAAGCCCCAGCCCCGGCGCCAGCTGGTACCAGCCTCATTCCCCGGGTGCGGCCATCCAGATGGCAGCTCCTCCAGGTGCCCAGCCTCATCCACCCGAGGCACAGCCACCTGAGCTGCGAGGACGGGACCTATGTGAGGTCAGGCCGCTCACCGTCAAGTCACACAGTTAAATCAAAGGCGCTCTGTCTTTAGCCACTGGGCATGCTAAGCCCATCTCTGTGCACCTATCAGGTCTGCAGGTCATTCGGGCGCTGGGTTCCCAGAGGAAGAAGAGACCATTTGTCCAAGGAAACGTCTGCGATATGTGTTAAGTGGCCCGTGAGAGAGTCTCTCATTTATTGGCTGAAACATGAAACGGAAAACATGTGCAGCTAGCACGGGGCCCCCACGGCTCGCGTTTCTTCCCAGGAAATGGAGCGATGAAGGATGGAGCAGACACGTGAGTTCAGGCAGGCCGCGTGCCCGGGTGATGCAGGGTGCAAAAAGCATCTGCCGGGCGGAAATCCCGGGCATCGGAATTGGGATTCAGAGAGCCAGATCAACTTCTGGTCTCTAGCACGGGCTCTATTCCCGCTGCTATGGAAATAGATTTTCCCACTAAGTGAGAAGGAAGCATTCTTCATTCAATTATGTTGATTGATGCATTTGAATGGCATTTACTGAGTGGCAGTGTCTGTGTTAGGGGCTGAGGACCCATGGGCTCTACCCCCCCTTTCGTGGGGAGAAAGATAGAGAAGTGGGTATTTACAATACAGAGGAGTCTGTGTGACTACAGCAATGTATGTAAGGACTTGGGAGGAGCCATCTGTAAACCAGCATCACTGGCTGTTTGCTGCTTTGGGCTGTCAAAGATCCATTCTTCCCTTCCCCTGGATAACATTAAAATGCATTTTTATTTGGGTATTAATCTCGCCCACACCCAGCTAGACAGCCTAGGAGTGGTCGCTGACTGGCTGAAGCAATCTGGGGTTTCAAAAAAGCCTTAGGAGGAAAAGACACCAAAGTTAGATCTTCAAGCCTGGCTAAGAATTAACCAGACTCATTTGCTTTTCATTGAGAACATTATTCTAGAAAGAAGATGGTCGATCATTCTAGAATTGCATGAGCTAAGGCACAGAGGTGTGGACAGGATGTGATAGCTGCACGGAGCTACCAGCAGACGGGTATTGCTAGAAAATGCAGCAGGCATCGAGAAGATCAGGGTAAAGAAGCAGCCCGAGGTCATGTCCTGGAGACATGTATGTGTAGAACATTTGTGCATTTCTACTATATCCCTTAGAGCAATGCTTCCCCAAAGCTAACATGTATCAAAACCACCAGGAGAGCATAGATTTCTGATTCAGAAGGTCTGGGGAGAAGCCTGAGAATTTTGCTTTTTAATAAGTTCCCAGGAGGTGTTGATACTCCTGGTCCAGGGACTACACTTTGGGAACCACTGCTGTAGAAGGCAGGGTACCAGTGAAGGACTTCAGAGAGGGAGTGACATGGCCAATTTCACTTTTCTGCCAAAGAAGCCAGGCCCAAGGGAACTCTATCTCATGCGGTAGCACCGTGGGCATTTACCCAGCCTGCTCCTTAGGGGCACCAATGCCTTAAATAAAACCTTCTAGCCAGCTCTGAATTTTAATGGAGCAAGATTCCTATTCACTAGGATTGTTGCTAACCTCCTCTTGTCTATGAAAAACTGTATTTAACGCCACAGAGTCTGCGGGAGCTGACAGAAGGCCAGTGAGGATCGGAAAACCGACTGCCTTTGTTGACTCTCTGCTTTCTGCCACAATCGTGGGCTGGCTGTCTGATGGCTTCTTCCTCCAGGTGTGCCCAGGAGCATTTCTGAAGTTCCTGTGAGCCTGACAAAGGGACCGAGGATTTTGAATGAGACACCTCACCTTTCTGGGCCTTGGTTTCCTTGTTTGTAAAACGGACGTGAAAGTCGCATCTAGCTTGACAGGGCTGTGGTGACAATCCATGGAGAAGACGGATGTGACAGCTCTCTGGGGACATCAAGCATGATGAGGGTGTCAATTTTTTTCCTTAGGGACACATTTTTGGAAGGAGGTTGAAGGGGGCATGCACGCTGTGTGCTACATGCTGCTGCTGATCTCGAAGTGTTTGGAGATCTGTCCTGGATTGACACCAGAGACGAGGGGAAATCTTAAAGATTTCCGCTTAGAATCATAAGACCCCACCAGCGGAAAGGGACCACACAGCTCGTTGAGCCTTGCTACCTTGCCGGTGTGGGGATCTTCCCTGTGACACCCCCCACAGTGCCACTTTCATGAAGCACCTTGGGAGTATAAGTGCCCATTACCCACTGTATATCTCATTATTTCAGTCAATATGTCCAGAACCCAATTTGCAATTTTCTCCTTTAAACCTGCTCTTTCCCTCCGCTGCTTTCTATCTCAGAGAATGGGCAGAATCATAACAATCCCCCTCGTTCCCATACCAAATATTTATTAAGCGTCTGTAACGTGCCACATCCCACTCCATCATCTCACATTCATTTTACCTCCTAACGATCTCTGGAGCCCATTCACTTCTCTAAATGTAGCACCGCCGCCGGATTATACGCTGCGAGCTCCTGTCACCCGGAGGATTGCAATGACACCCCACCAGCCTTCCCAGATGAACTTTGCCCCTATTCGTCACCTGCAGCCAGACTGACTTTTCAAACTGCAAACCTTAAAACCTCACCTTCCTGACGAAAGTGCTTCAATACCTTGCCCTTGCCCTTAGAATAGAACTAAAGTTACTCAGCACAGCCTGCAAGGCCTGTATGATCTGACCCCTGTGTGTCCCTCCATGCTTGCCACCAGGTTCCTCAGCCAAAGTCCGTCATCATATCTCTGTAACAACAGCTGTGAGGACAAAGTTGTATTGAGCAGGATGTTGTCAACCAAACCAAGAACCTCGGACAAGAAACTCTGGCTGAGAGCACATGGCAGTGCGCTCCTTGCGATGAAGACCAAGATAAAGGTTTGCAGGAAGAGACCAGCGCCCCACTTGTCTGGGGCACGGCCAGCTACAGCCCTTCAAGCACTGCAGCTATGGAACGCAAGGTAACTTGGCCTCAGACACGCGTGCTCTTAAACCCCTGAGGTATGTCCTGCTAGGAAATCGGAGAGGGACAAGTTTCACGTGATCTTACTCATATGTGAAATCTGATGAACATAATAAACCGATGAACAAAATAGACCCAGAGACATAGAAGCATGAAACAGACTGAGGGATCCCAGAGGGAAGGTGGGGGTGGGTGGGAAGAGGTTAACCAAAGACCTTATATGCATATGTGCATAGCACAGGGACACAGACAATAGTGTGGCGGAGGCCTGGGAGGAGGGCAGGGGCGGAGAGAGGGCAGGGGACATCTGTAATACTTTCAATAATAAAGATACATTTAAAAAAACAACAGTGGAAATGCACATGACTGAATACCTATCTCACCAAATGCCAGACCCTAGAGGACTCTTGCTTCTTTCTGCGACCAGTGGGTTCATTTTCCTCCTAATCTAAGGATAGCAGGATAAACTGTGACTTTCAACAACAACAAGAAAAGTGTCTCAGCCTGGGATCCGCACAGTTTGCTTCTGCCGTCTGGATCCCCTTGGAAAGATGCATGATACTGCAGTGAGCTTTCTCCTGGGACACCTTGAGTTTGGGTCCCCGGCCCTGCCGCCCAGGCACCATGTGATCTTAGGGAAATTCACAGAGCTAGAAACGAAATCCAGCGCCTTAGTTCCTAACGATGTAAGGCAATAGGAAGTTGGGCAGGGCCGAAAGTGATAGCTCCCTTGAAGAATGTTGGGAAACTCCCTAACACTTTGCACAGCTCTGAGACGCTCAGTGCGAGCAGGGGTCAAGCTCCACCAAGGGTCAAATGGACATCTGCCCAGTGACCTGGGGGTGGGAGGGGTGGAGAGCTGAGGATGGCTTACACTATATGCACTTTTCATGAGGACAGATGGGAGCAGATGTGGCTCTGGTTCCCAGGAAAAGGCAGGCCATCCTAGTGCATCACACCCTGAGGATTTGCACAGCCTGCTCAGCAGAGGACATTGGGTGTGATGCTGAGAGCCAAATCCTAAATACCTGAGCCTTCTCCAATTCTACAGCACTGGGAAAACATCTTGTGCTTGCTGACCACGGGATGGCCTTCCACTCAAGAGTGAGGACAGGCTCTGCTGTTCCTGACTTCTTTCCATGTGGGTGTGGGCATGACACATGCTCCTACCACAGCTCAGGCACCAGGGATCCTGCTGTCCCCTGGGAATTTGGGACATTTAGTCAGAGGGATCTCCAAGGTCATCCACTGACGCCTGACTTCTTTTCCATCACCTTCCACAAATAGCCATGTCTCTTTCTCTTTTAACACCTCCAGTAATAGGAAGCTCACTAACTTTGCAGCCTGATTGCATATTTTGGGGATTTGGGGGATTTCTAAAAATGTCTTATGGAGATTCTTTTCTTGTAATGAACAGAAACTTATCTTTATCTCCTTATAGTTTTTTTCTTTCCGGTCTTTAGTAGGATGGCCATGTCGTTTATTGTGCAAACCCAGGTTCATGTCTGAGACTAAATAGAGGCACTATTATTAATTATACCAGGACAATAGGGATAAACTGGAGCTCTCCTGGCAAAACAAGACTTAAGACTGCCTCAATCTTAGGTTTATTCCAGGAATAGCTAGAACAATTCTAGTTCCCCTTCCAGATATTCAAAGGCACTTGGATTACCCCCTGTGTCCTCTCTCCTCTAGAATGAACAAGGGTGGCTGGTTTCCTTAGTGGAAAGATCATTGGACCAAGAACAAGAAATAGCTATCTGACTTTTGGGCGCAACAACGGGAAGGGCCAGTTGCCTCCCAAGATCCAATGTTATGTTCTAATATTTCAGAAAAGAAAGCAATTTGTAGGATTCTAAAATGTGAAAGGTCTGTCAAAAGGACATGAGTTCAACCACACAAATTGAGAAACACCAATGTGGTTTTATTTGTTCTGCAGAAGTATTTAAAAACTGAAATTTTTTCAAGAGGCAGTATAATGTGGTGGCCAATGGATGCTAAATTTGTCTGCATCCTGGGGCTGAGCTGGCTGCATCAGAATCTGGTGGAAAGTGTATTAAAAATCAGATTCCTGGGCCTCAGTTCAGAATCTCCATGGGGCCTGCAGCATTTGCCTTCTGAAAAGCTCTAGAAAAAATTCTAATGATGAGCTAAGTTTGAGATCCACCAGCAAAATTATCAAGAGCGCGAACATGGGTGTCATACATTCATTCGCTCCACAAATATTTATTGAGCACCTACTATGTGCCAGATACATTCTAGACCCAAGAGAACCAGCAGTAGACCAGAAAAAGAAAAGAAAAAGAAAAAGAAAAACAAACAGATTTGTAGTCAAGGGATGATCTGGCATTACTAGCTATGCGACTCAACTTTTCAATGCCTCCGTCTCCACTTCATAAGGTTGTTGTGATGTTTAAATAAGGTGATAAAGTAAAGTACTTACCCCAGGGGCTGGTCCCCAGTGAGAACTCCATAAATGTTTGTTTCAAAGGGCACAGCATGTTGAGGATGACAGTGATGCAACAGACAACTGTTTGAGATCTAGAAAAGCTTTTCTAGATAAAGCTAGAAAAGGAAAACAAAAGAAGCTTTTTAGTCGCATCCTGTGGAGATGTGGAAAGACTACCTGCCATCACATCTAAGTTCACAGTGCACCATGTGGCCCCTTTTTACACTAAGACTTTGAGTGGCTATTTTAAAAAACTCCTTATCTCAAGTATAATATGAAGGACCTATGATGATAAATAGATATTCCATCCTACATGCCTGTTCCATAAACCCCTATTCACTCAAAACATGTCTCCAAAAAAAAGTGTCCTGTCACTTGGCCCACTCTGACGTTCTTCTGGGCCATTCTAGCTGCTGATGTTCACCTTGACCTGTGGCCCACGAGTCAGATGCATCATTCCAGGCATGATCTTAACTAAAAATATATAACAAGAGAAGTAATAAGGAAATTTAAATGGCAAGGAGTTGAGCTATCGCTTCTGTCATTCTAGTTCTTGCACATGGGCAGGCCTCAGGCCAGGCTCATGTGTCCATAGCTGGGATAAGGCAGTCACTTGGGAAGAAGATGGACAGAAAGACAGAGGGGATATGCAGAATAAGACCACCACGGAGTGAGGCAGGGCCATGGAGAGGGGGAGACTGAGAAGCTTCCTATTTTTTAGGCAACAGTTTTCACTCTTCCGAGGAGGTCAACAGATATTGTAATGAGAACATCTTGGCCGAGACCATGATTCATTGTCCAAAACTGGGCTGGGCCCCTCGCACTGGGAGAATTTCATAGTTTTTCATATTACTCTCAAACCCCACTCCCCTGGTTAAGGGTGTCACTCAGGGCTTATTGCAGAAAGGGTCAAACGGCCTCCATTCATATGTCCTAGGGGGCCGGGGGCTTGGGAAGAGTGGTGGTGGTGGTGGGAGCAGACAGGAGCAGGGCTCAAGGGCTGTACTGGGAGAGAGTAGCAGGAAAGATCCCAGGAGGGAAAACTCAGCTCTCTCTGTTCACACAACCTTGGTTCAGAGCCAGGAAGAGAAGCAGACACTGAAATGCGATGGGAGAACAAGAAGTTGAAAGGAAACGCAACCTCCAAGAGGCCACTGGCCAGCTGCGGTGCCACCAGGGACTGCTGCGTAGCCTGGGCATGCACACTTCCGAAGGGTGCCTTTCATACAATTAGGGCTAGGCCTTCTTTATTTATTTATATTATTTTAAATAAATTAATTTAGGTTAGATTCATTTTTAAAAGTTATTAAGCAGATAACAGCACAAGTTATATGTAAATGTGGCAAAATTTGTGCAGATGGTAAGTGAAGTGTGGGAAGCTTGGAGATAACACATGAGCAAGTACAATCTAAAAGATGGTAGATGTGACATGGTGACCCCTTGGAGACTCGAGCTAAATGTTTGATTCACTACTGATTCCCAGCACTTAAAGTTGGATTGTATCACAATAGGTGCTCAATAAGAGCTTATAATGAATGGATGGATAGAGGGAGGGAGGGAGGAATGGAGGGAAGGAGGGAGGGAGGGAGGGAGGGAGGGAGGGAGGGAGGGAGGGAGGGAGGATGGTGGATGGGTGGATGGCGGATGGATGATAAAGAATTGATAAATGGATGAATGAATGAATGAATGAATGAATGAATGAATAATGGATGGTGCTAGATAAATGGATGGGTAGATGAAAGATGGATAGATAGGTAGATGGGTGAGGGATGAATGGATGGAGATAGATGATGAATTATGGATGAATGGATGTATTAATGGATAAATGAGGAAATGAATAAATAAGTAAACCCTAACCTTTGGAATCAGAAGGACTTAGATTAGAATTGCAATAGATGAGGGATAGCATCAAAGGTGTTGGTGACTGGAAGTGGGAAGGGGAGGCAAGCATTCTTCCTCTGAGGTGTCATCTGGATGCTAAAACCCTCCACACTGCCACCGTTAGCACTGAGCAATGGAAACACTATGCTAAGACAGGAAACATTAATCTGAAGCCAACTCGGTTGGCCACATCAAAATGTCATTGCTGGATGGAGACACTAGCAGCAAATACCTAGTGAAGTGAGCATGAATGGAAACATCTAGAGCTGTAAATGTTTGGAAATGCTGACTCATGTAAGTCTGAACTTCTAACCATTTGCTGATGAGAAAGGCATCTTGCAGGTGCAGCCCATGAATGCAGAGGGCTCCAGAGACCGCCATCAATCACGTGTCAAAAGGACAAAGAAACACAAGTGCTTTGGGCTGCCCCACACAAGTAGGAGCTCCTTTCACAGGTCAAATTGCAACAGAGGGGATTTTTGCCTTGGCAAAATTCCCCCAGAGGGGGGAATGATAATTTGCATGACACAGGACAGACTGCCCTTGTAATGCAAACACTCTCTACTTCTCTTATGACAAAATGTTTTGGAAAACATGACTTCTTCAATCTCGGGACGGACTCTTCTGCTTTCTCCTGCCTGTTTCTTGCTGAAGGATTTAAAGTGACATTACTTTCATCTCTTCCCTCATTTCAATGCAGGGAAAGAAGCCTGACTAACAGAAGCCTAAAAAGCTCAATCTTTACCCACAGAGAGAAGTTACAGTCCAGCCTCTGAGCACAGTCCTGGCTCTCCACTCGCTGGCATGTTCCTCCACCTCTCTGTGCCTCAGTTTCCACATCTGTAAAGTAGGAATAACATCCACAGGGCTGTTGTGAGGATTAAGTAAGTTAATAAAGGCAAAGCATCTAGACATAGTGAACACTCAGTAAATGTTCCCTAGTATTATTCTGTGATCTTATCAGAAACTTTCACCTAGAGAATGTCATCTAACCCCCATAACCTTAGGAATTTGTCCTAGTTTTCAGACTGTACCACTAAGAATCAAAGGCTAAAGGACTTCCCAAAGCCTAGTAAATAGTAGAGGCAGGACACAAATCAGGTTTCAATCCAGACTCCTTGCCTTCTTGTCTTTCCTGCCATCCCGTGCTATCGTGCCAACCTAATGTGGCAATTAAATACCATCTCCATAAATTTCCTTTAACTCAGATCATATTTAAAATTTATCAGTCTAACAACAGAATGAATTCTCCGCTTCCCCCCCCCATTGGTTTGTTGTCGTTCAGCATGTGTGTGCGTTGGGTTGAGAAGAGATGCTGAAATCTGACTCTAATGACCTTGAAGGTGAACCCGATTGCATCTTTATGCTGTGAGACACAGTGCTGAGGAATGTGGAGGAGGGACTTAGTGAGAAGACATGGTCCATGGGGGCCCCTGCCTGGAATTGGCCCCTCGTCTCCTGTGCAGGCCAGTCCAGAAGGCCGGGGCTGCTAGAGGCGACTGGAGATCTTGGAGCCTGCCCTTTGGTGACCAGCTCCTTCCAGGACTCCAGGCGTCCTCCAGGCCTCTGTCTAGATCCCGTGCCCATCCTGAGCTCAACACATCTTACCTTGCGAGAGATTGTAGGGTAGAGAAGAAATGGGCATAAATGAAGACGTGTTTGATGGGAAGCAGAAAGGGGAAAAGCATCGAGGGAGGTTCTCCCAACAGCCTGAGCTTTTCCCTGAAAAAGGAGGCAAGAGGACTGCGTGAGTGCGGGGAGGTGAGAGGGGGCTGAAGCGAAGTAAGAGAAGGCAGGCAGGACAGGGAAAGGAAAGGCCGGGAGATGCCGAGGGCCTTTCTCGTCGGCAGCCCCTACACGTGTCTTCCGTAGAAAAGTAGCTTCCACCCTGGAAAGGTCAGGCGGTGGCCTCTAGGGCTCCTCTGAGGGCAGACGCTGAGTTCATGCAGCTCTGCGTGGGTTCATTCAGTCACTGCGTAAACCCTTGTTGAGCACATCCTATGTCCTGGGAACTTGGCTGGCTCCAAGGGTACCCTGGTGGAAATAACCACAGCCTTGCTCTCAGGAAACTTCCGTGTGATGAGGGAGGCTATAAACAGAATCAAACCATGTTTGCCCTGCCGGTGTGGCTCAGTTGGTTGGGCGGTGTTCCATGCACCAAAAGGTCACTGGTTCAATTCCCGGTCAGGGCACATGCCTGGGTTGTGGGCTTGATCCCTGATCCCTGGTAGGGGGTGTGCAGGAGGCAGCTGATCCATGCTTCTCTCTCTCATTGCTGTTTCTCTTTCCCTCTCCCTCTATCTCTAAAATCAATGAAAACATATTTTAAAAACTCTCACACACACACACACAAAAAACATGTCCAGAAATACGGAAACAAGCAGAGTATGAAGAGAGAGAATCACCGGTGCACCTTCAGGGCGGGGGTGGGAGAAGGCCTCACAGCAGAGCAGGACAGAGTTCCCTCGGGCAGAGGGAACAGCATGCGTGGAGGGGCCTAGGAGCAGCCGTCAGGGCAGGGAGTGGGCAAGGGCAGTGAAGTGAGGCTGGACCATTAGTGGGCCGGGTGGGTCAGGTGGGGATCCACAGGATTGGGGTCTTTGGAAGTCAGCTTGACCATCGGCTTTGGTACGTAACCAGGCTTCCTTCGGCAGCAATGTCCAAAATACACACTTTGAAAGTCTTAGGCTAAGGTACTATTCACATCGTCTACACTGTCCCCAAGCTCCAGTGTAGACCAGACAAAATCCTTGGAGATGGCTGGGATCAAGGGATCAAGGGTCATGCTAAGCTCAAATATTTTGCTCTTAACAGAGCTCATGGCCTTGGCTGACATCAAAGCCACTGGGAGCTTTGTAAATATACTATGGATGCCAGGGCTCCCCGTCAGGCCTTCCACACCAGAGTCCCCACGGGTGGGGGGTGGGGAGGGGTAGGGTCAAGACCCAGACGATTTTGCTGTCTGACAAAGTTTCAGCATAACCACCTGAGACTCATAAAACCTGGTCTCATCACAGACCACGTCGGAGATGGTGCCCAAAGAGAAGGCCTTTCCCTCTGTTCATAATGACTCCACCCAAGCATTTCTCCCCCCGCACCATTTACCTGCCGCTGCCTCTTAGGAAAGTCAACCTGTCCATTTGTCAATATTTACTCTGTCTGCCGCCCTCAACGGAAGAAGGGGAAACTGTTTTCGCTGTCAACCCCGTGTTTATCCAAAGGATTTGTAGGCTTTCTCAGAGCTATGGAAAATCGATCACTCCCAGTTAACCTGTGCCCTTAATGAGGTGGGAACTCTTCTCCCACCGCCCAATCCATCAGGGATGACAGTGCATGGCTGTCAACCAGTAAGAATCCAGGTTGAAAAGAATTTCCCCCAGAACCCTGGGGAGACAGATGCGCAGTGTAACCCAACCCGAGAGGGTAAGGCTTGCCCTGCTGTTTCAGGGGACAGAACCGCTGGGCTCCATCTGGGACCCATTTGAAAGAGACCAGCAAATGCTGAGACTCTTGATATTCTTTGGCATTCGGAAAGCCTACCAGCCCATTACATTCGCTCCAATCAATAGTGTGTCTGGTGCTACTTCCAAGGCAGGGCTCTGCTACTGTTGAATCCAAAGAAATTGCAATTCAGGTTGCTGGAACAAGCATTGCTGGGGTGGCAGGCATTCCTGGGCCCGGCTCCCAGGGGGGAGTGATGTTTGCAATTGGAACACCAGCCAGCTTCAATCGGCTTCAGTAGCCTCAGTCACAGCCACGTGGTTTTGGACATCTGAGCCACCTGGGACAGACACACTGAAAAGCCATTTACTGGGCTCAGGAAGACAAACAAATCTGATCACTGCCTTCGTCATTCAGAAGAGCCCTGGGGTTTTATGGGTCAATCTGAGGGGCCCAAAGCAGGAACATCTGAGAAAGAGCTTCAGGGACCACGGACTCTCCACCAAAAGTGCAGCCCAGATGTGCTGCTCCAGCTACCAGCGCGTGCGCTGAGCCCTGAGCCAGACAGCAAGAAGGAAACCAAGGCTGTGGACCATCGGGCAAGTCCCCGGCCATTTGATACGCCTTTGGAGGGGCCCAAAGGCCTCATAAGGAGAATCGAGGAATCTGGGTGAAGTTAACTGTAGGTGAGGAAAGAGAGGGACAGACAGAGACAGAGAAGAAGAGGGAGATTGAGAGACAAAGGGAAGGGGGGGTAAAGGGTAGGAAGGGAGGGAGATGAATGTCTTTAATGTGTACCTGCCCTACTGCCTGCCAGTAAGAGCTTTACACATTTTAACTCATTGAATCCTTCCAACACAACACTCTGAGATAAGTCTTGTTATCTTTAAAATGGGGACAACACTAGGACCCACCCCAAAGGATTGCCCTTCCATAGAATGTCAATAAAATAGTACCTGGAATGTGCTTAAAACAGCCTTAACCAGTAGTGGGTGCTCAATAAGTGTTATGTACTTATTAGTAGTATTATTACTACTACTACTACTACTACTTTTATTATACCCATTTTACAGATGAGGAAACTGAAGCTTGCAGAGGTCACATGGGCAGTGGGCAACAGCCAGCATCAAACGTTAGGTCTTCCCAGCTCTGGAGACTGAGGTCTTTTCTGCATTAACCATGCGATGTGAAGATCTCACTTCCTCTAGAAAGAGTGTGTGGGCCTACCTGGGAGCTGCTCTTAGGGACCCCAGCCATGTAGAACTTCCATCACTGAGTTTGCTGTGCTCTGCAAGGTGTCCTGACCTCTCCTGCTCCCTGGAAACAGGAAACCCTGCTCGGGGTATTGGTGTGTCGCAGGCCCTGTTGTCCAGGCCACTCCTGGGGTGGCTGCCGTGGGAGCCCACACCTGGTCCCCTGGAGGCCCTTTACCCTGGGATGCAGGGTTGCTGGGATCCCTCGCCTCCTGACACCTGGGCTCTCTCCCTAAGACGACTGAGCTTGCACCCAGCTGGGCTGCCCAGCGAGGCGTGGCAACCCACCAGAACGAAACATGGTGTCTTCCCACACACTTCTGTTTTATTCCTGTTTTGTGTGGCCTTAAGGTCTAGGTCTGAAGAAGGCTTCTCATACATGTTGTTTCACATGACTTTGGAGAGTTTTCCCCTTCGAGGGGGCAAAATTGGCATTTTAATTTTTTAAAATTCATCCTCACAAGAGGAAAAGCATTCCTAATAAGACTTTTTCTCAAAAAACTCATGGTCTAAATGGGAAATAAATACCAAAAAGTTAAATCTGCCCTGGCCAGTGTGGCTCAGTTGGTTGAGCACTGCCCCGTGCACCCAGAGGTTGCCGCTTTGATTCTGGGTCACGGCACATGCACGGGTTTCAGGCTAGATCTCCAGTAGAGGGTGGGCAGGAGGCAGCCGATCGATTTCTCTCTCCTTCGCCCTTCCTCTCTCTCTAAAATCAATTAAAAAAAATATTACCAAATTAAATCTGATTTTTAAAATATATATATATTGATTTCAGAGAGAGGAAGGCAGAGAGAAACATCAATGATGAGAGAGTTGTCATTGATGGGCTGCCTGTTGCATGTCCCGGACTGGGGATGGAGCCCACAACCCGGGCATGTGCCCTGACCGGGAATCAAACCGAGATCTCCTGGATCCTAGGTCAATGCTCAACCACTGGGCCATGCCCGGCTGGGCAAATCTGATTCTTAAAGGCTATTTAAGGAGTGTTACAAATACTGACACTTGAAAAATTCTACACTCATTAGCATTCTAATCTAATCTCCATTCTCTCTCTTATTCTGTCATGCATTATTATTCAGACATTTGTTGGCTCCAAAAGACTGTTAACTTGTTTTTCAAGTTATCCAGCTAACCTACTCCCTTTAAAATATCTATATTAGCATCACACTGTCTCTTTGCTAAGTATTTGAAGGATCTGATAACTATTTTATATTTAAAATTCATAGCTTTTATTGCCATCGTTAGTAATTACAGCATTTTGCAACAACAAATATACTTTTGGCTCCAGCAGACTCGTAGAATTTCCAAATATAAAGTGCATCTTCCCTCCAGCATATATCTGGCTTGTGGTCCTCTACTTGAAAATGCTTATTCAGGAACAAATGATAGATCCGCGTGATGTGGCCTGTTCTGATGACTGGCCGTTCCATGGCATGGAAGTGCTGTAATCTGTGGGGTCATGAGATCATAGGTCACACAGACACAGCCAGGTGCCAGGGACCACACTGAAGCAGGGACTCAGTGATCTTCCAAAGGCAATGCCTCAGAGGCAGAGCCGAACACATGGAGGTCGAATGCAGAGTCCGGCTGGCTGAAGGCACAGTAACACACATAGCGTCCTTCTGAAACTATCTCTTTGCCCATTTGTTCAAACTAAATTGTGAGCCTGGTGAGGGCCAATTTGTGTCTGACTCACTCTGGTATCTCTACCCCTGGCACAGGGCTTGCCTGTCATATCGTTGGTGGGATCAAACTGTGTCCCCCGGAGGCTTCTGAGAGGTCGGCTTTTTCTCTGAGCAGCACCAGCTCCACATACCTTCCTCGACTCGCATGATCAGGCTCAGGTCTCTGCTTCTAGCCCTGACTCTGTCTTCAGCCGGGCCCAGCGGACCAAATTATGTCATGGCCCTGTCCATCATAGTTAACCCTTGGGGTCCATCATAGTTACCCTTCTGACCTGTCATGCTAGAGGCGCTGGCACAGCATCTGCCCCTTATCCTGTCCCCAAGGAGACAGGGCCAGAGGTTGTGCTTCATCAAAGCAGAAGTATCTTTTGCCATGAGATCAGAAAGGAGTATATTACTCTCCTGAGTTCTCTGGAGAAATAGAAGATAGATGATAGATGACAGATAGATGGTAGATAGATGATAGATAGATAGATAGATAGATAGATAGATAGATAGATAGATAAATAGATAGATGATAGATAGATAGATAGATAGATAGATAGATAGATAGATGATAGATAGATAGATGATAGAGATAGATAGATGATAGATAGATAGATAGATAGATAGATAGATAGATAGATAGATGATTGATAGATAGATAGATGATAGATGATAGATAGATAGATAGATAGATAGATAGATAGATAGATAGATAGATAGATAGATAGATAGATGATAGATCATAGATAGATGATAGATCATAGATAGATAGATAGATCATAGATAGATAGACAGATAGATTTATGATAAGAAATTGGCTCTCACATTGGTATGGAAGCCCAAAAGTCACAAGATCTGCAGTCACCAAGTCAGCAAGCTAGAGGCTCAGGAGAGCTGAGGAGGTACTCCGGGTCCAAGCCCCAAAGCCTGAGAACCAGGAGAGCCGATGGTGTAAATTCCAATCCAAGTCATTTCTCTAGTAAACGCAGAGGGTTTGAGCCCATGCTGTGATCAGGTCCTGTTATAAGAGCCGAAAACAATGAGTGGCAGAGAACGAGACAGAGAAGCCACCCTCCTTACATTTCTGGAGCCGAGGTGACAGGAGACAGAAAAATACACAAATAGTGGAACACATAGTGTGTCGCAGTGATGAGTGCTATGGAGAAAACACGGAACTGGCAACGATGGCCAGGGCTCCTGGGGCAGTCATTTTAAACCCGTGAACAGGTTTCCCTGTTGAACGACACCTGGGGAGGTGAGGGGACCTTGAACACCCTGTTCTTAAGGGAGCTGCCTGCCGGGCAGAGAGAACTGCAGTGCAGATGCCTTGGGGTGGAAGCCTGCGGGGCTGGTCCAGGGGGACCCAGGAGGTCACTGTGGCTGGAGCTGAGTGACCTAGGACAGTGTCCTCCAAGTTCTGTCCTTGAACCAACAGTGTCAGCATCACCGGGGGGCTAGTTAGAAAAGGGCAAATTCCCCCATTCCATACCTGTGGAAATAGAAACTCTGGGTGAAGCCCGACTGGGTGCGCGTGTGTGTGTGTGTGTGTGTTCATGTTTTACTTTGTAATAATTTAAGATCTACAGAGGATTGTCAAGTTAGTACAGAAATTTCCCATATATCCAGCTTCCCCTGATGTTAACATCTTACGTAATCATGGGACTTTTTTTTTAAACCAAGATGAACACTGGTGCAACACTACTGACTAAGCTGCGAACTTTATTTGGATTTCACAGTGTTAGCAATTTTGGGTCGAATGAGGCCTCCATGTGATGCCCACTAGAGCTCGAGCGACCCCGGTCTAGGGGAACAATCAAGGGACAGAAGGAGAGGGAAGCTGGGAGAGGTCTAGGTCTTGCAGTCCTACGGGCCATTGCGAGGCCTTTGCTTTTCCCCGGGTGAGATGGAAAGCGACGGGAGCAATCGCAGGATTCTGAGCTCACAGGACACTTGCACGGCGCTGTCTGACGTGACTGCCCTATTTAAAGTTGGAAGGGCGCTCTCCCACCCCTACCCCCAGCCCTGGCAGGCGATTCCCCTTCCCTCGCTGTATTTTTCTTCTAGTCTTTGCTTTTCCCCCCTTATTTATTATCCTGACTGTATTCTTCTCTGTCTCCTGCTAGCTGTCCAAGGCCTGGGAGCTTTGTCTTAGTCACTGACAGGTTCCCAGCACCTGGAACAGCTCCTGGCACAGCACGAGGACTCTGCAAACATTGGCTGAAAAAAAGAAAACACTTAGAGACAACAAAGTAAGCAGGGAAGGGGCGAACCGTTTTGACCTTTATTTTGAAAGGCCCATTCTGGGTGCCAGGTGAGGAAAAGGCCTACACCAGGTGGCGGTGGAGGGGCAGAACGGGCAGGGCTGAGAGCAGGGAGACCCGGGCAGTGGCGCCTACAGTGATCAGCAGGGGGATCACGGCTGATGTTGCACAGATGACTATGGGGTCTTGTGTCTTACACATGCTGGTTGGCCAGACATTAACATTACAGACATCTGAAAAATACACTGTTTATGAAGAGCTCTGCAGAGGAACTTTTGCAGATACATCAACTTTTTTATTTTAAGAATAAAAAATAAACTCCTAATATTTGGTTATTTTTAAAGAATTTCCTGTGCACGTGCAAAATGCCCAGCTTATATTTTCCATTAAGACAGGCAGAGTCTATTATCACAGCCTTGATGTTTAAGTTCCCATCAAAGGGAGCGGCGGCCAAGATGGCCAGATCCCCAGCCTAAGAATGTTAAACACACTTCACAACAGACCCCAGACTTCACACACTTTATTTAATATGGATAGCATGGCTCACAAAGGACATCCCCTTTCTCCCAGGAATGGTGAGGATGTGGGGGGGGGGGGCGGTGGGTGTCATTGAGATAACAGCCCAAAAGTAGCATGCCACTTCAGAGGTAAAGGGAAAGCCTGGGGGCTAACCCTAGTCCTGCCTGTATTAGCTGTGTGACCTTGGACAAGTTATTCAACTGCTCTGGGCCTGAGTGTCGTCACCTTACTATCACTGATAACTGCTCCTGGCGTTTTGCATGCATATCCGAGTGCAGAACTTAATGATTTTCATTTTAGCGAGGGAGGCTGCTGTTGAGTTGCCAACTGTATCTCTAAATGGGGAAGATAGCAAGTCATTTTCCAGGAAACCGTTCTGTTCCTGGAAGCATTCAAAGGGCCCTTTTGGTTATGTGGATGTAGGATGCGAAGAGCCCCACTGCTCTGGAGGAAAGGCTCAATAGGACGGTTTCTTGGCTTAGAAAAGGCCACTCCTCTCCAGCCCCTTCCAATTTCGCATAAGGACAGAGGAGACGCCTGGGAGGGGAAATTGGAGGGCTGACTCCTTCTCTTTGTAGGTTCCACTGCTAGACCCTCTGCTGGATGGAGGTTGGCTAGACCTAAGTCAACTGGCAGGAAAGGACCCCCTCCCCCCCAGGGCCTGGAAAGGGGAAACCGTGCACATGTTTGTTATTATCAGAGAGTGGACATCAGTAATCACAAGTATTTGAACTGCTTTGCAGTTTCCAAGGCATTGTCACATTTGTCAATATGGCCTTCACAACGCCATGGTTTGCCCTGACTTCTCAGCATGAGGAAGCCGCACCGCCACCCCCTAGTACAGCGAGGAAAGATCCCCCTGGGGTTCCATCCAAGAACCGCCCTAGTGGATGCCCAGCATCTGTGGCTTCGGATAGCTGCATATGTCTCTCCACCCCATATTTTGCCCTTAAATCCCTGTTCATCACCAGCCACTCTTCTCTCCTCCCGGATAGAACTCTTCCCGAGGCCCATCAGTCCAAATCAAGGCTTACTTTTCCCCCAGCTTCGAATGTCCTGGTCCACCTCCTGGCTGCCCCTTTCATCTCTCCTCCTTAGCTTGATGATTGCCCACCCACATCCTCCCAGGTACCTCTCTGCTAACACACCCCAGCCCTCAAAGCTTCCCTTGGCCTATTGCCCCCTAAGCAGCTCCCTGCACCTTCAGGAACATGGGCGATTAAATTCACCTGACAGATGATGAACCTGGCTGGATCCATACAACCAACCAACCAGTGTTGCCCCAAAAAACAGCCCAGCTTTTGGGATTCCCCCCGCACACACACACCTATATCTCCACTGTTTCCCTCACACCAGTTCACCTTTAACTTATAAGAACATTAACATCATCCCAGCCACGCAATGCATTTATGGAAACGTGGGGTATTTCATTCAATATAATAGGGCTTCATCACATTCTTTTCATATCTCGTGGGGTGACACCCCACCCCACCCTACAGTCATGGCCAGAGTGGTTTAGGGTGACCAGGGAACAGCAGTAATAGGGCCTTTCATCCCAACCCAAACAAGAACTGTCACACCAAGGAGCCGTGACTGCAAAAAGGCCAGTGAGTAGCTTAAGGAAAGGAAATGGCCTCAGGGGGCCAGAATGTGCCAAACAGCTGACCAGTGAAATCTAAATTGGCAACAAGACCCAGTTTGCATTTCAAAGGGGAAATTAAAACCAGGCTTTTGGGGAGGGCAGGCCCTAATCAGAAGGGAGGTGATGCCTGTAACCAAGGCAACGTGCAAGCACCAGCTTTTCCCTTTTCTTTTCTCCCCAGTGGCCGGCTTCCAAAGGGGCCTCCTACACTCATATATCTCAGGGAGAGGTGTCAGGGCAGGATGAAGACATCTTATTCCCTGAGAAAATCCAAAATGTTTAGGATGCTCCCACCGAAGGAAATTTTAAAAGATAAAGAAAAATCACCATGGTTGCTTACGTCAGCAGAGAGGCTTACATACTAAACATAGGAAGCCACTCACATCCTCCCAGACTGAGGTCATGAAGCCCCTTCTAGAAGGATCAGAAATTTAAAAGGGAGTTATATAAAAATAGTCAAGAGTAGCCTACGTTTACGTGAGCGCTGCAGGGCGCCCGGTGGTTTTCCATACATTACTATCGCGGGAGGTGGATCTCACCGTCTCCATCTGCAAGGGGAGAAAATAAGGCCCAGGCAGCTGAAGCGACTTGTCCAAGGTCTGGCACGTGTCCCGGAGCCCCGACAGACTCAGCCAGTGCTCGGTATGTACTTGTTCAACGAATGAACGCAGCTCATGCGAGGGCCGAGCTTGGCTTTAAAGGTTCCAAACCCAAGTTCAGTTTCTTGCTGTGTTGCTCCATCCTCATTGTGCTGATTTCCTGCAGGAGCCTCTCATTCTTTCACCCAGCGATTCAGCGAGTCTCACGGGGGCCCCGCCGTGTGCCAGCCCCTGTGTCTGCAGCGCCAGCCCCAGCGGGAAGGAGGCCGGGGCTCTCGTGCAGCTCACGCTCAAACCGAGAGGGTGAGGGCCGGGGGCGGACAGGGAGACAGGGGCAAGCGAGAGAACTGCGGCCCCCGACACATGCCCTGCAGGAAACAGACGGGGATGTGTCGGGAAGCAATGAAGCAAAGGTGTCCGTGGGGCTATTTGGGGGGTCTCTGGAGGCTGCTATCAACATCATGGCCATACTTATACTTACAGTAGTGTCCTATTAACCAAAATTTCTAATATCTATAAGCTTCCATTTAAGTACACTTTAAAACACTAACTGGATGGAATTTTTTTTTTAATAACCCTCACTCAAGGATATTTTCCCCATTGCTTTTCTGTGAGAGTGGAAGGGAGAGAGAGGGAGAAGGAGAGACAGAGAGAAACAGTGATGTGAGAGACACATCGAATGGTTGCTTCCCGCACACACGTGCCCCAACCAGGGCCGGGGATGGAGCTTGCAACCGAGGTGCGTGTCCTTGGCCGGAATCGAACCTGGGACCCTTAAGTCCCCTGTCCGATGCTCTAACCGCTGGACCAAACTGGCTAAGGCTGGATGGAAACTTTTAATAAATACTGTGCATTTTGCTGCTTTATTAAGCACCCGGATGAGGTCTAGAAAGCTATCAGGTCCATACTTAACGGTTATACTAAATGATGGCTCCGTTATTTCCTTTTGTCTGTCAACTGTCACCTTTTAGTGAAACATCAGGAGAGCCACCCTCATATTTTTAACCAGCAGTGAGCTGTGACTTGGAGGGAACCAACTGCGGATCCATTAAAATCAATAATCTTTGGAAAACAACAGAACTCAAACTAGAGCATAGCATCCCAACCAAGTTCCGGGCTCCGTCTGATCTGGACCCCAGGAATCTGTTCAGCCTCAGGGCCTTCATCCATATAAAGAAGAATTGCCCTAAGTGGCCTGAGGTTCTTTTTGGCTTTAAAACTCTGTGATGCAGGACTTTCACTTCCAGCCATGATGGAGTAACAGGAAACAACCAACTCACCAGACAAGACCAATGTAACAATGCTTTTCGAGACCGCGGGCATCCAGCAATGCTGGGTAGGTGGAAAACAAACAAGGTGAGCCAATGATTTCCCCAGCTTCCTGTCTTAAAAGAGTTTCCATGCCATGGGGCAGAAGGGGAGCCTAAGCAGCGCCCAGCAAACTCCTGAGTTGAAAACACACAGCTGAGGATCCAGGGAGACTGAGGATCTAGAGCTCCTAGGACAGCCCTGGAGAGGAGAGAGGTCCACAGAAAAGGGGCTCCAGGAATCTGCAAAGGGCTCCTCCTAGGTATTCAGCAGACACCTGACCGGTGCAGGCATCTGAGGACACTGTCTGAGGCCAGGAAAAGAACCACCAGAAAGGATCAGAGGGAACATCATACAGCGTTCACACAAGGCAAGGAAGAGTGTCTGTTCCCAAGGGCCAACCTGAAAAGCTTCACCGGGCACAGGGCATTCGGTAGAGCTCTTAGCTCTTGCCTCAAGACTGGGGCCAGTTAGCCCTTGACAAAATGTTGCCCTGGTTTCTCCTAATAGGCTTAAAAGGAAGATCTGAATAAAACAGACTACTTAACTGTGTCCCAGATAAGGCTCAAGAATATTTATAGGAATACAAAAATATTCAGCAACTGATAGGTAAAATTGACAGTATCTGGCGTTCAATCAAAGGTTAGCAGGCTTGCAGAGGCAGGAAAACTGGATGCATAGTGAGGGGAGTCAGCCGGTTGACACGGGCCTAGGATGGACGCTGATGTTAGACTTAGAGAATAAGAACATGAAAGGTTGTTATAACTATATTATTATAACTAAAGGTTATTGTAACTGTTTCCCAGCTACATAGTCACAGAAGGTATAAAAAAGACCAAAGGGTACAAGCTTTCAGTTATAAGGTGAGTAAGTTCTGGAACTCTAGTGTACAGCATGGTGACTGTAGTTAATAATAATGTTTTATACACTTGAAGTTTGCTAAGAGAGTGGATCTCAAGTGTTCTCACCAAAAACAAAACAAAACAAAACAAAACAAAACAAAACAAAACAAAACAAAACAAAACAAAACAAAACGTAACTATGGGAGGTGTTAGGTATGTTACTTAGTTTGATTGTGGTAATCATTTCACAAGGTATACATCTATCAAAACAGTACATTGTACACCTTAAGTATATACAATTGTTTATCAAAAACAATAAATAAAAATATTGTTTTAAAAAACTGTTAGTCTTATCATGGTGATCACTTTGTGAATTATATAAATGTTGAATCACTATGTTGTATACCTG
Source organism: Miniopterus schreibersii (assembly GCF_964146895.1). Classification (NCBI taxonomy): domain Eukaryota; kingdom Metazoa; phylum Chordata; class Mammalia; order Chiroptera; family Miniopteridae; genus Miniopterus; species Miniopterus schreibersii. Next base: position 176,142,779 of record NC_138102.1, read on the forward strand.
AAACTAATATAATACTATATGCCAACTGTGATTAAAAATTAATTAAAATTTTTTTAATAAAAAAATTAAAATTAGAAAAAGAAAACGGAAAAAAGACCATTTTTGAACTTCTAGAGATGAAAATTACACTGGGGAGAATTAACAACAGGTCAGGTAATTCAGAAGAACATATTAGTAAATTTGAAGGCATAATAATAGAAACTATCCAACAAGAAACATACAAAGAAAAAAATTTTAAAGAAAAGAGCATCAGTGATCTACAGGACAACTTCAAGGGTCCTGATATACATATAATTGAAATCCTAAAGAGTAAGGGAGAGTTAGCACAGAAAAACTATTTACAGAAATAATAGCCAAAATGCTGTGAATTTGATGAAAACTATAAATCCACAGATCCAAGAAGCTTACCAAATCCATAAATGAGAGGGCATGACTGTGTTTCAATAAAACTTTATTCATTTAAAAAAAATGATTGACCAAAGTTGGTTCATGGATTGTGGCTTGCAGACCCCCACTAAAAAATCAGGAAATATGTGAATATTTCCATTGGCCTAATATGGAGAGTCTTATCCAAAACTCCAAAATGAACTTCTCTAAATAAAATAAAACTCCAAAATAATTTAGATTTCAAACTAGGTCATATATAATAGACATGTGCTTCAGAATTTCACATTTTCAGTTGAACTTTTGCCTTCAGATGTTTCTTTTTACATGAAAAAATACTTAAGATGAGTCCCACTGTCAAGCAAAGGCACGCATACAACCAGAAGTTAGCCTACGGAGGTCTCCCTGGCCCTTGACCTGTTTTCGGATTGCAATTCGGCATCTGTGACGGGTCTTTGTTCTTAGATATTATGCTTTAAACACGGCTCACTAAAGCCACAATTACAGATTCCAAGTGAGCATTATCATCACTGCTTTGGAAAGGGGTTGTTTTGGAAATGAACAAAGAATGCACCACATAGGGACCTGGCAGCTGAGTTGCCTTTGCTTTGGGAAGAGCTGCTTCTGAAATCTGCCGGGATGACACCCCTTGGCCTGAGTTACCTGTCCAGAGAGAGTCTGAAACGTCCCTGCCTCAGGAAACAATAGGGCCACCTCCTGCCCCCCAAGTCAAGATGCTCAAAGTAGAAACTTGACTCTCTTGCCACCTCTGTCCAGGTAGCACCTGCTTCTCTGAACCTCAGCTTCCTTCAAGCAAGTAATTTATCACGAGGTTAAACTTTTATTTTACTTTGGATGCCATACATTTAATAAGAGAGGCAACTTTCACTATAGTGTGGGAAAGTAACGCAATTTTCTTCAGTATTTACTCCCAAGGTGTATTCTGAATGTAAGGCCCAATCCCATTTGCAAATTTACAACTAAAACTTTTCCAGATGAAAGGGAAGCTTTATTCAGGGCTAAAAGTATAACGTTAAACAGACATTCATTGTATAGTTTTCAAAAACAAAGAACTCCTGCCCTGGCTGGTGTTGCTCAGTGGTTGGAGCATCGGCCCACGTACCAAAGGGCCATGGGTTCAATTCCCAGTTCAGGGCACATACCTGGGTTGCAGGTTTGCTCCCCACCCCTGGTCAGGGCACGTCCTGGAGGCAGCCAGTTGATGTGGCTTTCTCACATCCATGTTTCTTTCTCTCTCTCTTTCCCCTCCCTCCCTTCCTCCCTCCCTTCCACGGCCTCTGAAAAAGCAATGGGAAAAAAATATCCTCAGGTGAAGATTAACAACAACAAAAAAACTCCTACGCATGCATTAAATATTAATATTAGTCAATTAATATTGAATATTACATTTAGATCTGGACATCACACAAGAAGACTTTAGACCAGGGTTTTCCATTGTTAGTGGTTTTGCAAGATGTTAGTAATCCCGTGGAGGGATATATTTGGCTACATTTCAACAAAAGCCAACCATTGTAGCTTAAATAGATAGGGTTTTGTTTTGATTTCATATGACGATAATTTCAGTGTGGTAGGCAATCCAGGACAAGCTCAGAGTAGGGATGTTTCCATAGATGCAGGATCCTGCTTTCTTTCCTCTCACCCAGACTTAGACTGGTGGCAATTTGGCTGCTATAGCTCCAGACATCACACCCTTATTCCAAGTAGGAAGAAAAAGGGGCTAAGGAAAATTTCCTGAAATGGCTTTCTCCTTGAATCAGTAAAAGAAAACTACCCTGGAGGCCTCCCAACACCTTAACACCCCCATACAGACTTCTCTTTACATTCCTATGAGCATTTATGAGCCACATGACTATCCCTAGCAGTATAGAAACCAGGATAGTGGGGGTGTTGGCTTCCCAACCATGATAGTACAGGGGGGCAAGGAAGAGGGGATGAATGTATGTCAGCTTAACCAACTCAATTTGCCTACTGCAATATGTTATATATATTTGTATTTCTATTTTTTTATGTCCTTCTGTTTGTTAATAATAAAAGTATTTTTATTAAAAAAGTAATTTTAAGTTTATTATTGTGATAACTTAATCATCAGTGAAATCATCCCTTTAACCCAAGGGTGGGGAACCTTTTTTCTGGGATGGGCCATTTGGATATTTATAACATCATTGAAGGGCCATACAAAATTATCAACTTAAAAATCAGCTATGAAAAAAGCTCCTAGATTTATTGAATTTCAAGTCCCACCTGCAGTTTCCTTGGCAGGGCCAGACCAAATGATTTCAAGTGCTGTGTACGGCCCGCGGGCCAGAGGTTCCCCACTCCTGCTTTTAACCCAATGAAAATGTCAGTATTTAAATAAATGTCATTGGTTTAGAATCACCCTTTCAACATACCCTCTACAGTAGGCATTGGCAAACAACGGCACAGACCAAACCAGCCCACCAACTGTTGTAAATAAAGTTTTATTGGAACACAGCCACACGTATTCATTTATGGCTGTTTTTGTGCTACTACAGCAGAGGCGAGCGGTTACAATAGAGACCAGGTGACCTGCACACCTAAAATATTTACTGTCTGGCCATCCACAGAAAAGGTTTGCCAACCTCTGATTGCTAGGATATGCCCTGGGGAGAAGTGAGCTCATCCTGCAGGATCTCAGGCTCCTCTTGAGGGCCTTCAGGGCTGATTGGAGCATTTTTAATGAAGACAACATCCCCATTATGGTCCTGGTAAGGCCAACATCGCCAGCTACAGAGACTGATCTGGCCTCTGTGTCTTCTGCTCTGGGCCACAGGTTTGCCTTAGTTTTAAAGAAACTCTTTCTAGTTTTCCTTTAAAAATAAGATAACACGTACAAATAACCTACTTGGAGAGGAAAATCATTTAGCAAAATACTGATTCTTTTGTATTCAGTTTTTTAAAACAATAAGCAATGAACTCACTGGCCCAGGGATCACCATCATAGCCTAACCAATAATAAATTATCCTGCTTTTATAGACTTTGCAAACAAACATTTTTTAAGAAAAAATAAATCTCTTCTAAACCAGGGCAAATAGGACATGTCCAATAAAGCTACAGAGAGTTCTAGAATCTGGGTTTTTCTCCCTCCCGCTTCTTTAAGAGCAGGGTGCCTCCACCCCTCTTGCTGGGTTGTAATTCATCCCAACAGCCTCGAGGGCTTAATTAATGGCCACCCTTTTCTAATGGAACAGTTAATCTCTCCAATATTAACTGTGACGGGTCTCAAGTTCTGGCTTTGGACAAAAATCCAACAAACTGGGATATGAATGTCCAAGAGGCTGAGCTGTCTCTGCCAACCGCACAAGGTAAAAACTCAGGGGAGACGCAGACACCCCCCGGCCTTCCCCTGCCTGCCCTAGTTTCTGAGCTGCTGACCGCAGGGCCGGCTTTGCAATGGGTCAGCAGTTGTGGTGGGCTTGGCCTGCCACGCTGCTAATTATATAAGCTATACTTACCTAGAAAGTATGGGTGGTTTCTTATGAATCTGGCTACTATGATTACAAACTTAATTCCCAAAAGTAACCCAAAATGTGGGTTCCTCCCTTTTTGTTTACCCTTGTCCCTGCCTTCTCCCAAAAGCATGCAAATATACGCAGAACAGAAAACAGGAAAGATTTTTGAACGAAAGACAATCCTTTTTTTCTTTTTCTTTTTTTGCTCACCTACGTTGTGTTTTACACGCAGTAGCTCATGTTATTGCCCTGTGGTCTGCCCGAAGGCCTTGTAAGGTCGTGACTTATTTCGCTGATGAGGAAACTGAGAGGTTAAGTGACTTGTCCAAGGTCCCAGAGATAAGTGGCTGAGCGAGGCTTGAGGGTAGGCTCGTCCTAGTCCAAAAGCCACTTTGGAGTCATTAGCTGACAAACTCAAGGACTATGAGCCAACCTATTAACCATCTTGGGCTCTGGCCTTTCAGCCAGCCTGGTGTGCCCATGCCCAGGGCCCAGGACGGTAAAGGCAGTTATCCTGAATTCATAAAAAAGAGCCAGGAGTCCAAGAACGCAGCTATGAGGGCCTGAAGCTGGAGCAGGTCAGGAAAACCTTAAGAGAATTCAGGACCCAGGCCTCACTACCTCCAAAGCCATGCCTTTCCCGTCAGCCCTGATGTGTCCAATCAGCTTCTGTTCTCAACAGCCTCACCATCACTTACAAGGCTATTAATTATATTGATCCAGGAGCAGATCAGTTTGACCTCAACACCTGGGCCAGACCAGGTCCTTTTCGATCTGTTTTTCGCTGGTTTTGTATATTTACCCCCAGCTTCCCTGTGCTTTGCCTCTACCCGCTTTTATCTACGGCTCTCTCTGGGGAGACACTCCTGAGGCACTGACTCGGTTTGCCCATTCGCACAGAGAGCCAGAAGTTCCCAGGAGTTTACATCCTGTCAAGCAACCCATAGGCCGTGGCTGACTGGTTGGGGGTACGGATCCCCGACTCCGTTGCCTTGAGGAGGGACAAACTCTCAAGATGCAATTTACGCTCCAGGTTCCCACTGAGAGCAGAACTCTGCCTGAAGCTGCGCCCTTGGCCCACTTCTTTCCCTTCTCTGACCTACTTTCCTCACTCCCTTCCCCATTTCCCCCGGAGCAGCACACTCTTAATCAATCCTTTGTGCGCAGATCTTCATGCTTCTGGTGCTTCTGGGGAACGGTCCTAAGGCAGCAGCGGGTTAGGATGACTTCCTGTGACCTTGCAGCAGGCCCCCGCCCCCGACAGTCTCCTAAGGGCCATCCCGCTGGACCTCCTCTTTTGTTCCTGACCTGCCCCAGCTTCAGCCCATTCTCTTCCAATTCTCTACCTTTGGATCTATCTTTTCTTCATGGTTAGGAAAGGAGTGATAGTCACATACAAAACAGTAAAGAAAAAGCCCGAATCCAAACCAGGTCTGTGTGATTCCAACTTCACACCTTAAGTTTTGTCTTTGCAGCTGATCTCTGGGATCCTGACCGTAGAATATCTTCCAAAAACTGTAATTGGGATTCACCCCATGGAACTTCCCCAGCTCAGACTCCCTTAAGGCTTCCTATCTGACCACTTAGAACCCAATGTGTGGCCCTGTCTGGCCCATCCATTGTGTCCCCAAATGGAAGACGTGATATCTTTGAACTTCATTCATGCATGCACACAGGCTAGAAAATATTTACTGAATGCATTCTCTATACCAGGCTCTATTTGAAACACTAGGGATACATGAGTATTGGGTTGGGGAAGGAAGGGAGGGACATTAAAGGCTCTTACTCTCTTTCTTGGTTTTAATTTTCTTTAAGGCCTTTTCCCAAACTCCACCAAAAGTTAAAAACAGTGTAACATAAAAACAATGGACTTGGGAAGGGAAAGGGGGAAAAAAGGGGCCCAAGTTTTAAAATACTCCAAGCAAAACACTAGCTCTGTGAGACTGGATAGATTCTTGTAAGGCGACTCTTCAACAGTGGTTCTCAGCCTGGGTGCAGCCAGGAGATATTTGGCAATGTCTGGAGACATTTGTTCACTGTCACAACTGGGGGATGGGGTCCTACTCTAGTAGACAGAGGCAAGAGATGCAGCGAAGTACCCAACCTTGCACAGAGCAGCCTCCCACGGCAAAGAAACCATTTGGCCCAAAATATCAATAGTGCTGAGGCTGAGAAACCTTACTTTATAACAATAGCTCCAAACCCATGAGGCTGGTGTAGAAACAAATGAACAACTCCTTCCCCCTCCATTTGAGTCCCCCCACTTTTCCTCCCTCTCTCCCCTGTAGCACGGAACAGCAACACATTCTCAGATCTGGGGTTTTGCTGGGAAACCTGAGGCCTGACCTAACTCTCCCCCCTCCCCAGCACACCTCACCCCAAGAGAATTGCCTACATTCACAAGGCAACTTTTCTCACTTCAAAGGAGATATTCTGTTCTCTCTGCAGTGACAGAGATTAAATAGGTGCTTATCCTCCTAGCATATGTTGGGAGGCTAAGGCCTCTTTTCTTGTTTTAAGAAGATGGAAGCCACAAAAAGATCATATAGCAAGTCTAATGGTAACCAGATTTCATCCTGTGTTTTACTGTAAAAACCAAGCTGCAGGCCTTTGCCTGCATGGAAAGCACTGGCAAGACCCAGCCCAGGTAAACTGGACTAGGAGCCTCTGGGGCTGATTGCACTTTGCCCTTTTCACAAGCTACAGCATTCTTAGCAAATGTCACTTCCTTCGCAACATTAATTAGAACTCACCCAGACTAGGAAATTGTGGGCATGGACTCAGCCATTCTTAATTAGAGTCTCAGCTGAGTCACTCCTGCACGGTCCAATATGGTAGCCTCTGGCCACAAATGGCAATTTAAATTTCAGTTAATTAAAATGTTTAAGAAACTAGAAATTCGGTACCTTAATCACACTCACCACATCTCAAGTGCTCATAGCCCCTGTGGCTAGTGATGGCCGTATTGGACAATCTAAATACAGGATTTTCCCACCATCACAGGAAGCTGGGCAGCCCTGCAGAATGATGTTGGGAAAACACTTCATTTCCCTGAGTCCTCATTTCTTCAGTGGTAAAATGGGGACCATGTTTGTTGACTAGCCCCTTTTCCAGAACTATTAGGAAGGTGAACCAGTGGAGTACATGTGCTTTGTAAAATGTAAACCAGGACGAAAATGTAAGGATTGTGGTAAGAGAGCCAATCATTTCCTTACCAAGGATGATCGGCTTTGCTTTATTGACAAGAAGCCAGAATGCTTCTCAGTACAGACGTTTTATTTCTGAATCCATCACTTACTGCTCAGGATGAACAGCTTCAAGGTGAGGAAGTTTTATGAGTACGTTTCCTTTCCTTTATAGCTAAGGTCTCTGGCTGTGTACACAGTAAACAGACTGATCCATTCAAGAGTCTTGCAGGTCAGGAATCTTCCCTTTGCCTTCTTATGAAGTGTTCGCTATGGCTTTGCATTTTTCTTCTTCCAAAAAAATCAGCCCAGCTCCTCCATCCTGAATGGGGTAGTCGAGCACACTGAGCCTCTGAGCTTGAGGGAGTCTTAGGATTTTTCTTATTTAGGATCAACAAAGCCTTCCAAATCAAACAGAAGGAATGATTCCCATTAAGCCCCGGCTCGTCTTTGGTGTTGTCTCTGCTGTCAGCTTGGACACACTCCTCCAAAAGAGCAAATCTCTGTTTTTACTTAGGCTTGTCCTGATCTGTTGTAAGTCATAACTCGATGAAAGCATTATAAAGCAATAAGAGTATGCATGTCAAGTAATTGCCTAAATTATGTCTGAGAGGGCTCAAAGCGTGCCAACGGGGCAGCTCAAGCAATCTAGAAGGTGCCATTGGAGCCTGGAAGGTTGAGCCGTTCCCAGGACTCTCGGGGGCCCTTGTGTTTTTCTAGTGGTAATAAGCTCAGCATTTGCATGAAGCTCTTCATGTTCTTTGGGGTGAAGATGCTTTTTCAACGTCAGCTGTTTAGCCGTAACATTCATTCCTCCTTGTGCAAGGAGACTGGAAAATGGAGTCATGGGACCGGGCAAGCAGGAGGTGTTGCCTTGTCACTCCTTCTCCATATCACGACTACCCCAGTGAACAAGGCAGACAAAAGTCCAGGCCTTGTGGAGCCTGTATTCTAGTGTGGAGGGGAAAAGGGCGAGGGAGAAAAGTAATAACAAACGATCAGAAATTTGTTGTATCAGAAATATATACGCGAAATGAGAAAAATATAATGGGACAGGAATTCTAGAGATGGGAGAACGAGTTGAAGTTTCACAAAACATGATCAGGAAAAGCCTCAAAAGTGGCAGTTCAGCAGGACCCGGAAGGAAACGGGGATGCAAGCCCTGGTGATGTCAGTAGGGAGTGCTCATCCGGCAAAGGAAGCTGGCAAGTGCAAAGGCCCTGGGGCAGAGGCACGCCTGGCCTCTGGGAGGAAAGCGGAGCAGATGAGAGCAGCTGAGGCAGAGTGAATGGGGGGGGGGCACAGCTGGAGATGAGGTCACAGAGGAGACATTCAGACAGATGTTCTAGGACCTCCTTCAGTATTCTCCTCGACATGACAAGGAACTCTTTGGAGAGTTTTGAGCAGAGGAGTGAAACCATCTGACTTGTTATTAAAGGATCTTTCTGGAGTCTCTGTTGAGAGTAGACAGGTGAGGGGAAGGCAAAGCCAGAATGAAAGCAGTTTATGATCAGCCAACCTCCCAGGCTTTTCCCTGACCCCTATTTTCCGTCAGCAGTTCACTGCCCTTGTCTCTAGTGCCTGCAACACTCACGCCTAATCAGCGCTCTGCTCAGTGGGCAGCTCATAGGCCGCGAGGGATTGTGCCACTGGATTCGCTCTGTTCGTCCAGCTCCCCTCGGAGCCTCATGAAACCAGAGCTCATCATTGTTGGAAGGAACCTGGACAATTACTTGGCTCAACTGTTCATTTTTTAAAGTTGTGAAATGGATCATACATAGAGAACAGTGCAAATGAGAATGATAAAGTGCTTACGACCTACTCTTCAGGATCCCTTAGGTACCCAGTGTCCCTTCCCAGTGTCATGCCCCTCCCTTCACCTTCACTCCCGCCCAGAAGTAACTACCATTCCACCTGTTGCTAATCACTCCCCAGCCTTATTTTGTAGGTCTCCCGCGTACCCATGAAGATCTAAATAATGTTTACTTTCGAAAAATGTTTAGTTTGGGGAAATGGGGTAGAGGCACAACCTATGTGTGTCCCTGCTAGCTAGAGACCCACAGAAGACCAACTGAGCAGAGTCTCTAGGTCATCACCTGGCTTCGGTCTCCCTGAGGTTTTACAAGTACTCCTTTTGGGGACGACACCGGGCAAGGTCACAAGCGAGTCACCAGAAACCTAGAACTCACTTCAGGAACACCACAGCTTGTCTGGCAAGGCTGTGGTGTGGGCCAAGAACTAGACCTATAGAAGGGGTGTAGTTATGGAGAGTGGGCTGCTCTGAATCTCCATGGTCTAGGTCCAGCTTTCTAGGTCAGGTCAAAGCAGAACATTTCTGCAGCTGATGTCAGTGTCCTCAGCTTAACCAGGAACAAGGCAAGGAGCAGAGAGCAGGGCTTTTCTCGGCCTATTGTCAAGACAAGCCAGGTATAGTTCAGAGTCCAGACCACACCCTCCTGGGAGTCCTGTCCTCAGGTGAGGTAGGAACTCGGCGTTGACGACCCTCGGTGGGTCTGCCTTTGCTCACATCTGGTGGGCTGCCCTTCGTGGGTAGACACCACTGCCTTCCTGGGCACCCGTTCCCTCTCCTCCTGGGAATCCCCCCCCATCCTCTCTTCTTTGGACTCTGCTATGTTCTGTATCCATGTCTTCTTCATTCTTCATTTATTCTTTCATTTTTTTGAAGTATACCCTCCACTTTGAGACCTTGACTATCTGAAAACGTCTCCATTCTACCCTCAACTATAATTAATAATTTGGCTAGGTACACAATTGTCACTTGGATATCGCTTACCTTTAGAGTTTTGGGAGATGCTGTTGTTGGAAAAACCTAAAGCTATTCTGATAACTGAACCTTTGTATGTAGTCTGTTTGTCCCTTCCAGAAACTCATAGAAGCTTTTATTTGGTTTCCACTATTCAGAAATTTCATAGTAATTCTTTATGTATATATTTTTTCGTCTCATGTGCACTAAGTGACAACTCTTTCAATCACTTAACCCATATCCTTCCATCCTGGGAAGTTTTCTTAAATTATTTCCTAGATTGCTTCTGCTCTTCCCTTGGCTTCTCTGATCTCTCTGTCTGGAATTAGACCAGTCCTCTCATATTGTTATAATGTTTTTCCTATTTTAATTTTTGTTTTTGCTCAACTTTTTGTAATATTTCTTCACATTTATCTTGCAGTCCTTCTATAGAGATGTTTATTGCTGTTCTCGTGTTTTTAATTTTAGAAACTCATTTTCTTCTCTCTGTATTTCACAGCATCTTTTCCTCATTTTATTCATGGTTTATCTTGTCTCTCTTGAAAACATCCACGAAAGATGTTTTGGCATTTCGTCTCCATCATGTCTGTCCCTCTCTGCTGCATTTCCTCTGCTTATTTGTTGTTGTCCTATATTTCAGAGTAGGGCCTGTCCTAATGTCTGGTAGTGCTGGTTGCTTGCTATGAACCAGAAGACTTACTGGAAGCTCTCAGCAGAGCAGTAGAGCTCATCAGCATGGACTTTATCAGACTGTGTGTCAGGAAATCCCCTTGTCAGTATCTTTTAGTCTTTCTTCTTGGCTGGGGATTAGAGTCCCCAGAAGCGACACTACCCATCTCAGGCCTGAAGGGGAAGATCCGACAGAATTCTGGGATCAAATGGGGAAGAGGGATGGAGAGTTCTTCTATAGCATTCATTGTACAGGCACTTCAGTCCCTTTGCTGTGGTTTCTACCCTGCATGCCTGGTATCCCTTAGTCCAGCGATCTCCAGCTTTACCCCTCCATAAACTAAGCTTTCAGACTTACCATTTTTTAGTTGCAAAACCATTTAAGGTAAATGATACTAGATCAGTAACAAATTCTGAAATTTCCATGGCTTAACTGAATACATTCACTTCATACTCCTGCAAAGTCTATTGTCCGTGTTCCTACTTAGTAGGCAGCTCCCAAGCAGTCATTCAGGGCCCAGTTTCTTTCCATCTTGTGACTCCACCAGGTCTCACACATTGCTCAATTCAGGTCTTGGAGGCAGAAAGAAAGAGGGATTGTGCATGTAAAGTTGTTATGGACCAAGCCTGAAAGTGGTGCATATCACTGTGCTCACACCGCAGTGTGGACTCGGTCACATGGCCATACCTAACCGCAAAGGAGCCTGGGAAATGTATCAAGCTGTGTGCGCGGAAGGAAGAGGAAGTGGGCTTTGGGGAGCACACAGCAATCACTACTCCAAAGACCCTGGCATATTGCTTAACCTCCATGAGTCTTAATGTTTTAACCTATAAAACAGTAAAATTGGAACAATACTGCTTGCCTCACAGTGTTTTTGAGAAGATTACATTTGTGAACTGCTTGGTCTGGTCCCAGGCATACAATAAACCTGCATGGAATAATTTTTATTATTATAATATACTTTCTTACCTTTCATTCATTCATTTTCTAAAAAATGGAGATCATGAGCGGTCAAATCTTTTATCTTTCAAGAAGAAATTCTTAAAGCAGAAGGCAGGATACAGAAGAATCAGAAACAAAGAAGGAGGAGAAGACCTGCAAAGTGAATGTCAAGTCCATTTAATTTCTATGTTAAACATTTTCTGAACACCTATTACACACCAAGCATTGCGTTAGAGTCCCAGAGATACCAAGATAAATAAGGCCCCGCCCTTAAGGCCACCACACTGTCTGAGAATCAAAAAGCTAAACTTCATCACTCTCTTGGAAGCTTTGGGCTATTTTTCAAGAGAAAGCTTGAGGATGTCCCAGAGAATAAAATAACCTGAAATAATTTTCCAGCTTAGTGGGCAAAACTTGAATTAGTCAAACTTATCAACCATCTCCATGTTGCTAAGCCCCGCGGCTAAGTTTCGGTCTTGATCTTCCTTGACTTGCAGCTGATCACGACCTCACCCTTGAAACAGCGTCTTCACGAGGCTTCTAGGACAACACACACCCAGGTTTTGCTTTTAATTCATCGGCTTTTCCTTATTAGTCATTTGTACTGGTTCTTCATTCTGCAGGGCTCAGTCTTAGCATCTCTTCTCAATGCACCCCTTTCCCTTAGGGACCTCACACAGGGCTAACAGCTTTCAATACCATCTATAAATTGAAGACTTCCAAAATTATGCATCCTGAATTTCAGATTCAAATATCCAATTGTCTACTCAGCTTCTGTGCCTGGGAGCCTAGCTGTTGAACTGCTGGTTTCCCCTGTTCCCATACCTGCTCGTTCCACAGCATTTCCCCATTTCATCAATTAGCAGCATCCTTCTGTTGTTCAGTCCACAAACTTAGGAGTCACCCTTGACTCCTCTCTCTCACACTTCGTTCAGCCCACAGTAAATACTATTGGCTCCACTTTCAAAATATAACTGAACCCAAATATTTTATACTCTTATTACCACTGCCCTGATCCAAGGCACCATCATCTCATGGGTTATCTCATTAGACTCCTAATTTTTCTTCCTTCTTTTTACCAGAGCATTTATCACTGCGTGTCATAATTATTGTCTGTCTCTGCCACTACAATGTAAGTTGCAAGAAGAGAAATACGTTTTTGTCTGTTGTGTTCACTGTTGTATCCCCAATAGCTAGAACATTGTATGGCACTTAGTAGGTGTTCAATATTTTTTGAGTAAATGAAGAAAAGACTGTAGACACTATTTTTAATATGCCTGCCTCAATTTACAATGGCCCCTTTCATCTTGAAAGAAATCAAGGAGCTTAATATGATATGAACAGTTCTGCAGCCTTCATCTCTTTTAGAGTGTGATCATAGTTGCCAGAGCGGGAGCTGGGGCTGGCCCCAGGCAGAAAGACGAGACCTCAGGAAAATGGCACTGGTTGAGTTATCTGGGCCCAGTAGAAATGCTACAGCCTGATGGTTTTAAAACACGCAAGTCAGCACAATGCCCCCTCCTCCTCCGCGACTCCCTCACAGGCAAAGTTAGCAGCCATTTCTTCTAGGAATCCCTGGCACTTCACTCACTGAACTTAGAAGATTCTATGGTTCATGTAGTAGACAATGCTGTTAATTCCCTTTATAGCCCCAGCACCTAGCTCAAGTGATTAACTCATCTTTGTTTTCCTGCAACTGTCCCAATTTTAAAACTGAGAGGTTTGCATCCAGAGAACCCTTCAGCCCTGGATAAATCAAGATGTTGGGTCACCCTATACTTAGCACAGCACCTGTTGCCTGGTAGACCACAATAAGCAAATGTTGGATGGAACTAATTGTGTTGCAGTTATCTGTCCATGTGCCCATTCCCACCCCAGTGTCTGGCATATGGCACAATGTTTCCTAAAACATGTTTCAGAGACCCCCTAGTTCTGTATGATATCAACAAAGGTCATTGCTGTAGCCAATGCAGGCCGGTGCCACACCCAGATCTCCCTTCCAGAGATGATGCATCCATCCCCTAGATAATCTGACTGTTGAATATTAACAACTCACAGTGATCCCCTTCACAACAACAATCACCTCAGCCTGCGGGAGGCTTGTTGCCTGGGGATTTCACAGACTTTTTTGCCTTTCTTCCCAAAGGGTTGTGGCGGTGAAAACTGTCTGATACTGGAGTAAAAAGCTCATCCCACTTTCTTAAAGATGAGACAACACCGTAGTGTCACTCACACTCTGGAGCTCCCCAGGAGCTAGATTTCAGCTGAACCTACATCTTTGTGAAGCTGCTTCTCTCACTTCCTTACAAATTTCCCCTAAGAGACATCCCTTAATAAATCACTTGCAAAATACTCCCTGTCTTTGATTCTGCTTCTAATGAGCCAAACATAAAACAATTTATTACTTAGAGTTATCTCAGGAAAATACAGATTCTGGAGTTGGGTCACCCACCTCATTGCTGCTGACAATGAGGACCCCCGCCTCTACTGGCCAGTGGAGAGAGATGGTCCTTGCTGTGCACGATAAATGCTAGGATTCTCCCCTGAACGTGGATAGAATACAGGTGTAAGGAGATGCACTGGCTTGTCTATATGTATCTCTACAAGGGAAAGATACAAGGAAAATGGTCATTATACAGATAGTGGAGTTTTGGGTAGTTGTTGAGTGCCTTTGATACACTAAAGAAAGAGAACATCATGGGTTCAGATGGCTTCCTTGTAAATTCAAACCAAAGTGTGAAATTCAATGGGCTAATGACTTTGGGAAAAATAATTTCAAGAGATTCTCCTATCCTATAGCCAGAGAGCCAATTGAGCCAAAACCAGACTCCAGACTAATTGTAATAGTAGAACTTGAAAGAAGGTTGGATTCTAATCCTTACAAAGCCTTCTAATGCCACAGTTGGGCTCTGACAGAGAAAAAGTGTGACCCTGAGGCCTGGGGTAAGGCTATGAGGGTAGATATACTCGAGAGTCTTGAACTACCAGTTTTTCTTGAACTCTCTGGGCCTGCAGAAGTGAGCCACTCCCTCTTGTTAGAAGACAGAGCCTCTTCTTCCCACCTAGCCTGAACTGAAGGTTGCACAAATAAGGCAGGTGCTTGATAAGACAATGCTTGCCCTTCTCAGGATCTGACTCCATTTCCCTTCCTAGCTACCAGTCCCATAATTAGGGTCAAGTCTCAGCTTGACCTGACTGACAAAGTGCTTGGCCTACTAAGGCAGATGAGGGGCTTCATAGCAACCGAATGACAGACATGGGTAAATGTACCAGCAGGAATTAGGAAAGAATGTCAGAGATGAATCACAAAGGTATTGGATCAAGGAGAACTGCATAAACTTGGGTAGGGGGAGTTTATCAGTATCGGGGCACTTTATTTAACACTAATCCCCAATAATTTTTGGAATACACTGATTGTTGTTAAAATACCTGACCTGGGGGCCAGTCTGATAAATTGCTGAGATGGATGTTGGAAACTTAGAAGAAACAACTGTCAATAGTAAATGAAGTTAATAACAGATCTGCTGGGCAGATTGTGCAGGAAGAGATCCAAGAGCCCATGAAAATGGGTCTACTGAATGGGAACAAAGAATTTATTAGCTGTCCCTGTTCCTCAGGAGAGCCCATAAAACATTCTGTTTACCAAGGCAATTAAGAATATGTTGGCCAGGGGAGCGCCAGCATTGTTCGGAAGCTCAGCATTGGCTGTCCTTTAGGCCGAGCTGATGATAGGAGTTACCTCGTAGCAATGGGATGGCAGAGGCCAGGAAACAGCGCTTAACTTCAGAAACCACGTAGACAGAACTAAAGAAACGAAGAGCAAGGTGGGAATGGCAGCCTGGGAGGCCTGACCTTTAAGAATATACAGAGAGCCCGGCCGGGCGTGGCTCAGCGGTTGAGCATCGACCTAGGATCCTGGCGATTGGGGTCGATTCCCGGTCAGGGCACATGCCCGGGTTGTGGGCTCGATCAATGACTCTCTCATCATTGATGTTTCTATCTCTCTCTCCCTCTCCTGTCCTCTCTCTGAAATCAATAAAGATATATATATATATAAAAGATATATATATATATAAAAAAATATACAGAGATAGCTAACAGAACACAGTGTTTCTAAGGGCAAGGCAGACAGACAGCCAACAAGAAATTAAATGAATGCTTTACTATAAGACTGCTCAAAGCTTACAATAGGTTAAGGTATACTTGTGATCCTCTAAGACAGGTGTCTCAAACTTATATGACCAGGGAATCCTTTTTTTTTTTTTTTTTTTTTAATATATCTTTATTGATTTCAGAGAGAGGAAAGGAGAGGGAGAGAGAGAGAGAAACATCAATGATGAGAGGGTCATTGATCGAGCCAGCAACCGAGCATGTGCCCTGACTGGGAATCGAACCCCGATCGCCTGGATCCTAGGTTGACCTGCTGAGCCACGCCCGGCTGGGCAGGAATCCTTTTTTTTTAAGAACCCTTCCTGGGATTGGTATTTTACAAAATAATAATGCTACACAGCTCACTGTTCAAAATATTTATGGGGTGAATGCACATATGTACGCATAATCGGTTCCTTAGTACAACTTCATATAGTCATTGGACATATCTAGGGCTCCAAAGCATTATTCCAATGCCTACATCCTAGGAGGAAAAAAAAAATGAGGAAAATATTGATCTAGTAATGAAAGAATAAAAACTTTGCTAACAGACTGGCCGGACCACAAACTCAAACAGCCCAGGAGCAGTCAGCATTTGATATGACAGCAAACCGTTCACCCTCTCCCACCCCAGAAAAAGCTGACAAAGGCAGGACATCAAGAAAAATGACTTTGGGGAAATTAATGGAACAATGTATAGAGAAGAGAAGAGAGTCAATAATGAAATTGGTCCAATTTAAACATCCCAGGCCAAGACCACAAGGTAAAAAACTTATTTTCAGTTACATTCAATGCTGAAAATAAGTCCCTCTGATTTATTTAGCATTCCAGAAGATAAAGAACAATAAACTACTACTTCAAGCGCATTACGTTATCGTCAGTTATAGGCTTCGGGGACTCAGAGCTGGGCACGATGCAATCAAGAGCACACAGTGAGCTTTGTCCCTTCCAGCTGACTGCCTCCGTGATCCCACCGCCGCATCAACAAAAAGGCTCCAACCGTCATCACAGGTAATTTCCCTTCCATCAGCAGGCAAGCCCTAAATAGAGGGGATAAGTCCAGCATCAGCATTCGTTCCGAAAGAAAGATCCACTTTTGCCCAGCATCTGTTTTCTGCCTCGGGCTCTGTTGTTCGAACTCTTCAGGAACAATCTCTACTCTGTTCCTTTGGAAGGTGTCTCGTTCACTGTGCTCCAAACCCTGCTGGCAGGACACCGTGACTCACACTTGGGAGCGCCAGTTGCTCCCTTTCCAGTCCCACTGTTAACCAGATGTAGGCTTCAGCTCACGCTCAGACGACTGCTCTAGGCCCGATTAGTCGCCCAACCTAAATCTCTTGCCATTTAATTTTTCCTTTATACCTCTCCTGCCCTGTCCTGTTTAAAAGCCACCAGCAATCTAGTGTGCCATGACTGAAGATCCATTTGATAGGATCCAAGAGGTGGTGAGGATATTTTGAGGTTTGGAGTTAGACAGACCTCAGGCCCAATCTGGGAGGCCAGCTGAGTCTTCTTGGGAAAGTGACTTCACCTCCTTGGGCCTTAGATGCCTCATCTGAAAATGGGAATAAGCTTTGATGTTGTAGGACTTTGTGCATCGTGAGAATGTACGCAGGGTGTGTGGCACCATGTGTAGCATATAGTAGGCGCTCTCTAAGAGGCAGCTTAAACACACACACACACAGGGCGGGCAAAGGTAGGTTTGCAGTTGTTAGTAGGCAAAACAGAGTTTACTCTTGTATTATGATTATTAATTATCATATTATTTTCCATACGAACAACTGTACCAACAGCTCCATCAGCTTCCAACAATATGGGCATCAACTCTCAATGAAATTTTAAATATGTGCCCTTTAGTCAAATTATCAGGGACTCAAATATGTTATAGATGCTGCTGAAACTGCAAGCATGGTCTGAAAGTCCTTTCCAGCTCTAACGTTTCCTTTCTTCTTTTTTTTTTTTTTTCTTTTTTTAAATATATCTTTATTGATTTCAGAGAGAGGAAAGGAGAGGGAGAGAGAGAGAGATAGAAACACCAATGATGAGAGAGTCATTGATCAGCTGCAGCCCGCAACCCGGGCATGTGCCCTGACCGGGAATCGAACCCTGATCGCCTGGATCCTAGGTCGATGCTCAACCGCTGAGCCACGCACAGCCGGGCACGTTTCCTTTCTTATTGGAATATAAGATGCTTTTTCCCCCAAAAGACTCCCAAAGTCACAGAACAGAAAATTAAAGCTAAGCTGTCCTCTGACATGAAAGAAGAGACTTCAGGCGAGTATAAAAGTGGGAACTAGAAAAAGAATAAAGTTCACAAGACCATTTTTTTGAGTCGTCAGAATGGACATTCCATCGGTTTAATATGAAGAGTCAGCTCTACTTAAGTCCCAGAATGTCTCCTGAGCGTCCACCATGAGCCAGGCCCCATGGTCAGCCCCGGACACCCCAGGGGAGCACTGAGACTTGAAGCAAGGGACTTACAGGGTCAGACCTGCGTTTGGGAGCGGTCACTGGAGGGAGGGGGGTTGAGTGGAGGAAAAAGACAAGGCGGGGGAAGGTTAGGAGATGGTTGAAAACGTCCAGGCAAAATCCTCTGAGGCCTGAGCTGGCTGGGCGAGAGGGAGTGGGGTGCGCGGGAAAGAGCCGCAGACTCGGGGGCTGGTCCAAAGGCACGAGCGATGGGTTTACGCTCCTACCAGCGAGGGAGCATCCGTGACAGACGGGGTGGGGGGACTAGGTGCCTCTCAGAAGCCAGTCCTATCCCCGGGGCCAGCTGAAGATTGGGGTTTTCCTTGAATCGTCCTCAGAAATCTGCGCAGGAGAAAAACAAGAGGCCGGACAAGAAGATGCATGTCTGAGGTAAAGGGAAAAACATGTTTGGTCCCAAGGGGGGGGAGGAAAGAGGAGGAATGTTCTGGAGCAATCTGCCCTGAGGTGAGGACTGGTTTGGGAGGCTGCCAGGGTCGGCAGCGAGATGTTAATGAGGGTTATCAGCTGTCCCTGACACACAGGCAGGCGGCATCCTGGCAGCCGGGAGCTGGAACCAGCCAAACCGCGGGTGAGTGTGTGTGAGTGTGTGAGTGTGTGAGTGTGTGTGTGTGTGTGTGTGTGCATGTTCCAGAAGAAATAGTAGGCTTACTGTATGCAGATGTCCTCAGAAAGCAAATGGTCATGGTGCAACCTGTGAACACCCACCTTTGGGGGGGGCGCTGGACAGTTCTCAGTGGGGCCCATTTCCATAAAGTTGCTTCATTCCACTTTCATCTCTGGCAGAAAGGGGGGCCCTTTTGCCCTCCCACAAACACACACAGCCGAACACACACAGTCACACAGACAGCAGCCCCAGAGGCCTTCTCTGCATTGAGGGCCTGTCTTTTTTTCTTGCCAATCCATCTTTGCACACCAGGGCTTATATTTAAGCCATCCGTCTTAAGTAAACTATTCCCATAAATGGTGCTCGTAGAATATGCTAAGATCCAGATAGCAAATGGAGGCGGCCCAAGGGCATCGCTCAAGCAGTATTTTGGCTTTTTACCCCATTGGACACCAGGAATCCACTTGGTGTCCTAGGTGGCCTGAAAAAGATTTGACTTCTGGAAATCTTGGTAGCAAAGACAGCAAAAGCATTAACTTTGCAATCGGGTGGGCTTTGGCTGAGCGGTGGCTTTTCCACTGGCCCAGGGCCTCTGACTTCATCTCTCTGCTTTGGTTTCCCCATCCGTAACATGGCAATAATCACCAGGAGTAGGATGACCATTCTCCCCATTTTCCAGATGGGGAAAGCTGAGATAGAAGAATTGTCCCAGATGGAGCAACTAGTAATAGCACAGCTTGAATCTGAACCCAGGTGGTCTGTCCCCTCCGTGTATTGCCTACTGTGCTTACACAAAATTCCTTCTTTAGCCCTCAAAATGACTCTGCAGATGAGAACTTGGATAAAATACTTAACTCCCTCAGTCTCCATTGGCTCAAGAGAAGCTAGGGTTTTGTTCCTGCATCCTCGCAGGATCTTACAGGTAATAACCAAGAAACGCAGCTAATAGGGTGAGCTGGGCGAGCGCCTGGGCAGTCGAGGGCACAGCCGTCAGAGCCTGTAGTCAGTGCAGTGGTAATAGTAACTGTGTTGCTAGCATCACAACACCCATTGTACTCTAATTATTTGTTTTGGTGCTTGTGATTTCCTCGAACTACATATATGTTCCATGAGGACAGAAATGCTCTTTCTTATTTGCCCTCGCACTCGCAGCCTTTGGCAGCCTGACACAGACCTGGAACATACTGTGCTTCGATGTTATGAATGAATAAATGGCTTTAATACTGCCTTTCTCTTGGACTGCTGTAAGGATTAAGTGAGGTAATGTGTGTAAAACAGCTCGTACAACGTTTGGCTTGAGAAGTCCACCCAATTAGTGTTAGATCTTTCCCCTTCGCGAGGAGAACACATCCTCTGAGACAAACACTCTGGAATCACATGGTCCAGAGGGTAACAAGCAGAATGTCTGGGCTCCTCCGATGAACACAAACATCCCAGCCAGAACCCAGGCGCCACGTGATGTGGGCAGGTGAGCTGAAGAGGGGCACCAGCCGGGCCCCGCCTTGGTGGGCAGCCCCTCCCTGCATCCCGGAGAACCAAGCCGCGGGCGTGTCTGAAAGTCTCGAGAGCAGGACAGGGAAGGCACTTGATGTTCTGATCGGTTACGGCGCCCGGTGAGGGCCGCGCACGGCACACACAGGCCGCTCTCACCTACCGGGTACCAGGAAAGGGTTTGGCAGCGATGAAGGAAAGCGCAGCCAGTCTACCCACGAGCCAGCGTGCTGCATCCATAAAGGGATGATTCAGCTGAGCGCATTTGGAAACAGAAACTGCCAACAATGTTCAGAAACTCTGAACAGAAATAGTTGTTCAGAAACGAAATAGAAATGTAACGAACAGTTGGGCAAAAACGTCTCTTGCTCGAAACTGCTCAGAAAATAGCTAAAAGCAAGACAACAGGCAGTTCGTTGTCTTGGCTCTACTAACTGTGACCTGAGACAAGGCAACTAACACCTCTGAGCTTCCCATATCCCCATCTGCGAAATAAAGAATACTCACTTCGTCCAGGTCTGAGGAGTTTAAGGAAGCAATCTGTATAAAGGCACTGACGACGGGTGCATCTGCTACCATCACCACCGCCTAGAGGCAGCACCCTGGTTAGAGGGTCCACACCCCCTGGAGTCAGTGCGCTCCTATCTCCCCTCTTAAGTGGCTCTAGTGGTTGTATTATTGTGTTTTGCTGTCACTTGTCTATTAATATAATTTACCCAGGGCTCGTAATAGGACAAGTGGCAAATAAGAACTCAGAGGTGGAAGGGACCTGGATCGTCCTCAAATGAGATAAGCCACTCCAGAAATAAATGACAGGGCATTGGCTGGGTTTGGGGGGTGGAGAAGAGAAGGGGGTGATATGGACCAAGGAGACTGGAAGAGGGCGACAAATAAGAAAAGAGGCAACAGAGAGCAACAGAGAGAGCTGAAGGCCAGAACTGGCCCAAATGAGAGAGAGGAAGCCGGGGAACAGCTCACAGTCACCCCCTTCATTGATTCTCTCCCAGGGGCTGCCCACCCCACTGCCCGACGGAAGGCCAGGCGGAGGCAGAGGCAGCAGCCAATGAGAAGCGAGCTAATGCATGACTGACAGCCCTGGACTATCTCGGCAAGTGGAGAAGCAGATAGCTGCGGGCGATAGACGTGAACCTAGGCTGGGAACAGGGGGCTGGCTAGACATCCACACCACAGGAGTCGCCTGCTCCGGTCAGGTCGCTCTGGGCAGGAGACAGAGAGCGGGCCTCTGGTGAGACTGGATGAGCCAACCTCTAGACTTGCCTTTCTCCAACCCTTGAAATAATTTCTATGTTTCGAGCAACTTAAAAAGTGTATGTACAGCTCATGGTGCAGTAGTTTAATCAGTGACTTGAAGATATCACAACCCAATAATAATTTGTCAATGCCCTTTTGAGCAGAGAATGTTTTCGGCAAGCCTGTTTGTTTTTGCTTACCAATTAGCCTAATCTTTTTCTGTGGTTTCTCCCTCCCCATAAAAAACAGCAACTCTAATGCTGGTCAGTAGTGCTTTTTGCTTACTATTTAAATTTTTTAATTTATGCCAATAGGACTAAAAATCTTGTAATAAATTTCTACTATCCAAGACGCTAGTAAAATCTGGTGTATGGTATATGGCATGTGCAAGAGTAGTGTGGGGTTTTTTCCTTATTTAAAACCAAAAGTTAATTTTTAAACTCAACTTTATTGAAAAAATAGGCAATTAAACTTAACTTACATTTCTTGAAACTAACCTTTCTTTCTTTTTGTAAATTTTTAAACTTCATCAGAAGAACACAATACATTTCCGCCAAATAATTGGCTTAAGAAAAAATGGAGTTTAATTTTTTTGAAAGTAGGCTTTATATATTTAATTGAAATAAAAGGTGTAAATTATATTAACAAGTGCTATTTAAACTATGAAAATGCATTGATACTGTTGAATAGTAAAGCTATGGAAATTATAAACCAAAGAAATATGAATAAAGATAGAGCCTAAGACAATTTATAGAAGACCTTGAAAAAAACCAACTTCTTACTAACATTATCAGGCTTAACTGTAGGCCTAGTTGTTCCAAAATAATTATAGATACATGTTCGTTTCTTGATTTCTGATAAGCCTCTGTGTGCATAAAATTTTTATGTTGGAAATCAAAAATAAACTTTAACTTTGTAATGTGATACTTGTGTTATTATTATTATTATTTTGTTTTACCGCACAAATACTCAGTTCTTGGTCCAACTTGCAATAAGTACACACAGATTTTATTTCCAGCTGAAGTGAGACCATTTCTGTCCTGGCTGTTCATGAATGTTAAACAAGGAAAGGCTTGGTCACACATGTAGAAAGCTGAAGACTGTAGCAAATGGCCCTTGCAAGGCTGGACACTCTTTTTCACAGAAACCAGAGCTTGAAAGGGACTAATCAGTAAACCTCCTCTTGAGTTTACTATCTGGCTGCCCCTCACTGTCTTCCTCCTCTCAAAGCCAAGTTCTCAGGCTGAGCAGAAGAGTCAGAGAAAGGGCCTTTCACCTCGTCATACACATGTGTTGAAAGGGAAGGAAATACTATTCACTTGGACCTGCCAGTCTTCAAGGTGGTTTATGACAAGACTTGAGGCAAACTGATATCCTTCCTCTCTCTCAAGCCCAAAGAGAGTGGAAACATGGCCAGGTTTCCTTTTGAAACATGACTTTTCCCCCCAGAATATTGTTACTTAAAGTCAAAACATTTTTTCTAAACCTTGCAGAAACGTCTTCCCCTGGCCCATGTGAGGAAAATTGTCTTCAAGACAGGCTAATTTCTGCAGCCAATTTTCACCTTCAAAGTTCTCAGCAAATCTGGCCAACTATTTTTTGGAAAGTACCCCTGTCATTCACCTTTAAGCTCAGACATCAGTTGAGAAGTTTCCCCTGCTAAACCACCAAATTTCTGTATGTAGAAGGCTCTGATGGAGCCAACCACTGATGGGCCACTATCAAAACAGCCACCAGCACAGTTTCTCTAAGATAGACTTTCTGTTTCTAGATATAAAAACAAAATATTAAATATAGAAGGGTTTTTGCTTGTTTCAGGCAATTATTTTTGGTAACAGTAAATATTTTCTTGAATTTCACTATCATTTACAGATCTTGCAAATACCACATCATGACATTTATTGGTGAAATCTGTTGACTCATCAACTTGGATAGAGAACCTATTGTGTTTCAGTTTATTACACAAACCTCCTTATCATCAAGAGACCTGTCATCAGCATGTTGACAATTAAATGGCTTGAAAGTGGAACCTTTTCCATTTCTCCTCCTACATCTTATCCTACCATTTTACTCATTTTAACTTTACTAGCATTTTAGGTTTTCACCAACTGTGTGACTTTTCCTTTGGGGGGCAATAAGTTCTACTATTAAGTAATTTGCTTCCTGGACCTGAATGTGACTTTTTTAACTAAAGGTTTACCCTGTTTGTTTTGAGATTTCAATAGCCATTTAAAATCACCTGCACCTTTCCACATCAAAGGGCTGTGATTTGTCGGTCAAAGTCATATTTGCTGAAGGTGTCACTGCATGTGTGTCGTTTGCCCCAGCTCCTGCATGGTGGAATAGGACGGCACAGATCACCAGCCGTGCAAATCCAGTGATGAGTAGCTTTCACCACAAAGAGGGGCTTTCATGGTGTGGCCCGTGCTGTAGAAGTTCAGTGACGTGACTCAGGAGATCGTAATTCATCGTTACTAAGCTTATCAGCTTTGTCCATACCTGTAGGGCTGGGAAAGTTCACATGGAAAAACAAACATGAAGACGAGCCAGGAACACTCGAGGGGAATGAACCCTACCAGATGCTGGAACATACTATAAAGCCAGTATCATTAAAACAACACAGGACTGGCCCATGCATCGACAAACAGACCAGTGGACTAGAGTCAGAAACCCAGAAATAGACTCAAGTACATTTGGAAATTTCGTATATGATAAGAGTGGCCTCTCGAATCATTGGTGCAAAAATTGGACTTTTAAGTAAATAGTGCAGGACAACTAAGGAGTCAAGAGGTTGGGCTCACTGAAGCTAGAAGGTGAGGGGGAGCCCCCCGCAGAGCCGGGGAGAGGTTGCGCTGGCTGGTGCTGTGCCTCTGAGAGGGCCGTGGGCCTGATGCCCAAGGAAGCGGGAGGCCGAAGCCTGCTGCCAGGGTGGCTGGGACAGGGCGACAAGAAATGAGTCCTTCCTGCCTCCACCTTCCAATCTCCTCTGCAAAGGCAGCTGGTAAAGGGGAGAATGTAGTGAGCAAAGTCCCAGCACCAGCATCGGGGAGCAGAGTATCGGAAGGTGGGCTTGGGGCCGAGCCCAGTGGCCAGAATCGTGTAAATGCTGAGCACTTGTTCAGTGAGCAGGGGGCACCCTACACTCTGCTGAGAGGGAGAGCGAAGGCAGGGTGGCAGGGCTCCTGAATCTCCACCTTCCTTAACAGCAAGTTAAGGCAATGTTCAAAAGTGACGTCAAGAACAGAAATGTAAACATGACACTTACAAAAACAATATGAAACAGCTAAAAACGGTCCAAGGACTGGGATATAGGTGGGGAAGAGTGGGAGAAGGGTTTAGCTTTCTAAATTATAGACACATATTTGACTTTGATTTTTAAAAAATTAAAGCTTAAATAAAACTTGAAGAGGAAAAGAGTCCAGATCTATCGTGGCATTTATAATTTGGAAAAATAAATTTAATACTGTAAAATCAATAATATAAGGTTCCTATTGGGAAAGTAAATTGGAAAACTATTGTTTGGGTAATACAGACTCCTGAAAGTAAAAATAGAAAATCCCTTTTGTTTTGAATCACGTGAGAGACGAAGAAGAAATTAGATTGTGGGCAGCGAGAGGGCAGATTGTGTGTCTGTTTTACTCACCAATTATACCCATATTTTATGAACTAATAGATGAAAGTGAACAGAAGAGCTCGCAACAGAAAGAGAGGCCACTCACACCTGCATTGACCACAAAGAATCTTGAGGGCTTACCAAGTAAAATTAACATCCCCTGCGCCCAAATTGCTGGTTTCAGACAGGTAAGCAGAGCCTTACAATGCCATGTGGTTAAGGCTCTTTCAATGATGGGAACAGAATTGTGACCCAGAGAAGGTGGAGAATTTCACTCTGCCTGGGAGTGGCTGAGGGTGACCTTGAGGGTTGAGGGGTCATTGTTGGTCTGAGTTTTATAGACGCCTACGAGTTTACCAGGTAAGGAAAACAGAGGGAAGGAGTAGGAGAGGACACAGACAGGGGACAGGCCTTGATGTAGACAAGGGAGAGGCAACTGTCTCGCGATGGTGGAGAGTCTGAGATGCATGGTGGCAACGAGGCTGGAGAGGGAGGTGGATTACCCGGCAAGTGCTTTGGGTCTTATTTCTTGGACAATGGAAAGCAAACAGGGGCAGAATTTGAATTCTTAGAGAGGATCAGGTTTGAATCTTAGAGAGGATCATTCTGGCAGCAGTGTGGAAGGAGTACCCAGAGTGAAAGAGAACAGACACTGGGCATCAGAAGTAACAATAAGAAGAGCTAATGGGCCTTCGAAACTTACAATGTGCCCAGCTCTGTGCTCGGGCTTCGCCTGCCCTGTCTCACTTCCTCTGAATATTACTCTGCGAAGTGGGATTTTTTTATCCCAATTGTACAGACAGGGATGCTGAGAAATAAGAGACCGGGCTTTTACTTAAGGGAAAGACAAATTCCCTAACCAGGAAGCCTGTGATACATTTTCTTCCTGGGCAGGAACCAGTCCACACTTGGGGCTGGCCTGATTCCAGCAGGTGTGATCACCTGGCAGAACAGGAGGCACTTGGGCAGCAATAAGGGCTGCTCCTGACAAGTGCAGAATGACATCTGTTGAGGGGGAAGTAAGGTTAATGCCTAAATATGGTTATTAAAGAGAAGTTCAGGGACATGACGTCAGAAGACATCCAACCAGTCTCCCACATCCAGTCCTCCCCAAAGCCTGTCCACTCTAGCCCTGGGTGACTTCATTTGGCCATAAAGAGTTATTAATCACACCTCCCCTCAATAAGTTACCATTTGTTGCCCCAGAATGATGCATGGCACACTACATGTTCAATGAATGTTATTTTCTTCTGCCCATTCCCCTTTTCACTGGAATACCCTCCTCTTGTCTCTTATTTAATAAACTCAACATCTTTTGCCCTTTGCAAAGTGCCTTCTCCCAATTTCAATAATGGCTTCATCTACTCAACCACTGGCCAAGAGAGAAGTCTCAATGTCATTGTCAGTGCTCCTCGTCTTCATACTTAGTCACCAAGTTCCATCTTGACCTTAGTTCTTGATGCTTTTCCATCCATTTTCTCTTCTCGTCTGACCACCTCTGACTTACTTGGTCATCTAAAGAGGCTTCTCATGGTTGTCCAAACACCAGTTTTGCCCTCACCAAAATAGTCCCTCACAGTCTCTGTTATGGGTTGAGTTGCATCCCCCCCAAATATATTGAAGTCCCAACCCCCAGTATTTGTGAATGTGACCTTATTTGGAAATAGAGTCTTTGCAGATGATCGAATTAAGATGAGGTCTTTTGGGCAGGTCCTAATCCAGGATGACTGCATCCTATGGAAAGGGGCAATTTGGACACAGAGTCAAACACCCTCATAGGGAGACTGCCACGTGAAAAATAAAGGCAGAGGTGCAACGATGTGTCTATAAGCCAAGGAACACCAAAGATTACCAGCAAGCCACCAGAAGCTGGGGGAAAGACATGGAACTCGTTCTCTCCCATTCCTTCAGAAGGAACCAACCCTGCTGACACCTGGATCTCAAACTTTTAGCCTCCAGGACTATGAGATGAAATTCTGTTGTTTAAGCCCCTCAGTTTGTGGTACTTTATTAGGGCAGCCCTGGCAAACTAATACAGCCTCCAAGGCATTTTCATAAATGCCCATCTGCTCACACCAATCTCTGCTTAAAATCCTCCCACAATAATGAAAAGAATGGGTTTTACTATTGAGCACCTACTGCGGGCCAGGGGCTCCATCTCTATTGTATCTAATCCGTAAGCATCCTTTGAAACAAGGCATTACCATTTGTAATTCTGCAGTCAAAGAAAAGCAATCTTATAAAAAGCTGTCACTTTCCCAAGTTCCCATAGGTAATAAGCAGAACTGAATTTTGACTCTTGATCTCGTTGAGTCCCAAAGTTATGCCAGCATTTTGTGTTACATCCTAATAGGGATCAGCCAACTTCTTTTGTAAAGGGCCAAATAGTCAATATTTTAGGCTTTGCAGGACATATGGTCTCTGTTGTGACTACGCAATTCTGTCATTCATAGCTTGAAAGCAGCCCTAGACGATATGTAAATGAATGGGCATAAACATGTTCCAATAAATCTTTTTAGTTTGTTTTTTATATTTTTTAAATTTAGCTTTCTTGTTGAACAATAAATATTTGTTTACTAAAACAAGATGTGGGTCAGATTTGGGCCTCTGGTCATAGTTTGCCAACCCCTACCCTACAACATTGTCTTTAGGCGATAATCTTTGATAAAGTAATTATTAATATTCATAGTGTGCTTGCTGTATGCCAGGATTTGTGCATGTATTCATTTATTTAAATTCCCACTATTCTCTCTATTTTAGAGGTTAAGAACTTGCCAAGATCACACAAATAGTGACAGAGCCAGGAGTCTAGGCTGGGTAGTCAAGCTCCAAAGTCCACGATCTCACTCAGTGTCCACAGGGCCTTCACACCGCCCCAGCTACATATTTGCTCTAGCCTCAGCCTCCTTCCCTCACCCAGCACCCTGCACTCCTTTCCAGTCCCATGGTGAAGAAGGGGAAATGAAGGAAGGAGGGGGGCTAGCTCCACCCACCCAAGGTGAAGAAGGGGAAATGAAGGAAGGAGGGGGCTAGCTCCACCCACCCAAGGTGAAGGAGGGGAAATGAAGGAAGGAGGGGGCTAGCTCCACCCACCCAAGGTGAAGGAGGGGAAATGAAGGAAGGAGGGGGGCTAGCTCCACCCACCCAAGGTGAAGGAGGGGAAATGAAGGAAGGAGGGGGGCTAGCTCCACCCACCCAAGGTGAAGGAGGGGAAATGAAGGAAGGAGGGGGGCTAGCTCCACCCACCCAAGGTGAAGGAGGGGAAATGAAGGAAGGAGGGGGGCTAGCTCCACCCACCCAAGGTGAAGGAGGGGAAATGAAGGAAGGAGGGGGGCTAGCTCCACCCACCCAAGGTGAAGAAGGGGAAATGAAGGAAGGAGGGGGGCTAGCTCCACCCACCCAAGGTGAAGAAGGGGAAATGAAGGAAGGAGGGGGGCTAGCTCCACCCACCCAAGGTGAAGGAGGGGAAATGAAGGAAGGAGGGGGGCTAGCTCCACCCACCCAAGGTGAAGGAGGGGAAATGAAGGAAGGAGGGGGGCTAGCTCCACCCACCCAAGGTGAAGAAGGGGAAATGAAGGAAGGAGGGGGGCTAGCTCCACCCACCCAAGGTGAAGGAGGGGAAATGAAGGAAGGAGGGGGGCTAGCTCCACCCACCCAAGGTGAAGGAGGGGAAATGAAGGAAGGAGGGGGGCTAGCTCCACCCGTCTCTGGAATCCATGCTAGGACAGGCCAAAGCCCTGGTTTGCCCGGAGTCCCTGCTGCCAGTGGGAGGGGAATGCAGAGCTGGGAGTAGGTGCCTTCTCCTGGTGGTCGTGAGAATCTAGGGAGGCTATGTACAGTATTCAAAAAAAATTTTTTTATATCTTTATTGATTTTAGAGAGAGGAAAGGAGAGGGAGAGAGAGAGATAGAAACATCAATGATGAGAGTCATTGATCGGCTGCCTAGCCTGCAACCCGGGCATGTGCCCGGACCCGGAATCGAACCCCGATCGCCTGGATCCTAGGTCGACGCTCAGCCTCTGAGCCATGCCCGGCCGGGCTCAAAGTAAAATCCCCACGGTGCCTGGCAAGGTGCCTAGGCCTGCTTTGCCATTCGGGGGACTCGGAGCTGGTGACGCTACTGGCCTCCCAACAACTGTGCTCTGCTTTTTCTTTTTTACTAAAAGTACCTCGGTTTTGTTTGGGATGGCAGCTTGGGGTGACTGTCAAATCCAGCTCTGGCAACGACACAGAGACGGAAGTGTGTTGGGGGTGCGGGGAAAGCTGTGTTTTTCTGAAATAAACAAGCACCCCTTTTTCCCAGCCGTTTTCTTCTCCCCTCCGCCTAGAATGTGGCCCAAGGGCTGGAGGTGGGTCAGCTGCCTCCCAGCCGCAGGAGGAGGCACTGCCCTGAAGCTGGTGGGCAAAGGCCGAAGCTCGGGGCACAAGGGAGTGGCGCGGCCCCGTCCCCACTGTGCCACCCTACTGCCCAGCGTTTGCTGTGGGAGAGCCACCCTTTCTTTGGTTAAGCCTCCCTAACCTCAAGGGCCGGTCAGAACACCAGACACAGCGTCCGCAAACATGATTTCTAGAACATACTAGGTGCTCAGCAAATGTCTGATGAATCAGTCAATGAGCAAATGACTGTATTAACACTAGAAGGCAGAAGCGTTAGATCGTAGAGGGCAGTTGCCTTAGGGAAGAACAATATTTATAGCTCACTTGCTAAGCACCTACTATGTGCTGTGCATTCTCTCAGCAGTTGTCACACCTGTCAGAGGTTGGTGCTGCCATTTCCACTTCACTGATCAGGAGCCAAAGCTCAGGGAGGCTGAGCCCCACCCAGGGAGTCACAGCCAGTATGTGGTGGGGCTAGAATTTGAATCCAGATCTGGGAGATGCTGAAACTTGTGTTCTTTCTCTTAGGTCAAGTTACTGTCACGATGAACTGACCACTGGGCGCTTGGGCCAGGGCTAGTGGAAGATTAGAGAAATGTGGGCTGGAACCCCAGCCCCACAACCACCAAGCTGGATAGCATGGACAAGACTTTCCTCTGTGTCTCAGTGTCCTCATTTGTAAAAAAGGGTAACAACAGTCCCTTCACAGGTCGTACTAATCGTGACATGTGTAGATAAATGTTCAGTGAAGTGTTAATAAAGGCTCAAAAATTATTGCTTATCAGCATTATTGTTATCATCACCCTCCCCCCCCCCAAAAAAAAAATCCTGTAAGAATCCATGGCAGGAATAAGGGCCAGCCCTGGATGGAAGTTTCTGGAGGAGGGGTCTGGGTGCGTCAGGCTCGCAGCCGTTGAAGCCAGTGTGACTTTTTAACTCTGGAGACCTGCTCCCAACTTCTCACTGTGTCCCTTAGCATCCCCTTCCAAGCACAGAGCCCCACAGGCCTCAGAAATGCCTGTGAGATTTCTCTTTTCTCCCTTGAAGTTCTGATAATTGGCTGGCTTCATTGTCGTCCCCAGCTGAGGGAGTGTCCCTTGGAGCCTGCAGGCTTACCCCTTAATCCCGAGCAGGTGTCAGACAAAGCCCACTGGGTGGGGAACACTGGCTCCAGGCCGGGCCCCACCTCAGCACCGGGAGCAGCCGGGAGGTGGCCGAGTCTGGGTGGATTTGCATCTGAGATGCTAATCTGCCCAACTGAAGCTTTCGCATCTGCCTTGGCACAGACGCGGGCACAAGGAATCTATAGACTCAGTTACAGCTCTGAGCAGGTGGGGTGGGGTCCGGGGCGTTGAATGCAGGTAGGGCCAGGTGCCTCCCCTGACAAAGCTGGCTGGCAAGTCTCACCGATGCCCTGGGCCGCTCAGGAAACAATGTCAGCGTGGGAAAGAGCGGGCAGGAAATTGCTCTGTAAAGTGGGCCATTGCCATCGGAGCTCTGTTTGAATGCCAGCTCTTATGCTTATTAATTGTGGGACTTTAACTACATTACTTAATCTCTCTTAGATGCCATTTTTCTTCATCTGTAAAATGAGAAAAACAGTAGTACCTGCTGTTGTTATGCGTATTTGAGGAGATGATTTAATATCGTTTTCAGCACAGTCTTTGGAAAATTTTTAGTGCTTAATAAATATTAGCTGTGATAATCACATGGCATCTAGAGTATGTACTATGAGAGCGCTAAAAGCTTCTGAACAATCGATTAAAAACTGCTGAGTGCTCTGGGGGGAATACTGGGCTGTGGCTGGACTTTATATATATATTCTGTGGCTCATTTAGGTCCTGGAAAAGTGTTAGGATGAATGGGCATGGTATTGTTTTGTGATAAGAACATACCTAGTTCTTCAAGTACAAGTTTTGTCAGTTCCTACTAACTGCTCAGCACTGCTTGCTGTTCTGAATAAATAAAATGATGCAACATAATCCCTGCTTTCAAAGAGCTTTCGACCTAATTGGAGAAATGGTATAAACAGAGATAAAAGTAATATAAAAAATGTGAAGAGCCTAAAACAAGGTATGCAGCTAAATGCTAATGTGGGTAGTAGGGACAATCATGCCTGGGATTATTCAGAAGAGAGAGGTATCCAGGAGGGAGGGAGGGAGGGAGGGAGGGATGGATGGATGGATGGATGGATGGATGGATGGATGGATGGATATCGAGGGTCTGGCTGGCCCCTCCCAAGGGGCCTGAAATCACTAAAACTTGATGTTGACAAGGAAAAGTGATAGGTGGTCCTTGTATTGCACTTACTACATGCCACATGCTAGTCTAGGCACTGCACATATGTTTCCACTTTAATCTCCACGGCTCCATGCACTTGGTCCTGTTAGTATCCCCATTTTAGGGATGAGCAAGTAGGGTACAAAGAAGTGGAGTAATTTGACCCAGGACACACAGCTAGTAAGTGGCAGAGCTGGATTTTCAACTTAGTCTCATTCCAAAAACTGCTCTTAAATACTATGTTCCACTTCCTTTCAGAAAAAAGGAAACCAAATTGTATTAGTTACATGTAAGTAATAGTAGATGCTATAACAAACAATCCCAAGTCCTCAGCAGACTAAGAGAGCACTTGATCACCTGTCACATAACAATTCAATGGAGGTGTTCATCAGGCATCTCCCACACAGTGATTCAGGGACCCAGGCTCTTCACACCTTGTGATGCCACCATTCCCAAGAGGCCAGGAGTCCTCTTCTGGATCTCTCCTGGAAGAGGTGTCTGCACACAGAGGGTTTCATGGCCAGGCCTGTAAGCAGCACCCCTCATTTCCACTCACATTCAATATTCAGTCACACAGCCATTCCTAACTGCAAGGGAGGCTGAGAAATACAGTCCAGCCAGGCCTCCAGGGAGAACATGAAGCTTGGTGAGCACTCACAGTCTCTGCCACACAGGGCAAGACCCAAATCATTCATCCAAGTGCAAAAGGAATGGAGAGACTAGCTCCAAAGGCCAAACCCAAATGCACAGCCGCAGCCTCCAGGACCCACGTTGCTCCAATAGCCTTGGCCCTGATTCTACAAGGGGTCGAAGGTCCCTGAATAGCTAAAGGTACAGATAGGACTCAGCAGTCTGAAGCACAGAGCTCCAGACAATGACTAAGGGCTTAGGAGCACCAGAAGCAGAGACTCTTCCTTCCACGTGCTCCTCTGCAAAAACAAAAACAAAAACTGACCAGATTCAGCAAGATCTCTGCCAGTGAGTTGGTGAGTCAGAGGCCTCTGTCTGGAGCTTGGCAGGACCCCAGGGCCCTGCCAGGGTGCTTTAACGATAGAATCGTCTAGACCATGGCTGGATTCAGGATGGGGCTCATGTCTGGAGGGGATGACTAGGATGCCAGGCAGAGGGATTAGGTAAGGTCCTATAATTGAATCATTGTGAGAGAGAGAAGCGGGATGAGACTATAGACACCCTGACCCCCATCCTGGATTCCACGTCCTGGTAAGCTGCACCACTGTTCACCAAGCGGCCTGAGTCAGAAATGTGGGCATCACTGCTGATTCTCCACCCGATCACAAGCCCAATGGACTCAAATTGCCTTCAAATATCTCCATTCTACACCCCCCTTCCCTGCCCCGACTCAGACACCTCCCCTTTCCCATCTGGGCTAATAGACATAGAACTTGACTGTCTCCCCTCCTTCCAATGTTATGAGGTCCTCCAGCAAATGTTTATTGAGCTTTTAGGATATTTGCCTTCCCAGTATCCTTTCTCACCTTCTGCCTTACCAGCTGAATCCCAATTTGTTCAGGAAAGTAAGTTGCACAGTTTAAAAACCTCACCTTTCAGCCCCCTCTGCAACTAGAGGTGACCGTGTGAGAGTTCTGGACAATGAGAAGTCAGCAGATATCTCTGGAGAGGGTTTCTTTCTCTGAATGGCGGGGGAAGTTTCCGAGAAAAATCTCTTCTCCATTTCCCCTTGGCCCTCCCTCCTAGAATGCGGACACAGCACCTGGAGACGCAGCACCTCCTTCCTGCCCCGAGGAAGGGCGCCCTGCGCCACGTGCCAAGGGCGGGCGGCCGGCAGCTAGGGAGCCTGCTCCTGGATGGCTTTCTCCAGCGGCCGCACGCCGCCTAAGCTGCCCACTTCTGCATAGTTTGTTAGGTGGGTGTATCGGTTTCCTCTTGTTGCTGTAACAAATTATCAGAAGCTTAGTGACTTCAAATGACACATTCATTCTCCTACAGTCCTGGAGGACAGAAGTACAAAGTCAGTTTCACGGGATTTAAAGTCAAGGTGTTGGCAGGGCTGGTTCTCTCTGTTTGCACTGAGGGAAGAATCCACGTCCTTGCCCTTTTCGGCTTCCAGTGGCCACCTGTGTTCCTCCACCTTCAAGTGCATCACTCCAACCTGTCCTTTGTCATCGCACCATCTTCTCTCTTACTCCTGTCGCCTCTCTCTTTAAGGACCCTTGTGAGTACATTGGGTCACATCACGGACCTCAGGATAATCCAGGATCACCTCCCCATCTCAAGATCCTTAGCTCCATCATATCTGCAAAGTCCCTTTTGCTTTTTAAGGTAACATATTCACAGCTCCCAGGTATTAGGATGAAGACATCTTTGAGGGCCATTATTCAGCCTAAGACAATAGGAAAAACAAACCCTTTGCTTGTATAAACTACTATTTGGTGATTGTCTGGTACAGCTGAGGGCAATCCAAGCTGACACGAGCATCTCCCAGGTCCAGAGGTACCGCAGCAGTAGCTGAGTGCGTGTCCCTAGCTGAGAGCCCATCGGGCTGCGTTTACAACTATTGATTTGCTTATTTGATGCCCTTGAGAGGCTGTGATGCCCTTGAGAGGGTGGGGAGTGTGGAACTCATGCTTTTCCGTCATCCCAGCGCCAATCCAGGGCCTGACACATGGTGGTCCTCAAAAAAGGTGGGACAAACGAACTCAGGACCTTGGGGATCATGACTCAAACCACTGAGTCCTAAAAACAGGAGTCAGAGTTGACTCCAAGCATCACAGAATGGGAAAATGAGGACTGTTGGTTTACCAACATTCTGTCCCAAAAGTCCCCCAAAGAGGTTCCATAGAACAGATGCTCTATGGAAACAAAAGGGGCCTGGAGGGTGTGGGTGGGGCCTGAAACAGGGCGGAAAGCCCGCAAAAGCCTGCCTCTGCAAGTTTCACAACTCGGAGACTCTCCATAATGAAGAAACCTGTTTAACTTTAGCTCAGCATTTCCCAAACTTATCGGACTATGATATTCATTTATCATGGAGCACACAGTAATCTCCTATAGGCCTAGGGTTCCATGGAACACCTTTTGGGAAACACTGCTCAACCTTCCCAGGACTGGCTTGGGAGCTAGGGCGGGCCAGTGCCTGCAGGTGGATTCAGCAGTGGATCAGGCTAAAAGTCTATAGTTTGCCCAGTGTGGGAGCTGCCATTGTCAGGAAGCGCTCTGGGGTAGAGCACGACCTCAAGGGGCAAGGGCATTAGTCCTGGCAGAGGGGGAGGTGAAGCTTCCCCACTAACCCCCGAAGGCTGCCTGGCTTGTTGCAAATGGCCCAGGCGCAGAGGCAGTGAGCCCTGAGGAACAGGGTAAACAGGGCCACGCAAAGGCATCTTTCTTGCGTGGCCCTGGCTGGGCAAACCCCAGCTGTGCCCTGATCGCAAGTCAGCTGTCCACTCCCAGCCACCTCTAGCCAAACGGCAGCCGTTGTGTTTTAGGACCTGATATCCTCCTGCACGGAGACCAGCCTGGGCAGGGCTTCCTTCGCTCTGTCACAGACCCATGTGAGCCACCAGCTCCTCTGCATCTGATCCCCCGACGGTGAGAGTTACTGCTCCTTCGCTCAGCCGCTAGCTCTGAGCTCCAGGCTCAGGGAGGTCCCCAGCCCTTTCATCCCAGCCTCAGGCCCCTTCTGATCTCCTGCCCAGGGGCTTTGAGGATCACAGGACTTGTGTCCATGGGAAAACGGTGAGCACGATGTTGAAGATCCTCTGTCTGTAGTTTTCACGTTGATATCTGCAGCTCAACTCATTCAGTTTCGAATGGCAACCTGGGAGTTCATCAGGGATGCCTGGTGTCACCCACTCTTAGGGCACAGGGCGGCTTTTACATGTTTCATATTGGACTCGTTTCAAAGAATTCATTTCTATTTCTTACAAATAATTTTTTTTAAATTTTAAACCACATTCTCTAAGTCAAGATCGTCATATTACATGTGGGAAACTGCTGACCAGAGAAAGAAAGTGCTCAGGATTGCGAAGCAAATTAAAGGCTTCCTTGGAAAGGGACTCCAGGTCCCTTGGTTCCTAATTCCCGTCACGCGGGGCAGTTCCCAGCATGGGCGGCACAGACCAGAATAGAGCATTTGATGCAAAATCTTTATGGGACTTTTTAAAAAAGAAATTTCAAATAGTTACTAGAAACCGTAGTAGAAAACAGACTTAAAAATAAATTTGGATGACCATAAGAGCATACCTCTTAAAGGACACCCCCTAGGGACTCCATTTGGTAAGTTTACTCTGTTGGTCACCTATTCCGAAGGTTCCACTGGCTATAAAATAGATTTGCATTTAGGGGTCTCTTCCTCTCCCCCAAACCCCCCAAGCCCTATCCACTCTCTATTTCATCAGCTCCTTGGTCATTTTTAGCAACATCACTCTAGCCAAGGAAGGAAAAGTCTTCTTAATCCAGAGCAGGCTTAGAACAGCCATGTACATAAATATTGCAAAATCATTAAGCACTGCCCCACAAAGAACAGGTCACAACCAATTTACTTCCTGACCCAATCCCCACCTCCCACCAGCCCCAGCCCCAGACAAATCAACAACAACAACAACAAAAACTCCTTTTTCACAAGACATGTTAAAGAGAATAGGCAACTATAGGAAGTTTCAAGCACAGAAATCCTCAATTTGCCATTTTAAGGATTTGTGTCAGAAAAATCTGCCTGGGGCCCTGGCCTGGTAGCTCACTTGGTTAGAGCATCGTCCCGATACACCAAGGTTGAGGGTTCGATCCCCAGTCAAGGCACATACAAGAATCAACCAATGAATGCATAAATAAGTGGAACAACAGATCCATCTCTCTCTCTCTCCCACTCTTTCTCTCTAAAATCAATACATTAAAAAAAATAAATTAAAAAAACAAAGTTTGAATTACTTAAAAAAATAAAGGACTGCCTAAAATTTAAATAGATAATAGGACGGACCCTCCCATTGACTTCAATGGAGCATGAGCTTTCTCCTGTTCTTTCCCTACACCTATCTCCCCTTGATGACTCTTTCATTTGGGGTAAAATTCGAGGCTTACTCTCAGGGAAGTATGCTCTCTGATGCTGAATTATGACCATACTACAAAATGAAGAGATTTTTGTATTACGGTCATAAAACAGCTAAGACTCAGAATGATTAAGCAACTTGCCCTCGGTCACACAGCAAGTAAGTGGTGGACCCTGCATTCAGGCCCAGGATTTAGACTTCAGTGCTCATGTTTTCTCCACTGGGGCTTGAGCTTCTGTGACATGTGGCATTTAACAACATGAGCTGGCATTTATCGAGGTCTTGCTATGTGCAGGGCATGGTGCAAACTGCTGCCTTTGAAGAAGTACTGAGGTAAACCCACTCCAGCAGGGAACAGGGATGGCATTCAGGTTTTTAACCTACTTCTGTCTTCCAGTTGAGACAGGAAAAAAAGAATTGCCCATCTTTGGAACTTATCATTGACTCGTGTAAGACTCATAGGCCCAGAGAACTAACTGAGTGATCATCTTTGCAATCTGACCCATTGTATTTGCAGAAGAGAAATATGATCCTCTTAACTTTTCAGATGCCCCTTAGCAGCATGACCTCCTGTGCTCCTGCCAGGTCACAGAAATAGATGGCAATGTCACTATGATGTCCTCTGTCTGAGTATTGGATGTGGACTGTATCCTAGATAGTACCTATGGCAATCAGGTATGCTAGATGTTTTAGGAGTGTTCCAGACCTGGCATCTGCTCTATTATCCATAGAGGTGGCTCACCAAACCATGTGGTTGCCATATACAAACCCCCCATATCTGCCCAAATAGTTAACATGAATGTCGTGTCACCAAAGCCCAGAGTTTCAGTATGAGCTCGAGCTTGCCCCTGGAATTGCTTTAATTTATGACTATTTCAGAGAGGCTGGTTTTCAAGTTGCAGTCCATGATCTCAGAGATAGGCATGAGCCCTTTCTCTGTTTAACAGGTTGGTTTCAGGAATCCAAGATCCCAAAGATTGAAGTGTCACCTGTGCTTTGTAGGCAAATATCTGCTTAATCACTATTCCATTGCCCGAGGAAAGAACCATAAGCTATGCATGTGCTCCAAAGGAATTCGGTTTCCCAGTTGGCAATAAATATGTTTCTAAACTGGGCATGTTTAGGCATTTGACATCATATCACTCTGAAGATCTAGGAACAAGACAAAAGGTGGTTCTATGCCAGAGCAGAATGGTGGAGAAGCTGAGCACACCCCAAATTCTCTCATCTAAAAATACTCTGCCACCACCACTCCCATTTCACTACCTTAATCACCCAAAATACCAGCCACCATTAATGTCCAGGCCCTTTCCATGGGATCTGAGCCACCCTGGTATCCACTAGTGCTGGGGATTCCTCAGGCTTTAGGACCCAGGAGAGCCAGTTGGAGGGCAAAGGACTATATAAAGAGGCCGAGATCTAGCTCTATAGTCACAGGGGTCAGAAGAGGAGAAGCAGCTCGGCCTTCAGTGCTTCTCTAGCTCTAATCCTACTAGAGAACTTGCTAGAACTCTGTTCTCCTACACAGTCTTTCAACCATTTTTGGAGTCACTAGAGGATCTCAGGTGTGCTCATGAATGAGTCTTCCATTACCCTTTGGCTTCTGCTCCATCAGGAGTATTTGCTGCCCCAAGCTCTGCTGCTCACAAAGCCACCTCTGGACATTCTCACTGCTAGCCTTGCTCTCCTAGTGTTGCCAGAGTCTCTTAAAATAACCCCTTCCACTTTATTCTCAGCACTCATTTCCTGAGGACACAATCAAGGGCATCTCAGTGCTGGGTGAGACAAGTGAGCCATACACTCATGCTGTCCTAAACGCCATCCACCGTCGCACTAGTTCTATGCCCCTGAAACAGACCTCTGTGCCTCTTCTCTTAAGCTGAATTCTTACCCAGAAGGTTTCTTGGTTCCCCACAGTCCTTCCATACTCATCCAATTAATGTGGTCATTATCTAATGCAATCACCATAGCAACCCTGCATGGTAAATTATTCCTATATTAAGCCAACACTTACATCCCTGGTGTTTCTCCAAGACACACCAGCCTGGTAAAATGGGACCAAGTTAATAGGAATAAACTAGATCTCTCGGAAAAAATCTCAGCAGTGCAGTGTTCAGGAATCCCAGCCTTCTGCCGCCTTTGGCTAGCTTCATTCCCAAAGGGGCTCCCTCCTTGCAGTGGCTAAAGTAGGCACTGTGACCGACAGCTCCAAATTGATAGCCATGCATAGCAGGAAGACTGAGAATATAAGCTTATTCACTCAGTAGCGCTAGAGTAAAAGTCCTGGCAAGATCTGGTTCTGGCCCTGTCTCTGCTGCATGATCTCAGGTGTTCCTGAGAGTTCTCTGTGGCAAAGGGGCCCCTTCTCTCGTGCTCACAAACAAGCTTCCTCTTTTTCTAATTACCAGTCTTCTACTGCTCTTAAACTCAACTTAGAGGACCAGCTTTATTAAATATAATGTCAGGGAGGGATATTAGTTATCACTTCCACCTCCAATGCCATCTTTCACTCATGCTTCCCACATCCATCCAAGCTATTAATGCCCTTGATGGACATCAAAGTCGCCAATGAGCCAACATCAGCCATCAAGAAATCATAACAAGCCTAGCCAGGGTTCTTAGGGTTGCCAGTGACAGGCACCCAAGTCAATGTGAGCATGCACAAGAGGACATTATTAGGTCTCATGACTAGAAAAAATCTCGGTAGTGCAGTGTTCAGGAATCCGAGCCTTCTGCCGCCTTTGGCTAGCTTCATTCCCAAGCGGGCTCCCTCCTTGCAGTGGCTAAAGCAGGCACCGTGACTGACAGCTCCAAATTGATAGCCATGCATAGCAGAAGACTGAGAATACAAGCTTATTCACTGAGTAGTGCCGGAGTAGAAGTCCTGGCAAGATCTCTGACTGCCCCAGCTTGGGTGACATACTTTCCCTGAACTAATCACTGTGACCAGATGAATATAAACTTAAGTTGACCAAGCCGAAGTCATATGCCCACCTATGTGTGGGAGAATATCGGCTTCAACTGAACTAAATGGAATAGTGTCCCCAGAGGAAAGAAAGACTCTGTCGCCAAAATGAGGAGAATTCCAGGAAGGCTAAAGTAACAGAAACCCAAATAGACTGTATTCTGAGATCTTACATCTCTTAGCTCTTTTAGGTTTGCTCAGGGACTGCAATAAAAACAGATCTGCAAACATGGGGGTGAGGACATCAATTGACCCTGGTGTGACAATCAGGAGAAACAAAGTAGGGACAGCTGTTGATTCCAACTCAAAGTGGCCTGGACAAGTCCCTTTCTCTATGTGAGTCTCGCAAACAGATTGGTCTAAATCATTGTCCATAACCGCAGGTCCCTGAGCCCACTGAAACTTCATTATTGCTCCATGATCTAGCTTCAACATAACATATTGGAACCGTGGAGTCTGGTTATATATCATTTGAGCCCTGACTCCTGCCATGCCCCGGCCAGCACCCTCCTCTGGACTCTTCCATTACAGAAGCCATTGAGTTATCCTTTCTGCACGCACCATTATGACCTGGCTTTTCTGTCGCTTACAACCAAAAGAATCCTAAGTGTACTAAACAGGGAGCGGCTCTCCCACGCACTATCTTGAGAAATGTGACAACACAGTTGTTTAGTGACAGCATTCAAATGACTAGAAATGTCTGTCCTGGGTAAAGTCCCAGCTGGGACAGGGAATGTTGGCACCTACGCTACACACTTGAGGAAATCAGTACATGCAAATGTGTGTGGCAGTAAATATCCTATCTTTAGTGCCACAGATTATTGACAACTGATCAGACCCCCAATCTCCATTCCCCAAAGAGAAAATGAACTTCGAAACATATCCAACTCCTGTTGCCCAGCAAGATAGAGTGGGCCAATTTCTTTCCCAGGATATCAGGGAAGCCAGTGCCATGAGATTCCATCTGATCTGCAAAGTAGTGGGTCCTGTGAACCATAATGTGCTGATCAGATTTCAGAGAACCAACCAACCGCCAAGCCAAAATAAGGAGATTTATATGGGCTTCTATGAATCAGTTATCTTTCTGATTAGTATTTTGTTTCTCCTTAAGGATTAATTCTCTCTGTACATGGGTGAGTACTGGTAATGCACATGAATTGCTCACCTTATGAGGAAATTTGTATGAAGCTAAATACTTGGGGCTTTCATGATATTGTGAAACCCTAATCCCCCAAATGAACAATTGAGATCTTACATGCGGCTTAGAAGATAAAGCACTTCAAAGACCTTCTTGGAGGTATGAGGGCCTTGGACCTGTTCACTTTTGGGTTAGGGGTATGACTCACCTTTGGGGCTTGGAGGATCTGAATCCAATTTGTCTAACTACAGAACCAGAGCCTCTTCACCATTGCTCTTTCGTGCCTAATACAGTTCCTAGAACAAACTAGGAAGCCAACATAATATTTTTAGTTTTTTCCTTGTGCTTTAAAAGAAACCCTAAAGTTAAAAGATCTATTTCCTGGCACTCAGGCCAATCCAATATATTAGCCTTTAGAAAACAAAATTTAAACAATAAAAGGAATTCATTAGTTAATGTAACTGAATGGCTCAGGATGAGAAAGCTTCAGGTAAAGCTTGATTCAGCACTCATATTTTTGAGATCAGGACTTGATTTCTTTATACGCATTTTTTTAAGCTTAATATTAGTCTCTTTTCTTTGTTGTTGGCTCCATTCTCAAGCAGTTTCTCCCTCATCATGTCAAGATGACTGGCAATAGCTCTCAGAGCTACAGGATTCTTTATTCATAACTGGCGGAAATAGAGTCTGTGTCTCAGCATTTCCAGCAAAAGTTCTAAGGTTCCTTCTGATTGGTTCCTTCTGAACCAATCATGACGGTAAGGGAGAGTGCAACCTGCTGATTGGTCAAGCCAGAGTCCATCTGTGGAGCTAGGGAGAATGTCAGTTTCACCCAGACCACATGACCAGAGAACTCGGGGTACAGTAGGTAAGAGAAATTGGGGGTGGTGGGTGGCAATCCCCGAAAGTCCATTACAGCTCTCATCTCCCACATGAAGCAACAGAAAACCAGAGAGGTTACATCACTCATCCAGAATCACACAGTGAGCTAAGTGGGAGGGGAAACTAGACCTCCACCCACTGCCCTAAAGAGCCTTGTCCTCCCCTTGCTACATTAAACTTACTCCCAACCAAAACTGTACAGATGTCGTCGTGTCTTTTGAGACTTGTAAAGTTTCTGGGGGGAAACTACCTTACCTGTAGGGGCACTCCATTCCTCAGGGGCAGGCTCAATGATTTTTAAAAACAAGCAAGAACGACAAAAAAAGACCCCCAGAACCAACGCGTAGACCCACTCTGCCAACCCAGCCAGAGTGAGCATCACGGGCTGCAGGGCAGGGGGAACGAAGGAGAAAGTCCTGCCTGGGCCCGAGGGCGGCATCACGCTGATTGTCTGCCTTTCCTCTGCTCCCAGTCCTCCTGTAGGCTGTTTGCATTTCATCATGGTCCTGGATGATTTAAGGAGCCCAATGAAAGCCCTTGGTTGTGGTCAGGACGGTCATGCTCCAGGGATAATGTGTATGGCCAAGAGTCACTGCACTATCAAAGGGGCTCCTTGGAAACGGGAAAGGCAGGGCTCTCCCGCCCCCCGCCCCCCAGCTTCTGCTGTTTTATTTATTTATTTTTTAACCCACTTGATGAATTGATTTCTTGTGCGTTTCCAAGTGTTTCATGCCCTCCTAGGAACTGACACTCTTCCTTTACAATTCTGCAGTTCTCCCTGAGCTTTGATCAGCTGTCAGAGTTGAAAGGAAAGGGTGAAGGACACTGGGTGAAGGACACCAGGCCCCTGGCCCGCCTTTTTCCCTCTGCCGTTCCCTCCAGACACATTTTGTTTTTCTCAAAGAAATCTCCTGATTGACTTGAAAGGCAGCTCTACATCCAGAAGATATAATACTGGTGGGGAGTGGGGGATGGAGGGGGAGGTTGGGAGGGGGGACTGGGATCTTTGGGCAGGGACAGATGTGGGACAGATGGGACCTGTGCCCACTATGTGAGCAGAACATGTGACTGTGAGGCAGGCCCTGGCCCAGGGGATTGTGACAGTAAGAACTCAGGGGTCTGGTCTCGTCTTTGCTGGCAAAGAAGTCAGGTTTGGACAGGTCAGAAGGTGAATGATGGCTGGTTATTTCTAGATAGTTCTGCGGTCAGAGAGAAGGTGACTAGTATCCAGGATACAGAGATCATCGTCACCCCTGCCTCTTACAATGGTTGGGATCCAGTAAGACCATACCCATGTAGGGCGCTTAGACAAGGCCAGGCGTAGCGTGCACACTCAAGAAATGTAGCTACAGCAGCATTTCAAGGACATTCTACTTGCTTCATTAACAGCATTAAGTCCATCGGAGCTTCCTCTTTTCAAGGTGAATAAATCAGAACCCAGATAAGATCTCACGGTTTCCCTCCCTCATTTTGCGTAGTGGCTTTTTAGGCACTAAGGCTGATACTGTTTTCTTTTCTGCTGTCCCATCA
Source organism: Miniopterus schreibersii (assembly GCF_964146895.1). NCBI lineage: Eukaryota > Metazoa > Chordata > Mammalia > Chiroptera > Miniopteridae > Miniopterus > Miniopterus schreibersii. Next base: position 176,186,008 of record NC_138102.1, read on the forward strand.
CCATAGAACTTGGCTTTCTGACATCATAAAAGCCCTTTTGCCAAGACAACCAATTAAGCATCAGTAGATGGAGGAGCCTGCAACTCAAGGGTTCATTTTTTCCATTTATCTTCCAAGAGCAGTGACGGTTGCTTTCCAGAGCCACAGAGGTTCCATCTGTGTCAGACCCCCTAATAGAATGATTTACA